>NC_071536.1:25396536-30196536 GCF_026979565.1 Vidua chalybeata | reverse complement strand
CCTCATTTGATGTTCTTAAGCAATTCAGGCTCCTGTATTTCACTTGGAGATTTCCAGAAGTGAACCAAGTGATAAACACATACAGATACCTCAAAAAAAATCCCTGCCTACCTGACAAGTTTGCTTTTCTATTGCTTGGAGTAAGTAGTTTTAGAAATCTAGTATGAAGAGCAAGCTCCATTTTTCAATTTAAGGTCTGCTGAAGTACAGAGGTTTCCGGTGGCTACAAGCTGGCATAAATTGATTCCCCAAGCATCTTTCTTCCATGAAACAAACTGCTTCCCATTTAAGACCCATCTAGAAAGTAAAGCTTGGCAATCCTATTAGTCCACTAATAGAAAAGAAAAAGAAAAAGGACAGCTTGTGGTTAGGTAGGTAGTTAGTGCACTAACTCAGAAGAAAATTAGCTTGGACAAGCTATCAAGAATTCTGCTTTATTGTTGTGCCTGAAATCAAACATGCTATCTTTGAAATCAGAGATAGCATCCTGTATATTGTTCATCTTCCATTCTCTAAAGCTGTCATGCAGCCTCTGCATGCATGGGGATCAAATGCATCTACAATACAATTGCTTCAGTTTTACCCTGATTGCTTTTTTTTTTTCTTTTTCTTTTTTTTTTTTTTTGCCTTTGGAAGGATGGCAGTGGGAACAGGAAGACGAAATCTGAATTGCAGTTATCAGAAAACACCAACCACAGAGTAATTCAGCACCTGTGTATTTGATTTCTGCTGTTCTGAACTAAAAGCACATCCATGCCATTCTCTGATCCAGAGGCTGCACATATCAATACTATAACAAGACCAAATTGAATAATTTCCTGAGAAATGAAAACAGCAACAGAAAAGATCACTACCACAAAACTCCAGCCCAAGATTAAGCTTAACCTGGCTCCTGCTTCACCAAAGCCACTGAGCACCTGCCCACCCGCTTCGATGGGGATCAGACCAACCCCATGAAGAATAAATACTGTACCAACCACCCCCCATTTCTTGAGCCCTTCCAGCCTGAGAGCAGAGCTGCCACAGACCTGGGGATGCAAAGGAGTCCCAGTGTAAGAAAAAACATCAACAAAGCCTCATGTAGGCAGCCCTTTCAATTAAATATTCTGAGACTAAGAGCCAGTCATTCCTTACAATGTCCTCCTGATTTTGCTGCTTTAGGGAAGGATGCTGAAAAATATTTGGGCAGAATTTATTCTGATGCTGCAAAAGGCAGTTCCAGGCAGAGAGTCACCGCAGGGTTCAGCAGTCAAGGACTCTTGTTCTGTCCTAGGATCCAAAACAATGATCTCCTGGAAGAGAGAAAGTGTTCCATCTCTCAGAACCCTTCCTGTCCTGTCTCCCTTCTCATGGCTTTGAACAAACCTTGAGGAAAGATTATTTAGATTGTCCCATCAGATGCAAATTAAAGCTAAGGCAGCTTTTAAGAACTGCCTTGCTTTGATCCAAATACATATTTCTTTTAGGATCCACTTCTATTTGCATCAGTTTCAGCTTTTTTTTTTTTTTTTTTTAGGATCAGCTGGAACATATTTCCTTTTTTTTCCACCGCAATTCTGAAAGCAATATAAAGTGCAAATAGCCCTTGAGGCACAGCGTATGCTCAGCAGGGACACATTTCTGTGTGGTCTTCGTTCCCCCTCCAGTGACAGCCAAGCTTCTGGAAGAACCTGGTGGAGCGCTGTGACTCGCCCTGACTCAGCCTGTAACAGTTTAACTGGGATCACAGCAGGATCCTTACTATGCACAGCAGTGTCTTTTGGATGTTTCACAGGGTATCACATCAATATGTAATAACACTGCATCCTGAAATATGGAGTTGCTGGAATCAATGGGATTTTGCATATTAATTGCAACACACCCAAAAAGACAAAGGAATTTATTGGCTTAATTAGTGTTTCAGCTCTAATAGTATTCAGGCTTCATTCTCACACAAATTGATAAATAGCAGCAGTATTACTCCTCAAGGATGCTTTGCCTTTTGAGAGGGGAGGCTGAAGTTTACAGTCTGAGCTCTCTCAGCTGCAGCAATGCCCTCAGCAGGGGCTTGGAGAAGCTGAGCTTCAAAGGTATTTGACACCTCTCTTTCCTCAGCAGGTTGCTAGACTTCAGCAAAAGGAGCTGTCCTGCCCTCTCAGGGTGTTTTTCTGAAAAGCATTTACATAGTGACACTTACTGGGCAGGACAAAAAAAAAAAGGACCTGAACCATTTCCACCTCTAGAGTACAAAAACTGAGATTCATTTTCCATCCCCAAATGCTACTTAATCAGTTGCCACACTGGCAATCTGAGGGAAGATACTTAAGGATTTATTCTGACTCCAGTGTGAAAAAAAAGTGTGAAAAGAATCAGATAAGTGCACCTGGAAGCAAACTTTGGCCCTTGGGCTCCCAAGCAGCACAGCTCTGTGAAAAATAAGGTGCTAGAAGAACGGGAAGCAAATGTAAAGAATTCAACTGTATACCAAAACAAACCAGAGATCCACATGGATGTGATCTCCATCACCCCCAGCATTCACATGCTGCAGCACAGCACGACTGACACAAAGCTTCAGGAACAGCATTACAATAATGAGGGAAGAGTAAGACACCACCTGAAAAGCAGCTTCCTCCCCAAGGACTTAAAACATTTTCTGCATTATCATACCACTGAAATTGCACCTTAGAGCTAATATACAACAAAGAATCATCATTCATAAAGCCTGTGCTCACATCTTCAAACAAGTTATTCTCCTGGGCATTCCTCCCCCCCATTCTCAGCAGCAGATCTCTCCTCTTTGGGATGGGGATCACAACACAACACTTAAGTGATAAGCAATTTGTTTACAAAAAGAAATTGCACCAAGAAAACATTTCAGCTGCATTCAAGACTGGGGCTGGATACTTTTTTTGTTTGTTTTTCTAGACATGATCTGGCAGCTGCAAGCAAAACGGAGAGCCAGGATCATGTGAATGTGCCCTCGCTGGGAGGAGCACAGCCAAAGGCTGCAGGCAAGCCATGCTCTCTGTGTCACCGTGCTCACAGAGCACTGGAGGAAATAATCCTGCATTAATAGGGCAGCAGATCATAGAGATCAAGCAGGCCTTTTCTGTTTCTACCCTAGTTCGTGCCAAAAACCACCAAAATGGGAACAAATGCACAGAGAGGGATATGTCATAAGCCCCTGTGAAGAAAACCTATTCCCATTTACAGGGATACAGAGAGAGCTGTGCCACACAGCCAAATGGTTCATTCAGTCTATTTTATTATTGGAAGGACCCAATTTGTGGGCATTTGTGGCTTTTTCTGCAAGGAAACAGGATCATCACTCATCCTGCTGAGCACTCTGTGGCAGGGGCCAGGACACAACAGTGGCTTGGCACCCTTCAAATTTTCACCTGAAACCACCAGCTCTCAAGGCTTCAGCCTGAAATGCAGGGGGAAAGAAGGGGAATTCCAATATATGTTCAAGCCTAGAACACCAAGTCCTACCCCAGCCTCAGCCTGTCACCCAGGGAATGCCCCTGTGCCCCTGGCTGATCCAGGGAACAAGCCTTGCCCTTCACTGGCCTCTTTGTAACTTACCACTGAGGCAATTAACAAACTGGTCCTAAAGAGAGAGGAATCAGGAGCTCAGCCCCTTTAGTCTTTAATGCCCCTGCTGCAATGTCCCCACAACCTTCAAAAATGAAGCTCATACAAGAGCATGTGGGCTCAAGAAATAGTGAAGCATCTCTTCCACTGCTGCTGTGGCACCTGCTCTGTGACCAAGGGCTTGGTCTAGAGAAATGGTCCTCATTTGCATGTTACCTGCAGTTATAAACAAGCTGAACCTCCTTCTGCCATTAAATGTGAAACCAGCTGAGAGCAGGCTCTCACCCAAAACTGACAGGGTGTGCACACGGTAACAGTTTACCTCTCTTGTCTGTAATTAATCTTCCAGGTCTCTGCATCATGTAGGCTTTCACAGTAGAAAGGACCAAACTTCTTGCAGTCTCAAAGTCAGTGAAGATTCAGTTAGTCTTTATTTTATTCTGACAGGCTTCTTTATCCCAGAGACAATACTAAGACACGTGATTTTACCAGGATTTTTTCACAGAGATCAGTCCAGTCACAAAAAGGAGGAAAATAGCATGTTACAAAATTATTTTTTGAAAAAAAGATTTGAAATAGATTTATATGCCATTTTGTCTCTATTGCCACAGACCTCTTACATAATTAGTCTGTGGCATAAACAGAACAACACATGAGTATTCACCAAAACCCATCCTCGACACTTTTTGAGTTTACAAATTAAACCTGTCCAGGCACTGTGAGTCACTGAAGGAGGCAAGCAAAGAGTTAAACAAGCTTTAAATCACCAAGAAAAATGCCCAGAGTGAGTTTCAAAAGCAGCAAGACGAAGACCAGTGTGTGGCTCAATGCATGTGTGTAAAGACAGGAGGCACAAAAAGGAACACTTTGCTTTTCTTACAGCAAAAGGGAAAGAGGAGAACCCAGCACAGGACTGTTCTTGCTGCTGCAAGACAGGGAGCCCCACTGACCCAGGCCCTGCTCCACAAGGGAAAGAGCATCAAGGAGGAGATCTGCAAACTGAGATCCTGGAAAACACAGAGGCACCAGACTTGGCACAGGACACCTGACACCAGCTGCTCTCACAGCATGGATTCCTCAACTCTGTACCCTGGCTGGAGAAAACTCAGCACCAGCAGCTCACCCTCTTCGCCCCAGACAAAGCAGGATTTCCTCACCCACCTCCCTGGAGACTTGCCAGGAGTTTCCCAAACCAGTGAAGGTCAAGACAGAAGAAAACAAGTGGCCAGCCACAAATCCACTCACTTGCGGTGGAGCAGAGTAAGCTGAACCCTTTCCTCCAGGGAACAAACACAGACATGGGGCAGCTGGCAACTTGGCTGGCAACTCCTCAGGGCTCACAGCAGCATCCCCACTTCCCCTTTCACGATGTTTGTGTGCTCCAAAATCTCTCTGCTCACCTCTCTTTCAGGGATCTCTTCCATAGCCAGTGCTGACCAGGCACAGGGTAAGGGTCAAGGTTTCACATTGGTAGCACAAAGATCAAGGATTTGCTGGTACAGTATCTAAGTTACATTGATAGTATGAACACCTGTCTTTTTTTTTTTTTTTTTACGTTTTGTATTATGTTTTTAACTTAGGCACATGGCTGGGCTCAGGAACAGAGAGCATCTTTTGTCTAAAACTCCAATATTCCACTCCTTTCTGGGGGCTTTCCCTATTCACATCACACCTGGTCACAGCCTAATTCTTAAAAGCACATTTACTTAATTCATCAAGTAAGTAACACCTCTGAGGAGCCAGACCTCCAGAGCAGATGCTGGCTAATGTTTGAGATGCAGTATCATTTGGGAAAGCCAGACCCAGAGAAAGCTGAAGGCAACCCCTTGAGTACACTTTAATCCTCCTCTTCCCATCCAAACCAGGGGACCAGGGTATCCCCCTTACAAACAAGCCCTTATCTTTTTGACATGAAATGTGCAGAACCCGCAGACCATTCCCAAGGGCAGGAAGATTCACTTGAAGCTCAAGCTGAAGCCCAGAGGGTTACAAGGCCACCTCAGCACACACTGTTTGCTGGACTGTGTGTGACCCTCCTCTCACCCACAGCCACTGGCAGCACAGGGACCACCATCCCCATCCGCAGCGCTGCCTCTGCTTTTCTGGATAACTGCACCACTGAGCACTCAAGTTTTTCATCTCCCAATTGCTTTTCCCTGTGTTACTTCAGAAAAAAACCCACAACCCACACACTGAGCTACCACCAAGATGACTGGGACAGAGGAGCCTGTCCAAAGCAGATGCTGGGTGAGAGCTATCAACCCCCCACAGAGGCAATCTCGGAAAACCCTGCAATGAAGAGAGGAAACAAAAAAGCCTGTGAGCAGCTGAGGGAGATGTTCATTCTATCGATTGTGTAAACTGTCAGTGGAGTGGCAATGAGCAATTTTTTTTTTTTGTTTCTGTCCTGGGGAATAATCCAGCCCGATAATTAGTACATAAGAGATAAGTGGAAAATGAGACATCTAGCGAGGGTGGTTCAAGCCTCCTCATGACATTGATAATGTGCAGATACATAGATCACTGTCGGGGCAAACTGCCACTGTGAGCCTGTGTCTTCCCATTGCCTCATCAATCCATCATCCGCTTAGCTACTGACACCTTGGCAGGCACACACCACCAGCCCTGCATTTGAATTGAGAGGAGCAGGCTCCACCAGGGAATACAGATTTAAAAATCTAAGATTCAAATTTGTTTAAGTATTGTGAACAGCAATTCCCTTGCAAGGCATCTTCCTTGCCCTTTTGCCAAGGGGGAACAGTTGAGTCTTTGTTAGAAGTACAAATTGCTTCTTAATGCAAAGGATAAAGCAGAGCCCAGGCACCTCCTTAGAATTCCTCCTGGCTCCTGCTAATGCTGCTGCATGTCAATTTTAATTTTTTGAAATTTAAACCAAGGGCTTTGTGTCTAAGCTCCATTTCATTGAAGGAGGGGGGAGGAATAGTCAAAAAGGATTATGAATCCAGTGGGAATTGAGGATCCATAGCAATTATACTTCATTTGGATGGTCTTAAGACACTGGATTTAATCATATTCTAAATAGTACAAATCGACAAGACATAAGAGATTGATAAGTGTCTAACACGTGTACCTGGTTATGAACTCTGCTTCCCTCAGCAGGGGATGTTTGAGGACAGAAGAATTGCTTTCTGCCTTTGACCCTCCCCTTCCAGCCAATGAGACAATACCCACTGAGGACTAGGTAGGAGACAGGGGTGACTGTAAGAACTTGGTCATCATGGGACTGCCCCAAAGTGGGGCTGGAACAAGGCTATCTGAATGTGGCTCCCTTTCCTCCTGCAAAATCAGGGTAGGGGCAAAGCTCCAGCCTTGGCAGAGCTGTTTCAGACCAGCTCCCATCCCTCTTGTCTGTGAAACTGCACTAACACTGGGAAGGGAAGAGAGCTGATAGGGAGGTAAGACTTTCAGGATGGAAAAATGAAATGACAAGACAGTAAAATGAAAGTAAGTGCTTTTGTAAATCAATTTAGCTCTTCTAGCTTCAGCAGAGCAGTCCCAATTTACCCAAACTGAGGAGGTTACCTACTGGGGTGATGATGACAAATGCACCTCCTCCACCAAAGGCTCAGAACCACATGCACTACTGACACACCTATGCATTTTGAAAAAAGACCAAGGGTGACTGGGATTTACAGAGGACCATCAGGAGAAAACCCTTCTAAATGGTCTGAATCCATCAGTCTTGAGCGAGTTTTCTCACCCAGCCCTTCTCAGGCACTGCGCAGACCCATCTCCAGTCAGGTGTGGTTTCCAACCCATACACACACTGCAAATGCAAGAGTTTAGACAAACTCTCTCCCCTGCAGCCTTCTTAACATTTGTCAAGCATGTTACAGGAACATGGCATTCCATAATCACTGATTAAAGTGCTTTTTCTGTACTTCACTAACCTCTGGATCAGGTTTTAACCCAGTAAATCTGTTTAGGAGATTTGCTCCACACCCACACTTTCACCTCTTGATAACTGTGTGCCTTCTTTTCACTCAACTGCATAAAAGGTGAAGCTTTTTTCCTCTCTCTCTCCTTCTTCCCAGCCCCCTTGAATCGTATTCAAGACGTAGGCAAGGAACCCCATCCTAACTTTAAATATGACTATAGACCGAATGGACCCCCTCCTTTACTCCCCACCCTCCTGTGGCACCACCACAGTGCTGCTTTGTAGCACTGGAAGAGACAGAAAGCAAGAAGGCATTGTCTAAAAACATAATTTAATGTGGTATTTGGGTGGCTGTGGTCAATGACCAAATTCTTTTGCAGACAGAAACAGGTTTGACGTTAATGACACCATCATTCACACGAGCATTGCATTGCACAGAAAGAAAAGTTTACACTTGACCCCATACAAAGCAGCAGAGAAAAAAACTGTTATGATCCAGTCCCACTTCGTGAGTAGTCAATCTGAAAATTCATCATTGTCATTAATAATTATTGATGAAAAAATGTGACCTGTTCAAATTCCGTGTGTGACACAGTCCAAACTCTGGGCTCTTTTAAACCCTCCTGGAACCACTCGAGAGTTTCAAGCTGCCAAGTTCCTCATGTGACACACGAAACACTCAGGCAGACAAAGGGAGAGTGGGGGTCAGAAGAAACGGGAGAGAGTAAGGAAGGGGTTCACTTTGTTTCATTTCTATTTTGTTTCCACAAGGGTGAAAATAAAAACAGACAAACTGATAATGAAGCTAAAGTGACCTGCGGAGACAGTGGACACCAGCAGGAAAAGCAGCACGATGGGGTATGGAATTGCCAAACAGCCCCAAGTGCATCAGTGGCGGGGCCAGTTGTGTCACTTGTGTGTTAATCAGGGTATAAAAGAAAGCCAGAGAAAGTGCTGTACTTATTGTTGTTGCCTCCGTGTGCTTTGCCTCCATCCAGCTTGACATACACTTCGTCGCCGGAGTCCAGGTGCAGCACCACGCTGTTGCTGGCATAGTCGTAGTTCTGGTCTGCGTCCTGGGCGATGGCACTGGCCCGCACCTGCCAACACAGCCGCTGGGCACATCAGCACCCCTACCCCTCTTGCCCAGCACCTCAATTAGCCCTATGAGTCACTCTTCCGCAGATCCCCCATCAGTCCTCCAGGTACCTCTATTCCGGCCCCTCCATTAGTCCCCCAGCCCCTCTTTCTCAACCCTTCCATCAATGCCCCCAGTGGCTCTTTCCCAACCCCTCCACTCTACACTGTGTCCTCCCTCCCGCCTCTGTCCTCGCTTCTCCTTCTCCGCAGTCCGGCAGAAAAGTTTGCAAGCCGGGAGTTCGGAATTTGTCGCGGCTCTAGAGGTGCACCCCCGCCCCGACGGCGCGAAGGATGCTCCCGCTGGCTCTTTTCCCGGCAGCGGCGGCGGCCGGTGCCGCGCCCGCGGCACGGGGACGGCGGGAGGGGGACGACCGGGGGACCCCGGGCGGAGAGGACGCGAGGGAGAGCGGCGGAACCCACCTGGCCGTTCTTGCAGAGGTCGGCCCACATGCTGGTGCCGTCGCCGCCGCGCATGAGGATGTGGTAGGTGAAGAAGTAGATGCCGCGCACCTGGCAGGTGAACTTGCCGCTGGCCGGGTCGTAGTGGTTGCCCAGGTTGGTCACCACGTCGTCGAACTTGAGGACCTCATAGCCCTCGTGGGGGCTCTTGAGCCCCACGTAGAAGGCGATGCGCGGCCCGCTGAAGGCGGCGCTCAGCCCGCCCGCCGCCTCGCCGCCCGCCGCCGCCCCACCGCCGCTCCCGCCGCCGCCCGCGCCCGCCAGCGCCAGCCCGGGCAGCCCCGGCTTCCCCGCGTCGCCCCGCTCCCCCGGCGGGCCCCGCGGACCCGGCGGACCCGGCTCTCCGGGCGGCCCGCGGGGGCCCGGCTTGCCCGGCCGGCCCGGCTCCCCCTTGGGTCCCTGGACGAAGGGCGGCGGGGGGTTGGCGCCCAGGTCCTGCAGGGCCTCCACGGCAGCCGTGCTGCCGGGGCCGGGCGGCCGCCCGCCGCTGTACGGGTCGCAGATCATGCGGCAGGTGCCCATCATCTCGTAGTGGGCGCCGGTGTCGGCGGGCGCTTGCAGCAGCAGCAGCGGCACGGCGACCAGCAGCGCGACGGCCATGGCCAGGGCGAGCCCGGCAGCGGCCAGCAGCCGCCTCCTCCGCTGCCAGAGCCGGGCGGCGGCGGCGAGCAGGTCCTCCTTGCCGTGCGAGGCAATGGTGGCGCGGGGGGCCGGCCGCTCCCTGCGGGGGACGGCAAGAAGAGGCGGTGAGACCCCGCCGCCGGCGCCTCCCCGCCCGGCCCCCGCCTCAGCCCGCCCGCCGGCCGGCCGGGAGCCCCGCCATGCCGAGAGCCGCCCCGCTCCGCTCCGAGGGGACGCGGCGCCCCGTCCGCCCGCCGGGGCTGGGCGGGCGCGGGGGGCGTCGCCTCGGCGAGCGGGCGCCCGGCTCTACCCCTCGGTCCCGCGTGGGGGGACGGGCTCGCCCGCCCCCGTCACCGCCCCGACGTGGGGGGCGCGGGCAGGGCGGACCCACCTGCGGGGGGCCGGGGCGGAGCCGCCTGGGGGGCTCCGGGGCGCCGCCGTCGTTGCGGTCCGCGGAGCGCCCGTCTGCCACCGCCCGCCCGCTCGCCGCGCCGAGCGCCGGTGGCGACGCGGTCCCCCGGGCGGGGCGGGCGGAGGGGAGGGGAGAGGCGGCGGGGCGTCCCGCACGTCCCCGGGCACTCCGGCTGCGGGGGGAGACCGCTCCCGCCCCGCCGTCACCGGCGGAGTCACTGCGGGTGCCGCCCAAACTGCGCCCCGCTGAAAGCGGGACGGTCGGGGACGCATCGCGTTGTCCCGTTCACCTGCCGCCTGAAGTGCTTCCTCCCTGCATCTCTCCATCCCTTCGTCCCTCCATCCCTCTGCCCGCAGCGGGACGGCCGCTGCGCGGAGCCCCGGTCCCGCCGGGGTGAGCTCCCTGCCGCCGCCGACACGCACAGCTTTCTGCGGGAGGTGCCGGGGAAAGCCCCGGCCAGGCAGCAGGTCACCTCAGAGCGATCCCCGCGGCTTCCTCAGGCTCCCCGCGTCCTGCCTCAGCAGCCCAAAGACGAGCGGGACAGCATCGCGGGTGCATCTTGCTCCTCAACACATCCAAGTGCAAGCACGGTCCGTTACCCCCGTCCCGGTTTTCCAAAGGCAGGCAGGGCTTGCCAAGTGAAAAGGGAGCCCTAGGAAGAAATGCCTTTAGCAGAGTTCACGTTAGGTTACAGCACGGTGTTCTGTAGTTTCCCTGCGTAATGACGGGTCCAAATCAAGTGGGTTTCCCCCCGAGAAAACTGTGATTAATTGCCTGTGATTTTCCGAGTAAACGGTGGTAGCACAGCGGGAGCTCTGGCATCGTAAACTGCCTGCGGAGATCTCCCTGGAGAGAAAGTTGGGATCTCACTCACCCACGTGTCTCCGAGCGGCGGGTTAAGCACCCGTCCTGGAAAGAAAGAAAAGAGAGATACAGGGATTACACAGATTGCCTCAGGGCAACATCCCGGTGTCCCACGCTCCGTCGGTGCGTTAGAAGGGTGAATTCCCAGCGGGCTCGCCAGAGCTGAAGGCAGTGTTTGGTCTTACAGCAGGCAGAGCTGCAGGTCGGAGGAGCGAGCCGCCCAGTCTGATCCAACGCCTGCTGAAGCTGATGGCCTGGAGGCATCATATGCAAATAGGGACATACAGGCTTCTTCCAAGAATTGTGGAAATGCCCCAAAAGGACTTGGGACTCTTTTGATAGTTTCTCTTGAAATTTAAGGAGGGAATATAAAGGTTTTTCTGTCTGGAGTGCAGCACTTCAGGACCAGATCTCATCTCAGTTACATCTCTGCGTGCATCCAGAATTTTTCTTGGTGTTATTCGGGCTTTGCTCTGCTGTTGCTGAGATCAGGGTTCAGCCCTGTCCTTTCGAGTGCCTCTGATAATTTTCATCGACACTTATATACTTGAAGGTGGCAGGGAAATTAATTTTGTAAATTAAAACCTTTCCCTGAGCATTGTATGGATAGTCGCATTAAAGTAACTATGTCTATTTCTTAGCACAATGGAGCTAAATGTTTTAAGAGACGAGATTGTGAGGAAAACGTAAGTCCTTTTCCTCTCCTCTCAATTAGAAGTTGCATCCCACAGAGTTATTTTAAGCCCCGACACGTGTCCAAAGCCTTGCAAAATGATTTCTAATAGTTATTTCTGTTCCAGCTTTAGTATAATTTTCCATATATTAACTGTGCTAAATACAAATAAATTCACAGATAAATTACACTGCTTTGCTGCTCATCCCTGCTTAAGCTTCTGTTAATTTCCCTTTTGTTCTGGTATTTGTCACTCGCTCTGTTCTTCCTGGGTATGTGAATCCTATTCCCCCAGAGCTCTGCAAACCCCCCTAAAGTGGATTTTTAATCTCCTGTTTTCCAAAGGCGGCAGCCACACCGTAGCTTTTCTAAACCTTTTCTGAATAATTAAGCGCTTGCATCATTTGGACTCAGTTGCAACGTCCCAATTTGTGGCGACTCACTTCTCTAATGAGGTGACCGGTACTGGGTCCTATATTCTAAATAGAGGCTCACCAGCCCCTTCTGCAAAGCCAGAATTATTTTAGGTGACCGGGTCTGTTATTCCCATAGATCAACAAGGACAGATGATGAAGAAGAAATATATTCTAACTTTCTGCAGGACAAAATCGGCACTGATCTTAATAAGGAAGGTTGAGCATTTGAACAAGTAGGAAGAAAAGATTACAGAGATATCAGCAGTTAGATTAGGTGTCAAATTCTAGCAATTTTGTTTGGGAATTATTTAATTACTCCTCTGTGATGTGGTGAGATGGACTGATCACCTAGTTAATCCCTCGTCAGATTGCTTTAAGGTAAACACAATGTGACTTTAATGTATAATTCCAGTAGGATCTATATTCCTGGAGACCTGGAGTTACTGCCTGACTGATGCAATGCATCTTGTGCCCCAAGACGCAGCGCTTCTGATCCTTGAGGCAGCTGGTACTCGTTACTGAACCTACACCGGTAATTTGGAATATAGGCACAAAAAGGTACCTGGCAACACTTCGGTTACAATTTTTGGTACAGGCTGCTACTACGCTGCTGGGAGCCTGCTTTGCATGTGCAATGGGATGCACCACAGCAGTACAAAGGAGCAGGGAATTACCGAATCAGCTAATGAGGCAGTGTCCGAGGCACTGCCAGCCCCGCAGGGAGGTACCTTTCTTCAACTGGGGTGACAAGTACCAGGGCCCCTCTTAGAGTCAGGCACTTCACCTCTTTCAAAAAGTGAGCCAGGCTGGTGCTCCAGTGCTGGCTGCTGAGGGCTGGCAAGACTCAGGTGCCTCTGGGTGTGCCCAAAGAGGGAAAAGGCACCTACAGGGCATCCCTGGAGAGACACAAAGGCTGTCTGGACCTCGCATTAGACGTTGGCTGAGCAGAGCTTTGGTGATTGCTGCTGTTAGACAAAGCTATTGTTAAGCCCCTAAAAGCTTGTATGGATCTTACTTGAAACTTCTTTTTTAGATGTGGTGTAAGGACATGGGAACCTGACTGATCAGGGAAGCACTTGGCAGTTCAGACACCGTTCCCAAATTTGGACAGGTAAAGAACCCAGACACTTTGCATTGAAGCTCCAAAATTCCAGGAGCACAAGAATTTCCATTCCTTAATTTCTGCTTCAAGGGACAGTCACCCACCCACCTCAGTTTGCTATTAACCTTCAAGAGATGTTGTGCTCCATCAGACCCACTTTCCACAGTCATCCCAGACTGCTGGATTGGGCATCTCACAACTTTTGCATGCACTTACATACATACAAGGCAGTGGTGAGGACACCAGCCTGGGAGGTTGGATGTTTCTTCCAGCGTTTCACCATTTACCAGATTTGGAATATGTTTCTAAATCCCTTTCCAGTTTTCCAGGAGAGTAGTCTCAGACTTGCAAATGTTTGGTGTTGTGAGTTGGATTTTCTCCAGCTTATTCTCTAGGATCTATTCTGCTGTAAAATGCCCTCTCCCAAGAGACAGAAAGGAAACAATCTGATGACTGAAGGAGCTCAGGGATGAGCTTTCAAACCTGTCACTGTGGCTGAGCCACCTTTCAGGACATGGGCAGTCTGTCCCTCTGGAGGCAAACACAGGACACTCCTGCAGGCTGCAGCTGGCCATCTGTATTTCTCAGGGAGGTTGTCAGCAGGGTGACAAGGAGGAGATCTGGATTCACCTTGATTTTCTGCCTGAGAAATACCAACCTGTGTTCCCTGGAGCGCTACAAAAATCTTCCAGGGTGCAAGATATCCAGGGAAGATGGGGAGAGCAGATGAGAGCACTGTATGCCCTTATGCTGAACCTGTTCTTCTTTGCATAAGAAGAATTAAAGATTCATTGAGTTATAAGAGGAAGATCAAACTTTAGTATAATTTTTAGTTTAGTGGTGAGACCATCTACCTGATCTGGAGTTTCAGTCTTCCTCCAGAAGCTGATTGTGAATTCCAGCCAGGAGGACACAATTCCTGTTCCTGAAAGACCAATTCCAACTGCTGAACTAAAGACTCCTCTGCACTTGCTCTCTTTTCTCTCAGAAGGTTTACTTTTTTTTTTTCACCTTCTCAGCTGCACATCCTTAGCACAAACTGAGCTCATGAACTCAAGCATGTGGTTGTTCCAAGTCCAACAAGAGCTGAACCATCTGTAAACCTGGCAGGATACAGCAAGATTCAGACCCACTGAGGAGGTGGAAGTTCCAAGCACAGGTGCAAGGTGTTGTACATTTGAAGTTCTTGCAGACTGAAGGTAGGTACTTTCTGAGTTAGGTGCTTCCATGATTGGACTGGTAAAATACTTTTAAGAAGCTGAAATCAAGATTACTTTGAGTAAAGGCACTGTACCCTTAGATCCAGTACCCTCATCCATCCCAGTGTGTAGCTTTGTTTTGCTGTCTTTTGTCCTAATTGATGGAAGTTATGGATAACATTACATTCTGATCCTCTGAAGTACTTCATTCATTGCCTTTATCACATCATGAGATATTTCTCATTTCCAAAATTAGCTATCTGGAACTTTGTGTATTCAACAGCTAGTAAAACATAATACATATAGTTTTTATATTAAAATGCTCACATTTCTTGTTAAAAGCACATTCAAATCTGTTAATGTTCAGAATGCATATAATATTATTTTCATTCATAAAATATAAAATGTAATGACACTGATTATTTTTGCTTAATGGAGGGGAAAATTTAGAAATGGTTAGGTTTATTGTATTAGCAGCCATCATTCCCCACAAATATTGTGCACTTCTTTATTACCTATGCCAGGGTTTCCAATAGGACTTGTTTTAAGAGCACAAAGCTCCATTTACTCACATTTGATGGACCCCATGGGTGCATGAGGTCCTGCACAGCAGCAAAAGCATTTTATTACATAGAACAAGGAGAGGAGCTGGCTCTTTTCTGACTGTCTGTAAGGCAGAGTTGCAATAGGCCACAGGCACTTGAGCTGCTGTAGCAATGCATAAATTTCTGTCCATACAGTCAGAATCATCCCCTTGTTCCAGCACAGTGTCCATTAGCGATCCTGCTGAAGGAGAAGCTTGCACACCATCCAGACAGACACTGCAGCTGCCTGGGATTTGTTGGGTGTATCGATCCCTGTGAACTGCTGCTATTTGCATTTTGCCACATCCACTTGCTGCACAGGGAAGCTGGCTCTCCCTCTGTTGGACAAGTACCTTTGAGTGTTTACAAGAGAGCAGCTTACAAACCCCAGAGCTGCCTTCAGGGCACTGCTTGGAGAAATACCAAAAGGTGTGGAGAGGATCAGTGAGAACCCAATGCCTTCATATTCCCAAAATAGGTACTGTTCACCAAACTCAGAATAAATCAGCCTGTATTTTCCGGGGAAAAAAAAAAAAATTATAGCAACTGAACCTTGCTTCCCACTTTTGCCCTGCTGGGACTTTTGCCCTTGCCTTCTCTCACAGCAGGGTCACACCCTGAAGTTAATGCATCAAAGATTAGATAAATTCTGTGAGAACAGAACAACCTCAGACAAAGACTAAAGCTGGTGCTGAAGATGCCTGGTCCAAGCATCCATGGCTGCTCCTGTTCCCAGGAAACTGTTCTGAACTCTATTGGGAGCAGCAGCTGATACCTGGCCCCGGCAGCCAAAGTGGTAGAAGAAACACCAAAGGAGCTCCAAGTTGTTTGGGAGCTCCCTGCTCCCAGAGCAGGTCTTCAGCTGGATGTAGAGTAGGTTTAGAGAGAAACAAAACCGTCCTGAAGAAACGGCAGGATATGAGCATCACCACCTGTCAAACATCAGCTTTGAAGGATGTCTTGCTTAGAAACAGTCAATTAAAATGAAGCTTGCCCTTAACCAGCTGCATTTGGGTCACAGCAAGAGCAAGTTCAGCTCCCCTTTCCTAATTCTCTGCTTCTCAGTATGTGTTTACAAATGGCTTGAGGAGAAACATGTTGGCCCTAGATTTGTCTTGTTCAATTTGTCTCCTTAGATAACTAATGCTTTTCCAGTGTGACTGCTGCAATAACTCTGCACTATCTATACAAATAAGCATCTGCTTTTTAAATTGAGCTAGGGCCTTCCACACAAGATACAAATAGTTAAGTAATAGTTAAGTGTGGATATTCTCAGTTTAGTCAGAAAGAAAAAGAGAAGGATTTCTACCAAGCTAAGCCTGGGAAAAAGTCCGGGAGGGATGTAAACCATCTATTGTCTTGTTTTGCATTCATAGTGTTTATAAATATGTTTTACCACACTGACCTAAGTCCAGTGTACCAATCAGGTGAAATGTTTTTACTCTAAGACCAATGGAATTAATGTTCATGATGTTCTCTATAAAAGAGAGAGTTCCTTTTGAATAAACACTCATTCTTTGCCTTCTGAAGACAGAGCCTCTGCATTCCCATCCCTGCCTCAACAGCAACAGTTAAGTATTATTTTTTTAACATGTATTGGGGGTGTATTAAAAGAAAGAGATCCCTTGCCTTCTGAGTACAAGGTGTACACTTCACCAAGCTGCTCAGCAAAATGTGTGTGCATAAAACCAAACCCATGGCAGGTTCTCCAGCTCAAAATCACCCATCTCTGTCCCAAGCTCTCAGAAATTCCCAGGACTCAGCTCTCAAGCCTTCATGACTTCCTTCAGAAGAGTTAAGAGGGAGGCTGGAAAGTCAGAGTATTAAATTCAGTCCGTTTAAGCAGACCCCTTGTCTCAAATCAGCAAAATTTCCATACCCAACCACGAGGCTGAATCTTTCCATTCCATGAAAGGAAAAATTGCTGCAGGGAATTGATGTGCATGGACAGCTGGTTTCACCAGGATGAAAGACACACATTAAAAATGCTTTTGAAATGCATTTGGGCTTCCCTCCGGGAGTTTGCTAAACCTGCAGTCAGGTACCAAAAAGAATTTGTCCCCTTAAGGCAAAGACAAGATTAAAATTAGTAAGAAATAATAGCCAAAGCCACAGGTGGGACAGATGGCGTTGAATGGACATCTGTTGGAATAACATTGAGTTTCCATGATAGATTTTTACCCTGCATCCCCCAAAATTAAATGTGCTCCTCTGCTAATCAAGTAGCGTGAAGAGGAAGATGTGTGGATTGGAAACCCAAAGCTAAGGATGGCAGGAATTGGCTTAACACCTCCATCAGCAATAAGAAACACACAGTGAGTGGGGTGTAAAAGCTGGAGAGGGCATATGGAGGTGGGGCAGATGGTTTGGCTCTGTGATGCTCTGCTCTGGTTTATTGGTGCCCAGGAGAGGAGTCACTGCTGCTCTGAGGAGCTGTAAGGTCTGTGCAGAGGGAAGGTGCTTTGTTACTCTCAGGCAAACAGATGAAGAGGTTTGACTGCCACCTCTGGAGTAAGGGCAGTTTGGGGTGTTGCAGAGAGGAGACAGAGAGCTGGAGACAAAAGGTCAAGGAGAAGCAGTCCAGTGGCATGGATCAGCCAGAAAACCTCCTGTACCTCTGAGACACCCAGGGAATTAATAACCAGACTAACTGTGACAACTGTTTTTGCAAAAGCCCTGCCAAGCTGAAAGAGTAACTGAAAGAAAAACATACATTTCTATAAAAATGAAGCTTTAAATAAGCACCAAACCAAAGCAGGCAAGATGACTTTCTGAGATGAAAAATGTTTGATTAAAACACAGTGAAATTGTCTCAAAAATATGTAGCCATGTATGATGTCTTCAATATAAACCCAATTAAAAGCATGACAATAGGTTTTATTTAGAAACGTCCTGACCTTTCTCGTATGACTCTTGTCCTGCCTTCTCGTTACTTGTCATTCTCAGTCACTGTATCTTGCTTAAATGAAAAGTGTAAGCTCTTGAGGGCACAGGGCTGCATATCTGGGTTTTCTCATCCACTGTGTACAACAATGCATGCAGCAGAGACGTCCTTAAAACTGTTAAACAGAACATGAAACATTTCATCTCCAATTTTGCAACTTTACTGAATTTCCTCACAAGAGAACAAAAATACTCTCTAATGTGGATATCAGTAAGAAGCTATTTGGTCACATTAGGAACACTTAGGGTAAATAATGATCAAAGAAAAGCAGTGCTCTCCTTGGTAATGATGTTTAGTGAATCGCAGAGCAGCTCCTGGGGAAGGGCAGTGGAATCCCATTGCTTGGGATTTTGAGAGCAAGGTTGGGCAAAGCCAGAGACTGCACTGCAGGGCTCGGTGCCCCGCTGGCAGGAAGATGAATGAGAAGCCCTAAGAGTCTTCTCTATTTGTTCTTCTATGATCCTTATAAGAGAGATTGATGCTGACAGCATCCAGGTGGTGTGTCCGTGACTCAGCTGTCACGTCACTGCTTACGGCTTAAAGCCAGTGAGTCAAGGAATGAAAAACAGGTGGAAGGAGGAGGAGAGCCCTCCCGAAGTGCTCACCTCCAGCCATCTCTTCCTGAGTAAGCAGGGCCAATTGCAGACCACAGGGACACAGGAGAAGGAGAGGCAATGACAGAAGGAGCGGCTGGCCACCTTCCTCCAAGGGCAGCAGGTTTGTAAGCCCTTCTCCACACCTCATGTGGTGTGGAATAAAAGCCTGGTGTGAGTTAATGGACTTCTGCAAGCCAGAAGTGTCCATCCTGTGTGGTAGGTCTGAAGCCTACTGACTCTTGTAACTGTGCTCTGTAGACAAAGCTGTAGATGCAGTGAATATTAAATCCATCTGGTTTAGTTCCCACTAGACAGAAAAGGTAACATCACCGATGTCTGGCCACGTATTGTCATCAATACGAAGTTTACTGTTATGGATCTGATCCCACATGACTCCCAAAATTCTGTTCTGAGAATGAATTCCTCACCATTGAGGTCCTCAATGGTGACCTCAAATAGTGACAACAGACACTGATTTCTCTGCAAATCCAAGAATTCCTAGAATACAGAAACAGGCTACCTTGAAAGCCGGCTCCTAGGTTCGGGTAGCTTCTGAGACACTACTGTCTCTCTGGGTAGGTTCACAAAAGCAGTCTGCCACATCTGAGATCTAAACCTGATTTTTAATTTTTTTTCCCACTGTCTTGATTGCAAGGTCAGCTTCTTGTAATTCCAAGTAGCAGAAGGTCAATGGCATCTCCAGAAGGTGGGTACTCAACCACTTTCTCTGCCTTTGGGTATGATCAATGTTTAACTCATGGAAATCTCTCCAGGGATAGAAACATCTAAACCTCCTCAAGAAATCTGTTGTAATTCTTCATAATCTCTACCATAAACAAACAAACAAAAAAAAAATTCATAAGGGACTGACCTTAATTTCTCTGCTGCAGTTTAAGCCTCCAATTCCTTGTCTTATCCACCATGGGCAGAGAAAGCAGGTGATTCCTTCCCTTTCTGTGACAGCCTTTCACACACTTGACACAGTTGCCACTCTGCTTCCCTGGTCAGTCCACACTCCAGATGCTCAATCTATTCCACATTTCTTCATCACTTATTTTTCCCTAGAGTTCTGTTCATTCCCACTGCTCCCCCTGGACTTTCTCTGATGGTTCACATATTTTCTGATCTAAATGGCATTCTGGTCTAATCATGCAATTCATGATTTGCCACTATTTGGACTTCTCAGCCTCTCCTGCCAGCCTGCCAGCTGTCACCGTGTGCTTGTAAGTTTAATGAGTGTTCCCTATCCCATCATCAGTGCCTTTACTAGTGATCTAAGTAGTACCAGACCCAGATGCATGTGCTGGCTGTCACTTATCCCTATATCATGTGAGTGTGGCATAGTTTGGTAGCTGCCAGGAAGCTTGTGATGCATTGGCACCCTTTTGTGCAGAGTGCTAGGCAAAATCAGAAATGAAAGATGGATCCTGTCCCAAGAAATTAACAATCTAATTTTTTTTTTTTTTTTACCCCAAAAGGATATGCCAACTCCTTCCTTATCACACTTTGCATATAGGGAAATGAGACCATTCATTCTGCACACCTGTTTCATCACAAAAATGAGATGACCACTTCTTTCTGTAAGTCCCAAAAAGGTAGTTATTACCAGCATTATCAAGAGCCACATCTAAGGCTTGGTTTTAACTGCATTAAGCCTTGCTTAAGTCTAAAAGACTTTGTCTGCATCCCTCTTGCTGTCTGCTCACTCACTGCCTGCTCCACCTCAGATGCGAGTCAGGCAGCTCTTGGGTTTTCAAACCTGACTGCTCCCAGTCTGAGTGACACATCTTATGGTGACACAACTGCTGCAGGGTCTGCAGGAATTGTCTGAAAGCCAAGAGCTCTGTCCAAAGGAAGGAAAAATGGCAAGGACATAGTTATGTGAAATGAATGAGTAAAATGCATCAACTCCAAGGCTGCAACGCAAAGTAACTGAGAACGTGGCATTTTGCACCGCTTCTGTTGTGCAGAGTAGACCAACTTTTAGAAGTGCTAGATCATGGCACTGATTGTGGCAAGCAATGGGACTTCGTCTTATTTGATGGAGTTTTGATCTGCACAGGCCATTACCAAGGTAAAGTATTCCAGCCAGAAAGTCTGACCGTGTGTTTGCAAAGCACCTGTGACAGCAATAGGGGGCTCTGCTGTTGCTTGTGGAGCTGAAGAGTTAGTAACAACTCCTGTTGTTTATACGTGCAAAACATTTGGAAATAAGCACAGATCTGTGCTCTATTTAAGTGTACTTTTAATTACTTTTGATTAGGATAAAGAGGGCAATTTTCTTTTACAAATTCTCAGGATATTCAGAACATCTGGAAATTAAAGCAATTCTTTGCATCCCAGGTTATTTAGTGTCAACTTCAACATTTCTGAAAAGAAGAGAGAGAGAAAAGAGAAAAGAGAAAAGAGAAAAGAGAAAGAGGAAGAGGAAGAGGAAGAGGAAGAGGAAGAGGAAGAGGAAGAGGAAGAGGAAGAGGAAGAGGAAGAGGAGAGGAAGAGGAAGAGGAAGAGAAGAAGAGAGAAGAGAAGAGAAGAGAAGAGAAGAGAAGAGAAGAGAAGAGAAGAGAAGAGAAGAGAAGAGAAGAGAAGAGAAGAGAAGAGAAGAGAAGAGAAGAGAAGAGAAGAGAAGAGAAGAGAAGAGAAGAGAAGAGAAGAGAAGAGAAGAGAGAAGAGAAGAGAAGAGAGAAGAGAAGAGAAGAGAAGAGAAGAGAAGAGAAGAGAAGAGAAGAGAAGAGAAGAGAAGAGAAGAGAAGAGAAGAGAAGAGAAGAAGAGAGAAGAAGAGAGAAGAGAGAAGAGAAGGGAAGAGAAGAGAAGAGAAAAGAAGAGAAGAGAAGAGAAGAGAAGAGAAGAGAAGAGAAGAGAAGAGAAGAGAAGAGAAGAGAAGAGAAGAGAAGAGAAGAGAAGAGAAGAGAAGAGAAGAGAAGAGAAGAGAAGAGAAGAGAAGAGAAGAGAAGAGAAGAGAAGAGAAGAGAAGAGAAGAGAAGAGAAGAGAAGAGATGGGTTTATCCTCTTTATCATGGGATCACAGCAAGGATATCATCTTTTATCATGGAAGAGCCTCACTACAGCCAGGGATGTAGCCCAGACAGGCTGGTTTTGCAGCCCTGAGGCTCCATACAGGATCTTTCACCACCACACTGCCAAGCAGATCCATGCTGATGGAATTGGGAAGCAGGCATGGATGCTAGTGATTTACTGGCAGTGCAGGAGGCTGCTTGTTTTAATATATGGCACATATGGCATGAATGTGTTAATGGAATTTATACTGTAAAAAAATTATGTCCACACAAAGTATGGAATTACTTGGGTAGGATTTATGCAACAGGCATAAAATCCAATGGAAACATTCTAACCTTTCTGAGGCTTATTAAGTTTCCTTTTTATTTATGGAAATGTCTTAATATATGCAAGGTGAATGCCAGAAAAAAATACTATAGATTTAGTCAAAACCCAGCTCTTGTTATTTATAAACTTTCACAGCTCTATTCTGCTCTTGTTTACATCAGGAGTAAAATTATTTTAAGTCACTGGGCCCAATCCCAAATCATCTGCATGACTCTCTTGAATGGGCACCAGCACTGTGGTGGTATCAGTTGACCCCAAAGTGATGCTAAGAATGAGCAAGAGAATGTGAAGCTAAAAATGTAATTAAGGACATAAAAAAATCTGCAATTTTCCTGCTTACCCTTGTTGTATATGTTACATTAAATATACATCAAAGTAACACTCTTCCATCCTTGCCTGCCTGCAAGGAGGAAGATGCAGAGCTCCCTGAGGCCTCCCTGAGCCCCCAAGGTCAAGGATGGTTTTTACTCCTTGGTGGTGAGGAGGATATTTATCCAGGTTACTAAAAAAGAGATTACATTGTGTCTCCATCAGGGGGTAAGGCCCATATCACAGCTTCAACCAAAACTGTGACAATGCCTTTCGAAAATTACCTTCCCACAAGTGTCATGAAAATCAGAGAGGCACAAATCAGTGCTCTGGTGAGAGGAGACGGAACGTCCCCAAGGGTGACACCATCTCTGGCAGGACAGGCCAACCAAGGAAGCCACTTTCAGCCACCAGGAGTGTCACACACAGGGTGGTGTTTGCAGTGCAGAGGGAGGAGGTGGATGGAGGGAGAAAAATGTACAAATCCACTGGAAAACAGGCTTCTGTTCTTCATCAGTCTCCACATCTTACTCAATGCGTCTAAATCCCACACAGATTTCATCCTGTACTTTTCCATAGCTGTAGCACTGAAGCCTGTTCATTTCTTACAGACACTAATGAATGCAACCTCAAAACACCCCCTGAGGTCAGCTGGGGTTACTAACTGGAGGTGACAATAAATGAGCTCCAGCAAACCTTGCTCTGGTGGTTTCCAGCACCACCTCAATCTGCTTCAACTTCTCCCCAGAGTCACTGCTGCATGGCTGGCAGAGAAGAGCTGGGGCTGGCTGAACTGCCCCTGGCTTCCCAGCCTGCATCCCAAAACCAGGCAAAACAGCACCAACCAAGGCTTGGAAAAGAGCTTATACATCATCCCAAATCCCAGTGTGTAATGCTAATGCAGGAAGAAATCAAATGGCACCAGGCAGAGAGTCTCTGGCCTTTGGAGACCTTGCCCCTGGAAATGAGTTTGAAGTGAAGCACTGTGTCTTTTCCTCTGATTTTTAAAAGCCAAGGATTTTTAAATCTTCCTGATGAGGAATTGTCCTAGTTCCATGAGTCAGGGAGAGTTCAGGATGGGGGCAGACAGCAAGCAGGGGAATTGGAGTTCTAGAGCCCAGATTTTGCCACTCTGGATGATGATGAGCTAAATGCTGTGCATCCTGCTGGAGAACCAGCCCTGGAGAAGGCTGGTTCAGGCTTTGTCAGGGGTTCTGCCTCACACTGAGGTCTGTCAGCTACACCAAATCTAACCCCTGTCTCTCATTTAACACTTTAAACACTGCACTCCACACAGCTCCCTACAAGAGCAACCCAGCAAGGTCCATCCCTCACCCTGGGAACATGAAGTGCCCCAGGACACACTCCCCAGGCTGTGCCCAGCATCCCAGTGGCATGGGCAGGAACAGGGAAAACCTGGTCAGTAAAGGTGTCTCCCATCACCCTCAGCACTCAGAGGCTCTGCTGGGTGCTGGCAGAAGCCCTCAGGAAGGGAGCCACTGTCTGTCTCTCTGTGATGTTCATGTGACTGAGATTTTTCAGGCTTATCACTTCACCCAGTCTGGGCCTGTAAATGAGGGTGATACCACCTGGAGAGCATCCCTGCTGTCAAACTTGGAGCTTCCACTCCAAAGCATGGAGTTTCTTCTAGGCAAAACATCCATAGCAACTTCTATAATGTGGATTAATTATCTGCATTTCTCTAAATTTATTCCCAAGAATAACTATATTCTCTGAGCTGAAAATTTACATTGATACCTGTAAGCGAGATAAGGCAGAAGCATATATTTATGAAGCATAAATATAAACATATAATTATCATGTTTGTACCAACTCCAGGCTGAAAAACTTCCTTCAAAAGAGCTAATGTTTAGTAAAATTATAATCCAGTGAAAACCTTAATCTTATCATGTTCAGACATCTTAACTAAACATCATAGTCTGTATTACTTAGAACAGGGTAAGGTTAATTTCCATATCACTCTATATCTCAGAGAAATCGGAAAACAATGTTCATATTTAATTTATTCTTCACTCCACTGAAACTCCCTTTCAAATCAAATCAGTGTTAGCTGAAAATAGTGCTTTGCCACAAAAAAAGCACATTCAGATTTGTTCTGCTTCCACCATTTCAGTTATACTTTTCACAATTATTTTGAATGACGCCCTGCAAATCCTACCTTGTCCTACAAAACCGCATCAGCGTCTCCCATCTCTCTGAACTCATCTGTTCTCCCTTTGCCATTATCCCATCAAACTCTGCAACATGGTCATCTCTGCCTCTTCTATAATGCACACTGACCCAGAATAAACAGAGGGAAAATATCAGCAAATGTGATTCTTTTAACCGGGATCTTACATGAACTCTCTAAATGGTGTCTGATGCAGTGCATATGCAGGTCTGACTTTGAAAGTGTCATTTAGGGGAAATCCCTGGAGAATTCTCATCCTCTGAGTCTGCCAGCACTGGCAGAATCTCACTACAAACACATTTAAACAAATGGGGGGGGCATGATGGCTTTTAAAATTCCCTTTCAGGACTTCTGCAAAAGCTGTGTTTGCCTGCTCAACAGATATAAAAACGGAAAAGGAGAGGGGGGAAATGTAATATGTGATTTGTCTGCTTTACCAACAGTTTCAATTGTTTGTGGGTTGCAGCTGACATGGTGGTACAGCCCCACATGGGGATGGAAGGGGCTTTTTGCTGCAGATGCAGCATTGCTGAGCCTGCAGAGCCACCACGAAATCCCACCTCAATTCCTCTCCCCATTAACAGCAAAACATGTAGAACAAATGTTCTGGAAGGATATAGTGGGCTTTTCTTGTTGATCTCACAGAGCAGTTGTGGATAATACGATGTAAAATTGAAGTTCAGCTGTTACAAGGGTGTGAGATCAGGTCCTCACATCAAGTCTATCTTGTCCCCACTGCTCTGCTCCCAGACCCATTTGATGTCTTGCTCGCTTGCTGACACCCAGGTGGAGTGTGGAGACCTCTTGGCTGGTTTCAGTACCATCCTTGTTATTCATCACACAGACTTTGAGACTTTAGGCAGTGTTTGACAGGACACAAAGCCAAGGCAGGCACTGCCTCAGTTAAGACAGGGACCATGACACTTCATTGGCCACTTTAGTTCCACAAGGTTAGGCTCAGCCCCACAGACAGGCAGACACAAGACAGAGCTGGGACAAAACTGAAAGGAGGATCCTCAGGAGGAAAGGTCCAAAAGTTTTATGGTCCAAATCCCCCCGTGTTTTTGCCTCCTGGTTGTCAGTGAGGGGACTGAGGGGCAAGGAGCACACAAAACACTGCTGCGGGTGAGAGGGAGCTGGGCACAGGTAAACACAATCTACCAGCAGTGCTTGCAAGATGCCACAGAGAGACAGAATCCTGCTGTGGAGCCAGCACTGGAGAAACTCTCCTGGACTCGAACACTGTTTTAAGCAAGCAAAATCCCTGTTTGGCTGCTCAGGAGAGCGTGACGTGTCCAAAGGCTGGCAGCAGCACCGGCTGCACGTCACAGCCCCTGCACGGAGCCGCTCCAGGCTCCCTTTGAGCGACAGCTCTGCAGTGAGAGCTGAGCTGCACAACCCGTCCTCAACACAGATACAAAAACAGAAACAAAGCACTTCAAATTTGTCATAGTCTTTTCTTCATCTCTGCCTTGCACTTTGCTTTAGCACAGCAATATCTCCAGGGTCTCCTGATAAACCTCCCTGGGAAGCTGAGCCTCCTGTACCACGGCCGTTCCCACCCCATGTCCCCACTGCAGGGATCCTGGCCCCAAATCCTCCTCTCTTCTCCATAGTGCCCGTAAGAGTTGTGAGCCTTAAATGAATGCTGATTTAAATGTTTTAATTACCCTTAGGGAGTTCCTGCTTCTAGTTTTATTAATTCATAACAATTTGGGTCTCTTTGCATATTAGCATCAGCGCTGCCTTACACAGTGGCCATCGGAGGTTGAACTTGTCACAGATGCATCCCAGTGGCATACCAGTAATCCTTTTCCAAGTTAATTGGCCCGGGCGTGCTGCACACACCATTGCATAAAGCTCTGGGTTTACCTCTCTGGCAGGGTCAGCCAGAAGCTGGCTTTGCTCCCGGGCTGACGTCCCCACTCATGGGCCCCCCCGAGCCCATGTCAGACACCCCATCACACTGTCACCAAGCCAGCCAGCACAGCAGGCAGCCTGCAGGGCTGGGTATCAGCATGAGTGCACACAACTAAAAATAGTCCAGAAACAGTGAAACCAGGGTGTCCACCTGGATACCAAGGAAGCGACCTTCCTCCTTCCAGGGATCACATGCAACCAGTGTCTCTGCAGAGTGACAGAGAAAAGGAGGATAATTCAGAGCACCCACAACACTGCTGTGCTCTGGGGGAACATATTTCTCAGTCACTTGTAGAGAGACTCAGACACCAAGCCTTTAAATCAGGTGCTTAGCATCACACAGCATGAATATTCTGTATGGTTTTATTTCCTGTATCCACCACTTTGTTATGCAGTAAATAATTTTATTATGTAGCTCATACTAAAGAAAAAACGTTTTATACAAAAATAGAGCCAGAACACTTCTTTACACATCTCAGTCTATTCTGCATGATAAATTTGGCTGGCTGAACCTCCACTTCCAGCTGCAGAGACCCCAGCCTTGCTGCTGGGTCTCCTGGGGTTTAACCAGAGGAATTGCATCCCAGCTGGGGTGGGCTGACAGGGTTGTCACTCCCCAGTGAGACTCCCCTGGTGTTACACATGCTGAATACTGTACTTTGACATCACACCTCCACTTCCTCAGCATCTCCAAACCCATATAGTGCCAGGCAAGCTGATTTAAGCTTTTAAGTGTCTGACTGAAATGGTTTTCTCCTCCCTCTCTGGAGGAGGCAGCTTTGCTCTCCATATAAAGGCACAAAGTGGTATATTTGAAACACACTAAAGCACATCTAGAGGTGAACTGCATATTATCCTATAAATTGGGAATTAAAGATTCTTAAATTCTAACCCAATAGCAAAAAGACAGCAAATCCATGAAGAGATGCATCCTCTTTTCTGTTTCTGAATACATTATGCTTGCTTAAACCCCAGGCAGTGCCTGGTAATCACCCCAGCTGTGTTTCCAGTGGTATCAGCATGTCAGTGCTCATGCAAACACACAGAGCTGGGCTCCCCAAAGCTCCAGGTGTCTGCACAAGGACTGACCAACTCCCCTGCCACTTGGCCAAGCAGCAGCATGGCCTGATGAGTTTGCCACAGCCAAGAAGGGAAGGAAAGAGCTGCACTACAGCCCTGGATAGGGCTGCACTGCATCCCTTCCATTCCAAACCCACGAGACCTCGGGTGAATCCCCTGGTCCCCGTCCATGCCGTGAGACCCAGCGCAGGAGCCGAGAGCTTTAAGGGCTGTTTCAGTCACTCTGTGCTCGTGATGCTCAGCCATGGGGATCCTGAGTGGCACAGGTTAATGGGCTGCCCACATTTCCCAATCCTCATGAGCAAACACTGCCAGGAATGATTACTAGCCCCTGACAAAGGTCGTGCTCTATCAGGGCTCTACGCTCATTGCATCAGGATGTGTTTTCCTTACACTTGCATGCAGCTGCTGAAGCTCCATTATTTTCATGCATTTTATTTCTGACACAGCTTTTTTGCTGGTAACACCCAGGGGCTGGTGAGGAGAGGAGAGGAGAGGAGAGGAGAGGAGAGGAGAGGAGAGGAGAGGAGAGGAGAGGAGAGGAGAGGAGAGGAGAGGAGAGGAGAGGAGAGGAGAGGAGAGGAGAGGAGAGGAGAGGAGAGGAGAGGAGAGGAGAGGAGAGGAGAGGAGAGGAGAGGAGAGGAGAGGAGAGGAGAGGAGAGGAGAGGAGAGGAGAGGAGAGGAGAGGAGAGGAGAGGAGAGGAGAGGAGAGGAGAGGAGAGGAGAGGAGAGGAGAGGAGAGGAGAGGAGAGGAGAGGAGAGGAGAGGAGAGGAGAGGAGAGGAGAGGAGAGGAGAGGAGAGGAGAGGAGAGGAGAGGAGAGGAGAGGAGAGGAGAGGAGAGGAGAGGAGAGGAGAGGAGAGGAGAGGAGAGGAGAGGAGAGGAGAGGAGAGGAGAGGAGAGGAGAGGAGAGGAGAGGAGAGGAGAGGAGAGAGGAGCAATTAATACAATCAGGAGGAAAAACAATCCTTCAAAATGGAAAGCAAAGTTGAAGGAATGAGTGCTTTTAAGTTACAGCCTGTAAAGCCCAGTGCTGGGGTGCCAGCATATCCCAGGGACTCCTCTCATATTCATGCAGCTCCATCTAACCTGCTGCTGACCTCACCCTCCCCATGATCATTTTTCTAAGGATCTCCATTTTGTCCCTTATCACTTTCCTCTCAAGTTTCTTCCCTGTCCTTTCATGCTATTTTCCCCTCCCCTGGCTGCAGGATGTGATGTTTTCCCTCTCTGCCTGCTCTCCAGCAGCAGCAGAGCTGTTTGTGTGGAGTGCTGGTGACATATTGTGGCTGGGCTGGTTAATCACACATATTCCCAAGAGCTATCAAAGCTGGTTGGATTGGAGCTCTGAGCTAACACAAAATACTCATACTGCCCCCCAAAATCTACACAAGCCAGGGGGGTGCTCTGGGCTCAGCCCTTCTGCCTGCTGTGGTTTAGGGTTGAACTCTGAAGGGTTTTACACCACTAATCTATAATTACATACATGCATGGAGTGTTATTTAACACACAATCTTGACTTCAAAAATATTGTGATTTAAGCTTGAACTTGATGATATTTGCATATAAATATAGACCCTGGCTTTGTGTTTAAACCGTGTATCAGTGAACAGAGTGGTGGGGCCAGCCTCTTAGTGCTCTCTTAGGCACTACAAGTAAGATAATAGTTTAACTGGCATCATTACACTGATTTAAGGCAAGAGGAATTCCTGCATGCTAAAGCATATGCAAAAATTGCAAGCTACTTATTCATTAATTGTTATAAATTGTTCAAGCCTGCATTTATAAATTTTACAAACCCAGAGCCTAAATATACCTCACATCAGCAGGTGGAGGGCGGTGACAGCACCTGCAAGTGCTTCCAGCAGATCATATTCAGGCTACAGAATAGCTGCACAGTGCTAGCCAGAAAATATTCAAGTCCTTCCTTGTGCCCCCATGCCAAACGACGTTTCAGAACTGAGACACCAAGTAATTTAAATACTGTCAGTTTATGCAGCATCTCAGTTATCCTTTAGTAGTATAGTTACTCTTTTCTCAGAAGAGAGTGGTGTCTAATCACGTCAGGATTTTCTTAAGTAATTCTTCCTCTGGGTATAGAATATTTTTTTATACAGCAGCAGTGGATCTATATGGCTTTAAGAGGCAGATTCTTCTAACACTCAGGGCCTGGCTTAGAGGAGGCTCCTGAACTGATTCTGTCAAGAAGTGTTTGCATTTTCTTCAGGGCAAGTTAGAAAAGGGAAAAAACCTAAATGCGTTTTGACATTTGTATTTGGAGTGTTATCTGTCAAATATGCCAGGACCAGATCACAAATTTCCTCAAGATTGTCGTGGCTCTCCCACCTATCAATAGCAATCTGGAGCTCACACAGGATGCAGGCAGAAAGGCACCCTGATAGAGTGCATTGACAGATTTCACATTAGGATGGAGGAGGAACAGGGAGCAGCCAACAGCATCTTAACAACTGCACATGGGTCCTCTCAGTAAGTGAGGTCTGACAGGGCAGCTTGCAAAAACCAGAGAGGAAACAGAAACCAGAAAGCTGCCCAGGGCCAGGGCTGCACTACCTGGAGCTGATCAGTGGCTGATCACCACATGAGTCCCCATCCCTTCTCATCCCTTATGTTTTCTGATGCTCTGGGCAAAATTAACTCTGTCGGAAGGCTTGACCTTTCACTTCCTATTTATATGTTATTTTGGAGCAACTCTGCCAGTCCCCTCTACTCTGAAAGCAGCTAGGGGCATAGGGACTATGCAGAGAAAGTCAAGCAATGCCACCAGGGCTGAGGGATGCTGAGGAGCAGAGAGGCCCCAGGATGGGCATCCCCACCTCCTTCAGAGCCACAGTCCTGGGAAGGGCTGCAGCACTGGCCTGGGTACCTGCTCCAGCAGGACAAACAGCACTTATGCAGGACATCCAAGAACAGCCTTGCATGTGCCTTTCAACACCAGTGGCAGCAGAGGACAGAGGCTGCTTAGATTTTACACTGCTTCACCTCTTTAGTCCTGCAGGTTGGTTATTGCTTTTGCTTCTACAGCTGACATTACACAAAAGCCCCAGTGGCCATGGGGACATGACCATTTAGGACAATTTCTGGTACTCCAGCACATCAAGTCAGACCTTTTCAAGGTGATCTGCCAGCTCTGCCCCTCCATCACACAGCACATGGCTGTTTCCAAAGCACCCTGGTCTAATATTCTGGTTTAATACCATACAGAGAAGAGATCAGCAGGTCCCAATATCATATGAAATTATAATTCACTCTGTGCTGGTTGCACTCCTAGGTTTAATGTATTGGCACTGCTTGCTAAACTGAGGCACCACATGTTGTATTAGCTGCCCTGATTGGTGGATGCACAAACTGGTGGCACATCGTCCTCCAACATCAGAGCAAAAATGCCAGTGAAATGTAGTGCTGTGTAGAGAGATGTGAGCTGTTCCCAGGTGTATTAATAGTCAGGCTGAACTGGGGGGAAAAGGTACTGGTCTGTTTGCTGCTGAATATTCTTGAAATCCTGTGTGGTCAAGTGGTGCTGGTCTGTTTGACCACAGGTGATGTTATCCTTAGCAAGGGCATGCTTGTCCCAAAGTTTTTCAAGGATCATCAATACCCTGAGTCCTGCTACAGGTGCTGTCAACTATTTTATTATGGATGTTTAATCACTGGTGGTGAATTACCCCTGGTCTTCTCCAAACACCAGCACGTACCTGTAGCAGAATCTGATTTTCATCCCAGACAGTGAGCTCCCAGGTAGCTTTGATTTCCATAAGGTTGTCCCTGCATCAAGAACACCTTTCAGTCACATCCAGACAGACAGGCACAGGCTTCAGAAAGAGTTTCCTTCTCTCATAGTGAATTCTTCTCCAGAGCCAGGGCAAAGCCCAAAGGATATATTTGGCAGTGGGCTGCATTTTTCCAGGGTTTGAGATGCTGCTTGCAATGCAACATTGCAGGAGGCACCACGACCCCCTGTGCCATGTGACATGGAGCCTTTTGCATCTTCCTTCTCTCAAGGTTTCTGGGGAAGAAGCTCTACAAAGCACAATTCTTAAAAGTAATTGATGCTGAGCACCAGCCTTTCCTTTCCTCCCGTTTTCATTCCAACCTGGTCCCGGTTGCTCCTGTCCCCACAGCTTCTAACTGCACACAAACACTAAGTTTTTGTAATTCCTGCTCTCCAATGGGCAGATATATTAATCACTGACACTGTGAACAGGAATCACTGGCCATAACAAGACTGATGGAGTCCACAGAGGCCAGGTGGGACAGCGGGTGGCATGCAGAATGACTCTTAATATAGCTGCCATCTATTTCACAGCATTTGTAGATTAGAATATGCTACATACCTGAACAATTTACTAAATTTAAGGGAGTTTCAATACCCATGTTTTAGCTGTAATTCCGCTATCCTATCAAAACCTAATGTCTTCTGAATCCTGTATCACTGCTGACATAAACAGTTCCCATTTCTCCATTCAAAAGAGGAAAAAATAATACATCAATAATAGGGAATATAAAAGGTAGATTTATTTTTTAGCATGATCAGGATTTCAGAGCCAGGATTTAGAAATGGATGCAAGTTCTCTGGCATGGCCCTATCGCCTGTGCTGCTGGGGAAACATCATTGCACAGCAGAATAGAAACATAGAAACACTTCCTTATTTTATTTATTTTGGAATCAAAGGGGCTTACAGCACATTAACCCCTGGGAATAAAATGTACATGGTAGTAAGGGCAGTTTAGCAGGAGCAGCTCTGGAGAGGAGCAGGGACACTCACTGAAGCAATAAAGCCAGACTGCCTTGGGCAGGAGCAGCCCAAGCTCTGGAACTCAGCCCTGGAATTAAACTCAGTGCTCCTGCTCCACAAAGCTCTCAGCTCATCCCCCAGCCAGCCCTGCACCTCCCAGGACTGCCCCAACATCAGCCCAGCACTGGCCTCCCAGCTCACCCAAACACACCTGGGAGATGTGTGCTGGCCTCCAGAGAGATGTGTCAGGGATGGGGAGTGCACAACAGCCTAAAAGAAAAATCAGGACCAGGGCTGCACATTTTAGGACTCCTCACTGTCACTGAACCCAAATACCATCTTCTCCCAGCTGCAGCAATGGCTCCATGCCCAAGATCCCAGGAGCACGACTGATCCTATAACTTCAGGAACTCCTTTCCACGGATCATCAGCCAGGCTGAAAACAGTGCTGACCACCATGAATGCTCCACATGTCCTTCTGTCCACCTGCAAATAAACACAGTGCAAGTTCCATTTCAATATGAAATAATGCAAATAAGACAACTCCAGAAGATCTCAGCAAGATCAGCCCAGGACATGCCATAACTACCTCTAGTGCCTTACTAATGGGTCAGAAAAATATTTAAATCATGTGTTAGATTTCTCACTAGCTACTTGCAAAGCAGATCAGTGGGAAACCTGGGGTCTGCAGCCCATCAGGGAGATACCAAAAAGCCAAAAAGCACAGAGCTTTTTCCTGATAATGAAGAGCAGGAAGAGACACCATAGGGGATGTCACCACTGAGCTGAGCTGGGGACTCAGAGAGCTACTTCAGCATCTGCTTGAAAATACATTAAAGCTCTTCCTCTTGATGGACACATTTGCAGTATAAATAGTTGTGCCCTCTTTATTTCACTCTGAGGTTTAATTAATATATAAATCAAACACTTATAAAATTCACAAATGCTTGGGAAGATGTAAAATTTAATTAGTTTGCCCACACAACTCCATATGTCAACTGTTAGCTCAATTACTCTTTGCCATGAAATACTGACTGCACTTTCCCATATTACTAATTTCCCTCTATCTCAAGTCATGCTTAATCAACACCCTGAACTCAACACACACACATTTGTGCTAAATTAAATATTCAGCACAAGGAGCAAGAACCTCTTTAATGAAACCACAGCTGGATTTTGCTCAGAAATGAGATCCTCGTGCAATATTAGGGCAGAGGATATCTGGGGTAATCCCTGGGGTGTGGGATGCTCTGGGATGTGCTACCAGACGAGCTTGCAGGACATGCACTACCCTGCTCATGTTCTTCCATGGAGCACTGGAGGAAACACATCCCTGTCTGTGTTTCCTTGGGATGGAGCAGATGCTGGTGGGGCAGGGCCTGGAGGAGGTGAGGGAGGCTGGGAATGAAGCCCACGGCAGGGAGGCAAGGAGGGGCTGGCAGTGGGTGCACTGTGATCAGCTCAGGTGTGTGGTGTCACAGTGCAGGTGTACAGCAGCTAAAGATGGGGCCAAACTACCACTGTACCCATTAAATATGCATTAAAAGCACACTCAGGTCAGCCCCCAGTCTGGCAGTGACAGCCAGTGCAAATGAGCACTGACGCTGCATTTATTCCTATTTCAATATCCTCAAGAGACAACAAAATGTCAAAATTATCATCTGGAAAGAGTCCAACAAATTCTCCATCCTCCTGAAGCCCCTCCCTCTCCCCCTCCCCATGCCCAGGATGAGGGCTCTGATAGCCCCTTGGCTATCTGTGCCACGCCGTGCCAGTGTGCCCGCAGCTCTCTCCTGGCCAGCCATGCCACAGGGTGACGTGGGAGTGACCTTGGCTGGCTCATCCACAGCGCCCAGCACGCCCAGCTGCTCCCAGCACACAGCCAGGCAGTGGCCTCCCACGGGCTCCCAGATGACCCATCCCACAGAGGACGGATCCTGCCTGCCTGTGGGGAGCAGGGGGACACGGCCATAACGGTGTCACCGTGGCCAGTGGGACTGTTCAGTGAGGAGGAGGATGCTGGTGGCTGGAAATGCTGTGGCAGAGGGTGCAGCAGCCAAGTGGAAATTAAAAAAGCTGCAGGGGGATGCACTAAACCATTTTGCTGCTTTGAGGAGAACTCCCTTGGAATAAAGATGCTTATAACTCTACAAAATTACTGTAAATTAAGCTCTTATTTTTCCCATTTGTGCTACTTGCTGGTATATAATTTTCCCATTTGTGCTGTGAATACAGATCATTCATTTTCCCTAAAACTATTTTCTTGCTGATTTTGCTTCCAGGAGTTGGTGTGGGAGCACAGCCTGGACATGAGCACTGCACATGAGCTGCCAGCACTGCCTGCCCCTGGCAGGGGCTTCTGCTCAGAAACACTTGCACCAGGCTTTGACAGTCCTGGAAATATTCCTTCCACTGTCCTTCCTGAGGAAAGGGTCTACATGTCACTGGCCCCTGGTTTGCTCCCAGGGTTTGTGTTTTCTTTGTCCCTATAAGGAAGGAGCTGTAAGACTTGCTACCAGAGCTGAGATGATGCTGGGAAGCTCTAAGTCTTGGATCAAGATTTACCATCCATAGCCCAAATCTCCCCTAAGCCCATTAATTAAGAGCCCCATTTCCCTGTGACCATCACAAAAAAATTGTAATTTTGATGGTAAAAACACTTTGAGGGTAGAGTTGGGGATTTTTATAGCTATCCTATATAAGCAGAGCTGGAACCCATTATACTGGAACCCATATTATACAAAATGATTTTATTCCTCAAACTTTTTTCTTCAGGCAATCAGCTTGTTTCTTTAATTCAAATTAGATCTTCATATTCAAGTCTCATTCTAGTTAATCATATTTTTCAATTAAATTCAATTGTCTGTGATCTCCCTAACTTCCAATGCTTCCCTGCATCTCTAATGCAGGCAAATTTTGCATTTGTTCCTTTTACTTTCCTTTTTTTTTCCTTTTCTCAAGCTGGTAACATTTTGCTTAACAAAACCAATTTCCAGCAATGGGATCAGAGCAGAGCCATGTTTTGGTCTGATCAGGTTTGCATTGCCCATAACACAAGTGGTGGCTACTAAAACAACACTGCTGGGAGAGAAAACATGTTTTTTACAGGCCACCTGCCTCTGCTTGATGTCAGGATGCTCGTGCTCCCCATGGTCAGGGAGGAAACTCAGAGTCACAGGGCAGCAAGCCTGGGACAGGCTCCTGCATCAGCAGGTGGAGGTGGAAAACCTTGTGGTTAGAGATCCAGGAACATCCCCCTGCTTTTTTAAATATCCCTTCAAAACACAGCCTTTATGCATTTACACCTTCCAAAGGGAGAAAAGGAAGTGTTCCATGGAAAGCATGGTGTTAAACATGGGTTACAAGTACCTGGGAGAGCTCAGAGCAAGCCAGGCTGTTGATTTCGTGTCTGATATTCAGTGCATTGCAGCTCAGCACTCTGGACACACGAGCACAGCTCACTGCCCCCATACTGGACCCAAACCCATCCCTCCTGCAAGCCATGCACCAACTCTGAAGTCCCACGAGGCTTCTGCAGTCAGACAGTACCTCCTGGACAGGATGGGGACACCTGGGCAAAACCAGGGCCATTCAACAGACAGGGAAAGCAGCTGACAAAAAGAAGGAGAATTTTTAGGACAGTTTCTGCATATCTGTGAAGCACCCAGGGAGCAGAAGAACCACCTTGGTGGTGAAGCTGACACTCATCAAGAAAACTGTTGGCAGACAACTGTGGGCAGACTTCAGACAACACTTGCTAAAGAGGTCATAGAAGAGAAACTCACAGAATGGTTTGGGTTGGATGGGACTTTAAAGATCATATTGTTCCAAATCCCCTTGCCATGGGCAGGGACACCTTCCACTAGACCAGGTGGCTCAGAGCCCCATCCAGCCTGCCTTGAACACTTCCAGTGATGGAGCACCTACAGCTTCTCCAGGCAATCTGTTCCAGTGCCTCAACACCCTCACAGTAAAGAATTTCTTCCTAATACCTAATCCAAACCTACCCCATTTCAGGATAAAGACAAGAACACAGCAGCAGCCCAAGGATAAACCTCTGCACATGGAGGTGGATGTGTATTATCAGCTACATCTTTACCTGGCTAGTTCTCTGACACAAGAGGGCAAAAGGCACTCCTGTCCTACCCAGTAGCACAAGACCTGGCATTTGCAGGGAAAATGCTCCTGTGGGATTTATTCAGTTATTGCTTTAGGGGTGTTTGCTGCTTTCATGCTATAGCAAAGTCTGGCTGTTTCACCATCAGTGTCATCATGGTGCTTTCAGTGCTTCTGGAAAGGTTACAGGAACCAGAGGACCAGAGATCAGGTGAGAAATTCAGTTTCCACTGCCTTTTTTAAATACTAATAAAATACTAATAAATGCTAGTTATGGTCAAAAAGCCAGAAACAGCCCCCAAGTGTATTTTGAAGACAGAAATAGAGCAGGCAAAGAAAAAAAAGGCCCCCAGTTTTATTATTTTCTATAATCAGACTATAATTGGAGAGCAGACGCTGTCTGTAGCACACTGCCATTGGGGACTCTGGTTTTCTAATAAGAAATCCATGAGGGAATTAGATGCTGTTTCATTGGTGTTCTGGCTGATTTAAGGGATGCACCTGGAGCCAGAATTCATGCCTTCAGTTGCTGTACTTCACCAAAAGCAAAAAATGTAGGTGCCACTTGTAAATCCCTGCAAAAATTGGGTCTGCGGTGGCAACAGTGAGAGTCCCTTAATTATAACAGTGTTTTTGGGAGCCGTGACAATTGGGAGTTTCCGGTGTTCTGGAAATCAAAGTGGTTTCTATTCTCTTCTTTAATTAATCCAGGCTTTTATCTGCGAAAGTGGAGATATATTAAGGTTCTGCTCTAGGCAAAGGGCAGTGATGCTTGTGCAGTCCTGGCAGGGTGAAGCCACTGGACCCCCAGGACCTGAGTGACACTGCAGCTTCCCTGGCCTCCAGTTCTTGATATTTTGAGGGATGAAGGGGAAAGACCGGAGGGTGACATGCCTCGAGCAGGACCCACCACAGTATGCACATATCAGGAGAGACCTGCTGCACAGGGGTGTGCAGCTGTGTACCCATGGCAGGGGACACACTGCCTGCCTGCAGCAATTCAGCAGATAACAGACACCAGCATTTATCACCTCCCCACATGGGAAAGGGTGAGTCAAGCTGCACAAAAATCGCCAAGATTGGTATAAAATCATGATTTTTTTTTTCTGTTCAAAGGAAATTATTGTTATAGGTCCTTTTATACCACGATGGGAAGGGTTGATTTTGGGAGGTTTTCTAGGGCTGGGAAATCACACTGAAAGTCCATGTGACTCCTAGAAGATGACAACAGCAGTATGGGATTTGTGGTAAAACCATGAATGCCTCCATGAATGTGAGCTGTACATACATGGATGGCAGAGAGGGGTTTCCAGCTGTAAGTAAAGCCTCCAGTTGACAGGATGACCTCAGTGCTCAAAACAGGAGCACTGTCACCCACCAGAGCAGAAGGTAGCACAATGCAATTAACCCATACAGCTAATTAATCAAATCCAGCCCCGACAATGTTATCAAGGAACTGCCTGGAAATTATTCGACATGTCAAAGTCTATTTTTAGATCAAATAAATCCAGACCCATCCTGGACAACTGTGCTCCAGTTTGGGGCATCTCCACACTTCATCATTTCCCTGCAGAGAATTCTGCTGCAAGTACCCAAACCACGGGCTCGGCCCTAGAGCCGTGCCCCAGAGCAGCTTTGTGTTGGATTGAACAGTTGTCCCAGAGAGAAACTGAATTTCTACATCCACCTTCCTGGACTTTTGGTCCGTTTTCTCCTTTTTCCTACTAGGTGGCGCCTGCATGACAGGCGGAGACGAGCCCCAGCGGGGAGCATCTCTACCAGGTTTCCTCCGTGAAGGGCCGATAAATTGCACTTTTCCCCGAAAAGCCAGGCGGTTGAGAAAGAGAGAACCTGCCGGGAGCTGATTAGCAGCAGGAAGCCCTTTTCTGGTAGCGCCACGTTAACTGTGCTTCCCCAGGGGCGCTGCCAGACCCCCGGGAGGGAGGGGGATAACGGGGGGCATCCCGAAGCTGCATCCAGCATAGCCCAGGTGTGCACAAGCCCTGTATGGACACTTCCAGCCCAGACATCCTGCTGAGCACCCTGGCAAGCACGGTTCTGGCATGGAGGATGCCGGGGCTGAAGTGTGTGGCACATTCAGCCACAGCTCACCTGAAAAGCCTTGTCAAAAAAACAGGCATTTCATTCTGGATCACCAGCAGCAGACATGCAACCGATGGCATGACTGGGGTGGCTACAGACCAGACTCAGCCACCATTGCCCCTACACAGCTTTCAGGGGGGAGAAGGGCTTTGGGGGTCCAGCCCACCCCTCCCTACTCTGGGAGGGACACAGCAGCGCTTTGTCATGCCTGAAAACTGCCCCCAGGCTGCTTCTCTCTGCCTGCTCCCTCCTGGCAGTTCCATGAGCTGTCAGGTGTCAGCATCACTCCCAGTCCTTCTGGGTAACCCCAGAGAGGTCGAGTGACAGCATGAGCTACCACTTCTTCACCCAGCAAAGACACTGTGTGCCCAGCTCTGACTTCACAGAGCCATCACAGCTGCCCACATCCCACCTTTGCAGTCCCCAGATCATTCCCCTACACGAGCTCTCTGTTTCCCAACTGTGCCAAACTAACTCACTGGCAATAATTAACCATGTTATCTCCACACTCCACCTCCATTGTACATGTACATTGCACATGTCCCAGCCTCTCAGCTCCTTTCTGAGCTTGGCATTTTTGGCAGCCCCAGGCCATGTGCCAGTCCAGAGCAGAGAGAACCCTGTTGTGCTGATAACCCAATTTCCCAACCCAAACGGTACCACTGAGCCTCAAGAAAGCAGATTCCAGCCCAAACCACAATTTTGGGACGGCCAGAGGAGGAGCTACGTGTACTGACTGCCAAATAGGTTTGGTTTTCCAGCGGTAAGTTTGCCATTTACTGGCCCTGGATTTCAGGGGGAAGCTGAGCCATTCCCTGGCTATGACATTGTGAGCGGCAGGTGAGGTGGTGTCCCCAAACTCTGCTTTTTGTCACAGCATCTGCTCAGGTGCAGCCACTGCTGCCCAGCACTTCTGCATCCCCAGTGGCCTCCGGGTGCACAGCAGCCCTCGGGCTGGCACAAGATGAACCCAAGGGAGCTGGCAAGGGAGAAGGGGCACAGGGAGGCTCAGGGATCACTGCCTTTGTGTCTCACTGCAGTAAAGCCCAGGCATACCCTGGGTCCCCCCCTTATTGATTGGGTGTGGGGCAGGAGCTGAGCTGGCCTGGTGCACCCCTCCACACTGTCACCTTAGATGGCTCCAGCCCCCCCAAAACAGTGGGGGGGTGGGGACTCCCCACGGCTGCCTGGCTGGGCAGCCAGGAGCTGTCGAGGTTCACTGCTCAGCAGTGCCATGCTGTGCCAGCACACGGGCACTGGAGGAGCCTGGCAGCCCCAGCCCTGAGCACATCCAAGGCAACTCCCTGTCCCCATGGAGGGGAAGGACAGGGAGGAGGGGGTGCAGGTGGCATCACAGCTAAGGGGACAGCAGGACACAGCCAGCTGGGCACAGGGACACAGATGGTGCTGCCAGAGAGCTGCAGCTCTGACCAGCAAGTGATGGGCCAGGAAAAGAGGATTGCTGAGAGAAGAACAGCCCAGATGAAACAGAGAAAAGCCCTTGCTCAGGACCAGCAAGGAAAAAGGGGGAAAAAAACCCAGAAATACACCCAGAAACACTGGCCAAGTTCAGCACAATCCTGGCACATTGGGTCTCTCTGAGTAGAAGAAAAATTAAGCAAATTTGCAAGCCCACATCAGATCTCTCATCAGAAACATGGTTCCCAACGGAATCTTTTGAGCAACCAATAGAGCCAGTCAAGGTCTGGGAGCTGGGGAGGCCTTAGCTGCCTACTGAAAAAATGGAGCTGCAGGACTCAAACTGTCCAGCAAACAGGTGACCTGGACAGGGCTAGCCACAGGTTTGAGAAGAGGAAAACAGGTATAAAATTGGTATTCATTCTTCTCTGTGACATAAGGGTGGGAAAGCAGAGGGTGTTTCACTGAAAAGTTTGCTAATTTATGAAAAAGGAAGTGCAATTTAAAAAAGGAGAAATAGATTTCAATGCTTCCAGAAAGTTGGCCATTACCCACGGAACTGGGTAGTGACTTACCCACACTGCCCTGGCAGCAGCTATGCCCCATGCAGGAAAACAGGAACAGGGAGAGACCCACACAGTGCAGAGACCTGAGAGAGCAAAGAGGAATCTGTAAGATGAATTGCAATGACCAAGGCAAACATGGCAATGACTATGGATTATATAAATAAATTTAAAAGCAAAATTTATCCTTTACATAATGTGGAAGAGCAGTTGACAAGATACAGCAGGTGCAGGAGAGTTCAATGATTTCTGTCCTTCAGTCTCCACAAAGAGCTGATTGTGGCATATAAATTATCACCATGATAGGCATGAGGAGGCAGGGGCCACTACAGGCAAGAAGGGGCTAAGGAGTAATCTCATTCTTCCAGATGCATTTAGTTACAGATGGCCTTTGCAGAGGGGTGATGAAGTAGAGCTATCCCCATGATCCTCCCTCTCCTAACCATGTCAATAGGTTTTCACACCTCTCCAGTATAGTCCAATAGCCAGGGAACTCACAGCATCTCAAAGTTTGCAGCTTGAGCATCCCAAGCCTCTGGAGCTCTCTCTTATCCAGCGTCCAGCCACTGGGAATCACCAACAGGAACTTTCCCCAGCAATCCTACATCTTTGCTGGAGTCTCCCATATCTGCAGTTTTCTGTATCTCCTGCACCATGGATGTGAGAGATGGCGAGTACCCTTGCAAGCTGGGCCAGTCCTGGCTAGCATCTGGGCCTGTTTGCAGGCAGCACAGAGACTGGAGAGGGGGGATATCTGCACAGGACAGCAGTGAGAATGGACTGAGATAGTTAAAATCACAGCCTGCCCGGGAGAGAGGAAAAAAATGGGGCTTGTTTCATCCCAGGAAGACACATCCCATGTGCAAGGAGGACACAGAGGGGATGGCAGTTGGCAAAGATTAGGAAAACCCTCCTGACTGCAGGGGTGGTGAAGCACTTCAGGCTGGGTTCAGAGGGGCTGTACGTCCCTCTGCCCAGGCTTCAAACACACACTGCAACCGCCTCCCCACGGCTGGGGGCGGATGAGACAAATCCCTTCAGATCCCTTCCCTCCGTGCTCCTCTCCTTTACTGAGTGAGCAAACCAAAGCTCCAAAGGGATTTGTTTTCAAGTTCCTGTGCGTTTGCCCCAGTGCTTTTGCCTGGAGACTCTCCCTTTGGTGCCAGCTCCCGGCAGCTTTGGGAGTGCGCTGCCTCCGGTCCACCGGAGCCGCGTGGCAGTGTTGGGGTGTTTGCAGCAGGACAGCTCTTTGGGTGAAGAACCATTATCTGCTCCACGCCTCCCGGCACAGCTTTTCAGAACAAGTGCGTGGCCCCTGATAGCAGGGGCAGAGGCGCAACAAGCCGCACCCGCCCAGTAAAATGAGACATCGGCTGGCTCCGAAATGCGCTTACAAATAGAGAATTAAGGTCTGCCTTCGACTCCTGTCTGTAATAGACACCGCGGCCCGGCTGCCCGGCAGCGATGCCCTCCTGCCCGCGTGTTTAACCTGGGCACGGCATTGACGCCCGGGCAGCCCCGCGGGGACGGGGCTGGGGGTCCCTCACCCTGAGCCGGGCGGTGCCGGGCTGGGCGCCGAGCCGGGCCGTGCCGAGCCGGGCTGGGCCAGGCTGTGCCGAGCTGAGCGGAGCGGAGCGGAGCCTGCGGCCCCGGCGGGCACATGGGCAGGAGGGCGGAGCCCGCGGCCTGACATCACGGCTCCGCTCCGCGCTCCCGGACGGCGCCGCTCGCCCTCCCGCCGCCGCGCAGAGGTGAGGAGCGCGGGGGGACGGGCGCGGCGGGGATCGGCACCGCCAGCACGGCGAGGAACCGCGAGCGGGGCTCGAACCGCCCGCGCCGGGCGAGCAGGGCGGGGGAGGCTCGGCTCCGCTCCGCTCGGCTCGGCTCGGCGCGGCCGGGGCTGCCCTGCCCGGGGGGAACGTCCCGGGTCAGCGGGGGCTCCGTGCGCTGCGTGCCGGGCCCCCGTTCCGCGCACCCCCGGCCCGGGATCCCCGCGGCGGGGCTGGGGAGCGGGGCTGCTCCCTGCCCGCGGCCCGCTCCGCCCCGGGCTCGGGCGGGGGTCCCAGGGCGCTTTCGGACGCCTCGGTGCGAGGGTTGATACCGGGGCTGGGGCCGGGTCCCGGGCGGAGATTTCTGCGGGGGCCGGAGTGTCTCGGTCCGGGCGGTCACTGGGGAGAGCTCGGTGGGATGCTCGTCCCCGGCAGGTCCGCCGGGCTGCGGTGGAAGCGCTTTCCTTCCCGTGGCTGCGGGACACATCCGTGCGGGTGCGGGAAAATCCCTGGCACCATCCGGGCACAAACCCCCCGGAACGGGCCGGGTTCCGTGTTCAGAGTGATGCACTGCTCGTGAGCGCAGCGGGAACGGATGGATGGATGAATGGATGGATGGATGGATGGATGGATGGATGGATGGATGGATGGATGGATGGATGGATCCATCCACACGTTCACGCTGTGCTCCTCAGGGAGCAGCACTTGGCGCTTAGGTTTCACTTTTCATTCTCAGCTCGCTAAATGCTTTGAGGAGATGAGTGGCTTTTTCGAGCCACGGAAAAATCAGCACAGAGATATAAAAAAAAACTTGGGGAAAATCTTGGCCAGGGCCCAGGATCCCTCAGAGGCGAGCAGGGAGCAGCTGTGGGGTTTCTGAACTGATATAGGGATTGTAAAAGCTACAAAGGCTGGATGCTTTTTGAGGTGGACTTCAGTATTTGATCCATATAAGAGTAACAAGGGATGAAAGCTGTGAAGGAATTGTAGAGGTGACTTTGTAGTAGGCACATCCCACAGGTGATGGAAGCTGGGGTGTGACTGTCCCTGTCCCGTGGCCCTGTCCAGGGTGTGACATCTACCCGTGACAGATGGACACCAGGGAGCTTGGGGGAGTGTTTGTGTTCGTAATGCCTGAGCTGCACAGAGGGCAGAGGGATGTAGAAAACCCCTGATCATTTCAGTCAGAGTAGTCTAAACAAAACTAACACATAGAGAATTGCCTGCTGTGGCAAGAAACAAAAACTGAGAGACAGCAGGAGAGGAAGGCTGTCGCCTACAGCATCAATACTCCAGTGGGCTGAGGAGATGCAGGACTAATAAGATTTAAATACTGCATCAAGCTTTAGTTTTCTTCTAAAATCACATTTGCTATGAAACAAATGTACAGTAATATAAGATGCCACAGTCACAGCACATATTTGATTTCCTCTGTGATGGTAAAGGAGAAAATGTTGATGACTCAACAAGTCTGTGTTTAACAAAACCACATCAAACCCAGGAAAACATGCTCTTTGACAGTGTAATGATTTTTTTTTTTGTGGTTTATTCTGCTCTTTATTTTTGTTTTGGGGTTGTTTTGCTTTTTATTGTTAAGAACTATGCTTTGACTATGACCTTGTAACATCACACCCATAAATAGAAGCAGGTTTAGATTCAGGGGAAACACATTTTTTCCGATGATGGAAGAAGTAGGCCAGCCATGCCAGCTCTCTTGAGAGGTGGGAAAGGCAGTGGAAGCTGTGATAAGAAATGTCACACACCAGGAATTAAAATGCACCAATTTGTTATCTATAAGTTTACTGTCACTGATTAGAGTTAGCTTTTTGTCAACGTCATAATGGAAGAAAATGCTGTTTTCAAATTTGAATTTATGCTTCTTCATAGGACATTTCCTATGCAGACCTACAGTGGATTAAGCAGCTTTCCATCTTCATCTAAATTTAAGTGAACTGTCACTTAACTGAAAGTAAAAAGCTTCTGAAATTATGTCAGTGATGTGGGAGCTTCCAACCCATTTCCAAAGGCCTTTACATACTCTGGGGCCTAAACACTGTGAAATTTTTCCTGGGGTTTAAGGTACTGAGACAGAAATTCCTCCCATCCTTTTTCCAGGTTCTCAGATTTTCAGTGAGTCTCTCTAAAGCCTTGTTTGTGGCAACACATGCATTTTCTTTAGTATGAATACACCACTGTAGTCTTTGGAAAAAATGTCCTAAGAGCTCTCCATGGGGTGTAGGCTTCAAGAATCAGGCTCTGTCAATAACATGTCCACCACCGAAGGAGCCTGATACCAACTGCTGATCATGTGCAAGCACTAATAGAGCTACAGATTGGTTTGGATTGGAAGGGACCTTAAAGGTCATCTTGTTCCAACTCCCACCATGGTCAGGGGCACCTTCCACTAGACCACGTTTGCTCTAAACCTGGTCCAAACTAATCCTGAGCACTTCCAGGGATGGGTCATCCACAGCTTCTCTGGGCAATCTGTGCCAGTGCCTCACCACTCTCATAGTGAAGAATTTCTTCCTTATATCTGACATAAACCTGCCCTCTGCCACTGTAAGAACATTCCCCATTGTCCTACCACTACAGCCCTTGTAAAAAATCCCTCTCCAGCTCTCTTCAGGTACTGGAAGTTGCTCTAAGGTCTTCTGGTGTCTTCTGTTCTCCATGCTGAACAACCCCAACTCTGTCAGCCTGTCTTAATAGGAGAGGGGCTCCCACCTTCTGAGCATCTCTGTGACCCTTCTTTGGACTCACTCCAGCATCCTTCTTATGTTTGGGTTAGATACTGAACAGAACCTGTGCCAGTGCAGCTTGGCACCGTGGTGAAATACGTGGTGTTTGTACTCGTCCAGCACACATGGGCCTGGCTAAGGATTGGGGTCCTGGGGGGAGGCATATTGTTCACACTGCATGTATTTGTCTCTGCGAGACCCCTGCCAGTGCAGGGGAAAGCAAACTGGATCTGCTGTGCAGCATGCTGGACTGAAGGCAAACGCTGTGAGAGGAAGGGGAAGGCAGGGCAGTGAGTTGATTTCCAGCAAAGAGCATCTCTCTCTTACCCATTTGGGTCTCCAAAGATAACTACCTGGTCAGCCAGTTGTGTTTGCCTCTCTCCCAGGAGCTGCTGGGAATATCAGAAGAGGCAGTACACAGCCCTACATTGGCTGCCTTTCACCACTGTGCATTTTCAGGGCTGGCTCAGAGCTACCTCTGTACTGTGTATCATGCCTGTGCTCCGTGGAGGTGGAAAAACAGATCAGCAGGAGATGGGCTGGCCCTCTGCCACAGGCTGTGTCTTCCTTCCACCCCACACTGCTTCCCAGGCCATCTTCTCCCCGTGTGGTCCTGTGCATCTTCTGAGTGATGGGGTGAAGCAAAATCAGAAAGGCAAGAGAGTGCTGATCTTGGAAACCCTTCTAAGAGGCGCTGCGGCACGGAAATAGCCAATACAAATATTTCTGTGCACGCTCAGCGCAATTCCTCCATGCCTTTCCTGGAAAGAAACAAAGAGATTTTAAAGAGAGAGCTGGAGCCTGCCAGCTCCCTGTGGTGACTGCTGAAGTCAGGTCCTGCCTGACCTCCATAGTCCCGCAGAAGGGTGGAAACCCCAGCTCATTTTAGGCAGGAACACCTCCACCCATCGTGTCTGGCTGCAGGGAATTACTAGATCTACCTGAGAAGCTTCCACCTTTGGGTTGCTTTCTTGCTCTTCTCACACTTGGAGAGGGGAAGGCTTAGAAATGGGTGAGTCACTGAGTTGTTAACTTGGTAAGAGCAGCAAGAGAATGAAGACCCCAAATGAAAGCAAGAGAAGCCATACAAGACTTAAGTACAGCGGCCTGAAGTTGTTATAAACCACCCTTTTATGTCACCTAAGAACTGTGAGATGCTAAGCGGAGAAAATAACCTTCTCATTCAGAGTCACATCAGCCAGAAAAGCTCCTGTGTGCTGTGTCAGCATCAGCACTGCTCTAGCAAACTCGTCTTGCTTCAAGTCTGTGCCTTCCACGGTCTTACAGTGAAACCTCAGGATTTCCCAGACTTTCAGATTCCCATTTCATGATGTTTTATTACAGAGTAGGCCTTTCTCAGGCTTCTCATTACTCTATCAACACAGTGGGCACAGGCAGCAAGATGTTTTTGCAGTAGAGCAGAGGAAGTTCTTCAGGCAAGGACTTTGCTGCAGAGAAGTGGCACTGCAAATGGAGGCAAATTTGGGGGAGAAAAGTTTGAAGATATCTATGGCAGAACCTGTTGGTAACTGCTTTGAAATGCATTGTTTTGATAAAAACAGGCCAAAGGTTAGTTTTCCAGTTGTTTATCATAGACAGGTAGTTTTCCTGCTCAGCATTAAAATGGAGGTTTTATCCTTGGAGAGAGAGACTGTCCCTGCAAAGTGATCACAAGCTGGTGTAGTTCTGTAGGAGAACTGTCACCAAAATGTCTGAGCTTGTGTGGGAAAGAGAGGTTATTTTGTCCTTGTGGTAAATTCTGGTAGCCCTTTCTCCTCTACTCTCCCCTGTTCTGAAGGCTATTTTTGAATTTTGGTCCTGGTGAAGAACATCTTCGTGGTCAGGGACATGGACATGCCTTAGGCTTCACTGCTGGCTTTCAAAAATAACATTCTAAATTTTTTTTAAGTGTATAAACCAGAGGGTGTATGGAGTTGGGAGTGTCAGTGCCTGTCAGCCCGTGTTTTCATTAGTGTGTGATGGAGTAGGGAGGCAGATATTGGACTTGCAGGTGACACTGAGCTAGGAGGGACTGGAAACATTTTAGAGAAGAGACTAAGAATTGAATATTGTGACAAGCTGGAGAGCTGGTTTAGAAAAACAGGGCACGTGTTCTGTCCTGTGTGGTAGGACTGACTGACCGGCTGGACACCAGGTGAGCGACCAGCCAGCCAGAGGTCACAGGGAGCCAGAGGACAGGAACACTGTGCCCCATGAGTTAACGGGGACACATAGTTGTGCAAAAGCAAACAGTCTTCTTGGGATGAAGAAAGAAAAGTTGTGCACTGGGGAAGCAGCATCTCTGCTCCAGGTGGTGCCTTTTAGGGGCTCAGTTGGAAAATGCAGTTCTGTGCATCCTTCAAGAAAAACGAGAGCAAGGAACAGAGGCTGAGTTGTTGGACATTCGGTAAATAACAGCTCTGATGAAAGAGTTGGGTTTCACTTGTGCAGGAAAAAACAAAGGGAGATATGAAATCTGTTCTCAAAATACAGAATGTGTCTGTCTGCAGAGAAGGCAAATCATTTGCCGTGTCCTTTGGGGGTAAAAGAGGAAGGGATAAGGTTAACTGGATTGAGAGATAAAGAGGAGAGAAAGCGGGGCTCTGCAGGAGCTTATGGCAGTGGTTTTAGCAGATAAACACCTGATAATGCGGTAATCAGATAAAGAACTGCCCTGGGGCAGGAGGAGGGATGAGGACATGTGAATGCAAAGTGCATCAGAGTGGAGAACAATTTCAGGGGGATGTGTGGCAAATCCTGAAGCCCCACAGCAGGTGTGGGGTCACAGCAGCCCCTGGAGCCCACAGCAGGTGTGGGGTCACAGCAGCCCCTGGAGCCCACAGCAGGTGTGGGGTCACAGCAGCCCCTGGAGCCCACAGCAGGTCTGTCCCCACTGCTCTGCAGTGCCATCCTCAGCACGCAGTGATGCCGGCTCGGGGCAGGACCAGCTCCCCTGCCGCAGGTCCCTGTCCCACCTCCCCACCCCAGCAGCGGGGGCATGGGGTGCACAGCCCCCCGATCCCTGTCCCCTGTGCCCGTGGGTGGATGGGCTGAAGGACAGCAGTGGGGACAGCCCAGCTCCCAGCATTTCCTCATTCTCATGTCCTGGCTGGCAGCCCAGCTGGGTTTGCAATATGCCTTTTCTGGAAGGGGGATTTGCATCCTTTGCCAGTTCCTGGTTTGCACCATTCGGAAGATAACTCTGCTTTGGAAGGAGAAAGAAGAAAAAGGGGCAAGCAAAAAGGCAGCAGGCTCGGTTGCCCTGACTTTTCTCTCTCTTTCCAGTCAGCCTGGGCAGGACTGCAAGCTCTCCAGAAATGTGCACCAGAGCTGAGATTAAAGCAGCTTTGGATAAGCTCTTTTACTTAAATCTGTTCCAGTTCCAGCAGGTTCAGGTTCATGGTGCTTGCTGTGCTCCTGGGTGGGATGCTGTGTGTCTGGGAAAGAGACTTAAACATTTGATTTTCCCTGGAAATAAAATGGTGGTAGCAAAAAAAAAAAAAAAGAGTATTTCTGCTCACAGCCAGACCTGAGTGGAATGCTTCAGGTGCTGAATGCTCCTCTCCAGCTGGGGCTTTTGGAGGGTTAACACAGCAAGAGATGCTCTGCAAACAGAGGCTGGAGGGCTTTGGCTTCGTGGTTCAAAGGTCTCTCTCCATGCAGACTGGAAGTCCCCTGGGGGCAGAGATCACCCCTGTCCCTGGAGTGTGTGTGTCTGTGGGACAGCCATGGCTGGCAGGGCCCAAAGGGACCTTCCAGTGCAGAAATCATGACACTCCTCTGCAGTGACCTGACCAAAGGCTCTGCTGCATCCTTTAATGCCTCATGAGCCTTGCTGGTCTTTCAACCCATGTGCTCATTAAAGAATGTGTGTAATAATCATGTGCTTTATCTCAAGTAGCACCCAAGCAGAAGCTGAAGCACAGAGCAGGCTCTTTGATGACCAGCACGGGTTGAATCCACAGCTTATGGAGGCTCAGTTGTGGTCAGTCTAAACAAACTCTGACTTTGGGGGAAGACACAAGTGGTGGTGCAGACTGAGTATGTGAGGCTGAGCTCAAAGATGAGTTTCTGTGCAAACAGGAACCAGTTTGGTTTCACTGGACAGGACATTTGTTGGAGCTCTCTATGAGATTGCTGCCATATTCTTCAGCACAGTTTGATATGTTTAAAACACTGCCTTTTTATTAAAGTTATGGTAAAACCAACTTGTCTTTTATCTGATAAATCTGAATACCAGGGCATTGATATGAATCTTGATTTTTTTTTTTTTTGTCCAGAACTGAAGCAAAGCCTTGCCACTGCAGGTCCATCCTTCTTCAGGGTGTACAACTCAAAACACCTCTGGACTGCAAATTACAGGAACCAGCTAGGCTATCCTCCTGCACCAGAGGATGTGAAAGGGGCCCCAAAAGATGGTCCCATTGTTAAAGACGTGGTGAAAGATATCTGGGTCATCCCAGACAAACTTGCTGGAGTCCCACCATTGTTAGTATCTCCTTCCCCCATGTCTGTTGAAAGAGGATAACAAGTGTGCCTGTTCCCCAGTAGCTGCAGGGGATGATCTGCTCAGCAGATTGACTCTGCTGTGAGCCCAGGGACACCTGAGTGGGCTCCTGCAGCCCAGCTCCATCCACAATGGCTGTCCTGCTGCAAAACCTGGGTGAAGTCTCTCAGTGTGGGCAGAGAAGCAGAAAAACCTTGTTTGCCTGGCACTGAGCCTAAGCTAACAGCCTCTGCCAAGCCTCAGGTGCAAAATATGTAGAATTATCCCTGGTTTTCTTCTGTGAGAACCCCTCCCTCCCTCTGCCTGGGCAACAGAGATTTAATGGCTTTGTTTCATGCAGTTGCTGTCTGTCTGATCCCACTCCTTGGGGCAGAAGTTGCCTTCTGGATAGTTTTTGTAGAGTGCCCAGCAGAGGGGATCTCCCCATCTTGCTCACTGCCCATCAGTGCTCTTGCCCTGCAATTAACAGCAGTAGTGGCAATACCGTCACTGAACTGCACATAGGAACAAGTGTGCTACAGTGGGCACAGCAGCGATGTAAGGGTGTCATTAGCAGCTGAGCTGAAGGGCAGCTGTACATTGCATTCAGTATTTTAGTTAGGGAACTGCTGCCCAGTTACAATTGGAGCTTGTTTATTCCCATTGGGCTGTGATTAAATCATCCGGTAGCTTCCTTGGTAAGAAACTGACCTCCTTGAATTGCACATGCTATAACTCAGCAGGGATGCAGTTTGCTTGACAAGGAAGATCAATAAATGGGGTTTATCTAAGTCTGGAGATGCTAAAGATGTCTAAGCACCATGATATTCACTCATGACCCCCTCTGCAGTATCCTGGCCCTGGTGCTTTGCACCGACTCTGGACGGGTTGACCTTGCTGTGGTGAATTAGCTTTGGGAGGGAGAGTTTCAAGCAGGTGACATTGTCCATAGTGCAGAAGCAGCAGCTTGGACATGGTAAGTCAGGAGTGGTGGTGGGAGGGGGGGTCTGCGTGCTCCCCAGAGATACAGAAGTGAAGAAAAGCTGTTGCCTAATCAGACAGTCCTTTGCCAGGCATCTGTTAGGCAGAGACCACAGTGAAATGTGTTTATGGTGAAAGAGGGATGTTCCCCTCCTTTCTCAGGAAGATTTCAGTGCATGGCAATGACAGCAATGCAACCCTGGCAGCAGCCAGCACCAGGGTCCATCCCACCATGGGCTGGCAGCGGGGATGAGTCCTGCTCCAAAGCCCCACCAGTCAGAGCATGACTGAAATAATCACACCAAAATTCACAGAAAAGATTTTGAGTCTTCTTACTCTGTAACTCTCCTGCTGACTTCAAAGGCTGTTTAATTCTGTCATCCCTTTTAATCAAAATAACTGGAGACAGCAAAGATGTTTATCTCCAAACATTGCCGACATCTCTCTACATGTTCAGTGGCAGCTGCAGGACAGAGGAAACACACTACAAGAAAAATTGCTTGCAGCAAGATTTACATCCCAGTGGGACCACAGAGAGAACTTTTGAGGTGCCTTAAATCGATTATGAAATGAGTCTGTGGGTAACAATCATTTTGTCACCCTGAATGCTGATTTCTCCCCCTGTGGCTGAGAGCCAGAGATGTGTTTCTTTATTTTGGGTTAATATTTTGTGTGCACAGGTGGTGGAAAGGTGGGGGGTGGGTATGGGAGAGCAGGCTAATTATTCTGAACAATAGTATTGGTCCTAGAACAAATAGTTCTGGACATGAGTAAATTTAGATGAAGCAAGAAGGTTTCTAAAAAGTAAAGCAGTGAGTGTTGATGAAGCTTCTGATAAGAAGGGACCAGGAAAGAAGCCCCAACATCTTTGCAGACAGAGATCTGAAAGCCATCCCTCTCACTTCTTTTGCAGTGCAATAAGCAGAACTGCAGTGTGCTGTTTGATCTGTATTTATACAGTGGACATGTGTTTTTAAGGAGAAGAACTCACCATGCACTGCTTTGGCACTTGTTTTCCCCTGCTAGCACTTCTTCCATGAGCACATGTTTTGGTCTCTGGGACAAGGTGGTGCTTGGTGAGAGGCAAGGAGAGCAGACAGACCTCTGCCATAGAAACAGTATTGTCACTGAAACCATGATGGGTTTGTACCCAGGACAGTGAATTATAGTTTCAAAGTCCATCTGCTGAAGGTGTTTTGCAGGTTTTCAGTGAGGAGTAGGATTGAGATCCTGGCTGCTGTGTCAGAGATCTCCTCCAGTAACTTGGCTGTGCTTGATGTTTGTCTGACAGGGACCTCCAAGTTGGTGTTTTCATAGTAATGTGACCATTTGATCATTTTTCTGAGTAGTTTTAACAAATTTACAGCTCTTTAAAGTGTATATATGGTATGGGGAGTTTATGCCCACAGACAGCTCTTGCTGCATCTAGTGTCTGTAGACAATTTTGGTGCTCAGGCACTTTGAATGGGGAGATCCTTTTGCAGATTCTTCACAAGAAGGATTGACTGTCCTAAATGATTTTGAGTAGATATTAGGAAGAAAATATTTAGTACACAGGTGGTGAGGCATGGGAACAGGTTGCAAAGAGGTCCTGTGGATGGCCCACCCCTGGAGGTGTTCAGGACCAGGTTGGATGGGGCTTTGAGCAGCCTGGTCAAGTAGAAGGTGTCCCTGCCCATGGCAAGGGGTTGGAAGTACATGATCTTCAAGCCCCTTCCAGCCTGAACCATCCTGTGATTCTGTGATCACTACACACAAGTTCCATCTTGTCAATATTCACTCCCTTTCCCAGATCACTTACGAGCATGTTGAACAGCATAAATCCTCAGGGAAATCCCTTGGCAACCTATGCCCATTATGAAAATAATTTATTTCTTCTCACCCTTTGTTTCCCATTGGCAATTGTTCATGCAGAAGTGCCTTTCCCCTTTGCACCACTACTGTGCCAATCCCAGAAGAGCCTTGGGTGAAGGACATTTCCAAAACCCTATGAAAAACACACCTGTGCCAGGGACTAGGTCACCCCATCCAAATGGTCACTTTCACTTTGAAAAAACTTGACCAGGTATGAGGCAAGACTGCACTCCACCAAAGACAATTTGTTTCCATCCCCAGTATATCACAAGTCTGTTAATTACAGTCTTTATTATAATCTCTAGCAGTGTGCCAGTACAAAAGCCAGATGTCCTGGTGTGCAAGTTCTATGGGCTGCCTATGAGCCCTCTTAAAATCTCCCCCTTGGGAATTTGCCATTACTTTAGGGTGAATGTGCTGTTCCTTAAGTTGGGAGGCAGATTTGAGCCACTGACACAGCCTGTGAGCAGTCTGGCAGTTCCCTGCCCAAGTTTCTTCTGACCTCCAGGTTCAGCTGCTGTGCTGCCTGTGAATTCATTGATCTGCTTAAAACCTCTCCATGCCCTCAGTATGTAATCTATTACAGGGCAAAATTCATTAATGTTTGTAAAGCTCATCAAGACATTTCATGAGCAAATCCCATCATGTTTTAATATATTTTTTAAATGTCACGAGTAAGTTCTCATTACTCACTAAAGAGCTGAAGCAAACAGTGCTTGTCAGACTCAAATATTGGGTCAGGCAAGGGCTGCAACTCTCTTCATTTACCACTTTTAGGACACTTTCATTTCAATTTGACTTTCTGCCTTGATTCTGCTCTGGCAAATCAGAAGCACCCCTCCAGCTTTTCCAAATGTATTTTCAGGGGTCTTCATGGACCCCTTCTTTAGGAGATGTCTGGTAGCTCCATGGGAATCTCAGAGTTTCTGGTCCTGATTGCTGTTAGTGTCGGGCTAGCTTTGCCGTGTGAGATGCCAGCATGGAGCACAGCAGAGGGTGGATGAGAGAGCATCCAGCAGGTGTTGGATCACACAGCGCTGGAAAAGCTCCGTAAAAGCCTTCACCTTCCAACCCTGAACGGCGTTTTGTGCCCCTCCAGTGGTGCCTGTACATTACTGCACATTTCCTGGTGGGTTTGGCAAAGAGCTCCTGGGCCACTGGGACCAAAACCATGTTTGACGGCCTGAGTGGCATTTTTCCCCGTGACCTCAGATGTGGTCTGGGTCTCTGTGAGAGCTCCACAGTGAATTTGCATTTCTCCTTGTTTTCCCTGCCAGGATGTCCAGAGGAGACATGGCCAAACCTCTGCTGGGCCACGGGAGCACGGAGGGTGACTGCAGCCCGCCGCCGCCGGCCGGCCGCACCGTGGGCGTGCTGGGCAGCGGGGACTTTGCGCGGTCCCTGGCCGTGCGCCTGGTGTGCTCCGGCTTCAGGGTGGTGGTCGGCAGCCGCAACCCGAAGCGGAAAGCCAGCCTCTTCCCTGCCGCAGCAGAGGTCACCTTCCAGGCCGAGGCCGTGAAGAAGGCGGATGTCATCTTTGTGGCGATTTTCAGGGAACATTACTCCACCCTCTGTGACCTGGCTGATGTGCTGGTGGGCAAGATCCTGGTGGATGTCAGCAACAACACGGAGATCAACCATCACAAGGAATCCAACGCGGAGTACTTGGCCTCCCTGTTCCCAGCCTGCACTGTGGTGAAGGCGTTTAATGTGGTTTCTGCGTGGACGCTGCAGTCGGGTGCCAGGGATGGAAATAAGCAGGTATTGTTTTCTTCCAGCAAGGGCTAAATCCCAGCTGTTTCAGCAGCTGAGGTCTGGCAGCATCAGCAAATGGCCTCAGGCTCCAGGAGAAGGAGTCCTGAGTGCTGGCTGTGGCATCCAGAGACCACCCCTTAGCTTCTGCATTTCTTTGTCCAGAAATTAAGTACCTTCACTCAGTTCACACTCTGTAGTCCTTTGGAGGATCTGCCTAAGTGAAAAGTGTTATTCACTTGTCTGTTTATCTAAACAGAGCCAGTGAAACAAACTGGCAGTGCATGCATGAAAGGAAACCTGTCCAGGAGAGAGGTCTTTGGCAGCCATGGTAAATCCCTGTCAAAAAGCCTGCCAGGAATTGTGATGCTCAGTGGATAACAAAGGCTCCCTGTGACACGGAATCCCTCTGGATGCACTCAATCCCAGCAGCCTGATTTCTGTGCCCTATGTGTGTATTTCTGTTCGTTGCAGGTTCTGATCTGCTCAAATAACCAAGAAGCCAAGCGCACCATAGCAGAAATTGCTCAAGTCATGGGATTCACCCCTGTGGACATGGGCTGCATGTCATCAGCCTGTGAGATCGAGAACATTCCCCTGCGCCTCTTGCCAGCCTGGAAAATCCCCATCTTTTTGGCTCTGGGGCTTTTTCTTTGCTTCTTCACCTACAACCTGATCCGGCAGGTCATCCACCCTTACATCAGGGAGCAGAAGAACAAGCTGTACAAGATCCCCATCGAGGTGGTCAACACCACGCTGCCGTGCGTGTCCTACGTCATGCTGTCTCTCGTCTACCTGCCCGGGGTGCTGGCAGCCTGCTCCCAGCTCTACTACGGCACCAAGTACAGGCGCTTCCCAGATTGGCTGGACCAGTGGCTCCAGCACAGAAAGCAGATTGGTCTGCTCAGCTTCTTCTGCGCAGCCCTGCACGCCGTGTACAGCCTGTGCCTGCCCATGCGCCGCTCCCACCGGTACCTGTTAATCGAGACGGCCGTCAAGCAGGTAACGGGGGTGCTCCTCAGGGCAGCTCCTGCAGGAATCTTCTGAACTCATGCAGGTCTTGGGTGGTGGGCCTAAAGACTTGGTTTGTTCATTTCATTTTGCAAAGCAGGTGTGGGACAGTGGGAAAAGGCTCTCTAGGAGCACTTCCCCCGCAGGTCAGCTGCGGGGCACAGACTGAGCATTCACCTGCCTGTGCTGAGGAGCTGCCATCTCCCTGGATCCACAGCTCCCTCTGCACTGACAGCCAGGGCTAGAAGCAACCCTCCCGTGCCACTGCTCCCCAGAAACACTGACAAGCCTTTGAAACCAGCCTTGCCTGGCACTGGTGTGTCTGAGACTAGGTCAGAGGCAGGAAAATTGCTAGGCGAGGGGAAATCCAATGGTAGGAGGAGCAGAGTTCCCTTCAGCTCCCAAAATCTTGGGACATCCCTGTTTGTTCCCACTGATGTTCATAATTGTGCCTGCTGGAGTAACTAAGTCATAACCCAGAGAAGGCTGTGTGTCCTCATCACCCTGTGCCTGCAGGAGTTTAACAAAATGGTGGTGAAGAACCAGTTATATAAGAACAAGGAAATGGAAAAGGATTTTATTGCTTTATGGACGCTCTCAGCAGTGTTTATGCAGTGTGAGATTGCTGCCTTCAGGCAGTTCAGCCAGCTCTGTAGTACCACGGGAGGATGGGATTTGCTCTTTCCTGCCCCTGGCTTCTCACTGCTCCACACTGCTCCCTCCTGGGACAGCACAGTCTTCCTGCAGCTGAGGGGCAAATGTGATCAAGGGATTACCCCACAACCCCTCTGCTTTCTGTGCTGGGGCATTTGGCTGAGTGATTTCAAATATTTGTCCCAAAAAGGAGGGAAGGGGCTGTGGGGGCAGAGGGGAGCAGGATGGCTGGTTTTGACAGCAGTGCCTGTCCAGAGCATCCATCAAACACCATTCCCAGCCTCTCAGCTCCAGCCTTGAGCAGGTTCTTCTCAAGTGCCACAGTTGCACATTAATCTCAGGCAAGCATCCTGTGTTCATTTCCCCTCTACCTCCTGTTTTCTAGCAACATCTTTGTTTAGTAAATTAAACCCATTTAATGGGCTAAAGAGGACAGTTCTAAATGTTCCTCTTTGCCATGCAGTATAAAACCCATCTTCCCTTCCATTAGCATGAACAATTTCCCCCCTAAATGCACTTAAAACAAAGGTTATTAGGAGACTACTGCATATTCAAGCATCTGTATTTGTTTTCATGGCTTGAAACTGAGTTCTCATTGTAATTATCTTTCCAAATGTGACTTTGGGGCTTGCTGCTGTGGTTATAGGCATGGGAGCTGAGAGCAGTTCTTCCCAGCAGGCTTCTAATCAGGTCTAGCTTTGGCCAAATGGTTCTGGGATAAGAGAGAGCATTTCCGTATCTCCCAAACAGGCAAATAGTGCTGGAGGTGTGAATAGGACCCAGTGCTCACCCAGGAAACCTGCTTCCAAAACCAAAACAGATAAAACTCAGTTCCTCTGTCCCTAAGCGCCCCATTTTAACAAACCTTCATTGTCGTGCCAGGCTGTGGAGAAGAAGATGACAATCTGGGTAGAGGAGGAAGTCTGGAGGATGGAGATTTATATCTCTGTTGGAATAATTGCCCTGGGCTTGCTGTCGTTACTTGCCATCACTTCACTTCCATCCATCGCAAACTCTCTCAACTGGAGGGAATTCAGTTTCATTCAGGTAAAGTTGGTATTTGCTGATGCCAGAGAGTGATTCTGCAGAATCAGAGTCAGGCTCTCACACAGACAGGGCAGGGGTTGACCTGCTTTCCCAGCACATCTTGCTCTGGTAGGGCAGCTGTGCGTTGGTGTCAGCAGCAAAACCTCCCCACACACCCCAGAGCCACAGACCTCTCGTCCAGGAGGTGAGAGCCAGGGGCAGAGAGGGGCAGAGTGGCATGTCCTGGGGCCGTGCTGCTCTCACACAGGACTTGTCCTGTCTAAGGAAAGTGCTGTTCTCAGGAGAAGGAAAAAATGCAAGGTGTCAGTGAGCATCCACATGTGCATCAGCAGGGATCTTGCTGTGGACACAGCTGGCTACAGGACACAGATCTGCCCCTGCTGTTCAGGGAGAGTGAGCTGCTGAAAAGGAGAGAGCCTGGGAGGTTTGGCAGAGCTTGCACGCACCCAAGTGTTCAACAGACAGGTTCAAAAAGGCTTAGAGTGGTCTGTAAACTGCCAGAGCCCACACAGCACAGAGAACTGGATATGACTTCAATGAAAAGGCCATCTGGTTCTAAAAAGTGCAGAAGACTTTGGTTTTTCCCCAGTGGTTTAGGAGCCTTCCTCCCACTTGCAGTGATGGCCAAGTTCTCAAGGGCCAAATTCCCTTGGTGACCTGGGTCTACCCCCTGGGATTTTCACAGACACTGTATTCAGTGGCTGCAGCTTTTTCAGGGATGCATTTGGAGCCAGGCTTAGGGCTGATTAACAGAGATAGCAGAGAATGAACCTTTCAAGTATCCCCTGCACATTAAAGTTGATTTTGAGGCCAGATTCCACTCACTGTGTCACAGTCATACCCCACAGCCCTAAAACCCCTTGTTATTTGTGCCTCCTACACTTGGGCTGCTTAGCATGCACCAGGCTGTATAACCCCTGTGGCACCCAATGTGTGTGAGCCCCCCAGGACCCCATTCTCCTGCAGCTCCCCTGTGGAGAACTCCCTTTGCACCAGGCTGGCACACACCTAACTCTTCCAAAGGGGAGGGCAGGGTTCAGGGATGCAGAGGTGAATATCTATCATCCAGCCTCTGTTAAGCTCTGCTGAAGCTCTTCAGTGGTATATAAATAATTCAATATTCATTAGAGTAGGAGTTTGAAGTCTGCTCCCCTGCTTCTCCCACGAGTGCCCCGATCACCAAACAAGCAATCCAGTTTGTCTTCTTTCCCCTCTTGCTGTGGGCTAGCCAGTAATTATTTACACTGAGCAGAAGAGCTGCACCAGGGGAGCTTGACCCCAAGAGATCATCCCTCAAGGAGAAGGAGACTGGCTTTAAACCTCTGCTTCAGACTGGACAATGGGAGCATATTAATTCTTACCACCATGTCTCAGGGGAGAACTGCATCTGCTGGGACACTGGATAAATCAGTCCTGACTTGCACATCTCATACCAGGAATCCCAAACGAAGGGAAGTATCTCCTTGCAGCCTGGAAGGAGGCTTTGAAACCCCCTGCCTTTCCCTTTGGCTCCCCAGGCAGCCTGGCAGCTGTCCTGGAGGGTGCTGGCGTTGTGTCATGTAACACAGACATTGCCGTGGCAGGTCGCGCGTGTAACGCGACTGTCCCACCTGCCCTTTGGGACCCTTCCCGAGCCTTTCTAAGGGTATGTCAGCACTGGGACCAGACAAATTCGTGATGGTCAGTTCCAAAATAGCTCTTGGCTGCCCCACAAGGGAACTGGCTGGCTTAGTTCATGGAAAGATACTCACACCTATTTCTGTCTGCATGGAATAAAGTGTGACAGTGTGACACGAGCTCCCAGCTGATCACATGCAGGAGGGGCACGGCTGGTAGTGTGCCTCATTGTGGAAATACCATGTAAAAAGAGCAGGTTACAGATCTCCTGCCATGTTAGCTTCCATATTACTTTTTTTTTTAATGAGGGATCTTTTAAATTATTTACTTCTCAATACGTCAGTGATGCCTTTCTTGAGGAAATTAAAAGTAGCTACAGCTACTGCTTCCAGGCTCGTGAGGTTACATTCACATAGCTCAGAGTGAGCCTCCCTGAATTAATGCACAGTGGCACAGTGTAAATACAAGGGGTGAAGCATAAGGCTGCTTTCTCAAATATTTGGGATTTCTAGCACTTCTACAGCATAAAAGAGGTGAAATGCAGAGTGCAGATGCCCCAGCCAGAAGCCTTCCAGAAAATGCAGCAATTTGTTCCCATCTCAGTTGAACTGGACAGTGTTTGAAAGATGCTGTACCAAAAGTCACATGTGAGGCAAATTCAGGAGTCACTTTAGTCCCCTCCTTACCCAGAGTTTCCCAAGTCTGACATTTTCCAGCAGCCAGTGTGTACACCTGTATTAGTGCCATATACTGCCACAGCATTAAAATACACATCTGTTGCCTGACAGGTCGAAAATCCCATTTGTATTGTTGCCAAAGTTATAGGAAAAAATGTTAATTTTCACAGTAGCTCCTGTACATACTCAAATTTCAATTAAATGTAGTTAAATTGGATACACAGTTCCCCCTGTGTGTCCAGTTTTAACATAAAATGTACAGGATTGAAACACTGGCTAAGAGGAATGATTTATATGTAATTCTACTTATAGGAGACATTTTTAATATTCCCCAGTGATTCACAAATCAACTCTAATTGCCTGAGAAGTTAAAATGTGTATGATTGCCTTTACCTTCCTGTCCTGAGAAGCCCTCCTGGAATTTGAAGGTTGAATTGACCTGGTTTCTTTCATAGTTCATGTAGCATAAGATGTAAGGAATCTGTAATCAGGCCTTTTCTAACCCTCCTGTCGAGGCAGTGCGAGGGGCCAGAGCTGCTTCCATTGAGCTTTAATTTTGTAGTACTGATGGCTGCACAAGTCAGAAACTTATCTGGGTCAGGAAGGGGCTCTTTGCTTTCAGTGCTGCCCAAGCATTTCTAAGTGAGCCACATGTGACTGGATCACCTTTGCTGATGCATTACAGGGAGCCTGCAGGCACCAAGGAAATGGGGGAGGTAGAAGAGTTAATGCAGAATAGAAAATACACACAAAGCCTGCATCAGGAAGATACTGTCTTCCTACAACATCTTTCAGAGAGCTTTAACACCCTACAGGGCTGCTGGCCCCACACTCCCCATGTTGTGACAGTACAAAAAAAGCCTCTGCCACTGTTTAAAACAAAACCCAGAAAGATTTCATAGCCAGAAACTGCACGGAGAGGATCAATGAGAGCAGAAGAGTGGTATCAGGGCTAAGCACTTCGGAAAATCAGCCCCCTGGGATGCTCAGTGTGCTCTGCATTGTGCTACACTGAGTGTTATTGAGCTGTAAACACCGAGCCAAGCTGCAATCAGCAGAACGTTTGGGTTTTATGCACTTACAGACCTGCCTGTATCCAGCTGTCTGGCCATGGCTCCTTCAGCCAGCATCAGCACTGGGACCCCCCTCTGCTCTCCCCACTCAGCTCCTCGTTTGTGCTGAAAGTGGATCAGCCCATTGCTGCTGCCAGAGGAGCTGCCAGCCCTGTCTCCAGCCACCAGCAGCTTAGCCATGTGTTTATTACCAGGTGTTTGTTGCCAGTTAGCCTTTTTGTTTCATCCCCACCATCCACACACAGAGGTGGGTCAGTCACGGAGTGCCTGTGATGGTTTCTCACCTTTTGTCCTATTAATTTCCTCTCCTGCTCTCTCCCTGTACCAGCAGCTCTTTAAAGGAAACTAGAGAGGCACAGGGTAATTATCTCCAGCTCTGACCTCTCTGCCATGCACAGAGCCCTGCTCGGGCTGACTGAATGCACCCCCTGCCCAGGGCAGAAAGCTTCTGCTCTTGGATTCACCCTGTCCCCTTTTCCCTGCCCTGCTTTGCCAGATAAGTCCTAATCTGGCACTTCAAACCTTTTGCCACCCTGGAGTTTTTTTGCCTGTTGGAGAGAATCTTAACCTGTAAATGATGAATGATCTGTGGGTCAGGTCCTGCTGTTAGGTTCAACTGTGACCACGGCATATTTCAGCAAACTCCTCCTTAATTTTCCAAATGCAGCTAGTCTTGACCCTGTTGGGTTTTGGGTTTGCTGCTTGTTACCACTTTGGTTTAGGACATGGACACAGCTTCTGGTAAGAAGGACATGAAAGAAAGGATGAGTGTGGGCTTGCACACAGGACCCAGCTCTGTTCCCACTTCCTGGCATGACCTTGAGTAATGCTCAGCTGTAACACAGAGAAGAGTTCTTCCCTGCCTTGGCAGGACTCGGTGACACCCACATGACTGCCTGATAGATACTGTAAAAGTGAAGTACCTAGATCTGGTAGCACATTTATAGCTCTCCTTCCCTCCCTTGCCCAGTCCCCTCAGCTGCTTAAAAGATTAGCTCTGAAGTTTAGAGGAGTCTTGGTCTGGTTTTTTGGTAACAACGTGGTACATTTTTAAAAGATGTCTGGGTTTTTTAATTGTTTCTCAGCAATCGGAAATAGAAGGGGAATCTATGAATTGAGTAGTTCTTTGGATGAAACTGTTTTTTTTTAAAGATGATGAGTCCTTCCTCCAGTCTTTCCCTGCTGCTTTATTTCCCTGCCTCTTTCCTGGACATATTTTCAGGAAGGCTGTGTTTCTTGCTGATCCCTGCACCAAGACAGATATTTTGGCTTTTAAAGGCTTCCTTCCCTAAGTTAGGGACTAACTAAAATTAGCAAAATTTTTCCTGTCTAGGCATCTTGAAATTCGGTTGTTATTTCAGGCTTAGACCAAGAATTCAAAGTAGGGCAGCAGAGCAAGATGCTACACCTGCACTTCTCTGTGAAAACACAGCAGCAAAGGCCTGCACAAAGGGAAACACAGCGAGTGCCCAGTGCTGCTGAGTGCCAGCAGGCAGTGGGAGCTGGCAAGCTCAGGAGCCACCACCTCTGATGCTGGCAGGAAGCCCTCAGTGAGGGAAAGAGTTTAAAACCTATCTTTGAGAGCAACCCTCAGAGGGAGCTGGAAAAATTCAGGAGGAGATGTTGTCTCTGTGGGTGCTTGGGAGCATGATCTCAGCTGGAAATGGGGGAAGTTCTTGCCTGTAGAACAGGGGCTGCATTCTTGCTGCCTCCCTGAGTGGATAAAGGGCTCTTCACACAGCCTTGGAACCAACACAGATCTCTGAGACAGAGGAGGAAACCCTTGAGGGCTGTTGCTCACCTCAGAACAGAACACTTCTGCCTGCACAATCTCATTTTCCAGTAGATGACACCAGTCACCTGAAGATGACACCTGAAGATGTCTTTGCTCTGGGTGGAGCTGTGGCTTCACCCACTTCCAGCAGTGCCAGCTGTGGTCCAGAGCCACATCACAGATGCTTCATCCTGCTGGTCAGAAGCCTCCCAGCCAGGGACTGGCAGGGCAGAGCTGGCAGCAGAGCTGGCAGCTGCAGCTCGGGAGGAGCCCTTGGGAGCTGCCTGTGCCCACCTGCCCAGCAGGGGCTGGGGGCTGCCGCTTCACAGGATGCAGGAGCCCTCCTCTCTGCTGAGTTGGCAGCACCTTCTGGGAAATTCCTGCTGAGCTTCTAATGTCACACTTAACCTCTGATTAGACAAAGAAAAACACAGTCTGGCACACTCCCCAGGAAAGGTTTCCAGCCATGTTTTATTGTGTCAAGGAAACGCAGGAATACCCATTGCTTCCTCTATGTCATGTACACCTAGAAAATAATGTCAAAAATACAGGAAGGCAGCCAGGCACGAGGTACTCTGCTAACTGGTGCGTGTTTCTTTTCCCTTTAGTCCTCCCTAGGATTTATTGCCTTGGTGATCAGCACTCTGCACACGCTCACGTACGGCTGGTCGAGGGCCTTCGATGAGAGCCAGTACAAATTCTACCTGCCCCCCACCTACACCCTCACACTGCTCGTCCCATGCACTGTGATCATAGCCAAAGTCATCTTCAGTTTGCCCTGCATCCAGCACAGACTTCTGCGAATCAGGAGGGGCTGGGAGAAGGGCAGATACGTCAAATTTGTTCTGCCCAGCGCAACGGGAGAATTCTCAAGTGGGGAGACCTCCAGTAATGTCTAACAGCCCCAGCTTTGAGGATTTCAAAGCACTATCAGCATTTCTATAAAGGTGTTTCTTTTTCTTAAATATATGTATGTTTTGGTATAATGGTATTGTGGATTAAAAAAATAAAATTTGGTGACTTTAGAAAATGGATGACCATCAAACTAGGTTAGACAGTAGTAGTTAAATTATATTGCTGATTTGCTAGGACAATTATTGCCTTAAAAATGACTGTGAGAGCTGAGCTAGCAGCACTAATATACATGGGGAACTGATGGACTCTGTTATTCAGATCAGTCACTTGAGGTGCTGGCTGGCAGCTCCCCAAACCAGTACTTCTCAGTTGCTTTCCTAGCTGCTCTCATATATTTCAATGCCTTTATTTTTTAATACAAGGTTGCACGGATTTTCTGGGGTTTATGACAGCAAAGATACCCTGCCTCTTGAGTGTATGGATCAATCAAGGCAGTGAGGTTTAGAAAGATCAATTGCCTCTGGTTTTGTTCTCCTCAATGAACTCTGTGGACAAGACAGAACAGCTATATTCACGTTACTGTGACAGCAGATTTTACTAAAATCATCAAATCTGACAGCAAGCCCAGTATCCCTGTTCTCTCAAATACAGACAGCACTTCTGGTCCTGGAAGCAGTGCCTGATGCATGTTTATAAGCTGAGGAAATAAAGCACCTTTTCCAGGAGTAGAAAAGCATTTGAAAAAGAGACATCCCCAATACCAGACATCTGGTCTGCACTGCTGGCTCTGAGATGACAGCTACTGCTGCATGTTCTCTGTTACACTGAGCCAAAGTTTCAAGCAGTATTTGATTGAAATAGAGTGAGGATAATTATTGGAAAGGCCTGCTGCTTCACAAAATTACATGGAGAAAACCAAGGCCTGCCAGCTGGCCTTACATCAAATAATAGGGTGAAGCTTTTAGAAATGGCTGTCACTTGAGCATTCCCATTTAAGCAAACAAAACAGCAGCTCTAAACCCACTGGTTTCACCAGCAATAGTAAGATCTGTGAACAGTCCTGCAAAGGGAACATCAAGTCTTGATCACAACATGAAAACATGTTGTACATTTTGGGCACAGTCCTTCATTGCCTTACACATTAAAAAGTCCCTTGCTAGATCACAAAGCAGGTATGAAATGCTCTTCTGACTCTACACCCACTGTGGACAAGGCACAGGGCAAAGATTTCTGTCCTAATTTCATGTTTCACCTGTTGCTTTCTATGAAGTTCTTACTCTTTATCAGAATAATTCTTTAGGTTTTGGACATACAAATCAGCAAACAGTGAATGGACAGCCATTCATTAAAGCTCATTTAAAAGCAAGCAGATGGGATGACACACAAGACTACCTCAGTAAGGTCAGGTACAAGGACATGCCTGGAATAGCCTCATTTTCCTACAGTTAAGGAAAAGACTCTCAGTGTTCAGTATTGCTTTGAGAAACAAGAGCTGTCAGCACCAAACGAGGTACAGCTTGTGGGACAAGGAAGTACTTGTTACTGGACTAGTTAATATAAAGGGCAGGGGGAATGATCAGCTCTGGGGCACATAAACCCTCCTACAAGCCAACATTGCACCCATAACCTGGAAGAGTTCTACACAGACAAGAGACTCATAAAAATTCCCTGTTTAGCCTCAAGTAACTACAGTGAGTAATATTCTCCAGCTATTGCTCATGTGGCCAGTGATGATATTGACTGTTAGTTCTTGCCTAATACCTACAGTAAAGTCTCCAAATGCTGCTTCTTGAGGGGAAAGCCTAGATTTCATAATAAGGTGATTTTTTGTTGTTGTTTTCAAGGGGTTTGGACAACATGGTGAAGGTACCATTCTTTACTACTGTCCCCCTCAGCAAGCTGAGTTTATTAGGTTTCTCCATCCACCTCCAGAACTTAGCCCAGATTGGCACCAGAGTCCAAATCACTCTCCAAATAGACTGATGACACAACACTATTTCTGGTTAGGTGATAGGTTAAGTTTCCACATGGATTTGAGACAGTTTCACCTGAATATAATTCCACCCACTCCAGTTTAACTCATCCTTGAGGGAAGACTGGATTCAGCAAGCCTGTTTTTTTAGTCATCTTTTCCATTTCATCACCAGGCAAAGACAACATAAAAGCACCAGTTTACACACTTTATAGTGTATTTCAATGCCTTTTTTTCCCATCTAGGTTTCTTTTCACATCTTTAGGTCAGGAAAGACTACTGTCTCGTGGCCAAAAATGATCAGGAGGCAGAGAAAGAGCATTACACAGGCTCGCAGGATCTGTCTTCAAGGGGAAAAGAATGGTTTATTTTGAGTCACTGCAAGGTTAAAGACCCACCTTTCTGCCCAGCAGAAGGTTTGCACCCTCGCTTTGTTTATAGGACTTCCTACAGACCCTTTCCCATGGCAAAGGGACAGTTTCCATGAGCAGAGGGGCAGTCAGTGAGTCAGCACGGTGCTTTTCAGAGGGACACAAGCCCAAAGGAACAGACAAGCCAGCTCAAAATCCCCACAGCCACTGCAGCTCTACAGCATCTGAAAAAAAAAGCTGGTCATGTGTCTCCAGGTAATGCCTGTGCCAGCAGAGTGGCCAGCCAGCCACCATCCCTTTTGAAAACCAAAACCAATCCTTATAAATGCAGAACAGCATTTCACATGATGCCCTCTGTATGCATCTGGTCCTTAAAACATGTGATGCAAACAGTTTGAGTCATTTCTTCTGATTCTGCAATGCTGAAAATGAAAGTAAGGAATTTTTCAGTTATATTTTCCCTAAGCATTTTTGATGTGCATAGGACATTCAGTGAGATTGGCTTAAAATATACCATTTAACTGGTTTTGTACTTGAAGTTTTTTTCTCTCTGTATATATGTACACACACACACACACATAAATATATGTATCTTATTGCAAAATATATAGCTTGAATGTAAAAATCTTTGTATTTTTATTTTCTGTACTGCCTACTATGTGCCTCTGGGATATATAAGAACCAAATGAAAAGCTGTAAGGCCAGTTTTAATCACTGGCCTCTGTAGTTCTATAAAGATAATTATATCTGAACTTGTGTGAGTCTTTTTTCCTGCCTCCCCCCAAACAAAACCATTACTTTAATGGCAGTAGTAGAGTAGTGTGTTTATCTAGAATTTAACCACTAAGAAATAAAAGCCACTAGAGCCAGCAGCTTGTAGAATCTCATTATCAAGGTAATAAAATGATCATTGCTGTGACCCACGGTGCCAGGGCTCAATTACAGAGTTCCTATGTGTGTGAGAGGGCACAAGTGTGTGCAGACATATTTCATTACAGGGGGCTACTGATATTACACAGCACTTGTAGCACAGGATCAAACAAGCTTAATTCACTAAATAGAAATTGCTGTTGATACAGAGTTCAAGGAAGAAGGAGTTCCGGATGGGGTCTGCAAAGAAAGATGGAGTTTTAATACTATAAATTTGTTCTCTGCTTCTTAAGTCACTTTTTCATACAAGTGGCATGCCAGATCAACCAACTTCTGGATCTGCAGTGTTGCATTTTAATGAGCTAATTTGTAAGTTGATTTTAATGAGTTCATTTAAATTCCTGAGCTGAAGATTAACCTCTGCAGGTACAGTTCTCTCACTCCTTCAGTTTTATAATACAAGGCTTTAAACAGTGCAATTGGTTTCTTCCTCTTAAGGGATTTACTCACAAGGTGATATATCAAACTACAGTTAAATCTTTAGGGGAATGCACCTGCTTCAGCACCTCTCTGCAATGTATTTCCTCCAGTCTCTCCAAGATGACCAGCACAGCTACAATCAGCAGCAAAACCTGGTGTTATTCTTGAGCTCTGAATTTCACACACTGAGCTAGTGGGATTTGCAGACTGTGCCTTGGGTTTGAGGAATGAGATTTGTCACACTAGGACAGTTTTCTTATATCTATTTATTGTGCCTTAATAAGCAGCATCAGTTCTGCAGAATTTCTGCACAAGTTTTTTGTGTGAGTGTGTGAGAACCATGCACATGTTAAAGCTGAGCACAGAATACACAGATACCATCTATGATTAGGGACAGTTCTTGTTAGCAGAGCATGTACAGGACGTTCACAATCAAAAACTAAAAATAAGCATTGTCTGGGGCCAGTCAGGAGGATCACATATCACAAGCCATAGTATTACTGAAACCTTTCAAAGACTTAAAGTGGTACAAGTGCATCCTCCTAGAAAGATAATCTGCTTTGGATTTAGAAACCTCAACACTGGAGGATGCACTACAGCTGCTGTTCAGCTGGTTAGTTATTCTTGTTACCTGTTTCCCATATCTGATCTGCAATTAGCTACTTCAGCTGCTGCATGCCAGCCTGCTGCCTTAAAGAGCTGTCTGCAGCCAGATGTCTGCTTTCAAGTAGCTGTCTTGTTCAGCACCCTAGAAAACAAAGTTGCTGTGCAAGATTCAAGTCTGTGTTCTGCAAAATGAGTTGTATTTGGTTTGGAAGGGCTGGGCCAGGTGAATAGTTGTGAAGAAATGACCATGATGGTAACTGCTGGGATATAAAGCTGTCATGGCTAGATTGTTCTTTGACTCTAAAGCCAGCTGATGCCCTCCAACTGGATGGATGTAATCACAGAAGGACAGAAAAACACCTTTAAGATCATCGAGTCCAGCTGTTATCCCAGCACTGCCAAGCCCACCACTCAACCCAAGTGCCACATCTACAAATCTTGTAAATCCCTCCAGGGTTGGTGACTCCATTTCCCAGGACAGCCTGTTCCAATGCTTCACAACCCTTCTGGTGAATAAATCTTTCCAAATATCCAATCTAAACCTCCTGGCACAATTTGAGGACATTTCCTCTTGTTCTGTCACTGGTAACTTGAAGGAAGAGACCAACACCCAAACACAAGCAGAGAGGCAAAGATGTGACTTCAAAGTAGTGTTGAAATCAGACCAACATGATGCCTTCCATTTTAAAAATCCTGGTTCACAGAAGAAAAGGGCTTCCCAAACTGTTCTTAAAGAATATGTTCCATTGGCTTTAGGTTAGAAAGCAGAATTAAACCTTCTCAGGTGTGGAATGAGAGCAGACAGCAGCAGTTCTTACAGTACTCACTGACATTCCTGGTACACAAAACTGTAAGTCACCTGCCAGAGAGCAGGAATGGACTGACAAAGGTAAATTCTTACATTAATCTGTCACACTGAGCACTTTCATATATTCACTACCAGCTGAAACTCCCACTCTTCTGGCTAGCTGCTCCTGTCCCACTACAAAGGAATGGATCTATTGGTATCAGAGGGAGAGGATGATAACAAACAGAAGTTACAATCCATATCTGATCAAAAATACCACATCCACAGGGACATAAAACACCTAAACACCCACATCTCCTCTCATCTGTCTGCCGTGTGTGCCAAGCTTCCAGACAAGGTCCTGGTCCCCAGCAAAGCAGAACTTGGTGCTGTGCAGAAGGGACAGAAGCAAGAATAACACCTCCCAGACAACCTGCACAGCACACTGGCTGCACAGCACAGGCTTCCCCTGCACATAGCCCAAGACTGCAGAGCTGCAATTTCTCTTGCATCACCTCCAGAATGTGAGCAGTGTTTGAGGGTTCTAGTGGTAGTTTGGAATTGAGAAGCAGTTCCCATACACAGCAAGCTGTGGCAAACCCCTAATGTGACACCAGTGTGATGAGGCTAGAAGAAAGGAACTAAACAAGCAGCCCAAAACAGGAGGAAGGAATATTTACATCATTCAGGCTCTAGCTGCCACTTTAACTTCCCTCTCTTCAACACCTCCCTGGCATCTGCAAGCTGCTGCAAGAAAAGTGATGGGAATCTGAGCAGAAAGCTCTGTCACACCTTGTCCCTGTGCAAAAATTCAAATATAGCCTTTTAAGCAGGCAGCATCTATGCATGCTCTAACCACTGACAGCATAAAGCTGTGCACAGCGCTTGGATTTGGGCTCTGAAATTCATATCCCACCTCAGCTCATCCCAGCTCAGGAAGCACAGCCTGGAGAATGCAGTACCAGCTTCTCCTTAGCCCTTGCACTACAGGGAGGAAATAGTGGGAGCTTAGGGTCAGAAGCATGGAGGATGCATTTGTTGTGTGTTTAAGCCGTGTTGCTGAAGATGTTTTGCTCTGCTTTGCATGTGTGTCTGTTCCAGATGGTTTTCCTTGTGTTTAAAAGAAATAGGCATACTTAAAATCGACTTTACAAAACCTCAGCAAATTAACACACTGATCTTTTCCAGACAATTCTTCAAAAGAATGTTCTGCAAATGCCTCCTCATAGCATGCAAAGATTTAGATACGCTGGAAACTGGCTCCGCAAAGGATGCTCTCTAACAAGGGGAATTTAAGCACTGAAACCAGTTCAATTTGCTGCTTTTTGATTTTAATATAAAAAGAAATATTTTCTGCAAGGAAAGACTCAGCTATCATCACCAGATCCCTAGCACAGACTTCAGAGGCTAGACCAGTTCACAGATAAGCACTTTTCATAAACATGACACATCTCTTGGCTTACAGAGGTTCTGGAGAAGGAAAGAACAGGCTGTGCTGACATCTGGTGGCTTTCTCTGCAGGCAAAGAGTTCATAGCAATGGGTCTTCGCTTTTCACTGCCTTTTTTTTTCCTTTCTTTTTTTTTTTTTTTCTCCTGATGTAACTCCTTCATTTCCTTACAAGATTCAAACCATTATGATAAAAACATTTTTGTTTCCACTGACTGGGGGACAGTGCTGTCCTCCAGTGCAAGTCTTCATGCAAAGCAAGAAAAGAGGCTTTGTTCTGCACTATTGGTTACAGTCTAGGAAAAGTCTCCATATCAAAGCATATTTTTTCATGAACAAATTTTAAAAAGTGTAAATTCAGTGCCACAGGAAACGCTGCTATTGCATATCAGATGAGGTGCAAACCTCACCATTAAGGCACTGCACATCAGCAGAAGTGGCAGTAAGAAGCAAAGGGAAGTGGTTGGGGAAACCTTCGAAGCTGTGTCCGTTTCTCTGACTCAACAGGAAATGGGGAGTAGAGAAAAGTCAATATCCTGATAAAATAGAAAGCAACAAAAGTTGTCTACTGGGCGTTTCTTGACTCATTGATCACTTGCAAATCTGTGCCAAGCAGTTCTATGGAAAGGAAGCAATGGAAGGGGGATCAGTTACCAACCAGGAAGCCTGAGCTCGGTCCAAGCTGTTCAGTAAACAAAAGTGTGCATTTGCCTCAGGCATTTGTAATGCCTCCAGGCATCTGCCCACACTGTATCTGGGATCCCATCAGACCAAGAATGAGCATCCCATGCTCTGGTTTTAGCTTCTTGATCTTTGGACACTCTGGATTTCTGTGGCTATTAGCTTCCAAGGACAGAGCCCATGATGTCCCATCATGGCTCTGGGAACTCTTGGACTGCTACCTGCAGGCTCATTTTGAAATAAGTGATCTGTCAGAGGATGTTAAATACTGCCAGGGAGTGAAAGAGAAACATCACAGCTTACACTATATTTCTGGATCACCTTTAAGTCACAATGTTTATATCAGATACAGCAGTTAACTGTAAAAGTGATGCTTATCAGATCTTTGAGTTGTCCTTTATGCCACTGGTCAACTCAGCTGTTCGTGTCAGCAGACTTTTCTTAACTCTTGCTTCTTCAAAAGGCAACATAACTACCTCTGGGCAGAAAAATAATTAAAACTGTTGGATGCAGAAAGCATAATGTGACAAAGCCAGAAAAAACAAGATGCTTATTGGAGTAGTTCATTAATTCAGTTCCAAAATTATGAAAAAGCACCATTTTTATACCTTTAGTTGTACAGAAAGCAGCACTGCTCTGGTATCTCTGCACCAAGAGTGTTGCACATGCAGATTTTGCTGTTTATTCAGTTACACTGTTACTTCTTCTATTTATGATAATTCCTTTCCAAATTTCCTTTCTTCTTCAGCTTTCACATCTTCTAATCAAAACTCCAGTCTCTCTGAAATTATTTTTTTCTCCAAGAAACAGCCAAGCCTGGCACACCATCCCAGGGTTCCAGTTTGACTGCCTTTCCCTGCTACAGTGTTATAACCCAGGAAAAATTTTATTTTATTTCAGAAGTTACTCCTCTCTGGATATTGTTCTTTTGTTTAACAAAAAAAAATGGTGAGTGGTTCCAAGAACATCACACTGTAACACAAATCCTTATTAACCCCACAATGCCTTAGACCACTGGCAAAGCAGAATGACTAACCCCACTACAGCTTAAGATTAAAAGCAGCTGTAAACCAATGCAGTTCATGATTTCTGCCAGGATAACAGACCACAGTACTAGCTCTGTGATTTCCTTCAACAGAAAGAGGATTTCAAAACAACATGGGCAAAGACATCTCAGTCTTTACTAATTTATTAGCCAGTGTTCAGAGACTTCATTCAGTACTCAACAATCCTGGAACCAAACATACTTTGATATAAGGCTGTATATCCCACCAAAAATATGCTGGAACAACGTCTTTCCTAACAAGTTTTCAGTTATTATCTGTGGTTTTGTGGGGTTTACTTGAAAGAAGCATTACTGAAAGTCACCAGAAAAATTTATAAATAAAATAAATAATAATAATAAAAAAAAAAAACCCACAGTAGAAAAACACTTTAGGAAGAAACCAGTTTACAAGTATGGCCATTGAGAGCATTACAAAAGGGTCCACTGTGCTGCTGGAGAAAGAAGCCAATGAAGTGCCATTGCCAGAGCAAACTGAGCCAAACAAAGCAGTAGTTTAACTCTTCCCTTGGAAAGATAAGTTAGTCTGGAGTGCCAGTTACATCATTCTTGAACATTTGCTGTAGAACATTTAGTTTTTCTCCCTGATGCTGTAGAATTGCTCTTCCACTGTACCACACTTGATGTGACACTGCAAGTTTGGAACTGTACAAGCCCAGAAAGGACAATTGTTAAAATGTGGTGACTCTTTCAAACACAAATGCTTTAGAGAAAAGGGATCACAAAACTAATCCAAATCTGTCTGGAAGGGCTGGAGACCAAATTCAGTCATGCTCAGTCTGAAAGCCTACATGTGCTGACATTTAGATGCCTTGGCAGGCCAGCCTGAGACACTGATGTCTCTGGTACAATATCTGTTCTTATAAAGTTACCTTTCTTATTGTAAATTTGGCTGAACAAAGATGAGATAGGCTGGAGTACAATGCATCACCTTGAACTGAGAAGATGAGCACCAATTCATATTAACCACATAAATCTGCAAACATGACAGACTGTAAGAAGGCTGAACGTGAGTCCATGTTTGGGGAGCAGGTACCAGCAACAGAGAGGCTGCCTGGACAGAAAGAGAAGGCAAGAGGTAAATTCTCCTCATAAATTCATCAGGGCATGCATAATGGCATCTACATCCCAGGAGAACATAGGTGACTTCAGTGACACAGGACTTCTGCTTTCAAGACAAAGATACAATAATTTAATCACAGTTGAGAAAGTGGTAGAGGTCTTTCTCTAGAGAATAAAACTCTGAAGCAAAGATGCTGGTGAGTAAAACAGCCTAAACCAGAGAGTTGTAAGGAAAGATGAAGAAAATGAGGGGGGAACAATACACAGAGAGTTCTTTGGCCCTACATCTAAAATAAAGGGAAATTTTACTTAGATAATTTAGAAACCACACATGTCAATAAAAACAATAATCAAAGCTCTAGGAAATGGTAGGGTTACTCCTCCAGAAAGTTTCATGGATATAGCATTGTCAGCTCTCACCCAGAGCTCAGCATAGATGTGTAGGTCTAAAGCATTTGCAGGTGAGGTCTCATTCAATTTAGTAGAGCCTGTGCCCAAAAAGCCTGCTAAGGCAGAGCCAGCATCATTCCTATTTCACTGAAGGGAGGCTTAAAGGCACAGTGTCCCATGTTGGTACCCCCTAAAAAGTATCTCATAAGTGATGTCTACCTAAAAGTACTTTATTGGATGCATGCTTATTTTCTATTATTCTTAATTTGGTCTATGTAGTAGGAAAGCCCAGCATTACGAAGAACAAACACAGAGCAACAGAGCATTTGGCTCATGGAAAGCATAAAGGAATCAATTCCAGTCTTGAAGACATGTGGCTCACAGGCTGGGCCTCTCCTCACAAAAAATGCAATCATTCAGGTTTTATTCTTAAAACTGAAACCATGAGCTTTCACTCCACTTGGAAAAATGCCCAAGTCCTACTTAGGCACGCTGATGTCCTGGCAGAACTCGAGCTGCTACCCCTATGTGAAGGTGTCTCCATGAAGTAAAGCTAGAAACAGGCAAGCTGCTCTGTGGACACAAAAGCTTCCCAACAGACACTTGTCCCTTTCAGCATGCTAAAGAGGGCTGGAAGAGAGCATAATGGAAAGCATTCAGCACTGAAAAGCATGAAACACTGGCCAGTCTGCACTATTTAAACAAAAGAGACCAAACATAAAATGAGAGAAGTAAAGCTGTGGCTTGAAATAAAGAGATTCTCTTCTCAAGTACTTTAAAATACCCAGTGATTTGGTCATAAAATATTTAATTTTATTTGAAGGAGGTTTCACTTCATTTTCATTAGAAGTTGGTACTGTGATGGGATCACCTTGTGCATTCTATAATTTCCATATGCAGTTACTGTCTGCTGTGGGATCACACCAAGAACGTGTGTCACGGGGTCAGGGATGGCACTGCCTGAGGCTCAAGAGTCAAGCACAGCAAAAAGAAAAGGAAAAGTCATTTATGTCCCCCAGTTTTTCTGCTCTCAGCCTTAGCATATTGACAGAAGTTAATTTCTATAGGAAGGGAATTGCACTGTTTGCAAAGAAATCCTCTAGGATTTATTGATCTTTAAGAAAAATCTCATTAAGCAGAATAAGGAAAATTTACAACAGGTATGGGAAAACAAAACAATCTCTTGGGATATTCACCAGGCCGAAACAGGATTAGCTCTGTAGTTTCTGTAATCTTCCTCACAGAAGAATGCTAATTCCGTCTCATTTGCTAGAACGAATAAAAAATTAAATATTTAGCACACCAGTGAATGAACCACCAACAGCCAGCTATCTTAGAACACAATTAGCAACTTTATGGTCAAAGACAATTATAAATCACCACCCACTTTTTTTTCTTCCTCATCATATTTTTGAAAAAGGTTGCCAGTATGAAAGATGTCCTTAAACCTCAATAAAAAACACCCCAAACAAATAAAACCACCAAGAAGATGAATGTATAGAAGTAAATATGTGCACAAGACCCCTCAAGATTTGTTTAACACAGTCTTCAGAATTGTTTGTAAAAGCATTCAGCAAATTAAGTGATGGCATTTCTAACACCTTCAAATGCTAGGAAAGTAATGAAGCATGATGCACTCTTTTTTTGTGCATTTTTCTGTTAGGAAAGGGAGAAAGAAACTACTTCTTCCCATTAAATTAGCCTGTAGGTATAATAATTTAATACTTAGAGGATCAGTAGAATATTTTACAGATCACTTTACATTCTCCCTCATGACCCATCAAAATATGTGTCTGAAGAAGTTAATTTTTTGCCCTGCTGATGATTAATTCATGAGGCTTCGACAATATGCAAAGTGAAAGACACAAATTGGCTTCTCCAGCAATACCTTCAAATACCTCTAATTATTCACAGGGGATATGGCAGAGCTAAAGGACCCACAAAGGTTCAGAACAGTCACAATTCTTTCAACCCAGTAGGTCAAGGACTTCCTCTTCTAAAACAATAAGTCAGCAACATTACTAATTCAGAACAGAGACAAATCTGATGGAATGCCTTCACAATTATTAAACATGGCATTCTTTAAGGTGCTGAGCCAATAAATTCCACATTCGTTTTTTAAATTAAACCTCAAGTTAATGAAGTCTGCCTGTCTTGTAAAAAAAAAAAAGACACAAAAAAGAGTAGAAGGGATTTTAGAATCTCAACTAGAAAACAGACAAGACTATTTGTAATGAATACTGAACACTCTATTAACATACACCCTGCTTTAAAAAAAATGCAAGCATTAACTTTGCTGACTGGATAATAACTGTAATAATAATCACTACTAGAGAGGCTTTCCTGAGGATACTTATCTAATGTCCTCATAATTTATAACTCTCTAGCCCAACCCTGTATAGTGCCAAGGGCAATCAACTGCAGCTTAGGAAAAATGTTCTGCATGTATCAGAATTTCCCAGATTTTCTAACAGTGACTCTGATTGTTTTATTCTAATAAGTCTTGTACATACTAGATGTGGGAAAAATTTTGTATCACAATAGGAAATTTCAAATTTACTTACTGATTTATAGAAAACGTACAAAATTTATCATTTTGTACAAAATGAGGACCAGTGGTACATGATACATAATATCACTTCCTTGGCTTACTCTTTTCTACTTCTTGTTGAAGGAGAAAAGTAAAATCTTCAAGATTTTACCACAAAGACCCCACTCCTAACTTAGCTAATTTTCACGTCAAGATACACTGGAAGATATCCAAATCCAAAATGGCATAATGGCACATTACATTTTCCAAAGAATGGGTATTCCTCTTCTATCACAAATATCCTCTGCATCCCAATGACTAATAACTGCTGTTATTCAGAAAAAAAAAAAAAAAAAAAAAAAAAAAAGAAAGAAAAGCAGCTTTAAATAATCTTCTGCCCTAAATTAACCAACCCTCTGTGTACAGAGACACAGAACAGGCTGCTGCATTCCTATTTCCTTTCACTGTAACATTTAGTCTGATGTTTTGACACCTTTTTTGAGATCACATCCAACTGGTTCACTGCTGTAGCTACAAACCCAGTTTCAAAGGCAGATAATATATACAAATACTTATCCACACCTTTTTGAAAGAAGACAGCTTTGTTATTTCTAATTCAACATTTGGCACTGTCATCAGTCCCTCTCCTGAACTGCACTGCCTTTTGCCTTTTGTGTATTACATAGATAAAGATCATGGTTAAACAAATCTTCTGCTAACTAAATTACAAATCTGCAAGGCTTGAGTGCCAGTAATCCTCACTTTTTTCCCCCCCATCCAACAGACAGAAAGGCCTGGTGTAGTAAAAATTATGATTCATATTACAGGAACACTCAAAGACCTTTAGGAAAGGTATACTGGAACCTGTTGTAGTTCACACCAGAGAAAAACATTGAAGAGACATTCCAAGTCACTTAAAACCAGAAAACAAATCGCAGGAAACAGGAGAGCCAAGTAACCTATGAGAAAGAAATCCCATTCAGTAGCTGGGGAGCAATCAGTGAGCACCAGGAGCAGGAGGGAGCCTCCTCTGTGAAGCCCCTGCACTTAGAGCACAGGCAGTTAAAGCTTTCCAGCCAGGCAAATCAGATTCAAAGGAGCAAATGTCCATATCAAGGTGGAATGCAACCACATCCCCTAAGTACCCTGCTGCCACAAAGTCATTCAGCCACATTTATGAGAAGCCCAAAGGACATTCAGGGACCATCAATTTTATCATGGCAGACATTTCTTTACATTATTACTAAAAGACATGCCCTATATGTAGTCTCCTGTCAAAATGTGAGAAATCAGGTCAAGTTTCAACTCTTTGCTATGTTCAGCACATTCTCTAAATTATACTGCTCGAGCCTTCCTGAGCAATCTGGCTATCAGACACTGTATGCTGCACATTAAACAAATCTAATCTTATTTCATTATTCCATGCTGGTTCCACTACTTACATTTCTAACCAAAACATCAGTTTAAATGTTACTGATAAGACTAAGCAGACACGGTACTAATAACCTATCTGTCAATCATTTAAAATTACTCTCAGCAGAATTATAAGCATACCCTCTAAAAATCACAATTTGCATTCTGAACATTTAGAGTGCAGATACCTGCTGCCCTCAGACCAATGATTTGAATAATGCTTCCCTGAATAATTATCAAGTCATGTAAAGAGCATCAGAAATAGCATTTACTTTTCAGCAGCCTGTCCAAACATAATCAGCCAGTTATCAGTTTAATGTTACCACAAGAAACAGCATCTTCACTCAATACAAATGTACTCCTACCTACTCCAGCTGCTTTCAGTGTGCTGTCTTCCTGCAAAATCAGTTTCTCATCATCTTCCAAACTCACTACAAGCTCACCAGTCTACAAATCAGAGAACCAGAAAACAAAGATAAGAAGTATTTACTGATTTCCTCTGCTCCAGTCTTGTGTGACAATGCAAAGATCTGCCTGCATCAAAGCATGTAAAAGGGGAAGAACACAGCTAATAATCTTACCTTAGATTTGTGTGCTTGGTGAATAATCTTCATTGTATCTGAAAGAAAAAATAGTGTTTTCCTAAAATAAGGCTTAATAAGCACACAACACTGAAAGTTGTACTTGGGGAAAGACAAACAAACAAAGGGGGAAGCTTCAAAATCTTTTGTTATTAACAATTTTGTGTATTCAACCTGAAAGAGACTGCACAAAGACTGCAGGCACAGTCTTAAAGCAGTCAATGCAACATTAAGGTACCACATCCTATTGGGCTTCTGTCTGCTGGCTGAATTACAATAACCAACTAATGACCATCTCAATTGCCAGTCAAAACACATCAATTTAAATGCCACTTAGGGTGTTTTAACTTAATAGGTTTTACACATGCAATTGGGGCAGGACCAACAGCATTTATGCACTGTCAACTGCTACAGCTAAGTTGATAGGCAGCAAGTAATTAAGACACAGTAACCTGAGCACTTCAGATCATCCCTTGAAATTTTGCTTCTCATGAATACAACACCCACCACCCACAGCAGAAATTTCATTAAGCAAGTTCATTTTTACATGAACATCTACAGCCTCTTCTCTTTAATGCTACACTCTCTTCAACAATTTTTATTTCACATTTGTGCAGTGTAGTGCTTTTAGAAATTAAAAAAAAAAGTACTTGCCAGTTTCTTCTGGCAAGATGGGCAGGGCTTTGCTACCAGAAGGGAAACACAGGGGAAAATAACACAGTCACTAAAGCAACTGGATGAGTGCAAAAATGCATAGGGAACAGCTTAAAGCCATGCAACACTAAAAAAAAAAAATTGAACTCTGAAGACTCTGTGTTTGAACAAATTTGGAGTAACTCATCAATCCCTTTCCAGCAAAGAAGAAAAACCAGTTCTGCTTGTCTGCTCATGTTCTGTTCTAGTTTAGTTTTGTGCTCTGAGTGAACATTACATGTTGCAATAGTCTGGTAAGAGAAGGATGTAGCAAAGTTAACTATTGGCTAAACCAACTTTCAAATTACCAGAAGTAAGTGTTCAGATTCTAACAGAGATCACATTCCCTCTCAGAAGTTTGCTTCCATACCATTCTGGCCCATTCTGAACACTACTTAAAACATTACATAAGGTAAGAAGTACCCTGTATTCTCCCTGCAGAGGTCACTGAGAAGGCAGCCTTGGCATGTTGTAATAACTGTGGTATTAGAAGCAAGACAAACATTAAATTGCAATTTCCAGGATCCATCTTGCATAGAAACATTACAAAAAGACTAAGCAATCTCAGAAAAAAAAAAATTTGCTATCATGAAACCTTTCTACTGCAGCAAATAAACCCAGCCTGTGCCTGTTAGTTTTAAGCTCCTCTGTCTACTTTGGTACATTCCCTTTTCTCTAGTCTTTGTCCAGTCATGTCCTGAAGCATTGTCTCAGCTCTGCTTGCTCAGAACTCCAACACTGGCACCCAGCAGTTTACCATGGGTCCATCTGAGCTATTAAATGGCTTCTTTAACTCTTTTACAGAGATGAAACTACAGTCTCTTCTCATAAGCTAAGTCCTCTGACTAGCCTTTGCTATTTCATCCCCACTTGCTCCCACTCAATCATATTGCCAAGTTTTTATCTTGCCTTTTCTGATAATAGGTCTATCATGGCAATTGATAAGATACCACTTTGTAAGTGATTTTATGAACTACCTGCCATACTGCTCCACATTCATGGATGAAAGAAATAAAACTGAGAAGCAGCTTATGGAACAAGCTGGCACCCAGACTGCCAACATCACTGGAAAGGTACTGTGATATGAAAAGGTGACAAGGTACTAAGATAAGACTGACTCAGAAGAGCTCTAGACCAAGAATCAGAATAATCCAAATGAAGAGAAAATGGAGGTTGAAAGCTTTGAGATGTGAATTGGAGCACTGATCCAAGACCAAAAATGCGATGGCATTATATATGATGTTAAAACAAAGTGGTGCTGAATTCTGCAGGGAAGGAAGCTGAAACAGGCAAGTTGAGAGACAACCAGATCCAACCGAGATTTCTGGCACTGCCAAACAAAACAGGAGAAAAAGTCTGGCTTTTCCTGACACTATTAATGCAGAAGTATCACTGCCTTTGCCTCACAAAAACATAAGAAAGACACAGCAAAGCAGTGTAGAGATAACAGAGATGCCAAAAACATGAACCTGGATGATTCAGAGCCTGAGGGGAAGGTGAGGAACCTGGCTTTGATTTTCCTGTGTGAAAATTTTCCTGCAGTTAGCACCATCACAGTAAGAGTAGGCTCCCAGTAACAGGTGCAACAGGTTTTAAAGTTATGCTCAGTCCTACACAGTACAATCAGGCCCTCAGCCACCAGATATCCCTTGGGAAAAGCTAAACTGATCTCCAAGTGATGAAAGAACTAGCAGCTGGGATAGGCAGCACCAGGGATACAACTGAGAGCAGCAGTTCTAGACAGGAACCCCTCAAACAGTCAAAGCCACCAACGGGGTGAAGGGCACCTCCAAATTCAAACTTACACTTCCAGATGTTTCTCTGTTTCACCACCCTTCACTTTTTTTAAATAGGCAAATAAAGTTTATTACCCTTCACATGTATTAAGTAGATTTCTCACTCAGTTCTTTGAGTCACTATAGAGGAAGGAGTTTGTCAGCTCCAAGAACATGGGATGCAGAGGGTCACTTGCAGGAAAACTCCAAGGGAACTCTGAGAATTACCAAGTTTAGGAAAAGATATGTGACCGACACCCGAGTTTACAAACTCCAAGAAAGGAAGTAATTCAGTCTATTTAAAAGGTTTTCTCTGTCCCAAACAGATTAATTGGATATGTTCATGCCAATTTGCACAAAAAGGAAATATACATATAGCTTTGATAAAGCCAGCTTAAATTTCACATCATGCTATTTCCTACCACCAGCTTGTATTTAAGAGCTTTCATATCCACTTGGAGCAAAGTTCCCCTGTTTCCCTTATATTGTGTAAACTATTTAAATATATCACTCTTAAGTATTTTCTACTTTTTGCCTTCAGCTTCTGCCTCACCATCAGTAAATAGATACTGAAGTACATAAGCACATAGAGAACTACAATTTCAAAGTGTTTTGAGATCACAAGGTGCTCATTAAGGCAAAGACAAGAGTTAGGCATTTTTTAAAAAGTAATAAAAAATTAATATCAAAACTCTTCAGTTCCCGATAGCAAATAATGTAAACCATGCAGCCTAATTCAAAGATTAAAACAGATCTTCACAATAATGGCCAAGTTCTGCAGACAAGATCCCAGTGGCATAACTCCAGCTAGAAGAGCTGGACAGAGTTGCAAATGTAGGCAGGCACTGGCACCAACATTAGTATTTGCAGCAATTATCTTTTAAGTTGTATAAATGCTGGTGCAAAATATCATGTGGTCATTTGACAGTACTTAAAACAGGAAAAATAAAAACCACCTACCATACTTATAATTTTTAAAAGGAGGAGGAAGTCCTGATCTTGAAGATACATCTATTAAAATAAAAGCACAAAGTAAAACAAACTTATTTTTTAAATTATTTCCAATACTTCATTTTCCATTATTGTGCAATGTGTGCATCCCCTGGGCAGCCTTTACATCAAAATAAATCTGCAGCATAGGAGACTTGTTTCAGCATCAAATGCTAAAACACAGCCTTTGGCCCAGATTCTATAGTGACTCCATATGTGAATAACTTAATTTGAGCATGAAGTCTCTCTGAACAAAACACCCCATGAGGACAGTGAGTCAGTGCAATTCGGGTATGATCACGGGAGTCTGATCCTTCAGAAACCTGCCAGGAACATCCTTTTAATGGTTTGCCCAGCATCTCTCTTTACCTTACACAAACAGCTGACAACTGTCATCCAGAACTGAACCCTTAGGTAAACATGCCATGAAAAGGAAGCCAGACTGTAGAAAATTAACTCTTTAGCTGCTTGCAGGACACAGCCCGTATGTAACTGCAGGAACACTGATACCTTCCCTGGTGCCAGTGCTCCCTGTGACTTAAGCAGGACCTCAGAAGGCCCAGCCACCTGTGGGGTGCCCAGCAGCAAGGTGGCTGAAGCCAGGATTTCTTCAGCAGTTTAACCATTTATCTTAAATGGCCTCTTCAAAACAGATTACTGTAAAGGAAGGAACAGGGCTTTTGGATCCCTGTAGAACAAGGTTCTAAGTCTTGTTCAAAACATTGGCTTTATCTCAAATAACAGTGAGTTGCAATATTGCACACATCAAAAGCAAGTTTCGTAGCATTGGTTTTTATTTTCTTGGTCATAACAGCAGCTGTGCCATATGTTCTGAAAGTGCTTGCAGTTTTCCAACAGCATCCTAAGACCTTGCCATGCCTATCACTGTCTAGAAGTATGGAAATTACCAAACACAAGACACCCATTGTCCCAGGGCAATGTCCTAGGAGTTGCTCAAATACTACCATCTATAACAGCTCAAGACTTGTTTAAAGCTGACTTCATGCAAAAAAAAAAAAAAAGAAAAGTTATTTTGTACCCTTTGAATGTCTCCATTGAAGTGTGTGGAAATACACCTGCAGGATTAAGGGTAACACCCAAATTATCAAATCACTGTGTGGGCTGGTCTGCAGTACTTAACCTTTAGATTCACTGTCACTTTCAACCAGGCTTATAAAAGAGAAAGCCCACAGATGAGTAAATCTGCACCACAAAGCTCAAGATGGAGACAGAAACTCAAAAACAAACATGCAGAGTGACACCACACAGTATCAAAAACAAATTTCAAGATTCTTTTTTCTCACAAATAGCAAACAGATTTGTGTTCCCACATTCCACATTATTTGTGTAGCTAGGATCAAACACTTTCTAAATTCTGTTAATTTATTCCTATAATTTTATGAGTATTCGCCTGACAGCACCCCTCAAGGAGCCTGAGGCACTAAGCCAAATGCAGCAATGCCTTTGTTTCTTTTAGCTTCTTTTAGCCCAATGGGGATTTGGGCAGGGGGAGCAGTCCATCCAAATTCAAGCATGGCACACCGACCACGGAAGCTCTTATTAACTCCAGACCTTTCATCTAAGGAAGGAAAGCACACAGGGGATGTAAACACAAATTCGGCATCTCTACCAAAGCCACAGAATTCCCATTCATTTGCTCCCCTCCACTTCCTTGTGGAGGGACAGCAACACTTGGGACTGAAGGAAGGAGACAGCCACGCCTTACCCCTGCGCACAAAAGCCATGAACTCCTTCACTGTCTGATCCAAGGGAACTCCGTGGTACACCACAGGGCGGAAATTGCGGTGCTCAAAGGAGCGGACGAGACGGACCGTGACGGTCGAGCTTTCTGCTGACATGAGAATGAATTCTGAATAACCTGGGAAACATTAAAGGGAGGAATTACTGCCTTTCCTCTGCGTACGAGCACAGCTGGAAAACGAGGTGCAGGCCAGGCAAAGCCTCGTGCAAAGAATAAAACATGGTGAGAAATCCAACAGCATTGTGCCTTTCAGGATTTCACTGCTATGATTCCGACTGGAGCGGTAACAGCGTCTCAAACAAACAGATACTGCACACCACAACTACAACTAACACACCTGTGCTGTGCAATGGCACCCCAGACTCCCCATTAAACATGCAAAAGTGCTATGGATAAATGCAAGTGTGTTGTGTGGGCTTTAAGTGACTGAAGACTACCTGCTGGGCTCTAGAAGAATGTCCTTATACAAACAAACCCAAAGACTTTTTTAATATACTTGTGTTGGAGAGACTCTAATACTCTGAAAAATGCCTAAGCTGTTACACAATGCTCATTTTCACCTCCCCAGGAAAAGTGAAAAACCACCCCCACATACACAGGCAAATCGTTTTCCTGGTATACTACAGCATAATTAAGGGATTTAATTTATAATAGTTGGTCTCTAAACTATAATTTATAATAGTCGGCTCTGTGGGCTTATACTAGAGAGCAGAGCCTAAAATAGAGTGGCCTTGTCAACCCAAAACCCTCTTCAAACAAGCCCATGTTTTGCTCCATCGGTTTTTTTCTCTCCACAGAAAATAAGCTCTTTTCTACCTTGACAAACATCTCTATTTTTGGCGCTGGCCATCCCTCAGTTTCCTGGCCACGTGCTGAAGTGCCACAGCTGCTGCAGCAAGGAGCAAGGACTGCAGCCCACGTGCTCCAACATCAGCACGACCTTTGCACCTCCCATCCCTGAGCAGGTATCTCAGAGTCCACCTCCAGTCCTGAGAGGGAACCTGTTACCTATTACCTGTTACCTATTACCTGTTACCTATTACCCATTCATCCCCTTATGTTCTTTATTGTGTGTCTTTTTTTTTTCTCCTTTTTTTTTTTTTTTTTTTTTTTTTTTTTTTTTTTTGCTGTGGGGTTATTTAAGTGTCCCACCACCATGCAGGTGCATCCCAGCCTTGGCTGTATTTGTCCCAGCCGTGGCCTGGCAAAGCAAACAACCAATATCTTCATCAAGTACTATCTGCAGAACGGGGACAAACGGGGGCCTTCCGCAGCACAAGGCAACTTGCTTTTGCACCTCCTTGGCTAATAACCCCCCGAGTCCCAATTCCATTTTAAATGATTGTGCATCACACACCGCACAAATAACACATGCCAATCAAAAAAAGCATACTTTGCACCTGAAAATAACTCGACTTATACTAAACAGGAAAGGTGGATGTTTTCTCGGTGCTATTCCACATGGGCTGGTGACTTGGGGGCTGCAGTAAAGGGCACAGCATTCAACTCACTTGCTCCTAAGCAGCATGGAGAAACACTGTGGGGACACAGAACCGGGAGCTCGATCAGAAATCGCCAGTTTTCACATTTACTGCTCAAACCGATCGCACGGAGGGCTGGGACCATGTACTACCCCGCGCCTCCACGAGGACAAGAAGGCAGGCGGGAGGCGCTGGAGGCCCATTCCTCTGGGAGAGAGGGGTCTCCCCGGACCCGCAGCGACACCGGGACCGCCGCCCGCCCCAGCGCAGCCCCGGCCTCGCCCCGCCGCCCGCCCCACTGGGCCCGTTACCGCTCTCCGCCGGCACTTCCGGGTCTCGCCCCGCCCACCCGCTCCGCCAATCGCGTCCTTTCGGCGGCACCCCCGAGGCGCGGGATTGGTTGAGGGGGCTCTGTCCCGCCCGCGCCCCTCGCGCCGCCGTTGTCTCCTCACGCCCTGGTGAATGGGAGGCACCCGCGCCGCCTCCGCATTGGCTCCTTGCCCGCCCTGCGCCCGCCCCCGGCCCGCGCTGATTGGTGCCCGCGGGGCCCGCGGCGCTGCGATTGGCCGGCGGCCGGTCTGGCGAGGGGTGAGGCGGGCGCGCGGCGGGGGCGACGAGGCAGAAGCGGCGGGGCCGGGAGCGCGCGGGGTTTGTCGCAATGACCGAGGTGCGGGGGGCGCCGGGGCTGCGGGTAGCCGGGGGGAGCCGCGGGCCTCCGGGGGGAGCCGGGGGGAGCCGCGGGCCTCCGGGTACCTTCCCCTCACTCACCCCCTGCCGCCTTCCCCCCAGGCCGCGTTCCAGAAGGCTGCCGAGGAGGTGAAGCAGCTGAAGTCGCAGCCCACGGACCAGGAGATGCTGGACATCTACAGCCACTACAAACAGGCCACGGTGGGCGACGTGAACACGGGTAGGCACCGCTCCGGCTGCCGCCCGCGGCGGCGCTGGGGGCGCCTCGGGAGGCAGAGCCTCTCCCCCATGGCCCTTCCCTCAGTCCCGCGGCTCAGCGAAAGTGACTCTGTGCCGACTTGGCACGGATTTGTGTGCGGGAGGGCACAGGCTGACCCGATAAGGCTTTGTGCAACTCGAGGTTTTTAGATTAACCCGGCTGCCGCCGTCTGTTCCGTGCAGTGAATGCCTGAGGATGCTTTCCGCAAATATGGGGATTGGGTTTTTTGGAGACCTCTGTTAGTAAGTAGCTGCTCAGGCTGAGGGGTGCTGCTTTAATGCAAACGCATCTCGGTTGTGCAGACCTAAACAGCAAGGCAAGTGATACAAGGGTGGAATTGCTTGGAGGGGATGACACATTGAGTTTATTTAGACTGGATTGGCTGCTAAAAATAGCACTGGAAAGCAAAACCAGAAGAATAGGAGAAAACTCTTATACGAGCTGCAATTAAATATACTTCGGAAAGACTGTACCAAAAATATGTCTTCAGGTATACAGTGCAAAATGTTTCTGGCTACTTCTCTTGCTACAATGCTGTCTATGGCAGCTCAGCCTTTGGAATAACATTTAAAGAGAAGCGTGTCTCTATCGTCCTTGTGTAACGCTGGAGTAGCTAGAATTAGAAAGGGAAAAGGTCATTTCTTTGGAGCCCTGGCCTTCTAACCCAGTTGCTGGCAAAGTTTATTGAGCGTCCATTGATTTAAAAGCTGGCAGTGAAGTGTACAGGAAATTGTAATTTAATCTCCTTTTTCCAAAGCTGGCAGTGTGAGGGAGAAAAGAATTGACTTTGGGTTTAAGATGTGGTCTCTCTGGTGTGGCTGGACATCAGCATTATTAGTGCTTGACAGGGTGAAACAGTGCTGGGAATATGCCACCATTCCTGCAAGTGTCTGCACTCCTGTGAAGCAGCAGCCAACGTGAGTTGGCCCGAGAAGCAGCCTGTGGGAGGGTGACTGATGGGGTTTGTGCTGGAGAGAAGTGGAGCTGCCAACTGGAGCTACAGGTCACTGTGCCATGGGGGCTGCACAGGGGTGTTTCTGTGCATACTGCCCAGTTCCTTTTGTGAGTTCTAAGAATTATCTTTAAGGAGAGAGAGAGAGAGGAAGTAAAACCACAAAGGAGACTTTACACAAAGATGAACCATGTACATGTCATTTACTTTCTGCTTGGCCACTCACAGCCTGCAGTGAAGTGAGTTAAATTTCCAAGGTTTTCAAATGCAGAACTATAGGTTAGAAATACACCACTAACTTGATGACAACGAGTTCCAAGCTGTATGTTACTACAAACAGCTGTCTGTTTATCTGTCTCTGCCTGTAATGGACCTCAGAGTGTTTCTGCTTTACTTTAGAACTGGTGTTCTTTAATTGGAAAGACGTCACAGCAGGCTCTTCAGAAAGTACAACTAAACCAAATGACAGCAGTTGGTGTTCTTCTGCTCAAATGCTGCTGTCTCAAGGGAATTTAAAGAGTCTATTTGTCACCAACCATGTTGTAACATATTCCCCTGAGGTGATCTCCTGGCTACAGGTTAGCAAGTAACAGCTGCAGAGATGAGCCATTGTATTTAGTCACAGTTAAGAGCTAACTAAGCCTTCAAGTGGGTATTACCTACAGCCAGATCACACAAACTAATCCTGCTGCTTATCCTGTCTTTCTCAGAGCGCCCTGGTATGCTGGACTTCAAAGGCAAAGCAAAGTGGGATGCCTGGAGTGCATTGAAAGGTAAGTGTCTGATTTAAAAAATCAGTAAAATTACCACTGGCAAACCAGTCAGAAAGACACAGGTAGTTAAGCAAGAAACAAGATAGTGTTGCCTTTTCATACAAGAGTTCTAGAAGTTCAGAATACCACAATAATAAACTTTACCTCTGCAAGGCAGAAGTAATCTTAAAAAATATGGCCCGTGTGAAAGGGAATTAGGGTGCAAAATGCCCAGCTGGCCTAAGATGTTAAATAAAGAAGAATAATAACAGCAGCAGAAATTAAAATTTGTTTTCTTGATCCCAGCCTAATACCCCAAATACTGAGCTCTCCCTCCAGCTGTTATGCATCTTCCCATTAGGAAAGCTTTGGAAGAAACAACGGAGCTCTCAGCTCTAAATGAGGAGCCAAACAAGTGGTCTAATCTGTGACAATGGGGCTTTTTTCTGGTGTTTTAAGGAATAGCTCTCCTGTAATACTTATCAATGGCATTAATAGAACTAATACACTGGTTAGTTGCTGCCTGTGCAAAAACAACTTTGCTTGGAAGCACTGTGTTTTCATGACTGATAAAACACATTTGTTTAAAACTTTAACAGTGGATTCACAGCCAAGTGACCTTCCTGGCTCCTTTGCTCTCCAGTGGCACAGACTAGAGCAAGAATTGTAACTTGTAAAAGGCACCTTAATCTGTGAAAGGTATCTGACTGCTTCCTGTGTTCTGTCCTTCAGGAATGTCCAAAGAAGATGCAATGAAAGCTTACATAGCAAAAGTGGAAGAACTAAAGGGCAAATATGGCATCTGAGGACTGGATAAATCAGCTACATGCACGCCTGAAGCCTGCCTTATTTCTAATGTGGAAAACTGGTTTCTAAGAGTAACCTTAGATACCTAATATGTGGTAGTCGGTTCTCCTCATGCCTGTAGCTCAGGAGAAATCATGTACCTGGCTAATGTACTGACACGGTATAAATTCCTTCTGGGAACAAAATCTGGAACTCATTAAAGTGCATTTGGTACTTTAGCTGTTGTGCTGGTCGTCCCTTAGCGCTCACTGTGAGCCCGTCCCGGAACTGCCGTGGTGCCGCTGCCGAGCAGAGCCGCCTCCCCCGTCCTTGTGCCGCTAGAGGGGGACGGTCACCTGCGTTCGGGCACTGCCCACTCCTGTCCAAACCACTCCTTTCCAGGTCGCTGAGTGACGACCCACAGAAGCTGGAGCACCACAGAGCCTATCTGGAAAAGGTTATCTCTAATGCTGTGTGTGCTAAGAACAAGGTGCTTGATACTTGTTGCCTGGAGCCTTCAGAGATTAGTCAACAGCTGCCAAATCATCTTTCATAAAACACTTCTGTGTTTTATGAACAACAATGTTGGGCTCCTAGAGTAAAGGCAAGTACTAAACACAAAGCTTTCCCTGGGCAAAGAGAGATTCCAGAGGCAGTGGAGTTGATCCTCTTGATGCTGTAAAAGCAAGAGAATCAACTTGATGTTGCCATGCAGTTGGCTGCAGTGAGGGGTGAGTCACTATAGACTGGCTGAACACTGGCAAGACTGCTCGAAGAGAAAGACTTACAGTGATCATCAGGAAAAGTTGTATTACAAAACACAGTTGTGACTGTCTCTAGTAGGTTCACTGTTTTGGTCTGCCTGGTGTAGTCCCTTGGAGCTGCTGATTTTGGAAAAGGAAGACTTTGCTTTTAAAATGTGACTTTGAACTATTCCAGCATAAAGCATTTGAGAATGAAATCACAACCTTATACAGGAATAAGGCATTATAATTCCTGCTCTACTGGTTAGCATCTGAATAGGTGAGGACTTCAAGCACTCTTCAGATAAGCAATTGATTTATGGAACTATGTAGGGATGGAAACTATCATTATGTATCTGTCTGGGTACAGTTTTGTAGCTAGTTATACATGGTGAGTAGTAGATTCAGAGATTACTTCACATGCTTTCAAAAATTTTAACTTTCCCCTTTACTACTTTTAATGCAAAATGCTCTTAGAGCTGCTTTTTGTCCTTTAAGATGTATTAGAATAAAGATGGAAGAAAAAGGGCAGTTTATTCTTGTTCCTCCTTGTTCTTTTGGGTAAGTAAAATAAGCATTTGGGGTTTTTTTACCTGCTCTTGTATCCTCTGTTACTTGAAGTTGTCTTAATTAACTTCACTTTGCAAGAAAGGGGTAAGAGCAGATGTTCACCGTAAGAAATGCTTTTGCCTCTTCTCTAGCCCTAAATTCCACATCTACAGCTCCATCTTGGCAGCTGTATTTTGTGAAGCTGGTTATCTTTGAAGGACTCTGCCAAACTTTACCAGAACAGAGCTCACACAGCAAATGCTCCCACATTGCTCTTGTTTGCTAGAAGCTGATGCACTGTGAGCACTCTGTGCTTTGCCAGCATGTTTTCTGTCAAAACAAGTGTAGTCAGAATTTTTGACTGCTAAAGTAGTGGAGCTGGGTCTAAAGGATGGGCTGGGGGTAACAAATTCTGTATCACAGTCCTCATTTGGATTCATTTCCCCAGTGACAATTAACTGTTACAGTGCTGCTCTCCTTTCTCATACCTCTAGCATTAGGAAAACATCACTTTGTACACAGTGCTTATCCGAGAGAGGGTTTGCTCTTTGCCAGGCTTACAAATAATGCTATTTGCCAAGGAATACAAGTGACTGAGAATTCTGTCTTTATTTGGATACTTAATTTTTTTACTGTAGCAACACCTTTCTGCTTGCAGGTTCACCACCCTTAAGAAAGTAACTACTATTTAGCTTGCCCTTTGGCAATCAACTGTGTCTTACAGGAGCAAGCTGAAAACTTCAGGATGTGGAAATAGCTCTGCAGTAAGCAGCTACAAAAGGCACAAAGGTGGAAGTAAAGGTACTGGTGGTGGCTGTGCACAGTGTTTGTGACAAGAAGCAACAACACAAAGTTTGGCTGAATGGGTAGTAATTGTTGAATAGACTGAGAGTTGAAATAGATTGAGCTGAGTTAAAGGGCTCCTTATGGTTGTCTAGCAGCAGGATGAATGTCTGTAAATGTGTAAGGATGCTGGGCTGCCTGAAAATGTTGCTGACCTAGTGACCGCCTAGTGCTTGCAGGTAAGGTGTGTGAGGCACCTGGGCTGCAAAAATAACACCTGGGCAGCAGTGACACCAGGGCAGAGGTGGTTTAAGGGCATCTACAAACAGATTTGTAGGTAGAGGTAATTGCTTTTATTAAACTAAGAAGGTGGTAAAAATAGACAACCATTATCATATATAGCCTTGAGATCAGAAAAAGAAGCAGCAAGCCTCAAACCAGAATATAATCCAGAGCCATTGCTCTGCATGCAGTAAGGTACTTTTGGTGGAGGATCAGATGCTTTTGATGGCTGGGCAGTGCTGCAAAACAGGGAATTGTTCTGACACCGCTCAGGGAGTTGCTGCTATTTCCTCTTTGTTAGATCAAAGACAGGCCAGCAACATCCTGATTCTTGCAATGCTTGGGAAGGAGGAGAGACGTGTGCTGAAGCCAGCCCAACACAGAGGTCAGAGGCCAGCTGGCACACACACGCTCAGCTCTGCTCTGCTGAGTCTGCAGCGTGCAGGACGGAACCTGGACTTTGGATATGGCAATAATAAATGTTAACTCCTGTGTGTGATAAGACAGTGTTCCTTCTATCACACGTCTATGATTAGCTCCTGCACAGAGCAACACAGAGCTGATTGGCACCCACTGCAGGTGGAGATAAGAAAGGGGATGATGTTTTCCTTGGAAATCTCTTTCTGATGGGTTTTGCTTGCTTTTAACAAACATGTGAAGGTGCAACACTCATAGCACAGATTTAACAAATCAGTATTGGTGTGTTGCTTAAGGTCCATAACAGATTTTTCAACCCTGTGAAGTAAATTTTTCAGTTTGGTTAAAAGGCCCTCCAAGCCTGACTGCAGTGTGCAACTGACTCAAAATTCTCCAGTACTCGTCTGGAATGATCCTGTTTCATGATGGAAGCATTTTAACCTTTAAACTTATTTGACCCTGATGATACTGCTAAAAATAAATGACAATTGCATTTGTTCAGAGCAAACCGTATTGGGCAATACTACTTTGGGGTGACTGGCCATCTAAGCCATCTTGTGAGATTGGTTATAAATTGGGGAGACAGAAAGTGTATTTTAGTTGGGACAGTTTTCTAAATACCACAGCTGTCACCCCAGAAGTAGGTTACACAGTCTTCCAAGTTGTGAAAGCTGTGTAGAAGTAAGACAAGTTGATAATACATTGATAGAAGACATTTGAGTGCACTCACAGTAATAAACTCAGAAGGGTAAAAGCTAATGGAACAAAAACAGAATCTAATTTTTTTCCTCCCCACAAGTCTATGAAGTACCCCCCAATCTATAAATTAGCCAATCAGCTGCTCACTTAAAGTGCAAATACCATCAATCCATTTTAGATGGGTCTTTATCATTTATAGAACGAGCTTGTATTTCTTCTAGAATCAGGGTATCTGTGCAAGTTAAACATAGCTTAGTTGTGTTATCTTTAGAATACAGAACTCACATGGAGCTTGTCTGCAATGATCTTTTAACTTTCATTCCCAGATATTCCCAGTACACATACATTTATGAGCGGCATCAAAAGAAGCTTTCCTTCTACACCCTGGAAAGAAAAATAATTACATTACTTGGCCAACACAGCCAGGCAGACACCTTGTTTGTCCCCACCAAAGGTGCAAGGCACCAACTTGTATTTCCCAAAAGGCTGAAGTAATGGTATGTCATCTCCTCCTAATAAACACTACTCCTTTGAGTAAGTTCTGAACCTGGGAGATGGACTAACTACTTCAATGAACTTATTACTTCTAAATCTCTTGATATGACTTTTTACTGATAGAAAAAATATGTATGTGACAGCTGAGAAATGGAATGATTTCCCCCAACTTAGGTAGCATTGAAATATGGACCCAAATTTTTCTAGTAGTGCTAAAGACTTAAAGTTGGGGTTTTGTGGTGGGTTTTTTTGTTTGTTTGTTTGTTTGTTTTGGTTTTGCTGTTGGGTTTTTTTTTTTTTTTTTTAATTGAATTTGTATTTCAAAGCAGATTTGTCAGAATGGTCAGATGCAAATATTTTGAGGTATTTCCTAAGCCATTGTAATTATTGCAAGAGGTCCCTGAAAAAGGCTGAATCCAGTGTTGGATCTCTGCAATGTGATGCTGAGGTAGGTCCCAAAACTGATTAGAGGTGAAAACACAATTTTTGCTGGAATACAACATCAATTCCTTTAAGCCTGTCCTGCTTAAAGTCTCTCTTTAGCTTAGACTTAACTGAGGTTGGGGATAAAATCACTGTGATGGAGTCCCATATTATCAGCATGTTTCTAACCCAGCTCTGAGCCCCCCAGCAAGTACTGTTGATGTGGGTGGGCAGTAGGACCTAGAGCTGGCTGGTGGGTATAACAGGCTATTATCACCATGTGCAGCAGCACAGGCCTCTCACACACAGCCAGCAGTGAGTGGGGGAGCCTGGGGCTGCAGGGACACACGGTAGCCCCTGCCTGGTGGCCCGTCTGCCTTCCTGTGGCACAGCAGAGGTGTCCAGGCAGGAGGCAAAGTGAAACCATCTGGCCCAGGAGCTTTCTCCTCTTTACATGCTTTTACATGCCAGGATGAGTTTGTCCACTTGGCTGCAATAACTTGCAGTGATGGGAGGAAAATCCTGAGGTAAAGTAGTTGTGATAAGGGGCTGGTCTGAGCTGTGTGGGCCTTGGCACAACCCAAACCCCCTTTTGTTATATATGCTGCTGCCTGGGGCACAATTCACCTAGGATGACTGCCTGAGTTCCCAGAAGCTGCTGGGCTTGAGCAGCTTGCCAGCAGCTTGCTGACTTTTTGGCCCATTCCAGAAGCTCTCTTTCGGCCCAGCTAGGCTGAACCCAGCCTGAGCTGAATGCAGCTTCTTCAAGCTGAATTTCCAGTCTACTACCAGGAAAAAGAGAAGGCAAGAGAACAGTGAGAGGAGACAGTTAGCCTCTTCCTTCTTTCTCATAACACTTTCTACATGCTCACTGCTTTGGGAAGATATAAAAAAATAAGTAATATTTTTTCCCCCCATACAGACCTTGGACACCTCCCAAAGCCTCAGTCTGCAAGATACTCAAGATCTATTTGTTTCAAAGATCAGGCCCACATCTCTCTGCAGAGGGATGGGATCTGGCAAAAATGAGGGTTTAAATACCTCATCGGGTGAGTTGCTATGCCAAGAATTAAAGATGTGATCAGAAAGAATTTTATTAAACAATAAAATGCCTTTACAGAAGTAACTGGCTTCAAGGTCAGATGAAGCTGGACTGGTGGTGCCTCAGTCACTTGTGTTCTGCTTCACTTCTAAGTGATTTCACTTAATTGGGCAATTGTTCCCTAAGCCCCTGGTGACACTCAGATTTCAGTCCTGAACCTTCTCCAGGCTTCTGCAGGAGAAAAGCTGGAACAGATTCTTCAGTATTAAACTTCTCATGGTTTTAAATGAACCAGATTAACCTATTTCTCTGTTGTACAACACAGTCTCTGGTAATTTCCATTATTTATGAACACATTTCCCTGAAAACTTTCTCTCCAGGGATAGGATGTGAAATGCCTACTTAAACAATAGAGAAAAAGGACTTTCTAAACAAAATAATGAAACTGGCAATATACCAAGAACTCTACATTAACACAACCAAAAATACCTCTAAAGTGCTTTAACGGTCATTTTTTCTGTTGTTATTACATAGGTGATGTATTTTTTAGACAAAAAATGTTTTTTACAGAACTGAGCTCTTTTTATTGCAAAATACCATTTTCACATATGATTTTCAAAAATAGTATAGAGGTATTTTCCCACTTTTTTTTTTTTTTTTTTTTTTAATCACATAATATGTTTGGCTTGATCTCTAATGAGAAATGAAGATAAACTCATTACATTTGAAAAAGGTGCAGAGACAGCTTTACCAGAAGGTATCTCCTGCCAGGAAAGTGTAGAAATGAAGTACTCACAACCATCCTCTCCAGGGTGACTTCAGGAAAGTGACTGTGAAATTGCCTATTCAATGCTTATTAAAATTCCAGGTCCAGTTTCATACTCATTTATATTTTACAAAACATTGAAGCAATTTATCCTTTGTAGAAAATGTACCATCCCCTACTACCCTTTTTCCTCAAAGAACAGGCTTGGCATATAACTATATATTTACTAAAGAATCCAAATATGACAGGGAAGCAGTTTTGGTTCCAAAAGTAACCACTTTAATTTCCTCATTCATCAAAGCTTTTTATGCATGTGTTTACTCATGTGAGCCTTACCATGGGCTTTTACAGAAAAAAAAGTCTTGCCCAGCAGAATACCCCTCACAGTTTAGAGTTAAGATTTTTAACTGCTGAAGTCAGTAGGATGACTCAGATGTTTTAAATGCAGATCTATGCTTAATGATTTTGCTAATTGTGGGCCAAATTGCCTAATGCTTTGCAGGATTGAGCCAATGTTACAGAAAGCATAAGTTATGTGAGGTTTTTTCCAGATAAGAGTTGGTATATTTTGTCAGGTCCAAGTCTGCATTTGCTCAGCATGGTTACATGCAAGCAGCATTTATTCAGCTCATGCAACAAATGAGACAAGACCTGTTTGTGCTTTTTGAGGCAAAAGTACATATATATTGTTGAATTTTGAACTTTGTAGTGGAAGGGTATAACAGCAAATGCATGTAATCAGCCTGCACAATGCAATGCAGAAATGCTGTTTAACCTGTGGAATAAAGAGCTCAGGATGTTCATAAAGATCTTCTATCAACTGGTGAACTTAAGATGAAAGGGATGTGGCAAGCATCAAGTTTTCTAGCTTGGATAGCACATTCAGAAAACAAAATATGTTGTTGACCACAAACCCACAAAATAAGTTTTAACAACAGACCTTGCAAACATTTGCCATGAGTTGCAAAAGGAGAAAATCTCAATTCTGTGTCTGATAGAAATATAATCTAACATTGTATACAACTTTGTAGAGAAACATTTAAACAAAAGATTCTACAGGAGGAGAGAAATAAAAAAGTCAGCATTTATGCTTAAAATTAAAAATATGAAAACCAAAGTAAATGCTGTTCAGAACACTCACTCTTGCTAGAAAGTGTTACAGAAAACACCCCAGACAGATCACAGCAGACATAAATGGTGTTTTAAAGGAAGCACAGTAGACCCTGATGAAATTGCATAGAGATTAAAATAATGAGACAATCTATATATACAGATGATTAGTTCAGAAATGGAAGTTGCAAGAAGGGCAAAGTAGCAATAACTTCTACTATTCCATATTGGAGAAGGAGATCCTTCCAATGCCTTCTGGCTAGAAAGGGAATGGCCAAATTCTGACCCCTGTGAATATGAGGGAGGCCCAGAACAACGACCCGTGGGGCTGTCCACTGAACCTCAGACTCTCTGCTGGAGTCAAAATCAGATTTTGGCAGTAAAACAAGAGTTTCTGATGACACAGCAACACCCAGCTTTCTTGGGCTTTTTAAAAGCTGTTTCAGACCGAAAAAAAAAAACAAAAAACAAACAACAAAAAAAAAAGCAGTCAGTAATTCATTAGAGGATGGCAAAACATGAGTGAGAAACAGAGCTAAGGCATAAAACTTTATGAGCAGAGAGGTTTTTGCTGACAGTACGGGTAGAGATAGGTGAGGTAGAGCAGGCTGGTAGCAGATAAGAGCGCGCACACAGCCCAAGGTGCGAGGCCATCGCTGCACCGGAGCCGGTGCCGAACGGCTTCGGGAGCAAACACCGGCGGGGACACGGCGGGTACCGGGCAGCGAGGGCAGGACGGGGTGTTCCCGTACCCGCAGGCGTCTCCGGGGCTGGGTGTCACCGCAGCCCATCGCTACAGCCCCAGAGACGCTCCCGGGGGCTCCTGCGGTGTCCCGGGCGAGCGGGCAGGGCTGGGGCAGCCTCCCCGCGCACCAACGCTTGGCACCGGCACGGCACCACAAACTGCCGGCGGCAGAACACACCCCGAGCCCTCCGGCAGCCGGTGACACGCGGGGACACGGGACAGGGCGAAGCTACAGCGAGAGGCATCGCCAGCGCCCAGGACACCGCCTGCCCGGCAGCCGTGCTCTACAGCGGGCTTGGGCGAGTCCGTGTCCCGGGCCAGAGCAGCGCTGCCCTCCGCGGTGCCGGGCTGGGGAGGAGCAGCCTCCCTCCGCTCCGCTCGACTCAGTTCGGTTCGGCCCGGCCCAGCCCAGCTCCGCCCGTCGGGGCCGCGCTGCTGACTCAGCCGCGGGGGGGCCCGGAGGGCGCCCCGGCCCCGCGGGCGTGGCGGGCGGGGGGGCTGCCCTCCGCCCTCCGGGGAGATAAAGAGCGGCGGCCGCAGCCCGCCCGCGTCTCTCGGCGCCGCCGGCAGCATGACGGCCATCGGGGCGCAGGTACGTCCGCCGCTCTCTCCCGCCGCCGGGCCGCGGCCGCGCATCGCCCCGCCGCGGGGCTGCTGCCTCAGCCTGTCCCTGCGCGGCCGGGGTCGCTCCCACCCTTCCCGGAGCAGCTCCGACCCTTCCCGGAGCAGCGGGGCGCAGCCGGCGGGATTCCCTTTCCCGCCTTCTCCGGCCGGCGGCAGCTCCCCGGGGCCGCGGCTCCCGCCTCCCCGCCGCACGTGGCTCTCCGAGGGGGCTGGGGGCTCTTGGCTCGACTTTCCATTACATCTAGTGTCACTTGGAGGGTTTCGGTCAGGAGGGGAAGTGCGATGCCCAGGCGGGTCCGCGGGGGCTGGAGCCGAAGATTCCCCCTCCTCCCCCGAAGCCCTGGGGTAGGTGAGCCCTGCGACCCCGGGGCGAGGACCGAGATCCGGGCCGCTGCTGCTGCTGGCTGGAGGAGGAGAGACCGTCTGGCTGCAGCTCAGTAGGGCAGTGCTGGGAACGAAGAGCCCTCCCCAGCCCGCTGCTGCCGCCTCCCCCGTCCCAGCCGCGGACCTCCATCCTCCCAGGGGCCGGTGGCTTCCTCCAGCCCTGCCACAGCAGGAGGCTGTGCCGCAACACCGTGGGGCATGGACCTGGTTCAGCCAAGAGCTTTTGTGATCCCGGTCCCAGGCCTTGACGTGGGAGCATTGTTTGTGCAGCTAGGGAACTGGGAGAGCTTCACCCACCCTTCCTTTCTCCTGTGTACAGCCTTCCCCTGCGAGAAGGGGTTTGATGTGCACAAGTAAATATTTTCAAATACTGAATCCCACAGCTTTGTCCCTCTGGCTTCATTTCACCCTGAAGCAGCACTGTTATAACTCTGTTTTTTCCTCATGCTCTCCTTTCAGGTGCAGCAGCTGCTGGCACACCGGAGACCACAGAAATCCTTCTTTGAGACGCTCATCAGGAGCCTGATCATCCTGTGCGTGGCGATAGCCGTGGTCTTGTCGTCCATCTCCATCTGCGATGGCCGCTGGCTCTTTGCGAGGGGGCAGCTCTTCGGACTGTGGCACTTCTGCACCGTTAGCAACGACAGCGTCCTGAAGTGTGTCACAGACCTCAGCCTGGCCCAGGTGGAGGGGCTGAGCGTGGGGGTGATTCCCATCAGGAGCATGGTGTCCTTTGCTGTTGTGGTTGCCATATTTGGGTTGGAGCTGCTGATGGTGTCCCAAGTCTGCGATGATGCCAGTGCAAGGCGGAAATGGGCAATGGGTTCTGTTCTCATCCTCGTCTCTTTTTTGCTGTCAGCCACTGGTGTTCTGAGCTTCTCCATCCTGGTGAAGGATCACCTCACCTTCACAGGCTTCACGCTGACATACTGGTGTGAGTTCATTGCTGCCTTTCTCTTCTTCCTTAACGGAATCAGTGGACTTCACATCAACAGCCTCACACACCTCAGGAATGGGGTCGGCAAAATCTAGGCTCAAAGGATGTACCTCTGCCTTTGTGTAATCAGCTTTGCCAATTAGACTGGAAGAAAGAGAGTCTAATGAAGTTTGAAAAGGCTGCCCTGTCTTAATTTGTGTGCAAGGAGGAGAAGCATGAGTCAGTCTTGATGCCTATAGAAGATGTACCCACCCACTGGCCAGCATGGAGAGCTGAGCAACACCAGCCAAGCAGTGACTGGGACTGACTGCTACTGCAATATGGTTTTCTGGAGGAGTGGATTAAAGCAGAGGGTGTACTGCTAAACGTGCAGAGATTTGGAAGACTGCAGTCTATCCCACATGTTGAGCTGAGGCTTGCACAACACCGGTACTGCTGTGGATTTGGTGTTGCTGTGCTTTTCCCCATATTCTGGAGCCTGTGAAGAGTGTGATACAGCTTTGGTGTGTCTCATGGGTTTGTTCTGGCCCAGGGACAGATGATTTCTGCCTGGCCATGTTCACTGGTGTGGAGTATTGAAACTCTTCACTGGATCTTACTCCTTCATTTTTCTTTCAAAAGAGAAGGCACACAGAACTTGATCTGGTCACAGGTTTTGTTTCCTTTGGGCACGTTCCCTTTATCTGTTCTTTTCTTGGTCAGTTTTTTGGGAACACTTCAAACAGAGGTGCTGACCTGGGGCCAGGGGTAGGTGTTGGGTGATGCAGGTGTAGAGGGAAGGGATGTGATGCTTTCCTCAGGCAGTAGTGCACATTGTTTGTGGTATACAGGTGTTTGTGGCCTCTCCCCAGTGTCACCACTCTCCTGCCACCCCTGAAAGACACGTGCCAACTGGTCAACCAAACTGGCTCTCTAACAACCCTTGCACAGTTTACGGTAACAGGGCATTGCTCTAGAGTTTTTTTTCTTTTTTTTTTTTTTTTTTTTTTTTTTTTTTTCTTTTTTTTTCTTTTTTGGTGGCAAGAGGGTGAAGCTCTGCAGAGGCTTCATGGGCTGTTGTGGCTGGGCAGACCATGCAGAGACCACCACAGCTTCTGGAATGTGTTTTGGTTATCACGGTTTCCACTGGGGCAGTGCTTATGCTGTAGCTGAATCACCTGTAGCATTTCTTAAGGGAGGAGAAAGTCCTAGATCCTCCTGTCCAGATCAGGTCCTTTCCTTCCACTAACAGTGAGCCTGGGAGGAGAAGCAGCCTGTGATTGCCTAAGGAGGGGCTGATGGGTGCAGCTCTAATCTGTCACCACTTGTAGAAATGTTGGGAGACCTGAGAGGCCAAAATTAATATACTAAGGCTGAGCTTCCTCCTGCCAATATCTGAGTCAAGATCTCTAAAATTACTACAGCTTTTGAAGTTCTCCACAGTGTCTTATGTAAAAGGAGAGAAGACTTCATTTGTAGAATAGATTGCCCTACATGTGTTCTCCCTGTCCAACACACAGCACTCAGTTGCTCACAGTTAAAAATGTCTTCAGAGTATTTCAGGGTTTCTGGTTTACTGTTTGCTTTTATCCACTGGTAAAGCTGCTTATATCCTTGTTTCAGAACGAATGTTTCTGCATGTTTCATCCCTGTACCTAGTCTGTTGAGCAAGGTTTTAGTTTCCTGTGCAACAAGTTTGACACAGTTTTTCACCTGAAACAAATGCATCATAGCACAGAGGTCAAAAAGCTTGTGTATGTGAGCCATGAGTAAACAGCTTTGTCTTGGAAAGCTAAGAATCTTAAGCTGACTTTGATGAATGTGCACCTGTGGACTTGCTTGCTTTCAGGACAGTCTCTGTTCCTTCTTGGACTTCTGTAACTTCTTAAGACAACACTCCTAAGCCTGTTTTACAATGCAGGTTCAGACTTAGCTTGCTCTGGACAGTGCCAATTGTACTTTTGCACATGAATCTGCTCATCTTTCTGTCAACATGATGCAGAGCTGTGCTACCCAGACATTTCCTGAAGCTCTTGTGATGTCTGGGGCTTTGATGGGGTTTCTTAGCCCATTCTCAAGAACAAGGACTTGTGCCCGTGTTTCTGGAAAACTGCACTGTGACTGTGTATGTTTGTGAAGGTGCCTTTGATTTGCTGGGTGGCACTGTTGAAGACTTTTTGCTGGGCTGAACTTGCAGATGTTTGTGTGAGCTGGTGCTGTTGGCTTTTGCAGAGCCATTTAGGCCAAAGAGACCCTGCAAGTTCTGGTCCCCAACTGTTGCCTTTTGGTGTTGCCAGGTGTACCAGGAGTACCTTAACTACCCAGTGATCCAGCTGTGGTGCCTGGGGGTGCCCATGTCAGGCAGGACAGCTCCTCTGCATGTAAGGCTGTCTATGGCTTGTCTAGAAACATGAATGTAACTTCAGAGTGACACTCTGGTGACATCCAGACTTGGAAATCACTTCTGTGTGTACACTCCCTCATGCTAGCGGGAGGCTGTGCCTCCATCCCTTTCCTTGGAAGGCAGCCATAGCCAGACTGGGTTCCAGGCTGGTGCCTCCCGCTCGGGTTAGAGGGAGACTGGACAATTGGCCATTGAGTCCACCCTAGACATGGTGTGCAATTGGGAATGATTTTTAGGATACACTCTGCCAGCTAAAGAAGAGGCCTTTTGTAGGGGGTAGGGAATCCTCTGGGGAAAATGGAGTAACTTTTTTTTCCAACTGTTTTTTTGTATAGTACTGCTCAATTATGCTGGGAAAAGATGCATTTTGACAGCTAAATATTACAAAACAGAGTTGATTGTCTTGGAGACATCCTTATATAGAGCAGCCTGTGCAGCAGTGGTCACTGTTCATGTTCTGAAGCGTTTGGAAGTGTCAAGCAATATTCCTGAAGTTTGTTAAATAAATTGATTTGAAATAAGAACTGTAATTCACTCTTTTTATCTTTCGATATTGGGGTGCAGATTTCAGGGGATGAGGGAGGTTTTACATAATCTCCCAGGCACCATTCAGTGTGTTTACCCAGCTAAACTGATGAAGAAATGACTGCTTGGTGCTCTGCCAAGCTCTGACCAAGGGAACTGTGGCCACTACATGCTCCCTTCTCCTTTTCTCCCCAGAGTGTCTGCACCAGCCCAAGAAGCCAGCACTGCTTTCTTGTCTTGTAAAACAAGAAGGGCAGTCAGCTGTGTTCCTTCGTGGGAATTTGAGATAACCTTGTAGGCGCTTTAATGACTTCCTGCTGTTGCATGTGCTCTGTTTACCAGCTAAAGAGCTCTTTCCTGTGTCCTTCACCTTCCTGTTCCCACACTGTACCCCGTGTCTGAAGCATCCTTGCTCTTTTCCTCAGCTCTGATTGTTTAGCCTGCAAAAAGTGGTGTCTGAGTACAAATGTTTATGTGTTTTTCTCAGAGCTCACTGTATTAGCAGATTTAGTTAAGTGTCAAGAAAAGAGCTTCCCAGCTACATCACTAAATTAGTTTATGTAATATCAAGTTAATTAGCACCTGGTGTTCTCTTTCCAACAGGAGAGGTCGTTGGCCTGTCTCAGTTTAACATCTTCTCTTAAAAGCAGGGTAATGAACATCACTTCTTGTTAATGAGCCGTTTAGACTTAGCTACTGACTTTAATTGGACACTTGTACACAAGCCATTGCCTGTGGATAAGAATAAGGAAATGTTGATACAGGGCATGCTAGCTAGGGAAATTTCCTGCCTGGACCGTGTTTTTCCAGAATCACAGAATAGTTAAGGTTGGAAGGGTACACTGGAGGTCATCTAGAGTCTCCATTCATCAGCTGTGCTTGTAGGGACACCAGGAACGGGGTTGAGCTTTGCTTGCTTTTGCAAGCCATAGGAAGATGTTTACAAAGATATATTACATGACTGTCCTCACCTGCTTTCTCTTTCCCTCTGCTGGTAAGCTGATAATGGCCCTTCTCAGCCCTCTAAGACAGCTGGCACATGCAAGAAGGGCCTCTTTTCTGGGTAAAAACAAGGTCTGCCCCAGGCAGTGTCCTGGAAGGGGTGTAGCCTGAATTCTTGAGGCCTCTCACCTTCACTGGACCCAACCCCACTGAATCGGTGCCAACCCCTCTGAAACAGCCCATTTCGGCTCCCCTGCACTCAGGCATTGCACAATGTAATTAATCACTGAACAACTATTGGTTTTTGCTTCTGACAGTTTTGCTAGGAACTTAACTTCCTTGTTGCCGTGTTGGAGAGAAAATCCATTAATGACTTCCTCTTAAATTCAAAAGCTCTTAGTCTGCTGATGCTCGTGCTGGCTTGCAGAAGGACAACTGGCTCCTCGGGGCATCTGGGTTGAATAGCCAGAGGCTGTCACCAGTGTCCCTGAACAATGACAACTACTTGTGTGAAAGGTGGTACTCAGGTCCCATTTACTGGTAAAGCCACCATACTACATTGAATACCCAGGAACAAGTGCAGTGAAAGGGAAAGGGGTGGGCTCTATGAACATGGAGTTTGTGTTCACCCTCTGTGCCTTCATCTCCTGCTTTTGCATTGCTCGCTGAGATCTGCTTTCCTGTTCCTCTTCATCTGCTTATAAACATGTCAATGTCCCCAGAGCTAAGCAGCTCTTTTCTCTAGCATCCTTCAGCACAGCTAAACCAGCAAGATCCCCAGCAGTGCAGGGAGCCTTTGTAGTGCCTGTCCAGGAGGTGGGAGAGGTAAGAACCCTTTTCCCTGTGGTGGTGGTTGGCAACAGCTTCCTACAGCCAGCAGAAACCAGGACAAGGTCACAGCATCATAACTCCAGGGGCTGCCTGCTTCTGGTATCTTCCCAAGTGGGTGTGCTCTTCCCCAGGAGTTGAGGACACCAAATTCCAGCTGACATCCAGGAGATTTTATGGAGTTACTCAGCTCTTCATACAAACAAGGCATGTGCTTGATGCCTGAAGTGAACATGTTACACAGAATCTGGGAATAATTCATTTTTCTTGGTTACTTCAGGCAAGACAAATAAAACCAAAATGGCCATGTAAAACAATAATTTATGCTAGAACTGGGGGTTTTTAAATATAAAAAACATCAGTATTTTTTTCTGGGGCATGTGGCATGCCCCTGAACAAATAGGTATCATGCTCAGCCTGGGCTCCTCCCAATCTTGTGCTGGTCCTAACTATGCGCTGCAGGGTTGAGCTCTTACGCGGGCTCGTGTGAGAGCCAATAATTGCATCAGATCTAATTAATTACACGTAATTGTATCTCTGAATCTGTATTTCTTCATTTATGCTGGAAGGAGGCACTTGCATTTAAAACAAACAGCTGCTTTGGTTTGAAGGATGTATGTTTAATTTTCAGAGAGGGAACATAACAAGTTGTTTCACCCTTCTTGGTTTCATTCATAGGCCAGAGAGAAAATTAAGGTTACTTTTTTTTGAAGTATCTGACTTGCTAAATGCACTGGGACAGAGTGAACCCTCGAGAAATTTGGAGGCCCTGCTTGACTTGGGTGAGTCAGCAAAAAGTGAGATCTTTCATTCCAACCTTCAGGGAGGGCTTTCACTTCTCCTTTGGTCATGGGACTGATCCTACTTCTGTTCTTCCTTGCACTTGTTTTTTAAAGGACAAAGCCAACTTGAAACCTTAAAATAACAGTTTAAAGTAATTCCTTGAAACACTTCTATTTTACAGCTTTACTTCTCGTTATTTTTTTCCTGCTTGTAAAGAGGTTCAACTCCCCTACTACTGGGTGACCTGCATGAGCCAAGAAAGCCAACCAGGCAGGGCAGGCTGGAGCAGCTCTCCACGAAGCTCTCCCTGCTGCTGGGTGCCCTCCATGTGCTGCTGCCTGCAGCACCTGCTGCACCAGGGAGGGTGTGGGATAACTGTCAGCACTGCCAGTGAAAAAAAGATTTTTTTTTCCTGAATCTCAGAGTTTCAAAGAGAGCTAACATCACTAAAAAACCTGCTTCAATACAGGTAATTTAAGCTTCAGTGTATCCATTGAACTTCTCTGCATGTTTGTCTTCTGATAAAATGGCAGAAGCCTACCATGGAGGCATTTGATGTGATTAAAAGCTTGTTGGAGCAGTTTTGGCAGAGGGGATTGGGGAATGCTGCTCAGGCAGCATTTGACATGCCATGCATGTTTTGCCAATTTCTTGTAGGTGATCGGGAGGAGGGAGAAGTGATAAACACCATTTGCTTTCAGTTCAAGCATTTTTGCCCTTGAAGAAACCCAGCCAAAATCACCCCAACTAGGGAAATGTGGATACAAAATCAAGTAGGAGATTTGATTTCATTTGTCAGATGAATTATTTTATCCCTTTCCCACTCAAAACAGGGAAATCTGCTTAATTATGTCCTTCAGAGCATAGAGCTGTGATAGCTCAGATACTTTTTGACACCATATTACAGTGCACAGCCTTGCAGATTTCAGTACACTGAGGGACTGTAGACTCTAAAGAGATTTTTGGTAGCCACTATGGTATTGCTTTTCACCAGATAGTTTCTACTGTCCAGTTCAATTGACCTTTAGATGTCTCAAGAGCTTTCATTTCTTCCCTTCAAATACAAGCTGGTCAAGTCTCAGAGGTACAGACACAATAGGGATGAGCTATCTTACTGAAATTTTTTTGGTCACCCTTGGAATATGTTGTAATAGCTTTGCTACCATCTCAAAATGATACCAATATCCAAATTGGACCACTGTTGTTTCCAAGGTCTCCACCTAAAAGAGGCAAAGGCAAAAACCTGTCTGAACTTGCCACTGGCACTGGAGCAATGGACATGCAGTCAGAGAGGAAACTGGAGCTCAGCTGTGCCTTACGTTCTCAGTGTCCATCATCCATCACCACAACAGAAAAGCTTTGAACCTTGATAAATTCTAGGGATTAGTTAATCTTGCATTTCAAACTCATGGAAGCTGGCATGTAACCTTCATCATATAAAATTCAGTGTCCTCCCAGATTCTGCAGCAGAAGAAATAGAGAACATCAAAAAATCACCAGCCTAACTTAGCCTGGGACATGCTGGAGAGCCACAAGGAAAATGGAAGGTCACATTTAAGGTAGAACTAGCAGCGGGTGTGGAAAGAAACACAAATTACTGAGGGCAGAAACTCAAGGAAGAGCGTAATATTTTGGCCCATTTTGCTTTGCAAAATAACCGCGGTGCTGCACAGGATATACACAAACAGATGCGCTCCAAGAACTGCTGATCTACAGCCAAGTCCCGCTTTGGGTATGGACACAGGACTCCCAGCTCAGTCCACGGGACTCAGCCATGTGTATCTGAGTGAGCATGGAGGTACCCTCAGGTGCACAGAGTTAAAGCACACTTGACCTTTGGAGGGTTCCTCTCCTGTGCTCTGGTGGGCTGGACCTCACCATCTGCATCTCTTGAGTCAAGCCGCTGCCGCCGTTACTCGCTGAGGTGCTGAGATGCTGTCGCCAGTGCTTGCTTAAATGCCACTGCCTCCATTTTCTCTGAACTTCCAGCTGAACCTAGGTAGAAGGGTCACAAGATACTTAGTTCAGCTAGTTTATGTGGGAGCCCTGGACTGCAGAGAGCAGTGTAACAGGAAAATGAGAGTGGGTTATCTTTGCCAAGGTTTGGGTTTATTTATTTAAACCCCAGTTTAAGGGGTTAAGGTGAGGCCTGCTTCTTAACACATGTAGTGATACTGTTGTTGCAGTGACATATCTTTATATTTAATTGCAGGTGAAACTGTTCACAGAATCTAGCTGGCCTTAGGAAGGGTTTGGTGTAGATTTTTCCAGAATTTTAATTTTAGATATAAAACCAGGACATTTTGGCACTCTAAGGTAAAAAAAAAAAAAGCATATTTTCTTTCCAAAACCATTTTTTCTGAACCCTCTTGACAGATCAGTCAGAGTATTTCAAAGCTCTCCTTCATTTCAAAGTGACTTTTTCTTAAGCACAGGCTTGCTTTTTCCCCCCCCCCCTTCCAATTAGCTCTACATCTTCCAGGTTTGTATGTTTCCCCCCCACCTCTACCAGCAGCAGCATTTCAGAGTGCAAGTTCTAGCCCAGAAGCCTGGGAGTTGTCATGCAACTATAAAGGAAATGATCCCTCTACCAAAAGCTTTACCTTATAAGAATCCCAATAAACTTGGTCTGGGTATAGCTTTTGATAAATTCCCTCCTAAGGATTGAGTAAATAAAGCAGCCGTGGATGGGGTGGCAGATAATGGTATCATACGTCAGGAGCAGTCAGCTGTCAGTGTGACTGTGTGAGGGATGTGCTCCCACCCTCAGTTCCCAGACAATAATAATGTTATCTGATTTATGAAAGGGTTGCAGTAGTTGAGAGGTGAAGTTTGCATCTGGCATACAATTACCTAGGCTTGCCAGGTCTAGGAGGAATTTCAAGAGTGATGTTAGGTAGTAGCTGGGAAGAAAACCCTCAGACAAAGTGTGTAATTCATTGGGGGATGTATCCCACTGATTAATGAGGCATGCTTCAGCAATAAAAAAGAATGTTATACGCACGAAACTCACCTCACCATTAAGAAAACAATAAAGTACAGCCACAACAAAGCCCTAAAAGATAAAAGAATCTTGGTTACAGGATTGCAGTTTCAGCTTTTGAATGGGGATGAGGCATCTCAGGGGAAATCAGACAGCTTGGCTTTGCCATTGGAAACTCAAGTCTGTTGCAGAGTTATATGTTCTACCTCTTTTTCTTATTTAAAAGAAATAATAGCTTGTCAAATATTACCTGGAATGATCCAAGAGCCAATTCAAAAAACAGCTGAATTTCCATTGTGCCGCTGCTTGCATCCTCAGGGAAAAAAGCAAAGATGATATAGTGGACCCCAAAGAGAGGGATGAGGAGGAGTGTTGACTTTGCAAGTCTCCTGAGAATGAAAACAGGGGGAAAAGCTGGTGTAGAAGGAGCAAGAAATGCTCAGGTGACCTTGAATGTCTTATAAGGGATGTAAGGGACGTACTTGTATTGGTTGAAATCACTGCTCCGTTTTTCAGGGGAGCTGAGCTTCCTCATCAGGATTCTCAAAATGTTGACAAAGAGAATGAAATTAATCTGGGAAAAAAAAAATAAAACAAAAACACAAAAAACAAAGTAAGAATACAAAAGGAATCCACCAGACAACAAACCCAGTATCCACTTATGTAACTGGCAAGTATCAGCAGAGCCACTTTGGGGAGTTTGGACGGAGCAGAAATATTAGAGGGGTTGGGGCTGGCCTGCCTGTGTCCATGTTCCCATCCCAGTCTCTGTTCCTGTTTCTCCAGCCTGCTTGGCCACCCTGGGCTTGGATGCTGGCTGCTTTCCCTGCTGGTTTCATGCAGCTTTAGTTATGGTCAGGGCTTGTTATCCAGGCAAATCACCAAAGGGCAGGGAAACCAGGAGCATCGGTTTGGTCCCCTCCGGCTGTGGGGTTCTGGCCGCCTCTGCACAGTCTGGCCCCACTTTGGATGCCAGCAAAGGGGCAGCACTGGGGATATCACTTGCTAAATGGGACTACAAGTGCTCTTTGTTCCCTGCTAAAAACACTCCGTGTGGTTTGGGATCACGAGGCAAAGTAGTTAAAAGTGGGGAGAGGAGAGAGTCGACACTGGAGTTCTTCCTTTTGTATTTTCCCCATCTCGAAGGGTGGATATCAGATAAAAATGCTGATCTGCTCAGTTTGGGTGCGGGTGAGGCAATAGCTGTTTCTGCTCATTTGACCCTCAGGCAAAGAGTGGGAGTTGCAGGGGAGGTAGAGCCGCCTGAGCGTGTCCGTCTGTCTGTCCCGCGGCCAGCGCCTCGCGCCCCGTGGGGAGCGACCTCGGGCTGATCTGCCCTTGGCTTGCACAGCCTGCAGACCTGTACCCCTCCTGCAACACCCTGCACTGTGGCAGGCCCTTAACCCTTCCCTGAGCCGGGAAACTCGGCAGAGGTGCATCCTCTTCATGGTGGGTCCTGCGTGCCTGGGGGCTTTGCAGCAGGGCTCTGGGGTGGTGGGTCTTCCTAAAAGAACTGGGTTTCCTGGAGATGGGACAGACACAGCAAGTCCCTGAGTTCTTTAAAGTTACTGAATGGAAAGGAAGCAGCTGTGGCTGCTGAGGGAGTCTGCAGAGGGCTGGAAGTTTGGGGAAGCTGGGGAGGGAGGAGGAAAGGAGTAGAGCTGGGGGGAGCTAGAGGTGGAGAGCATGAAGGAGAGAAATACTTTAGGGGTGGTGGGGAGCAAAGGAGGTTCAGGTCTGGGTATTCTGGTATTTTTAACCCGTTAGGCCAGGGAAGAGCCATGTAGGCTGAGCAGGACTTTCACTGATAAAAATCACAGGGGAAGGGGGAGCGCTGGGATTCCTGCCCGGAGGAATTGCCCGCGGGCAGCGCGGGAATGAGCGAGAGCCGGGGAACACAAAGGTATTTATCGGTGCTGATTTTCTGCCTTTTCAACTGCTGGAGGCTGTGAGGAATACAGATATTAGATCTGGGTTCTTAAGATCTGGCTGTTTGTTTGGTTATGGGCTTGAGTAAAGCCTCTTTTGAGGAAAACCTGCAGAGTCATGCAGGCGGCTTCTGCCTTCAGTAGCTAAACAAGGCAGGATCAGCATTCTGAGGACACTTGGAAGGCGATAGCGGGTGAGGGCCGCCAAAAGATAAACTAAGATTGTGCTTTTTGTCTTGCCTGGGTCTTGTTGGCTTTTATATATTGCTGAGTGGTTCCTAGCATGAGGGTAGTTTCGTAAAGAAAAAGAAATGCCATGACCTCGTTAAGTTGATCCCAAATCACTTGTGCAAGCGATCTGCTGCTTGTCTTGTGGGGATGCAGAATTGCTCACTGGTCAATAGGAGCAGAACTTTAACCCACCATCTCTGCTGCCTGGCGTTCTGAGAAGTGTGCAAGTGTTGCAGTTTGTGTTTTGCAAACAAAATTGTTCTTACTGGAAACGTGAAAACCTCAACCAGCCCTTGGGGTTTCGCTTGGAGTGTCAGCAGGTTACTTGAGAATAACCAGCAGTTCACATTTCTGGGCTAGGATTTCAGACTGGTCATTGCAGCAAGGTCTGACCCAGAGCATCTTCATCAGGCAGAGCAACTATCCCAAGCAGCAGCTCCAGCTCCCTGGTACCTAAGGCTCTGAAGGAGAGTACCAGCAAATGCTCAAAACACAGGTGCTGAGTATTATACACACCAAACTGCTCTTGTCATCATTACTGCCTTGCACTGGGCAGGCTCACACTGAGTTTCAATGCCTGTGCCTTAATTCACTGAGCAGTGCCTCAGTGCTGTCCACTAATATATGGTGTGTGCAGCCTGTGAACTGTTTTCATTCCTGAAAACAAAAGCCAGTGGTCATGTAAGGCAAGTTGGTTTTGGCTTTGCTGAGAGAGGCATTGACCAGCAGACACAAAAGTAATTATACTGAACTGTACAGCCACTCATTTCTCCTCCGGAGCTTTCCTTAAAACTGTCCAAAACAAGCTTCCACAAAACAGCCAAGTTCATGTGAAATCAACAGGATGTGGAAACCTGATCTTCTTCAGGCTCTCGCTTCCTGGGAGGACACTAGCTTTTCTTGTGAACTTAGCTTTGGGGCATTAGTTACTAAGTCCTGCTGAGCAGAAGTTGCTTAAGCAGTAACTCATGGGTCACACCGGTTCAGACACATGCCTAAGATCAGTTCATTAACACACTTCTAAAGCATGTTGAGTAGATGAGCTCTGACTTCACAGTATTTGAAAATAGAGTTTGAATCTGCTTGTCCCAGGAAAGACTTACAAAAATAGACACAACTATGGGGCCTCTAATGATCCACCAGGTATTGGCATCAGTGTTAATGTCCCAACACCTGTAAAAATAGAAGGTGCAGTCAGTTATCAAAACATTGGTATCTTTTCAAACAGGTTTAGTCTGTTTTGCACCTTAGATAGGCCCCTATTCTCTTTTCTACAAAACTAATTTCCTGTTCTCACTGAGTGGTACAATGTGTCTGACAGAAAACTGCCCACCTGCACTGGACAGAAACAAGTCCTTCCCTTAAACTACAAACACTGTTCAAAATTCTGAAAGGCAAAAAAGAAACAAAGTTCTACTGTTCAGCAAGTTAAATACAGATGCTGAAAACATCGTGGTCTGAATTCATACCTGAAGGCTACCTCCTACCCTTGAAAATGCTCAAATGGAAATGGAAGATTTTTCTTGTGTTGCTCAGCTGTACCTCTACTCACACCCACACTAGCATCCAGGCTCCCACCACAGCAGGGTGTTGATTGATTTACTCGCTCCCAGCAATTAGAAATGAGCAGGACCCCATGGAACAGCGTGCACAGGGGCTGCGTGCTCCCACTGGCATGCCAGCTTTCCCCACTCCACACCACTTACCCAATATTTTCATGGAGTTGCCGAGCAGTCGCCCATGCAGCCACAAACACGGTTGGGGCACCTGCAATTGGAAAAACCAGTTACTGCTTCACAAGTCCATCCCAAAGGCAGAAAAACCCAGTTGTTCTCACTGAAGGGAGAACCAGTACCCCATCCGAGGGTGATGAACCACCAGAGGAACTTCCTTTCCGAGAAGAAGGAAATCACCAGGAGAGTGTGGAGGTACAGTCCTTCCACAAGGAGCCAGCTGTAGTTAGACATGATGCAATACTGAAAGAAGACCATGGTGAGCTTACAGCCAGCCTGAGGAAAGAGAGGATAATTAGCTCCTGCCTGGGTTTGTTCCTACCTTCTAACAGAGACATCGAGCTGTAAATTAATCTTGGCAAATAGAGATTTTATAGCAATTAGAGGACTGAATGGGTGTCCTCGAGACAGGGGTTCACATGACAAGAAAGCAGAGCTGGCACTCCTAAATGCATTCATCAACTGCCTCCCTAGAAGAACTGAATGTCTCATGGACGCTTGGATTCAGGTTACTGTCTCAGGGGAATTTCACTATTACTACCTTCCTAGTACCAGTAACACAAATATCACCTTAGAGAAGCATATGAATGTATTGCCAATCCTTTTTTTTTCACAAGAAAAGCAGTTGATAAAGACAAACTAAAATGTTCGCAAAATGTTCTTTTTCTGCAACAAATATCCAGCTAAACTAGTAGGATAAAGCAAAACAAGCCTATTTTTGTTCCTCTCCCTAATTCTTATCTTTTAGTTTAAAGCAGTGACCATCATCTCCAGTGTTGCTCACCCCTCCTCACACCCAAATTTTCAAAATAGCTTGCTGCCAATAAAAAGAGAAAGGCAAAACCATTTCAAAATCTGGGAGGTCCCAGACTGTCTGAATGCAAGCCTTTACCTTACTATCAGGTCTCACACTGCAGTATAAATCAGCAACATTTAACGTGTTCTCAGAGAAGGGGCAGAGCATACCTCTCTCCTCTCCCATAGCCCCTCATGATGAACATGAATCTGGGATGGAGATTTCCTTCCCTGTACACTAAATCCTGCTAGGATCCTGCTGGGAGATTGAGGGGTGGAGCAAGCAGGTGAGCAGAGGGTTACCGTGTATGCCCCACAGTAATTTGTGTCTTCAGAGGAAAACAAGACAGCATCCTTGATGAAGCTGGATGAGGCTCGCAAAATGAACGACGTGAAGAGATGCATGTGGATGTAGTTCCTTGTGCAGTGAAGTCTTCTGCACAAAAAAAAGAGAGAGAGATCCAGTGAAGTGACATTCCTCACCAATGCAAGGAACCTGTGGCTGTAAGAAACAGGTTTCAATCCTTAGTAGTGATAGACTGACAAATGAACAGTGTTTTCTGTCTGTGAAAGAAGACTAATGCATTTCCCAAGAAGCATATCCTAGAGAAGAGAAGACCTTAAAAAGGTACAGTTGTATCTGCTCCACTCAGGTACTAAAACAAGCTGAACGTTACCAGGAAAATTGTGATTTCATGCCAATATGCTTGTTCTAGCATCCCTCCCTCCCTCCTTTCTGTAGTAACATGAACTCAAGGTGTTTATTCACACTTGGATGAATTTATTTATTCTGCCAGCCCAGTGCACTTGTGCCTGCAGTGTTTTCTGGACTAAATCTCCTCATAGTCTGTGTCCAGAGGCCGTGCAGCCTGAATATAAATTTGCAAAGTAATTGGGTTTCCTTTTGCCCAGAGGTGCCGCCCTGACATTTACTGTAAGGGAAATTGATTTCACTGAATAAGCAGCACAGTACAAATTCCAGGTTCCAGGGATGAGTGAAGATAAGCTGCATGTCAGATTGCTAATAGAAACCTGAAACACTTTACCACAAGTCAGTGCAGTGGCACTTAGAACAAAGTTTTAGCCACAGTCTCAAGTGGGGAAAAGAACAGCAGGGGGAAAGACACTCTGCCCAAGGGACATTGAAATCATGGGAAGACCTCATCAGGGAGTTGGTGCAAATGCCATTTGCAACATGCATCCAGCTGTGATTTGGAAAGAAAAGGAGAGCACAATATAATGAGCAGTCCTGATATTTTCTGGGAGGCAAGATTCAGAGATAAATTTTGTCACTAATTTCTGTAAAGGTTTTCAGATATACTTCGATTTTTAGCTTGCCCAGAAAGTCAATAGAAGGATTTGTGTCAGCTGAGATGACCAGAAGTTCTGGCCAAACACAAACCAGAGATGCTTCTCCTCACCTAAAGGAGGCCAGGACCACCAAGGCTATCATCAACGTCACAAGGGAGGTGCAGTATCCAACGGTGTACATGGTCTTCAGGGTCATGAAATAGGAACGCTGCAGGGGAACATATAAATCACATCTTTACCTTGCCTGCCTGGTAGAGATCAGCCTGCACCAAAAGAAAGATCCCTCCTCCTATTTAATGAATAAATTTTCCTGTAAAATCATCTACTGAAATTTCACCCTGAGCAACCACTTCCAATCATTTGCAGAAAGTATTCATGCTGAAAACCACCAATAGCAATAGGCCCACCTGGGTTAAATCACAACATCAATCAGTCTCTCCTAAAAGTGTTTCTCCCCAGGGCCCCAGAGCAGCAGATCTGTGGTCATGGGCACTCAGACTCACTCTGGCCTCGTTGGTTGTGTCGTTGACATTGTAGCCACAAGCAATGTCAGGTCTCGGGTACGGCTCTGACCAGCCCTCACTTGTACAGTTTCGGTACACAAAACCTGTGTGGTAACAATAAAAAAAAGACACAATGGGGTATGACCATTTCCAGTTTTTTCTTTGTTGTTCTTGGGGTTCAGTCACCATGTAGGGTTGCTCCAAGAGCCGGGAGAGTGTGTTGCCCCTGGCAGTGCACTCTGCATTGCTGGAGGCAAAATGCAGCTGAGCTGATTCTGTTGATACTTGCCCGACGTACTTGTATGGGTCATAATATTGTTTGCCTACTCAGGGATGACTGTGATGGATGTGTTTTTATTAATTGCAACATAAATAATACTGCTCAGTACATCTGGTGTTTCTTGGCCACTATTCCAAGATCAGCAAACTCATGACTTGTTCAGTCACAGATTCAAGCTCCATGCAAATCTGATACTCTGCTGAATGCTCCCACCTCCTTACTGTGGTTTGTCATGCTCCAAATAGAACACAAAATTGTAGATGGTTACAGATTTTCAGTAAGATTTAAATGAACACTAAAAGTTTTTTCCTCACACTGGGCATTATTTTTCACAGTTGATTTCCTTGCTTACTTGCAAATTAAAGGTTAGGAACAAATTCCCCTCACTTAAGCTCAGCTTCTGGAAAACTGAGTACTTGAGCTGTGTCCCTTGTAGCTGTCTTCAGAGAAAAATAGACATTTGCAGAATTCAATTCATTTTTCAGGCTGGTATCCACAAAGGGCAGTCTATCTGACCCTCTTCTGCTGGGATGTCTGACTTTTAGACTCCTAATGCTGAGTGAGATGAATGCCCAGCAAGTTGCACATGGCTGAATAGGATAGTTTTGAACTTGTCCATATTAATGTCTGGCCCTAAAGTGGAAGTGGGAAGTCCTGCCCAACACCACTTACAATGTCACTGGAAGAAAGTGGCCTTAGCAGGCGTTTGTTATGTGCTGAAGAGAAACTTTTACAAAGAAGTAAAATAACTGCCTACTGTCCTAATCACATTGATCTGTCTGGTAAGAATCATACTTCAGAAACGGAGTGAAATCCTGGCTTTGTTGCAGTGATGGCAATGCTAGCATGTATTTAAAGGGAATGTGAAACCAGCAGTCCTTCCTAGTACAAGCCTTGCCAGAGGGCACCATAAAAGTCTATTTTTTTCTCACACATTTAGCCATGAGGACTTTAGGGTTTCTGGCTCTTGCAAAACATCCCTGCAGTGCTGAGGGAACCGAGGGAGATGCATATGCAGCAGTGTTTGGCAATGGTTTATCCTCTTTGGAGCCCTGATGCAATTGTTAGGACAGAGTCAGGGCTCCTGCTACCTCTGGGCTAATGCTGGTGACCTGACAGCATGTCTGCACTTGATTTGAACTCACCTCTGTAAACCTGCAAGGCACAGCAAACATGCTTAGAACCCTGAGTGGAAAGAGCTCTGGGTGTGTCCTTATCAGACTATTATTCTGATGCTTTTTTGAACATCATGTTCCGGCTTAGCATCTTTGAAAGGGCCAGGTTTGCTTTATAAGCCAGGTTCTCTATGTTTTGCTACAGTGCAGCAACAACAGGAAAGAAGCAGCTCTCCCAAAATGTTCTCCCCAGCCTGTCTTGGTGCCCAGTAATGGTGCCAAGTGCAGATTCTCTACTTCAGCGTGAGCAAAGCACTGTGCTTGTAAGCATGCCTGTGACTGTTTTGTGCTCAAGGCTGTCAAAGCAGATCAGACAAGAGGAGGTGAAGTTCTGTGTTGGTGTGCACATGCTATTACATTACATGCAAAGCACAGGAGATTGTGCCAGGCACATCATATGGATGGGCACAAGGAAAATTTTAACAACGCTCCTGAGTTATGGGTGACACACACACTGGGGAAACTGCAGCATGCCCCACTCAGAGCAGACTGGGAGTCTGCAATCTGTCTAAGGATTTGGCTTGGTGTTTACTGGTACTTTGGAATTGCCTAGGCAAGAAGGAACTCTGGCTAAAGGGATGACTGTGGAACTGGGGCCATCTGATGTGACCTTTGCCTCTGAATCCTCACGATTGTCACACCTTCCTCATTCCTTGCCTAAGACACCATGCTCAGTTCTGTTACTCGGTTCCAGATAATTTTGTTTCTTTGGTCTGCTATGTAGAAAGGGACCAGACAGTCTGGGCTGCAAATGCAAGTCTAGATGTGAGCACAGAGACTAGGGTTTGGGCAGAGCTCAGAGCCATCCACATGGATTAACATATGGGCCTTTGGCATATGTAGCTGCCCATCTGCTTTGTAAGTGGTGAGGAGAGAAAACCTTTGCTTTTCTTTTGAAGCAAGCAGATCTTTGTTTTTATTTTTCAAAATTGTTTCAAACAGGGCAATGACTGTAGCAGTAAATAAACTCTGGAGTCACAAGCCAACCACACTATAAAATCAAAGAAGGTGGCCATGAGAATGAGGTTAAACTATTGCTGACTTTGTCTCAAAATGCCAGATGCAGAGACTGAAATAAGATGTTAAGGATGGACCAGGTCTTGGGGTTCTGTTTTGAACACTGTCACTCTGATTACTGTTTATCAGCTTCTCGATAAGGAGGGCAACTAAAGTTTAAGCTGACTATCTCCAAGATAAGGCAGTGAACATCCGAGATGTAGTTATGACCTTTGGATGTACAAATTCCTGCTTTCTTCCCCGGTGAGAAGGCCAGAGGCAGGGAGCAGTTCCCTCTAGTGGCTGTACCAGCAGGGATTTCGGTTGCTGCGTTTAAGGGCCGGGATCACTGTGCTAAAGAAGTAGATGCCAGACGGATGGTTTCTTCAGCGATCTAAGCCTTTGTGTAGTTTATCCTTTGGCTTTAAACCAGCTTAAAGGGCTCAAAGGGCAGATAATGTTCGTGTGTACAGAAAGTAGCAAGGTTTTTATTTTAATCTGAGTGGCTCATGTCTGATTTAATTTAAAGAGCACTAAGTGCTTCTCCTTTGAGTTATTTAATCTTTATTAGAAAATCTAATACTTTGTCTCCTGTTCCTCCCTTCATAAAATGAATCTGTCTGCTTTTCTGTAAGTACTGGACCTCATTAATCTGTGCCCTATAACTGAAGAATGCAAAACCCTCTTCTCATTTGAATCATTAACTCCCTAAAGAGAAACGTAAACACATTTCTTAGGCATTACTGAAAAGCAGAAATGAACAGAAAGCAGGCTTACTTAATAGCTCATGATTACTGTAGTCTACTGGGAGTAAATTTCACTTCATTTCTAGCTTAGATATCCCAGAAAAAAGGACAAAAAACATTGCTTGATCTCACCTCTGTTTGAGTGAATTGTTTGTTGAGCCATGAAACCTGAATTTCCATGAGATTGTGCCACTTGTATGGATCCTGTCACAGGTAAGAGAGAAATCCCCAGTGCAGATTTCCTCTTAATGAAGGCAAAAAAGAGGATCTTTTCTGCCTGCCTAGCTTGATGTTTTGCTGAAACGCGTGTGAACCTAATGCTGTGCGAAGCTCCTCTGGGACCAGCCACTTGCTCTAGGAGTTATTAAAAGGGAAAGACAGAAATAAACACAGAACCTGAGTGGAGAAAACCCTTTTCCTTAAGAAACCATGCTAAAAACCTGCTTTTCAGGATAGCATTTAATTCCTGCACTTTTTTCCATCTGGTTAGAAAACACAAACACTTAAAAGATCTCGCTACCTTAATTCCAGGCTTTTCTATGTTCAGCTTAGAGGTGGGAACAGACCTGTTAAGTAACTATTGTTCTTTAAAAGGAGGGGAAAATATTAATTTCAAGTTCAGACCTGAGAGTAGTGTTTTTGTAAAGAAATAAAAAATAAAGTGTTTAATAAAAAACACCTGGGTGAGAAAAGCATCATTTTAGCATTACCTTTTTTCCCAGTCAGCATCTGAAAGAATTCAGGGCAGTGAGCATTGACAGTCTGTCCCACACTGGATGAAGGCCAGCAGCTCATGTTGTCCCACATTCCAGCACATCTGCCTGGGGGGCAACAAGGAAATACCATACAGCATCTCCCAGTGACGTAACACCATGAAACTTCTTCCAACAATGAAACACTGAGAGACATCCCCAGGCAGCACAACACCATGCAACATCTCCCATGGACCAAGGCAGCTACAGGAACAAAGATGCTCAGTGCTCTGAAAAGCAAGCTGGATGAGACAGAGCAAGTCCTGCTGAGAGCTGGATAGGACAGAGCAGGTCCTGATTGCTTCAAACCAGCCCCAGCAAGCTCCCAGACCTGTCCCTTTCTTGTCATTGAGCCCACTGGTCTCTACTAGACACACAAATAGCAATTACAGTCATTCTGAATTTCACATCAGGCCTTTTGCTACCTGTTTGCTGGTAACCACTGAATGGCCCTGGAAAGATGAAGGAAATCAGATGGGAATATTTAAACTTATTTCCAGTCTTTCTAAAACTTTCACTTTGCATCACCCTAATGTTTTCCTTACATAATATTTTTTGTAAATATGAACAAATGCAACTAGATGACCCTGCTTGAGCAGGGAGGTTCGACCAGATGATCCATTGGTCCCTTCCAGCCTCACCCATTCTGTGATTCTGTGTCTAGGAGTTTAAAAAGCTTCAGGATGATACTTAAACCACAGATGACTTAAATCACAGACTATTCTGAGTTGCAAGGGACCCACAAAGAGAGTACAACTCTTAAGTAAATGGCCCATTTGGGGATCACACCCACAACCTAGACATTATTAGCACTATGCTCTAACCAGCTGAGCTAATCTCATCATACTGGGGGAAGGATAGAGAAGAACAGCACCAATGTCTTCCTTTTGTCACCATAAATACTCCTCTCTTTCACTGTGCTCAGGCTGTGGTGAAGTGAACAATGCCAACAGACCACTCACTGAGCTTGGCTGCCCAGACTCACCCCATTTCCCTCAGTTAGGTGCAAGGGCTGCTTATTTTAAGGATAGGCTTGTCATGGTGCCCTCTCACAGTCAGAGAGGGAGGGAGACTTTTCTAGCTGCACCCTCAGCTTGACTGTATTGGGCTGGTAGAGATGCATCAGGGAGCTCATCTGGTGGCCAACAGAGCAGAGTATGATGGTGATCTCTACTTAGACATCTTACTTAGGTGCTGGATGCTGGCATGAATTAATTTTGGCCTGAGGTGCAGAGTGCTAGTGGAGAAGACCTACATTTGACGCTCTTTGTACCAAAGAGAAACTGTAATCCTACTATTTCTTTTTTTGCTCTTCTCCAGATACAGGTTGAAATCATTCAGACTCATTCCCTTTTGCCTCCACTCCCTGTCAGTGGTTTGAGCACAGCCTTCTTTGAGGTTTCTGCAACATAACAGAGGAAAAAAAAGCCACTGGGGTGTGTCAGGACTACCCTGTGCCTGCTGTATCCGGACGTGTGCCGCCTGCCCTGCACGCTCCCTGAAAGCCGAGGGGAGGAAGTGCTGACCAAGCACTCTCCTCAAACACTTCATGCTTTATAAGGCCAACCTCCATTAGCCTGACAAAAATATTTACATTTCTAGCAATGTATTGATTTCCATCTGTGCAGCAGTCCTAGTGCCTGAAAATACAGAACTGTTCACAGCCAGGGTGGCACCTCAGCTCTGGTGTCCTCCCTGTGCCAATGTTTATAAGTCTTGGAAAGAATTTACTTCAAAGCAAAAGTTTAAAGGCAAGCAAAACTTCACCTTAGGTGATATTTATGACTTAACATGCTGCATTGTTTGGTTTACTGAACCTTCATGCCAACACCACAGGCATAAAACCCCAAAATCAGACCCCAATGCACAGGAAAACCTGGCAAAATTATGATGTCAGGTGGTTTCCATCCAGGAAGAGAAAACATAAACCGGCCGAGCTATTCCTCCTGCAGGTGGGTTTCTTGCCACTCCTCATGGATAAAAGCCGGTGTCTCCCATCCCCAGCTAGATAAAGAGCCTCAGGGTGGAGACAAAGCACAGCAACATCTCCTTCACAGAGCCCTGTGCATTTTGGGATCTCCCTCAAGCAGCACTCAGAGCATTCTCCCAGCAGCAATACACCATGATCAGGAGTCTCAGGTCTCCAGTAGCTTCCCTGCCCTGCTCCTTGCTCCGAAGAGAATTTTCTTGTCTTCACTCATGCACTAAAAAGAGCATAACTATGACTTGAGTTATGTTAATATTACACTGCTCCCTTTCCCAAGCTAATGTTATCATAAGGGCAGAGTCCCTTTTCCCTTTTACTGCAGGAGGATAAGAAACACTCACTGCTCAGGTACTTTGTGCCTGATTCCCCAGCAATGAATTCCTTTATTTGAGCCATCTTCACAGAGATGTGAGCTCAGCAGCAGAGATGGCATGGTGGAAGCTTGTTCCCTGCTTTGTCCTTTTTCCTGCCCATGCCAGTCAAAGCTTCTGGGGCAGGTGCAGGAAGGACAAGGTGTGGAAGGTGCCCCACACCCTGCGAAGCCACCTTTATTCCCCCCTGCATGACCCACCAAGGGTATGCATTGAATTCCTCAGCTTTGTTTCTCTCTTCTTCAAACTGAACTCCTTGTTTGAGATTTTCTCCATGAGAACTTCAGACATGCAGATACCTTAAAGGCTGGATGTATTTTCAGGAGTGTTATTTCTCAGAATAGAAGCATTACTCCCTAGTTTACCAAGGTAACAAACCTCTCTTAGAGTTTGGTAGAATTTTAGGTAGAATTACCCCATTTAAAAATTCCAATAGCAAAAGTCCTTGGGTGAATTTTAAGATGTGGATCCAGTTTAAAATTGGATTAAGTCTCTGCTGAGAAGCTACTATTTGACTGAGACAAAACAAGACCATCTGTAAAACAGCACTCCCTGCTAATGCTAGTGCAGGTCCACACCTGCATGGTCCTGTGGAGTTTAATGTCTGAATCTGCTGTGGAGCTCTGGTGCCAAGGAAACACAGAGCTGAACATGAGAGCCATATCACAGGATCAAAGCAGAAAAAGAAATAGGCTGACAAACCAACCTGCTCTTCACTGAAGGAAACAAACTGTACTGATTTATTCATATCATTAAACTTCTTACGTGCAATGAGACAGATCTGCCTTGTGGAGTACCTGGAAGCCTGCCATAAAGTATCCGGTCACTGCTATGTGTCTGTAATGCCCTGAAACTGTGCTCACACCCATCAGTCTGCAAGGGACAGGGATAAAACAGCGACAGAGAAAAATGCAAGGCATCCTAAGAAACCAGGCAATAGATCTTCCCTCTGAGTTCTGTCCTTGGGCCAGGTCATAGTGAGATTGTTCTTTGTCTCCAACACTCTCTGTTAGAGAGGAAAGCTTTGAAACTAAGAAAACACTTTAACTCTAGCTCCACATGGTAGCCTGTCTGTGGCCAGGATAGGCTGCACACAGCACATCTCATGGGAGCTCCTTCCCTTCTGATGCTGGTGAGAACCTTGCCCGTGTTACAGTGCAAAAAGTCACCCGGAATCAGTTCAGTCTGTGAGATGCTGTGAGTGACACAACCCCATCCTTAGTGGTGATGGCTGGTCACACACTAAAAATAGTCACATGTCTTGTCTACACCCAATGTTCTCTCTGAGATGCTGACCCAGCAGCTGCCTGGGGGAACTAACATGCAGTTCACAGGCAAGGTTTAATAATCCCTTGCACATGACCCCAGTTGCTCAGCTGTGAAAGCAAAGCTGTATACATGATGAGGACTCATCATGTACACAACTTTCCCAGGCCAAAAAGCTCCTTTGTATGATGATAAATCCTCACTGAAATTCAAGAACTCTGTTAGGTGACAGTAACTTGGAACAAGGAGGAAGTAATGAGGACCTTCAAGCCACGTGATTTAAATGTTGACTGCTGGTCTTCATTGATTTTTAAGGTAAATATAATTAAGTAAATTTGCAGTTGCAGGGGTGACTTTTTAAATTATCCTTTTCCAAGAAGACATGATTGCAATTTGCAAGATTTTGTTGCTGGTTTGTTCCCTAGTTGTGAGGATTACAGTCAAGCAACTGGGTTAGAAGGTTCCCACTATTCTTCCTGTCATAGTAATGTCAGAATCCTGCTCTCAAAGCCTTGTAACAAATCTTACCTGTTTTTCTGCTCCTAAAGGAGAGATGTATTCTAAGTGCATACCTCCTGCCAGGAGGGATGCCAGGGTATCTGAGTTTGAGGCACCCAGTTCATGTGAGAGAAGCTTTTATCATGTGCATTTGTTCAGCCTTTACCTGAGCTCAGGAGCAGATCATTTTCAGTCGTTCTGTTCCTTGCCTCCAGGGAAAGAGTCTCCACACACTTTTCTTCCTCCCTTTTCAGGACGCTCAGAAGGTCACAGACAGGTGGAATAGCTTTGATCTACAAATTTTAAAAGCAGTGGAATCACTTTTCCTCTTAAAACTTATAAAATCTCAACAGAATATATCCTTTTTATGCTCATATTCCCCATGCAAATCTATTACTTGATTGTGGGCAATATTTCCTTGAAAATACAGACAATTTTCCCAGTTAAGTCTGTATTTTTGTAGTAGCAGCAGGCAAGCACAGACTGAGTTTATGTCTTCTCCCTTGTGCTGACATTACTGACATTGAGAAAAATGTGTTATTCTGCTAAATTAAGGACATGAACAGGACGCTCTTCCAAAAGACTGCAGAAACATCCAGGACACTGCTGGAATCTCCTAGAGTAACAGAGAATTAATCACTCAACCATGGCTGTGTTAAACCATACACCTGGCAGGTCATTTTCCTGGGCACAAATGATCCAAATATGCGCACTGGTTGCAGACCACCCAAGCCTGCTTCCCTGCTATCATTTGGTAGCTGCAGGAGCCCACCTGAAAGCAGAATCTCACCCAGATTTTTGTGAGAATGTAGATGGTAATTTGTCCTAAGGTCATTTTCTCCTCTTCCCATCCTCCTTTCTCATAAAACCATGTGGAAATGTTAGTGTCCACTCAATCCTGATGTAGCAATTAAAATGTGTGTTTATGTTTTATGCAGCTGGACCAAAATGATTGAAAACAAACTGCTACAGACCATTAAAATGACAAATATTGAAAACCATTACAAAATTATTTGCAGGACAAGGTCTTAACAGTTACATTGTTCAGAAAAAAAGTTATTTTTACCAGTGTCTATTCTTTTTGACACAAGAAACCTGAATATAAGTGCATGCCCATTATAATGAATTAGATAATTTCTCTCTAATGGATAAACCCAAATTCTCTATAAATTCTCACTACGGAACTTTTATGTTCATATATATAAATGCATACGTATGTACACACATAATGAAGAGATTAGAAGCCAGTCATCAGGCTCTATTAGTTGAAAAATATCAGATAGAATTTATGCTCTTTGTTCAAGAAAGTTAACCCAGCAGCATCACATTACTGCTCAACCTAATAAATCTTGTAGCATTGCTGATCACTTTCAGATTAGATTTGGGGGAAAGAACAATCCCTGAAAACCTTGTAATGAGAACTATTACTTTTCTACAATTAAATTTTAGCATACCAGACATTAGAGACCATATTCCCACTATTTTGCCTGGAATTTTTTTGAGTATTGTATCTCTGAACAAAGTTTGATCTTTTCAGCAGTGTATCGTACCTCATCTAATTGGTCTACTGTGTAAACTTGTGTTTAACTTCAGTATCCTTCTCCCTTGTCTTTGTGTGTCATGAAATAAATGAACTAGAAATCACCTGGTTTTGCACAATGTAATAAATTCTCTGGAATCACACATGTAAAGACTTTATATGAAAGAAACACTCTTCTGATGCCAGGATTTGAACGCCGAGCATTTGAAGTGACCAGCATAACCAGTCTGGTTTGCATACGGGTTGTTAAGATGATACTGAACATATGTCAAAATAAATGCTAGGAATCATGTTAGCAATGATCTCAGAAACAGGGGAATACTCCATCTTAAAAAAGCCTCTACATTATGTGGGCACTGTTTTCCTTTAAGAAATGTGGGTCCTAAGAAAGTTTTTGTTTTAGAAAGATTTAAATTCTGTGTTATTTCTTTATGGCTAGAGTGAGGCCACACACTCTCAGCACACCCAGCTGTGAAGATCACCCTCATGATCTGATGCAGCATTACTTTCTTACACTAAATGTGTTGTTCAAGCAGGAGTACAGCATAGGTGGTGCCTTACAATTACTGTTTTACCCCACAGAGTGATGCCCACCCTATTCTTCTAATCAGCTGGATACCACTTCCTGGGAATAGATGTGCAACTAACAGGATTTTAAACCCAGAGAAAGCAGAGAGCTTCCAGGTGTGGGTTTAAAGACCTTGTTTTCCACCAACCCTGTCCCTGAGCCAGTCTGTGCCAACACTGGCATCCGAGGCAGCAGGCTGAGTACGAGCGCTTGGATGTTTGCGGAGCGATGCGAAATCCACTTCCCGTGCCGTGGCCGGATAACCCCACTCTGCCACCAGCTGTGCTCAGTCTCACTTGTGTTTACCATTGACAAGTGGGAGCAAACAGCCTGCCCCTGCTGCTTGAGAACAAGAGGAAAAAAAACTACGTGCAGTTTCTATGTCTCTTCCTAAACAGTTCCCTGAAACAGTTGTGATCTCCTTGACACTTCACCAGCTACTAAAAGGATAATTAACTCTATCCCAACTGAAACCAGGACAGAGAGAAAGATCTCTTCATATTTTGTTTAAAGACAGATACCAAACCCATTCCAAACAGAGATAACTGTGATAAATAGATCTCAAGAAAGGGCAAAAAGCTGCAATATTGATAGCAACAGCCAACACAGTTTTTAAAGTGTGAAATGAATGGATCTAAACATTATCCAAAATTCACAGCCATTTCATTTTAAAATAAATCGATTTAGCATAATAAGAGGATTTAAGGAGCAAGATGCCTGGAAAAATCAAAACACGTATTTTGAAAGATTAGAAAAACCAATAGAAGGAGGTGCTCTTGGGGACACCCTGAGCAATGACATCTATTTACAGAATCCTTTAGGTAGTACTAAGAATAAGAAACCAAAATTACAAGAAAACCATCACAGTCACAATTTTTATTGCAGAAGATGATCAAAAGGCAAAAGGTTTGAAGATTGCATTGACTCTGCAATTAAAATGTCTAGGCAGAGCTCAGGTTTTCTCACAGTAAGAGCCAAATCCCCTGCTGGGACAAATAAATTGATTTTTCCATTTGTTGCAATGAAACAGTGATTTGATCCTTTCCTAACTTCTCACACCCAAGCTAGACATATTTCACCCCTTATTTTATATGCATTCGAAATCTGAATAACCTGAGTTGCACCTGGAGATTACAGCCCAGGTTCCACTCTCCTTTCTGACTGATCCAAGCACCTGGAGCTCAGCAGTGACAATCTGCTACGTAAACCTCAGTAAAGTAATAAAGCTAAAAAAAAGAAGACAAACTTTGTGGTATAAACATGGCTTCACATTCCTTCAATCTGAGTCCAGGGAGGTACTGCTAGACGTGGGCATTGCCCCTTAAGGTATTGATTGCTGGTGTAAATCAGTAAAGCTTCTCTGAATGGAGTTAAATCTTTTGTCCTTCATCACAGCACCTGCTGTGTTTGTCAAAGTGAGTTAGTAACACTTCTGTCTTTATAAAGGTGGGGAAACTGAGGCATCCGGCATCTAGTCATCTGGCCACTGTCAATTAGGGCAGGAAGCAGCAGAAGCAGGAAGAAAAATAAAAAATCCCAGGTTCTACACCTATCTTTTTAAACAGAGACACCACAACTTCATGGAATAGAGGTGCTCAGCATTACTCAGATAACATGTGATTCCATGCAAACGGGAATAAATAGATCTGAGCACCTACCGGGACAGTTGAAATCCAGAAGATCACCCAGATGGTCCACATAGTCAATCAGAGTCTGTTTTCTTCATCCCTCGTGCATCAGAGGTCAGCAGGCTGTTTGTACGCTCTCCAGCGTGGCTCCTAGCTCTTTTTCACTTCATCCTTTTCCCTCTTTGCTTTTTTCCCTTCCCAGCTTTGACCATCCTTAGCCAATGTTTCTCTCCAGCTGCTGAGCTCTAGAGAGCATCAACAGTGACAGGAACCCCCCTCCCGTCCACCCTGCAACTCTCCTCCTCCTCTGCAGAAGCACCCTGTCCCAAGAATTACAGCGCCTCTCTTGAGCATGTTCCTACTGTTGTCTGCCTCCCTTCCTGGCTATTATTCACTGTTATCGATGGGTGTCGCTGGGCAATGATCATTCCTTATGCTCCCACAACACGGGACCAAGCAGGGCTCCCCTGTGAGATGTCAGCTCCACAATGGCAGAGGCAAACAATCAAGGGGAAGTACAGCCCTGGAATAAGTGCTCTGTTGAGAAACCGAGTTGGAGGAATGTGCTTCAGGCTGCCTGCACTGCTTCTCCTCTCAATAGCTCTGCACATGCTTCCCACAGGGAGCACACATCCCCGAGAGCCAGAAATCAGGAAGCTGGTAGAGCCTGCTGCAGGTGAGCCAGCTGCCTGCATGTCCCACCAAGCCCAGCTGAGCACAGCTGCCAGGGCTGATGACAACTTCTAGTCTGGGATAAACAGGGAATCTGCTCTTCCATTCCAGAGAGGACTCCAAATACTCCCTAGATTTCATCCTTTTCATCCTTTCTTCTGGCATCTGAAGAAACAGCCAGTCTGCATTTCATCCTAATGCTATAGAATGCTAGGTACCATTGCATTTGGATCCCACTGGTACCTCCTTGCTGGGATGTAGATTTCAGACATCCCAGGTTTCCCCAAAACAGTTCCTTGGCAGTCCCCTCGCCTGTCAGCAGAGCACTCTTTGTTGTTCCTGGTTTTGTTCCTGTGGCAAAACTATTGTAAAGGGGCTGTGTGCTCAGCTGGGTGTGAGCTCCCAGCTGCCAAGGCAGGCACTCCAAACCCTTGCTAGTCACATTCACTTCTAGCACAGTACTGAATACAGCTTCAAAAAAGAGCCAAAGTTTGCACTGTGTACCAGCGCTCTTTCTCAAAGCACAACAGTCTTCAGCTTGTCTCAAAACATCTTTTCCCACTTATTCCAATTTGCCATCACCAGACAGGTCAAATTTAATGAAGGGCTGCCCAGAACACAGATGTGCTCCAGGTTTACCAGTAAAGTCAATGACTAGGAAAAATATGTGGCTAATTGCCTGTGCACTGAAAATCCTGCCATTGGATTAAAGTCATCCACTGAGCAGCACAATGAAGGAATTTGGGTTGCCTAGCAAGTGCTGCCCTTTCCATGCCCATCCTGACTCCAGCTCATCTCTATATGTGCTCATGAAGATTGCTGAGGTGCTATGCTCCCTCTTTCCCTGCACACCACCGTCATCTCTCCCCACAGTCCCAGAGCAGCAGTCAGGCAAGCGGCAGCATTTGCTTAACCCCACACTGGCTCTGTCCTGCTCATCCTCCATACTCACACAGCATCCTTCCCCCCCAGATGGCAAATGCTTCAGTCTTCCTTGCCCCAGTCCACACTAAACTTGTAGTGATTTTCATTTCTTGAAGACATCTGCTTCCCCACAGAGTTTGGTTGAAAGTATCAAAGGGTTAAACAAACTGTTGAGAGGGGGTCTGAGAGGCAGACAGACAATGGTCGCTGTAGTAGTCTGAAGAAACCACACTGACAATGCCGCATCATCTCAGTGGGGTGCCAAGTCCTTCTCTCTCTTCCTTTGGCTGAAGGAATATTTTATTATTCCATTCATATTGCAGCATCTTCCCCCGAAAGCCAGCACTGTTTCTTGCATTTATGTAACTGAGAGAGCTTTGCTTCTGGATTTACTTTGGAGTGTGGCGCTTTTTCCAAAATAGGCCCAGGAGTCTGGAGAGTCAATGTTGGATTTAAACACCAACACTGTGAATTAATATTTTGTGATCCTCCCATTTTATTATGAGTGTTTGAAAGAAGATGGATGCAAAATAAAACCTGGGAGATTCTCACCTGTGCAAACCATTGCTTGACTCACAGCAGGTATCATCCCAGTGGGACAGACAGGGAGAGCTGGGAAACCTAACAGCAGCAGCAGACTACAAAGAATTATTACCAAGAATTCCCAGAGCCCCAAACGAGATGTTTGTTTAATAGCTGTGTGCATTTGCTTTTATACCTACTCCGTATACCCCTCGTAAATTTGTCACAGGTGGAATTTCTTTCAAGTCTGATATCTAAACCAGGAAATAAACATCTGAATTTGTTCACACCATTTCAAAAGACTTTTCACTTTAACTTTAGGAGTAAATAAAAGAAATTGCTTTGTACTATTCTGATTGTAGGATTGTTTATTTATCAAACACTAACCAACTTTGATTGTAAATCTTTATTTATTAATACTTTGAAATTCTATTAGTGCTTGAAACAACTACATTTTCTCCTCCCTTTGCTAAATAATTAAGTTGTTTACAATGACTTTACTACAGCTAGACAATCGGGCCACACATTTTTCATCTGACATTTGGAATACAGAGACAAAACTGAGGCAAGAATCACCTATTTAAACTCTGGTTAACATTCTTTATTTATATCAGCCTTCCCAAGGAAATCTGAAGGTTTGTTGGCTGATAATCACTCTTTTCACCTACCTTTTCCAATCATTTGCTGCTTCCGAGGAAACTTTACGGAGTGCTTCTCCAGAAGTGCGTCATGTTTAGACCCTCTGATGTGGAAGCAGGCATGGTTTTTGGTTTTCACTCAGCTATCACTGTCCAAACAGACTGATGTACACGTGAATTGTGAGGAGAAATATGCTCTATTTTACTTCTATGTTAGAAAAACTGAAGGTGAACAATTTTATTCTTAGAATATGTAAGGAAAAAAACTCCTTGTAGCAATAATTCTGGCTCTCTATATTAAGCTTATATTTAAGATATCATGTCAAGGGTATAGGAATAGTTTTTTCTAACCATAAGCATTTACATCTTACTAAGTATGGGAACTATGTTCTGGGATATGAATTTTATGATCTGAAGCTTTTCTTGCTTATGTTTTTATCCAAAATAAATGTTGCACTACTTTTGGACACATTTTACCCTTGTGTTAGGAAAACTGAAAGTAAATGATTTTATTCTTAATCCAGATCACCTGTCTGAAGGGGAAAGGAAAAAAAAAAAGAAAGAAAACTTTGCTTTCTTTGCTTTCCCTTCTCCCCTGTACCCATTTAGGTAAAAAACCGTCATAATTTATGCGTGAGATGAAAAATACACTGAAGAAAGGTTTCCAGGAGTACTTTCCAAGGGATGGCCCTTTAATGCTGAAAGCAAGACATAAAAGTGGGGAAGGGAAAGGAGAAGGGAGGGAAAAAGAGGGTTTTTAAAAAATAATATCATAATAAACCTTTCAAAATCTGTTTTAAACCAAGTAAGAACAATTTATGTGTTAATAGATGAGAGTTTTTAAAGGGAAAGAAGTGCCTCTGCTCTGTCTGTGGCTGCACTGGGAATCCTGAAAACGACACTTACTTGGGAGGAAAGAAAAGAAAAGAAAAGAAAAGAAAAGAAAAAAGAAAAGAAAAGAAAAAGAAAAGAAAAGAAAAGAAAAGAAAAGAAAAGAAAAGAAAAGAAAAGAAAAGAAAAGAAAAGAAAAGAAAAGAAAAGAAAAGAAAGAAAAGAAAAGAAAAGAAAAGAAAAGAAAAGAAAGAAAAGAAAAGAAAAGAAAAGAAAAGAAAAGAAAAGAAAAGAAAAGAAAAGAAAAGAAAAGAAAAGAAAAGAAAAGAAAAGAAAAGAAAAGAAAAGAAAAGAAACAAGAAAAGAAAAGAAACAAGAAAAGAAACGAAAAAAGGTTGCTTTTTTATTATCTTTTTTTTGTACTTTCGCCGTTAGAGGAGCTGGAGTGCCGCTGTGGGGATCCCGCCCAGCCCAGCCGCGAGTGCTGCGGCCCAGCGCGGCTGTCCCGTTGCCGAGCGACCGCCGCGGGGCCGCCGTGAGGGCAGGGCCGGGCCGGGCCGCGGGGCTTCGGGAGGGCTGATAGGGGCAACCGGGTTGTGCCGGGGGTCGGGGAGGGCTGACAGGGGGAGCCGGGCTGTGCCGGGGCTCGGGGAGCGCTGACAGGAGAAGCCGGGCTGTGCCGGGGCTCCGTGAGGGCTGACAGGGGGAGCCGGGCTGTGCCGGGGCTCCGTGAGGGCTGACAGGGGGAGCCGGGCTGTGCCGGGGCTCCGTGAGGGCTGACAGGGGGAGCCGGGCTGTGCCGGGGCTCCGTGAGGGCTGACAGGGGGAGCCGGGCTGTGCCGGGGCTCCGTGAGGGCTGACAGGGGGAGCCGGGCTGTGCCGGGGCTCCGTGAGGGCTGACAGGGGGAGCCGGGCTGTGCCGGGGCTCCCTGGGGCTGGGGGCTGTGGGAGCGGCAGGTACGGGTTGTGTGCACAGCGATGCCTTTTCCAGCCTCTCGCAGCTGTAATGGCTTTGCACCGCGTCCTTCGGTGTGGTGAGGTGTGCAAGCAGCTCCGAGACACGAGAAGGGATTAGAAAGCTCGAGCGCTAAGAAGGAGAAGGGCGGTAACCTGATCTGAGGGCGTTTGGGGTGAGTTTTGCCACGGGCTCTCTTGGTGGCTTCACACACACACACAAAGTCTCGAAAGACACGGCTGTCGTGGAAAATTTAAGAACATCAGTTATTACGACATTCTAGGACCGTAAGGATTTGTCCTGTATTAGCTCTTTGAGCAGCACGCAGTGTATTATTGAAGTTGGTGAGCCGTGATGGCATCATCACTGTAAATTATTGAAAAGGTTATACCAGGAATCCTTTGAGGAGACTTATGTCTGCCTACACCTTTTCCAACCTTGCATTCCTGATGCGGAATGCTGACCAGGAGAAAGAGGGTGGCAATGGTATAAATTAAAGTTGAAGAACACAAGTGGAAAAAATGTAAGCGTTATCCTTATGTTTAGAAAAATTTTTGCAGTGTTTTTGTCTGAGTTTGGTCTTGCTACATCAGGAGAAATTTACTGTTGTGCACAATAATGCAGCTCCTCTTACAGGTTTTCTGTTGTGAGTGGAAAATTTGTGCTTGGTGTTACTGAGTGGAAAATATTATGAAGGCCAGGGTCCTAGTAGCACATTATTTTAAGCTTCTTGCTTATTTATTATTTAATACTGTACAAAACTATAAATCAAAACAGCACTTTATGAGCTTGAAGCACCTCTCAAGTTGTGCCTGAAAGATCTAAAGCAGAATGGAAAATCAGACAAATACCAGAGATGAGACCATAAAATGTAATGGAGGAGGTGGAGCAATGATTCAATTTTGAAACTGTTGAGTGCTGCCTGCTTGAGGGCTGAAAATCCCAGCATGGCTTTTGAATTCAATATTTGTTCCAAAAGTATTGTGTCTTTGTCTCCATGCAGTTCTTCAGTTCATCCAAGAGCCAAGGACTCTGTGTGCTCTGTTTGTGAAGATAATTTCTGGTGGATGGATCATGCCTGGTGTCTTTATTATGTAAAATTTGCACTTGTCATTAGAGAAGTTTATGTTCTGATAACTCTGCATACTTAACACAGGATCTGTAATGCCTGTGGCTTTCTGTGTTTACAGTTATCTTCTCTGAACAAATGACCCAGATGATGCTATCCAAACGAAATATTCAAATGCCAGATTTCTTATCCCTCGTATTAATATTTAAAAATTAAAAATTAATCTGCAAGTTAACAACTCAAACATCCAGGAGAGATTGAAAGAACATATCTGCAGAAATCAGTTCAGATAGTGGAATTAACAGAACCTGCTCTCTTCCTCTCTGCTGGGGGACATGAAGGAAGACAGAGATGTTATACGCAGACCTGAGAGGCAAATGTCCCCAGCAAGCCTTAGAACAGATACCCAAAGTGCTAAGCCTTGCAGTGGGAGCAAGGTTTTCTGGAATCCTTCTCTCCTTGTACTTAGCACACACAGAGTAATCTACTTCAGCAGGGAAAAAAAGTACCTCCCTTTCCTAAATGTTTTTAGGCAGTTTTAAACAACAGATAGTACCAGTGTGAAAAAAGATATTTTGATCATTATGGTGTTTTCATTTGACCACAGGCACTGAGGAATTTTAGTGCCATTGAGAGCCTGTTTCTGCCCTAACATGGACCTGGTTCAGTCAACCTCCCCAGACATCACAGTCACTCGGGGGTCCTTGAAGAAAGTACCCAGTGTCCTGAGCAGCCTCATGGAGGAGCCCAAAAAAAGACATTCTGTCCCCAATCACCTGCTGGAATCAAGTAAGTTCCTGCTCTCTGACTGTTCCCAACCTTATGGCAATTCTAGGACACACTTGGCTGTTATTTTCTTTGCAGCTCCCATCCTGTTGCCTAAATTGCAGGTTCCTGAGAGCCCAAATCATGGGACGGGTAGTCAGGAAAGAAATAGTGGCTGTGCTGATCCTGGCTGACCCTAAAGTTTTAGGTGGCTTGTTGAAGCTATGATGCCAAGAGATGAACTGGTGGCAGGATCATGGGTCTGCTGGGGTCGTGGGTGGTGCCATAACTTTCCATTTATAAATTCATGCCTGCTTAAAAGGAGAAATAATATCTTTTTAATTATTCCTTGATAATAAATCAGTATAGAATAACTAGACTGCTTCAATGTAAGTATTACTCATGTGTGTTTCTGGTCTCTTTTTCCCCGTTTTGTGATCTATAGAGATTTATTCAGAATGTCAGAGGAGCAGAGTTGTACAGGCTGAGCCTGCTGTGCTACACTATGGAGGGTATGAAGTTGGAAAACATCACCAACAGATGCTGGTAAGTTCTGGAGCAGGGATCCCTTTGGGGTTCATAAAAGGACAGCAGAATCTGAGTTGACTTCTTGTAGTCATGAGGCCCTTGCCCTGTGGAGTGCACTTAAAAAGCAGCACTTAAATTCAGTACTCACGTGGTAACAAAAGAAATGAGTACCAGGCTGTGAGCATCACCCTCCTTCCCATGTCTGCATTAGTGTTAGTGGTATGTGACTTGCACATCATGAATGAAGGATTTGGACTTTAACCCCACAAAGGACTTGTTTTCAAAATGTCCTTGGACTGTCACTGTGTCTGCAAACATGTTCACTGGTGGGAAAGTTTTGAAAGCACCTCTGGTCTTTTGCCAAGAACAATTTATTCTGAGAAAGGAAATTCTATGCATAGGCTTGATTGCCCTTCCTTGTGAATGGTTAAGGTAATTCCTTTTCTACTCTCTGCTTTCCCTTTGTGTGCCTTTGTTGTTCATGTTTTAAGTGTGTTGAGACACAGGTTAGTTATGTTGGACTAGGTTCTCTGAATGTAATGAAAGTAAACAAATGTGAGAGGCTTTGCAGGCTGAGTTGTAGCTATCCAAAGGTTTGTTGGTTATACACCAAAACAGAACCATGAATTCCTGTTGTTTCAGATGTCCCTAAAAGTGATCAATAGATTGTTTGTTCCAAATAAAATATTTGTTCCTTTTGCACATAAGCAAAACAGCATCAGAATTTGATTTAATAGTAGCATCTTATCCTTGGTTAAAAATTGTGACTTGTTTCCAAAGAATAAAGCAAGATGTAAGTTTTACATAATTTTATTTTAAATTCCGAACATATTTAGAATTATTTCTGCTAAAGTAAAAATTATTACTTCTTGCTACGGAAGGTTTTACAAAAAGTATAGTTGGCATTCTTAACTGACCTCTTATATTGTAAAGTGTTTTGTGGTTTTTGTGTTCTTTTGTTCTACAGAAGCTGATAAATATTTCTACCAACACAGTAAACCTTCACATAATACCACCCCAGACGATATATTTTCAGATCAAATACAACAAAACAGTAAGTGTCAGCAAGTCTCCATACTGCTCTTTGCATGCAGCACAGGTTTTGTGCCATATAAGCAGCTTTCACATGGCTTCTATCTTGTTTTGGGTCATTTTCTAGCACCGGCTTGTGCCTGGTTTGTCCCTTGTGGTTACTGTTGATTTTTGCCCTGATGAATGGAGGTATTACTATGACTGCATCCGAATTCACTGTGAGGTGAGGATTCATTGCAAAACATAGTTAGAGTTGTAATGGAATGAAACAAGTATTAGAGCATGATGATAATGATAAAGGTATAGTTAATCTTCTAGAGACACATAGATTTATTCCCAGTGAGTCTTGATTGGAGTATTTAACTTAAAACATTAAATTTTTTTCTCTGTAAACATCCCAGAGCAGTAGGCAAGATTATATGACTTACTCTGCTGTTCTTTGCCAGTAGATCAGTCTTTGTGCCACATTGATGTAATGACTTAGCTGAGCAGCTCAGAAGAGCTCTAGAAAGTTGCATAACATATGGAAAGACAGAAGGATACTGAAAGCAGGTAGAATATTAATGTTCTGAGACACAACACAGTGATAATCTTGAAGATGTTTTATGCCCACTTACTGGCCAACTACTAGAGAAACTTTTTATTTCCATAACAGGCTGAGAAAGTTGGGGCTGTTCAGCCTAGGGAAGAGAAGGTTGCATGGAAACCTCATAGCAGCCTTCCAGTATCTGAAAGGGACTGCAAGGAAGCTGGAGAGGGACTCTTCATCAGGAACTGTAGTGATGGAACAAGGAGTAATGGATATAAATTGAAAGACAGGAAATTTAGGTTAGATACTAGGGAGGAATTCTTTACTGTGAGGGTGGTGAGACACTGGAACAGTTGCCCAGGAGGGTTGTGGATGCCCCAAGCCTGGCAGAGTTCAAGGCCAGCTTGGTCAGCCCAGTCTAGTGCGAGGTGTCCCTGCCAATGGCAGGGGGAGTTGGGACTGGATGATCCTTAAGGTCCCTTCGAACCATTAACATGATATAATTCTATGATTTACTAATTGTAAGATATAAATATTTGCACTTGTTTGTATGTTTTTTTGTTTGTTTGTTTGCAGGGAGATGATACCTTAGTTGTTCCCATGCATGCTTACCCTGCTATGAATGTTGTAGCATTTCCATCATTTATAAATCTGTCTGATGTATCAATTGGTCAGAGGTGAGTTAAGGACAGACATTTGTCTACATTTTGCAAGACATGTCTGAACCCTGAAAAATCCCATTTTCCTCTATTCATGCAACATAATGTGTTAAAAGCCTTAAGAAGCTCAGCTACCATCTGGACTGCAAAATAATTCTGTATATGAACTGTTTCAGGTGCACATTCAAAAAATATGTCAAAAATATTCAAAGTAAATGCTGTGCAAGCTAAACATATATAAAGATGGGGCTGGTTAATTTTGATTCTTGTGTTTAAAAGTATTTAATGAGCTAGACTTCATCTTACATTGTCTATTGCATGGATGCAGCACTGACTGTTCTCATGAACTTATCAGTAATAGTTGTTAATAGGAACTGGCAAAGGGAAAAGGAGAAGGCAGATTCTGTTTATTAGGGCCTAGTTCTGCAGTATATTTGCTATATTAGTTGTAATTATGGTGATTTTTGTTAGTGTAAAGATTTGAGTGAATTCTAGGAAAGGAAGGTCTTAGCAGATGGTTTTGTCTTAGCCTATGAGTTGAAAGTAACTAATGAATTTTACTGAAGCACAGAAATGTGAATAGGGAAGGCACGTACAAGAAATATGCAAAATTCTGTAGTACAAATGAGTCCAGCATTGCAGAATAACATTTGTGTCTTTTTGTTTGTTTGTTTTTCTAATGCCCTTTAGTCTGTTAAACTTCAGTGAATCATAACATTGCAAGTTTTTCACAGGACTGAACATAACTCCTGATATTCTGGGGCCTCTAGGCATGATGTGATTCTGTTATTTGCTCCATTTTAGTGCTGGACTATACAGAATTTTCATATCTCAGAATACAGAGAAGATATTAGAAAGAGAACAAAATATAATTTTAAATAACCAGATTTTTTTTCAACACAGCAGGGATGCTCAAAGATACTCCTGAGGAAATTTGGAAGAATTCCTGAAGACAAAACTTGTGTTTTCAAACCTTAATTTTTACCAGTATTTTTCAGCAGTAAACTACTAAAAAGTTTCTAAAAATGAATGCTTTCTGATATAGCTGGTACTTTACAGACCCCGAAAGAATTTGGGCTCAATTCATAGCCCACAAACTCAATGGAAATACTGCCTTTTACTTCCTTTTACTGAATGTAGGATAAATTTGATATTCTACCACCCACCATTCTCCTTAGGTATAGAAGGTCCATCAGGCAACAGGTGGCATATTTGGCTTGTTTTTAAGGCACTTTGGTTGCTATTCAAGCTGCACTATCCCCTAAAACCAATTGCCTGCCTGGTCTGCCATTGCATCTTCTTTGTGAACATGCCATAGTGAGGCAGAGAAAAAAGAACTTTGCTATTATGGCTGATTTCTTTGGGCATTTTAAAATGTGCTTTCCAGAGGAACACTGTGTGTAACATGCATTCTTTGCTAATCAGCAGGGTAGGATTTCAGTCAGAGAATTGACAAAAAACAGAAATAAGCCTGCGTAAATGGATCTTGATTTGCAGGGTGATGAATGGTAGTGCACCAATGCTTTTGTGTTTCAGTTTGGTCTGTGAAAACACTTGCATGCAAAGGCAAGACAGGTTGAAAAGATGTGTGCTAATACTGCTCACACAACCTGCATGAGACATAAAGGGCTATTCTGAAAATTAGGCCCCAGTACCATTATTTCTACAGCGGTTAAAGTTTAGTCATTCTGATGTGCTGGAGTTCTCAAGACTTTCTTTTCTCATCATCTTTCATGAGGAGGGCCATGGGAAAAGGCTGATTTCTGGTTCTGTACTCATTGTTGCTCCAATTTGCATTGTTTGTACTTGCTAGATATTACAGTCTGTAAGAATTTGAGCATGGGCATAAATAACTTCCAAAAAAAAAATTTTTTTAAATTTTTGTATAATCAGATTCTGTATGTCTAGCATTCAAATCAAGATTTAGCTCTTATTTCCTGGGGGGATGAAAGATCTGAAATATTTTGCTATTTTGGAGCAGTAAGAAATTATGATTTTCACATTACTAAGTAACCCACCTTTCTGAATGCAGGTAATTTAGTGCATGGTGTGTATAATACAATTTCCCAGCTTGTAATTGATGAACAACTGTACCTTGATTAACATAATTTTTCCTTTATCTCTTTTCAGTAAGGAGTATGTTATCCCATTGCAGTGCAGCTGTCCCATAGATTTTGAATTCCACATTGATATTATTCAGCCTCACAGAGCCTTCACTGTCCAGCCGACATTTGGTAGACTGACTTCTTTAAAATTCTAAATGTAAAATCTGTATTTATTAAGTGTAGTTACTTGTGATGGTGTATTCAGTGCTGTACAAAAAAAACCTTTGCCTCAGGCAAAGCTTCTGCAGGTAAATGCTGCCAGTCATTTTGACCCTCATGGCAAATAGCCATCTTGGCTGTAAGTTTCTTTAGGCAATGGTCAACTTTGACAAAATACGGGATATTCCAAATGGTCCGTGCAGCCTTCATTTTCCCAGAAGAATATCCCTGAAAAAAGGGTCATCCCAGTAAAACTTAAGTCAGAAATTTTGGTAGTCTGAAACTATGGCTGAAGGCCATCTAAAGAGCACTAAAAAGTTTCAGCTCCTACTCAAAGCCATTGTACTCAGAGTAATCATAGTATCATAGAATCACTTAGGTTGGGAAAGGCCCTGACTGTTTAGGGATGTGAATGGTGATTAAAGTGTTTGAGAAAATAATGGAATAGGTAGTAAGGAAATAAGGTCAAGCAGAGACAGGTAATGCATCAAATCCAGATGAGTACCCTAGCTTAGAAAAGCACAGAGGAATATGTTTATAAATGCTTTGCCCATGAAAGCAGAAAGTGCCAAAGACTTAAGACTAGCAGATGCAAGTGCAGAATTTCTACATATAAACAGGCAGTCATTTTCACAGCAGTATGAAATATTATAGCCCTACTCTCAACTCTCTCTGCTCTAGCAAAATATCTTCTATTATCTGGCAGCAAGACATAGGTTTTGAAAGATTCTTTGAGACTGGAAAGATTTTCCATGCCTACTGCCATCCACTCAAAGAATTAAGTTGTTTTAAAAAAAGTAGCCCAGAATGAGTTCTAGTACACTTAAGTGGGCTCATGTTATAATGGACTGTTATTGTTTTTCTCCTCTAATCACAGGAATCATTCCAGCCAATGGAAAAGTCAAAGTAATTGTGAAGTATTCCCCACTTGAGTATGGAACAGCACAAATGGCAATGCAGTTACGGATTTCAGAGTTTCACTCAAAACCCTACGTGTGTGTATTCACAGGAACATCAATACCACATCTGGCTCTGATGTATGTGTGGCTGACTAGTCTTTGAATGTTTTTGCCCAATTCTAAAAGATGATAATGTAATAGAATTTCATACCATTTTGCTATGATCTTTTTAAGTATTGGTTTCTTTGAAGACTTACAATGCACTGAAGTAATTCTACTGTTGATACATGTACCTGCTTTTTTACACTGTTTGATTAGAACATCCTTAATCTACATGAAATAAAACAAACAAAATAAATGTAATGAGAAGTTACATATCCTGAAATAAATGGGAGCATCCTCAGCTTCTATCATTCCCACTCATTACTCTTATTGTTGAGGCCTTGCAAGATGCAGGGAGTTTTGAGCCTTTTGGACTGTACTTAATTTTTTTGCAAAAAAGTTAGACTTATATGTCATTTAGAGAATGCTTGTGAAACAAATATGTGTCCTTCTGACATCTAGAAAAGAATATTTTGATGAACAACAAAGTCATCCAGAGAAAAAAGCTGTGTCTGGAAAACCCGTGTTGTGGAGAAGAGACCGGTTCAGCCAGCTACAGTCGAAGCCTATTCAAAAACTAAAGGTGTGAAAAGATAATAATTACAAGTACTTTTCTGGGCTGGAAATCTTCCATGTTTCTGATTTTTCCTATTAATTTACATCTCATAGGAAATTGAATACCAGAACCTCAGATTCCCCACAGACTTGTCAAATCCGTATGCTGTAGCTTCTGTTTTGATTCAGGAACCAGGCAAATTGAAGTTAAAGGACATAAAAGAAGGTAGAGTAATTAAGCAGCATAAACTTGGTCTTAGCATTATTTGTAGCTCTGATGAGGAGCTTGGCTTCAGAATTGCTGAGGTGACATGACTGTTGTTTCTGTGAGAACTCTCACCTTAGCTTTATGTATTAATGGGTACAGTTATCTTAATGGATGTTTTTCCCAATTAAAAATCCAATATAGACTGAGGTGTGATATGGCTTTCTGATGTTCCTGCAGCCCTGTCCCAAGGCAAAGTAGGAAAAAAATCAAGACAGATGAAGGATGCTCTATTTCAACTAAAAGTCAAACAAAATGTTCAGGAAGAGGAAGCAAATCATCTAAAGTGGTGAGTGTTAGCTAACCATGTTAATTAACCATGTTAACAAGACTGGGACTTGCTTAACCAAGGCCTCTATGAATGATGTATACAATGTCCACTAGTGCAGAATGCTGCCATTTTGCGTGCCGGTATGTTTGGTTTAAGCCTAAATTACTGCTGTTTTATTTAATATTTTTTTCTCTCCTGCTAAGAGCAGACTCAGTAGTAATCCATAGTAGTACCCAATGACGATTTTGATTGCTTTATTGTCCCATTCAAAAAGAAACCTGCTGAAAACATGGTTCACCTAACCTTCTTCTCAGGTATCTGATCTTGTGCCCTTAAGAGCAAATGAAGATTTTGTCATGGCTGTCAATAAATTGAGGCTAAAATGAATAGTGGAGTAAGAGGAGAATTACACTTGGAAGTGTTAAAAAAACATGTAGATGTAGCGTTGCTAGATGTGGACATAGTTTAGTGAAGTGTTAGGCAGTGTTAGGTTAATGGCTGGACTCTGAGATTTTAGAGGATTTTTCCAACCTTAATGATTTCATTATTCTATTGTACATCAATTGGTGCAAAGCAGAACACAGTTGGATCTTTAAGCACATGATGGTTTAATTTGAAACCCACAGATCATCTTATACACTGAATGTGATGGACACCTAGGCACCTCAGGAAGAGGGGAGCAAGTCTGTTAGTCTTTGAATAAACAAACTGTGCATTAAGTAAAGCATTTTCCTTGTCTCCACTGTAAATGCAGGCAAGTTCATAAGGGAAGTGATCCAATCTCTGCAGAGTTTAAAAAAGAGATTATTGAAAGCCGACAAAGGGAAGAAGAACAATACAAGGTTAGCCTTTGATGTTTTTTCTGTAAATTTAAAATCAAACTTACACTTTCAGATTATGCAGTGCACTGTGAATTGTATCAAGCTCTCTACATGTTCAGTTTTTCTTCATTAATCAGTGCAAACCTGTGCTAGTGATGGTTGTTACTGCAGTCGTGTCTTTATTGTGTCTGTGCATCACTGTTTCAGGGGTGTTGTTATCTTGAAGGTAGACAGAGAGAAGGGTAAGATGTCATCAGAAATGTAACGGTATTTGCCCAAATGAGTACATTTGCACCCAGCCACCCAATTTCATCAGAGTGCTACATTCCAGCATAATCCTGTCAGCACCAAGGCCACATCCATTCTGTTTGTACTGTACCTCTGAAGAGCTGCTATCCTGAATGGCTCACATTCAAAGAGCTAGATCCAGTCAGTACTCCCACACAGAGCCATGAGGAGATAATTCATCAAGTTGCACTTCTGCATTTTCACCCTCTCTCTCTTTGGTTTCTTCCAGTCACTGCAGACTGCAGGTCCTCTTCCGCAGAGATGACAACAGCAATAAGTAATACTTGGTGGCAGGAAATATTTTTCCCAGTGTGGCACAGCCCTTAGGACAGGTGGAGCCTGTCCGTCTTATCCTGCCTCCTGGGTATTCAAATAGCTTCTGGTATCCCACTGACTTCCAGCTGTTTGTGGGAGTGAAATTATTTATACATAGGGTAAAGGCTTGATTTATACACTGAATTAGGCAATATAAAACATTATATTTAATGCTAAGAAGAAGGAAATGGGTGAAAAAGGATCTAAATTGTGAGATTGATGTATCACTGAATTAGATGTAGGTTAACTTTGTTTAGAAGCACCTATTTCCTAACCTGTTGATTTGGCTATGCAAAGCAAACCATGTTTCATTAGGACAGAGATTTGATTGAAACTCAGACCTGAAAAGACATTTTTTTACTTTGTTTGACTTCCTTAAGGGTTGCAATAATCACACCCTAAAAGGGAATGAAATCTGTGTTTTGTTAAACACCACCAGAGTGTTACATTGTGAGTTTCCCTAATTGTAATGGAGGAAATTATTCACTAGGTGCTTTGTGCTAATGTGATTTTTCTTTAAATTAGCTCCAAAGAGGAGATCCTATCATAGAACAGGAGTTTCGGAGGAGTGAAGTAGAAGTTTCCTTCAGACGTGTTACCCGGCATGTTGACCAGGTTTGTTCATATGTTTTTATAGCCTGCTATATGCATGCTAAATTATCACCTCCTAAGCTAACAAATAGCTATAGATGTTTGACACTGAATACTTTTCCTCTTGATACTCCTATTTCTGTGTCAGTGCCTTATTTCCCATTTTACTTTTAGGTAGGGCAAGCACCATGCTACATGCACAGCTCATCTTCTAATGTTCTGCTCTAGTATGAGAGTCAAGTGGAAATCTGCAGGCCTAACCTGAGATTTATATTACTTGTTTCTGAAAGATCTTTCAGGAGAAGCTTTCTCATGCCTCTTTGTAAGGTTAAGCATATCACAAGATTTCCAGCCTTTACCTGCAGGTCAGATTGACAGGAACCTTTCTAGTACTTAGATTTTTTTTTGCCCTTCTCTTTGGTGTCTTTCTCTCCTCTTTGGATATGTGCCATTATTGGAGAAAGGATACTGGTTTTGCTGGGTGCCTGATTTGAATCCTTATTTCAACTTCATGTCTGTGCCAGATAAAGTGCGTGTTTGGTAGAGCCCCTGTGCATTCTCTCTGCTGTCCAAATGCCCGTGAGTGCACTGAAGTTCTAGTCTGTGTTGGTCATTTGTGTGGATGCAGACCATACCACGTTATCTCTACATTCCCTGTGCTACATCTGCAAATACTTGGTGATTACCTCCCATTAAGCCCTGCAGTGAAGGCTTCTGGCTAAATGCCAATGCTTCAAGTATTTTCACTGGCCAATTTCAGTATTTAGAGATAACATATGGATTCAGGCCAAAGAATGGCTTGGGATGGAGAAAATTTCTACCTTATCTAGATGTAAAAAAGGGTTGTCCTTTTATGTTTCCTTTTTTAAAAATACACCATGCAGCAACCAAGTGTCCATCCCACATTTGACTTGCTCCACAATGACCCTTGGGACAGCAGAAAGAGGATGCTCAGGAAATTCCAACAAGCAGCATACAAGGTAAATTGAACAACCAGAATGCAGTGTGGGGGCATGACACCAGGGAAACAGCACAAAAGAACATGCAACAAGCATGTAAGGACTGATCACAGCTAGCTAGGGATTTGGTAGTTTGATAAATATGCCCCTATCTCACCAGGAAATAAGGATCTGGTGTAAGTTTTGTATTCAGTTCATCTTTGATACTGCAATTTATACTAAACAAATGCAGATAAATTCAGATTTTTTTAAAGTAAAAAATAACTTCTGTACAAAAAAGATTTGAAAATGCATATAGAATACTGCAGCCAGTTTTGGGCCCCTTGTACAAGAAAGACTTTAGTAAGTCACTCACTCACTGGAGTGAGTGCTGTGTAGAGCCACCAAGATGTTCAGGACTTAGAGCACTTACTCTGTAAGGAGACAATCTGGAGAAGGAAAGTAGAGGGACAGAACAGCACCTTCCAGCTCCTCTGAGGTTATTGATGATGGAGGATCTGTGCAATGGTGCATGATGGGAACATGGAAACAACAGGTGGAAATTCAAATAAGGGAGGAATAGACCCAGAAACTAAAGACTAATCAGTAAAATAATTTATTTCATTTGGTTTCAGTATAATCTTGCATCACCACTACTCTTTCCTCAGTAAATCTTAATGTAGCAAGCAAGATAGAAATGTCCTGCTCTTCTAGTGTCTGTTTGGATATTTTTCAATCTATTCATAATACTGAGGTCTTGAAATTAAATGCTCTTTTCTGTATTGTACAAATAAAGAGGTGACCAAATGGTCCCATCTGGTATTAAAACTGGGATTCTTCATTTTTACCCTGTAGGGTATGGGCAGAAACACAGTGCAGGTTGCTGTTTACTCTCCTCATTCTCAGAGCTACAAATATTTATATGGCCCTGGTTAACTCACTGTATATGCCAGTAAACACAGCTGAAGGATTAGGACCTAGCAAAAAAAAAAAAAAGTCTGATTAACCTGTAAGACTAAATTAAAATTTGTAACTGTATTTATTGTGTAATGCCATTATAGAGTTGAGATCTATTCTACATCTTTCCTTCCAATTTTCTCTGAACAGAAAACTATATTAAAAATTCTCAAATAGAGATGTATGAGTGAGCTCTGGAGAATAAATACAAGTATAACATATACATTATTTCTATGGCTGTAAATCTTAGGATGTTTGACTTAAATTTAAAAATCATTCTCTCAGATTTTGGTTCAGGTTCGTCTAAATCGTTTATTGCTTCTGTTCCGTGGACTGCCCAGGGAGGCCAGAGGTCTGGAGGAAGGGTCCGTGTCTGGTAAGGATTAGAAGAACAAGTTGATATTTTGACCATGGGCTATGATAATTCAGGTTGTGCTGCAGTGTGTCAGGTGCATTACATATAAACATAAAGACAGAGTCCTTAAAAAGGAGTCTTCCAGTAAGAAATAAAGTGTGACAAGGTAGAGGCATAGAGTGATTTGGATTGGATGGCCTTTAAAGGCCATCCAGTCCAACCTCCCTGCAATAAGCAGGGACATCTTCAATGAGAGCAGGTTACTCAGAACCCTGTCCAGCCTGACCTTAAATGTTTTCAGGGATGGGACATCCACCACCTCTTTGGGCAACTTCTTCCAGTGTTTTACCATCCTTGTTGCAAAAAATTTCTTCCTTACATCTAGTCTGAAACTGCCTTATTTTAGTTCAAAACCATTACTTCCTGTCCTATGGCAGTAGGCCCTGCTAAAAGGTAGAAATGGCTGCAGTCAAGATACATCTATTTTCCATACACATTATTTACCATGTTTAAGAAATGTAATTAACTATTTTTAGGAGCCTTGCCATTTATCTACTTAATAACAGGGCAGAAACTGTGGATATTCCATCATTGGAACTGTTCACGGCCAGGATGGGTGGGGCTTTGGGCAACCTGATGTAGTGATAGATGTCCCTGCCCCTGGCAGAAGGGTTGGACTGGGTGATCTTTAAAGGTCCCTTCTAACCCAAACCATTCTGTGGTTCTGTATGTAGGCCTGAGGAGCAATGAAAGGACAGATGGGACTGTGTGAGAGACAGGGAGATGAACAGATCAGGTGGAGCCCAAGAGGTGAGAATCACAGGATGAGAGGAGCTTACTGCAGGGGGGATGGAAGGGGGAAAGACACCTGAATGTGATGAAGGCCAGATGTCTGAACTCAGTGAAATGAGACAGTAGGAACCATGAGACACATTGCCAAGTAGCCAGTACTGGGTTGAGTTTTTGTCCTCATTGTTTTCTCATAGAAGTGTTTTTAATCAATTGGGTTTTTTTTTTTTTTACACTAAAATGAAAGTGCCAGTCTGGAAAAGTCACTTGTTATTTAACATCATAGAAGAAAACTGACTTTGGATGGGAGCCACTTTTGGGTAAATAGGAGACAGAGAAGAATTTGAGTCTCTTATTTCCCACTCCCTTGTAGACACACACTATTTGACAGCTCCTGAGACACAGTGTTCCATATTAGGCCTTTTCCTTTTTCTGCAGATAGGCACTTTTAATTCCCAGGATGCAGGAGATGCAGGAATGCTGCAAATAGAAGATGTAATGACATTTAGTGTAAGAGAGGCCTCTGACTTGTCTCAGCTTTGCTGTGAACCATGATGGAAGGTGTGGGCTGTGATGTCTTTTTAGGAAAGGGGAAATTAAATTTGTCTGCTATTCAAGGTATTGTGCTCATATCTTATAGATGTGACATTTAAAATATTTAAGAAGTATTAACTTTTTATATTAAAATTACTAGACATCCTTGTTTAGGGAAATGTTAAATACATTTTGTGGCTTGATTCTATTTCTGAAACAGTGTATTAAGATATATTACAAAATCTTAATATTTGATTTCCACTCATGACAGAAAGCAGGAGTTTCAGCAGAGCAGAGAAGAGTGAAGAACATAAAGAGTTTTCTTCCAGAATATCTGAAGATCGTATATTGCCTTTTGAATTCCCCTTTTACAGTTCCCATGAACTACACAGTTATTTGGTAGGTACAGTAACTCAAATGTTAGTCAAATGTTAGAATTTTGTTGAAGACATTGGCCCCAGGGCTGATAGTCCTTTTATTAAAATTTCACAGTGTAACTGGTGTATCGGGGTTCTAGCAAATTAATTCAAGACTTCAGATTTACTAAAGGTTCTGCTGAAAACAGTAAAAAAATCTTTCATTCTCTTAATTGTATCCTAAAATTGTGAGCAGTACATTAATGCTTAGAGTCAGTTAACATCCATTTTTCAGAAGCAAAGAAAAAAATAACTGAAATACTGGGATCCAAGAACGAACAACAGCAATATCAAGCTGTATAAAATAATTATTTACATAATTATAGCCATATATTTTCAAGTAGCTGTGCTCATGAATTGCTGCCAATACAAAACAAAATGCCCACCATATTACTGGTTTTAAATACTGTTCTGTTTCAGGCACCTGATGCTCTTGGCCTAGTTCCTATTGAATCTGTAGACGTGAAAGTTGAAAACATTCTTCCTTTTTATGACTTGAAGGTGAGTCAGTATGGCTCCCTCATGTTTCTCTTACCTGTGCATTTAAATGATTCACTGGTCTCTGCACAGCCCAGTAAAAATGTTGTCTTAAGAAGGCTGTATGATTAGCATGCTTTTATAAAAACCAAAGCTCACCAGTTTCCATAAGTAACCAGCATACAGCCAGAAATATTCCCCTCTCTCCACAGAGATGAATCACCTCAGCTGAAATTATTGTATCTCAAAGATCAAAGTCCTGGTGAAGTATGGGTTCTCAAAGTTTTGGTTATGTACCATGTCCTGGGAGAGTGCTCCAAGTGTCTTTTACCGTGGAGATGTGATGTGTCCATGATAAAGCCAAATGTTCCACTCCATCTATGAGTTAACTGAATGTGATTAGTGTCATTTCCTGCAGCGTATCTCTTTTCTTTGCACTTAGGTTCCTCAGCATTGCAACATTATGAAGTATCAGCCATTTTGTACACACTACGCAGCTACAAGTTACAAACCTGTAAAACTTTCTCGACCACTGAGGCAGGGAGCCCAGGTAACAAAGTCACTCCCAACCCTACGTTTCCACCATTATTTGATTGATTTTGCCTCAACATTTTATACTGAAAGATTTACTACACTCTGAAAATTTTTGATGTCTGTGTTTTTCAAGGATGAATTGATTCAAGTAGTTCCTTCTCCTGAGGGGCAGCTCTCTCAGAGGAAAGATTTTGACAAAGCAGCAGAAGGGGATATCAGCCTATTAAACCTGGTTCCTCCCCAAGCTTTAGTCCACCCAACAGAGAGCAACCCACTTCGCATTTTTGTAAGTAGGAGTTGGCTTCCGTAAAAAACCTAAGAAAGGTGCAGAAGTGTGCTTGTTTCACCAGAAGCCTGATGTGGAGTTTGTGGGCAGTTTTCTTACTCAGATTGGTTTTAAAACTATCCAGAGTAATCCTTCATGGTGCAAGCTCTGATAGATAGGAGTCACAGAGTTCATCCCACTGGGAGGGGCACCATTTCAGTTTAGAATGGGTTTTGATCAGTTTAGGGGAGGGATGATAAGAAAAATTGCAGTGAAAGCAGAGAACTGGAGACTCTTCCAGTCTGACACTCCAGAAAGGATCAATGATCATGGGATTTCTGAGAACGCCATGGAACCCCTCCCTTCTCCATTTGTTTCCCCATTTGGATGTTAGAGGAAAGGCCATGATCTTGGCATCTCAGTCCATCTGTAACCTCACATTCTTGCCCAGGTATCTTGGATAGGTGCAGTCTTTTCCTACTGTTCAGCAGGGTGCTACAGATGTGCCTAATCCTTGGGTAGACAGAAAAGTGAAGTCAAACTCTGCTCACATTGCATCCTGCTGCCTTACAGTTTCTAAGAGTCCTCACAGCATCCCAAATCACATTTCCAAGTTGTTAGGCACAGAGATTCAAAAAAATCACTGCCACTTGCATGGGAGGGTTTTCTCTTACTGTTGTCATGGTAGATTGTGCTAGGTGGCACCAGCTGCACGATGTATTTCCCACAGTGCAGTACAGCCTGGAGGTCCCGAGGTGCCTCTGAGCAGGCAGAGACAGCTGCAGGGCTCAGTGCATGGGCACAGGCAGATCTTGCACCCAGCATGGCACTGTGCCTGCTGTGGGGGGCTCTGGCTTCCAGCCCTGCCCACTGTGCTGGTCTGGTGACCTTGGCATAACATCTATCATGTAGACTCATCCTCCTCACATGCAGCCAGGACTCCAGTGGACATGCTGATGAGATCCTCTGTGCATCTCTTTCATCCCTCTGTCATAGCAGTGTGAGAGCCAGGCACAGCTTGATCCCACACTACCCAGTACTGGGCTTTATCCAGAAGCAGATGCTAATGCAGGGAAATGCATGGCAAAATGTGGAGCCATGTGTGCTGTGGCTTCCACCACAGCAAATCCATTTTCCCTTCTTGGATTCTGAACTATTCAGAGAATCAGCAATGGATTTCAGAGTAATTAGGCAATAGTTTTTTCTTCCAGACTTGGAGACAACAGCTAAATTGCTGTATTTTAGACAGTAGGGAGCATGAATAAATCACACAACATTGTAGAATGAGGGGAAGATACAGAAAGTGAAGGATCATACCAAACAGAGCAGTCACAGTAAGACAAAGCTGTGAATCTGGGGAGACTACATTAGTTGTAAGAACTGAAGTTTCATTAATTAGATTTGTTATGGTACTCAGAACAATTTATTAAAATAGTCTCCTCATTATTTTTAGAACCCCATTCCAGGATTAGTTCCATTTTTACTTCCTTTGGCCTATTGTGAATCAAATATTGAATATCATCTTTGTCCTCATCCAAAATATACTGTTACCAAGGAATGTCCCAAAGGATCCAGTATTCCAGTCACACAAAAGAAATTTCTGGATCACAAGGTATGACCTTTTGGGTTTATTGTATGAATACCTGTCTTGGGTATGTTCTTCTTGAGAACTTGCTCTAAGGAATCAAAATGGAAGGTGGAGTCATTCTAGATAGAAAATATTTTCAAATACAAATTATGCATGCACCTAAATAGTCAGTACGTGGGTCAGAATAACTAATTCTGCTTAGGCTTTATCCATGTCTCTTATTTATGCCTTCATGTTCCTTTGCTCTTTCCATGTGTTTAATGTGGTATTTTCATGTCCTTACAGTGATGGAAGGAACTTTGAAATATTCAGCTCCCCAAATTCAGTTCTCAGCCAAGATGCTTGGTCCTGCAAGCCTCTCTCCCTATAGCATTATGTATTAGAGGTCTGATTGTGTATAAATTGTCATTTCAGGAAGTGATTTGTGGAGTAATGGAATGGAGAAAATTCTCACCACTGGAGTATTCCACTTTTTCTAACATTCCCACATTGACAAATACAGTACTTAGGTAAGAAAAGATTTGAAAATACAAATCCTCTGTTCTGCACTAGTTTCTGCTGCCTGTAACTATATTGATCAGTCACTAGTCCCACAAATGAAAGTGGGCCTCCAAGTGGAATTAATTGCTGCTCAGAAATCCAAAACCAACAGAAAAAAAACTCCTACTGAGCTCCTAGAAGGGTGGATTAAGAGCAATATCATTAAAAGAAATGCCTAGCCCAGGAAGGAAAATTCCAGTCTGGGCTTTCAATAACATCTCTCCTGAAAGGTTGTTGACTCAGTCCTAGAAGACCCCAGGAGGTACAAACTCTGTCAGTAAAACTTTTTAACTTATGGACACTTGCACCCAGTGGTAGCCAACATCTCTCAGGCTCACATTTCCTTATATCACAGCATTTTTGACGTAGCCAGATTTTCCACAAATATTTAAAAGTATATAATCTTCATTGTAACTGCAACTGATGTGCCGCTTCAAAATCTGAAAATACCATTAGTAATAATGCATTAAACTAATACTATTTCCATCACAGGGATCCTTACAGTTCAGATATGCTTCCAAGAGATGTACCACCAGTGCTGAGTGACTTATCTGAGAGAGACAAAGAGAACATAATTGACCAGTAAGTTTCTCCTCTGTTCTGTATATGCTGTTATTGACTATGTCTAAACCACTTGTATGGATGTGTCAAAAGCTGTCCCAAGAGACCCTCAAAGGCAAAAGCACAAAGTCTCTTTTCCTAAAACATACTTGTTTGCTAAAAAATACTTTCAAAAGGACAAAGGCAAATTGTTCATCATCTTACTGATTTTTAGTGAGACAGATGAAGCTGAGTTCAATATGATTCTTACTCCAGAGATGGTGAAAGCTGAATTTCCACAGATTGGGGGGGCACTCTCAAAAGAAGATGAAGAAGAATCAGCAAAAACAGAAAGGTAGGTATATTTTGAAATTAGAAGAGAGGAATGGAATCTAAAGTCAAGCATCCCTTTCAGAATTGCATAGAAAGTCATACTGAGATGTTCTAGGGGCTCCATCACAAGTGGGATGCAGATCTAGTATTTTGAGCAAATTTGCACTGCAAATTCAGTCTCTGGATTTTTTACTTCAGAAAGCAGCTGTGAATGTGATGCATTGGCCTGGATCTCTGATTATGGTTATATCAGTATGATCTAATACTTGAGGCAGTTTGCTTGCTTTCTCAGAAATGTTCAACATTCTTGGACCCGTGACTTTTGCTTTTCATTGACCCTTTTGGTTAGATATTTATTAATGCTGGCAGCCCTTGTTCTGGCAATCACAGCATGTGTTCCCACATGGATAAAATGTAATACTCAGTCAGTTTGTGTTTACCTGTCAGATGGTTAAATTTCCTAACTGGCCAAGCCAAGAGTTAAGTGTTCTCTCCACCGTTTCACTACCTATTCAGTTCTGCATCAGTGATGCAATACTCTGTGTTCATTATGAGAAAAGAAATCTCAAGTGCCTCTTCCTTTGGATTTTGAAGACATTCCTAAGTAGTTTCCCTGATTATTATAAATACAAATGATGCTTTAAATTTCTTGCAGAGATCCACACAATGGTCCAGATGGACATTTTCAACTCCAGAACAGTGAGATCGGAGAGAAAATTCGAAAACATCTGGAGACATTGAAGCTGAAAGCACTTAATAAAACCCTTATTCTGGGATAAGAGTAATTTTACAAAGTTCATGGCCTGGCCCTGCTTATCCTGTTAGTGTATGAGGCTTCCCCTGTCCCAGCTACATTTACTTTTGTTCAGTGAGGTCAGCAACTTCATATGCAAAGAGAAGAGAACCACCAGTAATGCCACCTCTGCCAAGGACTCTCACTGTGCTCACTACCCCAAACACAAAAATTACTCCAGTGAGAAACCTCAGCTTTGCATCTGTTTATTTTGTTGTGGTGTGAAGGACCAGAAAACCTCAGTACTACCATGTAAATGGTTTGGTAATTAGTTTACAGGTCACAGTTTTCAAATAAAATGTGAAAAGGCCTCATGACCAAAATCTTCTGATTTTGTTTTTTTTTTTTTTAGTTATGACCTACCCTTGAATTTTTGCAGGTAAGTTGCTAAATCTCAGACATGACAGTAAACCATATATTTGATATTTTTAAGGAAAAGGAAGCCTTGAACACCATTATTGTCTGCAAAGACAATGTCCAAATAAGTCTCATTAGCTGTTCAGGAATTTAATTCAGTGCACAGGTCTTGGCAAAAGCATGCATGGGTTGAGTGAATGAACGGCAGAGCCTCATGAGAAACCTATAATGCTCTGGGTTAATTTCTAGGAAATTCTCTAGGAAATTTCCTTTCCTAGGAAAGGAGATTTCTCAGCATATCATCTTGCAGCTGAGATGTCTCCTACTTTCTTGTCAGCAAGCTGGACTTCAGACAAAATTGTTTTTATCCATAGTGAATTGATTGCTCATTTTACAGAGTGGTCCAGGCTGTTTGTGCAGAAAAGCACAAATCTTCTGTAGTAAAAGGCATGGAAATTGCAGCAATACACACTACGTTCCTAGGAGCCATACTTCTTTCCAGGCATACTTAAAGCTCCTAAGAAAATAAGTTTATTTCAGAGAGTGATCAGTGTAAACAAGCTGTAAAAAGCTCAGGGAGATAGAAAATGGGAAAGCAGGGTGAAAAAGCTGTAGAATAGCCTCTATTATACTAGCTACAAACTATCTATGCTCACTTCAAAGAAATAAAAAGCTGTTACATTTCTGCTAACTGTCTAATTGACAAGGGATTGTTCAGAATGCAGGTCTGGATATCTGCAGATTTCTCTAACTACAAACAACTGCCTGAACTTGTACACATTGCTTTTTTTCTTCTAGGAGTCCTGAGGGAAGCAGTTGATCTTTTAAGAGATGACCTAAGAGCTGAGTATGTCTTTTAACATGACCATGACAAAAACATTATCAGAGTTTACAGTGAAAGCATTCACAGTTCATAATTCACTGCTTAGGTAAATCAAACATAGATAATTCTTTGGAAATGTTATCTATCAGCTAAATATCTGGTCTAGTAAAGATGGAATAAGTGTCCAGAAACAATAGTGATTGAACAAAGTCAATCTCTTTTTCTTACAGCAGTGTCACTCTGCCTCCCTTCTCCAGAACAGTTTCCTGGTCATCCCAGTGGAAATTATTCATGTTTCAGTAGACAGAGGTCTTCAAACAAATGAATTCCCTTTCTGTAGAAGTCATCCTCCTTTCTATGTTTCAAGGTTTTTAGGGGCCAGGTTTCAGTGTGCAGAGAAGGTAAGAAAATCCATTACCTTGCACTAAAATCTTCCTAAAATTCAAAGGGACTGATGGCAGTGTGCAGATGTCTGTGCTTTATATCCCTCCAGGATACAGAGGTGATAAACCCTCAGAACTAATCCAGCTGTGTCTAAGAACATGGAATTTGGCTAAATAATCTGAAGTCTTAGGTTTTCATGAGACCACTTAAGTCAACCCCTGGTTGATTAATGAACACTTCCAGAAATGGGACATAAACCTTAAGAATTATAACCTGAAGTTGGTGGCTTTTCACAGTTCTGTGTTCAGTGTTTGATGAAAAGGACTGAGATGTTACAGAAAATTAATTGGAAGAAAAAGGAGTGATATAATGGAAGATTTGCCTTATTTGGGGAATCTAAGGGCTGCATTTTTACTGATTAAAGTGGGGAAGTCAAAATGTGTAAATTGATGTGCAGAATGTGCAGACAAGTTTATTTCCATTCACTGCAAGTAAACTTGCTACTGCTTCCCTTGTTTGGAAAGGATTAATTGGCTAAATGACAATGCAACCGTTTCCCTAATTAAGATATATCCATTTTGCCTGAAAAAGCCTGTCCTATTAGCAAAGTTAATAAACACTGACTCACTCTTCAGCTTTTCTCCCTCTTTATTACATAAATTAGCACTAACCTCTAAATCAAATAAAATGTACATTTTAAAAATTAAGAAAATGTTACTGTGGAAATGATCCATGAACTTAAGTGCTCAGTAACAGGATTATTAATCTCACTTACCGTTCTATGATGAGAAAACTCATCAAGGTCTTTAAAATGTAAATTAATTATATTTTATTAGAAGGCTAGGAGAAAAACAGCAATGTGACTGATGTAAAGAAATGGGTGAAATTGTATTCTCAGTTCATAAGAATATTTCATAAACTAAAGAAACCTTGTTATCTTTGAATTTGTAATGCAGGGTTCAGTTATTCCAAGGTCCAGTTGAAAGTCTTTTTGTCATCTGGTCTTTTTTCTGCACAGATTTTCTTCTGTCTATGCTCACACTGCATCCTTTGCCTTATGGAAACATCTCAAATGCTTCTCCCCAGCTGTTTAACCATGGAAAATTTTAGCTTTTGGTGAGCCCTCTCCTGCTCTTTCTGTTTAGTTGAAAACAGCAGGCAGGTTTATAATTTATTGGGTGATATGCAAATGGTGTCATTTCCTTAGAAGGCTGGATAAAGGTAGAGAATAAGGACTTCTCTGTGTAGAAGTGGTAAATTTCTTTGCAAATGTAATTGTAAAGTGCTGCTCTGCAATCTGTGAGTGCATAATTCTTATTGTTCCTTTAGAGACACCATATGAGGGCTTCTATGATCTTTGAAAATCACAGCTCTCATTGATGTACCTAGCTTTTGTATAGGAGTTATTTTAAGGCAGAATTGGTTTAAAAATTGGGTTTTCTCCTCTGTTTTCTTCTTCTCCTGTTGTCAATCTGTGTGTGCACTGGGTACCAGCACTGGTTGCTTGGAATAAGTCCTTTTCTTCAAGCAAATGCAGCTTGATAAGACAGCCTTCTCAAAATATTTTTGTTTGGGGATTTTTTTCCTGAAGTATAAAAAGCCTTCAGAGAGGAATCTAAGCAGTGACCAGTGTCTGCAACTGTTTGGTCTGGTATGGAATCAGCTCTTCCAGCCTGAGCAGCCTCCTTGGCATCCTCCAGCTCGGCCTGCTGCCAAAGTGTGGTCAGTGGTAGCTGCTTTGGTGTAGGGCCTGGAGAACCATCAGGAATACAGTGCTACAGTCACAGAATCCTTCTCTGGGTCTTGTGGTTTGGGATATTGTCAGTTGCAGGGTCTCTTGAGTTGCTCAGAAGGACATCCTGTCATTCCCAGGAATGCAGTTCCATTCATACCACTCCCACAGACTGAAGGTCTTGGTCAAAATTGTCTTCTGAGTCTTAATTTTTCTGGACCTCTCAAATAATGTATCATTTCTCCAAAGCTGGAATTGGTCAACGTACTGAGCCATCCTTTCATTGGCTGTGTTCCTCTGTGTTGTCCAAGAAAGCTGAATTTGGCCAAAAAAAGAAGCCAGACACATCTGACAGGGCTATCTTTACCACTTAACACCTGCAGAAGGTAATTGGTCGTGAGGGACCTACCAGATTATGTCTGTATGACCACAGCAGGGACTTGAAAATTAAATCAAGCAGCTCCTGAAGAACTCTAGGTGATTTCAGAACACCTGCAGGAATTATTTTTCCAAAGCACTGCTACATCAGAAAACATCTTCTGATGAGCTTCTCACTTGTGCCAGGCACTGTTTAGTTCCAGCACGTTCATGTTTTACCATCCAAAGGTTAAACTGTGTTTAAGTGAGAGAGAGCTCTCCAAGGTGAAAGCAATAACATGTCCTTCTGCCTTTAAATAATTAAAATTTCCAGTTAAGGACCCAAACCTATTTTTAGCTGAGCACATTTTTAAATGGTTACAGTTTTTCCTTATGTTTCTAAATACTTCAGTCAGTTTCTCTGAGTTTTTAATTGTACAAGAGACTGAGTTAACGATGCATTATTTTTAATCAGTTCATTTTATTTGGCTTCAGAATTCTGAACCAAATTATCACCATCACCAGCTAATTACTGGTTTATAATAATTTCACAGTGTGGAGTCTCCAGTAATCCAATATGCATTGCCTACAAAACAACAATGCACTGTGTCACCTCAGGGGTTTTGGCTGTATGTGTTACTGGCTGAATTTCAGAGCACCAGATGAAGAAACCAAGGCTTATTTCCCTTGAGTTTGGATTTGCATGATTACTTCTCTGTGTGTTATCCTGAAAATGGACATCAAGTATCAAGAGAGAATTGCTTTGAAACAATTCTCTCTTTGCTTCTCTGCCTCTGAAGTACCTTTCCCTGCAGGCAGCGTCACATTTCAACCTCCTTCCTGCTTCTGGTGACACAGCAGGAACAGATGTCCCTGTGCAGGTACTGTCAGCATTCATGGATATTTGTTTTCCATATTGGTACAGGAAAGTCAGGATGCTGCAAAGTGAACTATGTCCACCACCAGAGCTAGTGACTGAAAAGCTTCTGATTCCTTGTGTAGGATACAGACCTGAGAATCTCAGATTTCTGAAGTTTGGTTCATCCTGCTAATAACCCCTCTGTGTCAATGTGAGGAGTATTCCTATCCACTGCTGGAACACAACATAATTTGCAGTAGCTGCTTAGTAACACTGTAGAGCAGCTGAAAGGGAACAAAGCAGCTGTGTCTGCTTTGACAGCCAAATCCACCTTGATCATTTATTTATCCTTTCTGCAAGCACCTGTCCAGCTGCCCGGATGAACTCTTCCTCTGGGGATCCTTCCTCCTAGAAAATGCTGAAAATCCTACTGATGAGTTGTCTTTCAAACCTGCCTCATTCTGCTGAGGTCCTAATCCAGTAAGGTTTTCCTTACTGCAGCCTTCCCTTTTAATCTGTGCCACTGGAAATAGTGATTTATGGAACCAGGGCAATTTCAGTGCTGTTCCTAGTACATCAGCCATCATTCTACTATCACTCAAATTAGTATAGTCACATTCTTGCCTTGTTAAAAGCAGGTGATAGAGAGGCTGTGAGCTTCTATTCATGGTACTGATGTTCACACACTTGCTGAGAGGAGTGATCCAAGCTATCTGAACAGTTCCAATCCTGGTAATAACAAAGGCTTCAGTGCAGACTAGTAATGAACATCAGTGTCCAGCATCCAAGAAGGCTCATGGTGCTCACATTTAAATCAACCTTGGCTGAAACTAGCATGGACAGCTTTTTTGAGCTGCAGTCACACCTGCCACCTTAGAAGAGATATGCTTGAAGACTCCTGCATTTTGGAGTGCAACTCTGGTTCTTCAGAATTAAAAGTTAACAGTAACTAATAACATACATAATGAGTGATCCTGATCACTCGATTAACCAGCAGGAAAAAAGAGAGGAGATCTGAAAGAGCACCCCTGGGTATCACCATGAAGCTTCAGCTGATGCAAACTGATCCAGCCTTCTGTATTTCTTTCTCTTTTACTTCTGGTTTCTAAGCTTCAGGTTCTTCTCCAAGTATGTTTTAAAGCCTTTTCTGAAATTGTGAAAGCTAGAACTTTGATTTAATTTATATTAAAAGATGTATTGCTTAATCATCTGCAAACCAGTTATTTATCACATACCAGACAGTTACTGTTACTGTTGATGTCCTAAAACTGGTATTTCTCCTCTAGTATCAATCAAGATGAAGCTTCAGCTGAGGACTGGTTTAGGATCAGATCCCATTTTTATGGAAATAAATGAGCCTCTGAAGAGCAACCATGTTTACATATATAAATTCTTTCTGTCTGTCAGTGTTGTTTGAGAATACTGGCTGTCATTCTTGGGGCTTTCTGGTCCAAAGAAGGTGCAGTAAGGGAGTAGCAGCCCTCAAGAAAACTTCAGCAGAACACCTCTATAAGAAATAAACTGTAAACACCAGGAGCTCTATTAACATTAAAATTACTTTTCTGCCATTTCCTGTGGGGACTCTAACACTCTGTTGGTCACAAGTTCCTGGTCACATCTTGATCATTGTGGCTATTTCTAGTCATTATTGGATACATTATCCTGATGTATTATTTAGAAGACTGTTCATACAAATAGACAGATAAAAGGAAAGTTAGCTTTGTAAAAGCCACATACTGAAGTGTCTTCAGAAGTTGTGAGTTTTGGTTCTGATGTGCCTTGGCTGAAAACAAATGGCATTGTGTCACTGGCATCAATGCCATTTGCATTAGCCCTTTCAGATTTGGATGTTTCTCACTGCATTAAACATTTGCCATGGACACAGTCCTATATTTAAGGTGATAGATTGGAACTTGGTTCCCGAGAGATCACTTCATTCTGCTAGGCTGGAGTTACACAGAAGGGGCCTGATAATAGCCTGCTTCCCTTGGAAAGTCTTTACTTTGTTCTGCTGTTAAATGCTGCTAAATGTTCTGTGTTAAATCTTGTATGTTTAAGATGGCATCATATGCTGAGGGAGCAGATGGAAAAGAATTCAAGTCCTGTCTCCCTCTGATGCCCCTGGCAATGAAGCATCCAAATATCTTCATAGATCTGAGTGTAAGAGCTGTGCCAGGATGCAAAAAAAGGAATCTTTAATCTCAGGCATTACAGCAGCTTGCTGATTGTGGACAGTCCTCCTTTCAGTCTCTCAGACCTCACAGGTTGTTTGTGTTATTGCTCTGGAGTGTTCTAGACTCCCAAAGGGACAGAGGGACATTACTGATTTATACTAATCACTCCAAAAATAACCAAAAAGCTGTGGAAAATTATCAGGAAGGAGACAGTTGAAAAGCACAACTATCCTATCTGCTCCCTTGTAAATATAGAACATCACAGTGAAAATTTCCTTTTTAGCAAAACATGGTGACAGAATTTTGTAAGTACCCTGAAGGACATCAAAATTCCCCCCTCTGTGTATTGCTGACATCTCACATGGGAGAAGTAAAACTATTCTTGTACTCTGAGGAAAGAAGTAATAAATTACTGTTGTGCTTATGATTATTATTTAAGTGAATGTCTGTTGCAGGAGTTGGAGATTGATGTACAACTGAATGTCACTGCTGAGGTGGAGTTTATGTACTAGATTAAAACAAATATTCCAGCTAGTGGGGATAGATAGTGGAAGAAAGTGCTTCCCAAAAGGATGAAGGGTAAGTAAAGACCACAGGAGTGGCCCACAGGAAAAATATTTTCCCAAAGGTCTCTTCATCAAACCAGGATAATCCAAGTCTGATAAAATGTTCATAAAGAAAACCAAAAGGGAGCATCTGTGACAGAAAAAGGTGCCTGTGTTTGATCACTGGATTTTTTGGCTTTATGCAGAAGTTTCTGGATGAGACTGAACACATTGACCATGCAAGAGGTTGTGACAGTCTCTTATCATTAAGACAAGGGAATATGTACAAGTCTGTCCCTGTTAAAATATACACATGTGAGGTGATGTTTGCAATCTGATTTCAGGCCTCTGAAAAGAAAGAAATCCAGACACAATGACAGAGACAAAAATAGCTGTTTACATGAGCTGTTATTTTTTTAACCTGTGGGAAGAACTCAGATCAACCTGAAATCATTTATATACATAGCTTAGCACTGGAAAGTCTTGCATATGTCCACATTCTTGTTTAGTTTTGTAATTTCAACATTTGCCTACTTCTTATCTTGTTCCCTTTGAGTATTTGTTGCACTTGCAATATGTAACAGAAACAGTGTCATAAATACAAATGTTCCTTGGCATGGAACACTCTTGGAAGGCCTACTTACAGGTAGTATACCTGAGGTAAATTCTTACACTACCAACAATAGGACAATCTTGGAGTTTCACAGAGAAGATCCTAATAATGTTTTATTTTTTATCTCTCAATGTAATATTGGAATAACAAGTCCTTTGTTTTCACCCATGGTAGTCAGATCTCAGGCAGCTTCTTGGACTATCCTTCAGCTAGAAAGATTTGTGGTCACTTGTAACATTTGCACCTCTGAATGCTTTAAGTGTTGCCTTTTACAAATATTCCCCAGAAGAGTCTTTTTCAAATACCTTCTTCCTGTGACTGACATGTAACATGCTGGTTTTGCATTTTCTTGTGTTATACTACACACTGCCAGGGAATTATTTTGTATTTTTATAAAATCTCTCTCTTTATCTTTGTTTAAAAATATGATTATATGTCTGGGTTTCTTCTGTGTAGAAAGCCTGACTGTTTCTCAGACCTATGCCTTCAAGATAACATACTTTCAACTGTTTATTTGGGGATTTAACTGTTTGTTTGAGGAATTCTTTAGTGTGTTTTCTTTCATGAAATTAGCTGCAGCAGCTCAACTCTAAACACGTCCAGAGCTATTACTACGAAAGCACTTGTATCATCACCTTATTCACATCTCCAGGTAAGACTTTAATTCACATAACAGGAAACAGATTCTAATATATGTAAAAACTGCAGCTGTTGACTTGAACAAATGTCTCACTGGCTTTTAGCAATCTCAGATTGGAGTTGTTCTGATTTATATCCTGATTCTGATCAAAATAGACTCTAAATAATTTGTGTGACCACTATTAAATACTATGAGATGTCTATGAACTTAGAGACTCCATGGGTTGTAAAGTGCCTCCAGTCAGGCCCTGAGAATTTCTAGTTGATTTTAATATTTGGCTTGATTGATTTCATTAAAGGGCAGCAATTACATCAGAACACTATTTGAAATGAAGCTGACTGTCTCTGAGCTATGTTTCTAATCCATTTTGAAATCTTTTAACTTAATGTATTTTAGTTTGTCTGCAGCTATTTGAGTAATGTAAGAGGGAACAGCTTGTTTCCTTTGGAATGGAGATACTGTTTGTGAAGTAGCCTTTTTAGGAGTGAGTCACTGATGAAAGGAGGAAGTTCATTTAATGTGCTCCCATAAAAACTGGCAAAAGAAAACTGAGTTTTCAGTTTGTCTGAAAGAAAACCAAGGGTTGATAAAGTGAGGCAGCATTAAATATGGGATCTTCAGCTGCCACATGAAATAAACTCTTTCCTTTTGTTATGATTTTGATAGCACTCAAAGTCAAAAATTATATCTGGAGAGTCAAAGGTTTAACATCTCAAAGTGCTGAGCCAGACTGCATGAAGTACTTGGTTGAGTCACATGTAATTAACTCTGAGGCACAGCCACCTCCATGGAAGTAGGGGACCTGGCAGTAAAGAGTGCACAGATTGCAAGTCCAGAGAGTAGACATCAGGTGCCCACCCAGAGCAGTTCTTTCCTGAGCATGCCCAGGGGCTGGTCTGGCTGTGAGCATGTGGTGGAGCCAGACACCACTTCTGCCTGTGCACATCCCTTGTGCCTCTGGATTGCCTGCACAGTGTGGAAGGACCCTCCAGGAGACACCTTTCACCCCAGAGAGCTCAGATCACAAGTCCTGCAGGAGGGTGGTACTACTGTGGGAACACAGGGAGCCTATGGGCCAAGGTCAGGCTGGAATTCAGCTCCACTGGTTGCAGTTGGTCGTGTCTGATCAGCACCATGTGGATCAGTCCTGTTTGGATTTGCTGACTTCAACTAATAATTGTGACGTTAAGTTTATTTTAATTTTAGTCAATATCAGAAGCTTCATCTAGGGCCCTTCTTATTAGACATGCACTCTTATTGGAGCCTGTTTTATAGGCTACAAATTTGTAGTCATGAATCCATTCAGAAAAAAAGCCATCTCTTAGTTCTTCACTGTCCAGTCCTGATTGATTCATGACAGCTTTCATTCAGCAAAATGGAACTTTGATATCTTTTCTCCTGGGCCTTTTCAGCACCTTCTGCCAGATTCAGGCCTGCCCTCCAGTGGATGTATTTTCTACACTTTGGTCTGACTTGAATTCCCTGTAGGAAAGAACATTATTGAAAAAAACCAACCAAAGTCACACAGTACTATTGGAAAAGCTGAGCAGTTTTGAAGGAGATAATTAAGTCTAGTGGGCCTTTGCCCTGCTCCTCTGAACAAAAGATTTTGTAGTAACAAACACATTAGAAACAAATGCAGCAAATGGAAAAAAAGGTTTTTCTAATCTAATTTCTAAGCTAATTTCCAGAAAGAAGAAAAGATGCAGAAAAACTTGGACAGTGAGAAGGATTAGTGCTACTGTTGTGTTTCCAGTTTGAAATCAATCACGACTTTATTGGGTTTTATTTACAGTATATGAAACCCAAATCTTGTAGGAATTCTCTTGAGCAGAAGAGAAGGGGGTTTTATTATCATTATTTTTTAACAAAACAATTAACCCTTCTCTTTTCTGTATCAACAGGCTTTTCCATAGGCAACTAGTGGAGTCAAGCCTGTCAGAGAATGGAAACTGATTGGCACGTAAGTGAAAACCTGGAGCTATGATACCTCTCAAAGATAAATCCTTCACCAATCCTTTGGTGAAAGACCACCAAACTCTCACAGAGAAACAAAGAGGAAAATGTCTGCTTATAATAATAACTTTATATTCTTCTAGCTGCAGAGAATTTACACTCCCTAGAAAAGTAAAATAGAGGCTGGAAAACTGAGTTTTCACTAAGAGAGAACACCAGGAAAGCACACATATGCTTTATGCTTTTTTTTCCCCCAAGATCTCTCCTGAAATGCTGAGTAACCAGAATGATATTTTCCATATCTTTGAGAGCACTTCTGTTCACACCTTTACCACACCTTTACTTGGAAAAGTAGATCACTCCCAGCCATGCACACTCCCAGTCTTTTGGGCTATCCCTTCAACACCACATAAAGCTGAAGGTTTAACAGGTGACTCAGTTTCAAATCCAAAGGCAGCAGTCACATCCAAAATTTGTAGTGATTTTCATTTGCGCCCATCAAGATTTTTTTTTTGCCATAAATATTCCAAGTCTAAAACAAGCAGCTGTAGAGGAACAGTGATCTCCAGTGAGAACTTTCTGCTGATGATTAATACAGTCCTGGTGATGTTGTCTCTGCTGCTGTCACCAATAAAGTATCTGTGTAGATCTTAGCTGGTTTCGGGACTGGTGACGCTTAAACAGATACCGGGATCTCAGTCGTGGCCAGCAGAGGCCACTAAAAGATCGTAGGAAGAGCTGTACAAGACCCTGGAGGCCTTGTAGTTCAGCATGCTAACTGCTGAAGAGATAGTATTTGGGATGTGGATCAGGAGCTTCCCAAAAAGAAGGAATTTTTGGTAGGTTTTTCAAACTTTCCAAGATTTTAAAAATAATCTTTGGGTGAATATTGCCTTTGCTGCTGGTCTGCTCTCTATGTGGGCTGGTACTTGCCAGCAATGAGCTGGAGCAGGTGCAGAGGGAAAAACTCTTTATAAAAAGAGGTCCAAGATCTCTTTTACTTGTGCCCAGTGCTGTGGAGCACTTTGTAACTACACCGTGCAGTTTGGTACAGTCAGCTGAAAAGGCTAAACTCACTAAGCAGCAGCTCAGCAGGAGCTGGGAGGTGCAACCTGACAGAGAGGCAAGATGCTGTCATTGCTCTTCTGCAATAAGTTGAATCAAGGAAAGTGGCTTTTGAGTGGGCTCCCAGCCCTGTGCCAGCAAACTGTGCCTGTGTGTCCTTGGCAGCCCACGCTCCAAGTGGGAGATGGCAGGCAGGATGTTCCTGTGTCAGGATCCATTACAGGGAAGGGATGAGCAGGCAAAACTGGGGACAGCATTCCTCACAGTTTCACATGCACTACTCCTATTGTCACTCTGTAGGTCTGAATGTGATCTGTGTCCCGTGCTGACTCAAACACAGACCACAGACATGGAGAGTCCTCTGGCAAATCTGAGCTTTCAATGCACTTGAAAGGTGCTGTTATGTCTGAATCCTGAAGAAGTCTGAGAGGAGCAGAAAGTGTCAGGTTTACCTCTCTCCTTTCAATCTGGGGAGAGAAAGTAGCACATAATGTATCCATTACTTCTACAAAGCCTGAGTGTGAAAAACACTAGTGGAAGAGGGATAGTGTTGTTAGGTAAAGCATAGAATGATAAAATCATTTAGATTGGAAAAGACCTCTAGGATCATCAAGTCCAATCAGTAACCCAATGGTGCTGAGCCCACCACTAACTATGTCCCAAAGTGCCACTTCTACACATCTTTTAAACTCCTCCAGGGATGGTGACTCAGCCACATCCCTGGGCTGCCTCTTCCAGTGCTTGAAAACCTTTTCAGTGAAGAAAATTTTCCTAAAATACAATTTAAAGCCCCCCTGGCACAATTTACCCTTTCCTCTCATCTTGTCACTTATTGTAAGAGACAAATTGCTACAACCTCCTTTCAAGTAGTTGTGAAGAGCCATAAGGTCCAGTTTATTGAGAAACTCCTTCGTTTTGTGGCACTTCAAGTGGAAGGTGCCAGCTAAACAACACTTTCAATGTGTTTCATGAAGGCTGAGCACTCAAATTCCTTTAAGATGTTTCTGTGAGCTCAGGCAAGTCCTTTAAGCACTTGAAATATGGCAAGATCTAAATTGTACAGATTAGAGACTAAGCTGTAGATTATTAATAGGATTGTTCTGGAAATTCATCATGTACATGAAAGGCAATTTTTATAGCCTAATATCTGTCAGTAGCCTGTACCAGCAAGCTCTTTCACTCAGAAGAATCAAGAGGGATTTAAAAGGATAGAAAGACAATTTTTTTTCCTAGGGTTTTCTTGCTTGCCTTTCACTAACTGACAACAAAATCTATAAAATATTTTATCCTCCAAGAAATGTGTTGTGCTAATTTTAGACCAAAGACATTGTATATTGTGCTCAGAAATCCTTGTTGCAGAAACAATTGTTCAAGCAGAACAATAAAATAAATTCATGTTTTAACAATGACAAAATTTAAACCAAACAGATTTAACAGGCTTCTGAGATTGAAATATATAGTACAATAATAGAAGTTGTACTTGGCAAAGACTTTAAAAAATAAACTGAATTGTCTTGGGCCCATTGCAGCTCTCTGATTCTTCTGTGTGTAAAATGTAGTCTAATTTCAGCAAGATTTTACTTTTCTGGTGGGAATTTATTTTTCCTCAATCCAGATTGTAAATGTTGTAATGCTCAGCAGGTGGCATCAGCTGCCCGTGGCCAGGTCTGGCTCCAGGATGACACCAAGGTGTGCTCATGTGCCTTGTGTGAAAATCTGAGTTGTATCCAGAGCCAGGGAAGTGACAGCTCCAACCTCCATCAGCACTGGATAACGCCCTCCTCACAGTAAGGGAAGTTTATTTTTTTCCTCTCTCTGATACCATCGTATCTTGTGCTTGTATTCTTTCACATTCTTGTGCCTGACTTCTGCAATTATATATTTTGTGCATATATAAGGCACATCTTTTCTCAGTGCTTTACTGACCTGTAGACACACAGTGTGTGGTGATTGGGAGTGGGGCTGGGCCAAGCCTCATGCCCAATGGGTACATCTGTGAAAAGCAGGTGAGCAGCACTGACAGCAATGAGCCATGGAGTGCCCAGGGGCACTGACCAACCACCAAAGGGAACAGAGGGCACCCAGGTGCAATGCATGAACATGAGGGGTATAAAAGGTTGGGCTAAAGAACAAGAAGGGTAGATGCTTGAAACTGATGTAAGGTATGAATGAGTGTTTAAAGCCTTCTAAAATTGTATGGTGATACTCTGTGTATTGTGCTCATCCCAACTGCAGCATGTGCTGCAACACTAACTCTTCTGGCCAGGGCAGTGTGGGATTTGCTGGCAGGAGGGGCAAGGGGCCATGGGCCATACCACACTCTTACCTCCTTTGGTGGACACTCTGCATCCTCCTGCACAGCCCTTGCATTAATGAATCTGCTGTAAAAGATCAAGTGAATATCTGAAATAAATTGCTGTAACTGGCTTTGTTATCTTGCCAAAAGTCCCAGCTCTTCAGTGCTTCTCTACTGCCTGCTGTACAAAAGCAGTGAGGAGCCTCAGCTGGGCAGACATGAGGCACAGTATGGGGAGTGAGCACAGTGGAGCAGAGCCCTTAAAGCAAGGGTCAGGTACTCCCATATGTGGCTTTGCACATATTTCTAATGAAAGCCTTGCAGTCTTCTGCTTATAATTATTTTTCACATAAGAAAGAGAAGAGATCCATTAACTTTACCAGTCCAGACTATATTTATAGATAATACTAATTAATCCTAGATTTGTTTTTTTTTTTTTATGAAAATGTGATGATTCCCAAAACAGGACATATATACATAAGTATTTTCATTACCAAATTACAAATGTCCAGCCAGAATAATATCCCTGGCTGAACAATGTAACCCAGACTCTTTTGAGTTGGCCATCTGATATTTAATTTCTGGACAGAACCAGCCAGCTTTCCCTGGAGAAGTGCGCTCCAGATTTGCCTGAGTACAGACAGCAGGAGTAGATACAAGGCCTTTGTCCTGTGATAGGCAGGGTCTGGATTTGGCTTTGCTTGAAGGGGTAAACAGTGCATGGATGGAGAGTATCAACCAGAGGAAGCTAAACAAAAATGTTTATGCTTTTTGTAAGGTGACTGGGAGTGCCAGAAGGGGCAATAGCTTTAATCAGGTCTTGATACAGAAGTCATTCTGTTAACACAGGGAGTAAGGTTTTAGCCTTGTGTAAGTGTTTTATATTTTGCTGTGGAGGCACAGAAAAAAGACATACTGCACCTCTAACATTTGTTAATATTAAAGAGGGAATCTCACAGTGGTCACAAACCCTGAAGCCATAAGAAAGTTAGAAAATCATCTTCAATAATGTTGGTATGTGTTTCAGTTGGTTCTTCAGGTTAATTCCTTTACATGTTCTCTGTAGTTAAAAAGCGTTGGCAGTTTTTCATAACTCCCCACCTTTAAAATGGGTTGCCTTAGTTACCGTGGCCAGCTTGAGAGACAGCAAATTTAGTACTAATACATTTTCAAATGCCTGCAGTTTCTGTAAAATCTCTGTCATAATCAGCTACAAGATATACTTTTATCATAGTGTTAATAAGCGTAGTGGTGATGCCTAATCAAGTTAAATAAAGAGAGAAGATTGTCACAGGCCAGAACAATGGCCTTGTGTCATTACCTTAGTGACTATCTTGTGAATATTAGGTGAAATAGCCTGTGGAGTTCCCCTGTAAATGGAAATAAGGTTGGCTTCAAGTGGCTCAGATGTCTGGTGCTTGGAAGCAAAAAGTGCTGCAGTCAAGGTCATACTTTCCCCAAGAGGAAATTGATAAGTCTTAAGTTGTCTTTTTGATTGATGATTCAGTATTTCCTCTGGTACTTCAGAAAATCAGAGAAACCAATTAATATTTTAAAGGAAATGCTCTGGTCATTTGTACAGAGGGAGTGCTTTTATTGTCCTTAAACCTCAGCCTAGGTTGTTGTGATCAGCTGAGTGAAGAATAAGAAACCAAAAACTGTGGGTTTATTTATTTATGAAATTTAATTTATGAAATTAGCTGGCTTGTATTTTGCTGCAGCCCCACTGTTTTTCCTGCTCAATAAACTGACACTTGCTGATGCTTCTAAACTGCATGTCTCCCTGAGTTTGAGAAAAGTATCTCAAACTCAGTAAGAGTAATGTGAAGGAGGAAAATATTGAATCTACCTTTTATAGCTTTTCCTAGTAGCAAAAGCAACCTTCCAAGTCTTCAAATCACTAAAAGAGCCCACTTTTTCTTAGAAGCTTCTGTTTTTCTGAAAGATGGGGCTGAGTATATCCTTGTGAAGCTTCACATGGCTGAAATAATTTAATGAATATGTTTTACAAAGCTTTAGATGACAGTGTGGAAAAATAAGCAACAAGTCAGCCTCAGTCCTTGGTCACAGTTAGAACCAAAACCAGGTGGTTTTGTGCATGTAGATTTATATCCTGATGCATGTCATTGTGCAAACTAACCACTGTGTGGTTTTTAATACATGGTATGAAGAGAGGAGGTACTACTTCAGTTTCTGCCAGTTTCAGGACTTTCCTTCACAGCTTTACAAGCAGAAATGCCCTCTGGGATCAGCCCACTGGTCCACTTGCTCCCAGTGGTGTTGCTGTTTTGGGGAAGGGCATGACCCCAGGCATTTCCTGCAGTCCTTTCCTCCCAGCCTCCACAGCTGTTGGGTCTGTGATGTTCGGGAATACATTTATGGCCCCTTTCCTTGAGAATGTACCTAATCCCTTTTTGAACCTATTGATACAATCTGCCTTGCAGCCTCTTGCAAGTTCTAGAGATTTACTGCCCACTGTGTACTGAAGTACTTAAGTGTATTTTATAATGATTTATCTTTGCAACATCCCCAGGAAGAAGAGCATAGTCATCCTCATTTGACAGTAGGGAAAGATTAGGAGGGTTGTTTCCAAAAGCACCTGTTAATAGATGTCTGGTGTACTGGTGTACGAGTTTCTCTAATGTGAAGCATTTGAGCTTTCAGATGCCTGAACTGATTGCTAGCCCAGAGCAGTCATGTGCAATGATTAACAAACAAATGAGGATCACTTGTGGTGTTGTATGATTTATTGACTGACCCATAATTAAATACTAATTCCATAGCAAAGCAGAGACCAAACTTCATTCTCCCAGTCATGGTCAGCTTCTTTTTCTTGGAGGTTTTTATCTGGCTCATCATTTGTTATCTTTTGTAGCCAGTATCAAAAAGGGGCCACAATAAAAGCTGGCATTATTCACTGATGTTCTAGACTTATCCACTGAACAAAGAGTGGCATTTGCCTGATCCAGAGAAAGCTGCAGTGGAAAACACAATGTAGGCTGTACAATTACAGCCTGTCTGTTAAGGCATGTGTAGAATTAATATTGCTAGGAGGGGGGAAAGCCTCTCAGAAAGTGTCTTTTAGAAAACATGTCTTACAAAGAATGGTTGAGGGAGCTGAGTCTAGAGGAGATTTAGGGGGGGGACCTAATCACTCTCTATAATTACCTGACAGGAGGTTGTAGTGAGGTGGGGATCAGTCTCTTCTGCTGTGCCTGCAGTGAGAAGCCTAGAGGACAATGGCCTCAAGCTGAGGCAGGTGAGATTCAGATTACGTGGCAGAAAAAAATTTTCCTTGTAGTCTAGGGGTGAGAGTGTTGGATTGATGGTTGGACTTGTGGATCTCAAAGGTCTCTTTCAACCTTGATGATTCTGTGATTCAACGATTCCATGATTATCAGTGTTTCAGAATCTAAACACCTACAGCATCCCCATCAAAATTAAAAGAGGACGAGAAGAAAGTGCCGAGGAAGAAGGAAAGCAGCAAGCGTCCAGAACCAACAGGTGGTGTGTGCCCCATGTGGTTCCACATCTAGCCGTGACGATGGGTCACAGGGTGTCCGTAGCGCCGCCGGTGAGCCGAGCGCCCCGGGGTACCGGGCTGGCCGGGAGGGCGGCGCTGCGGGGCGGGGCCGGCCCGGGCGGGCGGAGGAGCCGCGGCGGCGGCGCGGGGCGAGCGCACTCGGCAGGGGCGACCCTGGCTCGGGTTGTCGCCAGCCTGGCTCGGGCTGTCGCCATGGCCCCGCGCCCCGCCGCGCTGCCGCGCCTGCTGCTCTCGTCCGCGGCGCGGGCGCTGCTGTGGCTCGGCCCCGTGTACCTGGCGGGGTACCTGGGGCTGAGCGGCAGCTGGGTGCTGCTGGCGCTGGCGCTGTGGCTCTGCTGGGGACTCAACCGGCGGGGGAAGCGCGACCGCCTGGCCGCCGCCTTCGCGCTGCTGGAGAACGAGCGGGAGGCGGTGTGCCGGGGCCTGGCCGCCCGGCACCTGCCGGCCTGGGTGAGTGAGGAGCGCGGTTCTGCCCCGCATCCCGCGGCACCGGGGATGCTGCGGGTCCCGGCGGGAGCGGGACGGAGAGCGGGGTGTCCCGGAGCGAGCAGCCGAAGGGGTGTCAGTGATGCCTTGGGCCGAGCAGTAGCGTCTTTGATTTTGAAGTCTTGCTCAGGAAAGCGAGGATTAAACTAGAAGTTGTTTTAGCCCAGGAGATGTGCCGTAAATGGGTATGTAAAACAGACTGTTATATCGCCAGAGACGTCTCTCTTCAAATGCATGTTGTTGCATTGCAGGTATTTTGCTGTTGAAGACACTTATTTTAGACTTTCTCATCCAGCAGATTTTTTCCCCTTTAGTGTCATTTGAAAACAAACAAAAATATATAAACATTATATTCTCATCTTGCTAAAAACCCAAATATTTAATTTTAAGGAGTCATCTCTGGATGGTAGGGAAGGCCAACCCCTGTTTGTTGTTCATATTTGTTTCTAGTCACTCTACGTTTTAAAGTGAAGAAACTAGAATTTCTGCCTGCCATTTTATTCTGTGTCTTGGGTTATTTATTGGGCAGCTGCGGTTGGCTAATGGAAAGGATGATGAGGTGTTTAGATATTTTTTCTTTCATCATAATTTACTTAGCATTTAAAAATCTGTCAGGGACTGGTAGGGAAATGCTTTTCTTGTAAAGAATGTTGCATGGAGGCATTTATAATCAGTAAACTTTCATATAGCCTACAGCACTTGGCTCTTCTTAATTCTGTAGGAAATGGAGGCAGCTGGCAGTTCTGAGGAGTGAGGCCAGGGTCCCCTGCCAGGGCTGATGCAGCTCCCTGCACATGTTCCCTCCTGCCAGGCACAGAAGTCTGTCTCTGAATGAGGTTTCTGCTTGTTTGTATTGACGGAGCGTAAAAAAAAACCAATTCAGGGCATTAATGAATGTGGTGGTGTCAGCTCTTGCCCTGATGCTGTGAGAGCAGTGTTGTGTTTTATCCTCAAGTGCCCTGAATCATTGTAACCAGAAATTGAGCTTCTTAGTCACTGTTGAAAAATCAGGCTTGCCCCCACAGTGCACACAAATTCAAAAAGTTCCATTGGGTTTTGTGGTTGAAAGTTTCAGGCTTCATTAGTGTGGGAGCAGGTGGTCCATTACTGATTGCCCTGTACTGGGCCTTCGCAAGGCTCCACAGAGAGCACCCTGTGCCCCAACCCAGGAGAGGTTTGGGCAAATGGGGAGACTGCAGCAGAGGCCACTGAGATGGTCAGGGGCTGGAGCACCTGGGGTCTGACAATGCTGGGGCTGTTCAGCCTCCTTCAGGAGAAGGGAAGGCTTAAGGGCTATCTCATTTCTATCTCCCACTGCCCAGCATGTGCTCAGAGAGATGGTAGAGTCAGACTCTTTCCAGAGGTCTGATTTGTGACTTGGGAATTCTTGGATCTTACTCCTTGAAGGCAGGATGTTAGTTTTATCTATATTGTCACTTCCTTTCCTTTTGTGTGTTGGTAACTTTTGTTCATCAGTCACACTACACTTGTCCTTGATGCTTTTTAACTCCCCAGCTTTAATTTTCCTTCCATCCTCATCCTCTATTGGATCTGGTTCTTCCATGTGTCCATTTTGGAGGCCGATTCTTACCTGATGTCTATTCAGTTTATTCTCTGTGGTGTTGTCTTTTTTTATCTTTTGTTTTTGTGTTTCAGTGTTCATAGACCTTCAGTTGGGAGCTCAAAAACTATCCACTGAGTTCTTCTCTCCTGTCACACAGAGGTAGCAGTAGGAATACAGTACAAGGGGAGCATGGCTTGCATTTGCAGTGTTGTAATCTTAGGACAGGTTCTGAAGGTGTGAAATTATTGCAGTGTCTTGGGATTCATAAATCTTTGTCTCTTCATATGGTCTGTAATAAAATGAGGGGGATCCATCTAGTGAAGAGTTAAGAGCAGTCATAGATTTTGCTGTTGTTTAAAAATTGTTCTCCCTAGGAAGTGGCTTCTTTAAATTGGCTCAGGTTCTGCCCAGTCCTGGTATCAGTTGTTAGGAGATATACAGAATGCAACCTTTCCTTTAGGGGGCATGCTGGGAGGGTTTCCCTAATCTACTCAACCATCTGTTTTGGGGTATTTGCAGGATTGTTTCTTGGCTGCAACCAGTCAGTGAGTTTGGAATAGATGCATTCCTGCGCTAGACAGTGTATGTGGGCAGGCTGTGCTTCCTCAGGAAACTAGGCTGGAAATCTGCTCATGGCAGGCACAGTCAGATCCATGGCTTGGAGAGCTGAGACTTCTGACTTCAGCCTTTGCAGCCTTCAGCTTCACTTCTGTACAAGCAGGCAGTGCTCAGAGCAGAGGTAGCCAGGCTTCCACCTTCATTCCAGCTCCTGGGGTTGTGGTGACTGCTCTATGTTGCTTTTGCCAGTGGTTATCTGGCTGCACATGGCAGAATCCAAGTGTGCTGTGTTTCTTCCTGATGTTCAACTCCTTTTACCAGGCAAAATACTACTGGGTGCAGAACTGTCCTTTTAAAATGTTGCCTTTTAAGTCCCTGTTCATGCAAAAGCCTTGTTTACACTTCTTTTTTTTCCTCCTGTACAAATTTTTAGCCAGCTAAAAATCCTGGCTTTTTGTAAAAAGAAACAAACAAAACACCAAAATCCCCAACAAAACCCAAAACAACCAAACAAGCAAGGAAAAAACCAAACCAAACCCTGATGGATAGATTGCTGTGTTGTATTTAAACAGAATGGTGCTGTTGTGTCAGACGTGGGTTTTGTTGTTGCTGCGATCCTTGCTGTGGCTTGCTCCAGGGCAAGGTGGAGTCATGCAGAACTTACACATTTTCTTTACTTGCTAGTAATTGCCCCTTACCTAGTGTTTTTGATCTTCAAAGCTCTTTTCAAATGCTAAGTAATTTTTACTGCATTCCCTAAACTTTGGCAAGAAGTATGCCTGCTTTTGTAGATGGGTAAAACTGATTCTGATAGTGGGACTTGCCCAAGGCTACAGGATTAAATCTTTCTGTGTTAGTATTAACTTTGGCAGCTCTTGGTGTCTAGTTCTGGGCTTAGTAGGAAGTGTTTTGGGCTCCTCCTACCTGTGCTGCACTGATGACAAACTCGGGGCAAGACTTTGCTGGCAGGGCTCTCACCAGTAGCAAGGGCCAGAAGTGAGTCTGAAATCCAGAGCACGTGGTTCAGAAGTATGGAACTGCAGATGGTTTTATTTTCAAAACATACTAGGATACATTAAATTCTTGGAATAAATGGCTGAGTCAAGAAGAGAGCCTGATGGTGTCACTGGGCTGAACTAGCCATGTGACATGTTAGCTAGCATTCATGTTATGGGGATACCCCATGGGTAGGAAAGGACTTGCTCAGAGCTTATGTCTTACTACTCAGTGGATAATGCAGTTGCAACACCTGCATACCGAGCTCTGCTTCCTCACAGAACTGCTCGTTTAGTTCATACCATCGAGTGGAGCTGAACTTTGAGAACCCACTGAAATTTGGTGGCCTGTCATAAAGGGCAGAAAGCTGGTTTTCACCAGTCATGTCATCAGCCAGTTTACCTGTGGTGTTCTCTGCAAGAAGAGCCCATTTTGTGTCAGACCCAGGTGGTCTTTGGTTCCAGCCTTTGAGCTCCAGCAATGCTGTTCCTTCCATCTGTCAGAGGAAACTGAGACACCAAGTGCCTGTGTGGGAGCTGGTTGCAGACACCTGAATGAGGGATGGAAATGTACCTGTACATTTGTGTACAAATATTTGCTATCACAGCATCTGAGGTGTGACACAGTGCAGTGTGATTCATTGCAGTTGCTTTGGAGGTTTGCTCTGGGCTATCCGTGGTTCAGGTGTCTGTGGTGCAAATGATGAATTCAATGTTACTTTTTGTCTACCTACAGCCTCATTCTCCTGGTTTTTGCCTCTTTCCTGATGCCCTTTTGTGCTGTTTCAAGTGTCTAGGAGCCTTGCCTCTAGTGAATAATCCCAGACAACTTTAATGGTTTATAATGCCCCACATTTCTCCCCTGCACATATGGGCCGTGACTTTTTCACTAAGAAGGGGTAGCCTAACTGTTGTCCTGTCCTTTCTTTTGGGTCACATCCCTCTCCTGTCTGTAAGGCATTCTGAAGAATAAGCTCAGCATGCTGGTTCCATCCCTGCTCTATCCTTCCTACATCTGATCCCAGGGTGTGACCCAAGTGCTGCAGGATGTTGGTGCTTGGCAATTACATTGGAGCTGAGAACCCAGGATTTATGTGCCCTGATGGAGAACCTTTAGGTGGGAGATGAAAGGCTGGCAGGTGAAGTGGAGGTCCCCTGATTCACATAATGTGCCTCACAGTAAAATGTCAGCAGCAGTTTGTCTGTGTTGATTGTCCCTTCTGGTGCTGAGGTCTCACTTCATCATGTGAAGGCTGACATTTCAGTGGACTTCTATTGTCTGATTTAATGGAAAAGTTGCTATTTAGAGCATCAAAATAATTTTCTTATAAAGAAAACAGTAATATTACTTTGGGATTTTTTAATGAGATCATTTGAAGCATTAAGTGAGCAAGGAAAATGGGCTCTTCAATCATATATGAAGCTGTACTAAAAAACAGGCTGCTGTCCATTCCATCCAAACATCTCTGAGCACATCTCTGAAAGTTTATGGACAGTAAGGTTTTGCCTGAAAAGTGTAATTCACAGCTCTTGTAAGAGGAGGTATTGTCCTACCCAATAACTATTATCAGGCTAGATGACAGTCAGATTCCCTTTGTATTCAGGTGCTCTAATATCTATTCTGAGAAGCTGCTGCAGAGTCCTTCCCGTCTGCAGTAACCTGCTAGCAGCTTGTAACACCAGCTGCAAATGCCACATCCCTAAGGCTTTAATGTGTGATTGTAGTAAGGTGATTGTAACTCTTCACTCAGCAGAGCTTCTTGCTGGGGTCTGAGAGATCAGTTATTTCAGAGTGGTCTCATACCCAGTTGTCCTGATGGTGATTAAGCAAGTCATCACTTCAGGGAACTGGCAGGGTTTTGTAATGGGCATATACACTTCTTGTTGGCATTTGGTGTGTCCAACTTGAAAACATGATGTAAAAGTGACTATTTCATTTTAATTTCCCCCTACCATCTTAAAAAGCTCTGAGAGGTGAAAACACTGGACTGTTACACATGATAGTGTATACTAATAGGCTTGAACACAGGGCTTCTTTTCCCTGAAACCATTGGCACCATGTTGATATTAGCGGAGAAATGCTGCCACAACCAATAAATTGAGTTTCCCAAGCAGGTGGTTGTTTTCCAAAGTGTGGTGTCCTGGTTGAGGCGAGCAAATGCAGGAAACAGGTCCTGCACAGCTCATGATCTTAAAGGGAAGTAGGTTCTCGTGGCTTCCCAAGGCATGACAAAGAGAAGGATGAGAAATCTAATGCTACTTTACATCATGAACAGGATGTGACACTTACTTTAATCATGTAAATGCATGATACATCAGGCATACTGATACATCAGTGCATGTGGGTTCTTTTGCCTTTTACTATTCTTTACTGACTTCTTTGCATTTTACAATTTTTCAAGGAGGTAGTAAGTTATAAAGAATGTATGTATCAAGGCAGAGGGATCTCTGCTTACTCTAACAATTGTTCCACACTCCATGCTGTCTTTTGTATGTGTTGCAGTGTGCTCAAACAGATGGCACATGGCACTAACTTTATTTTTCTTTGTATCCAGGTTCACTTCCCTGATGTTGAACGAGTGGAGTGGCTGAACAAGGTGAGGAGCTCTGAACTCCAGCTGGTGAGGCCACCTGCTCTGAGCTGCATCCCTCCCATCCAAATTCTGTGGGACAAGTCAGAGAAAGTTATCAAAGTATTACAGTGTAGTTCAATTGTATCAGGGTCTGTACTGAAGTATGGAATCGCTTAAGTGTGGGGTGGCTGCTGAGGTTGAGAGCCAATGTGAGCCTGGTTGATACAAGTTTGATAAATTCAACAACACCTCATTCTGAGACTAAAAAGAAAAGGCTAGTGTTTGTCTGTATATATGGATACATACATGTGTATGTTATTGTTATTTTAGCAAACCTGGTGGTATGTCCTCTTACCAGAAAGGTTCCCAGAGAGCACTGAGGCAAATGCTTCCATCAGCAGGTGTGGTCAACCTCTCAAAGCAAAACAGTTGAACTTGCAAATTAGCATCCAGTGACTATCTTCTTTTTTGGTGGTTTTTTTTTTTTAGCAAATTTTCTTTTTTATATAAAAGCTCATCTCAATCCTCTCTAAATAAACCTAACTCCAGGGAACATTGTGACACTTGTGAGTAATTAGGGACTATAGTACTTTAGAAATTTAACCGTGGGCTTCGTTAGTTCCTGTGGTTAGAAGCAGCCTCTGTGGTACTGAAAACTCACCCTTCAGTTCTTGAAAAAAATTCCATTTCTGAGAAACAGACATGGATCCTTCCATAAGGATGACTTAAGTGCAGAAAGTTGATTTGGTATTTTAAAAGGACAGATATTAATAGCCAGGGTTCTGTAATGGGTGTGTCTGTTTCTCAGGAAAAGGTGTCTTACTCAGAATCTTCAGTGTGTTCCTGCTTTCGCCGTTCTTTAGGTCCTTGTACAGGCATGGCCATACTTCGGAACAATCATGGAAAAAACATTTAAAGAAGTTCTTGAACCAAAAATCAGAGCAAAGAGTGTACACCTGAAAACATGCACCTTTACCAAGATCCACTTCGGCGAGAAGGTAGTGGGAATCTTTTGTAACGCTTGTGGTTCACTCTTTTCTGAAAAGTTCAGGTGCAAGGGGAGTGAGATGTTCAGCTCTGTAACAGCTTTGCTCCCTCCTCATGTTGATTTCAGCATCTTCACCATGAAGGAAGGATCATACAAGAAAGACACACATCTCTTCCCACTTGCTGTCAGTATCCTGGGACTGCAGATAGAAAAAAAGGACCATATCCATATTTATTTATGTTGTATCCTTGCAACAGATGTTTTCAGTGCTCTCTGAGGCTTGCAGGGTGGCCTAGGGCTACTTGCAACTAGCCCTGTGTTTGAGGACTGCCAAGGCTGTTCTGTCTTTAAAGAAAAAAACTAGTGTTGTATACTCATATTTTACATGCAGTGTTGCAAAGTATTTAATTAATCATGCTGTATTCAAATTCATCAAAGTTAGTAGGACTTCACTTGTGTTTAGCTTGATAGATGGTTCACTATGTTGTATCTTGTTTGTGTCTATTTCAGTGCCCTAGAATTAATGGAATAAAAGCCTACACCAAAGAAATTGATAGGAGACAAGTTACCCTGGACCTGCAGATCTGGTAACATTGCATCATTGATTATGTTGATGGTTCTTAACTTACTGCCTGTGTATGTGTCCACCATGCTGGACTGGGCATGGTGTACTAAGATTAGCCTAGAATGATATGAGATAATCTGTCTCCCAGCTGGATGTCCTCAGTAGTTACAGAAGTGAAATGTGCATCAGCCTCTAGACCAGAAATCGCCTGCAGAGCTCTAAGTGTTACCTGCTCTGGCCCATCATGGCTGCCATGGGTATAAGAATGTGTCCCTTGGCTTTGCGATTGATGGCAGTGAGAACCCAAGTTTTCAAACTGTGTTTCCTGTTCTCAGGAAAGCTCTCAGGTCTGGAGGTGCTCCATCTGCCTTGTCCACTGTGGTTTCTTATTAGTCCAACCTCTCCAGTTCTTCCAGATCTACTTGCATTATTTATTTTTTAATTCCTTCCTCTAGATTACTCCTCTGTTTTAGTCATCATTTGTTCTATGTGCCATCCAACACATTTGCTTTTTTGATTACAGCTATTCTCTGAGCAGAATACTGCCTCTAGCTCTATTAACAACAACAACAACAAAATTGGATAAAACATTTAATACCTCTCAGGCTGTTTTGAATGAACTTGTATGTTTTATTAACATCAGAAACATTGCAGAGCTAAACTCTCTCCTGGTTTAGCCGTGAGAATGGAATTGCTGGGGGAATTACCACTTGCATGCTGCTGTAGCTCTGTAAGTTTAGTGGGTGACTAAACTGCCTAATATAAATGGCTTTTTGTGGTAGTGCCAGGAAAAAGCTGTGAAATTACGGACTGTCTTGGCAACAGCACAGAGCTCCTCAGAACTGTGCCTGGTGCTTAAATGTGGCAGTGGCTTGGCAGCATCCCCAGCCCTGCCAGAGCATCATTGCTCCCTGTAAATTCACATGCTTGATTTTCAGTCAGGTGTTTCAGGGCTGTCGTTGCAATACCCAGGTCAGTGTTAGGGCCTTTGGCAAATTATTTGTGCTTTCCATGTTGAGACTTAAGAGACCTGATGCCTTTTAAGCCTTGTAGAAGGTTGCTGCTATTCTCTGCTAAACTGCTTCTCCCACGTGCTCATTTTCACTGTCTTTTGCCAATCCTCTGCACAGGGATTCCCCTACCTCTGCATTCCTGTCCTCTGGCAGACCCATCTACATCTCCAAACTGGCCAAGCACTTCTGTTCCTCATGCTGATGCTGATAACCTAACCCAAGCTCATGCCATCTGATAACCCCAGTATTTTCTGTATTCACACAGGAGTGTGGGGTTTGCCTTGCCTCTCTGGTGGGGTTCTCTTCTCTAGGGCTGCGTTAAGGCCTCAGCTTCGCTTGTGTTCATATGTTAACATCAGTGTCTACAGCTAAGCTGTGTTGTGCATCCTGCAGTGCCTGCAGGAGACTCTGTGTTGCTTTCAGGAACAGGGAGAGGCAAATCTATGATTGGTGCTATTATTTACCTGCCTTTTTCTGGATTACCAATAGAACAGGTTTTTTTGCTGCTTAGAGGAGATGGAGTTGAGTTGCCCAAGTGCGAGGCTGCCCTTCACTCTACCTCTTGGTCACTGTGCTGTTGAGGTTTAAATGACTGATCTGTTTACAGGGCTGTGTGCTGGCATCACAGCACTGGAGAAGAGAGTGAAGTGCTGTGGGGTGCACTGTGCAGTGCTGGCATCACATTGACTCTTGGGTTAGGTTTCAGTGCTCTGTAAATGCTTCTTGCTTTCAGTCTCACAGAAGTGCAGGAGGACAGATTTTTTTCCTCCAGTTTTATCAAGAAGGTAACTAGTTGCTGAAGCCCAGAGTCTTTGATTTGACATGGAGAAAATACAGGAAGAGGGTAGGAGTAGGAAAAAACCTTTCCTTCTTACCCTTCCTTTATAGTCTGTATGGAACCATTTGTATAGTTTATTAGACACTCATAGACATGTGATCCATGAAGGGCTTTGTTTCACCTTGTCCTCCTGATCTCACCAACATGATGCAGCACTGAATGCCATGGTTCAGTTCTATGGGCTATGTGAAGAGGAGCTTCCTTTCCTGTGTGTTAAGTTTGTGGTATCACAGATTGCATCCTTTGCTTTGGGAAGTGTGAAAAATAGCACTTAGAGGTCCCTTATTTGTATGGGCTGTAGTTGTTAACAGAGTCAGGGATGCAGGAGACCTGGTATGGCATGAAGTTACCAAAAGAACTTGAGAAGCTGCTTTACTTAAATCTGTTAACAGCAGCATACATGGCTGTAGCATCAGAGCATTGGGAATGGTTACATAGAGCACTGTCCTGTTATAGTCTTGACTTTGTCCCATGCAAAAGGACCACATACTCCATTTATCAAAGGGGGAATTGTCCAAGTGCAGCCACTTAACTTCCTACAGCTGCTTTCCTTTCCACTGATTTTGCAGCTGCCCGAGCTGCTGCATAGCCATATAATCATAGGCTATAATCAGCAATTTCCAAGTGTTTGAAGGCACTATTACCTCCCTGAAAAACACCTTTTCTTCCTATTTCATTAATATGATTTAGTATTCACAAGCATTTTTCATTGGAAATGTTCTGAATTTTCTTTTACATGATCTTCTGTGGAATTTACAGTACATGAGATGCCATAGGAGAATAGTTTAATAATTGGCATGTGTAAAAATTCATTGATTGCAATTTACTCTTAGAAGAGAATCTGTGACTTCCTGTCGAATTTTGAGAGCTGGAAAGACAGTCTCTGTCTGATGAAAGAAGTCAAAAATGTGCAATAACACTTTGAGCTTTAGTGGAGTTTGGGATAACTAAGTTTGTAGGCTCTTAGAAGAAACTGAAAGCATTTTGGAAACTGGTCTTGAGCAAAAAGGGACACCTGCCCCCAGAAGCCTGACTGGACAGGGAGAGGGGAAAGGCAGAGATGATCTGGCTTTTCCTGTGTTGCCTGGTTACATTTTCTTATCTCTCTACTTTGTGTAATTCTGCATGTTCATCACCCAAGTCCAAAGGCAGACTAAGCATAGCCTGTGTTACAAAGGACTTGAGAAGGCTGGGCCAAAGGGAGCTTTCAACATGGGGGGCCATGAGAAGATGGGGCCCCTGGGCAGTTACTTTACAGGCAGGGAATTGCCTGGGCTTTTTCTAAAGGGATGTGCAGACATCCAGATTAGTTAAACTTGCCAGCTCTGGTAGCAACCCTGCCTTCAGCCAGTGGATTGCCTTTGTATCATAAACACTGGGCCCAGCTTTTCCAACCAAGTACAGAAGAGACACAGATATGTGCACTTGAGCAAGGTTCTCATCCACAGCACAGGCATATCTGCATCACCTTGTGCAACAGGTGATGTAGGAGAGAAATGGGTGATTATTCCACTCTCCACGAGTGGGTAAAGCACAGTCCTGTGTAGGGTGGAGGGGCTCAGCCTCAGCCTTTAAGTGTCAAGGCTTGAGTTTGCCTCAGGTGTGCTCTGGGGCAGGACAGCAGAGAGCACAGCAAGGTTATGCTGCACAGAGGAGCAGATGGAAGCAAGAGCAGCTGGGACTGGAAATGAGGAGTAACTAATGAACAAAGAGTTCATCCTTCCTACCAAGCACCCTGGCAGGGGGGAGATTCCTCTATGAGGCAGACATAAGGCTAATTAAAGGCTCAGGCTCTGGTAAGACTTCTCTGACATCTTTACTGGAGAAAAGAGACATCTAGAACTGAGTGGGAAGAGTTTTTGACTGGGTAGAAAGACTGTAAAACACCAATGGCTCTTACTTGTGTTGTGTTAGATACTTGCAAAAGCCAAATTAAATCCTCTTGGATTAATTACTGCAAATTAAGGAACTAATTTTGCCTTTTCATTTAGAATTTTATTGTAACAATGCTCTATTAGCACTCAGTGTAATGACCTATAAGATAATGTCAAAATTGTAGACGTTAATAAACATAAAATAAGTTTAATTATGTCACTAGCTTTTAAGAAAGATTGTGTTAATTTTGGCATGGTTTATGAGGTTGGAAATAAGAAATGAGAATGCTCTAACATTAAAGGCTTTATTCTGTGTGTTATGAGCTCCTAAAATTCTGTTAGGTGATTATCTGTAAACAAATATACAAAGAAATTTGGTTGCAAAAGTGGAGGCAAATTCAGAGTTGCACAGTCCTGGCAGGTTTTTTGGGGTGGGAGGGAATCTCTCTATGTGCAAATTACAGTTTGAATTTGTGGCAACTGCAGCACTATTTGCCCATATACATGTGATCAGAGCAGAACTCTTGCCCTTCTCCTTTGATTATGGAGTGAAGTTATGCATGCAGGCAGCAAGCACAGCACATTCACTGCTGCAGTACCTTTACACCCTGCTTTACCTGCAGGGTGTTTGTGTGTCTGCAGCCAGAGCTGTTTCTCAGGGGACTGAAAGGGAACTTGGTAGCTCCCTTCAGTTGTTTTCTGCCAGAGGCATCAACAGATCTGTGAGGTTCTGCTCCCTGGGGAGTGGCTATTGGTTTTTACATAAGGTGATGTTTGTACTTTTATTAAAGTCCTTTAATAAAAGTCTAAGGTGCTTTCCAAATTGCCAAGTATCTCATTCAGTGTTTGCTTTATTTTTGAAGCCTGATGTTCTCCATGGCAACTGACCAAAATCTGATCTAAGTAGTTGTCTTTGAATTCAGCCTCAAGGAAACTAGGTTATTTTTAGTGATAAATTTGTTCTTCAAGTGGGTTTTTGGGTTGTTGGCAAGGGTGGGCTATGAGCTTTTTGGGTGTGGGCACGGTGGGAACCCCTTAAGTAAAGGCAGGCTGGCTCTGCACCAGCTTGGGAGCTGGGTCACCAGGTTGTGGGGTGGGATCAGGCTTTTGGCAGAGAAGGGAGCAAGAGGGCAATTGCTCTGACCAGATGTTGCTTCAGTGTTTTACAGGTACATCAACATCCCAGCTGACTGCAAGGTTTCTCTTCTGAAAGATCTGACCTTTGTTCAACTTCCCTTTTTCAGTCACTTGAAAATCCATCTCTGCCTGCGGGATCATGTTGTCAATCCTTAAACTGATTTCATTTTTACTCTGTACAGCCCCAAATTTCTCATGGGACTATTGCAAACTGTGGAATAATGTGAGAATTTTCTTTCAGTTACATAGGGGACTGTGAGATTCACATGGACATATCGAAATTTAATCTTGGCGTGAAAGGTGTACAGGTGCGTGCATTGTCTGTTCAAGGCTGTGTGGGGCAGGAGGCAGCACCTCCCAGTGAGGAGGTCATGACACTTCACTGGGAAACCAGCAACTATTAGGCTTGGAATGATTGGCTTTATCTCCTTGTTCTTGGCTGGGGAAATGAGGCCTTCCATGGAAAGCACTTAAATGTCACTTCTAAGCTTCATAGAGTGACTCTTAAACAGGGGAGCAGTGAGTATGTGTGGGCCAGCAGCTGCCACTGGAGTTCAGAGGAGCTCAGAGTGTTGGCAGAGAACTTCAGAAGAACCATGATGTTCATAAATTGCTGTAGATTAAACCAAGAGCCTGTTCTTGGAATGTTGAAAGCTAGTAGACAAATGGCTCCATTGTGTGGCAGGATTGCAGAGAGACTCCACAAACACAGAAAGCATTGCCTGATATCAGTAGCAATTATTTGGGGGGAAGTGTTTTTTGTTACAAAATTATAAATAAAATTACTTCAAGTAGAATTTCTAAAATTATCTCCATCACTGAACAGCTTACAGTTTTGAAACTGTAGCATGAGAATACCTTAACCCTGAACTTTCCCATTCTGCTTGCAGTTGTATGGGACATTGCGGGTGATCCTGGAACCTCTCCTAACTGATGCCCCTTTTGTTGGAGCAGTGACCTTGTTTTTCATGCAGAAACCGGTGAGTCAGGAGTGAGCTGCTCTCTGCAGACTGCTTGGTCTTTAGTGAGTGACACAAGCTGTCCATCACTGATAACCCAAGCTGCATGACTGTGAATATCTCACAGTTCAGGTGCTTAAATGACAAATTCCTAATTGTTCTGTGTCCCTCTTAAATTCTGGGAGGATGTGAATTAATTCACTCTATACTTTTGTAGTAGTACCTAGTTACCGGCTTCACTCTAAGAATGGGCGGACTGTCTTATGGTGGCAGCACAGGAGCTGTTTCTCCAAGGTTTCTGGCTGCTCTACCTTCCCATTCACAGATTTTAAATGCAGTCATTTTGGAGACCATTCATGTTGCCTTTTGAAAGCTTGCCTGTTTAAGGTCATGTCCTCGTACTCAATTGTTGTTTAATAAAATATGAGAAACCTTCTAGTCTTGTAAGAAGCAGTTATCTTACAGCACACAGCTTTGTGGTTTATGCTCTGCTTGTGTTCATGAAAGTCATACATTTTTGATCTTGAATGAGGTGTTTTTGTGTTTAGATGTAGCAGCATTATTTTAGCACATGAAAGAGCCTCTTTTTGTTTATTGTACAAATAGGAATACAGACTCCTGAAACCAGTGGTATTTATAAATCCCTCTGCCTCAGGGCATAGGCCAACCCCTAAAGTGAAAGGATGAGAAAACTTCCAAGTCTTACTAGAGTTGCTGAATTTCCAGGGCATCTGCCAGTGGCCATTGCTAAAGACTGAATGCTGACTTTCCTTCTTCTTGCAGGTTAAGTTCCAATGATACCCTCAATTCAGGATGGCAGATAAAATAGATAATACCAGCTGTTGATTCTAATGTACAAATGCAATTGGTGGTGTAGGTTTTCCTTCCTTTAGACATCTGGCTTTGTTCTAGAAGCATTTCCCTTTTAAATTCTACATTTATTTTGAAATAAATTTTAACAGACCTGTATAATATTTTCTCCCTGCTCTTGTTGTAGCATTTGGAAATCAACTGGGCAGGCATGAGCAACCTTCTGGATGTCCCAGGGATTAAGTGAGTGGCTACTTTGCTTTACTTTATTCTTTGAAAAACCTCTGGAAGTTGGGATGCAGTTCTTGAGTAACCATCAAAGCTGTTGTTGAGAGCATTGTGTGCAAGATGTTGTGTAGATGTTCATCCCATTGTATCTGGCTGTGGCAAAACCTGAGGAGGGTTCTTTTTACATTCTGTCAAATCTGTTTCAATCACTTCATTACATTTAGGATGGATATAGTAAATCCCACAAACAGCAATGACTTATAAACTAAAAAACAAGCCCTCCTCTTTCCCATGTGCCAGTTATTTGCAAAGGTAGATGAAGTAGGTTTAGAAATGGCAGTCTGCTTATTTTTATTTACAGTAAAGTGTAAAAAGGCAAGGTATTGCAGAGTTGCAGTCCCTCTGACAAACTCAAGTACAGTCCATGATAAAGAGAACTGCACCAGATTTATAAGGAGAAAAGTTCTCTTTCTATGTAATGTGCTCACCTTTTAGGTGTAGTTCTTCTCCAGTGCCTCTTGGGTCAGTACTATATACATAAAACTTGCACAGCGAGGATGAAAATCTTAGTAGGTTTCAGTATTGTTTCAAACTGTTTCACCAGACTGGGGATTCAGTTTGTCCTTGGTCATTAGAGTAAGGAAAAAATTCTGTTGCACAAGAGGAAAATACATGGGGTTACACAGCCATTGCCCTTCTCCCTTCCACTGCAAATGCAGTTCCTCTCTGTTCCCCTGTAGCTCATGGTTTGCAGACTCATAGGAGGAGTCTGGCTACTTTAGATGCCAGTTTATGCATTAAAGATCCTCTGAAGGCTTTTGATGTTGAATGAGAGGAAGCTTCCTTTTTCTCTTAATTTGAGGCCTGAGTGGCCTTTTGCCCTGCAGTTTAACCTGAGAGCTCCAGTTTTTATCAGAGGAATTAATCTCTTCTTTTCGAACTTGGTTTCCCTAATCCTTGCAGGGAGAAGGCCTGTAGGTGTTGCAGCCTACAGCCTCTCATATAGTTAAGTGCAAATTTGGTGTCCTAAATTTTTACTGCCTGCTTTTCCCACAGGGATTTGCACACAGAAACCTTTGCTAGTTCCTCAGCAGTGCAATGAAAGCTGGGAGCAAAACATGCTTGACCATGACTGGGCTGAAGTACAGGTTGAACAAGAGCCCTCCCTGTCAAATGAATTTGTCTCATTAAGATAGCGAAGAAACTGGATACAGTCCAGTTGTCCTCACATACAAACTGTGTTTAGTTGGGTGTACCCTGAGACTTGAGAGAGGGGACAATTCTGTGACATTCCTGTGGGTTTTTTTTTACAGGAAAGCCAAGAACCTGACCAAGGTTCCTGGTTTGCTGTTTGGAGGAGAAGACTTTCCTTATGTTCTTTATGTGTGAATCCAGCCTCCTCTGTGAATTGGGACAATTTTGTTACACAGTCATACCCTAATAAGCACTAGACCTATGAAGAGAATGGGTCTTTCAGATAATTGATGCTCTTGGATTTTCCTCTTAATATTGTTTTTTGCTCATGCCAGGTTGTAGTGATGTGTTGAAATCCTCTCATTAATCACCTGGAGAGTACTTGAGAGGACATCTGTGATAGCCGTATGCTTCTTGTGCCTGCCATACAAAAAGAGCAGCTGAAAAGCAAAGATTTAAACTGAAAAGCTAAAAAAGTGCAAGTTGTAATTAGGCTGGAAAGCTCCTTGAACTCCAAGGTAGTGCCTTCAATTCAGCCAATGGGATCTCCAGTTACTTCAAACAAAGTTTTCCTTCTTTGTGCAAAATCTACCAAGATCCAGAACCTCATCTGAGAAATGAGCTTGGGTTTTTTTTTTTTGTTTTGGTTTTTTTTTTTTGTTTTGTTTTGTTTTTTTTTTATGTGTCTGTCTGCTTCAATTTTGTGAAAAGGTCTCAGCAGGTGGCCAAGAGTAGGCAGCAGTGTGTGCTGTGGCCATTTCTAAGTCTAAAAACAAACTAGCTCAAGGCCTTGAGCCCCCTGTGAAATGCTGAAACTTCCTGATTCCCCTCTCCCCTTGTCCATCTCTGGTGTCATTCCTAAGGAAACCCAGAAGACACTTGAGTTTGATGTGTTTGGGTGTGTGCATGAAGATTTCACACAGCCTAAGCTCCCATTCATCATTTACAATGATGAGCCAAATTCACACCCTGCAACAGGGATGCTCCATATTGCAAACCTGCACCACTAAGTTGAAGTTGAATGGCCACTCTGCAGCTCTTTCATAGAAGAGCACTGAATGGCCACTCTGCAGCTCTTTCATACAATCATAAACTTTGGAAAAGATCTTTTTAGATCACCAAGTCCAACCATTAAGCTAACACTGCCAAGCCCATCACTAAACTGTATGCCTAAGCACTTTTACAGGTCTTTTAAATGCTTCCAGGGATGGATGGTGACTCAACCATTTCCCTGGGTATCCTGTTCTAATGCTTGACAGTACTTTGAGGGGAGCTAGACCACACCACTCACTTTGCAATGCCCATTTCTTCTTCTGTCCTCACTTTTCCATTCTGAGTTGTGACTGATTGTGGAGATTGAGGTTGCCTTTTTCCTCCACCTGCAGTGTAATGTCAGATTCACTAATTCAAGACTTCATTGCTGCACGGCTGGTTCTACCCAACAGGATCACAGTGCCTCTGAAAAAGAACATGAACATTGCCCACTTGAGGTTCCCTGTCCCCCAGGTGAGTTGTTTTTTCAGCAACTAGTGTTTATCTACCCGAGTGTGCAGCTGCCACCATGTGGATGCATCCAAGCTTAGTGTCTTTGGATGCTGCATCAGCTCTTTCAACCTGAATTGTGGGCTTTCAGTAGGTAGTATTTCAGAAATATAAAAGCAGTGTTGGATAGTTCATAATTTGGGAGGGAGAGACACGGGCAGTGGGAGTTCCTACCCTCTCTACATGTCATAAGGAGTCAGTTTGTACTCAGAGCTCATTTACCGATTAAACCTTTAGTCTATAACTGCAGATCTGTGGTACCTGCAAATGAGAGGATAAATACATAAGCAGTGAGTGTCCTGCTATTTAATATTTTTATTAGTGCTGTGAATAGGTGTAATGGAGGATGACATATCTTTGCTACAGTAAAAAAATTTCCTAAATACTCAACATATCCAGGTCTTCAATCTCCTTCGTCCACCTAACACACTTACTAATGAGGATAAATATAAATTAGTGACAAGGGCATGCTCCTTGTTGCAAACTTGCATCACTAAAGTGAAGTGGAATGGCTCCTGTGCAATAAAATAAGAACCTGCCAGTGAGTGCTTAGGTCCTCCTTCAGTCAGTGTGAGTTATCTTTACACTTGATTTGACTGTGGCTGTAATCCTGTGTGCATATGTATATTTCTGATTTTAAAATAAATAATATTTCCTATACAGTTATCTATATTGAATTTTGCATCTCTTTAAGGGGGCTTTTTTCCCCCTCTAGGCAAATGGTGGAAAAAGTGCTTTATTACAGCTGTCATCGGAAATGTACTGAATCAAACTACGTGTCTTTGCAGAACTGTCATGGTGACTACCCTAGCTGCCTGAAATAAACAGTTTTAGGAGGCAGCATATTATAATTATCCAAAGATTGCATTTTCATTACCAATTCTGTATCTTATTTTATCCAGGGAGTAATAAGGGTTCATCTGTTAGAAGCTGAAAACCTTGTCCAGAAAGACAATTTCCTTGGTGCCATCAGGGGGAAGTCTGATCCGTATGCTCTCCTCCGTGTTGGCACTGTGCAGTATCGAAGCAAAACAGTCTCCAGAGATCTTAATCCCATTTGGAATGAGACATTTGAGGTACTGAACCTTTTGATCTTTCCATCTGTAGAATACACAGCTATTTACATCCCTGTGCTTGCAGGACCTTCTCTTAGCTGATTGCACTGGGGCAGGTGGACTTCCTTGTTTCTTGGTTGAGGCATTTGTGTCCCTCAACCAAGTTCAAATTTACATTGTAAACTTGAAATGTCATTCAGGTCGATCTGATTTACATGTGTGGGTTTTTGGAGGAGGTGCAAAGCACTGCTTTAAATATCAATCAATGCATCAGTCTGTGCCGCTGCAGGCTGCTCTAGCATTGGTTCCTCTCTGCTTATTAGGGATACCAGTTTGAGGGGTTTAACTTGTAGCTCAAAAACAAGCAAACAATGTGAAACATTTTCACCTATAATCAATTGTATTTGTTATGCATTTAACCATAAGAAAGAACAGGGAATGTCCTTAATGTGTTAGACAGTTGTCAAGTGTCATGTTCTTGTCCACAGCCTGAGACTGAATATGTCTGTATGAATGCTTTTTAATTTTAATCAATACCTCTTTGTCCTCCAGTTTGTTGTTCATGAAGTGCCTGGTCAGGACTTAGAAGTGGATTTGTACGATGAAGATCCAGATAAAGATGACTTTATGGGCAGGTAAATTTGCAAGACTTTTGATCAGGGTCCAGTAGCCTCTGCTGTGAGACACCTGAATTACCCATAGTGGAAATTTAATACTGTTGGAAGTGATTCCCTTTGCCAAGATATTAATACCACATAAGTAGTTCCTAGTGCAGCTAATGTTGAACAAGGTTACACTCCTGCAGGGAATCCTGGAAAGCCATTAGAAGTGATAGTTACTTGAGGTTTACTTCAAGTTTATTTTAATTTTGGAAATATTTCAAGGGGGAGACTTCAGGAGTATAAGTGTGTTCCTGCACACACATACACAGGTAACATAGAGAAGTTGTTATTTGGAACAGACTTGAGAGTGGCTTTTTTGGTGGTTTGTGCTGTATACCTCAATATTGAAATGTTTGCTTCTTTCCTTTCAGCTTGTTGATAAGCCTGGTGGATGTAATGAATGACAGAATCGTTGATGAGGTAAAGATCTCGGCTTATTTCTAAATGTGGCTGGTGCTGTATGCCTACATGCACTCATTTGTGCTTCTCTTCTGCTACTACAGTGTTTCTTGGTACATAAAGTTTCCTTGCACACTTGCACTGTGGTATTTTCACAAAAAAGATAATACCAAAGTAGCCACTACAAAAATTTTTACAGCCAGGCTGGTAACCCCAGAGAGCCCTGAGGTTATGCTGAGCCAGCAGTGGGGTATCTTGTTGATACCTTGTGTCCCGTGTGTACCAAATGTTTTGTACAAAGCTGCAGATAAAGTTTGGTGAAGCAGTCTGTTTGCTGAGGGAAGAAATGATCTGACCTTACTGTGGTTCATCCTGCAGACCAGCACTCTACAAACAAAACCAGGGTGCCTGTCTTGTGCTGCTACTAGTTGGAAATATCCGCATGCTTTGCCTGTTTATGGGCATCTTATTTTAATTTTCTTCTGCCTTGTACCTAAGTAGGTGAACGTGCTACAATCTAAGTGTCAAAAATGTGAGTTAAGGTGGTTGGAGTAAAATTCATTGTGTTGTCTATTGTGTGTAAGTCTCAGAGTCTGCACCACATATATAAAAGCTACTCTGCCTGTCAGTTCTCAAGTTGTTCTTTGTTATCTCCATGTAGTGGTTTCCCTTAAGTAAGACGACAAGTGGACACTTGCATCTAAAACTGGAGTGGCTTTCACTAGTAAACGACCAAGAAAAGCTGCATGAGGTGAGTGTATTTAAAGGATTCAGGTGCTCTCATCCCTGTCCAGTCATCAACAAAGGAGTGTGTAAAATTAGAAACCCCAGGCAAACTCACAGGAGTTTATTTTTGTCTGGCAAAGTTTTGATGCAATTCTCTCCCTGCTGCTCCTGCGGAGGGAAGGGCATTTGCTTGCCCCAGGTCTCTTGGTAATTCAGGAGCAACTCAAGTCTGGCAGCTCTTTTTGGTTGAATTAGCAAACCTTTGTTTGACTCAGTGCAAAGTAGCTTCTCAGGGGTTCTTTTCTTTTGCAACCTTTTTCCTCCCTCTTCATCTAGGATTTGTGTAGGACCCTGGACCCCTGAAATAATCTGTACTAGTCATAGGCAAATAGCCAGCACTGGTGCTCAGTAGGGCTGTGTTTCCAAATGGTGTGTAGTTTGTCCAGCAGAATTGCTTGGATAAAGCCCATCTCCCAGAGAGGCTGTTTCTTCATAACCGAGCAAAACCATTTGAATTCCACTGAAGAGAATAAAACTGTTCCCAGGCTTTGTTCTGCTGACACTGAATTCATGTTGATGTATGTGGTTGAACATGTTTTTAGGTGTCTTGCTGCACTGGGGAATCCAACCAGTTCTGCACTGAGAGACTGACAAACATTAAAGGCAGAGAATTGCAAAGAGTTACAAATCTTCTTACTGGTCTGCTTTGAACTGTCATGCTGTGTTGACTTGGGCTCCTCTAAATTGCAAGTTTTAGGAGACAGGCAGAGAGCTGCTTAACCTTCAGAAGCTGCCCTTGGAATTTTGCTGTGCTTTACATTGTCCTTGGTGGGTGATCATGACTACTTTGTGTTTTGATTTGTTTTATCTTTCCCTGCCTCAACAGGATAAGAAGGGTCTGTCTACAGCAATTCTGATTGTCTACTTGGACAGCGCCTTCAACCTTCCCGTAAGTACAAACCCATGCAGCAGCCTTCACTCCTAACCTCCTTTTAAAAAAAAAAAAAACAAAAAACCAGCAAATTAATTGTTTTAAATGCTCTTTCACCAATTCAGAAAAACCACTTTGAGTATTCAAATGGTGAATGTGGAACAAAGAAGATCAAAAATAACAAGTACCTCAAGGTAAAATTTGTGTTCTTCTCCTACACTTGCAAAACAAGGTTCTGGATTATGTGGTATCATAGGAACTGAAACTGGTGGTGGTTAAAAAGAAATAATCTCTCCACTGTCAGAATCTAAGTGAGCAGGGGTTCAAAATAGTGATTGGAAGCCCACCCCAGTGAAAGTCTAGGAGGCCAAAGTGGGAATGCAACACGGAAATGTTTGAATTGTGTGTGTGTTTGTCTGTCTTTCTTACACAAAAGAGAGCCTCCAGACATCAGACTAAGTCATAATATCCGTGTTGCTGCTGCTCTTTCTTCCCTTGCTGAGCTGTTCCAGTTTGACATTGAGCAGGGAGGAATATGCTCATTTGTTGTACCTTTCCTGTCCACTGGAGACCTGACCACCAGATTCCCCCCCCCTTGGCTTTAAGGGATTCAGAGGCCTCTCTGTCATTGATACCTTCTCTCTCATAGTTCCTGTTTACGTCTCCCCCCAATTACTGCGTTTTGCTGCTGTGATGTAAATGGCAGGTATAGGGGAGAATGTCTTTCTCCCTTTTTTCTTGACCAGGCTACTCACAAGTACAGCTCTGAGCTGTGGAGAAAGCTTCCAATTGTCTCCAAGTAGCTCCTCTTAAATAGCATCTTTACAATTTATATGAGTTACCAGCACTGTGATGCACATCACAGTCAATAATCCTTAGTTCTGGACCTCACTGTGTGCATTTTGTATGTAGTGTTGTGCCAAGACCAGATTCTCAGCCTTAACTTCTATAGCATTAGTGCAAAGAGGTGCAAGAGGTTCAGTGTTGTTGCTTCCAGACAGGAATTGTTATTTGATGCCAAGGACTCACTTCCAGCTGCTTTGGAGCAAGTCCTGAGCCTTGGAAACCAGTTCTGAGAGTCCTGGTTCAGTCAGGAAAGATCAAGATTTCCCACTGAGCCTTCAGCTCTCCTCTCTTCTTCCCAGCTTCTGACAAATTTTTAACTGCTCACCTGTTGAAACCTAAATACATAAAACTTTGGCTTAAATGTGTAGTCTTGATGGTGGAGGGTAAGACTGTTATTGCTGTGTTATTGCTGGAGGCTTTCCTGTGTACTACACTCCTCAGAGGTCCCACATCCAGAAAATACTGTCAGCTTTCCAGGAACTTACTTCAAGTAAGAGTGGTTTGATATTGCTTCCTGAAAACTATAAATTTCTTAATGTTTTTTTCTGCCTTCTTCTTTCTTCCTTGTGTTAAATGACAGAAGATGGAACGAGACCCTTCCTCCTTTGTCCTGCTTACAGTTGGGAACAAGACTCAGAAGAGTAAGGTGAGGCTGTTTAATTCTTCTGCTTTCATTAGGTACTTTCCATCTTATGGGTGACTGTCCCCAAGCATCCCCTAGGAAGGAAAGGACTTCTTGTGAAGCTGATGTGAAGAGCTGTACTTGTAGTGATAGCTGCAGAGCCTGGGAGTGGAACCACTGTGTCACCGAGCTGTGGTGGTGGAGGGTGTCTGCTATACATGTGTAGTTCCATGCCTGTGTCCAAGAGTTCATGTTGGCCCAGACACTCTAGTTCTATAAATCTCCAATCCAGCTCATGGTTTCTCAGAGCAGGGTGTCACTTGCATCAAACTGGCTTTTATTCCTTCCTCGGAGCCTTTCCTGGCTCCTGTGTATCACAGTTTTACTGTTTCGTTTTTAAACCCAGACAAGATGGATCTGCATCTCCTCCACTTCACTTCCAGTTCCTTTTTCATTATTTAAAAATTACTTTTGCCTCATGAGTATGAGCAACAGCTGAGCTCTGCCCTCCCAGTAGGTGCCATGTTCACTGTCCTGCAGCTGGATGTGGATGAGCCCTTTGTTCTTTTGGACTCCCAGCAAATAAGAATGAATCCTGATGGCTACACACAAGCATACAGGACTGGCACCTATTTTACTTTGTTCCTTCCACCTGCTTCACCCAGAAATTGGGTTCTACTTGCATTTTTGCCTTTTGTGGCTTTCCCTTTCCCTACCACATCACCTGCCTCTCCTAAGCTAGGTCAGGTTTCCAGGCTTTCCCTGCTCCTTTCCACTTGCTGCCAGCACTCATGGCCTGGTAGGGACAGCTGGTTTACAGAGCAGCCACAGTCCCCATGGGTGCTTTCCATGCTCTTTCCTCTTTGAAGTGGATTGTGCTGAAGCTGTGCCCTCCTACTCTTCCCACAGTTCTGCACCCCTGAAACTGCCCCTCCAGCTTTCCTGCCCTTGCCTGTCAGCTCACTGCAGCTTTGGGAGCTGGCTTAGAGTGCTGCAGGCTGGAAGCAGTGCTCTGGCTCTCCCTGGGTGGGAAGGTGGGAGGGAGGGAGCGGTGCCTCGCTGCAGGGGAGGCAGGCTGCTGGTCCAGGCAGCGTTGGTGGGGCCAACTGCAGCTCACCAGACTTGTTCTTTGGCATTTCCACACCCCAAAGAACTTGTTCTGGTTTTGCCAGAGACTTCACTTCCATATGCTTCTGACCTGGAATTTCCACTCTCTCTATACAGCTGGGGTGTAGCATCACTGAGGGTCACCATGGCCCTCTCTGGTGATCAATGTCATGGATTCTTTGCTTCTCAGAGACTAAGCTAATGCATGTTCTTGTTGCAGACCTGCAATTTCAGCAAAGATCCCACGTGGGGCCAGGCTTTCACCTTCTTTGTCCACAGTGCTCATTCCCAGTCACTCCACATTGAGGTGAGAGAAAAGCCTTTCCTTTTGAAGAGCAACTGCACATCTGTAGGAAGAAACCTCTTCTATGGAGCTCAGTGCTAGTTATTTCTGTGTGGGATTGCACATACTGGGTTCCTCCTACTAAAAGGTGGAATATGTTGCACAGACAATTCTGTATTAGGTGGTGGTATCTCCCTTTTTTGGTATCTGCCTTTGTTCTAGCATCATGTAATGTGCGGTATCTTAATTCAAAATGTGGGATGTTTCTGGCTGCAAAGTGCAAAGGACATTTCATACAGGTCTGTGTGTAGTAATGACATCAATATTTTGCTGTCAGAAATTGCAGCCTTCATGATTCTCAACCAGAGCCCTACCTCTTCACCTCTGTGTTCTGGCTCATTAAGCAACCCTGTGTCTCATTAGCAGTATTGCAGCCACAGCCAGTTCTGTGGCTGGTCACTTGGATACAGAAAGGAATTGAACTTGGAAGGTGTATTGAGGTCAAATAGGCTAAACAAACTATTACCTAAAATACATGTGAAGATTTAGACCGGTTGCCAACTCAGCTGCTTAGGATGTTGTCCCCAGAGTGAGCAAGGAAAATCAAATAAATCTCTGGGCATGATTTTTCTGCTAAAGCAATTCTTTCTCTGCATAGTTAGAGATGGAAATTTTACTCCAAATACACTAACTTGTTATACTCCTGAAATAATGGCATTACTCATTTGGATGTAATCATACTGAAGCAAATAAGCTGATTTCGGTTTCTGACTGAAATACATTCTTGCTTTGCTTTTGCATTCCCAGTGGTGCACTTCCCAGTTTGCCAGCTAATAAAAACTTCTGTTTTCTTCTGTCCCCCAGATAAAAGACAAGGAGCGGGATAGTGCCCTGGGAACTTCAGTGGTATGTCTCTCCCACTTACTCAAGGACCCAAACATGACTCTGGATCAGAGATTCCAGCTGGACCATTCCAGTTCAGACAGCTTCATTAAGATGAAACTTGTATTGCGGGTGAGTTGTTCTTTCCCATATTCACTCAGTTTCTCCTGCAGAAGCATCCATTTGTAGCCAGGCAAAAGAGATGAAAGGTGGGCATGAAGAAAGGCAGCTTTGCTTCACAGTTGAGTAGAAAGTAGAAGTGTGACAAGGTATTTAAGTTAAATTAGGAGTGTATGGTGGAGTTGAGAGGTATCCCTGAGGCTTCATAAAATTTAGTGCAGTGTCATGGCTGAAAATTTTCTCATGACAATAAAAAAGTTGGATTGAGAAAATCTAAGCTGGGGAAGTCAGCACTGATGCTTAGGAGTTGTTTCCTCACCATGCTCTGGATCAGTGTTTATACACTGCTCAGTACAAACACAGTAGGATAAGAGGAGAGAACACCACAGTGAATCCTAGGGGCCCCGTTCATCTCTAATGGCAGAGTCCTGCTGTTACAGTTTTGTGCTGAAATTTCCTTCTGGGTGGTAATGCTGGCATTCACCCCAGTGCTATGGGAGCAGCACTCACTGTCTTCCCTTGTGGTTTTTAGGCACTGAATGTTGAAGAACCTGATTCACAAAGAGTCAAGGCTGGTGTCAATGCCTCCAGGCTAGGTCCCATGCATGTTACGGAGAAGGCTGGAAACCAACAGAAGTTTTCCTCTCCACAAGTCTCAAAAGTACCTCCCATGAGCAAAGACTCTGCAGCACTTGAATCTCTGCCAAAAAAGGACAGTGGAGAAGACCTGGACACTAAAGACAGTTCAGGAGCCCCTGTACCAAGTGAAACTGTGTCTGGCCTTGATGAAGCAGAGGGCAAGCAAAATCCAGAGCATGGCCCACCATCAGCATTGCCCAGCGGAGCAGCAGCCATGCCAACACTGCCTGTCCTGCAGGAAATGAGGGTGGCACCCAGTGTCACTTCACTGGGGTCCCTGCCTTCTTCCTGCTTTGAATTGAGTAGCAGCAATCTGGACATTCATAAGTAGGTGTTCTTCCAGCTGAATTGTTCTTCTCTTGGGAAAGTTTAGGTGTTACTGTTGCATGGAGGTGAATTCAAGGCTGGTAAATCATGTGGAGTGTTGGGTCTCAAGTCACTTTACAAAGAATTGACCTAGGTATTCCAGTCAACAGCAAAGTAAATTACAGGGCACTGTCAGAGCAAGTATAAAGGGAAAGTATTCACTCTATGACTCTCATAAGAGTCCTGTATGTGTAGGCTTTATATTCTCAAAGAGCTTCTCAACACTCATTTAGCAACAGGATATTCAAAGTCTGAACATCCCACTTCTGTAATAACCTAAACTCTTGATAGGCACCTCTGGCTGCTTGAAGTTCTGAATGTGTTTATCCAACACATTTTAAGACTGATAATGCTGTGAACAAACTTTTTGTGGATAGGTGTGCTTGTGTGTGTCTTTCTCACAGTGATCAGTATAAGGCTACTCTGTCAGGCAGGATGGAGAGAAGGATTTGTCCCTCCTGGGGCACAGAATGGAGCTTGTGGAATCCTTAATCAACAGAAGTTGTTACAAAGATCTACCTCACTTAAGAGAGCATCAGAGTAGTTATAAACCTGAACATAAAACTCAACTCCAGTGCAATTTGGTGAATTGGTGACTGGTAAATTTTCTAGCTCTGAATAGGGCTTAATTTATAAATTATTTATAAACCATTTTTAAGCAATGTTTTGGATTTTGAGCCACTTTAATAACATGCAGACTGGAATATAAAAAAGGTCTCATTTTGCATATACAGACATTCCTGAGGGAATGTGTGACACAGTAACCTGTACTTTGCTGCTCCATCTACAGTGGGCAACATAGGGGCTTTTTTGGCAGTTCGGGTACCGGCAGAGAAGGCAGGGACGGGGCTTCTGTGGAACCTCTGTGATCCAGCTGCTTCCTAGACAGCAAACCTTAGGTTGCCAGGGAGAAGGATGGTGCCCTGAAAGCTGGTTTTAGTCTGCTTGTGGGCTGCTCAATGGCTGTATTTAAAAGCCCTGACTGTGCAATGTCTTGCAGCGGGACTGAGATGCCTCTGGGGGAGATCCAGCTGACCGTGCGTTACGCTTCCATCCGGCAAAGCCTCGTCGTGCTGGTCAACGGCTGCAGGTAATGCTTGTGATGGCTCACAGAGGAAAGAGCTCTCTGAGCTCTGTCAGTCATCCAGTAAAGCTGGAGCAGGGCCACATGCAGCAGGAGATGCCTTAGCACTGGCTGGCTTCCAACTGTGCAGCCTCTCTGTGCCCAGCTCTGGTCAGTGCCAGCAGCAGGTCAGGGAGAGAACTCAGCGAGTTGTGCTCACTGCAGTAGAGATGCTTCAATTGTCATCCACCCAAAATTTCCTCTGGACAGCACTGACAACTAGTGTGTGTCTTGGGGTGTTAGGATAGGCATCATGACAAGGATTGATACCTATGACTGAATATGTAATTGTTAATTTAGGAACCCCAGTAAGTGGCCACATCCTCAGGAGTAAAGATTTTAACTAAACAATCCTAAAGTTTTATTTGCTTATGTTCCAACTCCTGGGATGAATGTTTTTGGCCTGTGAAGGGTTGGTCTGATACCAAGAGAGACAAGGTATTAAAACACACAGTGAGAGAACCTGCCTTGCTTGTCTGTTTTTCTTTTAACAGAAATTTGGTACCCTCTTCCAATCGTGGAGTCGATCCATATGTTCGTATATACCTGCTTCCAGACAGAAGATGGACAAGCAGGAAGAAGACTTCTGTTAAGAAAAAAACTCTGAACCCCCAATACGATGAGAAGTAAGAAAATGTAAATTATGATTATAGTTGGAATAGTTATGATCTCAGTGTAATGAAAGGGTTTCCTAAGGTGTGCTGCTGTAGCTCCTAAGGACTCTCTTGTGGACATTTCCAGCTTTTCTAAAACAAATGGCACTTGAACTGTGATTTACAAGTACTTGGGGCTGGCCTTGCTCTGTCTGTGGTGGTGCAAGTCCCCCAGAAGAAGGGTACACCTTCTTCCCTGCCCCTTCCCTGCCCCCAGGCTGCATTTGCTTCTCTGCAAACTGACATTCTCCCACTGTGTTTAACTCCCTGTCATGGCAGAGGCAATCTGTCTGTTCAAGTACCTCCCAGAGCCTACTGCTCTGTTCACACTGCTTTGCCTGATGCTTTTTCTGACATCTTTCCAAAGGTCCAAGGCAGAAATACGGAGCCTTTTGAGACTGGACCACTCTTAGGGCACACAGGTGGATGTTGTCATCAAAGCCTGGTGGGAGCAGGGTAAAATGCTCCTACCTCTTTGCTGACAGTGTCACAGCTCTGCCACTGAAATGGAATGTGTTTTTCATAAATCCAAACACAGTAACACTGAGAAGTAGAGCTCTTTTGAGAGGTAGTTTTAACCCCATAATTAGAGGAAGGTACACATATGTGAATGTTGGTTGATCCTGGGTGGCTTATATTTTTCCTGTGCTATGTCCTTCTCTGTAAGTCAGAAAAGGAGAAAAGATTTTAAAATATTCCTTCTTAACACTCAAAACACCAAAGCTGAGGATTCTGCTTATGTCTATTCTTAAGTAACTGCACTGATTTAGTGCCATCCCAGCAGTTGGGAAGAGCATCTCCTTTTCCTCATCTTCAGAACTGACGTATCCTGTACATCCTCAATTAAAGATAATGCTTAGCTCCAAAACCTGTTACCTGTTTCACAGCTCTGACTGGAGGAAAAGCTATTCAGGTGGGCAGAACTGGAGTGATCTAGCATGGACAAAACTCACTTGACATTAGCCATGTGTGCCAGAGGCTTGAGTCAGAGCCATTAAGAATTTAATTGCCACAGGTTTCAGCCTTTGTCTGTTCTTGGTGTGGTGCAAAGCTGCTCTGTGAACCTGGGGGTTTGGCTCATGACTATTTCCTCTTGAGTAATGAACATTGCATGGAAAACATGCTGATCTTCCGTGGAGGGGGGAAAATTATGTTAAATGGCATTTCATCATGGATGCATGTTTTCCTCCTTCCCCCTGGCACAGTGGACAGTCTGAACATAGTGTTGTCATCCTTCATGAGGCCTGGAAAAGGTTCCCTGCAATGTGGATAAAACCTCACTCTAGAATTGCCTTTTCTTTGTGTTTCTTCCCTGTTAAAGTCCTGGCCATTGATGCTGTACTCTGTCACTATATTCTGCCCACTGATGCCCACAGGATTTTAGTTTCTGCCTTAAGTCTCTTCTTTTTAAACTTTATTTCAAGGTTTGAATTTTTTGAATCTTTGGAAAATGTCAAGAAAAGGACACTGGACATTGCAGTGAAAAACAGCAGGCCATTCATTTCACAGGAGAGGAAGGAACTGGGGAAAGTAAGTTTAAAGAATCTCCACTACAGATATAACAGAGCTGAACACTCCGGACTATTCCTGAAATCCTGAAATGTGGCTCCAGTAACTGATTCTCAGTAATAGCACTGGCAATCTGGAAACAATTTTTTTCTGCCAGATTTTCATCTCAAATGAGGCTGTATCCATGTGGGAGCTGCGTGGTCTCATTTCAGAAGGCTGCTCCTGAAGTAAGCCCTGGTTCCTGGCGCTGCTCGTGTGGGGAACAGCTCCAAGAGCACAAACACAGAGCTGAGAAAGGCATTGGGACTAAATCCCACAATTTGCCAACACTGCTTTGAGCTTTCTGTGAACAACTTTGATTCTGTGAAAAGTAAACTGCAATTCCTTCTTCAGTGATAGATAAATTTCCAAGTAGTGCTATAGGAAATGGAGCTGGTCCATGCCTAGACCACCCTGGCAACGTGGGATGCCTCAAGCCTGAGCTGCAGCCCCACAGTTGGAAAGTGGGTCTGACTTGGGAGGGGTGGTAGCTTAGCTAATCAATTTATATGCTGAATAACCTACAAACAAATAAAATTTGCTTTTTAAAGGTGCGCATTGACTTGTCCCGGGAGGATTTAATAAAAGGTTTTGCTCAATGGTAAGTACTCATCTCCATACTTCCAAACCCTGCCCATTGCTTTGCTGGGAGCTTGCATGACTGCTGTGGGAGTGAGTGCTGGTAAACTGGGCTGTGTTTGGGTGAGCAAGAAGAATATTTGACCTGCAAAGGCAGGATTAACTTGAGCTAATCTGGTAGTTCTATCTAAATTGTGTGTTAATCCATTGGCTGTGCAGTGCCTGCCCTGTGAGACAGTTTTAATGAGATGCCTGTGTCAATTATAGTCCTCAGCATATTTTATGTTGCCATAAAAGCCACAGGGGCACATAAGTAAAAGAATTTTGTTTATTAAAGTAACCTTGCAACAAATTTTAACTTGAATAAAGATCTTAACTAAATACTCGGATCAGCAATATATATGTATGATAAAACTTTAATTACAAAGCATTTATAGAAACTATTATAATAAGCCACTTACAGTTTTGCTTGTATGTTCATTGTGGTTCTGAGGTTTGTATGTTCCTGGTCTGAGGCAGAACAGAGCTTGGGTGTTTTTTTCACTTCTGTGTCTTTAGTAAATGGCAGGAGTTCTTTCCTTCTTTCTCCTTCAGTGAAGCCCGAGGAATGTAGTGTGGGTAGTCCAGGATCTTGCCATCTGCACAGGCAGTGAGCCAATATTCCAACAGGAAAACCACATTTCCCTGGCCAACTTGTGTGTGTGTCTCAGGGCAATTAGGGGAAGAGGAAAAAAGGATGCACCCAAAGTTCCTGGTGAAGAGCTGAAGTTTGAGGCCATCTCTGGAGCCTCCTTTGCTGCACTGCCTGTGAAGCAGAAGCAATAAAGCAGCCCAAGTTTTCTCTACTGTGCCAGTTAAAACTGTTAAGAAAGTTTTCAACTACAGTAATTACTTATTGTGTCTGTCTTGCAGGTATGAGCTGACAAGGAGCAGACGCAAGAAAATCTGATTTCTTCTCATGTACATAAGTTACTAATTTTTCAACTTCATATGGATGTACATAGCTCTTGTAATTAACATTTTTTGCACAGTTGTTGCAAATTTGAAGCAGTCTCCAGCTCAGGATGTGCAAATTTAATGATCCTATTTGGATCATTAGTTCTATTAGTTCCTATTCGGGGATTAGTTCTCACTGAAGTTAAACATATTTTCCCCCACACAGGGAATAATTTGTCCTTAAAGAATAAGTCCTTTATTTTTGCTATTTCTGGCAAATCCCCCTTCAAAGGACCTCTAAGTGTGAAACCTCTTTTAAAGAAGAGTTGTACCTGGGGAGATTTTAGACTGCCAGCCAAGTGTCCTTACTTTGCTTGGCAGTCTGAGGGCCCTAGGAGCTTGTTCATGTTGTTTTAACATGGAAGTGGTGTACTTTTAAAAGAATACATTTTGAAACAGTATTCTTCAGCTGTAGAGCTACAGAAGCTTTTAAAAGAGAAACTCTTTAACAGCTATTTTTGTTTGAGAAACTAAGAAGTTGGTAGTCCACTGTTCAGAATACCTTAGCTGACTGTGGCTGCAGGTATGTAAATAATGAGCTTCCAAAAGCAGGGAGATGAACTTACCAAGATGTCATTAAGGTTTTAGTTTGTGACGCCTTAACTGGTTTTGTCCTTTGTTACGGTACATTTCAAAATCTTGTAAACCCAGATTCTGTCTGAGGAACAGCAAAGTTTTGTAAACTAAGCTTTAATAATATTGAGGCAAAATATTTTTGGAAGCTTGGTGTACTTGTTTCTGTACAATAAACTTCTAATTGTCTTGCATAAGAGACTTGATCTAATCCTTTCTAAAACTGACTTATGAAATACAACGATGGTAACTTCAAACCACTGCCTGAAGCAAATGTCAAGTATTTTTGGCCTAGATTACATTAATCCAATCTGCCTCAGTCCATAATCAGAGAGAATACTCACTGAGTAACAATGTGTTCCCATCCCAAACTGATCTGGAAATGTGAACATCTTAAAAGAGGCTCTCCAGAAAACTAAGATTGGGCATTTGTGTAAGTGTGATGGCTATGGCAGTAAGGGCATCTTTACCTCATACTTACTGTGTCAGCAGTATTAAAAATGGTTAGAGTTTGCCTGGTAGTGTGCTAGGTTCAGTTTCCTGGATTGATACAGGATATATTGGTTCTCTCTCTCCAGTTGACAGCAGTTAGTTTTTCTTAAATTGACCAAGAATTAAAAAAAAAAATTAAAATGCAGCAACTTTTATTTATGTAAAAAAAATATGGAATTGTTTTTTAGGAGGTAGCTGCAATGTCATGTGCACCAACAGGTACATTCACAGGTAAGAGAAATCTTGCTCAGGAAGAGCAGAGTCACCCATAACCAGCTCCCCATTTCAGGTTTTGCACTGCAGGTAAAATATCATCCACATTAGTGATCTCTGCAACAGAATGGAAAGCAAAAGGGTTAGGCTTATGAACCTAGAATACCCTTGAATTCAACCAACATCCTAACTTAAACAGATGGTGAATTAAATAAACTCCTCAGACATTTTAATGCTTTCAGAAAATAATAAATTTGGCTTATAAGTAATATGCTTAAGTGAATGCAACCCCATGTTAAATTAAAATAAAGTGTTTTGGTCACTTCCTGAGGAGAGGTGAAAAGGAGAGTGAGGCAAAAGGCAGCACCTTCCCTCACATCCTTCTCCCGTTTTAGCACAGCAGGAATAAAGAAAACACTGGTAAACTGTTTAGAGTTATATAAGGAAGTGTTGGCAGGAAGATAATTACTGTTGCAAATATTACTCACCTAGAAGATGCAGCAAATCTTGAATGAGAGCTTGAAAGGGAGGAAAGAAGCACTCATGTTCTTCAAGCTTATTGATGATACTGGAATGGAAAGTGAGACAATCAGGTAAGAGGTGCACGGACATGGCAAGTTCATCTCCTTGGCCATTTTGTTGTTCTGTGCCATGACTTTGTGAAAATTCTGCTACTTAGTATATAAAACCATGGACACCAATGTTCTGTTCTCTAGTTCTGAACCCTGCAGCCAACAAGAAAGCTCTCACGAGGATCTCTGATTTCACTACTAATGCTGTATACACATCCTTCCTTTCCCCCTCACATGGCTCCAGGTTGTCTGGGGCCTGGAACATTTGTCTATGTATGCTAAATATACTGCCTAGGGGTGGCTGGTATAACTGCCTTGGATGTAGAGCAAGAAATGCTTTATAAGCAACTGTTCTCCAGCTAAAACTGAGAAATGAGTGCAGAAAGGCTGAGGGAGTGAGTATTGTTAACTCAGCATGTGTCAGACTTGCTGCCTGCTCCCTTTTTAGTTTGTCTGTAAAGCACATGCTGAATGCAAGCCATTAGGATCTGCTACCACCTAGATGTGGCTGTCATCTGTTAAAAGTATAACTGGATTTGTCCAGTTTCTAAAGTATTTGTAGGCAGCTTGAGGCAAACCCTGCCTTGGCAACTAGAATGCTTCAGTATTACATCTGAGACTTACATCACTTTCTCCTCCCCACCCAGGTGCACGATTTGTCTCCTGATGAAACATGTATCTCATTAAGGCTTGTTTGATCACATTATCCATGCAAACCAGAGAGTGTTTTGGAACCTTCTGGCCTCAATTTTTCCCTCTGTCAACTTTATCTTTTTGACAGGATACAAGATTTGTTTCAAGCAGGACAGCAGTAACTAACACCTGTGCTGTCACAGCTCACTGACTTTGTGACAAATTATGAAAGTTTCTTTCAGCATCAGTTTTTGCCAGTTCTCAATTACTACATTTGATGTTGCAGAATGGTCAGCAGTGGAACAGCCCCACATACCTGTGGATGTCTTGGGTGCCCAGAAGCTGCTGTACCTGCTCGGTCACGTTCTTATTAATGATGTCACACAGTTTCCCAACAGTATCCACTACCACAGTGGGTGGAGCTGAACTGTCTGCAGAAAAACAAACACCTCATGATTCTTTTAACAGTAATAACAGGGAAATATTTTAGACACAGTTGAATTCTTGCAGGTGCATAGATTTTATTTAGTTTTCATAGATCTAGGCATATACATTCCATCATTCACAGAAAACAGAAATAAACAAATGGTCAGAAATAAACAAATGTTAGCTATGAATGGGGATACTCTCACTAATCCTTTAGTGGCTAAAAGAACTTTGGCAGAGCTGTGTGTTCACAGCAAAGAGGGTACTAAAGCGCACTTTTACAATGTCAGTGGAAATCAGCCAACTGAAATGATATATATATAGAGAAGGGGTTAATCATTAGGTTCGTGGGACACAGTAGACATATTATAGGGGCTAAGCCAATAAGGAAACTGCTTAACAAACACTTTAACACCCAGAACTTGTTTTGATATTGAATTTGAACCTGTCTGTAGTGCTGTGACTGAAGGTAGCAGCCTCCTTGTTCTTTTCTCCTTCAATTTCAGAAGAACTAGATTTGGACAAGGCATCTTCTGAGCTGCAGTTATTAGGGGGAGGTGAGGTTTCCTCACCTCCCATGCTGGCTGCAGGAAGGAAGACTGCTCCCCTCCTTGAATGAGGCTCAGCAGCCCAGGGGCTCTGGGACTGGACATCCTACAGCCCAGCCCAACCTTTTAACCCAGGAGCAGCAGCAGCTGCTGTTCTATAGAAGTTCCCACCTGAAGAGAAATAACCAACTATACCTCTGAGTACTGACAGTTTTTGACATTCAAAAACTTGTTTTGGTTTTTAAGTTTAGCAGCATAAGATGGAACTTTCTGAGGACTGGACCCAATTACACTTGAATGAATTATTGAATAGAAATCTACATCTGAGGCTGAGTTATTTTCTTCCTTAAACTTGTTATCTTTCAAGTGGAGAATGAACAACAATTATGAAGTCAGCTCACCGAAAAGAAGCTTTGTGGGACAAAAAACCCTTCTATTTCCCTTGTTATTCTCTTCTTCTGCCTCCCTGTTATTCCTCAGCAACTGCTAAAGGCTTACAAATAATGGGGATCTGCTATTTGAACTGTAAATTGTCAGGAATGTATTTTTATCTTCCCAGTGAAGGAAACACCTAGTTAATTAATTTCTCAACAGCTCAACATTATTTTCTATGAGGAGACCAGCTTTTCACCTGTCTCCTTTTTTTGGAATGGTGTGAACAAGCAGCAGCTGGTTAAGTCTTTACCTAGTTCCAGGAGCTCATGGAGGTTCCTCATGGCATTGGTCATTTCCCCCAGCTTTGTGTACACCTCGTTCATCCGTGGATAAACACCATTCAGAGAATTCACATCAAACAACTTCTGGAAGTGAGAGACTATGGCAGACAGGGTTTGCAAGGACTGTGTCTGGTTGTTCTGGAGCAAGCAGGAAGAACTCATCAATGGTACTGCTTAACAAGGCAAGGGTGCTTTTATGTGAAACATTCTTAAAGCCAGTCTGAGTAAAAGGTGTAACTTCCCTTATGAAATCTCAGCCTTTCAAATATTTTTAAATCTGAAGACATAGTTTCAGTAGTTTTCAGGCACACACATACACCAAACTCAAAACACTCTTTTGAAAGCTTCCTTCTCTGCTGCTGAGAGAATTTATGTATTCTCAGCCCTGAGAGACAGAACAGGATAATTCATGAGACTACAGGGCAATGCAAATTCACTGCTGGTCAAGTGCCTTTGATTAAAGCCATCTTCCCCATGGTGAATTTATCCATTATGTTAAAACAGTCTTTGACTATTGAATGTCTTCAAACAGGTATGTCTTAAATGCTGTAAGGCTTCCAAATGCACCAATCTAATGTGTGAAGAATGCATTTAAGAACTCCACAGTAACTTGTGATTACAAACCTCTGGTAAAAATTACCTTTTCTTTATGTTCTAATTCTTCCAAAATTGCATCTACTATCAACTGGAGGTCTTCAACTCGTATGGATTCTCTGTTGTCCTGTGGATCTTTAGTGTTCCAAGGCAGCAATTCCAGAGACAGTTTTCTCAAGGACCTATACAAATCCTTTTAAAAGAAAGGAGGAGAGACAAGTTATTTTAGAAACTGCTTAGATTGTTTTTATTACAGAAACAGGTGTTTTTCTGTTTCTCATACGCGGAAAACATTCCAACTCTGGGAGGTTAAGTTTTAATTTTCATGAATTTAAGGATAGTGTCTTGTTGACATTCTTTGATTTGAAAAGAACAGAATAAAAAATATTATATTGGCTATGTATTACAGTTTCAGTGAAATAGGAAGTATTGGTCACAAAACGTTTGGCTTTAAACAAAGCTATTTCACTTGTATTTGGATCAAAAAGTCACCATTCTGTTCTGGTCAGACAAAAGGAATGAAGAGAATGCACCATCATTAACGTGTGAAGTCGAGACTCTAAAGCTTAAGTTTCTTCTCAGGGACTCAGTTAATAAAATGAAATAAATTATTTACAGAGATGTATCTCTGGTACATACTTCACATGGACAGCAGATTATTTGTAATATTTAACACTAGGTCAGGCAATAACAAAAGCTGCACACTCAACCCCCCACATCTACACATAGGGAGGGATAGAGGAGAGGAGAGCAGATGAAAGGAAGACCAAGAAAGAGAGTACAATAACGTGTTGTTACCTTTAGGGCTATGAGCTGATCTGCCCACATTTCTATAGTGAGTGGAAGGTGCTCAAATCCACATCCCTGTCCATGCTCTTTAATGTAATTTTGCACTGGCCCTTTGCTGGGCCGGAATATTAACGGAGGAGCTCTTGGGCTTCGCAAAATAGAATCAATATGGGACAAAACCTTCAAGAACAAATAACAAATGTTATTGCTCAAATATGTCTGAAGTTTTGTAATAAAATCCCTCTCTATCACAGTCATGATTCCCTAAAATTAAGTCATAAATAGCTCCAATATTACTATTGATGAATTTTAAACATGCATTCAACATGCAATAGACTCAAAGATTTCAACATGTACTAGCTAGAAGGAAAGTGAAAGTAATGCAAGTATATACTTCCCTTTGACGGATAGTTAACATCTATCCATTCGAGGCATTGTAAATTCCACAATTTACAGTTTGCTAAGTTTTATTGTATTTAGGCTTTTTAATTACAAGAAAATAAATTCCACTATCACTGAAGATCTTGAACAAATCCCCTGTCTTGAACAGACTTCAGCTAAGTCATATTTACCAGCCTAGTGTCTGCTGCCTTGCTGTGTTTTCAGGTAGTTTACACTGAGACAGAACAAGAACCAGCCTACAGTGACTGCCAAATCCAGAACATGACTCACCTTGCACAGAGGATTTGATAGGCATTCTTAGCCTCAGATCAGCATGCTCCAGTTGACACAGCTAAACAGAACATGTATAATATTTCATTGTAACACTGCTAGAAACATGCAGAACAGATACAATTTGGGTACCTGCAAGTATTGCTGGCAAGCTGCCTGCAGCTGATCCACTCTTGCAACTCTCCCAGAGTCTTTCTTTTCTTCTTTGTTTTCTGCGGCACTGCTCCCTGAAAATCTGCACAAAAATACACACAGTGGGTCACACAAGCAGCCTTAGCAGGAGATGCTACCTTTTAACTTGATGGAAGAGCCAGGTGTGTAGCACTTAAACTCAAACATACAGTAAATATCCATGTTATGATGCTGGGCAATAGAATTCCATCAGAGCCAAGAAACACAGATTGACAACACAATACCTAATGCAAATATCATTAATTTATCCCAAGTCTTCAGGCTGAGGCTATGCCAGACTGCTTGCTGATTTAGAAGGGACACCACCAGTTTTTCTGTTGCCAGAGTTCTACTATGGCTGAAGACCTAAAATCCAGAATTTTACTCTAAAGGCTCAAATTCCAAGCTCAGTTGTTATCTGCTTCTGCTGGAACATCTTTCCTGGCTTATTATACAAAGCTCACTACTGCTTTTCATCTAAATGATACCTACTGCATGAGAGAATAGACAATTTAAATATACACAACATGTCTATTTATTTTCAAGTTTAAGTGATGTCTTTTTCAGGCTATAAAATATTTAGCATTCCGTATACACATGGACAAATGACTAAGTGAAATTACAGATACAAACACTTTGCCAGTACTAGAACTTTTATATGTTCCATGTATTTTCTTAGCAATATTTCAGAAAAAAACCAGTCAATTTCTAAGAATAATATGGACATAACTTCAGTAGCTGCAATATTTTGCCAACTCACACTTTCACATTTATAATCCATAATGAAACCAATAGCTTACTTTACAGCTTATGGAAGCAGCAAACACCAGAGATGGCCCTGTACATATTGCCAGCAAAAGAACTCAAATCAAATCCAGGAAGACAAAATGAAATAAAAAAAAAACCACACTTCTGTGCCCCCATTTGGAGACCCTGCCATCATTTCAGAAATAGAGGGCTTTAGAGGTCCAGTAGCACTTGCTGCCCATAACCAGACTCCAAAGAACGCTGATAAGGCACATGCTCCATAAGCTACTCTCTACGTTACGGGTTGCAGAGTAACCTTGCCTTCAGAAGTCCAGAGGATTCATGAAAGTCCGTAAAGGAATATACTTACTGGATAGTTTTCTTTAAAGCTTTCTGTAATTTCTTCACTTGGTGCTTGTAAAATTTTAATTCCTGTGCAGTTGGCCTGCTAGACAGAAAAAGCACCATGTTATATGTCTTGCATTGGAAGGTATCTATAAAATTCATCCAAGCAAAAAAGCTTTGTCAGTGGCAAAAAATCATTCTGGAAATTAAATTCTGCTACATTTCTACATGACAACAGCAATAAAGAGTAAATTAACCATTAGCAGCTGTTATTAACAGTGTAGGGAGAAGAGTGGCTGTTGCTGCCATATCTCATTTCTTTGATCACAGACTTCACACATTACTTTTACAATTGCTGGTGCTTTGTAAAGCAAAGTCTACTGAAATGGCCTTACAGAGGATGATACTTAACCCTGCTCACCTTATTTCCAAGTTTTTCTTGAGATTTATATTTTCAAGCAAAAGCTGTTCGTTCTTGGCCTTTGTTTCAGTAAGTTGCTTCTGGAAAGACTGCAACATAGACTGGGTTATTGCTCTTACTGCCCTCATTTCATAATGAACAAGCTTCAACAGTTTAAAGTATGTGCATGTGAAGAAGGGTTCCCAATTGCCTGGACAGCAAAACAGCATGGATGAGGACTCAGATGGTTGAGGCCAAGAGCCTGGTGCATTAGACCCCAGGTGGAGCACTGTGACTAAAGGAGATCTATACAATCCTCAGCAGACTCACAAACATTTTGCTGAATCTTTGTACAAGGACAGGGAACTCTGCCCACAGAGGTTACAAGTTCAGAAGACATGACAAGAACAAGGGACAGAAATCAAACGTGTTTATGTTTCTATGTGGCTCTTGAAAGGTTACCATTGAGAGATCTGCACTGACTTATTCTTGGAAGTTCCATACCAGGAGCAGTGCTTTGTAATTAGGAGTAGCATCTAGATTTAAGAACTCTTCCTTGTTTTTTACTTCTCTCTGCACCTCGTCTTCATCTTTTTTATATTGCCTATTGGGAAAAATAAATTGGTTCAGCTTACTGCAGTTCAATTAGCTCAAAAATTTAAGTTGGTTTAGTTAGCAGTTATGTATGATAATAATATTTCCATAAACTACCAAATAAATAGAATAGAAATTCTGCCCTAAGATTCATGCTCTAATTTCTGGGAAAGCTGTTTCATATGCTAATAAAGTGCACTTATCCACAAGAGAAACTTCAGTACAAGCAAATCCCATTTCAATTTTCTCAATAGTAATCTCAAACTATAGGAATGTCTCAGGTATCTGTTTGTTGCTTTATGCCATGCAGGCACTGGGATAGAGCTGGAAACCTTTCGTTTTTGGAGATCAATCAACTGAGCACAGCTAATGCAGTAATTCTGCCTGTGAACCATGGCAAAAGAGAAAGGGGAAGGAAAAGAAAGAAAGAGAAACTTACAGCTCAAGTATCTGAATACCCAAAGCCTCCTAACTATCCTGGTCTCCTGACTGAGAAGCTGCTTAGCCTGACTGCCAGTTATTCTCTGGAAAAATCTATATTTCCATGACCATCATAACCCTTTGCTGTTTCTTACATGCTAGTGATACTTGGAGCACAGAGTATTTACCACTATAAGATTTAAGAACAGTACAGGCTAAAAAAAATTTGAACAGTAGAACCACAAGGCATTCAATGAGACCTACCTCAGCTCCTTTTTAATCTGACTAATTTGAGATTCATAATAATCAATTAGACAAAGGTACCTGAAGAAAGGAAAAATGTTAATTTTGAATTTCAGATATTCTCACAAAACTCATACTGTGACCAACCCAGAGGAACAGGTCAGCTTACACACTGCACTGCACTTTGGAAGTGGCTGCTCATACCAGACAACCATGGTCACACTTTGCCAAAATGGAAAAATAGACACATTGAATCTGTACTAGTTCAGAAGCAGCAAAATATTCAAGAGGAGAAAAAAGTTAATCTGCCCACCAGCCTCCTCGTCTTATGCTTGTGGTTACCCAGCAAGATTAACAGAGAGGCACAGTCAAAATAAAGTGTCTTGAGCACTCTGAGATTGTCTGGTTTGGAGACACAGATGAGAGAGGACAGGGAGTCAAATTCAGTGATCCTTCCTCTGATACAGTGAGGCCTCAAGGAAAAAGCTGAGCACATACAAGCCCTCTTAGAAGTTTCCCAGGTAAACACTGCTGGCCAGGCCTAGAAAGCCAGGTGATATCAGCACAATAAAGCAATGGCTACCTGAGGCCTAGAAATTGGCAAATGTCTGATTGTAGCAGAGCTATGGAAATCCTACTAGCAAGAGACAAAGCCTTGTGACACTTTGGGAAGTTACCCAAAAGTTCTTGGAAGCTCACAGCAAGCCTGCAGTCAGCAGTTGCAAACCTCACGTCCCAAAATTGGAAAGGCTCTTTTTTGGGGGGGCTAAGGATGCTGTTTGTTGAGGGGGTTTGTTCATTTTTAACTTACATTTTTAAATGTTAGAATTCCAGGATGAGATCATCCTAGCTGACACTGCAGCTACAGAGCAGAGTGAATCATTCCCTTCCCTTTGCTGACATCTAGTGTGGGCAGCGGGTGGCAATTTTTTAGTTTCTGCCATGGATTTATCTGGCTTACAGTTTCACAAAAGAAAAATATCACTGCACTGAGGTACCTTTACAAGACTATATATTTAATCTTGTACTCCTAAAGTCTACAGATGACTTTTTTTTCCCATATAAATATTGACAAGTATTACATTAAAATCTGTTTCTTCATTTAATGTTGCAGGGATTCAGCAGTAGAAGAGAATCACTTACCGCTGATCCAGGAGAGACTTGGGAGCTCTTCTGCAAAACTGACAAAACATTTTGTTTTGAGTGTCAACTCGCTGCTGCTCCTCCCTCCCAACTCTGCTCAGTTCCTTCTGCAAGCAGGCAATAATCTCTTCCTGTTCTTGCAGCTTTTCCTGCTGCTGTTGGTATTTTACCTGTGAACAGGCAACGGGAGCGTTACTGAATTGTTCTGACCCGCACGCTGACTGTACTGTACAAGCCCAGGTAGACACCAAGGAACCAAGGAACATGAGCATTGGGTTTTAGCCATGTTGAAGAGACAGTGGAAGAGGGATAGAGATATTTTTCTAAATTATTTCTAGAAAATGCTGCATAGTTTGAAAATACTTAGCTATCAACAGTGTACTAACCCTATGACTCAAGATTCATGTTTATTTAGATCAATGTAAATATTTTGAGATCTTTTGTAAGTCAAAAGTTTGAATCCTCAGGCAGCACTATCTGAATTACCCGTGAAGCCTGTTGCTCTTTTTGAAGTTCCTTGACTTGGTTCTGTTGCTGGCATGCCTTAGCTATTGTTTCATCTTCCAGCTGACAAATTTTGGCTTTAATGTTTTTCACCACATTTTCCAAATCATTAGCCCGTTGCTCTTGCCGAGATGCCCGACCTTGTTCCAGTCGTACCACATCTCTGAAAAAAGAAATTAATCCTTGCTTTTAAATTAAACTCATTTCACTATAGACAGTGCAGGAAGCACACGCCTGACATTATGTGATGACCTTTGATAACATCCTGTGGCAGCAGGTGTGGGAAATACACTGATATGAGAAGAAGCAGCAGTTGAAACAAGGGAAGAGCTTGAAAGGAACTGGGACAACATTGCTGCATATTGAACAATAGCCTCAGGAAAAAGGTCTTAGGCCTCTGGTGAGATAAGATCTCCACCAGGCTGGAGTTGCATACTGATAGTACTTTTACTCTGCAGGTAAATTCCTTCCACTGTCTTACCTAAGACATCGATTTGCCTCCATAAGTCCCTGCATCACCTTTTGCTGTCGCTCGGTGTCTTCCACCAGCGTTTGTAATGCAAGTCTTATTCCTTGAGAAGACTGACGGTCTAGGACAATCATATCTGGAGATACAGAATGAACAGCCAAAGAAGATCTGCCTGTTTGCTGCCACTAGGAAGTGACAGCTTTGGAGATGCCTTATGAACTTAGGGTTACTATTTCCAAATACAAAAATTACATTTCCTTACCTGATGTATCTCTGCAGCTTTGGGGGGCAGCAAGACTCACAGGTTTCAACCCATGACGCATTAATATCCTGTTTAGGTTTTCCCACTCTACCTTCTCCTGCTGCATTGGGAGAAAGGGAAAAATGCAGAAACTTTTGAGTTCTGCACATCAGGTGTGTAGCAAAAGGTACCAAATGCCCACAAATTAAAGCAAACAACCCCAAACCCCCAAGGGGCCACTACAGGAGGGTTTGTGAGAAACTCCACTAGGATCTGCAAAGCACACTGGGGAAATGCGTACTTAACACCACACAGTATAATCAGTTTTTCTGATCCCTACTTGAAAGCAGAATACGCGCAATGAGTTAAATTCGCCTCTTTAGAAAACCCAAACCACCGACCCTCGAGTCCTTCCAACGCACCCGGGGCGCAGCGGCCCCGCCGCGAGCGGAGCCCTCAGGGGGGCGGCAGCAGCGGCTCTGTGGGGTTCATGGACTGCTCCATCGCGTTTTGTCCCGCTCCAACCACCCAGCAGCGACACCCGGGGCCAGCAGAGTACCTCGATCATGGCGAGGGCCGCAGGGCAGGAGAGGGGCCGCTCCTCAGGCCGCGGGGCCGCTCCTCAGGCCGCGGAACCGCTCGGGCGGGAGCGGCGGGCGGGGGCGGGGGGCCGCGGGGCGTCGCTGCGCGGGCGCCGCCATTTTGCGGCGCGGGAGGCGAGGGGAGGAGACCGGGCGGAGGTAGGAGCAGGGGCACGGCGGGAGCTGCGGCCGGGCGTGGGGCTAATCAAAACAAAAGTACAGGAAAAAAAAATGGAAAAAACCTCGTTGCCGGCGGTAATGGTGGGGGCACATCTGCCGTCCGGCTTGCGCTTCCCGGTACGCCGCCTCGCAATGAGCGTGCCGGGATTAGGTGGATGGTCTGGGAGCCGTAATCCCAGCCTAGTTTTCAGAACGAGCCCTTCCTTGTAATGGAGCGAATATCGCCTTGGGCTGCTGAGGTGGTCAGTGAATAGAGGCGGTGGCTGCAGCACTGCTGTGTATCCCTGGTTCGGAGCTGCTCCCTCCTGGAGCAGCGCCGGGCTTTCCCTTGGGACGCGGTGGGATCGGCTGGCCTTCAGCAAACGCCCCTGGCCCAGAGTCTGCCTTGGCGTTTGGTGTAAAATAAATGTGTATTGCTTCATTACCATGATTTCAGGAAAAAAAAAAAAAAAAAAAATTCTGTGTTCTGGGATGCTTCCCAACCCTTTCAGCATTGATCCTAAACGATGCCTAAAATCCACGCCGCAGCATTGCGGCCTGCCCGGGGTGATGGAGGCTCTGGGCTGTCCGGACACCTCTTCTGGCATCTCCTGCGTGCCCCAGGCCACCCCTTGTGCTGATCCGTGCCGGGGACACGCGCGGCTCTGTGCCTGCCTGCTCCTTGGAGCAGAGGAGGGAAATGTTCCCCGCCTGACTCCCACCGTGTGCCCGGGGATGCCGCCTTCGCAGGAACCAGAAACTTCAGAGCGGCCAAAACAACCTCCTCGGCATTTGTTAGCACTGCTTGTTTATTGATAGGTACAGACAAGACAGATGATGAAATTAATGAATGAAAATAATACATTAAAAACCGGTGGTTATAAAACACCGTCATGTAAGACATTAGTTCCTTGTGGCTCACATAGATTTTGCGACTGATTTGCCAGGTCAGATTTACTAATGTGCCTGTTGAAAGCTGCTACAGTTGTTTAGAAAAGGGAGGAGGTGAAATTACTGCCTGTGCTATTTCTAGTCCCAATTTCATTACGGTCTGGGACTGAGATGGGCAGCTCTGGATTGGGTTCCTGCTTTGGTCAAGTTGTTAATTTCTAAGTTTTGTCTCACAAATCAGGCAGCCCATTTTTCTGTCCAGTAACTGACAAAGTTCTGAGCAGCTAGTAAAGGTAGGACAAACCTTACTAGCACTTACTTGGTTTTGTAAAATATAATATTTTTTAAAATACACTTGCCTTTCTGTCTTAGAGAAAGATGGTTGTATTTTAAGTGTTTTTATTTTATCATATATATGACAGCACTGCACGCTAGTTAATGATGCTTTTAAAAATGTCCTTTATCTTAGCTGGAGAAAATGGTGAAACTTTAGACTTCAGCGCTTCTCTCCTACTATTCTGCTTTTCTATTTTTTCTTGCTGCTAATTGGATTAAAAGCTCTTTTGGCTTCTATGGCATCCGGTGAGGAGATTACTGTCTGTGACGATGAAGTAAGGTAAAGAATCAGAACTGTGATATGAGCAGATTTGGAAAGATATCCACAGTTCCAGTGGTCACTTATGATTGTATCTAAACTTTAAAAATTACTTGAATAAAAGGATATCTTGCCAGATCCCTTCCCCTGTGTGTGCAGAGTTGCATATCCAAATTATGTAGGAGGTGTTTATGAGATTACAGACAAATCTGTTAACACAGCAAATCGTTTTAGACTATTTTTTCAAGTCTAAAAAGCTGAAACACTTTCTTTGACACCAATCAAATACTATATTTTAATGCCTACCAAGAAATAGCAGAACTGTCCAGGAGTATCTTAAAACTAAATATAATTTTGTTACATATTGTCACCTGAAATGGGAGTTTGAAGTTAGATGGGTAGCTGTGTCTTTGTACTGTTTGTCAAAATGAGTCTGTTTAACTGTTTATATTTTGTGATGTTTTGTCATATTTGAATGTCTGAAAAACATGAAAATATAAGCAGTTCTGTATGCTTATTCTTCCAAGTCTCATTTTGTATTTGCTAAAAGTGCAAATACAAAAGCAGAAGAAGCAGTAAAGCTTTGAACTGCAGACATCGGGACTTGAACTTTCAACGACAATTAATTTACTTTGTTGGTTTCTCCTTAGGTCTCGGTACAGCCACTTAGAGAAGATGACAGATTTGGTGGCTGTTTGGGAAGTAGCTTTAAGTGATGGTGTTCATAAGATTGAATTTGAACATGGGACCACTTCAGGAAAGCGTGTTGTCTATGTTGATGGAAAGGTGAAATTGCTATGTGCTCAGAATTCACTGTGATACAGATTATATAAGTGCACTTCCATGCAACACACATCACAACAAACTAAAGATTAATAAATGCGAGTGAGGTACATTCAGTTAATTACCTAATTTAATAACATGCATCATTCTTTTTTTTTCAGTTCCAATTAAGGTGTGAGTATTCATGAAGTGCTTTGCTGTCCTTGGGCAGAGGCACTCTGTGCATACAAAGCACTGTGTATGCATTCATTCCCCAACAGCAGTTCAGTACTGAGCTATCTCCTGAGTTCCAGTTCAATTTTTTAATATTAAAACACGCACTCAAGTTGTTTTTTTTTTTTTTCAATTAATACCCACTGTCTTTTTTTTTTTTTCCTACAGGAAGAAATAAGAAGAGAATGGATGTTTAAATTAGTGGGTAAAGAAACATTCACTGTTGGAGCTACTAAAACTAAAGCTGCTATTAACATTGATGCAGTCAGTGGCTTTGCATATGAATATACTTTGGAGATCAATGGAAAGAGTCTCAAGCAGTATATAGAGAACAGGTTAAAAACAACCAATACTTGGATATTGAACTTGGGAGGTACAGACTATAGAATTGTTCTAGGTAAGTAAACATTGAGTGACTACATGTTGCTGCCTTTGAACAAACTTCTGTTCATTTAAAAACTGGTAATTAAGAGAAAGCACAGTTCAGTGGGTAGCTCTGATGCAGTATAAAATCCTGGGGGATGTGGAAATTTGGAATGAGATGCCAAAGATAGTCTGAAAAGTAATGATCTTGTCATACATGTGTGAGTCTACAGCCGTGTGGTCTAGATTTGGTGGGGGGGAAGTTGGGAGATATTACTGCTGCTGCATCCACAGAGCTGCCCTAGCAAGGCAGTTCTTCAGGTGAAGCCTGTTACAGAAATTTTACCTGCACTGTGATCAAACCTCATGTGGGTCTAAGTTGTTCAGCAGGTAACCAGGCTTTCCTTCCAAAAATCATTAGCCATGGTCAAGAAGTCTTCATTTGAAGTGCAACAATGTTATTCCACATTTTTGATAGAGTGATGAGCATCTTTTTTTCTACATCACTTCTTATGTACAAACTTAAACTAAAACCTTCCAGTGATGTTCTTTCACTTTCTTAATAGTAAATTACAATTACCAATGCATTGCTTCTCTTCTGCCCCCTCTCTACCAGTTACATTACAAGCAGGTGGGAGGAAGGGATCCCTTGAGGAATTTGTCCATGGCATCTAGTGGGAAAACTTTCACTTGGGCATTGCTGTATGGTTAGAGTTGGAGACAAGAGATCTCAGACTATGATTTCTTCTTAAACCTCAGGACAGGATGAACTGCCCTAAGATGAAGGGAAGCAATGAAGAAAGACAGTTTTAGTGCCAGAAACAGATAAGTCTTTAGAGAATTTTAATATCCCTCTGCTTACTGGAAAGGCAAGCAGGGTTCAGCTCTCTGCTGATGTTGTGTCAATGACAGTGTCAGTAAAGGGAATTCTACAGCAAAGTAATTTAAGGAGGATGTGCTGGGAGAAGTAAAAGGCTATTCTGTTTCAAGTTCAAAAAAACTCTTAAGATTGATATTTAAAGTGGTACTTGGTGTTTTTGAAATATTAAGAATACACAGTTTGATGGACTAAATAATGCTGCTTTTGAATTAATTTGACCTGGAAAAAGAGTTAGAGCTTTATTGAATAACCAGCACTCAAATAATTAGCAGAAATTACTTCACTTTTAATTTTTTTCAGTTTAAGACTGTCAGAGTATCTCTGACACTATTCAGAACAACACAGTGTTAATAGCCAGGGTTAGGGAGGGGTAAAAATGTATCTTCAAAGCAAAAGCTCATGACGGAGCTTCTTCTCTCTCCAATGTGAGAACAAACTTTCTAAACTACTTAGGAACTTCATTTGGGAATTGAAAGTAAAATTCCACAGTAGATCTTTTAAACGCCTAGATCCTTGTTAGTACGGACAAAAAGAATACCTTGTTCTTTCTACCCTGTTTTCCTTTTCCTTCACAGAAAAGGACACTATGGATGTGTGGTGCAACGGTCAAAAAATGGAAACAGCGGTACGTGATCCTTTCCAAAGGCTCTTCCCAGGCTATGGATACGTAACCAAAGCTTGGCAGAATAAGCCCCAGAGGGGCACATTATCTCCCTTTACCAAAGAGGCCAAGGGAGCCAGGATACTCCTGGTCTGTTCCAAATGACCTTCACTGATTTTTATAATAGGCAGTATTTCAGTTCATATGTCAAATATCTGCTAGTTTAAGGATAAATGATGCTTTTCTTTACCCTTTTTAGACAAACAAAAGAAATTTGAGTCAGTTGTGCAGGGTTTTTAGGGAGAAAACTTTATGGAGATTGGGAAGGATTTGAGTTTGATGCAGAGTGTAGAGCCACTGCATCCAAACCTGCTTGTAATAGTTGTCACTGAATCTTGAACACATGTAGTCTGTTACGACTCATGCTTTTTGCCATCTTGAGATGTTCCTAATACATAGAGCTTAAGAACCTCATTGGAACAAGTCAAATCTTTTATCTTGATCACATCTGCATTAATTTTCAGAACAGGCTGACAGATGAGTGGTTTAATCTTCAATATACACACCAGCTAGGCTTTCCCATCCTTGAAGGATGTGCTTTCTCACCAGGGGGTGTCAAAGTTGTTACTGCTGCCACAAGGAAGCCCCTGCATAAGTACAAATGGTAAAATAAACAGTTCTGCTATACCTGAGAGTAGGATGAAAAGATTCACCAAATGTTTGCTTAGTAATTAGTGGAAGAAGCCTCCTCTTCCAGTCAATCAGGACTTCTGCTCCTGATGGCTCAGTCTTTTCTACAATGTACTGAAAGCATTCAGAGGTGTCCTTGCAAGCTGTGAGTGCAGGTTAAGTGTCAAACTGTGCTTCTATTAGAGCAGCACACATTAGTTCTGCTGTCACAAACATCATAACAAAAACACAGCCATGCCTGGCAAAATCTGTAACAGGAAATTACAGAACTGCAGGAGGAGATGTGTAGCCAAGATACACAACTGTTGTACTCAATTCAGGGATCTGCTGTAGAAGGCATCCTAAATACTTCACCTTTCACTGCCACTTGAGCATAGGTTCGTGTGGCACCTACAGGCTGTGCAGCACAACTTGGCAGGATGCTGCCTTTTCTGTTTTTGTTTACTGAGATGCATCAGTTTGATTCACCAACTCCAACCTTACCATTTCTGATTGTGTGACATTTTCATCATCTGATACCCACAAGTCTTTAACTAGGCACCTTGACAGAGCCCTGCCTGAGATTCAGCAGCTTTGTTCAGCTTTCAGGCAGTATTTGTCACAGGTACCTAAAGCTGCTGAAACTGTGGGAACTGCAAGTGATCTTGACATTGATGCATTCGAGCTTCTCATTTATTAAAATATCACGTGTCTGGTTTTATTCTTGTTTCCTTTCTCCCAGGGTGAATTTGTGGAAGATGGGACTGAAACTCACTTCACTGTTGCTGATCATAGCTGTTGCATTAAGGCTGTCAGTAGTGGGAAACGAAAGGAAGGAATTATTCATACCCTTATTGTGGACAACAGAGAAATCCCAGAGGCTGTGGAATAGCCTCTGGTTAACTGATTATGGTAGGACTAAGATCAGGAATTTTCAATTACTGTGGTAATTATTTTAATATGTACTACTTGGTACATCTAGTTTGTGCTGGGTTTATTTTCTAGTTTCTGTACACGAAATTATTCTTTTTGAGGACCAGAAGAAAATAATTATGTACAACCTCTTACATTACCAGTTTTTTAAAAAAAGCTATATATATCTAGAATGTATAGCATATCACTACATGTGGAGAACACTGGCGAAATAGAAATTATACGTCAGGAAAAATCAAGCTATAATAAAATGAAAGATAAATATTCAGTAACACTGAATCAATCCTTAACTGCAGGTGTATGTGGAGGGAAGAGAAAGCCTGTACTGGGCACAGGAGTAAGATGTTAAAAGCTTTCTCTATAATTATTTTTTCTATTAAACTGACTACAGACCTTTTCACATACAGTTAAGAGGAATTACATAGTTAATAAAAAGGTTAATGAATGAAAGATTAAATTATGAAATACATAGTTACCAATACTTGTGTTACAGTATTAAATTAATACTGACTTATGAAAACTGTTCTCTATTCCCACTTAGGAGCAAGATGTTACATTGTGCCAAAAATAACATTGCTTTCGGTGTTCTGAAAACTGATGCTGTAGTTCAGAAACTCATTACTGAGTTTTTTCAAAAAAGACAATAGAAGAAAAATAAATTCTTGCCATGAAACCCCTTTAAAAATATATCTTGAAGCATGCTGACATAAGAACTTACCTTTGTTCAGTGCTAACAAATCTTAAATCTACAACTATCTGTTTTTATGGCAGTAATGTGGGAATCAAGAAATATGAGGAACAAGGGGACAGAAATAGAAAACAATTGGATACTTTAATGGAATCGTTAAAATAGGAGTAGCCTAATTCTAGTCAGAATTGCAGCATAATTTCTAAGAGCAACTTTTGGACTTCTTGAGAGCAAAACTCTTGTGTTAAGAGACTCACACTACAAAACTATCTGTGCAACAGCAAGCATAGCTAATCTTAAAAATAATTTTTAAAAAAATCAAAATATGAATATATTAATCTAAAAGTTTATTTTGAAATGGTTAAAAATATTTCTACTTGTAATCTCAGAATTCAGAATTAAACTTTTATAACTTAATTTCTTTTGGACTTGTGAATGGTTCCTAGCACTACAGCTACTAGATCAGGAGTTGCAGGTGCAGTAAAAGCATTCTGGGAATCCATTAACAAATTATTTTGGAAAGTTTTATTAAATGTTAATTTCATTTATGTTTTAGAGATCAGACTGCTCCCCATCAGCAGGCTTTACTAGCGGAAGTTTCCAGGTACCCAAGTGCTGGACTGAATCCCTTTTACACTGGAATTACTGTAACAGCTCTTGGGCTTTTCCGTGTATTTGCTTCAGATCACTGCAGAAGCAATGTGGGGATTCCCAGCTACAAGGCTGACAATGTAATCTTTAAAAGATGTTGGTAAAGGTAATTTAATTGAAAAATAATTTCAAGCTGTAGCTTGAACCAGTTCTCTACTATTTTGTAACCTTTCAAATAGATTGAATGCTGCTAAGAAATCTGAAGCTCATGTACAATACAAATCACGTTCTTAAGACTACAGAAAAACACAAGTTAACAGATAGTGACATTCATACTTTTTATTTTGAATATGTGCATCTACAGTGCTTGAAGTAACTAATAAAAACTGTACAGCAACCATTGTAAGAAATAATGAAGTACTGCCTTATGTTTGTCATAACTGTATATAATAGCATGTTCCTAAGCAGAAAACAGCTCTCATCTGCTACATTCTCCTATCTTAAGTGAAAAGAAAACTTAAGACTTAAAAGGCACAACCAAGATTTATTGTGTTTCCCTGATATATGCAATATGTCAGACTAAAAAAATGCAGTGGAAGAATGACAGCCTACACAAACAGCAAGTGTATAGTCACAAGCTGAGATCACTTTAAGGCATAAGGTAAATGACCAGGTATGTTAAATGTTAATGTTAAACATTACACTGTATTTTGTACTCTTTTGTTCACAAATATTTCAGAGAGCTTTTCAGGAAGCACTCTGACCATAGCACACTACTAAGCAGAGCATCCTCTTAAATCTAAGCACTAGACTTTGTTCTCAGAGGGTCTTCACCATAGCTACAGTTCTATTTTATTCCCACTGAGGATCCTGCTTGTTTCCTCCAGGAGCTACGTACCTCTCAGTCACTGGGGAACAAGTCAGCAAATACTGTGGAAGGGCTGCAAAACCATTGAAAATGACAAAGATCTCAGGATTGTACAAACTATCTACTAAACTGTCATACAATGTAAAGGCATTCCTGTCCAGTGCTGGTGGCATAATACAAGACGGCTGGCCTGTAGTCCATAAGCCAGTTACTACATCAGCCTCAAACACGTACATTTTAGAATCCATTTCCTGTGTAGCTTTACCCTTAGTCAGGTAGCTCAGGTTCTTTGTAAAGTAGATGCCAGCTCCATATTTTTGTTCTGGAAAGAGAAAGAAAAAATTTCAGAAGAGAAAGCATTTAGCAGTTGGTTCTTTCAGGGTGGTAGTTCCAAGAGGCTGCTGCTTCATTCTGGGTTACAAGTGATGTGACTGCTCAATGTGTGCCATCCTTTTGGAAGTTAATTTTCATGGAGTGGCTCTGATGCTTGCACTGACCTCCCACTGAAACCATGAGCAATGACAGCTGATGGCCATTCCAGTTAACTGCTGGAGTTAACACTGGAGTCAGTGATAACTGTTCAGATTTCTCTCTTAATCCAGTGATTGAATCATCAAGGTCTAAAGGATTGATATAAAATAAATATATGACTCACACTTCAGTTATCATGTACGAGGGATTCTGATAAACAACAAAGGCAGTAAGATCTTGATAATGCAAACTACAAAATAGCTTTGAGATTTATATGAAAAATGTCACATGAAGTGCTGTTACAGTATCAAATGGAAAAGTGCAAAGAAATTAGACCAACATCTTACTGCTTTTAAAGTGTGGAAATGTGCCATGTACATTGCATAGACAAAGAAACAAAAATCTCCACTTTTTTAACAGTTTGTTGCTTGAAATCCCATTCTGCAATTGACATGCAAAATATCACATACTTCACTTACTGCTGGATGAAGCAGTAAATGCTTATTCTTTCCCTATCTGAAAGCATCTGTCTACTACAATATTTCATGGATTCACAACTTTCCTCCAAGTGCACTTTACTCCAAATGGCAGCCTAAGCAATGAGATTATCTGCTCTCTCTGACCACACCTGATCTGAGCAGGGGCCTGGGCTGCATGACCCTCAGAAGCCCCTTCCAGCCTCAGTGTTCTGTGATGCCCTTGAACATGTTTTAGAGCACCAAGCTGCTGAATGCAGGTTTGCAGCAGCTACATAAGGACACTAACTTTCTTTACAGTGATGCAACAAAATAAAACTTGGACATGGAATTACATGTATACTAATAATTCTGTCCAGTGTTTGGACAGAAACAGTGGCTCTACAGTATCAGGAAGGGAAACCATACTGTATATAATAAAGTGAGCTCATACCAATCTAAATACAAGTAAAAACAGTTCTTGTTTAGGAATGCCATTTTTTCTAATTTTAACTTGAGTTTAGTAGTCAGTCACTTCATTTTGATTAAAGATGCCAAAGCAAGTTATTACCTTTTGGTGGAGAATACATCCTGTGAAATCCAGTTTGGCAAACTGAGCAACAGAACTCAGCAGGAACATCCTGGTACAACTTGTGAGTTGTTTTGGAGCTACCATCTACTTTTTTTTTCATTTGTTTGAATGCAGCAGATAGAAGTGGATTATGTATCTTTTCAATCTGTAACATAAGTAACAGCTTAGCATAAGCAGATGGAGACCAATTATGAAATTCATAAGTGCTTTCATTCAGGCTATGTTCTTCAATGGAAGAACCTTTGCTTTAGCTTATATGCACTGACCACATAATGGACAAAGTAACTGAAGCTGATCCAAAGAAAATAATCATACCACTATCCCATGCCTCCCATTGAATACTTCCTGGTATACTGACTTCCAATACTTGAGTTGCTGAAGAGATTGAGTGCACCTCCTATTCAGCAAAGCATTGATACCGAAGTATGATTCCAGCTTTAACACATAATCACATCAGAACTCTGGCAAATTTTTAGTGTCAAGCTCACAAAAAGAAAATAGACGCTGAATTAGTGTCCTCGAATACCGTACTTAATTTACCCTACCAATCTCATATTTCTCTAGAGTCCTATAAAGGGATATTTGAAATATGAGGGAGAACACACAATACAATTAAAAAGACTTCTCAGAATTTAATCACTTTTTGATTATTTGCGTGAAGTTTAAAATACTTTTCATTGGGATTAAAGACTGGATGAGGTTGATTTATCTTAATTTTTAAAAGCAATGCATTGAAATAGTTAATCTGAATTTTTTACGCTTACATTAAATATGTTAGTTCAAATATGTGAGCTGATATTCAGTTTCTCCATGAATATCCTCTTTACCCTGAGAACACGAAGTCCAGCTTTTTCAAACTCTTTCTCTCTGTCTTTAAACTCCTGGAGGTAGCATTCTACTGGTGAAATCTGGAAGTAGTCAGCGGTACTTGTCATGTGAAAGTCTCCTTCTGAAAGCTGGGCTGCTTCTGCTTGGCCTGGATATGAATAAGGGAGTAAAATTTTCATAATGTCTGAGGCAAAGGCAAGGGAGGCAGATCCACTCCTTTAGCTGGTGGTTTAGTTAAGAACAAAGAGTGTTAAGTGTTCTCTGAAGTAATGTCAGAGGCTAATACTGAGAGAGACTAGTATATATATATATATAAATGCAAAAAAATAGAATACATTTATATACATTTATTATAAAGAAACCAGGAGAGAAAAAACTAAAGAAAAGCAATTTATGATCTCCGTGATACCCCCTCACAGCTGAGCTTTCATATAAAGGTATTGATATTAAATGACTATCAAAAGCATGAATTAAAATTGATCACTCAATAGCTTTCTGTAATAACATTAGTTGTATCACTTGTTCATGACAGCTCTGCAGAACAAGTCTACTGCTGAGCCCTGCAACAGTGGTCCAGCTGTAGCCAGCAAGAGCTCAGCAAAGGCGTGTGTTAATTAAGTGCAAATTTTGTAAATCTCCAGTGGCCAGGCTTTAAAGTGAAGGTATCCTGGATGGAGCTCCACCACAGCTGGATATACATCATGGGCAGCCCCTGCATAAACTGTGCCCTACTGGGAATACTGCCAAGTGAGTGACCACAGCTAACAAATGGTCTTCCAGGGGTTCACATGGTGAAAGTACAGGGATATCAGTAATTAAAGCAACACTCAGTATGCGTGTGTGAGAGTGGACGTCTGTCCACTCTCAGCAATACAGAGATAGACATTGCTTCATACTTAACCTTGTTTAGGCACTATTTACATTACATACACATTGAGTAGAGCAGTTTCTCTTGTTCAGCAATAGTCTTCTCTTGCACACGAAGCAGTAATTCTTCAATTGTGAGCACTGCATCAATCAAAACATCAGGAGGGCCCTGAAGCTCCAGTTTTGCTTGTCCATCTCTCACTTCTTCTGACACATAGACACTAGAAGGCTGGTCTCGAGAGAGTTTTGCAAACTCCTCTTTACCAAGGCAAAAGATGTAGTTGTTTTCAATAACAGCATGGTAACCTTCCTGAATTTTCATTACATTTTGGAGCCACGATTCTGCTGCTCCCAATGCTGTGGGTGTGCACCCTCTAAGTTCAATCACGGATTCACTGCTTGCAATCTCTTTTGCAGTTTGACTGCCTGACTCTGTACCTGGAAGATAATAGGTATATTTTTTAATACAAGTGCATTGTAAGAGTGAGGAGCTTTCAAGGGCTGACACAAATTCCTATTTGTAATCCCAGCTGTAAAGTGCAAGAAACACACTACTCTTCTGGTATGCTCAAAAAAGAGATTAGCTACAAGGAGGTAATGTTTCCAGGACACACATACACATATGGAGAATTTATCTGCCTTTCACTAAATTACTTCCAACAAGTTAGGCAATGACAATGGGTTTTAAGTCTTAAAAGGGACTGCGCAGTTCCACTCCTATAGATGTAAAAATACAAAGTGCTCATGAGTTTTTGCTTCCTCCTCTCCCCAAGACACATATGTAAATACTAAGTTCCCTATTTTAAAGGAATGTGATTACAGATTATCAAATTGGAGTACTCATTTGCTGGAAATGCCTCTTTTGTTCATTACTTACTCAAAGGATCACTTCTGTTTTCCAGTTTGTATTTTGCTGAATAGAATTTTCTCAGGACAACCTTGAAAGATAAAAGTTTGGGAGCAGTTTGCAATCTCTTATCAAATATGCAATTAGTATCTTCAAAAGTGTTAGACAAGCAGTTTACACCCCTACCCCTATTCTGAAATTGTTAACACTGGCATTTGTCAGCTTTTCCCAAAATGTTATTCCTGACAATATCAAATGCATTCCTGTTCTTCTGCATCTCCTAAGGTAATACACCCAACACACTGAATGGCACCTTTACCAACTCCTTGTGGCTGTGGCCTATCTCATGCTATCACATAAGATAAAGATGTTCATTACTTGCAGTTTAATACTGATGCATCCTTACTCAGTTTTAAAATCCAGATTATTCTCCTGCCTGTCTACTTGAAATCCTTCTATTATGTTAGCTCATATATGTTGATAGTGTTTTGCCTTAGGAGCTCTATACAGAAAATCAAAACTGACTGTAAGTATTTCCTGAGGAGGAAATAATGAGTTAAGAGTAGACCCTTTCTTATACATTCACTGACAGACATGAGAATTTTACAGTTCTCTCCCCTTTTTATGAGACTACAGGCTGAAGACTTCTAGCTTAGTGAAGAGAAAATAAGTATTTGCAAAGACTGAGTATCTGTTAATGAGAGTAATAGTTTCACAAAAGGACCTGCTGCTCACAATTGTTGTTAGTACAGAACAGATTATCATAATTTTTAGTCATCTATGGAAATACTTTTAGAGTTTTCTGTCTTCCTTATGCGTAGTTAACAATGAATTGGTTACCTCATGGGCAGCATGGTCATCTGGGCAAATGACAAACTGCACTTCTCTCTTCTTCGTAGGATGTGTCCTAGCAAAATTTAAAACTGCTTCAATCATGGTCTCTGCCACTATGTCAACAGGCAGCTTTGGTGAGCAATTTATTGGAAAAGAAACTGAGGGAGATGAGTGGTCCTGAAAGTGATCCAGGCATCTTTTCACTGCATCCTTCAATTCCTGCAGGCAAAACAAAATCTTTCAGTCCTCACACTGTCGGAACCCAAGGTGTCCCTCAGACACTCTTGGATGTTCCGGGCCCAGGGCAGAAGCCTCTGAGACCCTGGCAGGCGGCCAGGAACCCCTGTGGTCTTGAGTCTGACCCATGGAACAATTTACCAACCTTGCAGGAAGAACAAGAAATCACAAAAGTTTAGATATTATAATAGAAGTAGTCACAAAGTGAAAGGTAGGATTTTTGAGTGCTGTACAGGGGGGTTTTAGGCCTTGTACAGAGGGGTCTGAGTTTTGTACATGGGGGTCAGAGGTTCTAAGATGGAGGGATTTGGGCGTGCCCTGTCCTCCTTCTTTCTCCTTCCTATTCCCCATGTTCTTGGTGGTGTTGGCACTCACAGATTGGTTTAGAGTAGAAAGTCACTGTTCAACATAGGTAATAGGCATTGGGGAAAAACTATAAACACCTAATACGTAATGTGTGATATAAAAGATGGCACCAGCCCCTCGGGGGAGAGAGACAGGGACAGAGACGGAGACAGAGAAGAAGACGAAGAGAGACGCAGAGGGAGAAGGAGTCAGGGACAATGTCAGGGAGTCTGTGTGCCTTGAGATAACATGCAATAAACTGCCTTGAGACCAGACGACTGAAGACTACTGAGTCTTTCTTTGAAGGCACGGGTTGGAGGAGAGACTTTACCACCATCCGGAGTCACCCCGATCTGGGGGAAGGCTCCGGCATCACACCATCCAACATGAAAATCCATTAAGATCCAAAGTAAATGATAGTCACCTGAAGCTGTAACACCGGATGCTGGTATTGCAATACCATGTGCAGTACAAATGTAGAGGGCAGCTCACGCCTTTTGATTACCATGGGCTCCTTAAAACGTGTTGGATGTTTAAGATGACGGTGAAGTTCCTTCCGAAAAGCTGGACCCTCTTTTTCCAGCAGTCGTTTTGAAGTCTGAGAGGAGGGCTCACCCTCTGCATTCAGGAGGTTAACAATAGCTGTATTCTGCAAGGAAAGAGTGCAAATTTCCATGTACTTCAAACTGACTATTTGCAAGCTTTGCTATTATAGAGAGCACAATTCCTGTAATTCTTTCGAAACACAATTCCTGTACAGAGCCCTGACTGCCACAGATCAGCTGCTTGAATTTTCCTACTACTTACTACTACAGCACTGGAATACATCCAAGTCTGCACTTTGCAGTGGCAGTTCAGCAACCAACAGTGTGCACAAAGAGTGCACTGAACAGAATTATTACTCTCACTATCTAAGTGACCCACGTGCCAATTATCAGCAGGAGAGAACTACGGATGTGGCTGTCATCCCAGCCTTAGGGTAGCAAGGACACATCACCAAAACAGCAGTGTCAGTACACATAAGGGAACTGCAAAGCTATCATTTTTCCCAGTGGAAAAAGCAGATTCCCATAGTAGGTGCCATGTATTTCAAATATGGAAAATGCAAAAAACTTGTTTACAAAATGCTGACAACAGCAGTAATTGTTCTAACCTTAATTGTTGAATATTATCTAAAGACACAAGAACATGTTTTGCTCAGAGTCTTCAGGACATGTGCATCTTTCAGTGTTGTAGAAATGGTTAATAAAATTCTCTGCAAGGTCAACTTTGCAATCCTTTGTTCTTACACCAAAAAAAACAAACTTCCTTTTCAATTATGAAGCTTCTTTAAAATAGAAATGTATTTATTTTTTAAGATATAGTATTTGCTAGAAGTAAATGCCATTCTTGTGATGTACCTTGCAGTCTAAGAGCTCTGTTGAATTCCTATGACTGAGGTCATCTATTTTGCATCAGATTTTCTAGCTAAAAAGTTAATCAATTTAAGTAATGCTCTATTTAAATGTAAGGTGCACATCATTTGTGTAAGTTATTTTCTGCTTTTCAGTGTTTGCTGAATAATTCCAGTAATGGAATTATGAGAACATAAATTATAGGAAAAAAAAGCAAGGCAGAAAATGAGAATACTTCTATGGAGTGCATGATACAATGTGAATTCCTACATAATAAGAAGATAAACCTTAACATAGAGATGTATTATTAAATCATTCAACCTTTAGCTGCTTCCTATTATAACAGCCTGTATACAAGAACAAAATAAAAACATTCTAAAGTTCAATACCCATTTGGACAAAAACCAACTCCTTGCTACTATGATTTAATTACCACATGTAAATTCTCATCAAACTGAGAAGAAAACCATTTAGTGGACTGATACAAAATGTGTTCTGAACTCTTGGGCTCCAAATCCTGCGAAGACTTGGAGGCAACACCGTGTTCCACAAATTACAGGACAGACTTACCTTCAGATTTGCAGGGTCTTGTTTTATGATGCGCAAGCGAATGTTTTCAAGTTTGAGGTGAGGTGGAGCCTGGCTTGGTGAAGGTGGCACAGTGTCTTCAAGTGAATTGCTATCACCCAGAAACTTTTCACAGGCCTTCTTTATTTCTGCCACTGTAGACTCATCAATGTTCACCAGGCGGATTTCCCTGAGACAGCTTGGTGGACTTGCCTCAACAAATTCCTTTACAGCCATTACAATCACTTGAGAACACAAATCAACTGGGAAGGCATAGATACCTGAACTCACTGCTGGGATAGCCACAGACTTTAAAGCCTTTCCTGAAGCACTAACGTAACACAGAACGTTCAAAATAGCTTCCTGAAGAAGGTAACAACATCTTTCCTTTTCAGAAGCATACCACTTTGGACCAACTGCATGAATAATTTCCTTACAAGGAAGCTTCCCTCCACCTGTCACTGCTATATCACCAACTTTGACTTTTCCACACCTTTGAACATAAAGTTTGCTTTCCTCTTTTATTTCTGGCCCTCCAGCTTTTACAAGGGCAAGAGCAAGACCTGCTCCATGTTCAAGATACTCATTGGCTGCATTCACTACAGCATCGACCTTGTGTCTTGTGAGATCATCCTTATAAACACAAATGTCAATGCCCGACTTCATTTTTTTTCTGTATACTTCAACAGTGCTTGTTGTTGCTTTTCTGAAGGCCAACCTACAAGCAAACTTTTTGGAAACGAGACTATTTAGACAGTTTTCTCTTCTCTTAAGAGCTTCATAGGCATCTTTACTGATGGGGATCATCAAATTGACCTCATCCATTACGATGCTTGACCCTAGAATACAGAATATAAAGTGAAATAGAAGGTATTACTATCAAAACATTTATTTTTATCTAGAAATGTGGTTTATAGCTCTCAATTTTATCCTACTGTCATTGCTAAACAACATTTTTTTACACACTCTAATCTTTTCTCTCCCCTTTTCAGAGGTTTAGAAAACCCAAGCAGGTTCATTTAACTGTGCCACAGAGATCCTATACTGAGTTCCAATTCTGTGAGTCTCATTTGGTCTGCACTTAAAGCCCACAAGCAAGTTCTTTCTTTGTATGGAACTTCGTTATGAACTCAGAAAGGCTTTTAAACCACTTTTTTAAAGGAACAGTTTTTACATTAACACTATGGCTATACAGCCCCCTCCTGGCAGATGTCAGCAATACTGTACTACAGCAGTTATGTTAATTAGTTTAAATCAATTTGTGTGAGTTTAGTCAAACTTTCCTCCGTGGTATACTACCTGCTTATAAAAATTCTGACGTTTTGCACTTATAAAGTATACATGCCGACTCATCAAAACACTTCTGAGTTCTTGCTTCTAAGAGAGAAATGCAAGCAAGTCCTGTTGAAGTAATTAATAATAATGTTGATTCACAACCGTGTATAGTTCACATTAGTTATGAATTTCAGGTTGCTTTTGGCTTTTGTTTTCCAGTTTGCTGGCTGTAGCTGTCAGTTTTCAACGTATATACAACTACACACTTCGCAGATGGCTAAATGAGAGGCTTACCTAAAGCGGGCTTCCCTCTGAAGAAATCTGCAACGTAACTCTATTGTAATAAAAAAAGAAAAAAAGGAAAAGAGAAAGTAAATGTTACAAGCAACAAAGTACGTGGGCTGTCTTCCTTCAGGAGAGGTTCTGTTGCAAATCAAACCGGCAGCAGCAGCTTTTCAAGCATCTGTACGAAGTTTCCTAGTTTTTAAAATGCTGCTCGGAGCTGCGGGAGCTCTGTGGGTGAAGTTACCCTCAGCTTCCTCCGGCTCCGACTCGCAGGAGTGAGAGGCCGGGAAGAGTCATTCCCGAGCGCCAGGCCAGAGGACGGGACTGTTCCGTTCCCCTCAACGCCGCCGGGAGTTCCCGCCGCAGCCCGACCCCTGAGGCAGCCACCGCCCGGGCCCCTGTCTCCCCTGCCCCGCTCCTCTACCTGGACGACCCCCATGAGACGGCTCAGGGCGGATCCTCAGCGCTCGGAGCCGCGGGCGGAGCGGGAAGCGAAAGCGAAAGCGAGCGGCGGAGCGGGAAGCGAAAGCGAAAGCGAGTGGCGGGGTGGGATTATGGCGGCCGCGCCGCTGCTGGTGCGGGTCAGCCCCGTGCCCACCGCCGGCGACAAGGCGATCCTCAAGCTCCAGGCATATTTCCAGTCGGGAAAGCGGTCGGGGGGCGGCGAGTGCAACGTGCGCGCGGGCCCCAAGCCCGGCACCTACTGGGTGGACTTCTTTAAGGAACAAGGTATGGGCCGGGCGCCGCTGCTCGGCCTGGCGGGACGGGGGTGGGGGGCGGCTGTGAGGGGACTGGAGATGGCCGCCGAGGCACGGCTTTGAGTCTCTGGGCAGGGCGGCTCTAGGACCCCTGGTAGCTATCACGTAACTTTATCAGCCTTGTCTGCCTTTGTCCAAATTCAAAGGGGATCTCAGTAATGCGTAAAAATATCTCAAAGGCATGCCAGACGTCTCGGTGGTAGCCAGCAACAGGACAAAGAGCAGAGGGCGTTAACTAAAACACAAGAAATTTCACCTTAACATAAGGAAGAATTTCTTTACATCGAGGGTGGCAGAGCAATGGAACAGGCTACCCAGGAGGGTCGTGGAGTCTCCGTCTCTGGAGACATTCTAGATGGCCCTGCCCTGGCCCTGGGATTGGGTGGGATGATCTCCGGACGATCCTTCCAGCCATAACAGTTCTGTGATTCTGAAATTACCACAGATAGGAAGAGTGTGGAATCCCGCACAAATCACACCTTGGAACTCGGTGCAAAATGCCTGGACATAGTCATCCTGTCGGGAGAAGGGGACCCGGGTAAGAGCCGGGTTACAGCACAGGCCTCTGCCAGTCACAGCAAGGTCGCTGCCAGCCCTTCCCTGCCCCAGCAGGAGCGGTGGGACAACGGTGGCTATGGGGCCACAGCAAAGGAAGACCTTACCAAAAAGGTACATCAAGAAGAGCAATGTCATAACCTGCCCTGCATGTAGTTCCATGATTTCTTTATGTTGCACTTCAATACTTCGTGCCAAAAAAGTGTCGGTTATGTGATCTTAGTCAATGAAATAGGGGCCAGGAGTGACATTTGACTGCCAGACCAGAGGTCAGTCTACACATTTTTACAGGCAGCTTGTTTTCCAGCCTGACTCTGACAGGTGCCAACCACTATTCCCCAAAGCAGCACTCTGGCAGGTTTCAGGGGGTAGTATGCACCAAGGGCTGCTCCCAAAAGGTAGAAGAATTGTATGAGATTTGGATCCTTTCCACCTACACCCTTCATCTATTCTTCCACCTTTCCACCTGCTCTTTCAACATGGTTTGCATCTTGAGGCAACCCTAATTATCTCCATCACTTCAGCATTAAAAAAGTCTGCTGTGATGTGATGTAGCACCACAAACATGATTTCAGACACTTTGAACTAAAAGTTACACAAAAAAGATCAGCTGTGTTTAGGGACATGGGATAGGGCAACATGGTGTGGATGTGGCTCTGCCAAGACACTGATATCTGGCTCAGAGGGTTTAACCATGTTTTGCTTGGTAACATAGGTGTGCTTTTGAAGTATAGCATGTGCTAACATAGTGTTTACCTAGCATCTGTACTGCAAATTTCCCTATCCTTCTGTCTGTGTGAAGTACAGAAGTGAACATGTTTGTTATTATTTTTTAGAATCCTGTTTTCTGCCCTAACTCTTGGAGTTATTAAAGCATGACTTCTGGGAAATTTTTAAAGAAAGATAATAAGTGAAAACTAGAAAGTCTAATATTAATCAGAACAATGAAATATAATTTATAGATCGTGTTAAAACATGTTGTGTCTGTGTAACCTGGCTCTAAGGGGATAGACAGATTCTTTTGGGGATCCTTGGCAGAATAACAATGGCACTAAAATGTAGTTACAGTGATGCCTCAGGTTTTAGCTTTTATATTTTTCAAGATTCTCTACTGCTTTAGTGTGTAGTTCTGTGCTTCATATTAGGGGATAGTAAGCTCTCTTCACAGAGTAGGGAGACAAAACAATTCTTTCTCTATCTGGGGACCAAGGACAAATGATCCAAATTTCAGGCCCAAGAGCATAAACAATGATGGACTATAATTGAACAATTAACTCCAATATGCAAATGGACCAGAACTTACAAAATTGTGAGACCTTGTGACTGGTCATCCATTTTATGACCATTTTGGGTTCATCTTGGGTGTAGCCCTGGCTGGGCTCTTGTGCTGCCCAAGGTGTATCCATTGAGGCCTTCTAATAAACACCTACTTTATTCTTTCACTCTGTCTAGTGTCTGTTCTAGGTCATTGCTTTCATAAGGCATCAACAATTAAAGCTTTTTGCTTTTTAGAATGCATAGAGTTAATGATCAGAATACCACAGGATTTCTACAAGCAGAATCAGTGTAGGACAGTTTTGTAAGTAGTGTAGTACTGTGTTTGATAGCACAGCTTTGCTTATGGTTTCTAGTCATCTGGACCCTCTCAAATCATGTCATATCTTAATACTTGGGTTGCTGTATTGATAGAACAATCACAATCTAGACTTGAAAACACATAAAAGCATCTGGGTCATCCAGTCAGTGCTCAAAGGCAGCAGAGGGCAGTGGAGATCTTCCTGGCCACCAAGGGGTCCTTATGGGTTTCACTGTCCAGCCACAGTTGTGGCCTGAATTCCCAGTTAGGAGGTGTAACTGATTGATCTTGTAGGCAGTGCCATTAAACCTGCCTGCTCTGGGATGGGGCCAGCAGCACCTGGTTGGCAGGGTATCTGGGACCTTCAAGGCCAGGAAGGAGGGCACCAGTCAGCCTGGTGCCCAGAAACCTTGAGAGTGATAGGGAGGGAAAGAAAAAAATCTGTTTGCTTTGTCTGTTTGCTTTGTCTGTTTGCTTGGTGTGCAGGACTTCTAGGGCCTGGTAATGATAGGAAAAGGGCCTAACACAATGAGCTCAGCCAAGAGGTTGCCTGCCTTTAGTTCTGCTATCTCTGTTGTCAGAGGTTGGGAGCAGAGGTTGGGAGCAGAGGTCACAGTCTCAGCCTAAGTAGCAGAGTTACTGTCTTTCCTCCTGCAATGCTGGTGACATTAAGGCATTTCATTTTTGCTGCTGACTTAGAAGTAGATTGTGTTACTCACCTGTTTGTACTGTTAGTGTATGTGACATAAAAGAAATACTGTGTGCAAACTTATGTGTAGTAATCTGGCACTACTGGGATGGACAGAGCTTCTCCTTGCTGAAAATACAGAAGTAGCAAGCAGAGAACCTTAGAGAAAAATCGTGTTGATGTATTCTTGTCTTTTCTTTAGATATTTCTTACAGTATCTGCTACTTTGAATAGCAGTATGTTCACTGAAGACCAAAGGGAGAAAATTACCATTATGTGTCCAAACTTAAAGAGAGAAGGAAACCCTGGCATGGATGGCTCTGAGAAATTGACAGGAAATTTTACAGATATTGAAAAAGCTTATCACTACTTTGAAGATATCCTTGCAAGCAAAGACCCAAACCATGATTTTTCACAATCTGAATGTAAGAATAGTTTGAAAGATGAAAATGGCCTGAATACTGAAGAAATGGTTGAGTTTGCAGTTGTGACAACTCTCTATGAATATTTTAGTCATACCCGCAAAGAAGAAATCAAAGAACTACACAAAAGGTTTGGAGCGCGTATAAGAATTAAAGGTCATGAGGAGGATAACACATTAATATGCATATCTTCTGATAAAAGTCCTGCATTGTTACAAGCAGCTAGTGATTCTTTTATCAGATCTTTTCAGAAAGCTACAGAAAATCTGACAGAGGAGATAGTTCCCATGAAAAACAGTTACACATTAGAAGAGACAATAATGAAATTGAATGAAAGGTTTAAAAATCTTCTTGCTAAAGAGGAAGGGAATCAGTTGCTACTCCGTGGTCCAGGGAGTGAGATTTTAGCCGCCCAAAAATTTCTAGCAGAGGAAGGTGAGAACAGACAAGCTGAAAAGAATATGAAAATATCATCTGAATGGTACAAATACAGGAATGGAATTGAAGTTGATGCTTCTGTGTTTAAATTGTTGGAAACCATACTAAGCAAAGAAATTGAAAACATAAATGGCAAATTCGATACACTGGTAGAAATAAAAGAGAATCCATATGGCCAGAAGATCATAATATTTAGGCCTAAATCCAAAACTTTTGATATGTCATCACATGCTACTGAAAGTTTCATCAGTGAATTTCAGAGTGCCTCTGCAATGTTAAGAGAAAAAATCATCAGCATGAAGCTTTCAGAAGATCAGAAGAAAACTTTAAACATGCTACTTAATGCTAAGAAATTTGAAGATCTTAATGTAAAACTTAAGAAGACTGAAGATAAGTTAATCATAAGGGGTTTACCAGACCATCTTTATGCTGCTGAAGAGTACATTAAGTCCCTTCTTAACACTGAAGGGACACAAACTAGAACTAGAGCACCACTGTCCTCTGACCTCAGCTCTCAAGAGGCTACAGGAGCATCTAAGAAGTCCAGTGTTAGGCAAAAGAATAACATTTCTTCTGAAGGACAGACTTTGGCAAAGACAGAAGAAAAAGATGATGACGAGTGTCCAATTTGCAGGGACACAATTGAAAATAAAGAAATACTAGAAAGGTGCAAACATGCATTTTGCAAAATTTGCATTGACAGAGCCATGACTTACAAACAAGCTTGTCCAGTTTGTAATACCGTCTGTGGAGTCCTGAGAGGAAACCAGCCAGAGGGAACAATGTCAGCTACAACAATCAATTTTTCTCTTCCTGGTTATCCCAATTGTGACACTATTGTAATTGAGTATGATATGAATGGTGGCATTCAAAATGTAAGTATACTTAAATATTTCTTACAACAACAAAACCAATATTGAATAAAAAATTAACTATTTTCCCATTACTTTAATGCATATTCAGGGAAGACATTTCTTTGTTTGATACAAATTTGCAAGTGTTTAATTCAATATTTTTGGGAGTGATTAAGTAAATACAGTAGGAATTAAATGGTCAGATGATCAGCCTCCATTTTATATGCACCAGGACAGAGGTACCTGTCTTTAATTTGTACAGTAGGAATAACTGAACTGAAATCTATGCAGTGATATCATATAAGCAAAGTTTTGCAAGTATAATGAGCATTTCTGGGGTGTTCTCTTTGCTGTGGACACCAGTGGACAAATATAAATAGTGGGCTGGCTTAGTAAGAGCTTTCCAGGTCTGAAATCTCCTTATGTTATGTGCTTGGATTCATGACTAGGGCTGAGAATGGAGTAAATTTAAAAGTCACGGGTGCAGCGCCATGCATTCGAGAGAGAAAAGAGGGAAAACCATATTTAAAAATAACAATGGATGTATGAGCAATGACAACAGTGTGAATGAAATTTGTGTGAAAGAAAGTATCTAAAGAGAAAAAAAAACTCTGAATCAGTTATCAGTCATGCTATGTCCTTCTGAATGATTTATGATATACAATGTGTTTTTGTTTTGTTTTTTTACAAAACAGAGCAGCCATCCAAACCCAGGGCAGCGTTATGGGCCAGCTTACCGAAGAGCGTATTTACCTGACAATGAGGAAGGGCGAGAAATTCTGCAGCTCCTCAAAAGGGCCTTTAACCAAAAATTGATTTTCACAGTGGGGCAGTCACATACTACTGGTGAACAAAATGTTATCACATGGAATGATATTCACCACAAAACTGCCGTGGTGGGAGGACCTACCCAGTAAGCAGTCTTGTCTTTATGCAATACTGTTGTTACTCAGATGTATCAGGAGGACTGCCTTGAATGTTTTCCACATTTAGAGCTTTCAGATTTTGTCACTAACAGAGTGATTGTGGAATGCTCTATGGATACAGATGTTAATCACCTTCCCCTGTTTGGACAGTTGGAACAAGGATGAGCTTAGTGTTCCACTGCTCCTCAGACTACTCATTCACCAATGAGTTTGTAAGGCACTTAGTTAATAACTGCTTTGATTAGAACCTACAGGACAACAAGCTCTTGATGACATCTAAGGTTGGACTCTGATCTGTGCCTCTCCTGTTACCTGCTGTTCTGCATCAGGAGGTGCTGGTCCATTATGATCCCAGTAAAGATGGCACTTGGACTTCATAAAACATGATTGGAAATTCTGCTTAACAGAGCTAACAGCAGGAAGTGAGATTGTAGTACAGATGTGGTCATGTCCTTTTAGATGCTAGGAGCCATGAGTTGTGCAGCACTTAGTGGGTCAGAGCACAGGACACAGTGCCAGCCCCATCCATAAAAAAGGTTACCCCACTTTGGCCATTCAAGCTGTCAGAGGATTTTCTGAGTAGATGACAGCTGTATCCAGTATTTCTTGAGGACTTGCTGCCCTTAAATGAAAGGAGCAATCACCAGTGCTGAGTATGAGCTGCCTGCAGCAGAGGCAAGAGGGAATCTTGGACCAGTCCTTCCAAGCTTGTTGCAGCCTCTAAGGGGCAGGTGGTGTCCTGCAAGCTCTAAAGGCTTGTGTCTAGATCCACCTGACTGGGCTAGGATCATTGAAAGAGCAAAAAGTATCAGTTTTACTTTATCCTCTGTGCAAATTCTCTCTCTTGTATATCACTTGCTTCATACGCAGTTCTGGTGCTGTACTACTTCAAGTCCAGAGGTGCCAGCCGTTATGTTTCGGATTTGAATGCTGACTTGGATATGCTTCAGGTCTGATTTTCGTTTTAAAAGACGTATACTCAAACACCCTATCATTTTGAAGGGAGACGCCAGGCAACTTTGAAAATCAAGTTCTTAGTGTCAATATGGACAACAAAATGTAGCAGCTCCTTAAGTTTGTAGATTTATGCTGTCTGTGTCACTTCTGTGACTGGCAATATGGGTCTGTTTTCTCTCTAGGGCAAGAGCTGCATAAAATTTGTAAAGAGATTTCTAAAAGTATTTTGATGAGATGGTTCTGTAGAATTGTCAAGTTCTTCATTGCAGAAATAGCCCAAAGAATTCTCTCTTTCTCCTAGGTTTGGTTACCCGGATTCTTCTTATCTGCAGCGCGTTCGATCAGAATTGAAAGCGAAAGGAATTGAATGAGGAAGTCTATCAACTCTCAACTCTCAAATGTAATGACTAAACATACAGCAGTTAATGTACTGTTCAAGCTCTGAGGGAAGTTACTTTGTTTGACTACCGTACTTAAATCACTTGTATTTCACAGTTAGGTAAGAAAAGTAATATTTTCTCATCAAACAATGTATGTTCTTTTCACAGATCATTTACTTCCCTCTATATGTAGCCTTTACAGAATTTACAGTTCTTGTGAGTTTGCACTTTGTATATCTTGCTTTACTAGCAAATCTGATATGCATTTTTCCCCACAACTTTTTCAAATTTGCAAAACCTTTTGATCCACTACTGGCTTTTATTAGATGAAACACTTCTCTTAGCTTTGCATTATGATGTCTGTCAGCACGGCTGGCATCATGTAACCCATCTAATTGAAGATTTGTATGCAGCTATGACAGTGTTAGCTGTGATAAGGCTATGGACTTTTGCTTCTTTTCATGGTAGAAATGGCCTTAGTGATTTGGGTTTTGCATGTGAAATTAGCCATGGATCATGTACAAATGGGTACATGGATGCTTAGCTCTGCAGAAGTGCTGAATGCTGAGAGCTGTGTTGGAGTAAATGGGAAGTAAGAGTGTCATATCTAATAGTGGGCTCCTGGTTCCTGCCATTGTGCTTAAACTTAAATACAACTTCTAAATCAGTTTTTCAACTATAAAACTGTATTCTTTCAATTGCATCCAGTAAAGGTTTAAATTGTATCATAAAGATACTCTGCAATGCCTAAATAACCTGCTAATTACTTGTGTGGTGGTATGTCACACAGACATAATTTTTAGTAAGTTGAACCATTTCTCTAAGGCTGTAGAGCACAACTAATAAAAAAAATTAAAATAATATGTGTGTTTCTTCTGTACAGGTTTTTCCTTCTTTTTGCAATACATGTAGCTGTATATATTTTTTATATTTAGGAGCTTCCCTGCAACACCATGTTTTGGGGCAGTTTGGACTCCATGTCACCCTCTTTTTAAAAATGTATTACTTTTTTTTTTTTTTTTAATTTTAAGATTCCCATATTGTGAATTGGCAGTACAACTTTGCCACCTCAACTTTCAGGTTTAGTTGGAGTGGGCACCGTTTGGTTTCCCTGTGGGATGTCTTTCCTGGTTTTGTATTACTGTATTTCTTTAAATACTTTGCATTATTCCATGTCCCCCCTCCCTTTTCCGTGCAGTAAGATAGCAACACTCCAGTTGTTTGTAAGTGACTGAGCTTTTCTGCACGTTGAAACAAGCTGTGCTTCAACCCCAGCCAGCAGCTATGTACCACACAGTCACTCGCTCACCCCCCAACCCCTGTGGCAGAGAATTGGAAAAGTAAGCCCTATGCATTGAAATAAGAACAATTTATTAATCAAAACACAATGAAGCATACTATTATTAATAATTGTAATAAGAATGGGAGAGACAGGAGGATTACACCCACAAGAAACAAGTGATGCACAGTATGGTTGTTAGCCAGCCGCTGGCCAATGCCCAGCCAGTCACTGAGTAGCAATTGTTCCCCTCAGCTGACTGCCCCCAGTTTCTGTACTGAGCATGATGCTCATGGTATGGAATATCCTTTTGGCCACTTTGGGTCACCTGTCCTGGCCATGCTCCTTCCCAGCTTCCTGTGCATCTGCTTGCTCGCAGAGTGTGGGAAACTGAAAAGCCCTTGGGGTAAACACTCCTTAACAACGACTAAACTGTGAGTGTGTTGTCAATATTGTTCTCATACTACATCCACAACACAGGTCCATAACAGCTACTAAGAAGAAAATTAAGTCTATCCCAGACCAAGACGGATGTGAGGATCAAATCGTGAAATCTCAGCTACTTTTGGTCTCTCATTTCACTTTCTGTCCCTGTAAGCCAGTTCACTGATGTCAGACCCTATCAAATAACTCACCAGCTCCCATTTTTTATCTATGCCAAAGTTTGCAGGCTGAATTGTGCTTCAGAGTCCTGGTGGCTGTCATGGGAAGCTCCTGAAGCCTTTATCCTTTAACCGGATGTACAGACCTTTATTTTTTAATCATAGTTGTACAGGTTAGGATTAAATTTAGTCAATTTACAGTCACAGGAATTTTTTCAGAGTTACAGTAAGGGAGGAGAGCATGCACCTGGGCTAGTTGTGGGGAGGACAGTGCATTAAGAAACTGTATTTGTCCCAGATTTGGCCACAAGGGTAAAATACACAGCATGAAATGGCTGAAAACAAACCTTTGCAAGGGAAAGTCCTGAGCACTCTGTTGAAAACTTCCCAGCTAGCTGAAAAGTTGGTCTGAAGTACAAACCCATTGCAACCTTCCACGGCTGTGGAAGCATCTCTGGCAAAGAATGATGAAAGTGGTAATTTTAATTTGCATCATGACTTCATTTGAAAGGATAAGTCAGGGAGAGCAAGTGTTAGCCAGTGGTTGACCATTATAAGTTCAGAGGCTGAAAACACTGTGATACTTGGTTCTTTTACAGCTCTGTGGAGGCACAAGGGGCTGTGCAGCCCGGGCGCGCTCCGAGGGCGGTGACCTGCCCCGTGAGGAGGCGCGGCGGGGCCCAGGACCCCCGGCCGTCCCGATGGGCCCGGAGGCGGAGGCCTGTTCCCGGCACTGGGCGGAGCCCCAGGCATCTCGGGTTCAGCGGCCGAGAAGTGAAACCGAAAGCGGCGGGAGAGGAGCCGTCGGGCGGCCATGGAGGGGCAGCGGCCGTGCGCCTTCCCGCTGCTGGTGCGGGGGGACTGGGGCCCCGCCGAGCCGCCGCCCGCGCTCAGGAAGAAGCTGCTCTGCTACTTCCAGAGCCAGAAGCGCTCGGGCGGCGGCGAGTGCGAGCTGCGAGCCGGGACCGACAGCGGGGCCGGGCACATCCTCGTCTGCTTCGCCCGCCCCGAGGGTGAGCGGCCGGGCCGGGGCGGGAGGGGCTGATGGCGATGCCCCGCGGCTCAGACGGGCGGGGGGCGGCCGCATCCCCCTGACCGGTGCCTGCTCTGTTGGCAGTGAGGGAGCGGGTGCTGAGCCGGCCGGTCCACGAGCTCGTGTGGGGGTCCGGACAGCGGCTGTCGCTGCAGGTCACCGCGCTGCCCGCGGACGGCGGCCCCGCGCAGGTGAGGCGGGCGCGGATGAGGCGGACGCGGGTCCGGGCGGGCGGCGGAGACACCGCGGGTGACCGCTGCCCTCTCGTTCCCTTGCAGGAGGCGGGACCGGCCGGCGGGACCGAGGCGCCAGGTAGGAGCTGCGGCAGGAGCGGCGGGGGGCTCCGGTGCTGGCGAGGCACTGGCCCGGGGAGCCCTGCGGAGGAGCTGGGATGGGAAAGCAGGCGGAGCCGCTTGCTTGGCCGGGCCGGCCGAACGGCGCTGTAGCGCTTTGATTCTTTTCCCCAGCGCTCCCCTTCACTTCCCGAATCCCAAACACGATGGAATTCCTAAGGTGCAGCCCCCGAGCCACATCCCAAGCACCGGACAGACCGACCGTGCTATCACAGCTAATACAGACACACGCACACATAAACTGCACAATCAATACACCCACAGCTACTCAATACACATCTGGCTAATACACACACATAGGACTAATCAATACACACACTTGACCAATACATAGCTAATCAATGTGTGACTATCAGTACACACAGAAGTAATCCATATACACAGGGCTAATACACACACAGCTCGCTGAGCTCTGCTTTCAAAGTACCTGCCTGTGCATAGCAGGGTGATGGCACAGGCTGGAAAAGCAGTTTGGTCAATCTTACCATTGTCCTTTGTTTTCTAATGTAGCTGCATTTCCTCTTGTTCTAAACTAGGAAGCTGAGCAGTCATGCTGGGTCAAACGCATCCTGACAGAGGGTCTTCCAAAGGTCTCAGTTTTCAAAGGCACTTCCTTCCAAGGGCCAATGTCGTTAGCACTTCTTATGTTCAGTGCAGCTTTTTGTGTGAGGAAAATGCTGTAGTGCATGGCAGGACCTGCTCATGGTCATTCGTGCAGCATGACTGTGTGCTGACATTATGCCTGAGGCTTCTTGAGCTCAGAGTCTTTCTGTAACCCATTCAACATATGGTTTAAAAAGAGGAATCTGGAAGGCTGTGATTCTGACAGTGTCAAATGAAACTTAATTCAAGCTCTGTTAGCTCCTGGGTGTACATTATTGTGTCCATTTTCTTCTTAAAGTACCCAGCAACTGAGAAACCGTTGTCATTTATCTCTAGTTAATGAACCCCAGGTGTCTCTTCCCATCTGCCAGAATAAGGAAACTTCTGTGCGTACTCAGCAGAAGAAGACAGGTAAGTGTGTCACTTATCTAGTGATGACCATTGTATTCTTGCTCCTTTGGTTTTCTGGACTTTTCTGCAGCAGTGCCCTGGTCACCTTCATGGCTTGTGCTGTTTGTCTAATGTAGTGTAGGAATTGTGATCCCAGGCTAAAAGAAAGATATGTATTTTTTCCTTTCTGTGAGTTCCTTTAGAGCCCCCACTTCACTGGCCAACTCAGACAGGTCAGTTCCTTAGGGGACAGCAGTGGATGCTGGCCTTTTTTCTGTCCCTACCCAGACCTTCCCAGCTGCTGCCAGCCTTGCTGGGGCAGCCCTGTGCTGGAATATCGGGAGCTGAGTACCCCAGGTACTCCTGAGCAGCCGTGGCAGCCAGCAAATATAGACCCCAGGTGACCCACAGCTATGTCTGAACTGTGAATGGGGAGCACTGGTTCCCCTCATTGTGTCTTTGTGAAGAAGCTTTTGTATCTTCTGCTGTCCTTGCCTGGTGATGAACTGAAGCATTTCCTCCCTACGTGTTGATACAGCAGCTCCCGCTAGCGATCTGCTTAACTTTTTTGGGATTCTTACCCCGTTCTTTTCCCTGACCCTAAGTGTGATCTGAACAAAAAGTGGCGTGAAAGCTTAGAAGATGGGAAACTTGTTTTTTTTCCTTAACTTTTGCCTAAGGCATTAGGATGTGATCTTTTATTTCAGAATCATGTGAGAAATTGGAAGCAGAGAAACCAACTTCTAGGAATTCTGCTGTAGTAGTAACCACTGCCTTTGGGGAGGAAATAGAAGATGGGATTTTGGAAGTGTACTTTGAAAATAAAAGGAAGTCTGGTGGGGGGACCATTGAGTCCTATGTCAAAAAGGATGACCAAGTGATCATCACCTTTCAGAATGAGCAAGGTATGTTATGGATGTTACACTGCTTTTAAAAATAGGCCTTTGCTGGTACAGAAATGGTATATTATTGCTATTGTTTAACATGCTACTCTACTGTGACATCTCTGTTTTTCTGTGGGACTAGATGCCCAAGAAGTTTTGCAAAGAAAGCATCACTTGAGTAAAATTGATCTGGTTGTGAAGCCATGGCAAGTGGAGACTTCCCAGGAGTCATGCCAAGTTGAGAACTCCGAAGGATCCCTGCTTCCCACCGCAGTTGTGCTGGAAAATGTGAAGGACACAATAAAAGATTGCATGTTAATTATGCTGGTAGAGAATGTCAGTGGTTTGTCAGAGGAGGATGGTGATTTCAGTGTGGAAATGATACCTGAATTATCTGCTGCTGTAGTTACTTTTACTGGAAATACTGGTAAGAAGGAGTCAGAGTTGAAGCTCTTTATTAGCTACATGTTTGCATGCGTGTGTGTGAGTGAGATTAAACTGGAAGTATTATCTTTCATATTTTTAAGGTTTGATCTGATATTGTGTCCTTTTAAAGGAGGATTTACTTTACTAAAGTTAATGCCATAACCTTTATGTGTGAGGTATAGAGGCCAGTGCAAGTCAGATGTTGTAGATGCTGGCAAACCCAATGGGAAGAATGATGATGTCTAACTCCATTTCAGAAGGCTGAATGATTTCTTTATTATAATTATGTTATAATACATTAATATGCTATATAAAAGAAGATACTAAATACTACATGCTACTTCCTCTGACCATCACATCTCACTAACTCACAACTCGTGACCCTGTTCTCCAGAGCCCAGACACAGGTGGATCCGATTGGCCATCAGGCCCAAACAATCCACCATGGTCCAACCAAGCACTCACTCTGGGTAAACAATTCTCTAAACACACTCCACAAGAGAAAAACAAGGAGCAGAAATAGAAATTGTTTTCTCTTTCATTTCTCTCTGTGCACCTCAATAAAAAATCCTGAGAGAGAGAGAAATGTGCTTACCACAGTCAGAAAGAGAGCTAGTCAACACAACAGGTAGGACTAAAACCAAACTACAACTTAAAACAAGCAATGAAGGATGTACTTGGTCTGAGAACAGAAAGATGGTAAAAGCTATCCTTATCAAAAGCTGTCCTTCAGAGAAGGTGTAGGTTTTTCCGCCTTAGAAATTATTTGTCTCTCAAGTCATGCTCCAGTCCTTTGTTTTTTGGGGTAGCCTTTAGGAAGTAAGTAGATCTTTAAGAAACATAATTGTTTTTCCTTGACAGATGGAAAAGTGATTTGACTGAATATTGTGAGGATAACAGGGGGGAAATAGCCAAAATGAGAATGTATTTATCATAAAATGGAGAGAATTTGAACTGTTGATTTGTGTCTTACTAGTTGTGTACAAAGCCATAGCCCAAAAATGAACCTGATGTTGTTTTCTGCTGGAGTTAAACAAACCCAGTGATAGTCAGTAGGAAAACTAGCAGCAAATTCTGGCTGCCATCATTGTAGTCAACAATTGTGATCAACTATAAGGGGAATACTAAGTGACAGATACTGAATATGTGGAAAGAAGTAGTTTTCTGGGCAGCTCTGAGCTGATTTTGTAATTCAGTGCTTTGATCAGTGCACACGGTGGTAGTCTGCTAATGTCATGGTAGAAAAACAAGCTCCGAGTTTGATCTTTATTCTTCTCCTTTCTAGATGCAGAGGAATTTGCTAAAAAGCTCAATCAAAACCACAGAGCAAGAAAACAAAACATTACTGCATGGTGCCTTGAGCAAACAAAAAGTGTTAGGGCTGAAAATATACCACCCAACACCCCCAGTCACTATATAACTGTCTACTTTGAAAATGAGAAGTACGGCGGTGCGCAGACAGTGGATGTTCAACAGCTGCCTGATGAAGATGCAGCTATCATTACCTTTGGTGACCATAAAGGTAATGCAGAAATGCAGAGCCCTTATTTCTTTGAGAACCCCTCATGTAAAGACCAAAATGTGGATTTTCTAGAGAAAAGCCTCCTTTGCCCTTGTAAAACGGCAGATGTGGTGCTTTGCCACAGGTCTCCTGCTAACTGGAATGCAATCTTCTGTTTCGGACCAGCTGGGCATAAGGCATAGAACTTGTTCATTTTCTAGACAGTTTATTTCACCCAGGCCTTGATCCTTACAGAGTTCAGGTTGCAGTGTGAATTCCATGGAGAGTGCACAGCCCCAGGGGCACAGGGGACTTCCCCCCCACCTGCTGTCTTGGCCACCAGATGCCCATGGCAACATGCCCAGTCTGGCTTATCTCAGGGCAATTTCTTGGGCAGCTTTTTGGCTGGAGAGCAGGTGCTATGGGTTGTCCAGTCAGTGGCAGAAAGATGAGTGACTGTGAAAAGTGTAGGACAAGGGAGAGGTTGGAGGCATTGCAGTGAAGGGGAGAATTGAAGAGGAGTTGAAGGAAGGAGATGGTCTTTTGGGAAAACAGAGGAGCTGTGGTTTGAACTGCTGAGTAATAGCCCAGACAACTATGGAGCTGGGCACTTCAAGTACAGCATATAAGAGAAGTGGGGACAGAGATTATGCACACCTCCTCCCAGAGGTGTGGATGCTGTTGTGCTTGACTGTCTCTCTTCAACATTTAAAATGAATAATTCTTCAAAAATCTGGAATTATTTCTCTTTGGGTAGTGGAGGAAATGAATCTAAAAATGTTCTTAAAAATAACAAACATTATATAGAAAATATAGTTTAAAAAACCCCAAGCAATGAAAAAAAAACTTTTTAAAAGAGAAGAACTTAAGTGCTGACATTAATAACTTGAGGGGGTTGTTTGTTTCTTTTAGATGTAAAAAATATCCTGGCAAAGAAGCATTCACTCAACAAAACACCAATCTTTGTCTATCCTTACTACACCTCACTGGAAACAGCTCTGTATGGGAAGGAAGGGCCGCAGATAAAGAAGCCAGATCCAATTACATTGCCTCTGGATCCCTATATCTGGAATTATTTGCAAGGAAATAGTAGCTTAATTGAAGCAATAGACCATGAAATGGCAAAGTGTAATTGTGTGCCAGTATGGCCTGACGCCCTCTGTGCAGATCCAGAAGTTACTTTGCATCCTTCAGCTATTTTTTCTGAGCGGAAGAGATCAGTATCTCGATTGGTTAAGGCATGGAAAGAAGAAGTTTCCACAGCATTTTCACACACCATATCAAAATATGAAGCAATTCAATGTCAAGTAAGCACAGAGGTGTGGGAAGCCATTAGGAACAGCTTTCCCCATGATGAAGTTCTCATGATCCCAAATATTTCCAAGGATTTACATGTTCTAGTAGGTGAAAAAAAAGTTGTGAAGAAGGTTGAAAAAGAACTGAAGCTTCTGATTGAAAAGGCCACCAGAGAAATTGAAAGAGAAAAACAAAGAACTGAACTGAAAGTTAAGACAGTGAATCCAGGGGAATATGGAATTTTACGGATTACTGGTCTTGAAGAAAAATTTCGTACAGAGTTCCCAGACCTGCAAATAACTTACGATAATTTGCAGAAGAGCATTAGCCTATCTGGAGTGCCTGAGGAAGTCTACAAAATAAAAGGAGAAATACTTGATCATATACACAAAATGGCAAAGAAAACAATTAATGTCCACCCTTACATTTTTCAGTTTTTAGAGCATACTGATAATGAAACCCTGTCACAGAGCCTGTTTATATCAAAACAAATCAATGTCTTTTATGAGCTTGGTGCGGGAGAGATCATCCTGAATGGGGATGCTCCTGAAGATCTGCTAAAAGCAGAGGAAGAAATAAAGAAAGAACTGGACTACAAAAGTATTACTTTGGAGGATGAGTCAGTCCTCCAGAAGGAGGAATGGCAGATGCTAGCCAAGGAAAACTGCTCTAATGGAGATGTAGCAGTCACTCAGGCAGAGACTCAGATCATGATTGCTGGTCTTTCTGAAGCTGTAGCAAAAGCCTTTGAGGAACTTTCCAACTTTATAGATGAAAACACAGAGGTGCAAAAGGTCATTGAAGGAAAGCCAATGGCACTCGTAAAGTTTTTTAAGAAAGAGAAGGTCAGTGATTGGGCTGACTTACCAAACAAAGGTGTGAAAGTTGACTTTAGCACACAGAAAAACTGTGAAGTCATAACATTGAGTGGGCCGAAGACAAAAGTGCTGGAGGGAGTCAGCTTAGTTGAGCGAATTCTATCTGGCCTGCATTTTAAGCGTGTGGTAATTGACTTGCCAGGAGCCAAGGCATATATAAAAGAGCAAGCACACCTTTTGGCCCCCCATATAAAAGAAGTGTTCAAGTGTTTAGTCATACTGGAAGAGCAGCCAGAAGAACAGCTGAAAGAACAAAAACAACATAGTAACAGAGGCGAGCTCTATATGCAGGTGACCATGGGTGAAACTGTAATTGCGCTTTATAAAGGTAACTTGTGCACTCATCCTGTTGATGTTGTGGTGAATGCATCTAATGAAGACCTAAAACACATTGGTGGCCTGGCTGATGCACTCTCAAGAGCAGCTGGGCCAGCGCTGCAGGAGGAGTGCGATGAGCTGGTGAGGAAGCTCGGGAGTTTGCAGCCTGGTGACACAGTGATCACGCGCGCCGGGAACCTGCCCTGCAAGAACGTCATTCACGCTGTCGGGCCCAGGTGGAACAGGGAGAAAGCAGCAGTGTGTGTGAACTTGTTGAGGAAGACCGTGAAAAAATGTTTACAGCTAGCTGAAATACACAAGCATTGCTCCATAGCTCTGCCTGCTATAAGTGGAGGGATTTTTGGCTTCCCAATGGAACTGTGTACTTACTTGATTGTATCCTCCATCAAGGAGACCTTGGAAGAGTCCAAGGGGAACAGCACTTTGAAGGAGGTTCATCTTGTGGGTTTTGCACAGGATAACATTCAGGCTTTCAGCAAGGCATTTAGAGAAGTGTTTTCAGAGTCTTCAGCTTCCTACAGGTCACTGCATCGTGACAGTACAGTTCCTCAACCTAGGCAGAGGAGAACTTCTAAGCGTATTAAGAACTTCCCCTTCATAACAACTCAGGAAGGCCTTAACATCGTGCTGCAAACAGGAAGCATTGAAGATGCTGCAGTAAGTGTTCTAAATTATCTCCTTTTGAAATAAAAAGTGGGTACTTTTGTGTCTTTTTTTAAAACTAATAAACACTAAACCAATGTCATTGGTGAACACTGGCATGAAACATGCAGTTTCATGGTATTGCACTTCCTGTGGAGAACCAGTGATTTTGATAATTGATTTCTGGTTGCCTCCTGCACTGAATTTCTGTTAGCTGGCTAATAGATACTGTACTGGGATTGCCAATACTGGAAGCAGTATTGGCAAGTATTGGAAGCAGTCCTCTGTCCAGGACCCTTCTGCAAAACCTCTGAGGAGTGGATGCCTCCCACAGCTTGTGCATGCTGCTCCTCCAGTTGGCCAGGGCAGAATATATATTAAAATGTGTATGGGGCCCTTCCTAAGGAGCTAAATATAGGGTTTTTTACAATGTTCAGTGCTCTTTGTATTTCTTTCATTCATAAGTTACTGCTTTTCTCACTTCTTTCTCCTTAGATTACCCCAAGTCTTGTTTGTCTTCAGCATCTGCTTGTCCCCCTACACCAGCCATGCATGGGAGGCCCTGCCTACCTCAGTGAACTCACATTTTGGTTTGTGAGCCTCTCGAGAACAAACTTGAAAAAATGTTTTTCAGATGGAGGTAGAATGAATAAACAAGGAATGCAGAATTGTCACTCCCATTAGGCTGAATTTAATTTAATAGTTAACTCAATTTTTGTTTCTTTGGGCAGGCTCATGATATTAGAATTGAGCATAATTCTGGTTTATTCCAAAACTTTGTTCTCTCTGGTTGTTGTCGCAAAAATTTACCTTGTAGACCATCAGGCAGGCTGTATTTGGTTATCCAATGCAAAATTTAAATTTGATACTTACAAGCTAGAGTTTTTGCTTGTGTGTTTTTCAGACATCCATTGTTGTCGTCAGTGTTGGCAAAGATCTCCAGCTTGACAAAGGGCCACTTGGTAAAGCTTTGCTAAGCAAGGCAGGGCCAATGCTTCAGACAGGCTTGAACAAAGAAGGTGGAGGAAGAATACCTGAGGAAGGATCTGTGTTGAAAACTAAAGGTTACAATCTGGCTTGCAGTGTTGTGCTTCATGCTGTGCTACCTATGTGGTCCCAGAAAAACACACCTTCAAAGGTAAAAGGGTCTTTATTTGCCTGAATTTTTCTGGGATTCATAGTGTGTTTAATGCCACTTTTCCTCTGAAATGGGAGATAGTGTCATAGAAGATGAGAGAGTTTGATCCATTCTTTTTTAACTGTGGGCTGATCCCTCGCTGAAGAATAAATTCCTTGTGAATTCCTTGTGTATGGAATTAATATGTATTTTAATACCAAGAGATAGCTGAAAGGGAAAGTGTTACATTACACATACTGGGAAAAAGTACCACCAGTAACTGAAAAAATAATTGTGCTTTACAGGTCTTGGGTGACATAATCACAAAATGCCTGGAGATTGCTGAAGAACTGTCTTTGAAATCAATTACTTTTCCAGCAATTGGGACAGGGAATTTAGAATTCCCAAGATCAGTTGTTGCTAAATTATTGTTTGACAAAGTGTTTGAATTCAGTAGTGAAAAAAGAGTAAATTCTCTTGAAGAAGTTCACTTCCTATTGCACACAAAAGACACAGCTAATATTCAGGTGAGTTACTGTGGTTTCCTCTCTCTATTATATTATGGTATGTCTGAGTCTGTCTCATGATACTTGGCTATCTGATGATACTCAAAGAATCTGCAAGGTGCTTGTTCATATACTAAAGGAAAAGTTTGCTGACAGTCTCTCTCATCTATACTGAAGGTTGCCTTTTTAGTTCTACTTCCCATGGTCACCAGTGTATCAAGTACAGTCCTGCTCCCTTCCTATCCTTTTCTGTTTCCTGAGAATTATACATACAAAAGTGCAATTACTCTGTATCTCATGCACTCACCTAATTCTTCAGTCTGTAGGTCAGACAAGTTTGCTGTAACTACTGCTTCAGTGCCTGTACTCTTGGCAAACAGGTGTGCTTTTAATGGAGTGCTGGTGTCTTTTTAGGAGGAATCTTTGTGTTAGGATTGCTGTGCTGGTAAACTTCTCCAGTAGAATCATAAATGTATTCTCCATCACCCTCTCTTCAGTGTCCCATTAGCATAACTTTTCTACATCCACACTCAAGTTACTCATTTCACACCGAAAGAGAGCAGTCACACTGTGAATTGATGTCCAGAAAAGTGTTCCTACATTTGTTGCCTTCTGTACTCTGTGCAAGAGCTGATACTTTTTGAAAGGCTAAACTTGAAGGCACTGTGTCAAAGCCTGAGCTATTGTGCACAGAGCAGGGTGGCATTCCCTGTAAGAGCTGAGCTAGCATGAACTACTCGCTCACTGTAAGGATGCCTTCTGCTGCTGTACCCCTGTGGAGTGGTAAAAGCTACCCCTGTAGCTTTGACTCGGTTATTTGTGATTCTGTGCATTGCTCACACCGAGCAGCCTTGCTCTCTGAGAACATCTGTCAGGGCTTGCCCATCAGCATTGTGGCAGATGATGTGAAGTAATTTGCATTTAGTTCTTTCTAAATGTTTTTTTAGCTTTGCTTTTCAAACCTTTATTTCCACTGTGTGAAGACTTCTACAGGGGTTGATTGTAATTTCATTCTCTAGGAATTTTCAGATGAACTTGAAAAAAGATCTGTAGCTGTGAAAGGGCAGAAGCCTGCTCCAAATGATGCTAGCCCAAGCACAGGTAAGGTTTATTCACAGAAGCTGTGTGCCTACTGATTTTTATTTTCAAGTATTCCAGGGAATGCATTCATTATGGATATTTAAGTACTTGCTTGGTGAGCATGTCATTCCCAAAGTCTGAGTGGCTGCTGTAAAGGCCATATTTTCAGGCTGAGTGTCTGTTATGTCTGAAATAAGGTAAGAGATGCTAAGGGAAAAAGTGTTCCTGTGATTCTTTATCTGGATAGTGCCCCTGCAAATAGGAACAGCAGAAGTTATAAGGTATAAAGGCATCAGCAGTGCTTTTTCTTATATTGCTGCAGCAGTAGATTAAACTGTGAACAAGGCAGTGTCTTCCTCTGTCCTGGGAAGACAGGTGGGATCCTGGGTATGTGTGTTGAAGTGGTCTCTTTGAAATACTCCTAAATCTTTTATGTGTTCAGATGAATAGCAAAACCAAACTGAAATGTCTTTCTTAATGGAACTGCAGCCTGTAGAAAAATTAGTTACATGTCGAAAACTTAATTACGATTTTACAAATAACACATGCGTAAAAAGTTGCACCTTTTCAAGAAGTAGAGAACCTGCCTGGAAACACTGTGAGACACAGGAGCAAGGGAGTGAGACTTGGAAAGTTTGCTGCTCTCTTACATTGGAGTTTTGCAATGGTAAAATGTCACCAAGTAGTGTCTGCATAACAGGTGTGCAGCAAAACACGTTCCCTGCCATCCTGCCATGATAGAAATGATGGGAATGAGGGCAGGTTGAGTACAGACTTGTTTGAGAAAGAATGATTTTCAGTTAGCATGGCAGGCAATCCTTTCCACAAGCTGAGTCTGTAGCCAAACTGTGGTCTGGCAGGCATTGTACCCAAATCCCTCCTTTCTGCTTAGGGTCTGTATTTCATTCTCTGCAGCTTTTTCTGCTGTCCCTTCAACCTCAGCAGACAATGTGCCTGAAATGACAATTGGCTCCATCGTGTTCCGTGTGGCAGAAGGTGATATTACCAAGGAGGAGGGAGATGTCATTGTAAACATAACAAACCAAGCCTTCAACCTCAAAACAGGTATTTTAATTGATATTATTTGTGTGCTTGGAAGGGCTGGGAAAGAAGAGCAGCAAATATTTTTCTTCAATGCTTTAAGCCCTTATATTTGTTTCACAGTGTAGTTTCTGTTTTGCTTCTTGGGGTACAAAAGTTCAATTAGGAAGTGTCTGAACTTTATTCACTTGTTTATCTATTTTACAGGACAGCATGTTTAAGACTCCCTTGCAGAAAGGGAAACTAATAATCTTTTTATAGAGCACCTCTCAGACTAAAGGAGGAGACAAACATCAGTGAGGTTTTGACCTTAGTGAAACTTGTTAGGTACTCAAAACATCAGTTTGAATTGAAAAAGCATATAAGGCTAAAATTTTGGCTACAGTCTTTTTAATTTATAATCTGTAATATTATCAGAATTGAGATGATTTAGATGTGATGAGGCATACAGTTCTGCCTCAGATGGGACTTTAACAGCAGTAACGTGGATCCATGTTGCTCTTCTCATTTAAGGTGTCTCCAGAGCAATTCTGAATGGTGCTGGAAAAGCAGTTGAAGATGAATGTGGTGTACTAGGTATGGCACAACATTTCTGACTTTTCCAAAGGTGCTACTCTGACTACTGTAGTTCCATTGGCATTACACACTGTGTTACAGCAACTAGTTTTTAATCAGTTAATGTGATATTTGTAAAACATCTCATGAGGAAGAAAAAGAAAAATCTTCAGGAGGAGACAGCTTCTAAGCATACATAAAGATCCAAATCTATTGTTATTGTTATCCTCATATTCCAATAAATATTTCCTTGATAAAAACAGAGTCAACATCAAACAGAGCCATGAGCAAGGGGTGATGCTGGCAAAAATGTTAATATAGAAATAATTTGTAGGCCAAATACAGCTGTTGGACAGCAACTATAATGAAAGAGGAGTAAAGATGGATGAATATGTGGTTTAAAACACCAGAAAATAAGGGAAGTGGGAAATATGCAGGTGAGGAGGTCACCTTGGAAGACCAACCAAAGGAAACGAATTCTGTGGAAGAGATCCAAGGTAAACAAGCTGTTCTTGCACAGGTCAAGAGGGTAATTCGGGCTAGGTGGCCTGCAGGTAGATGGCATATTCATGTGTGTGTGTGTGTGTGTGTGTGTATACAGAGTGCCAGTCTTCATTAAGTTCTCCAAGTTTACTGAGCAAACCCGATAAATAAAGGCACACACTAAATTTATTTGCCAAAGGAGGCAAATATTTTACAAAAATAAACCAAGTTCTTGTGCCTTGGAAGAGAAAATTGAGTGAAGGGGTTGCTCACTTTATGGAAGGAGACACAAAGCTTATCCTGGTGCATATTTCTCACCATTTCTTATTTCCTAATGAGGACTAATACACATCTATATTGGGGATAATTGTTGATTATTTTCTCCTACTTATGTTTCAGCCCACCAAACTGACAAGAACTATATCATCACCCAGGCAGGAAACCTGCCATGCAAAAAAATAATGCATTTTGTTTACCAAAATGATATCAGGTCCCTGGTTTCCCAAGTGCTTCAGGAGTGTGAACTGCAGCAGTACACCTCTGTCGCCTTCCCAGCAATTGGAACAGGTCTGTGTCTCCCTTTTCTGAAAAGGGTTCAGTGCATGTGATTCTGCTGATCTCAGGGCTCAAGTGGTGAGTTTGATTTATCTGGAGATGCTGTTATTTGGTGAAAATATATTTGGAAATATGCAGTCTTCAAAAATGTTATTAGAGACTTATGAAAGCTAGAAAGCTTGACTCCTTACAGTGATCTAGTACATAAAGAGGATGACTTTTCTAAAGCCAACAGGGATTCAAAGGTATGTCTGTGCTTGCTGAAGAACCTGCAGCCTGGTATATGTGGGCAGCTCATCGGAGAGTGGCCAAGGAGGTACTTCTCCATTGCTGAAATCAGTAGATGATGGAACTCTGGCCACCAGCTGCACAAGTAGGATTGATACAAGTGGAGCACAAGCCTGTCAAAAAGCCCCAATTGTCCCTTTTTCTTCTGTTCTCTTTTTCAGTTAGTTTGGTAGAAATCCCTGGAGCTGGAGAATCCAGAGCTGCACCCCATGCACGTGGGAACCTCTTGCATTAATAAAACTAGGCTTGCATTTTGATCAAGGAATGGACTACTGGGCCACTGAGTAGCAGGCCTGTGGCCTATTAGTTACCCAAGCATATCATCTACATCATAACCTGATAGGTTGCGAAGCTAACAAAAGGAACCTTCCATTTTTCCCTTACTGGAAGGGTGGTCCCCAACTTTCTTTTCCTGATGCATAGAAATCTTTCTTAATTGCCAGCTTGATGTTATTCTCAACCTGTTTATGATTCAGGTGATGGTGTGGGTATATTCAAACCTGTTCTTTTAAAGATGTTTTAATAATCTGTAACAGTTATTAACACTTTCTAGAGCAAAATATCTGCATCTTTTTTCAGGAGAGGCACGCCGCAATCCAGCTGAGGTAGCTGACAACATGATAGAGGCAGTAACTGACTTTGCCAAAAGGAATTCTGCCACGTCTGTGAAAACTATTAAAGTTGTCATCTTTCAGCCACATCTGATGAGTGTGTTCCAAGCAAGCATGCAGAAAAGAGAAAAGTCTACTGCAACACGAATCAAATCATTTGTTTCCAAGGCATATCACGTGGGTAAATGTAAGTAGATGTCACTTAAGTACAGGTTATAGATCAACCTGTTTAGCACCAGCTAAAAAAGATTTATATTAATGGCAATATTTATGTATTTTAATGTAGCACTCTGGAGCTCTGAGAAACATTCCCCAAAGGAAAAAAACAAAGTGGTTTTGGAAAAGAAAATTGACCTGGCTGTTGTGCAGATTTGTGGTGAAAATAAAAAAGAAGTGGAAGAAGCTGAAAAGTGGCTGAGAAGTGCAATTTCAAGAGAACAATCTCAAACAGAAATTGTAGATGAGACTATCTCTCATTTCGATGAAGAAGAGAATGAAGAACTGGATGACCTAGAAAAGAAATTAAAAATTTGTCTTAATTTGAAGGGTACCCGTATTGAAATTTCAGGGGTTGCAAAAGATGTCTGCCTGGCTTCTTTAGCTGTTCATAAAATGATCCTCAGGGTAAAAGCTGCTAAAGAGTCCCAGGCAAAACTTTTACAAAATTCAGTTGAATGGAAATATTTTGAAAAGGATTCTTATGTACCCTTCAACAGTCTCACAAATGTGGAGTTGGAAAATGCTTACAAGGGAAAGCAGAAAACTGTTGAAGTCACCATTGGTGAGCGAATATACACAGTGGATATGGAACATAAGACTGCTGTGGATGCCCGGGGAAGCCAGATATCCGTTATACGTATTGACAAATCTGAAGGTAAGGAAAAGCATCTTGACAGACTGATGTTCCCATGTGACAACCTGCTTGCACCCAGTAAGAGAAAGGAGAAGGGAATGATGAGAATATTTAAAATACATATTAGGAGCTTTGTGCAGGTGCTTTTCTGGAGAATGTGGAAAGGAACAGAATTGGGAAATAAAAGAACTTTGCAGCTATTTAAAATATTTTGAAAAGAGAGTAATGCCTTCTGATGTTCTTACACAGGTTTACTAGCAATAATGTTCTTGTAGCAATTGTCACGCTAGATCTCAGCTCACTTCTGTTCTTGAGTCGTATCCTCTTCCATTTACTGCTGGTGCTTTACAATACAGGGAAATCCTTCTTTCCCAGTCATCCATAATGAAGATGTGTGGACTTCTAGAAGGATTTGTAGCAGGTCAGGTTTCATTTTAGGCAGGGGATTTGGGTGAATATGAGTGATCGTGTTTCTTCTGCAGATCAAAAGTCAACAGTGCCCCCTCCAACGTGGGACCCTATGGAAAATGAGCAACTCAAAATAGTGGAACTAAAACCAGACTCAAGAGAGTATAAAGATGTGCAAGAAAGGTTTCTGCAGACCTGTCAGTTATACAAAATTGAAAAGGTAAAAGCAAGTAATCATTTCTGAGCATAAATAACTTAATGGCAAGCGATGAAGGATACTGATAACAGAAAAATAAATTCCCCTGGGATTTCTAAAGTTGGGACGAGTCTTTCTGGCTGTCATTAACTTTATTCAGCTTTAATCAGTTCAATGTTGCAGTAGAGGTATTTGGAGCAGCTCTTAAGCAGTCATTTCTTCAGCTCCAGGGGACAGTGCTCTTCCTTGGAATGGTTTTTGCTGTAGCAGAGCACATGTTTTGCCCATATGCCTTGTGTGTTGTGCATATGGGCAAAACATCATAACCTGGTTGGTTGCCAAGCCAACAAAAGGATGTGCACATGCCATGCACATATGCCACATGTGCTGTGCAGACCCAGCAGGCATCTACAGCCTGGAAACCTGTGAAAAGCTCCTGTATTGTTTCCCAGGAAGTGTTTGTCTCATGGTTTGGGCTGGGTTCTGCTATCTGCCATGCCAAAGTTTGGAAGGATTTGACTAATTTATTTAATCATCTGATGTATGTGTATTGGAGCTAGGAGGGGAATCTTGGAAGCCAATTGATTGGTTGATAGGCTAATTTTTTTCATGACAGCAACCTACCCACTTTCTTTCTTTCTGTCTTACTTTCAAACTTCACAGATTGAAAGGGTACAGAACCTATATTTCTGGAAAAGTTACCAAATAAAAAAGTGTGAAATAGATAAAAAAAATGGCGACAGAAATAATGAGAGGCTTCTGTTTCATGGGACAAGTCAGGAGTCATTAACCCTTATCAACAAACATGGATTTAACCGCAGCTATGCTGGAATGAATGGTAATGTAACTTTCAAAACAACTCTTGTTTTCCCTTATAGGGCTTGGACTGATTTGTCATGCCATCTATACTCCTACCTTGTATGCAAAATTATTTATTTTGTTGTATCTCCCTATTGCAAATAAAAAGCAGAGTTGTCCAGAGATTCTGAAGGTGGAAGATAAGGAATTGCTGCTACTGAAACACTCACAAACCTTTGCTTTTCTGACTACAGCTGCAAACTTTGGAAATGGAACATACTTTGCTGTTAATGCCTCCTATTCTGCCAATGACACCTACTCTAAACCGGATGTGAATGGGAGGAAATACATGTACTTGGCCCGAGTCCTTGTTGGAGAATATTCTCTGGGGAAAAAAGGATCAATTACTCCAGCACGAAAAAATGTTAGCAACTCTGTAGATCTGTATGATAGTTCAACTGATAACATGAGCCAGCCATCTATGTTCATAATTTTTAATGACATTCAAGCTTACCCAGAATACCTTATCACTTTTACTAAGTAAGTATTTTGATTGCAGCCACAACTGCGTGTCTTCCAGCCTTTATGTAGGATAGAAACATCTGTAACAAAACACTCAACAAAAACAATAAAGAGTTGTGTCAAATTAAATTCTGACTTGATTTAAGCAATCTCTGGCAATTTCTGATCCCCCTGAAGCTTGTTGATACTTGGAGCAGTTGAATGTATTAAGACTCGAGCACAATATTGTACCGCATTCCTCTTTTAGATTACCTAGTGAGCCTTTGTACTGTATCAGCCACACAGACTTAGGGCCTTCCTAATTGCTGGTGGGGAATTGGAAGGGATAATGCAGCCACAGACTGTTCAGTGTTGCATTTCTGATGCCTTCTTACACTCTGTGACAATCTCATAACTAGTTATGTTAGAGCAGTTTTCAATAAAGGAACCAGTTGTACTAAATAGTTTGTGTTTGTCTAAACTTCTTTGAACATTTAGCATTGGTTTTTAACCAGTGAACTTCAATGAACTTGACATTACAGACAGGGAATGACTTGTTTTTAATACAATAACCCTGCTGCTTTGCAGCACCCCCAACTTTGAAAAGCCCGTGGCTCCTCTGAATGTATTCGGTTTGACTTACTTGGTTGTATGATTAAGAAAAAAAAATCTTCCACTGCTTTCTTTACACAGTTAAGTTACTATTACAGTTTTACCATGGGTTGGTGTGTCCCTATGAGCAATAAGTACTTTAGGGTAACTGTGGCCAAGGGACACCTTTTCTAGGGAAGGTGGTGTGAATAACATGAACATGAACCTCAGGCTGTGCATTTGCACATCCCATAACTCCTTCTGTGACTGCACTGGCACTGCTCACTTTGGAATTTTTTGCTTTTTACTATGTAAAAAAACTTTTTTTGTGGTTAGAAAAGTTCAGTTTTCTGGCCACTGAAAATTGCTGACTGTTGAGATCAAGTGTGTTGAAATCAATTTAACCTAGAGCTGGAGATCAAGGTATTGGTATGGGGGCCAAAAGCCTTAAGTTTTTCTTGTACAGTGAATAAACTTATTAAATCCTCGTCACAAATAGCTGTGGCCAGTGGTTCATCAGCATGCCAGGAGCCAGAGGAGATGGCTCCAGGTCTTCATTGCTGCTGATGGGTCACTGGTACCAGTCTGACCATTCTCTCCGGGAGCCAGTACTGCATCAGGTCTCAGCTTCCCCAGTGCCACAAGAGGACACCAAGTAGTTTTTTTCACCAGTGGTTGCATTACAGGTACCTAAGGCATGAAGCCTGGGGCAGAAACCTGTCATCCTGGGTTTTGTGCAGGCCATGAGTGGCAGAGGCTGCTTTTCCAGAGGGGTTTATTCTAACAGGCAAAGGCCCGTCAGAGGCAAGAGTGTACAAAGGGACTGAGAATCATTGAATAGTCTGAATTGGAAGGGACCCACAAGGATCATCAAGTTCTAGCTCCTGGCCCTGCACAGGACATCCCCCAGAGTCACATCATGTGCCTGAGAGTATTGTCCAAATCGTTTTTGAATGCTGTCAGGCTTGGTGCTATCACCACTTCCCTGGGGAGCCTGTTCCAGTGCACAACCACCCTCTGAGTGAAGAGCTTTTTCCTGATACCCAACCTAAATCTCCCCTGACACAACTTGTTCCACCCTGATCTTGTTCCTCTGGCAGCAATGATGCAAAATGTGGAATATGTAAAAACTTTCTTAAGGAACCATGTTCTTTGGTGTTTGATCTTTGTACACTCTCAAGTTTAATCAACAAGAAAGGAGATTTCATCCAATAAACAGGTAGCTAGCAAGTAAGCTCTAACTGATGTCCAGGTGTTAGGAAAACAAATTACTTGTTAGTAGAATTGCCTTGTTAAGGTTTAGGCCTCAACATGTTTCAGTGATTTGAGACTTAGGAGGAGGTTAACAAGGCTTGGGAAGAAAGATTTACCGCTGATAGTGGGCACAAAGAATGCAGAATTTACAGGCCACAAGGACATTTGGCAGAAGCCCCAAGATAAGGAAGAAATAAATAAAGACAGTTCAGCAAGCATGCTGAATCAGCTCTTACTGGGCTAAAGTAGTTCTGGCAAGGGATGAGAGTGACCACCAACTCATGGCCCACTGACCCAAAAGAAGAGAAAGACTGAGCATATGAACTAATTGGCACGAGAAGCAAGAGAATCACTAATCAACAGAAGATGGAATACTAATTAAAAAGAGAAGTAAGTGACCTGTAGCCAATGAACATTAATGCTACTTATTCCTAAAGTTTTGGTAGTCGCCATGCTGGCTTTGTGGATTTGCCAGCCAGGCCCCCTCTCTGCGCAGAACTGTAGATGAATCAAATGCCTCGATTCTGTGTGTGGGAGAGCGGCTGCCAAGAAGGGCAAGCAGGGCGTTTGATAAGGCGAGGGGGATGCTTTGGATGCTATAGGGGGAGAGAAGCGTAAGGGTGCAGGTGTGAAGCTGTGCCGGGGGGGAACGAGGAGGCGGCGCGGGGCAGGGGTACCGGGCTACCAGGAGAGGCGGCAGAGGAGACGCAAAAGGTACGTGATTGTCGGGAAAAGCCGCGCCCTGCTGCGCGGGGAACCGAAAGCGAAACGAAAGCGGCGGGAGAGGAGCCGTCGGGCGGCCATGGAGGGGCAGCGGCCGTGCGCCTTCCCGCTGCTGGTGCGGGGGGACTGGGGCCCCGCCGAGCCGCCGCCCGCGCTCAGGAAGAAGCTGCTCTGCTACTTCCAGAGCCAGAAGCGCTCGGGCGGCGGCGAGTGCGAGCTGCGAGCCGGGACCGACAGCGGGGCCGGGCACATCCTCGTCTGCTTCGCCCGCCCCGAGGGTGAGCGGCCGGGCCGGGGCGGGAGGGGTGAGGGGACCCGGCGAGGGTCGGGACCGGCATTAGCGTATGGGCTCTCTGCGGGGGTATTGGGATCGTAAATCACAAGTCTAGACTTTCTGCAAGTTAAAAGATACATGCTTAGTTGTTACATACGATGTAATAATACATCCCGTCTGCTACGTGATGTGCAATGTCTGTAGTATATAATATGTCGTATACACCCCCTCCTGTAATATAGAATAGACAGTATGTAAACTTGGTGTGATTCCTGCGGATGTCTTATGCCAGTCCAAAAGTTGGACTCGATCTTTGTGGGTCCCTTCTAACTCAGAATATGATATTTACTTTTATATATATACATATATATATTTTTTATGAAACTCAGAATATGATATTTACTTATATATATATATATATATATATATATACACACGCTTAGATTTGGTGCTTAGTACTAGCCTCTAGATTGTGTTCGGTGTAAAGGCTGTATCCTAAGAGGAATATATACATACATAATCATCTTGATGTGCAGTAGTAGTCTCTAAACTGCACTTGGAATAATAAATCTTATGTTAACCTAACAATTTGATTAGTTACAGATATATATAAAAAATATGACATCTGTAGCATGCACATATTTTTGTAAACTTGCAGCAAACTGGAAAGGATTTAGTTGCAGTTGAGTTAAATGTATACACAGACATGCACGTATGTGCAGAAACACACAGCGATGTACATTTTTTCCTTTTCTTGCCTTAACACGCTTCTCAGTTGCTGGCTCTCCCTGCTGGTAAGTTCAGGACATAAAGCCCCAAGCCATTTCGGCACTGTCTGGAAGAGGATGTTCAAGGCGTGGGAGGCCGGTACCGGGACTCTCCGGGTACCACCATGAAACCCGTGACAGAGCCGAGTTTTGCATCTCTGGCAGTTTTTCTTGGGAGTAATGTCCTCTGCTGTTCTTCCGGTTTTTTTTTTGTTGTGTGTGGTTTTTTTTGTTTGTTTTGTTGTTTTTTTTTTTGTTTGTTTGTTTTTTGGGTTTTTTTTGGGGGGGGGGGAAGAAAGTCTTGGGCATCCTGGGTCAGTGTTATGAGTTTAAAGCTCTTTCATTTCGCGGGACAGTATATTTGTGTATCCTTGTTCCGGCCAAGGCGAGGTTAACTTTTCCAGGAGCCGGGAGGGGCACAGCCAGCTCCCTGGGGAAATTCGATCCCACCTTACACCTTAGCCGTGCGGGCACGGAAAGGGAGGGAGTTTTTCCGGGTTTTGCCGAGTGCGGGGTCGGGTGAGCGACGGCGCGTGAACCATTCACCTGTCATGTACGCTCTGTTGTACATCAGTATTGATGTTGTTCCTGCTCGTTTTTCTTACTTCATTGCTGTTTGTAATTTATTGTTCTCATCTCGTCCTGTAATGCTTAACGTTTTTGTGCCTTCAATTTTCTTCTCCATCCTGCCACGGCAGGGGGAGAGGGGAAGGAGGGGAAGGGAAGAGCAGCGAGGTCTGGCGTATTTCAGTGGAAACAGTAAATTGCAGAATACCATTCTTAAAGCACGACAGTGTCATAATGGTGGGAAAGTGCTATTCAATGTAAAGCTGTGTTTCTGTTCAGATTTTCACAGGGCTTTTTTGGTTTTATTTAGTCAAGCAGCGAGTTCTTGAGAGACAGTCTCATCAGTTGCATTTAGAAGGAGAAGGAAAATTGAGGTTGATTGTCACAGAGCCTGAAACAGCACGAGCCACTAAAGAGGAGACACTTGAAGAAAAATCAGTTCCCACTAAGGTAAATAAAATTTGTAATCTTAACCAGAGCTTTGAAATAGTGGTGAGAGTGTCGAATCTGTCACTGATATTTGGCTTTCATTTTATTTTAGGCTTTGGATGCCATGAGTAGCCTTCAAACAAAAGGTAAAATGTTATCCATCACTCTTATGTGCTGATTCTTCATAAAACAAAAGTGTTGGTGCTTTTCTCCACACATGGCTTCCAGTTCTCCAAGTTGTCATCTATTTTGTAGTTATACTAGAGAAGAACCTGGAAGTCTTCAGACCCTGCTCTCAATTGCTTAATTGGGTCAGCCTGGCTTTCAGTTTTGGCTTTTTGGTATTTTCTTCATTGGACAGAGTGGAGGAGATGACTCCTTCAGCAGTCTAGAAATTAGTAACTAGCATCAGAAGAACTCTTGCTTCTTATTTCTTTAGTTTTCTTCTTGTTTGTGGTGGTAGGCCTTCAGAGGCATCTGTCTTCTGGAAATGTTATGGTTTTGGTATCGGTAGTTTTTGTACCTCAGTGAGCAGGCAGAGCCAGCCTGTTGGTCATTCCAGTTTGGAGGTTGTCTCACACCTCTGCCCTCATCTGTCTGCAAAGCTGGTGACATGCTTGCCTCTGGCAGACACTGGACTTCTGGGATACTCAGTGGACACCTCTGATATATTTTCTATTTGCAAAATGTTCTTGCATCCCTGTCAGCACTTTGTGCACATGGACCCTCCAGTGCTGTCATGCTGCACTGATGGCAGAGCACAGTGGTCATCAGGAGGCTTTACATCAAGACACACAAAGCCACTTGTGGCCTGTGGTGCCTGTGGATGTCCTGAGCTATGTTGAAGCTTGTTTTGCCTGCACAGGGCTAAGAAATAGATGCAGAGGCTGCGAGGTCTCTCCCAGCCCTTCCTGACATCTGAGCAGCTGTGGCCTGTTATCTCAATGGATTTTAGTTTTGTTTAGTCTCTGACCAGAGACATATCAGTGACATTGGACATGTTTACTCAGGTCTGTTTTTGTGCCACCAAAAAAGAATATTGCAGAATATTGCATCTGGGCTGTTTTGGATCTCAAAATGTTCAGCAGTACCCTGCAGTATTTGTTTGGTTAACAATCTCTTTTCTTGGGAAAGGAAAGGAGAGAAAGGGTAAGAAGAATCTGTTTATTCCAGGAAACGTGTACCAACATTTTATGTGGCTTATCTTTCTGCTGCAGATGATACAAAAGCTTTGAAGAAAGCTGGGAGTTTTGTTCCAAACAGTGAACTCCAGGAGGAGGTTGACTCTGCAGAGGCCTCACCTTCGGTGGTATTTGAGAATATAGAGAGATGCAGTCCAAACTGCTTACAGATGCTGTTGGAGAACATCAGTGGCCTGACTGTAGATGCTGACTTTACTGTTGAACTGATACCTGAAATAAATGTTGCTGTAGTTACATTTCTAAAAAATATTGGTAAGACAGGATGACACCATTATTAATTTCCATGTATAAGCATGAATAATAGCTTTCAGTGCTTGATTCCTCTCCCATTAGAGATCCAGATTGTTTTAAAAAAGCACCGGGATTGCAGTCTCTCAAGAAAAATGTCTTACATGCAGCCTCACAAAAAGTGCCTGTTATCCAAATGTTACACTGAAAAAAGAATTTTTATTAATTGAAATTGGATTAGAATATTTTGTTGTTTCTATCTTATTTTGGATTAGATGAAGAAGAATTAAAAGTGCACTTAGTGGGGGATTATAAAGTGTCCTTTAGAGAAGACAGCATACTTATGAGGTGGGAACGGAGACACAGTGGTAGTGAATAGCAGAGAGTAACATGATTGTTTGCTTTCCCCCCTTTTTATTACAACACAAAGTTATTTGGCAGCAGAGACAATTTTGTTCCAAATACAAAATAAGTAGACTCTGCTCATTTCTCTGCCTGAAGTGATAGCCAGAGCTGATAATGACACAGGAAAACATAGTCAGTTCATACTGCTCTTCTGTTTACAGATACTAAGGAATTTGTTGAAAAATGTTCACAACACAAGAGAGTCAGAGAATTCAAAATGACTGCCTGGCTTCTTGAATCAACACAGAGCATCAAGGCTGAAAACCTACCAGAGAGCATTTCCACAGACTACCTCACAGTGTACTTTGAGAGTGCACGGAACGGAGGGGGGCCCGTGTCAGATGTCCAGCTCTTCCCCGAGGAGAACTCAGCCATCATTACATTCTGTGACCACAAAGGTAACTGTCCTTTGCCTGACCAAGGTACTCACAGGCAGATAACCTGCAAGAAAGTTACAGAAAATACGGGCATTAGGAGAAGCCTGGCTTTCTGTTGCTGAAGTCAGTGTACATTGTCCTGTTCCTAGGAAGTGCTTTGGATGTAGAAATACTGCTGCATGTCGAGGGCTTCAGTATCTATTGGATTTTTTTTTTTGTTTGTTTGTTTTGTTTTTTGTTGCCAGAGATTTATTTTTAATATCTGCCTTGTGCATGGGTTTTTCTCACTGGTGTTCTTTCTCCATTTGCAGAGGTTTTTATATGCAATATAAAATTAATGGTACTTAAAGGTAGAGGGACAGAGCAAAATCTGTCAATGACTTCAGCCTGCACAGTTAACTTTCAGAAACTAAATAAGGTCAAATATCCTAATTTCAAGCTAATTAAGTCAAATATCTTCATTATCAGGGAAGAACAGAGCTAAAGAACAATCTTGTTACTATTTCTCATGTTCCTTGAATCACTGTCCAGTTTTTGTGCCAGTGCAACTTCTGGTAAATATCTGTTGGGAAACTCCTGGCTTAGTAAATTTACTTTGAGAAAAAAGGCTTATCTGCCAGTGATTTTCTTTTGACTCTCAGGACTTTCTGAAGAATGTTTTGTACGTGAAGTTAAAATGTAATTTGGATCAATGTAATGGGGTTTTAAGTTCCTGCCAACATTATAATTTCTTTGCTTTGTCTATTCCAATAAAAATGGGGAAAAAAAAAAAGAAAGTAAAAATACACTGATACTAGGAGTTTTATTTTAAGTTGAGGGTAAGGAGTATTTCATAGTAGTAAGTTGATAAGGCCTTGCTCTGTGGTGGAGTTTCCTTGGGAAACGAGCAAGGTGTAGCTCTGCATGGGAATGCAGGCATGAGCATATTTACCAAACAAGTTGAAGCCAAGGTTTTTATCTTGTCCCCTACAGAGTAGTTTGGGAATCAGAAAGACATAAAACCAGCTCTTTGAAATGAAAGAAAAAGAAGAATCAGTGTAATAGTTCTAAGAATAGAGACATTTGCCTGATTTGAAGTTAATGATATATGTGTGTTTGTACATATGTGCACTGACTTTCAGATCTAACCACAGTCTTGGAAAAGCAACATTTACTGGAACAGACGGTGATTTCTGTGCATCCATATTACCACTCCCTGGGAACAGCTCTCTATGGAGAAGAAAGACCAGCAGTCAAGATGCCAGACCCCATTGGGATGCCACTAGACCCATATGTATGGCAATTTTTACAAAGGCATGCCAATCTGACCCAAGACATAAACCAGGAAATGGCAGTTTGCCATTCTGAGCTCAAATGGCCTCAAGCAGACTGTGCAAACCCAGAAGTTACGTTGTGCCCATCACCATCTCTCTGCAAGCAGAAAAAGCCAATGGTTAAGTTGCTCAAGACATGGCAGCAAGATGCTTCCACTGAGTTCTTGCGTATCATGGCACGTTACGTAGCTATAAAATGTAAAGTCAATTCATCAGGTTGGGAAGATGTGAAAAAAAGGTTGTTGAAAGATGTTGCTCTGATCATAACTGATATTTCTGAGGAGATGGTGGTGATTGCAGGCAACAGAGCAGCAGTGGACAGTGCAGAGAAAGAAGTGAGGGAATGCATGAAGCAAAGTGAAAGGGAAAAACAGAACATAGAAATTTCTGTGTCAGTGATCCCAGGGAAGTATGCTGTGCTGCAGAATGCTGGGTTAGAAGAGAATATTCAGAAGGAATATCCATGCCTAAAGGTCTTTTATGATGACAAAAAAAAGACTGTTCAGTTGTGTGGATTACCAGCAGAAGTATATAAAATCAAAGCTGAGTTACTGGAAAAGGTATTGAGTATGCCATGTACATCAGTTACCATTGACCCCCATGTTTTGCACTATCTACAGTGTGTAGATAATAAAAAAACATCAGATACGTTATTTATTAGGGAAAAAATTAATAGTTTTTATGAACTTCAGGATGATACTGTATTGCTCTATGGAGATGCTCACAAAGATCTTCTAGAAGCAGAAAAGCAAATAAAAACAGGGTTAGAATACAAGTGCATCAATGTGGAGGATGGTGAAATCACTAAAAGGGATCAGTGGAGGAATCTTCTTCTCTCCTTGCTCAAGACATATAATTCTTCCCAGGAAATGGTCATCAGTTGGCAGTCTGTTGGAAAAGAAAAGAAAATGATTATTGCTGGCTTTTCTAAGGCTGTAACAGAGGTTTATCAGAGACTTAATGATTTTGTAGATAGAAATACAATCACAGAAAAAGTAATCCCAGCTAAGTCAGAGGTAATAGTGCAGTTTGTAGAGAATGAGGAGTCTGGTGTTTGTGAAGAATTGAAGAAGAAAGGTGTGACAGTACGTTTTGACACCAAGACACCATGTATTTCCCTGAGGGGACCAAGAGCAGAAGTCTCAGAAGCCTTCATTGTGTTTGAAAAAATTGTCTCATCCCTTTACTCAAAAAATGTGCCAATTGATAAACCAGGGGCAAAGGAGTTCTTCACGGAGAGGAAAGATTTATGTATTTTAGAAGCAAAGCAGAAATTTAGCTGCCTCATTAGGATTAAGGAGGAAGAAGAAGAACAGAAGGGTGGAAAAGCGGGTGATAAAATGAAAAGAAAAGTCTACTATGAAAAAAAACTGCCAGGTGGAATTGTGGTAGGAGTGTATAAAGGTAACTTGTGTGACTACCCTGTTGATGTTGTGGTGAATGCATCTAATGAAAAACTAAAACACATTGGTGGCCTGGCTGATGCACTGGCAAGAGCAGCTGGGCCAGCGCTGCAGGAGGAGTGCGATGAGCTGGTGAGGAAGCTCGGGAGTTTGCAGCCCGGCTGCGCGGTGATCACGCGCGCCGGGAACCTGCCCTGCAAGAACGTCATTCACGCTGTCGGGCCCAGGTGGAACGAGAAGGAATTGCAAAAGTGTGTGTGGTTGTTGAGAAAGACAGTGAAAAAATGTCTACAACTAGCTGATATATACAATCATCGTTCCATAGCTCTGCCTGCTATAAGTGGAGGGATTTATGGCTTTCCACCGCAGATCTGTGCGGATTCAATTGTATCCTCCATAAGGGAGACCTTGGAAGAATTCAAGGAGGAGAGAAGCTTGAAGGAGGTCCATCTTGTGAGCAATTCAGAAGAAATGGTTCAGGTTCTGAATGAGACAGTAAAAAAAGTATTTTCAGCTAAATCATTCTCCCCAAAATGGATGATGCCAAAAAAAAGCCAGAAGGAAAATAGAAAAGGGGATCTGAAGATGGTTACAACAAATGAAGGGCTTTGCATCCGAGTGGAGAAGAAAAATATTCAGGAAGCCGTGGTAAGTCTTCAGTTTCCTGACTCCTTTCAAACTTGATGGTCAGATCTTTAAATTTAAATGAAAAAGGACAGACAGTAGGTTTTTACAAGTACTTGCTACATAAGAACAGCTGTGTGCTAGCTAAACAAGGATGCAAGCTTGCAAAACTTGAGTGTAGGTTGAGATCTGTCGCTGCAGCCATTTCTAGAGAGCAGCTGTGAATTTCAGGATGTTTCAGTTCCCAGCTAGATCTTGTTTGTTTTCCAGATCTAAGGCAAACATGTCAAAGAGTTTACTTTTTTTTCCTAAAGGGGAAATACTGAAGTACTTTGTAAAAGTAGCTATCTTGCTTGGCTATTAGGGGAAATAGGTACCTGTCTGGGCTGCTGTTTTGGGTATCCACTGGCATCTTGTTTCTTTTGCTGTGTGTTGCATTGGTAGGGCTTTTAATCTTGGTGCATATTTTCGTTTGACTTCTAGCTGTAGCTATTTTCATTGTAATCTCGTTGCAGACGGATGTTGTTGTCAACAGCGTTGGCACAGATCTGCACTTTGGTGAGGGGCCTCTTTGCAAAGCCTTGCTGGAAAGAGCTGGGCCAGCTCTCAAAGATGAGTTTGACACCAAGATACAAAATCAGGTTGCTGGTCCTGGGAGTGTGGTCTGCACCAGTGGATGTGCTATGGCCTGCAAGTCCATCTTTCATGTCATACTACCCAAGTGGGGTGCAGTACAGACAGACAAGGTATATTTTAATTATTAACCCCCCATCCACCCCAGCTACATACTTATTTGGGATCTGTCCTGAAATTTCAGGTTTAAATATAGTTAATTTAGATGACTCCATTTTCTTCCATTGGAGTGACCTTAAAGGTGCCTTGATGCACTCAGATCTGCTTATCATACCAGCTTCTTTGGAACTAATAATAAATTATGCCTTTAGAAAAAAAAAAAAAAGTACTTTTGCTGTGTTTTACAGGTCCTAGAAGATGCAATCAATTTCTGCTTGAAGAAAACTGAAGAACTTGGACTGAAATCAATCACTTTCCCAGCTATTGGGGCTGGAGGATTTGGATTTCCTAAAATCATTGTTTCTAAGTTGATGTTTGATGTGGTATTCAAGTTCAGTAGTAGTCACACTCGGAAGAATCTCCAGGAAGTTAATTTTCTCTTGCATCCACAAGATATTGATAACATTCAGGTAGTTCTTCTCAGGACAAATCTGTCTTTGTAACATACTGCTGTAGTTACACTTTAATAATCTGTTTTACTTACACTGCTTTCTAAGGGACTAATTTGGCACTTTCTTACTGCTGTGGGCTGGTGACAATGGGATGTCTTTCCAGTGTCTCTGAAATACAAACTAGCAGCAAGCAGAAGCTGCAGACAAAATTGGCCTTGCTGTTGGCACTGTAAAAGCATGTAGATGCTCCCTTATCTTTTGCCAGAGGAATTCTAGCAATGCAGAGCTATCTCTTACCACACTGTCCACATTGGGTCTTCTGCTGTTTTTAACACTTAGATGTGACTATAAAATGTTGGGGTGTCTCAGCAAGAGCTACATGAGTGTTAATGCTAATTACAGAAACATTCAGTGTACATACTGTGAACTACTATCTTGGGTACTTTCTTCTCTTCTTAGGCTTTTACTGCTGAACTAGAACTTAGGGCAGATGGAAGTTGCAATGCCGCAGCAGCACAGTCAAGTAAGTTGTGTAGGGGTGGGACAGAATGTAAATGCTGTTAAGTGGTTTGATGTGTATCAGGAAACAAAAAAAAAATATATATATCATCAGGGCACAGTGCATTTTTTGTCCTCCTAATGGACTTGTATTCTTAAGTGTCATTTGTAAATTTCTTAGGGAGGAATTTCTTTTGTTGATGGCATGCTGAACTCTCAGTGAGGCCAGTCTTATCAAAACAAAAAGGGTATTCTGATAGGAGACACAGTAGTTTGTCCTGCTCAAAGGATACAAGAACTTGCAATCACTTGGCCAAACAAGCCATAAATAACATGTATTTCTGTAGCTTTAATTTCCTACATATATATATTTATATATACAGAGTGGATAATTTCCTCTCCATTTATTAATTGACAATAGTGGGACACAATAGCCAAAACATGAGTGTACTGCATCAAGGGTAGAGGCTTATTTGTAAGGATATAAAGATCTTTCTCCTCAGTTGCTGAGTATCAGAGAGATGAAGTTAAGAGTGAGCAGATAAAATAAGAGTTAGGTTAGATAAGCTTAGACTAGAAGAAAGGAATAGTTTTGTATCCATGAAGGTAAATATGAAGCAGCTTACAAAAGGGATGTGATCTGATCTCCATTACTGGTAACACGTAAGCTGGATGCTCCATTTCTTGTAAGAATTAATTCAGGAAACTCTGTTACAGAGCTGGTCAGATCAGATAAACCCTGAAGCCATTTTCTGAATTCATATTGCATAAATTTACAGGAATAGAAATGGTTTCACTTTCACAGCACAAACAGGAAGAATACTGTACCTCTCAGCTTTCAGAAATGGAATAAAGAGAAAAACAGAGACACTAGATCAAACTGATCTAGAGATATTCCTTAAAAGGATAAGGAGTTTCAATCAGTGGTAAAGAATAATACTCCAAACTAAGGAGAAGTGATGTAATGTATTTTTCTTTCCCTTGCAGGTTTCATTAGGCCTGTTTCTGCTGAACTATTGGGAGTTCATGAAATGAAGATTGGTTCCATCACACTCCAAGTAATTAGTGGAGATATTACCAAGGAAGATACAGAGGTTATTGTAAACATATCAAATCCATCATTTGATGCCAAAACAGGTATTATATTGAATGTGTAGTTCCTTAGCAATAAATCTGAGCTAGTTTTTAGAAGGGGGTACAGGAAATAATTGTCCACAAGGGAAACCTTTATGAAGCATTTTTGAGATGAGAGATAAAGGGTTGTGATTAGCCAGGAAATAGATCTTAAACAGGTTTTTTACACGTCCTGAGCATTTGATTTAATTTTCAAACAGAAGGCATCTGACCATATTTTTTTTTTGCTTAAAACCAAAAGTGTTTAAATGGAATTTTTAGATTAAGTATAATTCTGAAAAAATGCTCTTATCCTAAAATGTTTCACTGTAAGACAAAGCTCTGGTTTAGTAAATTGCCCTATAAGAAGCAGAGGGCTTTGACATAGTGAATTATAAGCATGCAAGATACCAAATGATGTAGTTCAAAGCCATTGGAGAGTTTGGTGAGGGGCATATGGGTTTGGTGAGTGAAACAATGGAAATAGGTGTTGTTCTTAATGACTTCTAATCAGCAGTGAAGGAAACGTTCTCTCTGCAGCCAAAGCTGTGTATCAGTACTTAGGGAAACTGTCACAGATTTGAACTTTGTGGTATCTTGCCATATAGGAATTCAGGGTATGTGTATAGTTCAGAAGTTGGGTAGAGTTTTGAGCAGAGATATTGAGGAGACTTAATGAATGTGTGTGCTTTTCTTGTGTGATTTAAGGGGTCTTCAAAGCAATTATGGATGCTGCTGGTTCCCAGGTAGCACATGAATGTGCTCTAAATGGTATGTTAAAGCATACTATTCTTTTGATAATTCATTTTTTGTTGTTGTCATTCTCTCTGAAAACTTAAAGTTGCTTTATAATTCTCTACTCTAACATAATTATTTTATCTGAATAATATAGCTGTCACTTCTAGTAACTTCAAAAAGTCCCCTTCTTGTTTTGACATATACCTTGAGAATTTTTCTTTTCATAGTTATTTAGCAACAACTAAAACATCTGTGTATTATACACTTTATTCTCATACTGGATCCAAAACACAGGCCTGCTCTGGCTACTAAGAGGAAAATTAACTCTATCCCAGCTGAAATCAGGACAACCCTGATCAAAAGTTATCCATAGTCTGCATTCTGCCAGACCAGTAGGGCAGTAAAATTCGAGCTCATTATGGCTGGTCTCTACAGAAAGGGACATTTTAGATGCATAACCTAAATGTGCCTGGTCTGAGTCTGGAAACTGATTTTCAAGATGGAGTTTCCTGGATTTTTTCCCTAGCCTTTGGCTCTGTGGGAACATTTGTACAAACACGCATATATCATTAACTTCAAATCAGGCAAATGTCTCTATTCTTAGAACTATTACACTGATTCTTCTTTTATTTTTCTTTCATTTCAAAGAGCTGGTTTTATGTCTTTCTGATTCCCAAACTACTCTGTAGGGGGCAAGATAAAAACCTTGGCTTCAACTTGTTTGGTAAATATGCTCATGTCCTGCATTCCCATGCAGAGCTACACCTTGCTCGTTTCCCAAGGAAACTCCACCACAGAGCAAGGCCTTATCAACTTACTACTATGAAATACTCCTTACCCTCAACTTAAAATAAAACCCTTAGTGCCAGTGCAGTTCTACTTTTTTGTTGGAATGGACAAAGCAAAGAAATGATAATGTTGGCAGGAACTTAAACCCATCCAAATTACATTTTAACTTCACGTACAAAACATTCTTCAGAAAGTCCTGAGAGTCATAAGCAAATCACGTGGCTGATAAACCTTTTTTTGCAATTTAAATTTTGTAAATTTATCAATCTGATCTAATGCTTGCAGAGCACCTTACGGTCATTACCTTTGTCATCTGTGAGGTGGTCTAGAACTCTGTGCTCGTAAGTCCATTGATCCTCAGAATATGACTCCATTTTGTAAGCAAACATGAGTGCCCTGAGAAATCACAAACATATTTTTAAGAATTCCATAACATTCTTAAATCATTTTGCCATAATCTTAATGATATTATTTTAACCACTCAGCTCTGCTGCAGTATAAGAATTCAGGCTTTTAAGGAATAAGTGACCTAAAAAAGGTTTTCACATATAAATTAAATTGGCATGCTTTTAAATAGAAGTGAGAGGTATTCAAAGTCATCATAAATTCTTGTATTGTACTTAATAGGAAAATACTTCGTAGCTGAGGTCTTAGGAAATTAGAAAATACACATTTACTTGGATTAATTTCTCAAAGAAACTCTGCAGATTATTTAAAAAGAAAACCAGAATCAAGTAAACCCACAATAAAATAGCTCACAGTGGATTTCTTTCCACTTTTTCCACTTGTAGTACCAATATAACAGAAAATACTACCAAAAGAGATTGCCACTTTGTAAATACCATGTCTCCTTCTTTATCTTCTCTCTTCCAGCTGAGCAGTCTCAAAATGGCTTTATTACTACACAGGGTGGGAACCTGTTGTGCAGTAAAATCATCCATTTGATTACCAATAACCAGGTGAAGAGTCAGGTCTCCAAAGTGCTTCATGAGTGTGAACAAAGGATGTACAAATCTGTTGCCTTCCCAGCTATTGGAACAGGTTTGTGTTTTCTTGGGAAAGCAATGTATGATGGGGGTAGCTTAGAAACAAACAAACTTCATATGGGTAACAGTAGATTTGCACAAAAACTCTTCACTGATAAGTGCATTTCTTTTTGTTTAGGTCAGGCAGGACTGAGTTCAGCCAAGGTAGCTGATGAAATGTTGGATGCTATAGTGGAATTTGCAAGGCAAAAATCAGTACAGCATTTACAGGCAATTAAGATCGTGATCTTCCAGACAAATATGCTCACAGACTTCTATGAAAGCATGAAGAAAAGAGAAGATTCAGATACATCCACAACAGAATCGTGGTTATCTATGTTTAAATGTAAGTTGTTTTCTGTGTGCATGGGCAAATAAAACTGAAGTTCTTTTATTTGCAACTAATAATTGATGTATTTATCCACAGCCTTTTTCTGGGGCAGAAAACAACCTTCTGAGAAGAAAAAGTCCCTGATTTTGGAGAAGAAAGTTAATTTAGTCACATTTCAAATTTGTGGAGAAAGCCAAGAAAAGGTGGATGCAACTGAGTCCTGGATAAAGGATTTGATTTTAAGGGAACAGTTTGAAAGCACTATTTCAGATGAGGCAATTGAAAATTTTGATGAGACACAATTTGCCATTTTGGAAAATCTCCAGAGAGGAAAGCAAGTAACTATTGAGATTTTAAATAAGCTTTCTCCCCCTCAAATTAAAATTTCTGGTATTAGCAGGGATGTCTGTTCCGTTTCTCTACAAGTTCAAGATATGGTCCATCAAATTAAGTCTACTGAAGAAGAGCAATCCAAGGCAGAACTTCTTTATAACCTGGTAGAATGGAGGTATCTAGGAAGCCATGATAGCTTTGTTGCTTTTGATAAACTGACAAATATGCAGCTGGAGTATGCCAAAAGGGCTAAAAAAACACATCTGAATGTCAAAATTAAAAAGAAGAACTACAGGGTGGATCTGAATACTCTAAAGGCTACTGATGACCAAGGAAAAACTAAAATACTTCAACGTGTGACAAAGGATGAAGGTAAATGGCACTTTTGTCAAATAAAATACTTGAGTAGTTCTTATTGAATGATGATTCGGATAAATACAAGGTCAGGTATCCCAAAGAAGTAAGGTACTCCTTAGCTTTTTTTCCCCTCTTTCTTTTTATTTTTTCCTCAGCCAGCAGTTTTGAGTTTCATATTCAGTGGGAAGTATGAATGAAATCAGACCATCAGTTTTAAGTGCAAATATTATCTGCATATATGTGACTGGTGAGCATAGATTTCATGCTTAAGTCTTACAAAGGAAGTGGTGTATGAAGAATACATAAAATTCTTCTTAAAGCTTGATCTAGTTAGATATTGATATGGGGATAATTAGACAAAATGTAAAGCCTTTACAGTGTATCACAGAACCAGTGATGTTTGGAAGAGCAGGCGTGCTTGTTGAATGCACTATTGCAAAAGATGCTGTCCTCTTGGTCCTCTCTATGCACGTGGTTTGTAAGCTGTGCCTATGGAGCTGAGCTAGTTGTCTGTCATAACAATGCAACCTCTGTTTTGCAGATATGAAGTCAATAGAGCTCCCTAAGGAGTGGACAGACATGCAAAATGAACATATCAAAGTGGTGGAGCTCAAGCCATCACTTCCTGAATATACAACAGTTGAGAAGATGTTTAAGACAACATGTCCCAATTTTAACATAGAGAAGGTGATACCATATGGGGTGGGGAGAGGAGAAAATGTCAATGCTTGGGCAAGAAACAATATACTTCCTAAATATTTGCTTATAAGGTGTCTGCAACTCAATACACCTTTTGTATGTCAGCCTTCCCAGCACTGTACAGGGTGAATATAAATCAAAACAAGTTTCCTAAGAGCTATTCTGCCATTTCTGCCATCTAATGTTGCAAAACCAGTGACCGTCAGTCTTCAGGCTGACTCTTTGTTCAATTAATGTGGTACTCTCTAGTTAATATGGTATTCCCAAATAGGAAATTCTATATTGAAATGGAGGCATGAGCAAATGCATTCAGAATACAAAGAAAAATACAAAGTCCTTGCAGACTGACATAAAGCTTTGGACTAATTTACAACTTCTCCTCTGTCATCCCAGAGCCTTTCAGGCTTAGCTGTCAGTTTTAACCAGTGTCAGTATTTGATCCTGCTTATTTAGAAGTCTGCAACACAATGCACAGAGATTTAATTGCTAGGGAGAAGATGGAATTGTTCTGAATCAAGAGAAGAGATAAACAGTAAAAAATACAATCAAATCAGGAGTGAGAATAATATGTTTTGAAAAACTTTCTTCCATCACGAGCTTCAATGAGCATGGTCACAAAAACACACAAAGAGAACAAAATATTCATGTATTACAGAAAAAATCAAGTAATGGCATTATGTCTTTTTCTGTTAAAAATGGAAAGCTGTTACAGAAATGCCTTTAAGATTATACTTTGATGCAGAGACACTGCTTCCCCTTAAGCTATATTCACATTGTTAGTTGGCATAGGGAGCCAGCAACATCCATCCTCCCACCAAGTGATTTTTATATAGTCGTTTCTTATGGGTTGCTAAGCTACACATTAGAGAAAGCAATTTTGACTTGCAAGCTTAGATCTAGAAGAGAAACTTAAACTCAAGGTAATGCTATTGCTACACTCTGTCCTTTAGTGAGAAAATCATCAGTAAAGATGATTAGGATGTCTAGAAGGTATATTATATCATTGCCTCTAGCAGTGGTACATCAGCCTGTTTCTAGAAATGACAGTGCACAGCTACCATGGCTGCTGGGTACCTGGTACACTAGGCAAGACAAATGTATACCCAAAATTACTGAGCTTGAAACTCTCTTTTGAGGTGCTTTGGTTTGTGATTTTTCAGGAGGCCTGCATATTCAGTTCCTTACCCAAAGCTCATGCTAACAGGACATAGTGAAAATTGCTGTAATTCTTTCAGTTTGATTTAATTTTAATGTTTTCCTGCCATGATTAATATTCATGCCTACCCTATTTATCCCTAATATAAATACAGTCAATTTTGTAATTTTGCAGATTGAAAGAATACAAAATTGCATCCTCTGGCAGACATACCAACTAAAGAAAAAATTTATCTGTAAAAAGAACAAAAATCCAAATAATGAGAAGTTGCTATTTCATGGGACAGCTGCATCCTCATTGAGGTTGATTAACTCCTATGGATTTAATCGTGGGTATGCTGGAAAGAATGGTGAGTCATTATCCAAATCACTTAATTTCCTAGGCATGTATGAGTGCTGCAGGGTGTCAGCATTATAGTGCTGTCGCCACAACATGAAAGCTGAATGAAATTAAAGAACACAATAATAAACAACTCCTGAGATTAATCTGTATGGACAGAGCAATTGTCCTGTTCAGTTAATCACTTGTTGCTGGATGCCACCATGTAAAGGATATCAAAAAGAGTTCCCCTACTCTGAAATGAAGTCTGAGCAGCTTCTGGGAATTGTTTTGTATCATTTACCTAGAGAAAGAAACAAGCAAGGAACTCTGTTCAACATCCTCAGCTGAGGTAACAGCTACGAGCTGACAGTATCTCCTCTCCTCTTAGACAAAGACAGGTAGCAAAGTGGAAGTGCAGATACTTCTCCTGTTGCCTCCAAAGATTAGGACAGTGTAAGTTCCACATCCGTACCAGTTTTATGCTCACAAAATCTGTGAGATCCATTAGTTTATTTCTATCATTTAATAGTTGTTAGAGACAACATAAATATTTAGCATAGAGATATTCTGCAGTAGTTCAGAGCTTGTTTTGTCCACTTCTTCTACTACAGTCATGTTATGTGTATTATTTGGCAGCACTCAAAGATGAAGGAGAGGATCCAAAGAAGTGGAATGCGGACTGAATTGAGGTGCTAGTTGATTTTAGTGGCCATGTAACCTCACTTCAAAAGTCCTTAATTTTTGTTCGTAATGTTTTCTTCCTTAAGACAGAATTGTACATGCCTAGGGCTGATTTGCTCTTGAGGGAGCTGGGCAGCTTAACTCAGATCTGGTTGACACTTCAGTGTAGTCTGGATCCAAAAGACCTTTCTCTGTCCGGATCCTCTGGTGGTACTAACTCTGAGATTTTCCTGAATAAATGAAGCCCAGCATACATAAAGTATATCAGGTTGTGCACAGGTCGGAATGGCAGCCACCACTTCTTTTTTAAACATGGCCAGAGGAGATATAGTCTTGCTTTCCTGCTCTTTGGTAGTGTCAGGAGGTTGGATTTACTCAGGAAGCAAGAGCCCTAGATCCCCATGTCCTCTCTCTGCTTGTGGGTATTGACATCCACCTTTTCATGTCAGCTGTGATTAATGATTGGGATGGCACACTTGCCTTTTGTCAGGCTGGGTAGCCAAGCAAAAGTATCCAAAGATGAGGGCAGCCAGATAGGAGGGATGTGTCTGGCTTGAACAGCATTTTATACCAAGTCAGAAAAAAGAAATCTGTCTTGAACAAAGACATGTGATTTCTCTTAACTTGTTGGGAAGTGTGACTAGAAAACTATAATTACAATTATATAGTAATTTTAAGTCCAAAAGTCTTTGAAGAACTGCAATTTGATGGATTGCAGGCTAAACCATGCTAAACAGAGGAGCCCTTTTCTCCAAAGGAAAGGGAAGTCAAAACCTGGGTGTTGATACTTATCTGCTGTGTGGGTTCATATTTGATTTTGACACAAAGGATTAGTACTAGAATTTTGTGTTTGAATTCTAACCACATTTATAGATTCTGCAGAGTTAAAAAAAAAGTTTTAGAGATTCTGAGGAGATTAAGAACACTAACTGTATTTCAAAATGTTGTCTTTCCTAACAGCTGCAGCCATTGGAGATGGAACCTACTTTGCTGTCAATGCATGTTACTCTGCTCAGAATACTTACTCCGTTCCAGATGCGAATGGCAAAAAATACATGTACTTGGCTCGGGTCCTGACTGGGCAGTACTGTGCTGGGAGCCCAGGACTAAAGGCTCCACCACCAAGGAGCCAAACAGATCCTACTGACCTGTACGACAGTGTGGTTGATAACATGTTTAATCCAACAATGTTTGTCATATTTAATGACATTCAGGCATATCCACAATACCTTATTACTTTCAAGTATTAGAATGATCTTAATAGTCTAGAAAATTTTAGTGCCTTTTACATTTAAGAATTTACAGAGCAATTTTTTGTTCTTTTTACATCTAGGTTTCTTCTTTATTGATCTGTCCATGTGTTGAAATATGTCTTCAGATTACCAACAGAAGGACTAACATAAGCAAATATTTTAGAGCATGCTATTTCAGTACTCACATCTCAAGTTCAGTTATGCAGAGATGTAGGCAAGAGCTGTGAGAACAGCTCTAACTTCTTCCTACACAAGGCAGAGGGGAGTGGTAGGAGAGGAAGCTGCTCTGCCTCACCTGTGGCCAGCAGGAAGAGGTGTGGGGTAGGTCAGAGCACCTCTGCATGTTCCTGTTTCCAGTAGTCACCATAAAGCACTTTCTTGTGAGGATTTATTTAAAATGTTCTGTGCTGAGGGAATCTGAAAGGTATTTTACAACCAAAGCAGTGCTGTGATTCTAATTACCTCACCTACCAGCAGAGTTTTCAGTCATCCTTAGGTATCTACTCAGCTTTGTTGGTGCTAAAAGTCTGGAAGAAAAAGAATGCCAATATGAACATGCACTTTGTATTTATTGTTTCAGCCCCCTTACCTACATGTCTATTACACTGGCATACTTGGGTTATTCCTTAGGTATAAATCACTGTGTTCAAAGCCATTTCTTAGGGGAATTCTCTGTAGTCCCCCCCTGTTACTTCCAGCTTTCTCAAAGTCATTGCTTTTGCAACTTTCAAGACTGTAAAGAGCGACTTTAATTTTTTTTCTTTTCAATACTGAAGCATTAACCCTTCTGTAGAATCACCAATATGCAGAGTCAACTACAGACGCATAATTCAGTTTACATGCTTAAACAACTTGAAAATTTTTAAAGTTCTCTAAAAACTGTAAATAATTTTTATATCTTTGCAAGTGATACTTTTAATCACATCATAACCTTAAAACTGCCAATCAACAGCCATATACACAGGTTTGATAAACATTTTTTCAAGCAGCTACATTGTATTGCTGAGCTGTAACAGGAGCACACTTCACCTAGAAGTGTTGTTTCACATTTGAGTATGTTACAGTGATACAACAAAGACTTTGAAGACAAAATGGTTTTCTTGTACTGTCTGAGTGACATGACTTATGCGTACAAATGCCAGGTGAAATTATTCTGCCTGAGTGAAAATAAAGACCTGTGCTGCAAATAGCTGCCACGATGTATTAAAACTTTGTCATGATGTTCTCTTTGCCTGCGGGAGAGGAAAAGGGTTTACAGTATCTGAAGTTTGCAATATAAAAAATTCTGCTTTTCACAGCAGTTGCCCATGCATCACTTAAGATGAATGTCCTGCATAAATTCCCATTCAAAGCAAAGCAGAGTTTTACCAATTCCCACCTTAATAGATTTTGTTCCCTGTGAAAATGTGAAGCTTCCCAGAATTAGCATCTCCTTTCTCTGCTTTTTTGGGTACTTTTCTGTGTCATGGGAACACTGCAGCAGCCAGAGCAACTCAGTTTAGCTGAAAGCACCAGGCATCCACTGGCTTCTCCCTTTCTTGTCACCAAGCAGCTTGGAGAGCCAGGACACACCACTTTATGTTTGTGTGGCCCTCTTTATACCTGAACATCTTGGAAAGCAGCAGGACCTGCAAGATAAAGCACCTCAAAAACCCAGATAACTTTTATTGCTGGTGGTCGTGGTAAAAGTTTCTTCAGTCATTTCCATACTAGAAACTGGGGGATACTCTGTTGTGCAGCATTTGTGGACTGAGAAGCTGGGAAAAGCCTGTGTTGTGTACGAGAAATAAAATCCCAGTCGCAGAAGGAACTGGGTGTGCTGTTTGACAGATGGCTGGATATGAACCAGCCCATGCCAGATGGCCAAGAAGGCCAGTGCCATCCTGGCTTGTATCAGCAATAGTGTGGCCACAGGACCAGGGCAGTGACTGTCCCTTGTGCTGGGCACTGATGGACCATCTCAAGCTCTGTGCTTATTTTTGGGCCCATCACGACAGTAAAGGCATTTAGGTGCTGGAGCGTGTCCAGAGAAGGGAACAGAGCTGTGGAAGCTCATCCTGGAGAAAAGGAGGCTCGGGGTGAACCTTACTGCTCTCTACAGCGCCCTGACAGGAGGTTGTAGCCAGGCAGGGAGCGAGTTCTTCTCCCAGGTTACGACCGACAGAAGAAACGGCCTCAAGGGCTGAAGTAAAACCTTGGGAAAAATTCCTTCAGAGAAAGGGTGGTCGAGCATTGGAATGGGCTGCCCGGGGAGGCGGTGGAAGCGTTCAGAAGCCGTGTGGATGTGGCGCCGGGGGCACGGTTTAGCGGGGGCCTCGGCAGCGCCGGGCCTCGGCGGGGCTCGCGCTCCCCCGCCCGCTCCTGCGCCTCTGCCTCGCACCGCCCGCGGCCCCGCCCCCGCCTCAGCTCCTGACCCCGCCCCTCGCGGCGCCCCGTCCAATCAGAAGCTCGTCCTGCTCTAGCCCCGCTCACTCCGCCCGCCCATTGGCGGAGGCCGCTCCCCCGGCGCTGCCTCCATGGCGACGCGGCGGACGGGCACTCCAAGATGGCCGCCGAGCCGGGCGGCGGGCGCACCTGGTCCGCCCGCTGCTGCCGCCCGCCGCTCGCCGCCTTCACCGCCGGGCTCCTGCTGCTCCTGCCGCTCCTGCCGCTGCCTCCCTCCACCTCCGCCTCATCCTCCTGTGACCATCGCGTACCAAGCGGCGACCAGGTGGGGTGGCCGGGGGTCTTCAGGCGGCTGCGAGGGGTGTTGAGAGGCTCCCTTGTTGGCCGTTCCCGCTGTTGGATCCGTCCCTTCTCGGTTTTTCCGGGCCGGGCTGTGCCGGGTCTGGCCCCGCCGCCCCGGCTGTGGGTGCTAACGGCGGCGGGCGGGCGCGGAGCATCCCATTGCGGCGAGGGAAGGGCTGGAAGGGGCTGGCCCCGGGCGAGAAGGAGCCGAGGGCCCGGGCCGCGGGCTGCTGTGTCAGTCCGGGTGAGCTGCCTCATCCAGCGCCCCGGGCCTCTCCCTGCCAGGTCGTCTATCAAGTTCCTCTAAAGGAAAATCACGTCTCGAAGAGAAACGTGGATCAACAGCTAAGGATTAAGATTGTATATGACAGAAGCGTTGAGGAGTGAGTATAATGGTGTGGCAGATTTTTTTTTTCCTATGGCTGAGAATGGAAACCTTGTGAACTAAAACTCGTTTGTTTTGTTTTTTAAATATAGTTTGCTGCCTGAGAAAAGACACCTTATAAAGGTATGTTATATTTGCTTCCTCTTTTTGTTTGTATGTAATATAGATGAAATTAAGTTTAAGACCGGTTTAACTAAAACCTCAAATGCCAGCAATTTAGTATTCCTCTAGTCCAGGAAACCAAAGCATTGTGTATAGATTATACCTCCATAATAAATAATTCCAGAGTTCTGCTGCATGGTGTTTGCTATATCTCAAAAGTATCAGTGAGAAATGTGTATATAGTTTTTCAAAGCCTCTTTGAAGTACATTCTAATTAATACTGGTTTCCTTCCCATTTTTCATTCCAATACCAACATATGGGAATACTGAAACAAAGTATTTCCTAAGTATGTTCATAATAATTGAACTTCTTAGAGAGTCAGGTTTTCTCCTATTGTGCTATACCACAATATCTAGCAAGTTTCATGTAACTTGGTAGTTAATGCCTTTGGGATGAGGTGTGTCTGCACTGTTGCTGGGTGACTCTTGATTTTTGTCCTTTTCAGAACAAACTCTTCCCACAAGCTATATCTTATTTGGAGAAGACATTTCAAGTGCGCAAATCTGCTGGTGCTATATTGCTAAGCAGGTGTGTGAAAGTCTGATGAAAATCACTTGCTATATTTGATATTTAATGCTGTGCTGCATAGCCTTTAAGAGAAGATTAGAGTGTCAGAAATGCCCCGCTGAATCAGATCAGTGACCCATCTGATCCAGTGGCACTGCCAATCTTCCATGAGCAAGATTTGTTGTATCAGAGATATTCAAAGAAGTTATACATGCTGCCAGTTCTCTTTTATGTGTACCCCCATTTATGAAGCTGGTTCTAATCTCTTTGAGCCTGTGGATGCTCCATTAACAACTGGAAGCATTATGTCTTCTCTGGTAAGGCAATTAACAATTTTCACTGTGAACATTATGTCAAGTACCAACAGAGTGCTGTAAGACTATTCTCTAGTTCTCCTTTAATAATAAAAGCGTTGACTGTGTCACGTTTCATTGAAGGCAATGTGTGACAAACCAATATTTAAGGAGGAAAGCTGACCCTCACAGATATTGCCAAAAAGCCTGTGCAGACCATACAAGGTGTGGGCCAGTTATAGTTCCTGAGAAACACCTCCAGGTAAGCTCAGCTGTCCAAGTGTTTCTTAATCTTTGAAATATTACTGTTTATGGTAATTAATGAAAAAGTGAACATTGGTAATTAATGAAAAAGTGAACAGGTAACTTTCTCTTGTGTTTGCTGGAGATCACTAAGTCTGAATGAAAGAATAGAAAAACTTAAATGAGTGTGAGTTTCTGTAGTTTATGTTGCTGAATCCAAACTCAAATAAAAAAACTGGAACTGGTTACTGTCTTCTGAGCCTGTGTTCTAATGCCCTGTACTGAGAGGATGAGATTTGGAGCTTGTTAAATTGCCATTAGTCACTTCGTTATTCAACTTGGTCAATGAGTTGGAATTTCACAAAGTTAATACTTGAATTTTGAAGACCTTGTTTGAAGAGGTTATCCACTGACTCAGGAGCATGGTGCAAGAAATGCTTCAGACTTGTTTTCTTGATTCAAATACAGTATGTGATCAGTAGATTTCTGGTTTTCTTTCTTTAACTTGGAAGTTTCAAGTGTATAATTAAAAACATAGATTACATGAGAAATGCTATTGCTACTTATGTATACTGGTTTTATGGGCCAAGATTTTTTTTTTTTTTTTCATTTATAAGAAATACAGGGTGCTAATTCTGAGAAGCTTGACAGGCTTTTTTTGTTTGTTTTTTTAAAGTGGCCACCTTCCTTGTGTCTAATAAATCATAAGAGCTAGTCATTTGAAAGTTATTCGCTGGCTCTGGTTTTGTTTGCTGTTCTTCACAGGGTGTTTTCTTATCTTCTGCTGTCTTACAGCAGGATTTATTGTTGGCTTCAAGCTAATTGAATTTGCATAAGTGAAGTATTTTAATGGTTCCCTTTGAACACTGTAAAGCAATGCAGGGTGTACAATGACAGTGACTGGCACCGCAGGCCCACGGGCTCACCCGAGCAGGAAGGGGTTCGAGATGCTGACTTCGTGCTCTACGTTAGTGCTCTCACTACTGACAGGTGTGGCCATGAAAATATCATTGCATATGCAGCCTACTGCCAACTGGAAGCTGAAATGGACAGGCAAGTATTCCCTCTGTTGCAAACTCTCTTTTTAATTAAACTTCCAAGTTTTTTGATTGTTCAGATGTGGAATTTGACTGTTTGCCTTTGTTGTATAACAAAGTAGGCACCATCATGGACAAGCACTGCATTTATGTAGAATCACAAACCCATCAAATAGTGCTTAACTTGCAGAGTTGAGGTACAGGACTCAAAGCTGATCCTCCACTGTTACTACCTAAACTTTTTCTCAAGATCCTGTTTCTCTTAAGGTGAATGTCATGATTTCACAAACTTAATGAATGCAAGTTCCTACTTAAATTTTGTTTCCATTTCAGTTGTAGTCACTGTCACAGTCTTTGTACCTCCCAAGGATCTTACCTAAAATTCAGGTCCCTTGCACTATTGTCACTGAGACCTGTGCAGAATACTGAATATAGAGATTGATTGACTCCATCCCACCCCTCCCCAGCACAACAGTAAACTCATCACTGTGGTGTTAACAGATATTTATAAATTACTGGGAGGGACATATTTTTACGTTAGTCTGTATCTTCTTTAAATCTTCTGCTGCTTCAAGTGAATAATGATTTTAATTTTGTAGTATTTTACCAAAAACTATTTAACTTTAAAACTGTCTTCCAGGCCAATAGCAGGATATGCTAACTTGTGTCCAAACATGATTTCAACGCAAGCTCAGGAATTTGTTGGCATGTTGTCTACAGTGAAACATGAGATAATCCATGCACTGGTAAGGGTTGATAAAATGTTGCCCTGAAATGGTTGCCTGCTTGTTCACATGCCTCCAGCTTGTTGCCAAGAGAAGATGTTTGGGGGAGGAATGCTCTTGCTTTCTATATTTCAGTTTGTGTTAATTGCCTTGGAGTGTTGTACTTCCAGTGTGTCTCTGGTGGGTGTGGGGACTCTTTCATGGTGTTTGTATATGAAAGTCTTACCAAAGGTTTCCATGTGCTTGTTTTTTGACTTGAAGGGTTTCTCTGCTGGACTGTTTGCATTTTATCGTGATGATGATGGAAAACCTTTGACACCAAGATATGCAGATGGACTTCCTCCTTTTAATGAAAGGTACTTTTTTGGACCTCTTGGTACTCCCACTGATGGATGTTTTCATGTTGCTTTTTTCGGATGTATTCTTGCCTGCTAAAAATCCATTATTAGAGTGACTTTCCTTTATAATGTTCAAACAGTGGTGTGTGGTGACTCTCTGGTCTTTCTTTATTTATATAGAATTATATTATATAGAATTATTATAATCCTTATTGTTACAGTGCCATTAAACACTTAGATTATCCACATATACTATAAACTAAGACAGGATTTCATTCATCAGAAGGCTGGAAGTTAAGCCTTACGCCTTACAGTTATCCATCCTGTCTAATGTCAGTGCAGATCATTTAAAAATTTATAGTTTTGCAGAATGGACAATGTGTGTAATCTGCTATGTGAGTTTTCCGATTTGCTGCAGAATGAGCAATTTGCATTCTTTTTTTCTTTTTTTAGTTGGTATTGTAGATCTTCTTCTAGGAGATGGAAAGGTAGAGAGCTTCTTTTTACAATAGCAATACTGAGGGGTTTTATTTAATTTCTTACATTTTTGGTAACTGTAGAAAATGCGCCTTGAGTCTATAACTAATCTTACTTTGCCTTGTACAATAAACACATCTTTAAAAGGTGAAATGCTGCATAATAAAATTACTAAATTTAGAAAGCATGAGGGAATATAGAGATTATCCATGATTCTGTTTCTTATGGATAGATCTTTGCACAGTAACACGTTTTTGTGGGAAGGATTTGTAACCAAACCTTCTCCTTACAGCCTAGGATTGTATCAGTGGAGCAATAAAGTTGTTCATAAAGCAGTGAGGCTGTGGGACATACGTGGTGGCAAAATGCTGCGCCATGCTGTTCATCTTCTGGTGACACCGCGGGTAGTCGTAAGTGTGCATTACCTTTCAAGCTTTGTATGCCAAGGTTGCCAGGACATTCTTGAGTCATAAGTATTTCTTATCCTTGAAGAAGTAATAGTCTAACACTGAATACCCTTCCCTGAAAATGTGGCCCAAAGCCTGTGCCATTAACATTGTGTAATTGAGAGGGTGTAGCTTAAGTAAAGTAGAGAATGGGTGACAGACAGTATGAAATAAATACATTTACTTAGTAAGAGAAAATGAAGGGACTGGAAGGTTAAGCAAAACTGATGTTTTGCTTTTGTTTTTAAGGATTAAATTCCTTAATCCTACTCTTTAGATGTTTTCCTACAGACTTAAGATACCTGCTCCTTTAATATTAATATTTCATCATGTTTAAATAGAAATTCCTCAAGGATTCTTGAAATCTTTCTTGCTTCCTACACCTCAGACTCTCTCTTTGTGCCCCCAGCAGAACATATGCTCAAGTGTTAACAAATTGGATTTGGAAATAAGTCATAGTGTTAATCGTATTTGGCCACAAGTAATCTTTTTGTTTTAAATCTAAGACAGTATATAGAGCAAACATGGATTAATTGCCCCTGGTTTTGCTCATTTATTTCAAGGAGATGAGTAGATAGTGTGAAAGCCTTGCTGTTGGGGTGCTTGCTTAGTCACTCTCTGAGTAGAAAACAAAAGTGTAGAAAAAGAAATGCTGGAATACTTTTAATAGGTAATTCTAGAGCACTAGGACTGCATGTGGATATCCATCTCAATATTTTGAGAGTTGTGTTGAAATGTTTTCTTTCTAGGAAGAAGCCCGAAAACATTTTAATTGTCCAATTCTAGAGGGAATGGAGCTTGAAAATCAAGGTGGCATGGGTACTGAGCTCAATCACTGGGAGAAGAGATTGTTGGAGGTTTGTGCTGATAGTAGGAATGGAAGGGAACGTGGAAATGTCTGCTCCTTGTGCCTTGATTTTTAGGTTTATTGTGGTACCTACTGGAGCCTTGAAAATGCAGGAGTATCAAATCTCATTGAAATGCATCACAAACAGTACTTGATACTTAAATATTTAGACGTCCAATTTCTAGATACATCTGTCTTTTGGCCTTCTTGCTAAGTATCAGAGTATGAGATCAAGTGTTACTGAAAAGCTAAATGTCTCTTACTCCTGTTTGCCATTTATCCTTTTGGGAAGGTTTCTTCCCATTTTGGGGCAAAGGGGGTATTCCCTTGAGTCAATTGAGTTTTGTTGTCCTCTGCCTCTTAAATACTTCATTCTATTTATTACCTTGACTTCATCTTTTTTCACATGCTCTGGCTTTAGCTTTTGCAGTGGCTCCTCCAGAACCCTGCCTGACCAAGGAAACACTGACTTCCCTCTTAACATTTAAGCTAATTTTTATTTGTAACTTAGCCCTGTGTGGTATTTTTGGCAGAGTTACATTGTCTAGTCATTGTTTTATGTAAACAAGAAGGGAAATGCTTCAGGATAGTCTTTTTATGAAGGAGTATGGGATTTGATTGTCAATAGTAAAAAGAGAACAGAAATAAAATGCTTTTTCCTAAGAAGCATTTTCTTACAATAATGATTTTGGGTGGCTTACCAATCATAACTGGTAACTTTCAGAATGAAGCAATGACTGGATCCCACACTCAGAACCGAGTCTTTTCCAGGATCACCTTAGCATTAATGGAAGACACAGGGTAAGAATTAAGAATGGGAGGGTGGGTTTTGGTTCATTTGTGTTTGGTTTGCATTGTACTTGATTTTATTTCAAATTGATGCACTTGTACTTACCCCTCTGCAGCAGAGTAGATTATCAGCATAATTAGCTTTACGTTAGATAAGGAGTCATACCTTGTATGTTACTTTTTCTTCATGTGTTTCAAAACCCATTTTTAATCTAGCCTTAAAAAGCCAGGCACTGCAATCCAAAGTGCTGTTTGTAGCATTTACTTTTTGTCTTACTGTAAGTCTTCTTTCAATTGCATGCAATACATATTGATTATTTTTTTCAGCTCTTCATGCAGATAGAAAATAGAAATTGTCTAAGGTTTCATTGAAAAATAGTGAAATCATAATGTGTTTTCCTATAGGAAGAAGGGGATGCCGTTTCCCTTTTTCATAAGGAGGCAGTTTCCCTTTTTCCCTTTGAAAACCTTAAGCCATAATATGAAATTCTTTGAACTGCTGTTTTATTAATCAGAACAGTAATTTTTGAAGTAACTATATTCTCATGTCAAAATACCTTTACAGATGGTATAAAGCAAATTACAGCATGGCAGAGAAATTAGACTGGGGACGCAATAAAGGCTGTGACTTTGTAATGAAGAGCTGCAAATTCTGGATTGACCAGAGGAGACAAAAGTAAGAATACAGTCTTAAAAAAAAATTTAAAATAAAGAGGAAATCCTGATGCTTGTTTACATTTGTCCTTCAAATGTAACTCAGTAAAAAGAGGTGGAGGTCAGTAGAAATGAGAAAAGAATGCTACCTTGCATCCCACCCAATTACAATAAATACAGAGGCAAACAGGGTGTAGAATGCATTTACACTATGAGAAGGCTGCACAGGTGGGACTTACTCTGGAAGTGTTTGCCTTCTTATTTTGTCCCTTTTAATTGTGAATGCTGCCTGTGTCATTTTGCATTACTGGACTGTACTTAAAGCAACTGAAGGAGATAGCGTCTTCAAAACACAGCCTGCCTTGTTTGTTCCTTACAACCTTGTTTGTTCTTTACAATCCTCAAACATTTCTAGGACACAGCTGCATAGTGGCACTGTTTTGCTTTTATGTTTTGTTCTTTAAAGTTTACAAAGCAGTGTCATTAAAACTAAATAGGTGAATGCGTTGTAACTTTGTTTGCTGGCTTGATATTCTTTAAATCAGAAAGGTCAAAACCAGACAAAAAAAAAACAGCCTCCAGAGAAGTCAGTGCTTCTTTGTGTGATTGACTGAGTCTAGGGGAGAATGGGAGCAAACAGTCTTGACAGGCTACTTATGTAAAGCAGTTTAATTGATCTGATGTGATTGTTATTCTGGTTTTGTTTGTTTGCTTTTTGTTTTTGAGGAGGCAATTAATCAGTCCATACTGCGACACTTTGAGGAGTAATCCTTTGCAGTTAACCTGCAGACAGGACCAAAGAGCAGTAGCAGTGTGCAACTTGCAGAAGTTTCCAAAGCAGTTACCTCAGGAATATCAGGTATAATCTATCCTACTTTACAAATAACTTAAGTGTTTTTATTGTCGAGCTTTGCAGCCTGATGATTGTATTTGTTTCAGTTTTGTTTCTTCTGAACTATCAGATGACAGTAGATACTGTGAAAAATGCCTACCTAGTTTATTACAAGGAGTTGGAAGACTGATAAAAACCCCTTGTGATCTTAATAAAAGAAAATTATGTTGCTTGGCTGTCTAGCCAAATGCCAGATAGAAATGTTGCTGTGTAACAGAAATCCCCCAAAATGTCTTGTTTGAGGGATTTCGTCCCCCAGTCTTCTGCCCTTTGTCACTGCACACTAGGAAGTCTGTTCTGTTTACATGCCAAATAATTAATTATTACAAAGAGGGGAATCAGGGGCTGAAGCGGGGTGTGATACATGCAGATATGAATCTCTGCATTATTTATGTATTCTTAAATACTTCTGGCTCATCTGGTTCATGGGTATTGTAAGGTGCTGTTAATAGTATTCCTGAGTAGTAACAGCTGATGTTCTTGCAGCTGTAATGATTTGGTCTATTTAAAAACCGGCTGTACTCTTGCCTTTGCACAAACTGCTTCACTACTGTATTTTGTTTTGCAGTACTTTGACAATCTTAATGGAGTACCAGCAGAAGAATTGCCTTACTATGGTGGCTCAGTAGAAATTGCTGACTATTGTCCCTTTAGTCAGGAATTCAGCTGGCATTTAAGTGGTGAATTTCAACGCAGTTCAGACTGTAGAATAATTGAAAACCAGCCAGGTCAGTATTCAGGACTTCAGGGTGGTATTGCAGAGATTGCATTTGTTAACTTGTAATGGACTTGCTCCATATTCAAACGAATTGCATGTGAATTTTTTCACTCATGAAGTTTCACACCATCAGCTGTGTAAACACTGTGCTGTGGTAAGAAGCATAGCACAACTATTGTATACACGTATCTAATGCAGGAATTGCAGAAGGAGTGAACAGACACCCCAAATGACCCAAATACAAGGCAAAGAATGGCAATGGGGAGAGGGTTGTTTATTGAGTCTCTGAAACGTGATTGCATTTTTCACCTTTGTAGGTTTTTTGTTCAAGGCCAGGGTCTTTGTGAGTTACCAGAAACTGGGCTTGTCTCCTAGTGTAGTGCATGGATGTTCAGTATTGCAGAGCTCCAGAATGCTGTAGGATATTATCTGTCTTTGCAGTTGTCTCAAAAACAAACACCCTCTGCCCTCAAACCAACAATCACAGCTGGCATTCCCTGAGGGCAAACATAGCCACTTTCTGGTGGAAAGTGCTTGCTCATTCTGGGTTTTTTTTTTTTGTGGTTAGTTGATATTTTTGTTTCTTAAATCTGTGTTTCTTCCCATGTTATTTTCAAGATGGTATAATTTCCAAATTGATAATAGTTCAGTGTTTGAAATATTCCAAAAGTAAACCTTGAATTGCATGTGGGGACATTGGTTAGATAGTCTTTTAAATTGATGCGCTTTCTGTTCCTCTGGTTAACTTGTAATTCAGTATATTCCTTCTACCTTAGATCCTACCAAAAACTATGGTGCAGAGAAATATGGACCAAACTCTGTATGTCTTATTCAGAAATCTGCTTTTGTTATGGAACAGTGCAGGAGGAAACTCAGTTACCCTGACTGGGGTAGTGGATGTTATCAAGTAAGTATTGTTGGGGTTTTGGTGGGTTTTCTTTTTTAATAGCCCTAAAGGGAAAAGTCAGGCTTAAAATGTAGGTTGTGACTGTTAGAACTTTGCACCTGCACACTAGACATTGTAATCTATAGATCATGTAACATACTTGGAAAACAATCTTCCAACAGTAAGCCTGTAATTTAGATAGTTAAGTGTGTGACTGCTGGGATGGCTTCCAGTCTCACTAGGGACATCATTTGTCTTACCCCATGACACTTTATCCTCAGGTAAGAAGGAGTACTTCCATGAAATGTTCTGTTGTTGAAGCTTAATATTAATTAGTCATTCTGATTTTTCAGAGGTGGAAAGCACTGTGCACATGTCACTTCTCATTTTCTTTGGGACTATCTCACTAAGGGTGTCACATTCAGTAACTGCACAACTCTGCAAAAGCAGTCATTAGCAGAAGCCAAGTTTTACTCATTCTCAGCTGATGATCTGCATAATTGCACAAAAAGAGTATAGTCAGTGCATTGAAGCATTCCTGAGTCTTGTAGTTGCTCAGATTGCATTAAAATACTTGCAGTTAATCTGTGCTTCTGATAAATCACTGTAGGTGCACAGTTTGTGGTAATTGGGAGTGGGGCTGTGGTCCAGCCTCATCCCCAATGGGCACAGCTGTGAGAAGCAGTGAGCAGCACTGACAGCAATGAGCCATGGAGTGCCCAGGGGCACTGACCAACCACCAAAGAGAACAGAGGGCACCCAGGTGCAATGCATGAACATGAGGGGTATAAAAGGTTGGGCTAAAGAATAAGAAGGGCACATGCTTGCAGCCTTCTGAAGTGGTCTGGTGTTACTCTGTATGGGTTGAAGCTTTCTGAAATTGTATGATGATACTCTGTGTATCATGGCTGTCTCAACTGCGACATATGCTGTAACCAATCACAATAGAGACTTGACTCTTACTCTTTTATTTTAAGGTTTCTTGTTCTCCACAAGGGCTGCATGTGTGGGTCAAGGACACTGCGTACTTGTGCAGCCGCTCGGGCCAGGTGTTGACTGTGAGCATTCAGATGAATGGCTGGATACACGTTGGCAATCTGATTTGCCCAGCCTGTTCAGATTTCTGTGACTCCTGTCCCCCAGAGAGGGATCCTCCAGCTTCTAACTTAACAAGAGCTGCACCCATTGGTAGGTTGCCTTTTTTGCTGAAGTGAAACTTCAGTATTGAATATCTGAAAACGCCAAAGCTTTGTGTCAGCTCTGACTGTCAGGAAGAGGAAAGGGAGGCTATGGCTATTTTAAGATCCCAGGTGTAGGAGATAAAGGAAAATAGTGAAGCTGCCCTGTGTTTTGCTGTGCAGTCGTGCAGAATAGTGACTAACACAGGAGAAATGTGTCTGAAACATAACGCCTTCGTTTTGTGTGTCCTGGTAATCATCTCAGAAATCTAGCTTTAGCCTGGGAATTTATCAGGAAATCTGACCTGTGTTTTGAAGGCCATATTGTTATTATAATCTTAAAAATTATCACCTTGGTGGAAAGTTCTCTCTTGTATAACTTCCTATTGATAATGTTCATGTTGTAATGCAGAAAGATCAGAGTCAGTTTTCTTTTTGAGGAAGGCAAAAAGCTGATTTCACTAAATACCAGTTAATGCTTTGTCAAGAAGTTTGTTTTAACTCTTTAGTGGTTTTTAGTGTTCTCTTTGTTATTTTATCTTGTCTTTAAATGTGAAATTTATAATTTTTTTTTTTTTTTTTTAATTTTAGACTTATGTTCCTGCTCATCCAGCCTGGTTGTAACCCTTTGGCTGCTGGTGGCCAACTTAGTTCCTCTGCTAACAGGATTGTTTCTCTGTGCATAGACTTGAGCTTGAGGCAAAAAGTTCTGAGATAATACCCATCCTGCTGCACTCTTTACTGTGGAGCACAGGGGTTCTGTCTCAGCAGGCAGCTCTCTCCTGCTGAACCTCATCTCCCCTGGCAAGTATTGCTGCACACAGTAGTCAGGGAGGTGCTAATGAAAACAGGCAGAGTTTTGAGGGGAGGAAAATTTACCTTGTCATCTCAATAAGTGCCAGTATTTTCCTGAATTGCAGCCTATGGTTTTTTTTGATGTAGTAACAAGGTCCACTTTGCCAACTGTGTTAAACTACCTGGCAGCTCAGTCAAGATTTGAAATGAGAACTCTTCTGTAATAGAACTGAGGGATGTTGTTTTTGTTTTTTTTTTTTGTTATGTCTGTTGTGTGATTGGTAGCAAAGCATACTCAAACTGGAAATATACCTCAGTGGTTTAGTCAAAAGCCATGTAAAAATCAGTTGTCATCACTGCTGATAACCAAGGCCTAAAGAGGCTGGTAATTTGTTTGTTTTGTTAATTCTTACTATTTATGGGGGAGGAAAGAATGTAATTGGATAAACCAGTGGTTGGCAGACATCTCCAGAACTGTATTCTGCAGCTTTGAGCCCCCTCAAAATTCATACTAGGTAAAGCAGCTAATTCTTGGGGTTAATTACATCTTCCTACATGCACAAAATGGAATTTCAGACTGGTAACCAGTACAACTGTCTAGAAATCCCATTTTCATTTAGCATGTGCCAGTTCTACTGTGAAATTTAATGCATCACATTTGAATATCCTCTAGAGTTTGCTAGGCAAATGCATTTCAGTACTGATACTCAGACTGTAAATTTGAGATAGGATTTTGATGATTTTTTATTTTGTTGGCTTGTTTCTCAAATAATGGCATTATTGTTTTAAAACTAGTATGAATGTTACTGCAGATGTTCTCACTTCTTGTTGAAGAGCAAACCAGTAGCAATGGCAGCTATAATCTTACAGGATTGTGCTGATGTCTCTAGACCAAAAACTATATTGAATGTGTAAGGGAAGCCTAATCTGTTTTCTTTTTTTTTCTTCCCTCTACTCTTTTTGGACATGTAAATACTATGTATTATTTGAGTATTTGTAGTAAGCTGAGAATCAGATGGTTTGAGCCACATGAGGGCACACCTTGCTACACAATTAATCACTTGATGACAAAACATACAAGAGGAAGGAAATGAGTAAAATCTGTCAAGGTAAGGACAGCTGCTGTATAGGACCCTTGTAAGGATGTTTCTATTTATTCTAACTATAATGTGTAACAAATAATCCTGTTCAGAGGTAAAGAAACTCTTTGTGGTTCAATCCACTCTCTGTCCTTTTAGGACAGTTTTCACTCCTGAAAAAGTGTTAAATTTAAGGGAGCAGACATGCCCATTGCACTAAAAAATGCAGATATAGGGAGAAAGATGATGTTGCTCTGCTTCTTAAATGTTCTGTTGTATTATAATTGTCAGTGACTGGATCCCTTTCGTAAATGGAAGGTAGGGAGATGGAGTAAAACTTAGCTACAATTATACTGCAATAATAGGACTTCCATCATGATTGTAAGAAATTCTTTGTGCCTACTGGACTTGATTTTGTTTTTTGGCTTTTTTTATTATTTAAGGAAATTTATGACACTGCTGAGGCAAGTAAGGTGCTACATTAAACTGTCTAAAGACATCACAGTTGAGAGCACCTTGCACTGGGCCAGTTCTCCTTCTTAACTGCAGGTTAAACTTGCTGTGAATTACACAAGGCCTAGGCTAGCCTTAAATCAGTGTCTCAGAGAAGCAATACAAGTCAGGACTCAAATGCTTTAAAATTGTACAAACTGAATTATTAAACACTCAGATTGGTAAGTGAACACTAATGATTTTAATATATCCACAAAACAGTCAATGTAAACTGATAGCTGGAAAACATAAAGGTTTGAGAATACATCTTAGGTCCCAGAGGTTGATATTTGTATTTTTTTGTCTGTTGTGCAATAATACAGTTGAAATGGTATCACTCAACAACAATGCTTTTGATACTTGAAAAGAAATTACTGGTTATTTTTTCTTACTGTGAAATGTTTGCACTGTCTGAACTTTCTGGTTAACTTTATAACTGTTAAACTTTTTAACTGGTGTTAATTTATTGTGCTCAGTATTTGATATGCTGGTCTCCTGTCTGTCTAAGTGTGAGATTTGTCATATTTAATTGAATATTTTTATCTTCTACACAGTTGTTTATCTTGAGGGCTTTTCTTCTTTTAATCTCTCTTCCTGAGAATTAACTGAAAGATGGGTTGGGAAGGTGATGCTTACCTACTTCTGAATTGTATGCATTAAGTAAAGAAAGGGGATGTAGTGCTTTGTATTGAATGGGAAAAATCCATTGGCCTGTTGGAGCTCTTGTGGTCAGGTTCACCAGTACCTGCTAAGCGGCTGCATCAGTGAATCCAGTGAAGTAAAACTGCTACTGCCTTAATAATCTGAGATTTCAGTCGTAATTTCTTTGTCGTGCAGCCCTTCAGCTGCCTGTGAACTGCAGAACTGGACGTGACTTTGGGGGGTCGGGCGTGGAAGGTACTTTAGTCAGAAAAATGCAACATCTTCTATCCCACCAGTGGGTTAGCAGCTGCTAGCAGCTGTAGCCTTGTGGGAACTGCCAGGAAATGTGTCAACTTAAACTGGCAATGGACTGGTAGCTGTCATAGAATATTTGAGTAAAGCTGACTACCTCAGTTCTGTTTGTCTTTGCATTCAGCTTTTAGCCTGCTGTGAACTTCCAGATCTTAACATGAATTAAGTAAAAACATGTCTCAGGTTTTTAAGAGTAAAATTACTACAGTAGGAAGCATAAGCCATTTTTGAGTATAGAACACAGCTAAAATTGTAGCTTAAGCAGATCAGTTATGTAGCCTTAATTGTAGTTTCTGTCATAAAATTCAGAATTCTTTTAAATAAATGCAAAGTTTGCTGTGTTAGGTGTCCTGACCACATGTGACCAGGCCTTCCTATTGCATCTCTTAAGTGTGAAAACTTGGGAATACAGCCCATTTAAGCCTTTGTGTTTCCACCAGAGAAGACTGGGCAGCAGGAGCCCTGGAAGTTGTGCTGAGATGCATGAGTTTGCTCATTTGGAACAGAAATATTTTCAGTGTATAGTGTCCACAGTTTTAACTTTATAATTTTTTAAAAATATTCCATGTTTGCTTAGGGATGTAAATTAATCTTGCAATCTTTTTTTTGGCCCCAGTAGTTCAAATAATTTCAATTAGAAGTTGAAGCAAGTCATATTTTAGGAACATATTTTTTCTAGTGTTGCAATTATAAGGAGGAAGGATAGTTTTTGGAGAATGCAGCAAGTAAAATCACATGGAAAAGCAGCAATTCATTCCTTCTGAAATGAGTAGAGGTCTTGGGATACAGTCACGGCCCTTGATGTAGGTTAATTACTGAAAGAGAATTATATCCCCCATTAATTGACTGTCAGTCCAACGCAGCTCGTCCTTTTTGCTGAGCTCTAATAAACTGGGGAGACTGATGTCTGAGAGCAGACACCACAATCCCTTATGAGGCCAGTTCTTAAATCTTCCTGTCTGCAAATCTTTCTGCTTGATGATATTCAGTAGAGAGGGAGGTGTACATCCTTCCTTCCCCAGATTTCCAAGGACTGACCTTCAGCCAGCTGAGCAGCTCAAGCTGTTTTTCCCTGCAAGACTGAACCCCTGTTTTTAGCTTGTCTGGATGTGTGGGTGCCTGCTTGCATGTATGTACTGCTCTGCAGGATTTGGGGCTGTTTGTGCACTGAATGATGTGATCTTACGCTACCAGGCTTCCAAAGTGCAAATGTTGCCTTTTTAATGTGAAGCTTACCTTGGAGATAAAACAACTGTTTTGAGAGAACTGGCTGACCTTGAACATGTGTTTCCTATTTTGGTACAGAATGTAAATATAGAACTAACTATTTTACACAGATTTTGGCTGGACTGAGATATAAGGGCTAATTTGTGTTATTTATGCAGTAAAAAAAATCCTTATTTTACTGTTTAAAAAAGGTATGTCATGCAGCAGAAGAGAAAACTGTTCTTCAATAAAATATCTGTAGAATATTAATTCTTCTTGTCCTTTTTTTTGAGAGTCGATGATGATTAACTGCAAGAGTAAGAGCAATAAAGGACCACTATTACAACAGTCATTTATTTTGTGAGAATGTTGAAAAATGAAATTACATCAAGTCTGCATATTGATCACTTTATTAAACTGTTATTTGATACACTTTGAATGTAAAATATTCTATGTTATTATTAGCTCATACATGATTTATCAGAAATTCAGCCTGATGGTGAAGGAAGGAGGTTCCTGAATTCTCTATCCCATCCTCATCTATTTGATACTTCAAAACTGTGCAATGTGTAAGTATTTTTCCACGTCAAATAGAAGATCATAAATTCCCTGCTTTGTGTGAAGGATTTGGTCACATGATTCCCATTTCAGGCGCAGGAATGTTGGTGTTGCTCTGCAGAGCCCCAAGCTGTTAGCTGTGACTGGACTCTGAGCAGGAGGAGCTGAGCTACCCTTGCTGATCTTCAGGAGGATCACGGGTGCTGCAGCCACTGGTTTTGGTACCTGAGCTAGCTTTGCTAGCTGTGAGACTGAGATTTTTACAATATATTTGTAATTACAATACATTATTTTATATATATATTACTCTGGTAAATGGGAAAGACCTATAATTTCTCTAAAATTAGTCAAAATTATTTCATAATTAGCTCATTTTTTCCTCTGAGCAATATGACAGCGAGTACACAGATTTAAAAAAACTTGCCTTCCTCTGCTATTTCAGAAAATCTGATAAAGCACAGCAAAAATAGTTACTCTTCCTTCTTTTTTTGCCTTCTCTCAAAAGAGGAGTATTTCAAAAGGGGATTAAAGCTTATGAAATGTGCCACTGTTAATTTTGTAGATGTTTTTAACTCTGAAAAATATCAGATATGTAAAGTCACCCAAGTACAACTATAAGGTTTAAAAACTTCAATGTTTCTAAAATTCACGCCACTGGTAGCACAATAAAAACCCCTGGTCTGTGAACCCAGTTTGTGTTTAAAATTCAGAAGCAGATGGGAGATCTCTCTCCTGGAGTGTAAGATGTGCTGCTTGAGCAGGATCAGGACACAGCTCTGCAGTCTGGAAAGGCGTGGGGAGCTGCACTGGTCAGAGCAGTGGAGTTTCCTGAAATGCAGCCTGGTGTGAAATGCCAGTTCACAGGAGTTCTGTGCGTCTATAGCGGTCACTTCCATACAGGTATAAAAAGTCAAGTATCACAGAGAGTTTGTCACTGTTACTGGTTGTCCCCTCAAAATATCAGCAAGTGCACAAGCTACAAGCTGAGCCCTGGGTACATGTCCCTGTGTCAACCTCCACTTCTCACCTCTCAGCTCGTTCGAATTAATGGTGAGGACTTGCTGAGAAAATCTAATGCTAACAAAATTGTCTTTGGTTATTCCAGATGTTTTTTCTGTGTTTTACGGGAATACAGTAAATTTAATCAAGGTCAGATTACTCCTGAAGATTCCTAGTGTTCCAGATTTGAAACAAACAATACATCCCAAACCCCTTCTTCTTTCCCCCACCCCTTAAACTGTTTTATTTGTACATCTGATGAACATTCATGTGTGTCTGAGCACAGTAATAGTACCTTTTTTACCAAAGAAGCTTCTATTGGGAAACTAAATCAAGGAAGGCTTAAATGTCCCAGAATAGAAAATGTTACTTGTTTTTGAGGGGAATTGTGGAAATCCAGCATTTGTCCATGTGATTGCATCTAACTGTTCCTGGATTTTTTTTAAACTATGATTTATCTGTTTGAATGAGTTCTTTGATTTTTCTACGTGTTGTGCCATTCTAGAAGTAACTGTAGGGAAAACGTTGAGTTTTATGTGAGCTATTTAGCTCTGTTGTAGAAATTACAAGGGGAACTGTTTTCAGTTAACAAGAAAATAATTACAGGGAAATACCCACATTACTAACTCAAATGAAATAATTTTAAGTTTTACATTTGTTTCCTATTCCTTAGATATAATGTTAAAATTAAAGGCAATTTTTTTTTTACCCCCAGGACAAGGGGAATTAAATACATTCTTTGCTGACAGCAAGTGTCACACAACCTGTTTCTCTATTGCAATTGCTGTGGAGTGGACAGAAGTCCCAGGAAGGTGAGAATTCAGCCAGGTGAGGAGAAGGGATCTCTACTTGTGCTCTGGGTGGTTCTGCAGGCACGTGATGAAATCTTGGATTGATCGACCCTCATAGCAGATCTTGTAGATAGTTGTAAATAATGGAAACCTAAAAGAAGCATATAGGAATTAAAATACTTTTTAAAATTTATATGAACATTTCTATTCTATTTTAATGGAAGGAATTTTTTTGTTCTGTTGAAAGATTTTGTCTCTCTTTACAATTTAATTTTAGCTTGGTCTGCCTTTACTGGTAGACTACTGGGCAAAGAAGAGGAGGAGCAAATCATGGGAGTGACAGCAGAGAAAAGCTGTTTTGGAAGCAAAATACCTATCCAGTATTTTTTATTTTAAACAGTTTTGAATTGCATATCCTCTTTTCCTGCTGTGTGCAAAAGGGATATATTATTTTCAGTCATTACTGATATCCAAAGGACTAAAAAGAATGAAAATGTCTAATGATTTTCTTTTCTTGGCTTAAAGGATTCTTTTCCTTTTTACAAGCTGTTTTAGTAGTTACGTGGTAAAAAATGAGTCCACTGAATGACTCGGAGCTGAGCATGTAACAAAGGGCAATTATAGGATAATTATTAGATCAAGTTGTGATTTAAAGCTTTTCTTTTCTCTCTCATTTTTGAAAGATAATGCCACTTGAATCTTCTGTATCTGTTCCAATTCTAATAAGTTTTTAAGGATTCATTTAGCAGTGTTTGACTTCTCAGTACTGCTGATGTATGTAATGGGATGGAGGGAAATCTAGTTTTTCTGTTGTGTAAGTTGAGGCAAAGGTTTCAAATTATTTATAATCTTCCATCATCCCAAGCAATCAGAGGTACTTTTTACCTTTACCTTTTTACCTATGTGGCACTAAAGCATTGACATCAGCACACATTACCTGTTCAGTGCATGTAAGAATCTTCGATTAGGAATATGAGCCTGAAATTTGTACTGAGATAACCAAATTCAGGTTTGCACTGAGAACAGGACTGCTGCAATGCTGGTATACTGAGAACAAGAAACCCTTTGGCCCATGAATCATGTCTGCAAGACGATTCTGTGTACAGCCTTAAATCTTATTTGGGGGATGGGGGTGTCTGGGAGGCTTCTTTACATTATAATTTATTTTGTTTCCTGTCTATGGGCCATTCACTTTAGATTTGGTGATGATCTCTGTGGGTCCTTCCAAATCAGAATATTCTGTGATTGTTTTCCCTGCTGTTCCAATATGTAATCTCACATTACTCTATTAGGCACTAACAGTGTCCCCTGAACCCACTCTCAACTGACCCTGGCAATGAGGAATCAAACCAGGCTCCAGCAGGGGCCCAAGGTGTAGAAAGCTGTTGTTGCAGAAATGAACAAGATAATTAAACACAAGTACAGTTAAGGAGGTTATTAATCACTCGTAATTTGTTATTGTTTTTGTTGGATTTTATGTCAAAGCACTTACTTATGGAGCATATCTTTTTGTTTCAGAATTTTGTAGACTTCGGCTGAGGTCTGAGGACCTTGCAGCTTTTGTCCATTCAGCATCTCATTTTCCAGCTCCTCAATGGACTAGAAGAGAGAAGACTGATTACTTGGGTCAGAGGGGATACTGCTGCGATACCAGCAGTTATCAAGAAGGTAAACAATCAATGATGCCTTTGTAAAACACAGAAGGACTTCATGTGTTAGCGTAAAGTATTTCAAAATCCTTCTTACTTTTCCTGTGCGAGCAAAGGCTTCTGCTACTTTTCTGTTGCGTCCGCCGTAGCAGGTGGTGATGAGATCAGCGACCCCACAGCTTTCCAAAAAGGTGGCTATTGACACTGGTCCCTTGCAGAACATCTTGGCAAAGGCCACCATCTCCATGAGGCCCAGGCGTATGACTGCTGCCTTGGTGTTGTCACCGAAACTCAGTCCATCGCAGAACCCCGCGCCCACCGCCACGATGTTCTAAAAATGGGCCAGTGCAAAATACAGGGGAGGGAAGGAAACAGTCAGCCAAGGTATGCAGCTTATCAGCATGCACCGAGCTCCAAGGAAACCCCACAAAATCTGTCTTCATCAGAACAAGGGTCAATTTCCAATGGCCATGAGTTTATCTTATGAAGAGACAGATGATGTTGAGCAAAAGTCGCTGGGCTTTTAGAAGATTTTTATTAAGTATCTACTGTTACTTCCATGGACAAAAACCAAAGCAGTGTTTTATGCACTAATATTGCAATCACATAGCATGTATGCAATTAGTGTTTTGTTTTCCCGCTAGTTCCAAGTTGGATCTTGCTGACCTTTCTGTTTAACTATTTAAAATATCCCATACAGAGTCATACCTTTCTAGGTTTTCTTTGTGGGTCTCTGATGTGAGCAGGCATGGATTCTATGAAGATGCTGCAGTAGATCAAATTTTGGGCTTACTTACAAATATCAGTAGAACTGCCCTTGTCTACAGCTCTAAACAAATCTCTCAGGATCCTAAACATCTTCATAAGTCCTCACCATTGTTCGGCATGCTTCCCTTCCCACCTTCCGATTCCCAGTTCCTAAATAAGTCCCTAAATAAATGTAGTTCAGTGTATATGAGTAATATGCCACTTAGTGCTACCATTGCCATGTTTGCTCCAGACACGTATGTACCCCAGTGCACATGTTTAATTTTTTAGGTTTTTTTTAGCAGAGGCAAAACCAAACTGATGATTTCAAGAAGTGCAGTGATTTATCATAAAATGGTAAAAAACTCTCTCCCATCTGTTCCTGCCCCCAGTTCTGCTCTGTGGCCAAAAGCTAAATCTGTAGTGTTTGGTTTTGTACGTCAAAAAATTTTATTTTTGTATATGAAGTTAAACAGGACCAATTCTTTCCTCATCAGTCATCCGCCTCCTCCATGGAAAGGTGAATTATTGAAGTATAAACGACTAAATGTGTAAAGAAGTAAAAAGGATGACACGCTGAAGTCACTTTCAATTAATATAAAAGCAAATTCTGAATCACACTATTGTCTCCTTATTGGAAATTTGGTGACTCTGGTGTAATTTCTGATCCCACCTGGGATCTCCATGTGGACATTGCTGAATGCCACACAGACGTGCTACCAACACAGAGCATTGCTTCTGATGTGAATTTTCTAACAGGTTAGTATTTAAACCATGGACATAATTTTTAGTGGAGCTACTCTATGTAGCGAGAGTCTTTGCTCTGTGTGTTCACTACACATAGAAAAGAAAACACAGTGGACTAAACTCTGCTCTCAAAACCAGATGTGCCTCTGGTAAAATAAAGTATTTTAAATGCTTTGATTGCAGCTGCATTTTAAATAAATTTCCCCTTTTTGGAGGAATTTATTTCCCAGGTTTATGTTCCAGGTTGGAAAACTGGCTTATGAATGATGCATCTTTGTCTGCTCTCATTTACTTATATGATGACAGGACTCAAATTAGACCCCGTGGCTTACAGAAGACTCAGGTGAGGTTAGAATTTGGCCGTAATAAAACATATTGGCTTGAAAACACTCACTTTTAAGGCTCCACAAAGCTCCACTGTATCGGAGTCAAGCACCACGGTAATCCTGAAATTGGGGGTCTGCATTAGTTCTTTAAAGATTTCCCCTTGAGTTTCATTTTTGCATCCTGTGGGAAAGAAGGATGAAAGAGGCTTTTACAATGTTTCAGAGTGCACACAATTCACCTGAAATAAGGTTCTAGGGACTACTTCAGCTTTTGTGATCCCAGTCCCAAGGTGTTGCTAAACCAGAGATTTGTGCAATAGCAGTTTCTGCTGCTGGATGCCAGTGTTAAGTGTAGGCAACTCCAGGGCATTGATCAACATTGCTTAATGACACTTTAAAGAGCTTAAAAGTAGATAGATACCCCTTAATGAATCTTTCTGCCTGAAAAAGCTTGTACAACCACAGACCTTACAAAAGACATTATTTACAAACTGTTTCCTGCAGGACAATGGTATAATTTCTGCTTTGAAAATGTAAATCTGTGTCACTGCTACGTACTATCACGGGGCACGAATTTCTGTTGCCCAGTTACAGGGGTAATAGTCCCAGTTACAGGGGGATGTACAGATGATGAAATTGAAGGTTGGCACTGCTAAAACCTTTTTCCTACCAACTCTATAGAGGTCATGTATCATGTTGTTACAGTGCTCAGCCAAGGAGAGCCCTTAGTGCTAAAGGAACTGAGGTTTGCCTTGACCCAGAGAGCCCATGGCTGGCTGGGCAAAGACCTTTGAATAGAGTTGCACTTGAGTTTTGTACAGGTAGCTTGGTTGCCTTCAGGGTGAGCTCAGCTGTGAGTTTTACTAGCCTGGGGCACCACACTCTGGTAGCTGGGAGGTTTCTCACCATCTCATGAGAAACTTTAGGTTTGTTTCTTGTTCTTCACAGTACCAGTTCTCTTTGAGGCGGCTGTTTCTGCACTGCATGGCTTTCCATGGGGACAAAAATAAGGGGCAAAGCTCTTTGCACAGTCATCATCACATCATGGCTTCAAACCAGGCCAGGAGAAGTTAAATTCCCCCCAAGAGAATTAATATAGATCAACCCTCATAATCATGTCTAGTTCTATCTGTGCCTAGCTGCTCTTGCAGTAACAAATGCCCAGCTGGTACAGTTGCACCATTACTGTAATATTTGCAAGGCAAATAAACATTATTGCAACACAATTTATTTTTCTTTTGCCTTTCCTAGCTATGGAAGGGTATAACTTTAATTTTGACTGACTTTAAAAATCTCTGAGTTTTAAAAACTACTGGATGAACTTTCCAAATCAGGTCAGACCCAGTCCTGGGAGGATCTGAGGCTGTGTCTTGGGAAGAATCCAAATGGCAGAGAGGAACAGAATGTTACTGGGTTTTCTTTTCCAAACAAAGAAATTTTAAGATGAAGAAATACACCTCTGGGAGTGTGAGCACATAGAAGCTTCTGATTACACTTCTTTATCTAGACTGTATTCTGTATCAGCTGCTGATACACTGATATCAGTGTTGAGCCCTACAGACAAAGAAGGTGGCTCTTGCCAACTCCTACAGAAACAGGATTAAGCTGTGATATTTTCAATGGATTAAATTAACTCTCAGCACTGAAACCCACTGTCAGTTTGAATCTGATTCAGCACCAAATTATTTGGAAATAATCCTGGCTCCCTAAAGGAGCTCAGCAGGCACTGCTCCACTTGGGGACCACCTGGGACCAGTCACATCCCTCTGCTTCTTCCAGAGGTTTTCCTGCCACAGGTGACTTTAAACCCCAGCTCTAATTGGCTCTTTGCAATAGTTACCAATGGTGGTTTCACAGAACTTCTCATCAGCCACTTCTTTGGCTATGTTGGCCCCCATCAGCACACTGATGTCTATTTTCAGCTGCTCTCGAATGAGGTCAGAGATGAGCTTCAGGCCATGAGGACCCTCATCAATCCCCTGAAAAGAAGATAGTTAAAGCCAGGGTATTAGAATAGGAAAAGGACAGCAGCAGAGCACTGGTAAAGCAGAAGGTATTCTATTGCCTGCAGCTCTCTGGTTTTAATTGAAAAAAAAAAAAAGGTCTTATAATCACTAGTGTTAGCCATTAATACAAATGCTCTGGATTTGTACTTTGGTAACTGCAAATTCAAGGCAAGCTCAGGGAGAAGGGGTGACAGTCAAGGTAATCCTGCAAGAGGCCTCACATGGAGTGCTGCTGTCCTGAGGCTTGCTTTCTTTGATGTTGTATTTTTCCTTTTGGTTAAACTTCTGTAGTACAGGAAAAGACATTTAAGACTATGTCTGTAAGAAATGGCTTTTTTTGCAAGATCTAAGTATTAATTAGAGTGCTTTTTGGGTGTTAAGGAGTATACTGAACTGTCTTGGGTTTTTTAAGCTAAATTTGCAGAAATTTCCTTCCTCTCCCACCTTCCTCTCTTCTCCTTGCTGCTGCTTATGAGATAATTTCTATAAAGCAGAAGAGCTGGTATTGAAGTCCAAAAACTTGAATTACATTTCTTTCATTACAATTTTAAGTGGGATATTTCCTGTAATGCAATCAAACAAAGAAGTGGTAAGACTACATTCCTATGCTTTGCCTCTGGCTTTTAGTTTGACATTCTCTTAAAATATTATTTCCTTTAAAGATTATGATAATCTGGTACCTCTCTAACCTTAAAAAGAGATTCCTCCATTCATGCCAGATTGAAATTGCTTCAGTTTTGCAAAATCATTTGTGTTATTATGCCATTTTAATGCTGCCAAGAACAGCTTTAGCATGTACTTGGAAGAGGCACTTGGACTCAGAGTTCTCAGTTAGGAGTTAACTGAGGCTGTAGTCTCAGAGTATTTTTTCTGCCAGCAGTGCCAGCTTTATGCATCCCTTCCTCTGCCCATTTTCACCTCCATGCTGGTCCAAGTGGGAGCTGATCCAGGCTAAACATGACTGGCAAAACCAGATACTCTTAGCCTGGATAGGCTGCCCCATCCTTCCCTCTCCACAGCCACGAGAGCAGAGGAAGGGTTGGCAGAGCTGGGAAAGATTTAACTCTTGCGGAAAGAAATGTTCATGTTTATGCAGAGCATACAGCTGAGGGCTGCAGCTCCTGCCCTTAAGTTGGAACTGTTTATTAACTCCATATTGACTGGGTACTGTGGAGACAACAACTTACCTTGATCAGGGAAATCCCAAATGTCCCAGGTTTTATCTGTCCTGCAATCTGCCCACAGATTCGTCCAATAAACTGATGTGGCAGAACAAACACTAAAATATCTGCCCCATTTGCTGCTTCAGCCACGTCTGGTACAGCCACCTGGGACAAGGGTGACAAACAAAATGAGCCCCAGGTAGGAATCCTCAGTCCTTGCAAGACACCACCATGCCAAAGCCATGGCAGATGCATTGCAAATGTCCTTGATTTTAACTGGCCCTGTGGCATAGGTGCCAGCTCTCCACACAAGCAGCTACAGATCTCTTCTGAAATATCCAAAGCAGCTGAACTGTTCTGGGGTCGGATTTTTTATAATTTTTTTTTTTTTTTTTTTTTTTTAGAATTTAACCCTGTGTGGATAAGCTGGAAAAGATTATATACTTCATAAATTTGTGGTGTGCTGGGAAGCCCCTTTGCTAGTTCAGCTTCTTGATCTGGTTCCTGAAGATGGCTGACCAACCCCATATGATTCTTCTGGAATGAGTGGTAGCACTGGGGAGAACAGGAGAAAAATGTAGTGGTGGGACAGAGGCTCTTCTGGAAGTCTTTAGTTTCCATTGGTCACCAGCTGAGTTACTGTATCAAAAGACAGGGATTATCATAATCTTTGGGTGTGTGCCTTTGTTTTAAATATACAATAATTTTCCCAAGAGTTACAAAAACCTCTACAACATGCTTAAAAACTACCTAGCTGTATCTTCCTCCAAATGATGGCATTACTCAGAACAATTCAAGCCAGGCTACAGAGGCAACAGCAGGTGAATTTGAGCCTGCTAGAAGCAGTTTACAGTAGCAGCAAACATCACTCTTAGATGCAGCTTTGGAGCGTGCAACCTTAAGCAAGTGGGACTCCCAGCAAGAAAACCAGAGCTGCTGCCAGCCAGGCTGCTTCTCTGGGAAAACAGTGAAGTGGGAGCAGGGCAGAGGCTGGCAGCACTGCACAGGCTGTGCTCCTGTCTCTCCAAAATGCTGCAGAGCAGTGCAAGGAAAAGCTCAGCTTGTTTGGTTTTCTTTTTTTTTTTTTTTTCCCCTCAGTCGGAGATGGTCTGAGGGTCCCTCTACCACAACCAGTTGATTTTTGCTGGTGAAGCCTCAGGCTTTGCTCTAAACAGGGTGAGGCTGGCCTCAAGGGATGGTGATGAGATCTGCTAGAGGGTTGTAAAAATAACAGTGACAAGCCAGTTGTAACCCAGGAGAACTGTGTGCCAAGTTCAAACACTAGGAGTGCAAATATGCAATCACAGCACAAAATGGAATACTAAATATAACCACTCCCCAAGCAAGGAGACCCACCACATGCAGCATTTTAATTTCCCTTTACAACTGCAACTGTTCCAAAAATGTGGCACTACTCACAAAGCAGCGACGTTTGGCAAAATCTTGAACAGCCAAACCCCCTCACCTCACTTGTTTCAGTAGCAGTAAATTATTTAAGGTGATTTATTTAAGTAGAGACATGTAACTTGGTATTTTAAATGTCCATGAAAATAAATAACTTATATTTTTGATGGAATTTAGAGCTTTATTAACTACAGCTGTCCTGAAATCACCCATGAGCTGATAGCTCATTATTCACCTCCTTGTAAGCCACAGCTCTGATTTTGATTTTTTTTTTTTTGGAGAAAGGAGAACAGTAGCTTTGCCTGTTTTTCCAGAAGATGCTGTGGGTTTGAAATAGCTCTGTGTAGACAGATGTCTGCCATTTCTAGAGTTGTGCTGCTCTCTGCCAGGGAGGAGGATGGTGTGATACCAGCACAGACACAGTTGGTGTTTGAAGTTGCATGTGACATACAAGACAAGCAGAAATAACAGAAATTAATTATATTCCAGGGAGTTATAATGGAGTGAGTTAGGTGGCAAACCACAACAAAACAGTGAATTGCTTCCTAATTTTTTTTTTCAGACATTGCCTCCCTTATTGAAAAATATATATAAGTTCAGTGATTTAATTTTTTTTTCCAACTTACCACATTGTGGGGTATCTTATACCCAGGTAGATATTTAACATTTTCATGTTCCTGGTTGATGATTTCTGAGAGTTTTCTTCCGTTAATGAGCTCTTCAAATACCCACATCTTGACAGTGGGATCAAATCTATTTGACTTCTGGACATTTTTGCCAATGATTCTTGCTATGGCTGATCCCCTTTAAAATAAAATAAAAATAACTAAAAGGGGAAAAGTACTTTTATTGTGAATTGGAAACACTAGTAACTTTAAACATCATAACTCATAAAAAGCCTGTGCTATAAAGCTGTCTAGGTGCTTGTAACATTTATCAGAAAGCTTTATCCACTACCCTGCATCAAGAGCCCCTCAAGTTTAAGAACAGAGGAAGTAGAACAGGGGAAAAATATAACTGCAGTAATGGAACTGAAGTAGTTTCAAAGGTTATAGAGCAGGTGTGTGATGTACCATCAATAACAGTAAAAATACATTATCTGAGATTAAAATCTTTTATGGTCCTCAGATGATTCTGGTTTTTGTCAAGATCAACAAATGTAAAATAATCCAGGTGTTAAACAAATGCTGAGCAACCTTGCTGTGACAGTCTTTGTGCATCTCATGTAAAATAGATGCACCTCACTTTCCTATCTATAACCAAACAGTTACAATAAGGATTTTACATAAGAGCTAAATGCTCAGAAAAAAAACCAGCTCTTCAATCTGGTGGTTTCTCTTTACTCATTGTTCTAATTATCACTGTAACAAGACCTGTAATACTTGCAGCCTGAGGATATTTTAACCATGCAGTTTACTCATCTTGAATCATGCTGAGCATTTTTAATTTCAGGTCAGACAATAATTTTATTCCCCCATCATCACTGCAGGGAGAATTAGAAACCTCACAGAAAATATTGGAAGTATTGTTTCATGAACTTTAAATTATTTGGGGAAGAGGGGTGATTATTTTTACTCCTGTCTATCTTCTCTCCATTTTAATGCTACTTTAATCTCTCAAGTATTGGCTACTTTATTAACAGGCGTGAAAGGGAAGCTCCAGTTGCAGCACTCTTTTCCTCTGACCCACTTGTAACAAGGAGCATGAGTAGGATTTAGCTGTGGTGTGTGTTCTAGAACTGATAAAGTTCTTAGGGATATCAAAGTCCAGGTAGATCTATGCTGTTAATGATTCAAAGGGAAACCACACTGTAACTGACCCTCCTTGGTTCACCCATATTTTTCATGTAACAGGTTTACATAAGGTTAAATTGCTTAATAACTAATAAGGTCTTATTAATAGGTAATTAAGGTCTTAATCTTTAATAACAAAGAAATCCTGCTGAGATCAGGTTTCACTTTGTTCAGTGTTGATTATATGCTATATGCTGAGCTGCTGTAGTGCTTCTTTTATTTAGTTATTTAGTTTGTACCTTTTTGCTTGGTTTGTGGTTTTTGTTTTGGGGGTTGTATTTGTTGTACTTTGTAAGGGATTGTTTGGTTTGGTCCTTTACAATATTTAGGGTGAACCTTTTCTGTAAGAGTTCTGCTGTTCTGAAAGAAAGGCATGCATAATATATTAGTATTATTTATAAAATTGCTTATATTCTGATTCTCTTGCCCTGCTATCAACAGAGGACACATTCAAAGCTTGAGCTGAGGATGAATTTTGGCTCCACATAAGAAAAATGTATTAACAAGAAAAAGGTTTGGGTTTTTTTCATAAACTTGAGATACAAATTCATTATCTGGGTTGTCCAGCACAACCTGGATGATGAACTTACACATCAGTCCTACCCATAAAAATAACTTTTTTAGCTAAGTACCAAGAACATACAATTTTCTGTTGAAAGATGCAGACTCCGACTCTAATCCCTGAAATCCTGATTGGGACTTGCAACTCTCAGTAGATAAACACAAACCCTCCTGCACCTACTGGCAACCACAAAATGCAGTGCAGCACTTGCTTTGCTCAACCACATCACTCATGAGCCTCCTGGCAGTGTTGACTTAGCAAGTCCCTGTGACCTGTTGAACTTCTGCAGCTGACATGAGCTTTTGCAACATTGCTGTGTCACGTGTCAGCCACGATTATGAGCTGCAGGAAAGCCTCAAGAGCAGGGATCTGAACTGCCACACAAATATTTATGAGGAACATAAGGAAAAAAATATTTGCCAAAGGTAAACATATTTCTCTGTAGCATTAAAACAACCTGTTCTGCCACCAAGGCTATGAATAAATGTTACTCATACCTCAGAGCACAATGTTTTTGTCCTCCCTGAGGATTTTAGAGTTGGTGTATATGGTAGGAAGCAAGAGATGGGCCCAGTCAGTATGGGTAAGTAGATGGTATTGAATAGGCTGGGGGGGTCTCAGTATCTCTGCAGTATAGCTCTTTTCAAGTTTGTAGGTACATATGGAAAAACAGAATTTCCATGAGTACAGATCTGAATACAACTACGTGACTTTAAATGATGTCTCGTGGGATGGCAGACAGCCTGGGAAAAGCAGGAGGTCCCGGCTTGAGGATGCAGCAAGAGAACAATGAAGCTTGTGCCTGTGGGCTGACCAAAGGTAAAAAAGTTGTCTTCCAAACATGCAGTCATGGCTGTTGAGGGCTTGGAAGAGACAGTGAGCTGCCTGCACAGGCAAACAAGGGAAGAGAAAGTGGCAGGGAGAGGGATGCCTTCCCCAAAAAACATGTGAAAGTTGCAGTTGAGGAAACAAGTGATGGGGCTAGAGAAAGCCAGAAGTGTGACAGTGAGGTCCAGAAGACTTGGCTGTGCAGTTCCATGTGAAAGGCTGCGAGATGTCATGCACAAAGAGAATGCATTGCAGGCAGTGGACTGTTTTCACAAAGCAGGAAGGCAGAGAGCTGTGCTTTAATTCTGCTGTGTTCTCAGCAGCTCACAAGCAACCACTCCCTCACTTACTGACTCCTCTGGCATTACTTCCACCTAGCTGTCAGATATTTTTAAAATCTTAAGGAGCTTGCTCTCCTTGTACAAAAAAAAAAAAAAAAAAAATCACCAGAACTACCTGGAGGCTAGGTTTGCTAATCTCAAATGCATGCACATGCACGTTGGTCTGTTTGTGCTCAGTGTACAGAAAGCATAAGGAAGGTAAGATGCTAAATCCTGGGAGATGGATTTACTATTCTTACTGGGATCCGTCAGACTCGAGGAGTTCTGGAGACCCATGCTTTTGTCCAGGCTGGAAAGGACCGAGCAGTAGCAAACATATTTGTAAGAATGAAGATAAATGGGAGACCTGAACACTATGCTGTGTCCACACCAAGATGCAAAAGGACACGCTGAGGAGGATGGAAGTGAAAGGTGCCAATACATCATGCTTTAAATGAAGCCTATGCCCCGGTTCCTTCAGAGGAACACAAAAAGCATCACCACCCTTCACACTGCTGAATGCTTCCATCTGAACTGCCGGGGCCCTGCAGCAGGCACACACGGCGACAGCTGCAGCTCCGGGCCTCTCTGCGTTCTATCGCCAAGCTTTAAGCGGCTCGCACACCTGGGGTGAGGCGGGAGCCTCACACTATTCCAGTTCTCATTGACTGGTTCATCTCTCGGGACCGATGGTCCCTGCCCAGGAGCGCAGAACCGCCGCAGGACGGGGCCGGGGTCGCGGTTTCAGGACCATGGAGACTCCCCTCGCCCCCGGCCCCGCCGCTCCCCGAACCGCACCTGTTGCGAAGCCCCCGCCCGCCGCGGCGGGAGGAAAAACCGAGGAAGGAACGGGGGAAGGAGGAAGAAAAGGGAAAAACATACGGAAAAAAAAGGAGGAGGACAAAGAGAGAGCCCCCCCGCGCTGCGGCACTCACCAGTTCCCCGAGCCGATGATGCAGACGCGGAGCGGCGACATCCTGCGGGCTGCGTCCCGCCCGCGGGCTCGGCTCGGCTCGGCTCGGCTCGGCTCGGCTCGGCTCGGCTCGGCTCGGCTCGGCTCGGCTCGGCTCGGCTCGGCTCGCTCCCTCCCGGCCGCCAGCACCGCCCCTGGCGCCCGGCCCGGCCCCCGGCGGTGCGGGAGGGACGGGCGTGAGCGGGCGGCGGCCCCGGGGCAGCGCCGGCTCCTCCCCGGCCCCGCCTGCGGCCCCGGGCCCGTCCTTGCGCCGAGGGGTCCCCTGCGAGCCTCGGCTGGGAGCGGGGGGATTCAGTGCCCTGGAAGGGGGAATGGGGAAAATGGTGTCTTCTCCGAAATGCAGGGATAAGGATCTGCGTGGGGAAAGCGGGAAGGCTCCTCGTGGGGTGGGACCTTCCTGCCCACCGGCAGCCCCGCGGGTTTCGGTAGGGGCTGTGGCAGAGGGACAGCTGGGCTCTTCGGGACAGTGAGAGACATCTCAAGGTCCCACGTGCCCTGCCCCACAAAGGATAATGGTTTAAATCCTTCAGTCACATCAGGAACACACCAAGAAAAGGCTATGAATGCATTAGCAGAGCCAAATTCAGCTGATAAACCCTGAACTATACCACAGCTCTTAAGATGGGACATCAAATGTAAGTTGTCTGCAGGGAAAAACAAAAAGAAGTGTTGGTCCTTTCAAGGAGTGTTGGTCCTTTTCTCCTACATTGTTTAATGATGCATACCACCCTACAAATGACCACATTTTGCCTCTCAGCCCTCTCATCTAGCACACCCTGACTCCTCTTCAAAGCATCCTTCTCTAATTTTTGAGCTGAAGGACTGCATTTGCCACCTCTCCTGCTCTTGCACTCCTGCTTCCCCTCATCCTGCCATGTCAGGGTTCCTGTCTCTGCCGGGGGGCTGTAGGCTCAGCAGTGACCACATCTGCTGCCCTCACCCCAGAGTTTGGCTCAGTGGGTTCCTGGCTCTGTGGGATGTGGACACCTGACCCTGTGATTCATAGAAGGAAGCTGGCTGCCAGCACTGGAGGAGCCTGTGGGTGTTTCTGGAGGTACACATATGTTCATTCTTGCCTGCTGTCAGCTCCATTGGCTCAATTATTTGGTGTATGCTGATAGTGATGACTGTTTGTGGACTTAACAAAAAAGACTAGGTAAAAATCCTGCAAAATAATATTTTGAGAAAATAACTGGAGCAGGCTGATGTAAAGGAAGGTGTAGCTGGGACCTGGGGCATGTGTGAAGCCTGATGGGGATTCTGCAAGAATATGCATTACCTGCAAGCAAAGTTTGAGCACAGGCAAGGCACAAGAGCCTTTCTCTGCTTCCAGGAATATTTGCTTGTTCACCATGATTTGTTTCTTCCTCTGTGTCCCTTCATTCTCTTCTCCCTTTAACTCACCTTCCCCTTGAGAAGAAGATCTAAAATGGAGATGAAGAGTAGCCATCATCCTTCTTGCCCTGTTCCTCTGCTTGTTACAAGGTCTTCTGTCCTGGTGAGTCCTCAGGCCCCAAGAAGGGGACATAGTCACTGAAGCACAGGCTTCTGCAACATTAGTTGCATGCCACAGAACATGTCCCTGCTCTATACAATACATAAGCATTGCAAATTGTGTAGTATTTTTTTCTAAATTAATGTGGAAGCTTTTAATTACAAAGGAAAACCTGTAACAGTTTGGTGGCCTTTGGACTGATTTATGTGGCCTCCACATCATGATTACAATGACCATTTGGTGGGTGCAAATAAACTGGCAGGGGACGAGCAGGCAGGTGGATACAGCAGCACTTGTGAAGAGCAGGGGACACCGCCTGGGACTGTGAGTGCACACATTAGTTTATCCATCTGTGACATTAATTGGCTGTGGAAGTACATAATTTGAGCTGCTGCTGAACTCTCCTCTGGATTTGTGTGCTTACTGCTCCATGGAGATGGATAGGGAAGCATTGACTCCCCACAGAGGGTTTCAGGTGGTCTGCAGGCAGTTTTAGATGTCAGGTTTGGTTGGCAAGGCTGTCTCAGTGGCAGTGTTGTGTGAGGCCCTGAGAAATGGGTCCTTTGTTAGATTTCAGAGCCCCGGAGCCACAGAGCACACACTGGCGGGTGCTGACGACTGTTGTTTTATCAGGCAATGGGAAGAATCTGTTCTTTCGCATGGAAGCTCTATGTTTGTTTTTCACGTAAGCCCAGGAGCGCTAGCTCTGATGTGTGAGTCAGTCCTTGGGACAATAGCAGACATAAAAGCTCAGTCGTCATAAAGGCAGGCTAAAGACAACTCTCTCAAGGCCACCCCCACCCAATCTCACCTGTCTTCCACACCTAATGCACGTGACCCAGAGATAACACAGCTGAACCCTTTCCCCCTGCAAACAGCAGGACCTCACCATCCCTGCAGCAAAGCCAGGGCAGCAACAGGAGATATTGCTAAGCCAGGTGTGGCTCTTCCTATGGTGGCAATGCAGTCTTTGAACGTCCCAAAAAAAGTGACTGAGAAGTGCCAAACTCTGTATCCCTCTTAAGACTGGTTAGAGGTTTTGCCCCCTCTTCTACTGAGAAGCTATTTGAGACCATTACTCCTCTCACAGTGAGAGCCCTTCTTCCTGTTTCATATCCAACTTATGCCCATCTGCTCTAGCATGAGTGCTGTCTATAAATGTGAATGATTCCTCTCCTCTGATGCTTATTCTCCCTCTCTGCCCGACTAAAACCTCAAATGTATTTACAGAGAGGAATCAGATCCCATCCCACCATTCATTTTGCCAAGCTCAGCAAGACATGCTGTCTTAGCTATTCCTCTGATTATCTGGATGTCACTTCTTTGTACCTGTTCCCAGGATGAATTCAGGCTTGCTGAACACCAATAACCTGAATGATGCCCAGAAATTTCAGCTGTGTTGTGAAATTTCAGTGTTTTGTATCTATTTGTTTATTGTTCCTGGAAATGCAGGGCTTGCTACATGTAAGACTCCATTTATCTTTCTAATAACTACACCACACAAAATTCTTCCTCTTCTGTTGTTCATACTGAATAAATTCTAATTTAAGGCAGAAATGTTACCAATCTCTCAGAACATGTCCCTGCATTATATGACGTTACATTTCTTCCTGTGTCTATTATTAGGGCATGATAATTATGTAATTCTTCCTTTAGGATTTCCTCTCTATTGCAAATGTCTCCTAGATTTGTTGTTAGCAAATTTCATTACCTTGCTTGTAATTTTTTTGCATCAAGCTAACTAATGACATTACTTAGACTTACTGACTACTCTAGTCCTATAATTTTGCTTTCAGCCCCATCAGCAGTTTTCACTCCCAGTTCTGTACCTTCATCATTTTATAGTATTTATGTTAATCCTCATCTTCTCAAGTTTAACTAATAATTATCCAGGTAATACCAAATCAAATGTTTTACCAAAGTCTACGTTGATAAGATTTATTATTTTTCCTTTGTTCTGATATGTCATTATCTTATCAAAGAAAGACATTGAGCTGGTCTACATCTAATGTGCCTAATCTACATTTTAACCCATTTTCTGCTTCCATTCATGTCTTCTGTTACTTGTGGCTAACATTTGCTCTAAAAAGCTTAAAGATGTCATTGATGGAGATTAATCAGTATTCAGAAGTGAAGGGTAAAGAGCCCTCAAGTTTTGTGGCTGCATTACACAATGATTTCCATATCCATGCCCTTTAGCCTCTTGAGTGTACTGCTTCTGCTCTCTGGGGTTAGTTACATTCTTTTCCTTATGGAGTCTGAAGCAATATCTTCCTTTAGCTTTTAGTTATCTGCCCTGCTGCTGTTGTGGTCAGTGCTTTCCTTTATTTCCTTTGCAATCATGCAGTAAACCCTTTATGTCCTTGTTTTCCTTCCCTGTGCAGGTCTGGTTTGTTTTGATTTTGGATGTTTGAACAACAGTTCTCTCTGCATTATCACTCCCTTCTCATTTTTTTTTTCACTAGGCTTTCTGCATATTCCTGAGATGTCCTGCACTGTCTGCATCACAGTTCACATCCTATGCAGGCATCTAGAGCTACTGGTAATATTCAGCCTTATTTTGTCTGATGTCTTTGGAGAGAAGTAAGATTCAAGGACCTCTTCCGTACTGTGACTACTTGAAAGCAAAGCAGAATATGAATTTTGCACTCCCTGGGGTGATGATCAGATAGCATTGCTCCTCAGCATCTTAAGGAATGCAGGCTTTAGGGAAAGAGGAGCTGAAAACTGAGGTATGTTTTTATATTTTTCCAAGCCTTGAGGGCTGATGTCAGCAGCACTCATACATTCAGTTTTTTCACCTGTGAATCTATAGCTAGAGTTAAGTTTGGGGTAGGTCTGGAGTTTAGAACAAGGGTTCCCAATGTCAGCCTTGGTATGTGAGAGGAGCCCACCCGTTGTGAGTGTCCAGAGAAACAAACCTTCCCTGGCTGAGGCCTGCAGACCATTAAAAGCCTCCCACTTCAGCTCTACCCAAAATACAAGTGCAGTGCCTGACCTTCACCTTACCATAGACAGTCTGGTGGACTGCATTGGCAGAATTACTGGGCATTATTATTATTATTATTATTATTATTATTATTATCATCATCATCATCAGTCGGAATTACTGGGATATCATGGGCATCTCCCTTTTTCTCTGGAAAATTTTTGCACATAAGCTCTGCCTAAATTACATCCTAAACAGAAGATTTGCATGGTTTTAGATGCATATATAAACACTAAATCAATATGCTTAATTACTTTTAATTACAGGTAGTAAATAATAGGCATTTATACTGAGGTAGCATATAATATCTCAAAAAGACTCTTACAGGATTTAGGTAGAAATAAACAATGTCAGTTTGCATCCCTAAAAGCTGACAGCCCAAATTGCTTACAGCTTTACAGCTTCCACATGGACTTGGTGCAAGTGGAAGCTATAAAGCGTACTCACTCATGGAATCTAAAAAGCAAATCAACAGCAAAACTTTGACTCCCTCTACTCATTTCATTTAGTTGAATTTTCTGCTGCAGGTTCTCATCAGATTATATAGGAAGAACTTGTTTTTTCACACTTAAGTTAGTTCTCCAACAAGGTACTTAGCAGAAAATGAGACTGGATTTTAGCAGTATAGGAATCTACATAATTCCAAGCAATTTAAGGAATTCAAGCAGAACAAACTGAGAGGCCAATTGTAAATCATCTGTACTCTTCAGGGCTTTCTGTAATCCAACAGAGAAAGTTTTCAGGGCAAGAAAGAGGACTATAGCAGAACTGAAAAATGCATTTGACAGAAGAGAAACAGTATTGGTAACTTGATTTTCTATAAAACAGATATCAAACCCCAGGCAAGAGACCAACAAAGACTTCCCAGAATCCAAATATACCCACTCCGTAGGCAGCGCAGGCTGCAACCAAAAGGAAGGGTATAATTTGGAAATTAAGAAGTAAATCAGAATCAGCTGGAGTGTGCAGGTAGGAGATCTGGTGATGAGAACAGCTCGGTATCTGTATCCCTCAAACAGAGCTTAAATGGAAACACAGCAGTCAAATTATTGACTATGTAGGTTTGCCTACAAAAATTACCAAGTGCTTTGGCTTGGTTTCCAAACTGAACTTGTTAACATGATACACCTGGAAATGGCACTTGAGACTGGGATAACAAGCAGGTGCTAAACATGGTAATAGAGATCTACAGCAGATGGAGAGATACACACGTTGCCATAGAAACCATGCAGGAAAAGTGTGTAGGAGTAAAGCATGGCACAGAAAAGCATCTGGGGGAGAGGCCTGATGACTGAAGAGCCGAACTTACTCAGCAGCTCTTAAGGTTAGATGACACATTAATAAAACTCAGTTCTTTTTCAGGATCTAGAGAATCACAGAGGAAAGGAGTCCTAACAGTGAGCTGCAGAACAACCGAAGGCAGGAGTTGTGCCATAGTGCAGGGCAGAAAAAGTCTCTAGAGAAAGGTTGGAGATGGCCACGAGATGGATGAAAGAGCTGGGAAGCCCCTCAACCAGAACCACAGCACGTGCCCCCCTGTGCCTGCTGAGCACACCTAGACCCAGGGGTGATAAGGGCATGTGCATTCCTTGGACTTCTTTCCCAGCAGCAAGTCCATGGAGGGTGACCCAGCCTGGCTCATTCGGAGCCTGCAAACTCTCTCCCCTGCACAGAACCTCTTGGGTGTTCCCACAGAGCTGCAGGGGTGACTCCTCTGTGATGGACTCACATGTGGCTACATTTCTTGAAGAAACCAGGCCCTAAGCAGACAAATGTGTATTTTTTTAATTCCAGAATTCCCTCACAAAGAGCTTGAGTAGGGGAAAATCTGGAGGAAGCTCTTGCTGTACTCCTTTGGGGTGAGTGACGTGGCAGAAATGATCTCCTTGAGCTCAGGGAGAGGAGTCACCTGGGTGGTGTTGAGGCAAGGCAGAAGGCAAATCCTTCCATGGTGCAGAAGGACCAGACAGAGGTGACAGGGTCCAGCTGCTGCCCTTTGTGCTAGAACAGCCTGCACTTAGCCACAGTGGCCTGTGAGGCAATACCCCAAGTTCCCTTCCTGCTCACAAGTTGGAGAGAAAAGGGCAGAGAGTCATCCATCCCTGTGTAGCTTGAGCAAGCAGAGGGTTGGCACTTGGAAAAGATTCAGGACACACATCCAGCTGTCAGCAGCAGCTCCATAACACAGCCAGATTAAAGCCATGCATTCTGGGAAGTGATGCAAGGGCAGGAAAAGGGATTGAAACATGGGGCTCATCAATGGTGTGGCTGTGGAAACGGCTCAAACTCTGATTGTAACACCTTTATCTCCTGCTCCTGCTGCTGAGCTGCATCTCTAGGACAAACTTTAGTCTGTGTGGGGATTTGGAAGTCCTCCAGGACAGTGTAAGTGCTTTGAAGGTTCCAGGTGTTGGGGCTGGGTGGTGGGCAGAACTGGCAGCTGTAGGGGTCTGAAATATAAAAGGCAATGTGAGCGTGCTGATTGCAGTTTGCAGTGTGGAGCAGGATGGGGTGGCGTGGGTGTCGCTCTTGTGTGGTGGCTGCAGAGCAGCATGCCTTCTGACACTTCTGCAGCTCCATGGCTGCAGGATGAGGATGACAGCTCCAAGCTGTGAGTAGATGCTCTGCATACAGAAGCATTAAAGAGAAATTACACAGGCAGCAACTCCAAAGAAGCCTCTCCAGAGGCAGATGCAAGGTCCTTCAGTCCTGTTCTTCACTGAGTTCTCAGGGCAGTCTTTTCCTTAGAGGGTGTCTCTCAGAGGGGAAGCTACCGGGATTACACTCCCAGCTTCCAGCCAGACTGAGCCTTTGCTGCTGCCCCTGTTTCCATTTCCATGTCAGGATTGTGTAGAGTTGAAGTAATGCTGGACCCTGGAGCATGACTCAGTGCAAAGTCACACTGCGTGCTGCTCAAAATGGAGCCAAATGTGAGTGTGAAGAACGTGAGTGGGTTGTGGGCAGGGATGGAAACTTTGTAAGCAATGTAAGTTTCTGACGTGTGAGTGTGCTGCTTTCAGCTGGACCTGAATTACAGCAGAATGTGACACATAGGGACTGACAGAGAAGAGCAAGGAAATTAGCAAGGAATGACTGACAGTGATTGAAAAAGATTTTGACTCCTTAAGACTATAGAAGATCTGATGAATAACAGTTCAAAGCAGGAACCAATGCTTCATACATGTTAAATAACAAAACCAGAGATGCAGGGACTCAGTCATGCCTCTAAAGCTCCAAAATTAAGATATTCTGTCAAAATATATTCACAGTGTGAAGTACTCCATTGGGTGAAATAGTTTGTGTTACATTTACCTGACCTTACTGGCCATTTTCATCCACAGTCAGGAGAATACAGCCATGTGCTCAATGTGTTGAAGGAGAAAGCCTTCAACAAAAACCCTTTTTAACCTTCAACAACAAGCCTTTTAAACCAAATTTCCTTTATTTTTCTTGTGTCATGGAATCTACAGTTTTACTAGGTATGGGTCGTTTATACTTAGCAAGAAGAGGAAGTTCTTTCGTGTTTATTATCCAGAAGAGACCAGAAACATTGTTTTCCAAGCTATTAAAACTTTTCCAAGCTATTGAAGTATCAGTTGCCTTGAGAAAGAATTTAACCTCAAGAACAATTATATGATTAAAAAGTGCAGATATGAAGCTCCATCAGTGATGTTACTTTTCTGTAATTTTCTCATTGCCTGGCAGCTCCTCCAGTTCAGCAATGATTATGAAAAAGTTGCACTTCTCATGCAGTAAAGGCAAGCTGCACTTCTGGCTTTCCTTTCCCAAGACGGATGCCATTCCCCCGGATGCCTGTAGAGGATGTAGTTCCCTTAGCAAACGAGCAGTAATAGTTTTGTCTTCTGTGACCAGCTACGAGAGGCAGATCCAGATTTAAGACTGTTAAACTTGGTCTCATCCTAAGATACTAATCCAGGAAAAAAATCCTGAATTAGACCAACAAGAGAGTGATAAAAAACTTGTATCATTATATATATATATATATATATTTAAAATTTTGCACTTTTATTTTAAGCATGTAGGTGATGAAAACTATGCTGAAATTCAGAGCTTTTCCTCTTTGAAACTTTCTGCTCTGAAGACATAATACTCATCTGAAGAAATGCTAAGCATGTTAAGTGGCTTTATACTGAAAGAGAATAGGTTTAGATTAGATATTAGAAATATGTTCTTGACTGAGAGAGTAGTGATGCACTGGCACAGGTTGCCCAGAGAAGCTGTGGATGCCCCATCCCTGAAAGTGTCCAAGGTCAGGTTGGGTGGAGTTCTGAGCAACCTGATCTAATGGAAAGTATCCCTGCCCATGGGAGTGGGGTGGAATAAGATATCTTTAAGGTTGCTTCTAACGCAGACCATTCTATTATTCCATACATAGCCAGACTATAAACTTTGAAATAAATAAACAAGAGTTGTTTTAGTGTTGATCACATCCTGGGAAATTAACAGAATGTTTAGTTGTGGGAAATTTGCTTGAGCTATGATAAAATACAATCTATTTCATCTAGTACCCATATTTGGGCCTACAAGGATTCGATTTGAGAAATGTCAATAAACATTTATTATCCTATTCACGTGCTCCTCCTCCAGATCTGCAGCTCTTCCTCATTTCCTCTTCCAGAGCCAGGAATCCTGGGCAGGCAGGGCACAGCTGTGGAGCCCCAGGACTCACCTCTGCTGCTCTCCCAAGGGCTGGGGTGGGATCCGGGTCATTTTGAACCACTAAACTGTAGCTGGGGGAGGAGACTGAGAGCAGTGAACTGAATACAAGTTATAATTAGTAAGATCCTAAACTAAAGAGAAAAAGCCGATGGCACTGTGCAAGCCCTTAGTAAACGTGGTTTAGCTGTCAGCCTTTCTGTGCTATTCAGCATTTTGTCAATGCCACCTTACGAGAGCCTCTGGTACTGCACATGCAACACCTTTGGCAAGATAAAAAAGCCAAGGCATAGGGAAAGCAAACCTGAGTTTACCATGCTCAGGGACCAAACACTGAGGGGCTGCAGAAATGTGCACTAAGGATTGCTGGTCTGTCTGGGGTGGAGGAACATTGTACTGACCACCTGTGATGGTTACAAAGGCCAGGCACAGGTGAGGCTGTGTCTCTGCTGGGACTGGTTGTCCTTGAGCAGGGGGGAAATAAAACACACAAGTGGAACTCTTGCCTGAGTTGCTTTTGCTTCACATTTTCCTAGGAAAATTTCAGGGCTATAGGAATACATTTTGATACCATGCAATTATATAACTTCAATTAAAGTTTCAAGGGATTGCCAGAGCAGGAAACAATGTGTTTGGAGGGCAAGAGGAGTTCAGTTCTGGCCAAAATTTTATTTGATACACAATGTTATTCTGCTGGTCTGCTCACCTGTAGGTTCCCAGGAAAAATGCAGGGAAAAGACCTTTTTTTTTTGTCTGCAGTGACAAACATGCTCCTAAAAAGGTAGAAATTGTGAATTTTATATCTGTGCACTGGTAGTATCTCCTGTCCCTCTAAGAGAGATTCTAGGCATAGATGCAACAGGCAGTCCAAACTGGTCTGCTGGAGGAGACTGTATGTGTGCTTGGCAGGGAGGGAGAGATATGTGGTAATTTAGAACCAGATTAAAGTTTATAAATATATTTTAAAGACACAGTGCTCATAGTGTGCTGTCATCATTTGCTGGCCCAAGGCAAAAGTGTTTTGAATGTCATTGGGAAAGTTGAAACCTGCTGGTAAGAGGTAGGAAGGCCAGGGCAGCTTTCATGGGGTAAAAAGCTGCTACAGAGGGGTGCTGTAAGTAAATAAACTATTTGTCTGAAAAATGTTCTCCTTTAAATTTTTGCTTCTATGTATAATTCTCACATAGGGAATTTTTAGCATATTTTGCAACACAGTTGTTTATGGTATTGTAAGTGTATAGGAAGAGCTGGAGAGCGGAGGAGGGAGTTTGAATAAGATGAGGATTGGCCTCACTAACCACAGTCATGTCTGGTTCTGACTTGCTCTTCTTCATCTGCAGATTAATTAAAGTCAGAATGAGGATCCTCTGCCCCTGATTTTAAAAAATAATGCAGCTGCAGTCAGTGAAGCTGTGACTCACCAAAAGCCATGACTGGCTTGAAAGATTTCACAGAGCCAGACCAACCTCTCTGAGTTAGATATGCTGGCATTCCATGAAAGAAAAGTGTAGTAATTGGAGGAAGAACAGGAGGAGAAAATGTGTTTCCTCTCTAGGCTGTGTCGTGGCATTGCTCAGTGCATGAACTGCTGGGTTGCACCCTGCTCTGTGGGTCCCAAGCAAGATCCCAGCTGTCACATCCCTTCTTGTGTATGGCACGCTTGGATCCCTCACTCCTCTCAGCCCGCTCTTATTTTGCAGGGAGAATTCCTGTAGCCGTTATGTGGGAAGATGACTGGAGCAAATGTGGAGGAGGTAAGAAGATAACTGTATGGAAATTACAGTGGAAAACATGGTTGCTACTCCCTGGATGGAATGTGGTGGGCATCCCCGACCTCCCACACACAATCTAAGGAGGACTAAATGGGAGGGTGGAGGGGACTGGAGACATTGTGGCCAAGCTCTGGCAAAACCCTTGCAGAGGAGGGAACTCGGTGGTACTTTCTTGCTGATAATCCACACAGCAGCTGAAAATCAAGGGAGAAAAAGGAAAATATTCCATTGTTGAATCAGCATCTGGGGCAAAATCACTCTCCTTGGACTGAAACGTATCTCCATCGCCGGTACTATTGTCATACCCACCTAAAGATATGAGCACCCCTCACTGAGATATATGACTAAAGTCACTCATGCTCCACCTGAATGTGAAGAAAGAGTGTAAAAGTTATATAAGGTAGGAATATAAACAGAAGAATATGGAAGTATGTAAGTTAAGAAATGGAGAGAAGTTGGGAAGACTCCATTGTAACTTCTGAGATCAGTCGATGGGTGAACCTGCCTTCTCCCCCTCAGAGACGCCTATAGGGTAAGAACCTACACGATTATCTCGACCTAACTTTTGTTAGGGATTAGAGCTTGTTAGTATGTTGCTTTGAATTCGTGTACTGCCTTGAACACGGTTTTTGCGGTCAGATACTATCACCGGCAATCCTCGACCCTTAACCCGCCACAATTTTATTCTTATTCCGTAACCTGTTATTAACGCGAGTCCTCCCAGAGCGCTGACAGCCTAACCAATTGTTAACGCTTTGATGAAATCTCCCCTTTTTCACGTGACACGCCACTTTCAGACGATTCCCAAGGTGTGCGAGCGCTGCCCGCACTAAAGATGGCGGCGGCGCTGACCCGGAAGGGGCGGCGGGGCCGGGCTGGGTGAGGGAGCGGGAGGGCGGGATCGCCCATCCCGGCGCGGCCGTGCGAGAGCCCGGCCAGCCCAGCGCGGCCAGCCCGGCCCTGCCGAGCGGGGCGTGGGGGTGCCGGCGGCCGCCGCCATCGCAGCCCGCATGGGGCGGGCTCGCTCCGTGCGCCGGGGCCGGGGGCGCCGCTGAGGGGCGGGAGCCGCGGCGCCATGCAGGGCGCGGACCCGGCGGCGGCCATGAAGGGGCCGGAGGGCGAGGGCAAGACGGAGCCGCCGCCGGCGGCGTTGGGGCAGAGCAGCGGCGGCAGCAGGAGCGGCGGCGGCCGCGGCGGCAACAAGGGCTGGCAGTACAGGTGGGCGTGAGGCGCGGCGAGCGGTGGCGGGCCCGGAGCCGCCCCGGCGCGGGTGGGCGGCGTGGCTGCCCCGGCTGCAGCAGCGCCGGAACCGCCCCGGCACCGCCGGGGTGCGGCACGGCGGGCACGGCTCCCTCTGTCCCTGTGCCCACCATCCCTGTGGTGCCCGCGGGCGGGCGGCTCCCGTTCCCCATCAGTACAAAGCTGCCGGGGGATGATGTGCCTTTGCTCCTGCCTTTCAGATCCTCTTTTGCCCTCGCAGAACGTGGAGACCTGTTTAAAGTTGTTGGAGGCGCTTCACCCCTTTGCAGCCTTTCCGAAAAAGCGAAACTTTGTGCCGAGTTTTAGATATTTTTAAAGAACTTAATGGCAGTCATTAATTTTTTTATTGATGCTTTCTCTTAGTTGCTGGTAGCAAAACTGAGTGTGCACGGAGTTTCAGTTTCATCTAACTTGTTTTAAGAGCGGCTCTGCTTAGCATGAATCGGGGTGATTACTCAGGTTCAGCAAGTCAGCAGAAGGGAGTGGAGAAAGCCAGAGAAGCTGAGCTCACGGCATTAGTTTGAATTATTTGCGTGTGTGTTCGGGAGGCTTGAGGGTTTCCATATGCTTTTTTTCTGCTCTGCTGTCTGTTTGAACACATTCCCACTCACACGCTGGTAGCGGGCTCTACAGCATCACTTGGGAGATTGCTGAATCCCTGCTCCCGGGTCTCTCTCTCCTCCTTGGCTGGAGTTCTGCCATGTTGCTGTTGAAAATGCTGCTGTTCTGTGAAGTATGCACACTTCTCCTTCGAATGGAGACTCTCCAGAGCCGTCATCTGCCAGCCCAGATGGACTGGCTTGCTGTTTCCTGCGTGTGGAGACCTCAGGGCCGGAGCGTGCTACAGGCGGACGGAGGGACGGGATGACTCCGGGACGCGAGCACCCAGGAGCGGGATGTGCAGGCACCGAGCGCCCTGGTGCTTTTAGCAGGGAGTGAACAGCGCGGTCATCGCTGAGAATCTGGGTCATGAGTATTTTACTTTTCTGGTGACTAGTGCCGGAAAGAGAAGTGGTGATTTCAGGGTGAATATTTCAGGCTATTAAGTCAGGAAAGCTAATTGTCAGATGTAGCTATTGGCTGTTTTAACCACTGTTTTTCCAGTTACTTTTAAACTCTGGATTCAAGTAGAACTAAACTTTATAATGAAAATTGTTAAAACAGGAGCTAGTTTATGCAATCAAAGTGGAAATACTTTACATTGTTATGTGGAATTGGAGGCAGTGGAATGGATGAGATGCCTGATTTGCCTGCATGTCTTTTTAGCTATACTGTGTTTGTGATGGTGGTCATTGGTCAGTGCTGTACAGTGAAATTCCACTTTTAAAAATTATTCATCCAGTTGCTTTGTTTCTTCTTTCAATGCTATGGCTTGTATGATAACAATTGAACTGACCCCGAGTGTTAGCCATTTTGGTGGTTTGACAGTGGGAGCTGTTCTTCATTTTCCTTGTAGCTATCAATATTTTGTTTAATTTGCTCTAAGACTCTAGTGCAGTTTATTTTTTCATTCTAGATAATTTGGAGAAATTTAGTGTACTAATTCTATTATTGTGGACACTTGAGATACCTCACTGTGAATCTCTGCTCTGCTTGGGATCAATTATTTACTCCTACATTTGTCTCTATATCTAATTACCCTCAAAAATATCACCTTTCCCCCTGTCTCCCTAGAAGGCCCTTCTGAATGAGATGCTGTAGCTTAGTTTTCACTTTATGAATTACTTTTGTGCTAAAATGTATTTGACAAAAGACAAACTCCCCAGTGATAAATCGGTGTCTAACATATGGGTTTCAGAAACAGATTTTCTGGGAACTTTTGGTGGAAATTTGATCTTTAACTTTCATAGCACAGAGTTTGAGCAATGTGTGGTCTCATAGATTGGTAGGAGTAGGATCCTGAAGTACTCGCTTTCCACAGACCACATCTAGTGCAGGAGTTTAGCTCACTGTTTGGTGAAGCATCTGGTCAAAACAGCTATGGCAGAGTTGTCAGACAGAGAGACAACAGGTACTCAATACTCCAATGCTCCAAGTAGAGAATGAAGACTATGGATAAAAAATAAACCTCCAAGACTGCTGGAACTTGAAATGATGAAAACTGAATTTCTCAAAGAGGTGCAAGGTCACACATACTTGGCATAAATGGAGTATCTAGAAAATAAAAAAATTAAGCAGGAAGTCTGACTTTATATTTCTGTAGGGGAATTACAGGGAGATTTTAAAATAGCTGTGATAGAGTTAGATCAGATATTTATCATACTGAAGAAGTGACAACCAGAGACTGCCAGACACTTCAGGTGATGTGGAGATAGAGCTGAATCTCCTGTCAAACTTCATGCTTGTAGCCTGTGAATTGGTGAGTTTAGGCAGCCAGCATAGCAGTGGCTCTTCTGAAATTTGTAAGGGATTGGTTTCTTCTGAGGGTAGGAAGATGATTTTTTTTTTAAATTTACTTAGTAGAAGTTAAGAGTTCTTGAGAAGCTGCTCTTTTAGCCGTCTGACAGGAAGTGATCTTGTTTTCTTGTGAATATATGATCAGGTCAGAGTGTGTCTGAGAACGACCAACCATTGGCTTCATTTTCCCCACTGGGGCAGGAGCAGCCTGAGTGTAAACTTGCATTTCAGTAGATAAAGAGAGCTCAGGGGCTGCACTGCACACTAAATTCTTTAACCCTATCTTCATTTAGAGAAACAATTACCAGGAGGTAAGACTTCTGAATAACTTCAGATTATTATAAGATTACTTGATAAAGTAGTTTAAGATTATAATATTTTCTTTATTTTCAGCAGTAACCAAGCAGTGAAGTAAGTACAGCCTCACCCACAGAATTACTTGCACTCAGCAATTCTACCTTACCTTATGACCATCTTCATTTGGTTTTTGTCTTGCTCTGGGTTAAATGAACAAGAGTGCTTTCAAAGCAGTGAGAGAAAGGAGGCAGGTTGAGCTGGTACTTCTGTGACATGTGATTTGTAGTCATTCAAATAACATAAAAATTTCACAACCAGAAAGCAGATTCTCTGCATGAGCTGAATGGAGAGCTGATCAGAACACATGCCAGAGACGTGTAACAAATCCTGTCAGCATGGCTTGAGGGGCTTTCAGATAATTTTGAGAGAAGTGAGTGGCAATCACTGGTTCTTATTTATCTACAAAATGAAATGTTCAAAGCACTGTAGCTGACTAGAGAAACAAGATTGTCTATCCCAGTTGGAGACATGCTAATGTGCTGTCCTCTTATGTTTTCCTTAGTGGTTCTGCTCTCAAATATGTAGATCGATTCTCCTATTAAAAGTATTCCCAGTATTTCCTCCCCTGCCATTAGAAGTACAGGTAAAGTGTTCATGAATTTCCCAAATGATTGCTGATTTTGAAGCTTACAAGTTATATTTCAAAACCTATTTACTTTTTCACTTCTCCTTGTATTTTTGTAGATAGCTGTCTTTGTTCCTTATTTCTCAAATGGTTTTAGCATCTGTTCACTATGGATTTAGCCATGTACAGTTAAAAAATACTGCAGACTGTGTCTTTTGCTCTTTAAGGAAGTGAGTTGCTTTTTTTTTTTTAGTTGTTCCTGAGAGTTTGTCTGAGTGCTGCAGGGTTATTCACAGTTGTCAGTTAGTATAGGAAGCCATTTGGATAAAAGTAGCTTCAAGGAGTAAATTTCCTAGACTGATAGTATATTTTACTTCTTTTTTTTCTTGCTAGGTATGACAGTAGCCAGTAAGAGGGTTCCTCATGCTTGGTGGCTTCTGCTTGTCATTAGTTTGTTAAGTTAAGACAGATTCTCTTGCAGAATTACTCCATGTGTCTTTGGGCTGGAGTAGGAGGCTGAGAAGAAGAGCAGAGAGTTTTGCCAAAGGGTAGCACTAATTTTTTTTTGGTATTGAATGCAAATGGATAACAAATTTTAAACAATTGAAATGGTTGCCAGTCTTCTTTTGTGGGCTTTAGAGCCTTTTCAGTTGATACTATGCAAGTCTCTTCATAAATACTAAAAAAGAGGAGTGAACAGTTACTGACCTTAATTCTGTCTTCCGTGTTTGAGGAGGCCAGCATGTGACAATGTAGCAGAACTGGTAACTGAAACAAGTGAATATATTTTAATTCTTCATTTTGAGATGATCATGAACAATTTTTCATAAAATCATCCAGTAGGAAATGTGTTTTAAAGGCAATGCTCATTTCTAAGTTTGATCCCAGTTGCTGTTGAAGATGACTAACAAAGCTTTGCACTTCAAACACATAGAAGCAAAGCATGTGAAACTGATCTAGGCTGTGGAAGTGTTTGATTTTCATTTATGTTATCTTGCAAAAATGATGTAATTAGTAGTAGTAAAGGGAAGTGTCTTGAAACTGATACAATACTGATGTTGGGGGGTGTCCCAATGTCAGTCTTAGTTGCAAGAAGATGTACTGAGTGTTTCTAGTTTCCCTGTGTTTCTTGTTACAGTCCAAGAAGTGTTTGATCTTGGAAGAATAAATTTCATCTGTTTGGTCTTTAAAGCTGGAACCAGCTTGGTAGAAACAGATACAGGAGGTGATGGCAGCTCAGTGTTCAACAACATTTGCAGACCTCTCCCTTGCTGGTCCTGTGTTCCTGTCTGGGAATCAAATCCTTGCTTAGGCTGCAGTAGGGTGGTGTGTGCTGACCTAATCAACTGGCTCCTGAGAGCAGGCCAGAATTTAAGCTATGCTCCTTGTTGCTTGCTAAGCAGAAGAAATGTCCCAAACCGTCATGAAAATGTTAGTGTCATCCTGGGACAGTTCTCTATAACACTGTTACCCCTAGTGCTTCCTTTTTATTACCCATCTGCTTTGTTCTGCTTTTTCTTTTTGCATTGCTTGAAATTCTTTGGGATTCTAGGTGGAATGTGTGTATATTTGCTGGAATCAATAACTGTAGCTCCCTTTTTTATGGTGCACAACAGCAGAGGGAGAGAGGCTGTAATGTTGTGGTGTCACTCCCAGATGGGAGGTCTAGCAAGGAGGTGTTTTGATTTTCCCCTGCTCTTGCAGCTCACTTCCTCAGTATCCCACCGTTGTAAGAACCTGCTGGCATTGTCACATTGAGGTGCCAGCTCCCAAGGGAGATGATGTTTGTACTGGCATCCTCTGGGTTGGCTCTGATGCCAAGCCTGTGTCGAAGTGAGTCCTTACCTTCCTTGCTTCTGTTTCTGGTGATGCGTGGAGATACCTCAGCACTGCGGGACCTTCAGAAAGCCAATGCTGCTCACTTTCTGACTTGCTGCTGGTCTTTTGAGGTGTGGCTTGGAGTACTGAAGAGATGATTTTCTCAAGTGGTTGCTGTGAAATTCAGAATTTATTTCTGCAATTTTGTGTATTCCTTTTTATTACTAAAACTCAGAATAGGAGTGCTGTCACATTTGTTTGATATGCTGGAGGGAACTGGCTGAAAAACCTGGTGCCTGAATTTTTTTATCCTCATTTGACTCTTTGCTTAAAGAGTATATCGTGCTTCTAACACTAATTTAGAAATTCTGCACTTCACATAATTTGCTCATTAGAATAGACAAGAAGCTCATATTTAAAATGATGCTCCAGTTACATCCATCTCAGGATGCATTCTATGTCATTAAAATATTAAGGTCATCTTTTACCTAACTGATTTTACAGTTGCTAAAGCCTCAGGCACTTCTCAAAAGGCAGGTGAGCCCTTCATGTTCACACATGTATTTAAACTTGGAAAATTGGCGTTGGAGCAGATGTGTCATAAATTAAGAGAAGTAAATCTTGGTGTGAGGGGTAGTCAGTGGATCTATTTGGGGAAACAGGTTTGGGTAATTTAGGCAGGAGCTTCACGTTGACTGATGTTCTAGTAGGGAATGTGAGCCCAATTCCTGAGCCAGGTGACAAGGTCTGGGTTTCCTTCTCCAGCCCTGTGGCTCCTCAGTGAGTGACTGTCAAGAACACTGTCCCTCTCTTGCTTCTCAGAGTTTCTCCATGTTGGACAGACAGAGGTGCCACACATGGGAGCTGGTTCTGGCATCCAGTATACTTATGTTCATAGTGGGATGTTCACTTAGAGTTCAAATTAAGCTAAAATGAAGAAGCACCAATTTTTGGGTAGTGTCTAAATACCAAATCATTTGTGCTGTCCATGGAATAGATTTCTGCAGGAGTTAATGGCTGTTACAAATGTCTATCCATCACTAAGTGCAAAGAGTGTTTTTCAACTTCACCTTTTCTAATGTAATTATGTAGCACAAAGTTAATTAAGAGGAGTACAACATTAACATCCTGCTGTGCCACACACATTCTCTCCCCAGAGAGAAGATGGAAAACAAACTGCATGTGCCTGACCTGATCACATTGCTTAATGCAGCAGCAGAAAGCACCAGCTGCTGCTGTTACCTTATCCTGGGATGGTTCCTGTGCTGTACTCATCATACTGTGAAAATTAAAGCACAAGTGCAGAGATCCCTGTTTACTTACAGACCTTGCCTTGCCATGCCCTCTGATCACCTGCCAGCGCTGCTGAATTCTTGTAGGGGATCGCTGTCCGCTGGCAATGCTGCCAGACAACTTTCTTCTTAGGGTGCTTTCAAAGCTTGTACCTTTTCAGATTTTCTCTTCTGTGTGTTTAATGCTGAAATTGGAGGGGAGGGCAGGCTGAAGCTGGGTAGGAGTAATGCTGTTCTTTTGTGTGTGTTAAGCTGCCAATCTTGTATTTGACAGCCTGCTTTGGAGCTTTTTGCTGTGGGTAAGCATTTTTTCTTTTTTGCTTTTAGTTGTGAATTCCAGAGTTTTCAAGGAAGCTGGAAATCCTTGAAGTCTTGGTTAATGTTTAAGTATTTTCAAATTCGTTTCCCAAAGAACCTGTTTTGCACTGAGAAAGTTGGTTACTTTCATTGCATGGTGAGGTATCAGAAAGCAAGAGATCTGCTGGGCAGAATGGCAGGATGCTGAATAAAGGAGCTGGTTTCTGACCCTGGCTCTGACTTCATTTGTGGTAATAGTCATATATTATTTAAACTAGTTTTCCCTGGTGATCACTAACTGTGTTCCTCTTTTTCTTGGAGGACTGTTTTTGGAACAGTTGGCTCTGATTTTGCAAAACTTTTGCAGGGTCACAGTTGCAGCTGAAATCAGTGGAACCCATTATTTGAATGTACGAATAAAATAAAAATGGGACTGCATCTGTCTCAAAATTAGGCAGAAAATTCCTTGTACCTTAGTTCCCTATATCCAAATGGAACGATAATGTTTTTGTCCTCTAACTGTTCAGTACACAACTCCTTCATAAATATCCATAGCAAGCACAAGAAAATCATGAGGGAACTCATTATTAGAGCATGAATGCATAAATTAATAATACCTAATACTCATTGCACGAGGAAAAGGAGCACTTTTGAATAATTGCTTGTCTGGGAATCACCATTCCCTTCAAGCACCAAACAAGAAACTAGCCCTGCTCTCTTTATATATGGTCATAGTCATAGGTGGTTAATGTGTATGCTTTCTTATTTAGAGTTTAAATCTTCCTGGTGTCTTATGCCTCAATTTTAATGTAAGAGTAGTTTTGCTTAATTTCTCTGTGTTCAAGATTTATAGAATAATTTGGGTTGAGATGGGCCTCTGGGAAATCTCTAATCCTTCTGCTCAGAGCTTCAGAGTTAGAAGATGTCATTCAGTGCTGCTGAATTGCACCACTTTTAATTGTTTGCCAGCTAGACTTTAAACTACTGGCCATTGCTTCTTGAGTCTAGTGGTCCACAAAGGATTTTGCTTGCATTTATGAATATTTAGATAACAACAATTGACAGTAGGCTATTTAAGTATGTTCTTATTTACTTGAAAGGTGATAATAATTACTATCCTCAGTATTTAACGTGAAATGTTGCAAATAATATTTAAAAAATAATTACAAAGCAAGAGGCCCATCTGAGGTAGCTGACCAGTGTATTTACCTTCCATTTCAGTGTTTTATTGCTGCAGGGACCAGAATGGCAATGTGTAATTGTTAATATAATATTTTAAAAATAAATAGTCACAAATACTCAAATCTCAAAACTGCAAGGGCATATCTGGATATCTCTGGTAGGAAAAGAGCTGCTAGACTAGAAGGAGAGCAGAATGCCTTGGGATGGAACGTGTAGTAAGCTGAACCATGTTGGACTGTGCCAAAGAATGACTGAACAATACAGAGGTTTGCTCCACCAGTCTCTGTGGATAGTGCTTACCAGGATGCACTGCTTTCCCAGGTATCATAGGCAGCAGATTGTCCAAAACTGCAAAGATGCTCATCCATCAGTGTTTGCCTTGTATATATTTTATCAGTACTGCTCATTGGGCAGAGCAGCTTTAATTTGACTGCTTGAGCTTTTTGGAACTAGATTTTGAGAGTTTTGGGTTTTGTTCACAGTAATGTGTGAAACTGTGCATTATGGTGTGCTGATGTCAACTGGCAATGTAAATGGTAGCAAAGCTGCAGGCAACCTCTCCAGAGGCATTAAGGGCAGAGTTCAGACCTTTTGAGGTCCTCGTTTTTGTATGCTCCAGCTCTAAAATGATGTTGGCTAAATCTACAGTTTGTTTTCCACTGATAGCATTGCAGCAAAATCTGCTGGGTTGGCTACTGACTCTTGGGTGCAGCTTCAGTTCTGTTCTGCTGATGTAAATCCACAAATAAATTGTTCAAAAGTGGAGTTCTTGCTGACATAAGGTGTTCACCTGTGTGTGAGACAAATTGCTGAGCTGAATGTCATTGCAATTTTTTTCTAGGCAGATGTATTGTGAGAGCTAGAGAGCTCTGTAAATTATAAAGTAGTTAAATAATTTGTTTTATAGTCATTATGTGAGAACAGTTTTGCTACTTATTAATTAAATATTGTCTTTCTTCTTCTATTTGCTACACTGCAAAAGTATTATAGTAGTTTCATTTGTATGTAACTAACCTGTGCCATTAAAGCTGAAAAGAGGAGAATGGAATACAAATTTAGTTAAGATGGTTTTAAGAAACACCCTGTTAATTTGATTTATCATTCTCCTTGAGAAATAGTATTGATAGAACTTGATGTGCCAGAACAACTGTTGTGTTGAGAGCAAGGGTTGGTGAGGGTGGGCTGTGGAAGAGCCCCTCACCCCAAGGGTAGGGAGGCTGGGCTGCATTATGTTGGAATCAAGGACAGCTCATGGCTCATTTTGGCTCTGCCACATGTTTTCTTTGTGGCAACCCCGTGCTGCTCTTCCAATGCTTGTCTATACTCCCAAGGATTTACAGGAGTCCACGTGAAGAGAAGTTTTTATATCTAATGAGGGGGTGTGTGTTGTTGCATACTTGGAGCCAAGTGGTGTTCTGAAAGTATCCTCAGGATCTACTGTTGATGTTCTTATCATGGTGTTGGACCTCTTTTCCTTGCACTTGTTTTTGGTTTCTAAATTTATAACTGAGTAGTCAAACATATGAGCTGAAGAGCAGGAGCTCTGCTGCCAGTTCACAGCTGACTGTAGAGCACTGCTGGTGAGTTGCACAGCAAGGATTGTTTTTTTCCTTTCTTCCAAAAGCTGTTTGGAAAAGCAGAGGTAATTGATTGATGCTTCTGCCTTACCTTGTTGGGTGTACTGGGGAACCTGCTCCTACACCACAGAGCTGTGGAATTGGAGTGTGCTTAACCTGGTTGTGGTTTCTTGCAGTTTCAGAAGATATGCCCAAAGTGTTCACCACTGACATAGCTGTTAGGATTTTTTTTCCCCTTTCTCTTCTCCACTGCCTACCCCTCCGTGTAAGAAAAAGGGGGATCAGTGCACTGTAGATAAGCACTTTGCAGTGCCCAGTGAGGAAGAAGCAAGCCATTGCCGACAGTCAACCTGTGGGCAAATGGAGATGAACAAGTTCAGTGAAAATGGTCGCTGCTTTTTCCAAACTGTATAGTTGAAGTTACTCATTAGTTTGCACTGTTACAAGCCTCATTTCTTTATTTCCTTCTTTTTTATGCTTTGCCAGCTTTTAATATGAAGAAAGTCTTTCACCAGGGGTTTGCATCTTGCTGTGAGCTCAGTAGAAAAGAGCATTTTCCCTTGGCCAGGATCCAAAGCCACTGCCATAACAGTGGTCGTGGCAGTTCTGGAGGCTGGATCCCCCTTCTGGAGCCCTCCCTGACATCTTCATGGGCTCCAGACTCCTGGCCATCCTTCCTGCTGGCAGCAAATCCACACATACTCAGCTGCCACTTGAAGTCAGGCCTTACGCAAGTCGGTGGGGAAGCCTTTGGCTGCTGCGTTTGCTCTTCAGACAGCTGTTGGGTCTGCAGGGACTTGGCTGCTCAAAGCATCCCACGTGGTGCTGTCTAGGTCCCAGCAAAATTAAAATCATCTGAAGGGCAGTCTTGGAACTGTTCTGTAACTGCTTTCTTGAGATGAGTGTAATTTTTGTGCCACTGCTGTTTTGTTTTTTTTTTTTCTGTGGGGTTTTCATGGAAACCTACCCATGAGGGGTATGGAAAAAGGTTGGCAAAGCCTTTTGCATTGCTGTTGCTTCTCAGAGAAAATATTGGCCCAGGTGTGAGCCTGGGTGTCTTGGCAGAAGCTCCTGAAAGACGTCATTATGGGACTACTGTTCCTCAGTATCTGCGTGCAAAGCTCGGGTGCTGCATGTAAACAGGATACAGGGGAGTTTGGCCTCACTGTCACTGTCTTCTTTCTTCCCTAGGACAGGAGGCCACCCTGCAAGGCACTGACACCTGCTGCAACTTAGGAAAGGAGAAGTAAAACCAGAGAAGGATAAATAAGCTAACAGTGATCCTTTGTGAATCTTTTATTCCTATTATTTTTTTAGTAGCATGTAGATATGTAGAAATCTGGCTTGTGGTAAACATCTTTTATATAAGGGAGGGATAATTTTGTGGGAAGAATATGAACTGATGTGTAATTGTTCACAGACGTCTGTCATTTGCTTACATGGACAGTTTCAGCCCATCTCACAGTGTTTATAAACTAAAACATTGTGACAGTCAAGTTCAATGGTGTTCGGCATTTGGGAAAAAAAACCCCAGGTTTTAGGAGGTGGTGTATGTTGCTGGGCTAGAGTTCAGATGTTGTATGATGTGTTCTGCATAATTTTTTTCTGGATTATGATTTGTATAATACCCTCACTTAAAGTAGTCCAGCAAAAGTTAAAATAATTTTTTTTTCATGTCCTTAAGACTGTGATCTGTCTATTGCAACATTTCCTTTCTTTGACAGGACATGTGAATTTCAACAGAAATAGGGCCTTTAGGGATTGTTGACTCACGGTGCTGAGCTGTTGCTATTCCTCTGACAATCTGAGACTGTGGTGAGCATTTTAAATAGCAACAACAGCATCTTGGCTATGGAGAGACACACGTACCCATAGGTTCACGTATGTGCACGTAGGCAGCAGTGTGACTGCACAGGGATTCTGAAAATCAGGAAAGATCCCAAGGAAGCCAGCCCTCACTGTCAGTCTTGTGTTGGTCAGTGTTTTGTGTAAAGTTCGCTTTTGAAATCTGTTTTCTAGAAGTCAAAAACCCCTATGTTGGAAATTCTGGAGGCTTTTGAAGTAGACTGGTGACTTTGAGACAGGTTTTGCCAGCACTGTTTCCAATGAAACAACAGTAGGGGCTTACTCATATTTTATGAACTGTGGTTATCTGTGAGCAGAGCCAGTGCTTGAACCTCTTGTTCTCAAAGTCTACCATTTTACAAGCTTTCTGTATTGCTCTGTAGAGCTTGGCTGTCAGTTCCATAGTAGTGAAATATTACTGGGTTTTCTTTGGGTTGGATGTGCTTTTGTATTTTTTTTTAATGTTTACTGCCTTACATCACTGCTTTAGTAACACCAAATATCTTGGTTTAACTCTTGCTGTGGAGACACTAACCTTAAAATTTCTTGAAGAAATGCTTTAGTTACAATCCCTGGCCTTGTTCATAAATAATACTGAGAATGTTTTTCTGTATTCATACATGCAGAAGAAGATTAGGAGGTAAACTCTAGTTCTGTCATGGGTTTATATATAGTTATAGAGTTTTACGTTTTTGTGAATTGCAATTTGCAGAGTGGGTTTAGATTTCTTTAGTGTATGTAATTTTCACTTATTTAAAAATAAGTCTTAGTTCAAATGTTGAAATATTAGTTCTCTGTCACTTTCTCAGACTTCCATGGGGCAGTGTTTTCAAAGCCTTTCAGCTGAGCCCTCCAGGACTGATGAGGTTAGAGATATAAATTATTGGAGAGGAGGCATTTGGAGCTGTTTGGGTCCAGACAAAGTGAAAATCCAAGTGGAAAGGAACATGCAGATGATGGCAAAATGTGATGGCAATTTGATGTGGAATTACATCACCAGAAGAGCTGCACTCTCTTCTCCAGTGTGTTTTTCTGCATGACAAAGTCAGCTTTTTATCTGTCACACCCAAAAAAAAAAAAAACCCAGAAGTCAAATGATTTTAATCAAAGGCTATTTAATTTACCCTTGTCAGATGAATGGACTTCCATAGGTCATACACATAGTCCTGCTGTATTCTCTGCAGTCTGAACTTACCTTTCTGATTTTCCTTGGCTTCTGTTAAAGGTATCTGTGATTTAGGCACATCAGTTAATGGGGGTGCAGTGGCTGTAGCCCAAATGTGCAGGGCTATGTACAGTGTGTCACTGAAAAGCAAGGGTGTAGCTTGCATTCACTAGAGCTGAAAAACAATTAGCTGTGACTAGGGACAATTTTCAGATGAGTGAAACCCAAGCTCATGCATTTTTATGACTATGCAATCTCATATTTTTCAGCTAAATTAAGACAGTGAGCAAGTCTAAACTGTACTTCCCTTGTATGCCAATAATAACAAATGAGAGGCGTCTGCAGAGGATGAGTTTGATTATGTCTCCTTTAGCTTCTCTGTACATTTAAAATATACGACACCCTCTGCTCTCCTGGGTTTTATTTTTATCTGTAGTACCACTTAATGAGCTATTAGAAATTAAATTCCTAGATAGTCCTGCTGGCTGCTCTCCATTGCAGGATATTACTGCAATACTGATTGCTGCTGTAATAGCTAGGACACATTTTTTTGCTTTTAAAAGTAACATTTAAAATCAACGCTTGTTTTTTTTTTTTTTTTTCTTCAAAAAATGTATATTCTTGTATCTCTTGGCTTGTGTTGTATCACTGAATGGCAGTGATTTACTCTGTGGCTGTTTTCATTAGTGTCACCCTAAATGACTTCATTTAAGATGAAACAGTGTAACATGTTATATTTATCAAAATGTCAGATTTCTAATTAATCTGCTGTCTATAAATGAGGTGTAGACAGCAGCTTCAGCTGTTACTTAGAATTTAACCCAGTACTTAGCCCAGTTATCTTTACAGCCAAAACAAACTAAGGGAGATGATCCCTTGGCTCTCAGTCCTGTTTTCCCCACTTTTCCCCTTTTGCTGACAGGGGGCTACTTTGTCCATTTAACAACCAAGAGAGGTTGCTGCTGCTCCAATGGACTCTGAATAATTTCATTTAATCTTCAACCTACTACAACCTACAGAATTTTTAATTTAAAAATTAAACAAGATTAGAAACAAATTTATTTTGGAGAAGAAAATAGTGTCTGATATTTGAATCATTATTTCAATTCTTCTTTGTAATAATAGGAACTTTTTTCTCATGCTGGACCTGAATTGTCTATGAAGAGTGTGTTCTTCAGTGTGGGGTTATGCCCCACTGTGAGGTGAGGGCATTCAGGTGGCACTTCTAGATTTATGGGAACATACAACATAAAGTGGGTCTTTAAACTGTTGTCTTAAAGTGAGTAATTTGTAGCCATGGTACTTGTAAGCCTTGTGTACCACAACTGATTTTCAGAAATGGCAATATATTTTGCCTATAATGATATTAAGTCTAGATGCCAAGAGCCTTTGGTGGATTCTCATTTTTGGTGGATGTTGCAAGTCGAATCTTCAAAGGAGAAACTACTGGATTTTCCTGCCAGGCCAGAGGAGGAGATGTTTTGGCTTCTGGTTTAGGTTTCAGAATGTGTTGTGTTCTGTAGAACATCTGTTCAGGAGCATGACTGTGCAGGGGAAGGGTGCTGGACACAAGGGATTAATAACACCACACTGATGTAGGAGTAGCTACAGACTGTTTAGGCTGGTGGCTGCAATCCAGGGGTTTGTTAATAAATTAGTGAAAATTAATTTTGTTCAGGAGTCCAGAAGTGCAAAATTTGTTTTAAAGAGAGAGCAGGAACCAGAAACAACATGGATACAAAGTCTTTAATTACCTGAAAGTTGTAAAAATGTGTCTAGTAGTGCCTGTTGAATTGTTACAGCTAAATATGGTTGGAAATTATTTGGAATTCAGTAAGTCTGGTTAAATTGTCATAAGAAACTATTTTAGGAACAAGGCTGGAAAATCTTTAAGGAGTAGCATTATTAAATTGATAGTGCCATTCTAAAAATGAAAATAAAATTAATCTCCTGAGAATAAAGATGGTCAGAAGGATCTGAAATATGTTTGGTATTGTCTGATTGCTTTTCTCTCTTTTTTGGCAGTGATCACATGGAAAACATTTGTGGCTACTTAATGAAATACACCAATCTTGTCACTGGCTGGCAATATCGGTAAGTCTTTTATGGTGCTTTTTAGTTAATGTTGATGTCTGCAGCATCCAAATGAACATGTTTTAGATTTTTTTAAATAATACTTTGATTTCCCTTTTTCTAGTAGGCAAACTATGCAAGAACCTTATGCTTTTCTCAGTATAGATTAAGCTAATGTGTAGATGAATAATATTTGTATTAAGACATGAATATAAAAAAGGCATAGGCAATATAAAGCAGGTAACTCATTGACTCATAACTTTGCTTGTATGTGTAAAAAGCATTGGGTTTTTTCTCCTTTTTATTAAAAAAGATTGTCTTTGTGTTTTCTGCTGAGTCTTCACTTTTGTGCCAAATTATGTTATCACTTAAAAAAATAAGACTTCATTACTGTAAATTCAAACTCAAGCAGGCTTTTTCCTTTCCCCAGGATGTCATCTTCCCTGGAATAACTTGCTTTTCTGTGTCAGGTGAATTTCTCTGGTTGGGTTTCTTGTTTAATGCTGTTCCTAGAGCAGCACAGTGCAACCAAATTAATGTTGGAAAAACAAGTCCTTAGTGTACCACACTGTGCCACCTGTGCTGCCCCTGGCATGGAGTGACTCATGTCAATATATTCAGCATTAAACTCAAGTGAAAGTTGAAGCACAATGTCCAGTTCCATTAAAAAAAAAAATCTGGAATTGCTTCAGTTTCATGGTTTTGCATCTCAACTCCTTTGTATCTGGGGCTGTTTTAATGTATGTAGTTTAAGGATTTATTAAGCCCTAAAGATTCAGAATATAGTTTTTGATTCCCAAAATCTTGTGATAATGTTCTTCTGTGGGCATGTTTTTCTGTTGTGCGATCTCTGCACTCTAAGAAAAAAAAAAGCCGAGAAATTAATTTCTGTGCCATTCTGGGGACATAATTCACATGTTTAGGGTTTTCCTGACTCAAGCCTTTTAGTCCCAATCCCATCTGTGCAAACTTGTAATGAGAGTATTGACTTCTCCCAGTGCCACCACCTGCACAAAAAAAAAAAAAAAAAGAAAAGGAAAAAAAGCTGGTTTTATTTAATGTATTTCCTTTGTTATCCTTGAAGGTATTTTGTGTTAAACAATGATGCTGGCCTGCTGGAGTATTTTGTGAATGAGCAGTCTAGATTTCTGAAGCCCAGAGGTACCCTGCAGCTGGCTGGAGCTGTCATTTCACCCAGTGATGAAGACTCTCACACCTTCACAGTTAATGCTGCCAGCGGGGAGCAGTATAAATTAAGAGGTAGGACCTGGATTCTTGGGCAGGGGATCCTTCCACTAGAGGACAGTCCTGGCTCTCACCTGGGGCTGCTTGGCTGGGCTTGGCTGCAGGGCCAAAGCAAGAGAACCTGGTTGGCAAAGTGCTGCCATGAAAATTATGTGCAAAACTTCCATCCCATTGTTCAGCTAGAAATGGTCTGTGTTTATGGATAGTTCCATAATGTTTGGGTTTGATGAGCTTCAGGAGACTTCATATGTGTAGAATGGGGTTTAATCTTCATGTGTACTGTCCTTAAATTGTACTGATTCAAAGTTTTCTAAATCATTGTAGGTAGCAATACTGTGGTGATGCTCACAGAGAATTTAATTATTCAGTTTGTGAGCCACCTTATGGTGGTTATAAAAGCCCATTCTCTGATTTTTTTAGGCTGCAGAAATCTAGGCTAACAACTTTGAATATTTCTTCCCTTGAGGACTTGCTGCAATTTTCTAATTTGGAGTACCTTACTTTTATTCCAGGAAAATGTTTCATGTTGTTAGATTACAATATCTGTGAGGGCACTTATGGTTTGTTGATATTTTAAAACTAATTTCATAACACTAAAAATAGCATAAAGAAAAAAGAAAGTATATACTATATATGTTGATCTTGACTTAACATTATAGTTACTACAGTTAAATGAGTTTTAGATTAAAAATAAATTACTTTGCACTTTGTCATTTTTAGGAATTAAGCAGTTGTTTTTGCCCGTACTTTGAAGTGTCTTCATTTAACAGAATCCTTTTGGTTTGCTTTTACTAGCTACAGACGCTAAAGAGCGGCAGCACTGGGTTAGCAGGCTACAGATATGCACACAGCATCACACAGAAGCTATTGGAAAGGTATGACTGATGCTCTCATGGGCAAAAATCTGCCTGGTGGTAGAAGTAGTTGCAAATACAATTTCAGTGTTATTGAAGCCCTTCCATTTTGGGAATGTTACTTTTGTTGTCTTTTTTTTTTTTTTAACCCCTTACTTTTTTTTCTAAAAACCACTGAGCAGCCCACAGATAAATTTAGTGTGAATTCCCATGTTTGAGAAAAAAGTCTTCCACACTGTATCTGAGTACTGTTATTTCTATTTGCTAACCATGTGGTGGGTATGTGTTTAGTGTATTTTATAGAACCACCTGATTGCCATAACACCTGTTCTGATACTTGAATAAAATCTTGCTTTTAAGTTACAATCAGCATCTTATGGCTGGTTTTGTTGTAAGAGATAAGTTGAACTAATAGCTCTAAATGAAATTCCATTCTTTTAAATGTCAGCTCTATCCCTGCAGGATCTATTATGAGTCATTTTCTGGTGCTGTTGCAGATCAAGGACTGATCTTCAAGTCAGAGAAGTGATACTTACTGATCAATCTCATTTCACAGATTGTTCTTAATTAGTCTATAAAAGAGGACAGCTAGAAACAGTGGAAAATATTTATCAGTTGCTATTAATGCATTATTAGGGCTTTGCCATCTTTCCTTGCTCTATAAAAAATTTAAAATTAAACGGTTCTCCTGTATCTTTCACATTAGAACTTTTGCTGGTTATTAGGATTAATTGTAAATGTTTCTCAATATGCTTGTTTATTCACTAGAACAACCCTCCTCTGAAATCTCGCAGCTTCTCTCTTGCATCCCAAGGAAGTGCCAACTCTCCTGGTGTGCAGAGAAGACCCAGTCAAAATGCAGTTTCCTTCTTCAATGTTGGACATCACAGATTGCCAACGGGAAAAAGAGTTCCCATTATGCAGCCAGATCACCTTGTAGATGTTAGAGAGGTTTGTATGCTTTAAATTCCCTTAGAGTTTTTTGAGAGAGCTGTGGTGCTATTTGTAAGGTTGTGGAGAAGCCTGCTGTTCTTAGTTGGATATATTGTCAGTAGCATGTCCTAAGCTATTATTGCACAGCTGTGTGAGGATAAGTAACTTGTCTTGGCTAATTGTAGAAGTACATGGTGTATATTTGGTGATTTTTGTACTCTGAAGCAGTATCCTGATGCTGAAGGTAGAACCATGTTCTGATCTTTGCAAGTCCTAGCACTACAAGTGACAAGGGAATAGCCTTTAGGGATATAATGTCACATACTATGATACTATTGTATGCTTTTCTTCCCTTGTCAAGCTATAGAAGAACTGACAAGCTGTGCTTGTATCTCTTGTGACTAAGGAGAAGTTGGTCATGATTGATATTTCAGAATGCTAATACCATTTTCTGGTATGCTGATTCATTTTGACAAATTGTCTAGGGATGGGTGTGACTGAACAGAGAGCAATTCAGATGCCTGTTGGTTTTTTTTTTTTTTCACTATATGTTCAGATGTAATGTATTTTAGGAGACAAATCCAGAAATAATTACCTTTCCATCTTGACTGACAGAACAGACTACTGGTTGATTTTAACTTGTGAATATATCCGGGGTGGATCTTGCCTATCTAAAGATAATGCATTGCAAACCTGTAAGCACCTTAGTGGTGGTATTGATGTTAATAAGTATTGTAATGTGAACTGTAATTAGTGTGGTCTGATACATTTCTGAGCAAAAATTAATTTCTGATGGAGGGCTTTTTAATTTAGCAAATAAAGATACAGGAAGCATGAATAGCTAGAAATTGAACTTAGACAACTTGGAATAGAAGAGTGCTGTATAATGTGAGCCTCATTAACCTAAAAATATGTGCCTGAGCACTGTGGTAAGTTTTCCAGTAACTGGGTGTTGCAGATACTTTCACTGGTATGGCATGCTGTCATTGTGCCTTGATTTACATCAGCTATTGAGGTGTAATTATTCAGAAGTTTACACAAGGTGACTGCCTCTTTAAACCTGTGAGTCTGTGAATCTTTCTCCACAGCAGACTGTCCTTGCAGATGGGTAATTGCTGCCATCCTGTTTTTATCCTCTTAGAGCAGTAAAGTCTCCTATAGTGCTAATGCACAGACGTGTAAAGTGCTGCTAGGTACTCAGGAAAATAAAAATGTTTCAAAAATGGCTTTTTCACCTTTTGAATTTTCCAACACCATTATGGCATGCAAAATTTCAGGGAGGAAAGAGTGTGTGTGTGAGCTGGAGCACTGAAGCAGTGGCTTGTATCCTGTAACTGAGATAAAGTGGAATGATTTTTCTTGTCATTGTGAAGAGCACAGGAAGCTATTCATGCTCTCTTGATTGCTGTTGAGTTCGGTGGCACAGCATGATTACTTATCAGCTTAAAAACTTTAGACTTGTACAGATGAAGAATTCTCAGTAGTGCTGACTCTTCTGAGTGTTAGTTTGCTTGCCTTCTTTAAGCTAAAGTGCTGTTGGATACAATGCCTACTTTTTTGTAGATATGATTAAAATACTGAAGGGCAGGTATGTGCCTGTTACCCCTGAGCATAGTACAGCTTGAACACTTAGAAATTAATTTTGAAAACCTATGGGAAGAGCAAGTTCTTTCAAAGAATCTGGTATGTTGTGACCTTCTTTAATTTTCCCATGAGTTGCACTATACCCGAGTCTCCCTTGGCAGTCCCTTTCCCTTTAACTGCCCCTTGTTCTTGGCTGAATATGTGTCGTGATACTGATGCGGTTACTGTGCAAAGCAGGAGGTTTAAGAAGATCTTTCTGCTAACTTGCACTAAATACAGGTGTCTGTGTGTTTGCAAAGTGAAAACAATAGCCTGTGTATTTTTCCAAGATTTTGAATTTTTACTCACTGTGCTTTTTTTCTCCTGACACTTTTTTTTTCCCAGAGCTGAGTGTATAATTAAGAAAAACCTTAAGACCATTCAAAGTGTGTCCTTTGAAAGGGAAAATGAGTCTATTTGAACTTCATAGCTAAGCATAGCATGGCTTGTCCTATTGTCTGGCCTGATCCTGGAATGAAGTGCTTGGGGCTTACCACATGGTGAATTACTAACAGTGAAGGTCACCAGAAGGATTGTGGTGATTTGTCAAATAATTATCTGTGTGGTTTTTGTGGGAGTTTCTTTTTAAGCCAGCAAACTTTTTCAAAGTTGGAAAAAAACTGCACACAAAGGCTTTTATCACACTTGTGACTGGGGAAAAATGAGACACATGTTGTGATAGCAGCTGTGTGTTTGCATAGGCAAGGCTATCTGTAACTAATTGTTTTAGTAGCTTTCTGCCCTGTTGCTCTTGGTATATGCTAAGGCTGACTCTGCACAGTTAACACCACTTTTAAGGAGCCAGTGCTTTGTAAATTCACACCTTTGAATGCTATGGAGCCAAGCCCTTAAAAGTTCCAAAGATCATATACTGTGAACTTGGATGAATACATGTTCCTTAAGTTTTGCATAAAATCTTAAAAGCAGTTGCTGGAAGGGATTGCAGGTAGTAGTAGTGAAAAAAAAAAAAGTCAGATACTGCTAGGATTAGGAATTAAATAGTTTTTATTGTCCCAAAACCATTTGAGATCCTCTGTGTGCACAGGTGGACAGGTATCACACAACACTTCTACCACCTGATAAGTGATTGTTTTGTTTGACAGATGATGTCTCAGGCTGAGGGCCAGCAGAGAGACTTGATCAGGAGCATAGAATGCCTTCCTGCCTCTGGTCACCTTACATCCTTGGATCAAGACCTATTGATGCTCAAAGCAACGTCCATGGCAACCATGAACTGCTTAAATGACTGTTTCCATATTCTCCAGTTACAACATGCTTCTCAACAAAAGGGATCCTTACCAGCAGGTGGGTATAGGTGCTCACTGAGAGCAGAACTCTGTAACAAATACAAATCCCTTCCTTGCAAAAATGTTCGTTCCACTAACACGTGGGCAAAGGAAACTGCTGACTGTCTGGTTTCTTGTGAATTTTTCCAGACCCTAACTTGTCCTGGGTGGGACTCTGTGTGCATGTTGAATATATATTTTTTAATCATTTATTCTATCAGGAAGTCTGTGGCAGCAGCTGCATAAACGTAACATCTAATTGCTGTACAACATCTCACAACAGAATAAACTACGTAAGGCACCTCAACACAAAGGCTGTCTTTGGGATATAATTTTAATAGTGGAGGGGGAATTTTATGGCATTGCAGATTCTGGGACATACAGTGTCCTCTACATCTCTGCCAAAACTTATGTTTTTTTAATTCTTTTTTTTGCACATTGAATACCTATTGTTATTATTTACATGTGTGTAGCTTCCATTTCCAGTTAAGCATTAAAATACAAAACTCTAAATTTGCACTGATTGTTACTAATACTTTTTAAATATCAGTATTCTTGTTTTGAGTTACTACCTTAGTTTAAACCATGGTCTAAGGACAAGTGTTATATTCTATTCTGAGGCCAGAATGGACTTGTAAGTAAATGAAAATTGCTTGAAGGTCGGGAAAAACAGAAAATCTCTTCTAATAAACAACTGACTACCCCAACAAACAAACAAACAAAAAGCCCCCAAACCCTACTGCTCATGGGTGTGGAATATGTGCAGTCACAGGCAGCAAACAAAAATGTTGCCATGTCTGCACAATTGATCACTTCTATGCAAATAAGAGCTTAGTGGAATTGTTCTACCCGACTCATGTGCAGTGTATGGAATTGAATGTGGTCGTGGTTGTTTGTAAATTCTTCTGCATCTTATTGTGCCTTTTTTCATGTATTTATTCTGTGGGTTTTTGTGAGGTTTATAGGATTTTTTTAGGTTTATAGGACACACATAAATTCTCTCCCCTTATCTATCCCATATTCCTCTCATATTTATGGTGCCTGCTATGCCTGGGCATATTATTTCTGAGCTGTAATTAATTTAGCTTCCAAGATGAAAAAAATATTATACAAAAGTATTAAAACTATGTAAAAAGTGCTTGTGATTCTGAAATCACCAGAGGCATTAAAAGAGAATATATAAATAGATTGAATTAAATTTTTGCTATATTTCAGTTCAAAATTTCATTTTAAACACAAAAAACTAGATGGCAACTCTTGAGATATTTGTCTGAACTCTGAAGTTATGCTGAAAGAACTCTTCCCATTCTCTGTGATTTTTTTTGACTGTTGATGCATAACTGTGGGAGATAGACATCAGAAGTAATTTTGTTTTGGCATTTTCACATATGCACTACTGAGGTGATTTTTTGACTTGTATCTGGGGACATAAGTAGGGTCCAATGAGCACCACTGTAATAACTTAAAAAGATAGTTTTGGTTTGGGGTTTTTTTTGACAAGTGATGTAGGTTTTTAATTTTTTTAAACCATGCAGGGAAAAGCTTTAATTCACTGGCTGCTATTCAGCTGGTATCTGCCTGTTATGGCTGAATCTAAAAATACTGCTTGAACATGTCCAAATCTTGAAGATTTCCAGTGATATCCTGGGGAGATGGATGGAGAAGAGAGGATCAGCAGATTGGATGATGCATTACTGGGGCCAGGGTTAAAAAGAGAAAGTTAAAAGAATGCATGTGTCTTTCTGCAGCCTTCCATCTGCCCCCTGCTGTGGCCTTTCTTGAGAGACTGTAATACATTTATTCCTTTCAAGGATTGCCAAGAACTTTTTAAAATTGTATATTTTTAAATCAGTTTAGCTTAGATTTCTCCTCTTGACTAAGGAGGGATACTTCTGGTTCGACTGGTGGAGCCAGGCTTAAAAACCAAGGATAAGAAATACTTCAAGAGTGCCAGTTTGCTATAGATTGTTATATGACCAAAAAAAACCCTGAACAAACAAACAAAAAAAAGAAAACAATCAGAAGACTGAAAATACTTCCCCAACTCATCAAGGTGTATTCTGAATCACAAACTTAAAGATGAACAAGAAAGTTCCACCTATTAGCTTTTGTGCAACAACAATTTGCAGCTCTTGAAGAAAAATGTAGGAAGTGAAAACTCAATAGGTCTGCACTGTGCCAGAGGGGAAGTGCTGACAACTGTTTAAAAAGAAATTGGTGAAGACTGTAGGGGAGGAGGATGTCACAAGTAAGGAAAATTGCTGTGCCTATGCAAAATAGCTGAGAGCAGATTTGTATATGCTTTTTCAGTGGAAGAGAAGTCTTAAAGTGGTATGTTGTCCATTCAGAGGGAATAAGGCACAGCTGGTAGCTCAAATCTTTCAAAAATACCCTCTTAACAGCAAAAATGAAACAGAAAATGGAATAAATAAGGTTATTTTAGGTGTAGCTGATAGAAAATATTAAAGGGAAGCTGTTGGGTAAATTCAAGCTAATACAGAGGCAGAGATTGTGGATTAAATGCAGCCTAGAACATGCAGTTAGAGATTAGTGTGTTGAAAGTTACAGCTTAGAAAGCAGATGTCATGGAGAGGTTTTTAAGATAAGTAAAACATTTTCAAAAAGGTGTGATAGCAACATTCTGAATATCTTATTTTTTAACTTCTTTGAAACTTCTGTTTAAATAGCTTTAATTTAGTGTGATCAGGAATTCTTGTTTCTTATGATGTAGTGGATTAATGAGTAATGGATGATGAAAATAAGCTACCTGGCTGTGGAAAAGTTGCCTTGCCTCAAATAGCAAAGCTGGACTTTCCCCCTGTATTTTCCTGGTGGAAATGCTGCTGTTTATCTGAATTGAGCTTACTCTGCCTGTTTTGGTTGAGGATGTGACCTAGTTGCAGGTGACAGGGGTCTGGAAATAAAGGATTGTGTATCATGTGGGAAGAGACAACAGACGCCATAGTATAGGTGTCTTAGTATAGCACAGGGAGCTGCTATCTGGTGGTAGAAATTCAGGTTTCCTAATAATTTCTGTATTTACAACCCAGCCAAGATGGTTTGTCAGTTTGTGTGTTCTTCAGTAAAAACTGATTGGAATCACCTGTACATTTACTGCCCTTTGAAAAAGAATGGAACATTTGTATTATTAATGAGGAACCTGACCCGTTCTGATAAATTAACTGGGAGTAACCAGAGATGCTGGAATCATCAGGTGGGTAATAGCTTTCCAAACCCTGTGTTTTTTTTTTTTTTTTTTTTTTTTTTGGTTTGTTTTTGTTTTGTTTTTTTGTTGGTTTTTTTTTTTTTTTTTTGACAGCTATTATTTATTCAACAGTGTGTGCCTGCCTTCTCTGCAGCTGGGAAAAGACAAGTACTCTCTCCAGAGAAAACAGTGGCAATAAAACTTCTGCTTTATGTCTTTTTAGTTTAGAACAGAGCTGGGTTTTGGAAGCTGATAAGTGGAGAGCTGTTTTTAATTTTGGTAACAGCTAAAGAAAAGTGTAAGGGCTGCTTTATATTCCCATGATACTGGGCTCCTCCTGTAGTATCTGATTACACCTTTCATGACACCAACTAGTTTCTCCAGTGCAAGTTGCATGTATTACAGCTCGCCAATCCCAGTGTTTGTGCTAATGATCACTGAAGGTGGTGTCTCATTGCACCACCTTTGTTTAGTGGCTGCTGGAGGCATTGGCTGCAGGAGGAATTGGCTTATTCCACAAGAAATAGTTCTTTTGTTGGAAACGGCTGCTTACTGACCTTGTAGAGGATGAGCAAGCTTCAGCGCAAACTTTCCTTTGCTTCAGGAACGACAATCAGTTGGTTGGAACCGAAGATCTCCCTGGCAAACCACTTCAAAAATGGAGCAGCTCAGAATTTCCCAGCAGAGATAAACAAGCCAGCATCTGTCAGAGAAGAGCAGTCCATAGCAGAGCCCTGCCAGCTAACAAGGGTAAGGTAATGTGACATCCCATTTCTGTGGGGAATTATTCAGAGGAATACCTGTAAATGTTTCAATCATGTTATGTGGAAGTGATTTAATGACAGTTATTCTCATAGTTAGTTGTGTAGGAGGAGGAGTGAGGACAGTTGCAGTAAGTGAAACTCTCTACCTTGTTTATTCAACAAATTTTTGCTGCTTTATGTAGCTTGCTATCAAGTGGAGGGAGCCAATTGGGGTGGTAATGCAAGGCAATGAAATAGGGTTTTTGCACTTCATTATTTATTTGTTTTAGATAAAATACAAGGGAATACTGCCTTAATGAAATTCGTGACACTCTCAAAATAGGCCCAAGAAGAACTGCCTAAGCAGACAAAAGACAAAATTGCTGGTCTTCAGCTATTACATTTTCCTTTCTTTTCTAGGTCTTGTTGCATCTGTTGTTCTTAATCTGAGCAACTCTCTTCATTTGACTGTAGGGTGGCTTAATGTATTTGAAATACAGTTACAGTCTGTATCATTTTCAGCTACAGTCGGTATCATTATAACTGACAAAATGGATTTGAATTGCAAAACACTGAAGTAAAAAACCAGCAGGGATTATGGAGAAGAACATGTTTTCCTAACTAAGCTAGAAAATCATAATTACATCCTCTTTATGCTAGTTGGTTTCACACAGTTGTTTGGCTGAGACTGTGTAACTGTGAAAAGATAATGTGCTGTTTTATGTCTCTGCAATAGCACTCGGCTGTCTTAGAGCAAAATCGAAATGGAAAGGATTTTTTTCAATTGCTCTAGTTTATAGATTTTTAAATGGGTCAGAATAGTTACTATTAAGTTAAAAAAGGATGAAACAAAACTAGGAGCTTTCAACTAAACCACTTCATTCCTTCCTTTCAGTAATTAAGCTAGTCACAATTTAAGTACTTAATGTATCTGACGTATGACAGGTGTTATCACTCCCCATAGGTATTTTCAACTGCCTTATTTCTGAGAGCAGAACAGCTTAGCATTCTTGGAAAGGAGTCATCTGTGTGATACTGCACTTGTCATCAGGATTTGAGCCCTGTGTGAGGGCTTGGCCCCTGGTTTTGGTGTTTGAGTGTTGATAAATCTGCCTTGACCCAGGGCAGCTGCTCCAGGACGAAGGCTTTGCTTAGGCAAAGGCATATTGCTGCTTTCCCGTGGCATTCCCTCTGCATTTGCCTCCCTCCAGCTGTTTGTCCCAGGAGGATGCAGCTCAGAGCCCTAGGATCCCTCCTGCCTGAAGTGTTTGGCTTTCTGCTTGTGCTGTGGTGGTTGTTAAAACAGTGCAGATGTAATTTCTAGTCTGTCTGCTCTAGTTATACAGACACGGGCACCTGCAGTTTGTGTATGTGTGGGGTTTTGTTATTTTATTGAAACTACTCCAAGCTACTTTTTTTCTTTCACTGTTACATATTTGCACTCACTGCAACCTCATAATGCTTATGAAGCACAGCTTGTAGATACCAGGCATGATGGTAGTCATGAACTCAGAATTGCAGTCTGATGCAGCCCTTGGAGCAGTGACAGCAACACTGGAAAGGCTGAAGTAGTGTGGAGGTGAAGGGGGATATTGAGGTGGTTGGAATTGCTGCTAGCTTTTGGTTTGCTCTTTCCGTGTACGTGTTCCATGCTTGACATTCTGTGAACTCACAAAACTTACAGGAATTTCTTTAAAGCTTTTTCTTTTTTTTTCCATGACCCATATGAGAGAGGGTGAGAAATTTGAGCCTGAATCTTCCAGATGGAATCTGCACTGAGTTATCTTCATATCCATTCAAATTCTTCAGCTGTTGTTTATCTTGAGAGTAGATTCCATTGTGTAGCTCTCTGCAGGGGTTTATTTAGCCTTTTTTCATACACAGGCAATTAAATAAAATATGAAGTCCTTTTTGAATACTGTCTGACCAGTTACATCTTTGAGCAAAGTTTATGGCTCTTATTCCAGGAACCTGAAGAAATAAATCCAGATGAGGAGCTGGAAGATATCTGTGATGATAAAGAAGATGACCTAGGAGCAGTGGAAGAGCAGCGCAGTGTTATCTTGCATCTTTTGTCTCAGCTGAAACTTGGCATGGACTTAACAAGAGTAAGTAACTGAAGTGTGAAGGTTGGCTGCAGTAAAAGTGAAGTATCATTTAAAACTCAACCCCTGTAATGAACAGTATTGAGTTTAGTATGAAATTGTGGCCAATAGCAACATCAGGTCCCAATATCTGATGTCCCAGATTGAGGCTGGTTTAGGTGAAATGTGCTGACTCTGTCTTTTCTATTACCTTCTCCTTGTGTTTTCTACTGTGTTCTTGTTGCCTTTCCTGTAATGGCCTATCTTCTTTCCAGTGTTTGAACCTTAGTCTTTTCATGCTGTTTTCTTCAGCCTTCTCATATTTTTCTTTCTGCTTTCTTTCCATGATCTCTTTTCTATTTTTTTCACACAACTTGTATAACCCTACACCTGTGTCCATGCTGCTTCTGAAAATAAGTTTTCTTTTGGTTCTCCCTTACCTATCTTTAGAAGCCTGTTTAAGCCTCTTTCCTTTTCTCGTTTCTGTGTTTGCTCACAAGCAGGCAAGAACAAAGTTATGTTGGAGAGAATTGGATTTAACACTTGAGTGCAGATCTCAAAAGCAAGCAGCTTGGAAAAATTAACACTCAGGTGCTGTTAGACAACTTGGGCAGCAAATCTGGGAAAATCAGGCTGCTACCAGCTTGTGTTCAGTTCCTTCTTGTAAAGACTTCTTGCCATAAGCACTAGACACTTTGAAATAAAAAAATGGATTTTACAGTAGCATGGAATGAGGAAAACACTCTCTTTCATAATTATGGATTTTTTTTTTTAAACCTATGTTTTTTGAGCAGTAGCTACATAGCCCCTAGAAACACTTGTATTTTGCAGCTTACGTTTCACAGCTTGGGAGGGAAAATGAAAATATGGTTTTAACAGGCCCTGCTGTCTGTGGGTCAGACATAAACACCTGCTGCTTAATGAGGAACTGATTAAGTCATTCTGTCACTTACATTGAAGGTTGGATTTAGGGTGTCTTTTGCTCTTAGTTGAAACAAATTGTTGAGCCTGTCTCCCAGTTGTGACTTTTGGCTGTGTGGGGAGAATTGTGTGTATTTCAGAGGAGGCAAACACTGAATTGGACAAACCTGACTTCAAAACAGGTAATGAAGTTGTTAGAATTGTACTTAACTCAATATCAGGGTACTGAAGTGAAAAGCCACTTAATACTCAAGGTTAGTGTTGCAACAACATGACAAGTGCATTCAGTTTAACTTGAATGTCTATTAAGTCTTATGTCTGTGCTTTTTCTCTTTGAAAAAGAGATTTAAATGGATTTAAATTTGGTTTCAATGGATTGTCTTGATCCCATGGTTGAGATACTCTATGTTGCTGTTTACAACAGTTAGTTATGTTAGCTATGCAAGTTTAGCTATGTGAGGCTTATTCCTACTATAGAGAAGGAAAACACTGATGAAATCCACAGCCTTTCACTCTAGGGGATTGCCCTTGGCTCAGGAAGGACAGGATTACTGGTTTTTATAGTGTTGAATGTAACTGTGAAAGTATAAGGTACCTCTGCTCAGAGGCACAGGATCAACCCCTCCTATGCTGCTTCTCATGGATGCTTGTCCTAGTTGCTGTGTGGAGAGAGATTCTGCAAGCTCTCCAGAGCTGGCATAGCTTCTCAGCTTTCTTCTTCATTAGACCATAGCTTTCCTAACTTCTGCTCTGAAACTTCTTTGCTGTAGTTTGAGTTCCTTCATGCTTGTTTTTTATTTCACAGGTATATGGGACACATTATCTCTTTACAGCTCTTTCATGGTTTTGGGTATTTTTACCTGATGCTCGGTTCCTTTCAATCTCTTTAGTCCTACTTGTACTTGCTGGGCTTTTTTTCCTTGTAAATTGCTTTTCTGGAACTTCCAATCACTGTATTTTGCTCACATCTTACAAGAGGAACAAGAAAATGCACTCTGAAAGTGTGGTGTCCCAAACAGGATAGAATCCTCCTCCCAAGGACTTCTCTTATAAAACGCCAGTCTCTGTTTTCCTTACTAGGGGCTTTTGGCTTATGGCTTTTCTTTTATTTTCAGGTGGTTCTTCCCACTTTCATTCTGGAGAAGCGGTCGTTGCTGGAGATGTACGCGGACTTCATGTCCCACCCCGATCTCTTCGTCGCCATCACGAACGGCAGCAGCCCCGAGGAGAGGATGATCCGCTTCGTGGAGTATTACCTCACCTCCTTCCACGAGGGCCGCAAGGGAGCCATTGCCAAGAAGCCCTACAACCCCATCATCGGGGAGACCTTCCACTGCTCCTGGAGGATGCCCAAGAGCAACGTGGCCACCGATGCTGGCACCAACTCCTCTGCTCACTCCCCCTCGGAGCAAGTAACTCTGCCTAAAGATCCGGAAGGGCGAGCGGAGCCGGACTATTACACAGTGAAATTCGTAGCTGAGCAAGTGTCCCATCATCCCCCTGTCTCAGGGTTTTATGCTGAGTGTGTAGAGAGGAACATGTGTGTCAATGCCCACGTCTGGACAAAAAGTAAATTCCTAGGAATGTCAATAGGAGTGACGATGGTTGGTGAGGGTAAGTGTAAATTCTGTCCTTTGTTTGTTTTAGAAGTTTGTTAAAATACTATTAATTTGATAGCAAACTTGATGTTATTTTCAAAAGATACAAGTTGTCATTTTATACAGCAAATTTTCATATGGGAGGAAAAAATAGAAATTATGCTTTGCCAAAAATCAGGATTATATTTGGAAATAAAATATTGACTTTTAAGCCAAAGGTCAGTTACTGTGATGTAAACTGATATTTATGAATTTGCATCAGACATTTATTAAATAGAAGTGTTGTTGCATTTCTCTGTATTGCACTTAATATTCCTATGCACATTTTGATTTTCTTTAACTAGAAAAATTGGATCCTTTAGGGACAGAGAAGGGAAACTGCCTTCAAATTGTAATTTTCCTTTAGTTATTAGTATTTACTGAACAAGATAAGACACTCTGTGTCCCCTGTGTATTTTGTCCAATACCTGGGGATTCCAGGCACTTGCATATAAACTACACTCTGGACAAGGGAATGACCAAGGGACTGCCAAAGCATATGAAAGGCACATCTTTGGCTGTACAGGTAATTTATGAAGTTGATATCTCTTGTAGGACGTTTCTCAAATCGAAACTTTTTTCTGAATTTCCCATGTTGTCTCAGGCACCCAGGGGTACTGTGCTTCAGAGGTGTGGCTGGGGCAGGCAGCAGTAAGATGTTGTCTGTTTTCTTGTAAGGGTAAGAGGGAGATTTTGTGCTTTTGGTTTCTTTATAGGAATCAATCCCACTAATCTTAAAACCCAAAGAAATATTCTAGTATTTAATGAAATTGTTGACATTTATTGCGAAATTTGCTGTCAGGAAGGAGTTGGTTTTATCTTGGCGGAGGGGTGCAGTAAAGAGAATTGTCTCTGCTTCCTGCTTTCAGATTGGGTAAGGTGTATTATAGAAAGGGAAAGCAGTAGTATTAGCCTTCCTCAGGATCTGCAGTTCAGGAAATTAATTTGTTATTTCCTTTTGTCAGTGTAAGTCTTGTCTTGCTGTGCTCCAGAGCCATCAGTAAGGGAGTGGCCGGCCCTTATATGCACTACTGAAAAGTGCATAGCATGGGATTATAATTTATGGAACAGTATTATTGAGATAAATGTCTTTTCCCAAGAGAGACTCAAGTTAGTAGTATGTTAGTAAAAATGTTTGTATCAAGAATCTAATAAATGTCAGTCTTGTGTGAATTTTTTAATTTTCTTTTTTTTTGTATGAGGGGTTATGAGAAAAAGTAGCCAGATGTAATATTGACTATTTGTTTCAACAGCTTGTTTGGCCTTTTCTGAAATGGTACTGGTTTACAGATTCTTGTATTTCTTCACACAGGTGTCTTACATCTCTTGGAACACGGGGAAGAATACACCTTCTCTCTGCCCTGTGCATATGCCCGCTCAATTTTAACTGTTCCTTGGGTAGAGCTGGGAGGAAAAGTCAACATTAACTGTGCAAAAACTGGGTATTCTGCAAGTATTAACTTTCATACCAAGCCCTTCTACGGTGGCAAGTTGCATCGGTGAGAACATTTTGTTTGTTTGAAATGAGACTGATCTCACTTTTGAAGAATTGAAGCTTACATGTAGTTCTGTTTCACTTGGTGCTGTTTGAGGTGACGCATCATTTGGGGCTTTTTGCACAGCTCTCAATGTATCTTCCACTTTGCAAGAGCTACTCTTGTGTCATAAGAGATAAGTTAGAGGATGTGGTTTTACTTCACTGATTTAATTTGGAAACTGTTTTGTTATTTGTCTCTTTGAAGTTAGTCACAGCTGTAGAGGCTTTTTAAAGAGAGATCTGTTCAAGGTACTGTAACTATTGAAAATTTGACATGGTGATGATTGGACTTTGCCAAAAGAATCTCTTGATGGGAAGCAGCAGTGTTGTCATGGTTACTCAGAGCACACAGGAGTTGCTATGGCAATGATATTGATTTTTTTCGGAGAATGACCGTTGTTGTTAGGCCTCAGCTGGATGTTGGCTCCTTGGTCCTGTACCTTTTTAGCTGGATGAAACAGAGGATAATGATAATGGACAGCTAGACATGTACCAGTCATGCCAAGATTACACGTAAGTGCCAGCAGTTTTTTATCACTAGTGCAGGTTCAGGCAGATACTGCAGTGCTGGCAGTGGTTGTGTGTCAGAGCAATGCAACCTGGAGAAATACAGGTCATGAGAGTGTAATGGAGCAGTTCAATATTGCACCTCAGTAGTGAGGGATATAACCTTGTTTACTTGCAGCTGAGAAGAGCCAGTAATTTTGAGAATGATAGTAAAATACCGGATGTCAGTATTGTCTTGTTATCACACAATGCTTGGAAAAACCCATCTGTTAAAGTTGTGAAGAAGTAACTGTAGAGTGTGACCAGGCTGATCTTTGGCATCCTGGATTCAGGCTTTCAGAGATCTCTTGGGAGGAGGACAGGGAGCCCACCATGTGCAATAGCTTTGGTGAGGTGTGGAAGTCACAGGATGAGGAGCAGCACAAAATTAAGGCTGGTTGCCTGTCAGCTGCTCTTTCTGCTGTTTTCAGTAATTGTTAGTGCTTCTTGATTTCTGCAGAGAAAAAAATACTGTAAATGTGCTTTTATTGCTCATGTTTTTTTTAACAAATCCTAAATTTTTGTAATGGAAAACTGTGTGAGCAGCATATACTTATCAGTCTGGGTTTTTAAAGATATTTCTCATAAGGTTAATTTAGCTTTGAGCTGCTGGACCATGGTATGACAGAAGTCTTACTAGCTGCCTCCTGCTGTGAGCCTTCCCCCCCTTGCCCTGGAGATTCCCTGCAGGTCTACTTCGGCTGGCATCCAGTATCTCTGCTGGGAGGTCCGACCTCTGATGCTCATTTCATTGCTTGAGAGATAAATTTCTCTATTTTGATGCTACAACTGGGGAGGACAGGTAGGTGCAGGCACAGTGGGAAATGTGTGTGGAAGAAGGGAAGTTGCACTTGTGTCCTGTGCTTCCATTTGCTCTGAGTGTGGCACTATGCAAGGTGGGAGCACAGAAGTGCTGCTTTCCACTCTCTGGGGTGCAGTTGTTCAAAGGACATCAGAACCAGCTGGTGGTGTGCAAGTTAGCTGTCCTCAGCTGCACACAATGGAAGTGTGCAAGCAGGTGCAGCCTGTGCTTTGTGTGACACTGATGAAATGCAGGAGGGCTGGAAAGGCGTGAGTTTTGGGGAGGTCATGTACAGGTAACTGCAGTTTTGGAGCTAGAGATAGTATCTTTTGTGAATCCTGCAGCGCCTTACAAGTGAGAATGTCTCAAGTCTGGTTTGCATAGTGCACAGACCCTTTTATTTTTTGTAGGAGAAAAGTTCTGTTTGAGACTGGCAATTTGCTTGCCAAGCAGTGCTCAAAAGCTGGGTGAGAATGAAGTGGATGTTGGTAGGTCTTTGTACAGGTCTTGAAGATGAGAAGAAAAATATGCATCAATGTGTGTAATTACGGTGATACTTGAGCATTATGCAACACTTTGAATGAAACACTGCATGTTAGAAAGACACTTTCCTTAACTTGTTATTGGCAGAGGTTTCTGTGGAAGAGACAGGGAACAAAAGCAGTTCTCTTGATTCCTAGTTTCCTACCTTGCTTCTGCCCTTGTGTGTCTGCTGCTTATGTGAGCAACGTGAAAATGAGACCACCTACATAAGAAAGTTGAAATGTAAAGATGTGAGATGAAGTGCCAGCAGGTAGTGAGATATATTCTTGCGAGAAAGTTTAGTTTTAATTTTTTAAGTCTGAACTATGTATCTGATGTGATACTTCAAGTGGAAATAATGAATTGCTTGCTCTATGTGAATCAGCCTGTGTTAGTTTCTTTTTCATTTTCAATTTCCTCAAGAGGCTTGAAACAAGCTGAAGCCAAAAATGGAGTTTCCTGGGTAACATGAAGAGAACTAGAGCAGTGAGTGAAAGTCACTTTGCTCTTTGAGCTTTTCCACACAAATGCAATTCAACTAGCTAACATTTTTCAAGGCAGTGTGACAAGTTTGCAAACTCATTCAGGATTGAATGATTATGCAAGGAATAGTCCTGAAGTTTCTTCAGCCATGGCTTTTTAAAAATAAATTTCTTTCCTAGAGTCACAGGTGAAGTGAAGCAGAACATGACAAACACGGTGGTGTGCAGAGTGCAGGGGGAGTGGAACAGTGTGCTTGAGTTCACCTACAGCAACGGGGAGACCAAATATGTGGACTTGACAAAGCTCTCTGTGACAAGAAAACGAGTCCGGCCCCTGGAGAAGCAAGGCCCCTTTGAATCTAGGTACAGTATGTGTTTGTTCTTGTCTGACCCTTTTTGTTCTAAACAACCTTAGAAAAACATGCAAATGTAGATTTGTGGATAGTGCTTACCAGCAGTGATCCTAATTTTTTAATGTTAAATAATGTTGATAAAAATCAAGAGGAAAAAGTGCAAAAACCCTAGTGCAGGTACATGGTTGTTTATTTTGCCTCCTGTTTATGAACAGAGGGAGTTTTTTGAGTTCACAAAGTGCTTACCAGAGAATAGAATCTCCCTATTAGTTTTGGTTTTACCCATCAGCTACACAGCAGAGCAGCTCCTGACATCCTCACAAGAAGCTGCTTGTTGAATAACACTTCCAGTAGCAGCTTTAAAGGGTTTGCAAACAGACATTAGATTGGCACTGCCAGAACCTCAGAGCCCTTCCTACCTGCTCCCAGTTGCTGATGTAGGTCTAAGACTTGGCCATGAGCACTGCAATGCTCTGACCTGGGCTGGTTTGTCATGTATAAGTGGAGAGAGTGCTCCTGTTCCACAGTGATCCTGCATTTTGAGGTGGCTGGCTGGGAAGCCTTTGGAGCAGTCAGGTTACCAGTTTATTTTGTAGGAGGCTGTGGCAGCATGTGACAGAGTCTCTGCGGGATGGAGACATCGATAAGGCCACAGAGCACAAGCGAGCCCTGGAAGAACGGCAGAGGAATGAAGAGAGACTTCGTGCTGAAACAGAAACACCTTGGTGTACCAAATACTTCCTTAAAGATGTAAGTTTCCAAGCAGTTACCTGCTATTGATGAGGGTAGAAGCAGAGCTATTATGCAAGCAGGGACACATATAGGTTTGTGTTGTTTCAGAATAGAGTATTTGACCTTAGATCTTACAGTTTAGCTTTGTGGGATCCATAGGAGTAAGGTGACATAAGAATTCCTAAACCTGTAAAGGTGTGACTTCATTTTCCACTTTGTAAATGGTTGGATTTTGCATCAAAATGTTTTCCAATTTTTTTTGGTCCTGTTTCTTTTACCAAGCACTTCCTCAATGGCACATGGAAAATAGTTTTGCATATACACATGTAAGCAGACTCTAACAGTAAATACCCAAAGAAAATAATCAGTAGTACTAATTTTGCTGAGGTTGTGTGTTTATGTACCCAGCATATTATTGTTAGCAAGAAGGAATGTGAGTTCATTCTCAACTTAACACTTTTTTTGTTCTTCTACATTACATTTTGGATAGAGCTTATTTGTTCAGTGTCTTAACCTGTACTTCAGTAATAGTAGTAGTAATAATATAGTAAGACTTCTAACAAGGGGAAGTGCAGCCTGCCCAGGAGGAATGGGGAATGCTGGTATGATAACTTTGAAATAGGCTTTTCTTGTCATCCGTGTGATGAGACCTTGCTTTTGTAGAGACCTTTGCTGAGCCCTTGGCAACAAGAGAGTTCTTGAGTAAAATTAAGGCTGTAGTAGTTTAGATTCTCCTTACAGTGAAAGCTTTATCTGTTACACTGCAGTAATGTAATTCCCCCTCTTCTTCCCATAGCTGTGATCTAGTAAGTGTTTAGAACATAGGCTAAAAGGTTTCTTTCTCTTGGATGTATTCCAGGTTTGTTTTGTCATGTTCAGGACTACTCCCATGAAGGTTTTTGTTCTCTAAAGCTGTGTTAGTATGATTAGCTCAAAGTTAGATAGTGGCATTGTTAGTATTGTTAGAATTGCAAAAGATGAAATTCTGTTGCTAGTCCAGGATACAAATGTACTCAGAAGACATTTAAATGTGATCCTGAGCACTGTATTTCCAGGTAAGCAGCTGGGCTGAGGTAGAGCTGATAATCCTGAGTAGCTGCCTCTCTGCTGGCTGCTTATTTGGCTTCTGAAAGGAATTTGGATCACACAGTTGAGAAGAGTGGCTTTTTGGCAGGGTTAATTACAGGTGCAGTCTGCTCCCAGAGAGCGCAGGGGCTGGGAGGAGCCTGCACGTGTTCTGAGGCAGTGTCAGCAGCCTGCAGTGCTCATCTCTGTGCCTCAGTCTGCAGGAGTTAGACACCAGCTCTGTCCCTCTGCTGTTCACAGCCATCAGTCTCATAGTTGTGTGAAGGCAGTTCTCCCAAGGCAGTGTCTTTATGATAACCATACTTTCTCTTTAAATTGCAGGGCGATGGCTGGGTTTACCACAAACCCCTCTGGAAAACAGTCTCTGCTGCACAAACTCAACAAACAGACAGTAACTAGAAAAAAGCTGCTTCAAGATGAGTTTTCTGGTTTTCCTCTCCTTTTCCTCTCTTTCTCAGAACACAGTAATCACACTGAGTGTCCCCTTTTTATGTAATTGTGCAAGTTTAAATGAGCATAAAGAAATAACTATACTAGGGCACTTTAAAGCTATTTAAAAAAAAAGGTAAAAATCCAAGTTGTAGAGACAAACCTGCCAGGTACATTCAACCAACTTGTTTTTTTTGTATGATCCAAGAGATTTTATCTGCATTGTGTAAGATTCTTCCAAGTAGATCTGATTGCAAAAGCTGCCTGAGAGAAGAAGGAGCCTGTTGGATTTTAGAGTGACATAGGAACTCTTTTGGAATCTGTGTCAAACTCTTTAATCACTGAAACCTCCTCAGTACACATGTAGACAACAGCGACAGAAAATTGCTGCTTTTATGCCCAGTAATTAACCTTCTTGGCAAAAACTGGAAGGGTGTTTGAAAGATGTGCCTGAAATCAGTATTAAGAAACAACTGGATCATGACGACCTTTTCTTCGGAGAGAACGCGTGCATGCATTGGAGGAATATGGGATGTACGTAGAGACTACTTTTCTTTTTTATGGATTTATAAAAGCAATTAGAAGTGTAACCATGGAGAAATTTTTCCTCTGAAACATTTTAATATACTTGAAATAGTTGACTTGAATTGGAAAAGTAATTTGAACACTTTTCAACTCTAATTTTATTAAATCTCTTTGAGTGACTGTTTTTTCTCAAGTTATAATATAATGAGATCTGGCCTGTTTTTTCTCCTCCAACTTCTCTTCCTGAGGACTAAGGCTTTCAAAATGAACAGAAAACATACAGTTTTGTATTTAAATTTTTCTGCCCATCTAATAGTTTCAGAGATGAAGTATCAGTGTTACAAACTGTCCTTTGGGTTGTTTTGTTTTTTCTCCTGTGGTGTTGTTCAGAACAAAGCAGTGAAATGTGACCTTGAATTTATGGACTGTAGGTCCTGGTTTTTCATCTTACCATAAAAAAAAACCCAAACAAACATCTGATTATGCTGAGGACTGAGTATTGATTTGAAATGCAATCAGATATCAGGAAACTGTATTCAGGTACAAACATCCTTTTTTTTTTTTTTTTCTCCTTTTTATAACTATTTTATTGAAGTCTAAGAATTGCTGGCAATTAAGAATAGTACTTACTATGGCTTTCGTTATTGTTGTAACTACAAGCTACCTTAATTTTTCCAACAGTGGTGCCTTAATCTGTTTTTTCTTCTGATGTAGTCTTCCAATCAGTGTATATAACATTATCTGCCACTTCCCAGCCATGGCAATGGCTGCACCTGATCCAGCATCATAAAAACTCACAACTGTGTGATCTGGTAAGATGTTTTCCATAGAGAAGATGCAATTGTAAGAATGCATCAGAAGGTTTAAATAACCATGTTAACTTTCAACACAAACTGAAAATCATGCAAAAAAAAAAAAAAAAAAGAGTTGGGTTTATGCACAACTGTTTTGATCCTCTTGTACATTTTTTTTTTTGCTGTGAAATGCACTGAGATCTCAATGCAAGTCATAGTCCGTTTGTGAGAAGTAGGGGGGGATAATAAAGCTACAAAATGATTCATTTGTTCTGTCTGCTTTCCTAGAGATCAGGTGACCAGGAAAGAGTAGGTGGTTGCTTTCTTTTATGCTGGAGATCTGTCTGGGCTTTCCTTGGTCCCAAAAGTGGGATATTTTGGCACTATGTGCTTGAGTGGTAACTATTCTCCAGCAGTAGAATGTTTTAGGCCCTACTTGTCTTGTTTGTGATATTCTATACAATTCTGTTGTGATAGTTTTGGATATCCATTGGGCATTTTCATGCTTAACCGGGAATAAAAATAAAAATTAAGACAGTGGGATTAGTTCCTCCTCGTTTCTGGGTCTGCGGCACATTTGGCTCCTTGGCCAATTCCAGGATTTGGGGTGGGAATCGTGGTGGCAATGTGTGAAATTCTTCCATGGTCCATCAGTACCTGCACCAAAATGGGGCTGGTAGAGAAACAGATTAGCACTGTATATGTTTCATAGTTGTTTTATCCAAGTTACATGGCACTTTTCCTTTAAACAAACAACAAGGGCTGTGGTGCAAGGCCCAGCGTTTAATATTGCAGTGATCAGAGCAAAACCAAACCTCTTCCAGCTGAGCACACTCCAGGGATCAAACTTAAGCTAACTAAAATACAGACTTACAACTCAGTCTCTAAACCCAGCTTAAAATTTTGATTTGGGATTTGTCAAGGTGATGGCTGTAAATGAGACTGAAAAGCACCCATGTTGGCTATAAACCCATTTGTGTTCCTTATATAATACTATTAGTCAAGTTATTTATCTTCCTCCCTCATCTGGTATACTTGTGGTTTCACACTAAGAAAGCTGTTACTAGTTTTGTTGAGTAAAAGTAGGCCTAATGGTGAAGAAAGACTTTGGTAAATTACTTGAAGTGATTTCTTTTAACATGAGGATGTTTCTAGAAAAAAAAAGAAGGTAAAGCCTTCCTTTACTCAAGTGATCATGAGAACTGGAATGATTCCTGATATGGATTTAGTTATGATGCAAATTTCTACTTCTAGAAACAAAGGACATAGTTGAAAACCATTTAAAAAGAAAAAATCTAGCCACTGAATATCCAGCTTAAATTGTTATTGTGATTCTTATGAGAATGGCAAGCACCCTGCAGAGTAATGGATGTATTTTTAACTCTGACCAGATTTGATTCTCTTGCATAACTGGAGTTGTTTCCATCCTGTACCTTCTGGAGCAAAGGGAAGGGCTCAGTGCTGCTTCCTGTGTAGATACTTGCTAGAACCACAGTGTGTTCCAACAGGGAACATGGCAAAACAGGACACTGGCTTATGTTACCGTCTGTCTTCTTGGCTTGATTGGGCCCCACTGAAGTTAAGAGCAGAATTTTCATTGATCTCAGTGGTTTTAGGCTCCCTGAATCATAAACAGATCTTGGATCTTAAATAAGTGGCTGTCTTTAGAGGTGCTGTGCAGCCTGCTGCTCCTCATAGAAAACAGAGTGCAACAAGTCAGCCCTGTGTAACACAGGCATTCAGGTGTGTAATGCTGATGGATTTGTGTGCACTATGCAAATTGGGTTATTCAAGATTTTAGGCATGGGTAGGGGAAAAGATAAAGTTTTTCAGCATATTTATAGTATGAACTGTCAAGCCTAGGATGAAATCTGTCTCCCCAGGAGAATTTGGATTTCAGCCATCAGAATCAGAGATGCAGCCTTCAATGTCTAGTTTGCACAGGCTGATCCCCCTCTGTCCCTGTCACCTGTGGGAAGAACAGGTCAGAGTGTCTTTTAAATCCTTTTGAGCGTCAGAGAACAAGTGAACACATTCATCAGTGTGTTCAAACAACTTGATGCAGAACTTGGTATGGAAATTCTCCATAAAATACTATGGGAAGCCAAGATTGGACGGTCTGGGGGGGAGTTTGGTGTGTTACTGTAGTTTTTTTATCTCCCATGACAGAAAAGCTGCCCCCTGCTCTGTTTCTCTTGTGCTAGTGGTTAATATATTAAAGAAATGAGACTGAAATCAGGTGGGTTGAAAAGATGTATTTGTAGGGAACTGGGGAGGGTGTGCTTCAAGAGAAAAGGCTTAACTTGAAAAATTGTAAGGTGTCAGGAGGTAGCAGCCAGGTGAAGATTAGTGAGAATGACAGGTGTGGTCACTGTTGCAGATGGCTTAAGTGGTAGCTAAGCAAATTTTTTGTTATTTAGATTTGGTGCAACCTAATTCATTCCCCTTCTGTCCTTTGAAGTGTTTAGAGACAATTTGTTTCTAGGCTTTTAATTTAGCAGCTGTAAAAACAGTCCAGGGAGATGGAAACAATAGCTAGAGAAGAAAAGGTTTTTATATGTGTTAGTGCTGTCATAGCTGAGCACTTAAGAGAACCAAACCAGCCCTGCACATCTGCATCCCTGCTCCACATTGAGGAGCCTCAGCTGCAGAAAACTTGTGGCTGTTGCATGGTTTGCTCCCTTCCCCTTTTTCTGGGCTGATCCATGCAGCTGTGTGGTGGCAAGAAATGTATTCCTCTTGGATGCTATCCTGAAAAATACACCTCTGTGTAGGTGTCAGGTGTGGGCTTGCAGGAATTAGGGTCCTGAGGTCTTTGCTCCCAAGGGTGGAGGGACTTGCACAGTACCAGGGGTCAGAGTGAGATGTGACTTACCTTTCCTTAATTGCTGTCCAGAATAGAGGCAGCCTGGGTTGATCTGGTGATCGGGGGGATAAAGGTCTCTGTTCAGTCTGATTGTGTTTCCCCAGGTGGGGTAATCCAGCAGGGGGGTGTGAGAGTTTCCAGAAGAATTGGCCAACACCCTTGGCCAATTCTTGATGCTGTTACTGTGGCACAGATCTGGCTAGAGGTGGCTGGAAACTGGTCTGATGGAGGAAAGGGTTGTCTAGATATCCTGTGTGGAAAATTTTTAGGGTGAAGCAGCCATGTCTACACCAGTGACTTCTTTTTTCTCTCTCAAAGAAGCTTCACACACCCACCTGAAGTATCAACCCAGGAATTCCCCAGTGAGGAAAGGTATGTTGGAGTTGCATTGTATCAGGCTTTTACAAACTGGATTCTTGTGGATCTTTGGACAATGTTGCATGAGTGATTTTCTTGGATGTCAGCATTTCTTCCATAGAGGGTGTGGTACATCTCATGATGTCTTTTTCTGCTACAACAGATTTTGTGTGTGTATGTGTAGGCTATTAAAAAGAGGAAAATTGTTTTAATCACTGCAGAATAAGGTAGAAAAGAAACTAATGATGACAATATGGAAGGACTTAAAAAAGATAGACGTGGAATTCAGCTGCTTATTAATAAAAGATTAAACATTATTATTTTAAAAAATAATAAAAGGAATGCTTTGCATCATTATACATTTTAAGTAAGTACAAAGTCAGTTCATATAATAATGTTTCACTTTAACCAAAATATTGATTCCTCAGTTCATTGTATCTGTGGGAGGAAACAGATCTTATAAATAATTTATGTACTAGATCTTAGTTCCATTTTGAAAAACAGTGAGGTTTTTTCCCCCATGAGCTAAATGCTTCTCTCTTATCCTCTTGTTCCTCGTGATGAGGACTTTTGCCTGCTGCATCACTGAATGTTTCTGCTCCCATCACTGTCCTGGAGCTCCCCACCTGGAGAAGCTGTTTTGCTGGCCTCGTTGTCCATGTTGTTGTTGAGGATGTCATCACAATCCATCTGTGCCATCAGGTTGAAGCGCTCAGCCACGCAGTGGGCGGTGAGCCGAGCCTCGGGGTCGTGGTCCCAGCACTCCGTGATGGTGTCGCACAGGAAGCGCATTCCCTGCAGTCAGAAGGGCTGAAATTAGGATCAGAAGGCAGGAAGAAAAGGATCTAACAAAGTCTTAGTGGTTTACCAGACTTCTGACAGTCTTCTGCATAAGGGCTGGTTTTGGCCAAGCTTAAGCACAAGAGGAATGAGCCTCGGTAAGTTGTGGAAGTGCTGATGCTTCCACTGGCACTGCTTGTGTTAGAGCAGCAGCCTCAGCTCTCACAGCATCTGCTCCCAAATGTTCCCCATGCTCCCTGGAAATTGGTTTGTGTTGGCTGAGAGACTTAGAGCCTGTTTCCTTCCAGCCTGTATTTATTTCCTGTCTAAGCCTTGCCCATTTGGATCAGAGCACCCTAAAATCAGGAGGGACAGGAGAGGTGTGGACAGTGACTTGTAGGCTGCTGGCTGAGCCCAGGCCTCTGGGTTTGAGCTGCACCCTGCCTGTTACACCTGGAGGGAGGGGTTGGGGACGGGGGGAGGTGGTTTTCAAAGGTAGGTTTGGAAATAATTTTTTAAGTCTGACTTCTTGTTTTAGTGGCATTCTGAAAGGCTGTGCTGTGCCAAACACTCATTTCAGCGTGCAGCTGAACCTTGTTCTCTTATCACAAAACAGTGTTTTGGTTGAGATGGGCTGAGGTGCTTCCCAGTTTACTCCAGAGCAGATGGCGTTCCTCTCAGCTACAATGCTTACATCTCCCAGAAAGCTGGGGGTTTTTGTCCAATTGTGTAGGGCTCTGAAAAGAGTCACAATATTTTGGGCCTAGCAACAAAATAAAGGGAAATACTCAGCTGGTGCTTTCCCCACTCTTTAGCTAGTAGCACAGCTAGCACCAGAAGCTGTGTTGAACCTTCCCTCGCCCATGTAATTCCATCATGTGCTATTGCTCTTGGCATCATTGTCAACTAAAGTTGGAACACAGTGGAAAAATCATTATTCTAAATAAAGCTTCGTGTTTTTCAGTGGGTTTTATGTATTTCTTAATTTGCAATTAAGAGAACCCTGAAGTTTCACATGGACCCACACAAGAGGAAAATCCAAGTCCTATAGAGATACAGGGTCAGTTCCATCTGCCCTTACTCAGAACTCACTGCTCACAGCTAAGGTTCATTGTGCTAAGTCTTCTATAATAGACACAGATTGGAGACAACAGGATTGTAGAGCAAAACTGACAGATGGTGTGTTTCAGCACCTCTGACGTCACTTATTTATTAGCTTAGTTGAAAGGATTTGAGGGGAATTGATTACATGCAAAAATGAGCTAGCTTAGGTGAAGCTTTTAAAGTCATCCTGTTCTCAAACAGGACATTCAAGATTTTCTGTACTTATTTTTCTCTTAAATCATAACATTTATTTGCAGTTTGCCTTGTAGTGATGATGTTCTTTTGAGTGGTATAACTGAAACACCTTGTTTGGCTTACAAAATGAACTTAGTTTGGCTTTTATATTTGATATCTGTTTTTCTAAGATTCCAAAGGATGCTGAGTTGTACAAATGTATTTTTAGTGGCAATATTGACTTAAGCTGCCAGTGCTCCTTCCTGTCCTGCACCAGCCTCTGGTTGTGACAGTACATCACTCTGTTCAGCTGTTTTGTGAACCAGGTTCAGGAATTTACCTGGCCTAAAAAACCTTTTTCCCCCCTTTTTTTAATGTGCTGGGGTGTGAAACAAGGTAGAAGCACAGACCTAAGGGGTCCATAAGTTATCTGGGAAAGGGGGGACGAATTTCTTCAGCTGACTTTGTTGTGGGGCCTTGCAGGCAGTTGCTCTCAAGGTGCTGTTGGGTGAGTCAGCCCTGTCAGGGAAATTAGTGCTGACACTTGCTGAAAATCAAACCATGGTCTTCACTTGACTGAGAGCAATCCTGACAGTTGAAACGTGGAAGTTTGTATGACTTATTGTCATTGGTGGGAACATCTATCGGTGCCTCCCATTCAGATGAGCCAATTGTCGCCCTTTCTCGATGTCACCCAACACCTCCTCCCACGGAAAGCCAGCCTGGACCCCCAGAGTGGCACAAGCTGATGCTTTCTGCTGCTTCCCAGCAGATGGTGCTGCCCCATTCCTCATCCTAGGGAAAACTGTTGCAAAATGCCCAGAGAATGCTGTGAAGCTAGGCTTGTAAGGAGATGTTTATTGGACCAGCAGAGATTAATTACAGAAAAACTTACAGCAACATGATGTGGCTTTTCTGTTCCTCTTCCCTAGTGACCATCAGGTGATCAGTAAAAGTTCCCACCTTATAAGCCTTGCTCTCTTTGTCTGCTAGACCAACCCAACTACAGCAACATTATTTCTAGGACGTGACTGCAGTCCCTTCAGCCCTGAGAACAGCAGTTATGTTCACACTCTATCAAAGTGTGATTTTTGACAACCCAAGCCTCTGTATATTTTTTCTGTGGTTTCAAAGTTTATCAGAGACCCTGTGAGGTGAATTTCTGAGCTGAATACTCAAAGGCTTCAAAAACATGTGGCACTGCTGATTGAAGTTCCTGTATTTGCCTTTGTCAATGAAAAAGGCTGGGTGAGCTCCAGAAATGGACTCACCAACTGATAAACTCCCCAGGGCTCCCGCAGAAGCCACGGATTCATTTGATCCTGTTTGCAGTTTTGGTCAGTTAGGTCAGCTGCGAGTCTTTGGACAAACATAGTTTTGAGAGGAGACATTGTAGGGAACATGTGGCCTCCTAATGTTGAGAAATTCTCTTTCCTTTTGCAAAGCTTGCCTCTGTGTGCCAGCAGGGCAGAGAGGGAGCAGAGGCAGTGTGTTTTACGGGTGGATATTGCAAAATGCACTGAGCACTGCAAGGCTCTGAAAGCCAGCAGGCTCCATGTTCTAGCTTGATTTTCAGGTGAATGGGAGTGTTGATCAGAAGTTGGGTGTTTTTCCACAAAACATGTGAAATTCAAGAAGTCCTAAAGTCAGGCAAGGTGTGGAAGTCACGATCAGTGTGCCTGTTATCCCTTGTGTCCTTTGTGTGTGGCAGAAAGCACTGGCCTGGGGCAGAGGACCCTGTCAGGGCCAGGAGGGAGCTCTGTTTCTGTAGCTGGTTGCTCTGGGTGTGCTTGTAGGTGGTTTTAACAGAGCACATTTTGTCACTGCTGAAAAGTTCCTGTTCTAGAACACTGGGTTATGCCCTCTGTGCTGACACATTTGCTTTCAGACCTTCTGAAGGCTGGTGAAAGACTTCTCTTAACAAGCCCTGAGCCTTGCAGAGTCGCTGTTCTCAGCTTCACTCACTTTTCCTGAGTGTTTCACATGAAGGAGATGCTTCCTAATTTGCTCTTCCTTGTAGTAATGGAAATTTCTCTCACATTGAAGGTAATATTGAGCTTGAAAAATCCAGGCAGAAGGCAGGATGTGCCTCCCTTCCCCTTTGTCCCTGCTTTGAATGGCTGTGTGGGGGGGACTTCATGTTTCCTGAGCCTTCCAGACAAGGTGCTAGGGGGAGAAGTGGGGCAAAATCCAATGATTCATGGGAAGAGCTGTACTGAAGTGCTCCATTTTGGTGTTATCCTCAGGGTAACTGAAACCCATCACCTGCCACTTACAACTTCCTGATCATGGCTATTGATCAGCACACTCTGCTGTACCTTGGCTGGTGGCTTTTGTGCAATAAGGAAATGAGTCCAGTGGGACTTGTGTGGGCCCAGCCATCCACAGTGGAGCTGAAAGTAGATCCCAGGAGTTCTGCCCACTTTTCCTTTGACTATGAATTTAATTTTTCAGGCTGGTTTAGTGAGGAAGTACAATATGTGTTGCTCTTTTCTGAACCAGTTGCTCCCAGCTTACCTGGTGCACCAGCCAGCTGCTTGGGATCTCGGGCCGGCCTCTGCCATGCAGCACGATGTCCCTCATGGTATCCACACAAGGCTGCTCCTGCACTTTTGACCCAAAAGGTAGCTCATAATTCTTTACCTCTGCAAGGAAGCAACAGCAGCATTACAGGATGTTTCTAATGCATTCCCTGCTTTGTTTTGCTATGGCCCACCAGATGAGAATGGATTTGTTTTTAACAGTCTGCAAAAAAATAAGCAGATCTGGAAACAATTGAGAATTTGAACACAAAAATGTAGTGCTGGGTTTTCACACAGAGGTTCTTTTCAGAGACAGCACTCAGGAACCATCTGACCTCCTCGCCAGACCCAAAAGATGCAGTACAAAGGACCTGGTTTGTCTTTGGGTGAGACAATTTGAGCAGGCAGAAAGTACGGTGCTGGTGAAGGATGGGAGAGGTGACTATGACATGAAAATTTCCAGATTTCTGCCACAGGCAGGGAATGGGTTAGAGGAGAAATGGCCCTTCTGGAAGAGCAACCCCATGTGGTGGAAGACCAAGGAGAAACTGGCTGCTGGCAGAGGTGAGAGGCCATCCTGGTTTCTGCTGGCTCCCATCCAGATGTGAATGCAGGTGAGATATGAGCGGGGAGAGATGGCCTGGGAATGGTGGCTTGGGAACAAAGGATGCATGCGGCATCCAGATCAGGCAAGGGCCTTCCCCTGCCGACCATGGGGCTTGCAGGGCAGTTGGAGCAGCTTTCTGGCCAAGGGTTGGAGGGTTCCTGCACTTCTATGGGCTTGTATTGTGAGTAGGTGGGATAGGGAAGGAAGGTAAATGGGAGCAGGCAGAAGGCAGGCAGGGGCTAACTCCAGGGCAGTTAATTAAATGTTTTCTTACACACGATTGTAGATGCCAGGATGTGGCTCTGGGAGGTGACAGGGTATGTCATACTGTCAGAGGCTGGGGTTTGTGAGACCCCATTGCAACATAAGCTCTCTGGTGTTGTCTGAAGGAAAAAATGGGTGAGGAGGGATAGGCACCTTTGGCTGTTCCTGCTTGGTTTGCTTTGCATCATCAGCACAGGCTCCATGGGACTTGGCAGCTCATCAGCTTTGAGCAGGGGCTGGACCAGATGTCCCCATGGCATCCTGTCCTGCTCCTTGACCACTGAGCCACCCCCCTTCAGCCACTGCACACAGAGCAGGGGAATCTGTCACCAACTCTTGGCAGCCCTGCAGAGACCTGGACCACCCAAGTCACGTCTTATGCCATGAGCTGGGATGTGGAAGTAAGGGAGCAAAAAGGCACACAGCGACCTGGGTGTGATGCTCCTACCTCCTACCACTTCACATCTGGAGGCCATTTCCCACAAAACAAGGGCCATGGAGTAGACATCCATCTGCTTGAAAGACTCCAGGTCTTCCAGGTTCACTCTGGACTCCAGGACCTCTGGGGCCATATACCTGGCAGTGCCCACCTGGCCACAGAGAGGAGACAGGCATTAGCAGGGGTGGGCGAGGACTTTGGCCGCAGGACATGGGGGTGGCTGGCAAAGGCTCCTCCAGAGAGGGCTGATGGGTCATACTTGCCTGCCCACTGTTGGCAAAGTCATCCACTGTGAGGGAGGGGTCGAGGCGTATGGCGATGCCGAAGTCGCAGAGCACGCACTCCTGCTCGTTCTTCACCAGGACGTTTGTGCTCTTGATGTCGCGGTGGGCGATGGGGATTTTCGGGCGGCCGCAGGCGGTGTAGTCGCTGTGAAGGTGGGCCACCCCACTCACCAGGGACCCAGCCATCTTCTGCAGGTCCATCCAGCTCAGCACGTGGTGGGAGAGGTAGTCCTTGAGGTTGCCCCGGCTGTGGTAGGCGGTGATGAGCCAGTACTCCCGGCGGGGCCCCGTGCCCCGGTCCTCGGCAGTGAGGAACTGCAGGACGCTGTCGTGCCTGAGGCTGGTGTCAGTGAAGATCTGGCTCTCGTTCTTCCAGGAGGAGTATTCCTCGCAGGGGAAGATCTTCACGGCCACGGTCTCGTACTGCCCCGAGCGGCTGTGGCTCAGCTTGGCCCTCCACACCTCCGCGAACTGCCCTTTGCCCACCATCTCGTCCAGCTCGATGGGGAGCAGCTCAGCGGGGCGGCTGCTGGCACAGCCGGGGCTGGTGCTGGCTGGGCTCTCATCCATCAGTACAGACAACTTCTCCTCCCGCTCAGCTGCTTTCCCCTGCTCTGGCAGCACTGGGGACTGTCCCTGTTTCCCATCCCACGCCTTGGCTCTCTTGCGTCGCTTCTGCGTGCGGCAGAGGTAAAATATCACCGTGATCATCACTGCCACCAGCAGCGGGGGCAGGAGGCTGATGGCTGCCACTGGGATCACCTCTTTGCTCTGCAGCATGGAGTAGCCTGAGGGGAGAAAAGAAAAGGCGAGGTGCTGCTGCGGGTCTGCCACAGCTCCTTTTCATCACGCGGAGGAGGAAAATATGCAAAGCTGTTAATGGAGCGCAGCCCTTCGCGGGGCCGCACAAGGGCTCATCCCGACACAGAGCCCAGATGTAGGCACTTAGCAAGGGGGCTGATTGGTTTTGGTCTCAAATTTATCTTCATTTATCAACAGAATACACAGGCCAGTATCACTTGGATGGGACAGTGTGGTACAAGAGACTGCAAAAGGCATTTTGGGGGTCCCAAGCGCTGCTTGCACTCGTGGCAAGGGGAGCTTGGCTGGAAATAACAATGATAAATCCAAGGCAAGGCTCGAACACAGCAAATCTCTGAGGGGGCCTGGGGCTGGAGCTTTGCTGGACCCCTGTGGTACACAGAGAGTCAAGAAGGATGCTGGGGGTGAGCAGTCCGCAGGACCACCCAGCGCAGGGGAGTGCCTGGATGCTTTGCAGGATAATTAGCACACAGGAGCATCATTTCAGTGCTTGTCTGGCAGTGCTGGCATCTCCTTCCTCAGCCCGTTACAACAGCATCCCCAACAACTGCCAGGGCATGGCTGCGTTTGTTTTATTTCTTTTAAACCCTCTGTTGGCCTTCAGATTGTCAGGGGGAGGACACGCACACAAAGCCATAACCCTCACACAACATATAATTGTCTGATCCTTTGATGTTCGTGATTCCTGGAATAAACATGCTGACTTCAGTCGAGATATTCAAGTAAAATCTTACTCAGAGCTTTTTCTGCCAAGTATAATAACCCAGGGGAAGAGGGATAAGAATCATTCCATAAGCAAAACTCTCGCTGCTTGACCTCAGTGTGTGGAGATCATAATTCAGGTTCTGGAAAAACAGAGCATTTAGCTATTTTCCTTGGCAAATTTAAAAAAAATGTGCTGCAGCTAATTTCTGCAAGGCTGTGAAAGCATTTCTAAAATAGGCATCAGGTTTAAACCACAAGATCAACCTAAACTGATATAAATCAATAACTAACTCAGGAATATGTTTATTTTGGAAAGTATTGGGCTTGGATATCACCTACTGCTTTAATGGATTTACCCGATGCTTTGGATCCCATCTTTGAAACTCTGAAGAAAGAGAAGATATTTTTAAGGGAGTTGCATGCACAAGTCTCAAAAAGGGGAAGTTAACACAGCTTCAGGAAATTCCTACGTAAGGATGTCCCTTCCTGATGGAAGTCTTTTGATACACAGGGGCTGCAGCAGGGCTTAGACCCCTTCTATGGAAAGCAAATGTTGTTGATCTGGCAATAACCACAGGTCTGTAAACCCACACCTTGTTGAGCATTGCTGTGTGGGTTTCTCCATCCCTGCTGAGGGGATGTGGACCTCCAGGGCTGGGCTCAGCTGGAGCACAGGTGGAAAGGACTTCCCATGCTTCACCCTACCCAGCATCTTCCCGAGGTCTCACCTGGACTTCTGTGTGCACAGCTTTAGGAAATGATGGCTCTGTGTGCTCATTAGTGTGGTCTCTGGTATCTGATGGAGTCCCCTGCACTCCTAGTGTGAGGGCAATGCCACCAAGCAGCCCAGACCTGAAAGCAAAGCTTAAGGAATCAAGAAACAGGAAAAAAATCTGCCTGCTTCAGCTGCCAGAGAAGTGCTCGTTTCTCTGCTCAGGAGTTGTCTAGACCATTGAATGTGACAATAATTTAATATTTAGAATGCAAATGATCCCTTAAAGTGGAAGAGAAGGATGTAAAGAATGGGGTCTGTGAGCCTGGGGTTTGCCTAGGCTGGCCCCTGGCCCCTATCTAAGAGGAGAGAGTTGCTGAAGACCTGCCATGGTCTGGCTCTGACTTCCAGCGCTTTCCACGCCAGCTGACAGGAGGAGGCTGGATATGGAGTCTCTGCTGGGGGCGGCATTTCCAATGAGCCAGTTGTCATTTTTGTGTGAAATTGTGAAATCCCGGCAGCAGCTTTGGGATTTGACTATCTCTCCCTAGAAGTATGTGTACCTGTTATGTTTGGCTGGGGAAGCAGCAAAGAACCGCCAAATTTAGCATCATTTTCTTCCATTAAAGTGGCTTGTTTGTTCAGAGAATTTGCATTTCATGTGATGTTTTTCTTTTTTCCTTATGTTGCAGGAGAAGCTATGCCACTGGCTTGCAGGTTCTGCTTAGGCTCATTTTCAGCATCTCCTTGTTGTGTGATTATGGAAAATTGGAGGCGTTTCATTTTGCTTTTGTTACAGGTCAGATTCTTGATGGACACTTGGATAAACCTGATCCACTTGGAGTTGGGGAGGTTTAGACAAGCCCCCAAAGGCTCTGGTTGGAAATATTTTCAAAATATACAACCCTCCTGAGGTACAGAAGTGAGCAGCCTCTTAGTTTTCCCTCCAGTGGATTTACAGCTCCCGTTGGATCTCCAGCCATGTGCAGCAGTGTGCCAAGCCACGCTCACGTGTGTGCTCAGCACCCGGCTGGCTCCAGCTGTCCCTTCCCAGGAGAAACACTGCTGCAGGAGAGGAGAGCAGCAGGGGAGGCATTCCTGTGTGCCCAGTCCTACACCCCAGCATCTCCACCTCTTCGGGTTACAGCCGTGGGGGATGCCAGCAGTTCCTGTGGGTGTCTTCTGGGGCAGGATTTGCTCCAACACAATTTATTTAAAGCTTTCAGAGCTTTTGACTCACACTACGTTACACCAGCCCCTGGGTTCCCCAGCTGATTCAACCTGTGCTGAAAGCACAGCCCATTGAGAGATATGGTGGATTTTCCATCACCTGATGTTTCCAGACAAAGGCTGGAGGTATTGCTGCGAGGAATGCTTTGGCCACAGACAAAATGCTGGGCTCAGTAACAGGGTAGAGATTTTAACTGGCTTTTATATGGGGAGGTCAAAGAAGATGGCAGAAGAGGCTCTTTTGCCATCTCCTACTCCGCAGGAAATACAAGAGATTTGGCATTGGTGCTGGGTGCTGCACCCCCATAAATGACATCAACAAAAGCACTCACCATTGGTGTGGTTTTCAAAGATGAGTTTGTCGTTGCATTCCTGCTCGTCCACACAGCCACAGATGTAGATGATGCTGTCCTCGCTGGGCTGGGGGCTCATGATGCAGCGTGAGGTGTTGTAGTTGGGGACCATGAGGTTTTCGATGGGGCGGTGGGGGTTGTGGCAGAGCGTGCTGATCCTGATGCTCTCGTTGTCCTGTCTCCTGCATGTGAGAAATGAACCAACACAGCGTTAGCCCGGCAGCTTGGCCCTTGTGTCACCTGTGCGTCACCTTAAACCTGGTTCTAAGATCATTTCTTTCAGGCTGTGTAGGGAATGACTATTTGCAGTGGCTGTGGTATAACTCTACTTACATGTACTTATAGGACCAGTGATGGGGATGACTGGGCCTGCACAGGCTACAGCATTGCAGCTACTCCTGGGTGCATTAAAGGAAATGACAACCATTCATTACTTCTCCAGGAACAGCCTCTGCCTCCTGACCTGGTGGTGCAAAGAGTGGGGATGAAGGTATGGAGAGATTTCACAATGTCTTTGAGGTCAGCTGGGAAGTCAGACATAAAAGCCAAGGAAAGAACCTAAATTCATCACCCTCTCCCTGGTGAAGTCCCCCAGTGTCAGCACTCCCCACACTTTTTTGTGGCTACCAGGTAATTTGACAGAGGAGCTCCCAGATGAGGAGTCCTAGGAGGGTGAGATCCCTTCTGAAGCTGCTGCTGTGACTGAGATACCCACTCAGGACAAGTTTGGACGATCCACATATGCCTCTGCAAGTGAGCAGCAAGCAGCAAGGCTGGCCTGGAGGTGAGCCCTGCCTGCAGGGATCTTGTTCTCTGGATGAAGCAGAGAATGGGAAGGGAGGTAATGGAAGGGGCTGGCAGGGTATTTGTGACTGCGTGGCTGCCTCAGCCCATCCGATACACGATGCTGGGTGCAGCTCCATCCTGTGCAGTGGGATTGCTTGCCTGGCATGGGGATTCCTGCTGCAGGGGCCTTGCTTTTTCCTGTGCATGTAAGCTGTAAATGGAAAAACCCAGCAACACACTGGATTGCCTACCCAGGATTTAAGGTGCCTTCTCCATGCATGTGTACGGGAATTTGGGGCAGAGGGTGGATTTTGTTGTTTGTTTGTTTGGGTTTCTTGTTGTGTTTTGCTTTTTAAAAATCCATAATGCAACAATTAGGTTGAGGCAAACTCCTACTGAAAGCTGGCATAGAGCAGTCACGCTAATTAGCAGGTTGAGATAAAGCCTAGCGATAAGTGCTTGGCTGGCTTTCACTTTGGCAGCCAAATTAAAAAGGAAAGTGGAGGAAAATCACTCTGGGCAGACCCAAAATGGATGCTTTTTTAGTTTTGCTCATGGGGACCAAAAAGCTGGGGGAGGCACTCTTCCGGGCCAAACCATGCAGTGTGTGCTTGGCCTGAAATGCAAGACTGTGTTTCCTGTCCAGGCACCTCTCGCAGGGGCAGAAAAGGACTTTTTCCAGGGGATGGGAAAGAGGTGGGTTAAGGTAACCCCAGTGTGGTGCCAGCTCAGATGTCCGTGTGCTGCATGGGGACTGACCTTGGCTGCACCCCTGCATGTGAACTGAGGTTTCACCTGCCTGATGCAAGAGGACATCACAGGTTTGGAGGTCAAGGTTGCTGGTTTGCCCTTGAGTTCAGCTTGTAAAGCTTAATTCAGAGGTTTATGGGAGTTTATAGTTCCTGCAGCAAACTTGCCACACTTTCAGCTCAAAAGCTGAATCTATTTAGAAAATAAACTGGTACTAATTACGGGGCAGACCAAATGATTTTTTTACTGTGCATTGTAATTTTAATTATACTGGGAGTCAAGGAAAGAGGAAGAGAAAGTCCTGAATTACTGCAATAGGCAAAAACACAAGCACAGGGGTATACACATGAACCCCTTCCTCCCCCTGTCTCCCCTTGGAGAGGGAATTTCCTCTTACCATATTGCCACGCAGATCTCGTAGGGGTCCTCGCAGTAGGAGTTGAGGTTGCAGTTGCTGTAGCACACCTTCTCCTCGCAGGCTGGGGCTGTGGAGTCGCACCACTTGCACAGGTTGGTCTTGAGGCTGCGGCGGGCGCCGGCACCGCAGGCTGCGGAGCAGAGAGGGGCTGCAGGTGAGCGCGGCCGTGCTCGCCCTCAGCGGGGAAAAACAACCACCATTCCCAGCGATTCACAAAGCCAGGGGAGAAGGAGCCTCCACTGACCCCATTTCTCCATGTATTATTTCTTAAATGCTTTTGTCTGGCTCTCCTTTGCCCAGTCATTTGTGCTTTGTGTTATCCCAAAGCCTCGAGGAGATGGGGGAATGCTGCGGGCAGGTCCCGCCAGACAGAAGCCTGGGAGACCACAGAGAATCACGTTTTCTCTCTGCTTTTCCCGCACCATTTATCATCAAGGGGAAATTTACTTCTTCCTCTACCACCCAGGCTCAAATTGGCACTTCCCCTCATCCTGAGCACATTCGGTGTTTGAAAATGGACATCTCCGGGTCGCTCTATGCCTCAAGACTTCATTTATTCCCCTCTCAGCAGGAAGAGAGGTGCTGGGGAGGGGTGTACAGCTAGGCTGGAACAGCTCCTGCCTCTCCTGCTTCCTCCTTGTCCCCCGCTTCCTATTCAATGAGGCCATGCTGGGAAACCTGTTTGCTACCCACTCCCCAAGAATCTGTGGCTGAGACTTCCCCAGCTCTGGGGCAACAGGGGCTGCTCCCTCCAGGGCTCCACTGCCCACCGTGCCCCATCCCAGCATGAGATGTTCTCCTGCCCCTCGAGCCTCAGATCTGCCACAGCAGCAGGAATAACTGCTGCCTGTGGGGAGCTGCTCCGCCTGTATCTCACAGGCATAACATTATCTCTATTTTTATAGAAAGGGTGCATGAACTATGCTTGGTTAAGGGATAAATCCCAGCTAAATTTAAACTTCCTGTCTTAAGGCTGCTAAATGTCTTTTTAAAAAATGCCACTGAGTGGCTTATGTAGAAATATTTATTTATGCTTTTTTTTTTAACTTAAATATATGCACTCCAAAGTGTTCAGGTATGAACCTGAACTACAGCAGCTAATTTTTTGAAGCTTTGGGCCATCCATTATTCTCTGGCTGCCATGTCCTTGAACCACCCATCAGTGCTGGGTACTCCCAGCCCCTGTGGAAAGGGCAGTCATAGCTCACTGTGCTGCCGCAGCCCTCACAGAGTTTTCCATCACCAGCTGTAAGTCTGAAGAAAAAAAAATTGCAGAATTCCTGACTATGGCTTGGGGAGCCTCAGCCTCTGCAAGGAGGGTCCTTCTGATCCAGCACAGCCATGGGTGCCCCCACGTCTGTCAGTGACATGCAGGAACTCCTGTGTGGTAACATCTGTGACCTGCCTGTGTTCCACAGCTGAGCCCATGGATGCTTTTCACTGTCCCAACAGCAAAATGGGTATTCAACTTCCCTGCTCCCCAAATCCAGGGCATGCAGCCTGCTCTGACAGCATCCCATGTGCCTGCTCTGCTTTCCTCACCAGCCCAGGACCCCCTCCCTGCAACAGTCGTAAAGAACTGCTGGAAGGCTCCCACACAGAAATAAACCATTTACAAGCTCCCATGGCCTTATATGTAGGGCCAAGGTTAATGCTGGGGGAAACCTGGGTGCAGAGGAAAAGTCTGTTGCATCTGGAGGTTGGAAGGAGGAAATTTTGGCTTAAATGACCCATGCCAGGCTTAAAATGCAGCTCAGCGGGGATTGTGCTGTGCCAGGTTTTGGGGGAGTAGGGAGCAGGGTAGGTGAAGATGTTGCCCACAACCTCTTACTCAGCATCTCACCCCATCCATGAGGCTGCTCTGGCCCTGCTGGGGCACCCAGCACAAAATCCATCTGGATTTTGTGGGTGACCTCAAGAGATCCAGTTACCCACATTCATTTGAGGGTTAGCTACTAAAACCATGGCTTCAGTGGGATTTGAAGCACCTGCAGCCAGCATGAGCTACCCTCACCTCCCTGCCTTGCTCTGCTAGAGCAGAGCTTGCAAAATCTGAGGCAAAACTCCACTGGAGGATGAGAATTTTGGGTGTGGAACAGAAATCAAGCCCATCATTCGTGTGCAGCCTTCAACCTACAGCAGTAGCCACTGCACCCTACAAACTCCGTTTGGGTAAATTCAAGGGAACAGAGAATTGAAGGAAAGCTGGTTTCTCACCCCAAACCCAAGCCCTACCACACCCAGGCCTATGCTCTGGTGGTGTCACTGCCACAGTTCCTCTTCCACCCCTTCAGCTCAACCCATCCACACCACGGCTCGTGCTGTGCTCGCAGCAGGCTGGTGTGGGATTGGCTCAGCACCATCACCGCAGGGACACCTGGAGGCTCTGCAGAGGAGTAACAAAATGACACATCCAGGTCATGGATGTTGCTGGTGCAGGATGAGGTTGGTTATTTATCTATTTATACCCACCAGGTGTGTTATTTACTTATTTATATCTAGGGTTTGCTTGAGATCTCAGAGCAGAACGTCAGACTTGCTCGTAATGCACTGGTGCGTGTGCTGGGGATCTTGGCTTGGCTGTGCTGTGCAGAGGGGAAGCCAGGACAGACGAAGGAGTTAAATATGGAAACAAGAGCCAGAAATACAGCGGTAACAGGACAAAATTCTTCGGAGACAAATTGTTCTAAACTAACTCAGGCTGTGATTCTGTTATCTGCTCTGCAAGAAAGAGCAGGGATATCTCTTTTTTCTCCCTCCCACCTCCTTCTTGTCCTAGGAAGCTAAAAAGAAGAGCACAAAGCCCACTGCAAGGTTCTTCAGGACTGTGTGTCCTTGAGCCATTAGCTCGTAGGTACAGTTTAACTGCCACATCACTCATCTTGGCCCTGATTAGACCCAGATGAGCACTTTCAATATTAATAGTCGGATGATTTAATAAAGCTGCACAAGCAGTAAAAGTAACAATACACTTCCATAAACGGGTTCCAGATGTTGCCAAGGCAAATGCTAAACATCAAAATACAAACTTCAAAAAAAAAAAAAAAAAGGAAAAAAAAAAAGCTGGATAAGCAAAACTTGGAACAAACTGTAAACTAATTAAATGTGGGTTGAGTTTTCCAAAAATAAATTGAAGCCATAAGGATGTGATGTGAGCCAATAAATAGTACAGTTAGTCAAAGTTATTGTGGAACGACAGTTGGAAAGATGGTTTGAAGTCACCGATAGGTGGGCTCACAGCAAGCTTGGCTTCCCATCAATAGGAAGGCTTGTTCTCCTGTGCACAAGAGCAGGATCAAATCCTCTGGTATCTATAACTGGGACTCTAGAGAGGTTACTGAGAGAATATGAGATGATTTTCAAGTCAGAGAATAATGGAAAAATGATGCCAGAAGTGCCTGTGTCTCTCCTGCAATAGCAGCAGGGGTGATACCACCACCCAAGGACACTGGGATATCTTTTCCTGCATGTCGGGACAGCCTTCCAGCCTCTCATTGCCCACAGGGCCTCCACAACCTCTGCCTGGCCACCTGCAAAGCCCACGGAAACACCACCACTGTAGTCAATAACCCATCCTCCTCCCTGTGCAAGAGTCATTGCAAACAGCTCTCCAAGAGAATTCCACCCCAGTCCCATCGCTGCGGTCACAGAAGCAGCCACCCCCAGCAGATGAGCTTTCTGCCAGCAGGTACTGCACCTGTAAGAACATGGAGGGGGATTTTGTGAGCCACTATCCACCTGCACTATCTACTGCAGCCCCAGAGAGCAGGTGGGTCACCCAGCACCTCACTCTGGCTCCGGTTTTCCCTACACTGTGGTCCCCAAGGAGGAAGAACCACTAAGGAGCAAGCTGGGGGTGCTTGGGGGTGCAGGCACAGCACATTTGTTACAGGAGAGAAAGTGCCTCGTAGCCCAAGCAAGGGCAGGAAATGCATTTTCACTGAGGGGCAGAATGAACACTTTTAGTTCTCAAGTATTCTCCCTGGCATGGTGCTTTTGGGACAGCTAAACACCAAGATGGGCTTAAGGGAATGTGTTTAGAGTGAGATGCTAGGGCACTTATCCCTGTTCCCAGCTCTGCCCTTCCCAAGGTGGAAGGAAACCAAGGCTTTTTTTACACAGGGCCTCCATTATAGGACCCTCAGATCATGCTCTGTCTTGCAGTGATAACTGTCCTTACATTGCTTGTATTTCTCATGGACAAAGAAAATTTGTTAATTTTTAGGTTGTAAATGTTCTACAGTGAGGTCTATCCCCCCTTTTCTGCATATCTCCAAGCACCCCAGGATGGGGCTGACACTATTTCAGCAGTCACAGAGGGCTGCCCAGTGTGCTGTTACTGTAGTGGCTCTGGGAGCCCCTGCATCATCTTTTCCATGCAAATCAGTCAACCTGTAATCCCCAGGCTTTGCACTGGGAGAGACTAAGGCTAGGCAGATCAGCTGAGATGCTCTTTTCTTTCTCTAATGAGCAGTGCACTTAAACACAGGACTGGGGAGCAGCTCTAACTCAACCCTGCAGCCCTGTTCTTCCTGGAAACCCCCAGATAGGTGCCCTGATGGAAACACAACCTGCACTGGGACTTGCTTTCCCACCTGGGTGAGCCTGGGCTCCATCGTGAGTCCTGTGTCTGCCGCCAAATTTAGGATTAGTTTTTGCTTTGGGCTTTTATCCATGGTTAATGACACAAGTATGCAATAACAGAGCCTCATAAAATTATTATGAGAACAAACAAATTCCTTCCCTTTTATATGCAGTACTTTGTTTTTAAGATTAATCCAACAGCAGAGATGATGGGCTCTGCTCTCTCACTGACCCATGTGAGAGCACCAGGTGTTCCCCATCACCAGGTTACTCCTGAGCTGCCTCCTCCATGATGCAAGAACCAGTGCCACAGATGGGCATCAGGGTAATTCCTATGCCCTGATTTCCAGGTGATTCTGTGCAGGCTCAGAAGTTCCCATGGAAGTTGTTCAGCATGACCTGTGTAACAGTGATCCCAGATTTCTTGCAGATTTCTTGCTGTCTTGCCTGATCTTGTTGCAGCATCCTGCTGTGCTGCAGAATCTCTCCAGAACCAGACCTCAAAGTGTTGTACTTCTATTTTGGATGCAGCTCAGTTTCCTCCAGCAGACTCCTGTTCTCCAGTGGTGGGGTCTGGTGCTGCTTTCTGGTGCTGAACCAAAGAGGTTTTTTGTGTCTCTATCCATGTGTTTTACACTGTATCTTCATCTTTGTAGGAGAGGTAGAGCAGACCAAATGAAGCTGGAAAATCTTAATATCCCAGTTTTTGCCTCTGCAAGGCACAAGCCACTGGCTCTCCCAGGAAATCCATCAGCGCTGCATTCGGATCAGGGGACCAACCCAGGCTCCACCCTCAGATATGTGGTCCCACATTGTCCTGCATAATAAATACTGTATTTGGCAGAGTACAGTATGGAGCAAGGAATGAGCCAGAAATGTTTCCTGGTGCATAAAAAAGGACTGATTTTGATTGTGTCAGACACCAGTTCTTCCAGTGCCAGGAGGACATGCAATATGCATTTCTGGTTTGCTTGGACCTTCTTCAAACAGGCTGGTAACTGACTTACTCTACCATTTATTTTTCCTTTGTGAAAATATCCCTTTAAATTCAGTGTTTAGCAAATACTGCTTAGTCCCATTACAAAATAAATTGGGTATGGATCATAACAGCAGGCTTCTCCAGTCTTGTTCAGATGCTTAAATTACATCATGATCTAACTTCACCCAGGGGAGGGACAAGCTCTGCAGATTGTGTCCATCCTTCTGCTTTGGTAATCTCCGGTATTTCTCGTGTGCCTTTCACAAGTTTTCTGTGTATCAGCGCAATGACTCTGCTTTTGGGGCGTGGGGATGTTTTGTACTGAGGTACCCCAGGGATGTGCCCCAACAAAGCCAGCAGCATCCAGGCAAGCTGGAATGCCAGGGGCCAGTGAGGAGATGCCTGGCACTCGGCAGGGAGAATTTGGCCAGAGCAGATTCTCTTTGATTTTGGTCAATTGATGTCTGGGTGAGGACAGGGGAGTGTGCCTGGCCCTGCACTCCTCCATCTGCCCTCGGAGCCACTTGTCTCCTCTATCCACTCTGACCGGATCTCAAGTTTCTTTCACAGATTTCACTTTCTGTCCCCAATGCTGCTCCTGCGGGGACAAGCCCTGCTCCAGCCCTTTGTGTCCCTGGGGCGGGGATGCCAGGTCCGGTCGGTGTCCAGTGCTGGGGGCTGGCAGGGGGCAGCCTGTGCCGCGGGACGCCTGGGCCAGCGGGGGGGCTGCAGGGGCAATTATTTGCCATATTGTGCTCTCGCTTGTGTTTAAAAACAACAACAGCTCAACTGACTCATAGGTCCTACGGCCTCTGAGTCATTTTTTATTTCTGGATTTCACTGCTCTGCCCTTTGCAATGAAGGGAGTTGCATGCTCTCTCTCTCGCTCTCTCTCTCTCTCTCTCTCTCTCTCTCTCTCTCTCACACACACACACACACACACACACACACACATCAAGTTCACATTTGTTTTTCCTCTATAAAAACAAAACGATTTCCATACCATTAATGAAACTGAAATTATTTGACTTCGCGTACCCTGGCTTTTATTTTCCATTGTATAAACTCTGCAGATGAAATAATGATGGTTGTAAAGTAAACTTCTCTTTTTTTTTTTTTTTTTTTTTTTTTCCTTTCCCTTTCCAGGCAGCCTCTTTTCGAAATAGCAATAGGGAGTCACTTACAGACTTGGCTTGTGCTGTGCCTGTAGTAATTAACCCCTTCATCCCTAGCTTTTCCTCTGTTGGAAGTTAGCCACGGCGTGGGTGGAGGCATCAGCAGGTCTCCTCTGGGACTAGAAGCAAAGCGGGGGAGCAGAGCAGGCAGGGAAATGTGGGAAAGGAGGCCAAGAGCTGCTCCAGGCAGAGCAGTGGTGTGTGCCTGGAGCAATACACTCGTGAGCTGGACAGCTTTCCTGGGAGAGCCAGAGTGCTGGCACTGCAGGGCCAGAGGTACCTTCAGTCTTCCTACAGCCCCCACTTTTTCTGGGTTTAAATCAGCACTACTGTTTTGTGTTTAGCCTGGCAGCCCCGTCCTGGGTCACCTCCCTTCCTTCCCACTCCCCAGGGACCACCAGTGAAACGTTCTCTCTCCTCCACATGCCACTGCAGAAATCATCTGTGGTAAATAATTATTCACCTAATCTTGCTCTTTTTGTTTACAGGGCCGTTACGATTTTACGAAGTACTCGGAGGAACATTATTGGGTGAGGTAATACCTTACCCAGCAGCAGATCCAGCTGGAGCTGGGCGTGCGAGCACATGCCTGCCCTGCCCCGCAGCACGGGCTGAGCTGCCCTCCCCACCAGGGTGGGAGCTCTCCTGATAGACCCTCACCATCACACACAATCTGTCTGTCTTCAAGGCCTCCACATGGGCCACAAGCATTTTTCCTAATCACATTTATCATGCAACAGCACAACCCTGCATCCCCCCAGCACTGGATCAGATGCTTCACTGGTGCCTGGCCCGGGCGGGTTGGTGACACTGACTGAGTTACTGTTCCTCTTCCCAGACTGGGTGATGTGTTTTATATTATTTCTCTTGGATTTATTAAGCATTATGTAACTGGCTAACCAATCCCGCATGCGATGCAATCGTGGCTGATTTCAAGTCAGTGGAAAATAAACAAAAAAATCGCTCTGAAGTGGCTAAATTGAAATTCATTTCCACATGCAGAGCAATTCCTGGAGGATCTTTCCCATCTCCTTGTGGTTAATTTGCATCCAAGCTCTCATGCAACCCATTAGAAAAGAGTTATGGAAAAATTTCACATAGAATATGATGGCGTGTTATGATGAAAAATTATTAAGATGAAGTTTATTTTACTTAAAATATTTTAAATATTAAAAAATAAAATGTTTTTAAGCAAATCTGTTGATTTCTGCTGTGCCTTGAAATGTGTAACACTTGCCTATTTTTTGTCTTTCAGTTGAGGAACTCAAAATGTGAAAGTTGCTCCCCAAAGAAAGTTTGGCATTAAAGTTTGAAAAACCAGGCAAGCCAACCCTGCAGTCCTGAGGTCCTGAAGCCCAGCAGGACCCAGCCCAACATGACAAGGAAGATGTTCTGCCCTTGCTGAGCTTTGGAAGGACTGTAAATATCAGGTGAGGCAAAAACTATACCCCCATTAGACTCTGAAATCAAGCTCTTTCCGGAGCACTTGCTTTCTGGTGCCATGGACAACATTTTTCCCATTAACACCAGTTTGTATCCAGAGATGTTGAGCTGAGGATGGGGGAATGTGGAATGGATAAAACAGTAGTGGCTTTGCACTACTTCATTTGTTTTTCTCAGTGTTTTTGAGACTTTTAGCAATGTCTGAAAGTGATGTGTGTATTTCTGGATCCACTTCACTGACACACTTCACTGAAATATCAGTAAAGTTGGTGGTTGGGGCTCACCTGGTTGCATGTTATTTGCATTATTTTTCAGTCAGTCCCTGAGGCAGCCAAGCACCTGCTTCACCTTGGCAAGAAGCTAAGTCCAATTAAGCTGAAATGCTGTATTAGACCTGGCTGGGCTCATGGACCATGTAACATCATTTGCCAATTGCTGGGCTGGAATTTGACCATAAAGGTGACACCAGCTGTGATCCACGGACAGATGAGGGTGGTGAAGGGGCAGGATGGGACAGCCCTGAGGGCAATGCTGGTGGGCAAGCTCACAACTCCATGTGGGTGTCACCACTGCACCTATCCTTGTGCTGACTCGCTGGATGAGGAAAGCTGTCCTAAAACAAGGAGAAAACTCAAAAGTCAGGGGTTGTCCCCTCTGCTAGAGGCTAGTTTATTCCTTTGTGAGATGAGCAGGGATGCTTTGCACCCTTCCTTGAAAAGACAGCTCAAAGGAGGCTTGAGGATTAGAACAGAAGGTTAGCACAGGAATTCCTCACAGTGCCCAGGACACCAGCTTGAGAGTGGGGTTTTTTTACTCCCTACCTGCTGGATATTGTGGGTCATTGTGTAATTATGGTCAGTACCTCTAGAGCCATGACCAAGCCAGGCAAAGGTTCCCTGGCAGGCAAAATCAGGTATGAGTTTACCTGGTAATACCTGTACTCATCCCTTTAGGCATTTGTTGGCCGCTGCGCTATGAATGTCAGATGAGGGGAGCTATGACACAAACCAAGTTTTGCAGCCATCCTGTGTCTGAAGGTGCAACCTTGTTTGACAAGAAGTCCCTTTCATTGCACCTATGTCCCCATTTCTTTCTTGTTCCTATATTCTGCTGTCCTTTCCACCCTGTTGTATTGGAAAACCCTAGAGAGAGCAAGCCAAGCCAGCAGCACAGCCTGAAGTGCCTGGGAAGGAAAAAAAAAAACCCACAGCCAGGGGTCAGCCCAAGAAAAGACCATGGATACAGTGTGGTGACCATCACCAGCATCACAGCATGGCCCCACTGCCACAGCAACTCCCACCAGCCCAGACAGCACGTGAGGGGAATGTGCCATTCCTCTTTGTCAGATGGAAAGCAAAGCAACTTATTCAGGGTCTGAGGAGGTGGGGAAATGCTGAGTTTCAGCAGTTCATAAGTAATTTTAGCAGCTCTGCCAGCACCTCTGCTTATCTGGGCCTTGCAGGGTGAGGCAATGCATTATCAGCACATCACAGCCTGCCGGTGGGGTTTGCAGAGGGCTGAGCTGGCCCATGCCCAGTGGAAGTTGCCTCCTAATTATTGGGGATTTGCATGCCATGTTTTCAGAGGGCTCAGAGATTTCAGCCCTTTAAAGAGCACTTTGCAGTGATCTGGTTTTGACTAAATTCTTAGTCTTAAAAATAAGTCCATTCTCCCACCTCCCACACTGCTGGGGAGCAGGAGTCACTGCATGGCCACGCACGGGTGGTTTGAGCTTATGCTGTTGCAAGTTGGTGCAGAAATTGCTGAGGATTTTAGAGCACTTTTAGGACTGAGAGCTGCATGGCAGAATGCAACAGTCAACCAAATCCACTCTGCTGTTGCCATCATTTTTGTTGCTCTTGTTTCTGCAGAGGCATCAACAATCTATCCTATATCCCAATTAACTGCAGCTTCTGCAGCTCATTCTCAGATGCAGCAGTCATTAGTTCCCCTTTTATACAGAAAAAGCAGCAGCAATCAACCAAGTAGCAAAAACATGTGAGCTGCAAGTCAGTAGCAGACATTGCTCTGCCTAAACTACTCCCATTCAAGTAAATCTACTGTGCAGCAGTCAGTGGTTTTTTACTATTATCATCATATTATGCTCTGGAATTCAATTTTCTGCGTATTCTTCAGGCTCTGCATGAATCCTGGATTTCCGTGAATAGATGGAATTGAAATTGAAAGACACCATCCAAATAGGTAAACACATCAGAAACATTATCTGGGTCACATTTGGGCACCAGGGTTCGCTCTGTTTTAAGTGCAAATGGGTTACTGATGATTTAGATGAACCTCCTGAGGAGTGTTTGAAATTCCTGGCACACATTCACTATTCCATCTGCTAGAAGGTCTTTGATGAGCCCACAAAGAGACATTGGACTGGAGCTGCTGCTCTTCATCTCTGGTTGGACTTCTTATGATTGACCAGTTTGTATTTTTTGCATTTGTATTACTTTGATTCCCAAGGAGAAAAAGGGCTTGCAAGGGACTGTGTAACAAGCTGCTGGGGCAGAGATGTTCTGTGAACTCTCCATCCATGTGCTATCATCAACTTATTCCAACACTGCCAGTTCTTTATGACTGCTAAAATTATTAGGTAGAGTCAAATTTTGCCCTCATTTAGGTCAGATCTAACAGTAATTAAGTAATTTGTTCTCTCAGAGGGAACTTGAGACTAGTTTGGGTTACAGATGCTAAAAACTTTCTGCCTTCTCCTGAAGTATCCCATGTTTAGCACATAAATAGATGGCATCTTCTTCTCTTTCATGCCCTTCTTCACCTGTTAAAAATTATCTTTTCAGGAGCTTGTATTATAACATACCAAAACACACCGCCCAGTTGGGTTGAATTCAAATTGAATATCTTCCATTTTTTAAAGCAGAAGAGAGCTATGGCAAGAGGGCAGGGGGACCAGGATTGGAAAGGAATTTTTTTCAAGAATGGAACCGAGAGTCCTGTTGACAAAGCTTGAAGTGCTTTTTCTTCGCACATAGAAGAGGAGCTTGTGTGTCTTTGCAATGCCTCTCAAGAGATCCCCCTTGCAGGAGAAAGAGAAGGTTTCCACAAGTCCCAGCCCCTGGGCAGAGCTGCAGCACAGCTCCAGCAGCTGAGACTCGGCAGGGAGACTCAGCAGCTGAGGGAGATGAGGTTCAGGGGGAAAAGCTGCTCTTCCAGCATGGAAGAAATGACAAAGCAGGGAATGTTCTCTATTCCCCATCTCCTGCTGCACGATCTCATCATTTTGCAGTAGTGCCTTATCTTTTCAATTCAGTAGCCTGCCTCTGGACACCTCCTGAGACATGCCACAAACTGAATATGCTGAACAGTGCTTCTGCCTAAGAGCTGCCTCCCAAGCCACAGCCTGTTGCAGAGCTGATAGCCCTGGCAAGGGTGAAAGGAAGGCTCAGATGTGATGATGCTGCTCTACAAGCAGGTGAGCACAGGGCACATATACAAAACCACAGTAAATGTTTGCTGAGACCTCACCCCCAAGCTAATTGCTTCTGCCTCTGGTGGGAATGTCTACCCACTGAGTGCCTTTTGACATATTAAAGGCACGGCAGGAACTGAGATCCCAGGGGATCCACTGGTCTTATTTCTGTGGATTCTTGTACCCTGGGTCTATTTGAAGAAGGATGATTCATTCAACTGCTTCAGCTTATGGGTCTGTGTGTCACTTCCCACTGTAAGAAGAAGGGTCTTCTTTGCTATCATGGACTGGATGGGGCTAATTTTGGGATAGATCTAGCATGGAAAAAATGCTTTACGCAGCAAGACAGCAGCTGATTCAGTTTCTTCCATGCTGGATGCTGGTGTTTAGAGTCTCCAAGGCAGGAAGTGTTATCAAGCAACATCAAACAGATGTTCCTCATCGTGCTCCAGCTGCATTGACTGGCAACCTGCTCAGTCAAACACTCGAGGGGGACACAGGCATTCATTCTGCATGGACAGCAGTTTTTTTAACAATCCACCTGGAAGCAGCAAAGGATCTTTTAAAAGAAATATCTGTACCAGTGTTCATTGTAAATGCACCAGAAGCTCTTGTAGTCACAGCATTCCCAAGAACCATTTCCAGGAAGGGGTCTGAGTTATCCTCCTGATAACTCAGGAGGATAAATCCTCCTGATTTTGCAGGAAAAGTGAATAATTTTTTCTCTGGATTTTCACACCTGCTGGTCAGGGTATGAATCCACATTGGCAACATCATCTTTTGATGGGGTGCATGGTGAACCATGGCAATGCAGGATACAGCTAAGCATTCTGGTTTGGGATGGCTGAAGGGAGAATGGATCAGTATCAAAAACCCAGAATCCCAGGGTTTTCCATTGTTGATCTAAAGAAAAGGCCCCTCTTCGTGGCCAGGAACTCCAGCAGATGTCTCTGGACCTTTCAGATGCAAAGATGTAAGTGTGTTGTTCCCAGAGGGAACATCTTCACAGGGATGTTGCAGGAACTGAAGATATTAGGAGAGATTTGGACAGTGGGGCAATATCAGCCATCAGTGGATGTCAGCTCAGGTGATTGCTTCAGGGCTCTGCCCTGCCTGGACCCCAAAGCAGGGCAATAAACCAGCCCTGTTTGCTGGCTGCCATGGCTGTGCTGGTTCCAATGGCTGGCACAAGCACATCTGTGCTGCTTTGTGTTCAGGGCATGCATTAGGGGGTGTGTGATGGTCCTGGAGGCTTGGACTCTCCGGCTCTGAGGCATGGCCAGAGCACTTGCCATTGGGTGCTGCATGGGTAGGACAACAGCTTTTTGCAGGCTGAGTGAAGGCAGTCTGGAATTTCCTCCAGAAACCTTCACGCCTCACCAGCACTGAGCCTGGAGCCAAGGTGGAAGCTGCTGGGGACAGCTTTCTCTGGACATCTACTTATCCACAAAGACTGGAGTTTTGGGTCCAGTGGAGAGTAACTGACATGGAGCTAAAGGGAACATCTCCATCCACAGTGTGGGAAGGTGAGAGGTCTTCCTGCAGGCGGAATGTGTCCAATATGATGCTGCTTCAACTACTTTGAGAGTTGTGGTCACTTTGAGGGAGGCACAAGTAGAACTGAAGCAGGGGACCCTGCAAAGTGACACTCTGCAGCTGCCACTGCTGGAACCCCACCTCAGCTCCCCACTATAGCTGGAACTGCACACCAGCCCCCCAACTACAGCATGCCCAGGCTGATTGCTTCAAATCACTCAGCTCAAATAGTGATAATGTCCTTAAAAAAAAAAAAAAAATCTTGAATCCAAATAACCCTGTGCAGTCCAGGGTAGCACTTGGGTTTAGGCATGTCCTTGGGCTACTAGAGTCCACACGGGCCATAGCTCTGTGTCCAGCACAGCCTGGCAGGCTGTGGTCACAGCTGGACACATTAATGACCCACATGCCACAATGAATTTGCTGTAGTATTAATCAGCTGTCATTTGTTCCTGGCTTATCAATGGGAAAGAAAACACTGCAGTGCAACAGCTCCATGAAAGCTGAAGTCTTGGAGCCTCATAATTGGTAGGAGCATGGGCTGCAGAGGGGATTGCACGATAAGAAGGCTCTCCCACTTCTCCTAAAATTTTGACAGTTACCAGAAGCTGGCAGCAGAGTTTCAACCCCACATGGGATGTAACAAAAAGATGAACCAACTGAAGAAGAAATATGACTCTGATGGACACTACAGATCACTTCCAGAGGCAGGATCACAAGAGTTGACTCTGAACTCAGGGACACGCATGCAAGCAGGGCCAAGACAGCTTTCAGCCACTCCTTCACTTCCCCCTGAAGATCCCTAAGGAAATGTTATCCCACAGTTGGGGTCCAGCACGGACATAATGTAGGTTTGATAGGGCAGGCAGCCATCAGTGGTGTTATCTCCCTTCTGCAAGGAGGCCCCTTCCAGCGCGAGGCTTTCACTTGGCACACAGCGCTGAACTCGGGATGTGAAAAGAGCAGAGTGTGTGGGAGCTGCTGATTTTGTCTCCTTGGTGGGACTGGTTTTTTTAATAAAAGTATCAGATGTTGCACTTCCTTGAAAACATGACAGTCTATGGGAGAGTTCATTAGTTTATGGCAAGTTGCAACACTGTGGAGCCTGGCTGAAAGCAAATGTTATTGCAAAGAGTTATCACTATGGGGAGAGGAAAACAATGTCCTGAGGAAATAAACTCGACAGAGCAAATCACAGAGCAATATAAAACTGCAGAGTACAGGCAGTAGAGCGGAATTCTTTCTCAGAATAAAAGGCCCCAGTCACCTGTTTTTAATGCCAGTGTTTGCTTTCTGCATATTCAGTGAATACGTGGGATACATCTGTGCAGAACTCTGTCTCTAATGGGAGTAACGAGTATCATGATTGCAGCTGGCTGAACTTATTTACTACTAGTACACAAAAATGTCTTTGGGGCCATCATTAAATAGTGATAACACCAGTAAAATACCAGTAAACATCAGTTTTGTGTTGGTTGTTGGGGTTTCATTGTTAGAAAATAGTGTGGTTTAATTTCAACTTGTACCGAATATTCCAGAAAGTATTTCTTTCCTCAAAAATACAGAGTGAAGCTTTACAGATGGTCAGCTATACCAATGACTAGCCTGTCTCAAGTCTGAGCAAAGCTGGAGGTGCAAGGGGAGAGGAAATACCAGTTTTCATTCATCTCACATAGCTGTACACTGCCACTCTTCTTAACCTTCAGTTAATCTAATTCACACCAAAGCCTGAAACCGTAGCATCAGATTTGGAGGTGTGTAAAGGTAAATTGAAAATAAGCCATCACTTTCCTTTCTGAGTCTCATGGCACTTGCAATATTACAGAGCACTCCAGTTCTGCATTGTCAGGATTTTTCTCGTGTCTTCCATTTTTATTTCCTAGCTGGAGAATTTGCTGCAGCTTTGTTCTTATTTAGCCTCATGGTAGGATGCACAAGTTTCTCCTTCAGGCAGTGGGATCCTGTGCCTGCTCCTAACCCAGCTACCTACGCCAAGCCAGTGTGGGGCTCTGGTAGCCCCTCAGAGCTTTTGAGAGTGGTAATTTCTTCCTTTATTTTGGCTGTATTAAGGCAATATGACACGGATTGTCATGACCAGCCCTGCAGCCCTGTGTCCTGGGGTGGGCAGTGTCCACCTCCACATGCTGCCTGGCCTGGGAGGAGAGGTTTGCTCTGCTGCTCTGGCTCGTCCTTGGACCTGCAAAGCTCCTTTCTGCAAATGCCTGTGAAATGCAGGGTGACTCTTCCTTTGTCTTTTTCCTTCCCTCATCCTCTCACTGTTTGACCAGTGTTCCTAAATTTTGCATGCATTGGTGTTGGGGTGCAATCCCAATAGAGCCCCTGCCAGAGAAGCAGGCTGGCATTTTGGTGGCACTACAACCTCTGGTTTTAGCTCTGGTGACCTCAGAAATAAGAGGCCAACTTCTTGAACAAGCTGCCTGAGGAGCCTGGGATAGGTCAGAGATTTCTTGGGCAGATCAAAAGCCAGAGATGCTTTTCTGACAGCCCTGGAGCTCCCTGTCCTGATTTATGAATTCTATACACTCTATATATTTAGCTGAAGAGGCTCACTGGGGGAACAGTTTTTGCAAGCAGGAAAGAGAATGTGACTTCAGAAAGCCACCATCTATCAGGAGATAACCCCTCAAATGCACTCTCAGTAGAGCTATCAACCATGGAAAAGGGAGCCCAGAAGACTTGGCAAAACATGTTAGGATATTTTAGCGAACCAGTATTTTTTTAACAGGAAACCTGTTAAAAATGGGGAAGCAGATTATGGGAAAGCAAACTCAAACCCCAGGAACTGGGAGCTCTGGACTTGGGGTAGCAGACCTGCAACCTCACCTCATTTCAAAAATCTTCTTTCTCTTTCTTGGGAACCTCACCAGAGCCCAAGGGGTACGGCTTGCTCTCCCTTGGTAAGTGCTACGTGCCTTGGCAGATTTGGAGTTTCATATCCTCTTTTGGAGGTTGGATGCACAAAGGCTCTGCCAAGCTCCTGGGGCTCTTCACAGCCCTGAGAGCTGCTGTCACACCAGTGACACTTAGCTCATGTTCTTGAGGCAGTCTCCACAGGTTAGAGGGTTGTGATGCTTTGCTGTCCCCTCTGTGACATGAGGCTGAGCTCAGCCCCATGCCTGTTTGGATGTGAGCCCTGTTCCTGACAGATGGAGCACAAGGGATCATTTCCCAATATTCATAGAAAACAGGGCAGGAGAGCTCCTAATTCGTACTTTTAAGGCCAGAGTGTTTCCATGTGCACAATACAGTAATCCTGATATCAAATCTGTAGTTTCTGTATAGGTTACAGACTTCCAAGCAGGTAGTCTTGCAATCTTGAAGGCTTTGAGCAACAAATATTCACCACATCCCAAGCCTAACTACCTGCTGGAACAATTTTACTGTGTTGTGTCCCATTTTAGCTTCCAGTGTGCACATCTTGTTTTATCTCTGTTCCACAGAAGAGAAAGCCCTCTGCCAGAAAAGGTTTTCCCAGGACCTGGCTGTAGATGGCCAGCTCACCTCCCAGCTCTCTCCTGGCCAACCTAAAGAACTGAAAGCCTCCAGCTCCACCCCCCTGTATGACAGATCTCCAATTCTGAATGATCCTCATATTTTTTTTGTCCTGGTCCAGCTAAGTCTAGGACTGCACCAGCTCTCTGTCCTGGAAGGATTCTCTGCTCACCTGTGTGAGGGTTAGCAGTGGTGAAACTACAGCTCCTGTCTTCACCTTCTGCTTAAAAAGCCACGTAAAATTGCTGCCCTCCAGCAGGAACTGCCATTGAGGAGAAGACTGGATATTTTGAAGCCTTGGTAGGGCTGTCCATGGAGAATTAGGGAAATCCACTAGCTGAATTTCAGTGTTCTGTCAGATCAGAGCCCTTTTTTCCACTGCATATGAACTGAAATGCTCAGATGTGCTGTGGGATGGCCATTCAGTCATGTTGGGGATTAAAGGCGTAGACAGGCAGCATGGAACACAGGCTGGGGTCTCTGCTGCCCTGGGGTAAAGTCTTAGGGACAGCAGCAAGGTCCCTACAAATGCTCAGCTGGAGTTATTCTGGGGTAACAGAGACACAGTCTGGGCCATGTTCTATATGGCAAGACTTAAATCTCTGTGCTAAGAGGAGCAACATTGCTGCAGCCACCAAGCCAGTGCTGTCACTCTAAAGAGAGGCTGGATGAATGGTATGATTTGTTGCTTGAAGAACAGCTGAATGTGCGTATTCTGTCAGTTTGGGGAATTTGGGAAACTAGATCTTGCCTTCTCTTTTAATGTCAATGTGAAGTGGCCTCCTCAGGTACTTTTATTTTCTCAGAAAGACTGTAGGGTCAATCTTAACACTAAAAGCAAAGGAAGTGGATGTAGTCCCAGAAAACATCTATCACTGGTGAGCTGAATCACAGAGAGCAAGCCCTGGCTTATTTTTTTTACCCTGTGCAGAGGCAAATTTTGTCATCATATCACTCACATAACCTTTCAGATGAACTTAGTAATCGTGATATGTTTTGGTTTGGCTTCTTTCAGATTAAAATCTTGCCTTTCAGAAAAAGGAAACCATAAGTTAAATAACTCCAAAATTAGGTATTTCTGAAGGATAGTTAGTGGTCTTCTTTCTTACCAAAACCAACCCAAGATTGTGCTTTAAATAATAACCTGTAGTAATTCCTGCTCCAAATGTGATTAAGTTAGCAGGATGTTACCAGTATAGCATCCTACATTTCAAACCACACTTTAGGGTATTATCTACAAAAATGAGTACTATAGATCTCCGTAACTTTGAAAAATCAACCAGATACTATGTCCTGAATCTCCCCATCTGGTTCTCTGCTTCAACAGTTGCACCCATGGTTTTGTTTGCCTACACACAAATTACTGACCGATTATTCTTTTATTCCCTGGTCTTGTAGATAGGGGGACCCATGTAAAATGAATGCAGATCCCTGCCCCCAGTGATTTCATTTGGATGCAAAAATACTGGAATTATAATCCTCCTCCTTCATCACTTTGAGCAAAAAGTAATTTTAGTTGCATTGAAATTTCTATAGCAAGGGCAACAGGTCTGTGTTTGTAAGAGTTCACTTTTAAAAGTAGTGTCCATGCAAATATATAAATATATGCTTTGTAGGGATATATGCCTGTATACACATACAGACTCTGTATATACAGAAAGACACACACACATACTTAGGAGATGTGTATATAACACTCACTTATATACAAATCCATTCCCTGTTATGAAACAATCATCAAGATATAAACAAGAAAAAGTTAAACCACGGATGGGCACATTTTCAAGTGTGCTGGAGGGTTTTATCTACAGTATTGAAGAAGTGCTATCAAAACTGAAACAGGGCACTTATTACAAAGAAATCTTTACGTAAGTGCTGGAAAGGTTTGCTGAATAACCAGATGTTGTTGCAAAGACACTTCTCCTCCCCCCTCCCCATTTCTTTCCTTCTTTAATAGTTCGATTAATTCTGCGCATAAACCAGGGCTGATAAAAGTTCTAAGCTGCAAACTTCACCACATCTGGACACTGTTGAAGCCAGATCATTCAGCGGTGCACTTCAGTTGCTTTTAATCTCCCTCAATAAAATAAAAACTTCCAACAAGTAATGCTGACCTATATATATTTTTGCACTGTAAACACTGACATCTGCGAGCTGCTCCGAGCGAGCACGCAGCGTTTTCCACCAAGCAATCGCTTGCCCCTCGCCATAAGAGAAATACGCAGCTCATGCAGTCGTAGCAGAGTATTCAGCTAAAGTCTCTGCTATTTCCAATCCTCTGGCTAATTGCTGTCAGGGGAGAAATCAAAGATTAGCTGTTTTGCTGGAGGAAGGAAAAATAAACGACCTCTCTGAGTATGTAGCTTAACATTACCTGACCAGAAACAATTTTCTACTCACACAAGGAGAGCAGCAGTAAGGAAAGCAGACCAGGTCTCCTCCAGTACCCCATTTCTGGATCCCGCTGGCAAGTAGAAGCCCAGCTTCACGGCGTTGACCAGCTCATCCTCCCTCGGTGGAGCCAGCCTCCTGCGTTTCTGCTGTCAAGCCCGGAGCCCCTCTTTGCGAGGCTCCCGGCTCAGGCTTGCCGGGAAGGCGGATCCAGCCGCCAAAGCCCAGCTGTGCGTGGGGTCCGCCCAGGAACTGCAGTTTATGAACAAACTAAGCCTGACTCTCCTCTCGAAATATATACAAATATGAAAGGGGGTGGAGGGGGGCTCGGGGAAGAAGTCAGGCTCTGAGAAAAAGAGTTTGATTTTTTCCCCCCCGATGTCAATGCAGAGCTGCTCCTGGCTCCATACTGCCCAAGGATCTTTGAAGGGGACCTAAAGCCTGCTGCATGCATCTAATCAAAAAGGCATGGGTACTCCTGCATGAGTCTTTCATCTGAATAAAGCATGTAAGGTAATGCCTCAATACTCTGAGCTGCCATTAATTCACTACTTTCCCCCTGTATTTTAGAAATTATCTTTTTAAATAAGCTTCAATGGGCTATATTTATAATAGGGATAATTAAAAGTTTTTGGGCAGCTTTTTCAAAAAGACCACATCAGTGTGAGCTTAGCCTAAAATAGGTGCTTGCGACCCATTAAAGCAGCAGGATTTAAAGATATATGTTTTCCTGAATCAGGGCCTAAAATAATAACGTAGGGCATTTAAATATCTGCTTTCTCCCCAAGATCTCTGACTGCTCTGCAAAAACTAGTAAGAAATATTATCCCACTTACAAAAGGGAAACTGTGAAATGTAGCAGAATTCTGACTTGCCTTGGTTGTTAACACAATCAATCAGTGGCAAAATCCTCAAACTCTTGCCCTATGATCTACTCCAATCCTTCAGATCAATGTATTTGAGAGTGGCAGAGAAAGAGATGTTGTTATTAAGGCTTTTTGCAGGCAAAAAAATAAGATAATAGTTACTGAAAATACATTAACTGATTTTAATGCATACACTGTATTCTAATTCAGTGAATCTCCAGCTTTTTATTTACCCATTTTACAATTAATTTTTTGGTTCTTTAATCAATTTGAGATGGATATGTGGTGTACCTATTGTGTGTGTATTCATTATGGTGAATGTTTTCCTCCACTGGACTTGAAGGCCCTTCCTTTGTGTCCATCTTGCTTATAATTTGCACCCACTTGTTTTGTAAACTCTTTATATAAATGGTTCTGTTAGGGTGTTAAATAATGGTATATCTTTTCCCTTCTTCTGTGTTTAAAAAGGAAAAAGAGGAGATGTTAGATGTGGTACAGGCACAGCTGATAAAGTGTGTCTCCTGTGCCATGGTGACACACACATGCCTCTGCAGAGGATGGCTTGGTCTGCTCGAACCCGCTCCACGGTGCCCAGATCCAACTCAGCTCAGCCTGACCTCTTGGGGAAATGCCTTCATGTCCCTGGCCCAGGCTACCACAGATCAAATATGACCTCTGAGGGCTAAGAATGAGCGGATGTTCAGCAAGCTTTCAGAAAGATGTTATTTTCCAACAAACATATTGGAACTGCTCATACTGGAACTTCTTTGCTCACGGTGATCTCTTGGGATGACCTGCCAAGTCTCCTCTCTTGGGTTCAGAGCATTTCAAAATGCCCATGGATTTCTCAGACTGCCAGTTGGATTTTCAGATGTGAACTCTTGTGTGTGTTACAGGACAACTGGATAAGGCTTGTGTTAGCAACATCGCAGGTTATTCATGATCCATGGGAGCCCCCTTTAAAACCAGGAAGAAACCCCTGCTGCCTATGAAACTTGGAGAGAAATAATGTCCTCAGCAGGAGTCCAGAGGGGCTTTAAACAATGGTGGACATTGACAAAACAAGCTGTATGATTTGGAAGTGCAGGAGAAGCATGGGGTACTATTTTTTCTAGCAGCAGAAACTGGGAAGACAGCAGGATGCCTGCACAATGTCACTGTAGCCAGGGACCCTGAGCTGCAGGATCTGCATTTTCCAAAATTCCAGGCAATCCCAAACAACTTCTGAGCCAAACTGAACCCTATAAATCCTGTCTGCAGAATAATCTTTGAGAGAGACTTGGGGCCAGATCTCACTGAAATGAGAGCAAAAGCAGTAGCTGTCCCATGCAGTATCATCTTTACAAGGCAGTTGGATATCTACAGGAAGCTCTGCAAGAGAAAATTTTTGGGGAGCAATGCATGTCCTGCTCTTCCTAAACAGTTATACATATTTTTAGATGGTGTTAGACCTTCTGCTTGGCAAAACAAGCTGCCATGATGATAAGGGCAGAGGTTTGCTTTCCTAAACTGGGCACTGCCAGCTGCTTTCTGTGCAGCCCTTGTGTAAGATGTAGGGAGCTAGATGTACCCTCCTGTAACCTCCATTTTCAGTCCACTGAGCTGAGGCTATTGCAGGCAAACCTCATGTGAAGAAGAGGAGGGAAGCGAGGCTGGCACTATGCCATGAGTCACCCCAGGTCTACTGGGGAGCCCCTCAGCATGTGCCCCACTGGCCTGACTACCAGCTCTGTTCTGGAGAACCTGGTTATTTCTTAGACCTTATCCAAAGAAAAAAATCTAACTAAAAATCCACCAGAGTTACTTGGGGAAAATGAGTACTCTGGGGTTTAGCCTAAAGTGCCTAAACTCACATTATAGAGCTTTGCTTCCATGAAAGAACACAGTGACCTTTTTGAGTAAGACACTGGGGAGGAAGAAGAGATAAATGGTTATTTTTATTGTTGGCTTGTTTATTCCTTTCGGTGTAAATTCCCCTGCTCCTCTATTAGTGGTCTGGACAGCCTCATAACTCAAGACACACTGAAGGCTGGATTTAAGCTGAGGAACATAAGGTCTCTGCAGGGTGATTTTTAAGTTGCATTGTGGGAGCAGTTTTCCCAAAGTTCTCATTTAGGAGCTGGAAGATATTTACTAGAGAAGTAAAATAAAACTTTGGACACCTGAAACAATATAGCATATGTTTAAAGGAGGGTTTCAAACAGCCTGGGAGGCAAGGCTCAGCAATCAAGCAATAGATTTGAAGCTCCCAACATGAGCACTAAATGCCCCTGCACAGGGTAACCTCATGGTGGACGTGTGCCAGGCCCAGGTGAGTCAAACCTGTTATTATTCCCAGGGGTGAAGATCACCTTCTTGTGACAGGGAGTGTGAAGGGAGAGAGAGAAGAGAACCACATAACCATGCAGACAGTGCTAACGTAAAGGCCAATGCTCCTGAGCTTCTCTGGACCTCTTCCATGCTTTCCAGGCCCCAGAGATCCTAGCAAGGTTTAAAATGACCGACTGCAACAAAAGGTGTTAGGTTTACTTATGCAATCAGGATATATCCTTCTGGCCCTCTTGATTGCCTGCACATTACATGACTGGGCTAATATCTGTTGCATCTGCATTGCTCTTTTTTAATATGTTTATATCAATGTCGGGCATCAGATGAAGTCCGTGAGTGTCTGTGTTGTTCGGAGAATTTGCTTTATACTTTGAAGTATTAAAAGGCAGGTCTAAAGAAAACATCTAGCTGATAGGATCAGGACTTAGCTTCTACTAATGAGCACAAATCCACGACTATGGATTTGTTTTTATGTTGTGTGCTCATATTGTACTACCCCCAGGTTGTCCTGGCAGTTAATTAAACCCCAGAAATGTCATCACTTCTGCATCTTATAAGCACGACCTTGCTTTCACTGTGCCGTCAGCAGCAGTTGCCTGAGAAATATGTTCACCTTGCAGTGTGGATCCAATCCAACCGCTGTCTCCACCCTGCATTCACACAGACACTGGCTCCAGTCCTGGGAGTGTCCACTAAATTCAAATGTCATTGCCTGGTGGCACTGAGGGTGCCCATCAGTCTCTGGGAAAAGTTCTCATTACCTTGCACTTCTCAGTTTCACGGGGTTTTGATGTTTGAGATCTTGGATGTGGTGCTATGGCTTGCAGTCCCTGCTGCCACCTAAGGAAAAATACCATGATGATTTTTGACATTTTCCATTCCCTTGCTACAGCTTGTGCCTGCAGCGGTGTGGTAACCTTTGAGGATCTGATGGCATGAGGAGTCAATCAAAGCCAGCACTGCACCCTGAGGGACACAGCCATTCCTCCTTTGGCACAGGTGACTTTGTCTGCTTTGCCACAACCCCTTCTCCTTAGCCCTGGCAACTTCCCTGTGCTCCAGCCTCTCAGCTAATGCTCGTTTTGGTAGCCACACAGGATAATTGCATTTTCTAAGTGATGCCTGACTTTCATTGGAGTCTTTGCATAGTCCAGATACACCGGCCTAAGTTCTAACTTCTCACAGACTCTCATGGCTTACTTTGAGCTGCTTTTGAAGCCACTTCCAATACATTTTCATTCATACTGTTGATGTGTTTGTACAGATTCTTTCAAAAATGTGGATTAGTTTTGGTTTTCTTGTTATTATTTGTGGACTGTTGCTGAAAGGAATGGAACCCATTGCTACCAATTTAAGATTGAGTGAAATTGAATGATTTTCCCTACCCCAAAAGTCACCCATATCTCTTTTCCACTCTTTCTCTGGAAAATTAACAAAATTCTGATTTTCCTACACCTTAGTACTCATTTCACTCAGATATTTAAATGATAGAAATATGTCTATGAGGAGCCTGAACTCACCTACTTTTCTGCCTGCACTCTGCCATGCTAAAGTAGCTACTCATGCATTTTACTGACAGTTAGTTCCTTGACATTAATTCCTCTTCTGTATTTTCTTAGGGATCCCAAGCAAGCACTGTTTTCTGCTGCATCCATCACACACTAAGGACATCACACAGAGACAGATACCAGGGTCTTCAGTGGGGATCAGCCTGTGAAGACCAACAGCACAACCTGGCACCACTTCGGCTGCCGGATGCTTCTGGAGAGCAAATACCTTCAGTTCTGGAGGAATTACTCTGTAGAGGGAAGTAGGAGCAGTTTGACAGCCTGACTCATGATCTTTGTATTATTATTACTGGTAGTGAAACTATGATACTATCCAGGAGCCTGAACCATGGATCAGGAATGTGCTTTTGAAGAGAAACTCCTGGCCTTCCTGCTTTGGCTTGTGTTACAAGGCAGTCTTAAGGCAGGCACACATGGGGTTTTTTTTCCAATAGCAGCTAAACTGGAAGTTATGAAGGGTGGCCAGTCCCTGGGAGTGGGCTAGAGGCACCCTAAAAGTTATCAGCTAAAATATGTGTGGTGTGGATGGTGGGTTCTCAGCTCCAGGGTGTTGCTCCATGAATCCATTCTGTCCTGAACCTCCCTGCTTTTGAGCACTGGCACAGCCAGGTCCTGCACAGGATACGCAGTCGGCAGGAATATTGGCTGGTTTACTCTCTCTTCCTGAGGTTACTGAAAGGCTGTGGGTGTTGCAGGATAGATGCAAAGCAGAGCCACTGCTTTAGGTGTTTTCATTCTGGTTCTCAGTAGCATTATGGTTGTTGTTAGTGGTTTTATTATCTTTTAAATCTAATTACTTCTAAGAAGTTGAAAGATGAGGAACCGGAAATGAAGATACTGATAAATAACGTTGTGACAAAGGGGAAAATAAGTGAAATATTTCCCATTAATATGGCTTTTTTTTTTAAGGTGTGTTATTTGCTAGAGCAACACAGGCTGTCAAAAGATCCAATAAGAATGCATAACATTACAAAAAACACCAGGAAGCCAGTGTATAAGGTATATATACCAGTGTATATACCTTGCTTAGCTTTCTTCCATCAAAAAGTTTATCCAGTGTAACAGTAGGGTTAAAACAAATAGATTTACAGAATAGAAAAGATGGAGTTCCCTGTTTTCCAGAGACTGTAATGGGAGTCAGGGCACTTTCAGAGACTGAAGGGACTTGTAGGTAGGAAGTTGAGTAAAATTTGCCTTCTTTTAGTTGAAGAACAAGGGACATGCTGCCTAGTGAAGATGCTGAAGAACAGGAGAGTGTCCTGGTTGGATTGACCTGCAGGAGATTGGACTCACATCCTGACAAGAGGGGATCTAGGGAGACCCTGGGTGCATGAATGGTTGTGCCTAGTTAGGGTGGAAACACTACAGCTTATTTTGACTGAAGTAGCACAAATCCTGGAAGTTCTCCTGAGAGCAGCACTGTGCTGTGAGAAAATACTGTTATCCCACTTTGCAGGCTGAGGTAGAGAAACGTGGCTCAGGAAAAGACTTTGCTGGAGACTTTGGTGTTTATGGAAGATCTCTCCATTGCACATTGGTTTTTTCAAGACATCTCACTCTCCTCTGAACTCTCCAAGCTGTAAGGTACGTGAGGGCTACCCATGCTCACAGTCATCTTGATTTAGGCACTTCTATCAGTACCCTGATCCTATATATGTAATGTTTTAACTCTTATCCACATCTTTTAGTGTATGAAGAAAATTCAAAGGTGAAAATAGTTTTTGAAATCATAGAATATTAGACCTACAATATATTACTGTACTCTATTGATAATATTGTTTCCATATTAAAAATATTTAGTACAAAGTATGATATCTTGCATGAGTTTCACATAAATATTTCCATTATATAACTGATAGGGATCAGAAAAATTTCAGTATGCACATGCTGCAAATGCAAGTGTAATTGATACAAGGTATGTATCGTGATGTACATCTTGAGTAAATATAGGAAAACCATAGCTTAATGAAAAACAGACTGTGTCTTACAACATGCAATCATGCTTTTACATCTGAACTGGACCTTGGGTTTAGAAAACAAATCTTAAATCAGTCCTATTCAGAGGACAAATCACAGTTCACATACTTGTAAAAAACTTTTGTTTTAGGAAAGCCTTTTGTGGAAAAAGCTTGGGAAACTCCATACAGCTACAGTGGTGGAGGGGTGGGAAAGGATAGATTGAGGTATCAGTTCAAACAATCTGAGGGAAAAGTTGCATAAACATTGAAGACAACAGAATAGAAACCAGACGCCAAATATTAATTCATGGGGTCTTCAAAGGGGATTTTGAGATTTATTTTAATTGTTGTTGAAAGAAAAAGATTAATTTTTGGATGAAAAATGTATGCAAATTCATCTCTGGTCAACACTACAAAACCCCCATTTCCTACACAAAGCAGAAAAAGGCAAAGCAAAGAAACCCACAATATCAACTCTGTAATCCCCCAAAGTGGCCTTTAACCTGGGTTTGAAAAGAGTAGGAAAAGGAAAAAAAGCTGCATAAGAATAATAAAGAATGTAGTGCTTGAATCAAAGGACATGAATCTGGTGCAAGAATGGGAAATCTCAAGGGTTGATGTGACATGTAAACCAGGGAACAATGACACTGTTCTGGAGTGTCCAAAATGGTATTTGGAGAATGAGGAATAAATAGGAACAACCTCTTCATCCAGTTTGCCAGTCCCACTGGGACTGTGTAGGCACCATGGGATCATGAGGGAATAAACCCAATAGTGAAGATGTATATATGAATAAATCTAGAGTGTGTGATGGTTGGTAGGGGCTGAAGGGTGGACTTCCTGAATGTCTCTCCAAAAAGACTGACAGAAATGCACAGAGATGTTTGTTCCCGTTCACTGAGAAGAGATGGGACAGCTGGGGCTTTCATTAAATAGCGTCAGAGGCTTCCCCAGAGCTGAACTTGGCAGATTTTACCTACTCCAGTCCCTCCTGAGGAAGACAGGCAGGATGGGACATCCTTGGGTGTTCCTCAGCAGAGATGTTGGGCAGGAAAAAGCACCTGTGCATGTTCAGCCACAGTTGGCAGGGAGCTGATGGAAAAGGCTGGCAGCCAGGAGGGTGAGGCCAAAGGAACAGAGCATGACCGAGTCCTTCACTACTGCTAAAGGAGTGAGTGGGGGAATAACAGGCTGGTGGGCTTCAAAAAACAACCTGAGCTGCCTAACGCTAACAAACATCCTGTGGGAAAGCGCTGAAAGAGACTCAATAAAGGAAAGTGACAAATCTTGCTATAGATGAAAGATGAGAAAGTGTCCGAAATATTTCCCATTCGTATGGAATTTAATTTTTGTTTAAGATGTGTTATTTGCTATAACAACACAGGGTCTCAAAAAAACCCAGCCAACCAACCAAAAAACAAGCAGGAAAGGTGTGTGAAGCATGGCACAAGAAACTCTTCGGTGACCTAAGAACTAAGAGGGGAACAACGACAAAAAACAAATTTTAGAAATAAACATTTACAGCTGTAAGAGTGCTGGTGAGGGGCCGGGGGGAGCTTTGTCCCGGACAGGGACAGGAGGCTCAAGGCTGCCTGTGAGCGAGCGGAGCACGGTCACAGCGAAGGGTGGCCGTGCACAGGGGCACGAACGAGCCCCTTCTGGGCACCAGGGTGGGCAGGACGCCCTCAGCACCCCCGGATCGAGCCTCTCCACGGGCACGGGCGGCAGCGGAGGGCGGCGAGGGCCGGGGCCGGCTCGGCTCGCCCCCGCCCGCAGCCCCGCGCCCCGCGGACACACCCCGGCCCGGCCCGGCCCTGGGACCGGCCATGGGCTCGCCCGGAGCCCGGCTCAGCGCCTGCGCGGAGCGCCGCGGCCGAGCCCCCGAGCCCCATGGAGAGCACCGAGCCCGAGCCGAGCGGCAGCCGCCCGGAGGAGGAGGAGGAAGAGGAGGAGGAAGAGGAGGAAGAAGAAGAGGAAGAAGACGACGGCGCCCTGTCGCCCCCGGAGCAGCCCTTGGCCGCGGTGAGGGTGCGGAGGGCGGTGGCGGAGGGGCAGCGTCCCCCTCCCCGGGCTCACGGCCTGCTCCGCCGGGCGAGCACCGGGCTTTCCTGAGCGCGCTGCCCGGGCCGGGCGGGGAGGGTGGCGGGGCTCGGGGGGCCGGGCGCTCGCTCAGCGCTGCCCGCCGCGGCGGGAAGGGGCTACAGGTGGGACGAGCCCTTCCTTCGCTGCCTGGGGCCGAGCCCTGCTCGGCGGAGCACGGGGCAGAGCTGTGCAGCGTGACCCTCGGAGCTGCGGGGTTCTCTTTGCAGCCCCGTCCTGGCCGCTGTGAGAGAGCTTTGTGCACCCACCCTCTGCCCTCGTCCGTAATGTCAGATTATTGTTTATTAGTATCAATTATGTTTTTGTCTCCCCCTCCCCCCTTTCACAAGCGACTCCCCCTCCCTGCTCAGTGCAGCTCTGCCTTTCCATGGTGGGCGTGTGATCCTTACTGATTTCTGGCGGCCAGCGTGTAAAAAAAGATAACGATCCTCCTCTGAGAGATTAAAAAAAAAAACATCTTGGTCCGGATATATTCTATTTCCTGTGAAAGGGGAAAGGTGGCTGCATGTGTCCCTGCATGTGTCCCGGGTGTCCTGAAGAGGAATTCACTGGTAGTTGGGAAGTGTTTGGATAGAAAATATTTGGGTTAGCGTGTTTGTTTTTTTAAAAAATGTTACTTTGTTACCTGTAAAGAAAAATATTTCTCGTTTCTGTATCCTCCTGGCTCAGGGTGGTTTTTGGTACCTGAAGTTGTCAGTTTGTTGACTTTTCTGTTTTCCCCCTAAAGCAGATTTCCAGTTTTCACTTGAAAATGTGATACAGAACATAAGTATAAAGTAAAACCCTGTCAAAGCCTTTGTCCCACAGAGACTTGTCTTATTTGAACAAATGTGGTGTGGGAGAAGGGGAGGCAAGGTTAGTAGCCTTTGCCTTGTGTGGTTAATGTTACATGAATCTTTATTTTCCTCTTCTAAAAAGATGGAAGACTGTTTGGCAAAGAAAATGGAAATCACGGTTTCAGAAGCAGAAAAACGGACTGGGAGGAATGCCATGAACATACAAGAAACATACACTGCTTACCTCATTGAGACTAGGTGGGTGATGAGAGCTCAGTCTCAAGTGTACATGGATGTGCATTCTAAACAGATTTTCTCTCCTTCCACCCCTAAAAATAATCAGGTACAGTTGATGAAAGGATTTAGCTGTTTTGTGCTTTGTTACGTGGTTGGTTATCAACCCACTCTGGAGGATCTTTTCCTGTGAAAATTTGGCAGCTATCTCCAGTTCAGTACTAGTGCTGGTTTTGTGTAACTGTGTACTGTAATTCTTCATTTGGAGCTAGGTGGAAAAATGTGTGCTTGAAAGCTGTTGCATTAAAGTGATGCCAGCAACTGCTTGGTTATTTCTTGGACATAAGTTGGACAAGTTTATTCACGTATTTGTGAGATTGAATGTGAGAGAGGTCTAAAGTAACGTTAGGCCTGCTTGAGATGGTGAGAAAAAGAAGTCTCCTGACTTATGTCATGTGGTCAAAATTTATTGCTCAGCTTATATTTGAAGAGTTTTGCTTGGTCTGATTACCACATACTCCTTGTAGATGGCTTAAGGGTTAGAGTTAGTTAACTATTTCCTTTCTTCATACTAGTTTGAACTTTCACTAGGGAACTTACTGCTCTTAATCTTCTTGTGTTAACAAGATTAATACTATTAGTATGATAAACATTCTCAGTACCACAAACACAAAATTTCAAGTATTGAATAGTGAGCAAAACTTTAAAATCTCTTCTAACTTATCCTTCCCAAACAGTAACAGATGACTCCTGTTATGTGGGATCATGTTACTCAGCTGAAGCAAGAATTTCAATATTATACTTTGTTACGAGTTTTGTTTAGCTCTTCTTTATATTACTAGTTTTAACCTTTGGGCCTTGCCTTTGGAATTATCTGCTGTACAAAGAAAACCTTCTGAAACAAAGCAGTTGCATTTTGCAAAGGCTCTGAAGAGTTCAAGTTGTAATACTGTCACATTAGCCTTCTATTTGCTGGTTAAAAGGCTTCTTAGTTTGTTTAGCTGATGCACACACCAGTCACACTGACTGCAGGCCTTTTGGAATAAGTTTACTGTATTTTTGCTAAACTTAAAGAACAAAATCCAAAATAGACATACATTTTTTCAAATATTGTAGCTCTTTGACAGTTGCTCAGATGCTTAAAAATACTTTTATAGTGTATTGATATTAAAGATCACACCTTCTCATGTAAGTAGTGCTGTTTTTATTGTAATGATATTTCTGAAGGAAAAGAGAAGAAAATTGGAATCATTTGGGCCTAACTGTGATATGAAGTATACTCTGGGGGCAGTTTTATGCAGCCCCAGAACATGCTGACTGCATCTCCTTTTCCAGTCATCCTTGCATTACTTTAGAGTTGCTCCCACTGGTCTTTCCCAGTTGTTCTTTCATAGTGGCAAAACTGTACTTTGCTGGCCAGATTGTGTTTTTTCATTAAGATTTATTTTACTCTGTGGTCAGCAAATAGTGAGACCAATTACATGTTTGTCACAGAGCGATTGAAAATGTGTGTTTGTCACATCTCTAATAAAATAGGTTCTCTATTCCTTTTGCTGAGAAGGCAAAACTTCTTGCATAAATATAATTGGTGGCTATTAAATGTGCTTCCCGCTGAGCCTGTAGCTGTAGGTGGGCTTCACAGTAATTTGTCTGGGTAATAAGATATTTTGTAGCTGAAGAATAAAACTGTTTATAGTAATATAAAGGGAAGACCACTTAATAATAGTTGCATTATGTTTATATGAACTGGGTTTCTGCCATTACTGCTATCTAGGATTTAATTTCAGTTTGAATTGAGGAATTCTATCTGGGTGAATAAGAGACACGAGATGGATACAATTACGACCATGGTATATTTATTATAGAACAGGAGCTGAGTGCATAAGCCTTTAACATGCAAATTTCACTGCTCCTGGTGAAAATGTTTTCAAAATACAACTGATGGTGCTACTTAGTTTTTCTTTTTAAATGAAAAAAAATATTATTGTGCTCACGTTTTTGCGGGACTTTTGTTGATTTTTTTTATTAGTGTGATATTATACTTTGATGTGGATACATTTCTTTGAGACAAAACAAACTCCATTGCTGTAGACTGCAGTGTCAACAAATTCCAAGGGTTGTGCTTCCTCAAAACTTCTTGCTTTAGACCTTTCTAGCTAATTTGATTTTTTTAATGATGAGCTATTTCCATTCAATTAGTCATAATGTCAGTTTGTTTCACAGCTTCTGTTAAACTATACAGTTATTTAAAAATAATCAATTTTTATATTCTCCCTGTGAGAACAGAGGTCACTTCTACCTCTTTGTGGGAAATGGCATTAAGGCAAGTACATATTCTTAAGATGTGCAGCTAAATATTCCTACTTGAGATGTGCTCAGCGTATCACTTGCTTTCTATAAGGGAAGTAGCAAATATCCAAAAAAGGATCTTCCTTAAATCCAGACTTGCTTGTTAGAATTTTAGGCAGCTGTGTCTTCTAGCAGAGTCTGCATGAAACTATAAGAACTCAGGTAGAATAAACCCCTCTGTCTGACTCCTGGCTTTGTACCTGTTATTTCCATGACAGAGCTGAAAGTTAATCAGAATGCAGAGCATCTCTAAAGAGCTCTGTGGTATTGTACTTTTAATTATAGGATGTACAGGGAATGCCTTTTTTTTTCCTGGTCTCCTTTAAAGTAAACTATTTCTTCTGTAGTAGGACACTTCCATTTAGTTCACTTTCCTTTCATCCCTGCTGACTATAAGATTTCTATCCTGCCCTTCCCAATCAAACAATATGATGACAAGCATGTATTTTTTTTGTTCTGTTTTAAATGTGGCTTTAGGAAAAAGTAGCACAAGTTTGTGCAGCCTGCTATCTGACCACTTAATAGCAGTATCCCTGGTTTCCAGCCCTACTAGTCTTCGCTTTCTCTTGCAGTAATTTGACAAAGGGGCTCATTTTATTTCCTTTTTGCTCCCACAGTATGGCTGGGAAGTTACTAGTCTTATTTCTGGTTTCAGTATTTGGAAAGTTTTGCACTAGTTAAGTTGTGATATGAGTGTTGAGACCTTGGACTGCCCATCCAAAGTGTGAGAACTTCTAAAGAAAGTTTCTGTGAGAGAAATGGAATTGGAAATCAGTAGCTAGCCAGACCACAGGTCAGTGATAGCAGTGCTGCATTGTGGGATTTCAGGAGTTTTTCCTTTGTTATATTTTGTTTAGTACCTTTATCAAAGTTTCCTGTCTCACTGGGCTTGGTGAAAAGCCCAGGCATGGGTTTCCTGAGAAGAGGCACAGGAGGAATGCCCACAGAGGGATGTTGTCGTCTGATAGAACAGTAAAGAGCAGATTTTGGCCAATGGGAGTCAGGAAGACTTGTCCAAAGTACTCCAAAGAAAGTGTGAGGGGAAAAGTCTAAATTCAGCATGAGCTTTAATCAGGGAGGTGAGGTTGGGAAGTGAAAGAAGACAGAGGATTTGAGAACTTAGTTTTCTTTTGATTTTTACTTGATAGATACTATGAATCATTCATCTTCCTGACAAATGGATGTTTCAGTTAAATACAGTAAACTGGGTGACAGTATAAAAAAACCAAAGAATCACCTGGCTGTGAAAAATCATCTGGCAAGAAAAATGCTTCCTTGTCATGCAGCTTGCCAGGTAGAAAAGCAATTATTAAACATCAGCTGTCTGAGAGGCCTGAATACAGAGACTATTTCTAACTAGCTCCTGGAAAAAGTTGCCCATCCCTCTAAAATGGTGTTCCTCTGCACAGGGAGTGAACCTTGCCCACTACAGGGAGTGGAAGTGTCACTTCTCATACACTGGAAGGTCAAAGGTTGAAAACAGAGTTACTGCTTCTGCCATTGAAGAGATGATTGCTTTTACAAGGAAATAAACCTGTGCATTTCCTTCTTGTCTGATTTAATATTTCACAGCCATTCATCTTTTATTGCATTCAGAATTATTTAATGCCTCGTTTAAGATAATTAGTTTTAAATGGGAAGTGAGAAGAGGTTAATTAAATAGACTAAAGTTTTCACACTGACACTTTGAATTAAGGCAAATAAATGAGACATGGAGTAATGTAATCTTTGAATTGGTTATGATAACATCAGTTATAAATATAAAAGCTGAAGGTTTCAATTTTGTCTTTTTAATTTTTTTAGGTAGGTTGGTTTGTTCGATGAATAACTTGCATTGTTAAAAGTGTACTTAAAGGGGAAACATATGGTTTTCCTGCCTGAAGACTGTACAAGTATTATATTGTGTTTTTAGAACCAAAACAAATTGAGAAGTTTGCCTGAATGTCAACAAGTGATTATAATCTTAATTGAGACTGGTCTGCAATACTTGCATGTAATGGGGGAGTTCATAATGTGGTCTAAAAAATTAGATGGTAGTGAAGGTATTAAGTCTAATGAGTACCTTTGTGGATTTCTACTTCCTTTCTGAAATGGTGTTCCTGGGGAGGAAATGCTCTTGTAATTGGTGATATTTTATGACCTCATATGTAACCAGGCAGAGACATTTTTGGTGTGATTAAAAAAAAAAATTCTCTCATCTTGGTTGCCTGTCCTAAATCCATCCATGCTGTTTCAAACTCTTATTACCTCATTTAAAAGGCCATGGTGCTGACACAGGCTCCTAACTGCAGGCTGTGCACTGCTGTCCCACCACAGCTTTGCAAAGAACTTTGCTGCTCCCCTCCTTTACCCAACTCTGCAGCCTTGTGCTTTAGAGAGCACAGCCTGGGGGTTTACTCTAAGCCTGGGTGTAAGCTTGGGGGGGTGCAATTGATACTAATAATTTCAAAATGTCCTAAATGTATTCAAATCAATTAATTTAAGAAGCATGGCTTCTTTGTTAGGTGCTATATAGGTCCTCTCCTGTTGAAGATAAAAGCAGCTGTAAAAGGCTGTGTTTACACTCCTGAGACACTGAGAATAAATGCATGTTAGAATAAAGGAAACAAGTATGATCTGAAATGAGAATAATGTCAAGCTGCTTAACACACTCTGTGGTGGTTGTATCAGATGCTGTCTAGTTAAGAAAGAATTAACTACACAGGCAGGTTTGACCTTCAAGATTCTCTGGTAGTAATTTAATCTTTTTCTTCAGGGTATAGTGTGAGGTTTTTGTGTCCCTCACAAGGGTTGTAAAGCTTGATTAACTGAGACTGGGGGAAGCCTAGCTGTTGTCCACAGATCTGCTTTATCAGAATAAATTGTCAGTAGGCTTTAGATGTAGTAAACTTCCTTAGTGTCTTCAGTGTGGGCAGCGTAGATGCAGTGAGTGGTATGAACTGGTCTGGCAGTCTGCTTCCTTCCTCCTGGAGTTCTTGACGCCCTGTGTGGGCATAAAATTTCAAGTAACAAGGTAGTTATTTGTGCTGATGTAGCACTAGGCTTCTCTATAAAGCTGTGGTCCTTTCCTGCTGAAGTGTTATGCTCCCAAATGACCTTTTAAAATTTTTGATTAATATTTAGTTTTCTTCTGAATGTATGTGGACTGAGATGTTACTACTATGTTTTTTTTCAAATAACTGATGAGTTCTTATTAATTGTAGCAAATACAAAGCTGATAGGCATGTTCAGAAAGGGTTTTTCTTTTTTTTTTTTCCCCACAGTTAAGGCTCAGCATGGCCTTTGCTGCTCTTACTTTCTAATTAACTCTGCAAAACAATTACGGAGCATTTATAAGCATGATTTAGATGCTTATAGAAATGGACCATTCTCCTGTCAGAAGGCTGGCACAGCAGCATCTGTACCTGCAGGACAGATGTGTCCTCCTGGGATGTGGCTGGGTTCTCAGGGCAGTCCTGACCCATGTTTTCTTATCTCCCTATTTATGCTTGCTTGTGCAGCCTGTTCTCAGGCAGGGTCCCCATTATACTATCATGTATTGATGGTAGCAGTCTTCCTTAAGCCTTGACAATAACCCATGTGGAAGTCTTGAATCCCATGGTGTAAGTCAGTGCAGCTGGTTGGTAGGCTACTGAAGCTGAAGATAAAAAGGACTTGTAATTCTGAAGTACTTTTATGTGAGTGTCTTAAATGGCCAGATTGTTTACCAAACCCTGCTGGGAGTTTTTCCTCCAGGAATGCAATGTTTGTGCCTTCAGCTTTTGACTAAACACTTAATCTTTTGAGGCACAGTAGCTCAATTCCTTATCTATTCAAATTTACCTCTTACTCATCAATAGTTCAATCACTAGATACCTGCTTTGAGCTGAAGTATTCTTGTAATATTTGAATGGTGCAGCAGTTAGTGTGGGGAGGAATGCTGCAGAGCCTGTCAGTCCAGGCTAGGCTGAGCTTACCTTCTTCAGAACTCAGTATTTGCAGGTGCAGCTTCATTGAATTTAAATACTCTAATAGGGAAGAATTCTGTGGGATGCTGACAGTGTGAATAGTGGCTGTCAGTAGTGTACTTGCCTTTTCCTCTTGAGTCACTCTCAAATAGTTTTGATCTGCAGCAGTTTGTGTTGAATGCTGTGAATTTATCCTTTTTTCTTCTTACATGTGAAGTTTCTTTTTCCCTACAAATTCAGTCACCTGGAATGAATTTCCTTTCCCCAAGGCATGGGTAGATACATAAAACTTTTTTGCAGATTACTGAGTTAAAAAAGTTTCTTTTGCACTCTTCTGTATGACATTATTCCACCTTAAGACGTAACTAAACCAAAGCATATAGCAAGACTGTTCCTCTCTAATGAGGGCTCACAAATAGAGGCACCTTGTATTTTGTTTAAATGTATCAAATAATTGGGGCAGCTTTAGAGTGGGATTGTTTGTTTTTCGGTAAGATCATTAGAAATCTGACCATGTAGGTTAAGAATAGCTTTAAAAATGATCAATAATTTGTGTGCTACTTAGATGTTTTAAAACTTCACAAAGTTCTTATGAATTCAAGAACTGAATTCAGCTGAATTAAAGCCTGACTTTTGCTGGAAAAAATAACGTAGCATTCTCTTCTACTAAATGCCATATGAGTAACTACTTGTAGTTCATAATTTTTTGTTCCCAGTTCTGAATTCTCCAGCACCAGAAGGATGTGGACTTACTGAAGCAAGTCCAGTAAAGGGCTGTGAGGATGATTATGGGCTTGGATTGTCTGACCTGCAGGGAGAGGCTGAAAGAAATGACATTGTTCAGCCTGTGAAAGAGACAGCTGATTTTAGCAGTTGTGTACCTGGTGGAGAGGTAAAAAAGATGGAGTCAGACTCCTTCTGTGATGCTGAGAGAGGGCAAAAGGCAGTGCCCACAAATTCAAACATGGGAAATTCCACGTAAAAGTAAGAAAACCTCTTTATTCTGAGGTTTGTCAAACATGGGAGTGGGTTGCTCAGTGTGGTGGGAGAGACTCAAAACCCAAGTGGATGTGGCTCAGAACATCCTGCTTTGAGCAAGGGAGTTGGATCACAGACATGCAGAGGTCCCTTCCAAACTCAGCAGTCAGTACTGTTCCATGTAGGTTGATGCCAGTGCTTTATGTGCTAGTTAGTCACTTAAAGGAAGAACAAAGTTGAAATAGGCATCACTGTTTTCTGTTAAGTGCCTTGTGTGAATTCTCTCTCTGTGTTTATTCTGGCATATGCTAACTGTTGGAAGTGTTGCTACCCAATGCTTATTTTATGATATTGCAAAGTATTTCTGTTTCTTTGAATGTCTTGTATGAAAAATGATTTTTCTTGTCAAGTATTTGTATTACTTTCCAGTCCTATATTCAATGATTTCTCCTTTTATAGTAACAGAAAATCCTTTATTACCTTGCTAGGTCATGTTGGTTTTAAGTCTTCAATGAATTTTTCAGACACATCAATTTTGTACCTGCTTGCTCTAGCTAGTTTGTTACATTTTTAGTCCTTAAATATAAAAACATCTCACTTTGAACAAAAAAAGAAAATTGGAAGTACTTTGAAATTTTTTCTTTTTCTAAAAATACCCTGTAAAATATATTAATATTTTTAAAGTTGTATTTGTAACTGTATCAATTGTTGTATGCAAGACAATTTTTATCCTCTGAAGACTTTCCCACTGAATAGTAAATTTCTTCTTATAATGTTCTGTATCCTTCAGGTACTCATGAAATTTTACTAACTTTGAACCTAACACTGTTCCAAGAGAAATAGGGCTATTTCTATAAGGGTGTGGACTAAGCCACATGTGTCTCTTTACTTGATTGTGACATACCTGTTTGTTTTTGATGTGTAAGTGCATTCACTTTTCCTGTGTTCCTAGCAAATTCAAGTGCTATCAGGCAGAAATTATAAATATTTTTGAATTAAGTATGTAGACATGAAATTAATTAAGGTTGCTTTAGGTTATGGGCAAGTCATGCAGTAGTCATTACTATACTTGGGGCTTTTGGTCTAATTGCACTGATGGTTTTTGAGGGAGTAAGTGATAGCTCACTAATGTTCGAATTTGCTGCTTTATCTTTCAGAGCTGTTGAGTCCCAGAGTGAGGGACAATGTGCCCCAGTGGAGTCCCTGTGGCGACGTTACAGTGAATTTGAGTTGTTGAGGAATTATTTGTCAGTTACCTACCCACATATTGTTGTTCCACCTTTGCCAGAAAAAAGGGTAAGGAAACTGAAACTGTGGCTTGCATTGTTTTGTTTGTTTTTTAATTTACTGTTGACACTCTTCTGTTTAACTAGGCTGACTTTGTTTGGCATAAGCTATCAGCAGATAATATGGATCCAGATTTTGTAGAAAGAAGAAGAATTGGTCTGGAAAACTTCTTGTTACGTGTGGCTTCACATCCTGTTCTTTGCCAAGACAAAATCTTTTATGCATTTTTAATGCAGGTATAGTAAAGTTATTTCTATATACATTATTTAGTGATTATTTAATTAAGATAATGTCCTTTCAATCTTTTGTATTGACCCATAACTTGTTCTGTGTCAGGAGGAAAGATAGACAATGTGAATAAACTTGAGGTGGAAAAGGCTTGTCCAGCTAAAAGCTTATTGAGAGCAGCCTGCGGTTGTATAGTTGCCCTTCTAATCTACCTTGTGATTTTTTTCCAGTCAAGTTGTAAGGCTCCTAAGAGAGAATTTCCACCTCTTTGGAATAGCCTATTGGGAACTTAATGCATGTTGGTTGGGAGATCTTCCATAGGGCTAAAGCTGAAGTAGTTACTGTGCTATACTGCTGACTGCAGGGACAGCACTGGCTTCCAATTCACTCTTTGGATATCCATGGTTTCTTTAGCTTTGTGGTTTGGATCATCCATTCATGTGTGGAGGCCCAAAACTGCTACAATACATTGTCACAGAAGTTGTGGTTCAGTTGTCAGCTTAAGCATTGCATTCTGCAACTTTCAACTTTAGGAGATGTTTGGTAGTTCTTATTTTTTCTGTGCTCTGATGAGAGATTTCCAAATACTGGACTGAACAGCTATGTTTGCCGTGGTACAGTATGTGGGTGAACTGATGTATGGGAGCTGAAAACAGTGGAAAACCAGCAGTACACCTGAGCCAGGTCATGCATGTGCACTGCAAACTGTTGTCATCTGTATGCTCTCTGCCTTGAGATGCAAAGGTCCTTGGAGATGCTGGTAATCTCAGAGGCAAAATATGTTAGCTACTCTTCTTTAGACAAAGCAGTGTGGCTCCTGCTCCCAGCTGATAGATTGAGGTAATTGAGAAGAGGATTTCTGGGGGGAGATTAGTATGTAAGCACAACATAATGATTGGTTATTCTTAACCCAGATTCTTGAAAAGACATGGGGAGGGGAGCTGAGGCAGAAGCCAGGCATACTGGAGAAGCTCCTTTGATGTAGGTTCTCATAGAGACTTGCAAAAACTGCAGCATTCTTAAATCACTAACTGAACATTCTTCTCCTGTATATTTAGGAAGGTGGATGGAAAGAAATGGTGAATGAGACTGGATTTCAGTTGAAGGTAATTACTGTAATTGTTTGTCTCATGATTGCTGTGGCACAAACATATTCCAGCAAACATGTTTTAGGCTATTTATGAAAGGATGTTTGCTGTAAGAATGAGTTAAAAGCATTGCTTCATGAATACTTGTTATTACAAAAAAACAGTGCTGTTCTTGGCATGTGATGGGTAGCATTGCAGTTAAGTTCTCTAGCAGGCTTATGTGCCTATGTAATTCTGCTGGTAATGTAGAATCCTTACGAGCTTTAAAAGTAATGAACTTGAGGTCACAGCAGTGAGTTTTTGTGTTTTCTGTTTAGTTTAGCATTTTTAAAGGTGGATGTCAATTTTAGTCTGGTAACAGGTGCAAGGTGTCAAAAAAAGGTAAGCAAAGAGGTCTGAATTGTAGGACTTTGCAAGGAGCAGTTGGTGAAAGGGACTAAGACAGATGGATTTGGTGCCCCTTAACTGTTTAACAGAATGTGTCTTGAAGTAATACTATCCTCATTGACATCAGTGAGTTCATGGTTGGGTAAACTGGTGGAAGACTTGCAGGAATAAATGGTCTGAGGTTGTGTGTCTGTACAGGTCAAGAATCTGAGAAGCTGATAGATTGCTGGGCCGTGTCTGGAAGAATTACTTTATGGGGACAAATAGTGAGCTTTTTGTTTCATTGTAATGTGATCTGCTCTCATGAAATCACAAGTGAAAACTAGGTGGATTATGAAGAATTATTCTAAATAGTGAAAGCTGAAGAAAATCCCTGGTGTTCTTATCCTCAGTGTCCAAGGGGCTTTGATACTGACACTTACTGTTGATAACTTAAGTTGACAATAATTCTCTTCCATCACAGTTGGGTTTGCATACTACTAGTGTTCATAATGCAAACAATGTAAAGCTCTAAAGCTACATACACTCATAGGAGTTCAGAAAGTTTGTACTGGCAGGGTGTATTCAGGAGAGCACACAATGGTGTGTTCATGGAAGAAAACTCGTAGCAGAATGCTGAGAATATTTGCCTCCCTGAAACCACATTGTAGATTAAATGAGAGACTAGCAAATCTTGTTTTCCCTCTAGATTTGATTGTGTATGTTTTCCCTTTCACAGTTCCAATTTCCTTAGGAAAGAAAAATAACTTTTTCAAAAGCCTGGTAAAAAGAATCTTCTCTTTATTCTGCATCTGAAGTATAAACTCTCAATATTTAGCACTACACTGGAAGGAAAACCTCTATTCAGTGCATGTTTTAGACTCAAATCAGACAATTTGTTTATGTTTCTGCTGCCTCTGCTGCATTTAAGTGGGATGTGTTTTTTGTCTGAGAGGGTTTGAACTCTCTAACTAAACTTTAAATTAGGTATTAATGCATAGGTAGCATGCTATAGCTGAATGTTGATGTTGGAGACTTTGTTTATTCTGCCAGCTGTATCATTAAATCATGCCTTTCCTCCCTCCCAAGCCCAGCACTTATTTTTTAAGGGATTTTTAATTTAAGGGATTTGTCACTTGGGATTTTAACCTTTTCTGTAGGAAAGAGAAAATTCCCATCTCTCTTTAGTTGACATAAATGATTATGGGATCATAGTAGGTGTTAACTCTGAAAACTCCTCAGCTGTACCTCATTTGATGGGTGGTTCATCTCTAAAATGCTTGTGCATGTCACTCTTAAATGAATTTTAAGACTAGACAGATGTTTCTCTAGAAGCCTAACTCTGGTGTAAATGCTCAAAAGTGGTGTGTGAGAGTTAATGTGCTGCAAATGGCAAAAAGGAAATAGCCCTACTGAGATGGTTGAGCATTGTCAGGATTGTGCTTCCTGCCTGATAGTGCTTGTATGGACCTACTGAACTCTTCCTTCAGAGCACTACGTGTGTCTGTGACAAAAGACAAAAACTTGCCCTGCAACTGTAGGGTAGGAAGTTGTCCTTTCTAAGTGTAAAGCTGTTCTATGTGCCTGCTGCCCCAAGAGACTCAAATAGCTTTGGTGCCTGCTGTTTCAACATAAATACAGGGTTTTGGGAAACAGCTGCTCAGAGGGAAGGACTCTGATAATGTCAGTGTATCTAGGTGATGTTTGTACTGTGAGAGGATGTGTGAGGAGTACCTGCAGGTGTTTGTGAACAGCCCAAAACATAACTGGCTTGTGTATTGATTTGTTACTGTATGGCAGTGAAGATCCAAGACTATACAAGCCTCAGAAGTGCTCTTAATAAGCATAAAGGCTGGGAACTTGGAGCTCCTGCAGTGTTTTGTGTTCTTTGTGCTATCTGGGACATGCTTCCCCATGCTGCCTTGTCTTCCCTTTGCAAGATATTCTTTGAAAGGTGTCACATGCAGTGGTGACAATGAACCTGTTTTCTCCCAATGTCAGTCAGTCTTAGTCTGGAGGGTTTTGTTCCCTTACCCTTCAGCTTGTGGATTATACTTTGTTTTGGTGTTTGATCATTGGAAGAACAGCTACAGTTAACCTGACTCTGCCACCAGTCCACCAGTAAACCATGTCCCTGTGGGGACATCCACATCAACATATCTTTTAAACACATTGAGGGATGGTGACTCCATCACTTCTGTGGGCAGCCTGATCCCGTATCTGACAATCCTTTTGGTAAAGGAATTTTTCCTAGTGTTCAATCTGAACTTCCCCTGAAGCAACTTGAGGCAGGTTCCTCTTGTCCTACTGCTTGTTATGTGAGAGAGGAGACCAACCTCCACCTCACTACAACCTCCTTTCAGGAAATTGTGGAGAGCAGTAAGGTTCCTCTGAGCCTCCTTTTCTCTAGGCTATGTATGGGGTGTCTTCTGCTCAGCCCAAATGTAGTGGGAGGTGAAACAGTCTCAGACTGTGCCTGTCTTATTTGTAGATGCTATTACAAGGCCCCTAAAGGATGGGCTCTGTTCTTGTTTTGGGAGGACACTGTGTTCCCTTCACTGACAAATTCAAAATAGCTCTTCAAGCTCTGAGTTTTCTGTAACAGGGCACAAAATATTCTTTTGTCACATACTAGCACTAACAAGTACTGCTGAAGTAACTTACTGCTTGCAGCTGTGGCACAGCCTGTTAGCTAAAGGAGTACACTATAGGAAATCTATACACCTTGCAAGGTGTGCTGAATTATTTTCCTTTGACTGAAGAGAAGGATGTTTTGATCAAAAGTAAACTCCAGCCATTTACCCACAATTGGCGTTTTTCTTTGGTGTAGATAAGCCCTGAGTGAGCTCTGTGTAAAATGCATTGTAGGAATGAAGAGTTGTAGTGATGTGGACCTCAGGGATGAGGCTGGGATCTCTCATGTTTGTTGGTGTTTTATTAGGAGTAAATACTCACTGCACAGTTTAATATTCAATAAATTGGGAAAAAAAAACCCTTCTGTCTCCTTAGAAATGTTCAATACTGCTGTTGCAGTAATTGATAAACCAACATCTCAAAAACTAAAGCAGTCAATTACCTTTTTAATTAGGTATTGAATTTTGCTCTGTAGAGATTTATATATGCTCTACCATAGAGAAGAATATAGCATTTAAAAGGGCTCTATTCTGATATACAAATTACATATTTTCTGTAAAGCAAGTCATAAAAACTAGGAGAACAACATATATAAGATTTTGATTTCACTGGGGAACTGTTCCTGGTAATAAAGAGCATATAGAGGTCACTCTACCACTGTTTTTATTTGGTTTGAGAAATATAAAATAGCTTGTCCATATGGTCTTAAGTTACCTAATTGCTTCATCTGAAAAGAATGTGGGGTTGTGTATCTTAAATCCATGATTTGTGCAGCATTTTAAGAAGGGACTACTTCTGTGGGACTTGGATTATACCAGCTTTATTTTAGTGGTTACTGTTTACATAATATTCACAAAAATAGTGTCTTTTTTTTTATTTTTTAATAAAAATATCTGACATTCAGGGTAGCTGGTGTCAACTTGTTCAATGTTTGAAGACTTAAATATGCCATGAAGGCAGGATGTTTTTTTAATGGTGCTGCCAGAAGGCTGAGATTTTTTTGTCACTGAAATTTAATTGCATTAAATTAACAAAGCTTTTTTTCCCCTTTTTCAGGCAGATTCCAGATTAAAAGCTCTTAATGCAACATTCAGAGTGAAAAACCCAGACAAGTAAGATTCCACATCCTTCTTCCCTCCCTTTCCCTTTTTCAGTTACAACTATAACTTCAGGTGGCAGAATATTCTATCTCCTTAGTATAAATTCAGAAAAGAAAAATTATCTTTCTGCACTTCAGATCTTAACAGGAGCCCAGTAAAGAGGTAGTGTGAAAATATTTGATAAATCCTGCCTCCAGAAGCAGGAAGCATTCAGAAAAATTCCATCACTTTATGTAAAATGAGTATTTCATTTTAGCTAGACTAAAATGAAGGGACAAAAATCCCCTAAACCAGACTCTGAAAAAGAACTTCTTAATATTTGTTTTCAAGAAGTCTTTCCAAGCATGAACAGAATACAGATTGATAGTAGGTTTTTCCAAAAGTCTGCTAGTGTACAGCTCTGGATGCACACACCCTGGTGTTGCAGTTCATAGTTCTTTCCAAGCTGCCAATTTTCACAGATGCTTTTGGAAATCCAGAGGTCAGTTCAGCTCTGTTGCAGTTTACAGAGCTCTGGGACAGGCACTAGAGCAATCTGCTGGATGGAAAAACTGCTCAGAATTGTCAGTGCACATAGTGGGAGGTTCATCACACCCTTGGTGATGTGAGAAGGGTAAAATGGAAGTTTCTACTTCTGCAGTGGTTTAGAAGCATCAGTGTGCACTGATGGGGCCAATAAATGTTGCTGTTTGCCATCCACAGGCCGTGAGACCTGTGCAAAGTACCCTTCTGGGTGCACTTGCTGTCCAGCAGTGGCACCAGGAGATGCTCCTTGGGGAGTGCCCCTGTGCCTGCCTGCTGTCTGTTGTCTGTTCCATAGAATCTGTGGATATTGTGTGAAGGATGTTAGAGGGTACATACTTTTCTCAACCTCTTCATAGACTTAACCTGTGAATTGGTCCAGTCCCTCCTTTTTTACTGTGCTTGTTTTTAGGGCCTTCTTTGGCAGACAGGAAGTTTTTAGCCAGGGTTTACTATAAAGGATAACATTCATGAATGAGATCGGAAGGCAGCAATTCTCTGTATCTGCAGGTGAAAATGGTCCCTTGTTTGAATGCTTCATCCTCAGTCATCTTCCTCAGTGGCCAGTAGGAGTTATCTTTTCCTGCTCTCAAGTCTGACTGTAGGCACAGGTCGGCAAGAGTGTTTAAGGAGCATCCTTGTTATCTTTTGAGGTAACAAATGTTTCAGAAAGCAAAGCTGTTGTGAGATGTAGCTTGTTAAAAAGCAGGGAAAGGGTTAATAAAAGGAAAACATGAGGAAAGGGCTTGTAACAAAAACAGTCCTTGAGTGTGTGTGCCTTGGTAGAGCCTTCACAGCACTTGAGAGATGGCACATGTTTTCTGTTGTATTCTGCCAGTTATGTAACTTCCAAATTGCACTTTTGGATACAAATTGTTTAATAAATAACTCATGAGCAGAAATTGTTTGTTTGCCTTTTGCTGTAGCATGTGTGGCTCTACGGGGAGGCACAGTGCCTTGCTCTGCCCAGCACACTCAAGCTTGAGCTGCTTGGAATGTGATGCCTGGCCCTTCTGCTTTACCTTTGGTGCTTTTGTGTGGCTGGCTGGTGAAGTGGTTCAGCAAGCTCACCTTGCTGAAACAAAAGGTGTGACTTGACTGCTGTGAGGAGTGTAGCTTTCAGGCTCCTGGGCCAGGAGAGGTTCAGGTGAGGAATGGCTGCAGCTCCCAGTCAGGATTGCCATGGAGCTGCACCCGTCAGCTTGGCAACGTGAGGAGTTTCATGCAGCTGAAACAAGGCTGCTCTTTGAGGTCAAATGTACACTGGAAACTAAACCTTCTTCTGTGAAAGCAATTTGTAGTTTCAATGGTGGAATTAAATGGTGATAAAAACATGGTATTCTGGTACTCAGAGTTAAATTTCTATCTACTGCAGACCTCTCTGATTTGGCCTCATGGCACTCATCCTTTCTTTCTCTTTCTGGGTTTTAATCAAAACCATAGCTTTTGGGTTTTGGTGGAAGAGTTCTTTAAAAAATCCTAAAGCCTTTCCTAAGGCTTTTATTTTTTTTTTAAGTAGCTCTCTGGGTTTTGTTTGGTTATTCAGGCAAGTGGCTTGTTTTTAGTGAACAGTTCTGTTCTTGTAGTATCTTTCTTCACAAAACAGGACAATGGCACTGCCTCTCCCGATGCAAGAAGGATTACTGCTGAATAAAATGCACAAAGTAAATAACTTATACTGAAATGCTGTCTACTGTAAAGGATTTTTTTTCTTTGCCAGTATCATAAAGGATTTTTTTGAAAGACCTGCTGGTGTTCCTGCACCAGTGTGACCTAATCAGTTCTTCATTTGTGTCTCAAGTTCTATTTAATAGCTCAGTTAAGTATCTAGACTGTTGCTAATGTTGCAGAACCAGTAAAACCAAATGAAAAGTGCTAGTTTAAAAAGCCTCAGTTACTGAGGGCCAAAACTGTGTCTTGTTTTACACTTCTACTGTTAGGATGCACTGGGAAGTAAGCATCCCTTTGTGTGCCTCACTGAGCTCTGTTTGGAAATTAGTTTATAATTATGTAACTTTTTTTTTTACATGAGCAGTGACTAGGACTTAAGCAAATAGTTGAGAAATAAACTTTTGCTCTGCAACACCACCAATCTCTTAAAACCAGTTTTTCCTGAAAATTGTATTTGTAAAATTTTCAACCTTCACAGAAGATTGGGAAAAAAATAGCAGCACTTTGGTTTATGCTTTTATGAGACAAAACAGAAGGCAGCTTAATTTTGAAGTAGCAATTTTTAAAAATTATTTTTTTAATTGAGGAAGAATTGGTCTGAGAGAAGATGTATTGCTGCTGAAGGCCAGGATACTGAAAGTCCTCCTAGGTTCCTGACTCTGGCCTTCAGGGAGTACAGCATTCCTAAAAGATTTCTTGTGGCAAAACAGGATAAATAAAACTTTACGTTATAAATTTCTGGAGTGGAAAGGGGAGTCTTCCTGAGCTGCAGGCATGCTTTTTAATCTTTTGTTTTTAGTTCAATTATTTCAAATATCTTCACTGTACGTGTCTGCAGCTGTCTGACATGCAGCCCTGGTGCATATTTTATAAAGTGTAAACTGAAAAGATTGCTCTCTAAATCTCACTGTGCAGATCAGTGACTACATTTCTTTTTCCCTGTACAGCTTCTCTGCTAACTTTTAAATCTTTTTATGTACTTTAACCCTGTGTGTGTCATAATGCTATTAAAAAATGCTTCTTGGAAATCAAAAATATTAGAAGTCATAATAAAGCTTTTACTTCCTGAATGTAAGGATGGAAATATTTTAGGGGAAGACTTCCTGGCAGGCGAGGAAGAGGTGTTAAATGAAAAACCCTGGAATTTCATACTTGGTCACCCAAAACAAGTGACCCAACTTATTTCAGTAAGACCTCTTGGGTACAAGCTATTCTGAAATACAAAGCTGGACTGTGTGCCTGTGGTGGGAGGAGGGATTAAGTTTTTTTTAATTCTTGAACATCAACCTGGAACACTAATCTTGGTCTCCTATTCCTTAATTTTAGTTGCATTCTTCTGTGTTTTTTTTTCAGATCATTGTTTAGTAATTTAGGTAAAGCTGTTTCTGGCTTCTCATCTGGATGAAATAAATACATTCTTGTGTACCAAAGTAGGTCATGAGCTAGACTTGTGTGTAGTAGGGAGGGTTTATGTGTACACAAGAGGCTGTTGCTGCAGTTTAATTAGTTGCCTGTCACTAGCAAAGCTGTGGCAAATGATTCAGCTTTGTTATTAGCAAGAGCTAAAGGTATCAGCTTAAATTGCTTCTGAAACCTAACTGGGCTGGCTGATAAAATGCCTCTTCTCCAGAAGTGACAGGCCAGCAGTATGCACAAGTCAGTTGCAATGGCTTCCCTGTCTGGTTCCTTATTGAGAGGTAGTGAGTTGATGGCCTTCAGCCATACATGGCTCCAGTGCAGGTACAAGTCTCAATAGGATTTCATATGTTACAGTTACTGTACAGATTAGCCTTGGGGAAATGTAATTGTAAATGTTTCCTTGAACCCCTAAAAAGATGTGCCCAAAACTGGATAGAGGCAGCTTGAAAGTAAAGTGTCTTTGTCAGGTCAGAAATTTAAACATGCTTCTATTGAGAAATATGCTTCAGCAGATTTTGCCTTTGTATTTGTTTCAAGCTTTCCTATTCACTAACCTTTGCTTGTATAAATCCCATTAAAAACCCCTAACAACAAAACAGTGATGTAATAACTTCAGCTAACTGCTCTTATTTCATAAAATTTTATCTCTTAATTCGATCTGAGCCTTCAACATTTGCATTTAAAAAACCAGCAATCATGCAAGTGTTGGGATGTTTGTTCACTTGAGGGAAATGAAACTCAGCAGTCACTTCTTTAGCAGTCTTCAGCTAATTCCACTCCAACACAATCCAGGCTCCGTCTTGCTGGCCGCGGGGCTGTGGCTCTATTGTGCATGCTGTGAAAGCTTGCTTTCATGATGGCTAATGATGTACTATCTGTTTCCTGCTCCCAGGAGATTTACTGAGCTAAAACACTACAGCGATGAACTGCAGTCTGTCATATCACACCTTCTGCGAGTCAGAGCTGTAAGTATTTCCCATGTGTGTCATGACAAATAGTATGATTTATTTATAAGGCAGTATTTCTTGTTTAGTCAAGAAAAGTAGTATATGTGTTCTAGAATAAGGGCGGTTTAGCCTGAGGGAGTCTGTCTCTGGAGTGTGGAGCAGGAGACAGCAAGAGGTGAGGGCACTGACTTTGTACAGATTTGGGAGGGGGAAGGAGTTCCAGATCTGATACTTGGGTTTGACAGTGCTAATCTGCCCTGCCCTGTGATAGTCACGTATCGCAGGGAGGGTTTCTAAAGAGGGTCGAGGCATCTGCTTCTCTCTGCTCAGCAGACAAGTTACTTTTGCTGGATGTTTGGTTTGGGAAGGGCCTCAAAACTCAGTTTTCTGGTCAGACGTATAATGAGCTTATAGTATGAATCCTTTATGCTTCCCAGTATGTATTTTCTTTTTTTGGCTCGTTCATTGATCTGCAATGAATAATAGTCTTTCTAATGATGGCAACAATTATGTAATACATTAAGACACTCTATGGATTGAGAGCGGAAGGTTGTTATTTTTTTAAAGACCTAAAAAGGAAATAAGAAATTACAATTCTAATAATGAGAGTATGATACTTCTTTTTAGTATGTTCAACAGGGATTTCTTTTTCAATGGACCTGTGTGGCAGAGAGGACAGCAATGGATTGCTCTGTTAAACTCAGATTCTTGAGAGAATTAATCACTCTCAAGAGTGATGTTCTACAGACAGTCCTGTTTTCTTAGGGTTGTGTGTATGAGATCTGTTGGGCAATTTGTTAATGTTTCCTTTTTACTACTGCTGTGACAAACATCATAATAACAATGGTAATTCTTGCAGAACTTTAATCTCATTCATTGGTACATCACAATTCCAAGGGCATTATCTGGATTACAACTCCCACTTCAGAGTGTACACGTGTCTTTTCTTCTGAAGTTTTGCCAGCATTGTAGTGCTGGCTGCAGCAGGTACTGGCACTCCAAACAGCTGAAATGACCTCTAGCTCAAGCAATGTGTTCTGTAATGGATAGTTCATTTCCTTTCCCTCAGTTCACTCAGCTGGATGGAAAAATCAAGTCACCTGTTAGAATTTTACTGACAGTATTGATGTCAAGATGGACTTCTGACTTGCTGTCTATAAATTAAATAAATGAGTGTGTGCATAAATTTGGCGTTATTTGGACAAAGAATGCCTTATATTTGATTATCAAAAACTGAAGGGAACTCGATTATGGTCTCCACAGACATATCCTATCAATGAGTACTTCCAAAGACAGATTTGAAATGCTACTTTTCAGCATAGCCTTGATTGTGACTTCAGTCTTCCAGGACTTAATGCTGTTGACTTTTATTTTTTTTTTCTTTCTGTAGTGGTTTATGTTAGATTTAGGCCTAATCTTGTTTACCTGTGTAAGAACATTAGGGCTTTAGCTTGGAGCATGTATGTGGGTTTTCACAAAGCAATTGCACTTAATGTTGATGACCAAAACCTGTCTCTAAAATGTTTTAGAGGGTAGCAGACCGGCTTTATGGTGTCTATAAAGTCCATGGGAACTACGGAAGAGTATTCAGGTAAGGGTTCATCCAGTTTTTAAATACATACATAGTTATGGGGAGAGAGAAGAGAATTTCTTGGTTGTGCTGTTATGCTTTCGAAAAGTATATTTGAAAAATTTCATCATCTGTCTTGAAAAACTCTGTATTGCAGTGCTAATGAGATTTCTGTGCTGCATGCAGAGATTGCCTGGTCTGCTGAGCTTAGCCTCTAGTGGAAGACTACAGCTTTTTCCTTTGTGTACCAGACCTTTGGGCCTCTGCTGCTGCCTTGGCATTTTGCTTCTTCAGAAAGTAACTCGCTATTCTTCATGCAGTTGTCTCTGGAAAAGCTTCTAGGTTCTTTTAATGGATAAAAATCAACAATTATATCTATCCAATTTTAGTAGCTTTTAGAAGTGAATTTGCCAATCGTTTTTTTGATTTATATGAGGGAATTGCATGCTCAAGTTTTCCATCTCACTGGAGAATTCAAGAATCTAAACTTCTGGTTAAGGGAAACCTCCTGCTTCTACACACTGTTCAAGTGCTAAATTTAATTCTCTGGGTTAATGGATTGCAGATGTCTTTCTCATTGGGGGTTTTAAAATGAAATTAGGTGTAGTTCTGTAATAACACAAAGACAAATATCAACATCAGCAGAGTGGAATGTTTATGAAAAAGTGAAGGACAGAATAGATGCATTACACATAAATTATGCGAAATATAAGGAGAACCTCTTTTTTCCTTGTAAAAAGAGTTGTGGGTATAATTCTTGTAACTAAGAACTCTCATAAGGTTTCTCAAAGCTGAGAACACAATTAAAATGGCAGAGTACATACCAGGATGTCCAGAATAAGTCTCTTGCTATCTTTGTTGTAGCTCTGTTTTTTTCTTTTTCTAAGTAATATCTCTAATGTAAATAGGTAGTTGAGACAACTGCAAGTTGGATTTTTTTTTAATGAATAGAACTGAACAAGAGTCTACTATGAAAACATAAAGCTACATACATAAAATAGTTTCAGGAGAAGTAAAATACTTACAAAAGTCAAATTCACCCTTTGGTTTTTTGAATGAGAGGCTTCTATCTTCTATCTCATAAGTCTGGAAAGCTTACGTTAGGTTAGGGTTAGGCTTCTTCGTGAGCCCAAAATGTATTTCAGAAAGTTCACCATTGTCATTGTCCCTTGGTCCATTTACATTAAGTGCTTGGTGGTTTGGTTTTGTTTATTTGATTTTGTTTTGAATTTCAACTACTTAAACGAGATTATGCTCAAAACCCATCCCAAACTAACTATATTTGTGACTGTGAGTTTAGGGATAATTGTTTTACAGAGTGCCATAAATGGCCTTGTCACATTGTCAGTGCTGTTCCTTAAAGTAAAAAACCAGTTTGGCCAACTCTAACTTTGAGGCAGTTTCCATTCAGGTGTCACCTGGAAAGAAACTATATACAGGATGCAGCTTATTAACTTCCCTTACCCTTCATGTGTGATGTTGTTTCTCGTTTGTTTTTCCTACAGTGAGTGGAGTGCAATAGAGAAGGAGATGGGGGATGGGTTGCAGAGTGCTGGCCACCACATGGATGTGTAAGTACTGACTGAATATCTGATAGTTTGATGTAAGCCAGATGTGGAACTCTCCCTCTTTCCTCTCTTTTCCCTCAACCCCAAAGTGCATATGAGTACCAAGAAAGTTGGGGGTGCATTGTTTTTAGGTATACAGTGTTTCTGTGCCTTGGATGCAGGCACAGTTTTAGCATCCATATACTGTATTAAGTAGCTCAAAAAACCTCAGGAGAACCAGAGGGGTTTCTTTTTTTATTATTATTTTGAAATCGTAGAAGTGTTTGGAATCCTTCCAGTTTTTCTTTTAAGCTACTATGCCAGAAACTGGTGGAATACAACTTTAATGTACTACAGACCTGATGAGATCCATTTGGTTTTGATAGCAGCATTTTGTACCATGCTGTAGATGGTACACAGATTTGGACTTAATTACAGGGAGTTAAGAAATTTAATTAATCAGCCCCAAAACTCCAGTGGATTCTTGAAACAAACACTGACTGGATATAATAAAGAATCCTCTCTCTTTGCATCTTTAGAGTCATTTGGCAGCGTATGTGAAGCACAACCTTCAAAATAAGAGTCTGGCACTTGGGAGTGCTCACAGAAGTGGTATTCTAAGCTCATGGCTTCTGCTTTTCAGGTAGTCACATATAGCAAGTGACACAGCATTCCTTACCACTCTGATTCCTCTTCTGTAATCCCACACAGCAGATAAACAACAACTCCAGCAAGAGATGGAAGCTGTTTTACACTTTATGCAATATTTGTACTGATTAAGTGTAATTCCTGTGGAAATAAAGTTCTCTGGTTTAGTTTATAGGGCAGATTTACATATGTACTACTGCCTGATTGTTGTTGTGGTGTCAGGTTAACAGGTTAATTGTTACTGTCCTTGCCAAGTGGAAGGGTTTGAAGAGCCATGCCCTCAGCTTCTTTAGAGTAATTCTGCTTTTAGCAAATGTTTAAGAATTGGACCACTTCTGAATAATTTACTCACAGGTCTGTGTTTTGTCTAATGGGGTGGTTTCCATACAAGAAAAGCTGTAATATTTTCATGGCAGAGGGCTCTGGTGAGAACAAAGAATGGAGAATGCATTCTAGTTTCAGAAGAAAAGTAATTAAAGCAGGGGTGGAACACAATGTTAAGCACCTACTGCGGTAGGCAGGAAATGAAGAGATTGTGAACACTTGGTATGATATAGTGGAGTTAAGGAATCACAGAAAGGTTTTCAGTGGTTCAGATACACCACACGAAAATGTCAAACACCTGGAAATGCATAACCAATTAAAAGAAGTTTGTCTCACTTCTCAATCAGGAGGCTGAACCCTCTCACACATCCGTAATATTTAATATTTCTGTCTGTAACACAGGGCTAAAGATCCAGAGTAATGGCAGTGGGTAACTGCTGTTGTGGGTAATTTTACTCACTGCATGAAGTCTGAGGTGGCTTTCATTGTCTGTCATCTCCTGTGCTCTGGCACTCTTGTACAATAGTAATCCCTTAGTGATGACAATCAAGCAAGAAGCAGCAGTTGTGAAGTTCAGGAACTCATTCAGTGACCCATGTGGTCTCCTAGCAGTAAGGTTCATATCTGTGATTTCTTTAAAGTGTAACTTTCCCGTTCTGTTACCATTCCCGTAACATCAGGTGGGAATTTATTGCAACAAAAAGCTACTTCTAGAAGGTAGCCCAATATAGATGTTAAACTTCAAAACTAATTTAATTATTCCCTTTCTACCCCATATGGTGTAGTCTTTACTAGATGTTTATTTAAACTTTTGAGTAGTTATTGGTTAGTGTGATCTATAACTCCTAAAAGTTTGGAGAAGACACCCCAAAGCTTCTCTGGGTGTGTGCTTTATTACAAGATGAGGCTTGCTAAAGTGACAGAGAATGCTGAGAAGGTTGGAGTGAGTGGCTATGGCTAGCATTTAAAAGATGAAAGAAAAAAGTGCCAGACCTTTGACTTCTGTCCTTTATTCCATTAATGAGTGACCCTTTATCTCTGTATCAACTAGACTGACATTCTATATTGAACCAATCTAAACTAAAACAAGGGTTCAGTTGACAGCTTACACAAAGAGTGAGACCATTATCATGTACCTTTAGAACTTAATGCAATGTTTCTCCTTAACACTTTCTCTAGTTTGCCTAAGTTTATGCAGTCAGAAATGTAACTTTTCTTATTACATTTTTTTCCTCCCAAATAAAACTTATTATAAAAACCTGCCTAGGTAAGGTAGGATTTTGTTTGGTGAGATTTTTTGGTTGTTTGTTTTTAAAGTTCTTTTCTGAGAGTTGATCTGCCACACATGAGCTCTAGCACTGCTCTAAACTTAGATCTTACTTGAAAATGAAATGTGGTCCATCTGCTGCCCTGAGAAATCTAACCACTATACGAAAATTATTGCACTGCAGAACTTAAAATAGGGCAAGCTATTTATGACCTTTGTGGCTGCAGGATTTTTTCAGAACAAGTGTATTTTTCAACAGTTTTGACTTAGTCCTTACGTTGATTCATAATATGAATTCTTGTTCTCCCTGTTCTTTAATCCCTTCTACTTAAACTTGTCTGCTGTTGCTGACCACTTCATATGTTATATTTATTCACCAAGAGCCTTGGTAGGGCTTTTCCTGGGTGTGCCATGTCTTTGATTTCACAGAGCATCAAAACAACTTATCATACTTGCAAAGTTCCCAAATTCATGTTGCTCCTTCCCTTTCAGCTTGAGACTGTGCCACTTCTTCCACAGAGCAAATTACTGGAGAAGCATAGGGAGAAAAGGAAAAATAGAAAGATTCTGCAAAAACTTGAAAGCCAAGAGGTGCTATAATTAGCATTTGGGTCACGTTGTGCTGGTTGCTAGAGAAGAATGGACATATGCTCACTTCAGAGAGCCTGCAGGTGTGTGAGATTGCCACATGGCTGAGAATCCAGACTGAGTTAGCAGAATAGATGAAGGTGTTTGTGTGGGATCTCATTCATCCTGGTTATCTCCAGTGGCACATACCCTGAGTCCAGGCCACAGAGGAATCTGATTTCTTGGCTGTGCCCAGTGAGATGTGCAGATAGCTGTAGGCCTGTCCCTACAAAATCTGTCCAAGACAATCACCTTGGTTAGCAAGAACACACTAAATACTCAAATAAGCAGTATCAACTAGAAAAATAAAGTGCTTTTTTCCACTTGTAGCCTAAATAACAAAACTCTTACCGAATGCAAGAGCTGCAGATTTGGTCCAAGCCCTTGTACTTCAGATTTCTCCCTAAAAGGGGCGTTAAACTTCCTGTTGCTGTGAATTAACATGGCTGACTTACACAGCAGACAAAGCTATAGGCTTTGAAGGAGCTGAAGAAGGGACCTAATGTTGTGGTGTTCAGGGCACCCCTGTGAGTTATGAATAACAAGCCATGAAAGCAGCTCTGCTTTTCAGAAGGTGTGATGTTCACATTCTTGGCCCTTAATGCTTTAAGCTTTGAAGGATTTCTTTTGCACAGTGTCTTTTTTTTTTTTTTTTTTTTTTGTCTTGGTGCTGCCTATTGACTGTCCACTGAAGAAAAGGAATAAATTGGGGTTTTTTTCTGTAAGAAAAGCTGTCTCATCTTCAGCAGGAGACTTATGATAGGTTTTGTACTTGTCAAAAGATTCATTGTACAATGAATCAATATAACAACCAAAGAAGCAGGCTCACAGGAATGTTGACATTAGCTGATTCAGAGTTTAATTAAAAACAAAGAAAAAACCCTTTTTGGAAGTGCTCTGTGCTGTTTGCCACAGGTGTTTCTGTCAAACAGGTGTTGTCCCTTGTAACTGGATGTGTATCCTTAAAGGTTAATCAGCTTTACGTTTAACTGTGGCTGGTTTTCACTAGATATGCAGCTTCTATTGATGACATACTGGAAGAAGAGGAGCACTATGCAGATCAGCTGAAGGAGTATCTCTTCTATGCTGAAGCACTGCGGTATGTACAGAAGTCTAGAGCTCAAAATGAAGCGGTAGTCCTTTTCTCTAATGTGATGTTGATGTTTAATTTAGTCTGGTATCCTTTTGTGTTCTCTGAGAAGAGGAAATTCCAGTGTTGTGGAGTCTCCATGTTCTTGTTTCTTATTCTGCTTACTTGTACTCGATTGCCAGCAATACAAATTAGAACTGATCTGATCAGTAGTGAAAAGACAGAAATGTTAGAATCTGTATACTATAGAAGAAAATGCTGTTTATTCCTCTGGTTCCATTGTTACCTTGGCTTTTGGTGTAATAGTGCTCCAATGTGTTGAAAGCTCCAGCTTTCAAATGAGATAGGCCAAACAGAGCTGTTACAACCATTATAAATTCCAGGAGCTTTCAAAGTGCTCAGCATAACGTTCATCTGCTGCACAGTCATGTGCATTTAAATACCAACTTTTTGTTTTGTTTTATGTTAGTCTTTGTCAGTCACCCGTAACAAGCATGGACACAAAAGCAAATTGCTTTATGCTGCAAGGCTGTGCATAAAGCTATTGTACTTTACAAGGGTTGGCTCTGAACCTCTTGCAGAGGTCCAGTAGTGAATTGGGTTGGCGATTGCAGGGGCTGCTGTGTGGGAACCTGGAGCACTGGTAGCCTCTCCTGGGAGACAAACGTGCATCTGGCTGTGCAGTATGGATGTAGCATCACCAGCCCACACAGGACTGGGAGTTACTGCAGGTGGTCAGAGGAAACTCCTCTTTTCCAGATGAAAGGCACTGTATGAGTCTAGAAGCAGTTTATTGTTTCATTGTTTAAGAAAGAAAATGTGATGAATTTTATGATTGATAGATTGCTGCTGTGACAGGTACCTTCTCCAAGTATCTTTTGTCAAAGCTGTGATATTTCTGTAATGTATTTTGAATTAAACTGTTTTACAGTGGTGTCCTTAAGGAGATGGTAGGGCTTGTATTGCTGAGTGTATCTTGGAATGATTCTATAAAGAGAAGCAGAATGCTGTTTTACTAAGAACTTTATTTATACTTTGATGCAAACTTGCTTAACTACGGCATTTGCAGAGTTATGCAGTCTGTGATAGGGCTGTTGAATTTGGGCTAGATGAATAATTAGAGGTGCTTCCTGTCAAAAAGCAAACAAAACATGATGCTATCTGTAAAGTGTAAATGGAGGGAAACGTAGCAAAACAAAGTATTTAATGACAGATCTTTCATGACTTACTTTTCAGGGCAGTTTGCAGGAAGCATGAACTAATGCAATATGATTTGGAAATGGCTGCACAGGATTTAACATCTAAGAAACAGCAGTGTGAGGAGCTGGCAACAGGAGTGAGTCTTTTTCCACTTTCTTCTCCAAGATACCTCTTTCTGAATTTATTTTTTACTTGAGCCAAGTTACTTAGAATGATATTTAAATGGCACCAGCATGCTGGCTGCTGCTTTTGAGAAGTGGTATCATATGAGCTGGAGACATGTGAGGTTTAAAGTAACTTGGTTCTTGGAGACTTAAACTGTTAGTGCCAAATGTCTTTTATTGAATACTGAGCAAGTAAAAGGTTGCAGTAAATATGACTGGAGCAGAATAACACTCTGTCTATAGACAACTCTATCCTAAAGATGAAAATGTTGGGAATTCTGAAAGACTGCCTTTTGAACAGTGGGTGTTATTGATATGTTGTGTTAGTCCATTTTATATGGGAGATAACATTACCTAAAATATTATCTGAAAATGGTAACTGACAGTTTTAGAATTTTTAATGTTGCTCTTGGATCTATTGATCTTCTTTATGGAATGCCTATATGGCTTTTGTTTCTCTTAGTTTCTTTCCTAATTCACTTACTAGGAAGGATGCTCTGAAAGTTCTCCCTTGTCAGCCTTAAAGTGTTTGAACATCAAATTACCTCCTCCCCACTTTGCTTAGTCTAACCTGAGTCACCAGAATACTTACTAAATAATGAAATGGAAATTAAAGCAAAAAAAATCAGCCAAATAGTAATCACAAATGCCAATAAAAGTCACCTGATGTCCTGTGGCTGTGCTCAGAACATGCCAAACCTAGAGTATCCTTGTTTTTTGTAGACTGTGAGAACCTTCTCCCTGAAGGGGATGACCAGCAAGCTCTTTGGGCAAGAAACCCCTGAGCAGAGGGAAGCCAAGATAAAGGTTCTAGAAGAGCAGATACAGGAAGGAGAAGAGCAACTGAAGTCTAAAAATCTGGAGGGCAGGTAAATGGACTTGACTGTTTCAAAGAAAACACAGGGGCTTGTCTTAGCAAAAGTCCTTGACTGGATGCTCTTGAAGGTGTTTGCATTTTATAAGTGTTTTTAATATATTCTTGGTGTTTATGAGCTGTCTATAAAAGCTCCTGTCAGCTGCAAGTTGTGAAATAAAGTGCAGTACATGCAGTTAGCTTCTGGTCTGAGTGTATGGCTTATGTAAAACCTGATGACTTTCCCAGTTACTGAGCCCACTCTAATGGCTGGCTTGCATGCTTTTATGTTCCACTAGTAATATATTTAGCAGGTGGGCTTGGAGGTCTGCAGCTGAATAGGCTGAGACTCAAAGGCTGATTTGCTTCAAATACAGTATTTAGTTTGGTTTATGTGTAAGGGTGCTGAGCCCATATTCTGCAACTTCTCCGATGGGGGACACCTTACTCCTGTTTGAAAGAGATTAGAAGGTCTGGGAAATTGTGTTTGGGTAACTGCTTCTTGGTGGTAAAATGAAATTTTCTTCAGGTATGCAAAAATTAAAAATAGGAACTAACATTCTTAAAGCAGTGGGATTTTGTCAAAGCATGTCTGTCATATAACACAAGGGGTAAACGTGGTATCTCCTGATATGTTAGCATTAGAGCTGGAAAGATAAGACTAGTTCATGAATACCTCAAAGCAACAACACTCAGTAAATGCAATATCTTAATAATTTTGGCAGATGTATTCGAGATGTGCTTTTGTAGCTCTGGAAGCAATTTTCAAGTGAATGCTAGTCCAGCACAAGTGAAAGTAGGAATTACAGGTATATGCCTCCATTTTAGTTAAGGAGACCTGACTACACATCACCAAACCAACAAAATTAATTTCTGAAGTGAATTATCCAAGTTAAATTTGCATTGTAAATGTTTATTGTACTTGACTGTCTCATATCCTGACAAGCAAGTGAGTTTTCACACTGAAGAGATGAAGATTCTGACTTGACAATTGAAAAAGAAACATGCAGTGTTGTGTGCTGAATGTTGGCATAAAGATAATTAGTTACCCCAACAGACTCTGAAGGAAAAAAAGTATATTCTGACTTATGCTGGTTCTATGGCAGGGATACTTCCTGGGGAAAAAAAAAAAAACACCAAACCAAGCAAACACCCTAATGTATCCTGTGAAACGCTAGGTTAAAAACCTTAAAAAGAAGATGGAGAATTAGGTAGTGGTGCCAGTTGTAAAATGAGGACACTGAGGGATGCATAATATTTGTAGGACTTGATTTACTGACTGAAAGATGGAGCACTCTGTCATACACAGCTTCTCTGCTGAGGGTGGAACATGTAAAACACTTCCTAACAGAAGTCATTGCTTTGAATTTCAGAGACTTTGTGAAAAGTGCCTGGGCTGACATTGAACGGTTTAAAGAGCAGAAGAATCATGATTTGAAGGAGGCACTTATAAGCTATGCTGTTATGCAGATTAGCATGTGCAAAAAGGTACGTGTGGCTTGGGAAGGCTGGTCTAGTGTGTTTGTCCTGTCAGCAGGGGGGCAGATGCACTGTCAGTAACTGGGAACATGGCAGTCACAGAAGATTGGAAGTCACTACCATAAAACCTCCCATATAGTCTCCTCTTGAACTCAGTGACATGTTAATGTTGAGATAGACAGGGTGGCCCAATTTCAATATGGTCTCTGCCTTCTTCTCTGAAGTTCTATGGGACTTCTTTGTAGAGTCTTCTGTTGAAGACAGTTGTGGATGAGGTTTGCAAATAAAGTATATTTCCACCTATTGATTTTTTAACTGTTCTCTTAAAAGGGAATTCAGGTTTGGACAAATGCAAAGGAATGCTTCAGCAAGATGTGACAATCTGGACATGAATTCCTCCTCCAAGTGCCAGAGAATGGAAGCACAGTGTATAACACCAATGTTATATTGCTACATGACTTACATACAAATCATGAAATAAATGTAATTGTTAATAAAGGATGAAAAGAACATGTTGTTAAATGTTTAGCCCTGACTGCCACTTCGGTGGCACGTTTTATATGTGGTAGCAAAGAATGCAGGGGTAAAAGAGTTACTGAAAACTACAGCTCTGTATTGGACAAAGGTACTGGGAAAGTTATCCCAGAAAGTATGAACTAAACTGTTCAGAGACTTGTGAAACACCATGCTCTGTAATGTGTAGATCACTTCCAGATGCCCTTCTTTCCAACCCTTGCTGTTTAGAATTTTTAATGCTCAAGGGTGCTTTGGTTTTATAATGGGGCACACAGTTGTGTTCTCAAGGTCTACACCATAAGAGGACAAAAAATGAAATATTGTAATGCCTAGAGTTCATATTTAAATGCCTTTGCATGTCCATAGAGAAATATGTTTTTCCAGAGTTCAGGTTAAGCAGTCTCAAACTCCTGAGATGTTTGAAACTCTCTACAGTAGAGGTGTTGTACAGTGGTTTGATAACAATATTCTGCATTTACTGGTTCCCACTTCAGTTTTGATACGGGCATTGATTTCTTACTAAACTTCTTCCTGCAAGTAAAGGCAACTGGTGATTCAGCTGAGCAGAAAAACCAAAGTCAAAGCTGGTAAGAAGCAGATGCAACTTCTCTTTGGTTGTTTGGAACCTGTTTACACTTGGTGTGAATCTGGCCTGTGGCACCTGTAACTGAAGTGGTTTGGTTCTTAAACAAACAGTTCTTAATGAAGGTGCTGAAATAATAAACCTGGTGCAGCTTCTGTCATACTTCAGAGCAGTGATGTGCAGAACCCACAATGAACCAAGGTGTCTGTTTGGCCCTTGTGATGATGTTTCAGTGTGTGTGAGTGTGTGTAAATGTGTAATACACACCTGTATAACATGATTTGCAGTTACAGGATGTACATTAAATGTTTCCAATTATGAAAATCTCTTACCACTGTCTAATACTGGGCTTTTTCTACATCCTTACTGAAAGTTCCTGAAGTCTTGTGGAATTTGTCAGACTTGATTGGTAGTCCTGAAGGAAGCTTTGTAATAATCTGTTGAAAAGTGTATTTAATTATTTTGGATTATAACACTATTCAGATTTTTTTTGTAAGAGATACTCCCAAAAGTCCTTAAATGTTCTTTCGATAAAACTATCTAAATGTATTTACTGGTATGTCCCATGTTACTTTTGTCTCTTCAACCTTGCTTTTCTATAAAACCATTGTAAAGAATGCATAGGTCTGGTGCACACTACAGCTTAAAACTCTGAAGTAAAGTGCTGGTACTCTGAAAACCTGTGTTGGCTTTTCCAAAGCATGTGACAGTGACATGCCTGGCTGCAAGATGATGTTGGGCACAAAGCAAAGAGGTCTCTTCCTTTAAACATTGGAGAAGCATTGTTCCATTCAGAGGTTGCAGTGTCTGGTTCTGAGCAGGCTGAAGGACTCTCACATTCCAAACCAAGAAGTTGCACACTTGATGTATTCAGTAAACCTTCTAAAAGAGTGGTGCCTTAACACAATACCATGAGGCGCTCAGAGTAGGTATTTTTCATGCACTTTGATTTTTGGTAGATCTTTCTGGTGCCTCCTTCCACATGTCACTTGCTGTACAGCTCATTAAATGTATTAGTATGCCTTTTTTTTCCTTGCTAGTTGTACTAAAATTTAAGAAGGGAACAAAACAGTTCTTGTAAGTTTTGTGCCAAATAAGATAAATAAAATTGCTCTTTGATATTTTTGTTATTGTTTTTTTGTAAAAAGCTCTGTCTTTCCTATTTTGAAAACTGCTGTTTGATTTCTTGAAAGTGGTTCTTGTCCATTTTAGCTCTCAAGTGGCCTCCAAATTTGGGTTTAAAATTTGGTGAACTGTGCACAGCTCTCCCTTTAGGTAGGAACATAGTGCTAAGGCCAAAATTAGATGCTTGCTACAAGTCAGCTGTGTGAATTTCATGTGTGTCTCCATCTAGTTAAGAGACAGTGCTTTTGAAGACATTTTGCATTATTTGTAAAATTATGTGAAAGGCAAATTAAGGGTAATTTGCAATAACTTTGTTTCTTTTACTTCTGTTTTTCCAGGAAAGCATTGCATGTGGTCTGTGTAGTTGGGAATCATAGCAAACTGTGAAGGTTTCTCCTCCTCTTTTAGCTTTTCAACTTTTTAAGGTGAAACCAGCCAGTTAATGGCTGTTTCCATGTGGGTAACAGAGCCCACATGACAGATGTACACTTGCAAAGTGTGCATTTTTCCAGTTACAGTGTGGATTTAACTCCTGTAACTCGTTCCACTTTGCCAGTTACCCAGTAAACATCAAAAATTGGTGCCTTGGGAATGAGGTAGGAAGAACACTTTAACTTGACAAAATGCTTGTATGTGAAAATGTTTACCTGCCTGGATCATCTGATCTGCTGATCCTGGTGCTTCTGTCCCAGGAAGCTTTGCTGGGTGGATTGTCGCTGCTCATGCTATCTCTGACCTTCCCCATTAATAGCAGGACCTTGTCTTGTCAGAGCATTTTAGTTGCTACTGTTGTCTGTTCCTGAAGTGTAGCAGGGGTGATGGAGCCAACTGCAATGGAAAGATAGAGTTTTACAAACTCTCTTTTTTTAATGTATTATTTCAGTATCTGGCACATCAGCCCAAGCAGTGTTAACCAGCTGTGTGCAGGGACTACCTTGGCAGGCGCAGAGCTAATCTTGGAGCTTGAGCCACACTGAGGAACTTGCCTTGTGCAGGTGAGCCAGAGGAAAGTCTTGGCTCTGGCCAAACACACAGCAGAGCCAGCAGAGCAAGGCTGCAGTCCCAGAGCACTGCAGCTCAGGAGATCACTCTCCCTGTATCACTCTCCCTGTATCTCTCTCCCTACCACTGAAATTCCTTTGTTCATCTTGGTTCAAGAACTGAGAAACACTTTCTAATGTTGCCTAAAGATGACACAGAAGGAAGTTGTCTTCATTCCCTGTGCTTGTCCCACAATGGCAGGGCAGGGCTCTAATCCAGGTGTCCTTGTGCCTCCTGTTCTGCCCATCCCTGGTGCCTCTGACTTGTGTTTGCCTGCAGAGCTCTGTGGGGAGGCACAATGTGTAATGAAAATCCCCACACAGGGCTGCTCTAGAAATAATGCAAGGAGAGGAAGCAAGTGGAATGGGAGCTGGGAAACTTGGAGCACAGGCCGTGGTGTGAAATCCAAGTTCAACACACCTGGATGTCACCAGTAAAGGCAGTTGCCTTTGTAAGCAGTCACTTTGCTGCTGCCCTGAGTCCATGTCTGATCCTGCCTGGCAGGCTTCCCCAGCAGAGGTGTTTCCTAGGACAGAGACATGTCCCTAAGGATGTCACTCAGTCTGTCCCCTGAGAGACCCTTGGCAGTGCAGGACAGAAAGCGCTGTGAGCTGCTTTGTTCTTTGGGCAGCCCTTGGGGCAGGCAGGGTGCTCACTGCAGCTGTGAGCAGAGAGGTGTCTCTTCAGTGACAAAGGCTTGGTTGTCCCCCCAGCTGAAACAGAGGGTCACCTGTGTCCCCTCCACAATAGCACTGCCATGGGTGTGTACTGTGGGAAGCCTGGAGAGCCTCAGATTCCTGCTTAAGCAAAGATTGTGACCCTCTGGCTGCTGTGTTCTGGTGCTTCCTGGTGATACAGTGTTATCAAAAGGATTTTGTGATTCTGACTTTCTGAAGGGTCAAATGCAGAGGAGAAACTTGTTTGTTCTGTTGGTTGGTTCTGTTTGTTTGTTTGTTTTGCTGGCTTCCTTTTGAACACGTGGACTGGCCTTCCTAATGCTGTGTTTTCTTCAACAAGAATCTTTTGCTCTGACTGCTTTTAGAACAAATCTAAAATGTGAAACAAAGACAAATCGGGAAGGAATTTGGGTTGTTTTGGAGGAAAATAGCTTAATACACAGTGAAAGTACAGAGTATTTGGAGGTAAGGAGAGATGGTGCCATGCCCAGACAGGTAAGGATGGGGTGAAGCTGCACATGAGAGCAGACAGGTTTTGAGAAGAGATACACAAGAGGGTGAGGAGATGAGGCAGGGAAGAAGGACAGCAGAGATGGGATGGGTGGTGGAACTGGAGAGAACAGATGGAAAGCTTCTGTACCTGCAGGCTGGGCTGTGCAGGAAAAGGGAAAAGCATCTCTGTGTGGTCCTTGTTTTGGAGAAGGCAAGAAAGTGAGGATAATGAAAGCATGAGGTGAGGTTTTAAAAGCTGTCAAAGACAGCTATATAATATTAATCTCTGATTATCATGATACCATGATACCATGATAATCTCAGACTGAAATTTGTAGTGATGACTGTGGTCTTGAAGCTGAGTTCAACACTGACAATGGTGTGTCACAGGTCAGGAGAGATTTCATTTTGTCTAATGTTTTGTATCTATATTTAATATGGTAGTTTTCACCTTCCTGATTAAATGAAACAGGAGAAGAAGCTTTAGTCTTCAAAAACCCAGCACAAACTTTGTGGGCTCCCCAATCCTATAAACACCAGCAAAATCAGCCATGGGATCTGGGGGCCTGCTGTCTGATGCAGCTCTAAAAGAGGCTGCCCCAGCAAGCCAGGGACAACAATTAATAAATAACTCTTCATCTGTAGCAAACATGTTTTGTTATCTGTAGATATCTGTGGCATGTGATAACACTAATTATATTCTCTTCAGAATGCAGCTGTAAGTGGCCGCAGAAGATAAAAAGTGGTGAGGCTCCCCGGGACGCAGAGGTGGAAAATGATGCAGTCGGAGGGAAAAGGCAACCCCGACCGCCCTCTGGTGGGTCTCCAGCAGGAGCTCGCAGGGCGCGGGATGCGGGATCCCGCTGCGGGAGGGAGGTCAAGGCCACCTTGTCCCCTCCTGCCCTGCAGAGGTACGGGAACAGTGCAACAGCCGTGGTGTACCTGAAGCCTAAATACAACGGGATGGGTAATCTGGAGCAGTTTTTAGTGCTGAGTTTGTGTCCTGCTGTAGGTTGCTGTTAATAATAGTGTATTACACTGTGATTTGCAGCTTGGGTGCCCTTTGGCACAAGCACTGCTGTGAGTTGGACTCAGAAGCTTTTGAGCTAGCACTATTATTTATTTATTTATTTATTTATTTGTTTGTTTATTTTTAATAACTGCTTGGATGTGGTGCCAGCTGCATGATCAGTAGGAATGATCTGCCACTGTGCAAGCTGCAGTTCTGTGTAGGAGACGGCAAAGTCACCCTGCCCTGGTGCTGCTTTGAATGAGGTTTTTCTGAAGTGTGTGCTCTCTGGTTACAGGGAGGCCAAGTCTCATGGTGGTTGTTCCTGGGGCTAAAAGGATAGACTTCATTTCCAGTCTCCTTTGTTTTGATTAGATGCCAAGCCCAGTGCTGGTGGCTTCTGCCTGCTCACCTCTGATGGCCCCGCAGACACTGGATGCTCAGAGGGCAGCAGAGAAGAGCTGTGGGCTCCTTGTGCTGCAGCAAGATCCCTCCTAGGCCACACGACTGAGCTGTGCATCCCATCTGCCATTTGCCAACCTGAAGTGGGTGTTGCAACAGCCACAGCAGCGTTCCCCCTCCTGTGTGACATTCCCTGTACTCTGCCATGGATTGTGCTTGCCACTGAGGTCATCCTGCTCGTTCTAAGCTACCTCTGGTGCTCCTGCTGTTGTTCACAGTGGCTCTTCCCCCAGCCTGACCACACTGGGGCTGCCTGGAGCCGTGCAGGGCCTGCCACTGACGTGCTCCTTGCTTCCTTTGGGTGATTCATCACCGCTTCCCAGCAGCACAGCCTCCTCTTCTTCCAGTGGCTCGCTAATCCTTTCCACCTCCATCTCACCCATGGTCTCAGTAATGCTCTTACTGCCCAGGCTGTCAGTAAGGACTCTGACCAGCTCAGAGCCAACGGGAGAACACAGCAGGACCCTGCTTCCCTAAAGAATTCCCATTCCAGTTGCATCCTGAAGGCTTTGACCAGATTTTAGTTTCTTCTAAGGAATGCTAGGCTGGCTTTCTGATTCAGAGCAGGACTGGCCCAACCGGAGGGAGGAGAGCTGCAATGCTCTGGATTGCTGCATTAATACTATTGCTCCATCAAGGAAGCTGTAATCTCTTAAAATGAGAATTAATTTGACAAGATTTGTTTTTCATGAACACGTTGATTGGCGTTAATCTCTTTTAGCACTGTATCAACTATTCTTTTCCCAGGGATTAGCTTCAGACTGACAGGCCTCTAGTAATTCAGTCTCTGTAGTTATATACTTTTATAAACATCAGACAAAATATCAGCCTTCTTTTAGACTTGTGGCATTTCTCCTGAAATCCAAGAACTGTTGAAAATCAACATCCATGGTTCAGAGACCTGTTATGTTGAGACTTCTATAAGCTTGAGAAAAAGCTACAAGGATCTGGAGATACAGGCATTAATTTAAGCAGCTAATGTCTAGTGCTGCACTCTGGGTGTGTCTCAGGAGAAAATATCCCCTTGTGATGGAGCTAAGGCACAGCTCTGCTTGATGAAGAGTATGCACAGACCATGATTTGGTTTTAGCATCCTCCTAAATGAAGTAAAAAGCAAATTCTTGTGTAGTTTAACATGTTATTACATTATAGCTCTATGCTGTTGCTGAAGTTTGACTCTCTGACATCTCAGAAGAAAGTGAGGAATTAACCTTTGAACCATGTAAAGTGTCAGGAACATTCACAGATGGAGTGAACTCATTTGTGAACTAGGAGTAGCCAAACTATTAGAGGAGATCAGGGATCTTCCTTTCAAAATTTGAAATAATTCTCAGTGTCAAATCTTCCCAAAGAACATATTGTTTCCTTATAGGTAATTGATCTTTCCTAACCTCTAATTTCTCTTTATGGTTGGCTTTAGCATTCCTCCTCTCTATCTAATACTTTACCTGGTTATATTTGTCCTGTAAGCCTGGACAGGGATTTGAACAGGCGCTGCCTTTTTCAGTTTTAGGGCACTTACTTAAAATAACCAGAAATAATTGCTGGTGATCATTCACTTTCTGTTCAAACTCCTTCTCCCTGCTGATGTAGTTACTACTATTTTTAGCTTTAAAATGCTAAATACATAGTGCTTAGCTGGGCTTTTTCTGTTCCCTACCAAAAAATATAATGAATTCTATTACAAGGCAATTTAGTGTTTGCTGGGGTTCAGGTTATTTTTCACTTTGAAAACATTTAGTTTTTCTCTCTCGTGTTGACATCCACTGTGGAGCTTCCTGGGCTGGAGTTAAATGAAGGTGATGATGATAAGTAAAATAAAGTGATGTTTGCCAGCACATATGTGAGTGGCAGGACAGATGCCTCCATGCTGGTCCTTGGCAGATGGTCCTAGGGAATTATTGACTCGATCCAGGTAATGTTTCTCCTTTCCCCCTATGTCCAGTTACTGGAGCAGGATGGCTTTGGCACTGCGGTGCTGGAGATTCCCAGCAAACACACAGGGACTGGGGAGCTGGGTCTGGAGATGCTCCTGGAGGGTCACAGGGCAACAGGTTCCTGGTTTGGGGGTGCTGACAGGATTTGTCAGGTTTCAGGGGAGCAGAGGGTAGTGAGCAGCTGTAGGACCCCACCTTTGGGAGCGAATAACCTCGGTGTTGTAACATCTCTCTTTGAGTAGGCAGAGAAGGATGTAGAGGGGAAATTAGCTGTTAATAGGAGCAGAGCTGGAGATAAGCAGGGGGAAGAAACCAGAGCTCTGGAAGCCCAGCTGGAGGTTTGGGTAAAGCTGCCTTTGGCAAACACTCTCAGCTGGCAGAAGAGTTTTTAAATTTGGCCTCCAGGACTGACTTTCACGTGAATCTGCCATGGTCAGCAGCTGAGTTGGGATTACTTTTTCCATCTGAGGAACAACATGTGGGATGCAAGAGCTCTGTCTTGAGCAACAGAGCTGAGAGTTGGTGCCTCAGGTTAGAGTGGCCTGTGTAGGGTGTGGTGGCAGTTTTTGGTGTCCTGGGCAGACTGAGCTGCCTGAGCAGGTAGACAGGGTTTTGGGTTCAAAAGTGGTTCCTGACATCTTTGCCAGAGGATGAACCTTTCCTCTCATCACCTGCCTTTCCATTGGTATGTGAATCTTTTCACCAGGTGTTGGTAACACCTTTGTGCTAAGTTTGTGCCTGCAAATGTGTCACAACTGTTGATTTTATGTGTTACCCACTCTGTGACATGGTGCAGGCAGCTGGTCCATTTCCTTCATTGCTTTTGTTCTGAACACTCCAGCTCCACAACTGTTCCCCTTCAGCCTCCCTTCATGCTGGTTCAACCCTTCAAACTTGTTTAGTCTGACTGAACCTGATGCTCAGAAAATTTGGGTGGCTCTTACTGTGGCCATCCACAGCACACAGCCTTCCCACTGGAAGAAGGTGCCACAAAACCTTTATCTCTCACGTAAAAATGCAATGATGCACCCATGATTTCTTTCTGTTCTTCCTATCCATTGGTTAAGGATGGAAAGGGTCTCAGTAAATGTTGCTGAGATACCTGCTCCTTCATGTTATGCAGAGTCCTCTAAGTCCTCACCAACACTCCCAGCCTCCTGCGGTGAACGTTGGTAGGGAGGGCACTGCTTCTTTACAGGTGGCTCCATAATTAGCTGTCCCTGGAAATGTAAGCTTAATTACATTTTATGTATTGGCTCTAGAGAGGTAGGAACTGTGTCCCTTGAAGGTCGTTCTTCTATTATCCAGAAACTGGTGGTTTTTTTGCAGTGACTGAAGAGCTCTCAGGCAGCATGGATTTCCTTTCAGATTGGGTTGAGCACTGACCATCAGCGATGCTTCTCGTCCCACCATTTGTATTCCTGCCCTTCCCTCTTCTGTCTCCAGCCAACAGTGCTTTGTCCTTTTGTCTCTAAAAACTGCAGAGACTCTTGCTTAGCTTTGATATGAACCATGTCCCCACTAGTCACTTTTCCTTTTTTTCCCTTGTTTTCCTTACAAAGCGAGTGGCAAGTCCTCTCTGGCTGGCTTGTCCAGGAATTCTTCAATCACTGCATCAATGCTTCTCTTCCAAAGCACTGATTTTCTTGTAGCAAGGCGAGCAGCATTCACTTTGGAGGAACCTCTCCTGCTGCAGGACAGTGATGTGGAACACAGGAGCAGGTAAGTGGCGCACTTCCCCCACTGGAATATCCTTTTCATGTCTCACAGCTGTCCCTGAGCAGGGACATTTCTGGATCCAATGAATGGAAAAACAAACTGTGTTAGTATGGGAACTCTAAATCCAGTTATTAGATTGCCATAATCTATGGAAACAAGGGAAAATAAAGCACAAACCGTGAAATAGCCTCCTCTTGCAAACTGATTGTGCCATTGTTGTAGTCCCTTGGGTCAACACACCCCCAAGATGTTCCTTCACTTCCAGGTGTTTGAAGAGGCTAATATTTGGAAGAACAAGTTCTGCTGAGTGTAAGAGTTCAGTCTGACTTGCATGTCCCAGAAGACAGTAATTCTGGAGTAATTTCAGTGTAGCATCCCTGGGTGCTGAGTGTGAGAAAGAGTCGGTCACATCCCCAGGTAGGTGTTTCAGGCAGGTTAAAAAAATTGCTCCTTGGAGATCCCTCTCTGTCTGCCTTGACTGCACAGGGAGTTGCAGAGAGATAATTAGATTTCAGATGTAGTTCTACCCTAAATAAGGAACAGAAGCAGCAGTGGATTTCTGTGGGTTTGCTTTTTGCTTTGGCCTCTTTCTGTTGGTAAGAATTAGAAAGTGGGAATTTTACAGAGCCTTCATGGATTTGGTCCAGAAACAGTAGATTTGCTGTTCTCTAGGAAAAGGAACCCCTCTCTTATAGGTGTTGTTTTTTTCTCTCTGCTTGGGGAAAAAAAAAAAAAAAAAAGAAAAAGAAAAGTAGTTTGCGGGTCAGTGTCCCTGCAGCACCTGGGTTTATCTGCTCGGACCGCAGGACATTAATACCAGAGGAACCAGGTGCTGGCTGGAGAGCTGGGTGCTGCTTGCTCCTGGGGATGGCTGTGGGCTGGCAAAGAAGAGTCACCTGGTGGTATCTGGGCTCCCTGTGGGCAGAGCCGCCGCTAATCTGCAGACGAATGTGTTTCAACAGGAAAAATAAATCCTGTCCGTACCTGTGCTCGCTTGCTCCTGCCGGAGCCAAATCGCAGCGCTGGCTCGTAGGCTCGGGGCACCGGCAGCGCCCAAGCCGCGTCACTCCCTGGGTCGGAGGCTCTTGTGCAAGCCCCGTGCAGCCGGGGGGGGTCCGTGTGCAGGCTCCGGGGCGCAGCGCCAGCCCCTGCGCTCAGGGGTTTTGCAATGCGATCTCCGCTCACGCGTCTGTCAGCGCTCCGGGCGGCCCCGCCGCGCTCCCGGCTCCGCGCTGCGCTCCGGCGCTCCTCGCCGGCCGCGCGATCCCGGCCGCCCCGCTGTCTGCTCGTGCGAGTTCCGCCAAAAGTCGGCATTTCAGCACAAATGCTCCTTGACGTCACGGTCACACGCGGGGGAGCCCCGGCACAGGTTTGGGCACCGCGCGTGGCACCGGGAGGAGCGCCCGAGGCAAACCCACGCTGTGCCCCGCTCTGCCAAGGGACTTTTGATCCAGTGGGTTCGGCAGAGAACTCCAAATCTAGACTAAAAAAAGCCAGAAAAAGAGAGATTTAAGGCATGCTTTTCACAAGGGGACCGATTGTTTTTGTGTTTCTGCTTATTTGGCTTTTGCTTGCAAATCAGGCTACTTGTCATGAATTTCGGGAATGGAAAGAAAATGAAAAAATCAGGCCCCAGAGTGGCAGTCACTGTTATAGGATAAGTGTTTGCAAATGACAGCTGGTACGCTGCACTCAGCATGGTGGGGGGTGCAGGGGAGGAGAAGCCACTTCTGCTATTTGCCAGCACTCTCAGGGAAGAAATGCTTGCTAGACAGACTGGTTTGTGACATAAATGTAAAACAACAGCAGAAAAGAAACACAAAAGAGCCCTCTAAAATCTAAGAAAAGCCACTTGCTGTTGGTCTTTTCTTGCAAGTTGATATATTGTCTTTGCTCTAATGATGGAAACAAAATCCTTTGGCCGAAGTTTTTCCTACTGGACAGTGTCTGTAAGAGAAAGTATTTCCATTTCTGGACCTGGAAGGTTAAAATCAGAGAAATAACTTCTTTGCTTATGGCTTACCTGTCAGAGAAGAGGCAGATCTTGGCCATCGTGCTTCCACCCCCATCCAGATTTCCTCAATGTTTGGAGCAGACTGATCTGAGATTTTTTTTATCATACATGGCTCCAGATACAAAGCTTTGCTCTAGCTCCTCCGAGACTCTTTTTGGATCTCCTATTTGGCTGAGCACCATCTCTGACAAGATCTTCAGGAGCAGAGCCTGGACTTGTACCTCCTGTTTAGAAAAAAAACAAACAAAACACTCCAGGGCAGAGAGTGTGCAGTCAAGGTGCTCCGCTGTCCTGCAGCCTCTTCTGTGCTGACTTTCTCCAGCTGAGTGGGAGATGCTTCTTCCCTTCCTCAGCTACTGTCAAGCCCTCATTTTCTTTGGTTTGGGGTTGTTTGGTTTTCCCCTCATTATTTGATAATTTATGTCCTTTTTCCTTGTGACATGGTCTTTTGCTCATCCTTAATATTTCTGAATTTTCTCAGAGCAGTTGAAGGAGTCAAACTGTGAGTGAGCCTGTGACATCCTGGCCGTGGCACTGGTGCTTTGGATGCAGCCATAAATCCTGAGACTTAGAAGGAGCTCATCTGCTGACAGCAACGCACCCGTGGCTTGATGCAAATGATTTGTGATGTATCACTGGGCTGGGCTGCCAAAATGTAGGTTAGGGGCAGATGAACTAGAAATTGCTGCAGAAAGATGAGGACATGGTAATTAGCCACCTCCATCCTCTGCTTTCAGTGTCCGTGGCACAAAGCAGGAAAAGAAGAGAGATGGATTCAGCTGCCAGCAATTCACCCAATGAAGGGTTGGTAGGGCTGTGGCAAAGGCTGTCCCTGGTTGCTGGGGGTGTCTGTGCTCAGGGGTCAGGCAGATGGGCACAAGTGGTACCAGTGGTGGCTGTGCTGGCCTCGGAGCTGCACATTCCCAGGGCTGTGTCTCCTCTGTTCATCCCACTGGCAGTCTCTGCCCTCTTTCAGTCATGTCTGAATAATTTATGGCCACAAGTTGGTGCCAATATGAGATTCACTGGGACTTGGTGGCATCCTTAAAGACTGTTTTAAGAGGGGCTTAGACTTGTGTTCCTCTGCACTGCAAACAAAATTGGCTTTTGCTAAGTTTCCAAGAAGGGTCCTTTTCCACAGGGGCTGCTGCTCCTCGGGTACCTTTCCATGGGGAATGCACTGGAGCATTCCTCAGGGCTGGGGAGATGCAGACCTCCCTGTTCTTGCAGAAGTTATGGGAAGGGGAAGGGGAAATGGGGAGACAAACCACCTGGTGCTGTGGCCACTGTGGCCTGTCTGCTTTAGGAAATAAACTGAAGGCAAGTTCCCTCTGGGTACCATGGTCCACTAAACTTGCATCTGATACAGTTTAGTGCCTGGTGCCTGCTAGATGTCAATTTGGAGGAAAAAATCTGTTGTGGGATGCTACTTCAGGTGGTGCAGTGAAGCATATGACTAGCTGGCAATTAATGAAATGGCAGGTAAGGGTCTTTTGGGCTGAGATCACCCATATTTTGTTCTGTGACTGCCCTGCTGCAGATGGCAGCTACCCATAACCTCTTCCTCCCAGGGCCCTCCAGTAGCAGATATGGTAATTCCCAGGGTAGTTGTGTGACTGATTAGAAAATGTACCTACGGCCCTGGAGGCTTCTCACAAGAGTTCAGAAAGTTTGTACTGGCAGGGTGTGTTCAGGAGAGCACACAGTGGTGTGTTTATGGAAGAAAACTCACTGCAGAGCGAGAACTCCAGTGCAGCTCCTTGATGGAGCTGGACATCTCCAAAGAGGCACTTACTAGCTGCTCATCATGTTGTTTTCCCTTGGTTCCTCTGTTTTTCTTACTGCCTCATTCCTTGCAAAATTCCAAGCACTTTGCTCCTGCAGGTAGCAGCTCTAAGCTGCCTCATGCTCACTGTCAGCAATCCTGTATTTCACACCACAAAGCAGGGGCTGCAGGTGTGGCCCCATGTCTCTGGTGCCTTCTTTGCTGTATCCTTGCTATTTGTATTCTTTGGTAATTGCAAAGCCGGGGAATCTTGGAAGGGGTCTAGAATAAAACCCAGGGGCAGGTTAGTGTGCTTAGCAGTGTGACAGCAGGCAGTATCTTGTCTCACTTTTTCCAGCTTGAAGAAGGTTCCAAGGGAAGAAATCTGGGTTGCTGGTAGCTTTTGGTGGGCTATGATGTAGTTTGAAATGTCCCTGTGGGAGGAAGCAGTTTAAAGAGTGATTTAAGGGCATTAAGGTGTTGGGAGGGAGGCTGTGGACAGGCAGGACCATCTGCACAAGGGAGTGCCCATCTGCATGGAGGCTACAGGGAGGGGATGCATTGCAGGGGACCACTTCCCATCCGGTGGGAATGGGGGTGAGCTGGGGGTGGGGGATGGCATGGCAGGGCAGGGATGCAGGACCTGGGCTCATCCAGCAGTGCCCAGGGCGTGACAGCTGCTGTGGTGTTTAGAAGCCAGCTCAGGGGTACTGCTCCTCAAACGGGGCTTGTGAGCACATTCTGAGGCGTGGCTGCTGTGCCAGCTCTGGGATCAAATGGGTCATCCTGTGAAGTTCAGGTACTTTGTGAACAATTAAACTGCAGTTCATGTCAGCGTGACTGCTCTTACAATGTCATGGCAATTAGAGGAAGTGCAATGTTTGATGACCAGTATCTCATTTTCTAGAGGGTGATTGAGATTTCTTTTTCACACTCTGATGCAAATTTCTTTAAATTTAAGATCTACTGAGAGGAGAAGAGACCAATTTATCTTAGATGAATTGCAAAAACTTGATAAATCCTTTAGGTGTAGTGGTCTGTGTTGATGGTGGTTTGCTGCTACAGACTTTAGGTCTGAAAAAGCTCCCACCATGCAAAGAAGTTTTTTTTTTCTGGACACTGAATCCATGACCCTCACTAGAAACAATGCAAACACACAGGGACAGCCTGACTGTGCAAGGTGGTGCTTTTACCAGCAGCTGCTGCTCGGGGTCAGGCAGATCACAGGGAAGGATCACAGCAGCTCCCTGTGCTCCCTCTCTCCTCCCCACATTCCTGAGCTGCGGTGATTTAAGGTTAACATTCCTTCATTTGTTTGCAGCTATAAAAAATAGACATCTTGCAGGGAATGGTGAGATGATGTGCAAATTCAGCAATGAGAAGGAGAGAATGTTATATTCCTGTTGGTGGTTGTGTCTTCACATATTTTAACAGACTTGTTCTTTTGATGGCTGTGTCCAGCACAAGAAGGTTCCAGCAGGTTCTTGGGTAGTACCCCAATACCAATTCATTAGGAATGATCTGAAGTATTAAAAAATTTTACAGGTTCAGACTATTAACAATTTCCAACAGTAACCATCATTTGTGGTTTTTTGCCCTGTGTTTTAGGGGGCTGTGCACCCCGAGCTGCTACCTTGTAGGAATTTTGATCTCATTTAACTGTGAGCAGCTGGTCTTTGTCATTGGCTTCAGGATACTGCTCCTGCAAGGGCAACTGAAATTTTTGTACCTTTGTCTTTTTCTATTTTAGCTTCAAAGGACATGTCCCTATATTATTATGAAAAAACATCTTTCACTAGACTAAACTTTGAAGCTGCAATATTAACCATTTTGTATGCCTATGATCAGCGTTTCTGTGGTGAAGACACAGCAACATCCTCTTTCTGTTCTAACCCAGCCTGTTTGCTATTTTTGCATGTGATATTTTGATGCTGCCCCACCTTATGCTAAACCCCAGTCTTCTACTAATTTTCTTTATTTGTGATTCAGTTAGCTTTTGTATTTCCAACATAACTTACTTCAGTAACACATTCTTTGTTATTTTGAACTTGAGTTGTGGGGGTTTTTTCACTCTCTCTAACAAATTATTTTGTTTGTCTACTTTGGCATTAAATAAGGCCTGGTTTTCTCTCTTTTTAAGGACACTGACTTACTGATTTCTACATGAAAATTTCACCAGCATTAAGACTACTTGTTAGTATGCACAGCTACAGCAGAGGATGTTTTATTTTTTGACAGCTCCAGCTTCGTTAACGTCTCTGTAAACTGTGGAAAGAAAGCTGCCATTTTAGTACCTAAGTGGGCTGTACTACAAACAGAGACATTTCCGAAGCAGAAACCAATCCACAAAATATTGCAAATTTGCATGCAACCAGAAATGAGATTGACTATCATATCTTTAATTAAATATGCTAAGTGAGTTGATAAAAAAAATGGCCAAGGTGATGAAATGAAAGTATCCTTGATCTACATCTAAATATACATTTTTCAAAGGAAGTCATAGCCTTTTATCATGCCTTCATATTCCAATAGCTGGCATTGATTTCAGCCTGTCAGCTTGAATCTACTGTTGTTGATAAGGAGTCTTTGATAATATGATATTTTTTAAAATAAAGCTATTCCCCCCCCCCAGAGGTATATGGATTTGGGATCACCTTGTTGGGTTTGCCCTTTTGTATTCAATGAGTTACCCAGAATCTCCTGCTCCTTCTTATTTATTTCGTTTTGTGATTTTGTCAAGGTTATCAACTAGATATTTTATCAGGGTCTATTTTCTCTGTGCCTCTAGCTTCTGAAAATTGAGATTTAACTTTGTCTGGCAGTTAGGACCTACTGCACAGCCACTGGCAGCTCTGCAAACCTTGTCAGCTCACCAGAGGGGCTGTGGGGAAGGGAAGCTGCCTCTTTCTTGAGACAATGCTTTGACCCAGAAGAATATCCTGTGCATTACCTTGCAATCCACTGTCACCATTTGGCCTCTCCAGTTATGTGCTTTCATCCACCATCAGCTCCTTGCCCTCCTGCCCTGTGAAGCACTGATGGGATATTTTCTTCCACTTTTTACTGCACCTCCTCTCAGACTGGCCAAGGCTCTCTCCTTAAACCCAGGTACCAGTTTTTCTTCATCTGCTTGTCTGGCTTGGTGTGCGTACATCCACCCGGCAAACAAGGGCAGTTTACTTCACAAAGAAATATGGTTTTACTTACTGCAAGCCATTTTAAACCATTTATTTTACTTTTAAATGATCCTCAGCACTGAACTCTCATCTGCTTTGCAGATGGAAAGCAGCTCTTACCAAACAGGCTTTGTTGTCTGGGATATCCCCAGACCACACTCAAACCATTCTGACGTTCTTCTGACCACTTTCATTTACATTGTCCCCAAGGCTTAGCCAAGCTCCCTGGATTTCCCAAGCAGGTAGTAATTGCTCTTCTGGAGCTTTCTGAGCTGGCATTAGATACACCAACCTCCTGACCAACCTCAGGCTCTCTGAATCTGCCTGGGCACAAAGTGTGGCAGTGTGCTCTCCTTCTGCAGGACAGTTAGTCCTCACCCAAATCTTATGAAGGGTTATGTCAGTGTGAAAGGGGCTTCACAAATGCCACACGAGGTGTGATGTTCTAGGAGACCAGGAGAGATGGTGCTTTTCCAGCAAGCTTGTTGGAAGACATGTACAATTTGAAAACTGCATCAGTGCTGTTAGCTGAAAATAAGCTGGTGTTGCTCCACCACGGGCTCTAATGTTAAAAAACAACTGCTGCCACTCCTGAGGTGATCAGTGGAGAGGTCATATCATGTGCAGCATCCCTTCCTTATCAAAGTGGACCCACATTGAGAAGCTGGGGAGGGACCTGTCTCCCCTTGTGTAAAACAGTGTGACAGCATTACAAAGGTCACGTTTTTCTTAATGCTTACACACAGCACCATATTTCTTCACAGAATTTGGTCTCTTAAAGATTGCTTTGTGTTTTAAACAAATTTCTGGCAAAATTTCTGGTATATCTCTGAGATTTCTGGTGTCTCTATGTGTCCTTAAATGGATCCCCTCCAAGTTTAGTTCTTCATAGGCACCAGTGGATAGATATAGATAATTGCAAATTTCATGGTTGGAGTTATTCAGTAATGACTAGGTTTGTTAAGTTAACTTTGGGTAAGACTTAGCACTGAAGACCTTTGCCCTTCTCTTTTTAGGTAGTCAATGCTGTCATGGAGATTGGAGATCCTTTGTCACTGTTTGCTCGTTATTGGATAAACCAGAGGCACCTCCTTCATACACACACTGAGTTCTCTTAAGATGACAACAAGGCCATGACTTTACAAAGTTTGTTCAAGTTACTGCTTTGGGGCTGAGCAGTGTTTTTGGCTCAGGACGTGTGATATATTTAACACAGAGAGTGCTTGGAACAGACTTTTCCTCCTCTGTTCTTTCAGGGATGAGCAGGCATGGTCAGCCAGCCCCAGCCTACTGGGATAAACAGCATCCTCTTGGAAACAAGCAGTCCTGTTTTTCTCCCCCTTTGCTGTTTTTAAAAAGGGCAATATCTGAAACTTCAGATTTTTGTCTGCTTTTGCCCATTTCATGCCCATTCTGTGACAGAGTGTGGTACAACCACAGGGTATGGTGCAAAGGGCTGATGTCAAGCAGGAGGAATCAGACTTCTTTACAGCCTTGCAGGTGCCTCAGGTACCCATGTTGGCAATCCTTCAGAATCCTTTTGAGTTTAGCACGAATGCTTCGGATGTGCCATAGCAGAGAAGTTCCCCATTTTAATCTCTTGTATTCTTTCTTTGTTGATTTTTTTTCTGTACCAGACATTACTTCATGTACTTTTATTCTGACTCCCTTGCTTTTCTCTGAAGATAATAATCCAAATCATTTCAATCTTTTGGGAATTGCCATACCCTTGATCCTACTTGTTGCTTTTTGAATCCTCTGAACTTCTCAGTCTCTGAGATGGCTGGAGATGGCTGGACCACAGCAGTCTTCTTGAAGTTGTACCACAGATCCATGTCAAGATACTGAATCTTCTTATTGTTCTTCAGCCTATTTTATCTGTTTGCTTACTTTATCTGCACACAAAAACCAAAGCTGGGTGGCACCTAGTGGCAGAGGCTGTGATCTAGGTTACTTCTTCAAGCATTCATGGTTTATTTGTGCAAACTGCTTCTAAAGACCTCTATTGACTCCATAACCCCATAGGCCATTCCAGTGGTTTGTGACCTTTACTATTAGAAAAACAGAAAAATATCTAACCTAAAGGTAAAAATTTATGTCTTACATACCTCCCAAGGGCAGGGAAACCAGCTTTCTCCACTTGTCTGTGTGATGTCCTCTTACATGTTTGAAGACCCTCATCATGTTTCCCCTTTAGCATTCTCCTTGTGAACATGTGCCTTTTGGGTCAGGTTTTTAGACCTCTTGGCATTCCTACCGACCTTTCCAACTGGGCCATATCTTTCTGCCCGGTTGAACTCTCAGCTGTCCTGTGCAGACTGAATGGAAGTGATTCCCTTGTGTCCTACAAGGTTTAAGCCAGGTCACACCTAACAGCATGATATGCACATCAGCTGATGTCCAGCTTGTGAAAAACTGCACTGCCCTACTAAACCACCTTCTGCAATATTGCTGTCCCTTAGCTCAGCCATAGATTCAGGTCTTTTCTCCATCCTTACTGAGCAGAACTCCATCATCTTCTTCTCCATCCTCATCCAGAGGAGGCTGGACCTAGGCCTGGACCTGCTTGGTGCAGTTTGAAAATTTACCTGTCCTCATCCTCCTGTTGAATAGTCTGGTACAAGTCCTAATCAACTCCATTCAATGCATCCTTGTGTTTAGAAAGAAAAACCAGTCATCACTACATTCAAGTAGCATTTAATTTGCTTGCTTTGGCCTTATGACAGATTTCATCCAGTTCACTTCTCATTTTATGAGAAAGGCACATCAGTAAATAACTTCTCAACAACTTTACCTTCTTGCCTTTCCCTGTCAAGGCCCCCCTTCTTTAGTTGTACCGTGGTCATTTATCATTTGTAATTGTAATACATTTGTAATGTATCTTAGCAGTTTGCCTTTTCTTCTAAATTCAGAACTTAATGCAGATACAATTAACTTTGCTGGCTATTGTGTTGTCCATTTATCTGGCATTTTTGGAGGCCTCTGAGGTTTTGCTTAGTCCTCACTGATTAACTTAACAAATTTATGACAGCCCAGTCAGTTCAACTTCTGACAGTCATGAATAGGCTCTATGTAATTTGGGGAATGGTTAATAGCCTGTCTTGTTCCAATGTTGCCTTATTCTGAGGCAGTTTTTGAGTGTAGTACCAGAGGAAACCATTAATGGGAGGGCAACATTATGATTTTTATTATGTTTTTATACAAAACCCAAAACCCTTCCTTTTTTTTGCTGTGTTGAGCAATTAGCTTATGGAGTTCCAATTCCAGCCTTTTAGAATCTGTCCCTGGTCTTCCAGATCCATTTGTGCTCTTCTCATTCCCCATTCCTTCACTGCCAACTAAATTAGAGATTTTACTGGCTTTCACAGATTCGGATTTCTATACTCTTACCATTTCCATATATTGTTTGTTGGCTCAAATAATATATGGAAATGTCCCATTTGGTATAATGGCTTGATCTTTGTAACCCTGGGAATGTACAACCTCTTGGGCTTAAATATACAGAATCATAGAGTGGTTTGGGTAGGAAAGGACCTTAAATGTCATCTAGTACCAAGACCCCTGCCTATATATATAGATATATCCATAAACATACATGAATACATATATATATATATATATATATAATTTAAAAATTGCTTAAATATATGTTTTTGTGTTTGAACTTTTGCTTGGTAAATATCAATCTCCCATCCTTGCCACTGCATCAGAGCCTGGTGTCCTACCTGCACTGCACATCTCGTGTCTTGCTTTTAATCAGGTCAATGTTAGACTTGTAAAGAAGTGTGAATCTGAATTTAAAATACTGTACTTGGCTTGCACAAACTCTCAGCACATGCAAGGTGGTGCGATGCAGCCTACAACAGCATAACGTAAACCAAGAGCATTGACACAAAGTAGGTATGAAGTAGCTGGTTACTCATCCCTGAGTAACCTCCCCACCCCAACAAGCCTTTAGCTAATGGTTCAGCTAATGCTGTCTTTCAAATTAGATCCACTATAATATTTCAAATTAAAGAACTCAGCTGCAGTGGGACAGACACATGGGAAAGATTAAGATGAATTAAGTAAAGGTGTGACATTAAATTGCAACAGTTAAAGCCCACCAAATCCCTGTGTGGGTGTTCTCTCTTTTACAGATAAAATATCCCCCACTTCCTTTACATTATTTCTGAAAAGCTTAATCCTAAAGTGTTCACACTGGGGTTTAAGGCCCTCTTGCTTTCCTATCTGCAGTTAATTCAACTTAAATGTCTTAGGTAGGCTGCCAATCTAAGTTAAGAGTACATGGTTTTCTGCTCTACTTATAACTTGTGTTTTAAGGCAGAGAAATGGGTTCTTTAAGTTCTGTCTTGTGTCATCTGACAATTTGTGTTAGGCAAGTGCTGCATTATCATCATTTTTGTTGCTTTTTCTGTCTCAGCATGGGACATTAAACATCCTCTCTTCTTTTAGTCTAGAGATTTATAATGCTAATTATACAGGAATGCCAGGTGGGACCAAGCCAGACGTATTACAGATATCTGAATGTCTCGTGTCTACACAATCCCACCCTGACTGATGCTGCCTTGCTATCTTTCTTTATTCAGACAGGTATGTCTCTCATCAAACTTTTCTTTTGCTTTTTCTGGGATTTTTGTGCTGTCTTGACCTCAAGTTTTAAAGCACTTCAGGCCGCTATATCACCATAAAATAAATGACTGAGTCAGGCCAGGCATGTTTGTGACATTAGAAACTAAACTGATATGAAGAATTCTTCACGGCTCAGGTGGAAGTGGAACAGTGCTCTCCTGCAAACAGTTTCGGGAACAGAAAAGATTCTGGGAATAAGGAAAAGATCTGTGTGACCTGCATGCACCCTCTAACCAATATTGACCGTAAATAATTATTTTTGTTTGCAAACATCAGATGCCCAGGTGTTTTGAGACATTGCATGCCACCACATTTCCGTGCATCAGTAATGTCAGGACGAGCACACTGTGGCACTCTGTGGCATTGTGATTGATTCCTGATTTGCCAGCAATATAGGGCAAGGCAGACTATTGAGTCAGGCTTACATGGGATCATGAATTGAAAGCTTGCTACAAAAAACATTAAATAATTAAAGTATAAATTCCACCAGGGACGCTGAAATGAAGAGGAGCAATTTGCAGTCAATGTGAGTGGATGCTTAGACAATGGACTCATTACATTTCTGCACTGAACATGTGTGCTAGTTAAAGCCCTGGTGAAATATTCCAATTGAAAAAATGGATGGAAGGTGATTTTCTAGCTTTCAGTAGCAACTGTTCCCTGATTGAATCCACTGCTGAAATGTCAGGCATTCACCAAGGCATTTCTAAAGCACCATGCATTCTATCACTGACACATACTGGCTACCAACCAGTGACCTTTGTGGACAAGGAAGGAGGGGAGGAGAGGAACTGAAGAAGAATAATGGGAGTGGGATGTGGAGAACACACCTGTAATCTCTGAAAGTCAGGTTACTCTCATCTTCCACTGATGCTGTGAACTTCAACTGTTTGATAATTCCACAAGTACAGAAAAGGTGGGTTTAGCATTGCTTGGGAAGATGAATTGTGTCTGTCCACACCCTACCACATCACGCTTTCTCTTGGATTTACCATGGATTTGAATTTTCTGCTTGCAAATACCTTCTTTTGAAAACACAAATGTTTTTCAAGCAGTGCTCTCCATATATAAACTACTGACATGAACTCTTCACTGATCATCTTCAGTCTGTTTTTTCAAGACTTAGCATCATTATAAAATACTCAGTAAAAACACTGATTGCTGAAGTGCAGATTGTTTTTCACATTTCCTTTGGCCTGATCCTGCAACCACAAACAGACATAAACAGTCCAACAGATCTTTATTTTTTTGCTCAAGAGAAGCCAACCCTATGTGTTGGAAGGAATGAGACTGTTAACAGTGAGTTGTGACATCTGCAGGGGGAAGGGGAGGAGATGGACAGGAGGATACAGGAGATGCTGTATCCTTGTTTTACGTGACAAAGGACAGAGAAGCAGCAGGGAACTTCAGCCTGGACAGTCAGTAGGACAGGTCACATCACTGGACTCTGTACATCACTCCAAAAGCACAGAAAAAAGGTGATGTACGTGGGTGAAAAGAAGCTGCACTTGATATTTGTTGATTTATCTGTCTGTGGTCTAAATGGCTGAGCTGTAGGCCCACCCTAATAGTATTTTCAAACAAATAAAAATAATTTTTGAAAAATTGGAAGGGGAATTATAAAGATTTACAAGAATAAAGCAAGACCTGGAGAATCGAGTTAAAAATCTTGATACACAGTCCTTAAACCTGATAGCTAAAATGAATAATTAGAAGCTCAGACAAATACAAAGGCATAAATTTGAGAGGTAGGCTATGAGGCCATCTTAAAAGCCTACATAACTGGTGGACTTCTCTCTCAAATTCCCAGACTCGGGCTCTCCAGGTCAAACAGCTACTTCAGTAGAAATTATTGGCTTGATGCATACATTTCTGAATTAAATCCTTTAGTTTTTCATGCAGGAGGTCAAATGTGCTGGTTCTGCTTGATGTTCTGAAGCTACTTCCTGGTTAAGACATTTTAAAACACATGTATTCCCCAGTGATTCCCCAAAGCCACTTTTTAATACATAAACTACTTGTGCTTCTTAATTTTTTGGTTTCTAGATTTATACAGAAAAGAGAAGAAAAAAAAATAGAAGGAAGGAGGGTGAAGTGCTTTTTACTTTCCAGTATTAGCCCTCTTAAAACTGAAAGGAACTGTGTTCCATGCTGCATACACACTGCCTTTTAGAGAGTTTCTCTTGGGTGGCAAACTTTTGGAATTCAGAAGGGAGAGGAAAGACTATATTAAAGACTATTAATTATTTTACCTAGGGAAAAGCAGATTTTTTCTGCTATTTACAGAGCAGTGTAAGGAAAAAATATAGGTCAAAATGCAAATGCTCCTTTAAGCTTCTCAAGCTACTGAGTTTATATATTTATTTTCTATTTTGCTATGTCAAAATACTAATATTAATAAATAAACAGCACAGTATTAAATGTGTCCAAACACTAATATGAACATCAGTACCACAGCTGGGTGACTTGGTGAGGAACTGCCATCATTTGAAAATATGTGAGGGAGAGGCCCAGGGGCTGATGTGTCCCTTCACCACCTCTGCCCTGGTGCGGGGGACTTCCAGATGAACAAAGCACTGTAAGATTCTTACTGAACTTGACAATTTATAGGTGCTTAATTCCTCTTAAAACAACACAAAAACCTGCACCCTAACCCAAACTGTCATTTGAAAATTGGAACATGACTTGATTAAGGTCATAGAAGAATGATAAAAGAGTAATGAAGAGTAATGAACAGCACTCAAATATGCTGAGTCTTACTTTTTTTGCATTAAATACAAGGCAGTCTTTCTTCTTCATATTACACTGTTAATTGCTAAACAGATATTTTGAAAAGCAGGTTCCAATTGATGTGTCCTTGGAGAAAGACTTGTGCTCACCCTGCAGAAAGCTTTAATTCCTCAGTGTGTTTTAAAATCAGGTTCGACTGCTGAGCTTTCCCACTCAGACTTATTGCAATTCAAAAGATTTTTTTTGACAGGGAAAAATGAGTAAAGTCACCAAGTTAACTGTCTTTGAAGGAAAAAAAAAATCAAAGCTGAATAAATGTATGTCTTCCCTCAGTTTCTAAAACTCTTTGGAAATGAAAGTGTTTCCCATTTTATTCAATAAGCGGGTTAATGACACTTCTTGTAGTTATGTAAAATTGTAGAGGACTGCATGGGATGTAGCTACATTTTATTAACCCCTTCCTCTGTTCATAGAGATTGAGTAATCGACACCATCATTTTGAAATGTACATATTGCACAAAGTCAGGGCAGACCTTCATCAGGGTCCTGGTGTCATTAATACTCTCTTCTTAATGAAATTTCTTGCACTGTAACTTGATGGCACAACCTCTGACCTGCGTGACGGTGCAGAGCCTTATTAATGCACCTTGCTGAAGGAACTCGAAACCCTACTTTCAGCTGATTCACCAGGCAGATGCTTCTCACTTCTAACAGGACCTGAGTGAAGGGCATAAGCCTCATCATGGAGACAGGGTGATCCTGTAGGACAGCCTGGGAATAACTAAGCTTGTAGCAAAAAGCTTTGGGCTTCTGCTGATTGAGTGACTCACAGAGCTAAGCCCAGCGAAGCTGGTAAATTTTACCCAACAGAGCTTATGCAGATCTTGGCTTCAATCCAGCAGAGCACTTAAGCACATGCTTAATTATACGCAAATGACACAGAGCAATTGAGCTACGCACGTGTTTAAGTGCGTTGCTGGGTGAAAGATTTTATTTAGAGAAACGTGGAAAAGTTGGTAACCCCTGAAAGAGGTGAAGATGAGAGGTGCAAGTGACACCGTGCCACAGCCCAGGCTGCAGAGGTGCAGCCAGTTTGGGTGGAGAGCTAGTCCAGGGAAGGCGTTGGGTTTTAAGATTTGGCCTCTAGTGATTCTCCAAATAGTTTATTGTGCAGGGTCATGGCGAACATCATGATAATGGAGATTACAGTGCAGAAAACTCACGTTGGGACTTTCAGATGGATTTGGAGGCACTGAGAGTCCGAGGGACACCACGTGTGTAATGACACTGGCAGTCTGCAGTGGGGCCTCACCCCAGAGATGCATCAGGAGTGGGGAACCAGATCAGGCTTTACTTCTTTACATTGAGGGTGGCAGAGCCCTGGAACAGGCTGCCCAGGGAGGTCGTGGAATCTCCCTCTTTGGAGACATTCAAAGAGGGACGCGTTTTCCTGTGTCACCTGCTCCAGCTGACCCTGCCTGGGCGGGGGGGGTTGGACGGGATGATCTCCAGAGGTCCCTTCCAACCGCAACACTTCTCTAATCGTTACGCCTTCTCCCTGACACCGACCGCGGCCGCTCCGGCCTTCTCCCATCCGGGAGGCCCCGCTGCGCATTACGCCGCTGCCCCGACACCGAGGGGCACGGGGGGCCGCCCCCCGCCGGGGCCGATGCCCGAAGGGTCGCTCCCGCCCCGCCTCCGCTCGGGGCCGGCGCGGGCAGCACTCCCACGGCCGCGGCGGCCTCCTGACCCGCGCGTAACCCGGCACCGCCCGCCCCGGCAGCAGCCGCAGCCCCGGCGTGGCTCCCGGCTCCCGTCTCGCTTCCCCATCGCCGTCATCCCCATCCTCCTCCTCCTCCTCCCGTCCCGCCGGTCCTCCGGGCGCGTTTCCCGTGGTGCAGCGCGCGCGCGGCGCTCTGGCCGGGTGTCGCTGTCACCGCCCGCGGACGCTCGGCGGAGCAGCAGGAAGGAGCCGCCGCCGCCACCGCCGCCGCTCCCCCCCGGGCTCCCCCCGCCGCCGCCGCCGCCCCGCCGGCCCCCCCTGCCCGCGCCCCGCCGCCCCCGCCATGCCCGGGGCCGCGGCACGGCCGCTCTGAGCCGCCGCCGCCGCGCCCCGGCCCGGCCCGGCCCGGCCGCCTTCTCCTCGCAGCTCTGCGGCCGGTAAGTGCCGGCGGGAGCGAGCCGGGGCCGGTCGGGGCCGTTCGGTGCGCGGAGGGAGGGCGGGAGGAGGAGGAGGACAGGGAGGGGAAGGAGGGAAGGAAGGGAAGCGGGGGGCCGCGGCGCGGTGCGTCCCGCATGGGCCGCGCTTGGCCCCGGCGCGGAGAGGCCGGCGCGGAGCCGGGGGATGAAGGAGCGGCGGGCGCCCTCCGCCCGCTGCTCCCGCTCCGTCCGCTTCCCCGGCCGGGAGCCGCGGGGCCGCGCAGGCCGCACCGGGGCGGCGGGGATGGGGCCAGCGGGGCTGCCTGACAGACGGACAAAGAGCTGACGGACGGACGGACGGACAGCGCGTCCCGCGGGCCCCGTCCTCCCGGGCCGTATCCTCCCGCTGCCCGCCTCGCCATTGTTCCCGGTGTAAGATAGGTGAAGCGTGCCGACCTGCGAACAGTCATTTCGTTTGGTTTTATTTCTGCATAACCTTCTCAGAGTCTCCTCTCAGCTGCTCGGAGGAAGCTTTTGCACGGCACCTCTTTTCCCCAGCGTCGGGAGCTGCTAACAAGTGCCAGGCTGGAAGTGGCTTGGGAGAGCAGGGGGGACCAGTAGGAGTTGAAGAGAAATTAGTTGGGCTTCAAACATTTTCACTCATCAACATCATTCCTCCCCCGATTCCTGCCAAACCTCAGCTGGGGTGAGTGCAGCAACGTCTGCATTAAGCTGGCTCATGGAAAGGGAAGACATTTATGTTGCAAACATAGATCATCTCTCTCTGATCACTTTGTTTTTGTAAACTGTTTAGGGCAGCTATGAGAGATTTTGCAGAATGATTTAAAAAAATCTAGATGTGTGGAATCCAATGCTCCCAACTTTAGTCTTGCTTTGAAAGTCTGCTTGGAGCATGACCTATCTCCGTCTGCATACACGTGACATTCTGGTCCAAGAAGCTGTAGATGGGAGAGATGTCTTAGTCCTGATGAGCAGCATCTTTGCCACTGGACGGGACAAATGACAGAGGACTGTGATTTTTCTCAGTTGCTTTGTTTATTTCTGTACTTAATTGCAAATGTCAGTAGTACTTTACAAGCTTGCTAGGAGTATATATATGGGCCCACCCATCATGCTTCAACATTTTGGAGTGCCCATATCCGATTTCATTATTGTAAGTGGTATAAATTTTGTAGCTGTTCTGCATGAGTTTGGTGAATATACCTTGTGAAGCCCTGCATCAATTTTTGCAGGTGTTCTTATCCTGTTCTCAAAATCAGTCCAGATAAACCAGTGGTCTGATTGAGACTTAAAATCTATCCTGCTGTGTGAAAAGTTTGCATACCTTCAGGCCATGTTAGTTTTTCAGCGTTCACTTCCAGTGTTTGGGTTTGTGCATTGTCCAGTGACAGCTGTCATCTGCAGGAGTTTTGGCTGCACCGGAAGCTCTGGAGCATGTGAGGCCTGCTTTCCTGTGGATCTCGTGGGATCTGCAGGCTCTTGGTACAGGGTACACACACATCCATAGGAGAGACCAGCAAAGCCTGCTCTTGTTGCAGTAATTTAGGAAAACAAAATTCAGTTTCAGTTTCCTGAAAACTGTTGTCATGGCCTTTCCTCATGAATATACAACTGAATGTGTGTGTTCAGTTTCCAAAAGTGTTTTCTTTGTATTTTTTTCTGGATGTCTGCATGCCCCTCTTCCCCAAGTATACCTGTACTTAAGTCAGTGATCTGATATAAATGAAGAAAGCTGAAAAAGATGAGGATGAACTCTTGCATTTAGACTGCTGTGTGCATGTGTACTTCTGTCTTTGCTCCTCAGGCTGACCTGAGAGAACACGTGTGTGTGTAGTCGTATGCTTCTGTTATTCTGTCTTGTCCATGTGTGCTTCATGTCTGCTGTATTGCAAACATACCCTGTTTATGGAAAAATGCCTAATATAATGGATCATGAAATCAAACTATTAAGTGGGTAAGTAGCTACTTGAACAACCACAGTGATTAAAAAAACAAGGGAGAAGAATTATTCAGAATGTGAAAAGTTATATTGCAGTCTCAATTGTTCACCTGAATGAACATATACTTTGGGAATATTGTTATGTAGTTTTTCAAAAGGTGTTTTTCCCTCTGAGTTCAGTGTGTAGTTTATTTTTATGAGGATTTAAAGCACTGTGGAGTGTGGAGATGTTCTAAACACAGTTGGTGTAAAACCATTGAGGTTGGAAGTTCGTACTTCCCTCTGAGAATTTCTGTGTACCAGTAATGTTAGAGTTGAACTATCAGAATGCTAATAATATATTACTGTAGAGAAATATGGTGATGGTTCATATTAAAGAGTTTATCTCAACTTCTCGATACATTCTTTGCACCACAGGTTCAGTAATACAGATTTGCAAATAGTGGAGCTTGGGGTATCAGTTTTTAGCAGATGGATTTAGGTTAAACATTTAAAAATGTACTAATGGGGAGGAAGTGTTTGTATTCTAGTAATCTGGGGAGAAACATGGTGGGTTTGGTTTTTGTGTCTGCTGCAAGACACTGGTGATTTTTTTGTGACTGGAATCTCTGTAGTGTCTTCCTCCGGCAAGGATTGCTGTGTGAGCTCTTACAAATGGAGACCTCTCTGTATGGAGCAGCTTGATGGAGTGGGCCTTAATCTATCAAAACCCCGTTAAGTGTTTAGCATAATTTGGGATTAAGTTTGATTTAATTTTGGCTCTAATATAAAATACATTTTTCTCTGTGAAATAGCGGAAGTTAAATAAGAAATAGTAACACTGGTAATGTCTTTTGTAGATGAAGGTACTGCTGTTACCCTACATATGAAATGAAGCATCCAGCTTTCTTGTCCAAACTTAACATGTCATATATGTTAAATGAATGGCACAAGCATTGAAAGTAAGCACCAGTGGAAATATTTTTTACTTTGAAGGCTCTTAAATGGATCTAACAGAGAAATAGATAGGTTTTATTTAAAGTAAGTATTTCCTCTGCTTTTGCCTGGCATTTTAATGATAGCTGCCTTTCAGACCAGCATCATTTATGATGAAATAGATCCAAGCCTTCATGTTGCAGTCTGATCTGCATAACTGAGTGTTTAAAGACAAAAGTGGTCCCACAAAGGCACCATGGATGTAACCAGACATGGTTCTCTGCTTCTGTCAGGTTGCAGGGCTTATGTAAAGGATCAGCACTGTGATTAAGTTCCACTTTAATTTGTTTGTGTTTTTTTTTGAAAGAAATACTTTTGGGAAAATGATATTTCTTGAAGTGCTGAAATTCATGATTTTTTTTCTTTTTTTCAGTTCTGTAAATTGGTATCTGTGCAGAAACCCTTGTGCTAATATTGAGTTAGATGTACAAACTTATTGTTTTTTAACAGCTGAGACATAGCTATTGACAAGACATGTCAGCAAACCACAGCCATTGGCTATAATATGTAGTTATATGCCAAGTACAAATTTCTGTCTAACAAAGGAAAATCCATTCAGATTTTCATGAGATTTATTTTCATTTACACAAATGGTGTTAGTTACTTTATTTCAGTACTTTCCAGTGAAGTTAAATACACAGCCCCATCTGTTTAGCTCATTAGCTGGTACTCTATATACAATTTAAATATACATTTTTTAATCTACATAGAACAGAATGTTTTATACATCAGCAGTAATTCCATAAACTACACAAGTGATAAAATTTTAAACTATTTAACTTACAATTTATTGTACAAATTAAAATACAATAACATATGTGAGTATTCAAATATTATATGTGATTAAATTATCTTCCCCTGACTCCATATAGAGATATTTTTTGTATGTCATTCATCATATTGGATAAAATACTTCAAAAAAACTTATAATATGTTCTCACAAAACTTGATTGTAAGTGTGTCCCAAGGGGAAATTCACTGTCTTTTAGAAAGACTGTAATCCACAACATGCAGAAGGGTTAGAATCTCCTCACAACTTCTTTCACACTATCAGAATGTTAATCTGGAGGATGATATGGAAGCTGGTACTGCTTTTGCTCCAAAACATTTTTTAATGTACTCTTAGGATATTATCAGTGTGTTAGTATATTCCAGGCTATGATATCAAGGGTGATACACTGTGAATACTGTAATGTAGTTAATGTATTACTAGGTTATATTATTTTATTATTTCATTGCACTTTTGAAAACAGCAAGCCATAGCTCAATAACAGCATGTGTATTGGCCTGATCCTGGAACTGATACACTCTACTGGCATATTAGTATCACACTATCTGCATCTTGTCACTGTATGTGCAGAAAATCTTAAGACAGTGCTGTCTAATTCTTCCCTTATGACTAGGATGACATTTTTATAAGCGCAGAATTAAACAGTCTGATGATAAAATGAAATCTGTGTGGGAAGAAGTTCCAACCTGCAAACAGCAGTAGACTATAATTTATGAACAGCCTATCAAATATAAACTGTCTAGATCTCTTGCACTGGAAAAAACCCAAAAAATCCAACATAAAAACCAAAATCAAAAATCAAGGTGCCTGTAAAATGTCCATAAACCAATTTCTTGATATAACATGTGATATTACTCATGTGTAAGGCTGTTGTGATATCTGTGTGAGCTCAGCTATGTGACTGATAGAGCCTTCTGCTGTAAAATAGTTTCAAATGGCAGCTGCATCTGCAAGGTTAAAAGATGCCTATTCATAAAAGCTTGTACAACTGTCTTAAATGTTTTTGTAATAATTTCCCATAAAGTCTCTGTTAACTTTTGCTACTTATGCACCCCACCATGGATATAAAAGACTTCATTAGAGAGGTTTACAATGCCTGTAACATCATGACCAGGTCGTGTTACCTTAATGCAAGAGGTGAAGTGAGAAATACTGATGCTGTGCAGATGTGTCATAGTCATATGATCACTAGCAGTATTTAAGAAAAGGGAAAACCCAACTTTTTGCATTCTCTGAATTTTAACTGCTATGTGATTGCCCTGAAAATTTGTCAGATTTTTCTTTTTCTGTTGTTAGGATTGTATTTGAATCAAGGAAATGGTGATAATGCTTCTAAAAAGTGTGTGTGCATGCAGATGTATATACAAGACTCTAGTAGCATGTATTTATGATGCTGTCTGGCCTAGAGCTCTAGTCCTGGAGAATGAGAAATGTTCATCATAAAGTGAAGTTTATTTTGCCAAACAATAAGCAGTGTGTTTTAGTGCCTGGGATGTCACTGGGAAGGGGCAAAGCAAGGAGGCAGTTTCTAAATACACTGGGTTTCTGCAGGTGTCCGTGGGTACTGAAAACTCTCCAGGCTTGCTTTCAACAAGTGATCTTTACAATTGCACTGCAGACATTCTTCAGTTTTGTAAAGGCAGGGAAGAGGGAGCAAAGTGAGTATGTAAGCCAAGAAATAAATACATTTCACAGGATGCATGGATGATTTTTTTAGTCTGTAGGCATTATAACAGTCAGAATTTCCAGATTCAGTGGATGATTTCAGAGTGTCTCAAATAGGAGTACTCTGAAGGAAATTATCATCTCCTGAGACATGATTCTCCCCTGGTTTTGACCACATACACACAGTGGTTTCTAACATAGGTCACTGTTACATGTCAGTCTCTTATCCAACAAAATACATGTGAGATGGATGACAATTGCCAGGCTTTTAAGTTGGGTCATTTATAGCACTGAGCAGTTCTTGATGCAACAGTAACTATATACATAAATTTAAGATATGTTATTTTTTGTGTCTGTAAACTTTCTTTTAACAAAGAAGTTCTTCACAATAGATTGGTAAACTCAACTAACTCCCTTTTTGCTAGAGTGATCTTGCACTGCTTACTTTGAAGAAAATTTTTGTATTGGCCACTGTATATCAGCTGCAGAAGGAGGTGGTCAGTCCTCAGGGTACCAACATGGGATGCAATTATTTTACCAAAATCACTTGCAGATTTTCCAGATATGCCTATGAAATACTGGTTTTTCAACTCCTGTTTTGACGTTATAACTGGTTTTCTTAAAAATAAAGTCTAGTGTGAAGGTGCCCTGAGTGAATATTGCTTTAACAATATCAAATAAAAATGAATCTTTCATATGGGAAAGACTGCTGTCATCCTTCAAGGAAGAAAGCTTTATTAGGCTGTGGTTCTCAGGAGCTTCCTCTGTCACTGGTGAATCTGACAGTTGTATTTTGTGATGAAGTTTTGTGAGTCAGCAAAAAGATGTCAAAGTTATGTGATTGTGTTCTGTGGAGCAGGAAAGCTTGTTGTATTGTTATGGGTATAATGAAGTAAGGAAAAGCTACTTGACTTTAGTGTTGTTTTTTCCTGGTAGAGATTATGAAGTTGTCTTTTTAAATGACTTGTAGAAAAGAATTTTTATGTATTTGAAATGTGTTTTTTTTATGATCACCAATGATAAAATTAAGTTACTGAGAGGGGAATTAAAATAGAGTTTATAGAAGAGGAGCACACAGAGGATGATCATCCAGTTGTCACAGTATTTTGCTGGAAGATGTGAAGTAGGTGGCAGTTTGTAGACAAAACCAGTGGGCTTGTTGTCTGAATCTGACAGTTAAAAGTAGATCATGCAACCCAGGCATGTTGAGCTGGTGCCTGCTAGGAATCAGTGTTACATACACTATATTGGATCAAATGTAGTGCAGCTTTAAGTGTGAGTTTACTGTCACTTTCCAAGGAACAGCGATGTAAAAGGACAAACTGACAGAAAACTTCATCTGTCAATTCTTTGCATGATCTCGCATTTTACTGTCTGGGGTGCCTTTGTGTCACCCCTGGATTCGTTGTAGGTCACAGGACAGGCAGGGGACTTTCTGCAGTTGTGGTGGTGATGACAGTGTGGCTGCACATGCAGAAAAAATGGAATCTGTTGTAGTTCCATCTTATGTGCCTAAAATTTGCTGTAGCATTGGGCAACTCTGAATTTCCCACATTTTGTTGGACACAAGTTCAGCAGAGAAGTCTTGGCTCTGGTGCTTCTATCTTGGGTACTTGGATAGGTAGTGTTAGGACAAGGGGTAATGAACTGAAACAGGGTAGATTTAGAGTAGCTATTAGGAAGAAATTTTGACTGTGAGAGTGGTGAGACACTGGAAGAGGTTGCCCGGAGAAGCTGTGGATACCCCATCCCTGTCATTATTTAAGGCCAGGCTGGATGGGCCCTGAGCAACTGCTCTAGTTGAAGGTGTCCCTGCCCTGGCAGAGGGTTTGGAGCTAGGTGATCTTTAAGGTTCCCACTGAACCAAACCATTCCAGGATTCTGTAACAAATTGTTGCCCTGTTACCTATGGGACACACCTTTGCATTGAGGGAACCTGGGTGAGTGCAGCTGCAGTGCAGTGTGAGACTTAACGTGGATGGATGAGGAGCCAGTACCTGGAAAGCAGTCCATAAAGGCAGAATATGCTGAATTTTTCTTTCTTCCAAATCCTGTCAGAATATTTTCTAGCTTTACAGATTGGTTTCCTGCTTACTCAATAATACGGATTATATTGAATGTATTTTACTAAGACTTGGCTTCATCATGAAGTTATTTGACTACAGGTTCTCAAAAATTTCAGACCTGTTTGGAATGGTAGCCCTTAATTATTGGTCTGTGAGTTAATGGCATCAAGAACCTCCAAGATTTTTATTCCTAGTAATTATAGGTGTTGTTATAAACATGTATCATATCTTTTAATCATTCTGAATTCTTGTTTTAGTGTATTTTAGGAGTTAATTAGTGAGAATTAGCTGCAGGGCACAAAAGTCATTGAGGTAGAATCCAATTTCCACAACCTTTTTATTCAAGAGGGCACAATCCTGAGAAGTCTGTGTTTTATTTTTTGGATTCTTTTCAGTGTTCGTTAATGGGCCAGGATATCTGTGTTATTATTGCTCTTAGAAAATAGTTTCTAGACATCTCATGTTTTGGCTTGTCTCAATCTGAAAATGGGCTTAAGTGCCTGAAAATTGTTTGAGAAATTTAAAACTGTAATGAGGAAAAATCACCTTGGGGTATGTGGTAGAAGTCAGTGGGATTCCTTGTTCATACCATTTTTGAAGAGTTACCTGGAAGTTCTTGCTGAGGTTATGGATAGTCTTTTGAAGAGGATGCACTGCAGAAACACACTGGATTTAGTACTTGATTTTTTTTTTTTTTTTTTTTTTTTTTTTTTTTTTTTTAAGTGAGGGTCATTGAGATTAAAAATGAATTAAAAGAGGCTGATTTACAATTCTGGAATTTTATATAAGTGGGATAGGAATAGTTCTTAGTTGATTTAATCTGACCACAAATGTTGGTTAGCAGTAGGGAGGTGGTGGATTTGTTGCAACAGTGTGGAAAAAAAAATCCTAACTGGAGATGAGTATACTCTTAAAAAAACCTTCTTGTTGTCTTGGCAAACGTACATGGGCTGTAACATGCTTGTGTTCCAAGAGGGGTTTTGAGAAAGTGACCTGGTTGCTCAGTTCCATGATTTTAGAGTTTATTTCTTCTCCTTCCTCCTCTGGCTGATTTCATACTATCTTTAAATACTAACACATGTCAGTTTTATGTGCCTGAATCTTCTGTTTATTTCTGATGAAGGTGCTTGATACTGTTCTGGTGCTGTAACAGTGCTGTTTAGGCCACAGCAGTCCCTGATTCCACTGATGAAAATTGCTCCTTGGTGCCCAATTTGTAACTGCTTGAATATTTGAAGAAGAGTGATAGATTTTCTTTTTCTGGCTCAGTGTTGATGAGTATTCTCCCTAATGTAGCATCACAACATCCTCAGCTCCTTGATTTTTATCATGCTTTAAAGGCAAGAAAGGGCTACCACCAGGGTATACAGGTCAAGATGCTGCTTCTAGTGATACCTAAATCATTGTCACTGCACTGGTTTTATATTCCACAGCTGCTATCTCTGAAGGGTCCAAATGCTTTTTGGAAATGTCATGAATATTCTGTGATTCTTTTTCTTACCTGATGAGATTATATGGGCTTATTTTTTCCATTGACTATATTACATGTGTGTTGCTAAAAGGCCTTTTTTTAAATATAGGTAGGATAGACCTGCAAGGTTTGAAGAGTGGAGCAGTGAATAGAGATCTATGTCTTTGAGCTTTAGGCTCTTTCAGGTCTCCTGGCCCGGATTTTTGGCCCCTGAAGGTAACACTGTGGTATTTGAAAAGCAGTACAGAAAGCATAGGATTTGCTTGGTCTGTCTGGAATGAATCTTTTGCTAAAGAGGTATTCATTCTATCATGTTTTGGATTAGCTAGATTATTTGAGTTTCTGTTCCATGTGTAGATAGATGGTGTGTTTGAAACACAGCTGAAATGAAGTAAATATCCATTTAAAATGAAGTTACACTGAGGTATGACAATGCTTCCTCTGCAGAAGAATGAGATGAGAAAATGTTCCTTGCCTGGTGGAAAGTTGATCTAGGGAGAGCCAAGCACATTTTGTAGAATTTGTTTTGAGATGTTACGCAGAATGTAATCTTGCACTGAATAGGTTTGCTGAAATGAAGTTAGGGAAAAAATGCCTGCTCTGTGCGTGGTGATGTGCTAAAGTTGAAATTGGAACTTAGGAGAATGGTTCCTGTATTCTAAAATACTTGCATTGCTTTCACAACCTGAGAGCCCATGTTGAAATAACGTCAAGTGCTGAAGTAAGATCTAGAGATATCACCTGTGCTCTATAAGATCTGTATTGTTGATATTCATGGCCTTCTCACCTATGGTTTAGAATAGTGTTGTTTTTTTTCCTGTAAGTTTTCCTTGTGCTGTCATGTAGGTAAATGAGGAATGTCTTCCAGAATCTCTAAGATGGCTTTTGCAGCTAACTTCCAGTTTTTGAGCAAAACTTTCTTGGCTCTAGCTTATTGTCCAGTGTTATTTAATCTGTGTGGATGTATTAAGTAATTGTCTTGAATTCTTCTGTAATTACTGTTTTTCTTTAGTACATGTAGATGGCCTTTTAGAAAACAATGAAGCTGAAGTAAAGATACTACAAGAAAAGCATGGTTTTAAAAGAGCAATTTTAGGTGTAAATCAAGTAGGCAAGCCTTAAAATTGCAGCACTGAGCTTTACCTGTGCCACTTAATTTTACCATCCTCCTTATATTATTAATATATTGCATCTTAATATTATGCCATATTATTTCATGATACATGAACCCCAAAGCCCCTACCTTTTTGAATGTCCCTGAGTTGGATAAGCATCTGCTCTGTACTTTGCTTTCTTCTTGTTGCATAACGTCTGTTCTCTTATTGTGCTCTGCTTAATCCTGCTCTGAAGGCAGAATGAATATATTACTTTGTGAAATTTCTGTAATAGTTATCAGTAGGCTTGTGAGGCCCTCAGAGATGATGTCTGCTGCTCACTTCACACCTAAATCCTAGGTGGATCATTGCACCTGATTTAGAGACAGGAAATGAAAAGATGGGAGGGGGAATGATTTGCAAAGGTAACAGATTTGCCCCAAAAGCAGTGGCAGAGCTACAAAAAGAAGCCAAATCTCTCATAGTTCTGTTGCATCATGGTGGTAAACAATGTTTCTCTTTTCAAAGTCTTACTGTCATGCTTACCTTGATGGCAGTGCCACACTGGTGTGCCCCATTCCTCTAATGATTCTGCACCAAAGCGGCTGCACCATGTTAGTTGGAAACCTACTGCTGGTTGGGCTTTCTGGTCAGTGGTTAGGTCCTGGGAAGGCCAGATCCCTCTTTTCCACCTTCTCTCAGCAGTTTCTCAGTCACTGGTGCAGGTTTACCTTCCCATCCGAGGTGTGCTGCCTTCTCCCCTCAGGCTGCAGGAATGAGAGCACCACAAACTGATTAGTTCACCCTTGTGACCTATACTGAGTATTGCTTGCTGTTAGAAGTATTTTACTGTGCCTCAGGGAGAGGAAATGGATATTTCTTATTTTATGGCTGGAGAATTGGTGCCTGTGAGCAAGGCGAAAATTTGTGTTTGGTGTGGATGTCCATTGAGCTCTTTAAGAGCTTTTTTTAAAATTAAAATAGCAGCATTGCATTCATCTTTGTATTTTTAAAGTAGTGCTGTAAGTGACGTAATTGCAGCTCTGAGTACTCAGCATTTTGGGTAAATCTGACCTAAATGTGTCAGAATAAGCAGCCAGAAAATGTGCCAAATATAATTATTGATCACCTATTTGAAAAAAAATTTGTAGAAAGGGCTTGATCCTATTTTACAAGGTAGGGTTCAACTACCTAAATGGTCACAGCTTTCTTTTCATGTGCTCTGTGACTCACGCATGTTTTGGCACTTGTAACAAACAGAGAAAGGATATTATAATCTGTCTGACTAGTTTCACATATTTTTATGGAGCATTCCATTCAGTGTGCTGTAGAAAACCACATATGTATGTCTATATATATACACACACACGCACATGTACATATATTTATGATATTTATATTTTAAAAAAGTACAGTACCAGTATTTGTGCTTGGGATTGTCCTATCTCACTTGCAGGATTATACACTCAGCCTTGTTGAACTCCATGAAGTTCACACAGGCCCATCTCTCCAGCCTGTCAGGATCCCTCTGGATGGCATCCCTTCCCTCCAGGGCATCCACCACTTTGGGAACTTGCTGGGGGTGCCCTCAATCCCACTGTCCATGTCCCTGACACAGATGTCAAACAGCACCAGTCCCAGTACCAAGCCCTGAGGAATCCCACTTGTCACTGGTCTCCCACTGGACATTGAGCCAGTGACCACAACTCTCTGAGTGCAACCATCCAGCCAATTCTTCATCCACCAAGAGGAAGGAACAAATGCACACACATATACAGACCTTTGGTGCTTGGGCCAATTTGAGAGCAACAGCAGATGGTCATCTTCTGTAAAGCAGCACAAGCATAGTGCTTGTGATGACTAGAGATGCTTCACAGATACTTGCAGATAGTAAAGAAGTTGTGAGGCCCAAGGAGTTTAAGGGCTTGTAAAAAAAAAATCACATTTTTAAAAATCTGTGCATTAGAGTAGGCACCAATGATAGGGTGGACTCTCAGAGTTAGGAGGAGATCTTGCCCCTTTCAATGACCTTAGCTGTTAGATTGGCTCAGCTTTATGATAAAACTGCACTGTTGTCAAAATCAAACAAAAAACCATTTGACACACTCTCTGAAATATTCTTATAAAGTTTCAGCTTGGGGCATAGATAGATGAAATTTCACAAAATTTTCACCAGTTGGACTGAGGTTATAAAAGGCTACTTAGAAGATGCTAGGTAGCCTTAGTTGTGTCTAGTGTTTGTTTTCCTCAATATAAATGTCATCAGAAGTCCCCAGAGTGAGCACTTTTGAGTCTCCAAGTTTCATGGTGCAAAGACAGAAACCCTGCACTGTTCTTTTGAGGTAACTACCCAGTGCGAGAAATTCTCAGATAAATTCTCAAAAATAACTGTTATCTAGTAGTTTATAATTTAGTGCCACAAAACCAGTGACTTTTTCTTTTCCAAACAAAAAGTAGCATTGCCTGTGATTTTTGGACTATATAAAGTATGTTTGTGACACTGGTGACACCCCTGTGGATTTTGACATGGAACTGTGGCTTTTTAAATACAGCATCACAAGCTTTTCCATATGCACATTTGATATTAAATTACGGCTCTGCTGGTGATGATGGAATACAGATTTCAGGATAAGAAAGGTGACAAAGATTTTCACACATGGATAATTTTATGCACGATAAGGAGATTTTCTGTGAGTAATCCTGTTGATTGTAATAGGACTATTCACAGCTCAGTGTGAGCGTAAATCTTGGTGGAATCAGGCCCTGCACTGGCATGTGTTCAGCAACATGGAGCACTCAGAAATAACTGTGCAACAAGTCATAAGAGTGTATCATATGTTACCTTTTAGAATGTGTTGATTTTATGATCTGTTAACCTTTTCATGATGATTTATGTTTGATTGCTTTCTTTCTGCAAGTCAACACATTCTAATTGATTCTTAAAAATACTTCTGTGTTAATTTAAAAATCGTTCTTTTAGCTGAGTGTTATTTTTCTGAGTAGGGATAAGAGAGAATTTTATTTAATGATCTTTATTTAGAACCATTAAGTAGGGTATGATTCTTTACTCTCTAGGCTTTTGTGGTATGGTAGAAATTGAACCTTTGATATTGTGAAAGCTAGCTGTATTTCCTTTTGTATTGGACTATATCCATATTTTAATAGTGCAACTAAATATATTTTCTGATGTGATGAGAATAGTCAGCATTTTTCATTATTTGATAGGGATTAAAAGTGGTTGTTAGCAACCTGTTCAGTTCTAATTTTTCTCTTCCTTTTGGAGGGGCTTGCCTTGGTGGTGGTTTCATTCATGGAAATGCCTAAACATTAGTAGTTTTAAACGTGCTATTAAGCCCTGTTGCTATCTCTTTCTTCATCAGCATCAGGAATTGTAAAATTATTGGTGACTTTTATACTTCATTTTAGGAGGAGGGCATTTGAGAAAGCCATTTTTCCCGTGGTGTGAATTTGGCATAGCCGTTGGGCATGTCTGGGTGGCAGCTCTGAGGTGTTCATCAGTGTGTGCACATGGCCTTTGTGGAGCAGTTTCACAATGCACTGTAATCTGATCCAACCACTGACCACTCCTGGGAGAAACTCCTGTTCCCTGCTCCTGCTTCCTCACTGCCCATCTCCCCTGTCCTCCACCTGCTCTGTCCCACTGACCCAAACCTCATGGCTTTTCTGAGGGAATGTTTTTGTCCAACTCCCTTCTCAGTTGCAGAATACTGTGCTCAACCCAGAGTAGGCAACGAAGAGGTCTGAGGCAGGAGAGGTGCAGGACCTTCCCTTTGGGCAGGTCCCCCCTATATTGGATTGTTTCTTGCAGTATCATTGAGAGTTGGGTACATAACAAAACACACCAAATGTCCCACTGGAATGGCCTATCAGCTGTAGTTGTTTTTGTAAAAGTTTGGCTATTTAGAAAGGTTTTACTAATCATGCCAGTAAACTGTTCTGATTATAAAGGGGTTGACTTTTTAATTCAGAGTAAACCTTTCTAAAGTGAATTATACTATTCCACTAAATAGGGAAGGAAAAAAATCTGTACTAGAACGAGAATGTTAATTTAGGGAGTTTTACAGATTTATGTACACTATATTAATTTAAGTTTACAGTTTAGCACAAATAATTATAGCATGACCATAGAGATGAGCCCTAAGAAGCTGAGAGGTTTCCCCAGATTGCCTTTTGAGAAGTTTATTCTGTGTGCATTTTGCACAAGTAACCTTTATATGTTTTGTAGTTTGAGCTCTGCATGTACTTCTTCTTCCAAAAGCTCTTGAAGCAAGGATGTGGGAGGAGTGCTCAGGTATGTGTTCTGTAGCTTCAGATATTTGCTCATTAGGAATTTTGCCTTCTCTTTAATGAAAACACGCTTCCCAAAATGTTGAGCTAAGATAATGTCATCAGGCTACTCCTAGTGTAAGGTTACCCTGAAACCATTTAATACCTTGGGCTGAGCACAGTGTCAGCTTTTGTGAGGGGAATCTTGGAGGTAGTTTTCATCAGAACAGTATCAGATTGCTAAAGGCAAGTTAGAATTGCTGTTGTGCATCCTGGCGCTTGTGTTTGGGTTGTTGTATCTTAGAAAACATGGTCAAAGAGAGCTTATTGCTATAGTGAAAGTCGTATTTCTGTCTCGAAGTCTTTGCTACAGTCCTTCAGAAGGAGTTCAGGTTTAAACCAGAAGAATAGTTATATTTTAACAACTTTCCTTTCATGTTTCCCTCAGCCTTCTTTCATTCCTTTTTGCCTTGCAAAAGTAGGGAGAAGATAGTATAGAAGAGAGGGTGGAGTAGGTTATGGATATAGAAAGCAGCTAATCTTGCTTTTTAACACTTAAAAGGAGAAGTATAAGTTCTAGAACAACAAAGACTATTCACAGGACACTGTTTACCAATACAAAAAATCTATCTTACTTAAAAAGAAAAAGCAAAAACATTAATTCTGTTCTACAAATAGATACTAAACTGCAGATGATTTTCATTTTTTGTCTCTGCTGTTAATCCTTAAACGTGTTTTCTTTTCTCCTGTGTCATAAATAGTCTTTTAAATCCTACAGAATTCATGTTTCTGCACATATGGATTTTATTTTTAAAGTGAACCCAATTAGTATCTCTGAGTACTTGCTCATTGAATTAAATAATGCCTTACTTCATGCTTAAGAAAAGAAGGGAGAAGACAGAATAACCCTTACTGTCAATCAAAGTGGAGAACAAGAGCTGGACCTGGTTTGCTCTGATGGCTTACAAATTTTACTGCTTTCCTTCAGGGTCTCTGTTCAGATCTCCTTCATAGCAGCCACCATCCCAGCAGACTTTTTGAATCAATTAATGTTTTCTCTCGATGGTATTTTTATTTTTAATTCTGAATTGAAATGTTGTCATGCTTTTCATGCAGCATGTTTTCATTTAAGTGGATGTTTCTTTAATTAGGAATATTGTCTTTACTGCTCAGCTCTCCAGCTCAGTGCAGAAGTCTTTGGAAAAGCTGATGTCAGGGCTCCTGAAATGAATAGTTCTGAAGTGCAGCCGGAGGCTCTGGCGAAGCAGCGGTTTCTGAGCGAAGCGATGTGGTTCACTGGCTGGGGATGTACTGCAGGCAGCTGTGGAGCACCCTGTGAAAAGAGAAGGTGCTGCCAGAGTCCTGTGAGACCTTTTCCTGGCAGTCCTTTCCCTTCCTCTCTCTCTTCCCCAGGGAGCTCTGCCTGTAGATGTTTCTTGTGAGATGCTTTGCCTACAGTAAAGGCTTGGAGAACCTCTACCAAGCAAAATGTATTCTTTAAACATTTTGTTGACAGCTCTTTTTCTGTCAGTTTATAGAGGAACTATATACTCTTAAGAAAAATCATAAAATTATGTGGTGAAGCTTAATAGAACTTCTGAAATTCCATGAAAAACATCTCTGCAATAGGGATAACAATATCTTACGCCAAGAAATTTGCTTGTGTGTGTCTCTGTGGTTTGCATTTTTGTAGCTTCCCTAGAGATAATCTCTAAGTAAGTTGATCTTTATTTCACAAATGCATCTTGCACTTAAAAATGTATTTAATCTTTGCAGGCTTGGTAAAGTGTTCTTGTTTGAATGCTTTTAACTTACATTTCTTTATCACACTGTCATTCTTCCAAGAACACTTCTCATCTTCAATTTAAATGATAGGATTCCTTTTATGTGAGCCGAAAGGTGTCACTTGACAAATTACAAGTGTTTTACTGAATTAATTGCATTTGGGATGCTTCTTGCTTGGATTAATAGCCTGTTTTCGTTTGTGGTTCTTTGTTTTAAAATATTACTTCTTTGTTTTAAGACATCACCTGTAAGTCATGTAACTTGCGTTGTTTTTCATCACTTCTCATATACAGCCTAACACTGTGAGTTCTCACTATTTTTCTTTGAAAAGCCAGGTGTTTGAAAGCCTGATTTGATAAGCAGTGCACTTACTGCACCACTTCTGATATGACTCAAGATCATGGCTGGAAGACAACTTGAGGGCTTTCAGTTGCATGAGTCTGCTAAACCTGCTAGTCAGGGTGAGAAAGAAACTGTTTCCATATCTGCTGCAACTGAGGGAGCCAGCGAGACCCATGAACACCAGCCCACAGCTGGCCTGTCCTCTGGGAAGCTGCTGTATCTCGCCAGCTGTCCCAAGGTTTGGCATGTCAGGAGTCTTCCTGCCTCTCTTGGTGAGAGTAGCAGGCTCTTCTGTGTGGTTAACACTCAGCTTCTTAGTCTGCCTGACTTCCTGCCAGGAAGTAGCTTTAAATCCAGGATTTCCGCAATTCCTACCTAATTTCAGAGTGATGTGGCAATATCATCCTCCATGTAGAGCAGCCTTCTGTGCTGTTCTTGCCAGTGGCCTGATCAGACAGATTAGGGCCACCATGTTCTCACACTTGATGCTGTTTGCTCTCCCTTGATTGTGTTTCAGCATCTTGAGTTCTTGTATTCTCATACCTGTCCATGTAATTCTTTTGGAGAATCTGCAGTGACCTGATGCTGTCATATTTCTGCAGCATGGAACAAAAGCATAGTGAATGACAATCTGTGTGAGATGTACCCTGAGTATGGATTGAGTTCAGATAAAGGCTGAAATGAGTAGATATATCTGTTTTATTTTCCTTGAAGTCTGTCTTTTAAGCTAGATATTTAGAATGCTCTACCAAAAGAACCAGTCTCAGCCTTAGGTCTTTTGCACCATCTTTTACCAAATCTTAAGAATTTCACTTCTGTCTCACCTTTCTCACTTGGCACAGGATATTCCAAACCAAAAAGATGATAAATTAATCCTCATTTTCTCCTTTTATGATGTTGTTGCAAGATCTCTGGGAGATCTGCATTGGTGGGAAGAATACAGCCTTAGTGCTGTGCCAGGTTTTGTTTGTTTGTTTGTGTTATTGCTGAGAAACTATCAGTTTGGTTTCCCAGTTACATCTGAGAAATACTTCATGCATTATATAATGTCTGCAAATGCCTGTATGGCATACCAGACCTGCATTTTCCCTTGAAGACATCTCATTCTCTTAGTCTAATTGGATTAATTTCAGAGTCAGTTTGTCACATAGCCCTACCTGAGCTCAGTCAAGGCATTAAGAAGTTGTTGTCCGTATTTGAAGACAGATACTGTGAAAATCAAAAGCATGATTTCAAACTTACGTTAGAATTGCAGGAGAACTAAAAAGGGCAAATCACAAGCATAAATGTCCTGAACAGAATTTTTCCATGTTCTTCTCCTGTCATGGGTGGTTTTGGTCCCTAAAATGGACTTGTTATGTAGGGAGGAAGAATGCTAAAAAGATTGATGACCTGTCATCAATTATAAAGAGATTGAGCTTGGTGACTCTGTCCTTCTGATTTCCAGCAGAGCAAGGCTTACTAAAAATAATAAAAAAAAGTATTTGCCTGAAAAGCTTCTTCCTTTGGTGTACTTCTTAAATATTTGAAACTGAGAGAGGTCAGACCATCCTGGCTGTCAGCCTTTCTGTGCTGTATTTGGAAGTTTAGAAACTCTCACGGTACAGAATAGGGACAAATGTTCTTTCACTTTTGACTTATAAGATATGACTTGCCATCAGGATGTGTGAATCAGCTTTTTACTTTGAGGTGTGTGGTGAGTTGTTTTTTTCTTTTTTTTTTTTTAAGAAATTGAGTTAATTTTACTTTCAGAATCTTAAGAACCAATATTAATATTTTAAGAACCAATATTAATATAAGAAAACTTCATGAGATTTTTCAGCTCTTTCAGCTGGTGGCTTCCATTCCTACCAAGTAATCTAGGATCTTACCTAAAAAGAAACCACTATTTGTTTTGTAAACTCGATGTAGTTTGATATAAAGAAAGATTCACAAATGTTAAGATACACTGAGAGTTTTTGAAATATATTCCCGGAGAAGAAAATGATTTAGAAAGTGATCAAATGGATCAGACTGAATATGGAAATTTAGACACTTGATGTACATTTGTTTGATGGACTGTTTTTTGCATGTTGGCAGCCTGTTAGACTGGCAGGGGGCTGTTGTGGTGCAGTTCTGCAATGATTGCCCTGCTGGTTTTAGGCAGAGACCTGATTTCTGTGGACGTAACCTGTAGAGAGACCTGATTTCTTTGGTTATGAATAGTCATTGTGAGCTGCAGGGAAGGCAGCATAGCCTCTGACTTAAGACTTGAATGGAGATGGATCCTTTCTCCATGCTACACTCTCAGGGGGTTGGAATTTGAAGCTGATGTCTAGCAATGTACCCACATCACACCTGTATCCTAACTCTGAATGCATCAAAACCAAAGGTGCTGCTGCTGTTGTGATGCTGCCCAAGGTCCCATCTGGTGCTTTTAGCTGGGCCTGCTGTGTGTTGTCCAACTCCACTGTGCCTCTGCTCCCAGCCCTTTGTCTGCTGTGGCCTGTGTGTGTATTGCCTCTGCTCTCTGGCTGTGGGAACATAGAGAGATGGAGGAAGGATGTCTGTCTGTCTGTCTGTCTGTCTGTCTGCCTCAAGGAGCACTGAGGAGTGGGTAGTAGGGATTATGGGCCTCGGGAATAGAGTGAAGGAGACTGACTGCTCTGACTGGACATCCAGTGTACCAAGGAGAAGAAGAGTCCTAGAACTACCTTGTGTATATATTGATTAGTAGAATGAGAAGATGCTGCCACTTCCAGCTTCACAAAAGCCTTCTGCTCTGTGCTAAAAACTAATTAATAATATCATTATACTTGTTAGAATATTGTGAATTGTATTGCTTTTCATGATTGGAATTTATATTTCCTCACAAATGCTCCTGCTCACTGTGAATGTCTTTTATGAACAGCTTTGACCTCTCTGTTTGAGTCTTTATTTCATGTATAGCTTTAGCTATAAAATTGCATTTTCATAGTATCACAGAGTAACTTGTGTTGGAAAGGACCTTTAAAGGCCATTCAGACCAACTCCCAGCAATGAGCAGGGCCATCTTCACTTAAATCAGTTTGTTCAGCCCCATCCAACCTGGCCTTGAGTATTTTCCTGGATGGGGTATATACCACCTCTCTGGGCATCTTGTGCCAGTGTTTCAGAACCCTCATTGTAACAATATTCTTCCTTATATCTAGTCTAAATTGACCACGTCTCCATCCGAAACCATTACCTGTTGTCCTGTTGCAACAGGCTCCGCTAAAAAGTTTTCTCCACCTTAAAAGCTTCCTTTTAAGTAATGAAAGGCTGCAATAAAGTCTCCCCAGAGCCTTCTTTCTCTCTCATCCTGTTGGCATAGCAGAGATGTTCCAGCCCTTTGATAATTTTCCTTTACTCCCCTGGACTTGCTCCAGCATATCCACATCCTTCTTATGTTGTGACCCCAGAGCTGGATATAACACTGCAGGTGGGGTCGCAGGAGAGTGGAGTGGAGGGGCAGAATTACCTCCCTCAACTGCTGCTTTGGATGCAGCCCAGTTTTCTCTCACTTGTGGTTATTAAGATGCTCCAGGAGCTGCAATGCCCTAGGGTAACAGCAGTGGAAGGGCGCTGAAAGGACAAGGAAGTAGGGAGAACAGGACCAATATGAACGAGGTGTTTGTAAAAGACAGTCAAAATGGAAAAAGAGAACAGAGCAAAGAGGGCATACAGGAAAAAAATAAAAAGTTTTCTAAGGAATGAGAAGGAGGAATTAGCCATCATTTAATTACCATACTTTTACCAGTTGTCAGGAGCGCTGATTTGAAACCTTTTATGTGAAAATGTTCTATTGTATGCACACAGATGTGCAAAGGGAGAGTCTTTTGACATTCCTCAAAGATACCCAACTTTTGGTTCTTACTCAGTATCAATTTTAGGACTGCATGTGTGTTTGTTGAGTACTGACTTGAGTTCTTATAAAATGTTTTTAAGTAAATAATTTTAAGCAAGCGCACCAATTGTAGATGTTTACTATTAAAACTTTCTTTGTAGGTAATTGCACTTAAGAATGAACATTGAAGACAAGCTGGGAGGATTATTTCTTAAATGTGGTGGCATAGACCAGATGCAGTCATCCAGGGCTATGGTAGGGATGGGTGCGGTATCTGACCAGTCTGGAGTATCGAGAGAACGGCAAGAGGCAGTGCTTCAAGATCGGACTATGCCGCACCAGGAAATTCTTGCTACAGATGAAGTGTTACAGGAAAGTGAACTTCGACAGCAAGAGATGATTTCACATGATGAACTCATGGTCCATGAGGAGACGGTAAAAAATGATGATGAAATGGATGCACAAGATAGACTTCCTCAAGGGCTGCAGTATGCTGTTAATGTCCCTGTAAGCAATTTCTTTGTGAAATATTGGAGAGATTACTAGGAAGCTTGATCTGGTAGTCTAATCCTACTCTGGCAAGAATCTATTAATTGCTTGTTTGGATTTTGATTATCAAAATATTTATGTTATTTGCCTCGGGCTGTGGATAAATTTTGCCAATTAAGTATAATCTTTAAGTATCTGTTTTATAAATATTTTATAAGCAGGCTGTTACCATAGAACTAAAGTGTTAAAATGTGCTTCTTTAAGGATATTTAATGTTCAGGGGTAACTACAATCCGGAATAAATAGTGTTATTAGAAGGTGCATACTGTTTATGCTGTTAATAGTACTGTTTAGTTGCTTTTGCTATAGGAAGCATCTTGTATGTTTTTAAGGTATGTGGACGCTTAGCAATTGCATTCACACTGCAGGTTGGACTGTGACACTTCATACATGACCATAAATATGCCCCTCCACGGAATCTCATAGAAGGCATACCTTGGCTTTCCCAGAGAGCATAGAGATGACTTCCTTTTGATAACAGAGCATCTGTCTGTAATGCAGCACACCATCACTGTTACCCTTCAAACATAAAGGACAACCACCAGGACTATAAAAGTAGATAGCCTTACACACAAAGTATAATCTTCAGAAGCACAGCACCGTTAAAACACTACTCTGTTAGTTGTAGATCAGGTGGCTCAGGTGTTAGAAAAATGTAAGAGTATCATGGTCTTCATTAAAGTTTACATTAGATCAAGATTTTTAAAATTTTTTTTTTCAAAAACTTCATTAGAACTGGTCTTTTTTTTTTTTCCTTAAAAATACTTCTGTCTTAAATATATAATAAACTATTCCGTTAAATCTTATATTGACAACAGCATGGACTAAAGTAAAATAGGTATGAAAAACTGAATGGTTTTACAGATGGAAGTGATTTTAATATATGAACTGATCTCGAAATCACCACAGGTCAGGAAAAAAGACCTTGGGAGATGAATGAAAGGATACATCAAAATGTTACTGAGAAAATTAACTGTGCCCTTTTTATTTAAGATACATATTAATTCTTTCACTTAAATTTCTGAAAGAGTGAAGCCAGAAGATAATTCCCTTAGGAAAAGGTTTTCTGTTTCAGCAGTTTGTCATCTTCTAAAATTGAAAAATTGCTTTTCTGTAGTGAGAACCTTACCTGAAACTGGCACTTGGTATCTTAACAGATCAGTGTAAAGCAAGAAATTACCTTTACTGATGCATCTGAACAACAGAAACGAGACAAAAAACAAATACGAGAGCCAGTAGATTTGCAGAAAAAGAAGAAAAGAAAACAGCGTTCACCAGCAAAAGTAAGACATTGATTTGGCAAAACCAAGATTAAAAGGACCTGAAGATTTGGTTGACTATGACTAATTTCATTAGCATTTGAACTAGTTAGGCTGGAAATTGTTTGTTTGCTCAGTAAAGATGCAGTTCTGAAGTTCACCAGAGACCCAAAACAAAACTGATATAACAGTGTTTTTCTTTGAACTCCTTTTTAGCAACATGAACTCTTGACATATTTTAACATCTGTCTCTCCAGGCAGTTCTCTCTCCAAATATTTTTTTTTAAATTATGAGTCAGTAGCTTTGTAGACCATTTATAAATCATTACTCTGTATCTATCTAATAATAGTTGTGCTTTTCTGTGAGCCTGATAATTTCATATGCTTCATGCATAGTAGTGAAAAGTTTTTAAAAAGAAAACTAAAATGTTAGTTTTGAAAATTCTAAAAAGCTTACTAATATATATAAAATAATTTACTGGTAGGGAAAATTCCTGTGGTCATAATCATCTTCATATATGTATTTATTTATATCAAAAGGTTCGTACCATAGCTGCTGGTTTGTTACTTTAAAATTTGTTTTGTAGATCCATTCATAAGGACTATGTACCCTGTATGTCTGAAAACAATTTTCTTCTGTTGAGAAGCACTTCAGATAAAACCAGAATCATTTCACCTCATGAGGTAGCAGTGTTATATCTTCTAGTAATATCCCCAAATCAGTATTAATCTTCAGACTTAAAATAGAACATATGCAGGCTGCTCTGATAGAAGTAAATCAGTTATATGTTATCACACAGCAGCATTAAAATAAGCCTACTCAGAAATCAACCCAAACTGTTTGTACATTAAAGGAAAACTCACTGTAATACAAAGAAAATCTCCCAAACCTCCTTTTTATTGCCCGGGGAGCAGGACCTTCCAGTCCTCCTCAAAGCACTGTCAAATAAGGTTGCACCTGTAGTATTCTTGGAAAGCTGAGAAATTGCTTCAGATTGGGTGTGGAAGCAAGTTCCAAATGCTGTGCATTTTTTTTCTCACTTCTCCCTTTGAGAGAAAAAGGAGATCTAGGTTGAGTACATCCAGAGATCACTTCCATGGAAACATGGCAAGGTAGAAGAGGCGTGTGCCCCTCTTTCTACAGACGTGTACTTGCATGCTTCCTTTTTATCTCCCAGTCTGCCAGGATTAGTCTTTTGAGATGACAAAAGATTGAAAAATTATCAGGTGAATTGCTAAACAGGTTCTTTTTCAGTCTGTCTTCCCCTTTTTCAGACCTGTCAGAGTAGAAAGGCAGAGTAGAAAAAAGCTGAAGGACTGACCTAGGTGAGAGCCTACTGCAGTTTCAGTATTTCCAGGGTAGTGGGGTTGATTTTCCATTCAAACAAGCAGCTGGAACTCTGACAAATGGAAGTCAGTTAACATTCTGAAACGTTCTAAATTCTGTTTTATATCAATGCAGTAGTCAGGTAAGGAAGAAGTCATCAGGTGTCATCAGAAGTCATCAGGTGTCATGACTGCTGTCTCCTGTTCCCTCTCCCATGCAGACACACACACGTGCACACACGGACACACACGCATGCGCACACACACACATGCACAAGCTTTTCTGTTGCTTTGGTTAGGGAAGCTGCTCTGACAAAGTTAACTCCCATCATTTAAGAGGTGGTAGATTAAGTAGAAGAGCCCAGGTTTAGGATAACCATGAAATTAAGTGTATTTTCTGCACTATTATTTTAAAATTTCAATATACTATATGAAAAGCATTTCATAATATTTATTTAAATTCGTTTAAAGACGCAGTTGGCTTCATCAGCTGGATAATGTTACAGAACAGAGTCTTTACAATTGTCTCTATCTGTGACTGGAGCTGTAACACACCAATCTTACAAACGTATGAATGTGCTTGTCCTTCAGAGTGAATGCACTAGAATTTGTTAGTCTGAGATTTTCACTCTTGTTTTGATGCTGGAGAATTAAAAATTAAGTAGATCCTACAGTATTTGCTACTATTTCAGAGATACTGTTTCAGTTATTGACTCTCTTTCTCATCACTGTCATTATCATAAAACCTAAAACGCTGTAGCTAATCAAACTGCAGATGTGTTTTCCCAGCATACTTTTATTTTTTTAATAACAAGGGACTAAAATGTATTATTTAAGGTTCCTTAAGCTCTTCTTTATAGTTGTGTTTGCAGTTAAGCAAGATTTTATAAATGTAATTTGTTTACTGATTTTATTATTCTCTTGCCAGAGATAGTAGAGATTTTGGATTTTGGTTTAGTTTTTTATTTTTATTCTTTTTGACAAATTAGAGAAAACCTGTGATTAGCTTTATTGAGTAAAATAGATGTGGTGCATTTTTTTTTAATTTAAGTTTTTTAAACTTTATATGAAAATACTTTGTTTGACAGCAAAGCAATTGAGTGTGGCAAGTTGAAGTAATCTAGGAGATGCTTTAATATGTATATTAAGTAAGCAATACTTTATTGAGTGAAAAACCTGAAAGGGGAGAAGAATAATACTATTCTCTTGATTGTTTGGCTTTGGGATTTTGGTTTTTAAAATATAATCTTACCTTTGAGACTACTGGTTTTATATAGATGTAGATAATATATATGACTATTCTGGTTAAGCTTTAATGACTTTTAGCAAACATTTAGAGTTGTGATTTGAAAAAAAGATTTTAACTACTCACTTTTTCTTTAAAACAATTGTCCACGGTTTAGTGCCCAGGAGTGGTTTGATTACTTTGCATCCTTTCCAACAGACGGACAAAATAAACAGTAGTGTATAAAGTGACTCAGATGTGCCTAGGGAAGCTCTAAGCTGATTTTCCATGAGCTGCCTTTGTCTCTGTCCTGTTGAAATAGCTCTTAATGCACAACGAGACACAAGCTGGATTGGACTGCAATTGGGAATGTGTATTAGAAGCTTAACGCATAGTTTTGTAGAAATTAGCATTGTTTTACCTGAAATATTTACATTTTCTGCATTGAAAAAATTAATGTTTTTTTTTTTGTAGTTAATAAGACATCTTTAGAGGGTAGTGTGAGAACAAATTTTACTCTTTTTAAAATAGATCCTTACAATAAATGAGGATGGATCACTTGGTCTGAAAACCCACAAATCTCATGTTTGTGAGCATTGCAATGCTGCCTTTAGAACCAACTACCATTTACAGAGACATGTCTTCATTCATACAGGTACTGCTTGACTTCAAATTTGTCTTTTCTACTATATAAAGAGTTGTTTACTTATGTTAAAAATGTTTTCAGCTCTATGCGAATTTCAGTTTTAAGAGTGTAGCTAACTTGGCATCTAAGCTTAGAGATTCCATGCACCAAAGTGTCAAAAGAATATCAGAAAAAAAATCAACATATATTTAATAACTGAAGAGCTAACTGTTTACAAGGTTTCTTTTCTTTCTTTATCAGAAAGTAATGGGTTGACTTGTAGCCTAAGTGCCAAAAATTGACCCCTTTGTAAAACGTGCTGCAGCTGCTTATTTGCCTGATGAGGTATCTCTGTGTTTGGAGAAGTGAAAAAGGTACTTACTGTTATAATAGCTTGCCAGTATCCTGAATGCAGTCTATGCCAGCATCCTGATTGATCTTGCACATGAGGAAATTACAGCCATTCCAGATCACTCTTCTGTGCTAGTCTTAATGTGACTCTTAGGATCATGGAGAGAGAGCTCTGCAGTTCATATACCTAGTAAGGCAAATGTTTTTTGGTATCAGGGTATTTTTGGAATTCGCTCAGATGCTGGTGTTTTTAATAGACAATTTAATATTCCTCAAAAATAGTTATCAGAAACAACAGTGTGTAGTTATTAACTTATGGATGTGGAATTATATTGTTCAAGGTGAAAAACCATTTCAGTGCAGTCAGTGCGACATGCGTTTCATACAGAAGTACCTGCTACAGAGGCATGAGAAGATTCATACTGGTGAGTATAGTGCCTTGAGTATCTTTACTGGCGTGCTTAAAAACTGTTTCCCCACTCAGGCAAGGTTTCTGGTAATAAATATGCAGCCAAAAACCCTGTCGTAGTTTGTTTTAATTTAACACGTTACAAAGTGATAAAGCTTTTAAAAAGAAATTAGTTTTGTGCTTTCAACTTGTTTCACTTTCCTTTGGCTGTAAAATGAGTATGAAGTCCAGTAAGCAGATCTGAAAGTAGTTTTCTATAAATAACCCCTGAGCAGCAAATCCTGAAGTTTGTGCATTCATAAAAGTCAAAGTTCATTAAGCAGTTCTGTCTTTTGTTGTATCAAGTTAATTCAGACAAGGGGGACTTCCAAATTACATTTCCATAGATTTATTTGTTTGTTTGTCTTGTTTGTTTGTATTTGAATTTGATGGAAAAGTGCCAGGACTAAAATGGCCAAAATGCCTAACCCCAAAGGTATTAGTATCAGCTTTTCTTTTCACTTTTTTTTTCCTTTTAGGTTTAATTCAGAACTGTTCTAAAAAGAAGAGTCTTAGTTTAAAAATATGCAGTATAGGTCAAATAAGGCCTGAAGCTTTAAACCAAAGCAAGTTAAAGTTTATATATGTTTATTTTTTTTATCTTGTTGCACCACACAGAACCACATTCTTTAACAGGTTTGGTTTCATTGGGTTTTTGGCATTTTGGTGCATGGCCTTTCAATCCCTCTTTAAATATTTTGTAATATGGTCCCTTTTGGACTAGATGCCAATTTCTCAGCCTCTTTTTCAGAAAAGCAGAGCTGGTGAATGTGCACAGTGTTTCTTGGCTGTAGCATTTAAATGGATATGAAAGCTACTAACATGCAGTGCAGTGTGTGCATGTGTAAGGGTTGAGAGGGAGAAAAAACTCTGCAAAATGAATTTTCAGAGCAGTGTACAGGGAGTTACATGCACAAACGCCCTGTTGTTTATGGGATTTTTGTATCCTAGGTTGCCATGAGTCCAGACTAAGCAGGTTTCCTTCAGCCAGTCAGCCACAGAAGAGTCTTCCATTCTTCTGTCCAATGTCTTTGTTCTACTCCTAGTCTTTCCTCTGGCTCTGAATTGGTGAACCATGCTGTCTCCACTTTGTGTAGATACTTATTATTGAAAAGAATGCTCATTCAGTCTCTTCCATCTATCTGCCCTCCAGCCCCCCCCCCACAAAAGGCAAAAATTAAAGTGCAGTTTTCACATTTTTTAGAAGATTTTTCTTTTTTTTTTTTTTTTTTTTTTCAAATGAGGATTATTCCCTGTACGTGGCTTTGAAAATGAGAGTCTGGGTAATATAGTTAATTAACACTTGACTGCAAATATTTTATAAATTGATTTAATTATCTTTTAACATTTAGCTTCTAGCTCTAACAAGAAATCTGTGTCGATTGTAAGCTTTGGAGGGAGGGGAGTGGATGTGTTGGGACTGTAGGTTTTTATGCCAGCTCTTACGTATGCTAGTCTTTGTTTAGCAGAGAAAAAGGTGCCATTTAACTAATTAACCATATTGTTATCTGACTTTTTTTAGATAACTGTGTTTCCTCCTTTCCTCAGCTTCCTGAACTATAGTTTGGTTGTTTCTCAGAAAATAGAAGATGGTGCTTGTGTTTAAATTGTTGAATCATGGATGTTTTCCTAGGTGACAGGAGTAATGCTTAGGAGAAAATGTAAAACTCAACTTCCAGGAGTAGCAGAATTTTTTCTGAAGGCCGTTTAGTTAACAAGAATTTAACTAGTGTTTAATTTTTGGCTTCACCCAGTTATAGCATAGCTAATTGGCACTTTGCATACCTGTCTGGGCTTTCACCTCTATATGACAGTGTTCACTACTGGCCCTTAGCTGTTTGTGTAGTTGCTCTGTTGTTCAGGGCTGCATAACTAAACCCATCCAGAAAACCTGAATTTTCAACTTGATTCTCTAATGAGGAGGTGAGCAGTGGGTCTGTGTTTTACTTTGATGAAAGTAAAGATATGTTTGTATTATTCATACCCTTTAAAAAAATGTTTCTTAAGTTTATTCAATACTTTTTTATTTTGCATTTTTATCTCCATGAATGACCACTTCTAGCACCAGCTTTTGGACAGTGTTCAAAATGTTGATGTGGAACAGGAAATCTCTTACTCTTCTAAAGATTTTTATCAATTTTTCTAGGTTTTTTTAAACCAATCAAAGAGAGTAGTAACAGGTAGAAGCCCCATTTTATGCCTGTTACAAGCCCCCAGTTTACAGGTGCCCCAGCTATTTCTAGTCTGATTTGACTTTAGTTCTCTGAACCACTCCTTCAAAGGAAATGTTGTGAGGGAGTTAGGAAGCAATCAATGAACAGCGTTATTCTTTGTAAATAATTAAACAGTTGCGTCTAAAAGCAGACATTGCATTAATACAAAATTTGCTTATAATTGTGTGTAGAGGAGGGCAGCAGTGTTGGAACCCTGCTGCTAAACTTGTCCCCAATGATACAGAAAATTGCTATTTTAGTTGTAGGAGAGGGAAGACTCGCTGGTACGCAAATATTTTCAGTTTACGAGGTTGGAGAAGATGCTGAATGTTCTTCTTTTTATTTTTCTTTCAAATATGTCTGCTTAATTTTGCTTAGAGATGTTTCTATATACCTTACCCACTCATGCGTTCATGTGTCCTAATTGTGTAAGCCACCCTACTTTCCATTTTAAACACAAAAACTAAGATTACATTAAAAAAAACCAAAACACCATTGGGGCTAACAATTCAAGTGCCTTCTTATTCAGTCATGCTGATTTTTTATAGCCTTCTTTAGTATTTTATAATTTGCTTTTTGTCTGTTTAGACTTTAAAATGCCTGGCATTATAATTGTTACAGCCTTCATACACATAATATTTGTACTACACTGGATGAGTAGTTCTATTGCTTGGTTTTAATAGATTGCAAACATAGACAGAACACATGAGCTGTTTTCATAAGTAATGCATTAATTGTTGTAGTGTATTTTTAAATTTTGAGGGTTTTTTATACATCTGATTCTTTCCCACTGACCCAGACATGTCAGAAAAATGTGTCCTGGATTCTCCCTGCATTGTCAAAAGGTTCCTCCATTTGCATTAATGGTCTCCTCCATTTGCAAGAGATCTGTCTGAAAAGTACAACAAAATTGCGGAAGGCATCTGAAGTTTTAGGCTTCTGCTAGGATAAAATTATTATTGAAAGCCTATCTTCATATTAATTTTTAATCTTTTTCTAAAATTATCTTCCATATGAAGATTAAAGCCAAAATTAAATATGGTGTCAGTTTCACAAAGGTTTTCTTAATCTTACTTTCAGAGTGTTCTGGAATTCTACTGAAAAATATTATTTTCTATACTGTGCTGAGTTAACTCCAGGGCAGTGTCCCCAGATTCTTCTCCCCTTTAAGGCATGGCCAACAGTGCATTTGTATGTGCCCTGAAAGTCTCCAGAATAGCTGGTGACTGCAATCCACCTAAAAACCACAGACCTCTCTTTGGCTCTGTTTGAGCCTTGAAATGGGAATAGGTAGGTGTGCAGTCTTCTGCCAGCAAATAGTCAGCTTGAGTAGAAAAATGTTAAGGAACTCAGTGTGCATTCACTTACAGAAATGAGTGTAAGGCTGCAGGTAAGTGTGTTAATGAAGTGTTCTGCATTTCCTGGGATTGCAGGATGGCTCCTCAGAGGGCTGTTCAAGGCCAGAACAAGACTCAGATCTCTTACTTTAAGGCTCAGGATAGTTTTCAAACTAAACAGCCACTCTATTCTCTAAAATAAATCTAAGGTAGTATGAAAGCAAGCTTTGAAACAATGTAAGGAGAGTTGTTTGAAGGCACAGTTTTAAAAAGCCACAAAGTAGAATAGTGGAGCAAAGGTAAAGAAAACCATAAGTAGCAAGGACTAAGTAGTAGTCTTCAGGAATGGAAGAGTTCCCATGTAACAAACAAGATCAGTGAGTTCTAAATGTCCTGCCTCAGCATCCTGGAAATGGGAGGCAAGGATTGGAATTTGATTCAGAAAGACTGAACAGGCTTATTGGGAGTAAGGCACCGTAGTTTTGAGGGTGCCTAACAGATAAAGAGAACATGAAGAATGAACCTGGAGTTTGAAAGTGATGAAATAAGCCAGAGAGGAGGATTTGCTTATAGGCAGGATGAGAGGGAATGGTATGATAGGTGTTTATAACTTAAAAGGGATGTTGAAAAAAGCACAAAATTTTATGGTGCTTATTAATAAGCAAGAAATGGTAAAGTTCTCTAAGTCAAGTGAAAGAAGAGATGTAGAATGCTGGGTTGTGAGCCTGAAGAAAAAGAACTGATGGAAGCTGAGAGATCTGAGGAGGGGAGATAATTTGATTTAGGAGGGAATAAATTGGAATAATTTCATCCAAGAAAGGGATTGGCTGAGAGGCCACATGGAGAGGTAAGAATTAATAATTTGAAATAGGACATAGGCTTACAAAGAGGGAGATTTAGAAATTGCTTGGAATTAAGGAAGTTGAAACTCTGAGCATTAGTGATCTGACTAGGAGCACATGTGTGGGTGATACAGATATTTTCCATTCTAGTCTCTATAAATACTGGAACCTTATTTTCAGGTACTGTATTCCCATTTGTAGAAGGTTGTAGATAAATTTCTCTAAATGGAAAATACAAACTCTGTCAACATTTTAAATAATAAAATCTATTAATTTAAAGTTTTAAACTTTAACAACTAATTGTTGGTCATTCAACAGTTCATAATATAATTAATAAGAATAAAACTACTTTAGAAAATATCAATAGTCTGCATTTTTCTGGAAACAAGACATAAATGGTTCATATCCCAAAAATCAGTGTAGTGCAGCACCCAGAACAAAGAGGGTCTTGACAGATGCTGCCAAGACAATCCTTGACTTCTATGTCAGTCCAAAAGATTTCATAAAAATACTAAAAGGAGAGATCTCTGTTGTTCAGGGTGAGTTCTAGTAAATAATAGTGAACTTCTGTAAAAGCAGAACTAACTTTTCAATGCATTTGAAATTTTTACGTTTTGTCACAGAAACCTAGGAAAAAATATCAGAGGGAAGATGTAAGGCAAAAGTTAAAAGAAATAAAAATAGTTACTCCCTGCTCAGAAAGTATTGTTACAGGGTTTTTTTGTAAGGACAAATACGGGGGAGAACTGAAGATGAATTAAGGGCAGTGCATATTGTCTGAACGAGTATTTCCTGAAAGTAAAGAAAAAACCCATAAACCAAAACAAGCTAACAAAACAGGCAAAATGAGAAGTCTGTAAGTTTGCAAACACTGATTCTGCTACAGAGGTTTCTTGGGTTTTGACTTAATTTTAAAAAAGTTTTAAAATTAGTTCTTTAAAAAAAATTGGGGTTAAACCAAAATAGTAGGACTTTTTCAAAGCAGTTCTCTCAACTCCACATGCAAATAAGGGAAAAAATATGGAAAAATAGCACCCTTCGAAATGTTATATTCGAAGTTTGGAAATGCATTAATTCTCTCCTAGTGGGGATGGGTTTGTGTTAATGACTTGGTGAGAGGATTGAGGTATTTTTATACAGTTGTCTGCCCTAAAAAATGCATACTGTAGCAACAATCTAGGAAGACCATCTTTGCAGTTCTTAATTTGGTAGGTGTAAGACATACCTGCACCTGCATTAGAAAGAGGAGTAAGGATTTAGTTTTAAAGGTGGGGTTTTTTTTAGCATGAAAGCTTAAAGTATTTGAGGCATCAGCAACTGAGTATTGGAAAAATAGTGATGTAAGCAAGCTCTATGTTGTTTTTCAATAGCAATAGACTAAATCCTCTTACTGCTTCTAATAGAGAATGTAGTATTTGACCTTGTAACTTTATGGGAAGATGTTAATTTATTCTTTTAGATTAATATTGCTGTGTGTTTTTTATCAGGTGAAAAGCCATTTCGTTGTGATGAATGTGGTATGAGGTTTATTCAGAAGTATCACATGGAAAGGCACAAAAGAACTCACAGTGGAGAGAAGCCTTACCAGTGTGAATATTGTTTGCAGGTAAGATGACTTAGTGAAATTTTCTGTGCTTGAAAGCCAAAACACCAGTCAATTCCCCAGTATTTCAGATGGGGCTTTCTCCATTTTATACAAATAAATACATAATGAATGTTTTTTTCAGTCAGGATGGGCTATCTTGGTGCACTGGTGGAGCAGAGTCACAGCTGGCTGTGCTTGATTTTATTGACTATATAATCTTGTTTGACACTTCATTAGAAATTGCTAAAGTGGGTGAATCATCAAGTAAATTCTTTAGAATGAAAGGTTTATTTTCTTTCTGCTAACATATTTATTTTTTCATAATAATAATCCTAACCACCACCATAATATTTTCCAGTATTTCTCCAGGACCGATCGTGTGCTGAAACACAAACGTATGTGCCATGAGAACCGTGAGAAGAAACCCAACAGAAGTGCCACCAAAGTTGGCTTTTTGCCATCAGAGGAAGATTCTGGTTTCTCTACGCCTCTGAAAGACAGCTCCTTGCCAAAGAAGAAAAGGCAGAAAACAGAGAAAACAAAATCTGGGGATAAGGAAAGTACAGATAAATCAGAACACAAGAAGGACAAAAATGACTATTTGCCTTTGTACTCTTCTAGTGCTAAAGTAAAAGATGAGTATATGGTAGCGGAATATGCTGTTGAGATGCCACATTCTTCAGTTGGTGGATCGCACTTAGAGGAAGCAAATTCTGGAGAAATACACCCACCGAAGCTCGTTCTCAAAAAGGTCAACAAGAGGAGTCTAAAGCAGCCACTTGAGCAAAGTCAAACCATTTCACCTTTATCTACGTATGAAGACAGCAAGGTTTCGAAGTATGCCTTCGATCTTGTGGATAAGCAAAGTTTACTGGACTCTGAAGGTAATGCTGACATTGATCAAGTCGACACATTACAGGAAGGGCCCAGTAAACCTGTACACAGCAGCACTAATTATGATGATGCAATGCAGTTTTTGAAGAAAAAGAGGTATCTACAAGCAGCTAGTAACAACAGTCGAGAATATGCCTTGAATGTAAGTACCATAGCATCTCAACCTTCAGTAACGCAGGCAGCTGTGGCCAGTGTCATTGATGAAACTGCTACAGCCTCAATACTAGACACACAGGCACTGAATGTTGAAATTAAAGGTAACCATGACAAAAATGTCATTCCAGATGAGGTACTGCAAACTCTCTTAGATCATTATTCACACAAGGCTAATGGACAGCATGAGATCTCTTTCAGTGTGGCTGACACAGAAGTGACCTCTAGTATATCCATCAATTCCGCTGAAGTATCTGAGGTGACCCCATCTGAGACGGTTGGAACAAGCTCTCAAGCTTCCTCATCAGATAAAGCTAGTATGTTACAAGAATATTCAAAGTTTTTACAACAAGCTTTGGACAGAACTAGCCAAAATGATGCCTATTTGAACAACCCGAGCCTTAATTTTGTGACTGATAACCAGACACTTACAACCCAGCCAGCATTTCCTTCCATGGAGAAGGTCTACACATCTATACCCGTCAACAGCTTTCGGTCAGGAATGAACTCTCCATTAAGAACAACTCCAGACAAGTCTCACTTTGGACTAATGGTTGGTGATTCTCAGCACCCTTTTCCCTTTTCAGGTGATGAGGCAAATCATTCTTCTTCCTCCTCTACACAGGACTTCTTGGATCAAGTAACTTCTCAGAAGAAAGCAGAGGCACAGTCTGTTCATCAAGCATATCAAATTAGCTCCTTTGAGCAGCCCTTTAGAGCTCAGTACCATGGGGCAAGAGCTGGAATATCCTCTCAGTTTAGCACTGCCAATGGACAGGTGAACCTTCGGGGACCAGGGACAAGTGCTGATTTCCCAGAATTTCCCTTGGTGAATGTAAATGATAGCAGAGCTGGGATGACTTCTTCACCTGATGCCACAACAGGCCAGACTTTTGGCTAAAAAATCTTTGTAAATAATACTGGCACTTTAGAACACATTTGTCAAAAGGGGGTTGCTCTGTATAAGATGGAGTTCTGTACAGCTTTTAAGAGCGCTATGTTAAAACAGAAGTAAGCTGATATTATTAGCAAGACCAATAACTGCTTCTTTTTTCTTTTTTTCTTTTTTAAAAACTTTTTTCGTTAGCCATCAGTCATTGAACTGCCTGATGTCGGTGCCCCTATCAAAGGCAGTTTATTATTCACTTGTTTGAATCCAGAAAATATTTTACCTTCTATGAAATTTTAAAATAAACAAAATCCCCAGGTAAGACTTTCCCCCATGATTGTTTCCTTGCTGGTTTCCTTGTATGCTTTGGGAGGACAGTTTTTTTGTCTGATACTATTCACATTGTCATTTCTAAGCTTGTCAGCATAGTTGTTGCTCTTCAGCAGGGAATCAACGTGTACTAAACACACAGAATAAACAAGTAAGTTTTGGAAGTCAAACAAATATGCTTTAAAAGAAAGCATTTTCTAGAAAAATCCTCAGTCTCTCTCAAAAATAATTTTAGACCATGTGCCCTTTATTTCTGCTTTGCATTACCTTGAGTTGTGTTTGGAGGGAAAGAAAGTGAATTCTGATAGACTAACTCTACTATTTAAAAGTCTAATTAATTTAAAATAGTTTAAACACTTTTTTAAGCAAAATACCTAACTGCTAAAGCCTTTACTTCATTCCAGAAGTAATGTGTATTTCTTTGTACAGCTGAATCTAGATGTAACTTTTTAATGACTTTTTCATATGCAGAAACCAAGATTTTGAAATTTTAGTTAAAATACTCTGTAGATGACATTCCCAATTGCAAAATGCTTACACGAACAGTGTATTCCAAGATTTAAAAGCTTAATTGTACCTTACCCTACATACTCATAACGATTAACATAGAGCACTTAGCCAACTTTATAGTTTTTGATTTCTCAAAAAATAAAACCATTTTTAGATGTTTAGGTTTGATACGGTTGCATCATTTTCATCTCATACAGCAGCTCCAGTAATTCTTTTACGTATATTTGAGATGGGGTATTTTTAGCTTCTGTAAAAATGGTTTTAATTATCTGTCTAGAATTTTGACAATTCCAATTATTAAATTTATTGAAGTATCCCTGAAAGTTGAAGAAGTGGGCATTCAAATTCCCTATTTTTTAGTGTTTGCTTAGTAAAAGTCACTACAATTTTACCAACCCAAACTGGTGAATGATGCTAGTGAACAGGATTTCTTTTTCCAGCCTAGGAGAGTGATCAGAAGTTTTCATTGCATTTCACAGTATAAATAAACTGCAAAGTTTATCCCTGTACCATGAATATGTTTTTTTTGAATAGTACTTTGTCTTGAAGTATACAGTATGGTACGATAAGTAGTTCTGTGTGCATTTTTAAGGTGGTAAGATTTGAGTAGCCTAACTATTGTGTAGTTTAAGTTAACAAGTTTCAGATTTTTGAACTGTATGTTCATTCTATTGCACCTTCCCTAAAGGGACACTGTCTGGTAGTTCAAGGCAGTTTAAGCCTCATGTAGGCTGATTAACCAGGGAAAAACACACACAGACACACACACACACACACACACACACACACACACACACACACGTAGGTGTGTATATGGTGGCTTTTAAAATAGGATTTCATCCAGGTTTTTACAGCACTGTTGCTAGCTAGTGTCTCTCAGATAAAGCCATCAGGTAGGAGAAAAGGCTGCATCTCAAGGGGCTAAAATATATCCTGTCTTTTAAGAAAGGACTTGAGCAGCACCTAGAACAGTTCTCACCTCTTTACCAAAGCAGTAGCAATATTTTTCTGGATTTTCGTTATTAGGAAACTGATCCCACTTTGTCTTTTCCCTTATGGGAGCACTACAGCAGCACTAACTTCACTTGGTGCAGTTGAGGGAGAAAGGGCAATTCTTATCCATAGCCTGCTTCTTCTACTGGCAAGAATACAGGTTATATAAACTAATTTCTTAATACTTTTGTATAAGAAAGCAGGCTCTTTTGATTTGTTGACTGTGTATGTAATACAGTAAGGCATTTCAGCATGCTAAGACTTAGCAGTGATTTTGTCTGAATATTCGGCCACAACTTGAAAAGAGTGGGCATCAAGGGAAAAGACTAAATTCCTTATGGATTATTAATGATACGTGTAAAGAAATTTCTTTGAAGGAATATTTTTAAACTGATTCGTGGTCTCTCTGGTTTTTTTTCCTTTATGGTCAGTTTGGTTTTTTGACTTTCCATTGTGTGTTGCACAGAAATAACATAAAGGGTCCCTATATCCCAGGAAACCACCTCTTGTAAGGCATACTTTGTTTTCAGTGTCCATTTCCATGACATCCTAGCTTGTGGTGTCTGAATAATACTGTGTTGGCACTTTTGTTCCTATGCCCTGATGATGCAAGGAGATGGCAATTGTACTATTTGTTAAATATAGCAAGGAACAAAAGAAAAAAACCAAAAGGCTGGGTTGTTACTGTGTTACTGCACAGCTGTGGGCCCATAGGGAGGTAAGAGGAATGAAGCCTCCTTCTCCCTAAGAGGACTGACTAAGCTTTCTTTAAAAAAAGTTGCTGCATTGACACTCTGGTGTGAGAAGGTGATTGAGGACTCAGAGGGAGTGGCTCTCCCATGCCATTGTCACACTTGGGAATCACTCCAAGGGTGTGTGAGGGAGCAGGCTGCTGAACAGCCTGAAGGAACCTGCTCTTCCCTGCAGCCAAACGGGGATCGCCAGAGGAACTGCTGTTCCTTACATCACAGCTCATTCCCTAGCCTGCTGCTGAGCCATTCCAGCTGCACTCTGTGCCTTAGGACAGGCTGTGAAGTCCCCTAAGCCACAGGGGATGTCTTGTGGGGTTCTTCCACAGGTACAATTAAAGCAGTGGTGTGAGTAGTTGATCTGCTGATGCTTGAAGCTTGCTGCACTGGAGGAGTTAGCCAAATGTACTGCTGTGATTTCCTGAGTACATCCCCTTTTATCCTGGAATAAGTGTTTATGTAGTTCTGGGAGGTTTAGCTCTGTAAAAAGCTCTTGCTTGTTTGATAATGGCATTATTTAATAATGTTTTTCACTGGTCACGTTTTCTGCTTTTAATCTGCTGCAGATGCACAGTCTTCACGTTGATCTGGTCATTTTTGTTAGTTTTCTGTGTATGTGTGGAAAAAAACAGCTTTGGTTGTCTGTTCTGCTCTTGTGCTGTCAGTATAAGGCTGGGGTGAGCGTGGAGATTCCCCTGAGCTAACAGCAGCCATTCTTACCAAAAGGTCATGTGAGCGCACCAGATACGTGTGTGTGTGTGTAAAGTGGAATTTTTGGGGATATCTACTAGTGATAGCACCATGATAATTTTGAAAAAGAGGAAATTGATGACATTTCTCTCTCTCTCTACTTAGACAGAGACAAGCTCTCTCTCTCTACTTATATATATATACAAAATACATATATATATATATACACACATGCACTTATTAATAGGCCATATTTTGGTCCTAAATTACTTGACAGTGTCCCTTTTAGCATGAATCTTTTGATATGTTTTGCCATTAATATAACAGACAATGAAGGAATCAGCTTGTAATGGTATACTAATAGGCATTTACATTTTTTTCATTTGATTTGAGAATGAATTAATCATAAATGACAAGTTTTGGGGAGAAGGATTAACCATGTGTATTACTGTATGTTGGTTTACAAATAACAACATAAACAATTTAAATTGGATGATAAAAGAACCATGTTTATGATCTTGTGTCTCCTAGTGTTGTCTTTAGGAAAATTGTGTTTTGAGCAAAAAATAGGACAAGAAAGTATTCATGTGAAATAACACTTGTATTATTTTTATGTTGTACTCGTTGGTTTTTTTTGGATGATGGGAACTTTTCGTTGTTAATTGAGAAGTACAGTAAAATCTTGCTAATTTGCTGACCTCTAAACAGAGCATCTGATAGGTTTCTACATCCCTCATGGTCCTTTCCCACCTCTCTGCAATGGTCTAAAAAGTACTGTAGCAAGGTCTCACCCAATAATGCTGTACTACTTCACCCAAGTATACTACAGCATCTCTATTAGTATACTAGGAGGTAGAAGGAGTATTGAAAACTAAATTGCAGTTGTCAAAATAAATTAACAAAGTACTTTTTGTGATGTGACATCCTTGCTTTTGTTGCCTGCTTCTTCACTATTTTCAAAATTGTAATTTGTAAAGGGTTTCTAAGGCATTGCTGCAAATTATTGGGTTTCTACTGTAACTTTTGGAGTTTGTTCCAAAGTATTCGTGTTCTCCTATGAAAACTTTCCACCTGAATAGATACATTATAGTCCATGCTTGATCAGGATATTTTTATAGAATTTGTATCATATCTAGTAACTATTTGAAATGAACCAGAATATTTGGATGAATTAACTCTGAATTTTGCAGCATTGGATTACATTATGTATGTATATTTGCTAACTAAATTTCCTTGGCTTTGAAAGCTTTGATTTTTTATTCTTTGTTTGCTTGTTTTAATACCATTACAAATTGCAGGGAAAATCCTAATACTCCTGGGAATCCGTTTGGAAATGTTAACAGGCAGAAATATGTTTATGCAGTCGGTACCAGTACACATGTGAACTTTCAAATTACATGGTTGGTACTGAAGCAAATGAATAATTTTACAGTTTCCTAGAGTTAAATGTCTTACTAAAATGAAGCCTTGTAACTTTGAAAGTTCATTGGACTTAGGGTAATGCATGTTTATGTTAGGCATGTAATGCATTTAGCTGAAACTCACTTTGCAAAGGACAAGCACTAAGAAAGTATTACTGCTAATGAAAAGACATGTCTTTAATTTGAAAGTTTAACTTCTGTTCAAGTTCAATTTACTTTGTGTCAGGGAAATAAATTTATAGTCGCTTTTGCTCTACTCAACATACAAAACCTTCTGTTTCCTTTTTGAAATTACATCTTTTGGTAGGAAACACAAACTGAGGCAAGCAAACATTTCTAAGAGTTGTTTCTTGCTTTCCTTAATCCAATGGATGGAAAGGTAATATTGTGTAAACAACATTATTTTATTTTTTTATGCAATATCATGCTGTAAATATGATTTATCAAATAAGGATGTACCTATGATTGAATCTTTGATTCTGCACAGCTAGAGTTTATATATAAATATAAATGTGTCTTGACAATCAAGGACTTATGTCAGTCTTCCTTTATGACGTTTCTTATTGTTATGCATTCCATTTGTTCGACTTGAGTATTTGTATTGTCTGTAAAGTATGTAATGTTTTTATAGCTTGTTTAAAAACAAACAGAAAAGCCTGTAAATATGAACTGATCACAGTACTGCTCTGTTGGAAGGCATATGATGATGTACTGTTTGTAAGCAATAATACATGACAGTGCTAACTTGACAAGTAGCATAAGGATAAGTTCCAAAAATACCTTTGGGAGTTAATAGCCTTGTTTGAGTTAATGAATATTCTTAATCATTTTTTTATAAATAAATTCAGATGTCCTCCTGCTGGAATATATACCATTGTTTACAGAGCACAATTTCAGTCACAGAGAGGACAGTCTTTAGATCTATGGCTTCGTCCACTTTGAGTGAGAAATGAATGGCTTGGCTGCACTTCTGCGAGACGAGGAAGACTGCTAAGGTTGAATAGCTGTGTCTCTAGAGGATCAGAAATACTATTCTGCTTCTGTGCTGATTCCTGCCAGTTCCTCTACATAAATTTGGAGTCTTTAAGTCCTGATACTGAACTGATGAGGCTTGGGCCACCCATAGAAAGGAATAGTTCTCTTCTTATTTCATATGCAGATAAACAGTGAACTTTTGAGTCACCTCTTCCTTTGAGTTGCATATTTTTCAAATTATGAGCTATGAGATGATGAGATGGGTTTATTCTGATAAACTAGATGTCAAACTTATAGTTTGAATTGAATAGGTTTTAGACTGTACAGAGCAGCATATCAATTTGAACAGTCATCACTGCTTTAGAACCTCCCCCCCAATTTATAAATGTATATGACCTACATTTTATAGAAAAAGAAATGTTTTTAAATGCTAGTCATTTATATAATATGTGCTTTGAAGGATTTGCTAGTCCACTTCCGTCACTTTTAGTACACTGGTATCTTTTATATGTAATGTATGCTTTTTATTATTATAATTATTATTATTATTATTGTAGACATTTCAGTAGGAGTAATTTTGCAACAGTATGAGGGGTTGAAATTTTCATTGTCAGAAATGAATTATACTGGACTTTGTCTATGTAGTCGTGTCTTTCTTTAAATACTGTCTGGAAGGGAACTTGGTATTCAATAAAGCAAGTGACTTCCTTTTATTTTGAAGGCATACTATATAGGACTGAATTGGATCTGAAAATGTAATGGATTTGAAGACAGAGAAATTAGTACAAAATCTAGTGTACAGAAGAAATTGTCTTATGAAAAACCTGATTATATATATAGTGAAACACTGTTACAGTGAATTTCTGATATAGTGCTATTTTCCTGGAGTCCATATGCCTTCTTTGTATTTCAGTTAATAAAAAATGATAATTTGTATAGATAAATTTAGGATAATAGGTTTATTTCAATCATTATACAGTATTTCTTTATCCTGCAACATCTATTCCGTCCCTTTATTATCAGACAAAAGACCGTAGCCTAAATTCCATCAGTTGGAGTATGTATATATAGGTGAGAGATGATTTTACAGGAACCTGGAAAGTATGAATTTACATATTCCTTATGTTTCTGACAGAAATCAGTATGTGAGTCTTTCATTATTCCTGTGAAATGAGGAATTTCCTGATACCAAGAAGAGAGTGAGTGTGTGTGTGTGTGTGTGTATGTGTAGATCCATGGAAGTTATTTGGGTCTTAAGGCCAAAATGATAAAAGTATAAAAGGATTTAATGTAGCTCAGCACATGACTTACATTTAATATGTAAAAGAAACATTTAAATTTCATAACTCACAAAAATACAAAAATAGTTTTGCAGGGAACAGAACTATTTGGAGAGCAGGCTTGACCAAATGAATTTTTTTTTTTTTTGTTAAACTTGATATATTTTAAATGATTCTATTTCTGCCTTTATTTCTGCCCTAAAAGCAACTTAAAATATTTTGGGAGTTACTCTTCCTGTTCATTTGACTGTGAGTGTAATTTATATCATGGTTTACAAAATGTGGCATGAAGGATTGGATTGTTTTATCTGTATAATACAATGAAAGTTTGCTTTTTTTTTTTTTTACATAATCATGGTGAATGGTATTGTATTCTTAGACTGATTTATTCATTAAGTGACTTAATGAGTTTCATCACTTTTGACGTTACTGTTTTCTTATGGTTAACTTAGTCTTTTTGGGTTTATAATACCCTTTTATGTATTGTGATACTAAGGGAAGTTATGTTTTTGCTTTATTTTTAATTAAACTAATAGTTTGATAATTTATATTTGCAAATGATGCATTTTAAATGTGGTCACTTGCTGTTTGAAAAATAAAAATACAGAATACTGTTTTAAGAATAGACTTAGCAGTATTTTTCATGTTAGATAATTTCAAACAAAATCTGCTTTCTTAATGAGACAGATGAAGGCATGTAAAGATACATATTGTGCAAGAACTGAAGTGGATACTTTTCAACAATTAAATGAAATATTTAAGTATTTGATTTGAAACATACAGAACTTATTTGGGTTTTCTTCTCCTTTGGATCTCATTGCCTCCTTTGATAATAGAAAACAATCCTGGTTGTTTGAGAAGATTGCACTGAAACCACTTTAATAGAAACACCTAATGTTAGACCGGCTTTCCTTTTGTGATTTTTCTTTGCACTGGAGTGAGTTTGTTTAGTGCCAGCAGCTCCTCATGTACATGAGAATCAGGACTTTGTTTTAATCTCTCTTTGTTTTAATCTTTAAATTAAGAAGGGTGAACTCAGTTACTCAAGATTTCAAGTCTGTTGGATAACAGTATGCCATGTGTGCACTACAGCATTTTGTAGCACGTGTAGTATATGGAGTATTTATTACATAGATTTTTTCCATTGTTAAAGCAAATATTTAAAAAAAATATTGATGATAGCAGCATTTATGCACCTACAAAACCGTAAATATGTCCTGTAGCATTAATTGCTGGTAATTCCGTTTTCTCCTCTTTATTTGTTTGTGTGTATCAGGCGTGATGTTTCCCTGAATCTTTTGGTAGGGTCCTTTTTGGTAAATACTTGATTTTTGTGGAATGCTTGGCTGTGTTGATTTTACTTCATGTAAAAAAACAAGTTTTATGCAAGAAGGTATTAAAAGTGGCACAATACCTTTTAAAGAGAAAAGAGCTGCAGTGAAGCAGTGTGTGAAGACTGGAGCTGTGGTCAGATGAGCGTGGCAGGAAGAGCTGGTGGGTCTGGGATGTCACCAGCCCCTCACCCCGTGGGTGCAGCAGGGCCACTACGTGGGCATCCACCGGCCACCTGGGGAACCTCCTCTGGCAGCGGTGGCTGCGTGAGAGGAGCTTCTCATGTGGCCTCGGCTGCACCCTCTGAGGAAGTTGGCTCAGCTGGCTGGGTTTGGCCATGGCAGAGAAGGGCACTCAGGTTTGCTCTCATGTCTTACCCAGGAGAGCAGCCCTGGCAGCGGTGGCCATGCACAGCCCAGGGCGGTCACTGACTGCAGCAGCAGAGACTGAGAGTGGCTGTAGGAAATGCCCCTGCTCAGTCCCTCTGAGCTGTGGGAGGCACTGCTTTGTGTACCCCTGGAGCAGAGTGTGAACACAGCTCCAGCACTGGATAGGACTTGGTTTCAATTTTACTCCAGTGTGCAAGTTATGGTATTGACTTTTTAACATACCTTATGAACTTCATGTGATATATTAGCATCCAGCCAGCATAATAACTGCTTTTAATGGTTTCATGTTTGATGGTATTAAGTTGTGGGTGCACTCTGACTCTGCAACGTGCCTGATGATAGAGTGTCTGTGTACTCAGCCACCCTGCTTGTCTTTATTTTCAGTTACATTGGTTATACTGATTTTCATTTGTTTTAATTATGTGGTGGAAATAAGAAATCAAAACTGATCACATATTCCTATTGACTTTTATGATTAATACTGTCAAAGAGTAAAGTGATACTGAAAGATACTTTTCAACATTTTAATATTGAAAAGAATTATCAGAACCTATATTTTGTGTTGAGTGAGAAAAACAGTCTGTTTAAATTAGCTTGCTTTTAGTTTTTGCTAGTAGAAGGAAGCATTTTTCTATTAAAATAATTGGTTATTTGTTTATTTAGAGGCATTAAAAATATCTCTTTGCAATTAATGTTTTTCTTGCAGTGCACAGGGTAAACTATTTTGTGGCTTGAGGATAGACCGTAGTTTTATTATAAAAGTTCAGAGATTTGGAGGTGTGTTGTCTTAGGGAGGTAATCTCAGAAAGCATCCTGTTTGTTGATTATCTTCTGCATTGCACTTGCCAAATCAACAGAAGATAGTCTTCCTAGAATATTGTTTGCTTTTTTGTCTGCTTTAGTTGTCAAGACATGAAGTTTAATGAAGAGAGCTGTTCACTGGAACAGGGTTTTTTTTAAAAAGGAGCCCATCTGTGCTGTCCTTTTGAAGCCAACAGCCCTGCCCTGGTTGCTCAGGTAAGTTGCTTCCTGTGCAGTGCTCTTCCCCTTTCACACCAGGGCTGGTCTTCAGGTTCATGACATCCCTGCTGCACCATCTGCTTCGAATGCATGTACAAGCCCCTGGCAGAGATTAAATAGGATGATTTGGTGAGGTTCCATTTTAAAATGTGTGTGCAGGTCTTTTGCAGTCCAGCCAGTCTACATTACTTTTGCTTGTGTCAGCAGCCATGCACATCATGCCGAAATCACGGAATCCAGTTCCTGCCTCTGTTGTTTAAACTCACTTCTGGATGTTTGGTGGGTGTGCAAGTCACTGTTGTTTTTTCCACTCAGAGTCCATCTCCCTGGGCAGCTCTGCCTGTCTTCCACGGGACAGCCAAGACATGTTGCTGCGTGATCGCTGTTGGTGTGATTTCATTGGGTCGGTGCCTGTGTCTTTCAGGCCTCTTGGCTAGAAATGTGGTGCCCAGTCCCAGACCAGGCTTTGTGATTACATCTTTTTAGATAGATCGGTGCCTTGGCAGTAGCTTGTACATAGCTGCTTTCATTTAGAGGAGGTGATACCTTCTCAGCAGCTATGGAAATACAAGTAGTACCACTGAACATGTTAATTTTCACTTTAATTCACATAACATCTTTGTTTTCATTGTCAGATGTGATCATTAGTGCCATTTCACAGAGGCAGAAGTAACAGCTTTTGTTAGATCAAAAGCACTAGCCTGGCCCAAATGAAACCAAAAGGATCCATTACTTTAGCGGTGTAAATTATAAAAAAATACTTCTCTGTTGTATTATGAATAATGACTGTTCAAAATGTGTAAGTATTATACTCTGGAAGCTCTTCAGGAGCAGCACTTCCTTAATCGGTCTTGTCACAGGATAAACTGAGCCATGAGAGGGGATAAAGCAATGCTGTGAGTGCTGGGAATGTTCAGGGTAATTGCGAGGTAATCCCGACCCTGCAGTCACGTGCAACAGCAAAACAGAGGATGACATCAGAAGCTGAAAGGATGACTTGCTTGTTTTCTCTCAAGTCCTGTGTTTTCTTCCATTTCTCTTTGCCAGTTCCTGAAATCATCTTTGTTTAAAAGGTAAAGTAGACAGAACAGCTTAAGAAAGATACAGCTCAGAAAGACATAAGCAAGTGCAAGGGTACCAGTGGGACAAAATGATCTTTTCCTGCAAACCAGGACTCCGAAAGGGGGATTTTCTTTAGGACTACATCTTTTCCCTTAGAGAAAGAGAACAGGATGATTGATAAAACTCTTAGTCAAACACGTAACTAGAGTGATGGATGTTGCAGCTACTTGAAAATGTGCCATAAGGACAGTGTGAGTCCTCACAGCAGGTGTGGAAATGTACTTTGGCAGTATTGGCTCTCACAAAGTTGTTGCCTGAAAATCCATTTTAAGGAATTGAAACAAGAATGCTCAGGTATTATGTTGATAACTGCTGTTACACTGAATATCACCAGGTAAAATTCCATTTTAAGGGCAAAGTATTTTACAGTTTGTAGCTGTAAGTGAACTTGAAAAAGATTGTCACTCCATTTAGTCTGAGAACATAATCTATGTGTCACAGCCTGTTTTATGGTCAGTCTAGGGTTTGTAGGTCATTAAGTGATGTGATTAGCTAAACTGGGTAGTTATTCACAGTTTGTGCTGTGTGTGTACATGGAAATTGCACATTGTGTTATGTGTATGGCAGCTGAAGAAGATGATGAGGTAGGTGACAATTAATATTCATCCTATTAAGAATCAATCCTTTCCACATCTCACAGGATGGCTCAGACTTGTGGATGTTTCAAATTCTCATCTTCTCTTGCTGACTGACCTCTGCGCTGCTGCTTTCCTTCTTTCTGGAGGCCGTGTTTGTATCTTTGACACCTTTATTGTTCCCATACCTGTTCTGTCCCATGTAACCTTTTGTCATCCTCTTCACTCTCCTAAATCCATTTCCATGCTCCATTCCCTGGAGCAATTTCCAGTCAGTGACACTACATGAACCATCAAGTCTTCTCAAATCATGGTTCAGGATGTCCAATGTGGGTCTGCCAGGCTTTGGATGGCTCCATCTGCCCCAGGACCTGTGTAACTTGGAGAGGATTCCAGCAGGTCTGTGGAAGTTGCAGTGTCCTTTGTTAGCCCTGAAAGCACTCGAGATTTGGACTTGAAGAAAACAGTTTAACTCAGTTTAATTTTTCTCGCCTTTTATTCCCTGTAGAGCTAAGTTATTCAGCATAATGAGAGAGAATTCTAATTAGAGCTTTTAGAAAAATTTCCCAGTTTGTTTGTGATAGTTTTCTTGGAAAGCCTTAAAGTGATGTGGAGTAAGACTTAGATGAAGACACTGGTTCTGAAATGCACACAGCCCTGTTGAAGGAGGGCTCCTGCTTTTGGAAGGATTCTCTTGACAAGCGGGAGAATGTTGAAAATTGCCATGACTAAAATAGGAACAGACAGAGAGATTAACACCGAACATTCCTGAAAGTGCTTCTTAGCAGTGCTTGGTGATTTTAATGTGTCAGTCCTTGGAAAAAACACCTTTTACTGGTTTTCTCCTGTGATTCTTTTCCAGTGCACAGGCAAGATTTCCCAAAGGAGTGTTCAGCAGTGGCAAGTGGCAGTAGCAGCTGGCCCAAGAAACTTCTTTAGCTCTTGCCAGGTGTGCACATGTGTGTGGGGAGGGCACGGAAGTGCCTGCGAGCAGGCTACAGGGCTTGGTCCTCAGGGAATTAGTGACTCTTCATCATTGCTGCAACAAATGCAAGATACTGATTTCAAATTTTTCCCTGGCCCTCAGGATGGGAGAATCTGGCTGAACCTGTTCCCTGGTAGTTGTAGAGTGTAAAAAGAAGGGAGTGGAGGAGAGCTTCGAAATATTCCAGGAATGGGATGCCCTGGGGAGCTATCCATAGAATTGAGATGTTCAGCTTAGAAAAGGTGCTTAGGGGTGACGTAATTGCAGCTTTCCAGCACCTGAAGGGAGCTTAAAGGGAACACTACAAGAGCATGAAGTGACAGGACAAAGGGGAATGGCTTCAAAAAGAAAGAGAGCGGATTTAGATTAGATACTGGGAAGAAATTCCTTAATGTGAGGGTGGTGAGGCACTGGAACAGGTTGCCTGGAGAAGCTGTGTGGATGCCCCATTCCTGGAAGTGTTCAAGGTCAGGTTGGACAGGGCTTTGAGCAACCTGGTGAAAGGTGGCTGCCCAAAGCAGGGCAGTTGGAATCAGGTGATCTTTAAGATCCCATCAAACCCCAGACATTCTGTGATTTTCTCAGTTTCATCCTCCTTTGAGAAGCCATCTGTCTTCTCTGAACTCTTGCTTTCCTTTTCTGCCACTTGCAGAAATTTGTGGTTTTGTTCAAGAGTAGAGACGTGTTCACACTTTGGCTCTGCAGGAAAATCAAAACAGGTTTACTGGATTACATTAATGTCTTGTATGGATCCTTTTTGAAAATGAAAATGGCTCTAACCCATTTTGGAAGTAAATTAAATCAAAGTGTACTACACGAACTCTAAGGAAGGGTGGCTGGCGCTAGATTTGATCATCTTTATATTGAGACTGTCCAAAATTCCTGTCTTTAGTTCAGGTGGAGCTTTGCCTGTGCAGGGTCACAGAATTTCTTGGCAGCCCGGGGCTGGGAAGTTCGACTGGATCGACTTCCTATTGAAACGTCGCTGCAGCCGCTCCTGCGCGGAATCAGAGCCCCCTTTCCCCGTGGCCAGCTTTTGCTCAAGCAGCTGTGAATTTGCGTATTTATTCACTTATTTTGTCAGACTCCTGAGAACTGCAGATTGAGTGGCAATCTGCTCCCAGCCCCTAACGATTTCTGTTTCCCACGCTCGGCGCTGCGCGGTCTCGGCGCTCCTGGAGCCGGCGTGTCCCGGGCTCGGCGGGTCCGGCCCGAGCCGGGCAGGTGCTGGTGCCGCTGCGGGGGCGGGCGCGGTGCCCGGGCAGACGTGGCAGCGCCCGGGGCCGCCCCGGCGGGAGGCGGCGCCGCGGGAGCCGGCGGGAAGGAGGGAGGGCCCGGGAGCCGCCAGGTGAGTGGGGTCGGCACCGCGGGGACACCGCCGAGCCGGGATGGGGGACCGGCCTGAGCCGCGGGGACCGCGCAGGTGGCGCCGGGCTTGGCTTGGCTTTGCCCGCTGCTCCCTCCGGTGTTGCGGCGGCTCGGTCGGGGCGGAGGCGGCGGAGGGAGGGAGGTAAACGGAGGAGAGGAAAGCTAAAAGATGAAAACCATGGTGAGGGTGAAAAAAAAAAGGTGGAAAAGAGCTCCCTCCCCCCCCCCCCCCAAAAAAAAGAAAAGGTAAAAGAAAGGCTAATTAAAATGGGCGTGGGGAGGAAGTTAAAAAAAAAAAGGTAAAAGAAAACCAGAAAAAAGGAAATGGAAGAGAAAAAAAGCAAAAAACAGGGAAACAAAAAGAAAAAAAAAAGAGGGGAAAAAAGGAAAAATTGAGAAAAAGTGAATTTAAAAAATGACAAAACAGAGGGACGAGGGAACGGGTAAGTCGCAGCGCTGCCCGGGCAGGGGTGGGCAGCCCGGTGTGGCGGTGGCCGCAGCCCCCAGGTGTTGGCAATGCCGTGGCCTCTGCCGAACCGAAGCTCTCCGGCCACACCGGAAAACTGAAGTTGCTGGGGAAAATCCGGGCTCGTTTCCCACGTCCGGTGTTCCGCAGCCTTCGTTGCTCTACGGAGATATGTGAAAACAAAACGAGCTCGGTAATTGTCCTGGCTGGTGCAGTAAATGAGTAACTGGGAATGGCCAAGCGCTGCTCTGTGTGGTATCACATTTGTTGCACTGACGGCTGCTTCATTTCCCTTTAATTCCGCTTTCCTAAAAGGCTCCTAAATTAGGTGTTTTTAAGAACTTGACCCGGAGAGGAGTTGAAGGGATTTATTAAAACTAAAAAAGCTGTTGGCTGCTGTGTCCCTTGGGAGGAGAGGCTTTAGGAGCACCTCCTCTGGCGGGGACGGAGGCTTCGGAGGTCGTGGGACCACACGCAGTTGTGCTTGGGAAGGCGTTAACCTTTCCTCTTCAAAATCAGCCAGCTCTTGAGTAGCTCAGAGCAGCGACGCTTAGCTCAGAAGCAGCTTTAATGTGATCATTAATAAAATAGTGCTTTGAAAGGATATGGAGGGCACAGAAATTTAATCTATAAGAATCTGGTTTTGCAATTAGATATAGAAGTGTTGCAGGAAAAGGAGATGAGTCTTTGTAATGTTTCTGCGAGGTTTGCTAATGCTCTTCTGCTCTCTTGAGTGCTAAATGGTATGGAAAGATTAAAACAGACGTTCGTCTTTAATTTATAGACTGGTTAGTGTATTTGGCAGAAACTTTAGGAAAAACAACAGCAATTTACTTTCAAGTTAGAGGCTAACTTATATTAGGGAAAATTGAGTCTGTTTAATTTATTTATCCTGCTGGTGTGTATAGGAGAAAAAGCTTCCTCAGGATTGGTGACCTATGTACCAAATAGCACCCAAAAATATCCCTGTACTCTTGGAGTGCTGCATGTGGCAAGAGGAGGGCACCTGCCCCAAGGTCTTTCCACTCACAGACCCTAAATTGCAGAAATATTTGCATGTTGATGGATTGGGATGTGGCTGTGAGTTCATTTGTTCAGCTCCCACTCCTGTACTTTACATCCCCTTCTGTGTTTACCTTGGCTACCTCATAGGGACCAATGGATCCAGTTGTGGTGGGATGTAAATAATTACAGAATTGGGTAATAAGATTTTTAGTCAGTTGGAAATGCCACAGAGGAGCAGCAGTGCAGAGGCAATTTCCTGGGATTGTGGAGGAGGAAGATCTTACAGCAAGGTGAGCAGTAGCTGAGCAGAAAGAGCTCTAGAGCACAGGGCAGGAGAAGGATTTTAAAGCAGAGAAAAAGGAAGGAAATTGTGAGATAAGGGGATTTAAATGTCTAGGCAGGTAACATTTCTTGCTAGGTGTGCTTCAGGTCTAAAATCCATGTGTGCAGCCCTTCTTTCTGCATTTTGCAAGTTTCAGGTGGGTTATATGGGTGCATGACACCTATCCAAGTAATGTCACACACCAGGAACACTGAGGGAGTTACTTCAGCTCTGAGCTACTCTAAGGGGTTGGAGCCATCTCCTTCTGACTCCCTTGGTGGAGTGGTTTAGGAGAGCAGGGGGCCACAGAGCTGCAGCCTCCCTTTGCTCCACATCTAGATGGGACTGCTGTGGTAGACTGGAGTGTGGATGACCCCAGTGAATGCTTTACTGAGTGAAATATCTGTTGAGGAAGGTCTGCAGTAGGGATTCGTAGGAAAACATGGCTATTGAATTGTAATCTTGTTTCACGTTGTGTATTTTCTTCCATTTTTTATTACTGTGGCTATTTGGAAAAAAAAAACCATGAGTTTTGTTTCTTTAGAGTTCATCTGCTCCTGCTGCTTTTGCCCTGCTTGAAGCCCCAGTCTCCCTGTAACAGCAACAATTGGTGATATTGTAAAGGGTTATTTGCTTAAAGAAATGTGGAGGCAGCAGCAGGGCGTCTGTGAACTCTCACGGCTTTGGTGCTGCTTAACTGGCCATGTGGGCAGGGCAAAGAAAAACCTCCCGTGCTGGCCATTGTACCCAGCTGCAGGAGACCTTCTGCAACTGAAACACTGTGGTGGAGCAGCATCTGCTTTGGTTATTTAATTCTGGGTATTTCAAAGTAGAGTAATAAGGGCAGGATGGTGAAAGGCATTCAGACCCTGGTGCAGAAATCCTGAGAGACACAAAGTAGTTTCTGTATGTCCTTGTGCAATAGGCAAAGCACATTTCTGTTGGGTTCCTGCCCTGAGCCTCTGATTAATTTGGTCTCTGGTCTCAGGTAAGGTGTCCAGTCCTTGGTACAAGCCTTGTGTGATCATGGTTGGTTCTTGTAAGCATGTGGGCTCAGCTGGCCAGCAAATTACCTGCCCCAGGAGAGCCAATGACCCAGACAAACTGCCCTCTCCACATTTGTGGAACACCCCTCTGGCTGCAGCCCTCTTTGTCTTACCTACGCATGTTGTACTGTACTGAGGAATAGCCAAAAGGTCTCTCTTGACACCTGGTGTGGGAGACTGTGGGTAACTGAATACAGTGGCAGGACCTTGGTCTGCAAAAGGTACAGCTGAAGCAGATGTGGTCAAGGCTGTGAAGTGATGAGTGGTGCTGGGAAGTGAATAATCCATGTGTCCTATGTCACTGGAGCACAGGAGCATGCAATGACATTACCAGGCACCAGATTTAAAACCAACGAGAGGAAATGCATTTTGCAGACAACACTGTGGAGCCACTGCTACAAGATGCTGGGGTTAGTTTGGAAAAGGCTACCAAGGACTGTTAAATGTGTGGCTGATGGTGGAGCCGGAGCTGGGAGCAGGGCTTGGAGGGTGCTGGGGGAGCATTGCTCTTTGCTCGCTGTGGTGTCACTCTGGTTCAGCATCTGCTACAAGCTGCTACTGACTGTGTGGACAGTGGCCTTGTGCTTTGGCAGACTAAGAAAGCAGCAGTTGTGTCTTTCATCTTTCCTGCTTTCACAGTAAGGCTGGAATAAAACCATGAATCTTCTACAACAGAGGACCCAGCCCTGCAGGAATTGGACCGAGCTGAGCTTCCACTCAGAGCAGCTTTGCCTGTGGTGGTGTTAGAGCTGTGCTCTGGGCAGGCAGAGGTAGCGCGGAGGAGACGATGTTCAGCCGGAATGGTGCCCGAACTGAGGGATACGTCCAAGAGCTCTTCCATGAGGAAGCACAGCAGGTATGTCAGAGAGCCATTTCCTTTCCCAAATTTCTATCTCCATGGCCTCTGCACTCCTGGTCACCTGTGTGCAAAGGAACAGGACTGAAGTAACAAAACTGACCTTTGTTTTGCTGTGTATGTCTGAGGTGTATGACTTAGAAAGGGAGAGAGGACACTTGATATTCAGAGGGCAAGAGGAAGCAGTTGCCATAGGAAAGCTGCAGTTTCTCTGGAGTTTCAGATCTTGGTTCCAGCAATTCTGAAAAATCACCGTGCCCAAGACCCAGAGTCCCATGTCTCCTTGAGAAACAAAGGGTCCTGATCAAATATGACTCTGATGGGAAAACCATCTTAACCTACTGTGTTGGTCCAAGCTGGTCCAGCCTGGTTTGTCATATCCTCTAAGGGACTTCTACCATGCACTGAGAAACCTGCTTGCCTTGGTGGAGTGTTTGGAAGGGACAGGAGGAGAAGCACCCTCTGTAGCTGCAGGCTCTGTGAAGAACCCTTGAATGGTGTTTTTGGTTGATGCATCGGGGTTAATTCACTGAGGCTCAGCAGGGCCCTGTTGCTGCTTATCCTACAAGAATATAAACAGAGTATTGTAGGGAGCTGTCTCTTTCAGGGCCCAGGCATCCCAAGAGCCCTTCATCACAGGGACAACTTGCAGCAAAGGAGTGTCTTAGCAGCTGTTGGTGGCCATCCCCCTGTTGGTGGCTGGCTGTGGCACCACTTGTACAGCCTGCCCATAAAACATGAGTGGTAAACCCCAGGCTTTGCTTCTCTCTAGGTATCTCAAACACAGACCAAGCCCTGGTGGAAGATCCAGCTGTTTGTATGGGAGCCGGTGCTTTTTGGAACGTGGGATGGGGTCTTCACCTCCTGCATGATCAACATTTTTGGAGTGGTTCTTTTCCTGAGGACGGGATGGCTTGTGGTGAGCAAGTGCCAACTTGGTTGAATGTTTGAATAAACATTTTCCTCTGCCCTCCCTCCCTGTATCTCCATCACCACCCAAGTGTTTTGGATTATATGCTCTTTATTTTAGATGTTGCTCATGCCCTCTGGTATTTTGTAGCTTTCAAAAAGTTCCACTAAAATGTGCAGCTGAAGTGGTCTTTGTGAGTGGTTTCCTATCTTAGCTTTCAGAAAGAGAAAGGAAAACACAACAACCAACCTTGACAATGAACAGGGACAACCTTGTGTTGTATTGTTGAGGAGAAATTAACACTTTTTCAGGTAAAGTAGTTACAGCCACTCACCCATCTTCCCAACACCACTGAAGGAGGTCTCTTCCAAACATGCCAGTGTTGGAGTTTCTGATTTTTTGAATGGGGAATCCTCAGTCAGGTGAAATTGTCATGGCTATCAAAGGATCTTCCACTGCTGGGTCCTTGATAGTATCTCACTGAGAGTCAGAGCCTGGAGTACTGTCCCCTCTTGATGCAAAATACTGTATTATACCTCAAAATTTCCCCTTAGAAGAAGAAAAGCTTCCCCAGAGATGGACGGGATTTGAGCTTCAGGCAGGGTTTTTGTCACAGGCATGGTGGACACCTTCCAAAAGGAGCAGGAAGACACCTGCACTCTGCACTGAAGACTGCTTTGATGGAGGTCTTGAGGGGAGCTGCAGTTGTTGTGGTGGAGAAATTGGGATGATTTTTTAGCTTCCTTTTCCTTCTGATTTTATTTCCTCCACATCTCCTTTGAAAGCAAGTTACTTCTGGAGCAAACACAAATATAAACAAAGCTAGTGAATAAAAGAAAAACAGAACCAGCTGGAAGCTAGCATGAAAGGGAAGGGAGGAGAAGTCAGGGCTGGCAGAGAGCTCCCCTGGCAGAGGACAGTCATATGTCGAGCTATTCCCAGAGTCAGGCTTTTGCTATAAATTTCCAGAGCTGGAGCTGGGGCTGGTGAAGCTTTGCAGTTCCAGGGGACCTAATCTTGCTGAAATGTTCAACAGGGATTGCTGCTGCACTAACCCCTTCCAGCATGCATGCATAAATAAGCATCAGTGCTTAACGGGGGATTTTTCTTCCCACTTTCTCTGCTTGCTATTGTTGCTGTGAGTCCAGCATTCCCCCTTGGTCTTAGTGTTAACCCTTTATTCTGTAGGAACCATTGGATTGCCCATTAATAGCTGCCATAGCCTGCTACCACCTTTCTGGAAAAGCCCGAGGCTAAGTGAATGTTTGCATAATGTTTGCTTTTTTTTTTTTTTAACTGAAGCATATAATGTTTATTAACCATTTAACCTGGGATAAGCAGCTGAAGAAAAAGAACAATTGTCCTTTTAAAAAGAAGTATGGGGTTGGGGTGGGTTGTGGTGCTGACCCAATCACAGCTGTGTTTATAGAAATCCTTGGCTCTGTTCCCCACTGACCAGATAACACCTCTGTCAAAGGCAGCAAAATGCTGAACCAAAATAGGATTTTATGATGATACCAACATCCTGGATATGTTTCTGTTTTTTTCACAAAAAAAAAAAAAAAAAAGAGGAAAGGAAAAAGAATCTGGGATTTCAACCAACCCCGGAGCAGGGAAGCAACCTTTTAGTGCTGGTGATAAAAACCCTGTCATGGCTAGCGTGACTTCAGAGATGAGCATTGCTGGAGCAAGGTTGGAAAGAGGGGATATGGACATGGCCTGGAATATGAGTAAAAGGAAGGGAAGCCAGATGTTAACAAAGCCCTGGGCGCTGGAGGAGACTTCTGATTGCTGTGCACTGGCCTGAGCGATTTGTCAGCAGGGGAAGGTGGGCTGGAGCACGAGGGAAAACTCCTGACCCTGGAAAATAAATTACAGCCACGTGCAAGAGAGTGGGAAGGTCCTGAGCTCAGAAGAGTTCTTAAATTCTTTTGGAGGTACTAAGCACCTTTTCTTTCTGAAAATCTGATCCTAAATGGCAAACTGAACACCCCCCCTCCCCCCAAAGAAAGGGGTTGTGCTGGCATTTAAAGCCGCCAACCAGGACCTGCAGCTGTGTTTGTTCAGAGACTTTTCCTCTTTGCCACACAGTGGCGAGTGCAGCAGCTCCTCCTGGAGCCCTCCCTCTGCCCCAAGCAGGAAGGGTTGTTTTTTTTTTCCCTGGGGCTGAATCCTGTGCAGAAAAGTCTCCTGAGCCCAGGCAGGGCGAGAGCCACCTGCCCCTCTGAGTACACCCTGCAGATAAGGGCCGGCGCACGCTGCTTTATGAGAGTGTGATTTATCTTCCACGCTGCGTTGCCTTTGGGGTTTTGTTCTTTGGCATCTCATTGTTTGGAGGGATCAGAGCTTTCAAAGGTAAATGTTCTGAAAAATTAAAATGCAAGCTTGATGCTGTTAATAAATCAGTCGTTGCAAATCCCAGGGGTTCAATTTTGAAACTACTTTTTGTTATGAAAGTGGTTTTTTTTTGGTTTTTTTTTTTTAAGCATGTCATTCTAAACCATGTAGACAGGCAGTGATCCCCTGACTGTGGTGGCTGAATCATTGTTTGACCTCATTCCTTTTAAACCAGTGGACAAAATCAGTGATTCATGGAGGAACCCACTGACAGAGCAGAACCTGCTCATGCAAAGGTCTGCCCAGCCCCAGGCTCAAGGACAAGACAGGTTCTCATCAAAGGGGTGCTAATAAAGGCTCTAAATTTGGCAATCAATTATGTTAATTAGACAAGTAGGGGTGTCTGTGTGTGTTTCTTTTAATCTGTAATGACTCCAGATTCATAGACCACCAGTGACTAGAAGTGGTAGGTCCTTACTCTGGCCCAGCAGATTGGTGTGAATTAATCTTAATTTGATTGTTTTTTTTTCATTCCAGGGAAACACTGGCATTGTAATGGGCATGTTTCTGGTGTCCTTTGTCATTCTGGTTGCCCTAGTGACAGTCTTGTCTGGAATTGGGGTGTGTGAGAAGTGCAGCATTGGAAGTGGAGGAGTCTACTCCATGATTTCTACTGTCCTTGGAGGTCAAATAGGGGGCACCATTGGCCTCCTCTACATTTTTGGCCAGGTAATTTAAAAAACTTATTCAAAGAAAATTTGGAAACTTTGTAATGCAGATATTAATCTTTTGCTGTCCTGCTGCAGAAAATAACATTTCAAGTAAAATCTGGGTAATGCTGGACAACATGGGAGAGCACCACAGGGAGCACTCAGCCCACACTGCTCCCCAGGAGCAAGCCTGTGCATGGCAACGTGCTGCCTGGCATGGGCCACCCTGGCGGAGGAGCTGGGTGTCTGGACAAGCCGTGCAGGACACATCCTCGCATCCCAAATTACCCCCACTGCCAGGACATGCCCTTGCTGGCGGGAACTGAAATTAAACGAAGCAGGAGAGGTCGGGGTGGCCAAGCAAAGCTCAGTGAGTGGCTGTGGACTGGCAGGTTGGCCTTGGCATGCTCCACATACCCTTAGGGATCAGGCAAGCCTTGGCTGCTGCTCTGTGGGAGCTAGCAGAAGTGGAGCTGGTGTGGGAGGAGAGCTGGGCAGGGGTAAGGGCCACAGCTAATTGACTTCTTGTGAGCCAAAAGTCACAGTTCTGAATTTTCTGAAAGATCCCAAGGAGCTGTTGTGGTGGTGAGGCACAGAAATACACAAGTAGTCTACAAAAAGAGTGGAAAATAATCACTTAAACCTGCAGTAACTTAACCCTCTCCCCCCATAAAGATGTTATGAACAGTATAAAACGTGGTGAGCAGAGAAGCATTTTTATAGAGGTTTGTTTTTAACTGACTGGCTTACAGCAATCTCCAAAACCCCTGAACAGCCCCCAAACCAAAAATAATCCCCTCTTCTCCTTTCACTCCAGATTAAAAGCAAGTGTCCATAAAATATGAACTGAACCCAGTTACAAGCCAAGATATGGAAATGGGCCACACATGAGAATCCTTCCTGTCATATTTTCCACTCTTGCTCTCCGAGAGGACCCCGTCTGGGAAAGCAATCAGGTTGCAGCCTGTCCTGAGGGTCGTAAAAGTTGGGCTGCAGCAGCCCTGGCCCCTGGCTTGGCATCCCGTGTGCACAGGGGCTGCGGGCTGGGAGCTGGCAACTCTCTTAAAATCGCTTTGCCTGCTCCCAAAAGCTGCTGATGCCTTTCCTTCCTCAGCTGTGCTTTCTGCCCAGTGTGCCCTGCACCAGCTGCAGCCTGATCCTCTGCTGCAGGATGCTCAGGGAGTGCTGTAACCTCTGTCATAAGGGAACTACTGCCAGAAATGGGGTACTCCCTATTCCCTGCTCTGACTGGGGCAAGTGGGGAATGACTGGCCATGTGCTGCAGGGGAAGACTCTCAGGGTGTAGTTCCCCTGGTCTAAGTGTCTGCCTGTGATGGAAATGAATCTTCCAGGATCTCCAAGCTGTAGGTGCCCAAGTCTGAACATCTGCATGCCATCAACCTTGCTGAAAACCACACAAATCCTGCAGCTCCCGGGTATGAGCCAGGTTGTCCTGAACACCCTCAGTGGAGCAGTGCTGGGTCAGTCCCAGGTGGGAGATCTGCAGTGAATGAGGGCTCTGCTCTTGCTGTCTTGGGTGGGGGTTTTGTCCTTTCCAGTCGTGTGGGAGCTGCACATCCCTCAGCTGTGGACAGGGATGGTGAGGTTGCAGGACCCAAGGTCACACCAGCTGTATCAAATGCAGCTGTCTGCCCTGACCTGGTTCTCCAGGGATGCCATGCGCTGGAAAGGGTTGTTGCTGGAATGGCATCTAGTGGGAATTTCTGGAGTGAAACATCCTGGTGTTTTGGGTTGTTGTGCTGCAGTGGTGTTTGAGCCTGTGCTGCAGATGTCCTGTCCTGCAGGCTCTCGGCCAGCCGGGGCAGAGTGTGTCCTGTCCTGCTGCAAGGCAAACAGGCAGCTTTCCTGGGAGCCCAGGGAGGCACGGCTCACACAATGTGCTCTCCTCCAAAGTGCAGGCTCCATTCCAGCAGTGAGATGGGGAGCTGGTGAAACGTCAGAGTTTGCATCCAAACTAAACACCGAGTTAAAAATAACCCCCAGGAGGCAGCGAAGGGGAAAACAAACGGCTGCTCTTCAGGCAGGTGTTGAACTGGGACCTTTTCCTCCAGAAAAACAGAAGGGGACAAACAGAAGTTGACTCATCCTTTTCTCTCTCAGAGAAGCCAGTGTAGTTTCTCCTGGAGTGTTAACAGAGGGTAGATGTTACAGTGGAACCCAGCCTTCCCAGTTTGCCCGGCTGCTGCCTCGGCAGTGTGCTGTCTTACAGCACTAAGGTTCAGTCCCTACAGGCCAGAGTAACATGAAAGGCTGTACTGTGATAGCCAATGTCTGTCTGTCTGTCTGTCTGTCTGTCTGTCTGTCTGTCTGAACAGAGGCCCCCACAGCCTGGTGTGGGGCTGTGGATGGGGATCCCTTTTTCTGCTGCGGGGCACTCACAGAGCTGTGTCCCTCAGTGTGTTGCAGGTGCCATGTACATCACTGGCTTTGCAGAGTCCATTGCAGGTGTCCTGAGCCTCAGCAACATCTGGGCAGTGCGTGGCATCTCCCTGGCTGTCCTGCTTGGCCTGCTGGGAATCAATTTGGCTGGGGTGAAGTGGATCATCAGGCTCCAGCTCCTGCTGCTCTTCCTGCTGGCTGTCTCAACACTGGACTTTGTCATTGGGTCCTTTACACATCTTGATCCAGGTAAAGCTGGGGGTTCATTGCATTGGGGTCAGCAGGCATTAGTTCCCTGGGGTTTTCTCTTTAGCTGTCTTTGTGAAGTGACACTCACTTGGACAGTGGTAGAGTTCAGAGCTTCCAGATGTACTTTTAGAGACAACCCATAATTTTGCAGGGAGTGTTTCCAGAGCATGACTGGAAACACTAATTTAGGTGTTTAACCCCAGGGATTGAGCTCTCAATTTCTGCTCTTGTTATATTTCACTTGGAGGTTTTCTAACAAAAGAGAGCATCTGTGTTTGCAGTGTTCTTTGTAGCCTTCTGCTGCCCAACTCAGCATTGTGCCTGTGAAGATGGAGGATTGTGAATTTGAGCTATGGAGATCTTGTCTGGAGACCTCTGAGGCTCCTTAGACCCTGGCTGTGCTGTGCTGTCCACTCTGCTGGGCCTGCTGCCCAGGGCTGTGCTGGGGATCCGAGGAGAGAGCTGGGTGAGGGCAGGTGACTGCTGGGGTTTCAAGCACCCATGGGTGGGAGTTCTCCTGCTAACTTTTCCCAGACTGAGTTCGGCCTGCAGTGACAGCTCCAGCTCGGGCAAGGGGGAGGTTCGGGGCTCCCACCTGCAGCCCTGCTCACACCAGGTGCTGTTCCCTTTCTTCTGTCTGTTTGCTGGGAAACACATTGCAGGGCAATAATGAAGTGTAATTAGCCGAGTAAACAGAAGGTGTCACCTTTTTCTTGGCTTCCTCTGTGTCCAGCAGCACCTTGGGGGGTTGCAAGTGACCTACTAAAGTGAGTTTAAGGAAAGATCTTCAGTTTTCATTGACAGCTGTGATTCAGCTGCTGGGCTGGGTAGCAGGAGGTGTCATGTGGGTACTCGTAGCACCGATGGCACAAGTGCCATTCATGCTGCTGTTTTATTTTGTGCTGCTGCTGTGGTGTGCAGGGATGGTGGCGTGGGGACAGAAGCAGCTGCGCCCCTGTCAGACAGAGCCTTATGGAAAGGCACTTACACTTTATATTTAACATGTAGGAAATGCCCCAAATGAAAGCCTGTGAAAGTTTCAGCAATACTTGTAAATGAGAATGAAGCAAGGGCAGTTGTGTTGCTGTAGCGTGTTTTGCAGAGAAACCAAGTGACCTGCTCCAAACCACTGTGTTCCATATAAAGCTGTTTTCTAGAGGAAACGGGGCTGGGGGGGAGCGTGTTGTATTTTTGTTGTGCTCCTAGTAGACCTTTCTGGTAGTAGAGAAAAATCAATACTCGAGGTGAGACCAGATAGTAGGAAAGTGAACATAGGACCAGGAGGCAAGAATTAAAGGAATACAAATGACAGCAGGAAACATATCCAAGTGGAGGCCAACACAGTTGTCTTTGATCTCCTCCACTGCCAAGCACTGTCATTTTCTTCTGACAGAAAATAGAGAAAGGAAGGGAAATGAGGTGGCTGAGATTGCAGATGCTGCAGTTTAGCCATGGCTGACTAAAGAGAGGAGGGCTTCCAGTGCAGGGAAGGGATCGGGCTGATGGTGGCCGGATCCCAGCCCCGCAGCCCCGAGCAGCGCAGCGCTGGGGTGGGACCCGCACAGCTGGCGGGGCACCGCTCTGCGCCTCCACGCTGTGAGAGCGCGGGTTCCCTCCGGCCTGGGCGGGGGGATCCTCCCAAGTCCTGCATTTCCCCAGAAGGCCTCTGAGTGGTGTGTCAGCACCAAGGGTGAGCGCTGGGCTCCGAGGAGCCTCCTCACGCTGTACTGTCCGCTTTCTGCGCCCCACGGATGGATGGATGCTTGTCTCTTGGGACTGCACCCACCAGCAAAGCATCCCTCCTGCAAGGAGCCTGCAGGTGGGACATGCAGGTGGTGCTGCAGCTCCAGCCTCCAGAGGCAGCTGGTGACAATGGCAGAGTGCAGTGCACCAAAGCCCAGCACCAGGGGAAGCATCTGAGACCCCTTTGGGGTGGGCATTCCACTGATCACCCCTCCACAGCCCTCAGGAGCGTGCAGTTGTTTTCAGTTTGGTTCTGTGGCTGCAGCAGGAACTGAGATGCAGAGGAGCATGCAGGGAGAGGTGATTTTTGAGGCTGGAGCTGTGAGCTGCATTGTAGCTGACAGCTTGTCTGGGTCTTGTCCTTGTTTTATGGCAGGTTTATGGGGTTTCAGTTCACAGCCTTGGGTCTCAGTCTCTGACCCTATAAAGTGGGCCTTGTGCAGCCATCCTGCCTTTTCTGCCATGGCAGCCTTTTCTCTCACTTAACATTTCCAAGTGCTGCGCAGACACGAAAGGACTGCACATCTGCCAAGCAGCAGTTACTTGAATTTAAATAATCTCCAGGAATGCCTGTCCATCTTGAAGGTCTTAACTGGCTGCCTTTGTGTGGTTGGGCTGGGTGGAGTCCCCTGCTCTTCTCCCCATTCCCGCAGCTCACACCCAGGCACACACCAAATCGGATATTGTCCAAGCACTCACTCCCTTCCTGTGGTTTGCCTTTATTTTTAGTCTGAGGACGGAGCATGTTTACACAAAAGGGGGCTTCTCAGCAGGGCTTCCTGCTGCTCTTTCTCCTTTTTTTTTTCTCTCTCTTGCTGTGGCTTGCTCCTGCTCCAAGAGCCAGCTGGGCTCCTGCAGCCAGGAGCTGGGACTGGAGGAGCTGAGTGCCTCCAGCAGACCGGGAGTGCTCTGGGTCACTTGTTCAGATGCTGCTGACCCCTCTGGGCCTGCCAGCCTGCTTGCTGCCAGCCTACCCTGTCCCTCTGCCTGGCCCCCAGGGCTTTTGCTGCTTTCCACAGGCTGCCTGCAGGGTGGGGTGGGACTGATTTTTTGGAGTTAATCCTAAATCCTCCCTTGGCTTCTGCTGGCACTTCCCCTGGGGCTTGGTCACAGTCCCAGGCTGGGATCTCTGCCAAGGGTGGGTAGCGAGGAGAGGGGCTCCCTGTTCTGTCTGAGAACCAGCCTCATTGAGCTGCCTTTGGCCACCCAGCTTAAAGCTCAGTCCCTGCTCCAGAAACAGAGACCCCGGTGCTCCTTCCTTCAGACAGGAGACATCCCTATTCCCTTTTTCCCTAGCACAGGACAGTGTTTTTAGCAAACCTAACACAGGTGAATTGAAATCAGTCAGTGCTCGACTTCTCAACCCATCACCAAGACCCAGCACTAGCTACAAATTTTCACAGTAGCAATGCAGGGTTGTTTTGGTTTGTGTATGTCTGTATTTTAATGATGGAGGTCCATACCTCAAAATCAACCTGAGTTATTTTGGGAGGAGCGGTGAAAGTAGAGGAGAGGATGCTCCTTTCCCTGACCAATTTCTCAGAACAGTATGTGAAACTTTTTGGCCTTTTCACATCCTGAACATTAGAGTCACGGAAAAAAAAGAAGATAAGCTGTCCGTTAATGCCCACTATTTTATTTTCCTAGCATATCTCTGCTAATTTTTGTGTAGGGTGACTCCCAAATACTCCCTTTCAATTAGGCGCCTGCTTTCCTGTTTTGGCAGTGGCTCCCAGGTGCCCTGTGAAAGCAGAGCGGCTGTGGGAGCTCATGGAGGGGGCATCACAGGGAGGAGGGCTGGTGTTAATTTGATTGTGCTTTGATGGGGAGATGAAAGGAATCACAACGTGAGTGAAAGAGGCCCAACAACAGCCTCTAAAATGCCTGGTGGGGGTGAAAAATAAATTATCTTGTTAGTAATTCAGTAATTGTGTCCCCTTGGGCTGGGATTCCCCAGTCCTGCAGTAGATGGTACCACGTGGCTGGGGTGAGCGTGGAGCTTGGCTGTGTGGGGCTAAACCCCTCTCCTCAGGCTGGGAAATCTGGGTAGTTCATTTTGTAGGGATGCAGGGAGGTTTGAAGGGCATATTGCTGTCAGGGTGCTTCTGCTTGGGATTATTTTCCATGCAAACCACATCCTTCATGTCACCCGCTTGGGTATCAGCTTCCCTAAGCTGCTCACGCAGAGCCCAGAAAACTCATTTATCATTTTCATTTATTCCTCTGAGGACAAGTGCTTTGGAGGATTCATCCCCCTCCAATGTTCTATGGCCGAGCTGGGAGCTGATGCTGTCCTCTGGGTACCACTGGTAAGGATTTGTGGGAGGTGAGTTTTGCCTGGAGCTGCTCCAGCAGACAGGGAACCTGCAATTGTTGAAGTGATTTATGTATATAGACACTCTGGTGTTGTAAAGATGCCTCAAATGCTGCCTCTGGGGCTTTGATGGTCTGAATTAATTAAAAATATTCCCACAGATTGAATATGAAAGTGATCAAAGCATCCTAATCAGGGGCTTCTGCTTGGGTCTGGGTTGTTTTATTTTATTTTTGGGCACAAGGGGTGTGCCCCAATATCATAAGAGAGGGTGCAGGAAGGATGTGTGTGTCAGAAGATGATCTGCAGCAAATCCCAGAGGCTTTATCCAGGCTGATTGCTGACTTCCTGGCCTGAGACACATCTGGAAACTGGCATCAAATCCCAAGTAGAAATCACCGTGCGAGCAGCAGCAGAAAAAAAATAAAATCCCACTTTGCTACTGAACAAGGTACACACCGTGGTGGATAAAGGCAGGAGGCTGCTAATACACTCTTTATTTATTAAAAAACATGGGATTGCTTTTCCCAGGTTTTTCCAATTATAGTGCATTGAATGGCCCTGACATCACTCTTGAGTCGGGGCCAGCCTATTCAACAGTCTGGCGAAGACATTTATTAACTGGTTACCTGCCAATTGTCTGGGCTAGGAGCTGCGGGACAGATGTGTTTTGGAAAGTGATAACATTGTTAGAGGCCTTATTTAGATAGTGAGAGGAAAGCTACACCACTCTGTCCAGGTTCTCTGAAGTAGGTATTTAAAGCAGTTTATTTAGAAGGAAAAAACCAAAGCAGTTAGTTTGAGATGGAGCCCTGCTGCCCTGTTTGTTGGTAGGTTTTCACGGTGTTTCCCTGCTGGAGGACATCCAGTAGTAGGACTGCGTTGAGGAGCAGCAGTCTCGATTGTCGGCAGATGCTCAGGTGTCAGCACAGCTGCTGCACCCGGGGCTGGGACTGGCACCCCTGTGTCCCTGCTCTGCCGAGACCAGGCAGGATTCCCGAGCCTACCGCCCCGAGGCATCTCCCAGGAGGTGGGTAAAGAGGGGAGGAGGGCTCAGGGTCTGCGGGTCCCGCCCTCCTGCACCTACTGGGCTGCACTGGGGATGGATGCCATGTGCATCTAATCTGCTCCAAAAAATTTCCAGTGGTGGATCCTTTGCTGCCCCATGGACCCTGCTCTAGTCACAGCGATGCCGGGCTAACTCCCTCTTCCTGCAGCCTAAACCCACTGTTTTGGGTCTCTTGAGGACTTGGCACAATCCGGTGTCCTTCCTTTTTACGTTAAACTATCTTGCTTGGAAGACCTCTGGTGCTCTTCAGTCTTCTCCGGGCTGCTCCATCTGAGCAGCCATGGGAGTGAGCAGCCCTCTGCCACGTGCTACTGGGGATGAGCAGAGTCTTGGCCTCCCCTGAGACCCTAAAATGTGTAAGATGTGCCACTGAATGGTGCTGTCATGTACTGGCTGGCCCAGGTCCATTCCTGGAGCCAGGAGAGGCTTTGCTGAGGTTGTTACAGGTTTAAACTTGCTCAGTAGGTAATAGAGTTCCTGATGTACACGGGAGGTTTGGTACACATTGATTTAACCTTTAATTGCTTTGCTGTTTCCCTGTGAAGCAATGCTAAGCTCATCTTCCTAGAACTTGCAAATAAATCCTGAAATACCTTGGCTGGCTTTGTTCTCTAGACTCTGCTTTCATGTGGGGTTTCCCCATCCATTCCTCCTATAAAACCTCCTGTGCAGGCTCTCCTTCAGCAGCAACTTGTTTAATGCTAGAAAACTAATAAAGCTGACTGGTTGGAGGAAGATAAATATCATCCCACATTTTCTCCCTCTCTCCTCATTGCTGTGTTTGGATGGGACAGCTTTATTTAATTGTATTGATTTTTTTTTTGGTGCCACCATATAATAGTTTTCAAATGATGGAGATATTTTGCCTCTTCTTTTTTTTCATTCCTCCAGTGTTTAATTCCAGTCACAGTTCAGCTGTGCCCTGAATTAGCTTTCCTTATTTAGGGATTTAATTTATTAAGATAACTTCTAGATATTAGATTCTTCCTCCAGCCACGTCACTTCTAGTTTGCATTCCTCTGTGGGAAATAGGTCCTTATCTATTGTTCATACTCTCTCCTGGCTTGTGTTAACAATTTTTGGCATTTTTTGTCCGTAAGTAAGGGATTTTATTCTGGTTATACCTTCACTAACCTGGATGGTAGTTCAGTGGTTCTTTCTGATTTTTCTTTTTTTGTTCAAAGGGGAAAATGCATCCATTGAAAATTTGATTTTTGTAGGGAAAATGTATTCTATGACATACACAGAATTAATTTAATAGTTTCAAACAAGCAAACAAAAATTCCTTTTAGGTGACAACATCTTGCTCAACCTTTCCAAAATCAAATGCTGTTATGGTTTGATTTGCATTCTGAAGCCAGACTTAAGGCTGTAGCTGTGTGTGTATTGCATATAGAGGATAATGAAAACCTTCCAAAAATAAAAAGATACTATCATTTTAGACACAAAATCAAAAAGTCAACAGAAGGAATAGTTTTCTTTTGAAGTACCACTGTCATATGGATAATATATCCATAATTTATTATGGGAAGCTTGGGAGCATGGGGTGCTATAGTCATGAAGATGGCAGAAGGCTCATGGCAGGATCTGGTGGATTAAGTTGTATCATCTTTCCTTTGAAAGATGGGGATTTGATCAGCATAGATTGGGCTTTGTCCCAAACTATACATGGAGTAACTCTGAGATGGAGGGGAGGTCACTCCACAAGTCCAGAGGATGTGTGTCATCACTACTGAACTGCCACCCATTTTCCTCCAATTGTTGTGCCTTGACTCAGCCCAAATTCTGATCTCTCAAGCCTAGGGCTTTTCACTGGAGAAGTTCTTCAGAGCTTCCCACAGCTGGGCACTCTGGGCATGACTTCCAAGAAATACCATTCTGTAATTGATAATGGTACCCCATTGATTTTTCTGGAAGAAGGATGGAGCAAGGGACACTGTACTTCTTGTCCTCTTTGCAATGAATAAAATAATTTTTGCCAGCTGGTTTGAATACCACTGAACAAGCCAGGTTGAAAATACCACATCAAAGAAATTAAATAATTGAATTATAATTAAGTAATGGAAGGATTTATATATTACAGCAACTCTACTGCTTAGCATTAAATAATGCAAAACATAAGAAGAATTTAAAAAGTTGAAACACCTGTGTTAAAACCTCTTACTTTTTTTCTCCTAACCAGAATTTCAGAGTTTCTAACTGTAGAAAATATTCATTTTCTGGCTTTTTTTTTTTTTTTTTTTTTTTTAATTATTAAACCCCACCAACCTGTAGAGACAGAGTAAGTGCCAAAGAGCTCTACTAGCTACTTCTGGGCACATTCCTAAGTTTTCCTTTATTTAAGCAGTACTTTTGTGATCTGAGTGTGCTCTTGTGTACGTTAGTGGTTTTCCGCTTTCCCGAGAAGCTGAGGCAGAGATAAAGCAGGCACATGGGGAGTGGGCAGAAATTAGCATTTCCTCTCACCCCGTCCAGTCCTGCAGGAGATGTGGTCTGCCTGGGGGGAGCTTGGAGGGAGGGTGGGCTACCTCCTCACCTGAGAGAGGTGACAGCATCCTGGAAATGAAAATTGCTCTATTAGCTAAAGACAAACATCGGAGACAGATTTAAGCAGCTCCCTTTGTTTATTCTGCCCTTTATGCTATTTTTAGCTGCTGGCTAGCACCCAGTCCTGCAGGTCCATTGCCTTTAGGGAGAGGAGGTGCTCGTGATCTGATGGCTCTCACAGCTGGGATGCTCCACGAGGAGTTCGGGGTGCAGTTACCAAAAAAGGATAAATATGTCAAGGGCTGATGACGCTTTTTTTCAGGGTTTCGATAGTTTCAAACAGATCAGCCCTGGCGCTTCTGCTCCAGTCTCTCTTGCTCGCCTGAGGGTACTCAGCGCAGACATCCCATGTCCCCCCAAGCCTCCTCTAACACTGCAGACCATTGCACTGGCTGCTGTCAAACCTCTTTCCAAGAAGCATCCTGCGGCAGGCTGACCTGCAGGACGCGCTGCAGAACCCCTGAGCAATTTAAGAAGAGGTCGCCCAGAGTGCTTTCCCTCGACAGCGCTGTCAGGCTCCCGCTCGCTGATTTGTCTGCTCGGCTGAGCGGTGTTTGTGCTCGGGGGTGATTCCTCGCCCTGCAGCAGCATCGCCGGCAGCGGGACAGCGTCCCTGTGCTGCTCCGGCCCTAAGTGACATCTGAATACCCCGGGGTTGTCTCTGCCGGGGTTGGTGGGGATACGCAGGTGCGGTGGAGGGTGCTTTTTGGGAGAGGATTAATGGTGGGATCCCCGGAGCCCACAGCAGCAGGAAGCCGCATTGTGTGTTGACTTTAAACAGGCGGTTTGGGAGATCAGCTCTGGAGCAGAAAACAGCGACTCGGGAGGAACAAACACTCGCTGCTTCAGAAGGGCGGCGATTTCCTTTTGGGTAAACACGTCATTAATCTCAGGGAGCACATTCTTTTCCATCAAAAGATAAGGGATTCCAGTTGCCTTTCTCAGGGCTTGGCCTTTTTAGATTGTTTTAACTGTGGCTTTCGCTCCTTCAATTACAGACTGTACATACTCTCTCTTTTTAGGTTTGCTGGCTTTATTGTGGGTGCAGAGAAAGTATTGGGCAAGGAAACTCCTTCCCTGCTTTCTTTAAATTTGCTCTAATCCTTCCTCACCACCACCCTCTTGCCAAACTTTTTTTCCCACTAAAACCTGTCTATTTTTTGCTACTTGCAGCTCTGACGACTTTGAAACGTAAGTGTGGTGTTTGTCCTGATTCATGAAATCTCCTTAGTGCTTATGATAAAATAGGAGCTTATTTGTTCACAAGTGGAAAAATAGCCATGAGCTTCTCTCCCCACCCTGGGCTGCCTCTTACTGCTCAGCTTTGTTTTGGCCCTTCTGAGGGCCCTTTTGACTTGCTGTGAGGTGTGGGGTGATGCCAGCTGTGGCAATTTTCAGCTGGCATCATTCTGACACATGAGGTCACAGCAATGGCAGAGGTGCTGCTTTCGCTTCTGCTCCCTGTGGCTTGGGGTCTGTGGTCACTCTGAGCCCTTTCGATCATTAATGTGTTTAACTGACATTTAGGGATGAAATTACAGAGGGAATTGAGGAGTCTCTTTGCATTCTTAGCTCCTCTTCCCAATATTTTCTGCTAAGGGCTGCCAACAGCAACATGGGTTGGGGTTGGTTAGAGCAGGAGCTGAGGAGCTCCCACGTCCTGTATCTCTCAGTGCCCTGGCAGCTCAGGCAGATGCTCTGCAGCCTTTCTGCACTGTCAGTGTGGCCACATGCTGATGTGTTAATTGTGTAATAGCTTCATTTTTATCACTGCATAATCATTGACCTGCATGCGTTCAATACAAAAATTCCTCTCTATTTTTTCCCTTGCCCAGTTTAAGATTCTTAAAGCAGAAATACTGAGACTGTTGGAGCTGCCTGCAGGTGGGATGCAGTCCTGAGGACTGAGATGAAGCAAAGTCATGACATCATTTGTGACATATGGAGAGGGAATGATCCTGTGTTTGCTCTTTTCCATCTGGGCTGGGCTGCACATGCCCCATCTGCAGCTATAGAGCTGTGCTGCTGCCCACAAGTCCAGCGTGGAGCTGATGTGCTCCTGGTTTGCAGGGCATGTGCAGTGCTGCATGCTGACTCACATGGCACAGGCATTGCAATGGAGCTGCAGAAAAGGGCAAGCTGGGTTGGGTGCATGTGGTCCCCTGGGTAGGCGAGTCCAGTGGTAGCTGACAGGAGACAGGGGCATCAGTCTCATCAGTTTGTCCCACCTCCTCAAGCTCTGCTCCCCTGCAGCTCTTCTCTTTTCCTTCTGCTTCTTCCCAGTCTTCCAGCCAAAACTTGACTTTCCAAAGGTGAAGCAGGAGATGTCCTGGAGGATGTCAAAACATTTTTGTATTCCTGTACAAGTTCAGCAAAGGTCATGTTTATTCTCTGTTCTTGTCAGCACGGCTCTGCCGCTCAATGCCCTCTGCTTCCATGACTCATCAGTTCCCTTACCATTGTCTTGGAGAACTGGGACTTTCTGGTGAAAATCTGTTCATGCATCCAACAGGCCGAGTGTCAGCCCACAGCAAGCTGAGCAGTGGACCACCACACTGTCCTCTCTCCACCTCCAGCATTACTGCCCTCTGCCTGTTTTCCTTCCCAACCTTTCCACATTTTTCTCATACATTTCTGCCTGCAACTGACCTGTAGCAGGGTGGCAGCAGTAGGACAGTGCCTGAGATCAGCAGTGGTAGTGTTGGACTTGCCTGGGAAAAAATATTGGGAGGACCTTGGGAGCTGGAGCTGGGTAGTTGTGAAGGCGTGGCTACAGAAACAGGCCAGCCTTGGAAGAGCTTGGGAATGTGATTGTTAATGTTGGTGTTAAACAAGCCCAAACACAGGAAGCCAGGTGTGTGCATGGAGGGATGTGGAGGCTTGTGACTGCACTGCTTTGATTGATTTATTTTTCATTCTGTTGGGAAAGGTGATTCAAGTGTTATTTGTGACCATGGTGCCCTCTTCATGCCTCTCTGATTATGCAAATCCCCTGGAGAGGTGCACCATTTTCAGTGCCCATTGCTGGGTGTGCTGTATGGCACTGCAGGGCTATGGCTGTGGTCAGCTGGAACCACGTCATTTTCTAGCACATCCAGCACTTCACTGAGGAGATCCAGAGCTGTTGCATCAAATGATCCTGTGCTGTTTGTTGCCTGAAGTTAAATTTCGGTGTTTGCATAGAGTAGGGGGGGCAGGAGAAAACAGAAAGATAAAGTCCTTGGGGTTTTGGCAACATTCATGGCTTTGCATCCATCTCTGCACATCCACAGTTCCTGTGTGGATGGTTAATGCTGCGGATCTGCAATTGCACACTGAGATGCTGAAAAACCTATTGCTGGTGGTGCTTTGGCATCCAAATTTTACTTCATTTAAGCTAGGCATGCCTAACTTTCCTTTGACAAGTGAATATGCTGCTCTCATGTGATAAGCTGTGGGTTGTATGTGTGTTTGGGGGACTTTGGTCACCACCAGACGATGGGTGATCTTATTCTGAAGGCAGGAGAAGAATTTGTATTTTAGGGCTTCTGGGGGTAGAATTTCACTCCTTCCCTGCTGTAGAGCACTTCAACCTATGTAGGAATTAATTTGGTTTAGGACACCCAACAGTCACCTGATAGACCACAACCTCTGAGAGATAACCAGCCTGACAGGGCTTGACTTGCCCGTGGGGGAGTCAACAGCTCAGAAGTTCTGGGCTTGTACCTTGCCCTTGGCTAAGGGTTTGGAGGAGGAAAATGTAAGCATGTGGTTGGTGAGGAGTGGAACTTTATCTTACAGCAGAGGTGTGTGTTCAGATGAGGATGGCACAGTGGGACCGGGCTGTGAGGACCATTCCTGTTTTCTCCACAGTGGTGTGCTCGGATATCTCCAGCACCCACAGCAGCACCTCATTCTGGGTGTGCGCTTGGACTGGCATCCAAGAGCTGGAATTCAGAACTTGTGCCAGAAGGGTTTAGTGGTGGAAGAAGAAATGGGAAAAAGACAGAGAGCAGAGATAATTATGCCAAGGATATATAATTATTCTTTGGCACTCCATGTCTTACACATCACACAGGATCCTGAAAATGCTGAGGTCAGACCTGGGAAATGTGCTGCAAGACAAACACTTCCAGCTGTTCCCCTGAAAGCAAATCTCAGCAAGTACCTTCCAGGAGGGAATGTGTGGGCTCACTTATTTTGGAAAAGAAAAAATCTCACCATTTCAAGCCTTCAGCATTCACCTTTGTAATTAAAATCTCTAATCACAAGCAGAGTGCAATATGGGACTGTCTTCAGGGAGCTGTTTCTTAAGGTGGTTTTCCATTTTTGCACTATTTAGCCCTTGCCTTGGTGCCAGGCTTTACTTAACCTTAAGCTTGTGAACAGGCTTATTGAATTTGGCCAAGACTTAACTAATCTGTAATGAGCTCCAGGTTGCCTGGAACTTGGCAGTGCTGCTGTGCTCTGTGCTGTTGCATAATGGCCTGACCCTGTGTAACCACAGCTTCGCCTTGAGCCCCTTCTCCAAGCTCTTTGAGCTCCCATTCTGTAACCCTGGGCTTCATGGAGGGGCTGCCCTCATAAGGGGAGTCCTGAGTGCCAAAAATCTCATGCTTTCATGCTCTTCCACAGGGTGAGAGGTGGGAGAAAGTACAAGAAAAACCCAAGGGAAGAGAGGGGATGCAGCAGTGGCAACCAGATGAAAGCTGGTGCCTCCTCCCAGACATCCGTGATGGATAGAAAGACATCAGAGTTGTGACCATCTTCTTCCTCCTCTGGCTACATCAGGCTGGTGTACAGCCTCCTGTCCCCCTGCACATGTGAACAGAGGATGCCCATCCTGAAAACTCTTCCATTTCAGACTTGTTAGGTGGTTTTTACTGTTTATAACATCATTTTAATAAGAGAAACTGGAAGGACTTGATTTGTGAAGAATCACAGGAATAATTCAGATGCTGCTCTAAGTAATTTTTTTCCCCTATTGTTTATTTGGATCAGCTCAACCACTTGAGAAATGCATTATTTGCTTTCTACTTATTGAGTATCTAATGATGAAAATAAATTGTTACTGCTCTTTATTGTGCATTTCCCATAAGGCTGACACGGCACAGAGAAGGAACCGGATTCTTTTCTTCTAGCATGACACAGGGAAGATTGTTTATAGCACTTCAGCTCCAGCCCTCTGCAAGCCAGCTGAGAGCAGGATCATTAAAGGCAGGATTTAGAGGCTGTGGGGTTGCATAAATTGATTGAGAGCAAAATTTTTCAGACAAATATTTTGTAATGAACAAGGAGGGAGCAATCTGGTTTGGATTGTATACCCAGCAGTAAGCTGGAGAAAAAGATCTCCTTACAGAAAAAATGAATAAAATGATCTTGCCTCGTTTGAAGATCAGAGTGCCAAATATAGACCCTATCGCATTTCCTTCCCTCCTCCTTCCGAAGCTCGTCCTTTTGAAGTGCACTTTCAATGGGATGTGGATAATTGACTCTCTGAACAACTGACCGAGGGCTCTGTTGGTTTAACCGATCGGTCTCAGTTGCTGATTCCTGTTTTGTTTTGGATGATTTCAGCCCAATTGCCCTGTCAGCTACAATTAGTCACATTAATATTAATAAGCTGAAAGGTCACAGATGTCTTGCACTGGTCTCAGGCACATGGGCAGGCAGGAGATGCTCCCAGCATGTTGTCCTCAGCCCCATGCTCATGTGGCCCTAAATTGAGGTGACTGCAGATCCTAGTCTGAGCAAAAGGGATGTGAGGTTGGCTTCACAGGAGGGTGATTGAGTGAGAAAGGGTGCAATGACAACTAACATTTGGATGAACTTCTCTTCAATTAGTCAAGAAGGTTCCTGGTTTCTGTATACAGGGGAAATGTGGAATGGCCTCTCACCTGCCAGAGCTGTGAGGAGAGGAAGCAGAAGTGGGATAGAGCTGTAGGCACATCCTGTGTCTCTTTCAGCAAATCCATGGCTGTTGTTTTCTGTGGTTCCAGTGACATCTGCCATGGCTTTGGGCTTTTGTCTCTTCCACTGAGGATTTCCACCTAGGGAAATAAAGTAGGAAAGGGAACAACATATAAATAAATGGAGCACTAGGGGATCACTTAATTTCTTAAGGTTGAAAGGGGTCAGATGCACACAGGTGCAGGTCAGACATTGGACTCATGGGTCTCATGGTCAGTGTGTGGCCATAATATGGCCAAAATGGTACCACAAAAAATGTAGCCTGGTTGTTCATTGGTCTGTACACTTGGCCTTTTGTACGAGGAAGGAAACAGAAGGCACCCAAAGTGCCTCATTTGAATTATATAGCCCCAAAACACCATTGGAAGACCCCAGTTGGAGATGGTTTACTTACAAAGCAGGACGCTGTGCCTGGTGAGGTCCTGCAACAATCTGTTTTCAGTTTGATGGTATTTGGCATTTTTCTTAACTTCCCAGAAGATAGAAAAGGGAATGTGCAGATTCAACCTGAAATGAACCCCAGCTGGGAGGAGCTCGCAGCAGCCTGGCAGAGAGGGTCAGGATTCAGATGACCTCCACAAACTGGGCAAGTGGTACGAAAAGGACAATTTGTGATTAGGGAAAACCTGAATGATAGGAATCTGTGAGAGTAAACTGTCAAGAGAGGCTAGAGTTCACTTCACAGGAGATTTTTGTGAATCAGTGGGGTAAACTTTTATCAAGTGGCATAGATGTATTTGATGCTGCTGCTTCAAAGCTCCAGTTGAAGAAGGTCTGCAGATCTTCATGGGATGAGATGAGTATTTTGTTCACCTTTTAGATGAAAAATTAACGTTTCTCTGAGGAGCACATACTTGGCCAAGGACCAACATTTCCCTTGAGCAGTTTGGTGGGAGCTCTGCAGACTGGCCATGTGCTGTGCTGTCATGAGCATCAATTTCAGTTGAAGTCACATAGGTCTGGACTTACAGGAGCATACAGCCTACACAAATTCCCCCTCTATTTCTCCAGAAACTGCACTTTCTGCAAACATCTGTGAGGTCCAGAGGTCAGTGTGTTGCACTGAGCTTGTTCCCTATAAATCTCATCTGGGACTCGTTCCTAGCGAAGAGAGCTAGTGCTTTTCCAAAGCCTAGCAGCAGGAGACCTCTCCTATCAGTGTGTTTCCATCCATGTTTGGGCAACACAATGAATGCAGATGTAGTAGGAAACTTTTGATTATCTATAGGGTTTTTCTGTGTAAACTTCAAAGCTCTGTGGTTAGTTATATTCTGAGACTTTAAATGGATATGTCTTGTGCTCAGAGCTCTGATTTAATGTTCTGGTTTAATCTATTGTCCAAACATAATTAATGTCTTTGAGGCATGGGACAGCTTTGATAGAGTCTTTTTTTAATTTCTGGCCATCACCCTGTGCAGCCATAAACAGCATCCTGCCTGCTAATGAGAAAATTCAAGTTATTGGAGTCACATGTCTTGTGGAAATAGATTGTAGTGGCAGGAGAAAAAAAGGAACTGACTTTGCTCACCTTCCACCCCCAGCTGGCATAAGCATTTGGATTTTTGACAGGGAGGAGAAGTTTCCACAGATTAAGATACTCCATCAAAAAGCAGTGTTGCCCATTAAAAATGAAATTATTATTTAATAGTCACACGCATTAATTATTTAACCTGCTTTTGTGAGTTATGTTTTCTGTCTATAAGCATCTAAAACCTTTCCTAATTAATGCCTTGCACGCCAGCTGTCAGGCTTAACCCTTCCTAACAAATTGAGACTTGTGGAAGAATTTGAACCATCCTTCAAGTGTGTAGTGAGGGGGTTTGATCCTCCATTACATACCCAGTAAACCAGGGGCATGACACTGGTATAGCACCCATCACTTTCCCCCCTCCCCCGTTTTCTGTAAAACTTGTTTGGAAAGTAAAACTCGTGTGCGTGTCCTTAGAAAGATGGGGCAGGAGTGGCAACCCTGGTTTCTGCCTTCTCCCCCACCATGTAAGTTGATGTTCATCCTTTCAGATGGTCCTTGGAAGCAGCCCCTGCAGGTGCATGTGTTTAGAGGGGGGTGGTCGCTGAGAGCAGCTGGAGGGGCTCCTGCAGCCCTGGTGGTTCCTGAGGTTCTCCTCTCGCCCTCCATGTCTCCACAGAGCACGGCTTCATTGGCTACTCCGAAGAGCTGGTGTTCAACAACACACTGCCAGATTACAGCCAGGGGGAGTCCTTCTTCACTGTTTTTGGAGTGTTTTTCCCAGCTGCCACAGGTAAAGTTAAGTTTTATCCTCACCCTTTTTTCCTCCACAGGAATATCTTGGAGATGAGCAGAAGCAAGGGGCTTCTGGGGTGCGAGGTGAAGTGAGCAGGACTGCACTTGGCTGTAGCAGACCCAAGTGATCAATTCAAATGTTCAGGCTTCCCTCCAGCATCTCAAATTTTTTGTAGTCCTGCCTTGCTCCCTTGAACGTGCTCTTCTGTTTTTGTGGTTAGAAACTGTTGGTGAACTCTGTGGGTTGATGGGGTCCTGTAAATCCTTCCCTGCCAAGGACAAGGCGCAGGCACTGATCTTGGCCAATGCTCTCAGGGCAGAAGGATCAAGCCTATTTAAAAGATCTGATCATGATTTATCAAATCAGATGAGTCAGATGAGCCTAGTGACTTTATTGCACTGGGAGAGTGGGAAGAGCACAGGAGGATTTTCTCTCCATCCTTACCTAAGGAGGTGTCTGAGCTGGGCTGATGCCATTGCCCATGATGGACCCACCACTCGCTGCGTGGTGTCACAGGTTCATCCTTGTATGTCAGCAGAGCTCATATTTATGAGCTTAATTAGATACCTTCATATCATCCATTCCCTTAAATTGCCAGGAAGATGCATGTCCCCTTTCCAGAGCTGACAATCTCCAGTGGGAATGCAGTAAACTTCAGTTGAAGTTACAATACCTTTTGTTGATGCTGGGTGTTTTAAGCTATAAAAAGTACTGATTATAAGCAGTTTCCATAGTGATGAATCCTTGGATTACAGAATGAATTTTCAGAGGATCAGCTCTAAGCAACTCACTGGAAGTTGCAGAATTGCTGTGGTACAAGGAGACAAATGAAATTGTTTTGTGAAACAGATGGGACTGGAGGAATGGTCTGGTAGCAGAAGTCACTTTGTCAGGTGCACCTAGTGCAGGACTTCAGATTTTTCTTTGATATCCTCTCTCCCACCTTATCAGGCTGGCTATTGCCTCTGTGGACTTCCTCCTGGAAAACTCACCTTCCTGAACTCTTGGCACCACGGAGATGTCTTCTGCCCTCTTTTTTGTTGTCATTTTTGGTTGGCCCAAGGAGTCCCCAAGAGAAAAAAACTTTCTCATGAGCTCTGTCACTGGTGTAGGAAAGCAGGTTGTTTTCTGGTTCCTTGGTTATAGAAGAAGGAGCAGTTACAACAAAACTGTGCAGAAAATGACCGTGATTAGCCATATTAAATGATTTTTTGTCACTGCTAATGCTTGGCTGCTAGGAAGAATGCCAAAGCTAATAGATACAATTTGTTTAAAGCCCTGGCAGCCTGTTGCTCTGTTTAGTTAGCAGTAGTAATACCAGTAGTAACGTCAAACATTCTGTGAAAATACAGTTTGGGATGATGTATAATTACTTTGGTTGTTAACACAGCTTTTTCATGTGTTCTTTTTAATTGCTTGGTTATTTACTCGATTTAAATTATTCCATCAGAGTAGCAGTGCCAGTGGTACCATACAACATCACTATCACTCCTGTCACTGCTGTTTGGAGCACTGTGGAGTTCAAGAGCCTCATAAAATACAGAGCTGTGTTTGGTGCTCTGCATGGAAGAGCTTGTGGTCTGATTAAGAAATTTCTAGGATGGGAGTCGAGACTTCTGTGCTGCCAGTGCTGCTGCTTCAGGGCAGGCAGCGAGATGCAGAGGGTGAGCAAGTGTCACTGAGGAATGACAGGGACAAGCTAGCACTGCTCCCAGGCTGTCACCTCCAGCCTGTGGTCCTCCCCACCACCCACCTCAGTGGCACCCACCTCTGCTGGAACCCCCACAGTGACCTGGTTGAAGCACTGGAAGTAAAATCCTTTGCCTTGAGACACAACAGAAATCTGGGGAGAGTTTCAGCAAAACCATATGATGTTTAGTTTTGAGGGGATACATTGAGCCAGTTTGAAACAGTTCTTTGACCCACAGAAATGTTCTGTTTATCTTTAGTTATAAAATGTTGTGTTTACTATTTTTAATTTGTAGCATATGCTAGCTTACAATTTAAGATGCTATTTTGGTAACAAAGTTTTTAAAAAAGAATATTTCGGAAATTGTGAAACAAATTGTTTGGGCCTTTTGAGATGAAATGTTCCTCTTTGAAGTGAAACTATTTTGATCTCTTCAGGATAGGCTTCTTCCTCTGTCTCTGAGATGGCTATCTGAATTCAACCAGCTTAAGTTTGGTCTCTGGGATATACTGAAAAGTGGCTGTTAGTTACCCATTTCCACCAGACACAGCAGTGAAACAGAAATGTCTGAAATGCAAGCTGGTGGCTGTAACAGCAAAGAGGGGCAGCCACTTCAGGAAGGGGGAGCAGGACCTGTGGGGAGACCCCTGCCAGGACGAAACAGGCAGGAGGAGCAGTTGGGGCCATGTTTCAACTGACGGGCATAGGATGGTCATCCCAGCCTTTTGCAGACCAGTAGCACCATGCTGCCTCCTATGAGTATCCTCCTCAGGGTGTTTTGCTCCAGGTCAGGTTGTTTTCTCTGTCCCTCTGTGTTTTATTGGTATGACTGCAGCAATGAAAGTGAAGTTACCCCAGTTTTACAGTTGAGCGCTGGTAAGCAGGGGCTGGTCTGTTTGCTACCTGTGCAATAGCTGTTTAAACCATTTCAGCTGGATGTTCAGTGCAGCTGGCCTAATTCCCCCAAGTTTGTCATTTAATCATAGGAAAGTAGCCAAGAGATCCAAAACATACATCTAGAGCTGGCCTAAATGGGAGAGCACGGGTACAGAAGACTTGGATTTGCTGGCTTCAGTCAAAAGACTGAAATACACGCTGTGGAAGATGTGAACATACCCCTGTAGAGATGCTGTGCATTAACCAGCTGTTCTTCTGCATGTTAGTAAATACCTTCTCAATGCACACATTTTGCTGCTGTGCTGTGATAGGTGAACACTTGGATACCCACCCAGCCAGGACTTTCCAACAGGGAGGGAGTCTCGGGAGCCACCTGCCCACAGTCAGCTTCCAGCAGCAGCCATGCAGCCGTCAGTGCATTTTTAAAATTAAGATAAAAGCCGTTTCTGTTGTGCAAAAAATGTTTTTCTACTAAATCCCCAAGGTTTTCTGTCTAATGAAAGAAGTGTGTTGTCTTGTGATACAAGAAAGTAAGATGTCATTTGAAGCGGCGTTAGTGGAAAATATCACTGCACAGAAACCAGTTCTGAAATAAACCATATCTGGCACTTGCAAAATGACAGCAAATAGATTTAGAAGTTTTGGGCTAAGTTATCAGATGATGTAAACTGGCACAACTCCATTGAAGTCTATGGCAAGGTGCCAGCTTACATCAGTGGAGAAGTTGGCCCTTTAAAAAAATTAGCTACAAGCCTTATCTAAGATTTTCCATTCTTCACCTCCTGGGTGAAGGAAAAAAACTCACCTTTTTTATTTTATAGTATGTTCACTGAAAAATGCACTGGGCGTTTGCAAGAGTGATCATATCTGCAGCTATAAACCGTGGCTGGTGGGGCTGGTGGCTGTGCCTGACACACAATGTAGGTGGTCCCCTCATGCACTGCCTGGATGATGCCCAGGACCAGATTACACTGGGAATAGCAGCGACATACAGAGTGTCTCAGCCATAATTTCCTGGCTGGCTTGACTGTGTTTTCATGCTTCTTTGTCCAGAAGCTTTGTCACTATCTGCTGCTCTCTAAGATAATAGCCAGTGTGGAAAATCCAGCCTGCTATCTCATTGAAACAGAGAGGTGGATAATTTTCTCCATGGAGAATCTGCAGATATGATTGCTTGAGTTCAGAAGGGATTGGCCATTTTCCTAGGGATAGGCCTGTGTCTGATGGAAGGAACATCCCGATTTCTTCCTACCTTGACTGCTAGGAAGGACATGCAGACAGAATCTGCAGTGAGTGTTGAGATAGTTCTGTATCTGCCCTGCCTGCCATATGTGTTCTTAACTTGAAAGAAAAAAGCATTTTCAGAAGAAAGACTGATTTGTTCAGGAAAACTTGTTAACTCAATGGGTTTAAAAGGCCAGTGGTGGTAGAGAGTGGCTCTGGCATTGCCCATACATCTGTACTACCAGATTGTCCATACCTTTGCCCTGGTCATGTCAGAGTCATAATTGCAGTGTGGACGAGATGGCTTTGGCCTGAGTGGCTGAGAGTATCAGAGTTGCTTCCCTCTGGTGGCCTTGACCTTTGGTTGTGGAACCCATGAAACTCTGGTGACCTCCTGGGAGCCCTGACAGAAGCTAGTGGTGTGCAGTGGCCTGGGTGTGACCCCTGGTCACTGCTGGGCAGGAGGTCAATCATCAGTCTCAAGATCCTCTTTATGTGGCTCTGGGAAGTCATCTCCTGGCTGCTCCCGAGCGTGCGTGGGTCTGTGGGAGGGAGGCAATGAGGCAGCCCAGGCTGTGCAGTCATCGCTGTGCCGATGACTCACGTCTTCAACTTTTTTATGTTCAGTCCAGAAAATGCCATTTTGGTGTTTCCCCAGTGCTTTGCTGAGGCAGGAGTTTGGATGAGGAAAAGGTGACTCAAGCTAGAAGATTTAAAGGTGGTGCCAGATGTTTGAGAAACTTGGCCAAGAAGCACATGAGATTAACAGCTGTCCTTCTGACAATAGTTTGTTCCCTTTGGAAGAAAAATTCAGAGAATTCAGAGTTTTCTTTGTCTCTGAATTGCAGAGTAGCATGTCATCAAAGAGTGCTTCATAGAGACTTTATTTAGCATATTTGTGACCATTTCCATGGACTTCTGCCTTCCTAACTTTTCTTACCTCTAGCTGTTGTGTAACTGTTTGAAAGGAGCAGGGCTTGAACACTCCATGGAAGCTTTATCTAAAGAAAACCAGAGCAGCTGACAAGCTTTTAGCTGTGCTGTTCAGAAGTATATCCACAAAATAGTCTTCCAGGAGAAAATTAAAAACTTGATTTTTAATGCTTTCAGTATGGTGTCAAGGATTCAAATCTGGTCTGAATTTGGAGGAAAAGCTCTTCCAGGAGCTGAGGAATGCCAGGATTCTGTGGGGACTGGGGAGCAGTTGTCAGGGCTCTGGCTCCATGGTGGAGATGACAGGAGAAGATGGCTGGTGAGTGGACTGATCAAGGGGGGAAAAAAAAGAGATTATAAAGGAAAAAGCATTAATAACAAACAAACAGATACATAAACAAATAAATAAAGCCCTGGATGTGTTTGGCAGCATGAGAGTGCCTTGTGCTCATGGCAGTGCTGTCCTCATGGCAGAGCAGTGAGGAGAGGTGTTGCAATTCCCTTTGAGCAGATGTGGAGATGGTGCTATGAAGATTCACAGCAACGCCTGGGACAGAGCAGAGCAGAGTTTGTGTTCTATGATTAGCAACCCAGCCATTGCTGACAGCCCATCAAAGGCCAAGGTCTGTAGGGAATAGGGAAGCCATCCATCTGGCTGATTTGGGTTTGTCCCCTTTACCCTGAGATTGGTCCCATGGCTCTTGTCTATCCTTCATCTTGGGAAAAACCCCTTCCAAGCAGCAATCTGTGTTTGAGCTTTAAAATGCAATGGGCTGTTGCTGATTTAGAGCTGTAGTCACTCAGATTTGCAGCAGCAGAGACTGACCTTGTCATTCTTATGCCCTCTGAACACGAGGAATGGCTGCTGGGCTTGGCAGCCACGGTGGACTGGCATGTGGTCGGTCCCCTGCTGCCGGGCTGCCAGATGCTGTGGGTGCCATGGTGCCATGGTGCTGGCATCTTCCTTCCCATTGTTCTGTGGTGATCTCACCCTGGCCCCAGGGACCGTGCCACCAGCACTGCTGGCTGGCTCCTGATCCACGTGTCCTTATGGAGACATTAGTCTGACATCCCGGGGGGGCAGTGGCGGGCAGAAGTTAGCGTCCTAAAGTCTCTTTGGTCCTGCCTTCAAATTATACAAATTCCCATCAGGATTTTAAATCATAGGCTTTTATTTATTTGTTTTTATTTATAGCACATACCTGAAGTCTTCTAAGAAAACTTTTGGCATAATGTGGCAAGGGAATCTCTGTTTTCTTGACAAGTCTGGTATGACTCCTCCTTCAGCTATGGACAAAACCCCTTAACCAATCTGTACCTTGGCTTTCTAGTCTTAATGTAGAGACTCTAATCCTCTGATTCATCCTGTTTCCCTCTCTTGTGTCTTTAGATGGTAATTTTTTAGGCTAAGGACTGTCCCTGATTGTATAATACCCTGCACTCTGGCCTAAAATAACAGTTCAGTATTTTATTCTTAGTCCTACCATGTGTTTTCTATGTGACACTGGGACAATCACTTGCCCTCTCAGTGTTTCTGTTTTCCTATCTGCAAGGCAGAGATAATGCCTACTTCCAAAGCAGATCCCTTGGCTGGAAGGTGCCACCTACGTGCTGAGAGCACTGTTATTCCCTCTGCTAATGTGATCATCATTTAATATGGACAGGACATTCTGTTTTCTAGCAGTGGCTGTCCCCTGTGAATGCAGGGACCTGTAATGGATCTGCTCTGGGGGTTGTACCACCAGCTGCATGTGCTGCCCTGATGAACAGTGGCATTTCTCTTCAACAACTGGGCAGCATTGTCTCCTGTTAGGTTTGTATGAAGATAAGATGGGATTTGTTCACATACTGCTTCCCCCCCAGCATTGTTCAAACTGGACAGAGGTTTCTTTGACATGTTAGTGGTGACTTGCTTCTGTTAAAGACATGAACATTTTTTTACCAAGCTATTGATGGGAGCCAGTATTTGTCTGTGTGGCAGTGCAATGAAGTGATATAGTTACTGTTCTGAAACAATCAATGAACTGATTGATTAAATTTTATTAGATATTGCAATGTATATTATATATAATATAACTTAGATTGACTCTAAATTGCACTTGTGTCTGCAAAATACAGGTGTGATGGCTGGGTTCAATATGAGTGGAGATCTCCAGAAGCCTTCTTCCAACGTCCCTCTGGGGTCTCTGGCTGCTATTGGCACCTCGTAAGTCATTGCTTGGGGAAAATTTGCTCTGGAGACTGCCCTGAGTGTGACCAATCCATTTCATGTTCCCATCAGCTTTCTATTACTCAGCCATCTGGAAAATTAAAAGTGTGGCTCTCATTCCAATTGTCATCCATTACCACCACATACTCTGGGTGGGTTGGAGATGTTTGTTAGTGAGGATGTGCTCAGTCCTTCCACTGCTGGCTGGGATCTGTGCTGGTGCTGGGGTGCTTGTGCTGCTGCAGCCTGGCTGTCCCAGAGTGGAATGCAGAGTTCTCCAAGGCTTGGGAGGGGAATGATTTTGTCATTCACTGCTGTTGATTTCAAAGTGGGGGGGGGGGTATTACTTGTCCCTCCCCCCATTGTGTTCTTTTTCTATATAAATAGAAAAGAAGTATCAAAATTTTGTACTTTTTATTGCTGGGCAAATGAGGCCAAGAGAGGTGAGATGACCTACCCACCTGCAAGACAGAGGAAACAGAGGCCCTGCATCACCAAGTCATGCTCTTCCCAAGGAAATGCTACTTTCCAGGAGAACTTTCCACTGCTGCATATTAAAAAAAAAAAGCCCTCAGTAGGTTTTCCTGCCTGCTTTTATTGCCATCTAAATTGCCTTTGAAATTATTTCTTTTAATTGTGTACCAATGTTCAGTCAGGGAGGAAGATTCTTCACAATTTGGAGGCATTCCTGCTGGAAATGGTGCTTGTTTTCAGAGGGTGGATTCCACAGGACACAGAAGTATCACATGAATCCATCTATCCAAGGCTGTGGTCATTCCGTTCTCTGCTGTCTGGGCTTTACAGACAAAATTATCCCCCAGCCTGAGTATGGAAAGGCCAGAACTCCAGAAGAGGATCCTGGCTGAGGCTGCAGAGCAGGCTGGCTGTGCTGATAATGTTGCTGCCAGATGGGGGGACCTGTGTACCTGCAGAGCCACAGAATGACAGAATGGTTTGGGCTGGAAGGGACCTTTAAAGGCCATCCAGATCCCGCCCCCTGCAATGAGCAGGGACTTCTTCAACCAGATCAGATTGCTCTGAGGAAACATTCAAGGTCCATCCTGACCGTGAATGTTTCTGGAGATGGGGCATCCACCACCTCTTGGGGCAGCCTATTCCTATGTTTTACCACCCTTATTGTAGAAAATTTGGTTTTTTTCAGCTAGTCTGAATTGACCCTCTTTTAGTTCATACCATTACCCTCTGGCATTTTGCTACAGGCCCTACTAAAAAGTCTGTCCCTAGGACTGGGATATTTCTCCCCTGCACACCTAAGGAGTGTGGGTAGCTTCCCCTCAGGGGTACCTGCAGTTGTGCTGCAGCTGTCCCTTGCACATCATAGTGGGTAAGTAAAATGGGTTGGTGCCGAATTTATCCCTGAAGCTAAATCATTCAGGAACCATGCAGAGTGACTGAAGACTCAACTTGTGGTCATTTGACTGTCTCCTGGCTCTCCTGGTGGCAGAATTCTCTATAGTCTCATCTTGCTGTGAAGAAATTGGTTTATTTTTGTTGTTTGCAGGTGGTTTCTGTACATGGTCTTCGTTTTCTTGCTGGGAGCCATTTGTACCCGTCCTTCACTCCGCTATGACTTCATGATAGCAGAGAAGGTAACTTGTGGTTTTATGTAATGGTGCTTTCAGGTTGCCATCTGCCTTACTGAATGCTTGAGTTTTTCAGAAGCCTAAGGAATTTGGGTATGCATCCCTCATTAAAATTCAGGGGCATTTCCCTGTTGCAAATCCCAGTGTACAATTGATTTGAACAGCCTTGCATTCACCAGCATATCCTGTAATACCAAATCTTGGCATTATCACCCAGCAATAGCTTTAAGAGCTAAAGTATGGTAATGCGGTCTAATGATAAATGCTGTATTTTATTCCATGTATCCTTTCTCTTTGGTGAAAGCTTAGACCAAATTGAAATCTCTGAAGAACCCCCCTGCTTATCTTTACCAAGTCAAGCGCAGCTCACATTTCCATATCTAGCAGGCTGTAATTGCAGGGCGAGGAATTGGATTATTAAACTCAAGACATTGCACACAGAGTATTTACACAAGGGGATGTTGTAGTGTAACACACCATGAACCTTACCACTGCAGGTCTCTTAAGAAGAGAGAAAGAGATTTTGGTGTGTGCCATTGTCTTTCTTTGGATGGGATGTGGAAAGGCTAATTTTCTGTTATTTGGTATTATCCAAAATTATGGGTTCACTGTATTTGACACTATTTTTTGTGATTCATTTGAAGTAGAGAAGTTTACATAGTTTGATCTGTAGCACGGTTTTAGTTTAAAATATCAATTTGAAACTCTGGTTTTGTTTCTTAAGTACTTGCAGCTCTAAACTTCTCACACCCCCCCCCACCAATAAACTCCTGCTGAGGTAAAAACATCCCCCTCTGTTTCAGGGAAGAAAAGGATGAACCTGCCTTCTCTAAGGCAACCTCTTTGTATGTCAGTGACTTAATGGGCAAAAAGTGCAGTATCCAAAAGAATCAGCTTTAAATGAATCTGCTGAAGAGAAAGAGATTGTTAAAGCTGTGTTTTAACTTCAGAGCCCTCAGGGGGAAAATGAAAAATCTCCTAGTAATGAATGAGAAGATATTTAATACTGTCAAATACAAAAAATAAATAAGCAAACACCCCCCTCCAAAAAAGCAAATTCAATTTTCTTTCCCCTAATATGGGACAAACAAATGGTGCAATATTCATGTTTCTTCTTTGAGTTATTACAAGATGCTTTAGATTTTAATGACTTTGGAGAGAGGAAGTGGGGAGAGATCATTACTCCTCCAAACTCTGCCTTTCTATAACAGGTGAATGAGTGCTTGGCTGCTTTTCTCTGTTGCAATATTTGTTTGGCTTTTTAAACACAAAAATGAGATTCAGTAATTTCACTTCTAATGAGCTCCAACTGCCAATTCCTTGCAATGTATTCACACTGTTCAAAACTCCTAGCAAAACCTTTCATCAGCCTTGGTGAAAGGGACTCTTCCCCTCTAACCCTGATTTGAATGTCAAGTAGCACATTTAAATGCAAGCATTTTTGGCAGCTAAAATAATATATGATATCTGGCACAACTGTTTGTTTCTTCCGAGTATTTCTCAGGGCAGGGTAGGATTAGAGGAGAGGGAAGGGAGGATTCCCCACTGAGTGTCTGTCTGTTGGTCTGATGAGAGCTGGTATCTGCTCATCTTTGCCCCAGGTTCCTTCTGTCCCACAAGATACAATTCACAAGGCCAAGTGGATTTTCATGGGGAAATGTTGTGCTAGGAAGTTTGAACAGTTCTGGATCATGATGTTAATGTCACATGCCTTCCCCAACAGCAAGATTTTTATGGCTTTTTACCCAATCTCCTTTTAGCTGCCTGCAGAATTTGTAGACAAAAAAAAATTGTCAGATTTACCTTGAATCATCTTTAGCCATGTAAATTTTTGTAATTCCTCCTGATAAAGCATGTGCCACCTGACTTCAATGGGGGCAGAAGAAGCTGGGAGGAGCTGTGTTCATTTAGACCCTCTTTTCCATGGAAGGAGGGGTGGGAGCAAAGGACATGTGGGATTCAGGGGACCTGCATTTGGTGGCATCCTCTGCCACAGATATTTGTCTGCACCTCCAGCACCCACTTCAGAAGAGTATTCAGAAGGGCATGTTGGATTTGGACCAAAATGTGGGGTTTTTCTCTCTGCCTGGCCTTTGTGCTGGAGTTACCCCCATGCCTTGCCATTCTCTGTGCCTGGCTGCTGGCTGTCAGACCTCTGCGGTCTTGCAGGACTTGGGGGTGTTTCAGGTGACCCTAGACCTTTGTTTTCCTTATTTTTTCTGTCCAGGTCCTTACACTGCAGTGCCAGGAACACTCCCATTTCAAAGTTTTCTTGCACAATGTTTATATTGTGGGGTTTTGTGTATTTGGGTGGGGTTTTTTAAATGCACTGTCTGTGCTTGCAGCTCTTGACAGTGGGGACCTGCTTAGGGGGCCCCCATCCTCACTTCTGTGTGACACACCAGGAGCTGTCCTTCCTTTTGCTCCACACCTGCAGGAGTTGCTCCCAGCTTGAAAGGGTGCTTCAGAAAGCAGTTCTAAAACCAGTCTTGTTAGTGCTATGGCTTTAAATTTTTTCTTTTTAATGTTTCATGCTGGCCAAAGGAAATTCTTTTCTCATTGAAGACAGGAAAATAAGGTCATTGTATTACATCCTTTGGAGCGTGTGTTTTGAGATGCCATTTACTTAAGTGGCAATTTTGATTTGGTTTTACTGTAGGTTTTCCTTCAGGATTGGTTTTCCCCTCTGAGACACAGGGGTTTGTCTTCCTGTTTTGGATGGTGGGAAGCCTAGGCAGCTTTTCCTGTATGATGTGCTGTGTATATAAGTGATCTTGCCTGAAATAAACTCACTTCCAGTTACTTAAGGGGAATCTAATAGCTGCTGCTTTGCTGCAGTTGCTTCAAGTGACAAAGAATTCCTTGGATATGAGCTTGTAAAATGGTTCTGTCGGTACAGGATGTTCAGTATTAAATTACCTTTATGGGATAATTTTCCTGTATTAATTGCTTGTACTATATACCACAGACCAATTAAATTGCTGCTTTCCCAGGGCTTCCTCTGTTCATTTAACAATGTTAGAAAATATATGTGATCTCTTAAAAGACATGTATTTAAGACTGCTTGGGTGTCTTTAAGGCATAACATGATGAACTTTGCATTCTCTCCACTTCCTCTAGGTATCCTTGGTGGGCTTTTTGTTTTTGCTAGGGCTGTACATCTCATCCCTGGCCTCCTGCATGGGAGGGCTGTATGGAGCACCCAGGATCCTGCAGTGCATCGCCCAGGAGAATGTGATCCCCATGCTCGCCTTCCTTGGACGTGGGGTTAGTCATCCTTTCTGCAGGATTGCTGTCAAACCTTCACCTGAACTTAAGCCACAATTTCTGTGTGTCTGTAGAGTGAGATGGGGGATGCATGAAATGCGAGGAAGGGAAAGCTCAGGATCTGGTATCCCATGCATATGCAGAAAAGCCAGGAAATGGGTGGTTTTATGAAAAAATACAAGCATCCAACTGTCTGTGGTCCTTTCCCTGCCTGTCCCCTGTGTGCACTGCCTCTGCTCCGAGCCCTCCCACGGGGTTTGGCACCATGCAGTGCTGGCACCTCGCTCACCCACCCCTGTGCCCTGGCCTGGAGCTCTGTGTCCTGCCCCCGTGCACACACAGCCCTGCCTGGGCTGCCATCAGTCCCCTCCCCCCGACCCACTTCTTCAAGATGTGCCCAGCAGGACAGGCACTTAGGATATAGCTTTGCCCGTGGGGTTTTTGCAAACACCTCATCCCTGCTGGTGCTGATCCCAGCCATGACCGAAGGAAGTACCTCCCTCTCCTCTGCCCTCCTGCCCAGGGCAGAAGCCTGAAGCTTTTGTCCCAGCACTTGGTGAAATAAATGGTAACTGTCTCTTTACCTTTTATCTGTTTTCTTTGTTAATCTTCTTTCCTGTACATTTTCTTTGGTCTGTTCCTATGCTCTGTGGTGACCTCAGAGCTGAGTTGGTGACCAGCTGTGATGCTATGGATTCGGTCTGTGTGCAGTGGAGAAGAGGACACTTCTTTGTGAGATAAGGTGCCTTCAGGACACTATTAAATAAAAACAAAGAATAGATTTGAAAGGTTAAGTTAGGGGTCTTCTAAGCTTTAGATATGCATTAAAACAAAGTCTTGCTTGGCATATGACAAGAAGCTTTTTCCTTGCTTTGTGAATAGTCTTTATGCATGAGTCATTCTACTGATATCAGTCACCAAGGACTCTGTAGTCTTGGGCTATACATCCATACATGATCTTCCCTTTTTCTGAACAGGGACAAAATAATTCCATCACTCTCAATAATCTGCATTATCTAACTGTCTGTACAGAGTGTCTGGAAAAGCCTTATGATGCTTTGCTCCTTCAGAGTGGCTTAAAAATACAGAAAAATATTTTTCAGTATTGATATTTATGAATGTTTAAAAATATTTAATAAATATAATAATTTTCTCTCTGTTGTTTTATGTGTCTCAAAGCAGTTTTCTAAACTAAAAATTATAATAATAGCAAAACTAATAGTAATAATTGTAGGGAAATCAGGAACAATAATGACTGCAAAAACTTCCAGCTCCTGAAGGCAGTTTTCAGGTGATCCCAGAATAAGCTCTTCTTTACTTGGCAACCCTTGTAAAATTCTCAGTGGTTTAGCAAAGTTGATTCCCTCTCTTCTCTGATAGTTTTCTGTCTTTCTGTCAAATTTTCTGCTCTGAACTCCAAGCAGAGTGCCATGATGGGAAGGGCTCAAAAAGAGGAGAGAAATCAAAGGCAGATCACTTTTCCCCCTTCCATCACTCTACCACCTTGGAAATTATTTAAGATTTGGTTTATGGAGAGTAAATTCATTTAATTTGTCCTTACCAATCTACTCCACATCAATACTTCTTTTCCATGGTTGAAGAAGGTGGTGTGGTCACCGTAACCCCAGCTGATGGGAAGGACACAAATGTTTTCTGTGGAGTTAAATCCAAGCCAGATGCATCCTGAGATCCTCCCATCTGTTCTCCATCTCAGTACACCTTTCTGAAGATGCTTTCTGAGATCTGTGTTCCTTTGTCCCTGAGATGTATTTTTGTTCATTCTGAAAAGATGTAGTGGTCCAGAACTTGTCCCCTTTTCTATTAATAAATAAGAGTGGAGGAAACAGAAATAGTTTCCATTTAAGCAGTGTGTTTATTAAAGAAGTAAATGCAGTTAAATGAAAAGATATTTTGTAAGATATCTTGTAAGGTATTTTTAAGCAAAGTCTTTACACAGCTTGCATAGGCTTGTCAGGTGGCAAAATGGTGCCTGGTCCAAGGAAGGATATGTTAGACCTGGGATTAAAGCTCATGAGCCAAAGACTCAGGTATTTCCACTGCCAATGCTCTTTGTTTTGTGTCTCTTTTCCTTCTCCTTCCCCTGCCTTCACCCAGTCCCAAAGGACAGGGGCAGGCAATGTTTCCCCTGCCCTCCTGACACGTGCCTGGGGTTGCTGGGGCTGGCTGCCACCCCCAGCCTCCCCACCTGCCAGCCTCAGTGCTGCTTTCCACCTGCTGCTGGGCTGGGTGGGAGGAGGGGAACCCCACCTGCAGGGGCTCGGCAGACCATGGGCTCAGCTCGGCTGCCTGTCAGGGCACGGCCAGAAGCTGCTGATGTGCAGGGGGCACTGCTTCATGCAGAGCTTTTCCCAGGGCAGCATGAGGGAGCCTTTTGGGTAGGCAGTGATGCAGAGTCCTGTAGAATAATTAGAGATGAACAGTTAACTCTAATTAACACGTTTTATTGCCAGACTTCCCATAAGCCCCACAAATCTCTCTGAAGGTTTATTGCTGCTTTAATGACATTGTTTTACCATGGAGATATGAATGAGAGTAGATGAATTTACCAAAGACAAAGCTTGAATAAGGTTTAGGGATGAAGTGGGAGCTCAACAGCTTTTGGCTTCCAGTCTGTTCTTTAATTTATTAGGCCTGTGAGCTTCTGTTTGCACATGCATGTATTTCATGACTAGGGGGGTACTGCAGACAGCCCAGGTAACCACGTATGGCAGCTGAGCAAGTGGGGAATCCTCATGGCAAGGTTCATGGTTATTAATTTAAATGTAATTTTGTTTTATTTATGAACTAGAAAGGCCCCAACAAGACTCCAGTGGCTGCGATTTGCTTAACAAGTCTCATCACCATGGCTTTTGTCTTCATTGGGCAAGTGAATGTTCTTGCTCCCATAGTCACCATCAGCTTCATGCTGACATATATTGCTGTGGACTATTCTTATTTCTCACTATCCTTGAGCTACAACATTCAGCAGAAACCTGAAGAGACCCAGATGGGAACTGCTAGACCTGCTCATTCTTCTCAGCCTTTAATTTTCAACAAGCCCTCCAGCCATGCAGCAGATGGGATAATTCAAAGCAGATCAAATGGCACGTTGCTGGAATTCAAAAAAGACATGGACCAGCTTTTTAAACCATTTTTTAGTGAGCCAAGTACTTGCAAAAGAGAAGGAACTGAGAATTTAATCCAAAAGGGCAAACGAAAGAAGGCAAAGAAGCCAGCCAAGCAGACATTACAAGACAGCTTTCTCCTGGATCCCCATCATGATGCTCCCCTGGCTCAGTCCTGCTGGGATGAGACCACGGAGCCCCGTGAGGGGCAGCAGGACGTGGCTGAGCAGGGCGGTCAGTGGGACGCAGGTCTGGGCTCATCACCTGCTGTGGATGCCCAGCACAGACCCAGGAGGCTGGAGCAGAGGGAGCAGCCCTGCAGTGAAGTGATGATGCTCCCTGGCCCAGGGGGAGAAGGTAAGGGCTGTAGGAGATGGACATCTCCATGTTCAGAGGAAATTGTTTATAACCTTGGTCCTCCCAGTGCTTTCCTGAAGGCAGGCATGAAACGAGCTTTATATGGGGCTGTCATTCAGTGATTCATGGCAATAATATCATTCATTCCAGGTGAGGGTAGAGTTCATTGCAATGCATCACAGGAGAAGTTCCAATGCAATTTCCTACAGAAGATTAATCACAGGAAAGCAGGCAGGACTAAATTTAGTGTTGGGTTGTTTACGATATACTCATAATTCTTCACAGGCATGCTGAACGCTGTACATTAAAAAGGGTTTAGGTGTATCTTGGGATTTACTTCATCCTGGTGTGGGGTAGGATGGTTGGAGCTGTGTGACTCTAAAACTTCAGGCTATCTTAATGCAGTGGTCCTCACAACACAGGTGGAGTCTTCAACTCAACATCCATAGGTGAAGATCTGAATTTGTTCTCTTGGTGATGTGGGTATTTGATACAGCACGTGTGCGTGGAGTTTGTCATTCCCAGTGCTGTAGTGTTTCATCAGCATTAGTCAGTTAAGCTTCCTAAACCCCTCTGAGGGAGGAAAGTATTATTTTTCTTATTTCACAAATTGTGAAGCTGAGGCAGAGATAGAGAGATGAAGCCTTCAAATGGACTTAGTAGCCAAGCTGGCAACTTTTTGGTTTTTTCCTTGCACTTCTTTTCAGTTTTCATTTTAGAGGGTTTGGTTTAACTCTATCATACCCAGCTGTCAGCTAGGATTTTTGCTTTGGTTCCTGGAATCTGGTAATGTAAAGTAGAGGAAAAAAACCCACATTATACCTCTTTTCTATTTTTTTCCCCATTTTCTTTAGAATCATCTATAAAGCAACAAAATCCAAAACTGGGAATTCAGCAAATACCAGAAACCTTCTACTCCAGATTTTTCAGCCACTGGATTTCCTTTGCTGGTGTAAGTACTTTTCTTTTTTGAGCAGTGTTTTGTGATAGTGGAAAACAGAAGGACATTCATCACATACTGCAGTGTAAGGTCTCCAGTACCTTAACAATGGCTTTTGATCCTCATATTCCAGATCACCTGAACTAAATACTCAAGGTACCATGCATCCAGCAGTTTGAATTCAGGGAAAGCCAATGGCATATTAAATTAAATAACAGGAAAAACCCCAAACAAACAAGCTCCAACCCAACTCAAAAGTACAAAATTCAAAGTCTGGAGTCTTAGGACTTTAAAGATGCATGGACGCATGGGGAAAAAAAAAAAAATCTGTATCCCTCTTCTCACTGTGTGCCAGTCTCCTTTTTCTTGCTGTGTAATGAACCGAGACATCGTCTTCAAAGCTGTGTTGCTTTTATTAATGGGCCAGTTTCTGCAAGCTTGGGGTGGGGTTTCACTAGTGCTGACTTCCTGATACCAGCAGCCTGGCTATGAAATTCCATCTTTTGAGGGAGGAAAGGAGAGCATTCCTACAGCATGTTACTTTAAATAACTTTTAAACAGCTTCTGCCTTAAGTTGCTGAGAAGTTTAAGACACTTAAATTCATCTTGGGAAGATGGATTATTGGGCAGATGACAGGGAAAGGGTCAGATATGCATAATGAATGAGCCATATGGCGTTGCTGCATGGATGAGGATTTCATAGCTGAGCATAAAATGTAACAAACCCACTCAAACAACCTAACAAACCCCGTTAGTTTAATTCCCAGATGGAGTTGGACACCTGCTTTTCAAATTCACCACTGCTCCTGCCAGCAGCCAGCTCCTGGTGAGGGGTCGCACTGGGCTGCAGCACCAGAGGTGGGCTGGGAGTGGTGGCCTCTCTTTAGGATGGCATCTTTAGGAAGTTGTGTGCTGATGCCACCTCTGGGCTCGTATATATTGTGGCTCCCAAGTGCATTTCATTGCAGAGCCATCAGCTCTCTGCCTTTGCGGGGGAATTTGCTTATGGAGATGATGGATGTGCTCATTAAAGCAAACTTGGTTTCCTGTCAATAATCAGGCTTTGGAGGAGGTTGCAACAGAGCAACAGGAGGGGATTGACAATGCAAAATAAAATCACAAGAGCAAAAATTGGATGTGTTTATTCATCCTGGCTCCTCTCCCCTCTGTCCTCTCTCTTTGAACTTCACTGATTGTGTCAGATGGGACCGTTTTAGCCCTTTCTTTGTGTGCTGCCCCTTGCTGTTCCAAACATCTCCCATGGAGATGCTACCTCTGCCCCTGTTTGTATGCAACTTGAGCCAAACCTCCTCCTGAGCTGGTCAGCCTCTGGGTACTTCTCTTGGAGAAGCCCAGGCAGAGACCCATGCTGTCCCTGGGAGTCAGGGTAGCTCACTGGAGCTGCCTCCATGCTGCTGAAGGTGACACTGTAAACCTGTGCGCTCCCTCCTTTTAAGTGAGACCAAACGAGGCTCCCTGTAACATGGAAACCTGAGCTTTGACTGTCCACATAGTCTTACCTCCCAGACTCTGGGGTAACCCCAAACCATATCTTTCCAACAGGCAATTGTGTCCCTCATCATAATGTTTGTCATTCAGTGGATCTACACCCTTGTCAGCCTGGGAGCAGCAGTTATTCTGTATTTCTACATTGGCCAAGTCAGCCCAGGACTCCCTCTTGGTGAGTTTTTTTCCTCTGTATTATTAAACCTGCTTAAAAATTCATTAAACTTTAACTTAATTAGGAATTGAGACTCTTGTGTTTAATATGTGGGTGATGTGATGATGTGAACGATGACAATTTGTTTCATTGCTTTTTTAATACATTTTCTCTCTGAGCCTTTAATTTTCTGTTGGATTCTAACTGTAACTAGCATTGGTGTGATAGTTTGAACGTGGTGCTTGTTGTTTTGTTATATTGTGCTTTAAACAGCAAAACCAGATACTAATATTTGATAGGGATGGCAGTTTGTAAATGTGTCCCAGCAATGAGAAAAATCTGCCATAAATAAGTTTTATTAAACCTAATCAATCTAAACCTACCTGAGAGAAGTTTAAGGAAAATGGGAATTATGATGAGTGTCTCATCAAATCTCAGCATTTATAACTGTGGAACAAGAGAGCCTTTTGATTCCAGAGCTAAACACGTTGAATATGTTGGGAACCTAATCTGGGAAAATACTTTAAGGCAGAGGGCATTAGAAGGATCTGTGCACGTGATTGGCTTAAACAATTTCAAAATTAAACAGTGAAGCACATTCAGCAAGCAGCTCATGAGAGCCCACAGCTCCTTGGCAAGGCCAGTGGGGCGGGGGTTTGCAGTGCTCTGTGTCTCTGAAGGGACATGGTGTGGGCATCCTCACCTGCTCATGAGTCCGTCCATCCGTCCATCCATCCATCCATCCATCCATCCATCCATCCATCCATCCATCCATCCATCCATCCACCCACCCATCTATCCATCCATCAGCAGGTGTGTGAGGTGCGTAGCTGAGTGCATGCCTGCATGTGCAGTTTTTTGTCCAGGATGAGAAAAATTAAGAGCCTGAGTTCATATGCAGTATGTGCAGAAATAGCTACCTGGGTTTGTTTAGGTGAGAGATTACTAGCCAGTAAGTAAGTACGTACTAGATTTCAGAAACGCACATCATGAGAAGCTGACAACTAATCACCACCTTCCAAACATTGTTCAACTGTTCTTTTTCTACACTTGAGTGACTTCCTTTCTGTGTATCTGTAGGGGACAGTAGAAAAGAGCTAGATTGTGGATAGTAGTTGCTAATTTGTATATTTTGAAATATATGTAAGTTTTAATCAAATCGTTCATGGCCCCCATATATCAAACAAAACACAAATAATGTTTTCAGGTGTTGGAGTATTTTTTGCCTTTGTATACTCACTGTATTGTATCTCTGTAATCTGCTTTTGAAATATCAAAAATTACTTTAATAAGAATTTCTCTGTCAGTGTATAGAGGGTTTTGGAAGCTGATCTGAGAAATAGTAGCACAGTTAGACATTTTTTTCTTGGTTTCTTTTGCACATGCATTCTCACGCATACAGTAAAACAATGCATGGCATTGAAAATGTTAGAAGTGAATGCTCAAAATTCAGCCTGATTTTTACTTGGCTGTGAGGGAACGATATTTTGTGGTCACAAGGCTCTGATGATCTGGAGTTTGTTCTTCAAAGGATCAAACGACCCTTCTGTCTGGAAAGGCTGGGAGACACTGGCCTGAGAGAAGCTCTGGATTAGGGGCTAGATGAAGACCTTTGGAGAAAAAATGTGTTGTGGTTGACACATCCCTTTTCCCTCTTCCTCCCCAGCAGCCTAAGCCAAATCCAGCAGGTGCTGACAGGGCTTGGTTCTCCCTGTCCCTCACCCTAAACTTCTCCTGCTGCTTCTGCTTCCAGCTCTGGCACTCCCCTGCCCCTGCAGGGATGCAGTGCAGGAAACGAACTCCACTGAGAAATCAGAAAAGAAATCAGTGTTGGTGTAATAAGCTAAGCCAGCTCTCTATGGGGTCAGACAAGAGGAGGTGAATGGTGAGACCACAGCCACCCTGGCTGAGGTTGGCTCAATGCTTCCTCCTGTCTCCCCATATCTGCAGTGGGGATTTTTGCAGTCCAGGGAGTGAAAGGTACTGTGGTGGGTGTCTGTGCTTTGCTCAAGCTTTACTGGGCTTTAACAAGCTGTCGGGATGGGAACGCATATCTGTTCTCCATAGGAAATTTGGGTTCATACCTGGACAGTTGTTTAAAGCCACAGCATGTAGGAAGACTGCAGGAATGTTCTCACTATCACAAAATCCTTGGGTACTGCAGGCTAATGCGGATTTGAGATTTTATGCAAAAATTCAGTGGTGTAATGCTATTATGAGAGAATTAGCAGCATACTGACTTCTTGTGCCTTTTTTCCATAGGAGCAGCAGCAAATTTCAGTTTCTTTGGCTGGATTAAGTCGGTTTTGATCACTTCATGCAGGTTGGTACCAGTCACTTGGCAGTGACCAACCCACTGCTCGTTGTTCCCATGACCCACTAATGAGCATAGAGAGGGCTGGAAGAATTGACTTACTTATTACCTTAAGAGTCTTTCTGCCCCTTCCTGCATACTCAGAGTTATTCTTGCCTAATTGTAAAAAGGGCTCTTTGCTCCCATTAGCCACATTTTTTTTTTGTGCCTTCTAAGAAAAATTCTTTCAGGTTAACTCTGTGCCTTCAAGGGAAACCAAGAAGGATTTTGCCTCTTCTGGAATCCCCCTGCCTTGCTTGCACAGCCGAGAGCATGGCTGGTAATGGATAACTGAAAAGGGGTGATGCAGGCACCTCTGCTTCTCTGTTTGCAGGAGAAGGCCAACTCCCAAGGAGCAGATTGTGGTGACACCATCCTTTGCAACAGTTGGCATGGAGACCCGGCAGCTCACCGAGGAGAACGCAGACTTCGCCTCACGGGACCGCTATCACCAGTCCTCGCTCATCAGCAGAGAGGAATTTGGGAGCCAGTTCCAGTGAAGGACACACACACACACACACACACACACACACACACACACGAAAAATCAATCCATTACTTCAAAAAGCATTTAGAAGTGCTAATGGCTGCCACGGGTGCCTTTTGAAATACTTGAATATACGCACAAAGGATGTGAATAGCTATTTATGTATTTGAGGCTTGTTTCTTTATGCAAACTACAACATTACTGGGCTTCAAACCTTACCCAAACTGAGGGGAAAAATGGAAATGAAAGGGCCAGTCCAGGGAAGTGGTGAGTTACTGAAGACAGTATAACCCTTTTAAGGAATTCAATTATAAGCCCTATTGAGTTCTAAAAAGAGTTGCTGCTCTAAAAGCTTACAACACCCCATTTCAGATGTCCTCTGGGTGACTGGGGACACTCTGCCTGGGAGCAGTGACATTGACAGCAGGAGCTGGTGCCCCACTCCCAGCTCTGCCACAGATGGATGCGACCTTCCAGGTCAATTCACTTCTCCTCTAGGCATGAATTTCCCTGCTTGTAATACAGTATTTTCTACCTCAGCATTTCAATTACCAAGGTCTTAGAAAGTATTTTAAGACATTAGACAATAGGCCAGAATCAGTGGCAAGTATGAGAAAATTATGAGTATATTCACAACTGAAATCGCACATTTAAATGCAGTAATGCAGGATAATGACCTCTTCTGTAAAACTGTGAAATTATGTCTTAGAAGCTGTTCATAGTTATTTCCCACATCCTTTCTGATGTGAGAGCTGAGACCTGATGAAATAGCTGGGCCCACTTAGAGCATCTCCTGGCTGAAGGGACAGATGGTTCAGAGTTGCTTTAGCAAAGTAAGTTTACTCCCAGCACCACACATCAGTTCTGACATTACAAGGAGGGGGAAATCACTGCCTTCCACTTTGTTTCATCTCTGATAATTTCAGCCTTTAGATTATTTATTTCTCCTTCTGTGCAATAAAAGCCTGAGACACCAGGAACTCTTCTCCATCCTTCTGTGGGCACGCTCAATGCCTTTGAGCATCATTCCACTTGCCAGTGCCTTGGTGTTACTGGGTGGGGTGGGTCCCATCCCATGGCCTGGCCAGCTGCAGCTTTGTCTCTTTCAGTTTTCTTACAAAGGGAGGCACAGGAGGCTTTCTGCTGACATGGAGAAAAGAGCCACCTTGGTGCACTGCAGAAAGTGTATTCATTTTTCAAGGTTGCAGGTCTTTGACTAAGTGCTTTTAACTTTAATTATCTCAATAGAGGCAAGAGGAAAGTTGTGTTTGTGTGACCTGCTCTGACCCACCTTAAATCAGTCACTCAGTGTTGGAAACACCTTTCCAGGATTCCTTCCTGCCTGCCTCTTGCTGTTCATTTCCAAAGAATCTGAATCTGCTGTGTGGATTTTGGGCTCACGTTGAAGCTTCTCTTGGGGCCAGTGGCTCCAGAGAGCCCTCCCTGTGCTTGTAGCATCCTTAACCTTGGCAGATACTGTTCTGCAAACTTCAAACACTCCTTGGTGCTGCCCAGCTGCTGGCCAGCTGCTTGGTGCTGTGTTACAGTTTCATACCTGACCATAATGCCATTACTGTAAAATCTTGTGTTTCACAAAGTCCGCTCACATGTGTGGTCCCTTTCCTCCTGAGTCAAGGATTGCTCAGCCCCACATTTCTCTGTAACTTGAACAAAAGAGCATGGCATGAAGAGATTAATAGGCAGAAATTACTAGGTAGCTTCTTTGTTGGCCACTAAACAATTTAATTCCCTTCTTAAAATAAGGCATGAGTTAGGAGATCCAGAGAGGGAGGGTGGGGAAGGTCCTTGGCTGTGTATCTCACTCACTGAGGAGCTGCACTGGTTGAAACCAGATAATTTGGTGGGGAGTGTTTGCCTCTTCAACATTGTGGCCCCTGCTTGTCCCCAAAATGGGGATGTGATGGGCCCTTGGTCCCCTTTGGTCTTGCAGTAGTGGGAGGAGGTCCCACAGCTTTGCGTTCAGCTAGGTGTGCAGCAGCTGTCCCCTTCTGCCACCACTGTCCAGCAGCCCTTTGCACCGGAGCATCCTCTGGAAACATTCTAGTTGTGTTTTTGTGCTGGTCAAGCCTTTGCTGGCTGCCAGGGAAAGGCACTGTGCTGTGCCATGCAGGGGCCTGGGGAGTGGACATCTGGAGGGCTCTGGGGTGCAGGGATGGGGTGTGCCTTGGTACGTCTGGAGAAAGGCAGCGGTGGTCCTGGCATCAGCGCTGCATGGCTCTTGCTGCTCGTGAGCCCTGGCAGCGGAGGGAATGCTCTGCAGAGCACACTGCTCCAGGGGGTTCTGGTCTTTGGGTTCCACGTGCTGCTGCTGGAGAAACTCTAGCACCTCCTTCACTGACACCTCCACCACCACAGCAGGAAACAGCTCCTTCCATCACCTGGTAAGCACAGGTAAGGAAACCTGCTCCTTCCCTTGTAGCTGCAGGGAGAAATGCATCGTGCAATCCTTGCTCCATTACAGGTTAAGAGCACAACAACCTTCCTGGGCAATGCTTGGAAAGGGACATGCTGATCTTCCCTGGGGCATTAGCTCTGGTGTGGTTAATGGTAAGAGTGGCAAGAAGCCTTGTTTTAGCACCAGTAATCATGCAGTTTGGGGAGCATTGGAGACCCCATGAGACACTACAGGAACGCAGGGCTTTGCGCATCAAGGAAACTTTTCCACCAGGAAAGAAAGCAAGCAGTTGTACAGCTAAAGATTATGGTGTCACTTCAAAAATGGTTGTAGCTTTGGTAGCACTCTAAAAAAAAAAAGGGTGAAATTAGGTGGGCAGGAATTTATCATCTTGACATTTAGTGGCTGAAGGGAAGAAATGTGGGTGGGGACTGCTCCTGTGAGTGGTAATGTACTGCTTTCATCCCCTGAGAGCCCAGCTGAACCTCCACGTGCTGGGGATTTCATGAAGCTTCAGGTTCCCTGAAGGTGAGTTTGGGGCCCAGCTCTGAGCATCCGATGCCTCATTGTATATCAAGGTTGCAGCTTGGCTAATGTAATTATGGAAAGGCCTTACTGTTTTTTAAGCCATGTGAGCTTTTTTATCATGTATAATTATTTTCCTTTTGGTTTGAAATTTGATATTTTTAATTATTATTATTATTATTGTTATTATTATTATTACTATTATTATGCAAGAAGTGAAAATGTTCTGCAATGGGTCAAGGTGTAAAAACATTTATTTTTGAGGGAGATGTGGATAATGGCACACGGTTTGGTTCCTTTTGAAGGCTCCAGCTGTAAATTTGTGGCTCTACTTTTGATGGTTTCCTTTGCAGAGCACACAAGCACAGAAGGCGGGTGGGGATAAATATTTTATTACTTGCCTTCCAGTACTGCCTGGAAGCTCATGCTGCATTTATAATCCCTTAGCACTAAGTGGGTCCAGAAATTTGAATTTTATGCCTCAAAAAACTTCCAGCAGAAATAGTCAGGACTAAGAACGGGCAGAAGAAAAGTGAAGTTTTGTTGTGATGTTGGCATTAAGAGACAAGTTTCTCGGTATAAATTGTCATCCACCTGGATCTGTGGATCTGTGTCCCATCAGGAGTCTGCACAGGGAGAATCAAGCTCATTAAATCCATATCTTAGCTCAAACTTGTCTTTTTTTTCACTCTCCTCTTGGCTTCTCTTGATCAGCCTTGAGTTTCCTTCAATGGTTATTGCTGTGTATGGTGGCCAAAATATCACACACCTGCCACGGTCACTTCTTCAGAGCAGATAGTTGTGACCACAGAGTTGAAGCAGCAAAGAAGGGTGACAATATGAAATTATGCTTGTGTGCATGGGCTGAATTAAGAAAGGGCCTTTCTGTGCCTTATGAGGTGGTTTACTCTCATCTGTGTGGCTCTGATTTAGATTCAGACAGGCAGAGTTTCTTAAACAGCATCATACTTACACCTGCAAGGTCAGAAGAGATTTACTGAAGCACAAGAGCCAGCCTAGGATTAACATTTAGGTTAGTGGGAAATGGAAGTTATTTGAATTATCACCCTTGCCTGGTGAATTTTAGAGGAGGTAATTACAGGGATAAAAGAGAGGAGATTTTGTAGACAACCTATAAATTTGTTAGCTCTGTATGAAAGTGGAATAGAACGCACTTGCTATGTTCTGCAGTGGTGTCTTGCTGCAACCCAGATTTGGCACAGCATCCCTTAAACCTGAGACAAGGTGAGACCTCAGCGGTAACAGCCTTAAAAGCTACGGATGAGAGGCTCTAGCAGCAAACTGCAGGCTAAAAATAAATCACTTTAAAGCCCATACAGCACAGGAGAGGCTCCTTTCCTCTCTGCCTTCTGCTCTTTGTGGCTTTTTTCACATGATTTTTATGCTTATATCCCCCAATACCTAGGATTTGCCCTCCTTATGCAAGAGCAAACAAAACCATGGGTGCTCCCAGAAACTTAGAGATAGAGGAGCACACCTGTAACTTTATTGGATTCAAGTGTCCCTTCTAAATTTCACTGGGGGCTCCTTTCCAGATTTAAGGGCTCTGGAAGTGCCCTGCTCTGAAGTGTTTATCTCAGTTCTAGAATATCTGGGTGTGCTCCAAACCAGAGCTGTGTGAAAAGTGTCCTGAAAGAAATAAATAAGAAATTCATAATTGCTTCTTCTCAGATAGATTTGGATGGCTGATTTATTTTTTCCCTCCAGAAAATGTGGGATTTTTTTTTCCAGTGACAGGATTCAAAATGCAACATCATTTCAAGCTGTGCATTTTTCTGTGAGGGATGAAGAGGGATCACAAGACCCATATCCATCCTGACCTCCAAATATCAAATAACTGGAACAAGCTGCTTCCAGTGGAGGTACAAGGCAAGCAGTTTTTGTTAAATCAATAAAATACCACCACCCCCAAAATTTCAAGAATAATGGTCATGTATTAAGTGCCTTTTGGATGATTGGTATCCTTTAATGGATGGCTTGTGGCATCAAGAGGAGATGCAAAGGTAATAATTACTCAGTTAGGAACTATTTGTCCACTTTGGAAACTCAGGGCTTTTAATAACAAATTCCAGGAGGAGAAAATATTCACTTTGTACCTTAATTCATCATCAGCTTAAAACTTGTCTGAGGTTTATGAGCCTGATCCAAGTCTTGGACAGATCTGGGATGAGTTTCAAGGGAGCTGCAGGAGTTTCATGACTTGGGCTGTGCCGCGGAAGGCTCCTGTGGAACCAGAGGGAAGGGACTGGTCACTGTAGTCCTCACAAAGTGCTACAGAGATGCCTCTTCTGCAGAGACTCTCGTGGTTTTCTGGGATTTCAGACCAAAACAACATAGGAACCAGCACATTTTGTCACATGTCTCTAGCCCCTCAATCTGGAAAGTGGAAATCAAGGTGAAATAAAAACACACTCTGTTTTCCCTCCCCCAAAACAAGGTGATGGGCAGGTTTCAATTAATCAATATCAATCATGTTTTATATATAGCTTTGTTAGAGGCTTCCTGTATTGATGAGGTTGTTTGTTTGTTTTTAACTCCTTTGCTGTGTGTGGAATGTGCTGCTTGCTTTCAGATGGAAGTGTTAAATGTGTTCTGTACATAATTTGGGGAGGCGTTTGAGGTCACAGCCTCTTTCAGGAGGATGCTGTGGCATTACTTGACATTAGGCTTTGCCTGGCCCATCTGGCTCCTCAGACATGATTTCATGCATTTAAATCTCCTATTACAAGGAGGGTATGGAGCAGCCCTCGGCCTGGAGCTGCCCTGGAAGCAGCATCAGCAGGATGCAGCAGCGGAGCGTGCGGCTGTGCCATGGGGATAAACAACTCCAGCACCACATGGGGAAAAGCCAAGTGCTGGTGGCTTTCACTGAGAGCTTGTGCTCCACACAGCCACTTTCATCCTGCTGCAGCTCTTCCTTCTCCCACCACTGAAGCTTCTTTCCCAGCCCCCAGGGAGGGTGTCAAACTCATCACATGGGTGGCAGAGTTGATATCCCCTCCACACTGCCCTCTGCAGCTCCAATGGGTAAAAGAATATTTTTTGAATAAAAACCAACAAAGTGAGGTTTTTTTCTCTGTTGTTTACACGTGGCTGTTGAAACTGGAGCTCAAAAATATCAGTCATAACTCCTTATATTCCTTACGAAACCCTGAAGGTATGAATAAAAAATAAGATGGCAGGAAAACATAGTAGCTTTAAATTTACAGGTACTAAACCTTGACAAATCAGACACCTACGGGGGAAGGGACTTCATTTGGGAAGTCTGAAACTGCCTGAATATCAGTGTTTCCTTTCCAGGTGCTTGTAAATAATGTGCTGCTCATGGAGCCATGATGGAGAGAGCAGAGAGATTATTTTCTGATGGTAAGTATTGGTTTAGGCCCACGGGTTCACACCTGTGGGGCCTTTGCTGGGGCTGGTGAAGGCAGCTCACCACTGCCCTGGGCTTCAGAGGCTGCAATGGCATTCCTGTCCCACCTAAACTAAGCTCTGCCAGGATGTGGCTCATCCAAGGGCGGCATGGCGCCCTGTGGCCAGCGTTCCCTGCTGCTGGCTCTGTGCTCAGGCACACGGTCCTCATGGTCACCCCTGTCATGGCCACAAGTGCCCTGTCTGGCTCAGGAATGCAGCAGGTCAGGCAGGTTTAATGGTAGTTTTTGTGAGGACATCAGCTACCCCCTTCCCCCACAGCCAGAGGGGGTTAATTCAGCCTTCCCTAGCTAGTGGCACTGCAGGGTGGGCTGTGCTATGGGGGCACCACGGGGGAATGGTGAGACGGAGCCATTCCATACTGACATGGGTTGTTCCTGCAGAAGTGTTTGTTTTGCATTTGCCTGTGTCTGCTATGGCTCTCCATGGGCCTGTTGAGTGAAACAGTAGGAAGAATTTATTGAGACCCTTTTGGAAAAGCATTTGATACTGTGCTTCCTGCTTGTTGGATTTACAGCTTGGAAGGATGCAGTAAGAGCGGGGAGCTGCTGTGTGGCTTAGATGTAGGGAAGTCTCTTGGAAAAGGCAGAGAAAAGGGTGTGAGCTCTGCACTCAGTATTAGGGCCCTCAGGCATGAGAGTGAGTGGATGGGAGAGCATCCATTTCATGTCAGGGTGAAGTTTGGCTTTCATTTGCCCCCTGCAGCCCTGAGGATGCATCCTGGAGAGGATCAGAGAGGTTTCTGTGGTCCTGCTGCCTTACCTTTATTGCATAGTTAAAAGTGTCAGATTTGCTGGTTGGCAAGTGTTTCTTTCCAGGGACTAACAAGATTTCTAAAGAATCATATTTATTACTTACTATCTTAGGAATTGATAGCATGGAGTCCTGTATATCATGTATAAAGATATCCCCAGGTGTTTAAGCTGCTGCATTGCACTACCTGTGCCATCTCCCAAAGTATCAAAATACTTTACAGCTCTTCCCCTGAGCTTTAGCTGTGCATTGGTGTCTCTGTCTTATTGAGACAGAAACTTTGTTTTGTACAACTATTCCATAGAGAATGTATAAATACCTGGACACAGAATGAAGAAGCCTAAAAAAGTCCTCCGTAGATCAGGCACTTTGGTGTTGCCTGTGGCTTCTGGGTCACTCCATTTGCCAGGACTGGACATGCTAACTTGCATGACTAAAGCATAATCATGACTGATTTGTGCTTTATGTCCAAAACTGACCAGGCTTGACTTGTTCCTTGGGTTTAGGCAAATTTGAAGCAAGAAGATGGCAAAAGCTGTAGGGAGTAGATTAGAGCATGGATTGATAGAGGGATGCCTCAGAGGTGGCCTTTCCCAGGGCTTTCATCCATGATTATTCAAGTACCAGAATGAGGATTTCTGAGAGTGCTTCATGCTGAAGTGGTGTGGGAAGGTGCGGGAAAAGACATTCGCACGTGGAGAGAAAAGCCCAGAAGCAGAGGAGAGCGAGTAAAGCCAAGGGTCGGGGTAAAGCCAAGGCCATAGGCGTGCTGGTGTGGGCTCATCAGTGCCACCTCTTGGGTGGAAAGAGGCTTCCAGGAGAGTTTGTGTACGTCAGCCACCGACTTCAGCTTTTGGTGAAGAGCAAAGGCAGCGGGGGGCTGTGGACCAGACCCCGGGCTTGTTCGAGGCTGCAGCCGTCCGGACGTGGTGAGTTGTCACCAGTCACCCTCCCCTTCGGAAGGTCGGGTTCTGCTTGGCTTGTGGAAATCAAGTCTGAAGCAGCTCGAGGGAAAAGTACAGAGCCCAGGAGCGACCCGCGGGGAGAGGTTGGCCAGGACGGGTTTGTGTCCCCCGCAGAGGGAGAGCTCAGGGGGACCCTAAACCTGCGCATCGGGATGCCGGCAGCCCCGGCAAAGCCCAACCCACTGCTCTGTGGCGTGCTCTCTCCCAGAACTAGGAGCATGAAATTATGAAGGGGAATTTCAGAACAATGAAGGGAAATCCTTTGCCTCCCGTACAGCCCGGCCTGGGAAATTCACCAGTGCCAGAAGCTGTACCCTCAAACGCTGCTGCTGGCCTTTAAAAGGGAGTCAGCTTTCTAACCAAGAAAACAGCTGAAGTTATTTGTCAAGGACTCGATTTCGATGGAATTTAAGTTCGGGGCTGTGCAGCGCGGGAGTGGGGGGTGACCCAGCCGTAGCGGGGGTGCCGCTGCGCGGGGCGCGGGCCCTGCGCGCTGCCCCGCATTGAACCGCGGCACCGAGCCGGGGCACCCCCGCCACGGCCGCGGGCGGTGGGCAGCGGGGTCATGCTCGCCCGGCGCGCCTGGGAGACGCAGCAAGAAAAATAAAGTAGAAGTGAAAAGAAGCGTTATTATTATTACTACTACAAATACTCCTACTGATGCCGCAGCCAGCCGGGTGAGGGAGCGGGCGGCCCGACGGCTGCGCGGGGCGGGAGGGGGCGGCCGCTGGGGGCCGGGCCGGGCCGGGGTGGGGGGGGCCGTGGGGAGTCGGGCCATGCCGAGCCGAGCCGAGCCGCGGCTGGGTGATGTCAGGCTCGAGGAGGAGCCTCCGCCGCCTGCCCTTTTACTTTCGGGCGCCGACACTTGGCCGCAGGCTGCTGCCGCTGCTGGCCGGGCCCCCCCCTCACCCCCTCCGCTATGGGCACCCCGCACTTTTAAGGCGCCGCCCCGAGGGGGGGGGCACGGGGAATTAATTAAAATTCGCTATTTACGTGGTTATTCATTGCCCCGCTCCGGGTATGTGAACAACCACCCCCCCCCCCCCCCCCCCCCGCCTCCCCTTCCATCCACCCCCAGCGCCATGCCGGCAGCCTGCACCCTGCTGCTGCTGCTGGGCTTGGGGCTGGTCCCGGTCCCACCGGCCGGGTCGCTGCCCCTCGCTTCCCCACGGCGTCTTCCTCCACCTCCCCCTCCTCCTCCTCCGTCCCGAAACCGTCTCGGCCGCCCTTCCTCGCTTCCCGCCGCGGGACACGCCGGCAGCCCGGGTGAGTGCTCCGCGATGGGGATGGGGATAAGGGTAGGGACGGGATTTCGTCCCGGCAGCGGCCGTGGCGCCGCGGAGAGTGCGCGGGGTCCGCATCGTGCGGGTCTGTCGTGGCGTGGGACCCCGCGCTCTCCCCACAGCATCGCGACTGTGGGCTGCTGAGCATCCCGACATCACCCAGAGCTGATTCAGCTGAGAAGTGTAACACTCCTCCCTCCCCCAATTCCTTTCCCTTTTTAACCTTGCCCAGCTCATCGTCCTACAGACAACTGCTTCGGTGGGTGAAGGTTTGGGATGGGAATGGTGGGTGGGAAGGTGTAAACACGTTGTAGCTGTGTGGACTGACTGGAAGGCGAGCAGTGGAAACTTCACCGAGGAACTTGAGAAAGGTTTTGGGGGGCACCAGGAGTACTGTCCATATGTGTCTACCCATCCAGGTGGGAAACTGGGGGCTCCTGTAGATGGTCTTCAGGGTCTGGGTGGCCTCCTGCTTGTCTCCAGAAATGCTCTCATCTCACCTCAGGTACTGACCCCTATCAGGTGTGGGGATAGATGCTGTCAGCTCTCTATACATACCCTCTTTTTCTACGTCGCCTACAGACTGTCAGATTAGTCACGTATAAATTTTTCCTTGCATGCCACATCTACAGTGCTATTGTCACAAGCAATGCCTAATTTCATGCTTTACGGATTGTGCTGAATTTGGTTTCAGCACAGGATAAACCTTATTTTTCCCAGAACAAGCAGGGATGTTTCAAGTGTCATTCAGTAAACTGGCTCACTTACTCACCAAAGAAGGCACATAGCTCTAAGGATGACTAATGCTCAATGAGTTTGGAAAGCACTGAGTGTCTGCAGGTGGTATAAGGAATCCAATGTCAAATTAATCCTGCGTAGGTTTTAAGTGAGTTTTAGGATTCATTGCCTGCCTGAACTGGACTGTCAAATTTTATCTTTTAATTTCTGATGTGGAGAAAATACCATGCTTTGGAACTTGGGGTTAAGTTTAGTTGCATGGAGCTGTAAAATTTCAGGAAATGTGACAAAACTACATTTATAACATTTTAGTTTTCTTCACAAACCCAAGGCATGCCTTTGTAGGATGTATCCACACTAGACCAATGTATAGCTAGGGATATCAGCTGGAATGTATCCTGCAGTGGATTAGAAAGCTCCTAACTAGCAGTGCTTGTGAGAGCAGCTTTGTGACTAGGATACCGCATGGCAATGAAGGAGATTTGGGTCTGTTCCCAGCTCAGCTACTTCTTTGTGCCACTCCAAGTATTGGTTTGCCCTTCAAACTGGGAGAGAATAATGCTGTCTTACCTGCTATCAACCTTGTGAAGATAAAATCTGCAACTTGCCAGCAAACTGCTCACCTATTATTTGATGAAAGCTGTGCAAATTCCTCAGTGGACAGAAAAAAAAAATATTTAATTTCATCTCAGCTTTCAGTCTGGCATCTTTTCCTGTGACCTTGATGACTCCTGAGAGTCAGTAGAGGAATGAATTTCCTTTGTTAAGAATCTGAAAAGCTCGAACTATCTGTCCACATGTTGGAAAAGCCATTTGTCAGGCCACCAGTGCCTGGCTGGCCGCCTCAGCAGTGGAGGCTTTGCTCCGTGCAGCCAGTGCTCAGCAGCTACAGGTGCTTGTGAATTATGTCAGCCACAGCCAGAAGGAGCAGGGCATGCAGTGAAGGAGTGATAAATAGCCCAGCAGTAGCTCGCTCCCCAGCAAACGGCATCATGAATTACGCTGGGTCCTGACAGCTGCGATTCACTCGCTGTTAGCTCCAGCTCTATGCCTGTCAGTCAGGAGAATTGTCTGGTGTTACAGAAGCAGGCTGGGGGGATCTCCTGAATCACCCTCAGGTTGAGTTGCAGACTCCTGAGAAATCTCTGTTTGTGTTGCCACTGCTCCTGCCCCTCAGAGACATTTTTCACCTTTGAAAACTCTTCCTTTAAGTGGGGGGACCATTTCTTGTGAACCCATGACCCTGGCACTACCAGGAAATGAAGATTACATCTCCCTTTGCAACAGTCTGAGGCTGGGTGGCAAAAGCTCTTTCTCAGACAGGGCTTAGTGAGCAGATGGTGAGGCAGTGGGTGTAGAAATGGGGCTTTTGAGTTTCTCACAAAGCATGAGGCAGGGGAATGGGGTGGGAGCAGGGCTGTCCTCGCAGCCGCACTGCCTTCCCGGCAGTGCCTCAGCCTGCATCTGCCACCCTCCCTGCCAGAGCCTCTGTGGGCTTGTCTGCTGAGAGATGAGGACAGATGGCTTTAGCCTGTGTTTATAATATGGTCTGAACCTAAGGAGAGCAACACAGGAGAAAAAAAAAATAGGTGAAGTAGGAAGCAAGAAAGCTGGTGACAGTAAAGTTAAAGCATTATCAAATCTCTTCTGGCAACTAGTTCACATGGGCACTGAGTGAGCTGAAGGGCACTGTCTGCCACCAGCCTGGGTCAGGTCAGGGTTTGGTTACAACCCTGTCTGTCCTCCTGCAGGTCTTGGTATTTCAGGTTTCCCATCTGAAAAATGGAAATAGGTTCCAGTGACACCACAGGGACAGCAGAGGTAACTGAGCCCCTGACAAAGTCACTATGACTGGGGTCTCCCTGTGCCTGCCATGTCCCTTTTCCTGCTATTTCTACCCACACAGTGGGTAGAAGAAGTGCCACGGTGCCCAGCACAGCAAGGAGCCGCTGGCAATGGGCTTTCCCTGAGAAGCTGATCTGCTTTTCTGCCATCTGTGTCTGTCCTTCTGTCCCTGCTCCCTCTCTCCCATGGCAGGTGCCACCTTTCTATGTGGCTTCTCTGGTGGGAGCCCTGGCAATGAGGTGTGAAATCACCTGAGAAGGAACCAGCTTTAGTCACAGCAGAGATTTAGGCTGGCTGCTGGGAGAAACTTTCCAAAACTCTTAGAAGGAGTAAACAGTCTGCATTTATTTATGTATATTTTTAACTTTCTGTCTGAAACTTTCTGTGTAAGGAAGAAGCAAACTTAGGAGTGAGGGAAGAAGATGCTGAGGATGTTTGTTTGCGCAAAGGTATGCTGTTGCCTCCAAACCTGCCTCACGTTTTGCATTATGTATTTTGTGGCTCCTGGGGCAAAAGCCCAGCTCTCTCTGCAGCCACACTGATGCAGAGAGGTGTAAGATGCTGCTCTCTAGCTTCAGGTGAGTGTGGGTGGTGCAGGAAGGATGCTTCCTCCCCCTGTGGTGCAGGGACAAGGAAGGATTGCCTCCTGTCCTCTGCGTCACTATCAAAAGGCTGCGGGGTTCCTGTCTCAGGTATCTTTGCTGCTCCTCTATTAGCTCTAAGTGGATTTGGTTGGTGGGCTGTGAACATGAACTCCCCGGGGTTGTATGGATTTAGCTCTGCTCCTTTGGGGTACATACTTTCAAGCAAAAAAGAAAAGAAAATGAAGAAAAGGCATTTCAGAAACAGAGGAAGATTGGAGATCAGCTTTCCTGCCTGTTCCCCATCTCAAGCCCTGGAAGGCAGCAGGGGTCGTTCGCTGAGCAGCTGGGTTTGCATCAGTTTGTGGAAGCACTTTATGTGATATTTAAGTGCTAAATGAGTAGTCTGAGAGATAAGTGTGTGACCTGGCTGGCAGGGAGCACACAGTGATGAGTATTGATTGACACCGCCCTGCACAGTGACTGCGTGTGCGGAGCTGTGAGCAGGCAGTGGGTAAGGGAAGAGCTGCCCATTACTGGGCTCCCCACAAAATCTGATTTTCCAGTCCCAAACCGCCAGTGCCAGCCTGTGCCCATTCAGCAGGTGTTGACAGCATGTTCTGCTCCAGCAGGCACCACCACTTTGGAGGGATAATTTAACTTCCTTCATGTTTTTCTCGTGGCTGGGGCGACGAAAGAGATGGGCTGTTGCTGCCACATTTGCAGGGGCTGGTGCCAGCCTTGCTGGTGTGTGGATGCATTCCTTAGCAAATATTCTTTTCAATATCAGAAAGTTGCAGATACTGATCTATTTAGAGGAGTGTGGAGTTTCTGGGACAACTTGTTTCCTTCACCTGCTCTTACAGATATCAATTTTTGGGCTACCAGTCAGAAACTCTCCATGACCAAATTCTCAAGCACCCTCCCTCCATTCTCCCCATCCTGCTCATCTGCAGGGAGCATGTCAGAGCTGCTGAGACTGACTCCATCACCATCACATCTCTCGGAGGTGGCAGAGGATTTTGCTCATTTAACAGAGTGGTTATGAGGTTAGAAAGGCTGTTTTGTGATCATAGTGAAAATGAATAGATGCTGCTGTTCACCCACAATGCAAAACATGAAACTTTGTAGCATCAGTCTGGTTGTGTTGGTTTTAATGAAGCATTCATCCATGCTAACAAAATAACTTCAACAGAATACAGAACTATTTCAAATAACAAGCTAATCAAGCCAATAAAACCTGTCAGTACAGCAATAGTGGTTCAGTGCTGTGATGCAGAGATTAAGGCACCACCAACGTCCACAGAACTTCTGGAGCTGCTGCTAGAGGAACCTCCTGGCTGGCGCTGTGGGTTCCTCATCCATGGGAGCTGTGTGCCATTTTCAAAATAAGGATAGCTACAGAGTGGCAAGGTTCAGCTCTGGCTGAGCCTGCTGACTTTTTGCAGCACAGAAATGTCTTTCTGCCCCTCTCTGTGCCATTCCAGCCACCTGGGGTGCTGCAACCCCTGAAATACCTCCAGAGAAATAGTCTGGAGCTGGATAGATTGTAGATAGTCAGTGCAAACCCTCTAGATTCTGGCTTTCTTTCCTCATATAGTTTCAGAAGGGTTTCTCTGGTATGGAGGGGTGAGGAGTCTGAAGGTGTCAGGATATTTCTAGGCAGACAAACAGCAATGCTGATACCCGGGCTGATCCTCTCGGATGTGCACAGAGCTCCTCTGGAAAGAGGCAGGGCCAGATCCTGGCACCTGCTCTGGTATCTCTCTGCTGTTGAAATGGTGCAAAGCAGCACTGGGGCAGTTTGACCAGCTGGAGTGTCACAAGGTGCTCCAAGCAAATCAAAGGTTGGTAGTTCGGAATATTCCCTTGAAAATGCTCAATACAAAATCCATAGTCTGTAGCTTGTAAGCAAGCTTGTCATGAGGCCTGAATACCCCAACCACAGGTCCTGTTATTTACATTCAATTGAAGATGTAGGTCATACAATAGGGTTTTTTTCTCTTTCCTGAATGGCTGAACACAGAGGACAGAATTCAATTTTCAGTGGCAGCAGACCTGATTACAAATTCAAATTTTTATTTCTTTGAGCAATTTTTGCAACATTTGCATTGTAATTTGCTGTTGCTGTAAATATGAGACGTTCATTTGCTGGGATATTCATCCAGAGGAGATGCAAGAGGGCTACAAGCACAGGCGTGGTGAAAGAATGAAGTCTGTGGGTTCCTCTCAGGAGGAAATGGTTTTGTCACATCTGGCACCTCTTCTCTCTCACCATTTTCTGCATACATGCAGCTGATGTGTGTGCACCCATCACCATATATTTTTAAATGCCCAGCTGTTATATATATAACATCCTGCTGCTTCAGCAAGGGGCACAGTTCATGCAGAGTCTGCGTTCATCCTTTCAGGCTGAAATCATTCGCATCGGAGGACAAGGAGAGAATTTTCCCACCCAAAAGGGAAATGATGTTGCATTACTGAGCAACCAGCCCAAGTAATAATATAATCTTAGAAAAATGCAGATCCCTTGAGTAAAGGAAGCTCTGTAAACTTCAGCTCCTCCAAGCTGTTAGTGTTAGTGTAGCTGTTGCCTGTGCTGTAGTAACGCTGCTGTCAGACCTGGTTTACTGAAGTGCTCTGGAGAGAACAGGGGAAAAAGGGGATAGGAACCAGCTCCTATATAAAATGAGAACCTCTTGTAGGATCTAAGTACTGTGAGGTATATAATACAGATTTTAGGACCTTGGGTTATATCCCTTATTTGCCATTAATTTGTTTTTTGTCTCATCTGGGTGCTGGAGAGGGTGATGGCCACTCATGGTCATGAAGACTTGGAGAAGGGACAGGCAGAGCCAGGCTGAGCACAGGGATCAGCTGGAGGGAGGGAAAATGATTCAAGGTTTTCACTCATTAGGCTCAAAAGCCTGTGGTTTGTTCTCTTCTGCTTGCCACAGGATGTGTGGCATTAGTGTGTGCTGTGCCTTATCTTGGGCTCTGTGGGTGCTGAGTGTGTGCAGGTCCCAGGGCCAGGTCATGGACTGAGCCATGGGCATCCCCCTTGGTCTGGGTGCAGCAGCTCCCCAAGCTGGACAGTCACTGGAGCCTTCTCTTCTAAAGTGCTGGTCTTCACAAAACCTGAAGGAACCTGCCGTCTTGGAGGTCTCTGAATTCCAGGCTAGTTTGTTTTAATGTATGAGAACAAACAAAGCTGTCTCAGGAGTTTCATCCCTTCAGAAACCAGTATGAAATGTATGAGATATAAAAATATTATTTAAAAAGTGCCCGAAATGCATAAACAGGGTGTAATAACCTACAAACTGTTGCTGCTCCCTTGCTGCTTCCCCCATCCCTCTGTGGCTTTGGATGGAATTAGTTCCAGTTGCCTGTCCTCTGTGCAGGCAGGGCTGTTGAGGAGGGTTATATCTGCTTTTGCATCTGCTGTGCCCTTGACTTGGAGTCATTTGATAAATAGGTTTGCAGTTGGTTACTTAAGCATCTCCCAAGCTGCAGTCAGCATCTCAGCTGTGGGCGAGGGAGCAGTGCTGCCAAAAGTCAGGATCTGTGTCAAGAGCCTCCTAAGATTTGGCTGTCTTTCCTTAAAACCCCAACTCCTGGAGTTGTCATTACAGGAGAATCACTTAGAGGGGTAGAAAAAGAGCGTCTGGCTGTTGAGGTGGTAGATAAAAAAGCCTGGAAACTATTAGCTGCAAAGCTAGGAGTCACAGAGGAAGCCCAGGTTGGGTTTATTTAAAAATACCACTAGCTCAAAGCTGGTCTCCAGAAGCTTTTGTGTCCAGACAGAAGGGTTGTTTCAGACACCCTTGCTTGGCAGGGCTCTGCCACTGCATTTGCAGGAGAAGTGCAACCCTCTGCACTGTCCTGCTTTGCTAGGGGAAGAGAGGGAACACAGGAGGAATGCCGAGGGCAAACCCAGTTGTTCTCTGTCCAGCTGTTTGAATACCTTGTGCAAGCACCTTGACCTTGGTGCATTGACTCTCCACTGGGAAAAACAAGCTCCATCTGCCTTGTCACTCTTTGCATGGCCATGGAGCTGGGAGGACTTTTAAAGCAGCTTCTGCAGCATTCTGACTGTGCTCTGGCTGAGGGTGATCATGTCACTTACACTGTCACCAAATGCTGCAGGTCCTTCCTTTTGCCTTGCAGTGTGGACACCCCATCTTGGGCTTCCAATCTGGTGCTTGGAAAAAGTCCTCTGGAAGTGCCATTACCTTTGCAGTTCTTTTGCCAAGGCAAACGTGGAGATATTTGAGGGACCTTTTACACAGTGCTTTGATGGTAACAAGGCTCTTGCCACTGAAGTTTGGGAGAAAATAACCTTTTCTTTTTAACTCTGAGATGAAGTCAGTGTGGAAGGAGTGAGGAGGAATTTTAAGTGGTGGATAGAAAGGCATGCAGACTGTGCACAAAGGGTTAAGTCAGCAGGGTTAGCTGCTGTCCCAGGGGTACAGCCCAGGCTGCATTTCCCAGAAGACATCGAGTTGCACACACACATTTAGGGCGATTTTCGCAGCATTTTTCAGCAAGCTGTGATGGCAGAGGTTTTGAAGGCTGTTACACGATCAGTCTGACCTCTCGCCTCTATAACCAGGCAGACACTGCGGTAATTTCTGCTACCAGAACCACCCTTAGATTCCTGTGAGATCTCCAGAGCATGGAAGAAACCCTGTGCAGGCATTTTGGGCTGATGGACAGGCTTTTTTGGTTACTGGTAGCAAAGGTGAGCTCTCTTTTTCCTTGACGAGCATGCTAAAAGGCACTTCTGCATCTGGAGTGATGAGGAATTTCGATCTGTGGAGCACAATTATTCACGTCACTGCTTGTTATAGGATGCTGGTGTTAACACCCTTCCTCTTGTGGAAAATCTCTTAAGCCCTGAGGACTGATGTGAAACGTCACGCTCTGATGAACTTTGCTGAAGCAGGGATGAATCACACTAAGTTTGGCTTCAATATATTGTCCAAAAGATACCTTCTCTGATAGCCTAGGAGGAGGGTACTGCTGCCCACCCACCCACGGTGTCAGGATCTATTTTGGGGGGAGGACAGCACTTTCTGGAGTATGCGTAAATTGGGGGGTTGATGTGGGAGTTTGGATATTTGAGGGGTTTTTCATTTGGCTTTGCTTTTGAGTGCTCTATAAAAGCAAAAGGCAGGTCTGTAAGAGATCTCAAGACATTTCCCAAGGGATCTCTATATATTTCCTCCCTATCTTCTGGGATCACCCAGAATGGTTGATAAATATACCACTTTTTTTTTTTAAATAAGAAGGGTTTCACTGCATCTCTGAATAACTGTCCTGCTACATCCATGCCACTATCGGTAAGAAAACACTTTCTTATCAGGGAAACTGTAGCAGCTGGTAGTTAAACCTTCTGCAAAGAAATATCCCAGATAAGTGTTGGCCAGGTTTGACCCTGCATTACTTGTAAGATCTCACAAACTGACAAGGTAATTTAGCAATTTGGGGAGGAAATGCAAAAGGTAACCCTGTCTATTGAACTCATTTCTCTCCTGTGATGGGAATGATTTCCAAGAGTGGAAGCATCCGCAGACCAACTGCGCATGATTAGAGTTCCTTGTCAATTGGAATCAAGGACCCTGATTGTGGAGCATAATGCTGCTCTTGTAATTCAGCCTTTATCTTTGTGCTGGAGCTGGGTATAATTGTATCTGTGTCTGGAGGGACAAGGAGAAGGGTTTCAGTGGCTGGTGCTCACAAAGGCATCTTTAGAAACCTCCTCATCCCTGGTACAAGCTTGGTAGGGCTTAAATGAAAATACCCCTGAGTAGCTTTAGACATTTGAACAGTCATCATTGTTTGATTCAGATTTGGTTACAGGACTAACATCTAAATGTTAATTCTTTTTAGGACATTATCAGCTCTTTCAGCAAATGCAGAATGGGGATGCAGTATTAGACCATCAGCCAACCCTGCAGATAAAGGCCCTTTGAAAGGATGGTTCTTAGGAAGGAAACATAATCAGAGAATGCAGAAAATCATGAAGACAGTCTCTTCTTAGGAACAGGTAGCAAATATGATGCATGAAGAAAGCTAAATGAGCCAGGAGGCTTTTAAATTAGGGAATAGGAGAAACAGCAATTTTGTGGCCTCTGAGGACAGTCCCCAGCATGCAGTCAGAGATCCTCATCGTCCTGTCCTGCAAAGTGCTGGTACACCTGGAGATTGTAGGGTGTTGGATAAGCTGTGTCACACACTGGGTTGAGACTGAAGTTGGTGGTCACTTGATGGCATCGATGTGCCAAGGCAGTTGATGTGTGGTGGCTCTGTACTGGGTAATCTGTGTCTTTGTGTGGGCAGGTGGGTTTGGGGCACAGATTTCTGTCCTCTCAGTCTTCTGTGCTGCCTTGCTCACCACCCCATGCCTGTATGCATCGAGGTAAGATGTGACCTGACCACGTCTCCCTCTGAGCCCTCAGTGACACTCAGTGACAGCTCAGAGGGTAACAGCCCAGCCCTGCCCTTCTCCAGCACCCATTCCCACTGCTGAAAGAAGGTGTCCATTTTTCAACCTCCCTGAAACATGTGCAGAGAGGCCCTGGAAGTGGTAAATGCCTTCCCCCCGTTCTCAGAAAGGAAACGTGTGGCTGCGGAGGCAGTGGCGGGTGTCAGGCGGGACCTCTGTTCCAGCTGCCCCCTGGCAGTGCTGCTCCTCTGCTTGTCAGTGGTGACCGGTCTGCAGTGCCAGCGGGGGAAGACCTGGCTCATCCCCTGGAAGAAGGAGGCCCGGCGCCATCCTGAGCGCTGCCACCGCTGCTTCCGGCGGCAGATCGGCGCGGTGTCATCTAGGAAATGTGATTTAGATCATCATCCTTTCGCAGCAGATGGGGGAAGGGAGGTGGGGGCCCTTATCTCTTCTGGGGATTCATTTCTCTTTAAGCTACTTTTTTTTTTTTTTTTTTTTGCCTGTTTCCCTTTTTCTCCATCCCTTTACAAGTCTCACTGCCCCTTGCTGAAGGGTAGGAGCCATGAGAGCATCCATGGCTCTGCCATGACATCATGGCCTGCATCCTACCTTCAGCTGGGTGTCAGGCTTGGGCTACCTTAAGTTTTCCCCGGGGATGGGGTTGCATTTTGCTGGTCTCCATGGAAGGAAAAATCCACTGAGCCTTATATTGCATCTACCACTCAGCAGTCTGATGATTTTCCTGCATCCAAGAGGGCTCCTTATCCTTCTCATCCCCACAATGTCCTTGAGAAGTTGCTCAATTCCCAGGCAGGTCATCATCCCTGGAGTGACTGCCAGCCAGCAAAGCTCTTTGGTATGTGCTTAATGTTAAACATGGAAAATAGTTCCCTGGGGAGCTCTTCTTAAGTACATTGCTGGAGTGAGGCTCTGGTCAAGACACCTGGACCAAAGCCCACCTGCATCAGTGGTTGGCCCCCAGGGACTCATGGCAGCCCCTGGCTGCTCCCAGCCTCTCCTCTCAGCATTGCAGGACCCTTTTTCTACTCCTTCCTCCATCTTCCCAATATTTATTGTCCCTTCCTGGGTGTGGGAAACAGGTCCTGGGCTCAGACCACTTTGGAGCAGGGACTTGTGGTTTTGTTTCCAGAGTGGGATGTGAAAACATGGTCTTGTTTTCACCTGGGTCTGCAAAAGGCTGAGTCCTCAGCTCCTGGGGCATATGTCTTTTGCCACACATCTGCTTTGTGCTACTTGGCATCACTTTTTGATAGGCATTGAGGTTTCGTGCAGAAAAATCTGTGTTTCTGCCCATAGTCCTTATGGTTTTGAGTAAAAACCCAGGTAATTACAAATACCAATACTTTGGGTGTTTCTTTGCCCTGCAAGATCTGTTTAAGTCAAATACAAGTCACTGAACTTATATTGGGAGTAAATAAGCTTCATGGAACGGCTTTGGTTATCATGAGGTCACACAGAATGAGCTAATGCTCCCTTCTGGCCCGGAAATTAGACTTTTCAGACAGCAAAATTTCATCCTGCAGGTTCTAAGCCTCTAGCACCTTTCCTTACAGGGGAGCCCAAGCCCCAGGTCTGTGCAGTGCTCAGCCCCTCGAAGAGATGCTCACCCCTTATCACCAAAACCCGGCCCTGCTTGGGGGCAGGTTTCTTAGACTGCCAGTTTCAATGCCAGCAGCTGCTGGGGTGAAAGCCATCTGGTGGATTGTGATGCCCAGCTGACAGGCAAAGTGCAGTGAATCTCTCCACAGCACAGAGAACTTGCTGCCCTGGAAATATTGACCCCTGTGAGATTTTCACAAGTTGCAAACCTTGCAGACAAATTCCAGGTTTCTGGAAGTATTTGTGCGAGAGGTCTGGAGAAAGAGCCGTGTTAGAAATGAAGTTGTGTGCTTGCAGAAGCTGACAGCAGCATGGTCCTGCTCCCTCCAGCCTCACCAGCCTGTTTCTTTCCACTTCACCAGCACTGTACACACCACCATGGATTTTTCTCTCTTTTTTTTTTTTTTTTCCCCAACTTTTTGCAGCCAGGATGTTTTTTCTTGCCTTTTTATTGTTCCAGTGACCTAGCAACTCCACTTTGCTGGAGTCCTGCCAGGAGACTTCCTCCCCAAGCCGTCTGATAGTCTCCAGCAGCACTGCCCTCGGATGGGAGCAGGAGTTAAAATGACACCAGGCTGGGTCCCTGTGTGGCCTTTTTGCTCTGGCCTCATGAGTGCTGGTGAGGGCAACATTGCCTTCCCAACTAGAAAAGCTTCCAGGGGGGCTTTAAAAACCTCAGAAAAAGGAAGGAGAAGCAATGTGTGGGTGATATTTTCTGCAATATTTCTGCAGGACATTATAGAAAAGACTGGGAGGGTTTAGAAGTGAATTTGCTGATGCTGGGATTTAGCATTTGGGATCTATGGTGCAGGCAGGGTAGCTGGGGACATTTCAGCATTGCAGGGTTGCGGGAAAGGGGATGGGGAGGAGGTGTGAGTGCTCAGAGAGCTGTGCAGTTAGGGAGAATTATTTTGGCTTGGTTTTACTGATGTTTACTAAAAACAGTAGAAAAGAAATTCCTTTGGTAAGTGCTTCTGGGACCTGTCAGCTGGGGCTGCCTTCACTCTGCCCTGGGCCTGTGGGGGCTTTTGCCACATTAACACTGGAGGGACACTTCTAGGGCAGAACAGAAATGAGCTGTCAAGCAAGAAAATATGGCTGGGTCTGGCTTTCTGCTCAGGACACAGGGCCTGGGACACTGGAGGTTCAATCTCCACTGGATGGATGGGTTGAGATTTTACTGAAGCCTCAGCATGGTTACAGGTTTTTAGCAGTATGGTAAGTCATAGCTTATCCCTGTTGGAAGTAGAATTTTATATAAATGTGTTTTTCAAAGACTTGATGAAAAACCAGGAGGGTTTTTGTTTTTTTTTTTTTAATTCAGTTGCTAAAAGCTGTTTAAAGACAAAAGTCTATGAAAAGAGGTTTGAGGAGCTGCCCTGAGCCACGGGCTGGTGGTTTTCAGGCAGCACAGGTGATCCCATGAATCTGTGTGGTCTCAGGGATTTGTGGGTTGAACCAAACTGCCCAAGAAAGATAAGAAGGAAGCTTAGGATTTCATGGGCTTGAGCAGGTGATCTGGGAGCCTGCACCTCTCCAGGGAAATGTTTAGGACACCAAAACTAAGAGGCTGTAAACCTCTTGCTAAGCAGAACAATATCCTGTCCCTGCACTGTGCAGGTTTTATCCCCATTGTGGGCACTCCATATGCATATATCCTGTGCTTTTGGAAAGGATCACAGATTTCTGTGTAGTCTTTATTTTAGAGAACCTGTTTCCTTGCTTTAGGGTACTGCTTTTAAGAGCAGTAATTGGATCCTTTTTTTTTCCCCTAATGGCATTTTTGAGCATCAGGCTCTGGGATGGTGAAAAAAGGTGTAGGAAGCAAAATGGCCTTTAGCAACCTCTGAGGTTTTCCAGGTCCTGGAGGGGAGGTGGTGTGGAAGTGCAGAGTGTTTTTGTGTCATAAAGCAGAACCGCAAGCAAGGTACTGTGGCATGGCACTGGAGTGTCTGAGGATGATGCTGATGTCCCCAGCCCCATGGGCACCCATCACCAGGTGGGCATTAGCCATGTGGACTTTGGCATTCAGAGCTTGCAGGGGAGGCTGCTGGCATTAAACCCCCATCACTTTTCTTGAGCTTTTCTTGAGCTTGAGTATTAAAGCTCTAGGCACCTTTCTTGCCTGCATAAATCCTTCCTATTATGGTTAAAATTACTGAAGGTCCTGTGAATTGCTGTTCTGCTCTGCCTGGGGGCCAGTGGGGAGAGGACAAGGAACAGAAGCACCACAGCAATGGAATGTGTCTGTAGGGTACTGCATCCAAACCAACCCCCACAAAAGGGTGAGAGGCTCTGGCAAGGCTTCTGCACCTTTTCTTCTCTTCCCCATACACCCTCTCTTGCCACCTTTCTTAATCCAGACAGAATATATCCTTGTACTGATAAAAAAAAATTAAAAAAATAGCAGAACAGGGTTGACTGCATGTGGTTAAAAACCTCTTGCATTTTTCCCGCACTTACTGCACACGAGGGACCTTCCCCAAGCCATATTATCAGCGTGTTTACGCTCAATTGACCCATCTCAAGTATGAATTTTTTTAAAGCTGCATTTCAGACCCCCCCTGCTTCCCCCCCCCCCCCCCCGCCTTGAACTTCTTCTTTCAGAGCAAGAACAAGGAAGGAAATTGAAAATCCCAGAGAGCCCTGGACGGTCCAGATTTAGGGCTTTAGCTTTTGTTCGCACAAACTCGCTTGGCTCCTAACCGGCCTCCACCCATGATCCCGACATCCGCAGCAGCCGTTCAAAACAGAGCCCGGAGCCCAGAGCCCGGCCCCGGCAGGGACCGGAGCCGCCCCCAGCCACCGCTGCCCCGGCTCTGCTCCCCGCTTCTTCTCCCTGCCTTTCTTCCTAACCTTTCCCTACAGCCAGGAGTTCTCGAAGTCGCGATGAGTGTTTTCTCCCCTCCGCGAGCCTCGGATGATGCTAAGATTATGCAACGTTAACAGATGTGGGGTTTACAATGGCAGCTGCCTGTCCTCGGGAGGAGCCCGCTGCAGCCCCACGCGCGCTCCGCTCGGCACGGGATGCTCCCGGGGTGGCCCGCAGCTCTGGCAAAACAACCGCTGCATGGGCGGCTCCCTTCCCATCCTACCGGGAATGCTCCCCAGGGAATGCCCACCCTCCCGCCGGGGGATGCTCCGGGTGAAGGGCTGCTCTGGACAGCCAATCAACAGCGCTTGGCTTTCCTTCTGTGCGAACTCAGATTAAATTTGTGTTGCTCCGTCAAGAAAGTATTTTTCTTCCCCTCGAGGGGAAAAAAAAATCCCATCTTCAGGGAAGCAGTGGGGCTGGGATAGCTTGTGGCGTGCCTTGGCTGGCTGCAATCTCCGGACAAATGCTGCCTGTGGGGATGCTGATCTCCTGGCATCAGCAGGATACATTCCTTCTCCCTCCGTGCCCTAAGGTGTCTGTGTGTGATCACAGTCACTGCAGAAAACTTGCATTATTGTGCTTTTTGGTGTTGTGCTGACCCATGGTTGAGTTGTGAGCATCACCTAAATGCTGCCTTGGTAGCAGCCGTCTCTGAAACAGGGCAATGCCTGTGCTGTGTCAGGGATGAAGAGAGAAAATTGTTGGTCCAAAAGAGATTTTTCAGGAGTCTCACAAGGTAGATATCCAACTGGGCTGCCAGGGGCAAGCCCAAAGCCTTGAGAAATCAGCTGGAACTTGATCTGTTTGTCCTGGCTGAGCTATGTAACTCTGCTCACAGCAAGCCATGGACTTGTTATGCTTGCAAAGAAAAAGTAACTCTGAGCCTCGACCTGTCTGGTGAGCATCACTGCTTGGTTTAACTGGGAAGGAAAACACCAATCCAGTGGGTGGCAGGGTTTTGTGCTGGAAGTCAAATATTTCTCAGTGGCTGTGGTTATGTAAAGTTAAACTGTGCAAAGCTGTTGGCAGCTTAGGATGTGACGAAATTGTTAGTGACAGATGGGTACCTCAGCTAAAGGGCCACTCTGCTTTAAGCCTTTAATGTGTCAGGGGAGGCCACATAGTCCCGTGGGGAATTTTTTGGAAGAAGTTTGATCTGGTCCATCCGCTCCAGAGGAAGGTTGTCTTTGAAGTCTTAATTTCTGCAGGCAAATCAAAGAGGATATTGTGGTTTTATCTTGCACTTCTGGTAGGCTTGATGGATGTGAGATTTCATGTCTATTTTGTTGAACAGCACAATTTTTGGGGGTTTCCTTACTACATGCTGTGGGTTGAATTTTCCAGCATAGCTTATGCTCTGCACTCGCCTATCAGGGGAGCTGAGCTCGTGCTAGCACGAGGTTTTCCTTCCTGAACCAGGACCTGGTAGACCTTGCAGGGCAGAGTTAAAAATGCCAGATGACTCTAAAAAGCCTGTGTAAATAATACCTTCTTATTCAGCCCCTCCACTGCCTGGCTGCACTCTAAGCCAGGTTTGCTGGCGCCCACAATAAGGGGAAGGGTTTTGCTTCAGTTTATTCCCAGCATCTCTGCAAAGCCAAAAGAAGATAGAGAACACTCTGAGGTGGATTTGCAGGGCAAACAACCACCAGATAAGCAAACAGCAGTGTTTTACTTTTGAACTGGTCTCATTCAATCAAGGAACATAGCTGAAGGCACTGCTTGCTGGCATTTCCAGGGTTACTTTTTAAGAAGTGGCAATGAAATGCCTGCTGCAGTGTGATCCTGTATATTTTAGCCTGCCTGCCCAGAGCCCTTGTTGACAAATGAGTTGGCAACCTGAGAAAGCAGATTTCCCTCTGTTTATCCTCATACCCTAAGGGTTTCTTTAAGCATCTGCTGCTTTGCCTTCCCTCAATGCAGCAAAGCTGGCCACAGGCTTTCCAGTCAGCATGGGCTGCACAGCTGAAAGCTTTTAGTGAGAGGGGGATGGAGAGAAATTCAGTGCACTGCCCTCCAGCACAGCCACATTTTTCGGGGCTGCTATAAATGGACTTGTGGGCTACAATTACAGGCTGGGTATTGGCTTGCAAATGAACACAGCAAGCATCCCCTGGCACTTTCCATCCCCTTGTCCAGCTGGTGAGGACCAGAAGCTTGTCCTGTGAGACAGGCTGTGGCTCACAGTGGGCTCTGGGTGGCGGTGACTGCTCGGCATTGCAGCCACTGTGAGGGCTGCCAGTAATGGTACCCTGGGGGTCTGCTCCACCACAGCTCTTGTCTCCTTGGCCCACATGGGGCTTAGGCTCCCAGGATGAAATACAGACTGTCCTACCTACCCCTCTATTTTTTGATGAGTTCCCACTGAAGCTATTGCAGATGTATAGAGGACACCACTTCTGAAATTGCCACCTCTGTTGTGGCAGGTACAGCAACTCCAAAGAAGACATACAAGACAGGGAGGAGGTGTCCTATAGGTGTTTCTCTTGAACACACAATTTTCTTACAGAAAATGTTTGGAGGCCCAGAACAGGTTTAACCTTCAAAATCAGGGCTTTTGGGTAGAGACTGAGTGCCTTTATCTGCTGCCTGTGGATGCCATGCACATGACAGAGACTGCATTTTGGTCGTAAGGAAGATGGACAAAACGGGGACCTTGCCCTTTCAGATTTGGACTTGCTTTTGACTTCAAAGCTTGTTGTGGGCTTTGAAGGCCATCTGAGGCTGCAGTGCCAGCCAAGCCTTGGGACTGTAACACAGATGGTGGCTGTTGGTTTTTGTGTGAACTGATATGCAGTGAAATCCTCACAGCCCTGGGTGGTACCGTAAGCTGAAAACCCTGATTCCCCACACCACTACTCATGCACAATCTTGTTTCATATTCTGGTAGACATTAATGTTAGAAGTGCTAAAATATCTCATCATTTTGGGGTGCTTTGGCACCTGGGTGAGGCATATAATCCCCACCATACACTGATCTCCTCTGTCCCCAGTGCTGCACTGTGGCTGGGTGGGTTATACTGACTGTCCTGAGTGCCCTGCAGCTCTCAGCCAGCTTCACGCCAGCTCTCTGCAGGTGATGGGATTTGAGGTCGGGTGTCCAGCAAGCACTGGCCAAGTGGAGAGAGGGGAAGAGCTGTGGGGCCCTCTCCCCTCCCATCTTACATTCAGAATGGGGCACATGGGCTGTGCTGGGCTGTCAGCTCTGGAGACCTTCACACTCCTGCCATGGACTCTACACTGCAAGTATTTCCATCAGTTATTTGTTTAAGACTTTCTTTTTGCTCCTTTCAGAATTTATTTCTCCTAACACAAAAAAATCCTGAGGGTGCTGAATTGAATTAGTCTTTCGCACAGAGGTGGGTTTTGGTTTTTGGTCCCATAGAGCAATCTAGTTTCCACTGGTGCAAATCCAAAAATAAATTTCATGTCTGTATTTTGATTATGCAAAATTTTTCTCTAGTGTAAGTAAATGAGCTCAGAGCCTGGCCTCGGTGCTACTGCAGTGAGCTGAGCCTGCACATCAGTGCTGATGTGATCTAAGTTTTTTTGTCTTTCCTTTTAGTCATCGAAAGCAGCCATCAGGAGAGAAGTTCAAGCCCAGAGATAAGGACTGCGGGTGCTCCTGTGGAGTTGGTGACGATGCTGGCACTGGCAGGGAGCAGGGAGGGGGCATCGCTGCCTGCCAGGCACAGGGCAGTGCCAGCAGCAAGCAGGGTCACAGGGCACACTGGCCCCCCTGCCAGTGATGGGGATGTCACCTCTCCAGGAGCAGGATCCCCAGAGAACCCATCTGCTGGGACAATGACCCATCTGCTCACCATCAGCCGTCCTCCTGGTGAGTTTTATGGATGTGAGAGTCCCTGTTAGCTGTTCCCAGCCCATGGACTGAGCACAGCCAGTGGGTTAGGAAGTATTCCTGCCCCACACAGCTAGAAATGCAGATTTTTGAGAGAAATCCAATCTCAGGAAAGCTGGGCTTTGTTTTTTAACATTACAACGAAGATGATTCTCAGGAGCTGCCCCTGTTTTCACCACTCAGCAGTACCCAGGGAGTCCTGCCCATCCACTGAGCTCAGGGGCTGTGCAAAGAGTGGAGACCCCTGGGCGTCCCCACAACTTCTCCCATCAGGAACTGAACCCCATTTCAAGCCCAGCCTAGGTTGTAAGAACTCAGCTTAAGGATACCTGACCAGTTGCAATGACGATTTGTGGCTGAGGTCCTTACATGGAAATCCTGCAAGTGAACACTTACTTCTGGGCTTGTTCATAATTTTCAGTCATAAGTAAACCAGTGTACTCTTTTAAATATGAACTTAAATCAAGTCTTGTTTCTCACAGCAGCAAGACAAAGCTGTGCTGATTGCACTGTTCCCACTTCAGTTTTTTTCTTACTATCGCCAGCTGAAATAAGATATAAGCATAGAGGCTTTCTTTAATTTTTTTGATTCCTTTTTTTTTTTTTTTCCTGCTTAGGGACTAGAATGTGGAGCTGGCATGCCCAGGCTGCCAGCTGTGGGCTGTTCTGTCACCAGCTCCTTAATGCCTTCTGCATTTTTAATGTCTCTAAAAAAAAAAAAAATCTGTTTCTTTTGCCACGCACAAATGAAGACAATGTTTAAAATGCCATTATATTTTGGTGACAGAAACTCTCTGTTCCCATCAATCCCTCCTGCAGTTAAACTGTGCTCTGTTAAGCAGAGGAAACATGAGGGATGCAGCTGTGACCATTCCTACTGCATTTGGTAGGGCTGGGTACCACTGCAGGTGATGCTGCTGCCACCCAGCTGAGACAAAAGAACTTTTCCAGGTGAACATGACTCTCTCCCTGTTGCTTTCCAGACCCTGGAAGCCATCACCATGCTGCAGGCATGCTGGGGAGAGGCAAGAGGGCTCTGGCTTCTCCCAACACCCCTGCAGCTGCTGAGGGGACGCCACCAGGCTCGGAAACCATCAGCACTGATTCGGCTGAGGGGATGCAGGGAGGGCACCGTGGGGTCTGGAACATGTCTGGATTTAACAACACCGTGAGGACAGCGCTGCTATCTTCATCTTCAGAACCTCATCACCCAGGTGAGCCATCCCAGTTCAGCCTAGGAACACTGGGAAAGTGTTCCAACACCTGGGCATAAGGTGAATGCTGTTCCCCAGAGCAGCCAGCATTGGTTAAGCCTGGTTCTCCTGTATTATAGAGCTTTGTGGATCCAGCTCTCCATCGTCACTCAGGGCAGTTTACTGGCTTGCTTTATGCACAAGGATAGAGAGAAGAATCCATGTGCCTTCTCCTAGTATTCAAAATTATGAACTACTTGGTGCAGCTTCCAGACACAGAGTTTCTGTAAGCACAGTGCAGACAGGGGGCTGAAGGGCAGGGGAAGGGTGGCAGTGTGGAATGGTGTGCAGGCAGCTGAGCACATCTCTGGGTTCTCATCTGCTGTCCCCCTTTGCCTTGCAGGCACTGACAGCCTCTCTCAAGCTGTGAGCAGCTGGGTGGGCACAGAGCTGGGCAGCAGCCCCACCATGGGCACTGCAGCTGCTTCACCCAGCCCCTTGGGGAGCAGCCCCAGCACTGCCCTCCCTGGCCCCCTGCGACAGCCCCAGGCCTCCTCCCAAGCTTCAAGTGCCCAGACTGGTGCAGAGCACATCATGCTACACCCCAGGGGTGTCATGGGGAACTTCACCAGGGCTTTGCTGACTGCATCACCTCCCACAGACAATGCCTTCAGAGGTGAGCTTTGCTGGCCTTTCTTTCATAGTTTTGAAAAGCCACTTGATAGTGTTTGCTTTCTTGAAGCAGAGGAGATGCTCTGTTTTGCATGTGCTCTGTTTTTTATTATTTGGATGGTTAGCTGAAATTCCCTGCTGAAAGCAGGAAAAAGCAATGGAAAAAAAAATTTGATCCAACCCCCCCAGCATTTTCCACTTAAAAAAAAAAAAAAAAAGAAGTTCTTTGGATGTTATCATAGTGTTTTCTGCAGGGTGGATGTCTGCAGCTGTGAAATATCTTCACTGAGCCAGTGCCAGCTGCAGAGCAAGGGCAGCTCTGAGCCCTGTCTGACCTGTGCCCAAGCGGTGACGGAGTGGGGTGGGAGGTTGGGAACCCACACTTGTGGCCATACGGGGTGGGCTTGGCCTCAGCTACACAGGGTGAGATCCTGTGCTTAACAACTTGCTCAGGGCAGCAAACATGAGATCCCTGGGCTCTATGGCTTCCCTCGCTTGCTCTGCAGCAGCCAAATTCTAGAGTTCCCAAAAACAGAGACTTTGCCCAGCTCCACATGAATACTGAAAACCTCAGTGTTGCCAAATCCTTATCCTGTGTGCAGGGCTTTTCAGGAGCAAACACCTCTCCAGGGTTCTTACACTGACACATCCCTTCCCTCTGTCACAGCTCTTGGGAGCACCACTGGGGCTGCAGGAAACCTGAGATCCTGAAGGACAGTGCCCTGCTGAGCCCTGGGATGTGTAGTGAGCTGCAGGCTCATATGGGAATGTGGCTGGGCTTAGGTTTCCTCCTTTTGCTGTTAGAGCAAAGGTGGGATTTAAAGGCAAACCCCCACAGTCCTTGTCCTGTGGGGTTTCCTCCTGTCTGGGCCATGCCACTCTCACAAAGCCTGGCAGCAAGTCCTGGGTTTTGTGCAAGGTCTTCCTATGGTGAGGAGAGTCATGCCTTTCCAAAAGAGCACTTTGTCCAGATTGAAAACTTCCTATGGTTAATATCTGTATGGGTGCTGTAAGCATCTGGGAAGAAAATGGATCCATCTGTTTATAAATTCATATGTATAAACCAATTTTTTTATTGTGCTGTAGGCATTGGAAGCAGCTACTTGGCTACGGAGAGGTTCGCTTCGGATTTCCCCACCACCAGCACCTCCATTTCCACAACAGCTGCCAAGGGTGGAGGGAGGACATTAAGGTCCCTGCCAGCCAGCACTGGGCTGGTCACCATGGCAGAGATTTCCACCTCTGGGATTGAATTCACCAGCTCTTCAGCCCAGAGCCAGACCCCTGGGATGTCTGTGGGTGCTCAGGGTGATGGAGGCAGAGGTGTCACAGACCCATTGCACTCAGGCTTGCCATCCGTTTCAGGAAGTGCTTCCACAAGTGAGTTTTGATAGATAGCTCAAAACTCTTATTTAAAGACTCTTTATTAACAAAATATATCCTTTTTATTTTAAAGAAAGGAGGAATAATATTGTATTTGGCACATTCTGTACATTTAAAAACATTTCACAGAAATGAAAGTATGGATAAATATTATTCTTGTTGGAAGGGGAGGATAGATTTTCCTTGAAAACTTCCAGTTGAATTTTGCAAGCAATAACTTCAGCAGTTCGTATTTAGAGTCTACTTTTCCTCCCGTCTTAATGATTTCCCAGTATTAAATATTTATGTATTGAATATTCACACATACATTGTCTACATCTACTGACAGTGGGATGAAACCTACCCAGCAGTTTTTAATTATGTTTATGCAGTTTTGTCTTTCTCTTCTCCTTTTTCAGCTTCTAGCAGCAATTATGAACCCCCCAAGAACATCCCAGGTGCTGAAGAGGCGACGCTGCGCTTGGACATCCAGGGTGCTGACATGTCCAGCATGGTAGTGGGGACACTGATGTCCCCAGAAAATGGCCACACCGCTGGGGTGACAAGGGACTCTGCCACCAGCACCAACCCCACAAGCACTTTGAATGGGATCTCCTCTTCCTTGAGGACTGGGACACATCATCCCAACAGCTCATGGGAAGCCACCGATCTCCCAGGCCCTCCTGGGGGTCCTTTGCTCACAAGCTCCCTCTCTGCCTCTGAAGGTCCTTTCCAAGGTAAATTTGTTAGTCTGAGAGCTGTCTGCCTTGGGGCTGGATGAGATTTCACATCCCTGCGCTGTTTTTCTTCAGATATAGTCATCAGTCATTATTGGATACATGAATGTTTTTATTACTGGCTGCACTGAACTGGCAGTGGGGCAGGTGGGAAGGGGGAGAGTGGAGCTCAGCTTTTGGGTGAAAAAGTGGAAAACATCGATGGCCTCCTGTCCTAATGAAACACCTGTCCTGGGAAGAACATTGCTAAGAAATATGTGCACACAATTTCCCTGCCAGAGACACTTGCTGGGGTTTTGCAGCTGTCACCTGGTGCTATATCTGCTATGCAGGCTGGTCTGTAGGACATGGGTTTGAGATTTTTCATGGGTTTTTGTAAGGCACATATGCCTGTACTTAAGAGATTCACCTCTTCCCAGAGAAACACCTTCAGTTTCTCAATGGGCAGTGTAGAAATGGGTGCTGATCCAACAGTCGTATGTATAGCTCTGTATGCACAAATCAAAGCTGGTTTTATTGTGTCCTAGGTGTCAGAAGCAGCCACCGACCAGTGGCAGAGAAAACCTCCCTCACTTCCTCTGCCCCCAGCACTCCCATTTCAGCCACATCCAGTGGTGGTGGGAGACTGCCCCAGTCTGCCTCGGGCAGCAGCCCCTGGGCAGCAGCCAAGGGCTCCACGGCCAGCAGTGCCCTGTACAGGACCTTGGGCACAACCCAATCCTTGTCCACATCTTCTGTGAGAGAGACCTCCAGAGCTCAGGGCTCCACAGGAATGACAGATTTCACCGAGGTGGCAGACTCTCCCCCAACACACTCTGGCTCTCCTTTGGAAGGTCGTTCCCCAGGTGAGCTCACATTAGAATTGAAATATCATTTTTCTTACAAGCCAAAGGAGGACTTCCTGCAGCTTGCACTTGCCTGACTCTTTCCTGCTATGTAGAATATACTGTTTGGAAGGATGCAGTGTGATTTTGTGTCTGAAATTATTCAGCTCTTTCTTGACCAAAAAAAATGTGCTTTAGATTTTTTACAGAAAGGGCACATGTGTGGAAAGTTTCATTATGCCAAGAAAAATAATTAACTTTCAAATCACAGTCCTTTTTTTACTGTCTCCAGTGGCTATCTCCATGTTACAGACAAGAGAACTAAGCAAGTGAGGATTAGATCATGTCCCTGTGGTCCCAGGGATCAGACTTCAGTTCCTACCTTCTGTCCTACTTCTTGAATCATGCTGCTCCCCAGAATTTGAACCAACTCAACAAATTTAAAGCAACTTTGAATGTGGTCTCTGAGGTCCTTCATGCTGCTGTTTGGTTTTAGTCCCCACTGGGGTTCTGAAGGGGTCTGATCCCCCTGATCCTGTTTCTTCAGACTTCTCTAAGACCTTCACACTGCTCAGGGTAGTGCCTTGTCTGAATTGATTTCCAGGCTTTTCTGGGTCATCATGATATTTGTTCTAGCAGCATGGAGTGCACTCAGGCACATAATGGTGAAATCAAGTGCACAGCATTAGTATTTCAACAGTTTTTATATAATAGCACTTTTGTCAGCATCACACTGTTGCTTAAAAGACAAATTTTTGTAGGAAGGATTTACATCTTTGGAAATTGACATCTCATATTTTTTTCTTGTGTTTGTGCACTGTACTTGCTGCCTCTGGGTGCTATTGGAAGAAAGCTCATTTTTGTTTATAGTTCCATATGTCTAAAAATGTAAATTGTTTCTTTATCACATTTTAGCTACTGGAAGCAGTCATGTGTCATTCAGCATCCTGTCAACAGAGAGAAGAACCAATTTCCCCACCACCAGCACCTCCATTTCCACAACAGGCACCAAGGGTGGAGGGAGGACATTAAGGTCTCTGCCAGCCAGCACCATACTGGCCCAAACAACAGAAGTTTCCACCACTGGTACTGAAAACATCAGCTCTCCAGGCCATTCCCAGTCTTCTTTGGGAACCCAGGGTGGTGGTGGCAGAGGTACCACCCTGTCATCTGTGAACTCATGGCTCACAGGCTCACCATCTGCTTCAGAAAGCACTTCCCCAGGTGAGCTCTGACCACACATCAGACACCCACCTGCATGGAGAGTGAGGGCATGCTGGAAGGTGCTGGACAATGACACTGGATGTTATGGCTGAAAATTTCAACTTGCAGAGAAAAAACGCATTATCTGTTTCTTACATTTAGCCACCAGGAAAAGCCAGCCTTACTGCCAGAGCAGTCTCAAGATTTGCTGTGTTTTCAGGGACAGCACAATTCCAAGACTGCCCCACTGGCTGTGTTTATACCAGCAGAAGCAGCAGCAGTCATTCCTGACTCCCACCCTGGGGTGCAAAGGCAGTATTTACTGATCCCATACAAACCTGCCATGCTTTCTTTCAAGTACCAGTGATTTGGGTGCTGTGTATCCTCCCCCTCACTCATTGTGGGTGCAGAGGTGACAGTGTGGGTGTCTGGTGCCTTGGTCAGACCTGTGGCACCGGGAGCAGCGCCAAAGGGAAGCAAACCCAAAAGTGCTCCCATAACTTGTTCTTGGTGTCCTGCTGTGAGCAGCACCTCCTAGCACAGGAAAGAGCTGTGCCTTCACAGTTAGCATTTTCCTCAGGATTGGATTTTCTGCCACATTCTCTCTGTGTCCTCAGCCTGAGGCTGGTGATGGAAGAGAGAACACCTGCTTATTTATAGTTTAGGGTGCATAAATCATTTTGCTTTGCTCTCTCTCACTCAGACAAGACCTCAGCGATGGGAGGACGCCTGCCTCTCACCAGCACACCCAGTGTGGTGACAACTACTGCCAGTGAGGAGAGCAGCACAGTGCCTGTGTTGGACACCCGTGGAACTTCCAGTGCCACAGGGAGCTCTGCTCCCTCTCCCCCCAGCACCAGCACCCTGGACACGGTCCTGCTGTCCTCATCGGCAGCAGAGCCTGGGACACAGAGTAATGTTTCACAGAGCAGTGCAGGACTCAGTGAGCTTCCAACAAAGCTGCTGCCTGCGTTTTCTCCTGGTGTTTCGGTGCCTTCACCTTCAGCCACACTCTTCATCCACAAGGAAGGGACATCTCAAGCCCCAGGTAGCCACAGCATGTGGAGCACAAAAGCAGAAAGCCTCACATCTCATCTGGACACAGCTGGGGACACCCACACTGGCCCTGTCCCATCCTCCACAGCATGGCCTCGAGTGAGACATGTGTCATCTGGCCAAGGAGGGTCCCCAGAGCCCAAGGTCACCCTTTCATCCAGGGTCTTCACCTACTTCTCAGCTGCTGCTGAACCTTCCAGTGAGTTTTTCTGAACTCTGGGGTAGCGTTTGAGTGCCTGTCCCTTCCCCTTCTCTGTAGGATTGGTATGACACAGCTGTTGCAGGTGGCATGGGCAGCATTTATAAGTGGTCGTGGTTCTGCCCCGTGGTGTTGTACATCTGCCTCTGCTGATGCTTAACAAGAAGGGTCTCATTCTTGAGACATATAACTTGTTGCTGTAGGACACATCCACTGCCTGTCTGGGTTGGGGTGATAATTACACATAACATAAACATACCATTATGACTCTAATGGTACTGATTCCTCAGTATTTGGACAGTCCTGTCTGCTCTGAGGTGATAAAATCAGACACCTGCTTTTCAATCCTTTTCCAGCCATTGGCAGCAGCCATCACTCCCTAAGCAGCTCAAGTGCTGAGAAGAGGATGTCGAGCCCCATCACTGATCCTGTGTACAGTACATCTACATCTGCGGGTGCTGAGGAGAGGACGCTGCTCTCAGTGACAGATGGCACTCTGGCCGGTGGCATGGAGAGCTCTTCTTCCCACGCTGGAGCTTCCAGCTCTCCAGGGCCTTCTGAGCCAGCATTGGTGGAGCAGGGCAGGACAGTCAACGCCTCCACCAGCAGCGGGGGTTTCGCGGGCTTTGCGACGGAGACAGTCTTCGTACGTTCTGCCAAGATACCCGCTTCCTCTTCTTTCCAAAACGATCTCACAAGTAAGTTGATGTTTTTTGGTGTACATCTGGGGGGAATTCACATTGTCTGTTTTTTAGTATGTTGTGCATAAAATTCTCGTTCATTACTACATTCACCACCTATGGGTTCACTCAGGTGGATGTTTCCATCAAAGACTCAAAACCAGACCCCACACAAATGGGAAACTATTCCAGAAGTGGAGCCATAATGATGGCTGCATTTTTTTTTTTTGCACCCTAACTGTTTTTTTTGGGTGATGCTTTCAGAAGCATTTCATGATGACCTAAGTCAGTTGTAGAACTAAAACAAATTTTCAATACCATTTTTATTGTTTTATTATACTGTTTTTTATTTTAAAGTAGGCTGAACTTAGCTGTACATCCTGAAATTGGTACTATAAGATTGATTGCACCTTTTGTGCTAAACAATCTGAACTTTTTGCATGCTGATGTGCATTTAGGTTTTCCTGGCTGCAAAGTTTTGAATCACTGGGTTCATGATAAGCTGCAAATTAACATAATGTAATAATTTCATCCTGCAGAGGTATGAAGTTTACTGTGTCCAAAACAAATGGACTGAACAAGATGGATATTCTGTAGATGGGAATGGAGGGTAAGAGGGAGAGGATATGCGTTTCGTAAATTATGAGTGATAAAGAGAACAATTGGGTTTTCCTGCTTAGCTTGCCACAAATACCTGGAATGTTAAGATCTTGATCTTTAGGAAAGCAATATGTGATGAACAGTGATTTAGAAACCTACACATTTCATGGGAGTCTTGTGTCTGTCAGGGTTCATCATTTTAGAATCAATTAAGGAGTGCATGAGATTCCTAATCCTATAACCATGCTTGAATGGCGCTTGAAATTCTTAGAAAATCGTGGACAGGTTCACAGACAAGAACCTCTTATTTAGCAAGCAGTTTTAATATGACATCAAAATGCTTTCATATTACTCTTTCTGTCTAATATTTTTTGTCCTTTTACTCCAGACTTTTCAGGTAGCCATCAGCCAGTCAGTAGCAGTGATGCTGAGAAAAGGACCTCGGTTTCTCACACAGACGGCACATACATTTCAACCACATATACCAGAGGAGGAGAAAGGACACTCCTGTCTATCTCCAACAGCAGCACCTCTGCTGACTCCTCAGAAAGTTCCACCTTTTTTTCTGAAATTTCCAGCCCTTTTGATGCCTCACAATCATCTGTGGCTCATGACAGGCAGACCAATGCATCAAACAGTAGCAGTTTTGTTGAACCATCTACGGAGCCGTTGCTGGTGCACCCTTCCAAACTGTCAACGTCTGCTTCTACAGGCAGCATAGAAAATACAACTCTATTCAACACTGCCTCTGAGTTGTTGACCACTGACAGATCCTCTCTGTCTTCATCAGCATTTCCAGTCTCTTCCTCGCTGTCATCACTGTCATCAACACCACCACCAACTCATCTGTTTACACTGTCAGAATCACCCGAGCCACGCTCGCCCTCTGTGATGGCATCTTCACCTCCTCTGCAGGCTTTATCGTCCTCCTTGCCCACTTCCTCCTTGCCCTCCCCGTCTTACTCGTTAGCATCTTTATTGTCTGTGTTTTCATCACCCTCATCCATCTCGCAGTCCAGTGAGAGTGATCAAGCAAGCACCACTGTGGCTACGAGTGTGGTCAGGCAGGAGCCCTCCACAGCTGCCACAGCCAGGAGCTCACCCAGAGAGACCAACAAGCCCAGTGTCACACACCAGCCCCAAAAGAGCACCACCTTCACTCCCACAAGGTCACCTCTCCCTACAGAACCCATGGAGCTGCTTGGTGGACGCATAGTGTCTGTGTCCGCTCCTGTGACAGTAACAGAGACTGCCTCGCCTAGAGATGCCACCACCCAAGGGGACAGCTTTGGGAAGGCAACACCACTGCTCACCACAGCCAGTGTCGCTCCACAGGCTGGTCCAACAGATGCACCCCTTAGTCCCTCACCAAGTGCAACAAATCACAGCAGCATTGTCCCCGCAGTGGCAGTGACCACGGTGAAACCTCCTGTGCTGACAACACCACCCAGTCACCGGCCCACCCCAGGTGAGGCCAGCACCATGAAAGACCACAGGGCCCAGACACCCACTGCCACTAAGCACAGCTATACCACTGCTAAAAGCACAGAAGCCGTGGGTCCCACCACTGCAAAGCCTGGTAAGGTCACTGAGGAAACCATCCCTGTTACAAGTCCTTCTGAAGCACCTCCAACCATCAAGACCACTGTGAGCACTGCGACTACTTTGGCTGCTACCAAATCAACCACTGCTCCTCCCTTGAGCAGCACGGTCGGGCTGAGGACATCACCTCCAGCAACAGGTAATGTGTGCCATGGCTCTCACCAGTGGTGGGGCCAGGAGCAAGCGGGCAGGAATATTTGGGTCCCACTTCAAGACTTTTCAAAGAGTTGTGTGTGCACGTTTGTATGACAAGTCTGTTGTCAGCAGGGTTTGAGGGCAATAACTCATCCCTGTGTTCTTTTTAAGCTAAGGGTTTAGCAATCAAGTTGAATGGGTGAGATAGAAAGATTAAGCTGAGATTTGACAGTTTTGAGAAAATAAATCTGATTGGCTTTACAGGTAAGCAGAGGATGCACTTTATATTTAAAGAAATATATACATACATACATACATATATATATATATATATATATATATGTATATAAATAAATATTGGGTTAGCAATAACAATAGATAATGACTGATACCTGTCTTATTATTGAGAAAGTACAGTTGGGCCAGCACTTGGTATTTGTGTTGAAACTGCTTCTCATATTACAACCTATGGTTGTTTTCACCCCACCTCACAAAATATTAATCTTCTTAGGGGCCTGATGCTTCTCCTGGTAGGCTAGGTACCATAGTCTTGCTGAGTATGTTGTTATAGGAATTTATTACCACTGCCAGTCTCCTTCTCTTCTAAAGTAAATACATTTGCTGAAGTCTTATATAAAAGGAAATTGACTTTGTGTTTGAAGTTCAGAGCCTGGCCATCATGCCACCGTAGGATATCGTGCATGCTAAAGGCATTAATCTCAGTGAAATACTGGAAATAATATATATTCCATCCAATAATTAAGTATTTAAAGGTTACTTCTCAGGCTGATTGGTTTTAATTATAGCTATAGCTTCATGCAGAAAAAAAAAATAACTGGAATTATTCTTTTTTTTAATTGAAAAATTAAGATAATGCAGCCTTTTTAGAAACTGATTCACACTTTTGTCAAATTATTCTTTCCTTTGAAAACTAAGATTTGCCATTCACCAGAATGCAAAAGATCCTTCTGCTGTCTTGGACATGGTGCCTTGTACATGGTCACTCACTGCCCTGAGAGTGGCTGCCCTGGTCTCTGCTGTACAAAGCACAAACTGAAGGACAGCAAAGTGAAAGCCATGGTTTTAAACCACACCCACTCATTTCTGGCTGCTTAGATTAGAGTCACCAAATCTGCTTCTCAGTGATGCTGAGGTAGCTGTACCAGGCTAGTCCAGGCATGAGATTGCATCCAGTGGTGTGTCCCAGGGCAGAGTTTGGCTGGGAGCTGTCAGCTCTGTGTGGTGCTGTGGGTTATTGCAGTGCCACCAGAAATGCACACACGGGTTTGGCTCTTGTGCTTCATGCTTTAACTGCAGAGCCTGTGCTTCCTGCCTCTGCTGCAGCACTCAGCAGCAGCCACAAGATAGGTACAAGTGGTGTGTAAGATGTCTTGCTGGTCTTGGAGAGCCTTGTCACTGACAAGTCCACAGCCCTGCCTATGGTCTGCCCTTGTGGGTGTGTGTGATGTGTGTTTGTGCTCATGTGAGTCACAGATGCAGCAAGAGGAGCTTTTTTGACCAGGACATCTTTTTTCCTTTTTTTTTGGTTTTTTTTTTTTTTTTCCCAAGAGGAAATATTGGATATATTCTTCAGAATTTGCAGTTTGAGTTGTGTAGCCTGTGAAGCATCTGACATTACAGTCCTTAATCCCCTGGACACTATATTATCACAGTGGTGTCTGCTTCCCAGGCTCTTGCTCACCCATCAGGAAGGGCACTGGCACAGGCAGGAATCACTGTTGTGACCATCCCCAGGCTGGCATGGAGGAGCTTGGGGGAAGGAGGTGATTGCAGCCAGGGCTGCCTCCACTATTACTGGGTAACCTACAGACTGGATCAGTGCTCAGGCACTACCTTTGGAGCAGAGAAACAGGGCTTGGATGAAAAGGGCAGGACTTTGGTGAAGCAGCCCATGCCCACTGGTCTAATTTGGGCTGTTGAGGTTCCTTCTTTGGTCTTCTCATGCATAAACTGTTGGGTTGTTTGGAAAGAACCCTGAGGTCTTCTGATTAGCAGTGCTATAGATGAGTTGGATGTTCATATTAACATGGATCCATGCTAGACCTCAAGGGCTTTTGAATGAATATTCAAGTGGTTTATATTTATTCTTTCAGCTCCAACAGAATAATTAGGAACAGCATAAATAGTAAGTGGAAATGATGCAATGAAGCATCTGATAATGCTCAAGGAGTCACAGATGGGGAGCCAAGTTCATCTCTTTTAGCCCAACAGTTGATTATTTTTATGATTCTGTAAGTATAATCTGTTTTGTTTTGTTGTTTTTTTTTACTTTTATAGAGGTGGATAAATGTCTTTCCAACCCTTGTCCTGCACTGGCCACCTGCAACAACACCCATGGCTCCTATATCTGTCAGTGTCCTCTTGGATATGAGCTGGAAAAAGGAAAGTGCAATTTAGGTAAGAAAACAGAAGTGAAAAACCAGGGATGGAAATAATTATCTTTAATCTTCTAAAATAAATTGACTTAGGCTCAAACTAGTTCAGGAGCTTAATGTTCCTCCCAACCACCTCTTTTATCAGAGCCTTTTAGTGTTTATACAAGTGTGGTGTCTAATGCCTGTTATGTTGGGCTGCCTGGGGAGCAGGCAGAGATATCTGAGTTCTTCTTAAATAAAAACGCAGCAATGGAGTGGTGGGCTCAGGCTTGGTTAGTAAGGACAGATGTGCCCCTTCTGTTCCTGATGTGTTTCAAAAACCCCAAAAAGCATTCAGCAGCTTATCAGCCCTCCAAACTCCGGTGAAGGCACTTGGCTTGGGAGACGTGAATGGGGCTGTTGTGTAACCTGGCTTCAGTGGGATCAGCCATGTGTGGAAAGTTAAGCAGCCATGGCGAAAGTCTTTGTAAGATCAAGGTCTTGTTTCATACCTTTAGCATTTTTTGAGCAGCACAGTTATTAGCTGGAACTCAGGTTCTGACCCCTTCCTTTCTATTAGAGGACTCTCAGTCTCAAGGATTTACAATATTCCATCGTAAAGGGGAATTTGTTTTCATGGATTTTCTTTTGACCCTTAATCAACAAGGATTAGAGGCATGGAAATTTTGCTAAGGAAACATGGGTGAGGTGTCCCTGAAGAGTGTTTTGGAACATTTCTTCAAGTTGGAATATGTCAGCTTCTAATTTAGAGACTTGTTTTGATTATGCCTTGAACTGGAGTATGGACAGATTATATAAACACTGTGAAGGTGATTCTCATCATAATTTTTGTCTGGAGCTGTTACATTAGATATGTCTGATATACAATTTGTGGTGAAGATAGGTTCAGAGGATGGGAAAAAATGGGAAAGAATTGGAGACTTTATAATGTTATCTGCAACTGTATTTGTTTTTCTGGTGGAACATAAAGCTGGAATTATGAGTTCTCAGTTCCACTGAGTATCTCATGACACTTAATACAAGATTTAAGGGTATTATCTCTGCAAGTCTGGACAGCTCAGATTATTGCATTCTGCTGCTGTGAATCAAATATTAATCTAAGCACAGAAAAATGCATCTTTTGGGCCTCTTTTCAAATGTCATTGCTCATTCTCTCCAGCAGTTTGAAAAATGAAAATGTCCTTTCCACAGTGCTTTATTTTGACTCATTGATTTGATCTCCTTCCATTACAGGGAAGAGTAAGAGATTTGACATAATTTGACCCCCAACTATCATAAATTACTTTGGTATCTGACACTGTCTTCTTACTAAATTTACCCATCTCTCCCTGTGTTCAGGGATCTATTTAAGTTAGTCTGTGCTTCTGCATGAAATGTATGAACACTGAAGTGAAATGCTGTCTGAGCACTGAGCTCTGGGATTTGACTGGGACTGTGAGAACATTGCAGCACATTTCCTTGGGGAAAAAACCCAAGGCTGTAACTTTGCTTTATTGGGGCAGTGACTCTCAGATCTGAATTTTCTGTATGCCTTGTAAAGAGATTTTCCATGCGCACAGCTTCTCAGGTAAGGCAGATGAAACATCTACACATGGCACAGAGATGTGTTCCAACTAACTTGTCTTATTCGACTTTTTAGTGAGAATATTTATTGGCCAGGTTCCCCTGAAACTTAATATCACCCACGGGAAGTACACAGAGCTCCTGCACGTCGAGAGGGAGATCCTGGAGGTGGTGAGTGTCCTGGCTGGGACTTTGGCAGTGCTGGTGGGACAAGTCCCCTTCACTTCTCTTATGATTGTCACATTTCCCAGCCATTCAGTTTTAGCCATGTGGCTCTTGGTCAGTTGAGAGCCAGAGCTGGACAGGCTGTTGGCTTCCCCAGAGGCTGTGCCATCAATAGCTCCAAAAAGACCCATGATTGGGGATCATCTGCACATCCCTGTGCAGTTCTTATCCAGATCACTGCATGCACAAGTTCATCCTGTTAGTGGTTCCTGGGCTGGGTGCATTTCATTCCAGCTCTTTGGAGCAGGTGATTTGGAGATGCTGCCAAAGGAAGGAGGTGCTGGGTGGAGTCACTGTGATGCTGCCTGCACAGCTTGTGCTGGGGAGTAAATACAAACAACTGCACAGATCCAGGATCAGGGAAGATCTGCAGTCTCCAAGGGTGCTGCTTTGAGGTCAGCCTTGCACGAGGCTCCCTCCCTGCTGACACCTGGCTCATCTCTGACCTTTGTGGCCATTACACAGCAGGGCACAGGCAAATGCTCATGTTGAAATCCCCGTGGCTTTTTTTCTTGTCCAAGGCTGTGCAATGGTGACTTTGTTCACCCCTTACTGACAACAGGCCAGTGCATCTCTCTTAATAGAACAGATGAACCTCTGGGATGCTCAGAGCCCCCTTGGTCTCAGCAGGCATCTCTGGGAAACACAGGGGATAGTGTCAGTTACTCAGGAGGACTGTCCCATGCCACATCCCATGGGGCTGCCTCCTTCCATCATCCCCTGGGGCACTAACAGCTGCTCTCTCCCTCCTTGCAGCTCAATGCATCGCTGTCAGGCTTGCCAGGATACCACCACTCCACAGTTAAGGCAAGCAGGTAAGGCTAAGGCCACCAGGGGAAGAATGAGAAACTAGAGCATTTGGGATCTTCAGCTTGAGAGCCACACTCTCCATTTTGAGTCAGTGCTGTGCTTGATGCAATCCAGCCTGGCAGTGGTACAGGGCATGAGGAGTGCCTGACCAGCTTGCCAGGCTCAGCTGGTATTCTCCTCCTGTCCTGAGCAGCTTGGGGATAGGCTGCCTAAGAGGGATTTATGGCTGGTTCCAAAGTGAGCTACCAGCATCCCTTCCAGCTCCATATTCTCCTCTCTGTGTATTGGTTAGTCCTGGTTTTAAGGTCTGTTACAGTGCATGTAGTGCTGTGTCTGTGATGAGCATCTCTTATGTTAACAGCAGTCCTATGTATAAGGTGCTAATGATGACATCAAACCTGACCTGTTTTGTTTTGGTTTTTTTTTGTTAGGGAGGCAAATTTTGTGCATGTTTCAGTGCAATCCACGTTCTCTTTAGCATCCAATGTGACTTTCTTCGATGTTATCAGCAGTGTGAAAAGCTACATTCGAACCTGCAAATCCCCCACTGAAGCCTGCCAGTTCATATCAAGCCTGAAATCACTCCACAGAGGTAAACAGCATCTGGAAGGACTGTTGCAAGAGGGGAAAGGGATGTTTTATTTGGCTCCTTTTATAAAAGGGGGACAATATGTTGTCATTTGGAAACCCCCCCCTGTATCTTTTTATCTTACTTAAATGGGAGTCATCTTAAGAACCTCCCAGTACAAAAGGGATGCAGATACCAAGCCTTATCTTTGCCACATGTGTAAGAAATCTGCCTCTCTGTGAAAATATTGTGCAGCACAGGATTAGAGACATTGTAGGACAGCCTTTCATCTCTGGGATGTGACACTGGGCCCAGCCAGATCAAAAAACTGTAAGTCTTAATTTCACACGCGCGGCCGGGAGCCAGGGAAATGGTGTGAAAGCCAAGAGACAAAACTCCGCTGGGGAACTCGATTAGAGCCGCTGGAGGCTGCACGGCGAGCTCTGCTCTCCTGCCTGCCCAGTTCAGTGTTGCAGGTTGTAAAATTGGTTCACAATTACTGAGACTTGTGATTTCTGTACTGACTCCTCTATCTGCCCAAGGGCAATGTGGATACAGCACAGAAAGACGTGGAGAAGAACACCAGTGTTGTGCGTGACCTTCTCCAGGTGGACCCCAATGCTGTGCCCTGGCATCTCCCAGCTCTCACTTCCTGAGGGAGTGATGGAGGATGGAGGAGATTTACCTGTGAGGGGTACCTGCAAGGAAACTGCTGCACGTGGTGTTTTGTGACTTTTGGGTTCAAGGCTTTAAGGTTTGGCCTCAAGGAGGATGGAGGGTGGCAACGCTTAGGCTGGGTTTAGTGGGAAACCCCTGGTAATATTTTGGCAAAGTAAACATGCAGATGAGAAGTTTAGTGTGTGCTTTTATTGCAATGTGCTGTATTTTAAAGCCATACTCTGCCCATGGATTGCAGGTTTATTTGGGTAAATCTGCTCAGATTCTACCTACCCATTACCTCTGATACAGTGCTTCTGTAAAGTCAACTTCTAACTTGAAATAAGCAGAGTAAGAAACAAATTATATTCTTGTGTAAATACCTAGAAGAAAACATGTCAGATAAAAAAAAAAAAAAAAAGATCTAGCAAGGAAAGGTTTATATAAGGAGAGTGCCAAATGAGTGACATATTTTCCACAAAATCCTATTTCTCACAAATATTTATTAATTCCATTTAGTCTGACCTCTCAGTAAAAATGTAAATTTGATGTCACAATTTCCATCATTTATCCGCAGTTTTGCTGAATGCTCATTGTAACAAGTCTGACTTTCTAAATTAAAACACTGCTTCAAAGTAATGTAAATGAAAGTACAAATTTTTTGTTTGAAAAATGAAAAAATCCAGTGCTTAATACTGAAATGGAAAAAAATTGGTTTGGTGTAAGCAAAATGTTTTGCTTGATATAAACTTAAAAATTGATTTATTGAACTGTGTCAGGGGATAAATGTGTTTGAGCTTGAGCCAAACCAGATTTCTCTTTTTCATTTCCCCTTCTGCTTCTGAACTGAAACATTTATTACTCACCCCCTCTATTTGCCTGTACAAATGATGGTAGATACACAAGAATTGGTGACATAGGGTAACGTTGACTCCCTCCTAATGAAACAAATATTACTTAAAAAAAAAGAAAAATATTAAAGCAGCACATCAGCTGAATGGGATGCCCAGGGAAAGCAAATGTGCATAATGGTGGGTTCAGAGAGAACCATGCTGATGTTGGCCATCTCTTCCCAACAGCTGGCAGCTTGTGCAGACAGAAGGACCCTGAATGTGACAAGGAAACTTCAGAATGCACCGACTTTGATGGGGTTGCTCTCTGCCAATGCAAAAGTGGGTACTTCAAATACAACAAGATGGACCACTCCTGCAGAGGTATTGCTCTTTATGGGGTGTACTTTGCCTGAATTTTCCTCAAAGTTTCTGTTCCAGTAGGAATGAGTGTGTGCATGTAGTGCTGTGCATGCAAAACCCTCAATATTATGAATAAATATTAGCAGCTCAAGTTTCTTTTATTTAGTTAGGGGGCTTTTCAGCAGACACTGAAGACACAGTCTCTCTCTAGGAATAATATTATCTCTTTCTGGAGCATGCTGTGAGTCACAGTGATTGAGGAGAGGGAGAAAGGGGCCTGGCTGCTTTGGGCTCTAGTTCAGTGGCACAGAGCAGAGATGATGTGTGTCTCTGCCTGTTTTGATTTTGTCTGAACTCTCAGTGAACTTAGGGGAAGAGCTTTAAACTCAAAAGCTTACATTAATATATCATGAGTATTTAAAAATTTGTATCTGAAAATGATTATGAATTTATTTTTCATCTGGGTTTCAAATATAAATTTTAAGCTTAAAGATTGTGTTATTTTTTAGCTACTCCTCAGATCATAAAATTTGGTTTTGCTGCATTTTAAACAAAGTCTTTGCATGCCAGTGATCAAAATGACTTCTGGAGAAACAGGGTGTCCATTCCCCAGTTTGTGGTTGCAGTAAGGCTTTTCTGATGACATATCAATAACAATTGCAGTAGTGGTAATATATTGCTTCTGGCACTGCCTGCTGGGTTGCTCTTGAAATAGGCGGAGATGTTTTGTCAGTTCCAAATCTGAGAGTGAGAAAAATGTGCCTGGAAATAACTCATGTGCTACAGACTCTGGGAGGGACAGCTCAGAGATGGGCATTTCTGCTTGCCAGGTCATGGCCCTGCCTCTCCTTCACTCTGTGGCTCCTTTGTGACAAAACCTTTCCCTTTGTGTTAAAACCTTTCCCTTTGTGTTTTCCTCCCTTCCCCATATCTTGTATGTTGGAGGAAGGATTTTTTTTTTGGGAAAATATTGAGCATCTCCACCAACCCTAGAGAGTCAGAGAAGGGCTTATGTAGTGAGTGAGGAGCTGAGCTGAAACTTGAGAGGTTTCTACCCAATTCTTGTTCCATCATGGACAGTGGGGACCCAGGGAAAGTTACTCCATTTGTCTTGTTCATGTCTCTTGCCAAGCAGTGAAGATAAATACCTGAAAGGCTGTGAGGCACTTGGGTGTGCTGGTTGCAGAGGGCTAAGAGATCTAAGACCTCGTACGTGTGATTACTTATGAAACTTGTTTGCTGTGGAAAATATAAAAACCTCATCTGTAAACAGTGAGGCCTCAATTCCACCTTCATCTCGCTGCTTTCAGTAGGAAACATCTTACTGATCAGCTTGAGAGTGTCTGAGGGACAGGGCTGATGTTGGATTTAGGCTGTAGTGCACAGACATGAGGGCAGCACTGAGTGCATGGTGCCACTCTCTGACAAGATGGCAGATTTTCATTATCACTTGTGCCCATCTGGGCAAGCCAGGTGGTTGGGATTTTTAAAGGCTTTTCCAAAAGCCAAACTATGGGCCTCGTTTGGATATTTAGGGCTATTTTGCTGATAAATATAGCATACAATATACCAGCCTCTTTGAAAATCTCTGCCCTTTTAGTGCCTAAACAGGAACTGAGGTCTCGTGAGCATCCGACCCTCATTGTGGGTTGTGAAAATGTGGTGTTAGTAGCTCCAATTATAGTATTTGCAAAGAGGGAAATGGCTATTGTGCTGCCCTGTCCGGTCTCCCCCGTGGGAAGGCTGGGAGAATTGGCTGCCCTGACCCACAGGATTTGTTCTGTCCTCCTGGTAGCATCTGTCCTCAGGGACATGCTTGGGAAAGCATGCCATGGGCCAGGGAAGGGCTGGGTCTCTGAGCCACAGGAGGTCCAACATGTTGGCCAGGTGCTGTGCTGTTCAGTGTCTCTGGGTCGCTGCTGATTTTCAGCCTTCTCAGTGTCTTCAGGGCTATTTCAGTAACAGAGCAGCAAATCCAGTGTGCCAGCTTTTCAAGGGCATGCTATTTTTACTGGCACAGAGTGTTTCTGGAGTGAAGCAAGGAGCAGTAAAGCAAGTTTCCAAAGAGACCCCTGAGTGTCTTTTGGGAAGGCAAAGGAATCCTAGGCTGAAGAGCACAACTCAATAGCTTTGCTTGGCCTCTGACACTTAGGCCTTTCCTCTGTTCCCTGCTTGTGTTTGGAATCTTGCCAAGTGAGTGTGACAGCGAGAGCTCTCCTGGGAACGTGTTCAGAGGAGCAGCAAAGATGCCAAAGGAGAAAGCAAAGTGGCAGGAAAAGACACAGGGAGGAGAGGAAAATACATAAGCATCAAGTTTTTAAGTAAGACAGAGAAATGCATATTCAGGATCTTGCTTTTCCTCTTTTCTGCTCCTATATCCTCCTGACCTGAGAGCTGCGTGCCAGCGAGGTCCCAGGGCTGCTCCTGCCCATGCCACAGCTCCAGCATTGAAACTGCTCAAGGTGTATGTGCCTCACACACATTCCTGGGCTAGGGCTGAGCTTTGGGGGGGCTCCAGCACCTGTCTGCCTGCTCCTGCAGGCCTTCCCAACATGCAGGTGGTGGGATGGAGCTGGGATACATGGGGCTGCTGTGCTCATTAGAGAAGGCAACTCCAGTGAGCTGTGAGGTGATGCCTCCCTCCCTTCCACTGCACGTTTTGTTACTGCCCAATCCTGTGGTGGAACGTTCACTTCATGATGTTTTCAGTCTGCTTTTGTCAGCCAGTGAAAGGAGCAACAATTCCAGTCTCCTTTAGCTAATGTCCCAGTGAGATGAATGAGCCAGGCAAGGATTCTTTGGGATTTACTATCCTTGCCCTGTCTGTTTGCTGACTGGGGCTCTTAACTCTTTCACAGTTACCTCTGGTCTCTTCCTTTACTTCAAAGAAATCATCTTAGAGGGAGAAAAATATATCTAGTAAAAAAAAAAAAAAAGCATCACACTGTGATGCAGCAGGGGGGCTGTGTAATGAGTGTCACCTTCCCCATCCCCAGCTCTAAATGGAATGAGGGAGGTGGTGAAGGAGTAGTGGGGCTACACAGGGCAAAGAAAGGTGTGCAAGACCAGGTATTGTGGACATCAGCCCTCCCACCATCATGGGTGCCACTTGCTACAGCAAGTGTGTGTCTACAGCCACAGAAGTGATGGAGTGCAGCAGTCTTCCATGTCCATGCATCCTGAGGATGTGAGGTAGGCAGAAGATGGGAAATTTTGCTATCCCTAGGCTTGCAACATCTATTTCTGGGAACTAGAAATCAAAAGGGTCAAAGAGAACCTGTGAGTGTTCAGAGAAAAGCTGCAATAATTAGGGAGACTCAAAGATCTCAGTGGCCTTGGCTTTATTAAAGATAAAGGAGTGATTTGGTGGTGAAAAGGAGAAATCTGATCATGTAACCTTTTCCAATCTAATAAGTAAATGTCCAAACTTTGGAATATGACACTGGGGTAATTCAGACCAGAAAGAAGGTGAATGTTTTTAATGGCTGAGGAAAATTAACTTTATGAGCTTACAGTGCTGTGCTTGATTGTCTGTCACTGAAAATATTAAAATCAGTCTTGGGTGTTTCTCTAAAATGTAGCTCCAACTACTTGATTTGAAACTGGAATTAAATTTAGGGAAATTCTGACAGTTTTAAGCAAATAGTGTTTAAGAGAGGGAAGAATCCATAAGCATTTTTGTTTTCATTGAACAGTTCCCTGTGGAATGTGCTACAGGGGTTTTCCAGACCCTCGGGTGATGTCTTGCAGACCCCCAAGGGCTGCTGCCTGTGCTAGCCCTGGTTGTCACTCTGCCCAAAGTGACTCTGTGTCACTCCTGCCCAGGCCTTTGAGTGGCCACCTTCACTGCCTCTGTGAAAGGCAGCAGATCTGCCAGAGCTCTGGTGGGACTACTGCTGAGAAAAGCAGTGATCTTATCAGTAATTTGAACCTTATAGTTGTGTGTCCAATGTATCATCCCCTTTGCTGTTCATCAGAAGGGTAGTATAATTTCCTCAGATAATTTAGGATAGCTGTCCATAAGCACAGAAATGATTTTATTTTGAAGTGATGGTTCCAGTTTTTCATTAACATTTTGCACATAGCAGTTTTCTGGATTATTTAGACCTAATAAATTCAATTTTTATTGTACAGTAAAATACGATGTCTCAAAATTTGATTTAGCTGCAAATTTGAAAGATCAGAAAAAAAAGTGACATGACAAAAAAAAACATTAGCATCTCACTTCAGGTTACCCTGACTGTGTTTGCATAACATCTTGTTGCAGTACTAACATTTAGAAGTACCAATGCTAAAATAGCCTAGTTTAAATGGGCTTTCAAAATGAAAACTGGAGGCACTTGCAGATTTTTTTACATTGCTATTTTGTGTGAAGCAGTACAAGTGCACAGTGAGTTTTCATTTGGGCAAGAATCTCTGCTGGGAATGACATTGCCAGCAGCCTTCCCCGGGCCAGGCTCCAAACTAGCTCTGCTTGGAAGCCCTGAAATGGTTCCATGCAAGTCAGCAGGAGGTATTATTTACCTTATTCACGTTAAGTGCACGATGTTTTCCCCAAACGAGAGGACATGCAGCCCCCATCCCAGCGCACGGCGTTCCTGCTGTGCAGCCGCGGTGCGGTCGGGCCCCGGGGCGCTGGAGGTGAGGCCGCCGTGGAAGCGGCGCTGGGAAATCCCTGCCGGCTCCACTGCGCGGTGCTCACGGCCCTTCTCTCTGGTTTTAGCCTGTGAAGATGGATATAAGCTGGAAAACGAGACCTGTGTGAGGTATGGTGACTGTTCTGCCCTCCTCCTACCCCACCATCCTTGCTCTGGTGACCTGTTGGCACAACTGAGCTGCTGAAACTCCCTGTTCTTCTCTGTTCCCAGCTGCCCCTTTGGCTTGGGTGGATTCAACTGTGGAAACCGTGAGTACCAAATTTCATTACTTTTATTTTCTGCAGTGTCAGAAGTAGGAGATTTGAAACAAGTAATTGCAAGTGACTGTGTCTAAAATGCAGTAGGTACACACTACTTTTTTCAGTGCTTTTTGTTCCTTCATTTTCTGTTAAAAGTCATTTTGTGGACCTTCTTTCATAAAGCTGACATAATGTCATCTAAGGAAAGGAGATCTCCTTTCCCTGTATAGTCTGTCAGGATAGCACATATAGTGGGCATTCTTGAAGCAAGATATTTGAAGGTCTATTTAAGTTACTCTGACCTATCAGTGAAGGCAATTATTGATTAGGGAAACAAGAACTTGTTTCTATTTCACTTGAAAACTTAAGGCTATATTGCTTATGGGGAGGGGAGAAGGTAGGAAATAAGCAGCTAATCCCCTTGCACGGGGACTGTGGATATGTTACACTGGGGTTCAAAACCACACTGCTGTTTCTCAGCCTCTGTCTCTCCTGTCTGCAGCCTACCAGCTCATCACGGTGGTGATTGCAGCTGCAGGAGGGGGACTGCTGCTGATGATGGGCATAGCACTGATTGTCACCTGCTGCCGGTAGGTACCGCTGCCAGCCCGGCTCAGCCTGGGCATCCTCCCCGTGGATTGCACCATGCTCAGAGCTCCCCATGTGAGCTCCTAAGGACTAAAACATAGCAGAGCTAAGGACCAAAACATAGGTGAAAACATAGGCTCAGCACGTGGGTTAATCTGAGATACTGAAGTATCACACTCTGCTTTCATTGGAGAATTTTTACTTTTTTTTCTCCCCAGCAGTCAGGCTAAACAATGGACTGGGTGTCTCTTAAAGGTACACCTGGAAACCATGTCCTCTAAGGATGGAGAGGCAGGGGAGTCCTTCCCACGCAGAGCTATAAAGCTCTGAAGCCAGGAAGTAAACTCCAAAAGTGCAAGCTAAGTAGAAAGGAGCAGTTTAGGCAACCGGAGAGGTTACTTGCCATTGCTCAAGTGGAATTTGAGTGTATTTAAGGCTATTTTCATTCACCTTTATGGACAAGTCCTGCGTGTGCTCTCACTCTGTGTGTCTCTCCCTCTCACACACACACTCACACCCATACACACCTCTTTCCCATACCAGCAGGTGGCTTTGGACAAGATGTACTTGCCTAGGAATCTCTATTTCCTAATTTATGTAATCTGAAAAGGGATGCCTTGCAGTAACACCCTCTCCCCACCATTCCAGTCCCCAAATCTAGGATTTCAAAGCTCTCTGATAAAGTTGGCAACTGGATTTGTCACTAATATAGATGTGGCAGTGATTTGATTGTGGCCCTGTTACCCCATATTTTGAGCCAGGGGGATGCCAGCAAACCCCAGCCAGGAGATGAGGTGGCCCAGAGTGCAGCTCTCCACAGCGGGGGACTGATTTTCTCATGAGTCTTGGCCTTGGGCAGTTTATGTGACTTCCTGGAGGATACTCTGCTTTGAACTGGAAGTGTCACCAAAGTTCACTCATTAACCATTATGGTCCTGAAGGGACATTTGGTGTCACTCAGGCCAGCTCCTTGAAGGTCTTCCTTCTTAGGAATTAACATAGTGCCTGCAAGTACTATAGTTAATAGCATGGGGGCTCCTATATGTTTTTCTTCCTCAATATCCATGATTTTTTCATTGACTTAGATGAATACACATGCTTTTAAGAGACAAGGGACATAGCTGGAACAGGAGGGGTTCAAACTGAATGTAGGGGGAAAATCCTTTCACCAAGGGAGCAGTAAGGCAGTGGAACAGGTTGCTCAGGGAGGTTACCATGTAACTTTGGAGATTTCAAATCCACCAGATAATGCCCTGAGTTGCATGATCTGACTTCATATCTGATTTGGCTTCAGAGCAGATGACTGGACAACAGTCCGAGGTGATCTTTGCTCCCAGTCAAGACCCGTAACATCAAGCAATGCTCTCTCCTGAGATCATGTCAGAAGTGTATACAAGATAGCAGGATAAGTTGTAAGTTTTCACTTTCCCTCATTCTTTTATAAACAGGAAGAATAAAAATGACATAAGTAAACTGATTTTCAAGAGTGGGGATTTCCAGATGTCACCTTATGCTGAATATCCGAAGAATCCCCGAGCACAGGAGTGGGGCAGAGAGACCATCGAGATGCAGGAGAATGGAAGCACCAAGAACCTGTTGCAGATGACAGATGTGTATTATTCGGTATCTATCCCTAGATTAACTTTTAACCCTTTGTGCCTCATACAGGAAAGAGATATTCCTTTATTTTTGGAAGTGCAGATCCCTTTCCTGCAAGATAAAAGGGCAAAGCAAATGTCTTCCATAACAAGGTATTTTAGGAGTCCTATGGGCTCTAGCTATTACCTGTGGTGAATATCACAAAGAGATATCATTAGGAAGAATGCTGAGGAAATGTCTAGGAATATTTTGGTAAAAATGCCCAAAAATCCCAATCCTAGAGTAGAGAAGGACAGTTAAAGGTTTTGGATAAACTGCTAGGGTTCCCATTTAGCAGTTTTCTCCTGTCCACCCTCACTGATGAAGTGGAAGGTTGAAACCTCTGTCTGGGGAACTTTGCCCCAAAATAGGAAGATGCTGGTCACTGAGGATCCCTCTTTTCCTCCATTCCTTCCCTCTACTGGGTACATAAGGAGCATCCCTTCAGCTCTGAGGGAATAAGGAGTAATAGGCTGAGTAATAGGGCACAGAAAGACACAAGCACAAGTTGTTATGTCATGGTTGGTACCATCTGCTAATGGCTGTATCCAGAGCTGTGGTGCTGCTCTATCATCTGTCACTCATTTTCAGCAACATGTACTTAAGGTGTGTGTGGGTTACTCATGAGAGTGAAAGTCGCAGGATTTCACCCAAATCACACATTCTGGTCTCCTTGCTTTCCAGAGCAGAGAGTATTGCTATTTTCCTGGCTTATATTTTAAGTTTTTCAGTGAGCAAATTTACTGAAATGAAAATGCATTTCCTATTTTTTTTTAAAGACTCTCATTATGCTGGGAACTAGAAGTGGAAACTTTTTAGCAAGCAGTAGGTGATGAGGGTTTTGCATGGATCTGCTCTGTAACAGATTAGACCAAGAGGCTTCATGTTATTCACTGGGTGAAAGGATTGTACAGACTTGATCTTAGACATCAGTCTTCCTCCACCAAGCGTCCCCAGGAGTCTTAGTTACAAGAAGGGAAGAGAAAAGAAGGTCAGACTGTTTTGTATTTGACATATAATTCAAGGGCCTGTGTTGGGAGAGGAGGTACCTATGGTAAATGGGGAGAGAAATGCCCAGGTAATACTCAAAGCAGAAGACTACCTTTGATTTTCTGTAATTGTCTCCTTTAAGGATGGCTCTGAGACAATATCCTTTTAATGAGAGTTGTTTCAATACCTGAGCTCAGCAGTAGATATTTTTTTTAATTAAAAATTAACTGTGTACTTGAACTGCACTTGGCAGAGTCAGGTAAGCTTCAAGTCTGTTCATTGGCCAGATGTTGAAATTAGATTTCATCATAATAATCCCTTCAGGCAATACAGCAAAAACTGTTCTAGATTATAGAGATCATTAGAGATCCCATTGTTCCCTCTAGCTACTGAACCAACAGCAAAGAAATGTGGTAAGGCTGTGCCTGAAGGAGGATTTGAGTGTCAGAATAAAACCTTTTTTTTTTTTTTTTGCTAATACAGCCAACTGGACTGAGAAATCCTGAACTGGAAAGAAATGGACTTTATCCTCCCTACACTGGTTTGCCTGGATCTCGACATTCATGCATCTACCCTGGACAATACAATCCATCCTTCATTAGTGACGAAACCAGAAGAAGAGACTATTTTTAGCAAAGAGTGGAGAGGGAGTGGAAGATTGACACAGTTGTGTGGCCCTTAATTCCCAGGTGCAATCTGTCTCCTGGGTAGCTGAGGCCACATCAATCTTACTCTTCCCATTTAATAGGAAGGACTTTGAACTTCATGCTGAGCATTGCTGCCCTGAGGGACGGTCACAGTTGCTGAGCATCAGAGAGGAGGAGGAAGAGGAGAGAATGGCTCAAGAAGCACATCACTAAAAGACCCAGTGGGAAGCTAACACGTGTACTCCTTATTCATTCTTCATTCTTGGCGCTACATGGGCAAGCATGGATCAGTACAGGCAGATGAACTGTGCCCAGCACTCTGCATTGAATACCACTAGGGAGTGTCTTGTTTACAGATCTCGTTCACTGTTGACTGTGCTTGTCTTCCTAGCCACCCTTCACGCAAAGATTCACTGTGCAATTGCTTTTGGTCAGGCAAGTTTCTCCACTCCATTTTAGACCACTGCCTTGCTGTCGGCTTCTTGCAGGACAGGGAAACTGGCTTGTCTTCTGGCCCTCACCTTTGTACCGGTAAAAATTCTCCAGATTTCTGAGTCCTTGCCAAAGCCCAGTGTCTGGCAACGTTGTCTGAATTCATGGGTTGATTGTCTCCACGGAGTGCAGGAAGGTTAGTCACATCACTGCAATTTTAACAGAAAAAAGGCACAGTTGTTCCTCTGTGCTGCTTTTAAAACCTTCTGTATATAGGGAATGTTGTTGCTTTGTCAACCAGTATTGTTCAGAAGTGATGCCACTACATGCCATCATGGTGCTTCCATATGGGATCCTTTGGGGCTCTGTTTCCCTGCAAGGATTTAAATGCCTGTAGACACAGCAATACAATATTAAATAATTACTCACAGGGAAGAAGAAGATGAGCTGTGACTTCAGAATGATTTTTATGTGGAATCTGTGAAGGAGTAATAATGCTATAGCCTTGGCTGGGCAGAGGAAGCTGAATTCTGGGCAATGAAGGTGGGATATGTTTTCAAACCTCCACAGTCCACCTTGAATTTGTAGGCACTGTGGAGACTTTCAGTGTATTGGAAAAGAGGGCTTACTGCAGTCAGTTGCATTTAAGAAAGAGAAAAACATGATGCTTGCAATCCTAGCATAGCAAAGATCACTTATGTTGAAGTGTTTTTCTTTCTTCCATCCTAGTTTCGAGTGATTCAGACCAGGCAAGTTTCCTCACCCAGGTGTGTTCGTTCATATTAGCAGAAGCTGAAGAGTGTAAGTTATTGCATGTCTCACCAAAGATCAGATTGAAACTTATGGACTGTATTCTGACCTAAAGTGAGTGTTGAAAGAGATCTTATTAATCACAGAACCCTGGAATGGGTTGAGTTGGAAGGGATCTTACAGATAATTTTTTTTCCAACTCCTTGCCATAAGCAGGGACACCTTCCACTAGACCAGCTTTCTCAAAGCCCCATCCAACCTGGCTTTGAACACTTGCAGGGATTGGTTAACTTCTCTGGGCAACCTGTTTCAGTGCCTCACCATTCTCATAATGAAGAATTTCTTTCTTGTAACTAATCTAAATCTACCTTCTTTGCTTTAAAATAATTTCCCTTGTCCTATCCCTACACGCCCTTGCGAAAAGTCCCTCTCCAGCTTGCTTGTAGGCCTCCTTTAGTTACTGGAAGGTGCTCTAAGGTCTCCTTGGAGCCTAATCTTCTCCAGGCTTAAGAGCCCCAACTTTCTCAGACTGTCTTCATAGCAGAGGTGCTCCAGCCTCTGACCATCTTTGTGGCCTACTCTGGCTTCATATCTTCTTATGAGACCACTGAACACAGCACGGCAGGTGGGGTCTCAGGAGAGCAGAGTGGAGGGAGAGAATCCCCTCCCCACCCTGGTTCTGGTGCTGCCCAGGACACAGCTGGCTTTCTGGGCTGTGAGAGCACATTGCTGGGTCACGTTGAGCTCATTGAGCTTCTCGCCAACCAACACCGCAAGTCCTCGGGGCTACTTTCTATTCTCCAACATTTGTGCTTGGGACTGCCCCGACCCACATGCGGGAAATATAATTAAATATCATGAAGGATATTTGCCACTTATCTTTACTGCACTGTTAATCTGAGTCATCCAGAGCCTGTTTAGATACAAAGTCCAGATGCAGTTTCTCCTCTTGAATGTGAATGTGCTTTTAATTCAAGGTGACTGTATAAGGATAACAAATAGCACAGTTCCTTCGTCACTAACTCACCATATCTGTAGTGCGGGCATAAGCTGATATTCCCTTCTCTCCCACCATGCTTTAAAAGACACAGTGCCTGCAACTAAGTTCATTAGGTAGCTCAGCTCACTAAAGCACTGAGGATCACGGGGTGCATCCCCCAAAGTGCCTAACCCCAGTTCAGATGCTCATGTGTTGTGTGGCTGCTCACTGCAGGCAAACCTGGGGTGATGAGGAGCTCTCCATCAGGGAGCTGGTACTTGCATCCTACAGATGGTGTGAGTTCCCAGATCCTTTCCCAGCACTTTGAAGGCTGTTGTGTTCCCTACCAAAAGTCAGTAACAGGTGTCCAGAGGGAAGTGAGACAGCAACAGGCAATTATAAGCTGTGTTGGCTTAGAAGTTTCTGGTCCCTGCTCACATCTGTCTTGTTTTCTCAAAACTTCAAGACAGAAAAGGTGCCACAGATGTGCTTGAGAAGCCATAGCACACAAACACAGTGTCTTTTTTACGCCTCAGCTCTTGTCTTCTATGTAGAAGCAGCAGTGTGAGCTTGCAGAGAAAACAGAGCTTTATGGACACCTAGGGCAGTACCCTTTGCACTTACGTGAACTTTCGGTGACAAGGCATGCAACTTCATGCCTGTCTGATCCACAGTCAGCCTTGCAGCTGGTAATGCACAGCTGATCTCAGCTGTAGGGGAAAGGAATGGATGCTCATGGGAAGTACAGCTGCCTAAGGAACTGTATTTAAGGAAAGCTCTACTTATAGTGTCCAAAATATTACAACAGGTAAAGCACAAGAATTAGCTGTTCCCTGCCACGCTGATCAGAGTTTTCATCCAGGACAGAAAGGACTGCCTTTCCCCCGGTATGGAGCAGAGTTACGTTTTTGTTACAAAAGAAAAGAGGAAGATGCAATTCGTGCTAAATCTAAATCGAAAGCCTATAGACAAGCACTGGACTTTGTTCCTTTTCAGTAAAGCAGCTTGTGATAAGGAGGTGTCCCAACAATTACGAGCATCCCGTGATTTACCCATGTGCCAGCATTTCCTCAGATGGGGAAGCATTGAGGCCTATGCTTATAGGCAAAGATGTTTTACTGCTTGGTTAGTTCAAAGACTAGGAGATGAACTGCTGCGTGTCAAGTACAAAGGACAAAGTAGGGCACACCAACTCAATTGCAGATTAGTCCTTCTGCACAAAGAGTATATGAACAAAACTTCTGGTCTGTATCTGCCAACACATTGCAAATTGCAAGGGATTTGAGTGGAATTGAGATAGGACTATTTCTAATGAGAGCACACAAAAGTTTGCAAGTAATAATTTTAATACCTTAACGGTCTTCAAATGCTTCTTGAATTGTATCTGGAGAGAAAGAGTTTCAGTAAATCCAGCAGGATTTTCTGAATGAGGACTGCAAAACTTGGAATTTTCTGAAAGAGTGTTATTGCACTGAAATTTTCTCTCTGCCAATGCAGGTAAACACTGGGGCATTTCTTATGAGGGTTTATCCATCGCAGCCTGACCTTCTGTTTGGCTTGGGTAAGAAAGGAGTCTCAGAGCCAATGCATAGTCCACAGGAGGAGGAGGAAAAGGGTCTCTCCTGACCTGCCACACCTTCTCTGGATGTCTTAGGAGGCCCTGCCCAGCAGGCAAGAGAGGGGTTTAGGCAGGAGGAGTCAGCACCCAGATGAGTGCAGGTGGTTTCCCCCACAGTGTTCCAGGAAGCTTTTGGGAAGATGACAGAGGCAGCCTGGGGTGATTCAGCCCCTGGGTCTCCACCAGCCCAGCTGCAACCTGTGCTGCAGTGCTGGTGTCTTCAGCCAGGCACCACCTGCTCCCAGCTCCACTGGGACAGAAGGGATGGGTGCAGTGCACTGTGCTGTGTTACAATTTATGATGGTTATTTTGCTGCAGTGTTCACTGCCTCGCCCCAGCAGTATGGACTCACCCAGCCACAGCAGGGATGTGGGCAGTGCTTCAGTGCAGGTTGTCTCTGTGTAAAGCTGCCACCAGGATCCTCTCTGTGTCTGCCATGAAAAAAGTGCTGTTTGGCAGTGGAGTGAGGCTTGTTACTCCTCTTGGGTATAAGAAGGGTCTCTCTATGTGCCCTCAAGCCCACTTTCAAAATCAGATGCTTCTCTGTTCAAAACCTAATTCCCTGTAGGACGTCTAAATACATGCAGCTTATTTCTCATCTCTCTTCTGGATTACTTCTAGCTATCCCAAATTGAAAATTTTGAGCACGCTGGATGATTTTGCCAAGGGGAATCACTCTCCACTCTGTGAGAGGATAGGAGGGAGGTGGCATGTTTTTGGTATGGAGAATGCAAGTGGTTCAGCCAGATGGGGGGAAAGGAAGAAAAATTACACCAACACTGCTCATAAATCTGCTACTGCTCCTGGCTGCTGTGGAAAGTGAGGGAAGCAGTCAGCAATGGCCCATGGGCAGTTATGTGGGTGTATTTTTAATTAAATTTGGAAAAAAATGTTAATTCTGTTGCTTGACAGGAAAAATTGTGAGTGGCATGTGTTTGCTGCTATGGTGCTCTGCCAATTGTACTGACAAAACGCCTTACCCACAAAAATACCCCTGACAGTCAGCACAGGAGAGGCAGTCCCAGTGAACTGATCAGCAAAACACAGATCTGAGGAATCTTTCAAAAGGCATCTTGAACATACAGTCTTCCTGTATCCTGCTGCTTGCCCTGGCCAGTCCTTCCAGCTGCACTGGGGAAATCAGGGTTGTTTCTTCGCACTGTTGAAAGCTCACAGCACTGAATTGGGCTATAAGTGGAAAAAGCGGGCCAGGTTTTCCCCCACACTGGAAGTGTTAGGTTTTATAGCAGCAGTGAATCTCATTGCTCTTGTGGCATTTCCCATAATATCCACTGGCACAGTCATGTACTGAGTTACAACTCATGAACAGCTTTATGGAAGTTATCTGCCTCCACACTGCAGAGTAGTAAAAAGCTTTAAAAATAGCAATAAATTGCAGTTAGAGAGAGATATTTATCATTGTGAAATGGTTTGTGCCAATACTTGTACAGGTTGTTTGCTGGGACCTGAGTGAGCACAGAGTGGGTTTGGACACTGCTGCAGATACGCTGAGTTGCTTTCCCAGGATTGGTCTCTGATGCTAGTCAATGGCCACATCCATTCCAAATCCAGCTGGAATTTTCATTCCCTAATAGTAATCTTCATCTTTCTTCTTTAAATTAACAAGAACGGATGCATTTTAATTACATGCTCTTCCTATGCTGACTAATGTTTTTTCCTCTTTACACACAAAGGATGTAATCCAGCATCCCTACAGTGACTGGAGTAACTCTCCCATGGACTGTAAAGAAGTTTGTTTTAGGCCTGAATTACTCCACCACCAGGGTCACCTGTGTGTAGTACATGCTTTCCCATGGCTCTGTCTCTCTATTTCTGTGATACTGTTCCTGCCTTTCCATGTAGTATCTATTTTTTTTAAAGCATACTTATTACTGTAGCAGGACCTGTGTTATGTGAGAATGAACAAAACAGCTTCAAGACCTGAAACAGTTTCCTGGGAAGAGAATGAATGTGAATTTTGTGTAGTTGTTTTACCGGTCAGCCAGCTTCTTTCCTATCATGTAATATCTAGGGATGTAGAGATGCTTCCTGCTGTCACACATATCAGCTGCTCTTCAGATCACTCTTGCCTGTCCCTTTAGAAATTAAGCAAGATCTTCTAGTTTCAGAAGGGGTATGTCCTATATGCTTGTAAGAGTTTGGGACCTTTTCAATGTACATTTAATGCTTCATTCCCTTGAGCTGCTGAAATTGAAAAGCAGGAGAGAAATTCACAAAGGAGTAAGAAGTACCAAAATTAAAAAAAAAAAATTTTAAAAAAATTATTTTGCAGAAGTGTGACTTCAGTACTGTGAGGTCAAGTGTGGGATGACACCTCTTGTGTGTTTAGTTGTTTAGTCTGTGTTGCATAATATCCTTGTTGAGAGAACACCTAGCAAGGGTGCCTGATGTTCCTCCAAAGTGGTATTGAAATGCTAAATCACTCAGTCTCTATTTCTCTATTATGAAATGCTAGAAGGGATGGGAGTCTTACTTGGGTAAATGACTGCAGCAGGCAGCCCCCAGATCAGCAAAATCCTGTGTGGAAAAGTCCTGTGGAATACAGTAAACACTGATCACTTCTCTTGAATATGGCTATAGAATTTGCTGGACATAAAAAATCTTCAATAAAGTCTGCTAGGATGTGTTTACTTTAAAGACAAAAAAAAAAAAAAAAAAAAAAAAAAAAGAAGCTCATCTATTTACTACCTTAATTTTTTAAAGGAAATTCTGTTAAACTCAGTCATTTGCTTTAAACCCATTAAATTCTACACGATTTTCTCCTAGTGGAAGGTGAAACTTGGTGTGTAAAATCATAATGATTTATTTAAGCAGCTTTTAGAATTGCAGCAGTAAAGCTCACCTATTGTGACCTCTCTTCCAAAAGATAAATTTTCAGCATTTGTTTGTACTTCTTTACAACCTGAACGTAAACCTGCTTTATGTTCTTGACATTGCTCCACTCCCTTCCCTCTGTCTCTGAATGTTTGCTTCCTAGTCTCTGGGGTTCTGAGGATGTTTTCCAAACCAGTATTATTTAAAGCTGTATCATATTTTCAACCTCCACTAATTATACAGTACTGTAGTAGCAAAATATAATTTTTAAGGATTGGATTATTTTTATACCTGCATCCAATATTATTAAATCTGGCGTTCTAGTCAGTATCATAAAAGGATACAATAAAACAATGAATATTACTATGTCCCCGCTTTTTTATTGTCTTTAGCTTTGCCTGTAAAGGGAAACATATGCAATTTTTAGATGGTTTTAGTTATTATTATACATCTAATCCAGAAAATAAGAAATTGCATAGAAAAGAAATTGCTTTTGTTCTTCTGATAGTGCTTCTTGATCGAATAACTAAATTGAAAAGCAAAGAGGAAATGGTTATGCCAAACAAAATTGTGTTCAGCGGAAATACAAGTTGTGTTCTGATACATTCATCTTGGTGGCACCAAGCAACTCAGCTCATTTTAATTTTTCCTCCATTTAATTTTTGCTGGAACTGATAAAGTTGTGTGTTTACGTGTGTGAGTGCATGTTGGAGGGGAGGAAAACCTCAGGAGAGGCGGGTGCAGCAGGGCTGTTTGCAAGGGCAAAGGACTGGACCTGACCACCATGAGATCAGTTCTGTCCCAGTAAAAACCACCAGGGACAGTGAAGAATGCCCAGCTGAATGTCCCTCAAAGGAAGAAGGAGGGCACCTTGAATCCAGGGGAACACCAAGTCCAAATCAGGCTGCTGAGAAGAGGCATGATTTGGAAAAGCATCTGGAGTAATGGCAGGTAGGTTCATTTGGGGCAATTTTTTCCTGCATTGCTCCAGAGCAGTACAACTGTGACAGCAATGAGATGGGACTAAGGTGGGATTAATCTGTTCTATGAAAAGTTAGGTGGCCAGTTTGAACACATGATCTGGCTCTCCCAGTAGCCATGAAAAAAGACACACATCCACAGAGAGCCGCTCACCCCAAGGTAAGAGACCACATACCATGACTGTCTCATGTTATTCTACTTTCTGTGTGATGTTGGGATCTTTTAGGAGATCGGCAGTGTAAAACCATGGGTCACAACATTTCCGTGTGACTAAGTAAAAGATCTTTGGGGTTATGGACAAGCACATGATTTAACAGCACTGCCCACTGCAGATTTGCATGTCAGTGCCTCTGAGACCACTGAATGCATCCCTAGTGTGTGCCCTCAAACTCTTGGGAACCACCTGAAAAGAAGTTAAAGAGCATCTGCTTCCCCTGATTATATGTGAATCTGTATCCATAGCTAAATCTTTGATTTGGACTTCTGAAGCTTTTTTTTTTTTTTTTTAACTTTTAGGTAATTAAAACATATATTTCCACTTATATGTGTCATATATAGTGGAGGAACCAAATTTACATGAAATAGCAAAATATATAGGAATCTAGTAAGGAAAAGGATGGGAAATGTGCAGGAAAGAAGTATTGAGCTGATGCACATAAAGAGCTGTAAAAGACAATTTTTCCTGCTTTGTCTTCTGACAGCATGATTGCCTCTTGATTACATGCACTTTCTAATAGATAGATAAGGCCCTTTACTTTTCGTATTTCTTTTTCCTGCCATAAAAAAAAGTATTGACAATAGAGCAGCTACTGTTACTAAACATAGCATATTTTTTATTCCATAATAATTGTTCAGTGTTCTTGATTGTCATATCTGAGTTTTCACACACAACAGTTTGATTTTACAGCCTCTGGAAAGTTACTGACTTATTTCTGCAAAGGAAGTTTTCTCTGTAGTTCTTTGCAGGACATCACAATTCCTGTGGCTGTGTGAGTCTGTCTGGACTAACAGTCAACTTTTTGTTGCCTAAATGTGTGCTTAATGACTTAATTAGTAAGTGCATCAGAGCTGCTATTTCACTGGTATCAGTTCTCCTATTTTGTTAATTACCTGTGTCTGTTCTCCTAAACCACCATATCTCTATAAATAATTCCCCCAGAAATCACCAAGCAATGGGGCAGATAGAGCCTGTCACCTTCCTTCCTGGAGAGAGCCTGTTGTTACCACTGGTGTGTCACAAAATGGACAGGGAAGGCAAGCAGAGATGAAAACTGCTAGTCTGTGAAGATATATGTCTGTTCAGTGCATTATTTCCTGGAGGAATTGGGCCTTTTGCATTGCAAATGACTCACACTGCCAAAACTGTGATCGTACTTAACATAAACAACCAGGTAGGAATGGAAGTTTAAAAATATAGGTAACACAGCAGCTCCTGATGTGCATTCAGAGAACAGTTCTAATGTGCAGGACTGCACACTCAAGCAGTAGCCTCTAGTGTAGGCAGAAAGGCTGCACCATTTACACCTGCTGAAGACCTGGCCCTCATTCTCAATAGTGCCCTGAGAAGTTCTTTTGGTCCCATGCACTTGCTTCACAGCCAACAGGGAGATTTTAAGACCTGGATTAATCTAGCTGCACCTTGAGGCAGCATTGGAAAATTGGAGTATTTCATGAAGATTGAAGAGTGTAAATCTGGGAGAGGGATATTGCTAGAGGATGGGTGACTGTGCCACTCTCCAAGAGCCAGGTTTGTCCTCCTCTGAACACCCATTCCCACCTGAAGCACCTGCTGGGGTCTGGGGCTCACAGCACTGAAATATGTTATTCTAACAAGACTTTGGGATTAGTTTTTGGATGTCCCCTGAAGCTGGGAGGATGGTGGTGGCCTGAGGTGGAGGCTGGACACTGGCCAAGCAGGTAGGCACAAGGAATTGGGGCCAAACATTTCCCAGGCATTTTCTTCTCTTATTCTGTCAGCTTCCTGACAAAGCAGTTTAAAGGAGGGGCCTGGAGCAATTGAGTGATCTGTGATGGGCAATGGGCACGGGAGGGAGCAGCAGCAGGTCAGGAGCTGAATCCAGCATGGCCTGAAGGAGCCAACAGAGGGAGAGGAGGCTGCCAGGGGGTCACTGTGGGGACTAGGGGTAGGTGTGGGGAGCAGGTCGCACTGGAGGGACTTCAGGGACAGAGATACAAAGGAAGGCACAGGCAAAACCCCCACATTTCAGGCTCAGCATCCTCAGCAGGTTCACAGAGGGACAAGGCCACTCATTTCTTGTGCCAGCAGAGAGGCACACAACCATTTTTGCTGTCTGTAGAGCCAGCAGTGTTTCCTGGTTCAGTGCAAGTTAAAAGTTTAAGGCAACCCTAAGCTCAGGAATGACTTTGAGTAATACTTTTGGTCTCTCTCACCCTCCTTCATTCAAGGAGATACACCCTCTCAGTATAGATTACCCAAGACTGCATTTCTTGTTCTTAAAACAGAAGATCAAACAAAAGCAGATGAAGGGAGAGGCATTTACTGCACTGAGCTGTTACGTGGCATTCATAACCTGCCTGTGTGCTGGCAGTGGGGTTTGCCAGGGGAGACCAGGCCCATAGCCATTAGAAGTGGCATTGCAGGGGATATGGGTTGTTCTTCCTTCTTTTGTCTGGTAATGATGGCATAACCTGTGTTTATTTCAAAGACTTTACTGGCAGTTGTGGCAGGACACAGAGTCACTTAGACCTTCAAAATGAGAGAAATTACACCTTTGCTTGAAAAGGAGGAACTGGAAATCACTGATCTGGCCCAGCTGATCTCAAGCAGTGCATTTCACTGGAGCACAAAGCAGAACAAACACTGAAGAACTTGGGCAGGAGAGGCAGCTAGAAGTAGGAGACTTTGGGATAACCAAGTCCTGCCCACAGAGACCTTTTTTCCCATCTTGGTCTCTCACTGGCCATTTCAGAAGCTTCCTGGAATACAATGTTAAAAAGTCTCAGTCTCCCACCTATTTTCCACACATCACTGTGGTGGTACCTGCTAAACGGCTTTCTGGGCTTTTTGTCATTTCTAGATCTGCTGCAGGCTTTGTGCTCCAGCCTGACATTCCCTGGTTACAAATGTCTCCCTGGCAGGAGTAGGTTTCTTCTCAAGAAAGGGAGGCTGCCACTCAGATAAAGACAAAAACACCCGCTGGCTGTCCTGCCTGCTCCTCCTTCTCTTCGCCCACCACTTTAGTGAGCCTGCAACACACATAAGAGGGCAGCAAGCAAAACAGCCGTGATCACTGCCAGAAGTGATCAGTCCTGTTTCTTTGATGTCAGAGGTGCAGGTGTTTTCTCTTTCATTTTAACCTGTTAATCAGTAAGACGTGCTTTAGCATAAGATTTTGTTTATAAGAAAAAAATAATTGGAGTTTGAGGAATGAAGCTTGTCTGTACTAGTAATTTATTGCAAGAGGAGTGAGCATGTGGATCCCAGGTGCTCTTTTCTAAGTGCATAATTAGCATGCCTTGGGATGGGGTCACCTCTTCCACTTTAAGAACACATTATACTACACTCTTCATTTAATTTGCATGGAAGGTGTTGGTATGGGAAGCTGGCAAGGGATAGCTGGTGCACTGTCAGTTCCCATGTCAGCTTATTTAGCGGTAACTTCCTTGTGTCAACAGATCTCAAGTATTTATGACTTAAAGGAAGAACGCTGCAGGTCCAGAAATCTCCTCCCAGCCTGAGGAGGAAGAAAAACACCGCTTGAATTTATCATTTGCCACTTGCCACCATGACGTCAGCTCAGGGCTGAGCTCTCTACCTGTGGCTGGGACCTTAAATGAGCTGATGCCAGAAGAGAAAGGCACTTTCTCTTAGGCTTAGCAGCAAGCGGCAGCAGCAACAGAAGTGGCAATGAGACGCTCTGTGTTCTTCGCTGTGTGGCTCGGTCTGGTGTTGAGCCTTTTGAAAGGTAAGAACCACTATCTTCTGTTTTGTGATTTATCAAGGCAGCTATTATGTGGCAGTGAATGGATTTTCTAAGACTTTCAGCAGCTGTTGAGAAGCCAATTGTGATAGATAATTCAGCATGTCTAGATTTTGATTAATTAATGATGAAAGATGTCACTGTAAGCCAACGGCTTTCCTTGTTTGCAGAACAATGGAAAATCACTGGTGCTTATGATTAACCCAATTCAGCTATTCCAAGAGAAATTTTCAGGACTTTCATACTAAACCCAGGTAATTCAAGCTCTGTTACAGTCATAACAAAAGGTGCAACTGTTCCACTCCAGTACCCTTTTGGCCAGAGGCTCCTTAACCAGCCAGCCTGGAAAACGGCTCCCCCTGAGCTGGCTCACAGAGCTTTTGTTCTTTCCTGTTGAAATAAATTAATGGAAACATCACCACCCGCTTTCAAGAGGGTTGCACCACAGTCTGTTCAAACTAAAGGTGTCATTCCTTAAGCTACTTAATACATTTTCTGGCCTTATGCCAGAGTTGGTAGTTGTGGGCCGGAGCCTACAGGTAAACTTGCCTTTTCCTGATACTCAGTGAGAGGTATGAGGGGGTGAAACCATTAGCAGAAGTAAAGCATATCTATGAGGAGTTTTGTAGCAGCTTGAAGCTGTGAGAGGACAGGATCTCCTAGCTAATACAAAGATAAAATTGCAGAGTTATCAGCTGAATTAAGACCTGTTAATCTTGCAATTGGTGGCAGACGGTTGTGGGTCTCTGTTGACTAGTGTGAATGAACAGATGTATTTCCAGCAACATCCACGGTATGCTACAGACCAATTTTCAGCTGTAAATCATAAGCATAGGAGTCTTCAAGATTGTCTGTTGGTTGGTTTCCTGGTTGGAGGCTTGTAGGTAATAGCAAGATGTGAAATTACTTGTGCCAAGACTTACTGAAAGCAATACCCGTTTTTCACTTATCAGACTTTGCATCAGGATACCTTTTTCATTCTAAGCCCAGAAACCTTTTTCATTCTAAGCAAACATTGTAAAAGCTTTGCAGGATGTGTCCATTTGCATAGTACTGGCAAAGGCCCTGCCCTGCTCAGCAGCCAGATGTCTCTGCTATTGTATATCCTTGGTGGTAACATCCATTTCTTTGTCACAGCACTAATGCCCAAGCCCATTAACACATCCTGTTTCCATACATAGAAGGTTAGATCTAGGCACACAGAGCCATAAATTAGCCACCTTTGCTCAGCTTACCTTTGTCAAGCCCATCCACAAGGTTCAATTACAGCTCATGCACTCTGCTGGCACCATGGATTCTGTTCTTCCCGAGTCCAAAGGGTACTCTTGGACGATGGTTAGCCAGAACCTCCCAGCTCTAGCAGTTGTAAAAAAAGCTAGCTCTATAACAGATTGCTGTTCCAACAGCCTGTGGCCAGCAGAGCTTCATATTATCATGGTTATAGGAAAAATACCCATTTATACTAACTGGGGAACAAATAATGCTGTTTATAGAACTCAATGACCAGTGGAGGCAAGAGACTGGCAGGGAACCGCCACAATTGCTCATGTTCCTCTTCACCTAGAGGAGGCTAATGGATTATTGTGTTTTGCATGTGCCTTTTCTATGTGAGATACACTGTCTATCAAAAAAAAAAAAGGTAGAAGATTTTCCTCACTTTGGATTTTCAAAGCCCTGTAAAGCTCTAGAAAAGTGGGGTCTATTTTTCAAATATCTGCTGAGATGTGCAGGCTGTGATAGTGGCATGGATTTTAGACACAAATATGTTAGTCTTTCAGCTGCATGCTTTTACTGCTTAAGATAAAATTATGCTTCCAGCAGCATTCACACAGAGTAAATAAGTTTATTCTTAACTTGTAAATTAATGATTAATTAATAATAGTTAATAATAATAATTAACTAATTCAGATTAAAGTTAGATTACATGATGCAAACTGGCCATTTGTCAGTATCACATTTTTCAGCAAGGCTGGTTTATTATTTGTTCTTCTTACATCTAAGAAAAACAAAACAAACAAACACCTCAAACCTGAACTCATTCTTTATATCAAGAGTTGAGAATGACACAGGTTAAATAAAGCAAAACCCAACAACTTAAAAATAAATAACTAGAATATTTTGGAAGAATAAAAGCAATAACAAAGGCTGAAACCAAAATTTGAGGAAGTATTTTCACCAATTGGCTGATATCACACAGGGTTCCCTTTATTCAGAAATAATGATGACAGAGAAGGAATAGAAAGATAAAAAAATAATGTATACTGTCAGAAATGCATAGAGTTGCTGTCAAGTGAACAAAGGTCTTAATACTCCAGATGATGGTGTAGCAGAAGAAGCATTCCTGCAATAGAAATTGCCTGCTTTCAAAGTCCACAGGAATCTGTTACAGCACAGCACAAGGCCTGTGGCAGACAAAAGGCAGAGTAAGGCTGCCCAGAGGTGTGGCTGCTCAGACACACACACGGGTCCCCACAGACTTATCTGCTCATCATTTGTCCTGTGTGCAAAGAGTTCCCTAGAGCTGCCATCTCTCTTTTCCCTCCATCAGAAGCCCCTGCTGAAACACCTGCTGAAACAACAGTGGCACCCAGCTCAACACCTGAAGGTAAGGAGCAAAGCCCCCAGACAGCCCCTTCTGGGAACAGTCCCAGGGAGCTCTGCAGCCCCCAAAGACGTTTCCTCTCCCAGAGGAGACAAATGTGCCCAGATCAAGGCTGTGAATACCCTCCACAAGTCCCTCTTTCCCTGCTGCTCTTTGCTGCAAGGAAGAAGCCTTGGGAAGAGTTGAGAAGGCTGCAGTTTTTGTGCTTGGCACATTTACCTGCTTGCATCAGGCCTGGATAGGTGGGGATCCCTGTAGAGATGGCCCAGGGGAATCCTGTGGCCAGATCCTGCAGGGACCTGTGACTGAGGCTGGTTGTCCCTGGAAGTGACAGCTTTGGCAGACACAGCTGTGGCCATAAAGCAGGGGACACTGCAGTGTGGGTGAGGTCCTTGTGTTCAAGCAAGGACCCCTTGGGGGAGAAGGGGTCACGGGCACATCAGGTGACACAGGCTTCTCAGCCAGGGAGAGCCAAGAGTCTGGGCAAGGGTGCTCTGGGCTTTGACTGCTCAGCCTCACAAGGATCCACGGCACTTCCCTGCTCAGCACTCATCCTACACACACAGAATTGCCCAAGGCTTTTTAAACAATGCTGCCATGCCTCTTCTCTTCCCTTCTTTAGAAAATGGTACTGATATTGAAACAAATCCTGACCCACTAGAGCTGACAAGCTCTAATGACAACAGAGATGAACCTACAGGTAAGGAGAAAATCTTTCAGGCTTCCCCTTCTGGGGACAGCTTGCAGTAACCATGTTCCAGGGAGCACTGCTGATACCAAGCAGGGAGGAATTCCCCTGCCTGGGTTTCAAATCTGATTCTTTCTCCCATTGGAGACAAAGTTACCCAGCCCATGACCTCGAATGACTTCCACTATTCCATCTTTCCCTGCTGGTTGTTGTTGTTAAGGAAATGTGTTGGGGAAGATTTGAGGAGGCTGCTCTTTCCATGCTTGGTGCCTTTGCCTCTTGCACCAGGCCTGGATACAAGGTGATCCGTGCAAAGAGAAGCCCAGGACCAGCTTGTGAACAGGCCCTGCAGGGAGCTGTTCCTGAGGCTTTTGGAGCACAGGCAGGGAGGGATCTGGGGCACATCCCAGGAGGGGTGGACCAGGGGCCATGGCTGGGGACCACAGAGCAGACCGTGCCTGTCGTCCTCCACTCCCAGCCTGATGCTGGGGAGCCCCAACCAGAAGGGTCAAAGCTCCTGCTGGGATCACCCTGCGGAGGGGCAGCCTGCTCAGTCCCTCAGCTCTTCCTCCATGGTGGGCTTGCACGAGCACGTCCCTCCTGCCAGCACTGCACCTGCCCATTGAGATGGCCCAGCACTGGGAAAGACTTTTGCCTCTGGCTTCCACCCACATGCACCTGTGCCAAAGGCCACCGTGGGGGAGTGGAGAGGTGCAGGCTGTGCACAGTCTGGTGGCATCCCCCAGTTGCTCTGGCTGCTGTGTGCCTCCTTGGGCAGGCGAAGGGATCGTGGCTGCATACAGACACGTGTGTGCCTCTGGCTGGGAACGCTGCAGCCAGGGAGCACAGCTGGGCTGGGGGCCATCCCCTGCTTCTCTGAGACATGCTCAAGTCCTGCCACTGGGGACATTGGATGACACAGGCTTCTCAGCCAGGCAGAGCCAAGAGGCTGGGCAAGGCTGCTCAGGGCTTTGAGCGCTCAGCCCCACAAGGATCCACGGCACCTCTGTGCTCAGCACTCATCCTACACACACAGAATTGCCCTAGGCTTTAGGAACAGACAATACTAGGCAGTGCTGCCATGTCTCTTTTCTTCCCTTCTCCAGAAGATGGTCCTGGAAATGAAACAGATCCTGACCCACCAGAGATGACTACCTCAAAACCTACAGGTAAGGAGAAAAGCTTTCAGGTTCCCCTTCTGGGGACAGCTTGCAGTAACCATCTTCCAGGGAGCACTGCTGGTACCAAGCAGGGAAAAATAACCCTGCCTGGCTTTCTCTGAGTTCCACTTCCACTGGGGACAAAGTTAGCCAGCCCATGACCTCGAATAACCTCCACTCTTCCATCTTTCCCTGCTGGTCTTTTCTGTAAAGCAAATGTGTGGTGGAGCATTTGAGGAGGCTGCTCTTTCCATGCTTGCTGCCTTTGCCTCCTGTGCCGGTGGGCAGGGGGTGCAGGGTACAAGAGGTTCCATGCAAAGAGGTGCCCAAGGCCCTGCAGGGAGCTGTTCCAGAAGCTTTTGGAGCACGGGCAGGGAGGAATCTGGGGCACATCCCAGGAGGGGTGGACCAGGGGCCATGGCTGGGGACCACAGAGCAGACCGTGCCTGTCGTCCTCCACTCCCAGCCTGATGCTGGGGAGCCCCAACCAGAAGGGTCAAAGCTCCTGCTGGGATCACCCTGCGGAGGGGCAGCCTGCTCAGTCCCTCAGCTCTTCCTCCATGGTGGGCTTGCACGAGCACGTCCCTCCTGCCAGCACCACACCTGCCCATTGAGATGGCCCAGCACTGGGAAAGACTTTTGCCTCTGGCTTCCACCCACATGCACCTGTGCCAAAGGCCACTGTGGGGGAGTGGAGAGGTGCAGGCTGTGCACAGTCTGGTGGCATCCCCCAGTTGCTCTGGCTGCTGTGTGCCTCCTTGGGCAGGCGAAGGGATCGTGGCTGCATACAGACACGTGTGTGCCTCTGGCTGGGAATGCTGCAGCCAGGGAGCACAGCTGGGCTGGGGGCCATCCCCTGCTTCTCTGAGACATGCTCAAGTCTTGCCACTGGGGACATTGGATGACACAGGCTTCTCAGCCAGGCAGAGCCAAGAGGCTGGGCAAGGCTGCTCAGGGCTTTGAGCGCTCAGCCCCACAAGGATCCACGGCACCTCTGTGCTCAGCACTCATCCTACACACACAGAATTGCCCTAGGCTTTAGGAACAGACAATACTAGGCAGTGCTGCCATGTCTCTTTTCTTCCCTTCTCCAAAAGATGGTCCTGGAAATGAAACGGATCCTGACCCACCAGAGATGACTACCTCAAAACCTACAGGTAAGGAGAAAAGCTTTCAGGTTCCCCTTCTAGGGACAGCTTGCAGTAACCATGTTCCAGGCTGTGCACAGGCTGGTGGGTCTGGATAATGCTGATGAGGATGTAGCAGAAGAAGCATTTCTGGGGTAGAAATAGCCAATTCCTGCTGTCAGTGTCCACAGAAATGTGTTACAGCACAGGAGTGTGTGTTAGCAGAGGCAGTCACACTTACACTGCTCTGGGAGAGCATAGATGGAATTTTAAAGAATGCTCCAGCAGTGCTGAGTGCAGAGGCTGTGTGCTTGTGGATGGGAGGCCTCAGAGCCTGCTGTGGGATCCAGTGCTGCTGCAGGGAGCCTACAAGTCAGCATTAGTCACTTGGGGGAGAAAGGCAGGGAGGGTACAAAGCTGCTACTGGTAAGGAGGAGTCCAAGAGCAGGGTGTGAGAGAAGGACTCTGAGTGAAAAATAAGGATCCACGGCACTTCCCTGCTCAGCACTAGTCCTACACACACAGAATTGCCCAAGGCTTTTTAAACAATGCTAGGCAGTGCTGCCATGTCTCTTTTCCCCTTTCCAGAAAATGGTACTGAAAATGGAACAGTTACTGAGCCACCAGAGGTGACATCCTCAGAACCTACAGGTAAGGAAACAATCTTTCAGGCTTCCCCTTCTGGGGACAGCTTGCAGTAACCACGTTCCAGGGAGCACTGCTGATACCAAGCAGGGAGGAATTCCCCTGCCTGGGTTTCAAATGTGATTTCTTCTCCCATTGGAGACAAAGTTACCCAGCCCATGACCTCGAATAACTTCCACTATTCCATCTTTCCCTGCTGGTTGTTGTTGTTAAGGAAATGTGTTGGGGAAGATTTGAGGAGGCTGCTCTTTCCATGCTTGCTGCCTTTGCCTCTTGCACCAGGCCTGGATACAAGGTGATCCGTGCAAAGAGAAGCCCAGGACCAGCTTGTGAACAGGCCCTGCAGGGAGCTGTTCCTGAGGCTTTTGGAGCACAGGCAGGGAGGGATCTGGGGCACATCCCAGGAGGGATGGACCAGGGGCCATGGCTGGGGACCACGGAGCAGACCGTGCCTGTTGTCCTCCACTCCCAGCCTGATGCTTTTTGAACAGACAAGGCTTTTTGAACAGACAGTGCTAGGCAGTGCTGCCATGACTCTTCTCTTCCCTTCTTCAGAAAAGAGTACTGTAAGTAGAACAGCTCCTGCCCCAACAGAGATGCCACCCTCAGTACCTCCAGGTAAGAAGCAAAAATGCTCAGGCAGCATTTTCTAGGAACAGCTTGCGGTAACTAAATCCCAGGGAAAACTGTAGCCCCCTCAGATAGGAAGGTTTCCCAAGTTTCTCTTCCAGAAGAGACAAATCTGACCAGATAGTGGCCATGAATATCCTCCACTCTTCCCTCTTTTCCTGCTGGCCTTTGCTGCAAGGAGAATGTGCTGGGGAAGATTGGAGGAGACTGCTTTTTTCATGCTAGGAGCCTTTGACTCCTTCAGCAGGCAGGGATACAAGAGGATCCCTGCAAAGAGGAGCTCAGGCCAACCCCTGACCTGGCCCTGCAGGGAGTTGTGCCCGAGGCTGTTGGAGCACAGACAGGGGGGGAGCTGGGGCACACCCCTGGGGTGGGGCTGAGGCCGGGAACTGTCCATGGGGGACCATGCATGTGTCCTGTTTGGAGCTCTCCATACCCCACCATTTTCCACCCCAGTAGAGCCTTCCAGTGTAGGCAAAGTGTTTCCATTTAATGCTGTATCTCCCCGAGGGCCCTTGCTACAAATGGAATCTGTTTGGTGGAGTTCACAAATGTTGGAGCTTTGTGCTTGGGATTTTTTCATCAGGAAAAAAATTGGCTTCACTAGGTTCTCTGGAAAAAATATTTGGAGATGAACCTTATAGAAAATGAAAATTCATTGAGTGTTTTTATTTTTCGGGGTATGAATGAGATTTCCTATTTTTTTCCCTATTTCACAGAAAATGTCACATCTATGAGACTGTACTTATGTAGTGTAATGTAAAAAAAAAACAGTCAGGGTAAAAAACAGAATTTGATATCTTGAAAGAGAACTGTAATTGCCATCCTATATATAAGATCTATAGAAATATAACTTTTAATTACTTATTAACCACTTAAATTATGTATAGATATAAAAGACATACTCTAAAACCTTACAAAATATATATAATTACTCTGAAAAAATATACTATTATGATTCACTTTATGCCCTCATTTTATTCATGTGGCTGCAGTAAAGGACTGTGCTATGACACTGTCAGAATAAGGCAAGTATGTATCAGTGCAGTATGAAAGGCACACAGGCTATTGCAGTCTGTCTTTCTCTAACAGTCACTGGTTTTGGCAAACCTTGATATACCTTCTTTCTTTGATTTGCTTTTAGTTGTATTCAGTAGAGTTGAATTGTGAATGCTCAATATGACAGATAATGAATTTCAGCCATACCCCATGACCTCACTGTGATATCCTGCTGGATTGTGTAGGGAAAACAGTTACTATGCATTAAACAAGAAAGATGCATAGGTGTATGCTCTGCAATTGCACCTCTACTCTCTGAAACATACCGGGTAGATTCCCTTAGCAGAAGTATGTATGAACTATTCAATATAGGAATGACTTTATATATGAGCTGGTAGTTGCAGAAATTCACAAAAACCCTAATGTCAATATCTTTCATTTTAGAATTAGTGGACTTCTGCCGTGGAGATCCGTGTGGAAGAAGTTCAGCTACATGTATTTCTTTACAAAGCAATTACACCTGTGTGTGCCAATATGGATTCTACTACAGCAATGAGAATTGTTACAAAGGTGAGTTGCAGAAGGGCATCAGTGCTTTTAGTTACCTGCTCAGGTGAATTTTGCTTCCCATACAGCTTGTTGTCATGTTACAATTGAAAACACAATCCGTCTGGGAAAGTGACTGCTGAGTGATTTCTTGCTTTGCAGGCAGCCACTCCTACAACGACCTAGATTGCAATCTCGCAAAATGGTGACAGCCAAAGAGGTCAATGTTCTAGGAAAAGAAGGGGAATTCTCTGTCAGGGGTGCAGGAGATGAAAATGAGTGAAAAGCAGGGAAAAAATGCAAGTGTAAATCTGACATGGATATTTATGACAATGATTTAAAAAGCACCAAACTTATGAACAATCATATTGATTTTCCCCATTGCTAAACACTCATCAGAGTCCTGTGGAAATGCATCTCTGAAATGCTTCTGAAGGCCAAGTATGTCAGAAAATAGGGTTTCTTGTTTAAGGATCAGCAAACGGGATTCTCAAATTTACTTGTGAAGCTTAAGAAACAGGTTGATTCTGAAATACTTTCTCTGTGAACCACATTAGCTGCTTAATAGCTGCAAATTTGGAGTCCTTAATATACATTTTTTCTCACTACATTCTGTAACATCTTGCAAAGAGTCTTGTAGCTTAAGGCCATGCTGACAGTTTAATGTTACTTGGTTTCATAATCAGGACAGATTGGTTGGGCGCAGGATCCTGCCTTCTTCCCTGGCAGCCAAAGTACATCCCCCATTGTGACTGAATTGATTTGTCCTCTTCTGATCCCTCCCATATATGAAAAATAGCACTGATTTATTTTCTGCATTGTATTTCCCCATCCCTAAAGGCTGTAGAACTCTAAGGTGAAACTGGACTTTCTTGAATGCTTTCTAATTTACACTCTCTGTTCTCAATCCAGGGAAAGTATACCCAGCCACCATTAATGTGAAAGCACCTTACAGTGATAATCTTCAAAATGTAAATTCCACAGAGTATCAATACGTGTTCAACAGTGTATCAGCATTTGTGAGTGACAATGTTTTTTTCCCCCATTTATTTAATGCTATACTGGATGTCATGCAGACAGAGAGGACACACACTCTCTTTAGTGTAGGGCCTAGAAGAGTTCCTCTCTACAAGAGATCTATTTCTTTCAAAGAATGCTTCACATTAGTTTAGGCCTATTTATAAAAGACTTGAACTTTGCCCTCAGATGAGCACATGCATGGCTCTTGCTGAAGTGAAGGGAATCCCTGAAGTAATATCTGCATTTTTAGTACCACTTCTGTTCTGTGGAGTTCTCACATAAATTGCTCTGCATCTTTCACCATCCCCTCTCCAGAAACAATGGGGCTGAGTGAATTTTTCCAGCCTATTGAGTTTCTGATCTCTGCTGTTTGCTGAAGGCTCAATAATACTCAATGGTACAAATAAAAATGAGCAACTTTAATATTCTTTTTAAAAGAAAACTGTTGGTTCCACATAGTACAAACTTTTCCGAATGAGTATCCAGCTGTTTCTAAATACCAATAATAACCTTCTTCCATAAGTCTGCCAGTATTAGTATTTTAATGTTATTAGTGAAATGGATACTGCACATTTTTTATAATTCTATGATTATACATAAAATCTGGTAATAGATTTCCTGGAGAAATAAGATGATCAGTTTAATTTATACTGCCATGTTGAAACAGGTGGATTTGCTTATTTTTCTTTCTGGCAGTAAGGAAGAATATATATGCAACTCTATCAGATATCTGATTAAAAAATATTCATTATGTTAATCAGGAATGATCAGAAATGGTTATCAATTTCTGCATATTATTATATAGCTTACCATGAATGTTGTCTCAGAAAGTGACCAAAAGTTGTTCCTCCAGAATGTTAAAAAATATTTTCTCAATTTTTTTGTCCAGCATTTTTTCATGATATGGCTGCAGAAGAGCATCATATGCAGGACTAAAATAGATACATAATAGAATGCAAAAGTGAAAATAGCATAGAAAATAATTTGAATTTTATTACAAAGAAAGACAGAGTTCATCTTTCATTTCAGTTGAATTACACATCTTATCCTCTTCTCATGGTGCCTCCTGCTTTTGTGGCAGTTGAAGGCAGCTGCCTCCACTCGTTGTTCCCTACTTCACATGGGATGAGGGAGAGCAGTGACTTTTCTTCTGATCCTGTTGAGCTCCCAAATGCTTTCATCACTGCTTCTTCCCACAAGATCGACCCCTGATGATCCCACTTCACTGCCTCTCAGGGACACGTGCCATCTGTGAGGAGGTCAACTTCTCCCTCTTCCCCCTACTTATACACAGATTGGTGCTGCAGAGACACCCTCCTAAGCAATGAGTTTGCAAAGGGGTATCTGTAACTGTCAGCCAGTTAACCCAGACTGGCATTCATTCTCCATCCCTCCACTGCCCTCCCATCCATATTCTACAGCACCATCCCACTGTTCCTCTTCTGCAATATCTTGCCTGGTGCATTTAACACATCACCTTATTTTATTTGTGCCATTAGAAGCATATTCTGTATTAAAACTTTACCACTGAAGCCTCAGTGGTTCATGTGATTTTGGTCTATGTTTCTGCTTGTCTTGAACTCCAATTTCTTTCTCTTTTATAGTTTAAGAAGGCCTTTGAAAATCTACATGACTATAAAGAAACTGTCATCATAAAAATTCAGTAAGTTTGCGGGTTTGCTTTTTGCACAGTACATACTTCCACATACCTCATTGTAATCTGTTTCCTGTGAAGTTCTCAGTTCAATAAAAGGTATGGGATGAGTTCAGCTCAGAATGCTTCCCCATAAAGGAGGGATGCTGGCCCCATTTTTACCCCAGTATGTCTGTGAAATGGGCAGGCTGAGGCAGCTCTACACTGTATATCCTGCTTCTAGCACCATCTAGGATACAGCACTGTGCTGTAACTAGCAGTCGCTGTGATATCTGACATGTCTGAAATTCTAACAGTTAATGCCGAGCTCCTATGACTGTTGGGAGTGCTACCCATCTTGGAATCCCAGTTTAATTTAAAAACCCTCATTACAGAAGGCATAGCAAATGTATTTTATTGTGCATTTTTTGGTGTCTCCTGATGGTAGGTTGAGCAAAGATGCTACTGAACGGGTTGTGGTGTAGCTGTGGGCATAGGTGCCTTGCTGGTCTATGTAGACCCTGTGAAATGTCTCTTTTTTCCCATCCCCATCTGTTACAGGTTACTGTCCCCAGAGCTCTGCCAGCTTCTCTGTGTTTCCTAACGCCTATCAAGCAAAACCTGGCATGCTAGCACTCAGTGTCAATTCCTTCAGTGCACCCCAGGGATTAAGCAGCTAAGCAGAATGTTGTTCTAACAGAGTTGTGGGGGCAGAGTTGTGGGGGCTCTGCTCCAGCAGATCAGTTGTGAGCAGCTGTGGGGCACAGTAACACCTCAAGGAACTGCAGCAGTCTGCCACTTAAGGATATTTGTGTGCATATCCTGGCAGCATGAGGTTTAGCTGAAGAACAGGGAAGTCACTGCTGTTCTCCACCTCATGCCAGGGAGGTTGCTGTGAGCTGAACCCAACCCAGACAGTGTGTAGCTTGCACAGATACCTCTACATCGCAAACAGACCCTTCTGCATTCATGGTGGTCGCACCCTGAATTATCTTCACCACCCTTCAGGGTCGGTTCTCCACGTCATGCCTGGATGACACCACAGGCTGATGGAATCATGTGAAAGTTAGAGTCTAAGACATGTGGTTTCTCCACACTGCAGCTAGTTTGAGGTTAACCCAGCTAGAAGATGCCAGCTGTGTATCAATAGCACACAAAGGAGCAGTGCTGTTATCATTAAATCCAGCAGCTACCTATATACACTTGGACCTACTGGAAAGATGGCTGTTAATGTATTCCTGAGCAAGACTTACACTCATTTCTAGCTCTTCTTGGCAGCTACCTGTGTTATGGGAAGAAAGAAGCTGGGGGAGAGAGGGAGATTTGGCAGAAATTTTCTCTCATCTTTGCATCTAGCTTGCTATCCGTATGGATTATGTGAAACTTTAAAATGGTCCTATCTGTCCTTTTCAGACATCTAAGTGAAAGCAGAAATGATGCTCCACTGAATGTAACAGTGACAAACCTGTTCACGTGGAACTCAGCCGAAAATGCGACTACAGTTAGCTCTGCAGTACAACGTGCAATTGAAGAGAGTCCCCAGTCCTTTGTCACTTCTTATAATGGTATGTAACTCCTTGCTAGGGAAGCAATTAATCAGCAGAAACAGAGGTTCTTAAACCTGGTTGGAAGATTTCTGTGGGCAGAGGAGCCCATCAAATCATAAGCCTTGTTGACTTTGAGGAGCTGAATGTTCAGTCTTGGGGAATTTTGAAGATTCAACAATTCAGTGGTAGGTTCTTTTGTCTTATTAAGGCTTCCTACTCCCTGTGTAAAGAAGAAAAGGAAAATATTTTTCCCTGGTAAGCAATAGCATGGTGGTTTTAACCTGCTGAGTGTTAAGAAGTGAGAAAAATCAGGATAAAATATATACAGATATATATTATGTTTCTGAGATTAAGGCAGTATTTTACTGGCAAAATAGGATGAAACCCTCTTTAGACTTCTCCCATAATAAGCCATGGTAATTGGAATGAGGCCACACTTATTAGCTACTGAGCTAAGGGATTTGTTGATTTAAACCAGTAAAGTCTTGCATTATTAAAGGTGCAATACTGGGAGAAAGAGTTCCTGATTAAAATAAGGATATTTTTTCTTTTTTTTTTTTGTTTTAATATAAGTTTCTATTTTGAAATCAGCTTTTTTTAAAAGGCATAGCTAATAATGAAGAGTCCATTTCATGGCTTAAAGCCTGAGTTTGTTGTCTGAAGGTGACTGTATCCTCAGCTGTGAGAAGGAAATAGAAAACCAGTGAGAGCTCCCATGGCACCAGTGCAGTCACACCCCTCTACAGCATGCCATGCACTGAGGGCTTTCAACCATCCCCACCACAAGGACATGGATCTAAAGAGCAACACACTGGGCAAACAGGGTACTACCAATGCTGCTCATGAAATGAGCTGCATACCCATAAATGTTTATATCTCTCTAGAGCTGTATGGGATCTGGGTCTCACAGTTCAGTTGTGGAAAAAAAACTAGGAGAATAGTTATGGGTTTTCTCTGTAGGGTTTGTTTTTTTTAAGGTGAGTAAAAAAGCTAGTTTTCAGAATATGAACTTACAGGAAGAATGTCCCCTTCCATAGACTGGAGCCAGGAGGGTTTGGAGTTTGTTGTAGGAGGCTGAGAAACAGAAGGTCGGAAGATGTGATGGGAAACAGGACCTCAACTGTTAAAGAGCAAGGAGGAAAAAAAGAGCTGATCCAAAAGTCTGCAATATTGATGTCCCAATAAAAGGACTTATAATTTTTTTCTATTTAGAATTACTAAATAATTGCTTTATGATTTGCTGGGCAAGTGGACTGCTTTCTATGAAAGGGTATTCAAGATTGCTCCCTGTTTCTCTTTTAAAGTGGCAAAACATTGTGATATTTATCAATGTGATCCTAAAACCACAGTGTGTGAAGAGGAAGAGTTTCCCGAATGCAAATGCAAACCTTATTTAGAAAAGACAAAGTGGGATACACGTTCTTGTTCAGGTAAGAACCTTGCTGCTTTATCTATCCCTGAAAGGCTGGTCTGCTTATTCTGTCTCGGTCCCTTTTTGAGAAAGGTGCTGGGCAAATGTGCTGACCTCAAAAAATCAGGGAATGTACATCCTCTTAAGAAAGCCACAGAAACACATCCTCACATTTCACTTTGAAAAAACCTATAATTTTATTCCAGTAGAATAAATTATTAAAACTTGATAAAATCATCACTGAAACCAGTAAGTAGGCAAGTCCTTAAATGCATTTTTAGAGTCCTGGTAAGAACAGAAACCTAAACAGGTAAAGGGTGGAACAAATTGAATCCTATATTCACAGCCTTCTCTGCTAGGACATATTTTGGGAAAAAAATTCTACATGTTACTTGAAGGAAGCTGACAGAATTGAAAGTCTCACGATGAGCTACAATAGCCTGTTAAGGCTCTGTCCTTTGTTCATAATTCTAGGTTTGCTTTACCTGATTTAGACAGGCTTTTGTGAGAAGAATGATTTCTGTCATTTTTGGGAACTGTTAGTTGTTGGGATTTTATTTACTTTCTTGTTTTGAGTCTTTTAGTGAGTGCTCTATTTATATTTTAGCTACCCTCCAAAGCCATGTGATGTACCTAATTTTCTTAGAAATACCTTATTTTCTTCTCATGGAAACGAAAACTTTCACACTACAGGAGTAAAAAAAAAGTCTGTCATGTATGATTTTAAGAAAAACAAAAAAGAATGCAAAAATCCATGATAAAGTTATGAAAGCTGGCTACAATAAATCGCAGTGAGATGTGATCCAGTGTAGGCCTTTGTGGTCCCATGCCTGACTAAAACTGATAAAGTTTGCCATACAAATCATCTGCTGTGAGATCAAACTTCAGGCCATTGCTTGCCTATGGAAATGCAGCCTAGCCAGATTTCCTTTTTGATGAAGTTGGATGGTTTTGAACACAGCCTGTTTACTTCTATTTTTGTGATTTTATATTTCAGTTTTTGCTTTACATAGGTACAGTCCTAAAAAAGCCATTCTGATGCTTTAAAGCACAGGAGAGGGGTGGCTGTGTGTTGCCAGAGCCATAAAATAATCTTCTATCTGCAATTCACTCATGTTTTTCTCCCTGAAAACACAGCTTGCAGTAAAAACTGTTCTGCAATGAAACACAGGTACTGCGTACAAGAAGAAGATGGTACAACATGCAGATGTATGATTAACTTTAAAGAAGAGGCTGAAGAATGTGTGGCGTGAGTACTCAGCTTTTTATTGTGTTCCTGTGTTGTAGGTGAAGTTAGGGGAGAAGGACATCTATCACAGGGCCAGCTGCAACCCAGAAGAACAGGCTGCAGCTAGGTGAGGTGCAGAGAGGTGCCCAAGGGGGATAGCAGGGGGTGTCACAAGTTGTGGTGTTTTCACTCCTTGGCATTAGTCTTTTGTGTGCACTCATAACACCTCGGAGGAAAGGCAAGGAGACCCAAGGTCACCCGTGAGTCAGTGAAGAGGATAAAGTACTACACCACATAAACACAAACTGCTCTGACAGCGTGGCTGAGCCATGGGAGCTGCTATGCTGAAGTGTTTAGTAAGCAACAGGCATTAGAGCAAGACGTGCCTCCAGTCCCTGGAATGTTTGCACTGGTATCAGTGGGGACTGTTTCCCGACACCTTTCAGACCTATGTTATTCCTGCTTGGTTTTCTCCCTGAAATGATTTCTGTCAGTTCAGGATCAGAACAGAACAAGGGTGTTTGCTGGTGAGGCCAAGTGAGTGACTGGTTGTGCTCTGCTCTGGTGGATAAACAGAGAGACACTCCCCATATTCATTAATTCAGCTCTTTTTGTAGTTGTTACTGCTGCAAATTGAACATTTCTTACCATAAAGTTGGTATCTTTTAAATATAAGAAACTACTATGAGAGGAAGATAGAGTTACCAGTCCTTACAGGCCTTACACTGAGGCTTTTGTTAAAGACATTGCATGGCAATTCTAAGCGGCTCAGAAATGCAGAGTTTAGTTCTTTAGAAAAATTAGGTCCTCTTAACATTTTTCAGACTGAGAACCTGAAACTTTAAGTGCTGAGATCACCAATCACTCTGAAAATCTCAGATTGTTTCACTTTAATGAAAGTAAATAATTTAACAGTAAGATGGGGTTAAAGAGGAAACCTGAAATGAACACACTTTGTGGAGAAATTGCTGACAAAAGGGGGAAATATACTATTGTTTTGTGATCATAGAATGGTTTGGATTAAAAGGGACCCTAAAGATCATATTTTCTTTCTTTCTTTCTTTCTTTCTTTCTTTCTTTCTTTTCTTTTCTTTCTTTCTTTCTTTCTTTCTTTCTTTCTTTCTTTCTTTCTTTCTTTCTTTCTTTCTTTCTTTCTTTCTTTCTTTCTTTCTTTCTTTCTTTCTTTCTTTCTTTCTTTCTTTCTTTCTTTCTTTCTTTCTTTCTTTCTTTCTTTCTTTCTTTCTTTCTTTCTTTCTTTCTTTCTTTTTTTTCTTTCTTTCTGTCTTTTTCGGTCTTTCTTTCTTTCTGTCTTTTTCTGTCTTTCTTTCTTTCTTTCTTTCTTTGTTCCTTTTTCTTTCTTTCTTTCTGTTTCTTTCTGTTTCTTTCTTTCTTTCTTTCTTTCTTTCTTTTCTTTCTTTCTCTTTCTTTCTTTCTTTCTTTCTTTCTTTCTTTCTTTCTTTCTTTCTTTCTTTCTTTCTTTCTTTCTTTCTTTCTTTCTTTCTTTCCCTTTTTTTTTCTTTCCCTTTTTTCTTTCTTTCCCTTTTTTCTTTTTTCTCTCCTGTAGTTGTCCAGTGGGCTTCTCTGGGGAGGACTGCACTGATTGTAAGTAAAAGAATTTCTGATTTTTAATTATGGTCTTGAAAAATACCTAGTAATGCTTAATCTGGCTGAGATAACCAGTGGTAGCCTTTAGGGGTGCCACCATTCTGCATTTATAGAAGGACTATGTTAGGGGGAAAAAAGTGACATTTCTCTGTTGTCTTATGTACCTAGGGCATGGGAAGAGCCTATTTGACACCTAACTACATAATTTAGCATCAATACTAGCTGAAACAATCCCTACATCCTCCCAGTTGTTCCTGTCCCTCACCTATAACTATGTGTAAAACCATTCTGTGCCTAGCATTAGGACCTAGAGCTGGGGTCAAAATAGCCATCCATCAGAGCTGGTCTTTAATGCAGATCCTTAATTTACATCTTTCTGTGTGCACAAAATGCTGTAAGCACCAGGAGCCTGGAAATAAATTCCCTTCCCTTCCCTTCCCTTCCCTTCCCTTCCCTTCCCTTCCCTTCCCTTCCCTTCCCTTCCCTTCCCTTCCCTTCCCTTCCCTTCCCTTCCCTTCCCTTCCCTTCCCTTCCCTTCCCTTCCCTTCCCTTCCCTTCCCTTCCCTTCCCTTCCCTTCCCTTCCCTTCCCATATTCACTGTTATTAATTTACACATTTCTTTTTTGCTGTTTTTCCCCTCAGATAGTGAACTCGTCCTTATAATAGTGGGCACAGTGTTTGGAGCCATTATCCTGAGTTTAGTGATAGCAGTCTCTGTTATTTCAGTCAGGTAAGAGTATTTCTTACAGTTGAATAGAAACTGTTTTGCTGTGTGTTCAAAATAAGGGTTTTGCACTAGCTAAAAAAAACCCCATGCTATAAAAATCTGTTGCGTGCTTCAGAATGGGGCGGAGTGTTCAAAACAAGGTGGGAGTGGACAAATCACTAAGTTGGACTTAATAAGTAAGGCACACTAAACAGTTTTTTAAAATCTCCTTTATTATTTCATCTCCTCTGAAGAGCAAAGCACAAACAAAATCCAGAGAAGAGGAGCCTGATGAAGTCAGGGTATTCCGACATGAATACCTCTCATGATAAACCAAGCATGTTCCCCAGGGTCCAGACCACTTCTGGCCACGCAAACCCAGGATATCAGCCAAACAACCCCTATGAGATGCGTTCCACAAATAGAGATCATTTTCCAGAGAGGGATTATGATGATTTGGTAAGTGTTTCACATAGTCCTGTGGGAATGGAATTCCTGAACAATGGCACTGGGGGCTACAGACGTTACTGGAACCTAAGCTCCCCTCTGTACATCCTCCCTTGGTCTAGAAGGCCAAAGTGGTTTAAAGGCACCCAAACAACTGTAGCTGCAGCTGAAAAAATTCTCTTAATACAGAAATTTTCCTCAATGCAGAGATCAACACTCATGAAGACCTTTCTAAAGCCCCAGTAGTCATCCTTGAGCCACAGGAGGGACATATGAAAAGCAAGGGTCAAAGCAAGAGCTTGGCTGCCCAGTGGTCTGCTGTGTCATAGGATATTTGTCTGCACCAAACTTATCCCTCAGCACAGGTGTGCCTGCAAGCATCACAAGCTGCTACTACCTGAGCTTCTTTTAGGCTGCTGTAGAGTCAACAGGTGCTGCAGTGGCTCCTCCCATCTGCAGCCTCATGCAAGATTCACAGTCAGTTTAAGCTGGGACTGATGCCCAGGGGTTGTGTCCTCCCACCTGGCTGTTTCTGCATCGTTCACAGCAAGAGCAGCTGCAGCTGCTGCAGCATTGTAGAGGGGAAAGGTGTGTGAAGTGCCATGAGTAATTCAGAACAGTTTTTGCACTGCTGTGGCTCAGGGGAGCCTGGCCAGCAGAGGTGTGTCATTGGAAGGCATGTTCCAAAAAAAAAAAAGAGCCTGTTTTATCCTCAAATTCTGCAAGGGAGCCACAGAGGAAGCAGAGGCTTGAGATTATCTCAGTTTGGGTTAACACCAAGGTTGTGGGATCAAACCCTGTATGGGCCATTCATGCAGATGTTAGACTTGATGATCTTTGTGAGTCCTTATTTCTCTTCTTTTCTTGTCTAAAAATTCTCTGTAGTATGAAATATCACGGGAGCCCAGAGGCTTTAGAACGCAGAGCAGATATTGAGTGACCCAAGCAGCAGAAGGATGGACCACCACCACAACACTGGGTCAGAGCAAAGAGTTTCACAGCCTCTCACCAATGCAGTTACTTCAGCAGAAGAGACAACAATGTCCTTAACTCCAGATTCTCTCAAGATTTTCTAGAAGAAGATTCCTGCTTGAAAGAGATCATGGACAACTTTGAAATAAGGGAAAAATGTTAGAGAGTAGGGAGAAGAAGAGGACTTCTTTTAAAAGAACTAATGTGCTTCAATTAGACTTCTTCAATGAGGCCAGTACATTGGCAAGAGAGTGAGTGTACACAAGATACCAGGATTTTTACCCTGCTGGTTTTCAGTTCTTCTGGAAGATGGTCCAGGCAACATGTGTGATGCTGAAAAACGTCAGTACCCAGAGCTTCACTTGGATTTGTGCTCACTTAATTTGAACTACAGCTTTGGGCAGATGAAAACTGTTTTTCATGAGAATCTGACATGTTTCACTTTACTACATTAGATACAGGTTTTTTCACCCTCCTCAATCCCCCAGTATTTCCCACCTGAAAGCATTCTGTTCAGATCTCTGCTGACATGGGTTGTTGAGGCAGTGGCACTTGTCTGACCTTTTCCACACACATCTGACCTTTCCCAATACAATGGTGAGATACAATATCTCCAAACAAACATTATTCTTCTTCATCTTGCAAAACTGCATTGATTTTACATTTTTAGCTCCTGTGGAAAATGTTAGCATTTTTCTTTCTTCTGCAGTCTTTATGTTTGAATGATAATAAGCTTGGTGTTTGGGTTTTTTAAAAATTTCTTACATACAGCATACAGTCAATAAATCTGTCTGTAAAAGAATTTATATTTTACTGTATTTTACTGAGTGTGCATTATCTGTTGACTGGCATTAACATTATATTTATATAAAATGCTTATATGCACACATATGTACATATATTTATAGGTTACAATCATTTAAAGAATCATTTAGTTCTGTTGTATTTTGTGGTTTGGTTTTTATATACACAGATCAACTTTTCCTATTAAATGTTATTTTTTCTCAGTACCAAGGCTTTCTTATGTTCCTCCCAGTGATTTTTTTTTTTAATTCCAGAGACTATTTTATGTTAAAATTTATGCAGAATTTAGGCACAAGTGTGCACAGACTAGTTAGATCAGCACCCTGGTTTCACTCAGTTCAGAAATGTTAAGTTATAATGAAGTCAAAATGTTTATTGTTGTGAGACTGGCACCAATATTCAGTGCTTGCTTTTGGTGGGAACTGTGTAGTTAGTGCAGCTGGACAAGCTGCTCTGTCTGATGGCAGCTGTTAATGGCCCAGATGAAAAGAAGTGTCTTTCAGCTTGAATGACAAGTTTGGGGGTCAGTGGTAGAGAACACTGGATGTGGCTGCAGAGTACCAGGATGGCCATGCAGATGCTTGTTTCCAGTCTCTCCATGATCAAAACCAGCTCCTATTTGCCAGCTAAGTGATTGAAAGCTGAGACCTAAATAGTCCTGATCTTTCTCATGTGGCTTTTGTAGCAAAAGGAGGTAGACCCTGCTTTCTCAGAAGTAGCCTGGTGAGAAAAGGTGCCATTTTCTCTCTGTTGTTTTCCTGAGGTTTCATTGTTTCTTCCAGTTCACTCCTGTCCCCTTTGCTGCTGTCACCTGGCTGCACAGCATCTGCCATTGGCAGGGTCTGTAGGAGACCAGGTTCTGTTGGCCTCAGCCAACCCCACCATCTGTGTGCATCTCTGCATGCTCAGCATGGCTTCACAGGAGCAGGGCTAGTTGGATTTAACTGATCATGATATCTTGCTCAAAGGATGGGGAGGGATTTGGTCTTGTTTTCTAGACTTTTCCTCTGAGAGTAATGCCCCGTGAGGAGCAAAGCAAGGCACAGTGGTTACACTTGTCACAAGAGGCAGAGAGACCCAGTTTTCTTCCAGCTAGAAAAGCCCTACCAGCTGGACCAGCTCCCTCCCCCAGCAATTTAACGTGTGCTTCCCCTATGCCTGCTGCCCCCTTCTTTTTCTTTGACCCCTGTATATCTCCACAATAACGGGTGAAGGAGATGCTCCCAGCCTCTAATCCTTCTGGTCAGACCTTTTCTTTTCCCCTTTTCTCTGACTTTTCAGCAGCAGGAAAAGGTTCTGCTGTCTGCAGCACTCTGTTAAACCCATGCAGACTCCACTCTGGGGAAGTTTGTATGTGGTGAGACACTGGAAAATGGATGGGACAAAGGCAGAAACTGGCCAGAAGTCATGAAGCTGAGCTTCATTCAGCTGGCTACTTTTGCTTGGATACCTCCTCCTCCCAGTCTTGGTATGGCAGACTGAAACCTGGGCTTACATGGAGCTGAATGAAAAGGTTTTTCTTTATCAACAGTAATAACAGCCCACTGGAATGGTCATCATGGTCTTTCATAGAGGTAAATTGCCTGGCTCTCTGCATAAAATACATGTAGCAGTATCCTGCTACAGAGGCATGTGGAAAGGCTTTTAAGTGTTATCTCCTATTCTTTTGCAAAGCAACAGAAGTTGGAAATGCAGCTGAATGCTGAACAAGAAACTTTAATGCAGTAAAACTTTATTGAGGGTGTGATATCCCGACATGTGCTATCACTGGTAATAAAAACAGCAGAAACAGTCAGGTGTTTGCATCATTTAACTGCAGAGGAATTTTCATTGCTCTAATTCAAAGCTAATTTCTGCAACTGCCACCAGTTCTCATTTAGCCCGTGCTGGGGAGGGGCAATCAGATACCACTGTGAGCCTGCTCCTTTTTAGCATTTCAAAGGCTGTTACAGTTCTTTTATCTGGACTGGAATTCTGTACCGAAAGGGCAAACTCCCAGATATTTCATTTCTGTTTGTCTATTAGCAATGTGTGACTATTCTGGGAAATGTCATCATGGAAAATAGCTCTTTGTTGAGTTTTATGACTGCTGCCTCTTGACTCATGTTTTGTTTCAGCTGCACATCCTTCAAAATCCAAGTAGGCATAGGAAAAGAGCTGAGTTGGGTCCTCACAGTCAGTGTGAGTGTGGACATGCCTGCAGGCAGGCTGAGAGGCTCCAGGGATCTGCCAGAACTCATTTTGCATCTTGGATTTTCCCATTGATTTTCTCCCTTGAGGTGCAGTGTGTCCTTGAGAAGCAGAGTGTCCTGCTGGCACATGACCCATAGAAGAGGTGGGAAAAGGCTGCCATTCAAGTCTGCCACCAACTTTTATCCTAGACCAAAAGTCACTCTGGAGAGTGTAACTGCTTGGCATGTCTGCACAGTCCTAAAGGAGCTGGGACAGAGATTTGCCTGGTTACAACACATACTTGCTTGGGAATACTGGGATAGCTTCAGTCATATGCCATTCTACATTTATTTAGATATACCCAAGCATATTCAAGCAATGTTGGGTGGGAGGGGAGGGGCATGGTAGGTGCTGTGGATGGCAGTGGGGTAAGAACCTGGGTCTGGGCAGCTGCCTTAGAGGAGCTGCAGCTCAGGAATGTAGCGGGATAGCAGGGTAAGAATGAGTGGGGTGATCAGGCCTGCTCCTGTTAGCACTGCTTACACCTGAAACCAGCCTCAAAACTGAGAGCTAAACCTCTGCATCCACACATTCCCCAGCAAAGCCCAACATCCAAACTTGCATGTGAAAGCAGCACCTTTCAGGCCTGAAAGCAGGAAGCACTTTGCATTTTTTCTGGTTGCCTGTTGGAGGAAGCCACCCCTTGTTTCCTCTAGGAGACTGTTTTTACAGATCCTGCATGCGATGTGCCAAGCTGGAGGCATAAACAAGTAAACATGAACAATGAAGGTAAGATGCCACTGCAGACCAAGGGGCTTGACTTTTCACTTCTTGTGTACCTTGAGTTTGATGGCTGGCTGTTTTCAAGGTGAATGATAGAACTCCTTCCAAGAGGAGGGGCAGGGGTAAAGGAAAATGAGCCTTTCCTCTGGCAAGAGGTTTTCACCTCCTCGGTAGGAATGGCTTTCCAACAGAAATTCCTGGTGTGGAGAGTGGGGAAACTCAGGTGGGGGTTGAAGGGATTCAGGCAGGTGAACATGGCTGTTCCTAGCTGGTTTAGGGGAGACCACCTTCATCCCAGGCTCAGGAAGGTGACTGGACCTTGGTACTATCCAGAGACAGAGGATCCTGCTGGTAATTTGTGGTTCAATAACCCACAATCTACAGCAAGGCAAGCCTGGCGCTGCCTCCTCTGTCACTCCTGTGAGAGGAGGACTCTCATTTGTCAAGTTTGGCAACTGCAAAGTCATCAGCTGCTATTTTATCCAAATTTCCCATCCTTCAGCCTTTTAGTTTTAGCCCAGTAATGCTCTCTGTTTCAATGCCATATGTCTTGTGTTGGTGGGGGGAGATGGAGCAGCTTTGCTTACTAAGGGTTCCCAGCAGTATTAAATTGACCTCTTCCAGGTTTTGGGGTGTGAGCTGAAAACACTGATTTTTATAGCGACTTGTCAAAAAAAATCCCCAAACCCAACACTAAAAGCCCAAAGTGGTCTAAGAGCAAAGAAACCCATGAAACATGTCAGGTCACAATTAAACAGGAAAGAAACAGGGCTAAAAATAAGATCTGTAAATTGCCTTGCCAAGGATGCTCTAGCTGCTGATAAAAGGCTCTTTAAATATACCAAAGCCACAAAGGCAGCTAGGAAATCAGTGGGAATGCTGATGACAAGGGTATAGAAGCAGCAAATGGAAAAGATGATGTAGCAGAGAAAGTCAGTGATATCTTTGTGGCTGCTTTCACAGCTGAAGCTGTTGGGGAGTTCCCCATGTCTGCCAGTCTGCAGTGGTTCAGCTGGAAGAGCAACTGGGAGGAAAAGGGCAACACAGAGTAAAGAGGTAACAGGAGTAAAGGAAAAGTAAGTGAAGTCACTTTCATTGAGTTAAGAGGAGGGATGAAGTCAAATAGAAAAAGTGGTTGTTAAAGTGACTGGGACCAAAGGAGCAGCACAACCCAGTGGTGCAGGTGTGGGGAGCTGTGGTACCCAGCTGCATTCCCAGGCACAGTCAGCACATCACACCCTGCAGACTTACTGAGGTGCAGAGCCATCATTAATGGGTTTCCAAAGCCTTTGACTCAGAGTGGCAGCCAAACACCCACCAGAATCTGGGGTATACAATGCTAGAGAAGGTCAGTGTAAAGCAGACAGAAAAAAACTACAGGCACAATTGGTGAAATTGCTGTCACAGGATGCTGTGGATGCTGTTATCTGCAGGTTCAAAAAGAGATTAGGCAAATTCAAGGACGCAAATGCATCCTTGAGAGATGTACCCCCTAACAAAAGGATGAGAAAGTGGGGGTGCTGGAGGAAGGGGCTGTAAAAGAAGTTGGGGCCCCAAGACAGTCTGTCCTGTTGCACTTGCTGGAGCAGTCTGGGGCTGGATGGACATCCTGGACCAGAGGGACAGGACTTTCTCAGCTTCTGAATGCATTGACCTGCTTTATTCAACAGCAGCATGGGCTGAAAGGTGATGCCTGTGGCATATGTACATAGTGGATTTTATATGCCCTAATTGTGCCCAGGCTGATCACAAAACAGAGGCAGGGTAAGGTGCTATACATGGGGCTCTGCTGTTTGTGTAAAAACGGCCTCAGAAACAAAGGGGAAAGTTCACAAGCAGATAACTGAAGAAATGCAAAATGTTTTTGAGTCTGGAAGGTGCTGCCTTTCACACAAAGGCTTCAAAGAGCAACTTCTGGAGAGCAAAGTCTATTCCTCTCTAAGAGAAACAAACTGAGACCAATAGCTCTCACTCTCCCTCTCCTGGTGGCAGTAAAACATCTTATAAAGGAGCTATGCCTCACCTGCTTCTCACCATTCCCAGTCCCCTGGACACTGCCTCCAAGACCCAGGCAGTGTCCCCCAGAGCACCCACTACAGAGGGTGACATCAAGGGGAGCAGAGAGAAAACATCTGCCCAGCTGGTGGCCCAAAAATTGCAGGGATTTCCCCAAGGGAACTGGGAGACTTGCAGGGTCAGATAAAGGAAAAGGAAAATAGGGTACTGAGGAAAATAAAAGATGTTGCTCAGGACTCCAGAGAGGGCTGTGGAGGGACCCAGCATGGTTTTTGGTGGGCATCTATGGCAACCAAGCATTGTTTGTTTGTTTGTTTGGGGTTTTTGTTTGGTTTTTTTTTGTTTTGGTTTTTTTTGTTTTTGTTTTTTATGTGTTGTGGTTTTTTGTTTTTTTTTTTTTTTTTGTTTTTGTTTTTTACGTGTTGTGGTTTTTTTGTTTGTTTTTTTTTTTGTTTTGTTTTTTTGGTTTTTTTTTTGTTTTGTTTTGTTTTGTTTTTGTTTTCTTTTTTCCTGTTCTGAAATTTTAATACCACTGCTACCACTCTGAGGAAACCCAGCTGGTTTCCCTTTTTGGTCATTGTTTGGCAGCCAATTTTCAAAGGTGATACTAACATCTTCCCACAGTAACTTCCATCACATCTTGATGGGTGGGAGGGCAAGGAAGGCCCCCAGCCCTCCTGAGAGAGCTCCCCTTGACCCTCACTGGTGGCACTGCTGCCTGTTCCATGCAAAAAGACATGAGCCTGGTTAAGCATTAGGGAATCTCTGCCTGTCCTTTAGTTATAGATGCCTAGATGTAGCTGGGGAAAGAAAGTCTGCTGCATAAATGAAACTTTTGGGGAAAAAAATGCTTTCTCTCAAGTTTTTTTTTTGGTTTTTTTTTGTTTTTTTTTTGTTTTTTTTTTTATCCACAGAGATCTTTTATAGGGTAAATCAGCCAAAAGTTAAAAGAAGAAATGTTTCATATCTGGAACAGTCAATGAATTCAAGAGGTCATTATAGTGCTAAGGTTCTTAATCCCCTCTCAAGCAGAGGAATGTTTAAATTGGTGAGAAACAGGGGTCAAGTCCAGGCAGGTATTTCAGTGCCTAACTTGTACTGACATTAATGGGAATAGGGGTCTCTGGGGAGGAATTGTGGGCCTGTATATCATTCCTATAACTGAAACAGGGCTTGTGCTGCACTTGTGTTACAACATGTGTACATTATTATTCTTTTTAAAGCAAGATCTTTCCTTGTAGACTCTTTAGCATTTCTCAACAGTTTTGTCCTTCCAAGATTGGTGTGAACAGATTCTGCAGCAAGCTCATGCTGGGCAAAACCCACTTGCCAGAAAAATAAGCAAGAAACCGGAGTCCAGTGATTTATTTCAGATAGTGATTAAATAGCCAGGTGTCAGCTGTGATTTGAAAAAGCTGCATGGGGCATTGTGAGGTCCAAACTGCACAGATCCAGGTGAATTCCTCGGAAACCCATTTGTACCTCCAGAGCACTCTGCTCACCAAGGTGCTTAAGACTGAAACTTTTAGTCCATTCAGTGGGAATTTTGCCAGAGATTTGAGTGGAGCCAAGCCTAGTTGGCTCTACCTGCTGACGTTTTATGTTGTGCTTAACTATGCTTCCCCTACATGCAGGCATAACAAAGAAATCTCTTTGGGCTCTCCATTTATAGGAAACCCTCTGCCAGATGCATCCAGCATTTACTCCTGGCTTTTGCGGCTCTCCCGGAGTGCCAACCAAAGTGGAGCCAGTTTATGGGAGGCAAGATGCGCAGGAAGACAGAATGTTTTTCAATTCGCCGTGCAGGGTGGTGAGGACGGACCTTTGGGCTGTCAAACCCTCCTCCCTCTCGTTCCTCTCCGCCACCGAGCAGAGCCCCTGGCCACAAGATGGGGCTGGCTCTTTGCAGTTACAGGATAAGGCACACCAGAGGAAAAACCTGTTAAAGAGCACGCTTTCCTTGGGGCTAACCATTAATAGATACAGACAAGTTGCCATGGAACTGCTAATTTTTAACCTTCTTCTGTGTCCCAGCCTAGCACACTGCCACGTCCGTCCCTCTGCTGGCGCATTGCTTAACTCTGGGGATTGGAGCATATTTTTTGGGATGGGTCATGGCTGGAGATATCCATCACCCTTTTCAGTTCAGTACATCAGTGAGCCCCTCCTATAAACAGCCTCTCAGGAAGCCAAGAGCCTCCCAGCCTGCTCCAGGGGCTGTAGGCACCCCAAAACTGGGTCAGGTTTGGTCTGGCTTCATCATCCCTGTCTCAACTTTATGTACCATAGAGGCATGAGGAAAGTCTTCCCCTTGTACCTGCCTCACTTTCCAGCCCAGCAACTTCAGGCATGGACTAGCTCAGAGATTTATTCTGAACTCTGCCTTTTTTCATCTATTAGAGGGTCAAAACTTGGCAAAACCACTTTAGGTGCCATTCTCTGCTTCCCAGGAGTGTTGCAATGCTGCTCTTCAGCAGGTCAGGAGTTGTTTGGGAGTAGTGTTGCTCTTGAGTATCTGAGAACAGAGGCTGGTCCTTAGATGGTAAAAATATCTATTTTTATAGCCAGCAGCAGCAGCATGTGCTGCATCTTTAGCCAGAGAATAGAAATAGGATTACATTTATTATTGTAATTTTTGGCATGTGGTAGCTGCCTATTACTAACAAGCATTTTGTGTGAATTGTATTTTTTTTACAGCTTCCTTGGAAAAAGAAGAAGACAAACCTTTTCCATGGTAGTGAAAGCCCCAGCAGCCCTGTCTGTGAGCTCACTTGTGGGAGAAGGCAGTGTGGGGATGGCAAAGCTGCATGGTGCCCACAGCTTGTGTCTCTGCTCCCCTATTTCCCATCATGGCACAGCTAGGAGGAACCAGGAAACAGCCTGGTGAGGACCTGGAAAGGCAAATGAAGTGTTTTCCTAACACAAGAACTGTTTGTAACACAGTGGAGGTTTCCAAGGTTCAAGTGAGTTTCCCTTTTATTTCACATCCCTGATCCTACACCCCAGTTTGACCCAAGCTCTCCTAAAACTCCTTTTTATTAAAACCATAAATCAGTCCACTTTTTTCACCATCTGAATTCCAGTTTGGCCATCCTTTATTGTATGGAGAGTTGCTTGGACCAAAGAACTGAGGGATGTTCAGGACCTGCTGAAGTAGCAAACCTAAACTTATGCCACAGAGTCTAGAAATGGGAGAAAGTCAGAGATGTCCCAGGATTGTGCTGCTGGAGAGTGGCTGTATTTTGTGAAACACTAAGGCAGAGGTGGAGCTTCACCCTGAAACAGGCTGTGGCTTTGTGCAAGGGCCTGGGAGTGGCTCAGACTGGTGCAGAGAGAAGATGGAATCACCACTGAAAATCCAGAACCTCTTTAGTGCCATAGCAGACATCTAGATGTGACTCAGATGCTTTTATCCACCCTTTCTGCCCCAAGGAAGAGATGACAATGAAAACCTATCTGTAGAACACTTGGAGTATCTCAGATAAAGGATTTTATTTGCTTTAACTGACGATAAAAGACACAAAAAATCAACTTATAATTACATCACTTTCAAATCCATGCCCAAGTCAGATACCCTGGGTTTATGTCCTGCTTTAACCACAGGTTAAAGTGTAAGTGATAAGAAAGTGAACATAAAGATCAGGCCTTTCCAAACAGGGATTTTCCTCTTTCTGTTACAGCAAAACTGTGCAATGATATTGAAAACTCAAGTCCAAGGGCCTTGGCAAGTATTTATGGGCTGTGGCACGTAAATACTTGAAGGAGCCTGGGGGATCTCATGGACTGTGTGATCCTTAAGAATGGCATTTTGTAGGCAGGAGACATGATGGTCAAGAGAGAAAAGACTGAGGCTGTGGTGGTGGCTGTTCCTGGAGATCAAGAGAGACTTTGTTGTAGGTCATCCTTTCACAATCCCCAGGAGACAGAGCCCTTTTTTCAATTCTCTTCCCAAAATCTTGGTGCTGCCTCAAACTCATCTTCTACTGAGTACATAATAGTCTTGTTGAGACAGGGGCACTAAAAGCTTTTTTTCTCAATCCCTTATTCAGAACAAGGGAGTCCCAGGAGGAAGATCAAGGGGTTATCTGGTTACATACATGAAGGCAATGTTTTTTGGGGGCATCTACTGCCACCCCATCCTTGACTCCAGAAAAACAACCAGGACACATTGTCACCTGCAAGCAGGAAGGTTTTATACCAACACCTTCTCTGTGGATCTCATTTCAGGCCACACATTACCTCTGCTCATGCCTCATTTCTTGGTCTGTGGCCAACCTCAGGGACACAGGGCTGCCTGCTTTCTCTGGAACTGAACTGCCCACCTCATGTTCACCATGAATTTCCCCTCTTGGTGTTACAGATGCTTGTTTGGCCATTTGTGAAATAATATCCTCTTTTGCTGCTGCATGTGGGGCAAGAGCACAGCATCAGCTTCAGAGAAGGGTGTTAACATTCTTCTCATTAGGGAAGCCACAGCACTTCTTCCCCTGTGGCTCCTGGGGTCTTTCCCTGCACACACTGCACAGTGGTCTGTTGGTCAGTGGTGCTATACTGGGATGAGACAAACCACGTGTGACTTTGCAGAACTTTCAAAGGATTTGGCTTGAAAAAACATGATGACTGATAGCAGATGTCGAGCATCTACAACATCTTACTGCTCAAAAAGTGCATAGCAGCAGCTCCTGACCTTCCCCCTTCTCTCAGGGGTTTTTCATGGGGGCTGTGGGATGAGGACAGCCTGGGCACAGCGGGCACCAGGTGCTTGTGCCAGTGCCACAAGCGCCTGCAGGAGGAGTGAGCTCGGCCTCAGCTGAGCCCAGCTAAATATAGCCAGTGACTGGGGAGCTCCTACGCCTCGCCTGGCTCTGGTCCTGCTGCAATACATTCCTTCTGAAAGTGCTGTTCGCTTCCTCAAGCCCTCTTCTCTGCTCCTTGAGATGCCACAGTTGTGTCTCAGAAGGTGGTTTCCTTCCCTCCAAGTTTCTTTACCCCATGGTCCTGCTTTTCCTTTTCCCCCCTTTCTCATTTGCCACTTGCCCCTGGGCCTCTGCTCCTTCACCCACTGCTCCCGGGGCAGCATGGCAGGACACAGGGATGAGAGATGAGTGTCTCCCTGTCCCACAGCCAGGAAAGACTGTCGAACATGAGTCTATCCATGGATAGTTGTAGTTGTAGTTGTGTCTTGGGGTACTTGGGCATGGCCAGAAGATCCAAGAAGGGACTTCTAGGTCTACACAAGGCTTCTCTGGGCAGTAATGCTCATATTGGGTACTTTATCTCTTGCAAGTGTAGGATCTGCATTTCACTTTTTTTTTTTTTTTTCCCCCACAGGAATATTAAAAATATTCCACAGAGGAACAACCTACTTCAAAGACCCCACACACCACATCTTGCATGTCCAGGTCAGTCCCAACGTGGCCAGTATTAATGTTTTTATTAATAAAGGGTTACAGCATGCACCTTATGTTTTTGGGATAACAGGGAGAGCTGATGCTGTGCCTTTCCCCAAGCACAGCCAACAGCTTGAGTGCAGTTCATAGGTTACTGCCTGTCCCACATACCACACTCCTACCACGGCAGAGGTTTTGATGAGGCATTTAGTGATATTTTTGCCCTGGTTGCAAGCAGTAGGGTTGTGATGCTCCCACAGCCACACCAGGACTTGTTTTGATTTAGCAGCACTGGGACAGTTAAAATGTTACAACTTTTGTAGGTGTGTATTTCCTAAAACAACAAATAGTCACTTTAAACCCAAACCTGGTTTCTCCCGGGGGTATGAAGAGGTTGAAGAAATCAGCAAGGTTTGTGAAAGCAGCTTTGGAAATCAATGTAAGTAAGGGGGAATTTTGGCAGGTGGCGTTACAGTTAATCACTTCTGTCTGAGAACAGCAACACAACATGTCTTTTAAGCAAAATCTGATGGTGAGATCTAGCAGACCTAAGGGTGTCATGAAGGTCTGCAGACCATGGGTAAGTTACCTGTTACTATAAACTGCTTTTAAAATCAACCACGAGCTCTAGGGATGATTTATGATTTATTTTAAAAGCAGAAGGATACAGAAAGTTCTCCAGCAACCCAAACACGATCACAAATCCGATGCTTCCTTTCGATCTGAAGTGTTGATGTCCCAGGCGGTGGAGGCGCGGACCGTGCCAAAAAGCCGTCAGACGGTGAGTGCAGCGCTGCCCGGGTGCCCTGGCTCAAAGAGCCCTCCAGTAAATGGACACAGTCTGTTTGCACAGAGAAAATCCCTGAAGCGGCAAAAACGCCACGTAAGAGCAGGCACTGACCCGTGGGGAATGAGTGCAAGCCCTGCTGTGAGCGGCGAGGAGGGCGCGCATTCCTCGTGTGCCCGTGGGCACATCTGTGTGCGTGCCCGTGTCCGTGTGTCTGCGCACGCCGTGCGTGTCCGGCTGTGCCAGTCCGTGCATCCGCAGAGGCAGCCTGTGCGTGTCCGTGTCCGTGTCCGTGGGCCCGGCCGTGCCCGCGGGTCCCGCTCCGGACGGGGCTACGCCTCCCTGCGCGGGGCGGGGAGGCGGCAGCGCACCCTCGGGAGCGGGACAGACACACGCACAGACCCACGGACACACGGACCGGGCACCGGCACACCGCCCCGTCCCGTCCCGCCGCCCCCGGGCAGCTCCGCGGCGCCGCCCCCGCCTCCTCCTCCCGCCGCCGCCGCCGCGGCCGCACAAAAGGCGGCGGGGAGGGCCCGGCCGGGAAGGGCAGCCCGGCCGCCCCGGCCGCCGCACCATGCCCCGCCGAGGGGGGCTGCCGGCCCCCGCCGCCGCCCGCCGGCCCCCCCCGCTCCTCCTCCTCCGCCTCCTCCTCCTGGCCGCCCCGCTGCAGCCCGGCAGAGGTAAGGGCCGCTCCGCTCCCGCCACCCCGGGCCCTGCGAACGCCGCTCCGGAAGGCGGCTTGTCCCCCAGACCCGCCTCGGTGCTCTCTGTTACCGTCTGTGTTCTCTCCTCCTCTCTCCCCCCTTCCCGCTGCCTCCCCCCGGAGCCCGCTTTGCCGTGCGCCCGCAGCCGGCGGGACGCGGGTCCCCGCTGTCCCCGCTGTCCCCGCTGTCCCGGTGCCCGGCGGTGGCCACAGCCTGGGCTCTCCGCGCAGCCCCGCCGGCCCCGGCACGGCGCTGCGCCCCGGGCCCCTCCCGCCGTGCCCCCGGTTGCGGGTGGCGGGGACCCGCGCTCCGGCAGCGCTGCGGGGCACGGACCGCATCCGCGGGGGGTTTCACCTTCGCCTTAAAAAGCACGGAACTGCTATTTGTACACCTCGCTCTATATATATTCCTAATGGAAGCGGCTGCAGCCACTTCTGTTCGGGGTAAGCACTTCCCGGGATGTTTGCCTGAGCGCTGTGTGTTAATCGATGGGATGAGGAGTAGCAGCAGGAAGCCACACACGGGCTGTCGCGCTGCCGGTCACCGCTCCCCACGCTCTCACCTTGTATCGTTCCCCACTTGCACCTTGAACCGTGGCACCCAGAGAGAGGTCCTTGTCCCTCGTGGGGATGCTCTCGGTTTCCACAGACACACGTGAACTGCAGTGCAGTTTGTAATTCTGCTCCAGCAGTATTGGAAATAGGGTTTCCCTCCTCTTTGAGCATTTGGGGAACCTTTTTTATAAGAAGGGACCCCACAAAATGCCTAAGTCCACCATTCCAGTACTTACTCTCAGTGCTTGATATTTTAATGAGTAATCTTAAGAAGGGGCTCATCTTGCAGAGTGATGTGGCACATAATTACAAAAGCTCAAAGTTTTCTTAATTTTATTTTTTTTGGTGTTCCTGATCCATGAAATTGATGGTTTAGTATTGCAGCAGACCATGTCGAGTCTCAGAATGCTTATTGCAAGCACAGATAAAATGCCCTTTTTCATGCTTAGGTGTATAAAGTGCATAGCTTTTTTTTTTTTCTCTGTCTTCCTTAAGCAAGCCAGTACATTCACCTCCGTTTGAGGAGGTGCCCAAAGTAGGATTTCTTGCAGAACAGGTTTAAAATGCGGTCTGATTGCCTGGAGCATCTTTATGGGTAAATTTGATGAGTACCTTTCATCAGTTTCCTATCTTGCTCTGCATCTCTAGTTTGATGTGTTAAAATCTCTGCTGTCTAGTGGAATACACTGTCTCCTTTTGCTTTTTTGGGCTCTCCTGCAGCTCAGTCCAAGGGAAGGATGTGATTTGGAGATGTTCTTTGTGCTTGCTGGACACTACTGTACAAAATAAATAGGATGCAGGGCTTAGGACTCATTGGCATCAGTATGAAGGACTGTATGTGGGCAGTGCAGCTCAGCAATCCAGGGAGTGGATTATTTACCTCCAGAGTAATCCCAGCTAAACCCTGGATGGAATTTTCCCCATTATAAGAACTCTAGTTGATTTTTCAGGAGTGGTTTCATTAAATGTATCACAGTCCAAAGAGCAGACTCAGTTCTTTCCAGTCTCAGTGGGTGACTTGCCCCAGTATCTGAAGGATCTGGACTGGCATGAGCATCATCAGGTCCTTCCTCTGCCTGGTTCGGGAAAGACTGCATTGAATCAAGCACAGCGAAGACTTGCATCTGGAAAATCCTGCGTGTTTCTACTCCAACTCAAAAAGCTCAGGTTTCAGTCTAAAATTGGAGGGCTTCACAAAGCTCTGTTTTCACAACAATGCTGGAAATGGTTTAGTGCTGCTACAGAGTGGAAAGAAAAGCATACTTGGAAACTTCAAAAGCTGCCACCGGGAGGAATGTCACCCCATGGCTGGCCACAGGAGCGTGGGCTGCTTCGGTCATGGCACACAGTGGAAGGAGGAGACCTTGGTTTTCATTCAGCTATTACTGTGACTAAGTAAACTCTCAAAAATCCGGCAGTCAGGAATGGAGGTAAATATTTCCATGCGGATGGGCGAGTGAAGCTGTGGGAGAGCCAGGCCTGGGTAGCCAGGGTATGAATGCAAGTATTTGCTATATAGAGCCCATTATTTTTGCTGGGTTACCCTGTGCACAGCTGCCAGAGCAGCAGCTCTCAAGGAGAGTCTTTGGGCCATGTTGCAGGGTTTGCAAATGCAAGTGTTAATTGCTGTCTAAATTTTAACTCAGTTGAACAGGTTACATTTTGCTTTATACTACTTATTTATGTTTTGAGCTCTTGTAGTGTCCAGGACCTGGAATATAACTTCTGAATACAAAAAAGGAATGAAACGCCTGGGCATGTGGTAACAGCCAGAAGGAAAAAAAAAAAACTCCACACTCTTAAGAAGGCTCTTGTTTGGTATGAATGAGCCCAAGGAGCTTGTTTGAATGAGAGCCATAGAGAGAGTGCAGGGCTTGGCTCTCTGGGGTTAGAGTTAACCACCTTGCGGGCAGCAGAGACCCGTCACTGCAGGGCTCTGGCACGGTCGGGCCTCTGCAATGACTGACAGGACCTACTTATCATCTTTTTGTTTTTAGTCCAGAGCATGCCAGGTTTTCCTGCAGCTGTCCAACTTGATTCACTGCTTCCTGTGCTCACAGCTCAGCCCCTTATGGGAGCGACCCAGGCAGCCACTGCTTTCCATTTTGTGGTGCAATATTCACATGGGATACAGCAAAAATCCTTCTTCCAAAGCTCTCATGGCAGAAAATTCTTGCATCAGGAGAAAACTTCATGGGACTCTTCAGCAGCTATTGACAACTCTGCGGAATCTGCAGATTATACCCAGCAGCAGTGTGGTGCGCTGGTATCTGCAGATGCAACTGGCTGAAAATAGAGGCCTGACAATGCTTTTATTGACATTTGGGTTGGAAGAAATAGCAGATTGGGAGTTCAAGCCTGAGGCATTTCATTTGGAGTGTGCAGCCTCTGTGCTGAAGCCTCAGTTGAAGATTTCTTTAATCATTCATTGACAGTGGAAGTTGACAGCTGCACCCGAGGGAGCTGGGCCATCACTGGTATGGAAGGGCACATTCATAGCCACAGGCATGCTTAAACAAGCTGCTGGATTCAAAGCCCATACTATTGATGTCTACTTTGGCTTTACTTGTGTGGTTCCACTTCATTTTTAAAGCCCAAAGTGAAAATTGTGGGTTTTGCAAGTGAAACCTGCTTGGGACTCCTTGTGCTGCTGGACACCAGCAATCTGAGAGCATCAGCCTGGCTGATGCCCCTGCTGGGCTCACAGGCAGGGAGAGCCCTTGGTGTCTTCCACCCCTGCTGCCTTGGACATGTCCCAGTGCAAACACGTTGCAAGGTTTAACCTGGATGTCCTGTGGAAATGTCTCTTGTAGTAAAATAGAAGTAATGTACTGCAACATGAGTCCACTGTCAGAATCTCCTGTGTGGGAAGGGGAGATGAGAATGTTTTAAGAGTGCTTTAATATGAAAATTATGGGGAGATAGCCCCCCCCTCCTATATTCAGCTAGGAAAAAAATGAGAAGTTATGCCTAAAGATGTGTCTTTAAAAGTCAGCATCTCAGGGCTTTTGGACAGCCAGCTCCATGTTTCAGACTGCTCAAACAGTTACTGTGTTCTGCCCACAGCAATGGGACTGTTTGATTAGGCATGTGAGTAGCTGGACTCTTTGATTAACCAGACACCACTGAAAAAGAGTAGAGAAAAATCACCAGATTCAGTCATTTTTTAGAGGTTCTCAGCACCCCAAAGCAAGTTTCTGTCTTTTTCATTTACCTTAGGGAAGGAAAAGAAAACTAGACCTTCTTACAGTTGAAGAGAGATTTACAGCTTCTCCTGCCTTTTAGGCTCCTGGGAGACTATTTGCTCTCGTTTGAATTTACAGTGTGTTTAGCATTAAGAATGTCTCAGAACCCCCCTAAACACTGTTTTGGAGTGGAATAACCATTCAGCCCATACTGTTCTCTCTTGCTGAAGGTCTCAATCTGTGCACCAGTGGAAGCGCCACGTCCTGTGAAGAGTGTCTCCTCATCCATCCCAAGTGTGCCTGGTGCTCCAAGGAGGTAGGTGGGCACACTCATTTGACTTTCATGCTTTGTAGTGCTGGAAGGGAGCTCTTTTCTCACCTTGCCTATTCCTGACTTGTGCCACAAGGGGTGAGTGAGGGCAGAGGATGCTCCACGCTGAGTGTATTTTGGGTGTATGGGACTCCTCAGCTCTTTGACATCATAGGAAATAAGTCTCTGACCCCACTTTGACCCCCACATGCCCTCAACAGAGCACCACTGTTCCTTCAGTCCTTCTGTCCCTTCAATTACCTTCTTGTTTTTGGTGGATGCTGGGTCCCTGCATCCCTGGGCTCTGTGTTACAGGGAGCCTTGCTCCAAAGCTCTCCCCCTAAAAAGCCCCAAGCCCCTGGCTAGTGTTCTGCTACGTGTCCCTCATCATGTGGCCTGACGTGGGCTCTTTGTCTGTAACAAAGATAATTCTCCTTTATGAATCTATTGTGTCATTTTGGGGGGGGTGACCCATGCTTCTGGCATTGGTGCCATGAGTTTCACAGAGTAGCTGAGCACTTCAGAGGGAAAATACATCCTTGTGTTGATGCTGAAGCTGCTCACCCATAATCCAACTGTGCCTCCTTGTTTGTGAGCAATGGCAAATACCTCCCCCTGCTCCCTAGGGGCTGCTCATGAGTTTAAGTCTATCTATATAATCCAATTTTTGTCTTATCAAGTAGACTTACAATTTCTAGAGAACAAGGTGTGTGAAAGACCTAATCATGTTTGATGCAGAAAAAGCAATTGCCTGCTAAGTGTTCCTAGGTGTTCAGGAGAAAAGTATGGATGCTTTCAGATGCATGGAAAAATCTGAAAAACAGGCTGGCACAGCTGCTGTGTCAGGAACCAGTTTTGGGATGTGAGAGCCCCAAAGCAGTGGATGATCTTGAACCTCTCGATGGGCATGGCCAGTGGTGATGCTGTTCTGTTCCCTGCTGACCCTTATTCCTCTAGTGTGGCCATCCCTGTCCCCTTCTGAGCACTCAGTTCACCTTCCAGCTGCAGCTGGTGTTGCTGAGCTGAGGATGCAGATTCTGTCCCCTCTGCTGTTCCCCTCCCTCCTCCTGCCAGGCCTGCCTGGAGCAACTGCCAGCTCCAGAGCAGAGGATGGGGTTGGGGATGGAGATGGATGTGGGGTGGAGGTGGCTTCCAGTCCCTCTGGTTTGGCTGCTTGTGGGGGTGCCCCAGCCACTGGCTCTCCAGGTCTGTTTCAGTGGATGTTTCACTGGTAAGCACAGTTGCAGCTCTCCAAGGAAAACCTGGTAATGCTGCAAACACCACACTGTCATAGCTTTCCTGGGTTGTTTTTTCCAGCCAGGCAATTGGTGTGCAGAAGGGAAAGGGTAAAGCAATAGATCTTGCTTCTGAGACATCTTGTAAACAGCTGTAAGAGTGCCTCTTCCAGCCAGCTAATCTGTGGTGGTGAGATTGGATCCAGGAATGCTGGCTATTAAGCTATGGGTACCCCATAGCTTGTGCTTTTTTTTTGCCTTTTTTTTTTTTTTTTTTTTCCTTATTTGGCATCAAAAGACAACTTTCTGCAGAATGCTGCTAGTGGAAATGTTTGTCTGGTGGTCACTGTGACCACTAATTGTACTAATGGGACTGGCAGCCTGACTCTTATCATGCAAACAGGGTAGTTACCGAAAAAAAGAAAATTCCTAACGGGAATGGAGGGGCCAAGGAGGAAGATGGCTGTTTACAAGGAAGTCCTGTAATACTTCCTGACCTTTAGCCTGCAGAAGCTATTAAAAAATATACAGTTCAAGGTGTTTTTTGCCAAGAGCTATGTCTTTAAAAGCTGCTATTCCCATTATATGCTACATGCTAAAACGTAGCAAGTTCTTATCCTAATTCTGTATTTTTTGTATTTTTTTTAATGTACTGTTTGAAACTAATTATTTCTCTTTAGCTGAGATCATCAGGTGAGGTGATGGGATTTCCAAGATACCTGGAGTTTTTCAACTTGAGAAAGTTTTAAAGTAATGTTATAAACTATAATACCTTCTTTTCATAGTCATTTCACCACCTTATTCCCCTTCCCTCTGCTGCAGCCTAGGCAGGTTTATTAAATTTATTAAATAGTTCTTAATGCGTTTTCCTTAGCTTTTTCCATTAGCTGCCATTTGCTGTCTATGTTTCCTGGTTGCATATATGCCACTCAAATTTTATATCTCTTCTGCTCTTTAAATATCTGGGGTAAGGTATTGGAGCGGGTTCCACAGGTGGCAGTTGTGTTGTGGTAGAACCTCAGTCAGCTGATTTGTGTGTATTTTGTGCTCCCTTTTGCATTTACTTTACAGATTTGTGAGCAAATTGGGCCAGCTTTTATTGACTTTGCAAGCAACAATTAACAATTTTGTCAGGAAATATATATAGTAGAAGTCTATCAGTACATGTTGTATAATTCTATATATAATGTATAAAGTATGTTTAGAGATGTCTGTTATATGGTTTATATATATATATACACATTGTATAGCTATATATGTAATTGCATTGCATAGTTATATGTATACTTGATCTTCCTGTACATGTATACCTTCTTGTATTTCCTTTGGGAAAATATTTGGGGAATAATATCACTTGGTGGTACCATCATACCAGTTTCTTTGGGAGCCCTATCCCAATAGTTTCCCAGGAGGGATAAGGTCTCTTGAATTTACATTGCCCTGAATTGTGAGGGTAAGGGGATGTGTACAGATAGATCTTGCAGCAGAGCAGACAAGGTGCTCTCACTTTATGACTGCCACTTCCTAGCCTGTTGGTACAGGGTGCATCATGTCCCCTGGCTTGGTTGGACTTCTTTTCACTTCTGCTTGTGCTCAGCATCTCTGTTCCCATCCAAAGGAGTGATGATGGATGAGCTGATGATAGCAGCTTCTGGTGTGCAGCAGCCCTAGATCCTCCAGGGGCTGCTGAGCTAACCACAAGTCTTTGGGCTTTTGGAAATGTGGGAGCAGACATTGATTCTGTTGGCTTGTGGAAGAATACCTTGAAAGGCAGGCCTCAAAGGTGGTGATTTCAGTGGCACTTAGAAGAGGACGTGTGAATACGTGACCTTAACCACCACCTGAGCATGCCTTGACAGGGCTCTCCGAGGGAGAATGACTCTTGGTGTGATGGAGCCTGCTGCAGCCCTTCCATCCACGCTGGAACTGAGGAATCTGCAAGGTCTAGGAGAAGCTGGATATGATGAGAAATTGCTGACGTGGTGCTGGTAAAATATTCTGACTGGAAGCTGCACAGCCTGTGGGGTTGCTGTATCTCTGTGGCAGCCTGGTTTCCATGTGTGGGACTGGAGGATGCTTGTGGAATTTTTTGCAGTGGCACCTGGTTGCCCAGGCTGAGAAGGACTTGTTGGTTTGCTGGGGAGAGCAGGGAGCTCAGGAAGTGGCTGCAGTGCTGTCCTCTGAGCTGCCAGGGCAGGTGTGATTCACAGGTGGGGGTTGTGATTGCAGGGGGTAAAGCTCTTTAAAAAGAGCATTTGCCCCAGTATGGGGTGGGAAATGTCACCATTATGTTTTCTTTTTTGCTTCTTTGGGGAGCGGTGTACCAGTGTGCAGAGGCTCCTCTTGTTTGTTAGATGTGTTTGTTAGGTGGATGAACTGTGTTCATCTGTCCATTACCTATGTGGATGCATTTATGTGTGCACATGGAAACCAGAGATACACATTAGTTAAACTGAAATGTCCTTTTTGAGTAAGTGAACTGAAATTTCCCTGGTGGCAGCCTCTGTTTTACCCCATCCTCTTCCATCTCGGAAATGTATGCCTAGAGAATGAGGAAAGAAACTCAAGGGTGTTCCTAAAGGGAGCATGTCAAATTTTGTTTGTTTGGTTTTTTTTTAATGGAAAAAGCAGGCATGTTTCAGATGGAATTAATGAAGAACTGGATTGATTATAGCAAAAAATGATTGAGACCTTCAGCAAAAGAGAAACAGGATGGGCTAAATGGTAGGAACGTGCCTTGTCAGAATTAGATATTAGATACAGTGAGTGCTATTCTCCATTTTTATAACATGAACCAAGCAATTTGTCTTAAACCTGTCAAACTGATGAGCATGTAATTGTCACACTGTTGTCTCCATTCATCCTGTCTGCTTGTATGCATTTGCCTTTGTGAGGTTCTTAGCACTGACCAGGGGGCTGGAGCAGCCAGAGTGACTGACAGGGGCTGGGGGATCTTCCAGAGTGCTCCTCTGTGGCACAAAGCAAAGTTTGGGGTGGTTCCCCCTTATGAGGGGCATCTGCTGCATTTCTTGCCCAAGCAGGCCTGCAGGCAGACGATTGGCAGATGTGTGGGCACACTGAATTGCTTAACTGGCCCCAGGGTGTTCTCTGCTTGGGGAAAATTGGGGTTTGAACCAGCATGCTGTGTCTGAGCTGCTGTGGAGCTGCCTTTTGGTGTGGTTTCTCATGAGCTGTCTGGACCTGTGCAATGTCCTTTATTCCCCAGGTCTGCTCATCCTTTTTCCCTTTACGGAACCTCCACAAGCCTTGATTTTCTCTGTCCCAGAAAACTTTGCACTAGAGTTGGATGGTACCTGGTAGGCCCAGTTCTGGCTTTGGGTTTTGACCTATGAGTGCAGTGGTGATTGCTGGGACTTTCCCAAGGCCACTGTCACCCTTCTGCTCTGTGTTACTCTGCCTGGGTAAGAAATCAAGATGAAGTAGGGGTCAGTCCTGCACCCCTGCTGCACCACCCTCCCCTCAGGCATTTGCACCCCTGAGGGTGGATATTTTCTTCCACCTCAGGAAATATGGCTTTTCACAGGACAAGAAAGTAGCTGGATTTGATTGGAGCTGCAGGTTAGCAATTGCTAACTTTGGCAAGTCCTCTAGACCCATTTTAGAAGAAAGTTTAGCAAAAATAGCTGGATCAAGCAAGAGGGATCTGGGAACTGGAGGAGCGTGAAGGTACTGCTGACCTAAGAGTTGTGTAGGGGCTTTCCCCTGAGCTCCTGGACTTCTTGGAGTCTTTGGAGCAGACCCTGGGAAGGCTTGGAAGCGCTTGATAGAAGCTGCAGTTATGTGAGCAGCCCTAAGTGTTGTCCTATTTGGATGCTTCTCTCCAATGTTAGTTACTCAAGAGTAACTGGAAGTTCCCAGCTGCGCTCCTGGGCTGTTTGGATTGCTTTTTGCAACACTTTTTTGGATTGTCCATTCTAATAGGTGGCAGCAGAAATGAGCTGGCAGGGATGTTCACCTGGAGCTGTGGTCTGGGTACTGGGAGAGTAGGAGAGCATCTCCCCCTGCTGCTGGGTGGATAGGCCCAGGGGAACACCTGGACCCCAGCAGCTTTTTGCTGGTTTCAGGTAAAGCCACATCTGAGAGAAACTTTTCTCCAAGGCTGCCTGAAATGTGTGGCTCTGAAAGGCTGGGCGTTGTTTTCAGTTTTGTGAGGGATTCTGATTTTTATTTTGTCATGCTGGAGATGATTTAAATAGTCCCAGTCCTCCTTTTTTGGAAGTTCATCTGTTTACACGACGCGTTCCAAGAAATTTGTGTTCGTATCCATCTGATGTGCCGTCGTCGGTTTCTTGGCTGGACCCTGCTGCTGGATGCTGGAATGCAAATCTCTCATTTTTCAAATAGCATTGGGACCTTGTAGTGAGAAAAATGCAGCTGGAAACCTCTGTCTGTGTCCCACGGCCCTGTATCCAAGCTTGTCCTTGAGGGACCCCTGGAGATCACCCCATGAGGATCTGTCAGGAGCCTCTCCCTCCTTGAAGTCTCTCCTGTCCTTTGCCATGCTGGCGTTTCAGCAATAAGTGAGGTTTGTTCAGCCCCACACTGGTTTTGGCTGAGCAGCTGAAGGAGGGGCTGGCATGGCTGCGAGCATCTTCTCTGCATTATTTCATGTCGTATTAGTCCCTCAGCCCTGGAGCTGAAGAGGGCTGTCTCTATTGTTGTAGTGCAGAAATAAGTAGGAATCAACTCTTGAAAATGAGTTTTGGGCATGTGACTTTTTCCCTTTGGCACTTTTGGAGAGAAAAAAAAAGGCATTCTAACAAACAGGCTCTTGCAAAAGGGTGCATTGTGTTCCCGGCTGTTCCTGAGCACTGCCCTGCACAAGGCTGCTTTGTGCACCATGCACGGGGCTCGCAGCAAGGGCTGGAGCTCTGGCATGGGTGTTGGGAGACTCCTGGCCATCCTTTGGGAGTGGGCATCTGCCTGCACCTTGCTGCCTGTGCCTGACTGTCTGTGGTGGGCACAGTCTGCATTTTCACCAGCTCTCGTGAAGTTCCTACCACCTCCTTTACTCTCCACGCAGAGCTTGTGTGGGGATGCGTGGTGTCTCACCCAGGGAAGAGGGAGCCACCGAGTCTGTCTTCAGCTTCACATCTTTACTTGGCCCTCTCTGGGTTGGTGGGTTTGTCCTGCTTCCCTCAGTGCCACCTTTTTGCTCTTTCTTCTGTCTTTAGCAAAGTTCCTTTGAGACGATGCATGTGCATAAAATAATAGGGATGGCAATGGGCTGTCCCTGCAGCAAACCAAGTGCTTTGCCTTGCTCTCTTGTGGCCAGGGCTGGGAACAGGTGCTGCCGCTGTGGCTGGGCTGAAAACGCAGGCTTATGTTTCTGTTTCAGTGCTCTGTGAGCAAATTCAGTGTTCAAATCCTCATAGAACTTCCTTTTTTGGTTGATCCTTTTGAAAGGCTTGAGGCTTGGTGCAGGCTCCTTCCAAGTACAGTCATCACAAAGGACACCAGCTTCTCCTTGTCATCGCCTAGCTGCTAGATACCAGCATGTCAAAACAAAGCCCCTGCTGTGGGATTGATGCATTCCCCTCCACTTCCTTTTTGTCCCTTCTTCACTCCTCAGGATTTCAGCAGCACAAAGTCCATCACATCCCGGTGCGACTTCCTGCAGAACCTGATTGCAAACGGCTGTGCCGGAGCCATCGAGAACCCCAGCAGCAGCATCAGCGTGGTGAAGAACGTCCCTCTGAGCACCAAGGGCTCTGGCCAGAGCCACCTGGACGTCACGCAGATCACGCCCCAGAAAGTCGCCTTGAATCTTCGTCCCGGTGAGTCCCCAGCGGCTCTGTGGGGTGTGGGGGGAGGGAGAAAGGGTGGCCAGGACGTGCCAAGAGCACATTGTAGTTTGTGGCCTTGTAGCCCACTGAAGCAGGTGACTGCTGGCCCCTTCCACACCTTTGAACTTTGGTGGTGAGTCACAAACAGGTTTGGTGCTGGGGCACGTGTCTTCTATGAGAGGACACTGCTGTTGGGTAAAGTCAGTCAAAGCCCAACCACAACTGCTACCAGTAATGGTCTTAACACCTGCACGTGTTTAGGAGCAACCTGCTCAGCTTCAGAATGGAATCACTGTGTGGAAGGAGTTAAAATAACTTTGGTTCCTCCACTAAGCTGACAGGGCATGACTCTAAACTGAGACAGCTCCTTCTATAAATTGGAAACAAACCCACATATCTGTTTTCTGTCGGTATGCAAAAGAGCTAAGGCAGAAGATGGAGATTTGAACTTGTGACTCAGGCCTTGGACTGTAGCCAGGTCCCTCTTTCATTCTCCTGAGCCATCACTTTTCTTCAATCTCTTCCTTTTAATTAAAAATTAGAAGAGAACAGCTCATCTGAGCTATGCAAGCATGCTTGTTATCAAAAGTTTTTGCATGGCAGGGGGAGGTGTTAATGTGGGTTTAGAATTCTTGCAAAAATTTGGCAGCTGACATTTCTGAAGAGGGGAAAAAAACTCTTTATTGCAAAGATAAGAAGCAAATATAAAAGCTTGATTCATTATGAGTGATTGGTGTGGGTTTCTAAGGCTTAGTTTTGTGACAGCTCTCACGAGCATACAGAAAAGAGAAATATTGATGTTTTGCCCAAGAAAAATGGGGGTTTGAGCTGGTGCTTATGCTATCAATGCTCTCCCAGAGCCTACCAGTTGCTACAGGAGTTTTTGTTTTAGTGTAAGTTAGAAGTTGTCATGTTTTTCAATTAACTTCCTCAGCTGTCATTGGTCAGACCCTCAGATCTAAAAAAATTTGCTTCAAAGCCTTAAAATCAGATCCTGAGAGCTATGACCTCTGTGCATACGTCTGGATGCATGGCTTCTGCCCCTGAATATTATGCTAAAAAAGGGAGCAAAAGGGAGTTGTTATTACTGCTGTTTCTTGAGGCAATTCCTGACAGAAAGGGCTGGCTCAGCTTCCACATCTCATCTCCTCTACATCCACCTCCACGCACAGTGCCCGGTGCTCAGCAAATTCTGCTTTCCCAGTCCCCGACAGTTCTGCCCATCCAGTGTCCACTGCTCCAGTCAGTGGCAGGGTGTGGATATGCATCTCCCTGTGGCCTCCTGGGATCTGGACTCATGGAAGCCTTGGGCTGCACAGGGCTGGTGTGCTGCTTCTGCCTGCCCTTGTGGGGACCACACTCATGGCCATCCTCAGTTCTTCATGATGGAGAAGCCCTCCAGGTCTGGGCTGAGCTGCAGGAGTCACCCCTGCAATAATTCCCACACTGGAGTCAGTGAACTCCTCTCCCTGTGCTCCTCTTGCAGAGCATCCAAGTCATTGCAGGAGGAGGAACAAACCTAGGTGTTTGTGATAGTATCTCCCATTTTTCTTCTCTTTTTTGATGTTGGGCAACACTTCACCGTCAAGCTGTTGACTTCCTAAACCCTTGCATTAGCAGGCCCAGTTTAAATTATCCATTAATCCTTGAGCTTGGGAAAACAGGTTTCACCCTGTGAACCCAAGACAAAAAGGAGACAATGTTGATTTAATTTTGGGCATGAAGGGTGTACTATTTCAAAGACGAATTCACGCAGCGGCCTGTGGCAATGGTGATCTTTTATTCTTAGACTGCTAAGCAGAAGCAGAAGGGAGTGGATTGTCAATTGTTTGCTGTTCCCACCCATGCAGTTTGATCTCATCATCCTGTGGCAGAAGTCACATCCCCAAATCTGTGTCCTCGGCTAAACTCCAAAGGCCTTAAATCGATGTCCTTACAGGGTAGCTTTTGGATTGAGCATTTAGTTTTTATAATATTGCTTTTTAATCTTAAGCCCAGCTATAAAGCAGCATGTCCTAGTTAAAAGAAATAGAAATAGTGTAAACTGACTTAAAAAATGAATAGATGCAGCTGTGTTGCTCATCAAGCCATAAGCTTCACCAAGCAGGAATAAACTGGATTAGCACAATTGTTGAGTTTATGTTCTTAAATTGACCAAAATCAATTTTTCCAATTTCTGCACTGCTTCTGCATGATGCTATCCAAGAAAAATGTCTGAATTAAGCTCTGAGTTTAAAACTTTTCAGTAAAAGCCCTAAGGAGAGGATGGTGGCAACAGTACATGAGGAAGGAGGGGGCTGGATTATCCCTAGAAGTGTGAGAGTAATACTGTCCATAGAGAATAATAAATTCTTTTGCACTTACATCTACATACATTAACGATATTTTCTCTGACATAATTGGTTTGTGCAGTTAGGAATGAAAGAAGAACCAGCCACAGGATCCTGTTGGTTTTGGTGCTTCTCAGGGACTAATAAATTTGTAACTATTAAGAGAAGCATGTTTGATCACAGCATCCCAAATACGCTTTCTGGCAGGAAGAACAGTGTTTTGGAAATGAAAACGTTGCAAAATACACAGGACACATCCCCTTTTCCAGTGGGAAAAATATGTAGGAATGAAAAATATGGGCATGGGAAAGAATTTTCCGAGATTTAAACACATTTTTGCAGCACTGAATTAAAGTCAAGCTTGCAATCACAGTCTTTTACCCTGCAATCAGTGCTAACAGTTTTTGTGCTACATGAGTTATGTTCTTTGTTCCCCCACCAAATACGTGCCAGGTATAACGTGAAGCCTGCCTGGAGCACCTGCTGCACTCCACATCCCAGCCCTGTGCCCTGTCCTGCTCCTGCTGGACAAGAAAGCTGGGGAGAGTAAGGAGGAATATTTAAGGCATGAGCTTCTTGCTTTCTAGAAACAGCAGGGCACTATCTACATGCACATGTTTGCACATGGTGCCTCCTGCAGCCCTGACTTTTCCAGGTGGGGTTGCAGCAGATTGCAAGGAAATGCTGAAGGAAAAGGAGGGTTTTGCTTGAGGAGCTCTGGCTTGGTGCAGCCTGACCCCAGGTGCCAAGCAGGGCTGCAGAGCCCCTTGTGCTGTGCATTGCCAGCATGGCAGTTTTGGGATGCTGTTGCTGCTGTTAGCCTGGAAGTAAGTGGGAACAGCTGCGCTGCTGTGCACAAGGAGGAGAACAATAAAGTGGTTAGGGCAATGTTTTCACAATACTAAAAAATGTGAGTTCCATTTCTGGGGAAGAAGAGGGGAAGCCACAAGTGTTTTGCAGAACCTGCCACTGCCCCAAGTTCAGCCTTGCCCGTGAAGGGCTGGGAGAGGGCAGAACTGGGAGCTTGGTTTTGAAAGGATCCAATTCCCTGGGGCAGAGACCACAGTGAACTGGGAAAAGGGCTAAGGTGGAAGCTGGGAACATGGGATCTCCAAACCAGCCTGCCTTGTGAGGCTGGGGTTTGAGGCTTTATTTAGACCCCTCCCTCAGCAAAGTGAAAGGCAAACTTATGCCACCTGCTGTTTGGTCTCCACCAAGATCACACCAAGATCTGGTGTGAAGTTGAGTTCACTTTGAAGCAACCTCAGCTTTTCTGAGGTGTAGGTGTTGCCTGTGGTGGCCTTCCCTGGCAGTCCTTCCAGAGGGTATTTCTACTGAAACAAGTGTGGCAAAAGAGAAGGTCAGGGACAGGCTTTTCTCTGCTTCTTTTTACATCTGCACAACCTGTGCAGCCCTGTCAGCTCCTTCCCTTGTGTTTGTCACTTCAGGAAGTTTCACCTCTGCCTCAGTGCTTCCCTGGGTGACCCTAACAACTTTCTTTTTCACTTCCCTTTTGCCCTGATTTGTCCAGCTCCGTTTTTGGAGGGAGCTCCTTTTCAAAGATGCTTCTTCTGTGTCTGCTTCACTTTGACTTCCCTGCACAGCTCAGAGGACATCTTGCATTCACGTCATGCTATTTTTTTCTGATCCTCTTCCTTCTCCTGCTCCACCTCCTCTCTTCTGTGCAGGACTTCTTGGACTGCCCCTGGTTTTCTTTGAGAATGTACTCAAGTAAGTGTGGGCAGGGTCCCTGTTGCAGTAGTCCATGAAATATCCATTTAAGGTTTACTCTGCTTTTCTTTCCTGTTTTCTAAGAAAACATCCCTGGACTGCACACTGGGCAACAGTGTTTTTCATGTGTCCCTCCCTTAGATGTTCTCTCAGGAAAAACCCTCTCTGATACCTCCAAAGAGCTAAAATAGAGACATGCACTCCATGTCTTTTTCTTGCCAGCCAGTATGCTACATAGCTTAAGAGGACTCAAAGTCAATACCTGTTTTCCTGTTAGTTTCCTAAGGGATGTATTTGGAAAAGCTTATTGCCCTCACCCTCTTCTTTTGAAAAGCGATCCGTCTGCTCTGCAGGGTTAAAAAAGAAAAGTGTGATCTGGATTTTAATGTGTGCTGGGAGTTTCCTGCTCACCATGCCCAACCTTTGTGTGTGTGCAGGTGACCGGACCTCGTTCCGAGTCCAGGTGCGGCAGGTGGAGGACTATCCCGTGGACCTCTACTACCTGATGGATCTGTCCCTGTCCATGAACGACGACCTGGATAATATCCGCAATCTGGGGACCAAGCTGGCTGAAGAGATGCGAAAGCTCACGAGCAATTTCCGTCTGGGCTTTGGCTCTTTTGTGGACAAAAACATCTCTCCTTTCTCCTACACAGCACCAAGATACCAGAACAATCCCTGCATTGGGTAAGTGGTGGGTGCACCCTGGAGGAGCAAGGCCTGTGTTTGCACGGAGCCTGGCTGCAGTCTTCATGTGCCTTTTTGCTTTAAATAATGAACCACACTTCAGCCCTTGTTTTTGGGAATGATGATGAGTCTGACTCTCACTGTGATACTGAGCAATTCAGAATAGGACAGCTTCTCATTTAGCTGTGGCTGTTGGGAGATCTCTGCATCTAGACATGGGAAACTGTTGTTCCAGGGAGCCTGAAGCTATTTTTAAGTACCTGAAAAGGATGCAGACATAGCAGGCTTTTTTACAGCCTTTAAGGAAAAGGAGCCAGAGCCAGAAATTCCTGATTTCTGATCCTAGCTCTGAGTCACACTTTGGCATTGAGTAAATCAATTAAGCTTTTTGTCTGCATTTTACAGATAAGGAGACCAAGGCAATGTAACTTCTCAACAAAAGTGTTTGGAGGAACTGAGATTTTTCGATGGCCTATAGTGCTGATTAATGAGTTTTTATAGAGTGTTTTTAAGGTGGCAGACGTTTTTTCATCTTTATTGCTGTGGAAGGAAAGCAAACTGGCAGTTACAAAAGACACAAATGATGTGGTTTACTTTGTGGTGATATCAGAGACTTTGTCCCTTTATTTCCTTTTTTTTTCCCGCTGTGTCTTTGCAAGTCTTTTTGTTTGCCTTTTAACCACCAGCATTGGGATCAAGTCCATTGAATTGAGGATTATGCCAGAGCAAAATTGGGTGTAGGGAAGGGTGTCCAGGCTCAGATGGGATGGGTGTTGGCATTGAAGGATGGATACAGCAGCAAGTGCCCTCCTGAGACAGTGTCACCACTGACACCTTTGTAGTCCCCATCTTCACCTCATCCATCAGTGGGTGCTTCCTAGTCACATAAGGACAGTGAGGAGAACCCTTTCATTCGAGCCAGGTGTGGATACTTGCATTGTAAGATCACCTCATGCATGGATGCCAAGCTCTGTGCATGCTCTGAGAGGCAGATAAAGACAGCTTGCATCAGCTGTGAGTTTCTAGGCCAGCTTTTGGCACTGACCAAGCATTGGCATCTCACTGCACGTTGCTTGTTGACCAGACAAAAATTATCTGTATTCGCTTTTCACCAGTTCTGTCCAGAGTGGAAAGTCAAATGGATTTTAACACTGAAAACTCTTGCTTTAATCATGAGGCAAAAGTGACCACACTGAGCCAGGAAGGTGTCTCTGCCACAATGGCATTGCACACCACAATCTTCACAGTGCTTCTCCCAGAAATTTGGCATAGCCTCTGAGGGATCCTCTATCATCTCTGTTGTCCTCAGTCTCTGACACCTGCCCTCAGTCTGGGGACAGGCTCCAGCTGGAGAAATCTTGGAAACTTTGTTTGGCTGGTGTGTGATTTGATTGAGTGATGTGGCTTTTGCCAAGTGAAACAGAGTGAAAAGTGCAGGAGGAGATGGGTGCAAAGGGAGGAGAGGATGGAACTGGACAACTCAGCAACAAGGGTGTACCTGAGACTTCCAATGACCTTTTATGAAGAGCATCCAGAGCTGTCACCTCAGCTTTTCCCACCATGATCAGGCTATCTGTGTGTTCCTTTGGCTTTACCCAGGTGGTTGCTTTTCTTTCTATTGGTTACTTTAAGCCAGCCTGGTCTTGGGAAAACATTTAGGAAGGATTGCCCACGGCAGCTCATCTGGTAGGTGCTCCCTTCCAGTTGTCGTGTGTCTCCATTCAGACCAGGGGTGCTGGCTCCCTGCTCTCTGATGGAATCTCCTTCCCCAGCCTGCTCTGTGTGGGGGCTCTGGCTGCTGCCATGTGTCCCCGGTGCAGCGAGGCAGGTTGTCAGGCGTGGTTTTGTTTGCAGCTATTTCTGGTGTCAAACCAATCCGTTCAGCATCTAAGAAAAGCTGCAAGTGAACTTGAGCTGCAATGGGTGCTTTTTGCCCCTGGTCCAGACTCTCCCTTCCTCTTCCTTGTGGTGGTGACTGACTTGCAGGTCTGGGTGGGGTGCAGCCCTGTTTTGCTTGTCTCCTTCATCACCTCTGCTCCTGCCTCAGCATCCTGATGGGCTAAGGGCAGCTTGCTGAGACCCTGCAGTGCAGAGGTTTCAGACATGGCAGACTCCTTGCCTTGCCCTGGGTATGAGCGCGATGCGAGTCTGGACATGGATCACTGGATCATGGATCAAAAGGGATGGCTCTAATTGCCAACCAAGCCCAGGGCAATAAGACCTGCCCACAGTTAGTGAGGAGGGTGTGTGTGTTTATGGAAATCCCTGCTTTGGGGTCCCTTGTGAGGATTTTGAGTTCTCAGTGATGGTAAATTTTAAATACTCCTTTGTGTGAAAAGCCTCTTGCAACTTATCCATAGTGGGTCATGTGTCAGCAGAAGCTTTTAATTGTACTCTGGGTTATATGTTTAAAGATAAGAGTGAATTAGTGCAAGGTCAACTTACACTAACACATTTCTTTAAACACATTTCTTTTTAACCCTTCCCATTCCTCTCTTCTGCACACACTCACTGATTTTCCATGCCGCAGGAGCTGCTCTGCTGAGCTCTCCAAGTGAGCACCAAAACTGCCTTCTCATGGTTTTGTATGGAAAATAAAAGGTTTCCTGGTAGCCTGCCAAGACATTTCTCTGCCTTAGGGAGCCCCTTCTACCTTTCTGCTCCAGTGGCGCCCTGGGAAGCAGAGATGGTGTTTGCTCACCAGCTTGCAGGCAGAGTGGGAGGAAGCTTGAGCTGGTGTTGGTTATTACTCCATCTCATACTGGGCAATTGCCAGGTGCCTGGTGATGTGCCGTAGGTGTAGGGTGGCTCATACTGGCAAGAAAACTGGATGACACAGTGAAAATCTATACTGCGGAAGAGGGGAAAGGTAGCTCTCAGCAGTGATGCTCCTGCCCTTTGACACCAGCCCACACACTCTGCACGTGGGGCATGGCTCCCATGGCCCTGCTGGGCTGCTGGGGAGGGTGGATCTGCCAAAATGCAGCCTCCCTATCACTGGGTCGCATCCTTGGCTGCAGATTCCCAGTGAAAACCACTTTATGAGTGCTGAAACTGCAGAGCTGCATGGCCCAGGGTGGGCTGGTGCTCAGTGTCTCCACTCACATGGTATGTGGAAAGAGATGTTCAGTCCTGGTGGGACCTCTGGAAACTTCAGCTTCTGAAAGCCCCTGAGAGGGAAAAAAAAAAAAGGATTCTACTGCAGGGTTTTGTAGAGAAATAGCCAAAAGTTGAATTGTCCAAAATACGAAGCACTGCAAAGGTATTCCAACCCTCTGAACAAAATCTGAGGGACCAACCTGGTAGAGCTGGGAGCTTCTGCAGTTCTTGGCTGTGGGTGTGGTTGCTCCCAGCTGACCACTCCTTTGTTCTTCCCACAGTTATAAGCTGTTCCCCAGCTGTGTCCCATCCTTTGGCTTCCGCCACCTCCTGTCCCTGACGGATAAAGTCGACCGTTTCAACGAAGAAGTCCAGAAACAGAAGGTTTCCCGCAACAGAGATGCTCCAGAGGGCGGCTTCGATGCCATTTTGCAGGCTGCTGTGTGCAAGGTGAGTTGCTCTGATTTCTGGAGGTTTCTTCTGCTCTGTTCTTGAACCAAGGCAGAGTTTCAGTTTGCCATTTCTTGGAAGTAACTAGTAAATTTTTCTTGGACAAACTGAAAAATGCTTTTAAAAGTAGAGGCGGTTGTTTTTATGTGCTTCTGTAGATAAACAGGCAAAGGAAAAAAGGTTAATTCTTTTTCTAGTTAAAGGGATAAAAATGGAACTTTTGCAAATGCAAATTTAGGGCTGAGATTTCTTTACACAGTTAGACCTTTGGTGCTGAGTGCCTGGGACAGAATCCTTCCAGAGTCACATACACTTGTGTGCAGCAGTACAGCACATCAGCTCAGTGTGGTTTTCAAGGGTGTGTCAAACACATCTTGCAGCAGTAGACCCATGTTAAGGGTTGGAGCTGGTTCCTACTGCTCATACTTTCCCTCTGTGTGTGGGGGGATGATCTCACCTCTGGGTGCTGATATCCTTCTCTCTCTCTTTGTCAGCAGAATTGGAGCAGAGTTCATTAGCTTGGTGCCATGTTAGCCATGTCCTTAGGGTTTTTGGAGATGCTTGCTTGAAGATCTTTCTGGAACAAGTAGTTGAGTTGCTCCATATCCCTTTGTCATGAATGAAAGTGTTTGCTCCACTCTGACATGAGGCTGAGCTTCCCTGCTCATCAGGAATGGTTCTATTTGCTTTTCTCCCTATTGCTGCAATTTGCTTTGTGTTTGCTTCAGCCTTGCGTAGTCCTTTTGGTTGGGCATGTTTTATTCTGGGTCTGAATGATGGGAGCTGGGAGATAGGCATGGTCTGTGGGAGCGATGGGATGCAGGCATGTGGGAAACCAGATCTTTCCTTGCCTGGGTTGGCTTCTCCGTGTTTCATACTCTTGGCAGGACTGAACCTGCCCCATTGGGGCATCTTCCCACGGATATTGTTGTTGGCACAGCTACAGTGCTGCTCCCAATAACTGTCTGGATATATAGTGCTTCTCAGTTTTGGAGAGGTGGCTCCCATGGTTAGAGCAGGGATGGCTCAGGATGGTGACTCAGTTGTGCCATTCACCATGTGGGTTTTTGCACTCCCTTCCATGATGTTACTGCAAAAACAGGCAAATATTTCCCTGTGGTGCAGCAGTGCTTCAGTGTGTGTCACAAGGGCTCATTTCTGAAGTGTTGGTGGAAGGCAGGAGACCTGTAAGATATTTCCTCTGTATTTGTGGCAGTCTCAGACTGTTGGTAAGGACCCCTTCTTGAATGGACAGCCAGATCCCTTCTAAATTTAGAAGATTAATTTAGATGCTGGTACCGTCTAAATTCAGGAATGAGCACCCTGAAGGAAAGGTGAGCAAAGGTGAGCAAATGCACATGCATGACTGTTGGCATGATGTGGCAGGTCATGACAGCGAATTTCTGCAGCCACAGCAGTTAATTAATTACTAGAGCTTGGGTGTGGGAAAGGAAGTCCATGGGCCTGGTGTGCAAGGCAGGAGAACTGGTTGTGCTGTGACTCATGCTGCATTGGCAGTGCCTTGCTCTGGGCAGAGCAGCTGCCTCTCATCACAGCCATGAGCAGCAAAGATTCTGTCTGTCCAGAGTTAAAAAAAGCAAAATTTCAAGGCAGCTGATTGACATTAGGATGTTTGGTCCCACAGTCAAAATGGGAACTATTGCTTAATTTCCCTTGCGGTCCCTAAGCCCAGGCTGGTCAGTGGCTGTGGGTTGTGGTGAGGCTCAACACCGCTGAGATGGGTGAGGGTTGCAGACATCTGGGGTGGCAGTGAAATGCAGCTTGCTGATGAGGATGTTCTTGGCATGGAGTTTTTCATCTTGCAGTGACTAATGGAGTATCACGGGGATGAAAACCCCAGAAACAGACAGCAATTTCTGTTAACTCAGGAACTATTCCCCCTCCCATGCAAGGAGAGCAGCGTATGGGTACCTTGGTGACTTCTGAGGTGGTTTCCTCATCACTGCTGTGGCACCCCATTGCATCTCACTGGCGTGCTCCAGCTTTTTCCAGGTAGTTATCACTTTAGAAAGTCCCCTGCCTGGGGGACATGTAGTGTGTTGCTCATGAAGCACTTTGTGCTCAGCATCAAGGGGAGAGCTGGTCACAGCATAGCAGAGCCTCGCTGTCTCCAAGCCATGGTGTCTAAACAAGGCCTTCGCCCCTTCTGAGGTGTCAGAAACAATACTTCTTGTGTTGACTAGATGTTTTTACACTGGAATGCATAGCAAGCATTTCTTCTGCATGAGCTGCCTAAGGGCTCTGTAGCACTCAAATTATGTTTTGGCCTGGTCTTCAACCCAAGGAATGGGGGAAGTTTGTACAGCTAATAGAGACTAAGGAGCAGGCTCAGGGTTTGGCTCCTTTCTGAAAGATGAAGATATGGTAAATGTTATTCTCGAGGCAATGAAAGAGCCAGAGACAATAAGCCTTTATTCTGATGCTAAAATAGTATGCCAGGAATATTAATCAGCCTTCCATAATTACATTTTCCATTTGCAATATTTTCGTTTTTTGCCATTCTCTAAGTGTAAGCCTCATATATGGCTTGGTGGTATGTGTAATTTTCAGATCTTATATGCTAAGATGAAGTGAGGAGATAATGCTAGATTGGAAAACAAAGCATCTTTTGGAATGGTTTTCATGCTTGCTAGACACTGGTAGTTGGAGATAGCCAAGGCATCTGGGAGACACTGAGGTGCCTTTCAGTGCAATACCAAGTGAAGGAGGTTTTGGATTTTGATCCCTAAGGCATACTTGCCTTGCACCTGTATCTGTTTCTTGCTTCCAGAAAGGTCTGCACCTGAAAAACTGGTGAGGTTTTAGACAAATTGATGAATCCATGGGGGTGTCTTGGCAACTGAGTCTTGGCAATTGAATGGCTTTTATTCAGTGCCCAAAATATAAATGTAGGTATTTATTCAGGCATGGAAATACAGGCTTTGCAGCTTTTTCATGGTATTTGGAGAGCTGTGCTGAGGCAGCTGTGGCAGTTTTGCCAGTCACTATTGGCTGTATGGAGTGAGAAGCTGTTTTTTTGGGGTACAGAAGGCAACTGCAGCTAGTTGTAGGAGTAGGAGCAGGATCCGTAGCAGCCCAAGTCCTGTGGAAACATGTTACAATACTTTGGGTCCAGTCCCACCCCAGCTTAAAAAATTCTTCTTATCCCATAAGGATCAAAAACCAGATGAGGGGGTAGGTATCAGTGCAGGGTTTCTTGTTCAGCAATCCCAGTCCAATAAAAATAAATGAAGTTCTCCTTGGTTATTTGCTTTAAGCGGAGTGGAGTGCTGCTCTGGGTTTCACAGTGGAAACTGCATGCTGAAGAGCTGTATTTTCCAGTGCCTTGAGGCCACTGGCAGAGGCAGTGTGAGATGCTCCTTGGCATGCCAGCCTCCTTGGGGGGCATTTTTGTAGGTCTACAGCTTTTTTTTTTGGTGTGGGATCAGCACTGGCTTGCCAGCCCACCAAAGGCACCCTGGTTTGATGCTCTGAGGCATCACATACTTTTGGTGCCTGGATTTTGGCACTGAGATTGTGGTTGCTCATTGCTTTTTGGGAGTGAGTTCCTGAACTGAGCAGCCACAGCAGTTTTGATATTGTTTATGTGGGAAATTGTGTCAGTCATGGAGAGTTTGTATGCAAAGGAATTCTTAACCCATGATTTAAAGGTGGGCTTAGCAGGCAGGTGACCATCACCAGCACCCCTGAAGTGACTTTGTAATTGCTGCTTGAATGCAGCTCCTTTTCTTTGTGAGAAGCACATTTCTAAGGAAATGAAACTCAGATTAATCCTTCTAATCTCTTTGGGAGTTTCTTGGCCTTAATAATTTAAAAATAAATCAGCTTTGGTACTCAAAGAAAAGTGAATTGGATGGGCTTCTGTCTGGTGGCTGAGTAGACTGAAAACTGCCTCTTGCATTATTAGAGCTGTAATCACTTTTGGGTTGAGTTCTTAAGAAGTTACATTTTGGCATGAGGTTTTAGCCTTTTGTCCAGTGGGGTAACTTCAGAGGAATGAATCTTGCTTCCCAGAGCAAAAACTCCTCATTGCTTCCTGAGCTGGACTGTAACATGCTGGTGCATGGTAAAGGATGTGTGTTGCCAAAAATTTCTTCCTATGGCCTTATAGGCATCGTGGGGGTTTTTTAAATGTCAATAAAGAAAATAAGCCTTCTGTAATGGGGAGGAAAAAGGAATCTACTCTGGAATAGCGTCCCTGAAGCAAGAGTTATATTATTGGAAAGATCAGCAGGCTTTGGGCTATGACTCACATTTGGAGGCGAAAATTGCGCTGGCACACATGATTCTGCACTCTTCTGCCTGCTCTGCTCTCCTGCCCTGCCCACGCCAGTGTTCTCCATAGGAAGGGCCAGCACCTTCCAGTAAACAGGACAGAGTTTTGCTTTTGCTAAATAAGCTGAGCAGTAACTCTGAAGGAGTTTGGTATCTCTGTCTGCACCGTGTTCCCATCAGTGACCTAGCTTTTCTCTTGTGCTTTCCCAAAGGATTTGTGTGCTGGTACTCTGAGCCAGGGTCTGGAGGGAGTGGGATGCTGGAAGTGTGTGGGCAGGGAAGGTGTGGGGCAGTGTCTGCTGGCAGATGGTCAGTGTGGCCAGCCCAAGGGGAAGCTCTGGACAGTGGGACTTTCTGCCTCCAGTCTGTGCTATGGCAGGATCTCCCTGCCATGGTCAGCAGCAAGACCCCTGCTCACCCAGCTTGGCAGTGACCTGGCAGCAGGAGCAGCCACTGAGGGGGTTTGCTGCAGTGGTTTGCAAAAATTTCCTTTGGGTACCTCTGTTTCCTCCCACTTCCATTGCAATAAAGTGCTTCAGTGTGCTGTTACAGGCACAGATCCGCTTCCTTGGCTGATGAACACTTGGAAACCTGGGGAAGCTCCATGGGAGGGAAATGTTTGTAATCTAGATCTTATCCCTTTACTTGAAAAAAATCTGTCCTTGCATCTTTCTTTGTGCAAGGACAGTGATAATGTCTGATCCTTGCACAGAGGGACCAAGGAGGGGTCAGAGGACACTTCATGTGCTGTGCTTGACACCTCAGTGCTTTTGTAGGGACCAGTACAGCATGTCTTGACATTACCATGTTTTTAAATAGGCAGAGGTTTCTCAGAGCAGCACTGTGCAGAGTGGTTGTGTGGGATTAGTGCCAGCACCAATGCCAAAGGTCCCTGCTCTGCTCTGGCTGTGTGTACCCTGGCCCTCCTGGGCTGTGGTGCAGGGGGAGGGAGCTGCCTGGGGCATTGTAGAGTTGTACAATGAAATAGCAGAGGCACCATGGCTTCCAGGAGATGTGTGCAGAAGGGGATCAGGGCAGAGTGCCTGGCCATGAGTGTGGTTACACCAAAGCCAGTCCCCTCAGGCAAGCACCTCTCTTTGTCCATCACAGCTCAGAAAAAGCCTCTATGAGCAGGCAGTAATGAAAATGCTGAGCAGGGATATTGCAGCTCTTGCTGTTGTGTTGGCCGCTCCACAGAGCTGAGGAAACAAGGTCAGATTAAATGTGTGTGGAGGAAATTGGCAGGTCTCCTTTGGCTATAAAAGCAGCTGAAATTCTTACTCTTGGATCTGGGTAGAGAAGGTCTGGTGGACGGTCCACATACCTCCTCATGCCTTTTAAATTAAGTGTGTTGGAAGGAGATGCTGGGAAATGCTGGATTGGCTCCTGACATTTTGTTTTTGTATCAGGGATGGGTGGACAGGGGCATGGTACTCTCCTAATTAATGCTAATGGGTCTGCTGCTGGCCAGGCACGTGGCTGGGACCATGTGTGGGCTTGGCAGGGGCAGGCTGCTGTCTCACAGGGTTTGATTTCCCCCAGGAGAAGATCGGCTGGCGTAAGGAGGCATCTCACCTGCTGGTCTTCACCACGGATGATGTGCCCCACATAGCCCTGGATGGGAAGCTGGGGGGGCTGGTGCAGCCCCACGATGGCCAGTGTCACCTGAATGAAGCCAACGAGTACAGCGCGTCCAGCCAGCTGGTGAGTGGGGCACGGGGCCCAGCCCTTAGAGATCTCGTGGGCTGGTGGACCTCTCTGGACACCAGCCAATCCCTACTCCAGCAGCTTTTGGCAAATGCAGTGCCTGGTTTAACCCAGCTTCTGCAATTTGCAAATATAATTTGCAAATATAATTTGCTCTTCCTTTGGGCATTCCCGTGATGGTCAAAAATGAGTTGGTGACTTAGTGAGCTCCTTCAAAGCTCATTGCAAGGGATGGAAAAGTAACTTGGTGTCCTGAAGAGCATTATATTTTGCCTGCAAAGTATAGAGGAAACAGAATATGTCATCCCTTTTCTAAAATATGTCTGAGGGGGGTGGAGTCTGAGGACTGTCCAGAGGACTCTTCCTGAGGAGGGTGTATCTATCTTGATGTGACTACACGAGCAAGTACAACAGAATGCTCTTTTTATTCATAGCCTTTGAGCACAACACTAACATAAGTCTTAGTAATAAACAGGCAAACTAGCCCTTTTTAAAAATTGAACTCGGTGGAGGAAACTTCTGGGATGAATGAGCACTTGCCTGCCACTTCATTATCCCATCCTTCTGCAGAATGGTGCTTTATTCAGCAGATCACATACACTAATTATGATTTTTGTTCCTGAATGTCACCCAGTGAGAGGAGGGGAACCTGGGTGGCTGTGTTAAGGTCAGAAGCTGGGCTCTACAGTGGAACCTCCTGTGCAATCCTACCAAGTGGATGCATATGGAAGGGAGCACAGTCCCTGAACTGGCTCCCTTATGTGGAGTTAATGCTGGGGAGCTGGCAGGGGGATGCTGCCTTGGCGTTTCCATGTTTGAATCTCAGAGGCTCTCAATCAGCCCTCCAGTCTTCAAGTAAATGAGACGTATTTTTCCAAGGACAGCACTTCAGAAGCAGGCAGGAGTTTTAAACTCAAGCTGGTCTCTTGAAACTGAGCCCTGGTTTGTTATTTTGTTGCTAGAGCAGTGTCTCCCTTCCATCCTCTCTGCCTGGGAAATCTGCAGAATTAAAGAGCTTACTATAATCTCTTTATGGTCCCAATATGCAGAAAGAACAGGCAATGGATGTTTCTACTTTGGGAGAAAAAAACGGATACATTTCCACTTTCTGAAGTTCTAGATCTCCCTGCCTCATACCCCTTGAGCGTTTAGCACATGTGCATCTGCTGATGGCAAAATAGAGAGGGGAAAGGAATAACCTAAAGGAATGTTTTGCGTATTGCTGTGGCTAGTGGTGTTGTCAGTCATGCATTTTCATATGAAGTGATGTAGAAATATTTAACAGATTTCTATTATTTCAGTTGGGATTGTGCTGGTACGTCAGGGACTTCATTCCACAACAAAACACGCCATGTGTCTGGAATGAATTTTGCTATTGGGAAGAGAAGAGCAAGGAAATTAGTCTTTGTTTCTGGGTTACTCACCAGTCTTTCTGCCTGTTTTCTTCCCCCTAGGATTATCCTTCCCTGGCACTTCTTGGGGAGAAACTTGCTGAAAACAACATCCACCTGATTTTCGCTGTTACAAAAAGTCATTACATCCTCTACAAGGTAAGTGCCGCCGACTTGCCTGGGCTGGGGGGAGACTGAAACGCCTCTTGAGGCCCTGGGGAGTGGAGACAGCTGCAAACATGTGTGCGCAGTGGCAAACACGTGTGTGCAGTGATGAGGGGTGCATGCATGTGGCCACAGGCTGCCCGGTGCAGGCAGGCAAGGCTCAGCCCTGCTAGTCCTTTCAGCAGAAAGCACTAAAGCTTCTTAGAGCAAACAGATATATGTGTGTTAGTGAGCATGTGAAGAGCTAAAATAGACTCCGTGTTAATCTGGATGTTCGGACGGCTGCCAGCGTGCAGCGTGCCAGAGAGCAGAAACCTGCTCGGCCCATTCTGCAGTGACTTAATCCCATTACCTAATCGTGCACAGCGTTTCTACCCAGCTGTGTTTTTCCATCACGGAGTCCAGGGCCCTGACGTGCCACACAGAGTTTGAACTCTCCTGCCATTCCTGTTCTCCCCTTCAAAAGGAAAGCTGACCCAAGGCACAAAGACCAACCTGTGTCTAGAGCCGCCCTGTGGGGTTTTGCTGCTCTGCAGATGCAGGGGTGGTGTTTCAGGCGGGGTTGCTTTTGGAAACCTCTGCCGAGGCCCTCGAGGCTCAAGCAGGAACAACAAGCAGCCGTGTTGCTATGGTCGGGATGCTGCTGTTCGCCCATGGGGAGTGGGAGGGCTGAGCTTGTTCTCCACCCCCTCTCCTGGGGATGCTCAGGGTTGGGAGGGAAGTGGGGACAGCCGCACCTCCCTCCCTGCAGTGCCAGCTTTCCCGAGTGCACAGTGCCTGGGTCTTGCCCCCTCCAGCAGCAGAGCCAGGTATGTTTGCTCCTGTCCCATGGCCATGAGCTTTGTTTAATATTTGACATGCTTCATTAGCAATGCTTTACTTTTGAAAGAGCCAAACATACCATGTACACCACTGGGTGATGGGGCCTGTATGTGTGTGGCCTGTGTCCCTGGCATGGTGTCAATCCCTCCTCATCCTCTGCTTTCCTCTCTGCACCTCATCATTTTAATTTTTCTTCTACTTTTTTTTTTTTTTAAAGAACTTTACCACTTTGATTCCTGGAACAACAGTGGAGATTTTGCACAAAGATTCCAAGAATATCATTGAGCTGATCGTCAAAGCCTACAACGTAAGTGCATTTTAATACCACAGCTGCTGAAGTGAGAAGTGCTAAGAGCGTGGCCAGTTCAGCTCCCCCCAGTGAGCTCCACCCATCTTGGCTGCCTCCCTCCCCTGTCCTCTCCACACTGCTGGAGCTGGGATGTCCACCCTGGGGTGGGAAACAAGGTGTGTGAGGAGGACAAGAAGCATGGATACCTAAGAGAACCTGTGGAACAGCAGAAATTTCACCTCATGTCTTTTGTGTGTAGAATTACCCACAAAACACAGGCCCCATCTAAAACAGATCTCTCTGAGACCACCCTACCTGTAGGTAAAATAGATTATTTCTTTGTTATCTGATGTTTAGAGGCCTCTCAAGGATGGGACTAGGTAAGGTTTCATTCTTGCCTTGCTCTCCATGCAGCCAACATTGGTTTTCAACACCCTATGAGTATGACCATGCTCCCAAAGAAGCCTATGTGTCACTGCCAGTGCAGCCTGCTCTGGCACAGTGAGGAGGACAGCAAGGGACCTGGAGTTGTACTGCTGACCTGATGTCATCCATCTCCATGGGGATCAGGGGAGCAGATCAATTAGAAGCAGCTAAATTGCATGTTCATAGCATAGTTAGTGTCAACGTAGTTAGTGTCAACATAGCATAATGTGTTGACTTCTCCCTGAATTCTTAAGGGTCAGGTCTTCATGATCCTGCAAGGATATTGCTGGGTGTTGGGCATGGAAATCTGACCCCATAACAGGTCAGCCCTCAGGTAGAGTTGTTTATGTATGGGACCTGTGGGCACAGCTTTTGATGGCTGCAAGCTCTTCTTGGTACTATGTTCATTAGTGCAGAGAGTCAATAAGAACTTCTTTGGAGGAGTTTACCAGAATTCATGTGGGGCTGTGGTGTGCTTTGCATGATCTGTAAAGTTCTTCCTTCCTTTCCCCCAGCTCCCTGCAGTTAAAGCAGCATTTCGTTATGCCCTTGGGAAGAGTGCTTCCCAAAGCTTCACCCTCTGAGGAAAGCAATGAACAGTCAATGCTGCTAATGAGGCCCAGGAAATACTGCTAATCAAAAGCCCAGTTGTCCCAGTTTGTCCCCTGGAGGTAGGAGGGTCTTGTGGCTGAGATGCTTGGGGAGAAAGAAATGAATATTTATTCCACATTGACTCTGCATGTGGCCTCAGTGCCATCATGTGGAAACCTCCCTTTGCCTTATTTTTGCAGCTGTAAGATGCACCCATGCCTCCATTTTACCACCCCTCAAGCCTTTGCAGATCAATACAAGCTGATGAAAACCATTGGGAATCCTATGGCTGCACCACTGCTCCCTCCCTGTCTTTCCTTGTGAGCTTTCCAGCACAGCTGGCTGGAAACCACGTGGGTGCTTGACCAAGGTGCCCCATGGAATGAGCTCTGTGGGTTGACTGACTGCTGAGACTGGGGTCAGTTTCTTGCCTGTTCAGCTGGGTGATGGGTGTGGGCTGGGACCCCCAGAAGTGCTGTGGGGAGCTGGCAGCTCCTGCCTGTGCCACGGTCAGCTCGGAGCCACCGGAAACCTGGCGCCCACCCAGCCCGTCTCCTCTTGGTAGCTTTGTTTTTTTCCTGAAATGACGGAGGAAATTCTCTCGGAAGGAGATGGCTAAAAATCTGTTTCCCAAGTGGGAGTGGACCTTTTTTTTATTCCCTGTGTAAAGGAAAGTCTGAGCCTGGAGAAATCCTTCATCTGCAAACAGGGACTGTCTTCTCCTTCAGGGTGGCAGTGGTTGATGTTCTCAGTCCCTCCCCTTCGGTGTTTTCCCCATCTCTGGTCCTCTCTCATCTGCTTCCCCTCACTGATGCACACATCAGACTTGCTTAGGGCTTTTGTTACCCTCAAGATTACTTTTCTCCATCTCTTCATCTTCCATCTCCCTTTTCATCTGCTCAGCACGCTGTCCCCTCTCCTTCATCCCACCTGGTGTGAAGCAAAAGAGAACAGGGACTGCTTTTTCCCTGCCCTTCCCCCAAATCTCAACATACCTGGGAGATGGAAAAGCTCATGGGAGGCTGTGCCCAGACACAGGGCGGGGTTTGGACTGATGAGAGCAAATGAGATGCTGGTTTAAGAAGCACTTCCCTAAACCAAATCCAGGCAGGTCCTGGGAGTGTTTCTTGTTGCAACCACCAGTTACTCTCCACAGTGGCTGTGGTGTTGTCAGGAGACACTGGTGTGTGATAATAATGGCACTGCATTAGGGTAACAGCAGGACTACACAGGACTAATAAGAGGATTTGGCATCTGTGTAGGAACATAGGATGAGCCTGTGCAAGGCCATACTGAGGCTTGGCCTGGTGTACTGTTTTCTGCCATGCTACCATTGGGATGCTCTGAGAAAGAAGACTGGGGAGCATATCAGTGTAGCAGCTAATTTCTACAGGATAATTTGGGCAGAGCATCCAAAGATTAATCTATCCACATATTAATTGGCAATTGGCACATGCAGTGTTCAGCCCACAGGCAATGGATGCTCCCTGTGGTCCCAGTTACTACCCCATGAACGCTTCTCTGTTACACTAGAGAGATGGGAATTATTCCTTTCTTTCGTCAAGGACGGTTTAGATTCACACGGCCAAAACTCATTTATTTTCTGTCCATTTCTAGAAGCATTGTCTCTTTGCTGGCATGTGAATCCTGCTTTTTTCATCACATGTACTGGAAGGAAGTCTGAATTAGCACTTTTCCTTAATCTGGCCTCTTTGGTGAGGGCTAGAGACAAGGGGAGGAGGGATGGAGCTGGAAGCTGGCTTTGGATAATAAGCATATTTGTACAAAAAGCTCCATTTTGAAAAACTTCGTCGTTTTTGGACACCACTGGTATGAAAATCAGTTCCAGCCATTGGACGAATTAAACAAAACAATGCCATTCCAGATTAATATTTATAAACTTCATTTTGTTGTGACTTAAAAAGTCTGTGTATGCAGCAAGGCAGAGAGTTGAGAAGAAGAAGAAAGAGGTAGAGCAAACCAAAACCTCACAGATGGAAAATGCTCTTCACTTTGAAAAGTTTTTTTCAAAGAAAGAGATTTTTCATTAATTTTTTCCCATGGTGCTCATTCCAGCTGACACTTACGAAAGGGTGCTTTTTGTTCAGCTTTCTCTTCTAAGAGGGAGAATACATTTTTCTGACCCATTGGGTGAAATGAAGAAAGCAGGACAGATTTGGTGCAGCTTCACATGTTCTCTGTGCTGCATAACAGACATTGTAGGACAGCTGCCAGTGGAGAATCAGGCTTTGCACTTTGCTCATGAGCTGGTTTATGGGGAGGAGAAGGTGCAGATGTGCACAGAAAGCTCTGACCTTCAATTCAGAGGTATTCTGTTTGTGGTTGAGAAGGTTTTCTTCTTTTTCTTGTGCACCTGTATGTTTCCAGTACTGGCTGCAGTGTCCATTACACCCTGCAGGGGTGGTAAGCAGCTCCCTGTGAATCTAGTTGTGACCATCAGAAATCTTCTGGGCTGGTTGAGTCAAACTAAAATGTCAGTGTGTGTGCAGGGGTGATTTTTTTTCATATAGGTGCAGAGTTGTCCTACCCAACCTGTGGAATCAGCAGGAAAAGAGACTAAAGCAGAAGAAACCCTTCTGTGTTTGGGAGCTTGATGGTTTGCTTTCCCATTGTGTTTCCAGAGTATTCGGTCCAAGGTGGAGCTCACGGTCTGGGACAGCCCTGAGGACATTGGCTTGACCTTCACAGCCACGTGCCAGGATGGGTTGTCCTATCCTGGACTCAGGAAGTGTGGGGATCTCAAAATTGGAGATACGGTGAGTCTGCCTTTTAATCTGTCCTCTGGAGAGGCTCTTTCACCTGCTTCCCTCCATTGATGAGTGGTGCTGGGCAATAAAACACAGTTTTGCTCATTTTCCTCTGCTTTCCTCATGATGATCGGGAAACCCACAGAGAGTGGCTCTGCTAGAAGTAGTTCTGGGTGATGCAGGTCAGTCCAAGGTGAGCTGTGAGGAAAGAGGGAAAGCATCTTGTCTACAGTACTGAGCTAAAGGTCCTGATCAGGCAGCAGGATGCAATAGTCAAAAATGGGCCTTTTTCCCTTAATCACAGATATTCACATCCCACTCTCACCTGTGAAATTCCATAGGCAGCAACTCTCCTGTGTTCAGTTCCTAGGTTGTTGGATGGCACACAGACTGAAATAAATGTTAACATGGCATAATCCACCCTGTGCTTTTTAAAAAGCAGTGAAGCTAAGCTTTGCTTGTTTAAATTGAGTGTTGATGCAGATAACTGAGTTGCTGGGCTGCAGGGCTGGGGTAGGAGGGCTCAGGTTGGTGGGGAATCTCCTCCCTTTCTTCAGACTTTTGCTCTCTGAGGCCATGGGTGTGGGTTCATTAGCAGCCTGATTGCCTTATTTGAGAAGAGTGACTCTGCAAACATACCAGAGCTCTCAGTGCTGTGGCATATAAAAATAGTTTCAAAGAGTCAACAGTAGCTGGAGTTCTACCCCACCAAATAAGGATCATGTGAGGTGTTAAACAGGGAGGTGGCCCTCCTTTTTAAACTGAATTTACTGGGTCTTAGATAGCTGGGTAAAAGCAATCCCTGTAGCTCCTGGTTCCTACAGCAAAACTTGAACCCCCAAGGAAGCAGAGTCAATCTGGTGGTTGGTCCTGGGCTCCAGCTTTGGCAGGAGCAGGGGATTGCTCCAGCTGCTGCAGCTTGTGCCATGAAGGGTCTGGCCTGAGTGCAGCAGGGATCTGGCACTGGCGCCGCTCCATTTTAGGGGCACCCTGCGTATCAAGGTGCCTGCACAGGCAGAGATGCCACAGGATTATGGGACCATGTACCTCCACCCCCTCTTTTCAGCGGCTTTCTGCCCCACTGCTTCCAGGAGATTTGACTCCTGCTAAGGAAGTTTCTCCAAAGAGGATGATGCTGGCACTGGCCCCTAATCTGGCAGGGCTTAGTCCTGGGGCTGTGGGTGTCAGCGGGTGAAAGGGAGCAGGATTACCCTGATCCCCTTAGCTTGCTTTCTGATCTCCTCCTCTGTAATTTGAGCTTCTATCTTAATTGCTTCAGGCCTTGGGAATGGGAGGGGGTCAAGGGATGTTTCCTGGGGGTGCAGCTCTCCTGCCAGGGATGGCTGCTGTGTCTTCATCTGCACATCACCCCTTGACCTGTGGGATAGTGAAGTCAGTGAGGTCTTGAGGTGACCCCCAAATGTCCCCAGAGAGAAAGCATTCCTTCCTGAGGCCTAGGAAAGGGTCTCATTTCCTTGGAATAAAGTTAATCCTCCTTGCTAACTGACAGCTCTGGGCAGCACTGACCAGCCCTAACAAAGAGCAGGATTAAATCGGGGGCTAAGCAAGCAACCAAACTATGGTCCTGGTTTTCTCAAGGAGAAAATCCCTGACACTGGATTGTAGCAACATAAAATGAGGGGTGTGATGTATAACCACGTAATGATGTGTATAACCCTTCTGAAGCCAGGCTTGATAGAAGCATCCATTAAAAATGGCCTGTGAGCAGCATGCCCACAGCCCCTGTGGGGCTGATACACATTTCCACATGCAAATCAGGAGTCCCATAAAAACTTCTAAATCCATGATCTTACAGGCACCTTGGGTTCTTTGCTGGGCTGGTTAGATCTTTGATAGTGCCTGTTTTGAGAGAGTTTTCTATTTTTAATAGCATGAAAACTGGATTATTTGCTAGAGTTTTGCCCTGTTTGTTTCATGGGAATAGGCAGGTTCCTTCCCACGTCACAGAAACCAGTGGTGCCTGATGGGGGAAATTGCTGTGAATGGCTGACAGCAAAGAGTTTTAAAATGCTTTGGATGCCCAGCCCCTCATGGGACTGGCAGATGTTGGTGCATTGAGCTGCAGGTGCCCTTGCTAGATGTGCAATTGTTTGGGGTTTTTTTGCACACCTGGGAGTGAAGCTGGGCCCCGTTCCGTGGAATTGCTCCGTGAGTTTTCCCCAGGACATTTGCTCTTCCCTGCCGGGGAGCACCGTTGGCAGCTGCTTTGGGGCCGTGCCTGTTACCTTACATCTCCCCCCAGGTTTCCTTCGAGGTGGCCGTGGAGGCGCGGAGCTGCCCTGCCGAGGACACGTCCCACAGCTTCACCATCAAGCCGGCTGGCTTTCGGGACACGCTGGAGGTGGCCGTGACCTACAGCTGCCTGTGCGGCTGCACCAGCCACGCCGCGCCGGCCAGCGGCAAATGCAGCGGCAACGGGACCTACGCCTGCGGGCTCTGCGACTGCGACCCCGGCTACCTGGGGGCCCGCTGCGAGTGCGAGGAGGGGGCCAGCGGCGAGCTGCACCACGCGCTGTGCCGCGAGGCCGAGGGCAAGCCCCTGTGCAGCGGCAGGGGCGAGTGCAGCTGCAACCAGTGCCTCTGCTACGAGAGCGAGTTCGGCAACATCTACGGGCCCTTCTGCGAGTGCGACGACTTCTCCTGCGCCAGGTACAAGGGAGTCCTCTGCTCAGGTAGGAGCCTTCCCTCCCTTGTGCCCTGCGTGTCGTGGCAGCGAGAAAACTGCCCCAAAATGGGGAAGGTTGCCGGGATGGAGCGTGCAGGGAATCTGCCCTGTTTCCAGAGGAGTCTGTGCTCCCTTTCTTTTCCTTATGGGAATGAGGAGAGAGAGGTTTAGAGGCATCCACGTTAAGAACTAAAATTGCATTATCCTCATCAGAACTGGGTTTCCAACATTGGAGTCAAAGGCTGTCTCCCTGCAGGTTTGTCTGCTGCCTGGGTCCCACGGAGATGAGCAGAGGTGTTGTTATTTTGGTGTAACTATGCACATCTCTTGGACACTGATGTATTTCCCTAGGAAAGAGTAAATCAGCACTGGTTTGAATCCCCTGAGGCTTTTTTGGTGTTTTCATAGGTTGGATTTCTCCTATGTGTGCCATCCTTCCTGCCTAGGCAGGAACAATCTTCTTTTAAAGATGAAGTATTTCGTGTAATCCCCTGGTGCATCACAGGTGAAAGATTGTGTTTCAGGCTGTTACTTATTAGAGAAAAGCTGTATTAAAGCTGTATTAAAGATTCCTAAAGCTGTTTTATGTATGGATTTTTCTGCCACTGGGAAAACAAGTCATTCACTGGGAAAGCTGTAGCCAGTCAGCTTTGCTTAAACAAAGGTAGACGAGTTATTTAGCTGTGTTTGCTGAAATGGTTTTAAAACCTCATCAGTCCAAGGTCAAATAATTTACCTTGTACATAATTGCCTGGATTAGCCCTCAGACATAATTCCCTCAGCTGGATCAGGGTGAAGGGTTGTTATTTAAGATTTGCCTGCTTTCAAACAAGTAAAATATTTCTGTAGCTGAAAACCTTGGACAAAAATTCCAAACAAGTGTAAGCTTGGAAAAAATAGTTACTTTTTATGTTTTCTCCGGGGAAATGATGTTTTTTTCCGCTGCTGTTTATCTTGCCCTGCATATTTCAGAGTGGAGCAATAAGCTTTGGTTGCATGTTTCTGACTGTTTGAAGCGATTGTGTTGTTAGGCGGATAGAGGATGTTTGTGTTAATTTTCCTGCAGCCTGGCTAGTGATTTTGTCACTGCTGAAGATGAGGCAGGCAATACTCTGGGTTTGGAATTGGCCTGGACATCCCTGCTAGGATCCAATGGGAAAGGCCAATTCCACCCTGACAGTGACTGCCCAGACTGGGGGGGTCTTGGGGCTCTCCCTGCTGATGCATGAGTGGAAAGATGGGTGAGCAAGCACAAAAAAAAGTGTTTGAAGGTAGACAGGGGAAAAATTAAACTCAGCTGTGAAGTAATTAGGAGCACTACTGCCTGGGAGTTCTCCAGAAGACCACATTGCTTTGAAAACATCATCCCACCCAAAAGGAGTAGATTTAAACGCAAGCAGGGTATCAGTGCTATAAAGAGAGGTTGGAAGTTACTGGTGTAGCAGTTGCTGCAAGAGAAGGACACACCTGTGCTCAAATTTCCTTTCCAGCAGGAGGGCTAGAGCTCTGCTTCTCCACAGGAAAGCAAGTTGTGTACCTTCTGTTGCACCTGCTTGCCTGTGTCCCTGTGCAGGATGTCTGGTGCTGGGAAGCACAGCATAGCTGGTTTGGGATTTGCTGAAGTTTTTTAAAGTAATTTAAAAGTCCTTTTTATAGCTATGAAAGAAAACAAAGGGTAGGCTGAGGCCAAACAAGCTCTTTGCTTGAGGGATAGGATGGAGTCTGGCATGGCTATGTGAGGTGGCTTGTTGGCTTTTTCTTTTTCTTGTGTTTTTTTTTTTTTTTCCCATAAATTCCAGCAGTTGTGATGCTAAATCTGAATCGTAGCAAACACTGTGCCAGTGACATAACGTTCTGAGGTGGTTTTGTCAGGCCAAGAGGCTTGGGATTTACCAGCCCACCCTGAGCTTGCATGGCAGGGCTATGCCCAAAGCTGCCCCTAACAAACAGCCCTCTGCTACACAAACATTGCTGGGGCCTTCCAGCAGACCACGCTCTCTCCCTCCTACAACTGGGATCTTCTTGGAAAAGACCAGGTGTTTAGTTCAGCACTGAACATCTGTCCACCAGCACATGTAGCCTTGGAAGCCAGAAGAGTTTGGGTGATGCCTTGGGAGCAGGTTGATTCTCAGGGCCGTCGCTACGGTGGCTGGTTGCTGTTTTTGTTCCTGCTAGGGGGTGAAATGACACCCTGCCCTCACTCTGTCTTTTCCTGGGCACAGTGTCTGTCCCTGAAAGGCTTTGTCATCCCTGTGCCCATCACTCTCTGGGGGCAGTGCAGGGGGAGACCAACAGGTTTTAGCTAAAGCACAAACCAAAAGAGCGGAGTGTAGGGAGCTGTCATTTTGCTGCAGATTATTGTCTGTGTCCTTGCTTGGGAGTTTCTTGGCTTGGACCCATGAGGGAAACTCATCACTGCTGTCAAGGGTTTTATTTACACTCTTTGAATCCTCTGGTTGCATTGAAGGCAGTCACTGCCTCTCAGTGCATTTTTGATGACTGACTATACTTTGAACAGTGAAACCCAGCCTCAGGTTTAGCACACAGGCTGTGGTGTCCCCCATCAAATGCATTTATACCTGCCCCAGCTGTTGAACAAGGTGTACATGAACCTGGAGTGCCCATCCCAGACAGAGCTGATGAGAAAACAGCCAGTCCAACTCGAGCCGAGGTTTTGGGCAGCACCACGAGGAGAGCACAGTTTTCTGAGCTGAGAAGTAAAAATCCACTCAGGCAAACTGCTTTGCACCTACCTGGCTGTGGTTTATGGCATGCCTCAGCTCAGAGGCCCCATGAGCCCATCACCAATCTGTGCAGGCATTTCTTCCTTTTATGATCTGTAGTAAAAGTGTCCCCATTGAATCACTGCCATGGCACAGGGATGGGTGACATGTTATGCTCAGACATCCTGTATACCCAGCAGAAGTGGGGTTGAAATACTCTGAAACGAACTTGTTTCTTTTCTCTTGGCATTTGGTCCTTTGGCTAGGAAAAAAAAAAAGTTAATTTCTGGGTCCATTTATAAATATTGGAGCCTCATTTTTGTCAGCATTTGAGAGGAGAGATGCCTGCAGACAGTGCTGCCTATGGCTCCAGTCCTTTTGTAGTCCCTCTCATGAACGGAGGAGCAGATTTTGGGTGAAAAAGAACCTAAAGAACCAGCAAGATTTAATGTTAGTGGGAGGTTTAACATTCCTCCTGCATCTGTCAGGGAAGTGGGAAAAGGGAGTAATTTTTAATGTGGAGTAAATGTTAATTCAAGTTGTATCCAACTCAGAATCAATATCATTTAGTCACTAGTAAGTGGCATTTGTTCTGCTGCTCCCCAAGTCCAGGTAACAGCTCTGGAGTAGCTGTTTCAAACCATTAATCCAGCTTCTGGAGGGGCCATAGGGGATGGTTTGCACAAGTGTTCTGCTCTTATAAAAGAAATGCAGCTGAGTTATCTGCAGCACTGTGCTCTGACAAATCAGGCAGAGGCTTCCCAAACCCTCAAATGCTTTACTCCCAGTTTTTCTTTGGGTGGAGAGGTTGCCTTTTTTCATTGAGATCTTCAACACATCACTCTGTCCCCTCTACTCTGAAATGTGGGTGGCTGTGGGAGAGGGGCAGAAAGCCCTCCTGCCTGCAGCTGGGCTGGGGAAGGGGCAGCTGGCTACACAAGCCACAGGCTTTTGAACTCCTTGGCTGCCTGCCCAGCACTTTGACAAAGGAGGAAACATCTCTGCCCTAATTGCATTCCTGAAGGTCCCATAAAACAAGGTGGCAGGAGGGAGGAGAGGCCCCAGTAAGGGCATCACACATTTGCCTCTAATGAAGAAAGACTGGCTTGTTGGAGGCCAAGCTTCATTAGCTTCAGTTGCTCCAGACCTATTTTTTCTTGGATGGGGGGACATGGAACATCAGCATCATATGGTTCTCTAAAGAAATATCCCGTTATCCACCACCACTGTTCCCCAGCTCCCTGTGTGAGTGTCATTTGTGTGCTCTTCAGCCCAGGGCTCTGGTTGTGCACAGGCACATCACTAATTACAGAAGAACACTTGTCATGTTGCAGCCCTTCCTCCCCCTAAAACACAAAAGATCTCATCCTGAAAATCTATACTGCCTGAGCAGCACAGCAGCTACTGATGGTGGTCCAGCTTCAGGGGATCCAGCTTTAGTGGTTTCTCTTCTTCATTTTTTTTTAGAATTGGACAATAAATCAGATTTATAAACAGTTTTGCTTCTGTAAATGAAGCTAGTCTCTCTAGCTTGTAAGCAGCTGTGAGCATCTGAACTGGTTAAGGTGACTAAAGGTCGTGGCTGGCTAAAGCACAGCATGATGGTGATGCCTTGGAGCACAGGAGCTGGTCTGGCCTCCCTTACCAGCACAGGGTTTCCAGTGACACAGAAAACTCAGATCAGCAATAGAGCATCGGGTGTCAAATCTGCAAGTACGTGCAAGTGTCAGAATCACTTCTGAGATGGGATGTGGGAAGAGACAGCTCATTGAGAATTTGGGGTTTATTTTGCAGAGAATAGCCAAGCTGACGCGCGATGCGACTCCATCTGCCCTGCTGAAACCACTACAAAAACTGCTGAGTTCATTCAAGTCTTCAGTATTTACTTCTGAATGCTTCCTCTCTTGGTTTTAGTAAATAGGGAAGCTCAGGGAGGTTTTAGCCTCTACTAAGGCCCAGGGAGATAAGGTTTTTTTGTTCTGTTTTGTTTTAACACAGCCTCAAATTAGAAACCTCACTCGTGCTTGTGCAATTTGTTTTCACTGTACCCTGTCCATAACACATTTAACAACCAGTGGGATGATGGCTCAGTGCCAGTGCCCTGGATTCTGGTCCTGCATTAGAGCCCCACGCTTTGAGAGTAGCACTTGGGTTTGATTCCCCTGCTGGTATCTCCACCCTGGGGATTTGGATGAGATCTGTTACTGTACAAGTCACTGTGCCCATGGACACATTGTCTGGAAATAGACTTCCTTCCACATGTACTTTGGCAGTTACTATTCACCTACCCAGTGGTGGATAAAACTACCATCCTGAGTGGCAACAATAACTGCCTCTTGGATGGAGGATGCTGGTGTGCATCTGAAAATGATCAGATGTGAGAATAAAGGTGATCCACATCTTTCAGACACACAACAGCATTTTAGTTTTGATCTTAATTCTTTTCATTCCTAATGCCTAAATTTTTACCAGAAGACGCTGTTAAGAAAAAAAATGGGTGGTATTTGATTTGTTAACCTCTGAGGTGCAGGTGATGTTTGAATGTGGTTTGGAGAGGAAGGAGAGCTTCTTTTGTGCCCACTGTCTGTGGCTGTGCTGCAGATGGGGTGGCTTTTGACAAATGTACCCCTGCCAGAAGGGAAGAGGGTGGCCTGTGGCGGAAAGAAGAGAAGGAACAGAGCCTAAACCACATTTGCAATGTTTCCTTTTAAGTCAAGTCAAGTCTTGTTATCTGTAGGTTTTTCTGAGCACTGCCTAGTAAAAGAGAACCTGAAGGAGAGAGACAAAAGGACCATATAAATATGGAAGTTAAAAATAATTATTTGGCTGTTGCTAAGTGCTAGTGCAGCTGTGAGCCAGGCAGCTGCAGGGAGATGCAGCTCCGTCTCTGGGGCAGCTGCCCCGCAGGTCAATCCCTCTGTGCTTCCCATGTGGGAGGAGGATGGGGAGCACACATCTACCAGCATATTTGAGGCTTATTTTGGTGGCAGAGGATGCAGTGTCAGCTTGGGTCACTGTGCTGTAACCTCACAGTGCCAGTTGCTTTGTGAGGAGTCCCAGTCATTAGCAGCAGGCTGGGGGCTCAGGGGTCAGAGGCTGTGGGTGCTGTTGGAGTGCAGGGCATGGGAGAGTGGTTTGGGGTGAGCAGAACCAAGTAAAGTCCTCTGAAACAAAACCCTCTATCATTAGGGTGTTGTAGCACTGTGAATGCCCCTTTTCCCACCAAAGAGCAGGGTAGGAGACAGGGAGCTGAAGACAAGCTGAGTCTGGACTGGAAGACACAGCAGTCTGTGTATGTTGTCACACTGTGTGAGGCAGAGGGTGCCCTTGGCTCCTTGGCAGCCCACAAACCTGGTTTCAGGCACCTTGAAGTCTCTTGCCTACTGTGCCACTTGCAGAGCCCAGGGCAGACAACAAGGAGATGGCACTGCTATAGCATCTCTCTTTTACAATGTGGTCAAAACTCAGACTGCATGTTTATCTTCGAGCTTCCTAAAGACCTTTCTCCTTGATGCATTCCCAAAATCCTTTGCTTTTATCATCTGCAGGAGCTGCTCAGCCAAAGGTCCTGTCCCAAGATGTCTGCGAGCCAGAGAATAAATGGATAAAACAGAATAATCCCCCTGAATTAGAAGGACAAATAAACCTCTGACTTGCTGCGTCCCATAGCCTTGAGGAGCTGGGGCCAGAGCATCTGTGCCTGGTGTCAGTCTTGGGTGGGCATCCCCTCTCCAGCTTACATCCCTTCTCCACCTGTGAAATAGTTTGGCTCCAGTAAGAATAGACTACAAACATTTAATAAGGAACAAATCAAATAGGCATCAAATCACTGCTGTCCTGTTCCTTTTCTGGGGTTAAACTGCAAAGCTATTCTGCTAACTCTCATCACATGGATTGCTGTAAAGAAATGGAAGATTTAGGTCAGTTCCATTTATTCCAATCCAATGGGTCAGCTAAAAAAAAAAAAAAAAGTAAGGACCAGGTCAGCTGGAGCAGGCAGGGCTGAGGACTGTGGTGGGGAAGAACAGTCAGCTGAATCCACCTTCATCCTGCTCAGATTGATGCCACTCTTGCCCTGCTTACAAGCTCCCTGCAGATGCTGTTTGGCTGTGTGTCCAGTGTCATTTGGCTGCAAAATGTCTAAGTCCCAAATCAAGAAAAATGCCCATTTTTTTTTAATGTGTGTTTCTATAAACCAGGTCTTAGGCCAGCTGTTGAACTGTTGGTATTCCTGCATTCCTGCTTGCCCTCCTGTAGAGCGTGGGGCTGCCATGCTGTTGCAACATTTTGGAGCAGCAGAATGTGATCAAGCAGTGATTTAGAAAATATTTCCACAGGTGAGGAAGGAACTGTGGAGGTGCTTGCTGCTGCTGACACGTGGGATGTTGGCTTTTAGGCTTTGTTTTGGCAGCAAGAGCTGGTGTCTGAGCCCTGGGGTCAGCCCAGGCTGCTTCCCGTGGTGCCTTGGGTCTGGCCATGCTCTGCCAGACAGCAGTGAGCTAAAGGCTGAAACCTCTCAGCCTTTAGTGTGGAGTGTCATTGAGAAAGTCTGCTCTTCACTCACTGTGAAGAGGAGCAGAAACTACAGGGACATGTCTGGGACATGCTTACCTAAGGCTGTGGGCAGCCTGCAGTGCTCTGTGCTTGCATCATGTGCTTGCTGTGCCAGGGTGGCACCTTCTGTGCAGGGAAGGCTTATCTGAGGGCAGGGACACCCAGCCCTGAGCTCCCAGATGATTTGAAAGGCTGTAGAGAGATTCCACACTAGGGTTGTGTGAGTGGCTGGCTGGCAGTAGCATTCCTCTGTAGAAGTGTTTGATTTTAACTTGTAGGCAAAGAGTTCCTGAGCATTAGCCAGGACCAAATTCAGCAGGGTGTCCCATGGTGTTCTGGGTGTGCTCATCTCCAGGAGCTGTGGCTTGTAGTCCCAGTGCAGAGAGGAGCTGAGAGCCACGTGGGAGGTGTTTGCATTCCAAATTTCATCTTCATGAAGTCTGGCACACAGATCCTCAGTGGCCTTTTGGAGGAGCATGGGGTGACTCAGTACATGTGTTTACTCACATCTCCAGTCCTTGGGCGGCTCCTGAAACCGCTTCCTCCCAGGGCATCATTTCCATCCTTCCCCAATCCTTCTTCCTCTCAGAATTTATTTTTTCCCTTTAACCTGGTTTCTCTTCTCTTTTCAGTTTAATATTGAATCATGTGCCCCTGTCCTCTAAGAGTGTGTGCCTCCCCATCCTGCTCCACGCCTGTTCAAAGGGCTGAAGATCCCAGAGTTCAAATGGCCTCTGGGCTGGGACAAACAGCATGGGATGACCCTTATCTGCTGGCTGTGACCTGTGAAAGCAGGGCCAGTGCTTGTAGCTGCAATGTAAAAATGCCTGGTCCCCTCTAATTGCACTGCTAACAACCCCTGTGCTGTGCTTCAGGTCAGAGGTGGCTGCAGGTGGATGGTTCTTAGCTAGAATGCTCTGTGCCCCATGGATATGCTCCTCTAGATTTCTTTCACAGCAGTTAAATGCAGTATTTGTTATTACATCACCAGGCATTAACATTACATTGTAACCTGGTAAATATTATTGATTATTGTGCAGTTGGACTCTGTGGTCCTAATGGGTCCCTTCCAGCTTGAGATATTTGATGATCTTTGTATGGATTTCTCACAGGAACACAAATGATGATTCCATTTGTGTTAGTGCTAGTGCTGTGTTTATTCCTTTTGTTCCTTGGTGTTCCTGGCAGCAGGCATACCCTGCCTGCCCCACCTTGCTCACACCAGGGCTTTGTGTTGGCTTTTCACTGAAACAGCAACTAGGTTGGACAATCTCTCCCCAGTGTATGGAGTACTGCTCTCCCAGAGTCTCTATTCCTGGCACGAAAGGGCAAAGCTGCCCTTTGTTGCCCCTTCTTTCTCCCTGCCCAGGCTCTTATTGCTGTCCAAGCCTTGCAGCTCTCCCCAAATCTGGCAGCAGCTCCTTGAGGGCCAGCCCGCACAGAGCGCTGCTGTTCCTGCCTCCTTTCAGCGCAGTTTCTCCTTGTCCCTGAGCGGACCTTTAGCAAGTGTGAATGCATGCTAATGAGCCATTAAATGCCCGGGCAGAATTAAAGAATACAGAAGTGATGTCTTTGACATCTTCATGGGCGCCAGAGCTCTGTCTTTGGGGCTCTGCTCTTAAAGTGGTACAACGTGTGCGTTGCAACCGGAGGCATCATCTGAAGATTCATGCACGTACCCAAACCCCCTGTCCTGTGCAGCTGCCCCCTCCCAGGGCCAAAAACCCCCATAGAAAGCTCCAAAAAACCCAAGATGAACTCAGAAAATAAAGCTGAGATGGTCTTAGAACAAACTCGCTTTAAATGCTCTACTGGCCAGCATCTCGGTGAGTTTGGTGTCTGAATTTGGTCTCTCTGGTGATAGTCACTGACAGAAATGCACATTTGGAAATGAATGTTGTATTTGGGGCTTAAAGGCAGAGGAAAGCCTCAGACCAGCAGGTGAGTGGAATTCTGGGTCTCTGCATTTCTTGTTGACATGCACTGACAACCCGTGTGTTTTGCTTAGTTTCATTTAAAAAATTGAGCTTAGGTAATTGACCTGAAAGGGAAGTGCAGCACAGCCTGGGTGTTCATTCTTTCTTCTTTTTCTTTCCTTTGTCTTACTTTGAGTGATATTCTGACTTTTTCCAGGTACTTTGTTGAGAGAGAAATCTGTTACAAAAACTTGGACCTTTGGTGAACTTGCACCAAAGGATATGTTTGCATCCAAACACAGCACTCGGCAGGGCTTCTAAGGCACTGCATTTTGCAGAGGAAGAATGTCTCTCTACTCTGGAGCCCACTCCTCTCAACAAAGTCCAGCAGAAGGGATATTCAACCCACTTGTGCTTCAGCAGGATGGGAATTAAACTGCTTTTTATTTGAAGGATGGACCTGAACCGTAGAATTTTGCCCTGGAGATTAGAGATTTGGGATCCTGCAGCTTTGTTTTTGGAGACAAGTTTTATTTTAAGAACATATCTGGAAGTTTTTTGGGTGTTAGGAGCTGGTAGGAGTCAGCTCAGGTGTCAGAGCAGGAGGATGAAGCTTATCCTTCCTGGAGCCATCGTGTGTTGGTGGAAGGGTTGCAACACTAAAGCTTTTCTCAAGCCCTATCTAATGCCTTTCAGCAACTGCATGTTTGACATATGTCCCCTCGTGTTTCCAAATCTTCCAGAGCCTTCACAGTGACTAAAGCTGAAGTGCAGAGTTGTATAAGCAGATCAGGAAGGAAGTTTCTAAGTGGGGGAGAAGCTCCTGGCTCTGACCTGACCCTGGGTATTGCTGGTATCTGGGCAGCATTGGCAGGGCCAAGTAGAAAATGGGTTTTTTATGCCAAGCAGTTTTATTTGTCAGGCTTTTTGGGGAGAAAGGAAACAAATAGAAAGATCTGCATTCAGGGGGGTTTCATCTGTGAGCAAGTCTGTGAGGGGCTGGAGAGCTGGTGGAGAGAGGAGCACTGCTGTGGGAGAGGTGTTGCTGTGTACCATGGGAGACCCAGTGAACACCTGCATGTGGACAGATGGAGTTGATAGGAAGGGACAGTGGCCCTTTTTGAGTTAGAGGTTTGGAGGGAGACACAGTAGGGGCAAAAACCCCAGAGGATTCACACACACCACCCCCTTCTGATCTGGTTTAAGGAATAATAAGAATTGTTGGCAGTTCCAGCAGTGCCTTCCATGTCAGGTACTTAGGGGGTAACAAAGCCAAGGATGAGCACGTGCCCAGAGTGGTGGGATGGTATTTGGGCCCACGGCTCAAAGGAGAACATCACATCCATCCCAACTGCCCCCACTGAGGATGAAGCTCTGTGCCTCTGGGAGGATCTGGCACCAGCCCTTGCCCCATAGCTCTCCCTGCATCAGTAACAGAGTTGGCAGCAGGACCTGAAAGCTCCAGTTCCCAGCTCTGGGTCTCCATCCAAAAAGCCACATGCACATGTGGCAGGCTTGGCTGAGGAGCTAATATAAGTAGAAGTCAGAGATTTGTGGAGTGCTGAGCTTATTTGGAAAAAAAAAAAAAAAGAAGAAAAAAGAGGAAGGCTTTATTTTAAGAAATGCAGCTTTAGATCTCTTTCAGGAAATGACTTCTCACTGCCCATTTTGGCTTTCTGATGGATCATCAGCTGTATCTCGTGGTTGCATTTCAGCTCCACTTCTTTAGCAGAGAGAAGGAAAATGAGGAAAGGCTGGCCAGGGCTGCGACAGGAAATCCGCCTGCCCCGGATAGCTTTCAGCTGCCTTCATGAAACAGCAGTTTCCAAAACCATGTCCTCCTTGTCCAGTTCTCACTGAACCCAGAAATTCCCAAGTGAGTGAGAAACTGGAGTGCTGAGGGGGGTTTGTAATGGCAGTGCTGCACTGTGGGGGATACTGGCAGCAATGTCCAGCTGGTGATGGGACTTCTGGTACCCATGGCTTACTTAGCAGCTCGAGCCTGCATTTATTCCTTCACCTTTGGTCATTAGTCTGCATGTCCAGTGCTATTTTTTGATGATTGGTGAGCCCAGTGCTGGGACTGAAATCTTGATAAACCCATACGCCTCAGGACTTAAACATCCATTGCAATGGGAAGGTGCACAGATCATGGTGTCTGGTGTAAATAACATTCAGAAAAGTACTATTTACTTCTTACTAACCTCTTAGTGTTTGTTTTGCTGCTTCAGTATTGCATTGTGGATAAATGAGTGTGGGCAAGCTCTCTCCTGGTGTGAGTGGAGGCAGTCGGATGAATTTCAGGTTACACAGAAACCTCGGGCCCTTGGCATTTGTCCGTCTGTGTTTATGTAGTAGCCTCCTTAGCACAAGGAGGTTGTTGTGCTCAGTGGGCTCCAGGGGTTGGGGATGCTCCTGCCAACCCACCACCCTTGTTTTCCCTGCTGGACGGGCATGACCCAGGGGGTGGATCCTCAACCCATCCCCGCTGTTTAAAATATCTGAAGCTCTCTCCAAGTCCCTGTGGATGCTGAGCATCTGGCAGTGCCGTGGGCCTGAGCTGTGCCGTGGGCAGGCTGCCTGGCCTGGCCTGGCCTGGCCTCTTGATGTGCAGCACTGCCTACTTTGAGCCATGGAAAGAAATTACTAGGGAAGTTGATGATTTATTTGCCTGGACAGGCACTGTGACTTACCCTAGCCCTCTCCCAAATGAAAAACCCTATGTTTTCTAAGTGTTCCAAGCCTTTTCTGCTGCCCTTTTTCCTCCCACTCAAAATGTGCTGTTCACAGAGCCTCTGCCCCAGACATTAACCACTTTTGCTGAGAGATTGGCCGATCTGGTACAAAACTGGTGCTCAAGCAGTGCCCTGTGTCTGTAGGGTTTGACTTCTCTCATAAGCAGATGTTTTTGATCCATGGTTATGGACCCCTTCTTCACTGGGGCTCTCTGGGTGAAGAAGCAGCCAGAGCTTGTTACAGGGATGACACTGGAGAATCTGGAAATTGCTCACCATAACTTATTTCTCTTAGTTGTTTTTCCTGTGGGTTTTTCCCTATTTCAAACTAGTTGTTCAAATAACCAAAAATGACAAAAGCGCAGCCTTTCGGAGATCCTGACCCAAGTCTGGATGTGAGCACAGAGGCACAAAAATAAGTGGCTTGATTTAATGGAAACAAAATACAGTATGATCTTTCTCCTCCTGAGTGCTCAGAAACCACTAAACTGGCTTAAAAATCATGACTTGTTTTTCTTGTATGTTCAATTCATCGGTTTAATGTTCTAGAAGATGGGGAAAAAAGGAGTGTTGGAGGAGGCTTGTTTTCAAACCTTTTCTACCTCTCCAGAAAAACTAGGATCATGTTTTTTCTTTTTTTCTTTCAAAAGAAAGCTGGTGGTTTTTGCATGACTTTGTCGTCCCCAGAAGTAGGAGGCTTTAGGAAAAAACACCTTCTATGAAAAGCCCCAGTGAGAGAGCTTTTAGTGCACTGAGTTTCAGACCTCTTGGTGCAGTTCCTAAAAGGCGTGGTTATTGTGGAGGGCAGAGGGGCTGTCAGGTCAGGAGCCTGGGATGAAATCAGGGTCAGAGGCTGGAAGCTTCTGCCAGAAGCTGCTATCCCAATTTGGGAATGACCCTGCTTGGGAGCAGCGAGAACAGCGCTGGCGTGGGGGTGCCAAGCGGGGTTTGTGCTGGGGGCAGGGAGGGTTTGGGCTGTGGCTGCCAGCCTGGGGGGCAGCTGGGGTGGAATGAGCATGGTTGGATGTCCTGGTAAAAGCTGCCTGAGTGACAGTGAGATGTGGGTGAGCCTCAGTCACCCAGACTGAGTGGGTGGGATGGGGATGTGTTTTGGGATGGGGAGAGATGGAAGCACCAGCTGGGCTGTGAGTCTAGGCCCACTCTGGTGGTGTCCTTGGGAGCTGTGCACCCCATGGCTCCTGCCTGCATGGATCCCAGACTAGTAAAGCTCAGTCTGGGGACTGCTCTCCCCCAACAGAAGCATTGCTTTCCTCTTCACACCCTCCCAGCAGGTTTCTGCAGCCTCCTGACATGTGTTTTGTGTTAGCCCCCCCCGAAGGTCAGGAGCTGACTGGAAAGAATGTTATCAAATTCAGGGGGAGAATTTCATTTCCTAGTTAGATCTGGATCTTTTAAACTTCTAAGCTTGTCTCATTTTGAATATGGGAACAGAAGAAAACATCTCTTATTATGTTTGGAGGACATAATTAATGTATTTTGGCTTCACAAACCAGCTTTAACAGAGAATGTACAAACTCAAAGGGTTCAAGGGGGTTAATGTCCAGGGTGATGTCCTGCACCACGAGACTGCTGCTGGTGCAGAGGTGTCTTGAAACACACCCTCCTTGAGGACACATTGCCATAGAAATGAAACTGGGAAGTGAAACTGGGTTCATCATGAGCACAGTGGTGGAAGGTTTCCTGCAGGCACGATGGTTCAGAGACTGCTTAGCCACCTCAGCACTGTGTCTGACCATGGGAGAGCTGGAAACGAGCAGCACACTGGCTGTGCTGCAGCGTGTGAGTACTGGGTAGCATTCTGCAAACCACAGCTCTGGGTCACTGTCACCAAAAGCCTCGCTGCCACATTGCCTCAGGACTCCTCTCAGTTTGTGTCCCTAGAGAGAGGATGGAGTGTTTTCTCGCCTCTGGTGCTCCAGGTGGATGTGAGAAGTGGGACTCTTAGTGTGCCCATATGAAAAACAAATGTTTCTCATTCATGGAGTTTCTCCAGTCTTTGGGCTGTGTGGGAGATGGATGGCACCAGAAGTGTAGCTCAAGGTGCTTGCAGGAGTGGCCACTCTTTCAAGTTGATGGAAGCAGTGGAGACTGTGACATCTTTGCCACTGGAGGTCAAGATGGAAATACCTGCTCTTGGCACATTGATCATGATGAGCTTCAGCCAGTGACTTCTTGCACACTAAGCCAGTGTGGCCAAGGCAGGAAACACATGTCAACATGTTTTGACATTTTAAGCTCACACCCCACACTTAGTCACCCTCATACAGAATGGCTTTTTCTTCATCCCCGTCAATAAAACAAAACCACATCCTTTAAGATGCTGTTTCTTAAGTTTTCCAATCACAGTGGTTTAATAGGATGCATTATTTGCAAATGGCCATTTCCCTTCTCCAGAACAGTAATTTCAGGGTCCACCTCCAGCCTGCCAGGGGCTGGAAGGGATTCTAGCCTCCTGTGATTCTAGCCTCCTGTGACCTACTGATGCCTTTAAAAACTGAACCATTTAATGGTGCGGAGGCAGATTTCCTCTGGACTCACATCTTGTTCTGCATTCTGTCCTAGGAGAACTGAGGAGTGATATGAATACCATCAGCTTGCTTCTCTTGGCCCTCACATTTCAAATTCAAGCCTGACCACATTTACTAATCGCCAGCTACTTTGGATTCCTTGAAATAGTGCCATTTATCAAAACCATAGTTTATAGGTAATTTGGACACTTGCATTGCCATGGAGGCACAAAACCTGCTGTGTGTGAAAGCCCAATCACCTGAATTAATTGTGAATTAAAACCAGACACCCTATTTGGTTTGCTTGTGAAGTGATGGTCTTAGGAGTCCCCTACTCTGCAGCTGCCCCCCAGACAACAACAGCTGTGAATGTAGCTGAGCCCATGGGCTCAAACCCAGAGCTTTCTGTCTGAGGAAAGGGCAAAGCTGTCATTGTGAAGGCAAGCAGAGCAAGGGATTTTAATCTCCATCAGATGTAGGCACAGAAGGAGGTCACCTCTAGAGATCTTGTAAACATAATCTCCTTTGTCCAGTAATGTTTGAGTATGCAGGCTGGATCCAAAGCAAACGGTGGGAGTGCAGAAGAGGCTGTAGAAGGACAACTTGTGATGTGCTTAGGATATATGAGATGCCTGGTAAAACAGAAGGTGCTCCTGTGACTTTTGGCAGGGGATCTAGCTTGGCAATCCACAGCCTCTGGTAATCTTGGCACAGTGGGAGAAGCAGGGAGATCCATGGGTTTGTGTCGATGAAAGGAGCGTGAATATAATTTATCATGTCTGGGGTGCTCGAGGCTCTTTCCAGTGGAAAAGCTGAGCTGTAATTAGGTTGCTGATGAGCCTTGTATATAAGCCCTTCAGCTCTATAAACTGTGCCTGCAAAGGCATCCCTTCTCCTAGGGACCGGCCAAGGAAGAACTCGAGCAGTCTCCAGCAGATGGATGCCTCTCTGAAACCAGCTGCTCGGAGAACAGCCACTCCACTTACTGTCACTGACAGCCTTGGAGCCTGTTGACTTTCTCAGCCCTTCACTAAACCCTGTAGCTCCAAGGGGATGCTTCAGTGGAGGAGAGCCCTTACTGGATTGGTTTCTTCATCCATTTCTGCTGTGAGCTGCCCTGAGCTACTCCCTGGGGGGGACTCAGCTGGTCGCAGCAACCTTTGTGGCTCTGGCTGGGACACAGAGGTCTTCTTTGGACACAGGAAATCATGCTTGTTAATATAATTTTTTTCAAGGTTTTAGGAGAACTTCTTAAGTAAAACTGTTAAGAAGAAAGGGAAGGAAATACTTTATGAGATGGGCAACCTGCTAGGCTTTTTGCTGCTAAACTCTGGGCTCAAAACCAGCAAGGAAGCAGTACTCCGTTCCCATCTTAATATCTCTCAATGTAGACAGAGAAAGAAGAGATTATTTCATACAAAAGTAGGAAGGGGGAGGTGCCCCCTTGTTGTCTTGAGCAGCTACAGAGGGAAGCTGGAAGAGCAATGAGTAGGTATTTTTTGCTGCTGAATGTTGATATTAATTTGATATTTGTTTCCCATCAGCATCTGTTTGTTGCCCTGCCAAGTAAGGTCTCCCTGGCAGCTCTTCCTGCTGGGCTGCTGGTCCCTCCCAACCACAGCGTGCATTGGTGGCCCCGAATTCTGCTGACACCTCTCCCCTGCTGTCACCTTCAGGTCACGGGGAGTGTCACTGCGGGGAGTGCAAGTGCCACGCCGGGTACATCGGGGACAACTGCAACTGCTCCACGGAGATGGACAGCTGTGTTTCCAGTGATGGGCAGATGTGCAGCGGCCGGGGTGCCTGCGTCTGCGGGAAGTGTCAGTGCACCGAGCCAGGGGCTTTTGGAGAGACCTGTGAGAAGTGTCCCACCTGCCCAGGTGTCTGTAGCACTAAAAGGTACTCACAGGTAGCTCAGGAGGGATTTCTCGCTGGTGGGAAGGGCAGCTCTTTGGTTCCTGGGAGACTTTTCAGCTAAGGAATTACTTCTGCTTTGTTACATGTGTGATCAGCCCCAAGCAAGCCTACTGCTGCTAGGAGACCATGCTAAGCACCCTGACAGTATCCCAGGCAGAGCAGCAACAAGTCTTGTTGCCCTAGTGCTCGTGAAGATTCATGTCCCTGTTCATTTCCAGTGCTGTCTCACTCTGCAGGAAAGGCTGGCAACCCCAGTTTTGCTGTACTCTGAGCTGCAGATGTCTGGGTGCAGAGAGCTGTGAGCTGCAGAGGAGGGGAGAACTGGAATCAGAATCACTCTCCCCACCTCACAGCGATGAAGGTGCCCCAGGCATCAGCCTCAGACTAGCACAGAGCAGCAGGACTGCCTGCCTTGATCTCAGGCAGGATGGATTCTGGAGTAGCTGACGTGCAGCTCCTGACATCTAACGGGCAATCAGACCCCAAGCCTACAAGCTGCTTTGCACTTTCATTGAAGCCTAGAATAAATCCATCCTTGCAATGGAGATGCCTGGCCCTGAAGCTGCTCCTCCCATGTGGTGCAGATGTGCAGCCTCCAGACCAGCACCCAGAGAGTCCCTTCCCAAGGGCTGAATCCCTGTGTTCTTGCAGTTTCTGACATGTGCTTAATCTTCCCCTCTGTGTGTGTTCCTGCAGGGATTGTATTGAATGCAAGCTGTTTAACTCAGGAAGACTGGCTGATAACCAAACCTGCCAAAAGCACTGCAAGGATGAGATCATCACCACTGTGGATGTTCTTGGTAAGTTGGCAACAGCAGGACTGCAGGTGGTGGGAGCCCGTGACTGTGGCGTGGAACTCTTCTTAACCAGACCAAGACATATCTGTAAAGAAAGCTTCAGGGAGCACCTGTTGTTTAGAAATATGTGTGTGTAGGTAGTATGTATAGGTGTATGTGTGGTATGTGTGATGCTCTCTTTGGGCTATAATCCATACTCAAGTAAAAAACTCTTTGATTTTAAATAACATCTAACCACTACTGCCAGTGCAGAGAGCAAAGAGAGTGGGGTGAGGTCACATGAGACAGATGAGATGACTCGTGAGAGAGTGCAAAAGGACAAAGTATCACTCAAGAAAAGGCATTTTCTAATCTTCTCTTGGAAGAAGTGAGCTTGTAAGAGAAAGAAAAGCTGTTTTGAAAATGAGTTCTGCTTTGGTGGAATTGACTGCTACAAGTCCCCCTGGCAATCTCCTGCCCTTTGTGTCGTCTTCTAGAGGTCACCCCACATATGCATCCTCAGCAGATGACTTTCTCCCTGCTCTTTTCAAGATACATTCTGGGAGTCCCTGGTTGCTATTCAGGGGAGTAGAGGGGATCCAGACTTGTGACAGATTTAATCACAATCCTGACCCTGGCCTTAGCAATATCTCTTGGAGGGAGGGATGGAGATCAAGCAGGGATAAGTTACTGTCTGCATCTGGCATTTCCTCCTCTTCCTTAGTTTATAGAGGTGGGAGTCCCATACCTTGCTCAGCCTTTCACTCACTTCCTCCTAAGCTGTCTGCAGGTGATGTTTTTCCCATTGACTCCTCTCACATCCAGTGTCCCACTTTTAAATTATGACCAGTGGAGTTTCCTACCCTTCCCTTTGGGACACTTGCTCTCATTCTCTCCATTCACCGTGCAGTTTAGCAGAGAGTGCACCTGCACCAGCACCCTGTGAGAGGTTTGGAAGTTCAAAACATGCAAAGCTCCTTTCTAATGCCTGTCTGGCCAGCAAATATTGGAAATCAAAGCTCATACCTCCTGCCTGGTTAGTGTATTATGCCAAAGTCAGCTTTTGTTCTGCCTGCTCCCTGGAAGGTGAGGCTGGGCTGTAGTTTGTCAGCCTCTTGCATGGCTTTCAGAGAAAAAACAGCCAGACTTCTACTTTAAGACATTTTTGGTAATTATGCATATGCTTCTGTTGAACTGTTGTAGTCAGATTGCACATAATGGGAGCTCAAGGCACTTTGTGGCTTGGAGATCTGGGATGCTAGAGAAAAAGGTAAAGAAAAATATTCCTAAAGAAAGTTCTTGTGGACTATGGACTTCTTCACAGGCAGACTTGGCCAAATCCTGTTTTTCAAGTGCTTTTGTATAATTTAGCACATATTACAAGACCCTGCTGAAAGGCAGAATGCTGATATTTGTCACAGAATACATAGGTCTGTATTGTCCTGGCAGAGGAGGATGGGACCTTCTTAAATATCAAATTGCAATGAACATAGCCTTGAACATCCCAGCTGCCTTTTGGCTCTGGATATGACGCAGTCAGGGCTTCAAAGCTTTGTAGAGCAGGGGCCTCTGTCATTGGACTCATGAGCCAGAAGGCTGCCTCATGGGAGACTTGTATGACTTTCTTTGGACTCTGCAGGATCTCCTTCGGTTCTGCAGTATTACCTTTGCCTTCCTGGCAGTTCCAGAGAGGAGCTTTCGGCGTGAGAGGAGATGACAGGTCCTGCTCCGAGCTGAACCTGGCAGCAGCACACATCAGTGAACCTGAAAACTCAATGGAGCCCTCACACCTCTCTCTGTTGATATGTGATCTCTGAAACCTAGTGAAGACCAACAGAAATCATTACTATTGAGACTTTAATCACTGTGTCTTTTACTGAAATAATGGTGCAAGAATGGGTGTGAAAGCAGCTAGACCTACAGGAACTAAGATTTGCTGCTCAACTCAAAAGGGCATTAGTCAAGAAACATGGAAGTATTATGTATATTAATCTAGTTAGTACTTTGCTTTGTAACAATCAGCACTTTCCTAGCCCATGCTCTGCTACCACTGTGTAGATAGAGGAGGTTTTCCTGTCTCAGGGTAGGAACAGCTGAGGTTTGTCCACACCAGGAATGTGTGAGGACTCACCAGAGGGGCAGCTGCATCTGAGCTCAGCTGTTGAAATGGAAGGTATTAATCTTTTAACTGGATGCAGGTCAAAAGCATTGAAAGGAAAAACAAACAGACAGGAGAGAGCTAAGGGGCTGGCATAGTAGTGACCATTAATGTGATCATTTTTCAGCATGACAGGCATGCATACAAGATCTGTGGAAAGCTATTTCCAGGTGCCTAAGACAAGGTCATGCATGTCTTTGCCAGCCAACAGCACTGGGTCCCCAAATTCCTCTCCCATGAAACTCTCAGCCCTTGCAGGCTTGCAGAGTTGTGCTCCTGTCACAGCCAGAGATGCTTCCCCAACTCCCTCCAGTCACTGCCCCTGCAATGGGGGCATTGAACGGGCTTTGGCTGTGCAGGGAAGTGCCTCTGCTGAAATCACCTCTTAAGCTAGATCTGTAAATCTTAGGTGATTGCTTTGCTCAATCTTAAATTGCTTCTGTGAAGCAGCCTTCCTCAGGAGCACTGACAGCGACCAGAGTCTGTCTGGTGCTATGGTGTGTCAGACACAAACACACAGCACTCACATAGCCCTGGGAATAAAGTCCTCTCATTTCTTGCAACTCCTCTATCTACACATCATCCTTGCAACCAACTCCTCCCTTCCCCCTCCCTCCCTCCCTCCTCCCCTTCCCATTTTCCTTTTCTATCTCACTCTTTGAAAACAAATTTCTCAGCCGTTTCCGGAGCTGGAGCCATTCGGTACAGCTGGAGCACAAGCTGGCCATGGGCTGCTGCTGCTGGCCCTGTCTGAGTCAGTGCCCACTCTTCAAGAAATGTAGAAAATTAAGAAGAAAACGGCATTTATTGCAGAAGTAGACTTGCATGAAGGAAAGTCTATGAATGTCTGTGAATGTGTGTGTGTGTGAGGTTGAGTCTGTTGGTTATGCTATGTTTGCCAAGTGCCACATTTTCTCAAGCAGTAAATCTGGACACTGCTCAGTTACATTTTGTATGAGTTGTGATCAAACTGTGCTGCTTACCAGGCTTACTCCCCATTCCTCTGCTCCCAGGCATCCCTGGAAAGTTCTGCTTATCTTGCAGGGGAGAGCTGTGCTAATTCCTAATATTGAACCTGCCCAGGGAGACAACTGAGCTGTAAAGCAGACTGGTATTGCAGCTTTAGACATAGCCTGTTAGACAGGGTGCCTAGTTCAGAATCAAGAAACCCACACCATTTTGAGTTGTTAGGGGGAAATTACGTTAAAAAATAGAGGGTGTTGTAAGCATTTCTTTGAAAAGTTATGGTACAAAAGTTGTGAATTGTTTAGGATTTTTTTAACGTATAAAAACTTATACAAAATTCTGTGATTCTTGCATCTGGTTCCAGAAACGGATGACCCCAACGCGATCCTCTGCGCCTACCCAGTGAACAACTGCGTCATGAAGTTCACCTACTTGGAGCTTCCCAGTGGGAAATCCAACCTCACCGTCCTCAAGGAGCCAGGTTGGCACTCCCTTGGGTTTCTTTTTTGACTGCACAGGCAGCCTCAGGAGAGGTGATGGGCTGCTGGGGAGCCTGGTGGGCTGCAGAAAGGCTGGCTGCATGTGTGAGCAGATAAACCAGGGTGATTTAAACTGAAGTGTTTTATGGTGATGAAACCCAGCTCCAAATGCTCCCAACTTAGTAAAAAAGAACTGTGCGAGTAAACCTTGCACCTGAGCCATCAGCATTGCCAGCAAGTGGCTGAAGAGCTTTAGGAAGCTGAATTAACTGAAACCTATTTAAGTAGCAAAAAAGTATGCTTGATTTGGAGATAAAGCCCCTGAGAGCAAAAACATCAGAAGGGGACACCTGGTGCAGCTGCCGGTTAAGTCAGGATGTTGGGAAAGCCCTGCACCACCTAAGGATTTCCACATTGCCAAGGAGTTCTGGTCCAGGCAATGTAAGGGCTGTGTGTCCCTACTCCCCTCCACAGGCTGTGCAGACAGCTGTGCTTCCCAGCATTATTTAATCACATACAATGCAGTTGCTCAAAGAAAACCCCTCGTGGTGTTGCAGGACAAGCTGACGAGCATCCAGCAGTAGCTTCTTGTGATTTGCTCTGGTCCTCCGAGGCACGGGCCAATATGGGAAAGACTGAGATTCCTCATGTTCTATTTCAATTATGCTGCAGTTTGCACTTAATTGAAAGACCAGCTGATTAGCTGACAGTTAATGTCCTTATATAAAAGTCCTTAGTGATCACCTGTCTCTGTGTGGGAGAAGCTGAGCTGGCTTTTGCCAGAGGCACCTTAACTCTCTGTGTCCCACATGGGTCAGCTGGCATTAAAACCCTGCATCACTGTTGGACAGTGGCACTGCAGCCCTACTACATGACATCCCAGCTCTGGTGACACGCATGGGAGGTGTCCCTTTGACCTGCCTCTAGCCAGGAATTTATTTAATTAAAAAAAAAAATCAGTTTGATTTCAGAGGGGACTGTTGCTTTGTCAAATTTAGCCACTGCTGCTAGTGCTGCCTGAGGTCACTTGCTCTATGGCCGCAGTCCAAGTTATTGCCTGATCTGGGATGCACTCACACCAGAGCTAATTAGCTTTTCTGCCTCACTGCCAGCCTGCAGCTCAGCCCCCAGCGCTGTGACCATCGTGCTGGCAGTGATTGGCAGCGTGGTGCTGATTGGCATCATCCTGCTGGCGCTCTGGAAGCTGCTCGTCACCATTCACGACAGGCGGGAGTTCGACCGATTCCAGAGCGAACGCTCCCGTGCCAGATATGAAATGGTGAGCCTGGGGTGGGGGTGCTGTTGGGGTATGGTGGAGCTGTTGGGATGCAGAAAAACAGCTCTGCAGTGATGGAGAAGGGTGGCAGGAACGAGGGATGCAGGTGTCCATGCCCTGTGGTGCCTTCAAGGTCCAGCATCTTGCACTGCCTTCTCCTAGGCAAGTTATAAATGCTTTGCAAAACTATACCCAGCCTTTAGTTTCCAAGCAGAGCTGCAGGCTGATGGAGGTAGGGGAGACTGTGGTGGCAGTCACATTGGTCAGGTCTGTGAGGGAGCCCTCCTGGGAGGCTTTGAGGGGGGGTGCTCAGCATTGGAGGGCAGTGCCTCTGCCTGCAGGCAGGATGGAAGGTGGGTCTGATGGACCAGCTCTGGTTAAACAACACTGCATTTGGATCTGAATGTTCAGTTCACTCAAAACCACACACAGCGCTGTCACCAAATGAATTGGTATGTTTTTACCGCGACACGGACTTTGTTCCTCATCTTTGTTCTTTTTGTCTGCTCCTCTCTCCAAAGGCATCCAATCCTCTCTACCGAAAGCCTATTTCCACACATAACGTAGAGTTCACGTTCAACAAGCTCAACAAGTCTTACAACGGTACAGTTGACTGAAGGGGTCTCAGTGCCTGGCACTGCCGTGGACAATTGCTTGAATGGCCGGGCTGCTTCCCCACTTGAAGATGGGATTCTCTTCAGGGGCGAGAATCCCTTACGACGGGACTGGTCGATGACCAAAGCCTGTTATTTGCACAGTAAGGAGAAAGGTCTGGTTCATTCTGGAAGCACAGATATGAGGGCAGGGTCCCTGCCTGTGTTGATGGACTCTGAGCCGTGTGCATCTCCATACCCCAGCTTCCCAGATGTATTAAACCTTCCAACTAAGTGAACCAAGTGCCATATTGCAGCTTTAGACATATCCTGTTAGAAAAGGTGACTAGGTCAAAAATCAGGGGAACCCACTCCATCACAAGTTGTTAGGGGGGAATTAGCTTGAAAACAGGGTCTTGGAACCATATGTGTAAGAAATTAGGATAAAAAAGCTCTGCAGTCTTTAGGATTTTTTTTATATAAACCCCTAAATAAAACAGTTGTGCATATATGATGGTGTGAGTAGAGTGGAATGTTTCTTTGCTGAGAATGGATTTATTAATAGAGCCTTATCAGTCAAAGCATGGCTATAAAACATGGAGCTGGACCTGTAGGGACTGCCACAGAAGTTGTGTTGATTTAATATACTTGTGTTGACCTTGGGGCAGGGAGTGCCTCAGGGAGCTCCTGCTCTGAGCCAATGGTATTAAACAGATTGGAAACTGGTGGGAGCTCAAGGAAAAGGGAGTTCAGTCTGAGGAAACTAATTTAAACACCCATTCCTTACGGTGTGCAAGTAGGTGTCCAGCCTGGGTGGCTACAGGAGAGCAGCTGAGAGCACACAGCAGCTCATCCAGACTTCTGACTTTTTACCAGAGGACTGTTGCTGTGGGGTCCTGTGGAGCCCAGCTAGAAAAGCAGGAGAACCCTGAGCTTTTGGAAAGAGACCTGGATAAAGACCAGTGTTGTTGCTTCACAACATATATTTTACTTTGTTTTTTTTCTTTTTTTTCATTTTTCCCCCCAAACTATTCCCCCAGCCCTGTCTGTTTTCCTCTGGAGCTGGGGTTTGGGTTACCCTGCTGACAGCTGCAGCTTTAAACCCACACAGATGGGGCTGCAGCCACTGCAGGAAAGAGAAGCTGGAGCAATTGCTACTGCCTGGATTTTTTTTTCCTTCTTTTTTTTAATTTCTTTTTTTCTTGTCTCTTCACCCTGAACAGATCATGCAATAGTCAGCTGAAGGAAACTTGCCAGGGAAAAGCAAAAACAAATGGTGTTCATTGTTTTGACTTGCTCTTCTCATTGGAAAAGGGCCATGGGCCCATCCTTCCGGATTTATTTTTTTATGTGTTTTTGCCTCTATAAACAGAAGCTCTTATTTGTTCAGTAAAAACAGCTCTCCTTCAAGAACTTTGTGCCCCCCCCTCCCCCCGCCTACAAGCAGCACTGAAGAAATGCAGCAGACCATACTAAAAATGTCTTGGAACTGGGATTTTTAGGAGGGCAGCAAGTGGCGCCTTGGCGGTATCAGTGATGATCAGGTGGGGTAAAAAACTCAAAACCTCAAGCAAATGAAATTTATGCTGTCTTCCCACTTGATTCCACTAAATCTGCCCTAGCAGGGGAGGGGGGGTGCATAGATCCACACTGAAAACAAGTGGAGGGGCAGGCTCTGGTTAAATGCTGCCGTCATGTAACTCACCATGGCTGGGCTGGAGGCTGTGCTGCCTCCTCCTGCAGCACCACGAGCATCAGGACAGGCCTGAGTACTGCACAGGGGCAGCTCTTCAGAGCTTCACATCTCCTACACCATAATGAAGTCCAGGCTACAGTTTACAGGCCGAGAAATTGCATTTTGAATAGCTGGGACTAACCTTGCCACCTGGGAAGGAGCATCCATGGGGTAAATTTGGGATTTGTGATCATCCAACTGCCATGTGCCAAGATGGCAAGACAGATTTCATCACTGACACAAAAAATAGAAAGCAGCCAGAAAATAATCATCACAAGGAGACAGAGCAAGTTTTAGCTTGGTTCATGTGGCTGCCTCACACAAGTCATACTGCCCCAGGCACAGAAAGGGGGAGCAGGAAGGAAAGCCCAGGAAAAGGAAGGGCAGGAATGCTTTAAACCAGCTTTGCCACCCAAAGCAGCAAATGCTGTGAATACACTTCTGCTTCAGTTAATTTGTGAGGGACCAAGCAGTTCAAAAACAAATCCACCCCTTTGCACTCTGAAAGGAGAGGCACAGGCAGTGCCCCCCTGCCACCCTTTCACTTGCACTCTTGCAGATTACCTTTGTGCTGTGGCATTTCCCACAACACTGGGTTAGGGCTGAGAGACTGGGCAATCCAGGCAGTTGTAGGGAGCCAAGATTTGACTCATTGCTAAAGGGTGGTTTGGACAGGGAGAGTGGAAAAAGCAGAGAAAAGGCTTGGGGACGGGACTGCAAGTGCCCTCCTTCCCCTGCCCAGGGAGACAACTCAGCTCTAAAGCAGACTGGTCTGCAGAGTAGGCTGAGAGCAATGTGGGACCAAATAAGCAAGGGAAGGGTGCCACAGGCCAGGCTGCTAAGCCAGTGTACAAAAAGAATGAATAGGGTTGATGCTGTCAGTGCTGCCTGTGATGCTGCACCAGGCAGTGCAGAGCAGCCCCCCAAATTCAGCTTTTCCACAAGGTTACATCTTAAAAAAAAAGTAAGGAAGAACTGCTAAGGCTTTGTGTTACTGGGTAAGCAGATCTGCCTTTACCCTTGCAAGAGTAGTGCCAAGCACAGTCATGGGAGTGGTGTATTTCAGTCAGCAGCAGTTTATTTGTGTCTGTAAATACATGCAGCCTGACCACAGCTAGCATTCCTGAATGAAAGCTCCAGCAGAAGGCTTCAACGGGTCAAATGTGATGGAAAAATGTCAGTGCTTGTCTAGCCAAGCTGGAATCCGGATGCCCTTGCAACATCATCTCTTGTTTCCCCAGCCACAGCTGACGGCTGCTGCTGCTGTAGGGTTGCTGGGGCTGGGCTCACCAGCCTTTTCTCTGTGCTGCTGGTCTGGGGGAGGAGACAGCACCATTCCTTGGGAAAAGTCAAGGCCAGTGGCAGCATTATATGTTTTGACAGTTGTGGAGATGCACTGAAATGGTTCTCTGTTGCACAAGCCTGAGTGAGGCATGCCTGCCTGCATGCTCATTGCCCTCTACAGTGGACCAAGAAGGTGCTCAGCAGCTGAAGGCAAAGCCCAGGCTCTGGAAGATGAATGCTCCACACTCTTGAACTTATTTAACCTTGTGTTTCTCCAGCCAAGTGGAAAGCCAAGGAGCTACAATGTTGAGAAAAGGATCACTAAGCTGCCTGCAGGAAATGCCACACTTGGGGTAACTCACTGCATCTGCAGCCTAGCAGCCTACCCCAGCACCATCTCCATACCTGAACACATGAACTGGAATTGACTGTTGTTCTCCTTTCCACTGCCAACCTGCAAAAGTCAAAACTATACAGCAGAGACACAGGAGTTTATTCATCCTGTCCCTTTCTGCATACCCACTAGTTTATGCTCATGTCCACTGGATGCAGCCAGATCAAAAACTTGTCCTTTCAGCTGCCATGACCCAGGATCACCCAGTCTGTGGGGGCAAAGGTCGCAGCCATGGGCTTGCAGGACCCTGTTGTGCACAAGGACATGGAGGCTCTATTTCCTAAATTATTTCATTGCATTTTAATACAAGTCACCACTATCAAGGCAAGCCTACTGATGATTAGCAAAACAAGTGTATCTATGCTACAAATAACTGCTGTAAGTCTGTCGTGGTTTAACCCCAGCTGACAACTCAGCCCCACACAGCCACTCTCTCACTCTGCTGCAGTGGGATAGGGGAGAGAATCGGAAGAGTAGAAAAGTGAGAAAACGTGGGTCAAGGTAAAGACAGTCCCATAAGTAAAGCCACAGCTGCACACAAGCAAAGCAAAACAAGGAATTCATTCCTTCAGAGTCTGGCTGGCAGGTGTTCAGCCAGTCCCAGGAAAACTGAGCTCCTTCATGCCTGGTGGTGACATGGGAAGGCAAATGCCATGACTGTGAACGTACCCCCCTTCCTTCTTCTTCCCCCAGTTCTGTGTGCTGAGCATGATGCTCTGGGATGTCCCTGTGGTCAGTGGGGGTCAGCTGTCCTGGCTGTGTCCCCTCCCAGCTCCTTGTGCACCCTCAGCATCCTCACTTATGGGGTGGGAGGAGGAGCAGAAAAGGCCTTGAATCTCTGTAAGCTGTGCTCAGCTGTAACTAAAACATCTCTGTATTATCAACACTGTTTCCAGCAAAAATCTGAATTGTGCTTGCTGCTCTGGAAAAAATTAACTCTATCCTAGCCAAAACCAGCTCAAGCAGATATATATTTCAACAGCAGCAGAAAGCAATGTTAGCAGTAATGAATATTAGTGTCAATTCTATATTTCAATTTTACAAGTCACCATAAAATTACCACTAGTAAAGCAGCAAAAATACTTACCAGTAATTATTATTTAGGACAAGAGGAAATGGCTTCAAGTTGTACCAGGGGAGGCTTAGATTGGATATTAGGAAAAATATCTTCACTGAAAGGGTTGTCAAGCATTGGAACAGGATGCCCAGGGAAATGGTGGAGTCAACAAACCTGGAGGTGTTTAAAAGGCAAGTAGTAGCACTTCGGGAAGTGGTTTAGCGGTGGACTTGTCAGTGCTGGGGTAACACTGGGATTCAATGTGCATAAGGGTTTTCTCCAACCTAAATGATTCTATGGTTTTATGATTCTAATCTAACCCTTTCTTACTTGGAGTGAAGAGGTCATGGTTCACTTTGGAGGTATTTGAACAACAGACAGTGTGCTCAGAAAGGCAGCAACCCTCCTTTTGTGCATTCAGCTCCTAGAGTTACTGGATGGCAGCACAGACTAAAAATATATACTCAATGATCCTGAAGGTCTTTTCCAATCTAAAAGATTCTGTGATTATATGCATGCCTGTATATATGTATGTGTGCATATATATATATGTGTGTGTGTGTATGTGCACATACATATGTAAAATTTTATAAATACATACATACATATATAAAATGTTGTATAAATTGTTGCTGGTACCAAGTGCTTGTCAAATCCATCCCAGCAGTGGGGCCAGCTGACAATGGGAGAAGTGTCACTTGGACAATGTGTTGGGTCTCACTGAGACAGAGTTCATTTTCCCTTAGCACCCTCACAGTGCTGTGCTTTGCAGTGGAAAAGGTGTTGATAACACACCACTGCTTTGGCAACTGCTGAGCAGACTGTCCCTCTAACATTCCCCCCCGCATCAAGGGGCTGGGAGTGGGCAAGATCCTGGGAGGGCACACAACCAGGCCAGCTGACCCAAATTAACCAAAGGGATATTCCATACCGTATGATGTCAGCTCAGATACAAAAGCTAAGGAAGGGAGGAGGAACAGGGAGGCATTTGTTACTCTGCAGAGTTTGCCTGCTGGAGCCACCTCTATGCGTGCTGAAGCCCTGCTTCCTGGGAAGTGCCTGAACATCGCTGGCTGATGGGAAGTAGAGTTTGACTTTTTCCCTTTGCTCATGCACATGCAAACTTCTGTTTTTCTATTTTTATGCTTTAGTAAACTGCCTTGTCTCAACCTATGATTTGTTTTCCATCTTATTCTCTCCCGTGTCCCGCTGCGAAGAGGAGCAATAGAGAGGCTCAGTGGGCACCTGGTGCCTGGCCAAGGTCAGCACACTACAGTCCTTTTTGGTGCCCAAACGTGGGGTGAGATAAAGGCAGTTTTATATATAGATATATATATATATATATCTGTATTGCATGCTGTAGTAAAAAGTAAATCATAGTTATAGAGTAGGAAGCTCTCGTGCAGGACACGGAGTTTGTCAGCTGCACTGCTTATCTCTTTATTTTGCTGAGTTTGGGAACATGTTAACAAAAACAAAGGCTCTGTGCTTTGCTCTTACACTGATGGCCTTGTTTGTGGGGAGCTATGTTCTGGGGACCGTAATTGATGTGAATGCTTTTTTAATGCAGGCTCCCATGGTCTTTGCTCATCCTTATGTAAGATATTTAATACTCTTAATAATATTAGCTAATACTGTTGGCATGCTCTGGAGTTTATGGAATCTGGCATCATCCTGGGGTAGGAGAAAACAAACTTTAGGTGAGGAGATATTGAAAGACGCCCTGAAGCATCCAGTTCCTGGGTGGCAAGGTGCATGGAACGATTTGGGCAGGTTCCTAGGGCGGTTATCACCTCCCATTGCCTGGGACTTTACACCTGAACAGGTAATCAACCCTGACAAACTGACCCGTCAGCTGATAGAAGGGTGCCTTGCCCACCCCACTGAACACCAGCAGCTTCTTGCTCTGTACTGGGGCCTGGCCTGTGCCTACCGAGCCACTGTTCAGTACTCTCAGAGGACTGTAGTTGAGGCAGGAGCCCAAACTGCATTTGAGGACACTACGGCTGAGTTAGGGACTCCAACCTCAGCAGCTACAGTAACTGCCCCAGAAGTGAAAGCAAAAAAATGGACAAGGCAAGTCACACACCCTTTGCATCGATTAGTAAGGGAGGAAGAAGAAGAGGAGGAAGAAGGAGAAGTAACAGTAGGAAAGGAGGGCATAGATCAAGAAGCAGGTCCTTCAACAAAGAAATCAAAAGAACTGAGGCAAATCAAACAGGTAACCGAAGTTACTCGGTCCCTGACCTCATCAGAACTTCGAGACTTGCGAAAAGATTACAGCCGCCAGCTGGGTGAGCCAATTTCTGCCTGGCTGCTTCGATGCTGGGACAATGGGGCCGGCAGACAGCAGTTAGAAGGTCATGAAGCCCAACAGCTGGGATCCCTTGCTAAAGATCGGGAAATTGAAAGAGGAATTGGAAAAGAAGGAGCAATTTGCAGCCTCTGGAGACGGCTCGTCTCAAGTGTGAGGGCAAGATACCCGTTTAAGGAAGATCTGGTGAACTCCCCAGGGAAGTGGACCACTGCAGATGAAGGTATCCAGTACTTGAGAGAATTAGCAGTGCTGGAAATCATCTATAGTGATCTAAAAAGTGACAGGGTCCCTGAAGATCCAGAGGATGCCACTTGCACAATGGCCATGTGGAGGAAGGTGGTTCAAAGCGCCCCTGCATCATATTGCAGCAGCTTGGTATCACTGTACCACCCGCAAATGGATACACCAACCGTAGAGATGGCGTCCTCCTGGCTCCGAAATGTAGAAGAAACTCTGGGCGCTTCCTCCTCCCTACAAGCCAGCAGCCCAGCTTTTAGGGGCAGCCCAAGAGATCGGTCCTCTCCTTCCCCGGTCAGAGGGAAGGGAAGCCCCAAGCGCAGGCCCCGTGGTGAGCTCTGGTTCTTTCTGCGTGACCAGGGGGAGGACATGAGGAAGTGGGTAGGTGAACCCACCTTTAAGCTGGAAGCCCGTGTCCGTGAACTGAGAGGGAAGAAAGCTGTTAAAGGGTCACCCAAGAAGACTGCCAGTGTAGTTGCCACAGAGAGACAAGAAGGCAATCAGCGATTTCCCAGACATAAAAGAGCTAAAATCACTTCCTTTCAGCCTGATGAGGGGACTTCTGATCTGGCATCGCAAAGGTCAGATAGTGAATACTCTGACCAGGAACAGGAATAAAGGGTCCCTGCCTCTGGCCAGGAGGAGGAAAGGGATGACCAGGCATACTGGACTGTGTGGGTTCGATGGCCTGGCACATCAGATCTGCAGAAGTGCAAAGCTTTAGTAGATACATTGTACATTGATGCCATCAATGCACAGAAATGCAGAATCCATCTGGATCTTTGGAGTGACAGGGGGATGCCAGGAGTTTTCTGTGTTAGAGGCCAAGGTGAGCTTAACAGGGATCAAGTGGGAAAAGCACCCCACTGTGACTGGCTCAGAGGCCCCTTGTATCCTTGGCATCGACTAGATACTTCAAGGATCCAAAAGGATATCCATGGGCTTTTAGTGTATACAGGGTGAATACAGAGAAGATCAAAGAGTTATCCACCCTGCCTGGCCTCTCAGAAGATCCCTTCATTGTAGGATTGCTGCGGGTTGAATGAAGACCAGCAAGTACCAGGACTGTGCAGCAGCAGCAGTATCTCACCAGCCAAGACTCTGTAACCCCATCCATTAGTCCTTGGAGAGCCAAGGAATGATCAGCAGGACCTGCTCACCCTTTAACAGCCCCATATGGCCAGTGTGAGTCTGATGGGGAATGGAGGCTGACAGTGGACTGTTTGGGCCTGAATGAGACACCTGTGAGTGCTGCTGTACCTGACATGTTGGAAATTCAATGTGAGCTGCAGTCAAAGGCAGCCAAGAGGTGCCACACAGGTTGTACACAAATGTGAAACGTGCTGCAATCAAGTGAGCTACACAAGTGGAGTCTCCTTGGAGAGAGGGTGGTGGCTGGGGTTCCAGAATGGTGAGGCCTGGCAAATTGACTATATTGGGCTGTTGCCACGCCAAGGCAAGAGTTACATCCTCACCATGGTAGAGGCAACAACTGGCTGGCTGGAAACATCCCCTGTAAAACATTGCCACTCCTTGAGAGACCTTGACATCCCAGGCCTTGAGGGACAGATTTTGTGGCAACATGGTACTACAGAGAGAATTGAATCAGACAGTGGGGGTCACTTTAAAAATAAACTCATAAACTCTTGGGCAAAGAAACATGGCATTGAGTGGATATATCACATCCCTTATTACCTACAGGCCTCTGGGAAGACTGAAAGATATAATGGACTGCTGAAAACTATGTAAAGAGTGTAAGGTAATGGGGCATGGAAGCACTGGGATGAAAATTTAGCAGAAGCTACTTGGCTAGTCAACCCTAGGGAATCTGGTAACCACCCTGGTCCTGCCCAAATGAAACCCCTTCACACTGTGGGAGGAAATAAGGTCCCTGCACACATAGGGAAGTGGGAAAGTCAGTCTGGATTTCTCCTCCTATGGGAAAAGGCAAGCCTATTTGTGGGATTGTCTTTGCCCAAGGACCTGGATGTACTTGGTGGGTGATGAAGAAGGATGGGGAGACCTGGTGTATACCTCAAGGAGATTTAACCTTGGGGGAAAAATAATCTGTGGTGTGAGTTGTATGTTGCAGGAAGTAGCAGAGATGACACGAACTGATGAAGAATGAATTTTGCAAGGAGCAGGAAGAATGCAACAACAACCTGAGACAGGCTGGTGTCAGTGCCCAGCAATAAAGTGTGCTGCTTCTCCTGTCCAGATCACTCATCCTGATGGAATGGAGCCCAAGTCATGGATCTGGAGGGATGAAAGAAGCCCATGAAATCGAAAAATAATATCTATCATTGAAAGGGCAGGGGATAGTGGTTAATGAAAACGTATGTTTGATATAGAGATGATTTAAGGATGTACTTTAAGTTGTGTGTGTGGGCAAGAAGGCATTCCAGTAATGAGAAATAAATACAGTGGAACAGTTGGAAGATATATAAATTATGTGGGATCTGAGTATGACGCAAATGGTATGGAATGAGGGGTGGACAGTGCATGGAATAAGGGGCCTGACTGAGACAGAGTTCATTTTCCCTTAGCACCCTCACAGTGCTGTGCTTTGCAGTGGAAAAGGTGTTGATAACACACCACTGCTTTGGCAACTGCTGAGCAGACTGTCCCTCTAACATTCCCCCCCCATCAAGGGGCTGGGAGTGGGCAAGATCCTGGGAGGGCACACAACCAGGCCAGCTGACCCAAATTAACCAAAGGGATATTCCATACCGTATGATGTCAGCTCAGATACAAAAGCTAAGGGAGGGAGGAGGAACAGGGAGGCATTTGTTACTCTGCAGAGTTTGCCTGCTGGAGCCACCTCTATGCGTGCTGAAGCCCTGCTTCCTGGGAAGTGCCTGAACATCGCTGGCTGATGGGAAGTAGAGATTGACTTTTTCCCTTTGCTCATGCACATGCAAACTTCTGTTTTTCTATTTTTATGCTTTAGTAAACTGCCTTGTCTCAACCTATGAGTTGTTTTCCATCTTGTTCTCTCCCGTGTCCTGCTGGGAAGGGGAGCAATAGAGAGGCTCAGTGGGCACCTGGTGCCTGGCCAGGGTCAACCCATGCTGCATCACAGAACCTGGAGTCAGCCTGGCATCCCAGGTGAGGTCTGCTCTGCCAAGGAAACACCACCGGGAGCAAGGATTTGTGCACATTGGGATGCATCAGAAAAAGAGGCTCCATCTGGGGTAAAAAGTAAGTCCTTTTTATACCACAAAGACATAACCAGGCATAGGACACCAGCACTTGGAGCACTCAATAGATGCTGCTGACTTCTATTTTCATCTGGCACAGTCAATCAATGATGATGTAAATTGGGACAGAACACAAGCTTGTATTGATTCTGGAAACCTCATGGACCTGTTAGTACAGGGTTAAACACTCTGCCTTGATTACCTACAGGGTAATGATTGTGTTGAAAGTTAAGTGTCAGAACTTGAGATGGGAATGCCTAAGGAGCAAGATGTGCTGTGGTACAAGTGTCTATCTTCTGTGGTGATAATGTCTTAGTGCCACAAAAACAGAACCATCCAGGGGTTAAAAAGTTGGCCACCAGCTTCACCCAGGGTCATTGTCATGTTTGTAGAATGAATTAGAAAAACACAGATTAGAAAAAAAAATTCCATTTTGTTATAATCAGAGTGCCCAATAGAGGTTATGATCTATACAGCCAATTGTGTTGCTTGGGTCATAGATGTCCCAATTATCATCAGTACTAAGCCAACTCTGTAGACAGCAGCATGTAGAATTAGGACCAGTGAGATTACAGTATCTATGAAAATTCATGTTATTAACATTCCATGTAAGATGCCAGAGTCCATTAAAACCTCATTTGTTTGTATTTGCTGATTCATTATTTCAGGTCCATGAGGTTTCCAGTATCAATACAAGCTTGTGCTCTGTCCCATTTACACCAAAACCACACTTGGGTGTGATTGTAACACAAAGTGTAATTACAGTTGCTTATCTTCCTCACCCAAATTGAACCTGTGTCCTGGGGCATTACAATGTACTATTAGGGCCTCAACATATGAATGTGCTTTAAAGGTTGTTGTTATTGATAATTTGGTGTACTGGGGAGTAAGTATGCCAAATTAGGTTGACACCAAGATGCTTCAGAGACAGGTTCTGCTGAGTCTCAAAATTTGGCATCTAATGATCAAGGGTGGTATAGGGAATGCCAACAATCCAATTTATTGCCTGCTCGAGAAATTATATTCATAAATTGTACAATGTGATCACAATTCTATCCTTGAAATAAGGAACAAGAAATAACATAATGACAAGGCATGGTGTACATAATGTAACAGTTATAAAAAAGACAAATGCTCATGATGTTGTTTCACTTCATGCCAACTTGCCAAATCAGTAGGATATCTGGAGTAGTGGAGGAAGCCCATGGACCCTGAGAGTAATAACTGCTTGTTAAAGGACAGGGGACAGTAGTTAATAAGAATGTATAAATCTCTGTGTTGGTTATAAAGGTGGTTTAACTGTGCGGTTTGAGTTGCAAGCATTGGTAAGAAGGGATTTCAGTACTGAGGACTAAATACAATTGAATCATATACTATGTGAAGTGCTGGGCCCCACAATTTAAGAATGATGTTAGGGTCCTTGAATGCATCTAGAAGACTCCAGGTTTATCTAGTTTAGAGAAAAGAAGTCTGACGTAAGGCCTCATTGTGCTCTGCAGCTTCCTGAGGAGGGGAGGTGGCTCCTTCCCTGCCTGCAGCGTGCTGATGCCTCCCCCATCATGCCTATCCCACAGTCTGCAGGATGACTATGGGCATCTCCTTTAGCCAGCCTACTGTGAGTCCTGTTCCTTGCAGGAGATCCCCTAATTGTCTCCATTCCAGATCACGTTCCTGTTTGCAAGGGGCCACTTTGTGTCAGATCTATTGCATTTCAAGCACTTTTTCCCTTATTCTTACTACTCTGAGCTCCCTTAAGCCTTTGGATGACCCTGTCCTGACCTTCCCTTTGGGAGTGCTTCCCTGTCCTTGTTGCCTCCCCATAAGGACTGTCAATTTTCCAGCCTTTCCAGGCCACTACGGTGTTTCAGTGCCACATTTCATGCCATAACATTAAGGTCAGGTTTTTCTGGTCTCTCTGGATGCTGTATTTTGCAAGAATTTTAGTTTCCCTGTTGCTGGCACAACCATTGTGTCCCAGGGTGTTACCTCTGTACCTTAAGGAAATCCTGAGCAGTCAGTCTCATTGTCCAGCCAGAGAATCCATCAAGAGTACTAGAGGGGGGGGGGGGGGGGGGAGACAGCCCCACACTCTCAGCATTTTTTAGAAGCATTTATTATGGATGATAACAGGGAGGTTTTCACTCTGGCCTCTGCATCAGTGTTTAGGATAAATATTCTTCCTCTCAGGAACATCTGTCCAGCCTCAGCCTGATGAGGGATCACTGCACCAGCCCCCAGCTGGTACCACCCATCCCACCCAGTCCTCAGGAGGCTTTTTGCTGTGCTGCATGGACAACTGCCTTAGCTGCTCAGCATGAAAATTCCTAGAAGTCATTGTGACCCTGGGGGTCAGGGGGGGGCCTTCCTCCTCCAGCAGGAGCCAGGAGGAGCCCCCTGGGAAGTTTTAATGTCAGGGTACAAGGAGGCTGCGTTATCTGGACAAAGCTTGGGCAATGAAGAGGGGGAGGAAGACTGGCTGCCAGAATCAAAGCCTCCTCCTCATTTTCCATTTTCATTATTTATCTTTTCAGTGATCCTGCTCTGAGAGCAGGCATGCAGGCTTTTGCTGTAGGTGCCATACATCCAGATGTCTGAGGGTAGTTTTTAAGTAACCGCTTTGCAACAAAGCCATGGGATTCAAAGGCAACTACTCACACTTCTGCATCCTTAGCTTGCTGCAAAGCTTCCAGTTCCTGCCTAGCAGTGCTAAACAAAGCACCTACAGCTGACACCTCTGTGAGAAGCCTGATGAAGGGCCCCTTGCTATTCTCTGCTTTGCATTTGAGTGTCCTGTCACCTCTGAAACTCCATTTGCTGCCTTTCCAAATGCAACCAATTCTTAGACACCTTATCCCTGTCCCATACACGGGTTTTCTACAAGCATCTTGCCATTTTCACTGCTTTTCTACTGCCTTCTCCCAAGCATCCATGACCTGTTTACCACGGATCCACACTTCTGACACCAATTAATGCCACAACCCAGAAGGATTACTTGGCTTGTGAGTATGCAAAGATTGCAACTGTTTGTAGTATGTCTTACTCTGTCATGCACAAGGACACAGAGGATTTATTACCTATTTTCTCTTATTCATAACAGTTTACTACTGTCAAGGCAAGCATAGTTAGAGTTGGCAAAACAAGTAGATCTACTCTACAAGATACTACAAATTACTACCAGAAAGCAAACAGGGATTTCCACAGCAGCTGCAATCAAGTCTGTATTTCAGTTTACACAGCTTATGACATACCACCACCTTATGCACAGTTACAGCCTTGCTCAGGCTTCCCCCTGTTCTTTGTCCTGGCCAGCCTCCACCTACAGCCCTGCACGTTCACAGCCGGACTGTTGCTCACATCAGCTTATGAGAAAATGCTCAGAGGCCACATGGGTCATGTAGGAACAGAGGACTGAGACTGAGGACAAAGCCAACCCAGACACACAGGCAGGGTCACCTCTCCCAGCATGAAAATGCCTGACAAAGGAGTTGGAGGAAAACCTGAAGCTGGAGCAGGCACCAGGCTGAGTTTTAATTTCTTGCGGCATTCAAAGCTGTACTCATCACTGTGGTACAGGCTGACCAAGATCCACCAGCATGATTACAAACAAACAAACAAACAATCCAGTGTGTCTAGCCCACAGCCCAGTCACAAGCCTTCCAAAACAGACCATTCCCTGAGACAGTGACCTCCAAAAGTCAGATCTGAAAACAAACTTCCTCTGGGTGTTTCACATTCCTTTGGTGCTATTCTCTAAATGCAATGTTTGTGTCTCTTACTAAAAACATCCACAGCAACAGGCTTTCCACATAAACTTAAAGGGAAGTGATTCAGTTATTTTTCTGGGATTATGTTTCAAATAAATTTTCATAGACTAGGCTATGGAAACTATAATATCATCTGTCAGTTTACCAATAATAAAGCAATGTTGATACTGTGACATACAAATAATACTTTTAAGGATGATGCTTGTTTAACTTGGCTGGTTTTAATTCAGCATTTGGTTTATCAAGATTTTGCAAGAATTTTAAGTCTGTGTAATGCACTGTACTTATGCAGTTATACTGATTTAAGTGCCCTGGCTGGGTTCTCGTGACACAAATACCCACAACCTCCGAGACACAGAGTGGACTTTGCACACAAATATCAACAGCTACGTAACAATTCCTTAGTGGTTCGAGCTTGTGCTGGTCTCACAGTTCTCAGGAATTGCTGCTCCGAAATAGAAGCAAGTCATGCAGCTTTCTGCTGCAAGCACTGGCAACACTTGGTCACAATCTTATTTAACTATGAAAAGAGTGATTTCCTTTCATTCTGTTATAAACCGTACTCCAGAATGGGTAAGGATCACAATTTAATATAAATGCCTACTGCCAGTTAATATTAAATTGAGAAATTTAAATATAACCTTATGCCTCTACCAAAGGCTCAATCAGATCACAGAATGAACGGCAAGAGTTTCAGATTCATATATTATGATGCAAATGAGTTTTGTAAATTGTGACCTAGTTCCCATGTTAGGAACAGTTGGGACCAACAGCAGGGACTGTGTGATGAATGCAAGCAGCAGGAGCAAGCAAGGAAATTAACATTTGTTCTTAATTTGAAATGGATTTTTAATCACTTTCAGGTGCCTCAAAGGAAGTGCACACACTTGTTTACTATAATCATTCTGACAGAAGAATGCATATAGGAGGTAACATGTTTTTGTTTTACTAATTGAAATGTTTGCAGCAGTGGTGTCACACAAAGTGCCAGAACACAGCTCTTTCTGGAGGGCACAAAGAAGGACTGTGAAATGAAGTTTCCCAGTTGATCTGTTCCTCAGAACTTGCTTTGTAAAGCAAGTGAGTTGCACATACCCCCTAAAAGTGATGGGATATTAGATCACATTCATCTTTCCAAATCCAGTTGCTATTTTGTAAGCTAGAGGCCTGATAAACTTGCTCTCCAAAGAGCCTGCTCAGGGATTTAGCTCCACGGCTGTCAGCCACATGCTTAAACACGATTCAGCAGAGTTAGTGGAAAATACTGAACTCATGAAATTCTGCTTGTGCTGTAACAGTGAGCCCACAACGCACTGTGCTGAGCTTCAGCCTGAGGCAGCTTTCTGATAAACAATTGTTTTAAATGAGCTTTAGAATACTGCTTTAAATGTCTGAATGACATTTAAATGTTTTAAATACACCCAACAGCAAGGGTGTAACTTGTTAAAAACCAGACACATTTTCATTCTGAGGATTATCTGGAGTTGGAAACTTTTGGAAGCTGTAAAAACGGCAGAGTGTCAAGGCTCCCCAAAAATAGTGTCTCAGCTCCCTCTGGTGGAAAAGGCCATTTTCTGCAAAAAGGTCTAAGTGAGAAAGTCTTGTTTCTGCTACAAGCCTCAAGGCCATGAGATAGAGACAGCAAACAAATCCTGTTGACTTTGAAGGACTGGAAATAAGAAGATGATGTGAAATATCCCATCCCAGTGACCACTGCAGGGTGTCTGAACAGGATACCTCATAATCAACAAGTTCCATCTTCCACAAGGTAGAATTCTCCAGGTGTGAATTATGATACTTAAACCTCCTGAAGCAACTGGTAGCCCCAAGGAAAATAACATACACAATATTCTAACATTCTCTCCACAACATCTTAAGCCCCACAAGCAGCTGAATCATGAAAGAGCCCTATGTCACTAAATCACGAGGCATAAAGCAAAGCCCTCAGATCCCAACCTGTGTCCCTTGGTCTTAGACATCCTGCATAAGTTAAACCAATCAAAAATAGCCTCCTCCAATCTCCTATTTTCAAAGATCGGGCACTAATGGCAAAAACCTCCCTAAATACAGTTGTTCCTAGTCCAGACGTAAGTGTATTAACAAAAGGACCCAGCTTTCTGTGTGCTCTGGAACAGCAAAAGTTCAGAACTGCATCACCACTGGTTTCTGACTTCTTGATCAATAAAATTTTCATTGCTATTTACACCACATACATGCTAGATATGCTTAAGGTTATTCCATACTTTTTAACCAAAACCAATCATGCAAGATATTTCTATTTCTCCTTATTTACCATGTACAGTGGAAAGTAAAGCCTGCAAGTATTCCAGCTATTGTCACAAGAAGTCTAATAAAGTATATTTTTATTTCATATTAGAGGAATCAACAGCTCCACTGCAATTAAGCACCCAACTAACTGCTCTGACCAATTCTGTAAACAGAATCATGAGCAACTCCTGCAGTCACAGACACACGAGAATGACTTTTTATTATATTTCTGCCACAGAACCAAGACATATAGAGCCAGTGAAAAGGGAAAATGGTATCAAAAAAAGCATTTATTAAACACCACATAATTCAATTTCAGAGTGTGGCATTAAAACCTGCACTTGCTCCTTGGAAACAGGAAAGCTGAATAAACCTGTGAAGGTGGGGGCAGGACATCAAGTGTGCAGATGAAGTTTATTAAGAACATAACAAAATACAATTTCCACAGCCAGAAAAAAATTGAGGGTAGGGAAAAGAGACAAAGGCAACAACAGCCAAAAAATACCCTTGGAGTGTTTTGTGCAATATTTTTCAAACAAGAAAGCCTACTAAGGCTAAAAAATGGGCATGAAGTTCTGCTTTCTTACATTCAAATATCAAAAAAACAACAATGGCAAGTACAATTTGACCTCTGTGTGTACAGTTAAAACAACTTTGTAATAGATTTTTCTCCAAAAGGGCAATTTTCTACAGGCTGAAGTGTTTATTTAACTGGACCCCATATGAGGGCTGCAGCTCCATCAGCTTTGCTTACTGGCTGTGACAGTGTGTGGTTTTCAGTCTTCTGCAGGAACACCAAGCCTGCTCATGTAGCTCTCCCACGCTGCCTTCCTGTACCTCTCTGCTTCTTGGAGACGGTCTGAAACTGCCAAGATGCCACGTCCCACAATTATGATATCTGAGCCCTTTTCACCAATAACTTCCTTGGGGCTTAGGTACTTCTGTCCAAGGTTATCACCTGAAATACAGACACCATTTTGTTTTTCTTTGTACTAAAAACCTTCAGAGAGGTGCTGGAACACAAAAGAGGTCCCCCGTCCCAGCTCTCATCCTAACAATCCACAAACAGAACTAGAAATTGCATTGCCAACCAAAAAACACAGATCAAATTTGACAGCCAGCACTCTCCTTTTTTATGGTTTACCAATCATTATAGATGGAACAGTTACTCAAAGAAGCACCATAAAATAAGCCTCAGCCTTCTTAAAGCAGGCAAAATCCCCAAACATTAATGTAAAAGCTTGTGATTTCAGTTTAGGTCTCATAAAAATTAAGTATTGCAGAGAAACTTATCTCCCCTATCTGCTTCAGTGATAACCTCTTCAGTCAGCAGAAGACTTTCCATTCACTGACACTGCATCTATATCAATACCAAGTGTTTCAGCTGGACTTCTCTATTTGTTATGTATTTTTTACTACTACTGAATAGTTTTACATCTAATCTAACACCTACCTGAAGACATTTTACATGTTTTCAGGAATGTGCTTTATGGTATGCACAGACCTCAAAACAGGAAAAAAGGTTGTATTGTATAGCCTGCTCACTGCTTTAGCTCCCAAGAAAGGGATCAGTATATCCAAAAATATGGGAGACAGCCCTTAGTGGGAAACAGGCTCCTCCCAGGTCAGAATCAGCATCCAAACCCTCTTCAGAAGCCACTTTTTCACTGGAGACTAGATCACTTCTGTACTTACAAACAGACTAAAAATATTTCAGAAAAAGTTACCTCCAGTTTGCAGCTGCACTCCTGGCGTTAAGTGAAGAAATTCTGGTTTATTGCTAACTCTAGATCCACATATGAATCCAAAAACAAAATCTGAGTTTTCTTCAGCCATCTGTACCTGAAAAAGATCAGTGAACAATTACAAATGATATACTTAAAACTCAGCTGGCCTAGCAATCTGTTTCTCATCCACTCTCTGACACCTTAATCTATGCGAGGCAGGGGTATGAAACACCTCTTGCTTTCCCAATGTAAAGTTGCTCCTTCCCTCTGGCAGAAAAGTGAATATTGTGTTTCTTTCTATGTTATAAATAATACTGCAAATGGATTTAAACTAATTAGAAAAGCACTGCTTAAAGAAAGAAATAAAAAAAATAAGGGGAGAATGCTAACAGAAAACGTGACGTGTACTAGAATTCCAAGTGTGAACTCTGACCACCTCACATCACTGGCCTACAGCTGCAACCTTTAAACACCACACAGTCATATTCCTGAGTCTCCAAGGTAAAAACAAACACGTGTAATAGTCAGAGCTGGAGGGACTTTTGGAAGTGCAAATATTAGAAACACATAAAACCTCCCTGTCACACTTTACAAGCTTTTAACCCAACACAACACTGCCCACTTACTGCAGCTTTTGTGTATTCACCCGTTGCAAGGGACCCTTGGGAACTCATCTCTGCAACCAGCAGACAGCCACGCTGGAGAGGAAGACCCACTTCCTTCAGACCTTTCACAACTCCAGAGCCTGGAACCACGTGGGCATTGACGATGTCCGCCCAGGACGCGATTCTGAACACGCCACCTGAGAACACGGGCAAAGAGCCGTAAGAAATGTGTTAAACAGGAAGCACAAGTTAGACAAAAACAGCTGCACACCTTATCACTCACAGATTTAAAAGACAGTTTTACTGCTGAAGCTTGTCAGTTACAAGTTCAGTCTCATCAGGCAGCTCTGACAGCTGCCTAACCACAAAGTGTAATCTCTCAGTTTACTTTTCACAAAGACTTGTTAGTGTCTCACCTTTAATATTTACTGAGACATTTATGGTAGCCCAGAAATCTGCTGTCACAGGTGCTATCTTCCCAGACAGCACACAGATCATATGGGACATAAGGATCAGGAAAAGAGAACAGCAGTTCTATAGCTGCAGCTGGAGTATCAAAAGAAAGCCATGCTGGGCACACAAGTAGTACAATAACAGCAGGCAGCAGTTTCTCATGGCACACAACTCAGAAGTACTTACTGAGCACAACCAGAGTCACAAAAAAGTTTAGGCTGGAAGGGACCTCAGGAGGTCATGCCCTCTCAACAGGGTTCACTTCAATGCTAAGTCAAATTGCTCAGGGTCTTATCCCCTTGAGTATTTCCCAAGGCCGGAGATTCCATGCTCTCTCCTGGCAGCCTGTGCCAGTACTGCAGTTACACACACCAGAGGCAGTTATAGTAAATCCAGGTTGATGATAATCACCTTCATACTGGTGTTTGACTGTGTTCCCAATATCTGCAAATTTCCTGTCTTCAAAAATCAAGAATTCATGTTGATCTGCGAGCGTTCTCAGCTCCTTTACTACCTCTTGGGTGAAATCATTCAGGATGTCTATATGAGTCTTCAGGATACAGATGCTGGGGCCCAGGGTGGCAGCTAGCCACAGCAGCTCCTTGGGGCTGGTGACATCAGCAGAAAGGCACAAGTTTGTTTGCTTCTTTTCCATGAGTGTGAGAAGCCTGGCTGCAATAGGATGCACCCCTGGCAGCTGGGCACGAGCGCTGAAGCTCAGCTCCTTGCAGAGTCTCTTCACAGGAGCAGCACCATTCTGAGCCACTGCCTCAAACACATTTCCCTCAATGAATTTCTTCACCTTTTCAACCATCTCAACAGCCACTTTTCCCTGCTGCTGGAGAATCTCCAGCACCCCAGACAAGGTGCACACAGAGTGCAGGCGAATTCCATGTTCCTCTAGCCTGGCCTTCCCACCCTGCTCCCTGTCCAACAGCACTATGGCATCTGTGACTTTTAATCCTTCTTTCTGAAGAGCTTCTGCAGTTTCCAGTACACTGGATCCACTTGTTACCACATCCTCAATGATCAGGCACGTCTCTCCTGGATTAATGGTGCCTTCTACCATCCGCTTAGTTCCTGAAAAGTAAAAAGCAAACACTCCACCAAATTAACAAAGGTTGGACAACCCAAGAAAACCTTAATAGAATGAAAACTTTATTAGATGATACCACTTATCACAGTTCTTACCACAGCTGATCTGTAATTCAGTTCATAAAGACTGTTACTTCTCCAAGCTGGTAAAATACTACTTTATGTTTCCAGAAGTTATGTTCCATCACAAAACCGACACACTGTTAACAGCGCAAATTCAAATGTTTGAATAAGATGACTTCAGAAGTTTAGTATTGTCATGACTTGAAAGCTCAGACTTACAGAATTATTCTCTTGTTATTTAAAACATCTTTAAGGCAGCCAAGTTACTGGCACTCTTCAGCATGTCCCGTTTTCCACAGGCAGCACTGTGTGCTTAATGTGCCTGTTAGAACAATTAGAAGGAGTAAAGCCTCGAGTGCCTTTTTCCTAACTAACAACAGGCACACATCCATGAAAGGCCTCCTAGGGGGCAAGGACAAAGGGATGCCTGGCTTTCTCAGGAGCAGTTAATCGATGTCACAACTGGCTTGTGCTTCACAAGAAGGAACATCAAATGTTTCCATGGCTGTCCCACTGCCTGACACAGGAGTAACATTTAGTTTTGACAAGTGTACTTTCTAATTACACACTGTTGGAAGAGGATGCGTAGAAATCCAGTTATATGGCAGGTTAATGCTTCAGTCTGCTCTCCCACATCCTTTATCACAATCAAATAAATGGTTCATTGAGTAGAGAAGGGACTGCTGCTCACCTGCCTCACTGATTACAGGACCACAGGATAATGAAAGAAAAAGGGGGTTGAGAGATAAATGAAAAAGAAACTAGAAAGGATCCTTTTAGTGTCAATATGAAAAATGCTCTGTTTGAGAGCAAAATGTGGCTCTGGTCTCAGCATGCTGGAGAATCTGAGTTATAAATCCTTGTTTCTGGATGAGGCCACTACCCCAGAACCATAGCAAGGGTAACAAGGGAAAAAAAAAAAAAAAAAAGGACATTGCTAAGGAAAAGAAACAAACTCTCACAAACAAAACCAAAGAAACAGAAAACACCCTTCAAGAGTCTCCAAATCTCCTACAGCAGGACTAAAGGTTAACAGCAACCTTTAGAGAGAGGCTGATTAGGTTGGGATGCTGTGGGAAGTTTGCTTTAGGGGGGAAAGGGCCTGCTTCTTAAATTTCAATGGTAACCTTAAACTGGAACGGAGATGCTGTGCCTTACAAAAGAACCACAAAAACGACCATAAAGTCATTTCCCAAACAAGGTAAATTGCAAAGTCTTGATTTGAAGGCTTTACCGTAGTCTTTTCCCTCCTTCCTCCGTATAAGCATCGGAACCTGATTTTCCGAGCAGATGATGGTGGCCAGCGGCAGCGCCGTGTACGGAACCCCGCACACACAGTCGTACTGCACACCCGCATCTTGGGCTGCCTGGAAAAGAAGTCCTGCAACCTGGAAAGGAAAACCAAACGCTTTTTAAGAGCCAGGCTGGAGCGAACGTGACTAAATCAATGAAAACCTCTCTGCCTGACACTAGCCGAGAGCCGACCCTGCCGGGTCCGGCCCTGGGGAGCCGCGGCAGCGCTGCCGGCCCCGCTCCCCCCGGGCCGTGAGGGACCCGCCACCCCGCCAAGGGCAGGGACACACGCGGGGCCCGGGACTCCCCGGCCCGCACCTGCCGGAGGAGGCGCGGGTGGGACACGAGGCCGCGCAGGTCGATGTACACGGGGGAGGAGCGGCCGCTCTTCAGCACGAAGTGCCCGAAGCGCAGCGCGCCCGCCCCGCTCAGCGCCGCCGCCACGGCCTCCGCAGGCCCCGCCGCCATGGCCGGGCCCGGCGCACGGAGATGATGCGGAGCGGGAGGGGCGCGGGGCGGGGACAGCGTGTGACACACGGGGAGTCGGTGTGGCCGTACCTCCACCCCTCCCTGCGGCGGGGAGCCCGACTGCGCCATCCCGGGGTCCGTGTGGCCCGTCCGCATCCCCTCCCCGAGGCGGCAGCCCCCTGCGCCATCCCGGCCCTGCTCCCTGAGGCCCGCTCTCTCCTCCCAGTTCTCTCGTCACCCCATTCCCCCGGGAAGCAGAAGCCGCCGGTGCAGAGGGTTTGATGTGACCCGAGGGTTTCTCGCCGCGTCGGCTCCTCGGGTGATTCCCAAAGGGCCGCTCGGTGGATGCAGCCAGGGTGACAATCCCTTGGACTGGTTCCCTGAGGGGTCCCCCCGGAAAACATGAGCTGAATAAAGCCCTCAGCCAGCCCCGAGTCTCCACGGCCTCACTCAGAAAGATGTCATGTGTGTGAAATAAACTGACCCGGTCTTCTCTGAATAATTTTATTTAATAAAAAACACCCAGAAACGGAGTCTTTAGTATACTCTATTTATGGGAATGCAAGGACGGGGGATGTACAGGTCGAAGCTACATCTGTAGATGATCGTATATACCGCAGTATAGAAACAACAACATGGGACAGCAAGTAGTCACCTCACAACAGTACACATGAGTGATTAGACTTACAAAGGAAATATTTACAAACCTGCCTTTACAAACCAACATTGTGTGCATACAAAATGAAATCTGCAATAAAACTGAAGATACATTTAAGGCAGACCAGCAATACACTGAAATAATTAAGGCTGTGGAATTACTTTGCACCTTGAAAATGCTGAGCTATTAGCAATACTGTTTCTTTTTTCCTCCTTCAGTGGATTGTTGCTAGGATTGAAAAGCATCAATACGTTCCAACTGTTTGCTCTTATCTCGGTGAATAAGTCTGAGATTGTTGTTCACTTGCTATTGCATTTGCTTTCCAAAAGTTATCAGCAAACCTCAGTGTCAGAGCAGTGTTGAACAGTTTGGTAGAAAGAGAAGTAAAAGCACCAGCATCAGAAGTTGGACATGAAGGTGAAATATGGCTTGAGTAGAGAGGATGTTGGTTTTTCACTAGCTCCATAATAAAGACTACAGTTACAGCAAACATTCAGCATCCTGACGTTATGGAAACACTCAGCACTATACAGATCCCAGAACGAGAGTACATCACTTGATGGCAGTGTGCAGTCAGCCTAGTAAAATGGAATTTGATTTTGTTTCCTTGGGAAAGCACCATTTTCTGATGGGACATGAGTGAATGAGCTCGAAAATAAACCCAAGCCATGTGTTAGAGAATTCACCTCTGCTGTGAAAGAAACAAGAACAAAAAAAAGGTGGTGAGCCCCTGTGCATGTAAATTTTCTACTAGACTTTTATGTGCACAGAGAAGCCTTTACATCTGTCTCTGAAATTTATATTATCCTAGGTTACTTGACACAGTCCCCTCATTGCAAGGGCGTTAAAATGGGGTTATATATAGTCAGGTTATAATGTGTGGCTCTGCATTCAGCCTTTGTGCACAGTATTTGTAGCACAGGCCTAACAGCATTGTCAGAAATGCTAATGAACTCCACTGAAGCCACAGCCTCAGGGTCGGTTGAGGGCAGGGACTTTGTCTCAGCATTAACTTAAAAGCAAAAGGATACATGTTACTGAGAAAACCCAATCCACAGTTTTTTAAAAAGAAAGGGCAGTAAGACTAAATGAAACTTGATATCACTGAGAAGAGAGAGACATAGCATAAATTTTAAAGCCTGGATTGCTTTAAAATACTGAAGTCTACCACCCTGGACTGGCTGTGTGTCACCCCAATAGTACCATGCACAGGGGGCTTGGCAGCCCGGTGGTAGGTGGGGCCTCCCCCAGGGCAGCAACACCTGATGGGGGCTGACAGTTTACACCGGTCAGCAGAACTCCTGCCCTGGCCTGGCTGCTCCAAGTGGAGCAGAGAGAGGTGAGTTAATTTCTCATTGCACATTCATTAAATGAAGCCATCTTAAATAAGGACCCCCCCCCCCCCCCCAATGTCACCGCGTCCTCTGGGCTCTGTGTCACCAGCACTTTTGCTGCTGCCCTCCTGTCACCCAGCACCTGGGGACACTGTGAGCCACACTTTGATGTCAGAGCATGGTAAGAGCACTGTGGAATTGTCTGACGGCAGTGGCTGTGTGCACATTGCCACTTCACACAGAGCTTGTGGTGCACTGTCGTCAGTATTCCTGTTGGTCACCCTAGATGGTTGGAAGCTGCTGGAGAAGCTAAAGGGTGCAGCTACCACGACACTTTCAAGCTACCTTGGGAACACCCTGAGTGGTACACAGCTCCAGGTGGAAATCTTCCCTTTGGGGTCAGATATTCTCTGGGAAGCTTCACTGAGAAACTGTGTTTGTTACAGACAATATTCTATGCACAAAAAAAATCCCGTCACTGGAGAATGCCACACAGGGGGTGTTTCTCACCCAGTGGGTGCACTCCAGGCCTACTTACTCAGCTTCTGTAATCTCTTTAAAATGGAGTTATAGTTTGCAACAGAGTTAAAGGACCTGTTGTGTCTGCAGAGGCACCACAGGTTGGCTGAAAAAGACTTTGAAAGAGCAAAGTCAGGATACTTCCTGTGCATTTATCATATGACAATATTGCATGTAAATTTGGCAAAAGCTAGAATGGTTGGTAATCACAAATGTTTTATGGAACTTTTAACTGGTTCAAGTATTCCTGAATGGGCTGTAAGAAAAATGGCGTCCAGGAAGAGGTGTTTTAACATGAATATGGAAAAAGCAAAACCACAAAAGAAAGTCACCCCGGAACATTCAACATCTTCAGAGTTCAGCACCTCCAGCTCTCTCATCAAGGAGACTTTTTTGAATCTGAGCACCAATACCTAATCATATATCATCTCTCTTTCAGCCTTTTGGTTTTTTTTTTTTTTCTGTTATTTGATAGGAATGAGAGGCTTAAATATTACCTTAAACAGTCCAGCTTTTTCCTCCTGTGCATTCAAAATGTCTGCTGTTGTAGTTTGATATATGAATGCAGGATGTAGGAAAACAAAATGCTAATAACTCCAAATTTCATGTGATACATGAGAATTTGTTTGTATTAATGCCAAGCAGAAAGCCTGTGGCTTAAAATGTACCCATGAGCCTAATAAAAGCTGTCGGTTTTACAGACCACACTTCCACAAACATTTTTTTAAGGGCAGCACAATCACAGCACAAAGAGCCAGCTTTGACAAATAGGAAGAATTACAGACAGGCCTGTAGTGAGAAAGTACCTGAGGCTGGTGGTAATTAGAGACTCCCCTTAACTGCTGTCTGCATTCAGTTGCTAAGAAATTGCATACTTTGCACTGTTGCTCAGGATGAGTGTCTGGTCTTTATCTAAGAGGTGCTGCTGGATTGCTTAGAAAATCAGCTGCTGCTCTAGAGAGGAACTGAGATAGGTTCTAGATGATTTTCAAAAAGCTTAACCTTCTGTGAACACTTGTCTCTTTCAAACCTTTCCACACTCCCTCCCTGTATTAGATCTCTCACTGCTTCTGACTCTGCTGAGGCACCTGAGCTCACCCTTCTGCCTGTGGCTTCCCCATCTCAAGGGCTGTTCTTTGTTGCACACACTCAGTGTTGAGCACTGAGGGTTTTTGCTGTGCCTTTTCTCCACTAACAAAATACTGACCACTCTGGTGTAGTGATAGAGCAAGCACAAAGAGGAGGGCCAGGTCTCCTCCCTGCTGTGAAGGGGAGCTTGGAGGTGGATCAAAAAGGGCTATCAGAGCCCTGAGAATTTAACAGTACTTGCAGGGTATCTCCACCACCCACTGGCAGAGACAGTGTTTGCTCCTGCAGGCTCACAGTGCAATTACTCAGATGGTAAATGAGATTTGACTCTCTCCCTTACAAGAGAGTCTGTATGAGCACTCGTGGTCAGATAAAGCCCTTTTCCTTAGGAAAACCTTTGGTAACAATTTCCATTTCCCATTACAGACACACAAATGGTACTCAGCACCGAGACAAAGTCCCCACATGCCAGGGGAAAAAAATCTCTTTGACTGTAACCCCACAAGGCTGTAGAGTTTTGTGGTGTGGCAATAGGATGGGGAAGCCCCAGATGGTTTCCCCTTCCAGTCCCATTTCTGGAAAGGAAGATTTGGCCAACCTACAAACTGCTGATTTGTCACTGCAGACTCCCTATGTTGGTTATACTTAAGGCTGGCTCTGTCACTGTAACATCAATATGATGATGTTGCAACTTGGCTTGCAAGAGAGAAATTATTTAATTGTGAATATTATTTTTTTATTACAAATTAGGCTTTGGACATAAAACTATCCTCATGAATGCTTTGGTTATGAGGTGCTAATGGTGGCTGAGAGATATTTACAAGTTTGGAAATGAAACAAATGACATGCTTTAAACACTGAAAACGATTTTCAAGCTGTAAGCACAAGAATGAACTCACCACTCCTACTGCACTCTGAAAGGCTTAGATGGACTTTGGGCCAAGCAATTCTGAAGCTAGAAATGGAACAGGATCCTTTATATTTATATATATTTATATCTATGATACAATATATGTATACTGAAAACCTGTGATAGAAAAAATTGTCTTCATCACCATCATCATCTAGTTTACAGATACTGCAAAAATTGGACTCTGCCTTTTCTCAATGCACAGGTTTTGCAAAAGATTTCTGTACAATGTGTATAAAATGCTTTTAAAAAACCCACCATAGTCCCATTGTGCTTAATCAGAACCAGCTGTATGCTCCAATGAATTCATTGCCTTAATCTTAGCTCTGAAAGATGCTGCACGTTGACTTAACACAGCAGAAAGCCCAAGAAGGGGCTTAATGGAGGATTTTGGTCTGAGCACTACCATGCAACACCAGTGTACCTAAGCCACGCCACCATGGGAGCTGATCCAGCAGTGACTGGAGCCTGGTCTTGCATGTCCTATGCAGGCAAAGTCCCCACTGAAATCATGGCAGACCTGGGCATATGGGGCATGAGAAATCTGACTGATAACCTGGAGCAGGCTTGCAATGATTTCAGCAAAAACTGACCGGTCCAGTTCTGCAAAGGTCAGCCTGGTCTCACTCCCCCCCACTATCCTACTTCTAGTCTTTTGTACATTTTGAATTCAGTTCAGCAAGATCAAGAGGATTTCTTATAAGGCTGCCTCACAAAGATTAAGGCAACTGCAATTTTGGCTCTCATTCCCAGTTGGTGTTTGCTTCCTGCAGTCCTTTTTTGACGGTGGATGTAGCAGTACCACGTGCCCCGAGAGAGGGAGTGTGTCCCCAGTGCTGTCACCCCCTTTGCCTCGGTCCTGTTGCCACGTCTGCAGTGATTCCCACCCTGCAGTTGGTGAAATGCAAACGTCGAACATGGGACATGTACAGAGGATCCGCGTGCTCCTGGCGGCGCTCCCGGCACACGGCTCAGGACCAGCAGTGGATGGAGGCACTACGTGCCCGGGTTCATCCTGCTCAACAGGAAGCTCTTGACACTGGGGACCGGGTGCACGTCGTACTGGTGCCTGCGGCGCTCGATGAAGGACGCCAAGCGGGAGGTATCCAGGGGGATCTTGGAATAGCTGCCATTGTGCGGCTGCAGCCACGGATGCTGTAAACAAGTGGCTGCCGTCGGCCTTCTCCTGAAGTCTTCCTGGAGGATAACGTTGATGAAATCCCTGGCGGCGTGGCTCACGTCAGAGAAGTACTCATGTGGGAAGCTGAAATCCACTCTACACACATTGATACAAGTCTCCTCTTTGCTTTCATCCAGGAACGGAGAGACACCACTTAACATGACATAGGTGAGGACCCCAATGCTCCAGATATCCGTGCTCAGGGAGACAGGAAGGCCTTGGATAACTTCAGGGGCTGCGAACTCTGGGTTTCCAAGGAGGTGGTGGACATGGTAATGACCTGTGATCTGGACTGCATCTTCCAGATCAATGATCTTGACACGAGGCACTGGGATTCTCAAATCAATGAGCAGATTTTCTGGCTGTTGGAAAAACAATGATATAAACTTAATCGTAACTATATTTTGGCAAATAAAATATGTAGGATTCATGTGGGCATAATAGCTAATTAAAACTTGCATTTAATTAGATGTGCAAGGGAGAGATCAGGAAAGTTAATGATAAGAAACCAGCTTAGCTGCTGTTTGCTCTAAATTCAGATCAATGCTGCAGTCACAATGACAACATCCTCTTTTGCAGTAGGGCAACACACTAGGATTTTGCACTTTGTCCCAAATACTTACAGTTTATTTTCCCAAACTAATCTCTACAGATTAAGAGTACTGATGGATTTTTAAATTTTAGTAAGACATATATATATGATCAGTTTATTTAGATTCCATTTGTTCGGATGACAGCTGGCTAAGTTAGTGTGCGTAACTTGCAGCAGAAATGTTCCTCATTAAGAAAATGTCCAATTTTGCACCCACTGCCCTGGGAGGGACTTGTGTGTGCCATTACTGTTGCTGTCAATTGACATGGAGCTGCCAGTGTTCCCCTACACACACCAGGACACAGTCATGCTTTCCAAGACACAGTAAAATTACATTTAATCCCAAATGGTTTTCTCTCTGTTTTAGCAGCTCTCAGTATTTAAGGTCTCTCTCTCTCAGTGAGAGATACTGAGTATTGCTATACACACTCTTCTGGGGACTTAACATGGATTATCCTTCCTTTGTTGGCTCTGAGACTATTTCTGAACTTCTTGCACCCTTCTAGATCTTTTTTTCTCTCCCTTATCCTCATGCATATTTTACTGCTGCCTCATGGAAAAAATATATATAAACTACATGGCTGTTCCAGTCTCTCCACTTGCTCTTCTCTTGTGCAGTCTCTATTGACAAAATCAACACATCCTTGAACAGGATCCTGGGACAGCACAGTCCATGGACGGGTCTGCTGTCACTGTCAGTGCATCTCCTGCTTCCCACTTAGCAACAGAAGGTGTTTTATTTAGCATCCCTCATTCAGAGGATCTGCAGATAGGTCACAGAAAATTAGCTTTACACCTTGTTTCTTTATGATCAGAGAATTCATTGCAGTTTCTTACCTCAGTAATGCCTACTTTTTGATGGGTCATATAAATACAGCAAAAAATACAAACAATTGCATAGAAAGAAACCAAGATGATTTAGCCTTTTTTTGTCTAATTCTCATATAAGGTCCTGTACAAATGGAATTTTTTGTAGGGGTAGAGGCAGCAGAAGAATGAAAGTATCATTTCATCTGACATGCCTTGGGCTTAGAGAGATGAGAATAAATCTCCCTGAAGCTGGATTGTCAACTATATAAGAAAGTTAAATTCATCCCTCGTTCCCCATTTTTAATTGTCATTTAAGTCTACAAAGTGTAATAGATTATCTGATATCCCTGGCAACCAGAATCAATGTTGCAGATCACAAAAATTGAAACATTTGATCACAACTTCAATGGTAAATTCTCTGTCATCCAAGATAATGGGGATGCCGGGGAGGACAGGAGTACAATGCCAAATCCAGGATAGTACAGCGCCTCCTGCCATGTGTGCTCACAAAAGCAGGTACAAGCTGTACTAGTCTGAGTGTGATGTTAGAGAATACCCCAATTTCTTCTCCACAGTGCAACTTGTCCTTTGTTCTTTCTCTGAACCCTTCCGTGGGTGTATTTCCCACCCAGTTCCTCTCTCAGGCTGTCCAGAACAATGTAGTGTGCTGCTTTCCTTTTCCTTTGCCCCTGCCAGTCTGGCACAAGCCAGCTCTGCTCTGAAAGGTTGGTGGCTGAGTTGATACAGTGTGAGCCCAAACCATACTCCATAGAATTATTCCTAGTTTCCCTTCAGACAGGTGCTAGTGACATCTCACTCTTGTCTCTCTGACATCCTCCTTCCCCATCATTAAATCCAGAAAGCCCTGGAGAACAAACCAGTGAATCAAGGGAAAAGGTGCATTTCTTGTCTGAAAGCAAAGGCCTGGCGCTGCAGGTCAGTAACTCCTTTCTCTGATCAACAGCTTGTCCATTTAGTGATCATCTCCGTGGGGTACAGGCTGCACCTCCTCCCTGTCTGTACAGCTGGGAACTCTCTGTTCCAGGGCACAGAATAATAGCATCATTCTCATTTGTTCCTACCTTTATGTCCAAGTGAGCCACTCTGCAGTTGTGGAGGTACTGCAAGGCTTCCATTGTGTCTCTTATATAGAACGCCACCTTTTCCTCCATAAGTTCATCGTGGTTCATCAGATAATCTAAGAGACGACCATCATCCATCCTACAAACAAACCAAACCCTGTGCATGAAACATCACATGGCATCTCTAGGAACACTTAATATCTGAAAACAAAATTGCAACAGAAACTTTGTGACCTAAAAAAGGAAGGAAAATAAGATGCAAAATCTGATGAGTATTTAATGATATCTCAAGATACTGCAGGCCATGGAAATGGTAGAATGATTAATCCTCAATTGTTATCTCCAGTCCTTGACAAATTTAGCAGCAGTCTTAAAGTAAACTCATTTGCTTAAGGATGGATTCAATAGACAGAGACAGTCCCTATGGAAACAGAACTTCTTAATTATTTGGATCCATCTATTTATTTATAGAGCTGGTTACATAATGCAGGAAAAAAAATAATTGACATTTTCAGCTGGTAATATTTTCTGTGGGAAAACTAACCCAATAAAAGTTTTCCACCTAGTTTATTTATCTGTACAAACAAACAATGAAATAGCCCAAATATATTTTGTTGGATATACCGTAGCAAAGCATTTTGGAGTTTGGTTGCTGTTTCTTCTTATGGGACAAGCATGGTTGCTACACAGGTCTTTTCACCAAAAAGCATTAGAATGATGAAGGCTTCAATGTAGCTGAAACACTTTTACTCAAATGTAAAAAGTGGACAGAACTGCCCAAGTAGGTCTGATGCTTTTCAGTGGCAAAATTTACCCAAGCTTTACCCAAGTAGAAAGCAGTTTTATTTGTCCCTCTTAATCTTACTTCCTGTAAAGAAAAGGCAGTGGAAACTCTGCAGAAAATGGCTATTTCATTTGACATCTCAATCAATAAAATCTTTTCCCTGCTGAACTCAGGGTGATCTTTATGCTTGAATAGGGCTGTGATTCCTACCCAGATGCTTAAATCCAAGCTCCTTGTACTTACAGTTCCAAAACTAAGATGTAAGAAGTAGGAGACTCGTAGGTATCGTGGATTGTGATGTACTGAGGATGCTGTAAGTGTTGTAACAAAGCTGCTTCATGTGCTGCCTGCTCTTTCTTTTTCATTTTTTTACTAATGAATTTTACAGCAACATCTTTCCGGGTGGCTTTGTGGACACATTTCTTTACTATGGAGAATCGACCCCTGAAATTATAAAGAAAACAAAATAATGAGGTGGCTTCATGAATAAATCATGCCTACTTTTTAACACAATAACAGAGTGATTTTCAAAGGTTTTTTTTTTGATTCATCACATTAATATTTCACAAGGCATCAGATTTAACAAGTTGTTCATAACCTTTTCCAACAAAGGCCCTCCATCTCTTACCCTGGGTGTAGAGATTCTTTGGGGATTAGCAAACACTGAGAGCAAACGGTGTCACTTTGCTTTGTGCAGCCATACTGATATCCTCTAACAACCTCCCCTGGGTTCAATTTGCTGCCACTTTTACAGGTTCTATCTCCTTTTATTTTAGCTGTGGGTCTCCCTTCTCCAGCTGCTTTATTAAAGAGACCAAACCTTCTCAAACAACTAAAAGAAAACCCATGTTAAATAATCACTCACCTACCATTTTGTCTCATTTTTTGAGACACACAGTAAGAAATTAAGAAAAAAGCTATCAGGAAAGCGTTTAGGAAACTCCTACAGACCACAGTACCATTCCTGAAAGTAAAACTACACAGTGAAACCATGTGCTTGAGCTCTTAGTAATACATCTCAGTTTTCTACAGAACCAGAGGGTCTCCTGTCCTTTCAGCCCCAGAGTTGTCTTTGACATTTGAGCTGAAGAAATAATTGCATTAACCTGAATTATTTTCATGCCCCTTATCTGTTACCTGTGGAGAGCACGAAGGGCTGACTACATGTGCAGCTCCTATTTAGGCTCTGTTCAACTCATCCTCCCAATCAGCAAAGATAAGTCAGTCACATGCCCAGGCATGGCAAGCTCAGTCTTTGAGGTTACGCTTATCCAGAACCAGTGAATCGTCATGACTTCAAAACAGGACCTCAAATCAGAGATGACAGAGAAAATACCAACTGCCAGAGATTTGGCTGCCTAATTGCTCACTAGTGTGCCAATCTGGAATTCTCAAATCAGAATTTATCTTGAAAAACAGAATTTAGTCAGTATTTTCATCAGTATCTGATATGCAATGCTTTTTGAAAGGAGCAGCAGTTTTCAAGCTAACTATAGAAGTAACCTAAACTCCCCACCAAGGAAAAAGCTTCAAGCCATTGTTTGAGTGTTCTACTGTAGTGATAAGCAGGGTTAATATTACCTCCCAATCTCATGCAGCTCTGCATAGGCAAGGTCAAAGTTTTCCTTCCATGAAATAGTGGCACCATCGGCAGCAGAGTCTTTGAGAGAACAAAGAACATTCAAGAAGGTATAAAGACAGTTTGCTGTGGACTATAAACAGCATATTTGAAAATTATGTGAGACTTTATTATTAAGACAGGAAACATTATCACTAGGAGTCCAGTTTCATACTGCTCAGGCACAGCTCCAGTGTGTTGTACCACTAAATGCTCCCCAGGGTAAGGTATGGATAAGGGGGACACAAAATTGTCCTTGCAGTTTTGGGCTGAAAAGGGCCGCAGAGACAGGGGGTAGAGCTATGCTGTGTGAGCTCTTGCTCCATCCAGCACCAGCTGTCCAAGCCAGTCACAGACCTACCTGCACACCAGGGCTGCTAAAACATGGGGAAAAGTGGGCTCTGCTCACAGCACTTGAGAGTGAGCTGTACCCCAAATTCCTGCAGCACTGAGTGCTTGGGAATTGCCTCCATCACAATATTCCCATTCCAGCTGCATTGCTCAAGGGGGGATATTTAGCAAGTGGAATTGCAGCCCCCAGCTGGGTTGCACAGCAGAAGCTGCAGCTGTTGCTGACATTGCTGGAAAGGCAGGACAAACACCAGCCAGGACATGGAGCCTGCTGGTCCGAGATAAACACAAGAAATTGTCTTGGCATAGAAATCAGGGACCTGCTGGGAATCTGCAATAGCCTCTGTGGCAGAGGCAGGCTCTGAGCCTGGATGGAGGTAAAGACACGAAAATCCTTTCTGGGGCCAAGAGCTAGCTCTGAGCATCTTCCAGGCTTTTTCTTACATCCTCAGTTGGTCCAGGATCCCTGCTTTTATCAGGACCCATCGAAACAAACCATACAGAGCACAGGTGGATTCCTGTGTGCATCAGTCCCTCCCTGCAGTGCCCACTCACCGTACTCCGGGAGCCTCACGAACTCGGACGGGTCGCTGGGCAAGCTGATCCCCCACGGGTTGCTGGCACTCACTCGGAACTGGTACTGGCAGCCTGGGGACAGATCCTCAATGACAAGGTATGTGTCCAAAGTTGAGGCTACTGACTGCTGCCAGACCTGTGAGCCTGTTGGACAGAGGGAGAGAAGGGGAGCTTGAGGGAAACACTCACTGTGTGAGCTCAGGGCTGAGGCTTTCTCTGCCCAATTTAGGTTGTACCCTGGGAAGGTAAAATCTACAGGTTTTTTAAGAGGCAGTGTTTTACAGCAGACTGTTAAACCAGAAATGGATCACAAGAAGCTATTTTGTGTTGCAGCCACCTTCCCACCTGGCTAAATGAGAAAAGAAGGAAATGTCCCTCAGTTGACTCAGGATAATGATGGAAAAAGCTCAGCCCAGGTACAAGCTGATCTCTCCACTGTACTGCACTGTAGCTATGTCTATGTGCTACAAGTGATGTCTCAGGGCAGTGTGATAAAACAGAAGGGGCGGGCTGGTTTGATGACAGCTCTGTTATGAAAGAAACAGTAGCAGAAATACTGCAAAAAACCCCAAAACCATGGGAAAGGGAGATAAAACTGAGACAGGGTGTCAGTGCAATCCAAATGCTTTTGCAGATGGAGATGTAGTGGCTGCAGTGAAAGCTGCAGCTGCAGGAGGAGAACCAGATTTCTGACACTTAACACAGGCAGCTTGCAGGTGAGCACAATTGCAGCAAAGAAATGCGTGACTCTGTTTCTAGCAAACCCAGCCACTGCCTAACCTGTGGCTACCAAAGGACCAGTACTTACTCATCTGTAAGGATCAGAGAGCAGAAAAGAACCCCTGGACACAAAGCCCTGCCACACATGGAGATTTCTTCAAGAATACATAAAATTTTATCTTAGTTTAGTAAGTTCAGGGCATTTTACCCCTATGTTATTTAACATGACCCAATTATTTTGTGTATCTGATTTCCAGGTTTCACAAGGTCATGGCTGGTTTTATAGGAGTCAGTTTTACCTTTGAAGTGGGAGGAATACTGAAAACACTGCTGGGTTTTTTTAATGTTTATTTTGGTGGTTGTTCTTAATAAAGGAGCTTTTATTCTTTTACAAAAATGCCAGTCACTGATGGCACAGTGAGGGTCAAGATAAAATATTCTGAGCATCTCCCAGGCTCCAGCATCTCCTGAGAATATATAGGAGAAGGCATTAATATGATGGAGTGATTAGGTTTGCACTCTTACTAAAATGGGGTAGGATTTTTTGAAAGATTTTTTGAAAGGGGGGAAAAAGCAGAGGCCATATACCTAAGGCAAGGTTTACTGCCCAGGGACCCTCACACCTTTGCAGGAAGAATGCAAAAACGGATGTGAATCATTTGAAATGCCCTTTTCAAGAGCAGGTGCCTGTGAATATTGGGAAAACAGTGCATTTAATATCTAGCTAATTCTTCAGGGGAAATGGATGGTTGGATTTAAGAAAAAATGGATTTCAGAGCTGAGCTTGAAAAGTATACAGGGATCTGCAACTTTATCCAGATCAAAAAAATAATGAGGCCGATTTGCTTTTGCACTTCTGGGAAGCACCTACCAGAAAGGATGGTGGTAAAATGCAAATGACAAAAAGATGATGTTAGCGATGGATATGTTTTGGCTTAGCACACTTTACTTGTCATAAGTGACCAGAGGAAACAGAAAGATCTGTGATATATGAGAGGATGGACTGGATGATAGAAAGGCTTCTTCATGCCTTAGACTTTGAGATCTGTAAGCTACAATTAGTGGCACGCCAGTGGTGACAAGAATGCTTTTGGGACCTGTTGTGTCATAAAGGAAACTTACCTTGTTCTCACTCTCACAGCCAGTGAGCACAGCTCACACCACTTACCTTCTTCTCTGTACTCCACAGTGTAGCCTGAAATGGTGCAATTGCCTGTACTGGTTGGGGGTAGCCAGCGCAGGATCACAGAGGTGCAGCTTCTCTCCTGAGCAATGGGGCGGTTTGGGGCAGCTGGCACACCTTGGGAAGAGGAAACAATACCAAATCCAGCATCACATCAGTAAGTGCTAGTGCTTAATTCTGAAGATCAGGTGTATCAGGTACACCAGGTCACTACAGGACAGCTGCATCTTGTAGAGGGGCTTAGTTAAGTCAGCTACCATTGAATGCCCAAAAGTGACACAAGCAAGGCATTCAGAATTCTTCTGTGTGTAGGGTGCTTTGTGTGCTTGGGAGCAGATTGACAAATGACCAGTAATCCTTCTGTGCTTTGCTTAGGGCTCCCTTCAGCACAGGAGTAGTTAGTGCAGCCACTGACTTGCTTGGATAAATTGAGAAAATTGGATCTCTAGGGTGTTTTGTGAGACCAAAGAAATCAACTTTTAAATGCTCGTGACATTGCTGCATCTGTAACTCTCCAGTTAGACATTCATCTCTGTACCATCCCCTTCAACACAGTACCTCATCTCTAGTGCTAACAAATCCCTTCGCAGACCTGAAGGCAATGAGCATCAACTCGTTATTTCATATTCATTCCAATTAGATGGGTCATTAATTACAGTGCTGAGAATTCAGGCTTGGAGACATGTCACCAAGTTGAATCCCTGAGGAACAGTTTCACCCGGGCTAAATCTTACTCTCACCTCCTTTGTCCCTTAAAGAAAAGGGGAGGTAGAACATCAGTGTCTGGATTCCAGTTCCTCCTGCTCCAGGGAGATTCTGAAGCCCAGACCTTCCTGCAGTCAGCTGGGGCATCATTTCCTCAGGGACTCGGCTGCCTGAGGGAGCTGAGCTTCCCCTGGCTGACCTTACTGAGCTCCTGGGAAGCAGCACTAGGAGCAGGATGCAGGAGCTGAACCTGTGCCAGTACATTTTCATTTCCCAAATGTGATGTTTATGGTCAGATGACTTAATCAAGCACAGGGAGTATGCAAAGCCATCAGTGGGAGTTGTGGCTGAGGAATGGTTGTATGGCTTTAAACATCTCAATTCACCTGGCACAGCTCCACATCTGGCTGCCTCTGCATGGGCTGTTCCTGTGTGCTCCCAGCCCCCAAGGGACCACACAGAGGAAAAATCCCGTGTGTTAAGGTCAGATGTGCTACCTTGGACTTTGACAGTTGCAGAGGTTGATGCGGTTCCGTGTTCATTGGTTGCCACACAGGTGTAGATGCCGCTGTCCTGAGGCATCAGGTTGCAGATCTTCAAGGTGAGCTCTCCTGAGTCACTGTGGATGCAGGAAGCCTAAGTTATAAATGGTTGCTAATGGTTTTTATATAGCTCTTGTCCTGCCTCATTGCAAACAGACGTGCACACACGTGTTAACACATTTGAAGGAACATCCCTCCAATAATTTGATGCCCAAGTATAATGCCTTCATATGTCAGGGTTTGGCTGTTAATGAAACCTTTGAGCAAACCTTTGGTCAAAATTGCCTTGCCAGGCAAATCCTCATTTCTGTTGTGGTCTAGGAAGAGATGTGAAGGACCACTCAAATAGCAAGCAGTCAAGGAGTTAAACATTGCCTGTGCCTGTCCAGAGCTGGATGCTTAGACTTGATATATCTGGAAAGATTTACCCATGAAGATCTTTCCTGTCATGGGAGATGGTAAACTGCTGTGCCTCTGCAGTGAAGTCCAACACAGGCTAGACAAACTGGGCTTCCCATGGATGCAGGAAGCAGTCACACAGCACAGGGTGACATTTCCAGGGAGCTTCAGACCCCTGAAGCATGTGCCATTGATCTGATGCTGCTGCCAGGGCCCCATTTGGAAGGCTGGACATCTCATAGCAGCCAGGGATAAAGAGCACAGCACTGAGTTTGTGAGACACACTCAGTCTTTGGGCCAATCTGAGAAAATAAACAGCTCTGTGCAGTCTCATGAACTTATAGCAGGTCTGTTCATAATCACTGCTGTTTGCACACTTCAGTCTCCAATATGCAATTTGAGGGAGCTGGCCTGAATGAAAGGATTTTGCTTGTGTAACTGTTTTAGCTGTACTGGACACCCAGCTTAGAGCCAACAATAAGTTCCCTTGATGGCAAAACTAGGCTAGTTCTTGAATGCTTAATCTGTTGGGTACTGCAGAAGGACATGGTTGCTGGGATAACTGTCTGGACTCTGCAGCTTTTGCTGGTCTGACTGTGCTGGTTTAAAACAGGACAGAAATATCCCCTCTCCCTGAAATCCACACACTCGTGCCAGCAAGATTTGTAAGAGCCACTGATCTGCTGGGCCTCTGCTTGGCAGGCAGTGTCTTCACTGGGAAGATTATTTGAGTAACAAGACAATACAAGTGCTGATAGTGCACAGGGGCCAACAGACTGTGATGAAAACCAGAACCCTGTATGGAAATATCCCCCCATCCCAAGACCAGGCAGAAGCTGAAGATAAGGCATTAGGAGATCTACTGAGCAACAGCTAAAGACAATTTTGGATGCTCTCGGAGAGCTGCACAAGCCAATGGTCTCTGAAGGAAGCTCTTGATCAGATGTAAGGGGTTTTTTTATTAAACATGTAAAATCCTTTCTCTCTTACTGTTCATTTTTCATTTTCAGTGACTTTGTACTCCCTGGATTCATTTCAGCCTGAGCCAGAAGTGCTGAAAAGTTCAAATGAAAGATTGCCTCCTGGAGATTTCCACTGCAGTTTGGCCCAAATTTCTTATATAAGCTGCAGATGAGCATCCAGCAGCAGGCTGTTACCTGACCTGAATTAAACTCCAGATCTTTCTGAATCTTCCCAGTGCTTGTTGTAAAGATAGTTTTTCTCTCTGCTAGCCAAGCCAGGAACATTATGACAAGCATCTTTCTGTCCAAGCACAGCCAGATATAGCCTTCCCAGAGCACATCTGGGCTTTTTTAGGAACAGCTGAGGAAAGGCTCAGGAAAACTGCAACCCCACCACTGCCAGTAAGATGAGAAAACACCCAGGGATAGGGGTATTGCAAGCTAGTGAGGGCTTTGCTTGACTCCCAAAGGAGATCAAGGCATCAAACTCAAGCCGAGAAGCCCCAGCAGAGGCAATACTAGCCAAACGAACAGGTTGTAAACATTCTGGCTTCTGGCTTGCAGCTGGCTTAGGAAGTCAACAGGAGCAAGCCCACATCTGCCAGCAGCACTTTGTGGATATACCGTACATCAGCTTGGGAAACAAATACAGCTACCCCTGCCCTAAAGTCTGAGCCTTTCCAGCCAATGTTTGCCACATTGATGTGCTCACATGCCATGCCACACTTAATTAACTGCATCCTAATGAGTATTGTAGCCAGGCTGGTGCCACATTTGAGGGTAACACAACCATCAGGACCAGCTATGTTGGGATCCACAGGCAGGACCTTACCAGGATGACACTGTGTAAGTGGCCGTGCTGTTGTCATTGTCAAGGATGTTTTGGTCTGGTCCTTTCCAGGTTATTGTTGGTTTGGGTCGCCCACAGACTTTGCACTGCAGCATCACTGTGTCCCCAAGCAGGCAGGTGATGTCCACTAATGGCACAAGAAACTCTGGAGCCACTGTAAAAAAAAAAACATGGGGACACATGCACAACACCTCTTTAAATCTTCAGGTGAGGATGTCTAGAGTCATACAAGGCTAGAGAATACATTATAGGATGAACTATGGGATCTGGGTCCCAAACAGCTGGGAGTCCTGGGATTATGTCATTGAAACTGCCCTCCAGTAAAAGCCAGCTGTCTACAGCTCAGAGAAGGAGGTAGAGGGGAGTGTTCATCCCCAGCCCTGTGCTCTGGCAGGTGGGATTTTGAGAGAGCAGGTCTGGGGGGCTCAGCCTGGCCTGTGGCCCCAGGCTGTCTGAGCCCAGCAGCCAGCAGGAAGCCTGCTTTGCCTGGGGACTGAGCAGCAGAGAGCTGCCTTTGCTGCAAATGCTGCTAGGTGCAGAGCATGCTGTGGCACCAGAGTAAATCCCAACTGCAGCACAGCTGTCCTTAACTCACCTTCTTGGATGAAATTGGGGTTGATTATCTGAAAAATACAAAGAGATACAAGCATTTATTTCCTAGACAGTGACAAAGAGGCATCTGTTTTCACAAGGTACCATGGTGACTCTGACCAGAACTGCAGAAGTGCTGCAGTGGTAATAAGCACCTTCTAACAACCAGCAGGTGCAGCAAGCTCCAGTGATAACACACATGGGAAAGTAAATGAAAGCTATGGCTTCTTGAACCCTGAAAAAGCATCAAAGGTAACAGGCACTGCACCAAGGCTGAGGAGGGTGGACATGCTTCCTCTTTGTCTATGTGATAATGATGAAGCCATCAACTCTTCCCAGAGGTGTTTGTGCACCCCCTGTGCCTGGCTCCAGACCTGTGTCACACAGCACCTGCAGTCACCACACGCCTGGGCATGTCACCAGCACTATGGCCACTAATCAGATCTGAGGGAATGCCTTTTAACTTGTGCTCAGCTTCAGGAGAAAAAAGGTAAAGCACCATAAATACTTCATTTTGCCCACTGTCAAGGATCAGTCCTGCAACAATTCTTGGTCTATTAACATGAGTGAAAATTCACTCATTTCATTGGACTGCTGGAAACTTTCCAGCTTGAAAGTAGGTATGGGTAACTAGGAGTTATTTTATCTAACTAGTTAATTGACCAAGTTAGGAAAGACTTAAAAAGCTACGGTTAGTCTCTGGTCTCTGTGTGCCAATGTAACTCTGGAAGCAAGAGTGGAAAAAGCAAAGACAATGCCACTGAGTTCTTACAGAATCGATCCTAACTACACTGTGGTGTACAATAGTATAGAGGTTTTAGCCTCATTAACTGTTTTATTAATCTCATAAGGCCTTGTTATTCAAATTCAATCTAATAATTTAATGTTCAAGCCATTTTGTGTTCAACCATAAACACCAACGTGGTTTATCTTGCCTTAAATATTTCTGTTGCTATTTATTCCAGAGCTATTTTGGAAGATGTCAATGAGGCAGTGACCTAATTCATGGTCTGCCACAGCTGATAGGAGGTTTTTGCAGAGGCTCAGAAACCAGGCCACAAACCAGAAGCAATAACCCTTCAAAATAGAGTAGATACATCTTCAATATTTATATTTACATTTTGGCTTTATATATAGTTTTCCAAGGTCGATGGCTCAGGGTGCCATTCAAGGAGGCATTTGGGCACATTCAGGTTCATTTTGGTTTCACAGCATTTCTTCGCAGCCCCAGGCAAAGCTCTGGTACCAGCACTGAGACCTCAGGATATGTTTTTCCCTACCACCACCACAAAGCCCAAAGGAAGCAGGCATAACGTGGAAAGACAAAGTCCCTCTGAAGGGTGCAGCTGGGCAGTGCCCAGGGGTTTGGGGAGCAGCTCCAGGACTCACACACAGCCCCCTGGACCCTGCAGACAGGAAGGAATTGTGGCACAATGGAGTACTGGGTGGAAAACATCCTCTGTCCTGTCTGTGCATGTGAAAAAAAAAGAGACATGGATCTTTGTGATTAAGTTGTATCTCTCACACAACACAGCAAAGGAAGAAAAAGCTGTTTTGTGGATAACCATTGCTTGCCACTTTCACTCAGAGACACCATCTACTTTTCAGCTGAGTAACCCCAGGCACTGGCTCATTTGCACATACATCTTCATTTTTGTGGTGTTTGACTTAACTGAAATATCCATTCTCCAAAGCTCTCCCCTTCCTTCCCTGCAGCATGCACTAAATTCCCTTATTATTCATTGATCTCTATCCCTGTAGGATTAGAGATCAGGAGAAAGAAACACTAGTTAACACTTTATATTAATTTTATTACTCTAAAGGATTCATTAGAAGATGCAACTACAAAGATGAATGTCATAGATATCCCTATAAATAAATAATTTTACATTTCTAGTGACTTTCAAGGTACAATAATTTATAATAATTGCCTTACCAAATTTTTTTCATTGCCTCACTATGGGAATAGCAGAAAGAAAATTATCTCTGCAACATACTATTGGAAGAGTCTGTGGGCAAAATTTACATTTTCTTTTCCAAAACTTCTTCTGTTAATTAATCAAATGGTACCTAAGAACACCCCCACAGCCACAGCACAGCTTTAGCCTGCTGTAAGCTTTGTCAAAAATAAGTGTCTGCCTGCAGGAGAACATTTAAGTGATTTAATACAGCACCTTATTAGGGAATGGGATTTCTTCTGTTTTGAAGGAGGGCGTCAAATGATGGGGTAAGAAGGGCAGAAATGGGAAAGCAAAGGTTCACAGCCAGATCTGCATCCAGGGGCCAGCTCTGTGGTTCACACATCTGCTCCCAGGCCCTGGGGTTCTGCTGCCTCTCCCTGCAGGCTGGCCAGGTTCCTGGACTGTGGCTGGATGGCAGGAGATGGCAGCCTCCATAGAGTCCTTCTAGATTAAGTGCAAGACCTTTGGAGACAATTTCTTCATTTGCCAAATAGGTTTGTAATCCCCGGGGATGGAGAATGGGAGCTCCAGAGTGTGTCCTCACTGCCCTCAGAGGATGGGAGCTCATGTACTGCTTCTCCACACAGCCTCCAGCCATCCAGGGCTGGATCCCCTCATGGATACACTTGCCCACTCATTCTGCAGCAGTTTGAATGAGGATCTCACAGCCCAGCCCTCAGCTGAGCACCTGTGGCCACAGTGGCCATGAGCAGGGGAAGGTGGCCCAGGGTCTCATGCTGACAAGGGCAACCTGAAGAAATCCCAGCACAAACCTTCTGCAACAGTGTGGCTGCCAGTCTGGCTGTGAGAGGACAAACTCATGGGGATGGAACCACCCAACACAAGAACTTCTCACTCCATCTTCATTGTCAGTCCACACCATGCTAACACAAACCCTAAAGGGATCAAACTCAGTTTGCACTGCATGTAAGAAACACATATGTGGTCTTTTTCCTGGAAACATAATTTTAATTGAGATGAGGTAGATGTTTGTTTTTTTAATTGGATGAAATACCTGTTGCATGGCCCAGAGCAGGTTAGAATTTCTCCCCTCTGTGGCCAGGAGAGTTTGTTTCCCATATGGTGACAGCTGAAAATGGAAATCCTATGCAAAGTAACAAAAGGCAGAACATGAAATGGCCTCTGCTCAAGTAATGTGGGGTCTAACACTGACCAGGCAAAGCCAAGCAGCTGGAGGGAAGGGCGGTGAGATAAAGGAATGGGAAGACAGGTCAGGGCTATTCAATAAAAAGCCAGAAATAGACCTTGCTTCTCCCTCTTCCAGCCTGCGCTGTTTCAGGGCTCAGACCAAGAAAGGCACACAAGGCATATACTTGAATGCCTTTGGGGACCTGCAGGGATCAAAGTGACTTACATCTAGGTCAATTAAGTGTAACTTAACAGTCAAGCTTTAGAAAAGTAGCATGGGTGCCTCTCCAGAAACTCAGTATTTTGCAGTATTTTTCCTGGTCCGTTAAGCTGATGTTATAAAGATAGAAAGGCATCTGCATGAGTAGCTGCAAAGCTCGTTTGCAAAGCGACTCTAACTGCCCTAATTCTTAGTATAATCTTATCTTTCACTTGTGCACACATGCTTTATCTGGTGGGGAGGGAGAAGCCATCCTGCCACACCAGTGGCCAGTCCCAAAACACTCTGCAAACACAGCTCGGCTGCCTGAGAGGGTTCTCATCTTGGCCAGGGTTTGTTTCTCCAGTGCAGGGGGGTCCTTGCCATGCCTACCCCACTTGGAAGGATTACACCCAGCCCACACACACCAGTGCACAGAAGGGCCCGGCAGATGCCCAGATTTTTCCAGTGCCATGTTTCAATCTCATTTTAAGGGAACATATCAAAGCCAGGAGTGAGAATATTACTTTTTCCCCAAAGCATAAGAATAGTCGGCAAACCAAGCCCTCTGTAACAAGGTCGGTGCTTCACCTAAACAGCAGAGGGCATGTTTACTCCAAGACAAGCAGCTGAGCATTTTGTAAACCATTTCATGGCACCTCTTGGTCACTGAGCTAAAATACAATACTGACACATTTGCTCATGCTGGTAGCAGAGTCGGTAGCATGTTCCTTGCTACCTCACTCATGACCAAAACTTATGATTCTCTGAAAAAAAATGAAATTAATTAGAGAGAAACTAGGTGAATTCTAATTTTTAGGAAAATATCTACCACCCATCTCCAGCTAGGTCAACTTTACTTTGAGACCTTCAGGATGACAGGCTCACAGTGTCACTAGCCTTCCCTCCACCAAAAAAGAAACAAATTAACTAGAGAAATTTCTTGATAAAATGAGCAGATAAGGATTCCAACACAGATGGATAGAGGCTACCAAAGGGAAAATTTAAAATGGCATCTAATGAAGCATCCCATGATGTCAGCCTTTTGTCAGGGATGGGGGATGCCTTCTGGCACCAGCGTGGAAGGGTTCAGCTGCCTTTGGGACTAATGGGGAAGGCACAAGGGATGCTGTACTGCATCTGTGCAGAGCAGAAGCCCTCTTGCCTCATGTTCTTGCTGCCTGGCCCTAATGGCTGGTGACTTCCATGGCTGTACCTGTGGGATCTCCTTGGCACTGTGTTGTAGCACCCTACACCTTCCTGCAGATGAAGTAGGTAATTTCTTACTTTTTCAAAAGCTAATCCCCCATGTCTGTGCTGCTGGATCAGGCTAGGTCACACCTGATGAGCCACCTTTCTGGTCTGTCTCAGCAACCCCTGGCCACTCAGGGCAGCAGGACAGCGGCGTTGCCCATGGAGGCTACTCCAGGGAAATCCAGGGAAATTCCCAGGATTGTACTCATTGACACTGTGCTAACAGACCAGGAAAAACTTTCTTACAGTATTGTAAGAAGATTTTTCCAGGAGAGTGTTAGATCTACTCTGGAGGTGGACAACCTCAGCCAGGGGGTGAGGGCATAAAGCACTTGGAAATTCTTGGCCTGAGCTGCGTGGTGACTTGGAGCCAGTGCTGTATCCACCAAAACATTACTTACTCAACCACATGGACTGTGGGGGTGCTAACACAATATTTCTTCCACAGTGCATGTTTCCTAGTGCTTATCTTGGTCTAAGTGTCTCTGAGTAGCTCTTGACATGCTAAAATGTCACAAGTGAAAAAAAAAGAGATTAGGAAGCCCAACGTACGTACCTTGGCAACTGCTCAGCTCACTAATCTAATGATGGCACTTCCAGTGACTTGGCCTGGGCTTCATCTCTGCTTTGCACAGCAGAGACACTGGAACAGACACCAGAGGCTCACTGACAGATGTGTGTCACCAACAGCACTTGTACCACTGCAGCTGGACTTGTGCAACACGTCTGGAGCCATGTCAGAACCCTGCACCTGAGGTCCACCCCAAAGCTGGGAGGAGCTGCTGCTGGATTTAGTGAGGTTTAGCTCAGTCAGATCTTCTGACTGCTGGAAGAAGATTCCCTTAGATGAGAGAGGTATCCTGATGGCATCTGGTCAGCTGCCTTGTGACCTCCTCAGCAATACTGCAACCCCATGAGATGTTACAACACAGAATTGTAGGACAATTAGTTGTGTCATTGTCCAGGACCCCAGACTTGGGTGTGGATACTGATTCACAAGGGCATACATCTTCCCAGAAGTGGAGTTGCCTGTCCCTGTGCAGTTAACTACAGACATGTGGAAAGAGAGTCTCTGATCATCCTTAAATGCAGGTTACTCCTGTCACTCACGTGGCCCTTAAGTGCCTGCTCCTACTCTCACATACTTAATGGGCAAGTTCATGCCTTCTGTTTTATGAGACTACAGCACAAAGCAGAAAACTAGGGAGAAAAAAAAATAAAACTTCATTTCCATCCTTATGCATTTTCATTACATATTAATAAACAAGGGAAAAAAAACAGTCACCAAGAGATGCTATTTCTAGTCAAAGCTACAATGTATAGGAAATTCTCCAAGGCCTGTGTGAATAAAAAAACAGTAGTGGAATTTTAGCTCTTTTAAACAGTCACCCAGAATTTGTTTCCTGCTCCCACAATATATGTTTTCCACATTTCCTTCTGTCTTTGTGTTCCCTTCAAACACAGGCAAAGTGCTTTCAGAAAACTGGGATCTACTGAATGGAATCCACTGTGGTATTTCATAAATAGCAAACAAAGCCAGATCTGAAAGGTCACAGTAGTTGTGGGACTCCATGAGTACTAGGACCAGCTTACTGACTTCTTGTGCAGGAAGTAGGGTGGAGATAAATTGCACCCACATTTCCAGGTAATTAGTATGTCTGCTTTGCATTTAGAGACTGCTCTCTGTGTTCTAGCACTGGGTGCACGTTCTTGTGCACGATGGGAAGAAGAGGCATGTGAGGGGTGACAGTCCTGTATGAGAAGCCAGGTGACTGGCCCTGTTATTACCTGCCTGTAGTGATGACTCCACCTTAGTGACACAGGAAAGGCACCTCTGAGTGTTGCTGGCTGGGACACAGCTCTTCTGTCACCACTCCCAGCCCCTCACAAGCCTGGCCAGGTGTGAGCACAAGGTGTTCTGTCACCTTGGGCTGTCACGTTGTCTCCAGCTGCCCTGGGAACTCATCAGTGGACATTCCACACAGAGCAGGGAAAGCAAAGCCAGGTGAGATGCAGATGTTCACTGCACACACAGGTTGGGCTGGAGGGGTAGCACAGCTGTTTAAGTTATCTAAGCCCAGCACACGAGGCCTAGAAGATCAGTGAAGCCCTGAATCAGGCTCTGGTGTTGGAATTAGCTTGTTTTGCCTCTGATTTAATGAAAGAAGACTTTGGCCTTCCAGGCTGTAATATAGCCCATTTATTTTAATATGTTTGGAAAGGAGAATCAAAACACTCATAATGAAGGGAAAGGGAGAGCAGTCGTGGCTTCCAGTAGGTGAATACCTCAGACCTTTACAGACCAGACTTCCCCACAGCCTCTTCTAGGGCTTCACCAGCATTTTATGAATCTGCCCTTGCTCTGCTCCCTCCAGATGACTTTATTTAGTTTATACTGGCTATCATCAATCCCTTCCCCCCAGTATTTCTTAGCCAAACCAACAAGATAACCACACTCAATCCTGGCTGCAGATGTACTAAAACCAGCACAAAACAAGGGCTGTGCTGCTCCTTGCAGGGCAGTGTGACCTTAGTAAGTCACCCCCACAATTGTTCTCTTATTTTCTCTTCCTTTGCTGTTTTAAATATTTGCTCGGCCACAGGGAGTTTTGCCAGAAGCAAACTTGAGCTTTCCAAGCCATGAGGAATACTGTGGCTTCTGGGGACTGCAGTGCAGTGGCACTGTCACCTCCAGTAAGTGACCTGGGAGATGCAGGACGGGGCTTTCTGAGTGTAAATAGTCACACAGAAGGCACACAGTTACTCCCCCAATAGCAGACTGATACCATAGCTGAGACTTCACATTGGTGTCTTCTGGTTTAAACAGAAAGGCTTTTTTTCTCTACCATGGCAGACTGTACCATGGTAGAAACCAAAATCAAGCCATCAGAAAGACTAGAAATGCTGTCAAGGCAAGGATTCAGATACCTCCCACTGGAAATTATAAACCACTGTTTTTCTTCCTGTTGAACAAAGTCAAAACACAGAAATCCTCTGCAAAAGAACAGTTTTCACCCAGCTCTGCACAATCACCCTTGTCTCAGCCACCTGTTGCTCCACAGGACAATTTTCAGCATAGGAAAATTACACAGACTTATGTGTAATAAAGGGCAATGCCTTATAACAAATACATACACTTCCAGATATTACCTGTGACCGGCAAAACACTCTTTGATAATGTAAGCACACTCCTGAGAGTAATGCAGCTTTAGAGGTGAGGACCATTCAATCTCCAGGATGTCAGCTGGGTCAAAAGCTTTCCTTTTGTACACATCCCAACACAATTAAAATAAAAGTGAGCTTTCAGGTTAACTGCCTAGGTGGTGCACCTCAATACACTCCCCCCTCTTTTTATTTTCCCTTCAGGAGGAAGATCAGCTTTCTTTTGCAGAATGTTTATAGTGCAGCCTGGCTGACAGCATCCAGGAGATCTGCTAGGACACAGATATCTCTGTTCTCCAGTGACCTGTCCTGTCATCACCACAAAATCACCATCTCTCTGAACCATGTCCTTGCCTGTTTCAGCAGGAACTTCTTTCAGCCTTGGAAAAATGTACAGAAATGCTTTGTGTGGTCACTATAAACAGGAGGAAAAACCCCAAGGATTCTGCTAGATCTTAATTGAGGAGAATCAGACACAGAGCTCTTCATGATTTTAAGCTCTCTAGGCTCTCTCAACAAGGCACTCCACTAGAACTGGTGGTTTCACAATGGAAAAACAGTAGCATAGTGTAGTGTAATTTGGGTCCACCCATCTGCATCAGCCTTCCCTGAGATACAAGTACATTCACACAACTGGTTTTACTATTCTCCTTCAGTACCTTGACAGAAATGCAATCCCCACTCTGCTAAGAGAAAAGGGAAACATCTTTTCTGATTGTCTAGACAAAGTGCTGGCTGTGGTACAACAATATTTGGCTGGCAGCTCAAGTGTGTATTGCTAGGGCAAAGGGTGTTTTTAATATAGAAAGATGCTACATTTATCAGCAGCTGACACACTTGCATTATTGTTGGAAGGAGGTCTCAGCTGGGAAGCAGAGACTCAGGTTGGCTATGTGAGTCTCCAGCTCAGTAGGAGCTTGTTTCTGAGCTCCCTCCACTGCTCCCACTACAAAAGAAGGCCAAACTCCAGTTCAAGGCTTGGCAAAACCAGAATTGACACTTTTTGTGACTCACACTAAATTGGCACACATGTCTGCGAGCAATACAGACCCACCAACTCCCCTTGCAGCAAAGGCATTTCAAAACGGACACGTGTTTTTGGGAAAAAATAATCACAAGGATGATTGTCTCTACCTCCATACTAGTATTGGGGTCAAGGTCATCACACTCTGATTCCTCTGAGCTGTTTGTCTCCTTGTTTGGCAGCATGAAGAGGAAGAAAGAGAACAAGAGATTAGAAAAGAGATTGGTTAGTCAGGGCAGAGCAGCACAGTTGTGAGCAGCATGGAAATGGGTAACGGTAGGGAAAATGCTCCTGTAACACAAACAAAAAACAAACTGACAACAAAACAAAGGAAGCAAAGGCAAAGACATGCTTTTGCCAGAGAAGCAGCAGTGATTCTGCAGTTCATTCAGGTAGTGAAAACAAGGAGGAAGCAAGAGGAGGAAGAACTGTGCCACCATGCTGGAGCAGCCGCTTCCCTCGGACCCAGTCCTTCCTCATCCGGAGGGTGCGAGGGCGCCCGGGATGCAGTGTCAGGGTTCCTCCCTTTGCACATGCCAGGGCTATTGCACCAGGCTTGTAAGACAGAAAGCCTCTGCAAAGGAAAACACTTCATCATGGACTCTCCTGGAGAGGGGTGGATCCAAAGGACATGCTCAAGTGCTTTCCTGAATCAAGGCTGGGCTTTGGTTGTGTCAAAATCACAACAAGTGTTTGCTTGCCTCTGTTGGGAGGGAAAGCCCCAGATTAGTCCTGAGCAGGCCTCATGGTCGGTTTATAGGGGTGGATCCTCTGAGTTGGAGCACAGTAGTCAGGCACCCAGAGCAGGAGATGGAGCTTAACCCCACAGTTCTCAAACTTTTCCATACTGGGAGATCTCAGAGAAAGAGAGAGAGACGCAGACACACAGACACACACAGACACACACAGACACACACACGAGACCTTCTCCTAGCAAGAGAGAGTCAGCACCTCTGCCCTGTCTGGTAACATGGAAAGAAAAAGGTCATTGAGACCATCTCCCTAGACCAAAAACCTTAAGAATCCCCAGGCTGGGAACCCCTTATCTCAACATCTGGTGAAATATTGACCTAAAGAAAACTCATCAGCAAGGCCACTGTTCCACCCAGTGGCTTTCTCACTGCTGCAGCTGCTCTGATGAAGCTGCAGACCAGGCTAGATCAGAGGTCAGTAAATTGCTAGTGTCCCAATTTTAAGTTATTTCACCATGTATTTAGTTGGGTTTCTTAATGAGGATTACTTACTTGCATGTGTGATGCCAGGAAAAAGAAAACAAAAAACAAAGACTGCATTTTATCTTGCATGCAAAAATCCTGCTAAAATGGATACTACAAAAAATGACCAAAAAAAAAAAAAAAAGATAACTGAAGTTGAAGAAAAAAACCAAAACAAAACAACAAAAAAACCAAAACCCAAACTCAAAATTGCCACCCCCTCCCTCTCTCAGGAGAGGATGCTACAGGGGGTGGAAAGGATGGGAAGCAGGAGAGCAGCACAGAGCTTTCAGATGGCCTTACTCACTTTAACAGAGACTTTGTTCCCCAGAATATCCTTGGATTTACGTGGCCCATTGGCTTCATTTTTGCCACTGCTCTCCTTTTCCGCCCGCTTTCTCATGCGCAGGGTATGCCATGAACATGACTTCCTGTTGTACCAAAAAACGCAGCAATCAAATGGCAAATCATAGCAGGAAGAAAGGTTTTGGAAAGGGGAACCAGCATCCACATTTGCAATTACTGCATTTCCCTAGAAGGTGAAAGCCACTGGCAGGCAATATGCCTGTCTCAATCTCAGCAATGAGAGTTGAAGTTAAAACCCAAACCAAAGAGTTCTGCAAAGCAGATGTTGTGCCACACTTGCTGTTTAAATGCATGGAGCAGGAAAAAAATGTCCATGATGGAAGCACAGGCAACTCAAACTTGGTCATCTGGTTTCAGGGACTTTGTCTTGCATTGCCACAAATAGAACTTTATTTTAATTTTGCTACCAACTTGGTCCTTAGTCTCATTGGTTGAAAGTAGTGTAACAAATATAAATATGTAAGAATGGTCCTAATAGATTACTCAGTATAATAAACATAAAAAATTAAGGAATTCAAGTCATTGATCACTACATGTTGCTCAGAACACAAACAGCTCAATAAATAGGAGCTGCATTATTAATTTTCCAAGAGATAAGTAATTTCCTAGAACGACAAACTCTGCTGTGTCTCTCAAGACTAAGAATTTCGCATTTGACTTTGCCAATCCAGTTAAAGAGGACATCAGTCAGTCATGGGTTTTGGCTAGCATTACAGCAGGCACCATTTCCAGTAAATTTTTCACCCTTTATTATTGCTCCTATGACCTTATTCTTGGAAAAAAATAAAAAAAGACCAGTATCAACCTTTTTAAGAGCAATGCTGTGCTGACAAGAGAATTGCGTATCAAAGCAGATATCAGAAAAAATCATAACACTTCTTGACATGGGTTTCATTTGGTTAAAATAGTGGACAGGTTGAGGGGGATTTGGGGAGGGGTATGTTGTCCAAAGCATAAAGCTCTCAAAACAGCAGTGTGATGAGCTGGGATCCAGGTTCAAAGCATCTGCCCACCTTTAAGTCATGCAAATTTGATTTGCATGTTTAAGCCCAATGTTTGGCACATGTCACGTCTACAGTACCTTGATACATTTTACAAAGGAAGTTGTATGAAATCCAGGGATCACCTGTGATGCCAATAAAACGCAGTATGTTAGCAAGGTAGGTCCCAAAGGATGCCCCACACAGCCGACGCTCCCCCATGAACACTGCGTCTGCCTCCTACGCGCTTCTGCTTTTACCTCAGCCCCTGATGGGAGCTGTACAACAGCTCAGTTAAACAACAAGCAAACCCTGCCACAGCCACCAGACTGAATTGGGTCATGACAACTGTTTTTGCAACCAGGATTAGAGTCTGCACTAGCTCAGCCTGTATGGGCAGCTGTGTCTCAGCACAAGGAGCACCAGAGCACCCTGCACAGCTCAGACAGGCACCAAGTGCTGACTGGGATTTGGGCGTTTCTGGACAAGGTTCAAATGTGAACTGCACAGCAGGGGAAGTCATCCAACACTTCAGGACTGTTATGTTTTCCTTTAGGATATATAAGAAGCAAGAACGTGGCAGATGGGGCTCCCTGATCTATATAATGAACATAGGTGAATAATTCATGGTGGCAACACTGCTGGATCGCCCATATATTTTGTGTACAGTATTTGTCACAGAAAAAACAGTTTTATTACTTCATCTAAGATAGGGTTGAAGATAGCACAGCTCCAGGTTGTTTTTTACTCATAGGAATCCTATTGTTCAAGCATCTTTTTGTTTTCAGGGTTGTTTTAGCTGTTTGAGTCTAAAAAATCATTTAGGAATTTAAATCTCACTGCAGTGAGAAACAACGAAGTACAATTCATGTATTTTTCAATTTTGTTACACCTTACTGGCCACAATTCATCTGCCTACAAAATTTGATGCAGAATTTTACTGTACAGCTGCCAAGAAATCAGTCTTCACCAGGAGTCTGGTACTGTTGGTGATTCTAAGGGCATGTGGTTGCAAATTGTGGCTAGAGAGGAACCCGGGAATGGCCGTGGCGGATGTGCAAGAGATGTGCCAAGCAATTCCTCTGGCTTAACATGCAATTCCAGGTAGCATTCATTACTGACTGACAGGTAAAGTCATCATTTCTCTTAACTGAAATGGCAGCAGAGATCAAGTTATTATTTTTAGTGAATCTGTCACAAAATCTTTCTTCGTGTTTAATTCTGTGCCTCGAGGTATTTGTGTAAGGTAACACGATTTGTAGCGTACATCATGCATTACCATCTAGTCATTTTAGATGTTAAAAGAAATCAACAGGTATTACTGAAATGAGGGTTGTACCTTCTGTATTTAATACCAAAAAACCACTTCCTTGCATTAGTCATTTCAGACTGACAAATTTCTAAAAATCAGAAAAGAAAAATATATATCCACACATTTGTTAAATAAGCAACAAAATATTATAAACAAAATTAAAATCAAAACAAAACAAAATCAAACAAAAAAAAAGGGTCAAACTAATTCTTTTACCTCATTAAAACATGCTCATAGTGAAAATTTATTTTACATATTTAAAATAGTACATTTAAAATTAGTTACATTACAGGTACAATGATGAACATTGCGACTATTCATTATATTGCACAACCTGACTTCATCAATGTGAGTTTGTTTCTTTTTTTTTAAATAGTGCAAAATACTTTTTACAGGAATGTACTTGGATGGGGGTCTTGCAAACCAAAAAATATATTACAAAAGTTACTGCAAACAGAAAAAAACCCAAAACAAATGAAAAAAAAAAAAAAAAGAAGATACAAGCTGTACAAGGAAATTGCCATAGACAACAAAATCTCTCCTCCTTGAGAAGCAAACCTCAGTCCAACACAGAGCCTGGATTTTTGTGTGTTTTTTTTTTTTTTTTTATCTAGATGCTGTTATAACCAATATATAGATTAGTAACTTAATACAACATAAATATAAGTCCAGTCCAAGCAGGTCCATGTTGGTGTAAAATGGTGTCACGTGTCACATAAAGCATATCTTTAACCGTCTATGGTTTTATTTCTCTCCAAAGTATAAACAAAATCCCACAAAATGAAAATAAGCAAAACCCGAGCTATCCACCATGGCTGCCCGACGCTGCGGATTGACCACTCAGCTTGTTCCAATGGCACTGTAGATAAAAATCAGCAGGATTTCCCTACCATTTGGGTTTGTTTATTTTTATTCATTTATTTTATTTTCCTCAAAAAATCCACATAGTGCTCCCAGTGAAGCCAATAGGGCACTTACTTGATGCTTCCATCGCTATTATCTGTAGTGGATTTAGGGAGGGGAGCCAAGATACTGCCAGGGATCCATCCTTCAGCAGCTGGAGAGTGGTCGTTCGCAGGCTGGTACACCAGGAACATGTTCTGCTGGTTGATAGCAAGGATCTGAACCACCTCTCCTTGATTCACACAGATTTCATCCTCCTTCAGTGCATAGTAATCTTTAATCACCACCATGGAAGAGGTCCCATTGCACCCTCCCAAATCAGTCTGCAAACGGACACAACACAAACCGGTGAGCGGCCGGCGCGGAGGGACCTGCCCTTTCTGGCAGCAATCCCACTACTTCATGTCCAGCCTAACCAGACCAGGGAAAAGGACACAAAACACTTGGAAGTTCACATTGGCAGAAAAGAATTTTAAAGACCTGAAAGGTGGCAGTAACCTAATACAAACCAGTCTCCTATTTCACATCAGACTTCAAAGCTGCTAAGGACTGTGCCCCTGGGTGTTCTCATTGTGGGGCTGTCATAGATGAATGGTCTGTGCTGAGCCAAACGGGGAGAAAGACAAATGAAGCTGAGTGAATACTCACAGTTAAATATAGGTCAGATGGTAAGTGGCTTTGGTCAACCTCAGATAGCAGCAGGGTCCAAACATGGTTGGTGGCCACTGACTCTTTGGTGGTTTGTGTGCAGCACACACGTACCCGAACTATACCTTTAGCTGGCACCTTGTGAGCTGTTATGTGGGAAAAGGTCTAAGCTCTTCCCTACCACAGACTTTTTCACAAGTGGGTGCTTAATGGTTATCAGAGAAGCCTGAATATTACTTCTGCCAGTACTGCAAATGGATATCTAGTTCACCAGATCTGCAAGCACAGTGCCCTGAAAAACATCGAGATCAGTACTTAAGGGTCAGGCTCTGTCTCTGTTTCCCAGATGAGGTGTCATCCATGTGGATGTCAGGGCTTTTGCATGAGCTGTTTAATCCCAAATCACATGTTACCCCATTGCTTCAGTATGTTGATTCCTGTTGACCTGGTTAGCTGCTAAATAAGATAACATCATGGATCACCTGTGGTACAAGAAATGGGCTGTGAGATCATGTTTTATTAGATGAGCTCAGTACCTTGCTTTGTTCATACTTGTCTCCAGGCTGTGAGTGCTCATACCCTGTGCTGCCATTGGAGGTAGATATCTTCAGGGGTGGGAGAGATGGGTTACGGCTTGTAGCCTTCAAAGGCTTCTCAGACCCTACTGGAATAGAAGAATGGGGCCTGGTGTTGGGCTGAGGGACCCTGCCGGCCTGGGGCCGCAGCACCGCCGAGCTGTTCTCCTTGCGTTGGTACTCGATGGGCGACTGCAGCGCTGCAAGAGAGGACAAGAGTCAGCCACATGCTCCCAACAGCCTTGCCAGGGGCTGCAGAGGTGATCCAACAGGTGGGATGTTCAAACAGAACAGACTCATATGCTGCAAACCAAACAGGAACAGGAGATGCCACCCATAGAAGCACATGGCGTGTCCATGGCTAGACAGAACACAAGCACTCCATGCTGATGTGAAGAACAGCTTCTCTAACCTACACTGTGAGTAGGCTAAAATGTTTGCCATTTATAGCATACATAATTGCATTCATTTTCTTTGAAATCACACAAATTAATCACATCCTGTAGTCAAAATAAATGAAAGCCTGACTAAGAGGCGCACAGCACATTTGCAGTGAATTTTGCTAACATCAGAAAACACAGATCAAGACCTCTAAGTCTCATCTGCATATTCCTAAGAAAGTGTGACTATTAAATACTCTTCAGATGTGATGCACTGCAACTTGGCTCTCAATGTGCTTTCTACATTAACTGCTTTGGTTCAAGGAAACTGCTGAAACTGGCCAGCGAGTGTGGAAGTATAGATGCACCAAGACATTAATCCCAGCAGTCCAAACCTCTCCAGAAAACACCCAACAGGCAACACAAAACAGCTTCATAAGCCATAAAAAATAAAGTCTGCTTGTGAGAGTAGATTTTATAGGCATGGAGAGAGCTTGCACTGGGAAATGGAAGGAAAAAATTCCAGATCATAAAGAATAATTTGTTATGTTTGAAGGAGAAAGGATCAGGGCTGGGACTCACAGTGAATAGATTTGCTGGGCTCAGGCTACCAGCCCCAGACCTATGGGCTTGGTTTTTTGCATGTCATGTGCCTTTAACAGATGATTTATAGTCAGTTAATACTGTGTACATGCATCAGACTAAACCTACTGGAATGCAGAGAGACTAGTCCAGCAAGAGGCAGACAGGGGACATAATGTCACAGCATCAGCCCCACCAGGGAACCACAACAGAAGGAATGTCTTTCCCAACAAAATGAAAAGGAAAGAAAAGCAGAAAAGCTCAGCACCATACAGCACACTCTCTAGCATTCCCCTTCCAGAGAAAGGCAGGACAACTCAAGAAATTACTTCATACTGAAGAACAAATTACTGGGAAAAAAATAAAATCAAGGAGGATGCCAGATCACCATTTTCTTCAAAAGGACACAGATACAGATCTGTAGCAATCTGGAAGATTACTTGTGTCTAAAACCTGACCCTTGTCACAAAAGCAGATTGTATTTATGCCACAGTAACTGCCAGTTTCACTTGCTTACCTCAGCTGCAGCTGAAAATGATTTGGTCCTGCTGCAGACCAGCCACAGAGGGCAAGGAAGGCTGGGGAGAACTTTGACAATGATTTTGACAGTGACATTTTTCTCCTGTATACAGTAAATAAGGCTGCAAGGTAGTTAGCAGTAAGATCTGAATGGATACTTCTCAATCTGTCTTGAAACAATCTACTGTACTCAGTACTTTTAAAGGGTATTTAGTTGAGTGTCCATTTCTGACTACTAATTCCACCATGAACTATCACAGTGATGCCTGGCTTCCAGCCTCCTGTTAAACATCTGTCAGTATTCTTAGAAGCTTCTGGCAAAAGTAAGTGTCCATCTACTTGCATGTTCTCTCTTTCTCTCTCAAATTCCCCCCACAAAATATGATTAAAAGAAGGTACAGATGAATGGCATTTTCCTTATAAAACATATCCAGCAGTGACAGAATTTCGTTACAGCTTGCTTCCTAAAGAACAGTCACAACAGCCCATCATTTCATGCACAGCCTGTTTCTCAAGTTTAGCAGCTTTTACTTTTCCATGGAAAAATACAAAAAACTTGAATATTACACTTTTACATTAATTAAGTTTGGATGAAAATTCCATGCTTTGTACATAGCCCCTACTCTTTAGAACTTCCCTGGTGAAGACAGAAAAATCAGAGACAGCTTGGGCAAGAACTCAAGGAGAATATTTTGTTATTAAGTTTACACAGCATTGGCTCAGTGTGGATTTAATATGACTTTAAGGACAGAAAACATCTGCTTTAATGAAATGCAAAGCTAAAGAACATATTTAAAGATTAGTCAGACTCAATAAGATTCCATTCTAAAAGCCACTTAAAATATTCTGGACTGGACAGGCTCTACTGGATACTGTATCATTTTCTTGGATCTTATTTATAGTTTTAAGATAAATCCTTAAGCTTGTGTTTTAATAGAAATCTATTTTTACTTTTGCCTTAGAGATAGTGATGATTATGTTCCTAACCCATCAAATTGCTTGCTGGCCTCATAGAAGTTAGGCTGAATAGGGGCCATGAAGATGTCTCAGCAGAAAAAGAGGCTCACAGGGCAGTTCTGTGAAGATAAGATGGAATACTTAAAAAATAAAAAGAACAAGCAAGAAAGATATGGAATGCACAGAAAAACCCTGCATCAGTGCCTGCAGGGCTCTCACAAGGCTTTTAAAAAAACAGTCTGCAGCTAACTGTTAGTGGAATTTACTTTTATTCCAATAATTCCAAAGCAAACTGCACTGTCATAAACCCATCAAGTTTTGGTACCAACTGGTCAAACTGGAACACTTAGACTCTTCATCTCACCAGTGTATTTAAGGAATCATTTTGCAATGGTTGTATGAGGCTGTTCCTATTCCAAGTCACAAAAACCCAGTATAAAGTTGTGGCATCATGGGTGAAATATATTTCCCTTTTCAGCTCAGCTCAGCCATAGATTCTGAACTGTCACAAAAACTTTTAACTTCCCAGTTAACTTCTGAAAAGTAAAATTAAGCTGAATTAAAATTTTTAAAACCTCCACATTGAAGAAAAGGGGAACTTTGCTTGGATGTGAACTGAAAGAGCCTCTTCCCATTTTGCAACAAAAAAATCCACAAAACCACATAACAAACTCCCCCCCACAAAAAACCACAATACCTAACATATTGTGCCAAGCCCAAACATCTTGATTCAAGCAAATATGTTTTATTACTGAACATATATTAAGCTATTAAATATAGAACTCTAATATAAGCTCCATAAAATAAGCTGTTTTGAAATGAATAGTGCAAAGCAGTCTTGGAGGCATCCAAAGCTACTTTGTTGCTTCCAAACAAACAGAAGAGATACTATTTTTAGATTCTTTGTCTAGTCCTGTTCCCTTCTCTTACTCTCATCCACTCAGGAGCAGGAACAAGCGGAAGTTGTTAACTGAATTTGATTTCTCTGTATTTTCAAATTACACACTTTTGTTGGTTGTGCATGTGTCTGGTTTTTGAGACTTTTTTTTTTTTTTTTTTGAAACATAGCTTTCATTTGAAATATTATTTCACACCACCTCAGATCTATTTCTATAGCAAAGCTGATACTTTGGAAAGGCCCCTTTTCATGCTCCCATGATTCCTAGGACAAACAAGCCCTTGCCTCTGTTTTCTTGCTCTTTTCTTTGTGGGTTTTTTTTTTTTTTTTTTTAACTGAAAGCTGCTGCAGCCCTGCAGAGCTGGGACCTGCAGAGGGATGCATGGTGAGGCAGCCTTCATCCCACCTCACATCCTCAGTTGGTAGCACACAGTGATGTCTAACAGGAGGCTCCTGGGGATAAACCTTGCCCTGAGTAAATGAGAGATGCTGTGTAGACACAGTGGCACAACCTGGCTTCAACATGATCTTGAGATGGCTTCAGATTTAAAATCTCACTGTACAATGGAAAGCAACAGCTGACAGAGCCCTGCAAACCCCAGTACAAAAGTACCACCAACAAAAGCAACACCTATGGAGGGACCTGAGGAACATGAGCCCAAGTGACACTGCAGAAGTGGCTCAATAATTTTTTCAAAGAGGAAACAAGGACATTAAAATTCTAAATCCCATTCAGCATTACAGTTTGGGAAACAGAACAAAGAGCACGTACGTACCATTTAGGAAATCGCGTTGTGTGTCCAGGACCTGGTTGATGTCCTGTACCCACGCTTGTTGAATTTCTGGATTAGCTGCCTGCAAAATGACTCTCTCTGATGTTTCCCGGCTCATTAGAGCAAACTTGCAGGGATCATTGTCCACATTTTCTTCAATGATAAGGTAGTTCATCTGAAATGAGCCAAGGTAAGCATTTTACAGGAGCACGAGCTAACATTACACAAGAATCAAAACTGTGGTGAAATGTTCCTGAAAATAATTAAGTGCAATAACAAACTGCTAGATCATAATAAGAAGAATTTGTCTCATCTAGATATACCCAGATAAAACTAAATCTTAAATATGATGCTTAATAAAGCTCTGACAGATGTACCAGACATCCACCCACCTTGTCTTGAATTACAACTTCTATTTTAAGTACACAGACCTGACTGGTGCGCTTTAAATTTACTGAAACCCATAAATAGAACAAAAATGTTCCTATTAATATGTTAATAAAGTCTATCATTCCTCCAATTTAAGTAAGTGTTTATATTTTTTGTCCTCTGATAAGAAAGACTCAGTCATTAGCACATTTAAAAATGGAATGGACTGTGCACAGGGATATCATGAAAAAAAAGAGCAATTCTCCCCTGATGCTCCATCAGATCTTATTTCTAGCAGATTAGAGTCATCTGTGTGCAAACATTCACTTGACTGTAGTCACAGATACTCTTTCTGGAAATCAAATGGATGGGAATTTTGGCTGTTGTCTTGCCCTTGGGAGGCTTCTGTTTTAAGTGTACTCATAACTTTAGCTTTTCCTGAGATACTCAGGGTAGTAAACAAGATTAAGTTGGCATAGCCTCCCAAAAAAACAAGAGAGGGAGTTTCTTCACGTCAAAAGCAGACAGCTCTGAAGACTAAGGCAGTAAAGAAATCCATGTCTAATTGCTCTGAGTATTTGTCAAGGCATGGAGATCCACTCCACGGTGGAATATTGTCCAGTATTCAAATTGCAAGATGGAATTACCATCTTCCTTTGCTTCTGGGGGTCCCTGTGAAGCTCAGTGACAAGCAGGAACCCCGACATGAGGACATGAAAGGACAAGGACAATGACACACAGGTGAGCCTGGACAGTGCTCTTGCTCCTGATCTGAGCTCATTTTCCTCTGGTTGATAGCCAAACCAATCCTGGTACGACTCCAGGTAAAAGATGTGTAGAATCCCCTAACCTCCTATTTGTGTCTCAGGGAGATGCATTCATCAAGGCTTCTTCCACTTAGGTATTCTGAGAGCCTGAAAGGTATCCAACTGAGCAGTATCTGAGAAGGGATGTGCCATTTCTCAACACTAAGGACCTGATTGTGTAAAAAAGGGTTCTTCACTAATGCAGGACAAGATGCTGGAGAACCTTGGAGAAAATTATCTGGGAGTCCCATCTTGCTGACAGAGCAGAACAGCTGCATTTGAAGTCATATGCACTTTTTACTCTGTGGCTGTGGCAGAGGAAAGAAATGGGATCTGTGGTGCTGGCTCAGGAGGCCCCACTGCAAGGTGGGGATGCTCAGAGCCCAGGGAGGCAGGGGATGGTCCTGCTCCACTGAGAGCCACAGCTCTTCTCTGTGGGAAACAGACAAATGCAAAAGCAGTGAGAGGCTCAAGTGGGGGCTCGGAGGGAGGGTGTGAGAGCTGCTGGCACACAAACTCCATGCTGAGGTGGGGGAGACACACATGGAGCCACAGGGGATTCCACACTTGCAGTAGACACTCAACAGGAGAATGAGCTGTTTGCCAAGTGGAAGAAAAGGGGCTGGAAAATTATCATACAAAAATTTTAAACTCAGGTAGTGGGAACAGCATTCCTTTCGTAGGCTGTGTAACTAGAAAAGCAACTCATACCCTTGAGGCAAGCTAATTTTATTGACATTAGGAGAGATTTATTTTTCTCTCTTTATCTACAATATACAATTCAGAAATTGTTTCCTGCAGATAAAAGCCTCATTGTTATATATACAATAAACTGAAGTAAAAATGATTCATACTATTTCCATCTCCCATTTTAATAACGATTTAAATAAGCAAAAAAGATAAAATCAAAGCTGATCATCTAAATGAAGATGATTGTTTATTTGTACACTTTGGATTTTCCCTTTATAGCCTATTATTTGGTTGGAAACTATAAAATACACTGACTTGAAAAAGGATATAAGCTTTTCAGTAAATGCTGCTGTTTCCATCAGCCAAGAAGATGACCTCATTTCAGTAAATATGCTGTTTACCACAGATCTGTTTAGTTATATATGTTAATATGCATTATTTCAGCTGATAGTGTTCTCTTCTGTTTCATATTAATGCCCCATTTAAAACTTAGAGCAAACACAATGCATTCCCCCATGTCTCTTAACCTGTAACTTTGAAAAGGAAGTCAATGCCAGGCTGGTTTCTCAGCTTTGAACAACCCAGAAATTCAAATGAATCAGTGATTTTGCTCTTTCTGCAGGCACAGCAAAGGCTGTTCTACCAGGAGATGTGCAGCACTCGTTCACTGTCACTGACCATTTCACAGGTTAACTTTGCATTTGTTAAACAAAGAAGTATTTCCACTGGTTACTTTCAGTTTTTACTTTTAGCTCCAGCCCCACAATCTGGACAGATTATTTAAAACCAAAAATAATTTCTCAAAACTCTCTTTATAGTTTATCTGCTTTTATAATTCCTTACAGCTGTATTTTTAGAATTGTGTGTGGTTTTATTTGTCTTTGAAACATTCTTGCAACATCCAAATTTGTACTAAGAGCCCTCACCCGAATTAGGGAGAGTATTTCCAGAAACATCATATTAAAGGCTTATTTATACTTTTATACTTTGATTTATACTTTGGCCTAAAATGACTGTCTTGGATACTGTACCTTCACTTACCTTTTATGATTCATGCATAAAAGCAACTATTGTAAACATCCTTTGACTACTGCAGGTTTTGTAGCAATATTTGCTAATCCACAACTATGAATGATAGAGGATCTGCCCTAGCTGTGTTCCTTGTAAAAATAACCCAATAAATTTGGACACACAGTGGTTTGCTTAAGAGATGGTCTTAAGCAGCTTCTGATCCACTGAAATGTAAATGCAAATGTTTACTGCACATTGCTGTCCCCTACAAGAGGATGAACCTTATGTGTACATCAAACAGGATATACTTCTCCCTCTGCATTTCTTACCTTTATGCTCTTCTTGAACATGTAGCCTGGGGTTAGAGATCCTTTTCTAAGGAGTTCACTGAAGATAACTATTTGCTCAAAGAGAAACACCCTGCGCTCCTTGGGCCGAGACTGAACCCCGGAATCCTGCTCCGTCACGTAGAAGGTGTCCTGCTGCAGCAGCTTGCCTTGAGCTGTCAGTTTGCCCTGGGAAGCAGAACAAGGCACCAACATTACAAACCCTAACCCACTGTGATCCCACAAGGTGATATGCTCTATTTCATGCAGCCTAAGTTTTCCAGGCAGCCCTGCATTCACGTGAGACATATCATATCCCCTCTAAGTTACCAAAGCAGCAATCCTGTAAATTGTGACCTCAGTTGAAGACAAATAACTTAGGTTTTCCTTGCTCTCATTGCCACTGTGTATATAAAACCAAAAGCAAGAGGTCTCAAGCAGACTGTTTTGTACACTTAATTCCAAATCGTGTTCCCATTATGTTACTGTAGTGCTCCAGCCAAGAGTTCTCCATTATGCCCTAAGCCAGCAGTCACTGACACAACACCTCTGAATGTGCAAAGGCCAGGACCTACCTGTTTGCAGTGCAAAGACAGTAAGACAAATCTTAATTCATTTTGGAGGTAAGACCTCTCCCCAAAGCCTACACTGGCTTAGTTACAAGCCACAAACTGTACCCTGTGGGGCTGTAACTCCCAAGTCCCCTCCTGGACATTGTTGAATTTGGTGGGAGCTATTAATGTGTTAATGCCAGGTGACCTTACTAACTGAGACAGGGCAGGTTGGTTCATCACTTATTTTGATCTGATAATAGCTATAATAAGTCTCATTAAAGCTTGCAGAAGCTTTTATAGACCACACATTTTGAAGAAACAATATGAATTGTCACAAGTTTAGACTGAGAGGTGTGTCACTCCCCCACCTTTGAAACCTCACCAAAGCACACAGCTCAGCACTGCAGAAGAACAAGCCCTAGATAATTAGCTTGGGTAGATTGTAGAGACAATCATATAAAGTAATTTTCCTTGCCTAGTTATTATTATAAGAAGAATGCAAATGCATACCTCAAAGCCTTGGAGGCGACCCAGGTTCATCATGTCATTGCAACGTTTTGGTACAAGGCACATTAATTCAACTGCTTTCTGTTGAGGAAAAGGGATGTTGCAGTATTACAAGAGAACCAGAGGGTTCCTGAAAGCACAGTGTCAAATAATGAAGTTCAATAGCACAATTGCTGTGCTCATGGCAAGGCCCTCATTAACAGATGTCTAAAAGAGGATGGTGCAGGACTAAAATGCAGGACTGTGCCATCATCTTTTAGTTCTGATTTAAGCTAAGAGAAATACCACATTTAGGCTATCAGTAGGATCTTCAGCCATTGTCAAAGGAATACTGGGGTTCTCATTTCTCCACACAGAGTCCCATTAGCCCTATTGTTCAGGGCATGAAAATGTACCTCTATCTCGGAGCACTCCAGACCAGCTTTTTCACTGTACCTCAGGAAGTCCTGGAGAAAGCAGAAAGGTTTGCATTAAGGCACTTCAGAAAAGAGAGAACAAAAGGCACCAGCTTGAAAAGGAAAAAGCATATTCAGCATGTGATTTTCTGAGAAGAAACTTGCTAATATTAATAAACTTCTCTTCAGAGATTGCTGAATGTCATAATCACTTTAGAAATATGGAAAAGGGGTGTGGATTGTTGTTGAGAAGATCACAGAAAAAAAGCAAAGCTGGGTTTAGACCTTGGGATTGCTTACTTGGTCCCTGTCTTAAGCCACAAGACCACACACACACACAAAGATTTTTCTTTTCCTTTTGGCATTTTGGGGAACACACTGCTGTGCCTTTGCTAATGTGCAATTCCCAAACCTGGGCTGATGGCAGCCTGATGTGGTATAGTTCAAAAAAGAGGAGAAACCAACTCAGAGCCCTGGTGCTGCTGGAGATTACAGGGTGGGTTCAGACATTCCTGATTTTAGATATTGGCTCCAGACCCCTTGGGATGAATTTTCAAAAGTGCTGAGTAATTGTCACTATGGATAAGTCAGCATAAACCAGAGTGGTCAGACTCCTTGGGAAAAAACTTGTGGTGAGCTCCCCAAATTTTAAGATAACAGAATATTCTGAAAATAAGTTTCTTCAGCTAATTTGAAGACAGATATTCAGAAATGGAGGCCTATAGCATTTACTAGAAACATGCCATTCAGCACCTAAGAGAGACTTTAGCAATACACTTGTGTATCTTTGTTCCAATTTAAAAAAATTGAAAGTTTGCTCTGAAACTTCAGAGGAAGAAAAGCCCTATTTGAAGTGTACCCTTCTGTAAAAAAATTTTTAAAAGAAAGTTTAAAAAAAAATCTGTTTACTATCCTAAATTACAAACCACTCACACAGATGTGGCCTCCTGCTCTCTGGACACTTTCCATGGGCCTCTGTCACTGCATGCCCAGACAGCAGACTCCTCTTTCCTCTTAATTTGATGAATTTATTCCTCAGTTAAGTCTAAGGCTGATTTAAAATAACAGCATCTAATGCAACATGCAGACTAGAGTTAAATTCAAACTGTATTTTTTCACTCACCTTGAGAAGAAGCTGGTATTTAGTTATTCTTTGAATGGGTTTAATCAAAAAGTCACTGATGGTCAGCCGTTGGCTTATTTCCTGCTGAACCTCCTAAAAATGAGGATTAAAAACAATTGCAAACAATCACAGAGTAAGACAGACAACATGATAAAATGTCTCAGCAGAGACTTATTTCCACTGAAAGTTGGTCTGTTCTTAATCTTTTGTTTGCAAGAGGGAATTTCTGAGGATTTAAAAATCTGGCATACCCTATTTAGGCAAGGCCTGGGTAGGAGCTGTGACTGAGCTGGGAGGTGTTGGGAAGCTCAGGATCCCTCCCCCTCCCAGCTGAGCCAGCGGCCCTGCGAGGGCTGAGGGTCACTCTCCCCACTGCAGTGGGGATTAGCTCACAAGTGAGTCCTGCAGAACAAGCCTCCTGCTCTGGGGTCAAAGGAAACATCTTTCCCTTGTTAAACAAGCTTCTTTCACATTGCTATCGAAATGTGTCTAGTCCCAAAGACTTCTTGAAACAGACAGAGTTACTGGGGATTTATGAGAGGCACCACCCAGCTCCAACAGCTTTTACCTCCCCTGTTGTTTGTACACTACTGATTTAAAAGTCTTGTTTTACTTGGAACAGACATTAGTGCATTTGTGGTACTCTGAGGGCCACACACAGTTAGTATATTTATTAGAAACATTTATTAGAAATGATCAATATTTATTAGAATTATCAATATTTATTATCAATATTTATTAGAAATGTACAATATGAGAATTTGAAAGCAATTAAATAATAACACTTTCTCCGTATGGCAGAGACCTCAGCACCACATGCAGTATCAAAATCTCCAGGAGTTTGCTCTAGGCAAAGCCCACAGGTTACAGAACAGTCTCCTTGACCTGGACTCAGAGCTTAAGCAGTAATAATGTACAACAATAATGTACAATGAGCTGTGCTTACCTCAAAGTACGTTTCATACTCAGCTACTATATACTCAGACCGGGGCTTGTTTTGGCAATACACCACATACATGTGCAATCGCCGCTCCTGTGAAGGCAAGAGGCACAGCGGCCACGTGAGATATTGGCTACTCTTCTGGTATTAAAAGGTGTCAGGAAGTTGCTATGATATTCTCCTTGGTCTTCCTTACTTTTTGTTTAATCAAAGATTCAGTTTGCTAAAGTAGGAAAGGAAATTGGTAACTGGTTCTGTCCTCCACATCTGCACTTCAGCAAGGGGAGCTTTCTGGGCTGTGGCCAGTGAGAGATGTTACACCCACACCGACAGGTCTGAAATTTCCTCAAGAGTTATGCTTTGGCTAACATCACATGCACATGTAAATTGTAGCAGTTGGCAAGTACCTGCCATAATTGTATTTTGGCAGATGTCCTTGACCACATCAATTTTGCCCCCCAAGTAAGTTGTCTGCAAGAACACAATGATTAATGCCTTAGTGCAATCCAGCTGCCCACTGAAAATGTGTAACTATAGGGAAACTTTATGTTTAAATTCAGTTTAGACAGGTACAAGTATCGAGTGGACACAAACAGGTCTTTTTGAGAAGGAGCCATCACACCCTAAAAGGCAATTGTACTAGATACAGGAAACAAAACTTACATGCTTAATAAAAAGCTGTGCTAAACGCTCAGGTTCTTGAAGACATTTTTCCAGTTCAGCCAGGAAAAAGCTACAAGAAAGGATATGAACACTTCTTAAGTCATCCCAGCAGCAAACTAGTCACCCTTCAGTTGTAACAGTGGCATTTTAACTCCAGTATTCAATAAGAAATGAAAAGGTAAGCTTGGCTTCAGCCCTTAATGGTGGGATTTCTAAATCATTAGATGAGAGCTGTGAAATGTGGAGGTCTTGTCTTGCAAACTGTCTGCTCTTCTTTACTATGACAGTGATTTCAATTTTCAGAAAGTGCTGATCACTATCTAATTGCAAGAGTTGCTTTCCTTCACTGAGAACTCCCGAAGTAAAACCCTTCCAATATACCAAAATGCTTGTGAAACCTCAACTTCCGAAAACTTCAGCTCTACCAGGAGTTCTCAGTTGCATGAGCAAATCTGGAGTACTGGTCAACATGAAAGAGATTGCTATATGTTTCCACCTGAATAAATGAATCAACATGTTTTGCTGGTGGAGTTATGGTATGTTCTGTTTGTTACTGTTTTTAACTTCATAATACATTGCAATATCTAATTCATAATAGTAACAGAAATTCATAAACACTATCTCCATCTTGACTTGCAGCTTCAGGGAGGTCATTCATTCTAGCTCAAATGCCCTTATCAAGAATATACTGGTATGCCTGCAAGTGAGCTGAAAACTTCAGAAACACTGCTAGATTTTTCTGTCTTCTAGGCAAATCCAGACAATCATTCTGTCCATGATCTTCCTCTTTTTCATTTCTGGATTTCAGTCTCAAATGCCTCCACAGATTTGCAACAGTAGCCAGATTTTGTGAGAGGACATGCTTGCAATGATCTGATCCCAAGAAATCCCAGAACTTAAAAAAATGTTGCAAATTGGACAGATGTCCCAATTAAAAATCTCCATTGCTACCATTAGATACAGCTGCTTCCATAACCCAGGCCTCTATAAATGCTACATTCATCTGCATTTAAATAGGCTTCTTGACCCAGATATACAGAACTAAAAATAGAGCATCTTTCCATTTGTGTTACAGAAAACTCCCATCCTCACACTTAATCAAGGAGTGGCACTGGTAAAACCACTCTATTTTCTGGTATCAACTTAACAAAAGGTGAAGCTTTCTCTGATATTTTTTAGTTTCTGCTCACAAGGTCATCTGTCAGAACATAAGGACAGGCCCAGACCATGGGATAAGCGCCTATGGGACACATGACAGGAAGTATATTGTGCTTCCTGGGGGAGGGAAATGTCCTGAGCTGAAGGAAGATCCAGCCCAATGCTCATAGTTCAAGTCTGTACATGCATGCTCAAATTTTAGTTAGTTGGAGCTGCAGAGTATATCTGAGTGACAGAATTGAAATTATGACCATATTGTCCATAAGCAAGACATTGTTCACAAAGTTACATGGGAAATGGCCCAGGGCTTTTCAAAATCCAGCAGCTTTTCAAAATCACTTCTGTGAATAAGATTTTCAATGAATGGAGTCCAAACTCAGAGCCAAAAGCATCAACTTGGCCAAAGCATGCAAGGGGTTTCAGGTGAGAAGGACCTTGAAGCAATTTGCATTTTACCACCCTTCTAGCCAAATACTACTGGTGTGGTCAGCCTTCGTGATCCAACCAGCTGCATGTGAAGATGTTGCTGAGACACAGGACTGCTGTTCCAGACTCCTACTGCCCCATCAGTAGGATGAACTGAGGCTACAGCTGTGACCTAAGAAACTCAATTATGGCAGCCCCAGTAGCTTCTCTGAAGATCCAGTGAATACCCCATTAGCAGCAACTCCCTGAGAGTGATGCTGGGAATGCTTATGAGCAGTGGCTCAGGGGCTGGGGATGGACCACAGTGGTACCTCCCAGGGAAGCCTCCTGCTGGGGCTCTGCAGCAAGAGTGACAGAGCCATCAGCAGCACAGAAATGAGACAGGCAGCCTCCTGTGTGTAGCACCCCTGTCACACTGACCAGCTCTGCTGGTCTGGTGTTTGAGCCAGCACAAAGCTGTACCTGTGACCACAGACAGCATGACAAACACCCTCCCATGATGCCAGGCAGTGCAAAGCTATCACACGCCAAAGTTCTTTCTTCACTGGGAAAAATGACTTCAGGTAAGCACGATGCAGTTGTGCTATTTCTGGCTGGGTAAACAAAGTCCTCTATCAGGATTTAGGGTATTGAGAAACTGTGGCTAGAAGCACATGAATCAGAACATCTCAGGATTCAAGGTAGCCAGGATCTGTGATGTTATTAAGCAGCACTTACAAACCAACAGAGACAATCTAAAGATAGGCAATGTCCTTTAGAAGTTCAGCCCTGAATGACCTGATGATATTCAATTACGAGCAGCTTAGACATACAGACACCATATAGTGCAAACCTCTATGGACAAGGGGTTAGAAATGTGTTTAAAAGGAACTAAACCACAAACTTACTCTTTGTGCCAGTCATAGATCTGGTGAATATTGCCAAATACAATCTTGTCTTTCCCTTTCATATCTTCAGAAACTCCTTTTTCTTCCATCCTCTTCATGAAGCCCTTTAGGATTAAGGATCACTGATTCAGCAAAAGACTCATTTGAAGGGGGAGCACAATTACTTTTTCTTTTTTAAAGAAGCAAAAGTTTAATGCCAGGATTTTTTACATTGAAAATACTTAAAATATCTTTCACACAATTTCAAACCAAAAACCTAAGTAGATACTTCAAATTACCCAGTTTGCTTAAAAGAAAACTTTAAAGGATCTGTTTAGAATATCTGCAATACTTACACAAAACATTATTAGATGTAATTGAAGCAACAAGCACAATTGTAAGATAAAAGTTAAAGTAAAAAAGTAGTCTGTCAAGCTCTTGGCTTCTCTGGTAAGAGGAAGAAATCAGACTCTATAGAGTCTATAGACTGCACATAGTTCTTCCATTCATCACCATGAGTATCTTGTGGGAGCACAAAGCCAAGCAGTAAGTTTAGAGTCACAAGAACAGGATTTCTCACACCTCCTGAGAGTTTCTTTGTAAGTCTTTGGAGCATGACAGCCCTGTCAGGTTTGCCAGTGGTGCATACATAACACAAATGTTTTCAAGTTTGGAAGCTGTTGAAAACCACTGTTAGATAGACTGATAATTCTCTCTGGACTAGTGAATGCCACTAGTGAATCACATGTCTCCAGTTCTGAGTCCTTACTGGGAAAAAAACTGAACCCTGCACTGAGTTAACTGTGACAGGTAATCCCCAGGGATCAGCCAAATCTTTACAAGTTGAAGCTTAAAAAAAAAAAAAAAAGACTGTTTTTAATGCAAAAAAAACCCTCAAACTGTCTTTTATCTCAGGCTTTTTGCAAAACAATAATTCACAGGACACACATGCACCTCAACACAGTTCCAGGCCCAGCTTCTGGAAAGGTATTCAGACACAGGACATAAGTCCAGGTGCAAATTCAAGGAAAGTATGTGTTACCATTACCCAATATGATGGGAAGAAAAGCATGAAATAAGTGGTAGGATCATAAGTTAATTCTCCACCAATGCCTCCAAAGCTGCATTACAGCAAAAAGAGTTTGTCACAAGTAGAGTAGCCAAGATAAACCTTTGCACACTGGAATTGAACCTAAAATACAACATTTGCTAGATGGAAACAAAAATAGTTTCCAAAGGCATTTCTTCTTGTTTCTGTCAACATGAGAAGGGGACCATGGAAGCAGACTGCAAAATAAAGCAGTTTGTTTCTCATGCTGTATTTTTTGTTTTCACTTGTCAGCATGGTGCTTTTTAGTGGGAAAACATTTTGCATAGCAGGGTTTGCTTCAGCTCACCTCCACAACAATTCCCAAGTCTTTGACGTAGTCTTTTTCAGTCTGCACCAGCTCATTTAAGACAAACCTAAATTAAAACAGAACACACAAGTATTTGACCATATTCCTTGATGTTACCATTTGCTCCTTTACCACATATGACCTCACCATAAAACCCCATCATCATCCAGATCACATAACACAATTCACCCTTCACTCAGAGCTCAGTGGAATGTAACAGACAAAAACATCACATGTCAGGTCAGAGTAGTTTTAAATCTCTTAACCATTCTTTCCTGCTATCCCTCTTCCCCCCCACATCTCAGGATGGTGCAAGAGCAGCAGCACAAACAGCTGCCTGTACCTTAAACTACCTCTCCCTGATCTCCTCTCCCCTTCCCCTACATAGCTCCCCTGAGAACGATGGACACGTGTCCTGACCCATTTTTCAGCAAGCAGGAGTGGATTCCTTGTCCCAGTCCATCTGGCTTTGCCCAAGATTCATCAGTTAAGTATCAATTTGGAAGTTTCAAGCACTTGGAAAATAAATCTCTCCTGTCATAGCTAAGAGCTTAATCTTTAGGAGCAGGTAATCTATGTGTGGGTGTTGAATGTTTTAACTCTGATTTCAGAGCTAACAACCCCAGGTAGGGGAGTCATCTGATGAAGGCCTGATGCATGCAAACAACAGCAAGCTAAAAAAAGCCCCTCCTTTGTAACTCAAACTGGCTAATCACATAGTTCTTTTGAGTTAATTTCAAAAAGTTACAGTTTGCTGCAGACAGTTTGGCTCTCAATTATGCCAATACACAGATTTGGCATGTGACAAATAAACTCCATCTGTCCTCAAGTTTGCTACAGCAGTAACAAGGCTAACAAGATAGAGGAGTGCTTTCAAGTCTGATATTGCTCTGTCCACATCAATCACCAGACTGACCCACTTGAAGAGACAGGACTGAGGGCTAACAGTGCTAAGATAAAGCCTGGAGAGAAAAAAACCAACCAGACTGGCATTGCAAGGTGAGACTTAGTTATGAGAGGCTACTGAGAAAATAAATGCTGCTCCTGCTGCGCTTGCAATGTGTCCCTTGCTCAAACAAAGCAGAAGTGATCCTTTAGCCATGTGGCAGAAAAAAGTCAAACAGCTTCTTGTTGGTTTGAGAGTGAAATCCAGCCCCCTTGGCAGCAGGCAGGGCTGGCAGCAGTCACAGCAGACACTTGTGCTCTCCGGAGCGCTGTGCCAAGTTGTGTCCGGGCAGCAAACACGTGTGAGGCAAAAGGCAAGAGGCTGCTCTTTCCCAGAGTGCACGGCCTGAGCAGGCGTGTGCTGCACAGCCCCTCGAGCTGCCTGACCCAGTGTGCCTCCCCTCTGCCCTTGGGACAGGCTCCACAGTCCCCTCTGCCTGGAGAGGAAGGCTGGGAGAGGACCTTCCAGCTGGCACCACCTCTGCTTGCATTGCTCCCAACAGGCACAGAGAGCTGCGGAGGCAATGGGAGAACCTCTCAAGGCTTCTCAACCTTCCCAAGGATCCACCTGGCCAAGTTCTGCTCTAAAAATGAAGCAGCAGGTACTTGTAGTACATAACATTGCAGGACACACAGGCAGGTGTGTGTTTATTAAAAATCAGTGCAGCAACCGGGTTTCTGGTGAACAGACAAAACCTGCCAATTCACACCTCTACTAGAATTCAGGATCTGCATCTCCAGTGCTTAAATTCAGCACCAGAGTTCCCTCTGCTCCTGTCTTCCTACCAAGCAGGAAAACCAGCCTTGACCATCTCTACTCACTCTCTGAAGCCTACCTGACGCAGCATCTTAGAGGTACTCCCAAATGTAAGGTTTCTAAGATGCATGGAGGTAAAAATTCAACTTCACTCACCTCCTGCTCTGATAACAGGGAGCAAGGGCAGGGAGCTGCTTGCAAAGTGCCCTGGTCACCAGCAGGTATTGACTACTCAGCTGTATATAAACTGGCATGAACAGGATTTCTGATTGAGTCTGAATAGCTGGATATCTTGGAAACTCTGTACTAGACCTATACTGAACAATGACACTCAATAAGACTGTTGCCTTTCTGCTCACAGAAATGCAGCAATCAAGCCTGATGGAATAAGGAGTTTCCTCACACCAGGGCTAACTGCTGGCATGGATGTGCTGTCAGGAACAGAGGACACTGCTGCCCATGCCTGTGCAAGGGTTCAGCTGCTGTTTTGTGGGGATTGGAGGGTCACAGCTCAAGCTGGGAGATCAGCTGCCTCACATGACTATGGAATTAAACCCAGCAAGCTGCAGGGACACAGAACACAGACAGAAAGGAGTTGGAGGGGAGACAGATGTCTTGTGCTGAAAGCCACTAGCAGGTGCTCCTAAACATCCTGGTGTTTAGGAATTCTGGCAGCTACTAATTGCACGTAAAAGGCTGCCAGTCCCCTGCCAGAAGCATTCCTGTAGCTGAGCTTACAGTGGCAGAGGTCTCTGCACTAAAACTGCAACCTGCAGTTATCTGCCAGCCACCTAACTAATGAATTGCTACCAGAGGAACTCCAGATCCTGCAATACTGAGGAGCTTCGAGGACAGAGTCATGGGCAGAGAGGTTCCCTGCAGGAAGGCTGACAGCTGCCTTGTAGAAAACTTCTGCCATTCAGAAACACATCCAGGACTGTCATGTCCTTGTCTGCTGCTGGGAGTTGCTCCAGTCCCTCACTGTATCCCTTCTCTGGCTTCCTGCAACAAACTGCAGGAGTAAATGATGGCTTTCACAGACACTTTGCTCCTACTTCATCTTCTACTCTTAAGCACCTCCTTGTTCTTCCCTGACTTGGCATCTTTCCCAAATGGGGTGCTCTTCTTCCACCTCTCACCTTACCACACTGCCATGAGAGCTGTATGGAACATTACTTTTCCCTTCAATCTACCATTTGATTAGATTGTTGCAGTTACTGTTGTTAATGTAAGAAGTGATACAACATAAACAGCCACCTCAGCTTTCTTTCATATAATTCTTGATCCTGTTGCTCCAATTCTCTGTGTTCTTCAGCTGAACCCACATTTGAGAAATGCTTTAATCATTATAGGCTTTGAAGGAATAAGCATTATTTTTGTTAAATTTAAGGGAGTGTACAGCTAATTTCAAAAAACAACTTTCATGAGCTGTCACCACTTCTTTTTTCTCCCATTACCATGAACATGAGGATTTCCCAAATGGAACTTTCTTTTCAGTGGCATGTTTCTACCACAGATGCATCTGAATCCTGTCCCTTTCTTTGCTAATAAAGAGGGCAAAAAATATCTCTTTCAAAAAATCCTAGAGGGATTCTCTGTTCTTTTTCTCAAAGGTAGCTAATAAGGTCAACCACATATCCTCCCTCTGAGAGCTGATTTCACTTCTGGCAATGCAGTAATTACCAGTGCAAACATCTCAGTAATACCTGTTGAGCTCTTCAGAGACTTTTACAGCAATAGAAATTTGCTATCTGATGTAAAGCTGTACATTTTAGAGTGATGATGAATTTCCTGTGTGTGGAAGCGCTTTTATGAAGTGTTTTTACATGTTAAGAAAAACAAGAAGCAAGCAGAACATGGTTTTACTCTCAGTTCCATGCTCACTCACTAACTAGAAAGTATTCCCGGAGTGCTGCTGTGTGTCCTGCTGGGGTACATATTTTGGAAAGAACCAGTAACACAACTTACATCCTGCCTCTCATTGCTTTGGCTTTTTGTTCCTCTTCAAGGTTTCGTGGGGGAGTTGAAGGCATCATTCCTTCATTTAAGCAGCCAGTGGCATCTTTTAAGCCTCCTCGGTAAGATCCTCCTTCAAGGGTCTAAAAAACCCCAAAGAACAATAGAATAAACATTTTCCTTGAACTTCAGCAGCAGTATTCAAGTCAGTTCTGCAAACAACATGACAAAGTATTCAGAAACATTCTCCTGCAGGACTTTGTAAAACACAGCCAGACTAGTTTTAGGTTGATGTAGGAGCCTTGAAGCGGAGTTGTCATCTTCTTGTTAGAAGGTGGAAAAAGATGTTTCAGTAAATCTGAGAAAAAAAACTCTTCCAAATTATTTCAAATCAACCTGGAAATATCCTGATGTCTCAATCAGGAACAATGTTAGGCTACATGGGGTTAAAAGTTCCTCTGCCAAAATCTGAATGGGGGATTCTTGTAGTAAAATAAAACACAAAATGGAAATAGATGGACACATAGTAAGATTCCACAATAATTAAAGTTTGCCCCAAATCCCCAAATTGAAAGTAGTTGTAACAGTTTAATAGACTGCATGTGGGGGAGAGAAAATAAAATACCATCAAAAAATATGTCTAACTGGATTAATAAAATACTTTTCAGTTTGTCAGTCCCTCAATGAATTACAACTATTTTAAGTGAATTTTCAGGGAATAGCCTTCTTGGTCTCCCATGTGACAAAGAGCTCCTTTACCACTCATGCCTTATCAAGTACGCTGTGAACGCTGACTCTTTTCATGTACCAACATCTCAAACTGAGAAAATACCAAAGTCCTCTGAAATGATTCACTAGATAAAGATGCTTGCTCAGAGTTGCAGTAATTTAATGGTCACTGTGGGAATTTTTAGATTTTTTTTACTCTCTTCATCATTTCAGTAGATGTAAGGAAATGAACCTTTGTAGGCTCATCATATCCCTGCTTGTTAATTATGTTAAACTTGTTCAGAGAAAGCATTTAGCTAATTTTAGAGGTCCTGGAACATGTAGAAAAAGGTGTAGCTTTGATATTAACATTTTTGAGCTGCACTGGGGAAACTTAAAAGGAGCCAAGATATGAAACAGGATTTAGTCCCCGTCCACCAGACATGGGGATCAGACAGTGAGAATACAATATGAATTTTTTTAACAAATTAATCTCAGAGCATTTTAATTGCTTATTCCACTCCCTGCAAGAAAGAGTTGACAAGGCAGATTAAAAGCGAGACATGAATCTTTGTAAAATTAAAGCACAGCTGTGATACTTCAAGCAGTTCTACTCTTTAGAGAGTCTTTTCAACTAAACCAGAACACCAAACAAATTCACGCTGGGTAGTAAAACCCCTGCGCCTCAGAACACGCTTTAAAACAAACAAAATATCCCACTGTGTAAAATATTTGAATACTAAGAAGACCCCAGAAATTGAACAGTACAGTAGCCCATGCTCTGCAAAGCCCACTGCAGAAGTGACTTTTGACTATGCAGCACAGAGCCTATGTGGGATGTAGGCTTCATCTCACAGCGGAGCAAAATACTGGACACTACTGAGAAGCAGAGCACACAGGGTTAATAAAAGCAGAGCAGATGAAGGTAGAAAGCAAGGAAACCAGAACAAGAAGTAGCCTTTAAAGCCCTTCCTTAGAGTCACATTGGGCCTGTTGTGCACACAGTTTTCACAACACTAAACTTACCAGTTTAGTTTTGACCAACTTTTCTATTGCACTGACAAGATCCGCAGCAGTTGGGACATCGGAGGAGCTCTGTCGAGCAGCTAGCAAAGAAGAGGACTGCAAGACACCAGGTGGCAAAGGAAAAGCAAGTTAGCAGGATGAGAAGGGAGAAGGAAACCAAGCGGTCAGTGAAGAAGCTTCTGAGACAGGAGAAGGAACACGAAGGGCAGCTGGAGGGTGAGAGGGACACATGCAGGTCAGGTGAGCGAGCGCTGCTGTGGCAGACAAGCATGGAATTGCCATCCACTTCTGCCTGCACCTCTCCCTGCAGCAGCTCCAAGACTGGAACCAGGGAACAGCATCAAAGAACTGAAGTTCATTTACAAACAGGTTACAATTCTCTTAAAGTTGGTTCCTCCTTCTAAGGCCATCTACAGTCTTATAGGCTCCAGAAAATTGATTTTCTTACTGCAAATGTAAGAAATTACCCCCTCCCCCATACATGCATATTTGATAAAAGCAGTTAAGCACAAGGTACACATGGCACTTCAGGCAGTAGGGGAGGGAGGCAGGGGGGAACAATTCATCCCCCATCCTTTCCTCACAGATCAATTGCAACTCCAAATGAACATAGGATGACATCTTCCACTCATGCAACTTCAGTCATCTAAAATGTGTAACTCTTCTGTCCTCTCTCTGCAACCAGTGGAGACAAAACACCCCTACATGTCTCACCTCTCCTGGGTACCTGGCACGGGAGGGCAGAAAATCTCTGTTTTAGTTTAAGGTTTTTGCTCTACAAGGGCATATCACCCCTTGGTTGCTGGCCTAAGAAACCTCAGTCTGAACACCCAAACCCACTTGACAGCTATGGGAATTGGGATTTATTAGCTCACCTGTATATACATCTCTTCTGAAGGCAATACAAGCACTGACTAAAACTACAAGCCCTTGGACAACCTCCTTTTGTTGTCAGGCTGACAGAGACTAAAGCATGGATAGATTTTTATAAATTATGAAAAAGCTTATTCATCCCTCAGCTGCTTAATGAAAGTATTGTGGAGGGCAGCTATTTCAGTGAAGTCACTGTGCAGGTGCCAGTGAACACCCATCTGAGATTAAGCAGTGCTGGGGAGGGAGATGGGGAAATGGGATGGCAGGAATTAGGCAGCTGGCCACCCTTTTCAGCAGCCCTCTGGGGAGGTTGCTCCTGTTGAGTGACACATGCCCAGGCGAAGGGAAAAAAAAAAAGGAGCAAAGGAGATTATCCTAACCAGAAGCTTTGTGACAGAACAGAAACATGAACACATTGCTACTCATCAAGTTGTCTTTCACAAATAATACATCTAATCAACAGTTCTAATTGCAACAACAACAAAAACTACAGGTAATCAGGCTGGTAATTGAGGAATTAGGCTGGTAATGCAGGAATCTCATACTAATGTAAAAAAACTCAGCCTGCCTGTTTCACCTGCAATGCAGACAGATGTGTCTAGGAAAAAAAAAAAAGACTGAAAATAAGGACTTTGAAGAGATACTGGACATTGATGATAACTGCCAAACATAGCCATTCTAGCAGGAGGAGTCCAATTTTTGGAGGCACTAAACAGCTGTTGCCCTCATTTATTTTAACTGAAATTGCTCAATATCTCTGAAAAGTAAATAACTGGAGAATTCTGGAGGAAGCATGAAAACATTTGCTGCCTACAAGAATTCCAGGGTTAAATAAAACTTCTGTGATCGACAAGAGTCTGCTTTGAGTGGGGAAAATAGAAATACAGTATTTCTATTCCTCAGGAAGCAAATTATGAATTTCTAATACGAAAAGATCTTGCAATTTGTCTTTATGAGAGCCTCCAGGAGCAGTGAGGCACAATTAGTGGCAGATGGACTCAGGGGAAAGTGTCACCTCCCATACATGCAGACATCTCCTACCTACCACAGCTACTGCCCCACACTTCTGCTGCTGGTCCAGCCTAAGCCCATGCCTGTAAGCACAGAGGGAGGGCATGAGCAGGACACTGTACCTAAATTAACAGCATTAAAGAGCTTTCAGCTCCAGCATGGCTCAAACATTGCTAATATGATGCTCCTGTGCCAGGAAATTCAGGACCCTATGGGCTTAAGTTTTTTACCCCTCTGAGAAAAGGTTGAATAGGGCAAGAAAAACAAGAGAAAAAAAGGGATTTCAGATGCATCTTGCTCTATTTAATCTTCTGTTTTAGGAGTGGGTGAAGAAAAAGGATGCCAAAACACTCTGTAAAGCTCAGACATCTGAAGCAGAAAACAGCTTAGTTCCCTGACATTTATGCTGTCAGAAATGTATTCAAGAAATACTGAAATCACATGGCATGTTGGACACCAAAAACAGTGACCCGAGCGGCAGCACTTCTGTTTTTCTTAAAAAAAACCCAACAAAATAAAACCATCTCCCCCAAACCAAAAAGCAAACGAAGCCCCAAACATTTATCTAAACGCCATGGGGAACAAGCCAGGAGCAGTTGTGCTGGCCATGGGTCCACCAGGGCTCTGCTCCACCGACCTTTCCCCTCTGTCCCTCACCAGAGAGCCATGAGCACACAGAACACTCCGAGGGCAGGAGTCCACACTCCAGCTGCTTCCTTCTGCTCCTGCTGCCACCACAATGTCATAACATTTCCTGATAGATTAGCAGCAAGCCCCCAAATCCTTTACTCCATCACTCTGCTCCTTGAGTCCCAGAAACATTTACATCCTCCTCTCTCTGTATTTCCAAACTTCTGCTTGAACCTTCCCCAAGAACATTCTGGGTTGTTTTGGTTTTTCTTTCCTGACAATTTATTAATCTCCCCTACCCTTGCCTCTTTGCCTGCAGCAATTACAATCAGAGGACAGCAATACAGAAGTGGCAGTGCTAAAAACAGATGCCAGCAGGAAATCAGGAAACTGAAAAACAGGAGGATGGTTTTCTACAAGGGAGATGACAGCACCAGGAAAGGGTGGGGGGACATGTACAGATAGGACTGGCTGTGAATGCAAACCACTGTCTCATTCACAGGTTCTCACCCCGAGTCTAACACAGGACTCTGCAAGCCACAGGGCCAGTTACCACAGCAAATCCTGCCTGACTCAATGTCAGAGAGCTACCACCAGCAGCATGGTGCCACCAAACACCATTTCCACTGCTACAGCCAGACACCAGCAGCACTTTTCAGACAGACGTAGCAAACTTGCATTATTGATCTGAAGGGAGTTTCTGACCACACGCAGCACAGGCACACCATTGACCTGCCATGAAACGGCATGCCAGGGCTAAATTGCTTATCTAGCACTGCTTGTAAATTCACTTGGAGAAAGGTATTAGATCATGATTTGCACTCAGGAGATTCTTATAACCACAAGTCTAGGCCCTTGATACCAGAAGACCACTACGAAACCACTGTGATATAGCTATGTGAGAAATGCACTCAAACAGAAAAATTATATAGTAAAGGAGGCTTTACCATATCATCTTGGGTTGGATCATTGTCAAAAATCTTCATAGGAGGAGGAAGAGGTGTGTGAGACTCTTCATCTGGTTCATCTTCTCCCCAACCCTTCTTGCTCTTCTGAAGAAAAGTTAAATATGATTAGAAACAGGGTCAGGATTACTTTTATCTTTTCAGTTCAATACTGTGTTGGATGGAGGGAATTGCAGGTAATGGAAGAGAACCAGTAAAGACATAAGGTTTTGCTGGTTAATCCAGGTGTATTCTAAGGCTTACAGAAATACAGTTTATAGGTCATTCATACAGCTAAGGCAGCTATATCTGTCTGTGTGCTGACAGAATAGTAGCTTTTTCATTTAAATAAAAACTGTTTGATGTACAGTTTTTAAAATGTGTTCCTCTTATTTGTGTTCAGTTAGTATCTTCTGCATTTTTAGCTTTTAATTCCTCATTCACTTTATCAAGAAAGTGCCATTCTGGTGGAGAACATGCCTGCAAAAAACTGCAGGTACAGCTACATAGCAGATTTAACAGAGACATGGCTATTTCTCGGAGTATTTTCTTTCATTAAGGAATTACACTGCCACGGTAGCATAAAGGTGATATGAACCTCAGCAAAAAGGAATTACACTGCCATGGTAGCATAAAGGTGATATGTTCAGCAAAAAGTGATAACAGCTGCTCAAGAATAACTTCATTTCTGTCCATAGCAGCTTTCTAATAGGCTGTTAAAAAACCTAATCAAAGGACAATAATATATGCAAACTGTGAAGCACTATTCCTTATATATCCCATTGCTCTTTGGATCCTAAAGCTGTTTGCAACAATGCAATTTTATGTATGATTTGCTGTTCCCTCCAAACCCTAAGGGAACTGCATTTACTCCAGCATGACTCACACCCCACGGAGGAGACTATTCGAGATATACACGGTATTTCCCATAACAAACACCAACACACACCAACACACACCTCATCTGCGCTGTCTCCTTGAGGAGTGGTTTCATCTCCAGTCTTTGGTGAGCCAAGGTCAAAGCTCTTCCTGCCATCTCGCACCTTCTTTTGTTTCTTGATGTGGCTCTCGGTCTTCCCGCTGTTCAGGCGGCGCACGGGACTCGTCAACCATTTCTTCAGGGTGTTGGTGGAGCGCTTGGGGCCCGGAGAGCTCTGGATGGAGTTGAGGGATGGCTGAGGTTGTAAGTTGGCCACTGAGTCAGACTTGCCTCCGTTGTCGTTGGCAGAGACGGAATACGCGTCTGCAAGGAAACGGCGCAGGTGAGACCTCATTCCAGCACCCCTCTGCTGCCGGGGCACGTCGGGCGCCCGCAGCACCGAGCACGAGAGTACAGCCTGCCTTGGGGAAAGGCTTTGTGACCTATGGACTTTATGCAAACTTTATTGCACACCAGAGAGAGGAATATGCCCTGCAATGGGTATTTCCCACAATCTCACACACCTCTCTCATTTCCTACCACACTATCTGTCCTTATGAAAGATTGCAGACAGTGGAGTTTTTTATATACAGAGTTTTATTCAGGTTTTTTTATGGAAGCCTGATTTTCACCCTAAGTGCTGAATTTCTCAGCTTCTTCCCACAATTTCATTGTGAATTGCCAGGAAGAAAATAAGCACAAAAAGGAGATTACTACAGGAGACCTGACAGCCACCAACACATTGTCAGGTTCCATAATTGTTTCTCAGCTGTTTCCCGACCCCAATGACATGATTTAGTTAGACTACTTATTAACTTTGAAGCACCTTAAAATTATCTCCTTTGCCTCTGAAAGCAATCTGTCAGAAGAGTTCACAAATTTGCTAGAACTAAGAAACTGGAATGAACAATTACAAAATATGACAAACTGTTCAAACCAAAGGAAACTCTCAATAAGGTTTAAAATTAACAAAATAGTTTCATTATATGGAAGCAGGAGGTTCTGCTGAACTACATCCAACCTCAGTTACTGATACACATGTTTAGACTGGCACCTTAGAAAGGGCTGCAACCTTCCATACTCCCCCCAAATGCAACAGAGCAAAGATGTGACAATGTCAGTAAGGTTTTAAAACCAAAACAAACAAGTTACTCAAAGATTTCCCCATTTCCCTTCAGGAATAAGTGCCCTGCTTTCAACTTTCTGAAACCATGTCAAGGCAACTCCCTCCCCTTCCCTCCCTATCAGGCTCTGAGATGTTTAATCCCACACAGTTTAAGATGAAGGTTTTTTTTACAAAATTCAGAAACTGTCACACTCCTGTAATAATCTCAGTCTGTACATCAGAGAAGAGCCAACTGATGTGATTAAACATTTTTACATTGTTATCTCTGAATCTTTTATCTGTCCCAGCAGAAACAAAAAACCTAAGTTACAACACATGAAGATAGACTGCTGCATCCAGATATTCTCAGTTCAGCAGTGATTACCACTAGAGGTGCTGGGTTGTACATATGTTGAGGAAGAGCTGCTCTTGCAGAGAATCATTACCTCTATTGTTTTAGAAGCTGGCTCCTGCTACCTGCATGAAGAGATCATATCCCCTCTGGGCAGAGCTGCTGCAGAGATTGCATCCTGCCTTGTCTGCCAGCTTGCACAATGCAGACCATGAGAGTCAGAATGTTTTACAGCCATACCCAGCATCAGTCAGAAGTTGAACCGATAAGTTATTACATACCTGAGGTCAAAGGTTAAATTTTAGAACATACAGAAATAATTTTAACAAGCTAGAGAAAGTCAAAGTTCACTTCCCAGACAGGAAGAAAAGCTCAATCATCTCTTTTTTGACAAAAAATAATCTGTTTTTTTGACAAAAACATCTGTTTTTTGCTCCTCTTTGAGTGCAAAAGGACCTGGGAGGAGGACAGGTTCCAGGTGGAGCTGATCCCAGGTGGAGCTGCTGGGGATTTTCTGGCATTCCTCCGTAAGGGCAAAGTAGCAGTCTTATCTCCAAAAGGCCTGGGTTTAGCCAGCTCCTGCTGATGCTATTTCATGTACACGAGGTAGCGCTAAATCAACGAGTGACAGATAATGTTTGTCAGGGGCCAGCTTATCTTCCACTCAGTAGGCCTTGGATAGCTCTCCCTGGCAGGCTCCACGTGATGCTCTGCAAGTTTATCAGTGCGCCTTGCGTCAGCAAAATGCAGGGTTTCACGATGGTGGGTTTGATTTTCCAAGTGCCCTCGTGCCCCTGGCAGCACTGAAAGCCCCACAGGTGGTGGGGGAAGCTGGAGGGTTCTTGGCCAAGAGGCTTTGCCGAGAGGAGTGCCCTCAGGTGTCCGTGCTCCTACTGCTGCTGCAGGAGGATTAACTTTGGGAATTACTGCAGCAAAGGGAGCTGGGCTGCAGTCAGAAGGAGAAACTGCAGCTCTGTGGGACTGCAGCTCCAGGGATGATTGGAGGGGAGCAGCTGTACACAGGCTCCCTGCCTTTGCTGGGGACTGGGCTCAGTGGGAGGTTGAGGAGAGACAAGGATTAGCTGATCTCACCACGTCTTAGCTGATGTACAGCGAGGTTTTTACTACACTTTGTAAGTAACACAGTCCAACCCCCACCTCCAGTCCACAGCACTTTGCCAATTTAACTCTTGGGAAGGGAAGGGAGCTGGTTGGAGGCTAATGAAGCCTGAGACAACCCCAAGGGTTTGCTCCTGGGATGGCAATCCTATCTCAGCCCAGCAGGCTCAAGACAGGGCGAAGTCCAGGAACCCTGATTCCTGAGAAGGGGCAGGGACCTCTCTTCCCAGCAGGAAATATCTCAGGTTTTACCAGCAGGGTCAGGCCCCAACCTTGCTGCCTCCCTCTCCTTTGCCCAGCAGCACAGCCACAGCTGGGGCACAGGCAGACACACAGCACCTCTCCAGCCACGGCATTCTTTGCTCAGCTGTCCTGGGGAGGTGATGGGTCAGTAATCCTGCCACTCCCAGGAAGGCAGCATGTGGGCAGAAACAGTCCCAGTCCCAAACTGGCCCACAGCCCACCCTGCCTGCTTGTAATAATTTTGACACCCAGAGCCAGGAACCCTCTGTAGACTGAACATCAGAGCTTCAGAGTCACCAGCCATAACAAAAGCCAACCCACAGGTTTGCAGAGGGAGGCTGTTAATGCTGTCCAGTGATCTCACCTGAAAAAGGCTCTGGATTTTCCTGCTCAAGGTCATGCCTTTGGTGATGAAAAAGGCTGTTTACCAAAGGGTTACTACATGCTGGTCATGCCATGCAAACCTGTCAGATATGAAGTCCCCTTCTTTCTCCTTGTTTGCTGAACTGCCCAGGCTGAGCACTGTAAGGCATCCGGGACAGAACCCAAGCTTTGCCTGGCCCATGCAACCAAGACTGGAAACATGGCCTTTTTTTGCCTGGTAAGGCAGTCTCTGCTGGCCGGGTAACAGAAAGGGAGGTGGGAGACGAAGGCTGGCATGAATTTTCCTTCTCCCCAGCCACCAAGAGAGCCCTTCAGCGTTGGGTGACTTATCTCTGCCCACACCCTACACTGGCACAAAGCACTTCCATCTCACCATCCCTATTTCCACTAATACCAAACATGCCTCATCCAAAAGCCACATTGAGAATCCACACACAATATTCATAACCTTTTTTTTCTTTTTCAAAGGAACTGCAAATTTGGATACATTTGTGAGCACGTCACATTTGCAGTTTGCCAGCCCGGCTGAGAATGATCTCCTTTGCACATAAAACAGGTCATACCAACATGGTTGCAGAGGCAGGACTGGAGTTCAAGGAAGAGCAGAGCTCACAAAATGAGAGAAAGAAAAAAGAAACACAAAAAATCTGCCAGGAGGCAGACAACCTCCTCAGCCACGTGAGCTCTGCTTCTGCGGCACATACGGCTACAAACACATTAATCACGACACCTGATACTGGCCCGAGACCCAGACACCAGGTGGATCGAGCGGAAGAAGAGGACACGTTACCGTGCTCTTCTTGCAAAGCACCAGCACATATGTGCTTTGCAAACTGCCTTAGCAGAGCTCTTTGGAAACAGTTTGTTTAAGGAAAGCCAGAGAGCTTTTGGGAAAGATGCAGCAGCTCACTGCGTGATAACTGAGGCAGCTGCTGCTGCCCGCAAACACCAGCAGAGCAGTGGCTGTCCCCACACTGCAGCAGGTCTGCCATGAGGAGCTGTCCTCCCACCAATGTCCCAGGACACACAACTAAAAAAAGGTATTTGGTGAAGCAAAACGGGTGCAGGGAGGTCAGCAGACTTGTGTGGCTAGATTAATTTCCTGGCCAAACCATTCATTCAGACAGAAGAAATGATGGTTTCCAAAATACTCCTAAGCAAACCTCCAAGAAACTTCTGGCAAGAGGACTGTGAGACATACTCAGCCAGACTAAAGGGCTTTAACATTCAGAGCTTCTGCACTGCTGCAGCCATGAAATGTTTGTTCTTGTTGGTCAAATGAACAGACATCTGTAAAAGCACAGCTCTTGTACTTGAAAAATAGAAGGTTCCAGTTCTGTGCAACCTTGGGTGAGAAGAAAACGAAAATCTTATAGACCTGGTTTTAGAGGCACAGTAATATTCTCATTTGAGTCAGCAGGAATTCCTGTTGGAACATAAATACAAGGGATTTTATTTTTACCTCCCTGTTCCCCAGAGCACACATGGGAGGGGAGGTTTGTCTGATCAGGCTCAGGCAGCACCAGACTCCTTTGCAGGACCTCAGCTCTCTAACAGGGAAAGGAAAAGGCTTCTCAGAGCAACTCAGAAGAAAACATCAGTCTACTCTATTTGATACATAATAATGACAGATCATAATGGATAGGAAAGAAATATGTGTCCATAACCAGAAGATAGAATATAGCTATAAAAATAGGACACTAGAGCAGGGCATAGTCTTGCTTTAAGTGAGGTGAATCCTCTTCTGATTTATCTATGGCTCCATTTACATCCTAGAGAAAAAAGGATTTTTCCACAAAAGTCAAAGAAAATGAGCCAGAATGGGAACTCTGAAGTCCTACTAGCATGTGCATTTAAATCAACAATTTTTATTTTACAGAGATAATACCACTTGTGAATGAAAGCTAATAATGACAATCTGATTGATGAACACATAAATCAGCTCTGCTGTGCTAAATAGAGCCCATTTTCCACATTCAGTGGTTTCTGTCACCACTTGTGACAAAGGCAGAATTTGATCAGATGCAGGTAAAAGACTAACTCAGTCTATACTCGAGTAAACTTCTTAAAGAATGGGAATCTCCATCCCAAAAAATCTTGGAAAGCAGGAACCATCTAGACTCATCCTGTGCACAAACAAAGCCTCTGTGTTAGTATTTCACACTAAACAAGAACCACCTAAACCATCAAAATGCACCTTCTCCTGCTCTTTCCATTAGCACCTCCATGATCATCCAGGTTGCAGGTTCCAGTTCATAGTTCTAAGCCCCTTGAAGCTTTATACTCTCCCTTGGGAAATGCTGCTTTGAGACTCCCCTTGGATCTGCTCAAGGGATTTGGGACTAAAGCTCTGCCTGATGGATGCAAAGATGGCAAAATGAGGTATGAACACTGCTCCTTTGGTCTCTTCTGTGCTTTTGTATTAAATGTCCAAAACATGCTCAGTGAAACATTTTTATTGGCACGAGTCAGGGTTACAAAACTTTGTGGCTTAGGCAGATGACAGTACTGGTCCTGGTTTTAGTGTTAGAGCCCATTCTGCCTGTAAAAACCTGGCATGGATTTCCACAAGTTTGGGAGGCAACAACATCTGGATAATACAAAGGCACTTTACAGCTATTCCTCTAGTAAAAACACTAGGTGTTAACAGTGTAAATAATGTATCTTACAACTTCTAATGTCAACAGATAAGCTGTCTCCTCAAACACATCCTCTGAAAAAGGCTCTAGTGAAGAATATAAGTGAACACAAGCAAAATTTCAGTGCCCATGTCAGACAAAGACAGAGGACAACTGGTTTGAAAAGCCCTTTAGATTAGAAGTACATTAAACTTTCGCAATGGAATTGCAAAATGTGCCCTGGAAACTTTCATCTGCTCCCAGCTCTGCTCAGCAGCTCCACACGTGTCCAACCACAGACCTGCCCTGTGCTCCAGCTCGAGCTAAAAATGAGATGGGACCGTGTAGGAGAGAACCTCACACCAGAGGGTACAGACACGTTCAAACTACGCCATTGAAATCTAAATACAGATTTTGTTCAGAGATTCAAATGTTCTCCCTAACTTCATAATCTCCTGGAAATGAGCAAATTGAAAAGGTTCAACTGAATTTTCTGTTTGTGTCCTGGGAGTATCATTTGAAGCTTCAAGCTGGAAGTAATATCAAAAGGTACGAATCAATCTGGCAGGATTCTCACAACTCCACTTACATGGATGAAACTACTTCTGTCTAAACTCAAGAATAGCGGTATGGAGTTAAATATTTTATAAAAAAAGTTTCTAGTCCAATAGAGGAAGCAGCAGACATATTCTGATCACTGTAATGTAAAACCTCAAAATGTGACTTTCAGTTTCACTGCCAAGCATGCAAACATGACTAACTTCCAAAGAACAGGGGAAAAAAAGGACTAGAACCTAAATTAATCACACAACATTTAGAACACACTGTTTTGCTATTGAATAGCTGGTATTTCTTGGAAATATGAAAGAAGAGCTGCTTTGAGATAGAGAATGATCTGCAGAATTCCCTTTAACCACACTGCACAAAGCAGGGGATGCTCCAGAGGGATTGTGTAAATGGGTTTTGTCATTGGGAAACAGTCACCAATCTGTTGGCTTCAATATTCAGCTTTCTGATCATTACTTCAGGTTGAAACCTAATGTGAGGAAAACAAGCACTCGCCCAGCTGGGGTGAGTAAACACTGTCACTTGGAGCCACTCATTTTTGTGGCAGGCAGCAGCTTCATCTCCTGCTCTCGGCAGTCAAGGAGCTGTGCACACTCTGCCCAAGGGCTCTGCAGAGTGGGACACACCCCATAGGAGCCTCTCTCTTTCCATTAACTACAGAGGGAGTCCGAGGAAATTATACCCTCAGCTAAATTTAGGTATTGTGAATCCCCTCCCCACATCTGAGTACATTTCATACCAGGCCGATCTCGCAGCAGGGAATGATTAGCTGAAGTTAAGCATCTGTCAATTCACTTTAATGAGCAATAACTCGTGGCAACCTGCCATTAGCTTCAGTTGAATAGCTTTTATTTTTAGCTGGTGTTGCTCAGATGCAGCTTCCATCCAACATGTGCTGGGAAAGCTGACATCCCAAAGTAGTCTCCAGGTCTTCGTTGTGCCAGTCAGAGTGTCAGGGCTCAAGAGCTGCAGTTCCTGGAGGTCAGAGAAAAGTCACTGCAGTTCTGGGAAAGTTTCAAAGAGTGAGATAAAACCAAAAGCCTGGAGAAACAGCACAGAGGCGCATGGTCCCCAGAGACCTTGCAAGAAAAGTTACTGAAATCCTGAGAGCGTGCTGAATGAGTGAGCTGGGTCTCCAGGGACAGAAACAGCACAAGGGGAAGGCACAGAGAGAGAGAGCCTGCTGAAATAAAACATGACTTCAGTACTGTCCAAGAGTGCCTAGTGAGAGGAACAAACGCAGAAGTTCTCTATTGTATCTACTGCTTCATGTGGATCTAGGCTTTTGTCAGAGGTGACCATAGGGAGGGCACGGGGAAAACAGCAAGATGAGTCCTCAGGTGAATATAGGGCAGGGTCTCATTTCCTCCAGAAAGGAAACCCAGTTTAACTCAGGAGCTGCTGCTGAAGCAGAAGGCTAAACATGAAGGCAGAACATGTGTTTGTGCCTCCAAAGAGACCCTCAGGAAAGTGTTCAACCCAGCCCAGTGGCACCAAGTGCTTGAAGAGCAGCTGGAACACCTAAAGTCCTTCCCTCTGAGTGTCCTGATCTGGAATGGGCTTCCACAGAACAGCTTATAACTGTTACAGATATCTACAACTTCTCTGGCTGGAGGTTGGAGCCTTTTTGTCTCCATGTACCAGCCTAATTCATCCTGCTTCAGAGTCCCATCTGAGCCCCCACATAAGCTGCTGTGAATTCACAATAAAAATAATAAGAGGAAAAATATTCAGAGAGAATCAACCAACCTGTTGGTGAGATACTCCTAGCCAGCTCCTATCCTAAAACACTGTGAGACAGGAGTCAAGGCAGGGCAGTAACATACCTTCAGGGGAACCTTGAAGCAACATCTGGTTAGAATAGGCTTTTACTGAATGAAAAGGTGTGGAAAAGCTCAGAAATAGAGCAGTTGCTCCACACAACAGAGCTGGAGGCCAGACACAGAATATGTGTGCACTTGACTTCATTCACCCCTTCCCTTGTCTCGAGTTTGTGCCCAGCACAGGTCCCAGACCAGCCCCAAGCACAGTGACAGCAAGTCCAACACATCTGCTGGGAGTGCATGTCGGAGCAGCCTTCCCGTAATGCCTCACAGCTGGGTGAGCAGATTGCTGAAGTCAAGAGGCACGCATTTCTTTAGCAAAGAAAGGAAATAAAAAGTCAAGACTAACAAGATCCAGAAAGGGCATGCTTTCTTTTTTTTTTTTTTTTTTGAACAAATCAACATTTATTTCAATGTAGTGAAACAACTTGTTGAAGCACTTCTCTCAGTTCTACTTTACATTTTGTATTTACACTGTCCTCATTCTGTGACAAAAATAAAATAATCTCCAACCCTGAAGTTTCCAGAATAAGTGTCGCTAGCAGCAAAAATAACAAAGCCCCAAACACAAAGCAAAAATCCCCCTTGATATATTTTGATGGGAGATTTTTGCATGTTCCATAAAAAAAGTTTTAACCCTGAAACTTTATGAAAAGCTATATGGGATGACAAGGAGGAAAATGTCACGTGTTTGAAGCTGAACGAGAGCAGCATTTGCTGGCCTTTGCAAGTACATTGTTACTTTTAGCATAAGGAACTGTGAAATGCTTAGACACCCACATAGAAGCAGACTTTTAAACTTTGATCAAAGCAGTTCTGCTCTTCTGGGAGCGTAAGGGTACCAGAGTCGGCAAATGCCATCTTTTATCCTGGATGTTGGGCACAAAAACAAACTTTATTACACATGGTTTCCAAGCAGCTGTTAGTAAAACACAAGCCTTATTCTTTTGTGAAGTGTCAAGGGTCAGCTTCATTCAACAGCTTCCAAATTGAGCTACTGTAAGAATTTTGAAGTAATTTCTCAGATAAATGACATCATTGATAAGGTCAACTCTGCCTTATACTTGAAGTCAGCAACCTCTGGGACAAGGTGGACCACTCTGCTAAATGGGGGGAGAGAAGGGAAGACAATGATATTTAAGTGTCATTTAGGTCTCCCTATCTCAAAGGAGGCTGTGGCTATGTACCCAAACAATTCTCCACGGAAACAACAGAAGAGTATCAGTGACAAACTTAGAATTGGAAAAATAAAAAAAAAGCAAGAACAGAACCCAAAGCTTTTTGGGATAGGAAGAAAATTTGCATGTTGAGAAAGAAGGGATTGGTTATTAAACTTTCCAGGCACACAGAGGGCTCGGAAAGCACAGAAAACAAGCAGAACAAACAAACACAACTGTGTGCATCTTTGCATCAGCTTCTTTTGCCAAATGCAGTAGCTTCCAACATTCAGCAGCTGCCTCTTGCTTTCTAGTGCTGTGGAGTTCTCTTTGGTACTTGGAGGCTGTGAGGAGCTCCGGGCAAAGAGAAAGTCTTTGTCCATTTACCAACCAATTCCAAAGGCGCTGATCTTGAATAACTTTACTAAGCAAGAGTGACACAGATGTCTAGCAAAGGGGACTTTTCTCTTAGTAAAGTTGTGGTAGGTGCAGTGGAAACCCAAGGCAATCTACATGCTTGTCAATTTGTGCCTAGGTAAGAACAGAGTCCTCCATGAACGTCTCTCATTTGTTCACTCTTAAATTATTCAGGCTCTGACAGCCCCTGAAAAGAAAAGAACGGAATAAGGATAAGTTGCAAGCGGCGCAGGGCAGGAGCGGACACCACGTAACCACCAAGAACAACGAGGTTGGGGTGTTTGACAACAGACACACTGCAGCTGCAGCCTCCAGGGCTGGTGCCCAAAGCAGCTTCCTCCACGCCCTCGTCCTCCAGAAACGCCAGCAGAAAATACAAGCTCACAGCAAAGGTACTGATTGGGATGAATTAAAAGAAGGCGTGAATGAAGTCAATGCAAACAGCGGTTTGGAAATAAAACACACAGATAAGAACTGCTGGTGCTTGTGACACTTTGCTCTTTGAACACAGCACAGGGAGATAGCTAAGCAGCTCGGAGACTTTTAACTGCACACTCAAGACTATCAGTTAGGCTTGTGGGAAGCTTTAATTCATTCAGCTTAAGTAGCAAACCCAGAACACCATTTGCTGTCCCATATAACAGGCTCATGCAATCTGCATCTTGGCTTTTCGTTTGACAGCTCAGCAGGGAGCAGCTCTGTGAGGAAGCTTCCCCGTGATGCCAGTCAACAAGTTTATCAAATTTCAGGTGACAAAGTCACTATTACACTCTATCTGCGTCAGCAAGAAAGATGGACAGGAACTGGAAGTCTCAGAGAGCATCTGCTACATGGGAACAGGAGAGCTCGCTCTCTGCAGCACCCTGCTGAGGTCTCAGCCCTCTGAAGCTGTGCCAGTGCCTTGACCCAGACACCAGCCTTCCCAGTGAGGCTAGTCCTAAGAAACTGATTGATTGTGACTTCTGAAGGGCCACACAGAGTCACCCACAGTTTTTATGGTGCCTACATATTGTTCCTTAGGGGAAAAAAAAAAAATCTACATCCAGCTTGGCAGAGATGTGGAGAAGTGCCCCACAAAAAGTGCTTCATTCCCTTCTGCATCACCGAGTCTCATCGCAAACAGCTGTAAAAATGCTCTACCAAGCACTGTGTCCAATAAACTTTCATTACAAAAGCCATCTTCTCTATTGCTGTGTGGTTACTTTCTTTTTGCTCCATCTTTCAAAGGAAGCAGGAAAAAGAAACACTTGAACACAACAGCAAGGATTAGTAGCAGAGGCTCTTTGATTCTACTAAGGCTTTGTCGAATACAGGTGACCTGTTAACTGCATTTTAAGATGTCTGATCACAGATATCACCTGCCTGACCTTTTAGTATCTCCAGGACAAGTGACTGCAGTGAATATTCAGCAAATATCAGTCTTTCAATGTTTGTCTGGAGCTTGCCACACTGCCACACCAAATTTTACAGCAACACAGTTCTGAGCAGCTACTGCCCTGCCATAAGCAGTATGGAATGCTCAAGCCTGGGTAATTTCTCTGATATTAAGACAAAGTCAACCAAGATGCTGCCCTCTGCTCGGCACCTGCGCCCTGGGAGGAGCTGTGCTCTGCTAATGTGGAGCTGAAGTTACCACTAACATTCAAAGCATTTGACTCCTTCTTGCCTAAAGCTATGATTTTCCTTGTGCCATCCAAGAAAGAATCCCTTGTTGATTAATATTTATTTCATTTCCTAAAGAAATCTATTCAGCCTCCACATGCTTCAGCTGAGAGCAGTGTTTGAACACTGTGTTGATCCTCAGAGTTCAAACTGTAGAAGGTACAAAGAATACCAGACTTGAGGCACTTCAATGGTATTCACTGTGAATCATCATTTTACATTGTACCACTCAGACACATTTGGATCTAAAATACATTTGCATTTCTAATTAAAACAGATTACCATTAGCAACTAAAGAATGTCTTAAATCAGAATCCCTAGGCCATAAAAGCTAATTGCACGATGCTAAAACTGGATTTCAAAAATATACATATTATACCCCCTGCAGGATTAATTAGGCAACATCTCTTCAAAAGAGTCCTCAAAAGTGTATTTATTCAGCATGCGGTGAAATTATACTGGTTGTGCAACACTTCCCATGGCCTGCCTCGGCTCACGCTCCCGTGGCAGCAGAGAGCTGAGCCTTGTTCATCAGGGGTGCTCAGCAGGGACAAACTGGATCCAGGAGTGCAGTCCATGAGCAGGGACACACACAGGAGCAGGAGCTGCTGCTCTGGCCACAATCAACCAGCACCCTGGAACAAGGAGATCTGGGGTATGTGCATGATGTGCTCCCCAGGACATGCAGGTCCACAAAGAGGCTGAAATCAACTGGTGGACATCAATCTGGAAGCTGTAACTGCTGATGATCTGATGCTCAGTTGGTCACTGGTTTCCTACATGACCTCAGGGAAGGTTCTAAGTGCTGACTGAGCTGTAAAGTGCTTTCAGAGAGGCTACAGTGGTACCACATACCTAGAGGATGTGAGAAACCTCTGCTCACCAAAGCTGCATGTTTCTTATGAAGGGATGAGGAAAAAACCCAACACAGTCTATGAAGTCCTTGGCTGCTACAGTCTGTAGCTGTAAATGTCAGCAAGCCTCAACAACATGAAAAAGTGTTCTCAGAAGATTTAGCTGTAGCTGGGGATGTGCCACTCCCAGTTTTCTTCTGTGCTCTGAGCTGCCTGCTCCATGTGAAAAACGAACATGGAAAAATTCTCAGAAAATGGTGGAGACACCTCCACGGTCACTAAATCCAGTCTCTTATCATCACAGTCAGCCACAGTCTATCACTTTCCCAAATGTTTACTTCAATGTTTTCTTGTGCAACTGAACAAGAAACTTTGCTCAAAACTCACACATAGACTACTATACTTGTGTTTTCCTGTACACAGCAACTTTAAATTCCCATGTTTCACTTATTTCCAATACAAAAGATAATCTCCAGAAGAAACCATCTACTGGTTCCTCAGGATGATGTTTGCTAATGGGTTCCCAGCAGGTCTGGCTCCCAGGCTTCACTCCCTTATGGAACTTCACAGCCTGGAATGTCATTTTGCAGGGGATCCAAGATTTCAAAGCTGTTGAGCTGTTCCAGGACTAGCAATGGCTGCATCACATGGGACAACCAAGTGCACTGGGGTGCAATAAGGGCAACAGAATAGCAATTACTGATTCATCATGTGGCAACACACAAAACAGGAGACACACTTTTTCCATTTTCCAAAAGCAGCCACAGTTTCTGTATACTAAAGCAGTGCCCACAACCACTGGGAAGTACTGGGAGGTCAGGGAGTAAAATCCAGTCAGGACTTTCTGCAACATAATCTTTTGTGTGCTACATTATAAAAAAAATAAATGACAAATACATAAACTGAAGTATATATAATGGGTTTCGCCCCATCAAAGAGAAGAAACCCTATGGCTGTTCTATTGTTAACTGCTGTAATTCAGCTTGCAGGTTCTATTTTTCATCTCATTAGAACTTCACTGGAGACATTCTCATATTTTGCCCTAATTATACGAACGAAGCCCACGTGATGTGTGTGATTCCCAAGTTCTCAGCCTGCTGGGGAGAGCACTGTGGGGCTGCTCCAGGACAGAGGCTGAAAGAACACGAGGCAGGTCAAACTCAGCAGGAGACCCAATGGGATGCACTAACTGCCTTTGATTCAAGGACTGGTTTGTGTTTCAGCATAAACAGCCACATCAAACAACAGGAGCTAAGAGCAAACACATTAATTTTTGTTTTGTGGTTTTCCAATGGCAAAGAATGGTCAAGGGAGATGATTTCAAACTTATCTCATTAGAGGTAATCGCATTATTTCCTAATAATTCTTGAAGTCCTATTTGTGATCTATGCATCTTTTTAAAGAAAACATCCAGATGTGCTTCTATAGTTATATTAAAAAGTAACTTCACATGACACAGAATTGTGTGATGCAATACGAGCAATTGAACTCTTCTGCAATAGCAACTGATGCAGTGGCTAAACTGGCAGAAAATTGGATTTCCTTACTGAACTGAAAACCACAGGATCTGTAGATCCCTGCTGTAATCACTAACTGCCCAACCAATTCCTCTCTTTTGAAAAGAAATTGCAAGTTTTGCCAGATATAAAAATGCTTTCATAAAGCCTGTTAGCAGACGAGAATTAGACTGAAACGCAACAGTGTTCTGGTGTGCTTGAGAAGTATCTTGATGCTATTTTTAGACTGAAAACTTAGGAAGTTTGGGGGGGTTACGTTTGAAATGATAGATTCGTTTTCCTAACACACACAAGTTTTAACAAGGTGTGTGCTGAAACATAACAGTTTGGGAAAAAAAACCAAACAAAATCCTTCTGGGGTCATGTGAAATAACTGCCTTTTTTTGTTTGACTTCAAAATGGAGAGATTTTATATCAGCATCCGTGCATTGAATTCCTGAACAATACATCTATCTGGCGCTTATTTTATAGGAAAACAGCATGTTTAATTACCCCACGTCTTCACACTGAGCAGGGAGAGTTACCCAAGCTATATTTTTCACAATTATCTGTTCTCTTTTCCTAAGAATAAAGTCTCCTTTCTTCAGGTTTTTGACAAGATGAATAAAGCCTTGTGGGTTCTTATATGCTCCTTGGAGTAAACGGGAAGTTTTGGAGCTTTGCCTGCATAAAAGCAAATCCCATGTTTCTTTAAAGCTGGATGTATTTATAAAAGTTGAAAACAACATAGCAATCTGAATAATAAGGATCCCCACCACATATTCATGCCCAGAGTAGTAACAGAAAGCTGATGTTTACAGCTCTTTTTCACATATGAATTAATATCTGAAAGTTTATTTTCTGTACCACTTCTGCTGCATCTTGTACATAACCTCACGTCAAAAGGCTGCAACTTTAGTCACAACAGGGAGACATGAAGCCAGAGGTTGAGGAGCCAGCTTGTATCAGGAGAGTTAGAGCTGCCTAGCAGTGCATGTAACTTTCAAGAGAGAAAATAATAATACTGTTATTGCTTGGATCTTGGAAACTGAGAGAAAGTTGCTAAAGCATCCCAACACTGGCACTGACATGATAAACATTTGATTTACAGAAAGTAGCTGGTGGCAGATGAGAGCAGTGAGCACAAAGTCATGTGCAGCAACCAGCACTTCTGAAAAGCTCAAACATTCTGTGCTCTTGAACAATTTATTCTTGACAGAAATACAGACCCAGTGAAAACGTGACCTCCTGTATCTGTGAACAAGGTTCCTACCCTCAAGAAGCTCTCATGCAAACAGGAGGTTCAGAATATTTACTGCAAAAGACTGGCATGGGGACTGTCAGTCATGCTTTTGGGACTTGCTTAACTGAGGACTGCGTGTCAGGAAGGTGTAGAGCAGGTGTGAGAAAACAGTTTCACACCAACAAAAAGAGTGATTCTTTTTTATCTTTTTGCTAACAGTATCCACCTTGTCATGTTAATCCTGCTTGCTCAACTGAGCAGCATTTTCATCAACTCTTTTGTCCCTTCCAATAACTCTCTGCTGTGACCTATTCTGACTCCTGACTCAGCCTGCAGAGGTGGGAAAACACAGGACTTGGAAGAGATGCTCCTGTCATGGGCTAACCAGTTTTCTCTTAACAGAACTGGAAGGAAATAACAACTCTTTCAAACCTCTCCACAGCCATTTGCTCACGAATTTGCCAGGACAAATAGCAGAGCTCAACTCTGGCATGAGAGGGAGGGAGACTGCCTACAGAGGACCAGAACTCTTGATCCTCTTAACTTTGCTGAGATACAACTAATGAGCAACAGATGGACATCACCCAAGGAGTTTATTTGGGAAACCTAAGAGTTTCCTCATATTTCTCATTCAAGAAAGACCGGGAAGCAAAGCAAGCTTTGGTTGACACCCTTTATTTTACTATTGTTTTCTCTTCTGCCTCAATTTTGACAGAGCTGCTTTGGCCATGCATTCCATTGTGCTTTACACAGTGCAACCAGGGCTCAGCCTGAAGCACTAAATAAAATATGTTCAAATTAGGAAATGTTATGGGCTTGAATATATTACTGCAGATCACTCTCTTGCTACCACTCAGCACAAAGGTACCAGTTCCCTTAGCAAAGCTCTGCAGCTCCCTGTAACAGTGTCAGCACCTTCTATAAAAAGCACCATCAGATCTCACTTTTTACCTAATGAAGAAATAACTTTTATTAATGTACTGTTGACAGCCCTTGTGATGATGCTGTTTTCCTAACTTCCAGTTAAGGCTCTGTTTCTGCCCAGCTAGGAAAGATGTAGAGGGTGGCTGGCTGAGCCCCCTTCACTGTACTGAAGTCATCATCACTCTGTCAAGACAAGCTTTCTTCGTTCATCTTACAGCAAAGATCCAGTAACAAATCAAAGATTTAGGCAAGAAGAGGAAAAGGAAGGAAGGAAAGAAAGAAAAAGAAGACAGTAAAACAGAAAATTGCAGAAAGAAGACCGAAAGTGTAGGAGACAGGACCAGCTGGAGGGACAGAAAATTTAAGTAACAGCTTTACTAGGAGCTTAGCACAAACAGAAACCCACTCAACCTTTCAACTTTAACACACTGAGATTTAAGGTTTGACATTCAGGTTAAGTTTCTTTAGTTCTGAAATCAGAAGTTTGCATACAACCAGCAGCCTACTCAGAAAAGCAACTGCTCGAGGAGGCAGAGGATGTGCTCTTCATCAAAGCCAACACAGTGCATCCATTTAAATCCATCCTCCTGGTTTCTGGCTACCCTCAAGTAGAAAGCATACTATTTCCTATCCAGAAGCCACACTGCAGCATAATATTACTCATTTGAACTCTAAACTTAAACTGACAATTGATTACTTTTAACCACAGACCCTTTTCTTTGTCTGTACCTGGTATACCCACAGCCAGCCCAAGTCCATCAGATGGGAACATCTGTCTCCTTATGTTCAAAGAAAAGCATTTCCTACACCTTGTTTGTGCTCTCCACCCTCCTGGTGAGTGAGATCCCAGCATGTTCTAGTTTGGGCTAGAATTGAATGAGTTGAACTACTGCAAAAAAATGTCCTCTAAATAAGGCCCTGGGCAGCACACAGAATTTAATTTCCAGGTTAAATCTGAGACACTGGTAGTCTTTACAGCTCCCTGTGCATCAGAGCCTGGAATTTAGTCTCACCCAATGTCCATGTTCCCACTCACTGATCAGCTTCAGAGCCCTGTGCAGAAGGTACTGCAGAGGAATGGAACGCACACACTGGACTTGGCTCTGTGCTTAAAGGCAGCAAAGTTTTGATCTTCTCACACCCAAGGCATGCAGCCATTTGCTTTAGAAAAGACATTTCACAAAGCGGGAATCCCTCTCATCTCTTTATTTTCCCTCTTTTCCCTTTTAAATAATTTCTAATCTGAACCACACAGATAACTGAGAAGATAGACTTCATGTTAAAAAAAAAAGGTATATTCAATTGCAAATACCAGGCTGATTTCTAAGGAGAGTTCAATGACTTTCTAGCTATGAGAAGACCATCAGAATTTGAACCCTCTTACCAGGGACAGCTTTGAAGCATTAAGAAGCATTCTGTTACACTAGGTCACTTTGCACTTCTGCATGTAGCAGATACAGCAAAAAGCCTCACTTGGACACTCTTGGCTTAGTAAGGCCACTGTCCTAAAGGCTATGCAAGTGTGCTGCTCCTCGCTTACCCCTTTTTATGGCTGAAAGCAAGTGACAGACTCTTGCTCTGAGGCACTCCTATATTAGGATTCATATCTCTCTATACTGCAGAACAGAGAGTAGTCCTTATTTAGTTCCTGCAGGCAACTATCGGGGTAAAAGCAAAATTGCAAATGGTATTGTCAGTTGCTTTCTCTGGATGGATCCCAGCAGCTCTGTACATGGGCAAAGCCGACAAGATCAGAAACTCACCAAGAGAAACAAGCAGAAAAAGCAGCATCAAGATTGCTACTGCTGCAATAGACAGTGGAATACTAATGCAAAAGAGTTTGAGTCATCTGTCAAAATCCTTCACAGAAATGCCCAGTTACACAAAACCTACGTATTTCATGATACACAGGGGACCTTGGGTTTGTTTTTTTTTCAGCTCTGCATTACTGTGCTATTTAGGAGATCAAGCATCCACATCACTTCCAAGCTCCATGGAGAGCAATGATGGAGCTCATACCAACTATTTGAGCACAAAACCTGTGTCTGACACAGAATACAGGCTCATTGTCACTATTTCTCTCATCAGACAGTTCTTATTCACACAACAAAACCTACTGGGGCTGTTGCAAAAGATCAAGATAGATCAGGCACTGGCACCAGGAAAAAGCAGAGTCGAATTTCCAAAGGAAAAGGTAAGGTCACCTATGTGGCAGCACTGAGAATAGCTCTGAGATGCTTCATACTCATCTTAAATACAAACTACATTCACCTATTTGCACTGTAAGACTGAGATCAGTGAGAGGCCCTCGGATGAACAGTGTGCCTTCTCAACTGATCCCTGACAACACAGAATACATGAAGTTAGAGCTTCAAAGCTCTGGCTGCCACATTTAAGTATCTCCAAGCTTAATGGGAGAAGCTGCCAACAAGGGCACACTGATGCTGTAATCTGGGGCACCTGAATCCCGTGTCAAATGTCAGGTTTGTTACCTGCTTAAGTTCAGGGAGTATTTCCACCATCTCTATTTTCTATAATAAACACAGCATGACAGACAGCCTTTTAGAACTTTTTTCCCGAAGTTTACAACCAAGGATAAGAAAGAAGTAAATCAATCTGTATCACAAAACACCTTCTGTTACCAACCCAGTAAACTAGAACTGCAAATACAGTTAACATTTCAATTGGAGAGAGAAGAGCCAGCTGTTTCCCCTTCTCTCCTGCAAGAGACCTCTGGAGGCAGGACAGGCAGCAGGGAGATTTTAATCCCTTAGAATCAACATTTTCAAGACCAGAGCTCTGTCAGAGAGCTTGAATACTGCTCCAGCCTGCTGCATGGGCCAACACATTAAAGCACGGGCTGTCCAAGAGACTTGGCTTTCACAGTGGTTTAGTACCACAACCTTTCTGCAGGCAGCCCTACCCCTACAACCAGATTGCATGTTCCTTCTTAAAGGCTGCAAAACAGCGGGGTGTTGTGCATTGACCTCAAGAATCATTTCCTTGGCATGAGGTCGTGAGTTGTGAGTTCTCCCCAGGCTAAAAAAGATCACTTCTTACGAACTAGTGGCAAACTCCATCACCAACTAGTTTGCTGCTGTCACCACATAAGTGTGACTAATTCAGTAACTGGGGAAAGAGGGCTCCTGCACTGCAAAGGCATGCCTCAAGAAACGAGCAGGCCCACCCGTCCTTAATGTCATCTTTAGTTGGTCTTTATTTGGGTTCCAGAGTTACCAAAAGACTGCATGCGAAAGCTTTAGTTATTAAAAAAAAAAAAAAAAGGCACAAAGCAAAAGCCAAGTTTTGTTCAAGACATTTTCCTTGGCCATTCAGAGAACGGGAAACGTTGAGATACCACAAGCAGATCTTTGAAAAACCTCACATTATCCAGAACAGGTCTAAGAGCCATATCGCAGCATAAAGACTGCAGGCTGAGAAACTTTCAGTCAATGCATCTGAGCTGGGCTGTTCCACATAAAAGCCAGATTTTGATTTTATTTTTACAAGGCACTCCAGCTGCCCTGGCTTTCCCACATCTCTCTCAGCATTTCAGCTCAGCCAGCTTCCCCAGACCTTCCCCCATCACCATTCAGAGATTTGTGAACTGTGAGAAACAGATGTTCTCAAAGCATTTTGCTCGTACTCGAGCCCAAGTAAGACTAGAAAGGAAGGGGGGGGGGGGAATAATTTAAGCAAATATTTCTCCCCGCCCTATTGACCCTACAGTCCCAGCGTGTTTTTTACGAGCAATGCTAAAATGTAAAACTATAACTGTAAAACTGTGTCAACTCCTGCCCTCTCGCTAGCGGTGCCCGTTACCGGCTCACCCGCCGCTGTCCCTCGCTGTCCCCGAGGCCGGGGACACCGCTGTCCCTCGCTGTCCCCAAGGCAGCCGGCGGACGGACGCTGCCCTGCCGAGGGCACTGCTGAGCCCCGACCCCCCCAGCAGCCCCCGGGCCGGGCTCCCCACGCGCGGGCCCCACCGACCTGTGCAGGAGCAGCAGCAGCACCACTTCGCCAGGAGCCATCCTACACGGGAGCGGGCGGGATAGCCGCGCCTGCCCGCTTTCATGCTGCCGTCGGGCTGCTCATGGCAAGGAGCCACCGGCCCGCTTGCGAGAAACAACGAATGAAATAATAATAATAATAATAAAGGCCCAAAAGCAAAAAAAAAAAAAAAAAAAAAAAAAACCCAAAACCAAAAAAGGCTCGTTGCAAGCAGGCGAGCAGCGCGGCAGAGCCGCTGGCGGCCGCGGCGCCGGCAGCCGCTGTCCCCGGGCCGGGCGCGCACCTCCGGGGGCGGCGCCTGCAGCGGGGGCGGCGGGGGCGGAGCGCGCCCGGCCCGGCCGGGGCGGGGGGGCTGCGGCCGGACCGCGCTCCGCCGCTGCTTGGAAGGAAAAAAAAAAAAAAAAGAGTTTTCGGGAGGAAGAAATGCAGAACTGCGGTATCTGCGCCCGGGCAGGCGGTATCCGAGATCGGGAGCGAGAAATAAAAACTGCCTGGGAGGAAGTTTGCTAAAGCTCTGATACGTTGCGGGTGGGGAGTTCCACTAAAGCCTTTAAAAGGCAAAACTTGTATTGCCGTGGGGTTTTTTTTAAACTTCACAATGTTCTTGGCTTCCCTCCACGCCCCCAGTGCCATTCCTTAACTTAAGCATCTGACGGCTAAAACTCTTTACAACTGGCTGAAAATGCTGCCCAGCCGGCGGTGATCCCAAGGGTTCTGCCTGCTTCCTGCAGCAGCAGACCTGCCTGAAGCACTGCAGAGGGAATGCCTACCCTTCTGACACACGGACCGAGACACTCGAGATCCAGAGGCACAGCTTGCTTTGGAAGGTGCCAGCCTGTTGTGTTAGGATTTCCCACCTAAAGCACAGAAAACTGGAGGTGCTAAAAACATCCCGAACCTTGCTGGAGGTAGCTGGAAGGAGAGGTCGGGCAGGATTCCAGAGCAACAGCATCATAGCTTTGCACTCTCGCATCAAAAGCTGAACACAACAAGCTACTTCTCCCAGGCAGACACAGGTATTGAGAGGGAAGAGCAGAGGGGAGATGTGCCACGCTTTGTGCCACTGTGTGCCTGGGCTTCAGCCCGAGCGGGCACAGCCCTACTGGTGCCACAGGCTGCTCATCTGGGCTAAGGCTTTTGGCAATGGCTTTGGGCTAAGTGCCACTCCCAGAGTGGCAAAGGCCATCTCTGGACAGGAAGGGAGGGTTGGAGCCAAGGCAGAGTGCTCACAAACACACCTCAGGGTGCTATTGTCCAGGGCAGGCCTGGACTGAGTGATTCCATGTAACCATGGGGTGGGATTCCTGAAGGGATTCCTAAAGGATTCCTGGCAGAAAGATCCCAGTACCTGGTGCCAGGAGAGGGACAGAGGAGAAACTGAAAAACTCCCTCCACCACACTGGCAAATATGAAACTTTCCTGCTTCACTTCTGGCTGCTCTGCAGGAACTGTTCTTTGACTACAGCCTCAGTGGAAGGACTGACAACCTTGTAACACGCCTGAAGCACGCACATTTTCCTGCCAATGCCCTTGAGCACCAAGGTGTTTTCAGTGCATGAGAACAAAGGGCTCTGTAACTGTTTCCCATTTGCTGTATGTTGTGTCTTTCTTTGACTTGGGTCTTTGCCTATCTGGGAGCTGCAAGGGAATGTCTCGAGGGTGCACTCAGGGCTCTTGTGCCTGTAGTAGGGAGATAATATGTCACACACGAAGCAGAAACCACAGCTGCAGCCAGAGAAGGAAAAGGTGGGCTGGGAACCAGCTGGGACACCCTCACCTTCTGCACCTCTTCTTTCTGTGTTTGTCCCTGCCATGGCTCTCCAGGCAGCAGCTCAACTCAGCTCCTCTGAGTGATTCAGGAAACTTGTAGCAGGGCTCTTCTGAGGAGGCAGCTCCTCACTTCTCTGCTTTCTACTTGGAACTGCATCTCTCTTTTCTAACTCACCCCTGCACAGCATGCCCACCTCTTGCCCCATGGGCTGGCTGCCCCCACCCACCTGATCTCAGCCTGCTTTGTGCAAACAGAAAAGGGGTAAGGTCTTCACTGGCATTTCACTGCTCATGTGGCATCTGCCCAGACCTGCAATACAGGACCTGAGGCAGGAGCAGACAATACACGGAGCCTGGTTTGCCAGATCCCAGCTCTTGGTTGGTTTTAAAAATCACCTTAAAACCTTTAACACTCTTCATTTAAGAAACTAGGAAACAGCCTAAGCTGTTCACCTCTAGCATTCCACCTCTAAATTCCCGTGACTCCTGTGAGAGTTGTCCACCCTGAGGAGTCTTGTGGGTCTCTTCCAGCTCAGCATGTACTGTGACTCTGTGTGAGCCTCGCATGCTGGGGGGAGCCTGGGGAGGCAGAGGGCAACTGGGCTGATCAGAGCCATCAGCTGAGAGCCAGAGTGGTGGAAAAACATGCAGAGTGTGCCAACAGAGGCACCACAGTAACCCTGCCAGGGAATGAGGCTTCACTAGACTATGTCTATGGACATAGAATCTGAGACTGTGTGGAGGGTTGGGAAGCAAGGTTGTAGCTCTTGTTATTGCAGCCAAACTTTAAAACATAATTAAGGTGCAATTTTAGGTCTTAAAAAAACTCCTTCCCTAATTAAAACAGAATTGAAGTAATTATTGTGGGAGGAAGCAGGCTCTGCCCCTCCCCAGTCTACAGTTCCAGCAGTGTTGTAAAGATTAGCTCTATAAAGTTGCTCTTTAGAAACACGTACATCCATCCATCCACATTCATCACTGATGAATGATACATGGAATAAATATTTCACAAAATAAGGCTGAAAGCCACATTCTTAATAACCACACCACATCAATTAGCTCCTATAAAGAAGAGGAGGAGACATGCTGTGGGCAGTCTAGTTCAGCTCCAGCCCTAGCTGGGAAAAACATCTGTCAGCAGCAGCAAATTGGTGCTATACTGCCAGCTGCACTGATTCTTTAGCTTCAAGTAGGGAATTCAGCCTTTGGGATGTAGAAGTGTTGCAGAGATTGTGTGGGGGATGGAAATGTGTATGGCCCACTTGCCCGAGGTGAAGGCCAAGGAGCTGCTTGTCTAGGACTAGAAGATTATTGGGCAGGATGAATTTATGTGTGACTGTAGTCAATGAATTATCAGTATGTCACCTGAGAAGGAAAAGATCCCTGCCCCTGCTCTAACCTATGCCTGAGTCAAAGAATAGAGTCATAGAATGACTCTAGAGGTTTGGGTTGGAAGGGACCTTAAAGGTCATCTTATTTCAACCTGCTGCCATAGGAGGGGCACCTTACACTTGAACAGGTTGCTCAAAGTTCCATCCAACCTGGCCTTGAACACTTGGCAGACACAATGTCTCCAGGCAATCTGTTTCAGTGCCTCACCACCATCACAGCAAAGAATTTCTTCCCAACATCTAACTTAAATTTCTCCTTTTTTACTTCAAAACCATTCCCCCTTGTCTTATCACTATTTGCCTTTGTAAAAGGCACCCTCCCTCTTTGCTATAAACCCCCTTTACTGGAAGACTGAGTCACAGGAGTTCTTTAAGGAAACATCTCCTGGAACCACACTCCAAATGCTCCCATCATTACCTGCACTGGAGTGAACAAGAAAATTTTATGGCCCTGGCTGGCTGCATCTGAAGTGAAGTCTATTAGCAGTGTGTCTGCACCATGGACCATGTGTGCTGCCCTGCCCAATACCGATGATGAACGGGAAGTCATCTCAATCTAATGTCAGGATGACAAGGAAATTGCTTCTGTCTACTCTTAAATACTCCTTTAGAAATTCCCCAGGCATATGAGTTACTTTCATATGAAATCTGAGATGGTCTGTAAAAAGTACTGTTGTTGCAGAGTTCTAATAGTTTTACCCAGCCTTCCTGTGAAAAATTTGGGGTTAAAGATGGAAAACAATTTTTTTCACTGCCTTCAGTGCTCCCTCACACCTGCAGCAGCTATTTTATTTTCTAGGTTATGAACTGAGGGACTTATCTGAGGGAAACAAAGGACAAAATAACAAGGGGATGTAAACTGGCATGGCTTCATTTTGGGTCAACACAAATGCAGTGAAACACGCCTGGCCCAGATTGCCCTGGAGGTCTGTAATGCAGAACGGCAGTGACAATATTTCTCCCATAGTAACAGGTGCTGTTTCCTTCCCCCCCATCACATGCATAGGGAGATGAATAATGTAATAGCTGTCAGAAGCATCTGTTCATTACTTATGCAAGTCAATCCTACATTGTGCTTTAGGGTGTAAAGTGATCTCTGCAGAAAATCCATCCCTATGGACATCACTATCATGGAATAAGATGTACTATGGTTGATTTATTTTTTTAATCCAATGAAGCTTAAGTATTAGCTACCCCTTTCTTAGAGAGGGATAGCAAACCAACTATCTAACAGAAATAACTGGTGGATGGCAAAAGGAAGATGGATTTATACAGTTTTAAAAACATAATTTAAATATTTGTTGTGCCTTGCAGTGTCAAATTCAGATAGTGCAAAGACATGCGTGAATTTTTTGTTCATAGGGACATTTAGGTACCTCTACAGAGCAATTCAGAGGGTGCAGGCAAGACAGTAAACATGGACGTTCTGAAAACTAGTGCAAACCACCAGGACTTAGCAGAACTTGTTTTTGGATTATGGTCTTGCTCCAGTTCATGGAGAAATCAGGACTTACACTGCAGCTTCAGGAGCCCATTAGATGCTGGTTTCAAAACTCATTCTGTCACTTGCTTTCTGGTTGACTTTAGGGGAAAAAAATTACCATTTCATGCCTCAATTTTCCTATGTGAAATAAAAGGATATCAGCATTTCACATTCCCTTTAAAGTGGTCTGAAACAGAGATTAGACATCCTACACTGAACAACAAGTAGAGCTGTCATTGTTGTGTCTTGAAATGAGTGTGACAAAATATGTCTCTGGTGCTATTGGCTTTTGGAATCAGTATTAAAAAGCACCTTGATCAATACATCTTGCCTGCAAATGCTACTTGCAAAACCAGGTAAATCTGAACAGCTGCAGGGAAACAGATTGGCAGAGTGAAGCAGTCCTTGCTCAACCAGCACATTTCAGTACATTATTCTTGGCTCTGACTGCAGCTATTTTCAACAGCACTAAACATTCATTAGATTAAATCAAATGAACCACATTCTTTAAAAATAGCCAGAGCCTTGTCGTGCCAGTTGGAAAAAACAACAAGTTTATTGGGTACTAAAACAGATAAAATAAATTAAAAATAAATAAATAAATGGAGTCATATTCCCTCCTGGTGCAAGAGAGCACAACTCCAAGGAGAGGTTTTTGGCTTCTCAGTTCAGCACAGTGGTAGGCAAAAAAAGAACATTCTCAACTAGCTAAACCAAACAAATTAAGAAGAAATATAGACAGTCCAGCACAACCTCCACACTCAACTGCAATGTAGGCATATGTTCAGCAAATGTTAGGATATACCATCCTTATCTCTCTGCTGTGGATGTCAGCACAGGGGGGATTTATGGCAGCTTAGAAGAGTTGCCATGACCTGACAGCATCCTGGCACACCAACTCTACTGTAAAGCCAAAGGCCACAGCCAGACCCGTCTGCTCTGCTGTGATGGACCTCACCTTTACACACTGTTCACCCACCTCTCTCAAACATCACAAGCCCCTCACTGACACCAGCCTGTCTTTCCTTATTTACAACCCATCTTTTCTCTTTCTCTGCATTCTATGAAGATGGAAGATCTACAGGAGAGAAATTGCTCGGAGACTTATCCCCAAAAGTATCTTACAGAGATCATCAAGTAAAGGTGGATGACTGTAGAGCAGACCACAGAATAAGATACACATATTTGCTTTCATGTGATTCAGTCTGTTTCAAGGGAGTTTAGATTTGCCCCCCAAATATTCAGGTAGGTACAGCCCAGGATAGTTTCACCTGCTTTTGGAGCAGAACACGTTCTGCAGAACACATATGCCCTTTCAACCTCCAGCTTAACTTTGCATCTCAGAGATCTCGGAACAGATTCCTACACTGTCCAGTTCCTCTGGTTTCCTGGGCACAGGACCAATTCTCCTATATATACAGCTTCTTCCTAAGCAGTAACCATTTGCTGACAGTGAGTTTCTTAAGAAAACAGTTACAAGCTGGTGTAAAGTACAGCCCCGTTACTGTCCTGTCCTCCCAGATCTCACTGTAGGCTCACCTGCCCCTGGACTGGTTTTACCTCTTCAGCAAGATCGTGTGTGAGCAGAGGGGACGTCTCTGACCTGCCAGCAGTACCACCAGATGAGTTATGCTCAGATGAGGCTGCAGCAAAGAGCCTCACCTCACAAACCAGTCTGACCTGGGAGGCCCCGTCAGCGAAACCACACACCACATTGTGTTGGTGCAGTATCGACTGGTTGCTGGGGAGCTGTGCTGGATGGTGGGCACATCCTGAACGAGCTACTGGTCAGAATAAAAAAACCCAACCCTTCAGCAGAAAAGAGTGAAATAAAAATTTAAAGCAGGTTTGTGTTTGTTTCCTGAAGCACTTATCTCCATTAGAACAGAGACATATCTTTGGGAGTTACAGCAATACCCAATGACAGAAGACAAGAGGCATTAAAGTGCTGCCTTTTGGACATGTTTTGGCTCCTGTCTTACTGTGTTGGACCTCAGAGGGGAAATCAGGAGCCTATCTCAGCCCATCACAGTCTGCTTCCCAAGACAAACAGGAGCCTCACCCACTGGTGCATGACAAAGGTGAGTTGTTCTAGCAACTACATACTAACAGTGTAACAAAAATATTCCTAGCCTGCTTGTCCTGACTTGCCTGAGGTTGTTGTATTTGGATGGTAGAAGCCACAGCTGATTTTCCTTTAAATGCTATTTCTATTTCTTTAGAGTAAGTTGTTACCTGTTTTGGTTTGTTTGTTTGTTTAATGGAAGAGTATTCAGACTATTTTCCTGGGATGTTCTGCAGCAAATTGCGAGTTCTGTTCATCACTTTTCCTCCACCCAGTACCCAACACAAACAGGGTTTAAGACAAGCTAAAAGAAAAATTTAAAAACTGGCACACACTGTTTGCTGCTTAGGGGGGAAAATTTTCTCTGTTTGGCCAGTCTGGAGGAATTGCACTCAAATAAAAATAAAATTCAATGTCAGTATTGTAAAAGCTTATACTTATTTGGGCCAAATTACTGCATTAACTGTATTTTCCACTTCCCTTTTATTTTAAGGTAAAAAGACTGCAGAGGAGGTCTTACCAGGCAATGTTTAAGATGGCAAAGCTTTCTGATTTACAACACCAGATCTAAGACAAGCATAAAAGAATCTGTAAAGCTGCTATTGAAACTTATGGCAGGTATAAATAACAAGGGCAGACATAGCAAGCAGCCTGCTGTGCAGAGAATTGAAAAAAAAAGTAGTTTTAAAGCTATTTTTATCAGCTGGTGGAATGACTGGCTAGAAAACAACCCTTCTTTTTTCAATGTGGAGCACCTCTGCCTGCTTTCATTCTTTGGTGTCCATATACCAGCAGTGAGGATATTTTGAGGATGTTAGCTCTCTGACAGACAGGATTTCTGCTGATGTTCTGTACTGAAATGCTGCTCCTGGGAATGCCAGTCTAGCACCGAAAAATCTGGAAATCCCCCTTCTGTTTGGTACCATCAGACATTGCCAAAAGCTGGATTTCTACACACTGGAATTTCCAGTCACCACAAGACAGAAAACCCTGTAGGTCTTTCTGCAAGAGGGACAAGTACATGATGCCATGGAGTACTTTTTAATTTCTATGTTCAGGCAATCTCTTGGTATGTAACAGTTCCACATTACATGATAGTTCCATGAGCACTTTGAGTTGTCAAGAGCCAATAGTCCTGCCAAATCCATTTGGTGCCTTTTCTGTCTCTCCCAGGTGTCTGCTCCTTCCTCCTGCTTCCCCTGTGCCAACAGAAATGTTTGTGCAGCCTCACAGTGAATCTGATCCGCAAGTGTGGATCCAGGTTAAAATTGATCTTTTTCCTAGTGGGGAAAAAGAAGTTTTGTTTTAGCCCAGATTTGTTCCTTGATCTGCCTTCGTTCTCCTGTCAGCATTGCTCAGATTTCACTGCAAAAGCCTCAAGCTGTGTGGCTGTTGCATCACCTGTACTGCTGTGCTGTCTCCTGGTCTGGGTGATCCCACTGTTGTGCTAGATCCTGGCTGCTCAGGTAGGCACAGGACACATTCCTCATGCTCAGGGAGGTTCAGGCTCCTGGTATGAGACAAAATGGGTACTTCAGCTGGCTGACAATCTTCTGCTCAGCTGAGAGAAGCACCAGCCCCTAGTGCTGCTGAGCTCAGCCTGTCTCTGTTGTGCCTGCATGCCCCATTTTATGATGGCAATCAGGAGCTGATGGGAGAGGAATGAGCATTTTTGCATTTTTACGTGCAGAAAGGCACATCTTTGGAATAATGAAAGGCTGCAGCAGATTGAACATTGCAGAACGTGTCGAGCTCCCAGGTGAAGGCTGTGTCCCAGCAGATGTCCTGTGGAGCAGCAATGTGTGCACAGCACAGCCACAGCAGATCTGTCTGGACAGATGTGCAATGGCCATGAGGGTTACGGGGTGTAAAGCCTGAACAACCTTCACCAGCCATCCATGCACAAAGCTTTTTTCAATAAGGTTTTTCACAGGTCAGATTAGCACCAAGAGCACCCCAATTCCTTCACCCTGCATGAAACTTAATTTGACTTCTCTAGTCTGTGAAAGGAAGAATGTTCTTATTTCACTGAGTAGGAGTCCTGCAGAGTTAATAAGTTCTTTGGTGCTTTTCTGAAAAATGGTTCTTAAAGCCAGACTCTGTTCTCTGGTAGCTAAATGCAGTTCCCACAGATTTCCAAAGAAACTGGATGTATGTTCCTTGGCAAAATACAGTTATTAACTTAAAATCCTGAAGATACATGAAATCTACAGAGAAAATAAGGAGCTGGGTACAGTCTCAAAGAAGTAAAACTGAACTGCACAAAGACCTAAAAATACCTTTTAGAAGTGTATCTTGAGTTCAAATATTTTGGTGTTCCTCCTAGTCTAGGAAAAGAGAAAAATGCCCTTGAAATATGATCACTGGGTGCTACTGTTGAACTTGTAATCTTTTTGGCTTGCAAAAGCAAAGGGCAATAAAAAAAAACAGTCATTTGGCATCAGACAGTATAATGTTGTTGGTGAGAAAAATGGAACCTTAGGTTCTCTTCATGAAAACAGGAGTCACCAACACTCATGAGCTGCAAATTGTCTTGCTAAGGAAAAGAAGTCAGGGCTGCTTTATCAGTGAAGTGCTGGATAGTGTATGACTACTGTTTTTCTTGGAAGGCACACATTTAGTGAGGCTGGAGGCCATCCCAATCTTTCCTGCAATATGCAAACAATTATCTCTATGCTGTGTAAAATTTAATTTGTATTTTGCAAACTCTGTGAAGAAAAAAACCAAACTTATTCAACTGCATTACAATTCTGCAGAATCAATGACTGTTCAATGCATATGAAGAATATCTGATACAAATGTAAAGTAGCATCTTCTAATAAATGCTAGGACATCCAAGGACAAGGATGGTTTAACATCTGTTTTCCTGTTCTAGATTGTGAGAGACTTATTTAAACAGATTTAAGGAAAATGCAGTCAAATATGGACTCTGCCTTCAAGAAAAGAAAAGTACAGTTCTGGAGTTAAAGACAACATTTTTATAAAGAAATAATATTCTTTATGAGACCAGCTGATATGAATGGGAAAAGATACACTAGCATTTATGTGAATGACCTCCTGTTCTAGACTTTTAGACCATCATAGTTGCAATAGCATTAACTCTACTTTCTAAAATTTGGGATAAATCTGAACTAAGCAAATTTGACATTGTTTCAGGCTCTTTTGCAAAATGTGTAACCTGGGAATAGTGCTCTGACAAAATGCTTGCATAAATGACAGGAAAATAAGGCTTCTTGTGTCAGGATCAATATATCAAATCTGTGCAGTGTGCTGAAACAGATACACAGAAACATAATTTCTGTTACCGGAAATACATTATTTAATACACATGTGCTTTGCATCTTGGTTTGCCTATTTCTGGTCAGACCAGTCAGGGAAATGGGATTTTTAGCAGAACTAGTTCAATTCAAAACATGCTCATAAAATAGTTGTTTAAGATTAGCAACAGAAGGATCAGCCCAGCTGTATACAGGCCTTGCAGGGTACAAATACCACATTTAGGATTAGTCCCTTTAACTGTCTGGAAGCTGACAGAGTGGGGAGGCAACATTTTGGGGAATCCAAGATCATCAGTCATTAGTATTTGTCTTACTGCAATTCTTGCAAGGACCAGTAGTTATAGGTTCAATCTTTGTGATTGTGCTGTTGAAAAGTACATCCACAGTTTGACACTAAGTTAGTAGGGATGTCAGGTCTGAACCCAGAACCAGCAGTTTACTTTTGCCTTTGTGCTTAAACTTTTAAAATTTCAGGGAAAAGGATCAGGCAGTGAGTTACACAATATTGAGCAAGGCAGAAAACCCTGAGGAGCACAGGGTGGTGGTGCACTGAAGATGGTTACACAGCAAAAAACCCAGGCAAACAACTCCCATCCCACTCTTCACCCCACGGTCCTCGATGGATTATGGTTCAATGTCCATCTGTGAAAATGCTAAATTTAGTCTGTGCTCAGAGGAAACACAAGACTCAAGTCATGCACATGCTCTCGCTGATCTTTGAGGATGACCTTCCTGTCAGCTCCATGGGCCAAGTGCTGCAGAGCCACCCCCCCTCCTCACCACACTACTGTGTTTTAACACACATGACTAAATACAGAGGAAATAGACTTTACCCAAGGAGCTATTTCTATACCCTTCCTCCAGGTGCTCGTTTTTCACTGGTGGGGCAGAGGTGTGGGGATGCTCTGGCTGCTGGCTTTGGGTCAGAGCTGGTGTAAAACCTCATGGTACAAACTGAACTGCCTGCTTGCTCTGGTGTCTCTGCACTGCACTGAGGCACCGCAGCTCCCACGAGGAGAAGAAAGAGAAGGCACCCACATGGTTCCTTTGCAGTTAATTGAAAGAATATTCAGACCATTTTCAGCCGGTGCCTCCCCTGGCTAACTGTGCAGAGCGCTTTGGATAATCCCTGACCTGATCTCTTGACCCTGAGTACCACAGCAGGAGAGCTGAGTCCTTTCTCAGTACAACAACCACTGCTCAGCCTCTGTGAGCATCATTTGTGGTGCTTCAAAGGCCCCTCTCTCTTCTCTGATGCTGCTAACACAAGGGAAGGCTGAGCTCTGCCATTCTATGAACAGACACATGCTGGGATCACTCAAGGGCTGGGGACTGGTTTAGAGTCAGGAAGATGCCTCTGGTCTTCCCCAGGCCAAATGGGATCCTGCATAGCCCACATTACTCTAGAAAACTATCTCAGTTAATTACAAGTCTAATATTTACTCAGTAGAACAGTCTTAGGTCTTTGTTTCCCAATAGCTGGGACATCAATATGTGAGCAATTAAAATTAAAGTTTCCTTTTCCAGCATGTGTTTGAAGACAAGCTGGGAAAAAAAGGACTGATGCAGCATTGTGTGTCAGCATGTATGCTCAGCTGAAGTCCTCTCAGACCATCCCCTGTCAGATGGCTTGTGGGGCCAGGACAGGGCTGTGGCCACCCACTCACCCATCACCTGAGCAGCCAGGGGCCAGCTGGGACCTCCCCTTCATGCGCTGCAGCTGAGGAGGAAGTTCTCACTTCTCTGCAGGATAGCAAAAGGGATATATCTCGGTTGGCTTAACCTGGCCCTGAAAAGCATGAGCTGGCCCCAGGAAAGGAGACTGGTAAGGCAGGCAGGAGAACCAGGAGGGCAAGGAGAATTTATGACTCTGGTCTTCCTCTGGGGCTGTGCAAGGAATTGCAGTCCTGAGCCTGACACAGAGAAGGATACCACTACTGAGTTTCTCTCCAGTTTCCTTGCCAGACCAAGTGCTGAACCCTTTGGCACTCTTGCTGAGTCTTGGTGGTCCACAGCATTTTAAATTGCCTCTATTTCTCTCTTTTTTTTTTTTTTTTTTTTTTTTTTCCCAGTGATAAAAACAGCATATACATTGTACTGTGAAATTCGGGGTTAAGCTGACAGCAACTATGTGGATAAATTTTACCCACCCTCTGTCAGAAGGGGAAGCAAAGACAAAGTAAACAAGAAAATTTGCAGGCCTTCTCTCTTTTAAACAAAGAATCCTGTGTTTAAAATAATAAAAATCCACTGTACAAAAGCAAAGCAACTTCCCCCAAAATAGCCTTTCCTGTTTTATCAAAGCATTCATCAAAATTGTCCTTCTCCATAAAAATAAAGGTAGAGTACTGGAGGCCTTTTGTTTTGACTAGATAACTGAAGCTGAAAGAAACTGAAGCAATAAATATAAGTGACTTTACTGGTATGTCCCCATGATTGAATGTAGGTGTTACTATCTGGTGATGCCATACTGGAAATAAAAAATAATGAAACAGAAATACCACCTCAGTGAAATAGGGCTATTCACAAACCATGGAACAGCCTGCACACTATCTGTACCTTGAAAGCATGGCTCCCACAGCCTGCATATGAGTTGTGTCTGTGACTTGCAGGGGAGGACATATATTTCCAAAGGACTTGTCAGTTTGGTTCTGTTTTCTTGATGTACCCGACAGGTAAAACCCCTGGTAGAGCTACAGGCATAGTGATATGAATACCCATACACAGATATGGCTCATCCTCTCAGCCTTGGCTTGGCTTACCCCTTAGACACAATGAAAATCAGACCTCATCACCCATATTTGGTGATATTTGATATTTGGCTACATATTTGTTCATTTTTTTATTATTTTCAAGATAACTGTGCCCAGGAGAAGGTATAAGCATGGATAACTCCAAGGATGGACACTTTATGGGTGCCTGAGTTCATCTGCAGGGCAATTGTGAAGTGGGGGAAAGCACAGAAGTGTGGGATCAAAGTACAGCAGTAGGGAGGGAGTCAGGCATCAGCAGCTCTCCAGCACTGCAGCAGACACTGCCACTGAGGTAGAAAGGAGCGAGATGATGGGGAGAACTGTGAAGGGCCATCAAAGTGAAGGCAGACAGACTTTGTTTGATGAGAGAAGGGAAAGCCAGTAGAGGGAAAGGATGACGTGACTGAAATAGCAAAGTGGTTTTGAATTCTTTCATCTTTATTTTCCTGTTCCTTTCACAGCTGCATGGAGCCACACTTGGATACTGAGGCAGAGCAGCAGACCCTGATGCCAGGCCAGAGATCTGCCATTTCCTACCACACTCGTGACCAACTTGTTACAGAATCTCTATTATAACTGAAAAGGAGTGAAAATGAACATTTCCTGATGTGATTTTTTTGAACTTGTAACAAGGACACCATGAGGCACTTAATGCCAGCAGAAGGGGTCCATGTGACCTCTCTTGAAAGACAGCCTATACTACAAAATTTTGATTCTGAACACCCTTGTTGGATCAGTATCAGGAACAGAAGTGAGGATTTGTTTTTTTAAAATTTAAATATTGCATGTTTATATTGACAATGGGAGTCTGAACATTGTTTAATAGGAGCCCCATGACCAGCTTATGTACCAGTTAAATCAATTGTGTTACCTAATGAAATGTTTCCTTTAGTTCAGAGCCTTACAAACATTTTAATTGACTGCTCTTCATTAAGACTCTCAAAACCAGAAACAATTTCTCAGCCTTCACAAGGACAAATGAAGGTTTAATGCAGCACACTAAAACTTCTAAATTGTCCTCACACAGCTCCCCTGGGACATCAGGAGTCATTACCATGGAATATGTTTGCAACAGAGATGTTTAAAACACAACCGAGAAAGTGCTTGAGCCAATGCAGATCACAATTTAAAGCTCAACAGGAACAGGGATATAACAAAAGCAGCCTAGATTCTTTCCCTGCACTAAAACCCAGGATGTTCTTAAAAACCAGAGATGTGGGAAGAAACAATTATGCTTTTCCCTACACAGATGATTCTTCTGAGATCAGGAACTGGAGGAAAGAGTCTTTCAAACATGGCAAGAACTGGATTAGTGTAACCAGCTTTGCGCACTAATGCATTAAATGACCTGCTCTTTCCCACATGGAGAAATTGCCAAAATGCAGGTCTCAGTGTGACCTCTTTTTCATTGATACCACTCTTCTCACCAGCCTGGTTAAATCCTTATTCTACTTCCTGCTGTTGCAGCCCAGCCTGCCATGGCACCTACCAGCCCCAGGCTCTCTCAGGCTGCAGGTGACTCCCAAACACATGAGCTGTGACTGGCACAGAACCAAAACTGTCATCCCTCCTGCCCAAAGCCTGGTGCTCTGCCAGTGACTCCTGGACAAAGTGACCCATCTGGGAAACACGGGCAAGATGGTAGCATACACCTTGCATGATCTGTGTTTCCTCTTCCTCTGAAAAAATCCAACTATTTGTCAGTTTGGTCTGGTACGAGGACCCACCACTGCCACCACAGCCCCGTTGTTAAGTGGACTTCAGCCTGCACAGCAAGATGTTTGCACAGCGTCTTAAAAATATATATTCTCATCTCCTCCAGACAAAGTATCCTGTGGGCAGGATCTGCTTTGGGGCCCTGAATAGGACCTTCCTCTCATGTATCATCAATCCAAAACAAATGCCATGAAACCCTCTCTCTTTTTTTAATGTCCTCTTTTTGTGATGGAGGTTGCTTAAAATGACTGCAAGAACTAACCTCTGTTTCTCTTTGAGTTACCCCATGTGCTTGATGTTACAAGAAAAACCCTGTGTAAAGGGTCATCAGATAATGACATTTAAGACCAAGATTTCATCTAATTCTTTCATGGGCCAAATTCAAATTGGAAATCACTCAAAGGTTGCCAGCAGGAATATGCTTGACTCAGTGGGCTTAATGAAGGTCATTAAATTGCTTTCTATCCAAGTACATTTCTCTCTCAAATTGAAATTTATAGCTTAATACCTTAGAGCTCAGTTATAGGATAAAAGAGATAGAAATAAAAGTCACAGCTTTCCTGCATATATTCATATGGGATAGCTCAAACAGAGCTTCATTTCTAGTACCAGAGATCTTTCTTTTTCCTTCCTAGGAATACTAGTCAGAAAAAAACCCACCCTGCAAATTCTGGAGCCCAGTAACAGAGACTGCAGACTTGAGTAAAAATTTTACTTAATCATCTGTATATCACTTGCAAAAGGTTGATCTCAGAAACCTGTTTGCCTTTTTTCAGAGGGTAGTTGCAAACACTATCAGATCATCAGAAAGGAAGGACAGGCAGGAGGATACTTGTGCTCTGGGCTGCAGTCAGGTTATGAAAAAATCAAATGTGTATCCTCCAAAGGAACACAGCCAGGAGTCAGGCGGAAGGCTGGGAGACCAGTCCTTAAAGCCTCTGCACTCTTAATGATCAACAAGAGAGATCTGTACAGATGTTTCATTACAAAAGGTAGGAAGTGTTCTCTTCTGGGTGTGTTCTGTTATATTCACACCATGTCTTTCCTTTTGCAATATTTTATGGTAATTCACCACCGATTTTCAAAGGAATCGTGTAAAAGAGTGAGAGCCAGGCAGAGCACATGTTCAGTTGTGAAGTTTGGTTTTGCATTTCTAGTGGCTTTCAGTTAGACTGTTCAGAAAGGCTTTGTGAGGACTTGCACTGATGATCTACAAAATGTTCTGGTGATCCCACCAAATCATTCAAGCCTTTATCTATTCAGATGTTGGCTGACATATTACTTTCTTTAATCTTTCATTTTAAGGACAATAGGTAGCTTCTATGAGCAATGATTTACATTTATCCTCCACCAAAAGCAAAGAATTATGTGCCTTGGTAATTGCAAACAAAATCCAGCTATTAATCTGCTTTTCTGCAACTGTTTACATACTTGAAGCAGACCAGGAGCATCATTAATGTTGATATAAGATGTGCTAGCCTTTGTTCTGGGTTGTAGAGAAAGGCAAGAAATTGTGGAAACCTGGACTGAGGGATTCTGCATCCAACCAGTGCCTAAAGCTCTACTGGAAGTAGAGAAGGGCACAACTCTGAATAGTCAGAAACCATTTTTGTCATGCTAATCTTTCCAGAACCTCATAGGACCAGCAGGCTCTTTCAGCAGCTACTGCATTTTCCCCTTTAAACTTACTCCTCTTTTTTTATTCCCAGCATCTGTTCTTTCAGTTTAAACAATTTCCTGTTTTCCTAATAGAGGGAGAACTGATTAGACACAGAGCCTATTTGCTGTACACTGGCCAAAATTGTGGACGGGGTGGTTATTTTTATTATTTCTAGCTGCACTTCTGGAGATCCCATTAATTCTGAGGCTCCCTGATACAGCTTTGGTATGTGCAGGAAGAAAATTGAGGCCAAGGGGGAAAGAGATATAAAGGAAATAAAGGCCATGAACACATGGCTGGAGCCAGTCTGCCCCAGACTCACTTGCTCAGAGATGCTGGGCCAAGAGGCAGTTCCAGCCTGGGAGCAGTGGCAGTGTGTTAGGTGAGAAAACCTGCCCACAGGCAGGCAGAGCATGCCAGCAAAGCCTTGCTGCTCTGCTGACACAGCCTGGTGGCTTCCAGCTATCACTGGGCACGGGTCCACCAGCCACAGCCCAGCACTGTGCCCATCCTGCCCTACCTGGGGTGCAGTTGTGCCCTGAAGCTCACACAATCATACCAAAAGAAGAGTCTCCATGTCCCCTGCCAGCCTTCAGCCGCTTCACCACCCCAGAATTTCCTTCTTCCCTTTTCACAGCCTACTCTTGCAACATTGAGGTTTTATTTCATTTAAGGAAAAGCTCTACAACCTGGAGCTCTCAAATGTGGTTTGAGTGGTGTTTCACAGTGCCCTTGAGCAGAGACACAAGCCCAGCTGCTGGACCATGCACACAGCAGACACGTCCCCAGCTTCCTGTGAGTCATGCCAGCCAGTGACTGCTCTTACGCAGACCAGGCTGATTTTCAGCTTTACCTTTCTGTTAAGTCACAGATAATTTGTGCAGCACTTCTCAGCTGAGGGCCAGGACAGGCTCCCGTGGCAGCAGCAGCAGGGCAGGCCCCGGGAATGCAGCAGGGAGAAGAGCTGCCAGCGGGTCTAAGAAGTGCATGAGGAGTTTGGAGCTCACACTGCAGACAGAGCTGACAGCTGAGGGGATCAAATCTGAGAGAAGCCGAGCTCTTGTCCTCTGGGTTTGGATCAAATCCTCTTGCAGGGAAACTCTGATAGCAGACTCTGGCCCCACGGCACTGCTCTGTCCTGGGCGTGTGTCCCACTCCCACTCTCCGCAGCGGGAGTGCAGGCAGGGAGCGAGGACAAACTACAGCTCAGTTTCAGTGCTTTTTCTCCAAACAAACAAAACCACCAAGCCTAACTTGCTCAAGCAACAATGGATCAAATTCTATTTCTCTTAATGCTAAGTGGAAAAAGAATTTAAAAAGAGAGTTCAGGTTGCTGGCTTCCAGTCAGGAGTGGGATGATAGGAACCTTTCCACCCTGGACATTACTTGTGTTGTGCATGGCCACAGGTGGGGCCATAGCCAAAAGGAGACCTGCTCTGGCCACACTGAGCTGAAGCAATCCTGGTCTATCAGTCTGGAGCATCTCCTAAGCCTGCTTGAATGGATGCTGTATGTGGGACACACATTGCTCAGAACAGAACATCAACTAAAGAGGCCACAGACACCACAGAGACAAACAATATTCACCATTCGTTGTGAGTGAAGCCCAAGCTCTCAGGATAATACCAGAGATGTGTTTTGTTCCACACTGACTGTAAAGGATCCTTTCCCCATTGTACTGTGCCATTACACACACAATGTCTCCAGTTCACAAGGTAGTAGAGTGTACCAGTACTCACTGGTGGCCTCTTTGCATGTACAGACAAGGATATACTAAAAGAACATGGACTAGTGTGCACTTTGGCAATCATAAAATAACATATCCACAATTTGGGGCATCTTGGGTGTATAGACAGCATGGCTTTCCCTCGTTCTAGGCCTTTAGGCACTGAAAACAGTCCCTCTGCTGTTTAAAAGTCTTACTTTTGTCCAGAATCTCAAGACAATGATTCCACATAGCAGAAGACGCACATGTACAAACACTGATTCATGGACATGGAGTCAGGCTAGTGCTGTGCCCATTCACAGGGACCTGGGAACAAAACTCACCAAGGACTGAACATCCTTTTACTCACTGACTGCAGGAGCAGCCCAAGCAGCTTTGCACTTACACGATACAAAAGGGAAAACCCAAAACAATCTTAAACCAGCTGGGCTGTTGCCTACCTTTTCCTGAAGGGAAGAAGCAATCCATCTCCACACTGCTGCGGGAATGGGAAATGCAGAGAGCGCTGCTGGGGACCAGACCCTCCTGAGGGGGGCTCCGCTCCGTGGTCCGGACCAAACACCAGCCTGGCCTCTCACTTGGCCTCTCCAGCAGCTCCACTGTCTGCCCCACCTGAATGCTCAGCTCGCTGCTGTGGCCCGCTGTAAAGTCCTGGAGCACCACAGTTAGTTCACACCCGCCAGACAACTGCCCAGGTTCAACAGAAAAAAAAAAAAAAAAAAAAAAAGAAAAGGAATAGATGTTAGTGAGGGTAGGATGAAAGCAATCATCTCTGCATCATATTTACACTGGCAAAGACAGGATTTGTGTTCCTTAGAAGCCAAGTTAATAATTTGTTTTGTCAAAGTTCAACACGTTGTGCCCCTGGTTTCCTTTACTTCTTATTGACTTTGCTGGGCTGAAGTGACACACCAAAGCTACCCACCCAGTAACCTTTTGAATGCTAGCTGTGGGGGAGTTTTTGAGCTGTGTATCTTCTAGCTGTGAGTGTCCATCAGAAACCCTGGAGGGGTTTTTTTTGCTTTAATTTTTGGGTCACTTTCTAGCTTGGCAATAGCCCAGGACGCCTCAGTGCTGTGCTTCATGGTGTGACAACTCCCAGCTCATCCCTCTACAGCAAAAGCGAGGCACATTCCCACTGGCCACCACCGCAGTGAGGAAACAGCTTCTCTTTTCTTGGAAGACAAGAAACGTACTCTCATCTTCCCAAAGTTGCTCTTGGGACCTCTTGGGAGGCTATGAAATCCTGATGGGGCAGATCAGAAAAGCTCCTCCCATGCTCTCTGATGGAACCCAGAGGTGTAAATATATAAACACAGAGTGATTGATTATATGCTGACTTTCAGGATTTGCACCTAGGAATAAATGTAGCATTTTACTTCCGTACTGAGTGCTGGAACTGCTGCTTTCCTTCAGCCTCACACTCTGTGACTCTCAAAGGACAACAGTGTTCTGTGTAACCACAGCCCCTGTATAGCCAGGGACTGGGAATATAACCATTTGTGTGCACATAAAGAAGTGATTGTAACGATTTGTTTTTAACAAAGCTTGGGGTTTCTTTAATGGAATTGGATCTCAGAGTTGGATCCTTGCAGGTGTGAGATCCTTCCAAAGGTGTGAGAATTAATCTAAGTTTTTCTGGCCTGAGGAATCTTTCTTAATGCTCCTGTGCAATGTGGATTTCTTGCTGCCTGCCTGTTGTTAGGGACCCTCTGTCTTTGTCCTGTGTGCTGCATGCTTCCCCGAGGTATGCAGGAATCTTTGGGGTCCTTATTCCAGTGTCAAATTTGATAGAAGTTTTGATAGAAATTAGTTCACTGATTCAGAAGTTATTAAGATGAGGATAGTAAACAAGCATGATACTGTAAACTTAATTTTCTTAGGATATGAAGCTAAAACCAAGGATATTATACAATAATTTTAAATGAATGACTTGTAAACCCAACTGAATTGGAAGAAATCTTGTCAGATGCAGACTAACTGTGGAATTAGTAAAAAATTCTCAGCTTGAATGGGGGATCCCTTGAGGAGAGCACACACATCTCTATAGACTTCACTTTTGAGCTGGTACAATCTCAAAATCCCTTATCTCAGCCCAAGCAGCCCCAGAACACACTCCCATGGGAACAGCCTGTCTCCCCACTCAGTGGCATAGGGGGTTTTGTGTCCAATGCAGATGTGAAAGAAATCCCACTCACAGGGGTGATATTCACAATTACAGAAAGGGGTCAGTGGACAAGGACTGGTTCTCACCTGTCCTGTGTCTCTGCCGTAGACGAAATGCTAGATTTGGGGAAGAAGAAGGAAATATTTCTCTGAAAGATTATTTGTAAGTAAATAGAAAAAAACAAACAAAACAAACCATGGCAGCTGTTTGAGGCCGTTCAGACCAAGTGCTGGCATTAATCCTGGCAGAAAGAGCTCAGTGCACCAATGAAAGTGCACAAGAGGTCAGTGTAGCACCTAGCTGGGCAGCTTATCAGCAAACCCACCACTGGTCATGCTGACAATCTCCCCATAACTGGAGAACAGACATTCACAGGGATGGTAAGAATGAGATACTGCTATAATATTTGCTGAGGTTTCTTTGCTGTGGACTAATCTGAAGAGTAGAAAATCTTCCTGACCCAATATAGAATACGGTTTGGCATGGTGTGGGATATTTAAGACAGGAAGAAAAAAAACTGATTACTTCTTGATAAATACACAGACATATCTTACCAAAAGTGATGGATTTCTCCTAATTCTTGCACTATTCCATGCTAAGTAAACTTTCTGTCCCCCAAATTATGCTATCTATGATATCTTCTCTGAAAAGAATCAAATCTCTTCTTCTTTTAGGGGAAAATGTGAACAAATACTCTGCTCTATCAGCTTCTCTCCCACAGAGCTGTTTAGAGCATTCCATGCCCTATCCCGGAGTACCACTAGGTGTCCGTGTTTGCCATCACACAGCAACTGAATTTGCTATAAAGAATTAACTCTTGCTTGTCCTCGAGGTGCTTATCTAAGAACGAGGTGCAGTGTCTGGGCATGAAGGAGCTGGTTCAGACAGCATCCCCAGACTCATTGGTTTCAATGATATGGGCAGAGGATGTTCCAGAATATTAAAAAAATTGTCTTCAGAAAGTTCCGATTGAATTTTGAAAAATAAGTAATTTTCATTGCTTAAGCAGGAAAGGAAACAGCCTGGGAATATTCCAGAGAAAAAGGCCTGGTCAAGATGACACCTGAGAAAGTTTGGGACAAACAAGGCACTTCCCAGGAAGCATCAGTCTGGGCAGTGCTGCCCTAAGCAGCTCCCTGCCGTCCTCTCCGGGGGCTGCTGACCTAACATCAGTTTATGGCAGGCCTTGTCATCCCTTCCAAAAGAACGAAACATCTGTGACACAAACAGATGCTTCAATTTGGGCAACACCTGTAAATGTTGTCCCAGTGGAGGCAGGTGTGCTCCATGAAGGTACCTCGGGTACCTTCCAGCTCTGTGTGCCTGCTTTCGATTCATTATAACAGCAATTTAATGTAATGAGAACAGGAAGCGATCATCCCCTGGAGGAGCTCCTGGGCACCTGGTGTGAGATCAAGTTCTGCCTCAGCAGACAAGATTCTTGTGTTCCCCCCCACCATCAGACTCTACCTTTGATGTGTGAGGGAGGGAGCTTGCTTCCCTCAGCTCCCTGGAGGCCTAAATATCCCTGAAGGCATATGAATTTATATAATTTGCTGCTCCAGGTTCTGCTGCATGGAAATGTGGACCAGGGCTTCCACATGCTCCAACTGACTGGCTGGAGCCAGTGCTGAAACAACACATTTCCAGGGAAAGAGCCCTCCTTTGGCAGGTGGAATTAAGCAGTTTCCCTTTTACAGGTAGGTGCAGGTGGTAGATACAAGCAGTTAGCTCAGGGAGAGCCTATAGATCATTTTTAGGTGCCAGTTCCAAAGAACAGAAAAGGAACAGATCACTTTTAGGTGCCAGCTCCAAAGAACAGAACCCTTCCTGTTGCCCAAGGGCTTCCAAGTATTTCCCAGGCCTGCTCAACATCTTACATACCACCACACCACAAAGAACATTTTCTTACCAAATTAACCCACAGCAAAGTAATCTCTCTGGAAAACTTATGATATACTAATATATATACAACTTGTAAGCCACTGAGGAATAATGCAAATACATCTGATTCCCGATGACAGAAATTATTTCACCTCCAAAGTGATCACTCAAGCTGTTAGTTAGTTACTTAATTTGTTTTTAGAGAACAATTTTCCAGCTTCAGAGAAGTATATCATGCTTCCCTCCACGCTGGAGCATGGAAATAGGAATATAGATGGACTGCTGGTTTCTCACACATATTGCATTTGTTTTGGAAGGAAAATAGAGAATGACCATGGGGTTGAAATTCACAGGTAAATGGCTTCACATTTTAACATATAATGTTCACTTTTATTATTCCTGGGATTAAAACCACCATTAAAGCCACGGACTGGATATATTTAGAACCCAGACAGCACTCTAATCTGTATATGGCACAACGAGACACACACATTAAAATAAAAATAACAATGCAACATGCCTTTGCAGAGCACAAGGCATAACTGAAAGATCTGACACAAGGACAGATCTAACAAATTACACAGCAAGCAACAGCCTTAAAATCAGGAAGAAAAGGAAATGGTAGAAGCAAATAGCAAAATGTAATGAGGAAGCAAGAGGGCTGTATGTCCTGAGAGAAGCTGGCAGGAGCCCCAGCCTGTCTCCACAGTGCCTGCCATCAGCAAACCATCTCCCATCCTCTGCCTTCACAAGCTCCTGGGCTAGAAAACATCACTGTGCATTCAGTGTGTAAATGTTTTCTTCAGTATATTCTAATCTAGTGGTCAAATCTGAGCTGGAGGGGAGCCCTGCCCGTTCACCAGTGCAGGCAGGGACTCGGGCACAGCCCTCAGGAACTGCTCTCTCTGCTGCAGGAAGCTGCTCACAAACCTCAGAGCATTGATGTGAGCAGTTCATGTCAGACATGACATCATGTCAGACACACACAAGCCTTTCTGCTCCTGGGAACACTCACCCCAGTGCCTGTCAGCTGCAGGAGAGTGAAGTACAAGCAAACAAAATGATCCCAGGCATGGTCACATCCTGCTGTCGGAGTGTCCAGGCTGCTCCAAGAGCAGGAGCCAGCTTAGCTCCAGCGACCAGCAGGCACTGGTCAGTGCAGGATGACCATGAGATTGTCCTTCCTGAACCCCAGTGTGTGCATGGTCACTGTGCACCTGTTGCATTTTCAGCCACAAAGCAGCAGCCAGAGGAAGCAAGGCTGAACACCAGAGGCATATTCATCATCATAATGCAGATGGAAAACACCTACCAGGTCACAGGCTGTCCTTCCTTCCCTCAAATAAATCCCTAAAATAGATCTTAAATAGTCCTAAATCCACTCCAGGTGAAAGTGAAGTGGGCATGGTTAGCTTTCCAACAGGGGGAGCAGGTATTTGGAGGCGGGTGTCTGAAGTATGTTTAAGTGTTTTGAAATATGCCAACACTGCTGTGGAAACCCACACAAGCTGGTTATTTACATCTATTCAAGAGCACACAGAGCTCAGCTAGTTTAAACAAAGCATTTTGTGTGCTGCAGCACTATGGCCTAATATAAATTGCTAGTTTTCTGTTGCTTTTAGGCTTTATCTCTGGTTCTGGATGAAAGCCAGTTTTGAATAGAAGCATTTAGTCTCCATAAACAGCCTATTTCAAGAGGGTGAGAGAGGCAGTAGGAGCAAGAATGGGATTTGCATTCTTATCAAGAGATTAAAAAAAGTGAATCAAACCACTCAGATGTTCTGTCTGCACTGAAATAAATCCAGGAGCTGTCAATTTAGCTGGGGGACAGACATGAGAAATCTTATCCCCTGCAGAGTTCTTTGAAAATTTCTGTAATTTTGTAGAGATTTTCTTTTTACTAGGAGGTTAGAGAGTGAGAGATCAAATTCAAAAAAAGCCTTTGAGGAATTTTAGTGCTAGAGAATTGCTTTCATTTTTTTACTCTTTAACGGGCTCTGTTTGGAGTGTGAACTCTGAGTTACCCATGTTTGTCACTCTAAAGCCTCTCAGCTCTAAAGGATGCTGAGCTCTGGCAATGCTGGTGGATGCTTTGCTGCATCTGTTCAGGGCTGGTTTTGTGGAGACAGGTTGTATTTCAGGAGCTATGGGCTAACCAGGAATAACCTGCTACAGTCAGTAGCATTGCTCTGGACTGAATAGCTCTGAATTGAAAATTCAGTGGAAAATGCCTGACTCATCTGAATCCTTCTTAGTCCTCAGGCCCCATCTTCCATGAAGATGGAGTTGGTGCTTCCCACTCTTTCTACTTTGTCTGACTGAACAGAGAGGATCAGTGCTTGAGCTCCAGGGGAAGGTCTGTTTATATTTAGGCAATTAATCAAACAAGTGGCTGGGATAATGGTGACATCCAATGGGCCAAATGTAGCATCTTTTCTCCTCTCAACAAGGAGATAACAGAGGCATCTGGGTGTCCAGCATTATAAATATAAGCACAGCAAGTTATTCCACAGCAGGAAGAATAGACAAATGGCATGTGGGACACATAAAATGCTAAAGGAAAGGAAATCTGGTGTTATGGTCTCAAATAGCACATACCTTTCCAGCATTTCTTGCTGGAGTTCCTACTAGACGACTATATCCTGACTCTGCTGGGTTTTGGACTCTGGCACATGCTGACATCTGCAGAACAGCTTGAATGGAGCTGCCTGAATTATTTCTGGAGCCTTTTTTCCAGAAAGTAAGACTAAAGTTGATCCAAATGAAACAGCATTTCTAGCTATAAAAACTGCTTTTGAAGATAAAGACAACCAGATTCACTTTGTTTCACGCAACAAATTGAACCAGAGCATGCCTGTGTTTGATCTGAGGGTTTCCTCATGGCATTTGGCTCAGAGAGCTGGTACCCAAATTCCATTCTTTTCCCTTCCCTGGAGAAGCACAAAATGGAGCAGATATCATCTGCGCTCCTCAGTGACACACAGCCAGCACATCTGGCTCCAAAACCCTTTGGCTTTGGAGGGTGAGCAAGGACGATGGCTGAAACTCTCCAAGGTAAACCCTACCTGCTGTCTTTTGCAGCCACAAGATGTTCTAATCCAACACAGGGTTTATAAAAATGCAAGAATAGACTGAAATCAGGGATCCGACTAGCTGTTTTCTTTCATATTTGGCACCATTTTGAACCAGGAATCAAGAGTTCCAGTCACAGATGATTCGTCAGACACCAACTCCTGAGACACTCCTAGCAAGCACACAAAATCTGATCATGTATTCTGGTCAGGAACTTTGTGAAACACCTCCAGGTATAAGCAGCAGAGGCAAATGTGCACAGTAAAAAGTCTTTCTTCACAGCTGATGATTTTAAAATAGAAACCCAGCTGCTGGCATCACATACCTGGTACTGGTGGAGAAAGAGGATTTGAGGCTGATGAAAGTTTGAAACACAAGGGATAAGAAAATGAGCCCTTGCAAAAGGTGGGTTATATGAATATCTGTCTTTATCTGCCCTGAGCAGAATTTTGAGAAAGGAGACCAAAAAATCTTCCAGAAACCTTCCTCCTTCCACAGTGCTCCCAGCTCAGTATGACCCCCGCTATTTGTTTCTCAGCAAGGAACCTACAGATTCACTGATATCAACATCAGGAAATAATTAGGTCCTTAATTAACCACCTCAGCTTTTAAATTACACCAAAAGGAAACAGTTACCTGAAGAACTGTGAACAGGGGTTCACAGTAACTAGAGGAGAAATCTCAGATGGCCTTCTTGAGAAGGAAACAAATGATACAACAGTAAATGAAAAAAAGCACAATAAGGCCACCTAAGAACTTTAGACCAAAGTATATATCAGTGTGTACACTAGATCAGATTTGCTTAATACACATATCCCCAGATTATATTTCCTTTATAATCTGGATAATTATTTTAAATGGGTACATTGCTGTCTGCAGAGTTATACTTTTAATGGACTTATGAAAAGTGATATCATTTCAGTCAATACCCAAGAGATCTTCCTCTCCTTGTCAAGTAAAAAGTAGACATTTCCAAGACACAAAGTTGTAGATTGCTTCAAAGCTGTGTTTTCCTGGTCCTGCTATAAGAAGTGAGGGCTTGAAGGAAGAAAAGGGATAATCTTATATTCTCTTCCTCACCTCTGCCAGCATGCAGGAATCAGGATTTAGTAGCCAAGTACCACTGTGGTTTAGACACAAATAAGATTGATTACCATAGATAGATACCCTCTCTAGTGACAGTCATGCCCAGCAGACCCTCTGCTGACCTTCACTGACCTGCCCCAGGTGCTCTGGACTCTGCTAAAACATCCCCCCTCCCCTGCAATGAATGTTGGATATCTAAAGGCAGCATGGACGGGGAGCCCAGCACAGAGAAACACAAAAGCCTGCCCTCATGCCTGGTAGCATCATAGGAAACCACAGCACCCCTCCTTCAGGGATATTAACTCTCTCAAAATGGGTGAGGATCTGCACAGAGAAACCAAAACCATGATGAAGTACTTAAAATATCCTCTGATGGTTTTTTTGCCTAAATTGATGAATTCACAGAACAGATGTTTGACATAAAACTGGCTTTGTTTTTAATTGGAGGAGATTATTTAAACTATGTCTAAGCCATATGGTCCTGTAAGCCTGACTCCCCTTTGCCATTGCTGGAGAGACCAGCTTGGCATCCCTCTCTGTTTCCAAGTAATTTCCTTTATACAGATTTAATAGCTGCTATTTTTTTATTTTTTTTATTATTGGTCCCTAGGTCCCATTACTATAAATCAGGGCCTTAGGCACAAAATTGATTCAAAGGTGGATTTGGACAAGCTGCTTTGCATGTTTTTCAGTACTAGGATGGTTTAATAGAACATAAAGGGGAATGCAGATGTGAATACAGAAAACACTTTGGGAGGACTGGTGACAGTGGGTGATGTTCATCTCCAAGCCACTAAAGGAAGACCTGGTTCTGGCTAGCACATTTTCCTGCCCCTTTTCTCCTTGCAAGTGTCACACTGAAGACAGTGAATTTTCAGAGGGATGTAGTAGACACTAGGAAAACCACAGATGCTACCAAATGACTGATAGAAGGCGCTGGGTGCTAGGCAGGCTTCAGGCTAAAAGAACATGTGATGGTTGAAGGCATCCTAATGATCTGCTTCAGCTCAATCTTCCCATTAATCATCACAAAAAAACAGGTCACTGCTGCTGCAGAAAGGCTGCAGGAGTGATCTCTGCTTGAAGCAAAGCCAACCTTGAGTGGGAGAGTTTGCAAAACTCTTGCATGCCAATACCCTGAGGTATACCCGAAGAAAAAAGAACTTGGGAGAGATGATCACTTGTGTTGGAGTCCTCCCTACTGCTTGCCTTGCCCACTGCACCCTCTGAGCCTTTCCAGCATTGCTGCAAGATCTTCAGCCCATGATGGGTTGCAGCTTGATTCCCAAGAGTTAAATCCTGGGGTTTTCATTCCCTTTCCATAATACTGCCATTTACTTGAGGTGACCTCATTTGCCAAGTGATGTCACAGTGTGCACGATGGAGCCTGGCACGTCGAAGCAGATGTTTCAGTGGACACAGAAACAGTATTATGAAATGAAAATATTGCCTAAAACCTGAGCAGCACCAGAGATTACAATGGTCTTTATGAAGATCAGCTTACCTAAAATAGCATTGAAAGGCCTTTGGCTGAAGTCATAGGCTTCTCTTCTAAAATGAAAGATTGTTGCTGGTACTACTGTAATGTGACTCCCAAAGGAACCAGCAGTTGCAGGTTTTGAATTTTATCATTTTTGGCCACTCTGTTTGACAGAGTTGACTGTAGCATGCCCAAAGGACACTCCTTCCATAAAATTTTCTTCTTTAACTCCAATAACAAAAAATGGTTGCATACTTTTGTTTTGGTGTGTTTTGTTTTGGTTTCTAACAAGGTAACACATTCTATTTCAAAGAATGTAAATCCAAAGAGTTTGCTAGTTGATCTCACTTGCTTTGTTTCAACTGAATAGACTCTGTTATTTACATTTTCTGTCACATCGTATTATCAGGGAGGGCTAAATATGAATCAATGAAATTCAGCACAAACAAGTAGAATATTGAGAGGAGCCTGAAAGAACTTGCCAGGTTCATTTATCAAAGGTTGAGCAGAATAATAAGGTCTATTGATAAGCACATTCCCAGCCCCTGTTTAATTTCTTTCCCTGAAGACACTTCCAATAAAATGCTCTGACTTGTGCAATCACTGTTACATGTAAATTGTTCCCGGATGAATACATTCATTTCTCTTCTTCCTACACTCAATTCAGCCAATATGGAAACCTCAATTTTCACAGACAGATGTCTGTGTTTATCCACAACATGTGCTCTTGTGTTCCCTAAAACCACGTTTCTCTTTTTGTGCTCAATGCATGCAGAGGAAGGTGATATGACCTGAGCTTAAAACATCCTCAGGGTATTTGACAGTGTGTAATGCAAGAGTGTCCAGGAGAAACAAAAGATTTTGGTAGCTGTGTGTAACGTTTTCAGCCTGAGATCCAAGTACACTTAATGTCTGTCAATAGCATATCCAGTGTGTCTCAAACCATGGGGAGGACACGTCCAGGGCAGCTCAGTTACAAAGCTGCAGCTGGGAAGGGACAGAACCTGAAGTCAGTGAATTCTGTGTGAATTGGACACTGCTTCCTTTGGGTTTCTTTTGCAAATCCTTGACTAAATCTCCACCTTATCCTTAATTGGCAGATATAAAGATATGTGCTCGGGGGAACCACATTTGATTTTTTGCTAGTAACTGAGAAAAAAAGATAAATTCTAAGAAATTCTCTTTCAGAAAGACAGTGAATCTATTGCATTTGACAGTGGCTCTGAGTTAGTTTATTTCAGCTTGAATAGTAAGGGATTTTGTGGCATCCTGGGTTCAGGCGGGACAGCCAACGGGAGCCCATGCATGGAGGGACAGAGGCACGGGAAAGGAATAGGACTGTGGGAACACTGGACTGCAGTGATGGAGGGCTGACAGCAACACAAGATCTGGGGCTAGGCAAAGGAAAGTGGGGAATACCAGCAGTGATAATCAGCCAGGCTGATAAACAACCTTGTATTGAAACTGAGCAATTCCCTTACACAACTCCAATTCACTTTGAGATCAGGTTCTCAAGCTGCATAGTGGAGAATCTTAAAATTAAGGAAAAAACTATTAACCTTTGCTGCTCTTGCTTCAACTCCACTTCTTATTACTCTTACATTGACACACTGCCTGCCATGCTTGTGCCTGTAGCAATCAACATGGTATTATCCCAACTACTTAACCTGAATATCCAACAGGGCACTTCCTTGGCTGAATATTTCCTCTTTCAGTCACAGAATTACACTCCTTTAACAAATTCTGTTTTATGAATTCAGTATTACTTCATCTATGCTGGAGTACTTTTGGCATAAACATCTGTTTCCTTTCATAAAATAAGAACGACAAATAATAAGCTAGCAATTTCCTCTATCCCAGGCAATACAGTAGCAGAGTTGTGTGTTTAAACCTCATGAATCCCCACCCAATCTAAAGAAGAAACTGCTGAAATGCTCTGTCTGCCAGAATGAGTCTTAAGGGGAGGGAAAACATGCCTGAAGTAGAAGAGAATGAATTAGCCTTTACTGCATGAAATAGGAATTTATTGTTGCATCACCACACCTAACAATATGGTTATGAGGTGGTGGCTCTTTCAATGACAAATTTCTGCAAGAAAACAATGAAAACACACTGTAAATCATCTTTCCTTCTCAGGGTTCTCAAGGCCTTAGTAAGCAGTGACCCTATTAAGGGCATGTATTTATCACAGCCTGCACTGTTTCCTTCTCTTCTTTCTGGGTCCCCTTTCTGTCCCTCCAGCAAAAAAGGGACCCTTTATCACACTGCTCTGTATTGTACCATACCTAATGTCTGGATTGATCCAAGGTGCAGATAAATGAATTTGCCTCTCTCCTATATGAAAAGTATTTTTGTCAGTAAGATGCACCACTGAGGCATGGGAAAAGAAACGAAGAGAGTTTGAAAAGAGTCTGAAAAGGCCCTGCAGAAAACAGAGAAAACTCAGGGGACACAGTATTCAGAGGCAGGCGCACTCTTGGCAGGCAGACAGAGGGTTTTGGTCACTGGCACATCACTGCCCAGCTGCAGCAGCAACAGGCCATCTCCCTCCTCCTCTCCTGAGCTGAGAAGGTGCTGGGCACCCCAAGGACACTTTCCCACTGCCCTGCTCCTGCTGCTCCCCACAGAGGGCAGGGGCTGAGGGGACACTTGCAGTTGGCTGAGAGGTGGCAGCAGAAGTCATGCCAGTGTCTGAGACTGGCCCCTTCCCTGGGGGTCAGGCAACCCATCAGTGGGAGTGAGAACTTAGGACGAGTCTTATTTGAAAATGTCTATGATACCTTTTTCTAGCCTTCCAGTGAGAAAGTCACAAACAAAATTGAATGATACTACAGAGACTTTAAATCACATGAAATACCCTTCTGTCAGGCTAAAATCACCAGTAATGAGTGTAAAGAAAAAATATAGATGAATGAATAACATTTTCCAAACTGAAGCCAAAGAGCATTATAGTTCTTGACAGATATCTCCAGAGAATTTACACGTACCACAATGGCAACAATATGAATGTAGCTAAACCTTATTTCTGCCATTGAAGGGCAATTTCATCTTCTACAGAAAACAATGTTTATCACCCAATTTTAGTTTTTCTACCTCCTTGCAACTTGGCAGCCATTCAACATCATCCATCTCCATTAAAACACCACGGGTCATCAATATTGCCTATTTTGACAATTACAATCCCAGATGGCTCCTTTGCAAAAATTTGTACAACTCACTGGCACCACTACATACAATTGGGTTCTAATTGTACAATAAATGTCATTTATACTGGTTGACTGCATTTTCCTATTCTGATCACTTTATGTCATTTTATGCCATTCTTTTTCACAGCCTTACTTTGCAGCCCAATATAATTTGACTCATCATCCCTACAATAGGTCTACTTCTCCTCTTTCAAGCTATATGATAGGAAATATTCTGTATCATGCATACTGGTTATCAGTAACAGGGGCACACTTTAAGAGAATTATCATGTGTTACCACAGACAAGAAATACAACTAATGTAAACTCATATTCTAGCCATAATAAGAGAACCTGCATCAGCTGTTGACCCAGTGCAACACATTAATTGATTCAAAGTCTTCTGCAAAGAGAATTTCTGTGACTTTGATGGTAAACGTGAATAGTGCAGAAAAGATGGACTGTTCTCCCTTTTTACATACTTTTCTCATGAAAATAAGTAAGCTTATTTCTAAAGAATTGTTAAAGCATTTTTTGATTACTAAAAATGGGAAGTAGTCACACAAGCAACACTGAAGGAAGCAAAGAAGTGATCTAATCTCCCTTTACAAAAGAAAAAGTAGCCAGTCAACACAAAAGTGCAGCACCCACCAGAGAAACAGGCAGGAGAATGGTCATTCCAAAAATGGGTACAGTGTAATGCTATACTTCTACAGCTATAGATCTGGCATAGCAAATTTGGGTTTCTCTTTTTATAGAAGTGTTTCTAAAAAACTCCTTTGGCAAACACCAGCAGAGCCTTTACTCCCAGGCAAAGTAAACAGACTGAAGGAATCTGATGCTGTTCTTTTGAAGTACAAGTCTGCTCTCCTCACCCTCTAAAAAGATACCCAAAACAGGAGGGAATGAATAGAACTGCCTGAGCAAATGCCTTCTAGCAGGATTTCTCAGTGAGTGAAAGCTCCAGCACCACCTGCTCATGGTCAGAATCTGCTACAGCCCATGAAAATTGCGTTGGGACTTGAATAACTCTTTTTAAACCTTCACCAAAGTTGTTTAGAATCAGGACAGAAAATGTAAGAGCCAACATACCTTCCCCTCTGGCAGTTCGACAGGTGTGTGCTACATTAACTAACCCAGTCTCTGTGCCACTGCCACCTTGACGTCATTGTTACTGGGTTGACAAAAGGTTTCCATGACAAACTAGAAAGCTGATCTGTTATCTCCTCTTTGGAGGAAATTGAAATGCCCTCTCTCCCATATTCTGCTAGACCCACCCATCTTGTTTTTGGCACACAGCACAGAGACTGAGCTTCTGTGATTTAGATTTCCCTCCGCTCTGAAAAAGAGAAACTAACTTGTTTGTTGTTTTTCACCTAACTTAAACTAGAGGGTGTCCACCCTCATCCCATTGCAATCCCAACCACTTCCCCCACAGCACAATCTTCTTTGTAGGCATGTTGACTACCATGCTCAAAAAGAGAACAGATAACACTGAAAGAGGACAAACTTTGAAGCAATGAAAAAAAACATTATTAAGACATTTGATTCTCTTCTTGGCTATAATTTTTTACCTCTACTAGCAGGCATGACCCATAATAGTTAACAGATGTTTGAAACATCTCATTTTGAACTTTGCCTAGGATTAAAAGGGATCTTGTAGAATTTAAATAGCAGCTGCAGAATGAAATAAGGCTGCCTTTCCTAATGTGACAGAAATGTTCATCCTAGCCTTAAACAAGGAGGACTGTTTTACGTTCTGTAAATACTGAGGAAGCTAAATTTCTCTGCACAGACACCCACACATTATACATTTTATATGTGTCTAATTTGCAGCAGTTGACATGAAATAACCCCAGTGGAAAAGGCTGGCCCAGCTGCCTGCATGCTTCTTAGGTTTTTGCTACAAAACCTGCAGCTCACCACAAACAGGAGAACAATGGAATATTTTGGCCATGAACATGAGGTTAGCAAATTTGGTGGTACAAATTTATTTATTATCATCATTACTATTCTCACAGCATCAAGGGAGAACCCAGCAGTCCTCAAAGAGGATCATGTCCTGGATATGGAAACAAACCCAAACAATCTCCAAAGAGCAATAAAATACACTTCCCAACAGCTGTGCAACCCCACCAGCCTTTCTGCCATGCTGGCCCCAGCAGGGTCCCTACCCTGTGCAGCAATGCAACCACACCCTTTATTTAAGTACTGGGATTGATGCTAAATTCAACCTCGTGGAAATAGTCCCTATGGATCCTCTAGGGCTACTGATTCCCCTGCCTCTTGTTCCTACAATGATTAGATTTCAGCCAAAGGCTAACTAATTCACTGACACTAAGCTTCCGAATTGAGGAAGTTAACATACAAACAGCTAATTTAAAAACAAGTTTAGATCTCAAAATGAATTATTGTTCCCTTTCAGACTGCATGCATTTCTTCTTTGCTTGACACTAAGATTTTTCATTAATTCCCATACTTGTAGGTTTCTCCATGTTTGCAAACAAAGATCTGATATGGCAGACGTAAGATCTGAAACAGGTTTTGAAAGACCTGCTGTAGTGAACAAAGATGTCCTTAGCCTTTTTGCATCTGGTTTGAGTTAATATTTGTATTATCCCCTTAGAATACACAAGATTTTTTGCTAAGCTAGACTTTTCCTAGTACACATGTTTTAGTAACATAAGGTTGTAATATACTGCTCTCAAACAGATGTGCTTCTGGAGGTTATCCCAAGGAGAACTGCTCACCTTCGGAGGGAGGCAAAGTCTAAACCAAGGGTATTCTATTGTTTTTGGGGAAGACAAAATGCCTTGATTCCCATTAAGATTGTTTTAAATCCTGCTGCGTGACGGCTGCTTACAACTAATGTGGCATGTAATACTAAAGATGTTATTACTGAACATGAAAATAGCTAACACTTTTGCAAATCTAATCAACGTATTTAATTCATTGTCCCACTGTGGTTCACAACTCTAAAAGACCTTCAGATCAATGCAGGACTTAAAAACATATACTTATGCTCCTGTTGAGCAGAGCTCAGCATATGCTTAACATCAAGGGCATGTGCTTAATGGGCTCATGAAACACGTCCTGGTTTATGATTCAGCACAAGCAATTTGCAGCTCTGTTTTCATCTTCCTTACAACCACTAACGTGCCCAAGGAATTACGACCAGGCCAGTGGCAGGAACTGGAGCTTTGGCCTCCTCAAGGGGCCCATTGGGCTGAGGGAACCCAGCACACAACACCAGCCTGGGACACACCAACCCATGGGGAACCCTGGTCAGGGTGTTCCATTTACAACCAGGGAATGGGCGAAGGAAAACCACCACAGCTAATTACACACCAGAGCTATTTAGCATGAAGAAACTATGTGCTGGAATAAGACCCCCAGGGGTTTTTACTGCAGATTTACTGTAACTCCACCATTCCCAGCAGGTGTCAACACTCCTGACTCGGAGAACACACCACCTGCATGTACTTTTTATTCAATTACCATGATTTTCAGAACTATGCTCTGCGGTGCTCAAAGCAGAGTCATTAATCTTCAGTAATCTCTCTGAACAATTTCAACTTTTCTGAGCCTGAAGCCCCTCTATAAAGCAGGGGTTGTATTGTCTGAGCATAGGATTTTATGCAAGGCAGTTGCCATAGCAATGTGACAGAAAGGGCAGAACCCAAACAATATCTGAGCATCAAAGAATTCTAAGTGCAGGGAATATTCAGAGCTAGATTCCATATTAGAACTATAGGCTGTCCAAACTGCAGATTCTGAAGCTTAGGAAGACTGGATATTATTATAAGCTCTCTTGGGGATAGCTGTATTCCAGCAATGCATTATCACCGATCTGTTCCCATTATAATCCATCCATTTCACAGAAAATGACATGTTTTGTAGGGGAATGGAAAAGCAATCTGAAAAGGAACAATTGCACATCTCAGCTTTGGGTAGAGAAAAGAGAAAGAGGGAGGAAGAAAAAAAGGTTATAATCTAAACTGTATTTCAATAGAAAGCCTGGCTGTTATAAAAATAATAATGGTCTTGGCTAGTCACTTGTTGTGAAATAATGAACCTTGTGCACCTTTATAATATTATTGCAGGCATTGTATAGAGCACCCTAATAAAAATGGATGGCTAACTAAATGAGAAAAGGCTGCTGCATTGTTTTATAAGGCAAGAATCCAGTTCCAGAACACATAAATCGTAAACTCCAAACCAAAGAGTTTATACCAAAAACACAACACAGCTTTATTGTTATTATTACCCTGTTGCTCTTGTATATGCTGCTACAAATGTATTTTCAAAATAATTAAAATCCAAAAGCATTAGCAACGGAGCAAACCATAACTGTGTCTCAAGAGTGCTGAGTGCCCCAAGCTGTTACAAACCTGCATCTAAGAAAGGTGCTGGTTTTATGTTCATGTGGATTGCCACTTAAAAATGGGAACATACAGATGTGTAAGGTAAAAAAACCTAGCAGAAGGCCTAGGACATAGATAATCTTTGTTCTAACTCCATCTTGCTTTCTTGTCCAATGTTGAACTTGGATGACTCCACTCCTATATCTTCTGAGTCACAGAAACAGGGATAGTGCCAGTCATATTTTCATGAGACCGAGTACAAGCTTGCATTTAACTAATGGCTGGTTTTGCAAGAAACGTGCTGTTTGGATTAGCACATTTCCAGCAAGAGAAAAGCCACCCCAATGCTGGGGAAGTCACCAGCCTCCTCAACACCACTACTGGCCCCTGAGCCTAGAAGAGGACTGATGTCCTTCCTTCCATGAGAGTGAGATCTGCAGTTTTTAGGACTGGTCCTGTTTACCTATGGAAAGCCAGCCAAGCTATTTGTATCAACAGACTGTTCTTTTTGCTTCTGACTGCTCGTCCAGCTGCAGGCATTAGTGACATACTTTTAATTTTTTTGGCTTCTCATGCATAACTAGCAGTCCCCACGGAGCAGACCCAGCACAGGCCAGCTTCCCACAGAGCTGGGCTGCATGGACAGTCTCCAGCTACAGTGGAAGCTTCTTCTGAGGGTCAAGCATCTAAGAGGTCTCTCAGCCATGTGTATTGTCTAGTAATGTGTGTGTCCATAAATACATGTGTTCATACTACTGCATTTCTTCTAATTAGAGCAAATTATTGGTTGCTCTCCCTAGCCTATGTGGATTTCCACAGAAATGATTGTTAGGATCAGAAACTTCTGCCAAGTTGCTTAAAATTTGTCCAATGGGTACAAAAGTCGTCAGAGGGCAGAGCACAAACAGATGTGGAAAACATGAAAGAAAATGTTGCTTCCTTAGACAACTAGGTTAAAAAATTTCTCCTATCACAAAGGTAAGTATTAGTCTCTCCAGGATTTCTGTACAAAATTGCCTGCCCTATAATAATTCTATTTTATCTGTATCTGTCAACTAGCCAGGTTTCCATTATTTAATACATCACATGTTTATTTTCTATTGTTCTCCTCTGTTTATAAAAATATCACGTGGCCCAAATCAAATGCCTACAAAATTCTATCACTAATTCCTCTATTAGCTGAATTATAAGCTCATAAAAAATATCAAGCTAGCTCAGTTTTATTTGGCATAAACACGTGCTAACTTGCATTACTTACATGAACAGAGTTTAATACATCATTAACTCATGTTCTTTATTTGTCATTTCATTGTTATTCCTAGAGAAAACATACCAGGTTTGCAATTCAGCGGCATTAACTACAAATGAGACAGCAGATTTTGAAAACTGCAATTTTATCAGCTGATAGGTGAGGTGGAATATCTGACACAAATCCTCTTACTGTTTTTATTTTAGGTTAAATACAATTTCTGAAAGTTTCTCAGGATCTTTTGTATTATTTATATCTCATGCAGGAACACAGATACCCATTACTATGTCAGTAGAAACCATACCAGCATTGCTGCTGTAGCTTAGACATTCTTGTAGCACAAGAGACCCTGCTATGGAAACTTGAACAGATTTGGAAAGCAGCTCCCTAATGGACATGCTAATTAACATGATCCCCTATCCTGTTCCTCCTGGACAGGACCAAACTGTCCCATTACATTTACAGCTTTAAAAGCTGTCTTGCAACAGAGATCAAGGATCACCTGTTCCTGGGAGCTGAACTGCACTTTAATGTTAACCCTGAACCCTTGAAATGACTCATGGTGGGTATAATCTGAAGTTGCTCAATGCCAGGACATTAAGTCAGGTGTAGGTGCATGTCTGATTGCTTGCAGGCTGCAGTTGTGCTCCTTTTTCTGGACTAGAAAACATCTGCACAGCCTCCAGGCTGGAGTGGTACCATCAGCATTGCTCAGCACAAACCATGTAGAGCTCTTTTCATAGCTCCAGGATAACCAACTTCCACTTCCACACTACTATAGTTCCTAAAGTGCCAATGAGGCAGGCCAGTCTATGGTATGAGGGCTTGTTTTATTGTATTAATTTCTGATTCAGTATTATTTGGTTTTACTGTAACCAGTTGTCTGTGCATTTCAACATTCAAAGTTGCTTCTTTCCCAATCCACTCCTGGCTGCCTCTGCAGTAATAACAAAGTGTGGTCTTGGATACTTTGGCATGTGATTAACAGCTGTTCAGATTGCCTCGGCAGTTTCAGAGTATACTAATTGGGTTAACAAGGTACTAAGTGCTCCAAGGTGTTATGAATGTATTGTAAAATCAAAAACTCTGCTGTCAAATGCATTAATTACTCATGGTATGTAATTTGCTTGCAAGGAGCCTACTCCAAAAGGCAATATTTCCAGCCATTTCTCCTACTCATCTCTGAAAGACATTAGCACACCAGCACCAAGAACACCTTTAACTGATACTGTCTCATTGCTAGAGAAGGAATCTCAGCCAACAGGTTCCTTGGTATCTTTGGAGGGTGTCAGATTCCTCCTCAGCTGCAGCAAACAACTGGGTCCCACCAGGCTCCTTGCCATGGGCTGCCCTCACCAGTCTCCTCTCAGAAAAGCAAGACACAATAGGCCACCTGGACACAACCAGTCCCAATGAGGCATGGACCTGACCCCATCAGGTCCAAAGTCTGGAACACCCAGCCAGTGCCTGGGGCTGTTCCACATGCCTCACTTCCTGGTTTTTCCCCATCCCAGCCCCTAGGCTTTATTGCTGTTCCCATTCTCCTGCTCCCCACCATTTGCACTTGAGGCACCATGTCTCATTCCCACCTCCTGCTATCCAGGTACTCTGCCTGGCAGTGTTTCTGATTTTTGCAAAATAACAACCTCAGCAATCAGACTAAAGGGCTTTCACAAGCACCCTGTGCTCTCCATTTCACAGGTAAGATCAGACTAATGACACTGTTCAAGCCTACAGAACAGACAAGGCAATCACAATATCATTTGTTCCCATTGCCCCTTGTGCTGAAACATGCCTAATTTATCCACTGACATAAGAGACACCAGGTTCATGTGATTCCTTCTCCTTCTGCTAGTTCTTTTCTACTAAGGTCATACCTCCTGAGTTCATTTCTTTGGAAATGAGCAATTAATTCTTTACTGTCTTCCCTTTTCCTGTTCCTTTCCCATTCCATTAACATGAAAGCCTCACCCAACAGTGACATTCAAGTTGACATTAATTTCTGCTGTATTTGAAGTCAATGTAGTAATATAAACCCTATAACTTTGCCTGATACAACTGAGACATACTAACCTGAATAACTGGGCCAGTTATCCAGAACACTGGCTGAAACTGAAACTGGACTGTGGGACAAAAACAATTCCTCAAGTAACCAGCATCAGTGAACAAAGTTCCTGGCAACACTGAGGTTGGATCTAGATATATGTAAAAATGAAAGATAGGAAACTTCATTTTTTACTTAAAGAACTGAAGATGGAGTAAACCATTGCACACTATACAGCAGGCAGGGGAATAAGACATGGATATGAAAAACAGATAAGGAAATGATCACCTAGTCAAGAGTTTATTTGCATAAGAATGAATCACTCAAAAACACACTTTTGTGGAAGCTGCAGAGGTGTGTACAGAGGATGACTTGTTCCAAGGAACAGCTGACTGCAAATGGCAGCAGCTCTTCATGCAGCCAGCACTTCTCAATGGAAACAGGTGTGACAGCAGGATGGAAATGTTTAATCCTCAGGTCTAAAAACATGATTCCTCCTTGCTTGACTAAAGACTAGTGTTGGCTCAAAGCCAATAGGTGGCTCATAACATTCTCCTGTTTCAAAACAATAACCTGCTTGAGAGAGGACACAGATTCAGGCCCCACTAAAGTCAGTTCTCATGTGCTGAAAAGAGACAGGGTTTGGCCTGGAATTGGTTTCCAAAAGTGGAGGTGGGAAAGGCAGCTGAATGCAGACAGCTCATATGTAAGTTCTAACACGACACTTCTAACAGGAGAGAATTCTATATTTTCTATCTTGCAGTTGAAGAAAAAAAAAACCTGTCCATTTTTCTGCAACAAAAAAATCACTGGGACCAGTCACACAATGGAAACATGCTGACCCTCAAACAGCTCCTGGAATAATCACTTGCATTAGCACATTGCACCAGCTCATAATGGTAGGCAAAGCAAAAAATACAGCATAGCAATCAAGACTAAGCACAAAAGGTTCAAATCTGACTGATTTCAAAGGACAGTAACTATATGCCCAGCATGGAGGTTATATTGTGCTAAATCAAGGCTGCCATTTCTTCTTTCTGCCTGCGGCTCATGAAAGAGCTTGGTCACCTACCCTGTGTGGTGAGTCAAGGCTGTGCAATCCGAGCTGCTTCCAGTGACTTCTTTCCTCCTACTCAGCCACCAGAACCCCTGTAACATATCACAAGGCTGTGCAGGGGGAATGACTGCAGCTAGGCAATCTAACACTCCTACACTCCTAACCCCTTTAGCTCCAGCAATTTAAAAGGAATGCTCACAATTTATTTAATCCTAAAATCCATCTTGTCACAAGAGTTAATAGCCAGATAATGCTATGCATAACATTCTAAGCATGGCGCCATAAATATGAAAGCATTTAAATAAAAGAGTTTGCAGCAAACCTTCAAATCCAAGGTTCACTCATTAAAAAGCAAACCAATGTATTAATCTCCACTGCTGCATATTTTAAAGACATGAAAACCAGATCTAAAATGGATACGGCATTTGAGACAGACCTCCCATGCAATTGAAGTCAGTTGCTCTCTTACAGCTTGTCAGCAGATTTGTTAGGATAGGATTTACCATCAAAATAGGACAAACAGCAAGGGAGACCCCTTCTGTTAGTGATGATAATGTGAAAAAGGCAAAAACTCTTAATTCTGCCATCATTCAGGGCTCATTAAAAACTCACTGCACTGCTAATAGCTACCATGATTTTATTTCATTTTCCTCAATCACACAGATGCTGTCTTGGGAAACACAGAAACCCTTACTGTGCCCCATCATGAGTTTATCTTTACAATTAAAGTTGTTTCTCTTTGCCAGATTTATTTTTTCCTCTAGAGCACAAAGAAATTTAGCCAGAGAGACACAATCTGTTGTGATGAAAATGCAAAGCTAGAAAAGTGTTCTAGCTCTTGCAATAGTATTTTTTATTGTTTCCCATGAGGGGAATTATCCCCATTAATGGTGATTGCAAATCCCTGTATACTGGGACATTAGCTTCCCTTATGCTTGTTACTGAAATGAAAAGAGACAACTAAAATATTATAGAGCTGTTTTATAAAGCACTTATCCTATTAAGCCACTTAGCCATAGTCTTTACATAGGGATGGGATGCCCAGAAGAATTCTGTGGGGAATGAATCAGTTATAACATTAAGAAAAGCAAAGGAATGCTCTCATTCATTAGGATCAATTTCAGCAGTTACTGTATTGCTTCTATCAGCAAAAATGCCAGGTTTGTGGATGCAAGTGGCCACCTTTCAGATCTGTACCTGGGGAGCACATCCTGGTTCTCCTGAAATGCAGCAGTGCTGCTCTTTGTCTTTCACAGCAAGCAAGGACTTGGGAACCAGCAGATGGAAAATAAGTTGTATATTTGTTTAAAAGACATCCGCTTCAGCCCAGCTCTTACTTTAATGTCTTTATTCTTTTACCTCCCCCTTCACAGGGAAAGTGATTTGTTCCAAGGCTGGAGGCAAATCCTGCTTCTACTAAAACAAAACCCTGAGCAGCTGATCCTGAAAGTTTGGATGTGATGTGGATCTATGAGAGGCCCAGAGCCAGATATTCACCTGTGATATTCACTGTGTGAACAGTGAGGTGGTTCCCTTGACTTGAAATAAAACTGATTTACGTGTCACCCTGTTTCCTTTGCATTTCTTCAAAAGACTTACTTTTTGTACCTTGTATTTCTGGCCTTAGCAGCTGCCTAACCCAGTACAACAGCACTTCCCTTTCTTGCTCTTTGCAGTGCCACATAACTAATTGCTCTTCAGCCTCAACAATATTACCTGTTTTTTTGGTTTGTTCTTTTTTTTCTTTTTTTGGGCGGGGAGAAATGAGCAGCCAAGTGCTCACAAACAACACATGGTCATCACACAAAGAGAAGGTCATAAGGCAGGAATTCGATGAGCCTGAGAAAGGGTTGATTTTTAAAGTCCTTTCTCAGTCCTCAAATGTCTCTCCCAGAAGTCTGAAGGACAGAGGCTTCATGAAGGCAAAAGGTACCAAAGGTTCAGTTACTGGGGAGGGCAGCAGAACTTCAGAGTTGGAAGGAGTTTCTGCAAAATAACTGCACTGAGGCCAGGACCTAAGAAAGAACGTGAAACCTCAGAGATTTCCAAAGACAACCCACAAAACCAACCCCTGGAGGCCTGGTTTACACCTCTGTTATATCTGAGAAGCAGAGGGATGGGGATGCTGCCATAGTCTGCTCAGCCACTGCAACAAAAGCCAGGTCACTCAAGAACCTCAGTCCCCAGCCTGTCCCTGCAGTCATAGCTATTTAAGCCAGTACAAAGCTGGGGGAGGCTAGATCTGCTGCTGGGGAGGTTCAGGGGGCCATCAGACTTTCAACTGCCCCAGCTCACACTGGAAGCCTGCACAGTAGGGGACTGTCCAGGATGTGAGGGCAAAGACCAGTCAGCTGAATGCCATTTGGCCCATTTTATAGGTAGAGATGGATAGAGAACTCAGCTTACATTTCTAAGGACAAAAATCAGCTCTCACTGCATTATCTGCAGCAAGCCAGAAAGCTGAAGTTTCTCTGTGTGCATTTCCTTTATTTTCTCTATATAAATGTCATACCTCTAACTGATGGTTTAATGACTCGAGTTTTAAAGGAAAATCACATGGCTTGGCTAAGTGCTCCTTCCGCTGGGTACACCCCTGCTGTCCTTTCCTATTGACTGCTCAGGATCATGCAGTAAATATCAACACTGGAGAAGTTCTAGTAATAATGCCAACTGAGACCCAGGATGTGTGGGGCACAGCTGGCTCCCACCCTCAATTCTTTCTGCAAGCTGAGGACGATCAGCACCTCGAGAGACGGTGCCCTAAAGACATAACAACAAACCCAACTGACTCTTGTGAAAATAAATAATCAGCAATCAACACACAGCTTTTCTCCATGCCAGTGGAAAACACGCATGTGTGGTCCAGCCTTGTGCTTTCAATAATTGTTTATTTACATTTGTTTATGGTCAGGAAGTGATGCTGTAGTGTCAGGAAAAATTAACCCAGGCAGAAGAGGGCTTGTGGAGTTGTGCCATGTTTCACACTCCTCTGTTTCTTGCCTGCACACATTTGAGGAAGGAGAATTTGATTTGGATTGTTAGTGGGTTTTAAATTAATGCAAGACACAAACAGAAAAATAAAGTTGATCTGGACAGCAGCAGCACTTGGATCCTGGACACAGAGGCTTGGGGGAAGCTTTGGATGCCTCTCTCCCTTCCGTTAGCTGCCAGTAGCAAGGCACGCATGTGGTTTACAAGGTGGGGAGAATGCTGAATCCAAGGCAGGGAGGTGCCTCCTGGGGCATCCTGCAGCAAAAATACTTGGCTGGAGAATAAATACTGCCTCAGATCACTGAAAAGGCCGTGAGTTTGTGGACAAGCAGAAGAAAACAGAACAGCCCTTCCCATAACTCAAAGCCTTTTCCTACCTACTTGACGTAGGGGTGAGAAGAAGAAAGAATCCTTCACTGGGATTTAAGGGGAAAGAGAAGACAAAATAATGACATACCCAGTGGTGTGATCACTTCCTACAGTCCCCTCAAATGGAACATCTCCAGTTCTCAGGAAAGCTTTCACCTCCCTCAGCTACTTGCCCAGCTCTGTGCTTCCTTGTGGCTTGTCCTCCATGTCCCATGCCTCCTTCTATTGCCTCCCAGTCCGGTGCCTGTGTTCTTCTGATACTTCATGGTCACAGCTGTGCTCAACCAGGCAGCACACAAAGACTAAGGTTTAAGAGTTAAGATCAATTATCTCACTATCTGGCTGCTCCCTTTTGCCCAAAATCAGGCATTCCACTTTGTACGAGGGTCATGCCAGGAGAATGCATGAATGAGTTTTTATATCAGTTTTATCTACGTGTTTGGATAGAGGAACATTTACCAGCAGACAGCAAGGCGAACAGAGAAGTATGAGCTGAGATGGTTGTGAGATTTTCCCAAGAACTGGTGAGTTCTGGAGACACACAGTCTTGATGACTCCCAGGAAAGGATGAATTCAGCACACCAAGAGTCAGCCAAATCTGGATAAGGCCACCAGCACACACTAACATCACTCATTGGCAAGGAGGCAATGGCTGCTGCTGCAGACATACACTTAACAAAAGCAGAGACCCTTCAGCAGAATTTCTGAACACCCACCTAAAAGCTGCTACATGACTGAATTAAAGGTGTTCTTATAAATATTGTGAACTGTATTTTCCTGACTTGATCACCTTAATATGAAGAAAAAAGGAATTTGGAACTGTTTCCTTTAGTCCCCCTCCTTCACACACAGTTTTTTTTTTCCAATATCAAACCTCTTGCTAATATTAACTTTGAACTTGAATGATGTCCAGTGTCCTCTAATGTCCTTGATCAATGAAATTTAGTGTTGTTCAAAGGTCAGTTCCTAACACTAAGCTCTGATCTCACTTAAAATTTTCTTCATTTCTAGACAGTTATTCCATGTTATCCCTGTGTGCCCTTTATAGCTGGAATCATCTTGTTCCAAGGTTTTCTAAATTTCTTGAACAAACCTGGCATCTCTAGTAAGCATTAACCACACACAAACGATGAATTCTAAAATGAAAAAAAAAACCTATGCCAAAAAGAAAACATATTGTTCCTCTAGAGGGATATACTTTATATTGTACATCCAAATTAAACAAACACACAGTAATCACCAGAATGAAAACCCAGAAACAACTCAAAACAGCACAGGATAAATAAACATGAACTCAAGCTCTTTGAAGAACAGGAGGAGAACAATCAGATTTAGATGAGGAACAAGTTCTTGCTTAATGACAACATAGAAAGTCGAACTTGGGATGAAATTTAAAAAAAGAATAAAAATACCCTTTTAAAAAAACAAGTTCTGAATACTGTTTGCTCCTTTCTTTCTAAGCCAAGTACTTCAGATGATCTAGTGGCCCAAGAATGGATACAGAGACAACCACAGAATATTGATGGATGGTTCCTATTCTATCTGTCCTCATTTGGAAGGGACCCCACAATCTATCCACTTTTAATTAACTATTTTTCCCCTTTAATCAACAGACTAATTTGAAACACCAGCACAAGGCTGAAGCAGGAGTGTCCATTTTTTGTCCTGAGCAGGCTGGTTTCCAAAGTGGTGTCAGATTTTTGGGAAGGTGGGTCTGGGCAGGTGCTGTGTACCCCCATTAGAGGTGATGGTGCAGGTCACTCTGTGGCAGCCCGAGGTGAGGAATCACCTCAGCAGTGTCACTCCAGGACTGGCATCCTGTGCTGTGCACGAGGTGCAAGGACAAAGGTGAAAAGGGATTGTTCATGAGGAGAAAGGGAAGGAACACAATGTTAGTTTTGATAAGCAATAATGAGGAAATGGCCTTTAATGACTTACAGTTCAGCTTGCACTCACATTAGCAGATACAGAGGAAGAAGGAGCTCAGTCATTTGCTCTCTTCAAATACATATGCTTTTATCTAACCATTTTTTGCTGAAAAAACCACTAATTTTGACTAACATGAATCAATTTGAACTGTTTCCCAATCAAAGACCAGTTCAGAGATAGAAACTCCTCTCCCACCTGAAGTCTAATTCAATTTCTAATGCAAGGTAATTGGCAACAAATCTTTGTCATCTGATTCTTTGAAAATCACAGCACATTTATAAAAGTCAAACAACAGCTGGTTCCTCTGCAGAGCTGAAAAACAGAATATCCTTTAATTCTTCAGTGCAAATCAATAATTTATCTTAATACTTCTATTTTAAAATCACTGAGGTTGTTCATGCCTTTGAAATAAAGACAGGGATTTTCCTGTACTTCCTTCCTTCATAATCTGATTTCATTAAACTCATTCACTTAAACATCCCCCTAACTTAAACATCCTCTTTCTTCACAGCAGGCATCAAAATATTTTTTTTTTTTTTTTTTTTTTTTTTTTTTTTTTTTTGTTGTTTGCTTAGTAATATAGATTTATTGATATGGAGCTTATTTCCTGTCATGTAAGACTATAGTGTTGTCCACAGCTGAGTTTCCAGCCATCTTTTAAAGGGCAGCACTCTCCACCTTATTCTGTACATTTTAAAATTACAGCCATCCTGCATAAGCAGAATCACATGTGCTTCAGAAGTGTCTTGAGAGATATGATATTTGCAGTGGATTTAGGATACTCATCATATGGACTAAGATTATATGATTATACAAATGTGCCCATCAGCACATCAGTACAGAATCTGATTTTCACACTGCTGGCAGGAATAGAAAGGAGAGATCAAATGGGTTACTACAGAAATTACATTTAAATACCCTCAACAGAAATGTGTGGATATTTATATCTACAGTGTTCTCAGGAGACCTTCAGTCTGAAGGAGTTCCATACACTTGTTTTATTATAATGGAACTTGACTTACATTTTCAAGTGTTACTGATTTACTTATTTTCCACCAAAGGATGCATTAAATTTAAAAAATCTAAGAATATGAATGAAAGCATACTGAATGCTAATCATTATGTCCTAAATGAAAAAGCATTATTTATTAAAGTCAATAGCAAATATTCTTTATGAAATGGATAGCAATAGAAAAGAAACTTTACAAAAATATGCATTCTATAAAAGAAGTGGAGCATATTCTACCTGCCCTGGATGTAACTGCAAGTTCTGCATGGAGGAAAATGCTGAAAAGACATCTTTGAAGAACCACTTTCTGTAGGACTTCAATTTCAGGGACTTGCAGTTGAATCTGTTCTCAGCACGTGAACACCCAACTGAATCTGGATTTATATTTGCAGTTTTTATAGCCACAAAAAACCAAACAAACTTTGGAGAGGTGTTCAGAAAATATCTGCTGTTTCTTGCACAGGTCTGGAAATAAACTTGTGGGTGCTGACCACCACAGGAATGGCTTTCCTTTGGGGAAAGAATTGTGTCCAAGAACTTTGAGAACAGAGATCCCACTAAAGTTCAAAATCACTTTGAGAAAACCCAGCTGAAATATTTAAAATTCATGGCAAATTTCATGCCTGCCTTTTATGAAGCTATTTCCTGGAAATATTACCCAATGAACAACATGATTGTTATTTCCATGGGCATTGCAGATGTTTTGGCTTTGCTGTTATTTTCTCAGTGTGAAACACTCAAATCTCTGGGAATTTTTTTTTTTTAAATTCAACTAGTAGATAAAAAAAAGGGGTCTTTGGGGAAACTCATCCATTGTCATCACCTCCTCGGTAGGTGTGTGGGAAATCATCCAGCCACACAGTACAAGAAAAAATGAATAAAGCTCCACTACATGATTAGGACTTTATAGAAAGTCCCCTGAATAATTACTATGAAGTTTGCAAGTGCTTCCAACAAGTGTTATATTTTAAAACCAGCTCATATTATTTTATTTTGTTTTTCAAAAGAGCCTTTTCCAAGAAGGTTCTGTGAAACAAAACAGCCTGTGCCTGGTGCTGCCTCCACCCACAGCTGCAGCAAGAACTGGCTGGCAACAGAAAACAAATGTCCTTACTGGCAGTAGCACTTGCACCTTTGACAGATCTCTTCTCAGAGGTAAATCTCCTGATCACCTACCTGTTACCTTTAGAAATGGATGCCAGAAAAGACAGATAACATGTAATTCAAGCCAGGATGGAACCTGGCTGAAAATCAAGGTTGGTAAGAGTTACTTTTTTTGATTGTTTTGAAATCTGATTCCAAGCCAGGGAAGACCAAAGTCCATTTTTTTTTCAAAGTTCACAGGGAAAAAAAAGTGCCAAAGGCCCCAGAATTGTCCTGGGAGATCTGTGCTGTAGGCAGAGCCAGTATTAATACCTGAGCAGTATTAATTCTTTGCTACATGCATTATAAATCACTAAGAAAAGAGCTGCTCTGAACATGGCAGGTGGGTAAATTCCTGTACAGCTCCAAGCCATAGTGCCTAGTGTACAGACAAATAAAGGCATTGTGAGACCTATCAGCCAAGTCCCCAAAGCAGAGATTAAGTTATACCAAGGGAGAGCATAGGCCAAACACTGAGCAAAGAATGGTTGCAATTATTTGGATCCCCTCTGAGCTTCAGAGTTTTCTGTGAGTGCCCATGAAAGTTTGCACAATTCAAATTACGTGTAGCACTTCAGTCCAGATTTCTTTCATTTGGAAATCTAAAAATGTAGTTTATACCTTGCCTGTTTGAGTGTGTTATATTTCACTCCAAGAGCCTCAAGTAAATTTTCCAAAAGACTGAAAAGCATCAAATTTAGAGAGACAAGTAGAGCTCTGCAAATCAAAAGCTGGAACATTTCATGATATTGGCACTGCTGCATTCCTGATAAGAAATAAAGGAAGTAAAGGCAAAGTCCTTACTTATACTTAGGAAAGAGAGAAAAAAAGGAAAATGCCACAGTAATATTGCTGAACATCAAGGATTAAGAAGGGCAAGCTCATGCCAAATCAGGCGTTGCCAGCAGAGATAAACCAGTCTCATTTTATCAGCTCCAAATGTCACTTCAATGATTTCAGTTCCAGGGAAGCATTCACAGTGAAAAAAAGATACATACATTTGTATATTTTTCTCAGAGAAGAGCTGAATTTACAGAGGTCCTAACCAGGATTCAGAGCCAGAACCGAGAGGCAGCCTCCCAAAGCCGAAGGAAATTTTAAGAAACTATCATTAGAGAGACAGAGAAATGTCAGCTCCTGGCTGAACAATTTATTTCCTTGGTAAGATAAATATTTTGCTACTACATGACAGTATCTTCAAAAGAGTTAACCACCTAGAGCTAGTGAGCCCTCAAGAAGGCTAATTAAAGTGCCAAAATGTTTTATGTTAGATTTTCCTTTGATTGCTATCATGTTTTCTCTTTTGCACAGGTGAGGGCAGTAGGAACTCAATGTCAGAACTGCTCTAATGCTAGGCAGCATCCAAGCAATAGAAATACATAATCTGGGGCCATAATTCACTCCTCTTTATCATACCTTCACAGGAAAACTTCACTTAACAGTCAGCAGTCATTTTCTATTACATAAATTTAGTTTTACTTGTGGTCCCATAAATCACCAGTCCCTGCAAGGAAGCAGCAGTGCAGACAGTACGCTGAATTCTGGCATATCACTTGCTGGGACAGTGGCAGAATAACCACAAAGTACTTACAAAAATGAGTCCAAATAAATCCCTTCCTCTGCCCCCCTTTAGAAACTCACAGTTGTTTAATCTAATCCAATTTACTGAGCGTAAAATATCTTGGCTGGAGGAAGAAACCTCTTCAGGTCAACGCCTGGCAGATAAATTGATAACACCTACCACAGTGCTCCAGAAAATGGGAAGACTTCTAAATACTCCTGATTCTGTATTTAAGTGACTCCCTGCTTCACCACCCACTCCATATTCCCCTGATCCTGCTCTCCCTTGGCTCTGCCACAGAGTTTACATTGCACCTTCCAGCTTCTTTCCAATCAGCTGCAATACACAGAACCCACTAACCCCTGGCAGAGAGATTTTTCCACTGACAGATGTTTGCTGTTCAGGTCAGTGACACTGCTCAGGTGCTGCACAGACTCCAGTCCATGGTGACACATGTTTTGGCCATACACAAGCACTGCTGAGGGTCAACACCCCCTGTCCCTTAATATTCCCCCAGTACTGCAGTAGAAATGTGTCTCCTGCACGTGACTCAACACAGAACTCACCGGCAGTGAGTGAGCGCTTCCCACTTCAGCAACAATATCAAAGCAGGTTTACCTTGAATAGGAGCTTCTCAAGAAAAGAGAATTTGCCCCTAAGTGACTTGTTCCAATAAGCCTTAATTCCAAAATCTCCCCTCTTGTACAAATTACCTTCAATTAGAAGAATGATTATTCCCAGATTTTATATAATGCCACCAATATGGAAGAGGTCAAGATCTCAGTCTCATGGTTGCTGAAAGATGAGCTGAGTATAGTATCTAATGGAAAAGATAGAAATTTATAATGTAGATTTATTTTTAGAGAGTAAAACGTTTTCAGTTCACATTTCAGAGCCTTTTTCCACATCCAAAAACAACAGAAGGAAATGAAAACTGCTCTCCTCAGTATTCTGCAAAAGCCGACATAAAGGAGGCCATTGGAAGCTGGACCAGTATCACCAGAAACAGCTGCTTCACAAGCCAACAGCTCAATGGGCTTAACAAATGAGAATCCTCTGCATGTAACATTTCCTTTATGCAATTCCCCACTGCTTTGAATCCAAATATAAAGACTGAAATCCTGCCTGCTGTGAATAGGGCAAGGATTTCTCTCTAAGGAGAGGATTTTAGATAGCAAGCTGAAGAGGGCATACTGTATAGAACAAAAGCTGTCTCCTTTGCCTTTTGGAAAAGGATGAAGAAATTCTGTGTAGTGGGTTACCTAGGACCTGACCTGGATGCTCAATGGGAATTGCAATTACTGTAATAGTATTCATTATCTATTGATTCTTTAGCACTGAGTCTGGGTCATCAACACATTTTTCCCCCCTCTGCATAAAACTTACACAATCCAAATGACAATCCAAATAATTATTTTCCTGTGTATAAAATATTTTAGATTATAGATTGCATATAGAAGTAGTCATGGATTGCAAATGGAAAAAGACACATTTTATATGTTCTCTCCTTCTTTCATTTTACAAAGGTGCAGACCTTACTTGAAGTCTGTGTTTCTACTATATACTATTTCATGAAAATGAAATGTTTGAGTCTGCAGATAATTGATTTACATACTTTTGACAGAGAAAAGCCCAAGGAAAGTAAAGATATTAAATACTCATATTCAGATTTAAGAAGCTACTTAATCAGGTATTTAATTTAAACAGATCCGGACATTATTTTATTTTTTTTTTAATCTGGAGAGTCTTTATATATAATCACCTGACCACTGCCTGCAGTGAGGAAAGTCTGCATACTTAAAGGCTTAATAACACTTCTGGGGTCAGGCATATAACTCTGAATATTTTCAAAGCATATGATAGCCTTTATGCTACCATAAAGGCTACAAAACCAGGCCTGAATTCTGGCCTGCATCATGTGTTGGGACAATGGAGGACAATGCTGTAATTAATGCACAAATGTCATGTTTGCAAGAATTTTTGTCTCCCCCTGCAAATTTCTCATCCAAAAAAAGGGGAAAAAAGGAAATAGTAATGTGCCATCAAATGTACTATGTGATGGCATCCAACATGTGAGTGACAGAGCAGAACCAGGACTCAGCCCCAGTCAAAGTGCTCTATCCTCTGCACCAAAGGATCCCCCTGATAAATGTTGTGGCCACATTCATATGTCTTGAGAGAAAAAAAATCCTTGCTGAATTTACAGGTAAGGTTATTTCATTCCCACTTAACAACAAAAAACCTTTTTGTCTTTTAAGGAGTTTGAAATGCAAAAATAAAGCTTAGCTCCAGGGCTGTGCCATGGTGAGAGAAAACAGAAATTGCTACTTACAACTCAGGAGGAGTTGACTCACAAATAAGTTGAAAGAAATACATATGACTTGAGGCATGAGGAGTGTTGTTAAGCAGAAGTGATACTTGAAATTGAGAATCTTTGAGAAGTTGTGATTTTCTTTGTCTAAAATGTTGCTTGACATTCTTGTCTGAGCACCCAACTAATGCGTTAGGCAATCCTCAGGCATAATAGCAAGGTTTAGGGAAAGGACAAAGTGTGTCAGCTAAATCTTTGAAATTTTTTGGCTTCAGAGAGTAATATCAACTCTTACATGTTACTTGAGAATTGCTTCTGGCACGGAGCTAGTACATAGATGGTCCCAAGGCAGGATGAATCTGCTGCCATCCTGGCACGCTGCTGGCACTGCAAAGCTCTTGGCATGAGTTTGCAGATGAGGCTGCTGTGAACAGCCAGAGGTTCTAAAGGTAGGAGCTCTTTCCATTGGCTCCTCTGGATGGAGATCTCACTGGGGCACATAGAGAAGCCACCCATGGAGGCTGCAGCTGCAGAAAACTCCTAGGCTTGAATCTGAACTCATGGGAATAAGTCTGCTGACTGTGCTGGAGTTAAATAGGCGGGGAAACCCCTGACTACTGAGCCCTGTACCCATTGGAGCTGCTATCAGCCCCACAAAAGTTAACTATGGCATGTATGCTACAGTGAGTGCCAAGAACTGTCAGTTCTGCCAAAAAAACCTACCTGGAGAGCATGATATGGTCCTGCTTCCAGTGCTGATAACTAGCACCCATCCATGTGAGAATATAAAACCTCCTAGTCCAATCACATTTCATTCCGACCCTCCTAGAAGAAAAACTCAACTACACACTGAAGGAAAAAACCCATGTGGTAAAATGTCACAATTAGGAGTGCTTTCAGAGCTTTGGATCTGCTGACAAGACAGGCCCTGCAGAGCAGGTGCCAGCCTGTGCTGAGGGCTTTGTGCCAGCAGGTGAGCCCGATGTCTGAGCGGACACTGAACACGGGTGTGACTCTGCCAATTCAGCAGGAGGCAAGGCAGCTCAGCTTCATCTGCCACTAATCTGGGTAACATTGTGCAGGAAAAATGAGAGAACTATAAAGAGATGCAGGGAGTTCATTCTCCTTGGAGCAAAGACATGATAATGCAGCACTCTAGGAGCTGAATTCTCCACAGTATTCTGGCATTAGCATCAGAGACAATAAGGAAACTGTTGAGCAGGAACTGCCTCTCTAGTTAAAGGATGATACACTGCTACCTCAGATTCAACAAAGCACATACAAGCAACCTTTAGCCTTAGATGTACACTCAAATTTGTTTCTATTCATTAAATGTATAATAGGACACAAAACCACACAGCCTTAAGTCAGCAAGTCAAAAAAAGTTAAAAGCATGACACAACCCTTTCCCCAGTGGTAACAACTTTTTCCCTGTACCATCTTTACTCAGTTTATCTCATACACATTTGCTGTTCAGTTCAAACAAGGTTCTGGATAGAAATTCCTATAAACGTTTCCAGTCTTGAATCCTTAAACCAACTCCTGCCACGCTGGGCTGTCTTTCAGGGTACACAGCCTGTGTTGGCACCATAGCCCTTGTATGCAGCTGCAGCATGCAACATGGAGCATCTTACCTAGACATGGCCAGAATTCATGCAACCGAGACAACGGGCTGGGGGAACGAGCAAAGCTTAGGCGAGTGCTTAAAATTAAGCATGAGCTCAAGTACTGCACTAAGTCAGGGCCTTTTAGCGGGAATGATAAATGTGAAAAACACAGAAAGTAAGACAAGTCCATGTGGATTGAAGACTTCTCAGACATCAGGCAAAGTATTTGCATACATTACAGTGGCCTTTGGATTGCGAGGCTTAGTAGTTTTCTAGTGCACATTATTGGACAAAGAAGTTAAATACTGGGGACATGCATTTAAGATAAATACAACAGATAGTCTTACAAAGGTAATTTATTTGCAATTAACTTATATTTCTGAGTCCAGCTTTCAAAGCAGTGTCTGCAGTGAACCTTACCTGTGAACTCTACAACCAAAGCTTGGACTTTGATTTTGTGAAGACATCCTTCTACTTTGTCTGAGTGGCAGCATAATTAAAGCCCTGACAAATATGTAAATCCATAAAGGCATGGGAGAATTCAGCTTTTTTCAAGTTACATGTGATTTAAAAACAACACATGAAAAGAATATGGGCATTATCTCAGGGGATATGACAAACCCCATCAGTGTAGCTAAGGTAATTATTAACTGCCCATTTTCTCCTACAATCAACTGCTAATTCAGTAGAAGAGCACAGCTGGAGGTATCAGGGTGACAAATTCAAGTGAGGCATCCTAGTGGAGCTGGGGATTTGGACTCAGATTGTCTGACAAGTAAAATGACAAGTATGTAAGTGCTGACAGTGTGCAGCATCCCAACAGAATCTAGTATGTCTCAGGGCCATCCATATGCTCCAGCATATGTCTGTAAGGAGAGGGGTCCAGAATCACAGTCTCTGGGAATGGTAGGTCTCCCAGGCTCTCAAGATACCAGCCAGGATCCCAGCGTTGCTGAATTAATTGGTGTCTAAGTACTTGCATTCCCTCCAACAAACCACTGATTTCAGCTCAGAGGGAAATATGTAACATAACCATATGTTTGCTCCTTCAGAAGCTGGATCTCACAGGACAGGATTTACCAGGCAGGAAAAGGTTGCTCTGGGCTCTTCCTTCAGAGTCAATTGAACCTCTGTGTATTAACCACAAACAAACAGCAGTGACAGATATGTTACTGTGTAGAAGAGCAATACTGACAAGCACACAGAAACAGACTGGGTTTTAATAACCTAGCGAGGGGAATTCAAGTTTCAGCTCACTCAGTAGAAAACAGGTTGCCTTCTTCTGCTTTCTATTCTGCTTTTCACTTACATTTTTCTGGGGGCAATTACCTGCCAGCTATTTTCGCATTTCTGTCCTACCTTATCACTGTCCACTGTGTTCTGTGATGTCCTGGAGGCAATGGAAATGGTGTCAGGTTGACTGCTGCCATCCCCTTGGCTGTCTACATCATCTATTCCATCTCTGCAAGAGAGGTGATTGGGAAACAATGACATTCCTCAACACATCACCAGCGAGCACAATTTGAGAGGTGGAGTTGAGAAGCGCTGAGTCAGCAGGACAGAGCTGGATTGTGCTAAAATTACCCCTCTGAGGCAGCCCATGATGCTATAGAGCTCTTGCAGTTTAGAATGATGTCACCCTCAGCCATGGGGCTTGGATTTGCACATAATCACAACATTTGTTTAAATTTCTTGAGGAATTTAATACTAAGCCATAAAAAGGTGCTATCCAAATACCGATAAAGACAGTATAGAGCTCTATCTATTTACCTCACTGAGGCTGCTAACAAATTTTCTTCCCTCTGGCTGTACAGATAAAATTGTCATAAATGTTTATTGGTCTTTCAAAGCAAATACTTAAATAGTACAATACATATATATACTTAGGGACAAAGAAAAAATATATCTCCATTCTGTACAAGAAAACTTTTGTATTGGAGCATGTTCTTAGAAGAAATGTCTGGATCTCTGCTTTGCCACAGGTCTCCTGGGTGACTTGGTTATTTATGCTTTGGATATCTCTATGACACAGCCTGAAGTAAAAGAGGGATAAAATTTGATGAGGAAATGAAGATGCTCAAATTACAGTTGGCTTTTGGCAGTGCCACATCAGAAAAAGAGCAATTCATTATCTATAATTTCCATTTAATCCAAGATTGAAAAAGTTGACAAAAAAAATTTAACATTACTTGACAGGCTGAAACAAGCTTGTATTAGATGATGAAATACAGATTATTCACTATATATTCTTCAATGTATTGATAGGATCAACTATGATTTTGATTGCCAATTAAACGTGCCAAACAAGGAAAAAAATCTGGTTTCACTCAAATGTGAAGAAGTAAAATCTACTTTAGGAAAGAACTATAACCTTGGACTCTGAAGAATTTTTACTGTTTCTCTCTATAATTTGGAGCATAAAATGAAAGCTGTTTGTATGTATATCATAAAAAAGATTTCTAGCTACTTTTGCCAAGACAACATAAAAAAAAGCAGAGACAATGAAAACTGCTTTGACTACAGTAAAAACCAGTAAAAAGTCCACAGACACTGGTGTTGAGAACACACTAGTGATTTCATGTTGTGAGGAATGACTGAAGTTACCTTCTGCTATTGTTTCGCTGCTTTGCTGGTGTCTTGGGGAGCTGAATGGGCTCTTTCAGAGCTCCTTTCAGATGAATGATCCTTTCTTGAATAACTTCCCGGATATTTTTGATCCACTCCTGTTTTGTTTCAATACTGGATGCCTAAAGTTTCACAAGGCAGAAAGATAGAGACTTTATTATGTTCTCACCTCCCGTGTAGAGAAGCTGGTGAGATGTCAGCTGATGAATGTCATGATTAACTGTTTGTCCTCTCTGCTGCTCTGCAGCAGCTGCTGGAGTACCTGGTAACCCCAGGGAACTGAGAGCATTCTGACTAGACCTACTTGGCAAGCAACAGCAAAGCAGCTAAGCTCTGGATAAATACATTTGATGCTAGCAATACAGCATGCTCTGCAGAGGGGAAACAGGCTATCAGTGCACAGCTGGGAATTCCTTAGACAAAACAGCTATCATGTGGATTCTTCAGGAGACACTCACTTGACAGAACAGGCTGTCAACTCTGGAGGTCTGTGGAAGAGGTTGGTTGTTGATAAGCCCAGTGGCAAAGGACTATGAGAATTACACCCTCCCAGCCAAACACCCTGAGACCTGCCCTGTGTCCGTGAGCAGCTGCTCAACACAAGCTGCAAGAGGAGATGCAATTCCAGTAAGGCTGCACAACTGTCCCAATTGCTGCTGAGGCCTTAGGGCTCAGCTGCTCCTGATGCAGGCATGACCCTGCAGGCATATAGGGAAGCCATGTGAATATGAGGAGAGAAAAAACTGACCTTTCATTCAGGGCTCCCAAGGCCTGAACTAGAAGTGCTAAAGGCAAAGAAAACAAACAGAAAAGACTTACTTTCAGCACTGTTTTATTGTCTGAGGATGGTGTTCGTCCAGACCACAAAGCAAATTTGCAGGGATCTCCTTCAACATGTTCAGTCACTCCCAGTTCTGAGGTCTAGTGTGGAGGAGAGATGATGAAAGATTTCATATATATGAAGCTTCATGAGTACAGAAAACTTTGGACTTGTAGGAAGAAGTGGGGAGGCTGGGATGGGTAGGGGAATGGGATTTTATCTCCGTTTGCTACACAGAGATGAAAGAAACAGAAAAGCTCGGGGGTGGCAGGGAAGTGAATGGCTGCAGCGATCCTGCTCGCATTTCCCCCCACCCTTCACATCTCACTACCTTAAACCTCTCCAGACTCACTGCAGGCTGACTTTCAGGTGAGTCCTGAAGGACTCAGGGCCAGCCCTTCCAGGGGCAAAAGTAACCCCGACCCAGCAGAGGACACGTGAGCCTCCAAAACACCTCTTCTACCTACAAAAAACACAACACCCAGAATATTTTCTTTGCAGCCACACCTACCAGTAACTTGTTCTTGTAAACATATTTTGTGTGTCCTGAAGAATCTTTGATCTCTTTGCTAAACACCAAAGAGATTTCAAAGAGAAACAAATGCCTCTCACGGCCTTTCCGAATGAGAGACTTGGGATCCCACACTTGGAAGGAATCCTGAAGAATCAGCTCTCCCTGGACATCAAGGTTCTCATCAAACCCTAAAACCACAAAATACAATCACTTGTATTTATTCTTCGGATAAGCATTTCACAGAGACACCAAAGTCAACACTTGAAATTAAAAGGTCTTCCACTTTTTTTTTTTTTTTTCATATTCTGAAAGGACAGTAATGGCTATCTATTGCCACAATGATAATATTTTTCTTTTTCCTTTTTTTTTTCTTTTTTACTGCAGCAATGTAATTACTTAACGAGAGGTCAGATACATCATATGTGCTAAATGAGGCTGCTGCTGAAGTCTTGTAATAATTACTCAAAAAAAATGTTATGAAGGCTTCAGTGGTGGTTACTGTACAGAAAACTGCATTGCAAGAAATCCTATGCACTTATTTACAAATTCAGTTTGCTCTCTTGCAATTTTAATCACCTGTGCTTATTGTGCTGCCTGGCTACTGGCACTACTTCCTTTTTACACCTGTTTTAGTATTCTGCTTGTTTCTTGGTTTTCCTCAAGCCAGGCTGGGAATTATTTTCCCAGGCCAAGCAAATGTGTGAGACACAATAAAGCATCTCAGTCCAGAATAAAATTTTTACATTTCAGAAATACTCCAGACAGTAATAAGCCAATAAAAGACTTCACTTGGTGCCAATCAAACTTCTTTTTTCTGTAGTTTTAAAATATTTTTTTAGTGCTTTTTAAAAAAAATTGTTGGCGTAACTATGCTAACATTTTGAAACACAAGCTGTTTTCTCTCAGAAAACCAGAACTTTTGAAACGTTGAAACAGAATTATGAAATGTTTTCATCCAATAATTTTTACAGCTGTCAGCAGCTAAACTGATACTGTTTCAGGAGAGGATTTTTTTGTTTAATGGAGAAGGAATGTTTTAGCTAAATATATATATGTACACATACATTGCATATTAATATGCATACATACACATATGTACATATATGCGTATATATATATATATATATACACAAAAAAAATACAGATCAATACCTCCCCTTCTCCCCAAACTTCCTAGCCAGATTTATTCTTTTAAGAGTTTTGGAGAAATATCAGAAAGGAACCAGGAGTACCTAAAAATTATGATGAAACAACAGTATTGCTACAGTCAACATCTATTAGCTTCCACATGTTACCAACAAACATCATTTTTCAGCAGGTCCCTCCCCACCCAGGCCCCTGCCCACCTTCCAGCATGCTGACGTGCATTGCATCGTTGGCCTTCTTTGGGACACTGAGCATCACTTCCAGACCATCCTTCAGCTCCCCTTTGCCCTCCTCACAGCAGGTCAGCAGCTCCTAAGAAGCAATGCAGACAGCCATAAACAAACTCTGCTCCACGTGCTGCCTTCACACCCAGCTGTGCCACTTGGTCCCTGCAGGCTGCTTCAGAGACAGGAGAAAGCTGAACTGCAGCACACCTCACTGTGGATGCTCACAAATTGTAGGGGTCAAATAGGAACAACTGTAAAGATAAAACAAGGGGCTCTCAAGGGAGACTGTGCCCTTGGAAGATTTTGGGGGACTTATGCTTACAGGTCATGAAGCAGCTCCCTTAAGCAGAATGTAACTCATGAACCTGTGAACTTGCTCTGCACGAGCTGATCTGTGCAGCTCACTGAGGTACCTTCAGTAGGAGTTGGTATTTTGTGATCCTCTGGACAGGCTTGATTAAATAAGAAGAGATGGAGTTGGCCAGCCCGTGTCTTTGCTGAATTTCCTAGAAGGGATAAAAACAGCAGTCAGTCATGGAAAACTGTTAACCCCCTGCCAGACAGAACCACCCATAACTAATTTTAGCACTGGATCCTTGCATTCTATGTTTAGTTTTTTAACCCTCTTTAAGCTCACATGCACATAAGTGTGGTTTCAGTGAGGCTGGCAATAAACTGCAGAGTCCCCCTAAGGCCACTTAAACTGCAGGGTCCCTCTGCAAGTCAAGCTAAAGCTCTGCTGAGTAAACAGGCCTTGACTTAAGTATGACTTACCTGTCATGTCATCTGGTTTCCCCTGGCTATGAAGGCTGAAAGCAGAGTCTTAACATTCAATTAAAATGAAGTGACATTAAATTAAATTGCATGAGTAGGGTGTAATTTAGCTGTCCAAACATAGGCATTGAGTCCCATTTGAGAGCCCTGGGGTAGCTGAAATATCCACATGGGAATAACAGGTCTGACACAGTGCTGACAGACCTGCTCTACGCTGAGGTGGCACCTGGGGGCCAGGAGAGATATCCCCGCATGATACCTGTTACAGCACTGAAGACTTCTGTTTCATCACCTGAACCTCAGCCAAAACGTCTTGGCTGATCAGTGTGATGTACTCACGAATTTCTGGAGATATCACAGAAATCCTGAGGGATCCAAAAGGTCCCAACTGTTCCAGGGGGAGTTAAGAGCTCCTGAAAATCCTACAGGACCCTAATGAACATATTTAGCCATCTAAAAGACTCCAAACTCATGCCCTACAGGGCATGCCTTGCCTTGTTCCTGGCCACCAGGAAATCCTTGATTCCTAAAGAAGCAAATGGAAAAGGGGAATGGGACTTTTCTCCAGCTACTGGAGTGTAAATTTGAGACTGTAAAGTGAAGAAGTTATGGAAGATGAAGGGAGAAGAGCTGCCAAGAACAGAAATTTTCCTTTTGTATACAATCTGATTTTCTGCTGAGTACTAGGGAGGTTACTGCTTCTTTTTAGCTCCAGTGTTTGTCTTAATGCTGAGATGCAAAAGCATCCACTTTTCATGTATGTGCCAACAGATTTTTGGTTTGTTGGTTTGGTTTCTTTTACTAGAAATGTTTTTGGTTTTTTTTTTTTTTTTTTTTAAATAGCCCTGGTGCCATGAAGAAGACCCAAAAGCGAGGGGTGTCTGTTTGGGGGTTACTGGAGTTTGCATGAAGCTGAGTCATAGCTGACTTCACAGAGGAACTGTGCCTGTAGAGCACATGGCTGAGACTCAAGTCACAACTGCAGGAGCCAGCAAGACCTCGGCCACGTCTGTGACCTTCCTGGAGCTGGCAAAGCACACTTGTTTTTGTAGGATCCAAGTAACAAAATTAGCCCTGCTCCTTCCCCCAGCTCTCTGAACAGCAGAGCATACTCTCAGCAAGATGCCTCCCCTTTGGGCACTCCTTGCTCTGCCAGGATGCTCCCTGATCAGACTGTGCAGAGACACAGCTGGGTGATGGAGTGACATTTGACAAGTGCTGGGAAGGGACGTTCTCCCTGCAGCTCCTCCCTCTGGTCCCCGAAGTGTTGGAGTAATACCCTGTTTGTGCTTCTGCTCATTTCCTAAGGGACATTCTGGCTCAGCAGAGAAACTGTCCAAGAACCCTCATCCATGCAGAAACACCACGCTCTGCAATGCTCCCAAAATCACTGAGTTTTACCTTGTTCCATGCTGGTCATGCAAATCAAAAGTGCCCTGTAGTTTCTTGAATATAAAATTGGATGTTTTCCAAGATTCAAAGCAAAAGAAATATTCCAAACAGCAGAAGCATGCACATGTCTCAACTAAACTCTGTCCCAAAGATCAAAACTTCCTTAACTAAAGGCACTAAAATCAACTTGATTACTTCAATAACAGGCTGATTCTACCAATTGAAGCTGACAGCTAACATATGTTGGTAATAAAAAATATACCTTGCTAGCCTGAAGTATATGGTATTACAAATATTAGAATTTGCTAAACGTGGCAGGCATCATTTATCTTTGAAACTACTGAATAAAGAACACAGTTTTAAGTAATGATGAACAAGATGGACACAAAAACTGAAAGAGAGAAATTAATAAGTCTATTGCAGTCAAGACAGAATAAACACACTATTTTCATTATTCCCTGTGCAATTTCCAGCTAATATAACCATACCAACAACTTCTGAATTTTATAAACAAAGCACTGTCTGTAGGGAGGGAAGATGGTAATCTTTCGGCTTTATTAGACCAGTGCTGTAGGATAAACTAGGCACGTTTCACAGCTGAGAGTTTGTGCATTGTTTTCCACCTGTCTCAACTGGTTCAATAAAATACATTGCTTTTCTCCACATACATGGCATCACTTACATCCTGAGAACAGCCCAGCTCTCAGCATTGCTCGTAATTCTCTTCATGGTTCCAAATGAAATATGTGACTATCTTTTCTCATTCTCCTAATCAGTTAACCCTTACAGTGAGCCCTATAGCTGCAAGTTTTCCATGGGCTTGAAGGGTTTAAAATTACTGGGAGGGCTTGTTTTCATCTCAAATGTGGCTTCCTATGAAAGCTTAAGAAATTTGAGGAACACTTGTGATTTTCAAGAAGGCTTCTTACTAAGGGGTGTTATTCTAGATAATTGACTCTCATCATCAGGGTTTTGGGAAATTCCACGTTCTGCCTGGAAAAAAAGAACCAAGTATTTTCTCTGTATTCCTTGTGCCAGGCTGTCCTGCCCCTGAACGACTGCCACTCCAAGATCAAGGTAAGAAGGATCTACAGGTACTTTGCGTTGCCTTAGTCACTCACACTGAGTGCCTCCTTGAGGATTTTTCCGGGAGGGAGTCAGCTTTGTCTTTTGGCACAGGCACCACTGGGTGATGGCCCAGCACCCACGGAAGGCAAACACCTCTCTCTGGCAAAACAGCAGCTGCTGACACGCGAATATTCACTAGTGAGCAATAGCAGGCAGCTTTCCAGCCCATGCAGAGAGCTGCAGTGGAAAGGTTTTTAACCTGTGCAAACAGCACCAATGGACGCCGAATGCGGCTCCGACCAGCACAACCCCACTCGTGCAAACATTCAGCAGGCTCAAGCGCCACCTCCTGGAAAACCCCTTCCATTCCGCTCGACTTTTAGACCACTCGGTAACAAGGCAAAAGGAAAAGGTGCTCATCACTTTTCCTGAGGCTCATGCGAGACCGAAATGCTGTAACCATTGGCACGTACAAACTCCAGAGGAGCTGATTTATGTCAGCTGCCAACTCCAGCACAGTTTGGATCCTGCTGATCTGTTGCCTTTGAAAACACTTTAAATGCTTTGAAGAGAGGTCTTAGCACTTATTTCTTTTATTTATTTTATTATTTTAAAGAAAGATGAGTAATTAAAGCTATAAGGTAGCAGACAAGTATGGCAAAATGGATGAGGTCAAATAAGAGGAAGAGCTTGGTTTAAAGGTACTCAAAAATTTGATTTTTTCTCAGCCTACAAAATTGGAATTGGAGCCTAAAAACATTTAACGCTTATATGGGAAACAGTCTAATTGGAGTCAATGGAATTCCTTATTAGCAAAATGAAGTAAATGTAGAATAGCTGGATAGAATTTGCAGAACAGGAGGCTAGGAGCTCATTTTAGATTTAGGGATTTCAGGTCATAATATAGAATGGAATCTGAGATTTTAATTTTATCACTAACCCAGAAACAGAGATTACATCTAAACCAGATCTTTAGAAAGGATTAGGTCTGAAAAATGCCCAAAGGTTCCCATAAGAATGTGTGTCTCCACATTTCACTACACACCAAGAGTTCTCATAGCATGTGATATTTGCAGTGGAATGAAAAACCCAAATGCCAAAGCACAGAAAGGAACCCAGAGCCTGAGTATAAAAAAGCACAGAGCTACACCAGGTGTGTGGAAGGAAAACAGCAATGGCTGCTTACATCAAAGAAAGTCCCTGCATGTTCCAGGATGAGCTGGCTGGAGTCAGGCTTGTTTTTGCAGTAGGTGACATACATCTGAAATTTATCTGCCTGTGAAAACAAACACCAAGGGAAAAGCAAGATAAGCTATTTCTCTGCTCCCACAGGTTTTTATTAAGGCACACCAGGATAAATACAGGTGACAACTCTCTCCCACACACCCACCACCACCCCCACCCTGCCACCAAACAGCACAAGAACTGTAAATTACGAGCAGAAGACTTTAAGGTTCATAGCTTGAGCAGTTCTGTGGGCTGTGGGAGGCTTTCTTTAACAAATATCACAGAGGGAATTTTAATCCAGCTGTAAAATAGTTTCTAACAGTTCTATGAATGTTACACAAGAGTCTGAGTGTCTCAAAACTCAGTCATGAAGTGTTGACTCTATCACCTATTTGAAGATAAAGCCAATCTAGAAACTGGGCAAGTGACTCACCTAGTTTAAACTGGCACAAGCCAACATTTTTTACTTGAAATTTGTGACACTTGGTCCAAGCTTGCCTTTCCTACTTTGGTTCAAACTGCAATGGCTCAAATTTTATGCTGTGCTAAGAGTGTTTTGCATTTTATTTCCTAATTTGTTTACTTGTAAGCAGAAATTAAAAGCATCTGTGCACTCCCACCTCCTATTAATGTACTCTGGTCTCAAGAAGAGGGAGGCAAATAAAAGAGGAGGATGTTTTCCTTTTATTGCTGTTGCATTATTTTATTCCAGATATCTAAACAACAGGATCCTGCAATTGTGCAGGCAGCTTTGTATGTACATCTGTAACCCCACACACAGCTCTGGACATGTACCTTTGTTGACATGATGCAGTAGTATCTTAAAGTGAAGATTTTGCCATGAAGATTTTGCAGAGAATGATACATAAATGCATTCATCTTTCCTAAACATGTAACCTGTTCTTTGTATACAATATTTCTGAATCCATTTCATCAAGATTTGTGACATGTTTTTAAATTAAAAGCCCATCTGAAATCATCTAAACATGCTCATTTTTTTTTGGATAAGTGAAAATATTCCATCTTTACTCTTAAAATACTAATTCCTAGCTTTGCTATGTGAGTATAACAACCAGACAAAACACAAAGATGGCTGACTCGACTGGTAAATATTTTGAAAAGAGAACAGCTTTCATACAGATAAATTACTGTAGCCAATTCCCAGAGCCTCCTACGCTCACAAAGACTCTCTGCATCAAGATTTCAAAGTCCTGTTGGAAATTATCCTGGCATTGCATAATGGAATGAGTGAGCACAGTGGCTCAGAAATTTGACACTAATTTCTGGAGGAAAAAAGTTGATAAAATATGTTCTTCATGCCTTTGTGGAGTGTTCATGGCATGACTAAAATTCTTTAAGGAAGGTATATTAAGATTTTAAATGTCTGTCCTCCCAGGGCCTTTCACAGGGAAATGAATGTCACCCTTAAAAACAGGTTTGGTTTGATGAAGGTCTGCTAAACAGAAACCAGCAGAGGTAAATAAAAGCTGTGCTGGTCAGTACAGGACAAGGAGAGAGGCTCTGGACAGACTTCACACTATTGCTGAGGAGACTTTTGGAAATTTTCACCCTGGGACAGGTGAAGGACAAAGCAGTTGTAGTTCCAGACTATCTCCTAATCTCATTTATCACTGGGGACATAATCCTTGCACCTATTCCCAGCTTGTTCCCATCTGTGCTGGAGGAATTAATTTGAATAAATAATGAGAAGCAGCAGCCTCATTACCCAGGTGACAAAGCAGTGGCCCACATCCTCAGGCAGTTGCTCATATTTCTCCAGTTCCTTTAGAAAAATGCTGAAAAAAGAAGAGACCAATGTCATTAGTTACAGTCAAATACCCAGGAGATGCAGGATAACCAATGAGTTAATCAGTGCTAATGATCAATACTTGTATCTTGATTATGGGACTACCCAAGTGTCCAGGCAGCAGGAAAAGTGTCACTTGCCAAGGGGTGCTTTGTTTTTTGAGTACAGTCATGCCCAACTCCACCAGAAAGGAAAAAGAGGCAATCCCTAGCAGGGAGTCAGTGTGATCAGGACTGCTCTATCTGAACATAGATCTTCAAAGAGTTCTTGTGCAGTGGTTCACACAAAGAGCAACAAGGGAGGCCCAAAGCTGCCAGGTTCTCAATACCCACCTCAGCACACTGCACAAAGGACAACTTCAACAAGCTCAGCTTTTCATAGGTAAGTAGCAAACTTTCAAAATACAGATTTTAAAAATCAGCTCTCTCTGAACAGCTTGTACCACAAGTAACACTAGTTTGCAGATAGAGCCCTTTACAATGTCTGAATGGAAAGAATAAAACAGTTTCTTCAGCTGCTCCTCCTAGAACATGTCTTCTGGACCATTCACTAGCTTTGCTGCCCTTCCTTGGACACAGATTCCGAGTCAGGCTGGAGGATGCCTTAACATCACCAGCCAAAGGAGAAGGCTGTGGAGAACACTGGTGGAAGGGACAGGGGAAATTCATTATAGCATTGCTAGGAAGAAGTTTTAGAGGAAAAAAGATTACATAGAAGCAGCAGACTACAGGAGGAGGGGTCAGAGAAAAGAGAAATTAAGTGAGAAGCTGTGGGACATGTCTGAGGGCTGGAGGGATGGTAGCTGGGAACAGTGCAAACTGAAAAAGGAGGGTAATCAGATGGCATCAGTCAGGGTCATCAGAACAGAAATACAGCACCACAGAGAAAGGGCAAGTGGGAAGGCAATCAGGCTACTATCCTGATATGCTTGGAAGCTGCTTGCACAAAAGCATGCATATGGCATGCTCTGCTGGGCTGTATTTAGGTGATGGCACATTTATCTGACTGAAGCACTTGAAATGTCCCAAACTCGAACAGCGAAGGATTCTTTGATTTGCTTTTGAAGTGCAACCTGAAGACAGATTTGGAATTCAGACTGAACTTGTTGGATTCATCTCCCCTAAATGTTAAGCTTATAACCATTTTTTGCATTCACATTATACCATGGAAACAATGCCCTCTAAGTTGATCTGGTACACAGTCTTATCTTAACAAGATGGAGTACTGTTAGTTACAGATTAAATACAGAAAGTCTCCAAGAAGTGGCAGAAAGCTACTTATTAACCCAGCTCATGCCAACAATTCCACTTTCTCCCCTTTGCGTTTTCCAAGATCATGTTTTTGACAGGCAAGCATCCAGACTAGATCTCGTGCTGTGAGATGGAAAGCAGGTATCAGACTGCAAAGCATTGGTACAATATGACTTTAACATTGTTAATCAGCTGAAGGTGAAGTTTGAACTAAGTTGCAATTCATTTTTGTTAAAGAAACAAAACAAGAAATCAAACATTTTTTTGCAAAATCAATTACTTTACACTCAGGCATGCACTGTACTGTAGGGGCTCTCTGCAGACACCACAGAGATGCACAAGTGCCTAAACATTAACAGAACTGTTAAGAAAACCTACTTGTTATGGAAGTCATATATCTCCTGAATATTGCCAAAGATGATGTGTTCTTTATTAAGGATCCCAGCTGGTATTTCTTCAACTCCACTTGTCATTTCCCAAAGGTAAGTCTGGAAGACACCAGAAACTCTTAATTTTGTGAATAAACAGAGTGGAAAAGAATAGAACTCGCTATTTTATTGCCAAAGGCACAGGCTGAAAAGGAACTTTGTACTTTGAGGTTAAATAAACAAACTAAAAAAAATTTCCACTGTTTCAGAAAGCTCTCCGGAGAAATTCAAAGTGCTGATGCTTTGAAGTTGTCTGAGGAAAAAGCAGAAACATGCCAACACCACCTGTCTTTGCTGTCCACCTAATGGTGTCCAGAAACTGCAGGCAGGAACAGCCAAAAGATAAGCCAGATTTGCCACTTCAGTAGCATCAGATACATAAAAATCTCTGTCAGACTGCAGGAACGTGAAAGCTGACAGATTTCACTGAATTACACTCTGGTTTTTGCCTTGAATATCACCATCCACTTTAGGAACACCCTGCTGTACAGCTAGGCAAGATATTTGACTGTGCAAATCCAGAAGTTTCTCTAGTATGAGATGATTCAAAGGAACAGATTTGAATCCTTAAGGAAAGGCTCCATGAACCAACGTGCACAGCCTGTGCATTGAAGTGAACATCCTCACTGCAGAGGGGATGTGCTTCCAGGAAATACTGGAGAGCTCCTGGGCCATAACTTACCTCTAAACATTCGTGTAAATCCCTGACATAAGCTTTTTCTGTCTGCAGCAGCTCAGCCATAATGAATCTGGAAGAAAAGGAGTATTTTAGGTGGTTTGGACATTATAAGCATTTCTACAATGAACAGAAAACAAAACATCCTCCCATTGTCTTAAAGAATAAGGGTATTTCCACCCTAGATATTCAGCCGCCTTACTTTGCACCTTTCAGGTCCATGACCAAAATAGCACTTCATACTCCAGTCCCTTGTAGAGTTATTTTCTAAAAATCTTTTTTGCACAAAATCTTATTAAGTTGTATTCCTGAGTCTGTGGAATTTACTATATCCATGCCCATCCTTAACTATCAGCTGGTTCTCGGAAATTTTTCCCCCCCAGGATTAAGGAATTGTGATTCACCAACATTTGCACCTTTGCTGACAGTCAGTGGGAAGTCACCCTAAAACTTTACCTTCAGAGGCAACACAGATGGATTTGGGAGACACCACTACTTTGAAAAGAACTTCAAGAGCTTGGTATCTGACCTGAGAAAATCCAGATGCTGTGAAATGCAATAATGGCATCTGTAGAGGCTGAGGCTGGGCCCCTCAAAGTTGAAATTCCTGAAATTTGCCACAGGCATACCAAGTGTAATATTTTCTAAATATAAGTGGTTTATTATCAGTCATGACTTGTGACTGATATTTCAGAGGGCTGAGAAATACTTTCCCAATATTCTTACACAAAAAATAAGACAGAATACTGTGAAAATAGACTGTTTGTGGATTTAACTGCAACAAGTACTTCTCAACTATGTCCTCTAGTATGAACTATTTCCAGTTCTCCCAGTCCTACACCTGCTGAAATTTGAACCTAAACTTCAAGTGAACTCTCGGGTCACTGATGTTTAGATAATACTTAGACACCTGAAGACGCTCTTTATTTTTTCCTGCTCATGTTTCTTTTTACATACAACCAGAAGAAAATTAGCAACTCCACAACATCAGGGTTAATCCAAGTACTTGACTCACTACTTTGCCTCTCTAACTTCTGATTAAAACTAGAAGAAATTCAACCTTTATGTTCTGAAATTCTCTAACCTACAAGTACCAACTTCTGCCCTACACCTGCAGACTTATCTCAATAGCTCTGCAACTGGAAGGAGTTACAGGATTGTCATTCAGTTCTGGTCATGCAAATATCACAGAATTATTCTTTAGCAGATAATGTGCCATGCAGACAGAGTGTTTGGGAACATACTCTTTCTTTCTGGCTGACTTCCTTTTTTCTTCATTGACTTCATGATTTGCATCTCGCAGCTTTACCTCCCGGTCTGAAAGACTTGCTGGAATAATATCTAGTTCTAGGTCTTTGTTATCCTAGGAAAAAAAAAAAGTACAGAGTTTAACTTCATTGTAATCCTACTGTTGTGCAAAGTGCAGCATGTTCATGAGATCAAGGAGGTAAGAAAGGACAAAATAAGATAATATCAAAAAGGAAGAAACTTAGAGAGAAGTAGAAGTACTGTGAGAAGAGATAAAAACCTGAGAGAGAAATCTTAAAAAAACAGAAATTACATTCATTGTAATCTTCACTGTTTCTCCTAATTAGGAATCAATACTGATAAAAGGTCTAAATTACCTTACTCTTTCATATCTAAATTAGTTGTCTAGAATGAGACTTCATAAAAAACAGTCTGATGAAGTAGAGCACCATGCAGAGACAACTTTCAGTGGCCATTTACCATGGGATACCTTTCCAGGCTGTGGTTAGAACTCTGTGTAAAACAGAAGTCCTATGAAGAACAGTGCAGTTAAAGTATCATGAGGGTGTGAGGGAATTTATTCCTTATTCTTGATACTTAATTCCAAAGAGTCATTGACTGAATGGTTTTTAAGTGTTTCTGCTTCTGGCACTCTCCCTTAATACTGTGGCCAGGGAATAGCAGGAGATCCTAATTTTTGCTTCTTATAATGCTCTACTTCACCTAAAAAATTCAGAGATGAGGCTGGGGATCAATTGTTTATGTTATTTAAAGGGTGAGAGAATAAAAACTTAGAGTCAAAGTTTGAACTGGACACAAAATAATGGTGTGGGAGCAGGATTTATGGTTTATACAAAAATTAACACAGACTCAATTCAATTAAGGTGTTTTCCCTCCTTTCCTCCTGAAAGTTGTATGGTCTCCTGAAAAACGGTGCAAACATTTGTTTAGAAAATCTTTCTGATCTTCATCTACCTCTCCTCACATCACTGACCAACCACAGAAAAACCCCTTAACCCTTTTTCTCCAGAAGCAGTTCTGAGCGTGGCCAGGTGGGCTGGCTGAGTGTTCAGTGTTTCTAATGGGCACACAAAAACCAACAGCATTCATTCCACAGGTTTCACCTTCCTCTGTGACTCTGATATAAAACCCCAACAGGACTGGGTCTTACAGTACCTCTGGGTTGATTCCAAGGGCTTTTTCCAGGGAGTAACGGTATTTCCCCATCCTGAGAGAGAAGTCCCGGTAGCGCTTGTCTACGGTGGTGACCCACTTCCTAATTTCAGTGGCGTGTATGTGTCCTTTTTCTACAAAGCTGTCAGCCAGCTGGATGAGGAGCTTCACTTTCTCCTTTGTTTGCTGCCCAAAATATGGTCCTTGGTTATATTTTATTATTATTTCCTTTACTTTTAACTCACACAGCAGTTAAAAGAAGTTCACAATTTTTATACGTCATTAAAGAGTGTCTGTATTTCATCTTATACAGAATCAGACACTTCAAACTTTCAGTAAAACATGAAAGGAATGACATTTTTATAAGGACACTTATGAAGCTGAAGAAGATAGAAAGTCAAGTTTTTGAAACTCCACAGATACAAACACATAAAACATGTTGGAAGTTATACGTGCCTCCTTCCCATAAGCAAGAGCTTATTTTTGGTGAGCCTTGGAGTAGAAGACAAGATTTTAAAATCACACCCCATAAAGTACACCAAGTTACTCTGAGTCTATATCTGGTGGATTTGCAGACCTGTGTAGGAAGGTCATTAATATACCACATATCAGCCCACGAAGTGATTTTGAGTCATTACTTGCCTGTTTCAAAAACAAACAGAATTTAAATCCAAATTCATGGTCTACTACAAAATCCTCCATCGGTATTTTCGGTCCAGTTAGAACATTACCAGCTAAAAGATGCCTGAACTCCAAAGCACACACTGAGCCCCCAAACCTTCCAGAGGTCTTTTCTATTCCACTTAGGCTCTAACTGCCCCATAGTGAAAACTGGCACAAAGGACCTAGTTATAAACTCTAGCTCTGATTCCAAATCCAGGAAATGAGGCACTGGCAAGCCTGTGGTCAAAGACAGAGAGGCTGATCCCCCATGCCTGAAGCAAGACACACTGTCAGGTACTTGGCATTATCAGTGATCTGACCACAAATGGACAAACGCACGTCAGACCAGAAAACATCCAGCAGATTTCAAACACAAAACTAAATTCAAGAAATTTCACCACCATAATAGATTAACAGCTGAATCAGACATCATCCTATCAAATTAAATGAGTACCTAAGCAAGGCTAGGTATGGAGATGTAAAAATCTAACTTCCTGTCATATTTAAAGGGTGATTAATTCCCAAAAGCTACTGGTGATTTTGCATTTAAAACAATTGGTTTGGCCAGAAAGTTACTGGGATCAGGAAGGCTTTCAGCTACAGATTGCCAGATTCCACATGGCAGTGAAAATATTCTTCATCAGCAGTAGGACAGCCCGAGGGAGCAAGACTTAGATGTGTCAGTGTAAGAAACAGGCAGTAATGGCTCTTAATGAACAAGGTCTAAAATTCAATCCTAGGCTAAGTCAAGAATCAAAATGATTTGGAGACTTCATTAGGAATTTTGATTATTCTGATAAAAATTAAATTATGAACCAGAATGTAATTTCAGGTGGACCAATTATGGGTGGTTAGAATTCAGAAGTAGTTAAAAGAATTTCATATGTGTCCTGACTGAAGAAATTACCTTCCATCCACTGTTAGCTATCTCACATTTTCAGAAACATGCAAGCTAAGCTAAAAGAAGGGGACAAGAACACCACAAAGCCTGTGAATCAAACCCATACAAGCACGGACAGCCTAAGGAGGAATTTAAGGATTACAGAAGATCAATTTCAGGACACAGTGAAATGCAGCTACATAATACCAAAGCCATGGTCTTCCTGCAGTCCAACTCTGCAATTTACATCCTTATCAGAGACTCTTAATACCTCTGTGGATTCAGTGTCTATGAATTACCTATGGTTTGAATTAATTTGTCTGAAGCAGATCCAATCACCATTCCTATGTAAACCTCACCAGATTTCCCAGAATTGCTCCATATAAATTAGTATATTCTTGGTAATGCAGTTTTGTATTCAAAAATGTTCACCCTGGAGTTTAAAGACTCATCTATTTAAAGTACTTTGTTGGGATCAGCAGATTATTTCTAATGAGATAAATGATCATCTGTGATCAACCCAGCTGGAATTAGTGAGACAAATTGTGGTTTTAAAGACAGAAGAAAGAGACCAGGAGTCCATGGTGACCTTGGATGTGTTCAGATCAATTAGTCACTCTATGCCATTCTAGAATGATTGCTTGAGGATGGAATGTCTTATTAGATTGCTGTGAACTCTGTATGCAAATGGACTTTCTCTTCCTTCTGATCAGAACAGAAGTTTTCTACAACCAGTACTAACCAGGGTGGAGAAAACCTCCTTTTCGTGCCTACATCTTGCTAAAAGTTCTCAAAAATCATTTATCTTCAGGGCTAGGGTTTTTAGAGGGCAACTATAAAATCAAGGGAATATTATTACAGAGATTTAAGGCATTGAAACAAGACCATAAGTACCAGAAGTACAGACTAAAGCAGATGGCATAATGAGATTAAAGTCACTGTTTACTTTGGCAGGTACTCTGAATTCCCCATATTCCTTCAGGAGTTCCTGAGTTTCTTCTGCTGATTCCCCTGTGGAGTTGTGAGTAGAGAGGTAATATTCGCCTGTTTCTTGGATCCAGTCTAAGGCCTGTGAATGACAAAAAAAAAAAAACAAAACAAAGGAAAAACAAAACAAACAGCTTTTGTATTTCAAGAATTAATCCTCTGACAAAAAAAAAAAAAAAAACAAAAACCTCTGCCAAACAAAGAATATCAAATACATTGGGACTTAATACCCTGCATACTAAAACACTTTCTAGGAACACATAAAAAGAATAAAATAATGAAAGCAGGTGGGAAAGGATACAAAATGGTACTCTGTGTTTCCTAGGACAAAAAGGAGTGTGGGGAATTCCACCTATATATAGAAAGATCTGCAGGGAAAGCAGTTTTCTCATTCAGAAATAGCTCAACAAAACAAGTTTGCTCTTACATTTATTTTCAAACAAATGAACAAATACAGAAATTATTCTGAGGTGACAAAAACAGTGAATCTTGTTGTCAGGTTTTGGAATTGTCTTAAGTTTTAATATCTATATTTGCCATGTTTTCAAAAGCTACAGTGTTTAAACACAAATTGAGATTGCAACAGGAACCCCACACAGAGGCATTACATGGATACAGGAGATTTTACACACTGCCAGGACAGAGGGACAAGGTGTGGTTTTCACACTACCTGCTTGGCACTGCGCTCAAAGACAACATATTGCTGGCACTGATCTAATCTCCTCTTCTTCAGGGTCCAGAAGTGAAGGACCCGATTCTCCCTCTGCAACAGCTCACTCAGAATGGCTGCAAAGGAAAACATCTGCATGACTAGGGATTCCTTGAGTGCATACAGAAACAAGCTATGAAATGATGAATTTAATCACTTTACCTGGACCTTATTCCCAAAAGCAGAGAGCCCAAAATCACAATTCCTAAAAACGGGCATTGATTCAAAGGGGCTGCTAAAAAATCCCCCGAAACCAAACTCCCAAACCGCACAGTTAAGAAACCACCACAAAGCGAGCGTAGCTGCAGAGTGATCTGGTAAAGGAAATGATGCTAGAACAGAGTTTGCCTTCTGAACACATTCACAGACTTTAGGAGGACCCCACTGCAGAGGGGGAGGCAAACCAGACCTTCAGTGCTGTCACTGCACCAACCTTTGACCTGCTGCTCGGGCCCTCTGGTGTGGCTCGCCACTCCGGGCATGCTGACGTTATTCCTGTGGATGTACTTGAGGAACACCTCGGCGTTCCTCCGGGCCAGGGTACAGGCCTAGGAAGAACAGCCCCCACCAAAAAGAATCAGTAAAGATGAGCAAAGAAAGCAAAGGGGACCAAGTGAGTTCTTGCTTATATTGTGGGAAGAAATTCTCTTTCTGGGAAGATGAGAACTTCAGCTAAGAGTCAATAAACTCAGCTAATAAACTAACAGTCTCACTGACCTATTACAACATGAGTAATATTTAATATAGTAGCTCATTTTATATATGAAGGCAAATTAATGACAGTAATTAAACAACTGTTTGTTAAGAACTGGTACCTCACACATTTTCTGTCTAACCAAATCTAAGCCATCTCTCAAGAAAAGTACTCATTGTTTCAAAAAATGCACAAATCTAGAGGTGTAATTTCTTAAGCCTTGACTGCAAGTGTAGTTTCATGTTGTGTATCAGTTTTAGTGGCAGGTGGGAGGCTGGCTGACAGTTCACTTGTCAGCTTTCTTCCAAAGCAGCATCTGGAAGGCAGGAAGAAATTTCTGTCTCCATCTTGGTGCTGCCTTGCAGGAACAAAATTGCTTCAGTTAGTTGTTCTTCAGTTATTGGCTTGGAGAACAAAATTTGAAATGCTGTATGGTTTTTACAAGATAACATCAAAATGATGTGTAATACCTGTCATTTATAGTGCATTTTTAAGAACTGAGCTTTGAACCAGCACAACTAATTCGTTGTTAGTTGTGCTCCACTCCAAGTGCAATCACCTAATTGGTTTTGATGACATCTCTTTGAGATATATATTGATAATAATGCTCATTACCCCTACTATAACAAAGTAAAACTGGCCTAGGGTTTATACAGCCAGCCAGTAGCTGAACTGGCTAGACTGAATTACACATCAGAGCATCCTCTCAATCTTACCAACACTGCTCTAAATTGTCTACTTAATGGAAAGTTTTCCTAATTTATTAGAGAACTAAAATTAGACCTTGAGAAAAGCCTCCTTCTGTTCCAGATGTTTGCTGATCAGAGGGATGACATGGTCTATCTCAGCTGCTGGCCCAAGTTTATCTCGGCCTCCACACCAGTCTTCATCCCGTCTGTATTCCTGCTCCAGACTCTCTAACACGCTGCACACCTGAAACATGCCCATAGCACAGCTCAGTTATCCACAATCATAACCAGGAGGAGAACATTCAGTAGAAGTCTGTGACCAATGGCATTTCATTTTTGTACTATGGGCCACAGCATGGGGGTAACTGGGTATAAAACAGGCCCTAGACAGAATGATCAAGGTGCTTTTCTTACCTGCAGGGATCTTTACTGTTTGGGATACAATTTATCTGGTTTAAGGCTGAGAAATCATTCTTCTCTTCTAATGAATGATGGGAGGAAGCACAAAAGGTTGAATCAAGGCAGGAGTCAGTCCAGCCCCAGTAGATCATTCAGGAAACAGTCCCTATTCTAGAACATGTTTAAATCCTACTGAAGTCAAGGGACTTAACACATACTTAAAGAAAAGCACATGCTTAAATACTTTCCTGAAACAAAGCCTGAAGCTGGAATTAATTCTCTTCAGCTATACTTTAGTTGCTCCCCATACAGCTTTTTTAAAGGCTGATGGAAACCAATAGATTTTAAACGAGGGTCACAATCTAGGTGGATGCAGGTGCTCCACTGCACAGGGCTCACAAACATATGTTCTATCTTGCTAGAATAGCGGAACAGTGGAAATGAGGTAAATAAACCAACACAGCCTGGAAATTAGGCAGTTGCCTCAGACAAGGCTGAGTCTTCTATGTTACAGATCCTGAGAATATTCTCTGTGGCCTGTGCAGACACAGCAAAAGTTTTCCAGGACATTTAGAACTTTCTTCTTTCCCAAAGGGCTCTTCCTACAGACTCACACCTGAGATGACCCAGGAAGTTATTGCTGGGATCCAGGTAGCAATATCCATCCTTTTCTTGCTCACTCTTGCAGCTTTAATATGGACACAGTTATAATTCAGGGGATCCCACATTATTAAGAGTCTGGAGGAGACTCTAGAATCACCCCCAATCATCCCCACTATCACAGGCCATTTTCATGTAAATCTGATCAAGAGCACATTGAAGTGCACTTTAAAACTGGTGAGTTAAGGTGAGTTGATAACTGATCCTGCTGCCAGGCTTATGCACTATGCATTATGCAAGGACCTTATGCACTTGGCAATCCAAAATCATCTTCTTGCTTGGATGCAAACCAGCATTCACTCTTAAACATTTAGTGGAGAGCAAGTGTTTTATATGTTATATGGGCACAGAAAAGCATTTCCATTTTACTTCTTGAAAACCTTGACATTCTATTGGACTTTGGTGATTTAAAGAATGAAAATAAATAGACTGCCTGGGATTCACTTATTTCCAGAAAGAATTGTCCCTGCACATGCAAAGACCATCTTTCTGTTAAGGTGATGAGAGAAGTGAATATAAAATGGGCTGTCAGTGAAGTCAGAGAAAAACTGGGCTGTTTGAAATCCAGGGCTTCACCACTAATGTCAAGAACATAATATACTTGGGGAAGACAGGCATGAAAAAGTTTGGCTGCATGTGACACTCTCTCCGTTCTTTTAGCTCCTTTTTCTGGATGCTCAGAGAATTCAGGATCCAGTAAATGATTCATTCCACTGTCAGGCAGTCATGGAGCAGACTCTTAAGGACTGTAGATCAGCTGTGCAGCCCAAGAGAAGATGACAGGCTTGCAGCATGAGTTCATGAGCATTCAAAGTCTGAATGATCTTTGCCCTGCACATTTGCTGAATAGACACAACCAATGAATGAACTCGTGGGCACTGCAGTGTGCTTGTCTGAGACTTGGAAACAGGAAAAGAGACCGAACTGATAAATTACTGCCAAAGCATATTTTGGCCAGTACATTTAACTGTCTAAAGCTCTAATGAATCCCCTAACAGTTTTCATTTCTCACACTCCTCCATCAGCAGTAATTCATTTTGATCTTGAATGAATCAGGGACTATAAATCTGTTTGAAACTCTTCACAGTGAAATACATTAATTATAAGGAATGAATTCCTCTTAAACAGTCTTAAAAATACATTAAACAAATGACATCAAAAAGTGGCCCAAGGATCATCTCCAGCCTCCAAGTTAAGGAAAAGTACACTCTTTCCCTAATGACATATCTAGTTGTGTTAAAAATCTTCCCATGTCTGGTTCTCTAATTGAGGATCTGTGTGGCAATAACAATAGAAAATGTCCTGGCAATCACTGCAGCCTTTTGTGTACAACCACAGGTTCCTGCAGTGTCCCTGCTAACACCAACTGCCTGGCTGCAGTAAATGACATCAGGCAAGGCTGCTCGAGTAGCCACACTGTGACACTAATTCTCACTGACTACAGCATAAAGGGCACCTGCTTGTGCAAGGGATGAATAATCTCACCATGCCAGCAGCCAACTGGAATGTGTTTTGCAATTCATGAACACCTGGAATGAAGTAGAGTTGGGATAGCATATAATGGGCTCCTGCTGTAATTATCTGTGTTGCAGGTGGATTTAAGAGAAATCCCTTCAAATCTTGGCATCTTTTCTGGCATGGTGGTAATTTAAGTACTAGTGAAAACATTGGCTCACAAAGTAACAATTAATTAATTGCAAACGGTTCTCAAGGAAAAGCAGACTCACATTCCTCAAAACTAAGAATCATGAGAACTTGAAACAAAAGTGGTGGGATTAAAAAAAATTATTCCTGTTTGAAAGGGGAAAATTGAAGAAAACCCAACAAAAATATCACCTTCAAGAATTATATTGCTACACTGAAAATTTTGAGATGAAAGTTATTACAAACTGCTTGCTGCTTCTTTTTTGTCTTTTTTTTTTTTGAGGGGGGAGGGGATTATGTTTTGTTTGTGTTTAGGGTTTTTTTGTGTTGCAATACTTGCCAAAGAATGAATTTTTACTGACTCAGACTTGGTTTACTATGGCTTAGAAATGGCACTGTGCAGCTCACCTGCTCAGAGGTTTTATAAAAGGCCACAGAGGCATTGACAAGTTTGAGCCTGTCCTCCATCTTCAGCATCAGCTGCTGCCAGTGCAGGGCCACCTTCTCAGCACATTCTCTGATGGCATCAGCATCATAATGTCCAGCCTGCAGCAACACTTCGGCCTTCTGCTGGACCTGCAGGGCACTCTGGTGTGTCTTCTGTAAGGAAGTGGCATGAAAGAGGGACTGTGTATGAGGGGAGGAAAGAGAGGTTGTACAGATGTGCCAGATGTATGGTAGAAAGGTGAAGCGAGGCGTGAGCATGGGGATGTGAGAGAGTGAAATATTTTCAGAGTTATCTTCAGTTAACAGTCACTTTCTGCAAAGCATTTTAGTTTCAGTTATTCACACACACTTGCAACATGTTAATAAAGCTTGGAACATGTAAGCACTGCTAAGATGGGCTGGCTCCACTGGTCAGCTACTGCCCCTTAGGCAGTAACATGGGATGGGGTTCCCAGGGGTCCTTTCTGACTGCCTGGTACAGGCAGGTCTCACTGAGCTCTCACCCAGCCTCAGTGCTGACTGCATCCCCCACAACCTACAGCCCAAAAGCAAACTCTAAACAGTTGGCAAACTATGGGCCTAATCACCCTAATTTGGCTCTTGCCAGGCAGTTTACCTGGCATCAGCAGCTTTACTTGTGCAGTTGTTTAAAACATCAGTCCCAGAAAACAAGATGCCTTCCTAAAGGGCATGAACTTTATCACAAGTAGCAGCCCCTACAAGATGCATTTCTGAAAGTCAGTTCACTCATACTGGAGATTAGACTTACGCTCCTACCTTTAAGGTCAGAGCTGGGGAGAGTCAAACCATTCCCTCCACCATTCCCCAGTTCACTCAGTAGCCACTTTACAGGCAGGACTGAGTTATCTGCCCCATTCCTTGGCTTGTACCAGCTCCTCTCAGAGTTACCAAGTAGTGGCCTCTGTGGGCTGCTAAAATAGCCCCCATTCCTTCACAGTCTCCTGAGTAACTGTGTTCAGACATGGTTAAGTCTAGTATTTGATTTTCATCTTCTGAACAGAAGCCCTAAAATCTCTCACACTCCTCTGTGCTATGTCCCATTTGTAACTGCTGCTGACAAATTCTCATGTGATAGCTTTATGATCTAAGCCATGAACCTGGAAAAAAGCTTGAAATCATCTGGCAATACACTGATGAATAATGCAATGTAGAGAAAGCTATTAGGAAACAAAAAAGATTAATACTTGGCAGAAACTTAGGAAGATGTTCAAGAACAACTGGTTAAATTTAATATCCAGCTGCTTTACTGATGTCAGAATTGTAATACTTGTTTGAAATAGACTTTGAAGGATTTCAACTGAAAATCAATTCCACATCTAGAATGCTTTTAGAGATCAGTCTGCCTTGTGTGCTTTGCTGATCTCTTCCCCATATTGAGCTTTAAATACTTTAAATATTTAATCTAGTGGTTTTTTTTTTTCTTTTTGAAAACATATTTCCCCCTTACTATGGTGTAACCCTCTTCTCCCTCTGCAATTTGCATTCACCAACAAATGCAAGCACTTCCCCAATGTCAGAAGCTGTGATAACTCAGCCAGTGGGTGTCTTGTTCCCCACTGCTGTCTGGTGGTGGCTGCCAAGATGTGGTCAGCACAGCTTGGTACCAGTCAGCTCATACAGAATTAATAAAAAACTTCTTCCTTTTCCTTTAGGAGCTGCAGCAGCTGCTCATTCATTACTCTGAGCAGAGCTGGATCAAAATAAGTCATTAGCTGAGATTTAAACTCTATACTTATTAGCATCACTGTAATATATATTGATTAACTTCAAGTCTACCAGGAGACGTCCCTTCCTCTTCCCCCCACCTCTCACCCCCAGTCAGGCATCTCTTCAAACCTCCATACTTGCAGAGTTTAAAGTTTGGTTTAGTTTTCAAGTATATGGGTATTTTTCAGCTGTTCTTTCCTCTGTAAAAACCTAACAATCAATATTATCTGGGAAGCACACACACCTTTTAAGCTGGAACAGGAAAAAAACAATGCCAGAAAGCAAGCCCTTTCTTGCAACTGATGTGAGCATACTCTGTGAGTATAGGGTTTGCTCACAATAACAGAGCTATATGAAGCACTGAGCTTAATTAGGAATCTTTTAGAGCCCTGCTCAGGGCAGACCTTAGTCCTTCACTACCTTCTCATTCAAAGGAAAGCTGCTCAGAGCAGGGGCCCTTCCTCCTGGCCCTGTGAGTGAGGCAAATGGGTTGGCTCACAATCAGTTTCCAAGGGCCAGGTCAAAGATGTGTTGTTACTCCAGAGCAAGAAGGGGAAAAGCAGTTTAGGAATCCATTCTTAAAAATTGCCCCTCTTGCCTCTTTTTTGTCAAAGTTGTTTGAGGATGAGGGTTGGAATGGATTTCTTTTCTGGTGCTCATGAAAGGAAAGCTGAATGAAAGATTATTTAGTGTGAGAGCATTATCCAGTAAAAAAAATATTCACAAATGAATGCTGTGGAATGACCTCCGGAGTGTGGATGTGGAAAGAAAACTTTTCCCATTTCAGATCATTTTATGAATTTCAATCATCTTAATTTCTTTATCAAAGAAATTTTCAGGAGATCCCCGAGTGTCATTTTCATGAATGGAAAAGCTGATATCTGCAGCAGAAGAATTAGCTGCAGGTGATAAATAATTTGTTTCACTATTAGCTGCTGGCTACATTATGAGTTTAATGATAAATTGATTTTCTAAAGCTTCTATTCCTCCCCTTCCTTCAAGAAAGCAATAATTGATGCCCATGAGATAACCTTTTGTGCGATGTTCACCTGGGAAGGAGAAACAAAGTGAAGTTGTTTGTGTTACCTCTATTGCCAGCTGAAACTGCTCGTGCTCCCGCTGGAGCTGCTCAGCCTCCGAGAGCGAGCTGGCATTGACCAGGCTGGCGTTGAGCATCGACTCCCCATTCCTGATCCAGCCAAGCACCTGCAAACAAAGGATGTGCTCATTGAAAGGTTGCTTCAGTACCAGGGTTTATGCAGTCACCTATCAGAAAATGCTTCAGCCTGCCTGAACAAGTGTGGTCTCGGGCTGAAGCTGTGAGCAGAAAGAAATCCTAGCATAAGGTCTTAATGACACACAAGAGGCAAAGATCTCATTGAAAAAGTTATTGCTTGAAGAATTAAACTCCCTTTACATGGATATTTGGATAGCAAAGAACATTCATTTTCGAGGTTTGATCACAAAAATGAATGGGCCCCTATGCAAATACCCCATAGCAAAACCACAAAGCATAATGAGGGAGATTTGAATTTAAACATCTTTTCAAATTTCTGACAGGAATCATAGATTTTGCAACACCTCTCTGCTTCACTTGCCTATGTCTCTTTCACACAAAAGTCTGAGCTTAGTGGGGAGGAGGGAGAGGACACAGTTGGATTCATTTGGCATGGAGTTAAGATGCAGTTGGAGTTTCCACCTGCACGCAGCTAGGAAAAAATGTCAAGTCTTGCATTTTGTGTTTAATCAAGAGGCTTTACTTCAGATGTGTTAAAATTATTTGTAGACATGCAATCCATGCTGTAATGACTGCAGAATCACATCCTAAATGTACATAATTAATCCATCAAGCTTGTACTCATTTAAGCAGCAACATTTTCTGCTATTTTAAGACACGTGTTTAGGAAATTAGCACCCAGAACACACATGCAAGTTCTTTCCTGTGTTGTCCCAAAGCCTTTTTTCTACCTGTGAAGGTGTCATATTAGTCCAGTAAAGCCAGAAAGTTGCTGAGTCCAATTCACAGATCCACAGGAAATCCTGACTGCTCAATCACTGCCCTAAATTTAGCTCATGACTTCCAAAATTGACTTTTCTGCAATAGTCTACATAGCAATCTCCCTTTTGTACTATCATTTTCTACAAGTGATCCATTAATTGCCTGGAGGAAACAGGGATTTTTTTATTGCTTTGTTTTTCATCCCTACATCATGCATGACCCTAGTTAGTACCATTCAGTTCCCTGTAGGGTAAAAAATGAGTTTTCCCTAGGAGAAAAAAGGGAGACATCTATACATGTAGCTGACCCTAATTTGTAGAAAATTACATTCTGCTCAGTACAGCAGTGTGGAAGATTTAATTTCATTCATTTCTCTTTCATCAGCAGGTGTAATTGTTCCTGTGGTAAATGCATCACGATTTAAAGAAAAAGCAGTTGAGTTATCATGTGGAAATTGTATTGTCTGGCATTTTCTATAACCCATCAGACTTGAACCCTGCATTATTACCAACTGCATGGCACCAAACTCTGAAGTTAACCAAAGGACCACTGAACCTGGGAAAGACCTGAATTGAGGACACCACGTGGCAAGAGATGCTTTCATGTTTTACAAATTGCAATGTAACCAGCCTCGGACTATTTGGAATGTAGAAAATACTGAGTGTGTATGCTAAAAATACAACATTTTTTTTTTCCTTTCTTTCATTTCAGCTGAGTTTTTCAAAAACTGCCACAGACAGTTTGACACCGATTTCACACAAATATCTGAGCCTCTAAATAGTGAAACATCACAAAAAAATACATGGAAACTCAGTCTTAAAACAAAGCAACTTGATTAGGAAGAGACACCACACAGTCTGCCAGGTTTCCTCTTGTGTTAACAACACATATTCATCCCTCTTTTCAAGAGTCTTGCAGACTCAAATTATCCAGGGAAAAGCAGTTCAGGTGGACTGGTAGATTCCATGTGCCAGCAATGCTGCCAGCACTGCTCCTGACTAAGGCTGCTGCCACCCCTGAGTAGTTGCCCCTCTCCTTCCCCCAGAGCATGGGGTTGGACACCCATTCTGGGGTTCCTACATCCCTTTTTTCAGGTCCAAGGAGCACCCAAGCACTAGCAAATTTTTCTTGGAAGCATTTACACAGTAACCCTTTTCTACTTTGAGAAGTCTGGCATTTAAATGTTAGAGCCTTATCTGAAATTTGCATTGGCTATTTTCATAGTAGTGTTTCTCTCTTACTTGTGTTGTTTACATACAGTAAGGAAAAAAAATTCACTTTCACAACCAAAGCTTCTTAAGTCTAAGTTCAAAAGCCTTGCAGAGACATTGCTTGAGTCCCTGGTTTAGAATAGGGAACTGGCTGGAAGGGGGCATTTACACATTTGTATCTGGTTTACAAGACCTGCTCACAAATTGACCTCTACTCATATAGTGCTTAATACCTTTTCATTAAAATATATAGAAAAGCTCCTAATACAGGACCAAAGCACTTCTATGATTATTTCCCATATTAATAGTTTCACCATTATTTAGCAATGTGCAGACATGCCAACTCAAAAAGATATCTTTAAACAGACATTTTCTACAAATTACAGATTTTATCAGCTTTGCAGAAGCAATGATTAAATAATACTGGAGTTAAATAAATCTTCAAAGACTTTGTTATACATCCTAACAATTTTTTATAACAGAGAAGCAGAAACACTTTTATGGGAACTTGTAAAAAAGCCACTTGTCACTGGAGAACAGTTTTACTTCAAGGCATGGGTTGTTTAACAGGGAAACTGCCACAACTCTGAAACAACTCCCACCTTTGACTCCAATTTGGTTTAGAGAGGCTATGCTCCTGTACAGGGATTCTCTGTAATTAAATAATAGCACCAAATTCTTCTAAAACTCCTAATTTTTTCCCTGGAACTCTGCCATCTTCACTCAGCACGGAGCCAGACTCTACAGGAAAAATAAAGATTGAGGTACCCCTTGTTTAGCCATCCTTAAGAAATGAGAGCTCTGTACCATGCAGCGCTTTTGTCTACTGCTCAGTTTAGTCAGAATGCCTTCCTTTGTGTTTCTAAAAAAGACTTAGGGCCTTGCTATGGATACCTGTCCAGTCAGATAAAAAAAGATTTTTAAATTTAGAAGACAAAACAATATAAGTGAATCTTTTACACCTCCAGACCCTTTGCAGCTTCCTTCAGAAGCTTTTACTAACACAGACCTAACCATCAAGGACAGCTTCTGGTAATTTTAACCATGTTTAAAACTTCATCCGTTTTCCAGGAGCTATTTGACATTAGATTAGGAAAAAAACAAACATATTCAGTGTCTCTCAAATGACTACTTCCCATCATCCTTTGGGCATATATATTTTGAAGCAAATCTAATGCCAAACAGCAAAAAATAGATGGATAACAAGCACATTAAAAAAGATTAAATATACTTCAAAACAACCTGGAAAGCAAGTATAGTGGGACACCTTCAGGATATCTTGGAGCAAATCAGGTCAAGTTCAAAACTTATTAAAAAAAAAAAAAAAAGCCCAAACCATGCAAAGATAAATTAAGGGGATGGGGAAGCCAAACAGCTGCAGGCACAGCATTAGAATTTGTTTTTTTAAACTGATCTCCACAAATCTATTCTGCTATTACTTTTATGTGAGCAGTCCAAGCTCTATTTTTTCTGTCAGAAATGAGGATCCAAATGAGGGAAAATCAGGCTTGGTCAGAATTTTTCTTAATAACAAAGACCTTGTGAATTACTGATCTTTACTATTTCCACTCTAAAGCAGTTCACATAACATCTCTTTTGGAATTGTTCCACTTTAATGGCCCCAAACTTCAATTCATTGTCTTGGCATTCAAACCCTTGGTGCATATGATATAAAGCAGAAATCTCTGGTAAATGAAACTTAAATAGACAGAGACAGTTAAAGGACTTTTTATTTCCATGAGCTATTATATCAGAATGCAAACACATGTACATGCAGCAGCTTTGACCAATTTTACTCTGTCAGCAGAACTTAACACAGCTACAGGAGGTGTCTTGCAACAACCACATCTCAACTCATTCACAAGAGAAAGAGCAATTTGGTAATGAGATCATCCATCATCTCAGATGCACTAAACTGAAAGTGAAGGAAACCTGGACCAGACTGGAGATGAACTACAAGCCAAAATCAATATATTTCCCAATTTCACTAAATGGTTGGGAATATGACTCATTTACAGGAAACCAAGTAGATAGGACATAGAAATATTTTAACTTGCCTCTTTCTAAGGGAGATTGTAGCTGTGGTAATTTATAAGTTAACAAGCAAAGGCGCGCTTAGTATTCAGCTGAACAAATAAAATGTTTTTTCACTACTGGTTTGCCGAGAGGTCACATAATAACAAAACCTCCGATGGTCCCAAGCTCTGTTAAGGAAATACTAATTCAAGGCAGCTGTTCTCTCACAGTAAGTATTAGCTCAGTCCTATAACCACTTCCTTTGGGTAGATTTCAGTTGTAAAATAGTTAAGGACCAGCAGATATTTGATAATAAGGCAAATAACATCAGGTACCTGCAGAAAGTGCTGCACTGCCACTGAATGGCTGACTGCACTCCATCCCAGACAAGTGAGCAACCTGCATCTTTAGCCTTTCTGCTACACATGTAACTCCTCTCTGCTTTCTGTCATAAATTAAAATGGCTCTGCTTTACCATAAATCTATCACATATACCTCCAAGCTTAGCTAAGCTGTGTATAAGAAACTTCAGAAACCTATAGGAAAAAAAAAGTATATACTTCATAATCATGTTAAGATGTGGTTATAAATATCACAGAATATTTCTGGGTTTTGCTTGGTTTCTTTTCTTTTTTTTTTTTTTTTCAGAAGAACACCAAGCAGTCTACAGAGCTCTAGAACTTCGTGAGATGCTGATCTTCAATAATCACAAATGCAAAATGACCATATTTTAAAAATAAAAATTAGGAGAGTTCTATGCTACTTTTAGGTAGAATTGAAAAATATTCACATCAAAGTGGACTTTGAAAGAAAACATAGTTTTCTTTGCTGTTAGTGCTGCCAGTTTGCTGAGTGTGAAGGATTTCTTTTGCTGGCAATGATAAAGCAATTCAGATAAAGCATCACTCAGTTATTCTGTCATCAAAAGTGAATATTTATGATCATATGTACTGAGAATTCAGAGAGTGTGTGTATGTGTTTAAGTAAACAAATGAGCAGATATCTTTCATGAACACCTCGTATTTGGACACTTGTCCCAACACCACCCCCCAGCCCAACTATTTTTATAGTAAAATGGAAAACTGAATATTCCAGATGTCTGGAACAACATTCTTGGTTTTCCTGATGAAATCAATAACATTCAGTAAAAAGACAGACATACACTAGAGTGTGAAGCCACCTATGGGCTAGGAAGCAGGAAGTGTAATGTTATCCTGTGCAGCAAAGGAAAACAAAGAAACATGAGGCATCCAAATTAAATGTTAGGGAAAACCAAGGGAGGCAGAACATGACTGCCTATGCTAGGATGAAATCTGAAAGAAAGGCAGTTTAATAATACTAAGATGTCTAAACAAGTCCTGGGATCTAGAGACCACTGACAGAATTTTTTAAATCACCGGAAGATGTTAAAGATACCTGCAAGACAAGAGATGTATAGCAATAAATGAAAAGGTGAAACGAATATAACATCATACTTAGACCTCACAGCTCAGTTTCCTTTGCTTTGGGCCTGTTTTCCACCTCAGCTTAAATCTGGTCACAAATCAAATAATTATATTCCCAGAACACTTGGAGTCTGAGGCCGTTTCTCCATTTGAGAAGGTACATGGTCAGTTCTGCACAGAATTCCCATAACTGCTCATGAAGCCAAAACCAGGCACACTTGGGAGAGCAGAGCCCCTTCTTATTTGCAAAGGGCCATTCTGTAACCTGTCAGCAAATCAAGCACTGTTAAGGAAAGGGGGATTTAGACTGCCCACCTAAAGGTCAGTGCCTCGGCAGACACTGGCTTAGCAGTGTGAATGTATGTAATGGCTGAAAACCCCCTCAAGCCCCTCATGAGTGGTTGACAACTCTCACCTGCTTGACCTCAGCCTGGAGGTGCCGGAGCTGCAGGCACTGCTCTAACCTCTTGTGAGTTTGGTCAGCATTGAGCTCCAGCTCATGCTGTTTCTCATGAAGGAATTCCAGCAGTTCTTGAACCTGGGTTGCAAGATCAATGTCTTTTTCACAGATCAGCTCAATGCCTGTAACATGCAGAGAGAGAGAGATTATTGCACTTACTTGAAATTTCAATTTTGCATAAGTGGAAACTTCAAAATTTTTTGCCATTTAACACATTGAATTGCAACTGTCTGAGTAATTCTTTCTCACTTAACTTTATCACATGTAATATTTGGCTTTCACAGCTCCCTAATCTTCATCACTACATTTTTCTACAAAGTGGTGTTTCTCTGGTGGCCATTGCTTATCTGACTCATCAGCATGTGGCCAGTCGGACTGACTTAAGCACAGTCTTGCTCAAAAACTTGCATGAACATCGAATTTTAAAAAAGACAAAAAAATCCTCAGTTTTTTAGGGTAATTCACAAACTTATATTTTGTTTGAAATGCATGTTGAAAAAAAAAAAAACCTAGAAGAGAAAAGAGATAAGGAAGAAAATATAAAAAGTCAAATAGATCTACAGTAGTGCTACAAGTGCAGGGAACTCCATAGAGAAAACCTTTTTCTATCTGGATGCTTGTAGAGGATCATCATCAATGAATTATTTTAAATCAGACTTTAGTTCATTCAGAATTATTCCACAGACTGACTTTTGTCCAATCCTCACACAGCAAACAGAAAGGGTGTCTTAGTACCACATCCCCCTCCCTTGCATCCTACATGAACTTGCTAACCCCTCAAAGGCCTCGTCTGATTTCATGGCCCTGACTTGATCAGGAGATTTAAAAAAAGAGACTTCCTGAGGCCCTTCCTACCTCCTGAATGTTTTCCTGACACTGTGAGCCTTGTGTGTAGTGGTTACATGAAATACAGTCCAGAGCTTCACACTTCCCTTCTGGGTGCCACTGATGGAACTGCAGTGCTGGGTTCACTACCAGTGCAACTGGAAGGTTTGGCCTGGAGGAAATATGATGTCATCCCATGTTACTGCAGTCCCTGGGATTGCAAACTAATAATGGCCTGACTCTTCCCTTATGAAGGTCTACTGGAATTTTGCCATTGGCCTCGAAGCAGGAAGGATAAGGAACCTAACATAAAAATAATACGATTGCAGTAATGCTGAGAAAACACTGCACTTTCCTCCAAAGCCATTTGATTCAACAGAATAATACAGCATTAAAAAAGAAATGTGTTAATTAGAAGCTGCTGAAAAAAAGTCTTGGACACTATTTTTGAAAACCATTTAGAAAGTTGTCTTTACCTCCCTCTTTATCCTCCTCAGAGACTCATGACTTTAATTCAGCGGTATCTACACAGTACAGCACCCAAAATAAATACGACCTTATTACTAACCCTATCCCTGGTTTCTGGTTTTATCAGAAAAAAGCACATGGGAATGCAAATGATTGGCTTATTCCCTTTCCCAGCCAAAACAAAACAGTTCCTTCATTACCAAATAAAGTGGAATGGCCCCTGGCTTCCCATTTAAAACTGGAAATTTAATATATGTTTCTATTCTTGGGAGTGAAGTTCTTTTCAATTGCCAGACACCAGGCATTGTTGCTGCAATTAGCCTGCATATGGTTCTGTATCCTGAGGACATGATGGCTTTTTGTATGCTTGACTTCACCCCACCTATTGGGTATTAAATGCACAGCTTTCCCTCCCGCACACTCAGCTGGTGCAGTTCTGGTCGTGCTAACTCATCAGCAGCAACCAGGGAACTGCCTGGGATGCTATCCAAGGGCAGTGTGTGCTCCCCATGATGAATGATCTGCCCTTTCCTGCTTGTCACATGTCACGCAGATTTATTCTGTGGTGCCAGCACATGCGGTGAGAGCGCTTTTTCTTCTCAAGTATTGGTTGGCAAAATAGAAAGCCTTGTTTCCTGAATAATTTCATAGATATTATCTTTACATTGTGTTTTGACAGCTAGAAAAGCACAGCTGACTTTCTGATAAAATGAACTTGGTTGCCATTTTCTTCTACTGCCTCAAACAGTGCAGCAGATGTCAAGTGAGTGATATTGAATTGAAAATGTTTTTAAAAAATCCTACGGGAAAGAGTACTGAGCCACACTAACTGGCATCCTACAAAACATACATTAGTGACACCTGAACTGCTTGCAATGTGAGATACAATTCAGTCTAAGGAAGGGGTAGTACTTTTTAAACTGTACAAAACTGTTCTGAAACTGCTTTAAACCTGCCTTATGCTGAAATATTAAGAACCTGTGATAGCAGAGTTTATATTCTCTTCTTTGCAATATAAACTACAGTTATAATTAACTATAAAGGACATCACAAAGCAAATGAAATAGATTTCTACTTCCCTTTTAAGCAATGCAACACTTGGAAAAGAGGTGCACAATGTTAGCTTGATGAACAGGAAGCAAAAGGACTTTGAATCTTACACGTATCAGGCAGGTACTGAATAAATATCCCCAACTTCAGCTCTACAGTGTATTTCAGGTTTGACTTAGAAGCAATTTGACTAAGATATAAAAAGGAGCTCTGTAAACCATTAGAGACCCCCACTGGGGGCTCATTATGACAGTGATATTGACAATGCAAATGGACTTTATTAATCAAATAAATTTGCACAATCAATTAACCAGCAATTAGAGTGCAATTGCTTTTAATGCCTAGAATCAGACTAAGGTGCATATGCTAATAAATTACCTGACACATCACCACAGCTTGGGCCCAAGTGCTGAATTACTCCTGAATAATTATCCTAAACTTTCTGTGGGAAATGGATTTCTCAGAATTGTCCAAGTTGTCACTTCTGGAAATACCAGGCTCCTTCAACGTATTGAGTCAAGCATCCAGAAAAACCAATAACCATTTCTGTGAGTATTTACCCACATATTTAGCTTTGCTATCAGCAGAAGAGCTAAAATCAAATAGGAAAAATAGCAGATAGGTTCCTTGAAACAGAAAGGGCTGGCTTATTAGAAACTCCAGTCTTGTTGAGAATACTACTATAATATTCTCTACATACAAATAAGTTTCCTGATTGACACAGATTTTAGCAACAATTTGCAAGTACAGCAAAATTTCAGGAAATGCAACCTGACTTCCAGATCTTACCTATTTTCTAACAAAACCAAACATTTCTTTAAAAAATAATTATTCTGATGGAGAAAACAGTCTAATCCAGGCTCACTTGCATGTGCTGGAGTACTGGAAGGAATCACAGGAACATAACCCTGAGCTGGATGGAACTTTGGAAATACTGGGCTTGCAGAGAAGCCCGATTGTATGGATGCCCTCAATATCCACAGAGTCTGACCTGGTGCATCACAGAACCACTGGATTTATTGTACCAACATAAGAATGTTCACAGGGATTGCCAGATACTCCACAGCCTAGTAAGGATCAGTGCTCCAAATCTGCAACAGACATGCAAAAATCATGGCTGAATGTCCAAAACCTTCTTTTTCTACCTCCTCAAGACCTCCAAGTAAAAAAGACATCATAAATGGCAGCACATGGATGTAATTTTATCTGACAGACTTGCTGGCTTAAAGACCTCCAAGACAAGTCAGTCTCCTGTGTGGTATGTTGAAAAGAATAAAGCTCAAAGAGAGTTATAGGGAAGGGAAGAAACTTGGTCAATTAAGGGTGGCTGGTTAGGTAGAATGGCTCTGGAAAATCACATTTTTTTCTGGCTCTATCTTCCGTGGCTACAGCTGAGTTTTGATTGTAGCAGTGGTGACAGTGTACAATAGGAAGCAGCAATAGCAGCTCATTTCTCAGAATCTCTGCAAGTTTTCAGCTCTGGCAGTTAAGAAAAATCATCCCCTACCCTATGCCCTGAATGGCTATGATAAAGGATTCAGGAAGAGGGAGTAAAATTCAAACCTTTTTTTATGAAGTATAACTGTTCTTTATTGAAATAAGAAGCAGTAGGCTCCCAAGTACTATCGTTCTCCGTTATTTTTCCATTCTCCCAGCATTTAGCATTCCATGCATAGTAGACATGGCCATTACCTTTGATTGACTACAGTTACTCTACATCCCCATGGGACTTCTGCCTCCCTGCTTTTGAGAGCAGTGGATTTTTATTAGGTAGGCTTCACAGAAAGTGGCCTTAGAGAATCTTACAAAAACATTTTACAAGTCAATTCATTGAGTTGCTAACCTTTTGTCAGCAATCCAAAAGAAGTTGTTTCTAACTTCTTGACAAACACAGAATTTATTTTTTATTTTCTAAAAATCAGTCATTGAGGCTCCTGACTGTGCTCTGTTCTGGATCATATTCTTTACCTTCCATGGATTCCTTCAGGATGAAAAAACAAACAAAGAGCACAAACATCTTAACCAATGTCTTAGGACAAGTTTTCTAACTCAGATAGCAGGGAGGCTGAAGCATAGAGCCAGACATCGTGTGGGCAGATCTCAGAGAGGCTCACAGAATTATCTAGTTCACAACATCCTCTTGAAGCAGCCCTCAAGCCTCTGTTGAGTGCAGCCTGCCAAATCAGGCTGGATACTGCCAGAATGTTCTGAAGGTAGGTGCCTAGAGGTAAAATGTTTGCCAAAGAATAATACCATAAAATTCTTTTTATTTCAAATGAGGGAAAGAAGAGGAACTGCTCTTGCTTTGCAAACTTTCCAAACATTTTAGAAGGTTAAAGCACTACACAAGTAACATTCACTTCTGGGCTTTATGCAGTGATTAATCTGAATTATGATAGTCCTTTTCCAGATGCAAAATGCAAGGAAACAAAAATTTTGACTCTTAGGATGTGTTAGAGATTCCCTTATTCTGAGAAGCATCAGACAGACTCCCTATCAAAATTAAGAAAGATTTTCATTTAAGAGCACATCTCAAAAGGCTTTTTTACACCCAAGTTGCTACCTTTAAGTGCACTCTGAAAAGGAGAATTCCAGTATGGTTTACCATATTCCCTTTTTACACAAAACAATTCCAAGTAGAACTGGCTGGAAACAAGAGTTCCATTTCATTACTGGTTTCAAGGCTCTCATATTTGGATACTTTCCCAGAGGACTCTTGGATAACTGGATTCTTTCTCCCTTTACTCTCTCTCTTTCCCTCGGGCATGTCTGCACCCTGAAATGGGGAACAGGGAGAAGGTACTTGAGTCTGCAGAGAATGGAGCCAGCCCATCTGGTCAGTTTGACTCTCACTAAAGTCAATTTGCATTAAGATTAACAAGTTTAGGAGTCTAGAACAACTAGACTGCATCCAGACCTGGGTCTGACTGCCCAGCTCAAGGATCTGTAGCTCATGACTGCAGTGCTTGTTTCTGAGCTGGAGCAAGGACAAGGAACTTGTTTTGCCCTCCCCTCTCTATCCAATGTGGAGTCAATCACACACTCCATCCTGCAGCTGTGAAACTTTCTGAATGAAACTTGAAATTCAGCTTCACTTCCTCAATCAGTTTGTTGTTCTTTCTCAAAGAAATAGCAGGTTTTTACATAAAATCCTGAATCAAAATTCTCAAAACTTGTGGAACAGTTCTGGGAGTAGAAAGACAGGTATTGCTTATACTTATGTTAAAAGCTTATTTGACATGTATTGAGGTATTTCGGCTTGCTATGCATTTTGGGGGTTTGGGCTTTTTCTTGTTTTTTTTGGTTTCTGTGGTTTTTTTTGTTTGTTTGTTTGTTTGTTTATGTAAAATAGATATCACATTGTTCTTCTCACCTGAAGCCTGGACCTCCATGATGTATTGGTGCAAGTCTTGCCCTTGCTGGATGACTTCAAAGGTCATGTTGTTCATGGCCAGTTTCCGCTCAGTGTGACGCTGCAATCGCTGCTCAGCCAGAGTGAGATCCTCAGTATTGAAATCATTCATTTGCCTCAGCAGATCTTCATTCCAAGCATCCAGCTCTGCTGTAACCTTCATGGGCAGAAGACAGACACTCAATGAAATATCTTACTCTCAAACAATATTTGGATCAGAAAATACTTCGCATTTTGACTCTGATCCAGAAACCTTCAAACTCCAGATCCTGCCCACTTAATGGTGACACTTCACATTTTTCTTAGGTGAGGATCCATGAAAAGATTATCAGTCCAACAAAAACTGTCACCTTCCTTTTTTCTTACATATCCCAAAGGACACTGGAAGAGAATACCCACTATATTCTCATTGATGGTAGAAAAAAATGTTTCTGAATATATTCAAATTATATGAAAAAATAATGCTTCCAGAATTACAAACCACCCTGCAACCTGCAACCACACAATCCCAAAATGTCCTGAATGTTTCTAAAACATTCATTTTGCAACACATTATATGTTACATATCACAGATGTAATGCACAACACAGAAACATCACACTCAAGGTTTAGGTGAATCATCTACAGATTCCCAAATGATACCTGGCTGTAACCAAAGACCTGCCAGTAACTCTTGGGAACATGCAAAATCTTCTTTGCTTTCTCTGCTTCCTAATTGTGACACACAGGCTGACGATTTTAACAGTCCCTTTATTGGATCTTCTGCATTTTACATCTTTCTCCACAGTAGGCAGCTGGTATAAAAGTCCTCCAGTTTTGCCTGTGCGACTAAAGCAAGATCTAGTGTCCACCTAAGCAGCCCAGTCTCACCTCAACCTAGGTTCTGCTGCTGCAGACAAAAAAGAGGGAACGTGCTAGTGACAGTGAATGAGGGAGGGGGAACAAGAGAAATGGGAATTAAGTTGTACAGTGCAGAATACAAGTCTTAGGAGGATTGAAAATTATTAAATAAATGACTTAATTCTGATTAATAGGTCAATTCCTCATAGCTAAATTCAGGAGAGCTAAAAGTAGGTATCTACATTCCCACTTGTGCACATTATGATGCAGTGAAAAGTTCTCTGCTTCTCACTAAAAGTGCTCTTCAGGGCCTGTGTGCAATGAGACGTTTAGCTTCCTAAGGAACCAAGATTCAAAATTTTCCATTCAGCTTTCCTTTCCAGAAAACATACATGATATGCAACACAGACTCAGGAAGAGGACCCAAATGGACCAGTTCTCAGCCTTTCTCACATTAGAATGGACAAGAGCAGAGTTTTGCACTAGAAGGAAAAAGTGCCTGTTTTAGGCTCTTTTTTGAGAGAAGTAGAAAAGCAGACTTACTCAATGAAGAACCTGGGACTCATCTGCGGAGAAGGCAGAGTGTGGATATCCCGAGGGGTTTCTATTTTTCTTCAGCTTGTTCCTTTGCCCATTCCACTCAATTACCTTTAAATAATAGCTATCTCTATGCTGTCTTTGCCCCCATTCCTGATTCCAGCAGCCTCTGATTCATTCACATATCACAGCAGGAGTCCATGGACTGTGGAGACTTATTGGCAGACTTAACAGTTAGGGGAAAATGTCCAAAGCTGATGGTGGAGAAGAGTTTTACCAGATACATTTACATTTAGGGGCAGATGCTCAGCTAACAGTAATCAGAACTGAGGCAAACTTGAACTCGTTTCAAACTACAAACAAGAGGATTAATTCAGAGTGAGCTCAGGTTCCTACAGCCCTGACAGTAACACAAAGTTCAGTGTAAAGTCCTTTCTGCTCTTTCTAATGGAAAAGCTCATGATATAAGTGAATCAGAAGAACTTTCTCTTGGTAACTTCTCCACTTGGCTGCAGAAGGGACATTAAACACTATTGTTTTTGTTAAATCTACAATAATTTCCACTCCAGCACCGGGAAATTGTTCTTCCTGACCATTCTTCCTGTTCTTCCTGGTTTTTGCCCATCAGCTGAGAGTGTCCAAGACAGGTCTGCAGCAGAGAGGCATCTGCAGACTCTCAGGAGAAGGATGGCTCCAGGCAACCAGTTTCCACCAGGCACCTAAACATCTCCCTGTGCCTTGTGGAGAACGGAGCTAAAAGGGGTTTTGCTCTGTTATCCACACTCCCCAGATGCAGTCAGTGTTCCAGCTAAGGAGGAAAGGATGGCACAGACAGTGAGGATACAGGCTGATTAACAATGCAGGAGGCCAGCCCATGGTGCTCCATGTCACGTTGTCAGGGCCAGGAACAGAGGCTAAACCTGCACCTGAGCAGCTCTGGACACATCCAGCAGTAACAAAGCTGTCAGAGTGAGTTCCAGCTCTGCCAGGCCAAGAGCACAGCCACCAGTGGAGGGAAGAAGGAAGGAGGGAAGTAGCCTTTGAGTGAGGGCTGATGAAGAAGTGACAGTCATCCCATTTGCGGGGCCAGGGGAAGAGAGGAAGGAATTAGACACAGCAAGAGGTGGAACAACACCAAATTTCTCAGGCTAAGTGGGTACAGGAAGGCTGGGCACATTGCTCTGAGTTACAAACAGATGGCTAGCAGGGAATCTAAAGCACACTAAGGCAAGAAGCAATAGCAGGGCTGTGATAACAACCCAGGTTTCCTGAATCTCAATCTGGTGCCCTATTCCAGAGACCATGCTGCTTTGCATATCTCATTAGGACATTTCCTTTTCTGTCTGTACAGACAATGCCTCAAAATACCAGGATTTTCTGTGCTTCAAACAGGACCACTTGGAAATAGTGCCAAAGTCTGAATTTACGGGTTTGATTTGTGTATAGGGAAAATGAGTTCTTTTACTTGAGGAAGAAGATGTGATTAGGCAGCTCTGTTAACTACAGCCATATACTTTTCAAGTCTAAAACATGGATGCTTTCACAGATGAATCAGACCTTGATATCTCTGATAAAACTCAGACTGCATTAAACAGAAGTGTCCTATCCCCTAAGCTGTGGCAAGATCCAATTGCACTGGGCCTCTGTCAGGAATTCTCTCATAAATGAGGGTCACTTGGCCATGAACTTGTTTTATTCCCTTTTGACAAATAAGAATGGCTGATTAATTTACCCTGTTCCTGTGTTTTGGTGGGAAGAACTGACAGCACTTCATATTTTATTCACTTTATTTACCAGTGTTAGTGATTCTAAACAGAGCTTAGCACCCCTCACATGCAGTGAGAGAAGGGAAGTCCTGCTGTAACAGAAGAGCGGAGCTCTGTTCTGTTCTGCTGTGGCTTAAGAAAGTAATTTTACCAAAGCAGAAGGGTCATGAGAGCAGCAGTGCAAGGCCTACACTAGCACAAGCAGCAGCTTTATCCCCTGGTTCCCACACTATTCCAAGGAAAGCTGCATGTGACTCATTGTCAGCCAAACTTCAGCCAACTCCTTGGAAGGAGCCACCCCCCTTTTCTGTGGGTCATATGGGGTCAGTGGCCAAGAAGCAGCTCCCTATTACTAAAGAAAGGTCAAACAACCCAGGAGTACTGATGGGAGAAAGCTGTTGATTCCAATGAGCCTAGGAAGCACATGTTGTCATTCTTCACCTGAAACAGATGCTCCTGCTGCCATGAGAATGGGAGGAGAAGCAACACTGGCAGTGAACCCACTCTAGTATGAAGTGAGATATCCCTATCAGAGAAAGGGAGGAAGCACATGAGTAAATGCTGGGTTTGTGTGAGCTCCATGAGACTATCCTAGAGCAATTATGGATACACAGACTATGGCAGCCAGGTCTGTTTTTCCATGCAGACACACTGACCACAGTCTAGACCACAAAGCTTTTAGGCAGGAATCCTCCTAAAGCAGCAACTTAATATATCCAAATTCCCATTCCTGCAATATTGCTGCATTTGCTGCCTCCTGGGTTTGTCATGATGCAACATGAGCAGGAAACATGACTAAATGGAGAGGGACATGTTCTTCAGTCCTGGAGAATAATGACAGCTGCAGAGAAGAGGTACACAGGTGAAAAGCAGCAGCGATAGTGACAACAGGAGCAGTCCAGGCATCTCATGCCTACATTGCAGCTTCCTTGTGAATTAGGCCAGAGAGCCTGCCAGAGCTGCAGCAGCTGCTGTGCAGACAGTTGTACATCTCCAATAGCTTCTTGTCTAAATCCTTAAGTATATATTTTTGTATGGGGCTGATGATGAGATTTTCTACAAAATGATACTTGTGAGCCTTGAACACTGCTTGTTTGGCCTTAATTCTTTGTTCAACATCATGTTTAATGGCAACCAGAGTTAAAGTCATGTTTAATAGCAACCAGAAAATTTTGTTTGCTAGTTGAAGGAGGTGGAGAGGAGAAGTGAGGAATTAAGTGAAAGAAGATAAATGCTATATGGAGAATGAATCACAGAGAAGCTGATATTCTGCAGCACGGGCTGAGGAAGGGCATATGAGGAGGAGGGAAGAAAGTTCTATCCTGGGAGCACAAGCTATCAACACAAAGCGAGTGGGCTTGAGAGGGATCTGAAAAAGAGTAAAGATGCCTGGGAAGAATAAGCAAATGTAGGAGGCAGGTTGGAACAAAAATGATGGTGCAAGTAGGAAGAGAAGCAAAGGTGAGAAGAGTGGGTAGAGCATGGGGGTGAGCCAGGACAGGAAGAACAGGCACAGAGCAGATCTGCACTGAAAAGGCAAGATCTACCTCAATTCAAGAGAAAAAAAGTGACAGCCATACAGCTGGGATTAACAGTGGGAATGGATGAGAGGAGAGGTAAGATTTGATCCAGGAAGGCATAAAAAAAATTCCATGTCCTGGATGCAGAGGGAATGTCTGTGAGTACAGAAAGAGATGAATTATAATAGAGTTGGTAAGACTAGATCTCTAAGGCATTCCCCAGAGATTGGGCAACAGGAATACCAAGGGTAAGAACATTCAGAGCAGGCTGAAGGAGCGGAGGACTGGGTGTGACAGTGTAAGTGGGTCTAGGAGCAGGCTGAGATAGGAAAGGGTAAATGGAACTGTCATTTCTACAGGTCATAGAAGCAGAAAGTTTGCTGTTCTTCTTTCTCAGGCCTTGGTTTTGGCTGATGCTGTGCAAAATGACAACAGTGTCACCCCATTTTTTTGACAACAGACAGAGGTGCCACACTGGCTTAGCAGGGACCTGAGCCACTCAAGTGTGAAAGGACTGTCACAGTGATGATTCTGCTCGGGTGCATTTGACTCCTTTGAGCCCAAAAATATCTGGAGCAACAATGGAATTCAGCTCCAAAACACAGGGTGCCCAGAACAGCTTAGAGCATTCCTTTCCTTAAAATGAAGTGACATGCAGTTGGAAAACTCAGTATAGATGGAAAAGAGAAACAAAAACTCACTAAGCATGAAACATTACAGGATCCCATCTTATGAACAGAAAAGGTTGAAGTTTCTTTCAAATCTATCTCAAAATCTCTGTAACACTTATTTCTAATGAAGAAGTTCACATCTGAGCATCAGCTCTTTGTCAGTGAGGGGGCTACAAAACATCTTGTACCTTCATGCAGGCAGCTAATGCTCTTGAAAGGTACAGCTAGTGTTATATACCTGGAATGGGACTCTCAAATGAGTTGTAAATAACAGTGAAATGAGCTGCTGTGAAAGCTGGCTCCTGTTTCTTCCTGAATTCGTGCTCAGGGATTGTTGTGAACAGCCAGAAGAGACAACAAAAGAAATCAAGGCTGAAAAATTTAATTAGCAGGTGAAATAGAGCCAAAGAAATTGAATGGGGGAAAATTAGATATCCAGCAGGTGAAGGTTTTAGTGATCATGGGTTTTTTTTGAAATATAACAAATAGCTTACAAGATCCAATTTCTACTGTGCAGTGGGAACCCCCTTAATTCCTCCCAGGACTATCCTGGTATAGGAATCACATCACTCTAAGACTACAGAAAATAGGTTCTGTCTAGCATTTCTCATTGTAGGAAAGGAAACAATGCATGCAAGGGAAGGAGCTGGACACTTCCAGGAGAGGGAGAAGTATCACAGCACATGTCACAGTTGAGGTAGCCTCACTACACAGAGTATCACCATACAATTTCAGAAGGCTTTGAGCATTCACCCATCCAGAGTAACACCAAACCACTTCAGAAGGTTTCAAGCACCTGCCCATACAAAGCAACATCATGTCCCTTCAGAAGGCTGCAAGAATCTCCTCCTTCTTGTTCTTTAGCCCAACCTTTTATATCCCTCATGTTCATGCATTGCACCTGGGTGCCCTCTGTTCCCTTTGGTGGTTGGTCAGTGCCCCTGGGCACTCCATGGCTCATTGCTGTCAGTGCTGCTCACTGCTTCTCACAGCTCTGCCCATTGGGGATGAGGCCACAGCCCCACACCCAATCACCACAAACTGTGTGCCTACAGAGAAGGAAGGTTTTTTTTTTTTTTGAGGTAACCAACAAATGTTGCTGGACATGTATTGGCTGAGATTATTCCTGTTCTCAGTCATAGCATTCTACAGAGGCCTACAGGTGAATTTGATAATCTCTCTACAAAAGTTTAAAGGGAAAAATATGCAGAAAGACTCTGCATGGCAGTAATTTTTAAGGGGTTTCCACTCAGTGCATTTGACCATTTGGTTCTTATACATTTACTCAGCATTTTGCTGTACATTTGCATTCACTCAAATAATGGTTAATAAGCCTTTAAATTACTATTTCTGAAGCAAGGGACAAAGTATACTTGACAGATCTTCCTGAGGACATAACTCTGGAGCAAACCTGTGCTTTGTATGTATGAAACACTCAGCATGGTGCCAGCACTGCTGCTGATGTCTGCCAGCCCTCGCCCCTCCAGCCCTGCTCCCCATTCCCTCACAGCAGATCAGCTCTCACATTCACATTCCATGGAATCTCCTGAGTTACCTGGCTGGCTGCACAAACCCAATGGAGTCTGTATCAGATAGAAAGACCAACCATATAATCCCAACGATTCCGTCTTGTTTTGAAACATGCAGTGGCTTGGTAAAGGAATAAATCCTATCAGGCATCAGAGTTAGACACGTTTCCTAAATAAAGGATGGGCTTTCATTTTGTGTGTTAAAACTTAGGGCAGAACAGCCTCCTGTAGGGACAGCCAGGGTCTCTCATGTTTCTGTTATGTCTGTTTTCAGGTGCTGCCATAGTTTGGATTTCATAATTTACCCTGAGAACCCAGAGTGTAAATATCTGTCAATATAATGAGATTAAGGCAAGAAAGAACAGGCAGCACATGCTATGGGCCTGTGCATTTGCAACCAAATTTGTATCTGCCAAACCTGCCATGACTTCAGTACAGCACAAAAGCTGCCTCTGAGGCTTAGAAGTCCTTAAAAGTCCTAAATGAACACAGCTGGTCTGCCCTGCCAAAGAAATAGGCAGGTGGCTTCTCTTAAAGGAAAGTATTTTTCCTGAAGACAAAATGCAATAGTTGACAGACTTCACTGAAGTACAAGATCAGTAATGCTTAAATAGATGGAAATAAGTGTTGATTGTGCAGTAATCATTAATCCTAAAGTTTGTCCGGACTCCAAATCTCTGTCAAGATGCAAAGATTATAGAAAAGCTCAAAAACCAGGAGGGCTACAAAACAGACGGGCACAGTGTAAGTTTAGAAAGGAGTGCCAGAGGAATGGGTTATGTGATCAATGGCATACATTTCAATATTTGGGGAGAACAGTAAAAGCAGGTTAGGTCCCAAAGAACAAAAGACAGACACTTCCTAAGCAAAACAAAAAGGCAAATCACTCATTTGCCATTTGTGAATTTTTAAAAATCCTACTACTTTGTTTGCCCTATTAATTAGAAAGGAGAGAGATAGAGAGAAAAGCAGGGAAATTAACAGAATTGGAAATACCAATACCAAATATCAATACCAAAACTAGATGGAAAGAGACAACATGAGCCATAACTGTTTTCTGAGGCTGAATTCTAACGTGCAGCCTTCCCTAAAGCTGATGGGCTCCCACAGCTGCATCCCTCCATGATGCCAGCTTCCACTACAGAGATGAAAGTCTTCCTCTCACCAGAGCTGCCAGGGAAGGGTCCTCATGTCAAGGGATTCCTTGGAGCACAAGAACCAACAGACCCAAGAACACACAGCTGGGGGTGGGGGGGGAAATGGGAAACCGGGTGCTTGACAAGGCAGAAGCAGCAATGAAGAGAAAGATGTTCAAGTTTAGGAGGAGGACCCACATTTTGCAGGCAGTTTGTGTGAGTGCAGGAAGGATTAACACAGCTGCAGCAGGTAGAGGTCTTTCACTAAGGATGTGTTCAATATGGCACTGCTCTTTGGACAGATGGAAGGGGGCTTATCTAGACTAGAAAAGGAGAAATTAATTTGACAATCAATCATACTGGTACACATTATTCCACAATTCTTAATCTATGCAGGATCTAGGCTATTATGGAAAATTAAAACCTAAATACATTTCCAGTCATAGCTCAAGCTACTTGTCTTTAGTAGAAAAAAATACTTAATGTCATGTTTTAAACATCATCACCTTTTTTCCTCAAAAGCTTGGAATAGTTAACCATCAGAAATACTACATTAAATTATGGTGATGAAAAAAAAATCTTTTTGTTTCTCAACAATGGGATGAGATAATTCTGTTAATCCTTGTAAGAGTTTCCTACTGACTTGGAATCTTCATTATACAGCTGAGGCAACTGACTGCAATCTACTTTGTAAGCACCATTACTGTATCAATTTGAGCCAATTCAGCTGTTTGAAATGCATAGCATACATGTGTTATTTAACATTTTATTTCAAACTGCCTTTGTTTTATTATCCATCAAACTGCCTTTCTTGTTTAAGCACTAACTGTACTTAGAGAATTTAAGATACTGACCTGGGTATGTTTTTCACTGTGTTTTCAGTAGAAATTGTCAAAATTATTCTAAAATAAAAAATATTTTTTCCAAGAGAGGGAGCTTTCTAAATAAAATCCATGGACTGTCTATGAAACATGCTCTCAGATTTCCCTGTAATATTAATCTTGCAGAGGGAATTCAGATGTTCGTATGATAAAAAATAGCAAATCTACAGTGACAACTAATGGTGATTTTCTTTAAAATCCTTCCTTGCTAATCTGATTTTAGAAGACTCTGAAGCACATTTCCAATTTTAAATATCTCAGTGTATCACAGCCACTCCATTCTGTGAATATACAGAAGTAAGATCCATGCAGAAACAAATCAAAGGTAGTTACCAGCACCCACCTTGAGACTACCTGCAGATTTACAAACAACACTTTCAGGAATGTATCATCCTCAAACACTTACAGGTGCTCCCGGAACTGAACAAGCACCAGGGGGATACAACAGGAGGAACACACTCCCCAAAGGACACAAGCACTGACATCAGTCTCACAGACTTTGTGTACAAGTTAATGCATATTTTGTTCCTTTTTCATCTCCTATCAGAACTACAGAAAGTAATTACTGAGATTGGCTGGAATATCTTCAAAATTTCTCACTCCAAGAATACCCCAATATTTTGATGAATTTTCCATCCAGTGCTTTTGATTCCAAAACAGAAGTACAAAAAAATCCCTGAAAGACCTTTTTTTTGCATGAAGACATTAAAATGTCCCTTTAATTTTCTAAGGGACATTTTTTTTCCTTTTTAAATAAATTCACTCGGTGTCTAAAAAGCTCACCTTTTAAATATCCTTTCCTTTTATGCATAACATGTTTTTTCACTCTGTGGTTTAAAGACAGGCCTGTATCTGTTTGTATCTGAAGAGACAAACCTCACTAATAAGTGATACAGAACTTTCAAATCCCTGGTGACTCATGTCAACAGAGAGTTAGAACAGGCATCTCATAGAGCTTCTCTGCAAAGCAGGCAGATTCCCAGCACAGGTAAGCACCCATGCACCTATTTCAGTGCATTCTGGCAGTTTATCCTAAAGCATGCTTTAGTCTGAATTAAAGCACAGCTGTAACTCTCTCTCCCGCTCATGGGACAGCTGAGCAGAATCAAACAGCCCAAGACATACCCTCACAGGGTATGTTCACATGTTCTCTCTCCCACAGCTCCCCCCACCCAGGTCATGCAGCCAGCTCTTACCTCAATGGTGTACTGCTCAAAAATCCGGAGCTGAAGGAAAATGTCTAGCTTAATCTTCCTCTCATGGAAGAGCTCTTCCATCTGTACCTGGGCCTCGTCGAGCTGCTGGAGGACGGATTCGATGTGGCTGATGGAGCTGTTGTGGGGGGTCTTGTTGTTGGAAACAGCAGAGTCCCTGTAGCAAGGCAGAGGGCAGGGTTAAAGCTGAGCTTTGAGGCAGGCAAAAGAGCAAGAGCTACACATCTGTGATTCTGTGTGCTGCTGAGGAGGAAACCCAAGCACAGAGGGCTGAGGGAAGGTGTGTGCTACACTCCTCTACTCGCCGAAATCCTGCAGCTCCTGAGCTTGCCACACAGTTTGAGCAGGGGGATCATCCTTTCTTGTGTTGTGGACACTGTGACCTTACACACTTGGGAGGGGCAGGGGAGGAGATGCACATCAATCTCAAGGGCTCTCTTGAGGAGACTGGCTGGCTTTAATGCTACAGGGTCACCCACTCCTGCCTATACTTACATCAAACTGAGATGCTATTCAGCCACCTGGACCTTTACAAGTTAATTTCCTACATTTGCCCTATTACTTACAGACTAATTGAATCAGAATTATGAGTATTTTAGACCAATGGCTAGCAATGCCTTGGTATCCTCTGTATAACATAACAGCAATGGATATAGAATACAGTGCAAAATCCCAATTGCAGAAACTGCAAGAGGGATCCTGACTTGTCTTTTCACTGGGGGAAGTGAAAGGAGATGTAACTGTCACAGGTCAGATACTGCTCCAGTTACATTTTCCATTTACAGGCAGCAGAAGGGAGCAAAACCTTTACTGGTGGACCAGGACCAAGGGGGAATTTGCTGTACTTGAAAGCTTAGCATGGGCACAGGAAAGTCCTAACAGTTCCTTTTCTATCTGTGCTTTCATGTATATTAATAGGCTCACCTACAGTCTGTTAAGTCTTCAGCAATTTTTTTTTTTCAGTGACTGTTTTATGAATAAATACCATTTGCAGACATAAAGAACTGAAACTTATCCTCAAACACTCCACACAAGGTCCCCCAACGTTCAGAAAGGCCAGAAAGGAAACTCTGAAGCTAAAATTTAATCTTGGCTTTGGCACATTGGCTAAAACAAGATTTAGATGCAAGTACTACTGATTTCCCTTGCTTATATGGGAATATTACACCAATATTTCCCTCTCCAGGTGTTATGGTTTCTGCCCCACTCTGTCTGTTTTCACATTCATGGTGATCACAGGGTCTCTGCCTCCACATTAGAGCTGCACAGAGGAAGGAGGAATGAAAATAACTAGAAATTTGCAAACTGCAGCTTAATCTGAGGCTGCATCCAATCAAGTTCTGTTTCCTTCAGTCAGCACCTGTCTTCTATAAAAGGACATGAAATAAGTCTTCACTCAGATGCAGGATTATTACTATTCATATATTATCTAAATTACTCAATGAATTATTCAAGACCGGTGTTGAACAATCTCTCACGGGATCTAGAGACACATTTAGTTTTAGAAATTCTTTTTCATTAAACATTTCACTCTTTAAGCCACACTTGCATTTCAGTGACTGATGCAATACAAAAGTTTAAGAGTAGTACTCTGGTGGGTTTTTTTATGTCTCCTTGGATAAGACATTGACAACCCCTAGCTAGTCTGGTCTGAGAAAGAGCTCCCTACAGAAAAAAACATTTCTGAGATTGCATGCCACTGTCACAATATTTCTTGTTCTGTCTGGTGATGAGAAACTCTGGGAAAGAATAAATATAAGACCCTTACTAATCTTTGAAAGGCTATGGATTAGAGTTTTAAAATTCAAAGAAATTATTGGAAAAAAAAACCAACCAAAATAAACTCTGGGAAACATAAAATTGGACTCAGTACATTGCTACTGACTTTGTTTAAAATGAACACTGTGCTCCTAAAACAACTTTCAGTGCTTTCACTGGGAGAAAGCTCAATGAGAAATATCTATTCTCTAAAGTTTATATGCTGAACTACTGCAAAAAAGGCAAGATACCTAACTCTTCAATGGCTTTTTTTTTCAGCCACGAACATTCCTGCTTTTCACATCTCACTGGAGCAAGTCATTGTTTTGCCTTTCACAGATGACCAGAAATATTGCTTTGCCCCCAGCAGCACCCCTGGAACTGCAGTTCAAAAGGTTTGCTTTGCTTGACTGCTGAGAACAACCACCACCTCAGTAAAGTACTGATAAGGAAGAGTGAAAAGTGTTTCCTGTGTGAACCATGAGATGCACAGAGTTTCTAGTCAGGCCTGTTTTAATCCTGATGGGTATGGCCTCCTGATGTAGCCACTGAGGTCCTGAAGACCTCGTGTGAAGTGCAGTCCCAGGCACGGTACTTAGTTCACGCAGCTGAGCTTTTCATCGCCTATCTGGAGGAAACAGAGTGCTATTACACAAATAATCCTCTCTAAACCAAAATCTGTTCTCTCAAAGATAAGAACAAGAAATGTAAAACTTTCCAAAGCTCCAGTAATTTTATTGCTTTTAACCTGTGTTATGACATGTTTGATAAGAGCAGTGTATTTCATTCTTTTCATTGTTGTAGCATTTGCAATCTTCATCTACTCTTCATGGCAGGTACAAGGTGATCCACACTGAAATGCAATCCTGTGTTAAGGAAAGACTGCAGCAATTCTAGTTTTTCCTTTATCTGTGTGTTCTTAACTATCGCCAGCAGTGATGAAAGCTGGTAAGAGTGGGCACACACAGAAGCAGCTTCATTGTTTTTTTTCCACACTGTTCTGCTTTGAAAGAGTCCAGGATCACATTACAAGCTTTGCAGTTAGTCGGAGCCCTCAAACCCAACACTTGAACCAGCTCATCTTGACAGCTCAGCACTGCAAACTTTTGTGTGCATTCAAATGTTTGGTATTAACTCCATCAGAACCAGGGGATTGATTGGCACAAATATGTTCACCTTGTTCCAGCTTGCTCACTGCTCAGAGTACAAACCAGACCCCAAACCCAACTTTTCTTTGTTTAACACAGCCACCACAAAACCTGCCTTGGTATCTTGCAAACACTGGAGCATGACACCGATTTAAAAAAAGTCTCAAAGCTGAGACACTTTTCCAAGACTGAAGCTAAGAATTGACTACATTCACATTAAGAAAAAGCTGAAGTCCCACAAACCACCTTGCAGTTCACCTCTTTCCCATGCTCCACTGACTTCTCAGCTCCAGGTGTTACCCTGGCCACTCTCCACACTTCCCTTCTGACTTAGGTGCAGGCAAAAATCCTTTAGGCCAAGCCCACAACCAGAACCAGGACTCTTTAAATGTTGACACTTTCTACAACCCCAAAAAACATTCCACACTCCACCTGATGGGCTTGTACAGGGTCCTTTTCAGGCTCTGCTCCAGGAGTGTTCACACTGAAGTGATGCCATTCCAATAGTAGGGAAGAACAGAAGATTTTTAGCCCACAATTTCACCGCCATTTTTTTTAATCTCACAGAAATGCCCTAAACTTTGCAAACAATTTCTTTGCATAAAAGTAAGTTATGATGCAGACCTTTGACTGACCTGCTACAGCTGGTTATAAACACATTCTCAGCTAAAACCCCTTCCCCTCTGGCAGCTCACTTAACAGACCCAGCATGTTTTTATCCTACTATCTCATCAGCAAAGATGAATTGAAGGATGGAGTGTCTACTCCTGATTTTTCCTCTCCAACTCTAATACTGGCAAGCAATGCCACAACTCCAGTCCCTCGCCCTCCCCTGTGGTGCTGGCAAGTCACACAGAGCAAGGGTAGGCATCTCCATGAGCTCTCTGGTGTGTCTGCCTAGGGCCAAATGACAATCAAAACCTAGAGCAGTCCTTTCAAATCTCTCATTATTTTTTTTTTCTGACCCAGCAGAGAAAACTCTGCATCCAGGATGACAGGGAAAAGCTTAGAAGAAAGCTCAGCATATGGCAGTAGTAAAATACTTAAGGGCTTCAGGGGGGCTCTTAAGGACAGAGCTCCACCAGAGCCCTCATTGTCCATTGCACTCCAGAGCAACTTGGACTTTTCCTGTCAGGTTCCTATCATGGCTCATGGTTTTCTGCACATCTCAGATGAGGAGTAAAGGCATCAGATTAGGAAAGCTCAGGGTGAGGAAGATGATGTCACTCTCTGGGACTATCTGGTGAAATGCATAAAACCTGGGATATTTGCATATTATAATGTATACAGAACATGCACACTATGTACATGTGGGTAAGGGCAACCTGTAACAATACAAAGATCTAAATAATAAATGATGTATTGGACTTCATTCAATGCCCAGCAACATCCCGAAAAGGCAGGAAAACTTCACTGCTGTCAACAAAGCTAAAGGCACAGAAAACCACTTTAACAACAAATGAGAGAGATTTCACAATTACAAATTCTGTATAAGCTTAGTCTGCAAATATTCATTTGACAATACTTGCAGATTGAGAAAGAAACGTCAAATAGCCAACAAAAAACCCAATCTCCACCCCCCTCCAAATTCTTGGGACTGGTCTCTTTATGTATTTTAAATTAGGTGAAAATGAGCTGGTTTAATTCATAGTGCTAGTAGAAGAACCAGCGCTAAAAGAGCCTCTTTGATACCATGAATAAACCCCACATACACAAAGATAAATAGAAGGATGCTGCATGCAAAATGAAACAGTGAAGACTGTTAGACACGTGTGTATTTTATTAAGAGGAATACACTTACCCTACATCAGGAATAACCATATAAATCACAAGGCCTCAGTTCACAAACATTTAACAATCGTCTATAAATACCAACTAAAAATATTCACTTCAAACACATTTGGTTCCATTCACTTCCCAGTGCCTATAAATAATCTCTCAGTCAAACAGGAAACCAACGCTGATCCACAGACTACTCTAATCAGTCCACACAAATCACTCCCTGTAATTCCAATAAAACACCCAAAGGATCTGAAGAATTATAAATAAGCAAAGAATTAACAAACTCTCCCAAATGATCCGAGCTTGCAGTTCCCTATTTAGGCACCCCTAAAGCACAGCATGCATCAGATTTCTCGACACCTGTGCCCCAGGTGGATGCTTACCTGAGCTGCTGGATTAGATCTTCCCCTTCTTTAATAACATTGAGGGTAGCATCCAGGGTGGCTGTTTGCTGCTGCTGAAACTGCTTGATAAGCTCCTGAACCGCATCCACAGAGTCAGCACAGACATCCTCTAAGAGCTCCTTCTGCAGATCTTCCATCCATGTCCACAGCTGGGAAGAAGGGGAGGGAAATATAAATCAGAGAGGGATTGAGATTTAACCCTTTTGCTCTCTAATTCCAGATCAATAGGCATTAACTTGGGCTGCATGTTTCACAGGAAAACTGACCTAAAATTTGTAAACCCAAAAAGATACATTTGTTATTGATTCCATTTAAAGCAAGAAAATAAGAAATAAAATAATTATAATATCAGGTAGTTTTCAAAAAAAAAAAAAAGGCAATTCAATTTCTGTTTATTATACAGCAATAACTAATTATTTTATTCTGATTAACTCTTTATACTAGCAACAAATTAAAATCTCCTACAGCTGCAATAACCTAACCCTTTCAGGAGCTGAGCACTATCAGCTGCTATTATTTCACATGGATCTGAAGCCTGTTGCAGGACAGACCTACAATCTTTGGTATGTGTGTATGGTACTGACTGAAGTCTAGCTGTGCCTGCTCAGCTATGCCTTCCCAGGGGCTGAGGTTTTGGGGTTTCTTTTTTGTTTCCAGTACTTAAACCCCCTCCTCAAAATGCACTCAGACTCTGCATTTTAACTCTGGGAAAATCCAAACATAGGAGACAGCAATATCACTAATCGACCCCATAAAGATCCATTACTTTTGAATAGTCCTGACTACCAGTTTTAAAGCCACAATCACGGCAACAAATCACTGCAAGTGCTTAGATGAGAATTTCCAGCCAGCTGTTCATCCGAGGTCTGGATAGGGACAGGAATGCCCCAGCAGCCTCTCACTGGCTGTAAAGGCTTAAAGCGAACAGAGGTTTCCCCTTTAAGCTCCTGCTGAAAAGTGAGTGTAAAACTGCACCAACCGAGCTGGCAGCCTGCCAGCACACCCTAATGACTCCACCAGAGACTCTTTTCTGTGCCACGCCTGCCCCATTAACCCACATTTTGCTGGTGTGGGCTGGAGGTAGCAGCGAAGAACCAGCGAGGGAAACGCCAGCGCACTGGGAAACGTCAAAGGATGCGGTGCCGGCCGCGGCTTCTCCCGCTGTCCCAGCGACTGCAGAGCTTTGTCCCACAGGGACCTTGGGGTGAGCATGAAGCAGAGGAGGACATTGTGTGTGGGTGGCAAAGAGCTGGTAAAAATGTTTGTGTTCAAAACGAGTTGCACTGGATCCCCATCCTGCAGCATTTCCTCTGAGACTGTGAATTCTGCACGTCCACATGAAACGAGAGGAGGATGGGGATGTCTAAAGCTCCAGCTGCCAAAGCTTCTCACAGCCAGGGCCCACACCTGAGGCCAGTCACTAAGTGCTACACTTCACATGTGCTATGGTCTTCAAGGATATTACCCGGGCCCAAATCAAAATAATCAAAATTAGAATCTTGTCCCAGCACGCTCATGATACCAGAAAAAGGAAGAGCCCAGTGCCTTTTGCTCTGTCCCCACCTCTGCTACTGAGTCTTTGCTTGAGAGACTTACAAAAACAACTATTAGAACATATGCCTTACTTGTAGGCTTTTCAAAGTCAGCTTTGAATATTTTGGGTAAATGCCTCTGTTTAGTCATAAAAATTATAATCATAATGGCCTGCCCAACTACTAGACTGGAACAGAATGTCTTGGATATTTACATATTATGTGAATGGCTTGGGATATTTACATATTTTCACATTCTTGGGAAAAAGGTGGAGTATAAAGGGGGAACTATTAATCAAAGGAACAAATGTAAGTGACTAGGCATGAGAAATAAGTGAAAAAATGAAAACATATTTAATGAGCCAAATAGAGCTTTTTCAGTTGTGGTCTGAGGTCCATGTGCTGAACTTTGGGAAGCTACCATAAAGGAAAATGTATTAGTGCCTTTATGTATTAATTATATTGAGAATCTCCCTGTTTTGATCCAATCTTCTACTTATCAGATCTTATCAGATCTTCAAGTAATAGAGCACATTGTAAATACAGAAAAATAGCTGTGTATATAAATCATCCTTCTGTTTTGAGGTGGGAAATCCAGTAGTTTTTTTTAACTTCTTGCAATTCTTAGTTCCTTTTTCAACTTAAAAATGGTCAGGGAATTTTCTTTATAAAAATGAAAGTGAAATTAGGAATTTTGTTCATTGTTAGTTTTGTTCCTTCAGAGGAAAATCCTGTGCTCTAAAGTGTCTCCAGAACCCAACTTTTCAGAAGGAGCATTGGCCATTTAAGATCTTACTCCACTTTTTGAGTAGGCTTCTAAATCAGTTTCAAAATACTTAAAATATAAACTGTATTGTATTCACCTGGAACCAAAACACTCACTAATTTCAGAGAGCACTCAAATTTATTAACTCATATTAGTTTCAGATGTTTCCATTAATGACCTCTGACTGTAAGGATTTGCATATAAAATCTATCAGAATCTAGGTCATCCTTGACTCACAGGCCTTTAATCCTTTATACTCCACCAATCCCTGGAAAACCCTAATACAAAGAATCAGTCAATATTAATAAGATTAGAAAGATCTTTCAGGAAAAATTCACAATAGGAATCTGATTCCAAAACCTCCTAGGTTATGTGCTACAACTAATGGCACCTGAAATAAATTGCTACCATGCCCCACTTGTGAATGCCACAGCAATGAAAAGACCAATTCCATGTCACTGCAACTCCAGTCAGAACAGCTGTTAATCATAAAAGAGAAATCACATCCTGATTGTCTCTGCTGAGGAAAATCAGTCCCTCTTAGGGCCTGATGTTTCATTCCAGTGCAAGTATTTGACCGATTAAAAAAAAATATCCTGACTCTTAAAGCCCCAAATCACTGGATACCTTGTGCATTTCCAGTCCATGCTGTGACCTACTCTGAGCTAGATAGCTTAGACCAAAGAAACTGTTCCCATTAAAATCTGACATATTGCACAGCACAACTTTCGTTTCACATTTGCAGAAATTGACTTTTATTCTTAGCCTGAACAAAATTTGTGAGTACTTGTCCCATTCCCATACATATTTCAAATTATTACTAAGGTACCACTTGATCCCATACAGGGGGTGTATGTAGATACATGCAGATATTCCAAATATAGAGGCAGAATTTCCACATCCACCTGTGGTGACTTTTAAGTTTGCCAGTCATGCATGTGTCCAGAAAAGGAGACAACCTCTGCATTATGTTACTTAACAGGTACTAAACAAAAAATACAAAATCCTAGAAAACAATACAGAAGTATGACAAAAGTAAGTTTTGTTCTTCCTTCAACTGATCTATGCTTTGGGGTGATTAATTGGATATGGAGAACCCAATGCATTAGTGGTAGCACCTGAATTCAGTCTATGAGAGATCTGAGTCAAATCTGATTAATGTAAACTTACGTGTAAAAATGTCATAGTTGTTAGCTATGAGAAGTCTCAGGTAAATACCAATCCCTAAGCCATTAATGCTGAAGGTCCATAGTGGCTCCACAACTGAAGCTTTATTTTATCAAGGCTTTACACAAGCCAACTAATTCTCCTCTGATTACTAGAACAGTGGGAAAGAAGTATGACTCCCCTCCTTTCTTTTGGGATAGCATCTGGCACCCCTCATGCATTTTGACAACAACTTTTGCATCTCTGTTGGACAGCTTTTTATTCCCAGTAACTTCATCTGATGAAATACCCTTCATTTTGCTCAATTAGCGAGACCACTTAACTTGAGGTCTGAAGGACACCTGTGCCTGTACCTAAAATTAATGCTTTTCACTTAGAAAAAGGAACCACTTTAAACAAAATATAAAACCTAAAGAGATTGCTAAGAAAATCTTGCCTGCATGATTAGAATAACTATTAAACACCCAATGCTTATATGCTGCTATTTGTAAATGACAGAGATGAGTTATAATCCCCTCAAAAGCAGTTTAAAAGCACTGAGTTATGAGAGCAGTGCAAAGAACCAATTCAATCTAGGAGATTTACTGTTGTACAGCATTTTTACTAGTCTTCAAAACAAGGATGTTAATGGAAACAAGCATCTTCCCAGGGTGTATGTTCTATCTCTTTACTATGTCAGAGAAGCATCGTATATTGCATGGCAGGGTCCCAAAGGATGCTCATGACAACTCAGGAGGAGAACATTCATCACAGCAATGAACACTAGAGCAGAATGCAGAAGAATTCAGTGACATGCAGGGACCCTGCTGCCACTCCATAAATTGCCATGTGAGTGTTCAGAAAACCAAGGGCAGGCTGAAAAAAAAAACCCAAAACACACAAGTAGAACTGCTCCAGAAAGAGATGTACATCAACCCTATTTCCCTCTGCTACTATTGCCAGGCTTATACAAGCCTATTCTATAGCAATAATATTTAGTTTTGTTATGATATGCACTAGGAAGTCACACAGATCCCAAGTTAGGTTAATTTATGGCAGAACTTTAGTCTGCACTCATGTTAAGGCATCTGTTCAAATGCTGTTGTGCATCCAGCTTGACTGCACAGCCTTTAGTAAATTGTCCCCACACCAACGTGGTGGTGAAGATAAAACTTTCCAGCACAATTAACCTTCATCAACTGGTATTTGTTCACACTTAGAATGCATCCAGTCCTGTTTCAGTTAAAAAAACTGAGGGTTTCTGTAAATTGGAAGCATATCTCAGCAACATTGTCTGAAGGCACATTCAAGCTCTCAAGAAAATGTCAACAGAAACACAGGAAACAAGGTCTGTAATGATGAACTGCAAAGTGACCTCATACCACCAGCAAAGTGTCACATAATGGCAGCACACCTAATAAAAAGTGACAGGATTGGATATGACCAGACACTACGTATGAAATGCCACAACTTCCACAGTAAGACACAACTCATGAGACTCCCTGCTGCAAGACCAAATGTTAATAATACCACCATACTGGTTGGGAAGAAATGACAAGTGGAAAGGGAACATTTTGTGAAAAAACTGATCTCTCCCTAACCTCTTTCTTGCTTTTTCCCTTTTCCTCGCCAATTTCTTGACATTTATCCTTGGTTGGGCTGCATCTTGTGCTTCTGTATGCTCAGGCTTTTTAATTAGTAACCTTGCCTATGGCAAAAGGATTTGCACTGCCTAAACATCTGATCCTTTTTCCAAGTCCTGCATGGACCAGATTGATATAGCACAAAATAATCTCCTCTCAAGGGAAACATGATTTGGGTAGCTATGCTTATATCAGAGAGTGTATACATCCCAGTCCAAGGTCATGAAAATGTAATTCGGGGACTATTTGATCTAGAAGACAAAATTGATTTATAACTGAAGAATAAAATGTACACATTCTGTGCTTCTTCTGCCACCATCATGAATTGTACAAACATGTTCCTCTTCTCGTATAATTTTAATATGCTATTTGTAATTAGGAATCTGATTGTAATTAACTTCAGTAACTGCAATAATCAAATTCTGCACTTGATCACACTGCCTTAGAAAAGTTCTTCCCACATTTTGGAAGATTTACTCAGTTTTATAGCAGTGTTATACAGTACAGTTTGGTGCAGGGGAAGCTTCCCACACTACAAATGCAGCAATTTACTAAAATAAATGCAGGTACCCTCACGTTCTCCTGTATATTGTTCACTGGTTCTAAACATCACTTCTCAAATGGAAGCTGCAGCACCTCTTCCCTCTGTGCTTTTTCCAGTGACTGGCTGTATCTGTCGCTCACAGACTCACCCTGATCTGCTTTGAGCCTTTTGTGTAACTTTGTGCAATATGCCCTGGGAATTGCAGAAACAAACAATTTGTCACAATTTTGAATCATTCTGAAACTTGCTAAGGATTGAAAAAAACTGCATGACTTTTCTTTAACCAGTCAGTCTGGTTGGATCCATTGACTTGAGCCACTCCACTGATATAATTTTCAGCTAGTTAAATAGACTCCAGTGCATAGATGTACTTCAGGTGAAAGACAGAATGTGTCTTTTGTGTGATGAGTGAATTACAGGAGTGTACCTGTATGGCTTTGATGAAGATTTACTCAGTACACAGATTATTGCAGGCTGGCCACTCTGTTGCCTTTGTACACAACACTGAACCCCACACACTGGAACTGGGAGAAGCTCATCTTCCTCAGCTTCAGGAAATTAGAACAGGTGGAAATGTGTCTAATAAAATAATGCTTTATAAAAGTTGGCACATCCTATTTAAAGATGCTCATAAAACTCCCTTCTAGCTGCAGCATGAACCACTGTTATCTGGAGAATGAGGAATGGAGACCCATTTCCATGACCCACAGAACACATGCAAGGGCCTTAAAAGCCAAGGAAAATATTTGAGTGGAGCCATTGGTCTGTAACAATGCTGGTGAATAGCCTGAAAAATGTGGATAACAAAATATGAACTTAAATGAAGTCTACAGGAATCCTTTGGCTAGCACATAGTGGAAGGATGAAAAGAACTCTTCCATGCACAGGTTTGACTTCCTGACATTTGGTTTATGTGGCTGCATTTACAAGCATTTAATTCTCATTACTTTGATTCTGTCTCTTTTACCAATCTTTTGCCATCACAGATGGCAGAATTTTATTCAGTAGTGGCCTGGCTGTGCTTCAAACTCCCCTGCTCAAGAGCGGGATGTGCTGCCAGAATACCACAGCTCTTTTCTTTCCCACCTACTTAATCCTCCATGAAAAAAACTTGCTTCTGGGCACCAAATGGACAGGAAAGAAGGGCACTCTGTACCACCCCAGCTGTCCTGGTTCCTCAGTCCCAGATCTTTGATAGCTTTACAGACAAGATTTAGCTCTGCAAAAAACACATCAAAGTTAATGACTGGTGAATGTTGGCATTTTGGTCCAGGCCACCATCTACCCTCTGGAGCTGGAGGGGGATTTGCTTTTATTTGGCTGCCTCATGGTCATTGATTGCTGATAACCCAGAGTGTACTTTGATATAGCTCACACAAAAATAACACATTTTATACCAGCAGAGCCCTCTCCACAGCTACAATTATCAGAAAGATAAGCTGTCAGGTGATCTGCCTTCTCCAAGGAATCTGCCATCCAGGCAAAGCACAGCACATGTGTTACTGTATGGGCACCTCTGCCAGTTCACTTCTACAACATTCTTTAATTTCTGCCTGAAAATTCGCCTCTGATGGAAGTAGGAGAATATTTAGGAACTGAGTACTTCTTAAAAATACCAAACACAACAAAACAGCATTTACTTAGAATCATAGAATCACAGAATCATTAAAGTTGAAAAAGACCTTTTAAATCACTGAGTCCAACCATCCGTCTAGCACCACCACTGCACAGATTCAGCTCCCAGCAAAAATCATGCTCATACTAATAGGAGGCTTAAGTCTAAGGTTTAATGTTTCACAGCTCTGCTGTGAAGAGGAGGAGCAGATATTTTCAGAGTTTGATGTTGCATGCTGTCATGCATCTATTTCAACTGTTAATATTATCCCAGTGAAGGACAAAATTTCTAGCTTTTGAACAGGACACATTGCTTCATTCTAACACTGAAAATTCTGGAGTATGAATCGGTATGAATATGTAAATATTCACTCAGTGAATATTTTATGTGCAGTAAGACAATTTGGGTCACTTTAATGTTTTATGCTTTCTTTTTTTTTTTTTTTTTTTTTTTTTTTTTTTTAATCTGGACATAATATGAAAAAAGGAACAAAAGTGCTGTCCAGGACAGGAGCAGTGTGTAAGACAAATGAGTGTTCAGAGAACAAGACTTTTCAGAACTTCCAGAAGTTGCCAGCAAGTGGAGTTGCTAAACTGAATATCCCCTGCATCACAAATTTTTATTATCTAGTGGGCGATTGCTCTGGAAAGTCAATATTAGCATAAAAGTCAAACAACAAATTTTTAAGTTCAGTAACATTAACTTTGATTCCTGTGTCAATTCACAGTGAGTGACAGGATTACAGGATATATCCCAGAACCACTGTCATGTTTGCTCCATGATTAACTTTGATACATTCTGTCAACTCTTCTGATGGGAGTCAATAGCAGCTGATCTCAGTCTGGTGAGCTTTCTGTTCCCTGTGTCCCAGCAGCTCTTCCTCAAAGTGAAGAACAAGCCCTGTCAGAATTAGTGATCTAAACTGAAATAATCACCTAATCACAATATTCAACTCAAGCAGAGAAAGTTTAATTTCACAGGTCTTGATTATCAAGCAAAATTAAGTTAGCAGTGCCTGCCAATAAAACACTGTTACTGCTCCTGGCTGATAGGGCAGCCCCACTCCAATACCCAGCTGAGTAACCCCACTGATGTCTGTGGGGTGACCAAGGTGACCTACTGACTACAAAAAATAAAACTTATAATACAGGAAGCTGTCTGACACTTAATGGTCCAGGTCTTAGCTCTCACTTTCTCATGGCCTTATCAGACAAGATTTTCAGAGTGAAACTTTCCATACCAGGTGTCTGCCTAAGGCTGAACTTGATGAATTTTGAGGTGAAAGGGCCAGAATGAGAGAAAGGGACAGAAAAGGTACTTTGCCTGTGTTAGTTTTATTTCTGTTCAAATGAGATGCTCCAGACCCTCCATGCTTTTAAGCAAGGGTTTGAAATTTTGCAGGGCTTAGCGTTGATTTCAAGAATACACATTATATCATTCATGTGAACATTTTCCCAAATTTGGTCACTCAGAAGACCTCTGCCAAGTTCCAGTTTGCACATGTTCATAGTAACCTGTTAGGAATCTGGCAGTTCCTTTTTCTCAACATTAAATATTTTCTGAGCATATTCAACCCCCCTTCTGTGGGCCAGGTAGGCATGGCAGGTTCCACATGGAAGTGCCTGCCCTGAGCACCTCGTCCTCCTGCTCTTCTGACCCACTAAAGAACAACAAAGCACAGGGCACGTGATCTGAAAACACAATTCTCTACCTCTCCTTTTTCTCATGCTGGACTCAACACAGAACTGGTAATCTGAGGCCCATTGAAAAATGAGAAATCTTGAGGTGGTAAGACATGTTTTTCATGCCCCAAAGAACTATGAAACAATTGCAGAACTGTTTTATAGTTTAGTTAAGGCCCATATACTATATACATATACTATAAATGGATCTAAATTCAGTGAAGTTCCTTCTCATTCTTAAGTTAGCAACTGCACCACCAGCCAATACAACAAGTAACACATCCTAAGTCATCACTTAACTATGCAAGAGGATTTAAAAATTTTTAATGATATAGAAGTTGTCACAGCACTCTTTCCTGTCTACATTTTAATACTTGGAAATGTAAAGTACACTGCAGAACCTTAAGTGTAAAACTGCGAGACACTAAAATATTAAGATTCAGATAATGAATTGCAAGATGTTTTTCTTTTGTCCTTGAGGGTTTTGAGTCTTCAGGGTGTGATTTTACGGCATCTGCAACCTCTTCTCCAGGAAGCTCAAAAAATATTCTCTTTTAAACAAAATCAAATGCCAGCTAAGAATCCTCTATCATCATTTGATCCTAAAGCCAAAAGTTCACAGAAAAACATCAACTATCATGAGATTTGTGATAAAAGTGCAAGATCTGACAATCCTGACAATAATTTATTCAGATTTGAAGAAAGAACCTAAATTCAATTACACTTAATCCTGAGAGAAATTATTCAGGTATGAGTCTGTTGAATGCTTTTATGCCAGTGATAATAATTTATAACTTCACCCTGCTATACAGATAATTGGATTTGATTCCCATGGTACCAGGTTTCTGCTCACACCATCAGAAATGCTTTGGTCCAAAAGAATACAAAAATATTGACTACAAACTAGAAAAGCATAATGAATGCTACAGGACAGTGGGACTCACAAAATCCTGTTTACAGGCATGGCAACAGGACACCTACACTGCTCAAGAGTTTTGCCCCCAACAATCATTTATAGGATTGCTTCCAATTTATGCTTCTAAAGTATTATTACCACACCAAAAAGGCCTCATTTCAGCCTATTGTATGTATTGTTCAATAAGGTCACTTAAAAAACCCATCAAAATTATTGTTATGCTTAATTGACTTTTTTTGGTATTCCTTCAACTATATGAGTCAGTGTTTAGCAGAAGGGATCCTTTTTAATGCTTTCACATGAAATAAGCAGTGATTCAAGTCTACTGTAGTATAAAACAGCCACTCTGAATTTACATTACCCATGGGGTATCTACATTTAAATGACTCCCTAATTCAGCATACCTATTGTCCTGAAGAAAATACAGGAAGACTGACTACAAAAGGAAACATTTCTTTGACAAGAGAAAAAAAGCAGGAGCAGTTAAAAGTTTCTCAAGTGATGAGAATCTGAGCAGTTGCATGTGGAGATGAAGAGGTGGGCAGAGTACAGGTGAAGGAGTGAGAAGTTCACAGTCAATGAACTCATCCACACCTGGGAATTACCACATCAGAAATTCACAAGTCACCTGCACTAGGAATACTGTCAGAAAAAACATGTTCATTGCAGGAAAATCTTTAGAATATTTCCAAAAAAAGAAAAAGTGTCAGTAAGACCAGTTCTTTCTACTTCATTTACCCTTTCACCAGTTGTGTCTAATCAATAGATTAATAAAACATGAAATTATGAGAATTTATGAAGCTTAGATGAAAAATGCATCTAGGCCATAGTTTCCTGCATCAGGGCCAAAAAAATGTGAAGGGAACATTTTTTCATTACCAAGGACATAAGAAAAAGAGCTGTTCATAGTTTAAGAAATAGTTTTAAGAACCACAAAGGATAAAGTTAATAATGATGGGTATTATTAAGTAAGTGATAACATCTTCTAGAATAATGCAAAGTATGTCAGGTGTTAAACAGGTTAACATGGCAACCAAACTGCTTCTCCTCACTCCAAGACACTCCCAGGGGATGGGTTTGGATGGTCACAGCAAGTCCAGCCTCAGACCCAGCATGGCAGGTAGGAGGGCAAAGGAGGGCTGTGTGAGCACCAGGACTGGAATGGCTCCTGGTAAACACCAGGAATGGACCTCAGATCTCCCACTATTTTACTGCTGCTGCAGCAAAAGGATTCTTTGCCTTGACGTCTGCTGTGATTTAAATTGATCTGTTATTATTTAAATTTACCTATTTTATTGTTAATATTGCACTGTAGTCCCAATTCCTTCATACAGGGAGGTTTTATTTCCCAAAGCCAAATTAGGCTACCCAATACCAGTAACTATCTTTTTTTTACTAGTCATCACCTGCATAGGTGAATCAAGGTTAATCACAGCAGGAAACTGTTATGAAATAATTTTTACAGAGGAAATAACCAATTAAGTTTCCCCAGTGGCAAACCAGCATAGCTGCAAGTGTTTGAGTAACTCTGGGGACAACAGCATTATCCACCAGCTGAAAGTTAACTATATTTAGTTATTGCTGAAAGTATACTATATTTAGTATATTGCGGAAGCAGGATGTAAAAGAAAAACCTTCATATACCAACAACTATAACTGTAAACTCCATCTTCCATACAAATATAAATAAATGTATGTATGTACCTTCTACTTCAGGGGCTCCCCAACACGCTGAAGCCTGATACATGCAACTTGTTTGTAACATGTAAATCAACAAGCAGAGGCAAAGCTTTCAGCTTCTCAGAGTATCTTCCTGATCAAGTGTGCTTTCACAAACAGATGCTGCAGAGCATGAAAACAGCCATCCTGACTAATTCCATCTCTCTCAGCAGAAGCCCTATCTTTAAAAATCAGTCACCACTGAATGGCCTTTGGACTGCAGAAAATGTGAAGTATGCTTTAATTACATCCCCAGTGGCCTCCCATTTGATGCTCTGTCCACTGTATCTCCTCTGGCAAGTCAGCCTTATCTCTGGATATTTTTCAATAACACTAAACAGCATTTATTCAGGTCCTCACTGATTTACTGTATCAGTCTGTGGCTGTTTTTTCTTTAACAGTTGTTTTGAAAAGTCAAGTCTGCCTCATTAAATAATGTAAGATTTTTAGTAACACATAATGATATTGGCTCATTAATTAACAGTACATGTAAATGGAATCCTCAGAGGATCATGCTGCTAGCATGTTTATACTTAAAGTGTTAATATCAATTCATGTTCTTAGAAGAGAATTCTTGCTTTCTAACAATACATTCTAGTTGTGATTAAGCACCACTCGAGATGGTGGCGCTATATTTTAGTGTATTGTAACATTCATATGTTTCATTCACATTTTATTTCCTCTTTATAACAGTTACTCATATGCATGAAATGAACTGGATAATATAAGCCCTGTGTGGTGAAAATCCCTTTTCTCTGTTATCTAAGTTTTCAGAGACAGCCTCTTGCAGCACTCTACAATACACAGCAAAATTCCCTCGTGCACATCTTACCTCTTTGGTGTGGGTATGGAAGGAGACTGACATGTCCAAGAGAAGTTTCCTCTGTTCCACCCTCCGGACAAAGTCCTGAATCCGAACTTCCAGATGCCGGGCTGCTTTATAGATCTCTTCAGGGTCACATTCCCCAGTCTGAGCCAACTGCTCTGCAGCCTCCAAGAGCTTGTCTGCATTGGTGTACGTATTCTACCAGCAAACAAAGCAAGAAACACAGTATGAGTAATACACTGTGGCAAGTAAATCCCTGAAAGAGGCTGTTTATCCTTAAGGCATGAAAGCAAGCAACAATATTTCCACTAGGAAACTGGTAATACCAGAGTTTTAAAACAATAACAATATTTCCTAGGTGCATTGCCATCTGTGAAAGGAGAATGTATAAAGCTACATAGACTAATGCCTGAGTACACATGAAATTATTTCTTATTTGAAACACACCACCTCAACCCAATCCTGCCAGGCACAGCAATAGGACTTCCCATTTGTTTATTTCCAAGTTCCCTGCAATTTCTCAAAGATAATGGCATGAAGCAAGTGGGACTCACGAGCTCAGAAGGCTACAGTGCCTCACGTGACACTCAGCCACCAGCTCGCTGCAATGGCCTCCCAACTGCTCTCACATTACAGTGTGTAATCATGTTAGCCAGAGATGTCTCAGCCCCAAGAAATATTTGCCTTTCACTGGCTTTTGTGAGCTAGACCATGTCTTCAAGCTCCTTCTATGGTTTTTTTCCTCTTGTCCACTGTTCTGCATCATATTTCCAGATGGAGTGAGTCCATGTGATTTGCTTGCAGCTGCTAATATGTAATGCTCAGTTCCAGTTTGCCCAGGGCATGTACCTGCCCTGCATTATACAAGAATTTGAACACTGCATTATCCTGAATAGATTTACCCCACAGCCACAGCCTTTATGGTATGAGGTGTAGGACTCCTACTTCACAGAGAGGGAACTGAAGAACCCAGAAGCAAATTAATGTACCCAAGGTATGCCAGACTGTCAAGTAAGAGAGGGGAACTCCATCCAACTTAACTCAGGTTTCAAGCTACCTGCCCATCCATTCTCTCTCTTTTTCACATCTCTGGAAAACACCACTCAACTAATACACCAGAGAGTCTCATGAATAACAGGAGAAATGGAAAGTGAGTGCAGCCATCTTCTCCAGAACCATGGAGCTATGACTTAGTCAGCTATGTTTAGGCAAACTAAACAGAGCCAGCCCTTGCTGTCATATAAACGCTTTCTTCACTCAAGATGAGGCCAATAGCTCTTTGGTATTCAACACTTAACAAAATAAGGAGAGACAAAGATATCAGCTTCAGGGTGTTTCCATTACTGGGCTAGATCTTTGGAACTGCTTGGCATCAGCTTGAGACTGCTCTCACTGGGAATTTTAACCTCTGCTTCAACAGTAGAATTGTAGCACCTTCCTTGTCAAAATCCTCCTCAGTTTAAAAATGCATTAACTTGATGCATATACACAAAATACCTCTAACACTGTGGACACACACATATTTCTGAGCATTACATGAATACTATCAAAAGTAAAAGCCATGGATCAAGCCATGTTGCTCCTACTTAGACAATATCCTGCTGCAGTCAACAGTTGTTGTTTGAGAAAATGTTCAATACAGAGATGGAGCACTGACCTCCAAGTTTAATGGGGGAGCATATTTCCAGTTATAAAAAAGCAAAAAGAAAACATCTCATTCACTGTTCATTTTCCCAGTTTCTGAGGGCTGACTATAAATATCCAGTATTTGCATTTCTCCTTTTGGTCTGTGAAGAACATACTTGAGACAGTTTTGTTACCAATAGTAAATTTTTATTCCCTCACTTTCAAGCTACTGCTATAATGGTTAGGCTGTTAACAGCAGCAAAATTTTATGTTTTAATAATCATTTCTTGGAAACCTCTTTAGCTGAGAGTTTGTAAAAAATGTTCCGTTTAATGTGATCTGAATCAGGGTCGAGTTTCACTTAACAGTATCCTTTCTGAATGATCCCCTTCCAATAGTATTTGGAGCAGATGCCAAAGCTAGCACAATTTTTCAAAGTCTAGTCCACTCCAGTGTTCTTCACACATTACCACTACAACAACACACACACCAGTCCAGCTCCCTGAGCAGAAGACTGTTCTTGCTTTTATATGTATTATTTAGTGTACTTGTAAATGCCTTCTTTCTCTCCTTGTGGCACAGATTTGGAACACAATAAAGTTTTATTGAAATATAGTATGGACATAGATTAGCTGCATTTGTCCCTAAGACATTTAGGTTCATCTCTGCTGAAAGCCACACAGTTTACTGACTTCAGTATATATAAGTACTTACTCCAGTAAATATGTGCTATGTTGAGTTACCTGTGGAGGAGATGAGTTCACAAACACAATGACCAGATGTAAGTACACTGGTGAAAAGTGTGTAGGCTGGACCCTAGACTTTGGGGGAGATAGAATTCAGACTGTCCTCAACAGAGGCTCTGGCCTCACTGCACAGACAAAAAAAGATGTAGCAGCCCCTTTGCATTGCACAAGGTTCTCCAAAGGCACAGGGGATTTTCTGCAGGAAGCTGATGGGGTGTGGAAGGAGCCACACTCAGTGTTTCCCTGGGCTCTGACAGGCACTGTCAGCATACAGGGATGCTTCCCTGAAGAATGCATACCTAATTTGGGATGTGTTTGCATAAATGTGTCATGCACAAAAGGCTTGAACACAGCACATTTTGAGAATAGAGACATTTTTCTTCACCTTTTTTTCTGTCTTTGTCCACTGAGGTCACAGGTAAGTGTCTGAATTTAAAGACAGGTGCAGTTTATGATAGGAAAAACAACTAATGGTTATATTCCTGCCGTTCTAGAAGGAAGGCCTGGTGCTGAGAGATTTCCAGCTCACTGATGCAGATTTAAAAGATTTAGATACATTTCAGATAAACAGCCACGTTTGGGAGTTACCCACCCTTGCCTTGAACTCCTAAGCTTGATGTGCTCCTGAAAGGACTGTCCTCCTTCGTCAGCTGTCTAGATATACACACAGCACAGGCCAAATAAGCCAGAGGTTACTAATTTGCTGAGGGCTTGCTCTACTTCTCTTCTGTTTGTTTGCTTAAAGTGCACATAAATCATACCAGATGTTGTTACACATATCAAATATTTTCATGTACATCTATTTCTCTACAAGCATTGAATCAAAGTGCTGTTGAAGCTGAGAGCTTCATTCTGGTTGGTGCTATAATGCTGCACTGCTTCCCTGCTCCCTACATTTTCATCCTGAGCTTGCTCTCTTGCTAGTAAGCTCTTTGGGGTACAGACTCTTATTTTATTATTTGTTTGAACCACTTTATACTTTTTGGTGTGACATAACCCTGGGTCAGGCAGGGTGAGAATCCAAGACAGAATTAAGTTCTACAATGAAGAAAAGCATGAAATGCCTCCTTGTCCCACCATCCCAATCCAGAAGAGGTTAGCTCAGATTCCCAGACCTTCTGAGATCTGGCAGAAAAAAAATAATCCATGAGTTATAAAATTATATGCTTTCTGAAGTTTTAGGGTTGTGTGGCATTTTTCTTAACACTGTCTTAACCCATGAGAGAACTGTCATGTGCAAACCCTTGAAATTCTCAGTGAACTGCTAACTGGCATTCTACACTTCTGCACCATTTCATGCACAAAACCAACTTCCACCTTATAGCTCTTAATTATCTTTGTAGACCAATCTTTTCATAATGACCAATTTCAATCATGAAACCTGCAGACCCAAGGAAATCTATCTATCTATCTTGGTGAACTTCCTCACATTTTTAAAGTATTAATCAATTTAGCACAGCATTTTGGTTTTGGCCCATGTGCTTTTACAGAAAATTACTCCATGTAGTTTTTATCTACTGCTAGGAACTGCACATGTAAGTAGTTTATTGCTGCATGTTTTTAGGCTGATTACATTGAAAATAGCTGTGTCTAGTGATAGTCCAGGGCAGAGTTCATGCCCTTAATCTGGACAATTTTTTTCCAGAACAATCTGCCTCTGCACACTATTTTACAGCTGTTTATTTTATTTGAGGGATTTTCATGGTAACTGTCTCCAAGCTCTCCAAAGTGTACTGAGCCATTCCCATCAGCCAGAGACAGATGTTTGTTGTAAACATCAGGAGAAACATGGAGGGGGGAACTGGGCAGGTGATCAGGTACATGATCACATTAAGCACAATCTACATACCCCAGACTTCACTTCCCAAGTAGGTGTTGGGATAAGGGGAATGAGGTAGCACTAGTCTGTATTGACCAAGCTCTGGGGCTGTGCAAGGCAGTTCCAGGCAAAGGTTCCTTGTATTGATTCAGAGAGCTTTGTCACCTGTGTTTCACCATGAAAAGGGCATGGAAGAGAAGGCATCTCTGGAGTCCAGAAATTACCAACTGGAGAGAGAAAGATGACTAGCTTAGACCTGATATTCTTGACTAAAGACAGGTGATGTGAATCCCTCATTATGCTTGCAGGCTGAAGTTTAGGAGACTTATTAGGCTTTCTCTGATCTGGTATCTCCTTTATGCTCTTTAGAGTTGTGACTTGACTCTCCAGTACCAAAGATGAAATGTCTGTATCATCACTCCTGCTGGGAAGCTGGGATGTCAAGACAAAGTTCAAAGCCTGATACATCTCTTACTGAAAACAGTAAAAAGGATTTTACTGACTTCAGGGAGAACTGGGTCAGCCTTCTAACCATCTCCCCAAGATCACAGGAGAGAAAAAATGGCAAAGGGCTAAAAATAGAACTCTGAAGGACTGGTACCTGTTCTGTGCATAGACAGCAAGTAGAACTCCTGCCCAAAGAAACTACAGCACGATTCACTTGGGCAAAACTATAATTAGAGAGCTGATTCTGCAGTTCTTGTCAAGCCTTATAAACTATTGTTATCCTTAATTATAAAGCTCGGTTACTGCTATCAGATTCTTTGCTCAAGCTACTTCATTAAAATTAGCTCCAGTATTTGTTGAGGTTAAGTGATCTCACAGTCAGGCCTTTGTGAAGAATTATATCTTTAGTAACTTGATATTCTAAAGCTAAAATAAGCGACCACAATGAAACATTTCTTTGATAAATAAATCTGGGGTTTAAGGAAGCATCCATCTTTGTCAAAATTCCTCCTCCCTTAAGAAGGGCAAAGGCTAAGTGCATATGATGATCTAATAGAAGTTGTGATTTTATTCCGTTTGAATTGCACATAATCAAATCAAGACTTATATTCTTACTTGTGCTCTGTGATTCTAATTCAAAACAGACTTACCAGGAATTATAGTTACAGAAGTTACAGGCAGAATATCTCTCTGAGGTAATGCAGCCACTCACTCTGTCAGTACAAGATTGCTCCCCACTATAAACTAGAATGGAAACTTCTTCAGACCTTTTAAAAAAATATCCAGGCTAATGAAATTTCCATCAGCACCTTCTTCTTCAGACTGTTCTTCCCTTAAACATGGCAATTCATCTTTAGTTTTTCTTGTCATCATTTCATTCCAGTTCTCCTTGCACTGATATCATGCTGATAACTAATGACTACTTTACAGCTCCAGCAATCCCATTATTTAAGTGAATTGTATAAAATATTATGTATAATATATTGTGTATATATGTTTTAAATACAAATGTATGGAATTTTTCAGTATTTATTAGATATGAAATATTCCCAGGAATGACAAGGTGGATACAACCCAGAATCCTTGCTGACCATTGTGAAGAACCCAATATTTTCCTGTGTATTTTTACTTTTATTTATGATTTTCTCTCAGGGTTCACATACAAACCGAGATGAATTTATTATTTGAATTTAAAAGGGTGACACGCATTACATCAACTGCTGAAATGCCAGACAAATTGATTAAAAGCTACCTCATACCTTCAAACTAATAAATAAGCAAGATTAGAATTAATAGCTGGGAATACATTAGCTAAAAGAATTCCTCTTTGTGCTATTTCATATTGAGTGCTTACTTTAGATTAAAAAAATTTGTTGGCTATGGTGTATTTCATCCCACCAATTGTTCATCTCAATCAGTAATGGACTCATATGTCAAGTAGAAAACACTCCCATTACAACAATCATGCTAATTAACTCCAGTGTGATCACAACCATTATTCAATGAAATGCCAGTGAAATATGTATTGAAACAATGTTTTAAATTATATTTAAAATCACACATCTCATCCAATATTAATAAGTATATAAAGACACATAGATGCACATCTGTGTGTACATAGTACAAGTACACAAAGAACAAAAGCTTGCTTGGCAAAGATCTTCACTTCTCAGCCATCTTCAGTGTCATCCTGAGACCAAGAGAAGTGGACAGCTGGGAAAGCAAATTACATGTAGGCTAATTTTGTTCTTATAAAGATATTTCCATTTTTATTTTCTGCCACCTTACTGGTCTTCTGGTAAAAGCATATCCAAACAGAATATTAAAATGAGATGATGAAATACTGCTGTTCCAATATTTTATGGTCTTTACAAGGATCTGTAAGAATTAGGGAAGATATCTGAAATTGATGATTATTGGCTAGGTTTTATTCTAGTATTCTATCCTTGGTAGTAGACATGAAAATAGCTTGGCCCTTTAATTTGGGAACACCCTTGCACAGGAAAAGGAATGTGAAAGTGAGCAGCAGCAAGGAAAGGACAATGAAGACAACCAAAGAGTAGTTGTGGTGCCAAACATGAAACCAAACTCATACTGCTTGGTGTTATCCAGCACACCAAGTGTACCCCTAAAACAGAATTGAGTGTATCACTAAAACAGAATTATCACTGCCCAATTTCATAATTGAGTAAGTTGCAGAGTATACAACTGAGAGCTGCTCAAGTGACTGAATAGTAACTGAGCCTTTGAAATTCAGCAAAAATGAGGAAAACATTTTCTTTTGTGGAAATGACAAGGGAGCACAAGAAGACAGACTGTCAGGAGTGAAATGCAACTCCTTTTGAAAGCTTCTTAAATGATTAATATAATCAAAAAACCCAGCTGGTTCACAGCAAAGCTCCACAACTTTTTTATGATAGGGGCAAAAGGGAAGGCAGGTGGAGAAATAAACATGGAGCAGTTCCAAGGTGAACAGCAATCCAGGAGGGCATGGTATTGTTTTCTGTCCCAAAAGCTCAAATCACATCTTTCCTGAGCCCTACAGACATGAGTGCAATCATGACAGCTTTATCAAGTCTGGGTGCTCTCTGGAATTGAAGTAACTCCAGGCATTCTGGGTTTGATATCATGCTCATGGTTTGGAGATTCCAAAGACACAGCAACAACAGTAATAAAAGGCTTTGGACTGTCAGCAGCGCTGGCAACAGCCAGCACCAAATACAACTGGCATCATGGTTGCCTTGAAAACAAAAGCAGAAACAAACTTGTGAGAATGTGAATTCTGTGCCTATATTTTTATAAAACCTACTTTACATAAGACAGCAAAACATTTCCTCTCCGATTCTTCCACAACCACTACTCTGACTCAGCTATGCTCTTATTTCCATTAATGTGAAGATATGTTATAACACCTTTCCTGAAGCCCATTTGGAGTGGCATGGGACTGTTCATAGAATGAGATAATGCTTAAAAGAAGAAAATTTGGCAAAACTTTGACCCACAATCTCCTGATCTTTCAGCTTAAGAATTCCTACACAGCTGAATATTGAGACCACCAGTCTGGAGCACAACACAGTGCTGCATATACATCACATAAAGATCATTGTTTTTGTCTAGTAATAGATTACAAAAACGCAATACAGGCTGCTGCAAAAAGGTAAGTGTACCACTAATGCACAGGACCTCCAGATTTGCAGCAAAATCTTTTTTTTTTTTTTTTTTGCCATAAATGAAAGGCCATCTCTGACAAGCAAACTGATTGTTGGCAGAAAAAATACAGAGGAAGATATACCACATCATTTTAGCACGGTCAGTGCACTGCTACTACCTGAGGAAGGATGCAGAGATTTAATTAAATTTTTCCTGCTGCTCCTTTGAAATACAGATTTCCTCCCTGACATGCTGCATTGCATCAGCTCCCGTGCACCAGCCCAGGTGGGAGGGTGCAGGAAATGCTCTCAGTGAGGGCATCACATTTTGTGGTACCATCTCCTAGCACTGTCTCCATTCCCTCAAGACTCAGAGGGAAGCAGGGAGCTCCTTGGTGTTCTCCTGGGTCCCTCCAATTTGCCCTGTTAAATTTAACTTATAGCAAAGAATCACTTAAAAATTCCCAGAATAAGCCTCATGCTTCAGTACATTGCCTGCCAGAAACAAACACACAATTAGAATAAAACACCAACACTTCTGTTCACAATTTGGGTAATTTAATTTGGCAAAAGGAGGTTTCTCAACATACAGTATCTACAGGAATGGTAACACATCACCTGCCCACCACTCAGATAACATCCACCCCCATTTCCGTGCTCTCTGGACCTCAGATAATTGCATGGAGAATGCCCCTCTGCTATCTACAATAATAAAACTGTCTCCCCCAGCTTCAATTAAAATTGAAGTAACTTTTTACTTCACCTCCTTGTTCTAGCTGAGCATCTTTAGGAGCAGGTCAGCAAGATGGTCCCTTTGGATTAAGAATCTCTTCACTGTCAACATTAATTCATCTCTCTGTCATGGTTTACACATTGGAGTTTGTTTCAAATGAGTAGAAACCATTCTCTGAATCTTATTAGATTTATAAATCAATTTTTCACCACTGTTACTTCCCTGACATGTGAACTGTCTGTACGGCTTACCCATCAAATTAGTTCTTCAGAGCTGCCACCAAAGCAGGTTGGACTAAAGGCTTTGTCTTCCCTAAAACTTCAAAAGATTAAAATCTCCTGTAACACCTAGGAAGTATTGCATTACTATTATTACTTATATTGAAGAAAAATGGAAGGAGGTTTCGCTACCCTAGAAGTAACAGACCATTTTATGTATTTTATACCAGACTTATTCCTATACTTTAGAAAAGTTCCAGACAGGAACTAACATTTTTCATGTTGGCCAGAAAGCACTCATATGGGGTGCACTATAAAAATGTGTTCTACTGTGTGAATGAAATTCGATTCAGCTTATCCATAAGCAAAACAAAGATTTAGAAAGATATCATGGTTTTATTTCTGGCTCTTATTAGGGGGCCACACATGCTCTGAGATAAATATATCTTAATAATGACTTACAGTGAGAGATCTGGTACAGAGGCATTCCCACCAGAAATTTTCATGCTATAAAACATACTGATTGCTGGCAAGTAGTAGATATCCATGAATATTGCAGGCATATGAGATACTGCCCCTATAGTCAACATCTACCATATTTTTTACTATTAAAAAAATCCTGACAGCTTTCTAGTGTACTCTTTATTTAGTGTTGCTGAGTCCTTCCTCTCCCTATCCAATTCCCTTCAAAAATCCCAAATCATCCCCCAAAGGATAAGACTGGCCATAACATGAGACAAAGCAAAGATCAGAGAAATTTTCTTTGAGCTGTCTTTTGATCTCTCTCTGCTTGCTGTCCCTGTGCCAAACCCCACCCTGGAGGCATGTCCAGCAGGTCCAAACAGCAAGTCCCATTCCTGCCAGCATTCTCATCCCAAAATAATCTGCTTTTTTCACATCCCGATGTTAGCACACAAATCAGATTCTGCTCTGTGCTCTGAAATATCTATTTTTTTATAAGAAACCTAAATTTGAATGGTTAAATGACCTACTGACCCAGTTCTCCACCCCAAGGGGGAGCACACTCGGGAGGGATGACTGGCATTTCAGCGTGGCTGCACAGCCCTGGCCGTGCTGTAGGGCTGCTTCTCTCCTGGTTGGTTTTAGTGCATGACAGAGCAGTGAAGCCTGAGCAGTGCCCATCACTCAGTGTGCACTGAGGGGCTGTGCTGTGGCACAGATAAAACTGTGAATCCTTTGGGAAGGGGCCTGGAACTGGGGGAGCAACTCTCTACCCCAAGTCAGAAAAGTTTTTTTGTTTTTTTTTTTCCCAAAGGACAAATGGTCTGAATGCTTTCCTGACTAGGTGGTACTTATGTGAGCCACTTTTCTGGTGGGAGCAAACACCTACCTCTGATTTTTAAGAGGTTTCAGTTAGGTCTATTTTAAGCCTAAACCAAACCCAAGAAGACAACAGAAAATAAGACTCAGATGGTACCAGACCCTTCCCCACCATGGAGCACTGCAGGTTTCCAGTCCTTCCTGCATTCAACTTTGATATGTGGGCATCGACAACTCCAAGCTCTGGTTGTCAGTAAAAATCTTGGCCACTTTCAAAATAACCAGGAGCCAGAGGCCAAACCCCAGTGCTCTCAGCAATCTCTCCCCTCCAAGCAGGAACACCCTTCATTCCACCCCCCAGTGCACTTGCTTCAGCTGACACATTTAACATGAAGGCTGCACATTCCATTCCCTGATACTAGTGAGTCACAGCCACCCTTTTACAACGTGCACTTCTGAGCTGAGCCTTGACATTACTCCAGTGGAGGCAACAGCAGGCTCAGCATTCTGCTTGCTGCAAAGCTGGGGGTCTCACCAATGTCACAAAGACTCACCTACGCTGCCCAGAAAAAAAAACAGCACTGACTCTCATGCATTGGACAAAACACCCTGATAAAAATGAGAGTCACGTGTTAATAGGAGGCAGTGCTGTTGTTCTGGAGCACGCAGTGGTTTCTATTCTATCAGCTGCATATTAAAACAGGCAGTCATGCTAAACTAACACATATGCACATGCTCACTGACAGGTCAGAGACACCTCCTGTCTCAGTTCCTGACTTCTTGCAAATTCTGCAATTTCTTTCTCTCCAAACAAGCATCATTTCAAATGTAGAGGCAGGAGAAGGCTGATTCTGCTTGCTTTTCTCATGTCAATATCAAAATTTCTCTCCCCAGCTCAGCAAAGGAGGAGAGGGCTCTGTGTTTCTGCATGTGGTGGTGCTCTGAACCAGACATTAAACAAAGGTGCCTAAATGCCTCAAACCAGCAGCCATTTCCATAGTGATACAAAACAGCGCTTCCTTGGGACTTGGTTATGCAAAACCAGACCTCACAAACCACAGTTAAAGAGGGCAATATTAATGGCTGGGCTATAAGCACTGAATCAACGAGTGAATTATTTATATGTACATTAGGATTTTTGTCCCTATTCACACATGTAATTCCAAAAGTACTCTGTAAATCCACTGAGGTTGGCCTATGTTTATACAGGGGAAATTGAGACCTGAACACTATCACAGGAAAATAAATTTTAAAAATAGGTTTATATGCAATAAAAAGATGGTTGAACACTTTCAATTTATATATAACCAGTATAAAACCTCTGCAATAGTCTCATAATGCAAGTGTAGTTTTTAGACAATTCAAACACCTGATGAGGGACTAAGAGAACATCCTTCATCTGGACAATTAGGGATGCATGACAGGACAGAAGAGAGGCACAATCACACTGCCAAGCAGCTTCTCTGCAGTGTAGAGCCATCAAACTGGATTCTCCACTCTTCAGAACAAGTTAATTATAAGCCATGTATCTGAAATTGGAAGTGTGATTTTGTTCTAAATCTTGTGCAGCAGAGTGATCAATGGAACTCAGTCTATTTCCAGAAAATTTGCAATGATAACAAATGATAAACAAATTATAACAAATACTTTAAATCTGTCCTTGAAAATGGTTTTACTCTGTTACTGCATACAAATCCCTGATATTGGATTAATCTACATTAAATTTCCTTTTTACCAGTGTCTGCAAATCAGCATATTTGTGGTTTACAGCAATGTCATAACCAGTTGTGCCATTCTCCTAAAGCCATCACTGACTGGCCCGGAGTCAGCAGCACAGCCTGGGGCAGCTCCTTCTACTGCACTAGAACAGAATCACAAAGCAAAAATGCTGATACGATTCACAGTGTTGCTCCTGTCCCCTTGAGCCTTCCCATTATCAATAGCTACAAGAAATTGGAGAGTACCAGTCCACCATCATTACAAATGAGACTTGGGCATTGCTGCAATTAATCTTCTGGAATCGATAAGGTACAGTTTGATAACCCACTGACCTGCCAATAAGAAGAGCACAAAGAAAAATGACCAGAAAGTTTTAAAAGCCTTTAGATGATGATGGTTTTCATCAACACAGACAGGTCAGTCAGAACAGCAGTGTTTTTTTTAAGTGGGTAGATTTCATAGAAATTGTCAGAGGTAAATAGCTTTTGTTTCAGCTCTAGGTTTATTCAGTTGATACATCAGTACCATATTGAATATATTTTTAGTACTCAGTTTATATAACATATCAGTGCTATAATTTTCCAGTGTTCTCTTTAAGAACTTTTGGGCCTAAAAAAAACAAATTCCAGGATTTATCTTCTTTAGGAAACATTGGCTCTCTTCTGATGCCATTATAGAGCCTGTCTAAAAAGAGATTCCCCACTACCAACAGACCATGGAGTACCACTGGCCACCGATTCAGTTCCATTGCTTCCACAAGATTTGCCAGGCTGCTGCTACCGGAGTCTCCACGGGACTGAGATCCACAATGTGCTCTGAAGAGTCCTTCCTTCACACCTCCTGAGGGAAAACACGTCTCACATGCCCTGCTTCCGACTTAGGTCTGGCAGTCGAGTCCCCACAGCATCACATCCGACCCAGGCAATCTGCCCAAGCCTTCCCAGCCTTTCTGGCTCCTGGCCCAGGCTGTGCAGACCCATTTCAGTATCTCTGCTCTTGCACTGCAGATAGGTCCCAAGGCACTCAGAGGCTTCTTGATTCCATGCACAGAGTTGTACCATGGCTCCCATGATAAATTATCTGGCCCCTAGGAATGCTGTTAGAAGCTTTTGGATCCAGCAGGCCCTAGGTAACCTCCACAGACAGCCTGTGTATTGGCAGTTCCACTGATCTCTGCTGTCTGTGACTGCCAGATGCAGCATGATGCCAGCCAGGAGGAGAAACCATGAGTTCTGGAGCTCCTGCACCATGGTACAAAGGCCTGTGTAATCTGCTGCCAGTGGACATTTTTTCCTCTTTGTGTAGAAGTGAATACATTTACTTAAATGAAGTGAACAGGAAAATGCACATTATAGCTTCAGAACTTGCTAATGGCCATGTAAAGGGTGATGAAAATAAGAGTAGGACTGATTTTTGTTGCCTGTCTCATGTTTTTGTTATTTTAAAAAAGATTTGGTATTACTGAAAGTACAGTTATTATTGCCAACTTTGAGCATATTTCTCACCAGGTTTAATTGTCTGTCTCTCCCTGTTTTGGCTTAATATTTCATCCTACATAGGATTTTAGTCACTCAACCAAAAGGGAAAAACCCAGTATGCCCAGCAAGCTACTCCTTTCAACAACCAGAGAGGTCACAAAATTGTAAGAAGTGAAAAAAAAAAAAAATTTAAAAACCCACCCGAGGACAACACTTCCTACATGCTCATTATCAACATGGACTCATAATTTATTCCTAGCTGTTTTATCAGTACTGAACTTCATGACAAACTTTAGAACAACAATGTCCAGCAGAGCTGGAATTTGTATGGGAAAGCACTAGGTTTTTATCCTGAAGGCCAAACAAGTAGCTGTTTGCAATTCAGCTTTGGCCTGACTATTCCATTACCGCACATAGTTTTAAAGCAGTTCAAGTAAAACTATGTGGGACTGAGAGGTCACACAATACTAGTTTTTACCTGCAAAATTTCTTTCTGGATCCTCTGGATATTTCACATGACAAACAACATAACTATTTTTTCAACATATTTGTACCTAAAGTTCTTTTTATCTGCAAGGGCTTTTCAAAAACTCTGGATTGACAGTATTTTAGGAGCAGTGGAGGAAGGGAATACTCTAGAAAGGAATATTGGAGAACAAATTGCTTCTCAGATGAAGAACATCATCTGATCTTTGATTTCTTATAGCTGATACAGGCCTTTGGCTTCCAAGGTCTCTGCTGAAAGCCTTCACTTGAAGAAAACAATAAAAGGAAGAACTGAATCTTAAAGGAACTGTGCATATACACAAAGGTTAACTTTGATGGTGCAAAGCCAGTGTTCAGGTGTTTAATCATCATCTTCCAAAGCTATCTTGGAGGAAGGCAAGCACAGACACCCAAGAACAGGAACACCGAATGGCTTCCCAAATGCCAGAGTGCAAAGTCCAGCATTTTTCTCATATTTTGTCTGGCTCTTCTTCTTTGCAATAATTCAAGAATAGACCACTGCATTGCATTTATGCCTTGGCAAAATGGATCCCATAAAGCTTTCAAAGTTGGGAATAGAAGATTCAGCCTTGTACCTAAGTCAAAACTGTTCTAGACACAAGGCCTGAACCAAGAGCTGCTGCACTGGACAAACCCCATGAACTCTGATGGCCATGCTCAGCCTCCAGTCAACCTTCTCACTGTGTTTGATAAGAAGGGACAATCCTACACATTTTGAGCCACGGCTGTTCAGAACATGTGCTTTGTTGTGATATTTCACCTTGTAAACATCAGTGCCTTTGGATTACCATGAAAAACACACCAACTATTGCATGCAAACACACACAGGTACTAAATGCAAACCCAGTTGTAGCTGTGAGCTTAATGTGGCCCAAGAGCCTTGAGAACAGCTCCAAAGATCTGAGAGCAGCTTATCCCATAAACACAGATGACAAGCATCACCTTGACTTAAACCATGGACCGCCCAGCTTTGCATTTAAAAAAATAAAATATTTGGGGGTGGTTGTTTTCCTGGGTGACCTTGAACAACGTGGTTTTTGGCAGGGGTGGGAGAACACCATGGGACAGGGAGTGAGCCAGCTTCCACTTCTGCTTCATTTCACTGCGAGACAATGTTTGGTTAGTTTGGATGAGAAACACCGGCTCTGTTTGCCATTAGCGCTCCAGGCTCTCCAGCGCACTGTGAGTGCCATCTGCAGGTGGAAATCTGCACTGGTTCCCGGCTGAAACGGGGATAAACCTAAACCACGGGAAATCTTAACTCCGCGTCTGAGGGAAAAGCTCCTAAAGGCAGGAAGGCTATTCACAAAACTACTCCGACCTGTGGCAGCAGAATGCCAGGGATTATCAGAGCAGCTTCCCATGACATTTCCTAATTCTGCAGCAGCACAAAGGCAGCAAGGCACTCTGCGAGCAGAGGAGGATGCTGAGGAGGCCACCTTAACCTCTGATTGCCGGGACTGCCAGAAGAGAGGAAAAGGATACTAAGAACAGGAGAAGTGCTTCCAACACGTGCAGTTCAGCTACATAGTGCTGAAGTGTTGGGAGACTTTTCCAGCTGGAAGGCATGCTGTTCTCAGGATAAGAGCTCTGAATAAGGAGAAGTTGGAGAGCCTAAAATGAAATTATCTTTTGATTTATAACCGTAACTGGCTGGACTACAGTTATCTGATTTGCAAAAAATAATTCCAGCCAAGCAAAGATGCCGTCGTTGGAACACTGTAGCTCCGTCAAGAGTGATATTCCTTTGGTGATGTCTTGATAATGCCTGGCTACAAAATGTCAGTGCATGGCAGGCACTGTGCTGTGCCGAGGATGGCACTTTCACAGGAGCAGCCTGCAAAGGTACCAGCACTGACTGAGAAACAGTTGCAGGTAGACACAAGATAACAACCTCCCTCCCAGGAGCTCTGGCTTTTTAATCCAAACTCAAACATTTGCCATCTGTGCTTTTCATGTAGCATAAATATGTCAGAAAAATTGCCAGGGCTTTGTCTAAACAGCAGTTATGAGAGAAAGAGACCCCAAATTACATTTCCTATTGCCCACAACACAGTGCAGTAAAATCACTGACATTTTCTGAGCACAGCTGCATGCAGGAATGTGATCTATTTGGGCCATGCCTGATTGAATCATTACATCTAGATTTATCAATCTGCAGTTTCTAATCAGACATAGAGAGAGCATGTTCCACCTCTCAATCTAGTGCCATGGCAGGTCAGTCAATCAGAGCATTTCTCAGCACAGCAGTGCCAGACACAAGACTCTAGTTTACACACAATAAGGCAAAACTAGGAATGTTTTGCCCCCTGTTAAAAATGTCAAGACTCCTGAAAATTGCTTCTAGTCTGACCTTTGCAAATGCCCTCCTGAAACAGCAAGAGATAAGAACAAATATGTCAGAGCCAAAGGAAGTGGATTTTTGAGAATAAATTTATACTATATGGCAGGCTAAGCACTTTTATCAGAGAACTGCCAATAGAAAATACCATTGCTTATACTGTCAAGCTCACCAGGTGTGTCAGGAGAACACTTTTTATATTGTTTTATTTTTTTAAGAAAGACAAACATAACCCTTTTTATTGCTATTAAAGCTAGTAATTAACATCCTGATGAGGGGAATGGGCAAACTCAACAGCTTTTTTAGGATGGTGGCATATCTTTATTATCTAATATGCTTTATTACATGGTTTTATTGGGGAAAAAGTCCTGCCAGTTACCCACCCTAGCCATGGCAAAGATGTTTGCTAGCTTGAGAAAAATTACAAATATTTAAACTTAGAGCAATTTCCAACCAACTGTTAAGTGTTAAGCATCAAGGAGGGAGTTAGGAAAAACAAAAATTGGTCATAATCAAAGTAGAGAGGAGATTTATTCCCAACCGTAAAATCAACCCCACTAGAAGTTTCTGCAAGAGAACTCCAGGTGTGATAAATTTATGGACTCTTTTCTTCCCTCACTATAACTCTGTCCAAAGCAAAGAGGGTTGCATTCTCAAGTCCTTGAGCCCAGATAAAGCCTGAGATTCCTTTCACTTTCCTTCACTGCGTGTCCCCATGTCCATTTGCCAGCACCACATTCCTGTGAAACACTGCAGACAGGCCTCATAAATTAGCAGTGCTATTCTCATGTGAATGCACCAGAGCAAAGTGTTCCTGTCAAAGCTGTTGGGAAGGAACCAGGTTCAACTTGTGTCAATTATTTGTAATTAGGATGCACTATAAACTTCATGTTCACAATGGTCCAGGCAGGGCAATGAGCTGCTGAGTGATTCTACCCATTGGCTGTAAAGGAATCAAATTCAGAGGAGCCCAAGAGGTTCTGTAGCCTCATAAATGACACTTTTTTCTTTCCTCTTCATCACCCTTTGAAACACCCACTTTCACTTGAACACATGTGGTCACCCAGTGAACAAGATTCATTTGCTCTGAATTTGGCCTTGTGAAGTGAAAGGAAATGTGTCTGAAGTTATCCACAGAGAGATGTGCTGAAGTGGTATAGAGGGAGGCCTAACAGGGAGGTTAGAAAAGTCTTCAGCAAAGTAATTATATTCTGACTTACCCTAGTACCTACAGGTGCAAACTGCACACTCTAAAGTTCCTCAACCCTGATGAGGGGATGGATCTCCAAATTCCACCAGCCCATGGAGCAAGCCTTAATGACCTGCTGTTTCCATGTGCAGACATGGCTTGCTCTCACCTCTGTTGTCAGGACCCTGTTATTTTTCTGTCTCTTCTCACCTTAATTTGTTTCCTACATTTCTAGTTAAGACGTACTCAAGAGAGAATGTAGGAAAAAAAATGCTAACTATGATCCAGAAAATGTGAGATGTAATGGGAATAATGAAGATAATGTATCAGAGGAAGGGGATTTAGAAAATATTAATGACACAAAGGGCATGAAATCACCTTGTTTCAGCTCCTGTATATGACATGATCCTAATTTTCATTTGCTAGCCCAGTATAGCATCTAATAACATCAGACTCGAGCACTCACTCTGGAAAGAACCCTAATATTGATTTTAGGATTGAAACTAACACTAATTTGTGCTTTTGGATGAGGCCTTCCAGAACCATGCTTTGCAACCTCCAGCCTAAAACCCATTTTCATAAATTTGCAGAAATTTAAGTTTTTTTAGAAATTCAAGCCTATTACCAGAAAGCTTAATTCCACAGGTGGTTCCATGAAATTTTAGAAACCCACCAATGCAGAACTGCTACTTTCAGGCTGTGAGATTTGTCAAAGTTATGTAAAGATTTCCCATCCCAGCTGAATCGTAACACTGAAATTCATTAGCAAGCCAAGCAATGGGATACTCCTTCAAGAGCTGAACATCTAATGAAAAGAAGTATGTTGGTAATTTGAATTTCCAACAACATAGATAGGAAAAGATTTTCAAGGAATTGGTGAATAAGAATAATATTAGCAGAATTAAATATGCTGAACATGGTTAAGAGGCACACAGGAGAAGACATGACAACATTCTACAGATATTTCAGGATGGTTAATTCATCCCATTTTCTGGGATTTATCCCCTTAAGGGAGATAAATAAGACTACAGGGATATAAACAAGGAAATAATAATAAAAAAGAGATTGAGAGAAATATAAATGCAATATGAGGGAGAGGAGAAAAAAAATCTTGTCAATAGCTGCCATTAGGCAGTGAAATATTTTCCATGAGAAAACAGTGAAAGAGGGATGTCCCTGTTACTGAAAATATCTTAAACTAAACTAGGCCAGCACATGGGAAAGGTTTTGCAGAAAACCAAAACTAAAATCTAGTAAATTTTTATTTTATGCCACACTGAAACATTTGAGCAATAATCTGCCCTGTGTGTATCAGGGGGACAAAGCATCTGATACATTCTGCTTTACATGGATCAATCAGGAATTTATCCAAAATACCCAAAGGAGAAGTACCTTTACAGATTATCAGTTACAGATAGTAGATGTTTCAAATCTACCTCAAAATGGTGTAACATGATGTGACAATCAGAGCTGAGACTGGGTAATTTCTGACTATGGATACTTAGGGGGAAAAAAAAAATCTACTCAATCCGTGGAAGAACTTACAAAAGGTTCTCTTTCTTTTAAATTCTGTAAATAAGGACAGCATGCATGCTTAAACTTCTACTATGACTCCACTTTGAGGAATAGCAGTAAAATATTAGTTTTCTACCAAATTCCTGGAAAAATCTTGCTTACAGTGTTCTATGAGTTAAATTAATAATAATAACAATAACAATTTCTACCTGTAATGATTGCCTCTCAGTTCAAAACAAAAAATCCCTTCCACACTGAAGGATGGGAAGGGTACTTGTCGTTACTGCAAACTCTGGTGTTTCCCTGGCTTCTTGACAGTTGCTTCCCACCTTATGCTCAAGGCCCTCAGTCTCCACTGTAGGAGTTAGGATTGATTTTTCCATCATGCTCACTCATAACATTTTCCTCTATGTCTCAAGAGAAAGTGTCCCAACAGCAGCTTTCCTGTAAGCTGGTGGCAATTTCTCATGGGCTTTGAGACCTTTCATTGACCCAGTATGGTGATTTTCTGATTGTAAGTCCTGCAGTGTGCATGCTGACTTCCAGACCTTGGAGACAGGATCCTGGGCAGCTCCAAATCATTGAAGAGAGCAGCAGAAGTGTGTATCACAAAAACAGTGATAGCCTTTTCTGGATATACAAAAGGAGCAACAAAAATCAAGTCAGCAGGAGTGTCTGGTTCAGACTCTTACCTGTGCTACCTCTTCAAAATCATCATGTCTTTTCTGCAGCGCACGTGCTCTGTGTAGAGACTTCCCTACTCCTGTGTGTTTGCTCAGAAAGGCTTCCCCATGATTTTCAATCCAGTCCAGTACCTGCCAGAAAAGAAGAACATCCAGTTACCTCTCCTGTCTCAGAAGCACAGAGAAACCCTGTGAGGGTGGGTGAGGATGGAACAGCTGCCGAGGAATGCCTTGTGCTTGCTATGGGTGAACACAAGCAGCTCTGTCAACATTCATTCTAAGTGGAGAGAAGATAAATGCTCACGTATGCTACTGCTAAATCAGGTTTATTGAATTTTTGTTATTCAATTTATTTTGAAGTGTAGCTTAGTTATTGGAGCCTGGCAGATATTAAATATTTACTTTCACATAGATGACTTTTGGGGAAAGGGAATCAGAAATCTGGAATCTTTTACAAGAAGCAGCCTCCTTTGATGAGCTTGTGTAAACTGCAAGACAGCAACAGCTGATTTCACATCTCAGTGTGAGAGGTAGTCCAAAAGCATGGGGGACGGATCAATTAAAACCTATTCTACATGGGGAGAAAGCATTGTCAGAGTTACTGGAATGAAAAGCTTAAGAAACCTTCACTGCAGACCAGACAATATTGACAATGTGAATCTTCCTATTCTTCCAAGTCTTTCTACTGAGTTCCAAATGTAATTGATCCTTATGGAAAAGTATGATGACAAATCTGATACTCTGAGAGTTATCAGAGGATTGTCTTTTTAAAGTATGTTATCTGTATGTGCAGCACCCATGTGGAGTTTCTTCTCACAATAACACTGACACTAAAACTTAGTTCAAATCTCTTTGCGGTTTACTACAAGCTAGAAGAAAACCCCAAATTTGACAATATAAGGTTGGGAAATTTCAGAATGAGATTGATACTCTTTCTCCATCTCTTTCCAATACACAGAAGTTGAAGGAATACATAGTACTATAGCAGCCCTGGTATTTCTGTAACAGGTGGGACTTCCTGCAGCAAGGAGCCCTGTGCTCCCAGCAGCTTGTGGATCCTCACTGCAACCGATGCCAATGGGCTGGGATATGACAGCTGGAACTTCTGTCACTCTGAAGGGACAAGACACTGCTGGCAGCCCCAGGATAGTGACAGTACCGCAGATAAACCTACCATTGGAGAAATGGAAGATGGGATTATTTATTTATTTATTATTTCAGGCATTTATTGGCTTGGTCGTACAGAATCTAAACCACCTGAGCTCTGAGGTGTTTTTTTTTGTAATGTAGCTCCCAGGTGTATTTTTACAGGAAGTACTAAATACAAACAAAGCCTTATGCATATATACTTACGTTCCAACCCTATTTCTTCACAAAGAAAAGCATTTTTAAAATTAAAATGTTTTGTTTACAACACATTTTTTATCCACAGAGTACAAGTAATTTCACAAAATGGGGTAGCAAAGCACTTTATGTCCTGCAGGGACAACACGTATTTGACACAAGTGACACTGTGGGGAGGATAAAGCAGGACCAGATGTGTTGGCAGTTCAGCCATCACTTCCTGCTTCCCTTTCTTTGACCAGCTTGTCTCCCACTTGCTCTGTGTACAAAATCCCAAACACATTTCTTCAAATTGCTTGACAGCCATGTGCCAACTGGTCTGCTAAGAGCTTTTCTGCAACATGTTTTTGACTAGGAACGACTGCATGACTAGGAATGACAATTACTGGGGGCCAGTCTCCCAGCATTTGTGTTGTTAACAGTCTGCAAATAATCCCATTAACAACCTCTCTTCCCTTGTCAGGAGTTTTCAACATATCTATTATAAGTGGAAGCAGAGCCAAATTCAAGTTTGGACCAAATCTCATATTCTTTTTTAAATGGCAAATGGCTTTACTTTAAACAATGTTTCATATTAAATTAGTATGCAGTATGTGCTTTTTATTTATTAATAATTGATAGCCACTTACTGTAACTCTACAGAAAACTATTCCAGTAACTTTTTCATGCTTATAGCATTGAAGTAGTCATCAGAGAATAACTTGCTGAACAGAATTTTCTGTTCTTGGAGACCCATGTTAACATATCTGACCACTCCAGTCATCAATGAACTTGTTTTCACAACCATTCTGTGAAATACATAAATTCTATAATTTCATTTTGCACAGAAGAGGGGAAAATAAAAACATTACATATGTATATATCATATATGATATAAAAAGTCTCAGTGAATTCTTGAGTTGTCCCAGGAAACTGGCAAAAGACCAGATGTTATTATGAGGTTCTGATAACCTGATAGGCCTAATTATCAAAAGAATCCTCAGCATTTACTAAGATGCTAAAAAGCATAATATGTTTTTCCATATATAATGCACTTGGATCTAATAAGCTCACAATAATTTGCAAGCATAGAGAAATATCACATTTTTGTTTCCATCATAAAAGACATAGAAAGTTGGCACTTTAAAAAGCTGAGATATGGAATAACAGAGTGAATAAAGCAACAGCAAAAACATAAATCTGTGTGGACACAAAGCACTTAATCTGCCGTGCAAACAATGAGGAATATTAACCAGTCAGTCTGTGGCAAATGCAGGAAGAACTCTGAAAGGTCCCAGTCAAACCTGAAATCACCAGCATTTGTAAACATCTATGTGTCAGCATATTTGGAGAAACTCTCCCTTACCCCGAAGAAAGGAAATGTCTTTAGAATTAGAATAACTGTGTAATAATTCAAGATAAACTTTTAACATTTTAATTGAGAGTATGGTCTGTGTAACTTACTCTACTGCCAAAAATTAACATCCTGAGATACAGGTAGACGTTAACGTTACAGTGACTTAGCTGAAATAATTTAATTATCCCTTAAAAACTTAAGAAGCTTGAAGATGCCATTAAAAGTGCAGTTAAGAGTGTTTTCCAAATTAAATCTTCAGATTTCCTAATTGTGCTTTATTGCCAAGCTGTATTTTATTCTATCTAGGAAAGGACTATAACTCATGAGTTCTTTGGAATTAAAAGAACTGTTCTGTTCAAAGCTGTTTCTGTTCACTGGGGTAGCTATAATATGTTAATATCTCTTTTTAAAAAATTATTTTTATTTCACTAGTTTAAGATCAACATTGATAGAAACATTATTTTCTATTAGGATGTGCATGTCCTGTCTCCTTATCTCCTCAAGGGCATAATTACACACCCAGCAAAATAAGCAGCAAACCCAGGTCACAGAGAAAATGAAATAAAACTCAGTACAGCTAGAGCAGGCTGACTGTGCCAGCTATTACAGTCATTATATGGCTCGATAACCACAAAATTCAAAATGCTACCTGGAGGAAGAACAGCCCTAACTGTCCCTGTGGAATGATCTGTGTAACTGTTAAAATAATAATAGTGGCAATTCAGACAGGTTTCATGTGAGCAGAGCATTGGGAAGGAGGTATTTGAAGAGAGCCACTTCCAGAGCCCTTTCCACACTCCTTGCTGAGGATCAAACTCCTGCCTATGGGAAGTCTACAACCTATGGCATAATTAAGGTGGCAAAACAAATCCTGCCCAGGTGGGGCCAGGAGAGTCCACTGGCAGGGAATGCTGATAGTTTTTATGGGATACCCTAGCAAAACACGGGAATAAAGAGGAAAAATGTTTTGAGAGGGAAAAGGTTGAAGAAGCAATCAGGCAATAATTTAGGAAAGTTCTGGGATGATTCCTCTTCCTCTAGGCTAATTTGTATGATGGGAATATGGCAAGATGATTACATTAGTGCAATTAAGGTCAAGTCTTTTAAAAACTTTAAAAAAGTTAATTTAGTTTTTAAATCATAAAATAAAAGCAACGAGGCTCTATTTTTAAAGGGAAAACAGAAATTTCAAGGCAGCACTTTGAAAATGAAGTCTCTTTCTGTAGGTATAAATCCTAATCAGAAAATGTGAAAATTAAGAAACATCTTATAACTTTATCCAATTTAAATCAAAATCTCCTTGGGAACCAATTCTTTCCTAGCAAATCCTCTTGATCTGCACCCATTTTACATGAACACAAAATGTCAAAGGAGTAGTAAATCCATTACTTTAAGGAACTATATCTGCTCTTGAAGTTAGTTGAAAAACTTCTGTATTTTCACATCTTTTAAACTGTATTTCTTTTAGCAGAAATGAATGAAGATAAAATAAGAACGACTTGGGTAAGAATCATTAAAGTTGGAAAAGAACTTGAAGATCATTGACTCCAACCCAGCACTGCCAAGCCCACCACTAAACCAGGTCCCTAAGATTCTCCATGTCTTTGGAATACCTCCAGGGATGGTAACTCCACACCTTCCCAGGCAGCCTGAACACTGAGGGTCAAACACAGCAGTCTCTGCCCTTGTCCAACAGGAAGAGATGAGAAGTGTGAGCTGACACAGCGTGTGGTACCAGCGGTGACAGAGCACCCCGACTTCTGCATTTGACCCAGGCCATGTCCAACAGTTCCAGTGTTCCTGAACGAGTGACCCACTGAAGTGCCTTGGCCAAGGGAATCATTAATCTTTGTTACCCTGAAACCCACTGTTGTTGCCATAATGACTCTTAAAACAAGGTTATTCTGAAAACTGACAATAAATTATACTATTTTACACTTCAAGCAGTTAAGAGTCAGATCTTGATCTCAAAACAGTACAAACCTGGTATAACTCAAAGGGGTTAGTTTAACTCTTTGGTAACAGAGTTGTAATAAATTCCAGAGCAATTCCACCTAATTTATTCAGCTTTAAATGAGGCCCCATTTCAAATAGGTGCATAAGCATTGCCTAACTTTAAACACATGGACAAAGCCTCTAAAATTGTGTAGTGAAAGGAAGCCAGGCAGTATCAAGCTGCCACTATGAGCACTTTCTTGCTTGCTCTTGAGGCACTATGGGCTAACTTAATTCTGGTGAGATACCAGGAATTCATAGGGCACTTTAAAATTCACAAGAATCAAACCTTATCTTTACTTTCCTGTAGCTGCTATTATGAATACTCAACAGATCGAAGGCCCTGCATGTCTGAAACTCCTATTCCAGAAGCCATGCCTTTGCCAAGCCTGCTTTTTGTAACCAAGAAATGCATTTAATAGGTTCATATTTCAGATCATACTTTACATCCAAAGCTTATTATAAATGTTTTGTTCCACTGCACAGCAACAAAATCCAATCTTTTCTGTCAAAGCCCTTCAAAACTGTACAAGCCTAGTTAGTAATACTTACTGGATGTACCAAATTTTCCAAATACAAGACAGAATCTCTTGATACTTCATTTTCTTCTAGCAGAACTAGAAGTTACACATCATATATGCATTTATGAGTGACACAGTTCAGAGAAGATGTGCTCTCAGGTTACCCACAAACCACTCCTTTATTGGGAGGCAAAAGTGCCTTTAAGAGATACTTGGCACATTTGCCAGGGAGACTACTGCCTATGAGTAGAGGCAGCAGCCAGTCTGGGATTGTCAACTTCTATCCACTGGAATTCCATCTAGTGGCTAATGCTGCTCTGTGCAGGATGGCATGCCCAGCCCAACCCCTGGCCTGCTACCAGGCCCTCCAGGAGAACTTGGTGTCAGCAACAGCACCAGGGAAGACAGAACAAACACTGAGAATCAGAAGAAAAACAAAATGAAAAATCTCCCCCAACTCACAACAGCTCAAGGAGACTTAAGAAATACTAATCCTCTGTAATGAATAAAATGCACACACAGTCTGATTTAAATCAGTTTCTTTTTGTGTTCCAAATCATTGCTCAAAATAGATTCCTTTTCCCTGTTACTCCTGGCCCTGTCACAGCAGGGTAATGTCAAGTAAAGGTCTAGCTGAGAAAATACACTGAAATACAAAGGAACTTATCCTCTGGCTTTTCCTGCTATTATTAATGGTTTATAATAGAACCCAAAACAAAACTCAGCCATTCTCATCTGTGGTTTCTGTTTCCTAATAAAACCTCCCTTTTTCACTTCTTCATTATAAATTTATGTTGGTGGCACAATAAAATATTGTTACAAAACCTTTTAAAGATGCGGATCACACCTCATGTTTAAACCAGAAACATCAACTTTGGCTCCCACTAAATGATTTTTATTTCCAGAGGCATCTATATCTGACTCTAAAATTCAGATCTTGTTCCCAACAAAAGCCACAGCGAAGTTTCAACTGCCTTCAGCAAACATGGATCAAAGACCCCACATGTGTGAAGTTAAGAGGCAGGAACTATTTGTGCATCCAGCAGGATCTGAGCCTCTGGACACACATCTCAACACCACGTCCTCTTTTCCATGTAGCAATGTGTGAACATGTGTAGTTCCTAGGTTGCAGTGCACAGGTTGAAGCAGTCCCCATGGCCAGGTACAGCCCTGCTGTTGAGTAGAAAGTAACAAGGATTTAATATCAAAAGTAGACTGGAATTGGAGTGATTTGGTTCAATGCCCAGCATGGCAGTTGAGCAAATGACTCAACATCCCTGCCTCCATTCACTTTTCTAAAATGACATTAATCACATTTGCAATTGAAAAAAGCAAGGCGGACAGAGAAAGTGGAAAGCTGCCTTCCACTTTAAGTTTTTGCAGCCTCTAGAAATATGTGGCTCCAAATTTGGTTGGGGATTCGAGGAACCTTTTCCACTAAAGGAACATACTGAAATATTATAAATAATAAGCAATGTGGTGGCAGCTGTACAAAAGGGAACAGGCAATCCATTGAAAGGCAAGGCTTTAAAATCAGCTGCAAGCTGCTCCAAAGCCACTCAGGTACAAATGTCTAATTGCTGAATGTATACCTATAAATCCTGAAATACCATAGCTTGATCTGCCCATGCAGCAATGACTAATTCATCTTCAGAAAATAATATAGCCAGCCACCAAGTTCTTCTGTGTTTAATTCAGCTCAGACTCTAAGTAATAAGAGTCACTTATTTCTAACTGTCTTAAGACATGGTGTATCCCAGTATCACCAGACAAGCAATCTGACATTTCAGAGGAGTTTTTTGGGCATGTTTGTTTGTTTGTTTTAAGGAGGAATTGAGTGAACAGAGCTACACTTATTACCTTAGTCTGAAGACTGGACAAGAAGGATGAACTTTGATACTTCTTCAATCCTTTCTCAAGAAAGAACTCTCCTAAAACACTACAACAGACAATGTTCCCTAAAGTCAGTTAAAAAATTTTTGACCACTATTTTGCCTTTCCTTTTCAGCACAGCTTCTCCATGTTGTATGTGTGGACTCTGCTGTGCCTGGGTCTCCTTCAAAAGCCAGAGAACTAATACAGCTCCTATTAAGTAGGAGTTTTTAATCACTCCCTGCTTTTGCTCCCTAATTGTAGCTATTCCAAAAACCATGGCATAATTAAAGAGGTTTTTTCAAAAGAAAAAACATACAGTCCCATTTACCCATGGAGGGAAAAACAACCTTACAGACCTATCAGTATTTTGCTGCATATTGCAACTAAATTAACGAGGGGAATTAAATGTGGAGCCAATTAAAACATTTTTTTTTAAATTTCCTTTATTCCCTTGTCTAAATTCAACCAAAAAAGAAGTTCCTATGAAGTCAGATTGTAGGTGTTTTTATGAGCTTCCTGGACATTATGTGAAAGTTTCACCTCTGCACAATTTTTCATTTGAACAACAAAAATCTAATCTTTGTAGTTTAAAGCCCCACTAGTTTGCCAAAACAGAACATCCATGTTCTGTTCTTTGCAGTGGGGGCAGCCTCACAAAGCACAGCTGACACTACTGGACACATCTGAGTAAACTATAACTACTGAGACACGTGAGTCCAGAGGAGTGTCAGGAAGTCCTAGATATGCAAAAATACATGCATATAGTCTTATTCACACTTCTCACTGCTTCTAGCACCCACAGATATCCTACAAGCCCATCTGGAAACAGGTCTGTAGGAGTTTATCCAGAGAAGACAGTCCCTGCAGCAGGATCCTTGCTCATCAACAGCTTCTGCAGTGGAAAACACTACAGAATAACAACTCCCCCAGCAACCCCCTTCTTAGAAGTTTCTGTTGCAAAAATATGCAAACTGGTTATGAAAGGGCTGCAGACTTATCAGGATGACTAAGTGAAGACATCCTAAATATCTCCCATAGCAATGGACTGCACATCAACGAGACTGTTCACAGCTTCTCAAGCAGAGGCTCAGAAGTTCATGAAGTTCATGAAGTTCATGGGGACTTGCTGCAGCATTTGTCTGCCATTCTCCACCCATCTCCAAGAACTTTCATATTTTTGTAGACCTACAGACCTGGGCAATAGTCACAATTACTCATCTGAGTATCCCTGATTATTCTAGATATGCCACCCTCCATGGGAAGCATGGCTGCTCCCCTCATGTGATGGTGAGGGACATACTGCTCCCACAGAGCTGCTCCACCTGAACTCCTTACCTTTCCACAGGCTTATAGTGCAAAAATAACCTTGTGTCTGCTTTCTACAGATGACTCCTATGTACTTGTACGGTTCTTCACATCTGTAAAAGTATCATGATGGTTTGGAACTGACAGGAGTTTGGAGAAGAGTGAGAATACAATGTGTTCTGGTCCCTTCCACCTTCTTGTAAAGAAAAAATTGGTCTCAGCTCTAGTAATTAGCAAAATGTAGGATTTAGTTATGTTTCTCTTGGAAACAGCACGTTCAATTCTGGGCTCTGGCAGAGCTGGCTGGGTGTAGGCTGGGCATTTCGAGAGCAAGACTTGACCCTTTCCTCTGGGCATTGCCTGAGGGCACACAGCCCCAGCCTGCTCCTTCACTAAATGCCATCATCTGGGATGTGAGCTGCCCAAAAGGGAGTGGGAATATACACCACATGCCTCTTTTACTCTGAGAAGGAACTTCTTTCTACTTAACATTGCTTTCCTTTGGTAAAGTTCACATTCATCAAATGTACCCACTTATCTTTCATTTTCTCGATTAAATATTTTACTTCATAAAATTTGGCAACTACCTCTCTAAAAACATTCCAAGTAAGAGAACAATAGGCAGACAAATGAAGAACTAATGTTTCTTCCTTAATGCCTGGGTTGTTACTAATGTTCCCAGATTATTATTTTTTAAGGAACTCAAGAAAAGGAAAAACATATCTTCAAGTTAAAAACCCTGTTGTATTCTTTAAATGCTGAACTTGTTTTAGACAAAAATTCAAAGCTGAGTGTGGGTGGAAGCTATAAATAACTACATTTGTGCATTTTCCTTCTGTACAAGACACAGAAAACGTGCTCTGCATCAGCATAGAAAGATGCTGCTGTGCTCTGCATGAAGCTTCTCCAGGCTGACAGGTAGATCATTTCTTTTGCAGTTATGCTGCTGCGTTGCTATTTGTGAGTCTTTTCTGCAGCTCTCAGGAATCATACCTAGCACTTAGCTGCAGGGTAATGAATTAGCAATACAATTAATCAGGATTGCCAGACTATGACCAATGGTAATATTCAGAAAATTCAGAAATATTTTCTTACTTAGGGCATATAGACACTTTTGGTTGTTGCTGTCCATAGCACTAGTTAGAACAGTGATTTTGCTCCTTCTGAGACCAAGATATTTTTTCCCAGGTCTCCCTTTCTTGTACCTTCACATCATTTTTCCAGAAGCAGCTGCTGGGTCAGACATGGCTCTAGTCTAAGTCTGGCTCCCCTCATTGGGGTTGTTTGCTTGGACATAATCAGAGCTTCCTGAGAGAATGTCACAGGTCTCTCACAGCTCAAGAGGATGGGAAGAACATTGTCCAGGCAGAGTAAGCATTGAAGCAAAGGCAACTTGAAAAACTCTTGATTTTTTGCTCAAGCAAATCTCTATTTCATTTACCTCTGTTTCTACCACTTTAGCTTATGCTTCAAAGTTCCCAGGAAGAGAAACACCTGAGCATGCTCAATGTCTGGCCCAGTTTCTTCCTCATGTACATAGGGGATTTCTACAGCTCTTTAGAACCAATAGATAAAACAATATCCTAAATATTAGAAACAGCTTTTACTTTAACAATGCTCAGACTCTGCTGTGATCATGTGCACTTGAAGTTTTATTAATTCCTTAAATAATTATTGAGCATCTTGTGTTTCCTCCTACCTCTAATAACTCTCTGTTTTGCTTCTCTGGCACCATCCCAATGGAAAATCAGCATTTGAAGACCTGATAGTAAGTGGAGACATGCACAGGACTCAGCTGATTTAGATTTCTAAGATCTTGACCTCCAAGTTGTTGCTACTAATGACAGCTATCATCACAAATAATTTTCAGGTTTCTGAACACAGCAGCACAGTGCTGGTTTTGATGTTTTTGAGGAAAAGCTTTCTGATCCTATAGAGAAATTTGTGCATTTCAAAGTGTGGCCTTTCATGGCATGTTAAGTATTTTCCTTGCATTTGTTTGTTTCATTTTTTTTTCTTGGTGGGAGTGTCCAAAATGTAGAAGGACCCCTTAGAACGTATAGCAGGTATGCAGGATGGAAAAAAGAAGCTACACGAACTCTTTAGAAAAGCACATTATTCTCAAATGTGTAAATAGAGCAATTGATTCGAACTCTGCCAATGACAGGTGTGCCTATGGGTTTCAAGAGGAGAAACAAAGCAAAACTAAAAGAGAGTGGATAAAGATTCAGAAAAAATCACAACTGTTCCTCACAGTTCCAACACTCGTTTGCTTTATGGTCCCTTTCAGAGCCTGAGTTTGTAAAACAAAGAAAGAAATTATCTGCGAGATAAATGTCAGACTAGGATAACAGTATCATTACTGCTATCACAAAATGCACATTTTGATAGTATCCACCCAGTGAAACCTGTTACTAGTTTAAACATGACATTTAAAGGTAAGTAACAACTAGAAAAGACGGAGAAAGCAAAGATGAGCTTTGCAACAGAGTATCTTTAATGCAAGTGCTGTGCTCCTGGCCCTAGACAAGCACTCAGGCACTCCCCACTGTGTTCGAGCTGCCTACTGCACCAGAGGGGAAACTGCTGATTGATATTGAATATTGAATAAAATATATTGAATAAAGGATATTGAATAAAGCCCTGCTTTGGGTTACTATGGGGAACAGATTATTTAATCATCCATGTTTAACAAGGCTTACAATCACAGCACACAGCAGAGACAGGTTTGGTAAGAGAACAAATCCCAGCTGGGTCAAAAGGGTCTTGGTACAGTCTTGTGGCAGTAACAGAAAAACTCACCAGGATGGCAAGTGCACCTCTGCAGTAACCTTAAACACCCCTGCCAGGAACAGAGCCCTTTGGGGCTGAGCATCCTGCCAACAGCTAGGAAAACAAAACCTTTCTCCATGGGGCTGTGACCTGATTAGAAACTAGAGGTAAAATGGGAGAGCACAAACCATGTGGGGAAGAAGCAGGAGAGTAAAAATGGAGAAGTAGGAGAACAGTGATGAAAGAAGTCCCTGAATGTTGTAAGTGGCTGCTCCTCATCAATGACTTTTCTATGATCTCTTGTCTTTTAAATAAATATCCACAACATTTAATCTCCAAGTTTATATGTGCCAGGATGTGTGCAGGGAGAAAGGAGTGCAGTACAGGGCTATGTCTGACCTCCTGGCAGCGCTGCCCTGGCACTGGGTCCTGCCCAGTGCTTCAAACCTGCACCGTAGCTTTTCTCCTGCTGTGAGACCCCTGCAGCATCTCTTCTGCTGGTCCCTTCTGTCTGTCAGTCACTGCTCAGGCAAACCAGCTGTGCTCAACATACATGTCCAGGGCAGAGAAGTCACAGCTCAGGACTGCAGGTAACTGGGGAAAGGGCCAAGTTGCTGTGGTGTGTGAGAAGCTTTGCCTGTAGCAAACAGGCCCATGCTGAGCTGGGTACTCCCTGTGCCAGACACAGCAGGGCTGGAACAAAAAGTCTGGAATGTTTACATCCTTGTGCAATCTCCTGTTGACTCTTCCACATGTCACAGCAGAAAAGGATCCTGTGAGGGTTTCAAAGGCTGAAAGGCCAGTGACCTTACAGATGCACCAGAGAAGGCCATGGATAACGGCAGTCAGGAGCTGTTTGTCAATGCCCAGGCTCCCATGGCAGACAGGTAATGCAAAATAAACTAGAATATATCAGCAAGAAGGATCAGACTTATGAAAACCCTTTTCAGCAAGAAATAAACTTGAGCTGTTCAGAGAAAAGAGGAGACACTTAAATGATTCCAAGAGTGACACTCATGAGAAGAATGAAGGGCAGAAGTGTTCGGGGACTTTCCTTGAGCACCTTTTTAAAGAAAAGCTCAATTTTCCCAAACAGAAATTTTCTGTGAAAAACTTTCTTATTTTTCTTCTAGTTTGATGGCTCCAGGGCTACAGCATCCCCTCATCCTGAACTTCCTTCTCTTGTTGTTTCCTAACACTTTGTGAACTTTGAAAACCTGAGGAGGTAAGCAAGCAGGAACCATATCCAAAATACATTTTGATCGTTTAAAGTTAGTTTTTGTTGGAGGAACAGGGAAAATAATAATAATAATAATAAAAAAAGTTTCATTTTGTAGGTTCCCTCCCCCCCACAACTTTTCCTCCTTATTTGGGAAGGGAACCATCTGAAGGTCAGAATGTTTTATATGTTGCTGAAGCCAAAAATAAAAGTAATTTTCTCCATCCCTCAATACACGTTCCATCTAAAAAAAATCCAAAAGGCAGGAAAAAAAAAAACAAGTCAAGATCTTTCAAAACAAAGGGAGTGGAAAGGTGAAAGACCAATGGATAGACCTGAAATGTGTTTGGTTTGCATATTTTCACATTTGAAAGACATTTTTGTTAAAGGGAACCACAGTGTAACATAAAAGAAGTTTATAGCTGTAAAAGTATACAGGAGTTGGAGCCAAGAAGCTCTGTCTAAATGTGCCTGCAGGGTTACCCCAGCCCAGGCAATAGCTTCCAGAACTACAATCCAGGTTACAGCTTCTAAAAACAAGCAAGAAGCTTTGTCTAAGACTTCCCTGTGAGGAATATGAAACAAAAGAAGTTGCCTAAAAGTCTCCTGTGAGCTAAAACTCTGCATTTAGTTAAAAATAATACACAACCTCTCTTCCATGGAAAGAAATACCAGAACTCTTCAGTCAAGTTGGTTTGGTAAGGCAGCTAGCAGAACCAGGCACAGACCACAGGAGATGCTACCAGAGCAAAGAGCTGCTGCTCAGCACAGCCAGGGATGGTAGTTTGTGGCATGGAGCAAGGCAGAGCTGTGAGGATGAGCATAACTAACAGGAATGACTGGAATGGAGAGGAGCAGTGGGCAGAGACAGGTCATGGTGCCAGAGCAGCTCAGCCTAAGTTGGCTCTTGCTACCCAGCAAGACATAATAATCTCAAACCATGAGTGTAATTCATTACAGAGGGGGAAAGTAACCAGCTGGCTGAGCAGCTGCTTCATGGAGGAAAACACAGGGAAAAGTGTTAGAGTTATACATTAGCAACCAGCTTTCATTATGCTCTTTGTTGTCTGGCAAGGTTTTTTTCTCACATCAATGAAAATACCTTTTGTTGGCCATCAGTCAAAAGCAATATGAAAGAGGATTGATCACTCTGAGTGACAGGCAGGACACTGAAAAACTGGGAAGCCATATGAGGAGATAATTGAAAGGAAAGATCAAGGGAAACAAATGGAGTAGAAGAGAATTACTATTTTGGACTCCTAAACCAGTGCCTAAAATAGCATATTTATTTCTTAGCATAACATACCTTTATTTCAATTTTAGATAGTCCCAATAAATCCTATAAGATCTTTCCATAAGAGGTAAAACTGGAGTAGCAATGACTTTGTTGGTTTAGAGCAGGGATCAGACATCCTGACACGAAAAGTTCTAGTCATGAAGCTTGAAGTGACCTTTGGCAAGTTGCTCAACATCAACCTTTTAGAAACCCCATAATCCTGAAATGAAATAAACCTTAATAAGCAAGAAACGCTACTATTATTGTTACTTCTTAAAGTTACAGGGCAGAAAGTTTTCTGGCATTCCAGTCTACATCTACTCAAAGACCTTATTTTTCTCCATGTCCTTATGACAATTACTCATTCTAGCAATTGCTTTCAAAAAATATACATATAGCTGAAGAAAACTCTATTTTATTTCTCTTTCTTCACCACTGCAACCTTTCTATTTTTGCAGGGCTAATCAGTAACAGACAAGCCTAATTCTCTCTCCTCCTTTGCCACGACACTAAGAGCCAACAATGCCTTTCAGAAACAATAAACTACACATCATATTTTCAGGAATCCTGACATGCAAACAATCCTGGGACAGAAATAGATAATAAGGACAGGATACATAATGACTACAAATTCTGTTTAAGTGTAACATCAAATTTTAGTAGTTTGCTGAGGACTGACTTCTCTGCAGAATGCTGCAAAGCAAATCTGGGATCAGGAAGACACTGAATGCCCAGCAGAATGGCATCACACAGGATTTGGGCTCCTGCATCCTAATAAATCCCACCCAACATTAGGTAGTGAAATGAAGGTCTTGTCTAAAGAGCCTACATTATCATTATTTCCCTGACAGTCTGGAATAAGAGAGGGAAGTATCCAGGGCACAATGAGAGTTGTTCTCAGGTGATGCCAGTGTCTCTCCATTGACTATAAAAGAAAACTCTGCATTAGTCTCCTGACTTGGATGATTCAGTTATGCTTCTAAAGACAGGCAGGATAAATACAGACCATGGATCATTACACCTGCCTACAGAGAAGGAACTGCATCTTTATATCACCTTCTCCATTTCCCCATGCTATGACTTGTTTCCTTTTCATCCACTGAAAGATAGATCCAAATCCTCAATGAGTCAGTATGATTTCAGAGGGTTTCCAAGAGAGCTTCTTAGCCTAAGAACCCAAACACTTGCCACTCAAGAATTAGCAAGACAGACCATCTGAGAGGAACTAGGTCTTGAAGGACAGACAGTGCTCTAAACAAGAAAAACACTTTTTGACAGACAACAACATTTTTTTTCTGTTCCTCTTCTCACTTCAATAGGTTCAGAGATCAAGCTAGCTCATTCAGATTTCTTCAGATCTTATCTCCCAGGACAGCTGTGAAGCTCATCAAAGTGGTCTTGCACTGCTCATACATCAGTGCTAAGTAAACTTCAGTTGGTAACTAAATCTGGCTCCCAGAGTTGGATATCCCTTGCAGTACTGCTCTTTATATAAATTAAAAAGTGATCATTATTATTTTTTCATCAGTGACTTTTTAGGAGCACAAAGAACAATGGTCTGCTTGTCTTAATAATTGTGCAAAGGAAAAATGAGACAATGGTTGTTTCCAGATAATTTCAAGTTTCACTTTAAATCAAATTATTAAGAGGATAGTGTATTGTTAATAAGCAACCTCTAAGGTACTTCCAGAATAAATATCTTTAAACAAAAATTTAAACCTATAGTTCTCTGTGAAGAATTTTGGCACAAAAATAATACAAGATAATACTGGTCTAAATTTAAGAGCATTGTCAGACATTGAAAACAGAGCTCCCTTTCTCTTATGTGAGTTTGAAGTATGTAAAGCAATTTGCTTTTTTAGGCTGATAGCTGCAGACATCTGAAGTGTTCTTATACCATACAGTGATGAGTGGTTACAGGGTGCGAATGTCCCAGGCTCTGCCTGGGCAGAAGCACAGAGTCTGCCTCTATACCAACAGCCACTGTCTGAACGTGCCCAAAAAGCAACATGCCACATGATTGCACCCTCCATCAGGAAGCTCTGCTGTGGCCCTTCAAAGGGAGGACTTCTAAGACAGAATTACTGATAAAGAGGAAAAATGCACATTACTTCTTTAAGTTGTGCTCTTTTTCCAAGAACCCTATCCTGTTTGTTGCACAACCCTGAGCACACTGCCAATAAATGCTCCATGTCTTGCAAGCTAAAGGAACTAGAAAAACATTCCCTATGAAATCACCAGAAACTGAAGAAATATGTCTGCAGTATTTTCCTTCATAGTGTGGTTCCTTGTGCAGCAAATTCAGCACAATCTGGTGAAGGAGTACCAGGGGCTGTGTAGCTGTGTAGCATGCTCTTACTCTATACTTTGTCACCACTAGAGCTTAGAGAGACATCCACAGTCAGTAGAAATCATCTTAAACTCTTGCATAATCCCATGCCACTGTGGGTTCAAATTAAGGAATGACAGTCCTTTTTTAATAGTTCAAAATACACAACTAAATCCCTCAGCAATGCTTGGTATTTAAGTGGCCATTTTCACTACATTTGGCCATTTGCAGGACAGATCAGATAAATCAGATAATCAGCACAGATAAACCACCACTTTACTTCCAGCATTGGTTACTTATAAGTCCTCTTTGGAAGATGAGTGGGGCTACAGATCCCTTCAATGCCTGGACTCACACTCACATTGCCTGAAAATGTTCCTATTCCTTTGGCAGGAGCAACAGAAATGGAATGAAAATTGCCGTGAAAAATCAGTTGACAATGTTTAATTGCACAGTCTGTGATGTGGATGGAAGCAAACAGAAAACCCTTTTACTACAATTGTACATCCTTTACTGCATAAATAATAAAGCAGAGAAGTTCTGCATCAGAGGTGTTAGAGATGTCCGTGAGTTTGGATGCACACGAGTTGGTCCTTTGCAGCTGTGTAGGTAAAAGTTGTATCTATCTAAAGTTGGTGTTCTATCAGAACTGTCTGATGAGATATTCATATCAGATAAAAAGCTAGGGGCATCACCAACTGCTGGAAGGACAGGGTTAGTGAGAACAAAGGTATTTATCTCTTAGTCATGGATAACAAAAGGTTGTTTTCTCTCTTGTATCCCATTGGGAGAAGGTTGCCAAGAAGTTTTACCAGTATTGATTCCTTTTCCATTATTTTTGGGGGGCAATACAACCCTAATTAGAACCTCTACTCACTATCACTTATGGCTGGTAAGGTCACACACACCTTCTAAGCTCAGAGAAAGTACAGCAGTAATACTCTGAAAATGTAAACATGTAAGTAACAAACATTAAATGCATCTCATGACCACATCAATTTACCAAAGGAGTTGTGAAAATTCTCCAGAATGCTTTGAACTGTAATGTTTCAATTAATGACTGACAGTGGGAGCTATTTACAGGCTAAATCTGTTCAGATGGCACACAGAGCATGTGATGTATTCTTGCAGGCTGATGTGGCTGAAGTCATCTGGTAGTAAATATAATCTTGACTTAATTATAATGTTCTTTTCTCTTCCTTAGCAATTGTTTATGAATAAATCTCTTGCTTTGCAAGACCCCGTGAAGGTATTATTATAAACAAAGCATAAAAGCAGATATATAGTCTCATTTCCTTTGTCTCTGAAACAAACTACGACATGTTGGAAAACTACAGAATGTTGGAGAACTCTTCACTGCCTTGAAGGGATCAAAACAATCAAGCGTACACAAACAAATGGGGGAGTAATACACAGACCTAATCCTCTAAAATCTTGTGTGAGAGCTAAATGAAACATAAACTGCCTCAAATATCCAAGCATTCTTCTGCAAATGGATGACATAGATCACATGGAGTGCTCAGCATTCTCAGATAGTGTATGGAGACAGACAGATGTTGGCAGGACATTTTTCCATGCGAATGATGTCAGGATCATGCCCTGATCTGTTTTCTCTGTCAGTAAAAGCCAGACACATTACAAGTTAAAGTGCTTGGTTATGAAGAGAGACAGCCTTTCCTCTTCAGTACTCTGGAGTCTCCCACAACCAATGGCAGCTGGTAAATGTAATGATATCAGAATGGCCACATGGCCTTTTTATCCATCACTAGAAGGCAGATAACCACGTAAGGAAACCAAAACTATGTCCCTTAATGTATCTGGGCATGAAGCCAACAGAAGGCAAATCCCAAATTTAGAGAAATCAGATGAACCTGACACTAGTCTAGCTTGACCTTCTCAGTAACCAAGAGGATTTGAGACATCACTGCAGCTGGAAAGGCAACAGTTCCAGCTTTCTTAGCACTGCCTACTCTCTCACCAGTAAAGGTTTGTCAGTGTCACCTTGCTGTTCACCACTGGTCTTCATTTGCCATAAGGAGCCTGCTCCATTTTGCCAAGCAGAGCCACCACAGCTAACTCAACACTGTTCACAGCCAAGAAACCACCAGCATACACAGTACCTCTACATCCACCTATTTTTTCCGCTCTTCATTAACAGGCAGACATCCCAACCAAAGTGAAGCAAGAAGAAAGTAGCACCAGCAGTGGTCTTCAGAGAATCATGAGTCTGTGTTGGCATGCAGGTATGGAAATGATGGAAAGACAGAATTTCCGTGAGAAGCAATGAAGGCTGCAGAATGAGAATATCAGTGTGACTATTCTGACATGAAAGTGTGCTAAAGTACCAAGTTCAAGGCTTGCCCAGACCCTTTAAATATGCATCAAATAGGTCTCCTTTCTCCTTCTACTTTAACAGGTGTGCTTCACTTGAATGAGTTTACAGAGTGGAGAATTCAGGTGAAAGTCTTGCCCATGTGAAACAAAGGGGTTGGGGAGGCAATGGGGTGAAGAACAGCCTTATAAACTTCAGCTATTTCTGAGGCTGTTTGATAACATTTCGTCCTACAAGCTTTTTGCTACCCTTGCTGATTAATGGTGTTGCTGTTTATGGGGCAAAGGGAACGTGTTAGAGTGGAGAGATGCATGAAGAGGCTGGCAGGATAAATCAGGACCTAACAGTGTAAAGCAGTGGAAATGTGAGAAAATATGAGAACAGTTTCCAATCTCAACAGAAATGGAAATGGCATTAATTTGATGGTAAATAGTCTGCAGAAGGGGAAGACCCAGAGTAGAGAGGAGAAAAAGGGAAAAAGTACCAAAAATGGGCCAGTGCATCTGCAGCCACTACAGAATAATGGCATGAAAGTCAAAGGGATTTTTTTTTCTCCCTTGTAGGACAGAATTTCAGCACCTCCTCCCACAGCTATGTTCTAAACGGATCAAACAGTGCAGGTCTTCCCTATCTGAAACCAGAGAACTTCTAAAAAACAACTGAAGCAATGAAGTATTTTACACACTCAGCAACCCAACATTTTTATAATGATCCTAAATACTTTTGGTGTTAAAAGAGTTTCTTGTCAGTTCCTGCCTGTGTTGAACCTTATGGCACCTCACAAATTTTCTTAACTGCTGTTGCTTTCGTGTGAATGGTGCTCTATTTCCTGGGAAGGCTGCAAATGCAGTTTCACACCATTTATTTTCTTTCCTTCTTTAAAACACTATATATTCATAACTCAGCATCCTTAGCACACCATTATTCTTGGTTCACATGTGCAAATGGATGTAATTGTATTAATACATAGATGTAGTAGCAAATAGTCTTGTAAAATGTCTGATGGTGTGAGCTAGTGATTATTTCTAATGATATTTTATAGCATAACATTTCTTATATTAATATTGTAACTTGGCAATCCATAGTGTTTACACTGTTTTTTTATACAGCACAATGTGAATTTCAGTTATGCTGTAACTGCAGGGATTTTGTGCGGTTCATGCTGAAACCCAGCTAGAATCAGAAGTATTTCCTTGACAGAGTGAACCTCTGAGAACACAGCCCTGATGTACCATTAGTACATGCAGCAGGTAGTCTTGCCTTGCAAATGGTGCAGATAACTAGAAATTATATGAATGAGCCCTGTTGAACACAGTTTAACTCTCAAATCCAGTTCAAATGGCACACACTTGGCCTACACAAAGCCTTCATCCAGCTAATCAGTTCTGCAAGACCTCTCCATTATCTCTTGATATTCCATGCCCAAATACTCAATCCCTCAGAGAAGACTTACCAGAGTAGTTAGATAAGGAATTACTGGTCTCTCAGGGTCCATAAGAATCTCCTGTTGGAGATGTCTTTACCAAAATCTATTAAAGTTTTTAATAGCAGACTGAGAGGGTGCAAAATAATCTTGCAGTCTTTATTAAGACATTTAACTCAACAAAACTTGTCCCTATTAACATGCACATGTGAGACAAGATTGATGCACAACAGGTGACATGACAAGAAATGTGGGGATGAACAAGTGAAGGAGTGCAAGCTCTGCCACAGAGGTCATCTTTCACCAGAACTTTTACTACACTGGGCAGCAGCTGGAGAGGGTGAGCCACAGGATATCCTGACAGAGAAAACTGCACCTGTGAGAAACTGTTTAATTCTGAGCTGTGTGAGAGGAATATCTACCTTAGAGAAATTATGCTGTATCATTATGTGTTTAGAAGACAGAGAATTCTAATAAACTCAGGGCTCTCTTGTCAGGATTTCTTCTCCCACATCTTTTCATTTTAGACTTGAACTAGGGGGAGCTGAGTTGAAGGTTATTAAATTTTGACAAGGCAAGAAATTATTATAGACAAATGTTGCTTATAATCAGTGACAATATACAGGTAGACAGCTTCATCTACCAACTGATGGGCTTTTAACCACATAAGCATAATAGGAATTGCATGACAGATATACAGGAGGTGAGTAGTTTCAAAAAAAAGCCCCCATCAACATACTCACATATCTTCCTCCTCACAGAATCTACAATTCATATTTCTGTTTAGCTGATAATTTCATTTATGAGTTACAAAGCATTTATCTTGAATAGTACAGATGTTTAGTGAACAGAATGATTCATCTCTTCCTCTCTACTTTCTAAGTAGGACAAAGAGATGCCTCCAGTGTGTGCTAGGATGGAAGCATGTCTGTCACTAAGTTATTGCTTCCCAGATAATAACTACCCATTAAGAGAAAAATTTGGAAAGCCTGCTGCCAACAGAACTCACACAGAGTAATGTTCTCTCAAGTTATTGTGCTCCAGAGACTCTTACTGCCTCTTTTTCTCTCACCAAAAGCCACAGTATGTACAAAGACCTGCTCCTTTTGAAAACCAGTGACACAGCTTCATTGCCTTGCATGTGTGGGACGTAAAAGTGTGAATGGGTTTCATGAATGAACCTCATAAACACTTCTACTGAATTCAGAAGATGTAAGAGAGAAAGTTTCAGTTTGGAAAGACTGAACAAAAGTGCAAATCACCCTAGAGAATGAAGAATACCTAAGATTCTTATTGATGTTAAATACTACAATTAGAAAAAGTATAAAACATCAGAATTTAAAAAACACTTGATTTTTCAGATTTTAACCCTAAAACTGTATTAACTTCATATAGTTTGGTGAAAGTATTCTAACTGAATACCAAATATATGCTCTATTTAATATATAGCTTATGAATTTCATTACCATGCAGTATGTTTGCTGACACAGAATGAAAGAAAAGTTGCTTAAATTAAGCATCTGTTACATTCAGCCCCAGTTTTAGTTATATATATGTCATGAATATTTTTGTGGTTTTAGAGGAAAACCTGAGTAAGTAGAAATACTGGCAAATTTTTGAAGACTGCCAAAGAAATGGTCACAAATATTTGCAAAGGACATCTACAGCTACAGTTCTTTCTGTGCTGGTGCACTCCAGTTATGGCACTAGTAGCACAGACTTGCACATTGAATAACAGTTGCCTGTCTCCTGTCCTTGTTGGTCCATGTCTGTTTTGCATGTGACAGCTTTGTTGCTCCATCTCTGCCTCATTTTTCACTTGGAGGAAGGCAGTGGCATAAAGAACCTCAGGGACATTAGAATGCTCCATAAACATGATTAGAGCATTCAGCCTCTTCATTTAAAGCAAGTACCATATTGCTCCCAACATCTGCTTTGGGCTATAATGGGGCCCTTAAGCAAACCACACCACCCTGAATGAGTAGAGCCCTGGGACATCTGTTGATTGTGCCTGCATAGTTGGCAGCTACAAACATGGCATCTCATACTTACTGTCACTCACACTCTTGTGCTGGCACTTATATGGATTCCTCTGGGAGAGAAAAGTTATCCACCTGGAGCAGATGTTCTCCAAGACAAGCCTGTGCTGTACAAACTTTATTTCTGTGAGGAGGGCTCTGAGCATTGAGGTGTGCACTTCACTGGGGCCAGCAAACTCATAGCATGGGTATATGGATTCCATGAGTGGTAATAGTGCAAAGACCACGTAAACAGCACCACTAAAATGTCAGTTTATGTTGTTTCCACACTGAAAGGTGAAACACACCACAGTTCAATTGCTTTTTACACTTGAAATTCTTTTTTTCTATTAAACATCACTTTCTCAGGAACAGTAGGGTACCTATAGCTAATTGCTCACTTGTGACAAATTAACCACTGAAAACATTGTCACATTCTTACAGTCTTACAGACTGATCAACATTCAATGGACTGATTGATGATTTCCAACATGAAACCAAGAGATACTGAAAGATGCATTAGGATTTTAGAAGATTTCTAGAGCTGTGTGTGAAATCTTGGTTATGGCACCAGCCTTGGGATGAGTCACTAACCTTTATGGCTGCAAATAAAAGGTAATTTTTAATTTCTTTAGTAGGGATATTACCTGTTGAACATCCTGCTGGAAAACACAGAGCTGCAGCCTTTGGTGTAGCCGGACTTTTCTGTGTTGCCAGATGCTTTCTAGGCGCCGCTGGTGATGCAGGACTTCATGTACTACATCCAACACCTGGTGAACAGCCTTGGAGTAGTTTGCAGTAGCAGTGAGGGATTCAGAATTCCCAGGACTCAAGGGACGCTGTAGGACATCCAGCAAGGCTTTTCCATCCTGGCTCACCTGAATGAAGAAATAGTTCTGCTTCACTGCACTGGTACTTAACTATCTGACAGCTGACAGAGAACAGCCTAGCTCATTCTTTTTCTGCTGTGTGTTTTCCTCATTTCAGTCAAAAAGGAAGAAAGAGCTCATAACATCTCTTTTTGACTTGTACTTACACATTCAGCACTTGCCTTTGCTTCCTAGTGGCCCTGCTGTGTCACTCAGCAGGAGCACAGGTACAGCACTGCTGGGGCTGCACACAGAGATCCCAGAGCTTTATTCCATTGCAACACTTGGGCACTGAAAATTCCTGACACACACTGCTTGGTGACAGGTGGCATTTGCAAGAGCGGGCCTATCTTTGTGAGGAGGTGGCATTTTAAGAAAACCACAGATGGCAGAGTCATTCATATTCTGTATAATAAGGGAGAGTCCATTTTGTAGGATTACTAAGTATGTCTATACATTGAGAAGAGTCACATTCCATTCTGCATTTCATTCAGTGGCAGAGAAAAATAAATTAGTATATGACTGATTCTTTTCTTTCTCAGGAAGAGCTCAGAGGTACCTATGGTCTCAACTTTCAATAGACTATGAAGTTTGCTGGGAAATACAAAGCCCTCTGCACACATCTAACCTTTTTGAAGAATATTAAAAGATATTTACAGATGCAGAGGCATTTGGGCATTAAAAAAAATCAGAATGCCTGGTTTTTAATGTCAGAAATTTTTTTCTGGAACATTCCTGGACCATTTTCATATTGCAGGGGCAAAATGACAGATTTAACAATAAAAACCATATTTCTGACAAAAAATGTGTGCATGCATTGATTCTCGAAAAATGGCTTTTTGAAATAACTTTTCAGTTCCAGATTACAAAATTAAAATATTTTGTTCAACAGAAATGGTAAATGAGGACACTATTGGAATCCCTCTCTTTTGCCAGCCTACTTTTTGTTTTTCCCTCCGAAACAAACTGCAGTGAAAATGACAAGTTTTCCTGAAAGGTGTATTTGTATGCAATCACAATCACCAATCTTGACAGAAATTAGGGTAATTAATGTTTTTCCTCCAGTTCAAATTTTCAATATTATCAATCAAAGCTAAAACCCATCTCCAGGACTTCCATGTCTCATTTATTCCTGTCTTATAATTTGCTTATTCAAATGTAGCACATACCCTTTTAATGCCCAAACCTGTGTCTTTTGGCAAGCTATGCCATGTCCTGGTCTGTGGTAGCACTGGGTATCTGGTGCACTTCAGAGAAACCAAGAGAACTTTTGAGATGCATACTGGCAAAAATTGGAGTAAAATCTCATCATATTTATGCCTATGTGGTGACCTTGGGAAAATTCTTGTGTTTTTTTAAATGTTCAAGGTAATTTGGAACTAGATCAGGAAATAACTCAAGAGTACAAAGGGAGTGGCTTCTCATACTCAATTTCAGTTGCTGCTGAAGATCAGCTGGAATAATTTGCACATGCTGGAGCCTTTTAGGGTCACAGAGGGAGCAACAGCAGTGGATAGTGGTGATATGATAGAAGATTTTGGGAGGAAACACTGAGGCACAGGTGTTACCTTGGCAAGATTATGGAGATGGCATTAGCTGCTAGTCAGGAAGAAGCAGCTTCCAGAGGAAGAAGATAAGGCATACTACATCCTATTTTATCTCTGGGAAGACAAGCAGCAAGTACTTAATTGCTGGGAACAGGAAACCAAGGCCATGGACACATGTAGGTGCAGATTATTAGACCAGAAACTCACTCTTTGCACTGGCTAAATCCACTGTGTAATTCACTGTGTTTCTGTTACTGGGATTTGGGCTTAGAGGTGGTTTGAATCACTCCCTGGGTGGTGTTCCAATGGTTTTAATAGAGTCTCTGCTGATTTACACTGCTACAATCACAGCAGAACTGGGATTAAAAATAAAGGTTCAAAAGTTTACCAGTAAGAGATGTGATTGCACAGAAAATATAACACACATGTTTTACTCAGGAAAACTGTCTTACAAAGTTTGTGCTGTAATTCAGACCTATTAATAGTTACCCTTCTGCATTGTCTCTTACTCCTTTCTCTTCTATGGGATGTAGGTTTTTATCTGTTGCATAGCAATTTGTTGTCTGTCTAAAAAACCTCAGAGATTACAAGTTATGATTTTTCCCTGTTGGGGATAACCTCTTGGTTATTCTCTGGACAGACAGAGATAAAACACCAGATTTGAAATCATTGTGTTGTCCTGTTAATAATCATTAATACAAATCAGAGACTATTAGAAGTGTTCTTCTGCTCTCCAACTTACATCCCTGTTCCATCACACTGGACTAAATAAATGAAAAGGAGCATAGTGACCATCAGGTAACCAGTGGCACTCAGTATTCTCAAAGATAACATAGATATTCCAGGGTTTCATATCATCTGCATCTCTGAAATTCTTCATCTTAAAAAGCTTGTTTTCCAAAACTATGACTATTTTTGCATTTCCAATCAATAGCTCAGAAGGTCTGTGCTCTCAGAGTTCCCCAATGAGCAGATCTCAGAAAGGAACAGCCTCACAATTGGAGAAGCCACATACTGTGTTCTTTCATTCATTTCCATGTTCTCCTCATAACTGCGAAAATAAATCAATAAAACTCTTTCCATGTGAATCTTTTTAAATTTTTCAAGGAGACAAGCAAAACAACCCAAGTTAGTCACATCACTTCACTTGTATCTTATTTACAACATATTTTTAAGTATTGCAAGTCTTAAGCTGAATGGACACGCACCTCATGACTTGCAATCCCAGTAAGGTGTAAGTACCAGTGCTGCATTTGTCAAAGCAAACTGCTGCTGGACTCTGGGAAAGTTTAGTTCATCACCTGACACAAAACACACACACACTCCTATCACCAGTTGATATTCCTGGCTTTGTGGTAGGAAAAGAATGGGCAGAATGTAAATGCTTCTGAAAGAAGTTATGTAACCTTGGGTGAACCAAAAGATAGATTTTGTTGTGCTAGTGGAAACATCCCATGGCTGCTCTATACAAAGATAAGGAATAAGTGAAAATCTGCAGATATCCTTTATAGTGGGCCAGGAAGACCTCCAGAGCCTTGGAAGTGACAAGACTAATGGTGCCATCTGTGAAACAAGCACAAGTTTGCACTAGGGAAAAAAAATGGGGTTTGGAGAAAATCTATCATTCCTCCATAATGACCAGAGCAAGGCATGAGCAAGTGGGATATATATATATATATATATATATATATATATATATATATATATATATCCTGTCCTGGAGTCTCCACTTGGTAATTAATTAAGTATAGCAGACACTACTATAGTCCTCCAGTCCAGCTTGGAAAACCTTGCAAGGAGCAAAATCCCTTCACAGCCAGAGAGACACTCCAGTACAGCACAGTCCAGGGAAACTGATTTTTGTCAGTAGCTTTTACTTTATGCTGTAGCCTGAATGGGGAAAAAAGCAAGTAAAGAACTTCATGTGGGTTTTTTTGAAAAAATTCCAGAGAATTTGTCTCAGCATTCTTGGCATCCTCTTTTAAAGGAAAAAAGCACATACCCTATTTAGGTTGGAGCTATTTTACAACAATACATACAAATACATCTCAGATGCTGCTTAGAGACAGGATTTACTGTATATGATAGTTTTAGCTCAGCAGTTGGACTCAGGATTTTAAGGGTCTTTTCCAGCCTAAATGATTCTAGAATCTATCTAAAGCAAAATCTTTTGAGCATTTGTTGCAATTAGGACTTTACATCTCTTTGATTTGCACATTGAAGGAGAAAGCCTTGGCATCCTTTGAGCCATTAGCATACCTGTGCTAGAGCCAGGGCTCATCCACAGAAGGAAAGCAAAAGGAGTAAAGGTGCTGGTGGCAAAAAGGGGTCCCCAGTTCAGCACAGACAGCAAAATGGCTCTTATTTGGGGTGCCAACACTGGTTCTAGATTTTCTTTATGGTTTCAGATTGTCCTTTGGTTCTTCCCTCACAAACAAATTGCTGGGAAATCATGTATTACAGCCTGGGATTAGGTCTGCCTCTATCTTTGAAAGAACTTCAGGAATGGAAAGGAAATCCTACTTCATTTAGAAAAGCTAAACTCCTGAATGCAGCCACGTGTCTGTTATCACTTAGCAGATACTCACATTTGCTCTGGGAAGCACATACCTCTGTGTAGGCCTGTGTCACTTGCTCGTAGAGGGTCTGGTGATGGTGGATGGCCAGTTCCAGGTCTTGCATTTCTGAGGGGAGGCCTCCATCACTGCACATTTTGCACCAGGCATCCACACCTGAAAGGAACTGAAACAATTCCAGGAACAATGAGCAACAGTGACAAAAAACAACCTCATCAACATTAGAAAACTTTGCAGAGTGCCACACATGACTGCAGCAATGACTGAGAAGAACACAGAAGTTACAAAGGAGTCCTTTTGGGCATCTTGGAAAGGCACGTTCCTGTCACCTCCTTAGTACTCGAAGGACGCCTAGATCCAAAGGAATGTTTTCTGTTTCTTCTGGATTAAAAATAATGCTTATTTAAGCAGATTCAGCAAGCACCCATTCTAAAAGCCTTTGCACACCATCAGGGAGGCTACAACACTGCATTCCAAAAAGGGAGGATGAAACATGTCCAGAAAAAAAAACACCAGTGTGAAGCATAAAAAGGGCACAGTGACAGCTCCAGCTGCATTTGGCACTATCTGTCTGTCTGTCTTCCCTCATTTACCTGTCCTTAAAACTACTCACATGAGGAACAGAAAACTCCCATTTAAAACCACTGCTGACATTTATTTCAGTGAAAGACAAACAGTCTGCATTCAAGGAGCTCCCATCCCAGGTCCAGCTCTGTGGGGTTACTATTAGAATGCCAAGGCTTTAAGGCCCTGTGTCACACGTGCTTCTGGCCCAGGTCAGCAGTGATCAGATACCATTGCCATATGATGGCTGCTAAACAGCCAGCACAAAATGAGCTGCTGGTCTCAGTCCAATTCCTGGTGGGCAGATGTCCATGAAGAGGGAGGAAAAAAAAAAGCATTGCCATTGCAATTGATATGGTTTAGCACCTTGGGTGGAAGCCTTAACAGCCAGCCAGAAACTGAACACTTTGGGGTGCAAAAAAATATTTTTCTACTCTAACGGCCTCCGGAGCAGTGCTGATGCACTTTGGCAGAACAAACTGAGGAAGCTCTCCTGGATGCTGCCTATTCTGTAAAAGAAAAGAGGAATTTAGTCTTTAAGACTCCCACCCTGTTTTTCTTTTAAGCAGGGCTTGCTTCAATGACACAACTCATATATTCATATGTTATCCATACGAGCTGCCTAATGCCACCTCATTATTTCTCATTAATGCTTTGTCTTTTTCCATCTTTTTGTTAAACCAGCCTGCTACACCTTGGGCTATTTATAAAAAAGAACAGCTAATTATATAACAGATGTAGTGCCCTGTAGGATGAATGCATAACACCATAAAAGCACCCCAGGATCAGAGCTTTGTCACCTCCTGAAGTGTTCACCTGTGGCTTGTTAGTTAAACACTCACTCACAGCATGAAGGGCTGTGAGATTCAAAGCAAAGAATTCCAATTCAACCCTGTCTCTGGCATCAGCATCCTTTTTTATTGGTAATGTAAAGCTATTCACCATGCTGCTGTGTAATCAAGGCTATAAAGTGTTTGCACTGTAAACACTTCTGTGCACAAAGATTTGGTGACAAAAGATGAATTCCTAAGAGTTCATGTCTACAAAGTACAAACCTACCAGTGACGACTGTGCTTTCTAGAAAGCTAGAGGCAAGGATGGCAGGCTCTCCTGCACTGGTTTGACTTATGATCTGTTGAATCTGTTCAGATGAAATCCCCAAACATCCCTGCATAAAGCTGAAGTCATCACATTTTGTGCCAAAGTAGTGGAATTCACATAATTTCTGATGCAGTTTAAGAGCACAGAGCTGGGATCAATCCCTTTTGAGGCTGTTCCATGAACCTCTTGGTCGAAACAGTGAACAAAAGACCTTTACACCTCAGAGACGAGTGCTCCTGCAGATGGAATCACACTGTTATGGTTCTTATGAAAACTGCTGAACTCTACCCATTTCAGTAAAAGCTCTTACAGTCCTGTTACTCATCTATTGTCACATCTCCAGACTGTGATTTGCACAGTACGTGGGAGAAGTCTTAAGAAGATCCCCTGCACACGTCCACCTTGCTGTTCTGCATCTATCTTTTGTATATAGACATTTAACAATTACTTTGTTAATTTTGCTTCCACCCCTAGCAAGAGCAGTTGACATAATCTGTTTTAAAAAATTTAAAGGGATGCAGCCAGTCAGTGTTTGATATTCTGAAACAGTGCAGAGTGGTCTGTGCTGTGTTTGCGGAGTCATGCAGGAAGAGCAAATAGAGTTTTTTTAGGGATTTTTGCAAAATGTTAGTTCAGACCATAGTGCTATTGATTTGGACATTTTGAAAAGAGCAGCATTGTTAATTTTTATTATTTGTCACACATTGTGATAGACAAAAAATTATTTAAATGTAACCCTTCATGCTAGAAGTAAATTCTTATTACAACACAAAATCACCATTTGACTGAGTTGCAAAAACTTGCATTTAAAATTGTAAATTACTAACTGTTAGTTTGGAACAGGAGTCATTACCATCTACTAGAACTCAATACCATTTAATTGAAATGCTTAAATTCGTAATTAGTTTATTGACTAGAATGTCTCCTATTGGGAACATAAAAACCCTTAAATATGATTTGAAATGACAGGCTAAAATAATTGTCCATGCTTTACAAGGATTTAAGAAAGATTAGGAAGAATGTCTCTCAAAAAATAAAGAAGTCCCTACAGTACCTTTTTGTCTCTGATCCAATCCAAAAGCATCTTTAAAATATGACCTACACTCAACCTGAGTTGCAAATGCTGCATGCAAATTCTAACAGGTAATAAAGGATTCTCAGACTTCTTACTAATTTTCCTCAGGGACTGTTCTGCTGTACCAGGTGGTTGCTCCAAAACACAGCTCAGATATTTTGTACTCTGCATTTCTCTATCTTTTTTGCCCAGGCCTTGCTCACTGTTTGCCTCTGTGTGGAAGCTGCAGGATAAACTAGGGTGGTTTTCCAGGACCCAGAAAATTTAAAACAAAATTCTAGTGTGCTTTCATGTCAGAATGGCTGTGGGGAAAGATAGGAAGACATCCATGAAGCCACTTTCCTCAGTGACTCTTAATACCTCTTGCTACCCTGAATTTTTCGATTTTTTGTCTCAAGCTACTTGTATTTTTCCTGATGCTGTTTCTGGAATTTCCCTTTATATTTTGGTCTTAGCCCTGCATCTTATCAATATTAACTGGCTTTTCTTCTTTTCTCTCTTCTCTTCTCTTCTTTCTCTTCTCTTCTTCCTTGCCTCATACAGGGGAGTTGAAGATATGCTTAGAGAGATCCAGGCAGAGCTGAGAGATGAGAACAGTAATCTTCCTGGTTGGGCAATAAAGTAATATGAAACAAATGGTCAGGGGTCACTTTTCTGAGAATCAACATAAATGTCTAGTGTGTGCACTTAACACCTACTACCTTAAACAGTAATTCTGCTCATGATCTTCTGAGGGTAGACTCTGACCCAGAATTAATTAGTTGAGATCTCCTGGCTAATTCAAAACATTAATTTGTTCATTCTGAGAGGACCTGTAGAGTGAACATCTTATGAACACTTTAGCCCATTCAAAGATTACATCCAAAATGGGGAGGACACCTGTGTGGGTGCTTCCCCCATCTGGTGGTTGGTGAGCAGGAAGCTCATCTGGAGTAAATCAGCAAGGTCTCTTGAAATCTCAGTGAGATAAGACATGTTGTCCTACATCCTCCTGACACTTTGAATAGCTTCAGACATACATAAACCTAGAGAAGCAGATTCTCTTTTGCTCTAGAATATCTCCATGTTAGCATGAGAAAAGGAGGGGAAATTTTTAAAAAGAAGGAAAAAAAAATAAATAGGAAAGAAGGAAAACCCACCAAAGAATGGAGAGTTTTGTAGCAGGTGGAATGATAGGATATTTGGGAAACACCTGCACTGAATCTGCTGAGTGGTACCTTGACCTGGACAAAGTGGTTGTTTTGAGTGCAGGCTACTGGCTTTTGATCAGAGACTTGTGTTGAAGACTGCCTAGCTGGAGGCTAGGTTTGTCTTGTTTTCTTTCTTTTCTTCTATTTTTTCCTTTTCTTTGCTGTTTCCTTGATGATGGTTTAGTGTGTACTAGTTGCACTTAAAAATTTAAGAAGGACAAGTATGTGCACACACACTAAAAAAAAAAAAAAGGAAAATAAATAAAGCATCCAGGAATCAATTCAGCTGAGTCCCATTCATACACGCCACATGTATCTGCAATAAAAGCCAGGAAAGCACTGTGATTCTGAGGCACATGAAGACAGATGTGAGGTTCAATTCCCAGCAGGGTTGACTTAGCCTTTCATCCTTCCAAACCAGACAAATTGCATTCTGTGCAGTTTTCTGTGTGGGGTCTTTAGGAACAGACCTTGAAAAAAGAAGTTTCTTCCTGCTCAGCTTGCATATTATAGATATTTCATAAATCTCTGTCCCCAGCCAACAGCTCCCTTGCAGGCTGGGGTGTGCCAGAGGCTGAAAGATTATGGTCCTAGAAGACTGGCTTCCTGTTGGCATCACAGAGACCTTCAATCAATAGGAAGGAATGAACAAAGAGACTGCAGCAGCTTATTGCACTGGAGAAGAAATGACAATCTGCACCAGAGATACGTGTGAGGGAAGCAGGGATACACTCTGGGAGAAATGGCTCCATCTGCAACAAGATTACCCTTACTGAGAGAACAAAGGGAGCAAAAATAGATTTGATCTGCAACAGAGGAAATAGTGGGTTTATCTGTATCTTTGCTTCACAATAAAGCCCTATTTGACAGTAAGCCCTACTTATTGTAAAATAATGAAGCCCTGATTTGAGTTTAAAAAAAAACCCTGGCTGATGCCAACTAATAAAGAGTCACATTTGGAATGAATATTTGATAGACAACAGACTTAGTTACAGACCAAATCTCAAACACCTCACTATTTATACTATACAGAGGTTAAATGACCAAATTATTAGCTCAAGTCATTGGTTTATGCCAGAGTTACTAAGGCAGGGATGAAATTTTAGTCCTGGCAAATGGACACAGCAACACCCACATTTCTTTTCTGTAGCTGAGTTCACAGGTTTCACTTCAGCATTTCTCTTCCACTGAATTTTCTCTTCCTGCAAGTGAGGAGCAACTGCTGGCACAATTAGCAGTCTGTTAATAATGAGAGATTGGCTCTTGTCAGACAGCACAAACTTCAATTTGTTGGGAAGAGTTGCCAGGCAGGTCAGTATAGTTTTCTGGTTTTGCCTTTCATGTTGCACAATACCTCAGCAGCTCCTCAGAAATAGCAAACAAGACTGACACTTCAGAAAAATAGGGGGTCACTCATGGAAAAAAAAAAACAAAACAAAACAAAAAAACCCCCAAAAAAACATGAAGTGGTAAAAACTACCCCAAACATAACCAAGCAAAGAACTATCTAATTAATTAATAAACCCTAACATTTTCATTGTGTCTACAGACTGCATATATATCCTTTCTCTGATTTTTCTTTATGAATATATGATGATTGACCAATTATTAACATGAAGACTACACCTAATCACTACAGTGCCCATTGTAAGGAGATGAAAGTTTTTGAACTGGGCATCTTCTTACATTATCAGTCCCATCAAAGGCACTGAGTGTGCTTACATGAGTAAGTGCCCAGTAGGGTGAGTAATTGCTCTATGCTATTGCCTGTTGTCAATAAGAAACATGGAATAAAGAAAAATCCATTGTAATTCTACAGTCAGAAACAAACAATGAGGAAAATCTTTACTCTTTAAGATAACCTTTTCTACACATATATTCTGGCTTAACAGTTTCCATCTTAGCTTTTACAATTTTGCCTTCAGATGCTTCAAGTATGGGTTATTTTATACATATCAAGCACACCCACTCAGTAACTTTGATATTAACTACTTGGAAAAACAAGCACACAACAACACTGAAGAGAGCCCCAAAGCAGTGTTTGTAACTGGAAAATGAATGTAATCAACATATCATCGATGTTGAAGCATCATCTTTAGGTGAACCTGGCTTAGATACAAAAAAAAGCTCAAGGTTTATTCAATGACATTTTAAATCTTTATTCTAGCTATGAACTATTGAACTGTTTTAGTAGTTGTTAAAGACACAAGAGTTCAGGAGTATGGAAAATTTTCTTTCATGTTCACAGCTGTCTCTGAAATCTCTGTTCAGTGAGGTTTAACGAAGTCTGGGGCTATGGAGAGCACTGTAAGTGTTAGAATGAATTCCATAATATGCCTTAACAATAATATTTGGTTTCTAGAAATTGCCTGCTGGTCTCCACCTTTGTCATGTGTGTAATATTCCTCTGCACATAGCACATATACATGAGTGCAGATACTGTTTTCCTGACCATAATAATCCTGAATTTATTCACAGCACTAATGAAATATTATAAATAAAACAGCTTGTTACTGCACCAGTGTACTTCAGTTATGATCAGATTCTTTCTCATTACTAAAGTGAAAACATAATTTCTTACCCACCAGAGACACGGGCCATTTTTAGGGTGGAAATACTACTGTTTGTTTTTGGGACACTGAGCCCCCAAGAACAAAGCTCTCAGCCTCGCTGCACTTTTTTGAGTTTTTGCACATAAGCCAAAAATCATCAAGCAGTAACTGCAGCATCACCTCTACTGAAGTAGCACGGGACCATTCTGCCTTTCCCCAAAGCAGCTCACCTGTTCAGCTTTCTGGTGGAAGACAGCAGACATGGCTAAGATGGTGCTGCGCTCATCCAGAGCTGCAGCAAAACTCTTCCACTCTTGATCCAGCTGGCTGGATATTTGTTTGATTTGCTGGGAAGCATAGTGGCCTGCCTCGGAGAGCCTTGACGCCACAGACATGATTCGGTTGATGTTGACATAGGCATTCTGAAAATTAGAAAGCACACATAAGTAAAGAGAAGGAAGAACTGTGACCACCCTCTGCATTCATTGCACATTCCAAACACCATCAACTGGAGTAAAGCCAAGCAGTTCAGTGAGAGCAATCAACCACCTGCTTCAATATGCGTGAATAGCAGGCATTCTACCTTCCACTCTAAAAACACATCCCTCTGGATTCTTTCTGTACATCTATGTCATTATCTAACACTGCTATCTCCCCCTCTCTCCTTGAATTTATTTATGTAAAACTAATTTGCCATACTTCCGCAATTCACTCACCTGCTAGGGTTGCACTCATTGCTTCTATATTATTCCTGATATTTTTGTTGCATTAATTCATATTTCTGGATGCTCTATCCACATATCATAAGTAAAAGGTTTGCTTTATGCCCTTTGAGAACTGTCTGATAATCCTTTATAGACATGTAGTGTCAACAAATGGAAAAGTCTTACCAAATTTAAAAGATCTCATAAGTCTATCCTATAGAAATGTAAGTGTTTCCATAGAAATGTCTATTACATTATGGTGTTCAGTTAAAATGTTATCTTTTCTGCAGGCTATTTTAAGCTATTCTCCAGCAGAGATATTATTCAACTCTATTCTGCATTTAGAAGGATTCAAAAGCCTCTAAAAGGGTAATATTTTCTGTTCTTTCCTAAGAATTTTCCATTATTGTTTTTATTCAGCCTTGAAAAAGTGCAAGAATACTTTTTTCTCAAACTGATCCTCAGACAGCAATGTAATTACATTACAATACCCTCATTCTGCATAGGAATGTAAGCTGAAAATAAATTGCCATCCTGACAGTGTCCCACAGTGATGCACCATCACAAGACAAATGACAGCTCTCTTGCAGATTCCTGGAAAGTCATTTGATGGAAGCACTTTTCCTTTCTCTTTCCTCCTCATGAGAGGAAAGGAACATCTCAAAATTTGAGGTGTTTTGCTAATTATGGCTTACTGCTGCTTTCTTGTCTCTCTAAACTATTTCCAAAGGGCTTTAGAAATTTCTGGGAGTAGAATCTGTAAGACCCTCAGTCACAAGGACAGACATAGCCCTGATGATTTTAGCAGCATTACTCATGGGCAAATAATAAATCAGAAATGAAAGTGTTTGTTGGAGCAGGATCTCATCAGAGTGAGTGGGAGCAAAACGTGGAAAGGTATCTGCCAATCCAAACATGAAATGCAACAGAGCACTGCCAAGGTAGGCACAGGTCCAAACTAAGTTGTAAAGCAGGGTAAAGTATGTCTGCAAAGTGTGTGGGATAACTGTGAAGTACATTCATCATAACTGTAGGTGCTAAAGGGGAAAAAGATTGGGCCCCAGCCCTTTGAGCCACTCAATTCTCCCTGGTAGAACCATGACTGTGACAACTGTCACATAAATAACAGAACTAAAGCAATACCCAGCCTTCAGTCTTGTTTTCCCCCTCTTATCGCAAGGCCTTTTTTGAAAAATAGATTTGGCTCAAAATTGTTAGATTAATTTTTAAGAAATAACCATATTTTTTCACTACAACTAGAGAAACCAATCAAATCTGTTCTGGAGCTTAAAGTATACTAAAAAAAGACACTATGATTTGAAATTTTGACCACCAGCCACAGTCCAACATTTCTTTGTGTCCCTCTAGGTTAGAAACTGGAAATCATACTAAATGTTTAAGCCTTTTTCCCAGAAATCCTTCATGAGTAAAAGCTCAGCCAAGATAATTTTGCAACATTTCAGGTCAATCCCTTTGGTGGAAAGTAGTGCAGCATCACTACAGGTGCTAAAACTTAGATGAGTTGTGCCAAAGTCACGGAACATTGCTGTGTTTGAAGAAAAAGTTCCCAAAGAAGTTTTGATTTCCTGTAGAAAATGGTTGTTTTCATCCTGATTTTGATTATTTATTTTTATTTTTTATTTATGCAATGGGCATGGAGGGAACAGCTGTGAATTCTGTGGTTCCCAATGGCTCCAGTGCACAGCTGTGTTAACCAGCAGGATGGTACAGGAAAGTTTAGCTGAACTGCAGCAAATGTTCTGAGAGTCTAGTTCTTAGGTCAGATTTATATATTGTTATGTCTATTGTATTTTTATACATGGATATGGATGAAAATGTCTCTTTTCTATATGAGAATTTTTCATGGAAGGGTACCAACCCACTAAATCCACAGTTCTTTTCAGCAGGAAGCAAGGAGCAGTTTGGGAATCACCAGCTCACACCTCCATTCCTTGCGCACCAAGTGGAAAACAGAGACTCTTGAGCTTCTCCTGCTCATTTTTGAGCAACAAATGCACTCAAGTGCAGTATCACCTGTATTCTGTATTGCTGTTGCAGACTGAAATAAAATGCAGAATGGCCTCAAGGCAATCCATAATTTACTTTCAGGAAAAAACACAACATTTAACTGACCACCATCCACAAAACGCAAGGCATTTCTTTACCACCTGGAAGAAGAACAAACACTGTAAGCCAGGTTTTTTCTTACATCTCTATCTGCCAATGTGTAATGTTCTGAAGTAAAATGGAAAATCTATGCTGACGAAATTCGTCTGTTGACATTTCACGAAGTTAAATCTTCCTTGCCCTCTGGAGTGTTCACTTGTATAAACTGAGTGAATTAGGATTCTTTTTCTATGTCACTACTATACAGATCTTTCAATCTTAATAGGAAATAAATTCAATAGAGCAACTAATGTCTGTGATTTTGTTTTTCCTTTAGGCTTGGAAAATCCACAATTGCAGGTGCATGGGAAGTCTCACTTCAAATTTAACCTAACCTCATCTTTCTTTCAAAACCAAGAGGGGTCCTCAAAGAGGACGGCAAGGGATCACTCATTTATAGCATTATAGAGCACAATAGGTCAAAAAATGAAGAAATAATACATTAATGTCTAGAAGTAAAAGCACTTCAGTTGACATTCTGTGGTCATGACACTAGGATGCACTGAAATTTTGGCTAATATATACTTTTCAGCATTGAAAAAGGTATTCACATGTACTTGCAGAATTTTCAAAGGCACTTCTCATGTTAGAGTTAATTTTTTATTTGCAATATTTCATCAAAATCAGGATGAAAAAAAAACATTTTCTACAAGAAATCAAAACTTCTTCAGGAACTTTTTCTTCAAACACAGCAAACAATGTTCCATGACTTTGACACAACTCATTATTTCAACTTTGAAACTTTAATCCAAAAAAAGGGGATTTTTACCTTCTAAAAATCACTGGACTGGAAAACAAAACAAAAATTTCCCCACATGTACATGGATATCACGATAGGTAAGAGTTTCTTTTACAGCTTACAAAAGCCTTGAGCAGTGCCTTGTAAGCTCCCATGCCCCTCTTTGTCCACCAACTCTCAGCCCATTTCTGTGGCCCAACCAAGACCCTGATTGTGGTCCCCAGTGTGTGACACAGCTGTCCCTCCAGCACAGCGAGCACTGTGCACGTCCAGACCCCAGCAGGCGCTCGGATCAGAGCCCTCAGTGTCACAACGAGCACTGACAGTGCTGGAGCTGCAACTGTGCAATGATGTCCCTCAGGGAAATACAGTCATTCATTCCTGATCACCTCGTGGGCATGCTGGGAGACCTCCCCTCTTAATTAAGTCCTCCAAGCCTGGCTGGGACTACACTTTCTTGTGACACACTTATAAAAAGAACGCCTGACACTCACAAAAGAAAAATGAGCAGTGGAAAGCATTAAATCTGCAAGGAATTTGGCAGTGTTCATCTCATTTCCTAGAGGACTAGGTGAGATACTGTGATGGCAAACAGCAAAGGTGGGCTACAAGAGAAGGGTTCTGCAGATTAATTGAAAGTGAAATTTGATTGCTGAAAGGTTTTCCTCTAAAATAAAATAAAAAAATAACCAGTTTATACTGTGCTACTGTGACTTTAGAAACTATATGTGAAATGAGCCTAACACATAAATCCAAAGCAGAATGTTTCAGCAACAAAAAAAACCCTCATGAGACATCTTTAAGACCTTTAAGTTTCTATAACAAGACCAATTACATGTAGCCTGTGTAATACTGGATGGCATTTTAGCTCAGCCTACATACAGAAAAATACCATTCATTGAAGACAGATATTGGGAATTTTCAGACATTATTAGCCTTTGCATGACAGTTGTAACATGTTAGAAATATATTGTGATTTAGGACAACATGGATCCTGTGTGGTGTCAGGAATTCCCTGACAGCTGGACAGGCAGCAGTATCAGCACTGAACACTCCCATTTTTGTGTGCAGAAAGCAGGAACTCATAATTTAAGGAAGTTATCAGATCCAGGCCTTAAAAAATCCAAGCAAGGGAAATGCAAATAACTTTAGTCAGAACAAATGGCATGTACACCAGGTATCCAAGTGCACAGCTACACCCATTATGCTTTGTGCCATACTGGAGCACTGAGGATTTGTTTTCTAGCAAGTTTATTAGATTACTGATATTGCTTGGAAAAGGTCTGAGTTAAATATTCATCTTTGTGAAAAGTATTATTGGTTCAGTATAAACATTATACAGCTGTGATAAAGGGTAACAATTTATTTTGAAACTGAAGTGAAAACAAGCACCACCATGAATCACAGGGAAAAAAAATAATCTATGCTCCTTATTTGAAAGAAAAATACCACACTACAGTTTGTTACCTCAAATATATTATTTCCCCACATCCCACATTGATAATTTAGAAGGAAGAATTATTATTGTAACAAACAGAGTAGCAAATTGTTTTTCCAAAAAGGAGCTTTGGTCACAGCATGCCTATGGAGATGTACAGGAAGATCATTCAACAAAAGGCATGATCCAGTAAACATTAGGGGTGTGCATTTTCTAGAGGAATCAAAAGACTGTATTTTAATTATTATTAGTTATGCCAGGATTAAACGACAATAGGCACAATGTAAAGAAAAAAAACCCAAACAATAAACACAATCAAAACAAAACACCTTAGAGATCCAAGATCTGATGCAACTTTTCGCTGAAAAAATACTGGGCTTTTTCCCAGCTAAACATGCAGCCATCTTTAGCTACTTTGTCCTCCTCCAGATCTCCAAAAGATACTGATTTTAATGTATTAACAAAACAAAACAAAATTCAATACCATAAAAAAGCCCAAGCCTCACAACCAAAAAAAGTGCCTCAAGATTTCATTATTTTATTACTCATACTTCTGAGTAATAAACAGCTGACCTATTCTCAATCCAACAGTTGCTGATGTATTGCATGTAAAAAGATCCAGCTAAATTATAAATCAAATTTCTAGCAAAATCATTAATTTTCTGTTAACAGCAATGATCTCTTTCCAAGCCTAACTCCCACTTATTTTAAGAAAATAATACTAGATAACATTATTTTAAATTACCATATTTTGTGGTACTATTAGCACAAAAAAGGATAAAGGGAGATACTCAAGCCTGACTCTTCTAATGGTATTTCTGAAGAATTATGACTAAATTTGCATATTTTATAAGTCAAATGAATTTTAATGCACTCACCTCCAGGACACATTTACTTACTGGGACTCTGAGAGAAACAGTGTTATCCTGGACTTTGCTAGATGGCACTGTGAGGGCAAGTTTAATTATCAGGTGCCTAGAGCCTGGTTTTCAGTGCTCTGTTCTGATATAATCACAATAAACACATTAATAGGCATTACAAACATTTCTCATCTCCCACTGTTATGCAATGCCCTAGTGAGTCACAGTGCTTTAAGTGGGGAATAGCTAGCTAGGTGGAAGTGGCCTGTGGAATTCAGGCCAGACAAGTTAATGACCTGAGCGGGAATTTGGCCAGAATCCCAGGGTTAATGCCTGTAACCTGATGAAAGCACTGTGGGCTCTTTCACTTCCTCGGGTAGTCGGGATCTCTTGTTCCCATTTCAGACAGCTGCTCCCCAGTGCCTTGTGTGTGTGCAGCAGAGCAGGTGTGGCTCTCCAGTGACTTACACCACCAACTTCAACCATCTCTGAGGTGTCAGCTCCTGTGCTGGAGCCTGACCCTGCACAGCACGAGGAGGTTCACCTGCTGGAGTGCTTTACTCAGGGCAAGCTTTGCTGTAGTTGACAGTGCTCAGAGAGGGCTCATCTCTGCACTGCACAGTTGCAGCAGGGTGTATACATGCATTTTACTATCCCACTGCAATGATCAAAACATCAATACATCCTGTCCTCATTTCTGTGCTGAAAGCAGGGCACTTTCCAGGACAAATACCTTATGTCTGGTAAGAATAGAAAATGAGGAAAGCACTTAAAAAGGTATATTGATGGTTTTTCTTTTTTGAAAAAGAAAGGTAAATTGCATTGCATTCAAAAGTTCTGACCAATTAACGGAAAAAGGCAAAATCCCACTGTGGCCACAACTGACAGCTTGATTAGTGTCTCCTTTTCAAGGTTCTGAAAAGCACCTGATATATAAGGTTTATACCTCCACCCTCCTCTCTGTCGAGGGAGAAGTATAAATTATTAAAGTGCATCCTACAGCTCTCATTAATTCCTAGTCAAAGAAATATCGAAAACAAAAAATATTGTATTTGCTCTCCAAAATGTAAACAAACTCCGCAGGACTGAGCTGCTCTTAAGTCAAGGAAGTTACCATCCATCAGTGTCTGGCTGGACAGAGCAACACCCTGCTGCTGCCTCAGGCAGCTTGACCTTCCTTACATCACCTCTCACAGGTCCCTCGTCCCCTGAGCACTGGAGGTGGCCTCCTGTGCTGGCCCTCTCCTCCCTCCTGCGCTGCTCCCAGTGCCCTCAACTCACCATGGAATTCATGGCAAAGTGGTTGTGCTGTGTCTGCAGGTCCAGGGCGTGTTGGTAGCTCACACCAATCTCGGTGTGACTCTGCAGGAACAACTCTTTGTTGTGGCTGATCCAGTCAAACATCTAGAAGGGGTCATACAAGAGAGAGGGTAAAAAGACAGAGTTAGACAAGGGGGGAAACAGTAAGAGACAGTGCAAAATATAAAAATCCTCTTCTGAGATAGATGTGTATGCAACATAGCCAAAATCATCCCATCTATGATCCTCAATAAAATAAACTGTTGTTGAGCAATGGAAGCATTGAAGTTATCACCAAATTTCAGTATTAACAGAAAAACAGTCAGGAAAAACAATTATTAAACATCTTCAGTAAGCTTGATCCCACAGTCTTTTTTCTATAAGTAATGGGAATTTCATATATAGAAAAATGTCAGCAGAGGGAACTATAATCAGGGATTGCTTCATTGACCAAAGATCTAGCAGTTGATAAAGTACTTTTAATTCACAAATGGAAAATTCCATAATATTACCAATGTAATTTTCGCAAACCCCTTTCTTTTTTATCTATATAAAAAATTTCCAAATATTACATTCAAATAGTCAGCTGACTTCCTACACTTTTATTTCCTAGATCTTTCCAAGTTCAAAGTCAGAACCCAGCCTATTTGCCACTTACTATTTTTGGCAATGAAGAGAAAAAAAGAAAAAAAGAATTTTATTAATACCTATAGAGAGCACACATTTCAACTTCTTCCACTTCCAAATGTATTCCCAAGCAAAATGGATTGTTCAGTACTTCAGACACAGATAGGAATATATTGAATAAAACTGATGAAACTCATTTCTTATTCAGAAGCACGTTAGTGTGACATTTCAATCTGCAGCCCATTCATTCATTATAAGCTGTCAGAAATCAGCTAAGAGATAGTGCATTTATGTTTTAGCTTGTTCTGTGTTGTGCTAGAGACTAAATGCATTCAAAGTGAGAGCCTTTCATTCTTTACTCCTGACTGCAGGTCTGCAGGCAATTGCAATCTCAGATCTCTTTTTTTCTGCAAACATTTTTTTTTGCAGGATCCCTTTAAAACCATGTTTCCTTATCTCCATCCCAGTAAGCCGGGGAACTGTCCATTAATAAGGACTCTTTCATATTAATAATAATAGTAATAGTAATAATAATAATCTAATAACAACAACAAAGCCCCCCTAACTCATGAATTTACTATAAAAAAGAAAAATTAATTATGGAGGCTGCACAGGTCAGGTCAGTGCAGTCCCTGGTGTTAGAGAAAGTGTTTTAAGCAAAAAAGGCAGTGAAGCAGCTTCTGAGTTACCACCTTAGGGTCAAAAGATCCGTCCAGATCTTTGTTATAACATTTACATGTCCTCCAATAAAAAGCTGGTTTGTTCTTTAGCACTGCATAACAATTTTTGACCTGTGACAGCTGAAAACACACAGAGCCCACTGCTCTGTTGCTGGAGTTGCTCAGGGTCAGTTCCCCATTCCCTGTGGAGATGGGGCTCCTGAGAGGAGAGAAAAGGCCCTGCATGGGTCACCTAGGATTCCTGCAGGAAAAACAGCATTTCATGCTGAGCACTCAATCCAGCATGGGAGTCCTCTGCCCTACGGAGGAGATTTGCAAAAATAACACTGAATATCTGAATATCCCTTTCAACAAACGGCAAATAAACATTCCAAGTGTCACCAGACACACTACACTGACCTGGTCCCCAAGAAACTGTCACATACACCCGAGTTCTTAATCTTTTATTTATGAAAATACACTTGCAGCTATAGAGTCTACATCAGCCTTGTATTTTCTGTTGATAAATAGTCCTAAAAGCCAAATTTGGTTCAAGTTACAAAGATGCAAGTCTAAAGTAATATCAATGACACAGATACTTTCTACCAATGAGCTGATCAAGCCTATCACCACTTTTTCAGGAAATATAAGTAACAAAATTTTTGCAAGGATGAGGCCAGAGTTTTCAAACATTACTGCCAATTAAACAGAATGAAACTACCTACTACACCTGAAGAGACATTAAAGCTTTCTCATTGGATTCCTTTTACTCCCTTTATGAAGATTTAATAAGCAGCATTAGCACAACATAAATTGCACACTTGTGGGCTTAAAGAAAAAAAAAAGGACAGGAAAAACATCAACGTAAAAAAGAAAGAAAAATTCCATAACAGCCAAGTTCATGTCCTAACAACAAGATTTTATGTCTCTGCGGAAAGACCAACAGAGATTTCTTGTAAGTAGATATATGTTTGATGCGAACATTTTTTTTCATGTTTTAAACAATCTAAAGACAGTCAGGGAGAAGAAAATTGGCAGGAGTCCACTAAAAATAAACAGTAAATTTAATATTTTATGCTCAGCAAAGCCAAATCAGGATCTTTTTAAGACAAGTAATTTAAACAAGTAATCTATTGTTCTGTGGATAGGGAGCATTTCCTTTATCTAATCTATACACTTAGTGCCAGATGAGAACCTAGTTTAAGTTAAGCCATGTTTCTCCCTTTTAATGTAAAATAATAAACTATTAAGAAAAAAGAAAGGAAGTTTAAGACATGATTTGCCTTTTTTTGTCTTGTTAAATCAACTGAAATATGACAACAACAGTTTAAAGGCTGTCCTTCAAGAATTTTGAACAACACTGAGCAATCAACCTCAATGATGAGATATGTAAGCATTACACAGTACCACAGGTCACAAGATTTCCTTAACAATGATGGGATTTAAATAAATACCAAAAAATGGGGTATTACTTGCTTTTGAGATACAATGGATTGTGTTTTCAAACTTTTTCCTTTGACCAAACAATCTAAAGTGGTCTTAAACAATTTTCTCATAATAATGTGACTCCAAGTTGAGACTCTGAAAGTACCAGATGAAATGTGAGTTGCGATGGTGCCGTGAGAGTTTGCAATGCGTGGCCAGGAGGTTTTGATATGAAGATCTGTCAACATTGTCTGGCCTGACCCATATTACCAGCAATATTTCCTGAAAGCTTTCAAGCGAAACTTGTTTTCCACATGAGAAACTCTGATGCTTCCTGTGCTCCTGAAGCGAGTGTGCTGCCTCGTTTGTTTAATTAAAATGCACCATTACGGATGTGAACATGGCAATGACCCAACAATTGCTATTTCTCTCAACCCTGCAAGGACTGCCCCAGTTTCAAGGGGCTAATGTGGGCTCCTGGAAAAATGTTCAAGATCTTTTGACAAGTCAGTTTCCCTGTCAAAGGAATGAGTTTTTAATACAATAAATATCAAAGAGTGGAGAATGTGCCCCGTGAGCTTAGTTTAAGCCAGATAGGGTGCCTCAGCAAACAGATTTTCTGTGTCACTCTAACATTGCTATACAGCACTGATCAATTGATCTCATCCCATCCATGAAAAAGACTCTCTTAACAAACCTAGTCTAGTGATTATCAGAAAATTAATGGTTCTTTAATTATTTCTGTGACTTACTTCTTAGTTGGAGTCATGCTGACTGCCAGTGAAATAATTCTGCTCTCAAGCATTGTAATCACTCCTGCAGTCATGAATTCACACTAAACAGCAGCACAGAATAACTAAGATTGGACATTACATCACTAAAAACATGTGAACCAACTGTCCTCAATGTCTCCCAGACTGGAACTTCTCCACATTGCTGTAGATAATGTGGAGACCAGTGGAGTGCTTAGGAGTTTTCCAGTGACTGAGAAGCAGGGGGAGGGGTTAAGCACACTTAAAGAAGAAGATAAACTTTCAGTGTGATTATTTCTTGTAGTCCTGTTTCTAACAAGACATAAGGAAAATTGAATGTATATGCTGAACAACGTTAAGTGCTACATTTAATTAAGGAAATTAGTCTTTTATGAGAGTCAGAAGAACTAAGAATGATCCAAAGGGTCTCTTCCCTATGCATTTTTAAGAATCTAGCCTCACTGTCACTAGTGATCATATATGCACCAGTAATTATTATAAATGTGGTCTTGAGGCAACTTCACTTGAGATTAGGGTATCAGATCACAACTCCAGCATCAGTCCTGCTGGCAACAACGAGTTCTTAACCTCATGGTTTGTCATCATAGTTGATGAGTTACTAGAAAATCCAGGTTAAGTGTTAGACCAAACAGCAGGTCTCAAGCTGGTCATGAATAAGTCCTACAGAGGGAGAATGTGACTCCATATTTCCCCTGGATTTGTAACAACTGGCAGGCCAGTGAGTACAGGGTGAGAACAGCTGTTTGAGAACAGACAAGAAACACACGGATATGGAACAGCATGTATGCAGGCTGTGCACAGTCCAGCTCTACATCAGCTAAAATGAGATTTGTAACATAATTTCAGATAAAAACCTCTGCTCTCTGGCTTTTGTCAGTGCTTGCTGAGGAGCATTAGCACTGGATTCTGAACACAGTGGTGCAGAGCACCACAGGTTGATGTGCCCAGCACATGGCTGGCAGCACACCCCATGCCAGTGGTATTGATGGGAGGATTACAGCCCTCATGGGCTTGGCAGCCAGTGAACTGAACATATTTATTAATGAAATTGTTTATACATGCTGGAAATAATAAATCCCAAATCTATTGAACACTATACTAGGGCTGGAATTAATTATGAACTGGCTTGTAACAAATCATCTTCTCTTTAAGTTCTGAGCCATAAATATCAAACTCATATGGTTAATTAAGGGCAGAATGATAACCATTATAGCCATGTAATCTTGAGGAACAATATAGGGTACATATAAAGAAAATGGTTCCAAAGGGACATTCAGGTCAAGTCCAATCACTGCTTTTGGCAACCACAGGATAAAATTTCCTTTCATAAAGGGATGAAGCTCCACCTGAAAACTAGTGAAGTGCTACAGCCCAGCTCCTCCTATGACAAGCAATTCCAAACCCTTTCTGCTCCTGTTACTGAGCTCTTTGATAATCTCTGATCTACAAAAGGCTCATGTCCAGTTTATACACATTTTCTCTTCGGTCAACATAAGTTAAAAAAGTTAAAGCCCTGTAAGTTAAAAAAAGTTCTCCCAGGTGTTAAACCTTTTTCAGTGTGGACCAGGTAGGGTCATTGTCTCTTGTGCTGTTTTACTACAGCCCAGCTCTTTTGAAGCTTAATATATACAGCCTTTCTCTGCACTTGGTTTAGTTCATGGATATCTTGCAATCCCAACTAAAATCCTAAGGACTTACACTAAGGATTTTGTGAAATGTTGATTTTATTTCTTTTTTGGAAATACTCCAGCTGACATAATTTAGGATAACTTGTGCAGTGCTTCTGGTATCAGTTCTAGAAAAGAAGATAAAGAAATGGGAGAGCAACAGCTGCTGGACCAACGTCAGTACCTTCTGCTTTGCCTCACTATCTTTTCTCTTGGTAGTTCCCAGCACAAATACTGACAAAGACCAGTAGTGTTTATGTGATTTGCTCTGACAAGCACAACTTGGGTGATGTTCTGAATAAGAGCAAGTTCAAGAGCACTTAAGGAAAATATGAGGCAGGGTTTTGAAATCCAGGTAGTCATAAATTCATTCTCTCACTATGCCTCCATATGCTGCTAACAAAGAGACAAAATATGTTAATCTAAAAGAACGTCTTGTCTGTAGTTGTGGAGAAGGTAGATCACTAATTATATGCCAGATGAAATCCCTATTAGATTAGAGCTTTCCAATCTCTTCCAGTCTGTGGACCCCATAATTTTTTTCAAGGCAAGCACTGTAGCCACTTTGAGTCTTCAAAGAATAAATCCTTTTTATCACACACCTTTACCAACCACTAAGGAATTCAATATCCATGATTCACAGGTTGAGAAATGCTGGAGGTAAGCATACATTGCTTATTAAAGAGAGGTCCATTTAAGAGTCCATGTGCATTTCGTATTTTCAAAATTGTCCACCCAGTGTTAAACTGAATAATATAAAACAGAAAGTGGAAAGTTCCACTCTAAGAACATCTACAGCTAAGCAAGTTCATTTTCATATGTTTTCACAATATAAACAAAATAATAACACACACACACAACAGTAACTGCCAGAGTTCCTCTCCTGATGTTTACAAAGTTTCCAGCTACAAGGCCTATTCCTATCTCATTAAGGGAGTTCAAGTATTCACAACAATTCAATTAAACAAAAATCAAGGCATATTTATCACATCTTTTGCAATTGAATTTAGCCAGTATTTGAACAAAAAGAATACTGAGCAACAGATTTGTGGTACATACACAGTTTACTGACATGCAAGGTCACGATCCAGGAAAGATTTGCATGTGAGCTAACTTTATAGGGACAATCAAGAAACTCCCCCAATGTCTCCAGACTAGAATTGAAACTACAGTTTAATTGGAACCAGCCATATGTCTAGGTCACCTAAACGTCTGGGAGAGGCCAACAGAAGTGCAACACGTCTGTGAAGGAGAACATGGGAAGTGCCAACTTCCCATGTAAAGAATCAGGATTTCTACCTAGAATACAGAAAAATCCCTCCAGTCAAGCCTCTGAGCTAAATTCAGCAGAACAGAGCACTGATGCTGGCTGTCCAGGCAAGCTGGTCCCTAAGGGATAAGGAGCCAGAAACAAAGACTCAGTAAGTAGAACAGGGGGCTCATTAATCAGAGCCTGCCCCACAGCCCCTGAGGTTTACAACTGACAGCAACCAGATTTAAGCAAGAGGACATTGCACAAGTTCTGGTGACAAGTCAAGTCCAAGCTTAAGCTCTGAAGTCAACCAGCAGGTCAGGATCAGGCCTGGTGAGGGTAACCAGGCTCAGATGCATCCCCAGCTCCACAGCAATGAGGGAGGTCCCAGTTCATGCCACAGAATGCGTTGATGGATCAGTGTCTGGCTCAGCAGAGCCTGTGACCAGGCAGAGCAGGGCTGTGGCAAAGCTGGCAGTGTGGTTGGTCATTAATGTCCAGCAGTGCCCACAGGGCCCTTACAGTGGACTGCGTACCTCCACGGTCACCAGAAAAATGGCTGTTCTCAGGTAGGAGGGTACTGGCTCCAGAATAAATTTTGGACTTAAAGAAAACTTTGATAGCACACGTAATTTTTTTTTTCATGAATCAACAAATTTTATGAAAATTGTTTCAATTAAAAAAAACCCTCCAATCTGCTGTAATTCCTGTTGCCACTTTATAAATACAGCCTTAATTAAATCAAAGCACTTGTAGCTTTAAAATAGAACTCTGCATACATCTAAATGCTTTGTTAAGTCAGGGCCTAAATACAACGTTGTGTTAGTTTTTGTGTTTGTCTCATGTTTACAGATGGTGATGGACAAGCCAATACTTCTGCCAGATCTTTCCCTTTCACATGTGTTCAGTGCAGGCCACGGCCAGGATAAACTGGTGTCGTTCCAACGAGGCCAATTTACACCAGCTGAAGATTCAGACCCACAGCTGTATTTGTGTAAACCTCAATGCTGCATGAACACAGTTTTTCCATTATGAATATCTGTGTATATGATTCATAGAGTACAGTAAGTAAGGCTACAGCACATTAAATTATTCCAGACAATGGGCCCAACTGTCAACCCACTAAAAAATTAGCGAGATGTGTGACGTGACAAATAGCTTTGTATTTATAGCAGAGCACCACTTCCAACATACTCACAACTGAACGTTCCCACTAAATGCCAGAGTAAGAGATCTGTGTATTTTTTTCCTGACACATATCAAGCCACAGCCATGCACAAAGTAAGGTATGTGATTCCTAAAATGTTGAATAGAGAAGTAGGAGTTTTATTGTTGAAGGTGGGAGAAAATCACAGATCCTGAACACATAAATACAACTAATGACATCTGGCCGTATTTTATACGTCTGCATTGTTTGCTTGCTTTTTGAGATATTGCACCTTTCCACCACACTTAGTAACATCAAACACTCAGGCATTCCTGGAAAGGGTTTTCTGCTCCTTAAAATGGAAATGACCCTTTCTGGGCACAGATCATCTACAGAGAACTGCTTACTGTCTAAGTGGAAATTAATTCATTGGTTGGATAGGAAATGTAATACTAAAAGATATAAACAGAAAACAGCCACATGAATGGAAACCAGTGTAAATTATGAAAATTTCCCCCCAGATGCAGATCTTCCTCTCAGTTTTCAGAAGAAATTTTCATTCAGTTGAAAATGCTGTAGGAGTTTGGTGACTTTGTTATAGACCCAGGTTCTATTCCTGGCTGAATGTGTAACATTCCTGTGACTCCAAATAGCTGCCACAAAGAACAAACCAGCCAGACAGATGTTTGTTGGTTTGTACCAGAATCATGGCATTTCCCTTACCAAACCCATGTGTGCCTGAGGCCCAGAGATGCAGCTGGGTGTAACCACAGCTTTAAACACCTGACACATCAAGCTGCTTCATGTCTGGTGCTGGGATCTTTGCACAGATGGAAAGCTGAGGATATGAGCTTTCCACTGGACTTTAGGGTGCCCATCCCATAAATCAACCAGGTCAATGTTTCCCTTGGCTCTGGCAAACCTGTGGAGCTGGGAGGGCAAACAATGTCTGCACCTGGTGAGGTGACACAGGCAGCTCTGCAGGTGGCACTGGGTCTCACTGCCCCCTTGGCAATACCCCTGGATCTCACAAAGTGACCTTCAAGGGGTCCTGAGCTGCCACTATCCATTTCCTACCAGCTTTGGCACCAGGGGAGGCCCCATCAGGGAGAATCACCACATGCCAGTGCCTGACCATGCTGCCAGAACATCCATCAGACAGAGAACACCTGGACACAAACTGTCAGGGAAAGAAAATGAGCATTGCTGAGGGACACTGTGCTAGAGACACACTGTGGGTCACACCTGAGGGAGGAGTGGCCCATGTCAGAGCAGCAGAAAAAACAGCAGCAGAAAAAATTAAGAATCAGAGAATAGCTGTAACAGCAGAAAAACCAAACTCATGTGAATATTATCCCTGACATGCCCCGCTGCCCACCAGCCCACCAAAAAAACTTTTGATGGACTGGCTATAAACCAAGACAAAAATGAGGGAAATTTAAGCTGGTGAAAAGTAGGTGTTTATGGCAGTGTGTCCTGCTTTTTCCTTTCAACACCCAAATCAAGATCAGAAGTTTGTGTTCATAAGCTTTAAACTGAGCAAAATTCCTCAATTCAAGACTGTTTTGTCTGTGACACCTCTTCAGCACCTGTGCAGGACATGAGGCATCCAGGACTCTGGTGCCAAATAATACAGAGGGGTCTTGCAAGACATGAGGGTTCAAGGAAATATTTCTGAATTAGTTTCTCTGTAATGTGCATGATAGGTAAGAAGCAAAGTCAGAGACACCTGGTTTAAAATAACACTGATACTTCTGGAAGCTATCAACAGACCATGCTCCTGGTTTTTCCTCTTCAACCCTCACCAGCTCTAGAGAAGACAACCTCTCAGCTGTACACCCACCTTTATCTGTTCTCTATAAATAGATATGAAGGATAATTTAAGAAACACTTTTAAGACCCCAAGCTCTGCCAAGTGTGGGCCATTGAAAGCATTTCAGCCAGGCCAGGAAGACATTAATTTAGAGATAATCACATGGCTACATCTGAAAGATGCTGCACAATAAGTCTGTGAACCTCATGTACAGCTTAATTACATGATTTCCTGACAGCTAGTCTCTTGCCACCTAACCTTTTTGAGGATCAAAACAATAAATTAAAAAAAGCCCAGCTTTCTCATATTTTTCTAGATATGTGGGCTTTGTTACCCTCTAGAGCATTTGTGTCTTCCCATCTTCATTAGCTAAAGTAGAACTTCGTGTTTAAAACATGCTATAATCATTTTTTAAAATTAGTTTTAAGTCTGTATTCAGGTGCCCAAACTAATTTTTGTGTCATACTGATCAGGAGAGCATTCCTGTGCTTACCAGCGGTGCCAAGTCGGAGATGCTGAAACATTCTCAAAATGCTCCCTATCAAAATTGGCAAGCGAACGAAAGAGGAAATTTCTGCAAATGCAAAAATATTCCATCAGAACATACTGCCTTCAATTATTTTTGGACCCGTTCTAATGTTCAAGGAGGAAGCAGGAGGAAAGTAACTGCGTATCCAGTGTCGGCAGCAGGAAACTACAAATAGCAGAGCACACCATGTTCCAGCTCCAGCGCAGCGGCTGCGGAGCCGCTTCCTCACGGGCAGAGGCGGACGGGCAGCGAGGCGGCTGCTGCTGGAGCCTGGAAACAGAGCAGGAACTACGCCATGGCTCGGGCAGTGCTGTCTGTGCACCTTGCACTGAGAGGTCACAGGTTGTGCAGGATGCTGCGGCGTCAATGGGACAGAGCGGCCCCAGATGCTGTAACTGCGCTGCAGGGCACGCTCAGCATGAAGGAAACGCGCAGCTCTTCCTCATCCCGAGCTGCAGCAGCGGAGTGAGGCATTGTTAGTGTTTTTACATTCCCATTGAAAAGATCAGGTTCAATTCCAAGTGCTGTGGAGGCAACATATTTATCTGCCGATAAAAGAAAAAACCTCACCGCATCTGGCAGCACAGGGCAGAATGAATTAACAGCGAACTAAGGAAAGCACTGAGATGTTTATTTTACACATCAGATCGGGACTCCCACTGCAGGACAGGCTTCCTGTGCGACAGGAGGCAAGGCAGTTAACCCCTGTGGGTTTTAATTCCCGATTTTTAGCTTTGAACTATGCATTCTTTGCACTTAATTTTGCTGCTCCAGTGCCAATCCAGCTCAACAGAAATCAGTGTCCGGCAGATGATTGCCCTTCCTCATGGACAGCTGTCCACATATGAAAAATTAGTACAAATGCCTTCAGAATATTCTTGTGTTCTTTGCTTCTGGAATCTGAACTCGGGTCATGGAAGTGTTAAGGGAGGAAGTTTGTACCCTTAGAGCTGTTGAACCAGCAGCAGACTTGTTGCAGGAGAAACAGAAATGTCAACAGGAGGCTACAAAAGCATCCTGTCCCTTTGCCACAGACACAGAAGTGATGGTTACAACAATGGAAGGTGACATTCACCACTAGAATCACACCCACAAGGAAGAGAATTTCTGATTTTTTATATATATATATACCCTGATCCCTGTATTGATCTGCTCAGCAGGCAAGGCAATCCCACACTTCCTCAAACCAGATGGCAAAATGGGGCTTGTAGCTGCTTTCAGTTGTAGGAGCAGCACAAAGCATTTGGTGTGTACTTGTGAATTTGTCCTGTGGTTATTAGCTTTGTCCCCAAGCTTTCTACTGATCGATGGAAAGGCAGAAAAGCAAACGTTCACAATGCTATTGGCACACAAGAGAAGACCCCCTGGTCTTGACTGATAAATAGGAAAGTAGCAGGATACAAACTTGACACAGGGGAGAAGCTGCAAGCTCCTTTGGAGCATCACTAATAATGAAGACTTCTTTCTTTTGCAGTCTAATTAGCAGAAATAAGCTCTGTTTGTGTTTTGAGGAAAGTTAAAAACATCTATAATAATCTCCCAATCTTGCAAAAATCTAATTTTTTTTTCCAGGTACCAAGAACAGGATCTTATTAAGTGTGACCAGCAGTGGTCAAAGTAATGACCATTTCCCACAGAGCCCACCATGATTACTTCCCGCTCCAACAACTCTTCACTTTAGATTGGGAGCAACAAATTGTGGATGGCATCAGCAACCTGTCAGAAAGTGGCTTCTGATTAAAGCAAGCAGATGTCAGCTCGCTGCATCTTTAATTCAGAACTGCAGCCTGCAGACAGCAAGTGCCAGCATGCAGGTTCTGAACTGAGAGATGCAGGCTATGCAGGATTCATCCTCCTCTTGAAGATGAAGGGGTTTGCAAATAATTTATTGTTATAGATGCTGAAGATTTGTCCCCACAGCTCCCCAATGATTCTTTGGTGCCCTTGCCTAGGTGATGGAAATAGCAGGTTTGACACAGTTTAGCTGCCACTCTCAGAGCCTTCCAAAAGGGAAGGTGCAGATTCCACTATGAAATCTCTTTAGCACATGACATCTACACTCGCAGCATCACAACAAACTGTCAACACATGCTCTGTGCACAGCCACCCCTTGTTATAATGTTTTTTCTGCTTTTGGGCAAACCTTGTTCTTTTATTTGGTTTGTTTAAAAAAAAAAAAAATTCTGAGACCAGGTAAACCCAAGTAATACAGGAAATCCATGAACCTGTTATGTCACCACTGAGGTTCCAAAAAATATCAGTAAAGGTACATTCAGAACATTGTACTTATATCCAGCTGCATTAGAACATCTCATAGTGGCTTACCCATGACAGTGATGTGCTTCAAGACAAAGCAGAAGCAGTACTCACTAGCAAAAATTCAATTACTTTAAAATGCTACAGAAAAAAACCATGATAAAGAACACATTTGAATAAACACTGAAAGTTAATTAAAACCTGCTTCAATAGAGTTATTGCTACATGCTTTCAATTCTCACCTGTTTATTAGAACCTCCTTTGTTCTAGGAAGTGTGAAGTAATTAAATACAAGTTATTAGATCTGGCATAGGTTCATCTGGGGAAATACACAGATTTTTAAGAATAGATATACAGTTTCCCCCTTTGATATGAACTTCCCGTGTTGGTCTTTTGTCTGTCCTTGATTGATGCTATCAGAAGAGTTATTGCTCAAAGCAACTTAAGTGAAGCAGAATATTCCCAGTATATGCCAAAGCAGCCCAAACCCTCTGTGGATATACATATGTGTTCCATAGGAATGTTTTCATACCCTTACATCTCCAAGGGCCATTCTCAACTGAAAATCTGCATTTCTTTGTTGGAAACAACCAATATCCCAGTCAGATTCAGGACCTCACTGTGCTAGATGTCATACAAACATCCACTCAACTATTTATTGTTTATGCACAGCTCAGTCTGAATTCAAGCCTCCTTTCCATATCACCTATATAATCATCTTTCCAACATTTTATGATCTGATACTGTAAGACAGTATCTGCCAATCCAACAATTTAGGGACCTATCTGCACTTATTTTCTGTGTTCTGCCTGTATTAGAAATGATGTGTCAGAGCAAACACTTCATGTTGAACATGAGGCCTGCCCTCTGCTATTTTAGTTTGAGAGTGGGCTTAAGTACAAAGCATGGGATGACATGATGACCTTCTATTCACATGGCAGCTTATTTCAGCTGATAGCTGACTTTCCTTCCCAACACTGGCATCCCAAGCCTGAGTCTATGAAAAGTTGTCTAGTGAGAATCTCTATAGCAAAAAAAGGCACCATATGCTAAGGGAAACTTCAGATTATAAAATAAAGCATTTGTCATTGGCAGCATGGGAGAGAAGATGCCAGATTTGGAAACAAGGTTTCAGGAGAGAACAGACACTACGTGCTCTGTTCGAGAATCCATTGCATGAAAAAAGACAAAGATGTTAAGGCAACTTAAAATACTTTGACCAAATTCAAAGACTCTTGAGCAATGTCTATTCCAGATCCATAAATGTAGAGATCTATATACTTATTCTGTACAATAAAAATAAGAACTATTTGTGTCAGGAATTAGTTTCAAAGCCCGTTATTTATATATCAGGACTATTGCAAACCCTGGCCAATCAGGATGCCCATATATTGCAAATGTGAATTAACATAACTGGAATCCTGGGATGGGACACCAGCATGGACAGATGGAGACGTGGTCTCGTGACCATAAGGGGGTGGCCAGAACTGACCCTGCCACCAGCAGGGCTGGAGCCAAAGCCAGTAGCTGGTACTAGGGAATGCCACATTGCTCTAGCTCTCTCAGTGCTGTCACTGGGAGCTCTGATAGAGACCTTGAGTCCTCAATAGATTTCAATAGCAGCTGGAACTCTTTCTGCTTTACAAGACCAGACCTCTGTCTGTTTAGCAGACAACTCAGGGAGACCTCGAGCACCAAAATGCAACTAGATCAGGGCTACAGCTAAAGCTAATCTGAAACTGAGTTGTTTCACCTGAAAGGAGAAGCAGTTGCTTTGAGAGGGGTAGGTACCACCACCACCAACTTGGTCCTCTAAGAACTCCTTTTCTGGAATTACGGATAAGACATTTCATTTATGCTTAGCAGTAAATTCTTGGTCACTCTTCTTATAAAGCTCTTTGCAAACACATGTATGTTCACAAACACAACAGCCAGTTTAGTGCCTTTCCCAGGCAGTATCTGTACCTCAAGACCCTGTCCTTTCTCTGCAAAGACATTTGAAATAGGCTAAGGATGACAGAAACATGCTTAAATGAGTCTCACTTAGACCCTCAGTCAAATACCTCTGCAGAAGACACTAAGCTGATTGAATTCTCTTATGGCAGAAGTCTTACGGGGCTTACCTCAGGTCTAACAACATCCCTCATGTTCAGAATCTCCAGGAAAGCTCCTTATTACAATGCTCACTCACTGTGCTGTTGTGATATTCATGGTGTAAGTATTTAGATGGAAAATCCAGAGCATGCTGAGTTCTGCACACCAATTCAGTGTTCACGTAACTTAAATGAAATCTAAATCCTATACAAAAATCCATGCCTAATCCATTATTATTATGCCTGTATGATTATTACTGTTAACTGCTAAATACTATTCATTCAGTAACAAATCCTTTCATAGTCAAACAGCACATGGGGCATATGTACTTCAGATGTGCTCTCATTATTAATCTTGACTGTGGGTCTGTCCCCTCTTAATGTGCTTCCTGCCTCCTCCCCAGTCCTAATTAACCACCTCCCCAGAACTCCTTCATTTTTTATTCATTTCACATATGAAAGGTTCCTCTGTCACCTTCTCAGAGCTCTCCTCATTGGCTTCCCATTCTCACTCCCTGGGACACATCCCTCTCACAGTAATTCTAAGCCAATAATTCACATGAAATCTTTGAGGTGATTGTATATATGGCACATAGCACAGATCAAAGAAACCAAGTGCTTCCAGCAGTGAAATAAGAGAGGGGAAATGGTCCTTCACTAAGTGGATTTTATCTCAGAGGAGCCCATGCCAGGTCCTGTGCCTGGTGGAATTATGCAAGTCCTTAAGGGTTAATATGACATGTTGCAAAAAAGAAAACTCTATACATTTGCTTTATTCACCACTACAAGGGTCTTTTGACACTGTTAAAAGAAGAAAACTTAGAGGTGATGTGAAATGTAAAAGGAAGCAAAGTTGGTTTTTAATCTTTCTTATACTGCTTTTCCAGAAAGTCAGCTAGGACCCATTTCTAGGAAATGCTTCCCTTGACTAAAAGGGCAGCTACAATTGCTCTACTTAATGGACTGTAATAAAATAAACTGCCTCCTATTAGCAAGAAGGATCATATCATCAGATTTGTAATGCATTTTATTACAGAACACACAGCATCAGAATTTTCAAATGCGGTGTGAGGAAGTAAGTACAAAACAGTTAAAGTGGATGTCATATAATCACAAATGTACTGATAGCTTCCTTTCTCTCAAACATCAAGATATCAATGTTTCCTCTTTAAAGCTTTTCCCACCTAAAACACAGCATGAATTTCCACATTTTGCATTCTATTATCCACCAAAGCCATCTTGCATCTTTTCAGATGAAGAGTAGCTTGCAGAACATTCCTTCCTTCTGAGGAACATGAATCCTTGGCAGGTGTAACACTGCAAAACCAGTATAAGCATGGTCCAAATACTTGTATTATATATTCTTGGATATTTCTCTCTCCCACTGACTTTGCTGTTGAGTTAGAGCTTCTCTGTATTTTTATAGATTAACTCTGCCTGGTCTTAAGTGACATTCTAAACTCCTAAATTTCATCTGGCACTTCAGAATGGTACACGTTTAGTTAATGGGCATAATGTGCTTCTGCTGACAATTAATAGGAGTCTTCCCAATGTTTTCACTAGAAACTGGAACTGTACACTGGACAGGAGTCAAGTACAGCTGACATATCTGTGATTTTTTTCCATGAGAAACCAAATGTCACATTATTTATTTCACTCCATGGGGCCTGAGTTCAATAGCACCTACTCAGTAGAATAACACATCAGTTCCCTTATTTAAGTAGACCTGACTGAGGAAGGGGCCAGAACTGGGTGTGAGAAGGGAGAAAGGCAGTGTCTGCTCAGTGCCATGGTCTCACTGCCCATCCTTGCACGGGTAGTGGGATGCAGGATAACTGCTGCAACTGTTACTGCACCCTATTCCTCTTAACCATTTAAATATACTCCCCTCCAAACCTGTCTCCTATCTATGAACTTTGCATTGTTAATCAATGTTCATAGATAGGACATCACTCTTGCACTCACTGAATTCTGTCTGTTGTTCCAGGCTGGTCACATCACCTGGGAAATGGGAGCTACAGCTGCTGTGGAGTAGGAACTGCAAGCCATCCATGCTTTCCACTCCTTCTCCCTGCAGTCACCCGCAGAGCAGCAGCACCACGGCAGCCCCAGCAGCCTGCACAGCTTCCCATCACCTGCTCCACAGGGAAAATCACTGGCAGAGCTGTGTTTTTCAAAGGGAAGCCTTGGTTTACATGGGGCTGATGGTTTTAACTGTAAGCCTGCTACTTCACTGCTCCTTGAAGACTAGATGTGGCCTGTGGTTTGCCACTAGATTTTCTACAAAGCTGGCCTGATCCAAATAAAATGTTTCTCCCACCACAAGCTTCCAATGAAATTCACTTGTGGCATTTTCTAACTCCACGTTTTGGAGTTCTCCTTTGTGTAGTGGACTGCGTGGGAAATCAGGAAGCAGAAGGGGAGGTGAGGACAAAGAGAACACACCAAGCCCCCTCTGCCTCCCGTTGGGGCTGACCCCCACAGTGTTAGAGCAGCTCCTTGCTCTGCTGGGAGCAGCTTACATTGCAGACCCTCAGCTCAGTCCAGCTGGTGACTGTATTGTATATAATTAACATGGACAACGCTGATTACATCATAATAGATGGTTTTCATTCACATCCATGCTGGGGTAGTAAAATTGGTATGGAACCAACACAGAATGATGTGGAAATTCCTACAAAAGTTAAATTGGGTGCCAGTTACAAATGATTTCCAGAAAAGCTGGAAAGCACAGAGTGTAAGTATAATTTTTTGTCTTTTTTTGGTATTAATTCAAGTGTAAAACATGTGGACTCTTGCTTGAATTCTTCTCTGTGTCCAGATTTCCACCAACCAATTATCATTTCTCAGATAGTTCTAATACTTGGATCTACGTTGATTGTGGAGTTTTGTTTCAAACAATATTCAATTTAGACTGGGACACATTTTTTAATGTTACTGGTGACTAAAAATATTTTCCCTGTTACCCAGTAAAACACAGTGAAGCCTCAATTCTAGTTTCAAAATTATATATATCTGTACATACGTATTTCTCCATTAGCTGGTGAGGAATAAATTTGTTGAACAGTGAGGGTCAGGGCTTCGCCAGCAGCTGAAATGTGTTATTTATCAGCAGATCATTACAGTCAGCACTGCACAGCATGTGAACTTCCTCACACCCCTCTGCCAAAGCTCCCCACATGGCTGACCTGCCTGCTGACTTGAGCTTCAAGGAGCTTCCAGTCTCCATCTGGAGATTCAATCTCACTGCACTGCTTGTGCCTATGTTATAGCCCCACTTTTCCCTTCCCTTGGCCCCAGTACAGGAAAGTAAAACCCTAAAGGCCTGAATGGGGACAAAGTTTCTCTACAGAAAGCCCTGCTCTCTCTCACTGATTCGAGTGGGAGAAGCCCAGGCTGTGACTGCCACCCCCTCTGTTTATTTTGGCAATAATATGAGTTGTTCAACACACAACTATACAGACTTCTGTAAGTTGTAATGCCTGTAACTTAAATATTTTGTGTGTCCAGGCAGTGACTGCCATTTCTAAATGTTCTAATGCAGGGTACCTCCAGGAGGAAGAAAGGTGAATTGATTGCCTTTAAAATCTGGGGTACTGTAATACCAAAGGGTTCAAAAATTAACCTTCCTTAAAATACTGTGTGTTTTAGTCCTTGTGTCCCTTTTTCCCCCCTCTATCCCATTTTTAAGAACTTAAGGCAATGAGGACACCTGAAATTTTTGAAATCAGAGATGTCCAGAAAATGAATGTCCTTGTCCATTTTCTTCTTACTAGAACAGGTTTCCTGAAATATCATCTAATGAATATACAGAGATATTTTAAAAGACCCTAAAACTTTGTTTATGTTCAGAATTTAATGTTGGAGTTCGAGGTTTCACAGGCTATTAGAGCTGTCATTTGATTAGAACTAAATTACATGTCCAGGTTATGCAAAAAGAGCTCTGTCTTTCTCCAGGAGATGAAGAGTAACTGGGCTCTGCTACCATACCTGAGTAGAATGCAACTGAGAAAATTGAGGTACCAGGAAACTCTAAAATTCAATACACAGACACACTGGTGGCTATTTCTACAGTGGAGACACTCAGACTGGATTTAGCTCTGGACATTTTATGAAACAAGTAATTTCCAGTCTGAGGTGGTAAGACTACTTCAAAGAGACCTGAGAAAGGCAGCTACAGAGGAAAAGCACATCCATGTTTTACATCAGTCTACATGAGTGAAATGTAATGTTAAAGGGTCTGAAACCCTTCCGGGAAGAATTTTAGGGACTCACAAACTGAGAAGATTAAAAGCACAGATTTGGGAATATAAAACAAGAAAATATTTTATATTCTTTAAGAAAATATAGAAGTCAAGAAAAGGCAAGCAGAGCCTAAGCAGGGAGAAGCTGACCATATGTTTAGTTAATGTGAAGCAGATGAAGAAAAGAAGAGCTGATTCCTGGTTTTGTCAAACTGGAATTGCTCAAGACAGGCAGTGTTACAAAGGCAGAAATCACATTCTCATTTCTTCTTCCTTCATCTCAAAAGTTTCATGTATTTGTTGACTTGCCTAGGCCTTACACAGATCAATCTCAGAATAAGAGATGCAAAGAGCTTTGCTGTCACATTGCCTAGACTTATATCGCACCATCCTTTCATGCCTGTGCAGGAGATGGAAAGGTCCCTGGAGACCTCCTTCAATGCCACAGAACAGTGCCTGGCAACAAGAACTTCTCAAACAGTGACTTGATCTGAGAGCCTTTCAGCTTTTAACATTATTAATTATAATACCTATTTCCTAAATACTAATAATTCACTAATAATATTATTGAATAATAATAATAAACTATAAAATTATATTAATAAGTGGCAGTCATCTGAATAATCCCAAAGAAACTGAAAATCCAGAGTGATGCACTGACTGAAGTACAGCCACTGCTGGGAAAGACAAGTGAGTGGCCTCCTTATAGCATATGACACAGAAGGAACAGGGAGAATGCTACTATTGTAGCATTTGGAATTAAAACTCTGCTCTTATGCATCCTTGAGTATGCTGCAGTGACTCTTATTTTAAAGGAACTCATCTGAATTCAAGGTTTTCCCAACAGGAGGATTGATTATACAATGATGGAGCTTTTTTAGTCCTAGCAAGTCTTAAAAATATTTAGTAAATGCATTGAAAACCAATGTCAAGTGTCTTGTACTGCACTACTGAAGATTAAGTTTGTTTCAACAACGTGCTTCTCAGTGATGTCTTAAAATAACACTAACTGGTAGCTGATTAAAAAAAATCATCCTCATGAGATCCCCCTGCTCATGGGTCTGCTTTTCTTCTGCAACTCCTCCTAGGTCTGTCCAGGCAGACACATTAGTGAAACAACTGGATAATACATTAAGCAGAGAAGATTCAGAGATTGGTGCTTTTGATGGATATACAGACTAGATAAACACAAGTCTGAGAGCCCAGTACCTTCCACGGAGAATACCCCTCCTCTGTGGCCTGGAATTTTAAATGTGCCAACAAAGACTTCTTACAAAATCACCTAACAAGGCGCCAAGCACTTCTGCATTAAGAAAGATAATGCTTTAGCACTACACAGTTTTCTAAAGTAAATTCCCTGAAACTCATACTTGAAATTTCCCATAGACTCCAAGAAGTGCAAACAATAATCATAGTGAATCAAACCCCAAAACCATTCTTCTTTAGGTGTTGTGAGAAGCAGATAAATATATTCATAAGCTTAGTAAAAGAAGCTTGAAAAAAAGCCAGATTCTTGTGCTAATGTCTACCAAATATACTCATTATATGACAGAAAAGCAGATTAACTTTCACCAAAAGCAACACAGAAAAATTACTCTTGGATATTACTATGCCTGCTACATCCAACAGTTAGCTTGGTGAACTTGGTTTATGCGTCACATGAAGTGTATCTGCTGGCAACATGAAATTTACACTTGTGATGAACACCTCCCGTTACCACTTACAGAAAATTGGTCACCCTTGCAATAGAGTCTTGTTGAAAGCATGAAAAAAGGAACAGATTACTCCCTACCTTCTCTGCATCTTGTTCAAAAAGCCGGAGTTGAAAGCACTGGTCCAGTTTCAACTTGCGGACATGCCACATCTGATGCAAGTGTTGCCGGGTAGAATGCAGCTTGTCCAAAAGGCTGGTGATCTTTGGCACAAGACTTTGAAAATCTGCACTTCCAGGAATGCAGTTCCTACCAGAAAAACCATCACTGGATCTTATGCATTGTAATAACCTCTGGCCCTCACGATCCAGTTCTTCCACAGGAGCTTTAATCACTTTCTTCTTAAGCTGTGTGTGCTCATCAATCAGCCTTCTCGAGCCCTCAACATCAACTGGAAACTCCTTCCTAGCCAACATTTCCTGGAGATCCTCCAGCCTTGATAATAAATGGATGGCACTGTTGAAAAACTCTTCCAAGGAGACACGCAGCTCTATCCATTCATCGTGGTTGTAATCCAAGGACCCTTCAAACTCATCTGTCAGTTGAGAAGGATCCACAAGCTTTGCCAGACCTTCCACAGACACCATACTTGTCTAAGGAAGGGAAAAGGACAGCATTTAAATCAGGGACCATCCAATCAGAATTAACAGCACAAACCATAAACAGCATGAAGTGACTATTTTCCTCATCAATACACAATTGAAGGAATATTGCAAAGGATGTCAAGGACTGTGTTTAATTTTGATATATTAATTAGACAGAAAAATTGCTTCTATTGGCATTTATTTATTTATATACTTACTAAAATATGTGATATTTACTGGAATAATGCCTACCTTTTTCAGCTGGCCTGGCTATCAAAAACATGTAGTAAAAATGTTTCTGCCACAGATTTCCTCAGCCCAGTTGGACACTGAAGACTCCTTACTGCAGCTTTTGGATATCTGGACCTGGTTGTTCGCTAAACGGGTACATGGCATTGCAGGCACTCTGCTACTTGTGTTACACCCCAGCTAGCAGCTACACAGAAAGTTTCAGGCATAGGAACTGAAGCAGGTATTGCAAACTGCCTTAACAGCTGGGTTTCTTATCCCAAATTATTCCAGTTGGCTTTTTGCCACTCTTTCATATTAGTAACTTCTAATGTAATTAAGCTAAAATCAATGTGAAAGTGAAATGTCATTGAAGTATTAACAACTAGAATTTATTGCCAATAGAAAGTACTGCTCACAAATCATACACAGTCAATGAGAAATGGTTTTAATTCATTCAGACTCAGTAACTGGTGACAGAGAAAAGCACTGGGTGTCTGGAAAGCAGATTACAGTTTAAGGACACAGCAACTGATAGCTTTTCTCATTTGTTTTAGACAAAATACTTACTTCTGAAATTAGAAGCATAGGGTTTCATATGTAACTAGAGATTTTCAGTGCTCTCATGTTAACACCCACACTGGCAGCCCTTAAAGGCTTGTCTCTTCATCAGTGACTGCACATCTATCCCCTAAAGATGAGGCCTCCAAAGAATGTCAGAGCTTGTGCTCTTCAGAAATGGAGGCACCCAATAACCACAGCACTCTTGTAGAAGCCATCTACAAAGAAAAACACCTAAAATCCTGACCATATTCCTAAATTATATCCAAAATAGTAGGCTAACCACTGGTTAAAGTGGTTAATGGGCTTTTTCTTCCAATTTGTATCCATCCAAAAATATCAGGCATTCTGCAATGTATTAAAATTGAGATTGTATTGAACTTAAGCACAGGAGAAAGATTATTTTAAGATGTTCTTGCAATATTCCTTGCTTTGAGGAAAAGGGAGGACATTGGGAAGGTAAGTATGTCACTTCAGAGCATTTTCAAATTTTTATACCTCCTGACCTGGACACTGAGACCTTGAAGATAATTCAGTTTAGAGTTTAACTGCCTGTCAGGGAAATACTTCTCTTCATGGCTAACACTTGGGCATCCCCCTGCAGTCTGTCAGGAAAATGGAAACATAGCTCTAATCGTGCAGAGAATTTGACATTATGAGACAATAGAAAGGCTTTTCATTTCTCAAATTCGGCAGAAATGTTCTTTATTCAGGTTTGATTTTTTTATGTAGTTCTTTAAACTCTAATGAAAACAGTTTTAGTGAGGCAGATAGGTACCTACTGTTTCCTAGGCATTGCTCATGCTTCTTTTTTAAATCAATTTAAAATTGCTGTCCACTATTTAGCCTCTTTCAGCAGGAGAAAGAAAATAGTCTTGAAGGCACCTCTGAATTAATGCTAAGCAAGCTGCCTGGTCCATTCCTCAAAGTGACAGGAAACTTTGGAATCCACATACATCAACCAAACACTTTTCTTTCTCTTTCTAGATGAAGATATGTGTACATGCTTCACTCTGAACTGTGACACAGAAACACTGTGCCAGAATCTCACCCCTCTAAAATCCAGCTCATCAGAGTCCACTAAGGGTCCCTCAGTGCTGGCACACATATAATGCTTCCATTAAGCTCAAAAGAAAAAGCTGGCCTTAAAAGAATCTTTTCAATAGAAGTTCCTTGATTGTGGTGTGTATATTGCAAGGTGGACCACAGCTTAGGAAATCTTTGTTTGAATCGTGGAATTGAAGGACTCAAACCATTCTATGATTCTGAATGTCTGCAGGTGGTCCAATACACAGTGAAAGCACTGACTCTCCTCCTCCAGCCCAAAAATTTGTGAACCATTGGACACCCATGTGAACAGCCCTGCAGACAAACTAAGGCTCAAAGGCACTGATAACACACACAAAATGAAAATACCCTTAATGCATTCCAGCATGTACAGCAAATGAATCCAGAGCTTTTTAAACAATAGATTCAGAGCTGTAAACATGAAGCATAACTTTGTCACAGTTTACTCTTTACTATCATCACAACAACTCCATATAATAAAAATATATGTCAAGCCTCCAGAAGGTATTTATTAATTTTAAAACCAAACAAATGTTCTAAAAATATGCATACTTAAACTGTTACTTTATTTGTCCTCAAAGGTACTGACAAGTGTAAGGACTTATGTAATGAGAGCAAAATTTATGAGTTGACTGGATTTTGTGAAAATTTACAAGCACTTAAAATGTGATAATAATGTCAAATTGTGTTAATGAGTAACACCAATCTAATTCCCTGTAGCAATTCAAGGGTCCTTGTAAGAACATGTTGAAAATAAGGACACATTTATATCACACTGAGTTCAACAAAACTTAAATATATACTTAAATATAGTCTTCCATTGCAGTAAATGTTAAGAGCTGCTGCCAAATTCTCTTCTGTGTTCCAGAGATGCAAAATCTCTGTGTCTCTGAAATTAATGGATTGGTAAAACAGTCAATATAAGTTTTTCTCGGTGAATTATTAAAAAACAACACAATGACTAAGTCATGGCGTGGCATGACTGATGCATGAGCACTTTGTGCACCTGAATTTCATCTTCCTTTTGGACAAGAAGCTGAAATTCACAGAAAACTGAAGTGCTACAGAGAACACAGCTGGTTTGTCTTCATCAGCAACAAAGTTAGTAAAATTCCCCTTAATTATGCAGTTGTTATATACTGGTTACTTCTCAAAGGACATGCCCGAGGCGCCTTATCATTCACACAAGTTGTTAATGCTACTCTTGAACTGTAAATCTCGATTAAATTAAAGAGATTTACAGATTAAATTAAAGAGTTGAAAATTTAGCAAATGCCTTTTATAAAAAAAAAAGCCACTAGTGGAACTTGGGTAGAGGTAAAGCAACAAATTCATACATTTGCATCTAGAAAACTGTGTCTTTAGTATTTTGACAGATTTGGCATTGTGGTGGGTTTTTTTTGGTGTTTTGTTTTTTTTTTCCTATGAGAAACAAAGGAAAGACTTAATGCAACATCACCAAAAATAAATACCACCAAAAAAACCAAGCAAGCAAGCAACCAAAAAAACTCTCAGCAAAATGAACTATGTGAACCGCTGGGATGAAACGTGCAACCCATTTCACCAGTGTACTGAGAAAACAACCTGATGCCAGGGCATCAGCCCACTCCTGCCCTCAGATGTATTTTTTGCTTTCAATCACAGGGGGTTTTTACCTGAAGAAAAGTTCTTATCAGAGATAATGCTTTACAGTTCTACATGGCTCTCACCTCAAAGATGAACTTGGAACTGCCGAAGTTTGTTTTCTGCTTCTGCCAAAAATTATCAGGTTTTATAATCAGGGCAACATGAATCTCAGCAGGAAAGGCTTCTTGAAGGGTTTTTAGGAGAGGCTTGATCAAATCCCATTTGGATCCCCGCATATCGATAATAACAGTGAATCCTCGTTTGCAAACATCTTCACTGCAGGAATAAAAGCACATCATGATAATTAATATTGTGGGCAGCCACAGTGAGACTTGGCTTTTGTTGCTGGTGTTTGGTGCTTCAGAGTAAAGCAAGAAATGATTAACATAAAAGACAAAAGATAGTACAGTATAAAGGCTATAAGAAAGGTCATATTAAATTGACTATAATGTAATTTACATGAAATGCAAGTGTCTAGATTACAGTTTAATCTCTAATTTTCCAAACACATGTAATTCAACTATGCACTAGACAACATACATACTTTCACACAACTGGAAACTGAATCAAATACATCTGTATAGAATCTCTTTATGTGTACATACAATGGATTCTACTTTCAACATATTGAAGCCAAAGTCAACAAGCAGGGTCCTGTGCCTTAGCACTACCAGCCACTTTTAAATTTGGGTGCCTTCATTTTTAGAGGCCCCTTTAAAAAGTTTAACTTCCAGAAAAGTGTCATGTCCAGAAAAATGCCTTGCAATTACTCCCTGTCAAGAAGGCCCTTGTGACTCAGCATGTGCACTGTTATCACTGGGGCCCTTTTCCCTCACAATTGATCTTCCAAATGCTGCAGGACCTTTTTCAATCTGCAGTCAGACTTTTCCCCCAGCCCATGCTCCTCCCTTCTCAGAAGTCCAAGGCAGTTCTCTGGCTTGGTCACTGGCAGTACGTGGGGCCCAACAATGCCACAGCATTCCCTTGCAAACACATCTCTTCTTTTTCCTCCCAAGGAAAGAGGAGAAAGAATAAAAGGACAATGCAAGTCAAGTCTGTGCAGCTTTCAGCATAACTTTTCAAGGTACATAGTAGTATTAATCCTCAGAAAAAGAGGTATGAGTACAATGTAGAAATTGTAAAACTGTTTGGACTCCAAAGAAATATTCCCAGTGCACAAACACACAGGAAGATTTTCACTGCACTCTACCTCTTTAACATCTTAAAACACTCTTTCTGCTAATAAGAACCATCTCCTACCTATTCAATAGAAAACAACTCTATAAAGCTTATAACTAGGTTTCTGGGCTGGATGAAGGACAGGACTATACTTCAGAGGAGGCACACGGGATGGATGGATGGATGGATGGATGGATGGATGGATGGATGGATGGATGGATGGATGTTGAGAGTTTGCTAACTTGAACAGTCTCAGCATAGTGTCAGACAGGAGCATTCAGAGCTCCTGTTCAGAGCTCCTGTTCAGAGACCAACAAGCTTGGTCCTCTGCCTTAACATTATTGGCACATCCAGAGCACACTGCATACAACCGTCAGTGCAAAGAAAAACTAGGGAGACCAGGCACTTCCAAACACTGTTAGGAATACAGATATTTTTATTCTCCTTTTACCTACTGCTGAAAGGTCCTTTCATAATTAATGCCAAAAAAAAAGGCTGTAAAAGAAGCTTTGTTGGGGGTGCTACAACCTCTTGCCTTTTGGAACAAGAGTTGAGACAAGGAAGCAAATCAGAAAACAATGAATAGAAAGGGGTTTGTGTTTTGTGTTATTTTTCTTATTTTTCTTGCAAAGCTTTAGAGGATCCTTCAGGAACTTCTGCCAAATCACCGATCCCTGTTATCCTGAATGCACTTTTCCAAGGATTTCCTCAAATACTTGACGAAGAGATGCAGGAGCCATAGGGACACATGGAGAGCCCCAAGAGAGGACAAGTAACAGGTAAGTGCAATCTGTCTTTTCTGATATAAACAAATAAATACACCACCACCATCCATTGCAACCACAGCAAGGCAAAGACAGTATTAGCTTCATTCCAGCTCCCCTCACCACTGCCAACCTGCCAGCTTACCTAATTTGATGTAAAACAATAAGATAATGCTTACTGATAAAACCTGTTTCAGTAAGCAGAACAGGAATGTCCTAGAAGACTGAAGTCTTCTGTTTATGAACCTGAAGTCTTAGACACAAACAGATGCAAAATCAAACCCTGCCTCTAGCTGTAGAGTAAAGGCAGTGTGATACCTTGGTACCCTTGATTATATACCACCACGACTAGAAATTTAGCCTGCATTAAAACAGATATTCCAGGTAGGGAACCAAGAAATGTAAATATGGGCTGGAGTCTGTCTACTGAAGGTTTGCAGCCTCTCCAGGCCTGTGAGGTGCAGAGAAGCAGTGCAGGGGAGCCGGCAGTACTGCCACCCACTCCCATCAGCACGATGCCTAAGCATGTGAGTGTAAAAAATGCTCCAAAACACCCCAAACTCTTCCTGTCCTGACTCTGGAGACTTCACAGCAGGTTTTCAGTAGAAGGAGAGATGGCAACGATTCCCCAGCTTTTTCTGGTGCACAAAGGAGAATGGTCCATGATCCTGAGGACCAGGCTGGGAATGCTTTCTGATTCTTTCCCTGGAACAGTTATTCAGTTATTCAAGCAGTTATTCACTACCAGCACTCTCCACAATCCTTGTAACTAGACCAAATTTCCAACAGGATTAGTACATTTTCAAGTATGAAACTGATGGGAAAGGGGAATGGAAAGGGAGGAAAGGAAAAAGAATAATCACAGAATTCTTATGTTCAAAACACATCAACATATAAGCACTCTTACACCAATAATACAAAACTCCAAACAATACTCTTTATTATAAAGACAGCTTCCCTACTTCATTCATCACACAGGCATGTAAACTTCTGTATGAAATATAAAAGTGCAAAGGTGTATGACCCTTTTCAATTGTAGTGCAGGAAACATAAGGATAGTATTTATCATTTTGAGAAAATCTAACTATTTCAAGTGTTCACAACATTCTTGCAGAAGTAATTCTGCTTGCAATTTTTTCCTTTAATGTTACGAATGGTACTAACCTGTAACAAGATCTGTGGGTCTTTAGTCTCATCTACGCAATTTGATTCCCCTAGCACAGTGATAACTCCACATTGTTCTGACTTTCTGCAGAAAATTAGCACCTGATTTATAAACCTGCTTGTCAAAAGCTATTATTTAACGGTGTTTAAACTGTTGCAAGACAGAAAGCTGCCTGGTCATCATTTCTACTTTCAGTTGCAGAGCTTGCTGCAGAGAGGGTGCCTTCAAGAGCACTTACCCTGCACAAACAGGTAGCCAGATACTAATCAGGTACTAATATCTCAAAGAAAGAAGAGTGAGATAAGAAAACTGTTTAGAGTATAACCTCTTCAGGACAGGGACCATCTGCCACGCTGTGTTTGTTTAAGGAGCCTGCCCTGCTGGAGGTCTTCATCTACCTATATTCATGCTACAGTCTTCAGCTGTCTGGAATAAATTCCAATAAATTACTTTTCAGGAAACCATAAATGCTAATCCAGGGAATTAAAAATAATGAGTAATAATGGTCTGCAAAACCAAAACTGAACACGGATGTGAAAGCACAAAAGGCTAACATAATTGTGGGAACACCTCACAGGCAATTTATTAAAAAAAAAAAAAAAAAGTTGCAATATCCAAATGTTTCCAGCTATTGACAGCACCCTAAAAAAGTTGGCCTAGACATAATGAAGCTCTGATAAACTCTGGTGAGGCAAACTGGGACAATCTGTCATCTCTGACAGTCAGTCATTTTTCTTCAGTTACCTCAGCATGGATTGAGGAAATGATGCAAGGTTCCTTTTGAATAGACTAGCCATGCTTATTAACTTTATTGCTTAAAAGCAACAACTCAAACCCTTCCCAATTTAGCAATTGATCGGGAAGAGCATCAGTAACAATCAAGCTTCCTCCACATTTTCCAAGCAAGACATGCCTTATTCCTGGCTCCCAAGATGATACATCAATACACATATCTATTACGCACAAGTAACCACTTTAGCATGGCAATTGATGTTGATTGTGGTGCTTCATTTTTTCCGGTATTGATATTTGACCAGAAACTGGAAAAAACACTCAAATCAAAGTATTTGGACAATCCATCAGCCTTCTGGCTGTGCTCATCTGGACTAGATTTGCAATGGTGAGTAGAAATTATTTGATAATTGATAAGGCATTTCAGTTGTTCCACTGCTTTTAAGCAAAGACAAAGACCATCTTCTAAGTCTAATAAAAATACCCAAGAATATTTGTGAAAATAATACTTATGATATGGATTAAAAAAAAAAAAAGGCATACAATTGAAACTCAGAAGCAGATGTGATAATTTTGTAAAAATAAATGCCTCTATTTTGGTTTCTTGGGTACCTTCATAAGGTTATTTTCTCAAATTTCCTCTTTAATTCAGGCACGCTCTAAATTGTATTTTCTTTGGCAAGAGCTGGCTCACTGGGTACCAAATGAATTTAAGGACTTCATGCTTTCTGATTAATCTTTCAGATACCTATTGATTATGTGTATTTTTCACCATTATGGTTTGGCCAAAGCTTCTGGCATTTGGAAGCTTCAGCACTTGATTAGCTGAAATAACATAACATCTCCATTCCCATTTTGCAGTCATGAGTTAATGATGAAGCAGCACATTTAGCATTCCTGTTGGACCACTAAAAGCCCAGATCTGACATGTCCAGCATCTCATTCTAAATATGATTTGTTAACAGGGAGAGCAAGGTCTCTTTTAAGCAGGTCAACATAACCTTGTCAGGAGACACTGTCAGAATAACAAGTAGCTCTTCAGGTGTTAATACATAGAAGCAAAATCTGCAGGAAGTTAATTATTTTTGAGATCACCCTTCCTTTGATAAATGTGGCTGTAGTCAGCCAATTGGTTCACAAGCTGAGGGTAGAAAAGGGGGAGGGAGAGGAGAAAAGCAGATATGTAAAAGCTTCCAAGCACAAACTGTTATCCCAAAGGCCTCATTTCATATGAGAACTTACTAACTCTGCTGCCTAGCTTCCATATCAAAATGCACCAAGGATCACTTCAGTGATTTATGTGTTAATATTTTTGATTAATTGCAAATTTTTATTCATTTTGTGTGTGGTTTATTTACTCAGCTTGGAAATAAAACTAGCCAGAGAGGTTTATAATCAGCATCACTTAACAGACTTTCATACTTTGGTTTCACATCAGCATGTTGAGCCTGAAGTTCACCTTGTCAATAGAAACAGTCAGTACCTGTATTCATAATTTACTTTCCAGTATGTTTAAAGGACCAGATAAAGCAATTTTTAGTAGACCTGCTTGCCAAGCACTCCTGAACCAGCATTATTTATTAAAATACTTTGTTCTATTTAATACTTCTCAGCAAATTGTACCTCGCTTATTATCCCAGCTAAGAAACGTGTTCCTGTGCTGTCACCCACATCCTCAGTGACAGTGGCTGCTCAGTAGGATGAGACAGACTGTCTTTTCAAAGATCCTGGGATTCTCGTGACTCCTAATCCTCACATCTCCCTTCTGTGCTGCTATATCAGACACCAGGGGAGGAACTTAGTGATGCACAACCCAAGAGCATTTGTTACTCTGGAGTAACAAATCACAGCAAGCTCCCACCAGAGAACTTCAGCTACCTAAAAGACTGTAGGTGGACAATCATCATCCTAGATTTTCCTTCTTACATTTTTGAACTTGGTTTCATGATGCTTTTTTGCAATTAGAGAAGAAACAGCCACCCAGACTCCACTTCCAATTAATCCTTTCTTCTTTATTGTGACCTAAATTTGTTTTTTCTCTTTCAGCACTGGAAAAGAATCACTCATTGTCACTTTTCTTTTTTAAAAAGAGAGAGAGAAAGAAAGAAATCAAAGCCAGTTTCACAGAGGCTGGAGCTGGACATAAAGCAGTAATCTAGAGAAATTTCAGTGACATGTTGTAAAAAGACTTGGAGCCAGTGAGGTCCAGGCAAAGACAAACCTCCTGTCTCTGGTTTCCAGCCACTGCTCTTAGGGGACATGAGGTGTGTCTGTGAATGACACAAGAATGCAGATGTGTGGGCTGTACAACATCCACATTCAACCCCTGCCTCTGGCCCCAAGACAACAGGAAGGGAACAGAAAGGCAGAAAAATCCCATATACTGCAGAGCAGGAGCTAACTGGTGCCAGATGGGTTCTCCTGATATTCTCAAGCAAGTAACTCATTTTGGTATTCAATTTTTACATCTAAGAAAAATGGCTCTGAACTCAAAGCAATTCTGTTGCAAAATGATGTAAGGTAGGAGGAACAGACACCAGCTAGGTGTAAGGAAAGCTTTTTCCAATATGTAACCATGATTCCATGAGGGCTTGGACATCATTCTGAGGGGTGCAGGTCCCACTGGCATCTCTGTCAAGGTTCAGCAGGGCTGTGTTGAGCTCTCTTCTACCCAGGTAAAAATCCTGATCTGCATTGTTACAACCCAGACCAGAATTTGGACCCAAAGCTCTGTAGGCATGCAGCCTCCTATTTAATTGAGCAAATAAACACTATTTGAGAAGCTTCCTGTCTTCATTCAAATAGCAAAGTTATAAAATACAGCTGTGGCCAAAAAAAAAAGCATGATTGCAGCTGTTAGAGCCAAATCTGGAGGACAAATGCTATAATTTTTCACATTCCTGTTAAGTTTCTGCTGGTAAATGATGCCTTCATCTAAACCCATTTACCCTCTTCCCCTTTTGTTGCTGCATGTCTACTATATTTGGATCAATATCTGGCAGGTCTTCCTTGAAACAGCTGCTGAGATAAATATGAAATTAATCAGGGCTTTGTTTTTGTTAAAGCAGGGCCACATTTAAAGATTTGTTACTACAACAAAGAAATATTTGAACAGTAAGTACCATTCAGCTCTCTCTTGAGCATTTAAAGTCTTGTATTTGAGATGATTTAGCAGAAACAAAACAAAAATGCTTTACCAAATGAAAATTATATGTTACTGGCATTTGCTAGAAAAAATAAATATTAGGATTGTGTTGAAATAGAAACACCATTCTTGAAAAGGTTTGGATGAGCAGAGGCTATTGGAAGCAAGTTTGAAGATTCAAATCCATTGGATTCCAGAGGAGAAATAAATATATAAGGCTGTGCTTACCAAAGCCAAACTACTAAGATTCAGAAAATAAATGGATCTTTCTGCCTGTACTATGAGTCTTTTTCACAGTTCAAGCAAGGAGACCATAAAGGTCGTTTCACATGCTGTTACTGTAAAGTTTAGTCTATGGTCAGCACTGCCAGATTTTCACATGAGGAAAGGGATACTTCATCTGGGCAATGAGTGCTTGGCATCCTAATTTATCAGTTCACAACATCAGTGACTTAACAAGTGAGTGAATGGTGCAGGGTGAACAGCTCCAGGAATTCCAGTCAGTGCCATAAAACAGTCACCCCAGAGTGGAAAGCCTCCAGATTGCAAATACATACATTTCCTTGAAACAAGTTGTGGAAGGCAGAGAAACCCATAGGGGAAAGACCTTTCCAGCATTAAGAAGCCTGCAAACATGTTCAGCTCATGCAAAGAATGATTTATGTAGGTCTAGACAGTCAACAGCAGCACCTGGTAAAATCCAATAATGTCCACAGGCAGACACCATGCCAAATTCCTTCCTGATGCAGGCAGGTATAACCGCTCTGGGACCTGCACATTTGATCCAGAGCTCGACTGAGCTCAGAGATGACGAGAGGAAAATAAACCTCTTTGAAGACAGTAAAATCACTTTTTCTACACAGCACTGACATCTCTTGCAGTAAATACTCATCAGTTCCCATAACCTGCTCCTGGCAGTGCAGGAGAGCAAGGCACACCCATTTACAGAAGAACTGTAATTAAAATAAGGTACTAGGGAGAGAAAATGAGATGCGACACATCAATTCAAAATAAGATATTTCACAATGAGTGCAGGTTCTCATGAAAGTATTACTGAATTTAAAACTGAAAAAATGCTTTTATAGGTTTATAGGTGCAAAATATTCTGGTTTACCTTTTCAGATGATTTTTTTTCATTTTTTCCTTTTTTTTTTTTAATCAGTCTACTGAAAAAGAAGAGGACAAAAACTTTGAATTTTATCAAAATATTTTTTGACTGATATAACATTTTAGAGGTATGTTTGTGGGAAATTTCTAAATATTTTGGATTTTCCTCACTTAAAAATTTGCACTTCAAAACAGCAAATTTTTCCACAACTATCTTAGCTTCTGCCCATTTGCACTGCAGATTTCAGCATGAGATTTGCTTTGCACTTTATGTCTTCTAAGCAAAAATGGCATAACTATTCCTTAAGATTTAAAGGATTTTGGCCAGAATCCACAGACATAAGGGCAAACACTGGATTCCACTGCATCTGTTAGGAGGCATGGTTGAGTGCTCCATCCCAGAAACACGCCATGGTCCATGAGTCTGTTTTGATACTGTACGAGAATTTCAGTTCTCTTTAGAATTGCACAATTAAAAAGCTGATGCCTCCTTTTTCCCTGGGTTGGACAATGAGGACTGACCATGATTAATAAATGAGTGGTACTCTTTTTTTTTCTTTTTGAGCTCCACCCGTACACAAACAAAGCAGGTCTTTATAGGCAAAATGATTTACCTAAAATAGCTCACTTATCAGATAGATGCTTCCTGCCATGCCAGGCTGGGTGAAGACTGCCTGTTGTACTACATCCAGAAGGACTTGCTCTGAAGCTACAAAATCAATCTATGTGGTAAGATACGCTTGCAAAATCAATTTTTGTGTATTCATTCATACAGCAGACTTTACTCATTCTTTCAAAAAACTACCATGATGGCATTGAGAGTGGAAAAGTCCTTTTTACAGAGTCCTCAGGAGAAAGGGGAAACTGATGAGCTATTCCCAACACAGCTCCAAAACCTCTAGCTCATACCAAATTTATTCTGAATCTGCCTCCTAGAAAGGCCAAGCTCTCTCGCTATGTCTAGCAAGAGGGGCTAAGCCATGCCAGTGAAGCCACTGGATGTGAGGCATCATCCCTTTTTACCTGTGGAGACATAAATGTGGGAGAGATCAAAATCACTGGAGCTGACTAAGCACAAAGAGGTTGATAGCTCAGTATTTCAAAGGTAGTAGAAGACCTAAAAGACACCGTTGACACTCAGAGTAAGAAAGCTGAATCTTAAAAGCTTCTGGAAAGCAAAAATGAATCCAACAGTGAAAACCCTGGCAATAAATGTGCAAGCCCCAGGTGAGTCACTCTCTGAACTAACATTCTCTGAGTGTCTTCCCAAGATCACTCAAGGTATTTCTCCAGCCTCAGATGCTCTCATCTTTGCAGGAGACTGAGCTCCTCAGGTGCCAGTGTGTGGTCTCCTCAGGTTTACTATCCATCATGCCAGGCAGTGTCCCACACTGATGGGAACTCACACATTGATGCTATGGCAATGCAGTTTTAATGTTGCTTCCTTTACAATCCTCAACTTTCATCACGATTGCAAATAATTGCAGTTCTCCATCAATACCTCTGCCTATCAGTCACCAATAACTGGAAAAACCAGAGGAACTCTTTTATCAGCTAAAGCAGGTTCAGATAAATGCTCTGAAAAGTAATTGCCCAGTTTCAACTGCCTGCTCCTTTTTCCTTATTGGCTATATTGCTTCTCTATCAAAAGCACAATAAAACTTCACTGGCAAATCCATCTACAAGTGCCACATCAACCTATTAATCTCAGGAGCTACATACCCCAGGTGGTGCTTTTCCTGCTGACAGACCTGAAAATTATATTGACAAATTAACATATGCCAGCTTAGTAATGATGGGAATCTGCTAGTCAGAGAACTTACAATTTATTGTAGATGTCAGCAAGCCCACAGTAATGAAAATCAGAGAGAGCAGATCCTTGAAATAGGGATATTGGCCTAATACTGAGCCACTCATTTGGCCTGGAAGAGGCACATCAAACACATGTCAGGCCACATCTATTCACCAGGCTAATGGGTTTCCTACCTGTGAGTTAAACTAATGCCAGTATTACATCCTGTACAGAAATGGGCTCAATGCAGTTAGTTTCTGTAGCAAGTTGAACAACCATAGCTACCACTTCCCCACTCTGCCAGAAAACAACTGACAAGAATCAAGAGAATCCATTTCACAGCTGCTCTGCAAACCCCTAGCCTCACACTGGACACATCCCCAGTTTAAGAAAAGCCTGTGGCATGTGAGTCCCTGATATAGCTTCACAAGTTATGCATTTTTTAGGCCTGGCTGGAGCACTGTAATCCAAGGGATGAGACTGAGTCAGGTGAACCTCATTGGGTTATTCAGCCCCTTCTTGTACATGATACCACACTTCTCTTTGTTGAAGCCACTGCATTCTTCCATTGAATATATTATATTTTCCACATCTTCAGACACAGGGATGATCCACAATTGCAGAAAAAAATGCAAATAGTTGTGGCCACCTCAGGGTTAATTTAAAAAAGCTTAAGACGGATCAGTTAATAATCTAACCATGTGCTTATTTATCCACACTGGGATATATTCTCTGCTACATGTGTGCTGATTTTATACAGGAATCATTTATTGCTCTATACATCTGCTTATCTAATTGCACTGAATACACATGCTTTATTAAACTCATAAATGGGCCCAATTATTGGTCTATGTGAAAGTAGACCCCTTCATATTTTATTTATAAGTTTGACAATAGAATGGCATTGACATAGAACATCCATTTAATTCAGAGGATTTAGAGTTGTCCCACAGACTTTTCTATTTTTTTTTTTTTTTTGCCAGAATCAAAGCTTTTGGGTTTTTAAATTAGATTTCTAGCCCATCTGCTTGCAAAGATAGCCTTGACAATATAAACTAATGCACATTTGACTTGCTGAGTCTGCAGCCAGTGGAAGAAACAATGAGACTAGAACATGAACTTGCATTCTCCATCTTACTGGGGTGCTAACTGAAAACCCAGTTCTGGCAGCCTAAATACCAGAATTCTTAACTACTTCACTACTGCTAATTTTGCCACCAAAGCTGCAGATGCAATGTTTGTCAAAGCCATGAGTTATTCACAAAAGCTCTTGCCTGTTTTGATGACCATGCTGCACAATTCAGGCTGTCAATTACGACTGGGCAAGTGCCTGGCCAAATAAACATGCCTGCAATTATAATCAAGGATTTTGCTCTCTTTGTATTGTGTGGAGTAAAAGAAGTGATCACAATGTAATCAAACTAGTACTCAAAGCCTCTAGTGGAAAAAACTGCAAAAGCACAATTACTGGGGATTTGATGTAGAACCCACAGGAGCATTAGCTTAATGCATAATTTTAAGTGCTTTATAACATAAAACTAAGGAGAACAAGTTTAAACCTCTGTTGCTATAACAGGCTTGACAAACAGCAGAGAAAACAGCTCAAATATGCTCAGACTTTTTCCTACCACTTGAAAACAAAAAGAATACTACAGTGGTCTCTTATGAGGGTGATGCTATACAAACTGCTAAAATCATCCACAAAACTAATGACTCCAAAAAAAAACCCAAACCCTGATTCCAAATGTAAATAATTGTCTCAACCTTCTTTGATATAAACTCCTCTAAAATAATTGTCAATGTGTACTTATGTCCCTTAAGCAAGCTCAGGTTGTTGGTATCTGAAAGGGGAGGTAAGATTGAGTCTGGGTTTATGACAGTGGCTGCTGCCCGAATTATCACATTGTGGGGATGATGCATGGATGCAGTTGTATCCCAGCCCTGGGGTTTTTAAGGACAGCAATGTTCAATGACCATGTTTCTTTAGTCCCATGGCCTGCCTGATAAAAATATCTTCCATCTGGTTCCTGTTTGTATGGTTGTGCCTCACAATAGGAGAAGCTTGATTAAGCAATTAAGATGGTGCATGAAGCACACGTTTGCACTTGCTGGATATGGATGGACACACGATCACACTTGACTGCTTTTCTGGAGGAGGATCACAGTACTTAAACAAGAATTAGTAAAAGGACACAGTAAGTAGAAGCCTGCAGGCCAGGCAGGCCTTTTACTGCTTTGGTTGACCTCTTGCATCAGTTTCCAATCTATTGTAGTAAATTAATGCGTTAGCCTGAAAAAGTATTGATATCCTCCTTTCATTTGGGACTAAGAGCAGGCATGGTGAATTCATGTTTCCACCTTGATGATTTCCTTCTTATGCCCCTGGCAACTTACACAATGAATAAATAACTTTATTTTCTTTTCAGATGTACAAGTCTTGTGGAAAAGTCTGAGAGCTTGGTAATGGCTGCCTAGAAAAATCCTCTCTAGTCTGTTGTCTTGAGATTCATTTGTTGCCTGATTCTGTTTGCAGAGCAAACAAGTTCATTCAGATTCTGTTGAAGTCAGCTGTAGCCTGAAGAACCAACAGGGGAATCCTGTAATTTTCACAGGAGGCACACATCAAAGGTAGGAAGCACTAATGGTTAGATAAATCAATTGAGACTAACTCATAAAATAACCTCATATATTAATTTGCTTCCAACCACCTTAAAATCCACCCCAAAAAATCCTGTTACATCATCTGGTGATAATGATTTCTTTGATCTTCTTTCTGCCCTATCTACCTAAAATAGTTTACCATTAACTTTTAGAACTTGACCAATATTTGAACCTATGTGATGTAGAACAGAAAGTGTCCCAGCATTAGAAACATTCAATTTTAACACTGCAAGAACAAACCTACATTATAAGAATGCTAAAATAACTTGTTGTATCATCTTAAAATGTAACATCTTATGAAGGATTTTAAAGAGATTTTCCATGAGTAACCAGGTGTTAAATAAAACAGGGTCTAATACTATGCTTTAGAGTATTTCACTCAGAAACAAAATTGGACTTTGACAAAGAACAAACAACACCCCAGAAGGTCTATGACAATTTCCTCTAAAAATGAACTTACTTCTTGGCTAAAAGAAGAAGAAATACAAAAAGGAACACTATGATACAAAAAGCTATCTGCCAAAAAATGTTCACAGGTTTAGGAATTTGACTTTTAACAGAATCCCTAATTACACATTTGACTTCTGACATCTTTTCAAGGCAGCATGAACACAGTTAAAGTTCTTTGTGCATTTGTATCCTCCCACAGAAAAAAAAGGAAAAATATGCTTTCAATGTAAAAACAATGAAGAAGTCAGTTGCCTCTAAAAGAGCAATGTGAGCACAGTATTGACAAAATGGACTTCAGCTTCTGGAAATACTGACTTGTCACCAATTTCAAAAGCCCAGAAAGGGAGATCAAGACAGACTTGTATTGGTATTGTATCCAATACATTCATTTGATTTATATTGCTCAAAGTTCTGTACATTATTCAACATTTCTGTTTTAATTTTCCAAGTGCCCCTGGGAACGTAAAAGATTTATAACGAGGACAACTAGCATCTTATTTGCTAAGATGAACATTTCTAAATCTAGTGTCCAAGTTAGAGCAGGTGGATTCTCAAATGGCCTCTTTCTCAAAGGTATTGAGTGGATTTTACCTAACAAAAATTAATGCCTTCTTTATATAATTAGTAGTGTCCAACAAGTCACCAGGTAAGTGCTGCTGATGCTAATGCACACAGATAGAATTCAACAGTCTCTAAAACTACTGTGGCGAACTGTCCTACAGAATTCATTCCCAAATGAAAATCCCAGGAAATCCTTTTAGCAGACCCTATTTCCATGTCACCTACAGTTTACAATCCAACACTGCAAAATCATTAGGGTTGCTGTTCTGGAAAGTGAAGAGAAATTGAGATTTCCAGTAAGCCTGGTAAGAGAGGAATGATGTAACAGTTGAGGTTTGCCTTGTGAAGCGAGAAAAATAAAATCCTAAAAAACCTGCATATACTGCTTGTGTATTTGATTCCTAGTCTAACAGTTCATTAAAGCAGAGCTCCCAGACATCCTTCTTATGGGTAAGATTTTTCACTACTTTCCTATGTACTTGATTTTTAATTAGATTTTGGAGTGGAATTGCAGCGCCGACCCACAAACCTCCAGTGGGGAGCAAAATCTTAACTAATCGGTGATCCCAGAAATGTTTGCTTCTCCAGATGCAGTTTCTGAACTAAATTACAAATGTTGTAGAAAGAGACAAATGGAGAAATAAGGGGACATAACCGCAAAATTGGATGTGATTAATCAGTGTTGTGAGAGTTCAGTTCTGTCACAAGAACAAAAGAAAAAGAGGTCTTAAGGAAAAAGAACATATTGCATACTTGAATAATTCTTAGACTAACAGTTTGTTAAGAAGGAAGCTTTTCCAGCCATGCTTCCTTTGTGTGAGATCACCCATTAGTTAATCAGACAGTTACTGTTCTCCCCTAAATTCTTCTTCTACTCCCTAGAACTGCTGCATGGTGAAATGGTACATTTCATAACAAGAACGGTTTTCCAAGCATTTTGTCAGGTCAAGCAGCAACATAGTACATGGCCAATTTCCTACAGAGTGCTCCCAATTCAGGACTGGGAAAGGCAGCTTTAAGATCCTGCTTCCCAGAAGTTAGAGGTCCAATCAGTGCACACTGTTAAAGGGATGCGTACTCCTGCTGCATGCAGCATATCTATAATAAAACCACTTAGGATTTTCTACCTTCAAGATATAAAATATAAGTTAATATGGTTTTATAACAGTTAATATTGTTTAATATCAGTTTAATATGGTTTACCAAGCAAAAATAACTTTTAATTAGTAATTATTTCAAACTAAACTTCAAAAAGTAGTATTTATTCAATCCTCAATGACAACACCCATGGCAAAAGCATCTGGCTTGGCAGACCCTCAAATAAATAAACAGACTATAAACATTAACTCGTCCTTCAAGTGAAAGTTTTCTAATAATACAGCATTAATATTAGAGACTGTCAATTCTTCTTGCATTCCCATGTGAAACAGGGAAGGCATATGAAAGCAGACTGAGCTGGCTGGAGATGAACTGCTGCTATGATTTTTGGAGAGAGATGCAATTATTCTACAAAGCCCATGCTCTATTACAATTTCTATTTAATAACTTTAACCAAAAGGACCATTCAGCAAGGATGTCCCTTGTAAATACAGCATCAAGCTTACAGCAGGTTCCTACTTTCTCTTGTTTGCACAGTAGTGTGGGCATGTTTAAGAGGTGGAAGATTTCCGTGAAAACAGTTGCAGGACAAGGGAAAGCTCTTTTGGTGCTTTGCCTTGCTGGTGAAGTACCACAAAGGATCTTTCTAAAATATTACATCACTGGAAAATTCTCTAGAGACTAAGTTTTCTCTTTAAAGTTAGACATAAAATAAAGCCCTGTGTACACAGTCAGGGAAACCAATCCTCTCCTGTTAATAGCAGAAAAATACATTGTGGCACACGTTGCTGACCAGACAATGTTTGCCAAGCCAAAAGCACGTCTGAATTACACTTTGCTGCCTTTTCCTGGGGAGGAGAGAGTGTAGTATTATTTCTCTTATTTATTATTTTACTTTGCATTTAAAAATTCCTCTTTTTTTTTTTTTTTTCCTCTTAATCTAAGTAGCCCAAGAGTTGCACACCATGGAGTTACAATTATGTTTTGCTGCACACAGTGCTGTAGGATCCACAGGGAACTCTGAAGCAGTGCCAGGATCCACAAGGAAGGCATAAAACACCACAGACTTGGTTAGGAACACCTTGTGGAAAATGAGAAGAAACCATTGATGAGATTTACAACTGTCTACCCAACTTGGATACCAATTCCCTTTGCAAACAGCAGGGAACTGAGCATCCCAACCTCTGAGACAAATCTTGCCAGTCCCAAGCCATACTTTCCATGCTACAAGAACATAGCCTGCTCAATCCCACATGTTACCATGAATTGGTCATTGTTCTATTTCAATATGATCAAATTTTCTTATACCATAAACTAGCATGTGCTTTTACGAGCATGGGAACTGCCAAATCCTTGCTAGTGGTTTGCACACTGACTCTCTAATGGTTAATAACAAATGTGCCTCTTACATGATCTAGGGATATGTGCACACCTCCAGTCTCTGAGAAGGGCTGAGTTCAGACCACCTTCTTCTCTCTGTGGACACTAATGAGGTCTCTTTCCTTGATGCAGCTGTCTATTCTCATTAAATTTGTAGAAATTTAATATTCTTGAGCATTTTCTCTGACAGATTTGGCTTAACAGTGACTGACAGACAGCATGATAGCATCAGCTTTTTATTATTCATTTGGAGATATGGCTAAAATTATATTCCTGAAAACATATCCTCAGTCCTACCCCAGCTGTGCGCTGGGGAATCCAGACTTTGAAGCAGCATCCCCAACACCTCCATGCCTCCAGTGAGGATAAGGATCAGCCTGTCTAGGCTGAGACAACTCCACTCCTGTGTCTCCCATTACTTGCTTCATATTGGCACACAATAAAGGTCTCATCCGTCCTCCATGGGAGTCTAGAAGAGCTTCCCACTGACATTGAGATACCTTGGACAACATGCCCATTGCAAAGCAGACTGCAAAGCGCAGCAGTTGTTTTCCTGCTTCTAATGACATCCATGAAGAGATGGCATAAGCCACTTCCAAATTGTAATTTCTAATAGTGAAAAGGACATAGCACATACTGGAGTTACTGATGAGGAACACAAGCATCCATAGTGGAATGAAACAAAAACTATTTTACAGTCCCTGCAAAAACTATAGGAAAGAGATCACCTAAAAGAAAATTCAGGATTGGCTGAACTGCATATTCCAAAATGCTGCATATTCCACTGATGGCTGCTGACAGCTTCAGGAGGGAACTGTGCACGGCCTGTGCCAGCTCTGCTGCCAGCTCGACACTCCCACAAAACCTCTCTGTCTGCTAATTTTAGCTTCTCTGAATTACTGCTCACATTAGCACACAACTGCCTTCACCAAGGAATTCTCCTAGTCACTGCTGCCTGGACTTCTTGGAGAACTGTGGAGCCACAGGTCTGATGGTTAAAAGGCCCATGAGGAACATGCAAGAGCTTTACACCAGCACTAGTGTGGCCAGGGCCGGCAGCACGGGGAGGTGTGCTGCAGAGACTCACAAAACACTTCTCAGAGAGCCACTGAGGAAGAGGATGGAGAAAATGATGCTCTGCATAAAATTTATAGCAGGCTGTGATGCCCGCCAGCTCCCTCACCAGTGAACGGGTGCAGGATATATCCTAGTTTACAAGTTTCTGCCTTTTCTCCATCACGTCAGCTCCTTCTTCCAGGCAGCGGAGACCGGTACAACCAGCATGCAAAAGCCATTTAGGAGGAGGAACAATGCTGATCTAATCCCCAGACTAAGGGCCTGGACAGAGCTCAAAAGCAGAGTGTGCAGCACAGCTCTACGTGAGACAACTCAGGGGATGGGATCAGGCCCCAGACCCTGCCAGCACCACTGGGTGGCACTAGGCCATGGCGGACAACCAGCACTGGTGGCATCATGCATGGTGACAGGGGTTGGTTTGCTGTTTGATCCAGATTTGGAGAAATCCAAGCAGAATCCTTCCCAGCCAGAATCCTCTGTTGGAAATGCAGTGAGGTACTATGCACAACATTGCTAACAGAAATACAGCAACACAGGGAATGGCTGCACAGAATGGGCACCCATCTTGTGTGAGAGATCCAGAATCAGCATCCCACAGCCCCTGCAGGGGAGCTGAGTAGCACCTGAGGCTCCCCTGAGAAGACAGCTGAGCTTTTCTCAGGGCCTTGGCAAAGGCCACCAAACCTTGAGAAGATTCAGGTGATGACACTGCATGGAATTACCATCCATGTAGGAGGCAGCTGCCACCAGGTCAACCCTCATGGCCCTCACAGGAAGCCAAGCAGGAGGTACTGCCACAGGCGGCTCTGACTTTGCTCAGGGGGTTTTAACAGTCCTCCCGTGTCTCTTCTCCCAGTAAGAAAGAGAGAAGCCAGATGTGGTGGTATTGCAGAGCTGTGGCTAGGCAGCAGCACCTTTTGGATATTTTGAGTACAGAGGACATGGGCAGGTAGAGGCTGAGAAGGAATCCACTCACTGCCATCCTTCTGGCTGCTCTGAGCTTGCAGCCTGAATGCACTGCCTGTGGGGAGGAGAAATAATCTGCAGCTGAGAGGGCAGGGCTGAACCAAAACAGGCCAGACCAGTAAAACCAAAAGGCATTGGACCTGAACTGGGTAGAGATGCTTACTTTGCTGCCTGGGAGGAGCACAAAGTAAAACCGTAACCTTTTATTCCATTGGACGTGTGCCCTCCACAAGCCCTATCCACTGACTCCACTGCAGAAGGTACAACTGAGCTCCCACTCGGCTGCAAAACAGCCAAGGAAACAGCCAGTGCCAGCAAAGGCAACTTCTCTTCCAGGCCTGTGCATTTCCCTTCTATGCTAAACTTGTCCTGTATGGCTACCCTCTGCAATCCTAAATCTTCAAATTATTAACCCATTGAATTTGTGTTGGAGATGTTAGATGAACCAGAAAGAACCCAACATGACTTTGAAATCTCAGCATGAGATTGGCAGTAAGAGAAAACTGAACTCCCTCCCCCTACACTGTAAAATAGAACAATTGCCTTGGAAATAATTCAGACATAATAAATGAGGGATTCGTTCATATTAACTGTTTTCAATTGCAGATTTATAGCCTAAAATTAAGCAGATGTTGAGTGTTGCATACAATGCTTAAGAACACAATGACAAGTTGAAATCCCAGTTTCTCTGCATGTGGCAATCAGTAACTTCAATTATTTATTGGAATACAATTAAAATATCATTAAATGGAACATGCTATACTTAAGAATAAAGAAATATTGTACAACTTAGAGGGGGAAAAAACAGTAAGAGATTTTCAGGTCCTCCAAAACAGTACAAAATGTTTGGATATAAGATAAACAACTTAGAAAATACTTTGCAAATCTCTTTGTAAGTACTTTAAGGAATTTACTTTAAATAAGGAATTCACTCTTGTAAGAGTATCAACCTTTATTTTATTTATTTCAATTCTGAAACAAGATAATGAAATTTTCATAAGCTTGTTTCAATATTAAGTTAATCTCATTTGCTTCTATTTCACAATAAAGAGAGACTTCTGGTAAAGCCATATTGATAATTACTGGTAAAAGTGAGATGCAGAGCCCAGCTTACCCTGCCTTTTATTAGTCTTTAGAGGGAAAAGACTACACGAGCTGTGCAATTCACAGTACATCAACTGCAAAGCTTTGTATCATGCTCTTTGTGCTGCTCATCACAAAACCAGTCTGAAAACACTTGCACTGTTATGGAGCTGGACAGCAGAATAGGGCTCAGCAGGTAACCAGGCTGGAACCACTCAGAGAGCACTCTCAGCTCCCACAGAGGGCAGAGAAAAAGAGGACATCTGCTTTAGGTCCAGAGCTGTGCAAGATGGGACCCTACGCTAGCCAGAAAAACAGCAACAGGCAATGAAAGTAGGAAATCATTTGGAAACAGCTACCACAGCCCTCCCATTTACCTTAGGTTTGGGCTGATTCAAAAACAAGCGCAGGAAATTGTGTATCTGTTTAAAAACCCCACATCTTTATACAAAACAGCATCACAAAAGCTGGAGTGACTGCTGTTTTCATGCCTCTGTGGCAAGACAGAAGTGACAAGACCTGGGTCTCTCCTGACACATGTCCTAACAGGGTCTCCAAGATGGGGAGGATACAGAAACCTGTTCCAGTTCTTCAATCTGTGATTTTAATCACTTTCTTTTTGTCTCATTTTCCATATACACGGAGACTAAATTGTTTACTTTAGCTCAGGCTTGCAGACTGTATTTTAACAGATCACTTTATTTTCCCTCTCTAACATAAGCATCACCAACACCTTCAATCTTTTCTCATAATTCCAGCTCTCCAGGCTCTGACAGCTCTTGTCACTCTCTCTGCACTTCTAGGAAGTCCACATTTTCTAGCCGCTTCTGGTAACTGGAGTTTCCAAGGTTGCAGCTGTAGACACTTGCTGCAGAATTTCAACATCAATTATAGTCACTGTCCACTCACCCGGGAATAAAATGCCTCAACAGGTTATTAACGCAGCTGGAAGGAGATCAGAGATCCTCTTCTGAAGTGCTGATTTCCAACAACCAGTGAATGTGTAACTTGGCCCTGAGGTGGTCAGGAAGGGGACACAGGAAGCTCTGAAGCCTTTCAGTAGGACAAAGTAAGAGCACCAATATTTCAACAGCAGTCTCCCAATTCCTAACAGAGTGTTAAAAACATAACACACAAATACCACTTACGGTAGAGGGTGGATTTGAACTGGCTACATAGTGGCAAAACACTCTTAAATTCACCAGCACTCATGTCAGTTATTTACTTCTAATGAACCCCTTTCTCCAAAATACCTTACAATTATTTGTTAAATTATATCTGAAGAAAATATTCCATCTCCATTAGGCTCATTAGCTTCACTGCATTTTTACTGCTGTATTTTGAAACAAGTATATGGTGGAATAATTATCTTATTGGTGGCACCAGATATTTAGTTACTAAAATTAGTATGATGTCCCTGGTGTTATTTTTTAAATAGATGGCTATTTTTGTAGATCTACAATAGCCTCCAGGAGAGAAAAAAAAAAAGTCCTCAAAAGCTCCTTCTGTGCTAAGATCACATAACAGAAAGCAGAGCTCTAGGGTTTAATTCCTATCAATCAGCAAAATGAGTTTCACACTACTCCCAGCCAGAGAAGCTAATATACACAGTACCACAGGTCACCAGAGAAGAGCTTAAAATAAATCCACGAGTGGGTGAGTATTGCTACATTTTGCCATCCCCTGTATTGTTCTTCTAATTTTACAAAGCCCCAGTCATTAAACTAATTATTAGGGGCACTTCAGTTGTTTTACTGCTCCTAGCACCTCTCATCCAGCTTGGGCAGCTTTGAGGAGCTGTTCAAACACACAGGGCTAGCCCTTGGAAACACTTTGCTGTTGTTATGAGCCCTGGATGTCCCCCAGAACAGGGAAACATTTGAGCAGCCTTTTGAACAGAGCACAAATAAAAAGTAGATGTCTTTAAAAACACAGGCCCCTGAGGCATCTCGGGTTTCCCCTCTGCAGAGAGCACAGAAGATTGCTTATCTTGGCTCCAGAACAGATTGATGTGTTCAGCCGGAAGGTTCACTATAGCTGACAGAGAACATTTCCTTCATCATATTGCTTCACCATGCGAGGAGATAACTCAGGCTAATAATATTCTGTCTCTTTTTTATCCTCCTATAGCCTACGCATAACTTAATTCGTAATTCCAAAGGGCTCACAGAGGAGATTGGCCTGGTGCTAGTTTCATTTACACACACATAAATCAAAGCTCAGTTTACTGGAATAGATGGCACTGCACTGTTGTTAAAATATAAAATCTTCAGCAAGGCCAGAAAATTCTCCCTCAGCTCCCCTGATCATAAACACCATGTTATCCTAGATTCAGTCACACCCTCCAAATTTCTAAACATTGCATCCATTTAAATTTGCATGTAGATAGAAGCTATCCTGAGTCACAAGAAATACAGCTTCGCCTACCCAGAAAGTATTAGTGCAAATGTAAACCAAGCAGAAAATGGCAGAGTGGTTGAAACTTGGCATCCATGGAATTATCTTTACATCTAATGAATAGTGTCTTCGTTTCTTAGTAACTAATTACAGTGGAACTGCTTAGAGAAAAGGACCTTGTGATGTGCCTGAAAGAACCAATGTGGGACACTAAACCAGGACCACATTAGTTCACAGTGCCAGATACCCACTCACAACCTCCTCCTCCTACCCAAAACTGCAGGATCAGGCTTTTGAACCTTCCAGGAGCCTTAAATTACCCCAGGCACCGTGGACTGAAAGGTTGCCATTTCGGGATAGGAACAAGCTCTGTTCCTAGATCTTCACCCCCAGGCAGTAATCCTCAACCACACAGGAAACCCCACTGCCTGCAGGCACCTGCCTGACTGTGGCTCCCAGCTGCATGAAAGCCCTCACTATTCTACTCTAACTCAAGCACACATAGCTGCTTTCAGAAAGCCCACATTATTATTCTGCTTTTGAAGAAGAAACTGCAGAAAGCTGAATCAGAAACTTTGAAAACTGCTAGCAAGACCCTGGTTTCACTTACCCTAATCTATCATCACATTTCATCACCAATCTCATACCTGCTCCAAGCTCCCAGCACTGTGCCACCTCTGCCCCCTCCATTAAGATATAAAACAAAGGTTAAGTGACAGATAGTATCAACGTGGAGAGCAATCTGTCTCACTCAGAAACCAATGCACCAAGAATAAAGAAAGAATTATTATCCTGGTGTCAATATGATAAATTACAGTCTCTTTTTCCTAAAGAATTTCTACTTTTTCAGCTAGCACAGAAAACTCTTCTTCTTTTAGCACTCAACATCCAAGCAGTTTCTTCTGACATCCTGTTCAGCGTTTCTGCTAATGAAATTGTTTATTTTGGTGGATGGATGATGTAGTTAGTAGCTACAGCACTCATCTTGGAATAAACATGAACTGAGAGCCGGTGATAGGCATTCCAACTGTTCCTTCAATTTATTTGTTTCCAAAACATAAATAAGTTTGAAAGCTCTGCTGCTTGCCCTTGTTAAAGTGAACAAAATGTTTAGGGAAAATGAGTTTTCAGTGTTTTCTTACACCACACAGGTTATACAATCCCACGTGCCAAACCCATGAAGTTTGTGGTCACATTTCCCTCCTAGAGCAGCAAGTTCACAGATGTTGCACCATACAAAACAGGACTAGGAGGAACTGGGATAAATAACCTCCTGATCTACCATACCCTTGCCATAACATTTATACCAATGCCAGAGGCTTGTCTATACAGCAATAGAAAGATTTAAGAAAAAAATTGGATGTCTTGTAGTGTTAATGGGAATCCATTAGAAAACTTTTCCTCCTATCTAACCCAATCTTTACTTGCTTAGGTGTAACACATTTGTTTGTCTTCGCCCTACAAACCCTTTCCTTTTGCAGCATCACAACATGCTTGCACATACTTTTCACTCTCTAGACTGAACAAACTCTACCCTTTTAATCCTTCCTTGACAAGGCCACATTTTCAAGACCTCTTATCACTCTTGCTTTCTGCTCCACACCTCTCAATGTGCAAACATCCCAAGAAGGAGACAGTATTCCAGTTAATACCTCCAGAGGTCCAATCTGCAAGGACCCTTGGGAAGCCAGTGAAAGTGCTCCATGCATAGCCAGTCCCTCACTGCTGGGCACATTTTCATGACAGAAGATTGCACAGAGGAAGGGATGTTCTCTGGTATAACTAGAGAGACACCTTCCAAAGGCTTCTCACACCAGGACAGAACAAGGCTTTGCAGTGACCAGCAGGAGGAGAATGGTTTTTAGTGTTTCTAGGGAGACAGGCATTGTATTGGCTTCTTCAGCATGTAACTCTGACCCCAGGTTCTGCATCATCACAGAAAAATCACTGCTGCACTGATCCAGAGTGAGGCAACTAAAAGCAGCATCAAAGACTGAGCCAATTGATTCAGTTGTGTGACAGTGGGGAACAGAAAGGATGTATCTTTCTATTACTGCCACCTCCGTGAGGGAAGAGCAATTAATAGAAAAGGTTGTCATGTTAGAAAGTAATTTTTGCTCCACAATTGCTTGCAACCCAGAGCAATGTCATATCTTCATACTTGCAACCATGCAAAAAATGATAAGATGTAGGGGACCAGTTTCATTACTGCAGCAGCTGGGGGGGAACTGCCAAGCTCTGGGACACACACTCCCAGGGAGTGACCTACTGCTCCCCCCAGCACGTCTGCAATCTCTCTCACAAAATGGTTGAAAATGGAGCTGGCTAGAGGATAAAATGAGAGTGGGTGGAGAGAAAAGCAAACAGACTCACTTATTAGTAAAACTTTGATGACCAGAAGTTCAACAGAGCAAAAAGTGCATCACCAGAGGACTTGCAATGTCCAGGAAACAGCACTGGCAGATCTGGTAGACATGCCTGTATTTGCTACTCACTCTGCAGCCAAGTGATTGTCTCCAAACAGCCCTTAACCCTCTTCCTTACTAAACACAACCTTTGTCCTCTGCACAGTGCCTATTTAAGGAAAAGAATGCATTTCCAAGACCCTTATCTCCTGACTTCCAGATGCAGCCAACCCCTCTGCCCTTCATGTATTAACTTCACTCTCTTTGCCAAAACATGAACATTGATCAACAGCCCATGTTCTGGGGATCTAAAAGAGAAGGAGCTCCTGGGTGGCACAGAATGTATTCCTGGAACCCTGAGCATCCCTTCTCAGTCCCTCACCTGCCCTGGGGTAACACTCACCTTAACAGGTGGGTTTTGGGCAAGGATATTTGACAAGCTTAAAAATAGGAAAAGGAAGCTGGATGAGGGCATATGTAGTCTCATACTCTCTAAGGATGGGTCAGAAATACCTCCCTGGGCACTGAGCCCTATAAATTATCTCCCAAAGCTTGAAAAAATAAATATGCTCTGGCAACACACCTGTCCTCCAGCATCCCTGGGAAAAGGATGGGGACTTGCTTGTTGGAAGAGAGCCACAGAGACTAATGTGGGGAAAGGTGGCAGTTTACATTCAGAACAATTTGAAATGCCTTTCTTTGAAAGCTTCCTCCTAAGTCCACCCATGTTCCTTCCCCAGCCTGGAAAAATCTCTGGAAAGTACTGGAGCAGGAAGATCTGCCTTCTTGTATAGGCACTCTCTCTGCCCCAGCAACTACAGCCCCCCACCCCAGCTCTCCCGAACCTTCCACAAGGTATTAAACAGCAACAACAGACAGCAGGCTCTCTCCAGCTTGCTATATTTAACTGCAGACCTCTAAGCATTCCTCCCTTTGCACTCCTTTAAAACAGTTGCACAGAAACATGGAGAATGAGAGCTGCTCCTTGAGGCTGTGAGGAGCCTGAAGCCCAGGCTTGCTCCCGCTGCCTCCTCTCTGGGGCTCCTGCATTTCCACGTGTGCCATAGAAACCACCGGGGTGCACACAGGGAGGAGGAAGGGAACGCTTTTGTTCCTCAGCCCCAAGAACTCAAGGTAATAAATGCTAATACTTGGAAATCAGCAACTGCCAAGAACAAGTTCCCCACCCACCTATCCACCCTAAGCTTTGAAGTGTTTTCTTTCTAGCTTTACCTTGGCACGCTGGCCAAATAAGTCACAAGTTTACGAAGGTCTTCCTGCCTTATTCTGTCATGATTGCTGCGGGCTGGGAAGGTCAAGACAGGACCACCTCGTTTATCACGGCCACCTGTGGAAAATAAAGGATTGTTAGAAAATCAGACAGGAAGCACACATCAAAAAAAACTATGTGCACTGAATTGATAAATATAAATTACAGCGCATTTAAGAGTTTGCACACCCGTTGTAGCTTTCAGACTTGCCTAATTGAGGAAGACAAGCTTGCATTTGCTGGAGCTCCAAATGGGGGATACAAGAAAAAAAAAAAAAGCCCACACAAGGAAAATTGCTACTAGCACTTCTTTGTTCACCTAATCCCATTAAATCTAATATATCTGCCACTCCAAGCAGGAGATGCTAATGAAATCCTACTGTGGGGATAGTTTTAAACTGGTCAACTTGAAAAAAGTGAAAGCATTTCTTCCTGTTGCTGAATGTATTGCAGTGTTCATTCCAAGATAGGTTACCATGTCCTGCTAGTTTGAAGCGATGTATCCCAGTAATGTTTATGCAGCACAATATTCTAATCTATCAGGTACTTCATTTGAATTAAAATTTTGATTAGAAGTTCATGTCTTCTAAGCTTTTCATTTATAAATTTTTGCTAGCAATCAGAATATTTGGGTTGTTTTTTTTTTTTTTTTGGGGGGGGGGGCAGAGGATCCTGTAGATTTCCTGTCTTAAAAATCACTTATTTTAAACTGTCAGTGTCTGGCCCTTTATCTTCTACAATTGTCTAAAGGATTATCCATAAAGGAATAACTCTACCCTGAACTATACAACCACAAATATAGGGACAAACAATCTATTCTGCAGTACTTTATTTTATTCTCTCCTGTAAATAAAGTTTAAGAAGAGTGAAACTAAAATCTAGTACCTCATTCAATGTTCAGTTCTTTCTTTACATATTATCTCAGGATTTCTTCTAGGAATTGTGTTGTTAGATACATGTTTGCACTGTTATCTAGGGAAAAGTTACAGCTAAACTACAGCTCAAAAAGCTAGTACAGAACTGCAAGGACCTTGCAAACAAGCTGAAAAAATGCACATGAGTTTGCACTTGTCAATGGAAAGTATAATCCCTTTAACAGAAATATCACTTCTGAGAAAGGAAACCCATGTGCTTTCTGAGCTAATTTACTTGGCCAACAAGAAGAAAAAGCTACACAAGGACATGAACATCTCTGGCACTGATCCACACTGTACTCTCTCATTAAGAACTTGGGACACCTGCAGTCTGTGCTACTGGCACATTCTTGTTACTATATATAAGTTTTCTTAAAATACAGATAATTTTTAATTGCTAAAATCCGTCTAAAGAGTCTTCTACAGCACTGCTGCCTGTACAAGACAGAGTCTTTCACATAAACTTCATCTATCCAAACAGAGATACCAGTGATACCCATGATTTTCAGTGGATGCAATGCACCTGAAGGGTTACATGTGCAAGTCTCCATTGGAGCCAGGTTGTGTCTGATTTGTCCAGGGATACAAATGGAGAGGCAAACAACAGATGTCATCTTTATTTTGAGCCCTCGTGCAGACAGGGGTACATATGGAGTACAAAAACTGTCATTCCTAATCTCCACCCAAATCTCTGTGCTTTCTATTTTCCTTTGGCTTTACACCATGAAGGTGAGGAAGGTCCACTGGAATTCAGTGGCACCTTGGCAGATCCATGCCTCTGCCACATAGCGTGAAAATGGGGGCATAATGTAAAAAAGAATTCCATTTACAAGGAAATAAACTCATCTAAATGTTCAGACCTTTTATGACAAAAAGCTTCCTCATTTTAAGTACATTTTCCCTTTGTTGATATTATTTTGCACACCATATCAATGCCAAACCATTATATCATGCATGATATGTGTCCAACAGAAAAGCAAGCCAGCCTATAGAATGGCAAACCAATGCCAGTAACTAAAGCTAGAGGGAAATATTTTTTCAAGACAGGAAGCTTTTCAAGGTTTTGAAACATTTCCCATCATATCTAGATGTAACCAAGGTTTTCAAAAGCTTCCAGATATTTGCTGAAGCAGAGACCTTAACCTGAACTGCATCCCAGAAGAACACGCTACCCGCTACTCATTCAGGCTCCCTCCCCTTCATTCACAATAATTTAAATATTTGTACAATGTGGAAAAGCACTAAGAGTTGAGATCAGAAGACATCCAAGTCCAAATTTATAATCCTCTCTGAGGATATGAAACACCTGGAAAAGGCCATGAGCTTCCCACAGCACTTATCACTCTGATGTTGCCCATTCACCTTGGCTTCGTAAATCAAAAATTGTGTTTCTGGTCAGGGACTACTTTAACACCTACCATTCCACCAAAGTGAGCTCTACAAAATAAATAAATAGAAACCTGTGCAAATTCTGGTAGGCTGAAAACACTAAGAGAATTCTTGATCCTTTCAGTAACAGCAACCCAAAGATTTCAGCTACAGAAAAGAAAATAGGATCCAGAACATTCCTGTCCTGTCTTTGCTTCAGGATAAAAACTATCCATCAACGGTTCATCTAAACAGTCCTCAGGGGAGCAGGATAAATAAGGCTCAGGCACAGGGTTAGAAGTTACCAGGACAGACCAGAGAAAATGGGTTAATTCTCACTGGAGGAGGAAGGTTACATGATGACCCAGCTGGATGTTTCTGGATGATGGAAGGATAAATAAGCACCCAGACTGATTCCTTCTAGCCTTACAGCACACAGAAACAAGCAGACTTCGGTCAAATATCAAGATATGTTAAGTTTAGAAACAAATGTTTCTCATTTGTCATAAAAGTACAGCTCTAGGCTTTGAGCAATAGAGTGAAGTTATTACAAATACATCATATATATTACAATCATTCAATTGCTTCCTTCAAGTCCATGCAATCCTAATTACTGAGAAATCCCTAATTTTTATGAATGCCTATATAATTTACAATTTTACCAAGAGCCTGTGTAAAGAAATATCAGATTTCTTCTAGAACAAACCACTGTATGTTTAATTCACCATCAGACTTGCGGAGTTCAGTAACTGTGGTTTACTCTCTTAAATACTGATAATATGCAGAGATTTTGTTACGTTTTGTAACTCAAAATCTCTGCTTTTCTAGGAAGACTGAAGGCGATATTACCACCATCAAACAGGTCTACATATGGATGCTCATCTCTTCTAATAGAGCTTGCTGAGAAGTAGCAACACACAATAAGAGAGAAGAAAACCTTCTGGCATTGGCTGTGCAGGGAGTCTGTCTATACCATCCCTTTTCTTTATTATTATCTTTTTACTGAAGAGAATATTAAAGAGGGGAAGAAGTTCAGCCCAGATGCCACAATGAGTCACTTAAAGAACCAAGAGGAGAAATGAGATTTTCTGACTTGATCCACTGTGACGGAGCTTCACAGTTCTTGAGACTCTGCTTGTTACTAATCCACTCAGGGAGACAAATCCTGCCCAAGTCAGCCATGATTTCCACACAAATTGTACATGCACAGTCTTCAGAGAGCTACTCAGCACATTGTTTTAAGACAATAAAAACTAGAAGGAAGCCAGGAGTCTCAATTACTCTAATCAATAAGTCCCATCTCCTGCCGCCCCCTGGACTTGAAGAACTGTGATGAAATAATCAAACATGTCATTAGGTTTGCTAATTACAGTTATTAAATGCTAAAACAAACAGCTGATAATTTCTTACTGTTTTTCAAGTTGGGTTTTCATGAGCTTTGCTCTGATTTAGAGAGGCAAACAGATGGTCTGGTTATTAGTGCTCTGGAAAAAAAAGAGTTAGAAAAACACATGTTCTTCAGGGCACAGAGAACAAATATTTAGCCATGTATGCCTTGCATTTCTCCTACAAAATCCTTTGTTGATGGCCTTTCCTGTCAGTGGCTTCCTTGCCAGTTCCTCCCATCTCCTTTTCTCCTATCCTCTAAGAATCCATGGCTAAATTCAGGGTTTATTCCCAGAAGTAAGAGCGCATAATTCCTCCTCCACAAATCATCCAGGGGACATTGCAGTGATGGCACAAGACATTGTGATGCATACCACATTAAAAGAAAACCTTAAAGAAAGCTCAGAAAATCTGCATGTGGGCAGCACAGTTAGTGGCCTTCTGATGACCATTTTTCCAGTCAAGCCTGCAACCAAGAGGAAAGAGACTCCAGTAACAAGATCCCTGTTCTGGCAGCTGCCTGAATGCCTCTTAGTGGTGGGCCCAAATGTTTCTGCCTACAGTGGCCCCAACTGCCCACAGGTAAGCCAAGAAGTTGGCCATCGCAAACTGTCAGTGATATGAACTCTGTGTACAGGCTTCACCAATCTCAAAATCTCTGTGTCCTGAGGCACAGCCATCCCTGTTAATACACAATAAACTGAAATTTCAGCTATGTGTAGTCCTGTTGAGGACAGGAAATCATTAGTTTCCGTTAATGCAGACTTCTTGTATACAGCAGATAATGATTTTATCAAGCTCTGTTTTCAAACTGCATCTCTCCAGTTCTGTCAGCCCTTCCACCACGATCCTTGCCTGTTTGCAGAGATCCACATTTAGGGGTTTCAAAACCTCTGCTTCCTTTTGCACTCCCTTCATAAGCATGAATTCACAAGGATTAGCCAGAGACACAGGCAAATATCCACATATGTAAAGGCTCCCAAGAACCTTGTCTAACATCCTGCAGCACAGCAGCAACGGAAACAGGAGCAGCACACGGTGTCTCTGGCCCCTGTTCAGATGTCTACTGCAGTTCAAGTGAATGTGCCACTTCATCTGACCCTGCAGATCATAAGCTGATCAATCTTGATGCTGTAGACTCTGCTGAGACCATAAGTGAGTTTCCAGAGGAGCTGAAATAATCCTCATCAGGTATTTCAGTCCAAAATATGGTGAAAAAATGAATTATAATGAAGAGAACCAGGAGACAGACGGAGATCAGCTGATGCCAGGCACTTCAACACAGTGATAAACAATACACTCTGGATTTCTAAATCTAATTGACAGACTTCCTAGGAAGGGAAAGTATCAAGGAATTGGTATCCAGAGTCTTAAAATAACATTCCTTTCTCTGTCATAGCTGAGCTCTGTGAGAGTCTGCTTGCTACTGGACTTACTGTGAGCAGACTTCTGTACTAAAACTCCTGCAACTTCAAGATAGACTAATTTGATGCAAGGATCATACACAGGATTAGCTGTGTGACCACCCTCCAATTCAGTTGGTTCCAATCAGGAGATTCTAGTGCAAGTGATGGAAATTTAAGCTCCCACAACAAACCAATTAACACAGCTGCAGTACAATCACCAGGGCCTGATCATCCACAGTACTGCTCTTTGCAGCACCCATGTCTCAGAGTCAATTCCCCAAATCAAATTCCAATGTCAAACTCTCATGACATTACGTTTAGGGTTTATGATTCCAAAATCAAGGTGAATTGTTCTCACCAGAAGATCTCCTGGCAGAGCAAGTCAGAGGCTGTAGATGGGATGCCCAGAGCAGCCACTGAGTGATCCCTTTTCCTATCAAGTAGATTTGTTCTGCAATCACCCAAAGCCACTGCATGGATTTGAAGGGACAACCTGTTGTGTCTTGTAATTAATTTTCACTGCTTTATGCAAGTATTTTGGGGTGGTACTTTAATTTTAAATGTATACTGGCCAATAAGCCACAGCATGTGGCGATGCCAGTCACTGCTGATGGTGGTACAGACACTCCAAACCCACACCCCAGGGCACAGTGCTAGAATCTGTACAGAATAAGGAGACACAAAGAGACAACAGATTCACCCTGATAACACACTCTTTCTCTTCCTCCTTTGAGACAAGCAGAAAAGCAAGGAATGCCATGTATTTCTAATATCGGATTTCCCTTTTTTGAACTCTGTTGATTTCAAACTATGCCAGGGAATGGTATAAAAAGGAAGATATTTTTCTGTAACAAAATATAGAAGAATTGTTGATGTTTCATTTGAAATTTCCATTCCAGAGGAAAAGAAGAATGGAAACTTTTAAATCATAACTTTTTGTGTAAATACAAAATGTTTACATCACCCAAAAATTAGATATTTTGGTTAGTTTTATTCCCAACCCAATACAAAATCCAGTGTCGACAAATCAGCATTTGTGACCTCCTGAAACAAGGATGTGAACTCATTCCATTCCCAGAGGCACTGGGTGTTTAATTTCAACCCTTTCTCTGAGGAGTGAAGTGCATCTACTGCAGAAAAGAAAAAACATTCACCTCCACATGTGGTATCTCTGGCACTAAGTGACCTGTGGTGTCCTTGGGAAGGTCAGTGTCTTCTTCTCTGAGCTTTCCTCTTTCATTCATCCTACCAGCCTAAATTTGGTGGAACCTAGTTGTAAAGCTATCCTTTCTGTAGATCTCTTTACCTTGAAATTCCTTCTCTGAAAGACCTTTCAGGAAATCTGAGAGCCTTTTCCTTAAGGCTCTCCGTCAGGTTCAGATGTTGCTGTGACCCAGATCATGAAGCTCCTCCCGAGATGTGGGGTTGGTGACAGTGGGCTACCAAAGGATGGAGATGGCTGAGCTGTTAATGCATCCACTTCTCCCTGCTCTGTACCCTTTTGGTGCCCAAAGCACACAGGAAAACTTCCTGCTTTGCAGACACATGCTGGGCTCTGCTTGTCACAGCTGCAGCAGCTCACCAGCTTATTACACCCTTCTGCTGCTGATTCCTCTGTGCTCAACCACGCTCTCAGAAACCTGGCCAGCCTCCTCCTTTGTACTCCTGCCTCGGCAGATGAGCAGACAGTACCTGGGTGACAGCAGGAGCCCACGCACCATCGCTCTTCCGAGCCCTCCAGGGAACGGAAATACTGGAAAGGATCCCGAGAAACTCTTCTGGGTGGGATGTGGGGAAATGCTTTCAGCAAGACCCATAACATCAGTCAACTACCAAGCTTTTTATAGCCTAAGTGCATGAAAATTTCCATGCACGGGAAAGTAACATGGTAACAAATTCCCTTCCTTGAAAGTTCATACACTTCGTTCCATACTGCCCTGATCAATAGAAAATCTGCTATAAATTTATTCAAGCAGCTGAACAACGCCCCAATTTACACCACTCTTCTAAAACAGCATCTGTTTCCCAAGAAAGACTATAAGTTCAGTTTCCAAAATATTTCACCACCTCTCACCAAAAAAAAAAAAAAGCACCTAAAATAATCTACAACCCGTTTTATTTCTTCTCCTCAGCATTCATCTCCCTCTCAGAATACAAAAATCAGTCTCTGGCTTGCAACTCATTCCCTAATGGCTCCCAAAGCCTTTCCATTGCTGGAAGCAACACACTGAACCACCCAGGCAAAGCCAAGATTTTATTAGAGTTTTAGACAACAAGCAGGTGGCCAAAGCCTCCCCCCTGCCAGCCCCTTGCTTAATCTGCTTCCAGAAGGTCAGCAATGGAAGCAACCAGCAATGGCTGGGATGCACCTCACCCACAACTGCTCAGTCCATCGCTCTGCACAGGAGCTATGGAATGGGATTTTCAGGTATTCTTTAGACACACATGTGAACTTTGTTCAGGTTCAGTCTAGCTCACAGATGAGATCACTGGAAGAAACCAAGAACCAGTTCCAGGAAAAAATCCTGATATTATCCACCACCCCTCAACTTTCCTGTGGTACAGGGATGCAGATGCAGAGCCCCATGCCTGCTGCTCGCTGTTGGCTCAGGCAGCTGAGGAGAAATGCCAGGCACAGAGCCCCAGACAGCACTTAGGCTGGATGAATCCATGCCCAGACAGTTAGAGCTGTATGTCAACTCTGAAATTAAGTGCACTTGTGAGAGCCTGAGTGCTCCTCTGAGATGACACGGCTGTGCAGGCAGGTCCTGCTGTGCCTGCTCTGGAGCAGGCAGCAGCTGCTCTGCCTTGCCTGCCTGTTCTGCCCTTTGGCAGGGTCCAGGTGTGGAGCACCCACCACACTGGAACACAAGGCAAAGTATAGCCCCTGCCTGAAGGGTCTTGTGTGTTCTCTGCAATTTTCCTGTTGAATCACAGACAAACAAGCTGGTGAGCCACAGCTGAGAAAAGCAATAAACTCTCTAACTGATGTGCTCAGCTGAGAGTTTTGTGTGCGCTGATGAATTCTGCTTGTATAAGGAGAACCCCCTTGATCACTTTACTGTAGTGTTATCATTAAAATTAACTGTAGCATTAAACTCTGAAGAAGATTCAATAAAACTCTCCTGTTCCTCAAGGAAGCACGATTAAAACACTGTGCTCTCAGAGTCTGTGCTAACTACAGATTTTTTTTTTATTATTATTTTGGGAAATCCAGGTATTTGACTTTCCTTTTTTGTCAAACATTTTCTCTTCTGTGCTCAAAGCATACTCTAGGAAATTATTCCATCTTCATTAAAAAGAACCTATCCATCAGCTGAAATGTTAAAATAATTTTCTTAATCTGCTTTATTATAACAGTCCAGGGGAACACAGGGCAGTACATACACTGTGGGCTAGAAGGGGATTCTGGGGCTATTGCAGTGAACACTAGCAACTCAGTGTTCTGCCTGCAAAGGGAACTGCTGCCCGCAGTCATTGCATTTGGAGACCATGAAGAGGTGTAAATCCTAGGACCTCTAGCTGAGTCAGGAACAGCACATTTTGAGCAGATCTAAGTCTGGAGGCTGGTGAGTCTATATAGAGCAAGCTGTACCCTGCCTGCAGCAGATCATGGTGTGAAAGCCTGGGGGATTGTGCTGGCGCTGCTTATTTAACACCCCCCTCCACAAGGCAGGCTTGGCACAGGACAGTGTCTAACGAGCTGATGATTTGATGTGAGACCCTCTGGCTCAGAGCTGAACACAGGCACCATCAGTGGAAGGGGCTACATAAACAATCCAGACAGGTTGTCATTAATAAATATTCCATGAATTACCAAATGATCCTGCAATCATTTCCATGCAAAGCATGAGCCAGAGCCAAGAACTAAATTGCAGTACAGTCCCTGCATAAATTCCTCCCCTTCACTTCCCCAGAGCACCCAGTTCAGCTTTTGTGTCTCAAACAAGTGTGCAACTACGCTGTGTTTTTATGACTATGCTCCCCTCTTCGGAGCAGTGAAAGCCAACCATGTAAAACATTTCAGGACATTCAGAATGAGACTTCAGTGCAAGATAAAGCACTCCTGCATGTGAGTACTGTTGGGATAGTCTTGGGTTTTCACAAAAGATTTGTTTTTCAGAAGCTTCCCTCAACTCCTGGATTTTCATGTAATTGATGAAAAAGTCTAGTAAGCATTGACCCTCAAAAAGTCACAGCTGGACTTGTGATCTGTGGGCCATTTAACTTTTAAAATATGGGAAGACATCTCACAGCAGCTATCAGTAGAGGGGAAAGCTTTTCTTGCCTGATGACACTTCCATGGCTCAGCACAGTGATGAACCCCATCCTTACAGGACTGGGGGCTCAACTCCTGTGGAGAGAGCCAGGGAGGAAGAGTCCGGGCACCAAACCACCTTGCTGCAACCTCCTCCCTTCTGCAGTCAGCATTACTGTGGAGATGAAGGAAACAAAAAAGCAAAGACTGCCAGCAAGAGGAGCTGGCTATTCTTGATGGAGGTTTTCTCATTGCAAGCAGCCTGAATGGTTTGTAATCATCAGAAATGCTGCCACTGGAAATACCCTGGGTTTATGCTGCCAATTTGAGTGACTTCATGCAAGATTCTGATTGCTTCAGACTTTCTCTTCCCCCTCTCACTGACAAGTTGTAATTCACACCAGAAGCAATATCATCCAAGCTATTCTCAAAGCCTCTTCCATATTGTCTAGTCCTCATCCACCCCCAGATCCTTGAGATTTGTCTTCTGAATGAAGGCTGTAAATCTTTGTACAGAATGGTAGGAGAAGTTTGAGCATCAGAGTTATTATGTAAATGCAGCATCAATGGTACTTTTAACTGCAAGCTGATTGGGATTGTAAATGGAACAGCAGTGATTTATAGGCCTGAGTGCTTCCTACATACAGGAATTGAATATTATTCACTGACCTTGAACCAAAAGCAGGATTGTCCTTCATGCTGAGATAACCTACATCTGGGCTGGAGCTAAGCAGCTGCCCTTCATCCTACCTGTGCTGCTCATTTACCCTTGTCTCAGAATATAAAGAAAATTAACATGGACCAGTTTCCAATGCTCTGAGTATTACTGGATAGTCCTGGTCCACATACAGCCCTTTTCTTAGCAGAAAAGCTAATTTAGGTACTACCAAGTTCAAACATGAAACCAGTCCCTTGAGACTCTGCAGCATCATAAGGATCAGGATGTAGCAGACAGTGCTCATGATGGGCTGGAGGGATCAAGGAAAGATGTGCTTACCTGACACAAAGGCTACTTTCTCCTTCAGTATAGGAAGGACATCAGCAGCTTTTAAACCATCATTTCGAAATGAACCTGTGAAACGGAAAAACAGGAAAGTCACATTAAAAGGGAGCACATTCTTGCTCCCAATTTCATGGACATGCCATGTTTCTCAAATCAGACTGGAAAAAGGCTATAAATTACATAAAAGCACCAACAAAGAGACCCAAATGGCTGCTGAACAAAAAACATTAACATCAATAGAGATAGATTTGTTAAAAAAAAAAAATAAATAGAGAGAGTCAGCTTATTGCTCTAGCCTTCAGAAATATTAACAAATTTCCTGTTAGAGCGTACATTGCATGAGACAGCCACGATGCACAGAGTAGCATCGTCCAGTTTCAGAAGGCTTCAACCCATACAGAGTAATACCAGACCACTTTAGAAGGCTTCAAGCATCTGCCCTTCTTGTTCTTTACCCCAACCTTTTATACCCCTCATGTTCATGCATTGCACCTGGGTGCCCTCTGTTCTCTTTGGTGGTTGGTCAGTGCCCCTGGGCACTCCATGGCTCATTGCTGTCAGTGCTGTTCACCTGCTTCTCACAGCTCTGCCCATTGTGGATGAGGCTCGACCACAGCCCCACTCCCAATTACCACAAGTACAATTTCCCACCAAGTAACCAGATTAATCCCTGCTGCCTTTTTCACAATACTATCACCTGAGAGATCCCCATCTTGCAGAGCAAGCCAGGAGCCTTCTTCCTTCACTGTTCTGAACATAGCCAGGCAAAATTGCAGGGAACATTATAGCATATACACATCCATTTACTATCAGCCTTTGAGACAGATTTGCACAGGGGTTGGCCTAAAAAGGGCTTTTCCCCTTTGCCCCTTTCTGCCGTGCCCAGCACAGCTGGGATGCAGCAGCTCAAGGGAGGACACGCTTCTTACGAGTGGTTTGAAGTCCCAGCACATTCTCAGGGAATTCATGCTGTTTGATTACACATGAAGCATATCTGCACAGGCCATTTGTCTTCCCTGAAGTGCCAAATTAGTTCATGTATCCTAAATATTCACCCAAGAAATCACAGACTTTTACTCTCTTGGGAACAGAACTGCTCACAGTTTCAGGCTCCAGCAGCATCTGTCTGCTCTGCAAAAGACCAGCAGTAAGGGATCATCCCAGAGCAAAGTAGACACTGCTATTCCCAGAAAAAGTGGGTTTGAAGGACACCTCTGCAGTTCTCCTGAAAAACAACTCATCCATCACTGGGTAGTGAATAATAGCCATCATGACAAGTGATCTTCCATATGGCCTTAGATTTGTTCCAGCTCACCAAAGAATATAACACATTTGAAACCCTGTATTTTCACTTTCTGCCTTTCACAGGCAGGCAGTAGCCGCCATTCTTCTGAGATGATGCCAGGGTAAGAAAATCTTCTCACTAAGCAGTTTTCTAGAAACAGTGCAACATTGCTGCAGCCATCATACCCTCCTTGCTGAACACAGCACACCTGACCGTTTGGGTGTGAAAGTGGGACTGGGGATAAAGGCTCCCCCTTTACATTGTCATCTATTGCTGCCAACATGCAGACTGCAAAAGCAAAGTGGTTCAATCCATGCAGACATTTGGAACAGACAGAATGAAGACCAAAACATCCATTTTCACCTGCAGCAGATCTACAAGTGTTAAGTATTATTATGGTTGAATTACTGTTTTTTGCCAGTCAGTCAGATTGTGCAACAAGGCTGTCTTGTACATGTCAAATTGTATATGTCCCTTCCTGGTGACCAAAGGCTACAGCTACCTCTCTGTGTCCCCAGCTGCTCTCAGGTGTCACCTCTGTGACACTCAGCCCCAGGAGATGTGTAAGCTCACCAGCTAAGCCTTAAGCTAGTGAAAACTAGCACTCAAAGGAGTGAGGTAATTCAATGCAAGGCCAAGACCAACGTAACTGCAATTTGAACAGGCACTGCAGCACAGTCCCAGAGGATGCCTAAAGTGTGCATTGTGTAAATAAAGTGTTTTGGGACCAGGGAAATAAGTCCTGATTGCTGAACTCTTTCTGTGTTCAAGTAAGCAGGACTTTGTGCACTCAGTGTTAAATATATAAGACTTTGCTATTAACTTATCCTCTTAACAAGAACAACCCCTCAGATCCCAGGCTGTGGCTAGTTCTCACATCAAAGGTAGGAAGTGCTAGCCACAGGCATCATTTGGAATTAAAGAAACTTTGTATATAAGCATCTCATCCAACCATGAAGCAAATGGGAACAGCCAATGTGTGAGACGCATCATGAGGGTTTGAAGGCACTCAAGTGGAGTACTGGGCCAAATTTATCCAGCTCCAAGATCTGCAGTGTCAGTGCAGGTTGAGTTTTCCCCAGTATTTATTAAATTTGTCAGGAAAATGGCAAAGCCAATTCCTAGGCACCCAACTGTGCAGGAGACAGTATACAACTGAAATCTTTATGAACATTGCTAAAAAAACCCAGTGGGCGTATGTAAAGCACACCATAAGGACTTCTTAGCAAGAACCCACTATACTGAGGGCTGAAGGCCAGTTTCAGACACACTCCTGCAAGGAAGGACTGCATTTCAGAGAGCAAATACATGGAGACCAGGAGAAAAATGTATGACTTTAAAAGATGGTCATCTCCTGAGCCGTAGCAGGGCAGGCTGCAGGCAAGGGGCTCTCTGGTAACAGTCCCAATGTCCTGACTCTGCACAGGAGAGGCAAGGAAAGATTTGAGTGGGTACAGTGCTGCAGCAGGTACTGCCATTTCTCAATATTGCCCAGGACAGGTCAGACACACTCCAAAGTAAGTGATGAATGAATTGAAAAACTGTGTGCCTGTCCTACAACCATGGAATAAACAAAAAGTCCAAAGAGCTGCAAAACTTCCCTTGGGATGAAGAAGGAAACTCTGAAAGGCAGATCAGTGCCTAAAGCAATGCACAGTACTTAACTAAGTGGCACCTCATGACCCACAGATGCAGCCATGGCAGTGCTTCTGGAGGTTGCTCCAGTTCCTGACAAAATCCTTGCATTGGAGGCTACATGTCAGAGCATGCTGTCAAGTTTCCAGCAAGAGCTGGGGCAAGGTATGCATAAATGGGAAAACCAATGGCTCTAATAAAGACTCCAAAAGCAGCAGCCAATCTGTCTCCAGGAGGGGCCAGCATAGCAATGATGCATTCCCCAGTTCATAAGTTATTGTAAGCATATCCCTAATGATGCTCATTTTCATCCTCTTCCCCAGCTGTTTCTAATACATTTGTTTTGTTTGTTTGCGTGCTGGATCCAAAGCCATGTCTGCAGAGCACCATCTCGTTTTGCTGCAGAGCCCTGTGCACACTAAAGCTTTGTAGCCTGCCCTACATCTCTCTGCTGCTCCTCTCAGACAGCCCTTCTGCAGAAGATGGACACAGACAGAGGGATGAAGGAAGGGCAGGCTGAGCCATTCTGACATTGTCCATGCATTGGTTTGCTGGTTCACCATCCTCATAAACGTGGGACTACACAACAGAGACCTTCTTGCTTTCTACCTGCATGGTCTGGCAAGAGACTCGAGCACTGCAATCACCTCTTTGCCAAAAGAGAGGCAGAGAGAGCATGGTGCTGTGACCCAGTCACCCTGCAGCCCCTCACACCTTCATCACACCCTGCCTTAGTGTGCTATCCATGGAGCAGGGACACTATGACTGGCCACAAACTTTTATTACTCCAGTGACCCAAGAAGAAAGCACACCATGACAGCCTGAGCAGCTTACAGCATAATGTGTTCTTGGAAGCACTGAAGAATTAAGAGTGGATCCTCAGCATGGCTGATTCCCATTTCAGGGCACAGCAACATCGCACGTGCACAGAACATCTCCTAGCAGGGATTCCCTGGGTGGAAGAAGCAGCTCACAGTTTTAGATGAGATGCTGTAATGAGAAGCCAGATGGGTGAGCTGAGAAGCTTAAGACATGCTTCCACGATAAATGCAGCAATCTTGAAATTTAGAAAATTTGTTTTTCCCTTGCACAAATGCCCCAGTTGGCCTGGAGAGCTCGCTGCCGAAGGACATGGAGGTCAGCAGCTCAAGGGGCTTCCTGAACAGGTTGGAGATCAGCAAACAACAAAAATCTCCAGAGAACCATAAAGATTAATAAAATAAGCAAGAGTTTTGGAAAGAATGTAAGCCTACAGACTTTGAAGTGAAAGCCAAACTTTTCTTGGAGTGAAAAATAAATTATCCCCAGAGAGAGCCCTGTGAGCTTTAGCATTTCTTTCTCAAAGCAGAGTGCAGGGTCTCTGCTGGAGACACTGTCTTGGGCTAGATGGATCAATGGTCTGCTCCAGAGTGGCTTTTCCTAGAAAAGCTTCAGTTCTAACCTGAAAAATGCAGCTCTTGGCTTCAAATAAAGATCAGCTGCTGGAAATATGGAAATACTTTCTATACTTAAAAAAAGTATGCGTAGGCAAGGAGAAGGCCTCCTGTCAGAGCACTGCATGGGGCTTAATCACTTGGCTCCTGATGCCTTCAGCAAGAGTTGTTCATCCCAAGTCCCATGCAATGTTTCAGGAAAGGCAGCCCACATTCTCATAGTTCTCAGAACAGATTTGACTATTTAAAAACTTTGGCATAAAGTTTCTTTAACCAAACAAAACTGAACTCCTTGGGCTAAACCCATCCCTCGAGGAACTCCACTGGAGTCCAGGATGCAACAGTAGGACTAATCTGGTCCATATTTCTTCTTCCCCCAGTAAAGGCCTCTCTTGTATTTCTATACCCCCACTCCCACACCCCAGCTTTTGGGGCACTTATCTCCCAGGTTTATCATAGCCTATTGCCTATTGCCTTTCTACCTTTTTATTTTCCCCCCCACTCCAAGTCTCAGTGGAATTTATTTGTCTTTGCAGTACTGTAGCATCTTGGCTTTCTACAACACACAAACAGAAGGGACGTCTGATGTGAGCAGAGAGGCAGAACAAAGGAGACTTTAGTATTCCCATTGTAGCCTTTGCAAACTGAGACACAGAGAGATTGACTTGTCCAGTGTCAGACAGAAAGTTTGTGCAGAGCTGAACCCTCATTTCCCCAATGCTTTTCTCATACAAACATCCCTTTGTTTTCCAGCAGAATATAATCCTTCTTTTTCTTCTCTTTACACTTCTGGTTTCCTCCTCCTGCCTTCTCTCTCCATTATTCTTTCCTTCTGCATTTATGCCTCAAATATTTACTTTTTGTGTGTGCTAAACCCTCTTTAACCCCTTCCTCCCCTTCCCACAAGCTATTGTCTGTCCCTGCAGGACTGTGAGCCTTCCCAGTTTGATTTCTCTGCTTTTCAAGCCACACAGAGGGGCTTAGCCAAGGGCTGCCGAGGCCTTTGCCTCTGGGATTTTGCTGGCTGAGGCTTATTGGTTCAAAGGCAGAGAGGCCACAGCATGGCACAAGCATTTGGTTGAATAGAAGCAACATGTACTCTGGACTAGTATTTTAGCACCATCTGGCAGAGATAAATGAGGCTGGACACTCTGCATCTGCCAATTGCTCCTCTGTGGACAACAGCCTGATCCCTGATGCAAAGAAAGAGCATTTTGGTGCCCTGAGGTCCCCAGGAGCCTGCAAGGCTCTCCTGCCATGCTTCCCCACTGCAGGCAGCAGAAGAGCAGGCTTTGATTTCACAGAGGAAGGAAGGAAGGAAGGAAGGAAGGAAGGATTGAATTGAATTGAATCTAAAGACAGCACCAGAGAGAAAAAAAAACCCACAAAATTAAGCTGCAAATATTATTATAAATAACTATTACTGAAGACTAACACAGAACTATATACTTCTTCTTAATAACCAATAAAAGGTAATACCTGATCTCACAGGAAGCATTTAGGACTGCAGATTGGAGTGTGGCAGGGACAGGGTGAAAGGCAGCACAGGGTGAAAGGATTAGCACCACAGCCCTGGGGCAAGGATGGTGGCTGTGCCCCTCCATGCTCCTGTGTTGGCTTTCTCCAGCCACCAGATCCAGTGTGCAGACTGACACACAGATCCGTGCCATAGCTTCAAAAGTTGCAAGAACCTTGGACACCAAACAGATAGTCTGCACAAAAGATTAATCCCACTGCACCACATGCCACACTTTTTATCCCAGCTAGGACCAAAGTCACATGCATTACATTGCATTAAAATATGAATGTTTGGTTTATATATAATAGTTAAGCTCAGTCCAGGATTAATATTATTTCCTGTGTGTTTCTTTATCCTGTCCTTCTTTTTATTAATTATACACCAATCCTGCTTGCTGAAATATCCTTCTGGTCACATCTATGGGGTGGCAGTAATAAGGCTACTTCCCCTTCCAAGTTTTGTCAGTGTACTTCAGAGGTCTGGCTGTTTTTCTCCCCCTCTACACCAACAGGAGGGTCCCTCTGATTTCTCACTGCTCAAATCCCTGCACAGGGACAGCTGCTGCCAGCACAGCCCCTTCCCGTAAGGGTTTGGGGGACCTTGCTAATTGCTGAGATTGTTATTCCTTTCACGGGGTACTTGGCAGCATTGAGCCTCCCAGCACAGCCTTTGAATGTCCACACATTTAAACAGTAGCCTCAGCTTGAAATCAAGCCAAAGAATAGGCAAGGCCTCAAGGAAGATAGAGCGGCTTGCAGCAAGCATGCAAATTCATTAGCCTGTGTGCACGTGTGGCCTCTAATAAGCTGTGTTCAGCATCTGAAGCCCAAAACATCCCACCCTGTGCATCCCACCTAAGCCATCAGCCAGGCTTTGCCTTTTCATGTGGCACAAAACCATTCAAAGCATCACAAGGACACTGAATTTATGCACAATCTGCAGCAGAGGCTCTGCTTCAACTTCATCCATGGGGGATTTTACTCATTTCATTTTAAACATACACTAATAGAAATGCCAAGAGAATGCAATGGCTGTGAGTCAATCTTTTGCACATTTCCTTTTCATTTTCATCAGGACTTTGGAATCAGACTGAGATCTTTCAGTTCTTACACTTAGAAAAATAATTAGACATTATATGTAGCCCTGTGGACAGCACATCTGACTGCTAGTCAAATGACTGGCTCTATTTGTGGTTCTGCTCCTAAATTGCTTTATGATCCTGAACAAGCTGTTTTAACTGTGCCAGATCTTGGTTTTCCTCTCTACAGAACAGAAATAATGACTGCCCACATTAGTAAAGCACAGTCAGGTTCACAGACCTCAAAAGCACCTTTCAAACATGAATTAATTTTGTCTGAAAAAACCTCTCCGAGTTCTCTGAGGCAGGGAACTGTTGCACTGCACTTTTATAGACAGGCAAAAATGAGGCATCGACAGTAGGAAAGACTTGCTCTGGTGATCACAGAAAGGACTTTCTGGGAAGGAATGGGAGATGTTAGGAGAACTGGAAAAATTAGATCATCTGACACAAAATCCTGTGTTTTATTTCTTAAGTATACAAGGGATAGATGTGCTGCCCTAGAGGGAAATAAGTATATTCAGCACCTTGAGCTTTTAGTGGTTAAGTTTCTTGCCATCTACAGATTGTTCTGATCTACAAATTGCTCTGCACATCAGTGACCACCCAGATGTAACAGTCTCTTATGGTGTTAATAAACAGCTATGGGCCATTTGTAATCTGAAGTCACATTTTAAACACGGCCATGGTCTCCATCGAGGCCAAGTGTGCATGAATATTTTCTTTTCATTTCACTCCCCTCTCAATTACAATTGGGTTTCTTATGGAAACATTCCTCAGAATTTTATAATCCCATAAAAATTTTAGAACTGCTGATGGATTCCTGCATGAAGGATGCAGGCCCTCTTTGAAGCTGTAGAGGCCGGGTACCCTGGGTCCCATCCTCTATTAAATTCTGTAGGTTAGAATCATATCCTTTAACTGGCACTGGTTTAGTCAACAGGGTTTTCCCAAAAAGCTGCAAAAGGGCATCTGCCAGCACCTGTCACATAGCAGTGACGTGCTTAGGGTTTTCCACCAGTATCCCAGAAACCCTCCTACTCACATCCTGGAGGTCCCCAGCCATCAGTAACTTCTCCAGGACCAAAAAAAAAAAAAAAAAATCTAATTATGTACAACATTGAGGAGGCACTTTGCTGAAACGCCAGCCATACAAAGGAACCATATGCCAGTGCCCCAAGTGTGCTTTGCAAACATCTGCCTCTCAGGGGGATTTCATGCCAGACACTAAGAAAGCAAGTTTAATTAGAGGCCAATTGAAATCCTTGTCCCAAAGCCTGTGACTGCCCTAAAAAAGAGAAAAAAATCCTAAAAAAAAAAGCAATTTCATTTACCCCCCCATGTTTAAAAACACTCTACATTTTATCTTTTTAATTTTTCTGACAGAGTTCAACATGCACCATCCAAATAGATTGACCAAGTTCCCACTGCCTTCAGAAAAATCCCTGTCCAGGAAGGATGGTTGTGTCAAATGTGAATGTCAAAGTGGGTTTTAAATTAGTCATTTTTGACTGTGGTTCATTCAACATTCACAAACCAGCACCTCACAATTAATTAGGCTTACATTTCCCCTGTCTCACGTCGCCTCAAATCCCTTCTGACTGGATACATTTCTGCCTTTGCTCATCTCCTTTGGTCCCTCTTTCTTTCTGCCAGGGCTTATGATTTCAGCTTGCAGCTATTGTGTCATCCTGGGAGGCTGATTAAAAAAAAAAAAAAAAAAGAAGAAGAAAAAAAAAGGAATAAAATAAAACCTAAATCTGCAACTCAAAGGGGAGTTTTCCCTTCCTGTGCATTAATTCCCTGGTTAGGGATAAAGTAAGATCCATGTCTTAAGCTCTTGACACAGGGCAGGCAAAAGTAGAAACCATCCCTGCAGAGGGGTACATGGGAGAGCAGCCATAGCCCTGGTGGGATCACAGAGGCTGCTCCCACCCCTGAGCAGGACACAGTTCATCCAAACAGGGCAGTTGCAGGTCTCTGGGTAATGCATCTCTGGGCAAACCCAGTAAAACCAAGGCAGCAAGAAGAGCAGCAGAAAGCAGTCCAGCTGACATCAGGCAGAGCTCGGGGGCACATCAGGCAGCTCCATCAGGAGCCAGGGAAAGGCTCACAGGCTGCACTGTGATGCTGGGCTATTCCAAGAGCTGCTTCCACAGCCCTTACCTGGGGAGAAGGACCTCCTGTCACACCCCACTCTTTATTACAATTTCCCAGGGTCTGCTCCTCTGCAACTAATCCACAACCAATGCCAGCCCACCATCAGGGCCTGTGCACACCCCACTGGCAGCTGCCTTCAGATTGCCCAGACCTCTCTGACCAAGCGCTGAACTGCGAAGCAGCAGCGGCAGCAGCTCCTCCGGGGCTCTGGCCAGGAAACACTCCGGGTGTAACAGCAATCCCTTTAACTCCCCCACCAGCATCCCACATCCAAACAAAACCAGGGCAAACATTTTACATACATCAGCGGCAGAGGGAAGGCAAGACACTCACAGGACTAAATAATTTATCTGCCTCTCTTACGAATGCTGACATTTTTGACACACATTAAACATTAATGAAAATCATTTTATGGATGGCTGAGTCATGCCAGTCAATGGATAATCTCCTGCCTCTCCACCTGCCCCTTTCACCCTCATCTGGCTCCTATCGCAGAATGCAGCCACTTGTAACTCTGCCCTCTGAAAGAGGCCAGGCTCTCCCAGATGCCAAAGAGCAGAGCAGAAGCACTGAGGGGGCTGAACAGACCCCAGTGAATGCCTGGATGAGAACCGAGCCCACGGAGCCCTAACCCCACTGCAGTTAAATTCACAAACCTGCTGTTTTGCTAATTAGCTAACACGAGATGCTGTGAATCATTTTGGAAAGCAAATTACCTCCCTGATTTCCAAAATCTCCTAGCCGCATTTCTTTTTTTAAGTTACTATTTTTTCCTTCTCTCAACTTATAAATGCCAATTAAATTACTGCCTGCCTCTGTTTAATCTAATGTTAGCCTACTCATATTTTCAGCTGCTCCCTGATGCCAGTATGGCCCCTTATGCCCAAATCTCTTTAGCATGCTAGTATAAATGTTTATAGCCCTAAGACTTAGTGCTGTAAGAACCTTGACATTTTTGTGCTAATAACCTGTGATGTTACTGTAATGTTGAATTTAAAAGGATCATCAATAGGTTGAAAATGCAGTTTTGCTTTAGTTTGTTCCAGCTAAGGACACATATAAAGAGATGACTGGGATTAAAGTCTCGCAAGCTGTTTGGATCTCTTTCTGGACAAGCAGCTCTTAAATTTGCTGAAATGATGTAACTCACCAGAAGGTAGAGTTACGAAAAGCCACTGGGCAGGTTTCAAACACAGAGGGCATGCATTCAATGTTGTCTCATCTATCATAGAATCATAGAACCACTGAAGTTGGAAAAGACCTTTAAAATCATCGAGTCCAACTGTTAACCCAGCAGTGCCAAATCCACCATTAAACCCACTGGACTGGGGGGATTCTGGATACCAGAGTTACCAGGAATATGTTCTCCATCCCAAACATATCTTTCTTTACGGAACAGGTGAAAAGATTAGCACCTAAATGCAGCAAATTGCCTTCTTTTCACTAAGAGGGAGCTCAGAGCTGCACAAATAACTGGCTACAGGTTAATGAGATCTGACTGATCTCCAGAGGGTACAAGCTGCTGCTCTGTAGATGCCGGACAGCTGGAGTCCCATGACCATCCAACTCCTCCCTGAAACACAGGGAAATAGTCTGGGGCCCTTTTCCAGCCCACTGTTGAATTTTTTCTTTCAGTGGAGGTGACAGAAGTGTAATATATTGGCAATGATATTTTAATTTCACAGATTGAATTACAAAATCCTTTTCCCACACACATTTTCCCTTCTTCTGAACGGATTTTACTGGTTGGTGGTTTCACTGAGCAGCATGCCCTGCAAAAAACAGCAATTCCAGGTAGGAGGAAATTGTCACATTCGACATGTCAGGAACAGTTCACCAATCTTATTAGATAGGTTTCTAAAGATAGGGAAATTATATTTTGATCTGAGATGACCTATTGCAGCCTTGCTACAGGTGACTGTCGAGCCTCCCTCGAGTATAACATTGTGGAGCAGATCCCAATCTAAACCAAGCTAAGTCAACCAAAGGACATTTAATACCTTCAGTAAATAAGAGATAAGGAGAAAACACAGTTTCTCCCACATCTCCTACTGCAGGTGAGATTTCACTCCTTTGGCTGCAGCAGTTTTAATAACCAATTTTTATCTTTTTCCCCAGCCAGGAGTTCATCCTGCATAAACATCTCATGCCAGGCATCCCTGCTCTCCCACACAAACATGCAACCACTCACACCTTCCTATATTTGGCTTCTAGCTTTGCTGATAGAAGAACAGACCATATATGCATTTCCAACCTACATCTCAGCCCAGGGTTTCCATGACCTTTTCCTGCAAGCTCCAGCTCTGCTGCTGGAATGACTTGTTCATTATGTTAGTTGTTCAATAACTCTTAGGCACTTAATGCTGCTTTGAATAAACAAGTCACAGTCAGAAGTCAATGAAACATTAGGAGCGATGACAAATCAGAAATAGCAAACTAACTGCACAAAGGAAAAGAAAGAAATACAGTGATGTTTTTCTGCATGCTTACAAAGAAAAGCAGAGTGAAAGATGGACTGGAGAGAACAGATTCTTCATGCTTTGGCTTCATTACTATAATAATTAATTTATATTAGCAGGTGCACGTTAAGAAGATTTGTTTCCACCCCTCTGCCACCACCAGCTGGTGCAACACGGGTGTGTCAGTCATGGGAAATAGTAGTTGTGCTGATGTCCTCACCATCTCTTATGTCTGCATCCTGCAGCTTTGTTATGGGTCCAGTCAGCAGCACTGGTAGGGATGCACAAACACATCACAGAGAGCAGTTTTACTCCAACGTGCTTAAAGTGACCAGAGCCAGCTGTGGTGGGACACAACCAGACGCATAACTTCATTTCCCATATTTCATGGGAGCTGATTGATGCCAGAGTGCAGGTGCCATGGCCAGGTATTTGATGCAGGACATTTATATTAGCGTTTTATAAACCTGATATTTATAAAACTGCACTGAAAAAGTAGTTATGACAGTCCACCCAGATCTTTTGCTCCTGAGGAACATAGCATGAAAATGTTCATGAGTCCGCAGATCTCTGGTTTATATCTCACCCAGTAGATCCCACTGCAGGATTTGGCCCAACATCAGAGTTCTCAGATATTATTTGGGACTGAGAGTTCCAGAAAAATATCCTTTTGGTAATGCCTATTTGCATCTTGTGATCTGATGGAAATTCAGCCTGTGGAAATACGTCTCCCCCTCTCTCACTTTTCCTAGGAAGCCCTATCAAATATTGTGATATCCATTTATAGCAACTCCAGAAAGCTGAGATACACGACACTGGCTACTAATGAAAGCTGTAGGATAAAGCAATAATGACTTCTTGGGAACAAAAAATGCATACTGAAATATTATAGAAAGAAAATTATCAGGCAGGAGATGTACAAAATTCAATTATCTGAGTGGTATACTGGCTTAAGTGATACAAACAATCTTTTCATGGCCATCGAATGAAGCTTTTTTGCAAATGTTTTGTGAACTCTCACACAGAGGAAAAAACCAAAGAGATAAATAATCAGTGTCATTTTCCCCTGCACTGAAGTGCTACAGTACTGAGCACACTGCCTGCTATAAGACTACTGACAATTAAGGATGTATCACCCTGAGCAGTATCTCTGTCTGCACGTATCTGATCTGCTCATTACCATCACCCTCTGCCACACAGCACAACCATGCACTTCATGGAATAAATATCCATTGAAGCCAAAGTGGCAAGTCAGCTGAGCACATAAATTGCCCAGGTTCTACCCGGGGACAAGAACAATTATCTTTCCAAATCCACTTTAAAACCCTGACTAAAGAATACTTTCTGAAGAGGTCAAGCCCTGATGGCAGCTAATACTTTCAAATTAATCTTTGTTATTGCCCAAATACAAAGAGCTGTTTTAATGCACCACAACAGCAGAATGCCTCTCCCAAGAGCAAGCTCACCCACATTTCTGCAGATCATCACTTAAGTGTTCCCTAAGTCATACAACTTTCTGGCTTTGAAAGATTGCCCTTTGATGTCCAACAGACAGATGTCAGCATAAAAAGATAGTGAGGGGAAAAAAGCCCAAGCTCTGCACAACCAGCAGTAACCAAGAGAACAGCAGTGAGCTTGTCTGTGGAAACCAAGCAAGCAATAGCAGCTGAGCTACCTCCTCACCCCTTTGCTTCCAAAAGGTGTTTAGCAATAGCATAGCTACAAAAATGTCAGTAAGGTGAAGTGCCCTAAGTCACCAGTACCTGTTCAGTGGCTCTGCAACTCAGAGTTCCACTAGCTCAGGAGCACTCACCATGGATAGAAATCCAGCAAAATAGTGCACTTGAAGCCATAACACAAGTTAGTCCTTTGGGTGTCAACTGTTTGGGGAACAGTGTGATGTAGCTTACAGTACCACTGTCGCTGCTGTTCCAGGGATAAACAGAAGGCTTCTGTCATCAATGTTTTCAATCCAGTCCTTTTCATAAGCATTGACATTCAACTATAATGATTGTTTTGTTACGTGTGGTTCTACTCGGAAAACTGACTCCATAAAAACAGAATCATGGAGTTCATGTTTATTGCATCTCAATGATTTCCAGATCAAATGCAGTCAGTTTACAAGTAAAAAAGATGTTTGGTTTGTTTTTCCAACTACCAGGTCTACAAACTCATGCTGGGATCTAGAAGCTAAGTTGTCATCTTTTTGGCTTGTACAATCGCAAGAGGAATGAAAAAGAAATCTGCTTGCCTGCTCCTGGAGCAGCTGTGTACTTCCAGCTTCAACTGACATAATAAGGAATAAAAACGAAGAAAATATTTTCAAACCTACTTATCTAATTCTGCACTTCAAGGCTCTAGAAAGGTAACCTGATTTTAAAAGCTACTCCAAGGGCAATTCAAAGTGACAAGACTTAAGTACCACTTAAAATTTTACTGCATATTTAGGAACATAAATAGGATGTACCTAACTTTAGACACCCATTTTTCAAAACTGTTCCCTTTAATTTAGTCAGCAAATTAATCAGATTTGCATGTGATTACACATAGATAGAAGATAATTTCTGTAGGAAGGTGTTATTTTTATATAGACACTTGTCGGAGAAGAATTGCATGTTAAACTAAAATTTATGAGTCCGCAGGCTGAGTCGACATTAACTATTTGACAGCTGCAAATTACTGCATTACAGACTTGGCCAATTTGCTTACAGAGACCCATGTGCTCACATGTAACTTAACCATTCCTCAGCTCTCTGTCTGTAAACCCCAGTAGGGGTTAGCAGGTTTCCCTCATGGCAACTCTGACAGGTTGCAATCATGTTTCTGAGCCCCATTATCCTGCACATGAAAGAAACAAGATGTTCTAGGAGCCACGGAACAGATTAACTTTCTACCATGTTGACATACAGATCCTCTAACTCTTTGTCACGTCTACGATAAGTTCCCTACAGAAAAAATTTTCAGCCATGCCTTGGTTTCTCCTCACTTCATTCCGCAATACATTCAGCTCTTTCCTCTTGGCTCCTGTGCCAAATGGTTCTGGATGCCACCAGTCAAACACATATTATACCTGTAGGGCTGCTCTGTGGATCGCAGTGTGATGGTCACCTCAAGCCTTGCAAAGAGTTTGCAGAAGCATTAGCTTTGAAGCGTTTGTGAAACACAGATTCATGGAGGTCAAACTGAGGGAACATTTGCTCTGTAACCCAATTGTCACAAAGTTTTCCTTTGTGTACAGGTGCACTAATGCTGACCACCCCATCTGTATCTGTGCTTTGCCTCCTCCATCCTTGTGCCTTAGGGAGTTAACGACAATGTCTGATGGCAACCAAAGAGAAAATGCATAAGATCTTACAGAAGTGGGCTGAAAATAAAGGCTGGGAACGTGGCCAGCATTTGCAGATGTACTGAGATAGTGAGTTCTAAGGAACGTTCCAGAACATTAGCCAGTGTTACACACTCGGCCTTTCTATGCTGGTTTCAGAAACCGGAGGTGCCTGCTTGCAAGGGCAGTCCTGCCAGGCCATCCTTGCAGCTTTACTGTGGCTTTCCTCCCTTTGCTATCTCCCTCCAACAGGGACAAGCAAGGGTGTTTAATTAAATCCAAATGCTAACATTTTTAGTTAAGTGTAAAATTGTAGATTTGGAAAGCAGTGCGCCTGGCTTTCATCATTAAGGAGCGCTGTGATCAATGTAACATCAGGCCAATTATGGCTGTTACGGTGCTGAGAGATGTATTTCTGTTCTCTGAATCTCTTCATTCAGGTATAAGCTAAGCAAGTGCAGCCTCAAATGCTAATTTGTGCTGCTTAGGACATACTCATTCCCAAGGAGTCCCATCAATCACGCAACCTTTTAGTGCCAGGCAATTGCCAATCCTTTCCCAGCCAGCCCTAGCCAAGGTCTTGCCCATGATGATGAAATCTGCCTGCAGATTTTAGAAACTCACACTCACACAAGGCAAGGCTGCTGCTCCTGCAACAAGCCACTGCCGACTTGCCTTCATAAAGTGCCAAAGGGACTCTGAAACAAGCACAGTGAGAAGGAATGGGTGTACTTGTGGCTCACTCCATCCTCCAGATGATATTTTCCCAGCAGCAGTCACAGCTCGTGCTATTTGAGTCATCCTCATCTGAGAATGCAAATAGCTCCCAACTGGAAACACAGCGTTTCTGCTTGCAGGCTGAGAGCTCAGCTTCTCTCCCAGTGCTCCAAGCTGAGCCCAGTCCTGGAGAGCTACGGGCTGCTCCATGTCAGGGGAAGGGCCTTGTAGAGATGGCATGGAAGGATGGCAGACAATGAAATGCTTGAGGCTGGAGGGAAAATTGAGCCCTCACAATACTAGTGGCTTTAGACTTTGGATTAAACCCTGTCCTTTGTTATGTTGATGCAGATAGGAACAGCGACAGTATTCAGAGAACTGTAGATTTACCCCACTGAAACCATCCTTCCACACTTCTGTGTGACTTTCATCATGGTCTCTCTGCAAATTATTTTAATTCTTTATAGGAAGAAATGGATTTGCCTTGTCATTTACAGCACAGAATGTTGCATAGCTACTTGAATTTTCATTTAAAAATAACATTTAATTGGAATCTAAGTTGAGTAGATTCAGATTTCTGAAAGCAAAAGCAGCATTTTGTGGGAAGTTGCAATTATTCCAGACAATAAAAAAAATCCAGAAAATTCAGAACTGAGTTAAATGTACAAGCAAACCACTACAGCTGAAGTATGAAAGCAGTGTTTAGGCACACTAGCAACAATACAGAGCCTCCAGGGATATCAAGGAAGGAGTACACAGCTATGGCTAGTGCACAGTACTACTGATAGCTGCAGATTAAATTGATATTGAAAGCCCTTTGCAGATTAAATTGATACTGAAAGCCCATTTCATTTTTCATCTTTCCCTTATTAAATTATTTTAGGATGAAGAAAGAAAAGACCACATATCCATCTGCTAAGAGTAACACAGAGGTATGCTACATTAATCTGGCAATAAAGCCATCATGGACAATCCATTGACTAAAAGCCTCAGGATGTATGTCTTACTCAAAGTTGCTTATAAATTAATTTAGCCAAAGAAACAGTTACTGCCTTATAAACATGGGATGTTTCTAACCATTCATTTAACTGTTATCCTACAAAAAAATAGCAGATGATGGAGATACTCAGACATCAGTGCAAGTCCCAATCAATTTTTTGGATAGTTTCAGAAAACTCTCGAGAAATTAACACTGAATCTACCCTTTTTTCACTCCTTGGAAGGAAACGGCCTTCCCTTCCTTGGTGTACCCTCTCTAAAAGCCTGTGAAGAACATAACCCATGTCACAGTGAGGCAGAAAAAAGCTGCAGGTGGCCCAATATGTGAAACATTCCCCCGGTGCCATGCGGCTCTGCCTGGGGTCTTGCTGTGCCAGCTCTCGTCTCCAGGAAGCTCTGACATTTTCCTTGGTGATCCCAAGATGAGGAAGGATAATGGGTCCCAGGGTTAGCCAGAAACATTTGGTTTTTAATCCTGGCCACTGACATAACTTGTGATCACAAGCAAATCGCTCAGTCTTCCAGCATCTTGGTTCACCCATATGCTGGGGACAGCGTGTTTCCTTGCCTCCCAAGAGCAGCCACAGAGCCTGGAAGCAGCATCTTGTCTTTATACTGGCCAAGAAAATTTCTTACCATCAGTGCTAAGTGGGTGTTTTTTCTGTATGGTTTGCTCAGAGGGAAGTTAAAAGGCAGAAAGCAAAGATATAAAACTGTTCTCGAAAGAAAATGTCCATCTCTAAAAAAGTGAGAAAGTGTTCAAGTGCCACACATTAGCACTGCTGCCAAGTGAAATCTTGAGCAATTAGTCTGCTGATTGCTTGAACTTCACTGGGTGTAATCTAATTTACCATCAGTGCAAGCCTCAGTATGTTTCCAGCACATGGTAGTCAGAGAGAGCTACTCCCAGCTGCCCCACTGCCCTGTTTCACCCCAGTGAAGACCTTCAGTTGCAATCCAGCACTCCGTGCAAATATCTAGTGAAGGAAGTGAGAAATCAGAGTGGCTAATACTGCATTCAGAAATTCAGAAAGAAAACCAGTTTATCTGAGTCATCTCTGAGCTTCAACACACACATCTGAGCAGGGTTGCTGCTATTCTGGAGCAGCCACCACAGAGAACAGTAAAGCAAATCTACTGTGTGGGTGAAGGGAGAGAGGCATGGGAAAGCCAAGTCCCTCCCTGGGGTCGTGCAGGGGGTTATCACAGGCTCGGATAAACCCTTGTCCCTGCACAGAACCCATGCACTGCCTGGCCTCCCCTGACACAGACCAGGACCCAACCAGGCACTTGCTTATCCTCCACACTGCAGATGTTTACAGGTATTTTTACTAAACACTTCAAAAAGGTGCCTGTCTCAGAAGCGTTGTTTACACATTCTCAGTCTTCTGAGCTTTCAAATATTTCATTAGATCTGAAATTCCCACCACAGCAAGTGGCAATCCTCAGAACGTACAGTCTGGTTGGTAAAAGAGGCATTTAAGCACAGAGTGGGAGTTAGCCCAAATCTATTCCTCCTCATGTCTTCCTTATATCTGACAAAGACTGCACAAAATTTCTGAGTACCAAAGTCAGCAGATTTGAAAAAAAAGCATGAAGCCACATGCCTAATCACCTGGGTACTGGAACATGTAACTCCTCCATCTATGAGCCTGAAGGCTGTCACCATAGCTGCAGAGAGGAACTGCTGTGTGGGGCAGAAAGCACAAGTCTTTTGTAAAACAGGTTTTGCAAAGCAGGAACACTTGGTCACCAAACCCATCACCTTCAACTTTTAAGGTATATGCCCCAACTCAGTGTGGCATGTTCAGTAAAACGTGGATGAAAATTTGGTCCTCAGCAGTAAAACCTAAACACTGAAATCTGGAGTAATCAGTTGTTAGGTGAGCCAGAAGTGATGCCAAATTACCTCTCACTTAAAACGCGTGTCCCATATGGTTGCATGTGAGGTGCTAAGCAGGACATGGAGAGGGAGCTGGCGGTCAGCAGTGTTTCATGTGTGGCTAAAAAACAGAGAGCTTCAGAAAGACTCTCCCTGCTCCCAGTCTTCCAGCCAGAAAATCACAGCTGGACCAAAAGCCAAAGAGAAGACTCATCAGAGGCACCACAGCTTCCTACTCTGGCATACTTGGTTTATGGAGTCTGTGTACATTGGGTAAACTAACCAATAACGTGGCTAAAGAAATGAAAAAGAAATGCATACCAAAAATGAGGAAAAAATAGCAATGTTATATTCATCCTGCTGTCCTGTGAGGGAAACCAAGTCTCACACAGGACTTGTAGCTGTGACTCAAATCTGTTCCTCCAGACAGGAGATACATCCAAAGTCTCATGTGCATCTCCATTACAGTGGGTCCCAGCCACATGTTCTTCTGGCATAGAAGGCCTAATTCCAAGGCCTTTCCAAAACCTTTTTTAGGCCAAGACCTGAATCTTGTTATGAGGGGACTTGTGCTGAAAGGCAGTCAAGAAGTCATAAAGAAATGTGCTCATCTCCAATCTCTCCAGGCTGGAGCCAAATGTCTTTATAGAAACTTCCTGTTAGAGAACTGGTGTCATCTGGGAGACAATTCTTATCATTTCTTCAGGCTGAATACCTATTTATTCAATATTTCAATATTATTTATTGAAAACAGGGCAATCTAACTACCCTGTGATCTTCCTTAACCCAACTGGAATTTCTAAGAACTTAACACAATGTCTGGGACTTTTCTAAAAGAAAAAGATTGTGTGATAGCTCAGAACTGCCAGGCTTTTCCAGATGAAAGTGAAATGGGGTAAGAACAGATAGATAATAAGTGAAAATGAGGACAATGCATTAAAAAAAAAAAAAAAGAGAAAGGGAGACAGGAAGACTCACTTTTAAATGAAAATATTTTCTTGCTAAATTGCATGATTAAAAGTCAAAAGAAAAAAAATTGAATGTGGCACAAGTTAAAAGAAGTATATTTTATGCAGATTTTTTTTGTTTTTTATCCTATCTTTTATATAGTCAATGATCTGTTGCACATAAAGCTGTAGGATGGTAATTGGAAACAGAGTCTAATCCCATGACAGGAAATAAACTTATCAATGGCCTTTGTAGATCCCATTCAAACCATTGGGAAATTGGTAGTCTTGAAAATTGCTATGCAAGATCATGATCTTGGAGATGGATATAGCAAATACACTTATCTGTAATGAGTTCATACTGGTTTTTTTTGCCATAAAGATTACCCTTGAATAAGAAATCGAGCCATTTCCTGGTTTGGACTTTGTCAGGGTTCCTGGTAACAGCACTGAGGAGAAAACCCACGTAATTTGCTTGGCAATCTGAGACAGACTCCAGCTTCCAAGCAAGCACAAACAAGAGATTTTCTAGCATCTCATGGGCTGAGCTAAAGACAATAACAGAGCATTACATAATGTGACAGAAACACATTTTCACCACAATCCATTAGTGCAGCTGAATTACTCAATTCTGCAAACTGCACTGATTGTTCAACATTAATTGGGGCAAATTAAGTTATAATTTATGACTGTTCTACTTCATAATTACTTATGGAAGGAAATAGTGAGGAACTAATAATTAAGATGATGGGGAAAAGCTTCAGAATAATTTGTTAAATAAGAGTGTCCTTTCTTTTCCGTTGCCTTTCTCCCTGCTTAGAAATAGCCTAGTAACTTCCCTCTTGGTTTCCTGGGCTGTCATTTAGAGCTGTGCCTCAGCACCCAACTCAGGGGAAACACAAAATTCACAGCACCCTTTCTCTGGATGCATGGATGGGACCTATGTCCATACTGTATGAGAGACACCCAAGAGCCAGTGGACATCCTCGGATGATACGACAGTGGAAAGTGTTTTTATAAACAGAAAGGAAAAATAAAGAGAAGAAACCAGAATAGCCAGGAGATCTGGAAACCAAAGGAGGGATCCCTGAGTTTGAGGCAGATGTGGGGAACCCATAAGCCTGAAGCAGACACATCATTACAGACCAACAGTCCAGGCTCAGTGTGACTTCTGCATCGGGCCTGAGCCTCTCTTTTTCCAGAATGATTTGGACCCTTAATGAAATTAAGAAATAATTTCAAACAAGACCAATAACTACTGCTTATCTTATATACACAGAAAAGGGAATTTAACTTAGGCTCAAAGGCAAATTACAAAGAAAAAGAAAACATCTAGCTATGTAACCTCATTCCTTTCACAGCCTATTATTCCTTGCATATTTTCAGTCCTCTTCAATTAAATGCCCTGTGCTATTTTAAAGACTGTTAATCAGTGCCAGTTCAAATAGATGTTTTAAATTCATGCAGATGAGGAAGACAGACATCCAAGACATAATTCTTTATTTCAGGCTAACTTACTCAAGTCATAAACTGCCTTTTTGAACATAAAACAGGCCTGAATGATCCATTTTTCCACGGTGATCAGAAGACAAGGTGTGGGATTGATAGGAACATCCTGATATTTGGCAGCAAAACCTCATCAAACCTTTCCGGACAAGATAATATTCAAATCCAGAATCTGAAATAAAAGCAGTATGCAATTTCTTTCCAAGCTGAAAATCCATGATCATTTTGTTCCCATTTTTCTCCTGTCAGACACTGTTTTCTTAAACAGAAGATATTTGTTGTAGAAAAAACCTAAAGGAGTTGACACACATAAAAAGGCTTTGGCTCCCACCCTGTTTTCCTGTTTACCAAGTAGCAAATCTTGCCTGAATTTCTCCACAGTACACAAAGATAACTAGCAGGTAAATAACACTCTACCAGCAAACATATCATTACAAGGCCAAGTCAGTTCATACTATTCATGCATGAAACACCCACTGAAAGAGATGGCAAATCTTTACACAGAATCACTGTGGATTCAGGACCAGGTGGCAGCATGGAGTGTATAAATCAGAAAAGCTTTATCTTGATTTCTGTTTTTGAAGATAATACATCTTTAAACAAAAAAAAAAATGGAGCAAGCTAGAGATTGGTGATAGGCTCAAATGATGGCTGTTTTCCCAGGGAAGAACACAAAACCATCTTAGTGTAAAGGATGATGATGGCTTTTCACTTTACTGGAGAGGCAGAGAAGGATTGTGAGGACAGCTCACTAGAGGATGTCTTCATGTCAAGGATCAGTGGAATGTACAGATAATCAAGCAGATATAAATGCACTTGAAAAGCTACCACATTAAAAGCTTGGCAGAGCCATTACCCATCTTCTAGGCAAGGGAAATGTGTGCCCCAGCCTGCTCAAGCACTCCCTGATGCTCAAGTTGGCCCCATTTAAATCAGCCTCTTGGCCACCTTGCCACAGTAACCACATGAACAACTTCACCATCTGGAAATTCTTCCTGGAACCTATTCACTGCAAGAATTTGGGTCTGGAATGAAGATACACAAGGCAGTGAAAAAGCAGAGCATGAACAGCAAAAGCTGGACATGGCTTCAGGATAAAGATGCTCCTTATTCTGTCCCCATGGTCCTCCCTTGCCTGTATTAGCCATGCAGGCTTGGAAAAGAGACTTGAGTGAGGTGAGATTGTGTTATGTTGGCCCTGTGCACATGGACCAATTTTCTCATATTATAAAAGCAGGATCCTCCTAAGCCCAGGGATGACGAACATCCTTTCCTCTGCCAAATTTCTCATGTTGGGTGTCTCTATGTGAAAAGACGGTTCTTTTTGTTCTTGCCCACAGCAGCAAGCCAAAAATGACAAAAATAACAAAACCTCCCAAACAAACAACAAAAAACCCTACACACATACCAACCCCCCTCCCCAAAAACCCAAACCAAAACAACACAAAAACCCTACGCCTGACAAAAAAATCCAAAAAACCTACCAAAACAAAAGATAAAACTATTCAGCATTTTTTGCCTTCTTTGAAATACCACAAATGCTTCTGACAATAAACCAGGATTTTCAAAGGGATGTCCATTTGGGGAACCTAGTTTCTTAGCAACTGCAAGAGACCACTTAAGGAGTAGAGATTTCAAGAAGAGAAGCGATGAGCATGCTCTAAACCTTGCTGCTTTTTAGGAGGTTTCGGAAGGGAAAATTGAAAATATAAACCCTCAAAACATCTGCTTCCACTGGCAAAATTTCATCTCAGCGTCGTATCAGACATAGTCTGCTGGATGCCCTGTGCATCCTCCTGCTCCCACCAAAGTAAGGTGCTATTGTCTGTAAGGAGTCCTGTAACAGTGCTGCAAGCAGGTCCTGTTTACATTAAGATCAATCTTTCAACATGCTTAGGAAGTTCAAACAAGCACTTGGCTGTAAATCTGAGAGGTTTACCCAGACAATGTTGTTAGCTGTTTGTGTATGTAGGAAATGCTACAGGTTGACCAAACACTTCTTCTGAATAGTTGTTTTAATACATCTTCTGTGTCAGTCACAAAAGTGATGGGCGGAAAAAAATGTTCATTGTTACTAAAAAAGAAAGTCAGTTCCAAAATAAGATGTATGACACTCCATCACTCCTCTGCCAAACACTCCTGTGTATTTAATGACTCCACTAGGAAAAGAGATTAAAGAGAATTGTATAGATTGGATTATTGAATGACAAACTCTTTCAACCTGCAATTCTGAAAGCAGAACATTCTGGCATCCCACCCCACACTTCAGCAGCCAGAATATCAGATACAACCAAGGTTTGCCTAATTTACTGCTAGTAAGAGATGAGAGTTTCCTTTGCTGTTGGAGCAGAGTTTTTCTATTAGTCTAAAACAGAAAGCAGTGCAGATGAGCAGAACACTGGGCAGTTTTGTCCTTTTCATTTGCCCTGCTGAATGGACTGTCAGCAGTTCAGTCTATGTATCGTGAATGCCAAAGCACTGCTTCAGAAGGGAGTCCTCAATAGAGCTGCTGTGGTACCAGGCAGCCTCCTAATTCCCACTGCTGCAAGAGCAGCACAGAACAGCACACAAAAAAAATCCTCGCCCCCAAAAAACCCCAAACATTCTCCTTTCCCCCCCATTCAACAAGCTTTCTGCTCTCCATTTCTGCCTCCTCTTTCTGCATTGCTGAATATACATCTGGAATGGGATCAGTCACATTTCAGTGCTGCACACTTTACCCCAGCTCTCCACTGGGAAACAAAATCCCTTTAGGTGCCTCTTCAGGCAAATTTCTTTAGTGGCCTCTTGTTTCCCCCCTCTCCCCTGCCTCCTAGGTTTTTCTGATTTCTGAATAATTTGTTCACACAGTATTGCTTCCTTTGCTATTAGAAGCCATAAATCAAAACACAAGCACTACAAGGTCTTACACTTTCAGAATCTATTAATATTTTGTTTCTTTGGAAAATAAAAATCTATGTGACAAGTATGAGGGAGTCACAATTTCTCTTTTAACACAGGCTGATGGAAATGGAATTTAATCCAAATTTCTGACAAAACCAAACATTTTTTCCCTATTACTTTAAAAACAGAAGAGTTCCCTGAACCTTGGCTCATCAGGCTTGTGTTTGCAGATGCTGCCCAGTACAATGTTGGTACATGTTGGGCTCCCTCCCTCCACAGTCCCACCCCAGCCTCTGGCATCCCTTGACCCCAGGACAGCAATTTGAGGAGGGTTCTCCCTGGGTCCCAGCATCGCCTGTCAGCTTTGCTATCTGTCACCACAGAGCAGCATGGAGTGACACTCTGCACAAGGAAATCACCACTACAAGCCTGGCTCAGGGGACCTCAAATCAGGTTCATATGGAAGGACAAAATTACCACAGGGCAGGGAACTGCTGAACCAGGCAGCAGAGAGATTTGCTCTGGTAGCTGCTCAGCAAGAGAAATGCTTACTGTCCCCAGAATTGTTTTTCCTGGTCTTCTGGACAAAATCTCCTTTTGCCATTAAATTTGTAAGTCACGTTACTTTGAAGATGGCTGATTCTGGATTGCTTTACAGATGCCAGGATTATTTACTACAGAAGTTCCTTTCATTAAGAAAAGAATTTTTATAGTTGAATTTCACTAGTTGCAAATAAGTGAGACACCATTTAAAGCACCAAAGAAGGGCTTTCACCACTTCAGAGCATTGGTTTTTGTAACCACTTTTGCAAGTCTGCAGAATTTATGGCTGAAGTGTGTTTGTATAATGTGATCCCAGATTCCAAGAAGTAAGATTCCAAATAATTCAAAGCTAAACAAAGTCTCACACAAATTATAAACTGTGAGGTTCTGTAGTGTCTTTTTATTTAGGGAGCTTCTGAACATAAAAGAAAGTGCAGCCAGAGTCATTAATAGCTGGCTCTCTCTTCCCAGGAACTCACCGGTAGGAACCACTGAGGTCCATAGTTGCTGTTGGAGGATGCCAGCACAGCTGAATGCTCCATTCATCATCTGCATGCCTTTAACAAGGATTACACACACACATACACACAAACTTCAAAAGGCCAAAGGTTTAGCCAATCTGTGAAAACCAGGCAATTAGTGCAACCTCTCCTGTTAAAAGCTGGTATCCTCAGCTAACAATCCAGGACAGATCACTGAAAACAATTAGGGTTGTTAACATACAAGACACTAATGACATTTACAGTGTGAAGTCATGTGGCACGCCAGTATGATGTCGAGATTTTATACTGGAGGATACATATGCAAGCACATGTTATAAAGCTGCTCATTAGAGACTACCAGAAATGTCACCTTAGAATCCCCACTCCTCTGAATAAAAATGTAAAAGGAGCCATATGTTTTCTTCTGGTGATGTATACTAAAGATCACTGGAGTTGTACATTTAAACACAAGAGGGAGAGAGAGGTCCCTATCTTTATCTGCCACATTTCTAGGGACAAGGAGTGGGTCTTGATGGGCTCTGAAGCTAAATGCAATGAATCAACAGCAATACCGGCCATGGAGATGGATTTAAAATTCTGTTCAATCCCTCTACTTGAGGCACTGGAGATGGACTTAAAATTCTGTTCAATCCCTCTACTTGTCTCATCTTTTGGAACGTAGCAGAGTTCCCTCTGTGCTGCCAATGATGGGGTTTGATTACTGTTGCCTTTTTGAGGTCTCTCACACTTTTTAATGATGATGGAAAGATGTATTTCACCTCTAGCTTTGCAATTTCTGTTCTAATGGGAAATTCAAACAAGGTTGGTTTATTCAAGTTTTGAAAGAAAACGAATTTCGTAATGTCAAAATTTTTCATAAAGCAGACTTTCAAGTGTTCACTAACTGTCATCTTGATGCTTTAGTGGGCATTTAGCAGAGCAAATCTAAAGCAGCTGAAATATCTGGAAAAAATAAATAGCAACTCTTGATCTAAGAAAAATACAAATTGATGGAGCAACCTGCATTGGATGCAGAATTAAAATGCACATGGGAAATAAACTGGAATAGCTCACTCAATTTTTGTTCATCACAGGTCATCAAGTTAAAATGAGAAAAGCAAACTTACAGTGTTTTACTAACCTGAATTATGGAATAGCAAGTGGTCTAGGACTGCTCCCATAGAAGTTTGGAAAAAACATGCATTTTAAAAAGACTGATTCCTCTGGCAAATCCATAACAGAGTATGGCCATGGGCCATAAAGGACAGACCACACACATGCTTTCTGGACAATCAATGACTGGACAAAAGTCTTCCCTCTGACTTCATGATATAAACTTAATGGTTACCAATTATTTACTTACTCTGTAAATAATGGTCATGCTTTGGTGATATTTCTCTGCTCTGCATATGCTTAAACAATATGAAAATCAATGCACCATAAGGGAAGGGCCATAGCCTTTTTTTCAAGCAGGAAGAGTTCTTTGTCACATTTTAAAAGCAAAAATCCAAACCCAGAGGAGCATAGATGAGAAGGTCTTCAAAGAATTCAAACTGAACTGCAGCCCAAATGCAAAACACAAAGATATTTTCTGTCAAGGCTTGAAAAATGCATTTTCCCTATTGGCTGGTGGTGACTCTGTGGCTTTGGCTGGTACTAACAGGTCATGAAGCCATCACACATTTCTACACTTTTTGGATTCCACCTTTAAAATAACCACCACAACTGCCAGAAGCCCAAAGCATAATTCTCCAAACTGACACATAATTTGAAGCCTTTTACCTTTTTTTCCTTTACCACATGAAACACATCCACTGATTTGCAGAGTGTGGCTTTTTCAGAAGCTTTATTCTATAATCACTCTAGGAAAGCAGAAGACACTTTGCAACACCCACCCCACGCCACCCAGCTTTTTCTTTCTTCCTTTGTTCCCTTCAATGGCAATAGCAGGAAGGAATTCCATACAGCATTGAGGATGAACAATCCAGTTAATAACATTGCTGGAAATTCACACATCTGGGATAAAAGCAAGCTTCAGCCTGACATCTGTTTGAAACATACAGATAGTCTCATCCTGTTGAACAAGAGCTCCCCAGTACAAATTTTAGATGACTCAGACAACGTTTTATTCCATTTTACTAACTTGGGATTTAACACTTGCTTGTGAAAAACCTGCAAGGTAATTTGCAGAGGCCTGAAGATCTGTGGAGATTAAAAGACCTTCAACTAACCTGCAGTTAGGAGAGAGCACATCTGAGCAATGTGAGTGTCAATGTGGTTTAACTGCCCCAAGAGCTCTGGGTTTGCACCACCCTGCAGAGCACAGAGCCTGGCCCTGCCACTCTCCTCTCATGCCCAGCTCCACGAGGGATCACATCCTGTTAACATCGGCTGCCTTGGGATCCAGAAGGCAAACTGGAGGAAGCCATCAGTCATTTGCTACACTTGTCACACCTGAGTGAGCCACTGCTCTCCAAAGGAATTTCTGTACCCACAGAAATTGGGTATAAATTTGATATAATGCACTTGCAGATCCTTGTCCTCAGTGCTAATAATAATAATTGTGCTGTGTACAATCTGCTGGCCAGGAAAACCTGTTTTATTTACAATATGAATAATAATAAGCCAAGAATTTCCTCTTCTCTGCTAAGCAGAACCCACTTCTGCTCACTTTTGGCTCTGTCTACCCAATGTTTTGAGTATTTCCTGCATGCTTCCTGAAGGCAAAAGCTGACTATTCCACTCACAAGCAACCCAATAAAATTTCTGGTGCTACAAACCAGAAGTTCCTTTAACAGTCAACAAAGAGACATCTCCAAAAACAGCTGTCCCATCAGCAAAAATGATGCTTTCAGGACATGTTTCCACCCCATTTTTAGGCAAGAAAGATGGATCAGATCAAACCAAGTTGTTTCAGCACAGAGGAGAGAGTAGGCAGGAGGCAAACGTAGGGAAAATGCACAAAGGCATAGAGGGAAAATATACACACAAACAGTATTTCACTGCAAGGACCTATAATCTGGCAGTTGGACACGTCCAGCTTTTTTTTTAACCTTTTGTTCATTGTTTTAGTAATTTTATCTCTTGATGACAGATGAGGCGGATATTACTAGGAAACTAAATGATTTCTTTGACTCAGTGTTCTGCAGGGAGAATGAGGGAAACATGCCAAAATTTGAGAGAAATTTCCCAGGGGCAGAAAATGAAAAATTAATGAAATGCTAGGCAACACACAAGTATGTCAAATGACCGAAAAAAAAGGAATAAGAACAATTAAAATCAAACAATGCTCTGGAGAGGTTGGGAGTATTAGCAAGTCAGGAGCAAGAGCCTGAAGAACCTTTATGGAGGAAACCCTTTAACTCTCCATGAGGAGCAGATGAGAGACCAGGCAAGCTCAGGTTCAGGACAGAGAGTGAGGAACATCAGGCTCCCTGAGCCTGGCCTGAGCACTGGGAAAAGTTACTGGCAGTAACTCAAATAAAAAGTGACACACATTCACAGGAGGGGTGTCAAGGTGAACAGACGTATTTTTTTTTCCTATACAGAGGTGACAATGAGGACAGATCCAGAATGAATAAGCCAATCCTGCTAAATTGGTTTTCAGCAGACAGGTACCTTCTCTATAGTCAATAAGCAAGTGCAGAAGACAGTGTAGCTATGCAATAGCTTAGCAGGTAGGTACTTTTCCTCAAAAGTAGCAGGTGGGCTAATTTTCCTTATTGTGCATAAAGCTGTGCACATATTATTGCATATGGAGGTGTTCTGCTCCCATGATCCAGTTATTGAAAGGCTGTGTCAGCACCAAGCCCAAATTTGCTGGTCCCATCTTGCAGTAACTCAGCTGCCTGTGAGCTGAGCAGTCCACAGCTCTGAGTCCCAGACTCTAACCCATTCCCAGCTTGGGGCTGTCACACTGGCTCTGTGCACTGATCCTGCAGTGGCCCCGCATTTGTGACTGCAGTCCCAGCACTCTCTTGGTGGGAGACAGCAGGAGAAGGCTATGGATTTTGTTTTAAACTCAAGAAGGCACTTAGGAATATGGCTATGCTACTTTGGGACAGGGCTGTTTTCCTAGATTAGTGAGTGACACTTCAGCCTGCCGATAAAAAGACTGATGCAGAAATACAAAGAAATGAGAAAATAGGTCAATCAGTCACTTCTGAGAACAGGAGAGAAAGGGGATAACTCTGGAAGACAAATAGTTGAAAGGAAATCTGACTAGATGATGGTGCAGGATATTGACCAAGAAGGAGTCACCAGTGACAGGAGAAAAAAAATCAAACAGGCCAATGATGGAGAACAGAAAGCACCTGCTTTACAAAAAGCAGAAAAAGGCTTCTTGTGGTCCATATCCCAGAAAACCAACATGTTTTGCCAGGCACAGTAATAGCCTCTAGTCTCCTTAATTCTCTTTTTAAAAATTTATTTTCTATCAAGGCTGCTTACCAACAGGTCACATGGTGAGCATAGAATATCTGCTGGTATCAACTAGGCTGCATTCCCCTACCACAAGCAGCCAACATTTCTGTTTTACAGAAGCAGAGTGAGGAGAATTGTCAGATGGTGAGAAAGGTGCCAAGACTTCTTTGATGGAAGGTGATAGACAGGTCTCACACTTCCATACCAACTGTTTCAAAGCCTGATTTTTCAATCACTTTTAATAATTTCTCCTGGATCCAAAATGAATGTGGACAGATGACATGATACCCAGACAAAACCTGACTCTCCCACTGGGAGGAGGAATATTCCTGTGGTTTGTATGAACTCAACTTTTAAAGCCAAAGAAAGTAACATTTTTCCTATATGCAGCCATTACATTTCCTTTCTATGCATCTCCTCCTTCCTGTAAAAGAAAAACACTCATGAATAAGTGAGATCCAATATATATACATTTATGTATATATATAAAGTGTGATGCTGGAAGAAACCTGCTGCCAGAAACCTTGCATGCTTTGGGACTGAAGCCGTGCTGAAATCCACTGGAGCCCTTCATTCACAGCTTGGTGGGCATCTTCCAAAACCCTGCACGAAGTTGTAACCCAGGGCCTCTCCTGCAGGTGTGGGGAAACTCATGGATTTTACATCACAAATGGCACAACATGAGAAACAGCCCCATTCCTACCAAACTGACTGGCAGGCTTTTCTCCCAGCTGAGTGTTTCACCAGTTCAACAAGAATAAACACATTGTAAATGGCTGTCCACCAGCAGTGTGGGGTAAAGGGATGCTCACCAAACCCAAGCCAGACAAAAGGCAAAGAGCCAGATGGCACCTGTCAAAGGAAGCCAGCAGTAGGCAGAGAAAGCATGAGGTGGAAAGGGGAGTGTCAGATTTTGACCTCAGGTATGTCTGTGCAACCTTTTTAGTCCCTGGGTTTAGAAGTGGATTTGTGCAGGTGTAGCCAGCACTTTCAGTGTATTTATTGCAGCATCAGGTTTAAAGCACTGGTTCAGTGGCACAATGATGAGCAATGACATCAGAGCCCAGATTTGCTTTGGGTCTACAGCTGCTCATCTGAATTTTTGGCAGCCATCTCCATGAGCTAAGGTTTTCATTGGGCTCTTTGTTTGGTACCAGCTGGATCCTCAGCAGCTGGAGTCAGCAGCTGTAATTTCACATTGCTGCAGTGAAACCCAGGGGAGCTGTTAGGATTTGTCCCAGCTGAGGATCTGGCCCACAGAAGGAAGGAGATCACATCATAAGGGAAGCAGCTTTGCTGAGGAGCCATTGAGTCTGCCATCTGGCATTGCAGCACAGGGAACTGACACTTTACCAGAAGGAGAGGAAGGAAAGATTCCACTGAGCCCCTGTCTGGATGTGCAGCCCTGCACCAAAGTTGGGTGGGGATGTAAATCCCTGCATGGGATCCTTTCCTACCTGGAAGCACCAGTCTCTGCCCTGGATATTGCTATGCATTTTTCTGCATATAAATCAGCTGCATCACCACGACTCTAATTCATTCACTGGCACAAGTGACTCCTAAATAAAACTCAGCACTTTGCAGATTTGAATTACACACACACACAAACACACTCACACACACACACACACACAGACATACACAGACACACATAAGGAAAAAAAAAGCCAGCCTTTTTCGCTTTCCTCCAAAATCCAACACAAAATAATGACCAGAGGAGGCTGTGAGCTATTTGGGAAGTAACATCACAGAGAGAGAAGAACCTCAATGAAATGGCCTTGTGGGGAGAGGAAGCATTTTGCAGGATCTGGCTGCCAGGCTCCTGGGGAAGAAGTGTCTCCAAAATCCAGGGATGAACCCACCTACAGATGGAGCCCTGCTATTCAGGACTCTTCAGCAAATGAAAGAATGTGTACAACCTACAACAGTTTATCCTTGGGCCCCTTTTCTGCATTTACACCTTAGATATCACATCACCTTGTGATGCACCCTGACCTTGGGGTGTCCCACAGCCTCTGTGTGGTCCTGACATCCTTGCTGAGTAACATTAGAGACAAGGCTCTGAAAAGCCCCAGCAAGAGGCTGGTCCACCAACAAACATGTCCCCAAGCAAGCCTCAACCCTCACTGTGCAGCTCACAGGCCTCCTTGGCTCATTGTGTAATTAGAGAAGGCCAAAAGAATTTAATTTGGATAAGAGGTGTATTTGGTGGGCAACCACTGAAATAATATTTCAACTTGTCAGAGCATCTCCTCATGAGAAGATCTCAATATTATGAGGTTAAGAAAATCTGAATGTGAAGCAGAGCCACAACACAAAAGCTGTGCTATCTGTCAAAGTCATCAACAGCCTTGTCTGCAGGATTTAACAGTCAAACTCCCAGCCCAGGGCCTGTCAGCTCTGTCTCCCACAGCAGATAATACATTCAGCAGCAAAACTCTTTCACATGAGACAACAAATTATTTGACCACAGAAGTGAACTTTGGATTTTAGATTCTCCTTCTCTTCATCGGTGATGAGCGTGTAATAAGGAGGTGAAAAAAAGAACTGCAAAACAACAGAAAAACAGATGTAAGTATTTCTGAATTAGATGGGTAGATGGGAAGCTTTTTCTGCCAGGGGATTGTACACACCCTATATGCAGCACTTCCAGGACTGCATCCCTAAAAAAAAATTCCTAATTTAACAAGTAGGTTTGAAACTTCTACAGAGTAATAGCTGACCTTGTAGTCATTGATCAGAAAGCACTTTAGTGTGGAGTAATCCCCTTGCAATCCATGTATAAAAGCTTCTGTAGAGCTCTCACCATTGCTGCAGTGGTGGGCCTGGTAATAGAAATTAGGCTCAGCCTCCCCATTCCCATGCAGGAAATGACAGCAGAGTATAAAATCAAAAATTTGAATTTACCAAGTCAGAGAAACCTCTAAGTGGGGAATTCAGAATGTCTGAAATGGAGAGAAAAGCTGCTTCTTGAGGGGCTGCACTCAGTGCTACAAGCCACAAGACAGCTCTGTCCTGAGCTGAGGGTAGTGAGCAGCAAGCAGGTTTGCTCTGATGACAGCATTCTGAGTGCCTGGGCTGCATTGTGACATTCCCTGCTTAACTGGGAGCACATGGTCACCTCCAGCTGCAGAGAGCTGAGCCTGAATTCCTCCCCTGCCCCACTACAGTCAGTACAGAAATTCAAACTCCAAAGACACATCATCATATGTGATTTCACAGACACACACCTGAGTTGCTACAGGAGCTGGTGTCCTGCCTCACCACCCTGTACACTCCCAGTGCTGAATGCACTGACAATGCTGCTCTGAGGGCTTTTGTACTCACTGGAATCCCTTGCTGCAAGCAAAGGAGTATATGACCTTTCTCTCCAGAGGAACTAGCAAATTAGCCCTCTAAACCTGCATCAATTGGGCCATGTTAAAAGGGAGAGCCTTCAATCTCTGCAGTAAATCTGTAATTCAGTCAGCGTGCAGAGCAGCTGGATAAGGGGGGCATCTGACACCAAACAGATGTCAGATTTTATCCTTCTTTTTTCTCCTCTCTGCCTAGTCTAGAGAGTGGGTCTCACGTGCTCCCACCTGGGGACACATCTGCTTGATCAGGCTCCTGGAAATAAGCAGTGATACACCTTGTGTGGATCACTCATAGAATCTTCTCTGAGAGATCTGATGCCTACATCATCGCGTAGTGACAGTGGCACCCCAGCACAGGCTGCAGGCAGGGTGCTGAGGTGAGGCTGAGCTGATCTGCTCTGGCTTTCAAACCAACCTGACAAATCCAGAGGCAACACACAGCAGTGTTCAGTGGTGGAGGGCAAGTGATCACCTCAATGCCACAACACAGGCAGGGGAGTGTGTCCTGCACCAGACACCCCAACCAGCCACTGATGAGGACAGCGAGAAAACAAGGCACAAATCTCCCCCCACCATGTCAGTCTGAGACATTTGAAACATTGTCCTAAAAGTCTTTGTTCTTCTCAATGTTTGCAGGTCACATCTTTGATAAACTAGTTTCCAGCTAAACTTTTAATGACTAGTGAGGCACTTGTCATTAAGGCACTTGTCAGTGCTCTCAGGGCAGCGGAAGCCCCTGGGCTTGTGCCACTTCACAGTGTGGTGCTGGAGGGGAGGCTGCTGGGCTGGAGGCCCCAGATCTCCACAAGCACCCCCTGCTCAGCTTCCTGAGAGTACAAACATTGCACCCTCAAGCATAACAGTAGGAAAGAAATTTAAGATGTTTGAGATGTTTAAGATAAGTGGGTCACTTAGCAAGGCTGCACAAATGGTATTTCCAGAAGGGTGTTGTTATTTATACAGCACCATAGGGGACTCTGGAGATTCAAAGACAAATAAATCATGACAGACTCCTTCCCCGAGGGACTTTGTAATCTACAGCTCCAACCCTCAGGGATGGTAAATGCTTCCTGTGAGGTGATTAGTGCTATCAACTCCCACTGACTTTATAATAGACACAAGGATGCTTAACACCTTGAAAGACAGCACTTTCAAATTACTTTCATCTTCAGCACTAAGGCCACTTACACATAAACATAAAGTTTAAACATAATTCAAGTAGCAAAGGGTAACTATACCAAAGAACAATATTCTGCAAAGGACAGGTGGAGGACAGGACTTCCTTGACTTTCATCTCCAGCTTCTATACCACTGGGATTTGCTGATAGGAGATGGACATCTCTGAGGGGTTGAACAGAAAAGTGACCTCACATGAGAGTGCAGCAAGTCACAAGGGAAAACATCACAACCAAAGCTGACCTTCAGCACTGGCTGGGACAAGACATCTTGCTGCTTCTGGGGTATTTCTTCATTTGGGGTTTTTAAGTGGGTTTCTTTACCATTTCAGTCGCTTCATAAATGTTAGTTGTATAATAGTAAACCATCTACAGCAGAAAAATTCCTTTCCTAAAAAATAAGTGATCCAGATGGAAGAGATGCAGGAGTGTCCTAGATCTTCAGACTATAAATCTGATTCAGCTGCTGCCTCCAAGTTCAATCTTTTAATTAAATTTTCTCCTTTTATAAGTGGTTTTGTGTTTGGGAGGGGAGAGGAGAATTTCTTTTTTTGGGCATCGAATCTTACAGCAATGAGGTTGCCTTTTTTTGCCCCCAGATCTTACATCGCCAGGTAATTTGAGCTGCTTCCTCCATCTAATGATTGGCATGCTGTAATTCCATAAAAATTTCAACAGAGAGACAGGTCAGTCCTTCTAATGAAGCTTATCTTGCTGAAGCTGTATAATTTGAGGCAGATAATCAATGTAAAATTTATGTGCTCTATTTATTAACACCTTTGATGACTAATGGTGAAGGTTATTTGTGTTTGTTGAGGGCTTTTTAATCAAATTGACTATATTTCTGTATAGATAGGGAGAGATTATGCTGCTGTTCTGCCAAGTGGTAGAGAAACAACCCTTCAAACCACTAAGAAAAATAGGGACATTATTTTATGCGCAGGAGGAAAAATACTGTTCACCTTTTTAGCACTTCTCATTTGGAGAACTCAAAGTGTTTTGAAGAGATGAAGGATGGGGAAGGGACAGTGTCCATTAGAATCAATTAAGTTACCCTCTAAACTTCAAAGTGATCTATGTTCAAGTCTCTTACAATCAGAGGGACAGAGAAACACAGTCACTGTGGGGTTTGACATCACAAATATCCTATAAGAACTTCACTGTGAGCAATGCATACATGTGGAGAAGTGGACACAGGCCCTGCAGCCTACACACCTCAGGAGCAGGATGCACTTTCCTGTGCTTCCCTCTCAGCTGCAAAACTTCCCAAGTAGACATACATCACTCATATTACCCTGCTCTATAAGCAGTTGAAGGTGTGAAATACACTGGGGGTTTAACATCCAATTAACTCTAGAAAGGGACAGGACATCTCTAATTTTTAATGTCCACAGCTTCAAAAACTTTCAAAAGTAAATCCTGTTAGTACAAGAACTGCTTCTAGTCCCAAAGACAGTAATATAAATACAGGTAGTGTCCTAAAAATAAACATCTTCCCAGGTGGATAGAGATGGGAAGAGACAGAAGAGAAGTGTGAGCTTATTTACAGACCAGTGTGAAACTGCACAAGGCTTTCCAGCCTCATCGTCCTCTGCTTCCCAAAGGACTCCTTGAACATGTTATTGTTTTCACTGGGATTTCATTCCAATGGGAGGAAACAATCAATCAAAGATATTTTCTGCTCTAAAATGCTGCTTGGCTTTATGAGGTAATAATAAACATATTCATATTAAATTTTATTCCTGTGAGACATGAATAGCAGCAGCACATATACGAGCAGTTCCCCTGACTTAAGTTCCACATTTTCCCAAGTCACTGAAAAAAAACTGATTTCCTTTCTGTCTTGCAGTTCAGACAGGGCTAGATTTCAAATGAGGAATGTCTTTTGCAGGCGTAATTTTTGCATAATTAGGGCACCCTCATTTGTGTGGCAGCCTTGAGAAGAGAGACAGGCTAAATCTTTGTGTTTCCTTCTGCCTCTGTGTGGCTGAATATCAAAGACCTAGAAATATTCTGCACCTTAAATTCAGTTAGAAGGTTGAAAACCTCAATAAAGGCTCAGGGCTTCAAAAGCCATACCTGATGCATTAAGCATCACATCTTCAATTCAATAATCTCAACTTTGACTACTTGCTACACAGATCAGACTCAGATTTTTGCTCCTATATCGTTAAAGCAACCTCTTAGTCACCAGCACTGCTCCAAGACAGCAGTGAGAGCACTGCTAAGAAACTCATCCAGATAACAAGAAAAAAATACAAAAGAACGTTACTTGTGTTATATTGCTCAGCCCACTTGCAAAAGTCAGAGTTGTGAAAGCCAGAGAGAGAAAACTGAGCTCTGTGTGTGTATGTAAATGTTTATAACCATCCATACCTAGAGAGACAGATACACATATATAGATGTGGATGGTATAAACCTGTCAGATTAGCAGCCTGTATAAAAGAAGTGCAACACCACAGCAGTTGAGATAGACAATTCTTGGAGATACTTTTGTGTGGAAGGAACTTTTTACTTTGCCATCCATATCTGTGAGATACACAGCTTTCTACAAGATGTGGCCTCACTGTGTGTTGCTCTGGCTTCCTGGATGCCATATGTTGTTTGTCCAGGTCACATTGTATGCATGGCATGGCTCTTTTTGGCTGTCACCTGGTTAAGATGTGAGTGACACAGTTGATTCCAGGGGCTGAGGAATGCTGTGCTCTTACACAGCAAATGAAATGTGTGTTCCGCTGTAACTCCTGAAAACTTCAAATTCCCCAATGCACTTTCACTTAATGTCTCTGCAGTGGGTCCCATCCCAATTTTACAATGGGTTTGCTCATACTTTGTACCTGAATACAAGACTTTCCTGTACACTTGCTCCTCAGTTCCACAAGCAGCTGAGGAGCAAGCAGCTTTTTGCCACCTACCTGCCTTTGTGGGCTTGGAGAGTGACTCCAGTACTGTTTCACAGCATCTGAACTGGGCTGAGTGGCTGTTACTGTGACAATAATGGAGATGATAACATTTTTATCTAATAGCACTTTATTTGTTTCTATCACATACAGTAATAGGGCCCCATAATACAGGCAGTTGTATGCATGCTGTGCCCTGCCAAATAACCCAGTTTAAATTTCTATGAAAAGACATAATATATCCCATCTCCTTGCCCACAGAATTCTTCCTTTGTCCATAATATGCTTTTGAACAGTTTTTATTTGCAAATGAAAGTGTTTGAGAGGCATCATCTTATTTAGTTAGGCCCTTAGAAGAGCAGATATGGCTTGAACACTGGCTGATAGTCATCTGTCTTCCAAATAGTAACTGCTTGCAGATCTAGTAAAGCTGTTTAAGTGGATTTGGCAAGACACACAAGGTAAAATTTACACTTCTTTTTACACAGATATGCCCTTAGACGTAGTTAGGGTTTTTTTTCCAAGTCCAAGAGTTCTGTTATTGATTTGGAGACTCAAAGGTCCCCTCTGCTGCTGAGTAGCTTTAAAAGGCACTATGCCATGGCCTCTACAGTGACCAAATACCACTGTCATGATCTGCAAATGGTTGCTGGGTGCTCCAATTTAAATTGGAGAAAGAAAGAGATGCTTGCAGAGCACCCATCTGCACAGACAGAGGTGGAGATCCTTCTTGGCTTAAACCAGTGCAGAGGATTGAAAGGTACCAATCAACTCATTTTTCACACAGATGGAAAATGCAGAGGAAGCAGCTATTTACTGTTTTCCTATGTTGCTGGTCAAACCTGGCAACAGGAGATGCTTTTAAGCCTCCAGCTAGCACTACTCTCATTTCTGAAATTATATCATTCTACAATGGATTACACCAAAAAAGAAACAAATCAGAAAAATATAAAAAGTCACAAAGGTTAATAAAACCTGCTTTGGAGTATCCATCACGTGATGTTTACTGTCATGAAAAGGTGCTATTTCTCTAAGAGCATTACAGACTGAAGCAGTTTGTGCTGTGATGCATGGGAAGCATCACAGATGTTGCAAACAACCCACAGACTGGAGAGCAGCACTCCACCTCAGGCCATCCAGGGCAGGAGGACAATAAATCCTCCTTCAATCCCATTCATAAGTCTTGGCACATCAGACTGAATTTGACTGATAAGATTGCCAGGAGTAATATCTTATAAACCTCACCTGCTGCCCAGCTTCTCAACACCCCCAACAGGAGACTCTGCACATTCACCTGGGCATTGACCAGTGACTCTCACTGTCCTAAAAGATCCTTTTCATTTTGGAGCTGAACCATAGGACAGGAAAAGGGATAAGCCTCATGAATTAAATGGTGTTACTCTGAATGGTTGGGTCACTTCTAAGACAACCTTGCAAAAAACAGAACCAGGGACCTCGAGACCTGATTTGGTCCATGCCACCCCCACAAGTGGCAAAAACCTACTCTTTTCATTTAAAAATTCACGTGGACATAGCTCTCAGTTTAGAAGGGAGCAGTCAAAAATTAGTAGCCTCCTTCTTGCCTTTTTCTTGTCTCTAAGGAAAAAATTCCCTCAACTTCAACACAGAAAATTTACATCAAAATCACATGTATGTGGAAATGACAGTTTTCAGGGAGATGTACACCTGTCCTTCTGCCTTCCTACTATCTCTTCCACAAGGATGTATCTGGGTTTGGCTTGTTCTGCTCAGGGAAATTATAATTTGTACTTAAACTACAGCAATGGAATGTTAAAGAAAAACTGAAGTGCCAGTTAGACCCCTAATCCTCACTGACATTCTGTGCTCCTTTATATTGAGCTTTGTATTTGTATTGAGCTGACTGCTCTTATTTTCCCAATTTCCAGGCTCAGAGTTGGCATTCAGCACATCACAGGAGATGCTTTTTGTTTTTTATTACTGTTGCCTTGAATCTATAACAAGATGACTATAACCTGGCCCCAAAAATATTCACAAACCCCAAATCTGGCTGTGTGTCTGTAGCCACAGAAGGCAAGAGAAGCAGGCAGCAGCAGCACAAGACAGAGAATAAGAGAATACCTGACTAGACTCACCAGGGCATGTGCAATTCCTGGATTGGTGCAGCTACAGCACATTCATAATAAAATTTTCAGAATCTCAGACAACTGAGCCCAAAGCATAAGAGAAAATTTTTTCATCTTAAGTAAAGTATCAAAATGCAAAAGTACAAATCTATTCTGCCATAATGCATGGGAACATAATATATCTGAATACCCAAGCATCAATTAAATATCAGGCATTTCTAAGCATATCAACCAGGTAGAAAATATGCCTGGATTGACTAAAAGGATGTCCACCCTTACTAAGGCTCATTTATTCACTTAAAGAAATACAATCTTAAAAAATTTGTTCTAGCCTTTGATCTCCAGTCATCAGTACAAAAGGCATTTGGAGCACTGCTCAGACTTAATTAGCTGCTCCTTTTTTATACATGATCTCAGTCACACTCTAATTAATCCATTTATGGTTTAAAATCTATCAGTCAAATCCCATACTTCATTCTTAAGACAAGTTCAGAAAAAGATCCACTCCTCCTCCTAATTTGTTGCACTATGAGAAACATCTACCCCTCCTCTGGACAGTCCCCCTTTCCCAGCCAAGGAGAAAACCCAGAAAACAGACACCTCCAAGGAGTAACTGAACTTGGATCACCCGGAAACGGGGCTCCTCAGTACACAGAACAAAAAAGGAAATATCAGTTTTATTTTGTAAAAAAGGAGAATGATGAAAAGCTGAACTCCACCTCCTGTATTGCACTGAGCCACTGCTGCACATAATGTGGCGAGCTGTCAAGAGATTTAATTAGGATACAAAATCCAGTGATTTAAGAATTCTCTCTCCTTAGAACATTCTTAGGGATTTGCTCAGAATTAGAGGATGGTTTAAACATTAAAGGGTTTTTTCTCTTTAATGAGATCAGCTGCATAGTGGAAAATGAGACTTTATTTATCTAAATATCACATGAAGAACTGAATAATTTAATAACCTCGCTCAACTAAATCCAACCCAATATATTTACATGTCTTTTTTCTTCTGCTCATAAAATACTTATTTTGTGTTTGATTTCCAATGTATAAACAATGCTTAGCTTTACAAACCATAAAGATAAATAATAAGAATTCTGCATTAAAAATCATCAGCTGTGTTTGATAACAATAAAATATCTTTCCATTTCTACTTAAATTCAACTCCAAAATCACATGATTATTCATTTATCTAGATCTCAGTGAATATTTCTGGATATAAAAAAAATTTCACCTAGTTTAATTGTGTTATGTAGCATTCTAAAATCAATGGTTGTCCATTTTAGATCAAGAATAGGACTGGAAATCGATAACAATCAATTGCTCATTAGGGATCTAGGATTGACTGACTTACGCATTTGGTTAAATACAGTTTTACAGAAAACTTCAACATTTCATGGTCTGGAAAATAAAAACTAGTACTTCTATTTCCTTTTGATACTTCTTTATCTATCACTGGGGCCAGGTTGAGCTACCCTTGCAAACATTTACTGTCTCAATGAAATGATCCATTTAGCTTAGGTTTATATTTAATATTAGTTCAGTAAAAGCTGTGCAATCAGTTCACCCAGCAACAAGAGAAGGACTGAATATTGGGAAAAAAAAAAAAAAAAAACCACAACAGAAACTTTTCCCTTGCTGTTACATCAAAAAGAAATGAGAGTAGAAAACTGGGATCGAATAATTTGGAAGGTTGCCCAAAAATAATCAGTCTAGTTTGTTACATAAAAATAGTATTTTAAACCTTTTAAAATACAAGTATATTTGGATTAGTAAAAAATCCCAAACCTCTTCATCCAGCACAAGTAGATTTACTTAACTAATACTAAAGCAATTTCACAGTGCAGGTTCTCTGCATTTTAACTGAAATCCAATTTCCATTCTTAGCAAGTTTGTTATAAACTATGAATGAAAAGTAACTTGGTAAAAAAGAATAAAATTGTTCACTATTTTCTAAGTGATTAAAGCCTAAAAGTTGCAAACAGGAGAAAGAAATTTGAAGCTATATAATTGCTTATGTTTGAGTATAATTCTCTTGCTGACAAAACTGCCAGATTTGGTGTAAACTATGTACTTTGGCAAATCATCATATCCTAAAGTTTACTAAACCAGACCAAGTATCACTTGTATAAAGATCAAAAAAGTAAAAATAAAAAACAAAGAAACTTCTGATGTTAATTACAGAGACTGGATGGACTCCAGGGTGTGATGACTTTAGGGTGCATCTGCCCACTTTGGTGCATCTCCTCTCCCCATGTAATTTTGTGGCCACGCATGAGCTCAGCAAATGGAAAAGCTTAATTTGTGCACAGCTGGCAGTGTGCACTCTGCTCACCAGACACCTTCTTAGCAGAAAGCACACACTTAAATTAATATTTATTAAGGACCCCTAATGGCACCGGCCGATTTGTGTGCTTCCACTTCAGTCCATGGCTGCCTCGCAAGAGCACAGTAGGAAATAAACCAGTGCCCTCTATGCAATATCTGCTTCCCTGACTGTAAGATATGGCTGGGGAGGGGGGCAAAATGCAAGTGAGGAAGTTTCCACCTCAAATAGTTTCCCCTTTCAGCTGCCAACAGCACGGAGAGTGGTGGAGTATGGACTGCTGCACTCTCTCACTGCTCCCTTCCAAGTCAATGCTGCTTCCCAGTCAAGTAAAGCAGAAGAAAAGTAAGAGAGAGAAATAGAGCAGATTGCAAAGATGCACTGCACATAAAGTAATATAAAGCCCTAGAGTGCTGTGTGAGCTCAGGAATACCTTCAGTTGTGGGTTTTCAATCTCTGTTTTTTCAGGAAAGAATACTTTGGAGCATTTCTAACTCCCTGGCTCCTGCTGATCCTTCACTTTGCATAAGGCTGGGCAGGTGCAAACTCTCCCCTTGCAGTGCAGTGCTGGGAGACAGCTGGAGAGGCCAACATTTGGTGGTTTTGCTCCATGGGCTGCATATGGCTTAAAACAGAATCAAAGGAGAGAACAGAGAAATGGTGCGATATAGGGAAGAATTAATCTCATTTGAAAGACATCTAAACAGAAGTTGAATGCATCACTCTCTAAAAGTGTCTTCATCTCAAAATTAACAACAAAGACGTTTGTGATTAGCCCAAATGAAGGTGCAAATGTTGTAAACTTCCGAAGTAGGATCTATCAATCCCACCCACAACACCTTCAGGGAGCTGAGATCCTTGGTTGCCTTTGAGTTTCCTCAGCAGAGAATTTTGCCATTAGTAGCAAAGCAACATATTTAGACTAAATTGCACCATACATTCTGCTTGAGAGGGGGAACATTTTGGGAAAAAACATAAAGCATGGAGGAAGATTTTCAACACTTTAGGTAAAAGCTGATGGTGTAACCACCATCAAGACATTTCAAACCTCTGTGCTGACTAACGCAAGATCCCAAACTTTGGGTGCCTGACACACAGCAGACACCAAAGTTCACTGTGCATTGCCTGGCCATCTGGTCACCAGCACAGCAAGAAGCTTTGCTCTCCAGCAGGCTCACATCTAGAGGTTTGTCTGTAGCAGAACAAAACTAGGCTGCACCTGGGATGAGGGACATGACAGCCCCTCCTTTGGTAACCCCTGCTCGCATTAGCTTGGAACCTGAGGAGGTAACACTTCCCAAGGATAAGACAATCTCTAAAGACAATACACACAGAGTAGGAGAAGGGAAGGTGCACAATCCTATTTATGCCATGAACAAACTGCAGCATCAGAGAGAGGAAAAGCTGGGAATGAAACCATCTCAATCCAGCGTAGTCAAAAGTTCAAGTAAAGGGCTGTCCTTTTTCAAAGGAAAAGAAAAATATGAAATGTCTAAAAAATATTTGTGTTTTTTTTTTTAAAAGAGAGTGCATGTTTATAAGATTATAAGTAGTGAGAACACAGCATCAATATTGGTATATAGATATATAGAAGATTGATGTTCTCAGGATATAAGTAAGGAGCTGACACTTTCCTATTGCTAGCACAGCACAGTCTCAAGATGAACTGAAAATGAGACTGTGCTATCACTAGTTCACTTCTGATGCCAGGTTCTCATAGTCTGCTTTTCATTTTCATCAAGCCTACTTCATTACCATTGCCTTGATGCAAATTAAGATGAAGTCATCATTCTCTAGACAGATACACAATTTTTGTTAGAAAGGCGATGAACCCAGTTCCTGTTCCTGCAAACAATTATGCAGTGAGCAGTCTAATTCTCTACAGATGGCTTAATGAGGCTGCATATGCATAAAAAGTTACCCATAGGCATATTTGCAATAGAAAGGCCATGGTTATCTCTTAGCTGCAGGGTCCTCCAGAAACCCATGTGATTACCATTGTTGAGAGTAACAAAAGCAATGCTATGAATGCATCATTAGAACAAATATTTCTTAACTCAGATTTACTTTTATGCCTGGTGCTAATATTCTTCATGATGGAATAGCATTCAGGGGGGGAAGTTCCTGCACTGTGTGGGGATGGATAATGAGCATGGACACAGCCAGCACCAGCCTCTGTGATGATCAGAAGTTCACAGAGAGTTCTGATGCCAGGATGGCATTGGTGGCTGAGCTGCAGAGCTGGCCTCGTACAGAGGTAGGCAGAGCACCTTAAATCTCTTCTCTGAGACCCAGGGAGGGATGGACAGAACCAGGTCCCTTCGTGGATCAACTAAGTTGCCACTTCTCAGCTTCAAACACATCTCCACTCTCTTGGCTGTACGAAGATTTTGGCACTGAGCTGCTGGGTAAGGATGGCCATCTCTGTGGGATCAATCGCCCCAGGATGGTGGGCTGAGACCAGGCAGGGCAGTGCCAATGCAGTGGGGACACCAGACATGTTTTTGTCATGGAGATGGGAGTAGTGCTTATGTGGACAGCTTCAGCAGCCTGGTAATAACTCCAAATGCAGAACATGCCTAGAAATGTACCAGGGGCCAGTCAGGACATTATCCTAGCAACCACTTAGAGTTTTCCCCTGACTGCAGTGGAATGTTTCCAGGACCAAGTCCAGCATTACCACTCCTACATTTCTTCAGTGGCTGCTCTCAGCAGGTGTTTTTAGATTCCTTGGAGATTGAGCACATTTTATCTGCTGTAGCCCTTTATTCTTAAAACAGACCAGCTGTGATAATTTCCACCTCTCCTGTGTAATTTTTGACTGCAAAAACCCCAAATTCTGACTGCAAATTGCACACAAATGCATTTTCTCACTTTGCTCGTATTTTGCCTTGCTGCTTTTTAACATGGAGGCACACCTCACAGGGGTTGAAAAACAGGATTTTTTATGACTGACAGTCACATAGATGTCACGTGCTTTCACCATGGTAGGACTGGGATGATCGAGTTGCCACAAGTGAGAGACAAGTCAGCCCCAGGTACTGTTGGGTGAGACTGAGAGGTTGCAAACTGTTCCTTTGCTGTCTGCATGGAGCATGGACCCTGCAGCTACCCAGGAGCTGAATAAGGAGTACATGGCCCAGGGATCTTCAAAGAGATCTTGAAAGGAAACAGCTGGTGTTTCAAACTCCCCTGCATTTTTCTGAAAAGCTGCATGAAGCATGTAAAAGGAAAGGAAATATTTGTCTTTAAAAAAAAACAAAAAGTCATTAAAATCTTGGAAGATATGACACCAGACAAGTAGATAGAAGTAGTTCTTGGAAAATATATAATTCAATATTTGTTCCATAGGTCCCCACATTAGACCAGAAGCCAGGAAGACACTCTGCTTTGCTCAAACACAGACCAAAGACCTGGCAAGGGCTAATGGATGAAGTGGTGCTTGTGAGCTTTGGATAACAAAACCCACCCAAAATCTGGGGGAATCCCATATAAGAAACAGTAGTGATATGAGAAATGCTGCCATATTTGTATATGCAATGCAATTGTACTGAACATACCTATAGAAACTGGAGCTGGAAGAGACTGATTGGATAAGTCCAGTGTTAACAAAAATAGCACTGTAAAGCACACATAAATTGGAAAGTTGTTCTATTATGTAGAACAAATAGATCTCCTGGCTCTGGACCCAGAGCTGTTGTCGGAATAATTATGAGTGAGCGAGGCAGAATCCATGGTCTGTTACACAGATGAGAAGGAACCTCTCAGGGCCCATTACCAGCCCAGGGTTAGACCTCATTAACCCTCGTTAAGCCAAGGCAGATTATATGTTACAAACCAGATCTGAATTTGGCTTTAGATTTACTGCTTGTTTACACTAGCAGATCAAACAGCCTGTTTCTGCTTCCAGACACCCTCAGTGACCACTCCATGCTTCCCTGGGAAAATTCTAATAAAATAACTGTGCTATTCTGTATTGGCGCAGCTCTTTCAATCCCAGTCAGACTGCTCTAACCACAGCTCTCATGATACTCTTCAGACAACTGTGCTCTCCTTGCCCATCTTGCAGGATCTTCTGGGGAAGTTTGGCCTCCTGGAGTCTGCGTGAACTGAGGAGCAGCCAGTTCCTCTTCCCTCTTCCAGAAGCTGGAGTAGATGGTCATTTCTTTGAACTGTGACATCATGGGTTGCATTTGATGAGTAAAGTAAATGCAGGTTGGAAGTCCATGCTCTCTGCTGTTGAATAAATGGTGCCTGGCAGGATTTTAGCTTGGTCGCTCCTAAACGATTTCCTAGCAGGGTAGCACAGGCCAGGTACTATTTCCCATGAGCAAATTGCATGTAGCCACCCTGCCCTGGAGGCTAAACCATGGTATCAGCACAGACTTGGCTGCCCCATGCCAGATGCCCTCACTGCTAGAAACTAGTCTGAACCACATTCAAGTTGTTGTCCAGATGCACTCCCAAGTCCAAATTCAGTGGTTTTCTCAATAAGATGGTGATTAATTAGCCTGATGCTGCACTATGGGAATTACTTCCTGCCATATCTTGTGAACACACACACAAGAGATGCTGGCTTCTGGTCATGGCTCTCCTTCCTCATCCAGAGAGCATGTAGGATGGAGAGAGCAGCCCTGCACAGCCTCCGTGTCCAAAGAAACCAAAGTCCTGCCCCCATCACTTTGCAAAAACACAAACCCTACAGCCCTCTGGAATAGCTGAGACAATGCGAAGGAGAGGAAGGGACAGGGAGGATGATGAGAACAGGAAAAGTTCAGGTGCAAACCAGATCTGCACTCAAGCATCCCCTAGGCTCTACTGCTGGGGAGCTTCAGCTCAGTGCCTTTCTAGGGTGATGTATATCCATCCCTCCGTGCTGTGCAAACAGCCAGTGACTCCAAGGGTAGCAGCAAGACAATCAATCTGCCACAGCTGAGAGCATCCAGGTCTACTGTTGTCACTGGGGGATTCGAACAGTTGTGCTTTGGGAAACAAAACAAACAGCAGCACACTTCTGTACACATCAGCTCAGACAGCTCATCAAAATCAAACCAGATGAGTGAGGACTCCTTGACCTGGAGGATTTAATTAGAGTTGGCCTCCCTCCCCAAACCATCTGAAGGGTTCAGTTTTATTCTTACTAACTTGCAAATTTACTGCTCTAATTCGAAAGGAAAATTCACGATCTCAAATGTCAAGAAGTTATGTTCAATTTCCTTATGGTGTTTTGACCTTCTCAACATGAAGGAAGTAACCCTTAAAGAGCCAGTGAAGCAGGGCTGTGGAGAATATTTATATTGAAAGGTAGGCCTGTCAGGACAAGGCTCTGTGCTGGGGACCTCTCATCCATCTCAGATCCAGGAGATATTTCCTCATTTCAATGGACAAGGTAGAACATTTTTCACAGAATTTGCAAACACAGTGAACAATCCAACTAAGTCCAATTTAGATTTCAAAATGGAAAATCAAAACCAGTTCTTTTCTAATTTATAGTATCTTTTTAATTCACTGTAAAAAAACAGGAACTAGGTCCTCAGTTTTTCTGGATTTTAGTGAATTGGCATCTCATTCAGCTGAGCAGGGCTATAACATGACTCTGTGAGAAGCATTCTGACATTCCTGGGTGAATTTTGGGTAGCTAGCAATTTCTGCAAGTAAATAAATCACTGATTTTCACTTTGAGCATTGCTGTAAATGTCTTCCAAGCTGAGAGGGAGTCCATATTCATTAAATAGTAATCCAGTTTGTGAAAAGGAGAGGGGGATTTCACCACACCATTTGTAGAAAGAAACTTAGCAAGAAAAATATAGAAAATGTGAAAATCTCATCTTGTCTTGTCAATTATGAATACACTCAAAGATGAATAGGATAGTTCATTGCAACTGCCAATGGAAGTGCATTTGTTTGCCTGCTGGGAAGCAGCAATCAGCCAGCACAGTGCTTCTTCCACAGTAGTCTAGTTCAAATCCAACCTCAGAAAATTACCTACATGCACTATCTGGCTTCTGTCAACTTATATCCATCCATCCATCCATCCATCCATCCATCCATCTGCTTTTGGAATGGAAGGCTGCCCACATGCCAAAAGCCATCATCACAACCTGCATCTGCACCTGCATCCTCAGCTGCAAGGCTGAGGAAGCAAATGTGCATGGAAGAGGAGTGTGTCCCTTCCCATTTGAGCCCAACAGGCTCACTCAGGGCCTCTGTTGTGTCTCAACCCACAGGTAACACTGGAAAATGTGCCCAAATGTCTTGTGGAAGAATGTGAAACTGCAGACATTGCACGCCAACAACTTACAGCCAGTCCCATCTAAACTGTCTGGGGATTTCCACATAGAGACAGCATAAGCCTCACTTCCCAATCTGTGCAGAGTTATTTCAATGACTTTCACTACCTTTGCACGTTCAGCCATGCCAGCTATTCAGCCTTCCTTGCAGGACGTGATACCTGGACAGAGGATCTCAGTGCTAAGGAAAACCCCCTCTTCCTGTTGTAGCAGTGTTACTGCTACTGTGGTTCAGCAAGAGGGGAGTGAAACTCAGCTCCTGCAAGAGATCTGTGGCACCAATTTGTGCTGGTTTTCACACACTGCAAGAAATCAATGAGGTGCAAGAGCAAAAGAAAGATGGCCCCACTGGCATGAAGTTTTACAAGCATCCTCCTGCCATTTCAGCCAGCTTGCACATTTCGTAGCATTGTGAAGTTTAAATGCCATGGGATAGATCTGTCTGGCAATAAATTCAGCCAAAGGCAATCTCTTAAAAAGTCATAATTACGTAAGGGTGTGCTTGCTCATTACAATGAGGGATGGAAAATACAGTATGCGTCACATAGCGTAATTCAAAATTGATTTCCTATCTTGACACATTTTACAGAGGCTATTCTGCACACCATTTTTGCCATGGTCCTTTTGCCATGATTTTTCTTCCCTTTCTTCTTCTCCTGTTTGCCCAGTGCAGGAGACTATTTCAAGGCAATGCCTTCATCTTTGCTGCACATCAAAAGCAAAGATAAGGGAGGAGTGCTGCTCCTATCCTGGCAGTTCTCCATCACATTTTAAAACTCCTTGAACCAAAAAAGCACATCACTCATTTTATTTTGCTACTCGTCAAAGAAGAGCTCGTTGCTAACAGCAAAAAGAGCCACTTGTGAAGCATGCCAGCTCCTGGTCTCATCCTGCCAGGAGCTCTGTCATGTCAGCTCCCACCGACGCTCTGCTTCCTACAAGAATCTGGACCATGCAGGATTGGCCTCTCTTAGAGACTCAGATGGTGCTACAGTTATATGTTTCTACTTTGAAGACTGTATAAAAACCCTGTCACAACACCCTCGGTTTTTCTTTCTGTTTATTTAGATTTTACCTTTTCAGTTGCTTCAAATTTGTAATCTTTTTTGTGCTGATGCTACCAAATAGGTCTTTATATCCCAAAAATCACTTTAGCGACAACACTGCTGGGCACCCTTGTCTGCAAACTCAACAGAGATGCCCAGGGCTATGGGCAAACCTGTATTTCCCACATTTCATCTTCTGTTGGATGCTGCCCTTAACATTACTGTACCTGTACAACTTCACAGGTTTGTCAGGTTGGTGTGAAGTGCACACCCAACCATGCTCACACCTACACAAGGAATGAGCTCCAGCCAGTGCTATATAGGTACAACCTACAAGAACACAGTCCCTGTGGAAATAAAAGTAATGAGCTGCCCATGAGGAGCCACTTGAATAAGGTCACCTGGTGCAAAACCATGCTACACCCATGCTAAAGCAAACAGCCAATGGGGCAGAGCAGCCTTGGGTGGTTCAAAGCCCTCTTTGCTCACTCCAAATCCCAACACCTTGGTGCTGGGAAGGCCATGGGCATCACTCAGTGATGATTTCTATGTGTCACAGCCTTTCCTCGAGCCTGGTTACACTGCAGTATGTGAAATACACAGTCACACCCTCCTTAGTAACTCCAGGTCCCTTATATGCCCTTGCCTCCTGCATGGCACACTTCAAACCTTTCCTGCAGGACCCTGGGGAAGCAGCTGGGTTCCCAGGTAGGGAAACACCTGCCCCAGCTGGGCTGAGGCACTGCCCTGCTCCTTGTCCCAGAACAGGGCTGCCAGGCCGGAACTGAGGAGCTCATACAGACACTTGGGCTCCACCTGCTACAAAGAAGCTGCAATTCCCCTTCTTCAGAACTTGCATAAATCATTAAGAGAGTATTAAATGCCTGGGGTCCAACAAAAATTGGAATTTCTATTATTTCTATTTTTAGAAATAATAATTGAACTATTTCTGTAAGACAGAAAGCTCACAAACTCAGTGGTTGAACTGGAGCAGCTCAGGAAAACAAAGCAGCCTGACAGCCACACAAAGCCTGTTGGGGTGCAGCTCTTGAAATCCTGCCCTGTGCTTGAGCTACAGCACCATACTTGGTCCCTTTTGTCTTCCCAAAATAGCAGCTAGCAGGGCTGGAGAAGAATCAATTCCCAAGTAAATCTCATGCAAATTGGAACCACACAAAGGAGGCTATTAAACTGCAATGGACATCGGCAGTGCCACTCTCAGACCTGCATGACATGTTTCAAAAGAGGCTGATATTAATTAAAAATGGGTCTCAATTTATTTATGTTTCTTTCCACTGTGCTTTGTTACTTTAATCACTGAAATACTGGCCACTCATGACCCATTCCATTGTACAGTTTTATTCATAATTAATACATGCACATAATCTGCATTAAGTTACATAAGAAATAATAATGGAGTCTTACCATCAATATAAAACTACAAATTAGGTTTTGTTTGTAGTTTTAATTTGTCCAATAAAAATATTTAAACATACCTGATATTAACCAGCACAGATATTAATCAGATAGAAGGAGGTCTGCAGTACCTTTGCATGAGTAATGCTACATGAAATAATTGAAATTTCACATTTATGCAACATTTCCCATCTCCAAGGGATCCCAGAACTGATTAACAAGTACATCAGAACAGACATATTTTGCAATATGTTGCCTTCCTGTGACAACTTCCTTCAATGGATTTCAGATCACTTAACAAACAGTAACCAAGCCTTCAGCACCCTGTGCACAGCCAAGGGGATGTGCTCAGCCCTGGGCATGGGGCAAAGGCAGCGGGTCAGGAGGAAGCCTGACATGGCACTGACTGCTCCAATTCAGCAAAGATTTCTACTGAATAAAGTACCTAATCATATGTTTAAAAGAGCTTTAATGGATGTAAGCATGGCCTCAAGCACCTTGCTGAATGTGAGTGTGGGAAGAAAAAGGGAAAAGTGTGTTGTAGAGTGTGAACACCAGTGTCGTGAAGGCAGCTCCGGCCTGCCAGCTCTTTGTCATAATTACTTCAGGTTACACGTGAATAATCCCAGTAAATTATTTTAGCTGTGTTTTACATGTAATGAAAATAACTAAAGACCCTCAGACCCATCACCATTTTAGCCATAGATCCCCACATCTTTAACAGGTCTTGCAGCTCAGCTTTTTTTTCCAACTGACAAATTTTCCAGTTGACACTTTCTAACAGGGACTACATTTTAAATCAAGGATTGTTCTCCAAAACTGGCTGCACTGAATGTTCTTACTTAGCAGCACTGTGTGTCATGGATAGACACAGCTGGGTGAAGCAAGGGGAGAAATGTCCCACCAACCACTCTCTGATAGTTCTTTCCCAATTTAAGTTTTTGCTCCACTGAGCTAAACCCATAAAGCACACCAAAGTATGGACACAGCTTTGGCAGCTTGCCATGGCAGCCTCTCTTTTAGGCATGAGGAGGAACTGACTAAATGCAATTCACTTTAATGTCCTAAAACTTCCTGTATCTATAATAATGTTTTTGTTTAAAAGATCATGATTTGAGGATCATGATAAAAACAGATATTTAGAGAAAAAGATTTTCACATAAACTGTTTGTTACGTCACCAAAATACCTCTAAGCTCTGTTCAGAAGCCTGAAAATCATATTGATTTGTGTGCAACATAATAGCCATTGGATTTTTGTTTCTGAGGCACTAACTCAACACTGATTTTTCTCCCATCATGTTACAGAGGACACAGACAATTCTGTGTAAGGCTTCAGCTGGAACACCCTTTTTTTTTTTCTGTGTTAGGAGTAAAGGACCATATTAAGAGGTCTGGGAGATTGTAGCAGACTGAAAAAATTATTATCTTTGTCCTTCAAGAAAATGAGAGCAGAACCTGGGAAGAAATGCCTGATAAAGTCCATAAATGTCCATCACGTGCTAAGCTGAGGACCATAAAACCTTCTTCCTTCTCTCTAAGCTCTGTACTGACAGCAAACCATGCTATCAAGTGTAATGATTATTTCAGGCTAAGGTTTTCTTTTTTTCTTTTTACTTTTTCTTAATAAAGGATGGATGTCTATGGTTAATTCTTCACCTGCAACCAGACTCAGCTGAACTCAGAGGAGGAACAATTACATTCTGTATTTTTCTGCCTATTATTAAGTGCTGGTTTCCAGTTTTGTTTAAATGCCAGTTATCAGGATTCAATTTACCCCCTCCAAGGGGGATGTCTGGTATCATTCTGAGAGTAGTAACTGCAATATATTATGTTAATTGAGCTCTAATAAGTCTCACAGTGCTTTTGCTTCCAAACAGGAATGGAAATGTTATTTTTTAAACAGAGTGCACTAAGCAGCTGCCTATACCTGCACCACCTTATTTCTGAATCTGAAAATATGGGGCAGCAGCACAGATTTCCTGGGCATTACAGAGAACATAAGGAAAACCCAAAAGGTCTAACCATTATTAACACAGTCTTCTCTAAAGCCCAGCCCTGTTTAGGAAACTAGGAAATCCCACATTAAGAGTTCTTTTCATTGAGAAGGCCTCCCCTGTCAGTAGCCTCCAATGAACTTTAAATAATGAATTTTAAGGCTGCTGTCCCACGTAGCATCAATCTTGAAGACAAGGAGTCTCCAGCAGTGGATTTTTCTTTTGTTTAACTCTCAGCAGAACTGTATTTCATGCAATTAATGTCAGATGCTGCTTGTGCATTTTGATCATTTCATTTACTTACAGCGCAAGAAACGACCATGACCACAAATCCAAGGCATCTTTTGCACTCACTAAAATTTGGCAGCAAGCCTGCAGGGTTATGTAGGCTTTAGCAGACTGTGAGGGATAAACGAGGATTATACCAGTTACTCTAATTAATATTTTGTTATTAGACAGATTAGGACAATGACCTTTAAGGATGAGCAAGAAGAATTCCCTCCTGTTTCCAAAAGAGATGAATATATGCAACTTCATGCATTTGTCTCAGTATAGATTTTAAGACATCATGGCAACCATATAGTTCTCATTTTGGCATGGCAAAAAAACAAATAGGAAAGTTGTAACTCTGCTTCAGTTTGAACCTTTGCACCTGAACAACCTCCTCCCACCACTACCTGCAAAACAACCCCGCAGAGTCTTCATGATTTACATGGTTTCAATAAAGGCAATGAGACCTCGAGAGATCTTCCTCCTCTAGCACAGGCTGCAGTTGTCAGCACCAAGCAGGCAGCCCAGGGGAAAGCTGTCCCATGTGCAGACGGGTCCCCAGCTGCAGGGGCTCAGCTGCTGGAGGCCTGGGAGCCTCCAGCCTCCCAACACATCTGCCCTGTTGCCCACCCTGCTGCATCGCCAGCTGGTGAGGCTGAGCAGAGCTGTGCCACAGGGTTCCACACCATCAAACCCTTTCAATTTTGGATTTTGCATCTGCAGTGATCAGCTGTTGGCATGAGGCCAATTTCCAGCAGCCACACGTTTTCCAAAAGCTGTCTCCCCCCATTAGATGTATTTGCAGTTCTTCTAAAAAATGCTCTTCCTCTAATATCCTGTCACCCCCCAGCCAGCCCTCACCCTGCTTGCCCACAGTGAAACTACACTTTTCCAGGGCTTTTGTTATCACACCACTCGAGAAAGCTTCCAAGTTTCCTGTGCTAAAGTAAACTAGCTTACAGTTTTATGGTTCACTCTTAACCATTTAAAAAATAATAAAAATATCTTGTCTGGTCCTTCACTTTTCTCAGAAATCCTTCTGAGGACGATATTTTGAAACAGGTTTGTTTATGGTTCACCAAACCCATTGTACATTCAGGCCAAACAAGGAAAGGGGGTTTCCCTTCTACACCTGGAAGGCATTATTAAAAAAGATAAAGGTAAAAATCTCACTAGGGCAGTACAACTTTTGGAAAAGTAGAAGCATTTCATCTTTCCCCATGGAGATCCCAAGCCAAAAGCTCTACTGGTACAAACTTGCCACCTGTATAAATTTAGGAGCTTTACCCTAGTAATAGTCAAACCTGGACACATGTGAAGTGTGGTAGCTCTAGTCCTGCTTCAGTGTTAGTTTGACCTTGCTCCAAGTCAGAGGGGCAGCAATGAACCCACAAGCATCAAAGCATGCTCATTAATTTCCTGCTGAAGGTAAGAACATGCTCAAAAGCTTTGCTGAACTAAGTCTGTAATGATCAGCCCAATCTAAAAAGGGAAACTGCACACCTCAACAAGGGGGTGTTCACTAGGAATGAAAATGTACAAGACATCTCCCCAGAATCCTGCCTTGCTCCAGCAAAGCCATGCTCATGCAACAGCTGAGCAAAGCCAGGATGTTTTCTGCTGAGCTGGGGCTGTATGGTGGCATCTCATTTGCAGGAATACACAGTTCTTCTCTTAATGAATAAATGTTACTGCTCATTTGTTATCAAAGTTATACTCTGGACACTGGGAATGTTGCCTCTTCTTCTACACATCATGCCCAATCTCTAACACATCTTATCTTGCAGCCAGATATTAAAGATACAAATTGTTGTTAAAATAATTTATTTTATTATATAGCACACTCATTTAGAAATTACCATTGATTTTTTAAAACCACAAGGGGAAGTAATTAGATTTAGTAGGTAGCAAAGCTTCTCACTGATGGTGTGGAGTCCAGGTTTTCAACACTCTCTATAAAGAAAGTTGCAGGAAAATAAAAAGAACTTTTCCTTTTCACCAGGCACAAAAATAAATAAAACAAAATCAACATTTCACCAAAGGCATGAAATTAAATACGTGTTTGCTGGCATGTGCTCTGAAGGTGTCACCCAGGAGAGCATTTAAAAGCATATGCTTGTATTTAATGAGTTATATAAGTCTTAGGAGTAGCTTTAATTTCGAGCATGTGTGTGTCTGTGTTTTGCTGCACAGGGGAGATGTGGTAAACCAGAGCCTCAGGAGCTGAAGAACCCCAGGGGAACGGGGCTCAGCAGTGAGGAAAGCCAAGCGTGCCTTGCTCCTGGAGAGCTGCTTGGCATTTTTCATGGTTCATCCCTCGTGTTTCATAGGAAACACGCACATTAGCAAGCTTCAGCTGTGCTTGCCAAAAACAGTCACCGCGGCCATGTGGTGGTTCTCGCTCCACGAGGAACAACCGATACCTCCTTGTCTTGCAATAACTCTTACCCCTCTAAATCAAGCTGACTACAATACATAAATCCTCATTTTTTCATGTCTGTGGACAGGTTAGCAGATGTTTTCAACATCCAGGCTGAAGCCGTAAATGATGAGACAAATTTGGACCTCTGGAGCTTCATGGGAGGTTTAATGTGGGAGCGGATCTGTCTTCACCTGAGCCTGTACTGCAGCTGGGGGGAGAGGAAGCCTGAACCCGAGGGGGAAGGGGGGAATGCCACAAAGGATAAGTCCCCAACTTCCCTGCACCCATTCTTGACTTCTGGGCTGTCTCCTTGGATGTCTGAGTAGATAGGAAAAGGAGAAAAAAAAACAAAAAAACAAAAAACAAAACAAAACAAAACAAAACAAAACAAAAAAAAAACCCAAAAAAAAAAACCAAAAAAAAACCCCAAACAAAACACAAAAAACAAAACCGCAACAGTGATCTCAGTTTCAGCTTTAAAAATAAGTGAAAAAAAAAAAAATTTTTTTTGTAAGTAAAAAGTCAATTCCTGAGAGATTATTTAAGGCTTCTGTGTGGTCAGCTTCCCTGCACGATCCCAGCATAAATTAAAAACTTCACACTGACTGGCCCCTCCAAGCGAACCTCCTCTCCTAGGTGATGTTTGTTACTCAGGTGCACAGAACTACTTTTCACAGAGCAGTTGCACATGGAAGCCCAGACAAAAATCAGGAGCCAACCCAGATACTGGCATGCAAACACACAGAAAAGCCTGAGGAAGAGCTGGCAGCTGTAAATACTCACAGCCAGAGGACAGGACTGGAGGGGCCACAGCAGCAATGCCAATGCTGGCTGCTCAGAGATGGCAGGGGAACAGAAGGATGAGGCATCCTCCTGCCTCCAGATGGAAACATCTTCATTTTGCATATTGGTTGTTTTTTTCCAAGGAGTATTGTCCTACTAAAAGTTCTTCAGTCTGGACACAGACAAGGAAGGCCCCAAATGGGCACCAGAGAGGTAGTCTTGCTACCCTCAGCGGGGAACCAGCAGGAGCATCTTTGCAGCTTTCATTGCAGACTGGTAATGAAGTGGGGGGATGTTTTCTGCTCATTAAGTGGCAGAGGGAGTGGGACCACTGCTGTACTCCTTCCATGCACACACAGCACTGGGCAGCTACTGAATGACACAATGCTCCCTCATTAGGGAAAGGGTCAACAAACGCATCTGTCATCCTTCTGCTATTATTTCCAAATGAACTCAATTAAGTTAATTAATTTTTTTAGTGCAAGAAAAATGCCAAGGAAGAGAGTGGAACATTAAATGAGAACAAAAATAAAAGATCGCTCCTCCTTCTCGAACCCAGATCTCAAGATTGTTTGCTTTCAAATGAAAATAATTTTCAAAATATTAACTTACTTGAAAAAAATCACTAAGTGTTTTTCTCTGTGCCTGCTTAATTTGAAAAGTCACACCCACACTTCTCCTCACAACCAAGTATGATTAATGCAAAGCAACTTTCCTAAAGACGAATTACTGTCACACTTTTGTAATCTCAATCAATTATGGATACATCAAAAAATACAATGAGCTTACACTTAATCACAAGAGCTTAAAGGAAAGGTTATGTTACGTGCTTTGGTTATACAAGGATATGGGCATATAATTTTCATTGGGACAAAACCTTCTTTTGAGGGAATCTGGTAGGTAATTTACATATAAAGAAACAATTTCATAATTTACTACAAATATTTAATACAATATTTCATGTTTGTCTTCTGATGGAGTCTTTAAAATAATTTAAGATGCTAATTCATTAACAGTTTTGTCCATGTGCCTATATGTTTTGCCTAACACACAGCTTTCTAGAATGTGGAGAAAGAATAAAGCCTTTCCAGTTTTTTGTAATCTGCCATAGATTTTAGTCAGAAAAGAAAAAGGCAGACAAACAGTAATAAGGCAGATATATGATAAATCTTTAAATATGATTCATTACATTATTTCCATTTCATTTCTATTTTATCTTTTTTTATGTTAATGATTTGATGACAGCACCATGGAAAACCACCAAACAAACTTGTTTTTTTTCTATTTTGAAGAAATGACAGTATGAGAGAACTTCAGTGCATGAAAAACATGTTCTCTAGAAAAAAATGTTCTCTTTTTTATTACTGCAGTAAAAGAACACAACAACAGAAGAGGTTGCCTTCTGTTTGTAAACTGGATTTAGTTATCTTGCTAATAAAAACATGGATGCATCTGGAACTTCTTCAAAAAGTTCAATCAAGAGGAAACATTTTAGCCAAGAAGCACATGTATTACATGCCCAGTAACAACAAAAGATCCCTTTCCACAGAAGAGTTTCACTGCACCATGCCCTGTATGAAAACCAGGCTGAAAAGATATTCAATGCTTCAATAAACTTTTCAAGCTGGTCAGAAGTTGTGTAAGAATTCAACTCTCAGTACAGAATCTGAGTGACCTCAAGTAGACAAAAAGCCTCGGTTCCACTTCCTAACAGACCTTTATGCAACCATTACAAAATTAGTACCATCTCTACTCGGTTGCACATGTTTAAAGTCAATATCCTCATCATCTCTGATACTAATTTCACTTCCTGCTTTGCTCCCTTTAACATCTAACCACCACTCTTCTTGCTGAGAGATAGTTAACCAGAATTATCCTCCATCTGGATGCAATAGAGTCAGCCACAGGAAGACTGAAGATATTTTTTATCTTTTTGTTCAAGGCCTCTCAAAACAGTCACTGAATGAGTTCTTACAAGACTCCTACAATGCACTTAAGGAGCATTATTGGATTGTTTCAGTTTTAGAAAAAGACATGTAAAAAATCCTCCCTTTAGAAGTGGCTTCTAATTTGATACTTAGAGGCTCTGAATTGCCACTGGAGACTCCAGTGAGTTCATACAGATCACATAAGCTGGTGATTGAAGTACTCAGATCAAATGCATAAAAGTGCATTCCCTGCAGGAGATGGAGTTTCAAAGGTACTCTTTAGCATCGTAGAAGTTTATCCAGGTGACATCGTCAAATAAATCAGGAAAAGCAGACAGTGTTTACACGGGCACATCTAAACCATCATGTCTGGGAAATTTTTCCCACTCCTCTGGATGTATACTCTGGCCACTTCCCAACTTAACATCAGGAAAAGTGCTCCCACTGTCTCCTCTCCAGGTCCTCTCCAAGTCCTGTGTTCAATGGAAGAAAACCAAGGTAATTCAGGAAACCCAAGTTATGCTTTAACACACTGAACAACTGGGACTTAGCACAGCCTTCTGTGCTTTGGAGCCAATTAAATCATTTGGGACTCCTGACTGATGGAAAGTTGAAAACACTTGGCACCCAGGAAGCTTATAAAGGTCTTTAATGGCCAAACTGCCTTTGCTCTGCCATTTTGCAATGTTATCCCCTAAGAGAAACATTATTATTGTTGTTGTTGTTGTTTTTGTTGTTGTAGTTGTCACCTGTGACCCTTACTTAAGGATCAAACTTCTGGTGTCTGGTAAGGGCTGCAGTTCCTTCCTTTTACACACAGAACCTCACAGGAGATCTCAGCAAGTGGCTCTGCCCTGTGCCAGCAATAGCCCAACAGCCAAGAAAGGCTCTGGTTCTCAGGCACTTTAGTTTCTCATGTGGGCAGGGGATGAGGCTGGTGCCAAAGTGCCTGGTTCATCCAGGAAATGGTCCATAACAAGCCCCCAACACTGCCCATTACAAGGTCAGCCTTTTGTCTCACCATTCAATACTTTCCTGGCAGTTGATGCCACAGCGTGCTGGTAATAAGGAAAGCATCCCATCAGCAGCTCTTTATGCTGCCTACATCCAGGCTGATACCATTCCCAAAAGCTTCCCTGTGTGTAAGCTTAATGGATAAAGCAATCAATGCAAACAAAATCAGACACTGTCCAATGTTTTTCCTTCAGTAAGTAGAATCTGAATCTTAGTCTTTTGTCTGAGCTGCTCCCAAGTTCCAGGTTAACTAAACACAATATGGGTATTTACAATTAGCCACAACACTTCTAACATAATTATGACATGGGGGTAATTTCCTCAACTAAGTTTATTGCTGAGCAAAAAGAATGTCACTGGTGAAAACCAATGTGGTGCTGTAGTGCTGTAGATCACCAGAGGAACATGGGACAGCCCTTGAAACCAGTATTTCAGGTGTCAGATCTCACTTTATGCCAACCCAGTGAAGCACAGATCAAGAATTCAGAGTTCTAGCAGAACTGCCTTTTAGTATCTGTTAAGAAAGAGATGAAGATAAACATCTACATGCACTTGCTTGCTATCACAGTTCTCCTTAGGCTTTCATTCCACCAGTAAAAAAAGAAATGGGGTTGCAAGCCAGGTTTTTCTTGGAAATTCCTGGTTGTTTTGATCTACCTGTTGCAGAGAACTAGAGTATGTTGCCAGTTATTCATGTTTTAATGTACTGTCTCCCATGCTGTGTTTCGCCAGGAACACATTCTCCACAAAGGGAAAAGGGTGAAAAGATGAAGTGAGCTTGAGAAACTCAAGAATATCAAGTCCTCAAATACCTGTAAGAGTAGCACCACAACACTGTGTGACCAAGGACTGGGTGTTTTTGCACATTTCTCTGTACACACCCAGGATGTCATTGAAATCTGGTACAAATACTAATAAATAATTTCATATTTTTTCACTCAAAAGATTCTCACTCCAGAGTTTTCACCCTGCTTTACCCTGCAACACACAACAAGGTTACAATCACCAGGAGACATTGAAGAAGTTCAGTTTTCTGTCTCATTCAAAATCATGAACATGTACAAAATCCTGCACTGAGGACAAACCTGGCGATGCCTCACAGCCAGACAGACCTGGTGCTCAGCTCCCCTCTCCTCCCCACTACATTGCTGCACTGCTGTGTGCTCTTTGGGAATTTCTGACACCCCTGAATTTCTGTCTTGAAACTTCTATTTGCTGCCTCTGTTTTGTCTGAAAGTTTTTCAAGGCAGAAACTGCTTATGTCAGAACTGTGCTGCACTCTCACTACCAAAAATGACCAAGACATGTTCACAGTTTTGACACCCATTTCTCTGCAATTTAAAGGTTTTCCTTATTAAGATTTATATACTGACTACAAACTACATGCTGAACAGGACTGAAACACTTAGAAAATCTGCTGGTGCAATGGGAGATTAGCCCAGTGCAGGCATTATCCTCAGCACAAATGTATGAGCCTGGCAGGGCAATGGAGGAGGCAGGAGCTGTGCTTTGTGAAAAGTGCAAGAGTTATAATCTTACTGATTTATGGGACACTAACTGCCTTGCAAGGCAATAATGATTTTCCACAGAGGTCATCACAAATTCTGTTTGTCAGTCTGTTTTGAGCAAATCCCATTAAGAAATAGATGGTTGCAATGTTTATTAAGAAAACCATGAGCCACATGACAGAGCTATAACATTACAATTTCAGTTCTACTGGATGGCCTGTAAATACAGAGAACTTGATGAAGCAGGTAGTCCCAAGAGAGAAATACTAATTAAAATAGAGAGAGATGCACTGATAGACTGGCACATTTGTGTGCTTTGCACTGCTTGAATTACTTCCACATGAGCACACTTTATACTTTCCTTTCCATACATCAAACTCTGAGCTTAGATTTTACCTCCTTATCTTTGGCCATCAGCACATAAGAAAGATTTACAGCATGTTACACAGGGTGAACCTGTGAAAAAGTAGTTACCATGGCAACCCAGTATTTCTTTTGTATATAAACTTGAAGTACCAAAGCAAAGGAAGGGCAGAACGCCATACCAGCTTCAAGTTGCTTTTTGCTTCTGCTGTGTTGTTTTAAAGCAATCAAAATACTTTAATGCAAAAAAAGCATGCAAATTAATTATGTCCTTTAAAACCTTTTACAAGAAAATGGTCAGTCTTTGCAGAGCACCACTACAGATATGACTTGCTACACATTCAACACGTTATCATGACAGAAGTATGTCAAGGGATGCCCTGACCATGCACAGCTGTGGAGAAGCACAAGAAAGTACAATAGTCACTTCAGGCCACCACAGGAATTCAGTATTACAAGTCAATTGTGAAATATTAAGATACATTATGGTCAGATTCCTACACATTCTTCCTCTACTGGATCACAAACAAACCTTGACCCATGAAGATGAATCACAGCCATATTTTTGAAAGGTATAAACCCAGGCTCATTTCACTGAAGTAGCATTACACCTTTGCCCTGTCATTTATCACAGACTACTTTATCTTCATCTACTTAGGCTCCACTGCCCCTAACTTTATTATTTCCTGGCAACTTGCATCTTAATTCAGGGCACACACACACACATTTGCATTGAGATCAGAGAGCTTTACTGCAGAAGTCATCAGCAGATAGCTTGGGGTCAGGTTGCCTGACACAAACCCTTGATCCCCCTCATGCCTCTACAATTAGCCAAGGCTACACACAAGGAAAAGGTGAGCAGAACAGGGCAGAACTGGGGTCCTGTCCATGGAGCAGAGACTCCCCATTCTCTGTAAGGAAAACTTTTCTGCCTCAGGTGTTCAGGATCTGTGGGCCACATAGAGCTCAACTGATCCAACACAAATCAACAAATGTGCGCCAAGGTGGCCTAAACATCTGCTATGACCAATTTTTCAGACCTTTTGATACAAAACACTTCTTAAGAGGGGGAGAAAATATCCAAGAGGAAAAAGTGTATACTTTCAGGGAAAACCAGATAAATGGTACACCTCCAAATAGTGAAACAGTAACATTTTTTTTTCTCTACCTTTTTTCATATAGGGAAACAAAAGCATAAATGGTTTTGGGCACAGAATAAATCATTCACCTTGGAGTACAGAGCTCCAAATTTATAATTTTGACTGGGGAGCTTAAAAACTCAGTGTCCTTCAGCAATGTGGTGCTGGCATCTCCATGTCTCCATGAAGCATTGCCATAGAGCCAACTGGCCTAAGCAGCCATCCCAACTGCTTTATACCCTGGGATTGCTTTGTATTTTCCCTGCTGCACTGTGTTTCCACATGGCCACAGCTCTTCCCAATGGCCACTGCTGCCCAGCTCCCACATCTTCACATCCCCGTGGTGGAACACTGCACTTGTTCTGAACTCCCTTCCAATTGAAATCACTAAGTCTTTTTTTATTATTAGCAAGAGCTGAATTTCCTGTGGTGCTGGTAGTGTGGAAACACAATCTCTGATTCACAATATTAAAAACACATTTCCCAACCAGAATGGAGTAGAAAGAGAGGGAGAAGGGGAGTGGGATACACATGCATCCCATGACACATGAGTCTCAGAAAATCACAGATAAACTAGAGACATTGCCACCTTAGAGAAAAGAACAGTGTTTTTTTCAGTTACAGATTGGATGGATATAGCAAATACTTGATCTTCTCTGTAAACTGTGAGGTGAATGATTGTTTTTTTCACCTGCTGGAGCACTCCTGCTGCGTGTTCTACAGCATTTTGTGTACAGATTGAAACCAAAGCTTGAGCACTTTCTTCTCCAGTTATTAAGGGAGTCTAATAATGTTCCCAGTGAACCCAGCAGTAACACAGCATTATTAAGAGGAGGCCCACTGCTGATCTCACTAAGACTGGTATCAGAGCAAAGTCATTCCTTTTTTACAGCAGAACTCCATTTTAATTTTATTTAGGGAGGCAGCATGATCTCATAGGCAAGGCATCAGGAGATCTGGGTTGTGTTCCTCACCATACCATGTGATCACTGGCAAAACATGCAAGTGCTCTCTGCTTTCCTTGGTTTTTTTAATCATCTGCCATGTGCTGGGAGTGATCATTATTTACTGTCACAGAGTGCTCTGAGATCAATGAATGATAAACCCTAAAGAAATGCTGAGTGTTACCAATGAAGTGTGTGATTTTTATATGATTGGAACAATATAAATCAGGACTAAACCCACTGTCACCGACGTAATGCAAAATCAAGCCTCAAGGTGATCTGAATGGGTAGCAAAGTTCTTAGGAACAACAAATGACCCAGGGCAGCACAGGTTAGTATTCAGCAAATGAGTGAGGTAATGGTAGAATAGGCTTTGACAGAGAAGACAAAGTGCCATAGAACAAAAAAGTGAGTTCATCATATTTTGTTCATATTGTGTCAATTTTCCTTTCCTTTTACAACTGCATTCTCTTGCAGACATATTCTACCTCTTTCTGTTTCTGCTAAGCTTTGTCTTATGGCCTCCTCCTTTCCTCCGCTTTCAAAATTCATGCTGTGCATAAAATTGTCTCACTGATTTAGAGTAAGATTTATTCTTTTTGGCCCAGCGCTCTGTTCCATTGTAGGCCACCAGTCCTAAAGCAGGGAGATTTAGCATGTGTTTCATAAAATATTTCAACTCTTGGTTCATGTTTTATACTTTTCCATTTCTTTCATTTTTCCTTTTTATGGAATTTCATCAACACCACAGGATTGGTACCTGGCATCTAAAACCAGCTGATTCAACAATGTGCTACCCTATCATGCATCATGATAGCTCATACAAATGATAATTCTCCTTCAGGTTTGTCTCTCATTACTTTAAATTCTCTAAGAAAGTCAGAAACTGAATAAGCATTGTGGGCTGTACCTTGAATCGAATCTAATCCTCAGAATATCATCATTATATCTATTGTTAATAACTAAATTCCCAGCATCCTATCACATCAGTGGTCTGAACACTTAAAAGACCAAAGAAACCAGAAATATTTATGTACATTTACACTTGCACAAATAGTTGAAATTAGTTTTTAAAAAGAAAAAGGTCACCACTTAGAACCAATGTTGTTGGTAAGACAGAAAATAAGATCATATAAGGTGCTTCAAAGGGCCTAGGATCACCCACTCTTCTGGCTACTCACTCTGATACCCACTCTTCTCCCACGAGACAAGAAACTGGAAGAGAATATTAAGTCAAAAAAGATTTGGGCAATTCTGACTAGTTAGGATTCTTAAATACCTGGAGCCATGCTGGCTGCTGCAAATATATTGGAAACTGTTATTATCAGGAGCACAGCTATGATGGAGGGACTCCAATTGAAATTCTTCCATTAAATGCAAGAGGTTTTTGAAAGCCAAAGTTTTCTGTTAAACTTGATGGCAAGGTAGATATTGCAATATCTGTAAGTTAGCTCAGTTCCATTCTGTATTTCCCTCTAACAGCAGTAGAGCTCTGTGGAATCAAAGACAGCTTTTTCTATAATTTTGGATAGGGAAAGATATTTGAGAGCTACAGAACAAACACATCTTCCATGGGCTATCATGGGCTATAACCCCCAACAGGATGGTGGGATGTGATCTCTGCAAGAGAACTGCCAGGTTCACAGCAGGATTAAGCACAAGCTCTACAAGCCAGACCAGCATCAAACACCTTAATAGACCCAGCTTAGGAAAAACAAAAACAAACCAAACCAACCAAAAAAAAAAAAAAAACCAAAAAACCAAAACAAACCAAACAAAAAAAAAAACAAAAAACAAAAAAAAAACAAACAAACAAACAAAAAAAAAAACCAAAAAAAGCCCACACCAAAAAAAAACACCAAAACCAACAAAAACCCAAAAAACAGGCCTCTAACTCCTCTGTGGGTATCTCACAAACTGCCAGCCTGAACACAAGAGAGTTGAAATGCTCTCTTTGTGAAAAGAGGCTTAAAATACTCCTGGTTTTCTAGGCTGGGTAAGCAATTTCATTCGCCCAGATGGAAGAAATGAACTCCTAGAAGGCTCAACTTAAATGGCCAGGTAGCACTGGTGACAACAAATATAAATCACATTAAAATACTGAAATTGATCTGCTTGATTTTGAAAAAGACTCAAAAGCATTTCCAGCATGCCACTGCCAACTCAAGTTTGGCCTGTAACAAAAAAATCAAACTCTTTATAAAACCAGAAATCACAGGCATATTCCCATAACCAAAAATGATTGAGCTATTACAGCTCAGCAATTGACTGTCCATCCTCTGAGTTGCAGCAAGTATGTGAGCACCTGAAGCCCACTTCTGTACTGAAATACAATACATTTGTTGAAAACATGCGTGGGGGATATCTGCAGCTGTTTCACAGAGGTATTAACCACCCATCTAAGAGCACACTAACAGCACATTAGCATGTTTTGTCTGATAAACTAGAATTTGTGAAGCCACTGCTATGTGACTGCTTCCAACCATGCAAATTAACCATTAATCTGTTAGCTGAAAGACTGGGTGCTCACAGTGACACCAGCTCAAATTAAAACTGCTGCTGATTCGGAAACCGTAGAGATTGACAGTCATAGATAGACAAAAAGCCTTTGAGACAGCTGCCCTATGGGATACAAAGCATAATCAGACATTGAAGCCAGCAGAATTACATGGATCACGTCAATCACAGTTCTTTCGGCTTCTTTTAAACACATATATATGAAAATTTGAAAAGAAAACATGTTTCTGCATGTATTTTTAGAAAGGAATGATCTACTTTGTGGGGTTTCCTAATGCTCCTGTATGCAAATCTACATGTTAATCAGTCCGAAGTCACTCCCTGGCATACGATAAATATTTAATTCTTTGCACTGACATTACAGGTTGAACACTTTAATACTCCTACCACATTACCACGAGCAGTGAGGAAATTTCTGAAATAATAAACGATATTTGATCATTCTCTGCTATAGCCACTGCCAAGGGAAAGGTAAATGTGACAACACAAGAAGGTGACAAAGAACTTGAGGAACTTGTTCATTTGGCATTATGTGACAGTGGCAACGTGCTGCCTCATGTCTGTGTAGAGAAAGAACTTCTAACAGAGTAAAGAACTTTTTCTTGGCCTCAAAGCATTTAAACTTCTTATCCAGTGTCTGTGGAGAAGCGTGGACACTGGATGAGACAATTTTTCAACACTTTCTGAGAAATAATTAAACTATCAACATTTGCCCAATCATCACTGGGCATGTGAAGCATAATTACAACCTTTTCCAGTGAATGCATAAAGTCTGGAGCAGGTATATTCTCCAAAGGCAGGACTGAGACTTGGGTTTCTCCTCTAGCAAACATCCAGGAGCTCGGACAGCTAAGTTCTGATTTGCCTACTGTGCAGAGGTCCCAAGGAAAGAAGTATTTGCATAAATGTGGTCCCTTGGGAAGATGCAAATCCCCTCCCTCCCAGCTCTGCCTTGGACTGGCTGAAAAGTCCCAGACCTCAGCTTACTCCCAAATCTCGCATGCCCAGAGTGCCCCAGGGTCCCACCACCACCCGCCCTCTGCTACCAGAGTAGCAACTGCCAATTTCTCTTCCAGCTCTTTTCAGTCCAGAGAGCCAGAGCTGTACTCACAGTCATTTTCCCATCATTTTTAATTTACAGGTTTTCCAGCTGCATTTGATCAAGACAGAGAGAAGAAACCAATGATATAGCAGAGCACTTAGGAACACTAATTGCAAATTACTCTTAAATAATACATCATTCCTCTCTTAATTATGACAACTTGCACTCTCTTCAGAAAAGCGCACATCTGCTAATGTATTTTTCCAATAATATCAATATGAAGTTGCAGAAAAAGGGTAGAGTAGTGGCTGCTTTGTATCTCAACCTGCTCTCAGCCTAAGTTTCCCTGAATGTCCATAAAGCTTCTCTATTTTTTCCTTTCTGACTTAAAAAATTCATTCTAAAGATACATTTTTTGAGCCGAGGACTGCTTCCTAACACTCCTTTCTGAAGGAAAGGGTATACCAGGAACCTTGATTGCCTTAATAACTAAGTAAATATTGTATTTCACATTCATGTCCAGAGGCATTTGAGGCCGGACCACTGTAAATTCTGGAGATTTCGCATTTCTACTTGCTTTAGTGCACCAAAATCCTTGACACCATTTCCTCCATTTAATTTGCCATTTCCCTCAGTACTTGTATGAGATATTCAAAGATGCTGAAGCTTTGGCTGCCATTCCAGTTCTACACATGTCCACTGCCAGAGTCTCCAAAAGACATCCATGACTCTGAGTTCTTTAATGTCCTCTGGCCAAATATGAGGATGGCCATGACAAATTCTCAGCAGTGGTGAGTGAGCCCTAAGCATTTGCTCTGGCACTGAAAACCAAGCACACAGCGCATAAGCTTCTGCACCCAAAGAAAACAGACACCTTTGACAAAAGGTAAGAAGAACTGTTTTCCCAGCATTGTCCACTGTGTATGCAGTGGAGCTGCAATATGAGCTCTGCTGTTCTTGATTGAATCCCCTGGATGTTACTGCTTCTTGGCAGCACAACAATATAAGTCCTTTAATTTGAATTTCTAAATAAGTCAGAATGTTGACTACTAGAGCTGTTCATATTATTCTGTTGTCTAGTATTTCCATCAAGCTCTAAATAAACATATAACCTATAACCTGCTGTTACTATAACCCAGTCTGGCTTTGGGATCATCAGGTGGCTGCATTTAGCTGGTCAGCTGGCTCACCACACCAACATCACCAAGCTAATCATCTAAATGAGACACCCTTCTCACTCCAGCCAATTAATCACACATCTGACATGCACAGGCTTGAGATTATTGCTCTGAGCAAACAGTTTTCCTCACCACAGAGAAAACCAAGGACAAATAATGAAAGGGAAAATAAAACACATCCTGAATCTTAGAGAAAATCGGGTGGATCTTAAAAGAGATTTTTCAGTCTGCAGTACACAGGGCATACATCCACTTACTGAAAATGTAAGATGGCTTTTTAGGTTCTCAGATATGCTGGCCTATGAATCTCTTTGCCCTGATATAACCTAGAGCTGAACAGAGGATAATTTATTTTCTTTTGTTAGAGTTCATCATTCAACTGAAAATCTTCTCAAATTTTACAGGAAAATCAATATACTCAAAATACCTGTTTCAGCGCAGAAAAGGTGAGAGGTCTGATGGACATTTCTTCTTCTTTTCAGAAGTAGTTACACTCTACATTGGTTCCCAAATCATTCCTTTAGAAAACCCCTGCAACCAGTTACCACAAAACATTTCAGCTTCAATGCACAATGTGTAGTCTCTGTCACAAATTTTTCTCACCAGCCCTAACAGAACTGCAGCCCCAGCAAAGCCACTCTTCCCAGGCATCCTTTTTCCCTGTCATTGGCAGAGGGAGCCTGTTCTTGTGTTTCCTCAAAGAATGTAAAATAGGAAACAGTCCTAATGGTGACACGTCCCTCATAGATAATTAAACAGAAAATCTGGCAGATTTTCAGACAGGCTCTACCTGCCTATGAATACCAAGTAGCTTTGCTTGACAGTCAGCTAATGCACCGGGCCCCCTGCCTGGGCTGGGTGAGTCTCCTGGAAGACTTTAAACAAATGTTTATGATAGATCAGCATTACACTGCTCACTTAGTCTCGTCCAAGAGACGTGACACCCACAGCAGTCTTTGATGACTCTTGTAAAAATCCCACCCCCTTCCCAGCAGCACTGTGCTTGCTCCTACTAGGTTTGCTTTCTAAGCAGTGCCCTGCCCATTTCTGGGTATTTTCACTGGCAGTCCCGTACACCCAGCCATTAAAAGCCAGGCTATTAACTGGTGCTGCTCAGCTGCACTTGTAGTCGGATTTCCACTTGTTCCAGACAATGATTTTAACGCTGTCCTAGTGTGGGGTCTATTAACCCCATAGTATCCAGGTAGGTAAAAATGAACAACTTTCCTCTCCTCCCAGCAGCCATAACAGTTGAAGTGTTAAGAGCATACTGAGGGCTCTTTTTAACAGCACTTGGCACAATTAAGCTTTAATTCAGAGCTGTTATTTTACAGTTTCATTTGTTTCTGCCAATTTTATGTTTGAAAGGTGGGGAAAGCATGAAGGAATAACAATTTAAGTGCTCAGCAGATGGAGAACGAGTACCTCTTATTCTCTCCATCACTGCTGAAAACAGAAGTATTCCACCTCTCAGGGATCCCTTGCCAAAAGGAGGAAAAATCAAAACACCTCAGCAGTTACCAGAGTGTTTGAACCATCACAGACAAGTATGTTTCTTTGCAATGCTGCACAGGGAATGTAGCTGGGAATAAGACAGGCACCTCAGCAGCACCACAAACAGTGGGTTGTCAGCATAGGGAATTGCATCTTCTAGAGATCCAGGTACTTTTCAGCCTGTCTTTTTTCCCCTAACACTGTGGATACGAGATGGGGAAGGCTACAGAAAACAGTGTTCCTAACATGCCAAGTTGCCACCAAGTGTGTGGGCTGGTTGTGCTTCTACTTTTCTGTGCACGGCTCTTTGCCCCTCCGTGTATCTGGCAGCAATTCACCTCTGCACCAAGAAACAGGACAAAACCCACTCTCCTCCAGGTATTGCACGTATGACACAAAACACACACTCAGGCTTTATGACTAAACCCTGGCATGGGCAGATGGCACTGCAATTAAAGAATCATATCAGCTCATGAGAGGGAAAAGATCAAGAGCTGCTTGTAGAAGAAGTGTCACGGTTCACAGGTTGCTGTTCAAGCTGGAAAGGGAGTAGTCCAGAGCACAAATGACTCTAAAACAAACAAGACTTTAAAAATCACATCACTCTGAAATGGTCCAAAGCAGGACACGTGCTGTTGCTGATGGGGGATATCCTGGTTTGTAACTCAAGGGTACTATCTGGGCAGAGCTGCAGTAGTTCCATCACAGTCGATGTCATTTCAGTGTGTTGGACCCACAGGTCCTAGTGGACACCCCCATACAGGAAGTCCTCCAGCACATGGTGGTGGGGCAGAAACCACAGCAAGCAATAACCACCCTGGGGCCAGATACAGAAAATACAGAACGAGGATGGCAAACTCAACAGTTTCCCCATCCCCAGCACCTCCCTGAAAAGAGAGAAGTAGAATGTGGCGCAGGATCCTGCTGGGGGGTTTTGTATTTGACTCTGCTCTTCAGCTCACTGCACAAAGTGCTCACATACCACAGTAATGAGAGCAGTAGAAATGCCTCCAGAGGTAGAATAGATTACAGACAGACAAACAAGAATGTGGCAGCTAAAGGAATAATCAGAGCTTCCCTCCACAGGGAAAGGGCAAGTCTCGGCACTTCTCTCTCTGCCAAATCACTTCTAAAAATAAACTAGGGAGAGAGATCCAGGCCTAACAGCGTGACAAGAGTTAAAGTGCAGCACTGGGAGCCTGTCATACCTCATGCAGCTACAGAATTGATCCACTCAGAGGACACAAATACAAATATTTCTCTGGCATCCTCCACTATGGGCACAGGTCAGGTCCTGGCCAGGGTACTGCATCAGCTACCACCCTCCATTTTGGAGCACAACTTTTACTTTTTCTAGGAAAGGTCAACTTTTTTGTCTTTTGCACCCCAGTAGAATAAGGCACATACTGAGCACAGGCTCAGTAAGTTTCACTTGTGGCTCATTACCCCATGTTTTTTTAAAAATCTACCATTTTTTGTGCTACCACCTTAGTATCACCAACAAAGGCGGGACCCAAACTTCCCTGTGAGTGGGGGCTAGAGGAATGCAAAAACCTTGCTTGACTCCTGTTCAAATGAATTGTAACAAACACATTTTTTTCCTGTCTGTGTAAGAGCACAAGAAAAATCAATGCTGCAGCTAATACACTCTTCCATGGAACCACAGCAACCAGTAGTAGATGTCTGTGCTACAAAATAAGACTTGGCAAACCCACAGTGCTTTAGGGTCAACAGAGAGATGTCATTCCTTCCTGCACAAAATCATTAACACTGACGCCACAGATATGCTACTTGTAATGCTGAATAAATACTCCAGAAAGATTAATAATATTTTCATTGAACTCTCTATTTAAAGGGATATAGAAGAACCATTTCATTCCTAAGCTGATAATAGGGTCCACGTGTGAAAACAATAAAATAATAAAAACTACATGAATAAGACTTCAATGGAAAAAGCTTTACCCAAGGAAAAGTTTCTACATCAAAGCAGGCAGATAATCTGACAATATTTTCTTCTACAAAATTGGATAAAGTTACTTAATGATTTAAACAAGATACAGTATTATAATTTTTATTAATCCCTAAAGAGCTACAACTAAGCTGCAGAGGAAAATTGTCTGCCTTATCCTGGTAGGAAATCTAAGGTAATCATTCTTTTTTTCTGTTTTGCATGATCACGACCAAAAATGCAAACCAATAACTGATTTTCTAGAATTACGACTGCAAACATTAGTGGGTTTGGTGCAGAAGTACTCAGAGTTAAAGCATGCAAGGACCTGATCAGTTTTTGAAATCAACAGGTGTAGGAGACTCCATTCTTTCTCATGTTCCTTGTGCAGCTATTGTTCCTTGAACAGCAGCTCACACCAGGGGCCTAGGCAAGACATGCAGGATGTCAGAGAGAGCAAGATACTTCTCAGCAGGATGTGTCTGGACTCATGAAGTAGGGAAGGACCTTTCCAAATAGAAGAATTTCAAGTTGTTCTCTCTCAAAACAACTAAATACTAACTGAATTCTATTACAAAAGGCAGAAGAGAAAAATAATGTTCTTTCCCTTTTGCTTAAACAAGTGAGATATCTGTGGTGTAAGGGATAAGTACGAGCAATAATGGCTGTAATAAGCAGCCCAACTGATATCAAATGAGACACATTCCTTGTCCTTCTGTTGGGCCATTGGATTTTCTCCAGTGCATCTGACACTTACTGCAGCAGCAGAGATGTGAGATTGGTACAGGTGTTGTAAATTTAGGAGCAGTAAACTACACAGTAATCGGTCATAAGTGAAGAAACCACTTGTAAAACCACGATCTGCTACCATTTTTTATACATTCTCAACAAGTTCTTTTCCTCTCACATTTTTTCACTTGCCCAGCCCTTGCCACAGTCAGTATTTTGTTCAGTGGGATATGTAGAGCATGGCATCTGATGACAGCCTAGCCTTGAAGCTTAGCCCTCCATCCTAAGTCTTCCCAAGGCAATGTAACTAAAGATCTCCAGGTTAAACTGCTGCCAGTTAAAAAAGCTGCCAAGATGAGAGGTAAGACAACAGTAACTTACCAGAAGCAGAAATTGGCACCTTAGGAGCACATTTGTAAAATGAACATGCTGTCACATAATTCCTACAGAACTGGAAAGATCTTGCTGGTTCTTAAAGCATGTTACAGCTCTCACTTGGCTCTCTGCGTGTATGTAATCCTTGTCATAATTACATGCATATGTTAGGTATTATTTATAATTCAAGACAAGAGACAGATTTCATTGTTCTGTGGTCACTGCTGCTCTGTATGTTTGTGCTACATAAAGCACAGATTTACTTTGCCAATCAAAATCTGGTGTCTGAGATCCTGTGATGGACTGACCCTGACTGGACACCATGTGCCCAACAAAGCCACTCTATCACTCCCCTCCTCAAATACACAGAGAACAGAAAATATCATTAATTACTCATGGGTCAAGATAAGGACAGGGAGAGGTCACTTACAATTACCACCACAGGCAAAAAAGATTTGACTTGGGGAAATGAGTACAATCTTTATTATCAATCAGATTAGAACAGGATAATGAGAAATAACTCCAAATCTTAAAACACTTTTCCCTCACCCCTCCCTTCTTCCTGGGTTCAACTTCACTCCTAATTTCTTTCCTTCTTCCCCTCAGCAGTGCAGGGGGATGGGGAATAGGGGCTGTGGCCACATCATCATGTGCAGCATCTCTGCTGCTCCTTCCTCCTCAGTGGGAAGGTTCCTCACACTCCTCCCCTGCACCAGCGTGGGCTCTCTCCCACAGCAGTCTCCTATGAACTGCCCCAGTATGACTCTCTTCCAGGGGTGCAGTCCCTTCAGGAACTGCCTGCTCCAGCGTTGGGTTACCTGCAGGACTACAACTCCTGCCAGGATTCTGCTCCAGTGCCAGCTTCCCATGGGGTTCAGCCTCCTTTGGGAATCCCCCTGCTGCAGTGTGTCCCAGGGGCACAACTGCCTCCCCACAGTCCATGGGCTGCAGAGGAACCTCTACTCCAGCACACATCAGATGCTCAAACTGTTTTATTTTCTCTTACGGGTGGCTTGGGGACAGCTCAGTCTCCTGAAATGCTTATTTTGAAAGTCTGTCTGGTCTATTAACAATGCAAGTGTGCATTGATTTATACCACTGATGCTGCTCATTACACAGCCAGCCTATAAAAACAGAACCAACCTGCTGAAGAGATACTTGAGACAAAAAATATGTCACTGGATTACAGCTGGGTTTGCTTTCCTCCCTTTTGTTACCAAGCAGCCTATTTAGTCTGCAGTCTGCTTTTAGTTTTACTCCTTGTAAGTTCATGATGCAGAAATCAAACACTGGGAGATTTATAATTTCAGTTGTTCCTGGAGGAAAGATGGCAAACAAGGTATGTCCATGAGAGGACTGCTGGGTAAATGGCAGGCAAAGTACATACAGCTCTGAGAAATCCAACCATGCTCATCTAAATTATTCAACGTGACCTAGTCAATGAATATTGCATCAAAATTCAGAGTAAGAAATAAAAAGTTTGTACATGAGATTTATGTTTCACTCTATGATTCACATTGTAAGTGGTTTGATTAAATATTTATTCTAATACTCACTTGGGTTAAGAATTACTGCAATCTGTCTATACAAAGCTATGCATAAGCTCATAGGAAATTTTACAAATACAGCAGAAATGCGTTATTAACCTCCTAGTTTTACTCTAAAACCATTTTTTCCTTTCTTGATAAAAAATCCTGCCAATATAATTTATTCCTTTCACCAGTGGGCTGTTGATCTTCACAGCTGTTGCTCATGGGCTAAATCAAGAGAGGTTTCTGTTAAAAGAGAATTCAAGTTCTCAGACATCTCAAATACCTTCAGAAGCAGAAGTTTGGTAGAGGGAACATTAAAGGAGGACTTTCATAAAGTTCAGGTAAGCTCTGCTAAATCACTGTGATCTTTGATACATTTCAAGATTTAGATCAAATTATTCAAAAAGCTAAACTTCTTCCTTCTGATATTTCAGATAACAACACATCCTTCTGCTAGAGGGAATGATTATAACAGCTTGGCTTTTCTCAGCAATCAGCCTAAAAGTACATGTTATTTTCTTGAGAAGACAAAGAGATCAGAAACATTTACATGAAAACAGATCTGAATGTTTAGAACTAGCAGGTGATATTGAGAGACATTTAATAAGACTTGCTCTTAAAATTGTTTATGGCTCAGACTCTAAAAATGAGCTCCAGTTATGTATGTCACTGTCATTTGTCATATCATCAAACAGAAGCCACAAGTCATGATTGAAAGTGTTGATTATTGGTAGCTGACAGCTGCTTGTACATGGAGCTGAACTTGAGGAACTTTGTTGTCAGCTCTAGCACTGTTTCATTCACTGAGTTACATGGTCCCCGCCTTTAATTTTCTACCTCTGAAAGAACTGAAAAGGTTATTTACCTGTTATGTGTTGTAAAGCTGAGACATAAAAGGCAATATATTACCACTGTGTTGCAGTTTATTAATTAATGTAGTAAAAAGGCACAATTGTATGTTTTTCTTTGTTTAGAAGCATAATGGGCAGCCTGTGAAAGAGCTTCAAATTTCGCCTCTGCTAATTTGATAGAGGGAATATCACTTCATTAACTACAAAAATGGCAAGCAGATTATTATTCTGTTGGACTGTCTTTGCCAGAATATATCATCAGACCTGCATAGATGGTCAAAAGTTATATGTAGTGAAAAATATTCAATGTCTCTCATCTGCTTTTACTATAACTTCTGTCAGGGCTCTTTCAGCCAGCCAAGTAAGAGTATCTGCTAAGAGTTATTTAAGTTCACAAGCCAAACTCTTCTTTCAGCCTAGGAATGGGATGCAAAATGAATGAGGCTTGTCTTGCTTTTTCTCCCCCATTATTTTTTAGCAATGGACAGAGATCTCTAATTCTCCAGATCACCAGACCAAGTGTCATTATAACTGAGCTAATTTAACTGAAGAGAATATACCAGTACAGATGCTATGGGCTTGCCTCAGTCCCAGAAAAAAATTATATTAAAAAAATCATGGTATGTTTCCAGTCTCAGTAATGTCACCAACCTTCTGTATGACCTTAATCAATGAACTTTATTTCAGCATGCTTTTTTTTTTCATTAGTTAAGACATATATAACAAATAAGCCTGGGACAAAAAGTGTTTTGAAACTCATCCTGAGGATTCTTTAAGCCTAAAAATACAAAGTCAAAAATTGGTGTTAATTCACTGCCTTATCAAACCCTTTAATTTCACTGCTTAGGTATAAGCAGAAATAATCGAAGCATGAGTACCTGTGTTCTGAAGCAAGAAGAGATTATCACAAGCACGGGAATTTAGATCCACCACTTCAGACAAGCTGCAGATAATTCCTTAACAGTTCTTGGAAACAAAGCTACATGCTGTGGTCACATTCGATCATTTACTTCAGAAAGCTATTAAATCTTTATTGAAATACTGCAGGTAATTAAGAACTTGCAACATCCGCTGGTAAACTGCTGCAGATGCCACAACCCTGGTGGCTGAAGTTTCACCCACCTTTCCTGTTTCAATTTAGCTGACTACAGCCTCCAGAGAGAGGATCTCAGAATGCCTCTTCCTACTAATTAAACAACTGTTTAATATGCTGTGCCTTCCTTTGACTATCCAAGGGGCATTTCTGAGCCTTGTATTCACATCAGGTCTGGATGGTCACTAAAACAGCACTCTCAAGGATGTGCTGTCTACAAGCAGTTGAAGCTCCTCCCTGCACATTCATAAAGGCAAACCCCTGGTTGCTTTTGCCTGGCTGGCCCAAGGAATGTATCCTGGCACAGCCCCATTGCATTACTGATAGGGCAATCACCCTAACCTGCATCCAAGCACTGGATAGCATCCAGTCCCCAGTGCCCTTGTCCAAGCAAACCCTTCCACCACAGAACCCAGCTGATATGCTGCAACCTCTGATCCCAGAGAGACAGAGCCTGTTAAGGGCAAAGTTTGAGTAGATCTCCAGCCTGCACAGGAGTGTCTGTTAAGATCCATGGTTCAGAAGAAGACAATCTGGCTATACAATCCAGATTCTCTTTTTCCTTACTTCTCTAGTTCTGTGTTTGATAAGCAAAGCAACTATAAAAATAATAGGAGATTATTTTACAGAAAATATATTCAGATACTTCTCTCTCTCAATTAAGTCTGTCAGGCCCTCTCCCAAATTTGGCTGCTCCTGAAAGCTGGCAAAACCATCATGCAGCTGTTTGTTCCAAGCTCAGTGCAATGCCCAGATTCTTTACTCTGCATTTAAGAAAAGGAAGGTTGGTTGAAGAATGGCACTACCAGGAGAATGCTGGTCTCAAATTCCTTCTCCTCAGGAAAGGTGTGGTAGGCAAACAAATAGGACAACCCCATGACAACCCTGTCTGTTGTCAGCTGTGGACAGGACAGCTGAACACAAATCCAGGTGAACACTGTCACCCCAATATGTGAAATAATATCAGATATCTTCCTTTCCAGTGTGATTTGACCAACTCATCCAGTACTGCCACTTCAGCATTTCCTCCTCAGCAAAGAGCAGACAAAACAAACTGTCCCAAGGAACTAGGCCTGTGTAGGCTGTACCACCATTCTTGATTGCCTTTCCGAGCTGTGAATCATGCAAGTGCCTGTGCAAGGCAGTAAGGTTTCTCCATTGCTATGGGAACACAGTACTCTGCAGCTACTGCAATATTCAGCCCACCTCCATAAAATACCACAGATACCAGCCAAGTACCTGAGCAAAGAAAGGTTTTCAAAGGCCAATGTGCTATTAGCATTTAATAAGGAGAAAGGAAGGTTATTCTCTTTCAACAGCTTGAGACTACTCCAAGCAATGGAATTGCTGCCGGCCTGCTGCACTCAACAACCCTTCCTCCCCCTCACCTGAGATGTTCATAAAAAAGCAAAGTCCTGGCAGTAGAAAAAAACAAAAAGAAACACCTACACTCAGAATAACACAAACATCAGCCATCCAAATGTGACTGAATATTTGTGGTCAGTATCCAGCTATTAGGCACCCAACAATTTGGATCGTCTCTGGCCTGAAATTACCCTCCCACAGACCTCCAAGATAGGTACACAGAGAGCATTCAGACATCTGTACCTCCTCGTGGGCTGAGGCTAGATGGCATTTTTTTCCAAAGAGCTGAAGTTTTCATCTTTTCTTTTATCCACAAACTAAAAAGTTAAATATAAAAAGAAAAATGAGTTTGTTTCCCATCACTGGTTGGCACAACTTTTATGTATTCTGGAACAATAAACAAGGACACTTGCATGGGATTTGGTTTTTTGTTAGGCAAAGATATTAGTGGGATTCAATAGGTTTACTTCTGGTTTATTGGGCTATCCTACTTTAATAAGCCAGTTCTTACACAAACATATTTTGCCTGTCAAGTGGTAAGATGAGGCATAAAAACGAAGTTGCAACAGAATTGAGTTCAGCGGGAAGGGAATTAATTATTTCTCTTTGAACAAAACAAAAGACAAAAAGTCTTCCACACATATTTTCAGGATCATTCTGAATCTATTAAATTACCGATCAGTCAGAAAACACTGGGGGGAAGGAGATAATCAGCTGTATGACAATTAAATGCACTGTAAAGCTGCTCTCACTGGAACTTTCATGCCTGTTTTTTCTGTCTTCACAGTGGCGATAGTGAAACGCAGAAAGACTCTACAACTCGTGAAGTTGTAAAGTAGGTATGTATTTATTTGGTGTGGGAGCTGTAGGGATTGAAGGAGTACAAGAGGACTTGCCACAACTGCAGCCTTTGCTGAGCCACATCAGTCACACACACTGAAGTTCGAGTTTCTGGATGCAGGGTCCAGCAGTGTTGGAATGGGAAGACCAGTCCATGAGAACTGGCCAAAATCCAGGATTTGCCTTTCCCTGAGGTAATAGCTAGCCATGGTTTCCAGAGTCTCCCACTTTTCTGTACAGGCTGATTGCAACAACGGTGTGAATACGATTCCAGGCATGCAGTACCATACCTGATGCATATGTGACCTCAGTCAGTCACGGGACCCTCCATCTTCTCCTTTTGACTGTCAATGAAAGTACCCACACAATGCTTGCAAGTCACAGGAAACCTATAAGTTACCCTCGTGACATCTGATCCAGACAATGGTCATGATTTGAAAGGATCTATCTGGACCTTAGAAGAAGTTCACAACAATCTCACAAATGATGACCAAGTTTAAACTTCTGTTTCCTAGAAATCTCATAGAAAATTTCCAGCTACTAACCCAATCTAACTTGACTTGAAATTCTGAGACACACTGTGTTAAACAATAACATGGAGTCCAATCTCTTTTAGTGGTGGTATAACAGATTATCTCTTCCTTTATCTACAGGAAAAAAAAACCTTATCTCCCCTCAGTCTTCATTATTCTAGAGAAATAAACAACCATGCATTGAGTATTTTTTTCAACAAGTACTTAAATATATATATTTTCTATTTTATTGATCATCCCAGTAGCCCTTATGGGCACCTTTGTTTAATAGACATCCAGGCTTCTGTACATGTTTCGTTAATATTATCTTACTCTGAGCTTAGCAGTACTGTGTGTTGGTAGTTGTCAGTTAGCCATTAAAGCACAGTAATTATTTCAGCTCTGGTAATGCTGCCATGTGTTTCAGCTCTTCAGTTTGCCTAATGCACCACTGGAGGACAGTCAGCTGTGGATATGGTGAGCACAGTACGCATATGTTGGGTAGGACAGGATACAACAGGACAGGAGGAAACACAAGTTACTGGCCATGCTGCTACAGATCACAGTAACATCAAAAACTAAAAGTTCAAATAGCAAAAAGAAAGTATAATACAGGTCACAATAACAGAGGTCTTTATCATGAAAGAGTAAGTAGCTTCAGTTTATGCCATGCACAAGTACATGAAATTATAGTGATTTATGCTTTTTAAACAAAAGAAGTCTTTTGATTAGTCCTGTGGGGGAGAGAGTAAAGGGCTTTGTATTTAAAGCTTCATTTTAACCAGGGAAAATTACTGACTGCTGCATGAGGCAGCATTCAGCTTCTTTCCCTTCCCCGAGCAAGGCGCCCGGCTTGCCTCGGGAATCCAAAGCCAGCAGGACGCCTTTCTGACATCTCCCTCCTGAGCAGCCGTGGGTGTATCTACTGACATTAACCAGCAGGAGATCTCAAGGAAGAAAAGCCCTATTTGAAAAGGTTTCACAGCAAAAGGAGGAAAAGTCTTTAAAGGGAAAACTACACAGCATGCTGCTCCAGAAGCCAAGTTGAACTTTCATTTTAGATCTGAGCATTCTGTAAAAGCAGAGTGCTCATCTACTTCCTACAGTAAATTATTCTTCCTCAGCTATATTTCTGTACACTTTAGACTTCTATATAAATTTCTATAGAAAAAGATTATTATAATCAATTATAATCCTAGCAGTTATGTGGACCCTTTCTGCTAGATGCCAGAAGTTGAATTGTTACCAGGGAAAAAAGCACTTTGCCTTGAGAGAAATGGGGCAAAGGATTCCAATCATGCAAAGATGATTAACTCCTCTCCAGGTAATCAAAACCTGAAAATATTTTCAGGCAGAATCTATGGAAAAGAAAAGCAGAACCAAAAGCAGCAAACCCCAAAGGTCTTAAATCCAGCTAAGAAGTTTGGCCTGCAAATTAAGCCAGGGAAAAATCTTTAGCAGACAAATAATGCTCTGCCAACATTGAAAAAGTACAAGCACAGAGTTAGGACAACTATAGAGTCTGACATCAACCGCAGGGAGATGAATATAAGAGTTAATACAAAATGCAATTGATAAAGATGAATATGGTCAATACCTCAGTGCATACTTCGATCACTGAAAAATCTTGTCAAACAGACTTGACTTGATACTTTAATGAGCCAGCCAAAATGTGGCTGCTTAAGTCTGGTTTTATTGGCACAGTGCACTTATCTATTTATAAAATTTTACAGTTAGTATAGTGCAACACCCATATAAAAAATTAGCATGACAGTTTACCAATGAAGTATGCATTAAACTAACTCAGACACAGCTGAGATCTCAAATGGCACAGGAAGTATGGTTGTTTGCAGAGGTTTTTTCAGGAATTATTATTAGTAGTAGTATTAGTATTGTTATTATTGTTATTATTGCTATTATTATTATGCTTGAAGCCACTGAACATTTTCACCACTGTTCAGGGGGTAAAAGTAACTTCACTACTACTGTAATGCCTGATTGATACAAGGCCTGGTACAGCAGCAAAGAGTGATGAAGGCAGGACAGCAGCAATCTGGGTTGCTTGGGAATCCATTCCAAAACTGTGTATTTTTGTAAAGCAAGGTGAAAAATGATACAAGAAACAAAGGGCACAGGAAAGTGGGACTTGTCTCTGGAAGGCAGCAAGTCTGAAGGAATTTAGGTTAATGAGCTACAGCAGCTAACCTCAGGTTCTTCATTCAGTGATGTTACAAAAGGGATCTGCAAAGAGAAGACTGCTAAAGGAGAAGAACTGGAAAACTACTGTAAATTATAATCACTACTGCTACAGGGAAATTGAAATTGTGAAAGTGATGCAGAAGCTGCCATAAAAAAATCCAAGTACAGCAAACAAAATCTAAAATGAGATTTAAAAAAACTTAATTTACATAGTTTGCCAGCAATAAGGCATCTGACTGCATCACAGGGTCTAACTATTGCCAGTTTTAGAAAAAAAAATTCAGATGAGAAAGCCTATATAAAGAGCATGACCAACCATATGTTTGATTCTAGGAAGATCTATGTCAGTTCTCCATTTGTCACTATCTTTGTATCAAAGAGGATTTTGTTCCAGAAGTAAAAAAAAAAAAAAAAAAAAAAGAGAAAAGAAAAATAAAATAAAATAAAAAAAAAAAGAAAGAAAGAAATAGGGGAAAAAGGGCCAATTTGCTAAGCCTCAGATGGCTAAGTAAAATATTTTCCTTTAAAAAGTTGGGCATTCAGCATGACAGTCAACACTGACCCACAGTTCCCTAGTTAACCCAGCACACAGCAGCAAAGCTCAGTGGTGTGATCCCCCCTTGGTCACACAGCAGATGCCCTGATGTCCTATTGGGAACTCTGTGCACTTCTGCAATTCAGGCCTGGATCCCTTACCTGGGCAGCACCCACCTGCCCTTCAGCTGGTGAAGGCTCAATGAATTTGAACCATTTAAATCAACGACAAAAAGAGGGAAAGGAGTGAAGATTTTTCAGATACAGATATACATATGGAAAGGCTAAAAAAAGAGGAAAGGGAAATGCATCTAAATTAAGAATATTTTCCATGGTATTTTGATGGGTAGAATTAACATCTCCACAAATAGGACAAGCAGGTCATCGAGGAGTTAGGACATGCTATTCTCTGAACACACTGTCATGTGCCTTAACTACCTGTCACGTGCCTTAACTACCTGTCACAACTAAAATGGGTTACAAGACCTAGAAATAAATCTGTATTTGTGGATAACAGACCACAGCATCTCAGACAGACCATGGAGTCAGTTCAGGGTCTGTTCCATATTATGTTCAATTAATTTCATGTTTAGTTTAATAGCATTTTTGTGCAGTTATTGCATAATAACAACAGAGGACAGCCCATCTGCATGTTCAGTGCTCATATATAATGTCTTGAGTGTCAGCCAGGCTGCACTCCAAGCCCAAGACCAGCAGAGGTTTTCTCTGAGTCCTGACTCAGGCAGGGCAGCATGTCCCCTGTGGCTGCTGCCCCCCGCTCCATTACACCTCCAGCCCCACAGCCCAGCACAACCACCAGACAGCAGGGCAGTAAAAACCAGACCTCTGGGCTGCTCTCCTGAGCCTCTTACAACTGGCCCAAAGTGACACTCTGTATATATGCACAGCTGAAAAATCTGCACACATTTAAGCTGCTAAGTACTGGGTATGTTGTTACACAAAATATTCACTGACCTCTTGCTGAATGTATTTTAATTGAAGTAATTATTCACTCAGCTCCAGCTGTTAGAACTCCAACCTGATATGTCTGAAAGTAAATAGCTTTTCAGATTGGTTGCTTAGAAAGCTGGAAAGTATCTGCAAACTGATATGCAGCTGGGAAAGAAGTCTTCCCAGACCCATCTGTTTGCATAGCTTCTCTCAACAATTTATCGATAAGTTTTTAATGCTCTTATCAATGAGTTCCTATCAGGTTAGCAGCCTGATCTGGGGATGAGAAGCATAGCCAGGGAGAGGCTTATGCTTTGTTGATTTCCAGCTGACTCCGAACTCTTCAACATTCTCTTGTTTTCATCAAAGTGTAAACTGAGTTTGAACTTTCAAGGTAGAAAGTGCACTTCTGGAGTTTCCTGGTGAGGATTTTTTCTCATTAATTAATCATTTTGTTAAAGGCTTGGATTTTCCAAAGCAATTGGCAAAGCCTTCACTGATTTGATTTGGAATGATTTCATCCTAAACTTAACAATGTTTGTGCTTCCCTAGAAATAATATGGTGTCACAAAAGAGCATTTTTTTCCCTCCAATCTCTGAAACAGCCTTATGCTGATCCTTCTTGAAGGATGAAAAAATGTGTAGGTATCCAAGTTCAGTAACGCTGCCCTGCTCCTGTGGCTGAATAAGAGTTTCCAGAAATATCCCCATTAATGAGAATATCTCAGTGTAATGAAAAGTGAGTCTGGACGACACAAGGGCTAAATGCCATTTCTCTAGGTAAAGCACAGTGTTACCACTCAGAGTAGAACAGAGAGCAAAACATTTTAATCCTTTTAAAGATTATCCAAGACATTAAAAAAAAAATTTACCCAAACAGTTAAAGCAAGTCAAGGTCAAATTCAGGGAAAAAAACCCCAACCAACCAACAGATTTACTGCTTCCCAGCCTTATGCTCTAATGGAACACAATCAACACTGGCATTAACAATGCCCATTTCTTATGGGTTTCTGTCTTGTGGAGGAGTTCCCTGGGGTGTAAGATGCATTTTGATCCAAAGCCTTCTCTACAGCACAGCTTTCAGAACCACCCTTTACAATAGGACTTCTCTACAGTCTAATAATGATGTAACTAAATTCATACTCAGTCTTTTCCCACTGGGCTCAAAAATTGCCCAGAGAACTGTCAGTATATCTCAATCACCACAATGGCGGTGGTCTTTCAGAAACTGACCTAAGGAACACTCTGAATTTGTTCAGCTGCTTATCAAAATGTTTTGCAAAGTCTTTTTTACATCTTCTGCTCTGTATAGATATCACAGTTTGCACATATCATCCCAGGTATTTCTAAACATGCCAGAGGTTTAGCTGAGCTGATTATGCTTTGTGATTAGCTAACTAAGATTATATATAAACAACTGAAAACTTAAACTTTCAGAAGATCTCTATCTAGCAATTGATACCAGATCCATCACTAGGGATGATGGTTCTTGACAGTGTTTGGTAGTCTAGTAACAACAGAAGAATTAAAAGATCTGTTTTGTTATCCAGTCAGAATTCCAAACATTGCTTACAACACAAGTGAACTTATTTATACATTAATTACATTTAATTTTAAAAATTTAAACCCATGGCACTGCAGAAGAGATTTATAATGCAAATGACCAAAGCAAAAAGACTGTTTAGAGAAGGCAGAAAATAATTACAAAGACTTACACAGTTAATAATGGCTTTGCTCATAATACTATCATATTTCTTTTTCATAAGTTAAAGTTAGAAACTGATCATCATTATCAGAGAGGCCTCAGCTTTGTTGATTTTGTTAGACCTTTGGCAATTGCAATTTTACAGGTTAATGAAGGGAAAAAGTTACTCAGTTTCACATAATAAATAAAAATCTGACACTTTTTAATGCACAGTGAATTCTTCTCGAAGTGCTTTTGTCATGAAGAAATCTCCCCTACTAAGAGAACACCTAAAATTGCTCTACATGCACAGAGGACGTTGAGTCCCCCCTGGTTAGGCAACTGCTCTTTGTTAGTCTCCAGAAGGATCTATTAAGACAGTGACTCCCACATTGTCCCTGTAGGCACCAGGAGTAATGGTTCAAGTAAGAAAGGAGAAATTTGAAGTAAGCTGTATGAGGGACAGAACATAAAAGTTTCTTTAAATAAACATAACTAGTGCTACTTAGACACTGCAGACTGCAGGAGATGGCACAAAAGCGAGGAGAGAGTTTATGTATCAGCCATGTAAACAACAGTCACAAAGTCATCATAAAAATAAACCACTTTCAGGTTCGTAATCTCTCCAACCCAGCCGTTCTCTGTTTATAAGAGGGCCTCTCGCTAGAAGGTGCAAGGCTGCAAATCCCCTCAAAGGACCCTGAGCTACACACAAAGAACTGCCAAGGCAGACACTCAGTGCTGGCCATGGCCACCCTCTCCTGGGGCTCAGCCGTGGCCTCCCCACCACCCACCATCTCAAGGACACCCAAGCTTGGGCATCTCCAGAGGGTTTCCCACCAGCCCACTGCGAGTTGCCCACCTTGGCTTTCAGTTCATGTGCATGAGAAACTGCATTTACAGGTGCCACCTCTCCTGCCCCAGTCTGCCTCACGCTCTGCAGCTGGTGTCAAAGAAAAATCCAACAGTTCCCTTGTCACCCAGACACTGGCACAGATATGTTCCTTACTTACACTGATCTCTCCAAAAACTTTTTTTCCAAAATGAGAACACACATTTCATGTAAGCATTTTTTATTGGGCTGCTCTGTCCCCTTAGGTTAGGCTGGGTGACTTCTCAGTGTCCCGACTCGGGTGCATATTTTATCTTTGTATTTTATAAGTTGTGAAATACCTGAGGAAGAGACTACTGTAATATTTGCATTTCATACAGTGTTAGGAATATTATGAGTGCTTAACAAATATTCATCACATCCACATACATGAGGGAACACAAACAGAAGAACCAAGATGGGAATGTTGCTTCTAGCAAGGAAATGAGGTATAGTACAACAGAGCATTGCATTTCTCACGCTCTATCCCCTGTGTGTCTCCAAGCTTACTTTGGCAGAGAATTTCTAATTTTTAGGGGTTCTTTGCTGGTACTAGCAGGTTTTAAATGAATATGAAATGAAGGAAAAATACTCCACATTGAAATAGCATGTGGCACTGTACCCAGATGTCATATTCTAAGAGACATCTTGACTGGATATAAATCGAAAGGTATCTCATCTAAGAGACGGTACAATATTTTCAGGGCAAGAATTAAAACATATATAAATCTATTCTAAACATTCAGTTCACCCCTTTGATTTCAAGAATCCAGATTTCCCGAAACAAAGAAATTCTGCAAGATCTGTTTTGTGTACACCAGTGGAAGCAACACATCTGTTATTGCCAAGAAGTTTAGTTAAGAACATTCAGAATAGATTTGCTGCACAATGTTAGTGGCGCTGAACCTGAAAGCAGTCATTAGAGAAAGAATTTATTCTTGTAGTAACCCCAAGCAAGAGTCACCATTCAGCCAATTTAATATCAACAGCAGTAATTTCAACAATATGATATTTAACCACAATCCTAAAATGGCTCAGTCTGGAAGAAACACAATATCAGCATTTGAAAGAATGCATCCCCAGCAACATCTGAAGAGAGAGGAAAGATCCAAGGCCACAGTGGCTTTTTCATGGAGTTGAGTACACAGCTCTTGCTTAAACTTTTTCTTAATTGAGGTTGCAAAAGAGTAAGCTGAGGAATGACACAAACACCGTTCCTGCTGGCAACAGAGTGTTCAGAGAGCAGTAACAAAGGACAAGTTCTTTGCTGTGGGACGGTCTGGATACAGTGCTCCACCCCAGCCTGTGCACATGCCAAGCGACACACAGGTACCCATCAGCCCTTTACAGCTTTTACAGTGCTAACTCCTAAATGCATCATCAAAGGAGACCACAAAGCCCATAGATAAACCCTTTTTTCCTCCTGCAGTTCTGTCACTTCCTTCTCTCCTCTCTTCTCCAGCAAATTCCCCCTCCCCATAGACAAATTCCCTTCCATGCCTGCTCCCCTGAAAATGTCCACCAATGGACAATATTTTCACTTTGCTCTCATGACCCCTAAGCAACCCTGACTCAGTGAAGCCCAGGCTCCAGTCCCTGAGCTAGATGCAGTTTTTCATGACAAATCATTTGGCCTTGAAACTTTCCTGTGGCTTTTGGGAGGGAAGATGTAAGTTCAAAAACGTTCAAATTGTTCAAATTTTGACCCAAATTGACAATGACTCTATGAGACTGTCCTTATGAATCCTATCCTTGTGTCAATGTATTCTTTGTGTGTCTTACCAGGCTACATGATTAGACCTTTCTGCAACATTCACATTTCTGCAAAAATTTCACATTACGTGAAATTCTATTTCCACTATTTCCACTAAGATCAAGTTCATTTTACAATTAATTTCAATGGAGAGCATTGCAATCATTAAGGAAAATAAGTAGATATAAAAACCAATATAAATGTCCATTTCTCACTATCTGCTGCAAACAAAGCGTGCTATGAAACTGTTCCACCCAACAGACTGAAAACAAGGGGACAAATGTAACATCCTGAAATAAAAGAGCACCACTGCTTTTGTAACATGTTTCATACGCACTTCCATCTCAATAAGCAGAGAGGAAATAAATAAAAAGACACCTAAAAAAGCAAATGAATATTTTAAATATTTTTTTTTTTACTACAGAAATTTGCACATCCTGAGATTATTGGTCTGATCTTTATTAGTCTCCATGCTCTTACAAAAACCTGTGTTCTCCTCACTATAACACTGAAGAAACACTGCTTCATAGCTGGAATTTCTCTGTAGCATTCTTTGCCTCCTGAAGTTTATTGTACTCCAGGAAAGGATAATCTCAAGATGTCACAGACAACAGAAAAGTAAGGATTCCTACTGATAGCTCCTTGACTAATTGCCATGAATGCATCTGCCATACCAGCAGGGTTTTCTATTGGTGTCAGCATCTATTTCTCCTCCAAACATCAGTAAAACAAGAAAGTTTTGCTGCTGAAGTATACACTTCTATCAATTTTTCTGTACTACCTGTGGATAACTTGAAAGGCTTAAAGTATTTCAATAAATTAAATAGGATAAGTAGGCACAAGTTCTCATGAAGGATCAGATAACTTCAGGGCATTAGGAGAGAAAATAAGATTTAATCAATGTTTCTGTAGAGGGTCTCTTGTTCCCTTATCACTTGCAAGAACACAAATGTACTGGTCCTTATAAATCTTAGATTTTACAGGCAAATCTTAGACTTTACAGGCTCCAGGAGCTGGTTGTGACTAAGCATTCCCATCTGTCAGCACAGTTGCCTTGACTTAGCATTATCTAACCTCTGATGACACAAATTAAATACACCCACTTCTCATTCAAACAGTGAACAGAGCTCTTATCAGACAACTCGCTCCAAGCAAACTGATTTAGGGAAGTGCATCACCACAAACAAAGAAGTTATCCACTCGCTGGATGTTTTCAGTAACTACAGTGTCACTGTCTACAGTCAGCTATCCTTTACCAGCCTCCAACAGCTCTGTCTGAAGCAGAAGGGTTACTGTGCTGTGACCAAAACAGCTTCTAGTTATCTACTCTAAGTCATTCTCTTAAAATTTCCTTTTTTTTTTTTTCTCATGCACATACACACACATCGTTGAAGTTTACCATAGCTGGTTCTGAGCCAAGAACACAATCTTCATTTTTATCACATATTATAGTTGAAAGGTATTAAACAAGCATACTCCTCTGATAGATTTCTTGAGGGGAAAAAAAAAGGAAAAAACAGAACAACCCAACCCCCAAAATTCATATCCAAGTGTTAATTTGATACATCACAAACTGTTAACTTCTAACAGTTCTTGTTATCATTTCTTTGCAGCTGTCTCCAGAGGAGGACACTGAAGAATGAAAAACCACTCCAGACAGACCATGGACTTTGCAGTCAGGAGCACCCTGGGAGTACCAGGCACTCATCCTGGGAGGTGCTGCTCCTCTGAACAGCCCATACAGAGCTCTACATGTGCCACAAGCTGCCTGGTGAGAAGGATGTCTCCAAAATGCAAGTTGAGCTGGGCTAACATTACCTTATGCTGACATAGATATGCTTTTCTTAATTATTATTGTTGCAGCAGGTGAAAAAAGCCAAGGAGTGGATATAAAATGCATGTCTGTATAAAATCGACTGTACTCAAATGTCCTGTAAATTCAGCTTTTCCATGTTTAAGTTCTCAAAAGAATATTGATGGATATACTGGCCAATTTGGATGGAATTCTGAGATCACTTTTGATAGAGATCTGTGAGGTCTCTGTGTGATATATGCATGCAAAAGACTGGAAAGGAGCTCTGTTTTTTAAGCTTTGTAGCTCTTCCATTCACCTCGAAGAGGAATGGAAAGAATGACGACAGTTGTGAAATTTGTCCCAGAAGTCCCATCAAAATTGAGTTATGGGCCCTGGAAGACACACATTTCTTTATTGAATATTTTAAACTCTTATCTTTGCAGGAAGCAAAACCAGACCATTTCTAAAACAGAACTTCTGGTGATCTTGGTGGGAGGCCTGACTTCTCCACTGGCAGGCTCAAAACACCTTGGCTCTGTGCTTTGGATAGAGACAGAAGATGTTAGTGAGCCAAACTGAAATCTTTTCCTACCTTGCCAGGTAAGTGCTCATAACTGAGCCCTTTCTGCTGCTGGTGAGAATGCCTTGAATATTTATGGGAGCTCCTCCTTCCAAAATAGCCACTCAACATGTATTTGATGAGATGGAGGGTGCATAAAAGGATGGAGAGAAATTGCAAGAAATGGAAGGAAGGAAAATGCAAGAAATAAACCAGCATCTGGTGCAATGGATTAAGTCTTGTGCAGTCAACATCTTAGTTACGTTGTCACTCATCTCTGCATCCATACCAACTTTACCCGAATGAGTTTTTCATTAGCATGGAAGATAACAAGATGGACATAAGAATATCACATGAAGAGACAGATGAAGTTTATTTGATAAATACAAAATCCAGCCAGCTCCAAATACACTGTTCAGTAGTCTGGCATGTTGAACTACCCACATGCAGGGTGGTGTGGATCCCAGCCAACTTTGGCAAGATGTGGCTACTGAGGTTGTGTGAACTTGTGAAGTGTTTCACAGGTTTCAGAGGGGACTAAAATCCTTTCTGAGGAGCCAGCTGGCTGGTGTTGCACAGTCAGCACAGACACCGTGTTTCACATGATAGTACCAATTTTTCTGTCTTACTCTGTACACAACTGAGCAAGGAGGAATTGGTCCAGAGAGATTCCTGACTTTACATTTTGAATTAAGTGAAGCACTTGAACACTGGGAGTGATGAACCAAGACAAAACTCAGAGCATCCCTTTGCTTTACAGCAGTGGAAAGAGGTAAAAGAGGTCATCAACAGTAGCAGTCCCTGGATGCAAACACATATAAACTCTTCATTTTCTTAAAATCCCAGCTCACTCAGCACTCAGAGCTATGAGTCTTCTCATGGTGAGGCCAACCATGACCCAGCTTTTCTCCTCTCACAGAGTCAGAAAAGGCTGCAAGGGGACAAGCTGGTAACAGCCAAATGCTCTCTCCTGCACAGACCAGCCTTGGACATAAATTGATGTGTTCTGTTGTATCAGTGTCACCTCTTTGGGTCAAGATAAAAACAGAGGTTCAGCATTTCCACATATTATTTCCCATTTACTCTCATGAGCAGCAGCTTTGACACTTAACCCATTTTGGTTTTCCATCCTCTACAGTGCCTTATTTGCATTCCTTCTGCTCACCAACACTTGCTCTCAGCTCTGTCATTCAATGCTGTAGGTTTGGTCTGAAGACTGCACAGCCAGCTTCTCCCAGATTTTATCTTCCCACAGGCAAACAAACTTTAAAATTCTATTTACAATTTTAGGCCACTAAAGACAGTAAAGAAGAGATACAGCTTTCGGATGAAGTAGAAATAACAAAAAGAATGTCATTGCTTATTTCTGTAAACAAACTACATGAAGCAAATGAGTGTGTTCTTTCTCTTTTGAAACCCTTAACCATCAAACACAATGATCTCATGCTTCTGAAAACAAAGATGAGTTTTGAGAGATTTATTTTAAAAGGATGAAGACAGGCTGCAAACAGATTCAAAGGGAAAAGCAATAGAGGTGGAAGGTACTGGACCACAGAACTTTAAATTACTTTAGTGGAAGCTGTGAACGTCCTACGTGGCTCAGAGCCTGGCCCTCACTGAATGCTGGTGTGGGGACCCTGCAGTGTTTCCATGTGATGTTTGGCTCTCAGCAACATTATCCCGTACCCCTTCAACACTACGTACACCAAAATAAAAAATTAGTTAATTTGAGAGAATGCAAAGACAAACTTTTCCTACTCCAAATAAACAAAATTAGTTGAGTAAGATAAAACTGATACGGGTTTATAACATTATGAATTGGGTTTTTTTTCTAAATTCAAAAGCAAACATAAAATTACTTTATCTTCCCTTCCTGTTTTGTTTGTTGCTTTTGTTATTGCTTTATAGTGAGCTTTTTTCCACTCATCCCTAAATCAAACCATAACTGCTGCTTGGAAAAGTTGTAGTTTTTACCCTCTCTGCTCCTGGGTTTGGGGACACGGCAGAAGCTGAGATTACTAATGGAAGAGTTGAATTCAAGTGATGGAAATGGTTGCAGAAGGCCTAAAAATCTCTCTGTAATATGCTATATTATAACCTATAGCAGCATCATTTTAGCCAGGTCCAGAGCAGAGAGGCTCACTCTTTGGAGGCAATGCTCTGCTACCCAAAGCTTTTCAAGACCATCTAAACACAGAGGAGTCTGGATGGCTCCCAGCACCCAACACAGCTTCCCTCAACCACACCTGCTCCTCACATCCTGGGGCCAGCCACAGGCAGACAAAGCCTTGATTTGCACCATGGGCATAATAAATAGGGATTCAGGTTTTCTTTAAGATCCTTTCTTTTGTTGCTGCCCCTCCAAGCACAGGGCAATGTGGTGCTGAGTAAGAGAGAAGCATCTTCTGGCGAAAGTCCTGGAGGCAAGCACTCTCCAGGGCCAGAAGCGATAACCCAACACTAGTGGAGACACTGCTCACAGATAGGAATTCCAACCAAAACTTCAGTCTCAGGCTTACAAGGGACTAAGATGGACTTAACACCCTTAAAGCAAATAACCAGGAAAGATATATCGTGATGGCCATTGTGCAGGGGCTTTAGCATCCAACAGTGCTTAAGGAATTTCTCTCTTCACCGCTAATACTGAAATTGCACCACAAACAGGCAGTTAACCTAAAACTACCTCAGGGTTAAGTCCTACCGGGCTCTCACACACACACACATACACACACAACTTCTTCTGCTCCATGAGAGTTTATGGAGGCAGTTTATGGAATCAGACCTATAAAATCTAAAATTCTTGCAAGTGGCCCCTGCTGGTGTCCCCCAAACCACCATTGACAAGTCTGCTCTCGGCAAGAAAAGTAGCTCCTTCCCGTGCTCGAGGCAAGCCGGCTCCAGTTCAAACGTTCAAGCTCTGCTGGGCTGGCTCAGGCAATGTTTATAGTTCAGTGGTAGGGATGAAAACTTACACAATGCTTTATGCTGTCAAAGCAAAATGTGATCGTTCCAGACTGTGCACTGACATTATTAAAAATATCAATTAAGGCCAAAAATGCACTTTTACACTGAGCTGCTTGGATTAGATTGTAACCAGCTCAAGGATAAGAAACACTGCTTGTTTATCTTAATCACATTTTAAAATCCAGGCCTTTATATTATCTCCCCCCACAACAGCCATTTCAAGTGACAAGAGGAATTCTCCAGTGGCTTCAAATGGATTTTTTCTGCCAACACATTCCCTCTTCACTTTCAAAGTTTTGTCTCTCCTATTTTTATAACTTTTAGGAAAACACTACCAACTGGTGATTCCCCAAAAACAAAGACACAAAGCGGAAAGAATAAAAAAGTCAATGTACATCAAGAAACACACAGGACAATTTGCAACATAGTGCCAAATAAATGCTCATTTGCCTCCATTGGAGGTCAGTGAGGCAAATTGGTGGGAACTATTTGTAATTACAGGTTGATGAGATACAATTGTGGCAGTTGTGTGGCCTTTTAATGATGCCTTTTGCTCTAATTTAGCTTTGGAAATCTTACAAGAAATCAAAAACACCCACAGATCTGCAGGTTCCCAGACTGTCTATTTAAATGTGTTCAAATAAGCCAGACTAATTTGTTTCGAAACTCCAAAATTTTATCTCTTTAAAATCTGTGAAATGTTACTGCATATGATCAGTGCATTGTGTTGGATGAATATCAACAAGTCCCACTTGTGTCACATCTGGAAGTTCATATATTACACATTAGAGAATATGATCTGAACCTTCAGTTCTCCATGACTATTCCTACCAGACTTAACATATTGTAAAAAGAGACTGAATTGCTCCTGATTTTACCACAAATCTCCTGAAGCTTCCCTTGAAACTTGGTTATCAATGTAAACTTTAAAAAGAAAAGATCCTCAAAGTCTGAAGTCCAGGATACATATAGAAAAAGTTAGCAAAGATATACTTCTTGTAAATCTTATTTTGAAGGCATTGGTGAACTCAATCCACAATTTTTCAAAGCCTGAAGTTGACAGCATTGCATAAGGCTCCCAGCTGACTAAGTTGATGAAATGATCCCTATCATATGCCAGAAAGGAAGGAGAAAACTTGCACCCCTAAACAACCCCTTGTGCCTGGTGATACCTTTTGCTGACAGAAAGATGAGAAACAGAGGTTCAGTTCAGGTACATTCACAACTATAAGTATAGAGCACTTAAGATTATTTTGAAGTTTTCCATTACTGGGCATCTTATTTTGTTACTACTACTGTTTTTACCAGGACACTATTGATGCTAATCAAGTTTATGCTTTAACTAAACTTTCTGCCTGAAGCCCACTTGCAACACTTCTCTGGGAATAAACTTCCTGATGTATAGTTTCTTCCTACATATCACTGACCAAAGGAACCATTGCTGTTTTCCCATTTCTGAGAGATTAGGTATTTTGGCCTGTTTAGGACTATTTATAACAATGATTACCAAAAGCAGGCCAGAATGATGGCTACACTTGAAGAATGCCTGTCTCAGTGACAGGATATCTGATCTTAGTCCCGTGTTATCAAGGCACATATTTAATGCAAAAAATTACCTTCTAAAACAGACAAAACAGAACTCTTGTGCTGTAATCAACCACTAGCCCCAAGCAGGGCACTCATGTATAGAAAAGAAAATGGAAACTCTTTCCTCACTGCATCTCTGATTTCTTACCCAACTTCTGCAATGGGCACTGGGAGGGCATTTTCCAGGTGGGACGGAAAAACCAGAAAACATAATTTCTGTGTCTTTTTAATAACACCTCTGTCCACAGCAACAGTCTCTATGTACATAAGGACTGCAGAACAGTCAGTTGGACTCTTGGCAGACATAACCTGGTGGAGCAGCTGCACATGAGGCTGTTACCAGCAAGAGCAGCTCTGCAGCTACAACTACACCAAGATCTAATGTTATTTTTACTGCATGCTGGCTTTTTAGTATTATTAATTATACAAATTTCTGAGGTTTCCTTTCTGCATGAAAAAAAAAAAAAAAAACAACCCATAACAAACAAGGCAAACACTTAGGATCCTGCAGCTTGTAATACCAGGACATGGACTGTAAGGCCTTTTACAACATCCTGGGTGAGATCCATTGTGTTAACACTGAGATTCTGTTAGAAAGTGAAGGACACTCCTCTCCTGCAGGCATGGTGAGACTGTCAAGCTCAGGGATGTAAAACAGAAGGGACATTAAAATAAAATTCCCTTTTTTATATTATCTATGATTCTTTCCCCCATTTTGCTGACAGCCTGACAGTTCATGAATGCAAACATCCCTTGACTCTACACCTTCAAGAAGTTAGCTACTGAGCCTGTGCTTTAACTTTTTATGAGCAAAATAGGGGAAGTTTTCTGACATATTCACATTCATTTAAATCTGTACAACTGCACTCACTTAGTGAGTGCATGGTAGAGTTCCCTCCTCAAACCAATGTTTCTCCTGAACCAGACTCTTTGCCCATAATGTATGCCAAAACCTTCTTAAACTAAGGACATAAATTAAAATAGAAGAAATATTAATTCAATAAAAATCTATTACAGTCTTAAAAACTGAACAAACTTTGTCATCTACTGAGTTTTAAGTCAGGACTCCAGCAAGAGAATTATACAAGAAGTCATCAGCTTTTTCCCACCATGGTGTCATCCCAGTGCTTCCAAAAAGCTCATTCTTGGAGGCTTAATCCTGACTTGTAGCAACTGACTCTATTTGTCCTAAATAGTCAGCTGAAAATATGTTCTACATTACAGTACTGCACAGAGAGTCTTTTAAAAGTCTTGTGATCATTGAAGTTAAAAGTCTGATGAGTAATGTTGTTCTGTCTAAAGTATATGTCGTTCCCTTTGCCTCCCTGCTTTATTTTGAGACAGATATACTTAAAATAGTTTTAAACAAATATGGAGATTATTATCCAATCTGAAAGATTTAATTTAGCATTTATATGGGTTTTAAATGCATGCCAACACTTTCCTTCATTTCAACCTTTGGCAACTGTTCACTATTCACAATTCCAAAGGCTGCAGACTCATGTCTGATCATTTTAGGATATATGCAGTTGTAGCCAATAAAGACAGCGCTGATTTTAATTAAAGTTTTAATTGCTTTCTGACACAACAACATGAAATCCTGATCACGTGAAATTGTGACTGGCTCCTTTAAGAGCTGGTGGGTGAGGATTGCCAGAAACAGCTTTGTCCATCACTTCCTATTGGGTAAGTATAAATAAATCCTAAATCATCACTCCTGATAGCATCAGTGGCAGCTTGGTAATCCAGCCCAATTGTAAAAATCTTTCCAGAGAACCAGAATATGGACTGGACACAGAAAAAAAGCAATCCATAAATTAACTGTTCTGTTAAGCTGTCCCTGCCTTAGGAAATTCTTTGCTGAGGAAACTGGAACAGCTATAACAAATGTAATATATATTACAGCAATTCCTGAGGTGGAGTGGACAAATCCGGGCATAGGAACCCATGCTCAGTCACTTCCATGTCACCAGTTCAAGTCTATCCAATGTCTCCTGGAAGCAAAATCCCTGTGCTGCCATAAGGTTGTACTACAGCATCCGTGTTTCCCAGACTTTCCCAAGTCTTTCTTACTTTTTGCTCTCATTTGGAATACATCTCCCATGCCATTCACTTACATGCCCACTCCAGCCATTACTGATATGGAAAACTCCTGCATTTTGGAAGCCACCCTTTCAGGTGTTTGGGAAGCTGGAAGCATGGCTGTGGCTCAGTCACCCACCGAAGGAACCACCAGCAAGAGTCCTCCCAGTCTGACCCAGGCACCACAGGTGGGTGGAAGGAGCCTTAGTGCCCTTTGGGCAATTTCTCCAGGCACATATCTGTGTCAGAAACCACTGGGATGCCCAGGACAGCTGGTCCCATGCAGGCAGCCTTGGGTGCTTCCCCACGCAGGGCCAGGCTGCGCTGCTGTGAGCAGGACACTGCGTGCATAAATAAATGACTTCAGCCTTGGGGCTCTCTCCAGCACTAAACTGCTGCTCAGAAACATCCATCACCCACTCAGTCAGGCTGTGACTTGACAGACACTCCAGAGCCATCAGCTGCCATGGTCTCTACCTCAGAGAAATGGAGATTATGCACGAGCTCTGCACCTAGGCACCAGCCAGGGCCATCCCACGGGCACTGGTGACCACCCTGAGCACACTGAAGGACCTTTGCTACATGGAAAGTGAAGGTAATGTTCGGTTGCTTTTTATAGGCTTCCTTCAAGTCATTTGGAAAGCCACTTACAACGTTTACATATTTAAACATATTACATCATTCTGCTGGGAAGATTTTATTTCTTGTTCATTATTACCACTGTATGCTGGAAAACAACAGCAACTTGGATATATCATTAGTATTTTGTGACAATTAGACAAAACATTGCAAGGTCTCTCTGTACAAAACATTTTCAGGTTCATCAAACATAACTGTGTGGGCCATGCCAAGAGACAGGCTTTTTATGTGGCTCTTGATGAGAGCTGTTAGCCTGTCTATAAATGCTTACCAAACCATCCCCATATAATTTGTCTCTGTGCTGAGATGTAAATACATTTTGTCTCTTCTGGGCAACACAAGATATAAGCTCCTAAACACCAGCCAATTACAACGCTGAGTTTTTGGGAGTACAAATATGCTTACACAGTTATAACCAACAGCTGTTTTGTGAAATGACCTGCCAGACATTAACACCGATGGGATGTTTTAGGTGTGATTATACAGCTACTTCAGGCAAGCAAAGCCTTGCCTAAGGGCTGCAGGAAGGAGCTTTTATGGTCAGCAGTGACTGGTGAAGACAGTCCCACCCACACCTCTCAGTGATTAAAACCTCCCAATCCTTTCAATCGATGACAACCTCCCTAGTTCCCCTAAAGCACCTTAAAGATGTTTGGCTGCATTTCCCACAGACTATTAAGTTATTCAACACTGACTTTCTGCTCAAGACCTCCTGTATCTTATTGCATGTAAATCACACAAAATTCTACACTAAGCCTTTTTTGACTTGCTGTAGTCCACTTCAAGTGCTCCTATGCACACTGCAAGGCAGCAGCAAACATTGCCTGTAAAGACCTACAGGTTTCCAAACCTCTTATTCATTAATGGAAATGCTGAAAAGCCCACTCTATTAGTCGGAACAGTTCATGATGGAACAGAAGATGACCTTTTGTAACTACAGGCAACAACTGCATTTCCTTAGTGATACCTGAGAGCATTTAAATGCAAGAGAAGGATCTGTACATGAATTATAATGATTATCTGGTTGGAGGCACTCCTATTACACAGATACATTTTTTCACTGTTCAAATGCACTGGCATCTGAACATTTCCTGTGTGAGGGAGCATCCCTGGTACAAACAGTTCAGCAAAGAATTGTCCAATACTCCAGTTAAGGGAAGAATTCTTTTGTGACCAAAAAAAAAAAAGAAAGAAAGCTCAAGTAATCATAAGCAATCTTTGTAAGGGAGAAAAAGGGGACTGATAAATGCAAATTATCCATCAAATGCTGACAAGGCTTGATCAGTTATTCCCAAGCTCAAAACATGTTATTTCTTATATAATTTTCACATTTTTGCTAAGTTCTGCCTGCAGTTAAATCCCCTTCAGCCTGACTGATGTTGATTGGTTTACATGTATTTAACTGGGAGTGGGATTTTTTCCCCAGTGGTAATGCCAGCAGAATAAAGTACTGATCTCCTGAAAGTCAGGAAGACCTTTGGGATGCAGCACCATGGACCCCATACTTGTTCTGCCCATGACACTGTTGATTTCAATGGCTGCTTCATAGCTGGGGCCATGTATTGGCTACAGGAATCCAGGAGAAAGACCAAAGGCTAATGTTGCTCTCTATTTTCAAATCGAACAGGATATACATCAAATCAATACTGTATTCTTCATTTGCAGAGCATTTAAATTAGTATTCTTCAGAAACTGTTGAGCTGCACAGGGCATGTAAAAAAATCCAGGCTAAGTGATTGATAATGTACCATGCAGACCTCAAATTCTGGTGCATTAAATTGAAAAACCCTTTAATTACACCTCACCTACTATTATCTCCAAACTCCCAGCACTGTAACACAACATAGAGAATCTGTGGAGGATCCCCTTAATTAACCTGTTCATCACCTTTTCAGACTGTTTGCTGTATTTTCATGTGCTGCTTTGACAATTATTCATATTTTATGCTTCTGAAATATTGGCGTATACTTGCAGGTAATGAAAGGAGAATCACTCCATCAACTTCAACAGACTTTCAGGCAAAGCCTGAAGACCTACAAGTTCAAGCTGTATTTGCCAGGCATCTGGTTTATTCCTATATTTTTGGGATATTATTAGGCACCTTTTTACACCCTCAACTTCTTCTGGAGCTATCATTTAGCTGGTTTTGAATTTGAATGAATTTACAAATGGGGTATCTGTATGTCCAGATTAATGTACAGGTATAAAAGCCAGAGACTAATTTTTCCAGTTCTAGCTACAAATCACACTTGATGTTCTGCATCAATGAGGACTGATGGCCAAAAAACTACAGCCTTAGTATTGCAACCCCTGGAAATGGCTATTCATGTATAGTAAAGAAAAAAACAAAAAACAAAACAAAACAAAAAAAAAGCCACAAAAAACCCCACAAAAAATACAAAAAAACATCCAACTTGTGATTCACTGGCATTCAAGAGTTTTAGTGGTGCCTTATGCATAATGCAATGTTTTTTTGGTCTTTATTCCCAGGGCTCAATGTATATTCATGACCTGGTAGCACTGGGATCATCTACAGGTTGGCTGGATAAGAAGAAAAGGAACCATTCAGAGCTCTTTGTTGGTCAGGCTTTCCTTCAGATATCACTTGTAAAGCTTCAACAACCAAAAAGGCTGAGGTAGGCTGAAAATAAGGATAATTGGAAATTCCTTCTCTATACCTTAGCAGTGTCTAAGGCTGAAAAGTGGGCCAAGATTTACAACACATTTTGTTTCTTTTGGTAAAGAGACTTCTGGGACAGTTACAGGATAATTTGCAAGGGCTCAAACAAAAAAGTCCATCTCTTGCAGCTTCTGATTATGAGTGATGGGTGGCTGTCATTTTACATATATTAAGAACGTTTTTTCTCCACCTTAAATAATCTTTAATATTTAATTCCTTCTGATTCTTTTCACTTAACCTTAGTAATGCCATGTATCTGTGTCAAAAATGCAAACAACTTTGGCAGATCATAAAATGTCATCTTACTGCACCACAAAGAACTACTGAGAGTATGGAGACTAAGACACAGACTTCTACTGCAGTTCAAATAATTGATTCATTCTACCCAGTGAGTAAATTTTTTCCATACTTCCTGATTGATTTGGAAGCTACATTACACTGAAGCTGAAATGTTGAGTGATAAAGATGAACATTAAACACAACCTCATGCTTTCTGTGTTAATGCACAACAGTATTATGACAGCACCAACATCCAGCAAACAAATATAATTTTGTAATGATATAAAAAATATTAAAATTATTACAAGATGGCTTTCATTCTTTAACCATTTCCTTTGAACTTACTCTGTGGTGCTTCTAAGATTTGTTTGGGATTATTTACTTTCATAGGCTAGGTCTTCAAACAAAATTAAAGAAAATGGAGATGGGCAATCTAACAAATGGCAAGGGTCCATTTTTCTTTACATTTCAAGGTAACAATAGTACATTGAAACAAAAACAACAGTACATTGGTTTAATCCTGCTACAAAGGGACCAGGGAAGAAGATATGCAAGTCAGATGTCCTACAGAACTATACAGTTTTTAGCATACTGAGTCCTACATCTGGTTAATATATGTAGGTGCTTCTAAAACACAAAAATCATCCTGCAATTTATAATAATCAAATCATAAAATTATATGAACTACAGTGTTCTATCATTTTTATTTGTTTGGGGAAAAAAATTACTCTGCTGGCTTCATTCCTTTTGTGCAAATGTTGCCCTACAAGAAGTGATGCTCTTTCCCTAAGAGATGCAGAAGTTCTCCCAGCTCCTGCTGGTACCGCTCTGATGACCTGCACTGCTCAGGGCTGCAGGGCTGGACGCAGTGCTCCACGGCTTTACCAAGGGCCTCATCGAGATCACCGCTCAAACGGTGTATGCTCCTTCACAGGATTTAAGTGTGATCAATATGCCCTTTGGTCTTGTTCAAAATGCTTTTAAGCATGAAATGTCAGTATTATTTGAAGTGAATATTACATGGTAAAAGCATTTAGTATCATGTGTGGAGTTGTAAAATGGATTATTTTTCTCTTGTGTATGCATTGGACAACATCTTTACCTTTCTAAAAGTTCTGCCCTTAGGGAAGATTTGTTTGTAGGTCTCATGGTTATCCATTGCCATGGTTCTTTATATCTAAAATAAGCTTGTTTAGATGGAAAATATATGTTTAGATTTTGGTATATGGAAATACCAGAAGCAGTATTGAAACTTTTTCAGCTTTTTGACATTGGACTCCGTTCTGGAAAGCCCAAACTCTGCATATGCAACCAACGGGTAAATGAAACTTAAAGCAGAAAACAGAGACCTGAGGCCCACAAAACTTTATAGAGATCTGCCCACAGTCCAACAGGACATTTATAGCAAGGACAAGAACTGAACACAGATTTTCTGTCACGTACTATAAACACATTACCACTCTTCCTCCATCATCTTATGCCTCTACTTCAGCTGAAAAATTGACTGTAAGTTTAAGCCAAGTTACAACAGCTGGAGAAATATACTGGTCCCTAGTTACTACAGAGCCTTGTGTCACAAATCTCACAGAAATCAGTGAGTTGTTCTTTAATATGCCAATAGCTTTCTTGTTTCCTCCCTCTTCTTCCAGATCTCCAGCATCTCCTAAGTTGCACACATGGGCTGGTTCAGTTTTTTAATATTATCTGCATTCAATACTGCTTATGCAAACAGTATTTTTAGTTAACATTCAATTTGGATAGGACTAGCATTCCAAATCTAACATTTATCTTGATTACTTTAAGCTAACTGTACCCACAGGTTCTAAAATGCCAGTTTGGAAACTGCTCTGGGCACAAGATAATATGAGATCACTAATTAACTAGGAAGTTTTAAAAGAAGATCTGATTTAGGCCCTGATTCAGCAAACAAATAACATTAAGCATGAGTAACCCCATGGAAAACATGTGAAGTCATTGCATAAATCACACAACATTAAGTGCAAGCTGAAAGCACCTTGTTGAAACAGAGCTGAATTTAAAAGTCTCATATTCTCTTTAATGGAGTGTACTCCAACCAAGTGCCTGGTGTGATGTGGTTTTCTCTTCTCTATTAGGGCAAATGGTCTGAACACAGAGCCAAGAGCCAAGAATTCCTGCTCTCTTAATCTCCTTCTGAAACAGTCTGCATTTTGGACAAGTCCACTAACGTGACTGCATCCCAGAATATCACTTGAAAAATGGGGAAAAAAGTTTCTACTCAGCAACTTCCTCTACAAAATTATGGTTAGGATCAATTATTTATTTAAAGGTCTGTGTGATTCACTTTTAAGATCTTGTAATATAACACATTTTCTACTGTCTCTAATCAACTTGCCAAAGTTGTGCACCCTGTTTATCTCTTCATCTATTGGATTTTGGGGTTTTTAATTAATAAATGTCATGATTTAAGCGCTGATATCCAGAGGAACAGCAACTGAGAAGCTGCAAAAATCCCACTGCAAAAATCCAGCACAAAAGGTTGATGAGTCCCTGAACTGGGCAGCACAGCCAGGAGCACTTTCAGGCAGACCTTGGCACCAGCCCCATCACATCAGCTCTTTGTTCTGCTGCTAGACACCACAAATTCAGCACTCACATTTGCCTAGGAGTGTCACCTCCTCAATCTCCCTGATATCACTAACTTTCATTAAGCCTTACAAAAATAAGAAAGTGGAAATAAAGCCAATAGGCACCTAAATAGATCTGACTTGCAATTCCAATATCATGCTTTAGTTTTTCCTCAGGTGAGTAGTTCTTGCTACACTGCTCATCCCTCTGACTTTAATGGAAAATCTCAGGTACTGACTTAACTGGCCACTACTGGATTCATGGCACAGAAGGAAATACCAAGAAAGGAAATGAGGGAAGCTAAGCATCACAGTGGGGGTTTCTCTGGTTTCACCTATCCTGGTGCTCCCTGTGATGCAATGTCCATTACTAGTGGCTGAGAGCTGTAACTTCATGGAACTGTCAGAACAGGGGAGGCAGTGGGAACAGAGGAGGAAGAGCAGTTTCTGAAGGAGGCTCTGATGTGAGGGATGAAGTTTAGAAAAAATAAGAGAATCCCATTGGTTTTCCCTTTAGCAAATGGAGAACAGAGACCTCGCTATTCATATGAGCTCATGGCATGGATTGTGCAGCAAAAGGAAGGGGACTTTGGAAAAATAGGGGCCAATGGGGAAAAAGCAAGTGTGGTATGTACTAAACTATCTCCCTCACTTAAATCCTTTCCTGGCCTCTCATATTCTTCAGGCAATGATATACTGAAAACTTCCAACAAGTCCCCGTTACTTCTTGTAGCAAATTTAACCTGACCACTGCACTGTTACCTGGTAAGAAGCATGTTAAGAAAATGGAAGAATATCATCCCAGGCTTTATGACAAGACAATGCTGTCTTCTTAGCCATGACTTAGGCATTTTCAAACAGTATTTCCTGTACTATTCAGCTGATGCTTTTTTTTTTCTTTTCTTATGGATTTTACATTGACAAATATTGCAGGGTCTCTGAACAGTGTAAGAACAGTAACTGCCAATACTATAATTACCAGAAAATGCATTCCCACCACTTAAGGTGGAGGCAAGATATTTTCTTAATTGAGTTCCTGGGATAATATTTTTCAAAAGCACAAAAATGCTCACAAAACTACAACCTGCAAATTATGTTTTAATTTGGAGCTTTACCAAGACCTAACACTTAGAGAAGTGAAGAGGGACAGAGAGAGTGAGACAGGCTTCCCTCCCATCTCTGCCTTTGAGGCTGACTTGAATTTATTTTGAATTCAGAAATCTGTCAGCTCGCTGTCTCACCCTGAGCCACTGGGAGCACAGGCATGTGTGAGCTCCTCTGTGTGAAGGCAACCGGGTGAAAATATTTTGCCTGATCTCCATATTTAGGGGTCTGTCATATTCCCTGAACAAGCTACAATTTCACTCATGACTGAAGAAAGCCTGTAGAGCCTCACAAATGCAAGCAGTTACATAATGGCTGCATCTGTTTTTTAATTTTTAGTGGCTTTTCAAATAATGATTGTTATTAAAACAAAGTGTATTTTGTCACAGATGCTTGCAACAAAGACTAATTGGCTGCACAATCACCAGGCTTTGACTGAATGGGCGCTGGTGCAGAAAACTGGGTCTGCCCAGGGTCAGTGCCCCAGTGCCCTGCTTTGGTTGAGGAAAACCCAAGGGCCATGATGAGTTCCTGGTTTAATCCCAAAAACATAGGGTCAGAAATCCACCCTGCGTAGCCAGGAACCACCAAGGAAAAGATACATTGATTTGGCTCATTTCTGGGTTTAGATCTGAAGCCTTACGAGTGTGATAGAAGTCACTCTCCAGGTTCTGGAAGTTTTTGGAAGTGTGATAGCAAGGAATTTGGCCTTGTGAACCCCACTTTACACAGCCCTGTAAAGCAACAAAAGCCAGGAGCTCTCACAGGTCACTTTGCCTTGATCCCGAGGAGAAGAGAGAATGAATCTGTGAGCCCACAAGCCATTCTTCAGTCCCACATCTACTGTGTCCAGAGCTTAGGATGAAGGGTTTTTTTCCAAACAAAGCTTCCTTTTCTTCTCTAGCTTTTAAACAGTGATACCAAAACTTGTTCTCCCCTGAAAGGTCTCATCCATTCTGGTTGCATATCGTCTACATAACTGGAAGCCAATATTTTTTAGACAAATATTGATCTTTGGAAGCTCTCATTACTTCAATGAATCAGACTAAAACCAACATTGTTCAGAAAAGTGAGTGTTTAAAAAGGAATTTTCCTTATTTTTAATGCAGCATGATTTTTTCTTCTTTAAAAGCAATTTTAATTATATTTCATTATTGAATTCATTTCCACAAGATGCATAAGTTATTATTCTTCATTTATATGGTGTCACTGGCAGCATTTCATTACATGATAAAAAACCCCACAAGCCTGTCTGGCCTCAGGGTAGAAATGACTGGAATGACATCTCTGTATTTTTAGTTCAAAAATCAAATGTATATGGGCTGCAGCTCCAGTCCCTTGTGGCAGGCATCCTCCAGGAGGAGATGGCACAGCAAGCATCATGACAAAGGAGAGAAAGTTGGTGATGGAAAGCAGGCAAGAGACTAACGACGGCCAAACTTCTCTGAATTTTACAGACACATGGAAAAGCCCATGGAAAACTATACTGAGTCTAAAAAGAAAAGGAGAAGCAACCATCTGGTACATCTGATGGAATTGCAATCATCCATAGGAATATATAATGTCAGAGAATTGCTAAGAATTTCCACAACTGCACTAAATGGACTTGGGCTGTGGGTGCACAGTCCTGACAAGCTTTAGCTACCAGAGTTGCTGAGCTGTATTCTCTGCTTGAAAATTTACATGTTCAGGTACAAAAAACACTTCCTTCGCTCAGCACTGATGCTACTTTGAGTACAGATTATTCAGCATCCAAATTATATGCTCAGCAAGATCACCTCCATTTTGATAATTGCCTTATGAATGCATAACACAGTAGTGTGGGGATTTGTATTCCCAGGAATGTCTGCTATCACATCAATCGTTAGTCTGCCAGGGATGTGGCTCACCAGTTGATAAAGAAGAGGCACAGAGCACTCTTGGAAATTATCAGTGAGAATCTTATTTAGGCACAGTCCTGTGTTCAATGTGATACAACAAATTTCAGAGAGGCTATGTAGGAAAAGGTCAGGTCTCTGAACAATTTCTGCAGGTCTGGTAGAGAGTAAAGCCCTGCACTCTTCTCATAGAGGATGCAGTGTGCAACACTCTCTGCCCTTGCTGACCCCTCCAATCAATGCAAAGGGACGTTTTAGAGACACTGCTAGTATTGTTGAGGTAAAAAAAAAAAATACTCCATCTATTATATATTTTTACTGAAGGCTTGCAAATTACTTCTCTCCGTTGGGTGCACAAGGAGACAGGATTTGGCATCCCTGAAGTGAAAAAGACCTCAATTACTCATCACTCCCTTAACCTCAGATACCCCAGTAATTGCTGTGAGTCAGTGAGGCACTTCCAGTAAGTGCTCCATACAGGGGCTGATATCCTCTCTGCTCTTTTCCAAAATAGCAACCACTTGAGTGGGAGCAGTGCTGATGTGTGCACACAACCCCCTGGAAGAAAGGGAGGTGGAGGGGCCAGACAGGGAAGCTGGGTGCCTGCTCTTTGCCTGGCTGAGGGGCACAGCACAGCCCCCACGGACAGCAGGAGGGGTTTTACCACCCCTGCTTTACAGGAGTTCACAGATGCTGCCAGAGACAAATGTATCACATGGGGGAAGGAGAATGTAAAGAAGGAGATTTTTGGATGTGCATTCATCCTTCAGAGCCACAGCAGTAATTATCACTGATTAGAGGAAAAGGAATGGTAAGCTGGCCTCTCACCTCATAAGGCTGAGAGCAGGTGCAGCTACCTCAGCACCACAGCACAGGTCCAGAACACACTTCTGAAAAAATCTCCCAGCTGCTTTGATTTGTGCTGCCAAGGCAGCTTATGGACAGACAAAGAGCATCTTTTTGGATGATGCTCAAATGACTGACACACACTCCCCACAACTGGATGCTCTGGGCATTCACAGGGCTGGTCCAAAGTGCAACAGTTCAAATACACAATGTGCAAACATCAGGTCCTTCACACCAACCACCTCTCAGGGGCAGATTCATTCCCTCTTACATATTATTTACTGTATATGTAGCAGCATGTACCAGCTGGGGATTCTGCAGCATTTCTGAGTGTCCTGAGCTCCAAATGCAGGAACAGCATTCAATTCCCTCCATAAGATGTATTTTTCAAGACTGAAAGTCCAAGCTAACTATTCTCTGTCACTTAGATGACTGTGGATTGCAAAGTGCTAGCACAGCTAGTAAGTGAACAAAAGATTGGTCAGAGAGATGGTTTGCTTCAGCTATAAAAAGAGAACATTCAGATCTTAATGTATTTGAGGCATGCAAAAATATTTTGCTCTAAGAATTATAGGCCCAGCCAGGAAATGCCTGTTGTCACCACATTGTACTGTGTGGCTACTAAACTTGCAAAATAGGAGACAGTCATGCACATGTCTCCATCATCCATTTCATCATACCAAGACACACTGCTCTGAGTTTGGGAAAGTTCAGTGCTTTTTATTCTTTCATTTTTTTCTACACGCAAATATGAAAGAAATTTATTTTACAGTATTAGATTAATGAAAATTTCTCTCACATTTTGTTACAAAACCAAGAATTCTTGAAAAAAGCATGCAGCCATCACAGGAGGTTGTTTCACTCAGAGGCTTGAACAACTGCTATGGTTGTTGCCTCCCTCCTAAAGTGCTGTGCTTTTTGAGATGTTTTTTTTTCATAATCTTGTTGCCAGCTTAGGTAAGAGCTGTTCCTCCGAGCCATCTCAGCCTGACTGCAACTCGAGCATTTTCCCTGCACAACCCCAACTTTTGGCTTCCACGGGACTCTATCCTGTTTGGCTGCTTTCCCTGACAGAAAAGTGCCTTCAATCCATATTCCTGAAAATATTAAGTCTATACATGTGGCCTTGATTTGCAACCTCTCTGCAACTCCAGTGCTGAATCTGGGCTATTTGTTCAGTGGAAAGGGCCGAAGTTATTACTGCAGGTAACCACAACTCAGAGCTGCAAATCAGCATAGGAGAGATAAGTCAGTAGAAGCACTAACAGTCAAGAACCCTGATACAGATCCTGTAAAACCAGCACTTTGCCAAACTGCTTAGGCCAAAAATCCTTCAGCAGATGCCTTATGAGTAACTTTTTAGAAATCATAATTTGAAAACCATTGGACAGATCAGCAAGCAAAAGATAATATCACTGAAAGTCCAAACTATGTGGGTTTTCTTTTTTTTTTTTTTTTTTTTTTTTTTTCTAGAAAGGATCAGGAGCATATTCTGTTCTCATTTACAGCCATGAGAATGGATGGTGTCAGGAAACAGCCAATCAAGATTTACATTCACAAAACACAAAAAAAATTAAGTTCAGGTTATTTTTGTGGCCGAATTTCTTGATTTTTAATACAAAGAAAAAGCTAAGATACAATTTCAACAGTCTTAGAAAAACAAGGAAATTCAAGAGAAGTTTTATTATGTCCCAGACTACTGCAACATCAGCAAAGAGGCCTGAATCAGAGTTAGAAAGTAGAAAGGGTAGCTGGCTTGCAGATGAAGAAAGAGATAAATCAGTGGGCAGCTGGGATGGAAGAGAGCAGTCAGTAAATTTCCACTGTCTTGTGCTGGATCTCTTAGTTTCATTCTCAGTTACCCAAAAATTCCACCTAAAAACTAGCAGCAAGTAAATACTATAGAATGAAACAGAAGAGAATAAAGAGAAAATACATGAATTACAACATTTGGGAAATGAAACCATCCCAATCACTTGTATCAGAATTACAAGAAATTCATTAAATTTACATTGGGTCACCTGGAACAAGCTGAATTAGTTGAACAATGAAATGTTAATTCTTTAAAAAAACCCTCTCCAGAGATACAAATGTGCAGAGGTCCAGAGCACACAAACTCCTGAGCTAGACTGAAAGAGCTGGGGTTATTTCTTCAGTGAGGACTATGCACAGGCACACAAAGGGTTTTCAAACAAATTAATGAAAGGGTAACTTCAAATTTGCAGATTCCTGTTTAAATTTCTGCAAATGAGATAAAGTTTTAGGAAAAAACATTTACAAACAGTGCATTAATGAAGAGCTGGAACAGATGTCACTGCAAGGGTGCCAAGCTGCCAGGTAAAATACAAGAGTCACTGTCTCCACCATGAAGTAAGGGATAAACTGGGCAAGGGCAACCTCTTGAGGTCCATATTTTCTATGATTTGTTTCGCACACAACATGCTCCCAACTTTGGCAAGCAGCATTTCAAAAGGTGATCTGTCCATGATGAACAATAGGCCACACTAGTGTCACCTGTCTGAAGCACTGGGCTCTCGTGTGCGTCTGGTGAGATAAAACATGAGGGTCCCCCATGCAACATCCAGCTGTGAAACATCAGACACTTGAGAGCATCATCCGTGTGACAATTCTGAACCACAACTAAAGGATCCCAGGAGTCTCTTCATCAATATGTGTTTCCTTTAAATTTCCTTTAAAATATCCTTATAATTCATTTTGCAGTGGTGGGAGCAAATGGTTTAAACATGCAAAGGGTCATTTTAGGTAATGTGTACCCTCCATTACCTGCAAGTTTGAGAAATATCTATTACAGATATCCTTTAAACTTGATAATGAGCCATATTTAATAGGTTGTGGGATTTTTATGTAAGTAAATTTGAAACAGATTCTCCAAGTAATGAAACAAAGTTGGCAAGCTAGAATTTCACCATGTGGCTGAGCGCTGGCATCACAAGTATGTGGGGGTGCTCAGGGCCCTGCTTCTGTCCCAAGCATTTGGCAAAAAGCCTCTATTCTGTTTCCACTGCCCCATGAGGCATTTATGTTCAAAGAATTTAAATGTTTCCTGTTCCTGCCCATCCATGTATCATTTTTCTCAATGAAAACCTATCAAAGATTTTAACAAGCACATAGTTATTTCAGGTATCTCTGTTTTAGGCACCAGCTAGAAACAAAAGATACAAGAATCTGAAATATACATTAATCATTCTGGCACTTGAATCTCAAATTAAATCTGACTAACCAAAGGGCAAGTTTAACTGTGTACTTGAATAAAAACATTGGGAATAATTCTGGACAGGACTGTATAGCACTGTCTCTGCCATGATGTATCTATAATCTGCTTTTCCCCTAGGTATCCCATGGGCACAGTTAAAACTAAATAGTATTTTACTGAATTTTGCAGCTCTGATTATCCTGTGCTTTATCAACCTTTGCTCTTCTAGATTTCCCAGTCTGCAAAATTAATTATAATGAATTGGCCAGCATGTGTGAGCACTGCTGCCCTTCACTGTCCCAAAAAGGGCTGCCCAAACATACACTATGGGTCAGCTATAAGCTAATAACCCCAGACAAATGTGAACAGATGCTGCAAGCAGAGGGCTTGTGCTCTTGGAACTGGAGATCAGTGTCCATCCTTGCTGCCCTTTTGGAATTTGACTTATCTCTTATTGCAGGTAAGAGATCTTCTATTTAGACAGATAGAAAGGTAGGAATATAGAAAGATAGAATGATAGATATCTAAGGACTGTTTTTTAAAATTATTACTATTATCATATTAATCATAGTTGATCTGCTGTATTTATTCACATTATTGTTGGGGGAATACCACAGACATCCCCCAAGCATATAATAAATACATGCCTCCCACCATCCAATTGGTAGGGAGCAACAAACTACACCAAGTTTTAAAGTAGATGTGCACAGACTTTACAAGGGAAAATCTATGGTGCAAAATTGCACTGCTACAGTAAAGCACTCGAGTGAAAAATACTTACATTCAGCCTTGCAGCAACACTTAACATTTTTACTCTACAGAGCCAGATATCTGTCCTCGAGTATTTTTGCCTCTCTCATCTAGATTATAACTCCTGCAGAATAAAAACTGTCACCATCAACATAAAAAGATCCCTTGACTGTTGACCTGATTTTTTTTTTTTGTCCCCTAGAAAACAACCATTTGAAACTCTGATTAAATGGGACATGCAAGTACCTACTCGCTTCTCCCCAGCGGTGACAAAAATAGCTTTTTTGAGCAAGCACGTCAAGAGTAAACACAAGCTGCTACAATAAAAGAGAAAGTTTGATTTCATAATTCTTCCTTGTGCAAGGAAGCCTTTTAAAGAGAATATGAGGCAGGACCCTAGACAAAGCAGGGGAAGTCCCATGGCAGGCACACAATAAATGGCAGCACCATTAACATTAGGTCATAACCTCCGTGTTGCTGAGCCTTTGTGTGCGCTGAGCCTGCTGCGCTCAGAGCTGCCGACAGCTGTTCCAGGGCAACACATGGCCAAAGAGAAAGCAGCAGCCAGCAAGGGGTTAAAACCTTGCTTTGGGTTTTTTTTGCTGTAAGCAGCACCCCTTGAACTTGCTATTATCTTCCTGCCAGCTCCTCCAGACCTGTCCAAAAACATGGGCGGATGATGTAGGTCTCTGAATTCAATGTAACCATGCCAGGTGCTTTCCTTTCCAGTATAAAATAGATTTTCCTTTCCTGTGTTGCTTTTAAAATGGTCACTAGTTTCTAGCATTTGTGTCAGAAATGAATCATCCAAACTTATTCAAGGAAACTATCAGTTTTGCAGAGATTATCTGCTCTTGTATTCTGACTTACTGAGATTCTCTTCTTCAAATGAAGAAAAAAATGCATTTATAAATCCAAACCATTGAATTTCTCCATTCAAAACAGCAAACAGACTAGCATGCTGCTTCACACCCCAACAACAAGTTTATCTCAAACATCAGATGTGTCATAGACATTATCTTTACAACCTTTTTTTTAACAAGCATTCTTTAGACTCATGGCTTTTCTCAAGGTGCTGGTAACACATTATTTCTGAATAGAATGTATTCCTGAAGTCCAAGCATTGCATATAATAAAAAGATGCAGCTTTTTTTGGACCATCTTGTGGCTACTGCCAAAAAGCACAAAACTATCTTCCTGTTAGGAGTTCATATTTATTCCTGAGAAACAACATGCACTGGACAGAGCTGATAAATAATTCAATAGGGAAATACTCTTTTCTTACAACTAAAGAGTATGCACTCAGAATGGGAAGTACAGGACAAAAACACAGGAGAAAGGACAAAGTTGTGCTGGAAACTAATTCTTCAGGATGTCATGATGGCATTGACAGGGTAAAACACCTTTCTTCATAATACAATTCTACCTCCTCATGGACTGCAGGGAAGCTTTCACCAAGAGGCCTTGGTAAACTGGAGTGACATAAAACGAAAAGTAAAACTGCATGGATTTCTCTAATTACCAAAGCCAGGTCTGTGCCCAGTTTCCTCCATAAGCAGCTGCTGGTCAGGGGTGGGATTTTATACCAATACAGCTATAAATGCAGCCTCCCAGAGTAAGCCCTGCTACGGCATCACAGAATTATTACAGTGCTCACCTCTGTCCATGCAGACAAAATTTCCTCTGAGCACCAACCTTTTCAGGGAAAAGCACCTTTAACTATCCAATCTGCAGCTACATTAGGGAGTGATGGATTGCTTTAGTAGCACTGGTGGTGTTGCAAGTGATACAGCTCCCCAAGAGAGAAGGCCTTAGAAAACTACCTTGGGTGTCTGGTGAACTCAGGTGATGTGTCCTGCATCAGGAACCAGCCATAATCAGTTTGCTGCTGAAATGCCCAGACTGAGGTTACTGCTGCTCTGCAGAGCATAATGTCAGCAACAAACACAGCCGGTAAAGATTGCTGTGGGCTTGAGACAAAACAGAAACTTTTTTTTTAATTAAAAAAAAAAGGCAAGAAAAAAGAAACTCCCATCAACCTTGCGTTCAGACATAAAAATTGTTTGGTTTTCTATCAAGATCTAGCCTTAATCTGGTAAAATCAGGTCTCTTGCTTCATGAAACAGGCCTGGCACAAGCCTCCCTGCCCTGTTCCATAGACAGGACAAGGTTCAAGACTTCACAGCTCTTCAGTCATTCACTGCTTTCCAAATAAACTTGCCATTAATTCCCCCATTCTCTCCCTCGAGTCCTACATACAAGATGCACAGCCATTAGTAACTATTAACTGAGTCTAATCAAATACTTCAGCTGAGTTTGAATGTTGCTATTCAGTTTGGGATGTTTAAACATAATTACAGGCAGCAAGACTTTTTGACATGACAAATATTTTTTAATAACATTACCAGAATAGTTAGTTCTGTTTTCACTGTGAAAGCAAACAGAGCAATTCCAGCTGGAAAGTTAACATTTATCCTTGCAGTAGGGAAAAAAGACAGACTCTGGCAGCCATGCAGCCAAAGAAACTGCTTCCACTAACCAGGGGGAGATGGTGCTTCCAGGGACACTCTCCTACCGCCAACTTTTCTGCAGTTCAGAGTAGTGAACTGTTAAGAACTTCATGTACTGATAGTTCATTCCTTCTATCATTTTCCCCCCAATTCCTTCACAATATCCTGCTTCTCACACACCCTTTGACATGTATCAGGTTGAGTTTTGATGAAAATTATTATTATTTCTTCAGAAAAGGAAACACTGAGTTACTCAACAAGGCAAATCTTCTAACACTCAGCCGAATGCTGAGCACAGAAGGTTCAGAAGAAGGAAGGTGCATGCTAAAAACCTTTGCAATCAAAACCAACAACAATAGAATTTTTTTCACTTGGGCTCATTGTTTAAATTATATTCTATTGCAAGGAGTCTAGGCGCCTTTCAAATGTAAATATTTTACAAGAGAATACCATATGGGAGACCCAGCTGTTTGTTTTTATGAGGAAAAAAATTAAATCCTTTCATTTTGCAAAAATTTTTTTTAAAGCCGAATTCATAGTTACATGCCAACATTTGAATTATCTTCATACAAATGAATCCCTAAATAGTTGCAGGAAGTGTTTGAAGTTGGGGTTTTTCAGTTGTTAAGTACTTAAAGTTGTAAAAGAAATCAATATTGCTATATGTTTATGCATCAGTATTTTCCCATGTTTGATTAAAAAAAAATAGAATACATTGACTCTGTACACATTACTATAGGTGACACATTTAGAGTTCAATAAGGAACGATGACATTTAAATAGGTACATAAGCAATATCAACTACAAAAATAAACCTACCTAGCTAAAAATCAGAGACCAGCAAAAATTTCAGAGCAACAAATTCACCTGCCAAATTAAGTGTCTAATCTTGTTCACAGATAACTCAAACAAAACTTTGCAGATTTTCTCAAATGCCTTGCTGCTTAGAATAAATTGTCAATAAATACTCATACAGTGAGTCAAGGCATAAAAAAGTTGCTTTTTTACCATCTTTAAAGCTCAGTTTGCACCAGACACACAAAGAGTCCTAAGTAGGAACACAGCATCCACATCCCCAGCATTTGTGCTTATGGGTCCCTGGAAGTTACTTGTTTTTCGAGCAAGAACTTGCTGTGCTGGTCTCTAGGGACCAGTGAGAATATACATGCACATCTCACTTTTTTTTATCCTACTAACTCTTTGATTTTTAGACACACTCTTACCACAAGAAAAGAAATAGTTAAGTCATGAAGGAAGCAGCATTCTGGAGAACATCCGTGCTGGAGTGCTATACTTGTTCAGCCCTAGGCCTGACTGTAGGAAAGACTGATATAACCAGAGGAACCTCACAGGGGTGTAAGACCCAGGCACCTGAGAAGTGATGATTCTCCAGGATGCTCTTCTAGCAAACAGTTTTCAGTCTTCTCTGAAAAATATTCTAATTGTTTTGCAAAATATTTTGCTGGAGTTCTTTTAATTGCCCTGTGAATCCATTTATAATTTTGAGCCCTACAACCTCCTGTGACAATGAATTCTCTCGTTTAATGATGCGTTGGGCAGGAAAACTATTTCCTTCACTTCAATGCTTCCTTGTCATGCAACATGCCCTCAGACTTGGGAAATGTGCTGCACCCTACATAGTCAGGCTTTAAAGCAAAGGCTTTAATGTGAGATCCAAAAGTGCAGAAGCTGAAAAGTGCTGAGAGGTTCATCACCAAGGCTCAGGGAATCAATTGCTGCCTGGGGCTGTGCACTAGAGAGAGGTGGAGGGTGGAAAGGGAAAGAAAACATGGTTTTGGAGGAAACATGCTTACACCCACAGATCAGAAAACAGCTACTGAATGGTTATTGAGCTCCCCAGCTCCTGAGCACCCAAAGTCCTCAGCTTTGCAGCAGCTGCTCCACTGGAGCCGAACTCACGAGCTGTTGATGGCAAGGTACACCCTGTCTCCCTTCCTCATATTCCAGCCAAACCTTCCTGCTCCTGGTCATGCTCCTGCTGCTTCTCTCATCCCAGGCACCCTGGAGCCTATTTGATTCTCAGAAAACAAGGACCAGTGCAATGGTGTTGGGTGAGGAAGGCTGCTCTCCTCTTGAGAGTCCACACAATCCATACAGATGAAAGAGCAGCTTCCCCATTCCTGCTGGTCCAGGCCAGTGGCACAGGCTGCACTTCTCCCAGTAGCAGCTCTTTACCTTTTTACTATTGTTTGTGACATTGTTTGCAGCATCTGGAGCTTTCAACCAAACCGGCCACCATACACACAGTAAATACAACATCCACTCCAGACAGCTCAACATCAGAAACCAAATGATGAGCAATGGCTGAGAGAATTCAGGACAACATCTCCACGTCCCAGGCAGGCAGCAGTACAGGCTGCCCAAGCTGCTGCAGGTGAGTTGGGCCTGTGTTGTTCTAGGAAGGCTGTTATTTCCACAAGTTACACCCATTTGGCACTCCCTGGAAGAGGCTGTAATTCAGCACAGCACTTCTGCACTAGCCTGGAAGATATGTTATGAACTGACCACACAGTAAACATTAATTATATCCCTAAATATGACTAGCACTCATGGGACAAGATGGGAAATCCTTCTCCCAAAATAGGCTTGGTGCAGACCCTGCAGGAGAGCACATATTACAAAGCAATGACAGTTTGCCTGGGGTTTGTCTACATAAAGCAAATCTCGCTGATGCTCATTTATTTCTCCACATGCTCTCTGGGATTGTATTTTCTCCCTGATGCAGGCAAATTGTTCCTACAGTACCAACACAGCTCACTCTTCTATGAAGTAAAGTCTCTTCCTGGGGGAAAGCTGAAACCCAAGTCACTTGGGCAATACCTTTCCACCTCCTCACACCTGCAATGCTATAAACCACTGCTATAGCCCACCCTTCATGCTCTTCCTTACCACAGCAGCCTCCCAAAGCATCTGGAGGCTTTTCTGGAAGCAAGTGACAGTGGCAAAGCCTTTTGGTGACAAGCTGGTAAGATCTAGTCACACTACAAAGACTGCATCCTAACACTGATTTGCACAACAGGAAGAAATCCACATGTTACAGCTTATTTAGTAATGCCACTGAAAAGCCAGTCCACATGAGAGCCTTTGCCTTTTCAGTGGGTTTGTGTTTGAATTCAGTGGTAGTATTCAGCACAGAAAAGTTTTAAAATACAAGGGAGAGGGATTTCTCTGGACAACTGGCAATGGAGGGGTTACTGACGTTCTAATGTGTGCTCCAGGCAAGAGCTGACTTTCTGACACTGTGCCCCAAACCATGTTGTTCTTATAATAAAATCATTCAGGCATCAGTCGTGAGGTGGAAGATTACACTGAAATAGTACTCCCCACACTGTATCTTTTTCATTTGCATCATTTACTGCTGGGCATCTGAAAAGAAAGGATGGCTTATGTAAGAGACTTACCCATGTCTGGGAATGTTTTTCATTTCTCCTTCAACACAAAATCTTTCTTCTTATAAAGGGAAAGCCAATGTTTTTTCAAAACTGGACTATACAAATTCAGACATTTCCTCTTTCCGGTTGAAGTATTTTGTAAGCATAAGAGCAGTTATCACTTTAGCCCCATGTTCAGGTTGAGAAGCACAAATAATCTTTTAGATATTAATGAAAAAATATCATCTGTGGAAAGAAGAGGTCTCCAGAATTATCTAATTTGCCTACAAATAACAAATCTATTCATAATGACACAGGGACCCTCTAAATTTAGTACACACAGGAGTGATGCAGGACCTTACAAGTCTGTTTCTCCTGCCAATACAACCGGGCTGCACGTCTGAGGCTGTGCTTGAAGAGGCTGCCCCAGGTGTCCCTGACTGGTGCGGCCACCACTGCCCTGCTGTGATGGCACCAAAGTGGCCACCAGGCTTTGAGAGGCACCTGATGGCACAGGAACTTATCTGAGAGCTACTGTGGGTGCATTTACACTCCAGACACAGAATAGATTCAGTATGTAACTGAACTGCCCTCCTTAACCACTGAACTGACTGCATTTGGGTATCAGCCTACTTCACTGAGCACACTTAGTTATTATTTTCCTTCAAAGGTGTCAGGCTGTATGCTGGCTCCATCTCAGTGCCTCTCATCAGCACTCTGAAAAATTGTATCCAAGTGTTTATTAGGACTAAAAAAACATCAATAGAGATTTGGTAAGGTTTCTTAATTCCATTTGCAGCTCAGGCCTGCCCGTCAATATGAAACATCAGTTTTGTGTGCAGGCCACGTCTCTGCTCCCAGCTCAGGATGGAGTCAGGCTGAAGTTTCCGTGAAAGCCAGGGGAAGGTAAACCAGCATTAAGTTTCTAACGTAACAGCTTCAAAGTCATCACAGAAAAAATTATTATCACGGGTTCCAAGTTTCTATGTAGGCCATTGTCCCCATATCCACCAGTATGCAATGAGCAATCAGTGAAGTTATTCCAAAAATAGAAAAATACATTTTGCATTAATGATAAATTCACTACAAAATATTTTTAGGAAATTATTATTAATAGCATGTTCCCCACTTAGGATTCAAGTACCATCAAATAAAAATAGGCTGCTGTTGCCAACTGGAAAAGTAGCTCCATATGTGTTTATTGGAGCTATAACAGCACAAGTGTCCAGGTGTAGGGGTTATGATTTTGGCAAGAAAAGCCCTAAAACTTCTGGAAGTACCTGATAAACTTAAGCACACTTGATGTGCTGTCCCCCCTGATGCCAGGCCACTGTATACCTCAGCTGCAGCAGTTAATGCAGTAAAGCACAGATTTCAGATGGCATTTTAACATGTGACTCATTAATTTAAGGGTTTACTCATGGACAGTTATCAAAATACTTACGAAGCTACAGCACTCACTCCATAACCTGCGTCCAGACAATCTACTTCATGTTCACTGCCTGGCTTAGTAAGCCTTTATTTATGAGATTCTGGCTACTGAAATTAGTGGAAAATAAAAGTCTAATTTTCTTATGCATCTAGACCCTTAATTCTTACTCATTTCTGTAGGGAGTTAAGAGCATTAAAAAAAAAAAAAAAAGAGTTTGGCACTTAAATACATTCTCAAATCTGCATGCCAGGCAGCAAGCATGTGTACAGGACCTGGGAAAGACCTCAGACCCTCTTTAAGGCTTTTGGTGTCACCAAATGATGAATAAATAAAATTACCAGAATTATTACTTTGCCTGTTGTCATTAGCTGATCTAGGATTGATTTGAAACACCAGGAATGCAATAGCACTGAAATTATAAAGGAAGGGAAAAAGAAAGCTCAAGTTGAAGCTTCAAAATAAAGCAAGGACCTGGGAAGTATATTATGCTAACACGTGACACAGCATTATTCAAACAAATGACAGAAAGAAGTGAAGCTGGAGAGAGCAATTCCCCAGTGTGAAATACTTTTTCTGTTAGTTCAAATTATAGATGATATAGGTAACAGTTATTACTTTTGGAAAAGAGATGCCATGAGGCCAGACTCTCATGAGCTAGTATAGTACCAAGTCTTTCCCAACTGATTAAAGAGATGATAAAAGCTTTCTTCCCAATCCCTAACGACTTTTTTTTTAAATAAATTTTTTTAAAAACCTTAAATCATAGATTTACAGATCCTCTCTATTTAATCACTGTAAATGTCACTGAAATATCAGACAAGATACCTGTATGATGAGAGGGAATCAATTTTACCTCTTTCCCCAGAGTGTCTTTGGTTTTCAGTTTAAATTGTCAAACTGGTATCAACCCTCTCCTGGCCAGATGATGTTATAATTAAACACCCTGTGATTCTCAAGTCCTCTCAATGCTAAACTATCTCTCCTTTCCACCCAGCATCTCAATGACAGAACTGGCATAAAGCAGGACACACAGCTGATGCTGGGAGCCCCACACAGGCACTAGGCATGTGCTTTTGCTACCATGTGATCAGAGGGGTGCTTGGCTCCCCCCAAAATCACCTCTTCATCAAAACACATTCACAAAGGTCACAATTTGGCTCAGTGTTTAATAACACCATCGTTATGCTGTGAATTTGGTAGTTTACAACTGAGTGGGAACACGACTTGGGCACTGCAGTTATAATGATGCCAATTTGTAACGTTTTCCTGATGTTGATAGATGATGGTAAAATCTTGGGAAAAAGTTTCTTTACTACATGATAGAGTTATTCTTCTGCCATTAATATTACACCTTTGACAGTCATGGTTTACTAACAAGAGCTTCAGAGCCAACATTTTGACTGATCCTTTGTCACATTTTTATCTTCACAAGGTGTAAGCAGTCATGTAATACAGGTCTGGCAGCTACAGGTAATAATTCAGCAAATCATACTGCTAGCCAAGAACAAACAAGGAATATTATGCCAGTAAATCTCATCCATTACAAGAGAAAGCATGGATGTGTTATTCTACAGAGTTTTTGCAGTAAATTTGCAGCAGTGAAAGTGAGGAATTTGACCCCCATTGAGAGAGGCTCTCAAAAAAAAAAAAAAAAAGTGAAACATCCAAAATATCTTCATGCCTCGTGCACACAGCTCCACCAAAATCATACAGATCCTTGATCAGAAGCACAAATTGGGAATACAACCTGGAATGCCTGTGCAGTGAGACACGCCACAAACTGTTAATCGTTAAATGAGCAATTGCTGGACTTGTTAATTTCTAAAAGAGATGAAAGGAATTTCATCTTCTTTATCCACAATTTAACATGCAAAACAAACCTCTAAGCATTACAACACTAGGTGTAATCAACCCACCAGACAGCATTAAGTTAAAACAATAGCTCAGATATCACTAAGCCTCTTACAGGAGTTCAGTCAAATCCAGATTTATTTGGATTACATGGTAGTTTGGGAAATACTGTAGTGAGGATCATTTAACTTCCAACCAAATCCAAAGAATATGAATTTTTTCTTCCCTTACAAGGAAAAAAAAGAATGAATTGCATCAGCCTTCTATAAAATTGCTCAACTGAACCAACTTGTAGCTAGCCTGGAAGCTTAGTGACTGCATCTCTGTGCCAACCATGTTTGAATAATGGTTCTTGTCTGCTGTTCCTGAGGCTGAGGACACTCAAGAGGCAAGAGAAGCTACTTATTTCAGAAAAAGGTGCATCTATCTTGTTCAGGAATAGCTCACATTGGCCCTGATCTTGGGGTCTGGAAGATAGAACCTAGATGATAAGGGAAAGCACTGATGAGACTTGAAGAAAGTCTTGTCATAGTCTTCTGTGCTTTCAAGCTGGTTTGTTTGCTCACAAATTTTGAGAGCTGGTACAGGAAGTTCATCAAAAAGAGAGAGAATGGCAAGCCCACCCATCCCAGAAAGCTGGGAGCTCAACATCTGGCTCTGAGTCCTGGATGCTCCAGTACTGGGCATGCACATGTGCAAAGCAGACCCAAAGCCTTCCACAAGTATTAGTAACAAACATCTTGATTTCCATTTATGCCAACAAGGACTGCAGAGATTCAGCATGTCTGAAAGTAGACATGTGTTAAAGACATGTCCATATATGGATTTAAATGTCTAAGTTTTTTAGAATGTTGGGCTGAAAATATTGGCCCTTTCTCCTTGTAACTGTTAGCACCTGATAACTCTTTAGATTGAAGTGAGAGATTTCCCTTTTACTCCATTCTTATGACAATGTGGCATTGCTGGCTTCAAATGAACTACAACAGAGTAAATCCAAGTGTTAACAGTGAAAATTCAGGCCCTAAAATTATATTTAGTAATTAAACACTGCTGAAGTAAATAAACCAGAAGACTTGCCTAGGAGAACTACTTAACCAGCACTGTTTTTGCTTTTGCTGGTCTGTAAAGATCAACTTGTGGATGTTGTGACAAAACTCAGCTTGAAGCTATTAATTTTCCAGCATGACATACTGTGATGTTGATCTAAAAGTTGTGAATTAGGAGATGGAAGGAATTCCTGACTTTCAGATTCCATCACATATTTTCATGGTGGGGTGAAAAAGAAAAAAGTTTTGTTCTCCTCATCAGAGGACTGTTGTGTTTTTAGAGAGAGCTTTGCTGTTGTTCAGGATTGCCACCTTCCCTTGCAGTGTCAGTCAGCCTTGCTCTGTGACTCTGTGCAACAGGGCTACACGGCTTGTACAGCTGCTAAGAACCACTACCAAATGACACTGAGGTTAAAAGCAAAACAGCACTACTGCAAACTTCACCTCAAGTTGAAAGTCACATTTTTTTTGTTTTCTGGCTCATGTAGCATCAGTAACAATACAAATCCTTTCAGGTTCAGTGCTGTGTAAATCCATTACTCATGTCTCCCATGTCATCTGGCCAACACCATTTCCTTTCTGGGGTTGTACATATGTCACTGGGAGCATAATTTGAAGACAATAAGTTTATACAGGTGGCTTTGCAAGATAAAGGCAGGTAACAGTAGTTCCAGTAGTGCAGAAACAAGGGAAACTTCCAGGATTTTTGGCTGGATTTGTACAGCAGAGTAACAAACTCCCAAAACAAACTTTCACTATGTGCAGTGAGCTGATCTCCAGGGCAAGACCAGTCGATGTCATTTCTTTACAAAGAACTATATCTTGATCACTGGGAATGTCATGGCCTGAAGAAAAGGAAACAAGGAAGGCTTACAGCAGCTCAAAGGAAGTGTTGAAATACCCACATAATTTTGCCACTGTGTCTGCCAGGGATGTGCTAAGGTCTTTCATCCAGCTCACAGAGCTGTGCCAGTTTCAATTGCATCAATGCAATTAAACCAGGAAAACTGTGCTGATGAGGCTGTGGATGCAACATTTTTAAGTAAAAAAGGTAAAATTGCTTGACAGATTTATGCTAGTCTTTTCCAGGGCAGGGTGAGTACAGCTGCTCTGGTAGAGGTGCATCTGTGCAAGGGCCTTTGGTCAGAAGCGCTGTGATGGATACAGGAGTTCAGCAGTGACAACCACATGGCACTGAGGCTCCAAATAGTCCAGGAAGTGACTGAAAACCTCACATCAAAAAATTCACATCTCTCCCCTCTGGCTTTCTGTGAGTGATGAACCATCACCTCCAAGACCAGTTTATCCTCAGGCCCTGCTAAGTTGGAGTGCTGGCACGACAAGTACACGTGAACAGCCCAGTGATGCTCCCAAGGAAATCAGTGACAAAGTTCCCAGTGATCTTGATGGAAACAGAAGCTGGCACAAAATGCTGCAAGTCATTGCATGATCTCACTGTGACAGTACTGTGAACAAATCAATATTTAGGTTGAATTTCATTTTGCAAATTGAATCAAGGATTCAATTACTCTGTCTTGCAGGAATTGTCCTTGCCTTACAAGACACCAGAAGATGAAGAAGAAATAACTCAAATGTGCCTCATAATCATTTGCATGTATTCTAGAATCGCAACCACTAAAATTCCTTAACCACACATTTAACATTATTGCAGGACATTAGTATGAACATTGATTAATTGTGCATTTCATATTATATCATAGTGATTTATTTAAGTGTCTCTTAAACTTCAACCTCACTGTAATTGCAGTGCTCAGATTTGGGGAAGTTATGATAAAATACTCCCTGCCCTCCCCCAGTCCCCACTGGGAGGAAGACCTGTCTGGGATTCTATAAACTCAAATGGTACTCTGGGTGTTTACTTCAGCAATTTGGCCCAAAGTATATAGTAAAGCTCAGGATGGGAAAAAGGAACAGCATGTTCCAGCCTGGAAAGCAGGTCTGAAGGAGATTGAACCACTCCTTACTTGTACTTAGATTAAAACAGCTGATATTGGGAGTGTCCTGAGCACTTTTACTCACTCTAGCCCTGCGAGAAAATCACATGATGTGCTGGGGAGGAACGTGAATATTAAATCACAGTACAAGCAAACATTTTTAGGAAGAAATCAGTTCTAGTGGGTTGGACACAGGGCTGCTGAAAGCCATTAACTCAGTGATGGAAGTGTTACCCCAGCACTGCACTCCAGCACCCCTTTGGTAAGATGTTTACCTGCTCTCATTCCTCATGTTCCAAAAGGCAATGAGATTTACTGAGTTTAATGGTCAAAAGGAATTAATTACTGACTAGGTTCTTCCCTTAGTTATCTTGCAGCTCTGATTTCAGCATCAGTCTTGACTGCAACATGAACATTTGTCTCACCGTTCAATTACCAAACCTCAGGAAACCAAAATACTTTCCCCAACATTAGAAGAATCAGAGACGTCATATTAAAAATAACCAGGACCATATTTACTGCTATCTGATTTAGAGCTAGCTCTACCCACCTGCTTCCTTCCTGCTCCCAGCTTTAATAAAACACTTCATTCATCTTTGTTTCCTCGAGGTCCCCATACATCATGGGTTACATTCCAGTCCTTGTTTCCTTGGTTTGATTTTTATGATTACTTATCAGCTATATTTTCAGATGATTCAGTGAACTTCACTCTTCTATCTTTTTAGAAATTGATGAGAGCTAAAACAACTTTTTCTATTAAAAGCACAGCCAAAAAAAAAAAAATAAAACAAAACCAAAAAAAGAACATTTTACTTTGGAGAGAATCCATTTGGATGCAGTCACTCCCTTCTAGAAGCCCTAAACAGCTTGATCCAGGAGACCTGCTAAAAAGAAACGTAATTTCTACTTATAGCAAGCTGAAGAAACTTTTGCCTTGGAGATTACATTACTTTGACAGAATCTTATGTTTTCCATCCTGATGTCCCTAGTAAAGTGAAACCATAGGAGAAGCATATTGCTCACTGAAAAGCTGCATCCAGAACTACTGCAAAACAGGGAGAAAAGTACCAAAGGAAATAGAAATCACTTGAGCAAAATTCTTTTCTGATTCACCCCTACATGGCCAGATTCAGTTAAAAAGAGCTGACTTCAGTACAGGAAAGACAAATTCCATAACCTTTTACTTTGAATATTAACTGTTAAAAATGTTCAAAAACAAACTCAAAAGACAAAATAACTCCTGCATGAAATCAAGAACAATTAACTAGATGAAATCCACTACTAACATTACAAAAAACTTATTTTTGTTTATACCATGTACAGATAAATAGAACACAGTGCAAACACCACTAGGAAGCAATGAGAAGGTTGCACAAAATAGCATTCAAAAATCAGGAAATTCCAGAATTAAGGTTACCCAGGCAACCTTAATTTTACCCCCTGTGCATATGCATTTTTAAAACACAGCCCTTCAATACACCATAACATTCCATTTCTCAAATAGTATCACATACAGGAGAAAGCTCATAACAGCAAATGCCAATTTGTCACGTTGTACATGTTAGTGGCTTTTCCTACAGGGAGGGAGCATATTAGGTTGTAGTATTTCTTATTGCAACAGTGAATTAATTTCACTCAAAATTTAGTACAAAAATGTACCTTAGAACATAGAAGAGGATTTTTATCCTGGCATAAAGTTTGATACTAACATTTAAAATAAATACACCTGTGTGGGCAAAGTAGTCTTTGTTCACAGGTAAATTAATGTTCTTCTGTGCTAAACAGATACCATGTTTGCCTTGTAGTCAAAAAAAGAATGGCATATTGCCCAGAAGAGACTAGATGAATTAGTTGGGAGAAATCCAGAACTTGTGAAGGACTGTTCCAAGGAATAAACCAGCCCCTGTGAAACAACAGAAATATATTTTCCTTAAGATGAATGGCTTTAAAGAGAGAGTAGGTTTAGATTAGATATTAGGAAGAAATTCTTCACTGTAAGGGTGGTGACGCATGGAAATAGGTTGCCCAGAGAAGTTCTGGATGCTCTATCCCTGAAAGTGTTCAAGGCTGGGCTAGATGGGGCTTTGGGCAACCTGAGATAGTGAAAGGTGTCCCTGCCCACAGCAGGGGGGTGGGATGAGAAGGTTTTTAAGGTCCTTTCCAACCCAAACCATCCTATGATTCTATGACATGGAAACCATAGAGCTGTAGAGAGAATAAATACAATATAGGAATGAAATTAATAATGTCACAGCAGTTGATAAAATAAAGAAACCCTCACTAACAATGAACCAAATGAAAATATAAATTTCCTTCTCTTTAACAGAAGCTGATGAATAAAGAAGCATGAATGAAAACACCTAAGACTGACTATAAGGATGTGTTTTCCTTCCGCGAGACCTCCTTCACTCCTGTTTAACAAGGATCTCGGACATTTCTGAAACACCAATAGGAAAATCATTGATTAATTGTGTTTCCCTTATTAGCACTCTACTACACAGCACACTTAATCACTCAGCATCAGGACAACTTTCCTGAGAAGGCAAACAGTTATTCATGGGAGCAGATAAGCCAAAGAGAAATGCTGTGTGTGGCTTCTATTTCCCATGATAACAGGCAGTGTAATTCCCCTTTACTTTTATGGAAATACATCAAAGCCTGTCCCTTCTCCTTCTGCCCTTCAACAGTAAGGGGGAGATAGTGCTCCAACTGAAATAAATTTGAAAATTCCTTCGATCCCATCCAGAATAGATCCAAAAGTAGTCCAGCACAGAACAGAATAGTGTGCTTGGAAGCACTGAACCTGGACCAAAGAGGCTTGGCTGCACTCCTCATCCTTTTCTGCCACTCCAAGCAAGCTGCACAGTTCTCTTTCTTTGCCTGCCAGCCTTTCCTTATCTTCCTATTTACATTACAAGCTCTTTGGGGCAAGTTTCCTCTCCAGGTACCTGTTTGTACAGTGCACAGCGTACTTATGCTCAGTCAAATAATAATGAAAACATATTATATTAATAATAATGAAAACCATAGCAATGAGGAAAAAAAAAACCAAAACCACAACAAATAAAATAAAATAAAATAAAATAAAATAAAATAAAATAAAATAAAAAAACCTAAAGCAAAGACCTTCATTTGTGCAAAATAATCCACAGCTCAGATAGGCACAGCTTGTGACTGATTCTTTCCTACTCCTATTAAGTTGATGGCAAAGCTCCCATTAGCCTTAGTAAGAGCAGGATCAGACCCAGGCAGTGTACACCGAAAACTTTCAGAAGGCCAAAAGCTGTCTAGCTTGAATGACATACTGCATTTAAGTTTCTATGGAAATTTGAAATTCCTACAGAGTGTGGGATACGGTCAGTCCTGAACCACAAGACATATCCACTTCCAAGCATGGAGGCTCCTCAGGGACAGAGGCACCTCAGAAGCACTGGATCTTTTATGAGAAACTTCAGTCATCCAGCCAATAATACTTACAACAAAAATAATATTTTCCATTCTCACATATTGCTAAGTTGCAAACTGTTCCTTAGATACCTGCACATGGAGTTTATGAGAAACACATGTAAAATCCTGACAAGCAAACCCTGTTTATACCTTTATACAAAATAACTACTGAAAGGAGCAATTTTCAAAAGATGCCTATTGGGACCTGTCAATTATGTAGTGTGCCAAAATCATCATCAAGCAATGCACTTCATATGCTGCTCTGCCTTTCCTGAGATGCCACCACCTGTAAAATCCCTTGCTTTCTTCCAGTGCAGGTAGCACTCTGATGGTTGCCTTCAAATATCACTAAGACTCAATAAGAGCTTGTTGAACTTTCCCAGTAAAACAGGGAATTTCTCAGGTTTGAGAGAATTCCTCATAGGATCTATTGTCTGGTTTAAATCATGCCTGGGTGAACACCACATCTTTGTGATGTTCACTGGCACATGACATAGACTTGCCTACTCAGAAGCTGCAAGACCTGATAAAACAGCTCCACATTCACAAATCAGCCAGAGGACTCTGTCACATCCTTCTTGGGCTACATCTCTGTTTGCAATTATAACACCAAAATAAGGAAAAGTCAGCACAAAAAGGGCTTTCTGTTGCTAAACTCTGTAATTTCCAAACACGATACAAATTAATCTGATTGAACTGGTTAAAAAGTTGGTGAGAGAGGGGGTTGTGTTGTTTTTAGTTTGGTTTTTAACCCATGAGCTTCAACACAATACTGTATGAACAGATCTCAGCCACAGCAACTTCGACTGTGTATTAATGACATTACTCCATCCCTCTCTCACCACTTATGAAGTGTATGGGAAAAAGTTACCTGTTTTTAATTATTTTCTCCTACTGTATCTTTTCTGTATCACCTCATGACCTCCTTTGCTTAACTTGACCTTTGTACCTCCCAGCATAGCAAGGATGTGCATTTAAAATAGGGTTTGTACTTCTTGTAGTGATGTGACTAAGCTGGTTTGTATCAATTCTAGGATGACAGAAAGCTTCTTTTCCCTACTTAGATACACATATCCATTGAAAGCACACTGCTTTCAGCTCTGTGCTGTTGTGAGATTTTAATTCCCAGAGCAGTAAATGTGGCTCTAATACATCACTCACTACTTTACTGATAAAACTGGATTCACTGTAGATGAGCAATGCTGAAACAGAAAAAAATGTGGTGCTGAAGAGCCTGGGTTTACTCAGCAAGAAATCTCCATTTTCTAAAATTAGACCAAAATACTGGAATTTCACTTCCAGTCTTCATCTCTTACTTTTAGCTACAGCTTCCGAGCACCAAGAAAGTGCTGTGAAACTTATTCTCTGGGCAACACAATCTCTCCAGAATTATGATCAGAAGAGTGGCTTTGTTTTATGTCATTTTTATGATCTTTTACATTATCATTTAGACCACTACATTACCTGGTATCACCATCTAGTACACACACAAGCTGGCCTGGCATTCACTGCATTTTTAGAGAAATTCAATTTCTCAGCCCATTTTACAAGTTGTTTGTTGGTTTAATTATTAGTTTGCAGGTAGGAAATATCCTGAGAAAACAACTGTGCTCTACAAGAACTGACAGATGTGCAAATGGAAGTGTCTCTTTTGTTGCATACAAATAATATTTTTAGCATGAAACCAGCAGTGCAATGTCCCTACTGAATTTATGATACAATTAGAAGAACTGTGTTGTCTTAGACCTTTGGTAAATTCTCTTTGAAGATTTCTGAGGCCCTTTGTAAGCTGAATCTGTTTAAATCAGCAGTTATAAACATAAAAATCTAATGAGGATGCTGAACAAACTCTACTTTTACTAACTCCAAATTATAAAATTGAAGCTGGGAGCTGACAAACAGGGGTATTAAGTTTATCACACACATAGAAAAACAACAAACTGTGTACCCCTCTTGCCTTGCTTTTCAAATTATGCACCAGTGCAATGGTGAATGAGAAATCCAGCACTGCCTAAAAGAGAAATCTGGAACTACAACTTGAAGAATTTCAGCCCTTTTAAAAATTTTTGAAGTGCTATTAGTCCACAAGCTGTTTAGACATGTAGGTAATCTTCAACTGTTAAAAAATCACCCTCTGAAACTGTCAGTGTTAGAAAGGATGTCCAGGATTCAGAGAAACTCACTACATGACAACAAATAAAAATAAAGAAAAGTTAGGGGAGTCCAGTGGTGATTGAGCGATCACAATAATCAATCATCCCAGAAAACTGAGGGAAGGACGAAAACAATGGCTTTAAGTGGAATTTCAGAACCTCAGTCATACCCTCCAAATGCAGGAGGAAATTGGATCCATTTCTGTTCTCTCAACCACTGTCAAATCCTACCATTGCATCCAACTCTCCATACTTTGGTGCCATCTGTAAAACTGAGATGCTAATAATCCCCCACATCTCACAGCTGTTCTGTGAATTAACTCGCCAGGGCTCCGTGGTGTTTCCATCCTGCTGATGGGCACTCACAGGACATGCACAGCATCACCTCTTTTCTTTGTCAACTTATTAATTACTGTATGTATCCTCCAGGTCTTGCAACTGAGTATCTTTGAATTGCTGAAATAAATAAATAATTGAGAGCCAATAACCTTTCCCTGACTACAAATCAACCATCTGTCGCATTCCTGGGTATGACAAAACTTTTAATCAATATATCATTTCCACCCTGTTTTAATGAGTGTTCCTGTATCCTACCTACTGCTGATTGCAGTTCTGTCTCCTGTTGGGCTGGTATTAAACACTTCTGCAATGGGAGGCAATGCCAGTCCAAAGCCTTCCTCTTTCAGCTGTACCTGATAAGCCTGCACACATAAAGTGCATGTTTATATTATATATTCCACTCAGTTTCCTAAATGGGAGACAGCAACACTTTAATAACCATAGCAGATCCTAAAAATTGAAAAAGCAGTCTTGGTAGTTTTTGCAGAAATATTTCAGGGAATAACCAAGGAAGTTTTCATTGAGTTTATTTCAGACTAAATGAACGTCTCTCATGCTGTCTGTGCTATATCTCCTTCTGTCAGGATCTGAGGACCACATTAAAGAATACCTAAATGGGAAACAGCCAAGGAATAGTTAACTGTTGAGAGAAGGGGATTTGTGATGGTTCTCTTCCTTCTGGGTCAGAACAACTAGAGCTGGGAAGAAAAAGGCTGTTGCCTAATGCAGCATTTTAGTATTGAAAAACCTGGTTTTCTTCCAAAAGAAAAATGGGGCCCTAGTGGCTTGGCAGCCTGCTCCTGAGCCACAGATCCTGTGATGCCAGGATCCTTGGCCCCACAGCGGTTTGCATGCCCTGGCACCACATCCCTCCCAAGAGGGCACTGCCAACCTCATGGTGGCAGGCAGAGCTGGCAGGCTCCACAACGGGTCTCTGGGAAAGGTCCAACTTCTCTCACAGTTTCAGCAATGGCAAACCATGCAAGCAAAATATGCAGTTCCTTTCAAAGCAGGAAATCCAGTGAAATAAATTTCTCTTATCAGCTTTAATGTAAATCTTGCAGTTCAGGATGGTGTGGGGTAAAGTGAGATCTCGTGATCTCAAGATGAGGTTTGGGACTACTAGATGTGGTCTCCTTCCAGCTTGTGCAAGAATAGCCTTTGCAGTCCAGTTTGGGTTACACTCTGCTTCAAAGAAGGCATGACTGGAGATTAAAGAATTTGAAAAAACAGAACTGGGTTTTATTGCTAAGAAGAAAAAACAAAAACAACAACCAAAAAAACCCCAACCAAACCCAACAGAAACAACCCACAAAAAAAAAAACAGTAAAAGGCCATAGTCAACAAAGAACAACCACCAAATAAATATTATTTCCATATTTCCATATCATCACTTTGTAGGAATGTGATTTAAAATTTAAATTCTAGCTTTCCTTATGCAGCCTCCCAGTCCAGCACAGAGCAGCAGAGAGAGAAAGCATTGCAGAGCAAGAACAGACTTTTTCAGCCGTGGCACTCTGGAGGATGAGCAACACTGCAGATCTGATGAGAGGGACAGACCAGCAGCCCCTTGTTTCATACACAGAGAATGGCCTCTTGTAACATTCTGCTTTATTTTTTGGTCCTCAATTGGTTTAAAAAGCCCTGTGTGACACAGTATGAAGACAAAATTTGAGACAGGAACAACTAGCCCAAGTAAACTGTCATAGGCTGTTTTGTAGGGGCACAACTGTGAATAAACTGCAGTGGATGGAACTGGATTAAGGGCAGAATAATGTAGGAGCACAACAGAGCAGAGGTACTGGAGCACAAAACATGAAAAAAGAGCTCAAACATTTCAGCTGCCTTCCCAACAGCAGCCACGTTCTTTGGGAGGATCCAGGTCTGGAGGGCAGTCCAGCCCCAGCTGAGGCTGGTGTTGATCCTGGATGGAGCAGAGCCACACTGAGCTGTCCCTTTCCTGGCAAAAGCCACAGAGCGGAGGGGCCGTGGCTCACAGCACCCAACCCACGCCACGTGTGACCAAGCTCAGGCCACATGCACCAGGACCAGGCAGCAACAGGGAGGCCACATAAAACCCCCCACTTCACACACAGATACACAAAGCCCAGATGGCACTGGGGAGAGGCAGAGGGAAGCCTCTCTCTGTGTGCACACTTTATAATTTGGGGAAAACTTACAGATAGCAGGGCATAGAGCTTTGCTACCTCAGCAGACAGATGTGAATTTAAGCAAGCCTCAATATAGCTGCTATGCTACCGCTTTTAATGTCTGCTAGAAAAGCAATGAAAGAAAGGATCAGGGACTAGAGAAAAGGGGAATTTTTGGTGGTTGGAACAGACCTGCTTTTTCAGTAAATCACTGAATCTCTGTTTCTCCCTGCTGCAGAATCACCTAAGCTTACCAAAGGCAGTGGCAAAGCTCTCATTGACTTTACTGAAAGGTGGATTACTGAAAATAGCTAACTAGAGGTGTCAGGAACCTGAATTCTAACTAACCCTTTAAAAACCTACAAAGCTATTGCTTCTTGGTTCTTTAAAGTGTGAAAACTTCTTACACCATTGACAATTTACTGTTTGTGAATTCACTGCAAGAAGAGCCAAGTGGGGGAAAATAAAGGGTCTGAGACACATCACTGCCAGAGCTGCATTTAGCATTCTAAGTTCCTAATTACACTGTTTAGAGAAAACATATTTTTCCTTCTCAGATTTTCTCTGCTCTAGGCTGCATGTCTGAGACACTAAGTGAACTGCTCTATCACAGCACCTGATCACCAAAGTAAACAATAAAAGCAACCATGGACAGCAAGTCACAGAAAAATTGACCTTTTGTTGCTGCCACAGCCTTATTTGGTGTGGAAGCTCCAACAAGCCATGTTTAATGAATCAGAACAGAAATATTTCTATCTCTTGGCTTGTTCAGAACAAACTACCTCATTGTTTGTGCTGCATGAGAACCACCACAGACTGCTCTTCATAGGTCCAGCCCCCAAAATGGGTGTAAGGATGCTCCAGGTAAACAGCAGTATGAGTTGTACTGCAACTCAGAGACTCTGAAAGCTACAGTCAACATCTTGGACACAGTCTTGAACAAATGACTTAATCTGCAGATACTCAAGAGAGCTGTGTTATTGTTCTTTTCCAAAATGCAGTCTCAATTCATATCCAAGTACTTATCTAATACTAGGAACAGCAGTTGGAACTTTTAGCATAAGCATCCCATAAAGTTCTTGTATCAAAACTCATTTTCACAATGATGAAGAAGACAAAACCTTTTTGTGCTGCTTACAAATTGATACATATAACAATGATTACATTTGATATATATAACAATGGGGCTGCTTTGGGTACCCAATAGGGCTGGTGGGGATTTTTGCTTGCTTGATTGTGGTTTTGTTTAATGACCTAGTGATCCTTGGAATATTAGTTACTAAAGACTCAGCAATAGAGTGATATTTTTTTTCAGCATCTGTACATTTCAGCAGCTTAGTGAATGAGGCAACAAGGTTTCATAAAGGTGTTACTTAAAGGTGTTCAGATGCTAACAACTCCAGCTGGTCTAAAGGATAAAAGATGGATAACCATAAATTGCATACTCCAGGTAAAGCTTCAGGAAACTAGGAACAAAATACTTTACCCAAGCACAATATAAGCTGATGCTGGATTGAACCAAAGGCACCAGAAGATATTCAATGCATTTTAATACCACATTTTAAAGAAAAGAGCTTGATAAATACAGAGATGAAAAGGAAAAAAAATCTCAAGCTTATTTTCCCAATACCAATATTTCTTTGTGAAGTACCAAAAATATACAAATAATGAAAAGAAACAAGTATTGCAGTCATTCAATTTCTGGTTTCTCTGTGGGCAAAGCAATTAAGAAATCCATTCATTAAAAAATTGAGTGAATGTCAAGATTTTCATGAAGGTTATACTTTTTCCTTTTTAGAACATCTATCTTGGACCATGACAATGGATTTATTTTTCAGATGACTATCAGAAAAGCAGTATTATTTTACATCTGTACACAGAGCAGCTTAGTTGTTGGGATACAGAGAGACATGTAAGAGGGAAAAAAAAACCCCAAACATCTGGCAGCAGTTCTCCAGAATGAAGTTAAGTGTTTCAAAAGACAGCACACAGCAATACATGGTGTCACCCTGGCAACTTGGTAAATGCAGGACCTGCACTAATGCCAAGATGTCCCAGTGTGTCCATGTAAGTCATGCCAAGGGTAGACCTGGCTGTATCTATTGGCAGCTCTTCTAAGCAATCCCAAAGGGATCACCCCAGCCTGAAGGATACACGTGTTCTGGTGCTTTAAGTCACAACCAGGTCAATGTTCTCTCTATAGCTCTGGTCATGGCCAGGTGACAAGTCAAAACCAGGCACAGAGCAAATAAATCCAGTTTTCCTAGATTCATTTCTTTTTCTAAAGAGCTGGACAATAAATTAGACAAGAGTTTGACCATGATGTAGGAAGGAAAAAAAAAAAAAAAGAAGACATTTGCCAAGAAGTCTCTAGAAACTGATTTTCCACTAAGGAAGTAGTAAGTATTTGGAATCACCTGTAAAATTTTTAAAACAAATTCATTGGAACATCCAAGTGTCACAAGGATTACATTTTTCAAAGGAAATACAGTAAGTGTGGGAGGAAATTACATAATGAATGAATTTTTTCCTTTTAATTCTTCACATTTTACATCAGAGACAGAAATACACTCATATATACAGGAAAATATTATTTTCCTCTTAGGCATCCTAAATCACATTCAGTGGACAGGTTATGGGCATGCAGACCTAATGTGAAGGCACAGAGAAGGAAACTCCCTGACCTTTATTTCACTACTTGCCTTGCTTAAGCAACAGCTTCTGACACAAATAGTCACATATATGGTCTCAAAACATAAATACTAACCCAAAAAAAAACTACAAAAGGCACTACGACATGGACTAGCCCCAGTTCCTAAACTTCTTTTCAGGAACTACCAGCAGGGGCCAGAAAATTTAAGAAGTCAGTAATAACTATTCAAAATCTTGGCTTAAAACTGAGTTTCCAGGTTTTTCCCTAATTGCTTCATTTTCATGTGGTGTAGCACATCTTCCCGTGTGAGCAGCCGTGTGCAACAACCTCTCAGGGGGCCCAGGCTCGAGTGGCCTCCTGCATCAGGATCAGACTGCTCTGAGAAGTTACCCAAGGGAGGGTTTTGACAGCTGCTGGAGGGAAGACAACAATTCACACATGAAAACAATTTCAATAAAGTTGTGATAACCCATTGCAGGTGAGCACCAGTCACATTGACACAAGTGAGGGTTGAGACTATCCCCAGAATGCTGGAGCTTGTGCTTGTCCCTGCCTTGTACCTCATCTTCTTCCTCTGAGTCACTTAGTTGAGATGGTTTTTTTTAATCATCTCTAATCAGTAGAGAAATTCCACATTTATACCAATAAGAAAATTAGGCTCCCTTTACTGTTAAATATCTCTTGTTCTGCACAAGTTTTGCACTCTATCACGAAATAAATAAAAAACAGCTTTATCTCACCTAAACTGCTATGAGACATGACAGCAAATCTGTCAGTCTCATAACCCAACACCACATGTATCTGTCTTTACTTGCCATAAATTTCTGCTCGAGCGGCAGGACTATGACAGCTGTACCATGCACTGGCATATTCACAACACTAAACCTCTCCAGAGTAGCTTGATGAAGGGATGAGTGCTCCATACCCCTTAGTGAAACAAAGCCAGCCTGGGAGATAAATCCCCAAGTGCCTTGGTGGCTAACAGCCCTCTGCAGTTTGGTGGATAAATACTGCACGAGAGCAGGCGGAAGCAGGGCTTGCAAACTGCAGCCTCTGTTGTGTGTCTGGAACTGTGATACTTTTTGACTTCCAAATAACATGAAAATTGACTGCAGCTACAATGCAAATTGCTGCTTTTCTACATATACTCTATATATTCATGCTGTATTCTGCAATATTTGTCAACAAAAACGGAATTTTCTTTTATTCTAAGACTTATCTTTGAAGCAAATGGGAGCAAGAGGGTATTTGCAATGTTGAAAGAATTACTTACCCGAAAGGTCTACTGGTTTCCAAGCATCCTACACAGGACAGTAGCCCTGGGACCACTTTGACCCACCAGACTCCCAAAATAATTTTTTTTAGAAGTAAAAAAGTATGGAGGGAACTACATTGTGGTAGTGAGAATCTTGCCTTTCCTACTTCTCATATACCCTCCTCACACACTGGAATCACACAGCAGTAGTTGAACCAAATATCTTAAGGACTTTTGCAGTGTTTGAATCAATCTGATATACACTGGTGGCAGATGCCCCTGAATCCCCCTTCCTTCTACACTGTTAGATCTCCAGTCTTGGCCCATGCTATTCAGAGTATCAATTGATTTTTCCTGCTTAAATTGCTACACCTAACCCAGAATCTCTAAATTGCCCTTGTCTTTTAAAATATTTATTCTTACTAACAATGTAAACAAGGGCTTGTAAATTTAATAACATGCTGAGCTGGCCCTACTATAAATGCCTATATTAGAGACAGGAATATCAAGTAGGACAAACAGGAGGTGCATTGCAGCAGGGAGCCTGTCTGCCTCATCCCACAGAGAAGTGAATAAAGAGTGATCTGGACCATCTTTGTGACAAGAAAGAGATCTGAGCTTCTGAAATTCTAAAATCATAGAGTTATTTAGGTTGAAAAAGAGCCTGAAGATAGAGTCCAACCATTAACCCAGCACTGCCAAGGACACTACAAAACCATGTCCCTAAGTGCCACATCCACACATCTTAAACACTTCTAAGGATAACTCCACAACTTTCCTGGGTGGCCTGTCCCAATGCTTGACAACCCTTTCAATGACTAAATTTTTCCCTAATATCCAAAATAAATGTCCCCTGGTACAACTTGAGGCCATTCCTTCTTGTACTATCTTGTCACTTAGGAGAAGAGACTGATCCCCATGTTGCTACAACCTTCTTCTAGGAAGTTGTAGAGAATTAGAGTTGCTCTGGGGGAAAGGTGGGGAGGGGTGGGGGGATTGATTGTTTAAGCTTTGTTAACTGTTTTCCAAACTATCAACCAAAACATTCAAAGATTTAAAAGTCATCGAGACCTATTGGATTTAAAGCTTTCTAAAAAATACTGGCAATCCATATATTTGAGATATTTAGTTCATGGGTAAAAATAAATCACCCTTATGGGGTGGAATCACGTTCACAGAGTGAAACATTACTTCTGATGGTTAACATGAGCTTCAGATGCCTGTACATAAAGTGTAAAGTCAAGTGAATCCATCATGTAAGGTATAACTCAGCCAGCACATCCACAAGGGAACCACATACAACTCCACTGGTTGTGTCCACACTGGTCAACATGAGCAGACACAATAATAAGATGGGCACAGACCTGTCTGTTTGCACTCTTCTTTCAGGAGTGTCCCCACAAGCTGCCTGGTGAAAGTCCTGCAAAAAGCTCACCAATATCCAGTTGTGTGCCTCTCCTGCCCTCAAACACACACCTCTGTCACAGTGAAACCACTCCAAAATGCCAAGCATACCCATGCACATCCATGCAATCCCATGCATTCCAAGATAAGGACCTCATGTACCCCTGGTACCAAATCTGCAGATTCACTGAAATACGATATGGCACTGCTTTACTGGTTGGTGCTCCCATAAAGCAAGGACATTCTCATCTCCAGGTAAAATTCCTCCTGGCCAGAAGTATGACAGGTGCTTCAGAGAAACATAGACATAACCCTAGCCCTGCCAGCACTCAGAAACAAAAATAAAACAAATCTGTATTAAAGTGAATCATTATTCAGTGAGTGGAGACATCAACATGCAGACAGGACAGAAAGAGAGGGAAGAGGCCATCCCAACAGAGCACCCATCAATCACCATGGCAAGAACACAGCTGACAGCTCCATTAACTCTGGCACATGCAGGTCATGGGCTTGCCTGCTTGTTTGTTTGTTAATATGTTATCAGAGCTTATTTTCAACAAAAGAATTAAAACATGGTAGTTTACTGGGGATGCAAACAATGTTTTTTTAGGTGCTTCAGGAAATAATCGAAGGAGCAGGGCTGAACAAGTTTTCAGTAAAATTTTCTTTTCACTATGAAATATGTCTTTGACTCAGAAAAATAACCAAAGTGTCCCATGCTCTCAAAGATAATGTAATATTTTTGTTGGAAAATGTACAGCACTTACTAGCTAATAATTTCTATTCTACTATTCCAGGTAGTTTTCAAACAAAATTTTTCAGTTTTTGTCCAAACTAGTGTTTTTGTCCAAACATGTTAAATTATATGATTTTCTTTTTTTTTTTTTTCCCAAGAAAAGCTGAAGAGATTTCTCCTCAAATCATCAACAAGCATGGATGTTTTTATTGTTGCCACCAAAATTTTCAGGACGAGATTATTTGGAGACCATTGCACTGAGAGGCAGAGATGGCATGGAAAGAGCATGGGAAATGGTAAGTGAAACAGTCTGCATACCATGAAATTGGACTGAAATTCTACAAATAAAAGACAGTTGTTGCAGAAGAGCAGTGTTTAAGGCTGAAGGTAGCCAATTCCAGCTCAAGCCATGAGCTCACAGGGTCCTAGCCTCCAGGCAGGTGTACGATTTGAAGGAGACCAGACAGTGCTATAAATGCCAAGTATTCACAGAAAACACAACAAAATCATAGCAAAAGCATCTGGGATGCAGCTTTTCCTGTGTTTTTGTGTCAATCAAGCTTATTTCTAGATCTGCAAATAAACCATTCATGCAAAGAGGTTTCCACAATGCTGGAGACAGCCTGTAGGCTGCATGTAGACTTGTTTCTGCATATAACACAGCAAACAGGAGACCAGAGATCTGGGAGCACATGCTCATAACACAGGAGAAATTGTAGATTGGCCAGATGCAACAGTCTGAGGTCAGACTGTTTTGGGACAGCTCAGCCCCACTGGTGTCCGAGTACTGCTGTGGGATTTTGTACCCCACCTGCTCAGAGATTGCACAGCACAGGAGCTGACCCTCTGTGGGTCAGTCATGGCTTGGGCTCATGGCTGCTGCCTCATGCTAGAGCCCTGTGGGAGTGTGTGCATGAGGAAGTGTGCTTCCAGTATGAATCAATTCATTTCTCCCATATGAATAATGTCTATTGACAGAACCACAGAACAAGCTGAGATGGGATGAACCCATAAGGATCATCAAGGCCATCACCTGGCCCAGCACAGCACCATCCCCAAGAGTCTTACCATGTGCCTGAGAGTATTGTCCAAACACCTCGTACTGCTTCCCCTCGAGGCCCCAAAATGACTGGGTTTAAAAGACTGAAACAAGCTAATGGGCTTAGATAAACGATGCTGTGTTTGTTCTTTGAAGGATAAGCATGCAATGCTTTCAATGACCCAGAAAAACATTCTGCAACATCTAGGCCTGTTTGTTATGAGTAAATGTCACAGGAGGTGAAACAAGGAGAGGTCAAGTCTTCGCCTCAGACAGCTGGAGGAAGTACTGCGTTGCACTGTGAATGCATTTGGAAATAATCACTGACAAGGGAAAGTCTTTTCTTTCTGGTTGTCATGAGCCTGAGGGCTACAGGACATGAAGCTGTCACGAGTCATCATCAACACACCTGCAACACGTACCAGATGGGACCAATGAAGCCACTCCCATGGGCCTTGGTGTTTGGGGAGCACCCCATCCGATGGCCCAGCCATCTCTCTTCAACACCATGCACCACACACCTCACTGCACCAGGGCTCCCTCTGTTTGTTTATATGGATGCTCGACTCTCCAGAATGAGTCTACGCACAAAACCAGGAGTCTCCTACTGTTGCCTCCACCAGAAACTGAAAGAGATCAAGTCACATAATGGCAAAACCCCAATGTCCTGGTGAGGAGCTGAACCACAGCATCCAGTGTGTGTGCTATGGGAACAAGGGGATTGTATCGCCTGGGAAGGGAAGACAGGGTGAGAAAATCTTTTTCATAGGTGAAGGTATCTGAAATATCTAAAGCCAAGTGATAGAGTGGTGGCTTGTTGCACAGACAGGTCATAGCATGTGGACATGACCTGCATAACTACTGCCAAGAGATTCCCCAAGAGGAAAGAAAGAGCATCCATGCTTTCAGCAGGCCTAACTCTACTCTCAAATGCACTGATGTAAAACCAAAGTAATTGAGTCTGAGCCCAGCAGAAATCAATGAGATCACTGTCAAGTCCAATGTCAAACACACACACACTTACAAACTAGCCCAAGAGATTTTCATACTATCCTCTGTGAACTAAAATCTCGAATGCTTTCATTCAGTTTCTACAAAAAGTCTTGCTGTATCTGCCTTTTATCAGCATGCTTAGAATGCTGTGAAATCCCACAGAGCATCTCTCATGTCAAGATTACATGTGTGTCACTCATGTACATAAATATCTGAAAATTACTGATGTTATACAGAAAATACTGCCTGGGTAGCAGCTTCCTTACAGCCCAGGAAAGCAAGCACCTGCAAAAGCAAGTTTAGCAGAACCTTAAAGTTGCTCTAAACTGCCTATAGGGAAAACCCAGCCACTATGAGGCCCTTGGGCAGGAACATACAATAGATGGCATCAGGCAGCAAACTAGCCATCAGAGGCTAAAACTGGGAAACACCAGCTGCATTTCTTTCCCTTAACCTATTTCATGATTTCCTACAAATAAGACTATTGTACAGGACAAAAGTCAGGGCAGCTTCCTGAACTCTCACAGAACAGTGTTACTTGGCCTGTGGTCCCAGTCAGGATTCAGCTGCAGCAGAGCTGGGTTCTGCCCCTCCAATCTGTCACTATATCTGTACACAGTCACTCCCTAACCCGGTTGTGTCAAAATGATCCAGGTTGGCTTTCTATTTAAAAGCATGGAGGGTTTTCTTTAACCCAGATCATTCTGACTGATTTAGGTTAGAGAAGGACTGCATTTGCAGCTACGCTTACAGACATCAACCCCCAGAAGTGGGGACAGTGCCCAGGCACTTTAAGCCTGGCTTGGGTTCAAAGCCTTTGAACCCAGCTCAGCTGCAAGCCAAGTAGCACATCTGGCCACAGCTGTAGATGCTGTAGTTCAGGAAAAAAAAATGGTAAATGAGGCTACTTTCAGTGTCCCAGATAAACTACGGAGTGTAAAAAGTTAGGATATGATTCACAGGAAACTCAGAAACTCGGCTTCAGATTCCATTATCACAATTTAACCTCACTCTTCTTCCCCCTCCAAAAATTCTGGTACTAATGGTCTTCATTTTTCAACTGAATTCTTCATTTTTGGATAAACTTCTTAATACTACACAGCCACACACCAAGACAGGCATCCCACAGTAATTCAATCACCTCTCAAACTAGAATTGTGGGTATTTATTTCAGCCACCCAACTCCAGAAATGTGAATTTTAAAATGGAAGAACACTAGAAGAGCTGAAAAGTTTCTCTGCCACAAGAAAAACTCTGTGTGTTACCTGTATGGTAGCAAGGCAGTTCAGATCTTTGTCTTCCTCTATGCTGGCTGTGGTTACACACACCAGAGCCCTTGTCTGGCTTCCCTTGTCTGGCATGGGCAGAACTCATAAAGGATTCATATGCAAACATAATCTGCAACCCAGAGTGGGAGACAAACAATTTTGCACCCTTCTTTTGTTCACCCACAAGAGGCACCAGATTTGTGACCACAATCACATTTGAGCCAATGTCAAACATAGCAAGACTCCAAGAATCTGTTACCCAAGTTTCTCACCTAGGCATGCCATCCCCGTATCATCTTCCAGCAATCTCTGCTACCAGCCTGACTTGAGAGTCAGATCATGTCCTGCTGCTGGCTAACATAGCTCTACAATGGGAAATTACATTTTCTTGTTTCACACAAGTTTGGTTAAAGTGAAAATATTTGGCTTTGTAAAATACATCAAGATGAAAGATGTTCTTTAGGTGCAAAATACGAAATGTTTCTCTTCATTTAAGAACAAAAGGTTAGTAATCTGAAACTTTTTTGGGGATACTCTGAAGGCTTACTCTTCAGAATCATTCAAAAAAAAGGAGAAAAACTGGTTGCACATATGCTTCATCATAAAAGTATTTATCTGACCTACAGCCAAAACCATTTTATCTCTGTAAGCAATCCTCAAATACTGCAGAATGCATTCACTGCTTTCATTACCAAATTACTTTTTAAGAGTTCAGCAGGTAATTGAAGTTCCAAATGTCTTAAAATGGTTTGGCAATGCTGAGATTTCCTAGTGGACTTGCTATCCAAGAACTTTAGAGGGAAAAAATCAGCTGGATACTAAATATATACCCTAAAATAAGATGGATTCGAATTACACTAAGATGCAGGCTTTTAAAGCGGGAGAATGTTTTATATGAAGAGTAAAGCTCTGCTCAGAGGAGGTTCCATGATGTTGAAGCTTCAAACTCCTATTCAAAAAGTCCTGTGAATTTTTCAAAGACACTATATTGGCCTAAATCTCTTCCTACTGAACTCAAGGGCTGTTAATTTTTGACAGAAAACTAATTAGGACAATGCTGTCCCATATACTTTGTACTATTTAACAGATGACTGTTAAAAACAGAGGGCTCTCAAACATTTTTCTTAGATGAAAAACCATTTCATTACTTTTCCAGTTCACTCAGCAGAAACAGTGAAAGGAATGGGCCTAATCTGTTGCCCCCACTGGAGTCCTGTGCATTCCCCCAAGGCTGCAGTGCTCGGTGGCAGGGGCAGGAGGGCCATGAGCAGCACGAAGCCTGCAGGCTGGGCAGGCAGCCCCCAGCTCCAGAGGTCTAATGAGGACTCTTGCCCCAGCTACATCAATAGCTTTCAGCAAACCATTTTCTGCCTCAGTTCCTCACATTTATGGAGTGGAGATGATAAGTGTTCTGTGTTTGTAACTGTTATATGCACTGCTTTAAGTGTTATTATTTTACAGAGCTTCTTGTTCACAGCCAATTACCCAACTCTCAGAGGGAAACTGAGGCACAAAGCAACACTAATTGCCTAGTGTCATCCAGCAGGCCAGAGCACAAGTAGGGTCTCAATCTACAGAATTTTACATTAGCCTCTAAACTTATCTACGACCTTGGTATTACACAGCAAAAGTTAGCTTGGTGTTTGTCCAGCACTGTCAGATGGCACAATACTTGCTTACTTCTGCTAACACTGCTGTTTAGCTGGCTTGTTGTTGCTCTTGTTTCTGCTGAGAAACATAATATTACATTTGTAAAATCACACTGTATGTGAAGACACTGTGATGGTAAATGTAGGATTACTGTCTCACTGCAGGCTCCAGCAGCAGGGAAAGACGGTGATGATGTGGGCTGCGCATGGTCTAACACAAAAAGCTTTAATGATGACAAGAGGAACACAGAACAAGAACACCAAGAGCTTTACTTTTCACAGCAGCAATCTTTTCTCTTAGGATTACTCTAAGGCAAAAAAAAAAAAAAAAAAAAAAAAAAAAAAAAAAGCCTTGTTCTGCAATGGATCTGTTTTCACAGTAAGGGGATAACTGATATTTAAGATGAACAAGAATAACTGAGGAACCTTCTGGTCTGGCATAGATCAGAAGAGGTGAGATGCATAAAATTAGAAGCCTGGATTCCCCTCTCCAAATTATGGCTCTCACTCAAAAAGGTACAACTCTTTCACCTTACAGGGATGCTGCACTCCTTACCACTTTATGCCCACTTACTGCCTTACTGCTGAGGCATGTCTATTGCAAATGTGATAGAATTCTTGTAAATGGAGCTTGGGGATACCCACAACTTTAGGATGAACATTTCTGGCTGCACCTAGATGCACTGACACCAGGAAAGTAAACCTTTAGAAGTATCAATTGAGCTGTCAGATAAAGCATGCCAGACTTTTCCTTGGGGAGCCTCAGGAAAGTTACAGATGCAGAAGCTCAAGAGCTCTTGACAGAAGAGCTTGCAACTTGGCTGCTGCATCCTAATTTAACCCTATAAGAACATGACACACAAAAGACAGGCGAGATCTGAGATATAGGAAACTCAATTCCAGTTAGCACCAGAAAAAGCACCCACTGATTTGGGATGCTGGAGACAATCAGTGCCTGCCTTTCCCCTTATTTTCATAGCAGGTGTTCTCTCACAAGCCTCTTATCAATCAGCATAAGTAAGGAAGCTCTGTCTGACCAACACATGGTGCTTAACCATTTATTGAGTTCTCTAATAACAATAACATCATAGTAAAATAACATTTTCCAGCTCCTCTCGTGCTGCAGAACGCAGTGCACTTTGAGTTCTGAAACAATGAGCTGTGACGTGCTGGACCCACGTGCAGCTGGACAGGAAGAGCTGAAGACCCAAGGAGGTTTCCTTTAGGCACAGAGGCTGGGGCGTGACGCAGGGGAAGCCCGTGTGTTCCCGGACGGCTCTGGTAGCAGCCGGGAAGGATGGGGTGCCTGGACATGCTGTCTGCATGTGCTGTTCCTGACACAGCTGCCAGAGATTGTGTTTATTTTACCTTGACTCAAGCAAGGGACATTGTGCAAAGACAAGAAGAGGTGCTAAAAATATGATCTTCACACTGAAGCCCTATGGAAGAGTCACACATACAAATCACCTCTCAAAATGAAAATGCAGCAATTCATGCAAATTCAGCAACTACTCATGCACACCAGCACTGCAAAGCATAACCAGAGTAGAAATGTGGAAAAGAAAGAGTAGAATATAGCTACCCCAAGAGGAATTTGGGCGAGACACAGAAATGCAGCCTTCCTTTCCAGAAATTGCTCAGGGAATGCTTTATTTCACCAACAGCTTCAAAACCATGAACCTCAAGCCTTAACTTCAAAAAAAGTGCACTTCTAATATCTAAGTGCCACTTAGGGGCTTAAATGGATGGGTGCCAACAACAGAGCCATTAGCACCTACTCATCCATGGAGGCTTTCTATCTAAAAATCTCATTTGTCAGCAGAGTCTCAGCAGGACTTTGGTATGATAAAAACCTCCATGACAAGTTCTAAACTTACAAATTAACATATTCATTTACTTACCCATGTGTAAAAGTGTGTCGCTTAGACAGCTTTCTGGAGCATCCATACCTAATCCAAAGCCATCTATTACAACTTTACATTTGTTCCTGGATTGAGAATCAACTCAAGTTACTTCAGCACAATTGAAATATTGTGTAGAATTATACAACAGAAATACTGAGACAGTTTCAAGAGACTGAATACAAGGTTTATATTCACTCCTACATGCTGAATGTCTCCTACAAGGAAGTACAAGCCCAGGCTGGTGCCCGCCAAAATCCCACTGCAAAGCTCCTGTACCACTTTTGTTAAGAGGAGCTTTGCAAGGACCTGTCCAGACAAGGCATCGGGGACTGATGCTGCAAGAGCCCCTGGCTTTTTGGATCAAGGTTGTTCAAGTTTCATTCACTGTAGTTGAGAGGTCTGGATATTTGGAGTTTTAAGGTCTTAATATAGTACCTATACCTGTAACTCTGTAACAAAATTAAGGATGACTCTTATGTAAACTCTTGCATAAAATCTTTGGTCATAGAGGATTTTAAAATAATGTTTTAAAAATAGTTAAAATAGGCATAATAATGTTTCATGAAATATGACAGACCCAACCCCCAACTCCCAATGCTTGAAGGGAAACAGGACAGCCAAGAAACTGCAACGTAACAAGTTTTATTTTCCTCAGCAAAAGATCTGCAACTTTCCACTACTGACACACAGGACAAGTAGGACCGAGAATGGAGAGAATAATTTGGTACTGTCAGACACAGCAAGCAAATAGGATTGCAGTGGCAGAACAGCATACATGGACACTCTTCTGGGTCCAGGCTGCAACAACATAACACATGGGTGCTCAACACCAGTTCAGATCAGGTCATAAAATCCAATTCATCAAAATAACCTTTTAAAAATAGATTGCTACAGTTGGTTTCCTCTGGAATCTAATTGCTTCAGGCTCCTGCCTGAGCCACTGCTTGCAAGGTGTCCTCACACCAAAAGGAAAAGTAATGTCTAGGGAGGTTTAAATGCAGTTCCTGGAACACTTCTCAGGGAAAATACGGACAGAGATTAGAAGAGCAAAAAGGGAGCCAAGAGAGATCTCTCCAGAAGTCATTAGCTGCAGCTGCTAGCATAGTTGCATGTCAGATTTAAAAAAGAGAACCAAAAAAAAAAAAAAAAAAAAAAAACCAAAAAAAACCTCACAACTTTAGTCCTGCTTGCACATTTAGTCTGCCCTCCATGCTATCCTATTAGTTTCAAGATTTTCAGTTTAAACTGTGTAAAGTCTCTGTATTGACCATTTGACCGTCACCTACTTTGTGTGCAAACAGAGGTCACTGCACATCCCCAGAGCACAACAGGAAAAGGAGCGACAGACTCCCCCCGCAGCACTCTCTCATTCAGTACAATTAATTGGAGACATCCAGAAAACAGAGCCAGGGCATGGGTTTGCTACTTCTTGTCTTGAAGGGCACAAAACTAAAAACAAGATTCAAGGTGCCTCACCAGTGTGAAGTACAGGACATTAATCACTTCCCTAGTCCTGCTGGCTATCACAGCACACATCGGAGTCAAGCTGGCCACGATACACAAAATATCATCATCCAATTTCAGAAAGCTTCAACCCGTACAGAGTAACACCAGACCACTTCAGAAGGCTGCACGCATGTGCCCTTGTTGTTCTTTAGCCCAATCTTTTTTTACCCCTTATGTTCATGCATTGCACCTGGGTGCCCTCTGTTCCCTTCGGTGGTTGCTCAGTGCCCCTGGGCACTCCATGGCTCATTGCTGTCAGTGCTGTTCACTGCTTCTCACAGCTGTGCCCATTGGGGATGAGGCTGGGTCGCAGCTCCACTCCCAATTACCACAAACTTGCAACTGCAATGGCCATGCTATTTCTGACACAAGCCAGGATGCCACTGACCTCCTTGGCTACCTGGGCACACTGCCAGCTCATGGCAGCCCTCAGAGTGCTGTGCTTTGCACTGGTAGCTAAAAAGGTGTTGATAATAATACATCAGTGTTTTGGCTACCGCTGAGCACTGCTCACAGCACCAATGCTGTCTCTCTCACATTCCCTCCCTCACCAGCAGGCTTGAGAAGGGACATAGCCAGGACAGCAGACCCAAACAAACCAAAGGGATATTCTATACTGCATCCTGTCTGCTCAGCAATAAAAGCTAAGAGAAAGGAGGAGAGGGGGTAATTTGTTATTTAAAACTCTTGTCTTCTGGAGCAACCATTATGCACACTGAAGCCCTGCTTCCTGGGAATTGGTGTATGTTGCCTGCTTTTGGGAAGTAGACATTAAAACATTTGATTTTTCCTTTGCTTCCACGTCCAAACTTTGCTTTTTCTTTATCAAGCTGACTTTATCTTGATCCATGAGGGTTTTTTTCCATCTTATCTTCTTCCCCCTAGCCTGAAAAGGAGAGTGACAGAGTGGCTTGATGGACTCCAGCCAAGGTCAACCCACTAGAAGCATTTACAGGAGGAATAGAACTCCCACATCAATCTATACAGGCCTCAGACTGGTGATCACTGCCTGTGCTATACCTCCCACAGCTTCTGTCCCTAAAGCTAACTTCCAAAGAGGAAACTTTCCTTTGTCTATATATTCCCAAAGGAAGAAGCAATGTGACTTTGTGTTGGTCAGTGTGAAAACTACTCTTTAAGTAGCACCTAATTAGAAGTCTCTGCACTTGTCTCATTCACATGTTACACAGAGAATATTACTGGGCAAACATAGGTGGGATGTGCAATCAGTGCTCTTCAGAAGGCCACAGGTATTTATTCTGCCCTGGACAATGTCACATTAAGCAAACATTTGGAATAGAAACACACACCTCCTACTTTTTGCTAGATATAGTACAAGAGGAAAATGTACAAGGAAAAACAAACCCAAGAAAAGGAAATCATATACTGTGGTTATAGCTCTATTAAACTCAGCTCTGCAGAACTAGTCAGGAGGTACCTTCCCATGCCCCAAGTAACAAGCATGCTCATAGGAGACATCCCCAGCACCAAACTCTATGGTAGAGTGGGTAACTCTGCAGCAAAAAGGAACCTGGCACTTGTAAACAACCACCAAGCAGGATGAGAGCTGTAAATGGCTCCTGAAAGCACTCTCTTCATGGAGAGATCTCTGGGAAATATGGAATGTATTAGCAAACCTGGGCTAGAAAGCAAAGCATTCATAGGTAGGTGGTACTTTTTAATAGCATGTCATTACATTTCCCTTACATTTAGTATTTAATAGATGTAACTTTCACAGCAGCACGCTCATTACCAAAAAGGCACAGGGACCTTACCAAACAGTGAGCAGAATGGACCCAGAGCCCAAGTGCCTTCTTCTGTCACCATTTGGGTACCATGGTGATGAGCAAAATCATGCGGATGTCTTAACACATTAAATTGGAAATATCCTTATTCTGCTACCAATCTTCTTTGGCCTATCCCCATACAAGTCTGTCGATTGAACACAGGCCAAAATTTCTGCCTGTGTCAATTACTGTAGCTCCTCTGCTGTCACTGGCATTGGGCCATTTCTTATACCAGCTGTGGCTCTGACCTACGTATATTTAAAAATAGGGCCAAGTGTCATAAAAATCTTAAGACCATTTGACTTCTTGGTGTGGACATAGGCAAGGTGTGTTAATCTCATTTCCAGGACTAAGGCAAGAAGTACAACCTGTCTGAAGTAGGTCACCTGCATCCATGTACAGGAACCCATACCAAATGGTTCAAGAAGAGATGAGAGTTTGCACATCCCTCTGATTTCACCTGTCACTTTAGCATGAACTTTTGAAAATCCTACAGTAAAAAGGAATTGGTGTGCTTTTCCTGGCCTATGCCCTGCCAACAGAAGGTGAAGCCATTCAGTGCTTTGTCAGGGTTTGCTCCACCACCAAGACATGAGTTTCTCAAGAACATAGGCACCAAGTCCATACAATATCAAGAAAACCACTTACTGCAGCTTTGTGCCTGACTTTCCCCTTTTGGTAGGTGAGACTCCCTATTTTAGACAAAGACTGCAAAACTCAAAAGAGTGTTCTGAAATGCTGTACTAATTCTGTGTATTATTTCCAATTACTGTTATCTCCATTACCACTGCATACCAAGAGGAGCTGAGGATGGCTGAGCCAAGCAAAGAAATTATTGCTCACCCTGCTGCATGTCAAGCACTTCTTGATTTTGGAGGTGGATGCTGTAGAAACTTGCCCTCTGTCTGCCTGAGAAAGAACCTACCAGTCATTGGGTTTGAACTATTGCAAATGAGCATCAAAAGGCCCCCAGGCTGAAACATCATGATGGAGCTGAAGCTGGAACAAACACTGAAATCAATCCCAATTACAGCAATCAGGTCTAAATTTCCAGTAACACCTTACTGCACAGCTCAATGATGAAGACAATCAGCTTTTAAAAAATCTTTTCCTATTATAAGGACTTATATACTGGGAAGTGTTATTTTTACAAACTCCCATGACCACATGGATAAGTTTCAATTGATTTAAGCTCATCCAATCAACTGGGTTTCCCCTCCAGTTTTAGCATCAGAGGTGTTCTAGACCAAGACCCTCTTAAAAACTTTCTCCTGGCTCAAATAGCTCAAGACAGTCTCATTAGGGATTTGACAAATAACCTGGAGCAGCAGACAGATTACAGACTAGCAGGAATATGTAAGAGATAGCTGGCCTATTTAACAGTCCAGCACACCTTCGAGCAGGACTGAGTTGAATTGGAGCAAGCTGCTAACAGGAGGTTCGCACACCTTAGATCTAAGTCCTTCAAGCTCACAAGATCATTACTATTTTACCCAGTAGGCCTGAGTTTCTCCTTTAGACTAAATTTATCTGAATCCTTCAGACTGAGTCAATTAGCATCACTCCTAAACTCTCTACCTCAGCACAGAAAAGCAGAGCAGGAAAGTTAAATTGCTGCCAACAGAGTGGCAGTCAGATCCAAGGAGGTCGGCTCTCCATGACATGTTTCTGTGAACAAGAGGCATTAAACATGAAGCAGAACATGCAAGGATTTTGGCTCTGTATCTTCACTTCATATGGAAATGCCTTCTCTTCACAGCATCCCAGCAAGGCAGGCATCTGGTGCGCCATTATTAAAAGACTGCAGTGTGATAATAACAGTCTTCAATGGTGAGGGACACTTAGAAGAGAAAACCTTGCTACTTTTGCTGTGCTTTGTCATAGTTCTGTTGCCTGCCTTAACCAGTCTGAGCATGGAACATGCACAGGCTTTGCATGTTCCTTCCTTTCACTATGTACCCAGGCAATCTTGCTGTTTTTTCTCTAGTGTGTCAGAAAACCTATCTTTGGCTTCCTACATCCCAAAAGCTACAACTCTAATCAAACCTCTTACTGTCTCATTCCTGTGATTTCCTCTGGCTTCTGACCTTCACCACACTGACAACATCTGCTTCCCTTCCACAGAGGATGCAGGCTGTGATCCCTTTCTCAGCCAAGTGCCCTCCAGTTCTGAAGTGCTCTGTTAGGTAACTTTACGGCATTTTTCCATGCTTTCCCTACAGTTTTCTCATTTCTTCCCTATGTTTCTGCTTGTACCTTTTTCTCATCCATTTCTTCTGCTCTGCACCCAGTGCTTGACTCTGTAACTCCTCAGAGTTGTCCTTCAGACAAGTTTAAAAACAAAAGCAAAACATGAATCTTTGGTTAAATGAAATCACAGTCTACTTGTCAGCTTTTGTCAGAAGCACTCAATGGCAAGGATCATCGTTTTGTTCAGTGTTCATGTGGGATCTGCTTCAGAAGGAACTAATCAGTGACTGAGACAGCAACACAAATCATAAATCCTGGTAGAGGACCATCATATCATTATGACAATATCGTAGGTCCTACAGGAGGACAACCCAACTGGAAGTTTTATTGCATTCACTCACAATATTTTGAATATTCTCAAGCACCTAGCTTCAAAAGCTGTGCAGACTGACAGGTAGACCACTTGAATGGCCTGCTGAAAACCAAAGGCAACTCGCTGAAAGTTTTCATCTGGAGTCTCCACTAAACTTGTCCCGTGGGAAAAGACAGTAGTAAACAGCTGAAGAGAAACACAGTCCAGATATTTCCACAGAAAGTAAATCTGCTTCCACTGAGAACTGCATATTTCTTGCTAGCTATTATTTTTAACCTCTCACAGATTTATTTTTACTACAATTTAAATGTATCTGTTATATGCCATAACATTATTATTATGAGAGACACTAAAATAGCAAAGTATTCTAGGCACTTGATACCATTTTACAGAACAGGGAATTACAGCCAGCAATGACTTGACTGCTGCTCACTGCAGCAGCCACCAAATGCTTCTGACCCCCCCTTTCAGCCTTACTTCCTACAGCTCCTCTGTGGAGTTACTCTGAAAGTTGTTTAACTGGCTGGGGGGAGAGGGAGAGGGCAGCAAGAGGAAAAAAAACTACCTAAAATTAATCCAATTATTAGGGTGAACTTCTGATTTCTGCTGCCAGGCTGTGGACACAGCTTTGGGCTCGAAGCCCATAGCCTGAAGCCGCTGAAGCCATCGGCTAAGCCTACACATACCAAAAACTACCTGGGATACTTCAGAATCAGAGAACAGATTGGATTGAAAGGGCCCTTTAAAGGTCATCTAGTCCAACACCTCTGTCACAAGTAGGGACACCTTCCACTGCCTCAAGTTACTCAGAGTTCCATCTGGGCTTCCAGGGATGGAGCATCCACAACTTCTCTGGGAAAACAATTTGAGAGTTTTTTCATCCTCATCATAAAAAAATTCTTCCTTATCTCTACTCTGAACTTACTCTCTTTTACTTTAAAAATGATGCTTCCTGTCTTATTGCAACTGATCCTTTTCTGAGCCTTCTCTTCGCCAGTTTTCTCAGCCTTTCCTCATAGGACAGGTGTCCAACTTCTCTGACCATTTTTACGGACCTAACCTCAAGGCTTTAGTTCTGATTTTCACTAAACTTTTAAATAAGCAAAAGTTTGTTTGTGCAAGGGTCTTAGGCTTTGGCTTTACAGTGCATACTCTAATAAGACAAAGAAAATATATCTAAACAAATTAATTCCATCTTTGATAATCAGTGTAGCTTTTCAGTACTCCAACACTGAGGAACATCTCTTCTTATCAAGTCAAGCTATGGCGGATCATAACTTTCCACTCCCAACACCCACAGCTGGTAAAGGTCTTTGTGTTCAGCTTGGATGCTGTTTGGCACAACAGTCTGACATTGACTTACAAGACCAATGAAAAATATGCACTGCTAATTTTCCTAAGTGCCATGCCAGCACCTTTGGCGGCCATGCATTCACCTATCTTCCCATACAGTAACAGGATTTATTCCCAGCTAATAAAGCAGGCTTCACATCAGCCGAGGAAATACTTTAGTTAGGATGTCCTCCTTCTTCATTACTGAATGATATATTCATGGCAAAGCACTAAAGTTGATGGCATCTTTAAAATACATTTTTTTTCCCTAGTGTGGGGGATACAAGCCGCTAATCTCTGCAGATCTCCTTTTTCTCCCCCATTGCCCCCGTGGTTTATCATGTCCAATTAGCCATCTGCCATGCCCGCACTGCCACACAAAGGAAGCCCCCTCTCCTTTGCCGCAGCCCATCAGCAGGGCTATTGTCCCCGCTGACAAACAAGAATCAGACACTATTGTTTCCAGCTGGCGATGGTGCTCCCAAAGTAGGCTGCCAGTTGCCACTAAAGCAGCGGGAGCACCAGGGTACGCTCCAGGAGCCAGGAACCATGCCAGCAGCACCGATATTACCGGGGAACCTATACAAAGCACTTTTTGAGATATATACATCTATAGAGAGATATAGATATTTTCTGATTTCAGGTAACAAACCAACCCGGGCCAACTACTGCCCTTTCTATGGCAGTTGCACTGGAGCATGCCTGACCTGCTGCCTTTACTGCTTCACCAAGCAGTCACCTGGCAAAGAAAGGGTCCCAATTCCCAGAAGAGAGCAACATCTTGGAGTCGAATCTTTCCTTGTTATGTTTTTATTATTATTATAATTTTAAAAATAAGGCATGTCTCCTACCACTTCAGCACAGCTAATTCCACACACCAAAACTACCCTCCCCCGACCCAGGAAAAGTATTTTAAAAACGTGAAAAGTCTACCGTGTCTACATGGATACTAATTATGTAACAAGATTAATTTAATTTCTCTCAGAAACAACATACATTCACCCTTTTTCTCAAGGCCACCTCACTAAAAGAAATGACCAGAGCAGCTGGTCTGCCAGTCACCAAGATGTTAAATTGAAGATCATTTCCTCCTATTATTCTCAGCAAAGCACGATGTGACCTTACACTAAAAACTACAGTCTGCCTAATTATGGTAGTTTTGTTCCATCAGTGAAACTGAAATGCTGGTTCATATAATTAGGGTAATTAAAAAAGGAATTTAATTTTTAGTTTTAAAGGTAATTTGTTGCCTTGAAGTAAAAGGGCAACAAATTAGACCTATGTACCTGAATGTTTTCATTTTGTGCAATTTGAAAGAAACAAAAAACACTCCTAGATTTTAGTAAGAAAGCCACACGTTGATAAGAGACAAAGAACCCAAATAAATTACAATTTATTCCAGGCACTCGTTAATGAAAATGAGCAAACAAAATGAATATTTATATCTAAAAGTAGAAACAGAATTCTCTTCTAATCCCTTGATTAGGTAACAGAAATTACTTAAACTTCAACAAAAGTTTTAAATTATAAATATAACACTTCAACAGTGAACATACATAGTTTCAATATATCACTTTGAATGTTCACCAAATAGTTCAAAATAAAATAAATGAAAAACAGCTGAAACTAATGTGAATCCACAGTAATCACATAGGTTAATGATTTTCACAATGACTTATAAACAGAGGAAATTCTTTGCCCTGGATTCAAATACAAGGATCATACTGAACCAAATATGAAATACAACATGAAAACTTAGATATTTTGCTGAAATGTTATTCCATTCCTAGCACAAAATGCTCTAAATCCCATTTCAACACACTGCAGGCCACATATCACACAGGTGACTGACTTAAACCTAGATTTACGATTGCCATTGCAGTGCCTGGGCCAAGTTCTGTTTTCAGTTACATCTGTGAAAACTCCCAAACAATTCCTCTGAAGTTCTCTGGATCTGTACAGCAGTAATACAATCCATCCTAGAAGCAAGTGGGAAAGAAATAATTCAAAATATTATGACTTCTTTTTTTTTACAGTCCTTTACACTTTAAGGCTCTCCATTCAGACAATCATATTTGACTTCTCTTTTCATATCCAGCTCTCTTTTGTAAAACATGTATTGGAATATTCCCTGTTATTCTTGCCAGATTCTCTAGGCAAAATTCCCCAAGTGGCAGAGTCCCTTCAGTTAAACACAGGGTGTGTGAGCCATGCAAGGCTGTAAAACGGGAGTTATTTATCCAAAGAAATATTAAAAGCAGGACACCAGTCCAAATCAAACAAAAGCACAAATACCTCTAAGTCGTTTCATGACTTTAAGTTCCAGCTGTAAAAGGCACAGCACTATGGGTTTATAAGGCCTAATACTCTGTAAGTATTTTCTTTGATGTAACTATGAAGTACTTAAAATGCCACTGGGTACTGTATGGTACATGTCACCATGGAGCAATAAAGCTGCTCTACATCCATAATCAGCCTTTCCAGAGACCATAAGGTCACAGCAGCTGAAACAACAGAATACTTCATTCCCAACCTTCAAGAGGCCCAAAGCACCTGTGCAGCCAAAGGACTCCCTAAAAGGCTCTTTACGTGGGGGTGTGCCTGGAAATTACAGCAAAGAAAACCCACCAAACCCATCAAAGCCATTCCCATTTTTCAAACCTCATGTTCCCCCAGCAGGTTATTATTATGAGACTTGATAAAATACAGTATAGGAGGCAGGTGGTAGGAAAGAGTGATAGTTATATTTGCTTGGCCAGGTTGCATGCTCACTTGTATCCAAGCCACTCATCACTCCAAGACTCACACGGCCATCTAAGGCCACATGTAAAATGGTCTACACAAGCACCAGGAGGGTTCCTCTTTTGTGATGACTACAGTATTATACTTTTCTTCTTTCAGAGTTCCAACCCAAAAACACAGTGTAGGCAACAGGTTCTCCACCATAACTTCTGTAGGTGCCATATCAAGCCTTACAGTGCCTGTGAACTTTACTGATGTCTGTGTTTAATGCTTATGTTCCTATTGCACCTTGACCTGGAATTCAAGGATTGTGAACTTCAGTACAGATGAGCTCTGAACAGAAGCTGGGTGTGAAAGGCCCCTTCCTCTGGAAGTAATGATGTTCAACATTAATTGAATTAATATCAAATAGAATAATTAATATCAAATAGAATAAATATCTTCCTACTGGCCTATAACACAATGCAATCTCATCCAGAATAAGCACATTGTAAATAACTATCAGATATCATCCCTGTTGCCCTGTACATACTTCTTCGTGAGAAGGAAGGAAGCAGTATGGGAAAGAAATGCTCCTCTGAACATAAATCATTCATTTAAATTGCCCCCTTCCAGCATCAGACAAAAAGAGGTCCTTCTTTTTGACACAAGACCCCACAATCCAGCAGTTTCTGTCCCATTTCTTAGCAGCATCTGTATGGCAAGAGAGGGAAGAGGACAGTCATTCCCACCAAGACCTCTTGAGTCACCTATGTGTCCTTTCCCACATCTACATGAAAACTCCTGAAGTAGCAGATCTGCCTGAGTCCTGAAGTGGAGGAGATGGGACAATCACAGGGCAGAGCCACACAGCCTTCCTCATGCACTGGGGGAGGTTTGGGGGGACCTGGGTCCCCACCTGTAGGTAAAACAGCAACTCCTGCCCCATGTCAATCACATGAAAAAATAAAAACCACCTACATTAGACAATAAAGAAAGAAAACAACAGACCTCATATTCCTGACAGGGTCAGAGGTCAAAGCCTCCACAGCATGGTACAGATTTTGATTAAAAGCAACACCTCAAAGAATACAAGAGCCTTCTGAATGGTAGGACAGACCTGACAGGCTTTTCTGCAACAGAGCCTCCTTTAACAGCACACATTACCAGACCAGGCCTTATGAATTACAAAGTCTCAAGGTAAGGAATCACACAAACACCTCACCCCAGTGACAACACAATTGAATCAATTTACCTGCTCTCCAAGGAGACACTTGAGTCCATCAACCTCAAGGAGCACTTCTCTGCTGACATAATTTCAAGCATATCTTTTGATCAAACAGCCTGGCCAATGCCAATCATTTTAAAGTTATTTAATAGCAGAACTGCCAGTCACTTGTGCACAAATGAACAATGCTAGAAGTATAGCTGGCTGAAAAGCAGAGAGCAAACAGAATAATTCATCGCATCCAAATGAGATGGAATAACGTCAATTTTCAACTCACGGGAAGTATCAATGACAAAGTTGGCGTCTTCATATCAGATATAATCAATGTTATACTTAAGTGCCATAAAAATAAATTAGAAAATAAAACAGTACCTGCTAGCACATGAGAAATATTGATGACTACTTCTGCTAGTAATTGGTAGTTTGCTAAATTGTTCTGTTACTGACCTCTATAAATATTTTAAATTTGGTAAAGAATTTCCTTATGTGTTTGACTCCTGTATCCAAAACACACTGCAGAAATTACGGCAGCTTAAGCAGGGAGCTAAAGCTTTCTCTTCAATTCAAGGGATACCTCTTATTTGTACACTTTAAAAGTGACTTAGTTTATTTTTGAAACTGTAAGTATTTGGATTCCATTCCACACAATAAAGAAGTTTCAGTACACATTTATTATATACTACTAAGAATTCCAGAGAACCTGGTCATATTGTACCTGTCAAAAAACCAGAGTTAAGAAACTTAGTAAGGAATACCTAGGCAGAGATTTGGGTTTTCACTCAAACAGAAGTGATAGACATCATGTAGAAATTGCTGCTACAATTCAGCAGATGGTGTTATCCTAGAAATCAGAGCTGGAGACAGCAATAATAATTTCTGCCCTTCATGTCCCTCTGCCTGCTAATTTTTATCCCAATTACATGGGATTGATTCTCTAAAAGAGTATTCCTGAATTTCTTACTGCATATATCAGATGGTGAAAATTAGAATAGTCCCTTTCCTGCCTGACTCCAGGGAGGTTTTAACTGACTGCCAGCATCAACTACACAGTTGTTAAATCCACCCTTTTCTTAAAAGTTATTCCTAGTTCTCATCAGTGTAAGCATCAGGAACAGACCTTCCTTTATTACTTCATGTTAATTTCTTCAGTTTGCCTTTCCAGATACAGCTCAGAAAGCTTCTATCATAGGTGTCCTGGCTGATAAGGGATGGGTACCTCGAGTGTTTGGGTGCTGCTGGGGGAGCTGCTCTGTGAGCAGCGCCACTCCCAGCATCAGCCTCCTCTGCCGGTACCAGAGAGCAGCCTATCGATCCTCCCGACTCAGTGCAAAGCCCAGCTGGTTGCTAAAAGCCTCAGAGAGAGGCTTAGTTGTTTCGACTCTGTTTTTTTTTACAAATGATGAGTTCATGCTTTTCCATGTGGTAACTGTGAATTTGGGAAGAGTTTAGGCTGTTCAGTATAAGCTTGGGTTATCAGAGCAGCTAATCTTTAAACCATATACAGTATTTTTTTTTATTTGATGTGAGCATGTAAGACAATGGTTATGCTTTACAAATCCAGAACACAAATCAGAACAAGGTATAGAAACAAAAAAAAATCTAGTATCAAGGGAAAAAGAATGCTAAGTCAATGCAGGTCTCTGTAGCTATTACACATCAGACCCCATCTCGCAGTCCTTACTCAGACAGGATCGCTATTGTCAGCCTGAGAGGTGTGGGAGTCAGTTGTGTCCTGGCTATGATTGTTCTCCCAAGCCCCACATCAGCTGTTCTCTCCACCATCTATGGAACCCAACTTCACACAGCACAACAGCAGTGCACAAACCCACAAGTAAAGGGGGCCCCAAACAACACAGAGAACCAACACTGTTATTTCACACAAGTCATACCTGTGCTTGTGCTTTCCCCATTTCTCAGGCATGTTGCCAGCAGACAGCGAAAATTAATTACTAATAGTCTGGGCTTTTTTTCCACATCATCATTTTGGATAAAGATATAATGATGCAGAAACAAGTATTTTGCCATCTTCTTTGATGAAACTTAATGTGAAGCAGACAACCATCAAGGATGGCCTATGCACACATGCTTCAGTGCAAGGATAGGACCTAGGCACCTCTCCTAATCCCAGGTTCCTGTGATTTTGTTTCCTCAAGAAGCAGAAGTGTTAAGAGACTCTCTGAAATCTCTGGGCTAAATGTATAATGCACAAGATTACAAGATCTACTGGTGAAATTTAAGGTGAAGAAGGCAGCTTGGGAGAAATGTCTAGCCACATGGCTCCCTGTGTTTTCCCCTCATTTAGGAATACTTTTTTATATTCTTTTTTAGGAATTCTTTTTTATATAAGACAGATTTGACTCTCTTCAAATTCAGTTCTGCTAACGTGCTTACATTGAGAAGGCAGTGTCACAGAGAAATGATTCAGCTTTGGATGAAGGAGGGGAGAGAGTGAAAAGGTAGGGAGGAACCTTAATTAACATGTTCCTTTTAAAAGGAAAATTGATGGGTTGTTTTTCTTTTCTTTTTTCTAACAAATCTGTCATTGTTGAGACTTAGGAAATTATCTTGTAACTAGGTAGGCTATCAACAGGCAAACATCTATGGCTTCATGACTTTGTGGATCATAAGATACACGCAGCCAGACCTTATTATACTTATCCTCTAGATCAAAGGGTTTTAACATAAATGGGGTGCAGTCTACCATAGCAGGGAGCTGCTGCAGGCCTTCAGGATTTTACTTCTTTAAAGTTTTGGTGATTACATAATTGCTTTTTTGTAACTGGAGCTCAAAGCATTGTGTGCAGCTAATGAGCAGGTAGAAGAAGGAAAACAGCTGAAAAGCAGTCTTGACAAACAGCTGTGGCAGTGTCAGTCCTAGCCCAAAAGGGTCAATCCCCTTATGAAACAAGTACTTAATCCTTTACAATTTTTAATTTAAAATCTACCAAGACTATAAAACTTTCTTAAGATTTTGATGGGGGAGAGAGTGAGGGAGAAGAGGGGGGTGTGTCATGCAGACCACAAGTTGCTTCAGTTGAGATGCTCATCCTATGCAAAACCATGTTTCAGAGCTGGGGACTCCCACACAAACACCACCTCACACACGAGTGCTGCAGCGGGGACCCCAGCACGTACCTATTGCCCACAAAATTTAATTAACCACTGCTTCATTAGCAAAGGCTCCCTACGCTCGGTTGTAGTCCAGCTACACTTTGGCTGCACTTCAGCATCCTCTGAATCGGGAAACACAGGGCTCTCACCCAGCCCTGAGCTACTTAGCGAGCTCGTCTCCGCGAGGTCAGCATCCCCGACCGGGGGGATGCAGCCGGGCTGCGGGCGAGCGCTGCCCAGGGCGCCTCTGCGCTCACTCACCGCCCACCCGAGGGCGGCAGGGGTAGCGCCCGGCGCTTCGCCCGGCTGGAGCGGGGCAGGCAGCCAGATCCGCTTCCAAATACCAGCCGGTACCCGGGTGGCCGCCGCCGCCCGGGGCGGGGGCCCGGCGGGGCCCAGCCGGCGCCGCTTCCCGCGGGGGTGACAACGCGACAGATCTCCCCGAGCATCCCCGCGGGGCTTTTGTGCCTGCTTGGGGCGGGGGCCTGGCCGGTCCGCTCCCGAGGCGGTGGGAGCGCAGCCCTGCGGTAGCATCCTCCCGGGGGCGGAAGGGGCGACGGGGCCACGGGCGCACCGAGGGGCTGCGGCGGACAAAGCGAGGAGGCAGGCGGGGATCCCCTCCATCCCCTCTTTTCCCCTCCCCGCGGCTCCGCTGCTGGCGGTGCCCGCGCCGCAGCCGCCAGCCCCGCATCCCGCGGCGGAGGCAGGGCCCGGCGCTGCCCTGGCCCCTTCCCCGCGGCTCCCCTACCTGTTCGGAAGAAAGCATCCACCTCGGAGTCAGGGACAGCGCCTTCCTCCGCCGCCCCTTCGGCGGGATTCATGGCTGGGGGAGAGGCGGCGGCGAGCCCGGCGGCTGGTAATATCCAGTGAGTTAGGGAGGAGGAGAGCCGAGAGAGAGAGAGAGAGAGAAAAAGAGGGAGGGAGAAGAGGAGGGAGGGAGGGATGGAGGCGCGTTCAGCTGCGAGCCCAACCGAGCGCCGTTCGGATCATCCCTTCCGCGGTGCCTGCGGGGCGGCTGCCCCGGGGCTGGGCTGCGCTGCCCCCGGGCTGCGCTGGGCGGTGCGGCCGGGGCGGGGTGCCGGTGCCGAGCCCCGCCGCCGCCGGCCCCCTCCCCTCCACCCGCTATTGTTCCGACCTGCTCCGCTCCGCTCCCCCCGCCGCCGCCGCTGCTGCCCCTCGCCGCGCTGACAGCCCGGCCCCCGGCGGCCGCCCCCGCCGCTTCCCTGCCGGCACTTCCTGAGCCAGGCCGGGCGCCGGCCGGGGAGGCTGCGGCGCCCCCCGCCGCCGGGGCAGCCCCTCTGCGGGGCGCGGCCGCTCCGGGCGGGGCGCGCCGGGCACAGGTGCGGGCACGGACGCCCCGCGGGGGTCCGGAGGGAATTTTTGTTTTATTCCCTACCCCTGTAAGCCCCTCAGCCGTATCGCTGTGCATCCCCGGGCTGGACCGCTGCCATGTCTTCCCTCTGATGAACAGCCGCGGGGGCACGGAGCGGCGCTCGATATTAGACGGGCAGGTACTCGAGGGGCGAAAGTGAACGCTGATGTGGTTATACGGACACAAAAAATTGTTCTTTGTTTTGGGGTTGGGTGGAGGGGTTAGAGGTTTTTTTTATGTTCAAGAGCTGTTGGGCACGACTGCTTTGGAAACGATCGGCAAAACTGCACGTTGTTGCAAGTATGCCTTCATATTTTATTCTTTACAGTCCTCGGTGACTAGAGAGCCAAAAAGGAGTTTGGAAAGCCAAGATCCTGGTCCCAGCTCAGACATTGATTCTGCTTGCTAAATGATTTTGAATTCTCTACTGTAGCTCCAATATTTGTGATTTGGGACAATAATTGTCTCAAAAGGAGTGCTGTGAGGAATACTTGTTTGCACTTTGTTAGCCGCTGAGTTAAGTGTTCTTTCCTGAGCCCAGCTATCAAGATTTCAAGCACAGACAGGCAGATATGGATGAAGACAGATGTTTGCCATTTGGGCACTTTCTTTTCCTCTTCACCTATTTGAAGTTTCCCCAGCTCCTCATTCTTCTATGATCGCATAACAGCTCTAAAATGAGCTTAAGGAAAAATGTTGCTTTTTCATCTAGCCACCACTGTAAAACAGGAATGTTACTCTCACATCTCACAGTAGTTCATCTTTGCTTCCTCTACCATTAGAAAGAAAAAGCAACTGTTGGTGTGATGACCCCTCTGGCTGTATTACCCTTGGATAACCCATCCTTGCTGCAAAATCCCATCCATCACTCTCAAGAACAGCAGTCTTTTAGCCAGAACATCCCCTTGGCCTCACTGTCTTTATGCTTTAGAGGTAATGCCTAATTATCACTCATTTGCCATTGAAAATCTCTGATGTTTAAGGGACTTGAGGACAAAACCTCTCCAAACCTCCAGCATGGAGAGATGCACTGGAGCCCTTCAAAAGAGGTATCAGTCTAGTGCATCTTAAGGAAGAAAATACTTAGTCTAGCAGAAATGTCAGAGTTAACTGGTTTTAAGTGACACTGTTTGGATCAGTTCTCAATCTGCAGGTAGTTTAGCAATTGAGGTTAGCAGAACATTTTCTGTTTCAGCCCAGATTATTTTAGATGTCAGAGGAGTATGGGTTTCCTCCACCTGATCTCTTCTCAATAGAACATAAGGGAAGTTCTTACATACATCTTACACACAGGTACATTCAGGAGTGTGAGCTTGGCAGCTGGGAAGAATGAAGCTTCTAATTCACTCAGGATTTGGTACAACATGGTTGATTTTAGAGTCAAAGCATTCTAGAGCATCCTTAGAAGCTAGACAGGAGTTACGCTTAAGCAAGAAAGGTTTAGCATCATCCAAAGGGAATTATTTTTGTCAATGACAGAAAAATTTATATTCCCCTTTCCTTAGGAACCCTACAGATGTGTTCTACAGCATCAGTTGTAGGAATTATATAGACTACAAAAAGCATATTTGTCTGTATAACCTCCAATTGAATGTGTTAGAAAATGCTGAGGGGAGGGAGAGCAGTTCATTCAGCTTACCTGCCATCCCAATACCTACACAGATTCCTGTTTAATGATTAAACCAGTGAAAATACTCATATTTAACCATATAAAATACCAGTATCTTCTGAAAAAGATTTTTTTTTCTTCATAGAAAACCTTCATTGCAACATGAATTGTCCCAAATCTTTCATAATTTAAAACAAATGGGAATTTCCACGTTTTAAAGAATAAAAGTGTTTGGAGATATTTTATGTTAAAGTCTATCAAGGCTTAGCCATGCCTTTATCTTGCTCATCTCTGCTGTGTAAGACAGAGCAAGTTTGTTCTTCTCTGCTTGCAGCTCCACTGGCCAGGAAAGCCCTGCCCAATTTATTCACTGTTTTCATGGCTTTATCACTGAAGCAGCAGTCCTGCTGCCACATTTTGCACACACCTCTCATATGCACACACCATGGCAATGCAAGACGGGCAGTACTACAGTCCAATATCAGTAAACTTTAGTGAAAACCCAGACACTGAGTGAGCTACTGTTTTTCTTAACTGCAAGCAGAAAAGGGCTGTCACTGTAAAATATCATTAACAGCTAGGAACCACCGTGACTTCAGTTCAAGTCCCAGCAATGAGTTTACAGTTTTTGTTGTTCAAAGAAGAGCTGTTAAATATAGAATGAAATACTATCTGCAATGTATAATTCCCTTTTTAGATATAACGCTGAAGGGACCTACAGTTTCCTTGAAAAGCAAAACATGGGAAAAAACCCTGTAGAATTACGTAAGCCAAAATACAGTAGTTTCACTGACAGACATTGCTTTAATCTTTTGCATGGCTCTACTTGACAAATACCTCAATCCATACCAAACAACTTCGTTTAACTAGGTACAACTGTTTTTCTTTTTGACAGCCCCTAAAGCTGCTCAAAGATCAGAAACTGTCACACAGGCTTTTGATTTAAGGCCTCTGCTACAGTCAAGTTTTCCAATGGGATGGCAATAGGTGGTATCTGAGATGAAACACTTTTTAGCTAAACCTCATGAACTTGCATGCAACAGGATGGGAGGAGGGAGAAGAATGTGAACAAGAAATAAGTAAAATTCATCTTTCCAAGACAGCAGATCCAAGACAGGAGAAATCCAGGACAGCTGCACTGCTGGAATCAGAACAGAACTCTGAGAATGCACGTGCAAAGGTGTGTCCTGCAAAAAGGCTCAAGAGTCCAGTGCTACAAAACACAGTACATGGGCCAAGAGTTGTCATTCAAAAAGGACAGGGAGAAAAACCAATCTGCCAGACTCAGCAGATGAGCTGCAGTCTGTAAGGGGCTGCATAGACCCTTACTTGTGCAGAAGTCACTCCCATTAAGTGACACGGCAATGTTTAAATAGAGAGTGTTTTTAGGAAATGGGAACGAGAGAAAACCTAAATAGTAGAGCAGGAAAATCTAAGTCTTAAAAGCACCTAAGGCTGCCTTGTTAGTAAGTTACTTACAGCTACATTCTGGGTATGTGAGAAGCATTTCTCACACCTGTTTAGGCCTATGTCTAGGTATTACACTTGAAATTACTATGCTCTTATATGGGACCAGGCACAGCGGGGTGGAAATTTCCATCTGTATTCTAGACTATCAGGGTCCTGCAAGGGAAAATCTGCAAGTCCCTGGAAACAGAGTGTTCAGAGAAGCCTCCAGGGCAGGATGGAAGAGGCAGAAGACATGCTTCATATGCTTAAACTCAAATGCCCATATATATGCCAAAGATTATTTCTGGCTCAACAGACTGCACGCACACATGAAGGTTGCCTTTGCAGCACCCACATTCATACTCACACATGTGGCTTAGCTCTACTGTTTGCTCAGATGTGGAACAGCTGTATGGGCAGGCATAGAGCAAGCTCTAATACCATGCCGAAGTCCCTGTCCCAGTATCATCCCTACTCTTTTTATTTTCCCCCTCTGGATCACAGCTGAAGTGGGAATGCCTGCTCAGTTGTCATCTAGTCTCCTGCTTTCAGAGCTGACATAAATTCCAATTTCCCCAAACTTGGACAGAAAGCTGAGCAATAATCACTTCTCTACAGACACATCACTTAGAAGAAAGCAATAGCAATTAGCAAAACAATTTACAAAATGTAGAATATTTTTATCGTGGTGGCAGTGCAAAGGTTTACTAGTATCATCAGTCAGACAAATGTGTCTCCTCCATAAGTTCCAGAACTGCATTTGCCACCCTGGCCACAGAAGCTTAGACTGAATTAGCAACAAGCAGAACAGCTGATGCATCCAAGAAGAAGACACAAGTCTTCGCTAAGTTTACAGATATGAATCTGGAAGAGCCAACAGTGACTGAAAATTCTTTTCTCCTCCATAACTTATTTGGATTAACTTGTTAAATAAGTTGCTAATAAGTGCTAGTGGATCACAGATTCTGTTAAATAATGAAATAAATAAATCTAACACAAAAGTGGTATTCCTCAGCCAGGCTCCATTTGCTACATAAGCTTGAAAAGAGAAGCTTGTGCCAGCCAAGTCTACACTGTACTTTTATGTACATAAAGAACATCAGTCTTAAGCACTGTTAAGCTGGAACATTTTATTCTGAGTTTCCTGCAAACTTTTAATCCTGATTCTGAAGTTCTGCCAGATTCTTAGTGATACTGAGCAGTACTTATTTACCAGTAGCTCCTAAATTCCAACCAATCTCCCAGGCAAGTTTTGACCAGTGCAGGAAGAGTTACAGAACCAGACCAGAAAAAGGACTTATTAAATATTGAAGTGTTTTTGGGAAGAATGTAAATGTACATAGTAGCTATTCAGAAAACCAATTTTAAAGTGAAGCATGCATTAAAATTAATCAGTGACTACTACTTTATTACCACAAGCATTCATTTCAATGCACTTGTAGGATACTAATTTCACACATGGTTGGACATAAATACTAACCTGTTTTCCATTTCACCAGTATAAATTAGTGTAAGAAAGAAGTTTCTTGCTGTGATAAAACTAGTAGTGGTGTATGCAAAAACAAAAACAATGTGAGCCTGGTTTGTTTTGGTTTTTTTACACAAACTTAGAAAACTAAAGTTTGGCTCTGTAAATGTGCCATAATGTTTAATCTTTGGATTCTCCTCAAAAGCCCTAGTAAACTTAAAATTAATCAACTAACACATCAAATGACTCATGCATTCCTATTGAATCAGGTGACAACCTTTCAAAATCCCCTAGAACTCCATACAATGAATTACAGTCCTTGAAAATCCTGCCAGCAGCCCCTGTAACTGGCAGCTGTTTATCCAGCTTAGTGCTTTGCAATAGCTGTAACACTGAAAATGTACATGGTGATGTTCATACCAGACTCCACCCACTAAGGGAAATGTTTTTTCCATTAATTATCCAAATTAATAAAGTTAATAAAATAAATTTTATTTTGCTATTAAGCAAACATCCCAGTATTGCTCATGTAACAAGTCTTATCTACAAATCCTTACCCGAGGAACTGTCAGAAGACACTCCTCAGTGGTATTTTTTGAGGCAGTTTAGATTTGGTTTATTGCTTTGGTGGGTTTCTGGGCTTTTTCTTATGGGGGGTGGAGGGTGTGGTTTAAAAAAAAAAGTGTTTTGAAAGCAGTAGTAAGTAAATTTCTGAGACCAAATCTGATGCACTGGGGTCATTCAGTGACTTTGAGTTTTCCCCCACACTCCTGCAGGCAAATACAGCAGTTCTTGCAGCTACAGCTCAGAGGCAGTCATCACTCCTCTGACACCAAGGAATAGGGCTCAGTTACTCAGTGTCTCCCTTATTTCAAGTCACCACTTCTCTCCAGAGGGCTTTAAGAGCCTTGCTGAGCACACTTCCACTTCTGTCATTTCCCCCAGGTATATTTTCAGCCTCGTTTGCAGCTACAGCTGGGAAGGTTCTAGATGTTCTCCTTAATTTATCATCTTTTTGGCTTTTTCTTTTCCACTAATAGCAGGTCTCCTTTCCCTGCTGCCTATAAACAGAGATTCACAAGGATGGAGAGTAGATCCAGCTTCCTCCCAGTATTGCTTGCTACAGGCAAGTGTGATGAAGGGGAGGTGTTGGGATACTGGGCATACAGGAAAAGCACATGTGACTGCAACCAGAAACTTGTAAGTAGACAAGGAGAAAGATGTGCCCACACAGCCCCATCCTTGTGCTTCCCAGAACCCCTGAGGAGTGAGGGGCTGAGGATTAGCCTTCCAGCCCTCTCCACATGACTCCAGACCTGGTACTTACCTACTTGCAGTGGTCCTTCAGATCTCAGCTCAAACCCCAGCTTAGCTCTGAACTTTAAAAGTTGGTCTCTACTGCCACCATATCTAGCTCAGAGTATCTAACATTTTTCATGCATTAAAAGGTCAGGGATGGATTCCTATGGCTCCCAAGGAGACCTATCATCCCCTAGTCAGGGATGATAATGCACATATGGTATACTGAAGATTCCTGATAAGGTTTGTGCCTATTCCAACAATTGCAAGTATTAATGTTTTTCACCCTAGAAGAGATGCTTCAGTGGCAGAACATTCAAGAAAGAACCTCTGTATAATTTGAGTTTTCAATACATATTGCCACTTTGATAGCTGTATTTTTAGTTCCAGTGCTGATGGGGCCAAGATTCATACAGAAGTGTGAGGATCTGGTGTGCTGACAGCTTAGAAGGAGACAAAATTAGGAACCAGATGGGAAGTCACAGACGATACTGTTCTGCAGAAGGGGCAAGACAGTATCTGCAGATGCTATTTTCAAAACAGTATGTTCCAAACCACTGTGACACTTGCTCGGAGAGGGAGGTCATTTATATAACAGCAGGTAAGACTGACATACTTTCTGCAGAAAAGCTGCCTTCAAGGTAGGTATTTCTACAGCCCCATCTGTCAATCTGATAGAGGCTGGTATCAAAATTGACCTCCAGGAAAGCTGTGCTATAAATTCTTTAGGACCACACATGATTCTGAGTATCTTTGAAAACATAATGCCTCACAGCTGCTGGAGCTGAAGTACTGCCTTCCTTCAAAGGGTAAACCCTCTGTGGTCATCTGGATCTGTTTAGAAACACTGATATCTGCTAAAAAGAAGCACTCTGTATCACTGACTGATATAATGAATCTAGAAATTGTACACAAGAACCAACCATCTTCCTTCCCTTGATTGTGTCATGTCAGCTCTTCCCTGTGCTCTGGTGAACATCTGGAAGAGACCAATTCCATGCTATGCTATGCTAGCATGCCTTATTGCATAGCCAGCATGAGACAGCTCATGCTCCAGAGCTGCCAGAAGTCTGAGCTATAGGCCACAGGCCATCTGCCTACCAAGATCCAAGAAAAAATATATATTAGAAACAAAGATTAGGAGTAAGGATTCTTAGATTCAAATACAAGGTTTCTTTATGCTGTGAACTGTGATGTTCCAGAGAATAATTATCCCTCTAAATAATAATTAACCTATCTGCAACAGGGCTGTAGTATATTCCTGCTTTTAGGGAAAGGCTAAATTCATTACGGTTCAGTGAAATACTCTTAGATCTACAGCAGAACAACACACAACTTCGGGGTGGATTTTACTCCTACAAGAAGCCCTAGTGGATCTTATGCATAGAGGTGATTTCCATATTCCCATTTATGGTGGATGGTAGAGAGCCTTAGCAGGACACTTTGGTGCCCAAGAACACACATTCCCCTTGCAGCTTCTGTCTTCTCCTCCATGCCGGCACACTCTGAGCAACAGCCACACTGGTCCCCTTTGCTCACAGGAGTGACACCCAAAACCCAGCCACCCCTGCTCAAAGTCTGATGTTCTGCAAGTGCAAAAGAATAACTGATTGTAAGCTCTGCCAGGAGAAGCTTTTATTTCAAAGATACATCTCTTCATCAGTTATAAAATCAAGCAGTACAACACAAATTTAAGATTCAAATGTCAATATTGCAAACATATGCGGTTTTCCTAGGCAACAGAAATAAACACTATAGTCATTATTATCATTCACACAGTCAAATATAACTTGGAATCCATGAATTCGTATTTGTTTATATTAATGGCATTTCAATCCTTTTATTTTAATCTCTTGCCAAGGCCATCCCTCCTGTTCCTTTCATATATGTGTGGGTACACATGCATACTTGCACTGATTGTCCCACAGTCCATGGAAAGTTTCACACACGTGTCTTTTTTTAATATCTGTATTTTTCTAAAATGTGGGAAAACAAAACTGGTTTTGGCAATGAAGATTAATGTTCTCTACTAAATACTTTATTTACCAATGACTATCATCTTGTCTAGCTTATTAGACTGAATAGTTTTTCTATGCCTTGCATCTGTAACATTGGCCCAACAGCAGCATTTAGTTTTCATCAGTAGTGTACATGAATGTCCTATGCCTACTATTGACTAACTGTGGGACTGGAGTAATGTTCCTGGTCTGGTGAAATTAAAAACTAAGCATCAAAAAGACCATGTTTCATCCAAATTACTTTCAGTTTAATCAGTATAAGATATTTTTATTGCTGAAAATCTCAGGTTCAAATACTACTATCAGCACAACTCATCATATATTTAGATTGTGTACCCAGAATGAATCCTAGGAAGTTTAATTGGGAGCAATTTCTTACTTGAATTAAAAATCAACATGTTTGCATTCTACATGCTTTCAGTAAAGTGGGTTTTTCAGAAAATTATTCTTCCACCTTGTATTAATGTGGCCCAGGATGTCCCTTAGTTCTCCTTCTGCATCAGTTCTTGGACCTTGCACTACCCTCAATAACCAATAACCAAGTTCTTACACTTGAGATGTTGCAGTTAATTCTGAATACATCAGTGCACAGGAGCAGCTTCAATTATTTCCCCCAATGTATTGTTGTGTGTTTATCTTCTGTGAATTTCATTTGCCATCATATTGCCCAATCATCCAATTTATTAAATCCTTTGAGACATTCTCCCCGTCCTCCATACTTTCTTGCTTGGTTTCACCACCTCATTATTCAATTAATCTTCTAGATCTTTGTGGTGTGTATTGAAAGGTATACTCTCCAAACTACAAAGTGATTATTCTTAAGATTGAATTGGATTTTGCTGTGATACATTCAGTGGTGCAAGAAACACAACCATGAAAACATTTAACAAAGAAAAATACTCCAGCATACATCCTCAAAGAAAACAAAAGTTTGATGGGCTTCCCATGTTCACCAGGGACACAATACTTTTTTGTTCCAGGCCCAGTAACACTTTCTGTGGTTTATGGTATGCTAACAAGACAGCAGGCACTTAAAACAGAGTCTAAAGCCTTCAACCCCTCCAGTGCAAAGGAGCTGAACATCCCCACTGCACCAGCAATGGCTGCATTTGCTTTAATTCTCCTTGTGCCTGGGAAGAGCACCACAAACCTACTACTGCTTGCTGACACATTCACTTTCCTTCTAGGAGCTCTTCCATCTCCTGCAAACCCAGGTGGGGAGAGGGAGATTAGTGAAATGGAAAAGAGGAGAGAAGGAAAGCATCACCATGCTGGGATTATGGCAAGAGCCTGATAGACTTGGGCGCTCCATTCCCACTACAGTTATGTAGATGTTTAGTGCCAAAGACCATGAAAATAATTTCAAAAATCCCTAAAGAAATTACTATATCTGCCACATTTTGCCAAGGCACGGAGCTGCCTCCCTACTGTGCTATGGTTTTGTCCATAAAAGTGTAGGTGGACATTTTTAGACACTAACATCAGGAGCTACTGACTCAGAATCTGCTCTGAACTTTCAACCTAACAGGAATCTCCTTCTGCAAAACTTTGTCAGTCTTGAAGAAACCAATCCATGAAAAGGTCACAGAAACCTCCCTCTGAGCCTACCCAACAGATGTTGTTTTTAGTTCACCCCACAAGCAGACATCCACTTCTTTACAGTCCAGTATAATTGTCACAGAAGTCAGAGGAAAGACAGTTCAAGTTCCAGGGCTGTCACTTCCTTATTCATTTTGGGAATACTCTCAGATGAAGCAAAATTGTCATTAGCCTTATTTCAAGATTTCAAACAGGGAACAACAGCAGATTTTGACTCTTATTTGTAGTTTCTGGTTGTTTAGGACAGTGCTTTCTATTTCCTTGCAATTAGCAATTTTCTATGCATGGTTTTAGAAATCTCATTTTCCCATCTTTTGTTGTATAGTTTTAATGAAAGACAAAGTATCTGAATAGAAAAATGGAATTGGAACTTGATCAGTAAAATTCAACAATTGTGTGACAGAGTTGTCAGCAGTAAGTAGAAGGACTTGATGGCTCTGGGTGGTTTGCACACACGTGTGTGTGTGTGTGTATGCATGCACAAACATTCTCAATACACACACAGGAATCTCTGGATCTTCTAACAATTCTGCTATGGGTCTGCAAAGCAACCTCAAGCTATTCACATTTCTGTGCCTCTCTTTTATACTTCTGTAAAATGGGTATAGTGATACTATTTTCTTCACAAGAGCGGCAAGGAATCCTTGTTCTAGTTTACAGTGTTCTGATATGCTCAAGGAGTGCTATTGAAAAGTGTAGAGTTAATTGGTTCATAAATTGTCAACCTTATGGTTAAAAATAGCTTTAATACGTCAATTCTTTCTGAATTAACACAGAAAAAGGCAATTACTTATGACAAGGTAGGAAGATTGGGTTTTTTTTGCTGAAATGTACCCAAATGCTAATTATTGTGTAAACATTTATAACAAACTACCACTCTTTGGAGGCCTCCAAAACAAACTTCAGTACAAACCAAACAAAGGCTACAGCACAGACTGCTATGCACACATCACATACACTTTGTAACATATTATTATAATACTAATTGCTTCAAGACATTGTGATGTAATTATAACACCGTGATGGAGACAAAACAATGTTTCCATGGTTCCGTCACAATACCCAAACCATTCTATGAGTCTGTATCAGAATGAAACTCCCAGTGTGCACACATGGAGGAAACACTGGGCTGCCCAAGTGAAATGAAAGGGTGATGCTGTGAATTGTTGATGAGCAACCTTTAAGAAGAAAATGGAAGTGACACTAACACGATTGTGCAAAGATGGCATGATGTCCAAATTAAACTGAACTAAATCAGAGGCATTCCATTTAAATCATGTTATGAACAAGAGCCATTTATGCATTAGTGATTCAGCTTTTTAAATGAGTCAGTGACAATAAATGACAATGTTTTGACAGTTTATATTCTATGGCAAGAGCATAATCTGAGCCACAAGCCTTCTTTTTCCGCCCTTCCTCTGATCACCTTGCAAAGAGACTGTAAGTACATTTCTGGTAAGAGGAATAGTTTCATAAAGATAACACTCTTGAAATCTGTGTTTACTCATTGTCAGTGAGCGCAATAAAAAACCTCTATTCCTACTTTTTTCCTTAAAACGTCTCATTTTTACTATAATGTCTAGAGAACATGTTAAGACCAGATCTTATCTTGCCTCATACTATCTAGACTGTACTTGCAGACAGTCCCTTGTTTGGAAGCGTTTGTAGCCTGAACACCAGAACTCACTAGGAAGTGTCAACCAAAGTATTACATTTTAAGTAAAACAGTCTTCCAAATTTCAGAATTTCCCAATAGGAATATTCCTGATTTGCCAACTTTCTCTTTTTCTTTCATTTTATGATAGAAAAATCAAGTTTTCATTCTCTCTTTTTCTTTCATCTCAAATTCCTTACCTTTCCATTTTCACCTAAGATTAGTCCCAGCCTGAACTACATCCCATGATGAGTCACATCTCTGCCCTTCATAAAACACCACATATTGCAGGAGCCAATCCCTTAAAAAATCCCAAACATATAGGAGAAATATCCTTCCTGTAATTGTGCTGAAGTAAAGATGGGGCAGAAGCTGGAATCCAGACCAGCATTTAGGCACATTTCAGTTCTTGGCTACATCATCTAGACCTGTGCATCTGGAGAGGCACCAACTCAAACCCTACACTGATGTGCAGCCATTGCAGCCTCACACAAAAGCTTCAGTTGACACATCAGTGCCAAGCTCATCCTCCTCCTCCTTTGAAAGAGCCTCTTCAGTTGAAGGAAATACATTGTACAATAGAGAAATCTTTCTCAAGTGACCACCCAAAGGATTAGTGAAAATGGGCTGCCCAGTAATGGCATTGATTTTTATTTGACCTGTAGTTAAAAGTCCAATCTGGGAAGGCTGATACTGGAAATAGCCTGTACAGCTCATTGCATTGAATAAAGACACATCCTGCATTAAGATAACTTTACCCAAATAATTTTCTAATTTTTCTGACTGTCTCCTGCTTCAGGGAAGTCTGGTTGAATAAAGAGACTGAACCACCATCACCTTTTCCACTTCCATTTGAGTATGGAGAGGATCCAGTATGTGCATACTGTAACCTCACAATTTCCATAGCAACACCAGAAGGGTCTTGTTAACCATAGGTAGCACAAAACACTCAGAGGTGTTCAACTATTCAGCAAGTCTCAAAAAAAAAAAAGTGCTAAATATGCTGATTAGAATTTAAAATTTTCTGATAAGAGCATAATTTTAAGGTAGCAACTGAAAAAGGAAATCTCTTTCAGGTTGAAACAGTATTGCTGTTACGCTCATCCAGCTTATGGTGAGACAACTCCATAAGCATAATTTTCTGCTTTTTAAAAGGAAAGTATTAGTTCAATAGTTAATATGAATCACAAGGGAAACTTTACTACAGAAAAGAACACACCATTACATCTCAGTAATTGTTGTTTTTCTATACATCTGCTATATAAAGCTATAACAAAACCTATAGCCACAGAGAAATAGTGCAGTAATGGGGCTATTGCTCCCTCTACTGTAAATATTCATTATTTCTTATTACAGGTGATACAATATAGTCCAAGTCATTAAAAATACTTCAACTAATCAAAAAAACAGCAACAAAAGCCATAATTTTCAGAACGACTTAACCAAATTATTATGTTTCCTAGCAATGCAGTGGCAATAATATCCAAAGAAATATGGTGCTTTTTGTTTCTTTTGTCACTATATAAGAAAACAATAAGGTATTTGTAGGTTTTAAATTAAAAAACAAACACATGAGGAAACCTTTCTCCTGCTGATCACAATCTTGTTTCCTAGTGGCAAATGAAAAAAAGAAATAAGTGCCCAGTGAGAGGCATTTGACCTTCTGAACAGCCTCCCATTATAAGCATCAGTACTGAGGAAATCAGCAAATTAATCAGGGAGAGTGGAAAATAAACAAGAAGGTGATTCATGAGGAGATTTACAGGGCTGAATTATACATGTATGGGAAAGCAGATTGTTGAATCACACAGAGCCTTCCGTTACCAGAACTGCCTCATTTCTCAGCTCAGTGTCGGAACAGGATCAGTGCCGAGGTGCTGGGCTCACCCAAAAAGTCTTCAAACAAACTCTGATTCTCTGTCAAAGGCCAAAGAGGCCGAACATAATTTTACCAAAACCATCTAAAATTAGATTGCTATTGAGCAGAGGACAGAGAGGAGTTGTCTTAACACCAAATTGCTCTTTCAGAGGCTTTATTCCTTTGCAACCAGAGATTCGAAATCTTAAAAAAAAAGCTTCTTCGATCTTTTCTGCAATATTACAGTAATGGAGAATGAGAGTATAGCCACTAGATTTTTAGTGCAAGATTCCTGCTGGGAGGCAATATGAAATTGCCTTCTCTCTTTCTCAGTCTCTGCTATGGCTCAAAGCAATCAGCAGCAAAGGGAGTCCAGCTAAGGAGGGGCTGATGGCAGGCAAATACCAGAACATAATCCCTGGACTTGGCTGGCGTTTGCATAGGCAGCAGAATCTTTGATAGAGACTTCTAAGACCACAGGACAGAAAAGATTCATACACCTCCAAGCTTCCCATCTAAATATTTGCCTTCTAGCCTTTCTCTAAAATACTTTACAGGAAGGAATGAGATAACTTCCATTTTCTGCTGATCTGAATTACGTAGGATAAGGTTCCTCAACTGATTAGTTTTAACACAATCTCCACTCTTCAGCTTGGACAAAGCACCTCTTCTTGATTTATCACTGATTAAAATCAATAGTAAAATCCTCACTGATTTCACTGAGCGATGGATCAGCTCCTTGTGCTCTGCAGCCTGCAAGGATCTGAAATCGTGACTGTATTTAAACACAAGAATGTTTTTCTTTTGTACCAGAAGACAGTGTCAGGCACTTTGGGGAGTGTCTTCCAAGTGTCTTGTACACTCAGGGTTCCCTGTTTGGGGAAGCATATGGCTCTTTGTGCTTGAAGCCCTATAAATCTGCATTAGTTTCAAATATATGAATGTGAGTCATTTGCCTATGGTTTCAGAGCTAATAAAAGAGAACACAAAGTCAACATCACTTCTAAGTGTTTCTGAATTTGACATTATCGTGTCACTGACCAATCTTAGGACAGATTTTTCCAATGAGAAAAACTTATTTTCAAGTTCAAAAGGAACTTTTTTTCTTTTGAATCTTCATGGACAAATACCTTGTGAAGACTACATACCCAAAATAGCAGCATCATCACTTGAATCTAATTAAAACCATTTGTCAGAAACATATTTTAAAATTCAATGAGACCTGTATATCCAGCCTTGAGATCAAAATACAATTATCTTGGCCTGTGTATAATTGGAATCACAGGGATTAATGAGCACATACAATTGTGATGGGTTTTTTTTTCCCTCACCAAGTTTTTTCATTTTAGAGGAGGAAAGAAATAAGTCACAAAATAAATGCTCAGAATATGCTAAAGTGAAAGCATCCAAAGAGAATAAAGGGGGTTTTTGTACGAAAGATAGACTTGGCCAAGTCTGGAACTATTTACAAAACTTTTACTTCTAAACTATTTTCATGACCTGGCTAGAAACATTTGGTATTCAGGTGTGTTTGTTTTCAGACACAAAGATTATTGTCTTAAATTAAACTTGAAAGCTCCAGGTGTTTAACCACCAACTGAATTAACAAAAGCCATTTATTTAAAGTAAAGAGAAAACACGCATTAAAATACAAAAAGGAAATTCCTTCTTTACATGTACCTCCTTTCCACTTTGATTATTCCTTATCTAAAGACAAGAAAAAATAAAAGTGAGATACAATGCCAAAGTGGCTTTTCACTACCTTAATGCACCTCCCACTTCAAGCTTTTACCAAAACTTTGCAGCTGTTTCTTGCTCTGTGTTGGGGCACAAAGGACAGAACCGAAAGAAAACAGTGAGCTTTTACTAAAACTTCTCTCCAATTGTAATTTATTAACTCACCTGACATTTCTTCCATGGTAGATTAGAGGTGAGCAGCAACAGGCTACTCCAGCTGCTCCACATCACTGAAGATGAGCGGAACTAAAAAGGATAAATTACAAAGATCCTGCATCTTAAATCACACTGCTATCACAAAAACACATATGGTGTGCAAAAGCAAGGAATAGCTTTTATCAGTTTACCAGGTATAAATGTGAAACACCAGATACGATTTTGGGTGCAGAATTCTTCCTTTAGGCCTTTGAAATACTTTTCCCTAAAAAGAGGTATACATTCCCCAAAATATATCTGGTTTTTACTATTAATGCCATCCTATCTAAAATGTAGAGTGTTTTGCTCTGTTACTTGCTTTACTTATACTTTAAGTTTGGATCATCACAGCTGCAACACTGCAATGCTGTGGCAAGATTGAATCCTACATTTGTTTGTTTTGCATCCTGCTGGGGAGGTACCAACAGCCTTTCATCACCCAGAAGTAGTTCTCCAACAATAATTTTAATGCATTTCCAGGCACAAAGAAGCTTCTGGTGACAAGAAAAGAAATCTCCAGGTCAGATGTATGAGTAAAGCTCAGGACTCTGATTTGGTCATTATGACTGGTTTAATTAATAAGTGCTATGGTTTATCAAGGCTGTGTCTTTTCATGGTTTTGTTACCCTTCACTTAACCTGATCCAAAGCTTATCTTTTTACTAGCTTTTCATGGACTCTGGGTAAAACTAAATTAACTAATCCAATTCAATCGATAAAGAACTTATCCCTCACTGGCATCATATACTTGCTTCCCTTGCTTTTCCCTTAGGAGATGCTCCTTTAAAGGCTTGATGAAGACACAACTTACAGTACATAACTTGTGGATATGCAGATTATCTATGTTTTCACAGCTTTCCCCCATATACATATTAAATGGTGCTTGCATGGTGTGGGCAGAGTTATGCTACTGACAACTTGTCTTTATAATGCTTCTATTTGGTGTAAGGAATCCAACCAATTTTATCAAAGCAAAAGCTGAAAAAAGCAGGCACTGGCTGCTAAACTAATCAACAGTAGTTTCCTTCCAACTTTCACTGACAAGTCATTTCCTGCCATGGTCATTATGTTGTTATTTGTACAGCAAAAGCTGCTTCACAGGAGAAGTAGAAGACACTGCTTCTTTTGCCCGGGTCAGTAGGTGATGGGAGGAGCCCACCTCAAACCCTTGGGGATGGACTCACATGAAGGGGCTTTGGGCAGGAATGTTTCCAGGGCTAGAAGAGAAATCAGGCTCTCATTTTCCAGCGATCCAAAATAGAAGAGTGATAAATAATACAGAGTAGACAAAAGAAATATTCCTTTGTAACAACATAATTGCACGATTCTCTAGTTTCACTGTGTGTTCAAATACATCCGTTCTTTCTCTACAGTAAAGCTGTGATTTAGCAGCCTTCCTGATTAGCCAATTGCTATACAGCAAGAGCTGTCTGATAATTACGTCAGTATTAGACTCCATCCTCTTCCTCTGCTAGCACTGAAGGCCACTGAAGTGGTTTTTCTCTCTGCTGCTACACCAGCTCTGTACCAGGGCACCCCAGGGCTCCTCTCCCAGCACTGCCTCCATGCATTTCTTCTTATTTATCAAAGAAAAGCTCCAGAGTCTTTCTGAACCTTACTTACATTAAAATAGTGTAGTAGGAATGATGTCAGTCTAATTTGTTCATTTACAATGACATTTACTGAATTGGGCCCTGTAGCTAATTTGGGAAATAGACAAAGTGTCACTTTAACCCCACTTGTCCTCTCCACTGCCCCAGAAATTCTTTCCTCCCTCAGCATGGAAGGGCAAGAAAACTCTGTCTTGGCTGCAGAACTGTAGAGTTTTGAAACTGAGCAAGAAAGAATCATACTGGGCAAAATGTGGGGCACTAGAGACTCCTGAGCTTCAGAAAAATACACTGTAAAGCGGGGAGTTGAAAACATTTGCAAACTGTCATGCACAGTACACGAAACCTATGGGGTAAGGTCACAGGCTTAAGCCCTGATTGCAAGATGCCAGCACCAAAGGTGTCATTGATGCAGCAGGATTGAGCCCCAGATTACTCCTGCGGAGTGCTTCCATTTGGGCCCTTGCTAAAACTCACCAGCTACTGCTCCCTCCCACGCAGAAGGTGACAAGAAGCCTTGGCTTTTTCATGCTCAGCCTTACTTGCCACACACCTACATCAACATGCTAGAGAAAGTTGCTACAGCAGCAATAGCTCACTACAAAATGAGACAAGTTTCCATGTACCTTTTTTTACCCCTAATGCTGTTTAAGCAGGACCCATTTCAGAACTCTTGGTCATTAATGCACCTGCATAGGTGACCTCATGATTTGAGACAGGTCCATGACAATTGGAGGTGAGCACAAAAAGGGGTCAAAAGGAGAAAGTTAACGGGTTCTTTGCTAGACATTGGACATTTTTTTTAAGTCTGCTAATGTATATCCATTAAATATTTTGTCTGCTTATTATTTTTGTGAGACTGAATAACCAATTCAGTTCTTGGGGTTTGTGATATTGTTCTCTTTGATTTCCTTTGTGCTACATACACACAGGCTTCTTGTACAAGTCTTCTATAGATTAGAAAACAATCCGTTGAAATGCCCATCAGGTAAAAATCATTAGAATTATCACTGGAAGGGGATAACCCCTGCTGCATATAGACATCAATTCCTTCCATTTTATTGCTATTTGATTTCAGTATATTCTCTGCTGATGTATCATCCCATACATATTTTCTTGCTAGTGGACAAAACACTGTGAGGAGAGAGGGTGAACTGGAGGTGTTCTGACAGTTACGTTAATGTCACTAAAACTGCAAATGTTAATATTGTTATTCAGCTCATTGAAAACAGTCTGGAATCTCACCAGTAATTATGATTTAGTGAAAAGAGGGTTTTAAAACAATACATTTTCTCTCTTTCTTTTCTCCATCTCCAGGGAAAACACTGTGTCTACGCCTGACTTTCCTGTCTATCTTTTTTTCATCATAGAAATTTGAGGGAGGACAACCCTATGTTGCTTTACTGTGTTTTTGGCTCAAGACAAATCTAGAAGAGGTACTAAAAATCTTGATCATTTCTTAACACAATGTGAGGATAAAACCTTCACAAAAGATTGTCACATTGGAGAAATGGAAACAGAGAAATAACTCTAAAAAATACAGTAGGAAAAAAATGTTGTAAGCAAAAGAAAACATACTCATAGCAAGTGGTTTTGCTGCATCATTTTCAGCATAAATCCATAAAGAATCTAAGGAAATTATGGATTTCTCTGCAGGCTCCAATGATAAAGAGCTCAAATCTCTCCACCACCTACACAGACTGCAAAAAAAGCTGACACAGAAAAAAACTAGAGCCAGAAAATGAGAAAAGTCACTCTTATTTTCTCAGATTCCCACCTGATAACCTTCCTGAAGGTCAGTCCATTCCCACATGAAGATCATTATTCAGCCTCTGCCACCAGACTTGTCCTTAAAAGCAGGATCATATTTATCACGAGTCTCTCATTAGTTTCTTGATTCGTAACTTAATGCTTTAAAATAAATGGTTGTGAGTATCATGTGTTAGCCAAAACGAGGCCTGGCAGACCAGTATCCAAAGAATGCTGCACCAATCAGCTGTGCTAACCGCTTCCACCAGCTTGCGGAAGTGCTTCAGCCGAACGCAATACGAAAAATACATTCTCTTTGCACTACTGCAAAAGGATTTCTAACAGCTCTTCCTGAACAGCTGAAGCTATTACTGTTCTTATGCCACCATCCCTTGATACAATGACAGAATGCTTCTCCATTTAGCAGCCACTTTTATTTGCTCTTCTCTGCTGTTTCCCCAACAAGTTATATCTTACTATAATTTTTTGATTTGTACCTTTCATTTTCCTTGTCCAGCCGTGCACCAAGAGGACTCCTCTATTCTAGTTTGAAAATTATAAATTTAAAAATTATAAATTTAAAATTATTAATTTTTCTAGTTGAAAATTATAATTCTTTCTTCTGCTGCTTGCCTTTCTACCATTTGATCCATTTTTTTTTGCTTTCTGAGTAAGCCATCTGACCCTTTCATACCTCCTCCATGCTTTTTTGCCTCATTCACCTCCTCCTCTTCTTTCTCAATTCCTTTCCTCTTACTTCATCTATGTGCTCTGGCTGCCCAGTTCCTCTGGGCAGCTGAAAATGTAAATTTTTTTTCCTAGAGACTGATAAAGCCCAGAAGCCAAAAACTTTGTTTAATCTTATTTTCAGTATGGATTCTATAAAATGGAGTTGGGCTTTCCACTTTACAGTGTACTGATGCAGTATTAGCAGCATTCCAGTTATGTGGTAAAGGACCAAAGGAATTAAAAGTCAAAGCAAAATTCAGATGCTTTAACTATTTTGCTAATTTAGATAATAGCTAAAATTATGTACAGATGTACACAGCACCTCCATTTACATTATGTATTGCTCTTTGCAACTCTCTGGTCTCTTTACATTAGCAATGCCAAAATAGACTGGTTAAAATTGACCAAAACAGGAGATGTTTATCCAAACTGGCAGGTTTTTGATGGTGGGCAGGGGTTTGACCAAGATGCACAATAAGAGAAAAGGAGTTGGGAATGTAACATTTGCCAGTGGCCTTTGTCACACAGCATGAACATGGGTCTTTTCTTTTTCCTGGAAACATCTGGACACATGCAGTAGTATGCTGCAGTCTCCTTCCTGATATAGAGGGATACAGATGTGGGGAGTGAGAAATCCACAGATGGCAGAAGAAAGGAGAGACTGAAGGGCAGGGAGAGGTTGCAAGTGTGAGGTAGATTCACAGAACTGGTGTGAATGTCATCTTTTACTCACAGCTTGTTCAATGAATCTCCTTCTTCCATGTCCCAGTGACCCTTCATTCTTTGATTCCAAACTTTCAAAGCCAAAAGCAAACATGTTTCCACACCAGCATGTCAGAGGCGCCATGCCTTTACCTGCTGTTGGCCTGTAGTTCCCATGGTGCCAATTTGACTTAAGAAAATGTGTATTTGATGAAGAGTTAAAAACATGGAGGCTTTTGATGGGATCAGTTGCTATTGCTGTAGCTGGCAACCCATCCCACAATACCTCTTCTTCCTCTTCTTCAGCAAGCATGGAAGTAGCTGCATGGTACATCCAAGGCTGGATAAATCAGTGTTCCTTCCCTGCTGCTGCAGCTTCTCTGCTGGATGCTGGCTGGGTCATGGAGAGAAGAGAGAGAAAACTGCCCTGGCTGCCTTCTGTTTCTGTTTGAAGCATGGAGTTTACAGGAGAACCAGAGTGGAGGAATGATTGATAGGATCCAAATGAACTGTGATGAACAGGCTTCTTCCTGCCACTCATGTAAGCCTAGGGGTCATGAAGTAAGAAAATCCAGCAACCAGGTCATAAATGTCCTTTTTCTTTTCCTGCCAAGTGTCAGAGCAGCAGGTGGCTGGAAAGGCTCAGAGGTCATTTAGGATGAGTGACAGCACACTTTGCTTCAGCCATGGCCACATGCCATTCCTGTGTCATCCCACCTGCACCAGAGAATTAGGGAATTAAAAATTTGCTGCCTGAAAGACATACCCTACTTAATTTTGCTGTCCTTGGATTGTCAGACTGGATGTGAAAAACCAAGATCAAACAAGGAACTTACAGTAAATAATTGATTTTGACCTCCCAGGCTTGATGAAAGATGTATCCTTGACATGAGAACACGAATATGTGAATTTCAAAACGTATTCAGCATTCAAACCCCTCCACCTGCCTAAGTACTGCACCCTGCTAAGGTCCAAGAACAGACAATATATGCATGGTTGGTGTGAAAGGCTATTGTTTCCCTTGGCTATGGATACAAATAGGGAAATTATAAATATTCATATCTCCCTCCCTACTTAAGGATATGATGATACAAAACCAGCAAGCTCCTCTTCATTGTCGTTCTCCCACATCTCTCACAGATTCCATTCTTTCCAAAAGACCAGATGCAAACACAGCCTGCTAGCTGACTGGGCTTTTGGCTTTTATTTTTGTGTTTGTCAAATAATCCTGGTGCTCCAACCCATGACGGACTGATCAGCCTCTCTTCTCTTCTCTTCTCTTCTCTCTCTTCTCTTCTCTTCTCTTCTCTTCTCTTCTCTTCTCTTCTCTTCTCTTCTCTTCTCTTCTCTTCTCTTCTCTTCTCTTCTCTTCTCTTCTCTTCTCTTCTCTTCTCTTCTCTTCTCTTCTCTTCTCTTCTCTTCTCTTCTCTTCTCTTCTCTTCTCTTCTCTTCTCTTCTCTTCTCTTCTCTTCTCTTCTCTTCTCTTCTCTCCTCTCCTCTCCTCTCCTCTCCTCTCCTCTCCTCTCCTCTTCTCTTCTCTTCTCTTCTCTTCTCTTCTCTTCTCTTCTCTTCTCTTCTCTTCTCTTCTCTTCTCTTCTCTTCTCTTCTCTTCTCTTCTCTTCTCTTCTCTTCTCTTCTCTTCTCTTCTCTTCTCTTCTCTTCTCTTCTCTTCTCTTCTCACCTTCTTATCAAAACATGGATTAAAGAAGGATGAACTACTAGGAGCAAACTGGGGGAGGAAGGAGTGCAGTCACATTTGTACATGCATAGTAACCTCCTGTGACTTGCTTCCATCAGTGGTGTCACCACTCAGCTCTCTCTGGATCCACTCATTAAGTTTAAGGATAAGATTATTATCTTTTGTTTTTATCATGAAATTGCCCAGGCTATGCTAAACCAAGAATTCTTCTCTCTTTTGATATTAACTAAATACTTTCCTATTAAACAAGGTCTATAAACTATTGTACATAGTAAGAAGTTATGGCAAAGAGTAATAGCATATAAATATGAATCACAACAAAAGTCACCTATTATTTAATCAAACCCCAATAAAATTTGTTTAATTTGTTAATTTGTTTAATGCTTTAATTCTCTCAAGGACTAAATATCTATATATGCAGTTTCTCCAACTGATTTCATTCATTCTGCACAAGCTTTACTTCTGCTGTTAGCAATCCACAGGAGAAATTTAATGTGCCCATGTTCTATTGCATTTGCACAAAATATCTTCAGAGGAGAAACAGAATTAAACATGACGGTTTTGTCATTATATTCTGACCTAGTACAACACACAAAATATGATTTAAAATTACCTGCCTGTTGAAGTTTAGATAGCAGTAAGTTTAAAAACAAATATGTATATCTAAATTAAAACAATTATGTGTATGAAGTCAGGTGAATATTATCAGAAGATTCTCAGATGGTTTCTGTGAATCCTGAAGGTGAGGAAGCCCAGAGATAGGTGTTCATTTCCCAGGTGCTATGGGGAGTCAATAGAAGAGATAAATGCAGTGTTCTGGTTTTCATTTATACCAAGCTCTTGTGCCCTTTTTTTAAAGCAGTGTTTTGCCAACCTGAAGAGCATGAAGTCCAATTGCTGCTGATGACAGTGTCTCTTGCAGATTGTTTACAAGTGTTAGAGACAATGTTCCCTGTGTCTTCTGTGCAGGGGGAAGAAGAAGCTGGTCTTCTACTTTTTTTTTTTTTTTTTTTTTTTTTTTTTTTTTTTTGGATGGAGGAATCTTGCTTTCTTTTGTATTCCTCCCACAGACTTTCCTACAAGGCAGCATGATCCAGCCCTCAGTAATTAAGATGCCCATCCTCTTCCCACAGTTTTTAAGTACAAAAGCCAGCCCTGACATCAACAAGAAAGAGAAAGTAATATTATTAGTGCTAATTGGTTAGTAACAAATCTCTCTGGGACATATGAAGCCTATTCACAACTTGAAACAGTTACACAGGGGAACACATAACTGAGCATAAGAACTTCATCAAGAATCCTCAGCAAGCCTGAACCAGCTCAGCACTGACTTCAGCTGGCTAACTCCAATATCCAGTTCACGCTTTGGTGAGCAACAATTTAGCAACACTATTTAGCTTTTTGCATCTGTGGAAGAAAAAGAACTGCTTGAAGGAAGAGTTTCACTTCCACAAGCAGCAGGCTAACTCCCTAGCATTTTCTGACCTTCAAAGATATTTCTAAATGCAATTTTAGACAAAAGCATCAGGAACAGAGAATGACTTTTTATGTAGAAATAAAATAACCATTTCTATTTCATTTGTAGACTAAAGTCACATAAACATACTGCCAACTTCTGCTGGAAGTTATTCAAGATTCACCTCCAGAAGTGTTTTTTTGGTTTTACTATTTTTGAGCTAACACTTTCCAAGTCCTATTTTGCCTATTAGTAATCCTATGGGAGATTATTATAACATCTTTTTTCCCCCCATTCATTTCACTCTTAATCACATTGAACAGTGAAAGTCAATTAATAAATTTCAAGACTGTGAATAGTTTTTTCAGTTTTATCCTCTGTGTGCAGAAACATAATCCAAACAATAAATCAAATCTATGTCTATCCCATGTCTCCTGAAGTGCCCACTAAGCTCACAACATGAGAGCATAGGTCACACTCCTCTCTGCAAGAGACCATGTGGGACAGGAAGCAAGACACCAGCACTGAACCTTGTAAAGGCAGGTCCACCATAACTCAAAAGCTGACAATTTTGGTGCAAGAAAAAGGCAAAAGAAATAGGAAATAAACTAGGGGAGATGATAACTACTAGACTCAGACTGGGGATTTGAGTTATGAGTGAAAGTGAGGAATCCAGTGGGAGACACTGAGCACAGAAACAACTTACTGCAAGTCAGGAAGCTTCTTTATGTATTCTGACACAGACACCAGGACCAAGGCCATCAGTTTCATCTCTGAGAGTGAAACTGAAAATGAAGCTGTGAATAAGTTATAAGCCCTGGAAATCAAATCAAAGAGAAGGAAAGGGAGCAAATCCAACATCTTGATAGAAGCCAAATAAGAAGGGGAAAAAAATACAATTTTTTATCAAAATTCAAGACAGTCTGTGGACATCAGATCATCCTCTGTATGACCAATATATTGGGTCACCTTAGCCTGATTCAACCCCAAGGAGCCCTGGTTTACCTGAGGCAAGGTATACAGAGCTCATAAGGCAGCCATGATATAACCATAACCACCATTGCAAAACATCAGAGATTAAAGACAATATTGGCAATTTAGGCTGTTGGACAAGGACAGAGAATGTAGCCTTAGAGAAGTTCTCATATATGGCTCCTTTATGTCTCACCATATGGAGAAGCACAGACACAACAGTTCAAACTTCCCTGGATCAAGCTGGGGTAATCCCTCAGAGGTAATCCACAATAACTTCTATTAGAAGAGGAAAAACTGTTTTCAAGTCTTTATATTTTCAGCCTTCTCTGCTGTGGGAGTCTCAAATTATGCTAACATATTCACTAGCAAGCAGAGTGAGACCACTGAATTAATTTCTCATAAGACAGAAAAGAGTCATAAGATATGAAAAGATCTCTAGTCACTTTCATTACCAGGCTGGGCAAAATAGTAGGCAGTGATTTTTACTTTTTAATTTTGTTTGTTTACATAAAAGAGATATGACACAGATCCTGAGAAATATTTTTTAATTATTTGCCCAAATATTTCAGGAAATATGATGAGCAGGATATCACTGAAGGATTTGCATGGCTGTTCCACAAGTGGGAGTAAAAATGATTGCTTGAGAGATTTAGCTGAGATACACTAAGATCAAAACCAGACTTTCCAGGTAAAGACTGTGATGGATCTGGATGAGAAAAATTGAAGCATAATTCCCATCCCATAAAACAGCTTAGGAGAACTGGGCTTAGAGGATAAATGCTTTTCTGTGACTAAGGTCTATTTTACTTCAATAATTGCTTTTCTCAGAGAAGATAATTAAGGTGAAGAAGATGATGATATCGATGACTTAATGCTCTTTGATTCTACTGAATAATTTAAGGTGAAGACAACACTTTGCCTTCAAGCCATTACTTGCATCCGTTGATGGAGTCCCAGTGCTAAGAAGACATATCTAACACATGATTATTTTCAGTCATTTCCTTATTGTTTCAAGGAGCATATAATGATACATTTTCAGGACTATTATGTGGTTTATACAGGAAATAATCACATGCCTACTATTAAATAAATATTACGTTCCCTAATAATTTCAAAAGTTTGAGGTTAAGGTCCAAAAGGAGTTAAAAAATATTTGGAGCTCTGATAAGCTCAGATTCAGAAAGCTCCCAGTGGCTAAACCAAGAATACAGGTCAGCTTCCTAGCTCAGGTAAATGTATTGATTAATAGGGACTTCTATGGATTTACATCAATTGTATAGGGCCCAGCTGAGACTCCATTTTAAATGGATGGTGGTATTTGGCCCAGGTCTTACGTAATTCCCTAAAAAGATAATCAAAGCTCATAATTTTCACAGGCAGAGAAGTCTGGTAGCTTTTTTTTTTCCCCAATACATCAGGGAATTTATCAAACCTACAAAAAAACAATTGAATAGTGTATATATATATATATGTATATGTGTATATATATATATATATATATATATATATATATATATATATGTAAATGTAAATTACATAACCAAGGCATGTTTATATATGTAAATTACATAACCAAGTGAGTCAGAATTCAGCAGTAATATACACAGCATAAAGAATAACTGGATTACTTAAGCTGTTGCTGAAAATTTTGAGGACTATCATGAAATTCAAGTTCAGCATTAGATGATAACACTCTGCTGTTGCAAAAAAGAAAAACATTGTACTAAGAAATATAAACAGGGGTAACATTTATAGACAGATGATGTAATCCTCCTGTTATTCTTAGCATTGGTAAGGTCTCAACTGAAGTGTTTTGTCCCATTTTGGGCATTATATTTCAAGAAAGATGCATGCCAGCTGAAGTTTTCAGACGAGAGTAACTAAAGATTTTGAAACACAACACATAGGCAGGATTGAGCAATTTCAGGATGTTTAGCACAGAAAATGGAGTAGCAACAATGACATAATAATTGCCTTCAAATCTTTAAAACACTACTGCAAAGAAGAAAGGGAAATTATGCTCTCCAAGTTCAGGAAGAATATAAAATAAAACAGTAGGTTTGAATCCATCCAGGAAGATTTAAGACAGGAGCAGGACAAACGTTTTCACAGTGAAGCATTGCAATAGATTGCTCAGGAGGATGGTAACTCTGAGTGCACAAGAGCCAACTGCTCCCTCAGTCGTAGGATGCCAGGAGCTGTGTCCAGTTCACAACTGGCAGGGCCCATCCCACTGCCCTGAGCAAGGAATCAGGGCAGGTCAGGAGAGGCAGCTCAAGGCAGCATTATCTAGAAAGTTCTGGTGGTGCAGCAGATCCAAGGCCAAGCCGAGAGCCAGCCAGCAGACTGGGATCAGGGAGGCACATGGCCAAGTAAGGTGTGGCTGTGGCTTGAGCCTGGTACCCTACGGCATTGCTGGGGCAGGGACTGACAGCCCTGGGCTGGGCTGAAATAAAAGTCTCTGGGCAAGGGCAGGCATGAGGGCTCTTCCAAGGATGGCTGGGCAGAACCATTAGGGCCACTGATGCCCTCAGGGCTGCAGGACACGGAATGCCACATGGAAAGGCTGGAGGTCTTCAAGATCAAGCTCCTGGCAGGATGGGCAGAGACATCTCTGATCCAGCCTTGGGGCAGAAGAAGAGACCAGGTGGCATCTAGGCTTGCCTTCTTTGCCTTCTTTGTTTTGACAGCTCAAGTGTGATGCCAGAGATCTGAAACTCTCTATTGCACAACTGCTGTGGCCCACAGTGATGTTCCCCAGACATCAAGAAGGATGCCTTGGACAGAATGAAAAGACATCACACCAGAGTTCTAAAGATCCTGAATCAAAAAGCAAGAGATATCTTCCTCACTTCTGGGGCAAATATGTTTAATTTATGATAACTTACATCCATAGGCTTCTTATTCTATTATTCCAGTAATAGTGTTAACACTGACTACATTTTTAGTTTGGATGATATGTCTGTAAATATTCTATATGTACAATATAAGTACAAGAGATGGTGAATACTGATCTATTAGCTGTTCCTATACAGTGGAAGGTAGATTATTTCTTCAGCTGTGCTTCCTCTGGTCCTGAAGATTTCTGGTTTTCATACTCAGATCACTTTCTCCCCCAAGTCATATCCCCAGTGCCAAAGAAAGAATATGTATGGCTAAATGTCCAGTAACAAATAAAAAATTATAGCCAGGCCACGCTTCTGTAAAATTAACATGCTTCCAGATGTTACAGAACTAGCCATTTTCTGCACTCACACTATTAATTTTATGCATTATAAAATTAACAGTGTATTTTTATGACTTATAATCATTTATGTGCTTCCACTTTATCTTCCCACTTTATTCATGGAGTATTTTTGCTATAATCTTTCTTAAATGTACCCAACAAATACATACTTTGGGCATCAAATTAGTCTCTGATGTCACTGATGCTCCCCACATATCACAGCACACCTTAAAAAGAAAAGCCTAGGTCAAGCCAAATTCAATTATTTTACGGAATAATATTGGATTACAGAAAATTTTTTCATCCTCTGAATTTTCCTGCGATGCCTTTCTAATTTGTGCTTATCCCCAGGTGGAAGGGAGAGATATATTGCCTGTAGCTGGACTGGCTCAAATGTAGGAGGCACTCAATCTGCCAGAAGACTTATCTGAGAGTGCAAGGAATATTGGACACTTTACTGAAAGAACTGAGTGGCTGAAGTGTTTAACCCTGGCATATAACCTGCTCAGAGTTGAAAGTTTATTCATACTTCCATGGAGTCCTGAGTGAATATACTTTATATTGTGATTTTGTGTTGATGTTTATGTTGAAAAAGGAGATCAAGGATTTAACCAGGTAACCACTAAAAGTCAGGAGGAAATCTTTTTTTAGGAATAAGGGAATTACTTTGACTATCTTCTTTCAAGAATCAATGAGGCAAGAATATTTGTAATAGCTTTTTTCTTTCCAGACGATTGACAACAAATTAGGCATTGGGGAAGACAGCTGGAGAGACAGGGACAAAGCTGCAGGCTTCATGTAACAGTTTGCTACAGCTGTTTCTGCAGGGCTGTGCCTTTGCTGTGAGTGTGATTACAAAAGATTTCCCTTGTTTCCAGCATCACTCAGCAGGCAGAACTGATTGCTGAACCAATATCCTGGTTCTGTCTTGCTATTCCTCACTCACTCTGATTTTGTATGACTAATGAAAAAGAGTGGAGCAAACTTCTTGTGTCAAAGGAAACATCAGCATCTTTCCACACTACCTCATATACAGGCAGTCTCTATCAAAGAAACCCAAGAACATGAGGGGAAGTCAGTACTACAACATGTGTTTTCAGTTACTAAGAAAACCAAAGGACAGGTAATGGGTTTGGATCTAATGGCAATTGATAGTCAATACATATGGAAAGCAAAATGCAGTCTTCTCACATATCCTCAAGAAACCAGAATTTAAAAGCTTATCACTTAATGCTGACAACACAGGAAATACAGTCATGGGTTTCACTAATGGATTCAGAAAAGTACCTACATCCTTCTCACAGCACTTAAATGTGTGATTTCTTCAATTCTTTCAACTATTCAATAGAGAGAGGAAAATTGATTTGTGAATTTCTGTTACCAGTGGAAAACAAGCAGGTTGCAGTGCTGATGTGACTAGTTAGAGGTATTGGTGTGATTGATTCACTGCTGATCTTAGGAAAGAATCTCTCACTCATCCAGTTTAGCACAGTTAGGTACACATTTACATATATTGTCCCATAGTTTCTATGTGGGAACATGAGGAGGATTAACAGAGCACTGGTTTTATATCAGTATAGCCAGCTTTTCTTCCAGCCAAAAACTTTAATTCAGATGAGGTTAGGCCTTGACATGGCAAGGCAAGAGATTACACTGAGCTAATCAAAAGTGGATGTGAAAAAAAAAAAAAAAAAAAGTAGAAGAAAAAGGTTTTTAATCAGAATCACAGAATCATTCAGCTTGGAAGGAGCCCCTGAGATCATCTGAATGGTCTGGTACAGCTCAAATGGAAGTTAAAGCTTCAAGCAGAAATTTGTGGTTAAAGCTCTGCTGGCTGTTTGTAACACAAATATATTATTTTTACGTCTCTTAGATATTGTAACTTTCTTATCTATGAATTTTCTCCTAAAACAATAAAAGTTACAGGATTTAACCTTGGTGGGACCAATTTCATTGACCTTTGACTTCAACACTCTTACTGCTAGTACTAGTTCCAAAACCTGCCTCATGGGAAATTTGAACAAATGCTCTAATCAGAGACAATTCTGTTCAGGTTTTTTATTTACTGTTCCTCTATTGCTTCATTTCTTTTCATAACTTAGAATGAATATCTGAGAAAATGAATATCTGAGATATTAATCTGCTGTTAGTTTGTTTTTCCCCTAAACTCATCCGATTCTAAATCTCCTCTTAAACTAGCATACTGTGAAAGTTGTCTATGTGGTTTTAAAGATCAGTTTGATGTCACAGTAGATTTTATATTTGGTAGAGCAATAAATAGTGCTTTAGGTAACAATTACTATTTTCACATTACTAATAAAACATTACTGTTGTCAGTGAGACTGACAAGATTGCCTGAAAAGACAAGTTATGGCAAAGATTTATGAAATACCAGTGGAATTCTCTTATTATTCCTTAACCCAAGATGTTCCTGGATTTATCGCATGGAAATTCCAATCTCTTTTAGGGCCAGCGCAGAGCGAATTTTCATGTGCCCGTGCCGCCATCTCGTGGAAGTCAAGCCTCTTGCACCAGTCCTGTGGCAGCACAGTGTCGCCTGCTGCCAGCGCCTGTCTGAGCACTCTGGGTGCGGCACCTTCATCAGCTCAGAAAGGCCATAACAGCTCGACTCTTACTGATGTCTCCTACAAGTCATAACAGCCTTCTGATCTCGTCCTGGTGACAGCTTCTCAGGATGAAGAGCAGTTAATGAGTTTTATATAAGATCCTTCACTTAAATGTGGGCAGACAGACCAAAGCCAAGTTATTTTCCCCCCCTCTATATTTATATAATATGAAGAAGAAATTCATCATTTATAGACACATTAATTCCAAAGAAAATAAAAATGTGGTGGCAGGCTTTGTGAACCACTGAGACCACAGGTCTCCCATGCATCACGTCCTTCTGTAGCTTTCACTATGCATAACTGAACTTGGAGTGAGACATTGAAAATCTAGTGTAGATAATTTTGAAGCCTCTTTTACAATTGCATCTCAGTTCTAGGGTCCATAATGTACCAAACTTAACCTCCTCGTTATATCTCTACCTATCCAACTGAAACATTCTCTATTAAACTTCTGCTTCCTCTAATCATATTTTACCATAGTCAAGACATCCCTTAAGCCTGACTTTGACAAAGAAAAAAGTCTGTTTTCTATGGGTTGCTTTCTTAGCTACATATTCATTGCTATTCACCTGCTCTTTTCTGTTGGCTCTATGTGGATTGAAGGATAGGTGGATAAACAAAAATCTGTTAATTTGCTTTCTGTTAGCCAAGTTGTAGCTTTATTCCCTAATTCTATACTTACAGGGACTTGGAGAACTACCAAAATAATCTCAAACAATAATGACTGGTATTATTCCCCTACTTGTCTTATAAAAAGTTCCTTATTTTGTGAAATGCTCCCTTGTTAAGACCACACAACTTTTTTGAAAGCTCAGAGAAAAGTTTAACATTAGTTTGTGCTGGTACTCAATCATGCTTAGGTTAGTATTTAATTACATCACTAGAACTTGTTAGTAGTGGTAGCAAGAGACTTTCAGACTTACACTGAGTGTGAACTTGCCTTGGTTTTCCTAGGTAGGTACTGGAAAAGACCCATTTTCTGATGAAACTTTGATTGATTGATTGATGGATGGATGGATGAGTGTCTTCTCTCACTTTTTTAGCTTCATTTTCTTCACTTTCTCTCCTTCCTGCAACAAAGGATCATTGTTTTACTTTATTTAAGAATTGCTCCCTCAAAGATCCCTGCTCCTCAAAAGCTTGTGTTCTGTGTGTATTTGTTCATCATTATTAAGCACATCAGTCTCGTACAGAGTTTTCTGTAAGACTCTGGTGTTTCAACTCACTCTGTAAATAATTTAGGGTAAGAACAAGCTTTTTCTTATTTTCAGTGATGCTTCATGCAGTATGGACAGCACCTCAAGCATTAAGATTGCAAATACAACCACATGTATGTTTTAATTATTCATCATTCAGGCAGTTCTTCCTTGGCTAATGAGTTGAGTCTTTTCTTCCACATATACTATGCTTTTATTTAGCTCACATTTGCCAGCTTTTTTTTCTTCTTTTCTGATTGAAATTAGCATATTATTTCTACACCAAATAGGGGTGAAACCTGGAAGATTGTCAGTTTTCTTTCACAAAGGCCTCAGCCATATCCAAAACCATATCCTAGAAGTGTTTGAGTAATGTTAGTTATCTGTCAAAGAGGAGGAAAAGATAAAAATGGTTTCATTAAATGGAATTAACTTTTCTCTCTGAAAGAGATCTTGATTACAAATATGACTAACAGTATAATATTACATATGAATGCAGCTCATGACTTTGAAGCATTTCAGTATGTTAGACAAAGAGGAATCTTTTTTTATTAATTCCATTTTACCATAACAGCCAGACAGATTCAGAGATATTCAGTGATTCCCCACACTGTTTCAGTAAAGAAAGCCAGTGTCAGAAAAAGCATCCATCTTCTGCTGGGTGAGTCTGTGCTCAGCATATTCACCCAAATCTGCTGCAAATCCTTGCAGTTCTACCATGAGTCTCATAACAGCTTGTCCTTGTCTTTAACAAGTGACAACCTGGAGCTCTGTGACCATGAGAATTTTAATTATTTATGCAATTTTTAATCCTTGTGGTTGCATTTGTCAAAATAATTTATAAGGCAATCTTGCCTGTAGTTTCAAAACAGTTCAGGTGGCAAGAATGGGCTCTGATTCTGTATTCATTTTCCTTCACATGAAAAAAATGAAGTGCTGGTTGATCTGTGTGTCTTCAAACCAAAGGATGGGATTGAGGGCGGATTGGGATTTTTACATTACCTGTTGCTAAACACCTTGGAATAATTCTTCCTTATTTAAATACTGCACCCAAGTCTATCAGTTGAGTAAGAATTAATCCATAAACTTCCAGAAACTACCTTAACAAGAAAGTATACCAATGGCTCTGGCTCTAATTTGGTAGTTGCCACACATCTTTTTGAGCTTTTTTCATCTTTCTCTTTTACCTTTCTAGTTTATATTCATTCCTTCAGCTGTTTTATTACAGCTTATAATGATCTTATAATTTTTAATCTTCCAATGAGAAGAATTGAAAAAGTCTCCAAATTCCTGCCAGAAAATCCTTCTCTTTTACTGTTTTGTTTGAGATTTTTCTTGACAGGATGATAAATATAGTCACAATATATTTTTAATTCAATTTTGTCACAGTTTCAGTGTAAATGTTAACATGGTAATAACAACGCAATTGACACATTGGGAGAGCAGAATATTGAATATTTATACACACTTCTGCTATAGTAGCCTTAATAGCATAGTAATGCAAACACATTTTCAGCCTGAGTAAATGTAATTGCTTCCAATTCAGTGTGTTCACAAGGTCTATTTCTTCAGCTAATAAAAGTAAGGAAATGCAGAATGCTGATATGCCAGTGATAAACATTGTGTGTGTTTGTGAGTGTGGAGCTTGAGGCACCACCCCTGATGATCCATGCACGCAGGTGTTCTCTGGGAATGCCACAGAAGGTTTAACAAGCTGGGAGCCAGCGTGCAGGACCAAGAACCAGAGGATACAGCCTGCACACCACGATCCAGCAGCTCCTTTCCCAGGTCAGCCTGCTTTACCTTTGTGCCCCTGTGGCACAGGCAGGCCCAAAAGGGCCAGGCAGGACAAGAGGACTGTTATGGATACATATTATAATATTGGCTTTTTGCAAATATTAAAATGGATTCTGTATGTGTGGTGTTAAAGCAACTTTGTTATAAAGATATAGTTTTTATTTCTGTTGTTGATTGAGCTTAGACATAGTAGTGAAATAGCTGATAAAAGTATGCTTGTGTTAAAATGCCTGCTTGAATGGATAATACCCAGTGAACACAGGGTGAGGGCACCAGCTACAAATAGGCCAACTATCAGCACTCACTGGCTGAAGACGGTGTTGGCTGGGGCCAAAACTGAAGGTGATGATAAAAAAGGACTAAAACCACAACCAAGGAATACACATATTCTAGAAAGGTGGATCCAAGGAGGAGATATGCTAAACAATTCTTGGAACATGTAAACTAGTCTGGGGGAAAGTTTACTATGCATAAAGACCTATGAATATGCAACAGGTTGATGTAAGGAAAAAGGTATTTAAGGGGCATCTCCGGAGATACCAGTGTGCTCTTGGCTGAGTGCCAAGACGCACCCAGCCATAATAATCTTTGCTTTATCGTTGTTTCCTATTGTCCTTTATTAAAACTTTTAAAATTTTCACAGGAGAGTGAACGTATTTTTCACAAGACAGAGCACAAGACAGAGCTGCGCCAGTGGTGATTCAGGTTGGACATGAGAAGGTATTTCTTCATTGAAAGGATGATTAGACATTGGAACGGGCTACCCAGGGATGTGGTAGAGCAGCGGACCCTGGAGGCGTTCAAGGAAAGGCTGGAGATGGCACTGAGTGCCAGGGTCTGGCTGACATGGTGGTGTTCGGTCACAGGCTGGACTCGATGAGCAGGGAGGTCTGTTCCAACCCGATTGATTCTGTGGCTCTGTGACGACTCACCTGCAGGACCCGGTTTTCCACTTATTTTTTGACTGCACGGAGCCCGCGTCCCGGCCGAACACCACGCTGACGAGCGCCGCGCTCTCCGCAGGGCCGCTCCCTCAGGGAGCGGCGGGGCGGGGCCGTCACGCACCGCCCCTCACGGCCCGCTTTAGCCCCGCCCTTTCCCCCTCTCGCCTCCCATTGGTCCGCTCCTTGCCCGCTCTCCGCCAATCCCCGGCCGCGCTGCCTGGCTCATCTCCTTCCCCTTCCCGCGCCTGCGGCCGCCGGCGCGCCGCGAGGCGGGGTCGTTAGCCCCGCCCCCGCGTTAGCCCCGCCCCCGCGCGGACGGACCGGGTGGTGATTGGCCGGTGCTGGCGGGGGCGGTGCAGGCGGGGGCGGGGCCGGGCCGGGCCATGGCCGCGCCGAGGACTGCGCGGCCCCGCAAGGTGCGTGAGGGCCGGGGGGAGCGGGCCGGGCGCGGTTCTCCTTCGGGGCCTCCTCGCAGAGCCCGAAGGTGCTCGGAGGGGGTGGGAGGGCGTCGGGGGATCCCCTCCGCCGTCCGCGTAACGACTCCTGCGCGAGGTCGGGCCTTCCGAGGCCGAGCCCGGCTTGCACTGCAGCCACCTGACGGTGGTCCTGAGGCGCTGCGTGCGGTGCTAGGCCAGTCTCTCTGCCCACGAGCTCCTAGAGTGGCTCCAGCCACAGAAGACAACGGCGATCAGTGGGGTCTGGAGCATCTCCCTGAAGAGGAAAGGCTGAAGGGGCTGTGTCTGTTCAGCCTCGAGAGGAGATGACTGGCAGCGGATATTACCAGTGTGTATGAATGGCTGAAGGGGGGTGTCGGAGGATGGAGCCCGGCTCTGCTCGGTGTGGCCGACCAATAGGACACGAAGCAGTGGGCAGAAACCAATACACAGGGAGTTCCACGTGAACACGAGGAAGAACAGGTTGTCCAGAGAGGATGTGGAGTCTCCCTCACTAGAGATGCTCAGGAGCAGGTCAGGATGCAGAGCTGTGCCATGAGCTCTGGGATGGCCCTGCTTGAGCCACTGTGTCCCTTCCAGCCTCACCCCTGCTGTGATTCTGTGACTGTGGTCCTGTGCTGTGTGCTCTGGCCATAGATGATTCTTAAAGTCCCCACAGTTCAGGTCTGTATTTCTCAAGCATGGTTTCCATTTGAAACACATTTGTACATCAGCTCTTGGAGGGTCCTTAAGTGAGTGGCTGTGTCTGTAGAATGCTGTGGAAATTAACAAAGAATCCTGCTGTCAAGGCATATTTTGTGAAATGAAACCCACAAGTCTCAGGCTCTACTGGTAGCAGTTGCACTCTTGGCTTGAGAGCTGTAACATCCCTTCAACTCTTCCACCTTGGCAAAAGTTCTTGGAATTGGTGGGCAATAGTAGTCTTCAAGTGTTGTGAAAATACTTTAAGAAAATCAAGGTGTATTTCTGTAATCAACAGGCTCTGTCTTCTGGAAGGCTGTCAGGAGCAACTAAACTAACAAATGGAAGAAATCAGTAAGTCCTTATTCATTAATACTGTTTTAAATTGAGTGTGTATGTGAGCATTTGGGAGCCTTATACTTGTCATACCTCATTTGAGCAAAAAGTCTTTATGTGTCTGTATAAAACATTTTGAACTGAAAGGTTGTAAGCAGCCTTGGACAGACAAGTACAAACTGAATAGAAATTTTGCATGTAAAAATACAGATTTCACTCTTCATGTTTTATTTATAAAAAGACTGAATTTATATAATTACTATCTGTAGAGAAGACTGTTGAGTGGAGACTGAATTCTACTTTTACATAAATTGTTATTATCTGCTTAACATGTTTGCTGCAGCCTTGCAAAGAAATAGAAAGTTATTTTGTTTCATGATGAAATTAATTTTCTTTTGCTTGCTATTATTGAATGAAAGTAAGTGTTTTTTTACTTTGTTTCCCATTAAGGAGGTGGTATAAACAGTGAATTTCCCTTTTTCAGGTTTGGCTTAAGGAAAGGATGTCATTCTGATGTAGAATTCTCTTCCACTGAATCTGCCAATCAGGTAATTAAATGGCTCTTTAACACAGCCATCCCTGTTATCTAAAGAGAAGGGAAATTGGAATACCTTGGGTAACAGAAGAAAGCCAGATTAATTTAGATCCTAATTAATTTGCATCTGAACCTGAAATTGCTCCTGCAAGGCAAGCAAGAGTGTCTGTACTGCATCTTGCAGATAGGAGCAAATGGGCTTTGTGTGCAGTGAGTTTGGCTCTGAGAGATCTCCTCAAGGCACAGGATACACTTTGCAAACACAAATAAGCTGCTTATGGACATGGGCTGGCTCTCACAAAAGAGCAGCTGCCCCTGTTAGGTTTTTGTGCTGGAAAGAAAGAGTAGCACTGTCAGTGCTGCAGTACTGGTTTTGTGTAGTCCTGAGCCAGTTTTCTTCAAAATACAAGTAGGCTGTATTGCTTAAATGTACATGGAAACAAGAATTAACCTAAAATGAAGCAAATGGACACGGGTGCAACAGCACAATTTATTTATTTTGCAGAATCTGTGTGTTTGCAAACTTCCATGTAATTGCAAAGTAGTACATGGGAAATTATATATTTTTTTGGTTATGAGTTGTTCTTTGTCAGGTGGCAGATCTCTCCTGTCACCTGAGTACACTCACCTCTAAAACATCATCTTGGTTTACTGAAAGAAAACAGTGCTACTCATTTACTCACTGCAGTGCTCTTTGTGCAGGTTGATACTATTCATAATGGACTTGACCATTGTGCAGCTTTACTGAAGAATATCTTACAAAAGGAAGCTACAGGTTGTATCTATTGAAAACACAATTTACATTTTTAGGTTTTGTAATACTCTCTTGATTTGTTTTGTTGACCACATTTTCTTTCAATTATTAGTAGGAAGAGAGACTGTCCATAAACAACCTGGGAAAACAACTACCTTTAAATTTACTTCCAAGCCTTTGCTTACCAAAGGAAATACTTCCAAGAAGAAAGGGTTAAAAAGAATCATTACTCCTGCCCCTGTCCAAAAAGAAATTGGTAAGTGGGCTTTCTTAGGCTTGATTTATTTTTTTTTTTTGTTCAAGCAACCTTGAAAGACTCCTCAACTTAGAGAGATTCAGCAAGGCTTCACATAATTGTTGCCATTTGTTACAGGTTGATCATGGGTTGGTTCCACAGAAGGATGTACCTTTTAGAAACCTTACTAAACAATTACTGAAATTCACAAGTGTTTAAACTTCAGGTACAAGGAAGAAAGTTGAGTGTGTTTACAAGTATCAACATCATCAGGTTTATCTGGTAGGAAGTGTGGAGGAGAATGATAGTACCCTTTCCCTATTTCTCTTGGACAGGGAGTATTGCAGTCCTTGGTCTCAGTTTAGGATCCACAGCTAGGAACTGGTCTGAAGTTCAGTGTCCAGCCATGCTTTTCTCAAAGAAGGATTTGTGGAAACAGGGAAGTGTGGCTAGAAATTACAAGACCTCAAATGGTTTAGTGGCTAAAGCACTGAATATAAAGGTAGATGGCATGCTGTCAGCTGACTTGCTCTCAGGGGAAATATTTAATTTATTATCATTTCTGCCTCTGTGCACCCTGTTTCTTCTGTGCAATTTCTAATCCAGTAGGTGAGTGGAGCCTATAGACAGGTGTGTAGCAGATTGCCCAATGGGAATTGTAGGAAGTGAGCATGTAGCTGATATCTTCCCAGCACTGTAAAATTACAGAATTTTAATTATACCTAAGCAGAGATTTCAAGAATTGTTTTAGAACTGGCCTTCTGTAGGATTAAGTCTCTGTGCTTCCTTCAAGGACAGCTGCCTGTCCAACGGGTTTACGTTGCTCTATCTGGAAGAAAAAATTGTTGGATTAATTTGCTGGTGAATCAAAATCTGACTGGTATCCTGGGCCATAGGATCTTTGTTTCTGTTTTCAAGGGAGCCTTCCAGAATCTGCCGGACAATACAGTGGGTTTGTGTAGATCAGGAAGACAGGCAACTTCAACTGGAGCTTTTTGTTCTTTCTTTTTCTACAGTGCCAATATCAAATAGAAAAGTTGCCTCATCTACCACACCTTCTACTGAGAAGGAACTTTCCAGTGCAGCACAGAATCAGATGGTTCAACCAATTCATATGCCTTGCAGTGAACACTCTCCAGGGTCATACCAGAAACTGTATGACCATGTGCAAACTCAGATGTCTCTGGTAACTGGCCAACCCCCACAGAAGAGTAATGAAATTCCTACTGTAACTCCTTCTCCTACCTCAAACCAGGGTCAGTGGACCTGTTAATGTAGAGTTGACTATTTAGCTGCATGAGTTTCGCCCACATTACCCTGATCTATAAGTGTTGTTTTCTTTTAGGATGTCAAAATGTTACAGCTTTGAATTATCAGTTACCTACCTCCACATCAGCACTATCCCTGCAGCATTCAGCTAACCCCTTATCCACTCAGTCAGTAAGTAAAAGTTTGTTTCTCACTATCAATAAACATTGAATTAGCACTGCCTACTTATTTATACATTTCCTTTTGTCAGTTTTCCTAATAATTTTCCTTTTAAAAAATTGTGTATTTCAAACAGTAGTGATGCACAGACAAAAAACTCCTATTCAAAACACATTTTATGTAGACACCAAAAAATTAAATTAAAGGCATTTCAGCTGGCTGCTTGCCTCTGCCTGGGGAATTCTGTAAAGGACAGCAAACGTCGAAAGTGCAGGAAATTATTGATTACTGTTAATTGCATTTTCAGTAATACACACTAGGATCATTAAGCAACTCCTGATAGAAGAACTCATATATCATATGGAGCTTTCCTTGCCAATGATCAAGGCAATTATTTCTTCAGACGTGCTGTATTATCTTAGAGCCACATGTTAAAATGCCTGTGTATTTCAGTATATAGTATATAGATAGAGGTGATGGAGAATACCAGCTGCCACCTCAGGAAATGTGGCAAAGGGCTTGAATCTACCTTGAATCTGTAAGACTGTAGATTTACCTGCCATCTGCAGGCAGTCCATGTGTAGCTAGTGGTGAACTTGGCTTTTAAAAAATTCAGCTACTTAAAATACTGAAAGGTAACAGTGTTGTCCTTTGTATTTCTTTTCTTCCCTGTTCTGCTTGGATTCAGGAAACTGCTGAGGGTTTTCATTACAGAACTGCTGTAAAAGATCTGTGCTTTAATGTTGCCAATAACATTAAAGGTAATCTAAATCTGATTTACATTTTAAGTGTTCCTTATTATACAGGAGTAGTTGTTATTATAATTAGCAAAGAATGAACAAGTCTACATTGAGTCAGACAAGGGTAGTCCTGTTTGGGGTTTTCCTCCTATAGATTTAAAAATCATGTTTATTTTTTATTTAATTAGAATATCTTTTATGCAGGGTGTTCCTGTAGATAGTGCCAATGAATGTGTGCCAAAGATGGGAGGACCTGTGGTTTGCCCAGTGGTTTCTGCTGCTCCTGCTCCTGCTGCACAAACACAGTCTGGAGCTGCTCTTCCTGGTGTGATCCCCTGTACAGCACCGGGAGCATCAACCCCTTCACTGCCTGCATTGGTCCCAACATCTTCTGCCAAAGAGATGGCCCCAGGCCAAGAGCAGCAGGTGAAAGAAGCAGATTTGATGCGGTGCTTACAAGCCCTGTTACAATCCCATGAAATGCTGAATGGCAGGACTGAACAGAGGTGCCATCATCACTGTCCAGCAAAACATGATGGCTCATGTGACACAGAGGAGGATACTCCTGAGGAGCACAGTGAGGACATGGTCAGTGAAGAAGATGAATTGAATGTACTAGACATGTCTCCAGTGAAAGATACAAGCTGTAAGGAAAGTTATGTGAAGAAAGCTCTAAAATCTAGAAAAGAAAGTCCAGAAGAAACAGCCCTTAAAGTTAGGACTGTAAAGTATCTTATGGGTGAGCTCAGAGCACTGGTAACAGATCAAGGTGAGGACATTTTCATTGTGCAGTAGAGTTATTGCATACAAATAACACAAGAGCTTGATTAAAGGAGTGAGCAACTTCAGTTTCTGGAAGTTGTAATTGTCAGATGATATGTGACATCTTACTGTGGTTTTTCACAACTGTAAAACCTTCAGGATTCACTCTGGATAAGTATTAAATTATTTTCATAATATTTTAATCTTATCATGACAGCAAGATAAAGATTGTTGCTATTCCATATACAGAGCTTTGCCCTGAGAAGGGTCCTGGTGTGGACAAATTGCAATAGCAGTCCCAACTAGGCTGGTTGGAAAGATGGTGGGTTGTGTTTTATTGAGGATGTAAAGCATAGCTTTCATATTCAAGCTGAACAATTGTAAATAAATATAGTTAAAGATAAAGTTTTCTTGGGGGAAAAAAACCCCAGATACTATTAAATCACTTTGCAGATTGCTTAATCACATGTAAAACTTTAGTTTTATTACAGATTTATAGATTTATGGAGTCTCTTTTTTCCCTCACTTCTTGCAGGTGACTCAGAAATGCTGAGGTTGATGAGTGAAGTAGAAGACTCCGTATCCTTGCTCCCAGCTGTGGTGGGAAGCAGGAATATCCAAGCTGAAATAGCTCTGGCTTTGCAGCCTCTGCGCAGTGAGAATGCCCAACTGCGCAGGTGGGGAGCTCCTCAGTGAGCCTGTGCTTACTGCAGGTGCACCTAAAGCATCTCTAACTGCTCTGGTTTAAATTGCCTTTGTTAAGGCTCTTCCCTTCTTGTCTGTGCAATATTTGTGAATTAGAAAGTGTGCTGGTAAGGCCATACACTTTAAAAAGCAATAATTAACACATAGCATGACTTTGGTATTTTGGTAGTATCAGTTACCTCATGATAGGACCTTTGATTGGGTAGGGTGAATGCATCACTCTGAAAACTGCCCTAACAAGATAGTTAGCCTGCTCATATTCTTTTTGTAGTTTATTCTCAAATGCAAAAGTGTCTCTCATTTCAGGAGGTTCTCACATAACTGGGTAGCATTTACGTCAGAAGAGGGTTACATACCAGGTATTTATCAGATACTTGGAAATATACCAGGTATTTATCAGATACTTGGAAAGGGTCTTCTGTGTTGAAGTACCAGAATGTAAGAAAAATATGTTATTAAGACTTCTTTGTATTTCTGAAATATTCCCTGACGTTTAATTCTCAAAAACAACTTCTCACCAAACTAATTTAAAGTGCAGTCCTTTTGATTGTATTCTATACTTCTGAATTTGTGCTTTTTCACAATTCATGTTTAGGAGACTAAGAATATTAAACCAGCAACTTAGGGAACAAGGAAGCAGTGAGAAAACATCTGGACAGAGCTGCAACTATGAATGTAAAGTACCAACAATGCTTGATAGGGGCATATTTGCTTGATGGGGGCATATTTGTTAAAGCTTTATTACCATAGATATTATTTTTTTTAATTTATATATCTGTTGTTTCATATGTCTGTATGTATTGTGGCCTTTAGCTGAACTAAGTGGGTCTAATGCTGGAACTGCATTTGCATGGACTATTGGGCCTTTTTAGACTCCACATACTAGGATTTGGCTCTTCAGCTGCCATGCAGGTTATTTTTTCTTATACACCTCTGAAAATGAAGATGACTGATTAAATAATTAAGAAGAAAGCTTGAGCTTTATCTTGTTGCAAAGAAAGCAACCCTTGTGTCTGTAACCAAAATTCATATTACCAAGATAATTTTAGAAGTTTGGTTTAGAAATTCAAGCTACCACACAAAACACTTTAACATGTTGTTTTACTTTTGGTAGTGGTTTCTTTGCAGTCCTTGAATATGATGCTCCAGAGTCAATTGAAAGAATCGCAGAAAGGCCTTGATTCACTGCAGGCTAAAAATGAAGAACTACTGAAAATAATAGAAAGTCAGAAAGAAGAAAATAAACACCTTGTAAAAGGTATTCAAGATAAAGAAGAAGAATTGCTAGAAAACAAACAGCATTATGATATTCATTCCACCAAGCTCAGGATTGGTGCGTGTTTTCAATTTGGTTATTCTTTGTTTAGCATTTTAAAAGTTAAAAAAAGTAATTATTTAAGTTCTTGTTGGCATTTCAGAAGTGGAAGAGGCATTAGGAACTGTGAAGAGCCTTCAGTTGAAGCTGGAAGCTTCAGAGAAAGAAAATAAGATTTTGGGCATAACATTACGTCAGCGTGATGCAGAAGTTAAGAGACTGAGGGAATTAACCAGGTACTATTGGCTAAGCCTTTTTTTGGCCTCCTGACATTATTTTTCTTTTTTAAAAATCTTTTTTAACCCTTGGGGTTTTTTCCATCCTGTGGATTATCGTAGTCTTAGTACCTTGGTGGTGGGAGGTCACATAAGCTAAACCTTCTTTTTGCAGTTAGTTTTATTACAATGCTGCTGTAATTTTGTTTTAAAACAGAGTTGTCATATTCTGTGACTTGAATTCTGTGATAAAGTAAAATACTATCTGCCATAACTTATGTGAAGTCTTAACTCCTAATAGCAGATCTACTAGACCTGTAAGGATCTATTAGCCAGTAAGAACTATTGCTGTGAATTTATTTTATCTTGCTCTTGTATGCTGAAAACAGTGGCAAGCTGGCAGATATAAATAGCCTTTTGCAGCTGCATAGTGGTGTGTATCTACAATTGCTTTGGATATGTTGTGCAGAGGAAACAAAACTGTTGTCTGTTATGTTTTTAGTTGGACTGACTGGAACAGTAGAATATTTTGAATAGACATTTCAAATTCTTCAGTGGAAGTTTAGATACTTCTATGCTGTGGTGACCACCAGGTGGTGGTAGAATGATGTCACATTACACGTGTGTGTGTGTGTGTGTGTATATGCTAAAGACAAAAGTATCGAAATGTTCATCTCTTTTGATGGACAGAGCAGTAAGTTAGAAGAATTATTTCTTTTATCACGTTTTTTTATTTAGATGTAATGGGAAGAATAATTCAGAAAACTTTTCTTAGTGATTTTGGTAACTGCTTCTATCTGCTTTGTAGCAGTTTCTTGGCATCAGTTTATTTCATCTTGTGCTGCTCAAAGCGGGTACACAAAGAGCAATCTGGAGAACTTCACTGGGTTGTGCTATTTTTGTTACTTTTTAGCCACAGTGAGCTGAAGAAGAATTCAAAAAACTTGGAATTGGTTCACATATAACAATATCTAGAAAGTGCATTGCAACTTTGCCACAGCTTGATAAATCTAAGTTTCTATAGAAAAAGTTTTTAGCTATTTATTTTTGGTGACTGATTTTGAATCTGTTTGGTTGATTTTACCCTAACAGAACCTTGCAGGGCAGCATGGCCAAGCTTCTGTCTGACCTCATGGGGAACAATGTTAGACCCAAACCTGAAAAAGCTCTCTCAAAGTCTCTTTTGGAAGACCATGAAAAGCAGATGCAATCTGAGCTGTTTCCTGGGAGTACTTCAGTAATAACTTACCTTAAGACATTAGAAATGGATCATGTTTTGATAGATACGGATCTTCAATTCTCAAACAAAGTTGGAGAAGTAGAAAAGCAAAATCTGTCCTATGAAAAGTTTGCTGCTGAAGGAAGTAAAATTAACAGTACATTCACAGAAGAACAAACATCAGCTCCCAGAGGACCACCAGCTCCATTGAAGCAAGATGCAGAAACAGGGAGTGATTCTGGAACTTTACTAGATGACCAAACCAAGCTGGATGAGACAATTTATATTCCACTGACTAGCAGTGCCTCTAAAAAACAGCAGCCAGTCTCTGGAAGAAATAGTGTTCTACCCCAGAGCAGAGGGGCTTGCCAGAGGCTGGATTACAACTGTGAGCTCCCAAGCTCTGTCCAGCAGTATGGATGTGAGGATCCAACTCTACTGGATAAATTAAATGCTGGGTACAATGTGAAAAGGACTGTGGAAAACATGCTTGACATTACAGGGGGTAAAGCGAAGACAGAAGGAGACAAAGTCCAAGTGAGACCAAGAGGCATTCCAAGTGGGGTTGCAAAAGATTTCATGGATAAACCAGACCAGCCTCAGCCTGGTCCATACCCCTGTGCATCGATGCCATTTCCAGCAGGGGTTTCTCAGAAATCAGGCAGTAAAGCAGCTGATTTTAGTTGCATTTCATTTGATGATTTCTCAGGGAGGTCTGACTGGAGCGCATCTTCTTTCTCAACATTTACTTCTCGAGATGAAGAGGACTTTAAAAATAGCTTAGCAGCCTTGGATGCCAACATAGCCAGATTACAAAGGACTCTGCAAAGTAACATTAGGAAACAATGAGTATGAGACAGCAAAATGGGCTACAGCTATTTGGATAAACTAAGTTTTTCTGAAGTATATTAAGTATGGTACTGATATGTATATTTGTATGTAACAGCTTGTTCCTAGCTGTCTCAATTATGGATAGAATTTGTTTCTCATTAGGCTGTGGTGCTGTTCCCCTTGATGTGTACAACTTGAAATAACTGGCTTTTTTATATAAAATAGAAATGGCTTTTTAAATTATTACTTATTTTATACTCATTACTTGCACAATTAAATGTACTCATTTACTTGTGGGTTTTTTCCTTCCCCAAAGAGCTGTTGTAAGGTTCTGCACATGAGCAAGAGTTCCACAGGTAGAGGCCAGAGAGGAGCACGTTAGAGAGCAGTTCTGCAGAAATGCTGAGAGTTACAGTTGCTAAGTCAGGATCATGCTATTCCAAAAATAAAGACAGCCATCAATATGGGATTTTTAGTGTATGATATATCCTGTGAAATACATGAAGCAATCCCTTTTCACTCACCACTGATAAAACTATTTTCTCTTTGGAGCATTGTACTTGAAGGAAAAAGTTGAAGAAGTGGAGAGTCCAGACAATGGCAAGAAAAGAATCATCCATTGCTTTCTACAGTTCTGTTATAGGGCTTTCTTTTACAAATATTTGCTTTTTATCTAAAGTAAAAGGGAATGTAGTACTAGTGGATAAACACAGAACAGAATGATGCTGAGGAACAGAAGCAGTAGAGCTGACACAAAGGAGACAAATGAGGCTTTAGCTGAAAAGCTGGCAAACCAGTACAGTTAGGAAAGCACCAGAATATACAGCCTGAGGAAGGCATGGAAATTCTGCAATTGTTGAGGTGTCAAACATCTCTTGGACGTTAATACAGAGAGTCTGACTGAATCACCCAAATTGGCTCTCACAGGAGTGGGAGTGAAGCAGGGAATGATTCCAGTCTGCTGTTCCCCCTGACAGGCTTTTCCACATCTCAGTCTCAAGAATAATGTAAGTTTAAGTTACAGGTAGAGGAAGGTACCATTGCTACCATTCTGTGCCTCTGTACCCTCAGCAGTGCTTCAGAGCTGTTTTTCAGGGAAAATACCTTTGCAAAAAGAACAGCAGTATAAAGACATGAGTTTAAGACTGCTTTTTCTGCAGAATTGCCTATTATTTTTTCCTAGAAAACACTGTTGCCAGTTCCTGGCACTCTTTTCTTGTATGTTTCCACGTAGGAGAAAAGTCCCTCATGGTTATCTGCTTGTGTGGACATATTTAAAGTTAGGATGCTGTCCATGCCTTGTGCTGGGGAGCAGCTCTGGTTATTTTAGTTACTGGTAACTGAGTCATACAAAGGTATGAAGAGAACACACACTACAGAAGATGCCAACTGGCACTCCTGCTTTGAAAAAGGAAAGTTAGACTAAATAGTGACTTCAGTAATTTAGAATGCTTTTAAGGCTTGGCCTGGATTTCTCACTATTCTCCACACTCATTGTGCTCAGACTCAAAATAAGGTTGATGGTATGAAAGTGAACAGGTTTTAATTATTTACAAGTAGTTTCAGTGTAGAAGCTAAGCAAGACTTAAACAATTATTATGGAGTGGGTTAAAGACAAGCTACAATAAATTCTAATCTTTAGAACTCACAAGAAACCTGAAAAAAGATGGGAAGAACATTCACTAGTAGACAACTCATTCAATTTTCTCCTTGCAGCCAAGACTTTCTCCATTTGAAGGAGGTTATTCCTCCTGGCCAAAGCTAATTGCAGCATGTTAAAGGCAGCTGTGGTGTCAGGATGCCCAAGCATGTTGCTCTTGTGTTGAGAGCATTTACATTCACTTTTACCTGTGGGGGAAGATGTTTCACCATCTTACTTGTTTTCTGTTTGCCTTTATGAAGTCAGTTTTATGAAAGCAGGAGATGACTACTGGAAAACACTCCCGGGCATGACATAGGAGCAGGTTGGAAATGTGTCCCCACTTCCAAGGAGGAGAAACTTAGAAGAAGAGACAGGAAGGAGGAGACTTTTTTTTTTAATAGTCCTTTGTTTTGTACTCCAATATGTCAATCAGAGCTATGGCAACTTAATGAAATATAAAATTTCCCATATATGGTTATTATGAACGTGCACTGTTATGTGTTCAGTAATAGCTGCTGTGAAACACCTCTTCTGTTGTATGGATTAACTTGAATAGCTCAAACTGCAACATCAGTGATCATGATTAGATATTATTTTTTAAATCTTCACTATGAGGCTGATGAGACACTGGAGGAGCTTTCCCCAAAAAGTTGTGGCTGCCCCATCCCTGGAATTGTTTGAGGCCAGGTTGAACAGGCTGTTCTAGGCTTTGAACAACCTGTGTAGGGGACCACATCCCTACACAGGTTGGTTGTTGAAGGGGGTTGAAACTAGAGGGTGTTTTCCCTCCCTTCCAGCCCAAAACATTCTATGATATGTAGCATCATCTAGGTTTTTCTTGTAAACACAGAAATTAGAAGAGTTTCATTTTAACAAATCATATTCTGTGAAGTTGACATCTGTGCCTTCCAGTGATGTGGAAAGAAAAGGAACTCTTAAAACATGTCATCAAGCTCTTTTCCCTTTATGAACCCTTTTTCTTGTGGAACATAGAAGAGATGGGGCAACACTCCAGAGTACCTGAGTTTAAGCCACATAAAATTCCCTGCTCTGCTTTCTTGAGCAATGAGTGCCTATAATGCAGTGTCCCATTCCAAGAACTGGGGAATGGTAATGGCTCCCTGCAAACACAAAGGATTGCTGTCTTACTACTGCATCCAATTCCATCAAAAACTTCATAAGGAGCAAAAGTTGCCTTATTTGCTGAAATAGAGCCAGTATTGCATCTGTGTTTGCTAAAAAGTTACCTGGGACACCAGTTGTGGCAACTGGCACCATCAAGTGGCAACATCATTCACTTACCTATGGAAGGGAGGTTTTAGACCTCAATATTTCACAAAATGTGTAACAAAAAAACCCAAACAAACCAGGGATTGCTGCTGTTACCTCAAGTACCTTTCTTAAGTCTCTGACTTAATGCAGGCATTCCTAACAAGGGTGATTTTTTCCTTAGAGGGGAAAGGAACATTTCCTTTGTTAGATCAGAGAAACAGACTAAGGCAAAAAAAAAAAAAAAAAAAAAAAAAAGAAAGTCATAGGTTTAGTCACATCAATCACATCAATGGTCCCCAAATAGTGTAGATGATTATTCAAGTTTGGTCAGCCAGGACAGGTCTGCACACCTGCCACAGCACCAGAGTTTATGAGATGAGAATATCAAGAAGATATGAAAATATCAAATCAGATTTCAGATATTAAAGTGGGTATGACAGATAATTCAGTCCAAATGCAGATTTACCTCTGAAGCATCCTAGGTAGATCAGACTACCCACACTAATTACCTGTTTCCAATTAAGCTCAGGCAGGCCATCTCAAGTGGATCTTCAAGATTAATGCAAATAGTGTTAGAGATAGTATCTGTCTTCCTGAAAATTCATGGAATTTCTTCTGTAATTTCCTTGCACAACAAAGTCCTACAGTCTGTTCTCCTTCAGCCAGCTGTAGGGATATTCTGGAGCGTTCAGTTACACGAGTCAGGGCTTTAGCCGGCAGAGCCTTAGGTACAGAGGTGTCAAGTAGGAGATGAGGTCTTATTGCTGAGCTCACTTTAACATCTGTTTTAAGGTGAAATTAAGAGTCATGGTCACTTTCATGACTATTCTTGCAATTTGAGCTGTAACCAGACAGGAGCCTGAAGAGAACAACTGTCCCCAGCCTTTGATTCCTATTGCAGTTGATCAGGTCTCTCTTCAGCATAAGCATAGGCTGAGGGTTTTTTTTCTGATAAATCTTTTTGGTAGAGAAGAAACTAGTTGCTTTAGTCTCCAGATTCTCTTAGTCTATGAAAATGGATTGTTTCTGTGTTCCTTAACAGTCTTGGGAAGTGTATTCACTATAGCTTTTTGCCTTTTACTGCAGTGAGGTAAGGGAAAGGTGATTCTCTGTAGGCAGTCCACACTGCTTTCCCTCTCAAGGCTTGCTGGAAATGCCACAGTTACATGGGGATCTTTTTCAGGAGTGAAGTTGTATGTGAGCAAGATGAATCAACCATGAAATTCAGATTTACACAGATCATGTGGTCTTACCTAAATGGATCATCAGTGAACAGTTTCACTATTTGAAGACCAAACACCAAGGTGAACTGAAAGCCCAATGCTTTCAGACTTCTTCTGTTTATCAGGGCACAGAATGGAGAGAATGTTATCAAAAGGTTCTCACTGTACTCCTGGCCCCACACAAGACTGGAGTCACAGTGCACAGGCATGGAACAATCCCCAGTCATGAAGTGACACCAGTAGTATTACAAGTTCAGAGGCAGGGACACATGCTGAAAATCTGCATTTTGCATTCACGGGAATATCCATTACTGAAGTTTTTACACTGTGTTCCAAAGACAGTGTAAAATCAGGGCTTCACTGACTGCAAACAGAGCAGCTTAAACTGCTCAACGTGTAGTGGCCATCTGTGTTACAGCTAACATCATGTGGTTTATAGGCTCTTTAGGCATTTGAATGTCTGAAGACCACTTAGAAGTATTATTTCTTTTAAAACTCCTGGTTTTGTCCAAGCCCATGATGAATTCTGGCTATTTCTCTGCTGCAATCATAAAGCCAAAACATATATTTTCTTACTGCCTCCTCCCAGATTCTATTCTGTATTTAGAAGCTAGCAGTGGTTTTGGACTTGCAATTATGATATTAAGCTAAGTGTAAAATATTTTTCTTGGCATAATCTAGAATATAAATAGCTTTATCATCAGTTTCTGGTTCTCTTTATTCCCGGGGGAATGCCAGTTCTCTTCCATAGTTAGTCTCAGTAGTAAGATCATTCCAATATCACCCTTGCTCCAGCACCCCCTTTCCAAGAAACACAAGCAAACCAGGGCCAAGTACTTAGCTCCACTCCTCAAGGCTTCAGACAGACAACACTGGGAAGATGTTCCTGTGTGTTCCCTGAACCTTCATCCCCCTTCCCTCCCAATCTGCAGAGATGCAGCAGTACACCATGACACTGAGCTCTCTCCAGCACAAGTCTTGTCTGCAACCAAAGTTTCATTTCCACTCAGAGAATTTTCAGTGTGGCATTTTATGTCCCACATAAGCCCCTGGGCAAGAACATGACATTCAAGGACTACTGATTTTCACCTTTCCTCTGTGACACCCAAACACTTGGGAATGTTGGCACCTTGCCCATCTTTTAAACCATGACCCTCAGTGTGAGAGAGCAGTGGAGCCACCCTGTAAGCACTGAAGCAAGAGTTTAAGTGACTCCTTTAATAGCAGTCATTGACTGAGGAACAACAGGCTCAGATCAGACTTTGAAGTGAGTTTTTTCAAAAGCACTCACTATTTTTATTTTAAAAACACTACCCATCATCAATCCAATTTGCTCAGGGTAAAATATACTGAGCAAATATAGGCATCTGCCTGTTCAAGCTTCCTACTTCTTCCCAGGAGCATTCCTGAGCAGGGTCCTGCAATCACTGCTGTGCTGTTGGGAAGCCTCTGAGAGTCACTAACAACTTTCCCTTTGCAAGTGGTAATCACACAAGTGGCAATCATGATGGCATCTGAGATAACAGTGACAGTGTGTGTACACACTGTGGAGTCACAACCCTTCCCATTCATACCCTGTGCTGGGTGAGCACTCATCAAACACTCCCTCACATGCCATCACTCTCTTTATTCCACTTTTGCTATCATAATCCAGCCCTAATCCTTACAAAAGGGTTAAGAGCATCCCCTGCTCCAAGAGCTGGGCTCAGAGCACAGTCACTGCAGCAGAGCTCTCTCTCCCAGCAGCTGGCTCTGGAAACAAGAGCAGGAATCATCTCCACAAAGCCACGGAGAAGACTCAGGCACCGTTCATTCCTGCAGGCTGCCTCAGTCTGTGCACGGCAGAGCTGCTGTTGTTGGTGCTGCTTAGGAAATATTCCAGGGAGTGTGTAATTGTTTATGCTCAGATTCTTTTATCAACGCTTAATTAACTGCAGTTACAACACATGTTCACCATTAATATTTTAGATTACTGAGATGTTTGCTAAATCTATTCCAATGGCCTTCTTGGAAACTTCCACCAAAGGTCCCAAAAGTGACAGGGTGTAGTCCTGTGCCTGCAGTACGTGGCCCCTTCTTGCTTTAGGGTCTTCAGGCATGATCGTGGGTGATATCTACATTTCATGCCCATGACACTATAAAAGGGGCCATTTCTAAAAGTTATCTGAAGCTGATTTTCCTCCTTTGTAAACAGCTCTGGGCATTTCTAAACCGCTGTTTTACTCGGCTACAACAAAAGCTGTTGTCATCCAGCCGTGCTGCAGAAAGTGGTTGCTTTGCATTTGGCCACATCTTCCAAATACACTATTTCATCAGTCATTTCATCCCACAGAAGCCACAATTAGAAACATTTTCCTCCTAAATTCCAGAAACAACTTCTAAAAGCCTAGAAATTTCCCCCCAGTTGGCTCCTTCAACTGGATCCCCTCTGCTGAAGTAACTGAGCAGCAACTTTTTCACCTTTTAAACAGGAACACACAAAATGCGCCCAAAGTCTGGTTTCCCTTTTACCGAGACCTGGGAGGACTGCAAATGAAAGTCATTTTAAAGTGCCTGGGTTTTACTCAAAGTCATTCAGGGCTCCAAAAATTAGAAAAGAACCCTTCTCCTTTTGAAGTTTACTTTACAGGCTTGAGACAAGATTCATTACTTGAGTCACAAGGCTTGTAATTGATCATTCTCAGCCCGTGCTCAGACAGCCTGGCGGTGTAGTATGCCAAGTCACCAGGGATTTCATGTTTGTGGGTTTGCAGGGTTTTAAAGAAGTTATTCTGGCAGTTTTAGGGGACATTAACTAGTTTTGTTGTTCCCATCCACCTCTTGTGAGTATTGACAATTGAGTCAAGGTTACAATTAATGTGTTCCTTCTGTGTGTTATTACACTGAATAACGCTGACAGACTGTGCTCTTTTCCTCTGGAGCAGTTTTGCATTTCTTGGTCTAATCTATGTGGTTTTATGCTTATATATTAAAGCCTTTCCCTTTCCTTCCTGCCATACTTCTTTCCTTGCAAATACCACGTTTTTTATGAGTCTGTTCCTATCTTCCTTCCAGTACAACCCTTACCAGCATAAGACTCTTCCTCAGTTATCCACTGGAGAAAACAAACTCTTACCATAATGGAGTCTGCATGTCTGTGGGTAGTTCATTATAAATCATAGCTCTAACTTCCAAGGACCCTCCAAGCCAAGTTCCCCAAAGAATGCTTGTAAAAGTCTATGTACTTGTAATCAGTCTAAGTACCTCAGCTCTGAGCCTGTGAAGGAAGCCTGCATCTCAGTTTTAGGATCAGGACCTATATTTGTTAGATTATTCAGTCTGATCACTATTTAACAGAGAAGCTAATAGCTGACAGAATGTGTTAGCTAAGCTTGTTAATTCTGGTCTTCCTACTCCATCCATAATTGATAATAAATTGCTATATTTTCATTTAAATTGCAATATTCTTTGCCCCCATTGTATTCCCATTTTCCCATTTTCTAATGAGGCTGGGCAAGAAATTGCTGTTGAACTTCTTGCTAAACTTCAGTTTTCAGCAGGATTTTTCATAAGCACTTTTCCCATATGTGATTATATTGTTTGCGTGGCAGTGGAATTCTGTCAGCAATCTCCTAGAAGAGCCTTGAATGTACCAGATACATTTGGAGGAAATCATGCTTTTGTCCTGTTCATTTTCCTTGCAAATAATTTCTATGTTTCAGTGAAAGCTTACAAGAAACCCTAGATATCTGAAGAAGGTGGAAGCAGTGACTGTGATAGCCCTGATCTCTCAGGAAATATTTCCATCAAATTCAGCTGAAGCTATCCTGGCTTTTCTCATTCACCACTGAGGTCTTTCTCTATTACCCCTGAGCTCTAATGCTGGACCTGCTGCTGGCATCATTACACTGGATGTGCAGTTCTCCTGAAGAGCTCAGACCACAGTGAAGTCTGTAAGTTTTGTGAGACACATGCAGCAAAAACTTGATTTGTTATATGACTTCTGGAGCTTTGTAGCTCTCCTGGTTAACTCTGATCATCTGGAGTCATTTAAGCATCAATGAGTGCTCTAAAGGTGCAAGGTAAAATACTGCTGGCCCGTCTTATTAGACAGACACATCTAGGAATAGCATTGCTTCCCTCATTTCTCAAGGAAAGGGCTTGGGCCCAGCTTATTACAGTGACAATGAATGGCAGTGAAGGTCAGACTGGGACTAAAACAGATGTGAGAGAGAAAGAAAGAGAGAAAGGGAGAGAGAGAGAGAGATGGAGAGAATCAAAGGAAATAGGGAGAAAAACTCTTTTGTAGATAAAAGAGGAAAAAACCTGTACAATGGACAGCAGCAGACACCAGGCTGGTGACACTGTCCATCTTTCCACTTCCAGGATGGTTGAGTCACTGGAACACCTGAAGGCCACCTTCACAGTTAGATGTCCTCACAATTTATATTCTATCACTTTCAGGCTTCTCCTCGCCACTTTTATTTCCAAAAATCAGTTGCTAGAATGCCTTTGTTTTCAGTTTAAGCATGCCTGGACCTACAAAGGATTCCAGTTAGCTCTAGCAGGCACAAGGTATGTTGTTTCTTTGGAAACATCAACTCTAATTAAAACAGCAGTGCAGACACAATGCCCTTGGGTGTCTCCAATCCAAGGCATATTTGGGATAATGGGAGATGGGATAATTTCTCATCAAAGTGTAAAGGTCATTCTGGGGACTAGTAGCATCACCTCCAGTTTGCTCAGCTGTAAATAAATTTCCTCAAAGTTTCAGTTGATATTCCATAGTTCAGTACTGACAGTCAAGCACTTGACATCCTTTGATACAATACACAATTTCACAGTCCTACTGTCCCTTCCTCATTACCCTCTCTCTAGACTGCACACATGCATAGACACATTAAAAGCAGGTGATTTTACATGCATTAAAATGCTAACATTTGCTAACATTCAGCTGTATTGAAGCCAAATTAATTCTGGACAAAACTGATACCTTGGACAAAGATTATGTGTACAGAGGAAAGGGGCTTTCCAACAGCCATTGTCCAGCCAAAAGCCTCAGGTAGAGGTGTGTCAGCAACAGTCAAGCTGTTTTCAAACTATAATGAAAGCATATCTTTTTTTTTTTGCTAAGGATTTGGTTTTAGATCATTTTGATTAATTGTTTTCAACTTATCCTTGCATTTGCCTTAATGAGATTATCTTATAGCCATAGTTCCATGAATAACTAGTTCATTCGTGTGCTCTGTTCTTTAGAAATAGCAAATTATTTGAAATGTTCTCAGAGAAAAAAGTCTTTCGCACTAGAAAAGCTGTTAGAGCTTTAATTACAAGTTTTATTGCAAATCATTTAGCACTCGAATGCCTGTACTGATGAATAGGAGTCTGATCTGAGTCCCAGACTCTAGCTCATTCTGTTAATTAATAATGGCCATTTTTTCTGTGCAATCAACATAATTATTTCTATTGTTATGAGGCTAAAAGGCTGCAAACTAGATTCTGTTTTAGAAGATGAGGGATATGTATAGAGAAAAAGTCCTGAAAGTCTAGTACAAATAGGCAAAGAATATGTAATATGTAATTAATTATTATTAGAATCTCTGTTTAAAAGCAGGGAGGTTGAGGTACAGAAAGCTGCCCAAATCAGATTACATTGTAAGACTGTGGTAAAGAAATTAAAATGTTTCTTGAGCACTGTTGCTGTACCTTTGATGTGACTAGGCTGCCTCTAATTTTCCATCTCCAGCTCACATGAGAGACACGGTTCTGTTCCTAATGAACCCACACTCTGGGATAAAAGCAATATGTGCAACATGCAAACATGTCAAACAGCTCCAGTCAAAAATTAAACTCTGGCAGGAAAACATATATAGGCTGAGGGGTTTTCTGTAGTTTATTCTGGGGGTGGATTTTTGAGTAATTTTTTGGTTGTTTGCAACCCCAGCCTCTTGGATGTTTAGGAAGTAATGAATGCAGTGTTCCAAGTGAAGTGAGCATGGTTTCCACCTTACATGTATGCAGAGAAAGACAGCTGGTAGGAAGCCTCTACTTTAAGGGGTAAAATTGCCACTGACTGCTTTTAATGTATATGAAAGCATTGGGAATTGGAATGTCTGGAGGCCAACACTTTCTATTCACATCTTCTCTTCTATACTTTTCACCCCTATCTGGAAAGTGTAGCTGATCAGCAAGGTTGTTCTTTCTGCTGAAACCCTCATCACTTCTGAGGTGGCCCATGAAGGTGCTAAATCAGCACCACCGGGGAGATAAGTCTGAGAAATAATCTGATTTAAGTAGACAAAATGTACCAGCAATAATTCGAGACTTTAAAAAACCTACAACCCACTCATAAAATTATCCAGGGATCTTTTGAAAGACACTTTTTGTGTAGGAGTTAATGAGTGTGGGAGGAGCATTGACTCTCATCTCTTGCAGCAAGCCTACTGATAAACAGACAGACATTACCATAATTCATCTGGATCTCACTTTTCAGGGCTTGGTTTTCTTCTTCTTTAATGTAGACATTTTGCAATACTCCAACAGAAACATCCATTCTGATGAAATGACACCAAAGATCTGGGGATGTAAGCAAGCTGTGGTTTGTACCTGTTTGAAAAGGGGGGGAAAGCTTGAAAACTTTGTTGGAAGAATCTGCTGGCTATATTTCTGTTCTACTTTGCTCCACATCTTTATTCTGGAGATCACCAAAAACATATCTGGCCTTTTAAGCTGTCACAGCTGTCAATCTTCAAATATTTCAAGCTCATTCAAAGGAACTGTTTTTGAAAATAATCAGAGTTGACATCTACATTGCAATGACATCATAGCCTGTTTTGGAGATCAGAGAGGCAAACTAGGCACCTTTTCCCAGATTAAGACTTGGAAAGATCTTAGTCCTCTGCATAATGACTAAATATTGCCTTCATGCTAAAGACAGTGACACACATATACCTGTGTATAGTTATACATGTTATAGTTTTACATATAGAGGCAAAAAAAACCTACAGCCACAACATAATTTTTAAAAGACTCTAATATTTTGTTAAACCTTATGGTGGAATAACAGAGCATTAGTCACAGTTTTCTATATCTAAAGCACTTCCAGGAACAAAATCCACCAAGTGCACACTTTCAGCAGAGTGGAGTCCTGGATCTCTCCACTGGATGTCTTAATGAATGCCAGCTACAAAACTCGGACCCAGAGCTGCCCTCCCTCCCAGCAAGCAGAGCTGGAGCAGCATCAAAGCTGGCTGCAGGCGTAGCAAATGTATGCACCTGCACTGAGTAATTACTGAGCCTAATGCCAGTATGGATTAGCTTCAGTGCTCTTGTGAGAAAAGTATGGATTAACTCACAGCACTCAGCTTATTACAGCTGTCTTACTGCACATCCAGTTTTTATGGGCACTTATAAAGCAATATCCATCCACATTCTCTTTTGATTTCTGATGATGGAGTCCTTCAGCTGTGACATTGGAGTGTACTTCAAAGCTACCCCTTTGTCTGCTTTTCTCCCTCTTTTTTTTTTTCCATTTCAAACTCAACATTAATTTTTAGGTTACTGCTCATGTCCTGCCACCACACATACACCTAATGTCTATTTCCAACTTTTATATGTAATTTCCTTTTTAGTGTCTTTGCACAAATTTCTTCCTCATCATCTGGAACTAGTGGGAAGACTGGATATCCATAAAAAAACAGTTTAGAGATTGCTTCTAAAAATCAAAATGGCTTTGACAACCAGTGCTGTCTGCAGTGGGTACCCATCTAATGAGAGCTCCATTTAGACACTCCTGACTTTTGATCAGTATTTTCCTCTTCTGGAATAAATCTGGAAACAGAAATGAACAGCTGCTACTTCTGTAGCCATTCTCTTGAGCTGTCCCTGAAACCACTTAAAATTATTCTTATTGTCAACTTGCAATTTCTTTTCTGTGAAAATGTAATAAAGATAAAAATAAATTTCAGCCCTAATGCCCTGTCTGTCCTGTGTATGCCTGTTTTGTCTAGACTGTGAGCAATGAGAACCAGACACCATCTGAAATGTTAATTTACTTTATTAAGGAAATGAGACTTATATGATCCTGGTATCTGTCTGTGTCCCTTTAATGGCTTTTGAACTCATTGCTTGATTTCAAGCTAATGTGACAGAAGCAGGGGGGGAATAAGATAATTGACCTGCTACAGGTTTCAAGAAAATTAGAAGTTGTATAGAAGAGAGCAAGCTGTAAATGCCCTGAAAGCCTGCAGGAATTCTCATGTAGGCTGAGATTATGCATACAGAAAAGATCTCTTACAAATTTTCCCTCTGCAGAGAAAAGAGATGCCAACTGTGATGTCTGCAGATTCTCTGCTGCAAGGAAGACAATCTATTTTTAAATTACACTTTTCCTAGCACAGGTGAAAGGAAAAGCATAACTGGTATTAAGAAACTGCCCTTGGAACTGTAATTCGTAGTGAGACTGCTAGAAGAGCTGCATTGTGAGTGAGTACAAGCAGATACAATGTATTTTACAATGAACATGTGGGATAAAACCAGGAAGTACAGAGAAAGATCCGAAGAGAATAAAAGGAGTTGGAGTTGCATTTCTTTTCAGTACTGTGTGTCTCTGGACTGGTACTCATTTTTGTGCTCTGTCATTTTAAACTGGAAAGTTCAGGGACATGCTGAAGTTATCCTGTGCTTAGCTCAAGGGTGAACATCAGACAGACTCAGCTACTTTCCATCTATTTTCCTTCTCCTTGGGGAGTCCTGTTCCTCCCTAGCAGAGAAGGGAGGCCTTGCTTTGGAGATAGAGGAGAAGGTCTAACTGTAGGAATGGAAATTTGGCTGTGTATAGGCTGATGGTATTGAGCCTCACTAGCAGCAGTTGCTGCTTTGGAAGTGGTCTAGAGAGGGAACGATTTTGTTTAGAGTATAGTTAATTCATTTTCTCTCCATAATGGAAACTGCTCACTTGAATGCTGCCCTACATCCTTTCTCCAAAGCACCCTGTGGATGCAACACCCCACTTGGAGCCAAGCACCTGGTCTGTAACCAGGTGCTTCATTCCATCAGGCACAAGAGGGCACTCTTAAATGGGGTCTCCTCTCTTCTACATGAGAAGTTGCCCGAAGGAATACGAGAGAATTTATCATATCTCCATGCCTGGGAGCTATGGCAAACAATTAAACTTGTTAAAGTCGTACTTTAGACCTGTCTCCTCTGGTGCTGTAAGATGCCAGCAGCACGGGGATGTATTCATTGTGTAAACTAATAAAGGACACAACCACTGTAATTTACCCATTACTTTGCAATCGCAAAAAAAGAACAAGAACTTGCCTCATTTCGTTCTCACTCTGCACCCAGATTCTAGGCATCTTTTAGCTTTCCTTGGTGAGGAGACGAAGGAGGGTATAGGGTATTTTTCTAAAAAACAAAATTTAACATTGCAGAAATTATTACTCTGTTTTTGGATGTTGTTTTGTTTTGCCTTTTTTTTTTTTTTCTTATAAGTGGTACCAGACAGGCAGTAGACAATACTGATTTAAAATATACTTTCTCAGCACAGGGCTAGATTATGGAACTCCCTGCCACAGGATACATTTGAGTCAGAGTCCTAGCATGACCTGAAAGAATCTGAATGTGCTCCTGGACACCAGCAAATGCTGAGTCTTCAAAAGGAACAGGCACCAGGATAGTGCTCCAGGCACAAGCTTTAACAGTGGAATATTTTAGGAAATAGGGTTCAGCCATGCTGCACTATGAAGAAAGAGCTGGGCAGCCTGACTGACAGAGTAACTTGGCACTGCTGAGGTGATGGCTGAGAGCCTAACAAATACTGATTTGGCATTCTCAGGCTTCTAAGGAATCAGATTTGTTCCCTACTTGGTAAAATTTCCCTTGTGCTGATGAAACTTCTTGTCTTGAAAGATCAAACAATTTCTGTATTTCAAGAAAAGAGAAGCCAGCAAAGTGAAGGACCAAAATATTATCTATTGTTTTTACATCTTATTATTACTATTCCACATTTTAAGCATCTGAAATGCTGTTTCTACCATGGCCCATGTGCCAAAGTTCTGAAATAGTTGCTCAGTTGTCCTGTGAGCAAATGGAGGCCTTCACACTTTGTTCTCCAAGTGCTTTCTCCTTCCTGGTTCCCAGTAGGTTAAGATGTGTATGAATAAAATACACAAATGTGTAACAAAAAAATGCTTTGGAGAAGGTTGTGTTTAGCAAAACAAATGGCCTGACTTGGCAGTTGGTCATTTGTACTGCAGGAGGCCTGTGGAGCCCCACTGGGTGAGGTATTTTCACAGGTCTATAAAAGAAAATACTTTGCTTTGGGGAACACCTTCTGCTCCCCTTGTGACACAGCCTAGAAGTGGAGTTGGACTGTGAATTGCCCCTTTTATCTGGAGTCAATGAGCTCAGCTAAGTGGCCTGATCTAACTTTGGTGTCCCAAAACCTTCCTGTAGATATTTTCTTACTTGATTTCTCCAAGAACTACATTGACACAAACAAGATTAACTCCTGGCTTCTGCTGGTTGTTGGTAGAGCTGAGAATTGCGTTTACTGCCTTTAGGAGTGCTATGATAGCCTCACTCTTCATGTGGATGATGCAGTTTACCATGTTTGAACAGGTAAATACCATTCACTATGTGAGGAAAGGTATGGTAAGAAGGCAGATCCTAGCTTAAAGTAAATAAACCTTCACCTTCCAGATAAAGAAAAGCTGGATCTTTTTCCAAGATTTTTTAAAGAAAAACTTGATCCTGCAACTGGAAGCTGGAGTTAAAAACAGAATATCAATGGGAATATCACAGGGGGAGGAGTCTGCAAGCTTCCAACCTACTCTCTGGGTTGGAGAACTGTGTGTCTATGGTAAGTGTTTGATCTACGTGCTTTTAAATGCCATGGTGGCAGAAGTGGATTTGAAGCATACGAAATGTTCTTGGTCTTCTGTAATTCTTGGTAGGTTGACAGAGCAGTTAATGAAAGGCTGTTTCAGCTGACCAGTTGGAATACAGATAGAGAATGTGCATGTGGTGAGGAGATCTGCATTCAATTACCCTCCTACCACAGACTGGCTGCAGACAAGACAGTTATTCTGTGCCTCAGTTCCCTAATTCTAAAACAATGAGCTTCCTTTGTCTGACTTGTCTACGTAGAGGGGATGCTTCTTGGGGCACTGATTGTCTCTTTAAATGTTTTTTTTTGCTTTACCAGTTAATACAAAGCAGCTCTGACTATCTGAGTACTACTGGAATTTTTCTGCTCCTAATCAGAAGTGATTGATTAGTAATTTTCTATCTCTGTGTTTAATTTTTGTTTTCTTTATCTAATATTGGCAAAAAATGGTTGGTTTTTTTTTTTCTTGAATAACAGTGTTATATTTGTTTTTTTGGAAAACTGTCTCACGTGATGTCTTTATTTCCCTTTTTCCCCACTCCATCACAATTTAAGAATGTCAGCAATGGTAGTCCAAACTGCCATACTAAGCCACACAGATAAATTTTTTTTAGACCAAGAAATTTTGTTCTAAACAAACACATAAAATTATCACTACAGAGCTGCTTCATTGCCAGTTATCCCCCTGTGCATAAAGCTAAATTGAAACTTTCAAAGCAGATTTGAGATGCCACTAGATCACTAGCCTAGGTGAATTATAATGCAGTCTCTTATGCATGTGTTTTATTCACGTTAAAAATATCACTTTGGCACAGAAGCCCCTTGGGCTGACTTAAAAATGTTTGACCAGATAACAAGGAGACGTAACAGTCATTGGAAGCATTTCCAACTTGGGATACTTAATTAGACCTTATGACTGAAAATTCTTGTGATCACTAGAAGATCAACATTCCAACATATTCCTGGTTATATTTATTAAGTATTTCCTTTTTTGGTCCTAAGTGTGAATGTTTGAAAAAATGTTAATACAACCCACTTGACTTCACTGGCACATTTTACAAAAGGAGGAGGAAAAAATGTGGAAGCCACTGAAAACTAAAGGGTTCTTGCTTTGGAGAAAAACAAAGTTCAAGCCAGTGCTACAGACTGGCTGGAACTCTTCCACAGTTTTAAAAGGAAAAGACCCTATTGAAGGCTCTTTTCACAAAACTCCTTTACTTCCTTTGAATAAAAGAGGAACCAAGCACACTTAGCAGTGTGTAAAACACATTTCTTTAAGAGAAGCCAGCTTTATCTTCAAGTCCCAGCTAGTTAATCTGCTCAAACTCATTTTTACCTTTAAGTCTGAGAAATCTGACACCACCACAGGGACTTAAAGCTTTTAGTCTGGTGGAATTTGCTGACAATACTTTCAGCTAGGGCACCAATAAAGACAGGTTGGTTTCTCTCATTAAATTTGGTAAAAATGAATGTTTTTCTCTTTCAGGGAAAAAAAAAATGAAGGGGACAAATATTCATTTTCTCTCTCCCTAGATCTGTAAACTCTCCCAGCTACATCATATCTTCAAGTACATGTGCCATAGATGAATGATGTGCAAATACACTTGTCTTGGAAGTGCCTGGGAAATCCTGCATTCCCCTCCTGGAGGGGAGCATTCTCCTCAATAAGTTGCATATTTTCACCTGCTCTGCAAGAGACTTCTGGCTATAAATCCAGAAGCCTGGGTATATCTGCAGCATAAATGGAGTTGGCTTCCAAAATATAGATAGTGAACTACTTGTGTGAAACTCCTGCTGTGGGAGGTTGGAAATTCCAAATGTGCACTGGAGCATGGTCAGGTATGTGCTGCATTCACAGGTAACTATAATATCTCTTGCATTTTTACTGTTTGTGTATGGGTTGATAACTGAACAGACTTTCCTGGCAAAAGATTTTAATTACAAATGCTACATTATTTTCCATAACTGTTGAAGTTACCTAATCTGAGTTTTGTCAAATAACAACAATTTTATTGTCATGAATTAGGCAAACTTCAAATATATCTCTCAATTTATCATGTTTACTTCTTGAAGGCAACAAATCTGTGTTACATAACACTTGCCAGACATTGTTTCTATCGCACTGTTCTTCACTTTCACTCCCAAGGGTTGGGGTATTTGCATTCTTTAGCTTTGCATTAAAAAGAGATAAAAAAAAAGAGAACAATAAAACAAGAATACCGTGCATCTCTGTAATTATGCTGTAGGCATGTAGCCATGACCAGTGCTTCTTTCTTTAGGCTAGAAATTGAGATTAGAGACTGAAGGTTGTAATAAAAGTAAATTATACTCTGTAGCTGGCTTGGCTGGTCTCTGTATGCATAGCAATGGGTACTAACTCCAGATGTAATAGAAGCTCTCCACTGTAGATTATTGAGAAAAATATAACTGTGCTTTGGTAGAAACAGTAATAGGTATATTTGCTAAATTTTCCCAGCCTCTGATTAATCTCAAACTCCCCCTGACAATTTGAACTTAGCTCTGCTGAAGTGAGAACTTTAGGACAAAAAGCTGTGTCTTCCCTGTTCACAGGCATGGCTCCCATTTCATGAAAAAGGACACAGTTAACTGCACAGTGCAGAGTGGGAAGATTTTCCTTCTGTTGATTGTCTTTACAGTAAACCATAAGAAGGTTTGTGTTGGATATTTGGAAAAGGTTTTTCACCCAGAGGGTGGCTGGGCACTGGAACAGGCTCCCTAAGGCAGTGGTCACAGCACCAGCCAAAGAAGTGTTTGGACAGTGCTCTCACTCATGGTGTGACTCTTGAGGTGTCCTGGGCAGGGCCAGGAGCTTTGAAGACCTGTAGGTCTCTTTCAGCTCAGGATGTTCTGTGGTTCTGTGATTGATTTGCAGGGTCAATCTGTTTCTCTGCGTCCATTTGCACATGAAAACCAATAACACCCTGCTGGCGGATTTCATTCAGCAACAGGCAGAAGTAGTTACTGGTTTTGATGCTGTAATCTATGAAAGTTGAAGTTCTCTGCCACCACTTGTGGCTTTAGAAAAATGAAGATGCAGAATATTTGTAGGCCAACCAAATATTTGGTCTGCTAGTCTGAACAGTCTGTTAGTTTGAAACACAAGTTGTGCAATTTAGTTGTGCTATTAAAATCAATCTAATTGCTAGATTTCCTTGTTTATTCACTAGCTTATCTTGTTCCAGCCTCTAAATACAAGAGGATAAAACAGCTGCTGAGTTTCCAAATCTGAAATTTCCCCAGCAGCCAAATGCTTACAGCCCTGTTGCCTCTTTCTATCAAACAAAGAAGTATAAAGGCTCAGATACCTGTAGAAGTCTCCAGAAAGGCATGAACTACCTGTGTGGTCTTTTGCTGGCACTTCTAATCCAGTTTTCTTTCTCCTGAACCAAGTAAACTGATTCTGGCCTAAATGTTGTATGTCAATATTAGTACTACTACTATTGTGTCTCTCTTGGCTTCCTCCGTCCTTACATACTCAATCTCTATTTGTAGCATGAAACTCACAGACTTTTAATGCTTTCTCTGTTCACAATCAGCAAAGACATAAGCAGGATGAGGATGATAATTTAGCCTGCCTGCAGATTTGGGAAGATATTATAGAGGCTCACTTTTTAGAAGATTATCTTCTAATCTCAAGAGGCTAGAAACTGCATTGCTTTTAAAATGAAAAAAAAACCAAAACAAGCTCTCGTGTCAGAAAGAAAAGAAAGAATGGGCTCTGGAAAATGGACAAATGTGCTCCTTCCCTATAAAGTTAATTCCTAAGTATCTTATTCTAGCAGTTTCCTTGCTTAATTAGGGGTCATATCAGGAACAAGCCCTAAACTTAAGCAATTTCTGGAACAAAAGTGTAAGTGAGAAGGCAGCACATATCAAAATACAATGGTGTTTAGGTACCTCCTGAACTTTATCCTGAAAAGAGCCTAAAGGATTTTACAGAAAGATTGCCACTGAAAGAATGAATGGGGAAGAAAGCACAAGGCAAAAGGAGAGGTTATCTTTACTCCCTCTATGCAGTGCTGCTCCTTGTTCTCCTAATCACCTGATAATCATCTGAACCCCGTAGTTCAGCTTCAGTAACTCACTTTTCCTAACACTTCAGCTGGGTAACTTCATCCTTCACTCATTTCCTGTGCCCTGCCCTACAGAAGCTATATAAGCTCTCTGAGGGTTTTTTCGATTACAGTCCACGGCTTGTAAGCTACAAAAATCTAAATGTAGGTCAAGATGAGTTGAAATCTTTTAAACACAGCCAGCCGCTGTTTCCTAAACAGTCCCTGGAGCAGCTGCATGGAGGATGTTTACAATTAAAAAACAACCCTCAAGCAGCCAGTTCAGAATGCACAGGATTACTGTAGCCAGCAACATTCATTAAATGTCATATCTGAACTTTCATTATCTTGAGCTTGATCAGATTTAAGGTCAGCATCTAAAGAAGTGGATCTGTTGACTTCCAGCATCCTAGAGGGCTCTTAGGACAAAGGCCCAACTAGAAGACAAATGGTCCCAAAAGGACTCTGGGGATGAACTGTGATTGGACTTTAAGTGTTATGTCATTCTGGTTTCTACTAGGATGGGAGATCCCTCACTTTATTTTTTCTTTTCCTTCTTGATGTGACTTGTGCAATTAAAAAACCCAACAAAAAACCCAGCAAAACAAAACAGGAAAAAAGATGAGCTCTGCTGAAAATGAGTCAATCCCTTGAAACCCAGCAGGGGCACCGTCTGCTCTCCTTATGGAGCTCAGTGGCTTTCATCACAATTCAAGTGTCTCCTACTCCTCCCTCTCAGCTGAAGGCAGATGTGGGTTCACTGGCAACACTGGGCCTTGTTCTTTGTGATTGTTTAAGGCCTGAGCAATCATTTTAAATTGAAAGCAGAGACGGCGATGCTATTACAAGATTGTCTAGAGCAGCAATTCCCAACTGGTAAGACATGAGAATATTTACAAGAAAAAGGTTTCATGAAGTCTAGACTAGAAATCAGCATAGAAAAGCATAGGCATCTTCTTAACAGTTAAAATATGTTGAGAAGAAAAGAAGGTGTTGGCAGTACAGTCTTCAGTCGGACCATGGAGAAGGTTGAAGCAAGCTTGTCCCTGGCTCTGTGTGGCTCTTTGGTTTTTGTGTATTTTCTGTAATCTAATGCCAAATAATCATTTATCTACAGAAAACAAGCGTTCATACAACAAGCATCTTGCTTTTAACAGCTCATGTGCTGATGGGTGTGTAGCTGTGGAACTCCGTGTGCATGCATTGCCATCTGAAATCCACTATAGACAGACAGTCATGCACGTCAGCAAAGATCAGGGATGGATTTAGGCTAAAGAGAAAAACATTTGGCAACCCAGAATTTGCCACAACCATGCAGTGAGAAGGAAAAAGGCAAGGAGTATCAGTTTGGCTGGATGTAACCAACAGGGAGAGAGGTTTAATGGAGCAAGTGAGGACTGAGGTACTCAGAACCTCTGACGATAAAATATGTTTTCTTTAGGATTCCCTTTTCAGTGATTCTGGTCAAATATATAAATAAGTCTCTATTAACCTATTTTCAAAGTCCCAGAGCCTTTAAAATAGCAAAAGCATCTTGTTCTCCTAAGAGTCAATCTAAAGAATTTAGGAAAAAGAAAACTAACACTGTCTCCTCCTGAAGAGTTAGCAGCAATTTCCCTCAGTGCACTCCCTTTGCACTGCACCCGAAAAAGTCAAAAGCGATGGCTATAACTTTTCATGGACTCATGCTAGTAACTGCTCTCATCCTTCACAGAAGCATCAGGAATGATGCACCAGGCAAAGGCAGCATCCTCACTGCCTCCATGTACAGCCTACTCGGGTTGCAGGACACATGCTCTATCAATGGCAGAAAAATTCACCTCAGAATCAAAATGGAAAACATTGAAGTCTCTGCAAATATAAAACTCTTGACATCACTGCAGCCAAGAACAGCTTTGTTGTGACTTGCTTATCTTGGCCCCATTTTTCTCAGTTAATGGCTGTTAACATGAAACAGTGAGGGGAGAGAAAGAATTGTAGCCTGGGCTGTGGTTTACTCCATCACCCTTAAAAGTATCTTAGTGCCTGGTGAGCAGACAGGTTTTCTACAGCTTGTATTTTTTCTGTAGCAGTTCAGAACCATGTATTAACACACCTAGCAGCAATCTGCAGCACAGAAGAACATTAGAGGACAGAAAAGAAAAGCTTAATCCATAGAACCTGGGCTTTTTGTATGTCTATCCCCATGTATATTTATGATCTGGCTGTAAATCCATTTCAAATAGGCAGTTGATTGGGTTTCTTAAATGTGCCAATGAAAAAAAAAAAAAAAGAGTAAAAAGGCTTTAAGTTCGCAATGTATGTGATTATACTATCTTTCTTCTTCAGGGTGTCCAGCCCCACATTATAAAACAGCAGTTCTAAGGTCTTATTGTTGAAGAGGATTCAATTTGTCCCCATCTCTCATTTGCTCATCCTTCTACACTACTTTAGCACTTAACACAATTAACTGTAAACGGTTTATTAAAATAAATCCCTTGCCCCAGATTTGGATGTCCCTAGGCAGATGTGCCAGAGCATGGGCCCTAGGCAGGCCCATGGGGGTGGGGGAGGCAGGGGCAGCCCTTAGGCCCTGAGAGAATGCCATGTACCTGGCATCGGGGCACTGTGTGGCAGGGCTGCAGCTCCATACACACCCCTACACTCCGCATACATACCCACATGCACCCCTAGGGCATCCTATCCCAGTGCCATGCAAACCTTCACATACATCCTCTGTGCTCTCCCCTATATGCAAGCCATTCAGTTCCTCCAGAACACACACACAGATCTCCCATATGTATTTCATTCCCATCCCATGCAAGCCCATAAGCACACTCCTCTACACTTCCCATACATGCAGCCCATACATACAAGGTCTATAACCCCCACATCCCCAGAGGCTCTGCAGCGCACAGCTCATATGGCACCCATGTGCATCCCTACACAATCCTCATACACCCGCACCCAGGTCTGGACACCCGCCAGCCGCAGCCGGCTCTGCTGGGCGAGCCGCGCTCCACAGCAGCTGGGCTGGACTGGGCTGGGCTGGGCTGGGCTGGGCTCGGGTCCTTTCACCGGCCCTGGCGCGCTCGGGGCTCCCCCTGGACCCCCGGCTGCTGCCGAGCGAGGCTACACCGGGAAGGAGCGAAGGGCAGCCGCGCCCACCGCAGGCGGTATCGCCGCTGGGCACCGCTTCCCCCGCGGGCTGCGCTTCTTCCCCCGCGGGCTCCGCTTCTTCCCCCGCGGGCTCCGCGCTTCCCCCGCTGCTGTTGTGCGCGGGGCAGCCGAGCCCAGCCCAGCCCAGCCCAGCCCGGCCGAGCCGAGCGGCAGGTGGGCTGCAGCCGGAGCCGCAGATCCAGGGCTGGGCAGCTCGGGGCGAGACGGCTCCGGCAGCGCTCCCCGGAGCCGTGGGGCTCTCCCTGCCGGCTGCGCCCCGGGACGCGGAGGGAAGCCCGTGGGCGGGCACGGGTGGGGGGTACCGCGGCATCCTCCGCAGGGGGAGGTGAAGTAGGCGGAGAAGGAGGAGGAGAAGGAGAAGAGGGAAACCTGCTTCTCCGGAGAGACGAGGTAGCGGCGCTGCAGTGAGCCAGCCCAGCGGCGCGGGCTGCGGGCACATGCCGGGCTTGGAGCACCGGAGTCGTGGGATTCCTGCGGGTGTCTCAGCCCAGCTCCCGTCCCTTCCCCGGCGAGAGCGTCAGCTGGGCTCCGGCAGGGAGGAGGGCTCACCTACGGCTCCCCTCCCGGAGTGCATCAATCCCAGAGCAAGCAAAACTGGTAGTAAGTACTTGTCATCTTTTATGTGTGATTTTTTGCAGTTTTATTGTTCTCTACCGGCAGGTAGCAAAGGATTTCTAAGATGAAGCATTTATAGGCTCGGCTGTAAGGATAATCTCTTTGGCTCTCTCTTGGCCTCCTGAGCCTTTCAAATATAGAGATGCATATGTGGGGGCACATATAGCAACATTCCTTCACTACATATCTACATCCTTAATGTTTCAGACAAAATGTATGTACTGGGACTTTTTTTTTTTTAACTTTGAGAACTTCTGCTGTTCTCAAAGTAATTTGTATCATGTTGCACAACATGCTTAGTCTCATAGAAGGATAAATCCTGGTGACACCACTTAAACATTCTGCATGAGGATGGGGGAAGGAGATGAATGTTTAAAATCATTAACTTGGCAGAGGCGGCAAAATCACTTCTCTGCAGGCCGCCTTCACGCTATAGAGCAATATGTTTTTGGGGATTCTTTGCCTTTTAATCCTCTTTCCTGTATGTGCACATCTGGACTCTGGCCTGGCACTGCTCCCTGCACTTAGGCTGGAAAGGAGTGGCATGACAGACTAGCAGGGGCTGGAGACAGGGGATCCTTCCCCCCTCTTACACTTTAAAGATACTTTTTGCTGTAGTCTTGTCTTCTGCAGAGTAAATCCACAGGAATACTCCTAGAGTCAGGAAGTGGAATCAAAAGTGTTTTGAAGGCTGCATTATTCTCCCTACAAAGCAAATGGCTGAGAGGATAAGTGCAAATACCTGATTCCACACCCTTCTTCTGAGGGGTTTCCAAGCCTTTGGAGGGGAGTGAGTGTGGAGTTACATGACATGCAGAAGGTGCGTTCCCCACTAAGACTCTACAAAATTATGCTACCTCTTTGTGGAGTGCTGGAAATGCCATTTCTGTCAGTGGAGCTGAAAGAGAAATAGTAATTTCTCTCTAATTTTAAATCCCTAAGAGAACTGCTATTTTTCTCCTGCTACTTCCTGCACACATCTTTATTTTATTTTATTCTGCTAATGACTTGCATTGTTATTTGCAGAATATGATATGTGTCTTCCTGTGCAACTCTGTGTTTGCTGGGATGTTTCTGGAGCTAGGTTCTAGGAGTGCATTTTAGGAGCCTTCTGGTTTTAAACCAAAATTATATTTACTAATAACTGAATAGTTCATTTTCATCTGGCACATATCCAGTATTTTCTGTTTCCTCAAGTGATACTATTCTTCTGTAGCTGGTCACCCTGTGCTCTGCAGTTCGTAACAAAGTGCTCCTGATAACACCTTTTCATAGTACACTAATGTTACACCCATCCTTAGCCTTTTACAAATGAATGCTACAGGACAAGTGTTTTAACTCCAAAAGTAACTGGAGTGATTTTGTTGTTTGTAGTAGGAGAATGTTTGCTACCAAGGACCAGCCACTAGAATGATAGGCAGGATTTCCTGTGCTGGTTTTGTGACCTATTACTGGCATTTAACCTTTCTAGATGGACAGAAGCAGAAAGGAAATGCCTGGTTTAATAAACATCACAACTAGAATTTTATATAAACGTGGGAGGCTCACACCAGTTAATGGCACTGACCCCATTTTTATTGGTATTGTAGGGAAGTCTGAAAAGGTCTGCTGCAAAGAAAGTTATAAATCAGATACTCTGCTGTTGCAAGCATGTGTCCATATCTTTAGTTGCCCTGCTACGTGGTGCAAAGGAGAATGAAGGAAATAATTCAGTCAAGTTCTGTTGGTTTGCTTGTATAATGCTGAAAGGGAATTTATAAAGTCTGAAATAAGCTGAGATTACATATTGCCATTGGCTTAGGTTAAATGTAAGAGACGCATCATTTTTCACCAGTTTTTGGTCTGTTTTGTGTTCTCTGTTCTCCCTGGCTCCTCCTTTAAGTTCATTAGGACTTCCTCTGGGCGATGATCCGATTTTTACAGTCAATCAAAATCCATACCAATATCCTTACGCAGGCCAAATACACTGTACTTAGAAACACTATAAACCAACAGCTACAAATCACTTTCAGAGCCCTCCTAAAACAAAATGCAGATGTAAATAGAGTTCAGAACTGCTCCAAATGCTGTGCCTTAAAGCTCTGGATGTCTAAATCCAGAAAATGTGCTCAGAAGCTCTATTTGAGAGCCGTGTAAGGAGATGGCTGAAGTTTCTGGTTAGACTCTGGAGAACTGCTAGCCACAGTCTGTGGTTGTTGGACTCTTCTGGGTAGTTTGAATTCAGGTCTGAGCATGGGCTGGAAGTGATCCTGGTTTTGCAGACAAACTCATCTCCTTTCATTCATAAACATGTAAAGTGCACAATAAAACATGCTGTGGTGGTTTGCTTTCACTGTGTTTAGAGCTGTACTCAATAGTTTTTCCAAACTTTATTCCACAGGTATGAGTTAGGAGTAAGGAAGGTAATTTTTTTCTTCCCTTTGCTGATTACACACTCTTCTCTCTTTGATGCTAAATTACTCTGGTTTTTTTATGACCTCCCATGGAAGGTTAGGTGAGCCTTTCTCTCATGGATCTAGAAACACCTTGCTGCACCTGTTGTAGTAGACTTTTTAAACTTTTCCTGGTGTAGTGGCATCCACTACACCAAACAGGATCTTAGCAAGCTTTGTACAGCTGCCTTCATCCCGCTGATGGGAATGCTTCCGTGATGTACATTAGGGCTATATATGTTGTTTGGATTTCAGCACTGGATTCAGAGAAGATATGATTAATCTATAATCATATAGAAAAGGATTCATCAGTGAAACCAGGTGGTTCCAGGTAGGATAGACTCTGGAGGGTTTTTTTAAAATTTAGCACAGCTTTAAATGTTATCCACGTTGTCTGTGTTTTACTTAAATCTGTGTCTTTTACAGTATGGGTTTTGCTGAAATCTGTGTCTTTTCTGAGCAATTGTACAGGGTCTGTGGAGTGTGCTAGAGCAAGGTCTGTCTCTAATAATGTTTTCATTAAGCCTCTCTACAGACAGAAGAGTAAACTAATTGCCAGACTAACATGTCATTTGGCTCTGTGAACAAGCTACTGAACACTAACTTATGAATGGAAATTTAAAAGGCTCATTAGCAACCTGCTACATGAAAGAAATGCCAAAGTGAAATGAAAATACATTATATTCCTGTTGTTGCTATTAAAGCTGATATAGAATTGCAGTTTAGTTTTTGTGGGAATCTTAACTAATTTAATAAACTATTTTTGCCTCTGAACTTTCAGCAGCTGCTCCTTCTATAAAAGCTAGGAATAACTGGTTCTGCTTTAGTAGGAATGAAAGGAGAATTGAGCTCTATAGAAATGAGGAGATTAGAGCTCCATGAGGCATATACCCATTTAATGCTGCTGGAAACCAAACCTGCTTGAATAATCTTAACTCTCACTTCTGGTGAGCAGAAATTCTAGGGGAAAAAGAAAAATTCCCTCAGTGACTTATTAACAAAGACTTTTCAGGTTTGCTGGGATTTATCATGTGAGCCTAATCTACCTTTTGTTCATCCAGTTGGCAGGCTTTAAGATTTAAAAGGGTCTGCAGAAACTCCTCCCCCAAACTCCTTATTTAATTAAAGAGGCTTGCTGCATTATTTACTTTAAAGTCTTCCATTTATGTGGGAACAATGAGATTGGGTTAACATATTGAAAAATATTTGTGAATGCTGCATTATAAGCAGGGAAAAGAAACAAACTTTGGCTACACCTTCGAATACACACTGACCTATATGGGCTCATGAGGATGACTGAAAGTGAGGCTAGACATATGTAAACGCTAAAGTATAAACACAGGTGTGTAGCTCTGCAACAAATTTGTCTGCCTCTGTAGGTGATTTAAAGGGCCTGGAGGAGAGTTGGTTTCATTTGCTTCTTTGAGAGTCATCGGATATGCAGATCAGGCTTTGCACATACCAGTAATTTTTATATTTTGCTTTGGTAGTTCATCAAAGACAGACTGGTAACTGTAGTTCTCTCACTAGCTCCCCCAGTTCCTTCTCCTCCCCCACTCCATTCATCCCTGTAGCTGTGAGCATCAAGTTGCAGATAAAACGACTTCTGAGAGAGCAATGGGATGCAGCTCTTGCCAGAGGCAATTAAGTGCTTAGGATTACAGTGTGCTTTACAAAGTGTGTTCTTGCTGAATCCCTTTCCTCTTCTGTTTGCTGGCACTAAGCAGTTTCTTGGCACTTACCTTTGTTATAACACGTCTGAGCATTGCTAAACTTCACTACAGCTGTCTAGCAAGCTGCAGTGTCTTCTGTTTTGAGGATAGTCTTTCTGGTGATTCTTTACTGGGAGTCAGCTTGACCTCATCACCTTTGCTGTAATTGGATTAAATTCACTCACTTGCCAAAAACACGACCAGCCGACAGCATATTAATTCTTCAGACTGAAGTGCTGTTTTGTATGCATAGGTTCCATGGTACCAAAGGCATTTTTAGGGCTTGTGATGCAGCCAGTGTCACAGGATGCAGAATTGTCACAGAGGGATGTTTTCAGTTATTTTCTTCATCAGAAAAGGGTTCAAACAGGCCACACATTCTGTGTGAAAGTAGAAGATCTAACCTGTGGGAGAAGAAATTATTTGCTCTGTTTGCCACTCCCGTGCATCTCTTGCACGGGTGCTTCTTGTGAAATGTGATAAACTGCTGAGAGTCCACAGACATCCTGGCTGAGGAAAGTGAGTGATGGTGTGTGCTGCTTTACACACTCACTGCAGTTTATTTCTAATTATTGCACAGCAGGTTAAGATCATTATTCTAAGTTGGTGTTTTACTGCTTTTTTTTCTGTTATTCTTCAGCAATCCTGTGATTGGAGGTATTTGCAGAGTGGCAGGATAATATCTGAAAAAAAGAAATTTACCCAAAAAGGATATTGGAACTGTGTAGTGAAGGATAATCTGATCACCAAGCCTTTCGTTTCACCCAGAGACCTTTTATATACTGTTTAAACCAGTGTAATCCAGCTTTCAGTGGGAACCACTGCTAAGCAGCAAAAATCACTATCCTGATTGTTAACCTCAGCAAAATGTTAAAGGATGAGTGAGTAATGGGGAGACCAAGGACCAAGTTGCAAATGCTCTTACAAAGAGGATTTGGAAGACACAGTGGTACCCAGTCTGGCACAGGCACTCTGAGATATTCCAAATAATGAAAGGATCCTAGTTTTAGCTTTTCTTATCTGCCTGGAAGTACTGCAAGTTTCCTGTTTGCTGCAGAGGCCTCTGAGCTGTGTTTTGCAGGCAGCATGGGCCAGAGGAACTAGAGCTCCCAGCCCTGTATTCCGAGCAGGGCATTGTTGCACTTGATTTCAAGGTGATGTTGCTTTCTCTAAATTCTATAAACTGATGAACATTTCCGGTGCAAAACAATAGGCAAACAAGGTGAGACAGGGCTGTGAGATTTTCCATATCTTATAAATGGCAGTCACAATTTAGTTTACTATGTGAATGTGCAGTGCAAATAGTAATCAGGATACCTGCTTTAATGCCCCATTATAAAATGCATGTAGTTGCTTCATATTTTTGGCAGTGTTGACTATTAAGAAGTTGCTTGTCTCCTAATGGAAGACACATATAATTCCATTAATTATTTATAATAGTGTAAGCAGTTTGTTAAATACTGAAGTAAAGGGTTTTTTCATTCACATGCCTTATGTAATTTAATTGGAAACAATGTAATTAAAAAAAAAAAATTAAAAAAACCTCAGTACCAAAATACTGACCATCTCTCCTGGACAAGGATTAAGTCTGATTTGGTGAAAAGAATAAAGTACGCAGGAATGTTCTGTAAGAAGCACTCACAAAGTCCAGGTCAGACTTTCTGTATGTTCTTACACTGTTGATTGTATGAAAAGGAAAGTTACAAACCAAAAGCAACAAGCAAGCTGTGTTTAAAATACACAGGAAAGATAAATTTGTCAAGAATGGCCTGCTTTATTTAGATTATTTACCTCAGACCTTTTAGGATCATAATCTTTCCTTTGGTGAAGAAGAAGATATTAAGTCAGTGCTTCATGTCTGAAAGCGTTACTGATTCATCACTAGTTCAAGCCCAGCCTGGTTTTGGAGGTGAGAAACCTCTTCTGTTCTGTGCAGTGTCAGTTTCCAGCAGAGCTGTTGTGGGTTAGGCTGGGGAGCCCTGCCTGCACAGGCTGCTGCTGCTGTTTCAGAGCTGACATTGTGGTCCTGGTGGCCTCGGGGGTGTAGCTTGGGCAGAGCCTGAGAGAGCATCGCAGAGGGAGCCCTGGCTTGGAAACAACAGCTGGTGTCTCACCCCCAACATCACAGCAGTGCAGTTCCTCTGACCTCAACAGAGTTGCAGCATTCATGGTTTTCAGTGACGTGGGAGCAAAACTGGCCCTATATTCTTTTAACTGGTCTATTTAGCAGCTCTTTTCCATATGCAGTCTCCATGCCAGTGACAGGAGCTTCCTGGAACTGACAGCAGACACAAAAGACCCTCTTCTCTAAACCACTGGACCTTAAGACTTTTGAAAGGATGTTACAACAAGCCCCATAATACACCATTGTCAGGCTCTCTCTGAAGAGGCCTGCAGTGGTATCATACCTCTAAGCTTTCCAGAGGGGGAGTGACGACCCCACATGGAAGAAAATACAAGAGTAATGGTTTGGGTGGCTATGAGGAATTTTATGGTACTACTTCCCCTGGCTGTAACTTGAAACCAGCTGGAGGCATTTAGTGCTAACTGAACTCTATATAAAGAGGCAGGCAAATATCTGAGCATGTATCCTGCAGGTTTTTTAAGAAAAGATCTTGGGTTGTGAGTCTGTGCATTCTGGCTGCCTCTTTCTCACAGACAGGGGAGTGGTGAAAGAAGGTTTGTTTTATTTTCTCCTACATTTCCCTTTCTTCTTCCTACTCATTTTCCTGTTCCTTTGCAGTACAGCAGTTTTTCATGTTGCTGTGAAAGTGTCTGTGCTTGTGAATAGAGTGAGCACATTTGAATGGAAGAGGCCATGGGTTTGGGAAGTTTTGAGCTGCAGCATTCCCAAGGGAGGGGCAGGATTTGCATTCCCTCCCTCAGCCCTGCTCAGGGATGTGCCTAAAGGTGTGTCTGTGGGATGGCAGTGGGTATCCAGGAGGGAATCCCCTCATGGTGAGGAGGCAGGAGCGGTGCTGTGCAGGCCTGACCTCCTGCCATGCCGGCTTCAAAGCACTTCCTGCCATTTTACCTCAGCCCCGGCCTGTGGGACCAAGGCTTTGCTGCAACCGATGGGGAATTTTGCTGAGGTTATATGCTGAAGTCAGCCTGAACATGGGCAGTACTTATTGATCAAATAATCCCATCTTGTGCAGAGTAAAAGTCAGTTTCATGTGTGTTTTCTTAAAATGCTTCTAAACTCAGTCAGCAGAAGCATTACTCCTTTGCTTTACCTGAAGCTGTGCCTTTATCAAGTTCACTTCAGATGACAATAAAGTGTTGAGTTCCCATTCAATCTATTTAGTTCTTCCCTGGTACAGAGCTCAGTTATATTCCTTTTCCAAGGTATTTCCAAGCTATAGCTGTGGATGTTGATGTGACCCTGCTTAGCCTGAGCAGAAGTGGGGGCTCACTTCCTGACTTGACCACAGTGACAGCCAGAAAATGAAGTTACAAAAGTTCAGGACTTGCAGACATCTCACCAGCAAGGACAGCTGGACGTGCTCAGATAGTTCTCCAGGTAAAATAGTGTGGGCCTTGTTCCATTCTCCATGTGTGCTATTGATCTTAAACTTTATGTAGGATCCTCTAACTGAAAATGCTTTACTACTTTTTGCTTTGTCTCAGAGGGCAAAAGTAAACATAAATGTGTAAATAAGTTTTAGCACTTGTTACATTGATTTTATATTATATTGTACTTTGCTGGACAACTGAGGTAACCTTTGAACTTGCTCATCAGTTCATAAGTGTTGCACATAAGCACTGCAGGATCCTGTGTTTGTTATATGCATATACACCTATAATACAGGTATTTTGTATTAGAAATGTGTGGCTATTGATATTGAAGTAGGGGACTGTAGTAACAAGCCTACTCACTAAATTGCAGAGAAGAAAAATGTGTGATGTTTCATGTCTGTTCATGCCTGTCATGATCTCTGTGCTGAGCTTTCCAGTGCTAGTTCCTTTCTAGCCGGTTTTCTTACAAGTGTAAGGTTTTGAGACAGATGGTGTCACAGACAGGAACAAGGGAACTAACCAACTTGGTTAGTTTATCTGTGTAGCATAGAAATTTTTCCCGAAGGGCCAAACAAAAATATTTTTTAAAACTGTATGAGTAACAAGATAATGAAATAAATTGAACATCAAAACAAAGGATTTGTTGTCTTGAAAACAAACTTGCTGTACTTGCATTTCTTGTGAGTTTTTTTTCTTTTGTCCAAGCTTATATTTCACTTACAAGACAGGAAATACAGCCTTGCTGATTGCATTTTTAGAGCTATAAATAACTTACTGTCTTCAAAGATGATATTAATTTAAAAAATGCTTCTAAAATGAAACCTTGATGAATTAAAAATTAAATTGGGTGGGTAAAATAACTACTTACTGTACTGTGTCTACAGATGTTAAAGGTGTTTTCAGGGGAAGGGTGTTATTAAGAGAAGTTCTGGTACCTGTAACTGGTCTAAATTATTTCATTTCATTTCCTTTGATGGTTGTATTCTGGTTGTCCCTGGTTGTCCCTGTCCCATTCTCACCCCTGTCATGAAGGGTAATGAATATGCTTGTTTCTATCACTTTGCTCTTTTGTTGGGAACATTGCTTATCCTCAGGAAGTAGTGTGATGTGTGCAACACTAAGTTGACCTAAAAAATGAATAACTTTAGAACTGCCTCAGTGTTCCAGTTAGCCCAGTATTGTGTCTGACAAGTTAACATGAGAACCTCCAACAGCTGTTTCTTGAGATCCATTTCTCTCCAACATCTCCAGTTTCCACAGTTCTTTTGTTAAGGATATTAGAGGATATGTACCTGTTTAGTCGTTTAAGTGTCTATTTATGGACCTGCTGACTAGAGTTTGTTTAATCCCTTTTTGAACCCACGAACATCCTTTGCCTTCAGAGTCTTGCGTGACAGCAAGTTCCAGAAGCTTGTAATCTGCTGGATAAAATGTCCTTTCTATTTAAATGAGTTGGTTGCAGCGAGTACTGCCTTGTTCTTGCAGGGTTGGGCAAACAATTGTGCATTTAGTAGCTCATGGGTTCTTTGTTATACCTGGTCATATCCACTACATATGCCTTCTTTCTGAACTGAGGACTCCCAGCCTTTTTAGTATCTCTGTTTCCATCTGGTTGCCCTTTTTGACAAGTTGGTAATGTCCTCCTTGGTATATGGAGAGCAGATCACAGTACTAAAGTTGTGGGAGCACTCAGGCTATGAGGAGTGGCAGAAATGACCTGCCTTCCTCTTTTTCTGAGGATTCCAATGATGTTGCTGTCTTTCTTTGACTGCTATTAAACACTGAACCAAGGCTTCAGAGAGCTGTCAGGGATGGCTCTGACTTCCAAGTAGGAATATTTAGAATTGATATTGCCTTGAGGAATTACTACACTAAAGCCTACTTGCCAATATTTTCCCTCAATCACTTAATTTTGTTATTGATAAAAATGCTGAGTAACACCAGTCCCAGCACTGATCCCAGGAACTGCATTGCTGATTCCTCTCCATCTTAAAAAGCCTGTGAAGCACTATTCTTTCTTATGTTCACTCTCCTACTTCAATGAATTCAGACTTGCCAGATTGTGGTTTCCAGGTTCCCTGCACAGCCCTTCCTGCAGCTGGAAGTTATGCAGGCAGAATCTGTGATTCTCAAGCACAGAGACTCTCTGTAGCTCTGGCTTACATACCTTGGCTAGTAGTCCTTAAATTAATATTTGAGTTTCTTCAGAACTTGTGTGAAAATTGTTTTGTCTCAGTGCTTTATTAACATCTAGCTTCTTTGTTCAGTCTGGTATTTCCTGATTTTACTTCAGATTGGTCTGGTTGCTCTACCAGATTTGCAACAGAGGGTGCATTGGATGTGGAAATCTCGCCAAAGATTTCATCAGTAAAGGCTGATGTAAAGAATTCACTGAGATTCTCTGCTACAACTGTATCATCCACATCTGTGCTTTATACACCTTTGTCATCCAGCAGCTGGACTGCTTTTCCTAGCTAGTTTCCTGTCCTTGATGTATTTCAAGAGCTGTTTACTAGCACAGTGATCTTTGTTTGCAGGCAATTTTTGGATTGTCTTTTAGCCTTTTTAATTTCCTGCTTACATTTTACTTGCCATGTTTTATGGGCTCCCCTGTCTTTACTTAAGCAATCCATTTTCTAAGAGCTAACCTATGCCCTGCAATACTCTCCTAACTCTCCCTGAGTCTTCCTGCTTTTTGAACTGCTCCTTTTGAATGTCCTTGTTTTTTTCTTTTTTCACATCCTTACATGATTCCCTTTCTTAAAATTAAATAACTGTACATAGGTTTTGTTTGGTGACCCTTACATCAGAGCTGTTCTTTGTCTTACTTAACAAGTAGCCTTTATAGCTTTCGCTGGTTTGGATGGTCCCTGTACTTAGAAGTTTCTTTTCCACTGGAGAACTGTATATGGATCTAGAAAAGTGATATTATATCATCCCTTTCTTTTGCACAGGGGCTAGTACTGAGTATTTCTAAACATCCTCATGGTGTACTAGCAGCTGTTAGTACTGCAATACTCTGTGGAAGCCATCTATCAAAACTGAAGGGCACAAACTGTATGAAACTGTCTGGTGCTAATGGAGCTGGATATGTTATTACCTTTTGCATGCATACAGTATGTGCAGTGGTGATGAAAACTTTGCACTCCTGAAATCCTGAACTAAATTGTATATAAAATTCAAAACCTATGCACTTGAAACATCCAACAGGAAGATAACCTTGCTTTTCCAGTTTTGCAGACATGAAAGAAAACCTGAAGGAGAACACTCTGTGGTTATATGAGAAGTCTCTGTGGATATGTTTACAAGAGCTCAAGTGTGTTTATATTCATTCCTGTGCAATTACTGGAGGATTTTCCTTATTCCATAAAGCATGAGTATGCATTTGAAGGAGCAGTACAGGTGTTTACTCTCTACAGTTGCACTTTGAAGGGCTGCTTGTACAGATGCAATCCAGCATTGAAACAGAATATGCAAACAAATTATTGCTGATTAATAGTGCTTGGCTAGTTGAAGCTAATATTAATGAATACCTAAGTAGGTGAATAAATGTAGGTACTGTCTTCTCTTTGCCCTGACCACAGGATTAAAGTGTTTGTGGTTTTTAATTTTTTTTTTCTTTTTACCACTAAGGCACACCCTGTCCCCTGCTAATTGCAGAATGCCTCGCGTTCTGTAAATGGAAACACCTAAATTTGCAGAGTTCATCTGTTTGAGCTTTTACTTAACCTGTGAGTGCTGGACCAATCTTGCTTCAAATATAGCTATGTGTCTATGCTTTGTTGAAACTTTTGGATTCAAGCCTACTACATTTCTCCCAGGACCAGAAAGCTGTTGGAAACGTCTATGCTGTCTCTGGGTGATGACTTTATTGATGAATTGCAGGAGTTCCCCATCCCATGATGAGCTAAATAATGAAGCAAAGTTCTATATTTCTATAGTTACTGCAAAAAAAGAAAAAAAAAGAAAGTGAAATTGTCCAGAGCAATTTCTTCATCAAAGCTGGCTGAAATAACATCTGTGGTGAAAACCTGTACCTCATCATTTCATTGTGACACATGCAAGGAAAATGAAACAGTTGCCTGTCATGGAGAGGAACTGATCTTCATGATACAGAAGACTTCTTACAGTCCTGTATCTGACTAACCCATTTTCTTGAGTGTTTTCTTATCAAGGGAAATTTCTATGGCTGTCAGGATCTTTTCTGGTCCTTGACTTCTGTTGAGGGCTATAGCTGTGGCATTGTTCTCACTGCTAGGCTTCAGAAGGATTTTCATTGTTATCTAGAGACCATCTTCTACTTTGCAGTTGGATTGATAGGTCTGCAGCCAGACTTCACTTGTCTGATATTTAAGTATCAATAATTTCAACAGGATAATAATTTTTTTCTCCCATACTTGAAATTTAATATTCGTTCTATTGGTTCATCTGGATTAATTAGCTAAAAAATATGTACTTAGTTAAGTGGCAAGCCAAAATAATAATTTCTTCCAAAATGAGATATTCAACTTCTGAAACTGACATTTACTCTGACTACTTATTATCCTTACCTGTTCTACTCTGTCTGCTGATCAAGAAGACTTTGAGGTGCTTATAAAGCAGACATGAAGCTACTACTAGCAACTTTTGGGAGTTTGTAGCCTGAAAAATTAACCCTTTTAACTTATTACATGTATTCCCTGCACCTTGCCCCTTCCAGATGACAGTTACTCACTTTCTTTCTTCTTCAAATGAGATCAACTGAATCAACTGTGGTTTGTAGGAAAACTGCCCTGCAAAGTTACAAATTTAATTGCAGGAGAAAGAGAAATACTTCTGGAAACAGAACAAAAACAAAAACAAACAAACAAAACAACAAAAAAAAAAGCTTACTAGATAAATGAAAAGTTTTGAACTGTCTCACAAATTTTGAATCTCAACTCGTGAAAACAAAACCTGAGTTTTGGTCTGGTATCAGAATTTGATACTGTTATTTTGAATAGTTCTGGTTAACTTGAACTCAGAACAAGGATTGACTGCTCTCTTTTGTATGCTGGAGTTACAAAGTGCAGCAATTAACTGGGAGTTATGTTATACCAGCTTGCTGTGCAAACACTGAGTGAGCCTTGTCACTGCCTCTAAAGAGTTTTGTCCAAGATGATGAACAGCTGCTTACTTCTAGTGCAGTGATATATCTACAGATCAGTAGATAGATAGATATGTATATAATTTTTCTAATGGGGAGCTGTACTGAACTGATAAAACTGAATATTTGTGATATATTTGTTACTTTAATCTCGGGATTTACTGTGCTTCTGCTTTTACTCTGCTGCATTTCAAAAGTGTGTGTCATTTCATTCATCTTGTACCATAATCAATGGTGTTGTTAAAACAGATATCTCAGAAAGTCATGTGGAGTGTTTTCTCATTTGGGAAAGATAGGAGACCAGAATCTCATGTAGCACCTCTTTTTTTGTATTACTATTTTTTCCTCCTGAGTTTTTTCCTTTCCTCATACTGTAGAAGAAAAGCATTTTCAACTTCAGATTTCTGCAGCTTCAGTTTCCAGCCCCTGGGTTTTGGTATGTCTCTGAGATAACTTTAGCATCTGGTACTGGTGGGTTTCCTCTGAAGGTACTGCTCTATGTGATAAGAAAGTTTGTAACCCTCTTAAACGGAACTTTGTATGGGTTTTGGCTATAATATGCATACATGTATATGTTTGTATTTTTTTAATCTATTTTTCCCAGTCTCCAAATCATTGTCATGCTCCACTTAATTTTCTCCAGACTTTTTCAATGTCCTTTTAAGGACAGGAGTGAGGTGGAAGACATTTTCCATTATGTGTTTGTGCGTCAAACTCAGAGGCCTTGCTCGAGCTTCGAAGTTCTCTAGAATGGTAAATTTAAACCAAACACTGGGGAACAAAATGCTAATGCTGTATGCTTTTTAAAGAAAAAAAAAAAAAAAAAAGAGGGGAAGATCTAACTAGGCCCTGGGGATCCATCTTCACTGTGCCTTATTACCACAGCTTTATCCTTTCCAGTTCCTAAAGATGCTGTCAGTATTGAACTCTAATGACCTGATTAATGCATTGGAGGGATGCCTATAGATTGTGGTATTGATATTATTTCCAGATGGCTTCCTGGCAGGCAGATTGGCAACAAGATGTCATCTTTGTGGTGATGAGGAGGAAGAGTGTGGATTTTTTACTTTTTGTTTTAATGGAGCTTGTCTCAGCAAATAAATACCAGTCATTGGGTCAGTTGGTCTGAAAAACAGTAGCCTTGTGGTAAGCTGAATTCTGTAGATTTATTGGAGTCTATAGAGTAATACAGGAAAAGGATATGATATCTATATTGCTTGCAGAGACTTAAGAGCCCTGTAATACCTGCTTCTCCTTCAGTCAGCAGGCAGATGTCTTTTGAAGCTGCATGTATCCTGTGCATGTGAAATCTCTGGGATAATCCCAGCCGTGTTTCTTGGGGAAAATACTGGATTTCACAGGATTAAATTCAGAGAATTGAGTTCAAGCAATGAAGCAGGCAGTCAGCAGCTGTTAAAAATTCCTGAAACACCACTGCTTAGAATTTTCTTCCTGTATTTTGTTCTTCAACCAGGCAGGACTGATCAGGCTCAATACAGATGAGAAAGGGTTAATTTAATTACTGACAATATCCAGTGGGTCAGACTGAATGAGCTGCTCCTTTGTGACAGCAGTGTAGTGTCCTACCCACTTTTCTGACCCACAAAGAAATTGCTTCTTTTTAGTGACAGTGTTTTGTGTGCATGATGGCCACATGTACAGCTGGTTCCATTTAACCCATGAGACTGACATGTGAAGTAGTTTCTTATTTTTATTGTTAAGGCAAAGATTAACCTCTAATCTCCTTTTTTTTTTTTTTTTTTTTACACGAGGATTTCTTCCATACATCAGTGTATATAAAGACTTGTTGGGTGAGGAATCAGCTGGGAGACTTGGAGTGTCACAGTGAATCTGCCTTTGGAGTCCTCTTAGTCCTAGAAAAATGTTTCACTTCCCTAAAGGGAAAAGAGATGGATTCAATAAACTGATAGTTTGCTTATTTTTTTGGTGTGATTTTCAAGCTGTGCTGTTTTACCATTTCTAACTCATTTTAAAACCAGTTCAACTGTCTGGAAGAGCTATTTTCTGTGCAAGCAGTATTGTTCATTTATTTTGTGCATCACAGCTTACGTAGAAATTTCTCTGAACTTTTTTCTTCCACCCTCATTGCATTCCTGTTTCACACTGTTTCCATATAAATGCCTGATACTACCTATGGACTTGCCAGGGCACAATTTTCTTCTTTCTTACCTGTTGATCTCTTTTAATGTTAGAGATTAAGGTGGAATGAGATGTGTTTTGATGACTTCGAGACCACACATGCCCCCAGTGGTTTGCACAGAAAGTGCTTTATGGAGGTGGACGCTGTAGCTCTAAATTGTTACTGCACTCACTTTGACATTCAGCTTAGGGAGAACGTTGTGCTGTTGAACTAGGGTTAGAAGAGAGGAAGATAATAAACTGCTACAGGAATAAAAGCCTTGGCCAGAGTTTCAGGCCTTAATAACAGTTTTTGGTGGGAGGAAGCTCTGAAATTGCAGTGATTCTGAGCCAGGCTGTGCTATAAATCTGAGATGCTGGAGACAACTTGCTCATAATGTTCTCTGAGATTTTTTTAGAGACAATGTGGTTCCTATTGCAATATGCATCCTCATTCTAAGAGGACTTGCAGCTGATTCTACTACTGCTGACATCAACAATGCTGCAAACCCTGTTTTTTTCTCTTAATCAGCAAATATTTTTTTCTCTTAGACCATGAAGTAGTGGGCTTCTGCACCCTACCTCTAGGCTGGTAGGGTGCAGGTAGCAAGGAGAGGCTCATGGTTTTAGCTAAGTTGCATTTCTCTACTTCATTTAAATTCCATTTGTACCTGTCCTTCATCAGCTTCACTCCCGAGTTCTACCTTGCTTCTTTTTACAGCCAGATCAGCAAAAACACCATAGGAGTTTGAAATGATGGATACAAGACACAACATGAGAAAGCCAACTCCCTCTGCCATAGCTCTAAACCAGCTAAATCCCTAACGTATGATTTGTGTCTTGTGTATATCTGGCCAAATGTTTCCATGCCATAATTAATGCCTGGTGATCAGTTTCTGGTGGAAGGATCAGTAAAGCTTTTGAGGAAAACCAATGTTCATTTTGCCACTTAAATTGTCTTTGAAAGATCCACAGCAGCCTGAAAAATACAGAAGCAACCCAACTCTTGCTCGAGTTTGGATTAAAAAATGGAATTAATGTGGACAGAAAATGCATATCAATGTCATTGGCTAGTTTCTTCTATAGGAGAATAAATTGGGTTCATTGCTATAGATGTTTGAAGGGGCAGGAAATGTCTTGGCTTGGTCCATCTAAACCAAGGAAATCTGAAATAGAGATTTATGTTCCAAGTGTAATTCTTCAAGTTGTGGGCAGGGAGGGAGAAAAGGAAGTGTATTCAGTGGTATGAGGCTAAAGGCAAATTGCCCAGATCTGCCCTCAGAAATGTAAGCACAACTCTCAGGAGTTTCAGAGAGAACTGCACGAAATGATGAGAGGATAATGTGGTACAAAGAAGTATCCAACTCCTGCATTATCCTTGTAATGAATGAGACCCAGGTGGGCCTGTCCAGCCTTATTTACAATGGCTATGCCTTACAACCTCTTTCATAGTCTGACAATTAGGTGAAATTAGGGTTCTTCATTTAGAGGGATTCTGCTCTGCCATATTGGAAGTGTTCTTCTGGTTTCTCACCTGGGTATGTTCACTGTTCATTTTGCACCTCTGACTGTTATGCCTCTGGTTATCCTATCCTCTCAGTATTCAGAATTATTTTAGTATTTTTCTGTTTGGTTTTGGTGGTTTGATATCAGTTAACAGCAGCTAGCAAGAGAGGGGCCCAAACTCAAAAGAGGGATGTTCATCATGAGAAACAGAATTAACCTGGAGGTTATGTACACATGGAAGTTAACCCAATTAGGTTGCAAAGATGCAGCTTTTGGTGTGGAACTGTTGCTCTCCAGAAGCACCTCTGACCTCTCACTGTGCTTCTTTGCTGTCTGTGCAGGAGGAGGTGGGAGCACTGATGATGTTATGCCCATGGTCCCTGGAAATGCCCTGGTTTTACCCAGTGAAAAGTTAGCTGTGCCAAAAAATTAAATTAGCACAATTCTTCCTAGTTCCTCATTTTATGTCTCAACTTTTAAGTTCCTGAAAATCAGCAGTGTGTTTAGTCCTCTCATTGGCTGTACCTCAAACTTGTTCCTCAGTAAACCAAAATTAGCTATACAAAATATTACTTAAAGTTAATTACTGTGATTTTTCATGTTTTACACCTCTCAAAAGCTTTTAGGTGGTATATTATGAAGATAGTAAAGAAAATAAATACTCATCTGCATATCAACACATGAAAGCAATTATAGTTTTCTATAAGGTTTCTAAAAGTTATTTCCATTTGAAAGATTAACTTGGCTCCAGTAGGTATGGCCTGTTAATTGTCCTGTCCTGCTTCCATCAGAGAGCTTGCTCAACAATTAAAGCCTAGAAATAATGCAGTTAAATTTATAAAGGGGAATGTTTGAGGCATGTCCTTTCTTCCAGTTTCACCTTTTAGTAAAGCATCATCACACACAGGTGCTTTGTCCGTCCCATGGAAGCCATAAGGAGGCTTTGAAGCTCATTTCCATAGTTAATGGCAATTGCCTCTATGTTTATACCAGTCCCTTTGGGAGCTGTGAGAGCCACAACATGTCTTAGGCTACTGTGTTGCTGTATCTTCTGCTTCCTCAGCTAGCCCAGATTACCTAAGGTAATAAAATAATAAAATAAAATTGGTTTATGACTCCCATGCATCTCTACACTGAAGTTTTGTGCAAACTAATAAAACTCCATCTCTCCTCACACTAGAAAGTATCAGAAAATTCCCTTAAAATGTCTCTTGGAGCATCACTTTAAATTACAGTTATGGGCCATATTAAAAACTCAAAAGGTAAATAATGCTTGTCTCCTGTCTACTTAGGTAGAGAACTATAGCATGAATTTCAGTTACTACTGCAGTGGCACTTGCAGGATTAACATTTGCTGGTTTGCAGAAGAATTGCTCTGGTTCTTGCCTGTGTGCCAGATTTGCATGCAGTGAGGTCAAACCCAGATTTGCCTTCTTTCATTTGCATAATGTAACATTGACGCTTCCCAGCTCCCCTCCTGTTCTCTGTTCCCCAAAAGTATTCTAATATTTGGAATTTGTAAACACAGGATTTTGGATTCTATATGCATCTGGAATTGATAAACTGTTGGTACTACAGAGATGTAACCCTTTATACCTCTAACCTAGGAATGCTCTAGAGAGAACTCACAGGCGCATCTGATGGCAGATTCTAAACAGCTAAAACCAAAATGAAAAAGTTGCTGTTGAATGAGAGGAATTTTCATTGAAAACTATGTACCCTGGGGGCAGGAGGGGGGAATAAAAACTGTAGAATCTGTTTGGCAATAAATGCAGCCATAATATTTTTGAGCCAGTAACTGAAGAGGTGTGAGTCAAATAAAGCCTGTCAGATGGCATTAGTGGGAGAGAGAACCTTTTGGAAGAGACACGATAGTGAAGGCAAAAAAAAAGCCACCAAGCAAAAACCTCACCCCTAACAGAATCTTGGATTAGTTGAGGTTCAGTGAATGGCTTTGTTAAAATCACAAGAAAAGAATTTAAATAGAGAAGGCTCGATAAGGTGCAGGGCATCAGAGATCTGTTTCCATAGTGACAATGTTCAAACAGAGGCCTAGAGGGACATGAATACCATTGCAGATGAGCTCCATAGAAGACACCCGTCTGCCAGTGGGGATACTCCTGTTGATTGTCTGAGGTTTTTCCCTATTAGTTAGATTTGGGGTAAAGGTGGTGAGGGGAAAACAAGGCTTAGACTAACTATTGACTTGACAGACTACTGCTTCCTCCCATCTCCTGACTGCTGCATTTTGCATGCCCTCTCCACATATTTTTACTTTTGTAAATTTACTGTCATAATTGTTAAAAATTGCATTCAAATGTTTAGAGAAAAGGACTGGACACCTCCAACCCTACTTGCCTACTGAAGCAAACACCACTTTACACCAGTGTGGGATTAAAGTATGCATGTTCCTTTATGTCTTTGCTTATTCTCCTTTGATAAATAGGTGCACTAATCTGAGCAAGCTCCTTGTGAGGGTAACATCGTGCATTTCGTGTTTTGTGTTGCCCACTGTCCTGATCATCCTGTATCCACTGGGAAATTTACCAAGCATCAGCATCACCTTGTTTTCCTAATTGATGTTTTTCCCTTTGAAAAGGAAGGTCAGGCTCTGGTTAGAAAAGAGCTGTTTCATGTAACCAATATTGTGCTGTTTGAGTTCTTCCTTCCATTTTTCTTTTCAAAATTGCTATTCTGTGTATTTTTTTTTAGTTAAGCATACTCTCCAAATAAGCACAAATGCCTTAAGCTATAGCTGTATAGAACAGATTTTAAGATTAAAAGCATACCAGTCATGTCTGTCTAAACCATGATACATTTTCTTGAAAAACCTATCTTTGACTAAAACTGCAGAAGTTCTTGGACTTGAACTTTTTTAGTAGGGGCTGAATCAACAGCGTAGCAAAAGGAATGTATGTAGAAAAATGGTAGGAAAAGCTTTTTGTTCATTGCTTAAAAGACTGAGGCAGTATGGAAGTGCTGATTTTTATGAGAATGGCCAGGTTAAGACAAATCTCACTCAGACATGAGCAGCTTGATACTTTGGATGGATCAGCTCATGCTTATCATAACCATGACTATTCTTAAAGTGTTTGAGACCATATGGAGTCACTGGAGTTGCATCTAGTCTGGATCTGGTCATTAACCTGTTTTCATCCAAGAACACAAATAGATTGAATTGGGAATGTTGTGCACTCTTGACCTTAAGAGTTAGGGAGAATTACCTAGGGAGGAGTTTTGGCTTTAGTGAGGTAAATGAATTAAATTTTTCCCCCAAATCAGTTAGTTGACCCAAAATTTTACCTTTAGTTGACCCAAAATTTTACCCTTTAAAGTAACTTGAATACGTATTGCAAAATACTAACTTTCTGTATGTTGATTCAATAGCTGCTTTATGAAGACACATCCCAAAGGTACTCAGAAGCAGAGGGAAGAAAAGCAAATAACAGTGAAAGTGCAGTGTCTTGGCATGAACACACTAACTTTACACATACTATTCTAGTTAGACTGTGTGTTTGTTTTGGTTAAGGAAACAGGCTAGTACAAATGTCCTGTAATGGCATATGGCAACGGATATATAACTTAGACTGTGATGATGACATTAAACTTGGAAAAGAATTCATTAAATTTGGATATTTTTGCAGGAAATAATTATGTTTTGTAATGAAATCCATTTTTACATATTCCATGGGGTGTTTTTTCTCTCAATCATAGCCTTTCTGAGCGCCAACAGAGCAGATAATACTCATTAAATTCTTCCCCTTTTCCACTCCTACATTAACTGGAGAAAAAAGTTTACATTGAAATTTCTTATTTTATTTCCTGGGAGGAATTGAGGGCTGTGAATCACAGCCACCAGGGCAAAAGTTATTTTTCTTCAAATAGCATGGAAGAAAATGTCAGTTTTAACTAAACTCTACTTTTAATGAAAGGTATTATTTTACTCTGTGCTATTGTATTTAATTTAAAATTCTGTAAATTAGTGGGAAACTGAAAATCTAACTCTTCAGTTTCACTATTTCCTTTTCAAAGAGATTTCATTGCTAAGGGTATCCTACTCAAGTGATGGATTTACAAAGGTTTCATATTTAGTCTTGCTACTGAGCTGTCAGTCAAATCACAGCCTACAATTACTTGAAGGAGAACTACAACTATGGAACACCCAAGCTTTTCCCAGTAGTGGCAGATGCAGAAATGAGGGGCAGTGTCCACAGGTTGCAGCTTGAGTGGTTCCTATTGAAACTTATGAGTGTAGTGCCCAGAAATGTTGTGGCACCTCTGTTGATGGTAGTTCTGCTTCAAGAAAGATTTTGGGTTAGAAATGTGTAGAGATCCTTTCCAGCTAACATTTACTGGGATTCAGCCATTATGTTAGCTGTTTATTGGTTTTTCTTCTTTCATCCTCATCCCTGAGTAAGGGAAAGACCTTTTACAGCATCTCACAAAAACTGGTGAACTCTGTTCTCTAGTTCATTGAGTCATAGAATGGTTTGAGTTAGAAGGTCCTTTAAAAGTCATCTCATTCCAAACCCCCTGCCAGGGCCAGGGACACCTTCAACAGGACCAGGTGGCTCAAAACTCCAGTTATCAGTTTATAAATGTGGACTGCTCATTTATTGGAAAGTTTCTGAAGCTGTCTCTACCATCTCAGTTCTGCACTATTCTGGATCTCAGCAAGTAATGGCATATTTTGATAATATTTTCATACATGTGGTTTTTTTTCTGATGTGACAATCTTTCTGTTCATGGAAATGATATTGTGCTACCTGTCTTATTCTCCTCAACAAAAAATTTCAGCAATTCAACCTAGAATATATTATTAAGACACCATGTAGAGAGAGACCTTTGAAAAGTTGCATCTTGGAATAAAGGAAGATATTAAAACTCCAGATTCTGGTCCTTTTGAATGTAATGTGATTTTATTTTCAGTCCTGATCCAGATCCCTCTGTGCTTGGGTGAATGCTAGAGTTATCAAAAAGGGAAGGGTGAGAATATGAGAACAGGGGGTAGGGAGACAGGAAGGAGGAGGTGAATGTTGTCATGGGTAACTGCTGGTACTTAAAGTGTGGATCCAAAATCCCTCAGGACTGAAGATCAGAAATGTGTTTGTGTTGCTTTTTAAGCACTAAGAAGAGACATAGCTCCTGGGATAAGGAGTTTGCACTTAGAAACACAAAGGTCCCATCCTTTTAGAAGTAAAAAAACGAGGAACTCTGTCCTGGAAAGATTAAGTACCTTAACAAAGGTCACTGTAGTTACCCCTTTTCACAGAAACTGATAGTGGCACAAGTCATGTATTCTGAGTCCAGGGCATTACTGCCAAGTCATGCTTTTCTTTCCCTAATGATTTCCAACAGTCTGGTCAACAAAACAGAGAGCTGGTTACCAGGGAGCCAGCAGAGCTCTTGCCTGTGCGATGGAGCGAGTGTGTGTGTGGATTTGCTGCTTAGGATAAAACCATAGTGCTACCCTCCAAGAGCCTCTAGAAGTATTTTTCTCTCACTTGCTGTCCAGGCAAGCAGCATTCCACCTGTGGATTTGGTACCTTAGAAGTTTCCTGAGCCAGTTGCTGTTTTGGAACCTGCTGTTGCATGTGCAGAACCTGGAAGCTCTCAGTGGGTGAGCAAAAAGCAATCTTTGCCAAGCACCCTTTGAAGTATATTTGGTTTTTAAGAGTGGATTAAAACTGGTCAATCTCTCTCAGTTAACACTGAATAACTAGGGAATTAGAAGCTTTCTTCTACTTCCAAAGGAATCTATATTAATTTTGCTTGTTCTGGTTATTCAAAATGAGAAAATTATTGGAAGTTCTATTGCAAGAGAGAAAAATCATAAAAGGCAGTGAATGATCTTGCAAAGCAAGTGTCCCACTGTAAAACCTGACAGCAGTGGGTTTTTTTTCCTTTGTGTGGGATTTATGTTCTCCCCTCCTGTCTGTAGTCTCCCCTTTAAGTAATATGGAAAATGTTGGTGCCAAAAAAAGCTAGATGAAATATTGATAAATGTGGGAATTGCTTAGAACAGAGGCAAATTAGAATACAGCTGGTTTTCATATTTTCTGTTAACTTGGGAGGTGTGTGTGTGAAGCATTGAGGCTACTGGTTTATATCCATATATCATGCTCTTGGAGAAGAGGGAAAAACAAGAGTGCTAAGGGTGAGAATCAAGCACACAGCTTTTCTTGAGGCTTCTCTTCATTATAGATCAACTTACAAGAAATGGAGGGAATGTTTTTGGCAGCTTTTTGTCCCTCTATATGTCAAATACCTTTGAGTTCTAGGGGATGATATGAGGCTAGTTCATGGTATGTTTTATTCCCAAACCAACTTTGAAAGACTTTATGGAAATGGAATGAATGTTTGCCTACATGTACAGCATTGCCGAGATGTGGTGCTGAGAATTGTGTCTGGGTTAATTCTAGACAGATTATCAGAAGGTATTGTAGTAATAAATACAACTAGGGATTTGATAACCTGCATGCAATATGTTAATGAAGCATGTAATTTAAATTCTTATATAGAGCAAGGGCGTTTGGCAATCCTATGGATAGCTCTTTCAAACTGTCAGTTCCAGGGATAGCCAAATAACAAAGTTCAGAATAAATCAGAAACCATTATTCTGGTATTTTCATAACATGTATCCGCAGCTCTGACTGTAACTCAGAAAGGCTTGATAGAACTGAGGATTCAGAGATGTGCAGAAGCCCCCTAGGTATGGAATGATAGCCATAGGACCAGAGGGTAAACTAGGACTCTCCAGTTTGAAAAAAAAAAAATCTCAGAGACCAAGGGTGTCATAAAACTAGAAATTATGTGGAGACGGTAAACAAGGAATAATCAGACATAGCTTCATTTGAATAAAGGGAGAAGTCAGTAAAACTCAGACAACAAGCTTAAAACAAATCGTCTTATATAAATATTTTAATTTTTTTTTTCTTTTAATAAAAGGCATGTGCAATCGATTGTGGAACTCACTACAATAAAATGTCAAGAAGGCCAAACTGGGTTCAGGAAGAAGTTAAATTAATAGAGGTTAAACCCAGGGACTATGAAACGTGATGGTGTGACTTCTTAAGTCCATAAACTGCTGACTGCCAAAGCCAGAAGGGTGTATTTGGGAAAGAATTGCTGTAAGCTTACTCTGGCTTTGTGTTCTTTCCCAAGGCAAGTGCTACTGATGGTCACTAGAGATATGATATGCATAAGAATGAGACATTGGGACATTTTTGTGGCTTGCTGTCCAACATCTCTGGCTGTCTGACTTCATTTACAGACATGATAGTTTGGTAACATTGCACTTAATGATCAAACTACATCCTATAATTTATTCTCTACTCCTTTCCTGTACATCAAGGCTCTCAGTAGCCCTGTCTGCCAGAACTTCATCCAGGAATTTCTCAGTTACCCATTCGGTGTGGCTCTATCTATTTAATCAGAACAATTTCTTCGTTAGATGCTGATCCCAATTCTGTTTTATCTCTTCTGTAGCATCTATACATTCACTTCTGTTTCACTTGCTGTTGCTTTAATCATCTTGGAAGCCTTTTCCATTTCTGTTTATTGAATTTATTTACTGTTGTTATCCAGGTACTTTAGCTGTTGCTTCCCTAACTGGGACCTATGCTTCTCTCCAGCTAACCTTTCTGATTGTCCACTTTGGGTTCTAAATACTCCTCCCCTGGAATAATGGGTGGGGGGAATTTCCTGCTTTTGTCATGGAAGGGATAGAAGTGTGGTGCTCTGGTTCATGTTTGTGAATTTGAAGGAAGTGATACTGTAAGCGGTTAGTTCTGTAAAGCTCCCTTGACTAGTGACAGACAATTGTATTTCACATGGGCAAAATGCCTTTGCGATGTGGCTGTTCTAGAGTTTGTTTGCTTAAATCTGTAACTGCCATGAGTGAATTCCAGATCAATGCCAGTGTTCCATTAGTGGTGTGTGAGCCAGTGTGGTAAAGCTGCAGGGCCATGCAGGTTTGTTAACCTCCGCAGTGCTGTGCTCAGAAAGTGTGTTTTTTTTGTTGCTGTCCCAGACTGGGAGTGGGAACTTGGAAGTTTCCCACTGCAGTCAATAGGAAACCAGCAAGTACTTAGGAATGAGAATTACTTTGCTTTCTGAGATCTGGCCCACTGCCTGTTTTTGTGGTTTGTGTCATAGTCCAGCTTTCACACTCCTCTGAGGGTGCAGAGGTGACAGCTTTCCTTGCTGGCCATGCACATTAAAATACAGCTCACATATGGTGTAAATGTATGCAACCCTAAGCAAGCCATTAGGGAGCAGAGAAAATTTTTGTGCCCTCCTAAGAAGGCTGTCTTGTAAAATGCTGTCCTGATGAAAACTGTAGGCAAACACAAGACTTTTAAACTAGTGAGACAGACTTTCCCTTCAAAAGAACTGGGTAAAATCTGGGGACTGGACAGATACCACAGTTATACTCTATTTTCTGTGAGTAAATGTCTAGCTTTGGGAGCTGTGGAGAGATGTTTGAAAGAGAGCAACAACTGCTACAGCCACCTGAGTTGGCAGGTAGCCTGAAACAAGAAGCCTTGAGGTGCTGAATTCCTCTCACCATTCAATGATAGGGCTTTAACAGTGAGCATTAACTGTTTTACTGTGCATCACAGCAGCTAGAAAAAGAGACGTGTGTAATGAGGATGAGAAGTATTCTGTTGGGCACTCTTAGGGTGAACTAAGCATTGGCTTCTGTGCAGCCCCAGTCTGCTCAATCAAACATTAGCTAGTGATGAGCAGCAGCAAACAGTGGGAAGTATGAAGTGAGTAAAAAATAGGAGAAACATAACATTTCATAACATTTAATTTTTGCCTGTGGAGGTCTCATGCTCACCAAATTATTTTCCATCCTTGGCAAGCACAAAGGTTTTGTCTACTTATTGGATTTGGGGTTGTTACCTGTCTGGTCTGCTGGAGAGAAGGCATACCCTTCCTACCTGGTAAAGAGAAGTTTGAGATAGGGTTGTGCCTGTGGTATTTTGTTACCAACAAAAGTAAAAAATAATTTCTATACTTCGTTTGGAGTAAAACTTTAATTTGAGAGGGACACTGCTGATGCTGTGTAACCTGACTCAGGAGTAATTGGCGTTCACATTAAAAATGGCTTTGTGCTCATCTGAGTTAGAAAACATGGAGGACATTTGCATTAAATTTATTAAAATAAACCATTAATGAAGTTAAGGAAATAATAAAATTATTTAAAAATTATTAATTAGTTAATAAAGTTTATTAAAATAAACTCTGAGAGGCTGAGATGCATCTAAAAATCTCCTTTCTCTTTCCCTGTGTCAAACATGGCTTAATTCCTCTAATTACAGATTGATATTGATATTTTTGAATTGCTGTTATGTTAAAGGATTTCAGTGTCCTAATTTGAGGAAGAGACTGATAGTCTCAAATTTCTTAAGTCTGGAGTGAGGTCAAGTGATATGAAAGTAGAAGAGGAAAGTAGTAAAGCTTTACAAGGCATTCAGCGTAGTTACTTTATCCATGAAGAAGAGCTCTCGGATTAACATGCAGGTCAGTTCTGCAGAAGCAAGGATAGACAGACATTGGAAACTGTCAACAATGTGGGAATGTTAATTCAAATATTTATGACTGGTTATAGCAAAATCCTCTTAGGCTGTGTCCTTCCTCCCTCCCTACTTTTACAAAAGCTTCTTGAAAGCAGATTCTCCTTGTCCAAATCTGTCAGGACATTAATGACATGGCAGATCTTTTCAAAGAGGCCTGAAAGCTCAAAAAGCAGATCTAGCCCAGAATACATCTGCTGGACAACATGAATTCTAGTCACTGGGCCTTCAATAGGACTCCAGTTATCCCAGGAAGTTTGAATCACTCCTGGGTTCATTATCCTGGGTGCTCACTGCCAAGCACTGGCCCTCTAGATAATTCTAGAGGTTTCTTCCAACCCAACAGGTCTGTTAACACAAATTCTACCTTTTGGTTACAAACTCAAACTCACAGTGAAACCAGGCAGTGCAGCTTTCCAGTGCACATGTAAAACTATGTGAAGATCACTTTAAAATCTGCCTGGTTTCACACTCTACCTTGAGTCATTCTTTTCCCCTGGGGTATCACATATACTTTCCAAATAAAGGGGCCAAATGCTGTGAAAATTTTGGAAACATTTACATTTTTTGACCTGTTCTATGTTCCACTTCTTCTTGTTTTTCTTAGGCTTTCTACAATTGATAATTCCCTTCAGTCTGTCCCATGTTCTTCTAATCAATTCCTGCCTAGATCTTTTTCCATTTGGCTGTTCTTGCAGACTTCTGATCTTGTTGCCACATTTTCATGACTTGTGTTATAAATTTTTTTAAAGGGTGGCCAATATTTCCCAAACTTTCCATATTCCAGTGTCTGAATCTGAGAGCTGAACCCCATAAGCTGATGCAGTGTCTGCTACTGCCCTAACAGATCCTGCTGATCTTGCAGAGCTAAATCTGTGCATCCCACCTCAGAGATGGCTGCACTCCAGGGCTGGGTGTAACAAGTCATATGTAAAACTACAATACCTGGAAAGCAGTTTGGGACAGAAAGGGCACATGAATGTGTCAGATATTAATGCTAGTGTTCCTGGAGGCCTCACTGTCCCCCTGTAAAACAGGTCCAGATATTGGCTTTGTTTCTCTGTGGCTGAATTCAGCCAAGAGCATTCCTATCCAACTTCTTAAGTGGCTTGAAAGCATTGAAATAAATTGCTTTAAACACTAATAAGTAATTTCTATTACTGAGAAGGGTGTATTCACTGCCAGCATGGTACTGGTGCTGAAAGTGGATTACATTAGCCTTTTGTTTGAAATCAATTGAGTTTACAACTCCACTTCAAAGCCTTTAGAGTTTTAAAATAGAGCCAGCAGAAACTGTTTAACAAGTCAATGCTGCCCTGTGATTTTCATTGTTCTAGCTTTAGTTGTGAGAGGGAAAGACTTCATTTTCCTCTACTTTCACTTCACCCAGGGAGTGTGGTGCACTACAATAAGCAGCCCATTCAGCTTTGCCTCACCGCTGTGTGCTAGGCTTTACCTAGGCACAGATGCCTCCCTTCACATGGCTCTGCAATTCCTCCTGCACAGTTTGAGTGTGTTCTCACTTTAAAGATTGATTTATTATTAGGTTGCACTGTCCTTATTGGATTGTTGCACTTTTCAAAACTTCACTTATGATGAAGAATCCCTTAAAAAGAGTTTATGGAAGAGGGGAGCCCTGTAGACTTCACACATTAACTTCTTATTTCTTTTGTATAAAGGACAGCACATTCTTTCAGTGATCTGGGGAAAACAAGAGCAAGCATTTAAAGCGTGTATGATACCCTAACATTCCAAATTCATAGACATTGTGTGTGTTCTTGTGAATCTAACAAACCAGGAAGCTATATTTAAACATCAAATACTTCTGAGGTGGGGAAACATTTTCTTTAAGACGGAGGCTTCTCTTTAACCTTCACACAATGAAGAGGCTTTTTTCAATAGAAGTAGACAGAAGGAGGAGCAGAGAGGGAGAGAGTGAGTACCATTGTTTCACCAAATGTTTGTCTTTGCTTTCTCATTTGTGACTTCAGCAGTGAGAGAGCTGAAGCAAGGTATATTTTACCCTAGTGAAAGGCTACATCAGTCTTGATCTGCTTTTTGAACCTTCCTTGATCTGTGTTGTTCCAGCTCAGGAGAAAACCTTCTGCATTTCTCAAGGCCCACTGATTTGGAAGAAGTTGAGATGAAACATAAAGTCTGTGGAAATAGAAATCATAGCTGATTCTGTAGGACTAATTATAATTTGTTTATATAGGACTGAGTATAATTTGTAGTTTGAGGAGAAAGTATAGGGACTGGGTTATGCAGTCTATCAAAAATGTGAAAGGTAATGAGGAGTAACATGAACTTTTGAAATTGAGCCTGAGGTATGTTGAGCATGGGGATTTTCCTTCTGTTCCACAGAAGAAACCCAGACAGTTCTGGATTCTCCCCATCTCTTTTCCCTTGAGCACAGGAGAAAGGGGAGACACAGACTCTTACTACTAAAAGACCTTTTAAATGCATTGAGATGCTTCCCATGCATGAAGTCACGTGAAGACTGAGGTACACAGGTGGCCTGCGTATGATTCCAGTAGAGTCTGAAGCAGAGTCTTCCACAGATTCTGGACACCTGTGTACTCCTGGATCCCCATTCCTTTGGGGTAAGTTAAGGCTGGTTTTGCACTTCCTTAGAAATTACCTCCTTCACATTATCCTGAATGAAATACTTTAGCTCTGACAGAGGTACTGTTTTCTAAAACAGTTTTACCAGAGAAGTTCTTACTCACTCCACCCCATTAACATCCTGTCTTCTTCAGAGGAAGGAAAAGAGACCTTGGTTGTCATGTTCTTACACGTGGTTTCTGTGGCATCTAACACAGACATGTAACAGCTCTGTTTGCTGCCAGGAAGATAAAAGAAAATAGAAGCAAAGTTAGAGTGGTCTGGCAGCACGAAGTGCTGAAGTTTTGAACAGCCCTGCGGCGTGGCATTTGCTGCTCAGGGCTTCCTTGTTCATATAGCAAATGGACAAAATACTGGTGATGGAGACAAACAGACCTCCATGTGTGTGGAAGTTGTAGATTATGGATAAAGCAGTGTCTCTCTTTGTAACTGTTGTTTTTATAAAGCTTGCGTACAAATCTGTTTCATCATTATTTCACAGTACTAGCGAAGTCAAGGGGCTTTAAATACCAAAAGTAAAGGTGGACTTGAAATTTTTACTCTGTTTTAGGGTGTGTAGAATTGATGATAAGACTGGAGATTGTGAGCAAAGGGTATTTATTTTTGCTTTTCCTGAAGAATTGTGCAAGGGAGCAAGGGGGGTGGGGTATGCGATAAACTCAGGCCTCGTGCTTAGATCTTAGAAAAACATGCTAATATCACAAAATGGCTTTGAATGAACAATAACTGATGTTTACAGATAGTTTCTTCTGTTGGAGTACAATTTGCATTCTAACACAAGCTCTTCATTATAATCACTGGCTTCCCTGTGCTGGTACAGAAAACACATCAGTGCCTTATGCTGCCAAGGACTGTGGTTTTTCAGAAGGAAGAAAAAGGCTTAATGCTATTTGTTCAACCCAGCCAGAGTTCTACTGTTTATAATCTGAAATATCATAAAATGTGTTTTCAATTACCTTGTGCATATTTTTAAAGAATTAAATTTCCATCAAAGGATTTTGTGAGCTGTTTGATCTCACTGTGTCTAAAGAGGCCAATCTGACTGGAGATAGTTTTGTCTGAGCACATACAGCACAATTGTAACAAATGTGCCCTTTGAGTGTCTGTGACTTTAAGAGAAATCAGGCAGTTTATTAGCGAGAGAAGAGGATGGTGGGGGTCTAATTTCCAGTGTTAGCTGTAAAATAAAGACTGGGTGTGCAAAGGGACTACGATTCTTTTTGTTATATGAATGACTTAAGCTTTTGTTTTCTTCTATGTTAATCTGGAATTCCATTTTCTTTAAGTGTTAGACACAGCCCTAACCTGCTACGAGAGAAAAAAAATGAAACAAAAATGTGGCATTTTTGTTGCACTGAAAAAAGACTGCTTGTGATGCCATTGTGCTTAGCTCTGTAAAAGCGCACAGATCCTTTTCACTGAATAAACTACAAATAAAAAGAAGAAAAAGTGAAAAATTATATAGATTCATATAGAAATAGTGTCAGCTATTCAATTCCCTACCAGCTGATTGTTCTGCCTGCTAAACCACGTTGTTTTTTCAGTGTCAGACTTTAAACAGGGTAATGATGGAATTCAGATTTCTGCTGCTCTTGCATGGAAACTGCATTCCCTGAACCAGAAAAGCAGGGTAGAATATTGGGAACCCACAGTTTTGCTTTCTGTGCTGATGCATCTTATGCAAAGAAACACCTGGAAAAATTAGCTTAGGTCTCAAGAGTGATAATTAGTCCAGTGGATTAGCATGTTCTTGTTGCTATTTTAGCTTTGAACTGGCCTGGATATGTCTGTAGAATACTGTACTGCCCTGATGAGACTTATGTGAGGTGTAAGAACACCTTTCCTGTGCTGGTAAAGTAGCTGGTATGTCTCTTTTATCAATGCAGCTATTTGGAAATAATTCACCCAGTCAAGCGTGTGTCACAGCTTTTGATCTCCTTTTCCACCATCCTTTATTTCTGGGAAAGCCTGACATGAAAGCAGAGTTTTTTCCTACACACCTTGATTCTCCCTGCCACTTACTGGACATCTTAAATCCAGGTCTTGTTTGGGCTGCACTGAAGACTGAGTAGCTCTTGATATTGCTCTTCTTATGTACCAATGTTTAATCCTCTTAGAAAGCTGTATCTGTCTGCATTTAAGTAATTAATGAAAACACTTACTACAGCAAGTTAAACTGAAATAAGATTGAGAACACTAAATTATATATGTGTGGTGGCTTTTTATCCACCTTGCTGGCATTGTAATTGTTCCTTAGGGAATACATGTGAAAACACAAATAGATGTCAGGTACAAAACAAGCAGTAGTAGGTAAAGCTTTGAAAAGACAAAGAGCCTTTCTTTGCAGGTGTCATCCATACTGAGGAGGAAAGAGAGAGCCAAACACTGTACAGCAGCAGCACAGTTGTATCTAAACAGAAAGGGTCCTGCTTTTCCAAGGTTTCCAGCTAGTGATAGATAGTAGAGGCAGTAATGAGATACAGCACTGCTTTCCATCTTACTCTGCCAATTCAGCTCCAACAGAGATGCCAAATAAGTTTCCATTTAGGAGTTTTGCAGTAGAAAACAGCTTTAGCAAAATCCCTTCTCCTTTTTCCCAGTGAAATAGTCTTTCCCATTTTATGATATTTGCTACCTGTCTGACTGTCAGCAGATGAAGCAATGGAAGATTTGTATGAATGATGTGTGGAAAATCCCTAACTCATTTACTTGCTTTTTCTTAGTATTTCTGGAAGAGAAAACAGTGACATCTCTAGGGATGGTTTTTCTATCAACTGTGCCTTCACTAATGGGATTAGCAGGCTAAAGGCTCCAAATAAATCCATCACTGGCATCAGTTGCATCAGAGGTGATGTTCATCTATTAATACATCAGTAAAAACCCAGCATTTGTTTCCAAGAGTCACTGGAAATTGATCAAATTCAATACTTATTTTTACTCATACTGTGTTTCAAATCAGCATTTCAATACAACACATACAAACCCATTACTGCCTCCTGACCTTTGTGTCTCCTGAAATCTTGTGGGAAATTCCCTCCTTTCAGAACCCTGACTGCAGCACACCATGTTCTGATTCTAGGTGAGTGCTGAATTCCAAGAACTTGTTGACAGAATATGTGCCTCACTGGGGCAGAGAATTGGTTTGTTTTGTTTTTTTTTTTTTCCTTCTTTCTTTGTTTTTATATTTGATTTTTAACCAATAATGTAAGGAGTGCTATGTGCTATGTGCTATTCTGGATCTTATTGCAAGACAGACTCATGTTTGGTAACAGTCACTTGTTAGATCATGTGTAGGGGAGTGGAATGTGGGTGACATAAAACAGGATGTTATATCTGAGAAAGCAGCTTTGGAAATGTGGGGAAATATTTTGGGGAAATGGTTTGATAAACAAGAAAATATGGTTTGGTTTTGTGATGCTGTAGGTAGGAGATCTGATTAAGCCCTAATGGACACGTAGAGAAGTGAAGGAAAAGTCGAGGAGAACAGAGGTGAGGATGTTAGTTTTGTAACACAGTGAAGATAATGATACACTTAGCATATCCACTTCTGGTAGCTACAATTCATGGAGGCTGGAATTGGAAATGATTCAGGAAAGAGAGAAAAGAATGATGCATTGTCTGGAATAATGCTGTGAAGACAGAGACTAAAGCTCAGTCCTTTTAATGTTTAAAAATGTTAAGAACATGACTCTGATTATAATTGCACCTACCTGGACAGACAGTTACTGATGGTAGAATTAGACCCAGAGGCAGGAAGCCAAAGGAGATTTTAATTTTAAGTAGAACTGAGATCCCAAAATGTTTAGCAACCTTAAAAAGCAATATGTCTTTAGAGACATGTTAGGATGACTAGAATGTATGACTAGGTATGTCATGGAAAAACTGGAGTAGCCAGCCAGCCTTAGGACAGAACAAGGACAAACCTTTGGAGCTTTAATCCCATTTCTGCAATTTTTGAGAATGTACTTTGGTCAAAAAAAAAAGTTATAAGTGAGGACAAGTGTGTGTGTCTGTTCAGGACATGCTCAAGTGCGAGATTGGTGTAGAAGCAGCAAGGAACACTTGGGGAAGTGTTAGTTTGCTGTGCAAAATAAAGAAACTTATGGAAAACTCAAGTTTAAAGAGTGATTCGGGTTATTTTGTCCACTGTAGTGGTGACCTTTAGAAACAATCATGGTAATTTGACTGAAGAGGGCCACAAAGAGCAGCTGGGTAGTATTACTGTAGGTGTGTCAAGCCACAGGAAGGACTGCTGTCTCCTGTCAGGGCTAGGGGAAAACTGGCAATCTTTTAAAATGCCTCACTTCTCAGCTCATACTCAAATTGAAACACAAAAGAGGAATAAACTGTCTATCCTCAGTCTGGCTGAGTCGTCAGCTACATAATCAAATGATAATGAAAACATGTATGGTGTGGAGAATGACTTGTTTTTTAGGAGTAATTTGAAATTGCTTAAAGTGAGTTGCCCCTATATCAGTTACAGGTAAAACTAAATAACATCTAATTATGAATGTGTAAATCTGAGTTTGACATAAAAAGCTGAAAAGCAATCAGGTTTTAGTAAGAAAATTATCAACAGTAACAGCCCAGTATTTCCACCACTGAGTGAAAAATTGTCCTGTGCTAGTGCTTTTCATGTCAATACATTCTTTTTTTTGAGAAATGTCAAAAGATTAATGAGACTGTTTATGCCAAAATCAACAAATCACCCTGGGTGAAAGCTGTAAACATTATCTTATTTGTTTTGGTTGGAAAAAGCCTTGGTTTCACTCAAACCCATAGAAATTGAGTAGTAGTGATTGGCACAGTGGAGAATCATTTAGTCTTATAGATTGCAGTGAGGAATATTTGTGGAAGAAGATGCATTGGAGTTCTTGGGTAGTCTAGGGAAGAGATCATCTTAAGAGAGGTGGCAAATTCTCTTCTATGGGTGCTCTGTTTGTTCTCCTCACTCTTCTTGTGGACTTCTTGTATGTCTCTTGGAAATATCCAGAGGCAAGGAGTAGTACAGCATGTTTTCAAAGTAGATTGTTTTTTTTTTTGCTAGATACCTCTCAGAGTAAAAGTATTTGTAGTTACTCAAAATCTCATGGGGACCAGAAAGGGTTCAGGTTTGTTTCTGTACTAGCAGTGTTATGTATTTTTGCCAGATTAATTAACATCTTTGATTAATTGAAATCCCAATTAAAGGGAACTTCATTATATTTTATGTGATTGTTCTTTCCTTCCCAGCCTGGTCTCCCTCCAAATACCCCTTCAGTGCAATAGAAAAAGAATGCAGACTCCCTTTAAGAGACTACATTGGGGGAGCTATAACTCTTCAAAAACTGGTGCAAGTCATTGTAATCCTTCCATTTCCCTCTCATGAATGTCTGTTTCTCAAGTGGATTTAGAAATCCCCAAAGAATTTCAGATAAACAGGATTATATTATGTATATGAGCACATACTCAATGAAAGGAGAAGCAATGAACAAGCATTAAACATGAAAAACATGAAAATTCTAGATTAAAAGATTTTTGGAAATTAGAGTAATCAGCTTTAAAACTACTGGAATGTCTGATGTTCTTTTCCTTCCTTTTATGATTAAAAATGAAATAAGACGTAGCTTTCTTCTGGTTAAAGATATGTCAGTGACTGCATTTTCACTTACTGTATTTTCCACTGTTCATGGGTGCCTGGACTTGTAAATAACATCTAGATAAAACTCTTGAAGACAGAAGATCCATTCCTGTAAATCATTAATTCTCTACATTTTGTATCTTGAATCCTTTAAAGGTCTATGAATTAAGCTTGTGATGAGTTTCCATTTTTGCTATTATTGGGTGATGGCATTGCAGGCATAAAAAAGAATATGAATAGAGATGGAGCAGCCAGAATTCACAAGAGCAGAAGAAGCCTAATTATTTTTTCTTTGGTTGGAGGTTCATTTCAGAGAAGTAAGTAAATTTTTTTCCAGAATTTAAAGTCATTAGGTTTTTATTTAGGGTTTCTTTTCCCCAAGTTTTGACACTAGTGAGAGGTCAGGAGGTGACAAAAACTGGTCATAGGCAGGTATTGCTTCCATTTTCTCTTCTTGCTCATGCTGTAATAATTTCATTGCAGAGCCAGTCTCTTGATCCACGTATGACAAAATGCAGATATTGTGATCCTCCATCAGCTGTAAAATCCTGGTTTCTTTGTAGTTTCATGTGTCTGGTTTGCATTGCAGTGATAAATATGCATTTTCAACAAGAAACAAAATAGCAATTGTACTGAGTAAAGGCAAGTCAAGATAGCTCCTGGAATTCAGAAGGAACTCAGTAGTTCAAGTTACATATCTCCTTTTCTGTCCCTACTGAGGAAAAACATAGGGTGTGCCAAGAACAGGCAATATCTGACCTGCAAAGGAGGTGCTTTGGTGCTGGGCTGTCAATAGTGGCTTAATTGTGTCCTTTTTTTGTGTATGTTTTTTTCCCCTCTTATTTTTATCTTTATTCCTGACATGTAGGTGTTTAGAGGAATACCGAAGTGTTTATAAGGTCCCTGTCTCATGTGCACGGTGCCTCATTAGGAGAGGAAGGTTAAAGGTGTAGTCTGGTGCTGATGGTGACACCTCCAGTTAACCACAGCAAGGTGCCAGCACTGCCTGTTGCCAAAAGACTTTGAGTCTTCAATAAAGAAAAGACACCAGTTTCCAGAATGTTGATTCAGTACCCTTATTAGAATAAAGTTCACCTGGCTGTTTTTAGGGTGCTGTTAGATGTTATTTTTTCTTTTGGTATCCTTTCCCAGTGGATGAGATTTTTCACTTTCTTACTCTGTAGCGGCTGATATGCAACCCTAACTAGGGTCTCTAAAGGAAGCAATCCAATTTAGAAAGCTGGCTTGAGCCTGGAATTTAAACCATTTGTTCAGATGGAAAATTAATATTATGAAGCTGATTTTAATTGTTTTCCTTTAAAACAGTGGAAGACATTCTTATGTGCTGGCTTTCCTTAATGATTTGTGCTAGTAAAGTGTGTAAAATAAATTATAATAGAGATATCTATCTCTCTATATCTATATCTATATCTATATCATCATCTATATCTATATATGTATTCCTGGCTTTCATACACATTAATTGAATGCTCTGCACTTGGCTCAGCTCAAGAGAAGCTCCACTGTGCCATGGATAATTCTCTTCTCAATGGGATCAGAATGAAAAAGCACACTACAGAGAACAAATGATAGTAGAAGTTACACTAGTGGGAAAACTGCTTGTCGTGAGAAACACGAACCTGCCCCTCGTTTTAAATTTCTTACTCAGTTTCCCTTAGAGAAAGGTTTGGGTTTTTAAGCAAATTATTCTCTGATACTACATGTGTAGTAGTATAAACAAGTTGTCTGTTTTCTTTATAGATGAGTAAGTTTGTCTCTAAAGTATTTTGAAAACACTAGAATCTTCTTCTGGTTAAATAATTTTTGATTGTTGAGTCTCTGGTGTAATGGTGAGCATATGGCCAAAATTATGATGTCCTTTGTTGCTAGAAAACATGTTTCCTTCTTAAACATAACTTATAAAGTGACCAGTGAGAGTAGAAAATGAAATGGAAAGAGACAAAAGGTAAACCCAAATAAAGGATTCTGTAAACAATTTGGGTTGGAGAGTTCAAGTTAACAGATGTCTTTCTGCAAGAGGCATTTTGAAGGGTGTATTTTTCCTAATGCTTTAACTAACAACAGATTTGCTTGATTATTTATTATATTTATTTGTAAACAATGCAAACCAGTGTCACCCTGTGGATGAACTGAGTAACTTGAAGCAGATGTCTCACTTAGCCATGTTTATGTGCCTGGATTTCAGTGGATGTCTGATCCTGAGCCCTAAACCTGTCAGCAATGCCCCACTCCGTGTTCCAATGACATTTCTCATGCCCTGTAGCTTTAGAACCAATCACTGCCATTGAAACATTTACTTTCCTCAATATTTGCTTAATTCAAATGAAAAGTACAGCACTTCTAGTCAGATGCCAATAATGTTACATCCAAGGACTTCACAGGACCATGCTTCTTCTGCCTGAAAGTTGTACTAAGATTTTTTTTATCCTTGTTCCATGATTATTGCTTCATTTCCATTTTGACCTAGATCTGCAAACTGTTATTACTTATGTAAGCAGACCCACTAAATTAATAAAAAGCCTTATGTAGATGCAAGGTTACAAATCTTGCAACAAAGTCCTTAAGGAAAGGAGCTGACATGAACTAGGACTAGGAATTAGGGACAAATGGCTGGTATTTTCAAACTGCTACATTCTATATGGTTTGCATCTATCTGTTTTGTGTACTTATCATTAACAGTACAAATCTCCCACTGATTCTTTTTTTCTTCCAAGATGTAAAATTATTTTTAAAAACTCTTCAGCAGTTTATAGCTAAAAGGCAGCTTAGCCATCTCCAAAGAATGGGGAAAGAAATAACTTTGCAACAGCACAGATAGCTTGAAAAGGCTAGAAAGCTGTAAGTAGACATTTATCTCTTTTTCATCGTTCACCTTTTTTTACCTGAAGCTACCTGTCTGTGAGGAGCTTGTTTTTAGTTTATTCTGAACACTGAAAGTACTACCTTTTTGGAACAGTAACAGACATCTATTAGTTATTTAAGTGATGTGTAAGTTTTTTTGCCTGTAACAAATCATTTAAGGCTCTTGTGATTTGGATGTTCCATGCAGAAGTCACAGCAGCTCTGCATAAGAGGGGTTAAAACATAGGCAACACTTCAGTCAAAAGAAAGTAGTAGTTAAAATACACATAGCATGGGGAAATCTGGCAAAAAGAAAGCCCACAAAAATCCTTTCCTACTCTCTGAGAGATTTATAAGGTACCACAGGATCTTCCCAAAGTAAATTTAAACTATTTTAAAAATGTAGCAAGATATCAGGAAAGTTATCATTAACAGTGTTTTAAACGTCTGGCAGGAAGATAAAGAACTTAAACATTTAAGAACAAAATCCAAATCCTCTGGTCCTGGAAAACAATTGCTATTTTAAAAACAAAACAAGCAGACTTGGGGAGGAGCATTTCATCAAATACTCTTCCAACAATGTCCAGTTCCTATGAGAATACTTTCCACTTTCCTGGATGGATGTGTTGCACAGAAGAATGAAATACTGTAACTGATAAAGTTTGCCAAAAAGCATGATCAATATTCTGTTAAATCAGGAGAACGTTCCCATTCATTTCAACAGCACTTGAATGGAAACTATCAACCTTACTTTAATTTGAGGCAGGTTGAATAGTAAAGCTAAGTATGAACTTGTTCATTACATGTCAAGTTTTGACCACTTGTTTTAAACTTGAAGCCCTTGTCAATATTGGGTCTGTTCTTTTACAGAGCTAAGGCCTGGCATATAATAAGAAAAATTCATATTTGTCTTGCTGCAAGAATGTAGAGAACAATTCAGGCCCTCATTATATGAGGACTTGCTTTCATGATTATTTTGATTCAAAAGTGCAACCATGTTAATCCTGGTGTTTTTTTCATTTTTAAACAGCTAATATTTCTAGATTAGTTCATTATTTCTTCTGGATAATGCAAAATACATGTGCTAGATCTGGGAAGGCTTTTTAAAATAGCTTAAACCAAGATTTTCTCTCCTATGGCAAGTGCTGTTGCTAAAATTAACACTTGCTTATTCCATAGGCCTGTCTCTGGTCTCATTAAAGACCTATCTGATAATTTACAGTAACTACAATTGTGTTTTGGTGCTTGTTTCCCATCTCTTCAAAGTCATCCTTTATCACACTAGCAATGCTTTATATAGAAAGTTTCTGTCATGGTTTAAGAGAAAATTAACTTTATCCCAGTCAAAACCAGGGCAGTACCTAAGCTTATAAAGCAAAAGAGTGGAGGTACATTTGGCACCTTTTCATAGCAGCATCTTGAAGATTGTTAGGGCATGACAATCCAGTGTGGCTTTAGTTCCTGTCCCCCTTCGATGTGAGAAGAGATAGCCCTGCTGCTCTCCCCGCATCTGTTTGGGTCCTGGCTGCCCCAAGGCAACAGAATATTGCTGAGTGTTGATACTTCCATTATTCCCTTCTTGCTTCCAAGTCTCTTTGATCATTGGATCCACATGGTTGATTGCAAGTGGAATTAATATCAATTTAAGCCTCCAGGCTCCTTCAATTCAGCATGTCTCGTCCTTCATATGTATTCAATATATTAAAGCCTCCTGTTGAACTGAAAACAAACACAGTGCATTTGTCTACTTAATTCATTTTACAAGCCTCTAAGATTCTCTGCTGCTGTGTCCCAGACAATGTACACCAAAAAAAAAAAAAATCTAGTAGAAGGCTAGCTTCAGTTGCATGCATGTGGCTTTGTGTGGCACAGCAGAAAAGCAGCCACTTGCTGAAATGGATCAGTAGGTTTTAAGCTGAAACTATTATTGTGACTGGAGCAGCAAGAATCTCTGCAGTTTTACCTATTCAGGCTCAGCATGGATCTGTTTTATCCTGTTTCTGCTTGATGTGGTTTTGCATTAAGCTTGGGTTTCAAATTCAGAGAAAGGCCAATATTGGAAGGAAAAACTTGTGATCAGGGATGGCAATGGTAACTGAAATGTTTGCCAGCTTCAGGAAACTGGCCTAAGTTTTAGACTTACTTCAGAAACTACTTCAGATTATGCAGTTGTGTTCTTTATTTGAGTTTTCTTCTAAGGATTTCCAATTGGGATATCAAAAAACCTGTAAAGGTTGGTTAACTTCTTATTTTCTTCTGGATGTCTCTTCATGCACAGCACAAATAAATCCAGACAGTGTCTGTCTTTTCTAGCACAAGAGCAACTACCTCCTTGTAATAAGTGGTTAATAATTGCTTTGGGTATCTCAAGACTTAGATAATTGTGCTGGGAAAAAATTGTTCTTGTCTGTTAAACCAACAAACCAATTCTTAATTGGAATTCTACTGCATCCTGTTATTTGTTCTTGCTGACATTCCCCATCAGAAACTTAGAAAATAGTGCAGTAGCAAGTCTTTTTGGTAGCTGTCCTGAGTGGAATTGTACTTTTTTTTTTTTTTTCCCCTCTGACTTCTCAAAAGAGAATTATTTTTCTCACGTGTTCATGAATTTCTGTGTGTTAAAAATACTGATGCTTTTCTGGACATACTTTGTAATATCTTTAGAATCCTAGGAAAGCTGTTCTCTTTGTCACCTGTGGGGTGAATCTTTCAGGTGTTTGCTGTAGAACCACACATAAGCAACAATGCTGGGAATCAAGTTCAGAAATCTGGAAGTTTGGATTCCCAATCCTTACTTCAAATTACTAGATTTTGTGTAGGATTTGCCAGGGTTACTCTGTTTAAAAGTTATCTATTAAAGCAATACAGGGATGCTTTTAAATCTCTCCACTATTTGAAAGCAGGACCATCTATTTGATCTAAAGTAGAAAACGCTCACCACCTGCCTCTGGTCTCAGATAACTGAGTCATTCCAAGTATGAGGCTGCTGCCTCAGGGGCAGAAATTGTCCATGGTCCTGTATACCTCACCAGGCAGATTCCTGGAGGCTGGTTTTTCCTGTCAGATAAGAAACAGAATAAATATTACAGAGTCATGGTGATTGCAGATCTTACAGAACTATAGTTCTTTAGTTCAAGATTAATGGGTTTACACTGAGCTGCCAAAACTTTTACAGAAAGATGTGCTACCAGACCCCTGGCTGGTGTAAGCTGGCTCACTTCTGTGGCCCTGTGAAAATAGACTGATTTAAACCAACTTAAATCCTAAGTCTATAACTTAAAACATTCTTTTCCCTTATGAAAACATAATAATAATCTTAAAAGCATTATTTTTGCTCAAAGGTTGGACCCCATGATCTTGGAAGTCTTTTCAAAACTTAATGATTCTATGTTGTTGGAGAAGGGATCCATGGCCACTGGAAAAAGGAGCCAAGTGGTTGTGCTTACAGGAAAAGTAGGAACAGTATTTGAGGAATAGGAGAAATCTTCCTGTGTTGTGATCTGTAATGTTACATAGCAGGAATTCCCCTGCAGACCTCTAACCTGCTATGCAAACAGGTCTCTGTGCTTTTCCTGCCACCTCAGCTTCCTGTGCTATGGATCTTAGAGGTACTTCCTGAGGGCTTGGAATTTGCTGATACTTGTCAAAACAGTGCTGTGGTGATTTGGAGTTGTTTAGTGATGCTATAACTAGTCTATATGTTCATACAGTCTTTTTAAAAATTATTTCTCTTTTATTTATTCCTCTGACTTCACAGTTAGATTACTCAGAACTTGATGTTTTAAAAAAAACTCATTTCACTCTGATGCCTTTAAATGTAGTTTAGTCCTCGTCTTTTTTTTTTTTTTTACATTGAAACAAATGAGTGTTTAAGTATTTTATTTCTCTTAATTAGTTTTTAAACAATAAGTTATTTTACATGTGGTTTTGGGGACACCTTTTAAATCTGAAGCCAATACATTCCATGATCAGCAGATTTGGATATGTATCATGAGGTGCAAATATTCCAGGAATTTCCTCAGCAAGATCAATGAACTTTTTGTTTGTGTTCCTTTGCAGTTTCAGTGAAATAATTTCTGTTCCCTATTTACAGGCTATGGATAGAAATCGTCTGTACAATTGTCTTTTCTTGGAAAAATACTGTTTTAATTATCTCCATGAGAGACCAAAATTTCCTTCTGTAACAGGCCAAACCACCTTTTTCTAGAATTGTGTCCATGCTGTGTCCGAAGGTGCACTGGGAAAAGCAGTTTTCTATCTTTCTCTCTTACCTGCTTATTACATTGTGATATTTTTTTGTCTAAAGGAGGATCTTAAGTGAATTCTGTAACAATTTCATAGGGTAAACTTCTGGTTGTTCCTGGTATAACATGATACAGGTTTTATTGATATTTTTTCAATCCTCCTCTCCAATATTTATAACATCCTTTGATATTTTTTGATCTCATCAATACTAATCAAGGATAATTTTCCCCATTTCCTTTTTTTCCAAATTAATTAAGGACCTCTTGTTCATGGACGCCTGGAACTGAGGTCTTCTGCTACATTTTAAACTGATAAATGAATCCCTGAGGCACATCTGGTTTGGAGCTTCTTTGCAGAGTTTAAAAGTGTACCCAGTTCTAAACTGGTTTTCAGAGCCTGTGGAGCTCTGTACAGAGCTCATAGAAGTCTCCTGGCAAGTGCTTGTACATGAAGAGCTTGCCTTGGACCTGGTTCCCTTTCCAGGCCTCACTGGAGGCATTGGCAGTCTTTCTACTGACTTCAGCAAAATTGAAGTGAGACAACATTGCTCTGCCTGTTGCTCACCTCTGCTGTACTGCTCACGGAATAAAACATATGGCCAAGGACAAAACACAGAATCCAGGTTCTGTCCTTTGTCCTCATGGCGGAAATTGGCTGTCAGAATAAATTCAACAGAGAGAGGTCAAATTTTAATCTCAAGGCTTTAATATGTTCATCTGCTAAGAAGTGTAAATATCTCAGTATTGAAGTGGGACCTAATTTAAGGGGAGTAAAGGGATGATCTTCTTAATCTGTCATTAAAGAAAAAAATCTCTGAAGGGAACTACATGCAAAGTGAACTGGAAAAAAAGGATGGCGACAACACAATCAATTTTTGTATAAGCATGAAGTGTACCACAGAGGTAATGGGATGTGAAGCACCAGCAGCATTTGAAAAAGTAGCTTTTTCCATATGTTCTTTTATTGAATCTTCTTTAATGCTGTATCTTAAAAAAAAAAAAAAAAGTGAAGAATGCATTTCTCTGTTTCTAATATCAACGTTGCACATTTTTATTCACATCTGTGTAAACACTTGGATAATTGGTGTCTTTCTGACCTGCTCACTTTCAGTATTGGCATGCAGAGCAGCTTTTGGGATCTCATATAAAGGAGAATTGCCCTAAACTGGCAAGTAGACAGATTGAGTGAGGCACTTGGGTAGGGAGAAATATAAAACACTTTGCAAACAACAAAGCCTAAAAAATGGGGAGGAGGGAGTTGTGGAGAATGACTCTTCAACAACCAACTTTGTGGATGAAATTGTCTAAAGGAGTTTGTATGAACCTCACTCATTCTTATTCTTGGATCATCTGTTTGTTCTTATGTGGGGAAGAGGAGGGGGAAAAAAAATGTCCTGAAGTTTCTTTAGTTAAAAATGTGGTATTAAAAAATTGAGCCATCATGACTCTGAGCCTACTGCCAGTGTATCTGAATATTGGTTGGTCTGCGGCAGCCTTCATCATATTTTTTTTCTTATTTTCTCTCTGCCTGTGTGACCATAATCCTGCCCCTCCCTGGCAACTTTTTGTGTCTTCCGAGTAGTCTCTCATCTCCTGTTGATTTTTTTTTTCCTTCTTAGTCTCTTCTTTTCTTTATTTTTAATCTCAATTATTACTTTTCTTCTCTGTTCCATAATTTCTAGGGATCATCTGTGCCTGGCAGTGTAATCACCTCCTACCTTTCCCTGCCTATGAGGGGAGCTGAGCCAGTTACTTGTTAGACAAGCTGATGTGACTTATGGGATCAAGTCTCTGTAAATCTTCACAAAAGCATCACAGTGCCACGTCTGGCTGAACTGCGGCCTTTTGGAAAGGGTTAGGAAAACATGGAGGACTTGATGGAAAGATTTCATTGTTCCTACCAATTTTTCCCTGCTAATAGAGTAAATATTGATATGCTCATTGAATAGATGCAGTGTGTAAAGATGGGGTAAGGACTGGATGGGGTCCAAATTTCATGAGAAGAGCCATCCTAATGAAGCTCCAAGCAGAAGGAGGAAAACAGGCTCTTTCTCCCAGCTGGAAGCAGGGCAGTCAGGACAGACCTGGATTTCAGACAGTCCAACCACATTCTTCTGTCCATACAAGCCTCATGGAAATGTGAAGAGACTTCAAACCACTCATTCACATTTTAATCTTCTTTTATTTGCACTTTTAAGTTGTTACCTTCAAGAACACCCATTGTGTGCTTTTGTAGAACATAGCTGAAGAAATGTGATGTGATCTAAGTAACTCACTGTAATTCTCCACTTTACAAATCCAGTAAAAAGTATGTAAAAGAACTTTTATATGCAGTGTGATGTTTGAATGTAACAGGGCAGTTTATGTTTGAAAGTGGAAACGTCATTAAAGGCATTAATATCTCTGCCTGCGTGTCCCACTGCAGTCTCAAATGAAAGCTGTTTCCACTTGTTATGAGAAATGGACATTTGGTTGAGATTTGAAAACTGATGCTTAAGTAAGATTAAACCAGATTCCTTCTGTCTCACTGCTTCTCCCTAAGCTCTGCAATGTTAATGATTTATAGATTGATATTGTTGACATTTTCATAGGCTGATTTTTTTTCACCTTATAGCAGTTGTTTTTTTCAGATTTATAGTGTTCTCTGCAGAGTAAGAGTTGTCTTACTGGCCCATATCCAGCATGTGAAAGTTCTATATTGTAGTTCAAATTTAACATCAACTGTTAGATGAATCACAGAGTCATGGGCTTGGAAGGGACTTGAGAAGGCCATCCAGTTTCTCCCATATCCAAGGCTTAATCAACTGTATGTGTCAGTCCTGACAGACATTTGTATGACTGCCAGCACTGAAGACTCCACAGACTCCTGGAGCAATCTCTTCCAGATCTTAAATTCTTAATTATTAAACTTTTTCCCATGTCTGAATTGTCCACGGTACAATTAAAAGCTTATGACTTCACACATATTTCCTATGAACATTGAGAATAAATTTGTCTTCATTTTCTTTGCAGCAAGCTTTTAATTGTTTGAAAATAATTACCACCTTAACTTCACCTAGCAGGGCCCTTATGGGGAATTATTCAGTTTAAGAATTTGTAAAAATGCTGACATTTTTGTTCAGTTTTTTCTGAAGTCTGAGATGGTTTAGACTTGAAATGTAGCAGGTAGCACTGGATGTGAAACCTTACTACCTGTGAGAAGAGAGACAGATGGCTTCAGTGTTAGGGGTTGCTCTTGTTTGGTTACATCATTGCTAAAATCTGGACAGTAGAGGTAAAATAGAAAAGAAATCCCCATCTTGAAGGATGCATGTAGGGGTTCACATTTCATCATCAGAAGAGGACTTAATCTTCTTGATCTCTGTTACTGCTCTCTTGGAATGACACTCTTAAAAGTTTCACTTCCGTTTGTCTATGAATACAAATGGGAAGAAGGTCACAGGAAGATGTTCTGTGTCAGGTGGGAAATGTGGGTGTTGTGGACCAGCCATTCTATCTGAGAGATACTGAATTATCCTGAAGTTTTCCCTGTCAAAAAATTTAGGAGCTGTCATTTTATAGCCCCATCTCACACCAAGGTTATAATTTTTGTGCAAGGTGATGTTTGTTTTACAGTGCCAAATACATTGTTCAGGATTGATGTATACCCAGTGATTGTTGGAGTAAGCTGGTTTGCATGCATGAAAAAAAACTTCTCTTTCCAGAAAAAATAAACTTGCAGGAGAGCTTAGGCTCTGGGTTTTCTGCTGACACTTAATGGGACTTCATAGAGTAGAAGGCAGCTCAGAATTTGGCCTTGTGCAGAGTATCTCAGCATGGAGGACCGGTGGCTCTTTCAAATGAAGAATTAATTCCTTTAGTATTAAGTATTTGCAATATAATTTGAAACTTAGTGGTGTTTATCCATGGCCCTGTCTATCTCTGGCTGAAGTCAACAGGTTTCTTTCCAATGTTACCCCAGGGTTCATACACCTCAGCCAGTAAAGTACACGTGTTCATTTTCCCAAATGGTTTAGAACTTGGCAGACTTGTGTCTGTCTTTGTTTTTTTGAGTTCTGGACATATTTGAAACTAAAGGATAAAGCAAAATTTAGAGGCTAAATATTCTGTGGTTTATGAACCACTAATCTTCCATTACTCACCTTTCATGCAGTTTTATGGCCTACTGGCTTGGAAATAGGCAAAGCAGTTGACCACCTGCAGCATCAGCATCAAGGAAAGTTAATGTGGTAATTCTTTGACATGTGGAACCTGAAAAAAAACCCAAACCAACAGAAAGTTCACTGTGATATGCTGATTTAGCATAACTTTCCACCATCTCTAAGACATTACAACAATAGGACTTTTACAGAAAAAAATGTTTATTGAAATCAAAGGGTAGGCAAACCTCTGAAAACTTGTCCCATGCTTATGTACACCAGAATAAAACTTGTTAGCTCTGCCAGAAGCTTTGCTGAAGCCTGCATTCAGCTAGAAGTACCATACCAAATAAACAGGAAATAAGACTTTACTTTCTTTTTAGAAGTCAAATTCTTTTTATCCTGCCCTTGGTTCTTTGAGATCTTGTTTTATATTTTATTTTACAGTCTCCCAGCTCTATTATCCTAGACTAAATTATTGAAGGACTGAATCATTCTTCTTCCTCAATACTTAGAGAATCAATATATAAAAAATTACATCTAAGGGGCTTGAATGGAAGGTGTTATTTAAATGCTAGCAAAGCAATATTGTTGGACTTCTGCATATTGAGTATGAAGAGCTGAATCCAGAGCTGTAGTTTTATCTTGCGTACTTGAAACTTTATGCTCCTATCAGCTTATATTGACAAGCTTCACATCCACTGACACTGAAAATTATTCTATACTTGCATGTTGCATTTTGAGATGGTTTCAAGAGGCCCTTTTCCAAATGTTTTATGCAAATCCTCTTAAATACATTTTCATCTGGGTTTCCCAGGTGTTTTGTGATGTTCAGTCACTGGTGACACACACAGAAATAGTGCAAATTCCATCTGCTGTGAGAAAGTGACCTGAAACAAGTACCTTCTAAGTGGTTTCCCTGCTGCTTGCATCAGTGTATGTCCTGAAAGGCAGCACGGTACTGGGAAAATTGTTTTCCTTCTGCAAAAACCAAGTTACTAGTCTATGTCCTGCTGCTCAATGATCAAGGTCATACCCCCACCCTGAAGTGTCCCTGAATTTTACGTGGTCTTTGTCACGTGCATGTTTCTATCATAAACATCAGCTTGTACCAGTTATTCTGTACTTGTCAAGCACAAGATACACAACACAAATTAAACGCAAAGGTTTATTGGTAAGATGAGGCCTGGTGCAATCTCTCTTCAGATATTCTAAGTGCATGCTCTGCATATCCTGAAAATCCTTCTTTAAGGACTGTGAAAGGTGTTACTAGAAGTTTGATTCTTTATGAGACCAGCTGTCAATGATTAAATTCAGATTGATATTTTTAGTCCAAACCTTCTCTAGACAAAGTGTTTGAGTTTCGGTATATATAGAGTACTGGAAATGATCCTTTAAAGGAAAACCAACAGAATTTTAGTGGCAGTGACCTGCTGCTTAGTACATTAAAAACATTTCTGGAGATCTTGCCTTTTTCTTTCTTTCCCCCCCCACCCCCCCTCCTTTTAAATGTTGCTTATAAACTAGAATTGTAGGAGGTTTTGAAGTGAGATTGAATTACTCTTCCCAGTGTTCTTCTATGGGAAGCCCCTTTGGAATCGGCAAGAACAAGCCCAGCTTGCATCCCATTTGCCATCTGGGTTTCCCTCTGGCTTCAATTTGCTGCTATAAAACAGTTCTTAGGTATGGATGCTGTACTGAACCTGCCCAGTACATGTCACATTTAGCTACTCATATTTCTTCCAAGATAATGACTGCAAAGAAGCTGTTTCTTGTGGTCTCTCTTGATTTACTGCTTCTTAATCTGATGTTTCAAATTAAGCCTGAGACTTCAAATGTCATTGCATTCTTTTAAGACATGTTCAGCTGCTTTATAATGGGTGTGCTCTTTCCTACAGTTTAATGCTCAGTGGTTATGGAATAATTGAATAATGTAGCATATCTGGTTTTAATCAGGATGATTCTATGTTATCAAAGGCACACATTTATTTCTCACTTTTCTTTGTATTTCTGCACCCTTCCTTGTACCTGAAATATCCTTTGCAGCTGCTTTATCAATACATCTTTACGGTGTAATTGTTCAAGGGCAAACATCAGGGCTCATGTTAGACATTCCATTGCAGCCACATGAACTACTGAGAGTAAGTTAGATATTTGTACAGATCCAGTGGTCCTGGTATCTTTATTTAGTACCCTAAATAGCACTGATAAATTGAGGAAAATTAGAGGACATTTACAACTGTTTGTAATTGGAAGAAAGTCATCATTGCTAGTGAATATCTCCTAGGCAGCACAGACTTGTATGGAGGGCATGATTTTTCTTTAAAAGAACATGGGTGATTTTTCATTTGTTTTATTATAGGATTTATAAAATGATGTTTGCTCCCATCCCTGTCCTTTAATAAACCTGGCTTTAAATAAATGTATGTCACTTAGCATCATCTTGATATATTCTTTTACATAAGATCAAGATGAAATTCCTCACCCTTCTATGTCATTGTACCATGGAAACCATTTCAGTTTAAAGTTCATGCTGCATTAGTTATGCAAATATAATAAAAGCAAAAAGTTTATTGATTAGACAGATCAGCTTCTTACATCACACTCCACTAAAAATAATTAAGTTCTCTGTCATGCAAGCTGTACAAAATATTTTAGTCTCTTTTAGATACTTATAATCTGAATATTGGTAATGAAGTTTGTTCTGAGTCATGCCAGATTAGCCACTTCTACATACAAGTTCTTCTACATAGCCACTGTTGTGATTTGCATATTCAACAAAAACTAATCAATAGAACATCACTTGGAAAAGTACATAAGAATAGTTGTACTTCTTGGATACACAAGACACAGAATAAAGGAAATCTGCCACAGAACACCTCTTATCTCTAGCACTGTAGGCCAAACTCCTAGAAGATATTGTACATTGCTACATTAAAAAAAAATGGCCTCACTTCATTTCAGAAAGCTCTTTCTATATTTCATAGCTCAAACCCTATCAGAATCTCACATGCAGCTACATGAGAGCTTGACAGTATTTCAGTATTTGAAGCATCCTGGAAAACTTTACTGTTTCAGAATGGAACATAGGGGCTGCAGTATTTTGTTAAAATGAGACCTGGAACTGTTTGAACCAGTTCTTTCCTTTTTCTGTGTATGGGCAAGATTTATACTAATGCAAAGCCTCATGGCTGAGGTGCTGAATGTGAAATTCAAGGCACTGAAATTATGGGATTTGAAGAATTTTCTTCTGGTAAAATCTGTGAAGTGATTGTCACAAATCAAATTGTGCCTTAGTTTGGAATATTTTTGCTGTCACTTTACTGAGTCTAAGCTTCAGCACAAATTGCCACTTGATCTGTAATTCCCATTTTGTGTGGGTCAGTTATGTAAAAGCATTGTGGGAACATACTCAAGGATTTTACACACATTTGCCAAAACTTTAGCTTGCAAAACTTTTGGATCATGGAGTTGTGCATGAAGATTTGGCATCTGATCCTGTTCCTACTGTGATGTCTAATAGTATCAAATTTTACTGGGAAAAGGATTGGACATTTAGGAGTCTGGGTTGAAAATTCCAAATTTTTTTTTTTTTTTTTTTTTTTGACCAAATCAGTTTTCTAGAAACCAGGTTTGTATAGAACAAGAAACATATATATGAGGTAACAGAGGAAGAAACCCTAGTCAAGTCAGTACTGATAGGAAATCTCGCTTACTCCTATAGTGTCAGGACACATTCAGGTTCTGCTTGACCACAGCATTTAGAAAGACCTACAAACAGCAAAGCACAGGCACAAGATCTGAACATCACAAAAAGAAGGATTTGTGGGCAGTATCCTATGATCCCCTCAAGAAAGAAAAAGACTAATTTCACTCGTATTAATATTGTTGCCAGTTCAAATTAGTCCTACTTGTAGCGTCATAATCTTGTTCCTATAGAGCCCAATTCCTGTTACAGTTCCTGTGTCTGAAGGAGAAGCTGCCCAGAACAGCATGGCCATGATTGGTGGCAATCCAAGTCCCCTACTTCTTATTCCAGCTTCCAGCCTCTTCCCCCCTGCTAAAACGTCACATGAATTCATCACCTTTGCTGATCTTCTATGGTTTATTGTTCTTTCTACATGCTGATTCTTGAGTATCAGTAGCTGACAGAAGACAGGATACTTCCTTGTGTGGTCTTGTAGGACAAGACTGAAAAGATGGGCACAGTCATGTGGCTGCAAAATTTCATGTCTGCAGTTCAGGGGAGAACGTGTTAAGTTATAGATTTGTGCAGAAATATGGTAACCACATGTCAGTCCTTGTGCATGTTAGACCTGTGGTAAAAAAAAAGAAGCTGTAAGAAAGGAAATAAACTGTATTGAGAAGGGGAAACACAAGCAGGTTTAGAATAGAAAAAAAACTTAATTTAAATGCTGAAGATTTTGAAGCATAATAGATAGCATTTACTCCCTGGCAGAAGTCTGAGTTCAGTGATCCGTGTAAGGGAATAAACTGTACCCAGTGTTTTAAAATACATGTTTTTTAAAAAAACACCCCCCCAACAGATTTTTTTTTTTTAAAAAGAAAGGTATAATGAGATCCAGCTTCCTGTAAGTTTATGGTAATTTTGTGCCTTTTGCTAGCTGTTCTATTTATGTGGTCCTTTACTGTAGCCTGGCTCCCACCCTCTAATATAGTTATCCTCACAGCACTTCTTTGTGTTAAGGAAGTACAATAATCCCCACTTTACAAATGGAGAGCCATGGCAAAAGAGAGGCTTAGTGACTCGCCTGAGGTCATGCAGGCAGCCCATTATGGAGCAGGGAATTCAACCTGCTCCCAAACAGCAGACAAATGCTCCAACCCCAGGGCTGTCTGTCCTTTAGCTCGTATTTTTAAAGCACTCAAAAGGTTGTATCCAGATTTCAGAGATGGTGCAGGGGTTATTGAATCCAGTCTGACTAAAAAAAACAGAATAGCTGGACCAAGTGAAAATGTGCTGCTTAGTGTAGAGTTGCAATATCAGTAAGTCAAATAAAGGTTTTTCCGCTGGCAGCTCTGGTTTCCTCTCACTTGCCTGAGCTTGCTCTCTCATACACACACACACAGGCACTCTCTGCAACTCATTTTTCTCCTGCCTCGGAAGAAGGACTTGGTGAAAGGAAATTGGTATAATTAAATGGTTATGTAGGAAGCTGATGGTAAGTATTTACTTTTCTAAAATAAGTGGAGGAGGAAAAAACCTATGAGATGGATTTCTTAGTGTTTGCTTTATTGGTTTTATTTTTGGGAGCAAAGTATTGAGTGACAGAGATTTGTTCCCAGCAGAAAATGCTTGAAACACATTAGTCTGCTTTGGTATTAGAAAGATTAGAGGGCACACTGTGAGAATTTGTAAGGATTTATGTGCTTTTTAGAGAGGATTAAGAATAAAAAAAAAAAAAAATCCAGATTAGAAATGCTGTCTAACCACATCACTACTCTACAGACCAACATTTGCATGGTGGTTTTCTTTTATGTTTTAATACCACAATGTTTGCATTGCTACTTCAGTTACAGTTGGTTTTGTTTAAAGACATAGTCAAGGTGTGCACAACATGTGAGATGAAATGTTAGGAGTTAATGTAGCATCCTTCAAAATCTTATTCAAGAGCAAGCTTGAAATACCTAAGAAAAATATTTTAAGGATATTCTTATTTTATAGAGTTGCTTAAATAAAAGAAGAAAAAATCAGGCACATTTCATAGCTTTTATGGGTGTGTTTTCTTCCTGTCTATCAAATTGTGAGCTTGAACAAAATTTGTTCTCTGGAATATTATTTTTTTTAAATATTTGGACATGGTAGTTCTGTAGTAACACCAGACTGTACAACATGGAATTAGTTATTTGTTTAGGAACAGAACTGTTAAACATCCTCTAAGCTGTAAACGGATACTTCCTAATTATTTACTAGAAGCATCCATAGTTAATTAAAGTCAGACTGCTAAATGTGGATAATTAGAGGCTTATGTTGCTAGAAAACTGCTTGTGCTGATTTGAGCTAGTATTTAATTTGTAAATACAATCCTTTTTAGACACTTTATTTAGAAAAAGCTTAAATCTTTGCAAGATGTTCTTATGAAAAAGACTAGCTATGTCTTTATTCTTTACAGTCTCACTATACTACACAACAATTTGTCCATAGTTTTTGGTACCCTACCAGCATGTAATAGAAGTGTAACTTGACCAGTAACAGTGGCTTTATTGTTCAGGGTTTCTTTTTTTTCTTTCTTTTTACTGCCTTTACACTGTTTCTTTCTTTCTTCTTTCTTTTTTTCTTTCATTTTATTTTGTGTAGAGCCTGGAGTTGGACTTTATCCACAGTATTTTTTGTCCAATGCATACCTGAGCCCAGTGATGCTTGGAGGATGAGTGGATGTTGAGTGTTGTGTGTTTTCCATCCAGCGGCTGTTTCAGGTACTTGGTGCCATATCCAGGTTTCTGTGGATTTCCATGTCACAGTCACCCTGTGACAGTAACAGCAGTGCATTGTACCTAAGTACAGACACTTGAGCATTTTGTCCCTACAGAAGTCCTGTGAGTACCTGTAATTTTCCCTCTATCTCTTTTCAGGCATTGCAATGGCACTGACCAAAGCAGAGTGCTCTTTGCATGGGTGAACATTGTTTGGGTTGGATTCTGGGGGTTGGCTGTTGGGTTTAGCTTTGTTTTCAATTTTACTTCCCTTACAACGTTATTTTTGAAACAACATTTAGGTGGCATATGCTTTCTCTGATGTTGTTTTGGTCATGTAAACACTCTGCAAAGTCAGTACAGATGTGTGGGGAAGGAGATGTTTTGTTACTGGCCTCTTATGGTTTGTATTGCAGCTTCACTGCAATTTAGATTGTGTGCCTCCTGACAAGAAGAGAATTTCATACCATCTACATTATACCTGGCACATTATTGACACTATTGCTGATCTGAAAATTTTATTGCAGGTTTTTAGTAGTGCACTGATTTGTTAATTAAGAGTTCAAAGTTAGGGAGACATTGCAAATGTTGGCATTTATAGGCTGTGGAAAAGTGCATATTAGGAGGAGAGAAGAACATGTGTGAAGAAGTACTGAAGATTGATTACTTAAAAAGTTTGGTCTTCATCTGTAAAGAAAAATAAATTTTAGAAATGTGCTGGCAGATATGGACTCAGTATGCAGCAGTTTACAGCTTTGTAGTTGATTGAAACTCCACTGGGGTAAATTGTGGTTTCAGCTGAGTGGAGAACTGGATTTGGAGCTTGTCCTTAATGAAAGAACAATTAGTTGAACAAATAATTCTTCCTCTTTTTCAGGGAAATGGTTGTTTATTGCAGTGACTATAGCTGTGAGAGACTTTCACTGTTTGTCCTTCAGGTACTAAGTACATTTGTTAGAAGAGAAGCAAGGCTTTGATTTCATGTTGTGTCTTTGGAAATGCAATCAGTTTCTTTCTTATTTAAATGATATTGTGATTTCATATCATTCTTTAAAGTACAAAGATTTTTTTTCTCTGTGTGTGTGTGTTTTAAAGAGGTGCTTATACTGGAAAGGGAGATTTATGCTGTGCTCTCAAGTAACTGTGTGTCAATACAGACATTCACTGCAAGTTTAACTTGTGGAAAGGAAGGCAGAATTTCTCAGTTTGAAGCTGTACATCATGGCTAAGGAAATCACCTTTATCCCATTTCTGTGTTGACCTCAGCTATTAAAATGCTAGAAACACTAGAGGATTTTCTGGGGGTTTTGATGTCAATATACAGAAATGCTAACAGAGCACTATGCCAGAAGAAATCTGATGTCCACGGCATCTGTGTTCTTATGAATGAGGAAGGAGATTCCAAGCACTATTTGAAAACCTGTGCATAATTTATCTGATACCTTGGAAGGATTTGCCTTCTAAACTGTAGTTCTTGACAAGTGCATGCAGTGAAACACAAAGCTCTGTGGCTCCCACACCTTAGACCAAAACACCTTCTGGAGGTGCCTCTTTCTCTCAGGTGGCTGTGAGGGAGGAAAAAACTCAGATGAAATATGTAACTTTTAGACTAGTATCTCCTGTGAGAAAAGCTGCCCTCTTAAACTGTTTTGGATAAACGTAGAGCAGGTGTTTCTGTTTGTTGATGAAACATGGCAGGTATGTTCTTTGGAAAACTAAATTCTCAGACTGGGTTTCCAGGTGCATATATGCGGCATTGGAGTGTAAATCCTGTTTGAAAGTGAATGAGTTTTCTGTTCCCCTACTCCCTAGATAACTGCAGGCTGTTCTAGAAAAAGTATGCTTCATACAGTCAAGAATTATGTGGCCTTAGTTTCATTGGTTTTTCTCTTGTTCAAATTGAAGTTTCACTGTTTAGTCAAGTATTGTTAATTGCAACTTTTACAGAATCAGATTAATAGATACACAGTCCCTCACAGATTGGTGTGTATGGCAGAGGATTAAGATCTGAAGTCTGGTATATTTCATTGGTTTAACATGACTTATTAGTGGCTTGAGTAATTTCTCAGGTTTTTTCTTTTTTAAACTTGTCTATTAAATAGGCATTTTACAGTGGGGCTTCTAATTTACATATAAAATTCAAGGAATTAGTACTAGGGTCACTTTTTTTCCCCTGAAAACCATGAAATTTTACTTTTTAAAGATACAATATTTTTTGTTTTTTCTTGGGAAATATGAACTGTTCAGCAGAAGAATTTCTTCTAAAGCAGAAAACTGTAAATAGTTCTCTAAAATGCCATTCTTGTAGCATTATGAAATTTGGTTTCCATGCTATTTTACTAGTTTATGTGCTGTAAGAAGGATTTGCAGTAAAGACTTTGAATTTCTGCAAAAGCATTTGTTCTGTACTAGCAGTACTTTGCAGGGAGATATCCAGATATTTCTTAAGATCTTGAAAGCTTGGTATGAAAAATCAGATTTTCCACATTCCCGCTTGCAACTTAAATCCAGTGCAAACAGAGGTCTCTTTATTTCATAAGTACTTGTTTAACACTGGCTCACTTTTGAGACTTACTGATTTTGTTGTATTCCAGGCCAGGAAAACCAAAGTCATACTATGAAAATATCCTCCTGAAATAAGTTATTTTAAAATACCTTTTAGTGCAGTTGTACAGGATGACTTCTTGGTTAAAGCTCTGGCCTGGGATTGAAAGTTCAAGCTGAGTTCACCTCAAGACTGTGACCCTGACCATAACTGTGGGCACAGGCACAATTCCTGGGTCACAGTTCTCTCCCAGAAAATAACAGCTGTCACCCTAGGCTGAAGATCTGGCTATGTACACAAGTACAGCACACGTACAGAACCTCTGCCCCTGGTCTGATTCCTAGTTGGTTCTGTCATAAAGGTAATTAAACATCATAATTTCTATACTACCACTTGTTTCTCTTTTGCAGTCCACATCATGGGGGATGTGAAACTGGTGACATCTACTCGAGTCTCCAAAACCTCCCTGACACTCAGCCCCCCTGTCCCTGCTGAAGCACCAGCATTTACTCTTCCTCCTCGGAACATCCGGGTGCAGCTGGGAGCCACCGCCAGGTTTGAGGGAAAGGTAAGAAACAGACAATGGAGAGCTTCTGCATTGGGTTTTGCCCTTTCCTGAAGCTGACCAGGGGGCTGCAAAGGTAGTGAAGTTGCCTCTGCAATATGGGACCTTTACTCAAGAAGAAGACACCAGTGTTTACCCTCCTGGGGAGGCAGGAACATTACAGGTCTGTTTCTGTGTAGAGGAGAGATTTGCAGAACCTGAGCATTGCAAAGTATAACCTCACTGAGCATGCAGGAAACTGAGTTATTATCAGTGAGAAACTGCTTCACAGGCTGTCTCTAGTCAGCATGTTCCCCTGCTGCAGTTCTGCATATTCTCCTACTTCACATTCACATCCCTGCACCCCAAATATCTGCCCATTCATGAAGCTTCACGTGTGACACAAATCTAACCCTGCTGCAGCATGTCCTTCCTAGCAGTCATGGTAGGAATCTGCAATGAGTGTTGTGATAGTTCTGTATCTGTTCTGCCTGCCATACACATTCTTAACTTGAAAGAAAAAAGAGCATTTTCAGAGGAAAGACTGATTGTTCAGGAAAACTTGTTAACTCAATGAGTTTAAAAGGCTGCATAGAAGGGTGTGTATCCCCCATTCCCCTCTTGTTTGGGATATTGAATTGTGCATCCTGGCACCCATATTTCTTAATGTGTCAATCCTGGTACATACTCATCCTTGTTCTAGCTGTCTTCCTTTCTCCTCCCTTAACCCAGCTCTTTTTCCTGGAGATGTGAGCTTTCCCTCCCAGTCCTTTCAGCTTCCTTTGGTTCGTGTCACGCTCCGATTGCACGCTGACAGCTGCACCATCAAACTGACCGCACTTTTAATCTTTGAAGTGGTGGGACTCATCTGACACAGGCAGGAAACTGCAACCCTACTGTAACAAAAGCAAGGGCTAGAAGGAATTTGGGAAATTCTTAACTTCTGAAACTCTAACTTAAACACAGGGCTGGTAGAGGGCATCTGATATTGATCTTATTTGTTTATCTAAGACCAGGCCAGGAACTGGGATTTTTCAACAGGAACTGTGTAGGAAAATAAGTTTTGGAGTATATTAATTTTGAAGTGCTGAAGCAAAACTCAGAAGTAGTTGTTAGATTTGACTTTTTGAAGAAGAGTTGGCATTTTTCATGCAAAGCAAATTTCAATAAAGTGCTTAAACCAAAGCAGTTTTTTACCAAACCTTCAAGATTTTTTTAAAAATTTGCTTACTTTTAGATGATTTAAGGCACCAGTCAGAAACACTTTGTGTGTATGACATTGGCAGTCCCCATGAGCACTTCTGTTCTTACTCTTTGTGTCTTATTTTCTTTTCTCCTCATTGTTTCACCTTGTTGCAAATGCAGTAGGAAAATGGCAGAGTGTTTCTACTTTCTCCATGTGACACCTGTGTACAATGCTGCTTTAATTCCAACTGGTTATTCCAGGCTACTCTGCAATAATAATTCAGTAAAATCAAAGTTGAAACATGTGCTAAGATTTGGTTTTACAGTTCTCATGTTTCCTAATTAAAAGCTCAAGTGGGATATTTCCAGGTTTTATTGCACTCTGCAGAATTTTTATTATTTAAGTAAAATGGAAACAATTGTAAAATATAATGACCTACAAGCTAGTGTGCCATCACTGCTTTGCATTTTTTTTATATCTGGTTTTAAAGTGTTAATTTTCCAGGGATACATATCCCCTTTTTAAGGCACTTTGAAGAGTGGAAGGGTAAAGTCTGAGGGTTTTTTTTAGTAGCTTGGAAAAAATACACAAATTCAATACTAATTAAACTGTCAAGTTTAATTTCCTTGAAGGCACAAAACTTTGATTGAAGTCCTGGCTTGGACTTACTTGATGAAAAATCTAAATATCTCTTCTGGCAGTTCAGTATATGAGCATGGCCAAAACCTTTAATTTTCCCTCTTTAAAATGGGGGTGACAGAATTAGTATTTTGTTTGTGCTCTTACTGTAGTAACAATGGCAAAGTGAGGGGGAACACAGCAGCCCCATTTGAAAGGTGCTGTGGCTGAACCGCTGCAGGAGCCTGCAGAGCTGTAAACATCTGGCTCCATCTTCAGCTGGGTAATACAGTATTGCTTCTTCTGCCACTTTAATATTTCAGAGGTTCAGAAGGACAGTTGACCTGTTCAGAAAAACTGGTTCAGAAGGACAATCTTAACAAAAACAATTTATTAAGATTTAGTAATTGAAGTTACTCAACATACTTAGGTTTTTCTATCCTGGAAAACCTATCTAGGCTACAGATGTTATGATATGTTGTTGCAGTATAAATATTAAACCAGACTCAGGCTAAAGAAAAAGAAGAAGTTTTTTAAATGGCTAGACAGGAGCTTTTCTTCAAAGAGTTTCTTTGCAGTGGAATTGATCTTATCAGAAAGAACAAATATTTTTAGAATCCAAGACAGGATATAAATCTGATATTGTGATGATCCTGTATTCTCATTAAGTGAACAAGGAAGAAAGGGCCCCAGAATTAAACTTTTTGGTTTTCTTTCCAGCGGCATTATTAGGTAAGTTGTGTGAAATGGCAATTCAAGATTAAAGAGAGTGCAGAAATTGAGAAATAGCCCATAAATGTAGGAAATTTGAGGTAGAAAGAAACTGGGGCTTCCTTTAATGGGATTTTTTTTTCCCCTGTTCCTTCAACTACTACCCTGATTTTCTTACTAAAATTTCAGGAAGTTTATTTATATCTGACTGCAGATCTCAGTTTTCCTGTGGCATCTCAGCACAGAAAGTTAAATCATCATCTTTCAAGAGTATGAGCATGGTTTTGGCTTGGAGCACAGAGTGGAAGCAGTAAGACAAAGTCAAGGTTACTTTCACCAGATACTCCCCAAAGATCTGCTGGATGGACATCTCAGTTGTTCATCAATAAATTGCTGAGGTGATTTTTAGGAAAACTACCCCAGGTAGTTGTGAAATTGTGTTGTATGTTCTCAGCCTTTTAGGACTGGATTGATAAGCTGTTCTTCAATGGCACATCATGTGTGAGGTGAGCAGCTCAAGGGCAGTGTGCCCTGTGTCAAGGCATTTTAGCTCATCTGTCAGAACCTCTAAGACACTCCTGGAAAAGAAGAGCAAGCCAAAATGTTACCAGGCTTTGTTTTAAGCTACTTGTTTCTCGATTGTATTGAACACTGATGTTAACTTGTGCATTTGATTGCAGCAAGCACTTCACCTGCCTTATTTACACATTTATAATTTTTGAGGATGGTATTGATGGTCATTAATTTTATAAGCCTAGAAAAATACTTGTGCTGTAACTCTGCATGAGAGGAACAGCCTAACATTCTACAGACCACAAACCCATTGCCTAAGGGTCAGGAAATAATTTTCCTCCTTGGACAAAGCATTGTACAGTTGGCAACAGAGCAGTATGGGTGGTTTTTCTGCTTCATGTGGGCCATCATATGTGGTCCATTGCCAAAAGCCAGATCTCAAACTACTAAATCTAGTCAGGTATTCTAAACCCAGGGAGCTAGACTTCATGTAGCTCATGGTTTGAGTAGATGTTGGGGTACTAAATTCAGGTTGGTGCCCATTGAGCAGTTACTGTTCCGCCCTTCCCCTTCCATCACCCTCCAGGTAAGGGAGCTGGATGGTAAATTTTAAGGCAAGCCAGGTCAAATCCTGCCCCTTTTAATGTGCTTTCTGGTTGTTCTCCTACCCACCCTGCTGTTGAATCTGTTTGAATCAGTTAAGTCCAATGACTTACAGTTGCTTTTGCTGCTGGTGGTTGCACAGGTACTGTTTAGAAAAACATGCCTGATGAAATGAATTGGGATCAGGCAGTAAAAAACAAGAGGCAATGGGAAGATCAGCAATGATTCTGCCATCTATTCTGGGATAGAGAGGAGACCCATTTCTCCAGTGTGTTAAGAGGTAAAGAGTAGGGAAACTCTACAAAAATGAAGACTGTGTTAAACACTCCCACCGCATTTATAAATTCTTTCAACTACCCGCTAACGTTAAAACTAATTTTAATCTTTTTTTTTTTTTTTTTTTACTGTGGCATGATTTATGTGCATAGCATGAGCTATGCATGGTAAAACCTCTGGTATCTTCCCTTAGATTCTTTCTCAAGGCAGCAGTGTGTGTGCCATTTCCAACCCTCAGTCAGCAGGCACTCCAGAAGAATGCCTTAATTACACCACATGCCTGGATTTCAGATGGCAGGATCTGAGAGGAGCCCATGTAATGACAGAGGATGATGACATGGCACAACATCCTTTGCTGTTGGCCTGAGATGTTTGCTGTTACAAAATGTACTGGGCAGCTCAATGCATGAAGCTGCCAGTGGCTTTGGATCTGCGCTTTCTGGAGGGATGCCTGTTCTGAGCCATATAAGGGAAGAAATTCAGGAGAGACCCATGTTTTCTTGGGAGACAGTTGTCTGATGGAAATGAGTGCTGTGAGAGGACTTATGCTGATCTGTGATACTCCCAGAAACCTTATATGAAACACTGAGGCGTGTTTTGAAGGGGAAAAAATTGAAAAAGTTCTCAACTTGACTGTGGATTTTAGTTGATCTTCCTTTCCACGTACCACTGGAGCATTCTTGGGAAAAAAGTGGTGCATTGAGAAGTTACTTAGACATTTTGTGTTAGGCAGACATTGAGGTATAGACAGCTGAAATAAAAGAAAAAAAACACAAACACAAAAATAAACACAAAGGGTGGCTGTGAGTAGCTTATTGCATGTTTTTTTCTATTTGGATCTTCTACTGCTGTGTCTTCTGTGGTGTAATCGACCTCCCATCATATTCACTTACCACATGCATGTTCTCATGAGTAATGCATGTATGGTTTTATTTGGGTTTATTTTACTCTAATACCCTTTATTGGCTTATGGAAACAGTGTCAGCTTTGCATGAGGCCAAAGTGAAAGTGGCTGCTCTGCTAGGAAGTGGTTAAGGTGGGATTCAGTCAAAAGCCCTTCCCCACACAGTGTCACCTACACCCAGAATTATTCAAACACACTTCTTCTCATCAACTGACACAAGCACCCATATGTTGACACCCATTTTCCTAGCCTTGCAAATGATACATCCTTTAGAAGAATTGTAGGTGTTCAAATTGCTGCTCAAGAAATTTCTAGGTTTTAGGCAGGAGTGGTGGCCCATGAGCCCCACTTCAGTCTCTCCACATCTGTCTCTCTGTCACCTGTGACCATCATAGCTATACTCAGGATTTAAGCATTCCTCGTGTAGTCTGTGTGCAGAGCATGTGATGATGCTCAATCCTGCTGGACTTGAAACACTGTCCCCTGCAACTGATCTATGTATGTACTGAGGCCACAGCCAATATTTCTGGATATTTGGCAGCAAAGTTTGGTCAGACCTTTTGCAGAGGTTTTTTTTTCAATCTGCCAGATGTTCAAAAATCCTAGACAATGCTGAATATTCTCAAACTCCACCCAGACAAAATTTCTACACAGGAAAGAGGCCATGACTGGGGAACACTGAACATACATATATATCTCTGTTCTGAGTTGTCTTTTCTCAGGGCTGGTTTTATTATTTTGTATAATTGAGCATGTGTTCAGTAACCCACCCACCTCCAAACTGTGGAAGAAATGTGCTGTTTGATCCTATCACATTTATTTTTCTATTTGCTTTCTGTCTCCTTTACCACTTTAATTGCTTATCTACCACCAGCTGGCGACAGGAGTTCTGCTCCATGCAGTACCAGAAAGATTGGCTCCCTATTTTTGATTGTTGTGGTAGGAACTGCTGTAATTAAAGGAATATAAAAAAATACAATAAGTATGATGATGATAATAATAGAAGTTTTTAAAAACTCTACAACTAATGTACATATGGAATTAAAGAGAATCTTGTATTATTTTCTGTAGTAACTACCCAAACCAGTGTTGTTTTAGCTGAAGCCAGACCACATATTTGTGCTGCTCTTGTTCTCCCTCCTTCCTTCCTTCCTTCCTTCCTTCCTTCCTTCCTTCCTTCCTTCCTTCCTTCCTTCCTTCCTTCCTTCCTTCCTTCCTTCCTTCCTTCCTTCCTTCCTTCCTTCCTTCCTTCCTTCCTTCCTTCCTTCCTTCCTTCCTTCCTTCCTTCCTTCCTTCCTTCCTTCCTTCCTTCCTTCCTTCCTTCCTTCCTTCCTTCCTTCCTTCCTTCCTTCCTTCCTTCCTTCCTTCCTTCCTTCCTTCCTTCCTTCCTTCCTTCCTTCCTTCCTTCCTTCCTTCCTTCCTTCCTTCCTTCCTTCCTTCCTTCCTTCCTTCCTTCCTTCCTTCCTTCCTTCCTTCCTTCCTTCCTTCCTTCCTTCCTTCCTTCCTTCCTTCCTTCCTTCCTTCCTTCCTTCCTTCCTTCCTTCCTTCCTTCCTTCCTTCCTTCCTTCCTTCCTTCCTTCCTTCCTTCCTTCCTTCCTTCCTTCCTTCCTTCCTTCCTTCCTTCCTTCCTTCCTTCCTTCCTTCCTTCCTTCCTTCCTTCCTTCCTTCCTTCCTTCCTTCCTTCCTTCCTTCCTTCCTTCCTTCCTTCCTTCCTTCCTTCCTTCCTTCCTTCCTTCCTTCCTTCCTTCCTTCCTTCCTTCCTTCCTTCCTTCCTTCCTTCCTTCCTTCCTTCCTTCCTTCCTTCCTTCCTTCCTTCCTTCCTTCCTTCCTTCCTTCCTCTCTTTCTTTTCATTTTCTTTAATGTATTTCTAAATATTTTGGATTTTTAGGTGGAAGCAATTAAAATCACATTACTGAATTAAAAGCTGAAGCAAAAGTCCGTGTGATTTCATTGCATCTACTTGCCCCCACTTTGCTTTGATGGAACCAGCAAACTGTTGACTGTGAGAAGTTTATTTTAGATATCTTTTCTTGTGACCACCCACTACTATATTGTTTGAAAGCATGGCTTTGTGTCAGCTAAAGAGGAAAAGAGTACCCATTTAAGAATTTATCCATAGGGATGTCCCTAGGGTTGATTTTGAGAAAATTTACTTAATTAGCAGGGATTTCTGGACTTGCTATTTTTCTATAGTAACTTAGTAGAAATTAAAAAAAAAATAAACCCAAATCCTAAATTATGTACTGACAAATTTGCTGAGGAAAAGGAGACATAAAATATTCATATGGTGGTGTAAAAGAGATTCAGTCTTTTTGAAAAATAAGGATGGACTAAATGCCATGACTAATCATAAAGTCCGCTCTTTAGGGTTGATAATATATTTGTATCTGAAAAAGAAGTAGCTCAAATCTAGCTATTTCCAAAGAGAAAAAACAGCTGATCAGCATATCCTAAATAGCTGAACACAGATATGCCCAGAGACCGAAACCATGTAGGTCAGAGTAGAACCAGTCATTATAATTCTTCTTGGGTTTTCTGTCCCATGATGGTTCATCATGAATCTCAGATTTCAACAATGTCTCATTAAGTTCTTCAGTTCTGCTTTTAATTTGAAAAATATCATCATCTTTTCCAGACAAGTCTCCCTTGCTCCTCTGGGTCAGTGCATAAGGCTTTGTTGTGGTTGATTCCACTGGCAATAAAACTCATCATGTAGCATTGTGTTTTCTTATTTAAATAAACGTTCTTAGTAGTACATGAAACATGACTGCAACGTAGCATTATGATGTTTTAAACTTGATTTTTTAGGGAATTGTGGCTTTGACTCTTATCACACTCATATTAGGTTTGAAAGTTAAAAAAGATCTAGTAACTGTAACAGAATTGAGAGTAGCTGACTTTCTTTTCCTTGTGCTGCAATAGCCTATAATGGTGTGAGAGGTATGAAAAGGGGGGCGAAATATTTTGGTTGATTTTTTTTTTTCTTCCAGAAATATGTCTTTAACTGGAAAGCTTTAAATTTTAGTTTTCTAGCTCACCCTAAAGGTAGGACAGAGTGTTTATCATCAGAGGTGCATTTGGCTAACTAGTAATATATTTGCTTTCTGCCATCATAAACGAGGTTTGAACTTCAGGCCCCTTGCATGCATCTGGCTGATGAAACCAGAAAGGTCAGGGAAGGGTTCAGTGCCATATGTAGCAATGAGAACCCCACATAAAATAGCAAAATATGCTTTTGACTGTCTGTAAGTGGGTCCTTGAGAATTTGCACCAAATGATTCCAGGTCACACTTTTTAATATAATTCTGATTTCTGTGGGAAAAGAGAGTAGTCATTAATAGACAGCAAACATTATGCATTCAGAATCTGCAGAAGGCCACATGTGGAGAAGGTTTATAATCAAAACACATCATTACTCATTGTGGTTTTGCTCAGTCCATGCTTACACTAGCACCTAGACTCCAAAGCTGAAAATTTCTGCTTTTGACATATTGTTTGGCTCTGTTCACTCATGGATATAGTATGAAGTTTGGAAACCTACTGGGCAAAACCAGACAAAATAATATTTTTCCATGTAAAATTTGGACTCCCCAATATCTAAATGCATGCTGAACAGAAAATTACATTGCTGTGAATTCAAGCCATTCATGAGGGGGAGAAACCTGTCTGTCTGACAGGGAGCAGCAAGGGCTGGCTGCTCCCCAAAGGAGTGTGAGCCAGGAGCCGAGGGGAGCCGTGCACGGGCTGTGCCATCACCAGCTGGCCACAGCCCTGCACTGGCCTGAGTCCTTCAGGCTCTGCTCCAGCAGGCACTGCCACGTGCTCTAACAGGGCTCTCGTGTGCCCAGACATGGCAAACTATGAAGCAGGGTCAGGATCCCAAAGGAGGAGACTGTCAGGAGCAAAAGTAGTCAAGGACAGGTTGTTCCTCTGTAGTTTCCAGTTCAGTTTTTAGCCTTCAGTCTGTAAGACATTATCTTGTCACTAGAGGATAATGGATCTCCAGCAGGGGTCTGAAATTGCATCCATTTTTCTACCTAAGCTTTCAGAGTTCATTGTTTAGTGTCTGGAGACAAACCTGCCTTGATCATGGTTCTTAAGCCAAAAGTCATCCCAGTTCATAATTCAGCATCCCATGTGAATGCACATCTCTAGGTTCTCCTCTTATGTTGGGGAAATAAGCTTTGGAATGGGAGTGATGTTGGGCTAGTGCTGAGGGAGCCACTGCTGCTCCTATTGCTGTCAGAGGTTACATGTCAAAGCTCTGCATTGGTTGGAGCCAGAAAATCAAGGCATTCCACTGACTGGTTGTCCCTGGGGTGACTAGTCCAGTATAAGGGCTTTGAATGACCTGCCTAAATATGTTGACTTTATTCTTCTAGGGAACCTAACAGGCAGGCTTTAAGTTAGGAGCTAAATCATATTTGACTTACAAGTTAGTAACTTGGCCTCTAGGCTAGCCATCCCACATTAAGGATATGTTGCAGTGAGATTCTAGAGACCTTACACCTTTCTCTTTTCAGAGGAGTTTTAGGAATAGACAGAGTGAAAACCTGGAAATTTTTCTTTTAAAAAAATAAATTTCTATGCTTTCTGATGGTGAAGATAGCTTTATTCTCTGTAAGTCAGTGCATTGTTGTAAATCTGTAGCCAGACAGAACAAAACAGTCTTTGTCTTCTGAAAATGCCGTGGCTAAAACTGGTACAGATTCAAAGTTAGCTTTGCAATTTTTTTATTGCTTAGATGGAAACCTTTGTAATTCATTTTAAGAATGAGGCAAAAATGGAAAAATAAGTTATCTTTTTCTGAGTTTTCCCTGCTTTTCTGCATATTTTTAGAAATACTATGGTAAATGTTACTCTATGGAGTATGCTATTTATTGTAAATACAACAGCTGAGCTTACTAAAACACTAATTAAAAGTCTTACTGTGTTCCAAGTGCAACTTTTCATTTAAAGATGACAATAATCTGCACATGGAGCCCAAAGAAAAGGGAGAGGCAAAGACTGACAAATTAAATAATTTTGCTCATGGTTATTTGCCTGTTGGCAGTGGCATATTGAACTTACTTCATCCAGCTCTGTGCTCTCTTAACTCACACTGAATGAGAATGGTAATTTTCCTCCAGCTGCATGGTAGAGTCAAATCATAACTGTGGCTTGAGAGTTTGCCATTCCTTCAGTATGTCCCATAACACACAAGCGAGCCTTTATTTATGGTTCATGTATTATTTAAATACTTTTTGCAAAGCTTAGAATATAAATGCAATGCACACTGTTTTGTAAAAGGTTTGTAAAAGCACCTGCACACACATGGCAGTATGAAATCTAACTTGCATCTCAAGCCTAATTCATTTACATCACACTCCCATACTGGCAAACAGTGAATAAAGAATTTTTCTATTCTGTGAACTTTTTGGAACAAGAGTTCAATATACTTAAGCTTGATTTTTTTTTTTTTTGTCTATATAAATTCGGTGTTCCTCTATAAAAGAATAACTCAGCAGTTTGTCTCTGCAGGGAGGCAAATATAAATATTTTGAAACAAAGTTATGCTAAAAGCCAAGGCACTGGAAGAAAAATTATTATAAAATCTTGGAAGTACATATTAAAGGACTATTGCAAATGGTATTGATTTCTGCTCATTTCATGGTACCACTTAAACAGCCTCATTCAACCGCAATCCTAGTGTTTGTCTGTAGTATTTAATACATACAAAGGCCAGAATAGAGCTGGATCCTTCTCTGATGGTCTTTCTAGCCAAAACAACAGAGGAAATAATCATTATTACCCCCTTGACATTTATGTGGGGTACCAAGGCATGGTGAGATTTATTGTCTTGTACAAGATGACTCAGAAACACAGACATACATGCCTGGATTCAGAGCTGAATGTCTGTCTTCCAGAGGTTCAATTCCCATCCAGTATCCTAGACATGAACCTATCCATTTGGGAGATTAACTTCTGATTTGGGAAGAGAAAATTAAGATGTACAATGGGTGCAAACATCACAGCTATCTAAGTGTCTCCTGCTGGATTCAGAGCATCACTTTCACAATGCCAGAGCTGGGTCTTCAGAGCCTTGACTAAAAGCTGGTTTGTTGGGATATGCAAATGAACAGAAGGTTTGTCTGCTTGGGAGACTATTGCATACCCATAGGTTTAATGGAAAACACAAGTTGGATTTGTTCAGACCTCTGAGTAGGAATGGAGCAACTACAGTTAAGTGGAGCTCTCTTGAAAGCATATGCAGAGTAAGCTTTTTTCCCACAACCTAAACAGCTACTTTTGAATGCATGTGTGTTTCTCTTACTATGATCACAGCAATTTTAGTTTTGAGAGAAAGCATTAGAAAGGAGAGGTGAGCCCACAAACTTTCTCTTAAACTCAGCATGTCTATAAATATTTATCCTGAATTGTTGAACTAGAAATTTATGGTCACAGCAATTTATACTTAGTATTTCAGTTAGTAGTTTGAGGTTTTTTTTTTCTTTTAAACTGTTGTTGCTCAGCCCTTGTTTTTTATATTTATTCTAAATGCACCCATTTGTGCATTGTACTATCTGAGTAACCTCTGCTAAGGTGTTATTAAAAGGGTATGTGTAAAGTTAGGAAAGCTTATCAATTTCACAGATTATTACAGGGTAAAAGAATCACTGACAGTTGCTAATGAGCAGTTGATGTTTTTCCATAGGGTTTTGTACAGAAGTCCTCATTATTTATGCCATAGCAGTAAGTTGCACATGGTGGAATAAATGGTACAATGGGAATTTCCAGTTGTTTAGGCTGTCTGATGTGTTCACATCTTCATGATCCAGCATTGCATTTTATATCTCTTCATAATCACATCACCTTTTAGGGAAGTTTGTAACAGATGACACTTCATGCCCAGTGCTTTCTCAGCCCTACCAAGAAGCACTAACAAAGCAGAACATGAAGCTGAGGAGAATTTTTATAGCTTCTCCAGAGCACAGTCTTTTCCAACAGTCTTTGTCACTATCAGCAGACAGTCATTAACTGTGCAGGCAACCCAGCAACAAAAAGTAGTTTCAGCATTTCCAATGGCCATGGCCAGACTCCTAAATTTTGGGAAATAAAATCTTGCTGCTTGGAAACTGATAAAGTTCATTTAAAGCATATAGTATTTGTTACCACCTTGCACTTCAGAAGTGGATTGCTGCCCTTAATTGCAAATTTCGTAGCTCTGAACATATTTTCCAGTGGCTGTGTTCTGGGCACAGAAAGAAAGCAATTTTTTCTCAATAAATTTCCATAGTAGGTCATGCCTGCAGTGTGCACTCATGTAAATTTGTAGAGATTCCTTATCTGTTGAGAGCATGCTAAGGACAGAATCCCCAAACTAGGAAAGTATGACGCTCCTTTGGTCAGTGGCATAGCTCCTACAGGAACATAGGGGCACTAGTATTCAGTGACATATGAGATAAATTCTTGCCCTATTAAGACAGAAACTTTGCACCAGTAGGTAAAAATGCAAACAAACAAACAAACAAAAAAAACCCTTTCAGTCTTCCAAAAAAAATATGCAACGGAGAAATTTTTTTTTGCAAGATTTATTGCAATAAATGGTGAACATTCTCTTGTGAAAGAAAAGAAACAGGGTGAATTGTCATCTTTAAAAAGTGACTGCCAATTCCAACCCCAGGTATTGCAGTTATGAAGGGATTGTTGTTATGAAAATAATTGATGGTGTTTAATTGTCCTGCTTTCCTGTGGTATCAGCAGTCTTTTGACCTGATGATATCCCAGTCTCAGGCTGTGGCTTAAAGCATCTGGATTCTGTGATGTGTTCTGTGAGATAAAACAGCTAAATGTTTACAGTTCTCCTTCTAAGTGGGGACACACACACATTTTGCTAATGACAGAGCAAAATGATGGTGTTCATTTCATCCTGTACTTGCTCAGGGAGCTTCCTCCTGCTTCTACTTTGTCTAAACAATAATTATCCACCTTTCTGAATTATTACTGAATAAAGGATGAATGAAGGATTGACAATTGAAAGTAAAAATCTTCAAGTCTTAAAAGCTCAGCTTTTTTTGATGAGAAGAGAGAAGAAAATTTCCCAACCTTTTATTTTTATTGTGTTAAACTGTTTTATGTTTCAGTCTTTCTTCTAGTGCTGCCACATAAAATTTATGAACAAAAGCAGTGGCAAACACCATAAATCAGGCTGTCCTGCTGAACTGGAAATTAATGAACCACTTCTGTTCTGACAGCTTTTCAAAACTCTGTTCTGATTCCTCAAAATCTTGTTTCCTGTAGCAAAGATTGCTGCTGCTCTGAAATGAATGCCAGTCCTATCAGGAAACTTCTGACATGCTCCTAAATTCACTGTTACTGACATAAAGCAGCTGCTTCATCTAGTAATGTTTGATAGACATCTTGACTCAGAATCACCAAAGAGGGAAACTAGGAGAGGGATAGGGAAAGAGACAAAACTTTAGGGACTTACTGGACTATGTGGAAAAATTAGCAAGAGCCTTATTTCCATTCCACAGCCACAGTTCTTTCCCTTTGAACTCCCTATATTTGTACTGCATAATAAATAAATGACCCTTTACCATAAATGACCCTTTACCATGCACATAGGTCAGCTATTTCTTAGCAATTTTTTAGCATTTTAAGCTATTCAGCACCTCATAAAATCTAACACTTTTTAAAAGTTGGACCATGGGGAGAAAGCTTTGTCTTTGCAGTTTGCCTTTTCTTTTCTAAGGAGAGACTTAGAAACAGGAAAAACTTTCATTAAAATTGATGAGAGTTTCACTCAAGAGAGGGCTGCAAAGTTTATCTTCACTGTTGTGTTGAGAGCTCTCGTACTTGCCCTTGCCTTTGGAATCTTTTTGGCCCATACTGTGTGGCAGTACTGAGATTATTGAGAGCTGACAGAGTAATTTCTTATCATGTTGCTCACATTTTCCTGTGGTGGTGGCTTTACTTCTCTTATTTGTAACTTTATTTTGTGTGGTTCTTATTTTATTGCCAAGGCTCTGGACTTATTCTGTCTGGATCCTCTTCACTGTTCACTCAACACTGTGCACTTTGGTATCTGAATGCAAGCACATTCAGTCATTGTTCATCTAAGAAGAGCAGTGGCCCCTCTGTGCTGCTTCTTTAGACTGCATTGATTCCTCCAATAGCAAATTTGTTGGCAAGGAAGAAGTATAGTCAGATTATTTCATCTAATGGCACAAACTATTGAAATCTAAGTTCCTTTAAGTGTGAGTTTGGCAAAGTCTGAGTGTCTCCATGTCTCAGATCCTCAGCTATGAAGTCAAAGTTACGCTTTCCCAAGTGACAGCTACCGCTACCTATTTTGGATGGGAATTATCTTCAGTTTCTACATAACTCAGTTTTCTGCACATTCCTACTTTGACAAAATGCCAGAATGTAACTACTTTATGGTCATCTTTGTGTGCCAGGATAGCATCTGGATGGCATTGGAGGAAATAGCCTAAGCTTTCTCCTAGACTTTATCCAAGGTTTGAATTGGCAGCCAGAGGAAGGCTTTTTAAAAATGGGAAAAATCAGACAATGACTAAATACAAATACAAACAGATTTAAAGATTAACAGATATTCAGTTATAATCCCACATTAAATTCAGAAAACTTGTACTTACAGAAAAAAAGGTCCAGGTGAACTCTATGGGTGGTTTGCATAAAACTCTCATCAAACACCTAATTGCTACAGGTCAGCTGGCTACAATGTGAGAAGAGTAAAATGACAGATGTTGCTGCTGGCAGAATGATTTATGAAAGCTGCATCAGAAAAGCTCTGCCAGTCTGAGACAGCAACAGCTGTGTGAAAATGCCCCCATTAATGTAGCAGAGGTTTACAGCCCCCAGTTCAGTTGCTGATTGATATCCCAGCTCCACAGATATGTTCCACTATACAGTGTGTTCCCTTATGTCCTCTTTACAGGAAAAGGTAGAATCCATCATGGCAGAGCTCTGTATTTCAGCTGACTGATGTTTCAGGTTATTTTGTGGTTGTATGAAGACTCCTGTAACAATATTACTTTAAAGCAATACAGTTAAATTTATTCTTTAAATTAAATAAAATCTGATTTAGGAAAAGCACCTGTACATGTGATTAATTCCAAAAGACATAAATAGGGCTTAAACTTCCTCTTAAGAGCTGCATAAATTGGGACTGATGTTTGAACTTGGATAAACTCAAGGCAGCTTGATACCCGGTGCTACTCTGAAATTCCACTTGAGTCTTTCAGAAAAAAATATAACAGAAATGGACTTGTTGAGGTGGTTATGGTACCTGTAGTGTAGTATAGCAGTGCTTTTTTCAAGCAGTTATACTCTAGTGACTGAGCACAAAACCAATACACTGTGCACCTCTGGGAGCTCTTGACACACTGAATTTTACAAAAAAAAAAAAAAAAAAAAAAAAGGGATCAAATGTAGAAGGCTAAGAAGACTAAAGAAGAAATTATGTGCAGCTGCTGTCTGCTTTTCAGTTAGCAGACCATGTCTTCCATGGATAGGTCATAAATTCTTCCCTGCTGAGCACCATAAAAACTGATTCCCCTAAAGACGTGTGGTAGTATGTGTAGTGTTCAGCACCTTTGCAATCTGTAAAAAGGGGCTGAATAGTGTGAAACTGAATGAACAGACTATGCACAACTATTTCAAGAGTCAAAACTAAAATTTTTGGGATGCCATCTGCAGAAGGATCTGGTGTTTGGTGCTTGGACTATAAAGTATCAAATGTCATTTGGCGCTGGTGAGTGCAAAGTAGAAAAATAAAACATGTCCTAGGTTTACAGAAAAACCATTGGTTTTTCTTGTATGTACAGTAGGTAATGTTTTGAAGTGAGCATGTTTGCTCCTACTCTGTATTCCATTTTTGCTTTAATGACACAACTGTGGATTCTAGACTGTTCTGCAGAAGAGGTAGGTTTTTCGCTTTGTTTGCAAAGTCATAGCTAAGTCTCCAAATATTTAACATTTTAATGTTTAACCTTGCCAGGCAAGTTCTCTGTTTTAGAAGCAAACTTTTAAAAGGGATAAACTATTCTTGAGATATGGTTTGTGTGTGTTTAAAGTCTCAGAAGGAGCTTAACAATGTATCATGTCCACTTGCCTTTATCAAGAACATCTGCTGTTCATTTGTTAAAGCAAACTGCAGCTTGAGCATAACACAAGTTTTGTTACAAGACTTAAAAAGAGGCACACTGGCCAGAACCATGTTTCCCACCTGCGCTAACAGTAAAAATTAAATCTAAATCAAAATATAGCACCTATTAGGTGGGCTGTAGTTTCAACATTCATGTTGTAGTCTCAACAGTTTTATAGTGCTTCTTTCCTAAGACTGAAATTAAGAGTTCACAGAAGTATGAAATATTAAAACAAGAAGCAGCTTTTTTCTCTAGTTTGAGAGAAACACATCTCTGTCTACATGGACAGAGTACATGTTATGGTGTAGCATCCTCTGCTAAGGTCCCTTCACAAGTCTTTTGTTCAAGGTCCAGGGTCAAAACCCATTGGTTCTTGATTGAAGTAAAATAGAGGGCTCTGGCCCTCTGGTGACTATGGGAAACACCTCTTTGTTTGTAGGACCTAGGATGAGCCACATCCACAGAACAGCTGCTAATGTTTGGATTGAATTTCTTGGGGCTGCATGAGAGTCTTCAATCATGTGACCTTCAGAAGAGTCCATCTAAAATGTAACTTGCAATAAAGGCAATAATATTCTATTTTTGCTGATACCTAGACAAGGAAGAACACTAGGAAGAAGAGGAACACTATCCAGTCGCTACCACATTTCAAGTGTGTTATTTTTTTCCTGTATCTTTACTTTTTTGATTATAATTACACTTGCAAAACGTCTCATGCTATTTAATGGCGTTTCTTCTGCTGCTTTCTTGATACAATCTGATGGCTTATTACTCTAAGTTCTGCAAAAAGTGCATGCAGTTTACTCCTCACTAGAAATGAGTATTTGCTCTGCCAAGTTTGCAGGGAGCAGAATAAAGATCAGATTTTGTCAGACATTCTGAGTAGTTTTCCACATCTCCCTTGACGTCTCCTTATGGTGACTTCTAAGCACCTGCCAAAAGCAGATGTTTGGAAGCTCTGCTAACATCTGACAACTCTAGCTGAGGCTATCCTCATTTTATTCCTTTGCAACTTCTGATCTCTATGGCCTTTTCTGAGATGTAGAACCCAGAAATTACTGTTTTCCTCCTGAAGGTAGGCATGGAACAGAGAATAGGCTACAAAGCCTTCTCAAGCTTTCCTCAATTTCTGGCATTCATTAATGTTAAGATAGGCAGGCAGCCACATAAGCAAAACACCTGCTGTTCCTTTAAAGGAGGTGACTGCTGACAGATATCATCTACCAGCCCACTGGCTAGTTTATTTTGAAAGTTTATTGCTTGCCCAGTCCACTGTGGATGTGGGAAATAATTTATTCTCTTCTGCATTACAGGTACCTATATGATTAGAAAACATTTTGCATTTCTCATTACTGCCATTTGTCATTTATGATTTGTTACCCAGGTCATCCACACTTTATTTTTGTGTCGTTTTACTGCTTCCAGACATTACAGTCTAACTATGAATGTGCTAACTACACTACCTGCATGTGAATAGATAACATTTCTGTCTTTCAAATGTATTCAAAATCTATTTTCTTTAGATGTATTGAATCACCCAAATAAAACTGACTCTTTCATTCAATGATTGAGAACTATAAACACATAGGTCTTAATTCTGGGCTTTGGGGAATTAAGGCAAAGGTAGTCTACAGAAATACCAGCACAACTGAACACTGTGTGCTGACAGAATCTGGATGTTTTAAAATTCTGATTTCATGGGAGCAAGATTGTCTCTTGAGAGGAATTTTAGTCATTAGTGAATTAATATTTCAGTATATGAAATCATCTCTATGAAGGGAGTTATTTTGAATAACAACTTCTTAAGAGTTGTAACATTGCCAGTCTTAGTACGATTTTTGATGTGCCTGTCTATATATGATGTAATCCAGAGAGATTTTGCAACCCAATAAATCCTTTTGATAGCTGTGCTCTTCCTAATCTCAATGCCTGTGTGACCTTAAACTGCAAAATGGGACATTTATCTAGTCCTTAATATCAAGCACTGAACACCTCAGCCAGTACAATGGATGTGGTGCTGGAATATGTCATGTAATGTTTGCCATAATTTCTAATAGTCTGTAGGTGTTACTGTCAAACTGAAAAATATTCAGTAACAGTACACACCCCCATCAATGTTTCACACTTACACTTCGGTTTATTGTAACTCATGACTGCTTCTTTTTGGGTGCTGTGTGTTTGTGCTCATTATTGACCTCACTGGAGCCAGAGGCCGTTATTAAAAAGCAGAATATAAATTTGAAGTTAAAAACATAAGCCAAAAGGGTTAAAAGCCATAAGCCCATTACCTTAAACTGATACTGCAACTATGTTTAAGTAGGCAAACCTATGTTTTTTGAAATTGATATATAAACAGCTCTTTTATGGAGCATAGGTAGAACCCAAGTTTTAGAAAATATTTCCTGTGCTTTTGAACAAGAAAAAGGATGACTAAATATATTTGGTGTTTGTGGTCACTGTCTGCCTTTCAGTTTGTGACAGTGGGGAATAGTTTGTAGGGGCACATTTTCTAATAATTCTGTCCTTTACTGTACACCTTCCATGGATTTTTTGTATTTTTTTATTTTCTTTGGGAAGCTAGCACCATCCCTTTTCAATAGCATTCTCTGAGACCCAGATGTGGAACAGCCTGAACTCTGGAGTTTCACACACCACAGGTTCTCTCTCAGCTCTTTCCCCTTGCTGTTGATGCACTGTTTTACCTTACCAGACTTTTCCAGGAAAGCTCTAAGCACTTGAATGGTCCAGACAAAAACTCAAAACTGGTGTTTGTGCTAATACAATGTTTATTTGCTGCTTGCAGTCAATTTTCCACTTGTTATTGTTGTAGAGCAGGTAAAGAGAAGCTGCAGCCTCGCTGGGACCGGCAATACTCACACAGGCCAAGTTGTAAATAAGGGTTATAGCATGCTGCTGCTGGGCATTAAATAAGCAGATAAATTTCTCTTTGCTGTGGATTTATTCAAGGCAGATGTTTTTAGTGAGCTCTGGAAAGGTTTGGAGGAATATAAAACCTGCTGCAGTTCTGGAATTGATCCATGAGGATCAAAATCTGGTAACCAGTGATTTGTTTAAGGGTCCCTGACACTTTTATGGCATGATCATGTTTTTCAGAGAGGGCTGGCTCAGTTTGAAACACATTCCAAACCCAAACCTGAAATAAATCCTTGCAACAGAACAATTCTGTAAACTTCTGCTTTCCCATTTTTTCATTTATGACAAAAAATTCAATAAAAAAAAAGAGTCATAGTTTGGGAAGGGAATGACTCAACCTTTTGAAAGGAAATGGAATGCTGATAGTCTGTGTTTGTAGCTTTTGGTGTGGCATTTCCTCAGGGTAGAGATGTGGATGAACACATTAATACAGACAGAGCAAGTACAAAACAAAGACAGAGAAGAAATGGAAAAATACTTAATGTAGCCTCAGCCATGTGATCCTGGAAGTACATACATAATGGTCTATCAGAGCTTGAAGGGTCAGCTAAAAATGGCCTTGTGTGGTCCAAGAGGGACTTAAGAATATTGTAAAACAAAATCGAAAAGGAAAACGGGTATTTCCCATTGTTTTGACCCCAATTGTTCCCTGTTACAAGTGATGGAAGGTTAATGCTTGAGGCCTTTGGAGCTGGGTTGAAGAATTCCATTAAATCACCAGAAGAAATTGTTATAAACTGGGAAAAAAAAAACCAGTAAATATATTAGGTGATGTGTAATTGATGACTTTCTTTTGCAGGCCAGAATCTCAGCAGCTGTAAACAGATGTGGCTAGATTGATGCTAGTAAAGAGGCTGTGATGTGAAGACAGAACCACTGAAAAGGTGCTTCTGTCTTCACATCAATTGAAGTGCTACTCTCCCATTTTACTGTACTGTAGGTACTTGATACATCAGTGTGAAAACAATTTTGCCTCAAATATTTTAAGTAAATCTTAATATCCAGTGAAGCAAAAATGAGAACAAGTAGCTCCGCTCTAATATACTCCCTGGCTTTGGGTAAATCACTTAATCTCTCTGTTGGTTTCTTAATCCAGAATGAAAACACAGGTATGAGGGCATTGACAAGTCAATAGTAAGAAAGAGTAATTTGGTGCGAGTCACTTTCTGTGGCAGTGAGCACATTATCAACTGGAGTTAGAGTATTGTAACAATCTCATATTGCTGTTACACAACTCCCTTTTTCTGAAAATGAAATGTGCTGAGAAAGATATTCCTTGGAGCCAGCACTCTGAGTAAGTACTAAATCAATATGCTGGAGTAGGGTGAGGGGTCTGGGATGAGAAGGAGCTGCTGTTGATCAGAAAATACTGGAAAAAGACATAAAGAGCTTTAGAAAAATGCTGTGTCATTTTTAAACAGAAGTCAGCCCCCCATTGTGCAGGATCCCACAATTTGTACTTCATGGAATATGGCTTTTGCTTAGTTAAAGATAGATTAAAAAAATTTTTGAGAAATTATACCAGAAGTGGAAAGTTTCTCCAGTTTATTCAGCATATTCAGCTTGTGGCAAATGTTAATGTCCTTAAATATTGAGTAAGTAGTGCCAGGGAGAAGAGGTCACCACATCACTGGCAAAATTAATTTGTCTGAACTGGTATCCCAATATTTAAAGGAAAGAGAAAAAATTCTGACAGCTGTAGGTTTAGCTGCAGCAGATGAGAAACCCAGCTGGAGTGAGGTGGAGCTGGATTAAAAATTAAAGGTTTTTAAAGAAGAAAGCCTAAAAATGGGTAAGGCTGGTTGGCTAAATATTGTCATTTGCAAAGTAAGTGCTGTGCAGTCAGAGAAAGAAGAGCTGAAATGAGAATTGGAAACTGAGAGGAGAATGCTGGGAGAAATTTGCCCAAACCACAACCAAGCCTTCTTCACTTCAAGACAGATCATCAATATTTTGCCCACCTGGAGGTTGAAGGGACTTCCTGCTCAGTTGCCAAATTTTGATATGTAGTTCAGAAGGCTACATTGCTTCTTTCCCAGTGAGCAAACACAGCCATGACTATTACTCATTCCAGCTCATCTTGATTCACTCAGTTTCTTCATGGCTTGTAGGCAAAGGATCAAAGAGTCAGGAGATGGAGAGCTGACATATCAGAGGGGGGATAGGAAAGGAGTACTGCAATCAGGAGTTGTTATGATGACTTGGCAAGCGAGCTAACAATTAACACATTCTAAAGTGACCCTCAAAGATGATGGCATTTCTCACAAAGCAGAGGAAGAACCTTTGCCTGAGTAGTTTTTTTTATTTGGTGGAAACTGGTGTATGTCTGCTTTCCCCATTTTTTTGCAAAAGAAAGTCACAGATCCTCATCAAGTTTCAAGAGCTCAATTGCAAATCGATAACTCAGTTCTCAGTTACACCAGCCGAGGATCTGCCTGTAAATCTGAAGGTATCATGAATGCCATAGGAGGCAGGGATATACCAGTGTGGTTGTTATTTAATGAGAAAAGGACTGGTTCATTTTGCTGAAATTTCTTCCTTTGGGTAGACCAGGAGTCTCTTTAAGTTGAGCTGAGTCACACACAAATGTGTGACTATATGTAGGTGCTTATAGTCCTCTCCTGCCATAACATGAGAATGACCCTTAATGATGCTTTCTCAAATTGCACCACCTTATCTTCTACTTCTAAAGATCAAGACAGAATTTGGTATGTGTCTGCATTTTTTGCCTGTATATTGTCAGGAGCTACTATGTCTCAGCACATTTGAAAACTAGATGGCTGAGTACAGATTTACATTATAAGCCAAATCCTTGGCAACCATGCTAAAAGTATTTGGTCCAACAGCCTTGCACTCTTGCACACTCAGAGGTGTAGTAGCATTACTGCCCTTTTTTTGAATTTTTGAGCAGTAGGGACCCAGGTCTCAGGATTTTTCATTGGCACTCTCACTATTTTTGCAGAGAAACCATTCTAGTAGGAAATTTTTCTGCATGAGTATCTATCTGCCTGACTTATGATTTTAAGTTTGGCTTATCCAAGAGTTTTTTGCATTTCATTATCTTCTGCCATTTGGCTTGCAAAGAGTATGTCTTTAACAGATATATTAAAGAATATGTGTCAAAAACTCTCCACTGCATTGCCAGATGTCCAACATTTCTTCCTGATATCATCATTTGTTAAGTTTACCTGCTTTCTCCACTCTCTCTCTCACATCTTACCAGGTCAGAGGCTACCCTGAGCCACAGATCACATGGTACAGAAATGGGCATCCCGTCCCAGAGGGAGACCATTACGTTGTGGACCGCAGCATCCGGGGCATGTTCAGCTTGGTCATCAAAGGTGTGCAGGAAGGTGATGGTGGCAAATACACCTGTGAGGCTGCAAATGATGGTGGGATTCGTCAAGTGACCGTGGAACTGACAGTGGAAGGTCAGAAGATTCTTAAACTGTTGTTTTGGTGATTATAGTTTAAGTAAAAGAGCAAGGTGTGCTAAACAGTCTGGTTAAAATCACAACACATCACTTTTCATTGATGCAAGAGTAAGGTTCATTTACTGCATTTCACAGGTTAAGACATTGTGCAGGGAGCTACATGTCTACAGTTAGATAAAGTGTGAGTTCTGTTTCAGGTGTGGGTGATGATGTGCAGGTAACAAAAGTCCTAGCTTTAAAGGCTTTGTTCTAAACTTTGTAATTTTCATGGAAAATTACCACTCAGGACAAAAACTGCGACGCTGCATGCCTGGTTGTAATTGCATGCTTAATGTCAGACAGGAAACAGCCAGGATCAAACCCAAGAATTTTTAAGAGCACATCTGCATATTAGATAGTTGCAAACTGCCAAATTTAAAATTTAAAGAGTGACACAAAGCCAGGGAAGGATTGAAATCAATTGTACTGCTTCTCCTCTTGCAATTTGGTCATATTAGAGACCTGTTGAATATCAAAACCTCTCAGGTCACAACTTTGTCTTGAATTCTTGAAGAAAAGAAAAAATCTGCAGCAGTCCTGAAACTGTCAGTATTTGGATTTATTCAGAGTCAAAAACTCTAATATACTCAGAGTACATACTGAAATATGCATAGATCTGACATGATTGCTACTGCCTTCTGTCACAAAAATTATGTGAATTATTCTTCCCCTTGTTTTAAGTTGTGACAGTCTTATGAGCGACAATTTACATGGAGGTGAAGGATTTTTTAGAAGTCATTTTCATATCAGTTTTTCTGACCTGGTTTTTGCTGCAGTTCAAAACAACTTTGGGGCAGTACCCAAAGACTTAATTTCTCTGACTGTAAGAATTATATGGTCTTTGTTCTAAAATCCCTTTATCCATCAAGATAGCAAAGCACAGGGGGTTTGGGGCTTTTTTTGTTTTCTGTTCTCCGCAAAGATAAGCACACATGGGGCTGCCTGCTGAAACGAGTCACCGAAACATGACCTAATCTCTCTATCTGCATGGCTGTCCTGTCTGACAGTGATGTGGACTCTCATAAGGCTCTAGAACAGGTGTTTTTCCCCGGCCCCACAGATGTGTGCTCGCTGCTGCTGCTGCTGCTGCGGGTGTCCCCGGCCGGGCTCTGTGTGCGGCAGATGGCGCTGGGCTCCTGCGGCATCTCCCTCCTGCCACGGCAGCGAGGGACCACTCCTGGGGCATCTGCAGCAAAGGTGCTTCGGGCTGGCACAGGACTGAAAACCCAGCCAAGTAAAAACCTATTCCGCAGTCTGAAAACCTCCTGCTATCTTAATTTGAAGTACTGGTGCACTGTAGAAATTAGACAGTGGTCATTCAAAAAAGTATTTTTTCATTAATAATCTTCAGCATTGTTACAACTGAGGCTGGGGATTAGACAGCAACTCTGCTAAAGCTTGGTTTTGAACTTGGAGAGCCTAACTTTGAACTACAGATGACATAACCTTATACTGCAGGTGTTGCATTCTGCCTTTTTATTTCTAACCTGGAGAAATGCAAATTTACATAGTCTTTGTTATCACTAATTCCCAAATTAGTGATAATTGACAAAACTTTGATAATTAGTGATAAAAATTGATAATTAGTGATAAAGTAATTGACAAAACTTTTGACTTCCTGTCTTTCTGTCTTATGCTTACAGGAAACTCCTTGATGAAATACAGCCTGCCATCCAGTGCCAAAACCTCTGGGTAAGCAGTCTGCTGGCTTGGATATTGTTTAACAGATACTTAAGTATATTTTGGTAGGAAAACAAGTAAAATTACTCTTTCTAAAAGTCTCCATTTACCCCAAGCAGAGTAGCTACTGTGAGAGCTGCTGGCTAAGCAGAGTGCTGAGGCAGTCAGGAAGATGCACAGCTACTGCTCCAGCACACTGACTGAGGAATTAATGTGGCTGAAAACAGAACATCCTGCTGATGCCTAAATATTGCACCCTCCTCTGCTGTAATTTTGCACCCTCTTCTCTGCTCTCTGATATTCAAGAATCCTTCTCCACAACTTCCATGAGCTGACAGTCTCTTTTTAAAGCCAGAGCAAATACTGCTTTAGGAGTCATCAGTAAGAAATAAAAACAAGTGAAATCAGCATTCTTGCACAAAGAATTTAAATATTTCCAAGCAACACAGTGGGTAAACTGTAGTCCAGAAGAAATAATTGTTCTGGTTTGAGTAACTTTACCAGGAACAGTTGATGGGGTGATGTAAGCTGGCACACAAAAGCCTACTTGTACTTTCTGCACTTCAGTAAGCATTTACAATTACGTGAATGTCACTGTCTTGAAAGCCTCAGGCCTAATTCTTCCAACAGTTGAATTAATTTCTTTATAAATAGTTTGAATTTAAGCAGAATTTTCTCTGACTTATATCTCTGGCACTGAGTCACTCTGGATGTAGGCAAAAATACATGTTCTGATTATGTTAGTGATTAAAATACAGACAGTTAAAACTGGAGTGTTTAATTTCATAATTGATATGAAAATTGTTTATTTTTTAATTTTAAAATTAACAGATTACAACACTGAAAATGGTAAGTAGAACTGAGTAATCAGGATACATGATTTTACATGATAAATTCTGTATTGCAAATTACCTACACACATACACACAGGATAAATAATCAAACAAGAAAGAACACTTCAGGTTGCTGTTAGGTTTTGTTGTATACTCAGACTTTAGAAAGCACTCTCCTAATCCATTGTATTGTATACAGCTAGAGTGATTGTCCTCACTTTTCATGCTCCTGTGTTTTCCTCCTATTGAATATTAATAATTCTATGGTAAGAGAAGGGAGAGGAATAAAAAAATTATACATTTTCATGTGTTCATATCTAGGAACCAGCCATAAAGCTCCAGGCCAGCTAGTAGTTGACTTTCTTTTAATTTGTTATGTGTACAGATATATAAATATAGACTCACCACCTAAAGATGGTTACTAAAAGACTTCTTTAGTACACATTTATTTTCTTCTTTAGTGGTAGTATGAGGGAGAAGATGTTAAAAGCTATCAGATATTTAATTATATGATAAAGTGCTTTTCATTTTAGCATGTTACAATCACCCTTCTCTCAATATTTTCTGGTCCTCTTACCCATGTAAATCCTTTCATTATGGTATCATCTCTTGCTTAGAAACCTGGAGCTGCCCATATGGCAACCACCATGTCTTGGCAGCACCTTGGACTGAGGCGATGGGGTCTCTGTTAGTATCTGACACCTGGTAGAAATGCTGAGGTACTGACACATCTTACTTGCATGTGGTAAAAGGCCATCTGGAAAAGAAGGCCTTAAAAATTGTTCCATTTGCTTGAAATTAAATGTTAAAAAAAAAAAAAGAGGAAAAGAAAAGAAATCACCATCTGCCATCTGCTAATGTGTCTTTGTTGTACCAAGGCTTCAGAGCAAAGAGTGAGTGTGTTCCCTTTGACATTAACAGACCTGAAGTTGCACCTTTTTGGTTTTTTTCATGCTATAATGCTGTTCGATGTTTTATGTTTTATGGTTGTGTAGCTGTTTACAGTTTTGGACTGCAGTCACTGATGCCAATTTAGTTTCATCCCACATGTCATTTCCCAGGTGTATCAGCCATGTAGGTAGAGCTGGGCATTTACACTTAACAGTAATTCACCTGGGACAGGCATACTTTGGTTTTCTGCCCTCTTCATATTTGCTTTAAAAACATTGTAGCAAATGAGGTTACAAATAAAAGTCTTCCCCAGACTAAAACTATTTACCAGGACATGTCAGAAATGTGCAAAACCAAGGTGCTGATTCATAAATCAGAAATTACTGTACCAATTGCACTCAAGAATGAAACAAATTACATTATAAAAACCTATGAACAGTAAACGAGTTTGCACAAATAAACTCCTAGGAGGCAACTGAAAACCAGAAAATGGGGAAAACTAAATGCATGCAGTGTTTCCTATCTTTTGGTTTTCCCAGCTCTGCTTATGAACAACTGAAATGGTCCCCAAGATCTGCTCTGTGTATGCCAGATGAGGGTGCATAACATAACACTGTTTAGTTGCATGTGGAATCAAGAGCAGTCATCACCAGCATTTCCATTTCTTCCATGGCCAAGAAAAATATCGTGCAACTACAGTCTAGTTTGCCGCCAGTGATATACCCTTGTTGGCAGACCACAGGTCTGAAATGCTTCCTGACATGTGCTCTAACCACAACAGCTTCCAGCTCTAACCACAACAGCTTCCAGCTCTTCTGTAAAACCAGAATGTCAATTGCCTTTGCAGGGCAAGACTTGCTGTTCCATCTGTGGAGCAGAGGCCAAGCATCTGGGGAGAAAGTCCACCCAAGTTTGCTACAAAACCCAGCAGAGTTGTTGTGCGTGAAGGCCAAACAGGCAAATTCTCATGTAAAATAACAGGACGACCTCAGCCTCAAGTAACTTGGTTTAAGGTATGATTTCCCCAAAAGCTTATGTTTTCCTTCTCTTTTGAAATTTTGTGACTTGAAAGGATGAAACGCACATTGAAGTCTTAGGTGTCTATGTCCCCTTTGGGCATACACAAGATTTCTAAACACATTTTCTTTCTTTGTAAGGAGAGAATTTTCAGGTGAAATTAGGTATTACACTGATTGGGCCATTTTTACTGAAACTGTCAGTATTTTAGAGAATTACAGTTACTTTCTTTGATTTGGAAGAGCAAATATTTGACTGCTCTGGTGGCATCCTGCTCCCCTCCACCCTTCTACAAGGTAATGCCTTATATAGCGAACAGAAAAAAACAGAACTCTTATCAATGCTTCTATTTTGTCTTGATATCTCCAGGTTGGGGCGGGGGGAAAGAAACAAAAAAAAAATCCTCAGAAAACTTCTCAGAGAACAAGGAAATGCTTCCAAGTCATTGTCTGCTTTATTCCAGACTATCCTTGTCTGTAATATAAGGATATCAGGCTACATCCCCAAACAGGCAGCCTCTTGCAGTAGAAGTGCTCCCTGACATCTCCTTCAGCTAGGGGCTCTATCTGGAGTCTGCCTCTCCTTCCAGGTCCATTCTGTGGGACCTGCTGGCTCTCTGGGACTCTGCAGTGCAGCTGCTCCACCACAGTCTGGTTCCTGTCCCACCAGGCTCACTCAGGTTTTCCAGCCATGCAGCTCCATGCAAAACAGGATTTGTCACTCAGTTCTCTTTGTTCAGGGCTGTATGCTAAATGGCAAGTAGGGAGTACCAATTCAGCAGTTTGCATCTACACTTTGGTACTTCTCCATACATTTTCTTTTGCAGTTTGCTGGAGGTTATATAAAATATTTTACTATTGATTGTTACCTTCTATATCATGGAAATTAACTTACATATCTGCTGGACCACATCTGGCTACTGTAGAACCAATAGATGACCACCTTCCTAACAGCATGGAAGCTTTATCAAGAAGTAAAATAGCACTTTTCAGAACTAATTATTAAACCTGTTTGTAAATATCTGACTCTGCTTATTATTGTCTGTATAATTTTCTTACTTGTTAAGTTGCAAGGAGCAGAAGCTTCTGTATCATTACCAACCCCTAGGTATGAACTAGCTTTTTAAAATTCCATTAGGACCTAAAGCACTCAGATAGCAATAAGTTGGTAGACTTCAAGAATGACAGTATCTGTAAATACTGTGATACTTCTCAAATGTTTACTGCCCAAGTAAAATAGTAGATTTGTAGGCTTTCCCTTCCTAAACTTACGATGGGAGAAGCTGTGGTATCTGATAGCAAGGCATTCATTCTTAATGGCTGATGCTGAGGCAAAAGCACTGATTTGCTCACAGATGAGGTATTGGTCAATTGCTTTGTAGAATTTAAAGGCAAGGATTGTCATTGTGATCATCTAGTTTGTGTAACAGAGCACAGAACTACACACATTTCTTCCTGCCTCAAAGCCATATCTTTGGATGTAACTTTGGAGGAATAGAGAACTACTCTCCAGATTGGAAGCTTTTGGTTAAAAGCATTTGACTTCCTGGAACAAACAGGAACATAAAACTGGTTTGAACCCACATACAATGAAAAGAATTTTTTCAAGGAATCTGGGTATAATAAACAGGGAAAGGCCAAAACCAAACTGAGATGAGTAGGTGGCAAAAGAGAGGAAGGAGGAAGCCTCCTGAAGATGTTAATTACAGAATTTTGGGCACAATTTATTCTTTTGTTTATACCATATGAGTATTATTCCTAGAAGGAATTTGGCTAAAGGATAGGAAAAAGGCAGTTTGACCTAATGTTTTACTAAAAAATTCTTGCTCCCCTTCTCTTGGCAATAGCTACTGTCTCATGGTGCCTTGTGATGTTTGCAGGGTGATATTCAGTTACAGCAAAATGAGCGGTTCAACATGTATGAGAGAACAGGCATCCAGTTCCTGGAGGTCCAAAATGTTCAGCTTGCTGATTCAGGAATCTACACGTGCACAGTGGTGAACAGCGCTGGGAAGGCGTCTGTGTCTGCAGAACTCACCGTTCAAGGTACAGCAAAGCGTTTGCAGGAGAGAGAAAAGGAGCCACAGATATTCTGTTAAAATGTCTCTGGTTGTGTTCTTGATGTTTACAAAAAACATTCGTTTCTTCTCATTTTCTTCTTCTTTCTTTCTCTCTCCCTCTGTTTGTTAAATGATGCTGTGATAGCTTGGAGCATGCTACGGCTGTAAAAATTGTGTTGGTTCAATGGAAAAAAAGGCAATCCAAGTGCTTTGTAACAGATTTCTTTAAAAATGCCTTTTCACTTCTACTGTGACTTTGACTTCTATGTTTTGAACATTAATTTGATTTTCAGCAAATGGAACCCAGCACTTGTCATTATAATCAGTAATTAATTTTGTATTTGTTGAGTACTAGCACCAGATGCACATTTATACCAACTCCCTTATGGGAGGCAAAATTCTATCCATATTTGTAGAACTAGGAAAGTAAAGTAAAAGAGCATAATTCTAAATTATGAGAGAGAAAAAAAACCTATCTTAATAAGATTAAAATTCAGTCTTCTCAATTCCCAACCCAACCTATTTCACTGCTTGTTAAGGCAACAAATATATTTGCCCAAGTAGAATGTTCTACTTCACACATGCATTATCATATACAGCTCATTTTGCAGTTTGATGCTTCTTAGGGTGCCTGTTGCATCAGCCTCAAAATCATACAGCCTTCAGCAAGCACACTAAAGAGGAAGTTCCTCAGTCAGTGGGTAAGCAGTCACTGGACCCAATTAAATAACTAAATCCACAGCTGCTGGCTTCAGCTGCAGTCATGAGCTCAATGGGTTACATATGCACCCAGCAGTGAGTTTTTGTTGCAAGACTTTTAGTTTCACATCAATGCTGTCATTCTGTAAGGTATCAAGAACATAAATAAGAAATGGATGTACTTTTGGGATGCTCAGAACCACAGCTGACCTTTCTACAAATTAAAGCTGTACTTTTTATCTGTAAGTTCCTATCTGATGAAGCCATTGTAGAAGCTTCTACAACAGTTTGCCTCTTCAACAGAGGTTGTACAAAAGGGCCTGTTTCTTTCAATAAGTCTTTTATCTAAACATAAAACTCCATTCCTAATTGCTCTCCCTGGAGTGGTGAGCTTTCTGTTCTGTAATGGCTACATCTGCCTTGAGAGATGATGCAGAACTGGGGTCACAAAGTCAGTTGTGGTATATGTTTGCTTCAGAGGCTGACCACATCTCTGAATAATCCATTCTTTCTTGGATTAGTGCAGGTCGGTAAAAAGGGCACTCTTTTGCAATGCTCTTGATTAATTGGATGATTCCATTTATCTAACCTCAATAAATAATACCTAATTCTTTCATTATCAATTAGATCAGGTTGCCAGAGTTGCTACAAGATGTTAGCAGACAATCAAGTGGCTCAGAAGTACTACATGTTCTTTCAAAGACATGTAATCTCATATATAGATATTTTCCTCCAATAGCTCTATGTTTTCCCTGAGTGGAAGGTGAAGAGGGAAGAAGAAATATTCTTTTAATAGACAGGGTTGCATGGAATTGTCTTGTCTGCAACCAGTAGTTACAAAGCTTCCTTTTCTGCATTTATCCAGTCTTTTCAGTTTTAATTTCTATATTTCTGTTACTGTTTGACAGGTTTATTGAAACAAGGTCAATGGGGTTTTTTCCCCTCTCTCATCTCAACTTTTGTTTGTGTGTAAATAGATTATTTTGGTCACTCTGAATGTCATAGCAAGTCCAAGCATTTAGATGTGAATTTTTGCTTACAAAACACAGTGGAGATGGGGATATTACCCATCACATGATTTTGTCTTTTCCCTGAGGCAGAGACTCTGAAAGCATTTTTATGAAGTGCTTGTTGATGACTTGAAAGATTTTTTATCTTGCAAATTAATTATTACATGTCATTCTACTGTAGTTTCTAGTCTCACAGCTGGCAACAGCATAGGTGCAGCTTTGATCTGACCAGGAGAAAACAAATTCCGTCCTGAAATCTTACTTAGGGGGTAATGGAGAGATGTGGTTCATATTTGACCTAGAATGGCATTTCTCGCCTCACAACTATTTATCTCGTGCTGCCCCCAAGAGAAACAAACATTGTCAAGGTTTTTGAGAACTCATGGAGGATTACAAATCAGGAGAGTGATTGTGGGTCAATATGTGCTCCGTTTTATTAATGCAGCTGATGAGTTTGCACCTTGGCAAATCAATATAACTCAGCCATGGTCCCAGATTTCCTGGTGGTGTTGCAAAGTGAAGAAATGTGATGCATTCGCTTTTGAGTTGTTCATGTTAATCATGATAATTCTTGCTACACAGCAAATGGGTTGTTAAACGTTTACAGGTGGGTCCAGGTTTTGGGAGGTTTTACTCCTGTTGACTTGGTTCTGTGTTTTAGCCAGATGACTGCTGCTGTTTCACTGTGAGCCTGCTCAGGTGTAGGACTGATCGATGGTTTGTCTTTCTCTGCCTCTAAAAACTCTACGGCATTACCATAAGATTTGATAAGCTGCTTCCCAATTGGAATCTCTTCCATACATCTCTCCCCCAACACAGAGCTTTTGAGGGTCCCTGAACCTTTAATTCTGCAGGGTTATGAGAATATGATGCAGCAATGTCTCAAAATGGACCAAGACCTCTTTGTGTTTCAGCTGAGCAGCTTCCTGTTGTCTGTATCAATTTCAGGTGTGGTGATAGTCAATCTTGACTTTAATGCATTGAAAATTTGAAGAGTGAAGGTTCTTAAGTATATTTTTTTCCTTAAAATCTTCCAAATTTTTGGAATTGTGCACAGTATTGTGTGTTTAATTTACCTCTTTCTTCTTTTATATTTCAGGTCCAGATAAGACCGATACATACACTCAGCCACCTTGGTATGTTTTTACTGGAGTATTTTCTCAATTTAATTGCAGTGCACTGATTTTGGCATTTACTGCATGTGCTTTCTTCACAAAGTGATACATTTTTGGGGGTTCAGTCTATATTTGAAAGTCAGAAAATGTTTACTTGGAATAAAATTCTCTCTTGCTGCCCGATTCAGCTGTCCTGGTAGACTCATAGGAAATAGTTGGTGGAACTGGTGGTAACATTATGAATTACAGAGTTCTGGTCTGGTTCAGAAAAGCAAAATTTAAAAAAAAACCAAGCTATGTGAGCAGAAATTGTATGCTGTACCAGAGGGTCTTCATTTTTGGAGTTAATGTTGAGTGCACCTTGTCAGTACTGAGCTGGTTGTTCTTACCACTAAACATGGTACGGCCATGGTCTTTGCTGCTGTCTGAAAACACATACAAAAGTATGGGGGTAAAGTAACAAGAAAGAAAAAAAATATTTAGGCCTTTATCAGGATTTTTAAAATTAAATCACAATCATATTTTTAATTATATTACAAAATTACTTTTCTTCATTAATGGAAAATGCAAGAATGAAAAGTTCAAGGCTGTCTGGGTAAGACACTTTCATGAAGGCCAGTTGCTTTTAGTCATTGGGATGTTTAAGCTGTTCTCACATGCCCTGGATGAGATTTCTGAATGGCATGCTCACACTGTCCTAACTGCAAAGTGGAATTGAAAATCCTGTGCTATTCTGTTTTTCAGATCTGTGTGATTTTTAGGAACATACTTGAAAGTAAGTTTAGTGTAAATGAAACTGTGCAGCACTGGAAGCAGAACTCCCCATGCATGTGGTTCTCCAGAGCAGTTCTGCATCCTCCATCATTTATTTACACACACACACACACAAAAATAGATGTTTTGTAAATTACAAAGTCTTACAGTTGTAACTGCAAATCTCAAACAGTACATCAAACTCTGGCTGAAGAAAAGTACCCCTGTAAATATCCCAAGTCTCCCCAAGAGAATAAATTAATGGCACCAAGTGTAGCAAAACAGGGCTGGGCTAGAAATTACTGCCCTTATTTCAGATGTGTTCCAATTCTGCCCTGGAGTAATTCTGTGTGAGTGTTAGATACAGACAATGCTCTACAGGTAACAGCTTAGGGATCAAGGCAGTCACCTTCAATGAAGGAGGCTTGGATTCAAGTCCCCATTTAGTCAGCTACTCTAGTGCTCCCAAAGTACTGAGCAGCAGATCAATCATAATTCTGAGAAACTCTTCCTAATAAATCCATAGCTGATATTGTTACATCCAGTCAAGTTTTTAAGGTGCCGACATCCCTTCTTCCTCCCCGAGACTTTGGTCTGGTTTCCTATCAGTCCTGTTTTCAAATTACCTGAATTACAAGACACCATACTTAGAATTAGTAAAATGACTTCACAATTTACATTTTCATTTCTATTTAGGGAACTATTTTATGTGACATTTTGAGCTATTTTATACATGACCTCAATTTATTAAAGCATCAAGTAGTATTACATCATGGTCATTCAGATCTCATGTAATTGCTTCCCATCTAAAGCAGTGCATGCAAGGTTAATGTCTGACTCACAAAACATGTTAGAACTTGAGCAGTGGACTTATATCCAGAAATTCCTGAGTTGCCATAGTGTCTGAGCCCTGATTTCATCTTCAAGTCTTTGACCCATCTTCTTGATCTGTGTGAAAGAATTTAAAGGTTAATCCATTCACCTTTTTGCTGAGGGCTTATATATTTATGTAATTACTGATAATTATAATAATGAATCTTTATACAGTGTCATGTATCTCCAAACTTCTCATTTTCCTTCAGCATGCCACCAAAACCAGCCACACTTGCTGTTAAAGCTGTTGACAATTCAGAATTCAAACAGGCAACAAGCAATGGGATTGCTAAAGAGCTGAAATCCAGCAGCACAGAACTCATGGCTGAAACCAAAGACAGGGTGCCAGCAAAGAAAGAGTCCTTTTACATCACCAGAGAAGCCAAAGAAAGTAAGCAAGGACAGGACCAAGAAACCAACACAGAACATAAAGAAGGAAAGAAGGGACCTCAGGTCTTGCAGAAAACTTCAAGCACCATCACACTACAATCTGTCAAACTGCAACCAGAACCAAAGGCAGAATCCCAGGCCCCTTCCATCAGACAGGGTGAAAACAGGAAAAGGGGTGTGCAGCTCCTGATGTCAGCTCAACAAACTCCACCTCCTACAGGGCACGGCATTCCCAGGACTAGAGAAGCAGAAAACAGGTCTGGAGCTCAGGGGGCTGTAATGGAGGAGAAGAGGGAGCCCCTGGGAATTCCCCCTCAGTTTGAGATCCATCCGCAGAGCCTGCAAGCATCAGAAGGCCAGGAGATTAAATTCAAGAGCAAAGGTAAAGGGATGAAAATTATTGGAGCCCCTGGGTTTAGTCAGAAAGGGTTTCCCTTTCTATGTGTAAAAGTGGAAAGCAATTCCTGCTTCTTTGAAGGTTGCTCTCCTCCTAAAGCCTTTTGGAAACAGATGCAGAATCCAGTGCTGTTTCCACAACACTTAGTGAAATGTTCAAACCAACCTATGCCATAGTGTCCATTTCCTCTGTCATCTGGGGTTTCCCCAGATGTAACCAATGCTGCTTCTTCTAGGAGGTAGCTTTAGACCCTCTTATATGAGGGTACAAGAGAGAAAATGGATGGCACACTTTTCCAGAACTGTAATTAGTGACACTGCCCTTGAGCCAAAAACAATCAGAGGAGAAAACACAATCAGTCACTTCATGTCCCTAGTGGCATCTATTTTTATGTCTCATATTTGGTCAGCATTATCTCAGTGCTTCCTAACAGCTGAAATGATAAAGTAAGAATTAGAAGGGAGGTTTAGGGTTTGCTCCACAGAATATGAATGGGTTTTAACCTCTTAGAAGAGTAATGAGAGTTGCATTTTGCTGAATCTGGGTAGTAGATTTGGAATACTTCTCTTTTTTTTTTTAATTGCAATTTGAAAAAATAATCTGGAAGCATTTTTCTGCTTTTTTTTAAATAACATTTACACTTCAAAGTGTTCACAGAAATGAGAAAGAAATTGTTTTTCTTTTCTTTTCAATTTCATTTCTTGATGAGCCTTGCCCCATGAGTACAGAATATAATTTCTATCACAAGTCCAGAGCGTTTGGAGTGGAGAAAAGATTCCAAAGATACTGGCACATTATGAACATTTTATTTTTCAGGTATATTACTAAGAACATGAATTGTTTTCTGTCAGAGTATTTCACACACTTTGAAACCTTTAACTAATTCATGACCCTGTTTGGTGGGGAAACACAGCCCCTATGACAGATAAACAGGGAAGCTTTCACTGAAGCCAGCGAATGCCTTTTTGTTTGGCTTTGGACCCAAAGCACAAACTCTTACATGGAAGGCAGGGTGTCTGCAGGGAAATCACAGTGGGACGTCCCTAATGCACTTTAGTAAGTAATCCAAGAAACTCTCCTGGGAATCCTCTCTGCAGATGGTGACCAGGGTTGCTTTCACTGGCCCTTCTCCCTGCTCATGCAGCCTCACCTCAGGCAGGCCCAGGACTGTATCAAGGTGACTTTTGAGTATCTCCAGGGCAGGGAAAGTCCACAACCTCTCTGGGCAACCTGTGCCAGTGCTGAGTAAAGAAGGGTTTGTGTTTGAACAGAACCTTCTCTGTTTCAGTTTCATATCCATTTTGTCTGTGATTTTTAGAACAACAGTTTTCAGCCAGAAACTTTTTTTCAGATATGGTTTTACATGTTACCAAGAATTTGTTATTTTAAGAGATGGACTGGCCAAGAAGTTTTAGAAGATCAGAAATATCAAACTTTCTGACAACAGTTTTGTCTATTGCCCATTAAGTTTTATAAAATTGTGTATGGGTAAAGTGTACCAAATTTATACTAAAATAAATAGTACTAAATAAATATATACTAAGTAATAATAATTATGAATACTTATTCATAAAAATCCAAATGTCTTATTGTCCAGTTTCAGGGAAGCCAAAACCAGATGTGGAGTGGTGCAAAGAAGGCCGACCTATTAAAGCTGGAGAAGATGTCCAAATATATGAGGAAGATGGAAATCATTGCCTATGGATAAAGAAAGCCTACTTGAGGGACAGTGGATCTTATAGCTGTACAGCAGTCAACCCCAAAGGCCAGACTTCCACCAGCTGGTTGTTAACTGTCAGAAGTAAGTTCTTGTGAGCCCATTTGCACTTTGGAAACTGTGGCTGGGCTTTTTTAAGATGGTGGTTAATACATAATTTTTATTTGACTTCTCAGTGCAGGTTAATTCTGATTCCTACCTCTGTGAATAAAGTGGTGTGTGAGAGCTGGCAAGCCACTTTCTGCATCAGTTTCCCTTCTGACATATTGTGGGTTTTGTTGTTTGTACAGCTAAAACCATCTCAATACATGGTTTGCACACAGGGAGGCCTATTCTCTACTCAGGTTTCCTGTTCATGCTTGTATTTAATACAGCCTGTCAGTGGGTTTATTGTTGTTCTGCATTTAGTTTTTCTGAAGTTGCTTAGCATTTCTGCACCCCAAATTTGAAATGTTTTTTGAGTACAAACCAATTCTGTGCAGTAGAGTGAATAAGAAGAAAGGGGAAGGAATGAGAATTATTATTTGCTAAATTCAAGAACATGTCCCAGTAACAAATTATTTTAAGCTTGCCAGCAGTGTCTTACTGATCTGATTGAAATTTTTGTTGGGTCTAGCAAATCCTGTCCTCAGTTTTCCTAATGTTTTCACCTGGTTTTAAGTTTTGTTCTGGATCCATGTTCATGCAATTTTTCTCTATTTACTGTGCCTGAAGTTAAACCAGGATACCCAAGATAATTTCTTTCTGTCTCATGAGAAACCTATAAACCGCATCCTTAAGCCACACTGTTTCTCACTGGGAGAGGGACTGGGAGAAGACAGACAAGAGGAGAGAATTGTCCATCCTCTTCTTTGTGCTGAGCTCTCTGCTAATATGCTAGTGATGGGCTGCAAATGATGGATTCTGGCGTAGGAAATCACCACCTAAAACAGAGCTTGAAGCCCAGCAATGCCTGCCTAGGAGATGAGAGAAGAATCCCTTCTTTATACCAGTCTGCTGCTCAAAATGGTTTCTATCCCCCAATAAAACATTTCACCATGGCTAGCCCAGCCATGTCATCTAAGCATACTTAGAAAAAGGCTCTAAGTGGTAAAGCTAATTTCATCAATTTCAGTTAAAGGAACTGTTTTCATTTTGCTTTTCAAGGGCCTAAAGTTGAAGAGGTTGCTCCTTGCTTTTCCAGTGTCTTGAAAGGATGCACTGTGAGCGAAGGGCAAGACTTTGTGCTGCAGTGCTCTGTGGGAGGGGTCCCTGTGCCCCACATCACATGGCTTCTCAATGGTAAGGAATCCCCTGCTCTGCAACACCTGCATGAACGCACTGACACCCCAAAGCGCGCTAAATCACCCAAATACAGCCCGCTGGAACACTTGAGGAAAACCCTTTACAGGAGCACCGAGCGCACGAAGGCGCTGCGAACAGGGGCTGTGCGGCCGCAGTTCTGCAAAGCGTCCAGCAGGGGGCGCTGGTGGCACGGCTGTGCCAGGTCAGTTACCTGGGCTGTGTCACACGGCTGTGCCAGGTCAGATACCTGGGCTGTGTCACACAGCTGTGCCAGGTCAGTTACCTGGGCTGTGTCACACGGCTGTGCCAGGTCAGATACCTGGGCTGTGTCACACGGCTGTGCCAGGTCAGATACCTGGGCTGTGTCACACGGCTGTGCCAGGTGAGTTACCTGGGCTGTGTCACACGGCTGTGCCAGGTCAGATACCTGGGCTGTGTCACACGGCTGTGCCAGGTCAGACACCTGGGCTGTGTCACACGGCTGTGCCAGGTGAGTTACCTGGGCTGTGTCACACGGCTGTGCCAGGTGAGTTACCTGGGCTGTGTCACACGGCTGTGCCAGGTCAGATACCTGGGCTGTGTCACACGGCTGTGCCAGGTCAGACACCTGGGCTGTGTCACACGGCTGTGCCAGGTGAGTTACCTGGGCTGTGTCACACGGCTGTGCCAGGTGAGTTACCTGGGCTGTGTCACACGGCTGTGCCAGGTCAGATACCTGGGCTGTGTCACACGGCTGTGCCAGGTCAGTTACCTGGGCTGTGTCACACAGCTGTGCCAGGTCAGTTACCTGGGCTGTGTCACACGGCTGTGCCAGGTCAGATACCTGGGCTGTGTCACATGGCTGTGCTGCTGCTGCTGGTGACATCCCTGTGCCAGGTCAGTTACCTGGGCTGTGCCACACAGCTGTGCCAGGTCAGATACCTGGGCTGTGCCACACGGCTGTGCCAGGTCAGATACCTGGGCTGTGTCACATGGCTGTGCTGCTGCTGCTGGTGACATCCCTGTGCCAGGTCAGTTACCTGGGCTGTGCCACACAGCTGTGCCAGGTCAGTTACCTGGGCTGTGCCACACAGCCCTTGCAGCGCTGTGACAAGTCTGTGCTGCTGCTGCTCTGTGCTGAATCCTGTGCTGCCCCCCTGCCTTTGGCAGGAGCTTCTGTTCCAAGCCTAACAGGTTGGCATCATGACCCTGCAGAGACAGTAAGCTCTAAGCAAAGTATCACCGAATAACAAAATATTCTGTGGTGGAAGTCCAACTCTTACATGAATGGCCCATGCCTGATTCCACCCTTCAATCAGCTGGGTAGGTCCTAATTAGTGTTAGCAGCTCTGTTCCTAGAGCTTGAAATCAAAGCTCTTCTGGTTTCTTCTCAACTAGAATATGTTCCTCAACATTCTAGCATTTGACTAAAGCTGACTAAAAAAAAAAAAAATATTTTTCACTTTTATCAGACTGTATAATCTCCTACCATGCACTGATTACACAGCTGAATAGTCAAGTTTCCTTAACTGCCTCCTAATATCAGTTAGACCCAAACATCCCTGTTTTGCTTCGATTCCAAATTATTTCAGTGTTCCAGGCACTACATGCTTTGGCTAAGAACTCTTTCCATTAAAAGCCAAATCTGTAAAACATTAGAAAGATTTATTAAGCCTTACTCTTGATCACCTCTTTTACTCCTGAAGTGCAATTGATTTTTTTTTTTTCAGACTCTCCAAGACTATCTATCTTTGTATGTGTGTGTGTGGTTATAAACAAAGAGTAGCATACTTTGTCATAAAGATGTTTGCTCCAGGATTATTTTAAAATTAATTATTTGCACATGATCTCTGTTTTCCTTTAGCTATTCAGAGTAAATGGATAACTGAAAAAGGTGGCAGGGCAAATGAATCACGACCTTGAGATTGGTATGTTCCCACAGCCTGGGCTGTTCCTCTTCCCAATAACTCCATGTCCAGAATAGAAAGGCCAGGGCTTTATTTACACCACAAAATATGTGAGTAAAGGTTCTGACACTCTCCCATTGGACATCATTTGTTTCTCTGTCTGAAGGCTATGCTGAAATTCCTTCTTTACAGATGTGAGTAGAATCTCTGTTTGGCTGGTCAAGAATTTTCCTGCAGCTCAGGAGCAACTCTGAGTCAGTCATTTCATGTTCATATTCCAAGGTACCCTTGCTCTTAGTGCTCCCTTAGACATTGACTGATGTAGTTACATTCAGTTATCTTCACATACAGAGCATCTTCCTGTCTCAGATGACTGACTTTGGGTTGATTTTCAAATGATTTACAGCTCATCAGGCACAGATATATGGTCTCCATTTATGTAGCTGTGTTCTACTCAGAACACTGTTGTCTCCTGAAAAACAAAGCCTAGAGATAAATAAGCCACATGTTTCTGTGATGCACTGTGCCCCCCTGCCTTTTTTCAGGTCGTTTATTTTATACTGACCTTTCTTCTCGCTGAATTCACGTCTGCTCCTGTTCGGGTGTAATCGTAATCATGTTCACATTGCATCCAAGCTTCTGACTGCAGTTGGCTCAATATCACAGTGTAGGTGGGGTTTTTTGTTTGTTAGCTGGATTTCAAACCATTAAGATTCTATGAGAGTCAGTGCATTTACGCTGCTCTTAAATCAAAAGACAGTGATGAGTCTGCGTAACAGAAGCACAAGAAACTCTCGTAATAATAAAAATTAGACCCATCATATATTACTCTGAAGACACAAGCACATGACTTTCATTCCAGGCTGCTGAAACATTTCACTGTAGTTTAATGCTTTTCTGTCTTGCGTAGGACTGTGAGATGTAGCTGTTTATATACCATTTTGATACAAACGTGAAAGGATTATAAACAGTTGTTTAATGTTGATAATTCCATGTACACTCCTAGGATTATTATTTTACTTAAGGATCAAACTGGCTGTTGTGATATCCACTTGAATGCAAACATTTCCTTCCTGTCTACCACCAAGCTAGATACTACAAACTCCTCATATTTATATCCCTGATCAAATAAAGGAGAAAGTTGTGAAATATTACTCCAAGCAGACATAACAGTGCTTTTGGCAAAATGACATGGTAGAGTCTTTCATCGTCTGGCCACATGAAGAAAACAGTATATTCACAGTATATAATTGGAGGCAGGCAGACCAATTCTGTTTTTAAAAAAAAGGTGTGTTAGCATCTGCTCTCCCTGTCTGCCATATAAAGCTTTTTATATTCACAACTGAACTCTACTGGGACAGAGAATAAAGCAATATGCTGTGAGCAATCCCACTACTGTTCAAAATACAGCACTTTTGCAGAACTCCACAGAAATAAAAATCACATGGAACAGGGTGTGTGAAGTTCACTAGAAAATACTGAATTCAAGTTGTCTTCTAACCAAACCAGAATTAATTTGAGCAGAATAGTGGGGAAAGAATGTACATCTTGGTGAAATAATGAATGCAAAGACCAAGTTATCAATCGTAAGAAACAGGAATAGAAGGCTGCTTTGAGAAACAAATAAGGAAAAAGAAAAGGAGAAAAAAAAAAAGAAAAAAAAAAAAAAGAAAAAAAAAAAAAAAAAAAAAGGAAGGCAACAACAGAACCTGCTCCCTTCCAGGCTGGCCATCCCTGGACACTGAACAGGCTGCATGGCGTCCAGTCTGCCTTCCCCAGTTTCCAAGGAATCCACACCACCTGAGAACTGAAATCCTTGCAACAGCTTGTACAATGTTACATCCAAGTACTACTTTAGATACCATGTACCAGCTGTGACTACATACCAATTCAAAATATTTTCCAAGCGTTAGACAGGTTGACCTCTCCTTCAGGTCAAGTGAGACAAAAAATAGATGATGTATACTCTGCATTGTCTGTAATTACTACTTACCATCTGTAAGGATGAGTAGTTTTTCCATATTCATAGAGAGTGCACAAATAAGAGCTACCTGACTGAACTATGAGTTTCATCCGAGCTCTTGCTCTTCTCTGCAAATCTACCATTAAAGCTTTTTTCCCAACTTTTTCAAGATGGTTCTTTTCTCCTTTTGTTCTCCCTCTACATTTTATTTGATTTTTTTTCTGAACTTTCCCTGAAAGTAAAATTCCTGTGTTTTAGTTCTGGCCTCACCAAAGCCTTACAAATAACTTTTTGGGTGTGTTCTCGGTGACAATACTTCAGTGTGTAACTCCAATTTACGTTATCTTTTTAAAATTCTTTCTAGTTAACTTCTTGTTCAATTGCAGGAATAAGGAGTGTATGATTGTTTTAACTTTTTATTCATATTGCTTTCTGTGTGGGTTTTCTTTCTTCTTAAGTTTAATTGAACCTCTTTCTGCTGAATTTAAGAACAATATGACCATGACTTTAGCATAACAATTCTCTGAGTAGTGTTTGGTTTTAGGATAGCTTTGTGATTTGTCCAGAAAGCTTTTAATAAATGGGCCAGGGGAAAATTTCCTTTCTTCAGGCATAACATGCCAAAAGAAAGGTATTTTTTGTTATTGTTCCTGCTGCCAAGCTGTCCTGAAGATTTGACTGTTCTGCCTCTGGAGAAGGGAACATTTCACTACTGGGAGAGTTGTTTTTATTACATCAAAATATAAAATAATGTGGACGTAACTTAGAATCTTGCTGCAGGTTATTCCTAAGTGCTTATGTGCTTGTGTTCTTTTCTGGAGTCTAATGAAAAGGCTGTTTTGTAAGTGAATTCACTATTTTTTGAATAATGCTAAAAAGTAGCCAGTTTTGTTGGGAGCTGAAGTGAAAAAGAGCCCTGGCTAAATTTGAGGATATGGTAAAGGAGTCCACATTTTGCTTTTCCATGCAGAACACTTACCCTGTTCGTCTGGTTACCTACAACAGAAATATAAAGGCTGCTTTTCATGGTGCAGCTTTTATCCTGGGTGTGTTTCTGATATGGCATCATAGCATCATTTGTCACCACTAACAGTTCCAATGTCAAAATGCCAGGCAAGGACCCTGTCAGGTGAGACATTCTGACTAGGAAAGCAGTCCAGTGCCCCTTGTCCTCTAACAGAAAGCTTTGTCTGCTTGGGCTTTAGCTCAGCCTGTACGTACTTGAATGTAGTGCTATTCCCACATGCAGAAACGCTGTGGTTTAGTGTAATAGTTCCAACAGTCTGTGTGTGACTGAGTGAAAATGAGCTCAGAGGAGCCAATAATAAGAATATGTGACCTGGGACAAAGGTTGGAGAGCTTTCATTCTAAAATTCTTCTGGGTAGTTGATTAAATATTCACCCCAACTTTTCATGCAATAGAAAATTTACTAACTTAACAGATGGCTTATAAGCAAAGGATGAAGATCATCTACCACATTTTATAATATATGCAAGTATTGGATGATGCTGATTTTGGCAGATGTTTGTATTTCAGAATGAAACTGTTTATGCATATAGATAGTGCACAGATAATAACTGCCTTCTGAGTTGGCTTCCTTTAAAAATCAGAGATGAGAGAAAAATCTGTCCCCTCATTTAATTTATCCTGCTCATAGTGCAGACCTGGTTCTTAAAAACCCCAGAGCTGTGTCCTTTAAAATTGTTTTGCAATGAAATAAATTTTGATCTTTTTTGACCCCAAACTCCTGAGCAACAGACATCTTCAGATCAGTCCTGCACAATTTCTCATCCTCTTCTCTTAGATGACCATGATTTCTATTTCCAGCATGATGTTTATGCACAGGTATAAGGCTGGCTTAAGTATTGCATACACTGGGAAAGCAACCAAAGATGAGTCAGTAGTGGAAACTATTTAATATTGGGAAAACAGATTGCAGAAGCATTTCAGAAAGTAAGGCTGAGACTCATGACAGTTCCTGAAACAATAGCAAGATAACTTTATGCCATCTATACTGATATTTAAGCATGTCAAACCAATTCAAGGAAGCAGTTTCTTAAAATGAACTTCTTTAGTAGTCACATCTCCATAAATGAGACTGCACCCTTCTGTTACTGGCCAGTAGTGTAGATTGACTGCTTCTGTAAGTCAGCTTCTTGGCTCCATTACAGATTTTACTGTCTCTCTTGGAATGTTTTCCACTACAAAAAAACCCTTGGAGGACTTTAAGTGCTTCTCCATGCCCAAGAGATTTTGCACATCTAGCTTTCTCTGCATTTTATCTAGTTTCTGCATTTTATCTAGTTTTCAAATTACAAGGTGGAGACCATGTCTAAAGCAAACACACAGTTCTGGTCTTATCCATCTCAAAGAGAATCCAAAATAACCTTTTATCCTTTTGCTGCTACTCAAGGCAGCATGCAGTGAATCTGGTGGTGAGCTTTGTCTGACAAACACTTTGTGCTTTGTGCTGGGGGTGCTGCTGGTTGTAGTCACTAGAGAGCAGTGGCTGTGCACAGAGTGGGATTTGGCTCTGTACTTTCATAGGCTGGCTGGTGTTAGGCATCCAGATTTCACTGAAAGCTGAAGTGCTTTGGAAATTTGTGGCTGATGTATTAAGTCAATTCTTTTCCTTTCTGTCTGCAGACCAGCCAATTCAATATGCCCATTCCAGTTTTGAAGACGGAGTTGCAAAACTGACTGTCCAAGATGCCCTACCAGAAGATGATGGAATCTATACTTGTCTGGCTGAAAACAACACAGGACAGGCATCTTGCAGTGCTCAGGTCACAGTCAAAGGTGAATATCTCAGACTATTGTAATTACTACAATCACACAATCTTTTTAAACAGAAATAACTTTGGATCCTTAACAGAGGTGATTGTAAGTGGATTCCATGTTTTTCCAAGCTTTTGTCAGCTGGGTACCTCTTCTTCCCATTACAGGTATGTGCAACTTAAGTGCTTAAGCACTGTGTAAACTAATAACCACGTTTCAGAAAAAGGAATTAGTGCTTTGACCTTCCCAAGGGCTTTGTGTACAGAGCAGTGAGGCTGTTCTGGAAAAGGTTTACCAGTGCAAGAAAGGACTGGGACAGCTGAAAGAGAAAAATACCTGCAGTACCACCAATATCAGCCCTCAGAGAATGTTACAGGGAGGAGGTAGATGCTACTCCTTTCTCCTGAAAGGCAGAGCAGAGACCAATGCCAGGGACTACAGTTTTGATAGCAAATGCCAATATTCTTGTTCTGTTACCAGGATTTATCAGATATAACTCTGAACAGGCATCTATCAGCTAACTTATAGATAACTCTAAATAAGTGGAATTTTGGTAGTGAAAGTACCAGAAGAACATTGTAGTAAGCAATTGAGGTGATCTGTTGTCTCAGAAATCTGGCAAAGAACTGATTTGACAGAATTGATTTGTTCATGAAAGCCATAATTCTGTACTAGAATGTCAACAAATACATTCTAAAAGACCAGAGTTCAAAATGAAGAGGTGACAGAATTCCATTGATAAATTCAACAGTGAGGTAGTATCCATCAATATCATGGTCTTTATTCTTTCAATCTCATCTGGCATCAGTCTATTCAGGTGTTTTGTTTCATGGCCTGGAGATTATCCCCTCCTGCCTCTCCCTCCCTCTACAAACAAGCCTGTATTTGGTATTTTTCACCTGCAAATGATTTTTCCCCAAAGTTATAAGAGTTTGTCACTGCCTGTCCAACAGACTGCTGAGTGACAGCTGCCAAGGGAACTATTCCTTTTGTTTATGACAAAATAATGCCTTCCCTAAATTTGTAAATTCAGTTTGGTGTAAAATGTACCCTGATCCCTGGGATTTCAAGATTTGTCTTTGTTCACCAGTGTTCTGGGGTATTTGTCTACAGCTCTTTAGTGCTATGCCTGCACCTATGCTGTATGACAAGGTTAAAATAAAAACAATAAATAAAAAAAGTCATCTGGTAAACCTATGAGTTAATTTCTTGATCACCAAATTGGAAATATAGTCATCCCCTCTCCACCCTCCCATCCTGAAAAATTACATGAAGTAAGAAAACATCAATTTAAAATAAACCTGAAATGAATCTTTTCTCAAAGTTATCATTTATGATTATCCTGATGCATTTCAACTGCATTAGCTAAAGGCCAGTGAAGAGTGGTCCACCTCAAGGAAGCTGTTTTTGACCTGAGGCTTTCTGTTCCTTGACTGGGACTCAGAAACCAAAGGGACGGTCCCCTCTTACAGAACATTTCTGAGTTATTTTAGGGCTGACAGGCAATGCTAACATGGGAGCTTTTCCTTGGGCTTGTGTGCTCTGCTGAGCTATTTCAGGCCATGGAGTCACTGTTGGATTCCTCTTGCACTTTACAGAGTCTGGGGCTGGAAGGCTGCATTGCCCCCATCATGGGGAGTTAGTTTCTCTCATCTGCATCCCGTTCTATTTTCTAGGAGTCATGGCGTAGGGAGGGGGAAGAATAAGAGCAGAATTAAGAACATACATGACAGGCTGTCAAACTACATGTTCAATATTTTTACAGTTTTAGCTATCCTGCCTTCTACCCTAAAACGTGTCCCTGTGGCCATGAGGATTACAGTAACTTTCCCCAAAACTCAGATCAATGTGGACTTTTCTGCCAAAAATAATACCAAATTTATAATCTAATTTCCAAATCTCTTATGTGTTTATGTATATTTTTCCATCAGAATCTCTACCAAAAGCTTCTTGCATTAGAGTTCTCTGAGTCTCTGAATGCTGCTACTAAGGTTTTTCTAATTGCTCAGCCTGTGCAAACAGATTACAACAGAAAATGGTTGTATGTGCAGAAAGGGAGAAAACTTAAAAAATCCTCTCCTGACCAAACACTGATTTTTGAAATAAAGTCTGTAAAATTATTCCTGAATTGTACCCCATCCTTACCTAGGTCCTTTTTGTCTCCAAGATGATTTAAGGATGTCAAGTTTGCTGCAGTGCTCAGTTTGTTCATTCATTATTAGAGAAATATTTTCCTTTTGTATGTGAGAAGTAAGCCATATTTAATCTAAGAACGAATGGATGTTCTTGGCATATAATCAGTATCAGACCAGTCTCAGAATCCAGCTTTTCCTTAACTTGCTTCTGTGGTCCTTGGACACATCTCTGTCGAGGTCTACATTTCACTTCATACTGCCATTTTTGGCTCTGCTATTCTACTGCAGCAAGGATCTCATGAAGGGATGTATGTATTCTGATCACTGGGGAAATTTTACCTGGAGTGAATGGCCTCTCTTAACAGTAAAATTCAATTTTATTTTTCTAAATGAAATTCAGCTCACACATAACTCAGAAAAGTTAGCAGCAAGGCTAGTGAATGTCAAACTGTTCAATTCACATCTGAATTGAATAGTACAAGATGATCCTTATCTACTAGTAGGTTACAGGTGTTATCTAACCACACACCATGTTTTCTAATCAACTTCTGTGCATTCTTTGCCTTTTTGATGGTCTATTACTTTGTTTTTGTGAAAGGAAGTTATTGTAGGAAACATTTTAAAGGTCCTTTGCCCAATAAAGGGTTACTGTTCTAAGTCCAGTTAAATACAAGAATGGGATTTTTTCCAGTAGTTTCAGCATGATTTGCATTGGGCCCTGGATAATTAGCTAAGCTAATTGTGGCATAACTTTCCTTCTAAGTCATCAGTCTCAGATTCATTTATGGTTGTCTTTTTCTTCCTTATTATTAAGCAGGATAAATTCTGTCTAGCACTGGGCAGCCTCAGTATTACTCCTTTTTTTTTGTATGGAAAACAGTGAAGGTACCTTAGTTGTTTGTAGGAGGCTTTTGGCACTGTATCAAAAAAAAAAGTCCCACATTTCATATGGATGCGATTTATATTGAAATGCAATGGTTTTAAAAAATTCAAATTCATCAGTCTTCTGCTTATTTAAAGTGAGAAATTACCATATTCAGATCACTTCAGATCTCTCTACTTAAGTAAGTGATCTGAAGGCTGAGAAAATTGGGGTAGATCCATTAGGTAGTGGAGAAACTAAGTTAATCAAGGTGAAGCTGATTTGGGCCTTGGAAAGGACTAAGCAGACAAGGTGAGCCCTGACAGCTGTCCTCCCTCTGTCAGCAATTTCTCAAAGCTGACACACAGGGTAGAGAGGAACTACAGAGACTGAGCAGAAAAAACAGCTTAACAAATGTCTTCACCATGAGAATTATTTCTAACTGAACCTCGCAGTGAGTGGGGTGCACTGGGTAAAAGTATGTAAGCCTGAGAGGTGAGAAACATGGTTCAGTGTTATTCAAACAATTATAGCTATTCCTGAACTGGTACCATTTGCTACTAAATGTAGGATGATTTTTTTATTATGCATTGTTTTCTACACAAAGGAAAATCAGAATTTGGGAGGCTTTGGAGCTGATGCACATTTTATTTTTAAAGTTTTTAAACAACATGTACATAACTGATTTGTTCCTGTTATTGTATGTCCAAGCTCTTGTATTTGGTGTTCATATTTTCACATTTCATATTACAATTTTCTTATTGTCCTATGATATGAAAATAGGTATACAAGCCATTTTGAAATACACCAGGCATCCTACTTAAAAAAAAAAGCAAACTAACCAGCTCAACACGAAAATCCAGGGTACATTTAGGTCACCTGAAATATATGGTGATTATACACTGAAGGGGATTGCAGATACTCAGGTTTATTTATGAATTTATTAATCAGGCTATGAATAAATTATAAAGTTATTTATTATGAATTTATTTATAATTTTTAATCAGGGTGATTGAATAGTTTAATCAGTTTTTGATGAATAGGAAACTGAGGTGAGGAAAAGTTAATTTACTCTGGATGTATATGTGTAGTGAGTTGGTGTTACTGTTTTGCTGAGGTTGTGACAATCAGAGTATAAAAGCAAGACGGATGGAGATGGTAACTGGTATGGTTGGAAGGCAAGGCCAGCTCCCAGGAATGGTGACAGTTCTCCAGGTCTGCCTCATTCCTGAGATAAGCCCTCTTATATGTGGTTGTCTGACAGTTAACTAATCACTGACAAGGAGTTATAGATCAGGTCCACCTGTACAAAAATGTGTCAAAGGGATATTTAATTACCTGACATTCACACCAGTGCCTGGGTGTGCTACACATGATTATGGACTGCAGGGAGAGTGGGAAGAGTGTGGGCTCTGTTGTGCCAAACCTCATCAATACTGCATGTGGGAAGCTTCTTTTATTTTGCAAACAGACTCTGCACATCAGAGGGGTAGGTGATTGCCTGGCCCAGTTTTCTCTAGGTATGGTATCAAGCTAGAGCACTTGCTGGGACTCCTAGGAGAATGTCCTCTGCCTTGCAGCTCTGCAGTAAATGACAAACAAAATACCTGACCCACTGCACACTCCTGGAGATGTCTGCAGCCTCCCTGCCCCAGGCAGCAGCACTGGCTCTTTCTAAGATGGAGCACATGAGGTGTGGGCAGCGAGAGCAGCAGGGCAGGCTGGCAGCCACGGTGTTTCTGTGGGCTCTAATGCCCTGCAGCCACACATTCCTGCTGATGCTTGTTTTCTGCACACTGCTGTTTTTTTGTTTGTTTGTTTCTTTTCTAATACAGGCCTAATACTAAGCAAACACTATTCAGCAGATAGTGCTGCTCCTGCTTATTAGCTCTTGACCTCATTTCTCTTTCCCTGCCAGCAGTGCATTTGCCTGGACTTACATCTGTTCCCCTTTCTCCCCCACCACTTTCTGTTCATGCTTTTTTTTCCCAGTGCAGCCTCCCCAGCATAAGTGTCTATGTTGGGAAGGCTGTAGCCCTTCCAAGCCGATTACTGTAGTCATTCATTGCTCACTGGACGAGCAGATTAAAGCCACCTGAAAGCCGGCCACAGTCCCTGCTGCAACCAGTTTATCAGAGCAGCAAAGGGAGATGCTGTCTGAAAAACCAGTTTGTTTTGTTCCTGTCACTCTCCCATCTGGTGTGAGTGGGACCATAAAATATAACCAGGTGGAAGAAAACCTCTCAGGTAGGAATCTTTTCCTTCAGTCATGAGAAATGCTCTCTTCAGGTCGTGGGTTGTTTTTCTTTCTGTCTCAGAATGACCCTTCTTAGACATTAATCGTTTAAAGAAGGTTATCACTGCAATAAGCAGCCTCTCTTTGGGAGGTCACAGCTCTGTTTCTCTGACATCCATATTTCTGATGAAGGTAAGCAAAGAACACGCTTACTTGCCAACACTCTGAAACGTTTGTGACAGCTTATCAAAGCCACTGCTTATTTGAAAGCATTTTGCTTTATTTCAAGCATAAGTGACTGGAGATGACTTTACAAAATATGCCAGTCTAGTCCTATTAAGTGTCCAAAAGCATTCCAGACCAGTAGCTGGGTGGAACCACTTGTCTGTGTAAGAATTGGTTTCAGAGCACTAAGTGAAAGGGAGAGGGGTTTTGTTACTGCATTGAAAAGTCAGAGGTAAACTGTCATAAGCGTCAAAAAAAAACCTCTGTTGCAAAACTTCCAAGAGTGCCCCAAAGATCTCAGTCCCGCACTCTGTATGGTTTATCAATAGATATAACCCTTCTAAGTTTGGGGTTATTTTTTTTTAAATTGCTTTCTTGCAGGATCTCAAGACCAAATGTGGAACAGAATGCCAGCTAGAAACCAAAACTGAAAGGCAAAAGGAAAATATGTGTGAAAGCTCTTAGTGATAGAAGATGTGCCATCAATGTAAAAAATACACTCTAAAGACAGTTTCTTATTATAAATAATTTCCATAAAAAGGGGAACCAAATTTGGATAAAAATGAGGGATGAGTGCATGCAGAATAAGAAAAATTTAAATGCCAGAAATTGCATTAGCATTTCTTATAAATGAAATTAAAAGGTGAGATGCTGACAGAAAAAAATAATTTAAAAGACAAGAAAGAAAATAAAAAACTTACCCTTAAATCAACTGTGACACATATTTAAATACTGTGAGCATTAAATTATTTTGTACTAGAATAACAGAAAACAGATGATTATTATAACAGTAGGGAACAGCCCTGCATTGGTCAAAGGGCAAACTGTCCCAGCTTGGATTGCCAAATTCTATATTGTTCTAAGTTTCAGCTGAAAACTGGAAGTCATCAAAATACATATAAAACCTGTTCACTGAATATATGCCTGCGTAATTTTGAAAGCAGGGGTGTGATGTTACCCCAAAGAATGTTTTCAAGAGCAGCTGCTGTGGATTAGCTAACGGGAACTCCAACAAGACTCTGGGTTTTTTTGGTTGGTTTTTTTTTTTTTTTTTTTTTTTTTCAGAGTAGTGTCTTGGTTCAAAATATTTTTAATATAAATTAATCAAGGAGAGAAAACTAACCACAAGCAATGCCATACTAGAGCTACCTTATCTTTTACGGACTTAAATGCCAAACAGGTTTTGATTTAGAATACCTTTCTAACACCAACTTATACCCAGAAATTCAATGTTGTTGTGTTTTTTTTCTTTTTTCCACTTTGTATTAGTCTAACATCAAATTTGGTTTCTTAGCTCTCAATCTGAGTCTTATTTGTCTTTGAGGGATTCCTTAACAGCATTCTTAGTACAGTGTCCTTTTGATTTCTCTCCCAAGAGAGGCGCTAAACTGTTTTAATATTACCACAGGATAACTAATTTTATTGCCAGTGTGGATTTGCCAGAGAAGGGAAAGACTGAAGGGGCTGTAATTCTTTAGATCAGTGGCATCTTCAGGGACACATGTGCTTTATGTGATTGCCTGTTCTTACTGTGCTTCCATTGCATTTCAGCTCATGCTGAAACTGCCCAGGTTTTTTCTAATGGAACTGGTATATCCATACATCACAACTCCCTGCTATTAAATTAAAATCTACCTGGGCAGTCACACAAGAATTGAGACTATACATGTGAATGTGAAATAGAACTGCCTCAGTAGAATGCATATTTTCACTGTGGAGCTGACCTGGCTTGATCTAGTGTATGTGAGGCACCTTTCCTGAAGTTCTCATTGTCAGACTGGTATCTAATGGTGGGGAATTTGTTAGCAGTGGACAGCAGAACTGCCTTATAAATGTATTTGGTAGGTATACAGGCTCTCAGGCCTTCCATGGAGATGCTGTCTGTGACAGTGACAAAAGAGCAATTACTTGATGTAAATAACTTGCAAACAGGGTAAGTCATTAATAAGGCAGACAGTTCTGAAGGCAAAAGCAAACACCACTTTGGCTGCAGAAGCTTCCAGTGAGACTGTCAGGGAGGAATTTGGTCTGCTAACTGCAAAGTGGTCTGCTATGAACCCAGACATCTATTTTGTATCTGACCCCTGCACTCTTCCTGGAGCTTTCTCCTGAGGAGGGGAAGCAGAGAGGGAGGTAGGGAGGTGCAGTTCTCTTCTCTCTGGAATCCAGCAATAGGACTCATGGGATGGTTGAAAGCTGTTGCAGAAGTTCTGGCTGGATATCAGGAATCATCTGTTGAGAGGGTGGTCAAACACTGGAATAGGCCTAGAGAGGTGATCAACGCCCCAAGCCTCTCAGGGTGTAAGGGGTATTTGGACAATGTCCCAGACAACAGGCTTTAGCTTTTGGTCTGCTCTGAACTGGTCAGGCAGCTGGACTAGATAATCCTTGTAGACCCCATTCACCTGAGACAGTCTATTCTATTCTGACTGTTCACCCACATCACGATTCTTCCTTGCACCAAAAGGTGCAGCCTTTTGATAGTGGGATTTCTGGGGTGCCATCTCAGTTGCACAGAATCATAGAATATGCTGAGTTGGAAGGGACCCATCAGGATCATCGAGCCCACTCCTGACCCTGCACAGGACACCCCAAGAATCCCACCATGTGCCTGAGAGCCTTGTCCAAATGAGGCTTTAACTCAGGCAGGCTTGGTGCTGTCACCAGCTCCCTGGGGAGCCTGTTCCACTGCTCCGCTGGAACAATTCAGTTTGTTGCAGAACAAACTGAGCTGGCAAAAGAGGTTAAAAGGCTGACCTGGTGGCATCCTCTACAGAGGAAAGACCCTGGAAAGAAGGAGCATACATGGAGCTGCAGGATAGGGCTGGAAGCCTAGCCAAGAGTAAAATAAAAATTTCCAGACAAGATAAAGTGGAACTTGGTCTCCTTTGTATATCCCCAACCACTCTGACTGGTACAGGCTTAGGGCATTGTCAGTCTTAGGTTAATAGTTTTTCTGTGTCATGCAAGGGCAGCATACAGACTTTAACTTGTCCCAGCTCTTAAATCTTATCTTCCATTTACAAAAAACAGACTATAACTGCAAAAAAAAAAAAAAAAAAAAAAAAAAAAAAGTGTAAATAACATTGCTAGGTCATTGAACATGTAGTTCTCATGACCTAAGTTTGCAAAATGCCATACTAACCTGAGATCTTTAATGAAGCAGAAATGTTCCTAGATGTCTCAGGAACATAAAGGCCTGATACATTTTTATGCCCTTATAAATCAAGTTTTGAATTTTCGAAAAACTCGCAGAAAATGTTGTGCCTCAGGCCTGAGGCAAAGACACTTTACAGAAAGACAAATGTGTGTCTTCATATAAATTTTCTGCCTCATAAAATCTCTTAACTTTATAGTTGTTAGCTTAAGATTTAGTAATGGCTGGATTTGTTTACACCAAAAACATTTGAGGATGTGAAACTCTCTTCAAGCTCGAGATCTGTGTGTGAACCCAAGTCTTGTTTTGAGAGGTTTTAGTGGAATCTGGTGCTTCTCTCTCTCTGAGCCTGCTCCCACAGAGCTTTTTGAGTTAAGCATTCTCCTCAGCTCAGTTGAGTTATTAGCCTGTGAGCCAGAATGGTCTTTAAACACCATAAATGGTAAATGTTGCCGAGGCAGCCCTTCCGCACGGCTCGGAGCAGGCATTAGTTGGCAGTCAACCTCACAATGCTGGCAAACAGATCCCTCCAGTATAATTAAAACTCTTGTAAGACTAAACATTGTGAGTTTTTGCAGTGTTCTGAACATAAGGCAGCAAACTCTCTATTCTTTGCATGTCCTTGACTTGTGACCAGTTGTAACCCTGGCCTTGGGCACTGAGCTGCTGCACTGGAGCTGTGTGTAAATGCAGTGCTATAGCTGACCCAGCTTGAGCTGGGGGCTAGAAAGGCCAGTCTCCAGAAGTTCCTTCCAAACTCAATTATTGTGTGATTCTGTGCAGTGCTCAGCAAGCTGAAGTCCTGATATTTCAACAGGAGATATCAGCATTCTGCAGCTCACATGAAAATGCCTTCAGTACATCAGGGTAGGCAAATGAACATGAAAATTTCCTAGGCTAGATGATGTCTCTGAGTACAGCCCAGGTAAAGCCCAGGTCTAGTCTTTGGAAACCTTCTTAAAGTTTGCATCCTCATATGGATATTCTTCTTCAATTTCAGCAGCAAATCTGGGAATGGCACAGTGCAATTATTGATTCTTTTTTTCCTTCTCTCAAGGATATAGATTTATCTGTGTCTTTTACCTGAGAATATAAATAGTTGGTTGCATAATTGCCATTAAACTGGTACAGGTGTATTGTGCAATTGACTTGTACTAGGTTAACTGTTCAGTGCAGCATGAATTTTCCCCTTTTCTATTAGATATGCACCTTCACCTCAATAACTCACCATTGCTTATCAATATAAATATGTTTACAAATATGCTCAAATTCTAAGTCCTGATCCAAGTCAAGGCTTTACAAAATTCAGGTTTATTTTGGTTTAGACCCGCAGCTAACATTAAAACTCCTCTTGCAATAACTTCCAGTCTGCAGATATGCAAGGACTGTTTAAAACCTGAATTGAGAAAATTGAAATAAAAGGAAAGCATTTTTTATCACCCTAAAATTCTAATAGTACAGGTTAATAAATACTCCAAATTTGTATATAGAGATTATCTTACTATTGATTACACAAATACTGGAACACAGATTAGTAGAAATAGTTTTACATCAAAGATAACATATCTTTTCCCATTGCCATCTGAATATGCCGAGAATCTGTAATTTTCCTAAGAAATTGAAAGAGTTTGAATTCTCCTTAATCTCTATGCATTTAATGCAGTAAGTGGCTTTTTTAAACATAGATTTAAGTGCTTATTAGAGTGCCTTTCTAATAAAAAATGAACCCTTGGAGGTAAGGGAATGTGATGGGAAAAGCCTATATTCCTTTTGCTTTGTAGAAAATATATATGGGTATAAAAAGTAACATTTACATGCTTTGCTTACTATTTCTGGTCTCTCGGGCTGTTTCCCACCGAGTTGTGCATCTTATTACTTACTGTAATATTAAAGCCTGAGGAAAGGCAAAAAACAGGAAACTTGTAAGTGGGATCATTGTGTTGGACTTTTAAATCTATCACCCTGTGTAACACCTTATCAAAAATCTGTTGAGATGACAGAGAGATCACTGTCCACCAGAAAGGCCCCAGCTGGGCTTACACATTGTGCCAAGCTCTGTGCAAAAGTTGTTCTCTGTCAGATGCCTGTCAGAAAATCTTACAATAGCTCTCTTCTGTATTATCTTACACGATTTGACCTGCATGAAACCAACAGCTGTGGTTGTAAAATGGTGGCAGCTTTTGTAAGCTGCAATAAAGTAAACTAGATGCGAGGTCTGAAAAGAAGTCATTGAAATGTATCTGTGTTTTATCAAGCCCATCTATGGGAGCAGTAGGTAGGGCTCTCTGATGTCCCCCATGAACTGCCTCGGCGTGATGCGGGGGGGAGGAAATTGAGTGCACCAGCAGAAGCTGATTGAGGAAAGGAAAGGGACAGAGAAAATTAACTGACAGAGAAATTTTTAGTTACTGTGTGTTGACTCTTACGTTCTTTGTTTTCATTACTAGAGATGAACCTACTCCTACATGAGAGCAGTAAGACTTAAGAGTGATGAGGGAGCTATTAAATGGCTATAGGTGATTAGAGAGCATTAACATAATAGACAGAGATCAGATCTCCTCTTTTTCCACATCCAGTTGAATAAGCTTGAGGATGCATAGATACATAATGAAGTCATGCCCTTATGCTAATGTCAAACAAAATTTCCCTTAGGTTCCAGATTTCCTTTCTGGTGCCAGATGTGCCGTATTTTTATTGTCCATAGTTTTGGCAGCAAAAATACCCTGCAGTGTTACGAAAGAGGATGTTGCAGCCAGAAGCAGAGTGACTTGCAGTATCTCAGATGGGAGCTTTGCCTCTGCCTTCTTCCTTTCCTCCTGTCCTTCTGCTTTGGGCTCTGAAGCCAGCACCCCCTGAGAGCATATGGATCTTGAACCCCAGCAGAGTTTATGTGCTCAAAGGGACTTTGTAGGAATGAGGGAAGGCAAGCACTAATCCTTGCCAGGACTTTCTGTGCAGTTTGTTACTTGTGTCCTGTTTTCAGTTCTGCTTCCCTACTATTTTCCTGATACAGGTCATGGATTTTGTTCCTGATGTATGAAACTAGCAAGCACCTAGCAGTGGCCAGGGAATGTGAACTTCTATGGTTGTTGTAAGGGGTTGCCACCCCTTTGCAAAGAGTTTCTAGTTTTTTGTGTATGGTTTTCCTTTCAATATTTTACTGTCAAAATAAAGCCAGGTGTTTTCAAAAGGAAGTAAAATCACACGGTATCTTTTCAACATAAATAGGAATAGGAGTTATTTGCTTAATCTCAAATGATCAGCATTCCATCTTTTCACTCCAAAATCAATTTTATTGCTGTTTTTCCAAACAAGACCTGTAAGGCTAAAATTGAAGTAACCCTTAGGAATATTATATGTAGATTACTGCTATTACTATGTAAAATTGCAAAATGTTAAAGCATTCATCAGACAAACACTGAGTCACTGCATAGTGCTATCATAAATAAACAACTAAAAGCATTTACAAGCTTTGGAAGAATTTAAAAATAGTTAACATTCAGGCTTTGTAATTTGGCCTCGGCATGATTGTATCAGTCCCTTCTGAGAAAATGCAACATTTTAGACTAAATAACAGAATTAAAATGGACTGTGTTGTCTTGTGTAAAACATCTGTGTGAAACTAAAGTTGTCCGTAGTAATTTCAATTTTTTCCAACTCTAGAAGTCCATAACATCAAATTCTAAGTAAAGGAAGATTATATTAAATGAGCCTCTATGGTTTCTTAATGAAATAGCATTTATGGGTTTGAACTAAAGTTTTTTTTAATTGTTTCTGCTACATCAAGAAATATTTGATGATTTTTGTGATATTCTGATTAAATTATTGGTACAAAATGCTACTGATTAACATATACACTTGTAAACAACTGTAGCATAAGATTTGCGATCCCCTTTAAAGCTATGTATTTTTAGAGTAGGGGGAAAGCTTTTGTTTTGAAGAAACTGTTCAAGTTGCCATGAAATCAGACTTATTAGCCATATATTTGCTGTATCCTTGATGACACACGTTTGGGTAAGAATACTGGTTGTTTTAGCCATGAGAGCTTCTAATTTTTGAGCTCTTATGTACAACAGATTTTTGTATCTGTTGGTAAAGAAATGTCTTCACTTGCCCTGTGCTCCAAAGAACAGCAGCAATACAAAGTGAGATGCTTTTACTCCTGCCTTACAACAGGAATTGAAAAATCAGGTTCTTCAGGGACTAAAGGACTAATCTTCAAGGACTAAATCAAAGTGTATATGCATTTTTATATGGTACATTTACAAGGATAGGAGTGTTTTCTGAAAGCTGCTTTTCTTTTCTGTCCCAGGACTAAGCCTTGAGTTTTCATTATTTCAGATGTAATGATCCATCTTAATGTTCTTCATGATTACACTCATTCCCTCCAATGAAATAGCTCTTCAGTCTCTCCAGTAACTTTTCTTGTACTCAAGCTCTATTCTTTAAAGTTTTTTACTACTCACATCCCACAGACTTCTATTTTTTTTATACTTTCCATCCTAAGTTTCTGTTTAAGCACAGAATTGGTCTTCACAGGAGGTCAGCAAAAACCTATGCAGTGCTTAAATTTAGTGTAAACACTATTATTTTTTTAAGATTTGTGCAGTGGTGAGGCCGGTTCTGACTCCCTTTATTTCAATTTGAAAGGTTCCCTTACAAAGAGTGAGCACTGGTCAGTAGCAATGGTGAGTTGATTTTCATCCTTTCAGTCCTACAGTTTGCTCTTTTTGGAGTAGATGCCTGCACCTGCAGTAAATCTTGATGTCCAATCTCATACCAGTGGGTCTCCTCACTACCATAGGATACATCTGCCTGAGATAACTTAAAAAATTGAGGCCTAAATTTTTTGGGTTTGTGATTCATATATGCAATTATTGTGAATTATTTGCTTGCTTCCATGTAATGTTTACACAGCTCTGTGCAAGAGGTGGTTTTATTCCAGTACATGAATCTTTTCTGTCTGCAGCATGCATTTTGGAGGAGTTAGCATTGCTGAAAAATTCCTTATGGGAAATGATTCTGCTCTGCTTATTCTGTCATTGCTCACACATTTCTTTTTAATAAGCTGAAGCTGTTATACTGTATTGTCTTCCTTGATTATAAAAATCCATTTAATAAGACAGCATGTAGAAGGCATGTGAGTCCAACAGAGCAAAGAGCCAGTTGTGAGAGATGTGGAGTGCTGCTAGGACTTAATTCTGTTTGTACCAGGGCTTTGGGAGAATTGCTGCTAGAACCACTATGAGCAAATTTGTTTCCTGGTCACTATCAAATTTCCTGGGAGTTGGTTCTGGATTTTTTTTTTACCTGTCCTCTGAAGACTTGAACTTTTCTCATCAGACAAAAGATCTGTTTCTTTGTTGGTCTAGAGCCACATCTCTGCTTTTATTTTTCTTTCCCTGCTTTCCTCTTCTTGTATATCTGCCTTCCAGATTTGCAGGGTTATCGGTTATTTCAAAAAATGATAACAAGAACATTTTTTTAAACATACTTTTCATTCATGTTTTTTTTTCCTATGCCTTTTCCTGTCTTACTATTTTATTGGTTTTTTTTTCCTTTTCTTCCTTTGTCTTCTTTTCTTTTTTTTTTTTTTTTTCATTATGTGGATTTCTTCTTTCCCCCACATTTTGTGAGACAAAGTTTCCCTTTGAGGGACTAAGGGATTTCCTGCAAGGCATTAGAGCAGTGAAGGTGCACGTGCGCAGCACTTGTTTGAAGCTGTTTCTCTGAGTGACCATTACAAACCAGAGGGCTATGGTGAACCACAGGAGTTTATTTCTCTAGATGAGTTTCCCCCAACGTCTTGGCTATTTTCTGTACAGCATTCGCCACTTCCAAGCAGGTGCTGTGGGATGCCCTAGGACTGATCAGTGTGGTCTGATGGTGAATCAGGCACTTCAGAGTTGTGCTTCCATAGCACCAATCCAAATGGGTCTCACTCAGGTCCCATATTTCCATTCTCACATGCATCAATGTCTCCCTGCTTAGTGCCAAGAAAAGTCCTGCAGCATGAGCCAGTGAGACAAGATTTTGGCTAGAAAAAGCTTTGCTAGAGAAGAGGAAAAGCTTCCCCTCCAGGCTGCCTCCGAATTTATGTTGAGTTCAAATTACCCCAGTACAAACTTGATTTTTAACCTCCAGGAGGTTCAGTGGGCTTTCTCAGTGAGTTGCTGTCTTTTTTTTCCTAATCGCTAATTTTATGAATTGTGGTTTTTCTCCAGCCTGGCACTTTCTGTCGCTGCAATACTATTTTGGATGTGCTTGATATTCCTTTGAAATTTTTGAAGGTAGGGATAGGCAAAATAAAAATATTTTCACATGTGGATAGAACGTAGGGGTTGCAGTTTTAAAGGCAAGACAAAAGAGGTCTGAACACAAGCTAAACCAAACAAAAAGTGTATCCAAGGGACTGCTAAACATTTATGACTTTTTACATTTGGTCATGATCACTGCTTGGGCTTCAGAAGTGCCTTTGCTCAGGTTTTTAGAGCAGGAGTAGACTTCCTGGTCTGCTGTACCACATAGATCACAGTCAAATGGTCTTGTTTCATAGCCTCTGAATGGCTGTGGCTACTGGAAGCAACATATCACAAATAGACTTAAGAGTAAATTATTTAATTCTAAATTCCCTCAGGATTTGATTGCACAGCCTCAAAAAAAATTTAAAAGCCTTAATCCAACAGTGTGTTTTGTGGTATATATTGATAACCTCAGGTTTCAGTCTTTCCCATCATCAATCAACTGCCAAATTCAAGTACAGGAGAGGAATGTGTTGAACGCAAACCTACTGGATATTGATCATCTAACAATCTAAATGGTAATTACTTACGGAGTTACAAATCCTGTACTGCAGTGAGCTTATATTTCTAACTCATCAATCACAGCAATGGCAACTTGTAACATCCCCTAGGGTTTTCAGATTAATTTAGCAGTGATTACAGGCACTGAATTTTTGATTACATGTTTTTCGGTTGCTTTGCTTTTTTTTTTCTGTTTTTTTTTTTTTTCACCTGAGCATGTGTACTTGGGGAAAAATGAGTGTAATTTCTCAGTGATACTCCCTGATATCTGTTAACAATGATTTAAGAGGATTCTCAGAAGGAGGACAGTTCCATTCCTATTTCTTGTCTTTCTGCTTGGAATAATGGCAAGGCAAAACAGCTATATTAGGTGGTTTCAGTTAATTTTGCCTTCTGAGAGCTGAAGCAAAACCACTGTCTCGACATCATGTTGAGCCTAAGGTCAGTTAAAGTTTGTAATGAAAATTCCAGTAAGGGACCCCTTTTGTTCTTTTTTTGACTTCACAGAAAAGAAGAGCAGCAAGAAGGCAGAGAGTGCACAGGCTGCAAAGTTAAACAAGACTTTTGCACCCATCTTCCTTCAAGGCCTGACTGATCTCAAAGTGATGGATGGAAGTCAAGTGATAATGACTGTGGAGGTATCAGGTGTGTAGCTGTAGAAAAGTATTACTTAAAAATTTTAAATCCTGCTGCAAAGTGTGTGTTTTTTTCCATATTTTTAGCAGATGTCTTTGCATTTGGAAACAATATTTCTAGGAACCAGTTTTTTAAAAGCTAGGTTGGTCTAATGTGATCTTGAGCATGGTTGAACATTGTCCATTGTTAACGTGTTCAGACCTGTAGAAGTGTTTCTTGACTGGAATGATAAAATGATATAAGTTTAATATGGCTCCTCTTGTTGAAGTGGACTTTTGTTGTGAACCAAAAAAGATTGAGTTCCTGTCAGCTGGGGTAAGATTAGTGCTGCAGAAAGAGTAGTCCTGGTATGAACTTTGGTATCACAAACTCTTAATAATTTGTGGTGTCTAGAACTCATTCTTCCTCTCTGTTGTATACACGCTTCCCTTATTCATTTGTGTTTTAATCATAATAAGACAGACTATTTCACATTACGCAGCATTGACAGAGTTAATAATAGAAATTGCTGAATATTTTGAAGATGAAATTGCAGAATAAGGTGGCAAAAAAGCCCAAACTTGTTCCTTTTCTTAATTTACATATGGTGGGGTTTGGTTATCTGGGGTCTCAGATTTTTGTTGCTTGCTTTTTTTTTAGCTAACCCATCTCCTGAAATTATCTGGCTGCATAATGGGAAAGAAATCCAGGAGACAGAAGATTTCCACTTTAAGAAGAAAGGCAATGAGTACAGTCTGTACATCCAGGAGGTGTTTCCTGAAGACACAGGCAAATACACCTGTGAAGCCTGGAATGAAGTAGGAGAAAGTCAAACACAGGCTACATTGACAGTTCAAGGTATAAAGTTCCTCTTCACCTTATAAAATGGTGAAAGAAAATTATTATTCTAATGTGCTGGAGGAATGTCTGTTTGAAATACATGAGTGTTTATAAGGTTTGTTGTGAAGGACACTTAAGCTCTCAGTCTCTGCATCTGAATTAAAAAGGATATTGAGCAGAAGCAGCTCTAAAAAAATCTTTTTACTCTGGAACATTATGTTACTATTTCAAAAATGCATTCCTGAGTCCTATTTCTAGGGACAGTGAAAAACTGCTAAATGCAGCTTTAGATTAGAACTATCAGGCTTACTTAACTATGGATTAAAGTAAACCTTTTAATATGTTTTTGTTTCTAATTGAAGTCCTTAGTATATGAAAAGGCTTTCTAGGAGCTAGGTATCCTGGCTTTAATGTTAGCATTGTAGTGGTAGAAGGTAAGGAGGACATGATTTCTGCAATCTGAGCTGCAAATAATTTGGCTTTAAATCTTCTCACATGATATTAACCCCACAGCAAAAACTCAAGTACCTACAAATTTCCTGTGACTGGGCACACAATACTTTTGTGACAGGGACTTCTTCTAGTATTACTGAATATTGACATTTCCTCATAGCCACTACTGAGAATTAGTGGAAATCACTGTGAGACTTTTATTATTTTTAATGTAGAATATCTTATCTGCAGTGTTTGAGAGAGCTGTTTTGTCTGTTGTGACTGTGTGCTTTGAATTCAGACTTTCCTCTCTCCTCCAGACCCCCCTGAGATCCAGCCTTGGGGTCAGTCTTCTATATTAAATGCAATTTTATGCAATTGTTAATGATGATTTATTGCATGAGCTCTCAACTGCACAGCAGTCATAGTACTGTTACTTACCCTTAAAGCTATTCCTACCCGTATTCTCTAAGGACAAATCTCCAGGATTCCTTTTAGGGCAGCTTTAAAGTCCCTTTGTTTTGCTCTTAATATAAGCTTGGATCGAGCCAGTAAAGTGCCAAGTAAATGATTAATTTTAGTATGAACACAAGTTACTTCCAAAATTAAAGTCTGACTTATTTTCAGATTAAAAACTTATACCATGCATGTTCAAAATAACTTTCCTTGCCTGTGATTGCTTTCCCTGAAATTAGTTAGCTCAGTGGTGACATTCAAGCTTGGCATTTTCTTCTGATTTGTAAACTGTGTTTGTAAACTACAGAACCTCAGGATGGTATTCAGCCCTGGTTCATTAGCAAACCAAGATCAGTGACAGCAGCTCCTGGGCAAAATGTCCTGATATCCTGTGCCATTGCTGGAGATCCTTTCCCCACTGTTCACTGGTTTAAAGATGGGAAGGAAATAATGCCAGGAGCAGCGTGTGAAATCCTGCAAAATGAAGACATCTTCACACTGGTCTTGAGGAATGTGCAGTCTCGTCATGCAGGGCAGTATGAAATTCAGCTCAGGTATGTTGGCTGTGAAAAAGAAGGTTGTTCCCTTTGACCAATTAGTTATATTCACCCTCAAGTTAAAATTCCCACTTGAAGAAGACAGGAATTCCATCCTATTCAAGTGGAACATTAGGGTACTAAAGGAACAGAATATTTCTGAGGGATAAAAAAGAACTAATAAAACTCCAAAAGAAGACAGAAAACACAAGTAGAGTCAGAAAAAAAAGGACAAAGCAGTATGGTTTCTTTTTGTGATCCTGTAAAACAAAGCTTTGTGGCAGCAATGTGGGAAGCAATTTCCAGCAAGGAAAACCACAATCAATGTCCTGAGTTTTGGAGCTATTGTTTATCATGTTTGGCATCTCTCTAGGTATTTGTAAGGATGCCTTTTTTCATGGGAACAAACTGCCTAGGGAGGGCAGTTACTCAAGATCCATACCTTTAAGGGGAAAAAGTGTTTCCTGGCCATGTTGAATCTTGTAAACAAGTTGTAGTCTCCTTTTGCTGACGTATCTTTGAAATGAGGCACCTTGATGCTTTGAACATCTTGTCATTCCTACAAAGTCTGGAAGAATTGTTTTGAATTTAATTTTATTTTATTCTGGTAGAATAACTGTGCTTTAAATGAAGAGTTAGATTTGCTGGCTCTTTACCTTGTAGAAAGTGCCATACCATTTTCCACCTGCAATGCTGAAGATTGCATATTTTATATGTGGTTGTAGAAAACATAGTGTAAAACCTTAAAGTGCTGTTATCATTCCATGATATTTACTGTGCACAGATTTACTTGGCTAGTGTTTGGGCCTTTCTTTATTAAAAATACTTCATCATCATGGACATTTGAGTCCATTACACTGGAAGAAAATTATTTGGTTTGCTCCACACACTCACTTTTTAGTCCAGGTGTACTAGTCTGAATTGTCCTTTGCCTAAATGCAAATAAATTACTCATATCTTCTTAATACAAGGAGGCAGGGAATTTCTTAATAAATTCAACCTGTTTAGCTTGTAAACAATAAGTTTAATTTTTTATAGTTATGTCTTTTTTTCCAACCAGTGTGGCTCAAATGATGGATATGTTAATGTCTCCTAGCTCGAAAGTATGTTTTCATGGACTATCATAGGTAGACACAAACTAACTTCAGTATATTTTAGTATTTAAAGTCAAATGAGGCATTCACTTTCTGATACACTCAGTATCTCTGGCAGGATTAGAAATGCCAGTTCAGGAGAGAGCAGAAACTGTGAGAGTTGCTACCGGCTGCTGGTACATTTCCACACTTCGGTGTGTGTGCCCTGGGCATGGGCATCTTCTCTTATGATATGCTGGTGGTTTCACTTGAACTGAAAGGAGAATGAGATATTTCAGCAAAACTTCAGGGATGGAAAAATGAAAGAGGACAAAGGAGAGCCAAGAGAGCTTTGTGGAGAGTTTTGTTGGGACTGATGTTGGAAGTCTACCGTATTGATCAGGTGTAGTTGGTGATCAATCAGGCCAAATTCACCACTACAGCCCTTTTTTCAAAGTGGAAGTCTGATATTACCATAACTCTAGAATGTACACTTAGAAAATAAATTATTTCAGACAATTAGTAGATGAGAGGAATTCTTTGGGGGAAGGAGAAAAAGTAAAGTTGTAGCTATAAAACCAGAAAGCAGATTACATGCTAGTTGCAGCTATTCCCTAGTCCTTTCACTGGAGAAATAACTGAGGATCCCACAAAGATCAGTGCATACATGCTGGCTTTTCCTAATCCATTATGAGTAATGCTGTGCTGCAGTTAGAACAAAGGGAATGCTGATACCTCATTTTACCCTGCTCTCATTTGTAAAATTCCAGTTCATGTTCAGAGAACAGGCAGTCATATGTTTTTAGGCACTGGTTGTGTACTGTGAGTAACAGAGAGGTAACAGCCTCAGGCATATCCAAGGAGCCAAAAGTCAACTGTGTAACTTCAAGTTTGTAATACAGTTGCAGTAATCTTCAGCACTAAGTAGTCTTGACTAAATAGCTGTTGAACTGGCTGCATTTGTCTTGAATACTTGATTAAGAATTGTTTATATATTCAGAAACTTTTTTAACAGTACCTGAGAGGAAGAGAGCTGTGTTTTGTGTATTTCTCTCAAAAACTCCGACAAAGTCCATTAAAAAATATGGAATAGCTGAGAAAACATAAGTCAATTCAGTAAAGAGTTTACCAAGTTGACAGTAGGCTATTTTTAAACATAATCATTTTAATTTCAAATAAAATGTGCAGCTCCTTTTCACATATTAATTTTAGAAGCAGGTTGCATAGCTGCTCTTAGGGAGGCACTCCTTCTCCAACTCTCTTAATTTAGTCCAGGCACAGTTTCCTACTAGTGTTAATTATTTTCCCATTTTCTTCTTCATTATTCTTAAGCTCTAAATTCTGTCCTAATACCTCCACAATTCTCCTTTTGTGTTGGCTGCTCACAAATTAAAACTCTGATCTTAAAAATGTGGGTTTAATAAAAGATCTGCTTGACTCTTGCTGGTTCTTTCTCCTTTAGTTCGAGTGAGCTGCCAAGAACGTGGAGCCCAGTGTGATCCTGGTGTGATCCATCCATGATTGCGTGTTGGCTTTCTGTCTTACCATCCCTCAGCATTATTTAGAATACATCTTTGCTTTGCCTTTTACTGTTTAACAGACTGCTAAGTCTGGCTTTTAGAAGAGTAGTCAATGTAGCCCCTCCTGGTCCTTTTTTTAAACCTACACAGGCCTATGATTCCTCTACAATTGTCCTAATAATGTTCCATTGAGGCTGTTATGTCTCAGGCTCAGAGGAATAGTTCTGCATAAATATTAAAAGAACAGATTTACCCACTTCTGCAGTTCATCTATTGAAATTTGGACATTTTACAGCCTGCAAAATGCTTAAAATGGAAAATAAAAATCCTTTTCCTTACTCATAAAAACAAAGATACCTATTTCCCCTCCTATCCTGTGCATCCTTCCAGTGATGCAGGCACTGTTATCCCAATATGACTTTTCTGTATTCCTTCAGTGTGTGCGTCATAAATGAAGAGGTAAACAAAAAAAAAATTGTGAGAACTGGACAGAGACTGTGCTTTTTGAGCAAAACCTTTATCTTTATAGCAATACAATCAACATGAGACACCTCAGAAATCGTGCTGCAGTTCCTTAAACAAATCATCTACTTTGTTATCCTTTGTCTTCTCAGACATTGTATTTTTCTTCTCCCACACTCCATCTTCCATAAAAGCTTGGTTAGTGTTGATTAGTATTGATTTAGATATTTTGATAATCTGCTTAAAATCAGGGGAAAAGATTCATTTTATAAATCAGTGATACTTTGAATACTCTGCAATTCAGGTTATATAAAAAGCACTCCTAAGATTACATATTACTAGACTAAACAGTAAATACAGCTCTGTCTTTCTGTAAAATTGAGTTTTCAAACCCTGTTTCCTCCTACTAATATATTGTCTATTTTTAGAGAAGAAAGTCTCTTTTTTGTTCCATCCTCCCACTTAGTGCTGTAAAATGCAAATAAAAATACTGTTCTTTCAGGTATAAAAAGCTTTTGGCAAAACCCTCAAGTGAGGTAAATCAATGCATCCTCTTTGAAGCCAGTAGAGCTGTTCTGCTTTATACCAGCTAGAGTTGTGATCCAGTGGATTAGTTGCTTTCTTTGGGGCTAAGGCTTCATGGAGTCTGGACTGTCTCCCCATTTAACTCACAGAAAAGTTGCAAAAACTCCTTCTGAGGATTTGCAGTTACCTGCACTGAAGCACCAGCTATAAGTAGGGATCAACTTCTTTGCCCCTTTCAGTTCATTCTTGAAAAAAAATGTCATTTACTCTGCAATATTTATTTTACACTTGGTAGGCTGGTAGGAAATTTCAGTATGTCCCCACAGTAAAATTACAACTGCTTTTTTTCCTGTTCCTCCAGGGAGTGCTTCCTAGGGACATGCAGACAATAAGTCTCATCTAAGGTTCAGTGAAAATATTTGAGTAGGTTCTGCCAAGAAACTAGTATTTCAAGATATTTTGAACATAAAAGCCATTCCAGGGAAAACTGATCCCACAATAGGACACAGAGCTATTTTTAAGATTGCCTCAGGCTTTGCAGCTGGGGTTTTATTTGTTTTTGGTGGGCTTTTTTATTAATATTCCTTGACATTTTAAAGATAAGTCCTGTGCATGAGCATTCTACAGAATAGTCCTGCAAAAGTCAACACTTCCAGGCAAAGCTACTAAGTGTAGGCTTTATCCATGTCTATCATTATTCCACAATAACAGAGCCACTAAGATCTGTCTGTGTCTAGGGTTTTGCTGACAAAATGCCAACACAGAGAATCTCAAGCTGCACAAGTAATGTTGTTATTGCCAAGATTCAAAACAGCAGAGATGTGAAAGACTTGAAGATGTGCCCATGTACTGCAAGGTTCTCTTTTTTCTAACTGCCCCTATCCATCTTTGCTTTGCCTAGATTCTGAAATTGCATAAATGTAAAAAATATTTACCGAGGTTCTGGAATTATTCTGGATTGAAATCGGTATCTAAATCACTCAATCCTTCTTCATTTTTCTTGGCTTGTTTCTCTTTTTCCATCCTGTGATCTCCAAGCTGGGTCGGTGTTTTTAACTTCACCTTTTTAGACTCTGTCACTGGATTCAGAAGACAAGAGTATGTTCTCCCTGCTCCTAAAATCATCAGTTTGATTTCACTGGGAGCAAACCTTACCCTGGGGAGACTACACTTTTGAACAGACACAGACTCAAGGTTTGTATCCAGTAGTCTGGTTTTCAGCCATTCACTTGAATCAGAAATCATAATTAAGATCAAAAAACTACCTTGCGAATAATTTTTCCATCTAGGTACTTGTATGTCCCACTGTTGCCATAATTTGTAAGTGCTTCCCAAGGTTTTAAAAATAGAAAGAACAAAATGCTCTCCTACTTTCTTACCCCCTCCTTTATTTTCCAAACCCTGTGAAAAATAGCTTACTTTAGAAGGATTTACTTTGCCTGCCTTATTTGCTTCTTCGCATATGCAAAGAATTTGCAGAGGGAAAGATGCCTTGCAGAAATGGGTCCTGCAGAAATGCTACCATTCTTCACAGTGGTCAGGACCACATGCAGTATCCCTGAATTCCTCTCCTGGGACACTGCTGTCTCTGTTACTTCAACCTCTCCCACTAGTGACACAATTCTTGTGGACAAATATTTTTGACAAACAGCCATGACAGAAGCTGAGCAGGGCTGCCTCAGCATTTAATGTACTCTGCAAATTGTCTATACTTCAGCATGCATGGCTTGTCCTTTGTCAGCTTTGGATTAGTTTTAATTCCTGAACAGGAAGGCTCTTCAGGTAAACCAACAGCCTGTAAAGCCCTGCAGCACTGGTGAATGAATGAGCAGTTCCAGAGTGTATCTGCTTTCCTTAAAAACTTGGGAGAAGCAGAGAAAAAAAAAAAAAACCTCGTGAGTTCCAATAGTGGCAAAAGGGGCCAGCTTGAAATGCATTATATGAAAACAACAGGTTTTCAGCAATGCTGCTACCCTACAATAATTTTATGCCAATCAGTATGTTGGGAGGAGGTGACGTGCTATACTTTTTATTTATCTTTCCATTTGTCGTAGCTTCTTTCTATTTCTCTTGCTTCCAAATGGAGGCCACACATATGAGTGAGTAAGAATGGCAGGTCTCCAGTGCAGGGCTGAGTTCAACACTCTCTGCATTGACTTGGATCCTCTCCCGCCCTTTGGACAGTTTCTGTTTGGTATTCAGATGTAATCTAGTTTTTTGTATTGAAGGAAACAAGGGTTGTGGCTTTCAGTGCTGTCCTCATGGATTGCCTTCAGTAGCAGTTTGTAGTGTACATATTCTGACTTACTGGATATCAAAGTGTTAAAAACATTCCTCTGGTTTCTTGTTGTTAATGGTCTTCAGATACGTTTCTATCAGCAGGGCCTTTACTTTACAATCCAGATACTTTGATCAAACCTACCAAATTCTTTATCATTTTAGTATTAGGCTGATCCACTGTTTCTTTTTCTGAAGAAATAGAAATCAAGGGAAATCTATCTGAGAAGGTGATGGCACTAATTGCTCTTATAAAGACAAAATTTTGTGCTGAATCTGTGATTCCGTTATCTATGTTAATTATCTTGCCTTCACTGCAAGTTAAAAATGGGTGAAATTATAGGGGTCTTTTCACCCAAACAGTACCATATCTAGGAAAGTTTTTCCATGTTCTTTTTCAAAACCAGGCCAGACAATATATTTATGGCAAGCTAACAGTCCTGAGTCCATGTTTTAAACTTCAGAGCTAAGTGGACTTGAAGGTGCTCTTATCTAGCAAGTTCAAAGCAGAACACAGCTGGGAAAACCTGCCTCTCTTGCTTTCCTCCCCTCCAACACATGTGTTTTGCTCATGTCCAGGAAATGTTTTTAGTAGCAAAAATTATTTTTGTTCAAAAAGGAGAAATAATCCAGGACTTTCGAGTCCATTTACAAGCTTCTACCTAAACTGGGAAGGACAGAAGTGTTTTCACTAATAAAAGGTATTTCTAGTCTTAATCAATTCAAGTCTGGTTTTTTAATAGCAGTCAGGGGAGTGGTGGCAATAGTTACACAACTGCTGCCCTGGGGGAGTTAAGTTTTGCTTTTGACATCTCCTGTGTTAAGCAGAGAAGAGATGTTTGGGGCTGGAAGAATGATATATGTCTGTGGGAGGGAGGGAGCTGCAGGGGAGCGGGGAGCACTTTAAATGAATTCTTTAATGGGAGCCCTTTCCAGAAGGCATCCATGGTATTCCTCTGCAAAAGGAAGAATAAGTACTCAGCACCATATATGGTGACACTTTTATGTTTTTTAATATAAACATGTACAGGCTGGAGCAATCTGTGTAGATGGGTTTTGCTGATTGGTTGAGCCAGAGGGGAGGGAAGGAAATGAGACCCTGTTTTTAATATCTTAACATTAGAAAACTTAAGAGCTTGGGTTTGAATAAATAAACAGTAGGCAGAGTTGGAAAGATTTTCAACTTTGTAAAATAGCCCTTTCCTCCGTCTTGATTTTCCAGCTTTTGTATTTATTTTCCTTTAGCTTGTTTGTTTGCAGCTGCTTCGTTCTGTAAATTGCTTTGATTTTTGTTCAGGGAGTATGTTGTTCCCAGTGCAGATAGCAACAGATCAGTAAAAGCTATTTGAGATAGCTTGTCTCCAAATATAAGGGGACCAAATCCACTCAGTCAATCCCCACAATGCTGGGCACAGAAAAGGGGAATGCCACACTGGGTGTGAGCTCCTTTAGTGCAACACACAATCACTTAGCTCAGGCAAGTTACAGAGGAAGAAACCCCTGTTTTTCTGATTTCATTTAAATATTTCAGGAACCGAGTTGGAGAATGCAGCTGCCAGGTGTCTCTGATGCTGCGGGAGAGTTCAGCTTCCACAGCAGAAATGCTCAGAGAGTGAGTATTTTTCCCAGGGACTTGCATGGGTGGGTTCTATTTTTTGCTCTGTTAATTCCCTGCCCTTACAGACCCAGGCTGGCTGCTGTTCAACCTAATCCCCAAATGTGACCTAACAAATTGTTTTCATCATACAAGCTAAGCATATTGTACCAAGCCAGAGTAGAAAAGATCTTTTTTGTTTGTGCCCTTATATGGCTCCTGAAGTCATCATTGATGCAATAAACTAATGGAGTATGCTCCTCTAATCAACCTCCCCTTCTATAAACACATTTTGTTCCTGCTCTGAGATTGTTCCCTGACATTTTTAAACCAGCCCCTTTCCTGGCTCTCTCTTTCTTTTCTTTTTCGGATCATAGTGGGAGGGAATCAGCCAGCTCTGGAGAGCAAAGAGATGGTGGAGATCATGGTAAACTAACATTTGGTAGAACAAGTGGCTTCAAAAAGAACTGCAGCGTAACCAGAGTAGCTGAGGAAGAGCAGGAGGACGTCCGAGGCGTGCTGAAGAGGCGAGTGGAAACTCGGGAGCACACAGAGGAGAGCCTGAGGCAGCAGGAAGCTGAACAACTTGATTTCCGTGATATTTTAGGCAAGAAAGTTAGCACCAAAAGTTTTTCTGAGGAGGAACTGAAAGAAATCCCAGCCGAGCAAATGGACTTCCGAGCAAACCTGCAGCGGCAGGTCAAACCCAAGACCTTGTCAGAGGAGGAGAGGAAAGTCCATGCTCCCCAGCAGGTGGACTTCCGCTCTGTGCTGGCCAAGAAGGGCACCCCAAAAACCCCATTGCCAGAGAAGGCACCACCTCCTAAACCTGCAGTTACAGATTTCAGGTCTGTGCTGGGCTCCAAGAAAAAGCCACCTGCGGAGAATGGCAGCGCTGGCACCCCCGCACCAAACGCTCGTGCCAACTCTGAAGCCCAGAATGCGACCCCCAATTCCCAAGCCCCTGTTGCCAAACCAGCAGTGAAAAAAGAGGAGAAGAATGACAGAAACTGTGAACGTGGGTGTGCAGTGGTGGATGGTGGAATAATTGGGAAAAAAGCTGAAAACAAAGCACCAGCAAGCAAACCACCAGCAAGCAAAGGAACAGCACCCTCCTTTATAGAGAAGCTTCAGGATGCTCAAGTAGCTGATGGTGAAAAATTGGTCTTACAATGTCGGATTTCCTCTGATCCCCCTGCAGCTGTCACCTGGACTCTAGACAGCAAAACCATCAAATCATCAAAGTCTATTGTCATCTCCCAAGAAGGTAAATTAATTGCATTACAAGCCAGCTGGATGGCACACTGTTATATCTGGCTCTTGATTAATAATATTTAGTTAATTAAAGGTAATGCAATATTTATTTAAGTCCTGTGCCAGTAACTGTTTCCAGATGCAGCTTTCTTGTTATTTCAGTGGAGTACATAAGTATTGTTTGACATTTCTTGCAGATTCCCCTTTAACAGCCTGCAGATGTAAATTTTATAAAGTTGAACTTCTTGCATTTTTAAATGCTGTTTACATTGCTAACGCTGTTTAAGGAGCTGGTACATGATGCTTATTTAAACTGAACTTTAAGGATTTAGAACACTGAAAACATAATAATAATATTGCTGGTTTACAAATTCTAATTAAATTCTTCTGTATGTTTAATATTTCAGGCTTTTTATTGCAATAAGAAACACAGAAGCAAAGAGGGGTTGTGTCATAGAAAGAAATTACTACAACTACAAGTTAAGATCAGAGTTGAGAACAGATTTCCAGTGTATTTAAAGCCCCACCACAGATGCTTCTGTTGCCATTACAAACACTGAAATATTTGAACTCCACTGGCTTGGTGACTTTTAACTAACTTCAAGACTGTATAGAATTTGGTGGAAGTCCTTAGAGGGAATACTTATTGTTTTAAAACTGAGTAATTCCCTTATATTTCACATTTTGGATGATAAAACCCACTAGACTGTTTTTTGCATGAAAGTTAATGTTGTATCTAGACAAAATATATTTTCCTTGGGACAAAAACAGGAAGGAAGTATAATTGATAGCGCCCACAACCTTCTTTACTTCATATGTGTTCCATAAAACACTGAGGGAATTATCTGAAGAATGGTACCCTCTAACACATTGTAGCAAAAAAGTTCATGTCCACAGTGAGAATTATAGCTTGACACAGGGGTCTGCACTCTTACTTTTGATTCTTCCTTCATTTAATTCAGTTTTTTTTAGTGTTACCAAATGAGAACCAAATTAATATGCAGAACAGTTCAGCACAACCAGTGAATCCTTGTGCAGTGCTCCAAGCAGAGTAACACAGGCATTCTCCTGAAGTGGGTGCAATCAGAAATTGCATTGTCTTCAGAGAGGATCTTGGATAACTTGAATATCTTGGGATATTCGAGTAGTGCTTCAAGGAGACAGCAAAGCCGATGGAGAAAGGCAAATGGTAGCAGGTGCATTGTGTCTGGCCTGTGTCTGAAGTAGCATCATGTGTTTTTTGAGGGGGGGTTGTGAGTACATGTTGATTTTTACCTAAGGGGACTGTATAGAATAAGTGTCATGTACATGAGAAAACACTGACTGGTAGAAATGCCATTCTTACCAGAAGGACTGACAGAATCAGTCAGTTTAGCTAGCCTTCTGCTGGAAACAAGATTTCAAGGCTTTTCCTGGAGTTGCTCAGAGTGGAAATGAAATTATGCATCCCAAAATTCCATGGCTCCTGTACATCAGACAGCACCTCTGTACCAAAGCTTCTGAGCTACGGTGGAGCCTCCTAAAGTCCCAAAGCTTTAGTGTTAGGTGCTGCACTGAAATAATTTGAGTAACTGACTATTGTAATCCCCCAACTCTTATTCACTCTCTAAAATGTTACTGTGGAACTGCAAATCGAGGGTAGCTGTTTACAGTGAAGTGATCCTGATGTCCAGAAGTGCTCAGCCACCTGTAAGAGCAGGGCAGGAGGCTTCTCCCATCCAGCTTGTCTGGGCTGGGTGACACCCCTGGTCACAACACTCCAGGGTGTCAGGCATTAACAGTGCTTTCCACTGAGGTCAGGATCAAAGCTCAGTCCTGCATAAGGAATCCACTGTTCCAGGTCAGCTTCTTGCAGGGGGTGAAGACACTGTCCTTATGTTCCACTTGTACCTGCACTGTTACATTGGAACCATGTTTAGTAGTCAAGGTTATCAGTATCTCAAAGTCAGGCTTTCTTCTGCACGTATTTGCAGAGGATCTTGGAAAGAAATGTTACACAGGGCTCAAAGTTTTGTCCTTTAATGGAAAGACAAGGAATGAGGATTAGAACTATTTTTTTAAACCTTATTACATACCCTCTGGTACACTGAGCGGGTGCATTGCATGATGGTCAGTTTTGTTTTTTTCCTGACAGTACCTGCTAGCTTTGGCTCTTGGAGAAGAATGTGTTGCTGTTCTCTCACTGTAAGATTCTTTCATGCCAACTGTTAAGTAATTAACTAGGTATGCATGATACTTTAAGTTCCAGATTTCATAGAGATTCAGTTTTCTCAGTTCCCCTAATTAGGAACACATACTTACTTGAGGGAACCAAGAGAGGAGAAGGAATAACAGACTAGAACTGAGAAATAGCAAATTAATTCAGTATCGGGAAATGTTGTTCAATAGGGAAACTCTATGGATTAGTCTCGCAGATAGTGTTTGGAGCAGCTTTAAACATAGAGAGCAACAATAGCACTGGATGCAGTACACAGCAGGCCAAAGGTGAAGTCCCAGTTTCCATCCTCTGCCCCAAAGACTGGAAATGCAACACTGTCACACCCACAGGTGTACTTCAGCAGCAGTGCCTTTGTCAAAGCTTGGAGCAGCATTTAATGGGCCCTGGAGGTAATGCCCTAGAGTCATCCTCACCTGAAAGAAGGTTGGTCTGTGGGGAAGAAGAGGAATTCAGAGCAAACAGACCTAGCTCACTTTAGTGGGTTTAGATCTTGCAAAGCCATTTTTTTATTTCTTTGCTATGACCTTGCTCCTCCTTGTGTTCAGCAACAAAATCCACTATGGAAGAGGATAGACTAGGTCTGTTCTTAGCCATTTCACTGCTTTTGTTCTGTTGTGATGTTTGCTGGTGACCATGGGGGTTTTTTCCAGATTCACCAGAGGTATTTCACAATAACTTACATGTTCTTAATGAGCTGGATACTGGAGAATTCCCTATCTAGAGTAAAGCATGTCCATCTGCTTCTCAGTACACTACGAGCCCACCTTAGTATGGAATACTGTCCCACAAACTGGTCAGTGTAAGTAATGCATGAACCCTCAGAATGCTATGTGTTTGTGTTTTGGAAAGTGAATTATTCCTCTCTGTCATTCCCAGAAGAGAGGGGGAAAAAAAGGCAAAAAGAGACAGAAGTTTGCTCATCTCCTGGTGCCAAATATATTGAGAAAATAAGAACATAAAATTCAGTTTCAGGAACATGTGATTAAACAGTGGCATATTTGGCCAGAAAGGTCAAACTTAGAAGTATACTTGTGTGTAAGATGTTCACAGGACAGGCAAACTATGTAAACACTATGTGTAGTCACTCACTGAAAATAACTTTCCTTGGCATATTTGTCCTAGCTGATATTGAGGCCCTTTACCAGTTAGAAACAATGCTGTTCACAGGTCTCCTCTGTGCTTGCAGAGTCTGACTGACACTAAATTGCCCACCCAGTGCAGTTTAGCCATTGGAGTGCAGGAGAAGGGAGAGTGTTATTCCTGCTTCTGTAGCATTGGAGAAGCCTGGGTACAAACACCAGCGTCAGAATAGTCTCTGACTGGTAAGGCCTTTGCCAAAAGAAAAGGTAAACCCTGTTCAAAAAATGGCCTTTATCTTCAGGCATATTTATGGAGCATTTGGACTGATTTCTGGTAGTTAATCTAGGGTTTGCAGTGTATTCCATTATTCCGGAGTTAAGTTATTTAGAAGTCAGAATCTGGGCAGCATTATTCTGAATGTCACAATCACACAATAGCTGATAGCATGTCATGTTCCTTCCATTTTACATTTCAACTATTTTCCATTTGAAATCATGAACATCAGTACACTTTTTCTTCCATTCCTTTTTTCACTTTCCCAAATAGTACTCTGTTAGTTGAATGGCATGATTCTTTGCTTAATGTATCATTTTTATGATGAAATGAGCTCTTGTGCTATTTTTCTGACATGGTGCAATTTTATTAATGGTTTGATTTGATATTTTTCTTCTTTTAAACCTGTCATAGTGCAATTATCTACATTCCTGAGATAGATATTAGTGTGCTTTTTGCCCATTAAAGATCAAAATAAGTGGTTGCTAACAATAAAAAAGAGGGTACTCATAAATTGGAGCATTATGCATTCATACGGTATGGGGTAGATGATGCATGGTTAAGAGGCACTTTAATGAGAGGCTTCTTTGCTTGAAGTTGTGGGGGGCTTTTTGTTTGGAAAAAAAGTTTTTAAGAAGGCTCTAGCAGACACTGCAGTGAAGTTAGACATATAAGGGTAATAATTTTCCTCACAGGGTGAACCCTTTAGAGCAGGACCCATTTTGTTTTACATGTGTATAGCACTGGCCTAGCAGTGCCCTGTGCTACTGTCCTGCTGTGTGACTCGCTCTTGGACAGAAAATCCACTGAGAAAGTTCTTGCATGGTTCCAAAAGTTGTTCTGTGAGATGGCAGTGAAAGGGTTTTGCACAGCATCCTTAGTAAACTGGCCAGCTGAGGTGTACGAGTGAATACGAGTCTAAACTCGCACATTTGCCATTTTTGAAGTCAGTTTGCTCAGCTTTTTTTGGATAGATTTAGTACTCTGTGACTATATAGATGAAAAAGGAACTTTCTAATACAGACTCAGGTGGCAGTGATGCTGTAGCTTAGGAAATGCCCTGAGTTTATATTGCTTTCTCTAAGCCAGCTTTTTTTTTCTTCCCAAATTTCTTGGCAGCATAGAGATTTGGTAATCTTATTAGCAATAATGCTTTAACAACTTTCTTGTGACTTAACTCCTAAATCTTCCTACCAGTCATGCAAGTCTACATCTGCCAGTCTAGCTAGGGTCTGCCGTGACTTTTTTGTTTTCTTTTTAATTAAATTTAAGCAAGAATTTGGTGTATAATTAACATGACTCTATGCACTGGTGAAAGTAGATGCATTTTGCACCCTACAAAAGCTTCTTCAGAAAATTTAAGATTGGGGAGATCATCTGAGCATCAGTTCTGACACAATACCATGTTTGTCACAGGCCACATTTCTCACTGTACTAGAGGATCTAAATCTACCCTCTTCCAGAAAATGCATGTAGTGTGGATTTAAATACAGCAAAAGAGAGATATTTCCTATAACCACTGACAATTTATTGCAATGTCTAACTATTCCAGTAAGAGTTTTGTTATTAAATCAAGAAACAAAACAATGCCTTATTTCTAATTTGACAGAAAGGCTTTGACTCTGTAACCAAGATAGCTTTCTCCCTTTTTTTTGAATCTTTACAAGTCAAGCCCTTACTAACTTGCTCTCCATTATGCACTTCATCCAGCCCTTGGAGGCTTGGGGTTGTTTTGGTTTGGTTCTCTTTCCAGTACCTCCTCTCCAATTGCTGTTTGTTAGTTCATCACCCTCTTTAGAAAAGAGGAAGCAGAATCATGTGTGGGTATCAGCATCAGTGAGGAGGAGATCACCTTCCTGTTGCTGCCCTTACTGGAGGTTATTGGTCCTCTTTCTGCCTCACAACGTTGGAACTCATGTCTGTCATTTCTCTATTAAGCCTTTAAACCTCCTGAATATACAGCATCCCTTGGTGCCATTGGTGCTTTTCTTTTCACTCTCTCAAGCTCCATTTTCTTTGAGTGAATGGGTCACAGCTTAATGAGTAAATGAGATTTTTTAGGAGGACTACCCTGCTATCTTTTCCCTTTCCAAGATTCTTTCTAGCATCTGTAAATTTATAAATGTTAATTTGCAAGTACTTACATGTCATAGATGAAAATATTTAATAACTTGGGTCCTAGACTGATCACAGAGGAAATCCACTAGAAACAGACTGAGTGATGATTTCCTATTGTCAGCTTCTTCAGGAGATCTTTATTTTGACAATACCTCCTCCTAAATCAATGTCATTAATATAGTTATGTAGCATTAATTACAAGCAGAATAATGTGATATATCACAAATATTTCAGTAAAGGTTAAAAAAATTACCTTTGCACAGATACATTTGCTGATTAAATGTCTAATGTTGTGAATCATGAAAGTAGGTTTCTTACATTAAAATTCTATCAATTATCAATAATTACATTTACATTTTTTCTTCTCTGAAATTCATGTGGTTTTTTTCACTGTTTTTTCTGTTGTCATTGTAACTGTAGTCAGTATTTTCCTGGTCAATCCACTTCTCATTTTTAAACATGACTGTGACACTAGCACACATTTGAACTCGCCCAGACAATTTGAGATTTATTAGAAAATTAGCTCTATAAGCCAGTGAATTACTTAAAAATTTATTATGTCTCTTAGGCACAATTTTTCACAGACCAGTGTTTATTAATATTGCCTAAATACTCCACAGTACTTTCTTATACCATGGGATACAAATGAGAAAGCCATAAACTTGAGTCTGCAGCATGGACAGGAATCAGGAGGTTGGCCAGCTAGATGCCAGTGTGGGGAAGGAGACTAAGGAGCTGTTTTTGAGGTTTGTGTATTTGTTTTATATCTGAGGTTGACTTTCTGTGGAGTTTCATGGAAAGAATGCAGAAGCCTAGAGATATTTTAAACTGTCTTGCACTATTTTTGAGTAAGTCAGAGAACCCTTTAATAGCTCAAAATTCAAGGGAAAGGCTCCGTGTATCTAAACCAGAGTCTCCAGTAAAGTGTCAGCCTCTGTGGCATTTAAGGTCTTTTCTAGATCTGCACCAGTCCCAAAGTCTAAGTTGTAGATTCCAGTATTCAGATTCCAGTATTCATGTCTATTCCAATCCTGCACTTTGTGACAATGTTTAAGGATCATCCATGGCCTGGTTCCTAAAAAAAATAGGCTTGGGGTGAAAAAATATATAGCAAGCGTTTTTAGCTGACTGGGATTTGTGAAGTGCCGGGATTCCAGAATACCCAACTGGAGTAACCAGTCTGGGCTTTCTAGCAGTTCTGAGAAAATAATCTTGTTTCAGGTCATGATGGGGTTTGCAGAGGAAATACCAAATACTTCATTGAAAGACATTTGGCCTTCTAGCCCCGGGAATTGACTGTAGCTCTAGATCACAGAGCATAGGAAAGGTTGGGAAGTTTCCTGTCGTTATGAAATCTCATCAAGTTTTGCCTGGGTTTCAGTGGTTTGGGTTTTTTTTTTCCTGGTTTTCTATGAAAATGAGGGTTTGACAGCCATGCTCCCTCTGCCTCCCCTTATACTCCTGATCCAACCTGGCCAAATCTTTCTGATCCATTGGCCAGTTTCATACCTAGTCCTAGTAGTCCACAGTTTCATGAATACTAGTGGCTGTATAAAGGAGAGTGACCCAAAGTATCTCATTTTCCCTTCACTCCTCCATTGAGGGCTACTACCATTGGATCTGGTGGTAGCAAGAAGCCCAGCAATCCCCATGTATTTTCCATGTGCTGTTCCTGGGGAGAAAGAAGAAGAGGAAAATAGGATGCAGGTCATTTCTTCCGGGAGGTGGGGGTTAGGAGGAAAAAGAATTTGGCACTTGAAAAAACCCAGATTTGCTTTGCCCTCTTTCTCACAAAATAACTTCATTAAATGAGTGTTGAGGAGTGACCCTGTGTCACATTAGTCTTCAGTGAGCAGAGGAAGGGCTTTTGAGCAGGCACAAAAGTCCTGCAGAAGCTAAAGTAAATTCTGCATTGTTCCAGTCCCTCAATGATTCAGTTACAGGCCAGACTTCTTTCCTGCAGTGAAGTGGCCAGTGGTCTCCTTCACATGTATGTGTCTTTCTTCCATAGTTTATAGGTTTTTGCAATAGCATCTTTAGGGTTCAATGTGCAATCTTTTCTAATCATGTTACATAGATTTATACAAATTCTTAGACTGGAAGTTATCTTTGGCTTGCTCTCCAAATGTCTCTTTAAACAGCAGAGACATGTGAATTTATATTTGCTAGATGCCAGCAAGAATACTTTTCTACTGTCTCTCCTCCATTTGGAATGGAACTGCAGCTCGTGACATTTTTGGCTTCAGCCTGACTCATGGAAAAGCGTTGCCTCAGGGAGGGCACGTGGATTTTCTTTTCACCCTGTGGTTGGCTGAGCACAGCCCATGTGAGTGAGGGGTCAGTGATCCTCTTCTGGGATAGTTTTCACATAATTTCTCAGGGGAAAATAGCCATTATTTAGAGCTGCTTGATTTTGTGGAGGATGAAAAAGAGGGGAAAAAAATAATTTTCTTCTAACGGATGTGTGTTTTTGGCAAACCAAATTTGCTGGAAACCATTTGAATGTTTTTTATAAGATTTTTCTTGAATAATGACATTCATGTTTAAAATGAGAGGAAGATCTGAATGCCAAGAGCATAATTGCCATGTCCAAACGGAGCTCATCTCCAAAGAGAACCAGTAAACTCACAAAGTTCCTCATATGGAGGGGAGTTCTTTTGCAGGTCCTTTTCATGGACCAGTATCACCTGTGCCTGTGCCATCTCCCACATCACAGGGGATACATTTAATGGGGAGCCTGGGGCTGAGCACTCTGGGAGGCTTCCAGTTAGCCCAGAGAGAAAGGTGCTGGGAAATTTCCTTACAGGGTAAACATCTGAAAAAAAATCATCTCCTCAATTCTTTAATTAGGAATGACTGTGAGAAAGGCAAATGGAGGAAAGGGGAAGGTTTTACTGCAGCTGAGGTAAGTGGAGGGTGGAGGTGTTCTGGACAGGCCAACAGCAATGGGCAGAAGTGCACAAGGCCTCAGGCTGTGTTTAGGAGACAGAGTCAGCTTTCCAATGAAGAAGGAGAAAGCAGTCTCACACTTCACCTTCACTTAATGAGGGATATTTGGAAGGGGAAAGTGTGGAGCATTTTAATTGGGGTTCACCCTGGGGAGGAAAGTACTTCATTGTTCCAGGCAATGCAAGTGAAAGTAAGGGACAAGGCTCTTCTTCCTCATCCCTCATCTACTGGGAAAAACTTCTAATTTGGTTCACAGAGTTTTAATTTTTAAGAGGAAATGTATTTCCCTTGGGTCATACCAAGCTTCTCTTGGTAGATAACAAGCTTATGTCGCATCCTGTGTCTGCAAACCCAATTAAGTCAAATTTTATGGTTTTGTTTGGAAAGAAATGAATTTGTTGGAGTGATAAATTTGATTGGACTTTCTAATGGATGTTTTACAGGCAGTTACTCATTAGGCAATTCAAGCAAGAAGAAAATGTCTTTCAGTTCCGTTTTTAAACTTAGGTACTAAGCTGAAGTTCTGCTCTTACACACGTGAATGCTAGAGACAAGGATGAATCAAAACTTTGACAATGGGCATTGGACAGTAACCCTCTTATTTACAGTCCTACACTATGAGCACTTTTGGAATAAAGTCACCCAAGTAAGGACTTCTGCTCTCTGCTGTAAGACAAAGAAGAGCAGCAGAGGTGCTGCTCTGGGTCTTCTCTACCTTTAGCAACCAGTTCAGGACTGCAGGACAACTTGGAGTATCCTAGGGAAAAGTAGCAAGATTCAATTTTTAATTTATTTAGCATTAATAAGGCTCCAATAAGGTTGAATTTTTAAGGACAGCTTTTTCTAGCAGAGAAGATCACCTGTAGTGAAGGACTGGCTCATTTGATGCCTTCTGCTCCTTACTAGCATCGAGGTTTTTGTGAGCTGCAGCCTAACTTGTGTTTGATTTCTCCCTCCTCTGTACAGGGACACTCTGCTCTCTGACCATTGAGAAGGCCATGCCTGAAGATGGGGGCGAGTACAAGTGCATAGCTGAGAACCCAGCAGGGAAAGCTGAATGTGCTTGCAAAGTGATGGTAGAAGGTGAGTACTGTGCTGGGTACAAGAAAACCCTTCCTTAGAACTTCCACCTTTCCAACTTATTTCCCAAGAATGACCTTTAGGAGCTACTTACACACACACACACACACACACAGAGAGAGAGAGAGAGAGAGAGAAAAGAACTCTACCCCCCTCCCTTCTGCACTTCTTGCTCAATAGGTAATTCAATATTTACCATAAAGGAGCATGAGCAGAGACACAGTACAGAACCAAAGGCTCTGGATGCTTTGTGGAATAATTTGTATTCTCCTGCTGCCCACTGTATTTCTAGAAGGTTTTTAGAGCAGTAAGCTGAACTTGTAAGATTTGTTTTTGAGCTGTGAGCATTCTTAGAGAGCCAGTGAGAATTCCCTGTGTGAGTCTGGGTGTCAGACTACCTCAGGACTGCGTGTGGCACATTTCTCACTCTACAACTCCCCAGTTCTTTGCATTCACAGATGTTTGGTCATTTGATTTTCTAGTGTAAGTGAGAAAAAATGAATTAGCAGCTCAACCACCCTTGTGTTCCATAGTCTTAGAACATGGACAATTTACAGACTGAGGTACTTGTTTTCAGCCATGGTTGTGCTGATGACACTCTACTCTTGTTAACTGGGCAAGGCCTTGGTGACATAGAGTTATAAAGCAGCTTTATAAGTAGCCAAATGTCCTCCTTATCAACTCACCTTCTGGTGAGCTTATTTTTGAATACTCTGATGCTTTCCATTGTGATCTAAAATGAGCACAAAACTAGACAACAAGCCTAATAACAGAACTTGGGTACTGAACCTTCACAGCTGTGTTGTGGTATTTGTGGCAGGAGGTCTAGAAAAGAATGCTATTATTTTTTTCCTAATGTTACATGACACAAGGTAAGAATGTGATTCTGTAACTCCTCACTAAAGTTCGGCCTTCATGTAACTGGAAAAGAAATTGATTAAATATTGATTGCAATTAAATATACCTGGACCTTCTGTGATACTATGGTCACAGTGTAATCTGTATTAGATATTTGATAAGGTATTTTTTATGGTTCTGTAATTTAAAGTAGTACACTTTATCAGTGCTGAAGTTCGAAGAACAGGCTTTAAGCAAAATCTAACTCCTCAAAACATCTTAACCACCACAGATCCAGAGTGTTGAAGGATCAGATCATCAAAAGCTTAGCATACAGTATTTCTCTAGAGCTGCCCTAGCAAATTTTAAATGTCTCAGTCACTTATGTGTTTTTCCTCTGTCTTCTGATCTCCTTCAAGTAGTTGCTTTTCTTCCTGACTCTCCCCTTAGCCTATTTCCCAGTTCAAGTTTCCTGATGGACAATGCATGCTCTAGGAGGCTGTGAGCTGCTGGCCTGGTGATGTGAATGACATTACCTCAGCTGTCTGGCTTTCTGTGGTGGTGGCAGCCACGGCTGTAGGAGCTCACTGCTCACATCATGCTGGGCACCAGGGTGACCACATTCCTTACGTCGATACCGGCTGCCTCCTCTGCCTTTTTCATCCTCCACTGGCATGCAGCTGAGAAGAGGTTTTTGATGAATGGCACCATAGCAAACTCCAGTTATTTAGGAAAGACGCCATTTGATATCCCATGTCTGAGACTGGCAGAGGGGATGACTGTTATTTTTAAATTAGAATTGTGATCTAAAACAAGAGTTCAGATTTCTCCCCTCTCCAGTCCCCTGTCAGATGCTGATTTTTAGACTGAGTAACCATAATCATTATATTTTGACATCAGGGACTCAAGATTGGAGGAATGTTTGACTTCAGTTGGCAAATCTGTAGAATCTGAGTGTCTGAACTCTCAGAACACAGCCTCCTGCTCTGAATTATTTACTAAGAGATTCTTGCTTCCTCTGTTAGGAAGGAAGCTTAGCTGAATTTTCACACACTGACACCTAGAAGGTGACTAAAGTAGCTGTTTCCATAACTTTTATGTCATCTTTTTCTCTGGTAGCTAACAGCTCTTTCCCTAACAAATACTCTGAAAGGTGAATATTTGAAAGCTGTAAAGTGATACAGCCATTGCTGAGATCATAATCTATAATCACACTCTTTCTTCCAAAGATAAAGGTCAGTATCAAACAATGTAGCAAGCACAGCTTGTTAGGATTGGCATTTTAGGTCACAGAATCCTAGAATAGTTTGTGTTGAAAGGGACCTTAAAGATCATTTTGTTCCAACCCCTACCATGGCCAGGGACTACTTCCCACAGATCAGGTTGCTCAAAGCCCCATCCAGCCTGGTCTTGAACACCCCCAGGGATGGGAAGTCCACAACCTCTTTGGGCAACCTGTGCCAGTGCCTCATGACTCTCACAGAAAAGAATTTCTTCCTAATATCTAATCTAAACTTTGCCTCCTTCAGCTTAAAGCCATTCCTGCTTGATGTGGCACTACAGATCCTTGTTGAGAAGTCCCTCCCCAGCTCTCTTGGAGCTGGTTTAGGTATTGGAAGGGGCTCTAAGGTCTCCCCAAAGCCCTCCTCTCTTCAGGCTGAACTGCCCCAGCTCTCTCAGCCTGTCTTCATAAGAGAGGTGCTCCAGCCCTGTGACCATGCTCAGCTTGGAATAACCTTAAAAAAAAGTTGGACCTTTTATTTATATCTCATGTGGGATACACATGGAAGACAGCTTTATTGACTCCTAGCTGTTGGTGTAGCCTGCAGTGATGAGCAGTTTCTGGATAAGAGCTGTGCAATTGTGAAAATAGTAGAATCCATCAAATTTCAGTCCTAACGTGTCCCTTTTGCTGTTTCTATTTAGGAATAAACAAACGGCCAAGAATATCTTCTTGGAAAGATTTAAACAGATGGAGGAAATGTTAGTCTTCAAAATGGGTTTATCTGAATTGATCACATAGACAATGGAGTAGAAGAATTACATGGCAAGAGATTCTTTTGAATGAAATGATGTTTTGATACAGCCTTGTGTCCCTTTTCTCTGCCTAACAGCTTTGTGCACATTGTATTTGGTCTGTTCAGCTAAAATACCTATCAGCTTAGATGGGACCTCTTGTCTAGCTGCTTATTTGGCTTGGGTTCTTAGTGCAGCTGCTTTTGTAGAGGGTTTTTCCCTCTCTGCTCCCTCTTCCTTTCAGAATGTGACAGCAGATCTCCAGCAAATCTTTGCAGAAAATTCTTCTTAAAAGCCTACAGGACAGCAATTTCCTCTAACTTTGCAGAAAGATCCAAAATAAACCTTTTATTAGACAGCTTTTTCATTTTTTGTTTTCAAATAGGATTTGTATTTTATTATTTGTTTTGATTGCAGATGCCTCAAAGACCTCAAAGCCTACTGAGAAGAAGACCAAGAAGCCTAAGACCACACTTCCCCCAGTGCTGCCAACAGAGAGTAAGTGACTGTGATTTGATTTGCTTTCTTTCCTGTGGAAACAAAAGAGTGCTTTGGGATTCTGTGGTCATTCCCTTCTGTTTGTAGACGTAGCATCAGAAGCCTGTGCTGTTTCTTTAGCCCTTGCACTTAAGTCATGTGAAATGAGTTTTTGCCATGTGGGGATTAGAAGTAAGAGCCCAAACTGTGATTTCAGACCTCACCCCTCTACTCTCTGTTTTTCATAATGATGCAATAAACTTGTGACACAGATTTATTTTTGGCTGCCTCTCAAAGAGCACAGAAATACTCAAATAGTTTGCTTCAATTTGTGCTGTGTCCTTTGTAGACAATATGAAGTTTTACTATTGGTAGGCAAAGCATCTTGACTGAAATGCCCTGTAGAATAATCTGTCCTTTTTTGGCATGACCATGGAAAATGGTTCTGTAAATTTTGCATTCTTTGTTTTAAGCCTAAATACTTAACTTGCTTCTAATGCTTTCTGAAATAATAAATTAGCTATAAATTCCCATGTTTGCTACTGAGCATACATGCATTTGGTTAAGAGGAAGCTTTAAATGCTGAAGACAGCACAATAATGTCACTTAAGGGATTCCTAACACCAGTAGTACTTATGAAAGTAAGGGGTATGACTATCTCTTAAATCAAAACTGGGTCTTGAAAATTGTTTATTTAAGATGTCCACCATCTTGAGTTCCTAAAAAGATGTAAATACATGGTTTGATGGAAACATGGAATATTTTACCCAGCTCTCCCAAAAAATAAAAAACAAATAAGCACTAATCTGGTCTTCCACTAAGAACATTTTCAGCAGCTTTCAGCAGGACTCAGAATAGTTTTATAGTGATTGATGATCACAGGTAATAATTGTGCTTCTGGAAATGTAACTTACATAAAACTATGCTCTGGGCTACAGCTATTTCTGAGTTGCTGGCTGAGCATTATAACTCTCTCTCCAGCTTCTCTTTGGGATGTGGGAAGAGTCACACTGACATGCTCCACCTCTGCACCAGACCTTCAAGTGTCATAAATAATAACAATTGAGAACAATGATTTTTTTTTATTGAACATAAATAGAAAAGAAAATTTTAAAGCCATTTAAATCTCCATGGGACAATGTTTTGAAATGTGTTTTCTATGCACACAGCACACACATTTCCTCTGATCCTCCCAGCAGTGTTATCAATTGCAGCTTTCCCAGGAGAAAGTGTGAGTTGGGAACTAAGTCTAAATATGGAGATATATGACCTGATCCACATCCTGCTTCTTTTGCTTCTGGTTTTAGTGGAAATTAAAATAGATAGGAAAACAAAAGTTACCAATTCTGGCTGCAGAAAGAAGGAAAAAGAAGGTTGAAATAATGGGGAATGCTTTTTCTACATGGCATATTATTTCAGTAGTTCACGTTCTTGAACTTCTCATAAGCTCTTTTTTTTTCCAAAATACCTTTAACATGTCTTTGCTGCTGCACAGTAAATATCAAGGTAACCAGAGAGAATGTTAGGAAACTGGGTTTTGAAAGAGTTTTTGGAAAAGCTTTGAAAAATACATATTTAATTTTTAAAGGATTTGGCTGCAGAGATTTCACAGGTGGTTTTTTAACATCTGAGTCTCTGAGGAGCGTGAGTGTTTGTTCTCAAATACGTTTTTATTTGTATGTTTGTCAGGGCAAAATATACAAAACAGATCCAATGGACTACACAGTTCCAATCTACACTGAAATTCTTATCAGATGTAGAGGCTGTAAAGCTCCTTACCTGAAAGAGAATAGACTTTACAAGTCAGATGTTTGTCTGTCTTTACTGTATATTTCTTGAAAAGAAGGGTAATAGAGAATAACTGTGAATTAAGGTGTCTCAGTCTAATAAGGAGGTATATTTTTACTCTGATCTTTTCTGGTCTTTTTTTGCCACATTGAGTTACCAACAGTCGTAAGGGCATGTAAAGTGTACAGATTGATACTGAAGAAAGAGAGAACAAAAATTCTTGATAATGTTATTAGAATTATTAATTAATAGATTCTGAATTTTGAGTAGTGAATTCAGTCACAGGAATATATACTGTATAGGATAGAGAGACTATATATTCTCTGTACTTATTAGAAATACTTTTCAGGGCAAAGATCCCCATTTTCTACATTCTGTAAAGTGCAAGTCAAATTTCATGGTTAGCAGCTATGTCATCCTTTTCTCCCTTCAGATAAATCACAAGCGATCCTTTTTTTTTTTTTGCTCTAGTAGAAACTTTCAGGAAAGTAATTAACTTAAGGTTTCTGAAAGCAAAGATCAATACATTTCTTTTTGTGGAAAAGAGTAAATTTTGTCAGTATATTAAACTGTAGAATTTGTCTCACTGTGAGCTGCTGACTAAGGTCATTTGGCTGCTCATTCTGACAATGTTATTTAATTACTGGGAGCTTGGGGTTTGTAAGCTACAGAAAACCAATAGTAAGCAGAATTTGGGGCATTGCTTCCTTTGATATGCAATACATACTGGATTCTGGTGTAGAATAAGAAGAACATCTAGAAGGAAGCTGTGTGTCACTCAGTGATTAACAGCATCTCTGAATGGATGCTTGCAGTGTTTACTGCAGAAAGATTGCTCCCATGCTGGCAAATTACAAAACTTACAATGTATTTCCTTTTGCTTAGAATTAATATTGTGTTACCAGAATTTAGTAATAATTATGCAACCCTCTAAGGATAAATAGAATAAATAATACTGTTTATGAGAATAAGAAACAGATTCACCTTTGAATCTGGGTGAAAAAAAAGGGAGAAGAGAGGAAGGGCATCTCTGGAACTGGTTCATTCTTTACTGACAGCACTGACTTGGGCTTTGTCACTTGGGTCTTTGCTCAGTGGATGTCAAATGTTACTGAGTTAGAATAATAGAGTGTTATGTTTCTTCTAAAAGAGGCAGTGGAAAATTGTACCCTTTCATTATTTATCATGCTGCAAACTGCATGCCATGCCAGAGCAATCAGTGGGTAATGTAAGGGTCCTCCTGGCTTGACACAGCCCTGTAGCAGAAGCACTAAGCCAAAAATTCTCACCACTTGAACATTTCTCTAGAAAGCTTTGAAACTGCCGTGAAGGGATTTAAGCATCCAGTTCCCTTTGAAATTAGAACTTATTTCAAATTAAGCTTAAAGGGAATTGCTTATTTCAATTACCAAAGCCACTTGCAAAATCTTCAGTGCCTATTAAATAAATTTTTTTGTCGCAACAGACTGTGGAAAAAATCAAAGTTCTGCTTGAGATTTTTAAGAGTAAATAAAGATTTGAAGTTTACAAATAAATATTCCTTTTTCAAAAAAAAATATTACTATTCCACACTTGCAAATATTTTGTTGTTCTTAAGCAGAGGACCAAAACAGAAGGAATTAGCCCAAGACAAGGTAGATTTGTTTGCAAGTCTAGAAACCCAGCTTTCTCAATCCTCAGTCTCAGGATTAGTTTGCATACAGCATTGGAAATACTATAGATTTTTTTTTAAGTGGCATCACAATAGTTTACATAAAACATGAGCTTTCCAAAAGGACTTTTTTCAAAGGCTTTTTTCAAGATCTGCTGATGAAAACGGAGTATTACAGCGGTTAGATTCTATTTTTTAAACTTCACTATGGCTGAGCCATGCAACATAACTTTGCTATAGTAGGAAGAAACGGTATCCCACTTATTGCTACTGAGAAAAAAAAAATACTTTAATGCTTTAGAAAATAATGCTCATAAATCTAAGCATTGGATTAAAGTGTTTGGAAAGAAATGCCCAATGTTTTTTGTAGGGCTGATTCACAGCACTATTTCCAGCAAATATTAAGAAATGGCAATTATCACCTGTCACAATCATTGTTATGAAAACCTGACAGGATATCCCAGATTCCCTTATCTGAGTAATACTTCTTAAATCCACTGTTCTCATATCCAGACCACATACCTTGAGGGGCTGACCCAGCATAGAGTTTGATTGCTGTATTCTCTTGCTGATGGTTATTAATAAATGTCACAACTGAAACAGTCCAGATCAAATCCTCCAGAAGGTTTCACTGTCAACTTCCCAGATCTGAATTTTTATCATTATTGGTTCTTGAATGGGAGGTTGAGCAGTGACATCTATGGAACAATGCACCATTAATGTAAATATGCTAAATGGGACCCTTATTATGTTAATATATTCTTTTCCATAGTAGGGAGATATTCTTGTCCATAGTAGGGAGAATTCTAAGTGTTAATCACCATGGAAAAATTATGAGTCAGTGGCCAAGTGATTGGCATGCAGTTCTATTATTTATTTTTCAATCTTGTCAGAGAATCCAAGTCTGCAAGCACCATTTTAAGAAAATGTTATTAAAGAATTAAGCTTCATGTGTCCAATTTAGTTAGTATATAATTAAATCAGTAAATGCTTCAAGTGTTTACTGATTTCATTATATATTCAAATTATTAATAATATTATTATATATTCAAAATCTGTTGATTTCTGTTCTATGAAAATAATATGAAATACGGCTTAGATGAATACAAAATGTTTCAAAACCTTCATTTCATGACAGATTGTTCTGTCCTAAGTGTAAAACTTGCCACTTTCTAAGGGAAGAACTCAATTACTAAGGAAGTTACTGTTCTGGTCAGAGATGTTCTTTTAATTGCAGAAGTGTGGGCACTGGGTAGCAGCTGTGATCTGTGGCTGCTGCTGACCTCTCTGGTGGCTGGGATGGTCTGAGATGCTCTTGAGGGTCAGTGAGGCTGTCCAAGCCAGTTCCCTCAGTCCCACTCATTTCCCAGAAGGCTCGTGCTGCTCTACTCCTGGCGGTTGTGAGATCCAAGACATTTTCTGCACAGTGAGTGCAAGTACTTAGTGTGTTGGAACGAGATGAATTACATTGTCACAGAAGCCTCTAACCAAACTTTTTATGGAAAAATTAATCTTTTTTTCCTAAGCTGAAAATTCTGCTCTTAGTACATGTAAATCAAATTGCCATTAGATATTTTTAAGACCTAAATAGGATTTCTCTGAAATGCTAAATTATGAAAGGTGTTGCCTTCATTCCTGGGGCTCAAGGGTCCAAGGGTGAGTAGCTGTACCACAAGGCCCGACAGCCAAGTTGGACTGAGGTAAAAAGGCAGTGCAAGATTTAACCTGGTGTCTCTGATGGTTGGTTGCTTCTATAGATGAAAAATAGATCTGTTACTGTACCTACAAACTGAGCAATGAAGAAACCCTAATTTGTTGTCCAAATCCCTTCTCCTGAGTGCCCAGTTCAGTACTGTTTCTCTAATGCTGGGCATGCATTTTGAATCTCTGCCAAGTTACTCTACAGTTCTCAGGTACTGACATTTTCTGGTTAATATTGGCACAGAACAGAGTTTTCCATGTGTATTTCATGGAGTCCATCCTACATATCTGTATGTTGACAGAAGAAGACAGAAATGTTTATTGACTATCTTACAGAGAGAAAAATTAATAGTTTTTGCAATGCGGCCTTGAACTGAAGAGGTGTCATGCTTCATTTATTTACATTTATTACTAGTCATTGGCTAGTAATTCCACATCTAAGGCATATAATAGAAGCATTAGGTTTCTTCTCTATAAAACAGGGACCTAAATCCAATGTCCAAAAGCATATAGCACCTAGCTTTTCCCACTGAAATCATTTGGAGCTCCTGAATGTCCAGATGACCTGGCAGTGTTTTCCTATGGAACAGACTGGGTATCAGGATAGTAACCTACCTTAGATTCCTGTCGCTACACACTTGGGCACAGCCTTTTAGTATCTAATTGTAAATGTTCTCCCAGCACATAAAAAAGGTGAAAATTAAACTTATACTTAAGAAACTAACCTTGCTGTCTTGCTCCCACCAGAGCTCTTAGAGCATTTTACATGGCCTGGGTTGTTTGTGAGCTCTGTTTGATACTGGATCTCTTCTGCACTGCTCAGATTTGCTTTAATTGTAGAATTTGCTCAAGAATGATGCTACTAAACTGCTATGGAATTGTTTATTCCTTCAGCTGAGTTGTTTTCAAACACTGAGTTATTTTCAGTGTACCCGATCATATTATTGAAGCTCTGAGTGCGCTGATATATCCTAGCTCTATCATGACTGCAAAAGTGAGTATTTCTTGGGTTTTATTTTTGTTTTCAGAAGGCAGAGAGTATATATTTCTCAATTAGAGGACAATCTCTGCATGATTTAGAAACTATATATGGGATGTTGCAACAAAATGACAGTTGTTTTTAATGAAAAAAATAAACTCTTTTAAAAACTGTTATGAAGCACGCAAACTCAAATAACCGACTTGCATGGAATTAAGTTTTCTAGTTTCTGCTTGTCATCAAATTTAACCCAGAGTTGCTTTCTGTTTTATTGTATTTAGATACTAAACAGTTATTTAGAAACATTATAAGAAATTTGCCCTCTGACATGCCATGAAGTGAAACTGTTTAAACTTTCAAACTTGATGCTTTCAAGCTTCTGAAAACTGTGTGTTCAGTGCATTGTGTTTGTAATTTTCTCTCTAGCAATTAGCACAGGTTCATGAATGTATGAATAAACTTTCTGCTACAATTGTAGCCATCATTTTTTTCCTGTTTCATCTTGTCTGTGCTAAAATCTGTAATGAGTTTTTGTACCATCAACTAGGTCTGTGACAGAAGCAAGGATAGAACAGAATAATTGACTACTTTGACCACAAGGCTGAATGTTTCATTTTTTTCCATACTTCTAGCTCTCTTTCATTTCATGCTTTCTGGCAATAGTGAAGGTTGACAGAGAACAGTCACTTTTGATTCAGACACAGATCTATCTACCCCCAGAAGGGTCTGAAGGAGGTCACACTGGGATTCATTTACATGGGGGAGAGAGACACCTCATGATCTCACATCCCACAAGCCCGAAGGATCCAAGTGAGATGGGGAAGAAGGAGCAGATACTTGAATCTGGACTTTCCATAAATTTTCCATAAATATTCTTCTTTCCATGCTGTCTGACACATTACAGACATGACTTCTTTTTTCAGTTTCTCTTGAACTCTGAAAATGCTGAAAAAACCCTAATTTAGTTCACGATGAAATCTTGACATGTTTTGCATGAGGGGAAAATGGTTTTCTATGTGCCTGTAGTATGAGCATATGTCATTAACACCACTTCTCTCCTGAGCTAAAATGAGGCTGTTCCACAAGCAGACAGAAGCAGGGATAGGTCTTGTTCTTTATGCTAATGGACTTAGGTATTAACTGTACTTGTTTACCAGGTGCTGAAATCCATCACTACAGAAGACATGCACATAATTTTAGGCATGTCCCTCGGGGAAGACAGTAGGAATTATGGATTGGTTGGAAATGCTATCTTAAGTACTGATGTTTTTTCAGATCCTAAGAGTTTTCCCTTCATGCTTTATGAAAGCGAGTTGTACAGAGAGCCATTTCAGGGGAGGGCTATTCCTATTTTTAGTAAAATTCCAAAAAAGGGAAGCAAAAAAGAAAGACAGAGGCTTCTGAGCATATCTGCTCTGACGACTGCACCATCAGGGAAAGGAAGAGCTCAACCAAAAGTCTGTCAGCCTGGATGGGTTTTTCCCCTTTTTGCTTTATGTCCCCCACTCAAAAACAAGCTCTGTAAGAGGCAAACCTGCCTTGTAATGCTTATGTTGTTTCTAGAAGGCAGATTATTTAATGGGGAAATATTGGCCCTTTCACTTCCAGGCTGATTTTCAGCATTGGGCTGTATCAATGTAAATTCCAAAAGAAAGAGAAAGCATCTTTAAGAAAAAAAAAATGCAGCAGAAGCAGACTTGAACTAACATTTCCAAAAGGCTCAAATATTTTAATGAAAACAATCATTTGACCTTGTCAACTTTGAGTAATCTTATTAGATTTTTTTTTACTAACTGTCTCCAGCAGCCTTTGAAAAAAAAAATAGTTACATTTCAAAGAGATGCATAAGATGAGCTGGTATTTTTATGGAAGATCTAAGAACAGTGGGATGTGCTCTATTAGGCAAAGAAGCCAGATACAGAGAGCCAGAGACCTGTCCTTGTACTCATCCCCTTCCACCCTGCCCCAGCCTTTCATTTCTGCTCAGGGATATTTGTGTCTGCAAAACAGGATATTCAGCCAGACCTTCCAGCAACCCTTGGCAATCTGCATGGTTTGATGAAGTCCAGTGACAGTCTGTATATCCTCAGTTAAGTGAATATAATGTCCTGGTGGATAAAAACTAAAATTTAAACCAAAAAAATTGTACCTACATATAAAAAGCAGTGCCCTAGCTGAATGTAGTGATGAGTTCATGTTCTCTGCTTTGCTGTATGGAAATCTTCACTGAGGTGAGAGTCTTTTAAACTGGCTTAAGCACAGTTCTTCCAGTCTGCATGCACCTTGCCTATTAACTAAGGTACTGCAGCTAATACACAATGTCAGTCAAGAGGTGATCTTTGAGTGAAAAGCATACTGGATTCAGGAATTTGCTTTTTTCTTTTTTTTTTTCTGAGAAATAGCAACAGTATCTGCAACCCAAGATGGCACTTGTCAAATGGTGCTTTTTCTTCATCCTGTTTGCTCTTTGTTCATATCAGGCTTAGTGGAGTGTGGAAGCAATCAAATTCCTGTCATTGTAGCTTGTATTAAAAGCCATTGCAGCCCTGAGAAGAGACCCAAGAGCTATTTCATTTCAGTTTAGAGAAAAGCAGGGAATCTGATGTCGAATAGAGCACGCGCACAAACAAAAATGTTTACATGTTTCTAAACCATGTAACTGAGTGAGTTTACATGGGGTTATGCATCTAATGAGTAAACGAATGGGTTATTTCCATTAATAGGGATGTTTAAGGGCAGATGAGAGGCCAGACTCTACTGTCTCTTCCAGCTGACACCTGATCATGTACATAGTTTCATCCTCATAATATGGCTCCAACCTGAAAGAAGAGTTTTAGCTCAGGGTGTGACCACATCAGGACAAAGAGGAAAGCTGCTCTGAAAACACCACTTGCTGCCTTTGCTTGCACAACTCGGGCAGGAAAGAGGATGAAGAAGTACATTTGCTGTCACCACAGCAGCCAGGGTACATGTCACTCTGTTGGTGGCCCAAAAAGTAATGTGTCCCTTTAATGAGTAGTTGTGCTCTTTGAAGGCCTCAGTTTAAAGAGAGTTAAGTCCTCCTGGAAGATGTGGCAGGACAGATACCTTGCTTACAGTCTGGTAGTCCATTAATACTGGGATAAACACCTCACAAGTACTCATCTAAACCTTTAACTAGTTCTGTTGGGCTGGCAGTTGTCAAAGAAAGACTTCTTTGGGAAATGTCCAACTATTCTTTTTTGTCTCAGCCATAAGTACTGTGAGAATGTTCTACTTCTCCATTTTTGTGTTTCTAGTTGCTACAAAATCGATCAATTCAGAGCATATAAAAGCCAAGCATACTTTTAGGGAAAATTACTAAAAAAATGGAAAGAAGGTGGAAAAAACTTTTCTGTATTAACTGCATAAAGTTCTTCAGAATGAACTGAATAAACACTCTTGTTGACAGCTAAGCCATTAGATATATTTAAAGTTTTTTGGTCTTTTCACATCCTATACACATCACCTGCTATCTCCCGTTACTCTAAAAATCAATCTGTCTGTTGTTTGAGCTATAGCATTAGACTCCCACAGTGGTTTTGCAACTCATGGCCCCTGAGTTTCATGGAGCATCACATGATGTGTTCCAGGGTATCATGCACAGCTTGTAGTTTGCTGCAACCAAAAGGCTTATAATCTAAAAACTGTTTTTATTGGTTTTGTGAAATCAGGGGGATATTTTGGTGCTCAGTGTCTTTCTAATTTGAAATAACTAAATGAAGAAAATAAAAGAATGGACAAAAAAATTCAAAACTTTTGCATTTGTTATGACTATCACTAGGCACCTCTGTATAGTCTGCCAGATACTCATAAGCACTTAGCACATGCTGCTTCTGTTGGAGGCAATAACATCTTAAAAGCCAGACTACTTCACTCATGCTGTCTAGATGAGCATAAGAAAATAAGAAATGTTTTTACACAGCAGAGGCCATTCTCTGACCAGGATGCTTAGAATAGCAGGCAAAAAGAGAGTGGTGTAAAAGGAATGAACTCCTTCACTTCTGGAATTCAGTGGTTTGAAGGCATCCAGACTGTTGCATTTAATAGCCACCATTACACATAACTCCTATGAATTTGTCCTTTTGAACCTGTTTGTGTTTCTGTATTGTAAAACATTGCATGTTTGTGAAGGTAGATTATGGGTGTTATATTTCACTTGGTGTTTCTCTTATGCCTGCTGTCTGGTAATTTAATTGGGTGGCCTCTAGTTCTTGTTTTGTGAAAAATAGTTAATAGTCATTTTCTATCTATGTCTTTTCTATTGTTCTTCTACTTACCCTGCACAATTTGTAGAACATTGTCTTCCAAAAATGTATGGATCCAGATTTCAAGTTCTAAGCCATATTTTTGTAGCTATGACATTTACTTTTGAGACTATAGCAAAAAGTTGTCCCTGCTTAAGGAAGAGGATGAGGCAGAGGGGTAGTGCTAATATTTTTGGTATATTGCTGTTTCTTTGCGAGCTCACAAGTGATATGAGATGCAACATGTGGTATTAACTACTCTACCTTTAACTGAGATCTTTCAGCATTGATTATGCTGGAAATCTGAGCAGAAATTCAGTGTGAGATGGGTCTTGGCCCCGTGTTTTCACCTGTTAAAGTGCTATAAACTGCAGTCTGTCACTGATGATGACAGATTGTGGGAGAAGTGTAGATTTCTTTGATTCTTTTAAAAGTTTCAGCTTCAACTGTGAATATTCTGAGGATCATCCAGGATAATAAAAGTGTTTTTTAAAGGTATTTTTAATTCTTTAGTTTAATATGCTAGAAGAACATTAAATTTTCAAGCTCCAATAAAGCGTTGCTATGGATGTTTGTGGTTAGTGTGGTACCTTGCAAAGCTCACCTTTGAATTCACGTGGTTTGTTGTTTGTTTTTAACTAGGTGAAGCAACAGTGAAGAAGAAACCAGCTCCAAAGACTCCTCCAAAAGCAGGTAATTTGTTGCATGTGTTACCCACATTTACCAGTGCAGCTGTTTGCCTACTAAGTTTGTTTGCGTATGTGATTAAATGGTAGGTAAGTCCAACTTGTTTACATTGTACTAAGAATTGAATTATGAGCATCCAAAGAAGTTACTCTCAGATGGACTGTAGCAAGATCCTACAAAGTGTCAGTAGTGTGTAACTTACGCCCTTTTGCATATCCACAACAAAACCTGGCTTTCTGTGAAAGAAATTTTTCTGTGTATCACAGAATCCTCTGAGTAGCTACCACAGAGAAGGTGATAAATTCTACTTTTCCTCATCACTGGCATTATGGTAACCTGTTTGTGTGTTTGCAATCTCTGAGGCAAAGCTATCTATATTTAAAGTTACAAGGAAATTTCCTCTGTAGGAGCCTCTTTTCAGAGTCTTAAAACTTCAACAGACTTTTAAACTGTTCAAGTTGCTTTCTATGCCAGATACCCACCTTAGCCTACTTTCCTTCAGATATTTTCAAAACAAAAACACTTCTAAAAGGTCAAGTCTAAAGCAGGGGGAACCCACTTTGTTTTCATTACTTTGAAAAGGAAAAGAAAGCACTTTTTTCATGCCCAGTAGCCCTGTGCTTTGTAAAGAATGTTACATTTGGCAGTGAGGTCATTGTAATATTAGAGAATGCCTCTTACCATTTCTGTCAGTATGTCCTCAAGTCTGCCCCCTTCAATACACACACACAAGAATAAATTTTTTATCATGCAGCTTTTATAAGCAACAGTATAGGTTTCAGCCTGGAGTTGTCCAGCCTATGATATTTCTGGCCTCTGTGCTTAGCAGCTATCAGGGGTCTGAGACTCAGCAGCACAGCTGAGAGCCAGGAAGGAGCACTGTTAGCAGGAGATGTTCTGCCATCTATTGATACTCAGGCAGTGAGAGGGAACAGAAGGAGGAATGCCTGATCCATGAACAGAGGGAAATGAATGGGACTGCAAGAAGCAGTCCCATTTAAAAGAAGCACTGTGATACACAAACAAAAAGATCCATCATTGCTCGTGGCAAAATTTATTGTGATGGAGAAACACATCAGTTTCCTTCCTTGTCTCTCATGATGTTTCTGTGCCACATAATGTTTATCTGGCTACTGAAGCCAGAATCCTCATAGGTAGATCTGGAGTCTTAAATTTTCTGGATTTTATTGATTACATCAGGGAGCAGGTTTGCAGACCCTCTCAGCACATCCAAATTGATAAGAAGGTAGCTGGAGCCATTCTTCAAAAATACAAAGTTCCAAAGAAAAAGAAGATTTTCTGAAAAACCCACAAAGTTTCATAAATTGTACATTTGGAATTGGTGGTACGTGCCAATGTTTTTGTCTTTTGGATGTCTCTACCTCCACCTTGCAAACTTTGATTGGGTAAATTGTTATTGCTTTACTCCCCTAGAATTAACAAATCCATGGAATATTTTTCATTGCAAGCCACAGGTAACTGCTAATCTGGATTTCAAATGCTGCTCTGAAACAGTTGAGCTGAGAAATGGATGTGTTTTGAATTTTAAGAAAACTTAGGGTCATTTAAAGGGTTATTTAATTTATGTTTTTTTTTCCCTTCAGCTGCTCCTCCTCAGATTACTCAGTTCCCAGAAGACAGAAAAGTCCGTGCAGGTGAATCAGTGGAATTACTTGCCAAGGTGGTAGGAACAGCACCCATAACTTGCACCTGGATGAAATTCCGTAAGCAGGTAACTTGTTTTCTGGTTTCTTTTAACAATCATTGAAAAAGCAGAGCTGAAAAGGAATACCAATTATCTCCCATTTTTCCATCTCCCTTCCTGAGGAACTGGCAAAGTCCATCTTGTTCCTGCAGATGTTTACCTCACCTCTACTGAAAACATTTCACTGATGAAGATTTCACAACCTCCATTAGCAAATTACTGCAGTGTTTATATAGCCATAGGGTTAGACTTTTTTTCCTAATGCCAAACCCAAATCTTCCTTGCTACAGTTCAGACCCTTTGTTGCCTGTCCCCTCCTGTAACAAATTATAATTTCTTTGTGAAAAGTCTTAGACCACAGATTAAAGGATAAGTGATGGGAAAGATACAGGTATCTGAAAAGTTGTTTGGTCTTTTCACATCCTATACACAGGGGCCATTTCTCTCCTTCGAAAATGACCTCTTCTTTGTTGATGCTGGGCCTAAAGTTATGTCAGAGGGACAAAATACCATATAAAAAAACTTGAGTGAATTGTCTTGCAACACAAATGTCACCATACAGGGCACAACAAAAATCCATGCCATCACTGCCCTCATTCCCTAGGTTTAAAGTTCCTTCTACTTGAATGAATATCTTTAAACTTTATCACATGTCCATAAAGGCAGTGTCTGAAGAGAGTTGCTTTAACAAAGCAATTTAAAATCACTTTAAATCAAATCACCCAATATGCAAATTCAGCCTGGAAGATGAAGTGTCACGTTAGGACAGAGCCAATATAAATATCTACTGTAGCTGCTGTTCTGTTTATTTCGTTCTGAACTTGTTATGCACTCTATAGAACACAAATAAAAACATCTTCTCCTAGAAAGAAGTTTAGACTCTAAATCCAGACATGTCAGCATTTAATTGAAAGAATTCAAAACAGTTTGTTAGTGCAAAGGGTATTCCAGAGTCCATCCTTGCTAACTCCAAATAACCTCTTACTTTAGGGGAGTTTTTTCCTGAATTCTTATATTTCCTTAAATTTCTTTAGCTTCAAGACTGGAGTTAACCACAGCTTTCCACAAAAAAATAGGTCTCAGGAGCTTCAGTGACATTCAGTGTTTGATTTTGCTAAGCTCTGTCTTAACATTTAGGTAAAATGTACCCCTCAACACTAAGTTTCTGGTTTGTGCAGAATTCTGAGTTCATTGTTGAATATAATAATCCTATTTACCTAGATTTTAAGGCCTTTTTTAGATGCACTATCTGTGTGATAACAGTAGCTAATATGTGATCATTAGCAGCTCCTAATGCCCATATCAGACCCATAACCTGTGATTCAAAATATTTTTCTCCTTTATAAAATGCTATTTTTACCATCTTTATACTTTCTTCTTTACTTATCCATTATGAGACAAAGTAAAGTATTGCAAAATCATAAATTAAAATGACAATTTTTTTTAAATTATTCATTCTGGTGAATAAGGTACAAAAGAAAAAAAAAAGTTCAAGAAGGTTACCAAACACTGTAGGAGGACAAGTGAGGGCAGCAGTCTCTCATTTATTACTTTAAAAGGGGAGCCACTTACGGTGTTCTGTGCTGCACCATAATTTTGCTTTATTTTTCACTTACACTTCACCACATATTGTTTTACACTTGGATTTCTTCCTTTTCTATAACTGTGGTTGATTTCAACTCTGTTCCATTCCTAGTCCTAAAAATGAAAACCAGCCAAGTGTTTTGACAATTTACTGGGAGTTATTTGTAGTTGTTATTTGAGCTGATCCAGTAAGTGGTGAGCTGTGATTTCAGCCCTGCTGCTGTTTGCTGCAGCTTCCTCTCTGTGTTTCTTCCTCACATTCCCTCAGGTGCAGGAGAGTCACAGTGGCCTCCCTCAGTGGCCTCTCTCAGTGGCCTCTCTATCTCTTTTGGTTATTCCAAAACAGTATCTTTTACTTGTAGAAAGGGAATGTCATGAATCTGTGACCCATACTGTTGTATGCCATGGCAGTGCAGTGGTGGGATTCTGGGACTTGCTGAGCAAAAGAGGGGAAAGCCTTGGAAAACCTCTTCATCAGCTGAATCCATCACTGAACACTGACAGCTGTTGAAGCTTCTTAACTACAACCAGAGGCTTTTTTTCAGGACCCCAGAGATCCAACCCATGTTCCCCACAACCAGTGCAGACCACTGAGCATCCTTTCAGGGCTGTCTCTCCATCCTTTCAGGGCTGTCTCTCCATCCTTTCAGGGCTGTCTCTGCATCCTTTCAAGGATTTCCCTGCATCCCTTCAGGGCTTTCTCTGTATTCTTTCTGGGCTTTCTCTGTATCCTTTCTGGGCTTTCTCTGAATAATGCAGATCTAGTTCTACTATCACCCCTTGACTAATTTTAATGAAGCAAAACATAAAAGACAGTTCAGAATCTCAGAAGTATGTTGGCAGGGTAGAACAACTTTCAGCAGAGTTTAACTCTACATAATCCCATTTGCTAACTTTCTATTTGAGTTATTGTAGGAAAATCTTTCTAAAGTTACTTTGGGGCAGATAGCAGTGCATGTGTTTTGTCTCAGTTGAGAAAAAGTCCTGTTCTTAAACTTTTGATTTCTTCTTCTCTGAATATATGGGACAAGATAAGGCAAACTAAATAGCCTTCATTTTTAATTAAATTCTGAGAATGGCTTGGAAGAGTCACTTATCTAAGAAGGAAGTGGTGGGAGGAAGAAGGGCATTGACATTATGTTGTTTGTTTCATAAGAACACAGTGTACAGCTTCTATAATTGCAGTATAGCATTATGAGGTTTTTAAAGAACTGCCATGTCTCAAGCTAATGCTGATTAAAATCTAAGTCACCTTGGCCATTTATGCTATGATAGCTCTGTTTCAATTAAAAACTAGTTTATAATATGCCTATAGTGTTCAGCAGAGATTTGGATTTTTGCTTCTCTAGAAAATTAAAATGCTATGGGAAAGCTCAATATGCTGCTCTTTGAATGTCTCTCTGTACAGCTGTAGTGTTGCATCTCCATTTTAACATTGTCTTCAATTGTTCAAACCCAAGAAACTGCTACCCTGGTTTGTGTGGAAGTACAGAATAAACTTGGTTAAAACAAGAGGGCAAAAGTCCCAGCTACAGATGGTCTGCACCTTGGGCCTCTGAGGGGAATGGCAAATGAACTAAGGCTAAACCCTTGTTCCACTGTGGTTTCTCTAAGATATGTGAGACCAAACTTTGTTCTTTTGACAGTTGCACAGTTTGCACTTACAGCCTGTCAAAAAGAAGTTAAAAAGTGACACTCCTGTTCCTTAGTGGGCTTCCCTGTGGCCTCTGCAGGACTGGAGCCATTATAATGTTCCACTGCTTTTCTAGATGATTTGTGTTGATTACACATTTACCAGCTGCATATACTCACTCCTGTAATAGAGTTATCTGCAGATAACACTCAATATAATAACATTGTATTGTGCTTTGAGCTCTTTCAGATACAAAGAGATCACATAATTTTTCTTTTAATTTGGCAGATTCAAGAAAATGAATATATTAAAATTGAGAATGCTGAAAACAGCAGCAAGCTAACAATATCATCAACAAAGCAGGAACACTGTGGATGTTACACCCTAGTTGTAGAGAACAAACTTGGCAGCAGACAAGCACAAGTCAACCTTACAGTTGTTGGTAAGTCCAAATTAATATTTTATGCTTAAAAAGAAATCCCCCCACAAGATAAAATCAGCTCATGTCTCCATTTTAAATTCCTACAATGGTCCATTGTTTCACAGGGACAGAAAGCAGTGAATAAAGACACTCTGTTTTGAATAGAAAACCCTTCATCTGTGGGCTTTTACACAGGTATCTTCAAGCTTCAAACAGCCTTGTCAGGTGACACTCCCAGGCCATCAGGTTTGTTGTAGCAGACTCTGGACAGCTGCACAGACATGCAGACAGTTGCAGTTTATTTGCAGATAAAACTGCAGCCTAGTGAGGATCAGCCAAAATCTAGATCTGTGACATCTGGCTCTGAAAGGGCTAATTGAACTCACCTTGGTGTGGATGCACAGCAAAGAGCTTCGGGGAAATCCAGGGAAGTTCTACAAGCCAAGACGTGATTTGGTAAAACGTCAGTCTGTGGGCTGGGTCTGCTTCTGGGCTCTTGTTACCTGTGGCCTGCAGAGGGGTTATCACATGAGGTGGTCCCCTGACAGCCACAAGGGTGTGAACAAGGCAAGAAATGTGGGTCTGAGGCCAAAGATGAATGTCTGACTCCAATGAAACCAATGGAAAAATACCTTTAACCCAAGCTGGACTGGAGATTCATTCCAGCAATCCTGAATAGCATACGAGGTTTAATGAGTACAATCACACTTTCAGGTACAATATCCACTGAAGCAGACTGAATGTGACTCAATTGCACGTTGCTCTACATATTGTCAGTAGAGGCTTCTTGATTATTTAAATTAATTCCTCTAATCGAGTCTGGATAACTGGATGAATGAGTATAAATATCAAGTGGATTCCAGCAACATGCCAGAGAATTCAAAAACAGAAGAAAATAGAATCAGTATTTTTCCCATGATGCATAGATAAATTGTACTACCCCTTCCAGCAGTGGGTTGTACAGGTCAGAAGTACAGCCAGGTTAAAAATGAACACCACTGGTCCTTGAATAAACATATACATTGGTGTGGGTATAGGTTTTGGCTGCAAAACCCCAACACAGCTGCTTAGCAGCTGGAGGAATGGCAGGAGATTAATTGCTCTTTATATTTCCCTCCTTTTCACTCTTTCCTAGGCAGCTGCTGCAGGCAGCTAATTGTAGCAGGTTATTGGGCAAGATGGACTTTTTTTAGCTGCACAAGGCTGACAATTCCTATTATCTTGTTACTGTGTGAGCCTTGACTCATTATTATATAAGTCACTGGTTTATATCCTTTGGAGTTAATTGGTTTGAAAGTCTTTGAATTCTATAACCTTATAAAGCTACATCTCAGCCTCCTGCTTTGCTCTTCCCTAAGAAATGTGCCAGAGAACCGTGGGATTCCCAGAGATGCTTTTGGGAGAGTTGGGTGAAGAATCCTTACAATGTGCAGGAGTTTGCCATGTGTTTTGGCTGATGACAAGCTCTCTGTTTCCAACTAAAAAGAATAAATTCCATCTTGTAACATTGCCAAGCTCTTCAGTGAGACATCTTGCTGATGTCAGCACTGCTGAAGGCATGACAAGGCCTCCTAGCTTGCTGCACATGCATTTTAAGGCCAGATTCTTCCATCTGGGCACTCAAAAATGTGGGAAAAGGGAGCAAAAATGCCTTCCTTCTAGCAAAGGGGTTATCTCATTCTGAGATAAAATCTTTCACACTGTTTGCACCTTTAAAGGTGTCAAATGTTCACTGAAGTTGGAAGGTACTTTTCTCTAAAGCCTGTCAGTTAAAATAGGGAAGCTTTGTTTCTCTGAATATGCAAAACCAGGGACTTCTGAGTCTGCCAAAGCTCATCCTTAGTCCTAAATTCCTGCCTGTCCATTCTCTCTGCTCCATCCCAAGTGCTGGGAAGAAACTTGCTCTCTCTGACCTGACCCCACTTTCATAACAAGCTCTGGTGGAGAAAGTCCTGATGCTAGAGATCAGCTCTGTTTGCCTCAGCCCTTTACAATAAGGCTCTAAATTCTGTGTGAGCAGCCTCCCTGTAAGGTTACTGAGAAAAGGCACATCCATGTGTGTGTGTTGTGTGCTCAAAACACTGCTGCCTGACCACACTGCACAACTGAGCCTTGAATGTGTTGAAACTACAAACACAGAACATTTGCTTTCTGGAAGAGTGTGTCTGAGCAGACCCAGAGCTGCGTTTCTTGATGGACTAGCTGACAGGCTTGGCTCTTCTGAATTTTAGCAGATCAAGGGCATTTGTTAAAATATCAAATGAAATATATATGGAAATAAAGATGTATTTATTTTATTATTATTACCTCTTTAATATTAACAATTATTACCTCTTTTAATTTATTATTACCTCTTATTACCATGTAGGTTTCAAAGTCTTCATGCTGATGGGCAAGTTTTTTATGTGAAAGACTCCAATAAACATTTCTCAAATTAAATTTGGACTGTAACACATGTCAAGGGGCAGGTTGCCCAGCAAAGTTGTGCAGTCTCCACTCCTGGAGGTATTCAAGTTCAGACTGGATAAGCATCTGAACAATCTGGTCTGATCTTATAGCTGATCCTGCTTTGAACAGAAGGTCTAAACACCTTCCTGAGGATTTTTAAGACCATCCTGGATCTTGGTTTTATACTTGCAGTTGAAAAGACCTTTCTTCAAAAAAAAAAAAAAATAACATTATTGACTTAATCTCTGATCAGAGAACAAAGGATTGAGCTTATCTGCCAGGATTCAAATCAGAAATGATCCTGCTATGATTTAAACTGAGTCCTCGATTGGAAACTTTGAGTACAGTTTGTAGAAATTATTTTTAATAATGAAATGACATTTAGGGAAACAAAGATACCCTGCAATCCTTTGAATTTAGCTCCCAAAGTCTTAAATTTAACTCTCAAACTCAGGCCTCAGCTACAGTCTTAATTAAACTGTGCAAGGGTTCTGACACCTAAAGCATTTAAATAATTTATGATTTGATGCAGTTTGGGCCATGGGAAAGGATGCTCTTGAAAGAAGCCCAACTTCGTTCTAAGGGGTTTTATTTCCTCTAATGAATATCGATGAACAAAATGTCCATCACATCCAGCCTCCAGTGTGAGCTGGGTGCAGTCCACACAGCAAATGCACTGATACATAAACAAGTCAGAGGAGCCTTTTTAAATAATGGTGTGGGGCTGAGCACACAGCACTCAGCCACAAGGACTGAGCCTTGTGATTCATTATGTAACCTTGTACCAGCACAATAATACTGGGAGACCTGCAAGTCTGTGAGACATCCAAGTTAAGCAGTATCTTCTTTTAAAGGGTTGACTGGTTTGACTGGTCCCAAAATGTCCATGTTGAGGCCTTCTCTATTGTTATGAGCAGCTCTCTTAAATAAGCAATTTCCTTAGCTGACTGATCTCTCTAGGGACATTTTGTAACATGTTTCTGTTCCAAAATCAAAACAGCCTGATGTGAGATTGAGCTAATGATTTATAGCAGACAGTGTGTCAGATTGGACTTGTGTTGCCAAAGCTGTTAAATGAGCCAATGATGAGCTTAGTGTAAAATATGACTTTTTAGGGAAGGTAGAGCCCTCAGTTTACAATGACAGCAAGGAATACTCATTCCTTTTGTACCATTTATTGGGTGTATTTGATATATTTATCAAAATTATGATTCTGAACATTTTAGCTGTGTGATAGCCCTGGGTCTTTAACCACCTTTGAGAAAGAAACTTGATTTTCCTACTGGCTAAAGCTGGGTATTATGACAGAGTCCAAAGAATAACACAGAATTCAACAAGGGTATCTGGCACTAGAGAAATGATCTATTCTGCAGCTATGTCAGAAACTTGCCACATGCTTTTGGACTTACTCCTTCATGTTTCCATGCCTACTATTCAGGGGCTTTTTGATGATCAATGTTTAGTGAATATTTGGATATTAGTGCTATCTTTTACTTTTTTAAAGACAGAAGTAGAAACACACATACTACCTAACTGGGGGCTGATTTTGACCAACCTTGTTTGTCTTTTATAAATCCTTTGGGATTTTTACTGTTCCTGATGTGGTATTTTGTGTATAGGTATCTGTATATACATACATATATCTATATATGTGTATGTATAGTACACACACACACACACATATCTAAGTATCATGGTGATTAGTAAGGTCTATGGTGGATACATGCAAAAGAATAAGAGTGATGTCATTAGACCTTGAGAGGCCTAAAGTTAAAAGCTGTGGTGTTTGTATTACTTTCAGCATTGGTGCATGAACTATGCTTTGCAGCCTTCTCTGCTGTTGGAAAGTGATAAACCAAGTACTCAAGGACACACACACATATTGCTCCATTCCATACTTGACTTGGGATGGAGAAGTTACTTTCTGTGAGGAAGGTGTTATTTCTCTGCCTTTAATACAATCTGTGTGAGCACAGTCTTTCCAAGCACAAATAAGAAAATACAAGTTTACTTGAGAACAAGGTCTGATCATCACTAACTCCAACAGTCATTGAATGTAATGGTAGGATCTTTAATTGCTGCTATGAAGGGCTTGGTTCTGGTTCCACAAGTCGCATATATGCAAGCTATATTAGCATTTGTTTTCTCCCCCAAAACTCTGTTACAAGGAAACGTGGTAGCAAACCCAGCAGTGCACAGTGACCCTTTCACCACTGTGAATGCATTGTGGGAGATCCTGAAAAGTCTGGCACAGTGCTCACCACTCAGACACAGAGGACCCAGTGGTCAGGGTTCTGTGCTCCCTCTCTGGAAAAGTTAAGTGCAGACATCTGGGAAGAAGACAGTGAAGCGAGACACCCATAGACATTTTGACATTGAATATTGCAGCTCAGAAGTGCAAATATGAATGATTCTGAAGTTCTTTTTTTGAAAATAATCAGATTATATCTTGCAGTATCCATGTGATTCCCTGTTTACAGTCAGGTCAAGAATGCAGTGAATTTCCTAAGAATATGTGGGTGGACTCGCTCTGTAACCTTCAACCTTTCAAATTCCTCTGGATTGCTGGAGTATTTTTGTCACTGGTTTTATGGTTAAAGGGCAACTACACTGGTGGTTAAGGAAGAGATGTCTTATGTTGCTGCTGTTGTAGTTCAAGAGTATAGTAACCTCCAGTGTCAGCTTCCCACTAATGCATAGTGGCTCTGCAGCCTGTACCAAAACTAAATTTTCACAGAAAGACAAAAATGTATAGAGGAAAAACCAGCTTACTCTGCTCTATGCATCAGTGCTGGCACACTAATCCAGGTTTATCCCTTGAATGGCCATGCAATTTCAATGACGTTTCTGTTAGGAGAAATTTCAGTAGAACTCCATGCATAGTTGCTTTTTCCTGATGCTTACCTTCAGCTTGTTTTTAAGGAAGAAAATAAATATCTTGACAATTGCAAAATGCCTATATTTTACCTAGTTACTCAAAAATTATTAATCACAACTCCTGCATACCAACACAGGGTTCCTAAGACCCAAACTCACTCCAGTGGAGACTAATCCACTGATAGTCCTACTGGGGAAACTCCTAAAATTTATTCTGCCTTTCAGTGGGCAGGTTTGGGAGCTCTAATTCAATCAGTTATCAAAGCAGATACCTAACGTGCAGCACATGAGTAATCCGAACAGCTTGTTGATTCAGGCTCAGGAGCAGATGGTTTAGAAAAAGGCTCCTGAGAATGCATTATATATTTGTTTGTTCCATTAGGCCTGTGGCAGAAGGAGATGTTCTTGTGCTGAGGGCATTTGCGTGGGAGTGGTGAGCTCTGGTTTCGTTCCCAGCTCCATTCTCCTGTGTGTCCTTGGGCAAGGTCATTTTACACTTCCATGTCTCAGTTACCCCAACAGCACAAAGCAATGCTCTGGGCCACCAGTATTTGTGAGCTACTTTATCCACAGGTCTCAAAAGGGCAGTTTTTAAATAACTTCATTTTCTGTCAGAGTTGTCAGGAGGAGCAATGTGGTGAGGGTATTGTGCAGTGCATTTTACAGGGGAGGTGTAAATTTCCAAATCTTTACCATGGGGTCCTTGCCTCTGCTGTTTTTTAGGAGAAAACTCGTGTTCATTTCAGTTTCTCTTGAGTTGTTTTGCAGGAAAATGCAGGCATTTTTAAATTTAACTTTATCCTAAACCTGTGGTACACTAACGTACAGGGTGCACATTAATTATAGGAGTTAAGGGGTAATATCTCTACTTGTAGCACTCCTCTCCCTTGGAAAAAGAGCTGCAGGGCATAGTTTTCCAAGCACAGCAGTGAGGTCTGCCATGACCCCGAGCCCTGTCAGCAATAGTGCCGAGTTCGGTTATGACCTTTTATGGTTTCGCTTTTCTCCTGCTGATGGATTTCAAATGAAAGCTTTGCCAGTGCTGTCGGCATGGACAGTGTTCAACTAGCTTTTGCAGCATATTAAATACCTTCCCTGGCTAAACAGCTTGTGGAATGGAATTAAATTGTTTCTTTCTGTTTGTTCTTTATCTGGCAGGCAAATATCACAATAGCTAATAATAGCATTATACAGTAATATGATAACTGGATTTAGAAAGAAAACAAACCAATTTTGAGAACAGATAAAGAAAACTACTTCAGAAACATTGCTTCAGTGCTGTCTCTGTTCATAAAAGAAAGGAAAAAAAGACTTTTCAGAGGCTGTGGTTATACTGTTCTCAGTTTTTAGAGGCTTTCTGCTGGAACAATATCTCTGCTTAAGAGCCAGGGCTGTGCAAGCTCTTAATGCACAGCAAACTCTATTGCCTTGCCTTGGCTCAGCCTGACCCTCATGGCAAGTAGCAGAACAATTTCCATTTCCCTGCACTCAGATAAGGAGATTGCTGCCTTTTTTGGTCTCTTGGAATGGTTCTTGTGTTCTGAGGGCTCTGTAAACTGAGCCATGTGGAGAAGGCAGTGAGGTCTAGATAGCACAGTCTCATGTCACGTGGGTGTCCTGGAGGAGCTGTGGGTTTGCCTCCACTACAGAGAGAAAGTCCCTTTGCTTATGGGAAGGAATTTTCACAGAAACACGGAATATTCTGAGTTGGAAGGGACCCACAAAGGATCATCGAGTCCAACCCTTAAGTGAATGTCCTGTACAAGGATTGAACCCACAACCGTGGTGTTATTAGCAACATGCTCTAGCCAATATACCACAGAAAGAAAAGGCAATCACATCAAGTCAAGTTTGTCTGATAAATAGCAATTATTTAAAGGCTGAGCATGCTTATGTTTTATGCTTCTCAGAGTGCACAAATACAAGTTAATTAAAGTTTACTTCAGGCTGTATATCAAAACCTGTTTACCAAAATATTTATCAGAATTTATCTGAGGAAGGAGTGCAGCTGAATTCAGTTTGAGAGTAAATAACAAGTGTGTGTTTCATTGCTGGTATGGTCTTAAAAGTGGCTTAAACATTACATGTGGGGCCAGCTCGTGACATTATCATTTGCCCTAAGGAATACATGCCACAAAGAATAAAATGGAATCTGACCTCATTGCTTTTGGGGTAGTGGTAATTTACACCTCCCTTTGTTGAGAAGCTGGGGGTTTTAATTTGTGCCTGGTTTGCTGGAGCACAAAGGGCTAAAAAGCAGTAGAGCCCTCCTTCACATCACCTCCAGTCTCCTCTTACTCCTCTCTGCTTGCCTTATGGCTCACAGCACACAGGAGTCGCTCCTGCTGCTTCCTCTGTGCTGCTGGTGTCAGCAACTCAATGCAGCCTCTGTGCTGCTCTGCAAACAGTCCCTGAGCCAGGTTTGAGGCCAAATTAGCTGCTCCTTTGCCTGCCACAAGGCCTTGGAAGCCAGCTTGGGGCAACCCTACTCATATTCCTAGAGAGATTCACGTGCAAAGGCATTGGCGTTTGTAGAATTCTGACCAGGTTCAACAGGACTGTGTGAATACAGCCATTCTGACCACAATCATCTAGAACATCATCAGTCTTGATTTAGGGGTTATGTACATGCTGTAAGGTAGCCAAGGCTGGAGTACCCCTAGTTTCATATGGTTAAGGTGGTGGCTTTCTTTTGTTGCATGTAACAGTGAAATTGAAGTTAGAGATCAATATTATGAATTAGTTCCTTCTCCTATAGAAATATGCACAAGTGCATTTTTGGATGTTCTGCCTTTGTTCTAGTTCACATATTGGATTGTAGCTATGGGTTGTTCCAGAAGAAGAACAACACACTTGTGATCCATTAAAGCCAATGTAAGGCCCTCATAATATAAGGCTAAGTATGAAAGATGATTGTGCATGTCAAAAACTGCACATGACATGCAGCAGAATATTGGAGACAGGCAGCTCAGGGACATGAATGGTATAGTAAACACTGAAACAGAAGGACAAAATAGAGAACTGTGCTTGTCTTCCACACCCCTCCTCAACTCATTGGATGTTTATATTGGAAGCACTTAATTGTGCTGATAGAGATTTCATATTCCAGAAGGGAATGTAGTTTGGCAAAATACTCTAGCTTTCAATAAGGACAGATGAATACAGAGTAACCTTTAAAATTCCCATAGAATAAACTATTGAGAAACAAAACAGACACATGGAGAGACCATCTGCAGATTCTCTGAATGTGCAGAGCTTTAGAATACCATCCAGTCTGATATTAAGTCATTTTTAAGCATGTTAAAATGGTACATATACATCTGTCATACTAAAAAAGAGCAAAGATTAAGCTTTCATTCCTGTTTAGGATCTCCCATAGCAGCTACTACAGTATTTATACACTGAACAGATCTGCAAGCAGCAGCACACGACAGACTTCAAACAGAGATGTGCATCTTTCTGGATCAGTAGAGTCCAGCCAAGGTTGCAGGTTTTCATCTCTGCCTATTGAGAAAAATGCCTTAGGAATCTAGAAATGTTCCCAAGGCTAGCAGATACTAGTCTAAAGCCATGTGGCATTTCCTTTGCCACTGCTATTCCCTTGGCCATGAATGTTTTCTCTGCAATGCTCACATACCTAAGCCTTGCTTCTGTAAACCATGCAGGCCAGAGGGACTCCAGTTGTCTAGGTGAGTCATGGAAAGAGAGCTTACTGAGGGAACTGAGGCCTAGGAAACTGATAAATCATGCCCAGAGTTTCATTTGGATACAGAAGTGTGTTGAAAGTCAGCAATGAGAGAGGGTATTTTCATGTCCTGCAGGGGAAGCAGGCTACCATGCTCTGCAAATACTGAAACATAGGCACACTTCCTCCGTATCAATTCAGTGCACAGCAGTAAAGCAACCTAACACTTTATTTTTAAAGCAACGTTCAGATTTCGCTGTGTGCATAGCAGATGTCAGAGAATCTGCACTGCTTTGACAAACTTCAGTAGATGCCACTGTAAGGTGGTGGACTACTGGCTTGGCTTTTTCTTCAAAGTATTTTCCTCCTGCTATCTGCAACTGCTCTGTTCTGTTTGGATTTAGAATAAATCAACTGTTACTTACTCAAGTTCTATCTGCATTTTGAGATGATGCAGTGATGGTTACATAGGAGGAAAACAAGACATAGGGCTGAATATTCCACTCCCGTAAAGATTTTGAGAAGGACAGAAAATCATTCCCAGCAAGGTCCGCATGGATTACAAGTTGTAGTGAAAAGAAGATGCTGTTGCTGCTGTCTGACTAAAATCACACAATCCATGTGTGCCATGCCAGCAGCTCTCTGATGGCTGCTATGGGTATGGTACAAACATGCTGATACTGCAAATGGTGTGGGCACTGAATCCTCACTTCTTGCAGCTCCAGTGAGGCTGGGACAGGACAAGTAGAGGGAAGAGGGGTGCTGCTGTTTGGGCACTAGGAGGTCAAGATTCAGTTCTCATCTTTGCTACAATCTCTCTTTCAAATCTTAGACAAATCATGTAAGTTCCCTGTGATTCAGTTCATTATATATCTACTCTATAAATTCATGATTGCTAATAGCCCCTTCCATTCTGCCAGAAAATGAGGTGAGTAAAATGTGACCACTAAGTAGGACAATAAGCTGCTCCAGAGGTTAAGGAGATCTGGTCTCTGACGTGTGTTCAACAAGAGATGTGCTGTATAATGATGACTCCTAGTGGAATGGTGGTTTTAGTGTTGCCAAAATGAACAAAGATAATTTTGATTCTGGCAGTCACTTTTTTTTCCACCTCGGGGTTCTCGTACTGAATGCAGTGGCATACTTGGTGTTCATCTCCCTTCCTCCCTCTCAGTCTTTTCCCTCATACTTGAACATTTCTATTTATATGTCTTCTAATATGTTTAAGTTGTGGAGAGAGATGTATTTTTCATCACAACTGAACTAAATTTTTTTTTCAGGGAAGTCATTAGACAATGAAACTTGCACTCTTCCAAATAGTGAACTGATACTTAACTATCTTGATCACATTAGACTGTCCTAATTTCCCTCCACAGGAGTCGGAGGAGAGGTTCCTCTGTCCAAGAACCAAAGGCATGTTTCTGACAAACTGTGGCTATTTCTGTCAGCTCAGTAATTTTCCTAGGAATGATAATTTGAGTATAGAGGGATATAGTCTGTCACAGTGAGGCTTTGATCAAAGTCTACAACAGCTTCCCCCAGCATTTGGATGTTTTTATTGCTGAGAAAGTGGCAGTATTTTTTGGCTGCTTTGTCAGCTCTGCCTTTCCTACAAAGAAAATAATAATATCCATTAGCAGCTTGAACAAGCAAAATGGGACAGGATTTTATCAGTCCTTGTTCAGTGGCATCTCACACTTTCTATCTTTTTTGTTTTCCTCTTCTCTCATTTATCCTATCCTTTGATTTCTCTTTCAACCTTTGGCCAGTAGTTCATCCACATCAACATCATCATTATTTTGTAGGTTTTGCTAGATTATTTCTGAGAGGATTATTTCCAGAGAAGCTATTTGTTCCCTTAAAAGTCTTTTGAAGTGCTTAAATTCCACAGTTATTTTCTAGCAATTTATTTTAAAAGTCATCATTTTTCTGTCTTAGAAGAACATAAATTTCAATAATTAATCATTAGACTAAATCTTGAAAAAGTCATATAACTGCAAGGCTGTTGCATTTTCTCAGGTGTTTGCATAGTTGGCTGCACATCTGCACACCAGGTTCTGGTGATACTGGTTCTACTCATCTAAATAAGGACTTCAGTAGCAATCTTCTAACTGAGGAAATACAGAAATTTCTATCTTCTGCTTCCTCAACAATTTCCAAAATGCATATAAGATTTAAAAAAAACCTCACTATTTAAATTATATATTCTAAATTGAACTTTGTCTTCCCACAAAGTGCACTAGACTTCCAAAACCTGCACATAGATGATGAATTTGTTCACTAAACTGTTGGCAGATAAACTTGTCACCCTTCAAGGCCTTGTTTCCATGCCAGCAAACTGGTTCTAGCATTTCTGCTACCCAGTTGTATTTGGATGAGTGGCACGTTCTGAGGCTGTGAAAGTGAGCAGTGGCCCTGAGGTGTGGAAGCAGATGAAGGGAGCTACGGAAGCACATCACAGCGATGGAACTGTTACAGGGGTGTTCCTCTGAGGAAGATCACCAGGGAGTGGTTTGCACCATTGTGGGAGATTGCAGGCAAAGCTGGGACTGGTTCTAGTCCCCGCAGTTTCTATAATGATAGCTGTGAAGCAGAGCGATGGAATGGAAAGAGAAGGGCCAGGAACACCCTGATGAAGTTGTGCCTCTGTTCCTCACGGTGTGCGTTGTGTGCGTTTCTGCAGATAAACCAGACCCACCTGCCGGGACTCCTTGTGCGTCAGACATACGGAGCTCCTCCCTCACGCTCTCGTGGTACGGCTCCTCCTACGACGGCGGCAGCGCCGTGCAGTCCTACACCGTGGAGATCTGGAACTCGGTGGACAACAAATGGACAGACCTCACCACCTGCCGCAGCACCTCCTTCAACGTGCAGGACCTGCAGGCTGACCGGGAGTACAAATTCCGCGTGCGAGCTGCTAACGTCTATGGCATCAGTGAGCCCAGCCAAGAGTCTGAGCTGGTAAAGGTTGGAGAGAAGGAAGAAGGTAAGTTCTTATGAGGAAAAAACCATCTCAATTCAGCTGAACTCTTTCTTAAGCATTCCTTAGCGAGGCCAGAGAGCTGCACATCTCCTTCCCACGTGTCTCTGTGGCTGTAACTGTGCTCAGGTCCTTCACAGACTTCATTTGGGGCTCTGAGCACATCAGTTTTGCATACTTGAAGTGTGGAAACTTGGCTTCAGGGATCCCAAATCCCTGCCTTGTGAAAGCAAGCACTAAATCTCATTCTGGCTTGCTGGTGAATGCTGGCTGATAGAATTCTGCAGTTCAGTGCACAGGTAATGGGAAATGAAACCTTTCACAGATGTTACACATTCAGTCCATGCCCAGTTGGAAAATGATGGTTGGTGCCTTACCTGAAATACGCCAGTGGATTCATTATACTTTATATTGGACACACCATGGAAAAACAAACCATAAACACTATCCCAGTTTTGCTTTTGGAAATAATGAATGTGCTTGCTGCTAGCCAAGCACAGAATATGCAACAGAAAATAAATTGGCACTCTGCAGCTAGCTGTATTTCCCATGCTTTCAATCCCAGCATGATAGTGTACCTCAGTCCTGTGTCCCCTAGTACACTCAGCCTGTGAATTCGAGGCTATCCTACTTAGCATGTTGGTTTTGCAACATTATGGATGCCCAAAATATTTTTTAGGGTTTTCAGTTAGAGTTGCATGTACTTTAAAAAATATTTTTCAATATTTTTTACATCTTAATTTTTGTTTAAGATCTTCTCAAAGGGCTAATAGGGAGAGTAGTAGAAATTATTCAGGAACTGTTACAAAACTTGAAACACACAAATATCAGCATTATTTTTCAAAACCAGAAAGTGAGCACATATTTTTGTACACACCTCCATCTAACTACTGTGCAAGGATGACTTTGATAGTCACCTTACCGAAAAGCCCAGACCAGGAATAACAAATGTTACCATTTTTCCTGTCTTTGAGGAGTGAACTGTGTGTTGTATCTCTCCTTCTTCGTTTATGTGTGCAAGGCTTTGGAGCTTGAAGTGTTCCACATAACCCTTGTGAAGTTATCTTTTATTGCTAAAGGAAGACAAAATGATAGCAAAGTGATTACAGCATCACACAACTGTGTAAGCCTCTCAAACAAAAGTAAATCGTACTTCTCTTCAAGTGCTAAATTGGATGCTGAGGAATTACTTCCCTCTATTTGCAAGATTTAAAACCAATCTAAATCAAGATGCACCTTCTCTTCAAAGTGGGGAAAATAACATTATGAGTAGCAATAAAATTGAAAGGAAGCTAGATGGTATTGGCTCTTCATAATAAAATTCCCTGTGTTTGAATTCCCCCTTTCTTTAGTTGCAGGACAAACACCTTCTAGGGTTGGAGACCTGACTCTTCTCTATGTTTTTCCTAGAGCAACCACTACCTATACTGGACCAAAGCAAACAAGTTATTTTTCCATTTAAGTCTGAGCATTTTCTTCCATAGATTTAGTACAAAACGCTAGAAATATGTGAGTCATTGTGATACACATAAAAAAAAAAATCAACAAAAAAGTTGTTCTGAGCAAAAAGAAAAGGTGTTCTGTTTGCAGGCAGGGGAGGTCGTCTTTGTGCTCTCCATTGTAGGGGTTATTGATTTCAATTCTTGGTATTGCAGATAGTGTGGAAAAAGAGCAACTTATCTAAAGTGTGATTTTTCAAGTGTGTGAATATAACTGGTGCTTTAATTAAAGGCAGTAGAAAATGCATGTGTTCAGCACCTGTCAAAGTCAGGACTTTAAGCTGCCATCTTTGTGAACACTTAGCTGAGTAACTTGGGATTTTCTAGGTTGCCAGGAACTCTGATTACTGATTTTCATACTGTGGTGGCCAGCCCATATTAGCAATGTCAGTATGATCTTAGTGAAGAAAGGCATGGCTAAATTTTCACAGTGCATTTAAAGAAAACTAAAATAAGGTTGTAAATCACAACAGATTAAAGCATGCATTGCCATGTTTGAGGAAAATTTGGTACTGTTGACTCACTTGCGAGAAGGTTTTAGCACAGCTGCTCAGCACTTACCAAGCTCAGATATGTATCACTTAGATAATTTAGGCTTCCACTGGTGGACCAAACTCTTTCTATTCTGTGGCTTCAATGCAGTGTCGCTGCAGAACTGGGCACTGACTTCTTGTCTGAGCAGTACTTGGCAGACATTGCCTACTGGCAGCCTGGCTGGGAGCAGCTCCCTTACACAGCCCTTAAAAGGGGAGGAAAATGTTATGTGCTCTGTGCAGGAGTGGTTTGTAGCTGAGGAAGGTCTGAGAAAAGCTACTCTGGGTGGGGAAGGCTCCCTTCCCTCCCTGCTCTTCCAGTAGATCTCTGCAAACCAGCTCATCTGTGCAGGAACATGCAAGAGTTGCAGCTCCAGAAAGAAGAGAGAGGAACGCTTTAGCAACAGACTTTATCCACTTGATTGGCTTTGCTACCACACACAGATACATCATTTTGTGTAGGATGTGAAAGGGTGATGCCTCAGACCAGATATCTGCTCCCCCTGCACCCTTTATTTCTGTTGTTTTCTTCTCATCCTCTGCATCTAACTCTGTGCTCTAAAGCACCTAACAGCACCCAGAGTGCTGCATTAATTTAATAACACAGATCTGCTGACACAGGGGGGATAAATCCCTTGGTTAGGCTTGCACTCCATGATGGCAAAGTGCAGCTTCAGCAGCTTCAGGAGAATTAACAGGTCACTATGTAACAAACAGCCTTTGCAGTTTCTCAAATCACTGGTCACAGCCACAGGTCTCAGGAGCAAGCCCAAGCAGTGCAAGTAAGGTATAACAACATGCCAGCTACAGCCCCTTTCCCCTCATACCCGCAGGGAAAAGCAGTGCTACAGGCAGTTCATGTACAGGAACATTAGAAATTAAAATCAGGACACTCAGGCCAGCTTTGACTTAGGTCACTGGGTTCACCTGTCTTTGAGTCTGCCTGCAGAACTGAGGCTCCCTTTGAACCTCAATGACTGCAGAATTCAGCCATGCTCAGGGGAATCACACTGTTCAGATTTTCTCAATCTTTTGAGTCTGAAAAGTTTGTCTGGATGCTTTGCAGGGAATCTTTTCATGTACATACTTGCCTAACTTTTGGCTTCACAATTCAAAAAAGGCACATCAAAGCAGAAAAAAAATTGTCATGGAACAAGAAGTGTTATTGATTTTAATATTTTTAATTTATTTTCTATTTCCCTGAGGCATTCTAAAGGTATTTCTGAGATTACTTTGAACTGTTGCAGTATGCTGATGTTTCTAGTAGGCAGGTATAATTGACAAGTACTGCAAACCACAGGAACATGATTTATTCAGAAATGCTGACTAGATTGTGACTGGATAGTCAATAGTGATGAAGAAGCAGTAAAGAGATTTCAATTATGAAGTTAATGCACAAACTCCCTGACGGCTTTTTGCTGCTTTGCCATAGGGTCTGTCAGTTGTCCATGTCACTGTGAATAATCTATGTCACTTTGAATATCTTATATAAGTGCAATATCCCATATAAAAAGTTATTCATGTATTTTTATTTCCATCACAGAACCTAAAGAGGATGAAGCGGAGCTATCTGACGATGGTAAGAAACGCATGTTTTAAACAGGAAAAAATGCAAGTCTGTGTTCTTCATTCACATTTTTTGGAGGTTTATAATCATGGTCCTTAATGCTTGTTTGTAGAGGGGAAAGAAACAGAGGTGGAATATCGGACGGTTACGATCAACACTGAACAGAAGGTGTCAGATGTCTATAACATCGAAGAAAGACTGGGATCGTAAGTACTGGGCTGTGTTTTTGAAGACACACAGTTTTCAATGCTACCAGCCAGTTATAAAGATCATGTGCATTTATTCTTTGACTGTCTTGCGCTTTCAACATCCCAGTTAGGCTCCTTTGTTGCAGTAAAAATAGTTTCCAATGTATTTTGGCTTCCACTCCATAAAGATCCTTTGCTCCTATTAGCTGATAATTTTAAGTAGGTACTACATGTATTTCTGGCAAATGGAGCCCACATATGAACAAAGCTAAAGGATTCATTCGTTTTTCAGTGTCCTAAAAGCTATCTGAAAAAAAAAAAAAAGGTACACATTGTGTACTTGCATTTCCATTATATCCATTAGTGGTAATAAGATTATCCTGCCCACGGCTGGAATCTCTGTTGACAGCGGCCATAATCCCAAGAGCATTAATACTATTGCTGAGAGAAGGTCAGTGATTAGCCTGGCTGTGTTTCTCAGGGCCCCAGCTCATGGTGGTGTGAACTGCAGGCCATGATAATCCTTCAGTGCTGAAGGCCAGGGGATCCTCTGTGCTGCCATGAACAAATCCTGAGAAGTGTAACACAGAGGTAGAATTGCACATTACAGCAAAGGGAAACAATAGTACTGAAGCCTTGAGCATTCAGATTCTGATTTCACCTAAATCCTGTACCTGAGATGTCCCATCTTCAGAGGTATATGACCTATAGAAAACTGTGTGCAGAAACACCTGAATTAAAGCCTGCTAGGAGTCCTAATTTTTGAACCCTCCTATATAAGAGTTGTTAACTGGAATGGCAGAATACCTCTAAACATGGTATTCATTCAAAAGTTCTTGCAGATCAGTATAGAATAATACTTGATACAAAGACATTTTAATTTCAGAATGGAATGGTTGTGCTGGAATATTTAGTAGATTGTTGTGCTGGTATATTTAGTAAATTGTTGCTATTTGTGGTGGCCCATATATTGCAAAAACATTTTATGGAAATAGTTCTATATTTTCAGGGGAAAATTTGGACAAGTCTTCAGGCTTGTTGAAAAGAAGAATGGAAAAGTTTGGGCAGGAAAATTTTTCAAAGCATATTCTGCTAAGGAAAAAGAAAACATAAGGGAAGAAATCAGCATCATGAACTGCCTACATCATCCAAAACTTGTCCAATGTGTAGATGCCTTTGAAGAAAAAGCCAACATCGTTATGGTTTTGGAAATGTAAGTATAAAGCACAGCACACTGACAAAGTTAATAATGTTGAAAATAGTTGTGTGTACAAAAGTAGCAACTTGCAGACACAGGACTGTCAAACCCTTCAGGATTTGCAAAGCCAGGATGGTTTTCAGATCTTGCAAGTTTTTCCAATTACTTATCCAACTTGTTTAAACTGTGTAAGTGAATCTGTGTTAATCTTTTAAAAATCAGTCAAAATCTGCTACAGTTGTTGTTGTCTAGTTTGCTTGTTTCTTAAAGTACATGTAGTGGGGTTTTGCAGCTTTACTCTTATTGCCCGCTTGGGAGAGGTGAGAACAAAGTTAACTGCATTTTGGACTTTCATTTAGAACCTAAAATGTGTTTAAGGAGGAGAACTTCTTTTACTTTGGGCAGTTCTAAACATGTGTTAACAGTTGTCACAAACAATAATGGCCAACATGAGCAATATTTGTATCATCCATAATGCACCTGCTTAGTGTGAATCCCATACTTGTGGCAGTACCAACTGGAAAGAAAATTAAATCCTGATCTCTGCTGATATTTTTCCTAAAAAGTTGCTTTAGTTACAGTTCTGCTGCCACATCAACTTCATGTGCTCTCTGATGAAAGGAGAAGCAGTTTTTTTGCTGGCTGAAAGTTCTAAGTAAGATATAGAATGTTTCAGGCAAAAGAGACTATATGTCTATTTTGCTTCCTTGGCACTTGCTTACATTATGTGCAAACTACTACTGCACTGGCATATTTCAGAGATGGGATTTTACAACCCTGGAACTTAAGTGCAGGAAGGTGTTTTTATTTTTAAATTGAGCAGTTGAGCAAACTGCCGATGGTAAGGGAAGGGAACCCTACTTAGCTTGGAGCTGAGAGCTGGCAGACCTAATGGAAAACAGGGAGATGTATAAAGAGTCTGGAATAGCATATGGCTTTACATTCCATTAGTTTCTCCCGACAGCAAAGGGGTTTTACTCTTTAAAAACGTAGAACACTGCAATCAAATTTGAAGTAGTTTTGTCACCCAGCCTCACTAGGATGTGGTTTTAGTTTGGGGTGAACACCTTTTCTGGTTTTTGAGCCTCCTGCCGATATTTCCATTGTGTTGAGCAGCAGAGAGCAGGTGTGGGCAGTGAGGTGCTCGTGTGGCACCTCATGTCAGGTGACCTGGTAGCCTCTCTACTCTCATGTTACCCAGCTGACACAATCCCAGCCCAGCAGCTGCACCTGTATTGATAAAAGAGCCTCCAAAGGATCATTTCTGTTGTAGCTATTAATATAATATTTCTTTGCATATCAAAGAAGCTGTGGGAAAGTTCTTACAATCCAAGCTGTTTCATTTCCATCAGGGTTTAAATGCATGGATTTCAAATAAATCAAGCTCACTTGCTATCAGTCTCCTTTAAATCAGATTTTAGCAGTGACTGGTACTTAGGAATTCCCCTTCTACTCAAACTGATGAGAAGTGCCCTTTGATTTTTCTTCCTATTATTTATTCTAAATTGTTCATTTTAATTTTATTCCCATACCTTTTCTGGAACCTTTTAAACTTCATACTCTCTGCTTTTAATATTTCTCATTACAGTATTTTATATGGTTTGATTTAATATTCAAAATAAAATCAGATTTTTTTATTATTACTTTTAAATTAAACACTATAATAATGTGCTCTTGCCTGGAAAGCTTTACATCTAGCATTTACTGGAAGTCAGAGGCAAATCTCAGGCATTTCCTTTTCAAATATTGGAACATATTGGTTCCACCATAAGAATCTCAGTGGAAAAAGTAAATCTGAAAATAGTAGCATGTTGTCACTTTAATTCAGCACTGGGGGCTAAGTGCCTCAAATTTTTATATACTTCAGATAGTCAGTTTATTTTGACATAGAACAGAAGGAGATTATTGTATTGCAAATTAAGATTATTGAGCAAAATGTCAGCACTAAGTTCTATCATTTGATGTGATTTAAGCTAGTACAAGTTAATTGGGTTTTTTCTTTTTTTCCTAAGGTAGATTTTTAAAAATGCAGTTGAGTATTTGCCTGGGCAAAGGTAGATTCTTCTCACTGTTCCTACTGGACCTTAGAGGAGTATTCTGTGATTCCACAGATAAGAATGTTTTCCTATATGACTCATGTAAAGAAGACTGAAAAGAGGAGAATCCAGAAAAAATAGAGATTTGGATTCTGAGCTAGTTGTGACTGAACAAAGCCAACTTCTCCTCTTGTGTATGTGTAGAACCTCATTCACATTGATTTTATTCAGCTTCTTAACCTGGCAAAAATTAATCTGAATTTGGCTCCTTATATGAATGCAAGAGTATTCATCCCATAAATTTATTGCAGTTTAATTTACCATTGCTACCAGACTGTAGAGAGCTCCCATAGTAAAAACAGCAGGCAGGTGTATTAACAGTGGTTTATTTACAAAAATATGCTAAAAAGTGGTGCTTGAGACAATGGTACAATTTCTGAAAAGTTTTCCCTTTAGGGATCCGAAAAGGGCGGCACTTTTATAGTACAAACAAGTCGTCACTATCTGCATTAAACAGTCAGAAACAACTGGTGCATTTTGGGATGAGGATGATTATCATTTGGATTTGCAGAGTACTCCACATAGAAACATTTTGCCTGCAGATGTTTTCATAAACACCCATACTGGTTAATGTCTTAGCAAAGCAACAACACACTAGATCCCCTGCATGTTTATTCAACAGGTCTGGCAATACTATTGCTTTATGTTACAAATGTGCTCTAATCCAACATAACCTCTCAGTTTGTCAAGCACATGCTCTTCTTACCATTTTCATATTCATAGGAAACCGCAATAGCATTTCTAATTACATATTTTCTGAAATTTTATAGCCAAAGCAAGAAATGCATCCAGAACTTCAGATGTTTTAAGTTCAGTTTGGTTCACGAGGGATATAATCATCTATCTGGCAACCTGCAAACGTGGCAAGGCCATCTTTCAGCTGCGTGTTTTCCTTCTGTAACTGCAATGTGCAATTGCATTTGGCAATAACCATGAATGCTGCAAAATATTAAACCATATAAAGACCATGGTGTGCTTAATTTCTAAAAGCAAAGCTCCTCTTCACTATGTGCTCCTTTCTTTATGGGTCATTCACCCGCAGTGTAAGAAAAACATATTTACCATCTTTGGATGCAAACAGATAAACCAGTTGAGTGATTCATCAAAATTTAAAAAAATAAATAAAATCAACAAAAAAAAATCCCAAAGAAACAAAACAAAACACAAACTCAAACAAAAACAGAATGAAAAAGCCTACCAAACCCAATAAGCCACAACTTAAATTATGCTTTATTAAATCTAGGTTAAAAATGTCCCACTTCAGTTGCACGAAGAGTTCAATCCAGGAGATGCTACCCTGGAAAGAACAATTATTTCACATCCTAAATTAGCATAAAAATGGAATTGACCTACAAGGAGTGTGATCAGGCCTCAGCTAAAAATACCAGCACAGAAAGTGTTGTGGGTTATATCCTTCTCCTGTCATAGCTGAGGAAGAAATTCCCTCTGAGCTCACTTGGGTCACTAATTTACCCTTTGAATTTTGCATTCCAGTTAACCATACCATCGTAATTCTTCTTCCTTCAGCCTTAGTCACCCTCAATCTCTCTTCTTCCTGAATTTTTGCTCATCTGCTTGCAGTTTTGTCATCTTTCCCTGGCACCCATATTTTTGTTTTATTTCTAAATTATGTTATATGCACTTGTGCACTGCTGGATCATAGGAGGGAAGGGAGAAGTGGAAGTGTTTGCTCAGAGTTGGGAGCAGTGTTACGAGCACGTGTCTGCAGGGTGGCAATCACAGAGCACACACTTCACTGTCAGCTGCAGGTGACACAATCCTAGAGACAGGATGTAAACCCCTCCTGCCTGGAATAGCAACATTGGGGTTTCACAGTCCTTATCTGCAACACAGATCCAGAACAGAAAACATCTATTGATTTATACCACACAAAGAGGGGGTTCTTCCCATGTGACCCTTGTGTCCATGGAAAATGCCATTTTAAAACACAGATTGCATCCTGAAGTGACTTCTGCAAGCTTGAATTCTCTGTATTGCTGTAAAAAGAAAGCCTGATTTTGCCCCAAATGAATATGTTACAGAAGTCTCTTATTCTGTCTTTCATAGGGTTTCTGGAGGAGAACTCTTTGAACGGATCATTGATGAAGACTTTGAACTGACAGAGAGAGAGTGCATTAAATACATGAAGCAGATTTCAGAAGGAGTTCAATACATTCATAAGCAGGGTATTGTCCACTTGGATTTGAAACCAGAAAATATTATGTGTGTCAACAAGACTGGTACCAGCATCAAACTCATTGACTTTGGTCTTGCAAGAAGATTAGGTAATGAATTCTCTGCCTGTTTCACCATCATGGGGGAAAGGGCAGGACAAGCAGTAATTCATGCTACCTATTATATAGAGAGTAAATGTTTCCTATAAATATTTCTGGTTTTAGGGAAAAATAAAAAAGGGGGAAAGAAGACATTCAAGAATGAGAGTAGGACACCTCATCTTCAAGAGGAGTTTACAGTGAGGTGTACAGAATCTACCTTTCTGTTTCCATAGCAGGGTATCCCTGTAGATTCCACCTAAAATACTAATGCTAAAAAATATTTACATTTGGTACCATAAAGCACTAGCTCTCTAACTAAATACTTCATGAATACTGCAAATCCTTGAAACTTTTTTAACAGCAGAAATTAAGGCTATGCTCTAGAAGCCTTTCAGATAATTACAGTAATTTTACATTTTTGTGTCACTTTTATCATTTCTTATCTTAAACAGCAGGATATTGTCATACATGTTAAACATAAGAGGAATTCTATAAAGAGCTGTGTAATAGCACTACTTTAAAATAATGCAACAAGGGGAAATTCCATTTGACAAGCCCTTCCTCTTCCTACACTGCTTTTTGGCTGCTTTCTATCATTCATTTTGGTCTAAGCTTCCAACATGATCTGCAGCTTGAAAGCCAAAGACCTTCAAAGGTTTCTGTCTTCATATTGTTCAGCTCTAAAAAGCAGCCCTTCAGTTGTATTTTCAGTGTTAAACAATACTAACATCCCACACTGATCTTTTTTTACCTTATATTTTCTTAAAGGAAATAAAAATCATTCTTGGAATTAGAAGCAAGAAAAATACTTTATGAACCTGTTACACTGGGAGAGCGGAGATTTGTGGCTCTCCTGATATTAATTCATTGGGGCAATTTATATGAATTCCTACTCTCTATATAACGGTGTCCACAGCTGGATTCTTACTTGAAATCTTTTGCCTTCCCTCTTTGAAAAAGTATTAATTTAAAAAAATTTAATATTTATTTAAAAGTAAATAATTATTTTTGAGAAAGTACAGGTGAAATACTACCCCCTACCTTTTGCTATCTGCCTAAATGCAGCTCATCCTACTTCTTTTGACACTTTAAATATCAGAGTACTGCATTATCAAGAATATAATTTAATAAAACAAACCAGGCATGGTCTGTTGGATGAATAAGGGAAAAGAAGTCTGCTTTGAAGAATTTTAGATGATGTTCTGCTCCAAAAATGTATTAAATGAATCTTGGTCACGTGGACACTAAGATGTTTATTTTATTTATTAAAAAAAGAGATCACTGCCATTTCTGTTCCTTCACCAATATAGAGCCAATAGTGTTCTGGGAACATGAATTGATTTAGTTCTTGTTCAGGAAACAGATGAACTGTTAACTAAGTTTCAGTGCTGGTATTTTTGTGTGAGAGGTGTGGGAAAGATTTCAGCCCATGATGTTCCAGCTGTCAGCCTGAAAACTGTACATTTACTGCTGCACTGAGTGGAATTCATCAATAAGAGATATAAAGTAAACACGGAATGGCCTTTTTACAGAAACTTCTTCAGCTACCTTTTTAACTTCAGACCACAGTTAAACCCACGTTTGGCAAACAGAAAATCCTATTTTCAGCAGCTTGTTCACATCCACCAGCTTTCCCACTTTTCTGTTAGTCTTGTGGCATCACAGTGCATGGCAAGGCTGACAGCAGCTTGTGAGCTGCTCCACTCATGCCATAGGTAGGAAATCTCTAAACTCCAGATAACTTCTTTCAGTGTAGAAGGATGAGAGCTGTGGGCACTAATGCTGATTCTGATTTTACATTCATCTGGCTTACTATGCTGCTAATTCTTGCCAGGTTCCATTGTAGGTATTTGCTATTCAGCAGCCTGCCATTCTGGGTAACTCCATCGTGGGTGGCACTCCCTAGGAAGAGAAAGGTCCCTTCCATTCCAAGCATAAGCACTGTTCTAATTGCAAAAAACAATTGTAACATTTCAGTTGAGATGATTTCCAAGACTAGAAAGCAACTTTTACTGTTTCATTTACTTACAAAAATAGCTAAAAACACTTCACTAATGCCAGTTGTCTATGTGGTGCACTGAGGGCACATTCCTCCTCCTTGTGTTCCTTCAAGCTTTGTGACTTTGAAATTGGCTGTCAAATTCACTTTGACATTGACAGATGTGGGATTGGAGCCCTCATCCTACAGAGCTGACCCTGACGGAGCAGAAACTGCTCAGCCAAGGGATTGCTGAAGGGAGCAGTGGCTGATTCTGCACTTCAGCTTCTGAGATTTAACTTTTTGTAACTAATACAAACTAGTGCCTCTAAATATTCAGTTTTTTGATCAGCTTTAAAGATATTAGGATCAGCTCCTTCTTCAGTCATCTTCTGCAGCTAATTAATTCCCTTACACTGTCAGGAAATACCAAAGCTGCAGTGGGATATTTTCCTGACCTTTTTTGGTGTGCTGAGGAACACATGTAGAAAATTGTTTAAGATAAACTTCTTGAGGAGAAAGAGAATGGTTTCTGAGAACTGTAAAGATATATTTTTTAATCAGTTGATTATATACAGTGTCAGCAACAGTTTCCAGCTAGTTTGTCAGCTTTCTGTCTGAACTAAGGGATATCCAAACACAGATCTTACTTGTGTACTAAGCTTGTAAACAACTGGGTAAAGACTTTGACATATTACTGCACAGAAAGGGTCTTTCTCTTTTCCTTTCTTTTTTCTTTTATACACAGAAAATGCTGTGTCCGTTGTTTCACACTGTATGCTTGCACTCAAATACCATGTTTTCAAAAAAAAACCCCACATTTCTCTGACCTGTGGGCAGCACAATTTATACACCAGCCTTTTGCATACACAGATGCTCATGATAGTTTACACTGTGCACAGAAAAGCCTCCAAACTTGGATGTGAAAATCTGGGCCTGAGATTTGGATGATCACGATGAAGCTTTTACAAAACAGGTTCATTGTGATAAATTTCAGGATTTTCTTTAAAGGATAGTTTGAAAAAAAATGTAAGTGTTGACTTTAAAATGAAGGCAGATGGGAAAATGGGATCTTAGGCTTCCTCTTGGCACTTCAAAAAGGAAGGTGATCTCTCACCTCTCATTGCCACTGTGGCGAACACATTGCCCTTCTTTTAGGCTAAGTTATTTTAGATGCCACGTTAGAAAAAATGTCATACATTTTGGAGTAAGAAAACTCTGGTTACGTGACTGTAGGGATATTATGGAATACTTTTTGAATGTGCTTTTTAAAGGACAGAGAGCAAGAGGGTCTTGATGTTGGTGAATTTGAATGGGAGGATCTGAGTAATTTCTTGCAGCTGCTGCCAGGCATCCTTCTCTCTGTTTCTGTCTCTAAAAATGGTGGGAGCAGGGAAAGCATGTGAAAATTAGGTTTCTGCAATTAATTTACTATAACCATACCTGAACAGAACAAAAAAGGGTGTCACAGCATTTAAAATGGGAAACTTGCACAACTGCAAGTGAGTTGTGGTGGTTGTGCTCAAAAGTTGCCTCAGGCATGGTGTTCAATCATTAGGCAGGTTATTAACCCCATAGATATTTCAGATTTCATTTGGTAAGTTGGGGATTTGGGTACCTCAAAAGAGCACTAGCTCAGGTGTTTTATTGCATTTCATGAAACGCCTTAAGAGCTTTCAATGGAGCTAAATTTGGGAGTGGAGTCTGTACTGGGATCAGTATTTATGTTGCAAAACTTGGTAAATTAAGTTCTGGTAAATAAAAATATTCTATTCAGATTCAGTGTTGTGGACAGGTTGCTTCTTTTGCAGACTCCTCAAAACTTTGATTTGCTGTTGTTTGAGGATTTTTTAGCTTTTCTCTTGATTGCAGAGCTGCAAGTCCCTGTATTCCTGGTAACCTTAACAGGAGCAGGACTGGAATGTGTTACATCTGTTTGCCTTCCCATCCATATCTGTTTTGTTTAGATGGTAATCTCTTTGGGAGAGCAGTGGCTCCTCACCAGGACATTCTACTGTGCCTAATCTGGCTGTTGCTCTTGCGAAAAAGATAGACCTAATGCAATGAATCTCTCTTAAGGCATAGACTGATGGTTCAGGCAGATGTGCAGACTGGACATGAGTTTCTCAATCTAAATCCAAGCCTGTTTCAAGTCAGACACAATTTATATTCTGACATTTTTATGTTTTTACAATACAATTCTATTATTGGGATGTGGGTTTTTTTTTCCCCCTGGTACCTAAAGTATTGCTTAGTTTTCTTTCTTCCTGACCTTGCTTTTTCTTTTCTTCTTCCCATCAAATTTAGAACAAGCACTGATAAAAATGAGCCCACTGAGATTTGCCTAAGAATTTCTAGCTTAATGACTCTGTGTTTCACACTATGCTAGAGGGTAGACATATCACTCACTTGCACACTGGCAGCATAATCTGGCAGCACTTGGTTATGAATAGGTTTTTTCTCTTACCTCCATCACTATATTTTCCAGCAGGGCAATACTGGTGGGTCAACACAAGAAGAATGTCAAGGTAGTTCACATGTCTCATGACTTCATTTTTTCAGTTCATATTGGAAGCCGTGGCTTCACTGTAGATCATTTTAAAAGCATCCACAGAGTGTTTAAGCAGAGCGAATCCAGAATACCTGTGCTACAGGCCAGCTGAATAGGAGTTTGGAGCAGCTGGCGACTGACAGCTGGTGATTTGTGCTTCCCCTTGACCACAGGTGTGCTTGTAGGCAGCCTGGTTTTGAGAGCATGCCCAAGTCCAGTTTTACCTATGAGGTAATGATCTGACTGGTGTACATCATCTGCTCCTTCTCTTTCACTGCTGGCCTCACGTCAAATTTAAGAGGCATTCAACCCACTATTGATTTTCTTTCCTGTTTACAGTAGAATAAAATGTGTTGGGTTGAAATAATTATTTACTGTTGCTATAATTTTAGCACTACTGGTTCTTTTTACCACAACATGCAGAGCCCCAAGCTTTGATAAATGTTCAATAATTTGTGAAAACTGTAGCTTCTTTCTGACACTGGAGTCCTGCAGTTCTCTTGTGCAACTGCTAAAGGGATGGAGGCTCAAATACATTTTACTTCAGGACATACAAATCTGAATTAAGTACTGATGGCTCTCCTTTTTTCATAGATTTGGTCTTGTGGAAGCTCCTTGCAATAGGAACCTTCTTATGTGCCTTATACAGTGCTGTGTGCTTGAGGGTGCTTAATAAATAATTCTTTATTGCTAGACATGTATCAGCTAAGGAGACAGCAATTCAGGCATTGTTTATTTCTTCTGATACAGATCTTTAACAAAATCACAAATATTAGGGCAGTAACTGGTTTTTTAAAATCTTCATGCAGCAGTTAATGGTTTTCTCTTTCATTCTTCACAGAAAATGCAGGCTCTCTGAAAGTTCTCTTTGGGACACCTGAGTTTGTGGCTCCAGAAGTTATAAACTATGAACCTATTGGATATGAAACAGATATGTGGAGTATAGGAGTTATCTGCTACATTTTGTGAGTACTTTTCTATTCTTAAATTCAGAAATCCTGACAGCTGCTGAACATACAAAATTTTCATCAACTTCTGACATTTTCAGGCCTTTTTTGTTGTAATTAGCAACTCCAGCATGTTTAATAAAACTTAGCTGTTCTCTGAAGGGTGCAATTGGTAAACTGCAGAACTGGCAGTTCCAGAAATTCAGCTATTTGGTTTTGTACCTCTTACATCATAAACCAGCAACGCTTCATCTCATTTAAAAAGACAATGTGACTGTTTTATTATTAACTTCAAACTATTTTTCCTTTCCTGATGTTAAAGAGAAATATTTGAGCATGCACTAATAACCATTCATTTCCATTATTTTATTCCATGAGAGAAAACTTTTGTGAAACTTTGGGGTCCCATGGGACACAATGAAGTATCCCAGCATTACCATATCTGTTCACAGTGCATTTTAATTTATTACCAAGCACAAGCCACTGTGTAAATACATTTTATAAGCAGCATGGATTAAGCCCGTGGAAACACTTTAAAAGATGGTTGGCTGCAGATCTTGGTTACATATTTGAGTATTAGATTTGATTTTTATATACTATTTGATACAGCATGCTTATAAACATCAGCGAATCTAGAGAAATGTATATGGAAATAGTATCTCCATGCCTAGACCAGCAAGTGGTTTTCTTCCAGCAGTGATTTTACACATTCAATGCCATATCAACAAGTGAAAAGAGAAGCTTAGTTTGGAGCATGGCTCCTTCTCCCTTGTTCCAGCTTCAGTAGTAAGTCAGTGGCAGACCTGCTTTGCATTGGTTCTTTTAAAGATTCCTCTCAATGCCTTTCTTCCTTTATTAAAGAGCAGCTCCCGCTCCTTGACCTGGCAATGCACAGTTGTTTGCCTCGCTTTTACTCAGTTTTTCTCTGCTCCTGCTTTTCTAATGAGCCTGCACTTGTTCATGCTCTTCTCATTCCTAAACCAAGCAACACTATTTCCTTACTTGGCCTATGCCAAAGCTACCACATCAACTCCCTCTTATTCCCAGCAAAGCCTCGGAATATTTCTGTTATCTTCAATTTCAGATGTGAAGTGTGCTCCACGCTTCAAGGTCACTTCGCTCTGACAGTTTATTTACAGGACTTCTATTTTCCATTCAGTCCCAAGCACTTCTTTCTAGATCTTGAAAGCTCCTTTGGAAGGTTCCGTAGCTGCAGTCAGGCAGCCCACCCAGGCAGCAGCGCGATGACAAATGCCCGCGGCTCCGGGGCTGGGAGCGGGCGGCGGTGCCGGCCCCGGGCATCCCTCGGTGCTGCAGCGCCGCCTGCAGCCCGCCCGGCCCCGCGGCCACCGCGCCGCACGTCTGGGGAGCTTCTCGTCCTTCGTTGTTATCAACGCCCCCGGCGAGTTTCCGTGTGCTCCCGGCCTGAGCAGCGAAGCACAAGTCGGGGCTGGCACCGAGCGTTCGGGAATGCAGCCAGGGCTGCCGCGCCGGGGCGGCGCTGCTGGGGAGCAGCGGCATCGGCTGAGACAAAGCGAAGAGAACAAGTGGGGAAAAAGGCGACCTGTCTTGCCAAAGACCAGTCTGCTTCTTTCCAGTTCCTCTGTGCCACGCAGGATATTTGGATGCTGCACCCTTCAGCTGATGGGTTTGGGTAGTGTTACACTCATTCAGCTGATCGGATATGCCTTGTGAAATATGTTATGAAATTACTTGTTTGCTAAGGTATATTTAAGATCATTTAACCCATCATGAGGGGAAATCTACATTACCCAAACACAATGAAAAATATTTCTTTTGATGCATTGCTATTGCCACAATTATAATTAGCAGTGATAATCAGTTTTTGCCTTTCTTGCTGTAAGAATAAAGTAATAGAAGTTAAGGAAGACCCATGAGTCATCACTTGGGCTTTACCTCTCCACCCCAGACTGCTCCCAATCTCTTAACTTTCTTACAGCCCAGCTATTTTCACAGACTCACAACTATGAGCCATTATCCAAAATGAACTATCACATCATCATTACAGAATGCAAATGAAAGTCAATAAGAACTGCATCTCTCTTCAGTTACAACTCTGCTTTCCCATTTTGATTGTAAGTTCAGAACTACCAAATCTTGAGCCTGAAGTGCTAGAAAGTGACTGCCATGGAAAGTGTTTCCATGATGTGTGCACAACAATGAATACAAACCGGCTTTAGCAGAGAGCTGCTAAAGTGATCTCTGTGAGTGAAGGGTCTTCCCTGCAGAGGAATAAATGGTTGGGATGCAATCTTTAGTAGAAAACAGGGTGACAGCACTCCTCCAAAACCCTGCAGCAAAACCTCTCCCCAGCCTTTTGCTGTGCAGATGTAAGAACAGATATTGCACTCCCTGCTGGGATACTGCATCTGTCTTCCTTATGGCAAGACTGACTTAATTCCATCCTACAGTTCATGGGTTCCCTTTCCACATTTCTAAACTACATATTAAATCCTTTTTATCTTCCTGGATAACTTATTCAGTCCTGTCTCTTCATCTCTCTCAGTTCTTCCTTAAATTTCCGTTTGTATTCTCCACCTCATGTTTTTTCTCTTCCACTTTTATCTTGTGCTCTGTCCTGTTCTGCATCACAGTACTGTTCTACATACTTAAGTTGATCTATTGCCTTTGAAATAACAGGCCACAAATATTATAACTTGTGTATATCATCTCCATTTATGCCTATTTCAGTGTTTCTTTCTGCATTTACAATAATCTTTATCTAATGAAGGTTAAACCTCCTGAATTCTTTCTACCTGTTTCTGTTCCATTTATTCTTCTGGGCATTGCTGAATTTGCGTGTTTTTTCTATTTCGAGTTCTTTTCTGATTATCAATTTGGATAGTCATTGTTTTACATATTTAGTAATCTGAAACAATTTCGAGTTTTTGTTTCAAACCAATTTTCAGTGTAAGGTTTCAGCACTGCATGGGTGTGCATTGAATGTGGGTTGCCCTTTTCCTTCTGGCACCAAAGAATCCAAGTAATTTCAGAGAGGAATTGTCTGTGGCTGATTCAAACCCCTGCTTGTGTTCCAATGGTTCTCCTTGCTTTATCAGTGCCAGGCTGTGTTTATCTTTTCAGCATAGTTGATCTCTGTCAATTAATTTTTTTAATATACTTTATCTTAGGTTGTGTTTTAATATCACATTTGATCTTGCTGTATACTCTCCTTTCAGCACCTTCCTAACAGCACACATCCTGATTCCTCAAACATTCCCTTTTATCCATTGTGTCGTTCATCTCTGCTGTTCCCCCTCCCTTGTTTGGCAGTTTGGGTTGCTTGAAAGATCTTTCAGCATCGTTCATCTTTTGGGTGTGCTGGCTTGGAACTTGGATAAAGCAAGGCTCCGCTAGCTTACACGATACACTGTGTCATGTTAAAAATGTATACCTCTTTATATTAAAGATGGGAGAGCACTCCTTGTTATTTTCTTAAACTAAGTTAGGAGGACTTTAATGTCAAACTGCACAACTCAAAAGAAAATGTTTTATTTGTTCAGTGGCACTGGCAAACTATGATTCCTCATTAATCCACTGCGCATGTGAAACGAGGAGAAGAACAGCAATAACACCCTTGCTTCAGCAATGAGCTCTTCTTCTACATAGGCTCAGTGGTGTGCTTCTTCCAGAGAGCACCAGTGCGAACTAAATGTCCCATGGATGTGTGTCCCTGACAAAGTATCCTCAGACTATTTATTTGCTGTAGTTCACTTGAAAAAGAATTAATTCTCTACATGATCTCAGGGTGCAGGTGTCATCATCACATGCTTGTTTGACATGCCCTGCACATGTTTATCAGAAGTGCCAGCAGTCCCAGGCAGTTGGAGCTGCAAGCACTGCTTGCAGAGGAACGTTCACAGTCTGACCCTTTGAGACAAGCAGCAAAGCCAACTTCCCTGGATTAGTGGCGGGCTTAATGCAAAGATTTCCAGTTGAAATGCTGTGATGTTTGCTACATAGGCAATGAATTTTGCATCCACATTAGACCCTTTTCATCGTAACATTTCTAAATCTGCACTCAGAGCTTTGTTAGAACAGACCAATAAATGTTAAGGAACTCCTAGAGGATAAAATATATTTCTTCTTTATTTAGAAGTGGAAACTGTGAAAGACTTTCTAAACAAATGGTTCTTAACGTGCCAGGAAGATGCCTGGTAAAGTAACTGGAAAAATGTTTTCAGTAAACAGCCTGCTGCTTGTCTAAGAGTAACTTCGCAGTGTAAGCTCAGAGTTAATTTTCTGGAGCAGTAGCTCATCTTTATCACTTCAGCATTCCAAAAAGAAATTGTTTCCATTATCTGTCAAAAGAGTTGCTGGACCATTATTACTTTAAATGGCTATTAAGAAACGAACAATCGAGACTTCAGTCAGTGAAATCTGTCCTAGAGATAAAAATTGCTGGCTATAATCTACACTAGTTGCTGGTTTTTGTTTTCTGACTATAGACAAGGATCTAGTTGTCCTTAGAAGTATTTCCACAACAAGGCAACTAATTCACAGTGTAAAACTGTAGGAGAGAGAGAAAATTATTTTAGCTTTGTAAATCTGCAACAGCACATTCAGAAATACGAAAATAGGTTCATTGAAATGTTTGAATGGGCACTGTTACACTGGTGTTCAGAAATGACAAAGTGAGTGGAGGCTTAACTGAGATCCACCTGGTTATTTACCAAATGCATGGGATCGAGCAATCCTACCATAGCATTTAAAATTTTATCAGATAATTCTGTTGTACAATTCTAAAATTAAAAAAAAAACCCAAAAACAAAAAACACACACACACAAAAACAAAAGCAACAACCAAATGTTTTTTTTTTTTTCTTCTCTAATCCTCTAATCTTTTAATTTATCCTCACCCTTCAAAAGCTATGTGGGACATGCAGCACAAGTGCTGCCTCTTACAGCACCATGAAGCAGTGGTGTTTCCACATGAAGCAACATCCCTGTACCTAAAGTAGGCTTTTTAGTATGCATATGATCTCTCACTACTGCAGCTTTAACCTCTGGAAAAAGGCCAAGATCTTGTCCAATGTAGTGCAAGAGCTGCACAGCACTATTTGTGGTAATACTGTGCAGAGGTCACCTCTGACATACTTCGATCAAGTATTGAAGGGAAATGGGATTGTTGTTGCTCCGGCTGCCCAAGTGTGGGCACGGAGCTTAAGTGGAAGCTTAACTGGATGAAGAGAAAATGTACATCCCCTCTTTTGACAATGAGCTAAAGGAATACTTCACAGACCTGTCATTGTATGAGCTGCTGCCTTGGCTGAGACTGTTGTTCTTACCACAAGGTAAAAACAAGACAAGCCAGCAGTCAGTATGTGGAACCCAAAATCAGAACTGTGGTCTGCACGAGATTTTTTCACTTGCTAAAACATAATGGAGAACACTGACATTGTCATAACTGAGCAAAAGTTCAGATGTTGGAGAGGAGGTGGGTTTAAGGCCCTGCAGGAATGCTTTGTGATTCCAGGACAGAGATTCCCATGCCTGCTGGATGGACCTGGCCATGAGGGCTGCAGGGTGTGCGGGCAGAGCCTCGCCTCGCGCTGCCCGCAGCTGTGCCAGCTCTGCAGTGCTGTCCTGTCAGGCACAAACCTTCTCTCCTCCAGTAAAGCAAGTGTCAAACACAGGGAACAGTCGTGCAAAAAAGGCTTCATGCGGGCATTTCTGGTACGTTCATCTTTCAGCTTTTGGTAACTTGTCCTGTTATATCTTCATAAATGGGTTTACGCCACCTTACCCATTTACAAAGTCAGGATTCACTGTTGCATTCGACTGCACTACATATAATGGAAAGTGAGACAGCAAATACATTCTGTTCTGATTTATCTTGTTCTGCCTGAGAATAAACAAACCTTTTATCTTCGGCTCATGTATTATTACTAAGAAGTTTCCGAAGTACACACATAAGATTCTAGAGTCTGCTGTACTGCACACAACTTCCAGAAATGGTAAAAGATTTAGTGTCTGCTCTGTGTGAGACTTCAAAGAGTGTGTTTCTGCTTTGCTTATAAAATAAAATGCTTAGGAACAAATCAGATTTTGAATGTAATAAGAGCCTAAAAAGAAGCAAAATAACTTTGAAGGAGATCATTCTAATATTATCAATCTAAAACTCACTTTATTTGACCCCAATCTTTTTTTAACCAGTCTGTTCAGTGATATTCACTGACACCATGATATTCATATAGTATTATTTCCATGTAGTATTTTCAGAACCCTAATAAGTTACAGTTATTTTTCTATATTTAAAAGAAAGGAGTAGTACTGGTTAACCCAATTGTACAGAGAAATCAAATAATGTCTGTAAAAATTCATGAAGAATAGGTTATTATGTAAATTGCATGCCAGGAGGACCTGGAAAAGTGAATAACTTGTAGTTCTAAGGAATAAGCAACCTTTCACCTCTAAGTTTTTACTGAAAGTGTGATATATACAGGTATACAGGCATCAAAAGTATCCAGATGCACAGTGTAATAAAGGATAATGCTCGACTGCAGAAAGAGACTGCAAAAATGACACCATGATGTTCTGTAATTGCCTTTCACTGGCAATTCATCAATTATATTGTATAAAAAGCCTTGGAAGCTCAACTTAGGTTATAGGAGAACATTATTTCCATTTCACGCATCATTGTGACAGATGGAGAACATAAAGACCAAATTACTTCTGCATGCATCTGCATAACTCCACAGCCTGCAGTGATGCAGCATTGCTTTATCTGTCTGTATAATTCAGGGTGGGTTTGTTTACAAAATAGCCTTGTGGATTTCATTATTTCATTATGCATCTTTCTTCTTGGGGTCTCTCTGAAGGAGTAATATGTACAAATGGAATAAAATGTACAACAACCCCCTTGGTTTGACAGTAAAGGCAACAAAATCACCCTGAAACTAGATGATCTCCGTAAGTCCCTTCCAACCCTAACAATTCTGTGATTCTGAGGAAATGTCACGGGGGAAAAAAGGATATTCCACTGAATTTGGTGCGAAAATCCAGTATTAGTTATGCAGAACTAAACAAGTCATTTAACAAACTACTTTGCTCCAATTTAATCTAATTCTAATTCTCCTCAAAAATGTCTTGGGAAAAGAAAAGGAAACTAGAAAAATGTGCCTTTCAGTTTTGCTGGCAAAATTCTAGTTTCCTTCCCATAGGACTCTCTGTAGTTTTGAGGCCTTTTTAATTTAATTTAGTTTTTAAAGCAATCTTTTATTTGTAAAGAACTGCAGAGCATGGGAGATGTCACACACGATTTTAACTTGCTCCTCTGGTAATTTGCAAATTGACATGGTTTGTTCTGTGTCTGTGTCTGTTCCGTCCCCAGGGTCAGCGGACTTTCTCCTTTCATGGGAGACAACGACAACGAAACCCTTGCCAATGTCACCTCAGCAACGTGGGACTTCGATGATGAGGCTTTCGATGAAATCTCTGACGATGCCAAGGACTTTATCAGCAATCTACTGAAGAAAGACATGAAGTAAAGCCTGGACTTGCTTGCTGCACTTTCTGTGTTTGCATTTAGCTGGAGTTGCTATTCGTGTTTCCCCCCGTGGATCTCCCCATGGCCGCAGCACCTCTGGCCATACTTTATAAGGAGCTGCGCGTGCCCGCCCGGCTCTGCGTGTGCAGCTCTTCATTTCACTCCCAGGGTGCAGGGGCTCAATGGAGCTTTTGCTTCAGTCGCCGGCTCTTTGTGCTCTTCCCCCCGCCTCGGGCGAGGTGCACCCGGGGCTTTTGTGTGGCCCCTCTGATCCCCACTCTTGCTGACACACATTCCTGCATGACACATTCTGTCCTGCTCTGAATGGGCTGCAGTTCTGCCTTGTGTCGCTTTTAAGTGCGTTACCTCTGAGTAGGCAGCTTCCCTATAAATGTAGAAATTGGGCAAGGAAAAAAAAAAATCAGTTGGAAACGCTGTTTGCAGAAGTGCCTGAACAAACCAAGGAAAGGAAACATTCTTCTTCCAATGAGCTTGCAAGTGGATGGATGGAGAACAGAGGCTTATTTAAATGAGCACCCTGAGCAAAGTGAAGAATAGGTGTGGCGAGAGATTTGCACATTTCTGTTCTGTTAGATGTTCAGGAGGCTATTAAGTGGTGGGATGGGGAAATCTCTGTAAGTGAAGGAAAGGACATCTGGGATAGGGTTCTGCCAGCATGAAGCAGCTGAATCACTCTGCTGTATGTGTTCCTTGCCTAAAGCATACAGCTTTTCCTGCTTTGTTTTATAATGTTTTATTAACACTTAAAATTGCACAGTTTTCTCTGAGAAAGATCTACAGAAATTGTGAAATTGAGTTTAAGAAGTTAGAATGGCTGGGAAAGCAAAACCATATGATCTTTGTTACTAAATTTAGGAAACAAAAATCAGCTCCCAGCAAAGAGAGCACAAAATAATGTTACAGCAGGTAGGTTCCTCTCTTGTTACTGGCAACACTGACTGGTCTTTTTGTACAAAAACAGGAGTCGCTTAAATTGTACTCAATGTCTTCAGCATCCCTGGCTGCAAAAAGACACCAAAAACATGGAAGCCAAAAAACTTTCCAAAGATAGGATGAAGAAATATATGGCCAGAAGAAAATGGCAGGTAATGAAGAGGATGTGGAATTGGGCTGGATATCCTAATGAGTCTCTTTATTTTTAATGTTTATGATTCTGGGGAACACATCACATCAGGGGGTTTCTGCTGCTGGTGAAAGCTTCGGCATGGCCAGGGTGGGAATGCAAGACAGCAGGTCTGGTTCCTGCAGCTGGGCAGTAGGAGGGTGCACAGCTACACATGGATTACACAGGATGATCCAGTTTCAGGCTACTGAAAGGCATGAGCTCACGTATAGTTTTTTCTACTCTTCTGGGGGTACGCTTCTTTCTCTTCCCTGCCCTCTCCATGCCACTGAGAACTGGAGGATTGTGTAATTCTTAACAAACCTGAACAGTTCATGTAAAACTTACCTGCCTGGCCTCCCTAAAGGTACCTAAATTTGTGACAGTTTCATTCCACTAAGCCAAGAGTTCTGTCTTGTTGGAACTTCCCCAGCTTCCCATTCATTCAGTCAGAGTTTTCTGTAACATATTCAGTCTCCCTATCTTCTTTTTTCCTAATGCTGAAACTGGAGTAGCAGGTCCATCTGTGCCACGCTGATAGCTACAGGAGTTGCTGTGTGAAAACCTGGGTCCTTTTGAGTAGCCTACAAAATACTACTTTGTGTAGGTCTACCTTATATTCCCTCTTACATTCTACTTGTTTCTTGAAAGCTCATGCAATACAAGTGTCTGTACTACAGCCTTCATAGTTTAAGCATATTTTAGTAGCCTGGTGGTTGATCCTGGGTCCTGTCAGAGGTCTGCTCCCATCATGCAGATGGTGCTTTCTCATTCATTGCATATCAGCTCGTTATCCATGTTGGATGAAATTCAGCCCAGCCCAGAAGGCTGTGGAGAAAGGCGTTCCCCACCAGAGTTCAGTTCCAGTTACACAGGACAGGGCTTCTCTGCTGGCCCTCCTCTCGCACAGTGCTTTTTATCCACAGCTAACAGAGACATTCATTTAGGTATGAGTTCATCAGGGGAAGTTTATATCTGCAACTAAATTTGGTAATTCAGTCCAGCCTGCTCTGTCTCTCCTCGAACAACTGAGCTATATATAAGCAGTTTGTCCACCAATTCCAGTGAGGTTTGCAGAGATCCCAGATAATTTGTCTGAAGCACGATTGTTGCAGAAAATCACATGCCTGTTGGATTGGATTGATCAGAAGCCTTTTCTGTTATGTCTTAGAAAACAGGCCATGCTGTCCGAGCAATAGGAAGACTGTCGTCCATGGCAATGATTTCTGGTATGAGTGGGAGGAAGGCCTCTGGGAGCTCACCTACAAGCCCTATAAATGCGGACAAAGCAGAGAATGAAGGTAAGGATTTTTTCTGACCCATATTTTCACCTGTCTCTGAATCAATCCTACTAAAACTTTTAGCAAATTGCTGAAGACTAATCAAGTTGGATATTACTGCGCCCTCTCTCTCTCTGTTTTTATCTTCCAATTTTTTAAAGAAATCTGTCAAAAATTCACTGTTCTTATATTGTTCTGCTTCTCAAAATGTCACAGTATAAGCACAGTAAACTCTTTTCTTTTTAAAGCCAAAGAATTAAGGCAGATTTGTCAGCTGCACTTTCTCTGAGTTTGGGAATGCATGTTTATACAAAGATGACAGTGATGTATTGCCTTCTTATGCAAGCAAGCAAGCAATAAAGTATTAACACTTGCTGTAACCATGGCACACACCCTGCATTAAACATGCTCCTCAGACAGGGCATTTAAGGAAATGTCTGCATTACTCCCATAGGTCCCCAGATGAAATGTGAATTAGTGGTGTGTAACAGAGGTGCAAATGTTTGACACTGCTGAAAATCAAGCCATTTTGACAAATCCACATAGACTGTGGGCCTGATACAAGTGGAACTCATTTATCCCTCGTTTGATTAGAAACAAGTTCAAGGGAAAAATACTGAGGATTTGTAGCATGGTGGCCTTGCACATCCATTTCTTTCTATTTATGGCCTGAATCCTTTTCCAGCTGCAAAAGACTGGCACTAAGCTAAGCAGCCAGTGTCCTCGCTGTCCCATTAGTCTGACAGAATTAAGTGAAATAAAAGGTGCTTTCATTACCATCTGGTAATTAAAAACTAAAATACATCTTTTGAGAACATGCCCTGTAAAATTGTTCACTACCTCTTTGCTCTCCTCCAGATGCTTTCCTTGAAGAAGTGGCTGAAGAAAAGCCCCACGTAAAGCCATATTTTACTAAAAAAATCCTTGACATGGAAGTTGTGGAAGGAAGTGCTGCTAGATTTGACTGCAAAATTGAAGGTACTTTGAATAAGTGTGTCTGTTTCTTTCTTTCCTTCCTCGTCAACTTTCTGCACTGGGTAATTGTTTTACTTTCTCAATTTTTATTTCTGTATTATTGTCGAGTTGGTGCCATTTTGCTTTACCAATATCTGCATGTCACAGCACAAATGTGTTGCAATAACAGAAATTATTTGGAGCTTGTTCTGTACTTGCCATAGAACAGAAGTCTCCAGGAGTCCACGTGTGAATCACTAATTTAGAATAGCAAGTGGGAACTGTCATTTGATTTTTGAGGGAACAGTAAGAGCAAGATGCAAAGTAGAAGCGTAAATTCCAATAGTATACTCTTAGAGAGTGCCAGCCAGACACCAAGAATTAGTAGGAGGTCAGTTGTCTGAAATGACAGACCAGTTTCATGTCACCTCAAGATAACTTTAAGCCATACATTTTATTAAAGGCAAACAAGTCCCTAACTGTATATGCATGAGAAGTAAAGATAATATTCTTGTGCTGGTCACATAAATCACATCTAGAAAATACTGTTCTGTTGTTTGGGGTTTTTTAACTCACGAGTTCAGGAAAGAAACCTCAGACTGGGATATGCAAAATACAAGTTTATGAGAAGACACGTAAGGAGCGTGGGCATGGTCAGCCCATGAGTCTAAAGGCCAAGACCACTGGCACTTCTCCTGCAATGAGATTGAACCTTGTGTATCTCAGCTGTGAATGGAAACTAGAAATTCAGAAAGAAGAACTGTGAAAACAAAATGGGTAGGGTCAGTACCATCCTGCATGTGTACAAGTAAATTTATAACCTTAAAATGAGGAAATTAAAGACTGCCTGATCAACCTTCTGCTTGTTTCTATGCTCCCAATCTTTCCCTGCCTGGATTTCCTATCTCACAGTGGAGATGTGAGGATGGATTATTATTGCTGATGGATGCTCAGCATGGGGGGTACATGCACAAGTACTGCACGGAATAAAACAGATGGATGTAGCATGGCTGATGTTCCAAACTTTGCAGTGTATTGCTGTAATGTTCACTGTGTATTAGGGATTCCTGCACTTTATTTCTGCTCAGTGGGGAGTTATCCTCCCCTCCCAGTCCAGAACTTGGCTGAGACCACAAACCTTCAATTTGTTACAGCAGCCAAGAGTACTGTATAAGGGATTGTTCTGCAGCAGGCATTGTACAGTGCTGCTCTGAGGCTTAGCAGAATCCTTTGCTTCACAAAAAGCTCTGAAACGCCTGTTGAGATGTACAATAAAAATGCTTTGCTTAGACTTCCTCACTTACCCTAACGAATACAGAAAAGGGGAGTGAAATGTACAGGAAAGGCTGACTTTTAAGGAGCAGATTAGGAGGAAGATTCAGAATAACCACAGCAAAGCAACCTGAGAAAGGTATTAAATTGTAAGCCCAAAACAGTTTACCCTTGAAAATCTCGGTGTTGGGAACTGTTGTCTCCGGAGAAGCTGCAATGTAACATGAGCCTCGGATGCACTGTCAGGAGTTCCCCGCTGGCTGATGGCTACAGCACGCAAAAAGCTCTCTGCAGGCACTGCCAAGGGACTGGAAGGAGGAATCCAGCCACTACCGCAGTGCTCACATGCAGTTTTTGCTATTCATAAAAAATAGTTACAGATAAATGTGAAGTAAAAAAGCCCCACATCATCTACTTTTATTTTCCATAGAAGTCAATGAAATATTTGTCAATCAACACATTGGCACATCCATACACAGGAATAAGAGCACAAGGTAATTAGTGCTGAGTTAATGCTTGTTTCTTGCAGTCACTGTTCTCTCTCCCCTCTTGCAGGCTATCCCGACCCTGAGGTGATGTGGTTCAAGGATGATCAGCCTGTCAAGGAGTCCCGTCACTTCCAGATAGATTATGACGAGGAAGGGAACTGTTCTTTGACTATTTCTGAAGTATGTGGGGACGATGATGCCAAATACACCTGCAAAGCTGTCAACAGCCTTGGGGAAGCCACGTGCACCGCAGAGCTCCTTGTGGAAACAATGGCAAAAGAAGGAGAGGGAGAGGGAGAAGAAGATGAAGAGGAGGAAGAATGAAACAAGGCTAAAAAAAAATATTTAAAGACTCTCCTTATAAGGCTCAGAAAACCAAGTTATCAAAAGCACCTTGTGTGAAATGTAGGTCTTTGGGGGGTTGTTATTTCAGCATGATCAGTTGATACCTGTCAGCTTTATGTATGGGCATTACTTCAAACCAGCAGGCTTTTTAAGTTGCTAGCATGATTGAATTGACTTTAAGCAAGCCATCAACTAAGTTGCCCAGACTACTTTTAAAATCAAATGTATGGAAACTAAGTTATATTCTGAACATCTTAAAGAAAAATAGTATATTTACTGAGCTCATGGCTCTTTACCATCACTTTTCTCAGCCAAAACCGCAGCTAAGTTGGCTCCCCGAGATCGACTTTAAAGGAATTGTTGGCCAGACATGCAGTGAATCTCTCCAGTCCTGAGGAACAGGCTGAGCTGTATCTTCTGTAAGGGAAGGTTTGACACAGCCAGCATTGGGATTTGTATGTTGGCATGGTTCATTTCTTGTTTGCTTTAAGCAGAATCTCACAGACCAAACTTCAAACATTTTCACTGCCTCTGACAGTGAGCCTTGTATTAGTGCCCTTGTATTTCTGGCAAGCATTAAACATCCAGGTGGTTTCCTGAGATACTCCTGATCTTGCTTTTAGCCAGCTGATCCCACTTTGTCATCTTTCCCTTATGGAGCCTGTCACTTAAGTGCAGTTACAGCTGCCTACTTAAGAAACAGACTGAAAACAAAGACTGAGAATATTTTCTGTGTTTCTGGTCAGTCTAATAAAGACTTATGATTCATATATATGCTGCTGTGAAAAAACAGGTTATTGCACAATCAGTGATTTCTCTGTCCATGTCTATGAATGGAATCCCAGGTTAGTTAAAATTTTACTTGCATTTATTTGGCAATTGCAAAACAGATTTCAACTGATGATAAGCTGGAAACTCCCACAGATTTTTTGAGTAGCCAAAAAGATAGTAGCCTGGATTACAAACTCCTCTCTTCTTAGCAATTTCCAAAGAATCTTAACCTATATAGGACCTGTTTCTACCTTATGAGCTTGACTGTCTTGTTTTTGTCTTGAACCTGTACCAGTAAGGCTGTTGCGTTTTTTAAAAACGCAGAAAAACAGAACAAAAAAATCCAAACCCCATTTTTTTCTCAGAAATGGTTAACACACTCGGACTTAGTAACTTTGCTTTCCTCTCACAGTATTGGCACTTTTTAATTTTTTTTGTTGTTGTTGTTCAGGGGTAATATCAGAGGCTGCAAGGTGATTATGCATAATCCAAAACCAGTGTGTCTTATATCTATGTATCATTCCAAAAGTGATTCTTTTTCTTTTCCACTTTTTGTGTGTAAAGTGCAACCATTTGCATTTCAAAAGTTACCTCTTTTAAAAAAAGACATTACCTTAAATCCTCACCATTAAGTAGTCAATGTACTTTAATACAGGTGTGTACATTATTAACAACCTTAGGTTGTTTGATATTACCTAGTTGTGTATGTGTTTCATATGATTTGCTCTTCTACATTCAAAGCTCAGCTAATGTGGGTGACACAACGGTTTGTAACTGCTTTACTCTTTGTTGCTAAGTTCAGATTGCCAGCATGTCTTTTCTTTTTGATTGATAAAAACCTCTTGTTATACTAAACACAGTATTGCCACAATTCCTTATACAGAAAGGTTTTGAATCTGATTTAGAGCATACAGAGCTTTCCTCACTTTTTTTTTTTTTTAATGTTTTAGGCAACAACGGGGTGTATTTTGTACCTTAATAAAAATATGCTAATGTTCTCCCTGTTTGTTAAACCATCAGAATTGCAAAGATGAGACCGCTACGGCTGTAGTTACTCACGGTTCCTAAATAAATACTACCACAAAGCACACTCCTCGTATGCTCTATTGCAGCGTCACCGCGTTCACCTTGGCCAAGCCTCTCCTCCTGCCCCTGAGAGCTGCTGGCCACATAAACCCCTGAGGTGGCAACAGTGGAGCCTCCCTGATGTCTGTGGTGCTGCTGCCCTTCTCCTGCCTGGCTGGTGCTGTGCAGAGGCTGCTCTGCCCCAGCACCACCAGCTACAGCCTGGGGCTGGCACTCGTGGCCTCGTGCTCTGCCACGTCTCCAGCGTCACCACAGGCCTCAGGGGGAACGTGCATGGGGCACCAGGGCGGCTCTGGGTTTGTTTCACCATTGGGAATTCCCATATGGCGGGGAAACATAGAGTTCTGAAAGACTGTGGGAGGAGGAGAGAAAAAAATCAGGGAAATCTCAATGGAGATATGGACTTACACCAATGTTTCTAGAAACTGTAAAGACAGAGATAAGGACAAATCTGCTTGCGCTGCCTTTATTCAGACTTCTGCTAACATGCAGCCCCCATCACCACAGGCCATGCAGGACCACACAGACTCTCCTTAAAGCAAACATTGTGCAAACACCCTGCTTGTAGCAACGTGCTTCTTGAGCAAATCCTCAGCCCTTTGAACAGCCATCTTTGCAAGGTGTGCCCCACTGTCTTGTGAATGTACCTGGCTGTGTTCAGTGACTGCTGGTTTCTTGCTGCAGGTGGGCACATGCCTGAAGCAGGAAAAGGTCTGGCTCTGCTGGGCTGCTCTGCGGGCACAGCAAGGACTGTATCAAAGCCCACTGACTCAGAATTGCTGCTCTTGCACAGATCTTCCCTTCCCTCTCCTCCTTCCCTTTTGTGTTCCCCAGGCTACAAACTGCCTATTTTTCTTTTGCCCCAAGGATACTCCAAGGAGTTTACCATCTCCCTCTAGCTTCCTATTAACATCCATTATAATCTGCAGGAAACAATGACCTCTACTTCCAAAATTATGTGACATGCATCTGATTCAGCTCTGAGCAATTGACTGCAAGCTGTATTTGACCTTGATTTTTTTTTGCTTTGTTTGAAGAATAGAATTCTATTTCCACTGAAGAAAGAAATTTTATGTACTTGAAACCCTGTCTCATTTTGCCAGCTGTGGTTTAATAAAAGGCATTACCTCTTTCTATAAACCTTGACTTGCTTGTATAATGTTTGCAGAAATCCACTCTTGTGGTGTCATAGGGCTGAAACCCCAATGGCAGAGGTTATGCAAGACACTGGTACTGCCCGAGGTGGACCACTTACTTATTGTATTTCTTTTGTATTACATTCAGTCTTCTCAAGAGAAGGGGCTGGCTGCTGTTTTTCACTAGTTGGGTTTCTGGATTTGCAGAAACTTAATTTACTTAATGACCGTCCTGTCCAACCTCCCAAGCATCCTGTGCACATTTCTTGTTGATGAGGAGACCTTTGCTAATTGCATGCATGGCATGCAGTCACTGGGTCCCTGCCTCCCTTTGCTGCAAGGAAAATAACACTGGATTGCACACCCCTGTCCTCTGCAGTGACTGGCAGACTTTGCAAACAGAGACCTTTTTTTTTACTTGGATACATGAATAATGAATGATTTGTTTATCTAAAATTTTTTTGTACGTTTATTGAAATATTTCACTAAAACATAGCTGTTTGGAAATGGAATTCTCATAAATCATCTTTGCCTTTTGAGCCCTATTGTCTGCAAGAGACATGCACATGAATTTCTAAGCCACGAAGATACTCACATGGAAGCAGAATTTTATGAGATGGGGAGTGAGGCTTATGCTGTTATTCTGCTCATAAAGGGACTGCACCACGACATGCATGGGAAATAAACCAAGAGATGTTTACTGGAGTGGAGAAGTAACTCCACGACGTGTTTACAATTTCTGTAGGGGAGAAAAAATAAAAATTCTTCTGTTGTGGCTGTTTAGAAAGGCAGTTCTGCCTGCCCTGATGAGAATGTTTGTTGCTGGGAAAGTAATGCTTTCCAGGCTTTTGCTCTTGTAGGGAGCTTCGGCAGGAAATGAGTTACAACTTCTCATTCATGCAGCATCACAGAACTGTTAGGGTGGGAAGAAACTCTGGAGATCATCCAGTCCAACCCCCTGTCAAGGCAGGGTCGCCTGAGCAGGTGACACAGGAACGTGTCTAGGTGGGTTTGAAATGTGTCCAGAGAGGGAGACTCCAGGACTTCGCTGGGCAGCCTGTTCAGTGCTCTGCCACCTCAGTGTAAAGAAGCTCTTCCTCACGTTGAGGTGAAACTTCTTGTGTTAGTTTATGGCCATTGCCCCCTGTCCTGTGGCTGGGACAAGCCACCGAAAAGTCTGGCACCATCCTCTTGACACCCGCCTTTAAGATATTTATGTGCATTAATGGAGACCACCCCTCAGTCTTCTCTCCTCTGAACTACATTATAACAGTGATGAAAACCTACGAGATATTCCATAAATATAGCGTAGAGACGCTAATAGCGTACCAACTAACGCTGTTAACGTCTCTAAGGACACGGCACACCTATTGCTCCCTGCAGAGGGAGATTTCTCCCTGCAGAGTGGCGTTTTGAACCAGCCCTAAGAGGCGAGCGATCAGGTCGCTGATCCCCAGCCGCGATGCCCCCGACCCCGGGACCGCCGCCGCGGGTGGGCCGAGGGGCGCGGGCGGTGCCGCGGCTGCGCGGAGCCGTCCCCGCCCGGCCCGCGGGAAGTCCCGCCCCGCGCCCGCCGAGCGCCGGCACCGGGCGGGGCGCGGGAGCCGCGAGATGGCGGCGGCCGGGAGCGGCGGGAGCCGGGCGGACAACGGCTACGGCGGGCAGCAGCCGCGGCGCAGGAAGGGCCCGGGCGCGCTGGCCACGGGCTACCTCGTTATCTACAACGTGGTGATGACGGCGGGGTAAGGACCGGGCGGGGCCGCTCGCGGGGCTCCCCGGCCGGGGCCGCCGCCGGGGCGCGGGGCTGCGCTCGGCCGGGCTGCGGCCGCGGGTGGGTCCGGCGGGGCAGCGAGGGCAGGGCCGGGCGGCTGCCCCGCGTTGCAGGGAGCGGGGCCGGGCCGAGAGCAGCGAGCGGCCTCTCCCGCCGCCGTGCCCGCGCTCTCGTCCGTCCCGAGACCATGCGGCTGCACCGCCCGGGTCCGGGTCCGGATGCGGGGCCGTGCCCCGTGCCCCCCGTGCTGTCGGTGGCCCTGCCTCTCTCGCACTTTGGATAACGCTAAAGCGCTCGGCCGAGCCCTCGCTCGCTGCTCCTCGTGCTGGAGAGGGGTTCCTGCGCGAACATGCTCAGCTGCCTTCCCGCTGTCCCGGCTCTCACCGTGCACTGTGGCCGCAATCCAGGCTGGGTGCCCGGGGGTCCCCCGAGCCTGTCCCTGGCGGATCCTGCCCAGCCTGTGCCAGGCCTCGGAGCTCCTGGCCCGGGTGACCCCTCAGCACTGCCCGGCCTGTCTGCCGTGCCCCTTCCAGAACGGGCTCTGCACAGCAGCACGAGTGCATGTTCGCTGGGAGCTGCCGTGCTTTAGCAGTGACACGTTAATTTGCGCTGCAGCGGTTCTCACATCCGAGTGGCTGTAGGTTACTTGCATCACCATGTCTGTGGTGTAGATTCCAGCAGATTTCACTAGAGAGGTGACCCTAAATACAGGGAATTTGTCCACAGCAGTAGTTCAAGGCAAAGATCTTGAGCCCTGGAAGATTTCTCCATAAACCCTTCAGCTGCTCTGTAATTTGAGGTTGGAAGCTGCTTTTGGGATAGGTGAGGTGCTGGACCAGCTTGGTGCTCTGCCCTTGCCCTGCGTGGCAGAATGCAGACTGGGGCCAAATGGTGCTTGCTCGGATGTGTTCTTAGGTGCAAAACTAAAAATAGTGACAACTGGGGATTCTCAAGAGAAAGGAGACATTTTTCTTTTTTTTTTTTTTTTTTTAATCAATTGTGGCTGTCGTATCTCATTAGCATCCAGATAAAAATAAAACCATCTTTTGAAAGACTGGGGATATTTGGGTGGGAGAAGAAAAGAGCCTTTAAAATGGATCCCAAATGAGCATATTTTCTGCTAGATAAACCATGGCAGGTGAGGAGTTGAGCAAACAGAGTAGTGTCATGTTTGGGGGGGAAGGTTATTGTAGAATTAATATAGATACAACTCACTTGAATAAGGCATGAAGATTCTTGTCTTTGCTGATGGCAGCTGATGCTATTTCAGCTTACAAGATATTTACACTTGTGTGGATCAGAGGTAGGGAAGCTGGGAGAGCTCAGTTCTTGTGAGGTGCTTGGTACACCCATTACCCAACAGTTGTGTTACTGTGAAATGTTACTGAGCTGCTTCATGGCTCCATAGGATATTTGCAGAGTATTTCACTCAGAGGGCAAGGATAATTACCCACCAGTTTGATTTAAGTAATCTGTTGTTTCAGAAATAATTAAATGAGTAATACAACGCATTGCAGGCAGTCAGGAGAGCTTTGCAGTTGTGTTGTGGTGTCCCTGCACAATGCTAACAAGTTCACCTCTGAACTCTTCTAAGAAATAAAAGCATTTCCCTGCTTATTTTGCTGCTCATATGCAATTCACTTGTGTTTATAAAAGATATAAAAAACCTGAGAGAGAAGCTGTGGTATAAATGGAAAGTTTTCTTTGTGGTCACGAACTTTTTGTCGTGGCATGCAAGCTCCTGAGCATGGGAAATTTCTATTGCTTCAGAAGAACAAATTAAAAAAAATTGAGCGCTGGAAACTCAGAAATAAATAGCATAAACCTCTCTTTAGCTTTCTGTTGTCATATAAATCTTGATCCCAGTGTTACCCATTTTCTTGATTTACACCAAACCTCTTAGAAAATTCCACTCTTGGGTGGGATATGACTTATGGTTCTTTAACATGAGCTGCTTTTTCTGGCCATGGTTGTGATTAGATGATCTGTGCAATTTGGGGAGTTACCATATGAGTTCTGTGATCATGGTCATATCTCTGTGTTGTCTCTCACTTCTCTTTTGGGGTAGGTCACCGAGGCCTCTCACTGATAATTCCTCTTCAAATGGCTGGGGAGTTGGCGCTTCCCCCGGACACTGCTGAAATTCCACAATGTACCAGGTTGAGCATGGAAAAAAGCTCAGTTTGTTTCTTATTATCGTGAAGCCTTTTAAAAAGGTATTTTTTCTGGAGTTGGTTGACAGAAGCTCAGTTGTTCAGATGAAAAGATCTAAAGATTGATACACAGCTGGTGGCACTGATTATTTACTGGCCCCATGTCAGTCAGAGTGCTCAGACTTAGTTTCTCCAACTCCACTGCCTTGGAAAGAGAATTGTGAAAAGAAAAAAATAAAAAATTCAAGGTGCCCAGGTGATGAAGTGATGCTCTAACAGCACATTCGGTTTTTTGGAAGTGGTTGGTTTGGTTTGGTTTACAAAAGGCTTATAAACTGAAGCACACAACATTGTTGTGCTGTAAATAGGTACTAAAGTAAATGTTCTAAAACCATCGTTGTCTTAACTATTAACTTTATTTAAAATAGATCAAGTAGCATAGCTACTGTATTTACTTTGCATTTATCTTGGCTTAGCTAAAGAAAACACAACTTACTCCAAAAATAATATATCTTATTTCTAGTTTTATGCTGTAGTGCATGTGGTGTATGGATTCCTACATAAAAAATCATACAATGTTTTTTACAAGAGCAAAACTGTACAAAAGGCTTGTGCACGTGTGGATCTCTGACTGGAGCTGCATACACTTACTATTTGGTTCATGTTTTGGGTGGGGTTTTTTTTTCTTAGAAACAGGACAACCATGGTACAAAAGGGGATAACCAGTACTGCAGTTGGTTCTCAGCTGTACTTGCTCGGGTTTTATTGCCTATGGTTCCAAGCATTAAGCTGCAGAAAGCTCTACATCTTGCTTCGTTTGTGTTCAGGCAGACTCTTTTCCCATCACAGTGTGAAGCTGTGTAGTCATGTTTGACCTGGCATGGGGAGCTCATTTCTGGAGGCAGAGATGCAGCATAGAAATTACTTTTTCTAAAAACTGTGCTTGACCAAAATCACTGAATAGTGCTGGGTGGGGAGATAGGGCATGCTGTGAGAGCTGAGTGTAAATGTTAGATAAACTGCTTTAAAAGGTGATTATGTTTCTTATTTTTAGTCAAGTGCTGTAACTGACTAGTACTTCTGGGTATAAGTAGCTGCTGGTGGTATAAACAATGAATTTTAAAAGGATTTCACTCAACAAGGTCGATGGTAATGTAATAGCTTTTGAATTTGCAAGGGTTTGTATTAATCAGTGTTGCTCAAAGAGTGTTCTGGGTTATGAGTTTCATTGTCCACGTCTTCAGTGAGTGGTTGTTGAGTGTCAAAGTACACTTCTCCCTTTCAGGTGCACTCACTGCATAGCTCTGCTGTATTCTCTTGCATAAATGTTACAGAACCGCAGTAAACTTTGCATAAGAAAATGCCTTTTTATGACCTGTGAGAGAGTCAAGGGAGTTAACCTAAGGACCTGAGCACAAAGCTTGTCTATCAAGTCTGACCAAATGAAAGTAAAAAACTCTGTGTGTGCAGTATTCATTTTTCTTTTTCTGGATTAATCAAAGAATGGTCATCGTCCAGTTTGGAGTTTACAGACAGGGTAGCAGTAATTTAATGAAGTGTAATTCCAGCTGGGCTATCAGGTGGAGTTCAGTGTGTAGGTCAGAGAAATGAGCTTTCATGAGACAGTGGTGCCTTTTGCTGCCCTTCTAAACTTCTTGCCAAGTTCCATTTTCAGCTGATATTCCTTGGTTTCACCTTCTCCTGTTCTATTTTGTCTAGTCCTAGAGGGTGAACAACTATTTAAGAATCATAGAAGCAGGATAGAGATACTAGAAGCTTCAGCACAAACTAGGTTCAGCTTTTAATTTTGTATGGATTCATGCTCTGATCTGTATCAAATGCTTTTTGAAGGATAGTAAATGGAATAGAAAGTACAGTCTTGTTGGAGTCTGTGATCTGGTACGAGGGTGGAGCTGAGCAAAAGGCTGGAGCTCCTCTGGGAGCTGTGATTTACCAGTCTCTGTTCAGGTGAGAATGGTTTGCAGGCACAGCCAAGAACTGGCATCTTGTGCAACTGGAGAAATTGCTCAATTCAGCAGTTTCTCAACAAACATGGAAGATCAGGAAAAACAGAGAAACTTGACAGATAAGAGTACAGTGTCAATCTGCTCTGATTTCCTATTCTAAAGAAGAAACAGTTGGTGTTACAAGGGGGAATCACTAATACTGTAGTGCTTACTGGTTTATTCTACACTGAAGTCCAAAGACAAAATGAATCTGATTTATTCTTTGTAAACAGCAATTACTTGGCAAATGTTTGTCCTTTGGTTTCACAAGATGGCTTTAACTGAAATAACTTGTCACTCTGAAAAAAGGGAGATCTTGTTTCTTTTTCCCATTTATCTTCCTCACTACCCCTGCTGTTCTTTGGTGCATGTCTTCCAGAAGTTAAGGCAGAAATTAATTAGCTTTCTTTCAATTCTGCTAGCAGATTTTGTTACAAACACAAACTTGGATGCCAGAGTTACTTATTGTTGAAAAATGTGAACTTCACTGTGTGTTCCAAACAATTATTACATTTGTATGTGCACATACTTTGCAATATCCAAGCTAATGTGATACTTGTAAGATTATAATATGATGTAAATAAAGGGAATTTCTTCATCATCCCTGTTACAAAACCACAGCTACACACCTTTTTTCCAAAGGATGAAAACTATTGCGTAGTCAGTGGGCTTGCTACATGTCTACACATTGAGATGAATTAGCAGAGACACTTGGTGATTTACACCAGGGATTTGGAGGAGGTAGAGGTAAAATTGGGTGGCATTCAGAGTAGTTGAGTGTAAGACAGCCAGGATGAGACTGTCAGTGAAAAGTTTGGGAGACCCTGTTAAGGATTCTTCTTGACCAACCAACCCCTTCTCCCCATGTTTGCCAAAAGCAATTGGAAACTAAAGTTAACTATAGATGCTATTTTCAAATGGAAAGTGTTTGACCAGGGTTGACCACTCACCTTGGGTTTGTGGCTTGGCATAGACTTGATTGAAGAATTTCTCATGCTGTGGGCAAGCACCAGCTCTGGACAACTGTGATAGTTAGTGAAAGCTTCATCATCCGGGATGAAAATTTTTTAGGTTTGTTTAAGTTACCTGAAGGAAAAATCAGCAGGGTTAACAGGTCATATTGTCCACATACAGTCACAGTTATATGGGCACTACTTACACAGGCTCAGATGTATTTATTAGTTAAAAAGGAAAACTGGGATGGGAATGGCCATGCTGCCTTCAAGGCTTTAGCAGGCTCAGTTTTGTTGAAGTTATTTATCTATAACAATTTCTCATATAATATATGCTACCAACTAAGCTGGATGACCTCTCATAATGTCTAGGGGTTTACTTGGAACTGAAATGTTAAAATCAATGCCTTCTGAATCTTGTTTATGTCATACTGCTCTAAGTTGGTAATAGGTCTCTGACTAGCTGTCAGGGGTTTTCTGCTTGAACTAAACAAAATGTGATGCCAATCTGCTATGAATACATTCCATAACTAATTAAACAGAGCTCACTTAAAAATAAATGGAGACATTAGAGATATTGGTACCATGTCAATGCTGAAAAACACTTTTTAAAAATGCATCATGTTTAACTTGGATGAATTTGTAGAAGATGCAAGTATTTAACATTTCCATTGTTGCAGAGTCAGCGTATTTCAGGACAGTTCTGCCTGTTGCTTTCTTGAGTATCGAAAGAGGGATTAAATGTTTCATTTTATTTATGTTTTGCTTAATGTCTCCTTTTTTGTCTCTTTCAGGTGGCTTGTTATTGCAGTTGGTCTAGTTCGGGCATATCTGGCTAAAGGCAGCTACCACAGCCTTTACTATTCAATAGAAAAGCCCCTGAAATTCTTCCAAACTGGAGCTTTGCTTGAGGTGGGTGTAGTCCTATTCCCTGGCCTTACTAATACTTGCATGAATGTGTTGTATTTCTTACATTTACTTTAATTCTACTTAACAGCTCACACAAAAGCTGAGTTTTCCTTTTAGCAAGAGGGAGTTTTACTGTCTGCTATTTAGCTTGGGCAGCAGAGCTAAATATTAATCTTAATCATTGAAATGCAAATACTGAATCTTAAGCGCTTGTAACAGAACTAAATGTGTGTCTGAATTGCTTAATTTGAAATGTTAATGATTTGAATTTTTCTTTTTGTTCTAGATTCTGCACTGTGCACTTGGTAAGCCTGCAAATTTTCTGTTTACTATTTTTATAGAAGACTGAACTTTTAGCAATATATTACCAAGAAAAATATTACAGTCTGTGAATTGCTGAATTTAATTCTTGCATAAATTACTATTTTTTGTTTGAAATACATTCCAGTTTTTTTACTCCCTAATTTGAGAAGTCACAAAACAGTAAAACAGTGCTTCAGCTCCTATCTGAATGTTCACTAGCCTCTTAAAGAGTAAGATGGTGTTGAGGTTCCTAAAGCTGCAACTACAAACTTGCTGTTTTTCATCATTGTCCAGACAGCCACATAATGGAGAGGTTATTGGATTGTAGGTTGATAGTGAGTTCTGTGGGATGTTTTAATAACCAAGTGAGGTGTTGGGAGAACCGGTGCTAGGAATGTGTCGGCAGAGGGCAGTCTGGTTCTGTCGTTGATGAAGTAGTTCTGACCCTCCTGAATCATCCAGCTGCTCTAAAAATGTCTTAAGAAGGCTGTTCGTAAACTGCACAGATCACCCCAGGAAATGAATGATCATATGCACCTCAAATTAATGTAAAGGCTTCTCAGAGTAAACTGTGTGTATCATCTATTTGCCTGTGCTGCCAAGGCAGTCCTTCCAATGCTATTTAATTTTACTAAATATCAATTACTATTTTTTACCAGAATAAACCATACTTTAAAAAAAAAAACTTGTCAAAAATTAATAGAAAAATGTGTCATTTTTAAGGTCTTACATAACAAGTGGCAAGAAGGCAAAGTTAAATCTTGGAACACTTGCAGATAAAATGCTGGTTTTACCATCCTAAATCCATAATGCTCTGCTATTTTCTTAACCTAAACTGGTGTGCAGACACCAGTGTTTACTGGTACTAAATCTAAGAATGTAAAAAATGCAATTGGTTTATCAGTTCCTCACACTTGGATGTCTATGTCCATCAAATCAGTGAGTAGCAGGAGAGATCCTGTGTTCCACCTTCCAGGCTGACGCAGAACAGCAAATAAGATGATTATGCAGCCTGCCTGTGTGTAAAATTAATCATTCTGGCTCAGTTGATTTGAGGTGTGGATCCATTTAGCCCATGTTATCCTTAGTAGCACAATTTAATATTAGAGAGAGCCATTAGGGGAAAGTGGCAACATTTTATGCTGTTTTTATTCTGCCTTTTTGCTTTCCCTAACAAAGCTCTTTTGCAAAAGATTGGTTTTGGTTTTTTATAACTGGCTGTGGATTAGATTTTTTCTGTTAATGGAAGTGTTTGTCAGCTAAATAAAGTGGGGGTTTTGCACAGCTGGGTGCACTGCTGCTGTCTGCTGCAGTCCTACTGACTGTAGCAAAAGTTTCTATGCAAGGAGAAACAGGAAATTTGCAGATTCCTTTGCCCCTGCTGAACTAATTGCTCTAACTAGAGCTGTAATTCTCTGTCAATAGAAGAGCTTTTGTGTGACAGATGGCTGTGTGTATCAGCATAACTTTTCTCTCCACATCTTTCCAGTAGAATCTGTAATGTTAGCATCTGTGAGGCAAGTCCTTCAAAATACAAAGACTGATAGGGGAGTGTCTCTGTGAAGCATGGTGGAGAACAGGACTTTTGACATACGGTAAAGTTTTTAAAAATGCAGAGCTCTACCTGGAAAGGAGATAACATATAGCCCAGAGATCAAGACAATGTGATAAAACTGAAGAGAACTATGTCTGTAGGATTTTCCTTTTTCCTCTCAAAGAAGCCAAAACATACCATTGAAAATAATTCAAGTGAAACTTGCTTTTGACTTTTCTTACTCTTTCTTCCCATTTAATTTTTCTCTTTGGCCTCTACATCTTTCAGAGGCTGTTGTGTTGCTTGTGGTTTGCATTAGCTTTACCAGCACTTTTCACTGTATCTTAGGAGCTACACCTGCTCTTTATCATTTAGATGTTTGAGGAAAATAAAACTTTGGGTTGCAAAGTTTAGAAATTTTATGTAATCTTGCAGTCTAAAACTATTCCTGTTCTGGCAGACCTGGCTGTGTAGGGTCCTTTTACTGACAGGTCAATTGGCACCTCAGAACTTGCTGGAAGAACCAGTGATATCTGCCTCCTTGAGAAAATCTTCAATGTGTTTCTGTACCTGCCAGTGCATCAGCTGTTCCCTGGGGTTTGTTTGTTGTGGGGTTAGATTTTTTGGCTGGTTGGCTGGTTTGGATTTTTTTCTGAGTTGCATTTCCAGGAAGATACTACAAACTTTCTCTCTATCAAAATATGGGCTAGATTGGTGTTTCTGAAAAATACTTTAGAATTTTTGATGGCTGTTTTTTTTTTTGGGATACACAGTGCAAAACATATTTATTATCTTTACATTTTAAATCACAGTAATGAAGAGTATCTTGGATATTTTAATCAAACAGGATTTATTTGAAAGACTGTATCCCAGAAGCTGTTTGATTGAAATTATCTGATTGAGCTGTTCTGTGTATTGAGGAATGTGCTGTAATTGCAACAAGATCAATTACATTTGTTTGCATTTTGATGCAGAAAGCCTTGTCAGGGGATTGCACTGCATTATGCAGTATAAACACACTGAAGGACTGACTTCATATTTTCAAATTAAAAAAAAAAAATGCTTTCCTTCCAGAAATTTCAAATAACTGGACTTTGGTATAGCTGTCTTTTATTTCCCCACCCCTACCTCCTGGTAGTCAGGAATATTTACTAATTGCAAAATATCTTCCAGGCATTGTTCCCTCTTCTGTTGTTCTGACTGCTTTCCAAGTAATGTCAAGGGTTTTCCTGACGTGGGCAGTAACACATAGTGTAAAAGAGGTAAGTCAGTCTACAAACTGATAGAAAAACTATTGACCCCTGCTGAAAAGCAAGTGTTGATTGCTGTCTTATTGTCCTTAAAATGTCTTCTGTTTGTATCCCAACATGTAGTTCATATGAATTTCTGTAGATCAAAAGAAATAAAAATAGATCTGATGTCATCTTTTGTTGACAGTCAAATGGAGCAAGGTTTGATTCTGTCCCTGTAAGACATCTACCTCCTGGACAGATTCTGCAGTCCTTACTGACAGTTAAACAGCTTCCAGTGTGTAATACAGAACACAGAATTTGGTATAGCCTTCTAGTGTTCATTTCACTAGTGCCATAATTAAAAGCAAAATCTTGTTGCCCTCCTGCATATGCAATTGACTTCCTGTGGCATCTGAAACTCCCCCTCAATTGTTTGTGCACAGAACTGCCTCTGTGCTCTCCATTGTCCCTCTCCAGGATAATCTTTCCTCTGTCCTTCATTCAATTTTCTTATATTCAAACATAGGTAATTTTTGGGGGCTGAATGTTTTTTCTCACTGCTCATCACACCAAATAGTGCTGTACTTGATGCAGATCTCTTTTGGAAGCCGTGTTTTTTGAAGATTATTCTTGACAGCTGTTTTAAAATCTAGACATGCTTTAATTGGTACAGGTGATTGACTTGTGTCATCTGAATCCTTGTAGTAGCCCAGATATGCTGCATCTCTGCTGTAACTTTAGCCAACTAATCTTACTGGCTTTCTTCTCATTAAAGAAAAGAATTAGTCTCAATACCAGTGTCAGCATGGGTGCCTGAAATAAGTGACAGTCATTTTATGCATAAGATTATTTGTGACTTGACATGGAGAATGTTTTAAGAAACTTGTCTTATTACAAAGTCTTGAGGGAAGCTGCTTTCTCTTCCTTCCTCCAAACCTGCTATCAGAGCATCCATGCACATGTAGAGTAACATAAGTCACTGTAGTTCCTAGCAATTAACAATTCTTTCTGGTATTGTGATGCTTGTTCATGTGAAGCTTTAGTTTCATGGTACTTAAAGTGGAGGAATGTTATTTTTCTCAATAAACATAAAACCTATTTTCTAATGGACTTCCGTGTTGGTGCAAATTAATGTACTCTGGTCTCTGTTAATTCACCAGAAAAAAGTACTAGGTTTTGAACAAAATAAAAAGCCATAATCTCAAGATGTTAGATTTTATATGTATAAAATACTTTAAAATAAATACTCTTGGAGTTGTGCTTGTTATCTATATGATACTGGGATATCTGGTGCTTCATAAAAAACAGTGATAATGTGTTTTTATGAATTGTCTCCTGGTTTTGAAGTAACCCAAATATTAAAGGTTAGAGTGGAAGGATTAGAATTATTTCATGTGTTGTCTGTTAGACATCAAAGAAAAACTTGTAATATGATTGTGGGTTAGGTTTTTTTGAAGCTTATGCCCACATTCTCACCAGAGAAAACCGACAAAATGGGAACAATGAGTATAGCCAAATATTTGCTATTTGACTTTTAACAAGGATTTTTTTCAACAATATTCCATGCAGATTTTTTTCCCCACACTTGTGTGTTCTTCTGGTTAAAATCTTGCAAGAGACTGTATTATGTGTTACTTTTTTAGTGTCTTAGAAAGTGGGTATACGAATGGCTTGGATGAGGAACCCTGTGATGAGTTTCTGACCTGTGACTTAGAGCAAATAAATCAAATAAGAGGCTGTATTCTGACCCCTCCCCTTGCCCCAACCAGGGATCCTGCAGGGTCACCTGGGGAGACGTATTGCAAGTGTCACAAGTGTTCTACTTTCTCTAAAGGGCTGTCTGCACAAGTGAGCTCCATGGTGAAGGCCAGGATTAAATTGTCACACAGCTTTATGGAACTTGTAAGCGATGCAGTTGCATGATGAGGTTCTTGTAAAATAAAATGCCGTTTTCCTCTTTAACTTTTTGAGTGAGACTTGTTCAGTATCTTGCTTTCCCAGACTGTTTTTGTATATAATACAGCTAAAAGAGGAAATGTATATTGCATCCCTTCTTCTGTCAGGATACACTTCTAGAAATGTGATGTGATTAGAAGCATGCTTCTTGCCACTAACACGTTTGTGCTTTTTGTGGACTTCAGTGCTGATGTGTTGTTAAACTCCATATGAAGTTATTCACAATAAGTGTTAAAGCATGGCAAATGTTAAAGCACTGCACACTGAGATTCTCCTCACCTGTCCTGTAGGAGCAGTTGTTGGTGTTGTGGAGGAGGGCCTGGCATGTCATCACTGCTGGCCATTACAACAGAAAGGAACCAGTTCAGTGAATTTTACTGTTTCCCTTGCAAAGGAGGGGAATGAGCAGCTTTGTGTGAAGGGCTGGGAGGATGTAGGCATAGAACAGAAAGTGCCCTTCAGCTCAAAAGATGTCTTCTTGAATTTGTGTGAGCAATGAGATCTTCTGGTGACATCATGGCAGGCCTTCATGGAGTTCCATTCTGATAGATAATTCTGCACCCAGTTTTGATGGGTAATTAAAAAATGGTGTCAGCAGGCAGTTATTGCTTATCCCATTGGGCTCAGTTACAGATGAATTGCAAATAAGTGTAATATATATTTAGAGGAACTTTCTAGAGCACACAGGCAAGAGATGCTGTGAAAACAACATTTACAGCACGTAGAGTTGTAATTGGGACTCTAGTATCTGCAGTTGGGAATTGATATCTTCAATCAGTAGTAAAGCATGCTTACTTAAAAGAGAGAAGAACATCTTAACTTACAATATTTAGGACTAAGCTGTAGGAAAAAGTCCATGCTGGAAGGGTCAGAACTCTGAATGGCTGACTCATCATTGCTTTACATCTATGTAAAATTAGAGCAATACCATACAACACAATAGTCTGTCAGGCTCTTTGTGCCTACTGTAATGTTTCCTTTTTTTTAATCCCTGAATTTTATGTTTTATTTTTTAATTACTGCACCAGAGAACCAGCTCTTTGGAGAGAGATGTGCTGTTCCAATATTTTCCATCATTACACTTGCATAGTACTGCTGGTTTTGCTCTTCTGCATTGGATTGCTTAATTATGTGTTTAGCTGAAATTTTCTGCAGATTTGTCAAACTGTTACTCTTAATGTAGAGAAATTTCCCTTTCCAATCTTAAGGAGAACATTAAAAACCTCGCAGGCTTTATTTTGTCAACTCCCATCTTTGCATCTTAAAAGATAGTGGTTTCTTTTATATTTTAGCCAACGTTGTCTGCTATTCACAGTATTTAAGAAAAGCTGAAATATATTCAGAAATATATTCATATATATATATAACCTCCTTGATGATATGTTGGCTTGAAACACATGACAAAAAATTATGCCTATTGTTTAATTGACCGCTATTAAGAGAGTTGAATAAATAAGGTGTAAATAAAGTTTTGACTTGTGTCTAAGACTTCCTTGAAAGACTGGCATGAAAAAAGTAGTGGAAGAAGAATTGAATTAGTGGTTTATTAAAGGTCTGCTGTGTATTTGCCCTATCTTCAGCCTGGAGGAGGAGTGATGCAGCATTAGCAGTGGCTAAAAGAGTAAGACTCAATAAATTATTTTTCCTTAGATAGGGGCACAAGTTATGAAGGCACAATCAGTGATTCTTTTAAGTGACCTAACAGGGTTGTGTGTTTCATAATGGTGTGAATTGTTTTAATAACTTCTAATACAAAGGAGAGGGGGGAGACCAGACCTTGAAGGCAGTGTTAGAGATGTCATGTGATAGAACTGGACTGTACCTGCTGTAATTTTCTACTTCCATGTATATGATTCACTGTTAGCGCCCCAGTTTCTTGTCCTTGCTCACATCCTTGGATGCTGCTTCAAGGTGCAAACTTTTGGGTTTTGACTTTACCATTTCCATAGCTAGGGAAAGAAGTGGGATTTAGAGCACCAGTTGAAGCCTGGGACTCACAGGTTTAGGTGAACTCATCACTAAGCTGCTACTCCCGATGTGGCCAGAAGATGCAGCTCTGGAGTGCTTGTCAAGCACATTCCTCCTTTGGAGCAGCAGCATCTGGGAAGTGTTGTTCACTTTTCTGTGTTGAGAACTAAGTCTTCCTTATAAAGCAGACCTCAAACAGGATTAGGAACCTGCAGCAATGTGTAAAAATAGATTTGGTCTCTTCTCTGAAAATCTTCAAGTAATTTTTGGATTTTGCTCTTTTATGATGATGTAAGGGAGATTAATCAGAATGTGGAAAAAAATAATAAGGTGCTTTTGCTGCAAAATACAGTGAAAGTGACCTGAAATGTTACATGCTGCAGAACATAGATTTACAGCACAATACAGATTAACAGCAGCTCTGCATTCCAGGATAGCTCAAAATTTCTGTATATTTTTTTTCTGGATTTTGCAGTCTGTAACAAAGCTTTTTCTGGGTAATTCCCTTGGGAAAAAAATTCTCTTTTTTTACCCAAAAGTATATGGTCATTCCCCTCCTATTAAGAAGTTTCTGATTGTCCACATATATATATATATATATTCTTGATCTTTTTTTTTTCCCTGTTGGTTTGTACTTTGTCCAAGATTAATAGAGTGCACCACCCACATCTCTGACCTCCTTTTCCCTTTATTCAAGAGTTGGAGGAAAAGAGAAAATGTGGGCTCAACCCTGTGGTTAAGGTCTTTTTGTTCCCACTGTCCACCTTGAATTTGGGCTCAAGGTGCTCATACAGCTGGGAATTCTGTTGAAGAGGGGAGGGAGGGAGAAGGCTGAATTAAAATCATGCCTGCTCCCTCAAGAGTTTGTCCTGTGGGTATGTGACTCCACATATACTTGAGATCCTTCAGGAACTTGAACCTCATAATGATGCTCCATAATCTAATAAATATAACTCTTCATTTAAAGTACATGCTTTTGAGGATTGACCTTATAAATATCACAGATAAAGGCAGTTTATTACAGAATGTTTTGAGCTTAAAAGGGACCTACAAGGATCCCTGAGTCCAGCTCCTAAATGATCCCATCCAGGGATCAAACCCACAACACTGGCATTATGAGCACCGTGCTCAGACCAGCTGAGCTGATCTCGGGGTTAAACTGTGGAGGAGTTACAGCTGCTTCACTCATGTGTGAGTGACATAAAAGCTCCAAGAGGTATAAAGCAGTGAAACATGATATTGCCTTGAATGTAACATTAGAGGAACCATGCTAGTTACAATAAGCAGAAAATGGAGCAAGGAACAGTGAATCAAGTCCATCAACCTTACCTGAGGTGAGACAATCTGAGCATGGTTCTTCTCCCAGCCTGAGATCTGGTATTAGCTGTTCTGCTGCTGCTCAAAAGTACGACCTAGTTTCTGACCAGAGAAAGGAAAACAGTGCTTCTGCTCAGAAGTATCATGAACTAGTATCAGAATATTAAGTCTTAACCAAGTATCAGGTGTTAGGCCATTCTTTCTGCAATAGGAGACAATTATAGGACAGAAATAGAAGCTGGTACTCTATAGGAATGGGAAGAGTTAAGAATTATACTCAGAATTTCAGGGGTTTCTTGTACCAGTTTACCTTGCACAGAATATGAGAGCTAAAGTTACCCAGTCATGAAGCAGAGCTATTCTTAAGCAACTAGAAAAATACAGAGCATGATAAGAAGGGTTTTTTACTGTTGTTACTAATGTTGCTTTTAAGCTCATTCTTGGAGTCTGTTCTCTAAAATGATGCAGTAAAGTAACCCACAGTAGTTGGATTTTTGAGAGGTTTCCTTGGGTCTGGTGAGTAACTGGTCATGCTGAAGCTCATACAAAGCCTTTTTTCCATTCTCACAGGTACAAAGTGAAGACAGTGTCCTCTTGTTTGTAGTGGCCTGGACAATCACCGAGATAATCCGTTACTCTTTTTACACGTTTAGCTTGTTAAACCATCTCCCTTATCTCATCAAATGGGCCAGGTCGGTAGCATCATAAAAATTACAGCCTTAAAGCACTGATCTGACAAGGATATTTATCTTGTAAAGTAGTTGCAGTGCAAAAAATTAGATTCTGCCTTCAGGTAATTGCCCCGTTTGCGAACATGACTGCCTAGCTTCTTTCCAGCAGATTTTTGTGTTACAAAAATCTATTGCATTGCAAGCTGAAAGAGTCATTTGTCTGAACTCCGTTCCATTTTCAAAATAATAGTTTGTCAGAAACTGGTATTTAACAGTAGGGGATGACAGTAAGTAAACTGACATTTAGCAGTAATTCTTGAATCCACTGATTGTCCTTGAAATAATATTTAAGTTCATTGATTAATATCAACTGTATTTGGCCCTGTTTTAAGTAGTAAAATGACTTCTACCAAAGAGTTCAGAACTCAAAATAATAAAGTGTATGTGTGGAGAATAGTTTTAAAGATAATTTGTAAATTCTCAGATAAAATGTTTAAATATTTCCAAACGATTGCTGATTTGAGTACTTACCTTGCAATAGTGTTCATACCTTGCCATGTTCCAATCAAATAAGATTAAGGAAAATAAATACTGAGTAGAGAATTCAAAATTTGAATATCTGTAATATCATTTAACAAATATTTTGTCAGAGTTTGTCATAACTTTTAATTCTTTCTGTGTTTTGTTCCAGGTACACTTTGTTTATAGTATTGTATCCAATGGGAGTCTCAGGTGAATTACTCACAATATATGCTGCATTACCCTTCGTCAGGCAGTCTGGCTTGTATTCCATTAGTTTACCTAACAAGTACAATTTTTCATTTGACTACTATACATTCCTGATCCTGGTCATGATCTCTTACATTCCAAGTAAGTATGAGTTTGTTAGGTTTCTTAGTATTAACAGCTGTACCTGGAAAAGCAAACAATTGTGGGATTAAAAACATAGAAGTAACCAATCTAGTCTCGTTTAATTTTTGCATGGTTCACAAAGGTTTCTCATGGAAATTTCAGCTTTTCCTGTTTGTATATGTATGTTTTCCACCCCCTCCTTTGTTGTTTTGCAAACATACTGTGTACCATAGTTTTAGAAATAAAAAGAGAAAAAGCTCTGGATAGAGAGAGATGAAAAAGGCACCGATGTGTATAAAATGCCTTAGAGTCTGAAAAAGTGACACTAGAATTACAAAAAAAAAAAAAAAATCAAACAAATCTGGAAATTTCTCTTGAAGGGCTTTTTCTGCCCTGCAGTCTGTTTTCTCTGTATTGTGTGCATGCAGTTATGGCAACTTTTGTCATCTGCTTCCATATTTAGAGTTAAATAAGGCATTTTGCATTTAATTAAAAATGTGATTGCTCTAGCAGAAAAATTAATAGTACCTGAAGCCTAAGAACAATATCAGTTCATCTCTTTAGAATGTAAAAGGCAATAGATAACTTAAGTAAAAGTGGATAAGCACATCCTCTAATAGAGATTTGACCATGTGACTGTGCATCTTGCAGGCCCCCCTTCACACTTTATTGACTCGAGTCTGTTTTCTCCTCAGTCTTCCCTCAGCTCTATTTCCACATGCTGCATCAGAGGCGAAAGGTACTCTCCCACACTGAAGAGCATAAGAAGTCGGAGTAATTCCAACTCTTTTTCAGAACTTTTCAAACATCAAAATGCTGCAGTTTTTCAATACCCAGCACATTTGTAAAGAGTATACCAAGATAAGTCAGAGGTAAAAGACCAATAATTTAGCAAGAATAACTAAAAATCTGATTTCAGTGAAATTCCAGGATGTCAAACATTGAAATAATTTTCAGCTTGCAGTGCTTCAGAAAACTTAAACTTTATATGGCTTGGCAGTTAACCTTTTCCTTAAATGATGTGCTAAATGGTTTTCATTTATTACTAAATGCCTGAAGGTTGCAGTATGAGTGATGAAGTTGTACCCACTAAATGCCTGAAATGGGATTATATTACTGATACCTCTTTTTTAAAGTGCTTGACTGCATGCCAGAAACTGTATGTATTGCTGTGAAAGCAAACAGTATGCTCTGGAATACTTCAGGATAATGTCAGAGACTTCAGTGGAGAATGTAATCTGGGCAAAGTATTTGAATTTAGAAAGGTAGGTTGTGTATTTAAAAGGTGATGGGAACAAGAATAAGAAACCAATTACGGAAAATGAGGGGAATGTGTTTTTTTAGGAATTTAAACAGTACAGTGTCTGACCAGAGTGTGCTCTCTGAAGATCTTGTTTAAGCTGATCACTCAAATGCTAATATTAATTCAGAGGCTGTAATTCTTATCTGAAACATCAAAACTGCGAAGTACTGCATCCCTGAATACTTTTTTACATATTAAAAAAAAATTAATACTAACTGTAATACTTTAGTGGTATCAGTAATGAATCTAAACAATATAAGAAGATAGTTCACCCAGAAATAGGAGCAGTTCTCCCTTTTTTACTATAAATTATCATCTCTAGTCATTGTCTGTGATACTCTTCTTTCAGTGCTGAGGACTACTTGGTCTACTGTGTTTGGGGGCCTTGTTCCTTAGCCTGACTTTTCTCAAGTGACTTAGGTCATCACCCTGGCACATCCAAGCAGGCAGTTCCAGGCACTCAACTTCTGAAGTGTTGCAAAGTCATAATCTGCTCCTTGCAGAGCAGATTCTCATGTGTTACATGCTGCTTTGCAGACTGGACAAGTCACCCTCATCTGTTCTTTGGAAAGAGTGGAAGACCACAAGAAGTTATATTCTCCTAGGTGCTTTCTCTGGGTTCTCAGGCTTAACCTTTCCTTGGGAAGGTAAAAGGAAAATGAAAGAGCTGAGAGAGCCTTGTGGTGAGATAGAAAGCACTAGTGCTGTGTGAGCTGTGCCCCAAGTCTAGAAGAAACTTCTGACTGGAGTAACAGGAATGAAAGGAACAGAAGGGAAATGAATGGATATCCAAGCAAAGACAAAAGGAAATGTAGGTTATGGCTTTGCTCTGTTAGGAATTGATGGCCAAATAGTCCTGTCTGCATCCAGTCAGAGTCACTAGACAAGACCATGTGGGCTTCTCTGGCTTCTCTTGTTACCTGATTTAGTGCACAGATGAGGTGTGACCACTCCCATGCTGCCTTGTGCTGTGCCTGCCAGCACCTCCCCTGGACATGGCCCAGTTATGTTTGACACATCCCAGCTCTTCCTAAACACAGCTGGGAAGTACTGAGGACACAGGCTCTCTGTTCTAGCAGTTGGGAAGCACTGGATTTACAGTTATTCAGATTTATACTTCTCAGAGTGATATTAAAAAAAATGCAACTTGGAATTTTCAGTAATTTTCTTTGGCTCTGTGAAAAGGACCGAATTTTCCTAACTCTCACTATATAGAGCCTTTCCTGTTCAACACAAACAGGATTATTATAAGCAGAGAAAGGGTAAGAGACAATAATATTCTTTGCTTCTATTTTCAACATTTTGGAGCCAATTATTGACCGAATTAAAAAACACAGGAGGTTGTAGCAAGTTGGGTGTTGGTCTTTTCTCACAGGTTACAAGCAATAGGACTAGAGGATACTGCCTCTTGTTGTGGCAAGGAAGGTCTAGATGGGATATTAGGAAAAATTTCTTTGTGGAAGGGATTGTCAAGCATTGGAACAAGCTGCCCAGGGAAGTGATAGAGTCACCATCCTTGAAGGTATTTAAAAGACCTGAAGATGTGGTGCTTAAGGACATGGTTTACTGGGATTTTGCAGTGTTAGGATAATGGTTGGACTCTATCTTAGGGGTCTTTTCCAACCCAAACAATTCTGTGATTCTATTACTATGGCTATATACAACCTCAAAATGGTTTTGGATTCAAAGATGCAACAATACAGTCCTTTCTGTATTAGGTTATGTGCTTTGTTGTAGTGATCTGAGAAATGTTACATTATTCTGAACTCATTGTTTGAACGTGTGAGCTTCCACCTCTGAACAAAACATGTCCTTTTGTTGTATTTGCTATTAAAGAAGTTAATGTCAATATTTCTGAAGGATGTCATCTAAAAGATCTGATTTCCTGATGTACTTAGGTTACTGGATATTGTCAATGCTCAGCTCCTGAACTTTTCTTAATTTGATTTCTGTGCCCAAGTAAAAGATTTGGCTTCAAATTTGTTGGTCCAATTTGGAGATAAAAAATGGCTGAGTAATACTCCTGCGTGAAACAAACTCCTGGCTCTGTTGATGAGAAAGATACAGTACAGATCTACAACAGATAGCACTGGCACCATGGAAAAGCAGAGCAAGCTGCCAGTAGGGAGAAAGCTTCTACAACTAACACCTTTGCTGAATAGGCTTCAATATGGAATATTTACTTTAATTGAAAGTATCAATTTCTGACAAAAATGCAAATAAACTATGGCATTTTAAAAGAAAATGGAGTTACTTTTCCTTTCAAAAAAAAAAGAAGCTGCTTTTACAGTAAGAATTCTTACCAGCAAAGCTGATTTATAAATTATATTCTGAAGTCTGAACATACAGTTACTATGTACAGAAATTCAGTGCTTCATGTTGCAGTGCTTTCTCAAGTTTATCTTCCATGGAAATCACTGGAAGGTGATCTTGAGAGAGAACCATAGTGTGATGCCCTAAAACTGTTTGGGTTGTTTCCTAATACTGATTTTGCTGACACACGTGAGGTTTCTTCTCCTCATAAAAGAGGTTTCCCCTCATCTGTCACTGAAATTGTCAAGTGGTTTCTGTGAACTCTGTAATAGAAGCTTTGATTGGTACTGTGTCACAAATGCAGAGGGGTTTATTTTCCCCACAGACTGTTTACTTGGCTTGCATGTTCTCCATCAGCCTTTCCAAACCAGCAGGCTCCCCCTGCTTTGGTGCTCTCTGTTGTGTGCACTGGTTCAGTTGACAGCACTTTTTGTTCTACCATGCCAGCTCTGAGTTAGTCACTACCCTCCAAAAGACCAAGGTTTTCACCAGTGGGTAGTTTACAACTGGAATTGTAGAAACATTCATATTTGTAAATTACAGTAAGAATGCAGGTTACAGTGCAGGTAAATTGTATTTTTTTCACAATGTGATGTTTTTATCAGAGGGTTTTTTTCTTTTCATTATGAAGGTTGGCATTTGTGTGGACCAATCTGCAGTGTCATTTTAAAACTTATCTTTCAGCTTAAAATTTTCATGAGTATACATCAAATCATATATTTTGATGTATATGTCAGTGAAACTTGGGTGAAAACTATATACAGTCATTTTTGTATTTTTTTCTATGTTGTGAAGAATAAAATTGTAATTTTATAAGTCTGATTCACTAAGATTATTATAAGTTAAATGTATTTTTTGTATATTTAGGAATCTGGTATTACCTGGAGCTCTGAAAGACTTAAGCATAGGTTTTTTATGCATGGTTGAAAGATATTTCAACTTGATAATGCAGTGAAATGGTTTGTATGCTAAAATACTAGTCCGTGTTGTTGCCTTGTGCAGTTGATTCTGTGCTCTGCCTGGATTTGGCCTACTGAACAGTGATACTAATTGCTATAATCCAAATAAAATAATTCTGAACAAAATACGTTGTATTGTTACTGTTTAAGAAACAAAAGCAGATACTTTACAAATGTGAGTTAGAGTTGTATTTTTATTCATTTGTATACAATTTTATTCATTTGTATACAATATCTTTGAATGTAGAAGTTCTTTTAGCATATGTAACTCTGGAGCTCAGACAAAAGAAATAAGAAATTTCATACTGTTACTAATGCTCTGCTTTTCACATTCAAAAGAAGTGCTCATAACAACACCTTAACTGGCTATGTCAACACTCAACTTCCTGAAGGATCCTCAATTGAGTGTGAGCTCTTTGTTCTCCTGCTGTTATCTGTACTCTGGATGCTGATGGTTTCCTTCAAAAACAAAATTGAGTATTATAAATATAGTGGAATGCTTAACTAATGCAACAGAATACTTCAGAGTTCATTTACTAAATATAATATGTCTGCTACCATGGCAACGTTTTTAGCATTTTTAACACTTCCTGAGAGAGATTTAAAAACTGTGTCTAGATGACATTAATGCTCATAAATAACAAGTTATAATCCTCTAATAGGAACTGAGTGGTAGCTGCAGAGTGAGTGCTATTATTCTAGGCATGTGCTTGTCATAAGATTGCACAAGTACAGTGATTTTTTGTTGACTGAGATGGGATAAAATGGTGTTGTCATGGCCAGCATCAGCACATGTCCTACGCATGATGGCTGTGACTTAGCACTGCTGTGTAATTAAAAACTCAGAAATGCGGTGCTGTGGAGAGGTGCTGAGCTCTGTTTGTGCCTTACAGGAATGATCACTGGCTATTTGTGTTTCCTCTCTGCATTTTGAAAACAGTGTGTGTGGAAACAATTTTAGTTCCCTAGGGTACAGTAAAAAGTCTGAAAAGCATAAGGATTCTGTGGTTGTCAGCAGGTTAATGTCACAATAATGTGTAAGGCTCATCTTAAAGCATTGGCAGTTCTTGATATAGGACTAGAGGAGAGATCTCTGCTGGGCTGCTGAATATAAAATAAAACGGTGTGAATATCTGTGTGATTCAGTTTCATGTGATGTGAACTGAGCATTTCTACAGTTGGGGGTGATTGATTCAAGCCACCCAACTGCCTGGAACTTCCATTCAGTATCAAGTAGCTTTTAAATTCTGCTTCCTGTCTCCTAAACAAATGCTCTTCCATACTTGTCAGAAGACTTACAGTAGTAAGATAATTAATAAAGCTTCTTAGGTGGTTTCTGAAGGCTGCCTTTGAAGTAGTTGCAATTGCAAATGTGGATTAAAAATTCGTAACTCTTAATAATCTTGATCACTAATTTCCAGAATAATATTTTCCTTTACAGATGTGCAAGATCCTAAAGCCCTTTTTATGGCTTTACAAGTTAGGCCATAAACACATAACAGATTATTGTTGTCAGAGGTTTGGTTTTTCTCTTTGATGTGCCACAGCTGCCTCTCTTTAGATTCAATTTATTCTGTGCAGTTTGGATATAGAAATTTTACATTACCTGGTACTACATGAGGATATTATTGGGAAATTCTATGGTGGAAGTTTTTGCAGAGGCTTATTCAGCTGAACTGTGAACAGTGAACTGCATTTTGTCCTGTGTTTTTGACTCCTGCTACAGACAGTCTGCACAGTCTTCTGTGAACTGTAACCACTTGCAGCAACTGTACATGAAAAACCTCAGTACTGACATTTTCTAGTTTGAACACCAGAACTTGCAGAATCGTAGCTCCTGTGTAATTACATTCAGCCTCTTGGGCAGGACAGTGGATGAGTCTCACTCTGCAGAGGTAATCTGAAAAATACATATAAAGGGATACAGGCGTTTCAGGTATCTTCTTTAATATCAGTTTTAAGTTGATGGCAATGTAAAGACCTGTACCTTGTTGTTTTCTGCACATAGCATGCCCACAAAAACCATCAGTTGTGGAGAGTAAATAGGAAGTGGAGGACCCTCTAATCAGCCTGGCAATAGATGGCTTTTATGAAATCAGTTTGCCATTTAAAGGTTTCTTTGGGTAAAATACATCCTCTTCATTTACTGGATAAGAAAAGATAATGAGTACTGGTCTCTACTTAATGACCATCAACAAAATGATGGGATGGAAGAGGAGAGGTACTGGAGGTTACAGAGCTCTCCTACTGTGTTTCCCAAAGAATATTTGGGCATTGACAAAACATGAAACTTTCTTCCTGTTCCCTTTGGAATCCAGTAGTAGTTGTTGTTCTTTGGGGCGAGGGTGGTGGTGTTTGGTTTTGGGAGGAATTTTTTGTTTGTTTATTAAGACAGAACAGCAGCACTTAATGGAGATGCTGCAATGTTTAGTCTAGTGTGCTGATGACATGAAGTTTGTTTTATTTTCCTCCAGGTGTTTATTACAAGACTATAAGGAACTGGATGCACTGAATTAGGTGTTTTGTTTTAGTCCATTCCTGTGTATAAACCTCTGCTGGGAAAGTTGCTGGTTTGAGAGTATCAAATGAGTTTCCTTACCCAGCTTTTTGGTGCAATTTAAATTAAGTAAGCCAAGCACTTTGTTAGCAAACTGGAACAGTGGAAAAAGCTGTCTTGCATCAGTGAGAAAATGGATGTAAAATTGAAATCAGCCATTGCTGGTTAGTTTACATAGTAAGACTGGATACTGTTACTTAATAACTAGTTACTAAGACATTTGATACTGTTACAGCCCTTTAGCGGAAGCAAACTCTGCAGTCTGAAAATTCTGAGTTATTCTTCAAAAGGTATTGTCAAGCCAGACTTGTGTGGAAACCTGCTCTGGGCTTACAGGTGTGTTCAGACAAGGGACAGGTGTCAGCATTCATGGGCTGCTGTGCTCCAGGTTCCTGCTGATGCATAACTGCAGATGAGGCCTCAGCATGCCAGATTTTGAAGAAATAAACTGCTGACAGAAAAGGTGTGAAGCTCCTACAGAAAGATGTAAAACTCCTACTGTTGTGCTCTGAGCTTTGTGCAGCCTCCAGGAGTCCACTCAGTACAGATATTTCAGTCCTGTTCACTGCTTTGCTGCTATCCAAAGGTGAGCAGGTAAATCTCTGCTACAGTTAACAAATGAGCTGCTCTGTTCACGTTCTGTGTCAAAAACTGGAATCCTTGGCTGGTTTTTTTTGTTGTTGTTGTTTGTTTGTTTTTTTTTTCTTAATGTCAGGATTATGTCAAATCCCTGGAATGACCACATGAATTACATGCATTGTGGTGAATTTCATGATGCAATCCTCCTGTATCGCACATGTGCACTTGGAGATCTGTAGCCCAGCTTTGCTTGGACTAAACAGCATGGGCATGCAGGATATTTTATTTCTACATTTGGGCTAAAATATGGGTGCTGCTGTGAAAAAAACTGATAAATGTGATTCAATAAGCACCTTGTCTTGCTAGGCTTCTTGTGTATCCCTAAAAAAACCCCAAAGTCAGTAATGAGTCAGATTGTTTTGGGTTGGGCTTTTTGTTTATTTTTAAAGTCACTGTGGTTTTGTGTTTTCACCATTTTCTCACTTTTGGTTCTATTCCTTTTGAATCATCAGATTATTGTGAGAGGGGTGGTGTGGAGCAAGAGAATTTGTAACAGCAGCTTGTTCAGTTTGAGTATTTAATGGCTCCAAGCTGGACTGTGTGATTATTTCTTGGTTTCAGAGGGCTGCTTTGGATAGTCTAACGTTCTGCATTTAATGCTTCCATGAATCTTGGAGTGCATGAAGACCTTGAAGAATGAAATGTGACACAGATGTTCTGAGGTCACTATCTAGTTGGTATTCCCCATTCAAAGTAAATAATGGAAATAAAGAATGCTAACGTTTGTCTACTGCACCTGTTGTAATAATAATAAAGTGAGAAATGTTTGTATACAAATTATGAGACTGCATGTGAAACCAGAATTTATGTGAACTTGTATGTTGAAGAAGTTTAGATCTGCCACAGTAGCTCTCTGCTGACTCCCTCATGCCTTCCTGAAGGTTCTTGAGGAGGTGAAATCATTTGAGTGATTTTGTGCAAGCAGTTTCTAAATCTTCCACATGTTTACTTCCATTTAGGTATTATTTTAACCAGATAAATACTTTTCCAAAAAGAGACATGGTTCGATTTTAATCCAAAATTTTATTAAGATATGATTGAAGGTACTGAATTAATTTTTGCCCAAATATCCCACCCACAAAAATTAAAATAAAATAAAATAAAATTAAACTAAATTAAATTAAATTAAATTAAATTTAAAAAAAGCTTTTATGATGGGGCAGGTAGAATTTGTGAAGGCTGGGCTAGACTGGAGGGTGCATCATTAGCCTTTCAGGATAAGGAAAAGGAAGTTTTCTCTGTTTTTCTACACAGTATTGGGATATTTGTTGATCTCTGAACAAAGTAAGTAAATATTCTCATTTTATATGGACTTCTATGCAAAGCACACTTACATTGATTAAGATCATAATTTGTACATAGCCATGTTGGGACTGAGATATAGAAGCTCCTCAATTTTACACTCATCCTTCAGAAAACGGCTGGCCTAAGTTGTGAAGGAAAAGGCAACTCCTATCTATCTCCTATCCTAAGTATGATTGCCTGATTTTTCTTGTAGTAAGTGCTAGGCATTTTTAAATTACTTCACGGCCATCCAGGGTATGCAGTTTTGCTTTCCTGCATAACTTTTTGGGTGAGATAAACATTGTATCTTGCTGCCATTTGTCATGAGGTTCCTGAATTCAAAGCGAGAGCTGGGGCTTGAAGAAGCTGCATGTTAGAAGGGCAGCTGTAGATAACCTGTCTGTATTATGGTCTCTATCCTTAATATTAAAATATCCTGCTTGTTGCCTTTGTTGTACTACTGTTCTATGTCATCCAGTAACATCATCAGCTGGAAGTGGGCATTAAAGATTTTTACTATCCATGTGGAATCTTATATCGTCTTTGTCATAGTCCTGTATGACCTCATTGTGTGAGGTACCCATTTAGTTGGTGCTACTCTTAGCTTCTGAGACACTTTTTAGCTTCTTAACACCCTTGTTGTTTTAACAAGTTACAGATTTTCTGCACAATCTCTTCCAAATGCTTCTTTACCCCCCTTTAAACTCAAACCTCATATTTATCTACCTGTTTCTAAAGTTACAAACTTCTGGTTGAAGACTTGTTTTCCTCTGTAGCAAGGACAAAACTTTTCCCCTCTGGCTGGTTTTTTTTTTTTTTTTTTTTTTTTTTTTAACACCCTCAAACTGATTAAGCATCAGTTCTTATGACATTACAGAAAAGCAAAACTGTATGTGATACAAAATGACATCGTGAAAAGAAACATGAACGATAGTTTAGAATTGAAAGAACCATTTCCCTGGTATCTCTGTATATAAACTTCCTGGAGAAGAGGCTGTAGCTTACTGTGACTGGAGTTCTGCCTAGGCTTCAGGCTTCCAGAGGCTTTCATGATGCAAAAGATAAGTAAGACTTCATTTAGTCCTAGTGGTGAAACATTAAAACCTTAAAATTACTTGGTCTGTTATCTGAGCATTGCTTTGTTGGTATCTAGAACAAAATGTAACAAGATGTGGATGTTGAATGTGCTTGGTTCTTATACATGCCTTCATAGTAATTTTCTGTGAAACAGACTTAATTTTAGGGTCACCAATTTTGTGGATCACCTTTCTCCTTTTACTTGCTTTTAGTGTGAAAAAGTGAGATCTTTTACTGCTGGCTTTGAGAGAAGAACTCCAAAACGGGACTTTGTGTACAAAACAAAGAGACCTGTCCCAGTTTACAGCTCACTGAAGAATTGTTTCACTGTCTTTATCCCTTGGGTTCAGGCACTGTTCAGCCAGAGTAACCAACCACACAATTCTTGAGTGTCGTTCTACTCAAGTAGAACAAAAGTAGTGTATGGATAGTGACAGTGTTGTATAATATCACAAGAAATGATAAATTCCATCTGAACGGCAGTGGTATTTATATATAAAAATGTCTCCTCGTGGGAAGCAAACTGTAAGTTCAGTTGTGATCAGCTGCAGGATGTAGCATCTATCAGGAAAGTGCCATGTAAGTGAGCCCCACTCTAATAGTTGTGTGTATTGTTTCAGGGAAAATCTTTGAATTCCTGGTAAGTAAAAGATGCTCTGTGGAGCATCTGAAAATTCAGCATATGGTTCTACAAACCACTGAAATGCACAAAGGCCTAAATTGCTGTAGTTTGTGGAGTTCCTTGCACGTGTAAAGGACACGTGAAGGGCTTCTGTTTGGAAGGTTATCCGCTTTGGCTTTTTTCCCCCAACTGTGTCCAGCAATATTACCTCTCTATAAACGTTGCTTATCTCTGTCCCTTGATAACCACAGCTTCAGCACTACTACTGCTAAGGACTGCTTGTGAGCAGGGATTTTCAATGTTTGATCAAACATCTAGACAATTACCAGTTTCAGCAACTTAAGCCAAGCAGTTATCTGATTTGACAGTTTGTTTTTAATAAAACATGATGCAGAACAACAAGCAATAATTATTCTTAGTACATATGATGCTTACCTTCAAAACACTGTAAATCATTAATTGGCTCACTTGCATTTGCAGAAAGAGTGAAAGGACATTGTGGAAGAGACTGGAGATTGAAACTTGTTGGGAACTGCTGTGGTGTCGTCATGCCTCACTCCCAGTTTAGGGAATATGCTATAAACGGTGTCACAGCGCTGTCGGTTGAAGGTGAGGGCTCTAGCTTAAATGCTTGAAAAAACAAGGTAAACCTACCTGCGTGTGTCTTTTACCCTTAATTTCTGCGGTAAGGTGGGTCCTTAACAGGTGCTGCTGTTGTCAGAGGGTTTTCTGGGGCTTGATTTTCCTCTGTCCGCCAGTTCGGGCACTGATGCTCTTGATGCTGCCGAGCGGGCGGCAGCTGGCCCGACTCGGGAGCCCGGAGGCAGCGCCGGGAGCCGGCAGCGCCGGGAGCCGGCCCCGCCTGCGCCGTGCCGTGCCGTGCCGTGCCGCCCGGGGAGCTCCGGGACGCGTCGCCGGGCGGCGCCGAAGGGGTTAAGGCGCCCCGCCCCGGGCGCGCGCATTGGCGGGGCGGCGGCGGCGGCGGCCAATGGCGGCGCGCGGCGGCGGGGCCGCGCCAATGGGGGCGGGCGGGGGCGGCGCGGCCGGCGCGCGGCTGAATGGGGAGCACAAAGCGCGGCCGGGACGCGCCGCCGCCGTCCCCGGGAGAGCCGCGCGCGGGGCCGCCGCTCCCGCCACCGCCGCAGCCCCGCTCCGGCACCGCCGCCCCGCCGGCAGCGCGGGGGAGGGGGCGCCGAGCCCCCGCCCCTGCTCCTTCTCGGGTTTTTTTGAATTTTTTTTTTCTTTCCCCTTACCACCCTTCCGATTTTTCAGATTCGCCGGTTTCTCCCCTCTCCCCCGGTGCCCGTGGGAGAAGCGCTGCGGCCGCCCGAAGGCGCCGCTACCGCGGCGTAGCGGGAGCGGTGGCCGGGTGTATGAGCGGCGCGGCTGCCGCCGGCCGTGCCTTACCGCCGGGGCTCCGCCGCTGGGAGGCGAGGCGAGCCGGGAGCGCCGCCGCAGCCCGGTCCGCCCCGGGCAGCCCTCCCGCCGCGCCCCTCGGGCAGGGGATGCTCCCGCCGCCGCCGGCTGCCGCATCCCTGCGAGCCTGAGCCTCCGCCCGCTCCGCGCCGACCGGCCCGCGGCGAAGCGCCCGCCCTGCGCCCGGCCCCGAGCGGCGGGGGCCGGGCCGGAGCGGTGCGGGCGCGCTGCGATGCGGCTCCCCCGCGGCGCCCCGAGCCCCTGCGGCCGCCGCGGCGCGGCTGAGGGCGAGCGGCCGTGAGCCGGGGGCATCCCGGTCCCCGCGGTGCTGAGCGCGCTCGGCAGTGTCGAAGTGCCGGGGCTAGCGATGGCACTGCCCTGAGCGTCCCGCCGGGGACACCCCGGCTTCTGGGGACGCCCGGCCGTTCCGGAGACTTTGGGGACGTTTGCGGGTTTTGCCTTTTTTCTTTCTCATATTTTTTTCTTTTTTTTTTTTTTCCCTATTTTTTTTTCTCCTTCTCCGCTGCCTTTTTGGGGTTTTCTCCCGGCGGCTCGTCCCCTGCGCCTGCCCGGCGGTCATCCCCTCGCCCGCGGCCCCGCTCCTCAGGGCATGTCCCGGTCCAACAGCGTCAGCCCCCCGGGCTTCGGCGGTCCCGCGCCCTGGGCAGGCACCGAGCAGCACCGCTCGGCCTGGGGCGAGGCGGAGGCCCGGGCCAATGGCTACTCCTACCCGCCGCCTCCCAACAGGTCCTCGGGCAAGAAGGCCTCCCGCATGTCGAGCAGGTGGAGGAGCGAGGAAGACTACGAGCCCCGGAACCGCGGGGAGAGCGGCTGCAGGATGATGAGCTTTAGGTCCAAATCCGCCTGGCAGGAGCACGGTGACGACAGCCGACGTCACCGGTCCCGCCACCCGCCCGGCAGTGATTCCCCCGCTGCCCCCAACAATGCCAGCCCCCGGCAGCTGGGGGAGCAGGGGGAGGTACGGCCCCGCTCTGTGGAGTTGGGGCTGGACGAGAAACGCATCAAGGCCAAGATTGAGGAGCTGGAGGAAGAGGACGGGGACGAGGGGGACTCCGAGGCGGCCTTCTCCATGGGCAGTTGTTGCAGTAGCCTGCTGCAAATCTTCAGGTCCAAGAAGTTCCAGTCTGAGAAACTGGAACGTCTCTATCAGCGCTACTTCTTTCGGCTAAACCAGAGCAGCCTCACCATGCTTATGGCCGTGCTGGTGCTGGTCTGTGTGGTCATGCTGATCTTCCATGCCGCGCACGGCCGCTATGAGGTATCCTATGTCGTGGTGCTCTCCCTGGCCATCGTGCTGATGGTGGTGCTGTGCATGGTGTGCAACCGCAACAACTTCCACCAGGACCACATGTGGCTGGCGTGCTACTCTGTCATCCTGGTGATCCTGGCAGTGCAAGTGGTAGGGGTTCTGCTGGTGTGGCCCAGGAGCGCCTCAGAGGGCATCTGGTGGACCGTCTTCTTTATCTACAGCATCTACACGCTGCTGCCGGTGCGGATGAGAGCTGCGGTCATCAGCGGGGTGGTGCTCTCCGCCATCCACCTGGCTGTCTCCCTCAAGATCAACGCGGAGGATAAGTTCCTCCTGAAGCAGGTAGGCAAGCCCTGAGTGATTTGGATGTGTGCTCAGCATTGAAGGGCAAGGGAAGTGGGTAGTCTGACTTCCATAGGCCTGCCTGATGCTGGAAGGTTGACAGGACTTTCAGCTGAACTCCTAGGTTACCTGCTGCTGGGTGGGATGGTGTGCAGTGTGGTGGCTAGCCTGTAATCTTGCTTTTTTTCGTTGCTGTGGTGTTCTCTCATCTCTGATCCATGTTAAGGCTCTAAACATACAAGAAGTGTGTCTTACTGGGTTCCCATGACGGCTGCTCCAGCACTGTCAGCCAGCCCTGCTAATGCCCTTCAGTTGTATTTAATGTAAACAGCCCTGTGCTAAGCACACCTGTGGAACGGTATCCAAGCATGCTGCTGTTTTACTGAGAAATGTGCAGAAAGTCTGGCTGGTTTTGTAAGGTAGAGGTTATCCTTGTGTGTCACTCCAGGTTCAGTGTTAGTGCAGAGCTTAGGCATCTTAGGAGAGAGCATGCTCCATAGGAATGTGGGGTAGGCTTTCAGTTTAGCAGGAAAGTGTTTTGCTCTGAGATGTGCTGGAAATCTCTATGGTGAAAAAGCCCAGAGTTCCTGTACAGGCAGGATAAAAAGTACAACAAAAAGTATAAATGCAGGTTGTTATTTAGCTGTGATATCATGTTTAACTGAAGCAGTTCAGTTCATGGGAACAATAAGACTATTATCAAATGCATTACAGTGCAATTTTTAATTACCATATCTGTATAAACAACAGCAGTACAAGGCGCCACTCTTCAAGTGAAGCAAGCAGCCTTGGGACTCGTGCTTTAAGCTTACCACACGTAAAGCATTGAAGCTATGAGGCAGTTGTCATCCCTCTGATGTGCAGGACTCTGAGCAAGGATGAGCCTGTCACAGAGTCAGCCCTGATACCTGTGTGTTACCAGGGATTGTTTATTAAAATCAGGTGTTTGGTTGTTTTACAGTCCTAATACATAATACAAAATAAAGCCTCGTGCTCCGTGCCTGCTTTGAGTCTTAGTTCTGGGTTGTTTTGAGTTCTGCCTATTGCAGTCGCAAGAAAAGTTGTAGGACTTAAAGAAAACCTCATCAGGGTGAGGCTGTCACTGTTTTGCTATACAAAATAGCCCATGAAATTACTCTCTTCTCCCTCCTGCCTGGTTAAGCCTACTTGGAGAGTTTCTGGCTTTGTTCTTAGTTTGTTACAGATACTTTTATAAACTGTACATGACATATTCTTCTTATGTTTGATATAAATGGCTTTTTGTGCATTTCCAGCAGACCATATACTGTGAGTGAGACAGTTGGTGTTTTTCTGCTTGACTTGAAAAAGTTTGCTAATGGCCTCAGCTCTTCTCCACTGGGGCTCTGGTCTTGCAAAGCCTCCTGTGTGCTTTTTGCTTTATAAACGGAGACTTGTCCTGTTGAAATCAGTGTGTTTGGAGACTGTATCCTTACATGGCAAGGCAAATCCCATCATGATTGCAGCTAGAAGATTTAGCACTCTGTTATGAGCAGAGTTCAGAGCGTACTAACAAATGAATAAAATATCCTGTTGGAAAATGTTGGTAACTGTATTTTTGTAGGAAGGAGCCTAAATTACAAAGGCCAAATGATTGACTCCCTCAGTAGAAAATTTGGAACAATTACAGCTCCCTCCTGTTCCAAATAGCAGGTTGTTTGTAAGAGGTTGGCTTGTGTATGAATGTCCACTTGTCAAAGGTAGAAGCATGGGCAGTAGGTGATGGTACAGTATGCACAGATCTGTGCATTGCACAGTTGCTTTTACTTTCATAGTAATGCTGGGGTTTTCATATGGTTTGGCAATAAATGTTCAGTTAATGAGGAATGTCCTAGGAGCACTTTTACTTTGTCTTCAAAGGCAGAGCATCTCTCCACATTGTTTATTTTTCCTACTAACACAGTCTCTATCTTGCTGTGGTCTACACTGGTGTAGCACGGGCTGAATTCAGTGGGGTTGTACAAGGCCAAGCATCAGATTCCTTACACGTTTGTGTATGAACACGAGCTGCTATCTCTGGCTGTCTGATAGAAAAATCTGTTCTGCTGAGCACATTGCCTTACAGCTTTTAACAGGCCTTCTGCACTGGGGCTGTATCTCGTTGCCGTGGAAATCAGTTGTGTTCAGCTCTGCCCCCCTAATGCACGCAAGCCCTATTTTCCTCCTTCAAACTACTAGAGGCAAAGGCGGGTGAAGACCAGATAAGTCAAGAAGAGTGAGTTAAAATGTTTTCTCTGACTTCACACTGGCAGTCACATCAGCCTGGGTTTTATGGAGCAGGAGTGGATGTGAGTGCCTTTGTGACCAGATGGTACTTTACATCCAGCAGTCACAGAAGAAAGGCTGGTTAGGATGTATATCACCTTTCCTCTCTTTTTCATGGCATTTTAAACTATAATACTTAAGCAAGTTTTACTTTGTTCGAGGTTTTTGCTTTTAATCCTCTCTGAATTGTTTCCAAACCAGGAGAAATCATACACTCTCGTTATGATCCACTGACATTTAAAGCAGGGTGACTCTTGTGTTGACTCCTGAGCACTTTTATAAGGCTCTGGAGCCTGTTAAAAACTCCTCTTTCTCGAGAGTGAAATTCTTGGTAGTAGGAAATTCTTTCCCTTTTGGGGGAAAGGCACTTATTGTATTCCCTAACTGAGGATGCATGAGTTTGTCTGAATTGTCTTCTCCTATCATTGCTGGATTTTTCTGTCCCCGAACCCTCTGGTCCAAGGCTATGCTAGTCAGACTTCACGGAAGGGTTAATGCAGTCTACTGTTTCTGAATCCATAACGCAACAGGAGTAAAAGTAATTGTCATTGTTGGGTCTTAACTGAGCTGCTTTTTAAAATAATTCTTCTGGAGTCATTGGATTTGGAAAGTAGGCTCTGACTTCTCTTTGCTACTTGGAGGAGTCTGTCTTTCAAAAGAGAAAACACCCCTGTCAAAAAGATGAGTATTGTTGGTACCTCTGTGAGTCTGATCAGCTAGAGGCAATTGACTTCTTGAATAGAGGTTTGATTAGAATAAAAAAGTGCTAATGATTGCATTATATTAAAAAGTTATCCACTGCTGAGGGAGGGGGGGAAAAAAGAAACCCTGTGTTTGGGAATTTACTTGTTTCCAAAGGCAGCATGCTGTTGGAAGCAGAACACAGTGAATAGGTGATGGTCCACCAGCTACAAATTCTTACTGCTCAAAAGAGGGTTTTTCATTTGTTCCTGTGATCAGCTAGCTCTAGAGGAACTGCTTTTGGATTTATTGGGGAGGGGATGACTGTATTTGTCTTCAGGTTTATGTTCTTGTGTTATCCTGGGACAGATTACAAATATGTTTCACTGCATGGAAGTGTGTAGTCTTCTCTCTGCGTGTAAGTGTATCTCTTTTCAGGCCAGCCTTTTCCGTGTGTTGGCTTTGATGCACTTTCAGGCTCTGAAAACACACTCGAACTCTAGAATTCACGTAAACATTACTTTCCATGTGAATGATGCTTTCTAATACTTAACTGAGAAAGAAGTGTACTTTTTATCAGTAATCTGCCTTGCATTCACAGCAGAGATAACAGTGAGATTGATTCTCAGTCCCATTGGAGTGAGCTGCCCAGCTGACCCACAGGCTTGTATGGGCACATGGGAAGAGGTTCAGCCTGTGGGTTGCAGATGCTTAACTGAAGTCATGTGAGGAGACCAGCTGCCCTCAGCGCAGATAGTCTTGAGTAAGCGCTGGCATTTTTGTAAGACTATGGGCTAAGGGACAGGGAATTTCACAAGTGAGTTTATTGGACTCTGAATCAGATTTAAAAAGGGATGGGAACTGTGTGTAGGAGTGAGTGGGGGACCAGGAGTAGGGGATAAGGATGCCGTATACAAACATCAAACAAGCCCGTGGACTGAGGTTAGATTTACTCCTGTTTTCCCATCCAAACCTGTTTTATTGTAACTTTCTGAGGTTCCTTGTTCAAGGATGCAGTTAAGTCTTTGTAGTTTATTAACTCAGTGTGAGTTGGGTGACTGTTAAGGTACCACGAAAAATAAATACCTTTTTCTTGGTGTTGTGTCAGTAACGTCATTGAAATAGAAACTGAAATGCACTCATCTCTTTTCTACCCAAATACTACTGCAAACCTCCTGCAAAGGATTTCTGATAGCAAAGTTCTGAACTACCTCAGCACATGTCTTTTGTTTGTCTCTCTGATTCAGGGCTCCTTCTTGCTCGACCCTTTTCCATGTCTCCATCATAACGTTACATTAGTACTGCTCATCCTTCACTTCTGAGAAGTGTGTATGTGTTGGCCTTGCTCTCTGTCAATGCATGTTAATGGTAAACGATTGATCTGTGCCTGCAGGGTGGTTCTCTTGAAAGTGTAGCATTTCAGTTTAACCATTTCTCAGAAGATGTTGGTATGAGAACCAGACTCTCTCCTCTTCATAAATAAACTCACTTCAGCAGGGCTAAAAACAATTTCTTACTGTAACAGTGAATTGACTTGAATCTTGTGGAGATCTCCCAGCACCTCATAAAGATGCTTTCCAGTTGGCAACTTGAATGGCATTCAACAAGAAGTTAGTCACACAGTAGGAGAAGCAGTACTGTAGGTTCCATCTCAGCCTCAGCATGCTTACTACATGTAAGTGATGACTGATTTAGAGACACATTCTCAGCAGTGTGTTAAGCAAGTCCTTGCATCGTGCTTTAATCATCCTCAAGCAGCATTTCTTTATTCATCAAGAAGGAGATATGAACTACTTGGAATGCAGATGGATCTGTGTGTCAGCTCTCCTATGGTTATGTGCTGCCTGTTTTACTTTTGTCCACCTGGAAAATAGATTTGAGTAATGTTTGTATAGGATGGGATTTTTAAGGTGCTCAGCCACATGGGACAGGTACTGGGTGCCTCAAACAGCGCTTAATGCCCTGCTCTGCATAAACATTGATATCAGTGGGGCTCTCATGCAGTAAGAAAAGCTCTAGTGCTGCTCACTACTGAAGAATCTGCCTGAGCAGAAGTTGCACTGAAGTTAGTGAAAATTGATTTCTGGTCTTCTGTTCAGAGGGAAAAATGGCAATTTGAAATATACAGTAACTGTTGCATTGCTAGTTGCCTCCCTAGGGTAATTCTGTAATAGAAGTAATTGAGTAAATCCCTGAGGTATTGTGTATCAATTTAGTCCTTTGTAAGAATATTGTCTTTATCTCTTGGGCATGCGTTGCTTGAGGTTTACAAAGGCGTATCTGTTTTTCTTATCTCCTAAATTACCCTATGATCCTGCCACCTCCTAATCTACCCCCTTGCTTTACCCGCCTTCCCCCCACCATGAATTAGTTTAATATTTCACTGTAATGTTCACCAGTATCAAAACCTGTTAGTGTGATAGAGTGCTGTGTGTCTAATTTCTCTGTGTTCCTGGATTCTTAATAGGTTTGTTGTCTTGATAAACTGATCCATTTGAATAATTTCTCTCAGCCTTGTGGTAGTAATCACACTTTTATAGCTGGCTTGGATCTTGGTGAATTCAAGACAAAACCTGATCAGGGTGATCGAGGCGCATAGCAAAAAGACTTGTCCTTCTAGGCACTTTTATGGCATGCTTGAAAAGGCAAGGGTGTGCTAGTTCTGGTTATTTCTGGAGAGGTGAAGATACTTCAGAGCAACATCGGGATTCATGAAGGTACTGGAGGCGGAGGGATAAATTTCCTTGCCCTAATGTTACAAAGAAGTCATTGACTTGTCCTTTGGTGTCCTGGGCATGATGGCTTAGTTTGATACCTGCTCTCTGTCAGAGACCAGTCCAAGGCAGGACATCTCATTTATGTGGTCTTTTGTGATTAACCTCATAGAGATGATTAATAATGGTGATTAATAAAATGCTGATTATCCTGGTGCTAAAGGCTCACTGGAACTGGTCGTGCCCTCCTGGAGCCTGAATGGCCCAGTGCTTCCTAAATGCCCTTTTGCTTTGAGTCCACTGTTGTGTGGGCAGTGCTGCCAAGGTCTGGGGTGGAAGAGGACTGGGACTCAGCCCAGCTGGAATGTGAACTTTGGGCACCAGGCTGTTCTCCAAATGCATTCAATTTGTGTCTGATTAGCTAATCTTTCAGTCATGTACCATGGCTCCCTCTCCGTCTTTTAAGAATAGTGGGACAATCGCTAACTTTTTAGCCATTGCAGTACTTGGAATAGTTACAGTCTTTTGGTAATTGCTGGTTTGGTCGTCATAGTTTAGTACTACTGGATATTTCTGTCATTTTCTAATAGAACTAAAAGAATTTTCCTTCTGTCCTGGTAGAAGATGCAATGAAAAATTCCCAGCAACACCTGAAGAACTGAGAGGTAAAACCCAAAATTATTTTGACGGCAGATTTTGTGCGTTTGGTGAAGTGATCCACCCTGTAGCCGGTAGTGGCTTCTGAGAACCCATGCTTTAAAAAGCTCCTGTCTTTTCTTCTTTTCCTTTCTGTCTCTCTCTTTTTTTTTTTCTTCTCTCACTTTACTTATTTTTAATTTTTTCTGTTATTTTTAAAAAATTTTCCATCTTCTCGGATTGTTTTTGGTTTCCTTTTATTTTTGTTTGTTTTGTTTTTTGTTTTGTTTGTTCATTATTTTTCCCTGTGCAGGTGGGTGTTTTGTTTGAGGAGGTAGAAGACAGAGCTCCTAGTTTTACTAGCCTTGGGCAAGGTTTGTTCTCCTATCTGCTCTATAGTATAGGGTTTACATGACACCTTGCACAGGTAATCTGTACCCAGAGGAGGTGGTGCTGAGGGAGCTGGAGTGCACCAGGGTCTCCCTCAAGCCCTCCCTCAAGCTGCTACATGATTTCATGATGTGCTACATGTTGGTTTTTTATGGCCCAGAGGGGTAGGACAGTGACAAAGTGTGTGCAAGGAATGTGAAGATTTACAGCTTCTGGGAAATGGGTGGAGTTCCTGTCTAACTGCTGTGACTTTTTCATCTCTTACAAGTCCTGTGTTTTGATGTGGGATATGCTTGGTGTTAGTTCCTTCCCTCCCTCTGAAGTCTAGTCTAGTGATCTGAACTTGTGATATCTTTCATCCATGGGATACTCTTTCTTCTTTTTGTTTTGACATTGGTGATACTTAAAAAAAAAAATATTTTTTTGTCTTTACCTGAGAGGTAGCCTGATGCTGCCAGAAACTTAATTTGATTCATTATTATGGAGTCCTTAGGCTAGGTAAAAACCCAAGGGGGAAATCTCATGTGAATGAAAAAACACAACCCCAAAGATATTAAAAAGGATAATCTAGTTATGTGAGGGGGTGTGGGAAACAGACAAGAATTTTAATATTTGTCTCCTGAACTCCTAAATCTTCTCACCTTATCGTAAGAAAGTTTGAAGTTTCTAGCAGTTAATAAGGTCACACATAAAATAGCTGTCAGGCCAAGACAAGACTCAAAATGTTTTTTAACACCTGCAACTGGACCACTCCCAGTGACACTCTCGGTGATGTTTTGTGATGGTGCTGACTCTTGTTGGTTTCATCACTGGCAGGTACAGGAATGGCAGCATTCAGCAGACCTGCAGTAGAATTTAGCATGAGATGGTCTCGTTCTGACACTCAGAGAAATGGACTGAACACATTTTAAAGCTCTGCCTTCTGCTTCCAGGCTTGCTCTTGAGCATTTGGGAAGCTCTGTCCCACCAGGAGCCTGGTGGGTAGACAAGCTTGTGAACTACTTCAGGCAGACACAGTTGGTTTTGCACCACAAAGATGATGTGTTTACACATGGTAGGACCCCACACAGTTGAAGAATTAATGGGCAGCATTGGCACTGCCAACAGTATTGCTTCTGGTGCCAGGCTGGCCTCACTAGTGCCTAGCAGGATTTTTGTTGCAGCACTCACTGTAGAATGTTTCATTGTTTTGTCAGGCTTTGTTCTGCAAATAAAATATCATTGTGTTCTTTTTTCTCCATATTTATATGTCACTAATGTAATTGCCATGTATCTTTATTCCCTTCCCCAGACATCAGGAACACAAATCATATTTGTGTATTTAAGATGTTATCAGGACTGTCTGTAGTTTGCATTGTATAGTCATCATTTGTGGCTTCTCCTACTTCATAGCAGGAGAAATAGCAGAAGAGAAGTATATTTCAAAGCATCCTCAATCCTGCCCTGATTTTGTTTATAATTCCTTTACCTAGACTGCTTCTTCTGCAGTTTGAGTGATGAGTTTCCAGATGAAATATTAAACTGCCTTTTCTTTTCATGAAAAGTTTTACACACCCATGTAATACCCTTCAAATTTTTTACTGTGAATTGGGTCTTTGTGGTATTGCCGTGTTTGGCTATCATCCTGTGTTTTCCTGGGAAACTTTGCTTTTGGGAGGTTGAGTTTTGGGAATTAAGGCTGCTCTTCAAATTCAGTATATACATTCCACTAGTATCAGAGCGCATCTTTGCAGACAGTAAACAAAGAACTGTGCTGATGCAACACAGAGAGAATAGAAATAAAAAAAGATTTGTGTTTTGTCTTTCTTTCCCCCCAGACATTAGAAATTGATCTCTCAAAGAGGCAACTTACGCAAACTGTTTATTCTTCAAATATGTTTGCAGCTTTTATAAGACATTCTGTCTCACTTCATAGTCAGAAGAAAAGGCTATGACATTGCTTGCAAGAATCTGTCATAAAATGTTGCTGATGCAAACAGTTCCCTGGCTGTATCTTCTCTTCCAGAAAAAGCCTTGCCTCCTTCCCTTAATTCCCTGCTCTAGACTAAATGCTTCAAGTACTGATCCCTCTGTCCCTCTCACTCTGCAAACTGAATTCTTAGAGCCAGTGATGTGGTAAGGGACTACTCAGATCAGTATTTCTAAAAACAGTAGTTTTCTGGTCAGCCCACAGATGACAGAGCTCCTCAGACATGCTTGCTGAGTGATAAACTCCTTCCATTTGCTGGGAGGTACCCAAAGGCAGCTTTCTCTCTGTATTCTTGCTTTTAACACGTGAGTATTTATACACACAAATGGGGGGACCAAAGGACATGTTATTAATGAAGAGGTTTCCATTTAAATGGGATTTCTCTTTTCTGGGCAGGTGGTTACTTGTAATCTCATAGGGAGAGGAAGAAATGCTCTGCAGTACTAAGGAAAGAGGAGGCTGTGCAGTGTGGTGGGATAATGTGTAATCACAGTGTCAGTCTCACTCATGCTGAAAGCTAAATGCAGTCTTGCAGGCCGTTGAACATGAAGTAGGTTACTAGTGTGGGAACTGCTGTTGAGTGGTGAACTCTCTGGATCTTAAGGCCAGGATGGACTTCTGAGTTCATTAACAGTACCCACTGAACAATTCTCCTACACTTTAAAATTTCTTCCATTCAATAAAAAAAAAAAAAGTTTAAGTGCTGAATTGCAAAGTATTTGTCAGTTGAAAAAATAATCTGCAGTGATTTCTGAACTGAAGGTGAACTGAACCAATTTTTTTCCTCTCTGCTTTTAGTAAGACAGGATTTTGATACCCTGTGATGGAAAGTATTGGGGATATTTCTCTGTTCAAGTTGATGGCATCTACTTAAATATAATACAGGTGGACATGTTAGTTGTGAAGGGGTTCTGACATCATGCCCAGTTTTTGTACTGGGTAATTACATTCCTGCCTTCTTAACTGATGTTGAGTATGGCATTTTTCTTTGCTCCATGTCTATTCTGGACTTTTTAGCAATACACCACCAAATAGATGCTGTGCATATGGGTTTACTATCATATCTGAGAAATTTGCAACGCTGTTGACAAGCCAAGAAAATGAGGGACTAGAGCTCAGGCTTATATCTTCTTAGTTGTGTTGGTGTGCTAGAACAAGTGCCATCCCCTTGATATGACAGATGTACTGATAACTTTTGAAAGGTACAAAACCAGAAATGATATGATTGAAGGATACTTCCAGAGCTCAGCTATGCCATCCTGCTGCACCAAGACAAGACCAAGTCAGCCTGAACCATTTGTGGCTGGTACTAGTCACAGACCCGTCTGGAAAAATCCCTCCTTTGTGTATGTTCTCTTGGGGGTCACAAAAGCACTGATGTGCTTTCTAGTGTGTTTGTTTTCGTGGTGTTTTCTTAAGCAAACCAGCAAGCACAGCCCAGGGTAGGAGCAGACAGTAAAGAAGAGCTGTCTGTGACTAGAGCTCTCTGGCTGCTCTCAGATGAAACTGGTGCTTAGTTTCCTTGTCTCACCTGGCTTTAGTTCCCACCCCACCCAGAGCCTACCGTTCTCTATTGTCACAAACAGTGCATTTGAACAACATCTGGCACAGCTGGGTCTCATTCCTGAGTGGGGCCCTTCTGAAAGCACTGCAGTACAAGCAGTAAGCTTGCAGGTTACACATTCTTTCTCAGGTGCATCTTTTGTGGTGCCTGGCCCCTCTCAGCTGTTAGGGTAGCTGTACTTAGGTACTGTACTCCTTAGAACCCCAGGGACTCTTAAAAGTGCATGCCTCTTGCACTGTGGTTGAAATGACTGTGAACACATACTTAAAGAAGTCTTTCCTGAAAATATTTTCATATCTCAAGAGAGAAAGTTAGGAAACTGCAATTTTGTTTTTGTTTGTTTTCCTTCTTCCCTAATGCAGGTATTGAGTATCTGGCTGTGTCAAGACACTGAAGGTTTGTCCAAGTAATGATGTCTAGGAAAGGTAACACTCTGTGGATTGATTAAACCACAATATAAAGCCCACTATACAGAAACTGTAGTCCACTGCTGAAACCACCTTACTTGTCTATTTTAGATGCAAATGGACCTAGTTAATTTAATTCACTTCCAGAGGGAATGCAAACTAAATGAAGTCATGCTTGTTAAAAGAAGTGTTCTCACAGGTTTAAATAATTTTCTTCAATTTATTTTGATGAACTTTTCTGAACAGACCAATCTTTACCATAATATCTTCAGGCTAAGACTGTAGCTTATGTAAGTGAGGAGTACTTTATACTATTAACTTAGTGCATTGCCCTTGTATATAATTTTCTTTTAGAGATAGTGTAACTCTGTGCTATGTGCCTTCCCCCTTGGCAAGGATTGGGGCTGGTTATGGTAGGGACAGAGTCAAGAGAGGAGATTATCTGTCATGTTTAGCCAGCTCTTGGCCCCATTTCCAAAGCTGCTTTTCAGGAGCCTGGTCATGAGTGTCCCCTCTATGGCTGTTTCTGTGCAAGGGGTGACTGCTCACAACTCATCCTTCCCAAAGAAATTATCTGCTTTCAGAGCATGACCTCTTGCTTGGGGCTGAGACCAAACCTCTTCATTGCCAATTCCTTAGCAGCTGTGACCAGGACAAAATACCGCATGTCTAAGATCCCAGGCTGCCACCTGGAATGCCACAGAAGTGACAGGTGATGCTCTTTAGAGTCTTTCCTGAGAGAAACCCCTTTGGTTTGCAGCAGCTCTCCTTCTGTTTAAGCCATTTGCAGTACTCCATACGCTATGAGGCAGTGCCTTGCTGCAACATGAGCATATCTTCTGCGTGTCAAACTTCATGGGGAGATGCTGTGACAGCTCCTTGCCTGCCAAACCTCCTGCTGAAGCTTATTGGAGAAATATTGTGCTCCCTTCAAATGGGTGGCATTGTAACATTGGCTTGCTCATTGAAACAGCATTTGGGTCTGGGCAGAGAAATGTAATGCTGATTTCCTTTAAGTAGAAGGGAAAAAAACTGAAGGGTGTCTTCTGCACAAGCAGTGGTCTTAGGCAGAGCTGCAATTTCCAGGACTGAGTCAACTCACTTTTGAATGTTAATGGCCACGATATTTACTTCTCCCTCTGCTATCCCCTGTCCCAATGAGATCTGAAAGGAATCTTACCTCTTTTTGAACCATACCCTAAATCGTTGTTGCCTTGTATAGTTTATATTTAACACAGCAAGAAATGAATTGGAATCTAAATGCCTCCTGCCTATCACCAAAAATACCTTTTTCCCTCTGACTGCTTGCAAAATGCCTTTAACTCCCCTCAGGGCTTTTCTGTATGAAGGGACAGCTGGTGTAGAACAATAGTGACTGATTTACACTGATCAATCCTCACATTACTGAGAGGCATCTCTCTTGTACTAGGCACCCTGCAGTGTATCACAGACTCGCTGGTGGAAGATGTGTCTGTAGTGTCTGTCTCTCTTCTGAGCCTGACTTCTCTGTAGGTCCTGGGAAAATAAAAAAACTGGGAAGAAATAACTTAAAAAAATTTAGTAGTGAGGGGCGCATTTCCTCTTCTTCACCATTGTGCCTGGTTTTCCAGGTTTTTTTAGTTGTGTGTGCTTCAGCAGCAATACCATTACTGCCAAACAGTCAAACTCAGTAACTGAAATGTTTTTTTGCAGCTCAACTCACCCAAAGCTAGTTTAGCCCATATATTTGGACCAAAACAGTCTGGGAGGTGCAAATGCACACCTGAGCAAGCAGTTTAGAGGGGTGGGTATCATCCAGTGAGAAAGGAGTGTTAATGAGCTAGGAGCAAATGCAGCTGAAGGATGTTAAGGACATCCTTCATGTTAACAAACTGATAGGGACATATGGTGCTTTCAGACTTTGCTGAAGGGAAGGACATAAACCCCTTTTTTGTAGAATCATGAAGTGGTTGCGTTGGAAGGGACTAAAGATCATCCATTTCCAACACCCCATGGACATCTACTAGACCAGGTTACTCAGACCCCCATCCATCCTGGCCTCAATACTCATAGGGATGGGGCATCCACAGCTTCTCTGGACAATCTGTTCCACTGTCTCACAGTTCTGTTTTTCCAGGAAACCCTTAACAAAACAGGAGAGAGGATGGCCAAGCATGATCTGTCCACCTGCTGCAGTCCTCCCTCCCTCTGCTTTTTCCTTGCTTTCACCTCCTCAGTGATGTAAACAGCCCCGGGAGAAGCCCCAGGCAATTTTCCTGCCACCAGTGTTTATTTTTCTGATGCACTTTACCTGTGCAGGTAAATAGGATGAGCCCTGACAGCCATCAGCTTTTACTGAGAGCAATCAAATAGTGTTGCTATTACTGACAAAAGAAAAGACAGTCACAGAAGGTGGCTGCAGGATGGATCTCCATTGCCCTGTCCTCCAGAGTGACAGCAGGGAATTACTTATTCCAGTGGCTCTTACTTTCTCTTACCTTGGTAAGAAGCCCCAACTTTGTTAATGTTTTGAATATCTCTGGTGGTCTGGTTAAAGTTTCCTTTTTTGGTCTCTACATAAGCTGCACTGGATAACTTTATGAAAAAACAAGACTGCACGGATTCCTTTTTTTTTTTTTTTTTTGGTACAAGTAGAATGTGTGGTGAGAGCATGATCCAACAAGTGTTACTTTGGAAGACTCACCTACTGCCTGGGATTCAAGTAGTGCCCAGTCCCTTGCACTTCATGTGAGGGCAATTAGTGCACGTGCATGGCAATTAGTGCTGCAAATGAAGTTGACACGGGTGTATTCTGCCTCTTTAATGGCTTGCTTTTCTCCTCTGCCAAAAGAGCAACCAAGCATTCTCAAAGGAACCTGCTGCCTCCTGATATTTAATTTGCTTCAGGCTTACATTGGCATCCTGCCTCTTTCTTCTGCTGCCGTGCCTGGCCCACCTGCCTGCTCTGCTACCAGTGCTGCAGAGGAAATGATCCCTATTTCTGGCAAAACAGGCCATGACTTGCCCATGTGCTGCAGTTGGGCCTCACACACATCCAGCACCATCTCTCCCTGATGTGCTTTGTCACTGCTGGTTTCTGACCTCCTTTCAGCAGAACATTGGACTGGTTTCTGATGGGCTGCTCTGAAAGTGGCAGCACCTGGCAAAGGAACCTGCTGGTGGGAAACTGCAGAGCAGTTCTTCTGTTATCCATCTTCTTGCACTAGATATCACAGTGATGAGGGCCTTCAAATATCTGTGATACCCAGTGTGTATTTGTGACCAGTGATGGCTCTGGAGTGTATGCTGGAGTATAGATGCACATGCACGTGCACATGTGTATAAGTCCCATATACATGAAGTGACATGATGTGATTCTTAACCAAAATTTAAATTGTTCCAGAATATTTTTTAAATGAAACTGAATAGGAAAAGTCTGGCAAAAATACTTGCAGTTGAATACTCAATGATTATAGGAAAAGTAAGGGATTAAAATACTGGAAGAGACCTACAAGTCACTGACAGCAGGAGGAGGGCATAGAAGTGCAGATGTAGCATGTTGAATCAATAATGAAGTTTTGGTGCAGGCCTTCCTGAATGGCTTTCCTCATTGCACCTTGTACCATCACACATCTAGGTTTGTTTTTGAATTCTTGAAAGGTCATATTTCTAGAGTGTCTCTTCATAGGAAGCTGGTAGTGGATTTATATTTTTGGGGTGGAATCTGGTTGTTTCCCCAGGAGCAGGACATGCATGCCCTGGATGGGAGTATGTAGTAACCAGCTTTGCTTAGAGTGGATGCTGTAGGCAAGGAAAAGTTCAGCATTAGTCTCTGTAAAACTGTCTTAGAGAACCCATCTACTGGAGATAACACACTGGGTTAATGGTGTTACTTTGGGAGCCTGTTTTATGCACCAGTGATTACTGAGACAGTTCAAATGTGGGTCAGTTTTTCTTTCTTTCTAAGTAGAATTTGCACAGAGTAACATACAAGCTGTTGCTTTCTAGAAAATGTGGGTCAAGTGCTGTTTTGCTGAGGAAATCAGGAGGTTTTTTACTTAGCTAGCATTAATACTCAAGTGCTTCCTTACTTCCTTGCACCAAGATCCTGGGCTGTTGTGCTGATGGATAACACACTTTCTGGAACAGAAGTGTGCATTGAGCCATGATTTTGTGTCACCAGGAGCACTGGCTCGTGTGATTCACAGAGGTGGATGGAGTTCATGAAGGATGTGTGAGCCCTGTCATCCCAGCTGCCTTCAAAGCAGCTGCAAAATCCATGAAAAGCAGCTGCCCCAGGAGTGCTGGTGACTTTTGGGAGGAGCAGAGGCAGACAGACAGAAACTGTGTGGGACAGGACTGCATGTGAAGTAATGAGCATGTGGAACAGACTGTGGTTGAGGAGGTTGTGGGGGGTGGAATATTAACCATGGTGAAAATAATCCTGGAGGAGCACATTTATCCATGCTGGTACTTTGCACATGTGTCATGATGGAATTTTCAAAGAAGGCCCTAAACAAAACAGCTTTATGGAAGAACAAAACAGCATTGTCAGAAATGGCCAAGGGAGCTCTTTCCATATCTGAACTGTGCTCTGAACTGGTTCATGTTCTGGGGCTGTTGCATACACAAATGTGTGTTAGCATCTGCCTTGAAGGTGCAGAGATGGGTGGCTGGGCTTTGTTTTCACTTAGCTGTGTTTTCTAAAAGTTACTTTTTTTTTTTTCTTTCTTTCTTTTTTTTTCTGTTTTCAGACCAGAACAGCTTGTCCTAAGGGAACAGTGTATGATATAGAAAGATAATATTTTCTTTTTTTTTTTTTTTTTGCACAGCTGTATTTGTGAGCATTCTCTTGCTTTGAGTCTGGGAGGCTGCATTATAGCCCTCTGCAGTGATCATGTGTCTAATCCAAGCTTTGGGGCTGGCTCAGCCCCTTGAGCCAGCAGAACCCCTCTCTGTGCTGGGGTGTCTGACGAGTGGGATGAAGACAATGGTCTGATCCTCCTGGATGAGTATGCACAGAGTTTGTCTGTCTTGATCATGGTGCCAGAAGAAAGTGGGTTGGGTTATGTTGTGCAGCATCTCATACTTGCCACAGTGAATTTATGGGACAGTTGGCTTGACCCATCTACCTTGCAGTACAAAAGGAATGGTTATGGCTTCCAGAGGTCCTTGGCATTCCTGCCTCAGTAATGAGGGAGCTTAGAAGAGCTCTGAGAAAGGAGTAAAACCTTCTTGTATCCTACAGGATTGGTTAAAATGTGAAATGAAGTTTTCAAAGCCATTCTTTCCAGTGGTGCCTTGGCTCTCAACATGGTATGCCTCAGGCATCTGAAAGTTCCCAAGTGGGTCTTGTAAATTTAGACATCTAAAATCTTCCTAAAGAACATTTTTCATTGACTAAACAGTGTGACTGCCTCCTCTTGCCTCTAGACATTTCTACAGAATAAATAATAAGCTTGTGGGCTTCTGTATTTCCTACTGTTCAGTCCAACTTTTGAATGTAGCTGCACTTGAACAGGCATGAGCTGCCTGACCACTCCTGCATACCACAGCATGCTGATTACTGATGTGATCTGCAGTGGAAATTGGTGTGGCAGAGCAGAGAGGGTTCTCACAGCACCTTTGACTAAACTCTGAACAGCAGACTTCTGCTAGGAATTAAAGAAAATACAGTAGACTTGGAGGCTTGGTGTCTTGTTTTGTTATTTGTGAGAATACAGCTTTAAATTTGAATGTGGGGGAGCAAAAGGGAAGAGGTTACTATTGACAATTGTGTGCTGGTCTGAGGAGGAAGGGCAGGGTCTGTGGTGTGCAGGTAAAGGGCAAGCACTGAGAGGTGCTAATGGCCTCCCTACAGCTGCCTTGCTGAGTTCTGTGCTTGCAGTCCTGCCTGCCTGTTTTCCTCTGTTCTCCACCCCTTCTGTGCCATCCATGGAAAGAGAAGGCAGTGGCAGCCCACTGTTGAGAAGTGAGATGTATTGGATAGTGGAGTTGGGTCTGTGGGACCCTGGGAAGGGTCAAATATCAAATGGAATGCAAAAGAGAGTGTGTATGTGTGAGGAGACAGTAAATACCTTGCTGAGATGGAGGAGGCTTGTGGGCCAGTATGGAAATGGCAAGGGCAACAGCCTGGGAGAGAAACCAGGAGGATTGGTAGGACAGTGCATGGAGCTGAGGAGAGACAGCTGTGAGATGTCATTTGGAGTTGTTATTTGCAGAGTAAACTTGTCTGTTCTTTTGAAAGCAATGATCAGTGGTATAATCTGGACTGGATCAAGCAATTTTAAAATTTTCTTCTCTCCCTTGAATAAAGGAAAACACTACAAAGAAGTTGCAATTAAAATGAATTGTGAAGTGTTATCTATTGCCTGCTGAGCAAAATCTTGTGAGCTAGCTGAATTAGCAGCCTGGTGGTGTTCTTGGTAGGATGCAGGGAAGTGCAGAGTCTTGGCTGTGGCACCAAAATGGGCCAAGTGTGGCCAAGACCTGCTGCTGTCTTGGAAGGAGGCTGTGAATTTATGGCAATAGGCTGAGTGGGTAAGATTGTTCAATACTGTATGAAGGAGGACTCAAAAAAGAGGGTGAAGGGAGGAGAGGACAAGGGGCTGAATGGAAGAAACACTCTGAAAATGAGACCCACAATGTCTTGTGACAGATCTTATATTGGGACTAACACAGAAATTTCCTGGCATGCATGTGCTTGTCCTTTTTTCACGTGTGACTTCTCCATAACAAACATCTCTCAGCTGGGACTGACAATGGAAAAATTGTAGGAAACTTTCACTAAACAACTTGGTGGTAGGGCTACCTCCTGTTTTGAGCTTTTCTGTTTTAAAGGAACCATCTGCTGTATAACTGTAAACACAGCAGACTGCTAGCAAGCTCAATCATCCAAGGGTCAGTATCCATCTAATGCACACTGCTGGCAGAGCCCGGTGCCCTGTCATTGTGCTGCTGCCACCACTCTTCTTCCAGGCTCCGAACCTGTGGAACTGGACAGAGTTAACTTTGCAGATCAAACCTTCCCACAGTGTGCTGGTGGTGTCCTCTTGCACATGCAGAATTACCAGGAGCAGGCAGACCCAGGAATGAGGGAAGCTGGAGTGTCACTTGAGCTGCAGTCACGCTGGATGTTACTGTGGCTCTGGGAGTGAGTCAGCCCAGCAGCTGAGCAGGTGTGCTGCGGTTTCTCTTTGCAGGGTGTTTCAGTGTCTAATCATGTCAGAAAACCTTCAGGAGGCAAAGCAGAGTACTCTGCAGAATACTTTCCCCTCTGCTTGCCCTTGCCCAGCAGCATAGATCTGTAGTTATGTGCAGAAGAGTTACTTGGAGGGCACTGAATCTTGTGTTAAAGCAAATCCCGACTGTGGGGTCTTGAGCTTTTGCATAGGGTAGGCTTCACACAGCTTTCTTCCCATGCTTTTATTGAAGTCATGTTTTACCTGTTGAGGCTTCTTGCAGAAGGAATAGGTGGAGGCTGCCAGGGCTAGATGGAGGGAAAGAGAGCTGCTGAGGATGAAGGAGTGACAACTTGGTTCACTAAGACAGGGAACTCTAGTGGAGTCTGTTGGAGGAAGTGCTGCTCAGGGATGTGCTTACCAGATGTGATTTTTCCTCAGCAGAAGAGAAATCTTCTGGCCTGGTTTAATGCACACCATGAACCTGGTGTGCATAGCCTGGTACAGCCACCAAAAGAAGCACTTGCTGTTGCAGAACAAATATTTTTGTGGCCTGTGGAGAACCAAATCTGGGAACTGACTGAATCTGAAATTACCTGAGGAAGGAGGAGAAGGGTAGTTTGAGATGATACAGGGGAAGACAGGATACATAACATGCTTGTTAGTGCTTGTGTGGGTGAAATTGTTTGAGTTCAGTGTGAGAGAAACTGGCCAGAACAGAGCTCTTGAAGTGGTAATATATGGTTTAATGCATCTAACTAATGGGATCTGACCTGGATTGCATCAGAGTAAAAGAGGAGAAAGCAGTTAACACTTCCTCTGTTAACAGGTAGGCCAGATCATAGGGCTTGAGGGGGTCCAAGTCATCACGCATGTCTTTCATTTAAGCCCTGCTCTCTAGCAACTAGTTTTAGTTTATCAATTTCATCTTTGTTAAACTGATGAGGAAATTAATGCATGTTTATAGAGTCCATGCCACAAGTGATATGAGGAGCAGCTGGTTAATGTTTAGTAAAGTCCTCCTGAAGATGAGGAGTGGTATACAAGTGTTGTTCTGACTGTACCATTACTCTTGAAAGAAAAATGCGATTTCAAAGAATGCTTGTGTCCCCTTCATACTTGTCCTTACAGTCACCTTAAATTATCTATACCTATATATTCACCCATTGCCTAGCTAATACAGAATTATCATGTAAAAAAATCATGTATCTCTACAACCTAAAGAGAGATGTATGTCAGGTGAATGAAGCCTGGAGAGAGCCAAGCTAAGAAGCATGCAGAGCAAAGTGACTCAGATGGCAGAATGCCCCAAAGGAAGCTTTCAACAAGGGTGATTCATTAGGAGTCAAAGAGTCCTTTTTCTTTTCCTGCTCTGCTATATTTACATTTTGAAATGTGTGCACATCTCATGGAAACAGCCTTCCTAGTTAAAGTGTTGTTCTAAATAGGAGAAGAGAAATTTTGTGCTTTATGTGTGATAGGCTGTGAGGCTTGGAATACAAGCAAAGCTTTCTTTTGGGGAGATACTTGCATGTAGTCTGTAAGGTGTTACTAAAATCTTGTGCTGTTAGCATTGCAGGGATTTGGGCTGTGATTTCAATCTGCCTAAAGAAGACACCCAAATCCCAGGCTTGGATTAGTGCAAAAAGGAGAGACCTTGAATTTGTCAGGTAATCCGCACTCATTCTGGCTTTCTCAGAGTGTGCTAAAGCATCATTATAGCTGTGAATCCGTTTGCATCAAGAAATCCCTCTGAAACCAGGGTAAATGTCTTTCCATGGGGATATGGATATATGTGTGAGCCACGTGAACTACTGACACCCCCTCTCTGGTCCTGAAGAAGAGTGTCTGTCCAGCAGCATCCAAGTGAGTGTGATTTCTGCGTGGCACTCCCAGCGGTGTGCTGTGTCATGATTGCAAGGCTCCTGCTGTTAATGTGTGAATTCGATGAGGTTTCCTGCATCGGTGTTGTGCTGGCAACAGCCGCCAGCTCCTGAATCAGTTAAAGCCAGGCACGGTGTGGGCAGACTGGTAGCTGTGATTTACAGGGCTCTGTTGGATTAGAAAGCCTGTTGTCTATCAACACATTGTCCAGGCAGCACAATAGGGCAAGGTAAGCCCTGGAAAAGCAAGGTCAAAGAGCTGACAATACCATATTGTGTTGTGTGACCCTGAGCAAGTGGTTTACATGCCTTGCTTCTGCTATTCTGAGTGAAACCAGAATAGTGCTTGCTTTTAGAAAAAATGCTTTATGTTCTGTGGGTGGAAAGCATTCATCTGAGTGTGAAGTATTTCTGTTATAGAAAGAGATAATCTCCCTTTCCGTAGTTCCCCCGTTCCCAGACCTGGTTTTCGGGGAGATCAGATGCACTGGTTCCTTTTGAAGATGAAAATCTCTTTGTAGGTGTTCTGTACTTCATTCATCATGATCCATCTGGAAATGCATTTTAGAACAATCCATTTTGTTTGTGGCTTTGGCTGGATTTGCATTCTCCAAATAGCAGAGTGTGGTTTGGGCTTAATATGGGATATATGGCCTCCTTGGCTTGGTTTCAGCACAGGTTGGGGAAAACTTCTCTTTAGATTTGTAAGGTACTAGAAAAATGCGAGGCATCTAGAAGCAGAAGCTGACATGGCTGCTCACTTACAAGCAGTCTATGTGGTATGATTTGGTGGTCTCAGGCAGCCAAAATAAAAAAAAAAAAAAAAAGGAGAGTGCCTTGTGGATGATCCCAGCAGATAAAAATGGTTTGTAGTGAAGGATCAGTTACTGATTCAGGTTGCTCCTTGAAGTGGTCTCCCATTCAATATTGGTACTGTGGACTGTCAGCCTTCACTGTTTTCTTGCTCCTGCTAGTTCATGACCTTTCTCCAAATTCATAAGCTGTGGCCCAGTCTGCCAGTCTATATGGAAATGGCTTATGTACCTGCCGGGTGTGCCAGCACCTTGTCTTTCTAGGCAACGTGGTGCCTAGAAGAATTGCAAGAATTTAAGCCTGTTAAGCCACAAACTCTCTTAGAAGGTTGGGGTTTTTTGCCCTTCACTAGACTGGACTAGATATTATTATTACCTCTCCACCTACCTCCCAGCTAGCTTTCCACTGAGTGTCTGCATTTTTAGATTCTGTCTGTCTGCGGTCCAGCCCCAAGACAGTTAATTTTAATAAATAAATAATGACAAAAATAGTCTCTGAGGACTTGGCAGGCAGCAGGCCAGGGAATCTGGGCAAGTTGCCAGCAGCTCTTCCACTTGAAATCTAATGTTAACTCAGACTGTGGTGCTCACATTGGTCTGTTCAGATTCTTTGGAAAGTGCCTTTGCCTTCCCCACCTCAGATGGAAACTGTGCCTGCTGCCCAGTGCCCAGGGCTTTGGTGGGAACATGGGACTCAGCCCAGCAGTGGGGGGGAACAGGCAGCTGGGGGCAAAATGCTACAGTGTCAGCACTCCCCTGAATGAAGGCTGGGGCATCAACTCGGGCAAAACTTTTCTAAGTGCCAAAACTGCAGAAAAGCCTCAGCTGGAGCATGTGGGTCGGCCACAAGATGCAAGGAAGGAGGAGGAAACCAGCCTCTGTGCATTCTGGCACTTGCAGTGCCAACTGCTCAGTCTGCTCTGATTTTTCAACCAATGCTGCAGTGGGCTCCATTTTAATCCCCAGGGTGACTTAATCATTGTGTGATGTCCCACACCAATCTACAAGTTATATCTTAGGATAGGAGCTGTGATAAAGCTCATGCCTTTATATTCCCATTTCCTATCATGTCATATATTCTCAGCATATGGTACCAGGACCTGAAAGAAACCCATCTGAATCCTGGGCAGACAGTTACCTCTATGAAGAATGTCTGGGAAAGTATGTATCCAAGAAAGTGCATGCCCTCTGGTGAGAATTAGCCTGCCAGCAGGTGGGAAGGTTAAGAGTAAAAGAGTTTAGTTTTCCCCCTTGAAGGAGAAGTGAAGGGGTTTGGAAGAGCAAAGCTGTTTGGACATACCAGAACACAGCAATCAGTACAGTTCTTGCACTATCATGCCTACAACAGAGAAGTCAAAAGTACAAATGCAAACTTGTGCCTTCTCAGCCAACCCTGCCAGAAACACTCCCCAAACCAGCCCTGCTTTTCTCAAGCTGGTTGAGAGCTATTTTAAACCCACCAAAACGTTCAGACTTGCTCCTCTGTAGGCATGTTCCTGAAAGAGTGTTCACAGTAGGAACGGGTGGCAACCAGGTTTAACTCTAGCTCCCACGGGCTTTAAAAATCCTCACTGTGGGATAATCAAACATCCCCAGATAAGCACACACCTGCTGCACTGGTGTGGGCATGGAAATTCCAGCAAAGGCTGGTTTGGAGCATGGTGTGTTTGTTTCACTGACAAGGCTGGGCACAGTATCTCTTTTTTCCCCCCTTAGCTTTATTTTCTGTGTTAATAATGTTTGGCCTAGAAAACTGGCAAGGTAGCAAAGATAAATGCACTTTCCAGATTTCCTATCGTGCAAGCCAGTCCCTGGGGATGTGTCTGTCAGTGGTCTCACCTGGAGCTGGGAGTGTAAAATAAAGCTGCTCGCAGCTGGGGGGTGGGTGGCCAGCAGACTGAAAAGGAGGAGAAGTATTCAAAGTGCTTCTGCCTCCAACACCAGGGACAGTCTCAGGTGATACTGGATAATGAGGGAGAGGGTATCCCTTTGAATATCTGAGATGTCTACTCCATTTTAGGTCATCTAGGGGTACACATTGTTTCTGAGGGAGGCAGCATGGTAAATTGGGAGCTACCATGACACCAACTCACTTGTCCAGGGCTCTGGCTGCAGGAATGAAGGATGAGGGCTTGCACAGCTATGATGGGTCAAAGGACCTGTAGAAGAGGGAGGGACACTGAGAACATCCATGGAAAACTGTGGTTCAGCACAGACTAGGATTACAGTTCTATTTATTTGTAGGTTTATTTTTTTCCCCTAACCATGCATTAGGAAACCCATCATGCCCACTTTCATTAATTCAGCCAGTTTTTATAAAAGCCTGCCAATCTATGGCAGTGAAGTCTGGGTGGACCTTCAGGGCTTGATCTTTCAAACGGAAATGAATCATCCTGAAGCAGGCTTTAGGATTCATCAATCTTAAGTAATGTGTGGGGAAAAGCTGGTAAGCAAAAGGCCTCTGGGGTGCCTGTACTGTCAGCTACCAGATTTAGGGAGGGAATTTGCTCTGGAAGTGCCATTCCTGTGAGGAGAAGATGCAGAGAGAAAATCAATGGCCTTAGCTGCATCCCTGGAGTCTTTCAATTTTTGGGAACTCCATGCCCCTTTGCAGGGTGATATAAAACAAGGGCTCTTTGTAAATGCTCTTCTAGAGGGAGAGTCCTCAGTTTCTATGACAAAACTGAAGTGACAGGACAGGGCTCTGTCTTTTCCCCTGGCACCAGATGTGCATACTACATCAGAGAAAAAGTGAGATGATCTTCAGGGTTTCAGCATAGTATCAATGGTATGAGAAAATTGCTAGCAGCAAGCCCAGACAGCTCAGAGCTCTGACTGTGTCTCATCTCAGGGAGTCCTTTTCCACAGTAAAACAGTCCTTCTTGCTCTGTACCATTATTGGGCTGATTTGTCTTATTTGTCATGGAAGTACATTAAGTTGAATAACTCTGGTCATGGCCTGTGACCCTGCATAACCTGGAAGGTAATGGATTTCCTTTGGTTTATCAGGCATCATAGAGGAAATAAGTAAATACCCATCCTCAGAAGACTGACGTACTTTTTGTAATTGTGTGCTGTAGCAGCTCACCTGGTATTAACGTGGACATAGGACAATCCTGCATTAAGATAGGCTGGTTCATCTCAGTTATTTAATACCTAAGTACTCAGATCCTGCTGTAGTGACTGCTAAACTTAATAGTTCATTGACTTTGGAGGGTCTGGGATAATGCTGATAATATCTACTTACAGCTTCTGTTCCCTGCATAGTTGGAATGAAATGCTTTGTGTAGGTGTGGGAAGAAGGGCTGGCTGAAATTTTATACCCAAATGTATAAGGCAGTTATGGAAGTGGGAATCATAGGAGTAGTTTTGCTGATTCTGTGAAGTCTATCTTATCTATAAGATACTCCTATTCTAGGAAAGGATGGAGAGAGCTCTGCCAGGTCAGCATAAGGGATGGTGACTCTGAGATCAGCAGACTGTCAAGTTGAAGACAAAGGAGGCAAAATAATTACATCTTGGCAAAAAAGTGTAATTAGGAAAGAAAAGCCATGGCTTAGATGGCTGAGCACCCCTCCCCCTGCCATGTATCCCAGCCCTTTTGGATGGTGCTCCTTGGCGATTTCCACAGAGCAGCCCCTACTTGAGTTATCTCTTTACAAGGAGACACTGTGAGAAGACAAAAAGTGAACAGCTTGTTCTGACTTAAGCTCCCCATGCTCAGGGAAGCACAGCTTGCAGCTCATGGCGGTGGTGAACAGCCAGTTAGTTCCTGGGATAACCCATCAAAACCAGTGCTGTGCTCTGGGGTCCTTTGCTGTTTCAGAAATGGTGGTGGTCAGCTACTTGTGCTGCTACCTTTACCAAGCCCCATTATTGCTGCCAAGAAACAAACTTCAAAGTCTTTGGCAAAGGCTTTTCAGCTGTGACCAACAGCAACTGTGCATTGCTACTGACAGATCCTGTGTTATTTTCTTGATGAAGTTGCAAACACTTTCTCTCTTGATTCAGATAGCTTTTTGTCCTACTTCTCTACTCTTTTTACCAACCTTCCATCCAAGAGATTGGTCAGTTCTTTCAGCCTCTGTCTCTTTGCCAAGTCATTGCTGCATACAGGGAGAAGGGATTGTGTTTGCTGTGTTCCATCACTATTTATTGTTGGTTTGTTTCTGACTGCATCCCTGTATCCGGATCTTTTTGGTTAGTGTTCACCCCCTCTGCTTTCATTGTCAATTTTCCCTGGTTGTGTCTTTCGTGTCCCAGTGTGTAATCCTGATACCTCTAGCCACCAACTTTTTGGATTCACCTCTCTTGACTCTCCCTCTCTCTCTCTCTCTCTCTCTCTCTCTATCTATCTATCTATCTAAACTATCTTCTAAATGTCCACAGGATTAGGGAAGACACTGGCGATTTCAGACAAATAGTTGTGGTTTGCAGGCCCAGAAGGAGAGCTGTGTCTTGCAGTGGACAGGAATATGGGATAAGACTCTGATTCCTGTGCTGGCTGTCACTAAACCTCTGATTTGCAGTGGATGCATCATTGCTGATGAATGTCTGATATGTAAAATGAGAAAAAATTGTAGAACACTTTTCCTACTAATAGTGAGTCCTACAGTATTTGGGAAAAGCATGTTTTATCTCATGGAATGTGGCAGCAGTGGTAATGGTCTTGTTAAGCTTAGAAAAGCAAGGACTTTGAAAAACATAAAATATTGGTGTCACGTAAAAGGCAGCTAGACTGCTGCAGCAGCTGAGCCTAGATCCTAGCACCAGATTCCTAAATTAATGATATTGTACTAGTGAAATAATCTCAGAGAGTTGCTGAGAATCTCTGAAGATGTGCTTGAATGTTGCAATTAAAGCTGTTTACCTTTCATTTACTTGTTTAAGTTGTGTGCAACATGAAAGAGCGTGTCTCTTACCTTTAGCTATGGGGTAATGTTTGAATGTTTTAAAATAAAATAGCTTTAAAAAATCATGTTGAGGTAAACAAAAGAAAGTTCCAGTAATCTATTGCTGGTTTCTCTCTGTGTCAAATTTGCTGTTGCTTTAAATTCAACTTGCCTCCCAAATTTTTGCATTTTTGGCTCTCTGTTAAATATTTCCATCTTCAGTTCATCTTTCCATTGTCAAATGAGTTGGGAAGTCCATGCTCCAAAGGAGTATGCTGCACAACATTTCCATCTTGTGCCAATGCTCATAATTGAATATTCGAGGTAGTGTTAGCTTTTCCAGAGAAATTAGATTAATTTTGGTAACCTAACCCTTGCATGGGAATTTCCTAAAAACACTTTTTTATAAGCATTGTCTGTGTTTGGTGAAGTTTAATGTACCTTCCCTCCAGCCTATTTGCTTTGCAAAGAACATGGAGGGAAATTGGATGAGGCTCTTCTGCCTATGGCCATAACATTGGCTGAGTACCTTCTCATTTTCCCTTTATTTTCCATTGTTCCACTTTATTTTCCAAATTTATTTTCCGTGTTTGTAATCAAGTAACAATATTGATGACTGAGGCACTGTTAATTTAAATTTAAATTACCCTTAAAGGGTAAATTAATTGAATAGTATTCTTAGATCCTCTGATAAGCAATGGAGTGGCAGGTTTCTGTAGAATGTGTGAAAGTCTTTTACCTTTAATTTCTTCACTGTTGGTGACTTACAGCTATTTCCCTTTCTGCTGTCAGGTGGTGTGGTTGGTGGTGATACATAAACATTGCATCGAAGGCTCAGGAGGCTACAGTCCTCCAAACCCATAATTGAGAACTAAATTTTAGCTGGCAGCACTTCATCTCTGTCAGTGGAAAGATAGGGAAGTACCTCTATTTCCTTCTGGTTTACAGGATGCCTTGTTCATTCTTAGCCATGCAGCAGAAAGTTAATAATAGACTACTTGATAGAGATTGTAGTATTCTGTGTAACTTTTACCTTCCATATCTCCTGTATTGGAAAAAAAAAAAAAAAAGAAAAGAAATTTGGAATTATATCTATCAGCATTGTTGTGTGACCTTTAATATAGCAATAGAAACATATACCAGGAAATAAATAAAGGCTAAGTTTGATCAGCCTAAAATAAATGGATGAGAGTCCCTGGTATCAGTATTGTTTCTGCAAATAAAAAGTATCAGACATCCAAAGAAACCTTTCCTATGTCTAATCTGGATATGTTTGTATAGGTTATAGGCAGATGTGAGGTTCCATCTGCAACTAATAAACTTGCAGAAAGCTTTACACAGACAAGACCTGTGCAGATGCTGTGCAACCTCTTCCACTCCCTTAAGCCAGTGCCTCTTGCACGGGCTGAAGAGCTGAACATCCATGGAGCTATTTCAGACTCACACAGCTGCATTATGCAAATGTGATCAAGTTCCCTCTTGAAACCATCAGGATCCTTTCCATTGCCTTTGTAGGAAGTTGGGTTACCCTGCAGAGCAGAATAGCTTCTGTTGACAGTTCCACCCTTCCCTGTTTTGGAGGTTCATCAGTTTTCCCAGAGGAGTGGTATGCTTAAATGGAGATGGAAATTTGGAACTCTGCTGAATACCGCAGGTGCCATTTCCCAATTTAGAGCTCCTGGGCTTGGCTCAGTCCCTAAATCATTGCACATGGATGGAAGTCCACCTCAACTGTCCATTCTATAATAATCTCCACCAAAGTAGGCTGACCTTTGGGACCTTCACCTAAAGCTAACTATTTGACAAGGTTTTTTTTCAGAAGAACAGCATTTATCAGTAATGAAGAACTGTGTACAGAAATGAATTTACAGGCTTTGGGTGTGACTAGTGTATTTTATTGCCTTTATGTTATAACTGAAAAATACTATTGTTGTGGATTGTGCCATTTTAACTACTAAGGTTAGCAATGGGAATATTTTAAATTATTAAAATAAATGAGAAAATTTGGGCTTAACAGAAGTATTCTTTATGGAAACCTCTCAATATCATATCAGAATCTGTCCTCAAAGCAAGGTATTCTAATACAGTTGCATTCTTTCAGGAAAAAGAGTGATGCAAAGGTGGAAGCTGGTTTTTGGCTCAAGATTAAATTGGATGAAAGTCTTGGGAACTCATGTGATTACACCCCAGAATGGAATCAGAAGCTCAAATGTAGGCAACACGGGCTCCTTCTACAAGGGAAGTTGCAGTACAATGCAGACAAGCAATAGCATGCTGAGAAGCAGTTTACAGAATTTTCTTATATTTAAATAAGTAATTAAGGGGATGCATTTAGGCCTTTGCCCCAGTGTGAATCCCTGTGAAGGGATTGGAAGCTACTGATAGTGGGCTTGTGTTTCCAAGCTCTTTTCTGTAGATTAAGTCAAGGCTGCTGAAGAGCCAAAGCAACATGAGGTTTCTTGGAATACTGACATTTCCTCTTCACTGACTTTTTGCAAGTGTTTCAGAATAGCTTCTTGTTTGTGTAAATGGTTTTGTACCAGGCACTTTTCCTCAAACTTTGCATGTTGATTATCTCTAATTACCAGGGAAACCAGCTAGGCTGCCATCATCCTAAGGTGTTCTAGATGAGCTCACGATAACTTGTGTACAAAACAGTATTTTCATCTTCTAATTCTGTTCCCTAGACAAACTCCCAAATGCATGCACAGAACTTCATGAACTCTTTGAGACAAATATTTTTAAACTTTCTCTGCTGAAGGAGAAGTAGTTCCTAAATATTATAGTTGGCAAATTGCTATTCTTCTGACAGCAAGATTAGGTGTGAATTTTCTGCAAGTACCTCATTGCAATCAGTTTGAGAAGTTTTATTTTTTTTCTTTAATAGATATGAAATTGGATGAATTGTATCTATCTATTTTGAATTGAAGTATTTAGAAAATTCTGGAAGTCTATGGTCGCATTAAAAGGGAAAGTTGCTTTTGGCTGTGATACATGTTAGGCTTGGCTTATACCTGGGATTTCTAGCAGCTGAGTATTTATTTTGAAGTATGATGATGGCTTATATCAACATGTCTCTTAGCTTGTATTCAGTTGTGTGACAGCATACAGTACTATTTACAAAGACTTGTGGTTTTATATGTAAATAAATGTTTTAAGTGTTCTCATGGCCATGCAGTTTCATCCATGCTAAGGAAGTTTCACTGTTTTCCATGAGTGGCTGAGCTAGATGTATACTATATCAGGATGTTAGCAAGGTTTTTGTTTCAGGCTGTTAGATTTTCAGAGTTTTTTGTTCAGGAGGAACTATGTGACTCTGTTACATTCAAACCTCTGGTGACCCTCTCATGTGATAAAAGAAGTGATTGATGAAACTGCCAGAAAATTGTTCGTCATGCCCTCAGGCTGACAACCTGTGCTCTGGGCATTGGAGCAGGGGTGCTTCTCTCAGTACTGGTAGGAGCCATTTTCTTAAAAGCCCTATTTTCTGTCAGGAGAAGGCCAGCTGGAACACTTAAAGAAGTGGCTGAAACCCCCTTCTTACTGTGTTAATTCTATTTGAGAGGTCATTGAGGTAACAGAATGATGGAAAGTATCAAACATAATGCCTGCCTTTTAAAAAAGGGGAGAGGGGAGTGGGAAGTACTGGGGAATTGTAGATCCATCAAGTTCCTGGAAAAATCTGAGAGAAATAATGGCAACGTGCAAGCAGCTGGGTCATAACACAGAGATGAGGAACAGCCAAAGTAGCTTTGCTGAGAACAAATGGCATCCAAACAGTCACATTTCCTTCTGCAAATGCAGTACAAAAAAATTATAATAATAGTGAAGTTCTGTGTCTTGTGAGTCAGCTTCTGATTCTATCTCATACAATATTCTTGGAAGTAAACAGTATCTAGGGTATATTTTCCCAGCTGGGGTCAAACAGAAGAGACAAAAATGATTGTCTATCCCAGCACAGTTGTAAAGGAGTCACTATTGAAGAATGCACTGGGTGAGATTCTGTAGGTATGGTTTTGGGGTTTTTGGGGTTTTTTTTATTTTTCTTTTTTTTTGTGTGTGTTTTTTGGTTTTTGGGTTTTGTTTTTTTTTTTTTTTGGGGGGGGGGGGGGCGGGGGGTTGTTTTTGGGTTTTTTTTTGGTTTTTTTTTGTTTTTCCTGGAACTGCTTCCACTCAGTGCTTAGCAGAAGAGATAGAGCTATCAAATGCATAGATGACCAAATCCCTGGAAGAACTGTAAGTCCATCAGTACTGGTGGTGAGACAGCAAACCTCTCCTTGAACCTGAGCTGTTTACTCTGGCCTCTATCTGTAAGGCTACAAATAAAATCCAAACTGGTTTTAGTCAGAGATGAATATCTGTTGATCTTGTCCCAGGAGTGGAGTGGAAATTTGAAGCTGAGGTTAGCCAGACCTGCTTTTTGATAAAAACTAAGGTGACCTGAAGGTTACAGAGCTTTTCAGTCACCCCATGGCTTCCCCATATCACCCCACCAGGCTGTAGTGTTTCTGTGACCCAGCAGACATCCCATGTCATGAAAAAAGGCACATTAAACAAGCCACCCCAACAGACACAGAAATAAAATTCAGGCACTGATTTGGTCCTTAAATTTTTTTGGTTTTTCTTTTGGTTGGGTTTTTTTGTGTATGTTTGTTTGTTTGTTTTTGCTTAGTTTTCTTTTAGTCTGCAGCTGGGCTGGACAAGCATGCCTTAGTTAAAGTGATATAAGCATCATTGCATGGGCTGTTGGAAGTAATTACCATTTACAGTCAGAGACAGTCACCCTTTCTGACAGTTTGATGCTTAAAGCCATAAATTCAGTAGGGACAGGAGAAACCAGTCAAATGCCATGTATTTCTTCACACCTTGTATGACAGGCTAGAAACAGCTCTTTGACATGCTGACTTTGTTAATTTCCTTCAGCATTTGGGGAAAGCTTGGAACAGCAAATATAGATGGGTAAATTAATTTTGTTCTAATTGCTTCCCCTCTAATTAGCATATTGGAAACAAGATGCTGAAAAAAATGCAAAACAACATGGATGTCTACATTCTTAAAGGATGTTCTTGGGATTGAGAGGACCAGCTTACCAATCAGGAGGTGGTATAAAGCATAAAATGTTAATCTGAATAGTTTTGTGATACTTTTGACTTGGCCTCCAAAGAAAATCACCCTCTTTCCTTTCTCTTCCCTTCTTCTTCATTGTAACTTTCCCTTCTTCTTCATTGTAACTTTCAATTAGCATATTGGAAACAAGATGCTGAAAAAAATGCAAAACAACATGGATGTCTACATTCTTAAAGGATGTTCTTGGGATTGAGAGGACCAGCTTACCAATCAGGAGGTGGTATAAAGCATAAAATGTTAATCTGAATAGTTTTGTGATACTTTTGACTTGGCCTCCAAAGAAAATCACCCTCTTTCCTTTCTCTTCCCTTCTTCTTCATTGTAACTTTCAAAGTGTTAGTAACTTCCATTATTTTGAACCAAATAGGACCCTGTTACAGTAGCAATTTCAGATAAAATATCATGTATTTAGGCAGGTGGAGGACAAGACACCTCATGCATTAGTGCCCATTCAGACAGACATTCACTGAAAGATTAACCTCTGCCATTTTGAATCCTCAGAGAAGAAAAAAGTTATAAATATCTCAACTGCAAAATAAAAGCTTTGTCAACAATTAAAGTAAATCTCAGCAAACCAGACAGTAAGTCCATGGGAAACTATATTTATTTCCCCTGTTGATGGGGAGATGGTGTGGGCTTAGGCTCTCCTTCCAGCATTTGCAGGGCTGGAACCTGAGAACCAGAACCTGGAACAGCTCTGCAACAACTCTGCAAGTACAGCCAGGCTCCCAGCAGGCAGTTTCCTGGCTCCTGAGGATTTGCAGAAAACCAGTGTCTGAAATGTGTTTATGACCTGGCTCTGCTCCTTTTCAGCCATATAGAAGGAAAAACAGCAGAAGTGGCAGACTCTCTGCAATGCTGATCAAATTCAGTTCTTTTTAACTGGACTTCCATGTGCTGCCTTCACTGCTGAATGCTTAAGCAGTAGTTGTATTTCTCAATGATTTAAATCGTGCTTTGGTTGTTTGTCTTGAATTTAGTGATGAAAATTGAGTAGGTCAGGGGCAGCTCAGCTCCTGTGTTAAAAATTAAATGTAAGCACTTTACTTTTTGTCTTGTACAATGCCCAGTACAGCAACTCCATCACCTGTGGGTAGGCCCCAGTCTTGCTGTTAGCATTGTCCCTAGAGACACTGTGTTAATAATATCTATGTTTTAGTGATAAAGTTACCTTTGAGGAAAACATTATGAAGATATTGGAGGGATTTTTACATGGATCACTTGTTTTCACAGTGTTTGTACTACCTGTTTAGTTGTTTGGTAGTTTTTTGTTTGTTTGTTTTCTGTCCAGACTATAAAAATTTGAGGGCAGGCTACTGCAGGTAATTTAAAGGTATTTCCCTGCACCCTTAATGTAGAATGCTCTACTGTTGTGTTAAAATTGTTCCCATTTCTGCTATGTATAAAAGGGGAAATCTTAGTGTGGTCTAGCCTAGGGATGTCCAGCAGTTGCTAACAAAGCTGAAAACTTTAGCTCTACTTTCCCTGTGGTCAAAGTCTGGCAGGTCACATCTTGGAGCACACATCTGTTAGGTATTCTGTGCTGAAGATCTTTGTCGCAAAACCCATGCATCTTTCCTGTTTGAGCTGAAAGATTTGGTTGGCCAAGTTTTACCTCTGGAATGGGCATTGCTAGATGGGGGCAGGACACAGTGGGTGTGCAACATCTTTTTTCCCTCCCTGCTGGCCAACCCAAGGACATTTTACAATTTATTTTGCCTTGGGCACCATAATCAAAAGCTCCCTTTCCTTCTCCCAGGGAAAGGCTGAGGTGAACTATGCAAAGGAGAAAAAGAACCAGCAGTAGAATGCCTTGCCTTTCTTTCCTTCATGCAGTTTTAGGTGATTGAATGTGTTGCTATTACCTAGAATGAAATAAGCTTTCAACTTTGCCATCTGTAGTTGTTCAGACTACATTTGCTGCAGCTGAAAGTTTCTTTTCCTCTGATGGCTGCTTGTGGGCTTAGACAACTTTTTAGCAGATAACAATTCACTGAAGACCAATGGCAATAAGGAAGCAAATTGTTTATGCTAAAGTCCAAAAAGCTGTGGACCATGACTTGTAGTGATAGAGGGAGAAAATAGAGCATTGGTGAAATGTGAGGGTGAACTTACTAGAGGGTGGTGACTGAACCAGAGGTGAGTTTAAAACTCCTGTTTACATATGAAGATGGTGACTGAGATAGAGAAGAAAGCAAATTTTATCCCTATTTCCTCAAAATCTTGCTAAATTGCTTCCCTAGCTATTCAAATTAAAATTTTGGGATATGTGTCATTGGAACAAAACCAGATACAGGGGAGGGGGCTGAAATACATAATTTTGTTGTTCTCCTGTATGTGGTGTCTTCATGTACCTGTTTGGTAATACAAACTGAGAGAATGAATATTGCAAAATTTAAGCTCTGCTTATGAAGTATGGAAAAACAGATCCCACTTTCTGGGGACAAGCAGAAGAAGAGCTAGCAGTGTTTCTATTAATCTACAAAGAGATCTTTCCTTTGTATTAAAGTGGCAAAAATGAGTAATTCATACTGATGCTGTCTTAACGATGCTGCCTTGGCACTCAGACCGTTTCATACTTCCAGTCAGTGGCAGAGCTGGAAACAGTCCATCATTTCTGGACTCGGTTGCATATTGCTGCTATTAGTGGCTGCTAGCTCCTCTTATTAAGGTTTCTAAATGTTGTGTTAGTGGAATCTTGATAAGTCATGCCTGAATTCCAGCCACACCAGTTATGCTGGAGCTTTCACATGTTTACTTAAAAATGTTTTCCTGAATGTCTCTTTCTTCACCTTGGATCACAAAGACTCACTTTTTTATTTCAGGAGGATTCAGACTACTCAGAGAGAGTGCAATGTGACTCTGCTAGTCAAGTAAAAGGTCTTTAATAGAGAATAAATCTGAGTTTCCCTCTGTTGTCACCATGGCATTCAGATCTTTCACATGTGGACAAAGTTTTCATCTCTTAAACTTTTTGCTTTGGAAAATAATTTAATTGACAAATGCTGCTTCTTTCAGGATGCTGAATTCCCACTTGTATTTAGGTCTTGTTTTTCTCTGGATAAGGAACCAGGAAATTCTCATAGGGAAGCTTTGAGCTTAAGCAGCTTTGATAGAAATAAGAATTGAGCCTTCATGTTTGAATGGTGATCATACAGATTCAGCTCTATGTAAAATCCTTCTGAAGCAGAAACTTTATTCCTTTAGCAGGAGTTTGTTTTCAAGCTGGAATGTAAATCCCACCTGGTAGAAAGGTGTATTTCTGGAGTGATAACTCATTGCCAACCTTGAATTTCTTTGGATGGGGTCCGCAAGCCTCCTGTCTCTAATGCACAGATGTGCTTTGTGTTTGAGGGCTCAGTTACCAGGAAATTCATTATTTCTCCCTATCTTGCATCCAGAGTTAAGTAATGTAAAGCAGGAAACAAAGTAGCTGAAAAAACCTCATTGAGGAGCTGTATTCTTTCACCTGCCAAAGCAACAAGAATTGGTAAATTGCATCTTGCTAAATAGTACTGATTTGGACTTAAGCTTATCCAAGGCATTTTGATGTGCAAAACAGAAATGGTTGAAGAATGCATATTAAGCAAGCTGGAAAAAAAGCAACCTTCCCCTTTGAAATAGATCTTATCATAAGATTAAAGTAGGGCAGGTAATTTCTTTCACCTTTTTCATTTCATGATTGACTTTTATGTCCTAATGAGCTCTCATTTTGTACGGGTGAGGAATCCAGTAACTGGAACCTCTGTGCTTCCCACATGGACAGACAGAAGCTCATCTGTGGTGCAGTGAGATAGGCACTCCTGTATGCACGGGTGCTTACACTTCCCTTTGAAATCCAGAAGAAACATCAGCTCTAGTCCTTGATTCAAGGTCAGTGAAAGTGTGATTAGTGTTTTATCCTTAAGTGCATCCATCTTTTCCATTAGTTTTTAGCTTTGATGGAAGCCTCAGCAAACTCTGCCTTTAAAATGACTCTTTTGTTCTATAAGCAAATGAAAGATATTTCTGGCTCTCATGTGGGGAATTAGTGGTGGTCTTAAGTTATAAAGTGTTCCACTATAATACGCTGTTGTTGCACATCAAACTGTCCATGTATTTTACACTTACTTCGTATAAAATTGTAGAATTGGATTTGTAATGCAGCACATCAGCTAAAGACCTTTCCTCACCCTTTGTGGGTCATCAGTTATTATGCTTTTTTTTAGGAATTCCTTGCTGTACTTTCAGAATGTTCTCTTGAACATTTCAAATGAGGACAGAACAATCTCCACCAGTCGGCTAAGCAGCGCTCTTTTTCCAAGGTCCCTTCTAATATCTTCCTGATAACAGCACTTTCTCTGCATTTGTGAGAAAAGGTCACAATGGTGGAAACTGTGTGTTTGTTCTCTTGTTTCTAAGCTGTGCTATTATTTCTTTCTTCTTGTTGCTGCTGACAAGATGGTTGCCAAGCCACTTTGTCATCACTCCTGCATCCTGACAGAACACAGGAGCTGTCCCAGATAACAGGAGAATATGTCCTTCCAGCAAAACCTGAGTGACTTTATCCTGTCCCAGATTTAAACAGACCTGACATATTCTGTCCCTATTTACAAACTGGATGCTTCAACAGGACTCTGTCACAGAAGTAGCTATGTTTCTCTAGCTAGAAAACAAATGTTTCATTTTGGAAAAAACAGAGCTTAATGCTGATGGCATATCAGTAATGAATCTTGGTAAGGAGCCCATGCTGTTTATTGCTATCTGTCTTAAACCTCTGATATTGCATTGTGCTGCATGTTGAAAGACAACAAACTAAACAGAAACTGTCTGCTGGGGCTGGTACACTGAATTCGAGCAATATAATTTTACATTAAACTGCATGCATAGTTGCTCTAATTGCGGGAGGAGAAGGAAGAACAAAGAGTGAATATAACAAACTACTGGCATCATTATCTTTTGTCTACATCCCTGTGCTACAGCCAGTTACATTAATGCAAATGGCAAGAGCCTCCTTTGATGCTCTTATCAGTCTGCCTGCAGTTCCTATGCCCTGATGACTCCCAGCAGTCCATCGAGAGGCATGCTCTGTGTGTAGCTTATCATTTGGTGAAGTCATGATATCCTTCACAGCCTCCTTCCTTCACGCATATACATTAGTAAAGTATATCTATTTTACTTACATGTGGATTCTGTGGATTTGCTGGTTTGGTGTTTATTTTTCACTTAATGCTCAGTGAAAAAGGCATTTCATAAACCTCCCTGTGTACCTCAATCAGGACGACACATCTGAGATGCTGCTTCCATGCTAAACAGCCATGCAGCATTACTGATGCTCTACCTGATGCTCTACCTGATGCTCCAGGTGATTTTATACTTTCTCAGTCTCTCAGAGATGCTGCCTCCTTATGTACAGTTTCCAATCTCAAAGTTATAATCTGCTTTTAATGACATGCTTGATCTTAGAGATTCATTTCTCTTGGAAACTATGGCAAGATGTGGTGTTTATCCTCAGTCATGAGGCTTACACTTATTTGCTTCTGCTACTACTAACAAGGGAGCAGCTGTCTCTGAGGGAAGACAGGCTTAAAAAGTCTGAAGAAAATCTAGGTTGGTTTTTTACAGAGAAATATCTAAGACTACCTTTTTGAATCACAAAGCATAACTCTTTTTCTCTAAAACTTGTCAAAATTCAACATCCAGTTGACTCAGGTTTCTAAAATAATTTCAGAATATTTTAGAGAGTATATAAAATAAGATTTTTACTGGCAAAATGATGAGATAAATATAAATTGAAGGAGAGGAGAGGGGAGAAAATAGTATTCAGTAATGCTTTTGCAGTGTTTTTTATCTTGCCATCTCTTCAAAGTAATGTAAAGATCCATAGCACTAGAAATGAGTGGAGAGAGCTGCCTTTAAAAGATGAAGACTCATCACATGCTAATTTATTGCCATCATTCATCAGAATTGCATTCTGCAGTCCTGATTTTTCAACAGCCTATGCTATTGCAATAACCACATCCGTAGGGAGGAGAGCTGGGTGAACCTAGATGCAGTTCCAGGCACTTCAGATGTTTAATGTTGCTTGGAATGATACCTCGCACTGAGCTCTCTCACATCCATGGAAGTGTTTTAACCATGGGGCTGTGATGTCATGTTTTCCTTCTGCTCCCATGGTGTTTGCTTTCTGACTGCATTTAGGGAGTGCCTTCATCTAGATCAGCCAGATAGTGCAGGAAGGTGGGTACCATAATTGTAAATGTTCTTTAACTCAGTAGGGCATCTTTCATTTTTCCTGGCTGAATAAACTGTTAATTAAAACTGAGCAGGGACAGCATGACCTCCTTCTTGCCTGACACATATGCCAAAGAAATCTTCAGAGTGAACCTCATGTTCAGTGCTCAGTTGGCATCTCTCACTCAGGGTCTCACATCCACCTCCATGAAGACATCCAATGCTCAGCCCTCATTCCAAGACCTGTATCCTAGGGAGAAATGGGGGTTTGGAGACATTCACTTACAAAACTAACAGTGGGACGTAGGTGACTCCCAGTTATGGCATGTGAGTCTGGAGCACCACTTTTGTGAAATATCCAGGTGTCCGTAAGTGACCGTGTTGGGAACCCAAACATTTGGTTCTGTACTTTAAATTGCCTGAGCTGGGCTAAGGGCTTATCAAATGTGCTGGTCCCCTCTAACATTAGAGAAGACAGATAAAGGAAACCCCTGCTAGTGATTACGTACTTGACTTGACTACTTTATGGTGTCAGTCCTGAGGGACTTGGAAATCATGTGAAATAACCTAATAATACTTAGCATTAGTTGGGGAGGATCAGAAGGGGCAGAAGCTGGCATGGCATTTCAGGAAGTTTGGGCTTCCAGGTATGAGTTTGCAGGTAACTCCAAGCATTCCACAGCAAACTGGCAGTGTGCAGCCTGAATATCAGTTCTCTCCCTCTGAATGTTTTAGCACCTTGGCTTGTTTGCATCCATGCCTGGGGGAAAACCTGCTCCATAGCAGAGCTGAGTCCTCTCTAGCAGTGGCGTGGGTGGTGTGAGCTAGTGAGTAAGTGACACCACAGAAAGATGACACCTTCCTGTACATGACATGGAAACTCTGGCTTCGTATTTCCGAACGGGCAGCAACAAGGGACCTGTTGTTTGTCTCAAAATCACCTGGAGAAAAGGAAGTTACTTTCATTATGATAAGTGTGCTTTAGAATCAACAATTGATTGTCTTCTACATTCAGATATTTTAAGTGGACTGTCCTGCTCCAGTCCTAAACTATCTTTATTTTGAGTTATCGAGTCTTGGTGGCTGCAATAAAGATATTACTTTTGGCTTACCTCTCTCTGTTACCAGTTGAGTTAGTGGATTGCTCTTAAAAACTGTGTTTTGCTGGGCAAAGAAATTCATTTTCTGCAGATATTAATTTGTCTGACTAAATGAAAACCTACTTAGTAAAAAAGCTACAGAGTTCCTTGGTAAAAGGTTAGGATAAATTAGGACTAGCCAAATGTCTGTGCATTTTGATAATATGGCTGTCTCCAAAAAGGCTTGATCTTTAGGGGCCGTTGTGTGAATATGTGATTTACTATTTCTACTACAAAATAAGGCCCTGTGTAATTAATTAATTGGCAGTGTTTGTGTATCAGAATGGTGTCCTTTAACTTTCCAAGGGGGATATTAAGACAAAGTCTTGGATAACGATTAATTGTGGGTAGGTCAAATACATCTTTTGGTAAGTACCGCATAGTGTCTGATGATAAGGAATCTGAAATTTAAAAAAGGGGACAACAAGGAGCGTTATTTCTGACCAACAACCAGAAGATGGATTGTTCTGTGTCTATGAAGTCTTTATTAAAGAGCCTGGAGTACTCCTGGAAATGTGATGGCAGACTTGGCTGTAGGGAAGCATCAGTGTTTTGCAGTGGAAAATGTTATGCTTGTATCTCAGTGGTACTGGGGTGAAGCTTGGAAGAAGGACGGGTGACGTGGCATTGCCCAGTAGCTGGCTGAGTGAAGGTCATGATTTCCCTCCGAGCAGTGCCAAAGAGCAGCTTTTCTTTTCATGTGCTGGGAACTGTGTGTCAAGGGCCAATGCTGCAAGTTCCTCTTCCAGAGGATTTTGCAACCCTCTGTTAGAGAACTGAAAGGCTGTTGTTCTTGGATAAGATTTCTTTTGTGACAAAGCAATTCCATGCAAGCTGAAGGTTGTTTTATCTGTCTAGTGGCAGATCCCAGAGTCTGCTGTCTGAAAGAAGCCACCAGCAAAGCTGCTTTGTTGGGCCTCAGGGAAACAAGCAGTAGACAGTGGTCTCTGTCTTCAGCAGATGAGCAGGTGAGTGGAAAAGGCACTTGCTAAGCCAGTAAGGAATTTGACTAGAATCAGACTGAGGGTCTTCTAAATACTTTGCTGTTGATTCACCTAAACAGGCTTTTCTTTTAGATAATGTACAAGGTGCTTGAGCCTTTGGTGTTTAGCTTGGTTATCTGCCTGGTGGAGTTAGTATCTTTCTGCATGTGGGTAATTTAGATGGCTCCTTGTGGGTGCTGAAGAACAGAAGTTACTCTGCAAAGCTGCCTCCCTAAAAGTAAGTTATATTTACTTGATGATTCAGAGCTTTACATGGCACTAAGAGCAAGTGACTTAGAATGGGCTTGGAAAATAATTCCCTTCTGCTGGATTGGAATGTGTCTGGCTAACTTAGAATGTTCATCTTGACATTAAAAGAGGAGTAACTCTACAGAGAAGAGAACGGATGCTTGGAAATGCAAAGGCGTTTTGAGCTTTTTCTGTTCTTTAGTAGGTCTGAGATCTGTATATACAGGCAAATGGCAACACTTGGCAAGCTTAAATGCACAGATCGCTGCATATTTTCTTTTTACCCTCCCTTTATGTGTACTATGCATTGTTTATATATGGCAACCACATCAGTGAGGAGCAAGCTCCATGAATTGTGTGCAGAAGATGTGATAATAAAGAGCCCAGACTGTCCATCAGACATCACTTATTTGGCTCTTTAACAGCCTTTCAGTGTTGGAGTATCTCTGTGCTAACCATGTGCTCAAAGTCTACTGATATCTGCTCCCTTTCCTTCCTTCCTTCCTTCCTTCCTTCCTTCCTTCCTTCCTTCCTTCCTTCCTTCCTTCCTTCCTTCCTTCCTTCCTTCCTTCCTTCCTTCCTTCCTTCCTTCCTTCCTTCCTTCCTTCCTTCCTTCCTTCCTTCCTTCCTTCCTTCCTTCCTTCCTTCCTTCCTTCCTTCCTTCCTTCCTTCCTTCCTTCCTTCCTTCCTTCCTTCCTTCCTTCCTTCCTTCCTTCCTTCCTTCCTTCCTTCCTTCCTTCCTTCCTTCCTTCCTTCCTTCCTTCCTTCCTTCCTTCCTTCCTTCCTTCCCCATTGCACTGCCATAATGTGATGCATCATGAAAAATGGATCACTGCAAATATTGCTGATACTCTTGCTTGAGACAGTGAAGGGCATATACTTTCTAGTGCTTGAGGTTTCTCTGTCATCTTATGCTCTGAAACAGAACTGGCACTAAATTGAGTGTTCATTTCATAATTTGTTGGGTTTAGCCTTGTTTCCATAGGAGACGAGCACGCAAGATGAAACTTCTGCATATATTTTCCTTCCTTCTTCTTTTCCGCTCCCTTTTTTAACCAATTGGCCAATCACAGCCAAATTTTACAGGCTGGTGGAAGTCTCAGGGATAACTGTGTTACTACAGATGAGCTTCTTCCTGTGAGCACTGAAAAATCTGCCCAGGGCAGAGCCTTTGCAACACGGTGCCAGCCATGGGAAGAGCTTTGCTGGAAGCTTGTGCTGTGAGGTATCACTGAGCTGGAGTTGCAGATTCTCAGGAAACCAGCTCCTTGATTTCAGGACTCAAGGAATTACATCTTCCATATCAACTGGCAGCAATACCTGTGTTTGTAGCTTGACTTATATTAGGATTGTGTTTATGTGCAGCGCTCTGTAGCGTGAGGACCTCCTGTTGGAGACTAAACTGGAAGCCAGTTAAGCCCAAGGCTGGGATCTCAGAAGGGCCTCCTGGGTATGTGTGTGCTGTCTCTGTCTCATTCAAACAAACAAATAAATCCTCCTTCAGTTGTTCTTACTGTTTAAAATCTCTAATTTTTGTTATGACATCTTTATTTTTTTTTTGCAAAATAGAAATACTGCTGAACAGTTTTTCAAAGCAGCAGCAATCCTACTTATACTCCTGGGCTTTACAGTCTCATCTCCATGATGCATAGCCTCCAAATGATTTTTTGTCCCATTTCTGCTCTTTGCCTGTCTTGATATTTTAAATAATTCCTCTGATCTTGAGGTTTTCAACCAGATATTTTCTCCTGATTTTTTTCTTTACTCTCTCTTTAATTACTTCAAGTACTTTGAGAGCTGTTTTCACTGCACTCTGCTTCAGGCCTAAAATGCTATGTAAAACTAAGACTTTGTGATGCAAAAGCTGGTTTCAGTGGCAGTGTCTGGAGGGATTTCTGTTTTAACAGTGTTGATAGTGCGCTGGGATGCTGGTGTGAGCAGCTCTAAGCCAGGGTTTAGTGTCTACCAAATACAGGATAGTTGGGTCTTTAATTAAAAATGCTGTTCATATTTACTAAGATCCAAGTTTATTTCTTTAGCCTTCCTTTCTTGTGTTTGTTTCACACTCACCACTGTGACACTGGGAAATCATAGAGACCTAAGCCCATCCTAGTGCATCACAGCCTCAATCCTCTCTTCTGCACTAGTAAGGAAAAAGCAGCATCTTCTTTCAGCTGATGAAATCCCAGTTCTTTTTTCAATCTCTGCTTCATCTTGGCTCACAGTGCACATTGATCAAATACATTTTAGTTTCTTTTTTTTTTCCATTCTGACTTCAGTTTCCTTATGTACTCTTCATGTGATCCACAGAACCATCTCAGGATGTCCTGGCTGCAATGGAATTAAACAGTTTCTGTAAAAATGAAAGCCTCAATAATAGGAAGGTGAATGATGACAGATGAAATTGAGATATCAGGATTGTCTTTTATTTGGGTCTTTGAAAAGCCTGGTCTGTATTAGGATTACTACTGTATTGAACACAGGCAAAGTTTCTCAATCTTGCTTTACTTTAAATGAGGTGAGATACCATTCTGCTACTCAGCTCAAGGTAAATCAAATTCCATGAACTTCACATTTTTAAGTTATCCCCACAGAGCAGTGAATGGGAGACCAGATTCTGAATAATCAAAACAGCCTTTCGTCTTCCTGCTTGGACACCACCAGCCTTGCACAGCCTTTTCCACAGCTTCCCCCGTTTTGTAAGGCTGTGCTGATCTCTGCTGATGGAGAATCAGAGTGTTTTGGACGAGTCATGTGGTCATGTTCTCCTCTTAGTCATAACAGGAGAACAGATGGGTTTCTTCCTTTGGGCCTCTCTGGCAAGCTCCCTTGCAAAGCTCAGTCTCACTTTCGCTCTGTCCCCCAGTTATATTCTTGTGTGTGCTCCACTGTAGCTCAGCAGAGATGTCCTGAAATCAGAGTGACAGAACTGGTGTTTCTGCCCAGGCATACAGAACTGTGCTTGAGTGTGCTTAACAAACTGTGGAAGTTGCTCAGCTTTGCATCACTGTACAAACATGAACCACTTCTGTCCCAGAAAAGAAAAAAAAATTCTTGAGATGCTTTTTCTCTGTCGTCCATTGGCAAGAAGCTGTGACTTGGGGAGGTTCTGTGATTCCTGTGTTTTTGTAGCAGAACAGCAGCAGGAGAAAGAAAAGCTAAGTCTTCTGGCTTGGAGTTTCTATCTTTGCTTAGCGGTGAGAGCTTGTCCTCACTTGAAGTTTTATCTTCGTGGTGCCTAGAGAACAGCCTTACATAAGGACCTATGTGCAATTTAGTCTTTGTCACACCTTGTTGGCTGCCTAGCTTCTTTTTCATGACTACTGTCTGCTCTTAGTTCACATGAAGGCATTTATTTCTCTGCTCTGCATCATTCTTCACCTCTTCTGAGCATACAGCTCAGCACAAGGTGCACAGTAAAGTGTTGTGTAGTGTATTTAAGCATAAGAAATTATCAAATGCAATGTTCTTAGGCTGAAAGAGCTGGATGTTTCTTCTCTACGTTTTTTTAATGACTATGTCTCTCGAAGTTTTAATGGGGAATTGGTTCCATATAACAATTACACTGACGTTTCAGAGGCATAAGGGCATGGTTTACTTAAAATGTCAACATCTAAAATACACTGATGTTCTGCTTTAGTTTTGGATGAGTATCACTGTGTTTCAGCTTTCAGGAATCATTTATTTTCATTTCACTGTCACTATGGCTGGCTTTCAGCCAGCTTTCACAATTTTGAAGGAATTATTAAGGACAACATTCTGAAGATAATAGCATTTATGAGATAAATTAATAATGATGTGGTATAAAGCTTGTATTGCAGATAGTTTAAGAGTAGTGCATTATTTGCTGGCAGAAAAATCACTTCAGTGTAGTGTATTCTGAATGACTGCTAATAAAAGGAATCTGCACCCCACTATGACATGTTTAGGCTTTAGAGGCTCTAAAGACTTCAAATTTTGGCTTTCTTTTCACGTAAAATTGGCTTTTGCTGCTTTGCATCCTGATGTAAATTTCAGATGTTGTTCTGACTGCAGGATGTTGATAGTGTAGAGGTTGTAGTCCTCACCTTCAGAAACATGAGAGCTGTCCATTTGACCTTCCACCAGCGGGTGTGACATGGGTGTGCTTAGTAAATGAGTGTAGAAAACAGGGGGGAAAATGGTTTTTATTCTGTAAAATGGGGATATTCTAGAAACCTCTATGACTTTGAATTGATAACATCAAACTGAGCATGTATGGGTTCCAGTGCAGGGAAAGAGAACCCTGTGTTGCCCTGGGCATGGCAGTGGAGGAGCCATAAGGACTCCATGTGAGAGGAGCTGTGCCTTCAGTCCCACCAGATCACCTCATTCCCTGTGTGTGCCAGTATCCAGCCTTGCTCAGGAGCCATCCCTTCCACAGTGAAGGGAATGTGCCTGTGGTTGATAACTTTTTGCATATCTGTACAAAAGGACATGGACTGAATTGCTGCAAACTCCCAGCTGGGAAAGCCCTGCAAAGAGTAAGTCATCATCCACCACACTTGTGTTCAGACTTACAGCTTTAACTCCTAAATAACACATTGTGTGAGCACCAGCTAATTTTTGCTTTAATCTGGGATGTTGTACTGATGAATTAGAGAATCTTCATGTGAAATAGTCAGTTTAGATTAAAGTGGGTCCTAAATGATAGTTAATTACCATTGTCCTCTCTAAGCCATCACAATAAGGGACTACCTGTGTGGTAAAAATGTGCCTTCTGTTTCCAGCTTGAATATCCTGTTTCTAAAATTCTGATGATTGGGATGCTTCAATGGAAAACATTCCAATCATATTCTGCCTTTAGCTGCATGACTCAAAGCTCTGTGGTATCAGTGCTCTTTTCTGCAGATGAATAATTGTCTCTCCATCTTGCTTTCATTGAGCTGTGGAAATGAGCTCCTTATGATCACTTCTCAAGATCAGATTATTCTCATAATTTTTCCTTGAAATCTTTTCAGACTTTGTCTTTTTTTTGTGCAGGCTGGACTTTAGAGTAGGAGGGGGCTTTGAGTAAAAGGTATGCCAGGACAGTCCTCCTACAGTCCAAGGCAACCAGGGGCCACTGGGCCAGATACAGGACCTAGACTTGCCCAAATTGTAGTTTATTGCATTGATGAACACAGGACTATTGTCAGTGTTGAGATCCTCAGCACAGAGAGGGGAATACTAAATTCCCAGGAAAGTTTGTATGATTTTTTGGTGGTTTTTGGTTTAGTTTTGGGTTTTTACTTGTTTGTTTTGGTGGGAAATTTGTTTGTTTGTTTGTATTTTTGTTTGATTTGGGTTTAGTTTAGTTGTTTTTTTTTTTCTTTTTAAAGAAATGTGGAATATGCCTTATTAGTTCAGCATACAAATGGGTGTAATGTTGTTTCTTCAGCTGACTGCAGGTTTCCAGACAGTACATGTTTCTCATGATGATAACAAGTTGATTGATTGAGATGTTGCAGCTTAGAGAACATGCTTGATTTCTAAGCAGCATTATCTCCACACCTTTTTCATGCAAAGTTCTGATTCACAGATCAAAACCTTGCTTGAGACAGGTCTTAAAAGGCATGGAACTGATCTTAGGGAATTTGTGGAACTGTTTTATATTAAGTTTATATGTAATTCTGAGCCCTATTTGAGAAGTAGAAAAAAAATGCTTATGAAAAAAATACTCTTCCATAGCTCTGTAGGTTTACTGAGGAATAAAATACAGTTTAATGTTAGTCTCTAGCATCTTGTCACAAATACACAGCTTGAAAAACCTCGTGTTAGGGTTTGGATTTTTTTCTATTTCTCTCCTCCTCCCTTCTCCTCTCTCTGCTGGCAGGTGGTCATTTGCCCTATGGTCTTTATCAAGTATGGAAATGTGTGGGTGATTTCATTTCCAAATGGATTCAGAAGAGAGCTTCCACCCACTCAGAAATGACAGTCACATGGTTTTATTAGCCTTCAATTTTCACAAACCTGCAACTCCTAGTGGCTTAGAGAATTGCTCTTTGAATCAGCAAGGCATTAGGATGCTTGGCTAACTAAGTGATTCGAGCAATTGAAGGTGTTTTTGTGCTTCTCCTTCCCCTCTCTGCTCTTTCCCTAAATAAAGGAGCAACTTATTCCACAACTGTATTCTAGGCTTTTAAAAATCTCTGTGGGGTAATAAGAGCCATTGCTGCCTTTTATGTGTGAAAATAACACAGCAAACAATTGATTCTAAATTAAAATTTGGAAAAATGAGTCAAATCCCTGTAGAAAAATAACATACGTCTGAAAATGCTTCTTTTGTAACAAGGTAATGTCAGATTTCAGAGTTCTGAGTCAACGAAATTGTCATTGAGTCAACAAAATGTGCCAGACAAATGTGTAGTTTTACTGCTTTTTGCCCTAATGTGATTTCAGATGCATTTTTTTAAATATCACCTCCTTCCCTCCTGCCTTTCATTCCAAGTGATCTGCCAGGCCTGCTAATTGAAATTAGTTTCCTAAAGTGCTGATATAATTTGTAAAGATGGTAATGTTCAGAAAGAGGAGACTCTGGCAACTCTTGCAACTCTGCTTCTTACTTTGACAGCTAGGAGAAAGGTGTTTTGTGTCAAGACTAGGTTAGTAGGATGTTGAACAGATGGTAAATGGCAGTGCATTTTTAGCAGTTCTGCAGATGAAGATCTAATACTGGTTTTACGGGTGAGGGGAGACAGAGACATGAACAAATGAAGCCCTGCAGCAACTCAAGGTTACAGTTGAGATTCCAGATCTGTCTTGTAGACTTTTGCTGACTGTATTTTTCAATACTTTTCCCCAAAGAAAATCTTTCTCTGAAGAGGGTAATCTTTTCCCTTCTGTCCATAGCAGCTTACTGTCTCCAGTTAAAAGAGTTGCTTAGAAATAAATTCATTACAACGGATAGTTTTCTGTGGTGGCAAAACACTGGGGAAAGCTCCTGGGCAGTTATGGAGATAAGCGTACCCCCAGACCATGGGGAACCACACAGCAGGGAGAGGTTAAGACTTTTTCAGTCCTGTGGAATTTCACTGGATCTCCAGGCTTCCTCTGTTTCACATTTCTGTATTCAGAAACTGCCACAATGAAAAATATGTTCCACAGGGAAGAAGAAAAATTAACTTTCTGGCAGTGAAATAGCATGCCTTTTGCTGCAGAATCTCACTGCTCTGAATTTAGAGATAGAAATACATGCCTTCATAATTGGCAAATACAAATCTGAACCCCTTCTTGTGGTATTTTTTAGATGTAGAAATAATCCTTTTATGGTCAAGCCTGTATTCATCTTCCAACAAAACATGGAAACCTTTCCAGATGTAAACACAGCCCTCTCAGCTTTGATGAGTACCCCACTTGCCATGGTTTTCTTGTAAGGCAGGGAGAGAGAAGACGGGCCACACAAGCCATGGGGAGTTGTGACTGCTCCCTTGGAGCCACAGTTAATACATAAGGATGTGAGGAGGCCAGGCAGCACCCACAGGTCAGCCAGTAGGAATGGAGAATTCAACTCAAATCCCTCCCAGGAGGGAGCTACTGGCCCTTGCTGGCAGGCCACTGCACTGTCCCTGGCTACGTTGCACGCCTGCTTAGAGCTCTTGGGACTGGCAAAGAGGGAAGTAGGTGCAGCTCTGCTGTCATGTGCTCCCGCAGACTCTCCTGAAGCCCCAGCATACGTAGTCTGCCGTTCCCTGCCTTCAGCTGGCACCTTGGGAGGTGCAGATGGGAGGTGTCATGATGGACAGGCTGCTCTCCTACCTGCTGCTGCTCCGTGGGTTCACGGCGCTTCTTTGCTCTCTTTTGCATTACTTGGATCTTCCAGCTGGTGTGAGAAGTTACAAAATCTGAGTTAAAGCTGATGAGGAATCGTTGCACTTCTTAATGAGTGGAGCCAGCCCCATTTGGGTGAAGAACTCTTTCTTGACCAGGGACACCTAGCAAGGCAGAGACTGGATAACCAAAGGAAAGCACCAAGTCAGCCTTGTGAGGCATTGAAGAGAAGCAATACCTTTCCTTTTTTAAAGCTTTTCTAAAGCAGTTTCTTCCAGGCTGGCTGTGTTCACCTCAGAGCGTGGCAAAGGATGCACAATGCTGTGTCTTGTTTCATACCTCAGTATTCTATGATATTGCACAAATCAATGCCAGTCCTTTCACCCTGACTGCACACAAAATAAAATAAGTCATGGTAGTATGCAGGTAGTTGCTGCATTGGTTGGTGCATTTCTTTCCCATCCATTATGCTGTTTCCTCAGGCAAAAAAGTGACACTCAAAAAGGGACCCATGACTTGAAGTACATACAGCTGTACAGGAGAAAGCTGGTTCAGGGCTGGACCTTAGCATGAGGCTTACAGAGGTCACTACAATGCCCTTGTGCCAGTTTATTAAAGTATTTGCTTCTCCAAAGTTCAGGCAGCTGAAATGAAAGCAAATGGTATGAAAGGAATAGGCTGTGTCCTGATGAAGAATAAAACTCCTCTTTCACCTCAGTTTTCTTTGAATGAAGAGTATCATTGCTTGCAGTTGCTAACCTGCAATGTTCTTCCAAATCACAATGGGAAGGGCAGCAATAAAGTTAAAATTATTAGCCATGTTTGTGCAATGTGTCACTGATGCTTCGTGACTATATTTTTGTGTGCATTTCTCTCAGATGATGGTAGGACTTCAATTATACAAATAACTGATATCCTAAAGCTATAAAACATGTGTTGCTGGTAATTCTGCTTATCAGCACAGGACAGTTATGCCTCGATTTATTACTTTAACTCAAGTTGTTTGGCAGCAATGCTGAACGATACTGTATGCACTTGCCAAGGTCTCCTAAATTATGAGTATCATAAAAAAAATCTTTTCAGTTATTGAGAAAAATAATTGGAAAATTAAAAGGTCAAAATTATGCTATGAAAAACCATGAACAAATTTTTTATCTGTTTCATGTGACAGGTCATCCTGATATTTGCTTATAAGCCATAAAACAGGACTGATCCTGTTTGGGGAATAATTCACTGTAGTCATTTTGGGAGAAGCTGGTGTCTCTCAGTCTTTTCATATGTTAAAGCTTTAAAGAAATCCAGTGGTGGTTATGGTACTGGGAACATATACTTCACCGTAATTCAGAATATAGAAAAGGGAGAATGATGGGTAGGAAGAAAAACTTCTGTTATCAAAGAATATGGAAGTATGTCTGTTTCTATAGGTTTTGTCGTAACATGTATAGATTGGTTAAAATCTCCTCTAAATTTTCTGCAGCACAGCCTTAAAAAGAATAGTTTGTAGAGAAAGACCCCTCTGAAGTACAGTTAGCTCCTATTGTTTCTTTTCAAAAGCTTAGGAATACAGTTCCTGCACGAATGCCTGGATGGTGCTGCGTTGGCTGTGATCGAAGGCTGTGGAATGGAATTTCTGGTGAACAGTGGAGGAGTTATTCCCACAGGAGAGTGGAGAAGTACTGCAGACTTCCCTGTGATGTTCAGCAGCATATTCTGCTGGAAGTTTTACTTCTCAGGAGAGAAGGTTGTAAGATCAAACCTGTAACTACTATGGCAGACAGGGAGTGCATTTGCCAGTTATGAAGACAATCTATTTCTACCTCTAAATTCAGTGTACAGGGAATGTACCTGAGTGTTCCTCTTAAAAATTATGTTGAAGTCATGAAGTTGAGTAGATTTGCTTAAAAGTGATGAAGATTTAGTTGCTATCATATAGACCATCAGTAGTGTTAAAATGACAACAATTCTGGGTACTGAGACAATGTTGAGGATAATATATCCATTTTGGGGGGTTGCTAAACTATAGCTGTGAACCTTTGGGAGTGTGTGTGCATGCAGCTGTACAGTGCTACAGTTAGAATATGTGGTACAGGGAACTCTCAAATACAATCTGCAATGATCTCTCCATGTTTTGTATGTTATTTGTCCACTGGTTTTCCTGTCTCCATCAGGTTTAGAGTTGTTGAAGTTTGTTTCTAGAGAGGTAAACCAAAACACACAACTTCTCATAATTTTTTTTCAATAAATGAACTGTCTTCCATGCTTGATCAGTCTTAGTCTAACTTCTTTTAGGTACCAAATCACCTGGTAGGATGGAAGTGACTGAAGTGATAATAGGTGAAGGGAGTAAGTTTTTATTGAATATGCTCTTTTAGCTGGAGAAGCAGAGAACTAAATCATTTGACAGTACTTCAGTGAAGTTTTATGTATTTGGTTTCCTATTAGTTTCTACTATGTTTAACTGAAAGCTAAAGATACTGATGAATCTGAAAGGACTGAATAAGTCCTGAGAACTTTCTTGGATCAGTTAGTCACTGTGTGTGTACACATGCCAATGTGTAAAGTTGTATTGGGCTATTTTTAACAAAATGAGTCAGGGAACCTGTTATCAGAGAAATGAGTACATTCAATGATTAAGCTTTGGTAGGTGAAAATACAGAGGAATATACTATTCCATAAGACTGCTTGTGCTGAGTGGGTTTTGTGTTGCTGTGATAGAGATAAGTGTCTTGTATCTGATTGATACAGATAGAAATACATATCTAAGTCTTATTTCATTTAAATATGTAAGATTCAGAAGGTGGAGAAGTTCAGCTTTCTCCTCTGGTGTTTCCTTTGATGTAAAATTCACATATAATAGAGAAATCTGACAATAATGTACTGATACAGAGAAAGCCTTATAATGGACACCTCTGTCTCACTTGGCAGTTTAGTCAATGCAGCAAGTCTTTTTTAGTTCCTATTTTTTGTTGGACTTTTTTGGTTGGTTGGTTGGTTTTGGTTTGCTTTTTGGGAATTGTTTTGCCAGTGTTCCACTGGGTCTGTATCTGTCATTTTCTACCTGGGGAAGTGTCTCAAAAGCTATTCCTAACATCGTGTTTACAAAGGCTCCCTTGGAGGCACAAGAGTGTTGGCAGCAGGAAAGCAAGCCAGAAACATGTCTGTTTCTGGAAACACAAAACCTGAGTGTCTGCCAGTGCACAAGCCCACTGGATTTATTGCTTAAGAAAGGAGGATCCTGAACAGGAACAAGCATCCAAGGAATGGCCTGGCACATTGTTACAAGGGAAGACACAAAGTCTCTTGGGTATAAATACAGTAGATTTATGTTCTTAACTGCAATACTGGACTTGGTGATTAAATTCTTTCCTCTTTTGCAAAGCTATTCTTTGAAGACTTTGGATGGAACAAAATTGTGTCCCTATATACTTCTTTTCTTGCTGCCATTTTTTTTTTTTTTTCATTAGGAGCCTCTCTTGTTTTCACCACCAAAGAAGTTAAGTGGGTTTGGTTTTTTTCTTGTTTACTTCCTTTTGTATTATCTGTGTCTGTAGTTTTGGGAATGAGGCTGAGCTAACTGAGCCTGTGTGGGTGAGGTGCAGCATTGAAGGATCCAATACAGAGCTGTCATTCTTATAAATAGTCCTGACTGCCCAAGCTTGATGGCTTTATAGCTTGATAGCTATAATGCTATGGCTTGATAGCTTATGGGGTGTGTCTGTGCAGACCAGTGTGGGTTCCCCAACATTTATCAGATTGATTTTCTGTCTTGCTGCCAAAACTCCTTTCTGGAAAGAGCTTTCCGAGTTTTTACCAGGAAAAAGTGTGAAGTTGTTGTTAACATTTTTATCGAAGCAGAGATATGCTGATGGAGGTGGAACACAGCAGGACTGAACATGGTTCTACAGCGCCGGAGAAATCTGTGGTGGTAGCTCTGCCACAGGCTCCTTCTGCCATTTTGGACAATTTGCACAAAAATCTTTACCTTTTCTGCTTATTTAGATAGTGAATCCTGCAGGCCATGAATATCTCATTGTAATGATATATTAGACAGGAAAAGTTCTTGATGTTGTATCTATGGAAAAATCTTTCAGAAACACTCATTTTTTACCCCATTCTGTTCCCACCAGAAGTCAATAAGGCCGTTGCCTCTTACCTATAAAAGGCTCAAGGGGAGTGAATTTTAAAACAAGATAGAAAGAGTCCTGATGGTTCACCTTGTGCCTGGAAGACAGCTCTGTGGTGATATACTGATGTGCTGGCATCCTTTTTATCCTCCCTTAATTTATCTGTTTTTACCCCACCCATCTAACTACAACTCGGACAGATATTCACTAGGTTACAAAAAATGTGGTTTTAAAGAAGTAATGCTGATTAGACAGTTCCCTAAATAGTACTTGCATTAGGAATAAAGTTTCTATAAAAGCTAACTGCTGTCATTTTAAAATGTTTTTCTTCCAGTGACAAACAACAGATTGCTTAAATTATTCCTAAATGCTTAAATTTATATCTAGTTATAACCTTTATTGATCTTCTGTGTTGCAAACTTATTATCTTATTTTCAGCAGGTGGGAGTACAAGTGCAGTGTGCAGCAGCATGTGCCTTGTGTGTAGTGGGTGTGCTACAGGAGCAAACAGAAAATCCTTGGTATTCATGAATGTGTATGTGTGTTTAAACATGGCAGAGATTAACAGGGAAAAGTATGTGTTTCTTTGGAAACTGCAATTTCTTCACACAATTTCTTCTTTAAAACAAAAATGAGGTGGAACAGGATGCTTTTTGGGGTGTGTGTGATAATCTAGTTTCTGATAGAGTTTTGACAGTGTTGCACAATTATCAGTTACAGCTATGCAAAGCTTTTTCCAGTTGGCAGCTGTGGTTGTAATTTATAATAATGACGACTTCTTAATGTTTGTGACTTGCATTGGACCAACCCCTCTGGCAAGTGAAGTTTAGCTCTATTTATGCAGCATGAGCAGCACAGGCAGGAGCAAAGAGGCCCATCTCCAGGTGTCTGCTCCTTGACCTGGAACAACGAGCCCTGCAGCTTCAGTTTCCACACCCACCCAGGTCTTGGCCAGCCATGCTAATAAGAATGGCAGTTATTTTTATGGACAAATTGCCAGGGAGAAATCTGTCACCAGACCAATGTCAGAGATTAGCTGTCTGAGCCGTGCTGCACAGAGGAATTGTACTGGGCGGTTCTGCTGCACGAGGCAGCCCTAAACCACTTGCTGGGCTTCGATATCCTTTTCCTATGTTGTGGGATCATTTTCTTTCAGAGGAAAATGTAGGGTAAACACACTTGAAGGAAAGTGCAAGACATTGTTTATTTTAAGAGTGTTGCCAGCAGTAATACAAGCCTATCCATTTCTCTTGACAAAATGCAGTCTCTCATGAGCTTAGTGGGTTTAAAGAACATATTGTGCTACACAAGGTATTAAAGGTTTCCATGGAAATATCAAAATGCAAAATACATTTGCTACCTTTTAAAAAGTTTTCTTGATGACCTTTGCCTATGAAACTTTTTGATTGGAAACATGGGGAGAAAAAGTTAAAAAGTAGGATTATTGGAGCTTCTGTAGCTCTCTGGGTTGTTAATTTGTAAGGGTGCAAATAACTGTTTGCTATATTGACCAAACTCTCATTTAATAGAACTCTGCGTATGCCTGTGGAGTTCAGCCAAACTCCTCCTTTGTATGTTTTTTCGTTAATCTGTGCTAAAAGCATCCTTTTCTGTGGATTGCACTGGGGCTGACAGCCAGTGTCCTGCTGTGCTATTTCATCTGCTGCTTGAATGATATCTTGATCCACAGAACAGTGTTTGTTATATGGTATAAGGGTCCTCAGCTCCTTCACTCAGCCACTGTTACATGAACTGGTTGCCCAGTGTTAAGATCACAGAAAGCTTAGGGATTGACTCAGAAGTGCTGATTCAAATCTTGCCGTGATACAAAAGGTACCCAGCTAATTTGGTAGGCTTGACTTCAAGTAAAGCTTTTAGATTTCCCTGATGAGCAGTGCACCACACAGTGAGGCTGGTCTCTGAAGAATTCATCCCTTGCTTCCCCACTTTCCTTTGCCTTTACTTTCCTGTAGCTGGTGAACAAATCTCTGTAACTTAATTTCTGTGTAGTGTAAGGATGATATGGGATGGTGACTGCAGGTGGGAAACAGCCAGATCCTGGGACCAGAATCCAAGGTGAGTGAGCTGTCTGCCACAAGAGTCTTCAAATGATACAGTGATTTGAAATTAAAACAAATTTAGTAAGTTTAAACTTTTGTTAGTACTGAAGCATCATGGCATTACTTTGATCCCTCTTGCCCACTAACCTCTGTTCTGTTAGTCATGTAGCCATAGATATTAAACTATAATTTACTTCAGTTAGACATGATTATTATTTTACAGTCCTGGAGTGTACAGTAAGATCCCGACCTGGGTAATGGCTTCTCTGCAAAACACTGATTCACATTTCACTTGTGAGTAGTGTTAAGGATCCTTGAAAATTAGGCCATATAACATCTAGCTAAATGTCTTATTTAGATATGGTCTTGCATATTATAAGACTTGTCTCTTACTCAGTCTATCTTGTGTCATGATGCTTTATCATCTAATTTTTGCAGAAGTGTTTCTAATCAAAAGTTTGCGTGGGCTGTGTGATGGGCAGGTCTCTGCTGACGGCAGGAGGGAGGGCGGGTGAGCGGGATTGCGCAGCAGCAGCAGCCGATAACACACCCGCTGTAAAACTGACCAGCTCTTTACATCAGCAGTGCCACAACCCCACCTCATGAAGATAGTGTGGGAACAAACAGTCCACTGCCCTGGAAAGCACTGGAGGGATGGGGAGTGATTACTGATGGCTTTAATCTGTGGGGAAGTCAAAATGAACACGGTGACAAAGCAGTTAATTTTGCCTGGGAAGCCACCAAAATAATGAACCCAGCAGGAGCAGCTCGGCCTTGCTGTACAGATGTTTCATACACCATGTGATAAAGAGACTGCTGGACTGCTCAAGGCAGGGGCCATACTTTGTCAGATGAAATGAATTGTCTGCTTCAAACTGGTGAGCTGTTGGAAGGTTCTTTAGCACAGACTCCTTTCTGAGACATGTTTAACTTCACAAGACAGAGCTAGCAGGAAATACATTAACAAGCAGGAAAAAATGCTGCTCAGGCCAACTCTTTACTATTTTTACCCAGTGATGAGTTCCAGAAAATGCTTAGGGAAAATGAACTTTGTCAAACTTAAGGAGCCCAGAGTAGAGTGGTTTGCCTCAAAGAATGATATGAGCTTGAAACAGCACTCTTCAAGGCTGCAGTTAAAGCAATACTCTCTGTTAACTGTGGTGATTGTGATTTTAAAGTATGGAAATGGAGGGCAAAGGTTAAGGGTGGATTCAAGCTCCATCATTATTATTCTATTCTTTCCAAGGGAAAGATAGTGGATTAAAATCCACTCCCAGAATTTCGCATTACCCCCTGTCCAAAACATCATCTGTTTACAAATGTATTGATATTGTGGTTTTCAGCTTCTGTGAGCTCCTGGGTTTTTAGCAGCTTTTCAGTCAGCTGTGCTTCTCATGGAAAGATCTTATGTACTGGTACTGCTGGCATAAGGAAATGAAAAAGTAAGAAGAAATGGTTATGAAGAAAGGGCAGACAAGTAAAAAAGGATATTTTAAGGTGGGGCAAGCAGAAACTAAACTTAGTCCAGAGAAATGGGGAAACTAGGGAAAAAGATGAGGAGGGGAGAGAGTTAGCTGAGGACCCAGTAAAAAGAAGTATCTTACTACTGGGTATAACTACCATAAATCTTGTAGTGTAATGTTCTGTATTCAAATTCACAAAATTGAGTAATGCCTTTTAAGCTTCTTTTAGTGTTCGTTCAAAGAAGTATTTCCTAAATAAATAACAGTGTAATTGACATATCTCCTTTAAAACCTCAAACTAGCAAGGAGGAATTTAACACTGCATTTCCCATTTTACTGAAAGATCCACCCTGCATTAAAATAAACAAAACAGTCAAGATTTCAGAGGTCTTCAGATTAATCTGTATTTCAGATTAATCTTCATTTTGATCTCTAATATCTTGAAGCACTTTTCTACCTTGGCAGAAACAATACTAATCCTACTATGGTGGCCTACAGAGTTGGTTGGAACTTCTAAATGTATAAAACCTTTAGAAGAGTGAATATTGTTTTTTGATATATGTTGCTTGCTATGTCAAGTTGCATTATTTATATTAGGAAGAACTACTTACAGTGATGTTCTGGGAATTAATTTCTTAGACACTAAAACAACTTGGAAGTCACAAATTCTAAAAACTCTGAAGTTTTTAAAAATAAATATTGTTCAGAAAAATTTATTAGAGCCTCACTCCATTTGGACCTTGGTCAGTTTTATATATCTTAAAGTAGATTGACTTAATGTATTCAGATATTAGGAATCTTGTAGCTGCTTGTCACTTTAAATGAACATGTAAAGTTAACCACCTTGGAAAAGTCCCACAGCTGAGACTTCTTATGGTTTCTCATGGGTCTGTGGTTTTAAAAGGAAACTTTAAAATGCTACCATTTTTTGACTGATCCATGCTGCTAAGGTCAGGCATCATCAATCAACTTTTGAACACTTGAAAAACCCCTCTATCTCCCTCAGTTTCTCTTTCCAGTTGTGTTTATGATCTTTGGAGATGAAAGCTGTGGTCTTAATATTGTTTAGAAATTGCTGTTTGACATCTTTGAGAAATTTGTTTGACTTTGAATAAGTTGCTGCTCTAGTGATATAATTAGCTACATCTATGCCCGAGTGGGCAAAGACCAATGATTATAAGTTGCATGTGTTTATCCTTCTCACTGGAGAACTGGAATGGTTTGATAGTCAGGGAAAATGTGTATTTGAAGTTTTAATAAATGACCATTTGTTTGAATAAAGGACATCTAAGAAAACGTTAGGGTTAGAAATCATTTATTGTATTTAGAAAAGATGCCACAGTATTTGAAGCAGACTCTGAGATCCATTTCTAATCCAAATTAAACCCTTAATACCAATCTTGTTAATTTCGAACCTTTCAGATGATCAAGATAGCAAAGATTCATAGACAGTCCATGACTCTAAAATAACTCAGGGATGGTAACAATTTTGGACAGGTAAACTTATTGAGCATATGTAAGCCCTGTTAAGGTCTCACTGGGATAGAAACTATCACTATTATGCTTCAAGGATGATTTCTAAACACCATGCTGTTGTCATTTGATTGCCTCAAGACCCTAACTGAAATCTAGGCTCTGAATCTTCACTGCCAACAACAAATTAAATTTAAATTTAGAGAGAAGGTGTGTGTGTGTGTGTATGTTCTGTCATTTTTACACTTGAAATAGAGGAGAGTGTGATCAGCAGTGGTAGCTGGAGTTGTAGGCAGAGCTGATATTCAGTAGTACATGCTCAGTGACCAGTCCAGTGCCTTATTTGTAGTGGGACTCTTTAATCCATTGGTGCTTGTGAAGTCCAGAGCCAGCTCAGTCCTGGTACACCTCTGAAGACCTTTTTCACAGTCTACTCCTCCTTTGTCAGAGCTGCTTCTTGTGGACACAGGAGAAGGTTTTGCTTGTATTTCTTTCCAGAAGGCAGATGCCAGCCACTGGTATGGTATAACAAAAACCTTGGTGACAGTGAAATGCATTCAGATGTGCCAGTTCTAGATGCCTGTCTAATGTATTTAGCTGTAACCTTTTTTGAATTTTTTCTTGTTCTGCTGAAGGTGCAACTTTCAAGTTCTGGTGATGACTAGTTTTGGTGCAGTACACTTGAAACCTGCTGATTTCAGGCTCTCCAAATTCTGTATTGACTCAGAATGAGAATTCAGCATCTGCTTGCCTCAGGAGACAAGATTTTTCTGGGACTGCTGTTATTTTTAACCACATTAACAAGTTTCTAGGCCAGAAAGGCTGTGGTTGTGTACATGCAGCTTACATACGTGTTGTCAGCTTTGCCTAGATAGGGATAGGTATGACTGTACTCCCTAATGCATAGTTACCAGCTTTTAACTGTAGCTTCATGTTGTTCTTTGAGTGGCAGACTGAATGAGCCTGAGTACTGCATGGTGTTTGTAAGTGCCATTTTGCTGCTCTTTTGGGTGAAATCCTTGCCCTTTGACACTCCTCCAATCTTAAACTGCTAGCAGGGACTGTAAATGCTCTAATTCCATGTGCAGCTGCAGCAGGATCCCTCCAGCATAAAAGCTTCAGAGGGCAGTGATTTTCTAGGCAGGGCTGATGTGATTAGACACATCTACAAGCCCTAATGCAGCACAGCCTCTGAGCAGTGCTGTGGCCCCAGGGGCATCCTCACACGATAACCATAACTCAGAAAGGCCCAAAGGTCAGAGCAGCCAAAAGAGCACAAGCGGGAGTGCCAACAGGTAACACAAAGTCTCTCTAGTTTGTCCTACCCTTAGGCTCTGAATTCTGAACTGCTCCTCTCTATGGATGCAGGATGAAATCTTGCCCTTATTTCACTCCCAGAATAATGCATAATGCTGCAAAATTACATCAATTTCTTTCTAAAGCTGTTGCAAAAACCTTATCAGTGGTAACAGATAGAAAGAACACCATTAAAAATTCATCCTGTGCACAGCAAAGCTGTGGTTCATCTTGTTTTAGCTGCTTAAAAGTAGCTTGTATGACTTATCACTGTTTCATTAACTTAGTGTTTAAGTACATGTGAGAATTTAAGATACTTTTCTCTGGCACAGGGTGGGGTTTTCCCCCTTTGAGAACTGGAATATTATTCATGTGATAAGCTGCAACAGATCTCTAATGAGAAAGATGAATACAGAACAGTTCATTAGTTTTCTTTAAGAGTATGATACTGTAGGTCTATGTTAATTTAGACTGGAACATGAGTTTTGAGGTCTGTGCAGAGGAGAATGTAACCAGTTTTGTACCTTTGTGTAGGGTATTCCTTTCAAAGGCAGCAGAGTGCAGGATCCAGCTATGCTGTAGCCGTATTTTTTGCTTCTCAGGTGTTAGTGGCATCCCCTGGAAAAGCTTCTCTAGTCACTGCATGTGTTGCTTCTTGGAAAGACCATTCCAGCTTTTGAGTAAAACAATCTTTTAATGTGCAAACAGTGATCAGATTTGGTATTAGGGACAGGTTCAAAGCCCTATAAAACACCCTATAAAACTTCAGATCTAAACAATGGGTTCAGAAGTGTCAGAAGTGTGTTTTTCCCCATGGGAGCCTATGACTGCCATTAAATAATAAAGGATAATGTTAGAGACCCACGGCTAATCTTGACAAAATGGGTTTTTTTCCTTCATGCTCTGTGAGCAATTTGAATGCCAATCCTTTCTCCTCTTTAAAAATTGTTTTCATTAGCATTTCCAAAATATACATTATGGGATAGCAATCTAGCTGTGATTTGATACAAAACTAAAATTACCACCGTCAGCAATAAACAGAGACACCATAAAAGGGAAACGAAGCAGCGCTGCATATTTGTGTAGGGGCAAGGTCAAACGTGAGAGACATCCCAGCCTCTCTGCTGAGGAGGAAGAGGTGATTGAAAGGGTGAGGGCCTGGGATTTCGTCAGGCTCCAGGGAATGTTTGGAGTGAAATAAAAAAGGCAAAATGTCAGCTTTGCATAAACGGGAGCATAACACAGGTGCGATGAATGGCCAGGGTGTTGTGTCAGAAAAACTAAATTGTTTGATTTCTAAAGGGGATAGCGTGACTTGTTGTACAGGGGAAAGGCCTGTGGGAAGCACAGAAACTTTGCCAGGGCTCATCTTTATTTTTTTCCATTCACTGACTCCCCGGGCAGGCCTTGTGATGCTGCTTTGCAGGGCGGGATGTGTGCAGTGTGCTCCGTGGATGGACAGTACCTTGGGCTGACACCCGATGGCACCACCTGAACCTGCAGTGCTGCAGCACTGGGAGGGGCTGGAGTTCATGGACAGCACTGGAAAGGGCTGGAGTTCATGGATAGCATTGCTCTGCCCATGCAGTTCTCCTCCCCTAGTCTCTCCTAGCCTTGAGACTAGGGCGTGCATCCTCAGGGAAGGCACAGCAGCAACCCCTGCAGCTCTCTAGTGCTACATTAGGGGCTGGACTGCACGTGCTGCTGCAGCATCCAAACACTTTAAAGGCAATATGCAGATTTTTTCCCAGCTGTGTGTTTGCCACCTTTGCCATGGAGGGTGTGGAAAGCATCTACGTGGACTCCATGTCCTGTTGTCCAAGGGAAGATGGGGTACCTGTTGCCCTACTGCTCCCAGATTTTCTCCTGTGATACCCAGAAAAAGCCTGGTGACAAGTAGCTGTGGATGGTGATGCTTCTCATTGCAACAAGCAGATTCTAAGAGCTGATATCTCTTCACAGCCAAAGTTTTGTGATACTTGACATTGAACTAATTTGAACTGGGGTTTAAAGAAATCTGTTCTGGCACAGGGAAGGGATGCTTTCCTTCATCTTGTTCTTTGCTGTACAACCACAGCAAGTTCTTCTGCAGGAAGCTGACCCAAGCAGTTATTGTACAATAAAGTACTTCGCAAGAGCAACATTTTATTTCATTTTCTGAAACTGGTGTTGCACTTTAAAACTTTGCCTCATTCCAGAATCAAGGTTTGCTGTAGATAAACCTTCTGAGGGAGAATAACCTTAGAAATACTGAAACTGGAATAACCAAAAAGACAAAAAGTCAAGCTGGGAACACAAATGAAACCGACTGGGAGAGTAGTGCCTGGCACTGGAAGCCTAGTGCTCGGTGGAGCATATTCCAGTTTCTGTGCATATTAGTTTGTACCAAGAAGTCTCTCAAGTGTTCTGTAACACAGTTACAGAGAGAGAGAGCAACAATAATTAATAGTGCAGTTCTGTCTCAGTCTGTGATAGGTTAAACTGATCGGTTAAACTCACCTTAAACTGCAATTTCATCTTTGTGTGAAGGTGTGTTTGCAGATCTTGCTCATTGGAGCCCTGTGGACACATTTCACAGAATCACAGCATGGGTAGGGTTGGAAGGGACCACACTGAGTCAAGCAGGGTCATTCCAGAACACATGGCACAGGATTGTGTCCAGACAGTTCTGGAATATCTCCAGTAAGGGAGACTCCACACCCTCTCTGGGCAATCTGTCCGGTGCTCTGTCAGCCACACAGTAAAGAAGTTCTATTCAGGTGGAACTTCCTGTGCACCAGTTTCTGCCCATTGCCTCTTGTCTTATTTCCACTTCTGTCTCTAGAATGTGTACTCACTGTTTATTTGCTCACTGGAAAGCTTGATGATCTTGGGACAGTGGATTTAAGGTCTTCCTTTTCAGAATAGGGAGTAAGAAAAATAATGAGAGAAGTGTAGATAAAATGGAATGCAAGAGATGTTTCCAGGTCATCTGTTTAAGGCTGATTGATTGTCAGTGCTCTTGAGAAATATGGCTACCTGAAGGCCTTTTTTTATTTATGGGCAACCTCATCACTGCATAGTTTGGAGCTTTACTATACTGCACCTGTCATCCACTCACCCACATCTCCTCCCACATGCAATTGCTGATACAAAATGGTTCTGTTACAGAGACCCAGATTGCATTGCAAACAAATAGGCTAAAATTACAATTCAGCGTGGTGCAGATGATTTGTAGGTACAGTGCAGTGGTCTGTCATTTCAAATGACTGAAACGTGTGTGTTGCCTGAGAGGATTTTAATCAGGGAGCCCCTAGGCACACCTTTACTGCCTGTAGGGACTGTGTGCACGCTGAGCTTTGTGACCCAAAAGGATGGGCCTGGGTTTCAGATGCCTGATCTGATTGCCCTTTTACCATCATAGGCAGAGTGTTGAGAAGAGGGCAGAATGGCACCCAAGCAGCTACACCTTTATCAGTGTAACTCACCTTTCACAGGAAGAACCCCATTGTCAGACTCTGCAAAGATTGTTTCTTATCCCCTAGGACATAGGCTGGAAAATGCATGGCAGCCAATCTGGCTTTGTCTGGCGTGCTCAGATGGTTTTGGGTGGGAGGATCTAACCCAAAGATGCATTACAGAGAGGTTAGAGACCGGGCTTTTCACTCACACACATGCTGCACGTTCCTGATGGGTTTCCAAGGTCAATAGATTAAGTTAACATATTTTTCAAAGACTAGAAGGAATTATGTATTGAAAATGTGTTCACTGTCAGTTGCAAACTCGAGATAGCCTAGGGGAGGCTTTAAAACTGCTCCTGCTTGTGATGGACTATGCAGGTTTATTTTGTAGACCTGTCAGTATCTTACATTAATTTGTTCTATCACAAATGATGCCAACAAAAGATAAAAAGTAGAACTTTGAGATTTTTGTTAAATGTGTCAATATTCAGGGGTCTGAAGAAGATAGTTATTGGTTCAGTTGTTTTCTTTCAATTGTTTTCTAGGTTAAATACATTTTTTTGTGCTCAACTAGTGTGCTATAGTAATAATTTATTAACTATACAGACAGTGAAGACAGGTGATTGATGCTGCCAGCTTCTGTTGGATGGCTTATAGACATCTGCACAAGATTTATGTTGTTAATGTCTTCCTAATGGGAATAGCTTTTCTTTAAACACTATAAAACTTTCTAATTAGGTTGTAAATAGGGCACTACATTTTGAATAATAGGAGTGTTAAACAAACCATAATATTTAAACCAGATTTTATTTCTGGCAATTACTCAGACTCTAAAGTTAAATTCCCCTTTATTAAATCACAGCAAGGGCCTATTGTTGCTAGTCTTTGTGTAAATATATACTTACCTGTAGTCAAGGAAAGATGGGCAGGAGAAACATGAAAAGAGTGAAATATTGTAGGGGCAGGGCTCATAGGGGACCCTTCTGAAAGAAATATTTCACTTCAGCAATAATAATCCTTGACGTTTGCACTGCTGCTTTGCACTGAATTGTCCTCATGTTATCAATTGTCCTTTTGTAGAATTAATTGCCCTTCTTCCCAGATGAAGGTGGCTTTACAAACAGAATAGCTTAATAACCCCAGTTCTTCCAGACCAGGTTTGGCAGCCTCAGTGTGTTGGCAACAGGTTTGCATCTGCTCCTGTCTTGGAGGAAGCTGGTGCACCACCAGTCCTTCTACCAGAGATCATAGTACCTCTGCTCCTTACATATCCTGTGGAACCTGCTCACATTGGAAATATGGAATGTTAGAAAGCAAAGATGGGACAGGGTGTAAAATGTACTGGTGGTTCCATAACACATTTGGAATACCTCCACTGTCTCTCTCTTAGAGGTCAGAAATACATTAATTGGGAGAAAGTCAAAGTGCACACTTCAGAGTCAATCTGCATTTCCTCCCCGCTCCTTAGGAAGGATGAAACGTCACAATTCATGGGATGTGGAATTTTTCCCAGTTGTGTCACGTACAAAGTATCAAGTGGGGTTAAGAAGGGAAAGCCTTTGTGCAATCATGTAATTCCACTTTTGCAGCTCTTCTTGGATCTCTGAGAAGCTGGTGTCCCTGATGTGCCCCTCCACACTCGTACAGAACCATGGAAGTGCACAAGTCTGTGGGTAGAAATGTGGGGAAGGGAACCTGACCCTTTCCAGGTTTATCTGATAGTAAATAGTGCCTTTGGAACACCTGTAGTTTCATCAGCTTTTTTCATCAGAAAAGGTTGTTCTTGAAAATAATTTCCAAACATATTTTTAAGACATCATATATCTGGAGGTAGGATTATCTACTTTAGGTAGAGTTAACTGATCTCAGCTTATTGTACATAAAAGTAGTCTAGCCCTTAAATAGAAATATATTTTTTAAAAAACAGGATAAAATATTGGAAAATTGAATAGGGCATCTTCAAGTAAAACATGTAGAAAATCTTCCTGTTTTAGAAAATAATGTTTTAGAATCTGGGTTGCCACAGGAGGAAAAAAAAGATAAACACTTCTTGGATTTTTTTTTTATTTGTTTGTTTATTTGGGGGGGGGTTGTTGGCTTGTTTGTTGTATCATGGAACTTTCACTGCAATCAACAAAAGTTTGCTTTAAAGTTGCCTTGTCAGAAATGCAGACTAGCTACGTCTCTTCAAACTATCTATAATTTTCTGTTATGTTTGTGGAAATACCAGCCAACTATTCCACCACGAGTTTTGCAACTCATTTAAATAAATACATACTTTGCTGTATCCTATGTGGGCTAAGCCAATGCTATTCTAACTGAGCAGTCCCTTTGCAAAATTTTGCACATTCACAACTCAGCACTTCTCGCTCCCGTAGGTAACACTGTCACAGACTTGCATGTCTAAACAGATGCTTGATTTTTCAGTGGAGTAAATACTTCATCTCTGTTTCAGACAGCTCTTACTTACTCTAATGCAGAATAATTTAGGGTTAATATTGCCTGTTTGGTTTGAGAATGAAGCAGTTGTTAAAATTAGGGCGAATAATTCATTTTTCAGAGTTCTAAAGGGTACATGTTAATATTGTGAAGCTGCAGCTGATGCTACTAAAGCCATTCATGTTAAGACAACAAATTGCCATTTGGCATGCTGAAAAATTAACCCAATTTACAGCATGGGTGAAGATGAACTCTCTCTGGTGAAAGCTATATTTAAACCACCAATGAGATAATTACATCTTGGCCTTGTAACACATCTTTTGTAGCACAGATGTGACTGCATTTTCTTTATAAGTGAATACATCTAACAACTTCTAAAAAAATGTGCTTGTTTTTCTAGATTTTGTGCATTTTTGCTGGGAAAGTCTGGAATATAAACAATGTAAAACATCCATGCATAATGTGTCAGCTAAGGATTAAGCTCCAAAATAGACAAAGCCAAGCCAGTGGATGCTGTTTGTACGTGACCAAAACTTTGTAAGAACTAGTGCAAGTCCTGTTTCAAAGAAGGATGAATATCTGTTGTGGATGCAGCATCTTATGAACACAGTTAATGACTGTACTAGTTAATCTAAAGGGAAGCTTTGTATTTTCATGTTTATTATTTTATAAATAATAAAAGTGACCCCATCACAGGGTCACTTCTCTTGTGATGATAAAAATAAGACCTATGATAGTTGAACGGGGGGGGGTTTAGCTTTATCTGTTTAAATCATCTGCAGGACCTTGCAGCAATTGCTACTCCTGTAATTGAGCTGAGCTTTCCTGAGCAAACAAATTGTCCACCAAAACAATGTCTTTGTGTTTCTAACAGAACTGGAACAAACACATCTCTTTTGTTCCCTTGTTTGTGCATGATTTGTGTAGAAGATGACAGTGCAGAGCAGGGGATGGCTTTCATCTGCTAAAATCTCTCCACTCACCAGGCTACAGGAAGATCCTGGAAGCCCCTACCACCCTGTACATCTTTTTGCCTCCCTGCTGCCCTGCCTTTCTCTAATTTGGGGGAAATTAGACAACCCAGGTGTGATGACTTGTGCCTTTTGAGAGTAGTGGGGAAGCATTTGGACCATGTGGCATGGTGTCACCAGGATAGGGTGAGCAGTCACTGGTGGTCACAGGATGAAAAAAAACTGAGAAGGGGTAGGACAGTTCCCCAAGGCAACTGAGGTTGTTTATTGTAATGAGTTTTTCTCTCACCTTTCTTTCCTCAAATCACTGGTCTCACAGCTGTTCTTCCCTGGGTGTTGATAAGCTTGATGGCTTCCACAAAGTCCTGAGCTTCTTCACCAAGAGGGGCTGTCACTGTGCTTGTAAAAAGGTTTTGTTCAAGCCTTGCCCCTTTCTGACACTTTCTTCTTTGGGTGAAACCAGCTGGTATTTACACCATCGATTTCTGTGTTTGTTGAGGAGAAGTTATAATTAACAGTCAGTTACAGAATTTAAGCAGGCTAAATAAACAGATCATCTTCCCATGCAAGTCCTGTTGGTTAAGCAACCTGAGCTGCAGTTGCAAGGAATAAAAGAAGGTGTTCTGTTCTTCTATAGTAGTATCCAGTCCTCCCTCCAATGTGCCAATCCAAGGTATTGGCACACTGCATACCTGCAAATGCAAAGGCACTATGCATACCTGCAAATGTGCCCCAGATCCTGTTGTTTAGTCAGTGCTTACAGGCAGTATTTGGGGAAGGGGGTTCGTGGCACGTCATGTATTTGCATTTACCAAATGTCAGCATCTAAGGCTTTCTGAGAGAGCTTGGGGTAGCTGTGATGCATTAAGATATTCTTAATCTCCACATGGTGCAACTACACAATAGTTCTTGTATCACACGTACCTAAGAAAAGATTGGATGTGGCACTCAGTGCCACGGTTTAGTTTAGTTGAGGTGTTAGGGCATGGGTTGGACTCAATGATCTTAAAGATCTCTTCCAAGTTAGTGGTCCTGTGATTCTGTAATGAAGTGCTGATTTGTTTTCCTTGTAAGTGACAGGTAAAATTAGACAAATTGTTACTTAGCTTCTTGAGCTCAAAAAGCAGAAATGAAAATGCTGGTTTTGAGATGGAGCTGATGAACTCATTCACTCAGGTTTGTCTAAGAAGAAAAACAGCTGAGAGGAGAGGTAAATTGCATTTTCTGTTTTGTTTTGAAGCTGTGTCTTTACCTTTAAATTGATCTGAATCTTAAAAAGAGATCTGGATATCTGAAGGTAATAATAATAATAATAATAATAATAATAATAATAATAATAAAGCAGTCAGTTTGTGAACTTCAACAAAAAAAACCCAACTGAGCAACCAAAAAAAATCCCCAAACAAGCAAAAAGAACATCTTAGGGTATGATTTTTGATTATTTGGTTACAGCTTTTTTCAAAAAAAGGAGACCTCTTTGATCCATGCAGCTCCATGCATATTGAGTAGCTGAATGTCCAGGGAGCTTATCTCCCAAACTTAAAATCAGAGGATACTGAATTTGGAAAAATAGTTGATTTCTCAGTTTTTTATTAAAGGAACAAACACAAGGGTGAAGTAACATGCCAAAAGTCACACCACAAGTTGGTGATGGAGCTGAGCACGTTACCCATTTGAGTGCTTTGATCACTGCTCCCTCTCAGCTCTGCAGGAGAGGAAAACACGTGCCTGTGGCTGATAGACTGAGCAGATCTCCTCCTTGTGCCTGTGCCACACTTTAGCAGAAGTGTGGTATTGAGGCTCGCTCCTCGTGCTGTGGTAACACCCCTGCTCCTCTCAGCCACAGTTCACTGACAATCATTTATGCAAAACTGAATTTTGCAGTGGTGTTGGCTCGTTATGGTCTCTCAGTTCTAGTCAGTGGTTGCAGGTTAGGGGGGGAATGAATGCCCTGTAGTATCTGTATGGCATTAGGAGTCTCCATGAAATACTGACTTCAGTTATGGGAAAAAGAAGACTTCTAAGGCTCCAAATGCTGGTTCTGAGACTTGCCATTCAGTGGGATGTTGGTGTAGCTTTACACTATGGGGAATGCTTTGCAGTTCCTGGCTGTCTACTTGTGGGAAATATGAGATCCGTGAACCTTCACTCAGATTGTCCACCCAAGCATGGGAACTGATCTAATAAATAGGGGTTAAATTATTACTAGTGGAGTGAGTTGCTGGATGGATTTGGTGGCTGGATACCGGAACTCTCCTTTGACCTCGTGGGTGCCACTTAACTGCTGTGTGCCCATAAAGTGGACATAATTGTTCTGTGCTCATAAAATGAGTGTCAGAGCTATCTCACAAGGCTAATTAATGTTGTTAAAGTGCTCTGAGGCCCAGAGATAAAAGGGGTCATAGACTATTGGTGTTAAATCCAACATCTATTTGTTGATAAAGTAACTTTCCTCAGTCATTGGATTCCTGCCCTATTGTCTAGGATCAGACTGATTCCTGCTTAATAATTTGAGTTTTGTAGGTCTGGAGACAGAGAGCTAATCAACTACATATCACTACAATTACTGATACGGAATCATCATTTTCTGTAAGGATTCCCCAAAATTGCTTCTTTTTAAGTTTGAATTGTCCATGCATTTCATTACCATTTGGCATGGAAAAGTTTTGGAAAAAGTTTCACTGTGATGAATAACTGGAAGCACAAGCACAAGCCATCTCTTGTATCTCACCACTTGACCTAATCACATGTGTGATGTACAGTCCTAAATGAACTGCATCCAGCATGCCATGGGTTACCTCTCCTCCCCACTTCCAACAGGCATTTCCAAGATTCCAGGTAAATCATGCTTGTTACAAATAGGGCTTGATGTGTGTTTAAAGCAGGAGGTTGTATGGATTTAAATACTTCACTGATTCTTGCTGTAATCTGTCACGGTCTCAGAGGAAGGTTGCTGCTCCCAAATGCCATAAATTTACCCTAGTTGTCTAGAGATTAAAAAAAATTATTCATATTCTTATGGTGATGGTCAGTTGAGAAAGTTTCAGGCTCTTTTGCAAGAACAAGCTTGGCATGTGTAAAAAAGCCCATCAAAGCTGCATTTCCTTAGCTAGCGTCCCTTGATTTCCTTTGGAGAAGCTGTGGTTGAGGTGGCCTTAGATTGACATCAGATGGTGAAAATATAGAACATTTCCCTTGAGCTTTTCCCTCACTTAGTGCATAGTTCTGGCCCTGTTGCACTTGTGCATCCCAGGCAGTACAGCACGGAGTCATTCTGTGCCTGTGTGTGCACGCATGCTTCTGTGCGCCTGTGCAAGAGGAGAGGGGGAACTGTTCAAAGCAGGGGTTGCTGTGGGGTGCTGGATTGCACTCATCATGGTAGATGGGAGATTATGGTACTGTGAGAAGATGTGTTCCCATGGTAACTGAGCTGTTTCACCCAGAGATGGAGTGGAAGCTGAAGCTGTGCCTTTCCTATGGTCCCTTACTACAAGTTTCTCATCCAGCGTTAAGGGCTCATTATGTTTGAATCACATTGGCCTGGATAAGAGATTTTTCAGCTCAAGGCAGAACCTGGTTTCTCTTAGCTGCAAAGATGCTGCAGGAAACCCCATTAAGCTTTGTAGGCATTGGGAATTTTAGCAATAGGACCATATTGACAGTGCAGCTGTGGGGTTCCAGTTCTCCCCTGCATGCACTCTGGGAAGTGCAGCCTCTGAGAATGAGCTCTACACCATTATCAGAGTGAGCATAGGGCATATATCTACCATCTAGAGAAAAGCTACAGCATTGTGTCAGAGTAGCATCTGCCTCTGGAGGTTGGGAGCTGATTGCCCCAACGCTCCCCTTTGCTCCTCTCAGAGAAGGGGAGTGTACAACCATCCCTTCATAGACCTTGCTCAGACCTTATACTCCAGGTAGAAGAACCAGAGAAGGTGGAGTAGGGGTTAAACTGTGCCTTTTATATCCAATTGCTCATTATTACAGCTTATTTTAGGGAGTTGCTTTAGAAGCCAACCACGTTAAGTCTTTTGAATGTGAATCTTGCATTTAAGAGCACCTTTAGAATTATATAATATTTTCCTTTGTTTAACATTTTTCTCTGTATGTACTTTTCCCCAAAATGTATTTTGTGGAAGGTATAAGAACAGGGCCCTCTCCAGCCGGAGTTTTGTGAGGAATGTCTAAAAGATAAGTGGAATGGACACTTTTCAAATATTGAAAACCCTTACAGAGTTGTAAAAGGTTTAGTGCAAATCGCTCTCGCTTCAAACCTGTCCACCTACCTGAATCTCATCTTCCCTGTTTTTTGAAAATGCAGAGGAGGAACAAATCTCACTTTGATAAAATTGCTTCACCTTGTTCCTTAAGCACCTGAATAACTCAGTATTCTAAAACTATGCTAGGGAAACATTAAAGCAGAAACAGACAGAGAACTCCAGAAGCTGACAGTGATTTGTATTGCTTCGTGCATGTGCATTTCTGCATAGCCCTGAATTATTGATTAGCTATTATTTCAGTAATTGATTTTTCTGCATATTTGCACTGCCCTTAGAGAAACCTGCAAGAAAACAATTGTCAATTTGTATTGTTGAGACAATCTAGCATGTCTTTAATGGCTTTTATGAGGTGATCCTGACCTTCTATGGCACTGCTGATCCATGGAAATTCATTGCACTGGATTTAGTTTATACTGATATATATGAGAGAAGATGGGGCCTTTCATTGCTTTGATACATTTCTCTTGCTCCAAGCAATAACTGTTGTGCATTTAGCAAGATGTTTTTCTGGTTTCAACACGGAAGCATTATTGTAGTGGCATAGAAACCTTTTGTCATGGACATGACATTTCATGCAGCAGTAGGTTTAGCTAAAGTGGCTTTTAAGTCATGTAGCAATGCCCAGATAAAAGAAAATCTAAAAGTATGAAGTATAGGTAATCACATTACTTCAAATAATTGGTCTTTGTAATATTTCTGTTAATTTGTGGTATAGGGAAGTAATTAAATTCGGATATTAATAAGCATCAGATTATCAAAGAAAAATTAGTCCATTTCAGAAGATCATTGAAACAGGTACACTGGCTCACAGAAAAGACCTTCTGTGCCTCAGACCAGAGCTCAGCCCTTCACTTTCTTTTCCCAAAGCGTCTGCTGCTGGCCAGTGTAGAGCAGTAGCAGCACCAGCATCAGCAGCAGTATTCTTTCCCAGCTTCTGGCAGCCAGCCATTTGGGTTCTGCTTCAGCCAGAGGTTGTATCTGCATCATTGTATTTAATAGCCCATGGTGGACCTTTCTTCCATGAATTTCTCTAATTGCTTTTCTTTTAATCCATTTATGCTTTTGGCTTTCAAAACATCCTGTGGCAGTAAGTTCCACAACTTAATTATGTAGTGTATAATAAAAAAAAAAATAAAATTGGCCCCTCTTGTTTTGAGCAAACTGTCCAACCATTTCATTTGGTGCCCCCTATTTCTTGCATCATGAGAACAGTTGTTCCTGCTCACTGTCTCTGTGCTATTCCTGATACTAGACCATAATCATGTTCTTCTCCACAGTGATTTCTCTTGCCGGCTGCAAAGTCCTCATTTGGGTAATCTCTTCTTGTAAAAAAGGCTGTTTTCTACTGTTTTCTGCTATTTATGTCTTCCTTCTCCCTGTCTTTTTCTAATTATCCCAAATCCATTTCAGAACAGCACCCGTTAATGAAGATGTGGGCAAAACTCAGTTTATATGCAGAGAGATGATGTTCTCTGTTTCTTCTGTAATCATCCCTGACACTGTTTTTCCTTTTTACCATCCCCAAGCATTCAATTTGGCACTTTTCAGAGAATTCCATGTTGTGGTTTCAAGATCTCTCTCCTGAGTATGAAAGGGTAACTTAGGTCACATAACTGTGTATGCAGAAACTCTCTGGGTTTTATTGATGTATAGCCCATTGCATTTAGTGACACTGTAATTCCCAGTATCCCACAGCAGCCTTCTTCCTTCCTGCTGTTTATAGTGCATATCTTTGCCTAATGGGTAGAACCGAGCAAATAATGTACGTGAAGATTTTTGCCTCGGTTGTTGCCTGCTTCAGTTGAATTGCAATTTCTTCAAATTCAGGTTTCTCCACTGCTTTACAAAGCAACACCAAGTGGTGAGGGGAAAATGAGCCATTTGCTCAAGCAAAAAACCACACTGATCTGTTTGTGCTTTTCCTGGGATCCAGGCTAACTCTGGAGTCTAACACAGCCCTGCACTGTGCAAGGTGTCTCTGCCTGCACAGAAACTGGCCCAAGAGGAAAGCTGTCTCTCAGTAGCACACTTCTCTCTGAGTGATAAAAATTGCAGTTAACAATACATTTCTAAAAATTAACATTTAAGGTTACGTGGTATATGTAGGGCCAGAGGATGACTGTGTAATTTCATTAATAAAGACATGAAAAGTGGTGAAGGCTTCTTCATGCTGTCCCTCGCAAAGACAAGGCAGGAAATGCCACCTGGGCAGGAAAAGAGGGGTGTGAGCAAAGGACAAAGGGTGCAGCAAGGGACCCTGCTTTCCTCCAGCTCCTTCCTTACCTCCTGGTGCACAGACATGACTCAGGTCAAGGCCTGCTTTGTTTCTGCAAAACCTTTCTCTCTCCTGTTTCTGTATGAGTGCTAAACCAATGCAAAACTAAACACAAAGGTAAAAATCCATTTTACTGGCATTTGACATGCTGAAAGGCACAGTATTTCTGGAAACAGAAAACTTGCGTGCTGTGACTGGCTGTTTGATGGAAAATGTAAAGCTGAATAGCTTGCTAAAAAATCCAAATAATCTATTTTCTCTGAAGCTCTGGCTTTCCAAGTAGCAAAGCAGTAACCAAATTTGGTTCCTCAGAGGCTTGCATGGTCATTAGGTATTTAGTATTGAGTAAATATTAACTTTCCTGGTCTGGTGGATTTGTGGTACTGTGTGTGATTACTGTGTTTCATTAAGAGGCATCTTTAAACATCTGTGTGATAAATAAGTGCAGCATTATGTCAACTTGTATCTATCATGTGAGTTCAGACACAACCAGAAAGGCAGTATTTCTTCTATAGCAAATGCACATTTTGAAGTTTTTTTCTTCCCCAGAGAAACAAGAAGACTTTTGTTCTCTGTAGCTCTGTGTTTATTGTCCTTCTGCTGCTTTACACTAGGGGATGAAAGTGGAGGCAGTGTTTTTAAAATTATTGTTGCTGTCTATTAATTCTTTTTTCACCTGCACCTATTATTATCCAGAAATAGAAGTTATCACTTCTTGGGTATGAGTAGAAGGTACAAGAGAGCCATTAAGTGCTATTGATATGAGGTGGCAGCAACTGCAGCTGGGCTTGCTCAGGAACCAAAATTAAAACTGCTGAATGCATAACTAGACCTGAGATAAGTCACAAAGGAAAGCAGGGAAAAAGTCAGTTAATAAATACAGTAGATGCAATATCTGGCAGAAAGCCTTCCCTTTTATATACCCACCCCCCATCATTCCCAGAGTATCCACTGAATATAAATTTAGAATCCCTGAACCTATTTATTGCCTGATTTTTGTGTGTGTAAGTTGATACTGAGAAAAGTGGGAATGCTTCCATTTCCAGGTTTCCAGGTTTTGGATTGCTGGAGGAGGAAGGGAGGGGCATGGTTAGGCATAACTGCACATGAGAACCAAAACAGTTTGCTGAACCCAAGAGTCTTTCAATAGCACATGAGCCAACTAATCCTTTGTGGTTATAGCTTGTATTGATCTCATTAATGGACCTCTAACAATGAAACTTCCCAGCTGCAGATGGTTTATAGACAAGTGGAGAATACACAAAAGAGATTTACCTTGTTGACTGGATTCTATTATATTCCAATGTACTACTATATATAAACACAGATGGATTTTTTTAAAATCCTGTAACCCTTGAACAACTAAACTGGACCTGACAAACTGGTAGAGGAATTTTTTTGTCTAGAAATGCTCTTGTTGGATTACTTCTGAATCATGAAAATTTCACAATAAAGCTGAGAAACTTTTAAAATCTACATTTATGAGGAATGGCACAGTTAACTTTTATTTCAGTCTCATAAATATTCTGCATAATGTTTCAATAACATAATAATGAGAAATGGAAAAGCATATGTTGAGAATAACTACAAGGAAAAAAAAAAGCAGCAACATTTTGTACTTCAATAAGTCTATATATAGAAAATGAGTCATTGCACCCACCTCTCAAAAGGAATGTGGCCACTTACTAGAATAGTGTTGCACCACTGTGTGATGGTGCAGGGCAGGTAACAATTTAAATGTGTCCCAGGCCACAGCTACAGTTTGGGGCAAAGAGATGACCTCCTGTCCTGTGCCTGCTCTGATAAGGAAAGTTTACCCTTTGTCAACAGAGCATGAGCTGCAAACTTCTGCAGAGGTTTCCTTTCCATTGCCCTGCAACATCAAAAGCTTCCCAATCTAAAGCTCAAAGTAGATATGCATTTCTTAAAACAAAAACCAGATGATGAAAGAAATTCTTCAGCTTTTGTTGACTGCTTTGTCTCTGATTGCTAGGCCAAGATTTAATTTTGCATGCTGCATTGACTGCCATGTATTTTCTCTGAGTTGAAGTAAATTAGAAAGTAGATAAAAATATTACCATTACAAACAGGTCAGATTTGCACCTCGTCATGCTGATGGAACTGTTGAGCACATTTTAATATCTGTGCTTTTCTAGTCTAGGGTAGATTTACAACTCTTAATCATTTTTCCAGATTAGGAAGAAAATAGAGTGATAGCATTAGAGTTAATGAGTGGACTCCTGAATTCAGTATGGGAGAAGGTCCTTCAGAAAGGCTATGGCAATCCTTCAGCTGTGAAGAAAGCTGTATTGGGCCCAAAGGTGATTAGCTGCTGCCCTGGGCCCTCCCACTTCCACAGGTTCCTGTGTATACTGTAACTCAACAAACACATGGAAAAGCATCTGTGGAGCATTGAAGGGAAAGTTAATGGGATGAAATGTGGCTGGGCTGTGGTGTGAGAGTGAGTGATGGTTGATTATTTCAATCCCAGTCATGGATTTGTAAGGAAGATTTCTGCCCAAATGAATTATGTGAAATTATTTGCAAAGCTGACATTTATTAGTAGCAGATCTAATTGGAACATCATGGGAGGACTGGAAATTTTTGCAGAAGAGGTTGAGTGGTTTTGTCAGTTGTATGTATGCCAGTGAAATTGCTGACACTTTAGGGATCCGAAACTAAATATGCTTAAACAATTGAAGCCCTGCTAGCGTGGCTGTATTTCTGTGAACAGTTTGTGAATGCCTGGAGCTTCACCCTGTTTTACTTGCGAGGTTTTTTCTAGTAAATGTGTGTACTACTAGAAACAAATCAGCATTAGTCCTGTCTGGAGTGCAGGTGCACACTGCCAGTGATTGGGGCTCACCTGGGTGCTGGGGATTTTCCTGTTACTTTTTAATGCCAAGAGTGGACATGCTTGAGGAGGAGGTGACCCTGCAGAGGGGGACTGTGGGGGGCTGAGGAAAGCAAAACTGGAAACCCCTCTGCCTTCTGAATTGCAGGGTACTAAAGGGCTTCGTTCTGAATTTCATATTTAAAAAGGCAAAGTCTGTTATTTATATTGGGGGAAAAAGCCCAACCCTGACTGGACAGAACACTGGGGGTTTTGGGTCTGAAGGAATGTGATTTTTGTACCTCAGGAAGGGCCTGGTTAACTTCCCTCACTGTGTCTGCTTGTTTTCTGTGTAAGGCTTGGTCTCCTGTGGGACATGAACCCCTCTGGTTCAGGGGGTTCCCTGCCCTCCCCTCTGGGCCAGGCCAGGGGGATGCAGTCCCCACAGTGCTGCTGAGGGGCACCTTCAGCCATACCCCTGCGTGTGGGCTGGGGGGAAGCAGGCCAGCTCCTGGAGCTCTTCCTCATAACCCGCACTCTCATTCCAGCAGATCTTAGAAACAACCTTTGACAGGCTTTTCTGTTTCTGTTTGTGATTTTCAGCCTGATTTTCCGAGCAAATCAGGCTGTGTGATCACACTGTCTGTGAATTCACCTCATTCCCTCAGCAGGACAGATTTAAACCAGCTTGCTGGTTCTCTACCATGTTTGACAATGCAGATGAGGTCTCAAAAGTGACTGAGGCTCCCAGAAACTGTGTAAAATAGCATCTGGGGAGAGGGAGGCAACCCACGTCCATGCCTGCTGAGGGTACAGGCAAGACTTGGGAGCAGAAGCAGCAGTTGGGTGCCCAGTGAGAAGGGGGTGGTGGCCCAGTGGCCACTGCTGTGAACCAGCCCTGGTCAGCCCTTCCTTGCCAGGGGGCAGGGCAATGGGTACTGCAATGAGAGCAGAAAGCGTGTAGGATGTGTTCAGTCCTTGTGTTCTGAATTTTGGCTGTGTCCCTTCCTTCTTCAGCTGACATGCTAAATGTCTGCACTCACTTGTGCTTTCCTTTTACACAGAGCTACTCAGGAGTTGAGTTTACTGAAAAAAACAGGGTTTGGCACTTAGGTCACCACGCGAGGCATGGCCTCAGAAGGGAAGGAAATGGTGGACAGTGGGATTTGGAATCCTGCTCAGCCACCTCAAGGCCTCTCCAGTTACAGTTTAATTCACATAATCAGAGCCTTTGAGGCAGGAAATGCATTGGAATGATGGAAAAGGCCACGATCCCAGCTAGCCTGTAACCAGCTTCTGTGTTCATGAGCTAAAAATCCTACTTGGTGCAGTGAGGTCCCTGTGTCACCTCACTGTCCCATTCCCTGCTGGCAGTAAGGGCATGGCCATAGCCCGAGGACACGAAGCCAACTTCTGCTGAGCATTGGAGAAACATGCCAGTGTTCTTGCTCTTAACCTGTTCCCATGACATCTGCTAGAAAATAAAGTGGTTTTCCCAGAGACATGAGACAGTCCTATAAAAGCCCCATTTGCAGCACAACTTCCAGTGGAGCCAGCATAAACCTCTCCTGCACATTCCTGGGAAACTGAAAGTGAAGTTGCCATTTGTAGTGTTGCCTGTGGCTCCCTTGGCACCGTGAGACTTTGTCCCTGTCAGTCTACATGTAGATGCATCCTCTGGGGGAGGGTGGATGTGTCCTGAAAATGCTGTGGAGACACAGAAGCAGGATACAATTATGAGGTGGGACCCCAGGTTTCTCAGCTTGCTCTGAGCACTGCAGAGCCACTTTGGCGCAGCTCTGTCTCCAGAATCACGCTGCCTTGTGCTGGGTAAGGGACATGGGACTTCTTGTGTCACTGTGGGGATGAGCCCTGACAGCCTGAGGGCGAGTGTCCTGACTTCAGAAGAGGGGGCAGGAGGGGGAAGCCAGTTTTGTAGGAGGTGCTTTCCAATTGTCAGTCTCAGAAACTTTTAGAAGCTGGTTTCCGCCGAATTCTCTCCAAATTGCAAAGACCTGGCAATTGTTTGTGACCAAAGGGATGGAAGGCCATCCATGAGCAGTGTTGCTAGCAAAACCCACTTTTCAAAGTTAAGAAAATACTCACTATGCAATGCTGTGTACTATGTGAGCCAGAGAGCAATATCTCTTCTTCAGCTAAATGTGGATTTTGGCAAAAATAAGCAATGTCTCATAAGTGAAGCGCATCACTGAAAATATATTAATCTAGGTTTTGTTCGTAGCTTCCCTTCTATTTTTGTTCCCTGATCTTAGGGAATATGCAGAAAAATTTCCGAAACAATAATTTATCTTTGAGACAAAAAGTAAAATAATTGTTAAAACAGAATTTTTACAACTAGTGAGCATATGCATCTCCCAGTTGTGTGGCTTGAAAGTTAAGTTCTGGCAGTCAAAAGCTGACAGACCTGGGGAAATGATGTTGTATTCTTCACTGGGGTATGCTTTTTTATACACAGTGTAAATATATTTACAGGATTTGTATTGAAACTAAACTGTTTAGGACTTCTCTGATATTAGACATGTGTAAACTGCTTGGAAGCCATTTGATGACAAAGCATTCATAAAAATTGTGTTATGAATTCAGCTTTTTCAGAGACACTGATTGATGGTAGAGTAAACCTGGTTTTAGGTCTTCTAATAATCTAGTATTGGGACCACCACAGTGCTGGTGATGTGATGCATATGCCATGTACTGCCTGTTTAAGGAAAGGTGACGTGGACTAATTTTGCCCTGGCAAGCTTTCTAGAGTAACTGCTGAGAGATGGCCCCAGTGGATCCCACAATGGCATTTATGGAGTCCAAGCCTAAGGTGCAAAAAATAATTTTCAGCTTCCTCTCCTGAGGGATTTTTATTACTGCAGATTTTAGTTTATGGAATGGCCTGAAACTGTTTATTGTAGGTATTCTTTGTTAGGGCTTCTTTCTTTAATGTTAATTTCCCTTCAGAGTATCTGCAGATGCGTTTGTTTATTGTGTGGGAATTGTGGGAATTTTGTAGTTCAAGGAACTATAGTGTGAGGGCACTTCTTCAAGATAATATTGTACTAGAGATAATGTAAAGGTATAGGTGGGTAGGAGCCACTGAACTGGGCTTCTTGTTGAGTTTTGTTTCTCTCCTTTGATAGGTGTTCCATTTACTGCTTGGATAAATTTAATTTTTTATTCTGCTGTTTTATAAGGTATATGCTTATAATTCCCATTTTTCTTTTTAACCAACCCACAAGCTGAAGAGCTTCCCCAGACAGCTTTGCTAAGCATTTGTGTTTCAGGACAACTATAGGAATATGCAGAGCTGCTGATGGCAATGGAAGTACACTTATGTTTGTAATAAGTATTATAACTGTAGATAAGGTAATAACTATTCTAACTGTAGAATAGTACAGTAAAAATCCAGGGATGTATCCAAAATAAGATACACATCTTAAGTCAGCCTGTAATTCAGAGTTTTTTCAGTTCATTGTGTTTCACAAGAATAGTCAGAAGAAAAGGAAAATAAAGCAGGTTTACTCAGAGCTTTAAGTTCTATCTGCATACAAACTAAACATGTTAAACTTTGCACACAGTCTGTATTCAGCAAGCTGGGTTGTAGCTGTGTGGCTTTATAGAAGAGTACTTACAATACATGGTTAGCATTAAACTTACCAAAGCCTCATTTATCTGGAATGTGTTCTTCTTTCCACACAAACAATCCTGAAGTTAAATTTCCCAAAATATTTTTGTTTGTATGCCTTACTAATGTCATGAGCAGCAAACTATTGGAGGGCTGCTTTTAAGTGCTTGCTTAAAAATACCTCTGTATCAGCCTCCCAATCTCACAGCAATTCTTACTGAGCCAGTTTCACTGTATCACTAGATCATGTTTCTCCAACATTTTAATGTGTATAACTACTATAAATGTTATGGCAGACAGCAACTTCCCCCCATACGGGAGGGGTTTTTTGAGCTATAATTAGAAACATTTACTAGTCCTGGGCAGAGGAAAGATGATCCCCGAGTCCTACAGGGCCTGCATGCAGGAGCTGGTGGTGTAAGCAGTATTGTTCTTTGCTCAGGTAGAAGAAGCCTCACCTGTGGAAGGTAATTTTATGGTAATAGTATAAAGCATAATGTCTGGCATAGATGTACTTCCTCCTGTTGTAGGAATCTGCCCCTGCAAAAAACACTTGTGATGTTTTTATTTTTAAAAAAAAGCAAGAGAGAAATTTGTTTTCAGTGGAGTAACATTTTTATCTTGGGAAGGGAAAGAAACTTTCATTTTTGAGTTCATTCACTGAAGACTGTGTCAGTAAATTTTTTTGTCCAGCAGATAATAATAAGCAGCACATCTCTGTCGAGAGAGCCTTTCTGCTTAGTTGTTCTAAACACCACCTCGATGGCACAGAAACTTTTGATTGCACTCATCATGCCAATTCTTTTCTTCACACCAGTGATGTCACTTCAGCAATGGTAAAGGAAATGTTTCCCCAGCTCCAGTAGTTGATTAAATGCAAGGGTCTGTGAGCTGCTGGCAACTTAGAGAAAGAGAATTTTGGTCCAGTCCATATCTAATATGGGTCACATATATTATCTCTCATTGCAAGCAGGATTTTGCTTGTTTTTCAAGTGAAGTAGTTAAGGTTCTAAGATGTGTCATTGTTGTCAAGAGCAGTGAATAGTGTTTGGGAGGGTTGGTTTAGCTGTGAAGGCTTTTTTCTCAGCCTTAAGAGCCAACTAGGAGGCTTTTCTGGGAGCAGTTCAGAGCACCCGTAGCACAGCTTCAGGCTTGAATCACTGTCCCAAAAAAAGCATATTCTTCTGAATCCTTTTGCAAAGTCAGTTCAGCTTTTCTAAAAGAACCAGAAGTTGTGAGACTAGCAGCTACCTGCAGGTGATGTCTGCTGCTTTGTTCTTTTATTCCCTTCCCCCCAGTATCAGCTCAGGTTTGTTCCTGAAGCCTTTGGGAATCAGAAATTTAATCTAACCCTGGAAGGGACTTCAAGAAACTTCACAGCTTCATTTTTCATGACTCACTCCCCTTTTTTGTGGCACAGCTGAATATCCCAAGATGTTCCAGAAAGCTGGTTTTTTTTATTCATAAGCATTTTTAGAGAACGCAGGGCAACAAGTATTCCTGGGACATGTTCCCATCCTCAACTGTCCATATTTAGGGAAAAATTCCCTAGAGTCTGACCGTAATAAACCTTCTCGTCTGCAAATAGAGCCAACTACTTGTCTGTTGCTCTGTAAATGTAATGAACGATTAATTGCTGTCTTTTTAAATAATGCTAAAATATATGAAGTTACTGTGGCCTCTCATTCCTTCTTCTTAAACTAATCCAGATCTTTCATCCTCTGCTTCTAATTATTCCCCAAAGCCTTCATTTTCTAGAGAGAATTGTAACATTTCACTTTCCCAATTTGCTGAGTGTTTAATGTTAATGGGAGATTCTTGAAGATGACTGGCAATGATTCACAGGTTTGTGTTTTTCTGATTAAATTCAGTATTGGATTTCACCAGAACTGCAGGCTTGACTGCACTTACCCTGTCTTACATTTTTTAGCTGCTTCCTTCTTTATTCTTGTTTGTGTTTTTGACTGATTTTTGGAATTGTGTGAAGTTTCTTGTGGCCATAGCTAAGCTCTTTTAGACATGGAAGCAATGAAAGCATGGATTATTTAATCTCTCTCAATCATTTATTCCTTCCTTCTGATATATTTATAGAATATTCCCTTTTCATCTTTCATGTGAATGCATGTACATGCATTGCTCTTGTGATGTGGGTTCTGATTTTGGGGCAATGGAGATTTCCTGTTATTTCACATTCATACTGAGCCACAAGAAGTTGTTTCTATGCTGGATTTTCAAAACTTGTGAATCTGAGCAGCTAATACCTTCTTGCCTACAGTCCTGCTTCTGTCCTTTCCCTCTGGCAGCTTTTCAGTGTTTTCTTTCTGAAGGTATTTCCCTGAATTTACTGAAGCCTTTCTAAGTCCCATTATCCTCATTTCATTGTTTTTATTCTTTGTCTGTACACTCAGAAAGTTTGTCACCTTTCCCTTCTGAACCCAGAGAAGTTTCTTCCCTGTAAACCAGAACTACATCAAATACACCTCTATTATAACTTCCTGCAGATTTGAAAAAGAGTTAATTCCATTATAAGTGAGTCTCCTTTAAATAAATTGTCATGTGTTTGAGATTCATATTATTTAAATGTAGATGTAGATCCCTAAAACCTTGGTGCAATCTTGGCAATATTTCTGGGTGATCTAGACAATGGTAAGTAACAGGTACCAGTAGGGCAGTTCATCTCATTAGAGGAAGAAATTTTGTTGGAGGTGGGATGGTCCAAGGGCAGGGACAGAAGAAGTGAAGAAAACAGTTTATGTGTCTCAAAGTTGCTTTTTCTGCTATGTCAGTTCAACAAAACATATTCCCTCAATTTACAAGCCTTGTTTTATCTTAGAGGATGGGCTTACTTCATCCCACCTCAGTAGAAGCCTGGTGTTTCTGGGTAGGTGGTTAAGGAGGCGGAAGATACGGATGTGCCCACTGATCCTGTGGTGTACCCCTGCAATACCTGAGAAGAAAATTCCTAGTGGACATCATGGCTGATTCCATTTGAGGAATTGCTTAAAGCAAAATAATTCATATAAACCACCAGAGTGAAAATATGGACAAAGCAACTTCTGCCACTGTCCAGACTAGGAAAATGGCCAATGTTTACCAACTGCTTTAGCTAAACTGTTTACCTAAAGTAGGAGCTAAGTGGTGTTTAAAACGTTAGCTAACACCTTTCCTGAACATGCCTCATCTGGTTTGTTTAGACAAGGCTCGCCAATATCTCCTTTCACTGGGAACGATTAGTCACAACCCAGAAAAACTGTTTGTCATGGATTTCTCAGGTTTGAGAGAGTGGAGACACAAACCTCAGCCCCACAAACTGGTGGATGGTGCTTGCAGTTACCCTCTTAGTCTTTCCATGCCAGTTGTGTGGGTTTTGCTTAAGTACAAATTGTGTTTTTTCATTGCTGGTTTGCAGCTGTTCTGAAGGGAAATCATGAAAGAGTGAAGTGCTCATAAAACTTACTTTAGAAAAGGCTCCATTAACAAGTAACTTATTTACAGTGATGGTTCTTTCAAGTCAGTGTCAGAAGTTGACTGAAATTTTCTCAAGTCAGTATCTACATGTAGTGAAGAACTCATCACCTTTTAGTCATCTCTTGCAGGACTTAAACTTTTAGTTGGCAACAGTACTGTAAATTTCGGTAGGAATGGGGAAAGTGGGAATGTTGTTTCCTAGGCCTCTACCTTCCCATCGTACAGGGATGCGGATGTGTTTGTGGATTGTTGATGACAATGTTTTAATGATTTGCTGAACATCCCAAGTCATGCCAAATCCAAATGCCTCTCCCTAAATTTTCCCTGCAGCTGCCTCAGTAGGATTATGCCTCCTTTTCATCCATCTTTCAGTAAGTGTATTGTGCAAGAGCATGTAAATATCTGTACTGAGAGGGCAGCTCAAACTGTGCACATGGTACTGTTTAGGCAACTCAGACAGATGGTGTGACTGTAGTTACAATGAAAACAATTCCTTCAACATGGGTGGAGGAAGGCTTCATGAATCTTTGGCTGTGTGGAAGCTCTAGCAGGATCTGAGCCCAGGTGCAGAGTAATTCCTCAGGGCTTTTGCTGGCAGAAAATTGCTTCATGACATTCCAAGTAGCTTGAGTCCTATAATAGTTCTCACTTCAGTAAAGGTGCAGGATGAAGGGGTAATGCTGGTTCAACTGCTTTTTGTTCTGATCCTTCCTATTGTTTGGCTTCCAAGAAGCATTTTTATTTACCCTTCTGCGAAAGAAAACATAAAACAATAGTGGGATTGGTTTTTCAGGGCTTCACATCCTCTGTTAGTCATTTACACTGCTGCAAAACACTTCCTGAGGTGCCAGACCCATCTTCTGCATTCTCATTCCCTCACGCACAGGTGGGGTGGTTGTAGAAAACAGAAAAGTAACCAAGGACCCCTTTTGGAAATAAGAACCAAAGCTCACCAAATCAGACTCTCCATATGCAGTGGACTGTGTGTGTTCCATCCATCCATCCATCCATTCATCCGTCCGTCCGTCCGTCCATCCCTCCCTTCCTGCCTCCCTCCCTCCCTGCCTGACTCATTCCCTTGCACTGGCTCATTATTCACCATTTGGCTGCATTCCTTTTAAAACAGCATCTTGGCAATGTGGGAAAAATACTGGGGTGAGAGGAAGCTGGGAGAAGGCACACACGGGGCGGGAAGGGCAGTAAATCTGTACTCAGCCTTTTACTTGAGAACTGTCCTTGCCATTTGTCTTCCTCTGGCAGGGTGCCTTTACTGCTCTCCCCACATCCTTCCAGCATGCAGAATCCTTCCTCCCCTTCCTGTCCTGGCCATGAAGGAGCACCATTCCCTGTCCCCTCAGCTGTTTTTTGCTGGAGCTCCAATGCAGGGACATGTGTGACAGACAGGACCTTGCTCAGGCGAGCAGCTGTTGCTAGGGATGGATGTGCCATGTAGTGCTGGTACAAAGGGTCAATTAGATAAGGGCCCTAAAGATAATTCCTGTAATATGGGATTTGGTGATTTGGAGTGGGGGAGACAGCAGTAAGAATTATGCAGCTGCTAGTCATCTGGCTTGTTTTGGGTTTTTTTAACCTTGCCCCAGAGAGATCACAGTTTCAAGCAGACAGGTGTTACCACCTTCAGGTATTAAAGACATGCTTAATCTCTATGGAGACATTTGCTTCACCTAATGAAATGTGCTGCAGAAATCAATTTTATTCTGCACCTATTGATCATGTCTGTTTTAGGGAGACAAATACAAGACAACCTTAATTAAGAGGATCTATCTCTTCTTTTAGCAGTGCTTTCCGGCAGGAAGCTTTCACATCTCATGTTGTACTTTCTGATAGAAAGTATCTCTACTATTTGTATCAAGATGAAATGGAAATCAAAAGCTTTCATTTCTATACCCTGGACTGATTTTATAAGAGCAAAGTAGTTTGTCTTTTTAAAGTGCCTAATTCAATTTATTCAGATTAACTGTACCACAGGAATTTGAAAATCAATAACTTTAGCTGCCAGGTGCGCTCTTTATTTATATATATCTTTTTTTTTAAGATTGTGAATGTGGATGACATCTGTCTTTTCTAAATTGAGCAGCTTCGTTATAAATAAATAAAAAGCATAGGACTGTTTTTTCTTTAGCATTTATGTTTGAGGATATTCTCCCTTAGATTCTTTCCTTCTCTTCCTGCCCATATTTCACACACAATGTATGCTGTTTGCAAACTAGTTTGCCTTTAGCAGAGTCCTCAAAGAGAGGAGCTCCAGGCAATCTAATGGGTATTGTGAGTGTTGTGGAGGGACATCTAACTCAACAGCTGCCCTATATATTAAATGAGATAGTGATGCCACTATGTAGAACATGCTCCTTTTGTGTCTGAGGTCTAAATGCCACTTAAAATACTGTGGTGAGGTTTCTGAGAGAGTTAGTTCTGGACACAGATTCTAGAAAGTGTTCACAGTCAAGTCTGTGAAGTGTTTGTGGCTGGTATCTGGCAGTGTTGTGTGGAGCTGGCTTGTTCAGCCAACACTGAGCAGTTTTTTGCAGGAAAGAGGGAAAAGATGGTAGTGTGATGGTTTTGTAGCAGGAATAGTGTTCTGCATCAAGTTTTCCCTGCCAAAGAAAAGCGCTTCTGAGTGGAGGAATGTTTTCTCACAAGGCTGCTGTGGAAAATGCACACAGGAATTATATTTAGGGAAATATTTGCTTTTGTGAGGGCAGTAGCATGAAAAGAGTTAAGCAGTGGCATTAGATAGCTCATGGTAACTCATCATGGTAGGGTGGCTCAGTATCAAGCAATGAACATACCAAACTCTTATCAGCAGGGAGCAGTCATAGTTCTCAGTCAGTATGTGCAGTATTTCTCACCATCCCAAAGCACACGTCATCCTCCTCAGGAGTGAGGCCTATTCCACTGCATAGCATGATAAATTTGGGCACAAACAAGTGTCCAAACGAAGTGTTGTGTGGCAAAACTGGCAAGACTACAAGAGGAACTTTGCTGTTCATTCCCTGAATCTCCAGGTGTAAAACAAGGAACACTGTGGTCTTGTCTGATAGCTCAGCATTAATAGGGTTTCCTGATTCCCTTGTTTCAAGCTTGTTTCCCTGGTTTAAGCTGGGTGCAGCATAGAAATCTCTGGCGCATGGTGCAGAATATCAGTAAGGTTAACTGGTCCTGACTGTGTTAGGGATGCTGAAGATGTAGCAGTCACTCTGTGCCTCGAAGTCTCTTAGATCCAATGAGTCTCTGTGTGGGTGGTGTTAATCCCAGAATGGTTTTGTAATAGCAGCGCATTCACCCAAGTTCTCTTAGTTGAAAACTCCTCTTTGTGCCTCAGCCCACCATGTCCCATCATGCAGAGAACATTAGGTCTCACAGTGAAATTTCTCCCTCCATTCTTTAAAAGTTTTGCTGCAGGTACTTCTCAGGTCAGGGTCAAAAGGACTTTTTTTACTTCTGAACTCAAGTTAGCTAAAGTAATTTCCTTTTATGGGAAAGCTATGTATGGCAGCTAGGGGAAAATGGGAGTTTAGCAAGTTGCTCTAAACAAAGGGAATAATTTAATTCTTCAGTCTTTTAATCCCCACCTTTTGTGAAGCTGATAACTCTGTTTTTAGAGAATAGTGCCTGAAATAATTACACATAAAAAGTGTCTACTCAAAGCAGTGTTTTTACTGAATCGACACTGAGAACTTCTTTGTGAACAATGATGGACTTACATAAGCTCATCTTTATTTACATGAAGTTCAATAAAATAAGCTATTTCAATCTATGGATATTTTCTTCCTCCTCCTTTCTAGGATATAAATTTGATTTCATTTGACTTTCTTAGACATTTTTTTGCCCCTATAAGGAAGTTCAGCATCTCACAGCAGTATGCTTTGCTTTGTTTTAGTTCTCTGCTGGGACTCTGAGTGAAATTTGGTGGTCTTTAGGTGCTACTCAAGAGTTCAACAATCTAGTTTGTTTATTTGTAGGAAAACAGTTGTTGCTGGACATCTGCTGCTTGTGGTACTTCATGCTAGAGTTAATACTGTTGCACTGCTCAGCCTGAATTAGTAATAAGTATAGTTTGACTTACATGACTTTGAGAGATGGGACTTATCCAGGGCCTTACTGAGAGTGGGATGAAACATTATGTGAAGATGGATTTCTGAGTCGTGCTATGATGGATATTGTGCAGCCAGCATGAAACCACTGCACTTCAGAGCTCTAGCCTTTCTTATTGTTGTTTTTCTACTCAGACACTTGCTTCTCACAAAAAACAAACTTTAATGATTCATTAATTTAATGATTCAGCCAGCCCCCGTTGGTTCAATTTAGCCTGCACAGATTAAAAATGGTTGTTCTGTTGGTCTCGGACAGACAGACTGCAGAGAAATGAGCTCTCCAGGATGATTAGCTCGAGAGAAGGGGACTCTCCAGGGCTTTTCTAATGAACTGAGAGCTCTTTTAGGGGCCTGCTGGTAAGATAGGAGTGCCTTCTGCTTTTCTGTCTCCTTCCTCCATCTTCCTGCTCATCACTGCATTACAAGTAAACCAAAAAAAAAGCCATGATTCATGCACAAAAGCTTTAGAACAATGTATTTTACAGCTGAAGACAGTGTTTGCTGTCCTTTGGGATACTGATACTTAGATTGTTTTCTGTCTGGCACTTTTCTGTTTTAAAGCTTGTCAGTCACACTAGTGTTTAATGACTTCTCAAAGGCCAGTTAACATCTACAGGATTTTGTGGGGTGTTTTTGTCCCAAGTATCTCTTTTCCAACCTTCACAGTGGATAGGATTTCTTTCTCTTTGAGGTCATTTAAATATGAGACCAATTTGTCCAACAACAGACTGAAAAATGGGACTTCTGGCACATGTTGAATATTCATTATTAAAATTGTATAATTGGAAATGTTAGATCTGTTTAAATACCAGGTTGTAGTCAATCTACCTGAATTTCCACTGGAATTTCCCTCAGAGATGGTGCTGTTCAATTCCTCCTCTCTGATGTCCTGTGAATGGTTGAGCTGCCTCAGCCTTTTCCAACAGGTTCATCCAATGGCACCAAGTTGAGTGTGTGTGACTGCATTTCAGAGAGCTGCAATTCCTGTACTGGTATCTCTGTAAAGCCTGGGGGATTAAGGCACTCTGCTGTTGTGAAATGTTTTCTTGGTTTTATTACTGCTGTGATAACATCTCACATTGCTTTTTCAGTGGCAGTATTGCACCCAAGAGGGCAACGGTTCGTGCATTAGGCTACTACAAATTAACACTACTTTTCCCTTTCTCTTTAAAGTGAGGAAGTAGCATCCCTTTTTAATAAACAGATGAATTTGAGGCAGAATTAAAATTCCTTCTGAAAGACAGTCAGAAAAGCTATTGCAGTGAGGTTTTAAGAACTCAACCTAGAAGGCAGTTTGTCATTGTGCATTCCACAGGATGGAAACCCTCTTTTTAAATTAATGAGGCTAGTTAAAATAATATTCACCCATACACAGCCTTAGGTATCAAGGGCTCGCTGTTAGTTCCAGCAAGGTAACGTTTGCTTACTACACGGAGGCTACAGGCTTAGCTTTCAAAGATCCTTTTCATTTCAAGGTGTGGGAATCTGCTGTGTGGTAGAAATTGAGGAGGAAAGGATTTTTCTCCTTATGTAGAATCTTTCTGTAGTTTGCTTGCGTTACACAGCACAAGTCAATTGGAAATTCATGGGACGAGTGTGTTTTGAATGCTGAGTATCCCATATTGAAAAAAGTGGTGAGGATTTAATAATTTTGATGTTGGCAGCCAAACATGTTATAACACCACTTAGTATGCAGTCACAAAGTAGAATTGCCTAAGTCATTTGACATTTGAACTCTGCTTACAGTGGAAATGTTATTACAAGTTCAGCTTCTTGAGTTCTTGTTTAATGGTTAAATAATATGAGCAGCATTTGATTGTTGTAATGTTGCATTGATTTTAAACCACAGGTTTACTCATATGGTAATGATTCAGTTGTCTTTTTAGGAAACTTAGCAGAAAGACTTTCTTCTTTGAGGGAAAACACCAGTTAGTGAGCATTTTCAGGGCATCTCCATGGCATTGTGTCTGAAAACAAAGCGTAGGAAGGAGCATATGGTATTACATCTGCAGAGTGTTTGACAGTAACCAGTCCTGGGTCTTTCAGAGGTCAATTTACAGAACTCAGAAGAAAGCAGTTACTCTGCCCAAGGAAGTTACTCTTCTGAAAGCCAATAGCTCTGAGGTTAACATAAACTCTAAAGTGTTATACATGTAACTCCATCACCACTTGCCATTTCTGAACTTCATTTCTGGACACCTCTATGATCAACTGTCCAGAGATGGGTCCAATTTTTCCTTGAACCTTGATCAGACTTTGGCTTCATTAGCATCGTTAGTATTTTTCAAGCTTTACTAAGGACCTGGGAAACTTTTGAATAACCCATTGGACTTTAGTTATGAAAGAGTAAAGGATTCTGATATCCATTCTGCTGGTATTTTGTGACAGCACATACTTCTGTCAGTCACTTTCTTACTTCAGGTGTGCAGTTCCAGTCTCCCATGTCATTTTGTGAGAACACATTTTCCTACCATGCCCTTAATCATTGTCATTTGTTTATAAATACTGGAAAGTTCTTTTTTCTTTTTTTAATGGAGGGAATACTTCAGCACACAGTCTTTAGATGAGAGTGAACCATTGGTTTAAACAAGTCTTTCCTACAACTTTATGGAAAGGGAACACTTGTCATTTGGAAGATGGACAGGTTTCCTTTTCCGTATCTCTGTTCTTAAGCCCTGCTGATATAAAATTCTCATTTTAGATATTCAGTGATTAAGTATGAAGGCCTCAGTGGAGTTCCATCAGAACCCAAATTGCAATCCTGCGATTGCTTTAAGCAGACAAATGATTTCTGTCCTATAAAGACTTCAGTGTCTGAAGTGATTAAATTGTAGCAGTGAACAAAGCCTGTATTAAAAATGATAAGATTAGGAAGATGAGCATTTTTTTCATTATATTTTGAAACTGGACATGAAACCAGCCTGAACATTTAAACTAATAGAGTCATTCTTACTTTGCATGTGTTTCATTGTTTCATATTTGTTATGTTTGTGTCATTGACTTTTGTAGTAACTCCATAATACGAGCACATTGTCACCAATGAAGCAGATGAAATGAAATTCCTTTTATATAATGTAATTAAGAAAATAAGCACATTGTAGGAAGAAGTTAGTATGTTGCTCTCTCTCTCATACAGCAGGAACTCGTCATCCATGCCAACCTCTTTTGGCAAAGCATGAGGGTGCTTTTTCTCTTCTTAAGCAAAAGACTGTTCTATTTGGTTTTTCTTTTGATTTTGTGTCAAAAAGTCTTATGTATATGATGATGTTCATAATTACTGCTATCTCACTGAAATGGGTAAGAGTTTTGGCCTCATTGGGAACACTGCTGAATCCCTTAGTTATACAAGCAGGAGTGCATTTTCCTCTTAATTAGAAAATAAGTGTTTCTCATAAATAAAATAATTTCAGTATTTATTCAATGTTTCATTCTCCTAGCATAAGCCAACTGAGATGTATAATCATGAGACATGTTAATTGACACACTGTATTTATTAAGAAACTGTGCCATTTAAAAAGTCATGCTCGTAAGATAGTAATTAAAAAAAGCAAGATGGAAGGCTTAAAGTGTCATTTTTGACCTGTCTCAATTATTATGTAGCATCTCTGGAGTTTGAGATTTCCCAGCTTCCCTAGCCAATCTGTTTCACTGCTTAATTATCTTCACATTTAGAAAGTTGTGTTTGTTCCTTAAAAAAAAAAGAAGAAAAGTAATGATGATAATCTACTTTTTTTTTTTTTTCTTTTTCCCACTATTAAGTTCTTGTCCTGGCTAACAGTGAAGAACAGAACAGATGATTTTCCTTGTTTTTGCAGTAGCCTTTCATATATTGAAATGTCAGTCTTTCAACTGCTCTACTTCTTACAGTATTACTTTAATCATCTGTGTTCTCCTGTTGGAGGAGAACGGCAGCATTGCTGTCTGTGTCATACAGACCAGAGTCCTACTTATATACCAGTACCAGAGTTTCTGTTGTTTTTTTTTAAATATTTGACTTCATTTCCTATCATGTGATGAAATATATGTCAACTGCATCAGGTAGCTTACAAAAAAGAGGTGAAGATGTTGGATTATGGTATATAAAGGGGGAATGAGTATTTTTGTAATTTAAATGCTGTTTTCCTAACATTACAGTTTTGCTGTAGTTCTTATAGGGAACACTGGTAAATATTTACCTTGTCTATTTCACAGAATCACAGACTGGGTAAGGTTTGAAGAGACAGCTGGAGGTCATCTAATCCAACCTCCCTGCTCAAGCAGGGTCCTCTGGAGCACGTTACTCTGGATGGTCTCCAGAAAGCTTTAGAGTATCTCCAGGGAAGGAGAGTCCTAATGATAGCTGCTTGTGGCCACTGAGATAAATCAAAGAAACCGCTCACCTCTTTGCAAACGGTTGATTTATCTTGTTTTCAGGAAAAATCCTTAATATTTTTTTTTAGTATTAATTCTGTATTACAACCAGAACTCGACTTAACAAGACTTAATAGGTCTTGTTCAAAGCAAATCAGATGAGGTTGAAATTAGAATGGGGACAATGGAGAAATAAAGAGTTGGAATAGAAGAAAGATAGTAGAAATTGTAGCAACTATGGTTTTTACCATTTATGTTGTATTTTATTGGTTTTGAATTGATTCACATTAATAATTACAAATTACTGTCTCACAGGGTCTTGTAGTATTGTGGTTTTCTTTATTTTTAATGTGGTTAAATGATTCTTTCAGCAATGATCTCTGGATTGTTTCCAGCATTAATCTGGATCTTGATTTTGTTGAGCATCAGAATATTTTTGCAATATCATTAGTATAATGGTATCTCAGAATTCCTCATGTTCTTGAGATGTGTTCAATTGGAATATGAAAATGCTGAAGGCACTACAGCCGGAGTTGATTGACTTGGAGAGAATGATAGAAACTTAAAGAGATCGACTGTAAAACTGCCTATCAGTGCTGCCACTGAAGACATGAGGAAACATAATTTTCATCTTTCCAACAACTTGTACCTTTGTCTCTATTGTCCTTGCAGCCTACAACTCTAAGGAATTCAGTGCAAAGACACCTGAGCTGACTGGCTGCAGTCAGGTTGAATGTCACTGACTAATGACCTCCTTAAATTAGCATTAGTGCAACCTAATAAACTCACCTTAAACTAGAGTTAATAAGACTTGGATGGCTTTGAACTATGCCATGCCAGACATGTTGCCTTGGGCCAGCAATAACTCATGTCTCTTTGCACTGCCTTGTTGTCATGTAAACTTGTCCACTGCCTCACAGATGTCCTAAAAAGTGAACAACTTAAGGTTTCTGTGTATGGCCATAAATTGAATATAACCCCCATAAATTTTTATTTGATGGCAAATCTAAAGGTGTGAAAAGAGAAGCTCTTGGGAGAGTTTGGCAGCATTGTTAAACTAATGCAATCTTGAACCTAGGGGACACAAGATGTATTCAGGTAAATCAACATTCCAGGCCCATGTGCAGGAACTCCATTTCTCCAAAGGGAATTTGCATGACTAGCACTCTGTTCTTTCACAGTTAATCATCTTCTTTTGTGACTCCCTAAGCATTTGCGCTCTGAAAGTGTCAAACCCACAATACTTCAGTTTCAGGTAGAAAAACTGCATAGAAAATTAGATTAGGAATAAAGTAGAGAAATAAATGAGAAAATTCAGACTAATGAAAGTTCTTGCTTATTGTTTTAATATTTGCAAACAGTGCTTCTGTATTAGACGTCACTAACCGTTTACCATAATGCAAATGTTCATCTTAATGCTAAAAAATATAAGAGGAGGAAAGCATAGTAGTTATAATAAATGCATAATTTTAAAAAATATGGTAGACTTCAAATTTCCAGTGAGGGTATTTCTTTACAACTTAATTTATTCCTTCTCCTATAAGAAATCTCTCAGAATAAAACTATTTCGGCATCTCTAATTTAATATTTGTTTCCTAGTGAAAAATTCTGCAAATTTGTGTTCAGATTGATAATCATGCAGATCTCATGATCTAAACTGAAAGCAACTGTAAAACGTTTTATCTTCAGTACATTTTGGACCACAGGTGACATGGAGAGGATTGAAATAGGACAAATGATATAGACATAATAGATTAAATATTAATTCTGTATTACAACCAGAACTCAAACAGAATTGGGCATGTGTTAAAGCTTCATAGAATTGCTTAGTTTCAGAGTTGTGGCCAAATGATGATCTGTACTATGTACTGGTGAATTAGTCAAAGAAATGGGTGTTTGGCTCATCTTTCATCTGAGACCAAATGTCTTACCAAGATCTGAACCTCTCAAGGAGCAGCTGCAGGACTGAGGATGCCTTGGTCTCTTGTGCAGCTCTGGGATGTGCGCAGAGCACACTGTGGTTAAGGACTAGGCTCAGAAGCTGAAGTAATGTGTCATGCAGTCACTTTGAAAGGGAAGGGCTTTTAGAACCCAGCAATCCAGGGCAATATGAAATGCATTGCCACTTAAACAGCAAAGCAAAAGCAGACAGAGACTCACTGTCCTTATTGTTGTACCCAGCTCAGAAATTAAAAGCTTCAGGGTATAACTGAAGATTTATTGGAGAAAATAATCCAAATCTACTAACATGCGTGAATTTAAAAGAGATGAGAGAAATAACCAGGCTGAAAAATGTGTGCCATCCTCAGAAGGAATAGCAGCTGTTGTTTGGATTACAATGAGAATTTTAAGGAGGTGTTTGCTTTTATCCCTGCTGCTATCTTTTGAAGTGGTGTGAGCCAGAGAAGTGACCAGCACAAACAGTGGTGGCCCACCCAAAGCCAACACTTGGGAATAAAGAAGATTAAAGGAGTTTTGTCAGGTTCTCACATTGTCTTGAAGTAGCATGTTGGAGAATGTGGTTTCCCTGGTATGGGAGAGAAGGGAAGACTGCTCTGTAACTTAGCCTAGCTTTTCGTTCCCAGGTCAGCCTAATGCCTGAGGTCACTGTCCAACAGAATTGTGGAACATTCAGCAGGATTTATTTTTCAGTGAAGAAATACTTCTCTGTATTTTAGCTCCTCACCAAATACTCATCCAGTTTAGCACCCCACTCATCCCCAGCTCCATCCATAGGATTCTTTTGCCAGGGAAGAGAGGAATTCAAAGGCCCATACTTTCTTTATGTTTTAGATATGTCCAGCTACTGGGAAGCTGAGTGAAGTTGTCATCACCCAGCTGGCCCTGATGCCAAAGGGCACAAAGTTTCCTTAAATGTTGGATTGCAAACATCATTGTTCTCTATTTTTCCGAAGCCAGTAATTGTATTACACGTGGGGAGTCCCCTAGGTCACAATATTCTGGTAAAATTACTCACTAACATTGTTATCCTCTTTGCTGAGTTCTGCAGCTTCTAATGGGTAGCATTAGTTTGAGCATCCTGCCAAGAAACAGCGAGTTTAGGAATACTTCTTTTTGTACAAAGTTCAGCATTTCATATTGTGGTGCATGGACTCTATGAATATAATTGGGAAAATGTAATGAAATATGGCAGGGAACTGTAGAGGTTAATGAAGACTGAAGAAGACTAGGGCAAAATGAGATGAATGGACATGGTGGTATAGGAAATGCATTTTTGTCACAGAACAAAGAGTAAAAAGACAGATTTGTGCACGTTGAGCAACTTTAAATTAACAGCCATTGTTCGTGGGTGGAAAAATATTTTTAGGAAAAAAATTATTTATTTCTGGAGCTTCCACTGTGGGAAGCTGAATGAGCATGTCAGCTCATTGTATTGTGGTGATCTAACAGAACATATGTCAGAAGAGGACAGCAAATAATATTTTCCATTACTATTAGTAGGCATTTTCTGTCACTAATTCCATTCTAGTAATGCTGCATCCTTGGTAGAAAAGTAATGAGGTCTGAACAAAATGATGCCTACCCAAGGTTTGGAACATATCCACCGGTAACTTCCCCCTTTTTTCTTTATAGAAAAGAACTCTGCTTCAGACCATGAATTATGGTGAGTGGTGGAGGTTAGGAAGAAGCTTCCTTCTGTGTGCAGTTTATAATCTAATTTTACTCTGAAGAGATTTCTGCTCTTCTACTTTATCTGTTACCATGCATGATCAATTACTGGATAATTACCACATCCATGATCAAACACTGCTCAGACTTGCACTGATTTTTGTATTGATTATATATGCTGATAATACAGGTTGTTTTATATCTGATACAACAAAAAAATCAAACTGCCTTTATTGGTGATCAGTTCTGTATAGGCTTTAGGTCCCAAATGGGATGAACTTGAATATTGAGGAGCAAACTAAACGGGGAAAAATTTAAAAATGGATGCTGCCATATTCTTGAAGCAAGAGTAAAAAACCCACAAATTTTGCATTCAATGCTGCAAACTTTTTGGCAATAAAGATATGTGTATGTCATTGTAGATACTGAAGATCCTAAGAATTTTAGAGAGAGAAACTGGGAAAGATATCAGAAGTCAATTAAAATAACTTGTTAAAGAAACGACACTGACTTGTAGTGGGAGTTTGTAGATAAATTGAAAAGGTAACAGAAGAGAATGGGCATAAGAATAACTGATATTGTGAAACAATTTTATCTCCACAAATTTGTTTGTTTGTTTATGTTGGGGGGACTGAGATGCCACTAACTGGTTCCTTACAGACCTTAATTTCTGTTCCACTGCAAGTGTGCAGTGAGGGATCAGGACTTTGCTGTAGTGAGCATTTTGCAAACTCCTAACAAGAGATTCCCATGTAGGCCATTCACTTAACATCTGGATTTGATGATCCTTGTGGGTCCCTTCTAACTGAGAATATTCTGTAACTTCTGTCAGAGAAGTTTTCTAGCCCATAGGAATGTAAGGGATGACTAGTAAGTAAATATTTGTTTTCTATCTGTGTTCTGAACCACTGAATTCATCTTAGTGTCACATTTTTCCAATTTCAGGATTTTATTGTAAACTCATAAAGCTGAGAGTTGTGCAGCAAAACTGAGAGTATGGATTATTTCCATTAAAACCTATGGAAATAAGAACTAGTTTATGAACCCTTCAAGTTCATTTTGTATCACACCATATTATACAGATGGGAACTTGGGCAAAGCAGAAAGAACTTTGAACTCTTTCATGTGTCAGCCCTTTTGTTTGTGCAGTGTTTAATTAAAGATATGGATTACCTGAAACTCCCCTGGACTGCAGGGTTCCAGCAGGAATGAAACTGCCCCAGATGACTTCACATGGAAAAATAAGATTAGGTACAAATAACATGGAGTTCCTTCCTGACATTTGTATGCAAACTTCACTTGCTAGCTGCCATTGAAATCCATCCAAGCTTGCATTGCATAGGACAGAGCAGAATCTTTCAGAAGAAGTACCACTAAATGATGTGGAAATCAGCCCTGGTTTTCCCCAGGTGTAATAGAAAATATGGTTCCTTGAGAAGACATGAAACATGGAGTAGCTTAATGAGCTTAGTCTGTTTTTAAAGATTCCTTGCAGCCCTTCAGCACAACATAGCCCCTTCCCACATGCATTTTTCCTTGAGGAGTGGCAGTGAAAAAGGCATGTCCAATTTCCACTTTTATAGAAATACAGCTCACCTTGTCATGATGCTTGGCCATCTAGTTATATTTTTTCATCCTCTGAAAGTAAGGCATGTTGCTTTCTTGCTTTTCTTGCCGCTTTTCTATGTAGGTAGAATTTTTCCTCTTCTTACACAGATTTGCACTGCACTTCTCTCTCCTGACTCTTAAGGGCCGTCTCAGTTCTGCCATCTTAGTATTGATGTCTTCCATAGATCACGAAAGTTTTAATTTCATGTGCTTTATGCTGGTTGTGAAGCTGCCCAATTTATCTGGGACAAGTGTCTCTCTTTTTGATGCTCATTTGTTGTTTTTTTTTTTTTTTAACTTTATCCATATATTGGCAGAGTTTGATTCAAATATTTGCTTCTACCTTTTTTCCAGCCTGCCTCAGTTCTAATCTTTCATTAAGTTTTTGCTTTAGTTCTGGGTGGGATGGATTTATGTGGAATAAATATTGACAATATTTTGACAGGTTGGCATATTACACTTCTTGTGTAAACATGATTATAATAATCTGTGGCCTGATTTAAACCAGTGTTTGAAGCTTAAGGATTGCAGATGAAAGTGAGTCATGGTGGTCTATTGTATGTAAACATAATAGAAGTTTGATTGATTTCCAAGATCAGTTAGGATTACTGGATTGGAAAGGGTTGCTATGGGGAAAGGAAGGTGATAACAAAAGCCAGCAGCTGGTTTCAGCCCAGGATGGCAGTGACATGTTCTCATCACACGAACAGTTCCATGCTCAGTGGGGTGTTTTTAAACCTTACCTTAGTCCTGCAATAGTGTAAACATTTGCTGGAGTTCTGCTTCAGCAGAGCAAGAAGCAATATTTGCTGGAGAAAAAAGGAGCATGGGGCAGGGGCACAGCAGCTATTCCTTGGCAAACCACAGCCGAGCTGGCTGGCTGGCTGATGTGCCTCCCAGCTTACCAGTCCACTCTTGTTTTTCCTTTCAGATGAATGATCTCTGGGGCAGCCAGGTTTCTGTGATCTCTCAGCAGGGGATATGTGGCTTTATGTGTGTGAGGTTTTATGCTTGCATTGGAAAATGCTGGCTTCACGTGCCTTCTCTCTCATTTTGGCCAAGTCCCTAGATTAGAAGTGTGTTCAGTAAATATTTAGTTCCAGATATCTTGCCAAAAGATTCCATGCTCTCTGACTGCTTCGGGGTTTGTTAGTGTGAATAAGTTTTTATTATTTCTTAGAGCTGACCTTGCAGAAGCAGAAAAAATTGATCTGAGCAATAATCAAAAACAAGAGGTGAACCACCAGCCAGTGAAGTTGTAACTGAATATAGCAAGTTGTAACTACAGTACAAGGATACAGGTGTACCCTATTATTTCCTGGGAACGAGCTGATGTTTGTGGAGGAGGTGTGAGCAATATCTCACCTGTCCCTGGTCAGTGGTTCTGCCTCTTGGTTCAGTTCTTGTTGGGTTACAGAACACGAGGTTCTGAAGTGTTACAAACTGGCTTTCTTCATCACACTGTGTCATTTAACTACCCACCTCATTGCAGTAATCCTGTTCTTTTTTTGCCTGCCTGAACATATTTACAAAGATAAAAATAGAGCAAGGGAAGAATAGCAGCTGCCAAGGCTGGGTTTGGGTTAAAGACCACCTAGGAATGGATTAAAGGTGAGTAACTGTTTTGCCTCAGGACAATACTGCTGAACAACAGGGGAGAGGGAGAGAAGAGGTGAAAGGAGCCTTGCTAAGGAAGATATATGGAGATGCAATGGTGTAATTGACATCTTTAAATACAAGCAAGTTTTAAGCATGCTGAAGTGGAGATAGGGAGAAAAATGAGTCAAGAATTTGTAAAAGGCAAATGATAGTACACTGAATTACAAGGAGTTTTAAGGAATGCTTTATTTTGGATTGCAAATACAGATGGATATCTGAGAAGAGAAATTCATCTGAGTGAACTTTTAGGATGGTCTTCTGGGTGATCTCTGTTGTGATGTTTATTGACAAAGAGAAACCTTGGCCTTAAACCCTGTTTTACAGATGCACACTTATTCTTACAGGTAGGGTCTTTGAGTTGATAGGTGTTACATCATCACATAGCTTTAATTTCAGCTCTGTGCTTAGCCCTCATCAATTGGAAATGACAGCAAAGGAGAAAGACCACAGTGCATGAGTCAGTCTGAGAATGACTAAGCTGCTGCTGGTGCAGCTGTGAAAGACAAGTACAACCCTGGGATGCATTTAGTGAAGTGCTCCCTATCCAAGGGGGGATCAGCAGTTCTGTTGCACACCGAATGAGACCCTGTGGAGTTAGGAATACAGCACACAGGTCTGGTTAGCCAGGCTTGAGAATTAATTTCCTGAAATTAGATGTATGGGACAAGGGGTTAGTAAAGGAATGGAGAGTTGCTCTCTCACACAGGGAAATTAAATAGCTTCTCCTTAATTACAAAAAAGTAACACTGAATATTTTAAAATATAGTTGTTTACCCTGTTTATTACCCCTGTATAAAAGAGATAACTAAGAGATAACCCCTGTATAAAGGAGATAACTAAGAGCAGGAGAAGACTGAGTTAAACCAGAGGAGAGTATTCAAACAAAAAATGTGTGGCTGCGAGTTAATTTGAGCTGAATATTGTGGTTTCTGTGCCTTCAAACAACATTATTTTAGAATAGCCCTTTCTCAAATATCTGCCCTTCAGCTAAAGTTCCTTGGTCCTTTAGTCACAAACAGAAATTTATACCAAAGTTGTCACAGTTGCACCCAGCTGGTCTGCAGCTGGAATCTGAAGAAAATTAGCAGAGATTAGATTCATATAGAGCACACATTACAATGCATTTCCAGCTGCTTCTTCCTTGTATGTATTCACTACACAAACAAATTCATCATCTGTCAGCATCATGACAGCTTGCTTGCTTGCACGTGTGCTCAGCGTGTTTAGGACTACTGCAGCTTTGGGGCAATCTTTTCAATTAGTGCATGCAACTACATTCAAATCTAACTTGGATTGTTTTAAGCCAGAGCCTTTGCTCTTGTTTGCCTTGCCGATAGGAGTGTTGCACCAGATAGAACAGGCACCCAACAGGAGTTCTTTCTGTCCTAGCTGGATGCATAGTGTTTATGATCAGTGAGAGATCGGCATAGTAGAGATAGAAAAAGTTAATTAGATTCAAAAGTCCCCTACATAAATCTGCAGGAGATTGCCTGCGACGCCATGGGCCCAGTTTCCAGTCATCTCTTTTGCATTCCCACAGTGCTGGAGTAGCAACATGGCTTAGCAGACCACTTTTAAAGGGAACACATGCTCTATGAAAACAGTACTATTGCCTTGACTGTTGGCAGCAATTCTCTTTCCTCCTACCCCTTTCCTTCAGTTATCTTCATTCTGATTTGGTACGTTGATGTTCTTTTAAAAATATGAGGAAAAAAAAAACCCAAACAAAACGAAAAAAAAAAAAAAAACCTAGAAAACATAGTCAATTCAAGTCTATTAGGTAATGTCGGAGTAACAGATTCCCCCTCCCCACCCCCCAGCTTTGTCTTTTTTAGTGCTGTTTTAGGTCAGGTTCTGTCATTTTACACCTGTCCAACCTTGTGAAAGGCCTCACTGGGGTTGTACAAGGACAAGCGTGGGTGGAACTCAGTGTTCAAAACCTTGTGTGGCTGTTGACAATGTGTGAGAAGGGAAGAGCCCTCTGCTTCCCAGACCCCAAATTAAGCCTGCAGGGCTGACAGCAAAGCAATTTTTGTAATGGTACATGGAGCTAATTTGTTATGAAATCAGAGAAGCAATAAATTTGGAAAAACCCCCATTCCAAGTTTAGAGTAGTCTGGAGGAAGATTACACTGTGAGCTCCACTGTGCTGCTGCTGACTTGCTGTTTTCTAGACTTGAGCAATGACAGAATATGATAGGTTCACCCCCTCTCATTTAGCCTTTCCTGAGCTGGGGAAATGCACTTTTCTCTACTACACCTTAAAACCAAGTGAATTCTTGTGGATATCTCCCCACCAGGTTCTCAGGTGTGCTGTTCATTCACAATACAGAGGTGCTTGTCAGTGCAAAATTGCTGTGACTTTTGAAGAAAGCAAGACTCAGCTGGCCAGACCCTGACATTCCTTGTTGCTGCTGCTCAGGGTGTCCTGCTCAGTGGAAAGGCTCTCCAGCCTCAACAGAGAGAAACAGGCTACATCTGCAAGATCTTTGCAGGCAGATGTCAGCCTGGCTGGGCCAGCTAGCATTTGTGTGTCTGTTTTCCAGGGTCCTGAGCTGCATTCAGGAGAGCCACTGCTGGCATTAGGGCACCCACACGGTTTTATTCCTGCCTGCATTATCTGTGGTACTCAGTAGTTCTGGCTGTGAATACACTGTAGGTGTACTCAACACACTCAGTACCCTTTGCAGATTAAAGGTAGTGAGGAAAAGTTGAGACTGGTGATAAGGCTGGCTTCAGGGCAGCAGTATAGGTTTTGTGTGTGTTCTGAATAGTAAGTACTTGAGTTTATAAGGCATCTCCCATGCCAAGCTTTTTCCATTAAGGCACCAGCCAGGAAGCCTTGGTCAAATGCAGGATTTCTGTGCTTTATTATTCATCAAGGCTCATGATTTTATTCAGCTCTATCATTGTTTCTGAATTCATGACCATAAAGAAACAGAAGTCCTGCAGATAGTGTAGGCTATGGGAAATTGCAGCACTGCTGAGATAACATAGTTGGTACCAGTACGTCCTGATCTCATGCTTTCCGAATTACTTATGTTAAAATAAACAAAACAAGAAAACTGTGCTGGCCTGGAAACCTTTAGGCATTCTTTCCTATTTTATGTTGGAAAGATTTAAAGAAAAAGGCATTGTCTGTTTCTTATTTTCACTGCTTCTTTTTTACAAATTGCTTTTAAATGGAACACAAGTAAAAAAGATTTTATTTGTTGGCATTTAACTATGTCATAGGAAAATACATCTCAGAGAGAGACAAGGATGGCCTGGAAGGAATAAATAATATTTCAGGTTGCTATTTGAAGATAGCCTTCATGGCTGCCTGTTGTGACTCAGCACATTGGTTGGGGCTTTGGGTGGCAGAGGGGATTCAACAGGTTGAGGTTTTAGAGGTAGGTGATAGGAAACAGCTGTTATTGATGCTGCTGCAAGTGCATTGATTTATTTTTTGTAGAAATTAAGAGATTACTCTGACCAGCTGAAGGCACTAAGATAGACTTTGTCCAAGGGACAGGACTGTGGGGTTAAATCATGAAGGGTAATTGCTCTGTGTATTCTGTGCCTTGCTGCAGCCTTTCCATGCTGCCACTGGCTGGCCACACTGTTTGTAATAAATGGTTATTAAGCTGCTCTCTGTAGGGCCAGGACTGGAGCTGCATTGTGCTAGAGGCTGTGGAGCTGCATAGTTACAATCTGTAAACTGTTCTCTGAGAGGCCTGGTTAAATATGAGAAGGGATATGAAACAAAAATAATCCACAACCAAGCTCTGGCACATAATGATATTAAGTGAGTAGCTGTGGGTTGTACAGTAGGTCTGCTGCAGAGGCGGAAGCTGGGCTGAAGTCTTCTATGCTGTCATTATGTGCTAAAAAAAAAAATAATTCTTTATTATTTTTGTTCTCACTTAACTACTCTAATTTATTCCATCAGGTCTTGTCCAGAGGATGGTGTAGATGCACGTGCAAGTGTGACTGGATTACAGCCTTTTCCCTCAACACTATTTGTTCTCAATCCTCTACCACCCCTATTACTGTAACTGAAAGATTGCAAGATTGCAAGATTCTTTTATATTACACTGGCACAAATTGGATGCATCCTCAAGCATGTTTAGTTTGAACTTAGGCTTTAGTGATTAGCATCTGCCTTTATGCAAGATACTTTTATATGAAGACTTGTATTCATTCTGGTTTGGGGTAAGGAATAGTTATGTGGTCGTTTTAAATGGACACTTTGAAGACATGAGTCAACACAGCTATTTGCTCCTCAGCTTTTGTTCTCTCCCTCATCTGTTTGATGGAGAATTGGAAATAAAAGAGGGGCTATTGTCTGAATTGATTCTTCTCTTCACAGACCCAGCAGTGGCCAAGGAGTTTTGGAGTAGCTGCATTATTTTTAAATATGCAGGGACAGGAAATTTTGAAGTGTAACTTTTATGTTTGTGCTTGTTGGGAACACCAAAATAAATTTAAAGCTTGGGCATGTTTTGTTCATGTGCAGTCTATACCAGAACATCAGCAGCATAAGCAAGGAACAAATCCTTCTTCAATGAACATGGTAGCCACAGGGCTTCCTCCCTTTCTTGTTATTTTTTTTCTTCCCTCCCTCTCCTCTCTATTAGATCTCTGTAGCTGAGCATGTGGACATGCCGGTAGAGCTTGGGCTGCAGTGCAGCAGTCCTGACAAGGCAGGCACTGGTGCTCAGGTTGGTTTTCAGAGGTGGAAGGACTGGCAGTGTCGACACAGCGCAGCGTGGCGGGTGCCTTGCCACCCTTTGCCTTTAGTTTTCTAAAGCTCCAGCTCACCTGGCCCCTGGCCTGTGGCTCCAGCTCAGGGGAGGGTTTAATGAGGCTAAATCAGGAACCAGGGCAAGCCATGCAAGCTGAATTCAGGGAGTCTCTGTGTGTGTGATGTGGATGGAGGAACTCTGTTTCTTTTGATGTGCTAAGCCATGGATTAAAGCTCTGCTGACTTAAACCCAGCGAGCTGTGATATCTGCACGCCAGAGAAGTCACTTTAAAAGGGGCTTTTTCAGGCTTGTTTTCTGCAAGTGCTCAACTTGATCAAGGCTGGTAGAACAAACTCTATTGAAGAGGGGACAGGGACATGAGAAATCCTTTGTAGAGAGCCATACGCAGTACTAGGGAGAGATGGTCCTCACTAGAGTGTATCAGAAGTATTTGTAAGGTTATGTCCTGCAACTGTGGGTTCTGTGCATTTACTTTACCTGCCCCCAGCTCTTGTCATACATGCAGGCAGCCATGCTGGAAACTGCCTCCCATTTTACTTTCATTGTTTCTTTCTTTTTTGTTGTTTTTTAAATTCATTTGAAGGTAAATAATCAAAACAGAATTCAGGGCCTCAAAAGCTGTAACTGCAGGAGTTGGCATTTAATGGCAGCTTTGCCTCTAGTCGTGGCATCAAGTTACTTTTGAAGCCTTTGAAGTCAACAGGGCTGGAGGGAGAAAGTGTTGTGTTGCTTCCTTAAAAAGAAACATGCTTCAGTTATATTTGCAGCTGGGATTTTAATGGCTGCGAATTAAAGCATGTTTTATTTGGCCTTTGTTTTTAGTGCACTTTTACCCCTTGGGGCACTTGAAGCCAAGGCACAGCTTGAGATGTAGCTGGCTGCAGCACATGAACAGAGCCATCATCAGCCTCCTCTTCTGCTTTTCTGCAGAGCTCGCTCTCAGGGTTTGTGTCCCCCACAAGAGCAGTGTCCCACGCCCCCCCAGTTTACTTGCCTGCCACCTCTTTGCAGGCACTGGGTCTCTGCTTACACAACAGCAAGGAGTTTGTGGCTGGCAGTGTGGCTTGGAGTGATCTGATGTAAACTTTTTGTATTGGCCCTGGAGACCTTAATTTCTAATCAGCTCCAATTAAATTACCATGAATCTGATAAAGGGAAAGAAGCGCAGTTCAAAATGGTGCAGAGAGGCACTTAATGTGATTTAATGTATGTCTACATAGTCTAACTGCTTATCTGCACTCCTGGCCTAAATACTTGTGCAAATCTGACCCATACCCTTTTTTTGACCATATTATCACTAAAAGGAGAGAAGGTAGATTATGTAGTTAATAGGTTACAGCTTGTTTCCCTGTCAATCCTTGGGGCATCAGCCATCCTGCTGGGTAGAAGGAAAGGTGCTTGGAGGATGGTGATGGGGGTGGCTGAGCAAAGAGCACTGCACTGATGGTTTAAGAGTCCTCTGACATGAGAACCTTTCCAGCTGTGCATTTGCTAGGCCCTGTGTGGTAGAATCTTTAGCAAACCACATCAAAATGGTGGCACAGGCACCAATAAATACTGAGCAGCACGGTTTTTTTGACCTTGCTTTATATTCTGCTCAATTATGAGTGTTGCTAGTTTTTGTGATTAGCAGGCCACATCAGCCGGCTCAGTCAACTCGAGCAACACAAAGATATGATAATTTTTTTTTAAATGTAATTGTGTGATAGAAAGTAGTGCTTTGCAGTGTTAGCTTTTTAAAGTATGGAAGCAGAGGACATAAGACACCTGTCCTAATAATAAAATAAAGAGGTTGTTGTATGTTTGACAGGTGACAAACAGCCCAGTTTAGACTGTCTTTCTAGAGGCTATATCAGCATTCCTTGATGAATTAATAGAATTATGCTGTTTTATCTGATGCATTGAAATTAAGCGATTATAATAATGATCATTCTGATCCATAACCCATGAATATTGAGGACAAAATACTTTGTGGTTTCAGTGAGGCCATGAAAAAGGGCTAGGGAGGTTCTTACATGTCCTCCACATACTTGCAGATGAAAAGCTGTCCCATGCAGAACAGAAATAATTCTTTGGTTCTTGTTATGAAGTTGTTGCTCTTTAGATCAGAGAGATTTTATTCCTCAGTATCTGAGATTTTTGCAGCTGTCAAGTGTTTCCAGCCCTTCATGAGTTACAAACTGGGGTCACTTTCCCTTCTCAGAACTCACATAGGATATGGCTATGGCAAATTCTGTAACATTTCTGACTTCAGGTGACACAACAAGAATGTTTTGCTTAGTCCTCCCTGTTTAGCTGTTGTCTCAGAGACTGAGACAAAGAATCTAGTGAATGCTTTTATTAAAGTATTGGGTAATCTGTTGCTTGAGAAATATGTATGCAAATCCTGGCTTTGCTGCTGCTTTTTGCTGTGACCTTGGACTAAATATTTGTTCTGTGTGTATGAGACACGAGGGTACTATCACTATCATTTTCAAGCATGGTATAAGAATAGACCTGTAAGTACTTGAGGGGTCATGGAGGCAGGAAATTTCATCAACCAAATGTTATCACCATGCTTGTACACCACTGTAAAGGAAAAAAAAAAAGTGAAGAGAGAAGATTTTTCTTGTGTCTCCTGCTATTCTTCTGCTATTCATCCTTCTATTTAATGCAGCACTGCCATGTGAGTCTACCCATCTGCTTGCATGGGGTACCTGAGTGGGAGGCTGCCCTATGGCTGGCTGTGTTTAGTTTTGGTTTTGCTGGGTTTTGTAGTTATCAGGACACAGGTGGGAAAACTTGGAGCATTAATTTTTTTCTGATTGTTACCATGCCTTCTGCCCATGCTTGGTCTCTGTAGTAGTTTTCCTTGTCAATTTTCTTTCTGAATAAGAGGAATAAGGAGTAGATCACTGTTTTATACGGCATTTCCCCTGCCTCCCCTTGCTTTCTGTGCCTAGGAGGTAGTGGCCTGCAGCAAATTCCCTGCAGCATCTGTGTTATTGCATACATATGCTTGTGACACTTTAATAGTAGCTGTCAGATAACATTAATGTATTGCTGCTACAAATAAATCAAGCAGGGCTACAAGCAAAGGAGTGAATGAGACAGGATGGTCTTGTCCATCACTATCAGACAAGGCCACCCTAAGACGGTCTGCTCACTTCACCAGTGAAATTGTTGCCTGTGTTAAGATGTGCTCAGTGGAGACACCCAGACCTTAGCCAGCAGCCCTCCTTTCTGTGAATACCCAAAGGGCTTGGTTTGTCATTTATTCAGAATAAAGAGAGGAAGCCTTCTGAAATGACCTGGAAGGCCCTCTTTTCTTGAGTCCTGAGGACAAACGTTTTTTTTGTGGGTCTGAACCTCACAGTTTCTGTCAGGTGACTCGGAGTGACTCCTGTGCTAAACTCGGTGGCAGCAGGGTGGTCAGGATGATCCTGGAGCCTGAAACCCCTGGCTGCCCTCCCAGCCCTCTTTCTAGGAAGGGTGTAGGTAGTGGAGCTGGTCACCAGAAGAAACAACTGAGTGAGGGAAAAGCAGTCACACTGAAATTCCTCCCACAAAATTATAGGTCTCATCTGTCAGTGTGCTACCACTTAAGGATCTCTGTTCTGTGGCTCTCTTTATACTTCATAGAAATTCATTAACTTAGTACTGCTTATAAAAGGCTCTTTATCTGATAGTGCAGATGTTTCCAAACTCAGGAGTGCAAACTGTGCCTGGAATACTGTCCTCCTCCTACTGTTTGTGGAGATCCTGGAATTATCTCTTGCATTTTAACGCTGTATTAGAAAATTGGCCAGCAGTAACTTGCTCACAGCTGAGATTGCAATATACTCACTGCACTGCCTCTGCAGACACACTGGGAGTACAGGTCTGGCATTTGAGAGCTGGCATAATGTGGATGGAAAACTACTGTGTTAGTTCTCCCACCTTAACTCTTGTTGATAGTTGTAATAGGTTGTGATAGACTACAAGGAAATATAAAATATACCAGACCACTGCCTAGTTCCTGAAAAGCATTAAAGTGTCACATTGAGTGACTCTGCGATTCAAATGTGTTCTTTGCAAGAAAGCTCAGAAAGTTTCAAGAAGATTTTTTTTAAAGAGAAAAACTTCTTGCAGAAGCATTTGCTTTTACTGTGTGAAGGTGGAAAATTATTCTTCAGGATCCAGCTGTAGAAAGGATCATCATTATTTTTTTAAAGTTATACATGATTGTCATGTTCCTAAAATTCTCTCCATGACAAGTCCTTTGTAGTTCCTTAAACTGGTGATGATTTTATTATGCTGAATTTGACAGGTTAATGATCAAGTAGGAAATTGTTTAACACTTGTTAGTGTTAGATATAGAAAGGATAGATTAACTCTATCCTTTCTATGTCTAAAATCAGAAACTAAATCTAGAGTTTGGTGGTAGGGCAGGGATTGCACCAGGTAAGCACCAAGAGGACTGGCTGAGATCAGTGCTCCCTCGTCCCCTTGCATACTTCATTTAGGATAGAAAAAGAAACATTAACCATGATGCTGAAGAGTCAATACCAAACTAATGAGCTCTTGGAGGAATATTGTGTGGGTTATTGTAGTGACACATTGGTCTAAAGTAGAATTTCTTGAAGTATCTTTCTCTGAAGTATTAGGATTGGAGTTTGGCTGTCTAGCAGAGGTAGCAGTACACGGTGGTTTGTGTGCTGGTTTGGAAACCTGAGCCTGTTTGAAGGGGACTGCTGTCCCTTTTTTATCCAGCCATTAGCTCCCTTGCTATGAAACCACTAAAAAACTTGAATGGAAACCTGTGTGGTATGGGCAGGCTCTGACAGTATGGTGAGGGAGGTAGCATGGACAGAAGTGCTGACATGTCACTAGTAATAATAAAAAGCAGTAAAGCAGTAAGAAGAGTAAAGGCATTTGGTCTAGGCTTTTGATTTGGAGAGCAAAAGTACCCACAGCTTGTTTTCAGTCCTCGTGCTCTGTGTATGTATTTTAATAACTTATGTTTTTCCTGTTTGAAGTGAGCAAGGCCCAGAGAACAAGCTGTTATTCTGGAATCCTTTAGTTCATTTATTCCCACTAGATTCCAGTGGGAAATAAAATCAACAGCCTCTCCTCTTCTGAACAGTGACCCTCACTGTGTTTGTTAATATCTTTCAGTGTCTGTCTCCAATGAAGCTCAGGATATAATTGCTCAACCAGAATATGCAGGGAAACAAGAACTAAGTTTTTTTTTGAGCATTTAAAAAAGTACATTAATTCCATTTGATATTGGGTGTCCAAAGTAAATCCTTTACTGTAGGGGCAGCTCATTTGTTTAAACTGCAATCCTGAGTTTTAGATCCTAAAAACACCTAATCAAAGCATCTTAATGAACTGGTGACAGCTATACACCTGAAAGATCTTTGAGTGTGTGGGCAGAAATGCCAAAAATTTATTTCCCTGTGGGACCAGGAGAAAAAGACAATTTTTAAAAATCTTCTGGTTGAATTTGCATGTGACTTTCCTATCACTTCATGCTGCTTAAATGGATTAGTGGCTGAGTACTGAAGCATAAGATCTAGAGAATATTTCTAATGTGCATACCTTGAATATGCCTAAGATCATTTTAAATCAGGTGTTGCAGAGTAATTAAAACTGGGTTCTGTAAGGTGTGTGAGAAAAGGAGCCAGTAGCCAAACAAAAGACAAGAAGGTCTGATCTACCAAAATAGACATGGAAAGGGATGTGGTATAATGATATCTGGTAAGTAAAAAGTCTCCTGGAAGTGCTAAAATTCTGTTTGAATCATAATCCTAGAGGTCTGGACTGTAAATCCACTTTCTGTATATTTTGCTAAATAGAGAAGGACTAGAATTATACTCAGGGGGACAGAAAACAGTGTAATTGAGGCCTAAAGATCAGAGCAGACTGTGGTGAAAGGGGGAATATATGACAAAGAGTTATTTTGAGAAATCTAGTAATTTCTTTAAAAGATAGCTCCCCCTGTGATAGTTGTAAAAAGTAGTGGGAATAGCTTCAGGGATTAAATAAATTCTCTGTGTCTGAATAAAATACCAGTGACAGCATCAATATTTTATGGGTCTTAGCACAAACTTCTTGACTACAGGAGGTGTAAGGTAACATGAAGAAATGTGTGTTTTCTGTTTAATGCAGCTGTTACAGACAGAGGAGGTAAAAAAGAGGGCTTGATGGAACTCCTGGTGAGTGAGATTGAAGTGTGTCTGGGCTGAAACAATTCTGTAGAGCTGGGGAAAGACTGAGATGCCATTGCATGGAGTTATTCACCTCCCCTGAGGGAATTGCACCTGCTGTTAATAAGATGATTTTCAATGTCAGGGATCTTCATCTGCTTCCAGACAGTTTAGGAATCAGTGAACTTGAGCACATTTTCCATCTGCATTCAGACCAAGGGCTGACTTTCTTCTCCCTGAAGTGGAAGCTGTTCCTGCCAGGTGTATCTTTTGTACCTTCAGTGTAGGGGCTGATGTTTGACACTCAAGCTGGCAGGAGCAGAGCTGAGGAGGCATGCTTGCAGACAGGCTCTTCATGATCCACTAAATTGTTTTACTGTTTAGTCAGTGTCAGCCACCTTGACTCCAATTCTGGAGTGGCTTTTATGACAATATGTAGGGCAGTGGACTTAGGACAATGAACAATTTTGGGTCTTTCTTTTCTCTACCTTTCCCCTCCTGCAAGAAATTGTGCTGCTCATGTTTCTTGAATTAAAGAAATACATGGGTAGTAAGCCAACTTATCTTCCTATTTCTGGTGTTTTCAATCTCTAATTCTCATTCTTCTTCTGTTAGGTAACTTCTAGCATTTTAATTCTTATTTGAAACTGATGTGTGCATAGTTGGATGATATCTGGCATCTGACCCATCCATAGCAGTAGGAAATGGTGGGGAAGGTAAATATTCTTCTTGGAGTCCAAGTCCTGGATATTGAGCTGTCTCATACATATATTGAAAGTCCAGTAAAATACAATGCCGATTTTCCAAGTAGTTTCTCTTTGAAAAGAACACAGCTTGTTCTGAAGTAATTAAACAGCCATTTTTAAGATAGTTCTTTGTGATCTGTGCAGTGCTGATAATCAGATATAGCAATATTGTAAAAGTGATATTTTAAGGACAAATGGAATCTCTGAAGTTGGGTACTCATGCTTGGAAATGTGACACACTGTCCACTGAGCTTTGCTTGAAACAGCTTGAAACTTGCCTGTGAGCTGATGAACATTATTCAGCATTTAGATATTTGCTGCTGCAGCCTCAATTCACTTCTGTGGTTCAAGGCAGTCTCAGGACAAAGACAGTGTTTAACACTTACATTCTCTGTGCAAGGGATGGCAACAGAGTCCATTTGGTCCTTTGCACACCTGCTGGTTGAAGGGACTATACATGTAGTTTATTATTCAGCAGAAGTTGGTTGTTTGGCAGTGGGAAAAAAATTAGTGGTTTGATTTCAGGTTCCATAGGAAGGAAATATGTAATCATTCCAAAAAGCTGTTTGAGCTTCTTTGTCCATAACTTACCACTCTTGGTCCTCTGTTCTGATCTCCATTTCTTTCTTCCATCCCATTTGGTGTGGGTTCTGCCCCTTCTGAGGTTTCACTACACTTTTCCTTCTCTCTGCCTTTTGTATGTGTGTGTGTTTTCCAGAACTGCACAGACTTTGTGAACTTTTCAGTTAAACATGAATGCAAGAAGAAAACTGGTAGATGATAACCACATGAGAAATTGTCAAGCAGGCTATGGTAATAACAAAAGCATCAGACAAACTTAGCAGTGGTCACTACTGCTTGTGGTGCCTGACGTCATGCCAACAGCTTAGCACCTGATTGCTGGACTAGCTGTGTTTATCAGTTGATTTCTGCTATAAATTTCCAAAATTGTTTCTTAAAAGGGAATAGTTTGCAGTTTTTTTGTTCATAGGCAGACAATGTTCTTCTGAGTCAGTTTATTTTGTGCTTGCTGTTCTCAAAGAGAAGTTGGCTTCTTTTAAAGACTGTCTTGTAGACCTCAGTGGATGCATCAAGTAGATGACAAAAATGACCCATTTAAGTCTTTTGGTTTAGTTTGTTATGTTTCTGTATTCTCGCACTTTCCATTGCATATCTGGATTTGTGATTTTTGCCATACTTTCACTTTTTCTTCTGTTTACTGTTATTTTACCAGCTCTGCAGGAGGATGCCAGTTATCACTGCTGTCAAGGACCACCTACTTCACATTTGAAGGGATAGCTCATATTTGCTTCACCAGAAAGTACAAAGAAGTGTGTGATGAAATAACATCGTAGAAATATAATTAATCATTTTCTCTACTTCTATCTGTCTTAAGTTGATACAGTTAAACTGATAAGAGTAAACAGCTGCTTCCAATATCTTTATCCTATCAAAATGGCTTAGGAGCTCCCTATTGGATTTAAACTGACTAATTCTATCACATTACAGTAGCATGGCAAAGAATTAGTTTAGGATTTCAAGCCACAGTCCTGGATCTGATCACACACTGAAACATTTCACACCACTTTTTTATTATTATCTCTTGCTTAATTCTTCATTTGTGTGGCTTTCATATCCTAGACATAAAGCCAAGAACTGTACCTGTTTTTCAGTAGACAGCAAAACCTCTCGGCTGTTTTTCCTCTTTAGGCAATTGTTTATCCAGTTATCTTCCATATTTGAAGTACTTTCCATAAACTCGTTTTGTTTTGAAGTGAACTAGTAAATCTGCACATGATACAAGGGCTGGTTTGTGAAAGGCTTACTAGACAAGGCCAAGTGCACAGGAGCTGTATTCTTGGGAATTAAAAATCTAATACCATGACTTAATATTTAAGCAGTGGTGCAAAAGATGATGATGACAGGGAAAGAAGATTGCGAGCTAATTTGTTTATTGTCAGTATTGTCCACTCCAGGAAAAATGTCTTTTTGGAATATATTAAGAGAAATATTGCATATAATATAAGAAAAGCAACTACTGCTATTCAGAGGACTTCAGGCTTCAATGGAATTGTGGTATCAATTTTTTTTTGTTATGACAATTTTTAAGAGGCAACTGGGAAATGAGCTCTATGGTCCAGGAGGTCTCTTAGGTCCTGTCTTGTTGTCATATTACAAAAAATTCTGAAAAATGTACTCCCTATTTTTTTCTATCTGTCTTCCTCATATTAGGTTGCTTTAAATAATTGTAATTTATTGTTTTTCAAAGTTCAATTCTGTGGTGTACAGTATCCTCTTGGGGAGGTTAGTATGATATTCAGTCTATTTTAGGTTCACCTCAGAAAACCTATTCAGCTGCATAATCTCTGGTAATGATCTTGGGGAGAATAAAAGTACATGCTCAATTACAGGCTCAAAATTTTCCACTAGCAGCAGAAATTTGGATTTAGTTTTTTTATATCCTACCCAATTCCCAGCCAACCCAACTTATTTCAATTGTCAGAATGCAAAGACTCTTCCAAACTGTACATCTCCAGGAAAGTGAGGTTAATTTGTTTACTTCTGTTAAACAGTGGAATTTTTACAGTATTGTAATGCCAGTATTTTCAGTATACTCATCTTACACATTTGACAGTAAGAAAAAGCAGGTTTAAGATCCTACCAAAATATCCTTTGCCTATAGCATATCTTGATACAAGAATCCAGCTTCCTGCCATTTCATAATGCTTACAGAAATGAATGGTGCAGTCATGTGGTATGGGGCTTGAATAATGTTTCCAATACATATGCCTTGAAAATTTAGCTTGAAATATTTTGCTTCAGATTCTGAAAGCAGTGTAAATTGTGACTTGCAGAGTATGCTGTGAAAAACTCACGTAGTAGTGAGTAACCAAATTGGTGATGCTATTGGAACAGAACGAGGTTCATCTTGGCTAATTTACAAGCAGTCATTTGGTTTGATCCTGGAATCGTGAGGCATTCGTGTGTGTGTCTGGGGACAGACAGAACTGGGGAGCTGAGGAGGAAGTGCAGGGTGAAAAAATAGGATTTGTTGTGTGAATGTGTGGCAGAATGAAAGACTCATGAAAAGTGCAGTAGTGCAGCTCCAAAGGCACAGATGAGAGGGGTTGTGTACAGTGAAATGGAGGCAGGCTAAATTATGTTATATTTTGTATTATAAACAGAGCCAGTCATAGCCAGTGTTGTTGGGTTGTCTTACACTTGTCTTCATAAGCAGTTCTGAAATGTCTTTTAGAGCTTCTCTAGAAAATCTTTATTATATTACTGTAGACCTTTGAAATTTGGTGTGACAAAGCTGAAGGCCAAGGAATGCGCCTTCAAGCTGATCATTGGGCTTGGTTAAAATTTGGTCAGAAATTTGCTTACTGAGTTTTTGTGTTGTTGAATCCAAATCTGTTTAGAGATCAGTATGCTCAGCTGCTGGAGCAGCCAGATATGATAACAAGTCTCAGATTTGTGTGCAGAAGTGAGCCCAGTTTACTGTAACAGCTGGCAAAACCGCACACAGCCTTCGAAGGAGAGGATGTGATCCAGCCAGGTCCCTCGCAGATTGACTTGGGTATTATATATCCAAGATACCCATTAGATATCCAAGATTAGATATTGTGGCTCTGCACAATCTTTGCAATCTGCTATGAACACTGCTCCTTCACCTCATCTCGTGCAAGCCACTGCTTCAGTTCAAGAGTTCAAACTTTGCTGGTGGTGCTTGGTAAGTTTTGTTTATTAAAAATATGTTGGGATAGGGTTGTTAATAGGAAGGAACAGAGATTGTGGGCAAGCTGCTCTGGCTTGATTTGAAATCCAGCAACAGAAGAAGAAAGGAGGTATTTTTTAAATCAAAACCAAAATACCCATCTGTATTCCATTCTTTCTCCAATTTTACATTTCTTCCCACACAAACAAACAAAACCAGTCTAACTCACCACCTCCCAAAACATGCATTCTAAATGCTTGGGAAATAGTATTTTTTATATCTTACAGACCATATTTAGGGCACTCATTTCTGCCTGCTGAGCAAGTGGAGAATGTTCCTTTTTCCCAGATAAATAAGACTTTCATGTAACTAGATAAATATTTTTGTTTTCCCAGTGACCTGGAGGTGACTCCTATGCTTAAATGACGATGGAAGATAAGGGATGTGATGCATTGCCTGTATCTGAGTCCAGGGCTCCCTGAAATATTCCCAGGAACACTAAGGACTAGGATTCACTGTGACAGGGGGAAGCAGAGTAGTGTTTGTCTTCATGATTTTGCCTATTTAGTTGTGTTTTTTTCTCCCAAAGCCACTGAATGCAACCACAGGCCTTGGGCACATGCTTCTCTGTGGAGTGTTTGCTGGCACTGTGTTGGGTGTTGGAAAGGCAGAGCTCCCCTGGACAGGAGGATGGGGAAGGGATGTGGTGGCAGCCATAGGGGTGACTGTGAAGAACTGGGATCCTGGGCTTCACAAGTCTCTTCTGCTGAGATCACATACTTGGTATGGCTGCCAGGCACAACCTATTCCAAAGGGGGGAAAAATGCAGAAAAGCAAAGTAAACATAATCTTGCTTCCACTATGGCTAAAAGCAGTTTATGTATTTGCTTGTTGAGTTAGTTGGTGTGTGTTAATGGACTTTCATGTGTGTTTCAGTGTAGCAGACTAATTTTAAGAGAGCCTGATAGAAAACATAGGCATTTGTCTTCTGTCCCTCACATCCCTTCCATCAGATAGAGAAGGAAATGGGATATAAATGATGAATAAAGCACATTTCTCGACTTTCCTCCTCGTTGATTGGAGCTCCCTTTAGCTTCAGAGACATTGTGCAGAATCTGGATAACCACACATCGTAATCCAGTTTCTATTCAATTACAATATTTTTCTATCAGCACCTATTGTATCTCCTTATCTTAACAGCTCCTTGTGTCTAGGGAGCATGGGGACAGGTGGGACTGGCATGAAAATAACTCAAATGTGGTTACAATCATTTGCAGAACAATTGATTTTGCTGGAATATCTGAGCTTTGCTTAATTTTCTTAGCTAAAATTATTGTCTAAATTGCCTAAGCTATCATGCATCTGGGAAATTTTTGTACAGTTGTCAAAATTATCTTGACATGTTTTTTATGGGAAGATGTTTATCCAATGACAGCTGTGAGTCATGCACAGAAAGTCTAGAAGCTTTCATCCACTTTCACATCCTCAAGGAGAAGTACCTAATATTTCAAGGCCCATTTCAAGGGCTTTTATTTTGGTAAGATTGTATTTGGTTGCTGGAGTCTTTGGCACCTCTGTGGATCAGAAATAAACATACATCCAGGGAGATGAATTCACTTGTGGTACAAATACATTTTTACTAGGGTCAGGTTAAGTGAGCTGGAGGGTTAAAATGTTAAAAACACTGCACAGTACTGCTCATGAGATGTGTTTCAATCCAGGACCTCCATTTCTATCATGTTGTTCCTTCTGGAGGCTGCCACAGCAGATTTGAAACAGGCCAAACTTGCAGCTTGTGCTCAGCAGGAGCATCTGGCTGGTGTTCCATCTCTTAAGATAAGAAGCCACTGGATTTCAAGGAGACAACCTGGTTGCAAAGACTTAGGTGGTAATTTAAATTAAAAAAAGCAGGGGCTGAATTGTCAGCAGGGGAAAGGAAAGGGGAAATGTCCCTGTTTTAGTGGAGGAAGCCTCCCCCTGAGTTGTTTCAGAGTGTCACTCTTGCATCCAAGGGCCACGGTGTTTCCCTGGAATGCCCATGCAGCTCTTGCCTGGCTTCATCTGAATCGCCATCGAGGATCCTTGCATGAAAACCAGTGCTGACTTGTAGCTTTTAAAGTATGTTAAGTGTGGGGATAAAGAAAAACTTTTTTTTGCCACAGAGATTTGTGCAGGACGGATGGCAGACCCAGGAATCTCCTTCCCTACTGTTTTATTGCTAGAGAAGGGCAGCATTCCCTCCCCCCAGGCTGTGCCACCATGCAAAGGATGCTTTTCTGGGATTGCGATAGAGTTCCAGGAAAACTTAGACACGCAAATATTTCTTTTAGCTGATGTTACACCAAGATTTGTTTAGGACAATATATTCTCTACTTTTTAATCTTATCAGTCAGTAATGAAAGAAAATGAAATCCCAGCAATATATTAATAAAACACTGTTAGGGAAGTAGAATTTATCCATAATCCATTTTATGTAAGAATTTTTCCTTTTGAGAAGCTTCATTTAAAAAAAAAAAAAAAAAAAAAACTGTATTGGTAATATTTTGTTCTTTAATAAAAGTAGGATTTAAAGGTATTAACGATAAAAAACCCCAAATCATAAATACTGTATTCTGCATGATGGTACAAATATTGTTGGGCAGGAATGCACAGAAGGTTTGCAGTTACAACAGTCAATGAATTTATATATAATAAGGTGTGAAGCATTACAATTAAGGATGCAACATCAAAGATTTTGATGCTGAAACAATTAAGGGAATTGAAAAATATAAATATCTTGATTTTTTGCTCTAGATTAGGGTTATAGTGTATTATGTCTCCACATGCAACTATGTATTTAAAAGGTAAATTAGATAATAATTCTTTTCATTCTAAAGGAAGAATGAACTTATGTGGGGCAAAATACTTGTTTGGCTTTCCTCTGCAAGAACAGCATCGCGTTTGAGAGATCCGTGTACATTGGGGCTGGAAAGGTGAGATGGTCACTGAAATGCCCAGAATGGATGGCATCAGATGAATGTTTTTATTGACTGCAGTTCTTGAACAGAGATATTCACAAGTGGCATGAGGGCTCTTTTAGTGTCTTCAGCCACAATACCACATGTCACTCTCAGCAAGTAACTTTATGCCAAATATAGAATCTAGTTGAAAGAGTGAAGTGGGCAGCTTTTGTTCCTTGTAGGCTCACCAAACAGAAGGAACATCAGAAGAGTTTCAGAAGTGTTTCTGCAGAGACATTTTTTGTTCTCACAATCATCTGAAGGGATTTAGTGCATATGTAGAACATCACTGTCTAATACTCTCTAAAGAGTTCTGCTACTTTGCAATAATTCAGCTGTGACTTAGGGAGGCATTTAAACTTGTGACACTGGCTTCAGCAGCACTGCTCTCGTGTCAGAGAAGCCTTTGGATGGTGGTGGCTGTAACTGGTTTTCTGTTCTGCTCAAGATCCAAGCAGTGGCTGCTGTACAGCAGCGGCAGAACAGAGGGAAGGCAGCACACAGCACCTTCAGAAAATTTGTTCTGAGGCTCTGGTGTATTGATGTAATCTTTGGATGTTGCAGTTATCTCTCAACACTCAGTAAAAGTACTTGCTATGTTTCAAATTGAAACCTCCTGATTTCTTTACTAGTACTCACACTGTTCTTTACTGGCCGAACACTGGGAGAAGACTGGGCGACTTTAACTGTTTCATTATCTTCCTAGCATAATGTACAAATTTTCACTATCTTGGTACTCTGCTGGCTGTAGCTCTGGGAAATGAAAGATGTTGTTGTATATACAACACAAATACATGAGTAATTTGATCTTGGAGCCAGCTGATGTTGTCTTTCATTTTAATTTTCATTATGCCTTTGGCTCTGTAGCTGCTCCAATTTTTTTATTAGACAGTAGTGTATGAAAAGGCAATAGAGGGTTAATTGCAGTTCAGGGAAAGTGTTTAAAAAACAGCACCAGCTATATCTTATAACAACAACACTTTCTCATAATGTTTGTGCTTTTTGTCTTTAGAATTTATCCATACTTCCAATTCATATTTTTGTTCTTGCATTGTTTACAGTAAGTATTTAAGATTTCATAATAATTTTTAAAGGTTAAAAAAGTAACTCTCAAAAGTAAAGATACTGTCTGTGTCTGACCCTGTAATTAATAATTAGACCACTTTGCCAATTCAGTATACAACCACTTTGAAATGCAGCTTAGAAAGTGAAGTGTTAGCTGCTTTTAATCTGGCTGGTACATAGATGAGCACTTCAACAAAAAATTTGCTACTGGCTGAGTATCATGAGAGTTAGAAAGCTGAGGCAGAGCAGTGTCACACTCTGGAAAGAAGGGGTACATAGTTTGGTGTTTGTTGTGGGTTGTTTTCTATGACTTTTAAATCTCCATATATGTGCTTTATTTCTCCATGTGACAGTTTTATTGCCTCACAGTAAAAGCTTCAAAAGTAATTGTTTTCAAAACAGAACCTTATGAAAATATCAAAACAATATTTTGATTTAAATGAAAAATAAATAGAAAAACAGAATACTGGTTAGTGATGTTGGAAACTAAAGGCAGTAGTCCAGTGCTGTGATCTTAGAACAGAAGCAACCCTGAGCCTATGCAACAGAAGGGGACCCAAGCAGAGTAATTTGGCAAAAAAAACAGAAGCTGTGACTTTTATAATAAGCAATGATATTGCAAGGAATATGGCCACCTTCTCATGTCAGTAGCCAGCCTTGTTTGCTCTGGCAGAGGTAGGGAACTAACTAAATTTATCTTGATGCTATTTCTCTTAAGCATGTTGTTGTCTCTTAATTACATATTGAATAGCATCTGGTGTTTGAAGAATTATCAAATAGAAACACAGCAGGGGGAAGTGTGGCAATATTGATGCAAGCTGATACTTTTTCTGCTGTGGTGGTCTGGAGGCTCTCTCCTGGCCACTGAGACATCCTGCTTCTTCCTCAGCCTGGCCTGAGGTGCCCAAAACATCAATTTTGTAACACTGGTGTCAGGCCAAATTTAGCTCTCGATTTTGATTTTGTAATACCAGGTTTTCATAACTCCTAGAACATGTGGAACTAAACAGTTTCCATCTCTTGTCTTTCTTCCCCTTCAGTCACCAGGGGAAAAAATTATTGAAAACAATTTCCTGCGGGAGATTCAACAAAGGCGTTGCAGTGCTCTGTTTGTGCGATGAAATCAAAGCGGGTGGAAACTGTTTTGTTGTCTGAGATTGAGGGATCTATTATTGCAATGGCACTAAGGAGCCACAGTGGTTTTTGAAAACCCCTCATAGTACATAGCTCTTCCTTAGGTACTGAATCACCTTTGAAGAGCTCTGCCTTGGTAACACCAGGAGAGCAGCATTTCTCTGCCTCACACAGGTCATGGAAGAGTAAACATGTTAGTTTATGAAATACTCACATGTGCCAATACTGCAGGCAGGTTTATTAGCTTACCTAGGAGTTACATGTAATTAAATGGTCTTTATAAACTATTGTATTCCAAAAGCAGAAAGGTAGGAATCTTCTTACTTTAAATCTCTAGTTAGGCAGGGGAAGGAAGTCAGCTACAAACCAGACAATTTTATCTTTCCATTGCCTTGAACAGCTCTTCAAGCACAAATTGTCTGAAATAGCTGCCATAATATGTTTTTGCTTTTCAGGCCATGGAGCTTAGGGAATCAGATTTTTAGTATCTACATCATCTCTTTCCTCCTGGGACTGAAGCTGGTTACCATAGCAAAATGGCAAGGAAGCTGATAAGCAAGTAGTACCATTTGGCAAACAGGATATAAATCTATTTTGTTAAGACAGAGGACTGTGAAAAAAAAGATTGCTCCTAGATTTTTTTTATTTTACTGTGTTTTAAAATGGTTGTGTAGAAAATTATTGTGAACAAATATTGAACAAAAATCTCTTGCTCACTAACAAGTGTGGCTGCAAATAAAAGGAGCTTCAGTTTTAAATCTCTGCAGATCTTTAATATTTTCACAGAAAAGTCACACAGTAACACAGATAATACAGAGTAATTTCACTCCTTATGTTTCAGGGTGTTGCAAGATGTCATACTGTGATTTAAATGAGCTCCTGCTAAACAGAATAAATACAGATACCTGTCCCCCCACTACTTAAAAATTACACTGCAATATAGTTTTTGTTCCAACTTGATGCAGCATGGTCATCTGAGTCTGTCTTGTAAATCAGTCTGTGAACTCCCTTGGGTTTGTGTAAAGTGATGTTAGTGAATGCTGAAAAGTTAAACTGCTTGGTGTTCCAAAAATGTTATCAGTAATGTCAGTTCTGATGGTGTTTTTTGTACTCCCTATCTCAGTGTCCAATATGAACCACGCACCCTGAGCAGCACAGCCTGGCTGTTTAAGGCATCATCACAGCAACTGTACCTTTGTGCGTGGACCCCACTGGGGAGACTTTTTATTGGCACAACACCAGTTTGTCCAGAAAGACATAAAAAGAACTTGTTTTCAGGACTGAGGTGTTCCTGTTTCTGCTGGATCTGTTCTTGATATGTTGCCTGGCATCTAAACCACCTGTTGTCTCCTGTTCTTGGTGCAAGACTTGAGTCCCTGTTTTGGGGAGATTTTCTGGGATTTGTGCTAGTGACTATAAGTGAAATGAAATCTCAGAGTCTTGGGATTAAAGCAGAAAACTGCTTATTTCCTTAAAACTTTCTTTGTTCTCAGTTTTATCCATTCAAAATATATCATACATGCTTATATAATTTTATATTCTCTGACAAATTTTCTAATCACTGCACAACTCCAATAGCGAGGATTTGGGAGTCTTGCTGTAATCTGGACATGCAAAAGATACTGCTTAGTTTTAACCCCTTTGAGCCCATATTAATCAGATTGAACTTGTAGAAGTTCTAGTCATTGGTAGAGAGTCTCAATCACCGCACCCATGGAGTCATAGTAAATCTAGGAAACCCCTATTTTGACACCCTTTTTATGGTGGGTTTTTTTGTTGTTTTTTTTTTTTTTTTTTTCAATAGAATAAGCACTGGCTGAAGGTTTTTTTATGCTAGGGGAGATTTTTCATCTTTAAAAATCATCATTATCACCAAAAAAAAAAATAGCATCAAATGTCCATTGGATGCAGCACTGGTTCGGGTTAACTGGGCAGGATTTGGGTGGGGGTTGACTGGTGTCTGATCAACTTGGGGGAGAGAGGTGGAGAACCTTGGATCTGGAAGGATCCAGCCAGGCTTAGAAAGAGCTGAGTGAGAATACAATTGTGAAGGGGATGTGTGAGTTTAGTATTGGGACTTATTTCATGTCCACGTGTGTAAGCTGCGAATTCATCACACCTCTGTGTGATCTGTGGGCTCTGCATGGAGGGACCCATCTGTAGGGGGTGAGAATAATTTCATCCTAGAAAACCTGTTGTCTGCAAATAGATCTAGATTGGTGACAGTCACCTGGGGGTGTCCATGACCTGCAGGTCCTTGTACTGTAGTGTGGCACACAAATGTGGGAACTCACTGCGGGGACATGGCCCAAAATGCAGCGCTGGATGCAGGAGTTTGGGAAGTTGGAGTGTTGCCATCTACTGGCAGCCAGCCACAGAGAGGAGTCCCTCCTCTGGCTGTAGTTGATGGTGTTGCCTTTTTTGAGCTGAAAGATGAGGTTTTTCTGCCTAAGTCCTGTTTCCAGTTGGAGTTGTCAATAAAAGAATTGTTGCTGTCCTTAGCATATGAACGTCATCAAACAGCTGGAGTAATACCAGTCAGATTTTTATGGAGAAGTTGTAACTCTTGGGATGTGAGTCCATGTTTGAGATGGGGGCAGCTCCTCTTTCCTTCACAGTGTCCAAGTTGGTTTGGGGAGTTCTGAGCATACCCTGTGAGCTCAGGGCTTGAGGGGTGTCCTGCAGCTCTCCTGCCATCCAGAGTGTCTCCATATTTTCAGGGAATGGGCTGGGCTGGAAACTGCTTTTTTTATTCTGCAAGTAAAAAATTAATAAAGGCAAAGGATATATTTGGGCTCATTAGGGAATAGAGGAAATATCTGTATTATTAAAAATCTTAGAGGTTTGACAGTCTTTTCCCCTGGAAAAGATGAGAGATGTTTCAAATAAGTCTGTCCTCAAAGGGTGGTCCAGTGCAGCTTGTGCAAGTCTCAAAAAGTCCTGTTGGGACTGGCCTCTCTTAAGGGAAATATTTACATTAAGACATCAGAACAGGCTTTGAGGATTTGCTTGAAACAAATACCAGCAGTGGGCATGAATATTTTTTTCCTTTTTATTAAAAAATAGTTGGGAAATAAAAGGTTGCAACACAAGCTTTCAGCAAAAGTTATGTGGCTGCTTCCTTACAAAACATAACACGCATGGGTAGAAGAGTGACATAGCTCTTCCTTCATGCTTGTCCAGCTGAAATACGCTTCAGAATTAGCAACTCATTTCTGTACTCATGCATAGAAATGTAAAAAACTTATGTTTTTATCTAGAAACATAAGATTTTGAGTTGGAACTAGATTATAAAAACTGCTCTGCATCCTTGAGAATACCAACACTTTACCTTCAGTATTTCAAGCACTATTTCAAAATAATGGTTAATGTACTTTTGAAATGCTTTTGAGCCAGATATGTAGGTACACAAACATGAAACTATCAGTGTTCCTCTGCCAGCTATCTCTGGGAGAGTTATAGGTGACTTCCAGTGATGGAGCAATGATGCACTTTTAGATTGATTTGTGTCTCAGTAGTTCCCAGATAATAGATAACCAAATGCAAGATTGCAGAATTATCAGTGGAATTGTACCTTTTAGTTGTGAAGTAGTACACAGTGGAAAGAACATATATTTGAGGTCATATATGGAAGTTTTATATCTCAAATACTAGAGGGGTAAAATACATTGAAATTAAGAGCCTGAGGTTTAAATATGTGTTGGTTTAAGGACTCATGGAAGGGGCTGGATTCTGGCTGGTGTTTTGTTACAGTTTTCCAAAGTGTAACCAAGTATTTCTCTCTCTCTCTCTTTTTTTTTTTTTTTTTTTTTTTTTTTTGCAGCTGGTCTCCAATGTTCTCATCTTCTCCTGTACAAACATTGTAGGCGTGTGTACCCACTACCCAGCAGAGGTGTCCCAAAGACAGGCTTTCCAAGAGACCAGGGAATGCATACAAGCCAGGCTGCATTCTCAAAGGGAAAACCAGCAGCAGGTAAGAGCAACAGTTGGAAATAAAACATGAAAACACTGAAACGGAATTAGCATGCAAATTGTTCCTGTAGGATGGCACTTGCAGGCTTCTTTCTTCATGAGTAATCCAGGCACAAATAGGTTGTTGTTAGAGGACAGGATTTTTAAAGATTTGAAAGAAAGCTCAGGGGTGTCGTTCTTGTCCAATACTCTGATGGACTTTTCCAGAGACAAGCAACATATCCAGTGGCATGTTCTCTGTGGATTAAAATTACACAGTTCACAAAGAGTCTGCAGAGTTTTTTTGCACCCGTCATTGCTGCCAAGTGTTAAATGCAGATGCAGCACACAGGCTTAGGACTGACCCTCTTTGTAAGGTCAAAGCCTGGCATGATTGTCAGCCAAGCCACTGCCAAAATGTAGCTGTAAGGCAGGCAAGAATTGGTCCACATAATGTAATGTTCCTTGATGCCTCCAAAGAAGGTCTTCTTCCCTCCTTTCCCGAAGGTTCCTACATGCTTACACATCTCTCTATATCTTATTGGCTTCAAATGAATTATGTTTGTTCAAAAAGTAAGATTCATCATCAACTTCATTGGTGTTTTGCTATAAAAAGCCCTCTTGCTGCCAACATACAGCTTAGTTGTCAGGGTGCTGAATGTATCTGCTCCCCTAATTCATTTGTGGGTTTTCTTGCAATGAATCTCTTGTGTCTCAGAATTAGACACAGAAGGTCTTTTGGGGCAGCTTAACTATTCCCTTGCTAACACACATCTCTGCCCTGCACTACATCTCAGAGTGGTCTGTTCAGTCCAATTTGAAATGAATCATGGAATGGGACTTCCATTTATCCCTTGGGAGATATCTCAGAGTCTGGTTGTGGGTTTGGGGAGAGGTCAGGGGAATTAATCAGCTGGGGAGTCTTTGCATCTCTGTGGCAACTCAGTTTCATTTTCCTTAACGTCTCAGCCCATCTGCATCTATGGATTTGTGTTTTGGCAGTGTTTCATGACGTACCCCTGGCTGACATAGCTGCTGTTCTATCCTTACTGTGAAATGACGTGTACACGTGCTTATTTGGTACTTTCTGTATGAAAACAAGATTCACACTCAAGACTCCTTTCTCCTTTGCAACGAATGTTGTCTCAGAAAGATGAAACGAGCAGCCACTCCTCCTTCTACACCTTGAAGTGGAGGAAAGGATTGAGCCAAGAGAATGTGCCATTTTACTCACTGATTACAGCTCTGTTCTCCCTGCTGAGAGGCTGCCTTAGCAGCATGGCTCAGATGCCAGTGCTGTGCTGGACTTGGGCACTTCTGTCTCAGAAGCAGCTCCCTGGAACAGTCCTGACAAACGCCCTATCTTGATGCTTTTTTCTTCTTCCCTTCCCCAGGAAGTACTATACAATACATAAGAAAGCCAGGACATCAGGAAAACGTGGGTCAAAGCCAGTCACTGCCAAGTGCTCTTCAGTCCCTGCAGCAGTAACTGCGGGTCCTGGCAGCTGGAGATTCCTAATGAGATTATTTGCTGCTGCAGCCTGCACTGACATTGATCTCCAGGTTCTGTTCAGATGACTCTATGCATAATGCATTGAGATAAGCACGAAGTGACAGCAGACACAAATAAGGGCAGCTCAGCCCACATGTCCAAACAGGGGTGGAGGAAAACACAACTGCACAGCCCAACACTGTTATTTATAGTTGCTTGTCTTTTTCTGGAGATCGATGACTCCTGTGTGCTGTTCTTGTTTAAAGGGAAGCAGATTTTCTCAGGCAAATGACCTTGTATTTTCCTTTATTAAGCATCTACCAGCACCCAAAATTAGCCTGAAAGTAAATAGAAAATCCAGAATATCCAATGCAGAAAAGAGATTACTTGCGATTTCATTACTTGAGATAACCGAGGGCAGAGCCATAACAGGAATCGCTGTTGTTTGCCCAGAACAAAATATTCTTGGATGAAAAATCAGGTGTTCTCCACATTGTGCAGGGAGAAAATAGCATTTCAGTAAGAGATGGGTTGTTGAGACTGAACTGTCTTAATTCTAGCATTGCATGTCTTCTGTCTTTGTAAAGTTGTTCTCTCCTTTTTTTCATCTCAGTGTCACTTTTGGTAAAATGTAAATGTTACTAAACCTGAGGAGAAATGGATAATCTTAAGATACTAAATATTCACAGGGATTTGAGGTCATCTTGGGAGAGGACTTCATAAATAGTTAAAAATTCTTTGCAGAGTCATTGTGGGAATGTGTGTGCCCATGCACAAATATATCCATGTGTACGTGTGTAAACACAGTAGATCTGTGTTGAACTCCTTCATCTATGTGCCTGTTTTAGAGACTAGTTCTCCTTGGGATGCAGTTGTTTAATGTATAATTCAGTGGAGCTGTACTTGCATGTTATTTTGAAGGGAGAATTATATATGGATTTGCTCTTGTATTTTTATCAGGTCAGAATGCTGCCTTGTTATACTTGTAATGCAGCAGTTCTGGTCATCTCACTGGTGCCTAATATGGGATTTTACAGCAAGGGCTGCAGCACTTTCTAGTTATTGTATCAAAATGAAAATTGGTCTCTAGTGGAGACCCTAATTTCTCTGCTCCATTTGAAATAAAACACAGGGATTTTGTTGTTCTGAAGGCCTTTTCATGTGGCTTACGCCTTACAAATGCACTTGTTATAGCCTTCTCCGGTTAGCTGCAGAGGTTATTTTCAGTGATTGTGATGACTCCAAGAAAACACAATAAAGATAATACTCAGCTCTGTAACACAGCTCAGCTTCCTAATTAGTAGCTGCATGAAGGGATGTTGTGCCACATGCATTTGTTTCACCTGATCAGCCTATCTTATTCCCTGATTATTAGTTCAGAGCAGCGTTAGTGCAGCTCCTGGAGATCTCAAGTGTCTTGAAAATATTGGTGACTTAATCTGGCAAGTGCCTGTGGTGTCAGGAAGCGTAGGGGTGGGGGCTCTCAAGTAAAAGCTACTCGGAAATGTAGGTGACAATCTCCTGGAATGCTCGTAACAGACACTCAGGCTCCTGTCTCTGTTTTGGAAGTGAGTAAACCCTCCGTGCTCATGCGCCCACAGGGAATGTTCCAAACCTGTGGGTGCCCCCGAACCTCCCGTAAAGCTTCCGAGTTATTTAGAGGATGTGTAAAATCACACATAAAATAGCAGCTTTCACACATTTGAGGATGCCTATTAGAATATGCAAATGACAACAGCGTATACAGCATTTACTCTGGAAAGCATACAAATGTGTTGTGCTTTTCCACTCAAGGAGTGCACCAATAGCTGATGGAAGCCTAAGGACATGTGCATGATTCATGAGCTGCTTTAAAAAAAAAAAGGATATGTAACTGTTAGCACCTGCGGTATGCTAGTGACGGTGACAGTACTTTAAAAAACAAGTGTCTTTTCATGGCTGCTGCAGTTTTAAGCAGAGATAGAAATCCCTCCAACACATCTTCTGTGGTATTACTATCCCTTCAAAGACTGAAGGCAGACTCAGTCTCTTTAAGGTGCACACTGATGGGGGAAAAAGAAATACTGGGCAGTGCTACAGACTGTAAAACGCCTCAGTGCATGCCGAGCACATTTTCAGTGAATTCATCTTCCTTTGGTTCCTCCAGGGTTCCTTTCTCTCCTTAGAGGAAGAAATAAATGGTGAACTTTCAGTTAGAACTAGGAATTAGAAACCAGAAATGTGCCTATAACTCATTATGGGCAAGTGGTTTGGTGACGTGAGTACTCGGGACAGGATTGCTGACCCCTCCGAGTCAGGCCTGTGTTTGAACCCTGCTGCTCCCTGTGTTGTTGAGAATTAATGAGCTGTTAGATAAGGCTGGAGACCTTCCTTTGCACCATCTTCTGTCTGTGTCATCAAGAAGGAAGGCCCTTTTCTTCCTCCTGCTCATTACAGGGAAAGAAAAATAAAGAAAAGAGTGGCACAAGCTTTTGGGATTCTTCAGCTATTCCAGAGCACTGCCTGCAGGTTGGACCAGACCACAGCAGAGCTGATCCCAAAGGAGATGCTCCCCACCTTCATGAGCCATAGCAAAAACCTTCTGAACTTCACAGGGTGTGACTGGGAATAGAATGAAGCTCTGGGCAGAATTCTCAGGTGTGATTCCTGATATACACAAATGCATCCCTGGGGCACAAATTACCTGCAGATTTAAATGCTATAATTTCTGTGTGAAATTGGCATCAAATTTAGAATAATAACAAGCACTTGTTTTTATGTGAGTTTTTAGGAAAATCACCAGAAAGTCATAATTTTATCAATTTTTGCATACTCTGTAGGAACAGCTTGCAAAATAATGTTACAAAAGTCACACAAAGCTATGATCAGTAAATGAAAGTGACAACTGAGGAGCAAGGAGAGCCACCAACTGTTGATGGTGTGTGGTTATTGAAAATACTCTTGTAGGTGAGTGGGTGGGTTTGCAGATCTTAATGCAATTGGGAACTAACAGCAGTTTAAAGTGAAGCAGAAGCACTTCTCATGCTGGTTTTATTGGGCATTTCTATGACATTTTAGCTGCTAAGAGCAGGTTTGTGCCTGCTGGGGGAATGTGCTTAGATAATTAGATAAGCAAGGAAAGAATTTTAAATAGTGCCCAAGGGTGTTGGGGTATCATTCCTCTGGTGTTAGGTGAAGGAAGACTTTGTGGTGGTGTGCAGAGACTGTGTGGGAGGCCAGACAATCTCATTTATCAGAGTCCTTCCAAGAACGGTGCATGGACATTCTTTGAGTTGCACAGTTCCTTCATTTGCGAGAATTAGCAACCACAAATTGTAAGCCCAGTGTCTGGAATGAAAAATAATACTTTTTCTTCTAAAACCATTGAATTCTTATTGTGGGGTTGGGAACAGAATTGCATATGACTGGTTAGGGGATCAGCTCCTGAGTTTATGGAGCCCATTTTGCTTGGTTGTGCTCATCTCTCACCAAACTGATGAGTCATTTCTCCCCAGTAAGGAACAAAGTGTGTTTGTTAACTGGGCAGCAGGTGTTTTAATTGGTTCATCTGTCTGACTCCACAGGAGCGTCTCCTGCTCTCTGTACTTCCTCGACATGTTGCCATGGAGATGAAAGCTGACATTAATGCCAAACAGGAAGACATGATGTTTCATAAGATCTACATCCAGAAGCATGACAATGTCAGGTAAGAACAGCAGCCTGTCTCCCAGCCATGGGGGTGGAGGGACCCTCCCAATGGCTGGCCCTGAACACCCAGGGATGAAGATGTCAGTGACACATAAGCCAAAATCAGTGTAAAGACTCTGAAGTGCTGCTAGCTGACTTTTGAAAGTTTGTTTATAAGATGGTCGGAGGATTGCCTCATCCTCCAAAATCAGTGTAAAGACTCTGAAGTGTCACTAGCTGACTTTTGAAAGTTTATTTATAAGATGGTAGGAGGATTGCCTCATTCAAACAATATCTTCCTTTGAGAAGTAACTTGAACTGATCTCTTTCCTTACATTTTCCTTTTCTTTTTCTTTATTTCTTTGCTGGAGTAAGTGTTGATGGTTTTGAGAAGGCGGTATATTGGGGGTCAGTTATTTCTGGACAATTACAAGCACCCCTCTGATAAGAGATGATGGAATGCAAGTTAAAAATTGGGAACACTTCCCACAGGGTGAATTGCAGAACCTGGCTAAGGTGTAGATTTTCTGGAGTGGTTTCTAGCAGTTTGGAATTACAAGCAGGGGGTCCATTAGTGACAGCCTTGACACCTGCTCAGTCATCCAGCAATGTGCTGCTCCTCAGTCTACCTGGATGAGGAAAAGACTTTGATATCTAGTCTCTGGCAAGTCATGCAAAATCAAACAACCTGTGCTGCTGGGGTAGTCCAGGCCCAGGAGCTTCTGAACATCTCCTGGCTCTCACTGTCCAGTTTCCCAGGGAAGAGACAATAAAGTAGTACTTCAGGGCTTGATAGCTTTATAGGCTGTGGTTGCAAAGTTTAACCTAATCTGAATGCATTTCACCTCTGCTGTTGTACCTGATCTCTTTGGAGATCACTTATGTCTCAGCTAAGCCAGGTCCTGGAACTGTGTAACAGCTCTGTCAGTCTATAAATGCTTCTTTTGAGACACAGGGACTGGGGACAGAGAGCTTCCCTTTTCCATCTCCCCTTACAAGAAGAGTTTTTTCCTGTGAACTTCTCATGTAGCCTTTCTCTCTCATGCAGCTTTAGTTACTGAATTATATTTTCTGATACTTTATGCTCAACAAATAAAAGTGAGTTTGTAACATACTGCACCCGCCAACAGCTGATGTGAAAAAATCCATATGAAATTATGATGCATTTGAAGACATTACCTTAGGATTGAGGGTAGATGGGAGAGGCAATGTACAAGCAGAAAATTGGGAGCTTGCTCAGTGTTGAATGTAGAGTCTTACATAAAACTCATTGAAATCAGGGAGAGTCTGTATGCTGGCTTGGATGGAATTCAGCCCTTCAGTTTTTTTGGTTGTGACTCAGTAAAGAGATAAAGATCCACTAGCAATACAATGGAGACAAAAACAGTATCAGAAATCAAAGCCAATAACAGTTCAGTGATGAAAAATAAAGGATATATGCATGGTGATGAAGGGGAGGGGAAGAGGCCATCCACAGTCCCCTCAGCAGGCTTTGTGCTACAGTAAATTTTGTGTCTTCACATTCATTTTTCCCTTAATGACACTGAGCTTGTTCAAGTAGGTGTGTAAATTTCTTGTGATAGATGCTGATTGTGAATTACTTTTTTCCATTACTCAAAGGTCAACATGACATTCAAACTAAGTGCAATTCACTAGCATACCATAAGACTATGGTATTTTAGTCTTCCACATCAATTTCCGTATGTCATTATTTTGCAGGTTTGGAAGTGGTTCAGTAGTCAAATCTTAGTAAAGTTGATTGTCTCTTCAGGATAATACTGATTTGAAATTTTAATTTCTGTGACTACATATACAAAAACTAAATAAACATTAATGAATGAAACTCAATGAACAATAATGAACTACATTTGCAAATGAAAAATTTTAAAGGGGGAATGGGAATCTGATGTAACATTTGTGACTGGAAAAAAATAGACCAAAGATAATAGCTTGTATGGAGACATGGAGAACTAAAAAGATGCCTGAAAAAGTGGCACATGGCTAAGAGTATAGAAAGAGAGAAGAGCTATGATTTTCAGCAATGGCTGTGAAGAAACATGAAAGGTGAAACACAAATACATAAATGGGTATGTGCACCAGTCAGTTCCTGATGGGTAGCTAACAGAACACTTACAAACATTTAATTTTCACTTCTTGCATATTTATTGAACAATACAGGCATTTATGTAATAATGTCACTTCTGCAGCTTAAGAGTCATTTTAACTTTATTCCTCTTGGTAATGAGTTTAGGAATCAGGCCCTTGCAGGTGCCAACCAGCTCCAGTGCAAAGGGACTCTAAGGTCTCAAAAGATCTTAAGAGCAAACAACTTAAATCATATCTTCCTCCAAGTGTGGGCTTTGTTGTCTGTGTCTATGAGGTCCTAAATCACAGCCCACTGAAATCGTGGAAAAGGCTGGGAAAGTGAGATAAGAAATACGAATAAAATAGTGTATATGCTGAGAGCAAATAGAAAATAACTCAGGAACATCTCATCTTCATGTACTTTAGGGAAATGAATAACTAAGTGCGAATATTGAAGAAAGGAAACATGATTTGGAACAAATGACTCATTTCACACCAGGAGTTCAGCACGGAGCCTTTGCTCTTGCCTGGGTGCACTGAAACCACCTCTAGTGGGAAGGGCTGTGGATGATTTTGAAGCATTTACATGCACACAGAAACACCGTGGAGGGGGGAGGTAGCATCTCAGGGATGCTGATTAATGAACTGGCTGAATAAAAGCAAGCAGGCTCTTTACTTTGTGCAGGGCAATGCTCAAGGGGAGGCTTTTGAGATGAGAACGCTCCAAGCAATTCTGTTTTGTGTTCGTCACTGCTCAAAAATGTCATAAGAGCTAAGTTTTTATGAAGTAAAGGTTATTGTGTCAAGGCAATTGAGAAGTATGTGAAGTCAGTGCAAGGGTGCTGTGCCCAGCCATTGAATCTGGCTTCCTGTTGATGATTTATCGGCAAGAGCATTTCCTCTGCAGTTCAGAGGAGTGGGAAGGTCTGTGTGTTTGCAAAGAGCTGTGGGTTTTCCTTCTCCATCAGCTCTATTCAGTGATTCTTTTCTCCCCCATTCTCCAAGATTGTGTATAAAGGCAGATTTTAAATGAAAGTATAATGGATGGGAATTTTTGTTAACTATTAATTTAAAAGTTTGATTGTCATCTTAAAGCTTGGAACCCGACATCTTGATTTTTACTGGATCTTCAGAGTGAGGTTGCTTTCCAAACCCACTGTCAACATGGAACTTACGAGGCTCTGGAGGTTTCCATCCAGATGTCTTTAACTTGGGTCCTTTGAACTCACGAGGCACCAGAGCACAGCCTTGTGCACTTAGCCTGGTTTGACATTTTGTGTGGGAGAAGTGGCTTACTAAATTCTCTTCCAGACAAGATTAAATATTTTAATTTTCAGGGATGATTGGGTCTGGGCTTTTGGGACCACCTCTAATTTTAATTAAAAACTAAACCCAAACCACTCTACCAGCAGAAAACATTAATCTAAAATTATGTGAAGTTAATGTGTGTAGGCTTTCTTTTCTAGTTTAAAAATGAAGTGTCCTTAACTTTACAGTTCTGCTTTTATATGATTAGTTTTAGATGCTAGGTTACATGGTTCAGGTTTTTTGGTGGGTTTTTTTTTGGTTTTTTTTTTTTTTTTTTTTTTTAAGAAATAGAGGTTACACACTTCTCTTTTTTTTCCTTTTCTGTTTGTTTAAGAAAAAAAGAAGTCAATTTAAACCTGTGTAGAAGAGATCATCCTCAAGTACCAGCAGAAAGTCTGTAAAGCATAGTCATGATCCTTCAATAAGGAGCAGTTCTGCTATGACATTGCTTACTGTGGTATGCTTCCCTTAGAGGGTGGGCTGTCTCTCCGTAAGGGAAAGATGATTTTTTTAAATGTAAATAACTGTGGTCCTTTTGACCTCAATGGGTAAGAGACAATCTTTTTTGAGCAAATCTTTTTATCTGGACTTCCTGCAAATGAGTTCATAATCTCCTGATTATTGTTATGGAAAGTAAAGTTCAGAGACTAATTTATCCACAATGAAAATATAATTTCCTGTAATTTTTGGCAGCAAAATTTGTTTCAGGATCATGTTCTTCTGAAAATTTTAGTGTGGTGACAAAACAAAGATGCAAATGTTTGAGGTTAATACACTCTTTTTCAATTCGCATGAACAGAACCTTTAAACAGAGAATGAAACATTTTCCTGTCCTGATTTATTGAATGAGAATTAACTTTGACAAATCCAGAACCTCAGAGCATGATTTGACCTTTCCCACATATGTGTGTGTGTTAAATATAAAGTCTATTGTCAAAAGCAATCAGGAAAGGAGTTCCCAAGACTATGCAAGTAATTTTGGGTAAACAACAAGGTGAATTATGTAACTAAATTTGTTCATGTTATCATGAATGAGATTATGTCTGATAGACAAGCCCTAAATTATGCATAGATAATTTTGTTTATCTATCATGCTTCCCAGACAGAATTTTAAGTGTTTTACATTACTGTTGCTATTTATAGTGTCTCACTGCAGTGATAATGGCTTTAATGTTATCTAGGTTTGGCCAAATATAGTAATCTCTGTGCTATAAAAGGAGGCTTGAAGTCCTCTGTGAATGGATAAAGGTTGGCTTTGTCATTGAAATTCCTTTAATGAACTGTTTCAAGAAGCTTATTTTAGGGCTGGCATCCAAATGCAGTAAAAGTGACAGTTTCCTCTCTTCACCCCTTCACATAATTCTTATGAATCATGTACTCAACAGCATTAACCTGCTTTCAGAGTTTCTTAAACTTCTTGTCAACTTGAACTAAACCATTTGCAGAAATGAAGCAGGACCATTTGCTTTCAGCTTTTTAAATGAAAAGCATTTGTAACTCGTCTTCTGATTTAATGACATTCTAACACCAAAAAGTTCTCCCCTTAAAAATTACCAAATGGTTGCACTTTGGCTGAGTGTCAGGGTATTCAGACCAGCTGTGTCAACTTAACCTCTTCACCTTTTAGGTGTGTGATGCCTAAGTAGTTGCTTATGATGTTTTTTAAATTTCCAAGTTGCAAAGTTCTATGGAATTGTGAACTATGATATTTGAGGAAAAATTCAACTAAGCAAACATCTTTTTCTTCCCTTCTCCCACTGTCCTCACACACAGGATTGGTGGTGAAGGACTTATGCTCCTTAATAAATAAAGTTACATTATGGCAGGTATAAATTTCAGACAGTTCTGGCAGGGATATTTTCAAATATTACACAGTCCCTCATCTCAGCCAAAGTTTGTGTAGCTTTAATTTCTGTGGAAGGCCTCATTGCCAGGAAAGGGCAGAAGCAGTAACTTTTTTTAATATTTACTGTATAATCCATCTTCCTCCTTGTCTTCTCTCCTTTCTGTGGGGTGGCAGAATGAAAATTGATGGTTTCTGTTTAAAAACAAGGAAGACAAGCATTAAGAAGGAGAAAGCCCAAGAGCCACTTTTACCCATGTTTTGCATCTTTGCTGCTGCTCTCTGTGCCAGTCCCTGAGCTCTGATTTCCTCCAAAGTGTGTTGATGGGTTGATTGGTTGTTTCTCAGAATCAAGGCTTGGCAAGACCTCTCCCTCCTTTTCTTTATTCGAAGCATGTGCCCACAAGCAGTAGAAAGTTATTTTTGCCTGTAGGTGGGGGGTAACTGTGGGTTTCATGTGAGTTTAGAGCATTTAATTGCTGTAACTTCTGGTTGAAGCTGTAGGATGAGAAAAGTGAGTAGGAGGGAAATGAGCCTGCCCACGTCTTTCCCCAAATTATAGCAGTGAATTTTACCTAAGCAGGAACTCTCTCTGTCAAGAGCCAGCTCTTGGGAGTTGCACCAATTCCTGGCAGATGTGAATCTTTGCTTTTTAATGTTGCAGATCTTTCCTTTTTCTTTCAAGTTAGCAATAAGTTTAGGAAGTGCAGAAGTAGGTTTCACCTGTGGATGAAGGTGAAATATTCTGCTCTTACCACCACTAATCACTTGTCTCTTCCTAATCAATCTGTTGTTTTTGAGAGGAGAAATCACTTGTCTTTTGGAGGTTGTCATTCATGCTAAAATTCACAAGTAAAGAAATTCACTTACTTTGCAGCCTTGATACGGCTGGAGTTGACCTCAAAGCTGTGCAATAAGTATGGGTGTTAATATTACAGGGGATGTTTCAACCCAGGATCACTGCCTCTCAATAATAAATGTATTGATGGTTCAGGCATGAAAACTTTAAAGCCAAAAAAGACAGCAGTTTTATATTTTTTAGAAAATCTACCTCTTTGTGCACTTCTTTGTGTGTGTGCACAGCAACGTTTAAGAACAAATACGTGCTAACTCATTTAAGTATTCATTTGCTCTGTGATCTTCCTCTTTGAACTGGGAATATATTGTGATCTTGGCCCCTGCTGGGAGCCTCTGGTGTCTTCAGGGCCGTGAGCAAGCCTTGTACCCTCTGCAGAACAAGGCAGATAAATAACTGGCTGCAAGGCACCCCGCTGCATGCACTCCCTGAACACGTGTGCTGGAATCAGGAGAACCTCCCAGCAGTGCAGCCTGCCAGGTGACTGCAGATCTGCAGCCAGCAGCAAGCCAGCAGCAATCAGGAAGGGCCTGTGATGTATAATTCACACCCTGCTATTCTGAGTGTACACAAGGGCCTGTGAAGTTCACAGGGTGATGGATTGAGGACTGTTAGATGTTTTAATGATGAAATACTGTGAAGAGTAATTTGGAGAGAATAATGAAGGTGCCTGTAGAAGTTTGCAGAGCAAAATTTTAACTCATCAAGGTTATTTGGATTCTCTTTTTTCTTCAGTAGTACTAAGAAGAAATTGATTTTTAAAAAAAATGTATGACTGCTGATTGGTCTGATAAAAACAAACATATCAAATTTATAGTTTAAAAAAAAGCATCAAATTGCACTTATTTAGCTGATTCTCTCCCAGTCCTCTGTATTCTGGAGTAACCTTGACAAGAAAAACAAAACTTTTTTGAAGTTTTTGTGAAGACCTGCTTTTACAGAGTTGCTTTTCTCCTGTAAAGTCTTCGTGAGATTTCAGTTGATGAACTGCTTTGTCATGTAGTTAACATGCAAAGTGGTTTTAAGAACACTGAGTTTATATAACATTTGAAGAGGTTTTTATTAAAATCATCATCCCACCTTTTTGCTTCCTCCCTAGATGATAATGACTGAAAAGCAAAAATTAGTTAAACTTTTTGTTCTGTAATGCAGGGAACTTTGCAAAACTATTTGAAGCTCTCTTACAGAAGCTATAAAACAGAGGCACAGTTCTGGATGGGGATGGATTAACTTCTCTTATACTATATTTATATCCCTCAACAATTGCTGCTAATTTGTGCATCTGTTCCTACTGGTGTATATATAATTTGGACAGTGGATAAATAATGAAGAAGAGACAAAAGCTGGAACCAATTAATGGAGAAGAGCTCTCGAGTGGTCTGGCATCCTGTGACTCAAGTTAGTACCACTGCTAACTTGAGTCTGTGTCCTCCAGTAAATGAAAGTCATAGTGTAGTTTCTAAACTTTCTCTTTTTTATTAACTTTATTTTATGCTAAGTGGTGAAAAAGTTGGGGAGAGGTTGTGCAGTCTGCAAAATTCTGTAAGTGGGGTTTTTGTAAGAAACCAAGTTAAGAACAGGTCACTTCAGAAACAGAACTGACAGAAATGAGGAGCACCAGAGGACTGCACAAAAGAGCAAAGGAGGCAAAACACCAAAGGTTTAATTAATTTCATCACACACATCCCATTAGCATGGCATTGCCCTTGTGGAATGATAGAAGTGCTCTTTTTTAGAAAACTGAGATTTTTCTGTGCCCATTTGTGTTTTTGTTACAAAGCCCAAGAAGGATGCACATACTTTTAAATTGTGGGAATAAGAATTTGTAAAACTGTGTAGATTCTGGGGACTTGGAAGTTTGCAGGTAGCTTTCAGAGATTGGAAAGTGTCTGTGTGATGCTGTTTAAAAAGCAACCAAAATATAGCACTATAGGTGTCATCTTCCTTGATACCATGACCAGCAGAGCTCTTTGTGGTTGCTGCCTGTGATTTTGGCAAATATTTGAGGCTCTCAAAGGCACTGAGAAAATCTAAGGACATTCTGGACCAGTAACCATGTCCGTTTTATGAATCAGCCTCTTAAACGGATGCCTTAAACATATAGGATTCAAAATCAACATTCAAAATCAACTTCCTCATCTGCAGTTCTATAGAATCGACCCCCAAGATGAAAAACCTGGCGTGCTATTTATAAATTTATTTATAAAACTGTTTATAAAACTTGGATCTGTGTGACCATCAGGAAAATATTCTCTCCTAGCCTCCTGTTGCACAGATCCCCCCAGTAAGTGGCATGCAGAAGGCTGGGTAACCAGGGCTTTGTTGAGTTGTAAGATCAGCTGTAAATACCTGTTTGTCCCAGCAGCAGCTGTGCAAAGCACCTGAAAGCACAACTTGCCCTCTCACATGAAGAGGAAGGTGCAGGTAGGAAGCAGTGGGGAATTTTCCCAGCAGAGTTACAGTAGTGTCAGACTGATCCACCAGTGTCAGCTCACTGTTTTGGGTTTTTTGATGGTGGTGTTTTGAGTAGGTTTTTTCATTTAAGCATGATCCTTTGCAGAGTGTGATCACACACTGGCTCCATTCCTGCTCACTGTGGGGAATGCTGCTAATAGAGGGTTACTAGGACAACCCTCCTTCTTCTCACAGCTACTTAATTTCTGTTATCTCCAAGGCCTGGCAGACCAGCAGTGCTGAATGAAGCAGCAATTCAGAAAAGTGCTTTGTAACTCCCTGGACCTTGAAGGAACTAAGAGAACTTGTGTCACAGAGCTGATGGGATATTAGTGGGGAGGAGAGGTAAGCAAAAAATACAGGGCAGACAGAAAAAAACTTGGAAAGAAAGGAGCAAATTTACCAATTTTTAGGATGTCTGGGGGGAAAAAAGAAAGGGCAATGGAAACCAAATGCAAGCAGGCGTAGATGTGGACAGTTATGTGCCATAGCAGTGCTGGTGGAGAGCCTCCATTCCCAGGAACATGCACACCAATGCACCACTGCTTTGTGCCTTGGCTGTTTCCAAAGAATGAGCTAATAAGAATCAATTTGTAGAACAAAACAAACAAAACTTTGGCTTCTGCTCAGGGGAACTTGAGCATTGCAGTTACAGATCAGGCTTCAACAAATGCCAAGAGCTGATCCATAAAAGTATAATTATTCTGTTTCATTTGGAACCTTTTGTTCTGGATTGCATTCAAAACTACTGTAAGCCCCTTTGTGAGATTAATTTTCTTTCCAAGCAAGAGAAAAAGAGGCCTTTTCATTTAGTAGTTCTACTTTGTTTCAATTAAAAATAAGAAAAACCCTCACATCCTTGCCTTTTTTCCCTACGATTCTTCCCTTCTGTAGAATAGTGGCCATCAGGTCACAGTTTAGGATGACAGGTCTCATGTAGAGACAAAGTTGTGTTACAGAGTGTAAATTCTAAGTGATATTCTGATCATACTATCCAGTATTCTTTATAATTTTCAGCTGCAAACTGAGTAAAATTTTGTTGTTGAAATTTGAAGTGATTACAAATTTCTTGCAAATCCCAGGGACATTGAAATTGCAGGTGTAGCTTACCTGCTGAACTGCTTTTCCTTGAAAGTATGCAGTGGGGGAAGAAGTAAACTGAAAATGGTATCTTGTCTGAAAAGCTAAAACCTGAGACAGGCAGTGAGTTCTTTAATTTGACTTGGTAGTGAGGTTTATCAGAGTTCAGAAATTCTTGGCTCCTATAGCAGAAATGTCCTGATGACCATGTCTTGAAAGGTCTGAGGAAGTGTGTCTAAGGAAGCAGCAGGGAGTGTGCACAACACACACACACACACACACACACACACAGAGTCTGTGCTGGGCATTCTCATGGGCACTGTCTGTACCTGCAGGGGAGCGAGCAGGGCATGGTTGGGCTGCTGGGCCAAAGGGGCATCTTTCTGTTCCTCACTAAAGTGGAAACTCAGAGAATTAATAATTCAGTTGGCATTCCATGTGGCAGAAAGTACAACTCAGAGGTAGTGAAGACCTGAAGAGGCACAGGTGATGAGGCACACCATGCTCATCGGGAGCCCACGTGCCAGGGTAGGTAATCTGAATTCAGTTTTCCCATGTACCAGAGGGCGTTTGAGGTCACGTCTCCTAGGAGAGGCCATAAATGAAGAAGGCATTCTCATTCTCTTTTGTTAATTCTGTTTCATTTTTCTATATAAAAGAATCAAACCCCAGAGCAGCAGCTTGAATCCCACTGTCCCATGTCACAGCGTGCACCACAATCAGCAGGGCAGAGTGGAGCACTCACTGTCTCTGCCTCTAATTATTCTGAGTATTTTATATGTAATGAGCAGCTGCAGAACAAGGTCCTGAGGGCACCCCTGTTCCCAATCCAAAATAGCCAGTTGTCCAGTTCAGGTTGGATTCAAGCAGAGGGAAAATTAGATCCATGTTTTCTCACATCTTGGGTGATGGGTCTCAGGAGATGGTTTTCTTGCTTTCAATTTTGCTCCATTTACTTATAAATAGCAAGGCATTTGCAAAATACTCTGGAATCGAGGATACAAATTTCTGTGTATGTTGCTGTACCTTAAAGATATGCCAGTTTTTTATGTCAGGCCAGTGGTGTTTTAGCTGGCAGGAATCTTGGCTCCCAGGTAAGATTTGGCTACAGTCATGTAGATGGCAGCATGCATGTGGGAGGGATTCTCTTTAATGCTGGACGCATACTGTTTCTTATTGTAGCTGCTGACTTAGTCTGAGCCCTGTCTGTGCCTCTTAATTCAAACAAACAAATAACAACCAAGTAAATAAATTAAACAACAGTCAAGTATTCCTGTAAGGTGCTATCACGACGCTCAGACTGAAGTGAAAAATTACTTGCCAGGGTTTCTAGCCCTGGTGGTCTTTGGTTAACCACAGCATGTCCTAGGTAGCCAGAAGGTGCAGAAGCCAAGAGGATCCTGGGGATGATTTGCATTTGGCTTTGGCTACTGTTAACTTATTTTCTGATTCTGTTTACAAGAATTCTGGTGACTGGATGTTGTTAGCAGGATTTTTTTCAGTTGCATAAGGATTGAGAAAAGAGTATCTGTCTGACTCTTCCACAGTGAATGGCTTTCAAGTTAAGCCATGGCTGCAGTTACTGTGCTCTAGCTGTGACACTATAAATAAAGTTATTAACAGCAATATGTAAATGGGTTTCTATTTTTGTTCCCTGTATTGTTTGCAAAATCTAGGGCAGTTATTCAGTAAGAATCATCTGCTATTTAGCACTGAGCCTACCAGCATTTAATGTTGTGTGGGCTGCTGCGCTTCCCCCCCTCTCCCCACTTGCTTTCTTTCTGTGCAGTGGCTATTAGAATCCAGCACTTTTGCAAGTTTGTTTATTGTGGTATTTCAGAAACAGAGGAGCTGTGCTAAGCATTTTCAGGCTTCCGGAGAGTGGCTTGGTGCCTAGGAATGGGGAATCATCTCCTGATATCTGAACTGCAGGAGCACTTAACCCAGCCATACAAGCACCAAATACCACAGCTGCACTTCGCCTTAGTGAGCATCTTTCAAGTTCCAGAGTGTTCAAAGACCTTTAGGGTTTGTGTTCCGTTTTCATGCTCCGTTTCCTTCCACTGCCCTCTGCACTGCTCCAGATCTGCCTGACAGCCCCTGGGCTCTGCTCACGCTGGGACCTTGTGCCACATCAGCTACAGCACAGAGCCCAGGGAGAACACAGATGTGTTGTTTGAGAAACATTTCACCACAGTCATGGCTACTCCTGTCTGGAGGAGCAAATCATTCTAATCCCTGTTAGAAACCTGAATGTGTCAGTGCTGGGGACAGGATCAGTGTGGCTGTTAACATGGATATTCTAAATGACATTTCACTTGAGGCAGTTTGTTCAAACTCCTTCCTTCTCTGTAAGTGAATTCAGCTCTGGATTCCCCAGATCCTCAGCAGGGAAAGTCCCAACCTGTCTGTCCTGTGACTCGTTAGCCACAATTTTATTGCCAGCTGTGTTAGATTTCACATGGGCATGTGTCCTCCCTGGCACTTAAATTCCATTCCATGCAGCTTTGTGAAAACCAAAACTGCTGCTACTGCGGTGGCATAGAAAGTAAACAGAAATTAGCTAGGCTGGTTTTGCATAGATGTAGAAAGCAACTTTCCTCTTATTTTTATGCTATGGGACACATTACCATATTATATGTTTTAAGTGGTCTCCAAGGTGGCTTTCTATGCTGTAGAAAAGGCCTCGTCAGATTCTACTGATTTTATTGATATTAGATCACTGGCAAACTAATAGCTGTTTGCAGGAGCTACATTTTGTAATAATATTTAGTGAATATTGAGAGTAGCAAGCAAATGGCTTAGTGAAATATCTTAATGCATTAACACAGAAATTAATTTTTCCAATGGAAAAGGCAAGAGAAAAGCCATTTCTTTATATGCAGATCTATTATGCTGTTGGTGGCAATTACAGTAATTCTCTTGAAATCAAGTTAAAATTATATGTCTGCTTCATTATGAGAAGAAACCACTGAGTGCAAAATCAGGGGATTTTAGGGGAAAGTTAGAGAGACTTACATATGCAGTGAGCAGACCTGTCTTCACCATGGCTCCTGCCCCAGCATGTCAGGAGCAGGGTTTGTGTGGATGTTTCCTGGGCTTAGGAGGCCAGGATTCATATTCCTGCTTTGCCAGGGTTTTCCCATGTCACCTTGAGCATCTTTCTGTGTTTTATGTATATACCATACTGCACTCTCTAGAAAATAGTGTGTTGTTGCTTTTCTAGCACCAGTGACATTTTAACAGTTGCTCTCTATGAAATCATGGAAATGTGCCAAGTATTGGAATATGAGATATGTTAGGGGCTGAAGAGGTGCATGGAATTTCATATTCCCTGTTCAAGGACCATCTTTGCATAGAAATCCTTATGCAGTAAGAACTGCCTTCTGAGGAGGAGTGGTTTTACTGCTGATACCAATTGTATAGAATGCCATTATATTTACCTTGTTTCTCCATGGAAGCTAGAGTTTTCTGTGTCACCAAAGGGAACCAAAGATAGTTATCAACCCAAGTGCCACTGGTCAATTCAGATGTGATGGTAGGTGACATCTTGAAAAGGGAAAAAACCCCTTAGTGTTAAATTATAGTTCTTATAAAGTTGGGAGACTATAGCTGTGAGTTGAGGGTATCTATTCATTACTGGTTCTTATCAGGTAAGGAAAACTAAAGCAGCATACAACAACCAGATAACAAGTTCAATTTCCTGCAGGATTTTTTCCTTTTCATTTGATTCTGACATTGCAGCCAATCTCCCTTGTCACTGAAAACATGAATGTGCTTTATTATTAAATTTATTATCAGGTTTGTTTATTAATCAAATAACATTGATTCCCTCAGTTAATGAACTGTACCATTTTCTTTGGGCAGCCATTTTAACTTTCAAAATACCTGACAAAGAATAATGTCTTCATTTTACAGTTCCTCTCCAATGATGTTCATTGGTGTTTCTCAGAAAAGTGACCATTATAAAGTGTGCACAGTTAAGTGTCTCTGAATACTCTGGGCCCATTTCTCTTTACAGTTTCATCAGTGTAATTTTAAAAACACAACTGCTCAACTACATTTTAAAGTATAGAAGTGAGGGGGCAGCAAGTCCACTCATGCTGAGTGTTCCAAAAAGGGCAGGAAGACTCATGTTCATGTTCTTCAGCACTGTTTTCCCACCAAATGGCCACTTTGTATTATTGATCTAATAAGCTACCCATGGAAATAGTGTACACAGAACACCACATCACTTGTTCCTTCTCAGCTGATCCGTTGGGAGTCTGTGTATTTTGCTACCTACCCACTTTGGGAGAGGCACAACTTCTCCTTAATGTTTTAAATTATGACATTTATATACTAATGTAATGTTTTCATTATGTAGTGACTTTCCAGAGGGAAAACCCTGACTTGCTGAAATGACAAAGTAAATAAATCCCAAAAGGAGAGGACACGGGGAAAGAGCAAAGAAGTAAGGTTGGATTGAAGTGATGGCTGCATGCAGAATCACTGCAGCTTTTTGGTCAGGGAGTACAAAAGCATCATTGTCAGCCTGAATATCCATGATACCAGAGAAGAACAGACTGAAGGCAGTTTTCACAGCTATGAAGAGCTCATTCTTTCTCCATCAAATACAAAGATCTGAGCAATATATAACAGAAAGCATCACAAACCTGATTAGAAGCAATTTCATCTCTATGCCATGTGCCTGAGCCAGGATATACTTGTGAAACTGTTAACTGTGACAAAATATATTACTCTCTTTGCCTTCTCTGACAACTGATGGATTGCTGGCACACAGTCTCTTTGCAACAGGTTTTCTTTTGCTTACATGCTTAAATTTTTAGTTGTTTCTCTTTCCTACTGTGCTGCTTCTATAGCTTCAGTCAATTTTGCAAGGTATTGTCTCAAAAAGAAGGCAGGAAGTAATAGTGCCTTCCTGCCCTGAACAGAATTACAACTGTGTTGGTCCCTTTTTTCAGAATTCTCTTAGCTCTGTTGCCCTACTTATTGGTTTACAGCAGGATTTTCATATCAGAGACTGTTCCAATCTCAGAAAACAAACTGCAGTAATGCTCAAAGGAAAAAGCACACCTGAAGTTTGAAAACCAGAATATGGCTTTTCCTTTCTGTTTTACATGCAGTTCTGGATTTCAGGCTGTCTTATGGAACAAAAGTGAATCTGGTATTTGGTGTGGGCTGGATTTAACTCCAGTTTGGACAGACCTACCAGCTCTTTTGCACTGGTCAGGCAGAGCTGGGTGGGTTTGGGCTTGCTCAGAGCCACAGCAAAGGCACATGGTTGGGGTCAGCACTGTGCATGGTTCCTTCCTGCAAAAGGCCCTATCATTCAGCTTTGCCCTCTTAAACTTCCTTGGAGATGGAATGGATTTGGCATCTTTTGCATTTACATGGATTTTTCCCCCTGACCAGAACAATTGGAAAAAAATTGGCATTCCCATCAGTCCCTTCTTAGATAAATGAAAAAAGTCTTAATAACACAAAGTCTTATTTAGAGTGGTTGGATCTCCTTTTTAGGTTTGACAGACAGAAGCATCTAATTCAGCTGGCAGTGATAGAGAATTAAAATTCCTTTCACTCATCTCAAAGCCATCTATAGTGTGTCACACCTATAGTTTGGCTGGTAGCTACTGCATATCTATTTTTATTTGGTTTTGCCTTCCTCAAGTAGCTTTTCTTCCCAAAAGACTATTTATTACTCCTGTTTCCAGTGAAAAATCAATCTGGTTAAATATAGTTTGCTGAAATAGGAAAATCTTGTAACTTAAAATGTTTAGAAGGAGAGGATAGCAAATTTCTAATACTTAAAATAAAAAAAGGAGTACTGATGTTGCCTAGCTATAGCTAAGTTCCAGTAACTGGGGATGCTACTCATGCTTGTAAACTACAAACCTAGGGAGGTCATGGAAAAACTTTTCTTTGCATGACTGGTGCATTTTCCCCTTCTGGTTAGTGATTTCAGGATCTAAATTTCTTCTCCTTTCCTGTGCTGTCAGTGAGGGACAGAGCACAGGCACTGAGGTGAGGAGCACTGACCATGATGGACAGTATGGTGCCATTTTTCTCAGCAGCTCCTGAGCATCAGCAGGGCCAGACCCTTTCCATAGGGCATTCCCAGCCCTGCTAATGCAGACAGACCTGCAGCCACAAATGTGGCATGTTTGTGCTGGAGATGTGCATCTCCCAGATCAGCCCCTCAGGCAGCTCTGACCTCCAGTAGCACTCACCTGAGAGCAAACATGGGAAAATCAAGTCAAAGCAGGGCTCTGCAGTTTGTGTCTTTGCAATGAGCCTGGCTGTCATCATGCAGTGGCTGTGGATGGCAGTCTGCACGTTGCCACCAGTGTCTCTCAGAGCCATCTGCACTCCTGCTTCTTTGTTGGTTTTTGCTGCCACCAGAGTCACTCAGTAGGGGTTTGCAGAGTGAAGTTTTCAAATATGTCATGTGAGTTTGGTTTACATTTTTGGTAACTTTGAAGAGGGACGGGAGGGAGGCTTTCTGCCTTTTGTTGTAAAGAAAAGGGTGAAAAGGCTCACAAAGAGTTCTGGTTTTGTAGGGGTTTTTTGTGTATTTCCTCCTACTTCATGTTTTTCTCTCTCTCACCAGTACTCCTTTGCTTATCACAACATTTGTGTACATTTGTGCCTTCTCACCCTCTTGAGCAAGTGGGAGCCAGCATGAATGACCTCAAGGTGGAACATGGTGCAAGACTGAGTCCTCCTTTCCAAGGGGGAGCTGTGCCAGCTCATGTGTCACAGCAGTCCTAGGGCTCATTTTAAACAATAGGTGATTTCCAATACTAAATGGATCTTCTGCAAAATGACCATATAAGTTTAGGATAGAACATGTATCTTTTTACTGTTTTGTTTGTTTTTTTCCCATGACTGTAGGAAAAGGAAAGATTTTAACCTCTGGTCTGTCTGATGTCCTGCTGTTCTGGAGAACATTTTTTGCATCGCTAAGGCTGTGTCTTTAGCCTGTCACACAGACATCCCAAGAGAGCAAGGCTGACATGCTGTTGAGACCTGAGATGGTCCATAAGCAGCTTGCTGGAGTGGTCCCTGAGCTGCCACTCAGCACAAGGATCTGTGTGGGCCCCTTCACCCTCCCTAGGTGGAATTTGCCCTTGTTCACATTAGCGCTGCTTTTCCCAGACATGCTGCCGCCTGGCCATGGTCGCTGTGGCACTGCTGTGAACTTGTCCTCAGCTTGTTTTGGTTTGTCCTTTTGTTGTTGCTGCTGTCAAATTCAGCAGGGAAAGAGCATGATGAGATGTTCTCAGTGTTTCTGGAAGCTGGAATCCTATTTTGTGCACAGGGTGAGTAGAAGACACAGAGGATCTCCATGCCATCCCATCCCCAAGTAGCTATAGCTAGGAAGGAGAGATTGGATATATCCTGATGTCTTGACTATTTCAGGAACTTCTAGATGAACTTAATACTATGTTTATGCCACTGGGGCTGGAAAATAATTCTGGGCCTACAGTGCATTTTAAACAGACATCCAAGTGCAAAAATTGACTCATTTACCAAAATGCTGAGGAGATGCTCCCTCCTTGGAGATATTCAAAAGACATCTGAACATGATCTTGGGTAACCATCTCTAGGTGGCCCTGCTTGAGCAGAGGGTTAGACAAGATGACCTCCAGAGGTCCCTTCCAACTTCACCGTTACTGTGGTTCTCTGAAAGCCTACTTTGGTGTAAAGAGCTTGACCCAGCCTTTTAAGTGAGAGTTTTGTTAGCTTCATCCTGGTCCATCCTTCTTCTTTGTTCTTCCTTTTTCACAGTATGACTCAATGACATGCAACACCAGTTGCAGTGGACGGTGTTGTAGCACCCTGAGACCCTGTCCTCACCCATTAGCTTAGTGAGACTGACAAGGGCAGACTGTGTCTAAAGTCAGTGGCATTCTTGTTACACCATTGCTCGTGAATGCTTGTTCCTAGTGGACAATGATTATTTTATCATGGCACATGAACTCTTTCTTCTCTTGTAGGTAGTGTTCATTGTGGTAAAATACCTTGGTTCAGATGCAGTCAAAAGCACTTTGCAGTTATTATAAGCCATTAAAGCTCACCGAGTCTGGGGTTTTGTTCTGTTTCCCATGCAGTGCCTGTGGCGTTTGGTTTCCAGCAACACATGGTGTTTATATTCATGACTGGCATTACCGTTGTGATGGTGATAGGGTTTGTGTTTCTTGCCTTGCTTGATTTATGTTGTGGCTGGCGTGCATGGCACGCACATGGCTTGAAATAGAACATGACTGGGTTTTTTTGTTTTTACATTACAAGCACTCATGATTTAATTTAGCATTTTGAATAATCCTGCATTCGCAGGGAAACTTGTGTCGTGTCCCTCCTTTAATAACTGTATTAGCTCCAGACGTTTAAGTCTGCATTGCAAAATCATTCCCTGTAGATGTGTGTGGTTTTTAAACGTCTTGTGGATTCCTGCTTCCCACCTTGTCCTTAGCTCTTCTTACTCCTTATGTTCTTTGCTTTCTGCCAAATCTCTCCCCTTCCTGCACACTTGCAAAGAAAGTGCTCCTTTGCCGTCTTTTGCCATCCCAAAGATCCTGTGATGCTTCTGCCTCAGGGTGCATCAGTAGTGCAAGGATCACCTGACTTACAGGAGATAGTTTTAAAGGACCTGCAGTGGTAGGACTCCAGGTGCAGTGGGATGGACCTGAGCTAGTCTCTGGGATGTTGCACTGAGGCTCCTGCTGGTTCCAGAGCTGCTTGTCCAGGTGTATGTTAACTGTTGTGTGAATGCATTACAGACCAAAAAAAATGGGAAAGCTGAACTTAGCAGGATGGGAATTTTCTCCTCTTGTCTCTGCATCCTGGCTGTGCCTCCCTCCATTTCAGCTCAGTCTGCCTTTGCAGTTCTGTGAAGCACTGTGCACAGAGCACCCAGACGTCCTGCTCATGGAGGCCTTGCAGTCCACTGTGTCCTGGTGGTTTTGGGAAGAGCCAAGCTCAGGCAGAGGCTGGCATTGCCATGGCAGCAGCAGCTGGAGCTGTGAGCCCAGCCTGCCCTGTGCTGCCCTTCAGACATGGTGGAATCCATAGGAGCCAGCAGCTATGGGTTGTTCAAGTCCCTGTATCTGCCTTTCCTGTTCCCCTGCCTGGGGCTTGGGTGAGACCAGGCAGGTGTCAGGCTGGTCCCTAAGCAGAGGGGAGGATGGCAGGATCCATCCATTAGGCTTTTTTCATCCTTTTTTCCTGTCAGTATCATGAGACACGTAGGGCAACAGGCACAAAACTGAGCTTGCCTTGTACAACTATGAAATCTTGAGCCAGTCCTTGCTGGAAATAGGAACTGAAATAGGAGCTTAGGAAAGTATTCACCTCTACCCTAAAACACAATTTGTGGTACTTTTCAACCAAAATAAAACAGAAAGAATTTAAAAATACATATAAAATTAATGATAACTCCTCTTTTCTTCCCTGTCTTTCCCAGAAATAAACCATTTTCTGTATTTTTTGAGGTCATACCCTAGTTACTGCTGGACAAAACCCAATCAGATGGTAAATCTGGAGACAGTGATGGAGTGGAAAATATATCAAGAACTCTGATACCATTACAACATTTTAATTACATGCTAAACTGGTTTTTCCACAAACCAATAGCCTCCCAGACGAAGGGACTGCAATTCAGGGCTGATAATAGCTGCTGATGTCCAGGCTGCAGATTGTGTGGTCAATCCCTTCTAATCTACTCCAGCTAACAGTACTGCTAAACCACTGCCTTACTTATCTCACAGTATTTTATAGCTATAATATTTATTTCCTTTAACCTTTTTTTGACCACTGTCATTTGCGCAGATTTTGGCACAAGGGAGGCCTGTTACTGGCATTGTCCTCCCACCAGCAAGGAAATGGCATGACCTCTGAAGACTGAGTTGGCATGAGTTGGGCCCCTCATCACAATCACCAACACCATGGTCCTTCAATAAAATCTTTTCATTGCTAAGGGTAGTCTGACATGTAAGACTGAAGTGTGGAGTAAGGAGTTAAAAGTAGTGGAATCTGTGTGTTTAATCTCTAAGGCTGCTAGTCTGGGTAAGATGCACTGGCAGGGTCTGGAGGTGCTTCAGACATCTCACTGTGTGTGTTGTCTGTGTAAGGACATAGATATAACAGGCTTCATTTTCAAATCACAGCTCTGACTAAACACAGGATGAGGATCATGTGCTGTTCTGTGATGGCTGCTGTAAGAGACATCTCTTTTTCTAGTAATTTCTGGGGTTTTGGGTATTTTACAGGGAGCAGGCTGAATTTAAGGGTTACAAGGGCTAATAACAGCAGGAACAGAAGTTCCTCAGTCCCCGTTCCTCCCTTGCAGGTCATTAGCAGGGCTGGGACTGAGAAACCTGGCTGGAGTCTGCTGCTGGAGTGTGTGGAGGGCACAGATTGGGCAGAGGAGTAAAATGTGATTTAGTGGCTTTCAGAGTACCCTGCTGAGAGCAGAGGACAGAGGCTTCAGGCTGGGTTCCAGTTGTCAAGGACTGTTTTCTCTGACTCTTGTGTCGTGTTCTTTCTCCAGTCAACTGGCATGAATGTGTGCCTGTCCTCTCCTCTTCAGTTCCCAGATACCTGCTCTGTCCTCTGCCATCTCACATGCAGTCCTTTCCATATCTTGATGAGGTTTTCCATTCCCTGCAGCCCATGTGTCCCAGAGAGTGTCTGCTAATAGCTCAGCAGCGTGGCTGTTTGGTGGCAGAGCAGGTCACACAGCTGGCTGGCTGTAATGCACTCAGGTGCTTGGTTAGCTAACACAAATCTGTGTGTAGAACAGCTCCATAGGGCTCTGCTGATCGCTTCATTTGTGTGCTTGAAATATTGCCACCATTTCACTTCTAGAAATGTCTGATCCATTTATCTAGCAGGATCGTAATGGGGAATGAAGGGAGCAACCTCAGTCATTTATCCACATTTATTAGGCATGAGGAGAAGGCTCAGGGCATCCCTGGGTAGTATTTTCAGATACACCCATTGATATCTGAATGTCAGAGCAGCAGCTGACATTGATTTCTCCTGTTCTAACACAAGGATATTGCAGAGTGTGAACATGTTCAAAAAGGAGCAATTTGCAATTTGCCCTGTATTGGAGGAGGAACGTGCTTTCAACAAGATATATTTTGTTACTGCCACTAGAACTGGAGACATTTCCCATTTGTACATTACATATTAGCACATACTTAAATTGCTTATGAGCAGTACAGACTTGTCTAAGCTTTCATTTGATTTCAAGTGTGTTTCTTCAGGAGGTTTACTTTTATTTGTAAATATGTGGAATCTTGATTTATTTTTGTGTGTTTTCTCAAGTGTTTAAAAATGGCAAAGTATATTTTGATTCAGACATCCCTGCATTTGTCTTGGTTTTTTCTTGTACATTTTAGCATCAGTGGGACTAACAAAGAAGTATTTAATGCAATATGTTTGGTTGGTGATTTATTGGAGTTGAAATGTAGAAGGAAAATATAAAAAGCATGCCAGAATTGAAATGTGTTTTGAGATTTTTGCAAAAAATGCTTGTGAAAATATTTTTGTTGGTTTTGCTTTGTGACTGAAGGCATTGCAGGGAATTCCAATTGAAAACATACCTCTGCAATTTGCCTAAAACATCTTGGAGTTTTATTTTACAAAGAAGAAACAATTCCAAAGTGGTTGTTATTTAGACTTTTAATTTCTTTTCCAAGTACATCTTGATGGCAATAATCAATTTCAAAGAACAAATCAACCACTGGATAAATGTTCCAATGTACAAGTAGAACTTAAGAATTTTCCATTTATATAAATGTGTGTGCATGTCTACATTTTATCTTGGATCTATATAGATAAAGTCTGCTGCTTGTTTTACTGAATAGTTTTAAATTTGCCATAATGGCTGGGTTTGATTGCAAGTCAGTATTTTCCATGTTGTAATTATCAATGAGACAGAATCTTTGTGCAATTTAACAAAAAACCACAACCCACTGTTGTCCTTGCAGCACAACATTAATATTGATTCACTGAAATCAGAGAGTCATTAATAATACTTGTGATTCAAATAATTGTGCTTTCAAAACAGTCCAGGCTGCTTTCACAGGGCTTTCCCAGTCCATCCTGGGTGGACCTGTGGTGTGATATCCTTATGTCACAGCTGGCCTCAGCTGGCAAGGTCTGCAATTGTCATTTGGCAGCACATTGGTCATTTTGGGCTTGCAGCCTTGCTGGGAGGAGCTCCTGGGTGCTGCAGGTGGGGTAGGGGCTGCATCATAGCATGCATTAGAGCTGCTCATCTCCTTGTTGCTGTAGGGCTGGGACACCCCACATTCCTTCCCATCCCAGATTTCTACTGTGGAATTTATACTTACACAAATATCAGCAACAAATTTTGTAACACTTTTTTTTTGTTTTTCCCTCTCTTTTCCCAAGCATCCTGTTTGCAGACATAGAGGGTTTCACCAGTCTGGCCTCCCAGTGCACTGCTCAGGAGCTGGTCATGACGCTGAACGAGCTCTTTGCCAGATTCGATAAACTTGCAGCTGTAAGTTTTCTATCATAAGTTTGTTTCCTCTTGTTTTTATTCTCTTGTTGCAAGAATGACATACTGTGCTGGTTCACTGAATTTCTTAAATATTCACTGCCCTAAAAGGCAAGCTATTGCAAGCATGAATATAAGCTGAATGCTTCTTTCTCCTTTATTATTCTTATTTTTTTTAAGGAGAACCACTGTTTACGGATCAAGATCCTGGGTGATTGCTATTACTGTGTGTCTGGGTTGCCAGAAGCAAGAGCTGACCATGCACACTGCTGTGTTGAAATGGGAATGGATATGATAGAGGCCATCTCGTAAGTACCATATTCGCCATAGAGAAGCTCAAAAAAAATGCAAGTAGCTTCTCTTTCCTGTTAGTTCTTCTTAACATTAGGAGCAAGGTAACCAAATCAGAGAACTCCGGCCAGCAAAAAGGGAAAACAGCTAGAACAAAAAACCAAAATGCCATTAAGGTTTGACAGCAGCAAAACAGACACTTGTGTCCATACAGTCATGTGGATATCAGAGCTCAGCCTCTTGGTGAGAAAGGCAAAGATTACTGTAATTAGTGGAAGTCTCATTCCCAAAGGAGGATTCCAGTGAATTGCAGAATTGTGAATTCAGAGGATTAATAATAACTTTATTAAATTTCAGGCATTATTCATTTATGTGTCTTTAAAACAGTTTTTTACTCACCTTAAAATTGCTCTGCTAAGGTCTGTCTTGTCTAGTTCAACAAATCCTCTTCTATGTGTCCCTATGCCAAAAGGGTCACATTCAAGGCTTTCTTACTTTAATTAAATTAATTATTGAAATAAAGCATGAAGTTGCTCTAGCACAGACTGGGACAGATTCGTGGTCTTTTTCCTTTATTTCCATTTACTTTCCCATCTCTATTTTTTTCTTTTAAAAGATGTGGCGAGTCTTTGCCTGCTCCTGAGGGCAGACTAGCAACCATATTAGTCCAGACCATTCCTGTCTTTAGAGAGTAACAAATTGGAGACCCATATCTAGTTTTATTATGTGGGGGATTACAGACAGTGTTGAATATTGTTTGCATTGTACATGTGCTTTCACAAGCCAGTCTTTCAGAATTTGGAGAAGGAAGAATTATTTGGCCATCCTGAGTGTATGCAAGTTTAAGTGAAAAGTTCAGTCAGTTTTGGATGGTAGCTGAGCTGACCTTGATATCTACATCATCCCTGCTGCACAGACTCTCCTGCTCTTTCCCTTCTCTTTTGTTTTTTATTTTCTGAAAGCATCTTCTGAAGGATTAGTGGTACCAACATAGAAGTAGAAGATTTCTCAGCAGTTCTCCACTTATTCCATGTAGTAAATTGATGGAGTTTCCTTTTCAGCTTGGTAAAATCTAGAGGTACCTCCTTGCTGAGCTTGGTACAGTACATCCTTAACCATTTGAATTTCTGCAAGGACATCAATACACCCCCAGAGTTTTCAACCTCATTTTCATAACACAAATACACACAGGGTGAAAAGCAGTGTTTTCACCCAGGAGACCCCATTCAAAGCACAACATGCAACAGCATTCCCTTGCTTTGTACACAGTGTACACTGTCAGGACTTTCTACCTTTTCTTTCCTGGTTTTAAACTCCATTGCCTTGCACCAGTCTCCTTTTGGGGTTTGCATGCAATGTGCAAAATAAGAGGAATTGCAAGTAACTAATTTCCAGTAGCCCTTGAAAGAATGCTATTTCTTCCACGTGAGATACAATTAAGTAGCAGGTGACAAAGGGTCTTGTCAAACACAAGAAGCAGCAACCCTTAGCCACCACCCCCACAGAATATTGTGTTCATTGCCCAGTTGTTGGTCTGATGAAATCCAGAGGTCTTCACGTGTTGCTGTGTAATTCCCCATAAGCTGAATAACACCAGGAAGTCTAGATTTCATTGATTAACTGCAACCCACCTTACTTGGAATAAACACAGAGCTGAGGTGCACTCAGTGTTTGTTTACAAATAGCTCTTCAGCAGCCTTTAAAAGTTGTTTCCCACTCACTGTATAATGAATGCATTTAACAGTCTTATCTCTTAATAAGTCTGGAAGGTGATTCTGTTCTCACTACCCCTGCTCTCCCTCTTCCTCCCTCCTCCCCTAAGCACCAAGATAAGAGGTTTCACAATTAAGGTAACCAATAGCTACTGAATATTTGATTGCAGGTAACAAATGACTACTGAACATTTGATTGCAGACTTCACCAACACTGGGCCCTGCCTGTAGGCTGATTTCATCTGTGTCTAATAACAGCAGGGAGTGTTGCCCCAAATAGGAAAGACTTCATGAAAATTGTATTCACTGTACCACTGGTATAAATGAGCTGAAAAAAAGGAAGGTAACAGAGGATATTTCATTTGTCTGTAAAGAATAACCAAACTTATTTGTTTTCTGCAAAGTCTGGACAAAGTCAGCTGGTTATCAATGACTCTACTGAGAAAAGTTCCTTGGTCTTTGTCAGTGACATGGCTTGGCAGGGGGTGCAGGAGGGGTTGTAGCACCCAGTGCAGGGAGGAACTGCAGCTTTGTTGTTTCTATCAGGTTTATGGGTGCAGCTATATTCTTATTATTCCAGCTCCTGTTCCTTTCTCGAGTGTTGTGGTTGGAGCTCTTTCAGTTCATAAGCCTGTAACACCTTACTCATATCAGCTTCCTGTCCTTGCTAGACAATCTCTGCTGCTTGTTAATAAAATAATGAATGCCACTTCAGTGAGTAGGTACTGAAGATAGGGATCATAAAGAGAAAGGAACTCAAAGAGGATAGGAGCTGTTTCAACAAAAAGTCATCTTGGACACTGTTAGGAATGAACTGGAGTCCAGAACTGGTCTATCTTTATTCATTCAATTTCATTAATAACTAAAGCATAAATATTAGGACTGTGTTGATGTTAGAGAGTTGGGAGGACTTAGCTATCCAGATGGTGTTACCTAGAAAGGAGTGGATGAACCTGAAAACTGAAGAGATTGAAATCTGATATAAAGTATAAAGGTATAAAGTATTTCCTTGCTGCAAGGAACTTACTACTCAAAGGAAGAGACAGTGGTATATGATGGAGGTGAATTTGCCTGTGAAGCATGGACATTCTGGGAATGATGTGATTGGCAATAATGAGAAGCAGAGTTGTTCTGAAGGCCTCATCAAGGCTTTTCCCTACCCACACTTCTAAATATATTTCTCATGTGAACAGCTCATGAAGTTAACTTTTGCCCTAAAGGGGAAAATCCACAAAGTATTCCAGCAGTCTTTTTGGGAGTAAGCAGAGCATCCAAAACCTCGTTACATTCAGAACTTGAGTATTTGTAGCTGCCTGTTTGGAGTGACTGCAATAGATTTGGTTCTCTGGTTTTACTGCTGTAAGGCCTGTTCAAGCTTTCCAGCTTCAGTGGGGTATTTCACACACATATCATATTTCATCTGTGGAAGAGTTGATGCTTGGTGCCATACAGACAAATTAAGATCTCTGAAATCATTTCCTTTTTCTCTTTGCAACATGCTATTATTCTTAATGAGGCCGAGTGCTGGCAGGTTATGTCCAGCTTTGGTATGGTAATCAGAGACCAGCACTTTAATCCTTTTACTGCCCCAGAGATAATTTTTTTATGAGTTCTCAACTTGATCCTGAGTTCAGTGTACATGGATTTACTCCAAGAGCTCCACGTTCTAATTGGGGCTCTTCTTGGCCAGCCTGGCCATCCAAGAGCAGTACAGCTCGTCCAGTTTTGTTCTGTTGTCCTGTTGATGTGGATGAGCTGTACCATGTGTATCTGTGAATAATTTATGGATCGTTACGGATTTTTGTGTGCTGCTGGCTGCAGCCATTCAGTTGTTAGTAATGGCCCTTCTCCCCCATGTCTCTTTTCAGGCTGGTCCGTGAGGTTACGGGCGTGAATGTCAACATGAGAGTCGGAATCCACAGTGGGAGAGTTCACTGCGGGGTCCTGGGCCTCAGGAAGTGGCAGTTTGATGTGTGGTCCAACGATGTCACATTAGCCAACCACATGGAAGCAGGGGGCAAAGCTGGGTAAGTTGCTTCATCCAAGTTGTTTTGTTTATCCATTAAACTCCCACACTGAATGTGTAAGAGTAGTGGCATGGCTAAATCAATTGGGGTTTTTGCTTGTTTGGTCCAGTACATGGAACCCATCCCTGACAGGACCTGGCTTTTTAGGTGAGCACTTTTCAGAGTCTACAAAACTTGCTTCTCTTTTGTCTCATCCAAGGCGCATCCACATAACAAAAGCAACCCTGAACTATCTCAATGGAGACTACGAGGTGGAGCTGGGCTTCGGAGGGGAGCGCAACGCTTATCTGAAAGAGCACAGCATTGAGACCTTCCTGATTGTGCGGTGCAGCCAGAAGAGGGTAAGACCAAACAAACTCTAATGCAGTCTTAGGTACCTTACATAACTTGATGTCTCTGACACACCGAAGTAGAGCCTTTATAGATGAGACACTGAGACATTCAGTGGCAAAAATTCCTGTTTCTCTCTCCTCTTCCTGAACTTTTATGTGCGTAGAAGGGAATAGCCACCATCTACAAAGGTGTCTGCATTGAGCTATTTCTAATTCTTTCAAAGAAATTGTCCTCGGTTGTTTTCAAAATCATGTTGAAAAATGTTGTTAATATAGATATGTATTTTGTAGAAGTACCTAAAGGCATAGATTAAAACCACAAAGATCTTTTCTCTGTTAGATTACAGAGGTGATTTTGTCTGCCTGCTCACCAGATGAATGAACATGAAGGTTAGAGCAGTTCCTATCATTGCTTTTCAGCCTCTCTTTCTGAAGATGAGAAAAACTGGTCCCCTGTAATGATCAATCATCATCGTGACAGTAAGATGAGATCATACCAACTATGACATGGGTCAGGCTGCACAAAATAAGGCTATGAGGGCATTACTGACTTGAACTTGAATCAAGTCAAACTCAAGTGGACATCAGCCAATAAATCTTCTTTTTGTGACACTGCCAATAGCAAATTATCACTAGTTTGTATTATTTTTAAAAATGGTAGACTGAAATACTAAGAAAATACCTTTTTTATCTAGTTGAGCATAGCCAATAATATTTCTGCTAGTAATTTTGCACTGTAGCCCCTATTTTGCTATTCACGGTGTGGGCAAGCATATACAGATTGGCCTCAATTGAGAATAATTTCATATGTTTCTGAATCTAAACCCAATTAAACCTTCCCACATCTATAAATGTGACTGCATGAGATTAAGTGAATTAGTGTTTGTGACATGTTGCAACAGCATGGTTGATTTGAATAACCAACACCTGTACAGAAAAACTTTGCTACCATTGCCTCATTTCCTGAGAGAATGAAAGCCTCAAATCTCCTTAATAGATATTGTGTAAAAAATTTCCAAGAAAATCCCTCATCATCTGCTAAAGAGAGAAGCTGATGTTTTGGTCTCTATCTGTTCATAAAATAAATCTCATTAACAATTGTCAATCTTCAAAAGAGGATTAGAACTTGCAGTGCAAGATTATTGTTCCTGAGCATCACTGCCTGTCAATGAGCCAGCTGATGTTTTAGGTATCTAAGTCACTTCCTCTTTGCTGGGCAGATTTAAGAATATAAGCCAAAATACCCTTGTGGTCAGATCCCATCTCCTGGAGTGGAGAGCCTATACTGTCTCTTAAATCATGCAGTGACCTGCCTGCATGTTCTTGTGGAGAAGCAAAAGTTTCTCTGGAGAGAAGATGAAGACATAAATCAGGATTCTGCTGCTTGCAAGTGTAGGCAAAAAACCTCAGAAACAGACACTTCAGAGTGCTTGGCACCTGACTTCATTTCTGAACACAGGATGTATTTTGAGTAGGAGATTGGACAGAGACTCATAAGAGATGTGGATTCCATTCCAGATTAAGTGGGAGGAACATCTATCTAATATTTTTGTTTCAGGAACTGAAAATAGCTTCTTCTTTGATTTTTTTTTTTATTTTTCCTTTTTAAAAATGCTATTAACTGGAATATAGTCAGTGCAGTTTTAGGAGTGGAAAAAGCTAAATTCTTCTCTCTCAGTCTTTAATAATATTGCTAGACCTGAAAATGTAGTCCATGTTTTCTGTCTGATATGCAGAAGAATTGCTTTCTATTAAAAGGGAACTAAATGCAAAGTTTTAAAATCCAGTCTTTTTGGATTTTTTCTCCTCATCTTTACCTCCAGATCTGCTTTCACCTTTCTGTTTGCCCTGTCCTGTGATTCTGTTGCCCTCATGGGTGAGCACTTGCCTGAGAAACATATAGAAAGATGAAATTAGCAGGTTCTGCCATAAAGGTCTGTTGAATCTTTTGCTGTGGTTTGTTTGCTCCCATTAGTGCTAACACTGGGCTGCTCTAAAAGCTGGGTTGCTCTGGTTGTCTGCTGCCTGCCAGCAATTGTATCCCCTCTCCCTCTCCTTTTTCTCCTGAGACAGACTCTTTTAATGTTTTCACACAACAAAGAAGAGACAAGCTCTCATATTTTCTTGCTCCTCAAAGGAAACCTTTACTTTTTGCAAAGTTGGATTATCTCAGTGTCTTCTGTTTATTCTGTGATGAACTAATGTGATTCCTGATACTGAAATGAAGTTTCTGTCTGTGATCTCTAAAGGAATGAGGCATTTTGTACACTTAAGTGTCTCAAGTTCCATTTCTACCATATTAGTCCTCAAATGTTGGGTGCTAATACTCCTTTTCTTTGTGTCTATCAAATACACCTCTGCTTCTCTTGTTAGCCAAATCCGTCATTGCTTACTTGCTGCCAGATGAGAAGAAAAAAATTCAACCAAATCTGCCCTGAGAGTAGTAACACAGTAACTCTGCTAGTAACTTTCATCCAGACTAATACTTCCGTATTCAACACTGTCTCTTGCATTAGAGACATTTGCACTAGAAACAAGCTCTTTTCCCAGCTTCATATTCCCCATCTGTTTTAGCCCTTACTCTCCAACACAGCACTCTGTCAAAGGCTCTATGGAAGAAGCAAAGCCAGTGAGAGCTACTGCATTTTTTTCTCTTTAGAAAAACTTGGATTCAAAGCTGTTAATCCAAACCTAGAATCTTCTGCTCTACAAGTTCTGTGTCGTGATAACTGACTAAATAGTTATTAAAAATATCTGTTACCAGAACTGACATGGAATTTGGCAGTTTTCCACAGATCTGGAATGGAGGTTGTCTTTCTGACTTCAGCACATCACACTTCAAGTTTTGCTTCCAGACATGGTTTTGTGGGACTTGGCAGTGCTGTATTTAATGATCTTAAATACATCCTAAATGATTCTATAATTCAATGTTTTCCATTTATAAACTTATGCTTATGAGCCTTCTTCCCTTTTGCCTCTACTGTAGCAGTAGTGATTACCTGGAAAAAAACAATCTGCTCTTTGTTCTACAGTAATGAAGAATTGTAAGTTTCTATTATCCTCACATAGTATAGGGTGATTTACACAGGGTAACTTCGATTCTTATCCAATTAATTTTCACAATCATTTGGATGTGTGTTTCTAATGGACTTAAAACATTAGCATGGTAGAAATACAGGAATTCTCCAAGGAGATCTTTGCCTTTCTTCCTTACTGGCTCCATTCTTTACCCAAAAGTCTGTATTTCCAGATAAACAGCAATTTATCAGCTAGAATTACTAAAACTGTTGCCCACATTTTAGTGATTCCCAAACTTAGCCCCTAGGCATTGCAATGGCCTGCAGAACAATGTATTTACCCTTCTACAGAGTGGTTTTGTTTTATCCATGTATTTTAGCTTACCCTGCAGACTGTAGCATTCCTATCACATATCTCTGGTCCTCCACCTTCACAACTTTTATATCTGCCCTTCTGAATCTTATTCAAAACATTTGTCCCAGTCATTATTGCTATCTCATCACTTCTCTGATATTCTTACAATACTCCATTTACTTATTCCCAGTTCTTGTGCTGCCCAAGTTTCTGTTGTCTGTACAGGAGCGTGTCACTCAGTGGTTGTTGCTCGCTTTCTGCTCTTCTCTGAGATCAGGTGCTGCACTAATTTGCAGAACCATCACAACTACTCTTCCCAGCACTTCAAAGCTTTAGTCTGAGAAGGGTGGAAAAGTGTGTGTTTGGAGGAGTGGGAAACAGACCTTAAGGGGAATAAGATTTTAACAGCACATAGTTTTACAGCTAGTTTTATCATCCTCAACATTGTCAGAAATCTAGGGGAATGCTTTGCTTTGGACACGAGTAGAAACAAAATGTGCCTGCAAACAGATGAGCAATACTGCTGACCAAACACACTGTGCTGAGTGCACAAAGTCTGCAAAGGGAAAAAATGTTTATTTTTTCTAATCTCTTTCAATGGATTACACTTGGGTGTTTCTTTTAACAATAGCAGGTACACACCAGTTTCAGAAAGGATTGTTGATGGTGGCCTTAAAACAGCTCAACAAAACTTTGGCTGTAACTCCTAGAAAAACAATTCTCATTCTTTTCTAAATAGCACCCTGGAATTCCGTCCAGCTGAAGAAACAAAATGGTCCTTTAAATGTTGAGCATGTGACTCTCCTAAAACACAATCAATCTAATGTGATGATTCCTCAATTTAACACATTTAATCAGACCTCAGCAGGGTTCCACTTATGTAGATTTATGAAGGCAGTGGTTTGGAGCATGCAACACTACCAGAAACATCATGCACATGTCAGAAGGACTTCAAGAAAATTTAAAGAATTATATGTAGCTAAATCTGATCGGGTTGATCCATAATCAGATTTCACTGTTGCACTGATAGTGATCAGTATGTTGGAAAATCCTACCAAACACACAATAAAGAAGTAACAGGCATTCTTGATTCAGTTGGTAAGTACAAGAAAACCCCAGCTCTTTCTGCAGTTCTGCTGTAGCATTACTGTAGCTCAGTGTGTGGGAACTGGTGGTGTGGTGAGAACACAATAAAACCCCTGGGAATCAGATTTACAGTCTGTTTGTGAGTCCAGATTTGAAAAGTTCCCACAACAGCTTTCTGGAGTTTAGCCACCTAAAATCTGAAAAACTCATTGCTGTCAGAAATTTTGCACCTTCTTCTCTTGTTGGTAGTGCCTGTAATGAGTAGGATTGAAAGGTATCACCATTTCTCTTTCTTTATTCTTCTTTTCCAGTTTTGTTATGCCTTAGTCAGCCTTGTGTGCAAGTTGTCCTTATGCTGTCACTTAGCCAGGAAGAAACAGAGAAGGCATCCTCAAATTTCCACAGAGGAGCCGTGACCCATCTAATGCTTCATTTTTAGAGTTTGTTATTTTCATCACCCACTGAACAAGTGATTTTGCAGAAAATAAATTATCTCAAGTTTTTAAAACAACAGGTTTTTATTTTTTCTTTAGTAAGTGTTGATTTTAGCAGCAAAGTCCTATTATTCAAGATGATATAGTAGCACATTATGTAATGTGGAAAAGCAGAAGTGCACTGTGCTTGTGTTTTAATCTGATTGGAAATATTGCTGAAACATCGTCCACAATCCAGTGGAAACTTCCTACAAGAGGTAGGGGGGAAATAATGCCAGAGTTCGTGAAGCCATGGAAAATTTATGGTGCCTGACCTCATGGTTAGAAACAATCTCAGAACTGCATGTTTACCCATTTTCCTGTTCTTACCTCAATCCAGATGTGCCATAAATATGTATGAGGTCATTAATTTCCTTCAAATTCATCAAGCAGTGCTTTAGACTCACTAGCACTTGCAGCAGGTGTGAGGATCACTCATGGGCTGAGAGGGGTAGTATGTCTTCATGGACTTTGGCATTAAAGCTTCTCTCAAATTCTAACCAAATTTACTAACTCATGGGGCAAAAACCTGCTGTATATCACTTTTATCATCTGTTGATGTAAAGGCATTTGTAAAGTAACCAAATAGATTTGTTTTTATGGGTCCTCAGCCTAGTTTCAACATCTGGGTTTTTTTATTCCATTTGGTTGAAAACCCTCCCCGTAGTTGGAATAAAATGTATTGACAGTGTCACTTCTGTTATTGAAAACAATATCTATTTGCTTGGAGATAATGAAACTGTCTTTTCTACCAGTTTTCTGGCATCACATCATAAAAGAAAGAAGCATAACTATGAAAAATATTGCATAACTGAAAAAAAGCCACAAAAAAGTATTACAAATGATGGCAAAGAGTATAAAGAGCAGCGAGTCTTAAAAAACAAAACCTCAAACCAATTCAAATCTGGACATCAAGATTTCATCACATTAATGTATTTTTAGAAACATTTAAAAGATGTCTCTCCTGGAGGTTATCCAGTGGCTCTGTCATGGTTGCTCATGTGAAACTCAGCTGGTGCCAAGTGCTGGAATTTTCAGGCTTTGCAGATGAACCAGTGGTGGGTTCAATGTGGGGAAGAGGCGATGTGGGAGGCACTTGCTATCCAGGGGGAGCACCTATGGCTCTCCCGACGGTCATCCTGCTCCCACAGGGCTTCCTCGTGAACCTGCACTTGGCATCCTGGCTGGGTGAAGGTCTTTGCTGGCACCCTGGAGCTGCAGGACCACTGCTGCTCGCTGTCACGGGGCCAGTTGGCAGTGGGGCACAGGGCTCCTGTCACAGGTGGCCCCATGTCCCCAGCCCGTGACCATGAAGCTGCAGCCCCACGTGCTCAGCAATGTTTGGTGCCCGTGTGGTGAGCTGTGGTCTCGAGGGAAATGTTGTCATTGTAGCTGTCTCTTCCTTGCAAGGAGAGAGGAGATGATTTCCCATGCTTGTCAATCAGGCAGCTTTCTCCAGCACTGAATTTCAGCAAGCCTTTTTAAATTTCTTTTTAAAAACCCTAATTTAAGGCAGCATAGCACTTGACATTTAACTCTGTGGTTACCATGGAGATAACACCAGGTATTTTGCAAACTCCTGAGAGGTACAAGTTACACTGAATAGTGGGGAATCAAAATAAATAGATATGGAATGCAGACTCCAGGCAAGAAAAGCAGCAGACCTACTTGTATTGTCAAATAACACTTGAACCAAAATTCTACAGTTGAAAGCAATGGAGGCTTTCTTTTTAAATCACTCATTTGTCTGGAAATCCAAAATTAACTGCTAAGTCTGTTTTCTTCTCTAATGTCATTGAAGCAGCAATTCTCTTTAAAAAGTTTAATCTCTCAAGTAATAAACAACAATCCATACTTTCTGCATTTTCAGTCTCTCCAGAGTTTTTGTTTTAAGCAAGTAGTTGCCACCGCTCTGCCTTCTGAGTCAGTACAGGTAAATCACACAATCCTCCCTGAGCCAGTCGGCAGTGCAGCCCTTGCTAGAGGGACTCCTGTCCACAGAACACATTCCATGTGGAAACCTGCCTGTCCTTTCGGCTAGGGACTATATTCAAAATAAGGAACTACTCTGCCTGTTGTTGAGCCTAGTTACATGTTGCACTTCTGTGCTCTTGAAACTGGCACTGAGCTGGAATGAAGCCTGTCTGACAGATCCTGTGCTAACCTCACAGTAAGCTCCCATTGCAGCCAAGAGGCAAAGCCTTGATAACAAAATCAAAGACTTTGTCCAAACTTCAGGAGAATTAGTGTCAATGTCAAATTGGAAGGTAGCATTAGAGTTGGGAAGACCATTTTATCACACTCTGCAATTGCATTACCCTTAATGTGAACACAGTTGTTTGCAAGAATTACGTGTTTTCCTTAGCACGTCTGGGAATATGCTTTTGCAAGTATGGAAAATTATTTGCTTGTGCCTATGGAGAAAGGTGTCCTGTATTCCCATAGCTTCAAGGAGCTTCAAGGCTCCTGTTCTTCAACCAAATCACTCTGTCTGTCCTTTCTCTTATGATGGAACCGTTCTTTTGCTTTTTGAGGACCCTCTGGGTAGTATCTCAGCTTGGAGCTGCAGTTTTCTATCTGAAATTATTCAGTTTGCTAATAAAGGAAATAGATGTCTCCATTTTTAAATGTTTCCCATGTTTACACAGGTTATGGTGTTTGCTCAGAACAAGTAAAGGATTAAAATTATGGGCACCACTTAAAGTGTTCTAAAAATAAGAGAAAGAGACTGGGACTGCTTCTGATCAGTGACTGCTTCATAGAGTTCAAGGTGCAAAGCCAGCTTTTGGAGTGAGAGATCAGAAGTGAGAGATGCTTGGAGAATGACTGCTGTGTCAATGTTTGAAAATTTATTATGCATTTCTCTCTGGTTTGTATTCCAGAAAGACGAGAAAGCCACGATAGCCAAGATGAACCGCCAGCGTGCCAATTCCATCAGCCATAACCCACCACACTGGGGCGTTGACCGGCCCTTCTACAACCACCTCGGAGGCCACCAGGTCTCCAAGGAGATGAAGAGAATGGTAATGCCTTGCTTTATGGACATTAATTTATTTTCTTCTTAATACGGTGTGATACATCCCTCCTGCTTTGTCTGAAGGTTTTTACAGCCCCCGAGGGCGTTTTCCAAATGGGGGTGGAAAATTTGACTTTGACTCCAGAAATAACAATAATCGGTACATCTGGAGGTGAGTGATTGTGAGATGAGGCACAAGGTTATTTGAGAGAGGAATGGAGGCTGAATGGCACAAAGAAAGCTCTTTTGTCTGACTTTTCCCACATTCTGAATACTCATCCAGGCTGTGTGAGAAGACGTGATTATGTGCAAAAACTGCTCCATAACCCATGCATTCAAGAGGCATCTGACACAAATTTCCATTAGCTCAGTACCTGCAGAGGTTTCTGGCTTGCATTGTCACAGGCAGGTGCTGTTCTCCTCTCTGTGTGCTCGTGGGGCCCCAGGGATGTCACTGCCATGTTTAATCCTGGAGAATACATCCTCGAGTACATGAATTAATTGGCCTAAGGTAGCAGGCATCTTCATTTCTTTTTTGTACCTTTCACAGTCTTTCTAAATTAAAATGAACAAGAGCTAATTACCAACTCAATTGCACTGAGGGGACTTTTATGGCTCATTTTACATAAAAGGTGTAGATGATATCTTTGTTTTCTGCAATAAAGATTAAGAAAATAGTTTATATTATAGTGGCTGTTTTTAATAATAATAGAAATATTTAGCACCTCTATAATTGCATGCATAATCAGATTGTTCTGTAACCTTATTTATGCTGTTTTGACCCTTCACGCACAGTCAAAAGTGTCTATTTGTTACTCGCTTTGTTGTCTATAGCCAAAGTTCTGCACCAGGTCACCAAAGCCTTTAAGTATTTAAAAAAATTTATGAACATGAGATTCAATCCCACAGTTTAAAAATTTGGGCATAGCTATAAGAAACTGCATACAGTATCTTTTAAAGGGGAATGCTGGCACATTTATTAATAGTTGGTGCTAATATTATTCAATCTTAATATTATTTTACAGTGCTAAACCAAATCTCTTAGTAATAGTAATGTTTCTTTCATTTCTCAGATCTCCAAATGAGGGCTTCTGACATGAGCATACAGATCAGTGGAACTATGCATTTTTTATGTGGGCTTTTCAATAGGGTGTGCTCAATAGGCATGACATTATTAGAAGAGACTAATCACACTAGCACATAATTATAATTATAAGTTTCTTTGAATAGCTTTTAAGGAGTTCTTGAAGCCTCTTGTTCAGAAACAAGGTGTATGCATGCCAAATGGTATTATGCTTCTTGGTGTTAATTACAGTTTGCCGTGTCTAGCTGGTTGTTCAGTTGGAAAAACATAATTATTTATTGAAATACCAAGCTGAGTCCTAAAAACTTCACTGCCCCTCACTTGTAGGAGGAAAGACTTACTTTTTTTTTCCTTATCTTGAGCCTTTCCCTGTAATGCTATTTACCTTCTTGAAAATTCAGCAGCTCAGAAAGTCTCTTTTACTCAATCTGCCTTTTGTATTAACTCTCTTTTGAGAAGCTGATGTTGTATGCATCAGGCTGTCTCTTGAAAACCCACTGAAACCTGATTCACAAGTATTATTTTCAGATAGACTTTTTGTTGTTCTTATGGGCTGTTTTTTTATAAAATCTGTTATTTACAGATTTACAGACCTGTTATGTTTGAGAGGCATTAGTGAAAATGCAAACATGCTCCCCATGGCCTCCCATTTTAATAGCTGCTGGATGGACATTTTAATGATTAAAACACAGGACCAATTTCTCCATCTCCTGTCTCAAGTCTGTGTTAACTTCTAATTTAAATATGCATTTTTTTTTGTACCACCCAGCTTTGCACAGTGCTTTGTAATCTGTAACACTGTCTTACATGTAGGCTGTGTGTGCTTTTAATGCATGCAGAGTGCGCACTGGCTGCAAAATGCCTGCTTGGAAATAGAAAATGCAGAGAGGCAGAAGGGGAGCAGAACTACAGAGGCTTTTATCAGTGCTCCTCTGGGATGACATATCATTGATCTTGGTAAGCAGCACCAGCTCTCAAATCTCCTGAAAATGTGCTCTTTGTTCCACATCACCCGCCTTTCCCCAGACCTTTTGAATGTTGTTGTACATAGTCTTTCTTCTTGGAAGCTGTGAACATGGGAGGTTGGATTAGTCAAAGTATTATGCCAAAGGTGGGCAATGCAACATTGCCTTTCTGTTCAAGACCTGGAGCTCCTTAGCTCTGTCATTGCAAGACAGGTATTTATAAGGGTAATTGTGAGATAGTCCTCAGGCAGGAGCCAGGTAATATTGCAGTGATGTGCAGTTCCATTATATTAATGTGTAGATATGAATACATTTGTGTGTAAGAAATAAAACAGAGGGTTATGAAGGGCCCTGGGTTTTGTCACAAATGTAAAACATTTTGCATTTTAAAGACAACCATATTTTCGGAAAAAAAAAAATAGACACAGTTTTTTTTGTGGCTCTACTTACAATTCCCTGAAAGAGAATATTGAAGTTCCCTGAATTGCATTTTTGGGAAGACACTGTTATATTTAATAGAAAACGGAATTATTTTGGCCATTTTTCTTTCCAGTGAATGCTGGCTCTGGTAGCTGTCTCTATTCTTAGGATATATTAGCAGTAGTCTGAGAGGAGATGCATTAGCATCAAATGTAGCCCTCCATTCCTTTTTTCCTCCTCCTCCTCCTCCTCTTTTGTCGCATCATTTCAATGTGCTGCCATGTCTGGGCACATCAGCAGTGCAGCTGGTGGAGTTTATATGGAATGGCAGCGTGGGCAGTGCATGGGGAGGCCTTTGGGCCCTGCTTCTCTCCATGTTGTGGCTTGGACCTTAACCTGCACCAGGTCCAGCAGATTTTCCACAGTTGAAGTTTTTCCCTTGTGCACACAGGAGTTTTTTCAAACACTTGCACATATGAATAAGATAAATTATCCTACATGTGTTCATGTGGTGGTAATCTAAAATGTCCTGGAAAAGAGGAGACACTTTCCAACTCCTACCCTGGCCAACTGGGGCCTGAATCAAGGGGTTGCAACTGTGTCAGCTCATCCCATCCAGCACTTTCCTTGTGCACTGGTCTTCTCTCCAGACCATCACAAATCCTTCTTTTTCCCTTCCCATTGCTTAGCAGTGGCCTTCCTTGGCCTGCAGAGCCTCCAGGGAGGCAGCAGCCCAGAGCCATCAATGTTGCACGCTGCTGATGCTGACCTCCATTAGCTGGTGAGGAGCCACAGCCCTGAACAGAGTGGTAAATGTGCAGAGGAAGGTCAGACCCAAATGCCCTGGGAGGGCCAAGAGCCCTGCCCTGAGCTGGCAGCCTCTGCTGGAGCCCTGCTCCTGGGAGCCCATGGTGCTGCAGGGGCCGGGGGCACAAGGCAGCTCGAGGGCTGCCCCACGGGCAGGGGAACCTGCACAGGATCAGCTTGTGGCTGTACACAGAGCAGGAACAGAGCCACAGTCTGGCAGAACAGCAGGGCTGCTTTCTGTTTTTATTGCTTTTTACAGCTTGTCTTCTCCTTTCCTAAACACAAGCAATCAGTCCAGCACCAGTGACTGTATCTCTCTGGAAATGGAGACTTTTGTGCTGCTCATTCGCCCAAGTCTCCATGCACCAGCCTTGTCCTCCCCACTGTCTCTCTAGTCCAGATTGTAATTACAAGAGGGTCAAAAATAAGTGGACTTAAAAGCATTTGAGATACAGGTATATTTATAGATATAACAATATTTATACACCACTGAGAAATACTTTGCTTTTCCCAGTATATATTTCAGAGTGCTTTTATAAATATTGATGAATTTTAGACTTCTGGAAATAATACTCATGTCTCAGTTTTCATCAGCAAAACAAAATTGCTATTAAAGAAAAACCAATTTGGGGATTGTAGTTGACTGTAAACTGAAAGAGGTTTGTTGTAAACAGCAATAAAAAGAGAAATGATGATACTTTCCAAAATTACAGGGCTGTTCTAGATGACAAATTATTTTCTTGCATCTTTTACTCTGCTCAACATTATTAAGTTTGTATCCAGAAAAGCACATCCAGTTTGGGATTACAATAATTTAGGAGATGTGGATGAATTAGAGATAATCTAGTGGACAAAATTACAAATTAGCACAATTTCAACAGTGTGTCCTCTGAAAGTGTAGAAATATTGTGTTTGCTCTAACCTATAAGGGAGAAGACTGATTAGAAATGAAAGTCTTCAAATACAGAAACGGTTTAAGGACAAAAAATAATGATAAATCATTCTCCATGACTGTAAAGAGCAGGTTTAAAAATAATAATACTAATTTGCTGAAAGGAAGGTCTAAGTTAAGAAAAAAAACCTAGATGCAAGGAACAGGCTGTATAAGAAGCTTGTGAAATCCCTGATTTTCCTGAAAAAATTCTAATTATTTTATTCAGGGCTTTTAAGTCTGGAGTGGCTTCACCAAATCCTTTGCAAATATTGAAAAAATAAGGTTAAAAAGAATCTATTAGGAGAATGTATAGGAAATAAATAATATATGAATAATATGAGACACATGTAAAGATTTTAGAAAGTTTCTGATCTAGGCTGCGTGGAGCTTCATGCCATCGATCTCACCCCTTTGTACAGGAGCCAGCTATGCTCCCAACATTGCTGACAGATACTTGTCTAGCCCTTGTTTAAAGACCTGAAAGGATGGAAAGTCTTGCTGGGCATTCTCTTCAACAGTTTTATGATTTTTCTTGATGTTTTACTTCACATGTCCTCACTTCAGTTTGAAACCGTGGTGCTGCATGAGCTATTCACAGTAGATAGAACAGATAGACAGTTTAATTTTCTCTCCTTTACAATTCTCTTCTCTGTGGTTGAAGGCGATTACCATGTCTCTGCACAGCCCTGATTCCCTCATCAAGTTTGTTCCCCAGTTGGTGCTTTCCAGCCTTGTGGTTGTTCTTGGCATTTCATTGGTGAGAGGGAGCGCCCTCGCTGAACCCAGCACTCATCCTGAGGTTTTATTAATCAGGGAATCACAGAATGGCCTGGGTTGAAAGGGACATAAAAAATCATCCCATTCCAACCCCCTGGTTGTAGAAAGGGACACCTTTCCCTAGACAACTTTCTCAGAGCTCCATCCAGATTGGCCTTAAACAATTCCAGGGAAGGGGCATCCAAAACTTTTCATGTTAGACATTAAATCACAAAATGTCCCTTCAATTCCCTGTACAACAGTACCATGTTGACATTCTCACATCAGGAGTGCTGCCCAGAATATGTTGGACTTTTTTGAGGTCTTATAACCAGACTTGACACAGCCGGATTCTGTCTGGCTTCCAAAAAAAAAAAAAAAAAGAAAGAAAAAAAGGCATTAATTGTGTCATGAGTTCTAATCATCTGTGGGAAGTCCTGCTGTTGGATCTTAAGGCTGCCACACAGCCATCCTCCTTGTTTTACATTGGCTGCTATGACAGCTTAGCTTGTTTCACTGGTGCATGCTTTGGGGAAGGTTTGCTTCAGAAGCAGGTACCTCTGAGTTACAATCAAATATGAGCAGAGTGGCTAATGGGATTACTGAGTGCCATGTAGATATCTGGCAGATTTCCTTTCATTTTGCAGCTGCTGAAAATGTTTAACATTAGGAAGTTTAGGAACAGAAAGAGGAAGCCCTGAAGATTGCAATGCTGGTTTCAGTCTGATCATGCTTCTGTCATGAGTCTGAGTACAGCTAATGAACCATTTAATTTGCAGTGAAATTGTGTATGAAGTTGATGTTAGTTACAAAGTAAAAATCAAGTAGAGATTATATATGTGTAGGAAATATTACTGCATGCAGATGTTAAAGATGTGAGACAAGATTATAAAAATGGATCCAGGATATGGCTGGCATGATAAAGAAAACAAGCTCTTTCAGGTAGGTGCTGCCTGATTCTTTGTGGTGCTGCTCAGAGCTCTGCACATCCTTCTACATGATATTTGATTGCTTGGTGTTTATTTTCTAATGAAACAACACTCATCTACCAGCAGGGTCATTCAATGATAAAATAATTCTTTGTCCTGTTCCCCCTGTTCTAAATCAAACAGTTCTTTACATTTTGCATTGTAAATATAGCTCATTTCCTCTCTTTATGTCTCCAAGTTGCCCTTACAATAGATCTTGGTACTTGGAAATCAAAACTGAGGTACAGGTGCCTCAGTGGAACAGATGCCATAGCTGGTTCTGTGCCAATTCTACCTCTTAAATATCAGAAACAATTAAAATTGAAAATAAAAGCTCCATAGGACAAATTTTCCTCAGTCAGCTCTGTCAAAGAGAATTGGATTTAAGAAGTCCATGAATTAGGCACTGAGGGTTCACCCTCCTTCGAAAGGTTTCATTTAACTGCAGGTCATCATTATCCTCTTTTCCAGCAATCATCTGCTAAATCTGGTAATTGCAACCCTGACGTCAGCAAAGCTGGACAGGGGCCCCCAGTGGAGCAGAATTTGACCCACTATTTTTTCACTGGTATTGTAGTAATCTAACTCGTAATCAAGCAGGGAGAAACTCTCAAAATCCTTTCTGCTGTAATCTCCACATATTGCTATAGATCTAGGAGGAAATTGTTAGTCTAGTCTGGGTTTTATAGAGCCAATTTGGTTTTGTTAGCTCTCAAACAGCAAGGGGAGGAATCCCATCCAGCAGTTATGCTGTGTAATTGCTTTGGTGCTCACCTGGAAAAAGGGTTTGCCTGATTCACGTGATCCATGGGATCTCATATAAATGAGTGGGAGGACAATGTACAGTGCCCAAATTGTCAGAGGCTTTACAGTGTTTTGTATCCTCATCTGCTAGCCTTCTATTCTAGTTGATCAGGAATTGCAATCATCCTTGATTACTTCTTTAAAAGAGGGATAAGAATCCCTCTTTTAAAGAACTAATCAATGCAACAGCAGATCTGCAGCTACTATTGAGAAATCTAGACAGAGTTTGATATTTGCTTGCAAGCCGTGCACTGATAATTTTTCCACCATTCAGTGCCCTTTTCTAGAATAAATTTTACTCATATGGGAAAGGTCATTTGATTGAGACAGTACTAAAATGTGTCAGACTGGTTTTGATTTGGACTAAATTTAGCCTGCAGAAATAAATATACAAGTCCCTTTTATTCACAGAAACACTTCCTCCAATGTTCATGGAAGCATTGCACAGGTGGATTTGTGGCACTTTCCAGAATGATTTCCAAAGCTTCCTCAAGCAGGCAATAAGGCAACGCTGACATTTGCCTTAATGTCAAAAGGCTGCAGGTCAGCAGGTTTGGCTCTGGGCTTCAGAGAGGGTGAGCAGCTCTGGCCAGCACCAGTGGGCAATTTCAATTAAGGCTGGTTAGGCTTGGATCCAGTCTGTCTGCATCTGATTAGAATGCTGACAGTAGTTTCTGGAGAAGTTTGTCGTGATTATCATTGTTTGGAGAGTAGACATGGAAGGGCAGAGATTATGGAGCCAGGAACTGATTCAGAGCATTTCTAGGACTGCTTATTTTTATGTCTGCTTTGCAAGTTTTAAAAACTGGTCACAAATGAGGCACAGAATCAGAAACCATTTCACTTGAAAATGTGACCTTTGGACTGGAGAAATTTGGATTCAGAGTTCACAGAAAACTGTGAGCAACCTGCACTTTGCAGAGGTGTGAGTTCAGAGCCAGAAGTTAATTAAAAGTGAGGTAAAGAAAGCCTATTTCAACCAAAGTAACCTCTTGTGATCCATAGATTTAAATCTGATGGCTCAGATTAATTCATGGCATTGGCCAGGTCTGGTCTGCTAGCTGAGGACTGTCTACAGAATCATTTTGAGTTGAAGAAAACAGAGGGTTTCATCATCTGTGACGAGTGCCATGGAATGAAAGTCTTTTTATCAAGTGAGGTGGGCTGCAGAAAAGGAGCACTTCAGCTTTCCTTTTCAGACCTCATTAGTCTGTGTTCCAGCTATAGCAGACACACTCATCATTTAATTTGTCTCATAAACTGGTTTTCTGCCAGTCTGTTGTTCTGCACTTTGATGCTTGTTAAATATCCTTCCTATCAGGCTTTATTCTTTCTGGACTCTGGAAACAGAAATTGTGTTATTTTTGGCTTGAGTGCTTTGAAGTCCTTCAGTTTTGTTTCTGCATTTACACCTGACAGCATCTATCTTCATAGCCTTGTCTTTTTGACCACAGGGACAAAGCAGAAGGGACAGCAGTGCTGAAAATAGATGTGAATAATTAGTTTTGTGGTAGAGCCAAAACAGGTTTGTTTTTAAGAACATCTACTCTCAGCCTGTCACTCTCCCTTTCTGTTTTCCATGGTCACTGTCTCTGGGAAGCACCTCTGCAAGTTTGCCTTAAGTCTTACAAAGCTCATTTTGTCCCTAAGTCCAAAGTTACTTCAATTTCTGCTTTAACATCATGTAAGTTCCATTTTGACTTTGTTCTTGGGATGAAAACAGGGCAAGAAAAATTAGGTTTTTTTGTCATTTTTGCTCTTAAGATTTTTGCTGGAATTGAGAATGAAGTTTTTAAGGGTAGAATTTATGCTTCCCACACAAATTGCCATTAAGAAGGTCATGAAGCTCATCAGCCCTTCTACTGCCTTATTTTTGGAGTTTAATGAAAAGTTAAAAGCATATGCAATCTATTCCACTTCTCTTTGCATATTTACGATATGTTAATAATTACAGACAATGTTCGTGAAGTTAGAATTATTATTTCTAATCGTTCTTGATTTGAAGTGTTATGGTGTAACAATCAGCTTGTCATGTCTTTGACAAACACTTTGTCATTCTATTTAAGGAATCAGTTTTAATCTTCAAAGAAAAGGGCTTAGTTAATTTAGAAGTCAAGCAGAGAGATGGCAGTCATATGAGCTTTTAGCACAATAGATATTCATAAAATATCCCCCATAAAGTAGTAAGCCTTGGGGCCAAAGGGACAGATGCAGTAATATAACAGTCCCTCTTTTCTTCCTCCTGCACATCTACTCCCACTGAGGATGTCAGTGTAGATTCTGAGTCACCTGACCTGCCATAAAACAATAAGGCTTTTCAAATAATCTCCTGTAGAAAAGACAAAAGAGCAGAGCCTTTAAAGGAGTTGATTCAGCTGAATTTGGGTTGTTCCTGAAGTCAAAGAGAGGACTGTCTTAGTCTCAGAGCAATTATTAAATGCTATTACCTTTGCTTTTGCAATCTGATGGCAGAGTAATACAGCTTCCCGAGGGAATGAGAAAAACACCAGTATCAGGGATATTTAAAATGAGACTGAATAAAATTTGCATGAGGTCCTATGTGCAGCAGTCCATTAGTACTGTGATAAGACCTATCTCATGCCTTATGATCCCTTCTAGAGAAAAGGAATTTTGGCCTGAACAAGGGCTACTTTATAATCAGGATTATGGAGCTATTCTTGAGCTCCTGCGAACTCCTATCTGCCCGATTCTTGTAGCCATCATCACTTTTGTCATTTTCATCCTGCTGACAATTCCCAACCTTTTCTTCATAGCTCCCTAGAAAACCACTGGTATTGTTTCAGCCTGCTGGGTACAAATCCATAAGCAGTCAAGAGGGGATTCATTTTCTTAACTCCAGGAATTGGTTGTTTCTCTTCCTATCCCTTTACACCCCCTCTCCTAAATGATAGGCTCCTCATAGGCACCTCATTTTTATCAGCTTTTTTTTTTTTTTCTGGGGAGCTCAGATTTCTGTATATGTTTGTGCAGAAATGCCAATTTTGATGTATCTCTGTGCAGCAGTACCCAAACAGGCTGAGCCCAGCCCCAGCCCAGCTGTCCAACCTCCAGTGGATGACATGAGGGGTGCTGGACAGTGCCTTTAGCCCCTTGTATTTCTCTTGAGTTTGGAAGTTTGGCTAGCAGATAATGAATAAGAATGAAGAAAAATCCATCTAGACCCTATTCCTGCAGGCTTGGTTGTGTGTTTATCCTGTGTGTAACACAGACCATTGCAACTGATGGGAGCAGCCTTACTCTGAGCCAAGGGCTTTAACTGGAGCAAAACATCGGACTCCTGGAAATACTAAACTATTTGCCAGCTGTGTAGAGGAAAAAAAAGACCAATGTCATTAGTGCTCAAGCCTTGTGCAAGGGGAAGGAAATAATTTGAAGTGCAGATTTTTCAATGAACTGAGCATGCTCACAAGAGTGGAGGAGGTGAGTGCACATCAACCAAAACCCAGGGGGAAATTTCCCTCCCAGCCCAAAGCAGGGTGGGCAGCATGACCCTGAGCACCTGATTGCCTCCTCTGCCTGAAAGGCTTCTTGGTGAGTGATTGGAACTTAGATGCTTTAGTGGAGAGGGAGGAAAATCTCTGGTCACAGATCCTAGAGGTGTGTTTGCTCTATATCCTGGCAGAGTCTTCCAGCGCAAATAAGAAAGATATCCTGTAATAAATGACCAAGTTTTAAGAAGCTGTGTTTAAGGATTTTTTTCCTAAAATAATCCCACAGACCTTTCTCTATAACAATTCCATCTTTGGCAATTTTGCTTGAAGAATCTCCAGTATGAAATGGGAGCGTTTGAAGTGAATCATTTAATTTGCTTAACTTAAACAGGTTCCTACAACATTTAATTTTCAACTGATTCTCTCTAATTAAAGTTCAAGTCACTCTTAAATATTTAGCCTTGTTAAATGAAGATCCAGGAAAGAAAATGTGATAGTCTTTTTCTTTTCTACTTTACTTGAAATATGTATTTTTTTGGTCTTTAGTTTTGAAGCACCAATTTAATTTGACTTACCAGCAAGAATAATTTCCAGAATTTCAAGCACAATTTAGTATTGTAAATTGAAAAGCTAGATCAATTAATTATCGTTTATTTTAGAAACTTTCCTTGTAACAGTTTTGTTGAGGGAGAGAAACAGGGCAGAATCAAACTCCATATGTATTAAGTGTTCACCCTTATAAATGGCCAGTTAAATATTATTCCACACTTGAAATATTGGGGAATTTTTTGGGGATGTGCTTGCTGAGGTGTTCTAGTAACTTGACCTGGTCAGCCTGTGTCCTCACACTTGTGCATCTCGAAGGCAGAAGTGTGAGTTCTGTGTTTAGTTTGAGGAATTCAGTGGGATGGATGGTTTCACAGGTGGTTGTGAAAATCAGACCATTTTAGGGGACTCTCCCACTGCAGTCAGTCATCCTGTTCCCAACTGGCTAAGCTTGAAAATGTGACCTTGATATCTATCTAATAAAGTACTGGCTGTTTTCTCATCCCTTCCCTCTGCTTATTTCTTGGCTGGTAGCTATTCATGCTCAGATGATTTTTTTTTTTTTTTCAGCCTAACTGACTATGACACCACACAAATTAGTGAGCAGTCTCCATGATTAATCAGTGAGCTTTCAGTTTTGGCACTGTGTTGTAGGATTACTTAGAGGATAAATAAATAAATCCGATATTTCTGACAACTGTAAAATAAGTAGGCAAAAGAAGAAGGAAAAACCACACAACACAAAGTTGAATGATCACTCTTTAACATGAAATCAGAAAGTACTTTTTTTTTGGCTTGGATAACTGGACATGCTAACTTTGAATCAACATTACTACTTCCTTCTTCCCAATGAATCTGCTGGTGGTTGTGACATGGGACTGAGAGAATTCCTTGATATGGATTTCTGATGGGTTAAGTTGAAGTGGCAGTTTTTGTTTAGGAGTGTGGTTTTAGTCTGAAACAGAGTATGTAAAAATGGGAATTGCTCTCTCAGTGAATCACAGTCCTGGCTGCTGACCTGAGTGACAGACCTCACTTTTTCCCTCTGGCAAAGCTGGTGTGTTGGCTTTTCTTCTGCCATGTGGCCACATTGCTAACTCACTTCAAGGGCAAAATCTGTTCTCATTTAGTATCTGGTCAATGTTGTTGTTTCTGATGGTTTTGGACAAGGCAGCTGTGGGAAGACTTTTGCACAAAGATGTTTGATTTTCCACAGTCAGGATGGATCTCAGTGTGCTGCCCCCAGAGCTGGTTGCTGCTGCAGGTCCAGCAGCTGGAATATCCTCACGTGCCCTGAGCAGTTTTGGCCTGAGGTCTCTGGGAGAAAAACAAAAGCAATTCTTCATATCTCCCAGCTACATTTGTTTTGTGTTTTGGAACACAGGGTACAAACTCTGTGCCTGAGTATTTGACCCTACTTGTCAAATATACAATTTTTCTTGACTACAGTTAAATTTAAGCCAAGATGTCAGAGGGCACATTTTGTTTCAGCCCATGCAAAATGGCAATTTTGATGTAATTTGGTCTGTTAGGTATGTTAATGCTAAACATAAGAACTTATGCCTCCATATAAAATTTTATCTAAGGCCTTCTAGCCATTAAAACTATGGATGAGTCATAAATACTTAATCAATTCAGGTGGTCCTGAAATAATTGTGACTATTTGGGCTATTGCAAATATTATAAGTAATTCCTGAAATCTTATTCAAGAAAGCATGTTCTGTGCGTGCATGTGATGAGGGGAGGAGCAGGGAGACCCCTGGGAGAGATGAAAACCAAAATGCATCCATTGCCCTTAGCTGAGCCTTGACATTAAGAGATGCAGCCTTGCTGAATACAGAGGTTGAGTTTTGTTTCAAGTAAAATACATCCGCAGCTATAGAATCAGTACATTTTCCATTGTATCATTTGTAATGGTGGCTGCTAAAAAGAAGACACCTGAAATAAAGTGTGCCAGCAGTCAGCTGAAACATTTCCTTTATCTGCACTTCCATGAATTTATATCTGAAGGAGTGTGTTTTTCCAAAGCTGCTCTGTCTGCCTGCTGGCAGGGCTGCACAAAATATTGTTGTGGGTGGGAAAAGCTGTCCATCCACACCTAACAAATGAGTGTCCTGAAAAGTCCCCTGTGAAATGCCGTTCCCGGGATGCTTTGTATTCTCAAGGTCAGCCTGTTTGCTCACCCTTGTGCCCTTTTCCTTTCTTTCAGGGTTTCGAGGACCCCAAGGACAAGTAAGCAAATTTACTTCTGTCATACATTGTTATGTTTACACATTTGGGATCTTTTTCTCATATTAAAAAAGGACAAAAATTGATGCCCGGAAGCCAAAAATAATGCTTGGACTCCCCAGAGGTTTGTCCTGGAGGGACAGCCGGTTGAAGGCACAGGATTGACTGATGTGCATTCAGAACAGCCACTGCCCTCAAAACATTTATTTGTTTGGTGGCTAACTTGCTTTTATAATTAAAATGCTTTCGCTGCACTTCCCCTTGCCCCAAATAATCTCCACTCTTTGAAAATAACCCAAGACAAAATCTTCCTCTAAAGTATATGTAAATGTTGGACATCTCCAATAGGAAAGGCTCATGTATGAATTGAAATGGCTGTATGGTTTCTGATTTTATTTTCATATATTTTATATTACTCATTATTGCATATTGCTTATTTCTACATATAAAAATCAACTCAGAAATGATAGCTTGTTTGAAAAACTAAATTCAAAGTTTCATGCTCTAAAATACAGCCGAATTTTAGCAGTGTTTTCATTTTTTTCCTGTAGAACTTTAGAGGAATGGTTAAAACAATTTAATGAGAGTGGTATTTTGAAATATTGTTGAAATATTGCCTTTGGAGGAAAAAACCCAAACACATTCACTTTTTAAATTCTACAACTGGATATAACAAAAGCATTTCCTGTATTGAAGGTGTTTAGAATAATTTCACATTCTGTCCAGCTGGATGGCATTAATTATAAGCTTGCTTAGAGCAAGTTAGGCAAGAGTAGAGGAGACTGATGCCTAAAATATGTTGCTGTTGCTCTTTGTCACGTTTCTCTTGCTGCTGGTCAAGGCTGAGTAGATTTCTGTGAGCTGGGACAGGTCAATGCTTCTGTGAGCTCTAGGCATCCAACTGTGGGAAAATTCACATTATGGTGATTGAGCACTGAGTGCAGATGCCTAAAAGGAAAAGGAAAGTGATAGGTTTGGACATAGCAATATTAAGAGTCATTCTCTCCTTCCCTTGCCCTTCCCTGCAAACTGGATTTTCATAACATTTAGCTCTGTGCACCCTGGGATGTTTCTCTGGGCCCACTGTTTCCTGTTGTATGGATGCTGGGAAATTCTGTTGGTGTTAGATATGCTTTGGGCAGAAAAGAGTTAACAGATTACAACAAAATAATTCATAGGAATACAGAAATTTTCAGTATCCCTCATGAAATAGTATTTTTTCTCATAGTTTCTGCAAGAAAACACAGAAATCAGCTGCCTCAATGCTGGTCCACAGCAGTCACCCAACAGCTGAGGAGCAGCATCTCCTCTGTTGCTCCAAGGACCATAATATCTGTTCTCCATCCTATAGTTTGAAAGGTTCCTTGGGCTGTTGCAGCCAATAGCTGAGCTCTCTTACTCAGTGTGGTTCCAGCTTATTATACAGATTTCAGGATTTTTGCATTTCTGTTCAGTACCAAAAGAAGTTACTACTTGCCCCTGATTCTCTTTATCCAGAAATCTGTTTAACTCAGGTACAAAGATTTGGCAAAAATAAATCTCTAGCAGAGTGTGTTCATGGTGAGAATGGTTAAAATTAGATACCTAAACCATGTCAAGTACTAAGGCAGTTCCTTCATGTGCAGAAATACTGAGGGTCAATATTTTCATCTGGCAGCAAAGGAAGACGTGGGCAGCACACATCCCTGAGAACAGGACCAAACCTTATGTGCATGAGTGCAGGTTTAGTTACTCAGCTTAAGCATGAAACATTTAAAATTATGGAATACATGTAGTTTTGGCAGTGGTCACACTCTGCATTGGCAGAAAGTAATTAAATCAGCAGCACATTTTTGGACCACTCTGAAGACAACATCCCTGGGTTAATTGGTAGTGTTCACATCTGCAAGCAGAGTGAAAAAGTTGCTACAAGCTCTTTTTGTGCTGTTCATGTCCCTTGACACAATTTTCTGTTGGCTACATTTGAAGAAATCTCAGCACTGCTTTTAGGATGTGTTTTTGGAAGTTTCACAGCAGCCTGAAATCCTCATTCCCTTCCCCCTCAACCATGCTATCAATATATCAAAAGGCATTTTGACATATGAATTTCATTAATCTATGGCAGTAACTCAGCTCTGACTTACAGGCACTGCCTCCAGGGCACTCCTTAGCACAGGGAACTTTTGTATGCCAATTTAAAATTACATTTATGCAAATGTACCCAAACTTGCTGTACTGTAATTTAGCTTGGGTACAATGGGCTGTGAAAGTCACCTGAACAGCTCAGGCTGTGCGAGGTGACTGAGCTTGCCTGCAGTCTGTGTGAGGGTGGCTGCCCACTGCCAATGTCCCAGCAAGGCAATTTAAAACCAGCAGGGGCATTTCTACACAGCCTGCAACCTTGGAGGTTACTTTAGTATTAGAAACACCCTGAGCAGTAAAAAAACCTATTACAAACTTGCAGGCAGCTGAGGCAGACACCAGGCAGCCAGGTTCTTCTCTTTGCATCCTCCTGAGTGGCGTTTTCAGACTGGAACTGGAAATTTGACTGCTCTTTGCCAAGATGCTGAGCTGCCTCCTCTGCTTCAGTTCCAGTGGAAAACGCATCGCGTCTCCATGTGTGGTATGGAATGGGGACGTGTGAGTGGCCCAGGTGTGTACATAACTCACAGGACCTTGGAAGACCTTCTGTAAATACAAAGCCTAATGATTTCCTTGCTCGTTTTTATGAGCCCAGAAGACGTTGCAAGGACTGAATGAAAAGAACAGCACCCCCTTGAATGCTCAAGCAGATGTACTTCCTCTGAGGAAGTAAATTGAATGTCCTGACCTTGTAGGGGAAAAAAACATTTTTATTTTCAAAGCTGATTATATGAATTTCTAGGAACTAAATAACTTCTAGAGCCCAAAAATAAAAAACTATTTCCTCTAACCCCTCTGAAATACTAAGGTTGGCTAAATTAGAGATTAGACCTTGTGACAAACTAGGCTTGTAACTGCTATATGGCCACTGGTGTGCTGTCATGACCCAGCTGAGGTGCAGGCACATTCAACTTGCTGGCTGGGTCAAGGAGTGGTAGAATGGAAAAGAGCAGATAGACCTAATTTAGTTTTCTCTTGCCAAGAGATGCATAGAAGAGTTGAGGTACAGAGGGCTTCTTAAAATCTGATCCAGTTTTGCAGAAAGCTTTGAAAGAGCCTTCCTTTTGGAAAGGGACCTTTAACTTTTAAAACAGAGTCACATTCTGGTTTGTGAGCTGCTTTCCAGCACAGCCTTACCTGTGGGAGCCTGCTGGCTGCAAGACAGAGTGCATTGTGTGCTCTGGTGCAGTACAAATGAAACCAGGGAAATAAAGCAGAGTAGCTTTTCATCGTGCATGTCAGACCCCAGGATTTTCCTCCGGAGTGCCCAAGCTGAGGGTCACACAGCAGAAGCCCAAAGTGCCACTGTGGGGTTTGCACACAGAAATAGTTATCTGCTGGAATATACCCCAGTGCAAGGGAGGGGCAATTTCAGTGGATAACTATTGGCAAACCCTGGGGATAACCTGGGCAATCATGCAAGCAAAGCAGAAAAACAGCGCCTCAGGATTGGCTTTTAATTTCTGCCTATAGCTCATCTGAGGGCAAGCCATTAAAGTGACAGCATCAAGTCATTAAAATACTGTTAGATTTTAAAAATAACTAGAATGTGGGAGGGTGTTTCAGGTTTCCTAATCCTCAGTGCAAAATGCCTCAGGACAATTAAGTTTAGAGTGTTATTTTTTTCTCAACAGTTTTTGAAAATCGGCTTCATTTTTCTGAAGCTATAGCAGAGATTCAGAAAAAAAGTGACACAAAAGATTATAATATTTTTCCACATATTTAGAAAGCAGAATCTAATTTGTATTTTTTTCTTCTGTTGCTTTTTTCTTTTGCAACCTTTCCTTAAGTAAAGGAAAATCTTGTAAACAGATCTTGTAAAAATCTTGTAAACAGATTTTTCTTTCTGTTTTGTGCTTTATACTCATAAGTAACTGTGTGAAGGGGAGTGAGTCAGGCCACTTTTTTTCCCCAAATGTTTGTTCTGTAAAGAATTTTTTTCTCAAGAAGGGAGACTTGTTGAAGTTTGTACATTTTCATAGTAATATTTACAGAAATTGTTATTAGAAAGCAAAAAATATGACTGGATGCATAAATCATTTTTTCAGTGCAGACACTAACAGCTACAACAGTACAGCAGTGCAGGGAAGAATAAGTCAGAGGACAAGGGGAAGGAGGCTACCAAGTGGTTTTAGATAATGAGAGGTGGAAATGAGACCTGAGTGCAAAGAAGCAGATGTAGTATAGAAAAAGGGCAAATAAATAGAAGCCTTGTAATAATAATGACTTGGGACTGGCAGTGAGCTCTAGAGCTGATACCACTCCCCTCTCTGCTCCCAGTCCCTTTCCCTGTTGAAGCTGTCATAGGCAAAATGCCATTAACCTCCAGCTCATTATACACTGCAATAACACACGGTGCAGAGGCAGAAATTATCTTGTGTCTTATGCTCCCTTTTCATGACATCCTCAGGAGCACCCAGGAGAGTATGAACCCAGAGGATGAAGTGGATGAGTTTCTGGGCCGGGCCATCGACGCCAGAAGCATCGATCGGTTACGCTCCGAGCACGTGCGCAAATTCCTCTTAACATTCAGGGAGCCTGACTTGGAGAAAAAGGTAACGCTGTCCAAAAACCAGTGCAGTGCATCAGGCAGGCTTGTTAGGAGTTTTAATTCTCCTGCAGAAGGTCAGGCTTTTATATCTAGGGTTTAAGCTGTGGTTTGGGTGCTGGAGGTCGGGTGGTGACCTTGAAAAATCCATGCTTCTTCATGGAAACCTTAATGTAACTTCTCCTAAAAAAACCACAGCCATCTGAAGGGAGCACTGTCCAGGAAAAAGAAGCCATTTCTATCAGACACATATGAATATGCAGTGATAAGCAGTAAAGGGAATCTAGAGTAAACCAGATTGTTTCTCTGACTTTGAGACTCCAAACCAAGATTGCAGTCACCCCTTATCTCCTTCAAATCACGGGAGAAGCCCACTTCAGCCTACCTAAGCTTTGAAACACCTCTGGAGGAACTTTTCCCTGCCCTATATCCCCACAAAGAGCCCCAGGTATTAATCAGGCTCATTGGGATGCAGTCTGTACTCTGGATATTTTTGGGAGCCCATTTTAAGCAAGAAATTGTTCTCTATCCCACAAATGTGAGAAAGGGGAATAACAGACCTAAAGCTCATGAGCAGTTGATTTCTTCCTGATTTGGTTTCAGATAGTGCTGTCAGGCAAAGATCATTTCCCTGACGATATAGTAGAGACTATCAGCTACCATCAGCTCTAGATGGCTGCAAAGTTAAATTTCCAAGTCTAAGTCTAGAGGTATCTGGATGACATTATTAAAGGTACCATAAGAAATGGTGGGTTTAATTGCACAAAGAAAGTAATCCTTTTTTTCTTTCTTTTTTTTTATTCAAGCACATAACCTTAGGATGCTTGAGTGGTCTTTGGGTTAAACTCATTATTCCATGGAAAACACTTCATAATAAGTTTGCACTAATTATTTTATAATTTTATTTAGAAACAGTCTTTCCTTGACAAGAATGACTACCTATTACAAAAGCAGAGCTTTTCAGGATTTACAGCTGTTCAATGAATCAGTGTGGGACTGGATAAAAGCTCGAGCATGTAATTTCCCCCCACTCCTCCTCTTCAATTTTATAGCTGAAAACTGCCAGGGAAATTAGCGGTTCACCTGTTCAGAGCACCTTTTATTTTGTGGTTCAAACACTGATACGGTCTGTGCTGAGAACTGAGCTTCAAGCTAAATAAAGCATCTTTGGGAATCGGGTGCAGCTCCCACGTGGCCGATACGTTGACAAGAAGTTGGAAGGAGTGACTGTGTGAAAACCACAGCAGCCTTGCACTGCCATTAGAACGAGTCAAGTCATCTGCATGAAATGCAAGGTGTTTTCATTAGCAGCGTTTGTCCCTCTTGGAGGAAACTTCCCATGCAAGAAGTTTAGGTCTGATGACAGTGACCTAGAATCTTGGTCCCAGTTAATCCATTTCTGTTCCTCTCGTGCAAGGGGCAGTTGGTGAATCCTCTCTTCACCCAGCTCTGTGGATTTCTTCCCTGGCCTTTGGGCCTGTTCAAGCCCTTGCAGATTGCCAGGGGAAAAGGGGAGTTGGGAATTTGTTTCCTACCAGCACTGCTTTCCAAGGACCTAGACAAAAAGCAAGTAAGAAGTTTTTGTGGACAGAAGGCAGCCAGCCAAACTTCCCACTAACATAATAACTGTGGTTTTTTGCAGTACTCCAAGCAGGTGGATGACAGGTTTGGAGCCTATGTGGCTTGTGCCTCCCTAGTCTTCCTCTTCATCTGCTTTGTTCAAATCATAATCGTGCCGCAGTGAGTACCCTTTCATCCCTTTGCTCCCATCTGCTCCCCTCCTCTATTCCAGCATACTTTTCTTTGTTTTTTCCTTGAAAATTCAGAACTCCAAGGGGAAGAGAAAAATCCTTGAATAATTCATGTTCAAGTGATGCACAGTGCTTATTGTTTTCACCCATTTCTAGTGCAGATTAAAACCTCCTCACTGGCATGTGAGGATTTCTGTTTTCCCAAAGTGATTTCTCTTATAATTTACCTCCATCTTAGGAAATTCAGTTCAGCACATTTATAAGCCTGTGGAAAACAAATATCACTGAGTAGGAAGGATTGCCTACCAAGGCATAGCACACACTCACAGCACAAGGCTGGACTGCCCTCTTATCTAAACACATTGGGACAGGGAGGTGAAAACTCATCACAGCCTCATTGCTCAGAGCACTGAGGTCTCAGGATCTGCTTAGCAAATGAGGATAATCTCTCATACATTTATTCTTCTGGGCTCAGAGCAGCTGGGCCAAGAGGAGAGGTAGAGAGGAGGTTGAGCTGGACATGTCTGAGCTTGAGGCTTGGTCCTGGTTTGAGGGTTGCAGTCATTTCTTTTCCTAGGCAAGAGTGGCATAAGCTCCTCAGGGCTGTGGGGCACAGTGCCCTTGGCCCACTGTATCTTTTCCAGCAGTGAGCTCTGCAGAAATGGGACTCCTCAAAGAGTTCTTTAAAAGTCACTTAAAATTACAGCATGTGGGTATTTCCTATGCTCTGGTTTAGTAGCAATAATACACCATTCACTGAGCAATGCTGTGTTGGAAATAAATTTGGAGTTAGTAATTTTTAAACTGAAGAACAAGATCACAGAAGCTCTGAAAATGCTCCAAATTTATCTTCCTTACAAGAAGACAAAAAATTGTCCCTAAAGAGAGCTCCAGCCCTATTTTATGCCATTACAACTGTTTTCTACATCTGTTCCCACCACAGATCTTTTTGGAGTAGAGATTGGTTTGTAGTGTTCAGATCAGATATTCAGAAGGTCACAGAAATAACACATAGTCTGATGTTTGTTGTTCACTCTCCCAGGCACAAGTGCTCACAGAAGGATTGAATCAGCAAAATAATATCAGGACAAATGCACTATGTAAACAGACAGGTCTGCTTTGGGAAACTGCAAGTGAAGCTGAAAGAGGTTCAAAATTGGAACTAGATAATTCCCAGCAATTCATGTAATGTTAATTACATCCAGAAATGTTCTCTGAGAGTAACTAATTTAACAGGGGCTTACACTTTGGACTTCTAAATACTGCTGTCATAACTTCACACCTGCAGAGGCCCTCTACCAGCCTTGTGTTTCTCATCAAACTCCCTAAGCAGCCACTATGCTGTCTCCATAAAACCCAGTTTAACATTTAAATGACAACTTGACAATTTCTCTTGTGTGTCAACCATATGGCTGCCTCCTTTGTATTATGCAGGAGCCAATCCCTTATGGCAGTGTGGTGTAAATGTTGTGCTGTTCAGACTCCTTCCATGCTGCCCATAAGAAGGGTGGTTGTTTATTTTTTTTTTTGTGTGTGTTTTTTTTTTGTGTGTGTGTGGTTTTTTTGTTTGTTTGGGGTTTTTTTGTTTTGGTTTGGTTTGGTTTGGTTTGTTTTTGTTTTTTTTCTGCAAGTTCTGAAGTGTCCTTAGTCAGCCTGGCCTGTCTGAAAGGTGATTTGGTTCAAGAATAAATAAAATCCTATATCTTAACTGTAGGTCAGATACACTTCCCTTCATTTTTGCTTTGTTTTTCCTTATATTTCAGTTGCATAGCTTTGGTCTTTTATTGAGCACCAGCTGAAACCACAGGTGTGGTGATGTGTCACCATCAGAACTTCATGAAAGACATACCATGGAATCCGAATTTGAAAACAGAGACAGAATGTCAGTGTCAATTTATTATGATAAAGAGGAATTACTCCTCTTTAGGAGTAATTCCTAAGGCTCAAAAAAGTGAAAAGGTTCAAACAGTGAATTAGCAAGTACAATTATCTTAGTAGTCATGAAAGAACACAGAGACCAGCTGGCTTTGGTGTTGTTGCCCTCAATGTCACATTGCAAGAATACTTCCTTTAGATTATGAACAAGGCTGACTCCTGGGAGGGGTCCCATCCTGTCACACTGAGACCAATCACTGGGAAATTGGTGTTGAATATCTTCGTGAGGAAAACAGATGAAAATTCACAGTACAAAGTTGGCCCTGGAATTCTCTTTGTACTGCAAAGTTGGGAGGAGCAGGAACCTCTCAACCTCTCAAGATGGCTGTTATCCCTGACTATCCTAATGCTGTGGTTGCTCACATCCCATGCACGACACAGAGCACAGAGAGTGGTGCTGCACAGACATTCCATGTGCAAGACAGGAAGTGATTCCCACTGAGATTATTCCCACCTAGCAGCACTCAGCCTGCCTTCCTTCCCAGGGGTGCCCTGCCCACAGCCAGCTGGGGGCTGACCTGCCACAACAAGTTGTTCTGTCACCTCCTCTAGTGCACGAAATGTTTTCCAGTCCCACCTCTGTCACCCCAGCAGGAAGGTGATTGCTGTAAAAGATGCAGCATTCTCTGTTCTGCAGCCTGTCTGAATAATTCTAAATAGGCCAGAGTATCTGTTGGTATTCAAGGCACCTTGTGTCTCCTACAGCTATCCTAATTGGAAAGCCTGTGCAGTGTGTCATAGCTTGTACAAATGTGCTCTGGAGAGCTGAGCCGTAGCTGTTCTATACAATGTGCTTTTAAAAACCAAAACAAAACCAACCAAACCTCTCCTTGATTTCAGCTCTACATTTATGCTGGGATTTTACCTGACCTGTTTCCTGATCCTGACCACAGTGGTGTTTGTTTCAGTCATTTACTCCTGTGTAAAGGTGAGTACTGTGGTTTCTTTGTAGTCCTCTGCCTAAGATAACCAGATCAGCAATCTGCTTCTTCAGCTAACAGAGGGTGTTTTGTTAGCCATCCTTTCCACACTGTGTGATAAGGGTTACAGAAAAAGCCTTTGATAAGGCAGAATGAATTGCAAACAGATGTTAGGGTTGGCATCTCTGTAGCTCAGCAAGAAGTAATCACTCTGTGGATCTGCATGTCTATTAACTCCCCTGCAGACACTCTCATATTGATATAAGAAGAGCACATTTTCCAATGTGGGACCAAACCCTGGCCATTCATTTCCTCCCTGTAAACTTCCTGCAGAGTCGCCTGTGTACTGGCCCTGCTGCATATGCGTGTTTGGGTAGGCAGATAATCAGAAGCAGAATATCATCAAGGAAAAATGTCCTGGTGGGAAGTAAAAGCCATAAACATATAGAATTTTATCAGCCTTTCTCACATGAGTGTGCAGAGCTTCCAACATTCACTGGGCTCTTTCTTGTAGCTAGCTTTGATCAGAAAAGAAATACTTTGTGTGAAGTCCAAAAACATATTAATTCTTCTTGTCAGCCTGTGGTAAATTGGCAGTGAGCACTGTGGGAAGGGTGCTGTGCTCATCCATTTCACTCAAAGGTGTTTCTTTTAAAAACATTGATGTGTTTCAGGTTTAGGGATCCTTCTAGTCTAGAAGTGTCTGAACATAGAACACGCTCAGATTGTGGTTCCTTAGCCCAAGCTCAGCTTTGTTCCTCAGTGCCTGGAATAAAATAGCTCAGTAGCATCATGTTTCCAGCAGAAGAAACAGTGGGATAATGGATAATGTCAAGCAGATGATTTGTCTCACTTTAATTATCTTCTCTGTGCCATTTTCAACAGTTGAATGTGGGTGCTCTTGACAGACTTGCACCTTACATGTCTTTTTGATTTTTTTAAAGTTAGATTTGGAAATTAAGCTTTGCCTTCTCATATAATAAGGGCTGCAGAGTGTTCCCGATGACAGAAGCTTCAACTTCTATTTGAAGTTAACTACTCACTCACAGGGTTTCCTTTGGCCTTATGACAATATTAAAGGGAGCCTAGTTTGTAAGTGCAGCATCCCATTGGTCTTGCTTGTTTACCAGCAATCAGAAGCAGAGTCAGAAATTACATTGCTGATAGGAAGGCTTGGGTGCCTTGAGCTGGGAAATGGTACCCATGGATGCCTGGTGGTACTTGGTGTGCCCATTGCACTTGAGGATGCTACTGAAAGTCATCCATTTGTAAACTGGTATCAGCAGTTAACGTGATTAGCAGTTAATTAACCACCAGTGTGACAAGATTTTGGTCATAGCCACAGTGAACTTGGGAATTTGGAGCCGAGCTGTGCTGCCTCCTCATGCTGCAGGTCTCTGGCAGCACCATCCCAGCACTCTGCCAGCCAAGCAAGGCCACTCCAAGTCACTGGTTCTGCCCCAGTGACTGCTGGGGCAGGCCTGGAGCTCTGGAGCACCCAAGCTGCCCGACTTGCCAGCAGCCAGATTCCAAGGCTCAGAGCTGTTTGTCACCCAGTGGCATTTACAGGCCACTTCCACATACTGACAGCAGCATACAATTCTTCTGTCATCATTCAAATCCTCTGGTTATGCTTTGGGCTTTTTGGTTAAAATTATTACTGATCTTAATTACTGGTTAATTTAAAAGGCACACAGGACTTTTCAGTCCCTGGGATGGTAGGAAGATTTCATTCTTGCTTTCTTTGTCTTGATCTTCCAAATTCCTGTAGAAAAGCTCTGTTCAGTGGTGCCTCCAACTGTTTCTAGGCTGGCTTTGTCTCGCTGCATAGGCTCTGGATGCACAAGACATCAGAGAGAATTCAGAATAACATCAGAATTTAATGGGATTTTCTGAAGCCTCTGACATTTCCAGCAGTGAGTTTTCATCCCCACAACATACTCATGTATAACATCCAGTGTGGCTTCTGTCCAGAGATTGCAAATACTGAAAATATTGGGCCTTCTAGCTCCAGTTCCTTTTTGATTACCCCTTCTTAGCGCTCCAAATTAGCCTCTGCTGACAACACCTGATTATGAGATGGCTTGTTTAGGGAACAGGTACTTCCAGCTCGTCAGCTCCATGTCTGATGGCAGCAGCTTCTAATAGCTGCAGCCCACTTCTGTCATCCAGAACAACATCTTGGTTTTTGAAGTCTTTGAGTTTTAAGCAATGAGTTTACCCAGCCCTTGGATAAGGGGTGTTATTATATTTCTGTATTCCATGTTGCTCCAGGAAACACTTTTACACACCTGCAGAACGAAGGCAGTTTTGCAGATCCTTCAGATGAAATCCCTGAAGACAGGGATGTCAGCATTGTTTGCTTTGATTCACACTCAGATGTGGGAGAGGAGAGCATGTGTTTTAAATACCAGTGGTTCATTCCACACAAAGTTGGAAAGCAGGTGTCCACCCCAGGACATCAGCATAAGCATAACTTTTGCCTGTTTGCTGTGCTGTTACATGATAAGTGTCTCTTTTTTCTTCCTCTTTCCAGCTTTCATGTGAGATCTCCCCTCCCTGTTTTGGCCTCTCCAGCTCTGGCTTTGACAGTGGCCAGCAGGCTCTTTCTGAACAGCTTGATCATGTTTTATTTTCTTTTGCTGTCATTATTATCTTCCACTATAAAATTCTCCATGGACTAGAAGTTGATGCTGGAACTGCCAGCACAGCCAGCTCGGCTTTCCAAGTTTCTTCAGCTGTAATAAACAAGAGAGTTCCAGTTCTTTGCTTTGATGCTCCATGAAGTCTTGGCCACTGTGAGGTGGTGTCCCTTCCCAGTAGAATCTAAGGTCATGGGAACCAGGGTCCCTTCTCAAATACTCTGCTGACAGACATCTGTTTTGCTACTAAGTTATCAAGTTTGTGGTTTTTTTTCTTAAAATCCTTTAACTTCTGGTATCTACACTGCTTTGTGGAATTCAACTTCTTGCATGGTTCTGGGAGAACACAGGAGAGAAAATTCAAGTTATCCTTTATGAGAAAATAAGCTCTTCTGTAGCTCTACATAGGTGTAGCTTGCCTATCACATTCTTTGCCTCCAAAATCTGGTCTAGATGCTCCTAAAGCATTTGGGGTTTTTGTCTCATTCAGGAAAATAAAACCCTCTTGAAACTGTACTTTTTAAATAACTAATAAATCACTGTGAAATAAGTTACAGAAATGGACTTGCAACATCAAGTTGCCTGGAGATGTTGTCTTTTACTGCAGAAGCATCTTAATGTACTTCAAAATGACTCAAAGGCTTTTATTACAAATTGAAAAATCAGACCTTAAAGACCTCATCTTACAACATAACAGCAATTATCTAAGCAGTTTTCCATACCCACACTAGATGTTAAGAAAACAAACAGAAGAAATATTTCTCTTCTGTCCTACATCAGCTGTTGTTCCAAAGAATTGACTTTATTTAGACTAATTGTGTCATGCAAATGACTGGAGGTTATGGATTATTTTCAGTGTGACATACTACTTGTTGGATCACTTTTTAAACTTGTACTTTCACCTGCACAGCAGTGCCTTTTCTTCACCTGCACTTACACATTTCAATTCAGATTAAACTGGAATCAACTGGACAATCCAATTTTCTTTTTTCCCATTGCGGTTATTTTTCTTTACATGGGGATTTCAAGAGTGCTAATGAGTGCCCTCACACTCGTGTGGCTCCCCAAACATGGATCTCAGCTGCCCAAATGGATCACATCCTTTCTCTCAGCCCCTTCTCAATACTGAAGATGCAGTCTGGGAGTTGCCATTTCATCAGATCCCTTTTCTTCACTCAGGCAAGATTTGAGTGTCACTTTGGACAGTACAAGCCAATGGGCCAACCAGCAGTGCTGCTTGGATTTTCACTGTATTGTAATTTCCTGATATTCTGCTTCTTTTACAAGGACAGAAGAGGTCTTATTTTTGTCTTTACAAAAATGGGAGGGAAAATAATCTTTTCTTTTTTTCTACTTTTGTGCTATACCCCGGCTTGTGGATGTTTTTATGGGAGAAGCACTGCATGAATAGAGCTGAATTGTCAGACCTGAGATAGGCTCTCCATGTCTATCATAGAAGTCCTTCAAGCTGCAGGTGTTCCTGGTCTCCACCTGCCTCTGTGGAATGGGGAGAGTGTGACTTATGTGACAGGGCCCCCACGAGTGCTCATGAGGCAGAGGTTCCTCAGATGCATGGCATGACTGTGTTGTTGCACTCTCAGCTGCAGCCCTGACCTCCTATGGGTTTTGGCATTTCTTTCTTCTTCAGGACTTTTTCCAGCTGTACTTGTTTACTGACCTAAAATTTTTCCTAGTTTGCAAAGTAATGAGAACCAAGATTAATACAAAGAAAACATGTTTTCATTAGAATTTAAGGGTCTTCCACTGATTGCTTTGCTTGATATCTCAGGCTTGGTTCAAAGTCAGGCTTTTTTGGGATTGTTGGCAGCAGGGGCTTGAGCCAAGATCCACAACAAAAAACTCGAAGTTTTATTTAGGTGCCTGATTTCCCAGAGATTACAGATGGAGGTTAGATCCCTGAATACCTTTGTGGAGCTTGGCCTTGAGGCCTAAACAAAGAGATGGCAGGAAAACCTGTTCTGCTCTAATCTAGTGAGAAAACTGTCTAAATACAGTACAGATTCTCCTTCTCCTTCCAAATCCTATAGGGGCCAGAGCAGAGGGAAGCCCCACTAGATTTTCCATAACCCTGTTCTAGTAGGGATCTGCTGGCTGACATCTGTGTGGAAGCAGCTGGACATGGTAGGGCAGATACATTTTGGTTTGTGGCTTATCAACAAAGCTAAGGATTTCTATGTCATCAGGGTTTATTTGTGAGAGAAAGTTGTTTTCCTTTGTTTTATAGTGGCTGCTACTGAGCCTGAAGGATTGCAGAAGCTTTCAGTGTATTTCAATCAATCCTCATTCAGTGCAAATAAGTTACAACCCCACTTTCCCCTTTTCTCCAGTCCCCCACAGAGCCTTGTCCTGTCCTTTCACCTGGAGCATATGCTGGTAGCAGGTGAAATCAACTCTTTCAAAACTCTTGCCACAGCCTCTCCCTGCCTCTGTAAAAAGTCCCCAGCTAATCAACGCCTTGGCCGCTCCAGCACTCGGTAATTACACTGCAGGGCTGCTGTGTGGGAAGCACAGCGCTGACAAAATGTTGCATATCTGAAGATGTAATAGTGAAGGATAAAAGGGAAAAGCAAGACTTTTAATAGAAACATTAGTCATAGTTAAATTGCAGTGCCATGGCGCTGTGCTGCTGTTTCTTTGTGTCTCTAAAAATACCCTCTAGTGGCTTGGTTATTCGTGCAGTGAGTAAGGGGAGGGAGAGCTGGGCTCTGGAAAAGGCTTTGGTAGTGCTGGGCAGAGCCCCTCTGTCCTGGCATGGTGGTGTGGAGGGGCAGGGCACTGTGGGAGGACAAACAGTGTACAGGAGTTTCCTGGCATTCCTGCTCCAGCCCTGAGCTCCCACTGGCACAGCGGTGGCACATGAAGGGACAGGGTAGCCTCGGCTGTCTCCTGGGCACTCTTGCAGCCAGCACAGTGCAGGGATGACCCAGGCTGGGAAGGGCAGGGTCAGCCTCTGCTCTGACACACAGACTGTTTCCCTCTGGAATGGATGCAGCACCTGCAGCGGGGCTCGCAGGGCTGCAGTCAGTAGCCATCAGCAGGGAGCTCCTGGCCCTGCCAGCAGGGATCACTGGGCCAGTCAGGCTCCCTACTGCCCTCAGCTGTGAGTATTTTTATCACTGTGAGTGCCAAAGCCCAGCTGGGCCAGCTGATCTCTGCAGAGGGTCTGACACATCACAGAGCTGGCCTGGGATGTTTGACAGTCTGTGTCTGAAATGGCACCGGAGCGTCCTACGATGGTGATCAAAGGGACATGACGTCTACTTTCATTTCTGTGTTTTTAGATTTTTGCTCCGGTAATTTCCAGGCTCAAGCTCCTGGCTATTTCAGTTACAGATGGCTTGTGGTTTGCTTCTCACGACAGGATGAACACAGCCCTGCAAGCCATGCTATCTGGGCTCGGGAGCCATCACTCCCATTAGGAAGGGCTAAGTAGATTTGCAGAGCCAGCTGGGCCTGCTGCCATGAGGCAGACACGTCTCTGCTTGCCCTTGTCCCAGAGCTGCCATCCCCCATCACCATCCTCCAGCCCCTGTGCAGCATCCACACAGACCCACACTGAAGGACGCAGGCAGCTCAAATGCAGGTTGTAATCTGTAAAACAAACAAGGATTTTATGTGTCTATTTGATTTTTTTTCTCTCATACAGCTTTTCCCAGTTCCTCTCCAGACTCTTTCTAAGAAGATTGTACAGTCTAGGACCAATAGTACCTTAGTTGGAGTCTTTGCCATTATCCTGGTTTTTCTGTCTGCCTTTGTCAACATGGTATGTCCATTATTTCCTTTTGATCCATTCAGTTCTGCACTGTTTTCTTACTGGTGCTCTGCAGCATTATGACCCTTAAAACCACTGAATTTAACATGATCCTGCCTAGGAGTGACAGCATTTGAGGTTGGTGCCCTTTGATTTTTGGGCACAGAAAAGAAATGGGAGAGCAGCAGCTCGATTCCTAGACCCCATTATATGCCTGGCACTGTTTTGTGCCTAGGTCCTTTTGTGATTCTTTAAATGCTTCTGCTCCAAGTACAGGAGCCCACCTGATGCGTATCCCTGTGGGAAGGGCTGGCACGAGGCTGATGTGTTATTTAACTCCCACCATACTGCGTGGGACATAAGTGTTCCTTGGGCTTGGTGCCAGCCCTGCACGGTGCTGCCTCCTGCTCCAAGTGCAGAGATCAGCTCATGGGCACGGTGATGACTCTGCTTTGAGTTGCACTTTTGGGACTGAGGTGGTCTGGCTGTGACTCCAAACACCACTGCTGAGTTTGGGCTCAGAGAGAGATGGGCTGTTCTCTGGGGTATGGATTTTGTTAATTAATATTTTAGGGGAGAAAAAGCATAGCTACTGCACGTGCAGTAAAACATAAGCTATGATTTCATGTTGTAAATTTTGCACATTGCTACAGCCATTTCCAAGGAGCTTTTAAACTGATATAAACTGTTCTGTTTTCTTCTCTTTGTCTATGCTGTGGAGCTTAATACCATCTTTGTTTTCCAGTTCATGTGCAGCACTGTGGATCTTGCCAGCTGCATGGCTGCTGAATACAACATCACTCCTGACCGGGTGGACATATGCCTTATCAGCAACCTGACTTCCAACTACAGCCTGGGCACCTGGCAGGGGTTCTGTGACAGTCCTTTGCCCAGCTGCAACTTTCCAGAGGTATTGCTTGAAAAAAATGGGTTTCAGAGGTCTGTCTGGAAAAAGGCTTTCAAACCTGTGTGATAAATCTCAGTGATTCTGAGGAAAGCAACGTTGTTCTTAACTGACATTACAGGACTGACACAAGCTACTACATGTAGACTTAAGTGTCTGAAGTTATTATCATGAATCCACTTTAATGTTTAAGTTCCTTCAGGGCTGAACAATTAGTAGGCTTTTCAAATACTTGGATCCTGCCCGTAGCAGGGGAAATGTCCCTCTCCATGAGGTCCTTAATGGCATGCAGAACTGCAAGTAATTTCAAAGGACTTTGTGAGTGTTCAGTTTTATCTAAAAATCAGTTCTCTGAAAATCAGTGTCTAGTTATAGATTTGATGCTTCCCTCTATTGTTTTATATCCTGATGAAAAACTTGCCTTATATATTCTTTCCCAAGGTATGGTAGGTCTGGCCTCATACAGGTCAGCAGTCCAGACAGTGGTCTGCTTCAATTTGCAATGCAACTCCTGTGTCTTCAGGATATCTCGTTTAGAAAAAATTAAAATGCTTCTAATGGGAAAAAGCCCAACCAAACCCACAACCCAAACCAGCCCAAATATGTTTTTCACATTGATAGCATACTGTACAAAAAAAAATCTCTTTTTGCGTAGTTATTCAACACCTTTCTCCAAGTTTTTAGGTCGTGGCTGTTACATGTGTTGTTTACTGGAAATTGAAAAGGAAAAACAACTCTGTCTAGGATGGAGGTAGAATTTATGTCAAGGTCATCTGGGTTTATGGGGACCTGACAGATTTATGGTGGATCTGTTACCATCCAGATGTCCAAGGTGCTACTGAAAGTCCTAGTATCCTACTGAACATATTTCCTTTCAACTTAACAGGAATATGGTCCCTATGTGATTCAGTGAGGTTTCTGAGACCACCATTACTGCACCTTTCAACCTTGCAGAGGCTTTAGTGTGCAGGGGCTTTCTGCAGAAAGACCCAGGAGCAGAATCTGGCACAGCGGAGATCTAGGAACAGTCTGTGCCCACCATGAATTTGTATGGGATGCTGGCCCAGGATAGAGAGGAATTTTAAGCAATGAGGAATAACCATTTTGCATACTAAAGTTGCTCTGGCAGCCTTTAGCCAGGTCCTTCTGTTCAGTGGGCTAAGAAGCAAGGAGTCCCTTGCCTGCACTCTGCAAGGCACACGTTGGATCTGCTACACCTGTTGCTACTGTTGTTCCCAGTGTCCACACAGGAGACAATGGAATGCTACTCCTCAGTCAAGACTGAGGAGTCACGTACAAGTTGTACAAGTTATTTTCTCTAATTTAATATATCAGACTATTAATAAATGAACTCAGAACATAAGCATATTTCTACTTCAACTAGGGCTTGCTTTTAACTGAAAGGATGGATTGCCTCAGGCACATGATATGGGTTTTTTGCCAGAAATAGGCCTGTCCAGACAGAGTGGAAGCAAATCTTCACAGATTTGATAGCAGGAAGGTGGTGAGCTGGATAACATGCCTCTCTTCATTTTGCATCCCTGCTGTCTTTCCCAGGAGCCATAAATGTCACCCGCAGTCTGCAGTCACACTGGGAAGCACTGGCATGCTGAACACTCAGCTCCCAGCAGGAGCTGCTGCTGCACCACCCAGGTGTGCCAGAGGTGCTGCACAGCCACACATGTGCACCTCTGCAGCTGCTGGCTGGGCAAATTATCATGGGGTGGGCATGGGACGTTTGTGCAGCCTGTACCTCGCTGATGGAACCAGTGTGTGACATTAGAGGGGACAATGCTTCCCCACTGGCCTCAGGTGGGCATCTGTCCAGGAGTGTGAATTGCCAATACCCTTGGTCCTGTGTGTTGTACAGATATGCAAATTTGAGCCTAGAATTTGACCTTTAAGCACGACTTAATCCAGCAGAACTGGTAATAACTGTGTCCAGGGAAAAGCTACATCACAACCCTGGGTGTCCAGCTGTGAGGCCTGTGCCTCTTGAGAGTGAAGCATATAATGCCTGGAGAAGAAGGCCACAGTTTTCCTCTTCATCCATTCAGTTCAAACTTCTGTAAAGTGGGAGGATTCCACAGGTAGCCCCAGGTTTATATGTTTGGTCAGCTCAACTACATAACTACCAATCCTTTTCTATCCCTGTGTTAATTTCCTTTGTTTTCAGTTTTGGTTTATCCAGCTGACATTCATCTCTCTTCTGGCTTTTTTCCCATTTTTGTCTTTATACAGTACTTTACCTACAGTGTCTTATTGAGTCTCCTGGCCTGCTCTGTGTTCCTTCAGATCAGCTGTATTGGAAAATTGATCCTTATGTTAATCATTGAATTTATATATGTTCTCATTGTGGAAGTGCCAGGAGTCAACCTTTTTGACAATGCAGATCTCCTGGTTACAGCCAACACCTAGTAAGTGCCTTTCACTTCTGAAATCTTCACCTGATTTCCTTCACACAGTGTTTCCAGTGTGGCATTAGGTGGATGGGAGTGCCAAGGCTGTGCTGCAAGCCAGGGAAGTGCATGCTGTGCTCTGCCTCTGAAGAGTAGGAGAATACAGTTCCCTTTAACATCTTTTTAATGTGGGACTTGACTAATGAACTATCTATTAATAACAAAATATAACTGGAACCAGAGTGGATCTGTATTTCCTTTTTTCCAGAAATGGGAAGTGTAGTTAGTCATTCTTAATTCTGGTATTACACTCTCAATATAGAAATGTCATTTCTCAAATAAGAAAAAAAAAAATCCTCCAACAAACTTGAGCTCACTCAGGGATGTGATATGAGCCACCACAATATATCAAACCCAGCTTGGGGTGGTGGAATGGTGGTGCTTGATGGTTGGCCAGTTGATTCCAGTTGCTTCCAGCACATATGTCATTGTTTGAAAAGCCAGTATCACAGCTGGCCTCAGCAGAATTCCCAGCACAAGGGTCTGGGCTCAGTGGGAATGGACAGTTGCCCTTTTACTTATGAAAGCTGGCTTGTCATCAGGTCACACATTAATTCTGGTGGCAGCTTCCTTCCCCTGCTGTGGTGGTTCCCCATCTCCTGCAGGGCCCCACACCAGGGAGAGAAGTTTGTCACATCCACAAGCCTGTCCTCCTCCATGAGTTTTGTTTCTTGTTGGGAATTGCTCTGTTGTGTTAACTCCTTGTTTTGATGCTTCCCCCTTGTAGGCAACAATTGTACTTAAATGTGAGTGAATCAAATTATGCCAGTTTAGGTGAACTATTTGTCAAGGCTGATAGCTGTGGTTGTTCCTGCCTTGGACAGGAGGGTGTTTGAGAAGATTCCCATGGCCCTTCCCAGTGTGTAATGAAATACCTCCTGTAGGTGCCCAGATTTCAGGATGGCCATTAACCATCAGCCCTTCAAGCCCGATGAATCTGGTTACTCCTCTCCTTCACATGACTATTCCATGATTTCAGCATTCCTATGTGCCCAGTAATAATTAGTGGATATACAGCTTTTGCTGGCATTGCCAGTTAATGGAAATGTAGCTTTTGCTACCATTGGCAATAATCACTTAAATTATTTTGTTAACTCAATTGAGTGAAATTAGGTAGGAAATCCTGTGGAGCTTTCTGTGGGGAGGTATAGGGAGAATGAGGTTTTCTTCCTTTTTTTTTTCAGATATTAGTTGTTCCATCAGCAGAAGCTATTTAGCATTTTCTAACACAATTAGTGAAATAGAAGCATTTTATATCTCAAATATAATTTCATTCTTGTAATTCAAGCACTAAGCGAAATTACAGCACTTGGAAGTGTAATTTACATCACTTCACAATCAGAATGTCAGTAATAAAGTCAGTAATAAAGTGGAGAAGGTTAGCATGTTTTCCCAGAAATAGCTTTCTGTGATGCTGTATTATCTCTCACTAAATGGGATTTGTGTGGTGGTTCAGCCCCAGCTGCAGCTCAGCCCCACACAGCCACTCACTCACTGCCCTGTGCTGGGATGGGGGAGAGAGTTGGAAGAGGAAAAGTGAGAAAACTCATGGGTTGAGATAAAGACAGTTTAAAGGGACAGAAAAGAGAGAAGCTAATAATAATAATAATAATAATTTAATTAGAGCAGACAAAACAAGTGATGCACAATACAGTTGCTCACCACTTGCCAACCAATGCCCAGCCAGTTCCTGAGCAGCAGCCCCAGGGCAAATTTCCCCCCAGTTCCCATACTGAGCATGATGCCATATGGTATGGAATATTCCTTTGGTCAGGTGGGGTCAGCTGTCATGGATGGATGTGTCCCCTCCCATCATCTTGTCTCCCTCCAGCCTGCTCACTGGGGTTGTTGAGGAGCTGAAAAGGCCTTGACTTAGTAAAAACACTGCTTAGCAACTAATACATCAGCATGTTATCAACATCATTCTCATACTTAATGCAAAACACACCACTGCACCAGCTAGGAAGAAATTTAACTCTATTCCAGTGGAATACAGGACAGTTTGTTTTGTCCAAAGAGCTCCATGGATGGCTATTTATTGCCCAGTGTCTGGAAGGCCATTTGTGTGAAATGGGAGCTCAGCATGTAGCACAGAGTTCAGAGCTGGACCTTATTGTCCAGCTGATACTAAAAAAAACAGAAAAGCCACCATGACCTCATACTACTTTAATTGGGTGCCCATTGTAGCTACATAATTAGTGTCTGCTCTGCAGCCACTATGGTACTCTGACTAATTAGAAGTGATGCAGATGTCACTTCACACTTCTGTGTACAAACCAGCCCAGCATGCAGGCAGCTGAAAGGCTGATTACAGCACGTTGGGAATTGCTAGACTTGGCTGCAGCCACACCAGCGTGTGACACATGGAGTGTGACTGGATGCACAGGGCTATCGTGTTACCTTTTTCCTCTGCAGAAGATAAAACTAATGCATTGCTTTAAAGATGTGATGGGCCAGTGTGATCTTCTAAACTGAGTTCCTGCACAGGGAAGCCCAGAGAGCTTTTCCCTGTGATTTGTTTATCAAAGCCATCATTTCTGTTCCAGCTGTCTGTCCTTGCAACTGTGGCTGGGAAAAGTGAGATGCTTTGGTCCTATGGGAGCTGTCTCTAAAATGAACTGCTTTTCCTGCTAAAAATGTGCACTTCACTTGAGCAGGAGTGTAGTTAGCAAGCTTCTCTCTGTGTTCCCTTCCAGTAATTAAAGAACCATCTGCTACTGGAAATGTCTGTTCCATGGGGGAACTACCTTCCAATGTGACACCCCTACTGCTTGCACTGGGCATCTTCGCTTACCCAGAGAGTTATTGTAAATACTGGGTTTGCTGCACTTCATGGTCTCTGATGAAGCTTTTAGAGCAAGAATAACCCACAGTGAGCTGCAGTCTCGGTACTAAGGGCTCAGGTCTGCCATGCTCCCATCATAAGAGAGAGTGATAAGGGAGGGCAGTCAGTCATCCTTGGCCAGGTGGTGATTTAGGGAAGCAGGGAAATCATACTCCATGTAGGAAGTGTCTCCAGCTAGATCCAGCCTTTCATGTGGGAGTCCCCAGGCTTTCCAAACCGTGTCTGTGTCCAAGCATACATGTTCAGTGCTGGAGCTAGCCAAGAGCCATGCAATAGATTGTGTGCAAGACAACAGTGGGCTGCAAAATCCATGTCAGAAGAAATTCCATGCTCAGAACTGCAGAAAATGTCTTGGAACAAACAAGGTTAGAGAGTCGCTATGGTTTTATTTTTTGATGTTATGCTCAGTTAGATTCCCTTGCCTATTTTGATTTTGATCATTTAGATGTCTGATTGTGTAGCAAGGTTCCCTCCAACCCCATAAAACTGTGGCCTGAAGCTCTCTAGAGAGCTGTCACATTCTCAGGCTAATATCACATTCGTAGCCTGCAAAGTTCTAATGGCATCAATGACACTACAGTAATTTAAACACTGATCTCTTTCCTTCCATTTAAATAGTGTTTTAAAAGATGCTTGTGCATGGTTCTCAGCCACCTAATACTCCACCCACACTGGAGAACAAAGCCAGCAGCATTAAGCAATCAATCAATCAGGAGCTCAGACAGCTCGGTTCTGTGCTTTCAGTGTCAAAAAGCACACCTTCCATCTCCCCCAGCAGCTCTGATAATACACGTGGGTACTTTGCAGAACTGTCAATAGTAATAGGAATGTGCTAAAGGGTTTTCTTCAGTGCCCTTGTGTGTGGTACCCAGAGCTGGGCACAAGCTGGCAGTGAGGAATGTGCAGAAGAAGGGAGCAGGATTGAGTTAAAGGAATTAAACGTATCTCCATGCCACAATAAAAGGAGAAGAAAAGAGCTATCTCTTACAAGATAAAAAAGCCCAAAGCTTTCTTTCTTAGGTCAAATTTTGTAGTCTGACCTAATGAAGTAGTGATCGATGCACAGGCATTTGCCAAGCATCCCACACTGACATTAAAATCCCAAATTATTCTCTCACTCTGAATACTTCTTTGATATTTTACCCACATTAGCTATGTCACACTATCACTCTGGAGTGTAGCTCAGAAGCCTTTTTTCTCCTCCCCCTCCCATCTTTTAGTAGTTTTCTGCTTCAAAAGAGCTGTAGCCCCACACAGTGTTAGAGGTGCCACACTGCAGAGGTGCTGTGCAATGATGTGCAGACGGGCGAGAGCTGCAGGGAGCCAAACACTCCACTGACCTTGTGTTTGTGCTTTTTTTTTCAGCGTGTCTGCAAATGATACATCCTCATGGTGAGTCACTTTGGCCTGAAATATATTATAGGTTTTTGTTGGCAGGTATTTTCTGTTCACAAGGTGCAATAGCAGCACATTGACTCAGCAGCAGTGTGTGGTGTTTGTGCATTGCTGTGAGCTGGTACAACAGAGTGCAGATGCCCTGAGTGGACTGAATGTTGCCCTTTTGTATGTATAGCTACTCTCAGAACATCTCTTTCCTGTGGGACTTATGTCAGCTCAGGGCTTATTTGTAATACAATTTAAAGGCTTTATCAAAGTATCTTCATACTGTATAACTCCGTAATTCATATTTAACAGTTTTTATTTGCCTGCTTGTCAGAGGAGGTGTGAATGTGCCTTAGTGCTATTTTCAGCTGACAGAGCACTACAAGACAAAGCCCATTAAGAAGTGACTAATTAGAGAAGCCATGAGTTAGAGCAGTTCCAGACTCAGGAGCCTGGGGAAGCTAGTGCAGACCACAGGATGAGAACAGTCTGAGGAGCTGTCAGCATTTCAGTGTTGTTACCCTTAGCATGTATGGCCATTCTCTGAAGAGTGCCCTTAATATCAATGACAACCCTTTCCAAGAAGCTGGATTACTTTTCCAAGTTCCAAGTCCTCCTTTAGAAGCTGGCACCCATGAGCCAGAGTCTCCAGCTTTTTGTAAAGGTTTGTCCCTTTACCAATGCAGGCTCTGAGGGGAAAGAAAATAAAAAAAGCCTGAGAGGCTGGTTAGCCTTGAAGTGGGAATTGTGGGGCATGGTGAGGCCGTGTTCTTCCAGTAACAGGGAAGTTGTGCTCTTTCCTTGGCTGCAGCCCCCCGGTGACGACACGAGTCGCGCTGAAGATTGTGACCCCTGTCATCATCACTGTCTTTGTCCTGGCACTGTACTTGCATGCCCAGCAAGTGGAATCCACTGCAAGGCTTGATTTCCTCTGGAAACTTCAGGTTAGTGGGTGTTGGCTGTGGGAGGATCACATGTGGTCTTTGGCATTAATATAAAATTACTGAGCTCTTCACCGTTGAGTTGAGAAGTGTGATAAAGTGCCTTTGAATTTAATCTGACTCTGGCTTATAACGGGGCATACTAATAATGCTCTGCTCTTCTTTGGTACTTTGCATACTCTGTGCATCTCATCCCAGTTATTCAGCCCCTTTTTTCCTTGTAAACGCACCTTGGATGCTCCCCATGGTAAAAGGTTACAGATCCAAAGGTTGAGATTAATGAATTTGGACAACTGAGCTGTTACTGCTGCAGGAACATGTAATACAATTTATAATTATAGGAAGCTCATATTCACTGCTGAATTGTTTCCGAGAGTTCAGTGAGCTTTAGTTTGCTGCGTTCAAGGGTGTGAAAGATTCACATTTGCATTTTCATTCAGTTTCCTGTTAAGCAGTGGGAACTGGCTCAATGTCCAGCCTTCATTAGCCCCCAGGCAGCAGTACTGGGTAACCAACACACTGTGGATAATGCCACGCTGTGCTCCTGTCCCTGGGTTCACTGTTCATGTTTTCACTACTTGTGCCCATGAGTGATGTTGGGGCCCTGTATGTGATTCCCAAGCAAGCAGGACAGGCCTGGGCTCTGGCCAACACTCATGGCAGGACTGCAGGTTTTATTTAGATTTTCTACCTTCTGGGTGGCAAGACATCATTCTAATTATAGGTCTCTGTGGTTTGAGTACAAGGCACTGAGGAAGCAGCAATTAATTAAAGCTCCTTGGGAAGCAGATAAACATTGTAATCCTCATTTATAAATGGTAAAACAATGGAAGGAGTGAGCTGAGTGGTTAACCAGTTCAGGGCTCAGAAATACAATGCTGGATTCTGGCATTATTCTCTGCCTGCTTTTCCATAGATGTGTGGATGAAGAGATGGAACATTTTCCACTGCAAAACACAAGTTTCAGCATCTCTCTGGCTGTGCTCTCCTTTGCGGTTTCCCCCGTTCTGTTTCTGCCCTCACTGAAAGTTAATTTTCAGCTTTTTTCCCCTCCCCAGAGCAGCTACCAAAAGAGTAAGTGCATCACTGTGTCTCCCCCTACACTAGGCCACCGAGGAGAAGGAGGAAATGGAGGAGCTGCAGGCCTACAACAGACGCCTCCTCCACAACATTCTGCCCAAGGACGTGGCAGCCCATTTCTTGGCGCAGGAGCGGCGCAACGATGAACTGTACTACCAGTCCTGCGAGTGCGTGGCTGTCATGTTCGCCTCCATAAGCAACTTCTCCGAGTTCTACGTGGAGCTGGAAGCCAACAATGAAGGGGTGGAGTGCCTGAGACTGCTCAATGAGATCATTGCTGATTTTGATGAAGTAAGTCACAGAAAATCTGGGTGAACAAAGTGAGCTGAATGCTTGAGTTTAGTTGGGCTTTGCCGAGCTCCTGAAGGAATCCATGGTTAATTTCTCCTTACTCTGGGAGTCTTCAGTTTTATTTTTTTCCCACACTGAAATCCCTTCTATTTCCTTGTCACTCCTTTGAATATCTAATCCCCTTTCTTCCTCTGTCTTCCTGGCTCTGCCCACTACTTCATAATGCTTGCAGCAAGGCGGGACACGTGGCATGGACATTACCAGCATCTGTGTGTTTGTCAAGGTTTATTTGCTTCTTTTGCTCTTGTGACACAGATAATAAGTGAAGACCAATTCCGGCAGCTGGAGAAGATCAAGACCATTGGCAGCACCTACATGGCTGCCTCAGGCCTCAACGACTCCACTTATGACAAGGAAGGGAAGACACACATCAAAGCTCTGGCGGATTTTGCCATGAGGTTAATGGACCAAATGAAATACATTAATGAGCATTCATTCAACAACTTCCAGATGAAGATAGGTAATGTCCTTATGCTCACAGGATTCCATGTAGGTAGTGGTCATTCTGAGGTGGGAATTTTATGGACAGTTAAAACCACAGATGTTACATTAGCTGTATAGTGATGTTGATTGTCTGGTGGCTGGTGACCACGTCGGCCTCTATGAAACATCACAGTAGTTTCTTTAGGTTATAGCAGCATCACTGAAGCTCCCAAGGGAATTGGAAGCAGTGTAAATCCTACCACAGCATGTTCTTACATGGTGGTTGACCTTGGGCTCGTTTTGCCCCTATGCTTCCAGCTCTGGCAGTCTTGGACATTAAATTGTCTTTCAAGTCAGGGAATAAAAAGTAACAGAAAAGAAAGAAGAAATTGGAATATGTCAGGTGTGGTGTTTGTTCTGGAAAGCTCTGGGCTGCTGCCTTGCAGACCCTCAGCATAGCAGCAGGTATATGCTGACTTCAAGTGAGCAGTTTGCTTGTTAGCCAGGTGACAAAGAAACTTTATGCCATTATCTGGCAATGGAAATAGCTCAGGATTGAGCAGATCCAGCCCGAGCTGCTAGTCAGTTGGGCATAATGGATCAAAGAAGCCAAATTTTAGTTTAACATTTCTCTCCCCACAGTTTGGCCATGTTGGGTATAGCACAGCTAGAACCAGTGAGCCTCAGGATGCATTTTTTACTGAAAAATAACCTGCCTCAAGCAAATGGATCTGAGCATATTTCTCCTCTTCTTCCAGGCCTCAATATTGGTCCTGTCGTAGCTGGGGTGATAGGAGCCCGCAAACCCCAGTATGACATCTGGGGCAACACAGTGAATGTAGCCAGCAGAATGGACAGCACAGGAGTGCCTGACAGGATTCAGGTAAGGCAATCCCTGGAAAATTTACACTGTCAGCCCTGTCTCACACATTTTGAAACTTAATTACAGTTGAAATTTTGGTTTCATTTTTCATTTATTCCATACATTTACCTAAACAGAACTGAAAGAAAAGCCACTTAGGGAATGTTGGTGGTACCAGCAAGTTTTGTCTTTTAGTCGTGACCAACATTACAACCTTTGTTTAGAAACTTGCACTTTAGTTCTGGGTGGAAGTGCTGAGCTGAGCTTCCTTCTCTGTGTGCCTCACTGGCACTGAGCACAGTCCTGCCTCATCCCTGCTCACATGTGCTGCTCAACTATGTGAGGTGTTTGTTTCATTTTCCAAGGGCCTGATTCAGCCATGTATTTCTGTAATTCACTTTGCTGCTCACTGTGCCATGTGTGGCGTCAGGCCAGCAAGGGTCCAGGCATCAGCAGGATGGGGATACACGACACAGAAAGGGGATTGTTTAAGGGGTTAATGGGACTTGTCTGATAATCACAATCTTGACCTTCAGATGTGCCCTTTCCAGTGAGTGGTTCAATTCCAGTGTCCTGCTTTTGCTGAGCCAATGTCCACAGTAACAGAATGCCATTCCTTGGGAAAAAACTGAAGGGTTATAAAAATAGAGCAGCTGATGTAAAGCTCAAGAGGGGCAGCCACGCTGTTTCCTTGCCTGTCAGATAACTGGATCAGTATTTATACAACACTCTTGAGATGGTCTGTAAAGCCACCTGAAAAAGGGTGAGAAATTACATTGTAATAAATAAATAACTCAGGAAATCTGGTCTTTAAACTTCTATTGTTCTGCAGCACAAGTGATTATTTTTGACTGGTATCTGCAGAGACAATTTGGATGCTGGCTAGAGTATTCCATTCGATCAGTTCTCTCCCATTGTCCACTGCCTTCTCCTTCATAAAAACAACCCCTGACTCCTAAGCTGTACATCCATTGTGTAACTTCTAGGTAATTTTTGAGGCTATTTTAGTAATTTTGACCTGTTTTCCTACTGCTACTCCAGTGATACAATGAACGCATCTGAGTAGACTGAACTGACTGGTGTGTTTTAAAAAATGTGACTAATTTGTTACACTTTATCCAGTGTCCTCCTTGAAAAATGCAGTTTCTCCCCAGTTGTGAATTGTGTGTGACATCTGTACTTTCTCAGGTCCTAATGGTTGTGTTTGTTCAGCAACTTGTGCCAGCCTTTCAGTTAGTGACTGGCGTGCAAACATTGATTGACTTAGAAACAAAACAGTTGATCCCATTTTATTTTGTCCATGGATTACTCCAAAAGCAGATGGAAAGACTGTGTGGAAGACAAGGCAAGTGCCTGTTTACTCTTCTTTATTCTGCAGGTAACCACAGACATGTACCAGGTTTTGGCAGCCAACAACTACCAGCTGGAGTATCGAGGGGTCATAAAGGTCAAAGGCAAAGGAGAAATGACCACCTACTTTCTAAATGAAGGGCCTCCAATTAGTTAGCACCGACTGCAGCGCCACACAAAGATGGATTTTGCATTACCCAGGATTGTGAATAGGAGAAAAATAATTTTTTTGTAGTGAAGCTGAACATGCGGCGCAGTTGAAATTTCACCCCATGACTTTAGAGCTGGTATCAGCAAATTCTTTGGCCACCCATCAAGAAAGGCAAGAGAAAGAAACCACCTTGGAATTGTTCCTGGCTGAGTGCTAAGCTGACCAAAGATGTGCACTACAGAGTTCACAGATAATACATGAATTCGGCATTTTTAAAAAGGCTGCTACCACAGGATGGCATAAGAAGCTATTTAAGTATTTATTGACACAACACAACATTTACTTGGTTGAAGGAATGTATGAATCACTACAAAGCATTATTTTGGAATGGATTTGCACTCCCATAATGTTTCCATCCCATACTGCCAGCTATTTGAAGTGTACCACTGTGCTTTTATTAGCTGTTTTGAATGGGCTTTCAAAACTGACACCCACTGTTGCAGCACACAAAAAGGCCTTTTAGAAGGGCATTGGTAATGTTTTAGTGTGAAAAGACATTATAGCCTTGCCCCCTCGTTTTCCTTCTTCTCCATGGCTAAATGACTGCTCTTCTGAGTGGGGCTGGCACACCTAATGAAGGGGAAGATCAGTATAAAAGAAGATGGCTTTACAACCATATTTATTAAAAAGTCGTCTGTGCTCTTCTTTGGTATCTATCAGTTTACATGGGAAAGACTAGATGTAAACAAGAGACACTTTGTGGGGGGAACTCCCCTGAAATTTGTTGTGGGTTTTTTTGTATTTTTTATTTTGTAATATTGAAAACATGGAGATCTAACAGATATACCAAATTCTATATTTTGTAAATTATATATAAATTAGAAGGCAGGCTGTCCACACCAAGGTGTGGGAGGAGGTGTATATAACCTGTAGACTTTTGTGTAATTTTTTTCTGTGTAATACTCTGAACACAGACTTGGCAGTTTTCAGATTATCACTATACAATCAACCAACAACAAACAGGTGAGTTTTCAGGCTGAATCAGATGCATTTTAAAATGAAAATCCAGAAAAATCTACAACCCCAAAGAAGAGGAAATACCCGCAGTAGTCACAGAATTGTTCCGTGCAGCGTTCCAGCGGAGGGTGGCGGCTTCCCAATGGAAACGGGACCTTTGAGTTTTAGCTACTGAGATGGTATCAAACATGTCAGAGAGAGCTCTAATCAAATCTTCTAACCCTTAACAAGAGCTCTTGTGAGAAAAGGAAAAAAAGCTCTTTGAACTTTCATTTTAAAAAATCATTTTTCATAGATGGTCTTAATAGAATCCTGCTGATCTGAGAGTTGTCTGACATTGTAACTGCCATGTGACATTACAAGGAACTATGTGCTGCAGCATTGAGTTTACTTTCATGTAGTAAGCACTTATTTAAACTGATTCACAGATTTTCAATTTTCAGGAATTAGGTGATCTTCAAAACAGATTATGATGGCAAGTGTGTATACGAGGTGGTTGACCTTAAAATAGTGCCATTGATACTGTGTTGGGCATATTTATCACTAGTGGGGGGGTTTCTGAATAGTTCACTGTTATCATTTATGTACCTTTTCTAACTATGAAAGAAAAATCCCTTGATATTTTATTAAAAAAAGAAAATTATTTTAAAAAAGCTATATTTTTTATATTCTATGAGGGGAAAGTTTTGATATTGAATTTGGCTAGCACTAAAAATTACTCCAATCTTTTGACATTTAATAAACTCCTTTTCCACTCTTCTCAGGGCAGAATTATTGTAGTGCTCACAGCATGATTGCACTATGGTGGTGGCGATTTCTCTTTCCTACTCGACAATGAGAATAAGTGAAAATCCATGGACCTGTCTTAATTAATTTGCTCTATTGCTAAGCATGACCCAAGCATTAAGCCATTTAAACATGAGCTTAAATGGCATCTCCCCCTTCCTTCTCCCTTCCACTAGGAAACATCTCTGAAAAGTATAGTATATTGACTTCTGTAAAACTGCCAAGTCTGCCCTTGTACTATACTTTTGCTCCTTTACATCTTTCCTGGTTTGCAAAATAAACTTAAGTTGCATCACGGTGTTATGCCTTTCTCCCCTCCTCCACCTTCCATCCCCTTTGTCCCTCACTGAGTTTCATTTCCTTCATGCCATACACTTGATTTTAGGTTTGCTTTCTGCTTTCCAAAAGTCTGCAGTCTTCTTAACTTTTGATTCACCTTATGAAGTTGTGTTGTCAATGAAATTTCAAGTCCCCAGTATCTCTAGCTGTGATTGTTGACAGTGTGTCATGATCATTTCAAGGGGTATTCACACACTCTTTACTCTGGATCTTGCAAAAATGGATACAGTTATGATTTCCCATGGAAATTGAAATCTATTTAAGTAATTTAACTATATTAAACACTGTTTCACTGGTAATGTGTCTCTGTTTTATTTTAGCTGCAGCTGGCTGGCGGGATGAGACTTAAGTTGTGTAGGAGATGCTGGATTTGCAAATAGAAACATCCAGGTCTTGTCTGGCACTGATGGATGCCCTGGTCCTTTGTGCTGCCTCATTATGGAGCCCCAAGGGCTTGGGTACCCAGCAAACATCCCCTGTGTCCTTCTTGTGCTCCCAACTGCCCCTGGAATCAGTCTCAGGGCAACTGACAAAATACACTGGCATAACTGAACAGCTGAAATTTGTGTGTGTCCTATTTAGAGAAAAGAGTTTGAATTTTCAAAAGCACATCACCTAACAAAGAATTCCCCAGGTACCTCAGTACTTGTCATCTCAAGGACACTGGAAGGAGACAGCAAGCACTGCTGCCAATGCAACATTCTCAATCTTTACATGTAAAAGTAAACACTACATGTGACTGTACCAATTAACAGGAGCCTCAGGTAGAGCTGAGAAACAAAACCCTGCAGCTTCCAGCTGACTTCTTTTAGTTGAGAAGACATTACACAGGCAGCTGAAAATCAAATGCCCTACAATGTTATAAGTTAGGAGGGATTTTATGAGTGTACTGAGAACACAGCTGCAGGAACAAAAAGCCATGAAGTATTTAAGGTATCAGTCTTTATGAATATTGGCTGAGAAATATTTAATACTTTCTGTGCTCTCCTAAATAATCATACAGCAGTTTAGGACATTGCCTGATGTAAGCAACTTTTTTAAACTATCTGGAGAAGGGCATTCCCCCAGGGAGGGAAGGCAGGAGTCTCCGATGCTGTGCCCTCTCATTTCAATTACTGTACGCAGACTGGCTGTATAGTTTTCCCCAAATGCATCTTTTTCCCACCCAAAAAGCATTTTGATGAGTTTTAAGGTGTTTAGCCACTTCTCCCCAACACAGATCTGGCTACATCAAGTATCTGCCTGCACTTAATAAAATGATACATTTGAGACACACTGAATTTCTTAGCTGTGTCCTGCACTGCAAGTATCTCCAGCCTGGCTGTTTATGTGTTACACAACAGCCACAGACACCAACACCTGGCCAAGAAATATGCCCAGAGGCAAATATTTTCATTCTGTTAAGTTTCCCAACTGCTCCTCAGGGCACCATCACTTCCAGACTGAAGTTTAGGAGTTGTCAGCGAGAGCAAGCTTGGGATGCTGCTGGGAAAAGGGCAGCTCAGCTGTTTTAAAGCTGAGAAAACTCAAGTTTCCCTGCTCTTGACCCACTTTGTCCTTGCAACTGAAGGAGCAAGTAGGCTCTGGGGAGGTGGGGGAAGACTGAGAAAATTGAATTTCAGGCTGGATGGGGGGCAGGAGCAGCAACATTTTCCTGCCATTTGGAGCCAGATAGTTTCCTGTAAAAAGCATAGTTATATATTTTCTGTCCCTGAGCACCTCTCAGTCCCTGCCTGCCCTGCACTTGCTTGCAGTGCAGGGGAGGTGGCTGCACTGCTGTGGCCAGCCCTGTCCCCTGGCTCCCCTGGGCCCGGAGGGGCGGCTGGGGCAGCATGGCACTGGCATTCCAATAAAAAGCTCCAGGGGACAGCAGCTGCACTCAGCTTCCCTGTAAGCAGCTGGCCCCAGAGATCTTTTAACAGAGAATTTCAGATGCAAATAACGATTGCCATCTACTGGAAATGGCATTATACACCTACCTTTGTAAGTCAGGCAAGCCTTTGGTCATTCCTTCCTGAAAGCAAATACAGTGACACCTCATTGAAAGATAAACACTCTATTGTGGATGTTGGATGAACCCATTCCAACCTTCAGGAGGTCTTTATAAATACAGCATGAAATGGGCTCTGCTTCTACCAAATCCCACAGAACAATCAAGCAACCATGAATGGCCATCTGCACTTCACACTAAAGTAAAGCCTGTTGTCCAAGATAGTAATCAGCTTTCCTAAATTCATCTTCCTAAGTCTGGTGACTCAAGTACCTGGTAAAATCAGCAGGGAAGCCCCTGCCTGACTGTTGAGTTTGTGTAAGCAAAAAGGAAATCCTGAGAATTTCCAATAAATTTTCACCTCCAACCTGGCCTGCTATATCTTGGTTCTGATCTCACACCAAGATGTCAGCAAGTTCTAATATTACAAACTCAAACATGCTAAGAAGCCATGTTTTTAGCACCTAGTAATACCACATAATGAAGAACAGTCACACTCATTAACTTTTCATTGTGAAATTGGATTTTTATCAGTGCTATAAAAACAGGCAAACAAAACTCCAACTGTTTTCTGTTACACTGGCAGTTGCATTTGTTCATTATACCTGCTAATCAGCAATTAGTTTAATGCCAGCATAACTGGAATGGAATAATGGCTCCAGATGCTATGACAAAGGAAGTTTTCATTCCTTAAAAATGGATCTTTGGGAATAGCAGGAAGGGACGGTGCCTCAGAGAAAACAAAATTCTCTGCCAACATATAAACCAAAGAAATGATGCAACAAAAAATTCTGTATGTGCAGAACAACCCGAGTTAAAATCTAAGCAATACTTAAGGCATTCATAGCAACTTCCCTGCCTATCAATGGAGGTCAAAAGACAGGTATAAGGGTACTTCTAGACACTATAAGCAAAATAAAACCTGGTTTTATACTTAAAAACATAATACCTCTATTTTTTAATCACTGATTTTAAATGGTAAAGGACTGCTCTTCACCTTTTCAGAATGGTTCACTGGACACTACTACAAGCAATTCTTGGTGCTAGTAAGGGCTGTTTGCCAGTCATGCTCATAAGCACCTTCTTCTTCCCTCTCTCAGTGGGGAGGGAAGAGAATTAACTGCAAAGCACCAACCCTGGAGCCTGCACACCAAGGGGTCTCCAAAGGCTTCACCTCAGACAGCAGTCTGGGACACACCACTTCCACTGCAGTTTCATTCTCTAATTCTTCTTGCTTCTAGTATGCACAATTTTCTTAACTAATACTCCATCTATTTAAAAAGAAAATAAGATATCCAGTTCCTATTTTCTTGGTCATAAAATCTGCACTAAACTTATTAAAAACATAACATTTTGGTATGAAATGCCCAACAAAATTTGCCTGGGCCAACATTTCACAGCACAGAAAAGTTTTGTCATTTCTTAAATCCAGCAACACAAGGGCATTGCAACCTCTTTGCCATTAAGGCTTGATTACAACTTGTAGATAAAAACTTACATCTATTTGTACATTATAAAACATCATAAATAACTGTCATAAAAAATAAGACTCCAGTGTAAGTGATGGTGGTGCTGTATGGTTGGCTGGAGTTTGCTGGTTGATTCACCAGCTTTAGGAGCATACAATTGTTCTCTCAACTAGATCACAGAGGTTTTATCCCAGCACAAAAACACCCAACCCATAAATCCAAAAGAATCAACACAATCCCTGTATTTCTTGTTTCAGCTAATCAGACTAATTTATTATTTTCCTGTCACCAGTTGTCTGTCTCAGGTTTGAGCTAGTTATTCATCCATTTCTGAAAGTAAGGAAGAACATATAAAAAGAACAGCATTCCAACAAGTACAAGTCACTCCATTTACTCACCAATCTGTTCTCTTTCAACCCTTCCAAACACATGAAGTGTGTGAGAAACCTGGTTAGTAGCAGCAGAACTTTTTGAATAATTACAAAAAATTAACCCTATCTACATACATCAATTTCAAAGAATAATTAAAAGAAAATAATAAATGAAAACACATTAAAGAACTTACAGCATAAGACAAAGCACCATGGGTGAAGCTGATCCCTAGAAACTGAGTTTCCAGGTTACATTTTAATTAAGAAAACATTCACATATATGTCAATGTGAAATAAAACATTCAAAAGTTTAATATCTTACATATGCCACATCTAGTTTGCTAATATGCAATAGCATTATTATTACTTATTTAGCCTATTCCCTACTGCCTCACAAAGGCAAAACTGACCTTGGAAGTGAAAAGCTTGCACAATATGCAGAACATACTTTACACATTCCTCCATTAATGTACAAGTGTGCTTCCACATTATCATCAGATAATGTGATCATGAAATACCGTAAGATAATTCCACATCAGATTATCTCCATAAATGTATGAATGAAGCTTTTTTTATGCCACCAGTCATATTCTACATACATTTCACTGCTTGGATATACTTCACTTTCCTCCTCTAGTCCCATATTCTTTTGTGTCCTTTTCAAGAAAATAAAAAAATAATTTAAAAAAGGTTCAACCACCAAGCGTAGAATGTCCACAGGCATCTTACATTGATTTATTAAAAAAAAAAGAAAAAAAAAAAAAAAAGCCCCAATCAGACAGCTTCTTCTTTTGGAGAACAGCTTTACATTCCTGAGAGTAACTACTGGAACAAGACTTGGTCTCACTGTTCCAGGACTTGTCAGACATTGTAATCAGGGGACTTTCCCTGCGCTTGTCGCAGTCGGATTTGTAAGGTAGAAAAAGCTCCCACAGTCACATGGAAGAAGAGCTGCCACAGGTTGCGCAGTTCATACAGGTACATGTTACACAGGCAGATCAGCCCAAAAGTCAGGAAGGACTTGACATTCCTCCAGCCTGTGTAGTACATAAATAGGTAACACTGTCAGGAAATAAAAAAGAAATCCAGTTACTTCATGGCAAATAACTTCTACTGAAGAAAAATTATCTGGTCATTGAAAAATTACAGCCCAAACCAAGGAAAAGTCTGAATCAAACATGGAAGAACAGTATCAATTCAGCAGTCATAGAAGGATGAAGAGTACCTGATATCAGTACAAGGTTACATTTGCCTTGCATTAAACCCTGAGAACAATTCATTCGTAATAATTAATTACAGCCTGCAATGAGTGGCCCATGACTAAAGACAGTGGATGTTCCTGGCAATCTCTGGTCAAAATAAACTCTGTTCTACTCAAGCAGAGGAGAAGGAACACAAGAGAAGTCTTCAAGAAAGCAATGGAAAGGACAGGCACAATACCAGGGCCCCAGAGCTCAGCACAAGGCAATCCCCCAGACTTGTCCCAGTGTCCTGCCAGGGGTGATGCTGAGGGTTTCCTGGCAGATGCAGAGGCCCACAACCACTGCCCTGCTTCAGCTGCTTCACATTTGGAGAGAGACACAACTGCTGTCCTGTAATTATACCACATTTTAGGCAATGTCTGCACACTGTCGTGGAACACAGTCTGTCAGGACTGCCCACAGTCCCCTACTCAGCCCTCTTCCTACTCTAACTGGAAATCTGTTCAAGTCTTTTGTCTCAGTTTTCATCTCTAAAAGAACACAGCTTTTACCCAGACATTATTTTTATTTCTTCTATTGTTTGAACCAGTCCCTTAACTGCTACAAAATCAGAAAATTCCTTTGCCCCTTCCCTGGATTCAGGTAATTCCTGCTGAAGGAAATTTTTTTCTGAGTTTTAAGGTAGATAATAATAGTACTTATGCTTACTTTCTCTTACAAATCTGTTCCCAGTGGATTTATAACTATGGTCACACAGATTTAACAACATCCATCATCAGATTATCTAAGTGTCATTTCTGTTCTTCCTGGGGATTTATCAGTCAAAAAAACTCCACTTAATTTTCTTTTCATTTTTCATGTTCCTCAAAAAAGGGCAACTGAACAATACAATTTATTGAGGTTACTTTATATTCTATTTGAACTCTACCACTTTGTTATAAAGCATGCATTTCCACTGCAAATGTGGCTGAGAGCAGCACAGCTACTTGCAGTGTCTGGATATCTAAATATTGTCAGAGAGGTGAGCACTGGCATTATCAGTAAGATTTGTATGTCCTTCCTCCAAAGGAAAGTAAAACTAGAGATTAATAATCTGCATGTTTCAGAATCTAGAGAGATGTATTCTGAACCTGCTTGGCCATTTTGAGCAGAGTAAATGCAACCTACTTGTGCTGACAACTTCACAAATCATATCTAAAAGAGCAATTAGTTGGTACTGGTATCTCAGCAATAAGAATTCAGATCATTTCCTAGTGTTGTCACTTCCACTGACAATGTATGAACAAGTGTGACTGCTTCCAAGATTAAAATAAGAGTCAGGATATGCTTCATCAAGATGATTAATAAAGGCTTGAAAACAGTAGTTTAAGAATGTTACTGTAACATGATGTCACATGACTGAATTTTACTGAAGAACTGTCTTAAATGAATTCTGAAGTGGATTTTTCATTGGTCTAGCTCTGAACTACTGGATGTGCCCCTTACAGAACAGATGAAAAGGCCAAAAACAGTCAGAAGGCCAAAACAATGCATCTTTAACAGCTTACTATACAAAGTACTGGTATGAAACTCCTGAGGGTTGTTTTTCTACTACTAAAGGGAAGTATTATCATGCAAGTGTTATACTGAGCATGCTTTTATGGAGAAGGCTCCTCTGTGCTACTTCAGAGAAGATTTTTTTTTTTTTTTTTTTTTTTTTTAATGAATGTTCAGAGATGACTGAAGGCTCAGATTCTGATACTTTGCACTTCTGGTACAACTGAGGCAGTTGTTGCTTTTTCTTCTTTATAAAAGACTAGAAACTATGAAGCAACATTAGACATGTCAGTGAGTCTAAAACTTCATATTATACTTAAGTCCTGTTCTTTTGCCTACACATCTGAGTTACAAATACTTCTTGGGAACTAGAGACACACTGCTGTGTAGTTATTAACTGAACAAGACAATACGGCACAATGGATGTCTGGTGGGTGAATGACAGTGAAATGTGCTGTCATACAACAGAGGGAATTAATGTCCTGAGCTCTTAACTGTAGCCAAAGAACATCAGACCATGCCAGAGAACCAACATCCCTCAATTCTGAAAACTGACCAATCACATATTACAGAAATTATACCAGAGGTGGGAAACAGAGTTTCAACAGATCTATTTTAAATATTAATAAAAAGCCTACATTCCAAGTTGCATGGAGTCTTTCTTTCAGACTTTCTTTAAAGCTCTGTTCAAGGCAAACAGTGGAAGAAAGATGTCTCAATGGACAGACATGAATACTTCATAAAGAATAAGGTTTCCAGTTGGGGAGAGGAGGGGGGAAAAGTGTATTTTTTTATACAAAAAAAGAATGGAGGAGCTCTACCTTATCTGATATGGAACAGACGATTGGCATGGAAAATTAACACCAATCTAAATTATTTAAGGCAGAAGTTGATAGAAAGTCAACAAGTGCTGGAGAACACAAGTCGCATTGGGACACTTTGCTAGAGATAAATTGTAGAGAATGAAGATTACAGATAACCTGGACAAAAAAAAAAAGACTGATAGAAAGGCATTTTCTTATATTATGTCTGACACAGTACTAAACAATGGCCCACAGAAACATGTAAAAACTGCATACTCCACAAGTCTAAGATTAAAAGTCAAAGTAATTATAATAGCAGCAACTAAGCATGAGAGACATAGACATAGGTTAATCTAACAGCAGTGTCACTGAATGACAGATGCCAGTGGGCACCTTGCTATAAATTATAAAGGAAAGTCAGATTCAGATGCAGAAATAGAAAACCGACAGAGATGAAAAGCAAGAAGTGTCAGGCAGAAAAACAGTGAAAAGTGGCCACAAGCTTTGAAAAGGAAGGAAATGCACATTAAAGTACCAAGTGAGGAAAATTCTGGGGTGCAGTGCTTAGGTATTACTGTATTTACTTCAAATCTGCCCAAAGGGAAGAAGTAGTTAGCTGTTTATTCAGATGGTTAACTCTATTTGAACTATGAAACTATTATTTCAAGAAAATAATATAACCTCCACTGCTTGTGACTTTAGAGATAATTGTCTTAAATGTCTTAATCATCCAGCTGGAGAAAAAACGCCAGCAAACAGAAGCTTTTTGTATTAATCTACTACTACAAGATAACTTATGATTAATGAAAAAAAAAAAAAAAACAGAGCAGAAAATATTTTTTTGTTATCACCCTATTCAAGTATCTGTGACATTTAAGAAAACATGATGACACTTATGCATGACTTGGTAATGTTTCTAAACTCTAGTGAATTATGCAAACAGAAGAACACACCTGGTACAAACAGGCTGCGGTTCCAAGAAAAAATGCAATAACATAGCTGAAATCTTCACCTTCATTCTGCAAGAATAAAGCAAAAAGCCATGTTTTACAATAAAACAAGTGAAATACCAGCCATTTACAGTATGAAAGTTATGAATTATTGCATGTTAAAATAGTTTCGCACAGGGACTTAAAGCAACTCCTTTACCACACTAAACTGACAATTAGGACTAATCAGTGCTTACTGATATGTCTGCAAAAAAATCATCATCTGGAGTCTGACCAAAATGTGCATTCATGACAAACAACTCTTGCCAAGATTTTCAAAAGCTTTAAAGATGTCCAGCTCTAACACGGGATATTTACCTTCTCCAGATGCCTTTGAAAATTCAAGTCTAAACACTGGTAACTACCTTTAACAACAACTTCATAGAATTATGCCTTCCTAAAGTTTCACAAAATGGAAATTATGTAACAGGAAAGGACCCAAACTGGCCACTAGGGTGGGGTAAAACTCTGCACAGAGAATAAGGAAGGCAGCTCTGTGCTCGTGCAGTGACAGCTAACAGCAGCAGAGGAATTTATCAGAGACTGAGAAAAGAGGGTTCTCTTGAAGGGAAGATGGAAAAATTTACTTGAAGTGACAGATTTTTCTACTATGTGTTTAAAAAACAAAACAAACCCTTTAACTTATTCAAACGAGTTGTTATAGTTCCTACAGAGCTGAGCAGAGTAAAATTTCCATGCTCAATGACTATTCTAACTGCATTTCTAGCAAACATCTGCAACCGCCAAAACCTTCCAAGTAATACAATGGACACTCATGCAAATGTTTGTCCTTGAGAGCAAATATCACTTGAGAAGATGGTGGTCCACCCACAAGGACAACTTGTGTCTGCTGAGAGTGCATTTCCATGTCCTGTGCTGACCAGGAAAACTTTGCATGTCTGCACACAAAAATTACATCCACAATGCAGTAACTTCTACCCAGTCTGTAAGTCTTTGCCCCAGTGTCACTGCACATTTGGTGGAGTATAGTTACAGATTGTAACAGAATTTTATTAATACCCAAATAAAACCACTGATTATGAAGCAAACAGTAATTCAGAGACACGATTTTGAATGACTTCTCAGAACTCGTTCCATTAATTGTGTTTTGGATTACTTCTCCCTAAACCTTGTGGATTTTTCCATAATAAAGTAAATTAAGAGAAATTTTAATGGATTTTTAGTGTGCCTCATTTGTCAGAAATTAAAATTATCTTCCATCTGTACTGCAATCTATTACCTCCAGATGCAATAACATAGACAATAAAATTAACTGGATGTCCTGTCATCACTTAAATAGATTAATCTAACATTTATGTTCTTCTTTAAAAATCAGCTGCAGAAAGGTAACAAAGTAAGTTTTAGCAACATCATGCTGACAAATCTGTTCAGTACTATTTGTACTATAGCATACTTCAAAATCATTCCTATAAACTGAGAGAATTGTGCATAACACAGAAAATCCTAATTAGAGATAGAGATGCAGGTTCACTTGGTCTTTCTTTAAAAAACAAAGAAAGACAACTCCGAAAGAAGGACCTGGCATAGAACATTTTCATTAATCTTGTTCATCTATCCACTAGTCTTCCCAAAATGCTGAGACTCAACAGTACTGTTTATTCAATCTTTACATATATCAATACTATGCAAGATAACTGGAACACAGGTATTCTTCTTTACCTTATTTCCCTAAAAAAAATCTATTAGGTATCAAAAAAATTGTAGTTGGCTGCTGAAAGGCCTAGAGACCAAGACTTACAAGGAGCAGCTGAGGAAATTGGGGCTGTTTAGCCTGGAGAAGAGGAGGCTTGGGAGAGAACTTACTGCTCTCTGCCACTACCTGAAACGAAATTGTAGCAAAGTGGGGTTTGGGCTCTTCTCCCAGGTAACAGTGGGTAAGATGAGAGGAAATGGCCTCATGTTGCATCAGGGGAAAAATTTCTTCACTGAAAGGGCTGTCAAGCTGCCCAGGGAAGTGGTTGAGTCATCATCCCTGAAGGAATTTAAAAGCCTTGTAGATGTGGCAGTTTGGAACATGGTTTAGTGAACTTAGCAGTGCTGGGTTATGGTTGGACTCAGGTCTTTTCCAACCTAAATGACTCTATGAAGTCCAGATATGTTTAAATAAAAATACCTACCAGCCAAGCAAGAGGATTACTATTTTCTCTCAGAAAACTTCCATGGGGTTTTTAGTTTCTATATCTATCACCACAATAACAGCCACTAAATTGTAAGGAAGTCTTTGTTCTTATTTTGTGGCAGCATACATGAACTTTCTGGGCATGCCTGCCAAGTACTACCAGCATATTCACCTGAATTGCTTGAAAGCATAAGCCATTATTAGTGACACTGTAGCACCTGTGGGAATACAACCAGCACAAGAAATGGAATAGAAAGAAACTGAAAGGCTACAGGGAGAGTCATAGGAGAGATTTTACAGAAAAAAAATGCGTTTGAGGGAGGTTGTTTGGTGAGGGGAGCTTAGAAGAAATTACTTGACAATTTTCTGACACTGATCCTTTCAATACACAATGAGAAAAAAGGTTTATTAAATACAGACAAAAAAGTACAAAAGTTCTCTAAAAAATGACTTTACAAAACCTGTTTAGATTCCCGCTCTGTGGACTTTTCAAAAAAAACTGACCAGATTTTCAGAGCTGCTCATCATTTCACTCAAGTGTTTTTAAATAGCATCTATAGAAATTAAACACCTCATACCCTGGCATAAATTTAGAAAACAGAACATTACGTTCACATCCTCACTGCTACCAAGGTACCAGGGAAGGAGTTGGCCACCCACCTTCCACTGCTGTTGAAACTCACAGCCTTGATGAATGAGGCAGCACACTCAAGGAGGATGCACCGATCACAAATAATACAGGTTTTGTAACAGAGGCCTGACCTCACAAACAGTACTTTTGAAATAACCTGGCACAACTTAGCTCATACAGAATCTTCTAAAACGAAAATTGTGGTTGCTATGATGCATAACTTCTAAATTTATAAACATGTACAATACCTGGATAAGGCTTTCTATGGCATGGAAGCCACGGATTAAATTCAAAGCTCCACATAACAGACTAAGCACAAATGAGACAATCCCTGGCAGAGTCACAGGTTCCAGACGTTGATTAGGAGCTGCAAAGCAGAGCCAAAGAAGATATCAAAGGTCAAAGCAATAGCTTCAGAAATTCAATAAAATAATAATCTCATTTGTCAGTGGTTTCTAGCTCAAGAGATCGCTGAAGCAAACCAGAAAATGTTATTTCTGTTTTCTAAAAAGACAAAACATTGTAAATGTTTTAGCACAAGGTTTAGCAAAAAGTAAACTTTCCTCCAGTTCACAGATGTAATTGTCTTGTTATATTTATTCTTTATCTCAATAGGTTCCATTTGTTCAGTATGGTACTGCTGGCTGCTCAAACATGCCAGGAAATCAAAAGTAAAAGATGCACTTTCTACTGAAATCTGTCCATAATCAGTAACCAGCTAATAAGTCACATACTTAAGAGCTTCTCTCACAACCTCCACTCTTCTTTAACACCAATGCATTAGTGAGATGTTGAGACTGATTTAGCTTGTTTGATGAACACTGAGGCAAAGCTATCACAGTCCCCTTCCTTAAAACACAGTGTGTGCTACCAAAGACACACATGAAGGGACAGCTCTGAAACTCAGCTGGCATCTACACCACAATCTTATATGGACCTTCCAGATTGAGCTTAGCTTCTTACAAGTAAAACACATTAAACTAAAACACTCCTTCTTTCCACGCATACCCGCTCGTTCAAGCTTATCTAGGGTCACAAATATGTAACAGTTATGTATGTTCCTCATTACTGTCCCTTTCCATAATGAGTAACAGAAAGCAAATGTGAAAAAAACAATGCAAAACTCTTAACAGTCTGGGCGACACTGGGATAACAATGGGACTACTGAGCTGTACTCAAATCATTCTGTTCAAATCAACCAAGTGTGAAGATGTGAACAATGAAGTTAATGAACTGTAACATTAATAGAGAAGGGGTGTCAATCCCGGTTGTTTGTATTGCACAGATGCAGGAAAAAGGTTTTTCAAACAGTTTATGAAGTTACAGAACCTAAAAAAGCCCCAACAAAGGCTATTTCACATTGATAAGCAGACAGGGCTGTCTAATTAAGAGTGTACAATAACACAAAAATACACAGGATGAGTTCAGTTAATTAATTTGTGCTGAATTTAATAGTGTATAATCAGTTGGGTTGTTTTTTTAAACAAAAGCAGAACCCATGTTTAACTTTGAGAACTCACTGCTTTTCTAACTGTAGGGTACATTACTCCTCAGCAATCACTCAGTTAAGGTTAGATAGGCTAGATGTGCTATTTGCATACCAAACCACTCTTTTTCAATGACTCCCAACTGGTTGTTTTGTTTTGGCTTTTTTTTAAACCATCTCATTTAGAGAGTGGAAAAAAGCTGAGGGTTTATGACTGGTTTTAGCCAATAGTAATTCATTCCATTAACTGGTGGATAAAATTAGTTCACTGCTCTCCACTTGCAGCTCTCCAGAAAACCTCCTTTTCCCCATGTATTGAGTAACTTAAAATCATTGTGTGCTAAAACAGCATTTAAAACACCTCTTTGAGAATCACTTGGAGGAAAGTAAAGAGTCTGGTCAGCTAAATCAACACAGTCTATGAAGGTTCACAAAACAGTAACTTCTCGATTGTTAAAATATTTATATATATATATATATAAATATATATATATATATAAAGGACATTATGTACCATTACTAATGTCATTAAACTCTCCAGGTCTTAACAAATTTTATTGTTACAATCAAAGCAACAAGAGTAATGTATATACAAAAAGATGAAGGCAAAACCAAAGAATGAAGAAGGAATGTCAGAGAAGGCAGGGTAAAGTACAATTGACTTCAAACTGGTACATCCATCAATCCTAGAAATAATACTAAGTGCCATATCAAAAATTCTCAGTTCAAATAAAGCACAAATTTTGTTTAATGTTTTTTTAATTTAATGTTGACATTTACATAAAAATTCAAAAATTTACATGGTATGAGAAACTACATTACTTGTAAGAAAGTTTATTTAAACCTAAAATGTAAAAAAAAAAAAAAAAAAAAGCACAGAGTATACCATCAAGCAAAAAGTAACTTTGATCTGACAATTGTTTCTTCACTGAAAAAAAGCTCAGAAAACAGTAATTTTATCCTAACGTGAAACATCACACATCAGCATGCTGTGACCTTATTTCTAATGCCTGCCAACACCTACATGTACCTTTGCAGGAAGATTCCCTCCATAATCTGCACTCTTTATGCTTCCCACATGCAGAATTTCCCCTATTCCTCACTGCACTGCACAACTCTGAGGGAAAAGGGCTGCTACTGCAAGCACTGCCAGCACAGCAGGCCTGGACTCCTCTCCCCGTTACACACCCAGTTACAGCGGGAGCAAGGGAGAGCCTGTGCTCCCCCCCACGGCTCAAGCTAGTGCCTCCAACTCTGCCATTCTGCACAACAAAACAAGATTTGCATCCACCTAACTTCCCACCTCTGTATGCTCTCCAACTTCATGTAACACAGTTCACTCCAGAAAGTCCTACTTTTAACAGTACAGCATATTCAGGAAATTCCACTAGGCAAAACATCTTTTTGTGAGAATCTTTTTGCTCTGTCCTTAGAGCAAAGGAGAAACTTGTAAGTCCAGCCAACTGAGTGGGCAGCAAACATCCAGATAAAGTTCTTTTCAAGGGTGGAGACAAGTGATGAGTGTAAAGAACTACAAAACCATTAGCAGACTTTCCAAAAAAGACACTGTTATTCAATAGCATCTAAAATGTGAAGAGCTGAAGAAGTAGCAAAGTGCCAGCTTCTCATAACGTACAGCCCTTTGATGGTGAGTTTCTACAGCAGCTCAAGGAAGGAAGTGAATAACTGAACAGAGATCTATGGAATTCAGAGGAAGAAGAAAGTTAAAAGCAACTGAAAAAGAAACAGAACAAAAATGACATGGAATGAAAAGGGGACAATAGAATTTCGTCCGTAAGAAATTGTGGAAAGGTAAGTAAAAAAAATAGACAATCACCTGCCAATTATTGTTGAATCTTCTTTTTTAGTTAAAAGGGAAATGGTCCCTATGTTTTTTAATTTAGGTCTATATTACCTTCCAACACTCTTACTCAAAAAAGTCATAAAACCCCCATCTCCCACTACATGGACAACTTTTAAAAAACAGCCAATTTTGACATAGGCTAAGCTCTCTCATGCTTATTGCTTTTTCCAATATTCATAGTTAACCAGCTGCCCCTTCTGCCACCATAACCCTTTCCACAAAGCAGGATTACACAAGAACATTAAGAGCAAACAACAATATAAGAATTAAAAGTGGCAAAAGAGTGGTATCACAGCATTACACACCTTTAAAAAGAGCCCACACATGTAAAAAGATGACAAAGCTATGTACAGTGCTGCTTGGATTATTCCACTCTTTTAAACCATTTGAATACCTTCACACTTTTCCTTTAATAATTTTCCTAACTCTAACTCCAATAGTGTTAAATTGCTAATACAGAGATTGTAAGCTATTTCTACACTGTCTCATAGCACCTGGAATTCACAGAATCAGGGCCCCAGAGTACAAACAGGGCACCCTACTGGTTTTGTTTGGTTTTCATCTTCCATAGAAAGCAGTCTTCAATCGTCTAGAGTAATCCTCATGAGTAAGTACATAATAAGGATAATATACTGGCAAAAAGATCCTATTAATATATACATATACATAAACTGCACAAAATCTCATTTATTACAACACTGCAGGATTGTTTAGATTTACAATTGTAATTCTATGATTTATGATTGCACCTGACACTGTAAAGTGAACAGCATCAGTGTGTGCCTGCTCAGGATAATTTATTGACAGAAGTACTTTTGGAAAAAAAAGAAAATATATTAAGATCAACACTTCCTTTCATTCTATTTATGATTTTACTTCACTAAACTTGGAGGATTGAAATCAGATGATGTCAGTATCACATGTGGAGCCCATGTATCAGCATAAGGATTTGGCATTTTGTTTCTGTCCTGCTGGGAAACATCTGAAGATGGGACTCAAACCCATTCAGAGGATTCACTTAATAGCACAAACCTTTAATGCAGCTCAACCCCACAATTCCACATTTACCTCCTACATGAAGTAAATTAAAGTTTAAAAAAATTAATGACTACTTAAATTAATTTGGCAGTTTTATACAAAATTGCAATTTTTAATGTTGTACATAAGGCACGTTTTAACGTTGTACATCAGGCACACATTTCAGAGAGTGCATCTTTTAGCCAGCACAGCTCTTTGGATTTTCACCATTGCAAAGGCTTCCTGAAGAGATGCTTCTCCCTCCAGCTGCTCTAACTCCTGACATTGCTCTCAGCTTATGTCAACACTGAGTCTTACTGGGCAGAAATATAAAAAAATTTCAGAAATTTTAAAAGGTCAAAAAATAAAAATTGTCTTCTTGTTAAGTGCTTATTTTCATTTACAGGGTTTTTTTTCTTCAATGAAGCAGGCTATTGAACAGAGCCATTTCTTCCTCTGAGTGCCTCAGGAAGGTGAACATTTGGAGCAAGAGACAAAACAGACACCTCATCTAAAATACGCATAAGGTCACAACAGCTTTATGTTTTAGAAACATGAAAAAAGCTTTTTTTTAAAGAAAAGAAAAATTGAATTTTGCTGCATCTGTCTCATTTAAGGATACAACAACAGAAGTCTGGAACTTACCTGCAGATATCTTACCAGTACCTTTATACTCCCCCACAGGCATATGAGAGAAGCCATTGGCTGAACCAAGTTCTGACACAGAAATTTGATATGGTGGTCTCAGTTTGATTTCAGTCTGCATATCAGCAAGATTCATCTTTGTTGACAAAGAACGTGTGTTGTTGTATCTCTGTTTGGTCCTCTGAATGAAATTATCTGTGCAAAATTTAAAATAAAGTATTTTTCTATGGACTTTGTTAATTACATAATCCAAGACCATGCAGCTTTTCAGTTCACAAACTGAAATATATTGTTTGAAATATTTGTATTTATCTTGGATTTTTAATGCTATTTCTGTTTTGTGCCTAATACATCATGGGTTATTTACTTCTGCAGTTAAAATAAATTAAGCTCTAAAAATATAAGTATGTAATAACTGAATAAACTAATGACTTTTCATTGCATGAGACTGAAAGCATTTCTAATACAATGGATTTACTGTACTTATTCTAATTTAGTAAATATCCTTATGAAAAAACTACGTTGTGGAAGAAAAAAAGTGTTCATAGAAATCTTCACAAGGAGGACAGTAATGTCACACAGAAATTGTCATTAACTGAATTATAGACAGGAATTAACCAACTGGAGTATCTTCCCCTGTGTATCTAAAATTGCAGTTCTCTTTGCTTTAATGTGTTTCATAAGAATATCTAATTACAGTAATTTCTAATATATAGTATTAAAGCAACATAAATTAATAGAATTCATAACAGCTGTTATCTGGTATATATGAGATGAGTTGCATTTGGAGTCTGAAGATTAAATGCTCCACTACATCATAAGAGAAGTAAAAATTTCTCCCTTTCATGTATTGAACAAGAGATAGTACAGCTAAGAGCTAACATGAAACTGCAATCTTTTACTTGAGAAATTTATGAAGCTCAATGACTTCACAGGTTAAGTATTTCAACAGGTATGAAGTCAAACAACTCCTGGTATTACTACCAGAAGATGAACTCCAGAGTTGCTCACACAAGGCTTAAACCAAAACCTACTGGAATGAACAGAAGGAAGTCTGGATAAAACTCTGGCAGCCTAATATAATGCCCCCAGAAGTATTTCTTTATGGACTCTAACAGCAGTTAAATCAGTTTCTAAATCCACCTGAAACAGAGCTACAAACTGCTTTGGACTATTTTTTTGCATGCATTAAGTTGTATCCACTTAAATTCTCATTTGTCTTAGTATGAGAATGAAGGGGAGAAAGGCAGATCCTTACCAAATTCTATAAAACAGTATGGTCTGATAGCAGTATTTGTCTTCATCATATTGTAGGTAGTGATGAACTCCTTCTGAAGCTCATCCAGGAAACAGAAAGCCAGAACATTGGGATAATTTTCGGTGCACAACATCATATAGCTTACTCCCAGAGAACTTATAAAGCTAGAATTGAGAAAACACATTCAAAATTTCAAATTTAAATTCAGTGAATTAACTGCTTTTCTAGTCTGATTTCATATTCTGTAACCAGAAAAACAAAACTTATCTGGGGTAGCAAAGGAATAAATGTTTACTGAAAAGCCCAACAGTATTCTAGAAGAAAAGCAAGTTACTTTTAGGCAATGTTTTACTTGAACACCATACTGTACAATCATATGAGAAGCTGTTTTACACGTATATGTATGTAGCTATCTGTGTGTGTGTGCACACATATACACACACTTGTGAAATAGAAAATAACAAAGCTTTTGGGATGCAGAAACACAGCAGGTTCATCCCATAACAGCTTTTCACTCATCTCAAATGTACAATATGTGATCTGGTGCAGCCCAAAAATGCAAAACCTTATCTTCAGATTTGGGGGACGGCTGTTGGCTCTTTCTAGAACATGGGAAGAAATAAAACTGTTCTGTAGAGTGCAGAATTAATAATTCTCCAAAGATAGCTGCAAGGACAATCGGAGATGGCACATATGAAATCAGAAAAGGATAGTTTGCAATATACATATTCTGTTGCATTTAGGCAATTCATTAGAATTTTGGTTTTCATGATAACATTCAAATTTCTTTAAAATCTTGCTGGATAACTTATAGTATTAAAAGCAATCAAAGACAAAAGCAGAAAAATCTACCGTGATTAAGCCTTATAGCTTATTCTTAAAAGTTTGTTTAAAGCTAATCAGTTAACAGGCCAACTGTAGCTAGCCTGTTAACGAAACTATTTAGTCCATCCTGGGCTTTAATGCAAGAAATGCTGGAAACTCACATATCCCTGTACGAGATGGAGAGGTCTTAGCACTTTCTAGGATCATTCAGGTGGTACACATTCCACCACTGTAACTTCTACATGGTTAACTAGGGGTTAAGATGAAATTACTCACCTCATTTAAAATATCTATATTAGAATCAGAATTTAGGGCAGTTAAAGTGCAAGTGAACTATAAACAATAAAGAATTTCTTCTAAATATCTAATCCAAACCTACCCTTTCATTCAGTGTAAAGCCACTCTTCCCATGATGTTGTCTTATGACTGTGCCATTATAAGGAAACTTTCATGAAAGTCTGAATAGGTTCAAATCTTTCTACAATTTCTCAGGTTTTAAATTTCTGATACATAAACAGTGCCAAGAATTAATCTTAGCTTGATTAAGCTGTACAGTTAACTTTTTCACTTACAGAGAGACACAATCTACATGTTGCAAATACTTAAATGAGATGCCTTACTTTATATTGTACTGTCCAGTTTTCAGAGTACATCTATCAGGAAGCTGAGAAAGTTTTTTAGAGAGCATTTTAAAATATTTTCTACATTCTTGCATTCCCGTGCTCTGGTCATAATCAGTAGATGCAGAAAGTGGGAGTCCATCCCTCACACGGACCACAGAGGCAGATAAAATCATAGACATTGCCAACAGAGTTAACAACAACCTGCAACAAAACACAAATCAGGAGGAATCAGAATGAAGGTGAAAGCAGAGACAACAGCACCAACTGTGATGAATTAAACTTCTCAAGCTGTACAGTGGATTCAGGCCTCAACTGGGACACAGTTAGGATTTTCAACTGTAACTCAGACTAGAGTCTTAATTGAACAGGACCTTCTAATCTACACGAGCCACAAAACAGTTCAAACCTTACACTAAATCAAAACATTCAAAAGTTTAGCAAGACAAGTATTAAAAGCATTACTTATCTGCTAAGCATCAGTACACAAATTTGCTCTCCTACAAGTGGGCGAACTGCTAGAATTTATATGAAGCCAAAAGCAAACACTTCCTCAGCTCTTAACACTGCTCTGCAGACTCCTACCATATACTACACCTATCACTTAAGACACTACGAAAAAATATTTTTGCCACCCTCAGATGATGCTACTCAAGTTCCATACAGTCACAAACTGCAAGAGGAAACATATTTCTGGATACAGCTGAAATATGCTTTTGTGTGTGATACTGACATGTTTACAGCACCTTTCAAACTATGACGTTAGGGGGCTTTACAAGCCTCAGAAGCTGAATGACTGCATTCTCACAAGTCAGAAACCCAAATTTTCCCCACTAAGACACTACCTCTTCATAAAAGAGAGGAAATAGCTATTTTTACCTGAACTCTCATCTTCTCTATTTCCCACTTCCCAAAGACTTTATATCCATGAGGAAACTTAATGAATAATCAACAATATTCAGGCTTTTCAAGGTTATTTACTCCTCAGAGAGAGACATATAATAATGTAAGCACTAAACATGTGTTGTCACTTTCAGCTTAGTAAATTCAGCTTCATCAGCAGTCAAACTTCAACCTCCTTTGAGATACATCACATTAGCTGAATATTCCAAATTAATACCCTCATATTTTACTTGCACAGCACATCAGACTCTCCCCAAAGCTGTAACAGCAGCAGAAGCCACTGTTGACTGCAGTCTGCTGAACACCTTGGGGCTTTTATCAGGTGCCCTTGTTATTTCAGCACTTCACTAGAGAATTCCCTCCTGAACAAAGTGCTTCCATCAGCTGGACACAAAAACAGAAAACAACCCAAACTCCAGGACTTCCTCTAGATCAGCTTGCTGGCATGAAGCATTCAAGAAACTAAACCCACAGTTCTAGAAACTTTTACCTATATCTGAGTTCATGCATGTGTTCCCAGAAGGACAATTCACATGGAATGTACACAGACTCATTTTCTTAACTATGCTGCTAACCATATAACCAAGGAGATAACCAAGCAGCTCAAGAGCACGACAAAACTGCAGAGGAGCTTTAAACTGTAAAGGTTCTTTGCCAATATCTCTACCACTCAGAACTCAATCCTGACAGGGACTTTTGGGAGCTGCATTAATATAAACAGAAGAGCAGTGATGCCACAGCAAAGTTTAAATAGCACTTCATTAACTTACTTGCACAAAATGTAATTTCATGGATCTGCATTTCCCCTGATGAAACAAATAACTTACTTAGCACCTAACATGAAGAAAGGAACGCAGCTCCATGTCCTGTTTCAGGAAAAGGCAGTGAATAGGACTGCACTGCAGGAGAAACCCAGAATCCCTCAGCCAGCTCGCAGAAGAAAAGATATGATTCTGTTCACTTTTTAAATTATCTTGATGGTTAAAGTTCATGTTGAGCTATCTGATGAGATAAGAAAAAACAAAAAAGTTAATAAATATATTTTCTGGGTAACAACGCACTTCAGCTCTTTTTTGTGAGGCCCTACATATTGGAAAGGCCTGAACATAGCCAAGGGAGGTTACTCAAAAGATAATCAAAGAAAAAGAAAACTAGGATAATAGAGTTATTAAAATGTTTCTGTGTTCCTTAAGTGAAGTTCAGGAAGTCCCATCACTTGAGGCATTTAAAATGGGAAAACACGTTATCCATCAGCACAGCACAGGAGTAACTGAGGTTTACACAACCTTTGACTCAACCCCATCGCTCCCCTCATCCACTACATTTGATTAATCCATCATCTCCTCTGCTCAGAACACTTCAGGAATGAAACACAGCACAACCACAGCTCTATTTTCAAAGCATTAAGATTTTCAATGTTCAATCTCATCATAGTTGCTTTGCTCCTACAACTGAAAACAAAGAACATAAATTCCACCAACAGCATGTATGCACAGACAACAGACAAAGCAAATGATAAAGACATGTTTAGAGATATTCTTTCAATTTTTATGTCTACTCTGTATGTAAATAAATATTTGCATAAATCTTGAACAAAACTTTGAGACTCCTACTTAGAGAAAAAAAGGCTCTATAACAGAAGATAAGCCTCTATTGAAACCTGCCAATTCTCTTCATATACAACAAAATCACGAAAGGTAGAAATTTTGCTGAGCTGAAGATCTTAACACCAGTTAGGTTTTGTTACCATCATCTTAAAAACCCACCCAGTGAAAATATGAACTTTTTTCTCAGCCTCCTAACAGCGGAATCAGAAAGCTATCTAAAAACCAAAGCTAATAAAAGAAAAATTACTTTGGCTGGAAGATTATACGTATGTCAAGAGATGTATAATATAGATACTGTAACAGAACATTCAGCATTACCTGATAATGTATTAACAAAGAAAAAAAGTTTACTAAATCTACTTTATCCACCTCTCAAAACAATACAGCTTTACACAAGGAGCCAAGTGGTAAATTTGATATGCACTTACATATTTAGAGATGGAAGAAAGATAAATATGCTTTTAGAGCTACCTCTAAATGTCTTTTTGAAACATCTATTCAAAGCTGCATTAAGTAATTCACCAAACTGTTACAAATTTCATACATTTTCCTCCAAAAATTCTGTATCCCTCAACCACCTGAAGATGACAAAAGACTGCACTTCCACTACAAATGGTCTATGAATCTCTTACATGTGCAAGGAAATGAACAGATTGGGTTCACTGTCTCATTCCATGACAGAACTGTGGAATACCAAATCAAACCAGCAGCTGTTTGGCTCACAGGTATCACAGAGGGTCCAAAACTTGTCACCAGCCAGTGGAACCCCTTGTCACAGGCTGCTGTCCATGCTACAATGTTATGTGAATTTAAGAGGCAACTGGAAAAGTTCACAGAAAAACTACCAGGGGTATTAAAAGCAAGTCAGAACCCTTTGCTCAGAGGGATTCTGACCCCCACACAAACACCAACAGGAAAAGTTTATCACAGAAGCAGCACTCCATGCTTGCACCATCCTTGCTCCCCGTAGCTAGTATTTACTTCTGCCCCATCGTTGTTGATTTCTCCTTCACAGCCCTCCCCATGAAATGAGAGAACTCATGGAAAAGAGGAGCATGGAGAAAGCTGGCCACAGAGAGTTAAGAGGCAGCAGGGTGGCTATTCCTCTGTTACTGCACCTTCCCAAGAGCTGTCCAATTCCTCATGCACATGTCAGCATCCCCTGTTTCACAACCAGCAATCAGCACATGTGCCTGGTTTCATCTCCTCCCATGAACGTGAGAAACCTCAGGTGACGGAAACCAGAGCCTGTTTCACTGTACTTGTTTTTTTGAAGCCATATTCAATTATCATGTTGTTTATTTCTGTGTTATGATGGTACCTGATCTGCAGCATCTAGAAAAGCCCTAGAAACACTTAAAACAGAAAATGGAGCATTCCAGCCTTTTGTAACAAATTCATCATCTAACTTGTGATCTGACAGTAAATTGTTTTAAACCTATCTGACATAGTCTTATAACACTTTTAACAAGTGTTTGAAAGTTACTTGTGACTATGATTTGTTCAGGATGCTTCACTTAAAAAAACCTCCAGCTTTCTCAAAATTCTGAGCAGAACTAGTGTAATGGCAAGCCTACCCTCCTGCACCTCATAACCTTCAGCCAATTTAATCACCACATTTCTTGTTGGGATGTCTGCCTCTCATAAAAACTTTCCATAATATATAAAACTGGGAAGTGTGTACAAGCTCCACTCCTGTCTGACACTGAATACAGATAAAATTTCTGTGCTTACTTCAAACATGTTGGACAATTTACTGTCCCCGCTTCTGAGGGTTGTGACAGCTGCGTTACACAGGAAGAAGCCTAATTTTTTCACACTATATCATACTTCAGAAATTCGTGTTACAAACTGGAGCACTACAGAAGGACACAACAAATAAAGCTACTTTGACATCAGCGGGTATGATAATACAAGGGAATAATCCTAAACCATCAGCCAATATAATCCTTTCCAAAAAGCCAGGGGGAAAGAGATCTCAGAGGCAGAATCAAGATTCACAGAATCAATGAGGTTGGAAAAGACCTCCGAGATCTTCGAGTCCAACCTGAGACTGGACACCACCACATCACCAGCCACCACTAAGTGCCACGTCCAGTCTTTCCTTAACAGGTGGCTCCAGGCACAGTGACTCCGTCACCTCCCTGGGATCCCAATCCAGTATATAATCACCCCTTCTGAAGAAATTCCTCCTAACGTCCAAACAATTCTGACAAACTAAGGGAAAGAACAAGTTCCATCCCAAAGTTTGGGAGCTTGACCCTTTCACCTAGCACCTACTTACGTGGCAGCTCCGACATGACCGTCTGCAGCCGCAGCAAAAGCGCTGACTCAGTGGTCACTGACTCAGGCGGATCCGCACCGCTCCAGGTCACAAAACTTCACACAACCTCCTGCAGAGCCTGGAGAACGGCCGAGACCCCTACACACAGCGAGCTCCTGCTACCGAGCGGCGCTTGCCAGGAGCCTGGAGCGGCCCTGCCTGCCTCCCGCACCCGCCCTGCCCGCGGCAGCGGCGCTGTCACTGCCGCCACCACCCCCCGAGACGGCGGCGGCGCCCCCGCGCTGACCACGGCTGAGGCGCGAACGCTGCCGGCCTTGAGGCTCCGCGGCCGGGCCTGGAGCCGGCAGGGGCGGGCAGGCGGAAGGGGACAGGAGTCGAGGCGAGGCCGCGGCGGGGCAGGGCAGAGCAGAGCAGAGCAGGGCAGGGCAGGGTCGGGCGGCGGCTCCGGCCGCGGCTCCCGCCCCGCCCGCGCCCCTCACGGCGCCGGCCCCGCGCGGGGCGCGCGAGCCGTACCTGGGCAGCGGGGCGGCGGCGCGCGGGTCCCGCCGGGCATTGTGGGAGCGGACACGTCCGCGCGCGCCGCAGCGCCCCCGCGCGTTGCGGCCGCGCCGCTGCGGGGCGGGGCCGCCCTGAGGGGGCTTCGGGCGCTCCCGGCGCCGCCGCCCTCAGGGCTCCCGGCGAGCCCCGCTGTCAGCCCGCGGAGCTTGGGCAGCTGCCCTGGAGGCTGCAGGGCGCGCCCGGGGCCGCTGTGTACGAAGGAGACGCCGCCCTTGCGTGGCGGGGATGCGACGGCCAGACTCCCGTGCCAGGCTCCCGGGCTTGGGTGTGTCTCACCGCCCGAGCGGCCGCAGCCGAGCACCGCCAGCGCTGTGTCGCACAGCCTCGTCTGAGGCTGAATTTATCATAAAATCAGATTGGAAAATATCTCCGGGATCATCGGGACCAACCTATTATGACCCAACACTATATCCTGTCAACCAGACCAGGGCACCGAGTGCACACCCAGTCTTTACTTAAACACCTCCAAGGATGGTGACTCCACCACATCCCTGGGCAGCCCAGTCCAATGTCAAATCACCCGCTGTGAAGAAGTGCTTCGTAATGACCAGTCTGAACCTCCCCTGGTGCATCTTACAATTGTCCTCTGGTCCTGTGCCCTGGGCGAAGAGCCCGAGCCCCGCCTGTGTGCAGCCTCCTCCCCGGGAGCTGTAGGGAGCGGTAAGGTCAGCCCCCCGCCTCCTCTCCTCCAGGACAATTCGCTCTGTTGTCAGCACAGCTGAGCTTTAGGAGCTGTGCTCTTTGGGTTCTCCCATGTAATAACTTCTGACAGCGGCTGGCTGGTGCCCACCAGGTTTAATGGATCACACGGCCCTTGGCGTGTGCCTGGCGCTGTGTGGATAACCAGGTGTGTTTGGGGTCCTCTGCTGGGGCAGCGAGCATGGCTGCTGGCACCTGTGTGATGGGGACAGAATAGCCACCAGCAAAAGTGCACTGAGATGAGACCAGATGCTAGGCTAAGCTCACTCATTTCCCAACAAATCAAGCGGGCATGTTTCAACAATAAATGACAATACAAAAGTGAAAGTTTGCAAAACTCATTAGTAACCCTAGAGTGAGGTTACTATTTTAAAACTTTTTTTACTGATACAAAGATAATTTTCTCCCTGTATCACTCTTTGACTTCACTGTTTTCATATCAAATCACACCATTTTAGTCTGTTGGCTCAAATCTGAAATGAAAGCAGTTTATTTCCTTGCTAACGCCTTTTAATTTCTCCTTCCATCTGTTACTACTTCACAATCCAAGTGCCTGTAGCACGGCAGTGTTGGGATAGAGGTAACACACCTCGCACTCTGGACTCCCAGGCTCTGCTGAGCTCTACTCAGGAGCAAGGTGATCAGGAAGATGGTGTTGGAGAAAATCAGTGCTCTCCAACCTCAACTCCTCCTTCTCCAAGCAATTTTATGTGGATACCTGTGGCACCCCTCGATATCAGAGGGGCATTGCCTCACTCCCTATTCCAGTGATCCAAGTGAGGAAAAACAATCTCTTGGATCTTAGAACGAGGAGTAAGTTGCTATTGCTGGAGATTAATTGCACCCTTTCAGCCTCTAGGCTTTCTTCTCTGTGCTTCAAGCAAAGCTCAGCCAAGCCAAGGGCTCAAGCTCCCTGAGTCAAGCAAGACCACAGCAAGGGATATAAGATTAATTGTGGCTCTGGGGCTGAGTAACAGAGAGGAAAACTGGCAAAAAGGGAAAAATTGTTTTTAGAGCAGAATCGAGACAGGAAAGTGGTGAAGAGGGGGATCAGAAGATGGGGAAGGCCATGGAGATGTGGGAGGGGAAGGAAGGAGCAGGTGAGCAGAGGAGCCACAGCAGGAGAGGTCACCTGCTTGGTGAGGTTGTCTTTCTCTGAACATAAAAGCTCAAGAAAAAGTGATGTCCTGGAGACCCTTTCCTGAGCATCCTTCTCTCAGTGAAAGCTGGCTGTTGGCAGGAACTGCCGAGGATGTGCACCATGAACAGATCTTGCTAAAGCCTCACAAGGGATGGAACATCTGTGTGTTTGAATACACAACTTGGCATCTGCAAGTCAGTATCTTGGCCTGTCAGGAAAAAACTGTTCCCAGTCAGGCTTTTGTAGAGTGGAGCATGGGAACATCTCAATCCTGACTGACTATGCAGAAGTAAAGCACATGTTCAGAAGATGATACATTAATCTGAATAATTTCCAGAGAGTCCTTATCCTGTATAAACAGAGTGCACAGTATTACAAGCTGCTGCACAGTTTAACAGCTTATGATAGCATCTACTATAATGCAGAGAACTAGTGATTACTTAATTAGAGGCTGTCTAAAGGTTTGTGATAAGTGCATACATGTGTAATTTTAATTTCTCTAGTTCTTCTGAACTGTTTATCTTTCAAACCTAAAATTCTCTTAACCTTTCGTAAATGTTTTAAAGAAAAAAGATAAGGATTTTTCATTTACATAAACAGGATTTCAAGTATTGTATACACATCTATTAGTTAAGATTCCTAGGGGGAAAAAAAACACATTATTCTTTATTTTCAGGTGAACCTGGCCCCAAGAGGTTAAATAAATCACACAAGGTCGCTTGAGGGAGGTAGTGGCAGAGTCAGAAATGAGGTTACAGCTCCAACCCTCCCAGCTCTCATGGTGAACTTAAATAATATCTGTTATTCGAGAATTTGCATGGCTAACAAGCCAGTTACACTTTAAAGTGCATCTTTTCCTTGTCCCATTGACTCCCCTAAGATGTGGAAGCAGTAAAACATTGGCAGAGGGTCAGCGTGCAGTGAATGCATTAGTGAAAGCTACAGCCAGAGATAAAACATTCATAAGAAGTAAATCCAGTGAGTGCAAAGGGAAGCCATAGTAGAGGAATGAGGTGTTTCAGAATGAGGAGGAGAGATGAGGAGACCGAGAGGTGTGGACGGTGTCAGAGGTTGAAGGGAGAGTGGGATGGGAAGGATGGGTGACAAAGGAGTGCCCACGGTGCCAAACCCCTCAGAAATGCCAATGAGGAGCCTCTACATGAGCAAAACAGAGAAGCCATCACTTGCCAAGTGTGTCATCAGCCAGCTGAAAGCAAAGCCCAGCAGCAAATGCTCAGAGATGAGTTAGGACAGGATTCATCTCACTGATGTTCAGTGATCTGGAAATTGCCCTCTGTGAAGGAGCTCTTTGTTGCTATTTCTCCTCAGTCACTGCAGGGAGCAGACATGTCCAGCTGCATTTATGCACCTTTGCTTTGGATGACTTAAGGTAGGGAAGACAAACCCTTAGGTTCTGTCCACTGGATTTAAACATGACTTTTAAATCAGTTTTCCCCAAGGAAAAACACCCAGCTTGAGGAGCTGGCAGTAGTTGTGATCATCAGTGATGGAGTCACAGGAGCAACACAAAAGGTTCTGAAAGGAAAATTCAGCTTTAGGGTTTTTTGCAGCAAATTAAACTGTGTAATATATCAGATTACTGATCCACTTCGTAACTGTTTTTATGGGGAAAATAAAAGCCTTCTCTGATTTAGACTAATTAAACCCAAAGCCTTCATATTGGTTTTTTTTTTTAACCCAAAAGGCAAAAAAAACCTCTCTTCTGTTTACTACACGTTTCTCATTTTATTGCTCCTTTCTCTGTACCATTTTTTTTTTCTTATATCTTCCTTAAAGTTTGGTGTTTGAAGCTGGAGGTATTATTCAAGCTGACGTTTTAGCTAAAAACCAGACTAACAACCATTAAAAAGCTTCCTGTTTCTTGGATAGTAATGTCAATTCCCAGGAAAAAAACAGGTATGGTGAATTAGTGAATTCAGGTGGAGTGCAGTCCAGCTGCATCACGAGGCCTTTGCACTCCGAATCAGGCTGCTGAAATCATGGCACTAGCTAAAAGCCCGTGACTTTCTAACAATTTCGCACTCTAAAAAATTGCATTTGATTTTAGAGGTTTTAGAGAAACCTGTGTCCATAATCGCAAGAGCAAGGATTATACTCACTGCAATGAACTGTTCTTGCTAACACAGCATCAGCAGAAGTGTGAGCAAGGTCATAAAAATCATCAGCAGAATATGCAGTTTATTTCCTTGCTTCTCTTTTTTAAAAACCTCGTCTGCTGATTCAGTCTTAAGGTTCTGTGCTGGGCCCAAAAGTTTCTTTCCTGGAACACTAGTATTTAACTCTCAAGGGCATTGCAAGACTGAAGCAACCTCGTAACGTCACAGAAAATCTCTCACTGGCAATAAATGCAGCTGTTAGAACAAAATACAGCGTTGTCCCAATGGCTCTTGTTGCAGCACAGCCCAGTATGATCTCCTGCATAAAGAACATCCCATTTCTGAAAAGTAATCTTCACACTGCATCTCAATTAGTTTGAAAAGCAACGTGTTGTTAATGTATTTTTATTTGCAGGGCCATAAGCATTATGGGCTTATGGGAATAACACGAGTGAGCTTTTCTGATGATCATGTCCCAAGCCGTTGCAGCAGTGATGGGCTCTCTTTGGGGCTTTTGTGCTTACTTTATTCCCTTTCTGGTAGAAGCAGCTGATCTGAAAAGCCACATGAATATACTCCTAGTACACATAATCCCTTTAGTTCCCTGCATGACTGTAATTGAACACATTGGCAGACTTTGTTTCTATTTAAATATTTTCATAGAAGGGAAAGTCATTCCAAGCTGATCACTTCATGAGGCCAAAAATTTCATTAGGAGCCATTTGAACAATTACAATAAATTAAAAAATCATTATTTGTCAGTACAGTTGTACCATAAACACTATCATTTATATTAAAAGAATTCTTAGTCCCTAATGAAATTTGTCTTTGTTTACAATAATCACCACAACAAATTTATTGAGTAAGAAAGAAAACACATATGGCTCTAATCCACAGTTAGGTTATTCTATTTGAAATTTAATTCAGAAGGATAGAAAGGTTTCTTAGGACTGAAGGGATTATAGGTACTGTAATATCTAATAACATTATAAGATGCAGGTGGTGGCTCACTGTAATATAGAAACTCACTAAGACACAGCATGGGCAGGACTTTCTGGATTATCAAATCCAGTCCCCAGGTAGGCAACTGGATCACATGGTCCATTTAATACATTTTGCAAGCTTCACGAAAAGCTAGGTATGTTTTCATCCCTATAACTTTTATACCCTCACTATGCAGGTGGATAAAGAACACTAATTGATAGTCTAAATTATTCATGGCCAATTTATACCTACTTGCTCATACATGCAGATGCTCTACCCTTAATATTCTCCCTACCTAATGTATTTACAGAAAGCAATCAAACCACATCTCACTCTTCAGCTGGTGGGCTGAACAAGGCACCTGTGCACCCTGTCCTTTCATGAAAGTTTCTCCAGTGTTCTCTTAGCAGCCCTTTGCTGTACCTATTTCATTAGGAACTCAGCTTACTTTAAAACAGTCAGAATAATGTGTTTTATTCCAAACAAAATCTTACTAGGGTCTTATTCAAGGATGTTCATACTTCCCTTGCTTTGCTAGAAATGTGTCTCCTACTGCATTATAGAGTTTCAGTTCATTTTCCATGCCCATGCTGCACATGAAACACGAAATCTTTCTGTGTTATTAGAGGTTTCCTGCAGAATTTTGTCTACCGCTACCTCCCTTACTACTTCTGTGGCTTTGCTTTTCAAGGATATTCACCTTGCTGTGTGATATTCTGAACTTTCTCTACACTGATGATACCTCCTAACTTGGTGACTTCAACGTATTTTTATGGTCAGACACCTCTGTTTTCCAAATAGGTCACTGATGAAAATAATAACAATCAGTCTTAAGACTCATCATTTAGGAGCTCTGAATAATTCCCTTTCAATACAGTTCAGCTTCTCATCTTCCAACACTGTGTCTGTCTTGCAGTTCCTCTATAAATCTCAGACTTCTCTATGCAGGAGATTTAAATTTATCATGGCTCCTCATCGGCTATTTTATTCAGGTCCAGACAGCCACATTTCCCTCTTTGTCTAGCTAATTAATTACTCTATCAAACAAACCTATCAAATTAGTTTGATATTATCTAGCCCTGGTAAATACCCATTCCATTTTATTCTGTTTTCCAGTGACTGTCATGACTTTTACAATGCTCTCCTCCCACATTATTTCCAAAAGCCTGACATAAAATATTACAAAACAAAATATATTGTGCTTTTTCAGTGAAAAATCCATGTTTTATTTGTCTTTGGTATAGATTAGTTATTTACAGCAATATACAATTTTGACTAGCAGGTAGTGTTGAGCAGCAGTTATAGATTGGTTGACTCTATATTCCCAGCAGAAATGTATACACAGTCTTTTTTATTCTAAATAGTGTTAGTATCACTTTTTAAAAGAATAGGAATAAAAATTTGGCAGGCTGGTCCAACTGAAACACAGCCCCCACATACAACAAGGTTTTTTCCTGAACAGCTTTATAGTTAACTGATACGTGTTGCAGAAAATCAGAGGACAACATGTACAGTGACTTGTATGGTGATCACAGGCACTGGGCGTGGCAGAAATACAGGTTTTGAAGAAACAGAGAAGAGTTGGGAAGGATTTGGCTGAGAGGTGCTGGATGATTGTTTCAGATAGAGATAAATTGCACAGAGTGTTGTCTTCTTTGTGCTTAATTTTAATTAAGTGGTGGGCAGTACACAAATGGAAAGAAGAGCTAGTAAGAAATGAAATCAAGACTTGAATTTCAAGTCCACTGCTGACCCACAGACTTTGTGTGTCCTTGGGCAAAATGCTTTATTGGGGTTTTTTTTCTGTCTCACTGCCTCATCTGTAAAACGGAGATAACACTACTTCTTTTTTCCCAACCTGACTATTTACATAATAAAAGCCTTTCCATGCATGACAGACTCTTATATATTTGTACAGCATCTAGAATAATGAGGACTTGAATCTTGGGACTACAACACAAACAATACACAACAATTAGGATTATGCATCCATCCAAAATATACCTAATGCACCTCATACTACAGTACCTTGCCAGAGAGACATGACTTTATCCCATGGTGAATTCTGTTTCTTTGATTTCTGTAGTCCCTCCTCTTATGCTGCTCTTTTGCCTAAGAAAAGCTTTGGCAGAGAGTTAAGTTTAAGGTGAGCAGTGACAATGCTTTTGTGGTGTACTGCAGGTGGAAGGCATGATGGACCCCAGAGTCCAAAGGGAATTGCATGGAACCAGGCAGCATTATGCAGCATCTCTGCATTCTGTGACAGCTCTCCTGTGGCCCCATTCACCTCCCACTGGATCAGGGAAAATCTGCCTTAAAGGATGCTTGTCCTTCTGTGAAAAGGAAAAAGAAAGAGCCTCTCATCCATATTGCCCCAGGGAGGACTGTGCACCCACTGCAGGTGAGACCAACACAGAGCTGTCTTCTTGGTAAGCAAACTCTAACAGCCTTGGAGAGGTCTCAGTACATTTGGGGATGCAGTAGGAAATGTTGGATGTATTCATCCTGCTCCATGCTTGTGGGGTGGGGTACAGTAAAAAGCATCCCCTTACCATCAACCTGGTGGCTACAGATCAGAGATTCATTATTGTGCTTCATATTTTCCTACTAAATGCTCTCTGAAGAGTTTATGCTCAGCTTGGAGAAAGACAGCGTCCCATGCCAGAACTTTGGGGAAGTGGGAAGCTTTTCCCCCCCAGCCTGTATGCCCAGAAGGTAATGCCAAAATATGTTGGAGGTCGGGCCGGGTTCACACTGTGATTTTTCTTCGTGCTGAGAGAAAATAAAACAGAGGGTGCTTGGCTGGCCTGAGCTGGTGTGTCCAGGCCCTGAGGCTGGGCTGGCTCTGCAGCTACTTGGCATGGAGAGGAGGAAAAACATGCATAAATTAGGAGCTCTCAAGGCTGCACTTGTATTGCAGCAGCAGACCAACCCCTCCGTGCTGACAGGTGACACTCTTTAGTGCTTCCCTTGTGCTGGCAGATGCACCACGATATTAATTACACTGTGCAGGATTGCCCTGCCTAAAACACATGGATGTCAAAAAAAACCAACTTCATCCCCTCCTTTTCTTAATGAGATTTTTACAAACAAAAAAGAACTAGAGAAGTGATGGTAACTGCATGATTAATAATACATAGTTGTAACTGATTAGTTTGGTTTCCAGTACTGCACAAGGAAGATGGCATTGTGCTGTGCCTATTGTCTTCTGGGAACTCAGGCTGGATACCAGATGTCTGTTACAAATGTTGGGCACCAAATTAAACACCCACACATCCTGAAAGGACCAGCAACACAACACGAAGAAGTATTCCTTTTGCCAGCAGTAAAATGACAAAGCAGAGGAGTGACAAATGCTCTAGATAAACCCAGAGCTCCAATTTAATGCATGGGATAAGGACCTCTTTTTCCAAATAAAGACTCCCAACTCTTGCAGTTTCTTACTTCTCCATAATTTAGCTGTGCACATATTTGGCATTTAGAGTGTGACGGATTTACACATTTGCTATCAAATGAGCTGCAAGAGCTAATCAGCTCACACAGAATTGCACATATTAATGAAGAAGGCTCTTCTGCATGCCTGCGATGTAGACACCCACTTAACTGGGGCACAAGAGACTAATTTGAAAAGATTTTGTTCACGTAGCTCTTTTCCTATGATGAATGCTTGCAGGGAATCATGCTGTAGAGAGGGAGCAAGCGGTATCTGCAAAATCTGGCTAAATGGTTCTCATTACTGAGTGATGGAAGAGCAGTAGGAAAGATAATTTATTAGTGGCTCAAAGCTAATGAGAATAATTAGCACTATTATGCTTTCTAAGCAAACACAGACTAACTGTTCCTTAAGGAGCACTGTCTCCCTGCAGCAGTGCGAGTGCTCTGGGCAGGAGGACATGACTTCCAGGGGCAGGAAGCTTACCAACCAAGGACCAGAACAGCTGTGTGGAAACACCCAGACATCCTATGGGCCTGCATTGCAGCTGTGATTTCCTAAATTTTGGGCTAACAGACCATCTTTTTTTCTATCTCAAAACCAACTACACTGGGCTGATGAACAGAGTTTACACTTCAGCTTAACTCCTCAGAAACCAGAGGTTGGAAATTGCTGCCTTGGATACTGAGATTTTTTTGCAATATTGCATCACACAGTACCTTTCAAAACCTTGCAAAAGCCAAGCCAGTCGACAGTGCTTTGCAGGAAGTATTTCAGCAGCATGGTCAGTCCCCAGGAATCCTGGCTGCCAGCAGAAAAAATGGCATTTGGCTTCATTTCCTCTGTAGACACCCAGGTATCCTCCTTCTTCACTCTGTAAATAAAAGCAGGATGTGCAGAGAAAACACAGCATCTTCTTATGACCAGTCAAAGAAACTAATGGGAAAAATTCTGGTTTCCAATCAGTTCCAGCACACAGCAGTAATGTACACAACCGGATTAGCCAAAGGGCTGCACTTCTGTGGTTCCCGCAGAGCCATGGAACGTTCAGGGATGCTGGGCTGCCAAAGGCAAAGGAAATGCCAGCGTTTGGCTACAGTGCTCAACACCTGCTGATAAGAGCTGATTTCCCCCCCCGCCCCTCTCAGTTTTCAGAATTTACTCCTGCAATCTCAGTGTTCCGTTACTGACCCAATCACACCAAAGTAAGCTATTAAATTAAAACAAGGCACACATGGGCAGCAGTCCCCACTCCCCCAAGTGAGTGTTGTTTGGAGCAAATAACTTGTTTCATAGTTTGCAAAATGCAGTTGGCAGGGGTTCAGTGTTGTTCTAGGAAATCCATTTAGGCTACATTTCTTTCTTGTAATATAGCACTATCAGGAATATGTAGAGTGATTCTGATTTTGATTTTTTAAAAGGCAAACAGACAAAACATTTGTAGGCTATGTCACCAAATCTTGACTTTTCTTTTGAAAAGCAGTTCACCTCTAAAATCAAAATCAGCCATAAAGCAATTCCATCTGAAACAAGACTCTCTGAAGCATTCTCTTAGAGCTTACTCATGATGGGAGTTTTATCTGCTTTTTTACTCCCTAATTAAATGCTGCAAGAACATAGACCTTACCTCTCTAATCTTTTTTCACCAGTAATATCAATCTATCTTTGTCGATGCCTATCAGAAGGATTTTAGCAAAATTTGGGGACTTAATTTGGTCTGAGTGGGAGTTTAGAAAAATTCCCAAGGCTTTTTCACCCAACTGGAACTATTTAGGAGGGGCATGGGGGTCAACGTGACTGTCAGATCCAAAATGCAATTTTACAGGGGGAGGAAAGAGGTAATGGAGATTTTTTAGGCTGCTTTTCTTGACTCAGATTGGAAAGCAAGTCTGTTCCAGTCTCTCTTGGAGGAGTTGCTCTGGTTTGAAAAAGTGAGGACACAGTTACTGGGTCAGAGATAGATGGATTACAACAGAGCCAAATCATCTTCTGAGGTCACAGGGGCTGGGATAGAAGCTTATGCTCATCTTGGGACTCCCAACTTGTGTTTGCCATATCCCACAGCCTTCACTCTCCTGGAAACTTTTCCCGCCTTTTCCCTCCTTTTGATGGATGAAACAAATCCAACATCTCAGGCTCTTTCATTAGATGGGAAAACCATTTCCTCTCCAGCTTCCAGTATGTACAAAATGCTTGGCCCTGCTGCCCTTCATCTCTTGGTCCAACCAGACAGCAGGACTAACACAGCCCTGTGGGCTATTTATATCTGGTTTAAGCCAACACTGGGGAACAAAATGATGCACAATCCTGGCTCAGCCTCTCTGTTGTGTACATGTTTTACCCTTCCTCGACAAGATTTAATCTGCTTAGGGTTAACTATGTAGCAGATGTCCAAGACCTTTGAATCACACCTTAAAAAGACTGAAAGACCAAACCCATAATTGCAAGAGCAGAATCTCTGATTCACTGCAAACCATTTGTTATCAGCAATTAAGTTTCTTGCTGATAAATGATTCATGACTTGAAAGCCCAGATTACTCACTTTTAACCATGGCAGAAATTCCTGTGTGATTATGAACGCCTGGGCTACGCATCTACTGCAACAGGCAGGGAAGTCTGAATGTGTGAAATGACCAACCATTTAAATACAGAAAATAAGAGCTCTTACATATATTTTTCATTCACAGTTTGTAAAAAATAACAACATATTTCAATTTCAACGTGACTGATGTGAATATAAACATGAACTGACTTTACTAACAAATATAAACACCAACTTTTGCTTTACCAGAGGCAACTGAACTAAAACAATGTGGCTGATATCCTGACCTGGCCTACTAATTAAAAAGGCTTGAAAGCAAAACTCTGAGCTCCTGGTACACTCTAGTTCACAGTAACTAAGGCTTTTGTCAGCCATTTGATGCAATAATTTATGGTGTTCAAAACTGCATTTTTCAAAAACCATTCAGACCATAAACCAGATGAGTCATGACCCTGTAACAGAAGGTAAATGATTCTCAAATATTTTATATTTGTGCATTAACACATGCACAGCACATTTTTTCTTTAGCCAAGAAAAAAATGAATGCCCAAGTCCAAGAAGTAACTGACAAAAGACTGAAGGGAAAAATGAGAATTCCTAATTTTATTGTGGTGTAACCAGCTGTAAGGAATTACTGGTCTGAAGCACAGTGTGCAATTGTCTTATCCTAAACATTTACTAAAGCCTATAATTCAGAATGATCCTGACTAGTGAAGTCACCATTGGCAAGCTATCATTTTTTTCTTTCTTATTCTTGAAAAAGTCTACATTTCTCACCAATTAGCACAAACATAGGCACAGCCTATGCACAGAAATGCTCAACATTTTCTGGAGGCTGTATTTCGTTAGTGCCTGTGCTTTGACTCTGAGATCAAAAGAGGCAGCAAGTTCTGGACTGATCATATTTGATAGTTTACTAAAAGCAGAAGAATTCCTGTTTGAAATCAAATGGCATCAATATGTATTGTTTCCTAAATGCAGGGTGGAGTGCCTGCTACTTATATGAAGATAGCTTGAAATAAAGAATTATCATGATCTTCTGCAAAAGTGCTATACACAACATAAGTAACTGTGCTAATTGAAAGGAAAAAAAAATCAGAGTAAGAGTCTTTATAAATAAAGCTACTTTTTTGCTATGATATTATGTACTATCAGGCAGCTGATTTTTTTGGGTGAAGAGGCTCATCAGGTGCCTAATATGAGAAGATACTTGGCACAGCTCCATGGCCATTCCAATTGATGTCATGGTTAACAAGCTGGCCACCATACAAGGCCAATCAGGCTACTGGTATTCCACAAAACTCACTAATGGCTTCAGCAGCGTAACGGTGCCAAACATACAGTGCCATTAATTGGGCAAGAGAGAGAAGGAAAAAACACCCAGGAAGGAGGCAAGATGCCATTCACCTCCTGGGCAGCCCCTCAGCACAGCCTGCAGATCCCAACTAGAAGAAAATGAGACGGGCAGACTGAGGAGCAAGAGGAACGTTTCAGACCCAGGTCCCAGCTCTCTGCTGTGAGAAGCTGTTTTTGCCCCCTGGAGTGCCAGGGCAGAGGAGTTTGACCCTCACCCAGCACACACCTGCAGTGCTGCCCAGCACTCCCAAGGCCACGGGGAGTGGGAACTCATCCCGTGTGCACCAGCTCTTCCTAAGCCACCACCAACTGTGGTCATTCACCCAGTGGGGAAGAAGCTGAACAAGGCTGATTAATGATAAAAATACTTGTCCTTTTTAAAATTTATTTTTAGTTTGAAGTGAATCACAACTTCCTGCCCCTCCCTCTCCCCTCCTACAAAGACAGAAGTACCTCCAGATCAACTTTTTTTTTGCTTAAGCATCAAAAGTGTAACACATTTCAGCTGCTGCTGATACAGATTTTACAGTGATGACTGTCAGAGAGAGATTGTTTGTGCAACTCCTTAAGAAGCAAAAAGGAAAAATCCCTCCTACAAACGCAGATAATTTTTGGAATGTAAACAGGTAATACACACAATTACTGCATTACCAGAAGTATTATGCATTTCTCAAAACAGTTGAACATAACACTTTACAACACATATTTGATATGACCCAATCATAACTTGAAGGAAAACTCTGTACCCTATAAGAATAACCATATACCCCTGTAAGATAGTCATTCCTGCCATAACTTACAGATACATTGACAGTATTGATACCAAAGAAGGACGGTTTAATCTGATTTACCCATGGTCTGCTAATTTTTAATGTGTGGCTTAGTTCACTCAATACACTTTATAAAGGTATGTAAACAATTCTGATTTAAAGACCAGAGAGGTTGAAATGAAATTAACAGATCTAGACTGGTCAGTGTTAATGTCTTCATTAAGTAAGATACCTTATTTATCCCTGAGCACCTTAAAATTGTTCCCCCCAAATCTCAGTCAAGAACACATAACTATTTCACAAGAATGAAAAACTTCATTTGAATAAATCTGTGTCTTATAAATCCACTTTTCCTGCACTGATTTTAACAAAACATAACAAAACAAACCCAAACCAAACCGTGTCCCCTCCCCTTTGTTTTTTACATGTACTGCAATAACGGAACAAAAATTTCACCCTAACAAACAACATCACCTACAGACACACTACAGACTACAAAAATATTGCATAGGAGTGTCAGTGGGCATAGTCTCCCAACATGAGAGAAAATGCTAAGTTTTCTTTAAAACATTATGGCAACATTCTAATTTATTTTCCTTTTAAAAATCAAGTGGTTTCACTTTATTTCAAAATTGTACAAAATGGCCATGGCTGTTTATAAAAAAAAGTCTCTATCTTGAGAATATGTGAAGTCTCAGGTGCATCAACAAAAGACCTGGAACCATTCACAGTGCAGCGGAAAGCTTCTTTTGAGGCAGAAACTACAATTCATCCTTCTTCTTTCCTACTCTTTCATGATCTCTTTCTCTCAGGGTTCGCATGAAAGTGGTGAATCCAGACTCCTGGTTTTGAAGGAAGAAAAATATGGGTCATATTTTTACCAACAAAGCAAAACAATGCATCAAGAACACTTTGAGCTTCTGTATCCCGGCAGAATATAAACTAAGGAGCAGTTGTTTACTCTCTGTACCCCAGGGCAGAATAGAAACTAGGGAGCAGTTACTGCTTCTGCATTGCCTCATTGTGCCATACTCTGGTCCAGTGCTGCTCCACTGCAAGGGGAAATATCCATGCACATCCCACATGTCAAACTTTGAAGAGATGGGACACAGAGAAAAAGTCCATAAAACTCACAGGACAAGGTAAAACCTGTCACTAGAAGTGCTATTGATGCCTTTTTGTTGAGAACACTCAAAAGACATTTTCAAGCTGCCTTTGTATGCTATTTGTGTCATTTTTAAAAGCAGTTACTGGATTGTTTGTTCATTATACACACATTTGCCACTCATCCTCTAATAGTTTTGATCACAATTTTTCTCCTTCTCCAAACATTCCAATGATTGAAATCACTTTTTTTTCAAGTCACCATTAAAATTATTATAAAAAATTTCAAACCTGGTTGTCTAGATGCCACCCTCTGTATTTCAACAACTTACGACTTAAGGCTGTTGAATGCCACTAGTTTCCTCTTCCAAGGAAAGCTGTGAACACAGTGCTCAGGCATTTCTGAAGGCTCAGATGGGTGTTGGAATACACTGTGTACTGATACCCCAACATTGAAGTTTTCTGGGCAAGTGACACTGCCCCCACCCAATCTGACCATTTTTGCATTTAAACAATCACAGGACACACCACTCAAAACTGGTGATGAAAAGGGAAAATACCAAAGGTAGAGAGCAACTAACAGAAGTTAAAGACTTAAAAGAATGTTGTGGAACAACAAAACAAAATAAACCTGAACCAAACCACAGGGCTGGTAAATTTTTAGAAGGCTGAACAACAAAAAGCTTTTCTAAAACTATTCACTATTCTTCCACTGAAAATAAATGACGTGACAAGCTTCAGCTGTTTGTCACCTGGAGACATCTGACAATCAGCAGCCCCCATGACAGGCACTGTGCTAAGCACTGCCTCCAGCATTACCATGATAAGAGATAACAAACCCCAATTCAACGCTGCACAAGCAGAAGACCATAGGGTCCCCAGAGAGGTGGAAAGGGAACAGAGCAGCCATCAGCATAGAGACTGGGCTGTTCCTGTTGGGTAATTTTTACCCAAGAAAGGGTTGGCTGCATATTTGTTAGGGGATTTGTTAGTCCACTTTCCAGCATATGGATAAATATCTCCTAACTTCCGTGGCCTCAGAGCACTCCTATATTGGATATAAATTCTTTTTATGAGCCACCACAGATCCTTCCTTTCATATATTGTTTCTCTAAGAATGGGTTAGAAATGCAAAAACTGCGGCTGAAATCCTACTTCAATTGTTGGATACTGCACCTACCTTTACTTTTAAGAAAAGATCCAGAATTGGAACTAAACACAGTATCCATAACAACGGCTGGATCAGCACCATAAAATGGTAATTACTGGAGTCCAAGTATACTGAAGAAAACTGGGAGGCAAAGCTCCATGAAGACTTCCCTAAGATCCTGACTAACAGAGAACCTAGGAACCTGGAGTTTTAATTCATGCTTCTATATAATTTTCTGAGCCCTAACAGCAGCAATAACTTTCAGGCAAGAATCTTTTTTTCAAAACCACTGCATGGCTCAAAGATCCCAGGTTTTTCTTGCAGACCCCAAGCAATCAATGGCTGCTGAGGAGTAACCTCCCTCTAGGAAGTTATGACAAAGGCGGCCCACAAATAATTGAATTGCTTCCTTATTTTCAGGCACTTTACAACCACTAAAGGCATTATGCCATTTCTGCCCCCATTTCTTGCACTCATAGCATATAATTAGCTGGCCACAGCAGGACAAAAGAATGAAACTTCAGCCCAGGGGTAGATGGCACAATTTGTCTTCCCATCCTGAGTGCCAGGAGTGAATCTGATTCAGGGCAATTAAGATACAAATGAGATATTTACTTTCCTCTAGTCTCCAAAGGACAGCTTTGTCCTGGCTATAAAACCAATGGTCTGTCACCATTTGGCAGCGTGGTGGATCTGTAACATGTTTGCAGTGTCCATGCGATCCAGAACTGACAGGAGTTAAGCCCTGTATTTTCTGGCATTTCTGCCAGCAGCACATGCAATAAACCCTTCCCTTTCACTCAGTCAAAATTCACTCACAGACTTCAGCTTAAAGAATAAAATATACAAAGAATATTACCAAATCTAATCCTTTTTCCTCTTCTCATGTTCCTAAAAATAGACCAAGAGTGTTCCTAATGCAGAGATGTACAGGGGTGTGGTACACTATGATTCATCCATGTAAGACAGCAACAGAGGCATGGTAAAAATTCACTCTGCAGTTTTCATTTGCAAGGCAGGACAGGCAGAGGAGACTTTGCTCCCTGTACCAGGTGATGACTCTTGCTTTCACTTACCCCTCGATCTCCAGTATATTTTTCCACAAATTTCCCGTAGTTGTAATAGTTGAAGGTGGGGTAACCATCGACCCCCTCCTGTTTACACAGGTCATGATTCTGTCCTTTGGCACAATCCACTGCAGCATAGGCGATCTGAAAACACAAGAGATCACACTGAGGCAGGAGAGAACAAAGCAAGAACCCATTTCATGGTGATGCTGCTGCAGCTTAGTCTTAGCACTGAGAGAGACCAAGTCTTCTGCCAAACATGCAATGGCTTCTGTAAGGGCTTAGCTGTGGAGGGAGAGCAGAGGATGCATGGTCATCACCTGGCTTGTGCAGCTGCATGGCACGTTCAATTCACAGAGCAGAAAATCACCTTCGCAGCCTTCCCACTGAGCTCTGCGTTAGACTCCAAACAGGAAATCCAGAGGATGGGTTAATAAAACCAAATCCAGGCACAGTGGTCACAGCTCTGTCATGCTGCAATATTTTTCTTCCACTTTGGTTTTAAGTGATGAACAGTGACAGTGGCTTTGGTGATGGTAACAACCCACCTAATCCAACCTCATTCCTGTGGCATTGCTAATGCTCGGAAAAGTTACCAAACATGGCTGGTCACTTATGTAGCCTATTCACAGATTAATGACTTCTACTCCAAATAGCTTTTCTAAAATCCATGCAGTTCTTCCAAGGGGATGGGTGAGAAGCCAGAGCATCATCTACCAAGCACTGCACATAGAGAAAAAGGTTGCTTGCTTACAATCTCAGCCTGGGTTTCTATTTCCTTTCCTGTCTTCCAGGACTGTACATTATATGCAGCCATTAGCAAAGTGGGCTTTAATTCCTTTTTAAACCTCTAGATGCTACTGTCACACAGACAAACCCTGAGCAGGAAAGAGCCTGCCACACTTTCAGCCTATTGACAGTGGAGCAACACCCTCAGTCCCTGCCTGCTTCCACACAGCAGGGTGAGGAAACACAGCCTCAGCCCCAGAGCAGTAGCTCCGAACATTCAAGTCCTGACTCTATGAAGTATTGAGGAGGGGCTGCCCTTAACAGTTCTGATGCTGAAACAAAATGTAATTCATAGGCTTCTACTCAAAGCAACTGAGCCCTGTACTGTGATTTCACCCTGACTGTTCCTGTGAGCAGCAGTTTGGGCTCTGAATGCAGGCTGTTCACATAAGCTCTGCCTTCACAGCCTGAGCCAGGCCCTGCTGAAGGGCAAGCACCTTAAAGTACAACCTGCATAAAGAAACCAAACAAATTAGAGGAATGACTTTTTGCAACCTTTTTGTGGGTTACAATTTATCAAGTGCTAATTTCATAGCAGACACATCCTAATTTGAAATTTCAGTTCCACAAGCCTCCTTCAAACAGCTGATCAAAAAGACCTTTTGCCTGCATGACTTTAGGGTTGCGGTTGAACTGTTCTTCCAAAATTAAAAGATCACTTAATATTCCACAAAGCCCTCCTGTTTCATGGTGACACTGTCAAAATGGGAAAACCTGATCTCATTATCCTAGTAGTAATTAAAGTGATTGGCAAAGCCAACTTCAGTTAATTTGCTTGTTTTGTTTTGGCTTTGAAAGCCTGACAAGACAATACTCAGTATGATCTCACTTGGTCTGTCTTCAAGTGGAAAGTACTAGATAAAGTGAACAGTGTTCTTACCTAAAATACCTGGTTTATGATTTTAAACATTAATAAGGCTATAACAGAAGCAGGACTCTTGAAAGCTGTTAAAAACATGTATGATCCTATTTTTTTGTTGTTGTTTTTGTAAAACACGAAGACTCATTACAGAAAGACACATTAAGGGACAATTTAAATGAAAGAGTAGGTATAATAAACTGTAAAAGAGTTTCATCTAAGTATTTCTGCCTCCCTGACCTCAGCAGCCAGCCAAAATTTAGAGCTCTGTTGGCTACTTCTGTGTAAAGAAAAGCTTAGAATGGAGAAAAACTTTTATTTGATGACACAGCATGAAATAGAAAGAATACTAGAAGTCCTGATTTCCTAAAAACTAGAAGAATAAATAAAATAATCTTTTTCCTCACTGCTCTAAATATCACACAGGGAGAGATTACAGCCAGAAAAAGGGGAAAGTATGCATGTGCTCATCCAGATCTTAGTAGCTGGTTTGAGACATCAAACTGTTGTGACTGAGGACCCATCTGTTCTCAGTGTCTTGGAGATTAAGAAAATTAGTTTTTAGTACACTGGAAGGAAGAGGGAAGAAGGAAAAGAAACTCTCTTTATCTGTACCTCTGGAAATATCAAAACTGGTACTGGCTGGAGCAAAGTGTCCAATTTCATTTACAAAAGGCTTTTGTGAGAACAGCCCCCAGTGAGGAGAGGGTGCAGTGCAGGAATGCAATGCTATAAGCCACTGGTAACCTCGTTCAGAACATCTTCACCTGTTGCCTCAGAACAGGTGACTGATGGATATTAAAGAGGTGGCTTCTGACAAAACGCTCAGTAGCACCCTTGAGACACAGCTCTCCTCTACAGCACATGGAGACCTAAGCTGGCCCATCTGTGCTTTAGTTGTGCACACAAAGATCCCAGTCTAAGTCTGTCCACAGCAGCCACGTGAGCCCAGTGCTGTGTCTAATCCAACAGGTCTAATGGCACATCTGGAATAGCAGCTGGGGGATATGTCCATGGTCTGTTCCCTCTCCAATGCTCCTAATGCTAGCTCCCACACAGCCCCACCACTGCAACCATCATTTTGAGCCCAGCTTCAGAACACACACATTTGGTTATTTTTACAGCCAGGGAGAGAAGAGGAACGACAATTTTCAAAAGCCTTGTAACTCATACAGACGTGAGCAAAATTTCATAGATGAACATCTAATTCCCAAGACTGTATCTGAGGCTGCATTCAATGCCTGCTGCCAACAGTGGCTGAGTAAGAGTACTTAGGAGAGCTTGAGTGATTACTTTAGAGTGGAAATGTTAAGGCAGCCTAAATATAGAGGTTGCTACCATCTCTGTGCACTCATTATCATAGCATCACAGTTCTAATTGTCTTGCCTGTCTCACAGCGGAAGATCAAATATAGTGCACTGAGAGAGGAGAAAAGTGATGCTGGAAAACACTTGTAGCAAAACACACTTCTGGACTGAGGACCAATTCTCATCTCTATTCCATCAACTCCAGACAGCTGAACTCTGAGACACACCAGAATTTCAGCAAATAGCACTGATGCCCTTTGCTTCTTTCTGTTTGTGTTTTCATGGACTGCGAATAATAGCTCCATTGCTGATAAAGGTGTGTCCTACCAGAAAGAATGCCTGCATGGCTCTACTGAAAGGCTGCATGTAAAAAGATACAGAATCCTGGCTCAAGTGAGCAGTGATACACTGTAGGGAAAGCTTCCCCTCATTCTCAACCCTCTTAGCAACAGTCAGCTTTTCTGCTTCACTAAAGAAAGAAATGGAGTCAGGAAAAATAACAACCCAAAAAAGCTCTCTCAAGATGGGGTTAAAGACTTCTGGAGAATATTCCCCTCAGAACTGATCCTCATACTGAACTACCAGCAACAAGTTACACAGAAGTGCACTGGAGAGCACAGGTTAGCAAGATCTACCTGCTCTGACCTGCAAACTCACTAAATTTGTTCAACCAGAAACTGCAGACATATTAAGCATAAGACATCTGTAGCAGGTGTCCAAGAGCCAAGACACTTGGCATCACGTCTCACAAAATCCCTCTCATCAAGAGGGAAAAACCCTCTAAAAACATGTGAGAGAAAGAAACTCTGCTAACACTGGTCTAACATTTATGTGTGTGTATGTCCATTATGGAAAAATCAAGTGAAACAGCTTTCAGAAGGCAAGATTGATTTTAGGGAGATTTTGATTGTTAGGGCTAAAATTTAATTTCTTGAACTTTCCTCTAACCAGAGGGGGAAATCTACTGAAAAAACATTTCAGGGAGAAAAAGCTCTAAGTGCTATATCTGCAACATGCACAAAACTCCATGGGATTATGGATTCTCTATAACCCAAAGCTCCGCTGCCTTAGATATTGACAATACATCATTATATACAAGTCCTTTCTCCAGAGCCAGTGCTGTTCAGGTCTATCACCAGCCTCTTCAGTAGCTGTAGCAGGAATAGAAATGTTATCAAATGAAAAGATAATCAATCAGAGACTGTGGACTCCAAAGGAAGTTTCTTGGAGCACATCCAACTTTCTTAATTTTACAAGTAGTTCCTCACAACTGGTATGCACTTTATAATAATTAACAGTATCAGGTGAGTATGTACAGTAATGCACAATAATGATAACAACAGCAACAGCAATAACCCGCCAAATAAGTATGCATCTCTTCATAGTCAGGATAGGTTAATATGAGTCTGGAAACATCTGGGACTGGAAAATACCTTCACTTGAAAAAGAAATCCCACAATATTTCATGGTTCTACCAAAAAACTGGGAGCTTAACTACAGAGTTGCAAACTTAACTCAGCATGGCAATAGACTGTGAGCAGTGTATGAGCAGCTCTGGAGAGCTCTGAGGAAATAGAGCATGGCATATTTTTCAGAAGAAGAGGACTGATCACAAAAGCTGAGCTGTTGCAAAACCCAGAACTTTCCATTTAGGTGTTTCAGTAGAAGTGGAGCTATGCCAAAAATACGACCACTGATCTCCAGGTGCTCCAACTGTAACAGAAGGGTGATGCCTTATTTTGTTACTAAGTGTCAGAAGGAAAAAGAAGTACTGGCAGTATAATCATACATTAGAAATCACAGATCCCTTCCAACAGAATTATGAAACAACTTTTTGCTCTAGAGGGATCTTACAGGTAAGAAACACAATTACATTCAACAGTTCAAAAAGATGCGTGACCTTCCAGGTAACTCCTCCTTTCTGTTCTTAAAAGCTTTCTTTTTAACAGTTTGCCTCCCAGTCACCACATGATGATATAGTAAAAATAACCCCCTGCAATCCTAGCTGCTCTCCTGTTAAAATATGTACTGCCACACACTGGTTTATTGATTCAAGAAAATAAATCTCTGCTAGAGCTAATATTGACTTTTGTTATGAAAATGGCAGTGAATAGCTAACTGAATATTGATTTGAGAGAGGAATTATATTTGATAAGCTTAAAAAAAGTAAAAACAAAGTTGCACCATGGAAATAAATGCTTCCAAACAACATTTTAAAAGTAGAATCAATTCCAGATGACAATTACCTGATTACTAGTAAAAAAGTCTGTTGTTGCCAAATGTCTTAAAAGCACCGATAAATAAGACAGATGTGCATTCTTCCCTATGATTACTCCATAGGTTTCTATTTGTATCACCTGTTCTGGATCCTAAGAGCAGTTAGGGACTGGTCTGCTAAAGCTTGCTGCAATTCAGCTACTGTTCTTGAAGTGAAAGGCTTTGCAAATGAGAGATTCATTACTGGTTGCCCTGATGTGGCATGGCATCATTACAGGGGGTGCAGTTATCAGCTGTTCTCAAAGCAGGCCTATTTGCAAAGGGGACATCCATTAGTACAATGTGATGTACAGTGCTAACATCACCATATTTAATGAGTCTAATTAAAAAGAAATTCAGCACATGCTTTTTAAGCAAACAGGGATCAAATTCCTTGCCAAACGAAAATATTATCTAATTTGGATAACTCTGTACAGTCATTTGGTTGGTATTATAATTTTAAACTGTGATTCAGAATACACATTGGGGACCTACCAGTTTCACTGCTGACTGACCCACTAACACCCCAGCTCACCCCAGTTGCTGCACCTTTTCCAGCAATTGCTGCCACAGCTGTTTCCGTGGGAATTCACTAGAACCCAGCTGTGGTGCTTTGATTTGGGTCAATGCATTTGTACAGGAACAGTCTCCTGTGAAAATGGGAAGATTGGTCAAAGAGCAGCCCCTTTGCAGGACTGCCAGAGATTTGTTACTGAGAGGCCTTGAAGAGTCAAGAGCTTTCCTTCAGCAAATCCAAAGTGGAACACCACAAATCAGTTCTTTCAAGCTGAGCTTTGGGCTCAGCCAAAAGGCAGAATGCAGATTTTTTAAAGATTTAGTTTTCAAGAGAGATTGTGAAGCAGTTACTGAACATGCCTTCCTGCTCTTCAGTCTGTTCAGCTAAGTGACAACCTTCACACTTGAATTTTCTGATGTTCACTGGTCACTGCCAGAACTTGAGCTGTGGGGCACTGGCCATAGGCTTTCCCCTGGCAGCTGTATGCTAAGGCCACAGTGCCCCAAGCTAAGAATGCTCCAGATGGCTTTTTTCCCCCACCTTTTTTTCCTTTTAAATAACTGAAACAATATGCTTACTGCCACTGGAGCAGCCTCTCCACTGATCTGGTCCTACTGGCACTGAATTTCTCCAGGAAGATGGAAAGACTGGAGGCTCTGGTTTGTGGGTCTCAGCCCAAGCTGTGTTTGCAGCAGCCACAGGGTTGCCCCAGGCCAGCGAGCAGGCTGGGGATTCTGGCTAAAACCACCAGCAGTGATGTGGCCAATGAGAGCTGACATTTGGGGCCAATGTTCCAAGCAGTGCATTTTTAAACTCCAACTCCAGCAGTGCAGATGATGAAAAAGTACAGAGCATTACACACAGCCCTGGGGGAGGGGGGCTTCGGTGCCAAAACTGAGACACGTATTTAACAGCTTCAAGCTCTGCTCATCTTCAAAATTCCAATGTAAAGACTCAAAGTCTCCCAAAGGACACCTTTTAAGATACCATCTATAATCAATTCAAGGCTGGAATGTTTTTGATTGTTCTTTGGCTTCTGCAGGATTAAATGTTTAATTAAAAGACCCTTATTTTAAGAAAGAAGATACAGTTTAAATGCAAAAATACTCTGTTAAGTGAAAAACCTTTCTCCAGGGAAAAAAAAAAAAGGACACTACTATAGAAATGAAGTAGTGAAAAGTATCTACTACTTAAAAAAAAATTAGTTATCTTGCCCTGTTTTTGAAAGAAAAAATATTTCTTTTCTCTTAAGCAGTGATTTTACCAAAGTTTGAAACCCTACAGAACTACAAATTAGTTTGAAGGCTCAGTCCAATTTGAAACATGGGAATATGACCTGTGATGCTTGTGGGAACAGCAGTGTGCCCTTCTAAAGTCTAAAACAGGTTTCTTTTCTTTTCCACAATGGCACAAACTGGCAGCAGGAAGCACCTTGGCAGGTTATAGCTGTACACAATTAAATAGAGGCTCCCAAAATAATCAATCCCTGGCACTTTCATAAGTCATTGGGGTGGAATAACACCATTCTCCCTAACTGCACACACCTCTTTAAAACTGTACCAGCCTTAATATTCCCTACTGGCTCTCCTGTTCCAACTCATTACATTTTATATTTCCCCACTTCAGCCATAAACTGAAGTCAAGAGTTGTACCGTCAATCACTGCTCTGCTCTTGGAGTCCTTTCATAACCTGCAGTCTGAAGGAAAAGCTTCCCAGGCCTGCATTTCCCACCATCACCCTGTCCAACTAACTGTGGCATGATTCAGATTGCTTGTTAATACATCCTGAGGCTCTAATAAGCAAGTTTCACATTGTTTGGAACATTTGTTTCACCTCCTCTGACTGAAATTTTAATGAGTTTCGGAAAGAGGCTTCATTTGGAACTACCAGAAAAGTGGGAAAACAAGGATACTTTCTCAGAGATCTTGGAAACAAAGAAGTAACCAAAAGGCATCTGAGCAAACTAATTTACAGCAGTATGAGAACTAAAAGCTGCATGCCTATGAATCTTCTGTGTGCCAGAGGGCAGAAGTGATGGACTCCTAATTTATGCAGTCAGTGATACAAGAATGATTTGTTTCTTATCAATCTGATGCATTCTCTGAGTTACAGAACAGATGAAAGGAAAAGAGAAAAATTGCAAAAAATTCTTCTGTTATGGGTCACAACTGTTACAAAATCACCTCTTCATTTAGAACATAGAATAGGATAAACTATTTCAGCTGGATGGGACCTACAAGGATTCTCTATTCCAGCTGCTTGACCAGTTCAGAGCTGACCAAAAGTTGAAGCCTGTTGTTAAGATGTTGTCCAAATGTCCCTTAAACACTGACAAGCTTGGGACATTAATCACCTCTCTAAGGAAGCTTGTTCCAGGAACTGATCACCCTCTTGTTGAAGAAGTGTCTCCTGCTGAACAGTCAGAACCTCCCCTGGCACAGCTTTGAATTATTCCCAAATGTCCTGTCACTGGATTCCAGGAAGAAGAGCTCAGCATCTCCCTCTCTGTTCCCCCTCCTGAGGAAGGTGTAGAGAGCAATTTCCGTATTAAATTACCAACTATTTTTCTTGCCACACCTAAACACAAAGCAATTGTGCAGGTGGAACAAATTCAGAGATCAGAATGAAATACGGTTCACTGAAAGATATCAAACCGTGAACCATATTCAGTGAACCACTGAAATATATCAAAGAGGTTCCTAGCTAGTTATCTGGTTAAATCCAGGGGCTCAAGTGTTTTCTGGGTTTTTTTAATCCTAGATCTCCATGTGCTCAGTGCAAAAGTGGTTCCGCTGATGCAAGGAAATTACCCAGTGTGATTCAGCCATTGGATGCATTTTCAAGGCTGAAGCATCAGGGTCCTAGAAGAGCATCCTGGGCTCAAGTCAGCCAATTTACAGAAATATATTGTATTTTGTGCTATGCAAGCAAGGATTAGTTAGTTATATGACTGAGGTCCTCACGACTATCACACAACTTGTGGTTTCTCTACATGCACCCCAAGAGCTGATAAAAGTTGAAGGGGATATATGAATTATCTTTATTTAATCCCTCAATGAGAAAGAATTGTGTTTCATACAAAGTAACTCTTATGCAAAGACTTAAACATAAAAGACAGCAAATTAGGGAAAACAGAACAACTCAATTTGACCATAAAAGATAAAACCCCTATGATGCAGATACATTTACAATTATGGAAAACATTCTTAAATATCACAGAAAAAATTAAGAGCAAGTTACCTTGCGATCTTCTTTAAAGACTTCAGCAGCAGTTGTGAAATGTGGAATGGCATTTTTACAGTGAGGACACCCTGTTTGACACAGGAAGAAAAAGACATCATAAACTTTAGTTGTAGGAAACTCAAGAGACATGGTGAGTCAGTGGAAAATCTGAATCAAAAATCATTCTGAACAGGAGCTCTCCAGTTCTGGAATGAGCAGGACAAAACATGTGTCAGCTACATGAAAGTAAGCACATGTTGAAGATCCCTGAGACTTCAAGGAGTTTACATGTACATTTACAGTTATGTGACATCCCATAATAGGGGCCAGTGTGCAGGAGACTTTTCTCCATCACCAGTCCCCTAGGGCACTTCCAGAGCACCAGCCACAGACAGACCATTGCCCTGCTCTGTACCTTCTGGTATTGCCAGGTAGGTTATTACTGCTGTTGCCACAGATACAAGATACATTTGAGCATGGGAATAAAGATAGCACAGCTGGGAACAGAAGGAGGCTGGGAGTTGGAAAGGAAATTGCTGGGAGCATTTATAAGTATTTGGAAATGGCCTGTGTTAAAGCCAAGCCATTGGGAACGTAAGGGAGAGGAAGGTCAGACATGTTTCATGGATGGAGGGCAAATGTCCAGTCCCAGGTTAGGATGACTGCTGCTGGCCTCCCTGGAGATCTTCCTGCTGTTCTCCACAACTGGGCAATCCCTGAAGAGTTTTACAGACACTGCACATGGGAACCTCAGAGCTTTGTATGGGAGACGGGCTGATACTTCTTTGTACCACTGCAGCACTGAACAAAAGGCCAGCTAATCCCTTGCTTACACTGATTTGACTCAAACATTTCAGAAGTCACAGAAGGGAAATTAGAACTGTTCTTTTGATTCAAGGTTCAGATATGAGTGCTCTTAATTCAGAAGCAATGTCTACAAATTATTGTCTATGAATAATCTAAACTCCTCTCAAAACATCATTACTATACTAAGTAAGGCTTTGAAATGCATATGTGTAATAAATTACTTTTTTACAAACGCAGCACAGAGGCTGATTCCAAGCAAAGACTCAAGACACTAATTTTTGCTTAGATGTACATTGGAAAAGGAATGAACACACTTCAGTCAAACCTGTGTAATGCTGGCAAAGGAGTTCATCTTGCTATTATTTCTGGGTAGGAACAGAAAAATCACAAATTAGTTGCTCACAAACACCAATTACAGCTTATGCTACTGTTGTTTACCAGTATTTTACATGATGAACAAGTGTCTGTGTTACTTTAAAATCAGGACTGAACAAACACCCTCTTAGGAGACTTGCAGCCACCCTCCTAAGCTACACTCAGTCTTTCAGCTGACAAGAAAAATAGTATCTGTGCATAAACACTGCACACCCCTTTCCACAAAGGAAAGACTGAACACCCCTTCCAGCTTCACCAAAATATCATTTCATGGCTTACATGTGCTGCTTTGAATTTTAGAGCATTTCTTTTTTCGGAATAGGATTCTGAAAGCACTGCAGTGACACACCTGTGTAAATACACTGAGAGTCTGTGCAGTAGCTAAGAATACCAGAAAGTCAAGGGGATGTTTCCTGGGAAACTGAGGCACTTCTGTAAATCCATCTTCAAACTCTTTATGCAGCACAATGGCAGCTATGTTTCAGTGGGAGATTGTGCAGTGTTCTACAGCTTGCAAGCTATTAACCTTGTTGAGTTGTTCAGCATTTGCCTGGAAGAAAATGGTCATGAAAGAAAAGGAGGAGGAGGAAGAAGAGAAGAAAGAGGAGGAGGAGGAGGAGTCAGCTAGGGTTTCAGGCTGCTCCAAGGTCCATCAGCCCACTTTGGTGACCCATTTTCTCTCTTAGCACTTGTCTGGCCTGTCTGCCTGATACTGAAGAGCCTGCAGGTCAAGCCTGCCTCTTAACAAATCTTGGATAATTTCCTGTACTGTGGGGGGATTGCCTCGGTTGACTTGTTAACACTGCTCTACACAAATAAATCAGAACTGGTGACGACATCTAAAAAGAATTTCAGAAACAAAAAATGGATAAAAATCAGGCACCTCTAAAACAGGAACACTTGTTCTTAACTACATGTTGCAGTTTTTCTGGAAAGCACTTCCAACTGTTACACTAAAACATAAATGCTCTTAAAAACTTAAACCTTTCAGGTTCCCTTTTTTGCTTATGATCTTGAGCTTGAAATTTAGGTTTCACCAAAGAACATCTTGTAAACCCTCAATAAAAGATATTTCAGGACAGTAAGGCCTCTCAAAGCCCTAGAGAAGTAGCAGGTAAGAGCTCTTCATGAGCCACATTCCGCAAGAAAATGAGAACACAAATAACAAGCATATTTTTCTACACAAAAATACCAAATCTGATACCAAATCAAGAGAATTTACCTTCATTTTCCCATCTGAAGCTCCATCCCTCCTCCCTTCACTTCTCCCTTGGCCCAACCTCCTTTCTTTACTGCACTGTGCTCACAAAACTAAAACACAACCATATGGCTTTTGGCAGAGCTGCCTCCAAGTCCAGTAGGCATTTTGTTAGCCTTGGACATCCATCCACGGAACAGATGTGAATGCTACACTGAATTCCCAAGGAGTTTCAAGGAGTCACTGAAAAAGGGGGAAGGAGCACATCATATGGAACAGCAGAACTTCATCTGTTACAACTTAGAAGGATTGCCAAATGCAGCAAACACTTGGAAGTCACCCAACCCAGTCATTCTATTTAAAGCACACATGCCAAAAAAAATAAAAGCAGAGGTTGATGTCTTCATTTTGACAGACGGAAAACTTGTTCTCCCCATTCCCTCTTCACACCCACTATCACACGTTTATTTTAAGTGTTAACACTATCTTCTAGATTCGAAAGTGCAAGGAAAGGAAATGTACTGAGCACAGTACATGAGCATAGGAAGTGTGCAGCCTCCTTACAAAGGAATTTTCAGATGGGCTGCAATGGAAAGAGATTAAACTGGTGGCATATGAAGGTGTGGGTAAAGTGTCAAGAACCAAAAGGTCCTGCCCCTTCTCAGTCACTATGGACTAAACAAGCTGGAAAATTCATTTTAGTTTAATAATTTGGATCCTATGGTAAGACTTCCTGCAAGGACAAGAAGTGGAGTTTTAACTGAGCAGCACTGAAAAGCAGCACTTCTGGGAGCAGAGCCTTCTAACACAGATGCAGGGCTTTGCTTTAACAATTTTCTTTTTTCATTTTTACAACAGTGTCAAATTTGATCTCAACAGGGTTAAGAGCAGACATGAACTTAACAGTAATTTCCTGTACCTGACTTGAGAAATGTGAAAAAACCTGCTCCTGAAACATCCAGCCTTTCCACAGGATCCCAGTACTGGCACTGAAAACCTCTAATCATTCCTGCACATCTCAAGATAACTCCATTTCCTACTGCAGAAACACAGTTGCATCACCTGGTAGGAAAAACAAGAGAACTTGACATCTCAGGCACGTACAGTAGCCTGTGCTGAGGCCATTCCTTGTTCAAGATCAGCAAACAATACAGCTTTAATAGAGCTCTAGTCAGGAACTCAGCTCTGTGCTCAGAATTTGGCTCTCTGGAGGATCTCCCATACAGTCCATGGTGGTATCTGCTCCCCCTGACCTGCTGGGGCACGAGGGCTGCCTGCTTAAATCACAGGTCCACAACACCTGCAGCTGAGGAGTTCTGAGGTTCTCTTTGCCCTTGTAATACAAATTTTTAAAAGTACACAAACCCAGTATTTTCTACAAGATTTTTCTCCACCATTCATGTTGTAAAAGTTGGTAGAAGGTATGGTGCAGTCACAGCAGGCACCATCACATTCCTCACCTTGAAAACCAAGTAGTTCTCGACTGAGCCAGTATATGAGAAATATGGTTTCTGTGGGAAAAATTCAAGAGAAATGGCTGATGAAGAGCAGACAAGGGAAATCAAGCAAGCAAGCAAGCAGGCTTCACTCAGAGCCATTATCACTGAGGGGAGAGGGAGTCAGATTAAATCTCCTCTAATTAGAGAGGCATTTAAAGGAAAGCTAGTGGGTCTTTAGGGAGATGAAGTGATGGAAAATATATAACCCAGCTTGTTTTCCATGGACTGGATTTACTGATAGCAGGAACAACCTCAAGGTACAGCACCTTCTCAGGGTATCTTTGAGGAAAGACCCAAGGAGCCAGCACTGGTCTGGGCACAGAAAGGGGCTGGAACTTCATTCTTGTGGAAACACTGCTTTGAGGACTGTGAAGAAGAACTGCAGGGTTGAGCTGGATGTGATTTCCAAAATGATGCCACAACACATTTGTTACATGACATAAAACAAAGATAGTACATGGATAATAGAAAAATTTAACTATGTGCTCACATCACCTTGTGAACTGATTTTTTGGTTTTTTAAACAAAAAGGAGACTAAGGAAAAGATAATATAAACCCATTTTTCAGGTACAGTAAGAATGCCACTAAATTGATATGATGTAGTAGCAATTTGATAAATTTTCAGACATAATAATACCCTGTGAAAACATTCTCTGTAATTGCAGGATCCCATGGGATGCAGAAGGGATACGAAGAGGGTTTCAAAGCAATGAAACAACCTAGTGAATAACTTCCATGTCTTTATTACATTCAAATGGAGAATTTTTCATTGAACAGCGCTTCTTTTTTTTAACCAATGAATTGTTTAGAGATGATAGTGAGTCACAAGTAAAACTTAAGAGATTCTTAAAACTTCAGTGTACAAAGGTATTAGGACCAGATGGCAATTCTAAAGACGTCTCAAGAGCAGTGCATGAAACAGATGCACCCTGTTGTACAACAGTCACCTCATTACATTTAAAATAAAATTGTGGCAAATTTGCAGAACTGCCTAAAGGAATCAAGTCCTCTTTCCAAAAACACAGGTTTCTACTTGTTTAAATATGAAAAAACATCCTTTAAGTTAAGTTACTTCATGCTTTGTTTAATTTGAAACTACAAAGCCCAGTGATATAATATAACCTCTCTACAGTTGAACAGTACAAGGTTAATTCAGTTTCCTTAGAAGAGTGAAAGCTGTATTAGCATAGCACATAGAAGAAAGGTGAAGCTGTTTTTTAATGAATATAAATCAAAAGCTAACAATTTGTACAAAATAGATAAAGGAAGCAAATGGACATCAAAGCAATACCTACAGTCAGCAGAGGTAATAATGATGTTTTAAGTATATAAGGGGCTTTCAATGTATTAGAAGCAAAAGAAATCCAAACAATGCTAGCAAATATAGCTTTGAAGGAAAATGATGGAGTTGTCAAAACGAACTTCACTGAATATACAAATTAAAATAGTAAGCAGATGTGGAGAGGGACTCTATGCCTGACACCTCTGAAGTGCTGTTTGCAGTTCTGGGCCCACAAATCACCAATGAGTTAAAAATGGAGGGGGTTCAAAAGACCCATAAGAAAAACAATAGAACTGAAAGACATGTCTCATGGCAAAGGGAATCAGGAAGCTCAGTGTGTCAACAGCTTAAATCCAAAGATTAAGAAGTGATAGAAACCAAGAAAAGTCAGTCTCTAAATTTCATTATCACGAGCTATTCAAGCTGGGTGCCAAAGGCTGAGTAAGCTCCAGAGCTGGTTGCGTGCTGAAACCAGTCAAATTTAGACAGAAATTCACATTCCCCATCACTAGTGATTTTTAGTCTGAAAGGAAATGGTTTTCTAAAAGAGATGCTTTCACACAGTGGCTCTCTACCTGGTCAGAAGCAGCTCTCCTTGCCTTGCATCGCTGAGCTGAGACTGCTACAGCAGTGACATGGTCTGGCTGTCCTCGTGTCACCATCTCTGAGCGGCCGGAGCTGCAGGAGGCCAGCACTGCTCATGGGTCAGGCAAGGACGACAGCCCCTGCCAACCCTAACCTGAGCATCCCAACTAGAGCACTACAGCAGCACAGACTGGGCATTTTGACTTCAGAAAGCACTACCTTATACCTTCTGCCCATCAGTAATACACAATGATTTATAACCCTACCCGTGTTGTTGCCGTGCGTGCTTTTAGCATCTCATATGTAATAAAATCTTGATAAATAAAGTAACAAAGTGGTGTGCATATATTTTACATGAGTTTTTTTTTTAAGTAGAGAGTTTAAACATGCACACATTTTAATGTAGATTGACTGACTTAAACTGTCAGTACTTTCATACCAAAGTTCTGGCCACCTTCTTAGAGGAGATCTGAAAGCCCAGTGATTTGTGAGACCGTGGCATTTGTGCTGTCTGTGCTCTACCCTCAGCATGAGAAAGGGCTCTGCTCCCCCCCAGCCCCCGGCTTCCTTTAGTACCTCTCAACGGGTGATCTCAAATGCTTTAACTAATATCAATTAATTATGCTTCAAATTGCCCCTAAGAGAGACAGGCATGATTATCCCCCTCTGTCATTACATCCAAGGTTAAATAGAGTCAGGAAGAGGTTAAGTGACTCACAAGGTTCACAATCCTGCCTGACAGGGAGCCAGGCTGCAAGGTGCTGACTCCATTTGTTCAGCTGTGAAACCATCAGGGCCTCAGAGGGCTCAGCACGTGGCAGGATGGAGCCCTCAGCGTGCAAAGTGCAGAGCAGAGAATGACTTTCCAATTCCCCATCTCTGCTTGAAATCATCACCGTTTAAATAACAGGGGTAGATAGTGCCCTCTGTTACTGGCTTTTAAATGACTGCAATTCTCAGCAAGTGCAAGCAGCAACTCTGCACAGCTATCAAAGCCAGCCCGGGAGCTTGTACACCACAGAGTCAAGCAAAACCTGTTTCCACTTCAAGAGTTCCAAGCGATTAACTAGAATTAAAACCAGAATATTACTTGGTCAATCAAGGAAAGACAGGCCACAGACAGTAATTGCACAGATAAGAGCTGAAAAAGGGTATACTGCTTAAACCAAAGCAATTCATGTGGCTGCAGGAGTTATTGAATCCACAGGCAGATTTGAGAAAGGCATTTGCAGATGTAAGTGAAAGCTTAATTCACTTTGTTTAACCAGTAGAGAACTGGAGGGCTTTTTTATTGCATATCTGGACCCAATGCTCACTTGATGACCTGACACCATAGAATAATCATATCTCTAAGACACAAGATATTAGCAATTGAAAGAGGGTGACATGTCCTGTGATTTGAAAAATGTTACGAGCTTTTCAGTTAAGCATCAGGTCAACCAAAGTTTGACTGACTACTCTTAACAACAGGCAAACTATTCCAAATTTCACAGCCTGCTGGTGGATTTTGTTGAGTTTTTCCCAAGATATCTGAACTCTGATTTTGTAACACCTTGGAGGTATACAAATGAGACAAAACATACAAAACCCAAATTATTGGGAAACCACAGTCATGAGATATGAACAATTGCAGCAGCAACAAAGTCATCAGAGCAGGTCAAATTGCAAAGTGAGGAGAGTAAAAAGACTCGGCACAAAATTCTCGGACTGTTTAATCCAGTACAAAAAGCAAGGATATGACTCACTGCAGTGAATTACAAATGACATGCCAACACTCAGCATTTGGCAACAAGCAACCCTTTGAGATGGAAGGCTATACAGCAAGTCACCTCTGGACAGAAAGGGTATAAAGGCCAACAGTTACACCCAGAACAAACCTGAGTGCCAGTTCCAGCAGACCTGCATTTTCCACTGTGTCACTGGCCTGTGTAGCTTGAACAAAGCTGGCAGCAGCAATTAACCAAGCAAGCATCAGCCCTGGTTAACTGCAAACAGTTATAGAGCAAATGAAATAATTTTGTTTGATATACCAGTGGACACCACTAAAAGAAGACATACTGCTGAGTTAGCAACAGCAGAGCATTGGAATTTCAACTGCACTGATGCTTAAAAGCAGCTCCTGTCAAGACACTGTTACACATCACCAAAAAAAGCATTTGTCTTATTGGAAATGGGTTTCATGACAGTGCACAAGGATAGGTGGCATATTCATAATCTCCTAATGTACCCATGGTGACACTGCACCAACATAGCTGTGTGTCTGTGAGGAGAGAATTTCACAGGGCAAAAGCATGCACTTCCCTCCTCTTCCCTTCTCCCAAGCTGGAGCTGTTTATACACAGGCAATATTCTGCACACCAAATCAAGCAGCTGTAACATTTTAGGGTTACAAAACAAGAGGAGCTGGATCACCCCAACAAATTTTAGTTTACTGTCACCACTCCACCACAGCTGCTGCGAGCACTTTGTGTCGGTTATGCACAATCTGGGGAAGGGCAGCTCAAACTGTTCTCTTGCTGCTAATTTTTCTCCTCCTCACAAACACTTGGGCTAAGAGCAGATCTGCCAGCCTGATTGCAGGGACCACTCTATAAATTCATCCTTTATCAAACCCAGCCTGTTAAGGGGCTCTGTGGCATCAGCACTATGTACACCAAAAGGAACACACATTTCAGGTAATGCACCTGAAACAAGAGCACCACTGATGCAGGAGAGGAAGCAGTTAGTGGCAGAGCTAACATCAAAATTCTGCAGTGCCAGCCCACACAGGACTTAAAGCCTCATTATCAGAGGGTCCAGACCTCGCCTCTGCCTCAGTCAACAACCAGAAAATCCTTCCTGCAAGGGTTTTTGCCTTGAAAGGGATTCTTTCTGTTCAGCATGTTTTAAATAATTTTTTGATAGCTTAAGCTTCATTTACAAACACGCACATTTTGTTCAGGCTCTCGGATACAGCTTCCTAATCAAAACTTAACAAGATGTGCTTGCAAGTGACAGGAGAACCTCTTGGTGAGAGCCAATCTGAGGCCACCGTGGGACACTAAATGCATCTGTGCTGCTGCTGCTTTGCTCCGCACATCTGAACTCATAACTCAATTGTCGAGTATGTTCTCCCCCTCTGCGCATACTGCACACTGAACAATGTCACCCAAGTCTGTTGAGTGACCCAGCAGTGACCCAGACTGCTCATCTCAGGCCCAGCAGCCACAGGCTGAGGCCTCACAGCCAATAGAATTTGCCATGTCTTCCTACCGCAGTGCAGCTTAACCAACACACAGCATTAACTCCCCAAAACTGCCAGTGCAAAGGCTGAGATATGGTGCAACCAGCTTGGGCCAAGCTTGCTCCAAAAAAATAGGAAGGATGTAAAGGAAACACTACAGCTTCCTTCAGAACAGCTTTTAGATGACAGCTAGGGTCCCAGGGTGGGAGGAGCACACTGCCCTCCTGGCTGTCAGCAGTAACAGCTAAAAGCCATGAGCACCCTCTGTGCTCACAGTGTGACCCACTCTGGCAAGGACTCTCACCAAGTGCTTTTTGTCATTGGATATTCCTTGATGCATAACTTGGACAGAAGAAACCAAGCAGTTTTTGTTGTGAAAACACAAGAGGAGGAGCAGACCAAGATACAGAGTAATTAAAATATTCAACAAATTTTGTGGGTAAAATGAATGCAGGTTTGCTTAGCTCTCAACATTTTATGGGCTCCTGATGAAACCCACAGGGATGGGCACAACTCATTTAGTCAGATCCCTGTCTGATTTCTTACTGCTGAGCAAAGTTCTACCTGATTTCCCACTTCCTTCTTAATGGTCGCCAGGAGTTGACAGCAATAATGTCAATATTCCTGCTTTACTCTCTTTGTTTTACACCAGAACAATACCCAGGTACTATCTCCCACAAACACCTTTGATCAACACACAGCCTTTTAATGGCTCCAAAAACATCCTAAAGTCTTCTGGGACTTTATCAGATGCAGCACAGATTAGGCACCTTTATTCACTTCTTCCAGCCCTGAAAGAAAAACCCCACAAAAAAGTTTAAGTGAAGAACCAAAAAGGCTGATGTCTCTATCTTCACATTCTCTTGCAGAAGTACAGCCACTTGCTACATCCAAAAATACTTCATGAAAACCATCCTCAGGATGGTTTGCTTCTGGGTGTTCTCTTGGTACTCCTGTGGGTCAGGCTTCACCAGAAAATAAGTTCTTCCAGCTGGTTAAATTAATTTCTAGTGAAGTGAAAGTTTCACTGCTGAACACAGAACCGGAAATCAGCTCCCAGCAAAGCATTTATTAAAAATATCCATTCTGCGAACCCTGTTGAGTTGCACAGATTGAGGCCATTTGGCAAGTCAGTAACATTGGCAACTGCCCTCCCATGAACCATTAAAAGGGAGAACTTTCCCCCAACTACTTCCCATTGCTGCTGAAAGTCTATTTTTTAGAAGTGCTTATTAACTCATGTTTTGACACTAAAAGCAGAAACTGATTGAATTTGGTAAGTGCTTACTCCTGCCATTTAAAGTGACTGATCTAAAAACAGAGTGCCCTCCCCCCCATCATTTGGACCTGCTAAAGACTGGTCTATTATATATAATTCCTTTCTGACACAGTTGATTCATTTGTTTGGAAGCAGCAATCTCAACCAAAAAATGACATTCTTGTAACTCAAAAGTGGACATTTTCTGTTTCTGCGCAAGAATTAGCAAGGGGTGTTATTAAGCCTTTCCTGTTTAGAGAAAATCAGAACTGGATGAGAAAGGGGAAAAACAACCTAAACCACAATCAACAAAACCAAACCCCAAACCAAATAAAAACCCACTGTGTATCTCAGACTTCAGTATAACTATTCCTAGAAATACAGCATTGCTGTGTTGGAAGGAACTTCTGAAGATCATTTAGTCTAACTCCCTTGCTCAAAACAGGGTCAACTACAGCAAGTTGCCCAGCACTGTCTCCAGCTGGGTTTTGAATATCTCCAAGGATGGAGTCTCTTGGGTCAACTTGTTCAAGTATACAACCACAACCACAGTAAAAAAACCACCACTTCCTCTAAATGGTTATGCAAACTTCCCTGTGTTTCAATTTGAGCCCTTTGCCTCTTGTCCTGTCCCTGGGCACTGCAGAGAAGAGTCTCACCTAGCTTCAATCATTCTTTCCCCCCCCCCTTAATTTGTTTGAGTAATGCAGCAAAAACATCTCCAACCACAAAGACATTATTTGCTGGAACTTTTGTTACCCTTTGTGATTCTGACAACTAATCACAACCAACTGCTTCTATTTTGCACAATTTTCAGTGCTACAGTAGTAGGAGGTTAAAATGTAATAAATTGTCAAAGTCAAATCTCAATTATCTGGAATAACGGAGTGGAGAGAGCACATAAAAGTAAAAATGCAGATAAAACACATCCAGATAAGCTATATGAACAGGGAGGACATAAGAGAAAGAAGAAAGAAAAGTCAGGGCACTGATCCCAGAAAAGGCACCGATGCAAAGGGGTCGGCCCAGGACACCTCCCTTTAGTGTTGCAAGTGTTGAACCAAGCTCTGGGTGTAGGGCACAGGCCTGCAGCCACTGCCCTCCTGACCCTGGCTGGCTCAGCACTGCAGTCTACCTGCTCTTGTCCATTTGGCTCACTTTGCAACACAGTCTGTAGCCCCCAAATCCTGATCATCCATGTACCAGGCTCCATGTGCACACCAAACCATACTTGGACTAGTTGTCTCCTCTGCCCATTTCTGGACAAAGCCAAACAGTTATAAAAGTAAACTGAAGTAGGCTGATGGAATCCAGTAGCCCAAGGACTGGATTATGAAAAAAATACAGACACAAATCCCATAAACTCTCCCCAAAAGCTTCTCAAATGCTGGTGCATCAATCCTACTGCTTTCGAATACTCCTCCAGCCCCTCACAGCAGTCCCCACACATACCTGAGGCTTCATGCTTCCCTTCTGTAGATGGTACCATGATCTTCCTCTGATTTTAGACATTTTGGACTTAAAGGTACATCAGTGGGATGACAATTACATCTTCACAAGAGCTGCACAAGGGTCCAGAGAAGAGCCGGGCCAGGTGCTGTACAGCACAGATGCCAGCAGCCTGCCCCAAGTCCTACCCCTGAGTAGTTCTAACACATGCCAGCCCACACTCCAGCCTGTGTGGCATGGTACAGACCTACCCAAAGGACATCTGGATGAAGATCTGGTCCCAGGTCATTATTGGCACAAGTAGCACTGGGTTTTCTGCAGCAGGCACTTTTTCCCAAGTCAGTATTGGGAACCTGCCCCTATTCCTGCCTCCTGCCCCAAATCAGTCATTGCAGCACACACAGATGCTGCCATGCAGGAAAGGGAACATGAAATCAAGATCTCCATGGTGTCAAGTCCACAGGAGTGGACTTTTTCTCTCAGTAATTTCTAGAGTCTTGATTCTGATTCTCAGTCCTTAAAATATTCCACAGCCATGAGGAATAACCTTTACGTTTATGCTTCTTCACCCATATTCCAGGAGACAGAGTAATGAGCTCTCTATCTTTTCCATGTGGATGTAGCAGTCTTCTCCTCCAGAGTTAAATCACTGTGAAGCACTGCTCAGTACCATTAAAGCCCTGCTCAGCTCAGCCCTGAGTTATCAGCACAGCAGCAGATTGGTGGCTCTCCTATACATATTAAGTAATTTGGACTGGAAGCTGCCACAGGAAAGCCAGATCTCATTTTAATTTGCATCTAAGATATATATCTGTGACCTTTGCCTAAAGGTTTGTCACTCTAGCTGAAAGCTTGACAAAGGTCAGAATACTCAACTTTCTGCTTTAAATTCTAATGACAGATGAGAGATACATTTCTTAGCATAAATATTTATATACAAACATACTTTATATATGCATGTATACACACCCCCCAATCCTAAAATATCTCAGCATATGTGTAAGTGTAACAAATACTGCCACAGAGTCACAAGTGAATGGAGTAGCATACTGTGAGTCTGCCCTGACCCAAGATGTGGATTTGAATAGAAAAAGAAAATTATTTGAGGTAATGGGACCTTGAAATTTTAGCAGTGTTCCTTCTGCAGTAAAATAAGCGAGTTAAGATTAATTGGCAATGTAAGCTTCAAGACATCTCAAGATAGACAAGATGGTAAACAAAAGCTAATCTATAGAGTTTAACAGAAAGCACATTATCACTGCACAAAAGCTTAAAAAATATAGTGATTTGAATCATTGTAATTATTCTACTGCATTAATGTTCATTTCATAGAAAATGAAGATTTAAAATACTTATCTGGTACTTTCCCCTGCACCCAACAAAGTGCTTTGTGCTTTGCTCACAGACACTTCCACATTTAGAGAGAACAAATCAGAAACTGAGCATGACCCACGTACTGACACCACAACAGCAACGCTGTCTTAGGAGTCACAGGAAGGCCAGATGGGGTTCCAGTTAACACCTCTCTGTCCTGTATATAGGTGGTCTCATGCAGCACTGTGTCAAAAACAGTGCAAAAATGTGTCTGAAGTGCAGCCTCAAAGGACCTAACAGTTTTACATCATGCAAGCCTTGTTTTTACAGCCTGCTCATACAGAAAGGGTCAGGCTCATCTTTACTCACCCCTCCTAAAGTAAGGCTGGAAGTCAAACGGCAAAAAATTAGCCCATCAGGAAAGTTCCCTCATGCTTTCAACCCTGGGTGTTGCACACTCATCATACATAGAGTCTTTGCTTTAAACGTGGCTTTAAAAAGGATCAAGAATCTAACTGTCTTAAAAAGATGCAGCTAAAAACCAAAAGTGAAATAAATCCCTCTTATGCAGAAAGTCACTAATCGGGTAAAGAGAACTCAAGAGACAGTGAACTCCTAAAGCTTACCATTTCATGGGCAATCATTTGATTTTAGAATTACATACAACTTGCTCTTAACCAGCTGAGGTCCATGAATCAGAAATTCCTGGCACATGGGCAATTTTTAGTCAATAGTTGGTGGGAACTGGACTGGAAAAGGGATTACGACCTCTTCCGTTTTCTTTTACAACCTTCCAGAAATCTCCCTCCTGAACTGCACCCCTGCTTTCTCCCACGTCCCTTCATATGAGCCCCAAAGCATTCATGTTTAATTCCCTAACAGAAAAGCAAAATAAGGGGCTGCCTGATTAAACATTAAGGACCTTTTTCTCTCTTTATGGAAAAAAACTTTGATTAAATGGGAACAATTTGGTAACTGTTTATCTGAAGGTTATCCATTAATTGCTGGCCATGTGATATGGAAGAATTTTTTTTGCATCTGGGGGGGGTTAGTCATGGTGCCATAAAGGCACATTAATAGTATCTAATATTAAATGCCTGGATTATCTTCTCCCTTTGATAAACCCCTCAAAAGCTAAGAACTTGTACCTCGTCTGCCTGTCTCTGGGACTGCACACGAAAACAGAAGAGGTCCCTCTCATTCACCTTATTTATAAAAGGCCTGATTCTAAACTTCTCTAGAAATGTTCTCAGGAGCTTCAAAAACAAAGTGATTATGTGATGCATGCAAAATAATCTGAGAGGAGGAAGCTATGTCCCTAGTCCCAGTGGAGACTTAAATGCAGATTTATTACAGACAAAATTTATTCCATCAAAATTTGTTCTCCACCTCGTGGACTGATTCCTCCTACACTATTATATTGATTTCACTATTGAAGTGCTGCATGAATGAATCAGGCTGTCCATGTCCACTGTGCTACTATAAAGGATCACATTTTGTTATATGGACCATAAAATGCAGCAGGGAAAAATAAATCTGTTCTGTTTTTGTATTGCTGCCTGCTTTGGTGTCTGCATTAAATAATATAACCATTATATACTGTTTTGTTTCAATTTATAAAGATACAAATGATGGTGCTAATGATTTTCCCATGCACTTATATTGAAAATCAGCTCTTTACCCTTAAAAGTCTCTGGACAGCAAGGGAATTAATTCAGGATTTCACAGTAAATGTAAGGCTTATAAAACCCATCCTCATACAGAGGTTATTTACTCACATGGTGCATAGAACATGACAAGAGTGTGCTTCTTCTTCTTCAAGGACTCCCTGAAATCTTCTCCAGCCAGGTGGATAACACTGGTCTGTTTTTCTTCCCATGCAGGCTCAGGTGGAGGTGGTGCTTCGGGACTAGAAAAGATAGACAATGAAATTGGTTTGAAAATGCTTCTGGAAGTAGATAAAGGGACAGCATTGTCCTGGTCAAAATTAGCACGAGGGAACTGATGAGAAAAATCCTTCAAGGTGCCTGTGCAATAGAAGGACATACTCGATATTTCCAACACCAGGCAACAGCAAAAAAGATGTAATTTCTGGAACTCAGATAATTCAAAATACAATTTAAAATAATTAAAATATAATTTAAGTGACTGTAGTCAGGCATATGAGTAGAAATGTCAAAAAAAGACTTCCTACATTGTATCAAACATCTGGGTGGAAAAAACATTGATACATACCACTGTATCATCCAGAGGCATGAACTGAGAAGAACAGCAAGCAGGTGGAATCTATATCAACACTGATATAGGACAGCATCTTCCATTCAAATATCCTTTTTGTACTCTTTATCACTATCATGCAAACTTCTGTAAAGAATTTCATGACCTTCTCTAGAATTCAGATATTAAAGCCAGGATGTAAAAATCAGCATTGTTCCACTTGGAATACTGGGGGTGACTGAACCAGAATATTTTACTTTGCTAAAGAGAATGTCAGGTTTCAATTATGACTGCACATACTGGCTGGATCAGAGCAATCCCGCACACCTAGAGCGTTTCTAACAAAAATTCTGCTATTCACTAACTCACAGACCTCTCTCAGACTCATTAAATTCATTCCTGCTGTATCTTAAATAGTGATTACTTTGTATAAAATCATCAGAATGGTGCCACGGTATAAAGACCTTCATATGTCACCTTGGTAATAAATTAGCTTTTCCGACTTTCCTGACACTTTGAATGACACCATTTTAAGTTGTATCAGGTACATAAAAACCAAGTGGAAAAAAACTCAATTTTTAAAGTCCTTCTCAAGGTCACTTGGTGGACATTCATTGTATTTCCACCATTACTGATTTTCCAGTTTTTAGAGAAAGAGCTAGATGTGTTTCAGAGAAAGAGTTACAAGAGTTACACTGTGTGTCCTTTAGCTGAATTCCTCCATGAACACACTTGTTGTGAGCTATCACTGATTACAGTTACAGAGGTGAGACTTTACTCTCACACAAAATTTTCCTGGAATACTACTGCAGCAAGTGCTAACAACCTAGTGTGGCAGCACAATCACCAGAGAGGAACCACAGCCAAAGCCTGCATGGCTGCAACCACCCACTGAGACAGGTCTCTGCAACCTGTACTTGTATCACCAGCCTGCACCCCTGAGGCATCCCCATTTCCCCCAGCTTCAATGCAGCTGTGTCAATTCTACCCCTGTCAGAAAACAAGGGTGTTATTCTACTGCATCTCTAGCTGGGAGAACATCCAGGAGCCAAGAGCAGGAGACAAGTTGTCTGGGCTTCACCTGTACTGCTGACTAGCTGAGGCTGCAGACAAAAGTCTTCAAGAGGCACAGCAGTATCCAGAAGAATTGAGAGGAGAAGAATTGAGAGGAGAGGGAGAGGGAGAGGAGACCAAAAAACTCCACACAAGCTCTTCTGCCACCAAATGAGAGGGGGAAAATAAAGACTACATTCCTCATGCCAACTGCAAGTAATAGTTAAATTATTAAAATATTCACAAAACTGGCAGGTTTTCTTCCCTTTGACTAATGCAGAAAATACATTAGGCTTACAGTACCTAAAGAAAATGCATATTTTATATACATATGCATACTTTTACATACATGCATATATAATGCATACTTAAAGAGAGAATTGTACTAGCAATTTATTTTGAAATGGAATTATTGTCGTAATTTTCATATCAAACTTAATTCTGCATATTTCAGCACACACCCAAGAAAAGTTGGTTAAGGCACTCAAAGGTGCTGGTTTTGTTGGTCTTACTGGCTTTCCTTCAGCCCCATGTGGGTGGAATTCTAGGCATTGGCTCTGAAATGTTGGAAAGAGAAAAGTACAACTGCAGAAATTCAGTTACTAACACTGGGATTTGCTGCTTTGTATAAAGAGGGAACAACAAATGTTCTATTTATTTTTCAGAGCCATTGCTATTCCTTCTCCAGGGAAAGGCTTAAGGTATATTTGAAAAATATTTATTTTGGGAAAGCAATACCAGGGCAGCTATGAAAAACCCCACAGCAAATAAAGGATTTGGTGTATTAGAGACCATAGTTAACATACATGTTTCTGTGGGTTTGAATACTGGAATTCAGTGTGATTTTGTCAGCAAAGGATTTAGGCAGTGTTGAAGCTCTGTTTAGTTCCTCATCAAAGCCATCTGCAGGAGTCACTAACCAGGAACCCAAATACTATCTTAAAACCCTCAAAACTTACTTTTGCAGCCAGTCAATGATTTTCTTCTTTGTTCTGAGGTGTGGCAGAGTGTATTTCTCCTCTCCATCCTTAAAGTACTTCAAAGTAGGAAACCCTGAGATGTGATATCTTTCTGCCAGAGCCTTGTTGATGGTAGCATCGACTGCTGCAAGGACACCCGGACTCTGAAACAGAGATCACCTCCTGCAAATCCCAGCCACATACACACACCCCTTCAGCAGGACACAGTGGGCTTGGGGGCAGTCACTCATGCTCTAGGTGCCTTTGCTGCCTCTAGGACAAGAGGACATAGTCTTAAGCTGTGCCAGGGGAGGCTTGGGCTGGATATGAGTAAGAATTTATTCACATAAAAGGTGATTACACATCGGAATGGGCTGCCCAGGGAGATGGTGGAGACACCATCCCTGGAGGTGTTTAAGGAAAGACTGGATGTGGCACTTGGTGCCATGGTCTAGTTGACATGGTGGATCTTGGTCATGGGTTGGACTTGATTCCAATGGTCTTTTCCAACCTGATTAATTTTGTGATTTTGTGCACAGACATACAGAAAGACACAAAGAATTGATGCAAAACCAGAAAGGGACATACTATGGACTAAATGTTACCAGAGTCTTACCTGTTCCACTCTCATTTCTGATGGATTGTCTTTATATAATTCACTTTATAATGCTTAAGAGCCATTCCCAGAAATTGCATTTCCTCCCACAAATCCCTGTTTCTCCCAGAAGAAACAAGCACCACTAAAGATAAGTTTACTTTAAGACAAATTCATCTTTCCCTAACTTGTGGGTATCTTTTCAATGGACCACCTTTAGACAACAGAAGAACATGCATTTGTAGAGTGTGATTCATTGGATCCTTGTTTTTCTCATCTCCTCCCTCTCCAACAGCAATAAAGGAACTTGAGATGTCTCCAGAGAAGATGCTTAAAGTACGGGGGAGACCAATTCTGCTTCTCCTCCTGCATGGCATACACAGCACAAGACTGAATCAATATCACTAATACTTCTATTATTGGCTCTCTCTTCTCCAACCATGCTGATGGAGCACTTATGATGAAGCTAATGGAGTGGCGCAACCATTAAAAACAGAGTATTTGAAACAGGGATCACCCCCTTTTGTTTTCTTCCAAATCTAATTCATAAATAAAAGCCTATGTTTTTTCACATTCAGCACCTTTAAGTAAGGGGAAAAAAATCCATTTTTGGATTTGATCGTATTATGTATAAGGCCTACAGTAGAATACATAAACATTTTTCGATTTTGTTTTCGTTCAAGACAGAATGTTCTTTCTCAGACTTTGGCAGGGCTCATGCATTAGCGATGAGACTGTACTTTGGAAGCACATTTTGAAGGGTCCTGTGGGAGGATGAGAACAGCTGAATTTGTTGTAGGGAGAAAAGTCACTTTTATTACTGTAGTTATTTATTACTGATTATTTGAAGGATATAATAAAGGAAATTAGCTTACATCACTGGTTACATGGAGAAACTCTGCAGCCTTCTCATACTCTGGCTTCATCTTCTTACAGTGCCCACACCCTGCCAAAAAAAAAAAAAAAAATACAATTAAGTTGTATACACCATGGTTATTCATTGACCCATTCAGCCATTATCAAAATCCAAAACCATGTAGTAAAGATTTACTAGAATTTTGTATGCATTTTACTTAATATATTTGTGAAGCCTTAGTATGATATAGGATTTTTTTCAAAATGGCCACAACAGTTTAAACAAAGAATTTAATCTATTAAAAATAATAATAATAATACACCCCCGCTTTCACACCCACACCTCTTTCCTTACAAAAAGTACTATAAACATTTGTCAAGCCCATTGCTTCTAGCATGCTCTTGGGCAGAGCACAACCTCACCCATTTCAGTTTCCAAATCTTTATCTGCTTTAAAAAGAAACAACACAGCTCCTCACATGACTTTGTGACTTTCAGTGGAGGCTTACACTAGCACAGCTTAATAGAGTGATATAATTTGAATTCAACTGCACTGATAATAAGCCCTGCTTTACAGTGCAGCATGTCCCTGTAGCAAGGATTTGCACTGATTTAATCACATCAGTGTAATTACACCACCACATATGTTCCCAACATAAGCAGGATCTGTAAAACCGAGATAATGGTGCTTTCTCGCTTGTGTGAAGTTCTCCAGAGATCTGCCTTTACTTCACTGCTAAGTGCTGACATTACAATAAAGTAAAATGAATGTATGAGTGAGAAAAGCAGACTTAGAATACATTATTTGGGTGTAAATTAAATTGCTTTCAGCTGGTGCAGTTGCTTGCAGGCAGGCTGAACTTTCAGGCTCAGGTGAGGGTCCTGCCACGATGTGAAGTTACACTTTGGCACCTTCAGTGCACTGCTGGGCCTCAGTGACAGCCCTTTCCGTGTCCCCAAGGGACTGGCACAACGGCAGCCCCTCCTGGGACAGTGCCCAGGGACACAAGGGCTGGGGTGAACACCCAGCACGTGAGGCCCAGGTCTGACTGGAGGTGCAGGCAGCTGGGACAAGGCGCTGGCACGGCCCCGGAGCGCTGCAATCCCCGTGCAGCGCCTTGCTGCACCTCTCCCTCTCCCCTGCAGCAGCAGCCAGCTCGCTTTCCTGAGCTGTTATTGTTGGAAGGGGCACTAGACAGCCCAGACTTTGCTGAGCTTTTGGAAGTTGGATCAGAAGATACGGCTAGAAATGTGTTTCAATGCCTGCCAGCAAAAGCTCACTCTGAGGTGTCCGGGTAACAAGGCTGGGGCTATTTTTACACCATTGTCCAAAAGAAAATAAACCAAAGACTCTAAACCTCAGTGCTGCTTTGTTTCCCTCGGATGGGATGATGGCTGAAGCCAGCAGACACAAACCTGGGCCTGAACTCAACCAGACAAGCATTTGTTATATATAGCATAAGTCAAAGAGTGTTTGCAGCCAAGAAGCAGTAAGACATCCAGGTATAAGTAATTTTACCAGAGCAAACTGAGCTTCAGCCACCACAGCACATCATGGAACACTTTCAGGGCATGTTTATGGAACATTTGAACAACAACTGCAAATCCCACATAAGAATTACAGCAAATACCAAAGCAGTTGATCTCAGACCAGCTCCTGTTCAAACACCAGCTACAGTCCATACCACTTAGTCATCTGCACAGAGACCACAGCACTAAAGAGCCCCATGCCATTCTTTTAAGCAAAAACCAGTAATGTGGTAGGAGCAGCAGAACAAGAGGAGCTCAGCTGGTGGAGAAAGCTTTGCTTTAATTTTACACCATGGTGTGAGAATGCTGGGAACCTGATGCAATAGCTTCACAGGAGAATTCAGGAAGAAGCTGGGACAGGCTGAGGAAGAATTACTGTCTCAGCACTGCTTATCTTGGTTAAAAGCACAAAAGAGGCTGGAAAATGATTTATTTGTCACCCACAGAAAACTTGCAGGCATATGGCTTTGTGTAAGGGGCTGACAGATCCCTCTGACACCTGCCCAGTTTGATTTATTTCTCCTTTTAGGAGCAGGGAACTTAATTCATTTTGTGCTCTTCCTCACTTTTAACCAAAAGGCATCTCAACTCCCAGTTCAGATACCTGGAAACCTCTCTGAATTAGGTAGCTTAAATTTGTACAAACAATTATTTTCTTCAGGGCTAACTTCATCTTGATGGGCTTTACACAGTGTGTCCCTTAGCCACAGCGAGGTTGATACTGTGCTCTAGCTACTGTATCCACATAATCTACACTATATTCCAATTATATTACAATCATTAATTAGATCTGATCAACCAAAGGCATTAAAGAACCAGAGTTTTCACAAAGCTATGCAGAGGGGAAAAAACCCAAACCAATAACACAAGCACATTTTGCCCAGGAAATGGAAATATATCCCAAGCATCTAAAGATCATGTAAGTCAAATTTTGGATCAAGATATCCAGACCATGAAATGTCACTGTTCAGGTTCTTTCATGAACATCACACAGACATAGCACTACTGACTGCCACAAAGCTAACTCACTCAGGCTTAAAATAAAGGGAAGCAACATCAGATCTTTAAAAGGCACTTATATGCAAACTGAAGTCTTCAAATCTTTATTTTGAATGTATGTTCTACCCCTGACAGAGGACAGCATGATGTATCAGCCTGGAAAAAAAGTCACAACATTAAACTGAACCTGAGAGAGAGACAACAAATTTTAAGAGCTTCTCCCACAATAAACAATGCTTTTCTGGCTGTCTTCATGAGAATTTTGCTATCATGAGCTACAGCCTGCTTTCACCTACCATTGCAGAAAATGGGAGAATTACATGAAAAAGGAATGAATTACAAGTCAGACCTACGAACTGCAGACCAATTAATGTCTCCTATGACTATTTATCCGATCTTTGAATAATCCTGTGAAGATTGCCATTAAATTTTTGAGGCAAATGAAAAGATATTTAAATGAATTCCAAGGTCACTGCCTCTCCTTTGATTGCTACAGCAGCAGCTTCATCCCTCTGTGCTAAGCTCCTCTAGTTTTAGGTGCTTTCTGTTCATGAAATGAGTGGGAAAAATAACAACAACCCTACAGGCCCAGATGCTCCTGTGTGCTGCTGGGACAATGGAAGGAGCCCACAGATCTGCAGTGGGCATCTGTGACAGATGTGCTCCTAGAAGATGCACTGTCCTGTCAATTGTTTACTGACATTAAAACTAAAAGTTCGATCCCAGGTGAGAAGAAAGGCTGCAGCCAATACAAGGATGTCTTGTGCCTACTCCAAGCACTGCCATCCTCTGAGCATGGCTGCTGGGAACACCCAAGGGTCTTGTAGGTGTCTATCCAAGAAGACTCCCACAGCCTCAGTCTTTTCTTGCAGAAGACAAGCAGCTGCTCTGGGGGTGCAAGACAGAGTTACCCTCCATCCAGCAGCAGATACCAGTCCAGATTCAGTGCCTGGTTCTGTTGACCAGTTCAGGACAGCTCCTCTGATCCCTAACACCTCATCTTGTTCCTCTTGCACAAAAGGAGCCCCAGGCTGCTAGGGCCAAGGCTCAGATAGAAAGAGCACACAGATAAGCAAAAAGGAAGTGTTACAAGACAGGGAAAAGAAGTCAAAACTTACAACAATCAGTGCTAGGACATCTGGTACGCACCCTTGCTAACCATTTTTAAAACAGATGTCTAAATGAAGCGAGAATTCTGCTTTCCCAGTTTATTTATAATTAATCTTCTCATTTGCACTGCGCAGATGGGCAGATCAGCAGCTCCTTCCTTCGGTGCAGTCACTGTCACACAGCTTAGCTCAGCTGCACCCCCAGACAATGGTGATCAAAGGTCCCCACGTCACCTCAGTGCAGACAAGTCACCTCCCTCCAGGATCCCACTGCAGGGCAGAGGACAACACTTGCTCAGCACTTTGTCCTCTGTAGAGTGTGACGATATGCAAATGTAGAGGCAAAGGCCAAGTGTGGACAGAGCAATGCTGAAGTGAAAGGGTGACCAGTACATGGACAAAGGAAAGCCTAACAAACATACCAAGCAACTCATTTTCCGAGGAAATATCTGTATTTGTTTATAGCAACCTGTTTGGCACCATGGCAAAGACTCACAACACAGTTGCTCCGAAGCTTTTCAGAAATGAACTAATACAAGTACTTGTACTGTTACAACCAAGTCTTACAGGCAGAAAACCAGTCAAGCAGCTCCAGCTAAGCTCCTGCAAATGCTGTCTTAGTGATGTCCCAAGAATATAAATCTCTGTTTCTCTCTGTCATTCACTATTTGCTTCTTTATGACTATATAAATAAACGCCATGCTTTTGGCCATGTCCTCCCATTTCAAGACAGCATTGTCTGAGGATCTGAAGTGTGCGTGACAAGCAAGAGATAAAAGACAACATCCAGGCAGTTGTGAAGAAGCAATTTCTGACATCAAGAACCCTAGAGGTAAACTAAATTGCAAATAAAGATTTTAAAGAATCATTATATTTCTGTCATCAACAGACTGCTCAAATAATGTTATCATGTACTAGCTATTTATTGTATAATGCCAGCTCTATATCCATCTATAGCTGCACACCAAAAATACCTCCATTAGCCTGATGAGAAAATGAATTTGAAGCACAAAACATGTCCTGCTTTCAGCAAGTGGGCCACTGGCAGTTCAGAATACACTCATAGAAGATTTACAGACAACTTCAAGAAAAGAAAAAGAAAAAAATCAAAAAAATCAAAATCAGAGGCACCTTTGCTCTCTAAACATTTAGCACTTGGGGATAACACCACTGGTTTCTCTATTCTTAATCCCAGAGGAGCAGTGACTCTGAAAACAGCAGAATAGCTAGTTCTTACAAGTTAACGTTGTTAACTTTGAACTCGCATCCCTACATAGAAAAGTAGGAGTATCCCTACGTGGAGCAGGGAAGACACAGTCCTTGCAGCCACAGCAAGGACACAAATCCCAGCCCTCTTATCACCCATGCAAGAACACAAATGTATTCTCTTCTGCCATGGAAGTCTGTAACATGCAAAGACTTCTTACGCATCATGTAAGAGAGGATCTCTCAGGTCTGACATGAGGCAGTTTAAAGTTCCTTCACCGGTGTAGGAGAGCATAAACTGCAACAGCTGCAGACTCCCTTGCATAATTTAGCCATCTGCATTGCAGACATCTGATAGAAAATCATCCACAAATTTGGTAGGGAGGGAGGATGACAAAAGCAGCTGTTTCTCCCCATAACCACAGGTATGAATTTAAAATTGTGTTAGTTGCATGTTCACTTAATAGTCACAATGGTCAAAGCAGTCAGGCCATGCCACGATCTCCACGCATTAAAAAAACCCAAACAAACAAACAAAAACCAAACCAAAACAAAAAAACAAACAAACAAAAAAAAAGAGAAAGGAATCACCTTAGGAAGGATCAGGAACTCAAAGAATTTTGCACAACCTTTTCCCTTTGGGTACTTACTCCCACCAAACCATTCATCTTGTCACCAGCAGCCCTGCACACCCAGGTAAAATTCCAGATACTTAAAGACAACGACGTTTCAAGACTTGATGCTTTCTCATAAGAGGCACATTGTCAAGATCTTTAACATGATATTGAATTCAAATTTCCAACAGCTAGAAATGTGTGCACACATACACAAACCCAGACACCCCACCCCCAACACTGTATTTTTCAAGGCAGGTTTGATTCCGCCAGGCATTACACTGCTTAGAGATCAGTGACAAGCAAACAGCTTTACGGCTTTACAAAAGACAAAGCCTATGAAAGGTCAGTCTGGAAAAGACTCTGAAGAACTAGAAATGCAGAATTAGAAGGAAAATACTCAAGCAGTTTGGATTATTGCAGTCAGCGCTGCTGCGGTCGCAGCCGAACGCGGCGGCTGCGTGGGCTGCACAGCTCATCCCAGAGCACTGCAGCGGCTCGGCCCCGCCATTGTCACCACCTCACTGGCACTGCCATGAACTCCGAGTGCAGGCAATCTGTGTGTGCAATGAGCTGTGCAAATTCAATCCCAGCATGGCCACACAGAAGAAAGTCTCTGCCTGCTTCCAGGAGCCCATCAGTGTGAAGTTGGGGCACAAAATTATTACAAATTGGTCACACTTTCTCCTGTCCATATGACTTGCTGAGGCAGTAGCGACCCAAACCCAGACACCATCTTGTCTTCTCTATGGTGGCATAATTTCTTCCCTCCCAGCACCACTGAAACTGCTCAGGAGAAGAGTCATAACAGTTTTAGACAGTTGTAGTATGAGATAAAACTATTCACTTATTTTTCAAAAAGATAGTCAGATGCATTACATAAATCAGATCAAACTGGGAAGAGAGCTTAACTAAACATATCCTCCAGGAACAGTCTGCATCCATGCCATATTCACAGCTCTGGCAGAAGGGCCACCTTTAGTCAGCAACAGCCCTTGGCAGGGGAAGGCTCAGCACATGGGGCAAACATGGGGTGGGTCCTGCAGGCTGCCTGCATGGGATTTAAAAGACAGCAGCTCTGGTGAACTGCACAACACGCATTTCTGCCTTTATTTCTGGTCACACTGGAGTATGTCTTCTTCTGACACAGGTTCAGGGGAAAGGGTGAATATTCTCCAAGGCTAACGTCAGCCAGAGGCTGCTGCCTCCCAGGGATTCCTGGGAGTCAGGCAGGAAGAGAGATTTCTGCTCCATCATGCCCTCAGTGTGCACTCTCTGCTTCTGAGCTCACAGGGGGCCGTGGCTGAACTGGAGTCCTGAAAGCAGCCTTTGAAAAAATATACCCCATCTGCACAGCATAGACTCCAGCACACACCCAGGAACAACCTCAAAGTTAATCATCATCTTTATGTAAAATAAACTAAAACAAAAAATCACATGGTTCCTTATTTTAATTCCAAAGGTAGTTTCAGCTTCTAGCTATTGGAGATTACACTGCACGTATATACTAAAACTGCATATACACACCCTCTCACTCAAGACTGTGGTGCAACTGGTAGAAATCAGTGTTGGGAGATGATGGTGCCTCCTACCATCCCTCTTGGGAGGGAAAAGAAGTGAAGGAAGGTGGATCAGCTGGCATTGGGAGATATGAATTACACTTCCTACACCAGCTCTGAGAAACATGGCCCTGAGTAGGTGTTGAAAATTAATCTTCCCCTATTGAAATGTGAGACAACAGCACGGTTGCCTTAAGGTGAAATTGTTGAGAGTTTATGAAAAATACCACCAGAAGGTTTCCTTCTCAATTAAGCCAGAATTACTTAACATCCTAAAAAGATTCCCCCCCCTTCTCCATTGCAAGGTGAACAACAAAATTTTACCGTGAGGAGGGAAGAGAAGTTGCACTGCTTTCCCTCACATTCTTACCCTACTATGGAAGACTCTATGCTTTGGATTTAGTAATGAAAATGCCAGAGAACACAGATGAGACGAAAGAGCTTTGAATGTTCAGCTCACAAACCCAGCAAAACCTGTGAATTATTTCCTAGGATGCAATTTGTGTAAGACATCAGCAAAATGGATGCCATGCAAAGAGATCTTCCTAAGAAAGGTACATCCCCATGAACTCAAGGTCATGGGGCAAGGGGGTTAAAAGGAAGGATGACATTGAATATCACTGTGAAGATATCTGGGAAAGTCAAGAATCAAGAGGAGATACAATGCAGAACGTACAGTTTTTGTCCAAAGTCACAGCAGGAGTGGTTACCAGCTGAGATCTATTCACCTATTTAGGAGAAGTGTGCTGGCATGGTTGCCAAGCACAAGCAGTCAGAAGCCCAGAAGATACAGCTCCACCATCAGCACAATGCTTCAGTGTCCAACCTGTGTATTAGTGTATTAGTAAGTCAGAAAAATGGCATCACTTGCCAACTCACTATCTGAAAGGGTGCAAGGAGCAGAGACAGGCAAGCAGGAGCAGACAGGCAGACTCTAGGTGTCTCTGTTCACTATTTGCCCTTTACATAAGTTCTCTACCTTTCACTGAAGTTGAAACCATAAAGTATTTAGGAAGATAAATCTGAGAATGAAAACTCCACTGGTAATGATTCAAGTAGCCAAGATACTATAAGGCACTTTCCAAATGAGAGCCCTGCACAGAATATTGAGCTTATCCAAGCAAGGAAATTAATTTATTTTAGAAAAAATAAACCTGGAGTCTAATTCTTAAAGCTAATTCCTACTGTTACCCCATCATTAGAGACCTAGAAAAATAAGTTGTTTCACTCCTATCAGAACTCACCACAAGAGCATTAAGGACTTATATGTACACTGGGGTGTACAAGCTTGCCAAGAGGACAGTCCTCCAATTCACACACTCAAATGTGGATTTTTAACAGCTAAAATTACCTGAGTCCTCTAAAACCTCTGAACACCTAAATAACCTACAACAAATACCCAGAGAATGAGGCCAGTCTCTCTTCAGCTGTCACCCCTCAGCTGCTCCTTGGTGCTCTGGCAGCTACTCCTATGTCACAGGCTGAGTCAGTCGGTAAGGACTCGTTAGGAGAGAGGGAAGGCAATAGTAATGTGAGAAATGAGGCAGCAAATCCCCAAAGAAACTAATGTTCCCTTCACACCACCTGCCACACATTCACATGAAGCTTTTATTCTGATTGGTATAGCCTTTGCAAATGTCTTCTTTAATAGAGAAAGTAATTGCTCCCAATTGGAGGTGAGCATACAGCAATGCATTTCGAACAAACCTCCCAAATTTCACAACCCCAAATATCCACATTTTGTCTCCTTTCCTTCTTCCTTTACTTCTACCCTGCATTCTGCTCAACACCCATGACTGCTACCCAAGTAAGTTATTCAATGTACACGCTGTGTCCCCAGAACAGCATCATGCCACAGAGCAAGTTGAGACCAGCCCAAAGGTAGAGCAGCCCAAAACACCCCACGTTTGCCACTGTCTCTGTTGTGACACTGAACCAGAGCAAGTCAAGGCTCCTCCCTTTTAGTCCTGGCATGAGCTGTAACCAGGTTGCAAGTCATCAGCTCCAGCCGCGATAACCTTGTCTGAGCTCTGTGCTCACCCAGTGGCAGATGGGGTTTCCTAAACTTGGGGGCCAAAAAACTGACATCTGCCATAAGCCAGGGAACACCAAAGGCAAAGTCCTACTTCCTTCACGCTAATCAAGACTGCAGAGCTCATACACCTTCTGTATCTCAATTCCTGCAATACTGGAGCAGCTTGCAGTCTGGCCATGGCTTGCTAGATAAAACGCCCACGCAAGGTGAAATGTTATCTCCACTTCACAGGTTGGAAACCAACAAGTATTTAGTGACTTGGGTCGTGACTGTACAAATCAAAGCAAAGCAAAGCAAAGAACTAAACTTTTACATCTCCAGGCCAAGGCTATCGCTTTTATCACTGGATCATCCTTTTTTATGACCATACCTTGCTCAAAGAGCACAAACTGCTTCAAAGAGACGATAATCCCATACGAACTGTGTGCTCCAGCACCAGAAGACTGACAAAAAAGAGACAGTGGTATCAGTCATTATTGTCTTCGCCCCTTCCATTAGGTATCCTATCAAGTTTTACTGCACAAGATAATTATCAGGATTCTTACACTCTTCACATTCCCATTTATATTAAGTACCACTAAAAACCCATATTGATTTTTATTTTTAGATCCTTGAGAAACATGAGTGGCATTGTCGTTAAAGGAAAAATCCATGTCAGGATCTTAATTTTCCTGGTTTGCTGCCTTTCCAAGAACTTCTATTTTAATGTGTGATTAAATCTCCCTGAAAATAATTTCTGTGATTAGTTTAATGAGACAGGTCACTGCACTGGCAGGTCACTTACGCTGAACTGTTTGCACTCCCTAAGATTTTTGGTGATATTCAAATATATGTAGTATCAAGCAACATCTTGCTGTAGACTTCCATGCTTTAAAATAATGAAGAAACCAGTCTAAGTGTCCCAGACCTCTTCTCTCTGAAATTAACACTCAGGACTTGCTCATCTCAGTGGAAGCAGATTCTGAAGCCAAGAATGCACCAATTTCTAACTGGTTTACGTGAAGTGTGTATCTGCTCCAGAAGCCTGCCAGGAATGTTCAGCTGAGAAGTACATACATACAGTGCACAGAAAGTTGGTACAATTTATGCTTGTAGAGGGAAGCATTTTATTATACATCCCATTAAAAATACACTAAGGCAACATTAAAATTAGGAGCCTATGGGACATAGAGAGTCAGGAAACACAATTCTGAAATTGAAGCACATCTTTTCTCTTCAACAACCTGTCCAGACTCCGAAACAGCAACATTCATCATCTGAGTGCCCTGACACAACAATTCAGTTTTCAGTGATGTGGGCACTGCAACAGCCCACCCTGACACCTGCACTGCTCCACCAAAATCCTACCAGAGACAGGCACTGCCTGTGACCCACAGAACAGTCCAGAAAGTTTGACTTGTTCAAGGCTTTCTCTAATTACTCTGAAACAAGGAGAACATATTCACAGGGTCTGGTGGCCCACAGCAAGCACCCTGACACACAAATGTCTCCTTGTGTAGCTTCCTATGGGCTAGTACATGCACCTGTATCATGGGAATATGGCATCTGACCAGATTCCAGATGTACAGCCTGCCTTACACACTACAAACTTCCAGTAATCCAGACCTGCACAGATGTACCAAAGCCAGCTTCCCAGCTACCCACTGTCTGCCTGTATCCCAGAGGCTCTACATCTGAAGGCAGATGCCAAAGGCTCTCTACATACCCACTGAAAACAACCAACATTTTATCCTGAAAATCACAAATGTCATGTATGACAGGAACAAATTAAAATAAAAGGATGTTTCCATCCACATTCTGTCCTGCTGCATGTTTGGATAACCCACAGACCTTTAACCTCTACTGGAATAACTGCGTTGGTTGACATTTAAAAAAAAAAAATCTTTGATTGGATCATGAATTAGCACGGAAAAACCTTATTTATTTATAAATAATATAATTTCTTTATTTATCACAGGCTGCCAATGTTAGGCTGCTGCTGACCTATGTTAGAAAGGCCATTTTTTTCAGGCTGCAGAGTAGATTATTCTTCAGCCTTTTCAACTCGTGGCCTTTCTGTTGATGCTGCCAACAGACATCCCAATTAGAGCTCACAGCAACACAGCTGCTTTCAGAAGGAACCAGTGGGGGTCTGAAAGGGAGACTTATTTATTTATAGTTATAAAACATGGTTTGAAAAAATAGATTAGATTCTGTGCACACATTTTGGTTCATATTTAAAGTGAGCAATGGATTCCTGCATCCCAATCTCATCACATTCAGCAGTAAGAAACAAAAACAAGGCCATGGAAACCAGTGATGGTGAGCTGGCAGGGAGAGAGCCAAGTTCACTACTTGGTTAGAAGCTGAGGCCTTCTTCTTGTACTGGGCTAATTGGTTGGGATTCTTAATAATGACTTCACAAAATCGCTTAAAACCTTGGGTTTAAACACACTGGGAGGGAGGAGGGAAGGAATGAAGGGTGTGAAAAGCTGTTTTTCCAAGCCAAATTGATAAAACCACTCCCTGTGCAATTAAAAACCTGAACAGCTGAATAGCTGAGGGAAAGCAGCAATTGCATAATTTATCGGGTTGGTTTATAATGGGAGAGAAAATAGCTGAGGACAGGAAAGGAATTTCATGGACATTTCAACAACACATGAAAACTGTCGTGCACTTGATCATTTCAAGGTTTATTTTTGCAGTCCCTTCCACTGGGAGGAAGCAAGCAAAGGTCTGTTAGGCTGCATTATCCCTGCTTTCCCTCTTTATCAATGGAGGGAAAACCACAACGGCTCCAATATCCTACTAAGGATATTGACTTTTTTCCTACTTTAAGCCCTGCAATCAGCTTATATAGTCTCTGAAGGAGCCCTATGAAGGGGACTGGGAAGAACACAGGTTTAACCTGAATTTAAGCTCACATACAAGGAAGAAATGTTGCAGGAAAACATTTTAATAGTTTAATCCTTTAAAAAGCAAATGCACGCTCACACTAACAGTACACTCAAAACACGTTTTTCTCCTCCGTTTGTTACCTCTGGCATCAGTACTGGACCATGAACTTTGCTCTGGCTGATGGGGTATGAAAGAGGGCAAAGCAGCCCCAAGCAAACATTAGGGGTGACTGACTACAACCACCAGCCAGCATCAGACTCCTCAGATCCATGCCTGCTGAAGGTACAATGGGAGGCTACAGCTCACAGTGGCACCAGAACATTATTTAACATCCTAAAATTCTGTATGGAGCTGCAAGAACAGGTATTCTTTAAAACATTAGCAGTGTCACTTGTGTTAACAAAACATAATGAAAAGTAACTCCAGCGCATGAACAGCAGACACTTTCAGAAAACATTTCTGAGTTGACTTGAATTTCAATCCTGGACTTTAAACACCTTTCAGTGGCATTTGAATTGACTTATCAGTGACCTGGTTGGGTTTATTTTGTGACTGAGATGTGATTTGGAGAAAAATGCTGAGGAAAATGTAGAAAGGATAAATGTGTAGGGGTTTAATTCCTACAAGAAAACACAGTCAGAAAGACTGCAATCCTCACTAATTTGGTAAATATTTTGGACAGAATTATTTTAAAAATTGCACTGGACTCAGCAAACAGTTTGATGAAGAAACTGAAAACACAAACAGGGCTTTTTTTTCATGATCAAGGGACTCAGGAGCATTTTAAGTCCCAGCAAGTCCCCATGACACTAAAGCCTTTAACAACACTTGACTGGCAGTATAAACCATATTTAGAGACATTCAGAACCCAGCTGTCATCTTGGGCATCTAAATAAATCGATCAGCTGTAGGCACAGATATCAAGAAGCACATACAGACATGGAGTCTTTATTCTCATTGCTAGCAGAAGCTTATCATAAGCAGCAATGGTGCCTTTAGTTATGTTATAATACAGAAATAACTTTGGTTGCTGCAATAAATCCTTTGTTATAAACTCAGAAATAGAGTCTATAGCATAACTGCTATCTCAAATTACCAAATACAATCAATCTGAGTAAAAATGCCAAATCTTTTGGGAGAGAGGGCCTTTTCTTTATTCTTTTGTACAGTGCACAAGAACCTAGTTTTTGGGTACAACAACACATTGAAAAAACACTTTAGATGTCTGCAAGACTCCAGTCTGGATATAACTGAACTCACTAAGCTCACCACCAGAAATTATGAAATTTCAGCAGAATACCAAAGTAAGGAGCACAACACTGCACACCCTTCACAGACGGCTGGGGAGGAGAGTGCCTTCAGAGCCTGACTGGCTGGGTCACTGTTTACCTATGCTAAATATTCCGATTTATTGAACATCCTCTTAAGGGCTTTACAAAGGAGTTTGAGAAGGTTAGAAATCCTGCTCTTGTCCCTAGTGACCTGTGAAATGAAAGCAGGATGAACTCATCCTGCCCACCCACACTCATCCATGTTGCTCAGGGCCTGCAGTAAAGACCTGCAGCAGCACATCTTCTGCTTAATGGTTGTGATAAATTACTGCACAAAAAGGATTGTGTCTCTGATCCCAAGAGATGCAAGTTGCATGCTGCAGACCTTCCCGATGTGGATAAAACACACACTAGCTGCTCTCCTTGAACTTAGTTATGCTAGGCAGCACTTAAAATGCTGCCATGTCCTTGGGCTAGTAAATGCAATTGATTGTAAATAATTACAGTGTGGTCCTCAGGGATGATCATCTGTAGCCACAGGCATGGAGACCCAACTGGCCACATCCATCACAGTGCCTAATGGTGCAGTTCACAGGTATTTACCTGGGATGTTTTTGGTTCAGCTCTATCTTTAGCACTGGGGGCAGGAGGCAGATAAAAAGCTGCCAATTCCCCACACATCTTTTCATACTACACTCTATTAATGCATTGGTAATCTGAATATGCAATTAAAGCATCACTGAAATAATTCTCTTCTAGTAAAACAGCTCCTCATGTATGTGTGATGGTTTGGGCTGGGATAGAGTTCATTTTCTTCACAGTAGCTGGCATTGAGCCATGAGTTGGATTTGTGCTGGGAACAGTGCTGATAACTCAGGGATGGTTTAGCTATTGATGAGCAGTGCTTACAGAATCCAGACCTCTTCTGCTCCTCACCCCATCCCACCACAAGGAGGCTGGGGGTGCACAGGAAGATGTCAGGGGAAACAGCCAGGATAGCTGACCCCAAATGACCACAAGGATATCCCAGACCATATGGTGTCATGCTCACCACATAGAACTGGGGAAAGAGGGAGGGGGGGACATTTGGAGTGATGAAGCTTGTCTTCCCAAGTTCAGCATTATGTGTGATAAAGCTCTGCTTTCCTGGGAATGGTCAAGCACCTGCCAGTCAAAGTGCAAATGCAAAGTAGTAAACAAATTCCTTGTTTTGGTTTGCCTGTACATGGCTTTTGCTTTTCTTATTAAACTACTTTTATCCCACAAACCCATGACTTTTTTTAGCTTTACCATTCAAATTCTCCCCGATCCCACCATGATGGAGCAGCTGTGTGGGGCTGAGCTGTGGCTGAGGCTAAACCACAACAGAGTGACTCCAAGTCACGTGTATGCTGCATGGTGACACAGGAGTTTAAGTACTTGCTAATTCCAGGCCAGTGCTGAAATCCCCTTGATTACTCTTAGTTACTCATCGTAGTATGTCCTGTGTTATGAGCTTATTTTATAGATGTTTCAACTTTTTCTTTTTATTAATACATTTTTAGAAAAAAACTTCCTCAGCCTGAGCTACCAAGGTTAAAATAAGACACTCACTGGTTTTACCACTTCTTTTACTGGAATTATTTATCTCCTAATATTCATAAGGTGACACCATTAGCACATTTAAGAAGTGCTAAGAGAAGAGCTTTTAATCATGGAGATAACTGTTTATGATAGTTGTCTGTCATTAATTAGTTTGCAAGTCTCATACTCCCTGCTGAGGATGCTCAAGAGAGGATTCTTACCAACACAGATCTTTTACACATGTACAAGCTGGATTCTGCACGTATTGCCATTACCACCTGAATGTAAATAAAATGCCCCAAATATTCGAGCTGCATTTAAAACTGAGCTGTTCTGGCAAGGAACACTCTTCATCCCAATTCTGAGCAGCTGGAAAATGTTATCAGAAGATTGTGACAGCCCAATTAAGGCATTTGATTTACTTTTAAAACAGCATTTGCCAAAGTACTGCTGTACCTTAGTGCAGAATGCCTCTTAATACAAAACATACCTGTCTGGAAGCACCACTGCTCTCAAAATAGGTAATGCAATATTGTTACTCCTAAAACTGTGTTACCTGTGTTCTTGAAAATACTAAAAAAACACTAAAAACTGAACAGAATCCTACTGAGACTTAAAACTAACTTGAACTTACTATAAAATTTTATTGCAGTTGTATGTATTCATCTATTTTTAATCTGGCTTCCTAAAGGAATAAGTTTTGCAGGGCCAGCTGTTGATTTCTTCCCCCTCTTCCTCCTCCTGAATATATGACCAGACTCCTTTGCCCATTTACAAACTCAAAAAAAGGCAAAGCTTTAAAGTACTAGTAAGTGTGAACACATTGAGAGATGGAGTAGACACCTCTCCCATGTCATTGTGCAGGGAGGGGGAAAGGAGGGAAATTTAGGAGCTCCATTTGTGCTCGGCAGCAGCTGCTCAGCAAGCGCACAGCTGCCGAGGAGCAGCAGCCCATGCTGCCACTTGCACACCGGGGTGCAGGGAAATCTGGGGAAGGAAGGATTTGGGTAACGAAGGGTAACTCCTGAGCAAAGCAGGCCTCATCAGTTCTGCTCCTTGTGTTTTGCGTTTCAGACCAGGCGCTCATCTCCGGTCCCACTTTCATTAGTACAAATAATCCAGGGAACACAGTGACAGAACAGCAGTCAGTCCCCTGCTTCAGTGGACCAAATTCTCAGACATTTCATCAGGCAGAGGAAATTCATTATGGTATGTTTTTCAAATGAGTCTTATGAGCAGACCTTCAAAAAAGGTATTTTGGAGCTAACTCCTGCTGGCTTAAAGGGAAGCAGGATTTCAGCCTCTGTGCCAAGACCCTCAGCTGTCAGCACACAGTCTGCCTCCAGAGTCCTAACCTTTAAATCTATGCACTTGAAAAGGAACATCTCACCCAAGTACTGCTGCCAGAACAGCAGCAAGAGGAGACAGAAGCTGTGTGTCACACAGTGTAGCAGATTCAAGCCTGAACTGTCCATCACAGATACAAACAACTGGAAGAACCAGGTATGTAGCTGAAACAAGTCACATCCACAGTGAACTAAGAGGTTAATGCACTCTTCTCTTCCACCCAACAGCATACAGGAGGGCAGTGTGGCTGGAAGAGCTTCCTGAAGGCAAACCACTGCATTTTATTTGTCAAGCTAAAGCCTCAAGTCATGGGAAAGATCAGTTCAATGCATTCTCAGCAGAACAATAAGCATTATCACCACCAACTCTGCATTAGTTATCAAAAGTCCTGGGGTCTTTCTAAACTTAGACCTAGTTTTGGCATAGTTCAGCACAATATATAATGACAATCACCCCTTACATTGCCAGAGAAACTGCAGCAGAGGAGTGAAAATGCTCAAAATGACATAGCAGCAGCCATAGACAAGAACCCAGGAGCTCAGGGTTCTCAAGTTGAGTTAGTTGTTCAATCAACCAGAGTTCTGCTTTGAAAGCAAACAATACCGAAGAGAAGTTGAAAATGGGAAACCATGCTGTAAAGTGACTATTTAAGCATCATTACACTCCTCAGTTATGTTTTGACTCAGCCTACAAAGTGTCCATCTTCCAGAGGCACATCTCCATCCTAAATGTGAAGTCAGCAACTTCAAAAACATTTCATGCCTTGTGTATTTAACAACCATCACAAAAAAGAAAAGCCTGGACTTTTGAGTTCATGGTTCTGTGAAACTTCCACGGAAAAACATCACTGATTTCGTTAGCAAGCATTTGGCTCAGAATACAGAAGAGAAAACAAACTCACATGGTGCATGGAACATCACTAGCACAGATGAATGATCTTTTATAAACTTGTCGAAGTCCTCATCAGTCAGGTGATAAACTACATTTTCTTCATCTGCCCAGGGGGTCTCTGGAGCCTGTGGCTGAGGTGCCTGTGGGCTACAAGACAAACAGACACAGCTTAAAGGCAGCTCTCTGATGCTAAGCAGTCATCTTGGCAAGTCAAACTGTAAGGAACCACTTTGTGCAGATGTTCACACATGTCTGACACACCAACCCTACTGAACAGCTTCCATAATTGTACCCATCCAGAACTCACAGGCACTGAAACACAGATAAAACTGGAGGAGGAACAAAAAATTTTGCAAGAAGCTCCTGAGGACAGATCAGCAATGGAAGGGGATGGAGTGAGGAGATAACCAGACTGCTTGGTTATTACATTATAGAAATCAAATGCATTTTCTATTACTCTTTTACCCTCCTCAGCAGGATGCTTCCTTTCTCACAGCATTCCCACTTTGTAGTTCACAGGAGTCATTGCAAATGAAAGAAAAAAGCAGTGAGCAGAAACAGCCAATTTAACCCGTCACCTTGGATACTGACAGCATGATTAGGGCCAGCAGAGAAAGGAGGAGCAGTGCTGGGACCATGAGCCAGCTACACACACCATTTCCCCAGGAATACATGGTTTTATCCTGAACAGAGCTTGTGAGCCAGGGAAGCATCGTTATGTCCTCACTCTGCAGTGGGCTTGTAGGCCTAACTCAGCAAAGATACTCAGCTGCATGCTTCACCTAAAGGCAAGTGATGTGTTCTACCAACATCACTATGATTGCTCCTGAGTTCAACTGTTCTTGATGGGTCAGAGCCACAGAGACTGCTCAAAGACACGGTGGCGAGTCTGGAAACAGAACCTAAGCTCCTCTGCAGCTCACCATCCCAATAAACAATTGGTTTTGGCTTTTATTAATGTACATTAAAAAGAGAATTTGGCAGCTGTGAACTAAACTTGTGCTAATTGACATTTTATTTATTAAAGCAGTCTTCACAGAAAAGACACCCAAACATACGAACATTGGGAGCCAGACTTTGAAGCTATTTTTGTCAGTTGCAGTAATGAGTTCCAAACCCCCCCAAATTTCCCAAATTCTTTGGCAAAGTACACACGTCTGGATGTGACCCCATCTCTGCTGAAAGCAGATTTACTATTTTTGATTAAAACTTATTATTGTGTTAGCTGCCTGGAACAAGGAATGGCAAACAGATGATAACCCATTTATCCTGCCTTACTCATTTCTAGGCTGAAAGCCTAGTTTGATAAAAAAAAGCAGTAGAGATGCACAGATTCAGATAGCAAATTCTGTTGATGTAAGCAATAGGTGTGATCCAAGAGTATTAAGCAATCCATGCAGAACTGTGATGCACACCTCTGCTGCTGCTTCTGTGATAAACAAACCAAGAAGCAAACATCAAAGTGAAAGGTCAGAGCTGCACCTGGCCAAGCAGCACGGAGAGAAATAATCTCCAGGTATCCTGGCAGGGTCAAGGCTTTCCAGCAAACACCATGACACTGGATTTGGGAGTTGGATTGAGTAGGCAGAGCAGGATGAACATGGACACAGTGCCTGCAAAGCACTGGGAGAACATGGTGTTCAGCAGGGCCTGGTGTGACCTATTTCAGTCAGGAATTAGTAAAACAGGGCACGGGATGTTTATTCAAATTTAAAATGCTGTGCATGCTAATGAGCCTACACAGGAGGTGGCAAGAAACACCTCAAGGCCTGGAGAAAGCAACAAGCAAAATTTAAAATGTCATTTAACACTGAGACAAGGCACACCCAACACCTGATTACAATGACAGAAGTCCAGAAGAGCTATCAAAAGCTAAATCAATTGAGAGCACAGGACAAGTTCTTGATTTAACAAAGTTGTTGATGCTAAGGAAGGGCCTGAGGGGAATCTAAAAAAACAGCAAGACAAACTAAGCAGCTATTGAAGGCAGCAAGAAGCTGCTGGGCTTGCCTACCACTCAGGCTGATAGAGCTGTGTATCAGATTTAACAAAAAAGTGGTATGTACAAAATAGCATCTCTACTGTGTTGGATTAAGGCTGAAGGCTGTATGAGGTTCACCTCTATAATTTCATGAAAACATCTGAATCTCCATAACACAGTAGCCAGTAGCTTATTATGAAGATAAGAAAGGTGAAGTATCTGTAAGACTGATACATTAGCACACTTCAGCATAAGAAAGTAGCACTTTTAATAAGTAGTAAAAAAAAAAAAAAAAAAAAAAAAAAAAAAAAAAAAAAAGAGGTGTTGGAGCCCTCCGAACTAGCAGTTCTTGTCCTGAGAGGAAAAAGCATGGACAATTATTTAAATAATTTTAACTTTTGTAAGTTATATCATGTTCTCCCCCACAAATGAGCCTAAGATCACCCACTTTCAACACTTTACCGGTAGTATTTAGAGGGGAAAAAAACAAGAAAAGGGGGAGAGAGCTGCTTTTCTGCAGAGTGTACTTATTGTCCACACATAATGGGCTATTTCATATGGCTGAATGTCTGCTGGATTTGCTTCCAAGACTCCACAAGGACAGGACATGTATGCACAGTAAAAAAATGCATTGGCTTTCCTTGCCATGGCCCTGCCATGCCCTGGTCCTCAGAGTAACATTTTGTACAAAAACAACCTTTCAATATTTTAATAGTATGCTATTCTGAAACACAGCCAGTGCACCCTACAGCTATCTCATTGCACTCCTTGGCTTTCCTAAAGCCCTTGCCACACCATTTTGACTACCTGTACTGCATATTCTTCAGAATAGTATAATATTATGTATGTATCATGTTTACCCAATATGCAGTTTTATTAATAATTTAATTGATTGTAATTTAAGCATCAATTACTGGCAAATTATAAGTACACATAACTACTCAATGTGGTTTCCTTAAAGGTTGTACCTATTACACAAAACAGGGGCACAAGGCTACTGCTCAGATCATCTTTTGGGCAACTAATAAGCATGCACTAAGTGAGGACAAACAGCTGTCTTTAGCTCTGGACTGCTGAAGTATCAGCCAAAGCCCACAGTGGCTTGTTAGCAGAGATTATCATTGGAAAGAGCTTGCAGCTGTTCTGCTTTCCTCCAGTAGCTGTGTTCACTTGCTGTCACAGCACTGATATAAAGGTACTGCATATTGCAGGGATTATCTGGATATTATGTGGGCAGACAGGGGGAAAAAATACCCCAAACAGCTAATGTTTCACATATGCACATATGGTAGCCAAGAGATAACCACATCCTTGCAAAACTGAAAAACGTAACAAAGTACAAATGATTAAGCCATATCCTTGCTCCAAGGGCTGATCATCTTCTTCGAGTTGCTGGAGTTACCATCTTGATCACTCACATTTGAAAACTTAATTGACTACACGAGGCTTAATTCCTCTGGCTGAATTCCTCCTCTTTGAGCTACTGGGCAGTACTTGCTTGCAGTGTTTGTAGCCCCTGATGCTAACAGGATGCTGCTCTCACTTCATTTGTGGGTTCCAAATCCTGAAGCACTCAACCTACTGCTGCTGGAGACCCTGGGCTACCTGCAACCATATGCACATCCCCAGCACAGCCCCACTGTACAGCAAAACGCATTTATTCTGAGCCAATTTTGCTAAGCTGTACTATTACAATAGTTTGCAACAGTCTGTTCCTTCCCATGGGTTTGTTTCCTTTCATTAGCTTAATTTCAGTATTATTTCCATGACTGCAGCAAACAAGGGAGGGTTACAAAGATGACACCACGCCCAAGAGCCTGGGCTCACTGCAAATGGGATCTCTCCACCACCAGATTATCTCAGCTCTCTCCAGCTGCTCCATCAGCTTCACTGACCACGTGGGGATTTGCACCAGTTGAAGAGCAGCTATACGCACACACTTTTCCTGTGTGTCTCTGAACTGCTAGTCCCATAGGCTCATTCAGCCCCCAAAATGTTTATGACTGCAAACAGCTCTCTTTAGGTAGAACAAGGTTTCTACACTTTCATGTCATGACAGCAAACACAGATGTTGTATAAGTGACTACCCATCCAAGGTGCCTTGATCTTCAGTTTGTCGCTGCAAGACACTTCAAAGGCTTCAGCTAAAGGCTGATCAACCAACAGGAACTGTACACTTGGTATATACATTTTTAATAACACAACAGAAGTCAAACCTTTTGCAAGGTATTAAGTTCAAGCACCCAAGATCACTGGAAATTTAAGCTGGCATTTTTAACCAAGCTGAGATCTGTGTCTCTGCATTTATTTTAGTCCACAGTCAGCCTCCTATGACAGACAAAATGCAATTGTGAAATGCAAGGCATGCATGCTAAAAACCAAACATTCGTCAATCTCTCTGTATGAGCTTAGCTGATCTCAGCAGGGTAGTTTTGTTTGCTCTTCTGAGCAGAAGGAAGGAGGGAGAGATGTCAGTTCCTAAACCATTACATTCTGTAAATAATGAAGAGTACATAAAAGGTGGAGTGCATGAAGTTCAATGCCTTACTGTTTCAGCCACTCTGCGATATCTGCTGCGGTAGCACCAAAGTTCTCAAAGTTGAACAGGAACTTTCCTTTCCTGTTAAAGCAACAAAACAAGGATCAGTCCTGGCCCTAAAAGATAAAAACACTCAAATTATACAAGAGTGCATGATTTCTAAAATAATTGCAAAACATAACCGACTCAAAATAGCAGATTGTAGGATATCCCCGGACATTGAATTCTTCTTTTATCCTTTCAAATTCAGCAGAGTAAACATTCATCCCCGCAAGAACCTGGAAAAACAGAGCATAATGTTACTGATTCTTACAATACAGCAGGAACATCACACCATTTGTTTGAAGATTTAAGTAAAACCTACTTCAATCTGGGCAGATTCTGATTTCATTCATATAGCTGTCAAGGAAGGGGCTCTCTCTAAAAGACACTGAAGTTTTTCTGATTTTGTGCAAGGGGAAAGAGAACAATACTTGAGTATAATCCAGAGAAAACACACAGCAGCTAGCATGTCACCTCCTCATTGCTCTGGAAGCATTTATGTTTCTTTTTATTCACCCACTAACAGAAATACCTCAAGGGAATTCTCTCAATTGCAGCACTTGTGCTCAGCTTTGCACATTTGGATTTTAAGCTACAACTAGATTTTTTCCTCCTCTGCAAGTAGAAAAAAAAAAAAAAAAAAGAGTTCTTAGTTCATATTCAAACATTAAACAGGACACCAGAAATTCTACCCTCAGCTCTCTAGTTTCCACTCCAGCAATAAACTTGTCTATGTCTAACCAACTTGTCAATGTCTAACCAACCACAAGCATTATCCCAGTTCAATAATGCACTTACTGAATGGCAAGGCGAAATCAGCATGACTTTGATGTGAAAATAAAACATGCCCTATTTCCATGAGCTCAGGAAATAGCACGTGGCATTTATATGCTCTAAATATGTTAACTTAGGTAGGGCAGCATATAATGAGTTAAGAATTAACCTTGTCCTACAGTCTTCAAAAGAGAGGCACAGAAGCACAGTAGCTTTTCAGACTAGCACATCAAACAAAAACTTTCTCCTCCCCACTCTTCAGCTCTATCCCAATCCATCCTCCATCTCAACAATCCTTGAGCTTCAGGTTCAGGGTTCCTGTGACTTATACTGTGCCCTGCGACTTATTCTGTGCCCTGTCCAAATGTCTTCCAAATATTTCTGACATGCAAATTGGAAGATGGGATTGATTCCAAGGTTTTGTGGGTGTGCAATTCACAGAGGCCATTCTGCTGTCAAACTTGGACCCAGCAAGTTGCTGAGATACCACTTCTTGATTAACTTAGTTTAATGGCATTGACGGCTTAAATAATTTTAGCAGCAGGGTCTTAATCCAACCCTCTCCTCTTTCCCTCTCCAAAACCAGGATTTTCTCCTTCCAGCTGAAATACCACATCAGAATTTAATACCATATTCCTGACTGCAGCAAACTACACAAACCAACCAAATGTGCTCAGAGCCAGCATGAAATAAATCTTAAAGCAGAAAATCCTCATTTGAAGGTCAACCGTTCCTAAGAATGTGCTGGAAAGTCACAAAAAGATACTTTGTTTTCTCTTCCCTATCCTAAGAAAGGATAAATTGAACAGAGGAGAGTACAGAAGTAAGGTTTATACTTGCTGGCCTAGTCTTTGAATTTTCCTCGTAGTTCAAACAACCAGACTGACTTAATTCATATGAGATTATCTAGACTCAATTCTCCTCTTTCCTTATCCTCCATGTCACCACCTAAAGGCAGGTAAATACAATAGATCAAGATACAATGGTTGCTTTATAAAGCAAGAACCAGTTTTCTTAACCAATTCCCTAATTAACACCAGCGTACCAGATTCCACTTTTGCTGTGAACTCTCAGAGGATTTCCTATGATTTAAATGGGCATTTCTGGCCATGTCAGACAATTTCACTGTGTCCATCTAATGGTGATTGATAAAAGTCAATAACTTGGATTCATTCTCGTGTTCATTATGTTATATGAAGCATATTTAGCAAAAACGGTTATTACAATAGGATTTGTTTTAATACAAGAGTAATAGGTTTAGCTGGCCAATAATCACAGAATTATGAAATATCAGGCTGACAGAGACCATCCAAACACACCTACTGCCCAAAGCCAGGGCCCTCCTGCCAGACGTTTGGCCAATTTGCTTTTAGCAAACGACTGAATGACCCCAACTTCAATTTAGGTCCATTACCTCTTGAAATAGCCATTGCAAAAACAAAGATCAGTTTATTCCTTTCACCTCTGCAGTGACGCTTCACATATTTCAACACTTATCTGCTCTCCAACAAGCTACCTAGGATCTAAACCAACTCTGAACCTTTCCTAGCTGCCCAAGTATTTGGAGTTTCTGACCGTTCCTGTTTAGTTGTGACACCCTACCCTGATTCTCAGTTTTCTTGATGGGATTGCTCCAAAACTGGTACCTTACAGCACAAAAAAAAAAGACAAGCACCAAAGGAGGAAAGCACTTAAGCATATTCTCAAGTTGGTCCTTACTGAGCAGAGCAGTCTGGCACAGTCACAAAGTTCATGGGCATTAGGGAGATGGTGAACGGTTTGCTAATATCCAATTCCTCCCTGATCTGGGGTGATAGTGACAGTCACTCACCAGAGCCCAGCCAACCCTCTAACCACAGGAATCTTTCCTGCCAAGGATAAAGAATATCCACTTCTAATTTGGAGCACTTTTTGCTTCTGCACTGGGTGCAATGGAATTGTAAGATATAACCATAATATAAACTAAATATGCCACCCTGCCTTCCTCTCAGTAACAGGACTGGGACAAGAAACAACCAGTCCCAAGGGAACACAGTGGCCAGTGACAGGTACAGTTCACCCTTTCACTTCTATGACCTCATCAATAGGCAATACTGTACTTAATTTTCCTGCTATATAACAGCAATAACCACTTTTGAGCCTGGCACATCCTGACAGCTAATGACAGGTCAGATTAAAAGGCCAAACCTTCAGCTCATCCAAACCACTCATAAACTTTGCAGCCAAGTCTGATCTGGAGGTCAACATCACTCTAAGGCACTTCATGAATAATTTATGATGGGTACAGCACAGTTAACTTTAGAAATGGCAAGCTGTGTACACATCCCACTCAGGAAGCTAATTGGTCATATTTTAACAAACAGACAATTTTTTTTGTGAAAAACATGGGTTGCAGTGGCACAACTGAACTTTCCTCTGATCTGATTCTGCACCACAACCCTCCACTGCAAAGAACTGTGTCCCAGCCCTGTCACTCAGCTGTGCAGGATCAGCCCGGATCTATAGAAACCATTTCCAAGTGAGGAAGGAAATACTCAAACCAGAATAGATCTAAATTATCTGGTCTGAATTTAATAAATGAGCTGCACATGAACAAGGAAGGGATAACTGCAGGAGGATAGAGTGCTGTGCAGCATGCCTTCTCTCTGGGACTGTCTCTATAGGTGATGGCTTTACCTTCCTAATCCCTCTCACCCCACAAGGTACTGCCATGCAGGGCAGGAGTGCCTTCCCAAAGGCTGCAGCACATGCTTCTCTGAGGGAAGATGGCCTTAGAATGCTGCCTGGCTCGACAAAAACAGTCTTGAAAATATCTTCTAAAGCTTGTGCCATGTCCTAAATAAATCTAACTCTCACTCATTCCAGCCCTAAGCAAACAAGGATTTAAAGAAAACACTTCTGAAAACAACTGGTTTGGAGAATGTTGGACAGTCTGACAGCACTAGGTGGTCACAAGAACAAATGGCCAGAGCTGCCCCAGCAATGAACTGCTGTGCTTCATCTTTTCCTCACAAGGAAACCTGTAAACACAGCAGTGAATGATCCACCAGGCAGAAACAGACCAAATCCTACTACAGCTGTGAAACAACAATCCTATTTCTTCATCCTTTATGTACTCCTGGCATCATATAAATCATACGTTAAGCACATTATAAAACCTTAACTAGACAGGTACCTTTGACTTGCTTACAGAGATCAATGCACCTTGTAACTACAAAGGGGTAACTAAATTACTGTGAATTCTGTACTTTAGAGTCAAAACTTACTTTTATATCAATGTGACATCATCTTTGACAGAGCTACAGTTAAACTGTAAGCTTCTACTAACGCTGAGTGGCTGGAGGGTGACCAGTAGCTTATGGGAGGGGGATTTCCCTCCCATAACACTGTGATTCTCCACTAAAAAAGTGGATTAATAGCTGCAACGAGAGCATCCATCCCTGACCTTTCTATGAAACATCAAGCCAAAAAGCTGATCAAACCAATTAAGGCAAACATTTCTTTTTTTACGAAAATGAGCTCAAAAGGCCTAAAAAAAATCACAAATGAGAGGCAAAACATAAATCTACATAGTGTCAGAGCCTGTATCTCCATGGAATAAACTGTAGTGGATATAAAGGGCAAGGGAGTTCGCATCTCATTCTCTAAAGTTTTAGAAGAATAAAAACCAAGAGAAAATCCTGAAGATATCTGGATCAGAGTAGTTTACTTCTATTTTATTTCAGCTAGCTTAAAAATGGATCATTTTGATTTTGATACATATTTGTCGACTTATAGACTTTAAAAAAAAAGTGTTAAAGTGATTTTTGAAATGTCATATAAATCTCATTGTCTCACTTACATATTTACCCTTGAGTTCTGTGGCTGCCTGCTGATAAGATGGCATCATTCTCTTACAAACACCACACCCTGATAAAAAATAAATTGTGTAAGTAATATGCCAACAACTCTATTCAACCTCTTCTACAGTATCTATCTTCCAAAGCATAGGAAGTAATATTTTATATTTAAAAAATTAAACAAAAATTCTTTATCTGCTTCACGAAATCATTATTAGGTTTCTAAGGATGTTACTTGTTACAAGCATCTGTTTTTGAACATTTTTCATGCTCTTCATTTTCATATTCATTTCTCATCCTAGTATGGAGAGAGTAAAACCATCTTATATTCCTCAGGCTCTGAGCTGAGCCCAGAGAATACAAGATGGAACACACATATCAAAAGTCAACAGAAGACGTCATAATTGTGAACTCAAAACAAAAAGCTCTGTGCATTTCTGGTCTTTGAAGGGACAGGGGGAGGTACTTCGGATTCATCCCAGCTTAACAAGGCTCTGAAATTAATTTGAGATGCATTTCCTAAACACATTACACAGCCATCAAGTGTTAAACAGTACTCTGTTAATTGAGCAGACATAGCTCAGAAGCAACAGCCCTTGTAAGATACAATAATGTGCTGTGGAAAAAGACAAAGGGTGAGTGAGGAAGACCACCAATGTGTAGTTGGAGTGTGCTGAGTGAGAGCTGCTTGATGATGCTCTGCAGTGCTAAGCAGATTAGCAGTAAATCACCTTGTAAGCAGCAGTTTCACCCCTGCCAAGTAAAATCTGTGCATGCAGATGGGAAGGGGCAGGAGTGCAGACAGCATGGAAGAAAGGTAGCTGGAGCCAAGCACTCCAGACACTTATTGTGGAAACTCTCAGTCCACCATGGGACAGTAGTCAACATTTCTGTTCAGCTTAACAGACAGAGTTTTGAAAATATCTTCCAGAAAGAAGGAACAGATTTTGCAGCCACTAGTTTAGGATCACATCAGCATGCCTGAAAAAGAACATCCTTTAATCTGATGAAGGAGAGTTCTTGTTTCCGTGGTCTTTCCATCTTTGATCTCTCCGTTCAAATTGACAATGAGGTTGTTAAATTAGTGCTGGTCAAAATGACAATTTCTTGGTGGGCACAGACCACACATTTAAGGCCCACTGAGGTCATGCAGCTTCATCCAAACCACTGGACAGACATCAAAATATGTGAGCTGGCAGATAGCATCTTCCGAATCCTCTATTTCTTCTCTCCTCAGGAGCCTCAGGCCCTTAAGTCCTGCAGCAGATTTCCCTATCTTCCCCTCTTCACTCTCTTACTGCCCCCTGAAGTACCTTCTAGGGCACAGGCACACACCAGCCTCCTCCATCTATCCATCACCCCATCATCCTCCTCTTCCCAGCTCTGCTCCCAAACCCATTTCAGTACACCCTCTCCTGTCCTCATACTTCTCGGTTATATTTTCAAGATGCTGCCAAGCCACATATACCCCTCAAGAGGCATAAAAGGGGAACCTAAAAAACTCATTTTCTTCTGTTCTTTCTTCTTGTACTTTTCCCAAAAGGGGCGCTTAATTAAATACAGATTAGTCTTTCCACTAGTTAACACCTACATTTTTAAAGCCTTGTTTTCAATCATGTTTATAAACAGCTCCTTCTTATTGCCAAATCCAGACAGTCTCCTGCAAGAGTCTTCTTTGACAGAGTTAACTAGAAATAAATCTGAATGCCTTCAAGTATACCTAATATTTCATCTTTAGTGCTGTCTGACTTTCTAATACAGGCACAAAAGTACAGTGAAAGGTCTGCAAATGGCAGGTAATATCTTCTGAGGAAAGCACGCCTTTGCTTTGAGTTGTTTTACCCAGACCAACCATTCCTGAAATATTAAAGTAACTACATCTATCTCTCTAGTTGCATTCATCTCCCTCTGCACCAGTACCTAATGAAAGAGCCCATTTCCTATCAATCTGCCTCAATTAATCTAAAGCCCCTGCTTCCAACAAAGCAGAGAAATAAGGCAGCTGTCTTCCCCACAGCCTCCCAGACAAAGCCTGTGATGTCCTCTCGTGCCAAAGACCTCCCTCACAAGTAACAAAAAGCTGAATTTCTGTTAGTGACCAGTCTTGATTTGCTGCTCCCAGTTATGAAAGGTAACACCTGTATGTAACCAATAATTTCAGCTGCCCAAAGCCCGTATTTTATTGCAACTGCTGGATGTATTCTGTCTCCGGTAAAAGGAGCAAGAAAAGAAAATTTGGACAACACCGATTCAGAAAGTCTTGTGTGTTAAATAAAAGATGAGGGAGTTACAAACTGAGAAATCAGAGGGGAAAAAACCTCACAAGTAGACTTCCTTCACAGCAGTTTGGAAAGCATCACAAGTATTACAGCACTGAAAACTAGCAGGTGTTTTGCCACTTCAAAGAAGAGAAATTGGAAGGAGGAGGGTTTCTGGGGGAATGGTTCAAAGAGAACGAAGGGTTAGATAAGGCACATTTCAGAAAGAGGCTCAGTTGTGGAAAACAATTACTCCTGACAGAGGTAAACTGTGAAAGCACCGTGCAGCCCAGCTCTCCCTGAAGGGACGATTTACAGCAGAGCAGCCGTATCATCTCCCGCTGATCCAAGGCTGCAGCTACTGGGAACAGCCACACACCATGCCAGGCCACACAGGACCTCTGCAGAGTCTGAAGGCACAGAGCCAAAAGTGATTTAATTTAAAGAAAAATCATCCTCTTTGTGATGCATCAAACTAAGTCTTAGGCAATTTTGGCCATCTTGGCCGTGCTCAGATGAGAATAAAAAGGCAGACTTGTGTTTCAGGCAGTAAGTACAACAGAAAATACACTGAGAAACACCAGATAATGGTGCCATGGGATACAACTTTTCAAGAGAATCAGACAGCAAATTGCTTCAACTTCCCTATCAGGGCACTGCTGGGAGGCTTTCCTAGTTTAGGTCACACATTTATTCTCTTCTCATGGCTTCCCTGCTTCCTGAACTGAGCAACATCTCAAGTGCAACACAATCTTGCTTAGAAGAGCTGGAAATCCTCTTACACAGCAGTCACCAGGAAACACAAAAAGGCAGCTGTAAATCTGCAACATCAAGGAACAATAGGCAAAGCAATGACAAGATAGCAGCAATACAAGGTCAAGGTCACAAAAAGAAATGGGGAGACAGAGTCTCCAAAGTGCTCTGCTCTTCCTGAAACCCCACTCACATTTGAGTTAGCCCTGCCCACGTGGGCAGGAACATGCAGGGTGCCTCTGGGATGGAGCAGGAACAATAGTCCTGCTCCTGACAACTGCACTGTTCCCTCTGCCTGCAGCACACAGAGTCTCTGTTCTGTGCAGCACAAATGTAGAAAGGACAACAGGTAACAAAATTATAGAAAGCGGCTGCTTAAAAGAACATTGAGCAAGAACCATCATCACAAGAGAAAGAGACAAGACCAGGATACAAGTGATGGACAACCAGGGAAAAACTGAGGACAAACAGGCAGAACAACACAAGGAGCTGAATGATAAAGGTGGCACAAGATGGTATTATTAGTAGCACAGGTGAAGCTTCTAGTCAGTCTTGGACATCTCTCAGCAGAGAAGGGGGAAAGAGGTGACAGGATATGCTGGTCTACTTACATGGGGCATAGAACATCATCAGTAGGGGCTTGTCTTCCTTCTTCAGAAGCCTTCTCAATTCCTAGTGAATGAGCCAAAGAAAATAAAAAACACACTTATACTCAATGACACTGTACTACAACTTTAAAAAATGAATGTATGTATTCATAGAACACAGGCTCATTTATCTGAGGGAAAAGGGCTCATCTTTCCTAACAGACAAGACTTTTTTTTTTTCCTTGTTCAATTTTAACTTGAAAGAAGATGACAAATTTTATTATACATTCAGCTATCTGCTGAATATCCTAGACGAGTATCTTCACTGTTAACATGTGGAAGTTCCATGGTTTAGCTCATTCTCTCTGCAGAATCTCTACCTGAAAAAACTCTTTCTTCACTGACACATCCAAAATCCATATTGCAATTCAAAAAGTCAGACTCAATAATAACAAAACAAGTTCAGTTCTCACACTATGAAACCTTGCCAAACCTATGAGATGCCATGTGAAAAGGATTTTTCAGTACCAGCATGATAGGAAAAACTAGATGAAGTTTTCAAATTGAATGCAACCCCTGGAAGCCTTATAATGGAGTACAGAGGGCGAACATTAAAAATTAATCTTCCTACAAAAACTGAATGTCACAATAACCATTTCTAATATTAAAAATGAAAGCCAGAAAATTGAAATAACCCTTTACAAAATACCAGCTAGAGTCCAATCAATTAAAGTTTAAAAAATCTATAGACTAGAAAACTAATATAAAAGACCAAGCTGATTATATCAGAAAAAACATAATGAGTAACTGTGGTGGCACTGGCTTTTTAAGGTAGTTTCATCACATTTGCTGCTTTCCCACTTAACACGGAGAGGACAGTTCCTGTACCAAGTTAAATCCCTCAAGATCTGGATCCCCTTTCCTCCTGCTTCACACTTCCTAACCTCAGGCACATGAGGGAACCCAAGGTTTATCGACAACCTGCAATTTGAAGAGCAGCATTCTACCTCCTACTTGCATTCTGCAGTGACTGCACCTTGCAAGCTGCTCCATTTCCCTGAGACAAAGAGGGCTGTGCCCCCACACCATCCACAAGCTCTGACACTTGCTGTGTAGCTGGCAAACTGAGGTCACAAGCACATGCAGGGCAGAGGAGGGCAAGAAACACAGGACATTACAGCCATCACAACTCACAAAATTTGTCAAATCACTTCGAAGAGGCTGGGTGCTTTAAACTTCCCTTCCAAAGAAACGAAATAATGGTGTTTCACTAAGAGTTAATACAAACATATGCACTCCATCCCATATATTTATGAAACAACAGAACATCTATCCAGCTAATGTACCTTTTCACTGTCAACATGCACAATATCTTTGGCTTCAGGATCTTCCTCCCACAGTGGAGCACCTTCTGGATCCTTGAGAAAGGCCACCATAGACTGTAAAAAACAGGGGGGAAAATCTTTTAGAGAAACACGAATAGAAATCATGAGACATCCAATCTCAAATCCATACTGTGATGTAAACCCCATCCAATTAGTGCCTTTGCTTTTCTGCTCATATATTCATCTGCTCTAATGCAGATTAGCACAAATCTCCTGTTGCAGAACCAAGTGAGCTGTGGGTGTGTACCTTCATCATAACAGGTATTCCAGCTTAGCCATTCCCACTCCCACTATAAAACTGGGGAAAACAGAGTGGAAGTGGACCAACACACAGAGAATAGCTTCAAGGATCCTTCAGAGAGGATGGTACTTTCAACAGTACTAGACCTTCCACAGAGAGTCCCTGAGTTAGCAGGAAAGACTTCTCTTTATACAGAGGTCAGGCTCCCATGCCCTTCACAGTATCTGAGTAACAGGACTAGCTGGAGGGCACATTGATACTTGCTGTGAGCAAAAGCAAATGAACACACAGATCAAACTGCTCATTTGGTCAAAGGAAGAATAATCCACCAACAGGCCCCTGTGTGACCCACCTACCTAAAAAATTCACTGAATGCAATTTCAAGTATGAGAATAAGAAGCAAATGTGGCAGAAGTGGAAAATACAAAACCCTAGGATTCTGCAGCTCCCACATTCAACAAACTGAGTACACCTGCACACACACTTTGTAACTGCTTTACCTGACTGACATGCAACCAAAAATCCCTTTCAGCAGATCACAGCTCTACTGTCTTTACCATAATGAAATATACTCTGACAGCTCTGACTTCAACCCCAGCCTGAAAGAAACTCCAGCCCTCCTAAATCAATGAGATTCTTTCCATGGATTCTGGCAGTCACACTACTCCCTGTTTCCAGCTGTATATGCAAACACAGGCTTGATCACTATTATCCTCAGATGTCTGTGCTCTAGGAGACATAATACCTGGTATTCCATGTTCATTCAGCACTCAGAATGCCCCACTGCTTTCTCTATGGCATTGCTCGTAGGTTTGTGTCCATTCCCATACAGGATCTCTGCCACACCAGTAACACAGTGAGCTCCCTGAGGAGCTTCCTTCAGTGTGAGTGTGAGTGGATGAAGCTGCCACAGCACTGAGCCATACTAACACACACCAAGACTACTCATCTAAAAGCCTCTCTCAGGAGCAGGCTGGCAGCACACCTGGTGACACGTCCCATCACTGGAACGGTCTCAGAGACATTTTTGCTGCCTGTTTGCCTTTCGTAGAGCTGCTGTGGTACAACATCTCAACAGAGAGGAGAGTTTAGCTCATTTTCCTTCCTCTCAGTTGGTACTGCAAGGCTTGGGAAGATTCAGAGCTTACAGCAGGATCCATTTATTGCATTTATGTTTCTGTCTGCTTGCACAGCTAATATTGAAAAGATTTGTCTTATCACAAGAGGCAGCATGTATCAGTCACCAGACAGCAACCAAAACATTTAATGTACAGAGTAAAAAGGATCTAATGGGGGAGGATGACAAACGCTTCCAGAAGAAATTTGTTTTACAGTGGCATTATCAGGGAAAGGAGATAGTTAGGAAAAAATATATAAAATCAAGTAATTTACAATGGACTTACAATACAAAAACCTGTAGACTTAGAGGCATTAACATCCCAAATGACATCCTAAGAAGACTAATAATACATGGGGGAAGGAAAGATAAGGACAAAACAGCAGAGATGTTCTACCTTTAGGACAGCTGCATCAAGTTCTGCTCACCCTCAGCATGCACAGACCTCAACTACACACTGGAGAGGAGAGAGAGGTGAACATTTTGAACAGCTAATGAGTGTAATTGACTCTGCTAGCTTCAAGAATTCCTGCATGCCAAATTCAGTCATGTAGAAAAAGATGTGGTTAGAGGATGGGGGATTAAAGAGATTTAATTCATCCAGCCTCTCCCTCTCAGCCAAGACAGAAAAAAATTAGATGTGTAATGTCTTCTGGCAGGAGCAAGGCAGTTGCCTTGCCCTCAATTCTTCATGCAGCAAAGAGAACTTCCTCTCTTGCTTTAAACAGGGAAGAACAACACCCAAACAAACCACAGCATTCTCTAATCACAGAAAGGCAGTGGTCCCCAGGCTGCTCTGTTAAAGGCCACAGCAAGGTCCAGGACACAGCAACCCTGGTGCTGCAGAACCAGCTCTGCTCCAGTCCTGCCGTGCTACGGTCAGGACCCGTTTTGACCCCATGGCATGGACAGAAGCACCATGGGCTGTAACCAGCTGTGCCAGCTTTGAGCCTTAAATCTCCATTCAGCAGCATACAGGACATGCTTCATCCAGCACATGCTGCTAAAACAAGCAAGTTTTAACAGGAAAGCTGATCCATAATCATATACATGGACCTAGGTTTTAACCTGAAAGAAAATAAACATATCCTTGTGCTTTTGATTCCTTTGAAGTAGCATGCAGTAAGGATGCTAATAACTAGACCTGCCTCAATTTCACAGATACACTCCTTACAACAGCCAACTTGAAAAGGATTCAGGGTTTAGGGCAGGACCAATCCCTTGCTAGTACTAAGCAGATTTGTACTTCAGTGAGTTCTCTCCATTTTAGAAGAAGGGCAAAGCTCTCTGTGTACTTTATACTCCAGAAAAGACTTCATGTAATAAACACAGCCTGGATACTGGCATTGTGGCTCTCTTGAGAATTAGACATCATGTGGCAAAAGCGACATGTGCACAGACACTCCAGGTAAGATCAAAGACTGACCTAAGCTTAGGTCTTCAACAGCAGATGACTACAGCTACTTGAGGAGAAGATAGACTAGTACTTATGGTTCTTATATAGCTTACACTGGCACATGTTCTCAATTTCTGGCAAAAAGAAATTAAGTTTATGGACTCTGCACCAGCTGTTGTATACAGACCTCTGTGCTTTCTAACTACCAATGGATCTATCTGTTATGACTATCTAAAACTGTTTTTCAGACTCCTCAGTTCTTGGCTTTCACAATGTGTAGCTACAAGTTCCAATTTTTTTTTTTAAACATTGCAGTTATTAGTTTCAAATCAACCATCCCAAAATGCCACTGTTTGCCCTCAAATTTGGAGAAAAAAGTAGTAATAGCTCCCTTTTTTAAGCTACTCACAATTACAGAAATATCAAATTCTATTGGAATTTCCTCCAGCTGTCCTTTTTAGTATTGTGAGAACCTAAGCCCTTCTGCAAAGAATTAGAAATAAATTTTTTAAACTATTCCTAGTAATTTTGCAACACTGAATTTTGTTCTCTTGCCTTCCATCTCCCTTTCTTAGTTACCCCAAATGGCTCAGATCATAACACAGGTCTCAGCAGCAGGAGGTTCTGACTGACAAGCAACTTCCCTCTACTGTGAACACTGAGCTATCCTTTACTCCTCATTTTTCTAACAGTGAAACCACAAGGGCATCTCTGCTAATTACATAAGGATTTAGTTACTTTAAGAAATGAAAAGCTTTTCTAAAAACCTGAGTACACTACCAGCTGGATCAGCCACATCTATGAAATTGCTGATTACTCCAGAAGAATCCTTTCACAGTTCTTCAGAGCTGTGTCTATCATTCTCCAAAATGTCATACACATATTAATATGTCTACTGGATATCTGGAAAGTAGATCCGAGTTTTATTGCCACAAGTTTGCTGAATGATATGAAACAAATCCTTTAATCTCCCTGTTCTTCAGTGTGTCCACCTGTCCATAAAATGAGTATGATACCATATGTAATTGTGTTGCTCTGCTGCTCTCTGTTTGTATGTACTGAGAGACTCCTGACAAATGCAGCTGAGAGAGAGAAACAAAGGTCACTGGCCCAACAGAAGAAAACAGGGAGAAGTAAAACAGAGGGAGAAATACAGAAAATATCCAGGTAGCTGTGAGCAACAGAACAAGCAAACAGCTGAATTATTTGATCACTGCTCAGATCTGATCCACTGCCCAACCTGTAAATCATTAGTGGCTGGTTTCACAGGGGCAGTTTAATTGAGAAAGACTCCATCCCCTAGAGTGAGGGAGCTTCAAAATCCCTCTTGCACCTCCAATGGAATCCCACACCCCTGTCCATGGGATGCTGCTTTCTACTTCCCAGCAGGCAGGGCAAAAGGGAAGGGTGAAATGCTCATCACAACACAGCTGAAGAAATAAACGATCTGGTTCCTGTTGTGCTATGATTGCCTCTCAGCCCAATGCTCCCTGGAGCACTGCAGGTGCTTTCCACTTGATCTGATCTGTAAGGAAGAGTCACAGCACTAATTCCTGGCTGCAGCACTTTATAGAGGGCAGGAGAGATGCATCATGTATTGTTCAAATCACCCAAATTTAGGCAACTAGGAAGTCTCCCTTAACCCATCACCCACCATGAAGGAAAAAAACAATCACCAGCTGCAATTCCTCACTAAGTACAGAAGCTGGTTTAGGCAGCTGCTGACTGGGCTGGGTATTTAACATTGCCCTTCCTAATGCCAGGCAAGATTTCTGCTGCAGGAGATGGGAAGATACACGGCCCTACCCTTCCCATCTCAGACAAATCCTGCATCACAGCCTCAAGTGAAGACTGAATGAATTCAAGTCAGGGCACACTTCCAAGACAGTCCCCCATCAGCTACTCTCCAATTCTGGCTGTAAAAGCAAGGTCCAGAGTAAGTGCACTTAGGAGCAGCCACTCTGGCAGACTTAGGTTCACAGAGCATCTCACAGAGGCTTTCCTCCATCCCAGGGCAATGCCCTGAGCAAGCCAGGAAGGGGAAGTACATGGAATTATATCAGCCTGGGGTGAATGTCACTAAGCCTTCAAAAGACCAATGACTGTGCAGAGCCCAGGTTTGCTGAGGAGGAAGAGAAACAGGAACTGGGCATCAGAGCTGGACAGAAGATTTCTGGAAGCCAAGTCATTGCCAGGCTCCTCATGTCAGGACACTCCCAGCACTTCAGCAAGGCTTTGCAAAGGAAAGCTGCACACTTCTGGCCTGCTCACTGTACTTTCAGTCCACCATTCCCACAATCATCTGGATTTACAAATTCGTATCATGCCTCATGCCTTCTCTCTTCCCTTGCCCCCAGAACATTGCCTTCCATTGCTTTATGTCAAGATTTACCAGAAAAGAAGAAAGGTTATTTTATACCTGATGCACTCAAAGCACTTTCATAGGAGCTGTGGTTCTACAATCTGATAAAAGATAAGGCCACGCAGCTCTCTTTAAAGTTTATAAACACACAATCTAAGAACCTCAGAGAACTCCTTATCAAAACACAGTATCAGCTAATACTTTGAGTTATACTACCACAAAGAGCACCTTGTAATCAAAACAAGAAAGTCCTGATTTGTTAGTAGCGTGCAAGTTATCTTACAATTTACCTTCCAGTTCAACATGGGGTCAATCTTTTAAATAATAAACAATTTTCCTGGATCTGTGGTTGATATACATGTATGCACACAAAAACCTTTAGGCCATTCTGACCACTGTTTATAAAGATTAATTCCCTCCCTTTCATGCCTTCAGCATGAAAAAATATCAAAACCAGTTTTTAATCCACAAATGCCTCACCCACATCTAGCAAAACCAAAAGAATAATAATGGAATATTTGAATTTACCTTCAATGTGACTGCTCTGTTATATGCAGTATGAAATGCACCGTCCCTGTTAAATGAGGAGTGGGGAATAGTGTTAACTTACAGTAACATTTCTGGAATTCATACAGCTGCTCTTCCTGACTTCTCACTAACCAGAATAACATCATCCTGCTGATGCCATAGAACTAAGCAGAATTTACAGTACAGTAGTTTAAGGGTGGGTGGGGTGGGGAGAATGAGAGGAAGGAAAAAGGGAGGGTGCAAACCCAGTGTAAAGAAAACAGTTTCCCAGTAAACAATTTCCTTCCTGACACTTTAACAAGATTATTTACTAAGGCATGATCTTTGGAGATGGAGATGCAGCTGCTTGGTGTACCTAACATTATTCCCACTCCTATTACTTTCAGGAAGAAAAATACCTTGCTGTCTCATAACACTTGCCTTTCTCCATTCATATTATGAAGGGCTATCTCAAGTCAGAAAGGCAGAGGGAGGTGAAGCAACTTGTCCAAGGCACATGCCAGCAGGCAAGTGACAGAATGCAAGAGAACTCAAATCTCAGGCATCCGCCCCCTGCACTGGGCAGTTTCAGTCCATTGGACAACTCTCCCTGACTAACTCACTCGTGCTGTTAGTGTTCTCTGTTCATCAGCAGAATAAATTTAACTCAACTTCTGTCATAACACATGCTTGCAAACTGAAGAAACAGCAATTAATTTCATAGGATAAAAAATTAGACATCTTAATGCTGCAGCAGCATGGGGCTGAAATAAGAATAAACACTCTTAATGGGGGCATCAACAATTATGAACTACAAATCCCAGCCCAGCACTCACTTATAATGGAGTAAATCCACTCCCATCTCCTTTGAATTAGGATCTACCTTCATCTTCTTGCATAATTTTCGGCTTTCAGTATCACTGCAAGAAACACATATTGGAAGAAAGGTTACCAAAAAAGAAAATCAAATGCATTAAGTCCTGAGAACTCGTTGCTGTGGTCAGCAATCATCAGCAATTAATCCAAACTAACAGTAATTTGGAAGCTGTTTAGCTAAGTTTGTGGGACAAGCATTGTGAAAAGCTCCATTAGTCAATTTAATTTCTCTGTTTGCTTGGTCAGGACACAGTGAACTGTGTTAAATTTACATTCCAAAGCCAAGCCCTAACCAGTAGAGAAGCAGCTTATTCCAGCATGTCCAAGAACTTCAGCAGACCTTCTGTCCATGGGATTAACATAAAATTTAAGAAGCCAAATTTCAGTAAGACCCTGCTACTGTTAGGGTGGTGGTCAAAGAGCATTGTTTGTTAAAAGATTCAAAAGGAAAGAGCAGGTCAGCTTTTACATTTGGCAGAAGATAATAGAAAGCCAAAAAAAACCCCATGTTCATTTGTCCAAATCCATATCACAAGTGTTTAGCTTCAAAAATGTCCTGCAGAAAACAAACACCAGTTGAAATTCTGGAGCCCCAAGCCCAGCAACCCCATTAATTCTAGGTATCAAAGATGTGTCCTGGAGCCACACCTGGAAAACAGAGGCAAAAACAGCTCTTAAAGAAAGAGGGAGGTATCAACAGACAGACCTGCTGGAGGTGGTCTTCAAATTGAACAAGACTGAATTCCAGCACCAGATCAGGTTTGAAGAAGAGAGAAGGGTTATGGGAAAGAACTGCAAATGCTTTTGTTTCAGTGGGCAAGTAAAGGGTCTTCATGGCCTAGCAGCTCTCCTAAACAGTGCAGGAGTGAAGCCTTAAGGAGACTTCAAGCTGAAGTGAATAAGAAGTTGGTCAAAGATCTGGGGAGATGAGCAAAACAGAAAAGAGGATGATTCACATTGACAAGGCTGTTCTCTGCACTGACAAACAGCAAGATTAAACAGCTCGGAAACTTGCTCCCAGCAGAGGACAACTTGTACCTTTTACGCAGATAAATCAATTTAGAAAATGAAACACTGAAAACCCATCAAGTTTAAACTCATTAGAGACAACAAGATGCAAGGCTTGCAAGAGTCCCACCAAATTAAGTGTGCTGCCAGCACTGGTGCTAATTCTCCAATTTTCTCCAGCTGCCTTTCTACAAATGTGAAGAACAACAAACACCAAGTTCACAGTGAGCTGCAAGTGAGAATGCACCTTAGTGGAAACTTCCCAAATGCCTCTGGAAAAAAAAGGAGGAATGTGTCAGGGACACATGCAGCAAAATCAGAATATTATGCTGAAGATAAGAAATGAGAATTTTAAGGAACTAACAAAGCACACAGCTACCACACCAGGAAGGAGCACTTGTAATCTCAATTGAACAGAAGTGTATTTATCTGAAGAGTCTTACTGAATTCATGTCAGTTTTGCATTTTAACATCACTGTAATCCATAAACACGGTCTTTGCTTCTCTGTGAGGCTGGAGATCTGAGCTTGAGAACTGAATAATGTGGACACTTGTAACACTTGTGTCTCCTTGTAACAAAACTAGACTATGGAACAAATGACCTGGATTTGGAGTTATGCCAAAACACCATGTTTGTCACATGGAGTTCATACAAAAAGCCTGCAGCGACATCAAACCCATGGGTCAGAAACATTCTGTCTTCTCTCCTGTGCAGTTCTCCAATGGTCCCTAAATGGGCTAAACCTAAATGACTCGAAGGCCAAGGAATCTCCAGAGAAGACACCACTTTCAGATCATCCTTTTGTTTTACCCTGTGCAGATTCAGAGGCACAGAGAAGTTCTTGTGGCCCTGCTGTAGCTGACTGCCAGGCAGTTAACTACAGTCAGCTCACACAACAGTCAACATTTGTAAATGCTCTTTTAGACACTCCCAAAAGTTTCCAGTGTGCAGGTATATCTGTGGCTATCTCAGCTTTGCCAAGACAAATGTTATGTGCTTGATGTGAACAAGTGTAATGCTGAAACCTCAGCAACAGGGTCTGTGAAACCCCAAGATGTGCAGACATCTGTTCTGGTCTAAGCAGAGGACTAAACCAGGTAGGAGAATCCTGTGCCTGTTCTACCACCTATGTGGTGCAACAACTAACCATGTGGGGAAGAAAGTGTACTTTTCCCTTATGTGTCATTTAGAGATCTGAATGGATACTAATATTCTGAAGGATTTATAGTGGAAAGAAGCTACAAAGCATTATTACTGATCTATACCTGTGAGTATGCAGCTAGCAACTCCTACCACTTCAACTCCTATCAATTCATTTTCTGTTTGCATGAGTTTCTATTAAAAAAAAAAAAAAAGAAAGGAAAGATAAGAATAGCTATTTCACTGGATCTAAGTGTGCCCTGCTTTCAGGATTTCTCCATTTGCCGAGATTCACACAGCTGCCTGAATGCACAGTCATTATCACAGGAAAGAAAGCAGCAGTTTGCTCCAGTATGTCTCCTACCATTTAGTGGGCAGATTCTCTGCACCACTGCATTGAGAATTAAGCCTATTTATGCAAGCTATCTGCACTGATGCACGGGAGAGAAGAGGAGCAAATTCCAAGAATAGGACACGTCTAAATATGTATCAGTAATTTTTTCATGCATCAATGCAGATTTTTGCACATGCCAGACCCACCAGCTCAGATGCTATGCTAACAATTATTTGGAAAAAGCAGAAAAGGAGATGTACAGAAATGGCAGAGATGGATCCCTCTGCTTTTCCTTCTGCCTTCACTTAGAGAGAGTGAAAGATAACCTGCAAAGAGCAACCTGCTCTGATATCACTTGGTAATGACCATTATTCTTAATAAGAGTAAATATCAACACAGATGCAGCCTGCTCTGAGATTTGTCTCTTTTGAATCTCAGCCAACAGCCTCTGAAGATGAGCTCCTCAGCTCTCACATGGGAGAGGGTAATTAGGACTCTAGTTCTTGCAATTTAATTATATCACTTGAAGAGGCAGTGTAAAAGTTTGTTATAATGACTAAAAGTAAAAAAAAAAAGCTATCAAAACAGGAAATAAAAGGAAAAAGAAAAAGAAAAAAAAAAAAACAAGAACAAAAACATCAAACCACAACCTAAGAAGCCAGAAACTACTCCCAAAATCAGCACTCTATCAACCCAAGCTAAGCCACGCCAGACAAAGGCACCAGGCTCAGGAAATACTGGCTTGAGGACAGGTCATTAATGTGTCCCCAGCAGCCATCCTTGGCTGCCTCTTGCCATTTCTGTCCAGAGCAATTTGAACCCTAGCTGGTCCCTGCTGTGTTACTGCTGAAGGGACCCTTGCAGGCAGTCCTACAATAATCCAGCATTATCTCCCTGGAAAACCATCCAGAACATCGACCTATTTGCAATACCACAAGGACCTAACCAGCAGCTGTCTATGTGGTAATAAGGTCAAACCTTAAGTGGCACAATGGCACAGCTTCCATCTACTCCCACAGGCATGCTCTCTACTCTTCCCCTTCCACAAAACCAAGCCACAGCTCCAAAATGTGCCTTTGCTGGAGAAGTGAAGACATATGACAGCTTGGTAAAAAGAAAAATACAATGAATGATCCAAGCTGACCTAAGCAAGAAGCATAAATAACAACAGAGGTAGCGTGCATTGCAAAGATCGCGTGCACGCTTCACCCCTCTCCATTCCCGTCCCCATCTCCTCCACCAGGACACATTTCTGTCATTGGGGGTTATGATGGGGCTGGCAGGAAGCCCAGCTGGAGCACTCCCTGTAAACCTCTGGGGTCCCTTGTCAGTGTTGGCATGCGTGAGTAATCCCTTAGCACAGGCAGCCAGCTGTTACCGGGGCAGGAGGGTGGCAAGGGACTCCTGAAGGAGATCTGGCCTCCTTTGGCTCACCACCAGTGCAGCCAGCTCCGGAAGGGGACGTGTCACAGCCATTCCATAGGAGTGGCACAAGATGCTCTGCCTGTCCAGGACTGCCCATAGATCTGGACACTCATGGCCATAAGGATGGAGAAGCAGAGAGAAATACTGATGGCAGCCCTCAGTGGTAGGAGGAGCAACAGAGAAAAAGGCTTTTGCAGCAATGTGTCAAGGTAATTTGGAGAGAGAAGGAACGGAAGACAAAAGCTAGACAGAAGGAACACAAAATAAGACCCAAGGGTTTTGCTACAGTTAAGTCCACATAGTTTCTAAATCTAAACCAAGTCCAAGATGGATGGATGCCAAGTAAAAAATGGTGCATGGAGGTGGAAGTGTAAAACCTCCTCCCTGGGGCAAATTCAAATATTGTCCAGTCAGGTCCCAAAGGAACATGGTAAGAGCAAACATCCTCAGCACCATTCTCTGTCCTCAGCACATATAACATCTTTTACAGCTTCCTAATTATTTCCCTTATTATGTAATGCTGCCAATTGACCTCTCATGAAGACAGGAAAACAGCCCCACAACCACATCACTGGAGAGGAAGGATTTGGAACAACTGTCAAATCCCCTCTTCAGCAATGACAAAAATGCCATCCCAAAACATTCATGTCTCCAGCTGCCAATGTAACAGCACAGTGTGCACATGCTGTGTGGCCACATCACTTCCATGCCACTGCCCTGGCATCCCTTAACACTTCTCAGTGCAGAGTGCACCCTGCTTTCTTTTTCACCCATACGTAGAGGGTTTCCAGGCACAAGAAAAGTAATTAATAAAAATGCTGACAGAACCAATTCAAGTAACCAGGTCAGTAAATGTGCCTGCACAAAAATTATCTCAGTCCTCTACCAGCATATGATGTAACCACATGCAACCCACAGACCTCACGATTTCTAAACAGGTTTTCTCTTTTATCTGTACACTTCACCATCTGAAACAGGGCTCAACAATCCAAGTAAATGATGCTTCAGCAGTCCCTTATATCACTGTTGTGCCTGTAGACTCTAATACAATGGAGGCTCTGTTGTATCTGTGACAGAACAAACACTGTCACTGTCCCAACAGCTGGAAGGGACAAAACTGAGCAGGTAAGGAGCAAGAGTAGGCTCCAAGAGCAAGGGAATACAGCAAAGCAGAAGCAAGACTGCCTATAAAGCAGGGCTCCCAACACTGGAAAAGCTTTGGAAGGTACCAGTCAAAGCTGTCATCTTGTTACCAGCATGTCCTCTCATTCTTGTCTCCATTGTTCAGGTGCTTTCATTCTTTTATGTTCTAGTAAAAACCATCACTCCAGTTATAACTTCAGGGAAGTTCAACTGCAATTTCAGTCCAGCTATCAGAAGTGAATTATCAAACAGGGTTTCCCAGCCCAATGCACAGCATCTGCAATACCCTCTGGCTACCTTCCATAGAATACACTCTCCACACAACAGACTGATGAGCATCCTGGGAAAGCATGGAGTTGAGATCCTGCCAAACAACTAATTGAGCTTGTGACCCCAAAAAAGCAGCAAAAGAAGTGTTAACAGCAAAAATTTCCTCAAGCCTCCAAAAAGTATGAAATACATTTGCACTTGCAAACCTAATCTGAAAGAGAAGTCATTAACAGTCACTCGTAGTTAGATGTGCTCCTATGAAGTTTTGAAATAAAAAAAGGAAATTCATTAGCCATTGTTGGGGACAATACAGGATTTTGACTTACTCTCTGTCTTATAAATTCCACCCTCCAACAAAGACTGCGTTGTGGGATCTATTTACAATATAGCAGTTTGTGTACTTTGCTGACTAAGCAAAACCAGATTGATTCTAGCAAAACTCTCCTCTTCTCAGACTGCAGGCCTGTCTCCCCATCATCCTCACTTCTCTCTCCCATTCCAGGCCAGCAGTTGCCACAACTACTGCTGCTAACAGTATGTCACATTTGTAAGGCTCCTCATATTCTGCAATGATCCCACACCTTCATGTAACACTCTCTTGAGTCTGATCTGAAATCAGAAATAAAAAAAAAATCCTAGGGAAAAAAATCCCTTCTCAAACCATCAAGCTAGCTTGCACTTCTCCAAAGAGCTGGATGGTAATGGCTTACACCTACTTGAACAGAAAATCCATACTTAGCCAACAGAGCAGAAAGGCACTTAGATACTCTGCTCCTGAGTGGGGTTTAAGGACCTGCAGGCACCAAAATAGGAACAGGACCAGGAGAAACGAATGCAGAAGTAATGACCACAGGAAGCTTAAACACAAGATTTGTCCTGAAAAAAAGAAATGTTTTGCACCCATTCTGGGTTCCTGATGGAAATTATCTTCTAGAACAAGTAACAAGAGCAACGGGTTTCCACAGCACAGAACAAATGAACCAGTCAAACAGTGCAGCACATGAAAAGCTTGAATCTTTTAAGGGATGGGGGAGCATGAAAGCCAAAACCAGAAAATGTACTGCTGGAAAGAATTAAAGATAAGGATTAGCAGATGAATGGGACAGTCTTGTGTGAATTTAGGACCTGATTTTACCCCCTAGAATGCAGCAAAAACCCCTACTTCAAGGGGGGATTGCAATCACCTTGCAGATGATTGCAGCCTTCTGCTCCAAACGCTCCCCTGGAACGTGCCAGGAATGCAAACAGAATAATCCATGTGCTGTGGAGACCCAGCACCACTTGTCACCCAATACAAACGACTCCCTGTGCCCATTAGTCAATTAGAGAGGCCAGAGATCTAGAGGAATAAGATTAAAAAGAAGTATTTTTTGAAAATTAAAACCCATGAGATTAATTCTTACTGCAAGCAAGAGCAAGCCAAAAAGCAGAAGGAAAACCAAGACAAAGAGGTAACACATATCATCATATCGTCAAGCTAAAACAATTAAGGGAGAAAATTATAAGCTCCAGCCTCTGCAGAAAGTCAAGAAGTTATAATGAACAGTACTTTCCAAGGAAATATAAATTAGCAAGAAGCACTTGGCAGCCCACATACCTGCAAAGAAATAAGGTAAACACATTCACAAGAGCTACCAAAGGCTTTGTTGGAACTTCTAAAATCACCAAACACTCAAATTCTCAAAAACTCAAAGCAGCAGCTTCCCTCATCCCACAACATTGCACAGGGAACACTGTCCTAACCTGGGACGCAAGATGATTATTACTCTGCCTTTCACAGGAAGAGTTCACAGGAATGTAAGAACCCCAAAATGCAGGTTTTCAACATGTCACCCATGGGCACAGGGATGCTGCAGCCCTTTGTACACCCATTTATGACCTTTAGTTGCACCATGGGCCTGGAGAGGATGGATGCTAGAGGATGTTTTAATTGAATTACTGGGTGCAGAAAAACAGAGGTGACTTCTTTTACATTAAATCTGAGCTTCCTTACTCTTCATTTTGGTCTGAAAAGCAGCAACGCTGAAGATTTGGTTAATGAGCAAGTCTAGGCAAAACCCACAGAATACTCAAGTTTAGGGTGAAACAGACATGAGCTCAGGCTCATACACCCAACCACTACTGTGGATTTAGGTAACTGCTCTGGGTTTCCGAATTAATGCAATACACCAGACTGAATGGGTTTAACTTAGGAACTGGGAGCTTACTTAAAAAAGGATTTTTTTTCAGATTCCTGCATGGTTGCTCTTATAGTAAAATAAAAAGGCTTTAATGTGAATGAGCATTAACCACACAGACAGGTTATGACACAGACAGGAGGAAGGCATCGAAAATCTATGCTGTAAATGCAGTTTGCCCTTATAAATGGCACTCACACAAGGACCACACTGGCAGTATAACTCACTTGCAAAGTGTTCCTGAGGGACACCTGCCTTACCTCCCCTGGACCAGCTGCAAACAGAGCCCCTGCTACCTCCCCCAGGCTGGCACTATGAGCCATCCTCTCCTGAGCTGCCCTTCACCTTCAAGGCTACTGTAGGAAAATGCAGAAATCCCAGACACCACAAATTGCTTGGATGGAAAGGGCTGTACCAGGGCAAGACCAGCATTCCTCCATTCTTTTTTCTCTCTCTATTAGGTCTGGACAGTTTTATTTGCATTTTCAAAGCTTTTTATCAGCTTTAAAATTCAGCTACAAGTACGAAAGATGAGTAGACTTATTCTCCTAAATAAATCCTACTTCTGAGTGGCTTTACAGGATGAAGGCAAAAAACTAGAGAGCAAAATTACTCTAACACCATCTGTACTGCCAGCCTTATTTCTGAAATTTCTCCCTGCTATGTCAAAGCATTAAAGACATTCATTTATGACTGTGTGGATAGGTAAAGCCTTTCTGTATCTAAGCATTAGGAAATTAGAAATTTGGGAAAACCACATCTAAAAGACAAAAAAACAGGGATATTAGGGAAAACCCCAGAAAAGACAAATACTCTATAGATTTGGCTCTCTTGTGAAGCAGCATGTGTAGGTTTGAATGTACTGCTTTGCCAGCCAAATTATGGTCTCACCTTTATGCTAAGTGTCATGGGACTGCTACAATAACAAGTAATTATTGGGGATGGGGACTACAAGAATGATGCACATGACACACAAAAGGGACTGTAAGAATGACACACAAAAGCAGAAAAAGTGGGATTAAAACCAAACAAAAATTAGTCAGTCATTTTAACCAGATGGCATTTCCTCTTCCTAGCAGTCTGATGTGCTAAAGCCAAGCACAAGCGCTATGACAGCAGATGGAAATCACACAGCTTTGTTTATGTTTGGGACCTACAGTAAAGGGAATCATGCAAGTTTGAGCAGAGAATAATTACCCAAAGCCAAAGAAATGTGTGTTTTTTTAAAAAATACCAATCCACAATTGGGCAGGAGTTATAGTCAATAAAAACATGAGACAATTTAATAACTGGAAAACCCAGGAGTGTTCCCTAAATCATATTCATGATGGAGAGAGCTATTTTCAACCTCTTCAAAGCTGCACCTGACCATAGAGTGCTTAATAACCTGCCAAACACATTTTCTTCTCATCGACAAAGCCATTTTATTTTATTTCCATGTCACCCAAACTAGTTACACTTTTCCAAGTAACATCAGTCCTTGGCCACATTGTTGTCTATCACAAAACTCACTTAACAAGGCTAGAGAATAACTTTGTAATGACTACTCTTCAAAACCACACCTCAGGACATCACAAACTGAGACTAGAGCTTCACCTGCTTTAAATACAAGCAGCAGCAACTTTGTCTTTCACTCAAAAGGTAATTCCATCTTACTGTGTTCCCAAGCACATCACTTTGTACCTTTTACTTGCCACCACAAGGATTCCACAGGAGTTTCTATTTTTAACAAAACTCCTCTTTTACTTGACCACATCAGTGCTTACCTCCAGTTTTACCAGGCCTTAAAAAAATTGAGGTTTTGTGAGATCAGGGGGATGCAGAGGTTCTGCAGCACAAACCCCAACCAGAGTTAGCAGCAGCCAGTCTCTGAGATAGAAAATATCACATCCTTTTGTGCTTTTTTGCAGATATCCTAAGTTTTCAACTCCCTACGATGCCCTTCAATCTTCCAAATTTCTATCAGCTTACAACTAAAAAAATAATTCAATAAATAGCACAACCTCCTGCTTTCTTACATGCCCATTCCAATTTCACCTGAATGCCCTAAAGAGCACCCATTCACACTGCTGTGGCATTTTTCCTTTCAAAGCTCTCCACACTCTTTATAAACATTGACTAATGAATCAGGCAATATTTACCCAGTTGCCTGGAAAACAAATACACCTTTTGTAACTGCACAAAGTAACAAGAAGTGACTCATTAGCAGAGTCAGGAACAGAAGCTGTGACTCCCAGCTGCTATTAACGTGGCATGTCCCCAGACACAAGCCCCAGAACACTTGCTCCCAAGGTGCCTGCTCCATCTCTCTGGAACCCTGAAGATTTAGCAACCTGCAATGTTGTGCTCCATCCCCAATACCATGCATCTCATCAGGCATAATTAGTTCTCTTGTCTCTCACACCACCATCCATTCAACGTCAAACGCCTCAGCAAAGACTTCCTAATTAAAACATGTAAAGGCTAAAATAAAACATATTTTTGTCACATCACTGCTGGGTCTTTCATTCACAATTGAAATAGCTTCACGTTTAAGCATGTACAGAGCCATGTATGCTATCTCAGCACACAGCAGCAAATGGTGACCACTTCAATGCTGGGAGCAATTCTCGAGCTGCCCCTTCATCTCTAGAAGGAGACATGGATCTGCAGGAACTGACTGAGCTCTCCTGAACGAGGACCTTATCTACAGTACCACATGCGGGGGGGTCACACTCCAGCATGGCACTCAGCACAAGTGAGCCCAGCTGTGCAGGAAAGACAGGCACGTGGCATTTCCAGCCCTACACTTCCCAAGCCCCAGCACCCTGGGGATCTCTGCTACCCTGCCTCCAAGTGACAAAGTGGCAACCTCCTCTACTCGACACTGTCTCAGCAAGAAACCAAGTACTTCCCCCACATCATGCTGAAAAACTAACTTCCCTCTCTCCCTGAGACCACTCGACCTGGAACTGAAGCTCAAAGCTAATCTCTGTCCTATACCACAGATACAGCAGAAGCCAAGGCCAAGGAGCACGGTTTCCATGCAGACCAGCATTCAGGAAGTCCTGAATGCCACACTTCCAGCCACAAACCTGCACACTCCCCTCCACCGCATTAAATACAGAACGTGCTGCTGAGACTTAGCAGTCCATACTGATCTCTGTCCATGCAGCAGAATGTTCTTGCGTTCTCTTGAAAACAAGGGGAAGGAGAATGACAAGTAACAAAAAAAAGCACCGTCAGTAAAGAAAAAGGAAAGAAAAGGCTGCTGTCATCGCCACGGGGAAGCAGAGGCACAAACCATAACGCTGCATGTATGCCAGCCCTGCCAACGCTTGGATCCGAAGGCAAAGAAGCCCAGTACAGTAGGATGTGAAGAGCAAAGCCAAAATTTCCCACTAAATATTGCTGCCAAACAAGACATTTCTTGTCAGTATTTGTAAAACAAATTGAGCCTGTGCTGTAAATATCCCTGCATCTGTGTGCTGTTTGTTTCGGCATGAAGACTTGCAAATAAGCCTCTCAGCATATTTGCTGCAGGAGAACGGCTTGAGCCACTCTGGTAGGACTCAGCTGTCCAGGCCGTACAACTGGCCCTCCACAACCTGGGGCAGACTGCACTACTGCAGCCTCTGGTATTGGCACTGCAGCAAGGTGGGCACTGTGGTGCAGCCACCTGTATACAATTTTTTAAAAAGCAATAAGCAAAGGAAAAAACATGAAAAAAAAATTGTTTAAAAGTTACCTCAACACTACTAGATTGATTTCAGAATGCTTCAAAAGCTTAACAAGCAAATCAACCACAAACTTGGTTTAGGCTCAAACTATTTCTTTAGGGTTTCTTTTTGCATCTACCAAGACCTCCTTTACCACAAGCCAGTCTTCCAACCCACCTAGCCCCATGAAACAAGTTTGCAGATCCTGTTATGGTATCCCTTAGCAGGAGTGATAGAAGAGCTAGAAGTCCATCTCTGAAAAATGCCCAGCTATTTTTTCCAGGTTCTTCCCAAACAAGACATGAAAGACAGCTCTGCTTTACCCTCAAAGAGAGAATTACACCTATTGCCATGTTACAACATCCTGGTCACTGCCTACCTCTCAGGAAGTGATAATCTGATTGCAGCATTACTGGTGTCAAAGAAAATTTTGGGAACCTACCAATCTATTCCCAGGTCTCCCAACCCTTTACAGCATGACTGTCACCACACTGCTTCACTGTCTAAGATTAACTCACCTTTCAGTATTTCCCCCTCATGGTGAGAGGAAAGGCACTGCAAGTACCAAGCTTCCTATGAAAAGTATTAAAGCATTGCATGGGAGAGACTTGAAAATACATTTCTTGCACGTAGCTTCCATAACAAAGTTTGGTCTAGATGTCAACATAAATCAGAGTATATTAGGGTTTGATTAATTGAAGTTTATTTTATAGCAAAACCAAACAGTACATTTCCCTCCCCATCACCATTACTTACAATCTCAGGAGTGGAGACTGACCTGTTGAACTAAGTGCCAAAACTTCCCTGGATTTCAAACTGAAGTCCTAAACACCAAATCTTTCCTTCTCCAACCCAGAACTAAAATAAATCCTGAACGGAGTTCTTGTTTAGTTGTATTACAGCAGCATTTTGAAGGGCCAGCTGAACAGCCTCATCATCCAGCATTTGTATATACCACATACACACACAGAGAGTAAACAGTAAGTCCCCCCAACACAGAGGTAGCCTAAAACAAAAGACACAAAAAGGTAGCAAGCAGTCCATAAAGAGAAACTAATTAGAAACTGAAGCCAAGAGGCTGGCTCAGTATCCTATTTGCTAGCCCTCATTGTTGACAACAGAAAACTACTTATCACTGCTTTTGTTAGAGATGAAGACTGGTTTTCATGGATTTCGGAGGTATGCCAGATCTCCTCATAACCTTCACCTTGTCAGAGTCAATACAATTTATCCACTGGCTTTTCAGCAGGTGGCAGGTGGTGCAGGCTTCACTGACCTCTGAGGAACAGCCCTGCTTTCTGCCAGCAGATGACTTGGAACTCAGTCCCCACCAGTTGGGCAGAGATGAAAGTGTGTGTGCACTTGGATGAGCCCAGCAGAATGCAAACAGAAGGCAGAGGACTCCACAGGAGAGATACCTGCCTGATGGCAGGGGGAGAGCAGGACAGGTTAATAATCACAAACCCAAATTTACTTCCAATTTACCAAAGACTTATTCTGGGTCACTGTTTGATGGATGAGGGTTAGTTTCAAAAGTGTAATTTTAAGGGAGCCACATGATGTGCAGAGCTGACTTACATTTGTGCACAGTGTACAGTCTGTTCATACCATGGCAATCCACCCAAACACACAGGTAGGCAGCAAGCTGCTCCTCTGCAGTGCAGGAAGGGGAACTTGCCACCTGCAGGCAAAGCTCTCAAAGTTGCAGAGGCACTACGATACACAAGCTAAAACCACAAGGAAACTGTTATTGAGTTGAACCACAGCAGAGATTTTCACATCTGCAAACCAGAAAGTACACACCTGTTCATTCCTCCCCCCACACACAACCACTTACAAAAAAAAGTTTCTTTGCCTTCACATTAAAAATTGCCAGAACTTATGCCAGCACAGAGGAAGGTCTTTAAAAGAAAGCACATTTTATTGAGAAACACAAATGGGTGGATGCTTCAAAACCAAGCAAATAGCTTACTGCTCACACAACATTTGCTGTCAGAGCAGAACTGCATTGCCCTCCAGCTGAGGCACAACGTGTGAGATTCCTCCTCCCCTGGCTTGTGGAAAAAAAGCTTGCACCCTGTGTGTCACCTATGAAAGGCAATGTTAGCCGGGGTCTCAGCTTCAGGCTGGAAAACATGGTATCAGAGAAGTAACAACAGCCATAAGGAAAAAAATTATTCCCCTTCACTCGTTCAAAGGAAGATAAGATGGTAAGATATAAAGCTTCCTATAGAAGAAACTACACAGAATTATGTGGGTCCACTTAAAGCCAAAAAGTTTCAGAGCCATCAAAAAAGCTAAGATAGCAATAAAAGCCAAAAGGGGAAAGGGAAAATAAGAAGGAAAAGAGCATGACACGTACCCACAGTCTATCCAGCTTATAGTACCTCGTCCTTTCACCTCCTGGGCCACACTGGACAGTAATCTGAGCGAGCTTTCAGCAGCAGTGGCTGGAAGACAAAATTAAACAATAAAACTAAATGAATTACCACTCTACATAAAACAACAAATTGTTGCATTTCTATGTGCCAAAGCACCCCAAGAACATGTTGTCTCATTTGAAGAAACCAGTGTAACAGGGATCAGTAAAATCTTCTGTAAACTAGAAGGAAAGCTGGCTGCAGGTGAAGCTGGGTTGCTCCTTCCCTCTACCCCTTAAACAATACACTGAAATTGGGATTTCCAGACACGCTCCCTGAGCTGCATTTACAGAGCTATACTGTGTCCTCTCCTACAGCTTCCATCCCAACACCGCCTTCTTCCCTGTGGCTGGGCATGAACCAATTTGCACCACAGCCTGCTAATTAGAGCAATTTCATTTAGGACTTTCATCAGCCGTAAGGGCAAGTCATTCAGCATCTCTGCCTCCCTAATTCTATCCCAGCCATACACAGAAAGTAACAGACTTTATCCTCATAATAACCCTGGGACATACCCAAACCAACATTCATGAGCACTACCCAGAAAAGGTCCTTCCAAGTACTGGCTGTATTAAAAATACCCAACAGAGACTTTTATAATGCTGTACCACATGTATAGGTTTTGCAAAACACTACCATTCCAAAAGAGTCTTATAAATGGTATTAAAAATAAACAGAAGAAAGAAAAATATAGCAGTAAAAATAAGTATTCATTCCCCAAAAAATCTAACAGGAACTGCTTCCTTCCTCAATAAACAGAAAATAGAAACCCAGAGCCTCTTCCAGATCTCCACAACTACTTCAAGTAACTGAATGTAAGAATGGCAATATCGGGACAGACAGAATGCTTCTGTAGACCAATATCTTGTCTCCAGCATTTGAGGAAGTGAGGGCCTGTAGATGTCAGAGTGGACAAGCAGAGCCAGCATGTAGGGATAGCCCATCAAATAATCCCTAAACCTTCACAATTTTTACCTCAACAATCTCCTGAGCCAGAAACAGCCTCTTTGTATTTGACAGATTTGCTTGGGCCTGATGCCATCAGAGACACCAACCCACACGTATCAGATCTCCAGAAACCCTCACACCCCAATACCCAGAACATGCAATTGCCCAGATGCCAGCCAACATCTCATCACAGCTGGGGGATGTATATATGGGATTGAAATTACACCTCCAAATTCCCATCTCTTTTTTCCCCCTCCCCTCTTTCTGGGTGACTGTTGGGCAAGAGATTTCTAATTGTGCAAGGATCACTGTTCCAGGAAGAAACATTAATTCCACAGTCAGCTCTGCATGCAATGCTTTAGACTGCTAAAACCAACCAATTAAATAACAAAAACAGAAAAAACGAAATCTCCATAACATGGCTTTTGAACAATGCCCATAGGGCAACATTTATTAGATGAGTGTCACAGCTGAAGTGTTCTGGTTATGCTGCTAAAAATGAAAGCAACCACCACTTAAAATATTAAGCGTAAAAAGAAAATTTTCCCTTTAAGAAGCTGAATAATACAGACGTCTTTTTATCTAAAGTGTTCCTTTCAAAAATCAAAAAGCATTAGAAACTCTTTTATGATTTTCACTTTGAACCTGTTACTACAAAACCATTTAGCCAAGTTCAAGTGCTCAAAGTTCTCCACTATAGCAAAACACAAGTATTTTAATAAAAATATAAGCCACGTATATAATTTTAACTGTTTCAGAATAAGCATATCTTTAGGAAATAAAGTTAATTACTCCAGCACCTGCATATCCTTGTCTGCAAAATTCTTTGATACTGGGGGGGCAGAGGGAGGAGGATATTTGTCTCCATATGCTGCTCCAATTTGATACACCATGAACCCAGAGCAATGCTATCATCACTGTGTTTAATTGACAGAAGACCTTTGCAACAGAAAAGGTCAGAAAAGGAGGACCCAAGACCCAAACAAGGTATTACCTTGTCCTGCCTGCCTACAGGAAAAAGAAGGAAGAAACAAAAACAATACAGCACGAAGGAAAATCATCTTAATTATATGTTTTACTTCTTGCTGTCCAATGACTTCCACATTCACAAAAGCATTGTGCACTTGTGTATAGAGTTTAAAGATAGTTTCTTGATTTTACATGGTGTTACACAAAACACCTCCCAAAAAAAAAAAAAAATAAGGCAAGAAAGGAGAAAAGGTACAGCAGGATCAGAACAGAGCAAAGGAAAAGCAAACAGTTTAGTAAACAGCCAGAAAGGTGAGCCTGAATGACAGAGGAAACAACAAAAAGATTCAAGGGGACAGGTGGCATAATGTGAAATGAGTCACTTTCCATCTTACACAACAGTTCTTTTTTTATTTTTATATTTTTTTAATTAAAGCTGAAAGACAACCATGGGACACTCAAAACTGTCAGAAGCAAAGATGGATTGATTTCAGTACTGTAACTATTCATTACGCCTTTCAGTGTCACCAGGAAATCAAAACTTGCAAACTACTGTGATAAACACACCAGAAAGCTCTTATTACAGGGAGCCAGTTCTGGAGACAAAGCCAGAACAAAGTACATTTCTGCCAATGTGACAGAGCAATTAGAAGGCTGAATTAAGATGACTCCAATCTTGAAACATCAGGACCCTCTGAATTAAAACAAAGGACACCAGTCCTGAAGAAGTCTTTGCAGTCATATAGAAACCTCTTGGTACACACCTTGCTGGGCATAAAGAGCTGTAGCATCAAAAAAAAAAAAAAAAAAAAAAAAAAAAAAAAAAAAAAAAAAAAAGACTTACCAGACTTGGAATAGAGCACTAGTACGTTATTCCGTGTCCTGAGAAGTTTCTTAAAATCCTTGTGATCACTTATTTTTTCTATGAGTGGAGACACCTTCAATGAGTACACGAATGCTGGCAAGAATGCCTAGGGAAACAGAGAGCCAAAAACATCAGTCACAGATACAGAGACAACCTGCTTTTGCAAATTGCCACCATGTTTTTTTATAATCTTGAGATATGCTGCCTTAAATAGGCTATCACATTGATTTGATCAGCAAAACCAAAAGAAAAAATGCCAGGCACGTGATTAATTGAAACTGGGTCAATACATTCCTAACAAGAACCCTTACATGGAAAAATGAACACAACATCCAGAAATACTGTTTTACTTAAGATACCACCCTCTTTAAAAGTTTGCTCCCAAATCAGATAATCAGATAACATTTCTTATGTAAATTTAATATACTTTACCAAGAGAAGCAGCAAATTGCCACTTTGAGAGCACTCTTGTCCCTACATCTCTGAATATGCTGCAAACTCAATCCAGTATTTTGATACCCTACAGAAGACAGCCATGAAGTTAAAATAACCCACACTGACAGGGAGCAGATGTAGGAAATGAGAACAGAAAATGCAAGTAATCCAGCATCCGCATTAGAGCACAACCCTCTCCCACCCACCCTTCCAAAGTGGAGCAGGGCTCGTGTTTCCCAGTGCCCACACCATGTCACACACACACAGCAGTGCCTTGTTCAGCTTCCACTGGTACCATGGAAGACACAGCATTTAATCTCTCTGCATCTCAGCTCTGGATCTATGCAAAAAAGTTTTTTTTTTTCCACTGCATCTTTTACTCTATTTAAATCACAACAGTTCCAGAGCAGAGTTTGATGGTCATGAAGTAAAACTCATATCAAATTATCACCATAACCTCAGCTGGGGCCTTTACTGCTTATTCTTACTGTAATATTCTTCAATAATAATAATATAATAATTATCTTATCCATCAGGCTATGCTGCTTCCCTTCTGCACTGTCCTGAATTTGCGCTAATGGAATGATTAAGGGAAGCTTAGCTGGAGAAATTATCTAGTTTCCATTCACCTTACAGTAAAACCTTAACACTTAATTGCTTGGCTAAAAGTTTTAACTCATTTGCCTAACACACACAAGAGGTTCAACATTTCCTTAATTACAGAACTGATTTTGATCGTGCCTTACTCCAACCAGGCTGTCCACAGTGGATGTGAAGAAACAAGAGGCAGTTCTTGCATCCGGTGTGTTACATCATGCAGCATTTAAAGAAGGGACTAAGCCAATGAAGTCAGAACACACAGCCCCAGGCACGCACTTCATTCAAATTCAGCTATTTCCAAGCACCACAGTCACTGCGGCTCAGAAACAAAACCTGCACCTACAAAGCAGACTCTATAAATGCCAGAAGTCTTTACATGTGGAAAAGAAAAGGGCAAAAGGGCATGAGGGGAATCCTGGGACACACCAGGTAATGGAGAGAAGCTGAGCAGAGATGGAGATCATCCTCAAAACAACGAGGATGTTTGAGAACTTAGAAGTTCTGAGAAAATACACCTATAACATAAAATCTAAGAGTGAACAAGTTTCCCCACTCTGCAGGCAGGAATCCCACCACTAGGCCCCGTGGGCCAGATGGTCAGACTGTGAGAAGGAAGTGAGCACATTTGCAAGTCAGCCTCTACCACAGCACACGTGTCCTTGATGCTTTAATTCAACCAAAGACTCACATTCTTCTAAACCCAGATGTCCAGGGCTCAACCTTCTTACTCAAGGCTGATGTATGTGTATCACTTCTGTATTTTCTGAGATGAATACATGGTGTTGCCAGTCAAAGCAGGCAAATATAGTCGGACTAAGTGAGGTGACACAGACATGAATAGTTCTGCCCAAAACCATCAATATTAGGGGCTGCATAGGAGAAATTAATCCAACATTATGGGCAGACCTTTTTAAAGCCAAGTATTTTTTATAAAAACTCTTCTCTTCACATCAATTTTTGTAACTATTCAAGTGTCTCAGTTTTATTTATGCCATGAGTTACAGAAGACAAAAAATAAACTTAACTGAAACTAAGGTTGAACACAGGGAAAAAGTGAAACTACAGGTTGCTTGTTTGGCTGAAAAAACTGGACTCAATTAAGGATACTCTAGTCTGTGAACTCTCTATCAAAAAGAAGCAATTAGACTAAAACGCTCCACAAAAGCCACTTTCAACATGATACCAAATGATACTATAAACTTTGTTTAAAGTGCTTACCAATAGCTCAGAAGAGGGGTGCTCGAATGAGATGATCTTTGAGCTCTCTTCCAACCCACACCATTTTATGGTTTTAAGTATAGGCATTCCATGTCTTTTCCAACTAGAAAGGCTGTTTTACCAATTTCAGGAATTTTCTCTCTCTTTATTTCTTTCTTTCCTTATAATGGCAGAGCTGTAAACCTTTTGAAAAATTGGATTCTGAAAACAATGACAGCTTTAACTAGTGCCTTGTCGGAGTTGCCACTAACAGAAAACCCGCTGTGCTGGTGGAACAGCAGGCACTTGGAGGGAGATGCATGTCACATATATCTACTGCTTCTCTGCCCAATTCCTCTCCAGGTATCAAATCAATACATGCTACTCATTTTCCTCCAGTTTTACTACAGTAGCTCTCTCTGTTCCAATGGTTTAGCCCAAAACCCACTGGGAAAGGCACTGTGCATACAAGCATACCAGTCAGCCCAGCTGAATAATCATCATCTCCCTTTAAGTAAGATTAATGTTGCAGCCTTTCCTGGTCATAAAACCCAAAAGGTCCAAGCCAAAGGCACCGAGTTGGAGAGAAATGCCCTGCCTGCACATCTAAGGCAGCACAGCAACACTGAGAGGTTATTGGCTGAGCAGAGAAATTCACCCAGCCCCGATTCCCGGTTGCACTACATGATATTTGCAAACTGATAGAATTAAGTAGTTCCACACTCCCCAGCTTTCTCCTGCTGAAATTAATCAATACCCTACCCAGGAATAAACAAGAGGTTGGTTTATGGTTAAACCTCCAGAAGAGCCTCTGCCTTCCCTACCAGCTCTGTTGAAGTCAAGGGATATCAAGGAGTCAGTTCTACCAGACGCCAGTCCCAAACACGGGGCTGCTCTGCTCTAGAGTCACAGTAGTGATGACTGTACCAGCAGCTACAGCCTCACCAGGGCTACAGCCACCAGTTCTGGCTGTAAAATGTAAAATTAAGAGGATGGGAAAAAAGAATTCTGTGGAAGCAGCTACCATCTTCCACAGAAAACCAAACTCATGCTCCTGAATAGCCCATAGGTAAAGCAGCAACAAAGATGCATGTCACAAATTTGCATGTGCTGAGCTATATTAATTTATTTGTAAGTCACAACTCAGGTAGATTTACTCCAGACATTTTGCAGGAGAGCTCATCAGCCAGGCACTGCCCAATCAAGCACATTGCTTCCTGTTTAAATCCAGGGCACAAGAGGAGATGAGCGCATATTAAAAAAGGAAGAGGTCAAGAAAGGTGACAGTCCCTCCTGGGCAGGAAGCTTCTTCTCATATGCGTCAGGAAGTGCTACATTCACACATATGGAAATCTATAAATAAGAAACAAGCTAAACTCTCTTGTCACTTGAGCATCCTAAAGCTTTAAAATCTATTCACAACCACCTCAGAAAAGTTAAGAAATGCTCCAAGTATTTTTCTCAAGAAGCTGCCCACCTCGATACCTGCTAAAGTAAAGGGCATAATAGAACCAACATGTGCAACATCTCTGCCACCCTTGCCAGTTATGGCAATGAGAAACTGCAACAAAACTGAGGGAATGTCTATTTTATTTTATGCTGTGTTTGCACAGCTGCCAATCATAAGAGGCCCTTATCCATGGCTGGCTCGGTGACACGACTGTCACCTGGTGTTCTCAGATGCAGGAAACTTTGGTGGAGACCTTCAAAAAAAGACAGACTACACATGGCAGACTATGAAATGCAAATCTCATAGCAATTCCAGGCTGCAGATTTTCCTCAGCTCAAGATCACAATCTGAATTTATTTTCACAGAATTTTTATGGCATAGGTCACACATCAGTCATGTGACTGTAGTGTCTGAGATGCATAAAAGACTCTCAAGTAAAACATAAGTGAATTCAAATCCTCAAGACAGTAAATTCAAAACTGCTGAGACACAGCTATTCAAGTACAAGGTACAAACCCCCCATGTGTTCTGTCTCTGTTCTTCAAAGTATATATTTAAATATATGATCTTGCAAGCTTGGTGGCAGAAGTCTGATCAGTCAAAAAGGTTTAATTTTCTTTTTTTCCCCCACTCTCTACTAATTCCTTGCAGAGCTGCCAAACATATGCATGTGTTAAAGAGCAGTAAACACTCCACAACCCCACTCCCTTAGAATTGGTACCCAAGGAAGATCTGAGCTTTCAGAAACCCAGAGGCAAAGAGTTACAGGCAAATAACTATTTGCTAATTATACTTCCAGGATTGACACTATTGAAAAATGTGGTCATCCCTCAGGCCATGTTTTCTCAAAATTATCAAGGATCTGAGAAAGCAGAGTCTATTTCTCAAGTTTTTACTCTTCTCTGAATCTCATTTTAAAATGAAAAAAGGGAATATCTTTCAAACAGCCACAAGAATGTATTTTCATATTTTACATTTATTATTCAAATTAAATGTGATAAATGCTTAACTACTGCTCCCACAGAACCCAGTTCAATTTATGAGTTGCTCCCCACAAAAGCTTCGTGACAGCGTGGTCTTTAGCTAAGGATAAGCAGCATATCTGGAGAATTACTTATGTATTTATTTTACATCAAGGGCAATGAAAACACACAGTTTTAAAAACAAGAAAATAGATCTTCCTTATTTAATCTTGATTTCTATCAGAAGATTAGCGTTGTACACTGGACAGAAAAACTATTCCCTATTTCTCCTATTTCCAGCTCAAGAGCTGGAAATATATACTTCCCTGGACACAAATAATGCGCAAAAAGTATAAATGAATATGCAGCTGAAACAGTGCTTAGGTGCCTAAATCCATATGTCAACATGCAGTTTTTATGCACACACTAACACATGTATAATTAGCAGCCAATTTGCACACTATTCATCAGGAATAACTGGGGGTGAGAACGGGCTCCAGCAAAACTGCTGCTTGGCAGGGACACAGCCTTACACTCGACCACAATTTGTAAACTCTACTTTTTCAGGAAGACATTAACTCGAATTTCTGCCTTAGCTTAGCCACCCACTGGTGTCATTCTCATTTTGGGACAACAGCACTCAACCCACTGTAAATATGATCAATCAGCAACCCTGTGCATATGAAACAGATTGTGTCTGACAAGGCATTTTTTAGGAGTCAAGTTGAAGAGGAAACCTGCCTCAAAATTCCAGGCAGTAATGGAGATGACTGAATTTTATTTCATTATTAATTTATTTAGGAGGGGAGTGGTTCACATTCCAAATAAGGGTCTCATCTGCCACATAAAAATGGGGCAGGGGGGTGGCTCAGGGGAAGAAATCCCAACAAGAACACAGAATCTCACTTTTCCTTTGCTACTCAGCTCCCAAAATGAGCCCTGTGATGGACTGTGCACTTCACTTCAGAAGGCTGACTTGAAGAGACACCTCTGTACTGTGGTGACAGAGGTTTGTAAATCTGCAGATCAGCTGGTGACACAGCCATGTCCCGTAGTGCAGACACTGTGCATGTAGTGACAATACCAGGTCTAAGTCACCTCCAGGCAAGCACAAGGGAGAAACTGACCCATTGCTTCCTTCTCCCCAATTCCTTCCCACTGAAAAATACAAGATGTTCAAATCAAAAGCCTTCTTGTTTACAAGAATCACAGTTTAACTGCAGATGTTTTATCTTCCTTGTTCATCATACAAACCACTCTTGACCTTGTGCAATAATTGCTTGCTTTTCACTCAGGAGCCCTCCCTCTGCTGCTATTTACATTTAGGGTTGTGCTGCTTTGATCACTGAGCCATTTGTAACAAATGCCTTCCGAGATGGATAGTGATAAGTAGGACAGTCCCCTTTTTTCGTTCATGATTAATATCTAAAATAACTGTAAAAACATTTTAATCAAATCAGATGGGAGGAGACAGGTTAGCTCTGTTACCCAAAGGTACCTCAAGGAAGTCTGGTAAAAAACTACTTTGTGGAGTGGGGAAGAGAAAGGGTAGTAGCTCTTGGGTCTCAGACTTCAGGGGTCACAGCTGAAGTGGCCCCTGCAGTAGTCTCTGTAATCCCACTGGAATCACAAAACCATCTTCTGCCAGTTGCCCCTGCAGGGGCTCACAAAATACAACCTGCTGACGACTCCCAGTACAAAAGCTGCTCAGTGATGTCTGTGACCAATCCAAAAAGCCACCAATAGGTCTGAGTAGGGAGCAGTGACTGCCACACCTACAGCAGCATGGGATGGCCAGGTGAGCAGGGCACCAGCACACACGCAGGAAAATCAACAACTTCTGCACTGCAAGACCAACAGCATTTGAAAACTGTGGGTTTGCCCAACAGACTTACATTTGCAGACATGCCCACTGGACACTTCCTGGGTTTTGTTCATTCCCACAAGTTCCATGGAAGAACACATTCTTACTGCATACATAATCCGTATCAGTTAACTCTCACCTCAAGCCATTCCAGAAATTAAAAAACAGAAGCACTATTGACATTTTGTTGTGGGGGGTCATATCTGCAAAGAGGTAGGTATCATATTTTCTTTTGTTTTCAAAGGAAGGCAAATTAAAATCCTGACAAAGAATGTCTTAGTACTCTCTAACTTAGACTGAAGAATGCTACAAATAAGACATTTCACTTAAGGTGGTGCTTGCTATGTTCACTTTCCAAATATAGAAGGCAGCAAAAAATACCATGGAGACGTCAAGATTTGACTAGACTCTACTGTTCATATTGTTCTTACACAGTGGGGTTTAAGCTACAGGCATAATAGTCTATACTAAAGGCTGTTCTTAAGGGTTCTGAGTAGCAAATTAATTGTATGGTTTATCACTGGGTTTCGAATGCTCTGTGAAGGAAAACCTGTGCAACTATTTACTAATTAACAACTGACTGTAATAGGGTCAATTACTAACGCTGACAAAGAACTTTCTCCATATTATGAATGTGAAGCTCTCTCTCTTCAAGCCAGGTACTGGCACCATACATATATTAAACAAGCTGTCGATGAAATAATATTTCAGATATCACTTCTGAACAAGCACATTTGACTACAGAAGGTAAGGGCATGAGCAAAGCATATGCCACATAATCCACCACCAAAATTTGGGTTTTCAAGAAGTTTACAGAAATACCACCTACTCAAGAAGCACGTAGGAGGTACTATAAAAAGAAGACAAAAACACTATTAATGGGATTTATAAGGAAGAGAGGGCAAAAGATAACACCTGAAAATCTCTAGCACTTTATATGGCATTTGTTATCTTCAAAGCATTGCACAAGTGTTAACTAATTAATCCTCACATTCTTCTGCCAGGTGATAGGAGACAAAGTTTCATTTTAATAGCTGGAGGAAGATTCACACAGAAAGTAAGTGATCTGCAAGAGGCTAAAGGAAGGCAGCACCAGAACAAACCAGCACACAGCTGATCCTAGAGCAGCACAACCACACAGTCATGGTGTGCCATATCTAGGAAAAGAGGGGAGGGGGAGAGAGAGTCTATTTGCAGTCACCCAGCAAACAGGCTACATGACTCTAAACCCAAAGACGACAGGGCATCATCAAGACAGCCACAAATTAAATTACCTTTTTTATGTGTGTTCTGCAAGCATGCAATTCACAGCACCCTCCACCAAGGCTACCAGCCACTCACAGCTGACACAGTGCCAGAACTAAAGACTTGCTTTGCTATCACAATTTTTTGCCATTCACAAGCTTGAAAAGGTGGCAGGAACAAGGTAAACAACAACTTACTTCCAAAGTGACCCTGCCTGCACCAAAAAATTTAAGGCAATGCTAGTTAGAGCAATGCAATTTGCAAACAGAGTTTTTCCATTCACAGACCTCCGGCCACAGCTCTCAAGAAATGCCTCCATTTTACTGAAACAGAGGAATTCAAGGAACTCCATCACAAAAAGGCAAAAGAAATGGTCAACAACAGAACAAGCACCTCTTCCATCACCAATTGCTCAGGACACCATGAACTCACCCCTGGGCAGAAACACCAGTTCTGATGACACACTTGCATCAACATCCCAGGGCCTCTGAGGTAAAAAGGTACTGTGGCACCAAATTCAATGGATTGAAAACAACCCTCCATAAGGCATGGAGTGGAGTAACGAAGCCAAGGTTTGATTTGGGAGGGGCATCTGAGGACACAGAGCATGAGTTTTACAAATCCATATTTTGAAGAGGGAAAGGACAAAATATGAATACAGCAGAGGGACAGCAACTAAGGAATTTGTCTTTGCAATACCCTCCCTTTGACTGCCAGAAAACACTGTCCAAAGAGGCTCCTGTGGTACAAACAATAACTGGATGGGAAGAGGCACTCCTGAATTCAAGCCCAATGCCACAATAGGAAACAGCAGCTGAGCAGTGCAGTGGTGAAGCACCCTGCCTGCAAACTCACCAGAGGCAAGCCACTGCTGCCATGCTGCAGGGCTACCTGCAGCACAGAGGGAATCATGGCCAAGCCCTCCCTGCAGGCCTGGATTCACAAGTCAGTGTCAGGGCTCACTAGTGCATTCCCGTGACCCTACTGGCAAGGATTAAGGAAGTACTTGAGGAGCTGGAAGCCGGAAATGTTCCTTTCAAGCCCTTCTTTGAAGGCACTGGGTTTGAGTGGCACCAGGTCACAAAGTCTGCTTCCCAACAGTGCTCAGTCAGCTGAACTCTTGACTCAGTTTCTCTGTCATTAAGGCAACACTCAGAAGACAAACTGATCTTTGCCACACTGGTATGAGATAATATTCATCCGTGTTTGCAAAGCAAACAGACCCAGATGCGTAATCCTGTTGGAAGCAGTGGCTGCCTTCTGCTAGGAAAGGCACAGCACCTGATGCATCAGAGGAAATGCTAATCCACCTTGGTGTGAAACTCCTTCCCAGTGCCTTGAACAGTAAATTCAGTCCTTTGAGCATGAAATACAGTCAACCACTTGATAAACCAAACAGGGAACCCACAACTTCCTCACAGCTCTCCAACTCATTCAAGAAAGAAAACTACCGCAGAGATCCCCCCCACCATCTTTTTCATGTGTGTGCGTCACACACCCACAGTGATGCTGAAGGTAACAAATTAACAGCTTACATTAGAAGACAGTGAAACCTTTTCTTCACCCAGCTTTGTAGGTTCCCTTTTATATACGTAGCCACCTCCAATTCTGGGTCAAAAAATGAGCCCTATTTTTCAGAAGTGCTATGCATGCACAACTCTAGCTGCTGTTCCAGGTGCACTGCAAGTAGTCAGCACTTCCAGAAAAACTAACAAACAAACAAAACAAAAACCAGGAGAGCAAAACACATTTGGGTACATGAAAAAGGACTGGCTGGAAGGAAAAAATGTTTCTCATTGACCTACCAAGCAGCTGGTGTTACCTTTAGTTTAACTTTACACACTGAGAACCGCCTGACTGAACAGCCTCGCATTGACTCAAAATAAATTAAAAGCAGGTTTTGCTATGTCACAGCTGTAAACCAGTTTTCAGTCCTCAAATACAGCAAGTTACGTATTTCAAGATGAAAAATCACACCTTCAAGTGCAAGATAATGCAAATTGGAAGAAATAATTTAAACTACTTGTACACAGCAAAGGGGAAAGAATTGGCTGAATCAACAGCTCAATGAAGACATCTGCTCAGCATGAAGCATCACAGAGCAAATAAACTGCTGTGGCAAATTAAGAAAGGTAAGAAATAATAATGTGGGTAAATTAAAATGGCTTTGTATAATTTCACTGACAACAGCAGGCCCCCTCTGCTCATCTCAAGGACACCAGCTCTGCAACACAAAAGGTCAAAGAGGGCAACCAGAACAATTAGGAACAACAGATTCATATGAAGAAAGATGGGGAAAATATCTTTTAATCTACAAAGAAAAATCACAGGAAAATATTTACATTAATATAAAATGAATGTTGCAGTAAGATAAGGTCTGACAGTCACAGTGGATATAGTAGGAAATACCAGAAATAACTCCATGTGCTTAGCTATTTTGAAGGGAGGGAAAATTCAGTCCACTTGTAACTCCACTTGGTCCACGGTATATGCTCAATCTGAGGAATGCACTGGCACAAGTATTACTGAGAAAACCACTGCGTATATTAAAGAGGAGCCACAGAGGGAAAAAATCCACACTAAGACCTCAACAGCATTTAGTGAGAGTTCAGCCTGACTTCAGTTTCACTTGAAATCAATAAAGTGCAGATAGCAGAGGTCTGTGATTCTAGATGAAGCTTAAAGCAAAAGTTCTTCAGAATGCACAGCATTTCTTCTCCCTCCTGAATGAGCTGAGAGCTATGGCCCTGCAAGGGGCAAAAGGCTACACCAGACAAGGCTGAATCTTTCTGTCCCACAAAGGCAATTCTAATATTAGCACAGAATAAGCATAGGGCAATTAGCAATTCCACACTTGATTGGTATGAACTAGGTAAGCACTCCACAGTCATGCATTTCCAAATACATTTCAGATCACTTGTGCATAAAAAGATTAACGTAATTTTTCATTAATTATTAGCTTCATTTGCCCAGGCAGAAGGATGAACTGTAGTTCATGATAATAAATGGAATAAAGTACTGTTTTAAAGCATGCCTTCATTAATCTTTTGAGCTATTTATGCTAAATTCCGTGGATTAAAAAAAAAAAAAAAAAAGAAAGAAAAAAAAATCAGACTTTAAAATATTTCTGGAAGTCTGGGAGCCTCCCTGAGGTAAGCAGCGCTCTACTCAGCGTAACGTCAATGAAGCACACCCCGACACTCGGGAGCGGAGCGGGATGGACAGCGCCACATGCGAGGGGCGCAGGGGCGGGGGTGCCCGGGGCGGGGGTGCCGCACACAGGTGCACAAAGCCGAGCGCGGCAGCTCCGCTGCAGCACAGCCGCCGCCGGGGGAAATCCCCTGGAAGCCCTCTGCCACCGCACCGCTTTTCACACGAAACTTGGGACCGAAGCGCCGCCGGTCGGAGCCCCCGGGGCCGGGGCAGCCGGGGGCCCCAGCCCGCAGCCGCTCGGGGAGCGCTTTCTCCGGGCGGTGCTTTGGGAAGCAGAAAGAAAGGGAAAGGGGAAGCAGGGGAGCAGCACACGGGCTGAGCGCCGGGAAGACACCCGGGAACAGCGCTGCCGGAGCCCGGCCATGCCGGGCTGTGCCGAGTCGAGCCCGCCCGCAGCGGCGGCGGGTGCGGGCGGCGGGGGAGCCGCCGCGCCCGGCCCCGGGGGCCCGTCCCGCTCCCAACTTTCGCCCAACTCCGCCGGCCGCGCCGCGCCCCCGCCCCGGCCCGGGGACGGGGGACACCCCGCGCCGCCCCCGCCACCCCCCGGCGCCACTCACCGCCAGGCCGAGCAGCAGCAGCGGGAGCGGCGGGAGCCGCCCGCGGCGCCGCGCAGCCCCCGCGCCCTCCCCCGGCGCTGCCATCCCGCCGCCGCGCCGGACCCGCTCCGGACCCGCCGCCGCTGCGGCTGCTGCCACGTCTGGCGGCGCAGGCGCGCTCCCCGCCACCGCCCGCCCGCGCCGCGGCATGACGGGGGCTGTAGTCCGGCCCGCGCCCGGGATGCTCATCCCCCGAGGGACGGTGCCGCTCCCGCAGCCATCCCGCGCAGGGAGATAAACGCCCAACCCCCACCGGAATGCTGCCCGAAATCCCCGTCCCGTTTGCTTCGGCAGAGGTTAAAAAGTTCCAGCTCTTCTCTCACGTCCCACTAGCCTCCCGTCCGGGGTTCTTTGTGCCTCCGCCTCTCTCCCGGAGTGTGCCTTGCTCCAAAGAGGCTTCTGGCACACAGCCTCTTTCGTGATGCTTGTTTGTCAGGGGTTTAAAAGCTTTAGCTGATCTTAGATCTGGAATAACAGGTGAATAAGGGAACAAAAAATAATGAAAGGGGAGAGAGAGTTAACTTGTAGAGAGGATTAGAAACTAGGACCTGTTGTCCTTGTAAGTTGTTCCCATTCATTAAATCCTAAAGGTGAACCTTGTTTATCCTCACACGTCGGCAATGATGCCAAAGTGCAAGTAAATAAATAAATACACCGAATCTGACCAGGATCAATTTGTGCAGCCTCCATTATAATCACAGTATTGGAATGGTTGCTGCATCCAGACGAACAAATCAGTCTATGCCCTGAGTCTGGCACATCCAGTGAGCTAGCTCTGCCTCGCAAGGACATCCCAGATGTCCTGCCAGTAATCTTCAGGTCAAGGCAGGTCAGCCACGTTATAATTGGCTTCCCACAAACAGAAGGGATCTTCACCTACCACCCAGTGACTCTATGAAATTCTTCCTTGGCTCAGAAACATCAAAGGAAAATCAAAGGCATCTTCGAGCCTGATCCTTACAGCTGACTGTCACCTGAGCATTAGACTAAGAGGCTGGCTGCAAGAGAGCAATTTGTAGATCCACACAGCTGACTGATCATTTCAAGTGGTGATGATGAAAACTGAATGACGTTGACATTAACAAGTTCCCTGGTGGAAATACAATTTTGCAAAGCAGAAATACACATAGAGAAAGTTATTACTATTAACATTTACACTTTTATGGCATCTTTTGCAGCAGAATCAGAGCACACTTTTTCAGTCACAGCTGGATAACCTTTAGCAAATCATTTCACAGTGCTATGCCTCGCTTCCCATCTGCAAAAGGCCTCGGTTAGCCTGCCTTAAAACAAGGTTAGCAATCCTCAGCTCCTGCTAAAATGCCAGTGAAACAACACATGAGGCACAGCCCTGAAGCCATCAGAAAGAGTTTGGGATTAGAAGGGATGGATGGCTGAAGGGAGACTTAGGGAAGGAAGAAGCATGAATCTTTTCACTTCACTGTTGAAGGACCTGTGAAGAAAACATCCTGTATGTCAAATATCTGTACCCCTAACGTATATGCTATCCACACTTCCTCCTCTCACCTGCAGTCCTTACTGACTGCACTGGGATGGACAGATGGACAGATGGGTGTGCTTCACTAGTTACCACCACTGCTGGTGCCAACTTCCCAGCCTGTGATAATCAGCCTGCTAGTAAAAGGGTCTGGATCTCCAGTTCAATTCCAGTTCAAATAAGCTATCAAAACTTCCAGGAACAGGTAACCTCTTCTAGGTGCTGTTCATCTTCAAATCCCCAGCCTACAGCTGAAAAGCTTCTGCATGCAACTACCCTGGCACATCCACACCTCTAATCTCAGCTGGATATCCAGATCCTCAAAGACTGCTTGAGTCCTCCTGTGACTCTTTTGTGTAGAAAAATGTTATATCTTCTGATGCTTCACATCACAGTTACCATTATCAGGCAATGTAAAAGTAACCTCAGTGTGGTAGAATTTTCTGTGTCGTGTCATAACCATACAGGATGTGCTACCATTGTGATAGGAAAGGATAAAATCATGGGAACATGGTTGTTTTGTCACAGCAGTACATTTTTATCATGATGGCAAGAGGAAACATTCTCAGGAAGAAAGAAAAAAAGAAGACAAGCTATTTCAAACTGAGCTTCTGAAAGGTTATATAAAAAATCCAGTTTGGGAAGCTGCAGTTTTTATATACAGGAGAATATAGAAAAGGTATCCATGTGGCAACCACAGCTTCTTTCATTCAGTTTGTCTCAATAATTTGTATTGACATGACAGGCACTGCCAAAACTTAAGAGACAAGATCATTGAGCATCTGTCGCAGGTCAAAATAATATATCAAGTGTCAGCTCTAGACAAGGCTTTACACAGTGGCAACTACTTAATCAATCCAGTCGTGCATTATTAATGAACTCATTGCAATTGTATCTCAGTGCACTGCTATCCAGTATCCCAAGTTTACCCTCTATCTGTTTGACATAAATATCATATGTTGCTTCCTTCTCTGTAATTGTAATATTTGTATATGGCACTGGGAAAGCATTCATTTATTCACCACTGAGAAGAAAACATTACTACCCTTGGATTGTAGATCAGAAAACAGTAGCAGAGAGATTATATTATTTGCTCAAGGCTATAAAACTAGACAGTTTCAGATCATGTTCATTTCCAAAGCCTGCACTGGATCTGCTAATCCTTACTTGACTATCTACATTCAAACACCTCTTTTACCAAGAATAAAATACAAAACTGGACTGACAGTAAGTATGTCTGTAAGGAATTACACCTTCCACATTTCCTCTATCTTTCTGCTTTTTTTGACAAGCTTTATTCTTTGTTCTCTTTTTAACCTGAACAAGTCTCTGTTGGCTTCTCACAAAAAGTAAAATGAGTCACCTTTACTACAAAAAGTGATAGCAGAGCAGACAGAAAAAGATACAAGTCAAATTTCAAGCCATACGGAATCCAGGGACAACACAGGCTCTGCTGGGACCCAAAACTGTATGTCATTTGCCCAGAATGGAAGCATGATTTGCTCACTGCCTTAACTACACAAAGTTCTCTTTCTTCCTTCCAGCAACCTCTCTTCCGTCTTTAGTTCAGCTTCAGCCAAGTGATTTTGATCTGCAGGCTTATCTCCTGTAAGTTTTGTGACATCTGTGTGTGGCACTGATTGCATCAGCTGAAAAGAGACATAGGAGCTGGTTGCCATCAACAGATTGATGGTATCATAGCCCTGGGCTCCTCATGACCTTCCTACAGCTCTTCAGCACATGATGAAAAGGAAGAGACAGGACCAACCCCTGTAGGACTTTACGTGGGAGTGGTCTCAGAGAAGAGGCACAGCTGTACATTGCTTTTCTCCAGCTGATGTCTGTCAGAGGGGAGAGCCTGAAGGCAGCTTTCCACTCCTGCAGACTCCTCAGCATCTGACAGCAGAGCTGCAGATGCAGCATATCCATACACATCAACTAGCAAGTTCCACAGAATACCATTAGCACACCATAATCAGGGATACAAAGGTGCAGCTGTTACATAAAGGATTGTTTCTTAGGCCACACATTCTAGTTTCATACTGTTGCATGAACTCTTTTTAACACTATTTTAAAATACATAATGAGTTTCAAGAGACTGCTGTTATTCAAGGTGTGACATATTTGTGCTTTTCACCAGGTTCGCTCACTGAGGTCAATGGGAATGGCATGGAGGCAAGTTGGGATGGAGTTTAGTTGGAATGCTTCAATAGCAGTGCTCTGTAATGGTGTTCTCTGCAGCACAGAACTCTGGGCCTCCATTTGCTACATCATATCCTTTTACATTTTGGAGACCTACAAGGCCTCTGGACTTTTTGTACAGACCTTGAACCGCACAAAGAAAAAATACACACATGCAGTGTGCTTTCATGGGAATTTTACTTTTGTACTTTATAGTTGTTGTTTCCTTCATTCTAGAATAAAAGTACTTTTGGACCACTGGTAGACAGATGCTCTTTATATATGAGAGGAAAAAAGCAGTCAGTACTGCAGGAATCAGTTAAAAGTTGAGCACAGATATTTTCCAAGTATTTCCTCCTAGATATTTTCCATTATAGTTTTTATTGCTTTCTCTAAGTCTGAGGTCTGCATGCCCCTTTACATTTAAGAGGCCCTACTGTTAAGAACACTGTCGTTTCTTTGACTGAGTCTCCAAAGCTGGATATAATGTGTTCCTGAGTAAAATAAAAACCTTCTACAGTACAGGCACCTTGCTGGCAGGTAGTTGATAATTTATGTCTCACAGTTACCTGCTGAGACAATGGTTAAACAAGATTAAAACAACCATTGGAGTCTAGCTGTTGTGCACTGACTGCCGCACTGCTGCATGTTCCCCAGGTACTGTGGCCAACAGTTTTCCAGTGATTTGCAGAAAATATTAAGCTTTAAAAAATATTTAGGCTGCTTTACCTTTACTGTATCATCAGGAAAGTATTGAACAATGAGCTTGTGAAGAGGGCAGAGAGCTGGATTCAATGCAGAGTCCAACCACAGGTCTCCTGCATGAGGATTTACATGTCATGTGATCTGTGGGGGCTGATGTCTCCACCTATAAATCAAAAATAGGTGCATGAGTAGAGTTTAGCTAATACCCCCTGGATGGTGATGACCTACATACTCTAGTAACAGGGGCCTGTCTGGTTATTTTTGAACAATATAGGTCGCTATTCTGCTGGCAAAATGTTTTGACTTCAATATGCAAGTTCACATAACAGGGCTGATTCTGCGATGTTCATCGGGGTAGCCTCACACCAACAGAGAAGGTGGGGCTTCTCTGCAAGTAGAGTTATTATGCCTCTGGTCTGGGTGCACAAAATATTAATCCAAATGAAGGACCAAATATAAAGATAGGACTATAAAAATAAAATCAAAATACTGTTTGGTGTAAAACAATGTTTGCACTACTGGCCTCAGTATTTAGTGGAGCTGTATCTATTCACCGTAGCTGTGCATCTGTCTTCATATTATGTACAAAAATGTATTAACATTCAACCATCAGCACATATTTACTGCAGACTATGTTCTACTAAAATATTTTTCATACATCTATCCTATGATAATATAACCAATATCCAATATATACATATTCAGTACTTTTCCCTCTCCATACATAGATAACTTTGTATCTACTTTTTTTACACATGTGTACACACACACATGCACACATATACATGGTATGTATTAGAGATGCCTTGTGTGGATTTACATGATTTTATATTAGTAAATATCCAGTCAATATTGGGTTTTCCCCTCCATTTTCAGGTTTCCTGGATTTAGTTTGTGTGATTAAATACTGCCTGTTTGAGCTTAAGATCAGCAGACTACATTAAGTGTATGACTAGGCAGTCAGCAGCTACAACATGTAATATGGCAAAGTTTAATGAGGCATTTCCCTCCTGCAAGACCTTGTCTCTGCAAAGACCACTACTCAGAGCCATGTGAAAGAATCTGTGCTGTGATGAAGCAAGCATGAAAAACTCCTCTAATCTTATGATCAAATCCCTTGGCTTTCTACAGCTGTGCACTCAGAGTAGCAATTTAGCAATCCTGTAAGGAATTTACTAGGTTCTTAGGATTTTCTCTATAAACCTTCTTCCTTCCCTGCATATTGCAGTAACTCATCTTTTAGAAGGAAAACACCACAGAGAATGCTGCATAGGAAGACAGATTGTAGAAGAAGCAGAGAAGCAAGCAGGAATAAGACCTTGATCCTAAACTCTTTGAATGTAATGGATTGACTTCAGCAGACTTTGGCTCAATCCCTATCTGTCAGGGAGGAAAGTCAGTAAAAAAAAGGAGGAAAACCAGCTGAGAATCAACAAAGAAACAAAAGAAGCAGAAAGAAAAAGTACTGAAGAGAAAAGGAAAAAAATAGAAAGTGTATAAGGTGGAGTGCCAAGGGAAAAAAGTCAGAGAAGAGTAATAGTGGACACCACTAAAACAGAAGTACAGAGGAGTGAGGAAAAAAAAAAGTGAATGATCTGTGAAATGGACTGTGCGGGACACTGATTTGCTCCTGTTTTTTAAGCTAGTTGCACATAGCACAACCTCATCACTGTGACTGAGACTGTCACTGTATTTGCCTGTTGATGTGCTTCCTGTCATGTCCTGTGCTCCAACTCCTCTGGGCACCAGGCCAGCACTTTGTAGAGAGCACCATGGCTCCCAAGCGTTCTCTGCCTCAAGATTTCCTGTGCATGGAGCAGCCTGGTGTGCACCTGGGTCTCCCCTTGGATATGGAGGCAAGCGCCTGCAGAAGTCAGTGGGAATGGAAGGAGCTCAGTGTCAGAATAATACACAGTCTTGCCTCTTGCTTCCACTGCAGCAATTAATAAATCATTTAACATAGATCTTATGAGCACAAGATTGTTTTGCAGGCCAAGAACAGAAGTTAGGAGATCTGAATTCTGTTTCAACGAATGTTGACTGTTGCCTGTCACAACAATTGTCAGTAAGCGTGTAAATTTTTTTTTCTCATTTTCTTCTCTTGAACTATGCATGTACCTGATTTGACTTTGGTTTTGACCTCTTGGGAGCTCACAGGCTGAAAAGTATTCCCAGAATCAGATCAGAACTCACATCAGTCTGTTGGAGATCAGGATAAGCAAGGAAACATGATCAGGAACCAGTGTGAAGGGCAGCTCTAAGAGAGACTGTAGAGGTGCAGGAAGGAATGGTGAGCAAAACTCATGAATACGTGAGGAGTCTGTGATTGCTTGAAGACATTGGGAACAGAGTCTATGACTGAATCATGGATTGCATGAGGAAAACACAACTGAATTTTCAAAACTGGTGGATGAAACTTAAGGTAACAAGACAGGAGCTAGGAGGACAGCAGAAGCTTTAGACACACCCTCCTCCAGAGCCATTAGATTCCCAGATTTCTGCTCTCAGTCAGTATGTGCCTCAGCACACTCTTATCTACAGATGGCAATTTGCTATTTCTATGAGTTAATTCTGATGTCTCAACAACCAGGATGGTGATGTGGAATTTTACTGCTGTTAAAGATAGAACATCACCTTTGAAATGGAAATGTTTTTTGTTTTGATTGCTTTAAAAAAAAAGAAGAAAAAAAAAGAAAAGGAGATCACATGCACACAAAACTCTGTTCAGAGGGAACAAAGTCACTCACTCAAAAAGTCAGGAGATGCTAGATAAAGAATGCTTGAAAAATCATAGTAACCTCCCTTGAACGCAGTTTCTGTAATGGGGTTTTTAATGACACAATTTTTTTTTCCTCACAGATTGCCTAAGCTGTTTGTTGCAATAGTTGGGAGATGTATAATTAAAGGCAGGAGATAACTGAAAGGAAAAAGATGGTCTTATCGTTAATGCAATGTGACCTCTGTAACATTGGGCAAATTGCTTAAATGAAAATTTCCTCACATTATCTCTAAATGTTCATATCTCTGTTCCTGAGTATCCAACTTGGTATCTGAACAGATTTGTAGAAATGCTGAGCACTCATAAGAGAAACTGAATTGAATAGGAGCAGTGCAGTGAGTACTTAATGCTCTCTACAGCTGGCTATTCTGAAAAAGGAGATCTTTCACTTCTAAACTACACTCAAAATAGGAAACTCAACCATATATTCCCTATCAATGAAGTGGAAAGACATCCTATTTTGTTCTACTATATAATGGAAAGACAAACTTATCACAGGCTCTTGAGCTCTTAAATGATAAACAACACACAGAGGTATAACTCACATCAAAAGGAAGTCTGAGAAGCATACAAGGAGGGAGGCAAGGGACACACATGGATCATGGAAGTTAAAATACGAAAAGCTATGCACCTACTGAACACCCTGTACACTGAAAAAGAAAAGGGATTGTGGGGAAAAAAGTATGGTCAAATATTAACAGATGCCTGTTTATCTAAGAAAATCATTTTAGAGGAAACAAGCAGTGACAAGACAAGAATGTGTTCAAAAACATTCTGTCAAGCCTATGCAAAAATGTGTTAAGGACCTATAAAACTGAGATAATGATACTTTTCCTTGCAAACAAAGTGCTTGGAGAACTGCTGGTGAAATCTGCTACAAAACTTAATGCATTTTTCTTTTCACGGGAGCTATAAGACCTTACCAAGTGACTCCAAGATAACTCAAAGGATGAATCTGAAGACAACTTTAGTCAGTGGAAAATTAGTTAATTTCAGGGGTTTTGGAGCAAAATCCATGAGCCATCAAACCCAGTTCAATTTTATGAAGTGTCTTGATGTCATGAACCGTACACCCTAGAGACAAAACCACGGAGCTGAGGTCATTAGGGTGATTATAAGCCAGGATCTGGGTTTGGTTTATTTTTTAAACAAGTTGTGTCTTGGCAGCAACCCAGAAAAAAAGCAATATACATAAAAACAATAAGAGAATGGATAGCATGGTCATAAAACAGCCTGAAGTCTGTGAAATATAAGAGGAGGACAGCACTGAGTCTCCAGAAAGGCATTGTCCAGCTGAACTAGTATAAAGCAATAGAACAAGGCTTAGCTGAGCCTGCTGGGGTCACCTCAAGCTTATATCCCCACACATGCTGCAGAAGGAACTTAGCTGAAAGGGACAGGGATTTTTCACTTTTGTCAGTTATCCAGCTGGGAAAGTGAGCACCTGCTCTTGTCAATGACAAGCAGCGAAGGGTAGCACTAAAAGTGCAAGGCAGTGCAGTGAATGGGATCTGAGAAATACAGGCTGACAGTGAAAAATGCTGCAGATTTGAAGTGCACCATAGTTCTCCAAGTTTATGAAAGCAGTACATCTGGGCAGCTCGCAGGGGAGACAATGACAGGACACGTGTCTGTGATGTTACTGTGGAAAGACAGAAAGTGCAAGATACTAGTCATCATTTAGAAATGGAGTCTTACTGCGATAGTGAAGAAAAGATAACTACATTACCCATTTTTGTCAAATTCCTGGGCCAATCCTGTTGCCGGATTTGCAGGTCCTGCTGTAAGTCAGCTGGACACACTGTTCCCAGTCAAAATACTCCTTAAGAGGCCAAGTACCCAAAAGCTTCTGCCTGTCACTGGCAAAAGATCCATTCCCCTGTGAATTCCCATGTGTAAGCTTTTATCTCACTTTCCATACGGCTTCTCTGAGCCCCACGGAAAGGGACTCCATGTCCTTTTCCTGTAAGTGCTGTAAGTAACAGGGAGTTACTGTCACTGCAGCTGGGCTGCAGCTCCTCTGTGTACGTGAGGGTTTGATGGACTAGGTGTGCAGAGTCTCCAGAAGTAAAGGGACACCAAGTATTTTCTTGAGTAGGTTATGCTTAAAGCCTGCTCTGAGGAGAGCATGAGCAATGAGGGATTCAGTGAATTTGAGTAAATGAAGAATTACCAAACACTTACATTCTTCTAGCAGGATTCAAGACGAGCTCTAAGGTATAAGCACTTTTATTCTGCTGTCATGTCTTTGGAAGAGGAATCCCCTTTTCTCTAGATAACATCTTGCACCATAGCATTCTCATCTGATTAGAAGACCTTCACATTGGTGTGTTGCAAGTAGTAATGGTAATATTTATTTTTCTTTTCCTCTTGATTCAGTCTTGACATGGTCAGAAAAAGACAGAAATAGAAATATTCAACTGTGTCATCTATGAATTCTTCCTTACCACGTTATCCTCCACCTTCCTTACCTTGCGTTTGTACCTTTCCCTGTCACATTAGTATCTGATTGGTTATGTATGCATAAATGCCAAACTTTTAAGTGGGAATGAACTTGCTTTTAATACTGTGTACTTAGAGGAGGATTTTAAGGGCAAGGACCTTTTCTTTAATTGGCACATAGATATAATGTAATTCTGTGATAAAGAACATAGATATATTTGGATGACATAAATCAAAACACTCAGTGTTTGTACCACAAGAGGGATGATATGCCTTATGCAATGGAAAATTATGACTCTCAAATCTTCTGGAATTACAAACCCACAGCTCTAATAAAAATCTTTTAGCTTTTTCCTGTTAATACTTAAATACTACAATACATGCAAGAAAGATACATATTGAGACTCAGCAAAATAAGTTAATTTTTCTGCATTGTCAATTCATGTTCCTTTCTTAAGGCGTGTTTTGTGGAAAAAGCACAGCTGACTTCTGATACAGTTCTGCTTTTGTAATTGGATTTACATACTGTAGTAAGATGCCCTTTTACATTTCCTTCTTTTCAAATCTGTTCATTGTTTTTCTCTTATCATGTTGACAATACTACCACAAGGCCTATTTGATTTATAATTGTATTTTGGCAGACAAATTTGTTAACATAAACATCACATTTATTTGCCCACATTGCTAGTAAAAAATATTTTAAATAATTTAAAAAATCCATTTGACCTTTCACTTTTGATGTGTTGTGGAGTTCTGAGGAATTTCACCAAGTTCATGAGTAAGACAGCTTTCTTCCTTTGGAGTGATTTTATGGTTTATGCAATAAGAAATGCAGGGAAAAATAAATGTTCTTTGTTTACAAACAACAACAGACTCCTATTCAAGTGTTGAACAACAGCTATTATTAATTATTTACATTTTTATAGCTCTGCAGAGACACCAGCATGGAGCATGGCTCTATTTCGTTAGCTGCTATACAAGCATAGATGAAAAAGATGATTGTGACTATTTCATATGCCCAGTATGCTAAGTTGCTTACGGTAACAATGATTTGTCTATAAAAAGCAGGAAAAGCCTAATTGTACTGCTAAAATAATTTGTGGTAAGGAAAAGGGAAACACAACTAGAAAGGAATGTGCTGCATTAACCTCACATCTGTTTACTTCTAATAGAGGGATCAGCTATTCAAACCTTCAGAAGGGCCATTAAAAAAACAAGACTGAAGAAGAATTAAGAGGGTCATGAAAGGAAAGTGAGACATTTTGTCATGGCTACTTCCTGCATCACCTGTGTGTTGAATTACACCAGAGCACTGCTGGAGCAGATCAGGTCTGGAGGAAGCTCTTGGTGACTCATGACTTTTGCCAGCTTTGGCCTAAACCCGAACAAGTGCTGAGTTCCTGCTCATTCAGTCATTGGATCACAGCATATCCTGAGCTGGAAGGGACCCACAAGGATCATCAAATCCAACTTCTGGCCCACAGGACATCCCAAGAGTCACACCATGTTCCTGAGAACATTGTCCAAACACTTGAGCTCTGCCAGGATTGGTGCTGTCACCACTGCCCTGGGGAGCTGTTCCAGTGCCCAACCACCTTCTGGGTGAAGAACTTTTTTCTGATATCCTGATATCCAAAACCTTCCTGGACACAGTTTCATACCATTCCCTCAGTTACTGTCACCAATCACCAGAGAGATCAGTGCCTGTCCTGTGGCTCTTTCTACTGGATCTTTTTTCTCTTCTATCTATTTCTTCTGTATCTTTCTCTTTTTAGCTTTTTTTTAAGTAAGGCTTTTGATTAGTCAGCCAGGATCTCAGGCCTTGTTGCTGGGACACAACATTAAGTAGCTGAGATCCCTGCATTCAAAACCCTGAATCGTGTTTAAATTTTTTAAACTGGACCTGAACACACTTTAGATTCACTCATCCTATCCTATTAAAAAAAAAAAAAAAAAAACCACCAAAAAAAAAAACCAAAAAAAAAAAAAAACCAGAAAAAAAACCCCAGTGATGCAGGAATCTACAATCTAGGAGCATTGCACTAATCTAAACTTATTAAAAGACTATTGTATATTCTAATTTTGGACCCAGAACAATTTAAAAGTGTTTCTGTTATTGATAAAACCAGCATCAGAAGGTGCTAATCCCTAAGAAGTTACAGGTTTAAAAGATGGATGTAGGAAATCTGTGGCATACTAGGACACTGAAGTCTGTAAAACTACAGGCTAGCATTATCATTACTGGATTACAGTAATGATTACATTGCCATTTCCAGTAGATTTGATTCATTATTGTTGCTTCATTTTCAGTAAAATGCCAGTTTCTGGGACAACCAACACAATATACTGGGTTCCACTGAATTCTCCAGAAACAACAGCCCCCTAGAAAGCCCCACTCCCTTCAGAATGCCTATTGAAGATGGGATTTGTGTGTCAGAAAAGAGTCAGGCATGCCTTTTTCTGTATGCCTGCTAAATGATGACATACTGTGCCAGAATCTAGAGAAGGCTGTTTTCTCCTACAGACTTTTTCTGAGAGAAAAATTGCTTCCTTTCTCTCTAAGAGAGTTGTTTCCATTAAGCTTTTGGAGAAGCAATCTCTGCTAGAAGGCATGATCATGATCATAAAGGCATCTCAGCACTGCAATTCATGTATGAGAATTGGAGGGAACAGCCCCTGTCGTTTAATCTGATTCACAGGGGCCTGAGAAAGAAGCAGGCAGAAGCAGTGTCTGTTCAATTTGTCAACAGGAAATCTGACCAAAAACTGTACACTTCTAGTCTGGTTTAGGTGAAGAGCTGAGCTTTTGATAGAACTGTTTTAATTAAAAATGCTTCTGGTCAATGGTGCTTGTTCTCTGCAGAAAAATGCAGCTGAAGCAGTGATAATAATCCTACTATTACAATTCTGTAACATTACTATGTCTTTCATATATTTACTTTGATTGCCTTACACTGTTCTTTTTAGGCTGTGTTATCCCTTTGTTGTGTTGTGGACTGCTGTGATGCACCATTTCCCTGTACAAATAAAGTGGAAGAGGAAGGCATGTTGATCTACTTATTTATTACAGCGATCCTAACCTACAATGAAGAATATAATTTTACAATACCTGGACTACAGTTCCCAGGAGGCAGAGCAGCTATGTTTAGGAATCAAAATAGTTTTCTTTTTTCCTGCCATTTTAGGCTATTCTGTATAAAACAAGGTCTCCTTAACTGCCCATTTTCCAGGCAGCCCTAACCAAGGATTCAGAATAACACAATAGAGGAGACCTACTTAAGGAAAAATGAAACCTAGAGTTTTTTTTCATATTTCTACATCTTCTAATGAGTTTATTTTCTTTTACGTGAGGTACTTAGGCTGATTCTTCAGAAAAATTGGAAGTTAATAATGATCAATCTACATTTACTCTGCACATAACTGTAGAGGTTATGATGCATGGCATAATTGCAGTGTACTGAATGTTTCCTTTCTACAGCTGGCTGTAGAGACTGTAATAGCCAGTTACTCATTTCTAGATGAAGGAGTTCCTCCTTCAGTTTAGGAATTTGTGCTTCTGCTGCTGAAATTTCTGAACTTGATCCTGACTGCTAGTTGTAGACAGCTGCATTTAATTATCATACAAACAACATTTGTTTATCATTCTCAATTCCAAACAACCCAAATACACCTGACAACAGTATTGTATCAAATAAAGCAAAGATGCTCTTGGAAAGGAAGTTTTCCTTAATGCCCTTCTTTACAGCTCATAATTTATCACATGCTTTAAGTGTTCTTGTTTCTTTGTTTCATTTCTCTTTCCCTCAAAGACAATAAAGAAACAGAAAAGACCCAAGGTTAGATCTGGCATAACTCCAACACCAGTTTGCCTCTTATTCACCAATTAATTATTTATCTATTTTCCTGAGAAAGACAAACAACATGCAAACAAAATCAGGATGTACTATGTGTATTTACAAGCAAGTGAAACACAACTAAGATAAAATAAAGAATTGAAAATTTAAATTATTCTTGAGGAAAAGACACCAGGGATGAAGTGAAATTTCATGAATGCATTCAAGTACTTTGGCCCAAATCCATGCCAGCTATTAATCCATAGCTCACAGATGAATTTGTTTCATTGTTACTTGAAAAGACAACAAAACCTGAACCAGATCTGTTACAATGAGCTGACAACCTCAGCACAGAGTACAGTGTAGTGGATTAGACCAGAGAAAAGACATTTAGCTAGAGAGCTGTTGCCAAAGAGTAAGGATGAGCTTGTAGCTGTGGCTTTAGTGATGACTGGGAAGTGCTGGATTCATGTCTTGTGACGTGAAAATCTCCCCCTCTCTGTGGGTCTGTTCCCTGAGTAAAATAAATCAATTGTTGCCATTCTGCCCCACGTAAACCTCCAGTGAAGATGTGATGTGCCACCATTTGAGACCATACTTGGGCTTTGGAGAGCAAAAGCCGTGCACCTCTTCTGCATGAAGGACAATCCCAGCATTCTCCCAGGTCCTCAGGCACTGCAGCCAACACACGGCTAAATTACTAAATTTTGAAGGGGGGGATGTAGACATGCTGTTGTCTGTGCTGGCCCACAGACAGGATGAGCAGACGTGGCCGGAGGTGCCTCACAACAAGAGGAGTCGCCCCTCAGGAGGAGTCGCCCCTCAGGCGGAGTCGCCCCTCAGGAGGAGTCGCCCCTCAGGAGGAGTCGCCCCTCAGGAGGAGTCGCCCCTCAGGAGGAGTCGCCTGAGGCAGCGCTGTCTGGCCGGAGGCACTGGTGCTGCTGGGGCTGCTCCCCTGGTGCTGCTCCCCTCACAGCCGTGCCCGGCATCCCCCTTCCCTCGGGGCCGCTGTGGTGCCCTGACGATGCCGGGTGTGCAGGGAGCCGGGTCCTGCTGCCAGCTCAGGAGCTCTCCGGTGGCTGGCACCCAGGAGGAGGTAAGGGTGGAGGCACGGCGTCTGTCACATTTGGGGTGATGGCAGATCATGGTGTTCAGAGCTCCACATGCTCATTTATAACTGGTTTAGAGAACCTATGAAAGGGTTTCCTGGATTTTTCGGGGGAAGCTTTAGACTGTCCCTCCTGAGTGTGGCAGGAGGTCTCCAGGCGGCCACCGGGTCCCTGTCACTGCTTGCCTGACCCAGAGGCGTTTTCATCACTTGTGAAAGGACAGAATGGTTTTGGGGAAGTGCTGCTGGAAGGTCTGAAGGGAGCCCTGGAGCCCAGAGGTGCTGAGGGCACTGGCCCTGCTTGGCAGAGTGGCCACAGGGAATGTCCCACTCAGGGCAGCAGTCAGCGCTGAGGGCGCTGCCAGGTGGCAGGGCCCAGCTGTTACTCACAGTAGGCTACCATGTTACTCATAGTAGGCTTCTCTGTGAATTCAGAACAAATATTTGGGGAGGGGAAGGAAAAGAGAAACTTTATTGTGCTGCTTCACAGGGAGCATGTGTCGGAGAGCCATAAGAACTGGCAGCTCCCTGGGTTCTGGAGGTGGCAGGACATCCCTTTCCAGGGATCAGAGCAGTGGGGGATGTGGGGCAGCTCCAGCTCCAGGCATGGAGTAGCTCCCTGGGCACAGGGATCAGCTCGATTGAACCCATGGATAGAGCTGTGGGGAGCTGGAGACCAGTGCTGTTGCATCCTCATGGGCAGGAACTGAGGACTCCAGGGCCGATCAGGGCATCCAGGTTTAAAAGTGCACTCAGGGCCCTGGCAATGGGCTGGAAGCTACTGCACAACTGAGTGAGAAATTAAATTAAACAGCAGAGAATTCCACAAAAGAGAGCATCTGATAAAAATAAGCACTTTTGCTGAGCATGGAACATACTGTCACAGGAAGCCACTGATGCCAATACCTTAAAAAGATTGAAGAGGGTTTGGTCAGTTATGTTATAGCAAGATTGCCCAGCTTTGGCATTATTTATGTCAGATTTCAGAGAGATTTTAAAACATGTGCTCCAGAGAAGTAGTAAATCTCTCAAGAGATTAACTTGAGATTTAAAGCAGGAAAAAAAGTACCAAATTATGTCACTGCCCTCTTAGACTACAATTAGAAAGGATTCTGATCTGAACAGATTGCCAAGTTGATAACATATGACAATTCCTATACTCTAGGCTGAGTGCAGTTGTGGCAAACAACAGGGGAAGTGAAAGTGACGTGATTTTGGATTTTGCAAGCCCTATGCCAACTTATCTGCTGACAATTGAAAGCTGACCTGAGCATCCTGCAATCAGTGAGGTTCCATCCTTCAGGAAGGAGGAATAACTGACAAAAATGTTATTGCTTCCACAAATTAATTTAGGTTTCCTACTTTTTTATCTGGTACATAGTGCTTTGTTTTCTCTCTCCTGCCCTCCCTTTTTATTTTTGTATGCATAGGAGACAGGAGTCCTCCATCACTTAGGTAATCTCTTGTATTTACAAAACCAATCCGGTCTTGTAACATTTCTGATGACACATGAAAAATAACCTCTGCATGTGCTAGTGTATCAGCACAGCAAACAATAAGCAGGACATGGAATCCTTTGGCAACTCACATATCAGTCTAGAAAAATTATAATATGGGAATGTGGGAAGAAGGGTGCCATTCGTACCAGCTGTCCTGCTGCCATTCCCAGTTTGGCAGTAATATGGGGTTCTTTAAAATATACAGACTACAAATTAACCTTAAAGAATTCCTGGGTGAGTCTTAAAGTGAAATTTGCATTAGTTGTATCAAGCTTTTCCCATAAAGTGTGAATCTGTGTAAAAGGTAATAAATTAGAAACATATTTCTTTATATACTTTAAACTCCACATAGCAAAATGCCCCAGCACTTTGGGAGCTATTGGAATCCTTTGCCTGCCACTAAAGTGCAGTCATTCCTTGGCTGCAAAACAGCAGTTTCTGCAAGATCCACTAATGAACAGTTTGAACATTGTGTGGGAAGAATATTATCTCTTGCTGAAACCACATGGCAAATATGAACAGTAATGCAAAAATTTTCTGATTTTTCAAATACTGTATAATCACAATCTGTACCTCAGATCTTTCATGGATTCTGTTTTTCTTTCCAGTGTCACAACCTTTTTCTCAATACTTTCTAACATACACTGGAGTTGCCATAAAAGTAGTTAAGAAAAATTAGAGTGACTATTGGCAACAATATGAAACTGAGCTTCCTTCAACAGGAGGTGTGCATCTGCTTTGCTGCACCCTGTCATTTAGCATTCTCTTGGCAGAAGTGTTTGGAATTTACACTTGTTACTGGGGACATTTTTTCTGTTGCATGCAGACATATAATTTTCTCTCAGTCAGGTGACTCTGTGTGTTGATTCTATCCTCTTGTTTGTTGCCCTCTTGTCTTCAGCAGCAGCTGAAAGTTTGCTCATAGCTGGATTTTTGCCCGAGATACCTGATACAGAAACAGCTCAAAGAAATATTCTGATTTCAGAGTCTAGCTGGTCAAAAAAAAAAACCCCAAAACCAAACCAAACAAACAAAAAACCAAACCCCAAACAAAACAAAACCACCAAGCTCCAGAACAAAGGGAAATAAAAAAAAAACACACACAAAAAAAACAACAACAAAAAACAAACAAACAAACAAAAAAAACAAAACAAAAAAAAAAAACAAAACAAAACAACAAAAAAAAAAACTGAAAAAGCTGTTGGAAATCTTAAATGAATTGACCTGAGCTCCAAGCAGCAGCAAAACAACACAGCCCTGAGACTGACAGATGCTTTACTACTCTGGCAGCAGTGGTCTTAGTAGACTGGAGTTTGAGAATTGCTGCATTTGCTGATTGCCTAGAAACTGAATTGCTAAATACTTGAACACCTATGCAAAGATCTTGCCTTGCTTCTTCTTGCTGTGCAGAGGAAGAATTAGGGATGGAACGAAGGTGAAAACCTGGATTAAATTGAATCTGAACTCTCATAAAATGTGTCTGGCTTTGTCAAAAGATGTGATTGTTCAGACCTAGCTTTCAAACTTGGGAGCTGAGAGAACCTAAATTCTAACACTGTTATTCAGGCTCATCAACTGATCACCTCTGAGTAAGTACTAGTGGGTGTAAAGCAGGACATGCAGTGAGGTAGAGGATGGCGTTTCAGTGCTGACCACTGCACCTCATGAACCCTCAGCACCATCATTTGTAGCAGTGTGGCACCAATTTCCAAAGCTTGTTTCAAATCGTGCAGTAGAAAATTATTGGTACTTAGGCTGGATAATCTTTTCCCTTGTTATGTCAGGAGCAAATGACAGTTTCAAGTGAGTTCTGCTGCTTCAGCTCAGCATCTGATGTGTTTGCTTACCTGATGCAGTATTCTTAGGCAGTGATTAATGACAGCTCTTGAGTCAGAGCCTGTAACTGTGATGTACATTAACAGGTAAGCCTACAAACAATAAAGGAAAAAGCTCCTGAGGGAGGTGAAGGTACTGACTGGCATCTCAGTCTGACTGCTTATATATTGGTCCCAATCAGACTGTTCAGAAGTTGCTACATTTCAACCAAAGCATCTTAAGGGTCTAAATATATTTATTCATTAGAATAAATGTTTATAGCCAAATCTGACCCATATAGAAACTGGTGGCTAATTACTCTGGTTTAATCAGACCCTGGCTGACAACTCATATTGGAATGCTACTTTTCTTCTGTGGCAAAATCAAAAGTGCCAGCAGTACAGTTCTATGTACAAGGAGATGCAGAAATGCCTGCAATGTTAAAAAAGATGGTGGAAAGCTCCCTGTTTGATACTCAGGGATGTACAAGTAAAAATACCAGGTATCATTATCCATTTAAGCACATGCCTATCTTTAAGCAAGTGCTTGAATATCACTGTCTTTCCCTGAACTTTAATGGGACTTTGGGCCTCTGTTCAAGGATAATCTATATTTGTGCTCCTAGTACACCTGAGATGGGCTTGCTTATGACTTTTTTGCTTTGCAGGATCAGAGTTTATAACCCTGTAAGTTGATTTCTATCCAGTCTGTTTAAATATTTCAAACACATACACAAAAATAAACCTAATCTTCTGCCAATATTCCACTTCTCTGGTCTCATGACATCCAGGAAACAAACCACTGATCTTTCCAATGATCTGACTTACAAATCTAGTTTTAGAAGGCACTGGCAGCTAATCATTCTGCAGCTGGAATACCTACATTACTACATCTCTGTTGCATGTGACTAGCTTGGAAAATGAAGTTAAACTTGTGCAATAGAAGTAATTTAATACATGATTTAGAACTTTAACCATCTTACTACAAATTAATTTGCATGCCTACAACCTTTTACTTGTATGAGTAACCTATGTATTGTGATGAGGAAAGAATATTATGAGCCTGTTGACTGTAGAAATGATTGTATCTTAGATCCATGATAATATTTACATGAAATGTAGCAGTTCCACTCATTGTTCAGGGCAGAACAGTTTCTATCTTTTGTCTTTTCTTCCTTCAATACCACTGCTGAATCTCACATTTTTGAAGAAAAGGAGAGCAGAGTCAAAGTTTGTATTACTATTTCATCATGTTACAATAATCTGAATATAATACATAGGCAATCTAATAATTGATTTCACTTAACCTGATTATATACCAAATCAAATCAGAGCTAAGATTTATATATGTCACTGATGTAATAACTGACCCCTGACAAGACTTGAGCACCTTTTATGGCTGGTGGAAAGGATACTTAGTATCTTATGGAACTGTATTTTGTGAGACACATTCATAGAAAACTTTAGGTTGGAAGGCACATCTGGAATTCTGTATTCCAAGCTTCTGCTCAAAGCAGGACTAGCTTCAAAATCTGATCAAATTGCTCCAAGCCTTGAGAAGTTTTGAAAATCTCCAAGGGTGATGACTGAACAGCCCCTTTGGGCCCCTGTTTCGGTGATGCACTAGTCCCACTGAGATGATTTTTTTCCCTTCCCAATTAGTATTTCCCTTGTTGCAGCTTGTGACTGTTGCTTTTTGTTCTTTTGCTGTGCACCTGGGAGAAAGGTCTATGTCTGTCTTCTCTAATGGATTAAGGTAGTGGAAGACTGTAGCTACATCCTGTCTTGGGCTTCTTGTCTACAGCCTAAGCAAGGCAGTGGCCTCTGCCTCTCTGTGTACCTCAGGTGCTGTGGTTCCCTTATCGCCTCAGCAGCCCTTCCCTGGAGTCTCTCCGGGCTGTGAGCAGCTGTTGTTGTGTGAGCCCCAAACTGCAGCTGTGGTGCTGTTTGCTCAGCCCTCAGGCTGGCCTGGCACATAGGGCATTTGTGACCCCAGTGCACAACTTCATTTGGCTTTGTTGAACCTCATGAGGTTCCTGCTAGCTTGCTTCTCTGGTTTGTTGAAGTCCGTTTGAATGGAAACCCTGCTCTCTCCAGTGTTCCACTCCTCCAGTTTGGGTGTCACTTGATGAGGTTGTGTTGTGTCTCAGCATCCAGGGCCATATGGCATAGCAGCAGAGTAACATATTGACTTAGTCAGCGAGTGATAATTTTCAGCTTATCTGGCAGGAATAGAATTCTTGATAGTTGTTGACCAGAATTCATGGAATATTTTTGGCCACTAGACTAGACTGAGTATACAATATACTTTGCAGTGTATGTTACACTAATTAAAATAGAGAGAGAGAGATTGTATTTGATTATACATATCCAAATATGTTTTAATCTAGTAAAGGTTTTTCTGATTAACAAATTGTAATCAGTAATATATCATTACATACACATAAAGGAAGCGGTTTGGATTATCTGAGTAGAATAACAGTGCACTGCTTAATACCTGTGACTCAATACCTGACTCAGTACCTGACCCTGTCTGTTCCAACCACCCTGATCTGTGTGGCTGCACCACGTACCTTCAGAAGGCACTATGAAGCTCTTGCTTGCTATTGTGTTGTGCTTTATAATTGAGATGCCATCACTACATGTTGTGATGGCCAAGCTGAAGGAAGGATGTGATGTTTTGTAGAAGAAGTTACAGTGTTTTTAATTATTGAAAATACAAAGCAGAAGGCTTCTGTCAGTGCACTAACCCACTGTGCTGCAATCATTTTCCTTTACTGACACTCCTGGTGAAGGGAAGCACGCACTCCGTTAGGAAGTGCAGCCTAATGTGACAGTGTGCTTGGCTTTCTGTTACTGCAAGGTTTGCAGTATGCCACAACCTCTTTGCTGAGGTACTGCAGGAAAAAAGGTGTCTATCTCTTCCAACATTTTCTCTAACAAAACCAGGTTACACACTATAGGAACATCCAGCCCAGCCTCTTCCTGGTTTACCAATGATAAAATACAAGGAATATTCATGTTTAACATATTACTTCTCAACCTAGGCCAAAGATTCTCCTTCATCACAGAACTTCTTCCACCACCCTTCTCTTTGTGTGGGTGAAAAACCACCTTGCGTCACTGAATCAAACAGTGAAAAGGGCAGAGAGGGCTTTCTGTGGGAGACTTCCAACTCTTCCCTAATGCAGGGCCCTCCATTGCACTGCCAAGTCTCAAAGGGGGACACTGCAGTTCAAGAGGGAACATGGCTGCAATAGGCTACATATCTCTGAAGTAGTAGGAAGAGTTTTTTGTGACATTTCAGGTTTGTTGTTGGGAAATGTCTCAACCTGTGAAATTGTCTATGAAATTGGAACCAAATTTTCCCAAAAATCATTGATTTGTCTGCATCAGTTCCAATGGGCCTATTTCTTAAGAGATGAAAGACTTGGTGACTTCATCACAACCACTGTAGGTGAAGCTACAATACAGTGTCTCCTCTAAGCCCTTATTTTCTATATCCATCTGAAAACCTGCAAAATGGAGGGCTGAAATCTAAACTAGTTGGTGTCTGCCTAAGGATAAAAATATGTGTTTGAAAGCATTTTATATTTTGATTGAGAAGATGAAAAAAGTTTAATTTAAAAATATTTTCTCCTAATATTTTAGTTTAAAAAGCCTTGCGGCCAAAGTGGGTTAGATTGGAAAGTCAATTTATTTTTATTTGAATTATAAGCATCTGAATATCACAGATTGAGTAGGTACAGTATGTTTTTTAGTTAAGTTCATTAAAAACATGCAAGTATGGAAGGCCACTGTATTAACTGAGCACTGTGAACTTCTTAAATCCTTAGAATGGCTTTCCAGATCATGAGTTTCAAATACTACAACAGAACTACAATCTGCAGAACAGATACTCAGTTTTATCAGCATGTTCACATTCCCATTACTCTGAGAATTTCATTTTCCAAACCAGATACTGCAAGTTGCATTATCAAGACATTGGTCATCACGTGGGCAAATGGAGGAGGAATATTAATACTTTCAAAACCTCCTCACATTTAGACTCAGAATTTTCAGCTTGCCAGACATGACAGTTCATTGAATAAGTGAGTCCCTGTAAAGCTTTTTAATTTAGCTTTTTAAAGAAAAATTAAAATAAAACAAGATACTGCTAAGGCTGTAATGGGAACTTGCAGTGTTGAGCTCATCTTTCAGCTGAATTGCCTAAGGTGGGATATGAAGTCAGTAGATAAGCTGTCAACAGTCCTGAATTCACTTTCCATTAAACGTGGTTTTTCTAGAGAGTGTTTAGTGAGATGTCTGATGTGCTAAACAACATGTCTTTAAATAAAGGTTAAGGCTAATTGTAAAGGTACCTGTACTTCCCAGAGGGGAAAAAAAATCCACTTGTATTTACCAAGGAAGTTTTCAGTCCCTCAGATAATATGTGTCTAGGAGCACCATAAAGGTGTTCAGTGCTAGGTTTTACACTTACAGTCTCAAGGCAAAAGTAATATCCAATAAACACAGTCACTAGGCTCAAAGCTTGAGTTAGAGGAGGGGAAAAACAAGTTTTGATGTAGTGTTAAACCTCCTAATGGTGTTGTTTAAAAACTAATTTTTCACTGCTGTTTTTTATTTGCCAACAAATAGGTGACTGCTAGGTGCTGTATATCTTACCTCAGTGTAGATGCCTACTGGGCAACAAGAAGTGTCTCAGTTTAAATTTCCCTTCCTACTAGTGTATCATTGTGTTAACACAACTTTTATGTTTCACAAGTCTTTGTCTGCAAAGAGGGAACTTTCTACTTTTGTGAGACTCAGTGGGAATACTCAGGCCTACCTGTATGAAGTGTGATGACATTTGCTGACTTTGTCATGTCGAGTGACATATGAAGATTGGCCCCTGGCATCAGGGGGGAAACAACTGTATAGCACTTGTCTGTAGGCTTCAGATGCAGTTCTCTGAAAATAAAGCAGTTGTCCCAATTTAAGCTCATTTCATTTCTTTCCAAAGAAGTTAAATACCATCACTCTGGTGACAGTATCAAGTCATCTCTATATATTATTCTATTTGTTCCATCACAGTGTCTTTTCTCCAGGGAGCTCATTTGTATTCTCTTGCATTAAGGTCATCTGACTTTCAGTTAGTGTCATGGATTTAAATTCGAGTTATCTTTAGTAAAAAATTAAAATGTTGCTGTCACCACCAGACTGAGGCCAGAAACCACAACTGTGGCTATTTAGCAATCTATTTTAAATTCAGGAAAAAAGCCATATACCTAAATATTTTATGGTTAGTTGCCATTTGGCTTCAGATCTAGATCTCAGTACTCAAGATAATGCTTACTATTGCTATTGCTGCATGCCATTTCTTCTGAGTATTTGCTGATACTGTGTTTAGAAATGTATTTTTTCTCTTTTGAGGAAACTTCATTAGAAGGGCATTTGGACTTCACTCGGGGTCAGGCATTTGAATCAGCAAAGAGATAGTCTGCTGCATGTATTTTGTTTGTTTTTTTTCATGGCAACTCTATTTCTTCCCTTGCAGTATGATGGGGAAGTAAAAACATGTAGTTGGTCAGTGTAGTGATTGTCTGAACATATGTGTCCAGCTCTGAATTCCAGCATAGTTTAAAATTTTTGCCAATGATATATGCACTGTCAGTCTGCATGAAATGGTCTGGGTATCTACAGCAGAATAATTTTCTAATGTGACTGCTACTAGTGTGAAGTCATGGTCCAGACATCAAGTGTGGGTCAGTGTTGTTCCCTAGCCTCCAAACAATGAGGCCAGGGTTGATATTCCTCTAGATCACCTTCTAAAACATCTACCACAAAAGCTGGTCTAAATGCCCAAAACAGCTTAAGCTCAAGCAGGTCCTTGCAGTCAGTTCAGTCACTAACAGACTGACCTGTGTGCAAATGTGGGCTAACAGACTGCTCTGGTTAGGCTGCAAAAATACCATTCTATCTGCAATTTGGGGGACTGTCTTTGGGTGACCCGACTCACAAAAAGCCCGGTTTGGTCTCTGCCCAGAGAGCTCTGTTCTACACTTGCAGGTCCTCGTCCTCACCAGAGCCCAGCTGTACCTGTTATCCTGCCTCCTTCTGCCCTGTAGCCCAAAGCGCTCCCATCCGAGTCCTGTCCCTCGTCCCTGCAGCATATTTCCGCTCTCTTGAACTCTCCCCCATCCCTCTCCGTGCTCTGCACCGCTGAGTTTGAAGGCAACAAAGGCGGCAGCCCCTTCTCCCAGAACGCCTGTGCGCCGCTGCTCTGGCTGGCCAGTCAGGCTGCTCACACGAGTGCTGCAGAGCCCACACGGGGTGCGGGCCCCTGGCTCACGGGGGTGCGGGCTCACGGGGTGCGGGCCCCTGGCTCACGGGGGTGCGGGCTCACGGGGTGCGGGCTCCCTGCTCACGGGGCGCCCCGCGGTCCGGCGGCCCCGCGCGGGCACCGGCGTGAGCGGGGCCGGCGCTCCGGGAGGCACCAGCAGCCCCTAGCGGTGACAGCCGCGCCGAGCGCCCGCTCCGCCACAGCCACAGCCACAGCCACAGCCACAGCCACAGCCACAGCCACAGCCGGCCGCTTCTCTTCCCCCGGCGGAAAGGGCGTTTCTCCAGCCGCGGTGGCTCTACACAGGGTTACAGTTCAACACCTCAACACAGTTGCTCTGCCAGCAACTGTGAGGAGTCTTACCATGACCTCGGCCTCCGCCAAGCCCGGAATAGGAACCTGGTACATCCTCTCCTTTGGAGACTGGAAACAAATTGTTTGATACAGATCACTTCACATGCGATACCCTGACTTTTCCCATGACATTTCTCTCTTTTTCATAGAATTGTAATTGTACCGCTTTGCGTCACAAGCCCTTTACTAAAAGGATTTGAGTAGTTTCACTGTCTGGCCTGTGATTTCCCAGATACCATGCTGTGTAAAGGCATTAAGGTGTCAGGACCTGACTGTCCATGGAAACATTACAAAACTTTTATTTATGTGCACGTTTTATTAGTAAGTCTTTGAGCAATGCATACACATACATGACCAACAGAACTGATCCCAGCCTAGTGGGGGAAACAGCAAAATAATAGCAGGAAAATGCTAGAAGATTTTAGGACAAATAATCTTTTCTTTAACAGAAAAGTACTATCCATTATATTTTTAAATGCTGACGGACATTTGTGTGGTCTTAAGCTATGTATTGTTCAACGCTCAGTGCTGCATCTTGAAGTCTTAGGATGAGGACAGGTTGATCTTTCTTCTGGAAATTGCATGTGTAATCGTGGCATTTAGTGGGGTGATCTGTCCCTGAGGCTTCTTAGATAACCAAGTGACTCACTCTACAGTAAAACTGAAAAAGAAGCACAGAGCACAACCCTCACTGTGTTCTGCTCTGTCCACCCAGGCTGTTGTACATCATTATTTAAAATTCAATTCACTAAATTGAAAGATATCATCCTGTATATTAAAGAAATGGAGGGACATTTGCTTACTATTCACATGTAAATTAAGACAATATTATAAGAAGATACTATTACAAAATAATAAAAAAAAATCAGCTAGAGTTTTTTTCAGTTTTAGGAAAGATGGGGGGGGAGGGAAGAGGCACAAATATGATGTCACTGTGATGGGGAAGTTTGCTCAGCACTTTCCAGACAATGCCTGACTCAAGTCTTCTTCCAGAGTTTGAGTTTTGAGCAGAATACATAGGTAAATTGCAATTGTTTTGTATCCTTTACCTGTTCTTTTCTTTCCAGTGTGAGTTTTAAAATGGAAGGCAGATAAAAAATGTTATGCATATAAATAATATATTGACTGCTTCACTCAAGGTATCAAAAATGCATTACTGCATGAGCAGATGTATTGATATAGTTCCTTGATTAAGGAAGAACTGAGAAATTATGAACAGGCAAACAATTACATGTTGTATAATCATCATCTCAGCAGATCTATGCAGTTACTTCTCTGAGATGCGAATTGGGAGCACACCCACTGCCACCACAATTGGCTGTCATAGCACTGATGAGCCATCATACAATTACACTGTTTTTATATAGCTATAACATACTGTCAACATGAATGACAGGATCAGTTTACAGAAGGGAAAAAACCCAGCCTCATTATGTATGCACACATACATATGCAACGGCATCAGTGCGGGCCATTCTATCTGGGGATTCAGCTGATAAATAACTGAGGCTCTTATCTGGCGGTTTTTAAATGTCACTAGACCAGGCCAGATGTGTTTTTATCCTTTGACTGTCGAGCTGCTTGTCCATCAGCAGGGTCCATCCTATGGCTTTTATGCGGTTGCCGCTAACGGCGTTCGGGCGCTGTGCATCACCGCGGGGACAGCGCGGCACATCAGCCGTCCCAAAACCACGTTTGATGCAGCCCCCCCGGCCTCGCAGCGATTCCCCGCGGGCGGCCCCCGGGCAGCGGTGAGGCCGCGGAGGGACAGCGCTGCTTCTCCCGTGCGCTCCACGCCGCGTACTCTCCTCGTCACGGATTTTCCGCCGCTGTCTGCGCTTCGGCGTGAGAAAACTGCCGCTTCCCTCCCCGGGTTCATCTCGACCCCATTAGCCTCCGGCAAACAAGGGGAAACATCGCGACGGGGAGACGCGACCACAGCCCCGGGCCCGAGTGAGGGGCTCAGTCACGGGCAGGGAACCGGGCTCCGCTCCGCGCTCGGTGCAAGCCCCGGCCGGGCGGCGTGTCCGGGCGGCCGCTGCCGCGGGGGCTGCAAGGCAGCCCGGAGCCCCGTGGCGCCACTCCGAGCCCCAGCGCAGCCGCTTCCCCGCGCCCCTCTCCCATCACAGCCACAGCAACGCAGCCGGCCCTGCCCCTTCCAGCGGGGAGGGAAGAGGCTGGATTTAAACACAAACATCGCTCCGCCGCTCGGCGGTCTATTTTCGCTCTTGTCTGGTGCCTCACCTCCACCCTCAGCCCTCCCCACACCGGCGGCACTTGAACCTGCCCGCCTGAAAAGTGTTCCATCACCCATCCCCGACCACCTCCGCTCCGGGCCAGCCCCGCCGGCCCCCCTCCGCAGGGTCCGGCCGGGGAGTGCCGCTGTACTCCACGGGATCCCCCACCAGCCCGGGGAAGCCGGCTGCGACCAGCGGGGAGGGCGGGGAGGGCGATTCGCTTGCTAGAGAAATGCCCTGTTGAACTTTGAATATATTAGTTGACATCAGTGCGAGTTGGGGCTGCCAGCCTCTAGCTCCCTCCTCCTTCCCTACCTCCTCCTCCTCCGCCTCCTTCTCCTCCTCCCCTCGGTCTCCGATGGAAAGAGTTGAAGCCGTGCTATTAGGAGCCGCTTGGAAGAGACAGCGGAGCGCCCGGGAGGACTTCGGTCCCAACTCCGGCCGCACCGCGGGGACGCTGCCCGCCGCCGCTCGCATGGCCCGAGGCGGCACTCCCTGAGCGCCGGGCTGGGCAGAGCCGCCGCTCCGCTCCCCTGCTCGCCCCGAGCCGAGCCCAGCCGCGCCGAGCCGAGCCGAGCCCAGCCGTGCCGCGGCTGCCCCCGCTCCTGCGGCAGCCGGAGCGCGATGTGCCGGTGAGCCCCGCACCGAGAGCCCGGCGGCCACCCCGTAAGCTCAGCGCGGCGGCGGCCCGGGGGGCGGGCGGCGGGACGGGCCGGGGGCGCGCAAACTTCCCAACTTGGCGGGGTCGGGGGGAGCGGGCGGCGCTGGGAAGGGGATCCGGGGAGGTGGGAACCCCCGGGCTGCTGCGTGTCTTCGCCGCCCCCTGTGCAGCGCTCGGTGATGGGGGCCGGGGGCAACCTGCGGGGTGTGGGGGTGTGTTTGTGCCCGGCGCTCGGCGCGCCGCCCCCCTGCCCGCCGGAGGGCCATCGGGGCTTATTTTTTGTCGCTGTGTTCGCAGTCCGGCAGCGTTGGAGAGCACGCTAGCTCGGAGGTGGCAGTGGAGGTGTTTTTTTTTTCCTCCTCTCCCCGTCACCTTCCCAGCTCTTCCTAAACCCGCTGAGGGAGGCTGTGGCGAGAGCGAAGGGGTGCAGTGGTGGGAAGCAGGATAGCCTAGACGAAGGGATATTAATGATTTTTGTTTTTCAGATGGTAATTTGTCTTTGTGGTAGGGGTGGCCCATTAAATTTCAGCTCACGTCCTGATGGAGATCAAAAGCGAAGGGGAGAGGGAGAGGGAAGCAGAGAGCCTTGTGCTGCTCCTTAGATCCGCGCATTGTTAGAAACTTACGGGGAGTGTATGGGGGGGGGTAGGATTTCCAGAAACAACCTTTGTCGATCCAACTCCAATATCCACACCAAAGTTGGAGAGCTGTATTTTCCAGCACTACCATCTGCTGCCCAGGAGCACGCTTACTGTTAAGCCTCAGAGGAAACAAACAAAAGGTGTGCTTGCCAAGTCGGTCCTGAACCTGTCTCTTCACGGGCTTTTAGGTGGAGCATTAAGTATCGAGGAGTATCTTATGTCCTCCGTTGGCTCAGTTTAGACTCTTTGATAATTTCCTGTCCTTAAAAAAAGGTCTCCAAACATGATAGGTGCCAGGTCCTGTGTTGTTGATTTTTTTTTTCCTGATTTATTTATCTGGTTTTGGTTGGAGTTTACAGTTTTTCCCCATTTCTTTTTTCTTCCAACTATTTATGTATGGATATATCGGTTAGGAACCATAGTAAAGTTCCTTATTTTGTTGTGTAAGTGCTCCCTCTCATTACAAAAAATACTTCTTTTTCTAAATTATAGTCTGAGCTGCAAGAGATTTGATGTCTTTGCCTCTGGATGGGTTCAGTGGTAGGCAAAGACCCCAGGCTGACTGTGGACAAAATAGAAACCAACTAAACTAGAAGTTGTAATGGGCTTTGATTCTTACTGCTGCCTGAGATCGGTAGAGATCCCAGGTGAGTGAAGGCAATGAGGAGGAGTGAGGGTAGCTGGAACAAACTACTCATACAGAAAAGTATTCTTGTGATTATACATGTGATTTGTAAGCACCCAATGTAGAAAACCGGTCATAACTGCAGACAAAGTAGCAATGGATAAGAAAAATTCTGCTGATATTTAACTGGATTTTTAACAGAGATTCAATTTTTAAGCAGACACTTGCATGTCTGTTTCTTTTCTTTCATCTTTTCTCCTTTTGTACTAAAACTTTTCTGTTTGGATTGGGTGATATGTAGATTCAGTACTAGGTAATAGTGGGGAATCTCTGTGTTTTATGTTATGCTTCTTGCATTTTCAGTGAAATCTAGGCAAGTTCTGGTTTTCTCTCTATCTTGTTTTCTTTCATTAAAGAGGCCAAGTTTTTGTCCTCCTCTGCCAGGGACATGCTAATCCTGAAGTCATGGGGGAGAGAGAGATCCCACCCTTCAGAATATAGATATTTGCTTTGTTCATACCCCCCAGCATGTTAGGCTGATGGAATTGGCAGTGGCTGCCCTCCGTGACCTCCCTCCCTTCCTGCAAAAAGCTGGGGCAACCAGGGAGGAGAAAATGTGCAAACTCCAGCAAGTGAAAAAGCACAACCTCAGAGGACAAAAGGCTTGAACAGAGAGATGTGGGGGATGAGATTCTGCACAGAAAATGACTTTTAGCAAACTGGCCTTGATCAGTTCACATCGACTGGCAACGATGGCATGAGGATGGGTTCACCAGGAATGTGGGTAATCCAAGAGAAGCTCGATACCAATGCTGCCATGGAATTGTAGTTGCTTTGCAGTAAGATTAAAAAAGTTCCCAGGCAAAATGGCTTTGGTCATCCACTGTGATTGCCCTTTATTCCCCAGGCCGACAGCTGACCTGGGGGAACATACCCCCAGACTATAAACTCTTCTTCTTACCTTGTAGTCTCTTGTAAAAGTGCTGCTTGACTTGGGCTGACACATGATAGGGACCCGTTAGAGGGAAGGTTCCTGGAGAGCAGGCACTCTGTGATATTAAACATGGCTCAGACAATAGATTTCTATTTTAGTCAGGACGAATTATCATGCGAACAGACATACTAGGGTTAAATAAGACCATCTGCATGAATATATCTTCCCGAAAACAAATAGATGCCGTGCAAAGTTTCAGTGTGCAGCCGGGGCTGTTGCCTTGCTGTTCGGCAAAAGGGGGCAGTATCCAACAGTGCCAGGGAGCGATCTGCCGCTGCCGTCTCCCTGTCTCGAGCGCTGGCTGGTACATGCTCTGTCAACTGGGATCTGGGAATTTAGGGTGTTATCTGGTAGCTCATATTCAGGTGATTCCTTGTAAAGACATCAGAGAGGTTAATTGCCTAAAATATGCAAGACCAAAGCTGTAATTGTTTTACTTTGTGGTTGCGTCACTTCCATATGCTGGTGAACGACTGGAAATTAAGGATAATGCTCTATGATTGCAAAGCTAGTTTTGTTCACATTTAGTAGGCTGACAGCAGTAACCTTATCCTGTTTTTACTGTACTGTTTTTAGGGAAAACATGGTGAAGCCCTAGCTTTGGAGTGCTGTTGGTATAAATGCCCTTCAAGGAATTACCATCACTGTTTTCCATTGTAAGAAAACCAAACAATTTCTTCTCTAAATTTAACTTTCTTTGAGAACTCATTTATTTCCAGCCTACAGAAATATATTGATCCATTTCATAAAATATTGGTTTCAGAATGCATTTAAAAGCCTTTTCACCTTTCATTTCTCTACATGCTTATATTATTAGATTAGCATTTCTTACTTCATTATTTCCTGGGAGCCATGGGCAGTTTTACAGAGGGTCTGTCGTTGGAAAGCCATGCACTGGACTCCAGCTTTGTCAGGTCTCCTAAGTGTTGCTCACTGCCTTCATGACAAGAGCTGCAGCAGCAGGGGCAGACTGGCCCCAAGAGAGGGGGCGTGCTGAGGAGTGGGAGTCACTCACTGTAATGTGAAGGTGTTCTACTGCTGGGGTAGTGCCGAGATTCAGAGTTTAGGTGCCATCCAGTGTGAAGTCTTCAACTGGATTGCCTTACTGCAGATCATCCCCACAAGATAATTTCTGGTATAAAGCTGAAAAAGGGAAATTTAATTACCTGCAGAGAGTGGTGGAGACAATTCAGAATGGTTCTCTAGGGGTAAAATTCATCACTGTTCATTGTGTAGCAGCTGTGTAAGTACCAAATCACACTGAAATCACGAAGTCAGTCTTAAGTGATGGACTTACCTTTAACAGACTGAATACTGTGAAGGTGAACTGCCACAATTTTGGGTTGGTTCCTTGTGATTTGGTCCAGGAGACAAACCGTGGTGTATTGCACTATCCCTGCTGTGCCTTGAAATGGGCCGTGTCCGAGCGTTGCTGCTTCTGAGGATCAAGGCGACAGCTCTTTGTTATTGTTCTGTTATTTAAGGAAACAAAAATCAACCCACTGAAGGCACTGTGTCAGATAGTTTTATTGTAGGAATTGTTTCTCTTTAAGACTCTTTTTTGCTTTTAGACTGCTGACTTTTCCAGTGTGCCCAGTATCAGTAGTCATCCCATCTCTGTCCATGGTGGCAATTTTCATTAGTTTCAGCAGGAACTGAGTGTGAGACTCTGACAGCTCTTTGAGCCTGCAAATGAGTGGACAGTGCTTTGCTTGCTGAAGATTATTCTTCAAGCGTAGTTAACCTCAGTATTTATTTCCCCACTGTTCTCATTGTTGTCCAAAAAAAATTTACTGCATGACAGCCATTATTTCTTACCCCAGGCTCAAACCAAATGAGTAAAGTGCTGCAGAGCTCTGACTGCACAACTGTGACTTTCAGCACGCAGAGTCTCCTTGACTACAGTGCTGCGACTCCCAAAGTTACCTCTGCTTCAGAACTCGTATAAAGCAAAATTTTTTGAGGTCTGCAAAAAATCACTCAAGGTGATTTTCTAAAGATGAGTATATCAGTAGTAATAGTCCAGAAGTATTACTGTTATCAAAAAATGTGTCTACAAACCAAATGGGTTTGTTTTGTTTCTAAATGTAATAACTCGGGGAGGTAATTTGCATGTGAAGGATGTTACCAAGTTACAAAGTATGACTCTGAATTGGTGTCAGGGCTATTCATGTGCTTATAATTAAACATGTACCAAAGCACTGTGCTGGTTAAGGACTGGTGTGTCTTTATTTACTTTTTAGTGAGCTCTACATGAGACAATAAGTAAACATGCTGATTACTAGTTTTAATCCCCAAATCAATTGTGAACACCTGTAGAGTTTATAAATCATATGTGTAATTTCATTTGTGTTCAGAAAGGGGTCATTTGTGGAGAGAGCACAAAATATTTTCTTCCCAGAAGCTGCTGTGAAGGAGCTTGATCTTACAAGGTGCTGCATGTTCTTCATTGTTGTTAATGCGTCTCTGGGAAACAGCACCCAGCACAGCCAGACCCTGATAAACACAAACTGCAGCAATGTCTGACCTCCGTGGCTTTGTTGAGCAGGCAAAATGCTTATGGGCTTGTTAGTCTAGATAACATACTCTCTATTAGGCTGTTGCTGCAAGTTAAATAAATTGCAGAGTGCCAGTTTCAAAGGTTTGACTTTATCCATGATGCAGCAACACGTGACCAGCTGGGACATAGCCACCTGCAGAAAAGAACCTCAGTCGTAAGTTTTATTTCTGCCAAATATTCTGCTGCACTCAAAAGCTTCATCATAACTTCAGACCAATTAGGCAAACCCATTCCGTAACTGGGACTATCATGTGAACATCTGGTGATGCAGAATGGATCCTCCAGTAGCCTTGAACCCTCTGTGCTATGGAGGATGTACCCTGATGCCAGATAGTCTTAGATGTTAAGCAGAGATGCCACCTGCAGTCCTGCAGAACAGCTCAGCTAAGTCCTGCATAGATGATCTCTAAGCCATTTGCAGTTTGAGAGTTTGTAGCTTTGGAAATTTGTGTATTTTGCAGATTGTTTGTGCCATAGTCTTCAAAAACTGTTAGCTTTTAAGGCAACCAGATGGCTTTAACAAAATATATTTGCTGGCACCTGGAACAGGTGGATCTGGAATCAATTTATGCAGTGTAATTTTTTCCACACCCCTTTTGGAATAATTTTATACCCTGGAGCCACCTAAGGTGCTTATTATATAGCCAATAGGGAACAGCTTCTGTCTGACTACATAAGATTTTACACATCTTTTATAGCTAATGCCTATATTGAAATGCAAAATTTAGTACTGGGAGTGCATGTGAATTCATGAAACTCCCTCGAGAAAATGTGGATGCATGTATCAGTGAATCAATTATGCTTCTCCACAGACAGAGAGTGCTTTTTTTTAGTGGTAACAAATGTCCTGTGTTGTGTTTGTCATTTTAAAAGCAATATTTTTCATTTCAAGTGCAAACCTTGTGCAAACCCTTGTGCAAACCTGTGTATCAGGTTACTGATGTAGAGTGAGAATGAAAAAAATAACTTCGAATTTATTTGAAAGGATAGCAGAATGAAAATTTCTTATGTGGTATGAAAGTGTCCTGACTCAGAGATCAAATTGGTGGTTCCAAAATATGGCTGTGATAGTTATGACTAGTTTTGTGGGAAAGAAGCAGATCCTGCCTGTTTTCTCAAAGTGCAGAAAACAAACTTCCATGAGACTTTGGCCACATCCTCATTCTTGCAGCAGATTCAGGGACAATGAGTTTACCCAGATGTGTGGATTCATAGTAACTTCAAAGCGGTTTTGAGTGGGTGCTGCGGAACCATCTGCACAACTCAGAGGTAGGATTAGGAACTAAATCTGGGAATACTTTGGCTCTTAAGGGAAGAGGAGTTTGACTACAGATGGCCTGTTGGGCAGGTTTAATTGCTTTGCTGTGTTCCTTGGCCACGTGGAAGTTGTTTAGCCTGCTGTTTCAGCTAAAGGTTGCTTATTTTTCTCCTGTGGTGCTGATTTACAGCACATCAAAGATAGGAGGAAAAAATAAGGCGAGAAAGGAAAGGGTAGGAAGTTTGCTCTGGATAACTCAGTTTCAGAGGATAATATAGTAAATTCAAGAATGCAGAAGGAGATGCTTTTGGGGCCTGTATATGTATAACACATGGAAGGAAAACTCGGCTAGGTCTCAGAAGTTTGTTAGAGTGATTACAGATCCCCCTGCCCTGCCTCATGTTCCTTTCTCTGCTCTCCCTTCCTGATTGAAGATTGTCTGCCAGGAGGAGATTTTCAAACACATGGTTTGGACAGGGCAATCAGTCTATATTTATAAAACACTTAATATTTCACTCTCTGACCTTTTTGGGGTCCATTCCACATATGAAGAGCATTTTCATTAGAAACACAAAGCTGAGACTCAGTTTCTGCCTGTGTCCAATGTGCTCCTCCAGTCCAAAAGAGCTTAGCTTTTAGTTGTAATTGCAGCTTGTAACCACCTACTTAAAATAAAAGACAACAGGGGGAAGAATATAATTAGTGGCTTGTGGTAGGATAAAGATACGTACTTGCTCAACATGAGCAAAATAGGAATATGCACGGTAACCATGTGCTGTTCTAATGCTGACAAAGGATGAGGTGAGGTAACACATAATATGAAAAATTTCACAGTTCCTGCTTTGTGAGGATGATCAAGTGATATAATAGTACAACTTAACCTTATTTCCATTTTAACATCCATACTCAGCAGTCAGAAGTAATAATCATCAGGGACAGAAAGTGAGGCATAAAAGGACTGTGGCCTGGAGAATTTTGTGCTCATCTGTTAAAGATATCATGAATAATGATGCAGATGAGTGCCAGGTAGGGTTGCCTGTGACTGAAATCTGTACAAATTAAACTTTGAGGTCTGTGAGAAGCTGGGCTTTTATTTGAAATGTTTCATCTCATTGCTTTCCTGCTTCAAAGCCCTAAACTTGTGTCTTACAAGATTATGCATTTATCTCCATGCTCAACATTGCCAGTACGTAACTTTATCATGCAAATCCTTTACACAACTAAACAGTTCAGTGTAAGTTAGTGTGACTGTGGTGCAAGAAAATAAGTATCCTGCTTGCATGTACACTATTGGTCCCAACATTTTCAGGATGAACTAGGGATTATTCCTGTATTTTGCATTTTCATATGCATACCAGACATGTATCTATACAGGTTGAAATAAAACAAAAACAAGTGATTAGCATCTTTAAAATTTAACATTTCCCCCCTTAACCAACAGAAATTGTTCCTGAGAGAGTAATTTACTAGATACATTCTGTATTTGTCTAGGACTATACATCAGTAATACAAACAATGATTTTGCTAACGCTATGTGCTCCCTCTAATGAGTCTTTGAAATATTAAACCAGCATATATTTGGAATGAGTTTTGCACACTTCCTTGTCTATGGTAGCTTTGCAAATCCAGGCTTCACTGTTTTGCCTCAGAGAATTATGAGTTTATTATACTCCTGGAATGCTAATACCACTTCATTTCCCCCCTAAATTTCTTCTTCATATTTATTTATTGATTATTCATTTGAGCACAGTTTCCCAGATAATGATGGTACTACTGAGAATAGCTGGTGTGAGTTAATTTTAAGAAGGCTGAAGTTACAATGCCATCCTTTTTTGCCAAGAATTTCTCTGCAAAGTTCATACACTAAGGCATCCAAAATGCTAAATTAGTTAAGATGACTGGATAAGATTACTGCCAGTGCTATATTTCATTCCTGGTTTCATCAAAACAAAGCACATCAAGGCTGACAAGTCTAAATTTAATTTTGCATTAAAAACTCATGGGCAGATTTGAGGGGAACGTGCTTTGTGCAAGCAGTCTTTGGTCATTTGGTTTTTATTCAAATGGAGTTCATTGACCTGTGAGAGAACACATGTGAACAGTGTTTGTAGCACTTTACCCTTTAGTTTGCATTTTACTTCTGATTCCTGGAGTTCTTCTCCATCTGGTCCCTCCTCCCAGCATGATGGACTCCAGAAAGGTGCTTCCAGTCATTTTTGTTGCCTTCCCTGAAAGCACAGAACTTCCTCGAGCCAATTCATGTTCAAGTTGGTCAATTGTTCTAAACAAACATTCAATTTTGATTTAAATATTTATGAAGGGAGAGAACATCCTTCAATTCTTGGTCAAGTGTTTAAAATTTAGCAAAACTTGCAATTATCTTGCCCCTTAGTTGCTAGGTTCTTGGTCCTGTTATACTCTTATCCAAAGAGGAAAGCATCCCATTTTCTTCCTGTGGAAGTATTTTGATCTGCAGTCAATTAATCTCTTAATTTTTTTCTGTGATATTTCAGTATGATACTGGATTTTCTAGTGTTTTTTCAATCTTTATTGCTTGATGGCTCTTCTCTGAACTTTCTAAGGATGCTACTGGCCAAAGAAGACAGAAGAACTGACAGCTACAAAGGTTTGGGAGAACTGAAACAGCAGAGGTTGTAGAGCAGAACTGAGCAGATAGACGGCAGGAGATAAGGACTGCAAAGTTGGAATGCAGAAGAAAAGGATAGTGGTGTAGGAATCTCTTGGCAGGAGGAGCCTGCTGTGTTACATGCCTACATGATGAGCTGGAGTGGCTGCAGTGGGTAAAGGCAACAGCAGGTTTTTACTGGCACAGGAGGATGGCTTGGAGCTGGCTGGTCATTGCAGCAGCAGTACTGCTTGTAAATCAGAGCAGTGTTGTATCAGGGGAACTCTCTGCAGGGAAATGTCAAAACATCTGTCTGCACTTTACCTGGGCATAACCAGATGCTCATTCAGGAGCACTGCAATGCAGGCAAGGTGAAAAGAGACACTTTAAGGTGAAAAGAGACACTTTAAACTAACTGAGGGCAGAGTTCAGGCAGAATTTCTGGTGAGGAAGATATTCCATTCTTGCAAGTGTAAGATCTGAGCCTGCAGAATCAGACTCACTTTTGCAATCTATACAAATTGGGTGTGTTACTAATTTCAGTAAAATGACCTGTGGATAGGAGTTTACTGGCCTGAGTTCTTGATTGCTAACACAAGACAAATGGTTAAATTATTTGTAAAAGTTATAGTAGTATCGGGTTGGCTTGCACTAACCTTAACTGTGATACCTGTGGTTAGAGAGGACTAGAATCTTCCCATAAGTACTACAGTTCTGTTTTTAGTTTGGAAAGATGTTATCATTTAATGAAAACCCTTTGTTTTCTGGCAGCCTACTCTACTATCCATTTACAAAGCTCTCAGAGGGCTTGGACGTCCATGAAAAGTTCAAGAGCCCAATTCTACTCACAGATAGATGAGTGCAGCCTCAGTGAAGAGCTGTGGTTGAGCTTGGCTGAGGTCTGTAATGCAAGCCCAAAAAATCAAAGACGAGTTTGTACCTATGGAAGCAGATTGCATAGGGATTATATTGGTCCGAAGGCACTCTCCTAAATGAGGCCTGCCAGATTATGCTGTTGCAAAATCCAGCCCCAAGAGAAACATTTTTAGTTTTAGTTAAAACAACAACATGAAACAACATGATCTCTATTTCTGCTGAATTTTAGGCTTCCACATGTTTGAGCATAAGATGCAGAAGTAATTGATTAGAAACAGAAGTAAAATAATGAGGCTTGCTTTTTTTTTTTTTTTTTCCTTTCCCAAACTGATTCAACTGAGGAAAAAACCCCCAAAACTTCTGAAAAGTTAACTTGAGATGAGTAAGACTTTCCTTCACAAATAGCCCAAATGAACTACTGAAGTGCTTCAGTGAAGTTATCACAACAGCCTTGAGCCAGCGTGATTATTTCCATGGCAGACTTCTATCTGATAGAAACAGGGGTTTAAATTAGTAGTTTAAAGAATTGGAATAATCTGATACATGTAGTTCTAATGCTGTAAGATATTTGTTGAAGAGACAAGAGCCTGACCCTGCAACAAGGGATATCAGTAGGAAGAGTTCCATTTTTGTAAGTTAAAATTTTATTTTTCATCTTAACCCCCCCCCAAAAGTTCATATTTTGCAGTTCTTATCCAATGAATATTTGGTTTTGAAACTGGCATACTACCTGAGTCAGAGCTGCAGGAGATTTTCAACCTGACAGTGCTTCTTTAAAATGCATTGGTATAATTTAGGCATCTCTTATTTGTTTTGAATAGTAGAGCTTACGTGTCTGTCACTCACAAAGACCTGATAGACATGATTAGAAAGCAGGAGATCAGGAAATGTGTGCTTACCACAGTCAGCTCTCCCCAGTGAAGAAATGAGTGGCTTGGTAGCATATTTACAATTAAGGTGTAACTGAAAGCTTTTTTAAAACTGTGCTTTGTAGACTGCATTGAAATAGTGTTTTCTATTATGACCAGTTTCTGGAACAGATTATGATGATTGTAGGAAGCACTTCAAAGCAGATTGATGTAGGAAGATCTTTCACCAAAAACTTCAGCTTCTCTGTAAAACAGAAATCTACAAATGTGTCTGCAATCTGTGTTGTTTCAGCTACAACAGCATTTATTTGATAGAAATGGTCTGCTCTTAATTTCCAAAGTACTACAAAGTTCTTTTTATTTTGCTGGCCCCTCCATTTCACAGTGGAGTTCAAAGGTTGTGTTTCCTTTTTCCCATATCCTTCTAAATTTCTGTTTGGTATTTTTTAAAGGCTAAGATTTAAAGATTATAATGAAATACTGAGCTGCATCTAAAAAGTCAGACACTAATTTAATATATTGGGGGCTAGACTTTCATAGAACTGACTGTAACACATTGTCTAGTCCATTCCCCCAGCTCAAACAGCATCAACCAAACCTCCACCATTTAGATAAATATATGCTCAGCTGAACTAAACCATGGTAGGAACTGGAAATGCCCTTAAAATGTAGTAATTTCTGAATTTTCACACACAAGGCTAGAGATATTCCATTTCATCAAGACTACTAAAAACTTTACTTGCAGGCTAAAGTCTCTATATTGAGAATTGAAGACTTCTGCTTACTAGCAAACAGAGGAGCAAATGTGAAAACCCATCTTTCTGGTTGGGATAAAACAAGGTGGTAACAGCACATGGAACTGTGGTGGGATGCCAGTAAATTCTTCTTGGTTTTCAAGGATGTTGAAAAGAGAGGAAGCTTGTGCAGAAAATGAAAGGCAGCTGTAAGAACAAAGACAAGAATCAATTAGAACTGTTTTGCTCCACTATATTTAGTAGCACAGGCAGAGGACAGGAAGAAGAATTTACAAAAACAGTCATCATTGTTATTTTGTGCCTTATCCAGCTGTAATATAACACACTCATTGCACTGTCCTTTATGAGTCTTAAGTGAACAAATTGATTTTTTTACTAGGGAAGAAAATGAGACAAAGAGAAGTCAAGTCTCTTGTCTAAGCTCATAGAAGGCAGCAGTGAAAGACAGTCCTGCAGCCACAAACATTTTTTCTTGTTTGACAGCAAAAATATGATGGATTCTTTTTATTAAAGAGGGACCTTGAAATTGTCCCTGTACATTCTGGGAAATTATTTTTTCCTATAAAGCAAGGCTGAATGCTGTTGAAGAATATATTATGAATACTTATGGTAAGTGTTAAAAATAAAGGTTTTTTTATCCTCAGTGTCATTAAATGAACAATTCTGACAATTCAGAACACAATTTATTTATAAAATGTGGTGAGTAAATGAAGTTATCTTATGCAGAGGACTTATTCTATTTATTTCTGAAGAAGTACAGATCACACTCAAATAGGCTTCTAAAGCAGATAACTCTACCATTTCTTTTCTCCAACATAGAAAATTAATAGCCAAGCACCAATTTTGTCTGTACTGTTAATGAGCATAAATTAATCTACTTAATATGTAGCATGCTTCTTGCACTTACACATAATTAAATAATATTTGTTCTTAGAAGCTATTCATCCTGTGTAAACCTTCTTCCTGAGTAAATATTTCTTTAATTACTAGAACAAATAGATTGTGGGATTTGGAGTCGATTATCACAGCATTTCTTTCCCTGATGTGTGCTTCAGGTGTGCACAGCAGAGAGTTGTGCTAAACACAGCAACCATCTTTTTTGCAATTTAAAAATAAATATGCCTTATGAATACTTCACAATTACAGAATCCTTCATTTGGGGATTACAAAGTGCTTTGCCATGCTTTGTGGCTATTATTTATTTCCATTTTTGGGAAGGATAAAGTGAAAGGGAGAGAGAGAGAGACTAGGGCCCATATGCAACATCCCCATGTTGTATTAATAGAGATAGCTGTACTCAAATGTATATGGTTGTATGCTACTGGTGTAGAACAGTAGAGGACATGGCTTTTCCTACAGGCTAATGAGGTACAGCCTCTATATTTGGATGTCTGGCAGAGCATTTCTGGTCTCAGGGGTCCTAAAAGCTCAAAGCAGATGGAAGTCATGGAGAGTTAGAGACACTAGGGATCTCAGAACCATGCCTCTCCGGCAGGGCACCTCACTGTCAGGTTTGGTGGCTAGGGTTCAATGGCTTATGACTGGGGTGTGCAGTCAGTGGCAGAGCTGGGAGAGAAGTGCAGGTGTCCAGTTTCCTGGACATGGTGTACCAGAACAGAACAATTTAGCCCCAAATGCATATCCTTGTCTTCACTGCACAACTTGTCTAGGAGGTTGGAAGCTCTATGTGAATAGTATGACAGCAAAGCCATGTGCCTGTCCTCAGTGCCTGTGTGCTTACCTCTAGGAAGGTGTGTGTATGTGTGGCTGTCACTGTCTCCCAGGATTTTTTTTATATTGAGACTGTATAGGAGTAATTCCCCAGAAGTCATGGGAGAAATATATTTCCTGTGGGAAGAGTGTTTAAGAGTTGTCAGCATCTTCATGTTTCTTAACTGCAGAGTAAGGAGTTTCTGATAGTGGAGGGTAGATTTTGAGCTCTGAACTTTCTCTTGCTGAGTTAATTAACCAGAGTTTAAAGCACTTCCTCTCCTGAGATGGAGTTTCTTATGAGGGAAAGAGAGGTAAGAGGCCATAGCCAAATGAGATCCCCAATTAAGGATGCAGGTGAACAAGGCTTGTAAATGACTGTCTTGAGTCTGAGCAGAAGACCATGTCTGCCAGTGAAATACTGGTATACCCTTAATGAAAAGGATGGGTTTACTGTGGAGTCAGCAGCCAAAACACCCTTTCTGTTGTTAGAGTGCAGCATGTCACATGTGCTGAGCCTCTTCCTGGCTTTTCTTCAGGATTGCCGGGATTGATGGGTTAAATTCATAAAACCATCATCACTCAGGCATGTACTTAAAAAAAGTCCTGTCTTCTGACAGTTGCTGTTTTCTTTTTTCCTCACAGGAGCTTTTAGATGTAGCTGAACCTGGTCAGATGATGGACTGTGAAGGAACAAATACATCACTTAAACAAAAACCTCTTTAGCATCTTTAGATTTAGAGTTTTATTTCTCTGTGCACATTAGCTCCGAAAGCTCACTATTTCTTCATGGCCCCTGAGGGCTCCAGTTTGACAGCAAAGGTGTCAAGTGCCCAAGTAAGCACCTGGATGTTGGTCGTGCTAATACAGCCTGTTCCTTTTCAGCTATCACAGGTGTGCTTACCTGTGCAGGGGTTGCATCTCCTACCTGAGGTGGAAGGGTAACTAAAAAGTAACTAAAATGTGGTGTAGTATAATCCTCTCAACCACAAGAAGATGCTGTGACTGTGCAATACAGTATCCACTCAGGGAGTTAACAGGAATTACCTATTGCAATTGAGATCTGCATCCTGGATTATTGGACAATAATTTCCTTTTTGCAGGAAGTTCTAATTGACACAGATGTCAGATGATACTGGGACAGGAAGTTGAGACCAGTTCCAGGACGATGTCTGATGAATGCTCTCTGCCTCAACTTTCCGTGAACGAGTACTAGAGTGCATTTAGTCTGTTTTGGTTTTTGAGATCAAAAATTCTTTGGGGATGAGAAGTTACTCTGTGGATAGCAACTTGTGCAGTGCCACTCATGTGGAACCTCTGCCTGACTCTAACTCACATAGCAGTGGAACTCCATCTGAAATCCAAGCACCTTGTGGTTTAAATGCTTTCTCTGTTTTTTTCAGATAGCAATCTTTTTAGCTCTTTGAGGCATTTAATGAAAATTGTTTTAACAGGATGGCAGCATCATAGAGAGCATTGTGTGTGTTTTCATACAGTGGGGGGTGCAACCATACAGTGCAGCTGGAGCTGGAGCATTTTACTGTGCTGTGACAGGTAGCATCGATTTTACAGTTAGGTGAGACTGATTTCAAATGTTCCCTTGTTGAGTTTATTGGCACCTACAACTAACAGTGTTAAAAGGTTAAATAGTATGTACGTTACACTGCACACAGCCCCAAAATTTGTTTAGAGAACAAAACAATAGTCTCTTGTGACTGGTCCCTTCACCCTACGAAATTTCTGTATGTGGATGTCTGTCCTCAATGAGGTTGTCTAAGAACACACGGTGTGATTGCTTAAATACAAACCTGGGAGCTGGTGAGTCTTAACTTCTAAGCTCATCTCTACCAGCAGCTCAATGCCTTGGGCAAACACTGGGAAGTCAGTATCAGGTTTCTCTGTTGAAGTAATAATGCTTAAGGAAAAAAAAAAAAAGAAGATAGACAACATTTTCTAGAGTTGTAAGAATTAATCAAAGATTGTTTTAGAAGATTACCTGAAAAGTGCTATCTATGTATTTTAATTTTTTTTAATCCCTGTATATTAGTTATATGCATAGGAAATAATAACTCTGAAGCACAGCTCCCATTTGGTGATTTCCATTTGAAATGACCTTTTCTTACATCAAAACAGCAGACAGGAGAGATATGTGTTATTAAAAACAATATTTTCTACTTCAAACTGGCAGCATTATCTCTGAAACCCGCCCGCTGGAGCAGTGCTTTCAGGAAAAGTAGATTCCCACCAGTTAGCTGCTGCTAACTCTTTAACTTAATTCCTCAAATTTTTTGCAGAACAGCTGGTATTAGCTGCCCTTACTTCCTTTGATGCAAGAAGTTTGCATTTCCAGTTCTTAGATTCCTCCACATCTGTGCTCCCAGTAGCAAGCAGTGATCAGCGGTGAGTCACTTTGACACATTGAGTGTCTAGTGTTGGCTTTGCTCCTAGTGACATGTGCCAGCCTGGGTGGAAAAAAAAAGAAATGAAAAAAAACATAGACCCTAAAGGCATGGTAACTTGAATTATTTCCCTTCACCTCTTCCTGAAGTGGAAATCCAGCTTGCATATGGAGTTCACGAACTGGAAACAAGCTGCTGACTCTGTGGCTGCTGTTGGCCACGAGCCTCCAAACCTCAGCATTCAAATTGAAAGCCAGACCTCTCTGGTGCATTAAGGCTCTCACGCTAGCTTTAATTGTTGAGCTTCCCTTCAGGACTAAAAGATTACTAAGGAGTTGCCAGAGCTCTCTTGTCTGTATTACATGTTCCTATGATTCCCTAGATAGCTTCACTTTGAAGTGGGCTGCAAATGAAGATGCTCCCCGTTCTCTCTTCTCCAAATGTACATCCAACAGCCACTGAAGTTTCCATCAGCTTGATTAGTTAGGCACCAGGTCTCACATGCTCTGAAATGAGGAGAGCAAGTTTTCTTCATAGACTACCCCTCTAAAAGTTACTCAAGGAGTTACTGTATTTGTTCCTCCTGAATTTAAAATCTATGGATTGGCCATGAACTTCCAGCTATGGACCTCTGCAAAGACCACTGACATAAAAGGCAGCGTGTCTTAAAATTCCTTCCATTGTCTTTGGGTTAGGCTGTCTTTTGAAGATCCTTGTCTTCTAATCTCAACCAAGTGTTCTTGAGGACTATGCATGTCTTTGCTGTTTCACAGTTTTTTCATTTCACTCCTTCATGCGTGCCCAGTTAACAGTTCCTCTCATTTGGAATGGCTTGTGGTCTGTAGAAGCAGGTTGGTTTTCATTACTGCATCTGACATAGATGGCTACCAAGATTGTATTTTAATAGAAGGTAGAATAGATCAATGTTGTACAATTGAAGTTGCAGCCAATAGCATATTTTACCTTTAAACTAGTGAGTCTACCAAAATCACTATTTTTTAAATTGGAACAGGGACTGTACATCTGTGCAGTACAGCTGGAATACACATTGTTAAGGGCAGGGTGTCCTCTCCAGGGCCTGGGTGTAGCACTTTATATGCTGTCCACCTGCGAGGGACTATTTTCACTTGGCTGCACTGAACTGTGGTCATGGTTGAAAATAAGCAGATTTGTTATTTAATACCTTTGGCAGTCTGACAGGTAGTTTTAGTAAAAAATCTAAAGCATGCTTGGTTGGCATCCTGTTCCCATCAGGAAGGACTCATGTAACAACAGATCCCTGTGCTTGTCTTCTTCTGCTAGGGGTGTTATACCTGCTAGAGAGAGAAGGAACTTCTAGGGTGTTGCTGTTTGTTGAAACCATTTTGAGAAGAATAATCACAGTCACTGCTTCTCAGAAAGAGCCTTTTGGCTCTGGCTGCCCTCTTTGGTCAGGGGTTTGAGGATAGTGTTTCTCAGCCTAGAGTTCCTGATGCAAGGAAGTGTTTCTGTGTTAGCTTCTCCTTAGAGGTTGTGAATCTGTACTGCTGAATGCAGGAGGGCAGGTCTCTGTGGTTTTTCTGTCAGAAATCCCCCCAAGAGCGAGAGCAAACTTCAGTTGAATTGCCTCTGTTACAGGCTCTTTAAATTATCTGGCTCTTTTGGGTGGAAATGGGCTGAGCTCCAACCTTTCTCATGCTGTTTGCCCTGTAACCTCTGTTCCTTTCCCAATTCCCTTCTGCATTGTCAGAAATGGGCAAGCCCCCATCTGCTACGGGCTGGGCTGCTGCTGACAGGATTGCTGCCTTTCCAGCAGGGCAAGGCCCTTCCCTCCCTCTGCCCAGTCCTTGCAGACTGCAGTGCTTGGATGTTATCCTTTGCTTTCATCCTCAGAACTGTACCAAATCCAGTGAATACAGCTGTTTGTGTTTCACCAGAAAGCCTCCCCACCTTTCTCGGGGCTGGTTGGGTTGGTAAGGGAACGAGAAATTTTCAGCCACTCCAACCTTGGGCTGAAGTACAGACTTTTAATGACATTTTCTCCTGAATGTTAACGTTAGCTGGTTATGAAGCCAAGAATGTGTCTCGTCTCTTCATGCCACTCGAACACTTTACTGAGGGTGAGGGCACGATTAGTCATTCAGCAGGCAAACATCTGGTGCTTTTGTGTGCCCTGCAGCTCTTCCTAGTCGGGAGGCCTCACCTCGGCCTGGCTAAGCCAGGAATGTGTTACCACAGGCATTTTAATTTTATGCTTTTAACCACCATCATACATGAGCAGGAAGGAAAACTTGTTTTCTCATGTGCTCTTTTTCAGTTCTGTATCGTTGTATTTCTAGATCCCAGCTCATTCTGGACAACAATTTGTCTCTCTAGCTATGTGTGATAGATAAGAAAAATAGGATTTTCAGAGAATTCCAAAGCCACTAGCTCTGTCCTTTCATGCAGAATAAGCATCAGAAAACTAGGGAGAATAAAAGATGTCCATATTCAATCTCTGCTCCTTTCATTTCCATGCTTGGCTTCTCTTCTGAATCCCAGAGTTACCCTTTGAACATGGCAATTCATGGCTGATAGTTGAATCATTGCAAAACCTCCTCCTTTTGTTTCTTTCCCCTGACATTGTTTCCTTCATCTCTGGTAACCTACACAGGCTTTTAATTCAAGAGTGACAAGAAGTTTCTTTGTTTTCCACAGATGGAGAAACTTCCTTTTCTAAATGTCTCTCCTTACTGTTTACTCTAGCACTTCCAGCTCTTAGCACACCTTTTTTCCATCTGTACATAAAGCTACTCACTTTGTCTTTTGCTTGTGTCATGTCATCTTCCAGGAGCTTTGTGAGATGTGCCTGGGCTCTTAATCTACCTAGTCTAGGGCTGATGCAAAGTGTGTTGAAGTTCGGAGCCTGAGCTGAAAGTGCATTACAGCTGCTAGGAATGCAGACAGTGTTTGTAGCCAGACCCCGGAACTGCTCCAGGTTATCTCAGTAGATCTTAATCACAACCTGTTTTCTTCATCCAGGTGTAACTCCCAGGCACACTCAGACTCAGAGAGATGAGGTGCAACTGCTCTGTTGTTTTGCAAAGTGCAAGGAGGTCTAGTTAAAGTGATCCTCACCATCATTTGGCAAGTAAAATCTCTGTGGTGAGAAGGCTTCACTGCATGATATTTCAGAAATTAAAAGGTGACAGTACAGCACATTGTACATTTTACTCTCTGTCTGTTGGGTAACATGCATTTATGGAGACCAGTAAGAATAGTGGGGGTCTGAACCTTTTAACCCAAAGAAGAATTATTAGTAAATCATAAACTAACTAGTATTGGAAAAGACTGACAGTCTATCCATTTTATCTCTTACTACTGTGAAATTGTTCCCTACAATGCATTATTTCCTGTTGGCTTTAAATAATTAAGCACCTATTGCTTCCCTGGGGAAGGCATATCATTGACCAGTAGTGAACTCTTAACAACCAGCCTAAACTTTCCTTAATTTTTACCCATTCCCCCAGTTAACTCTTTCAAGATTTTTACACTTTTCCAGTATTTGTAGCTGGCTCTGTTGCTACCATACTTTATGTGAGTGATCAGTAAGCTTCATTCTTATAAACTGCAGTTTAATACTACTACAAGTTTCACTATGGAGATGCACATCTTCCAGTGCCACCACTTAATGCTCAGCTCAAACTCCAGCATGTCCTTTGTTAAACCAACTTGCATCTTATGGGCTCTGCATAATCCTGTTGCTTCGGATACCTTTGAAAATGTGGCACTACAGGCTTGGAACAGCATGAGTGCATGGTGGGGAAAGCCACCAACTCCCTTTTTTGATATGTGAACATCTGCTTATTTCATTGCCCTAGGAAAGTGATTTTGCTTGATAAGTCAGGACAGCTTCTGAATGAAGGCTTGTGCATGATTAGTACAGATTGCTGTTACAAACTGTGTCTGGGTGTGTGTGTGTGTGTGTGTGTGCATGTGTGTGGGTGTGAGAGAGATACATGGGTGCAAATGTAATTGAGATACTTCAGTCCTTCCCAGCTCTGAGCTAGGGGTAATATCAATTGTGGGGACTGTTGTAAAACCTCACAAACCAAATACTAATCACTGTTGTATCAAAAGCGTGCCTTATCTTCAAGATAGGCTCAGCTACCACCAAATCCTAGAGAAACATTTCCTTTTGTCTTTGCCAGATCTGAATCTGTAAGGTTTCAGAGGAAATACTTCATTTTAGGCTGTCTTTGCCATCCTTCAGCCTGATGATTAGGCCACCATTTTATTTTATGTCAGCTCAATGACCAAGCTATCTGGAATTACATATCAACCCTTGTTTCATATATTGTATGATTCATTGTAATTTAAAAAGAATCCTTTATTGGAAGCCTGAAATTTTACTGGCAGTCAAAGATCCAGAAAATCCATTTAAAGGAAAAAGACTAGTAAAAGTAAGAGAGAATAAGAAGCATCACTGGCTGTGTCTTTTGGTGTAAATCACATTCATTTCATAAAAGTCTTGAACACATCTCTTAAACTTTAATACCAGAATTTCAAGCCCAGCAGTCAGTGGAGTTTTTAGCACCAGCCAGAGAGTGCTCATAGTTGGCAGGCAGATGGTTCTTTCCTCTCTTTTACATTCTTTTAACACACTATCACTGCCAGTTGGGCATTTGAAAGCCTCATTAATTTTCCTTGCTGTTTGGCAATAAGACCTTGCTTGTTCCTTGCTGTCTTCCATTACAGAAACCTGTAAAGTTTTCAGATTGCTCCTACCTGTTGTTTTGATGTGGGGCTGGATTATTTGCCTTGCTGAGGAACCAAGTGGTAGAGATGTTGAATGATGTAGAAACACATCTGGGATGTGGTGTCAAAAGCACAAGTGGTTAGAGTATAGAGAGGAGAACTTAGGCATGTGGATGCAAGGAGGGAATTAGAAATGAGAAAGAAAAGGATGTGCCAAGACAATATTTATGTTAGATCCAGCAAATTCAGAGAAAACTCTTTTCTCTGTTTAAATTATCTGTGCTTTGAGAGCTGTGGAATAACAGTGGTCTTTTTCTCTGCTTTCTGGTGAGGTTTCAGGTTTCTGTGAAGCTCTGGAAGTACACTTAGCTACAAAAAATACTAGTTTTGCTGAACTTCTTTTCTTCCCCCCCAACAGAGAAATGCTTTACAATGTAGCCATCTTTAATAAAATGAATCTGAGAAGTGACAGCATGGGGCTGCATGTTGAGTGGTTTCGAATGGGTCTATATCTCATTATCCAGGTTACAGGGTAGATTTTTGATTGCCTGCCCTGCAAACTCATTTTGAGACAGGTGTGTTAAAAATGCATGTGTCCTTGGTTACCTGGAGAGAGCAGAGGTTCTTTGTAGCTCAGAGTTAAGTTAAACTACTAAAGCCTGTATTATTCATCAAGACAAAATCATTTTCTGAATCTGGAAGAAAAGAAGCTGTCTTGTCTTTGAAAATCATTTATCTGGCCTTGATTTTCCTCAGGGCAGCAAGTAGAAGTCAAGTTTAAAACAGAGATTAAAACTCTTTTTCACTGGGATCAAGAAAAGTAAATTGCCAGCAGAACCACTTTTGATCAAATGAGTGTCTGCTGCAGGAATTGACTGTGCTGCCTGTGCAGCACAATGTTACAGTGTTCATCTGCTCTCCAGTCAGTTAGCACCGCTTCGTGCTCTCCTCTTGGTGTGCCTGGCAAATTGAGAGAGATGGATGTGTAAAAAAGGTTTTGTCTTTCTGATGTGGACTTCTTGAAGGTGGAGAGCTCACTGATAGATCAGCAGCAGTTGCATCTGTCAGCACAGTACAGAGAAACCAGAGGCGCTGGTGATTCGTGGTACCAGCACCTCTGCTGATCCCTCAGCAAACAAGCAGTGGCTTGTTCTGTCACGGCGTAAAGAGGACGTGACTGCCATTCTGCAGATCTCTGCCTGGGGTGGGATTGTCCGGGTTCTCACAAGTTGAGAAGAGTCAGATACAACCAGATCTTCAGTGCAGAACTGAGAGTGATAATTATTGTTCATGCGTTGAGTTCCTCTGCAGAAGAGTAGGATGTTGCTGGAGTCATTATCTTTAAGGGACAAAGTAATTCTGATAATCAGAACTGTCTTATCACGGTCAGTATCCATCCATTTCATACCTCAGCACTCTTTGCTTCTGAGTCCCTGAGTCCTGACAGGTGGTAAATTGGATCAATTTATATTCTTGGTGCCACGGTGAGATACAGAGGAGAATAAATCTCCAGAGAAATGTGTGCTCGGCTTGTGTGTGAGTAGGCACTAAGCAACATCACCAAGGGCACCAGGGCAGGCACAACTGAGGGGAATGTGTACGGCAAATAACAAAAGTATTTATTTTCTTGAGCTTTTACACCAAGAGAGAGGGGCTGTGCAGAAATTTCTCTATGCAAAGAATTAGGATTGATGAGTTTGGATAATCTGGATTCATATTTACTATTGACCTATCAACCAACACCTCTCTTTTAAATTACCTTCCTCAGACTTGTTACAAGTAAGATCACCAACCAGATTGTGACATACAGCAAAAAATTATGTGTATTTTTGCCCCCGATCTCTTTTAATCCTTGATGCCAGTGATAGTGTTATTATTTTTTTACTGATTCTCTCCTGCCGTACTGGTAGTTAGTAAGGTAAAATCAGAAGAGATGCAAGGAATACTTCTAGCCTCTTCTCCAAGAGGAAGCATTCCAGGTATTCCCTACAACAAGGAATGTTCAAGTATGGTGCATTTGAGTCTGCTTGTAATTCTCCATACCATTTCAACTGGTTATGGTATTCTTTCTCTTCTCTCCTAAAATATTTGTGCATTTGTATGATATACAGTTAAACAGGAACCTGTAACTGTATTGCTGGGCAGGATGGAATGTCTTCTAAGGATAGTTCACAAAATACTTAATCACTCTGAGCATGAGATAATTCTACCATGAACAGTATATATCCTGCCTTCTTAATAATTCTCAGACTTGTTTTCTTTTAATGGATTAAAGAAAATCTACTATTTTTCTTACTCTTTTGTAAGCTGTACTAGTTGTCACCCATATTTTTGCAATAGCATTTTGTTTGGCTGCTTTCTCTTCTTCATTATATACCAGAACTTAATTGAACTGAATGAGCTATACATGAACATGAAGTGGTGATTACTCAGCTCTGCTCGTGTTAATTCCCAAATATAATTTAACAATTTAAAAAAGTCTTAACTTCACTCAGTAGTTTTAGAGCATCAATCACAAAATTAATTAAAGCTTTTTAAATACGTCATGCAAATTATGCTTTACACCCCCAAATACATAAATCATATAGAATTTATAAGTGTCAGGGAAGGTTTATTGCTGCAGCTGCCTGCAGTACACTGGTGTGACTACTTACATCATAGCACCACAGTGTAATGAGCTACTCTTTGATGGCTGATTCTCTGCACAGTGGAGGCTGCCATCAAATGTGTTATAGTTGGAGTCGACGTAGAGTAAGATGTTATCACTCCAGCTGCTCATCTCCAAAACCTTGCTAGAGGTTATTTATTTTGGTTAACATGCTTCACTCATTTGCAATGAGCTAGAAGCACTCATGAAGTCAATTTTTTATGTTCATCTGACAAGTGGTAACATGTTACCACGAGATTTATTGTTGTTTCTTTATTGTCTAGGCATAGCTATTGCTTAGACTGTAGTTGTTGCATGTTTTATTTACCTTTTTATTAATACTCCTGTTGTTGAAGTCTCTTCTTCCTCAGCTGCTATTCCTCTCCAATCATTCTGCCCTCAAATCTTGTAATCTTCCCTTAAATTTTGGCCAGGTTGTTTTATTAGTCTTTAAGTAGGATGCCTTTTGAATCTATCAGGTAAGAAAAGACATAGGAAAGCTACAGTATAGTAAGAGTCCATCATTTTGTGATAAGCCTATGTATCGTGGGTCTTCTGTTCCTCACCAAGGCTTGGGAGTCTCAAGTACCCCACAGAGAAACAAGGCTGGGATGACATCTCCAGACTACTGGCCCGGCTCCCTGTTCTTTGTAGGTGGTATGTTGTTCAGTCCCAGCAAGACCCACTTTTAACAGTTGTCTTTTTCCCACTATTCTCACTGGAACATTATGAAAGAAACTCAGCCCTTTGGTAGCAAGAAATATTTTTGAAGGTATAACTTAATACTATTCAGAGACAGCTTATATAATTTCATTTCTCGTATGAACACCTCCTATTAACCTAAATAGCTATTTTATATTGATATATTTATAGTTAGTAATCTTTCCCCTCTCAACTTTTGTTTTCCTAAACCAGTCTAAGCTCATGAGATCCATAAAATGTCTGATAGCATGAGCAGTTTTTCTCTGGACCTACTCAAGTTTGAATTCCTCTGCTTTGGGTACAAGACAGAACTGTATTGAACAGCTCTATTAATGCTTTTTCACCTCTGCTAGAAAAATGTTTTTTAATACAATGATGTAGCTTCATTTGTCTTTGTAACAGCTATGCCCTGATAATGGCTCAGGTGGCTTGTGAATGCAGTTGTGAACCCAGGTCTTTATCTTTCTAGCCAGTTATATCCACAATATTCTTGCTGAGTTTTAAGTACCCTATCTTGCCCTTTGCTTTATTTAACTTCTTGATTCATACCTCACATGTCATGTATGATATCACTGTTCCCTGCTGTATCACTGCATTTTTTTGAACTGTGAATCAGCATCACCTTTCTTTAGAACACACTGCTGAATTAAGAGCATCTGAGATGTAGAACTGGGGCTGCAAGTTATACCACAGCTCTTGCTGAGTGCCTGCCTCATCTCAGAACTTAGTCTGTAAGGAAGCTACAGAAGTTGCAGTCAGAAAGTTTTCATCTTTCAGCTCATGGTAGCAGACAACTTAACTCTGAATGTCTTCAGTTAAATCCCCAACATACCTGTCATGTTGGTTTCCACAGTGTTGTAAGATCTTGTGCTGTGCTGGACTATTTCAGTGTGTGCACACTTCAAGGCATTCAGCATATGCTAAGACAAAGCTGCTTTGCTCAGGGTAGCTTTTCAGCAAGATACATTTCTAAATGTGCCCATGCAGAATTCTTTGCAGGACAGTAGCCTAAATCACTTTGATTGTAATACAGATGCAGTCTATGTCAGGCTGTGTAAGGGTATTTGTGTGTAGAATTTGTAGGTCACCTGCTGTGACCCAGTGTCATTCCATTAATGAAACTGGAGCAAGCATGATTTACTTCAAAGCAGTGGAACTCCATATGGACAAAATGTATGCCTGTATGGAGCTCTTCAATAATGTAGGATTTTATGCAATATTACTCAGTCTCCTAATCTAGACAAAGACTGGAAATTCCGCTTACTGGCAAAACTTGAAACTGGTCAAATTCTGTATTAAAATTGTCTGTTGCAGGATCCCACTGTCCTATTCAGTAATTCAAGTGAGGTTACACCAGGGGATGAGTCTGGCCAGTTAATTTACCCTTGATGACAGCAGTTGTGCCGCTGATCTACACAATTGGATTGTGTTTTGGCATTGGAGGGACTCCGGGGAATCTCACGTGATCTCTGCTGTGAAATTAATTTGATAATGCACCATTGTTTTTCCTGAGCTTGCTCATTCATTCCCTGCTGAAGCTAAGGCCCTCAGGATCGGATTCATCACGTTTAGAAACCAACTACAGCTTTCCATTTATAGGATGTCAAAATCCCTGTGTGGTCTTTCTCTTAGGGAAAAAACAAAGCACAGCACTGTGTGTAAAAGGAGGCCTGATGGAGGTTTCTGCCAGTGAGGGGCACATTATCATCCCTCAGGCTTTACAGTTTACTGGGAGCACTGTAATCCATAATCACTGCTCCATGAAAAACTGGCATCATTGAGTTTCCTTAGAGCTGATCGTGGGTGAATCTGCAGGTGCTCATTCATGAAGAAATTGATGCAATCCATTCTGATGAATGTGAATCCTGCCAGGTTCAGAGGGAAGCATCCAGTCCCTCCAGGCTGCTGTCTTTCTGTATCACGCCTGCAGATTTTAGCTGTGCCAGCTGGAGGCATTGGGCCAACTCCAGCCTTGGTGTAAATCCATTAACATCAGTGGAGTTGCCTCCACCTACACAGGGCTAACTTTGGCCCACTGTGGTTAAACTTCTGTCAGTATTTCCGCTAAGCCCTTTTCTTTATTCATGGGTTTAGAAGCTGGCTGTAAAAATGTGCTCCATGCTGACATTTGGCATACAGCATCGCCTCATCCTGGGAGTACAGAGTACAGATTTTCTCCTTCTGCAAAACAAAATAAAACAAATAGAATAGCCAAACCCCACTGAGGAATTTTAGTCTGATTTCCTGGATTAGAAATAAGTAGGAGTTTGTTTCAGACTTTTTCGTATTCACCTGTGTCTCTGGGGTGGATTTGTGTTAAAGATTATCATATGAATCTGTGTGTACATACAGAGAATCTGGCTTTTTTTCTCTCATCTGTGTGTGATGAGCACTTATATTGCCTGTTTTGGTAGTTGGGGTGCCATGACCCTTTTAGAAAATACAGTGTGTTGCTTAGGCCACTGCATCCATAAATCAGTGGCTTGTGCTAAACAGGGAGCTTCTTTGTGATTCAAGATCCCTTATCTAAATCACAGCAACTGCTTTCAACAAGCATAGCTCTGGTTTTTGTCTTCACACAGGGATTTGTGACTTGATGAATTTGTTTGTTACTTAAAGTAAGTGTTCATATAGGCTTTTATGGAGACAAATCACAGTTTTAGAGTTGCTTGAGAGTAACCCATAGTGGTTTTGCATGGCTCTCATTTGTTGGTGGCTGCTGGTGTAATGTACGCAAGCCACATGAGAATCTGTCATCAGTCTGAGTGAATGGGAGAAGTGTTCACTAAAAATGGGGGGCTTAAATGAGTCCGTTTTGCAGATGTTCATGCCAGGATTTCCTCAGTGATAGTTCTTCATCTAAGTTTTTTGGGGGGTTTTGTGGGGGTTTTTGTGGGGGTTTTTTTTGTGCAAATGTAAATGCTTTATGGACTACAATAAAATCAGCCTTAGAGCTGTTTGTAGACTAAAATGCGTTTGCAGTTCTGGTTAAGAGGAATTGGCTGGAGGGAGTTCAGATAAAAAGGGAACCTGCCTGGTGCTACTGCCAACACTGAGATAAGCTGTGAAGTGGGTGCAGTAGGGGTAAACTGATTTCTGCCCTCAGTTCTGTCCTGGATCCCGTATGGTTACAACAGATCACGCAAGGGTAATTAGGAAATCTACGTGTGGAAGGAGTGTGTCCATTAGAATATTTATCTATTTCACCAATGTATTTTGAAAGATAGTCATGTCCATGCGTTTTAAACAGCTGTACTGATTTAGGTTGTTACTGTCTCTCAGCTGTTCATTATCTGCTGCTCAGCTGACTGATCATGTAAGTATTCCTAATTTGTTTCAGTACAAAGTGAAGCAATTCATTTAATGAAGCTTTTAATGAAGCTGATAGCAAGAAGGGATGGCCAGATCTAAAAGCACAATTGTTTTCAGAAATAAAGATAGGGCAATAACTGCAACATTTGCAAAAGCCTTTGAAGGTGCAGAGGAAGAAGTGATGGTTTGGTTCATATTTTTAAAGATGTATCTTGCCCTATATCCGTAGGATATACTGTTTTTAAAACATTTTATGGCTTGCTTTCTTTCCCTTGTAACAAAATACAAGGTCCTGGAACATAGAGCCAAAGAAAACTGGGGAAAAAAATACGTTTTTGTAAAGTGCAGACTTATTGGAAATTAGACCCAGACATTACAGGAAAGCTGTAGAGGAGACTTAACAATACTCATATTCCTTATTGCAGCAGTGTTTACATGGCCAGTGATGGAAAAACCCCAGTGTTCACAAATGTTCTTTTTTAGACTAGAACCTTCACAGATTTATGCAGTGACTTGCCATTTTTTAGTTCATAAATCATCAGTCCTGGGGAAGCATATGTCCATGGACCTGTGGGCAGCAAGATTTTGTTTGGTTCTTTGTAATGGAAATATCACAGCCCATCTGCTTTTCCAGTTGTGGAGCTGTCCTAGTTGGTGTCTCACTGGCCGACCAGCTGCAGGGAGCACTAGACAGATACACATTTAGTAATAATGTACAGTATACAATCTAGTACATTTTCACACGCTCCTTTGATAACCCTTGTGCTTTAGTTTTCAGTGCTTCTGAGGTTGGGGAAATATCAGGCCCTGAGGATATTCTGGCCCTGCTTTTGAAGACTCTGAGCTTGAGGCAGCCAATGGAAGCTGTGTGGGCTCAGGACCTCTTAAAGCTAAGCCACAGGCTGCTCTGTGTTTGCTCATGCAAAATTAGTACCTCATCTGCAAGTAGTTCCACTTGCTTCAAAGCAATCCCCAGTCGAAGGAGGTGCTTTGCTGTTGGAGTGAGCCCTAGGGCCAGATGGCTGGAGTCACTGAATTAAAGAGGGGTGCCCAGGGATGCCTCAGCTCTTTTTGGAAGGGTCAGTCCAAGGATGTCTTGAATCCTGACAGGATATTTCTGCATGCTGCACACCCACACCAGATGAAGATTATGGTCAAGGGATGAACATACTCTGCTGCATGAAGACCTATTGTTACATTACATTTTTGTTTTCAAAATAGACTGTAATACACAATGTTGCCATTATGTTTTCCATACGTTTTTTGGTTTGGGTCAAAACCTCAAAGCTAGTTTGACTTTTATCTTTAATAAATTTCCCTTTCCAGCTCTGTGTTTTCTTCATTACTGTTTTTCCTCTGTACTCCTGGAATTATTTAAAATATTTGCACAGAAATAAAAACAAGTAGAACTGTTTCTACGAGTCCCCCTTGTAAAGAAAAGCTTGATATTGTTATAAATGTAGGATAAATAACCAGTTTAACTTTGAAAGCACTTTGTGATGCTCAGCATATCATAGAACATGTATATTTGTTAAAATAATGCAGCATTTTTCATAGCTGCTGGTTTTTACTGCTCTACCCTCTGAATGTCCTTCACTGAGTTTCTGACCATTTTGGTGCCCGAGCACATTAGAGTACCTGATGCATTAGAGTATAATGGATTTGTTTCTTTGCTTATTAAATAGATGACCCGGTTCAACCTGAAATTATGTCCAAAATGCAGGAATTACAGGTGATATTCTGTACCCTGAGTAATTCAGAAGGTCATCATAGCTTAATCTGTCTGTAAAATATAATAATTTGTCTAAACTTGTGCAAGTATTTTAAAGTATTGCAAGGTGCAAAGTAGTCTAAACAGAGTGAAGAGCCACCATTAGAGAGGAAATGAAAACAGCCTGGCTTGCTTGGCCCAGCAGAGCGGAGGTGGAAAGGTAATATAAGTGTTCATAAATATATCATGAGTATTAATACCAGGGAAGGAAAGAACGATTTAAGCTAAAATACTAGGCTGGCACAGGATTAGGTGTGTGTCCATTGGTTGTGAGTTCAGACTGGGAACTGTAATGTTCTGGCCACTAGAGAAGTGAGAGGCAGTTTTCTGTCACAGCTTCTGAAAGGGAGAGCGTGTTTAGTGGGGATCATAGTTGTTTATGAAAAAGATCAATCGTGTGGTTGTGTGCAAGAACAAGAGACTGGATGACCCAGCAGAGTTCAATAAAGGAGCACAAACAGCCAAACTTTTGTTATAGGCATTGAAGTGTCCGATTCAAACAAACCCCAGCAACACTGCAATTCAACTTGTCCTTAGCTTACCCCACTGCACATATTTCCATGACTTTGTAGAGCTGAGGTCTGGATATTATGTGTAAGATTTTACCTTTAAAATAAAACTTGACATTCTCATGATGGCCAGCAGACTGCATGATAGGAAAAGAAGTATGTTTTCCTGCTTGTCACTACTTTATTTAGACATGATCGGGTAGAATAAATCTCTTGAGTTATCCTCCATATGCAGTACTCTGTATCTTGAGTGAAGTTTAATGAGAAAGCAAGGTCACAGAACAATAATGGGAAATGGCTGTGTTCAGCTATGAAGAGAAAAAGATTGATCCAGTCAATAGCCATTCAAGTCGGAGGAAACCTTTACATTGATTTCAATGAAACTGGATCAGAGCCTCAGTGAGTAAATTACTGTCTGGTCTCAGCACCGTGTCTGTCTAGTATCGTGATATAACACAATTATATCTGTGAGGACATTTTGCTCAGTGTTTGTGCTGTAAGGCATTAGGAATAAAAGAAAATGTGATCCCAGCTGGAGCATTCTCCACACTGCAGAGGTCATTAATTTTTATCTGGAGCTGTGAAATGTAATTCAGAACTCCATAGAAAATGGACTTTGGCGTTTGTGAGCTCTTTTTTAGGAACAGTCGTTTTCCTTCTCAAAAAATGAAGCAGATAATCACTTTTCTTCAATCAGTAAGGAGAGCTCTGTACGTGAGTGGTTTCAATCAAATGAGGAATTTTCTTCCTTGGTGATTTAAACTACAGGTGAGTCCAAGCTGAAATGTTGGATCCTAAACCTATGACTCTGGGAGAGGTTTTTGGATTTCTACAGGTGTTTAGTTGACACTACCAGGGGAGTGGCTGTCTTAGCTTATTCTTGTTAGTCTAGCAAAAAAACCCTGAATCTGAAGTGAGAGCCACAGAGTGGTATTGTCATAGTTGCCCAAAATTGTTGTTACCTTTTCAACTGTAACACAGGCAGAAATCACATTGCCTAGTTAGAAGTCCATTTTTGAAATCCATTTTCCAGATGATAACCAGGATAACCAGGGCTGCAGCGAGGTCTGAAGGACTGAGCAGGGGTCAGTGGCAGAACCAGTACTGACCCTGGATTGTCTGTGTTGCAGTATTTAATTCTAGACTCCACCATTTAGGTCACTGAGCTGCATTTTAAATTTATAGCTTTCTCTAGCCTCAACAGGCTCCCATGTCTTCTGAGTGTGGAGGAAACAGCATTTTTAAGAAAAATCTTATTTCCTCTCATTAACCCTGAATGTTTTTAGAATGTGGTATGTTGGAGGCTTCCAATAGAAGTTCTTCTTCAACCTTTTGTATTATCAGATAACAGACCAAAGCCAAGCAAAGGAAAAGGATATGGCAAATTAAATTACATGGCAATTCTGAACATTTTAGGTATGCCATCCTTGTCTCCAGTTATGCAGACAAGATTGTCCCACATACATCGAACTATCAGGTTTTCAGGGATGGGACTCTCTCATTAGAACACTGTTTAGTGTGCCAGCGTTTTGTTTCTGAGCCAGACACAGAGAATACTTGAATCTGACTATTATGTTTGTCTGGGCAAAGAGACACCTCATGTAGTCTCTTTGGTAGCACTGCAAAGCCTCCACTTGGGATGCATACACTGAGGGTGGCTTAGCCTGCCCTCCCCCCCATGGGGTATGTATGGATCCTGGATGCATTTGCACGTGCTTACACCGAGCCGTTCTGGCAGTTTTTTATTTTGTACCATCACTGTTGATTTTCCAGGCCCCAAGAGGGATAGCTCCATGGGTGAAGGAAAGCTGATAGTCTTCCTGCTTTATAGCAGGTACTTGAATATATGTATTTAACCACTGCTGAGTCAGAGACATGAAAATTTTCAGTGTTGTGTGAGAAAATACTTTGAGCAGTGAGGATCATGGTCATGTAGTTGTCACATCTGTACTGGCTGCACATCTACAGAAAGCTCTCTTAATCCCTGAGAGCCATCTGCCATCCATTTGCTGGGGAGTGCTGGAACCTCTGTCCCAGTTGGTGAGCTCCTATTGAAGGTTCAATTTGTCAGTGCATCCTTCAGCTCACCAAGGGCCTGTGCTTGGAGAACAGGGCAGGCACAGTGTTGCACCCCAGCATGGGTGTGTGCTTCCCAAAGGTTTCCAGAGCTGTTTCCTGTTGTGTGATCCTGTGTGTCAGGCATATCCTCTGTGTTAATTGCTGGAGGAGAGGAAACAAGGAGTCTCCAAGTGCTAAAGTTAGAAGCACGTTCTCTCAAATTGCTCAGAAATGTAGAGGATGTTCCCACGGTACTGCTGCTTCTCATCTTCCACCCTCCTGAGACAGATCAGAAAATACAGAGCTGTCTTCACCATTTTCACTCTCTTTTCTCCAGCTTTTAAATGTCAAATCTATGTTCCCATATTGTCTTCAGGCTCCAGCTGTGTTGGTGTTACTGCCCTCTTAGGTCAGCTGCTCATCAGGTGGTGTGAATGCGCCCCACTGTTTTGGTGCAGATAAGCTGCAGTGGAGTATCTACTGTTTCATCTCAAGTTAAATGACCTTTCTGCTTCAGCTCTCTGTTTGTTTCTGAGGTATGGCTTTGCTGATCCCACTGCAATGGGAGCTTATGTTGAGTTCCTTGACTCCCTGACTCCTTTCCTGGAAAGCAGTAGCTCTGCAAGCAGTTCTTTAGCTTTCCAGGATGCATTCTTGTCTCTAGATGAATGATCTTCCCCCAACATTTGACTAAATTAACTGTAGTTTTTTGAATAGAACCAGAATATAAAGAAGTCTGGAGCACACTGTACATGCTTGGACTTTGAGTACCAATTGAATACATCCCTTATTAAATGCAGCTCCTACTTTCTTTGCATTCCTTACCTTGTCCCTTTTTTTGGCTTTGGTCACAATCTTTTCCTCAAGAACTGAGTGTATGATCAAATTCAAACAGTTAATACCTGTGGACCCAAGAGTTACTATTCCAGCTAAGAGTCCAGCTCCATGTTCCAGGATCCTCTTTGGCATAGCTTAGCTCTGCAAGTGTTCTCTCTTGTCACTCTTTGTCAGATGTCACTTGTCACCCCTATCACCTCAGGGCCATTGGGGTCAGACAGCTCACATGCTGTGAGGAGAGCAGAGCTCAAATGCTGCAGTGCTCAAGAGTGCACCTTTGAGATGGGCTGAAGCAAAACTGTCAGGGAAACAGAGATCTGGTAAATGTGCAGATTTGAGAGATGTCTGTCTCCCCTCTCCATATTGATGAGTTTAGCTTTAAATTCTGTAGCACCACTGTGACTGACATTTTCAGCAGTGCCACAACACTGTTGGTAAGGCAAGAATTTCTTTAGGAGCTGGACGTGAAGAGTTTTCCCTTCCCTAAACTGACATTGAGCATACCCGGCAGAGAGACCTCACAGGAGTCTCGCTGTTAATGCAACCAGAACTGGAACAGATAGGACATACGTGTGAATCAATTCCTGACTTCCCCATGCATGTCTTTATACTCTCCCATTTCAGCAGTGTGGTGGAAACAGATAGTATCCTGAAGCTTTTCCTTCTGCTTTAGCATAAAACACACAAGATACTGTAGAGATCAAATCAGAAATGCATATGAGCATATTTTATGCACACTCTAACTTGATCATCTCCCTAGGTAGGAGGCATTTAAAATTATCCCAGTACATTCAGAAGCACTAATGCAACAGTTAAAGGAGTTGATTGTAGCAGTTTCTTGAAAGGTTAAGTGTAGCTTAGTGTTTTTGGTGCTGGCCTAGGACTGGGGAGCTGAGGTTCTGTTTCTGACTCTGCTATCAGTTTTTCCTGTGCAGTTTCCCTGTTTGTATATAAAGACTTATCTCCTTCTGGAGAGCTTTAAAGCCAGATAAGGAATGTCATGGGAGAGTTGTAATAATAAAGAAATGGCTTGGTTCTAGAAAACAATCTGGAATTTTAAATTTTTGTACTACTATCTAAGCAGTCTCCTGTTCTTTCTTGCCTGAGGGGTCTCTGTTAGGAGTGGGTCTTCAGCCTATGGGAGGCTTTTCAAACAGGCAATGTAAGTCAGACCAAGCCCTGAACAGAGGGGCAAGTGTGCAGCTTGATAGACCCCAGGCCCTGTTGCAGTTAATAGGACACTGCTGCCATAAGCAGTTTGTGGGATGGATGGATGCCTAATTAAAGACTACAGGCAATAAGTGAGCATTGCAGTAGCAGAGAAATGGAGAGGTAACTGGAATAAATGGGAGTGGCTGAGCAGTCCAGATTGCTCACAACTGGATTCTGGTTTCACTTAGGAAAAAAAATCAGCTCTCTATGCATGCACTTCTGCTTCCATTTAAAACTAAAACTATTTTTTAAACCTATGTTTATCTTCAGAAACCTGTTTCTGCCTGTTTTCATTTAGTTTTTTAAATTACTAGTTTAACCCAGTAGGACTTACCATGGATTTTCTTAGGGGGAAGAAATGGATTCTGCAATTTCAAGCCAATAATGATCTGTCCGTGTATAACATGAAAGAAAGAAATGGAAGGAATTTTTTGACAAGGAACAGACGTCTCTGTAAACTAATCTATTCTAAGCCAACTGTGGAGAGATTTAGCTTTCTGGTGTTTCCCATGGAAGCATATTTAACTCGGTGCTGAGTAGTTTCAGGTCACTTGATGGGATGTAATTAGCAATAGGTAATGAACTGGTGAGCCCACTGCTGGTCTTGCCAGGGAAATGTTTAGGACTCTGCAAAACGTCCTTTGTACATCACATGCAATAATTGGATCTATTAAGACATTTCTCCTCAGCTCACAAGATGCATTTGATGCACATATACATGTGATGTGTATATGGGGCATGGTGCAGCCACAGGAGAATATGACCACATCAAAATTGGTGCTTCACTAACAATTCACTAAAAAAAACAAGGTTTTAAAAGCTGCCAGCACTATTCCCATGGATGGCCTAGAGAGGAGAAGCTGCCAGGGTAGGATGGGAAGCAGAGAACCTGGTGTAAAAAAGAGCTCTGTGTGTGTGGAGGGCAAAAAGTCTGAGGTAAGTGATACAAAACCCCTCTGTGAGTACTCAGGGATTGCCTGATCCTGCCCATCATTAGAGGGAGAAGCTCCGTGGGAGAGCAGATGTCTTCTCCAGATCTAGTCACTGGAGTTTGGAAAGGATCTCAGGGAAATCCGCTTTATACTCAAAAGCACATGTTTTCTGAAATGCATTCTGACTGTGCATGTTCAGCACTAGCAATAATTTAGGCCCCAATCCAATACCCACAGAAGTAATGGGTGTCTTTCCGTTAACTTCTTTTTAATAGACCAGGCCCATAAAGAGAAGACAAGCATATTTTTAAGAGCCTGCTAATCTGTGGAGCATGTGTTACTTTGAGTGAAATCCCCCAGCACACTGTGAATGGAACGTTTCCAAAAAAAAAAAAAAAAAAAAAAAAAAAAGAGTAAATATCCGTTTGTGGAAGCTAAGAAACTGCAATGGCTGAAAAAGGAAAGGTCAGCTGCATTCCAGTCTGAAAACTGACAATCTTCGTAATTATGAATGTGCTTTTTCCATGTGTGGGAATTGTGAAGATACCTCAATATTAATTTTATAGGGAAGAAATCAGCAAGCAATCCATCCAAACAAAACCCAAACCTCCTCACTTTACCTCAAAATAAATTGCATGGTTTTGTAACTTTATTTCATATTGTTTTCATAACTCTATTGTGTATTTATTTTTCTTTTTAAAGCAGAACAGCCTCTGAGTGTCTAGCCTGATTTTCTGTAAAACTTCAGAACATGGAATTTCATGTGTTAATTCTGGCATTTAATCCAATCATATATGACTGTGTTAGAACATACCTATAGTAGGGAGAAATTAAAACTTTTACACCTAAGAAATTGACAGTCTATGGCATCCCATGTTGAAGGAATAGGTAAAGAGTAAAATGTCTGCTTTTTCGAGTTTACTTGTCTAATTTCACCTTCTAGTGCTTTGATGTGCCAAATTAAAGAACTGCCTAGGACCAGATACTGTGCAGGTACTTACAGACTGTGATCAAATTTTCTCTTAACCTGCTCTTTGATAAGCTAACATGATTGAATTCTCTAAATCTCCCACAGAAAAATGTTTTCCAGACCATAAGTCATTCTTGGCCATTTGTTTGATACTGTTGCACCAGTGTAAAATTGAAGGCGTCCAGTGGAGAATCAAGCTCTGTGCTTCATTTATTTTGTAGAGGCTCCTGTTCTTTGAAAAATACTAGGCTTTAAAAACCTTCCAAAATGTGACCAGCTCTTTATTTTTGCCAAGGAAAAACTGACAGTTATCTAGAAGCATCTTCCCTTGTGTAAATTCACAATTTTAAGTATTTGCACACTGGCAAATGTTTCAGAGGGGCAGTTATGGTGAAGTAATATTCACTGAGCCTGTGGGGTGCTTGAAAACCTCTGAAAGAACCAGAAAATGTTATGGTTGGACCAGTGTGGTATGAAAGCAAATATGATGTTTTTATCAGCTAGGTAAGTGAATCATCTGTCTTGATGATCCTGTTGCTGATGAAATCAGAAGGGAGTCCTTCTCTGACTCCCATGGAAGGAAAAGAGTATCCAGCCACTGTCACCTCCTTGGAGGCTGTACCTGCTCAGTCCAGCCATCTCCATTCTGTGACAACTGCACTTCTTGGGAAGTCCAAGCACTAAAGTATTACTGTGCTATCAGTAAGTACTGAATTTTTGCTGAGATCTGGCTGCAGATTTTGCTGGCCCAGACAGAAAGAAGTCCCTTGATGTTTGATAAGTGTTCCAGTAAAGAAGGAAAGTTGCCTCTTGTTTGCAGTAGTACAGGATCAAAACTGACAGCCATCAAAACCATCAGAGCTTAGAAGTTCTCCTCTGTGTCATTCAGTAGACATAGCACTCTAAAGCCCTGTTTCTCTTCGTGTCTGCCTCTGACAGCAGGCAGCTGCAGATGCTCAGGGCAGAATCGATGCAGAATCACTGTACCAGTGTATAAAGAATTCATCCCTAGAAAGCCCTCCCTGCATCCAGGGGTGATGTCTTCTTTAGTGCTCCTACCCTAACCCTTTTTTAAGTTACACTGTTTGAGCTAATCTTCACCAGAAGATAAATCTACAGGATTTATCTATTTCCTAGCTCATGACAGTGTTAGATTTAGGAATACAGGTTTTTTCAACCCACCTGTAGAGATGGTGGTTAAAGTTTTAAGTCCTTTTTGTCTAAACTGTGCCATTTGGTGTATGGCTTGGAAGCTTATGTCTTCTAGATGAGGAGATGGATTGAGGGATTAAGGGATTAAGGTTTAGCCAAAGAAACATAATATGTGTCCTCACATATATATTTAAAAGTGGAAAGTAGGTTCTGAAAGGAAACTCAGATCCCTTATCTGACTCTAATTAAAGGCAAAAGTACAGTGTACGAAAGTTTGCTTTTTATTTCCTGGCTGTACAAAGAAATAATTCATGTGATGTTGGGGAAGTTATACCTGGTTGATAACCAAGTAAATGACAGCAAAAGCTAGCAGTGAACCTCCTTCTCCTATAGTCAGGTTCCCCAGAGGCTGTAGTTAAAAAACTTCCTGGGACTACAAGCAGTCAGTGAGAGCTGAATGCATTCAGGGTGTTCAGGGTGTTAAAACTTATATACCAAAAGCATAAGGAATTTGGTCAAGTATTTAAGATAAGGTATAATCATCTGTGCTCAAACAAGTTTAAATTCTTCCCCTGTAGGCAGGAAGCTGCAATGCATAACACGTACATGAACACTGTCAATATCCAGCTACTACAATTAGTACAACTGTAGCTGAAGTTGCATTGATCCTGAATGAAGAATTCCTGTTTATGGCTGGCAGAGGCAGCTTGCCTGCAAGATCCACTGGGGTTGGCACATTAAGCACTTGTCAGCCTAAATGCATGAACTTCAGCCTCTTTTGCTCTGCTTAGGTCTGCTTATATTTCAGATAAACCACCAGCAGTTTGATGTTTATAGTGGAATGCAATCTGAAAATCAATGTTCCCTTGTCTGCTTTTGCTATTGTGCTCCGTTGCTCTTTGTGGTGTTATGTTATTAAAATTACATCAGGTGTGTGGCTGTATTGTTTGATTTGGTAGTTGAAACACAGATAACACTTGGATTATTGGGTCAGACGTATTTATTATCTGTTCAGAGAGGCTGGATATCTGATGTGAATTTCTGGAAGTGTCTGAGTCAATTTTGCAAGACGAGGACAGCTTCCCCATCATTGGCTGCCGTGTGCAGACAATCCTCTGGCTGCCGCTTACCTTTCTGTTATCGTCTGCTCCACTGGAGTGTAATGAGCGTGTATATTGGAAATTGCTCGTTGTCTGTGTGGTGGGAGGCAAAAACCTGTAGATGGAATCCAGCATCCACTGATTTCCAGCCAGAGGAAGAAGGGAATGGATGCTTCTTGAACCTTTGTACATGCTGTGTGGGGCTGGCACTTGGCTTTGAGCTCAGACACTTCTGTCTGCACTTACTGAGGGTCAAGGGAGTGGCATGTGTTGATACAGGAGAATGGCTCCAGTGAGCAGGACAGTCATGAGCACTGAACAACTGGGTGTGTTACAATGACGTCCTGTGACACCTGTCTCACTGTTACCTTTCTGCCATGTCCACGCTGCACTCACTCAGTGTCTGCGGATGCAGCCACTCTCTCACTGGGTGTGTGCCTCGGGCCAGGTGGGGCAGCACCTCCCTCTGTTAGGCAGGAGCTCCAGCTGTGGGCAGCAGCAGATGGTTTGCCACGGAACACAGCTCACATCAGGCACAACAGCATTTCTCAGAAATGCCCAGGTGAGCCTGGGAGGTGCTTATTTAGCAATGCAGAGGCAGGTGACGACACCAGGGTGATGCTTTTTTGGGTTAATTAGTCTTCCTTGGAAGCAGGTTGCATCAGCTTGGCAGTGTGGTTACATTGCTCCCAGGTGCCAAACAGAAAGTGATTATGTTTCTCTCAAGGCTCAGCGTAGCTTGTCGAGAGCTGTCTTGGGTGTCTGCCCAGCAGTGCACTCCCGACGCCTACTCCTGGAGATGGCGGCAAGTTTAAACATCTTTGCACAGTGAAGAGAAGGGAATCATCCAAACCAGCTTCACAGTGTGTGGCTAGACTTGTGCAAAGGAGTCTCAGCCAGGATGAAAAATTTGGCCTCACTTTGGAAGCTGAGTAATGGAGAAGTACATGTGTGCTTGGTGGCCCAGTTTATAGGAGCCAACACATGAAAAATCCCCAGCCCCTTCCCTCTCTTCAGTCCTCAGTTCACAGGCAAAATCCTGCAGGTTCAGAGAGACTTCAAATGGTTGAATCCCTTACAAACTCACATTCAGCTACCTTTCCCGCCCCAAGAGCCAGCTCACTGCTCAGCCTTTTCTTTTAGGAAGATGCAGAGTTGTCCTGCACCTCAACTTCTTCACTCAGGTGCCTGCAAGCTGGAGAGGGGAGGAACAGTGCCTTCCAAGTGAGGAGGTGTACTTGGCCAGCAGCTGCTGAACTTCCCTATCAGGACCTGACACTAAACAGACATAAAACATTGAACCCAGGTTCACCTGAAGTCTTAAAAATACTTTACAAAGCTGTATGCATATTACTTACTAAAACAGATTGCACCTGGCCAGCCCTTGCAGCTGTACCTCAAAGGGATGTACACAGAGAGGAGGGAGGGCAAAAGGGAGCTGGGGAGAGATTTCTCATTAGATTGTTATCTAGGAGATGATGCTTGGCTCAGCAAGCCTGTTGCTCCCAATGTTATAGTTGAGAGTTTATTTTTTTGCTGCCACTGTAAATGGCTTCTGGCTCTTGAGTCTAACTTGTCAAATCTTCTCCCTAGGATCAGGTATAACCTTTGTCATACACTTATTTGGCTCTTCTCTGGCAAGATCCAGTTTGCAGGGCAGCTCTTTTTGTCTCAATCAGCTCAGCAGGAGGGACCTACCTTCTTATGGGTCCTGTTTATAGAGAGCTGTCAATATCAGCTGGGGTCAATCCATACTTCACACTCTTGTCCACCTGGGACTTTGAGGTCTCTCACATGCTTCCTTCAAGATTTTGTTTCCTTCTTAGTCAATTCCACCCTTGGGCCTGCATACAAATTTTTAATGATTCTTTCCTTCTCTGCTAGCTCAGTTCAGTTCTCCTCAAAACTAGTTTGGTAAAAACAACAAGCTCTTTGTATCTTGTGGTGTTACCACTTGCCTCTGGGCAGCTGCAGCTCTGACTGCCCCTGGGAGCTCTCTGTGTTGAAGGAGAAGCTCAGGCTGCCATATTCCTGTCTGCAGGTGCCAGTGGTACTAAAAAACAGAGGCTCACACATGTCTAGGGGAGCCCAGATGTTGCTCTCCCTCAGGAGAGGGAATAACTGGTGCTATCAGCCCAGTGCCTATTAGAGTGCCATACACCGCAGTGGATATTTCCATAAGCAGCATTGCCTGAATTCATTTTGATCTACCTTGGTTCTGGATTAAGCTTTTGCAGAGTCCCAGTTTTCTTTTTGTGAATTCAAATTTCCAAAGCAAAGGGAACACATGGAGTGGAAGATACTGCAGATGTCAGAGATTCAGGCTACAAAATTATAGGATAACTTATTTTTCTCAGTATGTGGTTCAGCAGCAACTAGGCATCCAGGTATTTAATTTTAAACTATTAACACATAACATGGATTTGCAGCTCTATTTTCAGTGCAAATATTTTATAAAATATTGAAATTTAACACAGCTCTATATTCCTTGTTACAGGATAGTTAAACCTATAATGGCAGTTTCTTTCTTTATCAAATCCTGTAGAATCCTATTAGCCGTTGAGCTATAAAATCCAATTGGCCTTTTTCCTGTAAGATCAGCTGAGAAGATGTGATATAAATTCAAAATATTAGCACAGACTTTAGCCTAGGGCAAACACTGTTCTCTGCAAGGATATAGGGCCTTCACCATACTTACACTAATATTTGTGACATACCCTTTACCCTCAGTTTGAGACTTTGCTTTCCCAATCAACAAACCTGTCAGCTTGAGACTTATTTGATGAAGCAGTGGAAGCATCCTGCTGTGAAAGTAAGCACAGCATTCAAGGGTCATTTGAAGTCCAGCTGACCAAGTCCTTTCTTTAAGACCACTTGAAGAGGGAAGGGAAATTGGAAAAAAAACTCTCTGAGGAGAAACAGAAAATTACACCAAAGGAGCAATTTGAATGAGAATATTATGTAGCTGCCCGAAGTGGTGGAAAAAGATGACCACACAAGGTTAATTGCATCTGCAAAGTCTTTTCACATTTAAAGAAGAAAAATGTTAAATCTTACACATTTTCTTGTTTGCCAAGTCCATTAGTAAGCTTCTTAAGCTGGCATTTAGTGCTGTGAACTCTTTCAGGCCATAATCATGTTACAGGTGTGGTCAGGGTGGCCCACCAGACACTTGTGTTGCCCGTGGGAGAGGGAAGAACCTGTGCTGTAACCACCATACTGAACAGGGGTTCAGAAATTGTTCTGCCACAGCTGGAACCAGTAAACATGGCTGGGGCTGGGTCCAAACCAGCAGAGCACTCAAAGAGCTCTGTGGCTGCAACCCCCATGGCCCTCAGACCGAGAAAGATCTCCTTACATGAAGGATTTGCTTGTAAAGGACCTCTGTGGAGACTGAGCATGTAATGAGATCTGGGGAGCTGGTGCAGATTGAGCAGAGCTTTTCAGCTTTGTCTCAGAGCTGGCCATGCAGGATCCATGTTGACTGACAGTAGTGAAGTGTCTTTATGATTTTCATTTTGCTGTTGTTGTTTTCTATTACCTGGGATATTCCAACTTCTTGTTACTTTGGATAGCAGCATGCAGAGGGTATATGTGATCTGTTTTTTTCACATAGCTAGAACATAGGAATTTAACACACACCTTAAAATTGGCATTCATTATACCAATAAAAACAGCAATTAACCTGCTACCCTTGTCTGAGGTTGACAAAACAAGGAATTAAAGTTGTTGCCCGGCAAAATCAGATCTTTTACTTTCTCTCAGAAATAGGAAAGTTTTAAAGGCAATTCACTTGAGATCATGAGAAAAACTAACCATCCAGGGGCTTGAACCAAGGAACTTGAAAACACATTAATGGCTTTATTGCTAAAAATCTTGTCTTTCCATTACATTAAGGTATAGATAAAATATGTAAAAAGAAACTTACATTGCCAAGCTTCTTGCTTAGTGAGTTTAGTAGCATAAACAAGCACCTCTACTTCATGCTGCAGGTGAGGTTTGGATTGTACACACCCAGTAGGAAGCAACTTGAGGGTCAGAGATGATTCTTGTGTGAGACTTCTTTGGCAGGATGTGAGTCAGCAACAGGTCTTGTCTAAAAGACATGACTGGAGGGGGTGAGTTGGGCCATTTTCAGTTACCAGCAGGACAGAAAACCCCACTTCTCAGTAGTGTGTAGTCACAGCCTCGGGCACGGTGTGGCCTTGCCAGGTCTTGTATAGGAAATTATATTTGAACAGGTCTGGTCCTAAAGAAAGACTCTTTAAAGGTGTTGGCAGATGATGACATGGATGAGAGAGTTGTTCCTGATGAATTGGTCAGGCATGGTGTCACTAGTCCCCCCCCAAAAGATATAAAATAAAGTTTCTGACATTTGAAATCATTAATTATCCTTTAGCATTTTTCAAAAGTGAAGAGGTCCTTGTTCCATTTTGCATGGTTATTTCATGGCAGATATAATAGAATAAGAATTCAGTAGGATTTTCTTCCCTGTACCGTTTAACAGCAAGTGTGTATTAAGCAGTGGCCACAGTGATCTCTAGCTCCAATACATCCTCTTTTTCATACACGAGGCCTGAATTAATTCAGTGTAGAATTGTGGCCATAGTGTATAAGACACCATTATATCCTTCCAAGGAAAGTACTGTAGAAATTCAAGATCAGTATTTTAAAACACCCTCCAGGTCTGGACTCCTGCCTTAAACTCTATCTGAAAATAAGCAGAAGTGCCAGACACTGCCTGTTTTGCCCTGCCGCTGGCCCCCTGCCTTCAGAGCAAATTAGGAACAAATGTGGAACTCACAGGCCTGCTTAAGCACTCCAGCAAGTTTAAAAGCAAACACGATGATAAAAAAATCAACAACCTTTTCATCGTTTTAACTCTCTCTGACTCGTTAGTAATGATGGAGATGTATTATGTAAAATAGAAATGTAATATATTTTCATTTCTTCATGATACTCTTTATAGTTAGTAAAGGAGTAATGGGGTAATTGAGGGGAACTATTCATATATTGTTGGAAGAGATGAACGAACTTTTTCCTCACTGATATCTCCTCCTGTGAGAGAAAACACATTCCTTCTCTTATGATATTGTGACTTGTGTCACGCTTCACTTCTGAGAGTGTTTGTTAATTGGCACCTCTCAGATGAGCCTGTCTGTCAAAATCACATGTAGAACCTCAATGCATAGTGTAACAAAATACTCCCAGTATTTGAAAGGAATCCAGATTTAATATCATATTCTATAAATAAAGACTCCTTGTTGATATGAGATTGATGTGATATGCCTTTAATCATAAAAATGAAAAGTCGTCTGTGCATTTTCTTTCTAATGTTGAAGCTTTCAGATCCCAGATCAAGACAGAACTTGGATCCACGAATAAGTGCCACTGAAATCAATGACTCCTAAACATATGCTGAATTTTAAGTAAATGCTTCTTAAATGCTTAAAAGTGAGGCCCCACCTTTCTTAAAATTCATTAGATTTCATTTTTAGACTTTATTGGTGCTCTAATTTCTGTGGATTTGGAAATGTCCCTAAAAATGGGGATAGACTATATAGTTTCCACAATACTGCTTTGGCCACCGTCCTGCAGCCACATCCAAAGAGTGCAAACTATTTTCATAGGAACAGAGATTTCCTGGATGCTATACAAATCTATAATCCCCTGTCTTCACTTGTAGCAAGCTAAACTTACATCCAAGAACAGATGATCATGCAACCAAGTTTGTGGAAAAAATCATTGACATTGGAGGAAGGGCTCTCTATTAGCATGTTGCATTTCCCAAGTGAATTACATTGTCTGGTCTCATGTCCTGTGTTCCATATTAGCAGCTCTGGAGGTTGCAGGTATGTTTGAACCTCTTGTTTAGTGATAATGACTGAAATAATTAAACACAGTGAATCTCAGCTAAAGCCTGTGGGGTCAGTGAAAAGGTCCTTACTGACTGGACTTTTGATAATACCCTTGTTTTCTGTTCAGATCAAACACTGAAGTAGGAACTGAGTTTATGAGAAAGTGTCCAGCACTTCATGCTGAATACAGGTGTGAGTTTGGAGTCCTTTTCCTGGGAGGTAGAGATCTGTGGATATTGCAAAGAGAAGTGCTTGTGTGTACAAACGTGGGAAGGCTGGAGAAGCATGTGGCTGAGCATAAAAATGAAGGATAAAGTGCTTTCCTTGCGCTGATGAGAGCGAACACACAGACAGAAATGCACACAGACAGAATGAGCCCTTTCATGCGGGGAGTGATGATTTACTGATGTGCTGACTGCATACCAAGAGCAGCTGTGACAGGAGCAAGGCTCTGCCCCGTGGGAGACTGGGGGCAGACACCCAAACACCTCAAGTCCTGTTTTCTTCCTTACACCAATATTGTTCCACTGACTGCATGAATTTACTGCTGACCTATACCAGTATGAGTGTTACGATTTAAACCCCTTCTTATCTTCTCTTCCCTCTGTTTCCAAGTTGGTGTAAAAGGCAGCAGTTTGCATGGCTGTCAGTATAATGTGCTTTGCTTAGGTGTGGTGGCCCAGATATGGGCCTATTTCCTTTAGTACTGATGATCACTTATGTTGCTGTAGACACCACTGGGTCCCATTCTGCTGGTTATTGCAGCGACTGAGGAAGAGGCAATCCCTTTGCCAGATCAAGGGCCTGAATCTGATTTCATGTCCTCCGTGACAGGTTAAATAGGTTGAAGTCAATGGAGTCTTGCAGGGTGAGAGGAAAACGGAGCATCCAGAGTGATGGATCTACCTACTTAAGGAGTTTTTATGGCTCCCAGAGCTGTGATGTTTGAATGCCTCACAAACTTAAAGACCACTCCTGTGAGAGATGGAAGCACTGTCATCTCTGCCTAACAGCTGGGGAACTGAGATACAGTGAGATGAAATACCTTGGCCAAGGTCACTGTGGAAATCTGTGACAGAGCAAGGTCTGCCAAATTAAACCTTGCCAGGTTTCAAGCTGGTATGTGGACAACTGGGCCAGCTTTCCTTGTGGCATGAGGTGAATGGGCTGTTCCTGCCTTCTGTCCCCCTCTGCCCCTTCTTCTCTTTCTTGAGTTGTGATGGTGGGAGCTGCCTACCTGCAGGCCATTGAAAAGGATCAGGCAAAGCGCAGCCTCTGAGATGCTCTCCACAGCACAGGTTGGCTGAGGTCCCCTGAGGTGCAGGCAGAGGATGGATTCCTGTTTCCCAGGAGTGTGGGAATCTGGGGTCAGCGCACCAGCAGCCTGCTCATTACCAGGGTCTGAACTGTAGCACCTTTCCCTCTCACATTTCTGTTATTTAGGGTGACTAATCATAATAACAAATTGATTAAGGTTAACTGGATAAAGTCATCTAAGTCATATTTACTGTTAAACTAACTGCCCAGGGAGGTGAATTAATGATCTTTACAGAAACCTTTTATGGTTATTTGACCACAAGGTGCGATCTGGTTTGATCTTTTATGCAACATAAATCAGTTTAATGGTTAAATCTGTGCAGCTAGCTGTTGAATTTAAATGAGGGCTTTTTAAATGAAGTATGATGCTTTTTCACACACAGAGGGACATTGAGCAGGTGTATATTGCAATTAAATGGGAAAACTTACAATTAGATAATGTTAAGTTTGTGACACTGGCTGACAGAAGCCCAGAGATTCATGGTGAAGGTCCATGATCAATCATTAATCCCTGCCACTGCGGAAGAAGTAAAATTGCAAATGGTTTCAGCTGAGGTCAAAGCAGTGTGGGAGAGTGATGAGAGTGATGCAGGTCGTGTAGCGGATGCCTGATATCAGCCATTCATTTCAATATCCTTGGGTTCAAATACTCTGTTGAGTTACAGATGGAAATTATTTGGTCTTCTGAGACAGCTCTCAGCCTTCTAGTATTTATGCTGTTTTGGTTAACACCCAGGAAGGTCTGGCAGAAGCCAAGGATCTGTTACAATAGGCAGCTACAAACATGTCCTGGGAGATGGCTTCAGATGGTTGCAGATTTTCCAGGATGGGAAAATGCTAAAAAGGCATTGGTAGCTCTCCCAGCCTTCCTGCACTTTAACACTGATTCTAAATTGCCTGATGTAGTCACAGCCTGTCCTCCCTCATTTAGACAGCAGCAATGTCTCTCCCAGGGGCTTGCTATTTAAATAGTGAATGCACTTTGGGAGGCAGAGGCTGACAGACCTGTGCCAGTGCACCCCAGGTCAACAACCCAGGTCTGAAAATGAAACCAGAGCTTCTGCCTGCTGGGTCTCCCATGAGTCCTGTTCTTCTCCCAGGGATGGAAAAAGGGATCAACTATTAGATAGGACAGCTTAGCCATGAGCTACTTCCCAGGGGATTTGCTGGACTTGAGAGCAGTCTGTTAGACACACCTGTTTGCTCAGGTGTTTCCTAAAGAAAGGGAGGAGTGTTTGGGATGTTGATTGAGCACTGGGAAAAAGCTGTTTGTATTTGGGAAGGCATGGAGAGGACTGAATGCTTCCTGTTTGACTTCTGTTCCGAGTGCTCCTATGTTAATGTTTTACTGGAGATATTAAAGAATAGGCAAACAGCTGAGATGGGTGGATGTAGGTGAAAGGATTCATAAATGCTCAGAGAGGGATTGTTCCAGGCAGAATAAGACACTTCTTTCCCATCCAAGTCAAAGTGGTTAATGGGGCATGGCCCTCCTAATCTTGTCTCCTTGTTGAGCAGATGGCAATTCCTTCGTTTTTCTTGTAGAGCTCGGTCTCATTAAGAGATTTGGCCAGGTCTTCCTGCACGTTCGCCCTCCCCGGTGTGATCAGGACAGGCAGCACAGCCATGTGTCCCCAATATTGAGCTGGGACTTGATCATCCAGTTACAGCCTTAATTCTTGTGTGTTCCCCATCCATGTCCCATCATGGAAAACAGATCTAGTAATGCAGAGTTCTATGTAAATACTGCTTTTAAGTATCTGGATGAAAATGACCGTGAAAGAGTTAAGCTCATAGCTGTGCCTTAAGTTTACTGCTTGAAGTAAGCACTTTCCATAAAAGATCTACCTGTGTGCAGGGTCAGAGTGTATCGTGGGCACTTCTTGGGTTACAGGTTTTTAGAACTGCCAGCCAGTTTGTTTTGTTCCTCTCTAGTGGTTTACCTGTGCTGAAGTTCTCTCCCAGTAAAGTTTTAACACTTACAGTAATCATTTACATCTTCAAAATGAGTTGACACAACAACTGAAGAGTTGTTAACAAAGAAATCAGTTTTGCCTTTTTGATTTTCAACTCACTTTCATAAAAACCCTACCTGATTATTGTAATAAATGCTGCTCATAGAACAAGGAAAGGAAAATTCTATGGATTTCTTTTTGCCTTCTTTTCCTGGTCAAAGTTGTGATTGACAAAGTTTTAATTCAGTTTTTTCTTTATTAACTGGTTTGAAACACAAAACAACAAGAAAAAGAAATTAGCTACATTCCCTCCAGCCTGCTTTTGCTGTGAATTTGCAGTATTGGAAATTGGAGGTGTTTGGATTCTAATGCTTTTACTTTTAGTTCATTACCTTTTTGTGTAGAACAAAATAAAAAGAATGTTACAAAAATTTGTGATTTTTTTGAGCCTTAAAAACAGAATGCAGAGGTTCAGGATAGTGCCTGAAACTGCTTCAGACATTTTGTATTGCATTAAAGTGCAAGTTGGTGCATTAAATCTCCCACCACTTTGGTGAGGTAAGTAAATATTATGATCCTATTTAACATATGCCTCAAGCCACATAAAAAACCAACTAGAGACTTGGCATCCTTGGAAGTAAATCATTAAAACTGCAGCTCATTAAATGAAGACTCAATTCAGTACAAAGAGAGGATGTTAGGACTGGAATTAGACAGGGTCATTGACCCATCTCCTGTCCACCAAACTGTGGTGTAATGACATAGTGACATACGAAAAACTGTACTGACAATTCTGATGGCGTTTCAGAATTATGATTGTTTCCCTATTTTTATATCAAAGCTCATAATTTCTGCTGTGCTTGGGCTTGTATAAAGGGTCATAACCAGCTTAGATCTGGCTGGCTTACACTCAGGGGGGTTCTTGCCTGGAGCCCTGGTACTGTATGAAGCTGGGTCTCAAAACAAAGTTTGAAATCTTGATTGGCTTCAAGTTCAGTCTATATCATGAAGAGCATAGGATTTCCACCAAAGTGCATAAGGAGGCTTGAATGCATGCAAAAAATTTTTGAAGCAGGAAGCAGGGCTGTTGTGGCAAGCTTGGAAAGTGGTTTTGTTTGGAAACAACCTATTTTCTGTAGAAAGGCAGTCTGAGGCTGGGCGGAGAATGTCAGATGCCAATTGCTTTGTTTCTTTACCACTTCACAGAGAAATTGGCTTATTTATTTTATTATCAGGACTTTCAGGATTCTGAAAATGAACATTATGATTGCCCTGTGCCAAGCCTGCACTTTATGTATATTTCAGGATGGAAATCAAATCAGAAATAATATAAATTTTATTTCATTTCCAGACTATTAAAGTTGGCTTGTTCGTGTCATTTTGATATGAAGTTTACATTTGAGAAACCTCCAGATATGGCAGCTAAATTCTTTCAGCAGAGAGAGTGAATAGTGGTCATCTGAAATATCTGGCCCTGACAAAAATTACTCAGGGTTGCATAGGTCAGTCTCTGCTCTGATTATATGACTTGATTTTCTTAATTTGATGTTTCAAGACTGATTTTAAAAATATGGTTGGCCTATTCTGCTGAAGAAGAGATGTAGTCACACATCAGCAGAGCCTTGCAATTTAGGAAGATCAAATGTATATTTCTTCTTTCTGTCCCATCTCTCAAGGAGGAAACCAAGAAGAAAAGGATTGTGTGGGCATCTTTCAAAACACTTGCAGAGTGTCAGCAGTTGCCTGCTTCTGTTGTGCTTTCAGGTTTGCCCTGGCAGAGTTGTCCAGTTAGAAATAAAAAATAGTGTTGGAGCCTGACTGTGGAACTCAAAGAAAGAGCTAGTTACTAAGCATTCAGCATTGCTCCCAATTAAAAGGGCTATAAAACACAAAGCAGATGTTCAGAGGGGATGCAGGCACTGTGAGAAGCAAAGCAAGTGAAGGTAAATCAGCTCTGCTTGCTCAAATGTCCACATCTGCACAACTCTGCCAGATATGCTGCAGAGAGGGAATGAGGAAGTGATCCAAACATTTCAGGAGCTGGACGCAGCTTGCAGCTGGGGGAAAAGAAATCTCTGGCTGTAGCATATCTTCATTAGTTGTCAAAAAACTTTGCCCACTTGACACTGCTGCTCCAAGTGCTCTGTTCTCACCTGGATATGCTGTAACTCTCATTTTCTGCTTGTGCTGCAGGAAGGGAACCAAGCAGCACTGCCACTTTCCCTGCTTCGCCCTTGAAAGGTGAAGCCACTCCATTAGAGGCAGAGAGGAAAGGCCTGTGTAAGGGCACTAGCACAGGACTTGGAGGATTCTGGTTTAATTCTTGCCTTTGCCACAGACTGCTGGTGTGACCCCAAACAACTTGGTTAATCTCCATGTCCTTTCAGTACTGCAGTTGTAGGGATAATCCTTCCCCAGCCTCTTCCTTCCCTGTTTTGCATATGAGCTGCTCGGGGCAATTGTGGTCTCAGCTTCTTTTGCCTAATGCAGTAATGGGACAGTAGGGCTCCATGGGTTGCAGGAAAAGTAGAACAAAAACCCAGGCCAGCCTGAGCTGATTCAGGCCTTGGACAGATGGAATCAGAGGGTGGAGAGCTGGTGCTTGCCAGATTTCTGAGAACTGTGCCCCATGGGTGTCTGCAGGAATGCCGCTCTGGGGAGAACTCTCACAGTTGTGCTGAATGTCTCTGTGTTGTGCTGGAGATGAGGACTCTGTGACACTGCAGTGCCACGTCAGCCACAAGGGATAATGAGGTGCTCTGCTGATAGGAGAAACTATGTGTGTGCTGGGCAAATTCCTGTGGGTCCAGATTCCAGAGCAGTTTCTAGGCAATAAAATTCTACTTGCAGTTTTTGTTTCATTTCCCAGGCCTGTGACTTGCTTTACTTACCTGAGGTTCACAGCACATCTGTTAAGGTTCAGAGGAGCCTAGAGGCTAAAATGGGATTTGTAACTCTGTAGGACAGACACCATTTGAGCTCAGCCTCATGCTGGAAACGACACCAAGAGACTGAGTTCTTACAGTGACAAGTCACTTCCAAGCTGGAACCTGAAACAGTTTGCCACAAGCCCCAGTGGCTGCATTTTAAATGGCCTCATGGTGCTAGGTCACCCTTACACATTGTACCTGTTACAACATCGTGAGGCTGTCAGTAACTCTCTGGTGAACCCTCCTGAAACAGAAGAGAGCTTTGCAGGGCAGCTGCTCCCCAAGACAAAGCAGACTACAGAGGGTAGGAGAAAACAAACAGCAGAGAGATGGCTGCTGGCCAGGTTTGATGATACAATTTTTAGGAAATTGTGAGGGTATAGAGAAGACTTCTGTTTTCCCTGACATGTTAATGATTCTTGTGGCTCCAAAGCATTTGAGTGGAGAGGCAGCATGAGAACCTCTATTCAGTTCTGCAGGAATAAATGGAAACCTTGTGATGCTGTGGGACAGCCCCAGCCCTCCTTTGCAGAGGAATCTGAGCAACAAACCAGAAGTGGCCCAAGCACATGTTGTGAGCCTGCAGACCCAGACCTACTGAAAAGCTCTTGAGCACGTTTTGAGTAAACTCAGAAGGGTTTGTGCATTTGATTTGGATCTGGCATTACTTCTGTCACAGCCTTGATTGGCAACATCCCTGCAGTGACTGGGACCCGAGCAGAGTGATTTACAAGGGAAGTTGCTATGTTAAATAAAAGTTACATAAGGAATATTTTACCCCCAGCTGCACACAGAAATGCCGCTGTAATGCCGTCAAGACACTGTGCTGACTTCAGAAACTGCCTGTGTGAAGTTCGAGTATCTTGTTTTTCTCCCCAGGCCTCATGGAGGGGCTTGGAGCTGTAGCTGTGCTCCTCTGCTGCCCATCCTCCCCTTGCAGCCAGCCGCAGCACGGGAGGCACGGGCATGCAGCCCTTGCAGTAAGGAGCCCTGCACCTCCCAGCACCAGTCATCCCCCACGCAGGGCAGTGTGGTTTGTAGGGGAATTACCCCATCTCGCCACACTTCTGGCTGCCTGGGTGCAAGTTGGCTCCAGCCTGGAGGCTGCAACTGGAGCCTTGGCATGGCACAGAGCTAAGTGCCTCCTCGGGACTTGTTAACAAACTTCCCTTTGATGCTCTTTGAAATACAGTTCTGTGGCTCCTGGTCTGCATCCAGAGAGCCCGGGGTGTGGGTAGACATGGTACGAGCGTGCACACCTGACCTGCAGGCGCGATCAGCAGCGTGCCAGAGCAAAGGCCTTGCGGGTCTGAAGGGCAGCTCTGCCACCGGGCTCGCTGGATTCTGACATCTGGCTGCCAGTCCCGCAAAGGACTGGAAGCGTGAGCCGGGAGCGTGAGCCGGGAGTGTGAGCTGGGAGTGTGAGCCGGGAGTGTGAGCTGGGAGCGTGAGCTGGGAGTGTGAGCCGGGAGAGTGAGCTGGGAGAGTGAGCCGGGAGCGTGAGCTGGGAGCGTGAGCTGGGAGCGTGAGCTGGGAGCGTGAGCCGGGAGCGTGAGCTGGGAGCGTGAGCTGGGAGCGTGAGCTGGGAGCGTGAGCCGGGAGTGTGAGCTGGGAGCGTGAGCCGGGAGTGTGAGCCGGGAGCGCAGCTGCCCTGTGCGGGAGTGGCTGAGCCTGGAGCAGTTTACAGCAGGCCCTTGTGCTGTTCCCTTCCTTGGGCCCCTTGCACTGTTTGCATGCTCATGACCCCCAGACCCTCTCCAGTGGGACTGCAAGCTATAACGTTTCAAATGAGAGAATGATGGCGGGGGGATAAAGAGGAGCAAGGGAAAGGCACCTAATACGATTTCAGAGAGCCCTCTGGCAGTCTGTCCGTGGGAGGCTGCCATGTATAATAAGGAAACGATTTGTCTGGGAATGATTCAGCATGTAAAATTCTCCCTCCCTGACCTCTTTCTAAGTCCCCAGCATGGGATTGCGGGAGGTTTCCAGCAGAGGAGAGCCGATAAGGCGCAATAGTTTTCATATGCTTGGAAGAGAGGTCAAAGTGTCCATGCTGAGGCAGCATTCTCACTGCCATGTGGGGCTGCGTGGAGCCCACATTTCACCTTTACTCCATGGAAGGAGGTGGATTTTGTCTTGCTTAGAGACACATTAACCATCAGGGAACTGTCCTTCCCAGCCAGCACTTGGGGCTGTCCTTCCCACAGCCTCTCCCTCTGCCCTGGGGACCATGGTGAGCAAAACCCCACCAGCAGCTGCAGAGTTCCTTCCCTGCTGATTTTCACGAGGCTGCCTCCACACTCTGAGCTGGCCCACTGGTATTTCACTGAGGTTTCCTTCCCTTTTGTGGGGGAACCACAAGGAGAGCTAGAGGCTGGAGCAGCTGCCCTGGGGGATCCTGGTACTAAGGGCTGGTTTTCAGCAGGGGAAGTTCCTGTGAATTTTTTGGAGCTTGCTCTAGATGTGAGGGTTGAGACATTCTTGCTTCTCAGGTTCTCTGAGAATTCTTTCTGTCCTGCACTATAAGCCTGATTTGCACAAATGATTACAAGACTGCTGTTTCTTGGCATTTGGATGGTATAGGTTGTCAGGCTCTCCCATCAAGAGGAGAAGAGGAGAGACAGCAAGAAAGTAAACTCAGCCACCCTGAGTTTGCAAATGCTGACTTTTAAAGTAGTAGCCACCTGTGTGTGCTTCTCTGTACCCTAATATGCACCCTGACATTTGCAATCTTCTTTCATTGAAATCTTTATTTTCTCTTGGGGTGGGATCTTCTTTTGCTGCTTGCTCTCTGCAGTAAGTTATACTAATTAAAAAAAGATATAGAGTGTGAGCAGATCAAAATGGGCAGCCTGAGGGGGCTGCGGGTCCCTGCCTGCTGCCACTGTCATGTGGGGAAGGAGCAGCTGTGCTTCTGAGTAGTTCCCTTCCAGAGCAGTGCAGCTGTGTCCAGACCTACCGTTGTTCCTTTCCTTTTCATTAGCTGTATGTAGAGATGGCCAAGATTCCTGACTCTACAAGTTCTGGGCAGTCCAAATTCTCCGTGTGGCTGAAGGCCATGACATACATACAGCACGCCTTGGGGAACTGGAGGGGGAGCTGAGCCTCGTTCAGAGATGGGAGAAGAGACAAGATCTGCAAAGGTGTGACCATCCCGCTGTGGGACGCGGCTGGACTGGGCATGCAAAGGGGTTTCAGGGTGAGAAATGACCTGCAGCACTGACTTATGCTTATACCTGCTGCACTGCTGGCAGTGTAACCGGCTCAGCCTGGGGGCTGGGTTTAAAATAGTTCTGAGTGTGCAGCTCAGAAGCTGCCTGTGGGCACCACAGGCTTAGTGAATTCACAGGGTACAAAGCCAAGGTGAATGAGGCACCCAGTGTTAGCCCACAGCAAGGCTGATGCTCAGCAGTGAGGGAGATGTCAGAAATTCAAACCAGGGTTTATGAATTCACCTTCTGAATGCTTGGCTCTCTGGGTCCATCAGAGATACCAGCATGGGCTGCAAGTGAGATAACTCTTTTCTCTGTTATTAGGTGATATCTATTAGTGGACACCTCCGTTTCTGTTCTGTTCCTGGTGGGGACATTTTGGCCAGAAGCAGTTTCCAATCTGGCAAGCACAGCAAAAATATTACAGGAAGGGAGAGAAGTCCAGATCCATTGAGGAAATATTTTTATTCTCTTTTTCTTGCTGGTTTGAAAATAGCCCCTAAGTAGGATATGTCAGCCAGGAACTGAATTGTTTCAAGTTCCCTCTTCATATGTATCAGCTAGTCCAACAAGTCCACTCTGGACTGCTGTCTCTTTTCTGATTTTGATGGGAATTTTAGGAAAATTAGCCTGGATTTGGATTCCTGCTTGAGCTGTGCATCTGCTGGGTCTGCCACGGGTAAAAATTGGCTGCTTTTTGGGATGAGTGCATGCAATAAGTGGTTCTTTGTGAATGTCTTCTCCCAGCTCCTAATATCCAGGGACTGGTGCTGAAATGGGTAGCATTTTGCAAAAGCTGTTGCCTCTCCCTGTCTACAGCTTGCTATCACAAAGCTGGATAGACTTGTTACCAGTATAAATACCTAGTCCCAGCTCTGTGTTTTGTACTTTCTCCTCATAGCTGCCAGTACAAATGTATTGCAGTCTGTCACAGCCAGGAGCAGAGGAAAACCAGGGAGTGTGGAGGAGATTTGGTGACCTTCTGTCAGTCATCATCTTCCTTGCTCTGCTGTTCACTTTTGCTGTGTAGAACAAATCACGTAACCTTTCTGTGTCTCAGTTCCTTCCCATATAATGAGGACAAATATTAATATGTCTCCTAGTGACAGGGGTGCGTTCATACTCACAAAGTGCTTTGGTAATCACAGGTATTCCGTCAGTGCCATGTATTGTTATCCAGCCATCTGCATGATCAGTGATCCTGACATGTGGCCACAGGGAGCTGGGTCTGTGTGGCACTGCGTGACCAGCTTCCTGCCGTGCCCAGGTGCTGAGTATGTGACAGCCAAGAAACGGTGGGTCTGATTGTGGCACCTGGGTCTGTGCTGCTGCTTTTCAGCCTGATGCATTGGTAGCCATGGAGCTGCTGTGCCAAGGACATTGTGTAGCTCCATGGGGAGAAAAGAGGATGCATAGATCCCTCTTTCTCTTCCCATCACCCAGTCCCAGCCTCTTGTCATCACTTGCTCTGTGGGCCCCTGTGAATTCTCTGGTGTTCAGCCATGGCTTGTGATGGGATGGTCAGCAAACCCATCTGCTCAGGCTCTGTGATCCTGCACCCTGGCAATGGTGGGGGGCTTCCTCAGCAGTAATTAACAATGTGCACTTCATTAGTACTTTCACCATGACTTTTCCAAGCAGTCTGTAAGTGTCACACCAATGCTTTCTTCATTACCTTTTCCCACGTCATTGTTGAAATAATTCTTTCAGACCTCTTCCCAGAGGAGCTACTGCTCATTCACTGATATATAGGGATTTCTTAAAGCTCGACTTTTTCTGGTTTTCATACCTGGGATATTGCTTGCTATCTTGCCCTGCCTTCCCTAGACATTTAACACTTTGCATTTCTTTTATAGTCCCTGTCTGATATTTACTCTCTGCATTTTGTCATCCCAGTCTTCTTTTTTAGCTTTCCCAGTCTCATTCTTTTCTACAGGAAAATGGAGTTTTGAGCATTCTTAAATCATCCTGTAAAGTTCTGCACAGCACAAATTCCCAGCAGCAGCGTCCTAGGTGCTGGTTAAAAATTATTCCCAAAAGCCTTTAATTCTTCTCTTTAAATATAGGTTTTGGTCCTTTCTGTAGAACATGGTGGTAGTGCTGCAGAAGCTCTTGGTTGCATTTATGTTGAGAAGCCCAGGAATCTTCCACATGGACATCTGTGCAACCACAAGGGAGATACTTTATTTTAATTCTCCTAAGAGCCTTACAGAAGGTAATCTTCACAAGAATCCAAGGAACTAGGGTCTTGCACAGGTGGAAAAGCTGGCACACAGATGCTTAACCAGGGTCACAGCAGGAAATCAAAAGCAGAACGGGGACTGGGATTTTTGCACTGCTGCCTCCAAACATGTTGTTGGAATGTCTTCAACAGGTTTTCTGCTGCCTCAGTGCATGTACACCATCTACCCTCTACCAAATGCAGGGGAAAACTGCCACCAGGCATGGACAGCTGACAGATTTTGAGCAGGAGGTCTGAGGTGCAGCTTTTGGAGAAGCATGGGTTTATGATGACACATGGTACATATTATGATATGTGACATGTAAGATACATTTTATGAAATGTCCCTTAGTTGACTAAAAAAAAATCAATTACTTGCATCCAAGATTCCTGCTTGAAAGGATTTCTGTCTAAAAATGGCCAAACAGCATAAAAGTTAATTGCTCTAACGTAGCAAGCCATTTGCCCTCACACCCCATTGTTGATCTGAGGAGTAGTGGCTTTGCACAGGGTGGGAAATCTGTATGGGTCATTTTTAGCACTGACTTGTCATGCTGTGTGCAAATTTATCTCGATGGGTTTTCCTGGGCTTTGCATCTTTGTTGTGGGGCAACACCCCCACAGTGCAGCAGCAAACAGGGACTGTCTCTGCCCTTGGCTGCAGGCAGTGAGTTACGCTCCCTCCCTGACACAGCTCTTCTCCCACCTCTGCTGCTCAGGGTATGTTGGGAGTATCTCGAGTGCTGCATTGCTCTGGCTGAACAGGCATTCCTTCTTGTTCCAGACGAGATCGGGGACTTGGGCTAGTCTGCTTTAGGTCACCCTGGCTATATCTGATTGTTACTGCAGTGTGTTGCTCTGACCTATCTGTGCACCAGTGGTCCCAAGCTGCTGGTTTGTACACAATAAGTTGGGATGCTGCTGCTTGCTGAATATTGTGTTTTGAATCTTGCTGCAGAGTGAGCAAACCAGAGTATAGATTATCTGATCAGATGGCATGTGGATTATTGCTTTTTAGTCATAAATAAAACAAAGCAGAGAAACTGAGATGTGATATAGAACAGGAATGCACAGCCAGTCTGGATGTTCGGCCTTTGCAGCTCAGGCCAGTACCTGCAGAACATAAAGGGTTAGTTATTCTTGCAGTAGCATGATTAGGTGCTATGAGCACTAATGATCCAAAAAGCTCAGTTTTAGCTTACGTGAGAATTGTATCCAACTTTTTCATGCCTGTTAACTTTGCAGACAGCAGAGTTCCAACAGGAGCCAGAGATCCAGGCAACTACATGAAAACTTACTGGAAATGCACGTAGTGTCTGACTAGACCTGTGGTCCACGGTGGGGAGTTAGACAAGGTGAAACTGTAAAAGGCTGTAATTGTACACAGGAGATGGCTGTGATTGCTTTGAATGTGGAGCCATTGTCAGGAACACACAGGGAAAAGCACAGCCTATTTGAGCACTCTTATCTCAAACTTCTGGCTAAGTGAAGTCAGGAAATGACTGGGGGGTGCTGTTGTTGTCTGTGCATTTTCACCCCTGGGATTTGAAGAAACTTGGGATTTTGTGCTGCCTTTGGCATGGCTGTGCTACCCTTTGCCAAGTTTCATTAATCAGCAGCCAGGGGTTACATGAAGGGTATAGTGTCTACCCGATGCGAATTCAAGGACCACAAGGAGAGGTTTCAGTAACGTTTGTTTAAAGGCATTTCAAGGTTTTTAAATTATTTTTGGCTCCTGAAACATAACCGCCATCCTTTAACTATTATCAATGGCATTAGAGCTTCACATAATAACAGCATGCTGGGATCCATGAGAGTGTCAGACTGGCTTGCTGTTATATGAAAAATGTCACATCTTGCAGCATCTCAGATCTTGATTTTTGTCTGGTTTTTAGCACTTTGGAATTTGATGCAGTCATATTATCAAAGGGGAAAATGTCTCAAATTAGATCCTGCTTTAAACAGATGCTTTGCAGTCTCAGATAAGTACAATTTGTAGACATTACTCAGACAAATTTAAATGTTGAAGGCAGCTACACTCACCAAATTGCTGGGATCCACCTAAACTGCTGAATTTTTACTCCAGATTCTCATTACCCTGTGAGGAGATCTCTTCCTTCTGAGGCATTCCCCTGGATTTGCTGTTATCCCTGTGTCTGGTGTCTTCTATGCTGAACAGCAGCACTATCCCCTTTGAGTCACTTACACATCACTGTTCCCAGTTGTGTGACAGTGTTGCACTTCATACATCTCTCTACGTGGACAGAAAGCCTTAATTATGGCACATTAAATGGAACAATATGTAGAGCCTGGGCTAAACTCTGGGATATTTTTAGTCTTTGTTTGCCTTGTCATGGCCCTTGCTGTATTTCTCTGGGAAACAGTTGCTGAGTAGCATCATTTAGCTTGTCCCACATAACTCCAGGCTCTTGGAAAACCAGTTTCCTGCCAGGCTTGAGACTTCTGGGATGGCTGTTTCCCAGTGGGAATGTGCCCATTTTAGCATATAAGACCTTATGCTTTATTAATGTTCTGATGAGTGTTTGGGGTGGAAAGGCAATCTCAGAATTAGTGTTGGTTTTGGGGGGAGTAAACCCCCAAGGTCATGAGTTTAAACCATGGCTAGGTTATGTGTAGCCAACATCTGCATCCCCAAGCTCCTTTTGCAGATCGCTGGATCACTGCTGTTGATGGTACCTGATGCACAGATACTCCCCTGGAAAGGGACAAGAAGCATTCCTGTGACTGGCAAATGAAAATGCTATAGTTGGGTGGAGGACAGGGAGCCAAATCAATGCCTCCCTGGAGAAGCAGTCACCTTAGTGTCGTGGTGGCTGACTGGGCTGGGCTGTCAGCTCGGGCAGCGTTCAGCTCCACATGCAGGCTGTGTGGGGAGAAAACCATGTCCTGGCTGGGGGTGTGGGACAGAGTCTGTCGTGAGGGGATGTCGGGAGATTTGGAAGAGTGACTTTGCAAGGCCAGGGTGGGATTACAGAGGACATTGAAGAGCTGGGATAACGGGGTGACTGAGCAGGGAAGCTAACCTGACCTGGATCCTATGGCAGCATGAGAATTGCTGCTTCCAAAATAGCTTGTCTGAAATGCTGGGGTACAAAATGAGGGCGCATGAACCTGGGGCAGAGAAGTGGCTCCAGTGTCTCTCAGGGCCCCTGTTTCACAGCAGAATAGGCAGAAGGGCAGATAAGCCTGGGCTGCCTCCAGCTCTGTGCAAAACCTCCCCTTTAGCTCAAACCTGAGGCTGATGGTCCTGCAGTGAGATCTCTGTCTCTAAGCTGTTGTGCTTAAGTGCGCACACATGTTCTGCTCTGCCCATTGCCTCAAGCAATGGAAACCTCTAGCAAATGGTTGAGGCAGCCATCTGGGGATGGTGATGTCTTAAACTACTGTAACATGATTTGCTAGGGCTCATCTGGTTCTTGAACCTATGGTATTTTCACCTTTGCAATCTCCTCTTTCTTACCCTGAGCACTAATAGCTTTTTTTTTTTTCCTTTTTTTTTTTTTTTTTTTTTTTTTTTACATTTTGGTGTAATTAAAATTTTGAGTAACAACATGGTTCCAGGAACTGCAGCTTTATGAAGAAGAGAAAGTTATGAGGGATCGTATAAAATCATGCTTTATTATATTGCATAAAATTAAATAACATCATACTTCAGAGAGAGAGAAGCACTTTTATTAGCTGAGAAAACACACATGAAATTTGAGTTTTACATGCAACAGCACACAGGGTGGGTAGCAGGACTGAGAGCAGAACAGACCATGTTTTAATACAGGGAGGAGAAAAAGACAGCAGCTGAAGATCCTGAATGTGGAATTCTTCCTCTGCTGGGCAAAAAAATTACATTAAGAATTAAAGCAATTTATTTTCTTCAGTATTTACACTTGCTTAGCAAAAGCAGACCTTTATATATTCTACTTTAAAACTAATTGTCCAGTTTTAAAACTTCTAAGAATCCAAGGAATGAATTTAAGACAGAGTTTTTTGAAGAAGACACTGCTAGTCCCAAATTGAACTAAAACTTAGATTAATCACAGTCTTCTGTGCAATAGAAGGCATTTGAGAATCCATCTAGTTCATGGGAAAGTGATCTTGGAAGAGCAACAAATAAATAATGTCAGCTTTTGACTCTTTTAGCCCTGGAGTTGTGGTGAGTTTGCAGGCAGGCACTTGGTTGCAGACAGGAATTTTCATTGCTGCAGTGAAGTAAATCACCATGAGGAGGAGGCCTCTTTGGCCCTGTCTGCATGGAGATATTTTCAGAGCTCTAATTCTCTGTGGGTGCCCCCTCCATCAGTGACAACGTAAATGAAAGCTGAATGGTAGACCTGCTCAAGAAGCCCGAAATACTGGCATCTTAAACCACCTTAGTTAAGGCAATACCAGAAATGCCAGCTTTATCTCTGCTGTGGTCTGCAGTGGGTTTTGGTTAATTCCCATTGGTATGGGTTGGATTTATCCCCAGGGCAGATTTTGTGAGGGAACAAAGGGTACTGAAGTGCCTTTCAATAGCATCATCTTGATGTGGCACTTGTAGGACAGTTCAGTTTGCCATTCATATGCACATATCTTTAGCAGTTCAAAGAGGCTGAATTAATGATGGGAAATAAAATAAATTTTGGAAAAAACATTGATTTTCATGATTATTAATTCAATGATCCTTAGAAACAAATGGTTTCTAAACCTTATGTTTGGGAAAGGTAATTTCTCTGAAATTAATGTGGCTGAATTTTGTTTGTTTGTTTTGCTTCTGTAGCCAGGCAAAACTGTGTCTTCCTCAGCCTCAGCTCACATTTCAGCCTTTCCTGGAGCTGTATCCTCTTCAGAGCTTGTGTTAATGAAATTTGTGAGAACTTACTTTTCCTGGGAGCCTCTACAGTTCTCTGCTCCGGATAAAAGCTGGTCCATGAGTTCTCAAGTTAGTAGGAAGAAGAGAAAGTCATACTGCACATTTGGTCTCATTTCCTTAGGAACCAGGAACAGCACTCATTTTTGCGTAACTATAGAAACCAGTGCTTTCAAGAAATGACCAGCCAGTGCAAGATTTGGGATAAAATTGAGCGTTGACAATGATGGTTTCTCCTGATGGGTCATCTTGCACAAGGGAATAAAAAGCCTGATTACCACAGAGACTGCTTGAGGAGACAGTCCAACCAGGCTGGATGTTGTTTTGTTCTGGTTGATTGCCATGGGCTCCACGAGGGCTCAGCATGACGCACCTGGGTTGTCATGTGAGGAGGGTAAGAGGGGGTTTGTTCTCTGTGCAATCATTGCCAGGTTGTTCAAGGAAAATATGGGGAATACAGCTTTTCTCAGCATTGCAGCTCCTGATGGAGAACCTTCTGCACCAACAGGCTCTTTCAGTTGCTCACTGATACAGCTACATGCACAGGCACCTGTAGCGAATGCTCCATCCTTGTGTGCTGTGTGGGCTCTGTCCCTACCCTCAGTACAAGACTAGCCATGTATACATGCTGAGATCCATTAAAATTAGTCCTTTTCCTCTAATGTTTGCAAAACTGGTGCTCTCATCACTGTCATCCCTGAAAGTCTATTATGGAACAGTTCCTAGGACTCACCTTCCGAGTAGTAGAAACCCCTGGAAAAGTACCACAGCCTTTGCTGCTGGCTGTAAAAACCTCTTCTCCTTCCTCAGCATATGTACTCAATCTGAACCTGTGAAATGCTGAAGAAACATCAGCTATAAACTCACTTCTCTGAAATACTTCCTTTTCCTCTTTTCATCTTCTCCCATCTGCTCTTTTCTTGTGCTTCTCTTCTTTTGGTGATGATAAAGACCCCCCATATTCATTATGTGGTTTTCCTCTCCCTCAGGCAGCCAGCGAAAAGTACAAATGGCATTTGATGTAAATCAGAGTAAGATTCTGCTAGGTTCCCCCTGCCCCCCTTTCCATGCTCTAGGCATCAGTATAATAAAGAAGAAGGCAATGATTGTTATTTAATTTACATTCTTTAAGGCAGATGCCTTTGACCTGTGAGGGATGGGAAGAGACTGGTGGATGTGGAAAAGTGTGAATGTCTTATGTCTGTTCTGAGGCTGATTTTTCATGTATTTAGGCAAAGACAGGAATGTACCCCCTGCCTTCCTTCTGCACATCATCCTCACCTGCCAAACTCTCCCTTGTTGCCTCTTTGTGGGCAGTGATTCACGGGCTCCCCAAGAACACGGCAGCTGCTGCTGATTCCGGTTCCAGGAATGGTGATGACAACTGCAGCGCTGCTCCCCCACCAGCTGAGACAGCTCCTGTAAATGGCCAGAGCAATCACTCAATGAAAGGAGATATCCTATGGCTGAGAGCTGTGCCAGTGATTTTCTTGTGCTACACACAAAAAAAAGCCAAACTAGAAGAGCTGGGTTGGCCTAACCTGTTCCTGTGCACAGGGCAGTAGAGTCTAATCCCCCACTGTGTTGTCCACAATATTTCCTCCTACACTGGCTCATTTCCCCATGATGGAGTGAAGGGAAGCAACAAGCTTGGTTCTGCCCCTTGTTTTCCCTGTAGGGTGGCTGCACACAGCCTGATGCTTAATGTTTCTTGCAGTGAAGTGGATACAGCTTTTCTCTGGCAAGACTGAGGGAACTGGAACTGCCTGTGCCACAATTTGTTCCTTGGATTCTACTCACTGGGAAAGCTGGTGCCAGCCTTTATCAGAGCACATGATGTCTTACAATCAAGATGTAAGTGATTGCACCATTAGGATTTTTTTCCAAGTAAAAAATGGCCCTCCAATGATGTAAAATATTTCATCCTTGATCCTACTGTCATGGTTGCATTGTACTGCTTCTGCTTCCCCAGCACATCTTCCATTTCATAGACAAAGCTCCACCAATTAATTCATTTACCATGTTTTCTATCTTTTAAATATTCCTTAAATTTCCACCACTGGGAAAACATTTAATTGCCCTAAGCCTGCAACATGGTTTTGAGTCTGGTTTGTTGAGGCTTTGAGGCCAGACAACTTTATTAACAACAGTGGCTTGCTTTGCGGATAAATCCTCCTTTTCAGAGAACATCTTTAGTAAAGAGTTTCACAGCTGATTATGGACACAAATAACTCATCAGAAAAAGTTACTGATACTCAGTGCTTGGCAAGCCCTGAGTCATTATCCAGTTAATGCTGTGGCACCGTGCATTTCCAGCTGTGTTGCAGTGGCATGCAGACCTCAGCAGCTGTTGCAGAGCTCATCAAATGGCTGTTGAGCATCATCCTTGATTTGTCATAAACCTAAAGGTTTCTCTGGGGACTGAATGTTATCACCTGCCACAGCCTCGCTACACTACAGTGATGCTCCGGCACTGTCGTTATCTTACATACACTGCTTGTTTGAATTCTTTCCCTCTCCCTTTTGCTTTCATTATTTTTCCTGTTTGCTGGGATAGTAAGGATCAGATTATTCATAGCCTTATGCTTCTTACTGACTTGCCCGAAAATGCAGTCTGGTGTATGCTTAGTGCTATCTGACTTCATGTCTTCCTCTCCAGATGAGTTTATATTTAAAAAAAAATATTTAGATGCCTAATAAAGAGGCTCAGAACATTTTGTGAACTGCTTAGGTACATTGTCCTTACAAAGAAGAATGGATTTTTAGGTGTAAGTTATGGTATGGACAAAAGCTGTTTTATGTAGGATTTTAATGTCTGCACTTATTCTGAATAGGACCAAACACAGACAATTTCAAAACTGGAAAGGAAATTCTGAGGTGAGGGAGGGAGGAAGCTTTGTATGGGGTTCACAGAAATGCTTTGTTTTAAGAAATGTTTATCTTCAGATGCATAATACAGAACATGCAGAAGCAAAACCTTATTTTGGAATGTTTTATGCTTCTCAAAGCTTTTCCATGTCTGATTTTCCCCTTTTCATAACTTTCCCAGTTTTCTTCACTTTTTCAACTTTCAGACACAATTTTAGCAGAACTAAGATACCACAAATTGTTTTGGCTCAAGGAAAAAAAGTTTATAAAGATTTTCTGACCACCTCAGCCTAACTGCTGCTGGAAACCCTATTTCAGTACTCTTGTGCTTCCTAGAGACTTGAAAAATCCATCCCATTTTCTGCTGCAAAAGGTGTTTTGCAGATGCAAGAGATCACAGTTAAGTTTCTGATCCTGGTGGCCAGATTGCTTGAACTCTCTGTGCTTCACAAATTTTGTGATATTATGTGAACAAAAATAAAGTAGTTTTTCTTTTTGGCTTCTATGATTGTCTCTGCAGGATCTGAATTATTGCAGTGCCAAATTTCAGAGCCAGCTTTTTAACTCAACCAACACCCCCTCAGTCTTTTAGTTTGGAAACACCTTGTTCAAGTCTCTGCTAAGTGGCCCTTATGTTTGTATGGAAACCTTATCAAAAGAGATGGAAGTCACTCCTGGCCACATCCCTTCATCCCTTCATCTCTCAGAAACACCTTGACAATAGTATTTCCCCCCCCCTTAAGTTGCACTGTAATTGCAAGAGATTTTCAGTGGTCACTTCCAGGGACACTCAAGTATTAGTCACAGGGGAAAGTATTTGTGTGCTTTCACAGAGAATTGTTAATTTTGTGACTGTACTTGCAAAACTAGCCCTTCACCATGACTGGGCTGTGAGTGCCCCTGTGATTGCTCTATAAATAGCCTGGGTGGACAGAGACCAAACAGAGCACTTAAGCAGTAAGGACTTTTCTGTTGGGCCTGCTGGCTTTGTGCAGCTTGTCATTGTCACTATCACAAACAGGCTGCAAAGAATATTTTCAGCTGCTTGAGATAAAATGGGCAGAGGTGGAGACTTTGTGTTGGCTCGGAACATTACATTGAGATGCTTTCAGGCCAGAAATGTTCTTTCTGCTGCCAGCCCCCTGAAGACTTCTTTGGCCTGAAGGCTCATGTGTTACAGCTTATATATTAGCCCAATAAAAGATTCACTATCTGCCTTGTCTTGCTATCAGTCCATCTCCTAAAAAATGTTGCTGTAGCTAATGGTGGCTCATACTTGATTTCTATCCAGGGTATTTTAAGGCTGCAAAACCATGTAGCAGGATAGGTGTCTGTCTCAGTGCTATCCTCTGCCTGTTATTATGTGTGTTTGTATTAATGACGAGATATCCTGCAGCATTAGTTGATTTAAATATTGAAAACAAATGTTCTCCTATTTCTCTGCCTTGGGGCTAGGAGTGATTATTCCAGCCTCTTCAGTGTACAGGAATCTGCATCTGTTGAGGTCTCTATTCTGCTGTGAGCCCAACATATGAACTCAGTTTGCAAATTCATCTGAGAAATGCTAAAATTGGCACCTAGCTCTGCAGGTACCTATACCAGTACTATCCCATGGTCGAAATCCAGCTTTGCTTTAGAAATGCAGTTTTTTTAGACTTGGCCACTTGGGTCAACATCCTTCTGTCTCTTTATTGTTTACATCTTGATGTTTCAGTATCACCAGGATACATTATTATGACCCTGGGATGCAAACAGTCCACTGCTGATGTTTTTTTTTAGTAACTTGGCAATGTTATCTAAAGCAAAGCAGACTCTTGAAATTGGGACATACTGCAATTCACAAGGACAATAAAAAGTATTTGTGGTACAGAGTATTTTGCACATTTGAAATCTCTGTTGTATCAATCTTAATCAGAAATGAGTGCCTGGAGCAAAAAAAATTGCTGTTTAATGTTTCTGATAAAAGTAACATTAAAAAAAATACATTTAGAAATGGTATAAGAGTTTCACACAGTAGCCTTAACAATGTTGATAATGTTGTTTATAAATATGTGGTTAGGGAGATATAAAATTGTAGATCATTGACTTGCTAAGTTATAATATCATTTTCTGAGCTATTTAGGTGTGTTGACTGAATGAATGTTTAGAATCCATGCAGCACATGTAGTAAAAATTTGCATGAAGACCATATTGATTTCAGGTGCAGGGGAAACATGTCAATGCAGAATAGATGAGCTGCTGGATTTATCTGTATTCTAAGTTGTGAGAATGCAGAATTTGCCCAAGGGACCTCTTCTAGTCCTAACGTGAGCTGGTGCAAGGCAGTGGGAGGCATTGCATATGAGGTGTATGAAACAACTGCAAGCTGCAGCTAATGGGTTTGGTCCCTGGCCTTTCCTGTATATCCCAACATGGCATTCCATGGTGGATTCCATCAAATAGCCTCATTTCTAGCCCTTCACACAAGGGAAGGCTGTTCCCACAACTACACTCAGAGAGGTAGAAGTAGATATTACTCTTCAGTCCACTCGTGACACAAGTCTAGTGCTGAGTCACCAGCACTTTTTGGTGGCTGCATGCTGGTTTTGGCATTTGGGGGCTGCAAAGTTGAGATACCAGCAGCTGGAGAAAGCACAGCCCTGGCAGAGCAGTGTGTCAAGGGAGAACCTACATGCTTAGTGAGTGGGCGGTGAAGCGACCTGGAGGAAAACAAGTATGGGGCACCTTGCTATCAGTTGCAGAGAAATAACAGGAATTGCAAAAAACTGATGCTCATGTGGTGATGTATCTTTTATAATGAAGTGCCTCAATTTGTCAAGATCATTTTGAACATTTTTTTTCTTCAAGCCAATGTCAAGATCTTTTTGTGTCCTCAATCTGGAGCTCATTAAGTGTATGACGCATGGAAAATTCTGTTTGTCTCTTAATAATGTAATACTGGGGAAAACAAATTCTTAACCCCATTTTCTGTTGGACACCTTCTTCACTCCACATTCAATTTATTTCATATATATGTGCGCTCAAACATTTGTAAATATGTCTCGCTGTGTCTCAGTGTGGGTTTGAAAGTTGCTCTGAGCAGAAATCTCACCTGAGCATTGAGAACAAAATACATAAGCCCAGAGCTTTGTCCACCTGAGATGGCCTGAGATGCAAACACCCCCTTAGTGCCAGTGTTACAGATGGGTATTTCTCTGGAGGGAGATAGTGAAGGATGCAGTGCATTTAGGAGTTTGTTGTTGTCTTGCTTCAAAGTGAGGAGAGAATCAATAATTTGTTAGGCTGTGAGCTGACGTCTTGTCTGAGTGCCAGCTCCGGTGTCCTCCAGGATAAGCTGCCAAAATGTCTGAGGGAGCAAAGCAGGATGTAAATTCCACAAGTCATTTTCCTGAAACTCTTATGTGGGAAACCTTTAGAAGCCTCTCAGTAAGGACAAAATCCTTCCAAGCTTAATGCTTGTTTGAGCAAAATTCCTTCTGAGGTCAGTAGACCTAATCCTGAACTCTTATCACTTGTTTACCTTGATGGGATTTGAGTGTGTTTGGGGGGAGCAGAAGGTCTTGGGACAGGGTGTGCTGGAAATGCTTTCCTGGGAAGCTGGAAGAAGCCTGCCAGGCTCTGCAGAAACGCATATTTGAAAGGAAGGCTTGCTTCAGTAAAAATCACCTTGGTTTCCCACTTTCTCAGCAGTGGTAGAAAGGGTAGGTGAGGATCCATCTTTTCTCTGAAGGCTGTTTGGTGTCTGTGGGTGGCCCAGCCCCTTCTCTCAGGGACAGTGCATCTCACAATTCCATGTGTGTGCTTCTAAAGTGGTTTGTATCTCAAGCTCTGAGTTTGCCATGTGGCTCTAGGGAAAGAACCTTGCAGGGGGCTCTGGAGCAGGTCCTGGCTCTGCTTGCCCCATGTGCTGTCATAGTGAAAGCCCATAAAAGGCCCCTTGTCCCTGCATTGCAAGTGACGGCGTGCCAACAGTGCCTTCAGCAGAGATTTCTCCTTCCTCTCCTTTTCCTCCCCTCTTTCTCCTTGCAAATTGAAATCTATCTCCTTTATAACGGACTCGGCCTTTATTAGCCAAAGATCATGCCTCTTTATTAACCTTTCAGTAAGGCTATATCAGCTGAGTGAAACACCATTCAGCAGGGCATATGGTATCATAAAAGTCACTGCTGGTGTCACACAGCTGTGTACAATTTTGTTTGGTTTGAGGCTTTTTGCTTTTCAGTAAAGAAATGGAAAACGTTCTTTTCTTCTTTTCTGCTTTCTGGTGAGTGACTTATAAACAGCCTGTGTGAAATTGGCTCTGGAAAATATAATCAGAAAAATATATAGGCTGTTGCATTGTTTTTCTGAATTCCAGGTCATGGTACAGGGGAGATTCTGTGGTAAACTTTCATTAAAAGTAAAGAAGGAACACTAAAAGCCCTGGTGCTGATCCAGGGAAAGTAAAACTTTGTCAAGACAAGTAACACTGGGCCATCTTGTACTTTATTCCCTGCTGCTTATCTAAAGCACATTACTTACATTCAATAGATTTCTACTTCTGGCAGTTTATAACTCCATGAGTTTAAGAGCCTTTGACTAATTACGAGGAGAGACATTTCTGCCATGCTGCCATAACCCTACTGGAAGAATAATTTTCAAGTGTTTTGTTCTTTGTGGGCATGTGAGGCCAAAATTACAAATAAATGTCTGTGTAACTATACATATATATTTATACTAACGTACATAATAAATATGTAGACATGTACATATATGCACACATACATAAATATGCAAATACACACACACACACACACACACACACACACACACATATGTGCTCAGATTATATCTATGTCCAAATCCATATTTGTTAAAAAAAAAAATGCTTGGAAGTGAACAGCTTCTTTGGTCAGAATGTAGGTACTGTTAGCAGTCTTCTAGGTGGGTCTCTGGTTGGGTTATAAGTTATTTGCAAGTTAATCATGGAAGAATTTCAAGAGGTTTGATCCTACAGGCGAAGAAGCACGTGTGACTGTGTGACTGCATGGGCATACATGCAGAAAGCAACTGGGAGGGATGTCTGTGCTTAACCTGAACACACAAATTTTATTACTTCTGTCCATTGATGCTGATTTGAAATATGAGAGGCTCAGCCTATTAAGGTAGCTCAGAAATGTCTTTCCAAAATGGAGTTTGGTCCAGGTCCAGAGAAAGACATACAGGAAAGGATCACAAGTGCAGAAATGACTGTGTCAAATTGCTCTTGAACAGTGAGAAGGTAAAATGCATATGCAAAACAGCAGAGTTATAAGAATGTGTAAATGAAGGGACAGGCAGCTCAGTTGAAACTCACAACTGCATTAACCTTACTGGTGTTGGATGCCTAACTCCACAATAAATCCACAATAAATAAACAACAAAATAAATCCCGCAGCCCAAGATTTAGGAAAAAATAAGAGTTCTTAACTTCATTCCTGTTTGACAGTATGAGCCAGAGCCTCCCATATCACTGTGAACCTGACTGCCAGCTCTCTCTGCCAAAGGCTTGGGCAGTACCAATGGGTTTTTAATTCCACGTAAGGTGTTTGTGGTGCCACCAGGGAAGTGTCTGCTCTGAATCAGCAAATCTATCCTGAGATGAGTGATGGAAAATGAAAGCAGTCGGGAAAAGAAGTATTTGTTGATGGAAGTTATCAAAACACCGCTCATTTTAGTGAAGGTTGAAAAACAGCCTTTTTGTGATAGGAGAATTAACAAATGTATCATTATGCTGTTGCTAAGATCACACCTGTACCATCATGCACCAAGATGCATCTCTTAATGTCAGAAACCAGTCTCCAAAGGAAGACTGCACCATTAAAGGAGATACAGAAGCAGGAATTAATTTAGCCAGTTTCATCTAGAGAAAGGCTTAATGGCAGGATGATCATCTTAAGGGTCATTTAATACCAGGAAAAGGAAATGATACATAACACAAGTAGTAGCACAAAGAACAGTGAATTCAATTTAATAAAGGGCAAACTCAAATTGGAAATGAGGCTAAACTTTTAGATGGTTAGGGGCCGGCAGAAAGGGAAATTGTTTGCTTAATGGGGTAGTTATGACAAACTAGGTAGAAATACTTTGTTTTCTGAAATAAGCAAGTGTGACATTCAGTCTTTCCTGCCTGATACAGTGGGTTCAACAGCAGAGTCCAGTGGTGTTTTGTCAGCCTTGTCCATCATGACCATTAGTTGCATTAATAATCCGTTTCAATAAAGGCACTACAGTAGCATTGTAGAATCCTTCTTGTTTCTCTAACACTGAAGAAAGAAATTGGATCTTTTGTTTCTTCATAATATGAAACAAAAACTTAAGTGTCCTGTGGTTGTACAGGTGATGGCGATTTACAGCCTCATGGCTTTTGTGTCTGGTCAGAACTGTGTTATAGAAAGGCTGGGGGGGACTCTTCATGGGGTTGCGAGGGCCTTGGGTGCTTTACTCTTCACTGTTTTGAGGACAGTGGACACCTCAGAGGTACCTGCTGGAAATCCTACTCTTGTATTCTGCTTCTACTGTTTCCTTAAGCAGAGCTGACCCCATGGCTGTTGTTACACAATGGGTGATCTTAATTCCCGACCTGCAGGGCTTGCTGCTCCAAATGGGCTCTTGGGCTCCTGCCTGCTTACAGCACGTTTTAGGAGCATGTCTGAAAACAGCTTTGTATCTGTGTTGCCAGGAAGGCTTTATGAAAAAGAGACTACAAATGTATACTGTCAGAACCTCATATATGAGTAAAAGTGAGCCAAATGTATTTCCAGTGCAAATTTACTGGAATTGGTGAACAGTGCAAGAGCTGATACTGATATTTAAATCAGTGAGTCTGATACAATAAAGACACATGATTAACAAAGCTGTTTATCTCTTTGTAGCAGAGATATACAGTTGATAGCTCTTGCTTTGTTTAAATATGTTGATAGGCACAAAGTACCTAATTGATGAGGGTTGCACAGCTAACAATTAATGATTGCCAACTGATGAGTTTTGCAATGTCTGAAAAATGAAAGGGTAACATTCAGTGTGTGGAAGTGGGTCCTGTTGTCCAAAACAGTTGATGATTACTGTGTTTAAGAAACAGAATTCTCATAAGGATTTGAGCTGCTCAAAATTTAATGCAGTTTTTTAGGACCTTGATAACCATCAGGAAATGAATGTAAAACTGTGATCTCATGTCATTTGGAAAATTAATGGAATAATCTGATGGGCAGAGCTTGCTAGGGATCTAACTGTACACTGGAAAATAAGTCTTTAGTCATTGGTCTCTGTCAACAGCAATGGAAGTGGAGAAGACAGTAGATTTTATTCTGTAATTATCTGAAATGAAAATGGGAGGTGTCCTAAAGAGAAATAGCGTATTGCTTTTAGCAAGGAAAATAGGTCAGCCTAAGTACTAGCACTAGTTGTTATATGCTACTATGGATGTGTGTGTTAGAGAGTTCTCTGGAAAATGAATTTGTTCCTGTAAAAACATTGCTCTATAGAGATCTTCTTTGAGCTTTGAGATTTTCATTGGAGAAGTGGAAAATTAGCAGTTTCCAGCTACCAGAAAGTTTCAGGTGGAAATCTCGTTGCTAATGTAGTTTCTTTCCCCAGTGCAAACACATAAATACTTGCAGGAAATCATCTGTCCTACTGTGGACATTATTTCCTCTGCAGTACAAATGAGTCCATTTTTGCAATCTGTCCTGTCTCTTGGTTCTGCAGCATCCCTTACTGGATGTATAAGTCACTTTAGCTGTGAACTCTCACTCCATTTGTGAGATATCAAGTTTTTGCTTCTAGGTTTCTGTTGCAATCAAAAGTTTGTATGTTGCTTGGAGGACTTGCCCTCCCAGTTGCTCTCAGATCTTTCCTACTAATTTTGGTGAAAATTAGTAATAAAGTGTTTGTGATGTTCTGTGGAAGCAATGGCAGCAGTTGCACTTGTAGTAAATGTCAAAGAAAGAAGCTGTAAAGGCTGAGGAAAGTAAATGCAAATTATCAGGCATCAGCACAAGAGATTTTGGTGCAGTAACTCAATTTTTTTGGCCAGGGATAGTCATAGATTTATTCCACCTCTCATATGAGGCACTGAAGCAGTTGAACAATAACCTATGAAAGTTATACTGGTGGTGTTCCAGGACTATAGGAAAAAGAATACTTCCATGATGTTTTGCCAAAATATTTTTTGGACCTATATAGCACATTTCAGATGTTTATCAACTACTGTGTAGCATGTACTGGACCCAGCTACGTAACTGATTCGAGCTTTAGTCTTTTATGCTGTGACGTTGAGTTGCTCCTTAAGGTGCAAATGCCAGGTGGTCTTCTCCTAGCAGATCCCATCTTTATCCCTACGTAAAATGGGCAATGCTTTGTGGGATGAGGGAAGTCTTTCCTGTGTTGTTAAACTAAGGACTTACTTAAAATATCTTCTATCCTTTAAATGGGTGTCAGTCACATTTTTTTGGTTAGATACCATAGACTAGTTCTTTGTCTGCTTTGGGTCTGCAGTTGAACAGAGTAGTTCATCACTGGGGGAAACAAATCTTTCTGTATAACTGTTTATAACTCTTCATTTTATCTGGGCTTGTCAGTGTCTGGCAGATTCTCCATCCTTTGTGCCATTCCTCTTCCGCTCACTAACACAGCCATCATTAGATCTGCATATGGTGGCAGGCTTGGGGATTTCATTACTTTTCTGAAGTTTCCTTCACACTTTCTTGGGTTTTCTTTGAAATTTATTTTCCTTATAGGTGAAAAAGGATGGGTTCTGCTCTGAATCTGGTGTTTGCTCTGTTCTGAGCACTTGTAATTACTACAGGACTGCACTGACCTGAAGTGGGGCTACAGCTGTGCTTAACATTTCTGCTTGGAAAAGCATTTATGAGATGCTGGCATGCGCATCTCATTTTGATAGGTTTACTTGTACTGTTTAGAACAATCTGAGGAGATTTATAATTGCTTGTTTTGCAATACAGACATAAAGAATTAAGTAAAGGCTTTATAAGTAATCTCCTTTTTCCTCTAGCCAATGAAGCACTGTCATGTTTTCATATATCAACTTATTTAGGGTCAAAGTTTGACTTCTCTCTGCATTTGATAGGCATATATAAGTGCTGCATCTGAGTAGTTCACAGAGGGATTTGGCACTTTGATTTTTAAATGCAGTGCCAAAAGTGTGGAGAGAAAAGTGTAGCTTGATTAGAATGGAGCCCATGCAATGACAGGAGGTACATTTTCAGCAAAAATTACTGTGAGAGGAGACAATGACTTAGGAAACCAATTGCAATTAAAATTGCTGTAACTGAGTTGATACTAGAGGCAGAAAACTGCTAGCTTTTGATATTTGCTAGCTAGGCAGAAACTGAGAAAATATGTGTTTTCTGAGACAGAGATATGGAGGAAAGATGGCTTATGTTTAAGGCTCTACACAGGGACTCAGAAAATTGACTTCAGTTCCTTTCCTGGCTGCCTCACAGGATGCTTCTGTAGTCTTGGGGACGATTACAAAGTTTTCACCATATGTTTATGCTGCATCTAGTGATCTGGAGCCCTCATTTTAGTTAGGTTTCATGAAATTCTAGCCTACCAAATAATATTTACTCACATGTGTACACCAGAAAGTAAAAATAAATGGTCTTTGGAAAAATTAAACTGATTCATGTTTATACTGAATAGGGATTCTGTGTCTTGGTCAGTGATGGAAGAAAAGTAGGCCCTTCAGAAATTAGGACATATCAGACCCAGACAATTTAAATGGTTTCAAAAATTTTTGTGAGGAGGGAAGAGGGAGAAGGGGAGGTGGTGCTTACCACAAAGTTTACGAGCTATTTTCCCAGGATCTTTGTCACATAACTCAGAAAAGAGGAAGGACGTGAAGTAGAGAGATCCTTCCTCAAAGAGGACCTTATAACACCATTATTTGTGTCAGTGAAATACAGACGCACTTCTTTTTTAATGAAGGAAAAATGTGCCTTTTTTTTAATATAGATAAATCATCCACAAACAAGCTTATGTGAAAATTAGAAGGAAGAAGTCCAAAGAGGCATGCCAGAGAAGGAAGTTTGCAGAGTCCAAGGGATTCAGGGAAGACTGCAGTGGGACTGTGTCTGAGAGGGAGTGTTTTCATCACCCATTCTTGACGGGTTTACCTTCTGGGTGACCTTGGACTTCTGCTGGGACGTTTGCCTTGGACTTGTCCTCTGGGCTGGTGAGTTAGTGATGGAATGACACATGTCTCTGTTGGGCTGAAACATGATATTTTCAGATGGCTCAGTGTGAGGGGTTTTGGTCTCTGATCATTCTGTCTCCTGCTCCAGTGATGAGAGGATATGTCAAGTAGTTAAAGCTCAAATCTGGGAGCTGGAAGACTTGGCCACTGTTCCTGAGGCTGCCACAGCCTATCTGTGATTTTGGAAAAGGCAAAGAATGACAGACATTAGATGCAGCATTTTCCAGTGGCTCAGTGACTTAACTCTGCTGTCATTAGACTCAGTGGGACTTTCTCTCTTGACTTTGTTGGGAACCTTATATTTCAGACTGTCTATAAAGCATGTATGTTCCTCTAATCATTTGGTTATAAAAGAAATGTGTGCCTGCTGCAGTGTAGGGAATTGATGCAACTTTTTAGCTGCTATATAAGGGGTGGGGAAATCATAGTTAACTAAAAAGGTGGGTCACTGCTGCAGGCCCTGGTTATATACTACTTCAAATCCAAAATAGTGTTGTTGTGTTTTGCCAGAGTTCATTGTTACACAAGAACCTATTACGTCTCAGTTACTCAGGACAGATAGATGTGATGTAGTATAAGCAGGGGAATGCTGAGTGGAAATTGATTAGTTTGGTCCTAAAATACATCCCACAAAAACTCAACAGATTTTCCACAGGAGCACTACAAGAACTATATATAGTTTGTGCTCATTTTGTGTTGTCTGAAACTAGGAAGAGTTTCCACTTTGGAAAGGTTGTAGTTTAAGTATGGAAAATGGAAAGGCATTTTTAAATTCCTTATTGAAAATAATTTTTTTTATTTTAACAGAAATAGAAAACGTTTTTCTTTGATTTTGAGGAACGATGGACCCAACACAGAATTTTCCAGAACAATTGATCTGGTCTGATCATGTTGATTTATTTCTCTTTGGTCTGTCTGGCAAAGACATATGGATCCAGAAAATGTTTTTCCAGGGGAAGTGTCAGTTTCAGTCCTGCAGACAGCTCCCAGGCTGGGAGTCCTCTGAAAGAGAGGAGATGTGAAGGAGGCTGCAGGAATCAATCAAGTGGTGCCATTAGCAGGCAACAGTCTGCAGAGACATGTTCAGAAAGCCCCAGAAATCCCAGATGCACTGTTCTTTTGCAGATTGCTATACTGAGCATAGACTTGGTCATCTCACAAGGGAGAATGGGATCATATGGCCTAACTCTGCTGCTGGACAAAAATACACATCCAGAGGGACAGAGTGCCACAGTGCCTAGAGAAAAAAGGAATAGTCATGTTCTCCTTATGTTCCAGAGGCTTGCTCGGGCAAGTCTCTCCTGTACCCTGGGCAGTGCAGGGGCAGAGGAATGTTATTTTATTGAAAACTGTTTGACTGCATATCAGGGATCCTAAAAGCCCTGTGAGTTTGATCTTAAAATTTGCTTGGACTTCCAGTACCTTGGTTTGTGTCATGGCTGTGTAGGCTGGGTGTCTCTGGCCTGTAAAAGCACTGGCCCTGTTGGCTGTTTTGCCCGTGTCCTGCAGCATGAGCTGGTGGGAACTGAGAGCAGCTGACAGGACCAGCAGCACAGGCGTGGTCCCCTCACATCTCTTCTTTGGAAGGCCTGGCAAAACCAAAAGACTGGGTGTGTCAATGTCAACAGATCAAGCTTTAATCAAAAAAGAGTCATGTTGGAGATTTCTTGGGCAGAGCTGCTCTCAGTATCCTGGGTCTGGCTAAGAAACAATTTGAAAGGTGAACTTGGCACAGTGGCTTTTACTTTGATCTGCCTTGCCCAGAGTGGTACATTCTGCACCAGAATGGTGCAGCTGTACTCTTTGGAGGAAGAATAGAAATTGTCTTTAACTAAAGGTGTTTGCAGTCATTTCCTGTTTCTCTTTGAATTCTTTTCATATTCATATTAATGGATTTAGTGCTAATGAGAACAATATGTTAAAAAGATCATCTGTCACCATCTCTTGGAGTAGCCAGAGGGGGGAGGGGAAATAACGAACAACAGCTCACTCTGAATTTTTGACTCATCTAATCGCCTAAATTAATCAGTGTTAAAGAAAAGTTGCAGCGTGGTGTGACTATCCAGGACACTCTGTCTGGCTCCATGACTTACCCTGCCTTGCCTGTGCATGTGGTGTGCTCTGATGTGGGATTATGCTCTGTCCTCAGGTGCCTGCCATAATTAACGCTGTGTAATCAGACTGAATTCAGGACTAATGTTGGCTATGACAGAAAACTATTTCCAATCAGCTGTAGGTCTAGTTTAGGCCTTTTAGGATCAAACTTCCATCTCCAATTTAAATCCACTGAAGGAAAGAGTTTATCTTTCACACCTCTTGAAAGTAGAACCTAGAGCTAAGTATTGTCTTGGAGCACTATCCCGGGCCCTGCCTCTGTGACCTTCCATGCATATGTACATGCTTTTAGTGACAGTCTTAAGTTAATAGTCATGGCTATGTGTGGAAAAGGCAGGAATGAAAATAATGCCTAACTTCAGGGTGTTCTTGCAAGCAATGAGGAATAGTGTCTGGGAGGAACCAGCTCCTAAGTTGGGGTTTCCCTCTTCCCCCAGCTGTCCCACTGGTTTGCTGTAAAATCCTTTGCAAATAATTCACCTTCTCTGGAGGCTCAGTTTAGCTTTTGTGCAGCAGGAACAATGATTCCTTTCAGCTCTGCATCCACAGTGGTGATTGCACAGGGCTAACGAGCAGTAATGCAGCCTTCAGGGAGCTGCAGTGCTGAAGCCACTCTAGTGAGTGTTTTGTGCTGGGAGAAGAATAGATCCTTAAAATATTTAATCAACAATCGCTGGGTATATATACCCCCACTTCTGGATTAAATACTCTTAGTGATTTAGGGCTCTATTACGTCTTTACCTCTTTTGTTTATCTCATGTTCTCATCAATCAGAGCTTCACTTTAGACCATGATAAAGCACTTTACTGGCTACAGTTGTCAGGAAATCTTCTGCATATTTTTAACCTTTTTAAAATAGTGATTCCATTTTCACTTTCTGAACTATCTTGGCTTTTTTTAAAGGGAAACAATAATGAATTTCCATACGGGTTATACCTTGTAAAAAGATTATCTCAATTTGCTCTTTTTAGAAACTTTTCAGAAGGGAAGGCACTGTCCCAATGCACAGAAGCAATTTTTCTTTTCAATGGATCCTGTGACTCAAATCTAAACCTTTGCTCTCAGAGGAACACTTTTCAAATGTTTACTTAATGCTTGATTCCTGATAGGCAGTCTGGAGAAAAAAACAGATGAGGTGTTACTCCTGAAAGTTATACTGCTTTATATTGTTTGAAAGGCAGAGATTGAACTGATTTGTCTAGCAGCTTGCCTTTTCTCAGCTGGGGGAAAAAGTTCCTTTGTAGCTCAGGCTTTTATCAACAGTCCAATAAAAGTGTTTTATATATATACATAAAAAATCATACAGCATATAAAGTCTTTTATCTTGATGGCTCCAAAGTAGTTGACAAATTTGTCAAGTAATTTGTCAGTTTCTTTCCTCAAAAGTGATCTCTTACTCCAGAAAGTTATCATGGAGGTATTTCTATAGGAGGTGAAATTATTCTTGCTACTGATAGCTTTGAAATAACAATCAGACTTGTAATGCATGCATTACAAAATTTTAATCTATGAATTTTAGAAATGTTTTCCTAGGCCTTTTTCCTAGCTGAAACAGGTTGTTGTGGAAGGGCAAAACCTGCATGAACTGATGGGGATGCCTGCTCCTCTGTGGTACTGCCAGACCCATCCCAGGCTTGGAGAGGAGCCTCTGGGCGAGAAGTGAGTTGTCTACAAGGGCCTCGTGAAGTTCCTCACAGCAATTTGCCCTTTACCTCACTAGTGACACCATGACCTTCCATGGCCACTATTCCATTATAAATCAGCAGTGTTTGCCTCTTCTGGAAGGGCTCTGGATACACATCCCACATGCACACACACTCTGCGTCCGTAAGGCTTCACCAGAGGATCCCTTGGCTCCTGAGCCTTTCCCCTGTGCAAGTTGTTGGCTACCTCCTGAGCAAACTGGTTGCAAGGTGGCTGAGGTTTGGTGAAGGGATCTGTGGCAGGAGTGTGTTAATGGACTCAATGCTATTTATTGGCTCCAGTGGATTTTGCTGCGCCCTTGGCATGTTCCTGCTTCCTGTATGAAACTTGGCTGAAGGAGCCAGAACTGCAAGACATCATCCCAGATTCCAGCTGGGATGCGTAACTTGGCTACATGACACTCTCCCCTCTTTACCCCCCTTAACTACTTCCCATGTTAAATAGTTTCTCAGGACTGAAAGGGGAAAGAGGAAATAATCTCCAGGCCAATGATTCTCATAAGTAGAAAAATTGCATAAATAAATTAGCAATGATTAATAGGAAGAAATTGTCACTTGTCTCACTTGCCTGGAAGCTGTAGCTTGTTGAAATGACAGTCTTGGTGTCAGGGGGTTGGGATGCAGAGAGTGAATGATGGGGGTAGGGATTTATTTTATAGATATTTTCAAATTGAAAAAAAAAAAAGTGTGATTTATTTTCCTTTGCTGCAGCTTGCTCCAAATTTTCAGTTTTACATTAATAGCTGTGGGAACAGCAGTTCTTACTGCCATATACTTTAGCTATTAACACTGTGTCTGGTTTGACAGTACATCTCTCAATTTATTTTTTTATTCCCTTGTGATCATAAAATATGTATCAGCCTTCCTTTCTAATCTCCTTTGGCATGTCCAGCTAGCTGTTTTGTATCTTTCCTCTGTTTGAATTTGATTTTCCTAGCAACATATACTTAATCAGAAAAAAGAAACTCTCTATTAAAAAGATTCAATTTTTAAAAAAATTGAAACTTGATTGAATTTGTATTTAATGCAATGATTTCTCAAGTAGCCACTAACAGCTTTCTACCCAAAATGTTTGCTTCACTGATATTTTAATTGCTGTAATAATCAGCATTCTGAGTACGAGGTCTTTCCTCTAGCTCAGTAAATCCATACTGGTTGAGTAAAGCATGTCTGTGATTTATGTGCAGATAAACAGCTTTGGATCCTATCCAATCACTTCATCAGTTTTAATTCGGCTGCCTAATCAGTAGCAAACAGAAGGATTGTTTTTTGCTGGTTTGGTTGCGTGAGGTTTTTTTTGTTTTTTTTTTTTTTTTGTTTTTGTTTTTGTTGTTGTTTGTTGTTTTGTTTGTTTTTTGTTTTTTTTTTTTTTTTTTTTTTTGTTTTTTTTTTGTTTTGTTTTTAACAGTTTTGGGGTTGTTAATACAGGGTTTGGCATGTTCTCCAGAATGGCACAAATAGCTCCCCATTTCTCATCATCTTTGAGTCAAAATCAGCTGTAACTTTCTGAAAGAGTTTATAAGAAGGGGATGAGATGCCAAGCTGTGCCTTTGGGCTTTCGCTGGTATCTAAGGAACCAGGCAGATATGCAGTCTGAACAGTGAGTCTGCTCTTATCTCATGGTTTATAAAGGATACCCCTCAGATGCCTGAGAAAAGTGGAAGAGCTCATACAGAAGCAGATTTTGTTTACTCTCTCTGTTTAGGGGTTGATGCCTTCAAAATCATTTCCACAGCAATTATTATATTGCAGTTGCTGTGTGTAACTATAGGCAAAGTGGCTTGGGAGGGTCCTAGGAGGTGCAGGGGGCACTGTGGGGTGCAGCTGTGCAGGAGTGGGACAGGAGAGCCCACTCCCCCCTTTGCACCCTCAGCCTTTTGCTCACTGCACAAGCCAGAGGGCTCCAGATTATTCCAAACTGAGGCTCTTTGAGATTAAGGCTCATGACCACAGTTCCTGACCTCGTTTTTGTCTACAATAACCTAAGCAAATGCCTGTTAAGGTTAAAACACTGCACCATTTACATTATCATCTATTAGTGCCATGTGTCAAGAGGTGAAGCATTCTCTGATATATAAGCAGCCTCTGAAGGATTACAGAGAGCTACCCCATTTTGGACATCAGATCTAGGGCAAGCAATACCATCTGTAATAACAAAGCTTACCTAAAGAGCTTAGAATGGTTTGAGTAGTAAACCATGGCTGTGTGCATATGAAGCTTGTCAGCTCTCCTGGCTGCTTCATTTCAGCATGTAACTGTGCCTGGCCACTCCATTTACAATGGAAAACTGCAAGACGTATTAGTAGCTCTTCCTCTGTATCAGTTTTTTTCCTGTTTCCTGTTTGCTATGCAAACAAGGAGCAGGCTTGGGAAAGCTGTGCTAGGCTGTGTGGGTACCATTGGAGTGTTTATGGGGCAGATTGACTGGGAAGGGGACACTGGCATTGCTACTGCCTCTTCCTGGGGGCTCACATCATAACCCAGTTGACACATGTCACCTTTTTTCCATGTCAGGTTAAACCCTCCCAGATCTGTGTGAAATTTCACTCTTACTGAGAATCTCAAGCAGAGCTGCTCCATTCAAACTTTTGGCTCAGCCTTAATTCCTTGCACACACCCATAGCTGTAGGACTTTAAATAGACTTTTGAATCATCATGAAATTCAGAGAATTAGGCTGGGCTGGAGGGAAGGGCAGGGCACTAGGTATGTGGCATTTTGGGATCAGTTCTCTGTGCAAATGTGGGTGTCCCAAGGGACTTTGGGTGAGGTGTGTAATCCATCTGCTGTGTTAGATTTTTTTATAGCTTGCAAAAGGGCAATAACAACTCGTTGCCTTTTACTGGCCCAGTAATAAAGAGAAGACATTTAGACACAGTGGTGGTTCTGGTACAGCTCCACCTCCACTAACAGCATGTACTGGGCTATGAAAAGCAATGCTCAAAGAGTTTTCAAGAATGATTTGGCAACGTGTGTGGAGGGGGAAGTTTGGCCATTATACTGTTATTTATATTATATTGCTTCTTTTTAATTGATGACAGCCTGTGGAGGGACTACCAGGCTTGGGATTCTCCTGGCTTTGACTTAGCACAATCTATAGCTTTGGTTCTCTTAAACCTAACAAGAGCTCTGAGCATTCCTGTTAAAATTGATGGAAAATGAACTTCAAGAGTCCTGAAAGATGAAGACTATCCCATCTGTCTTATCTTCTGCTTTAATGGAGAGATGAGAAAGGTTTCATGCTGTAACCCAGCAGGGAATTCAAATGTCTGAGAAGAAATTTCAGGAGATGGCTCAGTGTCTTGCAGATCAAAGGGTTCATTTAGGCAATCCTCGATTCTCTAGACAAATGGGAGCTATTATGTTTAGAGAGGCAGTGTGCAGGCCAGAATTCTTCTGCTGATGAAACCTAGAGTTTGTGCTATCCAGTGGCTTCTGTATAGGAAAGACTACCTGTCAGTCCTGGAGGTTTGAGCTAACAGATGGATCTTGTTTTCTCACAAGCTGGTGTTCTGGGCTTTGATCTGGCTCCTGGGATATCACCAAAGGAGCATTTCCACTGTCACCATTTTAAAGAAGCAGGAGCTGTCTGACAGTGAAGACTGAGTCCTTTTGGTGGGTGCTCTGTCACCCTTGAGTTCCTTTGGGTGTCCCACCTTCAGGATTCAGCCCTGGCAGAACAGCTGCAGAAATGTTCACATCTTCATCCCTTTCCTGTGATTTCTTTCATAAGGAAAAGACTGATAGAAGAAGGGGGAAATGTGAAGAGTCTGCATGCATGTTAGTCTTAATATGTTGAAAGAGGAGATTGTGAGAGCCTTTTCTGGGTTATGGAAATGTGATGAAGGAGGTTTCTTGAAGGAAACAATTGCTTCAGTCCTCTCAGTGAACTGTGTGACTGGCTCCTCTGTTTCTGCAGTTTGGTTTTTTTCAGATGGCGCTACATTTATCATGACTTTATAATGTTTTTTCATATTTTCCCTTTTTACCCTCCCTTTCCCTTTTCCCCTTTCACTTTTCCTGATTCATACTGTATAGAAGCCATTGTTCAAAAAATAATTACCAGGGTGGTGAGAAGTCTTCCTATGGCTAAAGCCTGATGGCCTGTCCCTGAGTGCAGCATCTTAACCTACAGAAGCCCTCTGGCATTATATAGAATTTTGTCAGATCAGATACTAGTTTCCCTGGAAAAGTATCTCTATTCCTTGTCTATGACGTAGTGTTAGCAGCATGTGCTCCTTCTCAGGAGCACAGTGAGGAAAAACCCATCTGATTTGTGAATGCTCAGACATTGCTCTAATGGAAGCCATGTAAATAACTAGATAAATTATTTCATTGAGTTTGTCTGTCGAGCATAATAGGTAGCAGGGTCAGAATCTCTTCACACTGATTAATTTCTTACTGGCTGAGTGGGATTTGTGCTCACAAGCCATTGTACAGAAATGTCCTCCACTTTCTGCTGTCTCTGTCTTTTCCCTGCCTACACTTTTAGCTCTTTGATCTCTTGCTGGTGAGCTCCAGGGAGCAGAGACTACCACGGCCAGTGTCTGCACTATGCAATGCAAAGACTTCAGGCACAGAGTAGGCTTTTTGGTGCTGCCATAACCAAAGGATAAATTAACATGAACTAATCTAGAATTTGTTAGAATTTGTCATAATTTTTGCCTTCTTACTTTCAGGAGACTGTTGTGGGGTTTGGATAAGACATAAGGGTGAAAACAGTGAGAAGAACCTTTCAGATGTGGGTTTCTTGAGCAAATTTGTTCCTTCTGAACTTTGCTTTTGGTGTTTCAAAGAGAGGACTTATGGCTCACAGCCAGTGTGCAGGCTCTCTGCCCTGCCATGCCTGCTGTGAGACTGGGGGCAAATTGTGTAGGCTGCACTCACACATCATCTGGCTGCAGCTCCTGCATTTACTTGAGCAGTTCAAATAATTCTGGACTAACCTGAGCAAATCTGTAGTTCAGCAGGGAGAATGGAAGGTGCAATGAACTCCAGCAGGAGTGAATGATGAGGCAGGGTGATGGATGGTGGGGACAGGAGTGTTCCCAAAGACAGCGTTGCAATGAGGAGTAAGATATGTGTTCACAGCCTACATTTCTCACTGGTGCAAATCTCCCACTTGGAAACTGGGGTAAGAGTGATTCCTTGTCTTTTCTGTGAGGATGAAGCATTTAGGATTATGGAAAGTTCAGAGAGGGCTGCAAAATTTCTCAGTCAGATTGATTATGTTAAAATATTTATTGTTTTCACAAGCATTTTCTGCTACCTAATCCATGGGATAAGATTTTTTGCAGAAAGCAAATAATTGCAGCTGAAGCTAGTTTTGAAGCAACTTTCCGCTAAGCATTAAGGAAAATCTTTACATTGCTTTGTGGTTAAACATAAATAATATTTTCATTACATTTGATTTCAAATAATGTCAAAATTCTCCCCTATCTGGTAGAAGATGTAGTTAGAAATATCCATTGAAGACTCGTTTTCTGGTGTTCCCACAGGTCACTTAAGATTCTCCCTGAAGCGTGACTTCGAATATGACACTTCAGTAATGCAGAAGCTGTAAGTAAATAATATCATGTTTGCAGCCCTTGTTTAAGAGCTGTGTTTACACTCTTTCCAGAGCTTTGCTAGAACTCATCTTTGCTAGAATCCGTCTACCTCACAACAAGCTTGCTGGGAAGTCACTGAGAGAAAACATGGTTTCAAAGTCAATCGTGCCATTTTCGATGCTTTGCTTTATTAGCTTCTTGTTTAATCTAAGAACTTCAGTAATGGTTGCCTAATCTGCAGGAAGAAAGCCTAAGACATCTGTCAGTATTGCAGGAAATGTTACAAGCAGACAAAAGTAAAAATATCTCATTAGCATCTATGAGCATTGAATAAAATGCAATGATACATTACCAAAAGCTGGCATGCCATTGGTTCCCAGGCACAGAACAAAGGCCAAGAACCTTCGTCTGCTCTTGATACTGATTAAAAAGGCCTACAAGAAGCTGAGCAAATGAACCCTAGAGGCTGAGGACCTGGTCAGGTATTTGTTGGCCTTTGGTAACTTGATGTCAGAGTTCAGTATCTCAGGAGTTTTATCACAGAAATATCTCACAGAGGTATAAGCAATCACAGAGAGTGCTTTTGGGCAATACCTGGTTGTGAATGCATGAAAAGGATACAGTTTCCTTTGCCTTCTCAACTTTTTCCATCTTTTTCTAAGGTGAATTAGGAAGGTGCTAATTTTGGTATCTCTTTTCTGAATTCTGCATTGTTTTTCCTAATCAATTCTCTCAGATCTCTTCAATCTCCATTTAATTCAGTCAGCCACTCAACATCCAAGCCTTTTGTAATAAAGAGAGTGCTAATTTTTCCATTTATTTCAATTGTCTTTAGTAAGGTGTTATCATATAACTCAATCATCCGGCATTGGAATTTGTAATTTAATCAATAAAGGAGGCCATTTTTCTCAAGAATACCAAGGAAGAAAGATCTTGAGGAAAATGCACAGTGAAAGGAAGGTGAAGAACAAAAACGGGTGATAGGAACTGTGGTTGGCATTTAATAGCTGCACACCTTGGTGGCTGTACTTGCCTGGCTAGTAGCAAGCAAAAGAGGTATCACTACTTTAGAATTAATGGATATAGTGATTTTGCCTGTGCACTCATCTTGCAAAATCTAGAGTGACAATCATGGATAATACTCATGTTGCTATGACAATCACCTTGCACCATCTCCAGGTGTTGGCAACTCCATGATGAGCAGTACTGTTCACACAAGCAGTTTGATACCAAGAGAGACACCAAGAAAGAAACTTTGCTGTGTGAGCTCCAGCCTTTCTGCTCACAGTAAAAGGTGGCTGTGGCCTGTGAACCTGCTCTGTCCCTGCCTCTGGCTTTGCTTGCAGGGCTTCTGCTGCTTCTGCTGGCAGGGTGAGGGAGTGGCTGTTCATTGCTAGCAGTGAGAACTGTTCTGATTTCCTGCCCTGGCCCATCTGAAAGTGCATCTCAGCAAGTTCTGCCGGAGGTGTGAATTTTGCCCCAGGGGTGAGGTTTTTTTGCATTCAGCCCCTGGAAGTCAACATGCCTTTTGCACACTGCCAAGCAGCTTTGAGCAAGGCCTGGTTGGGAGACTGAATGCCCTACTGGAGAAATGTGGGTACAGTTTGTGGTGATTGGGAGTGGGGCTGTGGCTGAGCCTCATCCCCAGTGGGTACAGCTGTGAAAAGTAGGTGAACAGCACTGACAGCAATGAGCCATGGAGTGCCCAGGTGCACTGACCAACCTCCAAAGGGAACAGAGAGCACAGAGGTGCACTGCATGAACAATGCGGGGTATAAAAGGTTGGGCTAAAGAACAAGATGGACCAGATGCTTGCAGCCTTCTGAAGGGACATGATGTTGCTCTGTATGGGTGAGTGCTTAAAGCCCTCTGAAACTGTATGGTGATACTCTATGTATTGTGGCTATCTCAACTGTGACATCTGCTGTGACAGAGAAGCACTTCTGCTGGGCCGTGGCTGGGAGTCTTTCCTTGGCCCTTGACTTCTCTGTGAGATTGCCTAGGCAGGTCTCAAATATCAGACCTCTGTAGAGTCAGCCGTGGTTTTGCTGATAAATTGCTTATAAGCATTATGGTCTCAACTTGGCAAAGTCTGCAAAACACAAGATGAAAGATATCAAAACTCTTCATTCAGAAAATGTTACAATTTAAAAGTACAGTAAATCATTTGGTGCTTAAGGCACATCACTGCTCCTTATGTCTCTCCCAAGGTCTGGTTGCTAGGGCTATAGACATATTTTCTGGAAATCAAACATTGAGCCAGCTATTGAAACACCCATCTTGTGGGATTTTTAGAACATGTCTTTTAGTTGAAGCAGGCATGTTAGAAAAAAAGACTTAATAATACAACATTTGGGGGAACTTTAAATATGTGGTGTGTGGCATTTGTCTTGAAGATTTTAGTACTCTCCTTGAGTGCTACTCCAGATTGAATAAACAAAAAATGTTTAGAGAAGTCTTCAGGTGCTTATTTTCAATCTGCATTGACAAACTTTTCCTGTGGTAAGCACAGGAGACTCAAGTGTAGAGCTCTACAGTAAATAATCTTACTTCCCCACCCCTTCCCTTCCCAACACCCTAAGCACTCCACAGTGAAAGCTGTCTCTTAATGGGGATAGGGTCTTACCTCAGAGTTTTAAGTAATGTGTTGGAAGGGGCTGCCCATGGAGGTGGTGGGGTCACCATCTCTGAAGTCATCCAGTCATTTCTTGAATGACCCTCAGTGGCCCTCAGTGCCATAGTCTGGTTGAAAAGTTGGAGGTCAGTCAAAGGTTGAACTCGATGATCTCAGAGGTCTTTTTCAACCTAAATGATTCTGTGAGTCTGTGAAATGAAATGGAGATGAAATTGCAACGGCTTGGTCCTATATTCTCAGCCACTCTTGAATTCAAGTCCTGCTCCTGTTTTGTACAGTTGTACCAGAAAGTTTTAGACAAGGAACGTGTGGAGTGTGCCCATCAGACAGCTCCAAAATCTACAGAACTGCAACTGGATGACAAATCACTCCCTCTGTCCTAGGAAAATATCATGGTAGCCTTTTCTTATATGAGCAATATGGTAAATATTGTTCATCTTTTTTTCATAAACCTGTGTTTGAGTCTATTCTCCAACCTGTCAGTGGTGCCAAAGATTACCAAACATGCACCCTATGATTGTTTATGATCCCTGGTTCCCTTCTTCTGCACTCCAAATTATGTCATCAAAGCTGGTGCTGTTTTGCTTGTTGTGTTTGGCCAAACATGAGAGCAGAGTTTCTCCCGAGGAGTAGCTTAATGTGCTGTGTTTGAAGATTGACTTTTGGAGCAATGACTCTTTGACTGGCCAAAGCAATCAGTGCTTTGCCCAGCCAGGCAGCCGTGGGAACCCAGCTCTAAAAAGCTTTCTGATGAGAGCTGTGGCTGAAGACATTTCTTGGGATTAATTTAGCACTCAAGAGCTCAGAGCTTTGTGGAACTGGAGCATCTTCAGAGGTAAGCAATGGCACATGCAGATTGCTGCTCGGTACTTCCTACAGTAATGACTTCCTCTTTTCACCTAAAAAAGAGAAAATTATGAATTATACTTCAGTCCTGCTTTATAGTGGTATTTTCCACAAAATCATGCCAGTGTAAAGTATGTCCAAAAATATTTACACAAATGTTCATTAATTTTTCTCCACTTGCTTTTGAGCTGCTAAAACATTTTGAAACACTTGGGTTTTTTTGGTTTTTTTTTTGGTTTTTTTTTGTTTTTTTTTGTTTTTTTTTTGTCCTGCTCCCAGCACCAAATCACCCATTTTAGCGATTCAATGCCAATCAGGAATTTGGGTGTAAAGAAAAGAAACACTGCAACCACGTTTAGCTCATCTCCTAAAGGATGTTGGGTTTTGCTCCAACTGATTTTGAATTCAACAGGCTGCAGAAGGACTGGGTGTCATTTAGCTATTAGAGATTTTTGTTTTCCTCATCATTGTGAAGTAGCATCATTAACACAGGCAAATTACCATGCCTCACTGTGCTATGTCCATGGTACATTAGAGGCCCTTTTCCATTGGTAAAGCTGAGTCCATTCTTCTGTAAAATCAGGGGCCCATTGGCAGTTCTTTGGCAAGTGAGACAGAGGGACTATTTAATGGGAAGAAGAGTGGTTTAATAAAGGGGAAGAAGTCGAACATGACAAGTGCAAGGAAAGATAGCAGAATGTTAGTTTATAAATCACTGCATAATTGGGCCAAAATATTAATCCATTTTCACAGGGCCAGGGAGAAAGAGGACAGCAGTTTTGGGGTAAATGAGTTACGTGATTTTTCCAAAGTGCATTTTGGAAAAGTCAAGCACTCTATCCATTTCTCTTCCCAATATGAGTGCTGTGATTTCAGGCTAATGGAAAATGGTTTGTATTGCTGAATTTTCTTTTTTGAAATGGTGTATTGGCTTTTGGTGAAGAAATTGGACTTATGCTTGAATATGCCTGGATTTTACAAATACATTTTTAGTTTAATAAGATGAAACCAATTAACCAGAAAAGCCATTGTGAATGGATTTTACAAGTACATAAAAATATATTGCTTTTTCTTGAAACATTTCATCACCCTTTCGAATGTTCCTTTTTCTTTCCTTTCTACCCCTGACAAAGCACTGTGATAATTTGTTCCCTCATGCCTTTTCCTGAAAACATTGATCTCTGGCCCTGATTGTGTTTTTATGGGGGGGATATTAGGCATGTGCCTAATTTATTTCTGACTTAGTGTTTATTTCTTTCTCCAGTATTGTTCAGTGTGTTTAACTTGTGGCCTGAGGAAAAACAGAGCACACAAACTATAAAAAATTTGCTCTGAAAAGGTTGGTTAAAGTGGCACAGGACCCAAGGGCTGATGAGTAATCTCTCAAAATTAATGCAACCACTGAAATGTTTGGCACAGCAGAGACACTCAAGAAAGCAGTAGCACCTGATGGTTACCCCTCTGGATCTCTGGGAGTGGACATGTCTTCTGAAAACTCTTCTGAGGTCCCTCATTGGGTCAGCTGTGCCTTGCAAGTGAGGGTAGGGACAGAGACCCAGAATCCTGCAGTGGTACAGAGGTCTGTGGAAATGAGTTCTGGTCTCTGCCTGCCTTTCTCTGAACAGGAATGCTCATTTAATCACCTACAGCAATATTTTACTTGGAAGAAATTTTAACATGAGGCCCCGCCAGCCTCATCTACCCCTAAATTTCCATCAACTCTGCCTGCAAAGAGGGTTGGGTAACACATAAGACATAGGCACATACTGAGGAGTTGTAGGATTTCTATTTCCATTACCTCAGCCTTCCCCATTCCCTCGTAGCCTTGCCTTCTGCTTAAAATGCAAAGGATATTAACTTCTATGAGCATGTGGGGCAGTAACCCCGGCAGGCACTGCCTTGGGATGACACGGTTTTCCCTGCTCTGATCAACTCTGTAAACTGAAGCATAGAGAGCCTGCTTTGATCTTAAATAACTTTGCTAGTTTGCTTTAGTTACCAGTTGATACAGAGATGACTTACACATGGTGCTTTGGGGTAAAATATTGAATGTTTGTCCAAGTACATGGCAATGACAAAATTAGCTGTTGCAAACAGACATCTCTGTTCCCATCAACTTTGCCCAATTTGTCAAGAAAACATCTATATCATCTAAAGAAAAACAAACACTAGATTTGGGTAACAGGAAAGGCTTTAATTCTTTTCTTCTGCAAACTTTGGGAGTGCCTGGCAGGACAGTGCCCTTTTTGCATCCCTGCTGTCATTTAGCAGTGGTTCTCACATTTTAAGAGTAAGTTTAGATATTTTACCAGCAGCCTGACATCATTACTAAGTCTCTGTGTGTTTACCATAGAACTGATGATCTAGTTGAAGGAAATTATTACATGTGAACTTTAAAGGAGATACCCTTTCAATGGGGTGTGAACTTCAGCACAAACCTAACAGTTGCTTAATGTCCTTCTGGATTTGTGAAACTGTCCCATGAGCCACACCAGTTGTGAATGATGCTGCCCTTCAAACAGCCAGGACAGCCCAACACCTCCTTCCAGTAGCTGTGGTATGACAGCATGTGCTAGTTTACATCCAAGCTCGTCCACTGCTTATTTAGTTCTCAGGTTTTTTTGGACTGTGTTGAATTCCTGGCCTGTCCTTCATATTAAAATGACCTTGTTCCTCCAGGGAAACCTCCCCTGATTCAAACAAATGGTACCAACACCACTTTGTGGGATCCAGTTTTCTCCTGCATTTGCTTTAAAGCTTCCCAGGAACCCTTGGCTACTTTGCACAAACTGTTAACTTGAGGGTAATAATTTTGTCTGGGTTTTGTCACAGAAATTCAATTAAGGAGGATTATGAACGCAGTTGTAGGCCTGTTTCATTTACAGTTGCAAATGAAACCCAGGCCACACACTGATTGTTTATATAGGAAAGGAGATGCTGTGTAGTTTTGAGTGGCTGAATTACCTGCCTGTTCCTTTGTGTGGCTTCACTTATTGTAGAAGGGAGGGGAGTGAGGCTTGCAAAAATTAATAAAAAAGTGATATAAAGGTGGGAAAAAAATCACCAAGGGAAAAACTACCCCCACTGCTTTTCCCTGGGAGGCACACATCCCTTCTACACATAATAAACTCCACAGGGAATTTCTTCCTCCTTAGAAAACACAGCCCAAAGGGCAGGAGTGGGTAGTCATTTATTTATTTATTTTTAGTAAACAAAGAGCAATATTCTGTTTTCGTGGCCTTGATTTGGCTCCAAGTCCTTGAGTCACTGGGGACAAGGCATAAGGTTTCACTTTTTTTTTCAGTTCTTATTTCTGGGCCATGGAAGCCAACATTTTATTCAATTTTTTTCTTCTCAAGTCTTTCTGCAAGCAGCTGAAGGAAAGGGGAGAGGAGGGGGAAGAGAAGAAAAGACACTTACTATATTGGAGCAAAATGATAGCTGCTGTAGAGGCTGGCTCCAGGTGAAGCAGCTTGTTTGGAGACAATTAAATAAGAAGGGAATTTGTTTATTTGGAAGATGCCTTTTTAAGTTATGAAGGGCAAAACTTGTTTTGATGTCCTCTGATTAAATGTCTGTGTTTGTAGAGGAGCAATATCGCTCAGCTTTGCTTTCCAACAACAAACTTGGGAAATACTTTGCACATATCAGGAGATATGTGGAGGGCACGGTACTTAGGTCACCCCTTCTTCCTTATGCAGGCTTTGTCCCACAGCTTTGGTCTCTGTCCTCTAACCTTTCACCTGGGAAATCCCACACTAATTTCCCCAGGGTGCTGCCTGCCTGAAGACATGAAGGATAAGGCTTAGCTCCCATATACTGATTTTTATTCATAAGGAGTTATCACCATTTTGCAGATGGGGAAGAGAGAGGAGCTCAAAGGTGGAATCAGCCCCAGCTGAGTCAAGACTGGGCACAGTCCCAGGCTGTTCCCTGTTTGAAGGGAGTGCTGAGGTGTCTGCTGAAGGACCTACCCAGTGATTACCCAGTACCTTTGATTAAAGCTCTCCCCAGGCATACTCTAACAACTTGCTTGCCTCTTGTTTTTTACCTTATTCCTGATCCTTCAATTCTAGGAGGGGTTATACTGTCCTTACTTGGTTTCAACTACACGCCTAAGAGGCTTACTGGATTCTTCAGCAGATGAGGGGAAATAAGCTCTTTAGTTTCTAGCTTTAGATCAGATACTGTTTCTGTACCTCTCTCTATACAGACTTGACACTGTTGAACACTGAAAGAAAAGTAGGCAGCTTATTAACTCTCAAAAACTTCAGCAAAATTCACTGTGATGCAGTGAAGTATGAACAATATCTTTTGCTTCACATCCAGGACAATTCATCCTGTGGTGAGGGGCTGTTACAGTATTTTATATTTCTCAGTTGTTTTGTGGTAGAGTTGTCTGATGTCAAACCAAACTTCTTGTTGAGGTAAAACCTGGATTAAAATAATAAAAGGCCTTATATAAAGGATGATCTGTCTCTTGCATTTTGGGCACCTTTTCTAGAGAAGTTAGGACAACTGAAATCAGCATCCTCAGCCGCTTTCAGTCCAGGTGAACATGGCTTTTTGGACAGTATTATCACTAGATGGATTTGAGTCTGAATAACCTTGCAGAAGTTATGGATTTATGCTGACACAAAAATAGTGGGGGAGAAAAAGGGGAGGATCAGTATTTCACGTAGCTATCAGATTGTTTTGTTACAACTGATTGGGACAGTCTTTCATAATACAGTTTTGTGTACTGGAGGAAAGAGATGAGCATCTCCAGAGGGTCACTCACTAGAAGGGCCTTCCCATGGGTGACAAGAGCTGACCTTTGGGACTGCTAATCTCTTCCTGCTGACATACCAAGGCCTTGCAGCTTAGCTTAGCTCAGGTGAATAAAGTAGGGTGAGATGAATCTCTGCCTACGTTTCACTCACATATTTTATATTTGGTAGAGCATATAGAAAGAGTTCCTTTTTTTAGCATCTTTCAATCTGTAGATAGTAGTTAGATCCTTAGCCAGCATAAATGAGTCAGTACTAAAGAGCTGAATTTAATGGAGTAACTTCTGCTTTGCTCCAGTTCAAGCAGTTTCAATCTCCATATAATTTTCTGGGGTCGTTTCAGTAGTACCTCTAAGCTTTATACCTAAACTTCAGCAAAAGGACAGAAAGAGGCTGCATGGTATGTAAAATACACGTGATTTCAGGTGGTACCTTATGATTTAGATAAAGCATTTTAGATTCATGACATCTGGCAGCATTGCTCTCTCAGAGTGTAGCAGAGAAATAATCCTTTCAAATCAGCTCTGTTGGAGAGTGAAACATTTTTCACCAGCCTAGTTTAAAAATCCTATCTGAGCCTTTCTCTCCGGCCAACTGGTTCAGCACAAACAAACAGTGCATACAGGATGTAGCTGTTTCAGCAGTTTCCCTGGAACTTGTTGTACATCTGAAATTATTTTCTAGCCTTTTTTTTTTTTTTTTTGAGCAGGTTTTATTTTACATAGAAGGTAAAATGTGTAGTTGAATCACAAAGCTAGATAAAGTATTGTGAGCCTGTGTTGGCCTGAAGTTCTTTTCATCCAAATAATGACTTTATCTGCTTATTATGGAAGAATTGAAAGAAGTGTGGGAAAGTAAGACCGAAACACACTCAGGATCCTATATTTGTGGGGGAGGCTGACCATAAATACGGGAATTAATAACCCACCAAAGCCACCTCATCTGAGCAGCGGCAGTAGGAACTGGTAGTGCAGAATGCACAGACTAATTCTGTTTCAGAGAAACTAAAATTAAATGTTTGTTACAGCTTTATGTCCATACACTTTCAGCAGGAGCCATTTTCATTCCTTTTAGGCAAACTCAGAAGAGGTTGAACATCTAACAGCCTTGAAGTACCCGGTCTGTGTGCCATATGTACACAGCACTAAGCCATGCCTGTGTTGTCAGCCTTCCTGAAAGGTGGAATCTGGCTGGTTGCTAGCAATCCATGTCCTTAGAGGCACTGGAGCAAAATGCTGATGTTGATCAGAAGGGGAAGGTCTGAAATTGTAAGCAAACAGAAAAGATCCATCATGCATTTTCACAGATGATAAAAGGCTGACAGTGGCAGTCTGCTTATCAAATAACTAGATTTATTGAAATAGCCTGTGCTCTCATTAAATAGTTTGCTTTTCATGTTTTTTGTTTTATTTCATCTTACTGAAGGTGTCTGGGTTTTTCTCCAAACCTACTATTGCTGCCATGGCAAACTGGCTAATTTAGACCATTTCTTGTGTTAATGCTTAAAAGCAGCATGGACTGCAGTGTTCTCTTCTCACTGATATTGCAGGACCTCAGGGCAAAGCCAGTCCCTGTCATGAAATCTGAGATTCCTGGAAATTAAATCAGAAAAAATAATACAATAATTATAAGTTTGTTCCTTGCAAGATAATAGTGCCAGTGATAGTGCTATGCATTTCATTTAGCATAAGCATAGTGCTGTCACCTATGCTTAAAAAATGGGGTAGAATTGATAATTTTCAATCAGTAGAGAGAAATGAAATACAGAAATGTTGCTAGCATGATATGAGATCCCTATGCTGAAAGGACCATTCCTTTCCTTACTCAGTGAGGTATCGCATTTTGTGTTTTTGTTCCTGGGGGAACGAGCTTCTGCTTTCCTCCTTTCCTGAAAACATTTGTAAGACGGGTAGTGGAATATTAATAATTGAAAATGCAAGTTGCAGCAATGCCATTTGCATAAGGATGTTTCTTGACCCATGGAGGATATTCACTGTTTGTTGGAGAAAATATCAACAGAGGAACTGTGGGAGGCTGATGGATCTAAAAGGCTACCTGGCAATAAATTTATTTCTCAAATGAATCCTAATGTGGTTCCCAAGACTGGAATTCTCTATTTGTAGCCTGCCCTTTTTCCTGGAAGATGTGATGCAATATCAAGAGATCAATATCCCCCAGTACTGGATGTGGTGCCAGTAAGCAGATATTTAACATGGAATAAAGGGGTTTTTAAACAAAGAACATGGAGAAAAGGCCTTCCTCCTGCAGGATTTGCTCATTGAAGTTTAACAGTCCCAGTGACCTTTGCTCAGAAAGTCCTTCTCCAAAAACATTTTGACAATGAACCGCATGGAACTCAGCAGCTGGGGTTAAGACTGGTTTGACTCTGCTGATATTTTAACCTGTAGTTCCAGGAATTGTGGTCTTCTGTTTGGACCTTTTGGGCTGTTGTTTGCTAAGCCGGATGCTTATGAGGCAGAGCCATCCTTCCGTGGTGTTTTGGATGTCAGTGGTACCCAAACATTCCTCATAAAGTGCGCACGCTGTTACGATTCGTGACTTTAACTCTCGGCATATTTATAAGCCTCATTTCCATTTCTTGTGGTCTCATTAATGGAGCAGCAATAATAAATTGAAATGTTAATGGGGGATCATTTCACCAACAGCAGAAAGTATTAATGAACTTGATACAATAGTTGAAAGGAAAATAACTTTTTAGTAGTGTAATTCTTTTTAACCATTGCCCCTGGTTCTCTCCTTCCAAACATGTGGAATTGGGACAGTTTCAAAGTAATGGAAATTATTTCATGCAGACAATCAGCTTCCTGGATATGCTACATGGGAGATGCACTGTTTGCAGAAATTCCAGTCAGGGCAACCATTCTGTAACTGAATCATGAGCAGACTTTGCTGTAGTCATGGTGGTAGCAATAGAAACCTGGAAAGCACCCTTTGTGTGAGTTAATGAACTTCATTAATGGAGACTGAAAACGTGGTCCTCCTTGTATGACATGGGCATTTCACATCCTGTTGTGAAGTGTTTGGGGGTAGTGTTAAGGTGTGGTCTCATAGGGGACCTCAATTCCTCAGCAGAAAAGGGAATTGTACCTTAGGGTCCCTTGGGAGCACTGTATCTCAGTTTTCCCACTGGTAAAGCTGAGGGCTTTGAGCTAATGGAAACAGCTGGATTTTAAGGCTTGGTCAGTTAGTATCTGTGGAGCGTTAGTGTCTCCTGAGGGAGAGAAGTTACACTGTGGGGCAATCCTGAGCTGGAAATAAACAGTACCAGACACCATGCAGCACCTTCCCCAGTGCCACGTTGTTGAAGACCTCTGTGCTGAAATTAGTTACAGCTGTAAAGACATTTCTATGTGCATGCTTAGAAGTTGAAGGCTAACATTTGTAATACATTTGATTTAAATTTGCATTGTGGCCTCTGGTACAGAGAATCTGTTTGATGCTTTTGCTGCTTAGTTCTAGAAAGTTTGTTCCCAGTGAGTTTTCATCTGAGTACATTCATTAATCCTTTTTGGACTTAGCTTACCCACAAATATAGAAGAAGCTTTGAAGTGGATTGGCAACTTTTCACCACCCTTCTTTCTTTTGATTTGTTAAATAGTAAGTTTAAAGGTACTAGAGTAAGTCAAGAATTGCATGCTTAAACTGTTAGTTTCCTGCAAGAAAAGAGATTGGAATTTAAATGTGCCATTCAAGCTAATCATCTCATAGTCAGGAGTTTACTGACCTAGAAACTTAATCTAGTCTTGTGAGTTCAAGTATCTGGAACTTTTTTTTAGAAAACAGAAAAAATATTATTTTCAAATGAGGCATGTGATTTGTCTAATTCTCAATTTTTTGTAGATACCATTAATTTGAAAATTACTTCTGTGAGCTGCTGTTATCTTGCTTCTGTGCAAGCAAACTGTGAGGCCTAGCCCCCTGAGCTAAGCAGAGGGTGACCAAGTGCATATGAAAATGGACAGATAAATGCCAATGCAGGCCCATTGAAACAGGACGAAAGGAAGGGGGGAAAAAAGATAAAAGGGAAGATCATCTGTCTAGCCTTATTGGCAAATGATCAGAAAAATGACTGAATGCATTATACTGCATTTTTTTCCTGCTTAGGGTTTGATAAAAAACTCACTAAAATAAGTGGGAAACTTTACATTATGTTCTTGATTTTGGGCTGGGACGCCTGATCAACACTTACTCTGTCTCCCTGCAACAAATTGCTAAGTGCCTCTAGCAAATAAAGATACTGTCAACAACCAGGACTATCAATACTACTTGGCACTGTCAAAGCAAACTCATCTGTTGTTGGCTAAAATGACTCCTCAACATGTAGACAGGAAACCACTTACTTTGAATATGGATATAACCCAGTCATGTGGCATGAAATCCCATATGTTCAATAAAGAGTCATTTTTAGATAGACAAGTGACCTTGAAACGCTTTTAACAATTTTCTGCATCATCACCTTTTACACTTCTTACTGTTCAGCTTTAGTTCAGTTGTATTTAATTTTTCCCCCAATTTTTTTATGTCTTATAAAGTTCAGTGTGTGCAGATTTGGTTTGGGAATGGAGGTGGAGCACAGCTGGTGGAGTGGAGGAGCAGGGAGTGAGATCTTTTTAAAGCAGCTAAACTTGTAACCAGAGAAGATACTGCATTTATAATGTTCCCATTCTTCTCAATACTTAACAAGAAAAATGATTGTGTGTGTGTGACGTGAATATTCAGCACAGAGCTTTGGTAGCTGACCGCTCTCTTTTCACAGCCATCCAACCGCACACACATTCCTAAGGGATTACCTCACTGCCAGCGCTCCTTAAAGTGTGGGATACGCCGAAGCCGAGCCACTGCAAAGCTCCTTTCTGTCTGCTGTGGGGCTGGTTTCAGGCAATGACCTTTAAAACCACAAATCTAACCCTATGTCTACCCCCAAAAAGATTTTTCATTTGTTAGCTAAATGGGAGAGATGCTGGCCATGGAAATAGGGTAGAGCCTGTAGGTTACATGTAGAAATTCCTTTCCAAGCTTTTCACTCCCCTTTGGCTTCAAACACTCAATAACTTTCCAGCCAGAGAATGTTTGTCCCTTCCTTCTCCCTCTCTTTTTTGGTGTTCTTCCCTTGTTTTGCATATTCTGACAGCACTGTTTACTTCAGCCTGCAGCTCCCACTGCTTTGTGTGCTTTCTCTGTCTCACAATTGCATAAATAAATCACTAAAGAAAATTTGCATTTGATGGGAATTTTTAGCTGATATTAAGTTTTATGGGTGGAATATAATATATGTGAGTTGGCTTAATTAAACTGAATTGTCATTTGTGACACGAAGATCTTTATCTGTACAAGACTATTTTTGCCTTTCATATTTTTTGCTATTAAACATGCCAGTGGATTTGAAAATCCAAGGATGACAGGTCTCAGAAAGTATCATCTCTCTTGTAGCAAAATATCTGCTTATGCCAAGTGAAGCAAATCAGCATCATCACAGAGCTGAACAGTTAATTTATGCCACAAATTTCTAAGTGCCAGGGGATGGAATCTGAGGCCCATATATGTTGTAGCACCCTCTAGTCGCCTTGCTGGTGACTTGCGTCACACTAGAGGAGAGATGGAGTGTGGCAAAATAGTTTAGATGAAGGGGAATTTGGCTAAAAGTTTGTCCAGGGTTTCTGTGCCCTGATATCCTACATAGGCTGGAAGTGGCTTCCTGCCCCTCCTGAGCAGCGGTGTGTGCCCCGGAGCACTGCTGCATTTGGCTTCTGTGATGCAAGGTGCTGGTGGGGCTGGCGGGTTGGCACAGCCCTCCCTGTGGACACACACTGCCCCTTCTGCCACATGGACTGGGGTATTAACACCTGCACAGCCGTGGAGAGCACACGGGAAATTCATCTCATCAGCTGCTGCAGCTTTGTTTCAGAGGCATGAGGAGCCAGCCTCCCAGCTCCCATGTTCACCCTGTTCTTAAATATCTGAATTGAAGGGAAGGGTGGAAATGCCATTTTACCCTGGTAATGCCATTTACACACACCCAACTACAGCATGTTTAATCCATCCCTCTGCCTGGGAACTTGGTCTGTCATATTTATCCTTCCATGAGAATCAGGAAAGGCGTGAGCCTTGTGCAGGATCCCCAGATCTGGCTTCATAAAGCATAGGTTCTTGGGAGGGCTCCATAGTTCTGAATTTTTGACTGTTTCTCTGGACCAAGGCTGGCAAAGTGTAGCTTGAGATTGTCACACTGATTAATACTAATAATATCAGTGCAGCTCCCCAAAGTGCATGAGGGACTGATTGAAGTACTCGTGCCAATATATTTATTTTTCAGGCTAAAGATTTCCACACTTGCACAATTCTTTGCTGTCATTTTCCATGCAAGGGGACTGTGTGCCCCTGAGACTGATACTGCATCTGCTCCTCTATGAAGACAAAGATAAACTGGTTCCTGGTGTGTTGTTCTTTTGCTTACTCTTCAGCATAAGAACAAGCAATAAGAATGCATTTTAGATGTTAATGAAATTAATGAAAGCCAGATCTCGGAAACAGCTGAGATTGTTGACTGTCTCAGGCAGATTTTTACTTCATTTCAATTACAGATGAGCCACAACCAAACCCCTGATTAGAATTGCTCCAAATTTTGGATCCACATCGCTCAGCTTTGCAGTTTTGACCAGTTTCCAGTGTTTAATTTTCTTCCTGTTTTATTTTTCCTTCTGGTTTTACTCCAGATTTTTTTAATGTTTTCATTTTGTTTCCATGAAAGATTGGCCTTATGAAGGACATGAGATGTGCTGCCATAAGTCCCACTGGGGCTGCAGAGGCATAATATAGTTTCAGGATGTGCCTGTACACGCTGGGAGGGCTCTCACTAAATTTGGGGTTAGAAGCATTTCTGTGTCATCTCAGCAGGCAGGTGCTTGCCCCTGCTGCTGTCCTGGTAGTTCAGTAAGGCACAGCCCCTGGGAAGTCCTAAATGGCAAATGGCTGTGACTCTTGAGAAGTCCCCAGCTGCAGAATTTACTGATGGTTTGTTACCATGCCTTCACCCAAAGCTCCAGACCACCCCATCGACAGTGCCATGTTTTCAGTCTGTACATCTATACATTCCATCGTGAATTTTTACTTGATTAAAAAAAACCAAAAAAAAAAAAAAAAAAAAAAAACAAAAAAAAAAACCAAAAAAACTCCTCCTGGAGAGAGTGTACTAATAATGAACAAATTCCTTTTTATGTCTCCTGGATATAAGGGACCCAAGCCTCTCCCTAGGGAGAGAGAATGGTCTGAGAAATCCAGTTAGAAACCTCTGAGGCAGCAAGCACACAGGAAAGACTGTTTTATTATCCTTTTTCTTTCATTGCTGTACTCAAATCCCAGGAACAGTGTTACTTTGGGTCCATAGATATTGTGCAGTGCATTTTTAGGGGAGGTTGAGAAGAACACCTGATCATAATGGTTTTAAAAACATTGATAAAAGAGGAAGAGGAAAAAATAATTTACTTTAAATGCTACAGTGCTTCATTTACACAATATAATAAAAAGCAAATTTTGTGATTCGAGTAATGATTGCAAGTTATTAAACTGGGCTTTAAAGGCTTCATAAATGAAAGCCTTTTAATAAATGATCAACATGGATGATAATGCTCTTGGAAATAGAGAGAATCTTTATTAAGCTTGACACATTTGTTCTCCACCCACCCACTTCTCTGTTGCTTTACTTGGTCCCTGGATCACTGTCACAAAAATGAGCCAGAGGGACAAAGTTTGAGTTGGGAAAGCACCACCTTCCATGGCTGCCAGGCCTGGAGAACATGACATCTTGGGAGGAGGCTGCAACACCATGGATTTGCTCTGGTCAGAGGAGGGTTTGTGGGGCAGCTGAAGGAGGTGGGAGCCAAATTCATCACCAGATGGCTTCCATCCATGTGTGTAAGAGAGCTCTCCTCTGCCAATTTTGAAAGATTGAGCACTCACTGAGACATGAAAGTTGCTCTCCCCAGGCACCTGTTCAGTTGGGAGTTTGGCATCTGGTGATGGGAGCAGGCATGGGGCTGAAGGGCAGAGCGGGGCTGGGCTCCATTAGGGCCTGATTCAGAGCACAGTAACATCAGTGGGTGCTTTCTCACTGCCTTGAAGGATCTGGCCTCAGCAGTGCCAGAAAGAGGAACTTCGGCAATCATTTCACCGTTTCTTTATGTTTTCAAGGGTCTGTTCTGACTGGCATCAGATTGAGACTTAGTGACCCCGAGGGGAGGTGGCAGAGGGAGAGGCAGAGCCGAGGCAGGGAGCAGACAATAGAGCCTTCCTTCCCTTGACCGATAATAAACCATGCTGGTGTAAGGAAAACTGTTCCTGCAGGTACTGCCTTTTGATTAGGTATCTGAGAGTCATAAAAAGCTTCCTGTCATGAGGGTGAGTGCATGAGACAGCCCTGCCTAACTACGGTTTTGGATAACTTAATTTTACCTGCTCAACTTGCCTCCTCGTAGAGTGGAATATTCTGCTGTATTTTGCCTAAATTATTAAAGACTGATGAGGTTTCCAACCTCGAAGTGACTGCATTTCAGTGATGGATGAGTTGATTCTTCCGTGGATATAGTAATCAAGGCATTTTTCAGCATCTTCGGCATGAAAGGCACAATATAAATGTGAACTATTATTTTGTGCCATGCAGCTGCTCAAATCTCAAATACATATTATGTCTCAGTAATATAGACAGTGTTTAAGACTGTTAAATTAAACTATTAAAGCCTATATAAAAAACAGAGATGACAGAGAGCAAATTAAAACTGAATTATCGTTAAATTGCTGTGCCAGTAGTTTTCAAACACATTCATAGTGACCTGGAAGAGAGCAGGGGGAGTGGAATGACATTCACACCTCCTAATTGGAGTCATTATCCATTCTTTGTTATCATGCTGCCCACAACAAGGGCATGGCTGGGACACCAGTGACTTGGGGGGGGGCACAAGGATGCCTGTGGGTCACAAGGGATGTTTTGAATGTCCTGCTATCTCTCTGATTTAAAGTCGGGACACGGCCAGGCAGTCACTCGTCAGATGGATAGTTTTTAAAGGCAATAAATGCCTGCAGGCTCTTTTCTGTGCTTGGTGACTGAGGCGGGGGGTTGGGAGAAGAGGGGGACGTGGTGCATGGCTGGGTTGTGCTCCTGAAAAATGTCGGTGACCCAAGGACATGTTGGTCCTTCCTCCCCTCTTCTCTTCCCTGCTAACAGCCCAGGCTCACTGAGGGCCTCGGTGGACCAGGGGTTTGTAATAAAATTTATGGGCTTTTCTGGAATGTCAGATAGAAAAGGAACTTTTAAAGTTACCTAAGTGATCTGACTGCCACAACATGAGTGCACCTGATAGTATGTTCTCAGGTACTTTGGTTCATTTCTATCCGGTTGCAAGTGATGAAATTTTCAGAACTTCCTTTGAAAGTTTGTCTCTGCTCCATTCTCTAATAAACACTCCACAGTGCATTTTCAAATTAAGATTTTGCCTTTGTTTTCGTCAAGTCATTACTCACGATGGTATCTCTGTGTACCTCAAAAAATCCGTTTCCATCCTCAATCTTTACAAGCTTGCAGGCATGTGGATATCTGTTTATTGTGAGTAACCTGATGCCAATCCATCAGTTTGCTTCTTGGAGGACTTTATGACAGCAGAAAGTGATTAATTTTCAAAGCAGACACAGCCCTTAACCTGCAGAAAAGGAAACAAACTTCCCCCCTCTCCTTTGCTGATTAAATCTGGAAATGAATGAATGATACCTGACTCAAATGTGTTTCCAAACTAGTTTTCATTAAATATATTTGGTCAGTGCTGATCATCAGAAGTGTCTTGAAGATTGGTCTATGCATGTATATGGTACTAAAGTCAGAATGAGCTTAGTGATCGATATTCATTCAACATCTTAATCTGCTCAACAGTATTAAATGGATTGCCCCAATGTCCTTGCAAAGCAGGGAAATAATGTTAACTCTTGAGCAGGAATATTAAAGTAGAGAGGATAAATGTGGTGTCCAAAATATTGCCAAGCAGCTCCTGACTTGTATCTTTGTGCCCATCATCCAGCTGTTTGTCATCATAAACCAAACTGTGGAAAATTCCCAAGGATGGCCAAGAAAATCCAAGACTGATAAAACTGAAGGAAGGAAGGAAGCATCTCAATGTGGCTACTGTATGTGCTACTGTATGTGCTATTATGTGCTACTGTATTCCTAGATCTCTCAACTACTTGTCTCCAGTGGCTAAGTTGTGACTAAACCCAAGTGCACACACGACCTTAGTTCTGAGTATAGTTTATTTGTTGTCTGGGTGTTTTAGTAGTTTTTGGGCTCCTCTGCAAATGGTGGGAACACTGATCTTTAGCCTTAAGTCCATTCCTTACTTCACTGTTAAAATATATTTCCTGTTTCCAGCATGGGACTGAGCCTCTGTTCATGAGAAATTGAACTCAAATATGCAAGTCATTTTACATACACCTCCAGTATAAAAATCATACTAATTTTATATACATATACAGTTAGCTCAGTAATGGCTAAAGATCTGTGTTCCTCCCTGGACTTACCATAGGAGATCTCTTCAATTTCCCTGCTGCAAAATGAGAGGGTAACAGTGTATTTAATTCAGTTATTTGAGGCCAAGACTGCTATGGGACATTTCTCTGTGGCTATGTCTTCTGGGGAGATTTGAATGAATGACCAAGAAGAATCTGAATCATCCAGTCATGCAAATTAAACCATTTCAATAATATGAGGGCTACTTTTCCTGATCCATAGTAATTGATGAGGCTCATTATATGTTAATATCACTCCTTTTTTTAAATCTTACATGTAATTTGCTACAGTGTTTCAATGTGAAGGTATAATTAAGATTCAGATGGCAATTTCATTCTAGACTGCTCTCTACAGTTGCTTTAATAAAAATTAGAGCTTGGGATGCTATTTTCTCTAGAGACAGAAAAAAATATTCATTTTGATACTTCAGATATAAATCCATCCATCCACTGCTGAATTTTCTAATTGTGAAAAAATGCAAAGTACCACCACTTCCAGGCAAGCACCGCTTCTCCTCCCCCTATGCACGGTTCAGTGCCCCTGCTGAAGTTCTTGTGTTCAGTGCAGCAGCCAGGACTCAGTTCCTAAATGTTCAGAAACTCTGACTTTCATGTCAGCCATGCCCAGATCCTCCATCTACATGTTAATGTTAATTACCAGTGCCCATGGTGCTCCTGGTACAGCAGCCAGCTACTCCAAGATCTGCACCACCAAGCTGCTGGGGGGGAAATCTGTATGTGAACCTTCATGAAATTTCATTGATTTTATTTTGCATATCAGGTGCTTTTGTGGGGCTCCAAGTGGGCCAAAAGCCTTTGCAGTGAGGGCAGGAGGGGCACATGTGTGTCTGTGCCCTTGCGGTGTGTCATTGCTTTGTGCTGAGCCTTGTCTTTACCAACAGGCTCTGGCTGTATGTGGGATTTCATGGCTGCCTACCAGCTGACTACACACATGAGTTTATGGTGGGGATGCAGCTCCCTGTTGACAGAAATGCTTTGGAATGTAGCATATGAAAAGAGCAAACCAAAATGTTTCTGTAATAGCATGTGAGGAAAGACAAATGTGGGTGTACATGAAAACATCCCAGCAAGCCTGCTGACATAGGCAGGGAGAGGAGGAGGTGGGAGTTTCTGTGCTTTTGTAAAGAGAGTAAAATAGTCACCACCTGGTAGTGGGAATTTCTGAAGTGGATGGCAAAATCTCATCTTTTTTTTTATAGTAACTGTTTTTTTGGAAGTGACTGTTTTGTTGCTGTTTTGTGTAGGCTGACATCAGGTGCTTTGTGAACCCTCTTCAGAGGTTTTCTTTGCTGGGTACTTGAGGAAAATGAGAGTCTGTGTGTCTGGAGCACAAACCTTGTGCTGGTCTGAGCTGGTGCCTGGCAAGGCACTTCTGCCAGAAGGGAGATGAGCATTTCACTGCACTCTCAGCATGAGTCCCCATGGGGTTCATGGATTGGAACATACAGAAATTATCCCACCAAAGCCATGCAGCCCATGGGGGTAGAAGAGGAGCAGAAGGGGAGAGGCTGCTGGTGGAGGGGGGCAAAACCCCACCTCTGCCTCAGTGCTGGAGGGGATGAGACAATGTACACTTACCTCACTCCTTTTCAGAGAGACAAGTGCTGGGCTGATTCTGTGAGAGTCAGAGTGACCATCATCCTCTACAGTGGGGAGCACCAAGCAAAATCACTGAGTGGCTTTCTGACTCAGTTTCCCCTCCTGTAAGTTGGAGGACATATTTCCCAAAGATGTGGTAAAGATAATTAGGGTTAAACTGACGCTGTGGTGTAAGGGACCATGTGAGTCCTTCGGAGAGAGAGCTTTCTATCTGACAGCTGCTTTAAAGATGTAAAAGGAAATGCAAAAATTTGGCTTCACTTTGCACCATGTAGAAAAGCAGGACGTGTGTTTCAAGGAAGGAATTTATGTCTAGTGTTCTAGTTCTGAAGGACTACAAGTGGTGTGGGTCCTCCTCTCCCTGGGTGTAACTGCAGCTCCTGCACCAGGCTTACACAAATGTGGGAAGCTGGAGTTGCCTGTCCATGCAGGTAGCTGCAGTGGGAGTGTGTTGTCTCTGTGCCATGTGTTGTACCATAATGTGAGTTTTGGAACCGAGCCTGTTTTTAATAAATTGTACCTTTCCTCAACTGCTTCCTGTCTAAATACTGTGTGTTAACCCAAAAATGAGCAACCATCACAGCAGCTGTCAGTGGATTTTTGTATGCTCTCAGCAAAGACCCTCTGAGGAATTTCCTTGTTAAACAGACGAGCTATCAAAAGCACCTTTTCCTGCCAAAAAGGGCAAAAAGCACAGAAAACTGAGTGAATGTTCAGTTTAATGAGATCAGGCCTTGGAAGGAGATCTCTCCTGACTTGTGCCTGCTGTGTGGAGAGCCAGAATAATATGTGAGAATCTTGAGCATATAAACCCTTTATCATCTTTGCTTTGACCCTTTCAGGACATACCAGTAGTTTTGATGTATTTCTGGTGGATGCTGTTGCTCCTGGAGCTGAGCTGGGCTGGGGGTGTTTGTAGAGCATCATGTACAGTGAGGTCTTGGCTACTCATGGACAAACGCTAATCAGGGAGGCTCAGGAGTATTGTTTCAGCCTTCAGTTGCATTTCAGACTTGATCTTGAGGAGGGAAATTACTGACCTCAATTGTAAGAAAACAAGTGAAGTTTATCACCAGGTCTGTCTGTAAATGAGTAAAACAGACCAGGACTCTCCAACCTGAAAAAGAGATGGACCAAGTGGACATGTGGTAGAGATCCAGCAGATAGGAGAGAATTTGGAAGCAGGCAAGGAGAGGGAAAGAGGAAGGATGTATCTTCAGACACCTAGAAGTCACTGTTTTGCTTGCTGTGTTGTTTTATGGCGAATTCCAAAGGAGCATTGGTTCAATATTGCTGCTGAATGGAAAGCTTTGAGAAAATCAGGATGAGTGTTACTATGGAGGAATTGACCTAGAAAGGTTATGGGACAAGGCTTGATCAAAGCAGTAGAAAGATAGAAAGTGGAATTTTGGAAAGAAAGAAGGAAAATTATCTGATTTGAAACAGAGGGTGATATTAAAGAGAAATTCTGTGTCTGAGAGGCAGACAAATTGATCACATGAATTAAGACCATTCATTTCAGTGGTAGTAGAGAAATGTGCTGTCTGCTTTTATTCTGTCTCAGCCTGGGTTTGGCCATTTTTTTTCTGAGTCACTGCTGCCATTCTATATGGAATTCAGGAAGGGCTCTATACTGAATCTAAGTCTTTCCATTATCTTATTTCTTTCCTAAGGGAGCAAGATTGATTCCCAATAAAGCAGCTGGTTGATTTTTAAGATTCTAGGACTTGCCTATTTTTTTGATCTTTTGGGTTTGCATTTAAGTGGTTACCTGCCCTGTCCCACCTCCAAACGACTTTCACCCAGTCTGTGGGCACGGACTGCAGCTTTGTGTCCAGGCTATCGCACGCTGCACCACTTCTCCAGGGATTCCCACCACAATGTCAGATATGAAAGCTAATGAAAAGTGTTGTTTCCCCTTTTCCTTCGGTGGTTTGGATTTTTATTCATTTTGTCCCTGCCTGTCAGGACTGAATGACTGGAAAGGAAGGGGAAGTCACTGAAGCTCTTTCTTCACAGACCCTGAGTGTGCTCTGCTTTATTCTCCCCATATTCCCAGGAGTAAATAACTAGTTTTTTCAAAATCTTGCATTTTCTTTATGCTTGTTTTTTACCCTTGTTGCCTTGACTTCTTCTTCTGGCACTGAGATCCTCCTCTTTGGGGCATTTCTTACTTTAGTGAGTAGAGTTGGCAGTAATGAACATTGGAGCATGGTCCAGGCCAACAGTGTAATACATACCTTGATGTTTCTTATTTATTTCTGATTAATGTTCACACACTAAACTCAGCCAGTTTCCAGGTTATAACATTTTTTTTCTCTGTTTCTGACCACTGTAAACTCTTCCTTTTGTGTAGAGGAGAAAACAATTTTTCCTCCTGCTTTTTAAAGGGATGCAGTAGCACTGAGGAGGCTGGATGAGGAAGCTGGCTGGTAATTTTGCATATTATGCACAGGGCAGAACAGGACAAAGTCTTTCCTCTAGAGTTACTTTGGTTGTGTAGCACCAGGCCCTTGCTTGTGAATGACGCAAATACCGTGCAGATGGAAAAGTGAACGTAGCTGTGTCTGGTATTGAGCATTATTTTTTAATACCTTCCTGAAGATAACTTTCATGCAGCAGGATGTTGGTTATTTGACAAACCATATCGTTCTTGTGGGTGGTACGTTCCCACAGGACTCCAGAAGTGTACTGGCACAACAATTAAGGGTGCATATTTTAAGCAGTGCTTTTTGACAGATGAGGATAAAACTGGCAGTCATTCCCTCACCGGTGTGCTGCCAGTGGCAGTATCCAATGTCACATGCTTTAGGGAAGCTGTGAGAGGTTACACAGTGCCATAAAGGAGTTTCCTCTGACTCACAGCCATCAGAGCTGGCTGGTGTACTGAAGCATGTTGATGTTGTGCATACAGGGATGTTAGGAGGGAGATGCTGATGTTACAGAGCAGAGCAGTGATGGAAGCAAAGGTAGCTGGACCAGTATGGCTTGGCCAAGTGTGTAGCCAGGGAAGGTCAGGATAAATTTAAATAGTGCAGTGGAAATGCTCAATTTTCATTACATTTATCACTTACAGTCCATACAGTTTAGTCCTTTCTTTCAACTGGAAAAATTAAGTAAATCACTTATTCAAGTCCATAGGCAAATATTACAATAATTTTTCTCAGAATTAAAATAAGCTTTGCTAATGAGTTCTTATGGTCTATCATGAAGCAGTGAAGACGTGTGAGCATCTGAATTACACAGAACTCAAATGAAAAATAGCTGTGCTTTTTTCCTCATTACTTAATTAACCACAATCTGCTTTCACATTTAGCTGCTTTTTTATATTTGAGTGACTGTGATTTTGCTCTTTCCTCATGTATTTGAGTCAGCAGAGTGATCACTCAGTTTTGATATAATGACCATGTAGGTGATTGGGGCCACTTGACTTCCTGTAATTTCTTAATTCCCACCTATGGAAGAGAGAATTAAGACAGAATTGATACAGACAACTTGGCTATAACATCTCAATGTATAGGATGTCAACATCAGCCTGAAATAGCCTTCCTGCAACTCAGACCTGAGCATTGCCAAGCCTGACATCAGCTTGCCTTGGGACTCTGCGCCATGTCATTCTAGCAGGTGGTTCCTAATAACAAAGGGAGATTAAATATCTCAAAGAATTCTACTCAGCTGTGTAAAATGTTATTAAAAAGAAGGTCCAAATTAGGTTTATGTGTTTTTTGCTCTCTGGCTGTGAAATGTCAGGGTGCTAGGCACTGCTGCTGATTTCGTAGGTGTGGGAGGCACAGACATAGTGTGGTGGTGAGACTGAACTGCAATTTTAAGGAGGCATTTGTTAGAGAAAAGCTTGTACAAGCTGCAGAATTGCAGCAAGTTTAGCCATGGTTATGTGGGCAAATCTGTTTTCATCCAACACTGTCAGCAGAGTGAAACGGAGTAGGACTCAGTTGTGGAGTACTTTGGCCAGTGGTGCAACAGCAATTTCCCACTTCTGCCCTCAGGGACAGGCAGACCTTGCTGCCCAGGCAGGCTCACAGGCACCACCATTCCACCTCTTGTCTTCTCAGGTAGAAATCACCTTGACTTTGTGGGCTTGGGTTTTTCTCGTGTTTTAAAGCTTCAGCACGTCTCCAGTTTCTGAATACAAAACAGTCCCCTGTAGAAAACTCCATCAGCACCGTGGCAATACAACGCCTGTTGCCCTCAGCATGGAACTCTTTTATTCTGGTCTTCTGAGAACTTTGCCATTCAGAGAATCTGCATCAATAAGGCAGCAGTAACGCAGAAGTCAGCCTGTGCTGAAGTGCCTGAATTTGGTGGCTAACCTGTGCTGATGTCTGTGTGTCTCAGCTCAGCTGCCTTCCCCTCCAGATGTAGCTAAATGAGACCTGGCCCACGTTTGTCTACACTGTGCTGCAGTCTTGCAGTTCCATTAGAGTCTGCAGCACCTGGTACAAAATTATGCTTAATAAAATTAAAAAGGCAATTTTCAAAAAATTATATGAAAAAGAAAGAACAGAGAAAGAAATTATAAGAACATACCTAGGTCAGCTGCATGAACAGTGTTTCACCATTCTAGGGAGAGAATAGCAGATCATTCTTTAATCAGCAATTCCAAGCTGCTGAATTCCTCTGGGATATCTGATTTATCCAAATATCCCATCTTACACTGAAATCAGACTCTTAATGTTACTTATACATTCTTCTTACAGCTGAAAATCCTAAATCATTTTAATATTTCATCTACTGTCTTCACCCCTTTGAATAAAAATAGTGGAAAGAGGATAGAGGGGTAAAGAAAAACACCAATGAGAAGTAGAATCAAATGTGACTGATGATACCTAATGTAGTTAAGTTAACAGATGTTAAGCACCTTTAACTGATTATATATTCTTCCAAAGGCTCGTCTCCCCTGACTCTCACAGCTGAGCTGTTTGGGTGTGTGTACAGCAAGTTGGTGCAAATCAGAAGCAAAACATTTCTCTGCAGACTTACAAGGAGCTTTTCAGTTAGACAGTGGTGGTATAAATGCCAGCCTGATCTGATCTATTAGTGCAGTTGAGTCTAACCTCTCTAGCCTCTTAAACATAGAAAAACAACAGCTCTTCAGTGGCTGTGAGGTTTCAATTACATTTGTACCCCAGAGGGACCAGCAGTGACCTGTTGCTGATGGATTTATGAGTATGTTATCTGACAAGAAGGTGGGTTTAAAAACAGTTGCTGCACCACGTGTTTAGTTATTACATTAAAGTACTTTCCTTGATTTGGATATCTCTATTTATCTCCTCTCATCAGGCTCAAGTAGTTCAGGGGATTCCCGCCACTGATACAAAGATTGTTTCCTCATTGATGTTCCAGAAATCAATATGAAAACAGAAGTAATTTTAGATACTAAAAAACATATACCAACATTTGAACCCCTAGCATGATGACAAAACTGCTTCAGATGTTTTCTTTTAACAGCTAAGATTATTTTCTCTGACTAATCTGAGCAAGAGTTATTTCAGATGTAAAAGGACACGTTAGATTTTTGTGAACACTTTTACATTTAAATCCTTAGAATAAACATTGTCTTACCCACATTATGTAATAAAAGAGCTTGGTTTACTTAGCTGGAAGACATAGATTATTTTTGTTGAAAGTTATGAATTGCTTTTGTTATTCCTTTGTAGCCTTTTATTCTCTTTTAGAGCTAACCATTAACAAGAGAATAATTAAATATTGATGAAAAATAAGACAAACATTTTAAAGGGGCTGAAAAATACATAATTGTCATGACTCTGAAAGTGTTTAAATTAAATAGTAATATTTCATCTTTCTTTAGTATGTCACAAACCTACATGTGTACATTCCAGCTCAAAGCAACTGTCCTGTGTAATGGTTTTGGTTTTACAGATGTATTCACCATTAGCCGATGTGTGAAGACTACTAAGCAGTTTTTAATTAACTTATGTTGAATGTTGCATAGCAGTACAACAAGCACTTGGAAGAACAAATCTTCATTCAGCTCAGATCAATGCATGTATGTAATTCAGTGCACGTGGACAGAAATATCCTGCAAAGACACCTTAACTCTGACCCAGGAGGCACTGCAGACAGCAGAAATCTATTTCAATAATTATTTCAGTAACAGGGATGACTAGAAATATATCCTCAGATATTTTTGCAAATACTAGTAAGTTGCCCATATCTATCTGCCTGCATTAAATGGAGTAAGTTACCTCTTGCAGAGCTAGGAGCTGAATCAGGTGTTCCAGCCGTGCTAGCCCCAATTCACATCCTCTTTGATCTTGTAATAACTTGGTGGAAGTGAACGGCTGTGGATTCTTCTGCAGGTATCTCTTCAGCAGACTCTAGTTGTGCGTTTTCAACTCTTTGGAGCCTGCCCACCAGGCAGTGTTAATGTGTTACTATGTGCTGTGAGTCTGAGTCTTTCCAGCAGCATTATGACTGTCCAGAAGAAGGTAGTATTGAAACTTTATAAGCTATTAGTTTAGTATGCCACTAAGAATTACCCTTTGGGAAGAAAAAAACCCCAATATTATTCACTGTGTAGCACTTTTGAAAACACTCCTGCTTTGTAATGCTTTTGTCTTGGCGATTTTCTTTTTTCTGTAGTGGACAACATGTGCTTGAGTGTGTGACAGTCTCAGCTGGTTCAGGTATGCCTGAGTGCCATCACCAAATTTCTTACAGTGGCTTGGGTGCCAATATCTAGCCTGAAGCAAGAGATAAAGAGATCACTGTTGGGGGGGGTGGGGGGCGGCTTTTTGACAAGAGCTCACCTGCAGCACAGCAGCAAGAGGAGATCTGCTCAGAAGAAATTAGATCACCATGAAAGACAATTGTGTGGACATTGTGTGTTGCACAGAAAGAAGCCTGACATAGTCAACAAATTTTCTGCATAGCCAAATTCTCTTAACAGTATGTGCACGGATCAGTCAGGAGCATGATATATCTACTTTCATAATTTGTCCTTATTCCTATTGCCTTTCAAGTGGTCACTAAGGTGCAAGGATAAGAAAATTTAAATGCGCGAATGGTCAGTATCAAGTGGCGTTTGCATAACTCACTACCTTGACAGAGCTCTGCAGCAGCAGCATTTCCAGTCCATTTTCTCCAGCTGATCTCTGCTTCTATACAAAACAAACCAGCTCATGGCAAACAGGAGTGTGTAACTTATCCATCCCTGAACCTCTCCAGCAACAGCCTCTTGCTGCATAAATCAATGGACTGTTTACGTGATGGGGCAGAGAATATGAAGTCAGGGATTTTCACTTCTCAGTGTGGTTCCTGTTTGAAACTTGTGTGATCTCCTGTTACTGCCAGGTTAGCAGCAATAAAGTATTTTACTGAGAATCTTTGGCAAGGAGGGGTTTTATTTTGTTCTTTTCCTGTCTGACAGATGGTTTTTGGTTGAAGTAGGGGTAGAAATTCCCCACAGCAGTTGCAGGGAGACTTGGCCACATCTACTGGCATTAATTATAATAATTGTCCTTTGTAATTAGCTGCATGCCAGAGACGGAGGCACAACGTCGCCTCTCTGCTGACTCTGATTGTTGGGTCCTTTTGTGGATTGCTCTCCCACAACTGGGAAACAGATTGTTTGGGCTGGAATTAGAGAGTTGTAGGTAGGCAGCAGCTGCTCTTGAAATGTTTTCTAATATGGTAGTTAGATGTGTGAGATCAAATTGATTTTGTTCATTTAGCAGCCTATTCAATGGAGGAGGAAGAAAAACATGAGCCCCTGTAACTGGTAATGCTCTGTTGTTATAGAGGCTCTGCCTAGATGATACTCGGGTGTATTTCAAACTCTGTCAATGATCAGTTCTGTTCCCCTGCAGGTAGGAAAAAAGGTAGAAAAAAGTTCTGTAGGTGCCTGCTCCTGGCAAAGAAACTCTCACCCATTGCATGTCATACTAGCCAATGCAGGTGGCATTGAGTTGACCTGAATTTGGTGTAAACTTTTATTCAGTGAAGTAGCACCACTGAAATTACACAGGGATTTTCTGCTTTCTGATTTAAACCTGGAGCTGATTTCACTGTCAAGACCCTCACATTTAATATATCAGGCTGTGTATGAAAAGCAGGGCTTTCATCCCAGCCTAATTAATGGTGAAGAACCCAGGCTTACACATTTATTTAGTAGGGTCTCCTGCTTTCTAGGTTACAATGCAGACAGTCTAAAGCTTCACAATTTTTCCTAAAAGGATTTCCCACTAGTGGGAACAAGGGACTTGGTATCTTTTTAACAGGAGTGATAATCTTCACTAGAAATGTGAGTGTTGGAGGTGGGTTACTGCAATAACTCACATAAGCCATGCAGATAGCCAGGCTGGGATGACAGGGCTTATACTACTAAAATTTCCTCTGAAACTTAGTCCTCTATATCATGCCAATCATATCAAGGTACAAAGGGCAGAAGTCTGCTAGCATTCTATACTGGTAGAACTGTAACATTCCCCATAGTGTACATACAGCACATTTGATAAATCTGCAGCAATGCTCTGACTCCCTGCAACCTGTTTCACCCTAAAACCTCAATGCATTTCACAAATTTAAGTAACTAAGATATTTTGGTAAAGTGAGCAGGGAATGTAAGCACCACATCACCAAAAAGCAAGTTAGTGTTCACAAAGGTTAGAAGAACCACCCAGACTGTGTTAGATTCAAATCCAGAGTTTTTGCTGAGCAGTCCTGCCCCTAAAATCAGACCTGGACCAGGCACTCGATCTGCTGATGTGGATGGTACATTTCTGCTCTTGTCAGTGGCCTTGGACTGAATACAGCTGTGCAATCTGGCTCCTAACATGTTGTGTACAAACAGGTGTTTCGTGTTCAGGGTATGGCATTGATGCAATATTGAAATGAAATCCGATTTGTGTCGCACAGCCCTGACAGTGCAGAAACTAAAGTGCTGCTGTAGTGAGTGAACAGGTAACCAACCATCCACAGGATGGATATTGTCCAGAGACACTCCTATGCAGTATGTTATGAAGCCTCAATGATAAAATGATTAACTTCTCAAAGCAAAACAAAGATATTCCACTTTATCTGGAGAAGGAATGCAGGGTGGCTGCCAACCCTGCACTGTGGGAAGAAATCTATGCTCTTCTTTTTTTGGCTCCATGCCAAGCCAAGGCTCACACCAGGGATGGCTCTAACTTTGCTCTGTTTAGTTTGGATATGTAGGAGCACAACAATACAGATTATTTTGGTGCCTAAATCAAAATTTTCAGAGAGTGACAAAATCTACATCTTCCTCCTGCATCAATTGCATCAGATGACTTCATCTTATGATATTGCATTGCATTATTAAAGCTAAACTTCAAGGGAGCAGGTGGCCCACTGATGTTATTTCACATCCCAAGCTGGCTGGCAAATCTGTCATCTTAACATCAAGTGAGAATAAATATCGGGGATTGCAGTCAAGGGCTTTCTTTCAAAAGCAGGGAGTTACTAATGATAATGGCTATTAAGTGTTAAATGTTTGCTTTTTTGCAAAGGAGTTGACTATGGTTTGTAGTAATTAGTGTAGAGAGGAAAAGGAGACAGCATTTTCTCTGAAGCCATTCAAAACCCAAACCATTTTTGGGAGAGTTGGGGCTATCTCTTCTCTAAATTCGAAGTGATGTGTCCATGTTGAGGATTCAAGGGTTATTTTTGCAGGCTTGACTGGAAGAGAAGGCATGGATCAGAGCAAGAAATTCTTACTTGTTGCCTGTCTGCATCCTGCATAGTTTAAATCATCTCCAAATTGAAAAGAGAAATTTAAGTAGAAAGAAAACCCATATCCAGCATTCTAAGTATTCAAGGGAAAAAAAAACCAACACCACAAACAACACAAGGGAAAGAATCTGCATCTCAATCTCATTGTTGCATTGAAGGAGATACACTGAATTTGCAGAATGGCTGCAGCAAGTTTTGAATAATAAATGAAAGGGGAAAATTGCTTCCCTGTGCGCAGAGAGAATGCCAACAGTTGTGCTGTTTGCTTGTGTGCTGCTTGCACAAATACACTGGCATCACTTGGGATCCATGAAGAAGAGTGTAGCAAGTCCAGAGTTCCTCAGTTTTCCCTCCTGCTCTGGCTCAGTCCTTAAGAAAGTTTAAAATTCCTTTTATTGCTTATAATCAATTTTTGTTGCTTATCTCTTCTTTTCTATTGGCAGCTGGCCAGTTAAAGGGAGGGAAAAGGAATGAGAAACGAAGAGGCCAAATAAGGAAACACAAGTCTAAATACTTTATAATGAAGGGTTTTTTTCTTTTTGAACTCAACCTTCTCTTTTTCAGTGTTATTGTGTATTTACTGTAGATGAGAAATCAGGATTAGCGGGCTTGGCAAAAGTCACTACCTTGAGTAGTTAATCTAGAGTACAAGTCTTTACTGGGAGTGGTTGAGCAAACTCAGGTTCTTTAGGCTGGATAAAAGGAGGCTTTGGGGAGACCTTGTTGCTCTCTATATACAACCTGAAAGGAAGCTGTGGTAAGGTGAGGGTGGGTCTCTTCTTGCAAGCTGCAAGTCTTAGGACAAGAGGCAAGAGCCTGAATTTGTGTCAGGGGATGTTTAGATTGGATATTGGGAAAAATTTCTTCTCTGGAAGGGTTGTCAAGCACTGGAACAGGCTGCCCAGGAAAGTGGTTGAGTCATCATCCCTAGAAGGGTTTAAAAGACCTGTAGATGTGGCACTTGGGGACATGGTTTAGTGGTGGCCTTGACAGTGCTGGGTAAATGGTTGGACTTGATGATCTTGGAGGTCTTTTCCAACCAAGATGATTCTATGATTCTGTAAATTTGATATGACAAGTCAGAATCTGTTCAAAGTAAGGTTGGTGCATCAATGCATCACAGATCAGACCTCCAGTTTTTTTTTTTTTCTTGATAATCTTCTGTTCATAAAATAAGACCTGGGCTGAGTTAGGTGGTGTCTTTATGGTGGGGTTGAGTAAGGTTTAGGACCAGCAAGACACCAGTCTTTTTCAGAAGGTTATTTGAACTAAGGCCTTTGGAAGAGAAGGGGAAAGAACACAAACCCATTACTTACTTAGCTTTCATTTGAATAAAAGAAGCTTTTAAATTTTTTAAAACAAGCTTTAAATCCTACACTCAAAATTTAAGCAGATGAGTGAATAGCAAAACATAGCTCAGAAATCTGTCCCTCACTGCCAGGAAAGCCTTTTGTCTGATGTGGCAAAAAAAACACAGACAATTAGTCATTTTTATGCTTTCAAAGCATTGGTTTGATGGTGCCAAACTTTTTCTGACAGATCTCATCTACTTCAGTTTTCTGCCACTCCAGTTTATGAGGTTTCTAGGGCAACTGTCATCTTCATAGTGAACCACCCAGGATTCATAGAAGGCTGCTTTTAGCAATCCAAGATTTCAGTAGTTCTCTTTTTAAAATCACATTACAGTATTATTTTCTATGAGCACAAGCAAATGATTTCTTGTTTTGGATTTTTGCAAGCCTGGTGGTTAGGAAGGCACCATTTTTCTCCTCTGTCAAGTGTCTTCTTGGCCATGAATATTGTTGTAAATCTCTTGAACTTTGTTGGGAGTAACATTAGCTCCATTGCTCTGGAAAAAATGTAGTTGTCTGAGCCTGGGAGCTTGGCTGATCTGAGGAAAAAGAGAGGTGAAGAAAAAGGCTTTGGAAATAAAGAGCTCTGAACTGGGACTGCAGAGAGGGGGAGTTTCTGCAGACTGTTCATGGAATTGCTTCTATCAAAGACTCAGTGCATCTGAGTAAGATGATACAGGATTATTTGTATTGGTAGTACCCAGTCCTAAAAGGACAGGAGCTCATTTCCTGGCTGAAAGAGATGGGAGCCTTTGCTCTGTAAGCCTACAGGCTGGGGGAATTCAATGGGATACTGTGGTTCTGGAATGCTTGCTCAACTATGTTTATTCTGTGAAATGGGAAAACCATTAATCATGCTACCTGGAAGAAATAAATAATCTGATTAGTCCGAAATTCTATTTTTCTAGGGGAAAATGTGTATACATGCTGTGATAATTAACTATGTTTGTCTCTAAAGTCAAGTCTCTGTTCTAAAACACTTTCTTGTGAAATGAGATCATTTTATCATTCCAGGTAAGATGGATTGATAGTGATAAGGAGACGTAAGGAAGCTGCACCACAGCTGGGTGCAGTCCAGACATGAGGCATGGAGTTCCACTGATGTATTCACAGAGACATTCTCCTGTGTGTTAATTTGTGTTCCAGTGGTGCCTGGGAGCTCTTTGATAGCACTTTTAGGCTGGATGTTGTGTATTTGAAAAGCATCTAGCATGTTGGTGGCAGCTATTGAGGAAGGAGTATTCTTCACTGCCCATTGGTATCATTCTTCCTGCACTGTGCAGAGGCAGCAGCCATACAGCATAGATCATTCAGGTCTCAGTTTCCAGGCCAGAATGTAACAAAGGGGCTTGCTGGCTCAAGAGCTTGCTAAGGATAAATGGGTACAATGCTTTTCACTAGACCTTCTCTATGAGGGGGTAGAGGGGCAAGGAAATGCAGTTTGCTATTGAAAATAATTGATAAAGTTGCTTGCTGTTCCAGCTGGAGCCTGTTTGCTGACACCATCCACCCCAGCCACTAATGCTTCCCACTTCCCTGATGAGTGGCCATTTTCTACTGCTGGCTTGGTGTAAGAATATCATGAATAGGATTTTTTATTTATTAGCTGTGTTAATGTGGCACACAGGAGCTGCATTACTTTGGGCACAGTACAAACACATTTATTTAGACTTGTGTAAAAATTACTAATGAGAGAAGATGGCTGGCCAAAGCTCTAGGCGTTCTGACATCTCTGAATAAAACAATGACATCCCAACAATGTTTAAAGTGATGATTCCAGCAGAAACTCAGCCAGCTGCTTCCAGAAACTCCTACAGAATAACATTAGCCTTCTGTAAATTCTCTAAAAACAGAAGAGTTCACAAATGTTAGGAGATGGTCTTTACCCCGAGGTATTTACAGTCCAGAGCCTCCATCCTTCAGAGAAGTGTCTACTTATTTGGTGCATCCAGTGAGAAGTGTTAATACTTGCCCTCTTTAAAATTGTGTATGGGTCTGGGTGGTCAAGACAGAAAGTAAAGGGGAGAATTAAGGAAAACTCTTACTTGCTTGCAAAGAAAGAAAAAATGGAGACTTAGGACTTGCCTGAGGCTACAGAGGGAGTCAGTGGCAGAACCCAGAATAGAAGCCAGATGTTCCAAGTCTGTAGCAATATGAATTAACAAGATTTTAACAGAGGGATGTTTTCCTTCAAAGTCTGTTTTCATCTTCCTTTTGAATTAATTATTTTATTTTATTTTATTTTATTTTATTTTATTTTATTTTATTTTTATATCTAAATGGTAGTGAGGGAGTTTTAAATAAAAATAATACACTGAGGAATCTGAGCTTTCTTGATAATCTCTTTCTTGAAAATCCTGGCATTTGCTAAGAGTCTGATCTACCATGAGCAAAAAGAGCTGCTCTGATGCTAATTCTTAGGTAGGAACCTCAAAGATTACAAGAGTCTATAAATATTTGCTTTATTTGCAGTGAAGAGTACAGGAAGTTCTGAGTTAGCCCAATTTAGGCTTCAATATAGGCTATTTATGTACTACCTCCTGGGACCACCTCTGATTACTGAAAGAATGACCTTATTGGAAACCAACAAGTAGTTCTGCAGTTAATTATAAAGGGTTCAGAGCCTGCTGCAGAACCCTAACAATGGCATTTTTGTGGATGATGTTATGTGTTTTTATTTAACCGTTCAAATCAGGAGAGCTTAAACAGATGGCACACACTTTCCTGCTCTCTGAGAACACCTAGAGAAAGACACTGATAATAACTGAGGGAGGCCAAGCCTAACAGGTCAGGAGAAATGGCAAAGCTCAGGCTGTCTGGCCTCACTAATTACCATCTGAAAGCAATAATGAACTGGTCAGTGGGGTCAGGAACAGGTGATGCTGTGTGGAGAGGGAGAAAGGGGGGTTTGTTTGTCTTCTGCATTTGGAAGAAGTGGTTTGGACATGTTGCCTCTTTTTTAATTTTACAATAACAATAGTGACTTAATGTAATCTAATTGTGGCTTTTGGAGAAAATCTGCTTTAGAACTTATCCAAAATAATTTCCTGAAGGAAAAAAAAATATATCACTACAGTTCAGGATAATGTCTGAAGAGAGAAATGTAAAAATCTGACTTACAGGGCAACAAGTTTATACATGGGATGATGCTCCTCAGGGGCATCATAGAAAATGATTATACCAGATTTTGTTCATCAAGGCAAAGCAAGCTAAATCAGATACAAGGCAAAGCCCTTAGGAGGAGGAGGAACGTATTCAATTTAGTGAGGCAACTGTGATAGTAATTAAAGCCCAGATGGAAACCTTTGAATGTGTCTGGCGTCTGTGTATCCGCTGTGTTTTTTCTGTTAACTTGACATTATAAAAGGAGCACTCAAAGAATAAAGAGATGGTGTTTGAAATTTCATCAGTCAAACACTGTCCCAAATTTGATTTATTGTAAACAATCTCCAAAATTTGCTTTGGGTATATATGATACAAAGCAGGGAGTTTTCTCAAGTGGCAATTCACAAAGAGAGAAATTGTACATTATTTCTAGATTTGTCTTTGCTGAAATGCAGTCAGGATTAATTACACCATTTGCCATCTCTACTGTGAACCCCTTGTATTTTGGACATATGGATAGAATTTTATTCTGCTGTTATATATTCTCTCTGAAGCAGAGTGCTATGCTGGTTACTTCAAAAGCACATATACGGCAAGATTTCAGTAAAATACCCTATACAGTTAAAAAAAAAAAAGTAAAAATCAGGAATTAAGAAGGGAATCATTGTCCTACTTTTTTTCCTACAATACACAAGCCAGGAGCAAAGGATGGTATTGTATGGAAACACTGCTAAAGGGTTAGCAAAACATGAGGAGTGATTTGCTATTCCTGTTGAACGGAGGGCTGGGGGTGGCTGTAACTCTACTGGGCTGTCGCACGCACGGGGAGCCTCAAGTGTCTCCTGCCTTGTGTTTGAGTCATTACTTTATCTGGAGCAGACAGACTGCTTGCAGTCCCAAATCCTCCAGCATATGCACTACTTGATGCCTAGTACAGGCATGTATGTGCTGCTGAGATTTACTACTGGCCCCTGAGTAACTGGAGAGCTGTAGCCCCTGCCCAAGTCTGCCCAGTTTGACAGGTCAGGCTCAGCATCCCAGGCTGGCCTCAAGAGCATGGAGGAAGAGCTTGGTGTTTGCAGCAAGGTAAATATAGAAAAAAATAAAGAGAGGAGAGGGAAGATGCTCCTCTTCAAGTGTGATAAATCACTTTTCCCCTTATCATCTGTAAACACATATTTAGGGACATTTGAAGCAGTCTGTTACTCCCTAGACAGTTTATTGGCATGTTGTGATGTTACAGTTCCAGGCAGAGCTGTAGTTAAATGTGTATAATTAGTGGCAATATTAATGGTCTTTAACGATACTAACTCCAGGCAGAGGTGTTTTCCCTTAGTTTTCATTACCTTTGTGCTGACAATGGCTTATATCCTTTGTACTAAATCAATGTTGCCAAAATCCTCCTGGTGGTTTTCACTTAAAGTATCTCCATGTGAGCACATTGCCCCCACATATACTGTCAGTCTTAATTATCTTTTTTTTTTTTTTTTTTTTTTTTTTTTTTTTTTTTTTGCACAGAAGTACACGGGGTGTCTTTTGCAGTCTATATCCTGAAATAACAACAAAAAATCCAATTTCTTAAAAATGAGGCTTGCTGTTAATGGAGAATTTTTGAAGAGCTCTGCTCCTAATCCACCTGCTCTGTGGCTTCTGAACTCCCTGCAAGTGGTTCACTGCTCATTGATGAGAAACCAAAACCCTGAGTCCCACAACTCATGAATTTGAGACAGATGAAATTTTCAGATCTAATTTTATTTTAATCTTTATTTTAACTCCAAATTTAATATTCCAGGGCCTCACAAGTGACTGTCTGTGGAAGGTGGTTTTTTTTTACATGAGCTAGGACAGTAACTATAACCTTGGAAAGGTTATAGGAAGTGGAAGTCTGGGTGGAGGGAAGTTATAGGAAGTGGAACTGGAGTCTCAGTGTTCATGGGCTCTGTGACCAGTCCTCCAGAAAGGGATGAGAAACTTGCAAGTTGATAGAAGACTTGCATTTAGTGCAAAAGAGGATCCTATTCCTGATCACCTTTTCAATCAGTTCTTCACTTCTCATCCTCTGACTTTGTTTAAAAACAAACTAATTGTAATTTATGAAAAAAGAAACAATGGCCTTTTTTTTTATTCCCTACAACCAACATCTTCTAGAGTTTATAAGACCACAGGTTATATTTATGGGTCTTATATTTCCAAAGGGGGTCTGTGATGCTTTTGTCTGCAATATCATTGCCACCATGGGACTGAGGTCTGAATCTTACATTAGTGTACATAAGAGGAGGCTCGAGAGATTTATAATGGGAAAATGCTGACAGCTCCATAATTTACTGCAAGGCTAACAGCAGCACTGTAGCTCCTGACAGCTCTAAACCCTGGTTCTGTGGGATGGTTTGTTTCTAATACACTCCCTTTGCTGGATCTTCCCCCACCCTCTCTCCGGATGAATGGACCTAGGCCTGTGAATATCTATATTGCTGTATTTTCCTTTGGTGTTTTAACAGCCTTTCACTTTTAGGACTTCCCATTGTTGAAATTTGTAAAAGATTTCAGGAACTTAACAGCAGAAAGGCTTTTTCATATAATTTGCCTTTTTTCTTCTTGTTCTTTCTTCAGCCTGGAGTATCTTACATATTCATTGTCACACCGGATACTCCAGCAGCAGCTTTACATTTTCAAGCCCTGGTACTTTGCTGTGTCCAAAAAATGGGTAGACACGGAACAATACCTACTTTTTAACTTATTTGAGTAGAATGCTGTGCATCTGCATAATGGTTTCACACAGAAAGTGCTTTATCTTCATGAGTTAGTGAGTCAGTTTAGGGGTATTCTATTGGCAAAAGCTTTCAGAGAAATTATGCATGGTAAATTAATGAAGGCCGTCTGAGGTATTATTGTGTGTGAATGCACATGCCATTAGAATCAATGGCTGGCTGAAAAAAGTTAACGGTCATTAAGGGGCTGTTAAAAAGGCCAGTGGACACAGATCTACTCTCTTGCAGGGCTCTGGTTGGGTTAGGTGAAGACAGAAATTGCTATTTGCCTCCAGGCCACAGGATAGCCCAGGCTTTGTGTTTTCCTGTCCCCATTTCTCTTGGCTCCTGTCAGTGGCAGATTTAAGAGAGACTGCAAGAGCCTGTCTTCTGAGGAGGTAGAGAACATCTTCCCAGCAGGTAAAGACCTTTGCATGACTTTTCCTTAGTTTACAAGTGGTTGGTAACAGAAAGTCCAAGCGGTTGAGCTTGAAATGGCTTAAAACTGTGTCTCAGTGGTGGTGTGAAATGGAACTCTTTAATGGAGGGCTTGTCAAAGAGAAGGTACTGTTGGTTTTGGTTGATGCCACCCTATCTGATGGTGAGTCTTTAAAATATTGCTCACTCGAATTGTGGGGTATTGGCTCCAATCAGACAAGAAGAAAAGAGCACTGCAGCAGATCTGACCATTAGCCATTGGTATGGGAAATGCTGAATGCCAGCTGGAGATTAGGCAACTGTGTGCCACTCCTGGCACAGCCAGGAATTTGTCATACACAGAGCATGAGTGACGCAAGCTGGTTTTCCTGGGCACCTGTATTCCCCTGGGCTGTTCCTTTCCCTTGAGCAACGTCAATTTTTTTCCCCTGCATTGTATTTTGAATGCAGTGATTCTGACTGAAATAAAATGCATGAAGAAAATTAATGATTTGATATCTTCTTGCTGCTGCCAAAAGAAATGTAAAAGAGTCTTTGATCTGGTGGCTTTAAAAAAGTGAGCTGGACCAGTTACTGATACTTACTGACCTAAGTAAGTGATGAAGCGACTGTGTCGAAGTTTAATTAGTCTTGATCAAGATACATTTTTAAGATTTAGAACTAGTGGCCTTTTGAAGAAGTAAGGCTTCTAGTTGTCATTTATGTCACAACATGTCCTTTTATCATACTTTCTGTGTCTCCAGCAGGAACAGTTTTTATTTTAAAGGAAAAGAGAAATGGTTCATTTGATGGGGATTAGCACAGACAAGCTTACTAATATTTGAAGGCAATTTCTCTGCCTTACCTTTTTCCCTATTTCATATCCCACAGAGATTACCTCAGACTGCCGTTGTTAGTCACTGTTATTTATATAAAGATATGTAATGCATTTGTGCTTGAGGGGTCGTCTGTAACGAGGTATGCAATTTCAGACTGTAGAGACTGGCAGGAATTACTGTGAAGAATTGCTTTCCAGTGACAGCTTTATCCTGCCTGTAATATGTCATTGCGTTTGACTCTCAATTAATCACGCAATAACAAAACATTGCGTCTGGCGACAATGGTGTGTCCATTAATATCGAGAGGTAAGACTCAGCTTTATGAACACAAATGCTGTCCCCTGCCCACTCGTGCACTTTAATCAGCAAGTCTCAGCCCAGAAGGAACATTTTTCTCTTCTCCTCTCCCCCATCACCCTCTATTGCCATCTATTAAGCTGCAATCCATAACGTCTCATGTCTCTGTAATGGTCTGATGGCGTGTGGTGTTAAATGATTGCATGAATTTGACTTTGTCTCGCTCCGCCTTGACCTTGGTGTCTTCAGTGGCTTCCCCTCTCTAGTTTTCAAATTGGGAGTGGGGAGTTGGAAGAGAAAATGGAAGAGTGACAGAATGGAGATACTACAAAGAAGGTTTCATGTTATTCTTTGAGGAGATGGGGGAGACAAGAGGTAAGAGGAACCATTGCTGGGAGACGAAAATGCAATGATTTGCAAATTTGCAGGAGAAGAGCTATCATGCTGTCGAGCATAACCTGCTCCACAGACTGAAGCCTGCCACGTGCACGACCTCATTGGTAAGCAGAGTGGAAACCTTGCAGTAATTCTTCCCCTTGCTTGTTCTGCCATTCATAATATGATTGCTAAGTAATATATCAATTTAAGTAAAATACTCAAATCTCGTGTTTTATAGCTGTATTTTTATCCTGAACAGAAACATAAAGAGGCACCTGGGTGTTCTGTGATTGGGCTACAAAGAAAGACACTCTGGTCCCAGCCACCAAGTATGAATCAATGTTATTCTGTCCAGCCAGGTTTAGACATAGATTCTCATTCCCTTGATAGCCTTAGTTTTTTTTTTTTTTTTTTTCCAATTGATTTATTTTGAGTTGGTATTGAGGTTTTACATCCTATGCAACATAAATAGGAAGTCTGGTAGTAATTAGTGTCAGTGCTTTTGGTTTTTTTTGCAAAGAAACCTAATTTTTAGAAAGTGCTTGGCAGGATAGTCTCAGAAGAACCTCCTGAGCATCCTCAGTGCTGGTTTACACCAGAGCATTGTCTTATTACATGCAACAGAGGAAATTAATTATTGTATCTCTTCCCATGGGTTAATACTGTTTGTGAATTTGTGACACATTTGACTGGTTGCATTGAAAAGTGCACACTGAAGGAGGCATTTGGATTTTGACAATGGTATGTTGGGTGCATTGCAGTACTTTCACTTTTTGTAAATAAAAAGCCTTTGGGATCCTTAGCAATAAAAAGGTTTGTAGCTCCTTGGGGAATTCTTCATGGTCTGGCTTGCTGAATCTCCCCATTGTCTCTGAATTATGAGCCAGACAATAAAAAAATACTTAATCCAGGGTTTATGTCAAACATGGTTATTTATGGATTAAATGCAGTATTATAACAGCACCATACAAAGTTCTTACTCCCTCTGGGCAATGTGACTTCTGCCAGTTAACAAGAGCATTGGTTTTGGTGCTTTAATTAAGTCTAACCCCATCTCCCCTGCTGTATGAGCAGTGGATCTGACAAGATGCTGAACTTGCTAAACTATATAAAATAAAAGCACCTGCCCTTACATGAAATTGAGGGCACTCAGTAGTGCAGAAGGTGTTCTCCTTGGTGATCCCTGGCAGATACAATCTAGCACAGCTTCATAAAGCCATTTGCTGCCAGGTGTAGGGCTGCATATTTGCATCAAGCTTTTACATCAGGTGAAAGCTGTTAGTTCATGTGTTAGCAGCCAAGCACACACAGGGGAGACCTCCAAGAAGGAGGGTTTGTAATCAATTTCTCATTCCCAAATTATTTTTCCAGGGTCCCCACAGTATGGTGTTTGAGTAACAGAATAATTTCCTAGCTATTAAGTGCCTGAAAATCAGCAGTAATTAACTTAGCACAAGTTCTTCTCTTCCTCTCCCTCCTCTTTGCTCAAAAAAACAAACAAACCCCCTTTCTCAGCAGAGGAAATGCAGATGGAAGCAGTCTCTTCTGCCTTAGTGCAGTCATGTACAGATTACATCTTTTTCCCCCTTTCAGTTCTGTGAATAACATAATTGCTTTGTTATCCCTCAGGGGATTTGTAATATTAACATTGGTTAATGACATTAATTCAAGTTTTTACCATTAATAAAATGGCATTGCTTAAAATTAAGCATTACATTTCAATTAGTAGTCCATCAAAGACTTTAATAGTCTGGAGCATTAAAGTGATATTTTTTTAAATTTCTTATTAATTTTTTATTGTATCATGCTAATTTCCAAAGAGTGATTGAAAGCCCAGCTGATCCAACGAACGGCCCTATCTGCCATGTTTCTTGAAGGAACTACTTTCTTTTATGACATTATGCAAAAAGGTCACATTTCCACAAAGCAGGAATCTGTTTCAGTCACCTCCTGAATTCATTATCATCCTTTTTACTTTTTAACATGAGGCACATGATATACAGGCACCCCAGGTGGACATGTTTAAATTAATCTAGTAATAATTGATTCAGAAGAGATTTGGAGGACAGAATTTGCATAAAAGCCATAATGAGAGCAACTCCTCCAAGGCCAGACTGAACAGCTAAGTCCCTGAATAACTTACATCTCCTAAACTAATTTGGTTATATATGCAGGATGAAGGTGTGGGGGCTGGAGCACCATGTGATTGGAATTCATTACAAATAATTCATCTTCTCTAGGAAGGCTGGCCTCAGACTGTATTAAAATTATATCATCTCCCAAATGCTTGCTCAGACCCTGCCTCTGGAAGATTATGATGAAGTTTCTGTCTGAGGGATTGTTTGGGTGTTTTAAAGTATTTCTGAGGTAAAGAGCTGACACCCCAGGGCTGGGGTGTCCTCTGGCAGGCTGCTTCTCCTGCCTGGTGAGAAAATATTCAGATACCAAATCTTGGCTGGACATCTGATGGTCAAAAGCATAAGTGCAGAGGAGGATCCCAGCTTTCAGTCTCAAATATTCTTCCCTTTTATTCCAGAATGAAATTTCTTAGCTAAGTTGTAGATCATTGGATTTGCATTAAATTCTGGATCACTGTGATGTCTTTGGGAATTTAGAGAGTCCTGCTACAGGATGAGGACTCTGTACTGTTTAGTTAAAGTAAATCTGCAGGAAGAGAAAATTACAACTGTTCAGTTCATTAAAAGAAAGCAGCCAAGGCCTTTTTGAAGGTCAGCTCTCCTGCTTGACTTTGCCTTTGCCTAAATACTCTTTTTGAGGAAAGCTCTAGAAAGATGTCTCCATGACCTAGCATAGTAATGCCTGTGTTCTGAGGCTGGTGAGCTTCAGTTAGCTAACACAGTACCATGCTCCTGGTATCCAAGAAGTTGCATAGCATGTGTGGAAGGAGGGGGAAATTCAGCTCTGTCTTTTCAGAAACTGTTGATCATCATATATTTTTCGTGGCAAAATTAATGTCACTGTTGTTTTTAGCAGATGAGAACTCAGTCCCATTTTGTTTATGCACAGCAGTCGGTAATAACCTGTCATTTGTGAGCTGTGTATGTTCTGCAGTGCTGCCCTGCAGCCAGAAGGATCTGGGAAGAGCAGCCCTGCTTTTCAGAGTCCCAAGTACAGTGCAAGAGCTGGGACACACCAAAGCAGCCCTGCTGCTCCAATGAGGGGAACACTTAACAGAGGTAAGGCACTCAACAGGTACCTGCTGTTGCAAGAAGTATGAGAAAAGCTGAGCATGGCAGGAGAAAAAAAGAGTCTGGCTGACAATTCTTGTTTTGTCTCTTCACATTTGAGGCATATGGAGGCTGGCTGAATGCTTTCTAGCCAAAGGTTTCTGTATGATAAATGATGCTGTGCTGTGCCAAGAAGACAATGCAGCAAAACATATTCTTGTTTCCAAACAGGCTGAAACTTGGAGTTTTGCTACAGGGATGGTTTATGATTCTTCTCCTAGAGTTACAGTTAAACCATGAATATGTGTTATGTGGCACTGGGTAATCACAAATCTTTGACAAAACAAACAAGCTCTGGTTTCTCTCTCCTGCATGGGCAAGCATTAAAAGTTCTTCTCATCCTGTTTCTCCATCACAGCAGTGGAGGAAGGAGCTGCTGGGAGGGATGAGTTGGGTTTGCAATGTGCAACAACTGCCTTTGACTCTGGCATGTGGGGCTGTGTCAGTGATGCAAGAGGATTTGTTGGATGGAGTAGAAGGAAGTGGGTGGCAGAAGCTGGAGGTAGTGTCAGAGGTTTTAACAGGAAAAACAAGCCTCTGGAAAAGGCCAGCCTATATGTTACGGCTGACTCTCAGGCAGGAGGTTTGTTGGTGTCATAATTTCATGGCTCGGTGTTTGTCTTCTGGACACTTGAATTGTGGGATTGCTTTAGGTCAGAGGAAAATTAAGTGGTTTGGTTTTCTGCTTTCTGTTGTTTTCCCAGCTCTGTGGACACAGGGGCACCACAGTAACTGTTACATAGTTTATCAGGATTGCCTATCTGCACGGCACAATCTGGGGACTGTACTTGTCACGGTGTTGAAGAGAGAAACTTTGTGAGTTACCAACCTGTATTAGGTTTAAGATAATTTGAAACTATTGTCACTAACTTCCTTACTAAACATTCCATGGAATGTCTGCAATAGACTCTATAATTAGAGCTGAATAAAAAATAGTGTCAGTAAAACAATGGTTAATACTTTAGTAAGTCAAAAAATTCAATAACACTTATGGTTTTCATATTAAACAGTGAGACAAAAGATAAGCCCATACCAAAAGCATTTTGAAGAGTCAGAAAGAATTAATTCCTCTTTCTGTTTATGTCTAAAACTGTCTGCAGATACTAGTGACTGAGTGACAAATCTGTGTCCTGCCTCAGTTTCCAGCATTGTAGCATCATAGGTGCAGTGGGGAGGTCTGTAAGCAGGAGCACCACATGTCTGGAAATCACTGCAAATAGAGGATTGTCTCCAGACTGTCAAGCACAAGAGGATGTTGGAATGACAGTGGCTGTGCAGTGTAGTCCTGGGGACTGTGGCTCTGCTAATTTGCCCATTTACAAACCAACTACATTGTGTAGGGGAGCAACTTGAAGAAAAGCTGCTGTGTTGGTGTTTCTGTAACAGCTACAGGCTCAAGGCATCAGTCTATGGGCTGAGAACCAAACCTCAAGCCAGAAAGAGCTCTTGCAGCCAGGTGACAATTTGCAGTAAGTGTGATACTTGCAGCACATAGCTGATCTGAATGTAAACAGCATGTCTGGTACCTTGGATTTACAGCCCCCATGCAGAGGATTCCAAATCACATGTTCAGTGAGAAAGGTGACTGCACTGCAAGGGGTGCTGAGCCTTGTGTATGCTTCCCTGCTGCAGGCAGGGCCTCTGGAATAGTTATTCCTGCTGTTGCTGCTGTCCCATGAGCCCTGGGGTGGCTCCTCTCTTGGACTGTGTACATTCTTCCTCTTTTTGGCTGAGCATCCAAAGACTTTGACTGGGAGTCAGGAGCTCCTGATTCTAAAGCTAGGCTCCAGTAAATGTTCTGTCTGAACTTGCAGTTGTGCTAAGTACCATAGCATCCATTACATTCTGCTGTTGTGTTAGGCTTTGCCTTCATCTCTGTGTTTCACAGATGGAACACATAAAAATAATTCCCTAGCCAGTCCAAGTCCAGGAATTACCAAAACTTTGGTAATTCTTTGACAAAACTTTGACATGTCTCAGAGAGGCCATTCTGTGAACAGTAAATAGCAGATATTTCCATCTCCCCTGTAGAGGCACTTTCTAGAAAACAGTGGCAGCATACCACCAGGGAGATAAATGAGTGTGAGCCTTCATCGCCAAATACAGTCTTTGAATAAACAGAAGGCTTCAGACTCCAAGGCACCTTTTCTCAAGTGCTAAATTCATACCCCAAACAAATGCTAACAAAGCCTCTCATGTCTTTATATTAAGTGTAGCCAGTAAAAAAAAAAGATCTAGAGCTCTTTGGGGAGCCTCTTGAAGCACTTGGGGACACACTCAATGTGTGGTCAGGTTAGCACTACTCAGAAGCAAGTCTGAGTGTCAGCAGAGCAGGTATTTATTTATGCCCACTGGATTTGGCAGGAGTCCAGAGGTACAGTATATTTGGTGCTGTTACACAGACTTTTATTGTTGAATCAGCTTTATTTAATGGAACCTCTCTATAATAGGGTCTTGTTTTGGAGGGCTTCCTGTACAGGTGAGGAAACAGTTCTGTTTCCAGGACTTTGTAGCAATGGACTGCCAGGTAGCCAGGTGGTGGCTGATGGTTTACTGAGGGCCTACACCAGTCCACAGAGAAGTGGCCTGACAACAACCAATTCATTTTATCCTAAACCATTATTAAGAGTTTTGTCTCTGTTACCTGTTTTGAATGAAAATATCCCATTGCGTTTTGTGGGCTTGGTTTCGGACCTTGACCAGTCTTGGGTGGCTTTGATCAGCAATCAGAAAGAGCCCTAGAAATAAAGTGCCCCCACTGTCAATTTTTTGTGGAATGTAGTCCTAAGAACATCAAAGTATAGACTATTACTATTCAGCTCCACTACAGGCTTCATGAGCCATGAACCAAACAGTATATTAGGGAAAACCAGTTTCTCCCTTGCAAAGAGTTACCTGAATTATTTATACAGATCTAGATAACAGAAGGGTTTCAATGAATTGACCTGTGTTGCAAAATCTCAATTGTTTTATTCCTGATATAAAACCTAGTGTGATACTGCCAGTGGTGCCCTGCAGACTCTCTGGGGCAGGAGCTGTGAGAGGGGTCAGCATGGAGCTCAAGCTTCTGCTCTGCCACAAGACAGCATATTGCCTGTACACACTTGGGATGCACCCTGCAGCTGAATTGCAGGAGGGGTTGAAGATAACCCTTGGATTATATGTATGGAAATGTGGGCTTGTCTTCCTGGGGTGTTGTGAGAGCGAGTTCAGTGTGAGACTCATAGATGATGTTGCAGTTGAGGCCATGGGAAGCCCTGAACAAGGTGGGTGCACATGAGCCTGGTGACAGCCAGAGCAAGACCTTTGGAATAGAAAATGCCATGAAATCCAAAGTGAGCTCACCGAATCTTCTGAAGACTGCAGGGTGATTTAATTAAAGCAAAACAAGATCTCTTCACAGATTCTCATCTCAGCCATAGTTTGACTATTTCCATAGATTTGCCTCACAAAGTAAATAAGTGAGGGAATCTCAGTATTCACAAATCCAGTCTAACAATGCATATGGGATTTGACCTCTGGACATGCAAGTGCAACATGCCATGTTTTGGCTGTAAGACAGATCCGTGTCCCCAGCACGGGCACAGCTGAGGGCTGAGTGTGTGCATGTGGCCAGGGGCAGAGGGAAAAGCTGTGCTTTTTCTTCGATAGTGTGGAATGGCCCTTGGAGCCAGTTGGGTGGGATGGATTCCAGCTGGAGAGGGAGGGAAGGGTGAGGAGCATCAGATGAATAAAGGACCATAGTTTTGTTGGCCTTGGAGCTCTGTTTTCTAGGGCAGAGTTGCTTGTGCCAGCCTGTCATAGCCACATTTCTGAGCTGTCTTTCTTTACAATGTTTATATTTATTTCCCTTATTCTTCCAGTACTTTTTTGAATACTTTAATGTCCACATCTTTCCATTGCTCCTCTTGCCTCTGCTGTCCCAGTCTAATGAAACCATAACTGTGGCAATCACAAAAGATCCTGAACAGAAGAATTAAAGCTTTTGCAGAAGGTTCCTTTTTTAGTCTTTTTTAAAGGCATGTCTTTCCTTTAAAATGAAAGATGAAGCATTTTCTTTTATCCTTTAACTTTACTGTCACATTTTATTAAGTCAAAATGATAGTTACAGTCAGAGGAAAGCAGGATATGAATTCCTGGTACAGCCATTTTTAAAGTGTGCTTTGTTTTAAAGCCCTGAAGATTGATTGAAGGTATTTTTCTTTTAGACACAGAGCTTTAGTCAAAAGGGGCCTGATCTGAGTTACCCTCTGTAAATCAGGATTAGTTCCTGTGAAATCAATGGAGTTGCAATGATACAATACGGGGTGAGATGGAAAAGACTCATGCCCTGACAATAAATAAGGGAGGGACTGTGGGCGATCCCCTGAACGCTGCCCTTGAGCCGGGGTGAAGCCACAAGGCAAAGCAGAATTATCCCGTCCCTCTTGGGCTGCCATGGAATGTCCTGGCTGGGAGGTGGGCAGGCAGAGTGGGTTTGTGCTGACACGGGCACTGAGGTTGCAAATCTCAGCTTTGGAGACGCTCTGAGTGTGCAGACCTCCTGCCCTTCCCAGATGGAACAGCTCTTTGCACATCCCCTGCCACTGCCACTACAGTCAGGGAGGGCCATGAGCTGAGAAAGCCTGATTTAAGAGACAAGAGGATGGTGGCAGAAGTGGTGGTCTATAAAATACCTGACTGTGGAGCAAATGTCACCAAATCCAGTGTAGCCTGAATTTATTGACCTTTTTCTGTCGGAGGGCTGTGGGGATTCACTGGGAATAGAAAAGGGGAGAAAGATGCCCCATCACTGGCCCTTGGGGCTTTGCAGAGGCTCAGAGGACAGGCTTTCATGAGGGACAAGACAGACAAACTTGGACATATAGTATTTTTGGACATTTTAATCTCTTTTTAATGTGTCTGCATTGGGCCAGGGAGAAGAATAGCTAAGGTGGTAAAGATGCATCAAGATGAGCAAATAAAGAATTGATGTGTCCTGTCTGAGATTTCAGTTTAACCAGGGATTTGAGCTCTTGTCTCTCATCTGCACTGAAACCTTGACAACTGATTTCTTGAGCCCTAAGCCATTCTGAGCAGACAGACTAATAAGAACAGCTCTTTTTATAGCATTTAACTGTATCTAAGTGGCTTAAGGCTAGGGCAAGTTCCAGCACTGCAAAGCACCACTACTCTGGGCTGTGCTTGGGACATGCAGCATTTTAGCAGTCTGGATGGGGACTGGCCCTAAGCACTGGTCATAGTCCAGGCTTCACAGTGAAAATCTGCAGCTTGGGCAAAATGGGAGGCTTGGATTTGGCCACCTCCAGTAAAATTAAAACATTTCATTTCATTAAAACACTTCGTAACTGCTGGACTCTCCCAGGCAGTTATGACCTTGCTCTTGGCACACAGCTGATCTGTGCTTGCACATGGCACTGCTTCATGTTAGGAGTGTGGGGTTCTCTTTGGAAATAAATTTGCAGCAGCTGGGAACTACCAAGTTAGAGTCTTAAAATACTGAGAAAAAGTGAACAAGGAAGCCTGGGAAAGGACAGATTGAAGAACTAAGATTTTTCAGTGTTATCCACTGTCTCAATATTGTTCAGCTCTAGGGCTCTGACTTCTGTTGCCCTTGATCAAGCTGGCATTTACCCACTGACTCTGACTCCAGTTAGACACCAGCTCAGGGCTGCATGTGACACTGATTTTCCTCAACTTTGCAGCACACAAATGCTCCACACATGTGATGAATGCAATTGGATGTAGAAGGTAGAGAACACAGTGAAGGATATGAGTTTTTAATAATGTTCCTTTTTCACCTTGGTTTGGTCATTTATTACTTTCCACTTCAAGTTCAAAACCATTATTTTCATGCACACTTTGGATTTCCCTATGACAATAAGGAAAAGAAGATGGAACTTTACCCCAAATACTGGTTACAGCTTTCTAAGGAGCACTGAAGTCTCTTGGACTGTAGTAAAATCTCCCAGGGAAAGTGGCAGAAATCCAGATACTTGGCACATTTTACAACTAGTCCAGACAAAACACTAGTAAATGTACTCTGCTTTGGCACAGAATAGGCTGTGGGATGTTATGAAGCTTCCCTGTATGCAACTTTTTATCATTTCACGACCATAATGAGTGTGAAACTTGAATTTACTCATCTATTGATTGCATGCCACACAGGGCTGTAGAGGAGCATAGGACCTTATCACTTGTCTTTAAGATTTTTTTTTCACCTAGCTTGAGATCATTGTTTGGATGATTAGTACATGAAAATGGCCATATTGGCCCAGACTAGAAGGCTGTCTAGTTTAGTACCTTCTTTCTAGGATTAGCCAGTAATGGCTGCACTGGGAGTAGTAGAGTGTGCATAAAGTGAGATTTCTATGACTGTCTTTTCCAGTTTCCAGTAAGGACATCTGACAGTGAAAAAGTCCTTTTGCTTTTCCCACAACAACCATCTCCTATCTATGGGAAGTTTGGCTTTGACTTTAAGTGTATCTGAAAGCTATACAAAATGCATCTCCCTGGCCTTCACATCTCTGTGCTGTGCTTCATTTCTGGATCTTTACTGGAAAAGAAAGGATCATTTAATCCAGTGGCCGAAAATATAATGTGAAGCTTCATCATCAATAATTTTTATTACAGTGTGGCTCGTACAACATGTCCATCATGTGAGGTGCCACAGTACTCAGTGGTATACACCCTGCAGTATGCTTGTGCTTAATGACTAAATGCTGGGCTGGTCTTAGCTTTAAATGATTTCACGTCTCTTCCTTCTGCCAGTCCCATTTCTTAATTTAACATTATATTTGCTATGTTTTTAAAAACAGTCACCCTCCATAGTAAAGTGCTGTAGAACCTCTTTTGGAGAGCTGGAAAGGGATTTTATATATCACTGCATAAAATCTGCATGTATATGGGGATGGAAAAAATGTGAAATGTTGTAATGTCTCACTCACACTGGTTGGGAAACCAAGTCCCCTAGAACTACCCCGAGCCCTGAATGCCAATGCTATTTTCAGTCAGAGGTATGGAGCTGCTGCTGAGGACGTGCAGAATGGATGCACTGGCAACTCATCTTTATGCATGTTTAAAATCACAGAGAAATACAGTTAAGAATAAAACACAGGATCCATTTTTCAAACCGTCTCCCATTTCTGGTGTAAGCAATCTCTTATTGCTCTTGTGATGCCTGAAGACCTTTAAAAGTTTCTTCCAACTCCTTAATGTCACAATATTGTCCTCTATATTGGAGTTTGCTCCATGCCACGAGCCTGTCAGTGTGCATCAGTGCCTCATATTACCTGCCATCAGTCTGCCCATTTCAGGTCACTGAAAGTGTTTTAGGGATGCCAAATAAAAATATAGATGTATCAGATACTGCAGGTGTTGACTGTTACTCTAACTTTATGAATTACACCTGCAGGAATTGAAAATCTCATTATGTGTGAATTTAATCAGAATCAGCTTTATCACTAGATAAAATTTAAAGGTAGGAGACTCTATTTGTCTGAAAACATGTGCTTGCAATAATTGAACAAAGTTACATAGGAAAATATACTATGCACATCAATAAGATTAAATTTGGCAATGCAGATTTTCTTAAGCTGCAGCATCATCTTGGGGAGTTTGTGGCATGGGCTAATTAATCCTCCATCCTCTGCTTCAGGCCTGGTAGCCCTGGGGGAATTTTTAGAGCTGTGCCTTTACTGATACTGTTGTTAAAAATGCTCACGTAGAAAAGACATGACTTTCCTGTCTCCTCACCTGAGAGTGAATGCTCCTCCTCTTAGCTGTGCCTCAGCTCTTGTGACTGGGAGCTATAGCATCCCATAATAATGAAGGCAATAGACTCTCTTCTCACCATCTTCCCCTTCAGATTATTCTAATTTTTTCTGTTACCTCAATTAGCACTTTCCTGGCAAGACCTTTATACAGGCTTGTTTTGTTTCAAGATATTTAAAGCAGCAGTGGTCAGATGTATGAGTCGCATGTTAGAACAGTTTTCATGGTGAGTGATGTTGGCCTTTCCTTAGCAATCTTTTGAATTTAGCATGGAATTTACTATGGACACATTATGAAATTGAGGGGGAGAGGTGTCCACACTGGGGGAAACATTTACACCTGGGATATTTGAAATTTCATGTTGTCAGTGCTAGCCATTGCACACCAGGTGATTTGTAAGGCGCACACCCCTAAGGGCACACAGAGATAACTGTTTAGGGAGCTGTGCACTTCCCTTCTTTATGGTTGTAAATTGGGGTGGGTTTTTTTGACTTCTTTGTTGTTGTTTTGGTTTGGTTTTTTTGGTGCTGTTTGTGGAATGTTACCTTTCATACTTAAGCACAAGTGGGGTTGGTAGGAAAAGGGAACTCCACCCTTCCCTGTGTTACATGCTCTGGATAAGCATTTGCCTTTCTGAGAGTGGAACCTTTCTGAAAGAGGAATTATTTGTATTTCAGGTATCCTCCGTGGGCCTATCTTGGAAGCTAGATCTGCAGCTGCCCTTCAGTCATGATTGTTTCAAGATTAAAGGCCATTTCCCTGTCATTGCCAAGCTTTTTTCTTCTTGCTTTTCATCTCTCAGCATCACAGAATGTACCTGAATACACTGAAGCTGAACATCAGCAATGTGTTAGGAAAGAACACCCCACAATTGCTTTTGAAGGTAAGAGCTTCTATTCCTGTTCCAGATTCCAATTGGATGATCCATTTAGGTTTAGTCTGTGCTGTTTTTCCTTACAACTCTGATCCACAGGCCAGGGGAAGTGGCCTGACGAATCATTTTCCCTTTGATGCTTTACAGTGTTTTAATTCTGAGGTTTCACAGCAGTCACTTAATTCAGGCTGTTTTGGGACTACTGGTCTAAGAATCTCAATTTTCTACTCTGTTAGAGGCTCCCTGTAATCTTGTGCCATGCTGAAACTGTGTTTCAGTTTCCTGTTCTCTAACTGGTTTCAGTAATGCCTCACCTGGCTTGCTGGAGCCAGACACTTAATAAGTGAAATGTGATGGAGAATTTGGACCTGCTTGAATGCAAGAGAAATTAGTTGATTTAAAATTGCAGGAGTGGCAGTGCTTTTGTTTGTAGCATTCCTGGTTTGGTTTGGTTTTGTTATGTATTTGTCACCTGGGCTAGTAGTTTTTCTGTCCTTCATCTGGGCATTTAAGTTGAATGTGAGAGGGGGCCTTTGTGTTGCAATGGACAATTCTTTTCCTGTTCTTTGGAAGCGTGGGATTCCTCTTGTCCATATCCACTCAGATTTTCCATGAATGTACATGTCATGTACTCCTCAGTTGTTGTCTGGATAATCTGTCCACTTACCCACACAACAGCTAGATCGTTCTATTGGTACCACTGTTATTTGAAAATTCACTCCAGACTAGTGTGTTCAACTTAGTGTGCCAGCATCAGCAGCTGCTGAGTGTCCTTGCTAAAAATGGTTTCCTCCGAAATGTTGGAATATCGATTTTGGTTCCCATTTAAGACTTTGCAATGCATCTCCAGTTACATTCTTTGCTAAAGGCAATTGAGTACCTTGCAATGTGTCTCTAGTTAGGTTCTTTGCTAAAGGCAATTTAGTTGTGGTTTTGTGACCTTTAAGATAGGGTTTCCAGGAAGAAGGTAGTCAAAGGCTTCCTTGCTGACCTTTCAGGGTTTCTAGAGCTTAACTATTGTTCACAGAGGAGGAAACTCTTGTCTCTTAATTTGGAAAGTTTAAGAGATTTCTTGTCTGTTTTCCATTATCCATGCCTTAAAGGTTTAAGTGGATTAAAATAAATTAGCAGAATCTTTAAGCCTACATGATACGGCACTGGCTCTAACCTTGGTCTGGTAAATAAACCTTGATTTTAATTGCTGAATAAATCTAACCATCTGTTTTAACTGGGAAGAGCCAAAAGGAGAAGCCCTTGCTGTTAAAAAACAGTGAAATTCAATTCAGTAGACAAAAAAAAAAAAAAAAAAAAAAAAGACTATTATAGGTATGGAAAAGAGAAAAAATTTTGTTCTCTCTATTAACCAGAAGCACCAAAATTTGAGTTTACAGAGAATGTGTCTGTGCAATCCTGCACTGAGGTAAATCATTCTGCAGGGAATATTAAAAGCCCCGATTCCTGAAATTGAGGAATTGGTGGGCATTTCTTGGCACTCAATATGAGTGCTACTCTGCAGAATTGATGGCTGTGTAAACACACTCATAATCTGCCAGTTTGCTTTGTTTTAATAAGGCATGAATATTTCACAGGAAAAAAAAATCTGCCCTCTTCTTTCACTGTTCTTGTTCCCTTCCTTTATTCAATGATAGAGGGCAAAAACTGGTGAGTTAATTAGAACCTGACAATTGTGCAAAAGAAAGAAAGATTGAAATTGCAGATTCATCAAGAAAATGACCCAGATTATCATTTGAGATTTTTAAACCTGAGTTAGATTCAGAGTTATGTTTTTTCATAGCACCTGTTTCCTTGTGATTGTTCATGATACAGTGTAATCTTGTATTTTCTGCTGCAAAGATCAGCTGGAAAATACACTGTAGGAATTAAATTAAAGGCACCTTTTGTCCACTGCACATAAGGTCTGGTGAAGAGAGCTCACATGTCCAAAACCACATCTCAGTTCATAATCTGATTTCTTTTAAAGCCATACCCTGTTCTGGTGCCAGCACACACAGGTTTAGGCTGCAGTGGTAGACAAGTAGAGGAATCTAATTTTTTTTGTGATGTTCCCAGATTGCTCTGAGGATGTCTGTGCTTAACAGAGTGGATCAGGGGCTTTCTGTGAGTCTCCAGATGCATCAAATCATGAATCACAGCCTGGTACACAATGGGAGTGTGTAATGACTGAAAGAGTGACCCCAGCAGAGCCCTTGTGATGCTCCTGCTGCCAGGGGAAAGGATTATGTTACACCAGCAATTTTCTGTGGATGGGCCACATTAATAATAAGGATTCTGACCATTCAGTCATACAGGGTACATTAATTTACTGTCAGAATGAACAGGCTAACAAAACAGTTTATGTTACAAAGGGGTTGAATAACTCCTTTTTCACAACCTTGCTAACCAGGCTTCCCATCACCAGACAAATGTGATGCCATACCATGTTTTGTGTTCTCTAGTCTTCAGTTCCCACTTTGCTTGTGCTCAGTCTCTTTTTATTATACTTTACCCCTAGATTATATTCATAACATCCAGTTGACTGGATAATACCCTTGTTGTAGAAGAGTAAAACTTCTTTCTGTCTATTTCCCCCTTATTTCCTGAGAAATTCTGTATTTTTATGTTATTATTGTATCTCATCCACACCAGCCAATCATCTGTTTGATTTGCTTTGTATCTCTTTGTCTTGCTATGAGAGTGGGTAAGAAAGGTAGAATCCAGTTCATGTCCTACTCATTTAAGCAGAAAGGAGATTATGGTATATAAAATACTTTTACTTTGTCTGTGTTCAGACCTGAAGAAATGCCTGTTTCTTTACAGACTCCATTCCCAAAATGATTTGTACCATTACATGTGACATAGAGAAAATGGCCTAGACAAGCTGAGGGGCATACATTCTGGTTCTAGATGTACATACTTTAAATGCTAAAGATAACATTTGCTCTGCCAGGAGAGATGTGGGCTGGGGAGGGGCTATGAGCTGAATGGTTAATCCTTGCAGCCTGCATGAAGATCCTGAGGGATACAACAGGAATTTTGTGCTGCAAGCACTATTCTTTGTGTTTGCACAATACCAAACTATCACAATGGTGCCCCAGTTTCCCTGGGGCTTATAAATGGTGCTCATTGTACAGTTCACCAGCAATAATAACATACCCAGTTTGGGCTTTTCATAATTAGATTGTTCTACTCTTTGCTTATAGGAAATCCAGTTAAAGTTTGATTTCCCTTGTTAGATCAATAAGAAAACGATCTTCAACTTCCCAGGAGGCTGTTTCTAGTGTCTTACTACCTATTTGACTGTTAGTGGGTAACTGCATTAAGGATATTGCATGCTTGTTTGTTTTTCAGTGAGTTGAGAATTTAGTGAAACAAGTCAAGCGTATTCTTAGTGCATCCCTTTTTATTTATACATGCATGTACACATGCATCTAAGTCCCATTTCACAAAACAGTTTGTCATCCCAGCACAGCTTTCCTGTGGTCTACTCTGGTAAGCCAAACACCAGAGAATTTGTTTCTACTTCTTGTCAATCATGTTCATATTTCTTGTTTTTTTCTGTATGGGTTTTACTCCCAATAGATCAGTGCCTGCAGTTGCAATTGGGCTCTGCCTGTGTCCTACTGTCCTGGTTGCCAGCAGTATACTTCACTGTTGTACAGCCCTTTCTTGGATATAAAGCACCTTTGCTATTCCTTAAAGACATTTGGAGCTCCTTTGTAATATACCTTTTGGGAAAATCAGCAACATCTTCCATGCCAATACATGCCAAAACAAACCAGTAAGGTTTGTTATTTCAAGAGCGAGGGCCATGAGGGACGTGCACTCATGTTTGTAATGGCTGCAGAGTGTTTAGCTTCATCTTGTTTACCAAGGAAGCTCTTAAAACTTTGCAAACGTATCTGTGCTGTGTGAATAATTTGGATGTTCACAACTTCACTGGAAATGAGTGTAGACAGGTTTCCACTTGCAGTTCCTTCCATTATTTATTTCTCATTAATTTAATCCATTAAATCAGGATGCTCAGAAAAAAGTATGATAACCTTCCAGGTTTTTCCTCTGTTCTGTCTCTCAGGGCTTTTTCCCCTGGGTCATAGTAGCTAGGGTAAGCTGGAAGAACATTATTGCAGCCTGTCTTCATCCATAAAAACACTTCAGCTGATCCCATATTGAGGCACAGGACACAGGTGGACTTGGTCAAATAGCTTAGATCTTCTCAGGACTGCAAATCTCATCTTTGCAGACTGTATCATCATGGCCGGTGTGAGTTCTCAATGTGTGGCATGTGATTCATTGTCTGATCTTTAATCTCTCCTAGATGCAGACAGGTTGCTCTGTCTGTTGCCTCAGGTTTTGAAAATTATTTCATTTGAGAGTGTTTAAATCTGGGGGTTTACTTCAGACTGTCTGTAATTATTACCTCCTACCAGATAAATGTGATTCAGTTGACTTGAATGTAGCTTGCTATGCATTTTCTCAATATTTTATTTCTTTGAACAACATTTTATTGAAATGCGTCCAGCTTCAAACACTGAATCCTGGGGGGAGCAGCTAAATGTTTTCTTGTATTGAAAGCAAAAGCAATTTTAACTTTGGGGGCTGAAGGATAATAAGGTATGATGTATTTGTTTAGAAAGTTCTTGACATTTCACAAGCACTCCCACTATTGTTGAATTGGTCACTAATACATTATTCCCTTTACTGTATACTGATGGGGGAAAAGCACATTAGCATTCATCAACTCCAAAGGCCAGCTGGAAAAGCCCCATAGGAAATTCTGGTCAAGATATACACTTTTATTGAGCAAGTACGATTTTGACAATCCAAACCAAAATTTCAGTTAACGAAGGATGAAATTGTGAGGTGAAGTGTTAGAAGTGTATCTAGGTAAGCATTAAGGGAAGGCACAATACATTATGGGAGAATTTTCTTCTAGCTCATACCCTTGCTGCTCTTGGTTCTCCATACAGGGAGTCCAAACATTAACTGATGATGGAGTTTCAACTGGAAACTGATGGCATGCTGTGGGTGCTTCAGAATATTTGACCTTCAGTTCATTTCAGTATGGATTTTTTTTCTCCATTAAGCAAGACTTGTAGCAATTTTCCTTTTAATCTTGAAAAACAGAACTGTGGCAAATGGAAACTAGAATTTTCTTCTTTAGATTTGATTTAGAAGTTGTTTGAAAATTATAACTGATGAAGCCATAAATATACAGTAGTTAGGGAAACAATATATTTTTCATTCCAAAATAATAGTTCTAATAATGGTAACAGTAATGATGCTAGTTCTTTAAGACTTCCTCATTAATGGTATCCAAGGCACTTCACAAAAAATACCAATGAGATTTGATTGAAAAAAAATACTCAGTGTGCTGTTTCTTGGGACCTCAGGAAGAAAGGGAGGGTTGGAAGAATACCCCTCATTCACAAAATGCTTTAGATGGAATGAATCATGACAAGCAGGAGAGGAGAGGAAGACTTTGCAGTGAAGCTTCAGGAAGTGAAGTGATCAAGTAACTTAACATATGGGAGTGAGGGAAGGTAAAACTTTAAAGAGGTACAACAACTCAAGTGAAGGAGCAGCCTGTGACCATGAGTGGTGGTGTTGATGAGAGGGGGCATCCTCAGCAGCAGGACTGAGTAAGGAGGAACAGGCACTCAGGTCACCATTCTGCATGGACCAAGGCCATGAAAAACTCATGTGAGCAACAGAGTAGCTGACCGATATTTTCCAGAGGTACCACTGGTGTAACTGAGGCTAACAGCAGCATGTGCGTGGTCCTGTCTTTGGCACAGGGGCTGGATCTGGGACATAGAGATGGGCAGCCTTTTTTTTGGCTCTCGGGCACACATCAGAGAAAGGGAACAGGGTGGAAATCTAAAGTGAAGTGCTTATCTTCTTTTTCTGTAGTTCAGTGCAAACAAAGACATCCCTTGGAGAGACCTCATTTTCAATTTCAAATCTTACTTAATATAGTTCCCTCACTGAACAAGTTTATGATACAGCAGTGGTACAGCAGACCTCATTTATTTAGCACATCTGCTTCTGGTGAGTGTTAACATATCACATTCTCCTAAAACCTTCCATTCAAGGATGGCATTATGCTTTGGTAAAGCTCACTTTAATACTAGCAATCTCATAAAAAATTGTCTTGGTTTATCATACATTCTTGTTTTATCATACTGTCTGTGGAAAGCCCACAGATAGTCTCAGCTCAGTCCGGTTCTGAACGTGTACTTTCCTTGAAGTCAGTGGGGTTGTTTATTGTTATCCAGTTTCCAATTTAAAACACTGATTCTTATGAGAACAGTCTAATTTCAAAACTCTTTCAGGAACTTACAGCCTGTGCTGTCCTTCATTGCTGTAACTGCCTCATGGTGGGAGCTTTGTCTGCAGAAGACAGGAGTCCTTGTAGGCCTGGCAGCTACACAGCACAAACTGTGCATTAAACTGGGCATCTCCAGTTCAGTCTTTGGTTAGCCAGCAAAGAGGATCACCTTCTGCTTCAGATGTTCACCACAATCAGACACTTCTGTTCTGTGGCAGATCTGGTTACCTGCAGGAAAATCAAAGAGAGTTTAGCCCTGCTTTCTCTGCCCTCTCCTACCTTCTCACTAGTGAAAATGGTTGTCCTGAATATTGCACCACCTCTGCTGGCACACGTGGCTGATTTAGACATGTAACTGTAAGGATAGTGAAAAAAAATTGCCTCCAAGTGTGGAGGAAGCAGACTGAAGGATCCTTGAATGATGAAAAAGGGGTGCTGGCTTTTTTTCCCCATCAGACTGCAGTGGTTGTAGAGGCCAGGATGCAGCTTGCTTTCTTGTCTGAAGAGAGGGATTATACTCATCAGAATGTCATAGGAAGCTGCAAGTGATGCATGAGCACTCACTTTATCTTTCTCAGTGAGGGAGATTGTGTGACAGCTGCAGGGCTTGTCTCAGTAAACAACAGATCACAATACTTAAACACTCTGCAACATCCTTAGGAGAACAAGAAGTCTTTGGGTTTGCTCACAGTGGGGCTGTGTGTGGCACTGCTCAGCCAAGTTTCACCAGATGGTGGTAAGGGTGCAGGGCTATAGCCACGTGACATTGTGCAGAGCTGTGTGAGGTGGCAGGCAAGGTTCTTGAGGTGGGGAGGAAGTGTAAGGGTGGTGTTGGTCCCAGCTGACAGCCAGCTAAGGAAAGCCAAATCTATTCTTTCCATAAAGTCCTGTGCTATGTAGACACATGCCTTTGGTCCTGTAAATCTCAGCTGGGGCAAATGGACATGCTTGTATCTCATGGACACACATCCATATCCACCACTCCTGCAGCACTGTGGCATCCCCTCTTGCTCTTTATTGGCCATGGCCAAGGAGAACCTGATATGGTGTATTTGAGTCACCCTGCCTAGAGGTATTTAACAGAAGAGTAGATGGGGGCCTTAGGGATGTAGGTCATTGGTGGACTTGGCAGTGCTGAGTTAATGGACTTGATGATCTTAGAGGTCTTTTCCAACCTAAATTATTTTATGTTAGTTGGTGATTGAGGTCTTGGTGGGCCTGAGCTATAGGAACCATGCTGAAGAGGGAAGAACCTCTCTTGAGTTACAGGATTTATTTCCCAATCCCCAGCCTGAGGCCTGGGGATTAACCAAGTGAAAGTCTCCTGGCTTCTGGAAGTCTCCCAGCTTTGCCCAGGTCAGGTCTGGATGGAACTTTTGCCCACTCTTCACCATGTGCAAATTAGGAATCCAAGTGAAACAGAGAGGGATGAGACTGACCTCTCTGATGGAACAGAACTGCTGCATACTGTAGAAATGTGCCAAATTTGGAACGTGAATTGCAGTCCTTCAAAATCCTTCCTTGAGGTGGCCCCAGGACAACTTACCAGCATACTGACCCATACTGGAACTGAGCACTAGTTCATGCTTATTATTTAGTGTTTGCTTTATCTGGGATTGAATCCCTGGGTTCTTCCTCATATATTGGTGTGTTTTGCCAGCTGCTCCATATTAATAATAAAAAAGTAAATAAACAATCAGTTATAATTGTACTTTTGCAAAAATTGCGTTTGGCTGAAGTTTTTTGTTCTTCATATTGAAACAATTTAGCAACATTTGTTTTGAAGAAACAATTAAAATTTAGGAAATAAAGAGTCAAAATGCTTGGTATGCAATACTTCATGCCTCCTGTACATCACGTGCATTACAGATAATTACGCCTTGATGCACCAGCCAGTATCCCTAAACCCATTTAGCAATTGGAACCACTGAGACATTAAATAGTTTCATGATTTGCTCAAGACAGAGAACTCCTTTGTCAGTGCTATTGGTCTCTTGGGACCATGCCTACATCTCCAGCTGTCACTTCTCTCTTGGGGTGGAAGAAGCTCAGCAAGATCAGTTCAGAGAGAAGCTGTAGACATTAAGGGAAGAGGCATAAAATCATCCAGATCTTTAAATGTTACTGTGTTTATTGTGATTCCTATGGCTCTGTGGAGGCAAGACCTGAGTCTTTGGTTTGCGGATTTTTTTTTCCTTCAGGATGATAAAAAACAGAACCTTTTCTTCTGTGCTGTTCTATTCCATGGTAGCTGAGGGATAGGACTATTCCTTCTTTTACAAGACCAAGAGAAAAAGACTTATTCTTTATTTTTCCAGTCTTCTCCTATCCACATATTCTAGGACAGTTTGGAGAGGGACATTAGCAACTCTTGCTTCTTGGATCTCATGGAAGAGGAATGGCTTACTGCAAGCTGCTATCACAGTGACTCACAGGCCACTCATGGGTTAGTTCATTGTTCTTTCATCTGAGAAGGGGTTTTGTAGTTGGTCAAGACAGGAAAAATTGTTTGAGTGGGCAGGAAATGAGGTAGAAACATATCTAGAGGGTGAAGACTGCTAGGAAAGAAAGCAGGAATGGGAGGAGAGGTGAATATGAGGTCAGAAGGGTAAACTGAATGAAACTATGAAACTGAGACAGCTGGAAGAACATATGAGTTGGGTTTAGGTATTGAGGGGAGAGAGAAGGAAACTGCTGGTTTGGTCCATTTTGTAGGAGGGCATGTATTCTGTCAACTGCCTTCTAAGTCCTCAGAGCTGTGAGTGGAGATCAGAGATTTGAGAAGACAATGACATTGGAAATTGCAGCAGTTGGGATGAGGACATATTTAGTGTACAATTAAAGATTTCAATGAATCAAGTTTAAAGAAAGAAAGAATATCAGCAATGAGGTGGAGGTGGTGATGGGAAGACAAGACAGCAGGGTGATATGTACGTGTAGGAGGACTTCTGGGGTAAAGCCAGATTGAGTTTTTGGCCTCATAAGTAAAGTTGAGCTCTGAGTGCTGACACATTTGTTTGCTCAGCTCTGCCCATGCAGCAAAAGATTTCTCCCTCCCTTGATAAATTTGCTAAATTGTGGAGTGGTTTTGCATTGTGGAGGCTACCCTTACAACTCAGCATGGAGTGGGAGTAAAAGTTAATGTCCAAAGTCTATTGCACTAACCTGTGGTGTGACCTGCAACTGAGAGCTAAAATTTGAAATGAAGCTGATATTAAAATATGATTCACTGTCAGTCCAATAATGTTGTAATTTCATTGTAACGTCTATGCATTCTTGGAAATGTCCACACTTGCAGCATTTGTGAAGACAGGTGATAGCATGGCTGGGTAATCATTAGCTTTCTCAGCTTTGGTTACAGCCTTGTTTGCCTTGTCTCTGATGGGTCTGGTCAGGGGCCCACACACAATGGAAACTGTGGCCTCAGTCTCAGCAGGCAACTCTCTACTTCATGGAAAATCTCTGAATACTGAGGATAATTGAAGAAGAGGATGGTCTGAGATGGTAGGTCTGATTCAGAAAAGGGGACATTTCATCAGTCTGTACCAAGAAGAGAGCCTGAGGCCTTTCCTTGTTTTACAATATGATTTGCATCTCTTGGTCATGGTTCAAATTCGATACTGAGAATCCTCCAGCCTAGTGGGTGGTCTGAAATAAAACGGAGTGGTTTAATCACTATACATCATCTGCCCTGTGCCAAGGCTGAAGCAAACCAAAAGGGGATATTGTACAAGTTACAGGAGCCATAGCTGTCATCTGAGCCTTGCCAGGAGTGCTCCAAGACTCACACACAGTAATTAAGCATGTCCTGAACTAGTAAGGTGAGTTAAGAGAACTTAGAAGAGACCATGCTGAGGTAGTAAAGGAAACATTCAATGTGTGCTCAAGTTAGCACTGCACAAAAGTAGGTCTGAGTATCTGCAGAACAGGTACTTCTTTATTGCCATTGAGTCTGACAGATCCAAAGTGCTGTGTGTGCTCTACTTCATTGCAAAACTTTTACCATTGAATCAGCCTGTTTTACAGAGCCTTACATAAGGTATGGGATTCAGGTTATCTCTTCTGGAATGGGGACCTTCTGAATTTATCTTTCATAAGGTCTTTTTATGATCTCTTTGAAGCTTTTCTGTGCAATTCTAGGATAGGAGCATGGTTAGTCTGTGCTCGTGGGTATACCCTCATTTTACACAAAGAATCCCTGGTCCTGATCAGTTTAGTTTCTTTTGCTTCAAAATCCTTGCTGAGAATTATTTTGCAAGAGCTGTTGTTGAATAGCACTGTGGGTAGCCATACTCCATGCACCTACAATGGCTTTGCACTTTCAAGGCATGGGCATTTAACCTCTCTGCTCTTGTGTGATGTGTGCTGGACACTCAAAGCTGTTGCAGCCTGCTGGGGATGGGAGCGACAAGTGGCTTAAGCGTGATGAAACAGTGAATGCTGTCCTTCAGACAGAGAAGCCTTAGCTCAGTGTTTGCATATTTCCTTCCTCCAAAACACACAGAGTAAGGGTGAGGTGGGGAGCAGTTGCTTTTGAGGAGATGAAGACTCAAGTATTACCAGAAGGTGGTAGAAGGTGATCCGGAAACCACCAAACTCAGTGGAAAACTGCCAATGATTTGGAAAGCTTCTGGATCAGGCCCTTAAACGCAGCTCCTGCAAATTGGCTTGCTGTCCTTTGTGCAGCTGAGTAATCCTGGTTCCAACCCTGTGTTCTCAGAAAGTCAGAGCAGAGCAGTGTGCTAGAAGCTGCAGGGACCACCCTCTGAAATGGCAGAGGGCCTCTTTTCACCTTGCCTTAGGCTTGCATAATAGCTGAGCACCACTGTGCCTGCAGACTTACATTTCCTTCAAAACTTTGTCTTCTTTGTAGCTGGATACCTGAGCCACCTTGAGCTGTAGAGGGACTCGCAGAGCTTTAGATGCTCTGACTCAGATATCTGGAGATGGATGGTGTTGGAAACTATTAAACTTTTGTTCATTGGTTTTCATGTGGAGGAGTGAGAGCGTGGCTCTTTAACCCCCTGGAAATGATTAGAGACGAGAAGCACAAAGGAGGCCTTGATGAACATTTTGCCCCTAAGCCATGTGGTTCCAAGTTTTCCGCCTCCTGCTGCCGACGTGCAAAGCCAGAGACTTGGTTTTTAATTTTTCATACTGTTTTTAAACAGATACTTTTGCAAATGTAAACATACCCCAGCACTGAAGGTTTCCAGCCAAATTAAAGAGTCAGCACTGGAAAAATCAGCCTTCAGAAGAAGGTCAAATACAAGCAATCTCTGGAGTTCATTGGGTCCATATGTGTAAACTTCAGCTAATATGGGGTGGACCTAGGGCAGCATTTACCTTGAAGTACCGAGTTAGTTTCAGAGTGAAGCTGAAAATGTTTTTAGGGATGCCTGTGGTCTGAGCAGTAGATTTGAATGTGTTGAATGAAAAAAGACCCATGTCCTGATTTTTGGTTGCAGTTGCATTCCCTCTTAACAGGAAGAAAAAAGTTTGGGTAGGAAAATGTGCCATTTGGCATTAATTCTGACAACTTGCATTTATACATTGTTATGTGGGACCATGCTGGGTTTAATAATCTCCAACTACATGCCTATAAAAGCTTAATTTTGCTATGAGGATGCATGCCTTTCAGCCTTTAATTTAATAACTGGGAAGGGTTTCTTTATAAGTTGTACCACCTGCAGTAGTAATAGAAATCAAGACACTGCCTGTTGTTTCTTGGGCTTGATTGGCATTTGAGCCAACTTGGAAAGATTCAAGCAAACTACTGCCTTTAATTTTTAAAAAATTATTTTTACCTGTAGTTTGTCAGAGCTTGCCATTAAAAGGAAGCACTGATGAGTGTACCTTTCTGAAGTGATGAGCTTTTGCTTAGAGCAGCAGATGAAGAAATATTCTTCCTGCCACTGCACTCTAATAGTGAGTTAGTTAGTAGGAAAGAGTCAGTAAAAGAGGAGGTAAAATGACAAGAGAAATTATGGCCTAAAAGCAGGATCCTTAAAAGGTATCATCATTATATAGCAATTCTCTAATCCTACCCCTATCACCAACAGAAATGCGAGATCTGCAGCACGTCAGCCAGCTAACCTGCCTGAAAGGTGTTATTGTTGCTGGTTCTGCTGCTTGGCTCAGAAATGTCTCTGCAGCTAAAGAGCTACAGAAAAAGAAGTCAGAGTCCCATTAGGAGAATGCCAGAGGTGAATCTGCAGTGCCTCCCTGGTGCTAGTACATCATTAAGGGTCCCAGAGGAGTGTAGGAGGATGCTTGAAGGTTAGAGGAGTTATTCCTTAACTCATGCCTTTTCATTGAAGAGCAGAGGAGGTACATGTGTTGTGTGTGGTTACATAGTGTGACAGGAATGCTGAGAAGGGCTGAAACCCTCCAGCCCCAGCAGCAAAGCTTTTATTATTGTGAGGATGGAGGTCTCACTGTCGGAGGGGCCCTGGCAGCGTCCAGTTAGGCAGGACATGGGGCCAGACCAGATGGTGTCCAGCTCTGTGGAGCTGGAGGACAGGGTCCTGTATTGGAAAGAGAGGCAGGCCATGTAAACTTCAGGGACTTTTTATATGTGTTTTCTTAAGGTTTCAATAACTTAAGGGCTTGATTGAGGTTCATCCATCCCTGGAGGGAGAAAGGACTTGAAATTGCTCAACAAATATCCCTACATCAAAGGTTTCAAACCATTGCACATCTGTAATCCTGTGAAGCATGCCAAGACACCACAGGCCTTAGTGAGATTCCTCATCAGTATTGTCCTCTCGCCCCTGTGGAAAGGGAAACTAATGCCTGCAACAAAGTGTTTAGACCTGACTGCCTTCAGTGAGACTTCTCAATTTATCTTTGGGGATATAAAATGGCAGTGGAACATGTTTTTTCCTGAGCTCTTTTGAACTGGTCTGAACTACATCATTATTGTTATGAGTCATCAGGTCACTGGCCTGAGCATTGGTATTCTGTTGGCATGAGACCAGAAGATATTACCTTCCATGCTGAGTCTCCTGGATCTTCAATGACCAGTCCTTGAATGAGGCAGGGCTACTTGTCAACAGGTCACAGAGGGATTACAGTCATACTGATTTGGTCTCATCTGTGCCTTGCTCCCTGAGTATTTGGTATTCTCCATGTATTTTACAGCCAGAGCATTAACAAAATAAATTCTCAAGAGAAGTCCTGAAATTCTGTGATCTGTAATATACACAAGGTCAAAGTTGGTGGTGGTATTGAAAGATGAGATGCTGTGAATGCCCTAGCATCTTGCCTGTGGGCACACTAAAATAGTAATTCACCTTTTTTCTTTTAAAACAGGTATATATATTTTTTTTTTTAACAACAGGACTTCCTGCCCTAGATTGCTCAGTTGATGTTAACAGATGTAACTTCTAGAAGAGCTTTGTCTCTTTGAGCAATGCATAGCCAGATCTATTGCTTTGCATGTAACCTCTGTGATTGCATTTTGGACAGTTGCCTAGATGGCCAAATCCAAGGCAGTTGATAAAGCCAGTCTCAAACCTGTGCCATTGCTCAGCCACAAAGATGCTGTGATGACACCCAACATCCCACCATCCAAAAATGAAGGAAGGATTTAGCTGATCGGCTGTGAAATGCTAGGTAAAGTGAAACATAGAAGAGAACCTAAGACCTGAAAGAGAAGGCAAAATCTGTCATTGAAGCAGCCAGGTCTTGAATGCAGATCACCAGTACTCTAACTTGGTTCTTCATTAGTTGGCACAACCTTCTCTTTCTGGCAGGCAGCAGTTTCCCTTTGGTTACCACAGAAGGCAAGGCTGGGGAATGTTATGGCAGGCAGCCTCATCCCTTTACACCCCTTAATCCTGACACTGAAGACGTTTCCTGAGTTTTAACTTAGTAAAATTGAGGTGCTGTTGTCTCTGAAACCAGTGCTGACACTCCATTGTGGATGTGAAAATAACTGCTGAGACAGCCTTGTGTTTATGTGTGGGTTTTTTGCACATTCTGCTGAGAATCAGAATAAATAGAAACCCTTTAAAGAGGTTATTAATTAGCCTTCCCCTGACAGATAACTCAGTAGGAAATCCATTAGTGGATGTCCAGGTGAACTCACTGCTTCTGGAGCAGCTTTACTGTTTTCTGCTTTCTCGTTTTCATTGCAGATCTGAAGCCCTGGGTGTCGAATTTCACCTATCCAGGTGTGCATGACTTTTCCCAGCTTGCACTGGATGCCAACAGGAACCAGCTCATTGTGGGAGCAAGGTAAAGATGATCTTTTGATCAGTGTAAGGTTGCTGCTCAAGCTCTTTCCCTGCAGGTTCTGGCTTCAGAGGAGAGTGTGTATTCAGCTTATGTGGCCAGTTTCTCCTTCGAAAAGAAAGCCATAATTTATGTAGAGCGATTTAGACATCCAGTATAATTGCAAAGAAGAGAAAATTACTAGAATTTAAAAGGGGAAAAAAAAAAGATGCAATCAAAATGACTGGTTAATGAAGCAGCATGCTGGCATCTCACTCAGTATTGTGAATGTTAGAAGAGCTACAGTTAATCATTCTGCATCGTCCCTCTGCCAGCACAGAATTTGACTTTATGGTTTATTTGCCATGGCAAGACTTTCGCTCAGAACCAGGTTCACCTACACACCTTTGTGTAAGTGATAGAGCCAAGGTGAATGGTTGCTTTCTTCTCTCTTAGAATCCACTTCAGAACCTCTTTGCTTCATCTGGCTAATGCAGTCAGATCCTCACCCAATGGGTTCTGGTGCAACTCTTTCTTCTGGCCTATTGTATATAATTATCATATCCTTTCCTTTATTTTTAAACATTATTTTTATTTAGGATGTCACAAGAGGAGGGGGGAAACACATAAGATAAGCACAGGCAAGGTCTTACAAATTTAGAGCTGCATTTGTAATGGGGAAAAGAGCTATACTTCAGTGAAATAATATACGTCAGAAGTGGTTGAATCATGAATCTCAACAGCAACTATTTTTTATTGCATAATAAACATATAAGACAAGCCCAAAAAGAAAAAAAAAAGATACTAAGCATGGTCTAACAAATCAGTTAAAGTAGAGAATATTGTGGTATATCAGTCTCTGCTATTAACAAAAGTGGAGGAAGAGTGCTTTCTTCCCAGTGTATTCAGCAGTAGAGGACAGGGACATGAGGAGCAGAGGTGGAAGAACTCATTGTGTGAGCAAGAGAAAAGAGCAAGATATGCAGCAGAAGGAGAGTTTTATGCTTCACAGAAACAAGTGAAGTGTGATTTTGTATACATTTTCTGCCTGTATATGTGCAGTAAATAATAACACTTACCTTCCTGTAGCTGTTCAAATTGCCAGAGGCCCTCCTGATTTTCATACAGAAACATTTTACTTTTCAAGCTGCAGCTTTACTTGTGCTAGGATCTTTAACCAGAAATTATTAATATTTATTACTTCAGAAGAGCATTGCTCTGGGAATGGCTGTGAGCAGTGCCTTCTGCCAGTCACTGCACAGGCACGGTGCTCTGAGGAATGTGTGGTTTGCATAATTGGGCTGCATGGCAGGTTTCCTCCATACAGTCCCCCACCCCTCCTCAAACCCCACAGCACGTCCTGAAGGGACTGTCTGCCTCCCTGAGAGTCTGTACGAGTGTGGTTAGACAGGGGTACAACATCACCACAAACAGGGGAGTGACAGCAAAGCTGGCTTCCCAGTGGAGGTACATTATATTGCAGGGAATGGCCTCGTGAGGAAGCAGTGACAAGTATTTATAGAATTTGCTTGGAAAAGTCAGCTTTCATGAAGCTCTACCCACCTGACTGGGAGACTGAAAGTTTCAGTGGTGCCACACAGTTGTGCTGAGCAGTGCAGGGTACATTTAATGAAGATGTCATTTCTCAGGGTGTTTTTTTTTTTCTTGGATACACATGCTTGGAGTGGAGAAAGTGGGGAGTGCTGAAACCGTTTCCTCATCTCAACTCCACCCTGTGGAAGGTGATGGGGAGAGATTCTTGGAAACGGGGTGTGGATGGGGTCCTTGGTGCAGCACGGCTCTGGATGCACTGAGCTCCTGGAGCTGTGCCTGAGAAATGGGAAGGGGAAGTAAAACATTTTCTGTTCCCTCCTTGCCTGATAAATCCACACCTTGTTCTGGACTATTTTTAGGGGTGATTTTTTGAGTCATTAGTTGCTCGTGCACCATCTGCTTGAATTTGCAAATGAAACAATACCTCAAAGAGATAGGAGCTGTCTCTATCCATCTCTGTAGGGTGTAATTTATGAAACCTAAATTTAAATGTTAACCACGTTTAAATGTGCTGCTGTAGATCATATTAGTAGTAATGCCAGCTATTCTGGGTTGTGGAAGGAGTTTGGGATCAGGGTGGCGTTTATAAGTACTCCCACTTCTCAATTTCCTGGTTAGCATAATTCTCTTAGATGATAGAGTTATAAATTATTTCAGACTACTTCTGTCTGTCTCTATTTAAAAGCAGCATGACCTCACCACAGCATCTCTTTGGCTTAGTTCGTCCTGTGTTTCAAAGCTTCATAGAAAATACTTCCTAGAAAACCCAGGGGTTCACAAGAGTTTTTGGTTTCAGGAATTGGACACAGTGTGACTGAAACTGTAAGAGGTATTGAGGGCGTGCCATGCAGACAGGGAACTGGAATAACATGAGCCTCGGATTTTTAAGCTTTATCCTTATCTAAGAGCCCTCCTTAAATGACTGGTGCTGTCTGAGAGTAAACCAGAGGAGTTTGATAACTCCACTGCACCAAACACCTGCCAAGTTAAAAACCCAGAAACAAAAGAATTAGTTTCAAAAGCCCACCATGGTTTCTAAGCAACTTATTTACTTGTCACATCATTTGTAAAATCCAAACACTTGAGAGAAAGGATATGAATAGTTTAGAACATTGTAAATTACACTACCCATATTATGAGTCACATTTCATTAAGTATAAAAACACACATTTCAAAAATTCATAACCTTCATTTTGACTCACAGTTCACATGTTTTGTTTTTGTTTTGGATATAGTGTTAGTGTTTTAATGTGCTGTTTTTCTTCTGTGAATGAGTGATTGTTTTGAAATATTTGCTGCTTTTTTCAGGGCTTACACACAAGTGATCACCATTTGAACTTACTTTAATGGGAGGAAAAACTATAATCTAGACCTCATTATTAGTGAGAAAAAAATTGAAAATATGGTCACAGTGATTTCACCTGTCTATTGGAGAAGCAGCACAGCTCTGCTGTGTCACTTGTGCTGTAGGCAGGATGCCCAGGCCCCAGGGAGTGTGAGTTTTGTGGAGGAGGGACATAGTATAGCTGTGACATTCCACCTCCTCAAGGAACCTTACTCCTTAAGACTGTCTCATTGCTGGCTGGGCACAGACAGAATCCAGTAAAGAAGTGAAAGACCCTGCTTGGAAGCAGGCCAAAAATCATACTTCAGAAGAGCTCCCTGGTGAGGACAACACAAAAGGTGTGAAGGAGGGTGGTTGAGACACCGTGTGACAATCTGGCACAACAGCAAGCTGAAGGGAAACAGCTTGGACAGCAGGAGGATGGCACCCAAACAAATGACTGTACAGAGAGTGACTGGGAAGTCCTAAGGGAAACATTTGACTTTTCCCAGAAGGAAACTGCAGGGGTGTGAGCTCGGGCCATAGCCTGATGGGGCTGTGGATGCGAGAGGCAGGGCTACAAAGGTCTGCCATTCACAGTGAGCAGAGGTATTACTGAGGAAAACCAGCCAGAAGTCATCATGGCCAGAAGCCCTCAGTTCTGCCTGCCAAGAGAGCTGTCAGCTCCATCAGGACATGGGAAAGGATCATCCCCCGTGGCTGTCACACAAGGAAGTGCAGCTCAGGAGCCCTTATCACAACTGGCTGTTACCAACAAGAGCCCAGATGTAGAGAGTAGGGAGCAAAAGCTGCATCAAGGACTCAGAATTGGCAAGTAAAGTGCACGTCATTATGGACTGCCAGACTTCTCAGCAATAAATGTAAAATTACTTAGCTGCAGGTGATGCAAGTCTTGATGCTGGACAGAGGTGATTTTCATACTCAATTTAGAGCTGATCTGAATGTGCCTGTTACTGCCAAGTAGATAGGTGCAAGGGAGGAGATCTCACACAGTCATAGGAAGGCTTGTGTTAGTAGGGACCTTAAAGATCATCTAGTTCCAGCCTTCCCACCATGGACAAATACGGCACCCACTAGATCAGGTTTCTCAAGGCCCCACTGAAGCTGGCCTTGAACACTTCCAGGGATGGAGCATCAATATGGTTAGTTTGGGAAGCAGGGAAGGTGCTGTATGAATTTTCAAGCGTTGTTTCAGGGGAAGCAGCCTAGGCACACCCTTTTTTGACTATTATGCTTCTGGCTGTATAAAAGCATTAAAAAAGGTCTGGATCATGCAGGCTTAGGAGCTGAAGGCTGTGTAGAATGACTGATATCCCAAAAGAGTTCCTTCAAGTTGCAGCTTACAGAAATATGGCAAATTGTAAATATATTCTAGGACCCTCAGCCAGAAGGTTTGGCACCCTGAGTTTATTGAAAGTCTCTGGTGTATGATAGATTAGTCTGTCAGGAACCAGGTTACATGCAGATTTGTGGCCGAACATAGACTCTTTCCTGCCTGTTTGGCAGAAAGCTCCAGAGCACTGCAGTAAAATGCTCAAAACCTGTGCCTGTCAGAAAATATCACTCTTACCCTTGGGCACCTTCAATCCTGTCCACATCTGGGCTGCCACTAAACCCTTAAGTCTCCATGGATAATGTCTAGGCAAAAAGCATTTTGCAAACCAGGAAATTCAGTGGCAGCAGTTGGGTAAGAGTAGTTCCACAGATCCACAGAGTATAAAATCTGTCAGCAATGCTTTCTATTGCTAAATGATCAGAGACCCTCACCAACATTTATTCTCACAGGGATTCAGTGAGGCAAGAAAGCACTAATAATTTCACACTATAGATGGGAATCCAAGGGCAAGCGGGATTAAGAGCCACCCTACCTTGTGAAAAGGCTGTGATGTTGTGGCACATAAATATGTAGCATATCTGAAAAGTAGTGCAGTACAGCATCTAACACAGCTACTCCTGCAGCGAGACTGCACTTTCTGAAGATACCAGTCAAGGTCTGCACAACCTCAGTCTGCACTTGACTAATGTGGACAGAGCCAAAGCTCTTCTCTGGGCTCAGAAAATCCATGGCAGAGGTGTAATTTGGACCCCTTACTCTTGTATTGGTATTTTAATCACTTGCTCTCAGCCTTGGCTCTCCAAAGAAGATGCAAAATGTTCATGAAAGCCTGTGAGTCCCATGCACTTACACTGGGAAAGTGTGGCTTCAGCATGGCCAGAAAAGTCAAGTCTCATATAGCACGGAGAGACTAAGATGCAAATAAGTCAACATTGGGCACAACTATATGGGCACAGCTAACAGTTACGTAGTCCAGAGGCTTGCCCTGAAACAGCCAGGAATGGTGTGCCATTTGTCCCTGTTAGCATCTGCCTAGAGGATTTTTCTCAATACTTTTCTGAAACAAATGGACTGAACCATTTCTGGTGGCTTTGCGCTATTTTTGCACAGTCTTACGCCAGCTTTACCCCCTGCTAAGTCACATTGGGCTGAGAAATTACCTTGTCAGTAGAGGTATTAATGAGGACATGAGCAAGCAAAGAGCATGATAATGTTTTTGATTATATAGGTAGTGCAGAGAAATGGAGAGAAACAAATGCTTTCCTTCTCACTGTGATTTTTCCTATCAGACAAAAGAATGCTCTAATTAAATTTGCATCCTTGTATCATAGACTGGAGAGGGGCAGATAACATGGTGATGTGAGGGGAAAAAAAACCAACCCAAATCAGTCTCTGAAATTAACAGAAATGGTTTTTTTTTTGAAGACATTGCTTGACCTGTGATGTAAAGAATGTGGTGAAGGTGAGAAAGCTGTGATTAGACCCTGCAGCTGGTTAAATCTATAATTGGAGTACACAGTTTCTTCACAAAGGGAACAAAAGTGTGATTTAAAGTGCAGGTTTTAACCTCTCTGGTTGAGCCTGAGATAGTTCAAAGGGACATTTTCCTCTCTGATACTCTGCCAGGTGAGGTCAGCTCAGCCCTTGTATAAAGTGTGGAGGGTGAAGCCTCACTAGGGTGTCTGTTTTTTACCTATAGGGTTTGCTTTCCTCTGCTGGTCTGCAACCAGTGTGAATCTATGCTGTCCCTGACTTATATCCCTTGGGGAGGAGGGGAAAAGGTGTGGAAAGAATGAAGGACAGTTTTTGTAATTATGGGATTCTGAGAGGTTTATAGCCTGGCCCAAATTTTGTTCAAAGTGGTTTTTGGTTTTTTCTTAGTTAAAATTTGTGCATTTTTTCAAGCAAAGAACATGAATTTTAGTTAACTCAGAGTAAATAAATAAAATAAAATGCTGTACTGTAACACTGTCAGGTTGTTGGAAGGGATCAATGTGCTGAAGAAGCTGCAGCTGTAGGAGGGCAAAGGGGCAGTTTTGCATGTTAATGTTGTACATGGAGAAGAGGGTGAGGCAGTGGCAATCTCTGGTCTGTCATCTTTGTCAGCGAGGAAAACAGCTGGTCCTTCAAATTGCCTGCAAAGCAGAACCATCCACCTCTCTGCAAGTGACCTCAGCACTGTTGTGGGGCTGAGCACTTCCACAGCCAGTGCCTGCACAGCCAGTGCTGTGTGAAAGGCAATCTTCATGCAGCACAGACTGATAGGAAGCATCTTTACACAGAAAATTGCAGGCCTCACTAGAAAAATATCTCATATTCCAGATAAAATGAAAATTGGTGATACCCTATCATGAAAGCAGCCACCCATGAGAGGCTCACTTGCTTTAGTAATGCACTGAGAATAATTAAGCTTGAAAATTGTATTTCTGAGGGTGGGATAGGTGCAAACACAAGGTCAGAATACTTTGGCAAAAGCCTTGGAGACTTGGACAGAATGTGTTTTACAGCATCACAGAATGGGGCTGCACAGCAATTTTCCTCTGCATTGCTGAGAATACTTTCTCTTGCTCTGGTTAAGGTAGAGATGTGTCAGTTTTATATGACACGACTCACCACAGTGGTTTGCATACCACTTTACATCCAGATGTTTAGGTGCTAAGCCTACTGTTCTGTGCCACTGCAAAAGTATAAAAACCCAGCAAAGAGAAGGGATTGTTGGGCAGTAACTTAATCTCACCAGCCAAGTCTATCAATATTTATATACAAGTCATGTTGAATGCATCCAGAGAACTGAGGATGTTTATCAGCCTAAGTAGGCAGGTGGGGAGGGTGCCAGGGAAGATTTGAACAATAATCAGTTCATCCGAAGAAGAGGAATTTTATGTTATGACTTACTGAAATGATGGGCAAATAAGAGAGCAAAGGTCTCTGTGTGTCTTGGGGCCATATCAAGGTGCTGTAAGTGCTCTGTGACTGCAGCTGGATAGGAGAGGAAGAGAGGAGCTGTCAGCCACATGTCAAAAAAGACTTGAGGTGGCATGTGGGGATAATATGTGATGGTCTGAGAGATGGAGTCACTCTTCCAGGAAAATAAGAACAAACCCACACATGCGCTTTGAAAATTTGTCTCAGTTCTCTGAGGTTTTAAAGAAACTCATCTAGTGAAAAAGAGGGAAGAAAATACAGCAAAACAAAACAAAAAAAGGAAACTGACCCTCATTTGACAAATATATTCAAACAATATTACAAAAAAAAAATCCCAATCCCCATTCTTGGAAGTGTCTCAGGAGCATAGCAAACACTGTAACCCCCAAAGATGTGGAATCACTTTGCAGTGAGGCTTTGCCTCTCCTGCCCTGCGGAAAGAGAAGGGCCAGAGACATCAGAGCCAGCTTGCTGTTCCCTTTGCAAGCTGATGGAAGAGGGAACAAAGCTGTCAATCCAAAGGCCCATCCCATTTCTGCTTCTCCTTTTCTCAGCAGCATCCATCCATCTAGATTTCTGCATATTGGCATAGCCCAAGTGTGCCTCAGCTTTTCTGTTCTCCTGCCTGCTCTGCAGCTGTGTCTGCCTCTTTTGACTCTTCCTAGAGTTGGCCCTGAATAAACAGCATCTAGAGGAGCATAGCTGTGCCATGTGCCCTGTTCCATTAAAACTGATGTAGTTCTCCACTGAATGCAATATAGAGGAATTTCATCCTTGTTTCCACAGAGAAGTACTAACTGGGCTTCAGTGCAACACAGAAACAGTAGCTGAGCCCCTGGCTTGATTTAGAAGCTGTTTAATACAAATGATATGCTGCCTGCAAAAGGATCCTCTTCTAAGAGGTTGTTTCTCTATCTCCAGCTGAATTTATAACTGAGAAAAGTTGCATTGGGAAAAGCAATGCTTCATACAGCAACTGCATCATATTACTGTCTGCCATTTAGTATGGTTCTCTGTTGTACATCTATTGATTTTTGAGGAAGAATGATGTATTGGACAAGTTTTTCTTCAATAGAAACAAAATTACTAGTGAATAAGGATCCAGCTTGTAGGGTAGCTGCTGGTCCTCCACCTTTTCTCCAGCAACTGTTTGCCAGATGCTTCAAATGAACCACTGGAGTAACATTGCAAACAGATTGCCACATCACACTCTGGACCAGGCATGTAATTAACTCCTTCTTAAAGCAAAGGCCAGAATGACCCTTCAGGAGCTGGGTTTCTTGGTATGGTTGGCTAGTTCCAAAATGTGGATAACCATCTGAAAAGTTCAGCCACAGCTGGACCTGCATAAAGGCACTGTGCATTAATCTAGCATAAGATTTGGTAGCCAAGAGCCCTGGGGTCTGATCTTGATTCCATCACTGGCTTGCTGTGTGCTTTGGAGAAGGTCATTTAACCTTTCTCTGGCTCATTTTCTCCATTAGTATAAGGGGGGGAATGATACTAACCAGCTCCTTGGGAGTCATGAAGCATGACTAAGCTGTGTTTGTCATGTAGTGTGCAAGTACAAAGTATATCTAAGGCCTCCAGCAGCAAAGATAGGAAGAGCTGACAGGAGTTGCTGGCTCCTAGCCTGAGGCTCAGCCCCAGCACGTGGCTTCCAGGAGTGCCAGAAGGGAGCATTAGTTGTCATATGCATAATTCTGTGTCTTGTTTCATATCACCCAAAGGACCCCGGTTCTGTTAATTATTTTTCTTATTATCTACTCTGTGACAGTTGTGAGACCCTCTTGCAGACCTGAACCCTGACTGCAGCACAGTCCCACCCTGAGGAGAGGAAGTGAGAGGGAAATGCAGATCTCTTCTTCCCAGCATCTAGTGATAGGATGCACTGGGATGGTTTGAAAGTGGGACGGAGAAGGTTCTGACTGGACATTAGAAGCATTTCTCTACTGAAACAGTCTATTTTATTTTGTTTTATTTACACAAGGAACCTCTTCCCAAAGCACCATGAGCCTATCTGAGGCTCTAGTACCTCACCCAGGCTACATGGTTGCATGACGGGAGCTGTGCAATATTAGTCCCCAAAAGGGACAGTAACTCCTCACTCAGTTCTCTTCAACTTTCCCTGTCCTGGTTTCAGTTGGAACAGAGTTAATTTTCTTCTTCATAGCTGGTACAGGGCTGTGGTTTGGATTCAATATAAGAATAATGTTGATAAGACACTGATGTTTTAGTTTTTGGTAAGCAGGGCTCATGCTAAGTCAAGGACTTTCCAGTTTCCCATGCTCTGCCAGGGAGTAGATGCACAAGAAGCCAGGAGGGTGGCCAGGATAGCTGGCCTGAACTAGCCAGAAGGATATTCCATACCCTGCCTGGAACATCATGCTTATGTACATTAACTGGAGCAGTTGGCCAGGAGGGGCCAATTGCTGCTGGGGGATGGGCTGGGCATCGGGCAGGGTGGAGTGAGCAATTTTATTGTGCAGCACCTGTGTTTCTTGGGCTTTATTCCTCTTTCTCATTATTGTTATTGTAACAACAACAACAATTGACGTTGTTTCAATTATTAAATAGTTCTTATCTCAGCCTGTGGGTTTTACCTTTTCCAATTCTCCTCCCAGTCCCACTGAGGAGGGTGGGAGTGAGTGAGTGGTTGCATGGTACTTAGTTGCTGGCTGGGGTTAAACCACAACATTCTCTCAATGTGCATTTTTTATGCATGATCAAACATTATTATCAGCTTCTGTTGGCTTTGTTTCTGCTTGCAGAGTAATTACCTAGAAAGAGAGGGAGCTTAAGACAGCCTGCTCCCTTAGGAGGAAGGGGGAACTGCTCACACCTACCATAAGGTGCAGGGAAGTAGCAACAAATGAGCAGGTGTAACATGTAGCAATAGAGACCAGCTGAGTTAAGGCAGCACATTGTTGGTTTCTGTGTGCACGTCCAAGTCCTGAGAGGTTCTGGTGGTGGTCAGCATGTGGGCTCTCATGGCTCCAAATTTGATAGCAGGGGTTATTCTGAAATATAGAGAGGTTTTCTTACCTGCTTGGTGTGTGAGGAGTTAGGAAATGTGAACAAGCCTCACTCATTTACATAGCAAAAAAAATTCTGAAGCTAGGACAGCCTTTTATTTATAAATGATCAGTCCATCAACTGCAGGGATGTTCCTCTTGATCTACCACAGCAGAACTGAAAAGCTGCTCTCTCTTAATTAGGAGGAAGCACCTTTTAATCAGCCAGTACAATGCTGACAGAAAAGAGGCACTGAGAAGGAGGCCTAAATGAGGGACTGAAGCACGTTGCAGTACTTATGGTTTCAGAGCTCCTAAGGTGAAGGGTTTCTGTTACTGTTCAGGCACTCATATTATGTGGTTTCCCAATGGAAAGGCTTAAATTTGTCTTGTATCTTTATTGTTCAGTGGCATTACAGCCCAAGTGCTCTGCCTTCAAAGTAAATTGTTTCAAGGCCAGGCAACGTGTGAACAAGTGCATGGGCACCATGTTACAAAGTTCACCCAACGTGCTATTGGCTACATGAAATAAATACTTAATAAGCAGATTTAACTTGGAAATGTCATGGCAAACAGATTTAAGTGGGTATAGTCTTCCACATCCTTTCCTGAATGACATCTCAGCTGCTCTCTTGCTGCTCTGGTTTTGTGGTACCAGGCACAGTGAGCACTTAATCATTTTACAAGCAGCCAAATACAAATTACTAAGCCAATTAACAAATACTTTAATGTAAAGGATTTCTGCTGCAGCTTGAGTCTCTTCATATACTCACAGGATAGAGCTCCCAGTTAAGAAAGTAATTCAACATCTACTCATGAGTGTAAATGACACTTCAGCATAGGTTTACATGCTGTGCCCCAACTTTGGATGCAAGTTATTCTCCTAACTAGGGCATTAACTAATGGTCCAGGAGATCTTCTCCTAGTTGTGTTGCAGATATGTTCTGTGATGTTGGCTAAATTGCTCAATCAGTGCTTTGAATTTAAATGAGAGTGATGTATCTTTTTCTTTCTTCTCTATATATTCAGATGGCAAATTCTTTAAGCCTAGGTTTTATAGAGCAGGACAGTCTTTACAGAAGCTAACTTTGTATATCTGAGCTGGGGAATAATAACCCACTGCAATCAGAGATGACAGAGAGGATCTGCCCTCAGGCTGTTTGAACAGGCATTGGCTGGGAATCAATCTCCAGAGGAACCATCATCAAGCCACTCTGTGTCTTAATGCAACAAAACCACAGCCTTGCCTGAAACTTCAGGGCATTACTGTTTAACATGGGCATTTTCAGAAAGGCACTGATTTTTATGAAAAATAAGGTTAGTTGTAATAATAATTAGTTTGAGGCATAATGTCATTTGCCCCAGAGTACTCAGAGGAGTGTAGTCACTTGCTCTGGAGATGGCTGAAATGCAGCTAAATCTGGGGTAAAACAAAGCTTGGCTTTAATACTGTGAAGTTGTGTGACCTTTTAGGACAGCAATTAAGAAGGTTGTCCTTTCCCTCCAAATTTGTGCACCAGCTTTTCATACAGAAGCAGGAGGACATTAGAATATCCTGGCTGCACCAGGCAATTGCTCTTCTGGCCTAGTCCAGTGGGTTCAATTTAGGGGAGAAAGGAATTAACGAACACTCACTTACAAGAGAAGATGGGAGGGAAAGAAAAAGACAGAAAAAAAAAGACCAAGAAGGTACCTTATGCATTCATGTGGAGATTTCAGTGTTCTTATATACTTCTTAATCATAGTCCTTCAGCTGCTCTAAATTATAGTTCAGTAAGGTATTAAACAGACATAACTTCAAACACAAGCAAGAAAAAAAAGACACAAATGGGGCAATTCTAGCTACAATAAACCATGCCTGTCATTCAGAGATCTTGCTCATTCTTGGACTGAAATTGCAGTTAAAATGCAATTAATAAAATGGCACTGTCTGATTCAGCAGATGTTTTCCTTTGGCATTTTTCTTCTGGTACAGATTTACAGAACAAGTATGGTTAAAAGAGCATGTTATTAATTAAGGATTAGTCAGTTCTTGCTGGGCAGGTCAGCTGGAGTCAGGAGGTGTCTGATAGCCTGGTTTGCCTACAAGTGTTTGTATTGCTGCTGGTAAGATGTGAGAAGGATCAAACAAACAAAAAGAAACTGCCAGTGCCTGTACAGACACCAGGTGAGGCAAGCTGATAAAAAACATGGGGAAGCCCTCCTTTCTGTCAGAAAGCCCGAAGGTCAGACTTAGAGAGCTAAGGTTAGTATAAAGCTTTTGGAAGATCATTGTGCTATTCACATCACTATGTTCCTGCCTGGTTCAGGTCTCAGCCACCCAAGTGGCTTTGTCCAGGTGCTAAACAGCAGTCACTGAGAGAATAGACTGGTTTTATTGAAATGGACACTATCCCTGTCTGCATCTGTTTTGGCTGAGTGGAATGAAAATTGTGTCCTTTGGATATGTCTCTTTCATTAAAGATATTTTAGTTGAATTTGAAAAAAAAAAAAAAAAACTAATATTAAAACTTATTACCTAGTCAAACTGTCCAGCTTTTTGCAAGCCTAGAACAAGGAGCTGAAATCTGCATTATAAGACTTCCAAAATCAATGCATTTAAATAGCATGCTTAACAACAGGAGAGAAACTTCAAGTCCCTAGTTATAAGAACTTTTTTCCTGAGGGTATTGTAAGATTGGAGGCCTTTCCCAGCAGAAGGCTTATTCCATGGTATCTCATGTCCTGGAATTGCATTAATATTTTGGTGAGTAGGTATGTGGTGTTCCAAGGCAGTGGTCAGATCTGTCACTGGATGAGAATTTAGTTTCATTTTGAAATTTTAGCTGTGTGTAGCTTAGTGCTTCTGGTCTCCTGCATGTACCTTTATCTAAGTCTGATGCTGATGCTGAAGAGTTAACATTTTTTTTTTGGGAAAGTATGCAGCCCTTTGAGACAGAATAGGGTTTCAGACTGTACAAAAGAACTGCTGGATCTTCAGTGACAGAACTAGAAGAAAGGATGGAGGTTTCCTCTGTGTGTGTGTCTGTATACTTCTCTGTGTAGTTACAGGAGGTATAATAATCACTGATATATTTTCTTCAGACATTGCTATTGGGTCTCATTCTTCTCTGGGTTGCCAGTTCCAGTGCCAGAATACAATGGTGGAAGTCAAGAGCAAATCAGTGCTATATCAGCTGAAGATTTGGTATCAGGAGTTTTACTTCCCAGGTTCCCCATCATCCTTGTCCCCATCCTTTATTAACAGACAGCAGTGCTTGAGAGCTTTTGCTTTATTTATAGAACTGGGACAAGTACACAGACAACCCTATGCTTATGACTTAGATGGTACACAAGTGATACATAACAGAAGAAGGAAAAATTGCTCAAGCCTTGTTGTAGTCATTGTGACCCAATATAAATCTCTCACTATCAAAGTTTGAATTACTTTTTTTGCCCGGTCAGGGTGTGCTGCTGTACTGACCCTACAGAAGGCTCTTCAGAAGAGTCCTTAATCACTGTAAGATTCCTTTTCATCACTATAGGATCTTTCCTCTGGGGTAACTGACCTAGGACTGGAAGTTGCATTTCCACTAGGTGGGGGAATGTCTATATACTGGCATTTCTAGAGCAGATGAACCCATATCATCAAAGCTGCACTTTCTGCCATTTGAACAGAGCCACTTCCAGAAGTATGGTTCCATTCACTTTGTATAATATAAATGTGTTTTCTCTGGGAGATTTTGATGTCAGTGATGTTGGAAAAGGATTACAGCTCTTTAGATCTTGTGACAGATAGGATGCAAAAATATGAAGTTAGATGTGACCAAAAGCCTCAAGCACACAATCTAGTCCATATTGCTTAATATGTCAGCTGATTCCTGGTAACTGCATTGTTTTAGCAAGCAAAAATATGAGATAAATCCTGTTAACTAAGCCTTATCTTTAGATGTTTAGGCAAATATGTGTTGCCTCCTATTTATGATGGAATATGAACATTCAGAAGGGTGACAGGAGCTCAGCTGATATGTGGTATCTCATACTACAGTGACTTCTGTCAGGAATTCCCTTGCTTTGCCTGTGAAGAGACAATGACAGAAGGATTGGGAATATCTGCAGTCACTGCCTTGATTTCCCTGCTGATTTTCTGTGCAGAGAGATTCCACTGAGAAGCTCTCTTCTCTTCCACGAAGTCCTGAATGGGAATTCCCACAAGAACAGGCTTGGGGAAGCATAGTAGGAAGTCAGCTCTGCTCCAGCTGGCTTCTGTCCAATCACAGTTTTCTCAGAATTCAGTGAAAAACATGACTGCAGCCCATACGGACCTCAGCTAAAGCCTGCTGAGAGTTTGCAAATGGCCCTTTGTGGCTGGGATTTCATTGTGGTTCTTCAGTATGGATTCTGGAATATTTAATACCAGGTCCTGCTCAGAACTTTGTTACCAGGTTCACTGAGATACTGATGAACAAGTCAGTGAACAGGCATAGGACTGCTTTTGTATTCTGTGGAGAGGAGTACAGGAAAACCTTTTGTTTGTAGACATGAATGACCAAAAACTATTACTTGCTTTAATAACTTTTCCCTTCCTACCTTGGTAGCCTAATAGTTTGTAATTTTTTTGCTTGTTCATGCAGGAACTACCTCTTCAGACTTAGTCTACACAACGTTTCTCTTATTCAGGTATGTTCACGTTTTACTCTCTTATTTTATTTGACTTGTTAATGAAAGTTCTGTAATATTTGATGTACATTTTCAGAAGCCTATATAGTGTAAATTTTCCCAAAGTGGTGGAGCAGGGAGAAGACAGAGTCAGAACCAAATGCTTATTCCCACTCCAGTGATAATGCTGGGGGAAGGGCTCTGCTACACTTGCCCACTTGGATGGTGCTGTCTGGTTTTGATTCTCAAATGTTTGGGTGGTAATGGCATCTGCCAAAAATCTGGCATCTTAAGGAAGAAAGCATGTAGTGTGACTGATACAGGCTTAAACACAACAAACAGTAGAAATCCTTGGCTTTCTTTAGAGATGTCAGCAACATACTAGAGAAGGTTTTACTATTCTCATCTATCCTCATTTCAGCCCTTGCAGGCCTTTGTGAACATGGATTGTTGAGGAGCTGTGTTTTTGCTGAATGCATTACTAAAACCATGATTGGACTTGCAAGCATTCAAGAGGCAAAAGGAGTTGAAAAATATGTTATCATTGCCTTTACCAACGTAAAAGACCTGAAGTTTGAAGGCACTTGAAAATATCCAGCATTATTAGGACTTTACTCTCACTGCACTGAATCTGGAATTGAAGAAAAAATTGTTAATGAAAACAGCAGCTGCTTATCTTTAAATAAATTAACACTTATGCTTTGACATACTTACCATCATCTATAGTTGTTGGATCACCAAAAAAGCATTCAGCATTTTTTTCAGACATACTGGGAGGCCTTGCTCCTGTACCTGACCACACAAAGAAGCCACTAGAGTGGTATTGCTGGCCATTCTGATGTGCACAAGCCTTTTGCCGTTAGTAAGAGTTACAAGTATAGCTGGAGAGAAGATGTTTAATGGTTGTAAAATGTATTGAATCTTCCTTTAAAAGGAAAACAAAGTCCAGAGTTACCAATGACGACAATAAAGAGTTAGAGAAGCTGCTAGTCCCGTTTGGCAGTGCCTTCCCTTTTGCAGAGCTGTATTAGCATGGCTGGAAGGTTTCCAGGGAGCACACAGGAGAGGGAAGTTCGTAGTCATGAGAGGTGTCACACCTTCTGCAATGCCTGCTATCCCACCGCCTGACACAGCCTCTGCTGCTTCTCAGGGATCCCCTTCCACAAAACCCAATTGTGAATCTCCCTCACACACTTCTGAAGCCAGGCTTGGCCCTCTTCAGTGCAGTGAGTTTCCTTTTCCACACTGCAGAACATGGGAAGTCTCCTTCTATGGCACTGGAGGCTGCTGTGGGATCTCCGGTTAACATAATGAGCTTAGCTCGCTCCTGCTTTCTGGGTGTATCCGGTTACTTTGCCAAGACTTTTTGCATGACAAAGAGAGCATGGAATTATGTTGACACACGTGTTGGGAATGATGGAAGTGATTGTTTCCCAACCTAATGGTTGCCTAAGTAGCTGCTTGGCTTGTCTCCATAAAGCTCATGATGCTTTTTAAAGGCACCACCTTCCCTTCACTGTTCATCATTTTAAAGGTCAGATCAGAAAGTGAGACAAGAAATGCAAGGAACTTGCATTTAGTTCTGCAGGGATGAGAGTGAACTTCAAGAAATAATCACAATATTAATTTGCATTTTGTATCTCCTCTTTGCTTGTAAATAAAATACAGCATGGATCTTGCCAGGCCCGAATTGGGATAACTTTTCATCTCAAGACTGTATTCTGATTCATTTCTGCTCATGCAACTTGATTGTCATCCTGCCAGTGGTGCTAAATCTGCTTCACAGTGCAGGTCGGTGCTGACAGATATCTGCTCCCTTGCATTTGTACTTCCACAAAGTGAGGGCAGATACATGAGGAGCACAGTCTATGGAGACATCAGGATATATTGGCTGTGGGACAAAGCCTGGCAGTGAGAGGAATGTACCCCTTTAAGCAAGGTTCGATCAAGTATAAAGCTGTTTTTCCTAAGTGCTCTTGTGCTGTATCCTGAGGCTGCACAGTTCCTGTGGGAAAGAGGTATGCCACGTGGTTTAGATAGGAAGTTACTGTCTTGGAATTGCAGTAAACTAAAAGACAAAATTTAGTATTAACTGGGAAGTTATTGATTAAGAATTGTTTAAAAAATACAGCATTACCCTACAGAAGGATTTTGATTTCAGCGGAGTGAAGGAAGAGAGGTCGATTTTGGGATGTGTCAGCTCTTGGGCCCCTTTACAATAAGGGGCCAATTCTTCTTCTTTCTTATCTCTCATCTGCTCTACCATGTGTTGATGTTTCCTCCTCACTTAGAATTTTCTTTTGGTTCTGCTGAGATTGTTTCTCCAAGGCACTAATCTTTTACATGAGAACTAGTAGGTGGAGTGGAGGAAAGAACTGAAGCAGAACAAGCTCATTTCCTGCTCCACAGAACCAAATGTCCCAACTTCTCAGATATTTTTCTTCCTCCTCTCTTTGTTTCCAAAATGTGTTTCAGAAATTTCATTTGGAACCTGTGAAGCTTTTCACCAAATGAATTTTAGTTGTGTGAGAACTTTTGTGGTGGTTAATACTTTTGTGAAAAACATTTTTGGCTGATCTTCAATATCCATAAGGAAGTTATGACCCAGATATTTTGGGGATCATTTGTGATTTTGTCTACCTCTTTTACTTGCCAGAACTGAAGCACGTTGTTAAAGAATTACTGAAAAACAGCATCTTGAGTTGGGGTATCCAAAAGCACTTGTTAATATTGGAAACTTTGGCATGTAGCATTCAAATTCTTGCAGCAGTCAAAAAGCACAGTTTTAAAATGGATACTCTTCCCTAAATCTTTAGCATCTCTTTTAAACAAAATCTCTGTTCCATGTGTATCTTTAAATGATTGTCTTATATGTATTGTAAACTCTCGTTACTAGACATTTTATAGAACACTTAAATGATGTGCACTTGGAGAGCATGCTGCTTAATTTATGCAGGGATCTGAAACAAGGCTAGCTCCTAATCTGCAGCTTTCATGGTGAGGCCAAAGAAAAGTCAGTTTTGTTCTGGAGCCGATAATTAATAGAGTAGGTGGAAGGGTCATTTTAAAAACATAAGCCTTTAAGCAAAATTTTTAAAATTCACAGTACTGATTGGGATTTCTTAGCAAGGAATGCTGTTCTGGGGTGTATGTTAAAAGCAGGCTATTTGGCTGGCATTTCATAAATCACAGTACAGTGCCTACCCCCTGCTCACTGTGATTTTACCTGGATTCTTAGTTCTCAATTAAACTGAGTAGGAAATTATTTTTGCAACCTTCTTGAGATACAAAGATTTCCAAGCTTTTTGCACTCAGATGAAAACAAACCTCTGACATTTTTCTAAAATCTGAAGGAGAATGAGATAGACATGTGGTCAATTGGCATGCAGATACTCTGGGTCAAGTTATTTTCTGAAGCATCAAAGGAGAGCATTTACATGTGGATTTCTCTCATCTCAAACAATTATCCTGTTTGTTTGGAGCATCCTTTTTCCCCTTCCCCCTTCCCTTCCTCTTTCCCTTTACATTTTCCTTTCCTCTTTCTTTTTTTCCTTTCCTTTTCCCGTCTCTATGGATCTAAACTGTCCTTATGGACTCTCATCTGGTAAGTGTAATAGAAAATGCTAGAATTTCATAAAATATTTTGGTTTCAATTGTTTGTTTTAATGGAAGATCTCTTATAAAAAAGTTTTTAAGCAGCCCTGTGAAGTTTGTGTGCTGGTATGTCAGGCTAGTAGTGTTTCAAGTATTTAAAATACTTCAAGAGTTTGTACTGTATTTTAACAGACTATGAAAGAATAAATAAGTGCAAGTGAAATAATAAATAAGTGAAAGAATAAATAATTGCAAAACTATTTGAAAGTCATAAGTTATTTCACCTAAGAAAGACAAAAAAAATGAGATCAAAATATATTTTAATTGACAATTTAATATTTTTTTCCTAAGGACAAAAATTTAAGCGTGGATTAAATGCAGAGAGAGAGAGAGTGAGTTCCCCAGTAGTCATAAACCTGAATTAAGAAGGATTGCCTGTGGAGTTCCACACTGTCCAGTACCAACTAGGTCTACAATTACACATCCACTGGTACTCCACTGCAAAACACAAAAATGCTACAGAACACATAACTTCATTTGCTTCTGAAATTTGACTCCACATTTCTAAATAAGATCCCCTATATTCATAGGGGCACTTTGGATAGTGCTAACCAGTCACTAGGGCAAAACCTGATGTACTTCTCAGTCCCACTGAAGCATAAGACTTAAAACCAAGCTTAAAATAATTTATCAATATACTGAGGCAGCATCAGCTCTTAAATCATGATCTGAACCTTACTGAAATAAATTTCTTTCTGCTGATATTGTTGGAGTTTTGGAATAAGCATTTTTTTCGAACCTGAAATAGAGACAAAACATTTCCACAGTGTCCTGTAGCAGATAAACTGCAGCCACCTACCCAATGCATTTCTGATAAGGATGGTTTTACTCCAGTTTTTCTTCCCTCGGTCTAAGAAGCAGCAACATCCCTGCTGCAGAGATGAAGCTCTTAAACTGCACAGCTGCTCTTGAAGACACACTTCCCTCCCTGCTACTCCCTGAAGGGATCTTTTAACTCTGTGGCATAATCACTGGTAAATCAACAGCATGTATCAACACACTGTAGTTAATAATAATAAAACTTGCCTATCAGTCGTCAATATGTCACATAGCAACAAATGGAACAGGTTTTGTCTTTTGCACTTTGAATCAAACCAAGCATTAAATGCATTATTTTCTACTTATTTAGGGCTCAGTAGTGCCACACTTATGTCTGCTGATGGGAAACATGCTCTGCAAGTGTATAGAAGTGTGAGGAGAGGTGGCAGAGTTTAACTTGGATTTTCTCTGTATAATTGAATAAAATATGATAAACAAAATCAACAGGGAACAGTGAGTAATATAGTTTACAGCACAAATTGTCACTCAAGTAATCTTTCCTGGTTAAAATACTTCACTGGGAAATATTAAGGATTCACAATATGTTCATAAAGCCCTGGCACTTATCAGAAAACTTGCAAGTGTTAGATAAATATTCCATCCCCAAGAGTTGCTGGATAGGCACCAGATTGGGCTTGGAGGGCCAAATTTGTGCTGCTGGCTCTGCCCATGGATGCCTGAAGTAAAGTTAATCTGCCCAGTTTGTCTGCCTGGTGTTGGCTGCAGCACTCCTCTGTACAGTGCTGTGGGGTTTGCCAGTAGAAGAGAGGTAAAAGTACTGTATTTCAGATTTCCTTGCAGAAACATCCTTGAGCCAGAGCTGTTCCTATTTTTCAAAGTATCCTTTTAAAGATCATGAGAAAATTAGGCATTGATAATTCAGTGCTAGCCCAGGGCTGGGCTGGCCCAACTTTGCTGAAGGTATTTATTTCTTCAATCTAGTTAGAATGTGAAGATTATCACCCAATTTAAAATCCAGTTTGGGAAGTAATTTTGGGAAAGAGTAGGAATACTTTGCCTATCTTTATGTACCATTGAGTTGCCTGACAGGAACTCTGTTTTGAAATGTTCAGGAATAAGCTTCACTTTCCAGAAGCAGTTTATTATTTGTTTCTTGCAGATTCCCAGATACGTGTTTGAATTATGCAGCACATATTTTTAGATATAATGTTTATTTCTTTATTTTCAGGCCAGTGCAGTTCCCTCATTTAAAAACATAATCAAAAGACCTCTACTAGAGCAGATGCAGTCTTTAATATGTGGCTCATAGCTGAGTCCTGGTTGTCACATATTTTATCAGTATGAAACATTTTTTATTAACAGATTAACATATAAATCTATTCATAAATCACCTTCCAAAGCTGCACCTAAAACCTCTCACTCTCAGCCCAGGGGTTTAAAGCTATTCCATAATAAAGCTTATATTGGCTGGAAAAACTTTCTGGTAAATTCAGCTATTTATTCTTATGGTTTCGGGTCCCCAAATAAAATCTGCTCCCTGAATATTCCCTTCCTTAAAACGACTGGTCAGGAGCTAGATTGCAGCTTTCAGGTGCAAGGTGTCCTTCCCAAGATTTATGTAAGAGAGAAATTTCTATGTGGAATGAGAGATGAGAGACAAAAATAATGCATGTCAGACTGGAGGTGACAATGTCTGAAGGCCACATCTCATCCTTCAAGCACACACTTCTCCAGCTCCTCACTGCAGAGAACTGTACTCTGTGATGGGCTCCAGCATCTGCTCTTGGGAACCAGAGTTCTGTTGATGTTATTCATCAGGTGAAATTCAAAGAGCAGAGAAAGCAAATCTCTTCTCACAGTCCATAGTGTTGAGTGATTTCTGAACACAACATCCCCTCTGTCTGAGAGAACCCAGCTCATGAGTCCATTTATAACCAGCAAAGCTTTTAAGCCCAGGTTTAGCTTTAAATAAATACCAGTTTTCTTTTGAGAATTCTCTGAGTTAAGAACATACTGCATGCTCTAGTGAGTAAAATTGTTTCAATATGCACATTCATAGGTCTGCTAAACTGGCTCAGAGTCTACTGTCTAGTCATGATCAATTTAATTGCTCTCTAAAGTGAGTATTTAGGCATAGTATAGGAAGTTCTTATATATATATTTACATATCTATTTTTATATATGTACCCATAGACAGGAGAATCATATACATAGGGTGTAGCCCCCCTATAGAGGAGGTCTAGGAGTTGTACCTGTTTGGATGTGTACTTTAAGCAGGGCAGCCTTCCTGGAGTCAGTGAAGGCCACAGAGCTGATTTGCATCCAGAGGAGACCTACCCTGTTCTGCTCACACAGTAAAGTGAAGTTTACATGATGGATGTCAGCTGTGGATTGCCAGCCTGCTTCCCTGGGTAATTTGTTAGTTGGCATTCTCTCCTTCCCAGCCTCACCTCACCTAGAAGCCAAAATTACTACAGGGGTTTTGGTCTTTGTCAGCAGACATTGTGAGCAGGATTTAGAAACTGAGAATTTAATTAGCTGCTGAAGTCACTTACTGATAACAGTAGCATATTGGACTCTTTATTTGATAAAACCCTGTCAGGCGTTTTATGTGTAGGGAATGAAGACTAATGCTCTTATTTCTTGCAACTTACAGTCAGGACCATTAGACACACTTTAAAAAGGGAAGAGAAAAAAATGAAAATCAAAAGAAAAATAAATTCCTTGGACTTCTCATTTCCTGACACCAATGTTGCTTCTTTATCATTGCAAAATATATTTTGGTTTGCATGTTTAGCCTTTTTTCTCTGTGGGCTGCTTCCCACTCCAGCAGCTCCAGGAGGCTTTGGGGGATCTCAATGTCCTTATGGCTGTCCCCTGCTCACTCATCTGTGGCTGCTGTCAACAAACCCAGCCCTGCAGATGTTCTGAGAGGCAAATCAGCCTCTTGTCATAGGCAACACCTTACCTAAGCCAACATTTATACAAAAGGAGATTTATACAAAAATATACTTTTAAAATTCTTATTACCTTATGTATGCGGGATATTTTGAAGGCACGGGAGTGGTTTATTCGCTAGCTGTACAGGCTGGCGTAGTGCAAGGCACAGATCGCATTCCCAAATCCAGGAAAGGCTGGATTTCCTGCCCCAGGTAAGGCTCCGTGACACGATCGTGGCTGGGGCCTCCAGCCCAGGATGGCTTTAATGCACACCTTGCCTAGGAGCAGTCGATGTGGAGCAGTGACCTATTGAGTTCCACACGCGAGCACAGCCAGCTCCTGCTGCACCCTGTCCTGGGGACCAGGGGATGGCTCCCGCGGTCTCCCCGCTCAGCAAAGCCGCCCACGGATCCCGCAGAGCTCCCGCACGCTGCTGAGCCGGCGCTGGGGCTGCCCTGCTCGGCTGAAGGGCTCCTCCAGACTGGGATGCGGCGTTCCGACCCACCCCTGGCGTGGGAGCTGAGCCACGTTTGCTGCGAAGTCAGAAATAAGAGGAGTCCTTGAAAAAACAAAGGAGCACATTGGGCATCTTACAAGATGAACAATGGAGTACGTGGGCCAATTACTGCAAAAAAAAGAGCAGTGGGTTGGCGCTTTTTAAAGATTGAGAATACAGAGGAATATCTACATTCTGTTCTCAAAGCAGAGCTTAAGCAAGATCTAAATGATTCATGTCCCTTGCACTGGCTCTCTGCACAGGATTAAGTTTGACCCTGTTAGCATCCAGTCATTTATAATGAGAGCATTAAAAAAATCACCATTTATTGATTTGCATCTCTCAAGGGCCCACATATGACTTCACATTTCCTCTAAAACCAACTATTGAGGTCTTTGCAAAAAAGAAAAGAAAAAATTTATAGTAAACACATTTCATATTACTGTATTTTTCCCTAGGTAAAGAATCCTGCTTTTCTCTGTTAGTAACAGTTTAGCTGATGTGTGTTTTACAGCTTCTTTTAAGCGCAGCAGTTCTGAATGACTAATAGGAGGGGATTACTGGAGCTATGGAGCAGTCACAGACGTGGCCTGCACAGCTGTTACCAGACACCCAGAGCTGGGGAGCTGAGATGGGAACAGTTTGCTCACCACTCCCACAGGATACTGATCCTGTCTCAGCATGGCAGGTGCAGCTGAATCCCCGAATCCTTTGAAATCCTCAAAGAGCTTTGGCCTCCAAGGTTTCACTGCCTTCCCCAGGCTGAACGCAAGGAGAGCCCAGCCCACACCCTAAGAGGACAGATGGCTAAATGGGCACAACCTTGACTATGCCTGTGAATCTCCAGCCACGCTGACTGGAGAAGGATGGGAAGTTTGCATCCTCAGAAACCTTTCTTCAGGGCTGGAGGAGGATCAGCAGCAAACCTTCTGATGAACAAGATCAGGCAATAGCTGCTGTGGGTTGCCTGCTACTGGGTGGGTAATGGGAAAGGAAGGGTGGGTTACACCACTGGAGGAGGATGAGGAAATGTGGCTGTGGGGCATAAATGAGTTGCTGGGTGCCACTGCAGCTTGAGCAGTTAATAGGAACAATTATCTTAAGTTATTCTACTGTCACTGAAATGCTTCTTTCATCTAGAAGATACCACACCATGGTTCTAGCTATCTATTACATTTTTATCAATAACACGACCAAGTAAGAGACTATTCTGAGACTGCAGAGACCAAGAGTGGTAAGGGGAAGGGCACATGCAGAAAAATGACATCTCTTTCTCCATTCTCTGTAAGGAGAGTTTGAATAGCATGGGCTGGCTGCTTCACTTGCAGACAGCTGTGAAGGGGTAAGGTGGTTTCCAGCTATCCCCAGTCTGAGCTTTCCTTTCTCCAGATGTGAAGCTGAGATAATGACACTTTGTCCTTTTGAAGTGCTCTGAAATATGTGTCATTCTGTTTAAGATCTAAATGTTATATGTGATTATATGCACTTGTAAATATAGAAAATTTGCTATAACTGTGAGCCTACAAAATTGTCATGTTCCACATCATAGTAGATGTAGTATTAAGCAGTTGTTATCTTCACCTCTTCTTTTTAGGTTAATAATTAGGCAATTCCAGCATGTCCATGTGTTTAAAATGGACCCCTTTTTCACTACTTGTTTTCTAAATATTTGGAATGAAAACCTTTAAATGTAAAAATAGAATAGTTGGGGTCTGCTAGGGGAAGAATGCTATACAAATGTATCCCTTCATATAAAAATACTTAGAATATGAATAAACCTGCAAATTTGTGTAAAAAAGAGAACAGCTTGGAAGGAATGTGGGGGAGGGTTAATAAAAATATGTTTTCATCAGAAACACTTTTCTGTCAAGAATTCTATACACTAATTATTGATTATTCACTTCAGACAGGAGACAAAGCAAGGTTTTGAGGTTTTAGAAAGAAAGTATTTTACTTCCTTATAAGTAAGGAAAAGGAGCTAACAGGGCTGCAGCCATTTGAATAGACTGCAAGGTTGCCCAGAGAGAAGTGATTTAAGCTTTATTAAGAATGTGAAAAAAAAAAAAATCCTAACTTAGCCTGGGAATATTAAGAGAAAAACTGCAATTGCTTAAGAGGAGAGAATTTTGATGCATGGGGCAGAAAGGAATGATCAATGGTTCATAAATATAATAGTGGTAAACACAGTGACAGGAGAAAAAAAATGTATGTGGCTAATATAATTGTTACAAATTTAGTAGCTTTTGCTGTGAGATCAGTTATTGAGGATTTAATAACAAGGCAAAAAAAAGAAAAAGAATTTTTTTTCAATAGAAGATAAATGTGAAAGCTTTGAAAACCACCAGAAAGGAGTTAGGAAGAAATACAAAGAACTATGCTGCATTAATCCTGTTGTAGAATAATTTTGTATTCCCTCATCTTAATTATAAGGCATATTCTTAAAACTCGTTTATGGAATCTTTGACCTTCATAGAGGTCAAATGCAAATGTGCTGGAGGGAAGGTGAGGGAAGAGCCAGGTGGAAGTGGGAATGTAAGGGCAGTACTCAAACTGAAGGAAATTATGAAATAAATCCTGGGTTGGCAGGAGAGTGCAGGCTGGAGAACAGAACAGAGGCTCTAGGAGGAAGGAATAAAAGACACTGCACCAGAGCCATCTTTGCAGGAGAAGGAGCAAATACATTCCTTGTTGAGATGAAGCTTGGCAGAGCTTACTACAGCATCAGGTGCTGACGTCTGGTGTTGGAAAAGAGGAGGCAGAAGCAAGGCAAACTGTGACAGACCAAGCAGGGAGTCTGAAGGCATCTGTTTCCCAGCCTTGGGGGGAAGAGGGTGGATCGATGCCGTGCACAGTGGTCAGGTTCTGGCAGGGGCTGTGTCCAGCTGGGTTGGGCAGTAAGGGGACAGTAGGGCTTAGAAACACTTGAAATTTTGGTGGTGGGACAGGAGTGGCAGAGAGCCATTTTTCCTAACACTGCCGTTCAGTTTTGATTTAAATTGTAGTGCACTTCCAATAAAAAAATAGACTTGAGGAATATAATTTTGATTCTTGATAAGTCAACCCCATTACTTTCCCCCCCCCAAACTGACTCCTTGTTCTTCTCGAGACAAGTATTTGATTTACACTGATCAAGTCTGGACTCAACCACTGCATATGTTGCTGGGGATGTGGTGGTATTTGAATTATGAAGCTTTTGATGTGAAGAAATTGAGAGATTCAGGTCCTTTTTGGCTTGTCATTTCCCCACTGACCACTGAAAAGTATTGCTGCATCTGGGCCTTCCAGAGTATTTAGGATTGGATGGATGTTGGCTTCAAACTTCATTGGAAATGCTGGGGAGAGGAGCTGGAGACAGGATACAGGGAATTCTGCACTTTTGGTTCTTCACTTTCTCTGTATTTAAGTGTTCCTTTCTCATGGAGCACAGATGGTCTTAGATTAAGGAAAATGCATGCCAGAACTGCAGGCTGGGCTCAGACTGGGAGTTAAGCTTGACATGAAATAAGCAGAAGGCTGTAATTAGCTTATCAAGAGCGTTAGGCACCTGGTAGAGGAAAGCAGAGATGTAATGCACAATGTAGCTGTAGAACAATAAAAAATCTATTTTATGAAACATTGAGGACTTTTCATTGCTGATTTTCTCTTCCCAGCCTGGTAATTTCTGGAAGGTCTTACTTATTCTTGCTTATTAGTGATCTGTCAAAAATGGCCTTTTTCTGACAGTTTGTGATGCTGAGCACCAAACCCCATAGAAGCCAGAGAGTCAAAAGGTCAAAATCTATGTGTATTGTCAACAAACCATCCTGGGAAGCTTACACCATGTGAACTTCCTGATTGTAAATATCTTTTGTCTCACTGGTCCATCTCCTTCTTTTTGCCTGTTTTTTCCAGCCACATGTTGGGTTTCACCTCTACCTCTGATTTAGGCCCACTGGGGCAGAATTGCCTTTTAATTTCCAGCAGAAATGCCTAGCAGCATGCAGCTGAGTAGTCCATGTACTTCTGCAGTTCATGTCAAAACCATAGTAGGAACAGGGTCTGGATCTTTTTTCTAGGTGTGCTAGAAAACAAATGGAAATTCTCACATACATCTGCTGAACTGAATAGGGAAAGTACAAAGACTGCTTTTTAGTTTAGGGTTTAGAATTTTTTGCCCATATTATTGAAGCCCAAAAATGATTAAATTAGGGAAGAGCAAGCGGGAGAGTCTGGTTTCACTTAAGTTCCTGTGGTTCAGGAAGGAGCTCTGTTTTCAGCCTGCCTTGCAAAACTTTCCCAATCTCTCTGGCTTGCACAAGACTGGCCTTGGTTCATTAAAGGAGTCTCAGAGCTTTTGTTTGGTCTCAATAATGCAGCTTTCACTTAATTAAAGATTTCCAGTGCCTTTTTTCCCCATTTTGATTGCACTACACTAAGCATAAGAGCACAACCAGAAAAGAATTTTGATAGGATAAAATAAATCACATGCACATTTATTTGTTTAATTGTGCACTGCCCTCTTTTTCTTTCCAAACCAAGGCAAGACTCAAACCATGTTCAGCCTCTTACACAATTTTAATGAGAATATATTGCAGTGTTTGTCATCTGAAATAGTATTAGCACCCCCCAATGCAATAGGTGTGATTTCCCTAAAGAAAAACAGGAGGCACGGAACAGTGAAAATGTCATCTTAGTTCTACATTAGTCTCTTTAATACTGCAGGAAGTGCTGATTTTGATTCCTGAATCTTAGCCTAATTGTTGTAAGACTCAGATCCAAATTGGATGGTTCCTCAAACTTATTTTAGCTTCTTCTCAAAGCAAACAAATAAATGCTGAACAAGTATATTCAATGATGTAACCTGGAGAGGAATAAAGAATGCAAGACTTCCCCACTTTAGAAAGCTGGTAATACACAGACATTTCACATGTGCTTCAGTGATTATATTTTTGGTTTCAAGCTTATATGGAAAGATTGTGTTTAATAGCTGGACTCTTAATGCAGGTGCACAAAATTGCACTCAATTGACTTTGTAGGATTTGTCCATAAGCAGAGGGGGAGGGAATGCAAAAAATGTATAGTGGAGAACCCTTAACATCTCTCCATAAGCAGTGAGCTTCAAAGAGTTACAATGGCAAGGAACCCCAGAGCAGAAAAATGAAGGAGAACAAAATCGCTTTGCTTGATGCAGAAATACAAAGGAGACTATAGCCATGGTAAATTGATTTTGTACTGAATATGGGCTGGCCCACTGGAGGGGGTTTTGAACCTCCTACTCCAGAAATCATTGTGCAAAACAGTAAGAGGAGGCTGCTTAGAAGTCTTGTCACATCTATCAGCAGAGGCCACAAAGAAGAAGGAGGGATTTGGTTCTGAATGGCGACTCTGCCAAAGAACATAAAGGGGTGGAGATGGACATCTTTTGGCGGTAGAGGAGCCTTGAAAGAAGAATTGCCTCCACTATATCAAGGGAAACCATTGCTGTGACTACATTTGTTGGCTCACTTTTTAGAAATAGCTTGTTGTACCTTGTTTGTATCAACTAAAGAAAAGAAACCCCAAAACAAAGCCTGCTCTTTTACAGAATAAACAGTGCTGGTGCTATGAGAAATTGTTCTATGTGATACCCACCTGGCCAGTGACAACTGCACCTGCCTGTGCATCAGCTGTACTTATATTTCTGACCTGTGCTTGACTGCAGTGAATTTTTTCTTTAATTATTTCCCCCTCTGTATATTTTAACCTCTTTATTTAGTTATTTTATTGATTTAACATATAATCTTATGTCTCTGTAATCTCCAGTACATTTTGTAAATGTTTGTTATCCTAAGCTGTAAACTGAATGTGACATGGCAAGAAACCAAATTCTACTGTGGCAGTTAATTACCCAGTGTGCTGAAAGTCTCATCTCAGTTTCTGTATGCTTTCAGTCTTCACTAAAAGGAAAAACATTGTCATCTTTCCCCAACATCCCCTCTGCTGTTCTCCAGTTCCAGATGTTGTCATTCACTCTAAACTGGCTATAGGTGAGAGCTTCAATGTCTTTTTTCACTATCACCCCAGTTTACTGAGACTGTCAATTTGTATTTGGCCCCATCCATGCTTTTTCATATTTAAAAGCAATAGCTTTCAAAAAAAGATAAGCATTTCCATATAGAACTTGCAACTAAATCATTGCACTGTTCATCACTTTCAAGCAAAAGGAAGTAGATCACCAGCTAAAAGAAATCATTGGCACAGACTGACATTTTTCTTTACATAGAATAATAAAAATACAAACACTAGATAGGGAAAACAGAAATGCACTGCCATCTTTATCTCTCTTCTTCAGAACTGTATCTTCCTTCCAAAGCATCATGTTGGTGTGTTCATCTAACATTGCTGTGTAAATATGAAACTGTCAAAGTTCAGCACACAGGCAGAGCAGAGTGCGCCCTCCTTTCTTTATCATTATGGACAGCTCTGCATCCCAGCATCTTTGTACCCATACGCTGATTCCCCTCTCTTTGGACCTATCCTTGTGGCATTGCATTAGTGCTTGTATTAACTGTAAGGATCTTCCACAAACTTTCTTATCACTGCCAATGAGAGGTTTAACCCACTCTGAATCAGCCCATTAAGCTGACATCTCTCTTGCCTTTAGTTAATGTGCATTCTCCTCTTGGTTTCTCCCACGTGTCCCCTTTGGGTCTCAGAAGAATCCCATCCCTGATATAATAAAACTCTTCTGGTTACAAAAACCTCACAATAAGTTATGTGGCTGGTGAGCTGCGACCTTTCCCTTTTGTGTGGTTGTGCTCTGTTGTCTTTCAGTGCTCTGCCATCCACTGCTACCTAATGCCCCATTTATTATTGTACTTTTCTTATAATGCATATTGACAAGGTCGTACCTACACGGGCTTGCACGGGGAGTCCTGGCCTGCAGTGGAGGCTCACAGGTCCTTTGAAAGCTGCAAACTGGGATGACAAAGTTCCATTATGTTAAAAAGCTCACATTCTCCTCTGTATGGGATTCAGCATCAAGTTACAAATGCTTTACAGAAGAGTTACTGAAAATACACTTAAAGCAGTGGCAAGACAATCTGCTTGCTTCAGATATGAATTTTAATTTGACAGCACCTAAGACTGAGCCAGCTGCTTCATTGCAACATGTTCTTTGTACACTAAAATTCCTGAAGAGCTGAAAAAAGCTGTAACCTGTGTATGACTGTTGTTTATCTTAGAAAACACCATTTTAGTTTTAGTACTTGGTATCAAATGTTCTTTACTAAATCTTTAGACAATCGTCTTTAATAATACTAGGACTTGTACAGTCCTTCCATTTGGGTACACTGTAGAAACTATGATCTGTTAAGCCTCACACAATGCTCCTTTCAGATAAGGGAATGCATAGTCTGGAGTTGTAAATTCCTACCTGACACTGCAGAGAGTGGGGAGTGGGGGGAGTGCAGATTTACAGACCTTTTGTTGTTTGATGGAATCTCCTGCAGGACAAATGGAAGTTAAAGGCACAAAACCTCAAATTTCTTTTTGTAGATGAGGCTGTGGCCATGCCCCAAGATGCTAGAAAGAAGAGGACAGGATGCCTGGAGTCTTGCCCATTGTTCAAATCTCTAACCCCACTCCTTCACCCACCATTGATTCAGTGGATGTATTTTGTGACACTAGCAAAAAAAAAGGCTGTCTAAGAACTCATTTGTGCTTGACAGGAAAGTTTTTAGTCTGCAAGAGAGCAAAGGTCAGTGCTCATCTCTGCCTCTGACATGCTCAGTGGCTTTTCCTAGTCAGTTGACCTCTCTGTGCATCTGGTTTTCCCTTCCTCCCATGTGCCTGTGTTTCCTGTTTAGACTGTAAGTGCTCTCAGGCAGAAATTCTCTCCCACAGCATGTTTGTATATTGCCTAGAAATAATGGGCTCACGATCTCAGTTCACTCCTCTACGTGCTTCTATAATACAAGTAAATAACAAGGGATTTTGAAGCTGTGAAAGAGAGAAAATCAGTAGCATTGACCACCAAAGAAGAATTCACATCAGCTAAGAACTTTCTCTGAAAGAATAACATTTGCAGTTGAGAGCCTTTAGGCACAGACACCCAACTGTGGTAGAGGAGCTTACCCACTTGCTGCAGGCTGTGCACAGGAGGAAAACTGTGAAGCATTTTACCTTGCATCTGAGATACAGGAGGACAATGAAGGGGGTGAGTGACTCATGGCTCAGCTGAGGTACAGGACCTCGTTTGGGCTGTGATAACTTGATCAAAAGAGCAAGAGCTCCCTTACCTGGAGTCTGGGGCCCTGTTCTGCCAGGTGTTAAAGTGGTGCTCTGTCCAGTTTTGCCTGGAAATATAACGTGAGGGGATAGACTACTCTAAATCAACAAGGCTTAAGAATGAAACCAAAGAAAACAAAGTCAGTCTTCTGAAAATGCTCTTCCCTGTTTACTGGTCGAATGCTGATTTGTGCAATAGGTGAACCAGGGCAGAGGAATGTACCTCAGACTATGCATTTCCCTTTGCAAGGATGTGATAACAGTCCATGAGACAGAGAATCGTGAATATCCAAAGGTGGTATTACTTGGAACTGAGAAACATCCATTCTTAAAATAAGCATATCCTTCTTTTGATGGATTATTGCATCCTTACTATGCCAGTATGAAGCATCCACTTCTTCTCTGGCATGAACAGAGTGAGCAATTGTGTTCAGCAGCCAATAAATGCCAGGCCAAGAGCAGTCCCTGTAAAGTGAGATGCTGACATTTGTTTGTAGAGAGAGGGTCTGATTCAGAGATTAAGGTTATAGGAACTGAAACCCACTGATGGATTTTTTCACTTGTTTGTTTGTTTGTTTGTGAACCTCCATCTTCCAGGTGTTATATTTGAGGTCTTACCCAGCTGATTTACTGTCCAGCCATTCCTGAAGAGCCGTTTCTGGGCCGGTCTGTTGTTAGGCACTAGGGTTTAAATAGAGCAAACAGCTTGAATTTTACCACATCTTGAAGGATCTGAGATCATTTAAGGGAAATCTATTAATAATTTGGTAACACACAATGCAATTCCCTTTATCCAAACCCCCTCCTCTCCCCACAATGAATTGACTGAATTCCATGATCATTCCTCATACCTGTCACTGCACGCAGCAGTGATCTGCAATTCGTATACTGCAGTGTGGAGCAGAACTAATTATTGAAGTTTGGCATTCTGTTCTTTTGGTATTAGTTGTCTTTTTATCAGACATGCTTATCACAGTTTTAATAAATTACCAGTGTTGAAACTTCAGAAATGGCCTCTAGGGCATTAAGCTACTGTGCTTTATTATAAGGAAGTTAGTTTTCAAAAAGTTATTATTTATGGAGCACTGTAAATGTTCCTTGTCCTCAAGAGACAAAAAACAATGCTTCAAAAAGGGAATTTAGCTTTACACTTTTAGACTAAAACAGCAAGTATTTATGGAGAAGTTCTGGAGGATTAAATAAGGAAGAAATCGCTGAAGTGTTGTAGGAATGTTTTCACTGTAAACATCACAGAAATGGAAGAACCTCTTCATGGATTTTCTGCATCTAGCCTATAGGACTTTGAAAGATTTTTTTTTTCTTCTAAATGTTGTAAGACCTGGCATTTATAAATTCCTTTTAAATGCTGCAGTATTTGCCCAGAGAAGGGTAGATCTACACTGCTGCTATGTTATGTAGACACTACAAAGTATGTAGAAATATAGGGAAACACCTGTGAAATGGATTTTCATTATCAGCAAGAACCTGTGGGTGATATTTCAGAGGTCTGAAATCTGTTCATCAGTATCGATGGGAAGATTGAGGCTGGCATCTTGTAAGGGAATGACTCTGCACCACAATTTAGTAAAGTCCCTAAGAATGTGATTAAGCTAAACTGGTCCAGTAGGGTGTGTAAATATGTGCTTTATTTACATTGAAGTTGACAGATTCTAAATGCAGGGCAGAAACATAGTCTTTCCACATTATTCTCTCTGTAGACTTGAAGAAAATCTTCCATACCTTGCTGTGAAATGAGCTGATAAAAAAAAAATTTGTGACTGTAAATAAGAGATGAAGAGATTTTTGGCCTGTATATGGAATATAGGAAGCAAGTTTTTGGGGTTTTTTTCCAGAGGAACATTTTTCTGAACATACTAGTGCTTTGTACAGTTACTGGAAAGGAAGATGTAAATAAATACACTGGGAAAAGAATAACTCTGCCAGCTCAGGTCTCTAGCGCACAATAGCTGTCACAGCACAGCACCTCCTGCCCTCCTTCCTCATGCATAACTCAGCAAAGGGTGATGTGACTGGCAGGCTCTGCTCGGGGTGCCCTCGCAGCACAAGCAGAGAACCAGAATCACCTCACATTCCGTGGGCAGGTTGAGAAATCTCCTGTGGGCATTGCAGAGGGTTGATGGAAGTGGAAACTCCTGCGTCAGCAATCCCTGCACACCTGAGCCTGGGACACAAGGTGCTGCTTTTGTTTCTGCATCTGCTGACAGTAGCAGAAACCTGAGGAACACAGTCCCTTCTAGAAAAAGCTGGCATCTCAAACAATCAGTACCTGATGTGGGGGGTGTTTGCTTGTTTGTTTTGTGGTGGTTTTGTTTGTTGAGTTTGTTATTTTTTTCTAGTAAGCTTGTACTTGAAGGATTTTTGTTTCCATTCAATCATATACAATGTGCATTCTGGTATCACACATTTTTCTCCTAATAGGAGAGAACAACATGGTTCTGGGTCTGTCTGCAGGCATGCAAGTGGTTTGCATGCAGCACTTGTTTCATGGAAGTGAAGTTGGTAACAGATGGATAAGTTTGTACTAAAACACCTTAGACAGGTCTAATTAACAATGTGTTTAATTGATAAATATGCATGTAACATATTCTCCTCCAATCTTAACTTTCCAGTTTAAAAGCAATGTTTTGGTTTTGCATTAAAATCTGCAACCTCTATTGTGCAAGTACAGTGCAGGGATTAGTGTGTACTTAATCTATAAATTCATATTGTGGTGTTGAAGTATAAATTGCTGACTTGAGTGTAAAAGCTGGTCCATAGAAGTCTAAGAAATTTTCACATTAACAGCTGAGGATGCACATAACTATTGATAACAGGACTTGCTAGTGACAGGCAGGTACTTTGGAAGCCAACGCCGGGATGTGCAGGTAATTAAATAAATGTATCTCGAAAGCTTCTCTCAGCAGTGCATGCTGAATAACTGATGTGACAGCACATGATGAGCTAGAATTCTAGAGCACTGCTGATCTGCAGTCAGAACTGGTAGCAAACTGTGATGCTTATAATTTATTGGAACAGACATTAACTCTTTCTTTCTGTGTCCGGATGTGACCTCTGAATATTCAGATATGCACTGAATAGGCTTAGTTATTGTGGCCCCTTCTGTTAATTTCTAGTTTGGCAATGTCACACCAGGTACATGTGATTGTGCACACGAATGCTTCTCTGTGATTGTCTCCTTCATGGGACTTCTAAAAATGCAGAAATAATACACTAACATGCAGTTTTAAAAATAATATTTGAGAAAATCTGCCTGCATAGAACTCAAGAAACAGAGATGTGAAGGACCAGCTGTCCTTGCAAATAGGCTGAAGGAAGGTGTGTTTATTTGCATTTTCAGTCCAGGGACAAAGTTGCTTGTCCTCTGGTTCTGTCTGCACAGGTGGCTGGACAGTCCTCTCTGTGGTTTGCATGGCTCATCTTGCACAGCAGCTGAAGCCCTGAGCTGTTCCCTTCACATGGCACATGAATCTGGGTACCCCCATCCTGCAAATGAGCCATGTGGTTATAGAGGAGGTCCTCAAAGTGGCTGGAAACATGGTTAGAAACTGCATTTCTTATGGAAATGCATGAGGGAAGAAATACTTGAGAATTTGTGAGGAGGTAGCATGGGAAGCTGGAGTGCTCTCTGTAAGGATGTAATGGGAGGAATTGCTGACACTGACAGCCTAAAAAGCTGTTTGCTTGGTTGCTTAAGCACATGGCTAGTACATATTGTCCTGTATTTGGATATAGCCCTGCTCCCAGGTTTGTCACGTTTTCATCCAGACTGTCTTCCACAACCCATGCCATGAAAATTGTTTTACTGCATATGGGTCCAGAGATGTGTACTGCTTTTGACTGACACATGTAGCAGGAGGTATAAAAATAATCCCAGATGTGTTTTCTGGAGCTGGGAAACTGAAATGTCTCAGACAACTGAGAAAATTAATCATAAATTCAGGATGATATCCCAACAGAGTGACCGAAAACATCTGGTGGATACAATTTGTACCTCATCCAAGTGTGCAGAGGCAGTTAAAGCAGTAAAAAAAAAAAAGAAAAAAAAAGAAAAAAAAATTTGGTTTATTGAGAGATGTGAGGAAAGGGGGGTGGGGAGAGGCAACTAAGCCATTTTTCAAGAACCTGGCTTTTGAGAAGCATTATGATCAGGTAAGGAGGACAAAGTACAAAGCATCTCTTACAGTGCTGTGGTGTTATGCAAGTGTTAAGTAGGTCTGTGCCTCCCTGATACATATATGGGTACACACAGATGCACCCCAGAGAGAGAGAGATCTTTCAGAAAGTTGTTCTGTCAAGTGTTCAGTAGTTTGATCCTGGGGCAAAATGGATCTAAGGCAGAGGAAGAACATATGTTCATCTGTGGAGAAGGGGCTTGGGTTGGATACACCAGTGAGAGGACACAGAACACCAGCATCCCACAGGGAGTTTGCAGAGAGTAGCCCAAGGCAACAGAGGTGACAGGGGTGGGACATTTTGACCTGAAAAGATAGCTGATCAGTCAAGTTGAGAAACCAAACAATACTGGAAAGGTCATGTAAAGCCCCAGGCTCAGAGGTCTGAGCCTAGCCAGATCCAAGCCACAGGCCATGGCCATAGATGTGTGTGGGCTCCTGGGAGTCCAGCACAAAGCCTGGTCTAGTCTGTAGGTCAGTGGACCTTGCAGTACAATTATTTAAGTGCACATTAGCTGCTTGGCTTTGCAATTATATTTTTATTATCGTCAAGATGTTCTGCTTTGCAGGGTCATGAATATTTTCTTTGAGTCACCAGAGGTCATTGGAGTTACTCAGCCCTCAAGCTAGCTCCCCCCTGTCCTGCCAAAGACATGTGTGGGACTTGTAAAACATGTTGCCATGTTTTACATGTTGCTCTGGCTTGCCATATTGCTTAATTATCCTCTTAGCTCTAATGAGATGCACCCTGACTAATGGTGTAGTCACAAACAACATGTTGCTATAATTTGGGCCATCACTAAGATCTTCTTTATCACTACTCATCAAGGTAGTGCTTCAGAAGGCTGAAGGGCAATGTGCCTAAAAAAAGAAAATATTTAGGCACATTAGAACATCGCTGGAGGAGAGCAGTGCTCTGACTAGAGCTACGTTTGCATAGCTCGAAGTTCATGCCTCGAAGTTCTGCGGTGCAGGTGTCTGGCAGGAAGAGCTGGGTGACTCCTGGGAGGCCAAATTCTTCTGTGTTGCACTGCTGCAATCCCAGATGACCCAGAGTATTTGCAGAGAAGCAGCATCGATTGCTGAAGCAACCAACAATTTTTGTTTTCATTTTCTCCTGTCAAGCACTGTTAAGGTAAACAGGGCTATATAATGGAAAGTTCTCTGTCTCTGGTTTTAAAATGGGAAAAAGGGCCTCACAATAAGTGATTTCTTTTCTGAATATATAGTTTTTTCTATTTTTTTTTAATTAAAATTGTCAAAACTTAATTGAAGGTACAAAGACACTGGATTTTAATGAGCATGGGCTAGAGTTGGGATTACAGATCATAACCTACTGTGCAGTTGTTTTGCCAATGTCAATACTCCTGGTAGTCAGCAGGCAAAATTCCTTGCTCTCCTGTGATGGCTTACAATGTGAGCTCTGTCATCCAGTGTCATTGCCTCTCAGGAGATTACTGAATGATCCTTTCCAGCAAGGACTTATCCCAGCTCTCACAAAAACACTTCTGAGGCACAAGCTTTTGGCCTCCACCCTGGATTGGACTGCAGTATATGGGAGATATTTTCCAAGTGGCTTCAAGGGAAAGGCCTGTGCTCCTCTCTTCTCTCACCAGATCTTTGCCTGTGTTCATGAAGTCTTTATTTCAAGTCAAATTGAATGGAATGCTCAGCTAATGGAGAGATGGAGTGGGGTTTTTTTGTTTTGTTTTGGTTTTTGTTTTGTTTTTTTTTTAATGACATAGAACTGTCCCTTCCCCTAATGTTGTATAATAATGCATTTCCTGGCTGGTTGCATTTCTTGTAGATCTCAATGAGTGTCTTCAAGGATCTGAGCTGGGAGTTGGAAAATTAATCTTCTCTTTTTAGTGATTTCCCAACTTTCTCCTGTAAAAAAATGGATTTATCATGTGTCAAGAGGACAAATTCTATGGCAGCCTTGGTTTTAAAAAACATATTGGCCGCAGTGAGAAGTTCAAGAAGAGTTCAGATCCGGACCGAACTTTGAAGCTATTTCCTTTGTTGGTAATGGACTGAGGAAAATAAAAATAAAGAAAAACTGGCTCTGTTAAGGGAGCTCTGGATCTTTATCTGTACTTTGTGAGCCTGGTCTTTCCCTATGTAGCAGAGCTGTTTTTCTGGTACTCAGAATGATGTATTATGTATAGTATGGATATTTATATGTATTTTCACCTCCAGCTAACAATACCTGCTTGAATTTGTTAGGACTATTTTTAAAAAGTGCTGAAGGGAGGAAAATTGAGGAGGGCATTGAATAGTTGGATATGTTACTAAATATTTTACATTTAAAAGTTCTCTCTAACACAACTTTTCTGGTCTTGACTCTTCTTGTGAAGGAAGGGGCCTCTTCATTCTGAAGCAGGCAGAGGTGACTGGGGACCCCACATGCTCTCAGCTTCCAGTCAATAGTGCCCTCAGCCCTAATGTGTTTTACTCTGCCTCAAGACCTGACACCACTTGTCTGGCATCACAAATCACCATCAGCCTTTCTCCCCTCTTCCCATCTCTCTGGGTTTCACCTGTCAGTTCCCAGTTTTGATCCAGCTTCATTCACTGCAGGGTTACTTAGAAAGTGATAATCTTGGAGGTAAATTTAAGAAAACCAACAGATTTGTGCAGAACTGCTGGACTTCACTGTAGGGAATTTTTCTTTTTGGCAATGAAAGCTGGGGGTTTATACAGTGCTATCCTCTTTAAAAAGAACGTGATGACTTGGTGTGTGGGGCTTATGTCATGGACCTTCCAGTTGAATGATGATCAGAAGTTATATTTACATGTAAATTAAAGTCTGTCCTCTGTGAACATTCCAGTTGCCACTGCCTCTGAACTTCTCATCTATTTATCATTTGTGTGCACTGTGAGCACAGTGGGAGTTAGATACATGTTTACTGTCACAATGCTGCTTTTAAATTGGGCTGTGTAAATTGGCTGGAGATGCTTGCTTTTGTTTTGGGAGTCTCCAGACATGGTGGTTGGTGGCATTCTTGTGTGACTTGTGCACTTTGGTTTTTCAGGCAACAGCATGGGGTTCAGATGAAGACACTAGGAGGTCCTGTCAAAGTAAAGGGAAAACAGAGGTAAGTTTTGCTTTGTTTCAATGATGCTATGGGTAAATATATTTGCAACATGTGAAATCCACACAGAGAATGTCTGACACCAGTTCGAGCTTGCAAATTTGCAGCAGTTTAACTGTACTGCCACATGGGTATAAGCATCACCAAGCAAGCGACTTCAAAGGCCCCCTGTCCAAGTTATTACACTTGCTCTGCATGAAATTCAAAGGTGATTTCACTGCTGGAGAGGACACAATTTGTGACACATCAGGGAGCGGAGTGGTGGCAAGCCATGGGTAGCATCCTGCAGAGGGGTGTGAGGCCAGGCAGGTCTCACAGCAGTGAGACCTGGTCCTCAGCCCAGGTCCTCAGCAGTGAGCCACTGGCATTCAGCCACATGGGATTCAATGTTTGCTTGCAGTTGGAGTTCATAGTTGTATAATTCCCTGGAAGGTGAGAATTGAGTCTGCTTGCACACTGCAATCTGTTCAGGTTGAATATCACAGAGCTGCTTGGGAGGCAGGTGCACTTGGTTAAACTGCACTTTGAACTAAGAATTGCTTGAACTTGCACATGCTGTCCCAGAAGTTTGGAGTTTGCAGGCATTTCTGATCCAGCCACGAGGCCTTTCCACCCTTCTTCTGAGAAGCTAAAATGAAGGCATCTATCTAAAAGCAGGATTTTTTTTTTTATTTTTCAAATGTGATACTCGTGCACTTCAAAAATCTTCAGTCCTCAACTGAGAGGGTGTCCATTGTTTTTAATACAACTCTGCAAAGAGGTTTCAGACCAAACCAGAGAAGCTGGGCAAAAGATAAGACAGAATAAGCATAATCTTTGCTTAGACACAGACAATCAAGCAGAGAGTGATTGTGTGGCTGGGCCAAAATGCTGGAATCTGCCACATTCCAGTTTGCTGCTTTAAGCTCAGTGCCTGTGTCCATCCGTGTCCATCTGATCTTCCATAGACAATATTATTTTTGTATAATAAAGTTCATGTGATTACTGTATAAACCTGTATGTACACACACAAAAAAAAAGCTAGCTTGGTTTTTGCCAGATAGGCAACAATTTGCTACATGTAGCTGTGGAGAACAGGAGTATGGGTATCCTAGAGCATCTGTTAGAGTTTTAAGTAGAAACTACATTATGCAGGAAATCAACATAGCGGCAAAATGGGTTGGGATGGGCAAACACCAAACACGGCCAGCAATGAGAAGAAGTAGGACAAAATTGAAAAACACCAAAATCCAAGACATGAGGAATTTTTGAATTTGTGGTCTTTGCACTTTAGATGTGCAAATAAATGTTTTCCTCTTTTCTTCCATTGTAAAGTCTGTGAGATTTCAGTTGTGTCCTGTTGTTAATGAAGAATTTGTGTTTATAACCTAGAAATATTTTGTCAACCCCTGGATAAAGCCATATATGTGACTGAACAAATTCTAGGGTAATTTCAATCTTTCTTTGTTACTGTTATGCCAAAAGTAAGCTACAGTTTGAGTATCTTCTCTGCTGCTTTCTCACACTGCAAAGGATTTGCAAAAAAATGTCATGAGCATAATGCTCTGAACAGTTGAGTTTATGCTGGTTGTGACACAGAGTTTGAAATCATTTGGTGGGTGCAGTGACCATGAGTGAAGTTTGGAGGAATGGTAGTCAAGCAGACTGTTAGGCACTTCTTGACATAAAATTAATGGCAAACAAAGGTGTTGACTAAGACTCTGTCAAGAAGACAAGAAGCTACAAAGGCAGAAGGATTCTGCAGTAGCTAAGTAAACACTGATCTCCCAGGTCTGTATCCACACTGCCCTGTGTGTCCACAGCTGAGTCCCCTATACATTCATTGTTAGTTATACTGCAGAGAAATGACTCAGCACCAGCTCAAAAAGATCAAGTTCAGTCTAGGCAGCTGATGAAGTGCTCTACTCCAGCTAAGTCCAGATCTGACCCAGGATCTCTGCCCTTGGCTGGGTAAATGCAGCAGGCGAGGACAGCACTATGGTGAACACTTCTGATTCTGCTGTGCAATCGTGGTACAAGGTGCAGAGCTCTGTCTGCCTCAAACTTGATTAATGGCAAGTTTCTACCCAGCACAGATGATTTGATGATAAATGTGTTATGGATTGTTAGCACTTAGATATGTGGTGATAGAGGCTAGAAATAAGGAGAACCTTTGGATCTTACATAAATTCACAGTGTAGTTTCCCAAAGTTATACGACTGTTACATTTTCCTTGCCCATTTAATAAAGTATGTATTTTAGGTGAAGCTTTCAAAACTGTCTCATGTATTAAAATGCCTTTTTTATTGTGCCTGTTAAGTATCCTTCCTGCTGCTTAGAAATTCTCTTCCTAAAATGCACAGAGCTGTACCCTAAGAAAAATAAGGAGCGCAAGAATAAAAGCCACAAAATGCACATCACAGAAGTGTAATTATTATGATGTAATAGTTACTTCCCATTTGAGTACCTATTGTCTATAGAAGAGGCAGATGAAAAATCTGGGTCTTAGATATGAGGTTGGAAGGTACCATTTTTTCTGACACCTCTGGCCATGAATTTCACTTGCTTGTTCCTAAACTGAGCTCTGTGCCCGAGTCCATCTGCTGTACCTTTTTGAAAAAGATGGAAAGTTTTGCACTGAGGGCCTGAAGAAAATGTGCTCCCTGTGCTTTGCTGGATTGTTCTAATGGCAAATTACTGGATTGTTCTAATGGCAAAATTCCCTGGTAACATGTACTTTATTTTTTATTTGGATCTGGCTTCAGTTTTGAGTTTCATTTGGTTTCATTTTGCCCTTCTCTGCTAGATTAAAGAGCCCTTTAGTTACCAATATTTATTTTTTACAGAGGCACTTATATGCTCTTTGCAATGCAGTACTTTGGCTTTTTGATAAAGTAAAAAGATGAGTTTTCCAAGCCTCTTTCTCTAAGTCATTTTTCTACTGCCCTTGAATACTTTTTGTCTGTTTTCTGCACACTCCAATTTTTTACCTGTATTCCCTTGTTAATCTCTCTAATGCCTAAGTGTGATTAAAACAGCCTTCCACCCTTCTCAGTTCATATACATGGCAGTTTTGTAAGCTCCTCTGCCACAGGAGATCATGCAGAATTGCCTGGCCACTGTGACCACTAAATCCTTCCACAGTTACTACTCTTGGGATGTAATCTCCATGCTTATACATAAAGCCCTTTTGTTCCTCTTTCTTTAATGTATAGTATCTTTAAAAAATGGAAGTTTTTGGTTAAGTCCAGCTCAGCAATCATCCTGGCATATCTCTCTCTCTCTCTCTCTCTCTCTCTCTCTCTCTATATATATATATATATATATGTATGTATGTATGTATGTATATATACACACGGTGAGGCATTGGCCTCACTGATAGTTGCAACTTTTACCATCTTTAGGTTAAATGTTTGTTAAGAAAAATGTTGATACTGAGCTAGTACTACCCCAGCTGGGGCTCCACTAGGACAGCAAGTTTATGAGTGATTTCACTTTGAGGATTTTTTTCCTCACAGTAATTTATCAGATTTTAATCACTTAGTGTACAAGTTCCTGAACCTGATTTTAAAATTAACTCTCTGCAATAGATCATGCAGTATTAAAACAAACACCTCAGAAACGTCTTTTTCATTGATGTTATTTTTTATCAACTAAAACATGTGATTTCCTCAAAGAAGTGTACATGCTTTGCTTGTCATGTCTCTGGAGAGCCATGCTGGCTTCCACCAGTAATCATTCTTTTTTTTTTTTTTTTTTTCAGCATTTATAAAGTGTAACATGATCAATATCTTTAAACTGTCCCCTGGAAAACATCCACATTACTGAGACAGTGCAGAGAACAAAGTCAGTGTTGTGTTGCCTTTCTTTGTGTCTTCCAAAATGAAATCATCCAGAGGTTGTAGTTAAAATGAATGATGGATAGAGCAGAAGGGGAAGAGATGTATTTAATTTCATTAGGAGTTGCTCAGTTCCTAGTTTGTAATTGGTTTGTCTCTTCATAACAGTTGCCATCGACCACATCTAAGGAATTTTGCCTAACATGGAAAATTGTGGCTTTTTCAACATTAGAACTTTGGTCTTTCTTTTGTCTAAGCATCAAATTATTTGTTAATGTTCCAAAAGCAGCACACCATCATTTTAAACTCTGTAAAGAAACCATTTGTGAAAATGACAGTGAAAAATGGCAGCTCTTCTGTTCTCCCCTAAGAGGTTTGTGTAGCCAGGAGCAAGATGATGTACTAATAACACTTCTGGAGCAAGAAGTGAGATTAATATCTGATAGGCATCCAGCTGGGTTTTCCCACTGCATTGCCAGTATAGCTCCTTCCTTTTTTTCATATGGTGTCCTGTTGCTGTGGATGCACAATGTTACAGGGAAATCCTAGCCCAAGGCTTCAGCCCAGTGGAATGGGATTGGTGCATGGAAATTGCTGAGCTAAAGGAGAAATGAGCTATTTCAGGCCTTCCAGTGGCTATGTGTCACACAGAGGATGCTTATCTGCTTATCTGGTGGAACTGGGAAACTCCACATCATTTAAGAATAATAGGCATCCAGGTAGGAGAGGCACCATGGAAATCCCTGGGGAAACAGAAATAGCTCGGAGGTCATCAATTATTTTTATCCCCTTTGTAACTGTTCCTAGAGACCTGAACCTACATTCCTATTACTTCTGCTAAGCTATCAATGCAGAATCAGCCCCCAAATAAATTTGATCAGAAATCTATTACAGAACATCTGGCTAGAAAAATCATTAGCAATTCTCTTTGCTATCTGTTCCACTCAGAGGAGAAGGGTAGTTTCGCTGGGGCCTTGGCTTAAACTGAGTAACAGACTTGCTTGTCCAAAGAAGTAAATACAGATATTTGAGAGTGTATCAATAGCAGTGCTCAAGAACCAAGCTGGGTCTTAATTATTTTTTAATAAATTGGTATAAACTGCAGCAGATAAAGTAAATGTTTGCTGCACTCTAAAATGTCACAGAAGGGGTAACTTGGAGTTCTGCTGGCTGATTCTCTGAACTCCAGGTTGTGCTCCAGGAGCCTGTGTTTCTCTACTGAGCATGGCAGACTGTCTCCAGGGAAAAAAAAAGCTCTTTTTCTCATACAGTGTACAACTGTAAAATATATCAGTATGTGATGAAATAGTGTTTAACCAATGATTAAAAAGGAAATCTCTGACAACACAGCTTGGGCAGTTTATTTAAACTAGAAATCCATTAAAGTAGTGCCTATAGATAGCTATGCTTTCAAAGAAAACTGCATCTGTACAATGAGATTAGGGTTTTTAACATTTTAGAACTCTGGTGTTAAGAGATGACAGAATAAACAACTAAGAAGCATCTACATCTGGTTTATTTGCAGCAACCTGAAACTTTTTGAATTTTACCTCAAATGGAAGCTGCAGAAGGTCAGCCCCTCCATTTGCTGATCTGTCCACATGAATGAAGACAGTAACAGGGCACCACTCTTGCTTCTCAGGTTTGAATTGTGCTCTCAAAACAACCTGATGTCTCTGTGAGCTAGAAAGAGACCTGGTCCTGTCCACAGTCATGGACATACAGCATTCACAGACAGTGCATGAAAAGTAATTTTAAATGCTACAAAAAATTAAATAAATGAGAGTAGGCTTAAAATTAGGAGGTGGCAGGAAGGGGCTTCAGTGCAGTTGATTCTGACTGTGAGATCCTGTGGCCTGTAGTGTTGAGCATTAGCAGTTATAACCTCTTTCTTTCTAGGAAAACAAGGGTCATTAGACTGGAGAAAAGTGATACCTTCTAAATGTATGGCCCTATATCAATAGAGGGATGAGTACCAGGTAATTTTGGGGAAGGAGTAAGAACCTCAAAGTATGTAACATGCAATTCATAGGAAAATCAGAAATATGCTTAATTCTTTGGCAGTGAGTCACAGATTTTTATCAGCTCTGCCATATATTTAATAATAATCCTAACTAATATAACTAAGTTTTTCTTATTAACCATATAAGTCTTCCTCCTTTATTTAAAACTTTAATCTGTTGATCCCTGTAATATCTTCTGGTGATGAGATTTGCAGACTGATCATACACAGATTTAACTGTCTGCTCCATAATGTGAGGGCAGGATCCAAATATTGTCTTGTCTGGACAGAGGTGGGTTCAAACTTGCCAAATTTTCTGCTTATATTACAGCCCATCTGATTTTTGCTTCCTGTGTGCCTAGAGTTTTCCAGCCACATGGAAGAAACTGCATTAAATAGCTCCTATTTTCTGTAGGGGCTTGTGAGATCATTTTACTAACAAGTTGCCTCAGCTATGACTTGCTGCAGAGAGCACTGTACTGAATGACTTTTCAGAGCAAATCCAAGCTGGTTTAAAGAACACAGAAAGGAGGCTGTTCCTTACTATTTATTTTGAGAATGGGGTAGTAAGAGGATCTAATTAAATTTCCCAGAAACTGTCTTGAGAAATACCCTGCAAGATGGAGCATTTAAGTGGTTTTGTTTCTTTGCTTTTGTTGGAGGCTTCATAGACTGATGTAACTGGCCATGGGTACAGCAATAAGAAACACGAGGTGAGCACTGTACTCTGCTTTGGGCCAGGCAGGTTGGAGAGATGTGGTCTGGTAGTTGGAACTTTGCGTGTGTCCTCTAACCCAGCGCATTTAGCACCTGCATTGTTTGGATTCCCCCAGCTGAGAGAGCAGGGCAGGCAATGTGCATCTGTTTCAGAACATTACTTTAAATGTCTAAATTGCTTTGAGACCAGTGCATGAAATGAGCATATTATCACTGCTCTTCCTCCAGGAGCATGGAGTGCTGCTACCATCATCAGTAAGGCAGGTCTAGGGAAAATGCCTGCTCAGTTAACTCATAGGAGCAACTACAGGTGGACATGGCCCACACCTAGCAGCATTATTTTTAAGCAGTAAAAATGGAGTAAAATTGTGCAACAGATTAATCACTGCCAGTAGTCTGCAGCACGTGACCTTCCACAGAAATTCTTTTTGTGTGCTATCTTCTCAGCTGGGAAGATTTTATAGACATTGAAGTTTCTTAATCTGTAATTCAACTCTGTGCAAATAAAGGAAATTCTCCAAATTAGGACTTTAGATTTTTTGCTGGACAGTGTTTTAGTTAGGAATACATTGTAGTATCTAGGCAGGAAAGGGTCCAGCAACTGGTCTTAGCTGTTTTAGGTCAGAAGCTGTGCTCAGACCTTGCACAAAACAGAGAATGGTGGCAGTGGAGGGGGAGCAGGTGGGTACTCTCTTGTGTGAAATTTGAGTACAGAACTGCATTCTAGGTTAGATGGCAAATCAGTCATATTCTGAAAACAACACTCTGTTGGGAGACGACCTAATACTTTTTTTTAACAGCATTTGTTCAAGAATTTTTAGTACTTTGCAATCAAATATATAGTGGTCCTAAAATTATGTGGGATTGAATAACTGTACTCTACAGAAAGTGGAATGACTTAACCCAGTCATGAAATGCAGACATCTCCAGGGCAGGAAGGAGCTGACAGGGCTCCCAGCACCATGCAGCAATGACAGGAGAGGGCAGAGAGGATGGCAAGCCCTTTGTCTTGTTAAAGGAAGCAATGAGACCACTATTCTCAATACACAGCAGGTGGGACAGCACTTCTCAAGGTCCTGTTTGATAGACTGATGCACAGCCACCATGACTGATCTGCTTCTGAAATAAAAAGGGTTGACCCAGCTATGAACCTAAGCTCTCATTTTTAGGTGCCGGCCATTGGATATCTGATTCCTGCTGCCCCTCAAGACTGGCAGCAGTGGTCTGTGGCACTCAGTAGCCTCTTCCCAGATTGGGCAAGTGCTCCTAGGCTGGCTCTGGAGTGGACTCTGTGCCATTCAAAAGCAAGGATCACATATCATGTCCATGCAGTTGCCATCTGTGGCTAACACTGGCAGGTTTCCTGTTGGATCCTTTCTGTACAGCAAATGAAATAAGATAGTGTGTAATCCAGCTAAGCAAGCTGGATTACATCCTTTCCAGATGATAGGGGGTGTTTTTACACTGCTGAGTCTTGCAAATGAAGTCTTCAGGGAAATGATCAACAGCATGGAGTGCTGTGAGACGGGAGAATGATTGCTGCTTACAGGAGGGAGAAGTGGTGTCTGCAGCTGTAGGCTCAACTTAGTGGCAAATGATGATCTATTGGAGGGAAGAAAGCAAAGCAGCCTGGGTAACCCAGCTGAGGTTGCTGTTTTTTAACAAGTTTCCTTTTCTTTTTATGGTATAACACAATAGAATTTCTTCCCTTGGAGCCCAGTGGGTGCCAGTCATTGCTCATATCCTCTCCTCTGAGGTGGCCCAGGGCCTGGGGCAGGCAGGCTGCTGCACATGGCTCATTGGGGCTCTTTGGGTGATCCTTGGGGCAGGTGGCTCTGCAGCTTCTTACACTGCCTCTGGGAATTGCATGCTAGTCTCTTACCTCCCTTTTCCTGTGTGTACTGTTAGAAAGCTCCTGATTTATATGGCCTCCTTCACCCCCACTACTTAACTCCAGGAGATGTTCAGTTAGCCTGATTTGCACTCCACAGGTCTCTGGATATGAGGCTGTGGGAAGAAAGAGAGACCATGGCTCTCTCTAACAACATGAAGATGATTTTCTGAACAAAAAGGCAACTGCAGCCTTGTGCTGCCACCCCAGCACAGCATGGGACAGCAGGACCCCCACACCTTTGGGGACTGGCATGTGGAGGGAGTTGCCTATTGGTACCAGCGAGTGGTTGAGCAACTGAGACTGAGAACTTGCTATTTCTCACTGGCCTGACCTGAAAGAAAAAATCCTTCTACTATGGAAAATCCTGAGCACACAATCCTCTGGGAGGCAGGAAATAACAGCCTGTTCAAGCATGAGATTCTCTGACCAGCCTGGTCTATTAAGGAGAAGTTCCTGCTGTTTTCCTGCTGGCATTGGTTTGAATTATAGTGCAGACAGACCTGCTGTCCTTCACTGGAGTTGGTGTCTGGGTAATGTTTTCAAAGCCGCAGCATTACTGGGAAAATAGGTCAGAAGTATCATTGTGGAAAGAGAGAAAAATTCTCCTTCAATCTAAGCAGAGCACAGAAAGAGGCACTTGTAGCTATGACAAAATTGACCTGATGGATAACATCCTACCCCAGGACTGTGCAGGGCTATGGTTAGAGAAATAACCAGCAAACTGGATATGCTCACCTAGACTGCTGGCTCCCTACAGCTGTGCACTGCTTGAAGCAACAAACCTCAGCCCAAGTTAGAGCTAAAGAAGGTGCATTCCTGCTGCAACACAGGTATTTTTAATGTAATAATATTTTCAAAAATCCTTTGTCTTGTGTCCCTATAGGAAGAGTGCCAGAACTATGTCCGAGTGCTGATTGTTTATGGCAAGAAGGTTTTTACCTGTGGTACCAACGCCTTTTCGCCAGTGTGTTCCAGTCGACAGGTCTGTTCTGCCTCTTCTACAGTGATGGAGAGGGTTGTATACATGATCTGGGGAAGGACAGTCATTTGTCAGGCTGTCATGGCTGCACAAAATATGTTCTATATGTAGCTGACTGAAATTATGTTGGTTTTCTTCTTTGGGCTGCTTTGGGGCAATGACTGTGTCTGCAGTTGGGGAACAAAAAGTTCATGTTATGGGTGAGTTTGGTCTGGACAAAGTGCTGCTCATGTAAACCTTGGGTATGGCACTGAAAATGGGGAATATAGACAAGCTTAGCTGTGAGTACCTCCTGAACTGAATACTTTAAAGTTTCTTTAAAATAAATGGCAAAACTCCCTTTGGGTTCAAGGGAGGCAGGAGCAGGTCCAGAGAAATGTTTATTTGTATGTTTTTTTTAAGGCAAATATGTATTCAGGAGGTGTCTATAGAAGATTAGAAACCTGTGCTTGCACCAGGAGCAGCTGATTACATCAAGTGGGTTTGGGCTTTATTGGCTGGGGAATCACCCTTTATACAAAGCAGTAGGATCAGTGAGGCTCAGACACCACTTCTTACATTGGCAAATGTTGGCTGTAAAGATTAATTTTCAGTCATCACTAAGATTATATTCTCCTAGCTACCTGATTTTTAAAAATCAGGGATTTGCTCATAGGTAATCATGGGCAAACCAAATTCTTTATACCATTAAGAAAGTCAGATGCTCTTTAAATTTTCTTCTCTCTCCTTTTAAATACAGGTAGGAAATCTCAGCAAAATCATTGACAGAATTAATGGAGTGGCTCGGTGCCCATACGACCCTCGGCATAACTCGACAGCTGTGATTACATCACGAGGAGAGCTCTATGCTGCAACTGTGATTGATTTTTCTGGACGGGATCCTGCTATTTACCGCAGCCTTGGAAATGTTCCCCCACTTAGGACAGCACAATACAACTCCAAATGGCTCAATGGTAAAGTCATGTGGGTCACATCTGAGCAAGAGATGTATTAAAGTCAGCTTGACAGGCTTGTAAATCTTTCTCTCTCTTTTCATATTGAGATCCAGAGTTATGATGGGAAACGGCTTCCGGAGCAATAATCAATGCAGCTTAGAAGACATTTAAAAAGAGCCTGGAATTATTTCAGAAAAGTTGATTTAGAATATAGAAAGTGGGTCTTACAGGCTACTTAACATATATATGGGTCTCTGTCTTGTGAGATGACCAAATACATCATTTTAACAAGAAAACCACTCAAAGATTTGAACAACTTAAAGCATCATATTGTTGACCCAGTTCTGCAGAGTGATAGGCACTCTTTACTTCCCCTGACTCAGCTGAAGATGCCTGGTTTCAGTGCAAGATCACTCCAAAATGAGAAATTTCATAGCACGTTATGTTCCATGTGAGTCCATGCTGGTGTGGATTTATAGTTATTAAAAAAAGCTCTTACCCCAGTGTGATAATACTGTGCATCAAGCCAGCTGTAGAATTTCAACCAGCAATCCCTGCACTGAGTCCACACCTTCCAACTGGGGCAAAGCACTTCTAGTCTGAGTAGACTGCAGTGATGGAGACCCCAATATTCCACCTATCTCCTTTTACCCAGGTAAATTGACCAAATATTTGAAATCTTTCTATTAGATTTCAGGACCTTTCAATTAAAGATAAGGGCAGTGGGACTGTGTATTCTCTGGAGCTTAATAAGTCTGAGCTAGGCTTCTGCAGGCATCCTGAAGTCAGTATGGAGACCTGGAATGTAAGGAAAAGGATGTCATCAGGAAAGACTGTGAATTAGGACCAAGAAGCATCATAGCCCATATACACTCATTGGAAACGTGACCCTCTTGTCTGTGCATGAATGCAAGATTCAGAAGGAAGCCACATTGGAACAGGGGAGTTTAAGGAAGACAAACAGTAACTGAATTTCTTGTATGTGACTAGAAAAACTAATGTGACTCTTGGATTTATAACCTTGTGCAGCATTGGTGACATTGGAGTAATTTTGTCCTGTTCTGGCCACTTTTCAACAAGAAACAGAAAACCTGAAGGTGATTCAGAGAAGAGCCATTCAGTGATTTGAAACTTGGAAAGCCTGCCTCACAGTGAGAGCCTTAAGGAGCTCAATTTATTTATCTTTCAGAAAAGGAGATAAAAGGTGTTTTGTTCATGATATGGAAGTACTTACATCAAGAGAAGATTTTGGAAAGGATAAAGTTCTTTAATCTAGCAGTCAAGTCATGACAAGAACCTGTGATTGGAAGCTGAAACCAGATAATGTCAAATGGGAAAAGAAGCACAGGCTGCAGCTGGGTCAGTCTTTAGTGATTTGAACAAGTCACTGAGGAAAGTGATGGATGTAAAGCCAGGTGACATTGTCCACTAATATCAGATCTTCTTCAAAAGATGTGGTCTAATTCTCCTGTTAGTTACAGGATCTGATGGTGGAATTACAGGGTGAAATTCTCTGGCTTGTGTTAGACAGAAGGTCAGATTGGAGTTCACAATGGTCCCTTTAAGGTTCATGGTTAGTTTGAAGGAGAAAGTTTGACAGGAGATGATTTGCAATGCCTTCCCCTCTGTACCATCATCTGCCTCCCAAACTTGCCTTGCAGCAGCAGTGGGCTGCCTTTCTCTGTTCTCCTTTCACTCCTGGGCTGCAGCTTTAAAGGAATCCTGTCCTTCCCTTTATTCTTCTTCCTTTGAGCACTACTCAGAAATGAACATTGTAAAAACACCCTGTAAAACCAACAGGTTTGTTTGTCTGGTCAAATATTATTCATTGGCCAAACTTTTCTTTTTACTGAAGAAACTTTTAGGATAAAAGACTGTACACATTAAAACTTTGTTATATCCCCAATTAAAATATTAATTACTAAACCTACTAAATTCAAGGTTCTTTTCAATTCTTGTGAAAATAATACCAAAAATGTTAGGAGAAAAAGCATTAAGGAGAGCACATTTCACTGCTGTCAGTCTCTGGCATGATTTTGTTTTATGGACATAAGATAATCTTTTGTGCCTAGAAACTGGAAAGGTTTGATGATAAAAGCCAGATGTGACAGTGCTGGGAGAGTAGCTTGAATGTTTCAGTGCAGCTGTCTGGGGAATCGGGCGGATGCACGCAGCATATTTAACACATCATAAGGTCCACTTCAAAAGTGAACAGGTGAAGCAGCCCAATGGGAAGGCTTTCTCTTGTAAAATGAGTATAGGTACAGAGAATAGTCATGCATATGCAAAGTGTTGAACTCTGCTTTCACTGAAATCAGTAGCAGCTTTGCCAATAAAGTGGAGAAACAATGGGGCCTTTCCAAGATCTGAAAAAAGGTACTAGAGCTATATCCTCATATATCATTATTCCCATCTACTGTTTTTATGTCCTCTGCTGACTCCAAGCTCCCTGTAGTCCCAACTTTGACAGGCTGCACAAATAGAGCTGGCAGTGCAATGCATTGAGCAAGTCAGTGAGCATAGATTGATTTCTGACCTATATAAATCTCTTCAAATGTTTGTTTTTCAGAGCCTAACTTTATTGCTGCCTATGACATCGGCTTGTTCACCTACTTCTTCTTCCGTGAGAACGCGGTGGAACATGACTGTGGGAAAACAGTGTATTCTCGTGTGGCAAGGGTTTGCAAAAATGATATTGGAGGGAGGTTTTTGCTGGAGGACACATGGACAACTTTCATGAAGGCCAGACTGAACTGCTCCCGTGCTGGAGAAATCCCTTTCTATTACAATGAATTGCAAAGCACCTTCTACCTTCCCGAGCAAGATCTGATCTATGGTGTCTTCACCACTAATGTGTAAGTTGCATTGGCTATACTGCCCTTCCTCTATCCCCAGCAGTCTGAGACTGACAAAGTATTGATTTCTTAGACAGTCTGAGCAATCATTTATGAAAGATCATTTGGCAAACATGAGAGAATAGATAGATCTGTGTTATCCATCATGACAACATACCCTTAAGACAGTGTTTTTAATCCATGGTTCACAGATTCCATAAAAGGTGACTGTGCAGTTTTAGGGTAACTTAATTTGATACAAACCTGAGCATTGATAGACTTCAGACTTTTTGTAGGGACAGTCCCACTTGTGTAGTTTAGAGAAATTATCTAAAAATGACCCAACAGAAACACATTAATTTCCAGCCAGGCTAATTGCCTGGACAATCTGACACATTTGTGTGAACACTTGAGCTGGCCCATGAGATGGACAGGTGCACACACTTGGGAGAGAAGGGCTGGAAGGAGAATGAGGCACATGGGATCACAACAGCCTAGATTGAAAACAACATCTATTGCAGTTGAACAACACTGTAATAGCAAGGTCATGAGGGCCACAAGGCATTTAGCATTTCCAAGGTGGGGTGGGGGGGCTTTACCTCTGCCAGACTGTTTGAGGTCCACAAATCAAAAGCAGCGATGGAACTCTGAGGGGAAGGTATGATTTCTGATACTTCATAATCACCTCTTCTTGGCTTGAAATTATTGAAATATTGAAAAAACTTGTAATTGGAATGATTTAGTGTAGCTGTGAAAGCAGAAGGAGAAGAGGAGTTAATTAAAAAATATATTAAAAAACTCGTATATTTTTAAGTCAGGAAAGCTCAAATAACGTTTTCTCTGACGCCTAAGGCTAGGACGATAAGTTTCAAGCTATAACCAGTCTGCATGGTATTGAGTTTCAATAATACATGTTCTCCAGGGAGATGTTAGCCTGACGTGTAAACTAGGGAATAAAAATCTGAGTAGTTACTCCATATGGCAAATGCTCAAAGTGCCTTCCTTGTGCTGGGCAGCCAACTTGTTTGGGGTTTTTGTGTGCAGTGCTGTCCAAAATGAATAAGGGCCTGTTGCCAGGGAGCCCACAGAAAACCAAAGCAGTGAAGCCCCACTGAAGTACAAACCCTCCTGTTTTAATGTGTCACCTGCTGGTGTGACAGGGCTTGAACTTCAGCCCTTGAAGTCACAAATCATCAGCCCCAACTTCTTGAGCTAAAGCGCTGTTGGGAGCCTCACTGTGAGTCAACAGAGCCTGAATGTTCTTCCCCCTCCGTAAATTCCAAGAAACAGGTACATGTTTGGCCACCTTCATCCCTCTTCCATGTTTTGTTTCTGTTCCACCATTGCCAATGTCAGTCAAAAGTGAGCCAGCAGAGAGGCAACTAGAAAAAATAAACATGATTGAGCACTGCACCTTGATTGTGGGCTAGGGGAAGATCTGTCCTCAGATTGAAAGGCACATGAGTCATTCTTTAAAAACATTTAGAGGGTATTAGCCAAACTTCCTGAACATTAAAAGGAAATCTGGCTACTGCTTTGGGCATTTGAGCTGACCCTTTTTTTTTTTTTTTTTTTGCAGTTGGAGAGGATTTCTGTGCCCATAGTGATAATGTTTTATCTATCCATTTTTCCATTCATCCAGCCAAGAATGGAAGTTGAAAATGAGAAAACTATTAATAACTGTATTGGTGACGTTTTTGGACAATCAAGGGGGAGCCATAGACTAGCTTTGGCTAGGACAGTTCTCTTCTGCTGTGTCCATCTCCTAAGTTTAATATGAGATGTGATGAGTGTTACCTGTCTCCTCAGGGTGCACTTGAGCATTCTTTGTACATCTGGGATGTAGGATCTCTCTTGTATCTTCTGAAGATAATATAATATGCAACATTTGTGTAATTGAAGAAATTAGTAATTGATAACAGCTGAAGTTAGATCAAATAGCATTTTGGGTCTACAACATAGTGTTCTTTTAAAAGTTCAAAGAGAAAATGTTCCAATTTGTCATCCAACTAGAGAAATAATGGTAATTATTCTTTTAACTTTCCCTGGGACTTATATCATGCTACATGAGCTCTGCATACCAAAGAGGGTTAATTTATGCACCAGTCTGAGTTTCTTTGTGATAAAATGCCAATGCAACACAAAACTATGATTTTTTTGTTGCTGTTGTTTACAGGTATTTTTTACTTTGGAAGGTTCATGTTTAATGAATTTAGGGTCATCTTATAACAAAGGGGAATTAGTGGTTGTGATAACACCCATGTATAGATTTATTGCTTCATGTTATGTTATACCCAGCTGAATCAGTGGGAAAGAGAACTTTTGGGGGAAGCTGCTGATGAAATATTTAAGATGTTTTTATTAAAATTTTCTGGGAGGCAATAGAGACAATGTTAAAACCTCTTTGAACTTAACCCATTCTTTAAACCAGCTAGTTAGTCACAGGAGGTAGGAGGTGGGAATAAAGGAAGTTGCACTTCACACCAAAACACAGCGGCCAGCTGCACCAGTTGATCTCACTGGCTTGAGACTGGGATCAAACTTTTCATAATGAGGGATGGGAAATGGGCCAGGCCACAGATGAAAAAGAAAATGGTCCACAGATTTAATGGAAAACCTCTTTCCTTTCTCCTTTCCAGCAAAGAGAAATTACTAAACTATGAAGTCCAGGGCCTTAAAAATATTCTTTTTTTTTTTTTTCTTCTAAGTATTTTCATTAGACTAGTGGAATTTTATTCTTTCTTTTCCTTTTTCATTTTCTCCCTCATTGTCTTTTTTTTCCTGTGTGCGCCTCAAGGCATTTACTTGTCATCCATCATTAGGTTTGTCTTAAAAGCTGCTGTCTGTGAGCATGCACTGCATCAGCAGTGTTCAGACAAAAGTGGAGAAAGGTTTGCCTGGCATTGCTTTGACATGTTCAAAGTGAGCTACTCCATCATTCTGGGGATGCAAGGGGCAGGGGGGAGCAGAGAATGGGAAGGCAAAGCAGGAAGTTCTTCCTGATGTTGTATTGCTAGGAAGAAATATGCTGTGAAAGAATCTGTTCTTCTGCTTTCCAGCCTGCAATGGTGAAGAAAGGCTTTTTTTGTGTGTGCAAGAGAGTGTAATTATTGGTTTAGTTAAAAAAAAAAAAACCAACAAAAAAGTGTTCTTTTCAGGGAATTCAAATTGCCTTAATTAGCAGAAAGATTCATACAGCAGGGCTTGGGTTATTTAAAAGGCACCGTGATGAATCAGTCTCTCATGCTGGCCCTATTTTTAGTTTTATTTTGATAACTTTTTTTTCTAAACCTTGTAGTTTTCCTAAAAAAAAAAAAAAAAAAAAAAATTGGGGAGGAGGGGAAGGAAGAACTGGGAGTCATCACTTATCAAATGTCCCTCTGAGGTCACCATCCAAGTGCCCTCCAATCCCCTTGAGGCAGGAGGAGATGAGCTGGCTCAGGACCCTGCAGAAATGGTCCTTCAGGACTGAAATGGAACAGCAAAGGCCAACTGATCTGTGTGCAGTGTGACTGGACAGCCCAGCGTCCTTAAAACACACTCCTTTCCAAAGAGTCCTTCCCACAGCAGCATTTCCCTCACCGTGCTGTGCCTCCCCTGGCTGAGCGTGCTTGAACGAGCTGCCCCAGACAGATCCTGTTCCCACCTGGGAACAGACAGAAGTGAACTGTGGTCATTGAAAACAGAGCTTTTCATGAATTAGCAAGACCTTTTTGCATGCTGAGCTGCTGTCAGAACCAGCTGATTTGTCACTGTCACCTTTTCCCTTCCACTGCATGTATATAAATATAATACTAGGTGATATATTTTATAGCTGAAGATTTCAGGAACCTGTAGAAACAGAATTTCACCTTGAGAAACAACAAGAGATTAAAAATTATCTTGTTCGTAAACAATAAAGGTAGATGGGTTGTGAAAAAAATAAAAGTAAAACCAGACACAAATAATCCATGCAAATTAAACTGTATTCACCTTCCTTGTGAGAACTGCTTCCATGGCCCTTAAATCTCTGACATTTTAAAACCAAACTTTAAATTCATCCTCAAAATTGTCACACAAGTCATCTACATTTTACAGTTTATTTATTTATTTATTTTTACTCCCTGTGATATTGGTATCACTGTACATCTACCTAGCAATTTACATGTATTTTATTTGAGTGGAGTTTGATGTCTGTTATGATGAAAATGTCAATGTTCTAATGATTAAATTGATTTTTTTTCCCCCTCCCCTTTTCCAGAAACAGCATAGCTGCCTCAGCAGTATGTGCCTTCAATCTGAGTGCCATTACTCAGGCATTTAATGGTCCCTTCCGCTACCAAGAAAACCCAAGATCAGCCTGGCTGCCAACATTAAACCCCATCCCCAATTTCCAGGTATTGCTGTTGCCCTTCAGTTTACTGCAGTCCCTTTGATGTTCTGTAACTTCAGTGCATTGATTTGTGTAGGGCTTATTTTTTTCAGGTAGACCCACGGTACAGATAAATTGTTTTTCTCCACATTTATGAGTGTTTTAGTCTGTGGAACTCCTTGCCAAAGAATTCATGGCAAAAATTGAATGGTTTAAGGAATAATAAGAATGTTCTGGGTTTTTTATAATAATGAATTCTTTAAATCTCTGTTGCGCTTATCACTGACACATATATTCTGAGGATGTGATTGTCACAAGAGGACATAAGGCATGTCCCTACTAGAAGTGGGAAGGACTGAAAGCTGAAGCTGGAAAAAGTCAAACTAGAATGGAGACAATCTATTTTTTTAAAACAAGAAAGGTAATTAACCACTGTGACTCTGCAAGGAAGTGATGAATTTTCCATCACTTGATAGGGCCCCTAAGGCTACCAGTGCTTCAGTGGAAGATGGATGACTTTCTAACACATGGTAGCTCAGCCAGAAGCCATGGACATATTGCCACAGTAACTGGTGGAAGGGGACACACAAGGATTGTCACATGGGTTCCTTCTCCTTTTAAATATCTTTGAGTTTATGGATGAGCAACTTTCCAGGATTATCAGTTAAAGCACTTTTGAAAATTATAAAACAGCTTCAGTTGCTTTTTCACCAGATCCAGTCAGTGTGGGGCAGAGTATGTGTATGACAGCCCCGACAAACCTGAGTCTTCTGAAGCATGAGCCCATTTCACAGCTCAGCCTCTTCCCAGGAGGGGAATCCTGGGGAGGATGGACTTGTCTTCATGTCCTTGCTTCCCCATGGCAAATCCTTTCAGCCTGATTTTCTTAATCTGGCTCTCCTTTATTATGGCAAATGTGCTGAGGCTGCCTGCAAGTGCCATCTGCCTCCAAACTGGTGATGTCAAGGACCTTCTAAAAAGAACTCTACAGTTGCCTGAAATCACAGCAAGAGCAGATGGGAGACAGGTCTCTGCTGCAGGCAGGAACAGCCTTGTCTTCCTGCTGAGGAACCTAATTTCTTCTCCTGCATTCCCTCTTGGCACCTGACTGAGGGCTCCTGCCCATACGAGGTGGGACAGGCTTGGCTTCTTGATCACCCTCTCAGCTTGCTGCACTCAAAACCAAGAAACAAAGCCCTGCTGAAGGTCTAGCCATGCCAAACATAGCCAGGTTTTTTTTTGTTGTTCTTCTTGGGTTTGTTTGTTTGTTTGTTTGTTTGTTTGTTTAATTTAAAGGGAATATTAAGGCAAATTGAGAATCAAGGACTTTCTGTCCCTTGCTAGGCTAACCCAGAAGGAATAGTAAAGGACTTTGGAAGGCATTTCCATGTAGAGAAAAGTATCAGATAAAATGTGGAGTGTAAAGATTGCAGCAGCAAGATGAAAGAAAAGGCTCAGAGGAAAATAAGGAAAGGAAAAAGAGGTATGTGGTAGACAAAAGGAAGATTGCAAAAAGAGATTAAGATGTTTTTCAAGTACAGAAGGAACAAGAGGTCAGTGAGGAGCCTTAAGGAGATGACAAGGGTAATTTAGTGACAGAAGAGGCAGATATTGCGAAAACATTAAATTAATTTTTGTGCCTCTGTGTTCACAAAGAAAGATGAGGGAAGCATGCCAGATTTTTTTTCTTTCAGAGAGGAAGGAGAAATACTGAAGGATGCAGAGGACCAGGACAGTACAGATAATCAGGAAATTAGAACAAAACAACATTAAACCAAATCAGAGGGATGCTGCATCAGCACATGAGCTGCCAATAGACCAAAAGAATTTTCTGTGACTTGCTGAGAACAGAAAACAAAACCAACAATGACATTCCTGCCACTGGGACTCCTTTTAGGTGATGCTCTAGAAGAGAAAGTGAATGGGGAGAAAAGTATCCAAAGGAAGACAGTGATGTGAACCAGAAGGAGCACGGGCTACAACAAAAGAGAGATCTAGGAACTCTTTAGAATGTGGGATGAGTCATGAACTAAAAAAAGACCATTGCAATAGAAAAAGCATTAAAACCCACCTGAGGACACATAAAAAACCCATTGATGTTTCCTTAGTCCAGCTATTCAGGAAGATGCTTAAATTGTTTAAAAAGTGACCATGTTCATAGGCTGTGAGAATTAACATAACTGTTCTCATAGTTCACACACCTCTAGAATATTGTAAAGCTTAGTACACCATCCATTGGAATCCATATTTACTGTGTGAATGTGTGTTAAATCCCTGACAACTCATTTTAGCATGTAGTAGGAGAAGGGCTGCATGGTGCTTCCAGGAAAGGCAGCGATACCACCAAGAGTTGCTGTGATGTGTATGGAGAGTGTGCACATAGGAAATTCGTACACTGCAGCTCAACTGCTGTAAATCAGCATCCTCATTCTCAGTATTCTGGCTTTTCTTCAAGGAAAGCCCGAACATTTGGATCCAAAATGAAGAAAAAGAAATGTGTGGGATTTTATTTCTAGTGAAATTGCTCAGGTGTGAGTTTCATTTAGTGACTAGTGAAGTTGTTCATAGTTTGAGTATGGGACTTGGCAGGATTTAGTTGTACCACTATCTCCCATAGTCTTGGGTATATAAATAACCAGTCACCCTGCTTCCTTTTGGAGTGATATATTTTCTGCTCTCCATGCATGATATTGTAGGGAAGAGTGAGATCCAGCCCCAGCAATTGACACGGACTAAAAAACTAGCACTGGCTTTTGAAAATACTGAGTTCTAGAGATTAATCTAAGATGGAAATTCAAGCCCTAAAATGCATTATCCACCTGGTAGGACTCACGCTGTTTAAAAGACACAAGATGAGCTCTTTTTCTCCCCGGTTCTTGCTGTACAAGGGAATTGAGTCCTGTTTCAGTGCCTCCCTTGGTGCTGGAGGATGGGTAGTCATGGCTTGATCTGCCATTTGCTGTCAGGAGAGAAGGTGTGGGGTGGGGGGAGCTTGTCGTTAATCTGCCTTGCTTCAGATGCAGCTGGGGGGGCCTGTCCAGACGGGAGCATATCAAAGAAAAGCAATATGGCAAGTATGGCTCTTTGATGCAAAACCAGTCCATTTTTAGGTTTTTTAAACTCCAGGTTTTGTTCATTGTACAGACTGAATTGCTAGGTAGTGTCCAAAGATTGCCTGAAATGTTTTAAGGATTTATCAACACAAAAACTTTCTCTCTACTGCTACCTTTAAATGTTTCTACAGCTAGTTTTAATTCTTTCTTTTTCTCCACGGGTTGTTGAAGACTTTTGCCCTTCTGCTGTGCTGGTTGAGGGTATTGCAATGGAATGAAACTCCACATTGCTGGTTAGTGGACCTAGGAGAAAAGTTTTCATAAAGTGGGCTACAGGCCAAATCTAGGCTAAGCACCTATGATCAGACTACATGCCTGATCCTGTGACCCTCACACAGACCCACCTCCCAGGAAATCAACAGGAGATGAGTTTCCATGCTGGGCTGGGGAGAAGATGCACTTTCTGAAATTCAATCTTCCGTATTTAGTGTGGGACACTGAACGATAAGAGCCCTAACGAGAACCTGACAGAGAGAGTCCTGCAGGACGCACAGCGCCTCTTCCTGATGAATGATGTGGTGCAGCCAGTGACTGTGGATCCCTATGTGACCCAGGACAGCATTCGATTTTCCAAACTGGTGGTTGATATTGTTCAAGGGAAGGATACTCTCTACCATGTCATGTATATTGGAACAGGTAAGAGCATGAGGGCTTCAAACAGTTCCTCCTGCTTGCTTGTAGACCTAGCAGCCCTGGGAGCCCAGTTGTGAACTCCTTACACAGTTGTCATTCAATATGATTTTGGTACAAAATCACATGGAAGTTGTTTGCCTGAGTAAATTAAAAGCAGGATGGAGGACTTGAGGCAGAGTCCCAAGTGATCAGACTATAAATCTCCATTGTGTTTAAAAAGAACAATAACATTTTTCTCTCTCTTATAAAAACATGTTTCAACTAATCAGGCTAATAAATAACAGTGGAGAAGAGCAGAGGTGGCTGGAATGCTCTGTGGTTGCATGCATGTCAGTTGCCTCTCAGTGCTATGACAGACCCGTCTCTGAATAAACAATAATAATGCATAACCTCCAGGCTTGCCCAGGGATTTAATTGTGTCTTTCTTTGCACTTTCATGGCCCTACTGGTGTATGGCTCCCAGTGCTTTTGGGAATGGGCATGCACTGAAGTTCGAGGCAGATAGGGAAACTAAGTGCTTTTTTTGTGGGAGCATAGCAAGCCAGTGGTAGAATTAAGTGTATGATTTAGTCTCTTGGTTTTGACTTCCATCCTCTAATCAGCAGAACATGTTGCCTCTTCAGAAAAGCACAGGTACCTTGGATAAGTGAAAATGCTGAAGAAGGACAAAGTGTTATAAATGGTTGTCTTAGCCCATAGTCATTCTAATGATAGAGGTTAAATTAAATAGTTTGATTAATCAGAGCATATGGCCAGCCTCATGGGTATAATGTTGTTATCCTCTATGGCAGAAGCTTTGACTTTAGAATAAGATGGATTGCTTCCATAAGTGTTCATTTAATCTCACATCTGAATGCAGAGTCATTGCCTTATTCTCAAGTTTAGGAGAATGGACCTTCAGAACTGTGTCATAATTTATCTAACTTTTACCACCACTTATTTCAAAAGTGATCATCTTGGTTTATTATTTATATGTTCTAGCAGCACTCCCAGTATGGGAACTCCATGAACATTGATTATGATGAGAAGATTGTTCTTAAATGGAAATACAACATAGTTCTGTCAATATGATATCTTGATATTTAAAGTGAGGAGTCCAAGCTACAAAGCCTTACAGAAAGTTGGAATACTTCCTGCCTTGTATCATTACTGTAGAAATGTCCAATGCCAAAACCTTAACTACTGACTCATGTTTGCTTATTGGCCCTGGTTGGTGGTGGCTGAAGAGTAAGATCTGCTGAAAATGTTTAAACCTGTGAAATGCTTCAGTAGAGGCAGCTCTGAACACAAACTCAGTCCTGAGACTAACTGAGCCCAAACTTCAGTCTTGTTCCACATGGTGGCCAACCCCAACATTATAAATTCCTGAGCTTTGGCACCAGTGCAGAAGTTACTGGAACAGAAAGATTAAGTTTCATGAACCATCCGGCTGAGAGAGCTCTTGGGGGTTTCAATGAAAAGTGGTGTGCATTAACCTCCCACAGCTTAGCAGATCGTTAAGTTGTTTAGGTAAGAGAACTGTGAGCGCAAACATGTATGTTTCTATGTAAGCACTCCTCATGCCATAACAGCCCCTTGTCAAGCTGGCTTCTTCCAGGAAGAGGATCAATTAGGTCTCTGATCCATGCAGTCATTATGGAGGCCTCAGAGATTTCCAGCAGGGCTGCTGCATCTGTTGTCATTTGTCATGGCATCAAATCACACTGATCTGCTCCATAAACCAATAGAAATACAGACTTGAGGCACCAGAAATGATTCTTGCCATCCTGGGGCACCTTGCTCTTTAACTCACTAGTAAGGGGACCAGACTCCTCTGCCTCAGTGCTCCAAAAGGGAAAAACTGCCAGGTACTCCCTGTCCAGATGGTTCACATCCTTCTGAATTCCCATTTAATGCATTCTCAGGTGGTTTCTGCTGAGGATTGTAACAATGTAGCTGGAGCTCTCTACCATGGGCAGAAGGTGACCCAGAACTAGGTTAAACCAATTCTGTAAGGATGACATTAATATTTCCCTCTTTAGGCAGGTATGAAATGAAGTCACTGCCTCCAAGATTTACTTGTGCCTTGTTTCTTGTTCTATTAGAGTATGGCACCATCTTGAAGGCCCTTTCTACCACCAACAGGAGTCTGAGGAGTTGTTATTTAGAGGAAATGCAGATCCTCCCTGATGGACAACAGGAAGCAATCAAGAGTCTCCAAATCCTACACAGCAACAGGTCACTCTTTGTGGGTCTAAATAATGGAGTGCTAAAAATTCCTTTGGAGAGATGCTCCATGTACAGAACAGAAGGGTAAGTAAATTTACAGCTCTAATATATCCCTGCTGAAGTGCATCTCCTGACAGATACATACATAAAAGAAGCAATGAGAATAAGCTTTTTTTTTTTTTTTTTTTTTTTTTTTGTAAATGTTAATTAGTCCTCTTCAGGAATTCAGGAATTAATCATATGTTTACCAAGTAAGGGTTTACAATATTTACTTCTGTTTTTGCTTTTTTTTAAAACATCATATTATAGTGTTGCTTTTATTAAGTCTGTGTGTTTTCCTGGTGGTTGTTATTGGTGGTATGGCTGAGGGTTTTTGAATTTGGGTTGCAGCCAGCCTTTCCTTGCTTATCAGAGTGATCACCTCTCAAACATAGGATTAGGCAGGGATGGGCTGTGTGGCAACTTGTTATTGCTTTTGGAAATCAATAGTTCATCTCAACTATGTGTGACACCTCTTACACCTGGACAGATTCTGTACCTTGATTGTACCTCATAAAGGGAGTAGGAAAAATTACATTTTCTAATTGCCTGCCTTGAGTCCAGAGCAGTCTTCCACACAGGACTGTAGAAGGTTTTTGTATCCAAATGGTGCCTCTCCACTTAAGCAGGTGAAAGTGTGATAGCAACTGTTTGAAACAGATGCTCAAGTAATCTCACTGGGTGCTGTGGGCATTTATTTGTTTCCATCTCTTGAAAATACTTTTCCTTCTCCTCTCATGCTTTTGCCTTGCTTCCCTCTGTGAGAGTTTTGTGTGAAACTGATGTCCTCTGTGCTAGACAAGAGGAAGGATTTTGTTAGCAACATTTAAACAGATTCCCTCTTCCATGGCCTACTGCAAGATGTCACTGTTCTCCTGCCAAAAAAAAACTGATATAGAAAATGTCACCATAACTTTATTTTTAACAAGTAGAGTTTATCTATCAGCTTGTCTAAATCCACGTATGTCTAAAACAGACGGACACAAAAGTGTTTAGCAAGAGAAAACCACAGCTGGAAAATGCCATCCTGTCCTCAGCCCTTAAAAGCAGAGATTTTAAAAGGTAGAACATAACAGCTGTCCTTTTCAGGCTGTCCTGTAGTCTCAGTCTGAGAATATTTATGTGTGTATACATATATATGATCCAGTTTCAAGAGAAATGAGTTCTTCCTTTCCTTTCCTAATCTTGAGTTCAGCTTTCCAGTAATTTATAGATGCTGTCCTATTTTCAGCCTGCCCAAGTACTTTGTATGACACTTCCATTAAAATTGAAATGTTGGAGGTTTGCTGAATTGCCTTAAAATGGGGCAAGCAAGAAAAAAGTGCCTGGAGAGCAGACAGGTGGATTATCTCACACGACCACCATATTTAGGTCCTGCAGGCTGCAGAGCAGCCTTGTATAAGTTTATCCCAGCAAAACAAAAACCAGTCCTCACAGAGGTTCCCTTGCCTGCTAGTGACCAAATGCAACCTCAGTTTTATGCACTATATGGCACTGAGTCCTGGCTGAAATTACTGCAAAGTTTGTGTACCAGCACTGGGTTTTCTTTGTAAAACAAACTTCCTGGAGGCAATTTTGAGTGAAACAAGAAAACAGCTCAGTTCTTCAGGGTTGGGAGACTCAAATTTTGCCTCCATTGACTAGTTTCATGACAGAAATCAGCAAAACCCAGCCACTGGGCAATAGCAAGGTATATGAGATAGGGTCTTCTGATGGCATGGTGGGGCGTGATGTGGGAGGCCAGAATTTGCTGAATTGGGGTGCTGACCATTTAGTGTTCTTGTGTACATTGCAAACCATCCTTTGCCCTGTCGGTGAGTCTTGTGGAAGGACTGTGCATTTGGAAAAAAGAAAGAAAAAATAAGAAAATGTAGGAAAGCCAAGAATTTCTATCATTTATTTATTTGTTTGAGAGAATGTTTATGATATTATTGCATTTTTGGCTAAGAGTTTTCTTTGCTTTTTTTGTTTGTTTTTGGGTTTTTGTTGTTGTTGTTTTGTTTTTTGGTTTTTTTGGGGTTTTTTTTGTCTAGGAAATTTTCAACTGCAATTTTTTCAGCTGCAAGTGTTGGAACCCTTCCTCCCCTTAGCATCCTGGCTATGTAGGTGATAAGTCAATTTGACCTCCTTTGTATTTCTTTTAATCCTGAACAGTATCAAGAAGGATATTTTAATTTCCTCCAGTGCATTCCACCTGGCACTTCTCCTGGGCTGTGATTTATTGCTTATTGTTGTGTCTATATTTAATACACGCCAATATTCAGCCACTATGGGAAGAAGGGCTCCCGCCCCTACAACACTTCCTGCTTACTTTTTTGTTGTGCTGTGACTTCGTGACTGGCCTCCTTGAAAAGCTCTGGTTTCATCAGCTTTTATAATATAATTGTTTTGGTGGGGCATCTCGGGAAGCTTGGAGGTGATGGAGAGAATTTGTGCCTCCCAGGCAGGAATACCACATTGTTTGTTGTAGGCTCTGCCTTCTGTTATCAGGAGACTTTTCAGCCTTTTAGACCCTGGGGGCTGATGTGGGTTTATGATTACTGATACAGAGCTGTTGCCTTCAACCTGCCTTCCTCCTCCTCTTCCCTGGAATAGGCAATCATATTGAGAGAAAATTGACCCTAGCATCGATCCTGACCAGCAATCCTTGCTGCTCTGCTGCTTTAAAACCCCGAGGCTTTCCACCAAGGCTCAGAATTGGGGCAGAGGGAAAAATAGCAGCAAAGGGAAGAGATAGAAAGGGATAAGGACTTCTGCCATCTCCTTTACTGTTTGTTTATTGACACGGCACCAATTTAATCTCTTAAATGGTGACCAGTAACTCAACTCCATGTCTTGATGTAGTGGGTGTCTGAGCAGTGTTTTGTGTGTGCCCACTGACCTGTCTCAGTCCGTCTTTTCAGAACAGCCACTCTTAGCAACAGGGCAACGGGAAGACATCTGTAATGTCAGCTGCCCAAATTTACAGGCTGGACTTGGCTGCAGGGACCTTCCCTTGCATGTGTGTGTTCCTGGTGTTTGTCTTTCCTGCTCTCTTGAGTGCTGCCATTCCCCGCTCACTGGAGACTCTTAGGAAGATGCCAACAAGCAAAACCTACAAGCCCTTTGAATTAGCAGAATGTTTTGAAGGTTGCTTTGCTGGGTGGTAGTTTGGCTGTGCTTGCTGCTGAATTTTGCATGGCTTTGAAATCTTTGTAACTTCCCTGCAATTTTCAAATGAGCTCCGATTTTTTTACTTCAAGTTGCCCCCAAGCTTTGGTGAGGAATATTTGAAGAACCAGTACCGCAGCCTTATCACTGACACTGCTGTATCTTTAGAATGTGCCTGAACAAAATCCTAAATATGAATTTCAGAGAGCTGATGACCTCAGATCTGCTGCATTATTTTCAAGTGGGATGTATCTATAAGGCATAATTTAGTAATTTTTTCAAAGGCTGGGATGCAGTTATTAATTTTTAGAATTGCAATCAGACAGATAGGAAAATGAAGCTGGTTGTAACAAGGAATAGTTTATGATCTCTTCCTGTTGACTCTTTGCAGCATCAGAATCATGGGCTTCTGAGCACATGGAAACCCTGAAGTGGGCCAAGGATTTTGATTGCACATTTAAATGAGGAAAAGAAAATGTCTGGAAATAAGACCAGACAGTCTCTTGAATACCCACCCCTTCTCCTCTCCCTGTCCTGTGCGTTAAAAATGAGCAGTTCATTTTTAACGCACTTAATTTTTATATTAATTCCTTCCTCTTTTTCCTCCCATAATTTTTTTCTGCATAAAACTTGCAGTTAACATGATGCAAGTTGAGTTTTGGATGTACAGCATGGTTCTGGGAGTAGTTTGGCTTGCCTGTGCTGTCCGTGCCGTGCTGTCGGCATCTCCCAGGGTGTGTCACTGCCACCTCAGGTTACCTTCATGCCAGTGCGGATCCTCCTGCTTCCAGAGCCAGGTCCTCTTGCACGCAGCTATGACATGCTCTTATCTGAACCCTGTCCGCTTTTTGACCCGATTGCCAGAATTTTCTCTTGAGTAATGGTGAGGTTTTGCCCTCTTGATTGGCCTAAATTCTTCCGCACATCCCCTCCAGCCATGGTACTTAATGCAAAGCTGGCAGAAATGACTCAGCTGACAAGGACCCTTATTTGCTGACTTGATATCTGTGAGAGAAGCACAGCTCACCTCTAAATAGCTCTGGGCCAGTGATCAGACAAACTAAGTGCACATAGGTGAGTAACACCTGAAATGGCTCCAGGGAGTTTTTAGAAGAAAAGGATCAGCAGCTACACTAAAGAAGCAGAGAGTTTTCTGCCCTCTTTGTCTCTCTCCAAAGTGGAACTGTAGCTCCAAGCACGATCAATGTACCACATCCACCTTTGAGGGGCTTGAGATATCACATGGAGGATTGCTTTGGAGTTTAATGTTATGTTCTTCCTTTTTTTAAAAGCCTTATATGATGCAAAATCCTCTGTAACAAAGGAGTGAAGCACTTGAATGTAGGATTCTAAAACCCGAATTACAGGATTACCATATTTCAGGACTAAAGCTATTGGGAATTTGTTTGGAGAAATAACATAGTCTGGGAAGAGGTATAAAAATTTTCCAGTTTGGGGGAAGGATTGAATTGAATACAGGCTGGAAATCCTCTGACTTCTTCATCAGAATGATGATAGTTCCTTGAAGGTCAAACAAGGAACTATTGTTGGGTAAAAAGAAAAATGTTTTAAAAGGTAGGGGAGGGAACAATAAGGACACTTGTTTAGTGGAGCCCAGCATTCAGCAGATTGCTGAGGCAACACTGATGGCCAGATTGTTCATCAAAGATCTTGAAAATCCAACACCCTTTTCTTAGCTGAGGCTGTTGAAAATCTGGCCCAGATTTTGTTTTGAAGATCTTCTGCCTGAGAGTTTAAAAAAATATTCAGCACATTGAATATCTGTTTAAAAATAGAGGCAAAAGGAAAGGTAACAGACTACAAAAATGTGATAAAGTTTAATCATGAATTTCCATCTGTTCTGGCTGATATGGCCTCTCCACAATTAAGGGAATTAGCTAATTATTGTATCACCAATAATGCTGAAAAGCTTTGGAAGACTTCATAGGCAGAAAGGAGAGTGCTCAGCCCAATGTTTTGTCATCCACAGTATCCAATAATACATCAGAATAAATCACTAAACATCTGGTTTGACATTCTGGTTGCATTTAAGAAAATAGCGAGACTCCCACTGACAGAGAATGAAGACATCAAACAGAACCATGATCACTAAAGCTCTTGGAAAGAATGAAGTTTGTAGATGAAATGGATCTGTGTTCTTTAAATAGAAGTACAAAATTATACCATTTTCTCTATCCTGACAACACATTTGCATCTGCTGTAGCAGGCAATTGCTCCCATTTTCTTTAATGTGGCTGTTTATATATGTAAAGTTAAGTGTATCCATACTATTTGCAGGATATGGACCTCTAAGGTTTGAAGGGATGGTAAGGTCTAAGGAACGTGGCTTTCAGACTAGCAGTCAAAGAGCTTCACTTGAATGGTCTGGGAAAGGGGCGTGTCTGAAATTGGAAATAAAAAGCAGACAAGGCTAAGCTGGGGCATGCTTCCTGTAAGATGCCAGAGAGATTGGTTTTCAGTTTCATCTTATTTGACATTATCTTTAATGACATGGAAGAAAGAAAATAGCATACTTTGTAGATGGCATTTGAGTATGAAGGAATCACAAATAACAGTGAGGAGAGAAACACAGTGCAGGGCCAGCAGGGAAAGCAGCAAGAGGCTGAGTTTGAGGAATAAGCCTGTGCTGAGATTTCTAGTGTGTGTGTTGCTGAAAAAGACAGAGGATACAAAATAGGAAGGGGCTCTGCCCCCAGCCAGAGGAATTATTACAGGTTTTCTCTTTTCTACTAAATGCTCAAACCAATGACATGTATTATATTAATTTTAAGCAGCCTGTACACTTTTAGGCTCCCACTTTTAGTTCTGAAGTCTGGAAATGACCCTGAGTGAACAGAAGGGGAATTAAGCAGTAGCTGGAGTCCAGAGTAATACAATTGCTGAAACAGACAAAGGTCACTTCAGGAGAAGCCAAATAAAATCAGCTGATTTCAGGACTCACTTCCTTTTGTCTCCTTCCTATCATGACTAGGTTGCCAATTCGTTTTGGGTTTGCCAGGAGGGAGGACACAGGTTGAACATGCCAGGGCTTTTGTTTGCTCCCTATTTTTAAAGCATCCTGCCAACAGGACTTAGGAACAGTTTAGTGTATGGATCCTTTTACCTCTAGGAGGTTGGCTCTAGGCCAGCTCAGATCAATGCTGTCTAAAAGTCATTACCAGCTGATGCCTGCTAGGTGGGCTGTGTGAAATTACTTTCAACACAGTGGCAACTGACAGGAAAGCATGTCGTTTTCTTGGAATATGTTATGTTAGGATGACATCAATGCTATTGTTATACAAACAAGATTAATAACTAAAGCTACCAGCAAGCCCCAGGGCAGATATCCATTGCATCTGTCAATTCTTGCCATTTGCTACTATTATGTCATAAGATTTGTATTCTAGGCAATGGTCACATTCAGTAACGTGGCTCCTGATGAAAGGGTCTGCAGTCTTACTGCTGCTGTGGCTGGTTTTCTTCTTGTCTCAAGCTTCAGGCAGAATTTGCAGGGTAGAACACAAATGTGTCCAATGTTAATACTGAATTAATGTATTGCTACAGATGCATCATTAACTTTTTATCAGGAGATGTGCTGTTTTACCTGTTTGGGGAAGAGGAAGTATCTGGAGTCAGAGCAAATTTGGTTTTGCTGGTTCTAGTTTAAAATTGAAGTACATATAAATACATAAAATATGTATGGGTTATAGAAAAATGTAATATTGTACAGTCTGGTATCTTCTATCAAAATACCAAGTATTGTAGAACTATTGGAATACTCCAGTCTGCAAGAGGTAAAGCTGGATTTCAGGAATATCCATTTACTTCAGTGGTGTTCTCTTGTTAAAAGGAGGAATGAACATTGTTTGATGGTGTTATTATAATTACATGGGAAGAAGCACTGGAGAATATGGAGCAGGACCATTTTGCCCCTTATACAGTGTTAAAATATCCCTGCATTAGAAGGCAGATGTGTTTGATCCTCAGCCTGTAATGGATGAGCTAATATTTATTTGACTTTTCCAAGATACATTAATCTACAAAGGCTCTATCCAGTTTAATCTGCATCTTGTTGAGCAGAAAATAATTACCCAGATCTTAACAAAATCCAACTTTCACAAAGGAGCTGCTTGAATATGGATTACTTTGTGCAGCCTAGGTGACAACTGTAGGCTATTTTCAAATTTCTTTATCACACTGCTTTCTAAGTTTTCTGCCTTTGCAATTTTCTTTCCCATCCTAAGTTCCCATTTTAGTGTAACTTGTGTTCTTAAATCATCAGCATGTTGCAGAGGCTACATAAAGCACCTGTCTGTATCTCATGTAGTGGATTTGCTCTTGCCTAAGCCACCCTTTGCCTGTCTCCACCCACACCACCAAACTACAGCAATTTGCACACCGAGGTCTCAGATCTGCAGCCACAGAGCAGGAGCACGGGAGCAGAGCACGTCTTAATGTGACAGCTGCCTCCAGACAGTGACTGACACAGGGCAGAGACAGGGAGTAACACTTGAGTGCACTGATTTGCCCAATCTGCCTTTCCAAAAGGATGCCTGGTCCCCTCTGCCTCTTCCCATATGGCAGCCCTGGGGAGCATGTTTTCTTAAGGCTCAAAAGCCTGCCGAGGCTTGGAAACGCTGGGTGCTTTGCAACCCAGACAAACATGCCCTGCATTCAGGAATTCCTTCTGGCTATTCCTTTCATTAGGACTTCAATAGTATCTGAGTTTTCTTGTGGATGAATGATCCTGTCACTGTAGTCAGAGACCCTCTGTACTTTTGTTTTTATTAGAGGTCAGTTTTGTTTGGCACAGTGACAAGAGTTTCTAAAAGTGTTCGTGAAGAAACACTCCTTTTTTTTTTTTTTACTAATCTGTTTTACTAATGTAAACATAAATCCAGATTTAATCAGAGATGGCATTAATCTTCATGTTTGAATAAAGGGAATGTTGTTGTATTTCACAGCTTTGAAAATAAAAATAAATTCCTATCCAATAAAGAAGTCACTGTTGCTAGAAGATGATGGAATGGGATGTCAGAAAGTAAGAAATTGAATAGTTGTGTAGCCTGTGCGAGGCCATAATCTATAAACCTCAATCGATTAAAGTGATATTGAAAATGGTAGGCCAGAAGGTGAACTCTAGCAAGAGTTTCCCTGATGTGGAAAAGAAAACGAGATAAAACTGCCTGAAAATCCTGTCTGTGCACTGCTTTTTTTTTAGTAAGTAATGTATTTGACTCATAAATGGACTTCAGTTTTGGAGGTTGCTTTACACCATGGCTTTAATTTATGCATTCAAAACAAATCATGTGCAGAGCAGCAATCACTGATGCTAAGCATGTGTGGGTGATAAATGACACATACACATTTCAGCTTCTCTGCCTCTGCATCCAATATCACATGCCAAAATACGAAACCTTGTCTGTCCAGATTAACATCAACTGCACCCCTCACAGTGGTGGTACCTGTGAGCAGCAGTATGCTCTTCCCAAGCACAGCCCTGCTCCACAAATAGCCCTGTGAATTCATTATGTAGTATGTGGCTACTGGTCTTCAGGAAAGGGCAGTAACATCTGGCATGGAATATGTTATATTCACCAACTGAGAAATGAAGCTGCTACTTGACCAGCATCTGACTAAAGCAGCTCAGTTCCACTTGGCTTCTCTTCTCATGGGGAAAGATAATGATTTTGTACAGATCACTAACTCATTTCTGCAGTTTGAATTTTTAAAGGTATCAAAATTAGAGGGATTGTTAGAATGTCTGGTGCTTTTTTTCCCTTTATAATCTTATTTTCTTAAACCACAATCATCCTTTTGATTCTTGGTCTTCTCATTTCATGCCGTCTGGCTTTAGGGAAGACAGAGGTCCACTCTTCCTTGCATGGGCTATTGAGGTTGTCAGTAATTATGATTCAGTTGGCTGGAAGTTAATATGGTTATTTGTTTAGTTCATCCCCTCTGCAGGTTGCTAGCAATGGGACAGTAAGCTAACCTTGTCAGGAAATGCCTGTCTGCCAAACACAGCCTCATGCTTACAACTAAGTCAGCTAAAACCCTTTATTGCTTGCAAAGAGCTGTTCCCTCACAGGTAACAATTCTAAGAGTGCAACAAACCAGTGTGGAATTGGAATTCTGAGATTTTATTCCCCAAAAGGGCAAGGGGCACTCCTGTGCTGCCCATGCTCCTGAGATGCTGAGCATGGATGAAGCTTGCTCAGTGCCTTGCAGGATCAGAGTTATAAATATTTGCACTGCACCAGTGGATGTGCCTCTGATGGACTGATTGGTGATGTCCATGGGGTCTAAAGAACCAGGTACAGAGACAGTTCTTGTGTCTCCCTGACAAACGGGACCTTTTCTGCAGGTACTAAGTTCATGAGCGAAAACACAGAACTGTCTCCTGGTGCAGTGAGGTTCTGTGAGCAAACAGTTTAGGAAGGAACTTCTCAGCCTTTGGGTCTAGAGCCCTGCCTCTGCACATCATCATGTCCTGCCATTCCATTCCTATTTGCTATTAGTCATAAAAAAGGAGTGATAAAAAGTTAAATGAAAGAGAGGAAATGAAAACTGGGAGAATAAGCACAACCTGGCAGATGAAAGGAGCAGAGTTCTTCATTGTAAATATTTTGAATGAGTTTTGTGGCTCTTGGTACAAAATGGCATTTTTATGTGTCTTCTGTCTGGTAGTAAGAATGGGAAAAGCTATAGTAATTCTTTCTTTCCTTTGGTCTGTCAAAGCCTTACCTTTTGGGTCTGGTTCCATTGATTTGATGATTCATTTTCAGTCTAAAGTTTTAACTTTCAGGGGAAAATGACCAAAAGATGAGGTTGTCTATACCCAGAACAAATTTCCCTATTGAAGTAGGAATTAAAAACTTTTTAAATACAGATGGTTAAGCTTTAATGAAGATTTTGAAAGAAAATGTCATTCAGGACATTACAAAAAAACGGATCTTGGGCAGCATCAGCATACTGGAAGCAGAAGCCTTTTTACAGCACATACCATTAGTGAAGGCTCAGCACACCAGGTGTCAAAGACCATATAAAAACTCTTTTGAGTCATAGGTAAGAGTTTCCATTGACTTTAGTGGGCTGTGGATAGTGTCCCTCTTGCAGTGTCTTAATCCTTTTTGTTATCCCAGATCACTGCTGTAGAATGTTTGCAACAGCCAACAACAGGGAGGCTTACAGCTCCCAGACAGCATACAGCAGGTGAGCTCTTATGAGCAAGATCTTATTTTCATGCAAATGACCTTAGTAAGTGAGAATGAGGAACTGGAGAAAAAAAAAACACCTTGAATAGGAGACACAAATGGAATTGTTTTTCAATTGAACTTTTCAGTGTATGCCTTTATGCCTCACACAAGGCATTTATTGTGAGGCAATGAATTAAAATTAATCACTATTGATAGTAATGCCCTATCAAAATAAATCCAACCTCTTAGATATCTGTCAGGAGGTTCCAAGTCCTCACTGAATGTGAAGTTACTAGCTGGCCAGAGGGAAACAGGGTATGGGCCATGTAATGTCATCATCATCATCTTACTTTTACAGGCATCCCACTTCGTAGGATTTCATTAACTTAATTTCATTAAGTCATTAGCAGTAAGAGAGTCAGTGTTAACCTGCTATGCTCAGGTAGTCTTCTGGGATAATGGGTTCTCTCTACCCCTGGGAATTGTGGTGTGAGACAGCAGAATAGTGTCTCATTAGTTCCTTGAGGCATTCCCAGCCTGCTACTGAGGAGCCTTAAGTGAAATGTTTCTTTTATGTACAATATAAAACCCAGGCAACTGAGCCAGTGGCAGAAGTCCCATTGCCTTTGAAACATTGGAATTTCATTGTTGAGGTAAAATCCTTTGTAACTTATTTCACAGTATTTACATACTGCCCTGCAAAACTGCAGGCCCTGTGGCCTCTGTGAGATTTTTCAGCGCTATCACAATACAAAATGGTATTTACACGTAAGCATTTCAATTTATTTTGTGTTATGAGCACAGGGAAACGCTGTGATATCTTTGCATTTTCTACACAATGGTGCCTGATCTACTTAGAATGACAGTGTACTTCTGAAACATTTTGATTTGGGTATGCATGTGTGCTTGCATATATTTGTCTTTTGGTATGTGTTTGTTGATGTGGTTTTATCTTTTAATGACATAAATAGGGATATATATATATATACTAAAGATACTGTAAGGATATAAATTAGGATGGCTTTTGAAGTGTTCACTAGAAGTATTTGTCAGAAATGTAATTTTCTTGCATTATGTACATTGTAATGCTTTTCCTGCTTAAAAAAGGGAAAAATGGGCTACATTTTGTGTAAGTAAATACATTTCTCCTCACCCCTGAATGTATCGCTGTTAACTGATAAAACAGGTTTCTCACCAGAGCTGAGGCAGATGAGTGTGCTCTGAGTCCTGAAGAGAGGCAGGCAGCATAGCTATTTTGTTTTTAGATTTCAAATGGTTTTGAGGGCCTTCCACGAGATGAGAAGAAGTCCCAGGCTGTGATGGTTATTAAATTACAGACTGTGTGTTTTGACAGCCCAGCAGAGCCCAGGCTGGGTATAGGAACTCATTATACCCCAGATGTAGAGCATGGGGCTGGCTGCAGCTCCCGGCCAACAGGTGCCATGCCAGGCATTTCCCAGTGCCCATCACCAGGCCCTGCCATCTCAGGCATTTCCCAGTGCCCATCACCAGGCCCTGCCATCTCAGGCATTTCCCAGTGCCCATCACCACGCCCTGCATGTCAGCATTTCCCAGTGCCCATCACCACGCCCTGCCATGCCAGGCATTTCCCAGTGCCCATCACCAGGCCCTGCCGTGCCAGGCATTTCCCAGTGCCCATCACCAGGCCCTGCCGTGCCAGGCATTTCCCAGTGCCCATCCGCAGGGCCCCTGGCGGCCGTGCAGCTGGGTTGCTGATGGCCCATCCGCTGGAGGTCATGGCAGTGGCAGGGGAGCGCAGGCCCTGATTCAGTGAGTGCTCTGTGAGGGATCCAGAGCTGGCCACTCCCGGCCAAGAGCAGCCCTTTTGCTCCGTGACATACATTATGGCACTGCCAGCAGAGTGGTCAGTGCCTAACTGGGCTATGCTGCAGCCTGCAGAGTGGCTGAGGGCTGCAGCACAGAACATATGGAGATTATTTCCTGAATTTATGCAGCACATGTTTTCCTATAAATTAAATTCAGAGAAAATGTGTATCATAATAGGGTGATGCTCGCAACAGCCTTCCCCGTTATGAATTACAATGACCTCTCTCAACTCGCTGGGTGCCCAGTGAAATGGCTTCATGCAATTGGGAACAATAGTGTATGTGGTGTCAGGGTCTGAGAGCCTAACCAAAAGGCTCTCTGAAGAAAAGCAGGGCCTTCCCTCCCCCGCTGCCTGCCTCTCCACTGCTTCTCTTTTTCTACCTTTTAGAAACTGCCCAGTTTCCTCCTGAGGTACCAAGCTGTCACAAGTGTGGGCCGATGCCCCAGGGTCGGCTCTGTACTGAACTGGGTGCTGCCCTTGCTGAGGGGCAGCTGCACAGCAAAGGCAGCTCTGGATGTGGCAGCAGCCCCACTTCGTGGGTGAGGGTGGTGCAGGGCAGGGGTCTTTAGCCAAAGTAATGAGCAAAGCAGCACATGTCCCTTCCGTGTCCTTGGACTGAGGATCCCAAGTTATTTTCTAGGTAAATATTTGATGTTCTGTTGGCTGAGGCTGGGGTAAAATCATCTTTGCCTTTTCTTTGGGCATGCTGAAGCAACTGAAGGAAAAATACAGTAGAGACAGTCATTGTAACCACTTGTAACAGAGGAAATGTAGGAGCAGAGCAAACTGGAAACTCATAATTAAAATATAAATGTGTCTGTGTAAGATATATATAAAGCAATGGGTACCACCCAAAACAATCCGGGGTTTGCTTTGGGACAAATCACTGTGGAGTCAGTACAGACTAATAGAGTGTTCTCAGCTGTGTGTGAGGGACTTGCTTTTTCATTTGCAGCTGATTACAGGCTAATAGGATTTCTAAGATTTCTGGGAGGGAACAGTTCATATCTCATTACATTTGGGGGGGGGGGGGGTTGATGTTTTGTTAATCATACTGATACCTTGCCTTAGAATACATTTTATTACTCTCATGTTTAGCTTCTCAAACTGAATCTTTCCCTTCAGTCCCTTGCTGCTGTCTAATTGGCAGTTTTCAAGTCATTTGGGATTTTTTGAAAGATCTTATCAGCCCTTTGTGTGATAGAAGAGAATGGATCATAGGGATTAAAAATAGAGTTGTGACTCTTTTTAGGTTTAGTCCTTTCTTTGTCTTTCAGTAATACATACATGATGTGGCTTGTACCTTTATATTTTCTTAATGAAAATTAACAATTTGAAAGCAACTCATGGGAATGACCAATACAGCTGAATTTTATTGGTACAGACTACTTCTGTGACTGATCTTCACTGTTTAGTGGCAGTAATAGCCCTGGATATTTTGTTTAGCAGCTCACATGTTGGGAGCACACACTTAGCCTGTAAATATGGATTCAGGAGTAAAATGAATACGGCAGTGTTCAAAGCAGCCAAAAGCTTAGAAATAATGTTCTGCTGTGACTTTTCCAAACTGACATCTTGATGCTGGGATTATAAATGAAACCATTGTTCCAGCAAAGACCAAAACTAATAGAAAGCCTTTATTATCAGTCCATTGGCTAATTCTGCTTGTCTAACCCCTTCAGATGGACACAGTGTCAGAAAACATCGTCACAGAGGTCGCTTTGTATGAGATTTGGCCTGCTGTGTGATTACATGGGGGCTCAAAGATATCTCAATGACAAGTGTTCTTTGACTAAAATTTGTAAAGTCATTTTCTTTCCCTAAGCCTTGGAGAAGAGTGAAGTGATTCGTAATCTACAGCTTCTATGAGTGATATTTGCTTTGTGTCCTATCACCCTCCTATTAATTTTTTCCCCTTTCCAAGCAGGTAAACCTCTGCTTAAAGAAATTGTTTCTTCTGCTGAGCCTCGGTGTGGTTGACAGCTGTCACATGCAAGGACTATACTTGAATACATGTATTTACAGCTAGACAGTCTTAAAGGACTTTAATCTTTTTGTCTTTGCACATGCAGGGAATGCCTGGGAGCCAGAGACCCTTACTGTGGCTGGGATAGCAAGCAGAAGCGATGCACCACCATTGAGGACAGCTCCAACATGAGCCTCTGGACCCAAAACATTACTGAGTGCCCAGTAAGTGAAAGGAGTGGAAACATTTTATATATACTAATGTGTGTATGTGTAGAAGAGAGAAGGGAAGAGAGGGGGTGTGGCAGCCTGAAGAGGTCTGGCTGTTCTAATCTGACTCCAGCAGACCTGAGACCAAATCTACATGATATTGCAAAGAGATGGCCTTTTTTCCTGGTCCTGGTCTCCAAGAGATGCATATAGAAAAGAAGTGTCTCTTCTTGAATCAGTTTGAGTTGAGTCTCCAGCTCCCTTCCCAGCCACCCACCCTTCCCTGATGACAATATCCAGTTCCTGGCTGTGATCCCCAGAAGCTGTCTGGCAGAGTATAATTCCTGCTGCTTGAACTGTACCTCCAAGATGGCTGGGAATGAAAAAACAGTCTTGTTAAATAAATTGAGGGTGGAGGAGAAATTGTCATTAATGCTCATTGTTATTATCTAATGTCAATTAGCATGTTAATACTGCTAAGTCCAGTAGATAGAGAGAGAGGAGGTGCTCTGTCTGGAGGTGCTGGGATGTTTATTCCCCTTATCTTCCTTACTCCGAAGATATTTTCCCAGGAAATATTACTCATTACTTCAATCCATTCTCAGCTTGGCAGGCTTGAGTTTTTCACTGCTGGATTCAGAGACTTGTGTGTTTATAACCCTCCTGTGTTGAACTGGGATGCAGTGCTTCTTGATTGCCCATGCTGTTATCTCATCCTGCTTAATGCCTGTGTCTGTTGATAGGTGTGTGAGGTGTTAATCCTCTAGTTTGAACATGTCTGCTGTGGTGCACACTAGGGAACAAACTACTCCAAGTCATTGTTTCAAGGTCATAAAAATCCAACACAGAATATTCAGGAGTTTGGCTATTCTTGGGGTACTAGTTTTACATTTGTTTTAACATTCCATTGTAGATTATTTTCTGTGTAGATGCTCCTGTTCTGTTACATATATCAGCCTTGTGCTCTTTGACTGACAGGCTGCCAAGCTGTTTAAAATCCACATGCAAGTGCTTCCTTTTTCTTTAACCCCTGCCACTCACTGGACCAAATTCACACTGACATGGAGTGGGATGGCTCATTTAAGCACCTGCATCAGCAATATCCAAGTATTTCCTTGTATTCAGTGCAGGACAAAGGCCATGGTCAACAGAAGCAGGGGTCTAGAACAGCATGTATAGATGAGCAGTGAAAGAGAAGGGAAATACAATGACCCAATGCCAAACTTCATTCCTGCAAAAGACCTGTCTGTGAGTTTAGTTGGATGAGTTACTCTCAAAAGAAGCCCTGGCTTTTTCCACCCTCCTTTTCTGGGCTGAGCACCAGGCGCTCAGCTGTGCTGGTACAGCTGTATGTGAGATCACAGTCAAGTGTGAAATGGTGTAGATTAAAAGCACCCCTCCCAAATAAACTTTTCCTAACCCAGCTAATGTCAGTGAGTTCTTCTGCAGCCTTACCCACAAACAGATGTCCTGGCACTGCTGAGAGACTGGCATTCAGCAACTTTTAAAGCCAGAACTGGCATATTATTGAATTATATCCTACATGGGCCAGGCATTTGTGTGAGTCAACCCCAACACTAACACAACTTGACTGCTGCTCTTGTGCAAACAGGCTTGTTCAGAGCTCATCTGAACATCTTTTTACAGCACGACATTGTGCCACAGATCCCCACTCTCCAGGCTTTAATATTAAGGGACTTTAGATAGAGGCTTAATCACTCAGTGTTAACATAATACATTGGGTAATGGTTACTGTATGGAATTACTAGATAACGTCCAGAATCTCCTAAGGGTTACTGAGGTTGCAATCTCAACCATTTTAGAAATGGTAGCACACAAATTCCACAAACTAAACTGCTCTTCCATGTCTGTGCCCATACTTTACTGGGGAGTCCTGATACAGGATTGTACCTGCTTTCTTGGAAGAAGGGAGTGAGGTGCACTTTTCTTTTAGAAAAACAGATGCATCCTATTTTGTGATATCTTACTGATGCCAACATAAGCCACCAGCAGGAAAGGTGGTGGCTTTAACTGATAAACTCCTAGCCAAGCTCATGGTGTCACTGTTGAAGGTGGTTGGCAAGTCAGGAATTGAGTATTCCCAGTAAAGTGTACCATCCTCCTTATCCTGAGCCAAACAATGATCTTCCTCCCAGGTTTTCATCCCAGTCCCACTTTGTGTTTCCAGCAAACCCCTATCATAGTCATATTGCATGTGTTCCATGCTACCTCATTTTCTTGCTATCACTGGCAGTTTCCCCACTCTGTTTTTGGGTGTCTTGTACCCTGCTGTCAATTTGTGTGGACTCAGCTGCTCAGAGCTGCAGTGCCCAGGCTGATCCTGCTCTGGCCCACACTGAAGCATCTCCAGTGCACAGAGGAGTCTTTGGGTGCTGGGATTAAAATCTATGAATCTCTGAAAAACTGAATTTTTTTTTTCAAGGGAATTGCAAAAAGGTGTTACAAGGACATAAAGTTCAGTTCCTTGCTCTGAACAAGTTCATTTCAAGGAAAATATTGCTACTTATGGACAGTCTTTGCCTCTAGATTTGATTTTATAAATGACTGAAACTTTGCAAGAATTTACAGCTTTCATCAAACAGCTAACATGGAATCTTCCAGATTAAGTAACTAAAGCTTGGCAAAATTATAAGCAGTTGATATCTGAATCCCAAGGTAAAGAATAGATGAATTGAAAGAACAAGGAGTTCTTCCAGTCTTACTTGTAATATCAGAATAAACATGGAAAATATCCTGGCAGCAGAGATTAGGAGTGGTTAGTCTGAATTTTTAGATCCTGCACTTGAGCTTTTAGATTCTACAAGGAAGAAAGAAAAAGATGAGGCCTTTGGTGTGAGTATGACAGTTTATAAAAGACAAGAATTCCAGAAATGGCAATATTGTCAGGTGAGAGAAGGACATTTGATCAGATGTGTTTTTAAAAATGTCCTCTCTGTCTGATGGGCACTGTGTAGGCTTCAAAGGATTTGCCTTGTAAAGGTATTCCTGAAAAAGATCAGTGCATATGGGGTTTTATCCCACTTCCTAAGTTTGCTCTTTTGAAGATATTTTTGTGGATTTAAAGATGGAATGATAATCCATATGTAATTTCTTAAGTATAAAATCTTCCCACACTCACAGTGTGACATGTTTATAAATTTCAGCATTTTGGTTATGGTTGCTTATTTGTTTAATTTTTGGGTTGTTTCCCAGTATCACTTATGAGCCAATGATTATTTACTAGCTTTTTTTTTTTAATTGATGCCACGGGCCATATCATCCCATTGATTTCTGAACAGAACTCCCTGCTGGAATCAGCAAGGCTTTTTGGCTCAAAAACGAATCGAAATGATCCAATACTTGGATTATGACTTTTGTAAGGCAGGAGGAAAATGGAGATAAAAATCTAGTATTAAATATCTCAAAGTACGTATTTTGACTCCCCCCTTCCAACTTCTAGAAACCCAACTGTATTGATTTTTAAACAATGTTTAAAACAGCAAATTCAACAACAACAACAAAGCTCAGTGATCTCCTCTGTGGGCATCTTGCCTTGAAACCTTCAGCCCAGAGCAAATTTTTACAACTACATGATAATCTATTGCAAACAAAGGCTTACAGCAGATGCCTGAAACCCCCAGCTGCAGCCTGAGGAGTGCAGTATAAAATCTAAATTGCTTCCATGCAACTGCTGCATATTTTTGATGCTGCTGTAGATGGGTGAGAGGGGAAGATGACAACCCACCAGAGGTACATTTGGAGTGTTTGATGTAGTGCCAATCTTGGAGAATAAGCACAGAGCAGCATGTTTCAGAGCATGAATGCTGGAAAGCACTTGTGCCATGGCTGTGGTTGGCTCCCTGCATGATTCCTGAGCAGGCTCACAGCCCCTCTGTGCCTCAGTTTACTTGTCTGTAAAGCAGGGACAATCATTCCCCCACTGGGGCAGCCCAGGGGACTGATCCTGCTGGCAGCAGAGCTCAGTGGAGCATGGCACAGTGGGGTTTGTCAGAGTAGCTGGCTCAGATGGGGCCAGGGCTGCTTGCCAGGAGCCCAGTCTCTTCCTTCCTTCACCCTTTGTTGCGTGCAACACTGAGGCCAAATCCAGTGTTGCCTTTGCCAGCAGCTTTACCAAAGCTGCTGAGCACCCCACCACCACATGGGTCACCCCACAGGCGTGAGCTGCTTGCAGGCAGCCACCATCTGTGCCATCTGCCTGCAAGGCCTGGCACTTTGGGATGGGGCATGGGGTGAGTAGCATGGAGGGAGCCAGCAGGGCAGAAGTGCATCATGGTGCTGTGCTGTTACAAGGGAGTAGCTGTACGCAGGCAGGGCCAGCACCAATCCCTTTCTGCATCATGTTTCTCAAGTCAGTAGCAGAGGGAATGACAGGACAGGGATATTCAGGGAAGCTTTCAAGACATGGTCTTGGGCTGGAGGATTTTCCAGTAGTGGTGGAGTGGGCACAAGAAGGCAGTAGTAGCCAGAAGGAATTCCAGGAGAAGCTAGTAGCACACAAACTCTCCAGACAGCCTTGGGGGCAAGGGCCCCAACAACCTGGTCTCCCAGTCCTCGGTTTAGGGCTCCCCTACAAGCACTGGTTAAAACAGGGCACAGGAGAGCAAGCTCTGACACCCTGTCTACTGGAGGGTTGTCACCAGCCCTGAAACACTTCTGTTTCTCATGCTCTTGGTCTGCCAGGACCACTGGATTTTTCCTTCACTACAGTGTGCAGGAAGCTGTCAAGTCCCAGCCTGTTCAGGGCTGTGCAGGCAGGAAGCAAAGGGCAAAGGGAACAGACAGCAGCATGCTCTGGTCTGTAAATTGCATTGAGATGAATTCGTGCTCTTTAGGTGACTATATGATCTTCAACGTTAATGCTAGTCATCATCATGTCCTTCACTTTTTGTTCTTCAGCCATTTAGGCTATGAATAAGTTTAGAAAGGGAAACAGTTCTTACTGCTGGTTTGGGCAGGGCCAAACTCAGTGAGGCCCCAGCCTCAGCTGGTCACTACGATTATATGAACACTAACTTGGAAAATACTTGGCAGGAAGCCCTGCAGAGGCTGGAATATGATGGAGTAGGGTCAGTCAGTACTGGCCGTGGTGTTGCTTGAAAGGCTGAATCTGTGCAGCATGGAACAGGGAGTGTGGTGGCTGTGTGGTGTGGCAGATGGATGTTGCTCCTGGTGTAGTGCTGGCTGGGTCGGCTCAGTGCCTGTGTGCACATGTTAGGTATGCAGGCTGGAATTTGGAGGGTAAATATTGATGTGGCATTGTCTGAAAACAGCTCTCTGTTTTGAATCCTGCTCGCAAGCACAGACAGCTCCCATCTAAGATGCATCCTAATCCCCCCGGCAGCTTTGTTTGGCATTTCTATTGTGGGCCTGTCTCCAGAAATATAAACTTGCTATTAATGACCTTTTTTTTCTCTTAAAATTAGGTGAAAAACCTGACAACAAATGGAAGATTGGGGCCTTGGTCCCCATGGCAACTGTGTGAGCATTCAGACGGGGACAGTACAGGCTCCTGTATGTGTAGGTCACGTTCATGTGACAGCCCTCGTCCTCGCTGTGGAGGTCGCAGCTGCGAAGGGGCCAGGATTGAGGTTGCAAATTGTTCAAGGTACCTCAGCGTCTTTGTGCTTCTCAAGGGAACAAGAATTGTGTGTGTCCACAGCTTAGCTCCTTCCTTGTGACCATGCCATTGTATCCCAGCCAACATGAGGTGTGTGAGGTCCAGCTTGAAGTCAGTGTAAAATGAAGAAACCCAAGGGCTCTGAGCGAAGGGCTCTCAGCCAAGGCTCTTGGAAGATGAGCACCCCAAGTTACTGTACACTACACTGTGCCTTGGTTGCCCTTAGCTGTACAGTGAGTCGTGACCCATCAGGAGGAGTTGAGTAAGGCAGAGGTAGTTGTCAGCCTGCTGAACAGCAGACTAAAAAATCAGTAAGCTCATAATTTTTCAGAGCTTGGGTTCCAAGGCCACTTTGCCAAAACCAAGCAGAGCTCCTTCAGAGCAACACTTGTAAGGACAGGGCTGAGTCTAGCACCAGGCAAGACTTGTTTGCCTCGTTCTGTGAGTCTGTGACCTGTCTGCAGCACAGCCTGGCTGCTGTGCAGGTGAGAGCAGCTCGTCATCCTCTGGCTCATCCTCTGGCAGCCAGCGGGTGCAGGAGGCAGCTGCTGGGACAGCACTGGGACAACACAGGCAGCTCAGCTGGGGCCAAAGCACTGCCTGCCCACAGGAGCCTGAAGCTCAGCTTTGGCAGTATGGAAGCTAAGTGCCCTCCTGTAGGGTGCCCAAACATAGCCATGGTATTTGTGTCCATGGTACCCCACCACCCTCAGACTACATCATGTCATGACTCAAGGGAAGATGATGCAGTAGTGTAAGCACTATTTAATCAGGGTGGGGGAAACAGGATTTTGGTAAATATTGGGTCATTACAGTTTTTATCTACTTTATCTTCTCCATAAACATTCATTCCATTAAGGACAGCTGCCTCTTGACTCATCCCTGGAGATCAGTGCTGGCCTTGGCACCAAAAATTCAGCAATACTCATGTTTTAATTGGCATTTCTCCTTCCAGTTATGGGCTGTGCTGCCCAAAAGGTGTGCAGTCATTCCTGCCCCTGTACTGCCACTGTGGGCTGAGCAAAGCCTTTCCCAGGCAGGCTTTTTCTGTCAGTGGCAAATGGAAAACATGCCAGTGAGATGGATTTCTCAGCACTGCTCTGATGGCAAAAGAGGCAGGAATAGCTTCTAGAGAAGGAGATGAAAAACAGATTATTCAATCTTAAGACATACGAAAACAGCATGGTTTGAAAAATAGGGACATCTGGTCATCTTACATCCGCTTCAGCCCTCAAATTTCCTTTAATTGACTTCATATGGCATTGAGATTTTTTCTGCAAAGAGGGAGTAGGATGTTTAAATATGAGTTCTATTAAAAAGCTGGAGATCTGAAAGTGGAAGGTGTCTTTATTTCTGTTAAAAATCCTGGAACACAAATAGATGTTGAGAATTGTTGCGGTTTTGAGAATTTCTTTAGTAGAAATTTCTTGCCCTTTTTGCAACAGTAACGGCAATCTTCCATTTGATTTTTTTTTCATGATTTTACATGTAATCATTCTTTCAGATTAAAGAGTGGGGAGGTAGTAGGTGGTTTAAAACATAGCAGAATAATATGGAATAGTAGGATTTTTATATGAGTGGATTTCTTGTTCTTTGACCTTGTTTAGGGTGGGAGAGGGGAAGGGAGAGAGGGAGAAGGATGAGAGAACAAGAAGAGGAGGGGGGAAAGATCTAACAGGGTTCTGAAATAAAGCTGCCAAGAACAGGCAAGAGTTGATAAAAAATACAAAAACTGTGAAGGGCGATGTGGGTTTTAACTTTCATCCTCTGCCCTGATTGGTGCTATGCCAGAAAAATATTTCTTGCCAGCAGTGTTATTAGTTCAGTAAATGCTTTGAAAATTAACATCTGTTTTCAAGCTTAGCTTTCAAGAGTCAGAGAGCACCTGAGTTGCTTTTTGACTAGATTTTTTAGAAAGGTTTTTCTTTATATAAAAACACACCCCAGAAAAGATATTTTTTGGCTTAAGGCACTGAAGTGTCAAGATTAGGCAGTTTTATAAGACAGAGCATTACCACTGGCTCCATATGAAATGAAACCTGCAGCACAGAATGGATGAGATATGGTTCCTCCTCTCCTGCTTCAAGGTCCAGTGCTGCCAAATCAGAGAAAGGTGAGCTTTAATAGATGCAAGATTTTAAAGATGAAAATGTTGACTTCTGTGTAAGCACACATTTAGACACCTGCACATGCTCGGCCTCTCACAGGAGCTTTGCCAATGTCTCCAGCGCTGAGGTGTGAACTAGGTGGTTTTACATCACACTGGCTTCAGGCTGTGTTACCACTGTTCAGCAGAGATGTGATCACTCATTAAACCATGAAACTTGATCCTGCCTCTGAGCTCTTAATTGCCTCTGGTTTCTACAGATTTAAGGTCACACTACAGTGACGTCTGCAGGCGGCCATGAAAGCTAGAAGCAATTATTGTTATTTTTTAATGAAATTTGAGATTTACACTTAATAGGATTCAATGCTGAAGGCTTTAGAAAAACACAAGATATTATGAGGTTTGTGATAAAAACATGGGAGCTGGCAGTGGTATTGCTGCAAAAGATTTAAAGCATCACTACCTATTGAAGTAGCAGAGAGTAGGTTTTTTACATCCTTCAGCACAACTGGCATTCATGATCCTCAAAACCTGAACTCTTTGTGCAAAAGGGTTCAGGACATACAACTTTGGGATAAGCCATTGGGTCAGAGGAGCAGGATTATGATACATGGGGAAGATGATGGGGAATTGCCAATGAAAATTACACTAACCACACTATTGCATAGTAAATCCTAGGAGACATTTTCAAAATCATTCAGCATTGGCTTAGTTGTCTTCTTTTCCAATTCTTAGAGGCTTCAAAGGGAGGAAAGTTAGACCACTGCTAAGCACTTTGGAAACTCCCTTTTAAAAAACTCCTCTGATACAAAGACTGGTTGCAATGAATAATCTATTCTTCCACGAGTTCAGCACTTCTCCCATACTCTGTTCTCTCTCACCCTTTTTTCTAGAAATGGCGCTTGGACACCGTGGTCTTCCTGGGCCCCATGCAGCACCTCCTGTGGGATCGGCTTCCAGGTCCGGCAGCGCTCCTGCAGCAATCCTGCTCCACGCTATGGGGGCAGGGTCTGCGTTGGACAGAGCAGGGAGGAAAGGTAAGGGTTGTCCATGATGGTGTGCGCTCATTCCTCTGGCTGTAGTGTTGGAAGTGGTGGCTGGGGAGGCAGATTGAGGCCATTGGGCTCAACACACAGAGCGGAAGCAGTCCCGGAGCCTGGGAGGGACGCAGCTGCATATGTGCATGGATACCCTCTTTCAGTGAGCCTGTGAACATCAGACACTTCGGAGCTGCCCTCACTCCCAAGCAGGACCCTTCAGACCTCTGCAAGTATTCCTGTCCCACACAGAGGGCTGATGTCCTCCCTGAAGGGAGAAGCTGTGCCTGCTGTTGGCACTATAGAATTTATGGACACAGTTACTCCATTCTGATCCATCCCTGGAGTGGCAGCTGAGTATGTGCAGCTCTCAATGCCAGTTGCACTATTTCCAAGTCTCTATTGTTTATGCTCATGCTCCAAAAGCAGTTTGAGGCAAAATACAGCTTAACTCACAGATTCAGGCTTGGGTTTTTGCAGGAAATGGTATCAAAAAACCATTTTTTCCCCCTCTAAACTATGAAAATTGCACACAAAATTACTAAAAACCTAATACTTTCTGAACCTACAGAGCCATCTGCAGTATAACCCTTCTTCAAGATTGGCCCCTCATGAAATACATACTTCAAGGCATCCCAACTTCTTTCCAGGCCTGACATTTCATTAAAGGCCACCACTACTTGGCAATAGGCTGTTGCTTGTCCCTTGAGTGGTCACTAAGACATATGTCTGTGTATTTCTCAGAATAAAAAGAGCAATTTATTTAACTTCCATGTTTCAAGATATTTTAATGTTTGGTTTGATTTGTGTCCATTCACAATGATCCTTTTTGGGTTTAAAGACTACCTCTGAGTCAGTTGCAGTTCTATATGATTAAATTTGAGAACAATATTGACTAAAAAGATGAAAAAAATTACAGTTAGTTTTGACACAGAACATGAAATAACATTCACTTAGGGCCTGTTTTTAGATGCATATAGGATCAAGTTGCGAAATCTAGCTTGTTAGGGCTGAGACAGCAGTAAAAGCCAGACAGGCATTCAGCATCTGCCATTAGTGACAGATCACTGTTGAGTTGTCCTCCCACCAGTCATCCCTTTTAAAATATTTGCTATTCATTCTCTCTTTGAAACACTTGGGCTTCAGTTTATGAGCTCTTTTGAGGACTCAGTGTTTGTGGAAAAGTTTTGAGACAGAGCACTTCAGAAAACCTGATCTCGATCATTTACTCCAACCATCTACTGAACTCAGCCTGATTAAGCACTCCCATTTGGTACAAAGGCTGCATTTCTCTCCATGGACAGAAATATTGCTAATCTGAGGTTGTGTCAGCCTCTGCTGGCTCTCTGTGCATGCATCAGTTGTGCCCAAATGCAGTGTGCAGTCTTGCGTCCCACACAGTTTCATCCCTTGGATGTGCTGACATGGAGTTTTTACACAATGCACTTTCTTCTTTCAGATTCTGTAATGAGAACAGTCCATGTCCATTACCGATTTTTTGGTCTTCATGGGGACCTTGGAATAAATGTAGCGTGAATTGTGGTGGAGGGATTCATTCAAGGCAGAGGTCCTGTGAAAATGGAAACACATGTCCAGGCTGTGCTGTGGTATGTATTATTTACTGACATTGCATGAGGGGCACCTATTGACAGTAGCATCAAGGAATGGGGTATTTAGCTTCTCTCTCCATTGTGGTTTTATTTCTCAAGCAAGAAGAAAATGCTGTCCTCAGTTTTTGCTGCAGAGGATGCTGAAATGTCCTTGAAAACAGAGGGGTGGCAGATTTAGGGACAGACTGGTGTACAGAGTTCTTCCTTAGGCCTCTGGAGGCTGATATCAAGTCCTTTACCTGAAAGTTCTAGACATGTTTTTTTTTTTCTGTCCCACTCCCAAGGATGATCCTGTTGAGTCAAGGAGGCCACACACACATCAAAAATGAGTTGCACAGTCACACTTGAGTAAACAACAGGTCCAACACCCCTTTTGCTCTCTTTACTTTCACATTCTTGTTCCAGCAGCTGTTTCATGCAGCCATTTTAATTGGTTTTGTGGGGCTTCATTTCTGTGTAAGCAGACTTGATCTGGAACCTCCCATTTCTTACCAAGATGTTTGGCATTTACACTAGAATAATGAAATCCTGAAGCATTACATTTCTTCCACTCTGCCAGAAGAGAGTTGTTTATTTAGTTAATTTAAATCAAGAACACAAATGTTTGTCACTGGATTTCCTCCCATTAGTAATGAGAATTGTAAAACCCTCAAATCTTCCCATTCCCAGCCAGCCAGAATGTTGTCTGTGCTCAAAGGCTGCTCTAGACCAAGGATGGCAAATGGTTCATAACCTTCACTAGAGAGTTTGAAAAGCCAACCAAACAAAAATAGCTGTAAAAAGATCTACTCTAAACCCATATTAAAAATAAAATCATAAACTTTCAAGGAATAAACCTTACTGACATTTTGTCCTCTTGAGGCTCCTCTAGGCTGACCTGAGAAGAGTATCTCAGGGTCAGAGCAGAAAACTTGTTTGTTATTATTATCTCTTGCCTGAATTATTCTCCTGCCGATAATGAACCAAGCTGTTGGAGCCCCACAGGACTTTGAGTCAGCAAAGAAACACAAACCTGAGGGAGACATAAAAATAGCAAGCACAGTTTACCCTTGAGATCCACCTATGTAGCACACTCCCTCCATAATCACCACATTTTGTGCCATGCCCAGCACTGACTTGTTCCTGTGAGGTCAGATAAGGTGGATGGGGATCGTGTGAGATCCAGAGAGTACCCTGTTATTTTCTGGAGTGTAAATAAGCCTCTGCCAGTTAGGCTGCTGCTGTTTAATAAGTAAGGAGGGAGTGGTTTTCCTTCTTGGCAGGAATACAAGACCTGCAACCCAGAGAGCTGCCCAGAGGTGCGCAGGAACACACCCTGGACCCCGTGGATGCCTGTCAACATCACCCAGAATGGTGCCCGCCAGGAGCAGCGCTTCCGCTACACGTGCCGGGCCCAGCTGTCAGACCCCCATGAGCTGCAGTTCGGGAGGAAGAAAACGGAGAGTCGCTTCTGCCCCAACGATGGCTCCGCAGTGTGTGACACTGACTGTACGTCCTGCCAGCTCGGAGGGACCGTGGGGCAGGCCTAGGTGTGGTGGTGGAAGGGGATGCTCTCAGAACAGCAAGCCCCTGACTATGGCTGCATAGTGTCGACATGTACGACTGGTGTCACTGCAGAGTGGCAGGGATGGGGAGAGCCCTGTGACACAGATATACAGTTGTGAGCTCTGTGCTTATGGCAGTGTGTAGATTTGTTCTTGCTTCTGTTAGGCTGCCCCAAAGACAACAGGCAAGTAATGAGGGTATAAAGAAGAGAAGAGCTGTTCTCAGGACAGTGTGTCTTTTCTTTCTCCCCTTGCGCACTGTCTCTCAGGTTGTTCCCTGCAGGACTGCTGTGATGCAAGGCAGCATCTTGAGGGCACAGCCTGGACTGCCACAATTTGCTGCCCAGGGAGGTGATTTAGCAAGGTTACCAGCAGACTCAGTTTGTATGCACAAAAATTTCTTTTTCTGTCTAGTTTAGCTGTAGCTCTGGGAAGAAAAAACCTCTTGCCAAGGGCTTTCAACAGAAACTATTCTGCAGAGCACATAGATCCTGATTTTATTCATGAGCTGAACCCCTTTTTAAAAGCCCAGTAAATGATTAATTTGTGTTCTTATGGTATCTTGTTTGTTTTCCTTGAAGCTCTTGTTGATGACCTCCTCAAGACTGGTAAGACCTCTGCACGGATTATCAATGGGGGCTGGTCCTTTTGGGGGGCCTGGTCTTCCTGCTCCAGGGACTGTGAGCTGGGCTTTAGGATCAGGAAGAGAACATGCACAAACCCTGAACCAAAAAACGGTGGCTTGCCCTGTGTGGGGTCAGCGATGGAGTACCAAGACTGCAATCCTCACCCCTGCCCAGGTAACCATGATCATCTTCCTGCATGAAATTCAGAGGTGTTTTCCTAAATCTTAATGGTAGAGCAACAACAACAACCATGAAATCAGTATTTCTAGGCTGCCTTTTTTTTTTTTTTAATTTGGGGGATTTTTCCTTATGTTTTTAAAGCTATTGTAAAGACCCACGTATGTTATATTTAGTGCTGACTTAGACTTCACCTCAGCTTAGAAGGTAACACAGCCACATCCTCTAGAGGAAGTAGTATGGTGGCTTGTAGCAGTCCTTTGCTTCAGGAAGGTTTGATGCTCCATCCGGTGGAGGGCATTATGGTGCATCTGCTCCCTGATGAGAAGGCAGACTTAATAAATGTGGCTTAATACTGTATAGAGATGCTTGATGTGGTGGTTCTTCTTGTGAACACTTATTTCTTCCCCCTCTCCTGCTTACGTATTGTTCTTGCGATGGGCATCTACTCTTGACATCAGTTACCATTTCCTGCACAGCCAGCAGGGAGTATTCTTGCCTGGTTTCCTGGTTTTCAAGTTTGTCCTCATGTTTATGTTGCACTCCTGGTCCAGAATAGTAGTAATAGACAACTGACTACTGTATTCTCTCTCACTGATCCTTCTCCTTGCTCTGTAATAACTGTCTAAAGTAAATTTAAGTGATCTTATACAAATTACCTTGCCTCTTTGCAGCTCCAGCAATTATCTACCTCTGGCAATATAGTTTGTGGCCTACACTTGAAAATGCTCTATTATAGTAGTACTATTACGATTCTAAAATTCCATACAAAGATAAAATTCAAATGCAGATATGATCAGAATGTGCAGCAAGAGTATAACAGGAGTGTCAAATATTGCACTCCATGGCCTATAAAAAGGAAATAACTCTAGCACTATAAAGGCAGCTATTAGTACTATTTTGGAAGCTCTCAGTGGCTTTTTCACTAATGTCTGTGCCCTTTTTCTGTGCTGTTTTCTCCCCTCGGACACTCTGATGTTTTACAATCTGTTCTGAGTGCATGATTACTATTTCTCTGTGTCTCCCTCCTTCCCTGCCTCACTCAATGTGTATACACAAATCCTGGGTTTATTTTGCTCTAAGTCATCAGGTTATTATCTTCTGAATTAGTGGCATGTGGACCTGCAAACCAGGCAGTTTAGTGGGTGGGGGGTGGAGGATTCAGGGGTCTTAAGTCCCTTCCTAGTTTTATTATTAACCTCTTATGGGGTTATGCTTAGATCATAGAGTGGTTTGGGTTGGAAGGGACCTTTAAAGGTCACCTAGTTCAATGCCCCTGCAATGAGTAGGGTCAATAAATAAAGCCTCTGAGTTGCTGTTTCCTGAGGGCTGGAACTAGAGGACTTGGGCCTCCCACAGAAAGGTGCCATATAAGCTCAACTTCGGTGCTACAGTGCTTTTTTCCCAAGTAAATCTGCTGTTGCTATGAGTTTCAAGAGACAACATAGTAGTCATTGTAGTAGTAGTAGTAATAATAATAATAATAATAATAATAATAATAATAATAATAATAACAACAGCAATGCTGTTTTATAAAAAGGAAAGGAATAGAATGGAGTAGAATATCTCAGTGAATATTAATGACTACAACAAAGAATAGTTTCTGGTTTTGGCACTTTATGACTCAGAGTCTTTTTCTGCATAGATTTCATTTTGCATCCACAGAGTGAAGTGGATTTGTACCTCTCTTGATGTGAAGTTCTTGTTGTCAGGCCCAAGTGCCCCAGGTGCAGGAAAACTGCTAGCTAGTGTGGGCAGAGTGGATGTGCAAGGTGAGACACTGGGGATCTCCACCTTTGTCACAGTGAGGGGAGTAACCAATGGCCTCTACCTGTCTGTGCTTGCTTTTCAATGTCCTCCAGTGAAAGGCTCGTGGTCTTGCTGGACTCCCTGGTCTCACTGCTCAGCCACCTGTGGGGGTGGGCACTACCAGCGCACACGGACCTGCACCAACCCAGCTCCGTCCAGCGGGGAGGACATCTGCATCGGGCTGCACACCGAGGAGGCCCTCTGCAACACGCACCCCTGCCAAGGTAGCCGCTTCTCATCCCTAATCCAGCTGGCTTCCATGCTGGTGGAAGCAAGGCACAGCTGCAAAATGTTTAAAATACAAATCAGAAACACCATCAGTTACAAGTTTTTTGATCATTTATTCGATGTCTGTTGAGCCAGGGGATAAGGAGACGTCCCAGCGTTAGCTGCAGTGAAACTCCTTTCTCTTTGCCTGTTCACTGGCCCTTGCTTTTGCATTCTGATGCCAGTCAAGCAAAATTTTGCTAATGGTTGATCCCTTTCAAGTAACAGAAAAAGCAGGAAGTTGGATCTTCAATGTGGAAGTTGACCTGACAAATAAAAGGAGTCATGAGGCAGCAATCTGCACAGCTGCTGAAGAACAGTCCTTCCTTTTTGTTTCACAGACAACAGATCAGCATTGTGCTACAACTCAGAGGACAGGGTTTAGATTTGTGCTGGTTTTGAACTACCTTTGTGTATTTCTGATCCAGTGCAGGCTGACTCCTGTCCTTAGGAACCTCAGCAAAACTCTGTGAGGTGCTCTAATTTGTGCTGGCTGCTTGAGGCATCTTTGGGAGGCCACATCAAAGCTTGGCGGTCCTGGTGCAACGTTGCCCCACCCTGCTTCTTGTATGTCTTTAACCAGAGAGCTGGTTGGCACAGACAACTTTGTTCTGTGCAGTGCTCCACCAAGGGTTAGTTTAGTCCACATTAAGAGAACTACAACCTGACAAGTGGAGTGTGATGCTTGCACTGAGAAAATTAAATCCACTAAGGACCCATGGAAAAGATGTGTGAGAGAGGCCCGGGCCAGGATCTAGGATCCTTCAGCATGGGAGAAGTCTGGTATCTACAAAGCATCCTTTTCCTTCTTGGTGACGCTGTTTGTGTGTTTTCCTGACCCTGGATTTCAGGTGGCTGGTCAGAGTGGTCAGAGTGGAGCCTGTGCAATGAAGAGGGCATCCAGTACCGCAGCCGCTACTGCGAGGTGCACAGCCCGGACTCTTCCCAGTGCGTCGGAAACAGCACCCAGTACCAGGAGTGCCTGTACAATGAAATTCCTGGTACGTACCATGTCATTCAGGAGGACAGGGTGAGCCAGTTTGGGAGAGAAGTTCGTGCCTGGACTGTCAAACTAGGCTGAGATTTTCTCTATTAAAAACTGGGCTTGGATGCTTCTAGAAAAATAAGGAAACTGATAAACATTATAAATTCCCTTGTGGCAGCACAGGATAAATGGCTTTCCCTTAAGCAGCTTAATATTTCTTTTAAAAAGAATTACCTTGATCCGTAACAAATAACTAGTATTGCTTCACCTGAATTGAAGCTTTTAAAACTGTATGATTTGTCTTAGGCTGGGTTATAAAAATTATCTCTGTTCTCAGTATGCATATGGACAACAGAAGGTCATTGATTTCAGGTATCCAAAAAGCATCCCAAAAGAGTGAAGAATTAAGGTGAGGCAGATGCAGAAAACTGGGGTGTGAAAGTGGGAGATTAATCTGGGGTCTGACAGAGCAACACTGTTGATGGACAGATGGTCATCAGCATAGTCCACCCTGTGCTTTCCGGAAATTGAATCTCTCAGGCAAATATCTGATATGGGTCTAGACTGAATAATGCCTTTCCACATGTTCTTTTTTTTGGATTACAGTGCACTGACATAAAAATATGAGATCTCTAGGCAATGGTATTCTTTTTCATGGTTTTTTCAGCTAACATCTTTTCCCTAAATTGAAGAAGCTAAAGAGTGATCAGGTAACAGTACTGAAATTATAAGATCTTTGGAGAGGTTGTGTTGCATGTGTTTCAAAACATGAGCTTATAATTCAATTTAGAGAGACTCTCAGCTTGCTGCAGAACATATAAGCACCTTCTTGTGTCGGAAACACAAAGGGTTTAATTATTTGAAGAAGTAAAGGGGTGGCAAAATGATAACTTTCTCCAATCTTCTTTTCTTTGTTTAGTGATCCTGCCAGCCTCCAGCATTGATGAGAGCACGAATTGTGGAGGTAGGTTACCACTAACTATATATCTTATTTTTATCTTAACCTGACTTTTTTTCTCCCTGTGCAGTATCAACCAAACCATTAATCTATACAGCTCATATCCCAGTGATAGCCTTAATTCCACTGGAGTCTTGCTGTCTGAGTCAGACTGGAGGAATGTATCACATGTCCACTTGTCAGGTCCAAGATTTTTATTTATTTGGAAGTTTGGGTTGGCCACTGAGGGTCATTAATTACCAGAGAGTAATTGCTTATGTCTCTCTACCTCCAGGGTAAATGGTTCAGGTGGAAGAAAGGGTTATTCCCCATTCACCATTGTAAGCCTCCAGCTGTTTGGAGGCAGGTGTTTTTAAATAACCTATAAAGATTTCAGTGAACAGGGTCTCTTAGACAGATCCTTTGCTGATATAGGACGAGATTAGAGGTTTATACTTGTCCTCCAAGTGCTTCCTTTCATTCAAGTTCTCACCTCTCACAGAAGGTGTGTCTCCTTTCTGCATGTAACCCAGAAAGGTCCAGCCATTAGTGTCACTTTTCCACTGCCCTGGGAGCCCCTATGATAAAAATGCAGACTGGAGAAAATGACAGGTTCCTTTAATATTATAAAATCCTAGTTTCACACTAATGGCCATGCCAATTCCTGCTAGCGTCACATCCCTGTTTTCTGAAATCTAGATGATCCTCAGGCTGCCAAAATCTCTTCTCCCTGTAGAGATCATGGCAAAAACAGGCATACCACTTGTGGCATGGAAATGTTTGCAACTGAAGGCAGTCAATGGAATTAAGATTTCAGCCCCTGCAAAGTAACATTTGCCTTCCTGCATCACTCCTTCTCCCTCAGAAGGTGCAATGGTTCTGCTTTGATTCCAGGACCCCTTGCTATAGCTTACACTCTACTGTTATGCACTGTACCCACATTTCCTTCTTTTTCCACCACCACTGTATTTGCTGTTGCTATCTACATTTTGCCATAGCTAATATTATTTATTGATGTTGTGTTCTACAGTATTTGGCAAAGAAGTCAATCAATAGAAATTCTGTTGATGCGTCTCAGAAAATCTATATTTTCAAAGTGATGAACCAAAAAGCTTCCCCTTGGGGACTCACATGCTGCAAACAAAATAATATTATTTTTCCCCCCTAAGATACAGCCAAAACTCATTTGAAAAATCAGATGGGTATTTCAGAGGTGAGACTGAAATAGGAGAGAGCTTTATGTTGTGACTTGCAAATGTGGCAGTGAAATGAAACATTCATTGTGATATAAGCAAAGCTAGGCAGGAGGAGAATGTGGCAGCATGTCATGTGGCTTTACTGAACACAGTTGCATATTCTGTGTTTTAGGTCTCATGAGTGATGCAAAACAGGCAGAAGTTTTTAGAAAGGAAAATTATTTTTTAAAAACTCTAGTGACATTTAGTAGAAAATTACAGTATTTCTGCTGGGTTTTTTGGACCGTCATCCAAAACAATAGAAAATGGTAATATTGCAATGGAATTTTATAATATGGTTTGAAAAATAAATGTAGCTCATGAGTCTAATAAATTCTGTATGGTCTGTACTGTAATTATGATGGAAGTGTATTACTTTGCTGTAGAACTCTATTGGTTTTGTTCTTTTTAAAATCAGAAGGATATTTTTTAACTAGAGATTAGACGAGAGCCATTGACTAATGGGCAGAATCTGCTATTTGAAAAGCATATCACTTAAAATGTAAGATGGCACCAAAAAACTGCACACCGTGATCAGACTAAGAATGAGCCTCATTTAAAGCCACTCTCTGAGTAGCCCCATTTCTCTGCACACAGTCAAGTCAACACAGCAGTCTGTCCAAATGAATTGGCTTTTTAAGTGTTACGGGAAATTTACCACTGCAGTCGCCACTGAGGTGATGTGAGTGACCCCTGGGACAGCTGCCCTGGGGCCAGCAGACAGGGGGTCCCCTCGGGCTCTCAGACCTCTGCCATTCCTGTTTGAAAGATGGCAGAGCAAAGGCAAAGAAAAGGCAGAAGCAGTTGAAGTAAAATAGCTGATTCTTTTCTGTATAGTCCCCCCTGCACACAGCAAAATACAATGGGGTCATAAAGTTTTGCCATCCCATAATGCCTCTGGTTGCTTTGATAACTTGGTGGCTCTAATGGTCGTTACTGTTGGTTCTATTGTCATAGATCTGGTGGTGGTGGGTTTTACTGTGGGGTGTGAGATTCAATGAGGTGAGGGAGGAATGAGGAGTGCTGTTTGACTTTGTCTTCCCCCACCAATCAGAGTGGTGAGTTAGGTACTTGCCAGTGTGTGGGATGCCCAGCTCCAGCTCCTTCCAGAGGTCAGTGCTGGCCTTGAAGGGTGCTGTTGCAATCCCACATGGAGAGATCTCTGCAGGAGGCTTTTATAGTCCAAGAGCTTTTCTCTTTGAAGTATTTGCACTGTAGCTACCCCGCCAGCACCTGCCTGCAACTGATTTCCTATCTCTGCAATTTGCAGAGAAAGCCAACAAAGAAGTGTTTTTCAAGCACTGCCCCCCTTTCCTTTGTCCACTTTATCTTTCCCATTCTCCAGAGGACCTCTATTTCACTGTTAGCACTACAAATACACCTCAGAGGTATCGAAGACACGACCAAGGCAATGCCATCCCATGAATAAGCAAGAATGCTGAGCACACTTGGATTACAAGGGGGAGGAATGTGTATCTCCCCCACCCCACACACAGCCCCATAGGCATTTTGGGCAGCTGACAAAAAGTGCTTTTCCCTCCCTTCCTTCCCCTTCAGAGAAACACTGAGCATTTTTATCCCCTTATTTCCATGACACGCACATGCTTTGGAATCCATTAATGTGCATTGTTTGTATGGCTCATTTCTTTAGCTGTCAGCTTAACATAATGTTTAGTTTCAATATCAATAGAGGGGAGAGAGGAGAGACAGGGAGGGAGCTTGGAGAAAACAATGCATGAACCTGTTAAACTGCACAAGGCAGAGCTGCAGTGGGGAGACCGATTTGCAGGGAGATTATGTCAGTTTATGTTAGAACAGCTTATTAATGTTGATCCTGAGATGTCACTGCTCTGATTTGTACCTGTGGTCTTGTCAGGGGAGGGAAAAGGGCTGTTCTTTAAAAATAGCATCTCTTGTCATTTCCCTTGCAGGTTTTAGTCTCATCCATCTGATTGCCACTGGGGTCTCCTGTTTCTTCGGCTCCAGCCTGTTAACGTTTGTGATTTACGTGTATTGCCAGCGCTGCCAGAGGCAGTCCCAAGAGTCCACTGTTATCCATCCAACCACTCCCAACCATCTCCATTACAAGGGCAACACAACCCCCAAGAATGAGAAGTATACCCCTATGGAGTTCAAGGTAGGGTACTTGAGGAGAAATACCACAAACAGCTTGATACTGCCTAAATAAATTCTGTATTCATGTCATGTTTGGAACTGGGTAGGTCTGTGTTTCTGTGCCCAGCTGATGGCATTATACATGGGGTTGAAAGGGCATTTAGCTGTGCTGTCACAAAGGGGTTAAAAAGCCTCATTACTGCAGTGGGATTTTGTTCTGTTTCACAATCCTGATGAATGCCAGTCTGGCAAGTACATACCAAGACACTCCAGCCCATTCTGACTATTGAATGTATACAAATTGTCCTCTAAAAAATCAGTAAGAGCTCAGTTCAGTGCATTGTTAGTGCATGGTAAGAGGAAATGGAGGGGAGGAAGAATAAAAATGGAAACTTCATTGCACAAATAGCTGGGAAAATGTGCAGTGGTCGGATGAGATTTTGGAAATTCTTTGGTGACTGCCAAATTGGAGTGAATGAGAAAGCAGAGAGGTTTTTGCCCCCCTCTATCAGTACTGGAAAGAAACTTACCCCAGGCAGCTGTGCAGAATTCAGTGACAGTAGCAGAGTGGGGAGCTGAAGCTTCAGGAGATGAGTGCTGAAGTGGCATGTGTTGTTGGCGTGTCGGCTTGCTAAAGTGAGCATCACCCACTATCAGAGCAGATGGGACCCAGGGTGCTGCAGACAATACCCTGAGACTGGATTGAGCATCAGCCTCCTGGTGAAGCATGGGATCAGAGCAGTGAGCAGTGGCATGGGTGGAGGGGCCTCATGTCACCACAGGAGGAACAGCCTGCCTAGGGTCACTTGAACAGTGTGGAGCATTATTTGGGACATGAACACAAGCCAGAAGGAAGCCCTGCAGCTGCTTGTTCCTTCCTACAGCTACGTGCTGTTGACATTTTGATTGTCTGCCTCTGCTGGTCTGGCCCAGCTTTCACTGAGACCCAACAATAAGATCAGTGGTGGGACTGTTGCCACAGTCTAAACTCCCTGAATTTTGAGGACTGTTTCTAAGTAGGAATTGTGTAATGCTGGGTACAGTACAGCATACATGGCTATGATACATGGCTATGATTTGCAGTGTGAATGCATATCAGAAATAAGAGCATGCATCAAATAATTTGAGAAGGGTCAGTGTTGTTTTGCTGTTTTAAAGGAAAACAGTTTGAGCTGGAGAATAACTGACCAGTGTGGTAATAAGAGTGTGGTGAAATGCTTGTTGGGCATTGCAGCCTCTCAGAGGATACTGATGCCTATAAATGCAGTCTCAAAATATATTTGCTAGCAAGCTTAAGGCTACAGTTGCATACAGTTTAATAAGAGTCCAGCATCATAATGCAAGTCAGCATAGATTTGTGGAAAGTAAATCATGTCAAGCAAATTGGATTCCTTTTTTAAATTAAATAAATATTGATTTAAATAGGAGGGAAGCAGCAGACATATCGGGATTTTCAGAGACTTTTAACAAAGTTTCACAGGCTGCATTATTCTACACACTCTGCATATGCAGGTTCAGTAATAAATTATTAAGACAGGTAAAGAACAGGGACTTGATCTTGGAAGCATCAAACTCCCAAGTAATCTTTTCAGCTATGGGAGCTGCTGTGGCAAAGTCAATAGGAAGACCCAGATTAAAAAGGCTTGCAGAAATAAAGAAATGAGCAAGACTATTCCCTTGTTTCTTAAATAGCAAACAATATAGAAAAGAGACAAATTTATTTTTGTGGCCAAAAGCAAGTAGTTAGAGGGCTGGATTTGTGTTAACATTTTCTTCATGATTTATACTGTGCTATCATGTGTTATCAGATGATGCTAAAATAGGCAGAATGGTTAAAATTTAGAAGGATGAGGTTGTTCACAGAACTATCTTGATCAATTGGGTAAATGGGTTATGAAATGCACTATGTCTATGTCAAGTGGTGCAGTGAAGTAGAAGTAATAACAAAGCTAAGCAAAGTTTAAAATAGCAGCAGATTAGTTAATGTGGTGTCAGGGGGGAGCTGACCTCTTTGATAGATCCATCTCTGCATACTTGATCTAGTGTATAGTAACAGTGAGCAGCTGTTAGAGTCTTCTTTCGAGGGACATAAAGAGCTTAGGCATTAGATCAAGGTTTGAAAAGTCTGGTTTATTTAAAGGAAGGCATTAGCTAACTGAGACTGTATGAGTTACTTTGGGGGGAGAAGGGACTTGGACACAAGGAGAGATAGACCAGATGGGGCTTATTTACAGAATGTTAGGAAGTGAAAGAGTTCAAGTGCATAAATCTGCAGTCATTGGACAGACCAAAGCTAAATGTTTAGGAGCAAGGGGCTACTTGCTGAGAAGAACTAAAGTCATACACTTGAGAGTGGTGAATGAGGCAAAGAGATTTACAGAAAGGGTAAAATCTATTTGTCAAGTGAAGCCTCCTTTTCTCCATTCGTGTTGAGTATTTCCTTCTGCTCACCTTCTCTATTGCCCCTCCTTTCCTAAGCTCTTGGCTGAAAATTTCTCATTTCATACTACAAATCTGCCACTCTTCAGTGTTCCCTTGAAGCATATAGCATTAATGAAGTAAAAGGAAAGGCTCGGTGTGCTCTGTGCTGTGTAATTACTTACGGAACTTGTTATTAGCCAGGTTTATATTTAGGAATAACTGACAGATTTTTTTTTAAGGGTTAGGAGGGAGATTTTTCATGCCTTCAAGGAGCATGTGTGGTTTTATAGTAATGCCACAGAATTAAAATGATGGAGAAGCTGAAATTCACCTTCCTGATAAGGAGGGTTGGACTGATCGTGGATATGGGCCTATCTGAATTTAAAATGTGTACATGTGAAAGAAAGTGGAAGCACCTAAGATTCCATATTCTAAACCCAAATAAGTTTCTATTCAGCAGATACCAAGAAAACCATCCTCAACATTTTTAATGAAACCAAAAGAATAATTGTAGGTTTTTATGTGTATGTCTGTGTGAAAGAGTTAATAAATCCAGGATTAGGGAAATAGAGGGTGTGTAGACTACTTTTCAGTAACAAAAAATGATAATACACAGTGACATGATGGTAGCAGAAGGCTGGCCATATGCACAAGTTTATTATTTTCCATTCTTTGATAATAATAAGCCTTCTGCAACCATCTTTAGTTTGAAATATCTCTGCTCTACAACCAGCAGGTGAACACTGTAGAAAGTTTGGCAGTGTTACATTCAAACGTACAGCACTGAATGCAAGCTCATAAATCAAGGTAAATTTTATATGAAGGCAGATTTTAATGAAGGAAGTGCTAGCTGATATGAGCCTTGTTGGCTATTTCAGCACAGCAGTGCAGTAATGTAGATCAGATGTAAATACCATACATAATGGTTGACCTATTGATCATGTAGCTGATGCTAACTTGCATAGGCAATGTTTTGCAGAAGCATGTTTTATTTTTGTTGGCTCCTTTTCCCTTCCTGTTCTGCTTTCTCAAGAATGATGTGAGGTTTATTATTAGCTATTTTAGCCAGGATGTCTTGAAAGATTTCATGCATATGCATTTACCAGCAACACGTTGATTTTGATTTGGTATTCAGAGATCGTAGGGGAGAGACCTTTTGGGTCACCTAATAAGCAGTTCATGTTTCATTAATTGGTTGAAGTTCAAACAACACTCTGACAATATTGAAGACTGTGCAGAACAAAAGCATAATGAAATAAAAATTATCTGCTCTTCACATTTTGTCATGACGGGTTACAGAATCACCTACAACCTTCCCAGTATTGCCACGCCAATTAAATAATAACTGACAATCAAAGCAGTGAGGAGATCCTCTTTTTAACATCTTGCTTCAGCTGTTCCATGCCTTGTGTGAGTCACTTACCGGAGCTGTGCTGATGGAAAGCCAGATGATGCTGCAGTAGAAGCAGGAGGATGTAGGGTCAAGACTGAGCCCTTGTGAATTAGGATCTCTTAGAACAGCCACACATGGAGAAAGGGTTTGGACTGAACTTCTTCCTATTGCTAAATTCTCTGCCAATAAAGAGAGCCAACATTTTATTCTACAAGGGATTTGGACAAAGGCGTCTGCATATTGGTCCAAATCCAAAATCCAGTGGCCTTTGGATCAGGCCAGATGGGATCAGTGAGAACTGTAAGTTTGCAGAATAGTTTTGATGATGATTCTGCAGATTTTCTTTGTTTGACTGTGCTGGACAGACCTCCCTCTGTCCTTCCTTCCTTCCACACAGCTTTAGTCATGAGTCATACAGTAAAACTCTCTGTACTGATGCTTCAAATAAGCTGAGGAAGCACCTGAGCATTGCATCTTCTCTGGCATCAGCACTGCTGTTGTAGGAACTAAGGGCCAAACACTGAAGCAAAACAGTCATTTATGTCAAGGATTAAATTTATTGTGGGAAAAGATGAGGTGAGAACTGAGTGAATGCAGGATATGTCAATGAAAGAGGGAAATTGTTTGATGTACTGCTTGATATCTAAATTTTCTAGGACATTAGAACAATACACATTAACTATAGTAGAACTGTGAGTCCTGCACTTGCCTCAAATTATACAGCAAATATAGATGCAGTTACCAGAAAATGGGGAGAATAATCAGTAGATCACTTGGACTATATAAATTAGAAGCTGCAACAAATATTTTCTAATGAAGTGAGAACAATGCTGTTGGGAAACAAATGACAGAGTGCAGAGCAGACACCCCCTGCGAAGGACTCCGGGCCCTGTGATCCACACTTCATTACTAATCCCAATTAATTCATGGCAATAAAATACTAACATGGAGAGCTGAGACACAGAAACCAATTCTGTCGTTGGAAGATGAATTCTTCTGAATAAAATAACATGCTGGATGTTTGGTGTGGTTTTCAACCTTGGAAAAAATTAGCAAAAAGAAGATTAGTTCACTTGGTTTGAGCATGGTGTAATAATACCAAGGTTATTCTGTATGGGCCATTCTCTTGAGAGATGGACAGGATGATTCTTGTGGGTTCCTTCCAGTTCAGAATATTCTGTGATTTTATTTTGTGGAAAAAAAAAAAAAAGAAAGAAAAAAAAAAAAAAAGTAGAGCTTAGGGTATAGGAAAGTGAATCTCTGTATGGATTTTAAATGTCTCTCTCTTGGTGATGGTCATTTTCATTGCTGCTGAAAATCACACCTTTTTTATAGAGAGGAGGCAGCTAGTGGTTTAAGTTAAAGCTATTAATGCTGCTGTCGAGTGCCCTAGAGGAATGTTTGTCAAAGTCAGCCTTGCTCTCTGAGGATGTTTGCTTCTCCATGGAAAACTTTGTGTTTCAGTGTCCTGCCACTTAATTTGATGTGTTGTTACTTCAACTAAAATTGGCTAACCCATTTCTTTTTTGTGATCACAGCACATACGTTGATAGCGCTGTGATATAAGCTTTTTTCTTTTCCCAGTGACCCTTTCACTTCATCTTCAAGCCCCAGGAAGTGGCTGTAAAGTTCACATATAAAGCAGTAGTTAATGATACCCAGCATTCTCAAGAAGTTATCAACAGTCTCCCTGAAGTATTTGCTTTACCTGCATGTCGTTAGCTGATGTAATCAGCTGGGGGAAAAAAGCCATATATATATAGATAGATACAGTAGATCAGATTGAAATATAAATTCTGTTCCCAGTGAATTGCATGTTTAACAAAGGCCATTTCCCTTGAACAAAGTGGCATTTAAGATTATTAAGTGCTTGAATGGTAGAGTACATATTTTTAGTACTTACCATGAGTATAGTATTATTTGAAATAGAATAGTAGGGGCAGGGGGTTGAATTGGCAAAGAAGCATTGTGCCCTTTCTTGTATGATCCTGCAGTTGCAAATATCACTTCAGGGGACTCTTGATTTGCATAATGCCTACTATGAAGGGAAAGCAAGAGAGCTTACTGATGGGGAAAAAAGGATTAAGTGGTGCGTCTCAGTCAAAATCTATTAGTGTCTTTTTTCCCTTTATATCATTGGCTCGAGTCAAATTGAGCAGTCAAGCATGCCTGGAGGTGTGGCTGTCCTGGGATGATTGTGCCCAGGGAGGGATGTGCCTCTCCTGGCGCTGTGCCCACCCCGTGGCAGCAGGGGCTCCGCGGGTTGCTGTGTGTGAGTCACAGATATCGCACTCGCGTAGATAATTTAAGAGCAGGGGAGATCGCCAGTTCAGATCGGAGTGTTACCTTGCTCCTCCTCCCTCTGGGATACTAAGCAGCTGCTCACAGCAGTCCCCTGATGGGAATTGAGTCTCTGTTCCATCTGTTTTTCATGCAAGCCCTTGCTGCTTCACAGGTGTTGCTGCTCCCTATAGAGTGGGAATCCTCACTGTTCCCTTTTCCCCACCATTTTTAAGAGAATCTGGCTTTTGAGATTATTTTTTGTTTTAAAGCCACGTTTAGAAGTTTTGACACTGTGGGTAGATGCTTCATAGTATCCTGTCATGATTTTCTATTTATTGACTCAGCCTTCTCTGCTCCTTCTTTACAACCAGGCATACCTCCTCTACAGCCAGGTTAGGGATATGGTCCATGCTCTGCCTTCTCACAGGCTACATCATCATGGATGCTCACATGAGCCTTTCTTTGGAGTAGTATTACTGCAGTTGTGATAATCTGTTTGTAGGCAGACAAGTTTTGGTTTGTTTTTAATTAGATCAATGAGTGTAGCTGGAAAATCTGGTAGGTTTCTGAACATGTGAGCTGCTGTTTCAGAACTGAAGACAGACAGATGTGTTCTAAAGCTTATCTGATTTTTCCAGCTACACTAATTGATCTAATGACTGATACTACCTTTTTCTTGCAATTTTCTCCTTTCCTAATTTCTCTGAGGTTGACATGTACATGCCTGCACCCACCCAGCTGTGCTGGAAGAACAATTAATTGAAGAACTACAGAAATGGGCATAACAAAATTGCACTGGACTTGCTGCTGCCTACTTACATGACTTCCCTCTACTGGTCAGCAGTGGAATATTTCAAATATACCCTTTCCTCATTTGCTAGAAGTTAATGGTTCTCCCTTGGTCCAGGTGCTTGGGGCGGTTCTCTCCTCTTTGTCGCCTCGAAGCTCTGGCTAGAAGTATCATGTGTATTAGCTGAACCAGGAAATCCTCGGTGCCACCAAGATGTGCAGGAGGAATTAATTATGTGTTTGCAGAAGACTTTAAAGGGAACCATGAAAGAGGCAGGGAGCTAAAGCAAAGGGAGAAGGTAATATTAGACAAACAATAAATATCAGAAAACATATAACCTTTGTGCTACACTTGGAGACGAGCTGCCTTGATATTCTTCTTGAACAGTTCCACTTGCAATTAATGGATTCTTAAGCAGAGTAATAAAGAAATTGAGCTACATGCATACAAAATAAAGATAGCTGTGTCAGTGTTCAGGACTAGAGCTCACTTTCCAGAGGGTTTGGCAGCTCTAAGTGAGGACAGATGAAATAATTGAGCTTTTTTTTTCTGGATCATGACCACCCAGTCCTGAAGAGTCATTGAGAGCTCAGGACTGCTCAGGATGCACTGGCTGCTGCCACAGCATGAGCTGCACAGGCTGGGGCAACACTACAGCCACAGCCACTTTCCCTGGATCATAATTTATATATACACGAGAGGGTTGGCATAGGGGAAGCAGGAGTTACTCTGCCTGCACTCCCATACTGGGAGGATGGAGGCAGAGTAAGCTGGAGGAATCCTTGTGAAGTCAGCTCTAATACCATCCTGAGATTTGGCACAAAGCATGTGAATAAAGGAAAGAACTGAAAATCTGTGGATGAAGGAATCTAGATGGACTGTATCCCACAGTCTCTGAGAACCAGCTAATGAACAACTCCAATTACCTATATAAATATCAAGGACCTTAGGCAAACCCCCAGTGCCATGAATTGCAAAGGTAATACAAAAGTGTTAGTGAGAAAGCAGGCCCATTTCTGCCCTGCTAATTGAGTCACTGTTAAGCTACAGAAGTAGCTTGAGTAAATTAGCTTGTGTAAATCTGGTGGGAAATGTCAGTTGGATTTGGGGATAAGACAGAACATCTATCCTGCTCCGTCTGTAAAATTTGCCAGTCAGGGCCACACTAGAGAGTGAAACCAGGAGAAACAAATGGGATTGACTCGACTATGCTTTCAGTTACAGCAATGGAAACTCATTGAAACAAATCTGTGTCAGTATTAACATGCAGGAAGATCTGAATTCATATTTGAGAGGCAACATATCACACACCCTGATGAAATGAAAGGTGGCTCAGCTGAGCTGACAGCTGAGCCAAGACCTAATGCTGAGCAGGGAGAAATCAAACATAATCACTTTTTGTACAGAGTTTGAGATGCAGATTCTCAGCTGGTTAAAAATGTAGCTTCACTCATCCATATATATAAAGAACAGAGGGTGGTATTGGTGTCTTAAATAATCTTGTGATGTATAAATAGAAATTGGCTTGGACAGGAAGGCTGCTGTAGAGATTGAAACCTGGCTAATGGACTGTGAACATCGGGCAATTGTTGATGGGAACAAACAGGGCTATGGGGAGGAGTTGTTTGGGACACTGCAAGCAGTAATGCAAGGTTTGGCTTTATTTAACGTCTTTATTAACGAGCTTGGTGAGAATGCAGTCAGTGTGTTAATTAAATGAGCAGAAGATATTAAACTGGGAGGTGTGTCAAAAAAACAGCCAGTGGTATAGGACTAATGGAAAATGACCTGAGGAGGTTACAAATTTAGAGAGGAAATAACAAGGTGAGAGGCAACATGGGGAGAAAACAAAGCAATCCTGAGGAAAATAATCAAAAAGCAGCTATTTAGAGGGTGGGAGAATTTGGAGAGCAGTACAACTATAATGGAGTAAGTAAGACTGAATGGAGTTAGCAGATGGCAAATGGGGCCCAGTTTTTACTCTTATTTTTATTTTTACTACTTCTTTTTTCACCACTGCAGTTACACCTTTGCAATTCTCAGTCTAAATGCAGCACTGTGGGCTGGCATGAGGCTGCACAACTTGTGCTGGTAATTCACCAGAACAAGCAGATCATCCAAAACCTCAAGGCTGCTTGCCGCAGTATGAGAGCATCGGGGCAGTGGGAGCTGTGCCCCAGACAGCCCCGGAGTAGTTACCATCAGCTGAAGCTCAGTAGAGCCCAGTGCTCCAAACCATCATCTGCACCCAGAGTGATTAATGTCAGTTTTAAAGGGCCATGATTATGCCTCTGGTGAATTTGTCTGAGTACTGGAGCATGTGCAGGGCCAGATGCTGTAGCTGAGGTGCTCTAGCCTCTCTAGTAACACTCTTGTGTGCGTGGGGCACCCAGGAAGGGCATTCACCAAGGAGTGCAGCAAGGAAACAGTTTACACCTTCCCACACAGCTGAGATCATGTCTGCTATATCCTGTGCACCAGCTATATTGAGAAGCAGTTGGGGCAGCCTTGAATTCCTCCTTTGTGTCTGGACACCACGTCATGGGTGTTGCCACCCCCAAATCATAGGCAAGCTGGGGCTAAATTGCAAGCTTTAGGCTAGACACCTGCACTTGCCAGTGGGAAGATTTCCATGACCTCCTCAGACTTCAGTTTCTAGTTCAGAAAAATACTTCAGTTTGCCTTTCTATTACATGCAGTTTGTTTTGCCATCTTACTCATGAGCTTGAAGTCAGAGATGTGCCAAAACATCCTTCTGACAATGGTCCTTTATGTTGCCAGCTCTGAAGGGTTTTATAAGTTTACAATGGCAGTAATATAACTTCACTCCCTCCTAAGTGCAAGGATAAAATAGCTATTTTCAAACAGCTATAAATAACTTCAGCTATTCGTTTTCTGATAATTGGATGTTAGTTCTATTGTCAACCTGAGCACATCTACAGATGCTGCCGTCATTTGGGGGTTGTTTAATTTATTTACCAATAACAGTGAACAAAGAATCTCCAGTCTAAAAATATGGTAAGCTTCCATCCAAAAAGAAAATGCAATCATAAGTTTAGTGTCCCAGTGGGATTTTTTGTATCTCTTTTTGAGATGAATAACCTTCTTATACAGAAAATAGGTTCCCCATCTGTACATCTACACTTCACTGTAAATCCTGCAAACAGCCTTATTGAATTCATCAGGAAAAAGCTCAGTACATAAACCCTGGCCACTACTTCCTTTGACTCCATGTAGGCAGAGCTTAAGAGGTTTTATAAAAGTATCAGGTGAGATAGTTTGTTTGGCATAAGACACTAAGCAAAGTAAAAACAGAAAGAGGAATCATTCAAGTCTTAAAAATCACTCCTAGCTTGGAGTAAATACATGGGTCTCATAAGGTCTTTCTGGCAACTTTCCATCTTTCCAGGGTTATTTGTAATTCTTAGCTCAAGAGGCACAGCAGTGTTGTGGCATCCAGTTGATCAGAAGAAAGGGAACATGTGGGTGGGCCAGACGTCATGTATTTTCTTGGTGTCAGTTATTGCCAAAAGAGGTTATTTTAGTTGTATGGTTTATTTTGTTGAAATGTAATTATTATGCTAATTATTCCCAAATTTACTGATTAATTATAATTCAGAGATCTCTGCCCTGGTACTTCCAGAGATGTATAAGCTTTAGGAAACGTTTCATAATATTAATATATTTCCACAGCCCTGAGTTATTTGGCTAATGTTCCAACAATGCAAAAAGTAACATCCTTTAACAAGAAGGCATGTCTAGCTCCATGAAACAGCTGATCTGCATCAAAAAGGCATTTTGCTCAATCTGATTTCACTGCAAGAAGCAAATGGTTTAAAAGGAGCACAAAAGAACTTCAGTGTTGGATCTCAGTTTCATTACATCATTGTACAATTCCCTTATCCCTCAATTTTCCTGGGGAATGAGGGGGCGTAATGGCCATCCCACTGTTGCCACAGGAGGTCTGTTGGATGCTGTTACAAGGAAAGATGGAAAGGTTGCCTCAATTCTTTTAGGAATATTTGTGTGACTGAGTTCAGCAGGAGTGTTGTCCTTGATTTCTGCAGTGGAAGGATGAGGGATGCACATGGGCTTCATTTGGATTTACTAAGAGGAATGGGTTGGCTACAAAGTTGCTGTCTGCTCCCTGGACCCTGATTTTAGACCTTCTCCTGTGGATGACCAAGGTTAGCAGTGATTGAAATTGTTACCCCTTCATGCCTATACTCATCCTGTGGTGAAGGAAAGGGGAAGTTTTTCTCTGTAGTCCTCTGTAGTACACTGTGACGTTCAACATTATAAACAAAATTCCAAGGTGGAAATTTAAAACTGTGCATCCCTGGCACAGGCAGCACATCTCTGATGAGCCATGGAAAGGTGTGCACTGCATTGTTCAGCCTCTTCAGAGGTTAAAGTGGTGGTAACCATAAACACTGAAAAAATTTGCTTGAAGCTACCCAGGGAAGGTCACCCAACCTTTTTTCTTTTTTACCTTTTTAAAGAGGAAAGTGTCATGGGTAGGAGGTAGAAGAAGTGAAATTACACCTGTTCACAGAGAAATAGTGGAGAAGGTGTGAGTTTGGGGGAAATTGTCCTTGCCCACTGACTCACTGGGATTCTGCTGCTGCATAGCTGGTGAAGATTAACCTACAAAACTCCTGGGAAACTTGCTGACTCCACAACCCCCAAAATAGAAAGATCTGGAGCTCAGAGAGAATGCTGAGCTCTGAAAAGCTGAGTGCTTTCTACATGAGCAGATTAAGGAAATCTTGCCATCATATGTTACCCTGTAGGAACTACATTCTTGCCCTAATTTTGGTATTAGTTGTATGAGTATCAGATACTTTTAGAAGTATCATTTTCACTTTAGCTTCTCAAATATATATGGACTTCCTTTTAATTGGAAGTCCATCTACTTTTTAAATCAAGTTTTGAAATTTTCATTACTTCATACTGGAAATTGAAACAGTTGATCTGTTTATGTGTGTAAGAAATGTTTACACAGCTTATACTTGCAGCTGTGGGATGGGAGTTGGGAGTAGTACTGGAAGTCCCATACTGTTATGTGTAAAGATGTTTTGGTACATCTGCGTGAATGTAAGCAAGTAGGTCAGTGGATAATGACTTAATGATTTGGAGCAGAGGCTGAATTTGGGGAAGTAGTGGCAAGGTCTTGCTGGAGAAAAATGAACAAATGGAAAATCTGAATGATGACGTAGGTTAAAAATATCAATGGAGAAAGCTGAACAGAGTTAAATGTATGCATATGGTACAATAGAATCATGTTTAACACACCCAGCACTCGGCTGTAACTGGGAGAAGTAGCCTGTGAGTGTATGTGAGTGCTCTGCCTGTGATGTGACCCTTCCCCTCACTCTCCTCCACTTCTAACCGCACACTTGCATGAGTGATCAGATTGTTCATACAATTCCATAAATATTGAAGTACTCAGGATTCTGTTGTGTGTGGCATGGACATGCAATTCATCGACAAGAAGACTGGACCTCTTGGTTAGTTGACAGATCACATATAAGGGAGCAAGCTGCTGCTCTTTTACAGTCTGTTAAAGCCATAACCATCATAGTCCATCTGAAAACATCCCTGCTTGACAAATCAGAGTTCCTGGGTCAGGGATTTTTTCAAATTATATTAGTTATATGCCAATGCAGCCTAAAGGCTGTGTAAGGTGGCATTTAAAGAAAGCAGTTAAGTTGGGCTTGCTTTTGAGTGATCCACTTGGCTGTGTTAGAGCATGCTGGTGGCTTTCCTTCTGCCAAGAGGCCCTTGAATTGAGGTTAGTGGTGAACAGACCAAAAGAAACAAATTATATCAGCTATGCCAGGATGTCATGGCTCATACTGTAAGGAAGGAAGCAGGTAAAATAAATGATTTTTAGTTGAATGGAGTACTTTTCCTAAGTGCACTCCATAGGTTTTCATATTACCTCAATCTGGCCTCACTTTTTATGTGGAATGTTATGCTTGCACAAATACCAGAAGCTTCTTTCTTCTCAAGGCAGGATAGGACCAAAATGATGGCCTGAAATGCATTTTGTCGGTGTTTGGAATACATTGTGTGTATGGCACAGAGATTGTGCCACAAGTAATTTGCAGCAGTAAGCATTGATCAGGCTTTTGGTTCTTTCTGCTTACTGAGCAGGCAGTTGTAAAAGGTTGTAGTTGCTGGCAAGGGCAGTCAGTAGTGTTTGATAAGGGAGGAAGCAGACAGTAAAAGGAAGGTAAAAGTAAGGTACAGGCTGAGTGTCAGGAAAAGTGTCATTGGAAGGGTCTGGAGGTGCTCAGACGACTGACACATCTATCACCCTGGAGGGTGCAGGACAGTGGTGCAGGAGGGCTCAGGTTGCAAAGGCAAGTCTCTTTTCCTTCCCTGAAACCTCTGGTGAGCACTAGTGCTGGCTGGGCTGCTTCAGTCAGCTTAGCTGCTGCAGCCACTGACAAGCCCCTGCAAAAGCACCAAAGGACTGTCCCTTCTAGGAGGACATGCTGGGTATTGTCTTCAGGAAGCACTTTTTGGCCCTGGTCAGACTGGGGACCTGGCTCAGGAGGGCTGAGAGGAAGAGACACTGGTAGGAGTTGGGCTGGGAGACAAGGTCTGGTCAGTGTTGGTTTTTGTGACAGGCTGTACTTGTGCTTTGGTGACAACTCTTGCCTTTCCTCTTGGAACTGATCAGATTGCTGTGGGAATCCATGGGTGGGTGCAGCAGGATGTTCCCATCCCACAGGAACTCCAGTGATTCAGACTATCAGGAGACTCTGACCTCAATGGCATAAGCCACACAGCGATGGGGAAATGCCTTCCAAAAGGAAAGTTACTGGCCATCTCTGTACCGTCACTGTGAAGAGCTGCGGGATGAGAGCAGGGGTTAAAATTCTGAGTAAAGCAGCACAGGAATTGACCCAAAGAGATTTAACTGCAACCTCTTCTCCTGCAGTGAATGCATGACTGTGTCTGTGTACATCTCTAAATTTCACTGCTGCTTAATTTCCCTTCTACAAAATATCAACCAATTTCCAGTGCCAAGAAACCTAATCATCTGTTTATTAAGATGAGACAGACAATAAGTTTGTGGGGGGGAAATGTTAAGGCAGTGCACATTGATCATGCTGATTTAGGACAGTAGTGCCATTGCAGCATTTCCAGAGACAAATTCTTTGTGGCTAATTGCATTATAAATTCCACTAAACCATTTTATGAGGTATTTCCCTAATATATAAGCCCTCCATCAAAAATAAAACCAAAAGGAGCAAATGACCAGTTGTGGTGTTTTTCCTAAGTATTGTATGAACATAAGAAGAGAGAAAAGGAAAAATGCAAATCATGTTAATTAATTGCTAAATCTGTTGTAATGGGCTAGTTTTAAATACTGTGGCACATGTTAAAACTCATACAGATTTTCCATCTCAAAGCCAAAGAAGTTGAGTCCTGAGGCCTTTGTCCTCATATCAAGATGATCCTGAGCTATTGTAGGTCAGGATTTTCATCTCACTAAGTTTCAGAGGTGGCAATCCTGTCATGTCATGAATCTTAACCAACCCAGACAAGGCCTGGATGCTGGACCAGCTTCAAGAGAGTCCGGATAAACTGTGGCAGTGGGACTCAGCCTCTTCATCTTCCTTCCTGCTGTGGCCATGGAGTTACGGTGCCGGCAGTGGATATCCCAGACTAGGAACAGCAGTAAGAAACAGCAGCCATCATGTACAGACAGTGTGAACACCTGTGGGGCTCACCAGAGAGCAACTCCCCCAAATACTTGGTGGTAGTACTTAGTAAAATGCCTTTTTACAGGGAATCTCAAACTTTGTTTTTCTCAAGCTGGGTCAGAAGACATGCAGGCACAGAGCAGTTAATTGGATTTCCCAAGGAAGCATAGCAAGCACTGGAGGACTGAGGCTGGCTTCCTTGTTTCCCAGACTCCAGCACAAAGCAGCAGACTGTTGGCCACACTACTTCAGTATTTCTTTGGAGGACTGGGAGCAAGGCATGACATTTCCTTTTTTACTTACATATTGAAGGGCACAAATTCTCATTTCTTGAAAATATTTGTCACTCAGAGCATGCCTATAAAAATTCTCTCCTTGGCTCCTAAAAGTGTTGTGCTATGGGATCAATTTAGGGACTCCAGACAGGGGTAGATTGCAGCCAGACCAGGAGAGGGCTGGGTCTCCTCCAGTTTTCATGTATGAGATATTTCAGGCAGTGCTGATTTCTGAAAAACTTATTTGGTGGTTCAGCAATTGGGAAATTTCTTTGCCAGAGTAGCTTTGTCACAGGAAAGCTTTTCCTCCTAACATCTTGTATGAAATTCGGAGTTGCAAGCTCCCAGGGTAGCTGTAGCTGCCAGTCTGCTGATTAGAAGAAAACATTTTCTTTTCTTCCTCCTCCTCTCCCCCTCCCCATGCAGTAAAATTACTTGATTACAAAGAAATAGGGAGATAAATGTATTGCCTGTGGTCTTGTCTTTGAGCCCAGGGTAGCCAATCCTTTCAGTGGCCACAGCCAGGATGTGGATAAATCCTGACTGTGCAGTGGGCACATGCACAGGGTGAGACCCTGCTCCCCATCTGTAGGGAACCCACTGGTGTCAGGTCACCCTGTTGCTGCTGGGGCTGGGGAGGACCAAGCCTTCCCCAGAAACTTCCATCTGCACCTGCCCTCAGGCAGAACAGAGATTTCTCACCTTGCTGATGGAGCCACTTTGCCTGAAGTTCAATGGGTCGAGTAAAGCTAAAGGAGCTGGGTAGTTCATGGATTCGAGCATTAGTTAATTAGTTCTCACCTTGCCCGGAGCTGGGTCAGGCATGAGGTGTTTGTCTCAAGGGGGAACTAAGGTGAAGTGGTTCATCACTGAAGGAGCATCAGATCATGCCAGAGCAACCATTAAGGGCCAGGACTAGCTGGCTCATTAGACCTCTCCATCTCTGCTCCTGATGGGAGAGATGCTCATACTCTCTTTAAATGTGTTGTTAATTAAATATTCCCTGAAGATAAGGATGCTGTAGCAGCATGCCTAGTGTTGACTCCCAGATCAAAGGAGTGAGTTCCCTGCACAACAGCCATTAAAGGTGCACCTTGGGGTGACATAGACCAGAGATAGGCATAAGAAATTTAAGCCAGGAGTTAGATGAAAAAACTGTGATAAAAGTATCTCAGACAAATTCACAGAAATCAGATGACTGTGAGGAAGGAGAAAGTTCCATAGCATTATTGCACACATACACACAGAGTGTGATTTTATCCTTGTACATACATAACAGCTGGCATAGCAATGGTCTTTAATCTGGGAAGAGGGGGACATCTGCTTGTTGGTGGGAAGAGGGGAGGGAGAAAAAAAAATTTCTAAATTATTCTGGTAAAACGGGCATTTGTCATTCTAATTTTTTATGTTATTGTTTCCGACAATTGTTACGTGGTTGTTAAATTTTTTAAAGTAATTTTAGATTTTCCAAAAGTGACCATGATTTGTTACTTATACTGTAGCTTACAGAAGTGACACACTTAATATCGGGGGGTCCAAACCTGGATATCTACCAATGGAGATGGAGATCAGGTAAATGCACACCTGCTCTTCCACAGAGGAAAAGCTGCCGTTTGGCACCTGGTTTGACAGGGAGCCACAGGCTGTCCCATGAGCATTTTGGACGAGGTTAGAACTGAGCGCTGCCGTTAATCGCCAACCTTCGTGTAGGCCCAGCATGGCTTTGTGTGACAATGGTGTTCAGACAACACGCCATCCACCAGGAGACTCCGTGTCCCTGGAGAAGGCTCTGGGTCCGTCCCCGGCAGTAGCTGAGTGCAGGGCCGCTGAGGGAGACCTGGCAGGAGCTGTGGTCCCCACGCCCAGCCCCGTAGCGAGCGCGAGGTGCCAGCTTGCTCTCCCAGCCGGAGGGAAGGTGGTGGTGGCTGCAGCAGAGTCCGTGCTGGAGAAGGCAGGTGAGAGGGAGGTGCCTGCAGGTAGAAAAGAGTAATTGTGTGGCACTGTGGCCACGCCTGTCATCTCCTCTTCTCTTTTACAGACACTTAACAAGAACAACTTGATACCAGACGACAGAACCAACTTCTATCCTCTGCAGCAAACCAATGTGTACACAACAACCTATTATCCCAGTACACTGAATAAATATGATTACAGGCCCGAGGCCTCCCCTGGAAGGACCTTTACCAACAGCTGATGATGGACAGATCCTATGGGACTGGATAACTTCCTATATGATTTTTTTTTATTGATTTTATGGACCAAATATCGGCCCAGCTTCTAGATGTAAATATTGTACAGTAGGGTCTTTTTTTTCCCCTTTGGTTAATTGTGTTTCTTGTAAACAGCACATCTCCTTACAAGGACAAAAATTCACATGGACCATCCTGCAGAGCTTTTGTGGATATTTGTCTGGAGATGGCTCGTCTACTGCAACTGTTTATGGCTGGAAGGTCAGCGTGCTGTCCAAGGCTGAGGTCGTCGAGGAAGGGGCTGTGTGCTGGGCTTGGTGGCCATTGAGCAGCCACACACAACACATGGGAGCACTCCAAGAAGGCAAGAGGTGGCCTCCTGGAGCAGGGCTGGATGCATCATTCCTGAGCCAGGACAACACTGGATGACACACAGCTCATGGGACAGGTCGAACAGGACTCCATCACGCCAACAACTTGAAGAACATTTTCTTTTCCCTTTTTTTTTTTTAATTTTTATTTTTGATTTTTTTATGTTTCTGAGAAAAAAAAAAGTAGTAACTTTCTAGGGTAGTGTTCCCTATATCTTCAACAGAATCTTTTCATATTACAGGAAATACTCTCTGCAGCCTTCTTTGGTAATAGGCAGTTCAGCTGATGAGAAACAACACACAAATGAAGTGCATTATCCAAAGAAGCTCTCCAGAATGTTTCCAGTCTTAATTAAAAGAAAATTATACAGGCAGTGAGACACTGAGAAAAGTATATGTTGGAATAACATTGGAGACATGAACTTGGAGTGCCTAACAAACGAAGATGTTTATATCACTAGAAAAAGAGATGTGATGATTGCCGCACAAGAGCCATGGGGTTTTTTTCTTTCTTCCTTTTTCTTTTTTTCCGAGACAGTATTAACTCTTTTTGTTCTAGCTTTGATCCTGATTGTGTCTGCCAGGAGAGGCAACTTTAGAGGCCATGCTCTTCTTGTGGGAAATCACCATGCTTTGGGCTAATATTTCCTCTTGTTTTATTACTGGGTTTTAGTTCATATACCTTCAAAAAATGAGTGATTCTGACTTTGCAGGGGGAAGATATTTTTTTAAGGAATGTTTCCATAGTCTGACATGACCCAGAAAGTCTGCTGCACATTCTTACAGCGTCTTCCACTCAGTACTCTATGAGATAGTAACACAACTGCGTAATGTGCGTTGTTTGCCAATATTTCTTTAATTTTTCTGAGAAAAAACAACCCAACAAACAAATGCTGCTGCAGCTATTGAAGTCAATTGGAGCGGTAGCATTATTAAACAGTATATCGAGCCTTGAAATGTAATTCTGTGTATGTGTGTGACTGTGTCTATGAGAACTGTATTAGTCTGATGCAGAAGCCATGTTGTCTACAACCAGATGTTTGTCTGACATAATTGTTTGGCAAAAAGGAAACTTATTGCTGGTGCTTAATGTAGAACTACATCCAGTGTGTTAGCAACGTGAACAAGTTCACCGCTGTTATCATTCAGTGTTTCTAAATATATATGATAAACTCCTGATGCTAAGTATTTTAGAATGTCGCAATACTGAGCATGAGATAAAAGTACACCCTGAAATACGCATGAGCACCACGTGGTCCTGAGCTTGGCTTTGTTGTCTGCACATTCCCCGAGCAGCGCCGTGCCAGTGCCTGGTCCCTGGCTCGGTCTGCTCCCAGCAGTCCTGTCTGTCCCCGCTTGGTTTCGGATTTTGCTGTGAGCCGACATCGGTTGTTTCTCAGTGCTGTTCCTTTGCAGTTGCTTGTTTGGAAGCCCTGCTTGGGCCGTGTACTCAGCTCTTTCACGTAGGCAGCTGGTAGGAAATGAAGAAAGCCTGTGCTACTTGTGACAAGTATATTGCTCTTCCTGCGAGGAAGGGCCAACGTGACTCTGCAAGCCTGTGTGTTACGGCGGTTTGACCAGAGGGCAAGTATACAATATCCTCCCATTTTTAAATTACTTTGTTTGACTTCAGTTCGCAGTGATTGAAAGCTGTAGGGATATTTGTAATAAAGTGGGGTTATTAGCACTGCCACAAGGACACCTTAGGCTCAGCAGTGCCCATCATTTTCAGCAGCTGCTTTTCTTATTTAGCAGCCCAAACTGTTTCTGCTCAGGAGAAATAGATGGGGCAGAGGGAGAGAGAGAGATGCCCTTAAATAGATTTTAAGCAGCAGAGTCAGGAGCTGATGCAGACCTAGAAGACTGTCTGAAGCACCTGCTGGAACTCTCCAAGCTGGCACAGTGGTCCAGCAGCCCTGAACCCTCAGCAGCACAGCCAGGCAAGAGCAGCTGGAGCAGAGCAAGATCACCAGGGAAGCAGGATAGCACTGGTGGCGGGCAGCCTTCAGGGAGGCTCTTCCCAGGCCCCTAAATACCATTTTAGGAGTGATGACTTTGTGCCTCGTGCCATAACGAGTTCACCTTGTCTCACTGAATTTCCACATGCCCCTCAGCAATGTTTAAAATCCTGACTTAATGTAGTTCTAACAAGTATGTAGCCCAAGGGTTGGAAATTATTACATTAGACTATCAGGATGGGATTTCCCAGCTTTAATTTATGTGATTCATGAGACAACACTGGTTCCCAAGATAATTTCAGCCATTGTAAAATCAAAGCCATCTCTGAGCTTCCCCATCAGAAGATTCTCTGTATTAACACACTCCACAATTACCATGCACGTGGCAAGATTGCAGCTGGAGTTTGAGGGAATCCAAGCAAGTCAAACCTTGCAATTATCTCAATCTTCTATTTTTCCTTTCTCTTTTCCCCTCTCCCCTTTTAAATTTTTTTCCCATTTTTGGCTTCACAGAATAACATGATGTAAACTGATTTCTTTTTTCGCAGAGTACCATATGAAATTATTTAAATGTTCAAGTCACCAAGATGGGTGATTACTACCATTGTGCTCAGGAGGTGGATATTTTGTAGGCTATTGGAGGGCAGATGCTATGAGGATGGTGCATGTGGTTATAGTTTCATCAAGACATTCCTTCTTATCAGCCATCCAAATGGATTCAGCCCTTTCTCATATAATTGGCAATCACAGCAAGGGACTGTAGTCTCCATTCAAGCAGAAAGCAGAATCCAGGAGAGAAGTGAAAAAAAGAAATCAGAACACTGTATTACTCAATTAATGTTTGCAGGGTAGTGCAGTTCTGTGAGGACGATGTTAATGCGGTGTGAGAGTTGCATTTTTTCTGAGCTTTCCAATGTGTGGCAGGTTAATGACATCATAAGCAGGGATTTTCTTGCAGTCCACATAATTTGGCACCTTGAGCATCAGGTCTATAATATCTGTAGAAGTTTGAGTTGCTCCTGCAGCTGGATGCTAAACTTGCTAAAATTTCCTATTCCTAACACTATCTTAAACGGGAGTAGAAATGCATTTCCTTTGGGAGCATTGCTTTTCAGAAAGTTCATTATGCTATATATATATTTTTTTTTCCCTTTATTTCTAAGGCAGAGAAAAGGAACCCTGAGTGGTTCCTCTATAGGTCTGGAGACACTGTGTCTCTGCAAACCCTTTGGATAGGATTCAGGTATACAGGACATGAAATATGGTGGAAATCTTACAGCCAAGTGTGTAGTGGAAACATCTGTAATTAGGCCATTCTCTCTTTTTCCATGGAAGTGGCTGCCTTTCTCCCAGCCGAGGGGGTGTGCCTGCTGCTGTTATCCAGGGGTGTTGTGCCCTTGCTGTCGGGTTTTCCTTGAGCAGTTGCCAGTAACTCACAGCTCACTGACAGGCAAACCACTTGAGGATCAAACCCTCACATAAGAGGTGCTGTTGCTCTAAAGGTGCACTTGAATGTTCAGCATATGAGCCAGGGCTGCTCTTAAATGTATGACCTGTACAGATACTATAGGAGAATAACATTTATTGTCTAACCACCACTGTTCCTGCTGCCTTATGTTCGGAAAATGAAGTGTTTGCTTTGAAATCAACAGAGAGCAGGAATGGAGCCCGTGTCTGATGCAAACAATTTGATGCCTCCAGTGATAATCTGCTGTTCAGCCCACCTAGAGAGAAAACTGCTGTCCATTGAGATTGATTTATTCTTTGTACCAAATGTAGTGGGGAGAGTTTTATATATATATATATAAAAATGTAAATGTAAAGTTTCTGTAACAACTTACTCTTCTTTTTGTAACAGTGTATACATCTATCAGTGGATAGATATGGTATATATTTATAATATATACACACACAATATATATATTTAGCAAAATGCCTGCAGAGGAAACTTAGAATAAGAAAGGCAGTGCTGGTATTCAAATTCCACAGGGACAAACTGAAGAAAAAACATTATAAAAATCTACTACCCTTTCCATTAGGTTTAAAAACACACTTTTGAAGTAAATGAAATATAATTTTTTAATTGAAAAATAAATTGATTTTTCTAGTTAGAAATGCTGATTCTCCCCTAAATCATTCTGGTTAAGAGATATTAAGAAAGAGATACTTGATGCTGTTTATATTTTCATAATAAGCCTCCTAAATTTCTCATGTGTATCACTCTATTGTTCTTGTAATTATAAGTAGGGAGTAATTTTGCAAAGAAAATTAAAATAGCAAGTAGGAGTAACAAGTCTTGTTCCATTAGAGCAAAAGACATCATCTGTTAGAATGGGAAAAATGTCATCTTCCATGTTAAAGAAGTCGGTAACTGCCTTCTGAGTTATTGATCAGCTTTGCAAGCCTTGCCTTACAGTCACACCAGGAGGTTTTATCTGAAATTTAGGAAAAGAAGCCCTGTGATCCCATGGCTTTTGTTTTTCAGAAGGGTCCAAAAAACCCACCAGGCCATGGAGGCACCTGGTGCCATGGGTGTCTCTGGAGCTTTCTGTGTCAGTGGCGAAGGCTCTGCACCCCTGAGCCAGCCCTCACACATGGCAGGGCACAGCACCCTCAGAGCTGTCTGGCATGGCAGAGAAATACCCAGTCAGTCAGGTCTGAAGGATTCATTCTTCTCCAACAAATCCCTTAAATGCCCTCATGACCAAGGCCTAAATTCCCAAGAGATGAATCTTTCCCTTAAGCTTTTTAGAAGGAAGCTTCAGGTGGCTTCAAGAGCAGTTTGGGGGTAGGTGAGAGAGCTTCCTGTCCAACTTTGTTTTGCCTGGTTGCCAGAGCCTCCAAAACTGGGCAGAAACCCTCTGGAGCTGGGTCCTTGTAGGACTTACCCCATCTCAGCTGTTCTGTCTGGAAATTCCTTCTTTAGAACCTTTGGGCAAAATTAATGTATGCATTAATCCTGGCTGGAGTAGCAAAACCAGCTACCCACTATTTACATAGCCACAAACATAAGTGCTCAACAGCATTCAGTGTAAGTTTGGGTCTTGAACCTGTTATATTTTCCATTCTGCCTCCAGCCTCAGCTGCAGACTCACCCCTGCTATTCAAGAGGATTCAGTGCTATAAGAGCAGCATTTGGCTTTCTGCAGGCCCCAGCCACAATTTGGTTTTAAACAAATCTGGTCATGAAAAGTATTAACACTGCACTCTGGTTCTGATGCCTCTGTCAGCAGGATGCTGCTGATTCTCAGGGCACGGAGTCAAGCAGAGGTCGGCGTGGATGGGCCATTAATAACTGGAGCAAAAATGTTACTAGTACCAAAATGTCAAACAATGTAAAAGCCAGCCAGCTGCACAGCAGTGTGCTTTCTTTCCACACCCCTCCTTAGACAACATCCAGACCTGGCCATACCTAAAAGCCATGTGCTTAATTAGGAGCATTCCCACAGAGGAAGCTTTAGGGAGGATGCATGGTATGTGAGATGGAAATTACAGGATTTAGCTTGTGGTTGAGGTGGGAGAGTGACAGATGCAATATTGGATCTTGGATACATGGGAAACAATTATGTGGACACAGAACGCTTGCCCCAAAACAATAAAACCTGGAGAGTATTATTGGACTCTGTTGTGAAGGCACATCACCTTTCCTATGCAATCGAACTTGATGGTACTTTAGCATAAAGGTGACCTAGACTATTATCACTGCCTTTAGACACTGTGAATTTTTTTTTTGGGTACTCTGTATTTTTATATATTGTACAATGTAAAGAATAATTCAGAAATAAAACAGACCAACCTGACAAGCCTGTGAGTTATTTCTCCTGCGTGGCCAATGCGTGGTGTGTCTAGGGCTCCTGACAGCGCTGGCAGGATGGGCCAGCAGGAACGAGGAGGAGCTTCCTCCTGACCTTTGTGGCCAGTGGCCATGAACATCCACTCAGCTGCCTGAGTGGGGATGGGGAATTGCAGCATCCATCCTTCCTCCCTGTCTGCACTTTGGCACATCCTGAGGCCCAGGCCTGGATTATATTTGTCACAAATTCTACTCTCTGTGGACACCAAATTGTTTTACTGATTGTAAGGCTCCCTTCCCCCCATCACAAGCTCCACGCCAACCATGAGGTGCCTTTTTAAAAAGGTATTTCTGAGTGAGATGCCCAGTGAGGTGAGGTAAATGTGAAATCCAGGGTACCAAATCCTTGTCCAGTCCTGCAGTAAAGCGTCTCCCTTGTGCTCCTCATCTCTCCACAGGTGACACCGAGCCCCCAAGGGCACAACTGCTCTCTGTGCCAAGCCAGCAAAAAGACATTAATCCTCTGCAGAGCCTTGCAGCTGTGTATGCTCAGCTGCAATGAAAGCCTGTCACTGCTGCTGCTGCTGCTGCTGCTCAAGCCCTACATATTGATGCAAAAAGTTATGAAAAGCTGAGGGACATATTTTGATTGAAGGATGATCGTAGCCTCGTGTTGAAGAACGTTATAGCTCTTGTTGCATTTATTAATCAAAGTAAAGACCATGAAAAGTGACAGAGTCAGGAACATTTTAGTTTATGTTCCGATACAGCTTAAGACTTATATTGAAGTTCCATACAGAAAATTACACCATAATGACATAAAAAATAGATTGGATTGCTAATAACCTGAAACGTGCTACACCTGCATACATAATACTTTAATCCTACTAAATCATAAGCTATCATTTGGGTGTTCTCATATTCTCAAGTGTGCATACAGGAATTTCTTTTCAATGCAGACCATTAAAAAGTAATTGAGAGGCACAAGATCAGTAAAAACAAACTTGCTGTGAATAAGATGGATTTTTTTTTACTCAGTTAGTTTGCACGATAACACAGGGAGGTCATTTTTGAACAGTTTGTTTTGCATCAAGACACCTCTGTATACAATTACAGCAAAGTACTACATTGGAACCAATTTCCAATTTCCCTTAAATCTGTCTACCACCACAACTTTTTTCCAGTTGCTAATTTGACTCATTAACATAACAGCTTCACTTGTAGTGTCAGTAAATTTTGTTCTCTAACCTTCACTGTGCATCCCAACTGTACTCTTTTCTCTCTTTAATTCTTAATTGTGTGGAAAACAGAGAAAGTTTCATTATCTTGTGGGTTCCCCATGAGGTGTGGGAGCACTCCTAGCAGCACAGGCAAAGCAGGGACCCAAGCCAGGCTGTGGAGCTGTCTGGGGGAACCACAGCAACAGCTGCAGCCCCACAGACCCCTCCAACCTGCCTTTGGTATTGCTCAGAGGTTTGGTATAAAAAATGCAGGAAAAGGAAAAAGCAGAAGCTTCCTCATGACTCGAGTCTGGTCTTGCTGTTTTGTCCCAGTTCCCTGCAAGAGGGGCTTTGGGGACATGCTGAGCCAGGTGCTGCAGTGACAAACCTGTCCCAGCCCTGTGCCTCCATATGAAGGCCATTTGCTGGTGTTTCCTTCTCTGTTAAGGGATGGAAATATCTGTGGCTGGTGGGGCACTTGCCTGGGCAAGGGCACTGCCAACACTCGGTGCTGCGGAGGGGAGGAGGGGCAGGGAGCTGCAGCCCAGCCCAGGTAACACCCGTGCTCATGAAAATGCTGGAGCAGGGACTCGGATGAACGAGTTGTAACCACCACAGAGCAGTTGAGCAGATGTGTTTGGTCACCCAGGCATTATCCAGAGCAAGTTAATTTCCTCCTCTGAACGGGCACCACGTTGTGCAGATAGCATGGAAATAAGAAATATCCTGCAGCCTGATTTTAGCAAAGCTGTTGACTCTCTCATACCTGAGCTTCGTTGTGCAGACACACTCCTTGGGAAGTAGGCAGGCTGCAGCAGCAAAAGAAGGTCTCAAGTGAATCCCCTACTGCCACACCCAGCACTGCTACTGGTGCCCAGCACCCCGACCAGTGCCCCCCTGGGCACCAGTGCCCCCAGTCCCCCATCACAATGTGATCACATGGCCTGGCTCTGACTCCTGAATTTCCCTCTGCCCACACAACCATTTCACTCCTCTCTGAGAGCCCACATGGTCATGCTGCTGTGACCAGGCAGGGGGACAGTCCCCAAGCTCAGCAACATTCCCTGTGTTGGCTGAAATCAGCTCAATGCAGCCATCCTGAAGAGATCAGCACAGAGCAAGCACCTCAGTGTGTGTGAGAGTGAACCCTCAACTGCAAAATCTCTGCTCCCCATGGTACCCCGTGTGCTTCCCCCTCGAGGGTACAGCCGAGGGACCACACGCTCAGTTACCAAAAGCTTTGGAGACTTGCTACAAACTCTTTTGCTAACATGCATTTTGACATGGTTTGTTTTGTCCATTCATAAAAAAAAAATCAAACAACACTGACAGAGTCATCATTGTACTTTCTGTTTAAAAAAAATGAGGTTCAAATTAATCAAGAAGGTGACAGAGTTCAGCTGTTCCCAAAGGAAAAAACCCAACCACATGCACACATCCCTGTCTTTGGTGAGATTTCAACCCTTCAAGCTGCTGGCAATATCTCCAAACTAAACTATTCTCCTCTGGGGTAAGGACTGAAGGTGATTTTGGTGTTGTGACAGAAATGTAAAGTTCTTGCCTCTTGGCAGCTGGGCAGACTGTCACCTTTTCATGCTTGCCCCAGTGTGATCACAGGCCAGGTTTATTTTGTGACCCAGAGTTTTATCACCCTTTTTTTGTTCCAACTGGCCTTATGTTGACACCTCACAGCAACTCAAATGTGTGTAAGGTCATCTCGTTTTCATTTTAAAACTACTAAGATGGCAAGAAAGCATTGTTGTGCTGCACACCAGCCACATCCATCTGTCAGCTCCATGGTGTGGATCTCTACAGAATGTGGAAGGTGCCACTCTTTGGGTCCTCATACCAGCTGAGGCAGATCTGGAATCCAGCAACCACTTAAAGCTCCTCCTGGTTGTGGGGGAGCTGTGGAAAGTGACTTATGGCTGAGCAGCTGTGCTGCAGCATTGTCACCCTTCAAAAGAACATCTCTGAAGATTTTCAAGGTCAAACTTCACAGTTTGTGAACTGGCAATTAGCTGGAAGCAAAAAGTAGTCCTGGCTTTCCATCACTGTGGAGATAGTGAGGTGTCTCTGAGAGTCAGTGTTAGCACTGACCACAGTGAACAGCAACAGGCTGTTGAGGTTCCATCCATCTAACCTTGCTGCATTCCTTCGTTTTTAAACCTCCCATAGTCATTTCCTTGCTGTCATGGAAATAATGGAGCCAGCAAAGGATTGCTCCCCTCTCAAGCGCAGGGTAATGAACAGCCATCAGAAACATTTGATATTTCCCTGATGTGAAGCATCAATGGCCACAGAGAAAACCGTACCCATTTTGGCAGTACTTAATTTACTGTCACGAGCAAGCGATCTGTACGGGAGAGCAGGCACAACGCTGATACACTTTTATTACCCTGCCAGGAGCCACATTATTGTTTTCTGTTTTCACATTTCTTAGCAACAGCATTTTTTTGTTCATAGGTTTCTTCCTAGGAGCTTGGCTGGAATTATTTTTATGTTGTCCCCAATTTACATGCTGACTTACATCAGCCTGTCCTCGAGCGAGAGCCTTGCTTTCTGCCTGAAAGCCTCCTGGCAATTACTGCTGTCTTCTGCTGATCCATCACTCCTTTGGCACTGGAGGAGACGAACCTCCTGCCTGGCAGAGCTGCCTGTCCTGGGGAGCAGCTCAGTCCCTGGCAGGCCCCACTGTGCCAGGAGCTGCTGGAGCCAAGGAGGGTCTGGAGCGAACAGGTACAAACTTGTACTCTGAGCATCACTTCTGCACGCCAGCCCACAGCCCCACACCCCACCCCAGCCAAAATAAAATCATCTCTAATACACTGAGTGTGCAAGGTGGGACAAGCTGGAGTGCTTGCCATAGGCTCAGGCCCATGCTGAAAACCTCTCTCAAAACATTTTTTTCTGCACACTGGAGGCAGTGAAGGCATTTCTGTGTGAGCTGTGCTGATCTAGTTCATACTTCTGCTTCTCATCCACTCACCACAAACCCTTCAGAGCCACCTTTTCCTTGCCCATCATCACCCTTTGCTCTTCCAGCACCAAAACCCAGCCATGAAGCCATAGCCACAATCCCAACCCTCAGCTCTGCAGTTTAGGGGAGCTTTGGGAGGAATTCCAGGTTCAGAGTACAGTGGGGGCAGTTCCTTGGCTGCTGGCATTTCCTCTGCCTGTGCTGGCCTGAGTCCCACCCCACTGTGCTCCCGTGGGGAGGCTGTGTCCCCTGCCCACTCCTTTTAGTGCCCAAGCCCAGGGCTTTCCGTGGCTGTTGGTCTGTGGCTGAGCAGGTGGATGGTCCAGCCCATCCTGGTGACACTGGCAGAGCTTCCCCAGCTTCCCCAGCCTGGGACCTGCCTGCAGATACAGAGCAAATGGAGCAAAGCAAGAAAGCTCCCAAAGAGAAACCTCACTGGGGCCATGGGAGCTGCAAAGCCTCCCGGGCTGTGGGGCCCTGCTCGATGCTTGTTTGACTCCTGAAGAGTTAAGGTGTTTTTTGCAGCCCTTAGCTGAGGATGACTTCAGTGGGTGGCTGGCCTGCACTGGGAGAGTGTGCTGCTCCTGGCAGCAGTGAGGAATCCTGGCATGCTGCACACTCTGGACCTTCCCCTCTGTTGGCTCAAACTCAAGTTGTGGCAAAAATAAAATAAAATAAAATAAAATAATAAAATAAAATAAAATAAAATAAAATAAAATAAAATAAAATAAAATAATCCCTGGTTAGAAATTTGTGTTCACATGGTGGTGGGTGCAGAGTAACATCAGTGGCATGTGTCAGGTAAAGGTGAATGCCTTGGGTCCCAAGCCCCTGCTGCGAGCCCCAGCCATGCTCCTGGAGCAGGTAAAGCCCTGCAGCTGCTCAGCTCTCATGACCCAGGATTGGAGGGTAAAGGCAGGTCCACCTGCCTTGGGGAGCTGCTGCTCATGTTTCCCAGCATCAGCGTCCTTGGTGTTTGGCTGCAGCCCAAAAGATGCCAAAACACACAGACCCAGCATTTGCAAGTGGCCCCAACCTTTTTCCCAGCCTCTGCTGGTCCCACAGCCATTAGACATGAAGCATCTGTGAGAGCTCACCCACATCTGGGCACATCTGGGCACAGCACCAAGAGCTTTCAACCAGCTGGCCCCAGCCCAGCTGCTCCCCCATGTGCAACTGCAGCACAGTCAAAGAAGGAGATGCCAGCACCCAGCACGCTCTCAGGAAAGACAGAATAAATGTCATTTATGTGCCAGGGAAAGAGCAGACTTCAACAACAGCAAAGATGAAACAGAAAATAGGAAAAAAAACCTGAGAAAGAACGAGCACAGGGACTTCATCAACACACAAAACTACATCAGGGCTCTGAGACAGATCCTCAGTTCTCATCCCCCTAAGGATGGAGATTTCTGTAACGCTGCAAAGATAAATACAACTGGGAACTGTATCATTAGAGGCGCTTTAAGCTCCCATATATAGCCTGGAAAGAGACTGTTACTAAGAATAGTGGGGCCCAGATATTCCACAACATGAGAGTTGACAGATTTCTTCCCAGCACTAATAGGATGTGAGGCTATTTTAAATTTGCCCTGATAAGTGGTCAGGCCATTCTTGAAGAGCTGGTCCTAGAAAATAAACATGGATCAAGAGATGCCAGGTTGGGACCACTTCAAGTAAATGCAGCATAAACACAAGGAAGGTTCTTACGAAGGGTCTCCTTTCTAAAAGCCCCAGCAGAGACAGTGATGATGGGAGCCAGCAAAATCAGCTGGCCTGTAGCATCCTGAGCCCTGAGCCTGGAGGAATCAGGGTGTGAAATCAGAGTGTGATGATGTGGTGGGGCTGCAGAGGGTGCCACCCCTGCCAGGCCCTTCCCCTCCCTCGCTCCCCTCCCTGCTGGAGCATACCAAGGGGTGCACCTGCAGTGCCAGACCACCACCCCAAAACCTCAGGAAAAGCCATGGAAATCTTTCATTGGCTGGGTTGGGAGATTGGATGAGGCTACACTCATTTAGACTAAACAACCTCCATTTCGTAGCAGTATCTGCAGTGGGTTTTAGCAGCATTATGGCAGAAATAAACTACTCCCTTGTGCTTTCTTGGAAGTGATGAACAGTGATGGCAGCAAACTGAGTAACCTCTTTAATGTGCAACAACCAGTACGTAAAATAACACGCACTTCATGGTCAGAGTCCAGTTTTAAATAGAAATTACACAGTGGATATGTTACATTGACAAGTATATAGTGGTTTCAACATTATTTTCTCAAAAATAAAAATACACCACATTGGGATATTGCATACAAAATGTAGAATTTGCCCTAAAATAAAATTCTATCAAATCACTTAAAAAATTACAAAAGTAAAATGCATATAAACTCCAGTAAAACTGAACAGTCTTACAAGTTGAGGATAGTTTACAAAGATGCTCTCCAACATGTAAACCCCTCTTCCTTTTCCATATGTTCATGCAGTTCAAAAAACCCCAACTCTTAGGTGTGTCCCATAATTAAAAGCTGTTTTTTATGACCTTATCAAGTACTTCTTTCTAAAATGCACAGCGGAAGACATTAAACATGGTAGGGAAAAAGAGATTTTAATCTAGCAAATATCATAAGCAGATAAAAGAAATATATCTGGAAAATGCATCATTGTCCCATGGGAGCAGGAGCTGATGGCAAACTGCCCATGGGGACACCCTGCAGCTCTGCTGGGCTGGCTCAGCCCAGGTGACAGCAGAAAGGTCAGAGCACACAGAAGAGCTGTGGGCAGGGAGGGGTCAGGGAACACAACTCTAGTTTATATTGCACATTCAGGGTGTCCCTGCTGGGGAGGGACATGGAGCATCCCCCTCCCCTGGCATGGGTGGGCCCCCCAAGCTCCAAGCAGCCCTTCCCCAAGCCCCCTGACATGTCCCACACAAACCTGCACATCCCCTCTGTGAAGAAAAACATGAGCTTGGGGTTGTTGTGGCTTTGACAAACATGTGGACTAAGGTTGGAGAAGTGGCCTCAGCCTGAAGGGAAAATCTTCCCGCAAAGAAAAGAGGTTTTGCTGCTGGTATTGTCTTCATGTAGCAATGCAAAGTGAGTGCAGTGAGTCTGTCCAGATGCAACAAAAGGATAAATCACATGGAGGAAGCCACTGGGGAGAGAGACCTTGCAGAGAAAAGCTGTTATTGCAGAGAGCAAGTCCCACCTGCCTTCCCTGCTGCACCTTGGAAAACCAGCACCTCTACACTGTGTGCCACCACCATAGCTGTCCCTGTCCCTGTGGCACAAATCTCATCACAAACAGAAAATTAAGGTCAAAAACTCATCCTTGAGGAAGGAAAAAATGAGGTTCTGAAACACCTGGGCTGAAGTAGACACCCCTCCTGTGCAAATAGCCCAAATGCCCAACATCCCCCCTCCTGGGCATGCTGGCTCAGCCCTTCCCTTCTCCCTCTGTGCTGCAGTCCCTGCCCTCCACCAGGGCTTGAAGCTTCCCACGGTGCTGCTGGGCCTGAGCAGTGAAGAAACAGTGCTGGGGCTGCAGGGGGTATAAATTGATCCAAAAACATTGCAATCCCAAGTAACTGGCAGCAGCCAGCACATCTGTGCAAATATTTGCTTTTGCTTGTCAAAACTTTGGACAGAGTTACATTTCTTCCTTTATTTATTAGTTTCATCTGTCTTGAAACACAAACTGCAAAAATTGTGAGCAGATTGACATCTTTTTCTGACTTCACCGTGGCTGTGCCTGCTCTGGGGCAATTCTCTGCCAGCTGAAGTGACACTCCTGGAGGAAGCAAGGCAGATATTCCTGTGCCACCCACAACCCACCTCGCAGCAGTCACGGCTGCAGGGAGGAGATGGAGTCTGTGTTGATGGTGATGATCCCCTCACGTGAAGCAGGGAACCTGGAGGCTGCCTGGCTGTCTCCCTGATGGAAAGGAGGCAGCAGCCACAAGGCAGCATTTCCTTCTTCTCCCCCCACAGCTGGAATGCTGGCACCCATGGAAAGTGACAAAGTTCTTGTGTGTTTTGGCAGGGTTGGCATCTGCCCTTGCACAACTGTGCATCCACACACACAGCTCCTTGCACACCCCACATCCCTGCTCTTGCCATGTGGTGCTTTAACAACCCTGAGAATGGCAGCACCAACATCAAATACCAAATCAATACCCAGAATTGGTGTAGGTTTCCACACGGTGTAGCAGTTGTCTTGCCAAATTATTACAATGGTCTGTACTTATAGTATAAAAGGAACCTCCTCAAAACTAATGAAACATAAAAATGCCTTTGTCAGAGATACTTACTAATTTGTAAGTGACCCAACAAAAGAAATGAACAATTAGAGCCCTGTTGTCACACCATTACAGAGCACTTATATCCACTGTGCAAACTGTGTAATTCCCATTCATATTTAAGTCACTCCTGACAATTAAATCACATTTCCCTTTCTTGTAACAGCCAATACATGCAAATCAATCAATGCAGCTTGTTTATGTTGCAGTGCAAGGCCATGCAGTCACTTGCTCAGTTTACTGTAGAACAAGCCCAGCATTAACATCCCTGTCACCACGAAATTTCAAATTGCATATGGACTTCATCAGTCCAATGGAATATTTTGGTGCTGAAATGTCCCCTGGAATTGGGCACTTCTTGTTACTCAATCCAACCTGTTGCTTTCCCCAAGTTACCATTACAAACACTGACAGAGTCTGGAGTTTTCAAGACATCTCATTCCCACTCCAAGATTCAAGACATCTCATTTCCACTCCTTTAAACTCTGTCAGATGGTTGGGAATAACTGTGATGCTGAATACCTGATACACAGGGTGCCCATCTGCTTGGCCTCTCCAGCTGTGGGAGCTAAAATCATAGGTTTCAGTCTGTTTGTAACAGATACCTGTTCATGGTATGTGCAGAATCCTTTGGGTCTGCACTTTATTCCAAATGGCATGATTTTCTAAAAAAAAGATCCTTATTCTTATGTACATTAAGTACATGGTCAGCCAACCTTTTCCTGTAAAATTGCTCTGGAAGCAAGGAAGCTCTTCTCCACACCTCCAGCTCAGGGGAGCAGGCAGTCCCAAGGGAGGGCAAAGGATGCCAGAGGAAATCATTGAATAACAGCAGTGACCAGACACAGGAACCAGTGCTGTAAGTGGAGCCTGCATTTTCTAATCCTGAGCCTCCCCATGAGCAGCATGGGAGCTTGCACAGCTCCAGAGCTCAGGAGAAGGAGAGCCAGCAGCACTGGAAGCTGAACCGAGGGTGTTACTGAGCCAAACAAACCTGAGGACAGCCTGTGTTTGCAATGAACCATTAGGAGAGAGTGATCACCATGGAGCAACCCTCCCAGCACTCCCAACACAAACCACAGCACCATTACCTGTGTTAGGGGCTCGGCACTGCTGGGGAACAGGTTCCTCAGGGCTGTGAACTTACAGGCCACAAAGAGAAGAATATTCCAGGGCTTCTCAGGGCGCCTTCCTCTGCTGGCAAGTCACAGGCCACGCAGCAGCCAATGCTCTCACTGGTCCAAGTCAGAGAGACTTCGAACTTTCATTATTAAAAAAACATTAACTGTTTTGAGCCTATTCTTCACTACTGCTAATTGCATCTGCACTGCTAAGGGCTCTCCCTGTGCTTCAAACTCAAACTTCCAATGAAGTGCAGGTAGCTTGGCAGCTTGGACTCTTGCTAAATCCAAACAAAGGTAGACCAAGCAGTAATGCCTATCCAAAAAATATTTCTATGGGTTGAGGTGTGTTACTGACATGAAATGGGTTGGTCCCCACAGATAGGAGCTGTGTGGAGCACAGATAGGGATAAAATGTTTTTCAGAGATCTCAGCAAGCACTTTTAAAATCCTCACCTCCATCCTGAGCCAGACTTGCTAATCTAATAAAATCCTAAGCCTGAACACTGTATGCTGTGGAATGCAGCCATGTCCTGCACAACTTCAAGTAATTTGGGAGCAATCCTTCGACTTTCAACATCAGAGTTGCTGAGAACTCAGGTTGAGCCCTGACTGCAGAGTGGTGCCTGTGAATCCCGTGCAGGTTTCCAGCAGGGCCTGGCTGGGCTGCCCAGCCCTGGAGAAGGGCCCTGCTTTAGTGCAGAGGCACTGATGGCTGTAACTCAGACCACGCTGCAGTGCCAGGCACACACAGGGCATGGGCTCTGCATGGCAAGGCTTTGGCAGTGAGGGGCTGCAGGGATGGTGTCCATGAGAAGCAGCTGAGAGCTTCCCTGTGAGTGACAGAGCCAACACCAGCCAGGCTCCAAATGGAGCACTGGCACTGGCCAAGGCTGAACCATCAGCCACGGTGATAACACCTCTGGATCACAGATTAAGAAGGGAAAGGAAGTTACTGCAAAGCTGCAGAGAGGAGTAACTCTGTAGGTACCCAGGTCAGTGCAGAGGGAGGGGCAGGAGCGGCTCCAGGCCCCAGAGCAGAGACTCCCCTGCAGCCTGTGGTGCAGACCACGGTGAGGCAGCTGTGCCCCTTCAGCCCATGAGGAGCAGAGACTCCCCTGCAGCCCATGGAGCAGAGATCCACCTGCAGCCTGTGAGAACCCCGTGCTGTGCAGCTGGACGCCCAAAGGAGGCTGTCTGCTGGAGCAGACGCCTGGCAGGACCTGTGGCACGATGGAGAGAGGAGCCCAGGCTGGAGCAGGTTTGCTGGCAGGATTGCTCCTGAAGCTCTCTGCCCACAATGGAGAAATTCGTGGAGCGTGGAGGATTGTCTCCCCTGGGAGGGACCCCATGCTGGAGCAGGGGAAGAATGTGAGGAGTCCTCAGGGGATGAGATGTGTGATGGTCTGACCACAGCCCCCTTTCCCTGTCCCCGTGTGCTGCTGAGGGGAGGGGGGAGAGAAAACCGAAAGTAAAGTTAAGCTTGGAAAGAAGGGAGGGATGGGGGAAAAGTGTTTTCAAGATTAGGTTTTATTTCTCATTATCCTACTGTGATATGACTGCTAGTAAACTAAACTAGTTTCCCCAAGTTGAGTCTGTCTTGCCCATGATGTTCACTGGTGAGTGACCTCTCCCTGTTCTTACCTCAACTCATGAGCTTTCCATTATATTTTCTCTCCCCTGCCCAGCTGAGGAGGGCAATGACAGAGTGGCTTTGGTGGGCATGTGGTGTGCACCCACAGTCAACCCACCACACAGAGAAACAGATACCAAAGCATCAGAGTCACACTGAGCCATTCACACTGACTCAGAAAAACAATCAACAGGGTTTAAAACAAGAGGGTCACTCTTCTCCCCTGACTACAGAAAGCCTGCATCTGGAAGCACTGACAAATATTTTGAATTGTTTGATGCCTTCTGGAACAGAGGAAGAATAGGTTATAGTCCGAATACTGTGTAAATTGCTTCACCATCTTAAAATAGTCAGGACAGTGAAAGAATTAGAAATCTCTGTCACTCAGGACAGTGCCTGAGCTGAGGAATTTTAATCTTTATATAGCTACAGTAAATTGCAGAAACAGAGCTCTGAAGAGCCATCCCAGCTTGCAGTTCTGCCATGACAATGCAACTCCAGACTCTTGGCAAACGATCCTTGGTTTCAGAAGACAATAGGTAGCAGCAGCTACTGGATACTGAAACTAATCCAGGCACTAAAACGTAGTAAAAAGAATCTGGACAGTTAACACCACTCATCTAAAAAGTAAGGGATGATGCCAGTGGATCTGAATGTGCTGGTTGGACTGATTTAATTTTCCCTATGCAGGTTAGCTCCACTACCACAAAGAGCCTGCTTCAAGACATGAAAGACTATTTAGAGCTGATACAGGTAATGAGCTAAATCCATTTTCAGTTACTACAGTAAGTACATCAATTGCTCTGAAAACATAAAACCAGGGAACAGCTTCTTTTATTTTACTGCACAGATACACTCCTGAGTTAAGTCTTAGAGGTGTATTCTTTCTGAAAAAGGAGAGCAGGCAGAAGGAACAGATCCATGTCTGAAAGGTAGTTCTGGGTTTATTTGAGTGAGCTTACCGTGTTGGTGTCGCCCCAGGGGCAAAGAAGAGCCCCACACAGGAGCAGAGGGTGCTTGATTCAACTTCTAGAGATGCAGAGCCTCCTCCAACACGTGCACCCACCCCCTGCCAGAGAACTGCCACGACAGGAAATCATTCCCTGCCAAGAATCCCTGTCGCAGACCATGCACAACGCATTCCCACTCACGGCAGTGACTGGCTTGGTTACAAACAAGGGCACATCACCTTCCCCAGACAGGACCACCTGGAGTAAACCTAGGGAAACACATACCCTTGCACAGCTTTTATATATATATATATATATATATATATATATATATATATATATATATATATATATATATATATGTATCTCTTATATATATAAGTTTTATTTGTGTATACATTGATATAAATAAGCACGCCCCCATACACACAAACACGTCCCCGTAACACAAAGCACAGAACACACACACACACACACACATACAGAAATATTTTAAATTATGCTGAACTGAAATCTAAGAATATAATTAAGAAATCATTAGCAGGTTTAAAAATTGAGTTAAAAAACTATTCAAAGTGTCTTTAATATTTATGTTCAAGTAAGGGCCAGAATGACCACAGATTAGTACTGATAAAAAGAGCTGGCATTAATGTCCCATATTATGCCAGAACTTGTGAGTTACTCATTGTCAAACTCATTGTCATTTCGCCATCTATGCACCTCCTCAACTAGAAAGGTTTTTTTAGGAAACAGTGATTTCTCTAGTCTTGGGTTACAAGCAATATTGTTTAGGCACCCTCAGTCATAAACTAATCCTAAAACCACACACACCTTAGAGTATCAGGAGAGAACTAGCAGGACTCAGACGTCCACACCCACAGTATTCAGTGGCACAAACAGTAAAAAAAGGCAGTACTGGAGATGGAGGATGGAAAGGTGACACAGTGGTGGCCTTTAGAACAGCAACATTTACCTAGAGTGACACTCCAGTACACCACAGATGCTCCATATTCAGGACATATGGAACCACGGTGACATTTCAGAAATGACTGTGGGTGCAGGTTGGGATTCAGTGGCAGCTAAAGCTATTCTTTACTTGTGCTCCAGGGTGGTAACAAACACTTCTAATAACACTGCAAGGATCATTTGGGATATTTAGTATGGCTAAAAACCCTGGTACCAGTGTCTTATATCAGAACCCACTTTATTAGAATGTAAATGTAGTGTACAAGCACCAAATCATTTTAGCTTAACTGTTTAATGAGCATTCAATATAAAAATTACTAGTTATTTTAAAGAGATCTTGAAAAGATTTTTGCTTTCTTATTTTTTTTCCTTTTGTTAAGATTATTCCCTATTTTCATTCTGATAGAAGACTCTGAAGTTTACTGGTACCCTGGTGTGTGTAACCGTGAGTCAGCACACAGGCACACGCACACACACAACATACACCTCACTGCTACATCAACAGCCTCTTCAACAGAGAGCCCCAGCCCTGCACAGGGACCTGGACAGCAGAGAGATTCTCTGTGCATTTTGGTGTCACCATCACCACTCCAGTTCCACATTTATGGCAAATCAAGATGGTCTTGAATGTAAGAACGACCCATCCCTCACCCTCTCTAAATAAAGCCATGATTAAGTCTTGAAATTTCTTTGTTTTTCTGCTGTTCAGCTGAGCAAATCCAGGCAGATGTGCAGACTGCAAAGCCGACTTCCAGTCTCTTCCGAGCCCTCACCAGTGCAGGGTGATCACACGGAGACGACAACGTCGAGATAGAGTCTGTCGTAGGACTCGCGGAAGCACAGGATGAGGAGCAGGCTGAGCAGACACGACCCTGGCAGGCACCAGTTGAACCAGGAAAACTCTGTAAAGCAGAACAGAGACCCAGCCTCAGTTATCAAACATGTTCTGTGTTTAAAGCGACCAAAACTTGGACTGATGGCAGGTTTGAAGGAAATCTCTGTGCTCTGACAAAATCCTGACAGCTCCCGACCGATCGATCAATCGATGGTGAGCCTTCTCCATAGACATCTTAAGTTATATATATTTATAACCAATGCCTCCAGCTAATGTAAATCCTCCTTATTCAACCTGCCAATGAAGAGAATGGGGGAAAAAAAAAATCTATCATTGCTAATGGAGAATAAACCACTTCCAAAGACTGTGCTCGTTAGTCCCTTGATTTCTATGGATTGAGAACTAAAATTAAAAGCATAGGAAGAAACTGGGTTTGATTTTGAATCAAACCTGCTACATTGTATAAGGAGGGAAAACCAATTCCTGAGAAGAAAGTTGTGCATAATAGGATCAATTAAAATTAAAAGTCATAGCAAAAAACAGGTCCTTGGAAGCCTCTTTTCAGCTGTTCGACATAACATACTGCTCTTAAAAGTCTGTGTTCTGTACTCAAGAAATCCTATCATCTGATATTTGACTAATAATTAGCAGTTTGATTCACATTTTTTTTCAAACAAGTACAACACAAATTTTTTTCTACATGTGTCAATTTACTAAAGAAGCATTCACTTAACTGGATAGTGTTTTACTATTTTTTTTTCAAATTTTCCATTATTATTATTACTATTATTATTTAATTTTACAGAATCTAAACTTTCCCTCCAGGTCTGAGTTAATCAAAATCAAGGCTTCATCAGTGCCACTTTCTTAAATCTGCAATTTATATTGCTGAAAAAAAAGCATGATTTATTTTAAACAAGGTGAAGGACAACAATCAGAAAGCTTGAAAAATCAACCTTCCAAAACCAGTAACTTTTAGCAACATTCTCCCTGATCCACCAAAAACCCTTATGAATTTGTTTAGGCAGAATTATTATTAAAACCATAGTAAAAATTTCCTAGGCTTGGAGAAGACTTATGTGATGCCAGAAGTCAACAGGCAAATCCTTTGCTATTATTTTCCTTACCACATTCCTCCTTAATTGGATTAAACCCATTTTAACTCAAATATCCTAAAAGATGAAATTTTACTTGGGAATACTTCATGTCTTTTTTGATCTAGAATTTGTGACAGCACTGGCGATGCAGGGAACGCATCAATCGTGTGAAGCCAAAGGTCAGTTTCCTTTTGTTTTTCCCGTGGATATCCCTGCAGAAAAGGCAAAGGAAACCTCATCCAGAGGCTGCAGCTTTGGGGCACAGCACTAGCAGCAAGCTTTAGGAAGATTTACATCCCCACTCTGCTAGCTGAACCAAAATCTTCAGTGCACTGGAAATCTTCCAGGGTTTGGGTCCTTCACAGCATTCGCAGTATCAGTGCAAGGAGAAAAAGAGAAATTGGAATGAAAACTACTGAAAGATTATTTGGCCTAAAAGGAAAGACCAAGGGAACAAGATGAATTTGACTGAGTTCTGATTTATCTGTAAGCTTCTTAAATGCCATTACAGGATGTATTTGAATCAAATGAAAGCAAATTATTAAGATCATTATCTACCGTCTAATGGATTTTTTTAATCAGAGGAGCCAATAGCACCCCTGGCACTGATCCCCCCCCCCGGTGACCACACACTCTCTCATACTTTCTATCAAAGAATGGATTTTCTTAAGCACAAATTACTTTATTTTCTTTCATTTTGAAGAAATAGGTAAAATATTTTAAATGTATGGGTATACCAGTTTCAGGTTTATTCTAACCTGCATTTACTGGTATCTCATAGGGAAAGAAATATGAAAGACAAAAAATGGTCTTGAATTTATTTCTGAGGGAATGAGTCCACTCTATTGTAATTCTTTCATCAGAAGTGAGACACCATATCCCCATCCTCATTTTTTATGTAATGCCAAACACTGAAAAAATTCTCTGAACATTCTGTGTCATTTTTCCAGCTCAGGTACAGATGTCAGAAACAACAGTATGTGTGAACAGAGTTCACACCAATTAATATCAAAAGTATACTTTAAAATGTATAGACTAGCTCTCACACCACCCAAGGCTAGTCCAGATGGCATTCAGATTTTACAATGATACAGTTCAGCATCAGTATAAAAAAAATTAAATAATTTCTCTCCGTTTGTGTTCACAGACCACAATTTGGAACAAGGTTGTCATCCTGCTTGCAATTTCCTAGCAGAAAGACAAACCATGTTGAAAATTTGTCCCAGGTTGAAACCTTGATAATTTATAACAGAATTCAATCTGAAATTTGTCACTCTCCCCTTAAGTTATAAAATACAACATCTTAAGAAGTAATAATATGTAAAAGCTCATATTTTCTAATGGTTTACAAATATTACACCATGAAGTAAATGTTTACCATAATGACAAAATACAAAGAAAAAATCTGCATCTTTGAAAACCATTAATAAAGACCATTTCCCTTTGAAAGCAAGCTGGGTTCTTATTTTACAGCTTAGAGTAATAATATGTATTATAGTCTACTAAACAGCAAGTTTTAAGTTATGATTATGAGTTAGAAGGAAGCAAATAATACTTGAGAGACGAGAAGGTCTGAATAAATTGACAAAAACATGAAGTGAAATCCTGTAGAGCTGGATTAGGCCACCCAAAGGAATGCCTGTTCTGTCTTTGGGCAGTGGCACCTCTGACCCACTGAACAGAACTGGCTTTATATGGGGCATTTCTGCTCTGCCCCTCCTGGGCAACACAGTTCTACCCAAGAGCATGAGATTGGGTGAGCTTTACTGTGGTGCTCAACACCCACAGGTACAAACATTATCAATGGTCACATTACCCAGGCCTTTATAAAATATGATGACAGTGTGTATCTTGGCGGTTTCTGGTTACAGCAAATTCAAGTAGAATTATCTTGCATCTAAGAAATTTCATTTTTATAAGCATGTATATAGAAAAGAATAATTAAAATTCTCCTTCCTTGCTGCCCTTGCTTGGATTCAAACATTTGGTTATTAACAGAAACTGTACGTGCAAATTCCTCCTTTTACTGACAAAGGTACGTCCTTAAGGAGTATTAAATTTTTCAAGTGGCTTATGTTACTTACCTGTATGGTAAAATGTGAGGAAAAACAAAAGCACTCCCATGAACACATTACTCAAAAAGGTGACAACTCCACAGCTTATTCCTTCTGGAACAGGGTAGACTGTCTCCACAAAGAGCTCAAAGAATATTGGTACGCTGCTGTTGAGGAATATACCCAGCAAAATGCAGGATGTGTACAGTGTAGCTATGACAGAAACAAAAATAGTTATTAATTTCATGCTGGTGTTTTCCCCTCCTATTCAGAGCTGCCAAGAATACTAATATTTGAATAACCAAAAAATGCATAATCTTATTTTTATCCTCTGTGTATCAAAAAGAACATAACATCCCACTAGCTTTAGGAAGAATGCATGTATTGATGTGTGAAAAAAAAAATCAGAAATACTGATTGATTTATTTATCTATTTATTTAAACAGAATCCATGAAGATACATTCAGTGATTTGGACTTCGCTTGTAAGTAAAACAAACAACAAAATTATGAATGCAAAGCCTCACCTACATTTTAATTTACCTCTGAAACAAACATAAAATTTGTCCTACGCACAATTAGGACAGGGAGCATTTAATGCACCAAATTGGAAATGGACATGGATTAACCTTTTGACTTATCTCTAAAGGTCAAAACTAATTTTGCTTCCATTTTACAAATAAATACTAATGATCTACCAGCTATCAAGACATTAGTATTCAGCACAGCCTGAGCTGCAACATGTTGAATCCCTTCTGGCTTCAAAAGGAAATGAAGGGCACCCAGCTCCTGACAGGAACGGGACAGATTTGATAATGCAGATTATTTGCTGCTGTACAACAAATTGTTTTTCTTGGACAAACCAACAGAAAAATGTGACATTTCTTCAGCAACCTCAGCTGTTTTGTTCTACTATTTCTGCCAAATACTTCACCATACTTAATACAGAACTTAATATACTTATATTATCACTTAATAAATTTATTATAGCTATTTCTGGACAAAAAAAAAACCCAAACCACAAAATTTCACAAAAATTTAGTATCTATTTAGAAATTGAAGTAAGGTTTTTTCTTAGTGCTGTCTTGGACAGAGATTTCCTGACTTGCAACCTCAATAACCCGAGGTTACTGACCAAGTAAAAAGAAGGAAATTATCAGAAGGCTTTAAATAATCAGAAAACTCTGGAATAATTTCTGAGGCTCCCACCAAAATACTATGAAAACCTAAAGAAAAAAAATTCAGATACAAAAGTGTTATGAAGTCAGAGGTAAATTATTTATAGTGTCTTTTCTCTGCAGTGAAAAGATTCTATGGTACAAAATCCTTAGATTTTTTTTTCATATGATTATATATATGTGTACATATTTCAGTTTAATTTACACTCTTTTGTCTTAGAAAGGGGAGAACAGAAACAGCTCTGCTTCATCTTTTGTTAAGCACTGCTCAAGCATTCAGCTTTTTAAAATATAAAAAAATCAGGGAAAAGAAATAAAGGGATTAAGAAGCAGAAAGTGCTATTTATTACATCCTCTATTTCATGTGGTTTGCTTCCAAAGCACAAGGGCATTTATTTTTCAACAGAGGACTTGTCTGGACAGGAAAAAGGAGGGAGAGCTGGCCCCACTTTTTTGAATATACCACAGTACTCTGAGCTCTTAAGAAAAACAAACAAACACATGCAAAACCAAACAAAACCAACCCCCTCAAAAAAACCATGGTAGCTTTTCCTACTCTTTTCCTACTCTTGAATTCTCCTGTCATAAACTGCAGAATAAATCAAATAAATAGATGCAAGATATGTCCAGGAGTTGTCAGAGAGGAAAGAAAAAATCCCATACAGAATTAGGATGTTCTTCCCAATGCACTCCTCTAGCTTACACTGAAGACCTGATTCCCTAGTTATAAGATCCATAGATTTTTGCTGCAAGTCCTCACCAGTATTTAAAGGTTCATGAGCCACTCTTTGAACTCCGATTTACTTCAAACACTGCTGTATATTGATCTAAATCTCTCTAACTGCTGTTGGGTGTAGCCAGAATATCCAATCACACTCAGTGGTTTGAAATTTTTGTATTGGCTTGAGAGACCAACACATAATAGAAATAGAAGAATCTCTTAAGACAAATGAACATTTGCCCCTTATTACTACACTCAGTTGAAGATGTCTATAGATAGACTTGTAATTTCTAAAGAACATTTTCAGAATCTCCCCCAAAGAAGAGAAGGTGGCACCCTGCTGTAATTCTGTATCAGAAACTCAAACAGTGGAAATAGTTGAGAAGCTGCTAAAAGCTACAACGGCACCATGGAAAGTGGAGCAGTGAACAGAGTGTCAGAAGCAACACCTCTGCAAGAAGGCTGAAACATCTTCCAGAAGGAGCAACAGCCAGGAAAGGGAAATCATGCCTCTGAACAGAGACAATGTCTAGACATATAATTTCCAGAAACATAGAGTCACTTGAGATGAAAGCAAAAATTAGCAGCCATTTAAAGACAGTAGGTGCCAAGGTTTCCATACAATGAGAAAAAGCTTTCAAACTAGATTTGCTAGTTTAAAATATGCCAGTTGAATTACATCATTGCTCAGCACTCACTGCAAGGTACTAAGATGATCAGACCACAGGTGAACAAGGGCAGTAACTCTGTACCTCAGGAACAACACCCTCAAAGTTCTTGTCTGGACACTCACAGGAACACACCCACTGGCACACTTCTCACACTGAGAGGAGCAGAGCAGCTTTAGCATCACCCTTTGGCTGCCCCAAGTATTGCCTGCCTTGTGTGTGCACACCAAGAACTGCCAGCTGAACACAACTCAGCACCTCAGCTGAGACCACAGGTAGTACTGATAAAGCAAGGTCTGTGTAGAGATAACATCTTTGGAATTAATAAGCAGAAATGTCACAGCAAAAGGACAGACTGAATATAGCATCCAGTAGATGCCAATTTAAGCTCTAACATCTAATGGAAATGATGGCTTTTAATTGGGAAACCACAAAAAGAAGCTCTGAAAATGAGGAAGATGTGCATATCTGAAAGCCTTCTTTAAAAGGCACATTTAAAAATGTTTTTTATCTCATGCATCTGTAAATCAGCCAGGATTATCCTGAATGCTATACAAATAAGCTTATTTCAGTAATTTAGCAACTGAGCCACAAATCCAACTGGTCAACTACACAGCAACTCAAAGATAAGATACACAGTTTTAGAAAAATAAGTCCCGGAAACAAGTAAAATCGGAGTTCAGAATGGTTTTTGTTTTTTATTTCACACACTAAAGAGCATATCTCATATTCCAGCTCATGGGTGACAGGACAGCAGGGAGATATTAACAGGGACCATTTGCCTTCCCTCACAGAGACCTTGTGCTGAACAAACACAAACAATTACCACAATTTTATACTGCAGAAGAACAGCTGCTCAAGTTACAGCAAATGTTCTTTCAATTAAGACAATCTTAATGACAGTCCTTGGAAATGAATATAAGTATCTGAAAGCACTGAGAAAAGGAAAAAAAAAAAAAAAAAAAAAAAGAGATGATTCACCAAGAAGCTAACATTATGTCCTAAAGAATAACAAGTAACCTGGATACATTGGAGAAGTGTGTCATGCTACTATTATAAAAAAAACAAACTTTTTCTTAGGAAAAGGAATTAATTAATTGCCTATGAAGTTATGTGCAAAGTTGTGTATCCAAGACAATGGCAGCTATGGACATCAACGATGGAACTGGGCTAGGTTTCTTAAACATGATATTAATTGAAATAGTTTAAAAGATGTTTGTGTGCATTAAGCAGCTATTTCTCAGGTTGACCACTGCAAAAAGATCAGCAAAGGCAAAATCCCATCCAAAGCACAGCTGTTTCAGAGAACTGGCAGGAGCTGCTGCAGCAGGAGGCTCAAGCCATGTTTCATCATGTCATTTTCATGCTTGAGGTATGAGGTAACCCTTGCTATTCCCTCAGCACTCATTCTGCTGGCTGGGAAGGAAGCAAGGAATAAAATGTGACTTGATAAAAACAATAGAGATGTTACCAGTTAGATGACTTGGGACTGATGGTGATACAGTGGCTTAGCAGAAAGAGGAGGAAAAGTGGCAAGATGGAAAGTTTCTGACTGGCTTATCTCCTACAGGCCTTGAGCTACTGGATGGCAAATACATGCCCATATCCCAGAAAAAGACTTTCTCTTCTCCCAGCCACAAGCTGTGGCAAAAGCTTTCTACCAATTTAAAAAAAAAAAGGTGTGTGTGGGGGGGAATTAGGAATTCAAACAGGGAAGTGATTTAAATGACAGCCTTCATTTAGTGTCCTCAGATGAGCTTGCAATGCAGCAGAAGGAGACTCAGCTATCTCTGACATACAAACAATTTCCTAGAATTTTCCAGGATGTTCTGCAACATGTTTAGCAATTTACTCTTAAATTATACCATCACTAAATGTATAACTACAGAGCCTGATCCAAACCCAAATGAAATTGATGGAAGGACCTCAACTGATGTGACTAGTTCTTATCAACCATTGGCACGTGTATGTTGGCTGATTTTTAACAAAGAATATGAAATATTACAATTTCTTAAAAAAAATAGCTTTCAGATAAATTTACACAAGAAATGCTGTCTCAAGTGCAAGCAAGTGGCACAGTATCGCCTTCCAAAGTCCTCTGCCAGAATCTCTTGAACTCTGTGCATTTTGTGACAGTTCTCTTCTGAGACACACTCAGCCAAAACTCACACAAATTTATAGATAAACAGGAGAGTAAATACAGTGGAATATATTCTCTTGGAAGCAGCACACAATTTATAGCAAAACCTATGGAGATCTAGGGCACTTTGTCAGTGCCCATTATAACTGTATTCCAAACATCAAAGTGAAAGGATAATGCCTCATGTGGATGCAGGCTTTGTTGACTTCAGTGCTTCAGTATCCCCATGACCAATCTGAACAATTCAAGTTAGTTCCTGCCAAAATCTAAAGTCCATTAAAGTAGAATGAAACCTCCCTATAATCTAACTCTTGCTACAGGCCATGGTAAGAAAAGTCATGGAAGAAGTAACCCTTAATTTTTCAATGAGAAATGTGACTCCCTTAAGGTAAGACAGTAAATTTTACTGTAATTCACTTATGGGAATGAAAAAACACAATAGAAGAAAGATGTCTCTGTAGTGCACATTTATAACATCAATATGTTTCATTGCCTGGATTTCCGTTCCAGCACACACTGATCAAATTGCTATCTCATGATATAGTTTTGAAAGCAACCAAAAATCTGATCAAATCTGATTTGTTCTACATTCTTCTCATGAGAAAAGCAAGTAGAACTTGCTTTGAAAGCAGAGCATTTGGTTTGGAGAACTAAGAAGTGAAAAAATTACTGAGTAAGCCTCATGAAATTAAAGAGGAGAGGGCTGGAAATTACACAATATTTGAGGTTTGCTACTGATGGATATTTAAAGTGCCTAGATTCATAGATATTCATCCCTGAAATGCTCTTCCCAAATTTCAAGCACTATACTATTAAACACTGTTTTTTAAAAGAAAATAACCCCCTAAATTAGTTCTTCTTTAAGCACTCTTCTATTTGTGAAGTTAAAGAAGCTGTCAGCAAAACAAAGGTCATTATTCCCATCTAATGAGTGAGAAAAGCACAGCAGGATTTGGGGTAATGATTTGCCCAAAGCCCTAAGCAGGTTAATGTTTTCAGGCCACTGTTTTATGCTCTGGGTTCCCCTGCCTTACACTTACCAAGCACATCTTGCATATAGTCAAGAAATTAAACTGAAATAATAAACCAATCAGTATTATATTATTAACACTTTCTTTTTCTGTGCTTTGTAGATGAGGACAGAGAGACAGATGTGTTTACAATGTTCAATCTGTTGAACCTGAAAATAAAAGTGTGGGCTGCTTAACCTAAATATAGTCATCAGCTTATGGAGTTGCCACTGTATTCAGTGTCTGCCATGCAGCACTAGAAAAGATTTTGTAAAGCAAACTTCTGCTGAATGTGCTCATAAATATTAGAATATTCTTGATATGCTACACTGAAAACATTCAATCTGAGCTGCAAGCAACTAGTGTTGCATATCAATTTTTGGAAAATGCCAGTATTTGTATCCAGAGATCCTACCAGCAATACAAAGCGGCAAGATACTGAAACTGGCAATACAATACCTTACGCAATTATTTTGGGTCAAAGTATCCCATTGTACATAAATTCACATAATGAAGTTCAGTACAAAGCAAACTAACAATGAACTTGGCAAAGAGAAACAGATCAGCAGCTGCACTGAGAATTCAATGGACAAAACTATTTTAATGCTCAATGTGTACATAAAATTGTCTTTGAAACTGAAATGCAAATAATATACATTAAAATTAAAACTTCTTAAAATAAAATTCAGGCTTGCTTAAAATCTAAATGAATTCCAGAATCAAGGTTTTTGGAGAGCTGTGATTAGCTGATGAGAGGTGTTTTAGACAGATGATATAGTAGCTGGCACTGTATCATTGTTGCCTTGCTTTCTTTTTTCCCCACACTGGCTATTATAGTTCATATATACAACCCTGAATACACTTTTTATAAAGTCTTTTGGAGTTACATTAAGAAGTCAGCAAATGACACAAAACTTGTCTTCCTCCATGGGAGGAGGAAAAATAGAGCATATTATGCAAATACACAGCAATGCAGGCATTACTCAACACAAACAATCCTAAACATTATAATTTAAAACCACAAATGTAGTTATTGATTTTTAATAACTGCATTAAAGGTCTTCAGTCTAAATAATTACATTTTGTAGGAAGTATCTTTAAATGATGTTGTGCCTATTTAAAAGGAATCAGGAGACTATTATACAAACAAGGTGAGGAAAATATATTTTGCTGTGACCATTTTTTCAAATACCTTCCCTCCCTCAATATTTAAACCAGACATTACTAAAACTGCTACAAAGAACACCAATTAAAAGAGGGGTTTGGTTTGCTTGTATTTTAAAAACAAATATTTAGAGATTTTTTTTCCTTTTTTTTAGGGTGAATAATTGGCCAAACTCTCTCATCTTTTTTATGCTTCCATAAAAACACATCCACCTACTGTTTGTTCTGAGCCCAGGTGGAGCTGGGGGACAAGCAGAGGGTTTTCAGACGAGGGAGATGTGCTTATGTCACCCAATATCCACATGCTAAAGGAAAAGACTGGGTTTGGACCTGGGAAAACCACTGTCAGGGTCTGCCTATAGATGCAAACTTTATTCATGGATCAAGCAGCTGTTAGGTGAGCAGCCAATGATGACGCCATCTAACCAGCCTTCATTTCTGTGCTGAAGCCTGCCTCAACACCTGGGCCAGTACAAAGCTTTGCTCCCACAAGGTGTCTTGTCTCCTCCCCAAAATGACTGTCCTGTCCTGTGGAAGAGCTGCCTTTTAACTGTACCAGCAATCCTTCAGGTCTTGTGGATATTTCAGCAATTCCCAGGTATTGCTGAACATGGCAACACCTGTGGCTTTGTAGGGCAAAGCCTGACTTGTTCAAGAGAACAACACTGGAGGCAGGCCAAGAGAGGAGGGGGAAGTCCCTCCCAAAATGGGAGCCACACGGTTGGAAGGGAAAACCTCTTTGGAAGATCAAATGTACACCCCCATGAATTTCCATGTCAGTTTTGAACCCTGCTTGCTCTGCCTCAGCATTTGAATAAGGCTGAAAGTGTGGACTGAGATCCATCACTGGCTCTGTAGCACTGCCAAGCCCAACACTTGTGCTCTTTGCCACAGGACACGAGGAAGTGGAGGAGGCTATGAACCTTCTGCCAACATCAAAACCTGCCTTGAATAACATAACCCCTGCTTTGCAGCAGGTGTCCAGTGTTGCCTGCAAAGTCGCTCTGGAATAAAAAGGATTTTATGGACCTTTTCTGGAAAAAAAAAAGAAAAAAAAAGAAAATAAAGAGGAAAAAAAGGGAACACTAGATGAAAAAAAAAGCAACCAAAATTTTTTAAAAAATATGAATGAGGGAAAAGCCCCACAATGATGTCTGCTTTTGTTGTGCACACCTTCAAGCTCTACAAAAAACACACAGAGAATAACTACTTGGCAGTCCACTGTCAACACTTGCCCACTGATATGCAGAGTGACTTCCACCTGTACCAGCTACCACTAATCACTTCCAAAAGCTGCCAGCCCACAGCCTGCATTTGACCTCCTAGATTTGTACTCTGATACACTCTACATCTCAAACTTTTAATTAAAAGGAGAAGAATAAAAAGAAGTTCATCCAAATCAATTCAAATGTAGCATTTCTCCCAATTACTGTGAATGCAGAGGTCATCATCATGTTGCATCATTACACTGAGGAATAATCTAGCATGAAGTCCTATAAATTAGCTTAAATAGCTTGTGTGTTTTCATCCATAACAGCATATTTCATAAAGATATAGCACTGCTTTTCTGTGTATCAGGAACTAAATTGAACAGGCACATTACATCTATTTTTTAAGAACTTTAATGAGAAGAGCTTGATACAAACCTTCCCCCACCGCATATCTATGAAATTTATACAGAAGAAAAAAGAGATCTTATTTTCTGGCTGCACATTAGGCTCTGATGCCTGAATGCACCATATTCCTGGCACTTCTATTCAAAACAAGCTTGTGTTTTAAAGAAAAGGGTTCAGTATTTACAGTGGCATATATAAGAAAAGCACTGACAGAAAAATCTGATCTATAATTACAACTTAATCTAAGGAATCATCCATTTTAAGAGAAATGGTAATAGCACAAAAAGTACAACCCAATCCCTGCATTTGAATCAAGGGATGCTAGTTTAGGACACTATATATCAAACCTCAAATACCCTACCTATTTTTATGTCCTGACAGTGGATGACCTTTCCAAAAACAACTCAGCACAATACAACTACATGGAATAAAAAATAAGAATTCCTATAGAACCTGTGTTGCATGCCGAAATCTTTACAAAAAAAAACAATAAAATAAAATCAGAGAGAGCTCCATCAGTTTTGTTTTGGAACATTGGTGAGTACGTACGTAATGACTTTCCCCTCTTGAAATGTTTCTGCTTCATTCTTATGCATAGACTTGAAGGGTCATTTATGTGTTTGGCTTGTTGCATCAATTCAGAGGATAGAGTTACTGTAAAAATTTACATTACTGCAGGCTTGTAGTGATGAAGCAGGCAAGCATGAGAAAAAAGCTTTTATTGCTTTTATTTTAGATTTGATGGAAATGTGTAGTCATTTAGTATGACAACAGCCATCATGAAATTTGATTTGTTTATTGATTAAATTATGTTTTATTTAAGCAGAATTTTTGAAAGCATTGAAATTTCACGATAAAGCACAAATTTGACCTATCCATCCAGATGGTGTTGCTCCTGAATTGATCATGTATTTCAATTTCCTGTACCCACTTTAGTTTATAGTTGTGACATTTGCAGTGCACCAAGGACACTTACTGAAACTCAAACTTAATTTGAATAAACCTGAAACTCAAACTTAATTTGAGTAAAACACGACATACTACTCTCCCCACCAAACTCTTTTATTAAAAATGGGCAAAAAAAAGTTTCATTTCTCCTAGAATATATAAATTGCTTGTAACAGAGATGGCCCTTCATTTAAAATGGATTTATAGAATTCTTCACTAAATAAATATATTTTTGAATATTGATGGCTTAGGTCTTACTGTAAGTTGCTACTCTGTTGAAGGTCTTGGAATCACAGGTGGATCAGTCCTTTGGTGCAGATAATAAGGTGAAGGACAGATTTTTAAGAACTAAGCAGTGCTAGCTTTCAACTAAGGGTACAGCTTGCTGGCAGCCCAACTAGACCTCTAAGCTTTTCCCCCACTCCTGCCAGCAGCTTTTTTTCCTGTCTTTTTGAGGTGCAGGCTGAGTTAATTTTGGGCTGGAAGAGTTCCCTGAACCTGCATGCAGGTGCAAAAAAGAGAGGACAGTACTGTGCAGGGACAGATTTAGATGGCTGAAAACACTGTGGGTCACCTTGGTTTGAAATGCACCATGTGTTTCTAATAACAAATGCAAGTTTCAAACCCTCAATTCCCAGACATGTCACTGTTTCTTATATGCAACACTACTCTCATTCATCTAATTTTTCTTGATTTATTTCTCACTTTGGTTAGTCCAAAGGACTCAAAACAGAAAAACACTTAGTCCCCAAATCAAATTTAAATGTGTATTCGGGGTTCCTGTTATTGGGTTTTCAAGTTTTTAATCTTTTTATTGAGTTATTCAAAGCAGTGAAGATATTTCAGGTTCAATAGACTTTCTAATAGACTTTCTAAACTTTTTTTTTTTTTTGGCTCAGTAAAACTACTATATTACTAAAAACACCAAACCAGGTTACAAGATATTGAAGACTGCAAAAATTTGCCTGCAATATCAATTATAAAGAATAGGAATTAAAATCATTGTCAATACCTGTGGTTAAAGGCAGATGAGTGACAGTAGTTAGACAGGTGAGAGTGAACCAGGTCGATGCTAATGTTGCTCCAGATAAAAGCAGAAGCAGTATGAACTTCAGCATGCCCCTGATAAAATCTGCAAATCTAAAATAAAAACATACATCAGAGCAGTACAAATGCCGATTCTCATATTATTTAAATATGATGCTTGACAATTAATTCAGTATATTATCATTAAACATTTTGGAGACAAAACAATTTAAAAGTAATTTCTCATTTTCAGAAATAGAAAAAAGGTATTTTTATAGAATGGTGATATTTCTAGCTGTCAAGATGAAGAGCCATGGATTTTTTAGTAACAACTATACCAGAACAATTCTCAAGCAATTCTCAAGGCATCAAATGAAAACACTGGAGGAGAGATTTTTTTTTCTTCTGCATTTGTTGGACACAGTATCTCACCACTACTTCCATCGCTGTTTTGTCAGCATTTGCCAGTCTCCCTTGGCAGACACAGAGCTCCATTAGCATATGAGGAGGCTGCCGCATTTCATTCAAGACACAGTTAAGTGTCAAGATTCATTCCTGTGGGAAATGGAAAAACTCCAAAAAAGTCCAAAGAATCCCTAGTTGAAGATGACAAGGAACAGCTTCTGAACCCTTGGATGCATTGGTGATGAAGCTCGTGGTGGCTTAGGCAAGGAAGGAACTCCTTACACAGGGGGTCACTCTGCCAGCAGCTGTTTTAGGTTAAAAAATTCCAGAAACCACAAGCTTGGTGCTGCTCCTCTTCTACACAGACCCTGCTGACAGACTGGGAGAGGATAGCCCCACAAGTCCTTGGGCAGTCTGGCTGTTATATAGAGAGAATTATTATATTTCTACCACCTGATAGTAGAATTGCTTTTTTCATCTTTTTTTTTCCTTTTTCTTTCAAGGAGACAGAATGCTTTTGAGCAGGCCTCATGTGGCATAATTGTCAGTGCAACTGCTCTTTTCAAAGGGGATGTCAACCTAACTACTGGGAAAGATATATTAGAAAAGGCAATGTCATTTATTCATGAGTAATTTTCTATAATCTCCTGCTTAGGAGATGTGATTTTGGGATGGACAGGTTAGGTAAGTATTTCTAAAGCATATCTTCTGCCCCTTTGACAGGCTCCTACCTTGATTAGGCTAATGGCAGCATAATCCACCTAGTTTGGTCCATGATGAAATTTGTCTGTCAGCTGCCTTCTCTGCCCTGACAAAGATCACTCTATAAGCAGATACCTTATAGCTTACTTGATAAAACAAGAAATGCTGCCAAAATTTTGAGAACTTCCAAATATAGCGTAAGAGATATAGGAGTAATGCACTCAAACACTCTCCGCTCCCCAAACCAACTTCTTTCCTTGTATTTTGATTCTCCCCATGCCTGAATTCCACACTGAATTTAGCAGTGAGTAATTCAATAAGCAGTAGTGGGAGATCAATGCTGCATATAATCTGAGAAGTTTATGACTGCAGTGTTCAAGTGGCTTATGCATTCATCTCCAATAGCCAGAGGTCAGCTGCTACTGCTGGGTTCTTTCCTGACAATCCAGTCGAGGAGTCGGGATTGCCTCACTGGTTTGCCAGTGAGTTTCTTTAATTATTCTTTGGGATCACTAGGGTCAAAATCAGCAATTTTAAAAGCTTTGCAGAAGCATCTCGAAGTGTAAACTTCCAGCTTATTCCACAGAGAGTCCCGCTTTGTCTGCTGGCAGACAACATCACTGTCCTTACAGGCAAGGGCAGTGACGTAGATCCTGTTTAATGAAACAGTGTGAGAAATATCAGCCTTCTGGGAGGGGCATTCACAGACTACAGGTCTGGGGGTGATCTCTACATCTCTTGGTCTCTATCCCACCACCAAGGATATGTGGGGATGGGAGGTTGATATGCATCTAATCCATTCATGACAGCTAAGTGGAGAAAATACCTACCTTTACCAAGCAGCTGCAACTCTTCCTGACACAAAGATCCCAGTTTGGGTAGCAGTGTGCTCCAAAGAGCTCTCAGATATCACAGAACTCCAAAAGGGTCAAATGTACCCCAAAATAAAGATTTATTCAGCTATTGGATTCAGCCAGCAATAGAAATAATAGAAAAAAAAGATGACATCATAACCTAGCCTTAACTTGGTAATTGAAATATTTCTGTTTCTTGTCTGGTTACAGGAGAATAAAGAAGACTGTAAATCTAGTCTACTCTTCATAATACTTTCTTCAATCAAAAAATATGAGAAATTACTTTTATCCTCAGACCCTGTACCTGATTTCAAACCTTTGTTCTGTATCCTTCTACATCTACATCATCTAGCATGTAAAGGATTGCCTGCAACTGCTACAAAAGTAGGCACAACAGGAGAGAGGGTGTGTACTTTGCCAGACACAGACCTCTGAGACTACCGCTGGTAACAGTCTCCAGCCTCCCAGCAGATCCAGCCCTAGGTTGTATCCTACAGTTAAAATCACAAACCTGCACTGCTGACAACAGTGTCTGTTGCTAAGGAAATTATCACCATGCCATAAAGTTTTAGCATTTTGACTACACTGCAGGTTAGAAGCAGGAACTGAAACTGAGCTGCAGAGGTCAAAACCTCAGAACTATCTATGATCTTTGGCAAATGCGGGGGGAAAAAAAAATAAAAAACTGAGAAAAGGGAATAGATTTATGTTTCCATGCAATTATATGAATGCTGCTCTTTGACACTGCTTTTCTTCAAACTAGTAGCATTTGAAAGCTGCCAGCAAAGGGTACAGCACCTACCAGCTGCCCAAAATAGGCCAGGCTTTTCAATGATAAAAATGCATCAAACACTTTAGCTAAACATGTAAGTTCATGGCTATCAGGACAGCAGTGGGTGGAGAGTAGAAGAATTTATGTATAATGCTGAGGGAAACTTGCAGGATTTTGAAAATTAGATAGATAAACAAATTTCCAAACTGGGCACTACTTTAAATACAGATGATTTAACACCTACTGTGATGTACAGGACCTAATGCTCCAGAGCAAGGCCCAGGTTGTTAAAAATTCTAAATTATAGAATCTGCATTGACAAAAATGAAAGGAGCAAATTCCTAAGATGCACCAATTTAGCTTTAACAAATTAGCAGAAAAAAAAAAAAAAGGAAAAAAAACCCTCCCCAAAACTAACAGCTCCTTGAGAGGTGGTTAAGGGAGAGAGCTGCTTGCTTGGCAAATCACAGTTCTGACACTGAAATATATCAACTTGTCAGCTTTGACAAGAATCATTACTTAATTTTCCTAATTACAACTTTCAGCAGATTACAGTCAGACTCGTCATTGATTCAACCCTACACAGATAAATGCTGAATAGGCCTAGGAAGGAGACTCATCCATCAGAAGTGACAAATCACCTCCTCCCTCCCTTTCTGTATGCAAACCCTCCCATCTGAACTGTGCATTGCCCAAGTTAGAAAGGCATATTTGGAGACAGACTGTTGGTATTTCTTAAATTTACTAAATGCTACAAAATACAGGTATTCAACAGGGTTTGAAGTCAATTTTGAAGCAGTTAAAAGGACTGCCTGCATTTCCTGAAACTTAACCCAGGCAATATATTAAATAATCTACCATAAGGACTGAGATTTGCATGTTGACAAGGAGTTTGCAGATTCTCTCCTAGTAAAGTGAGCTTCTGAGCTCTACTATTGAAATGTTGCAAATATACTGGAGATTAACTCATGATAAAAAATGTCAGTCTACCTGTTTCAACATGCAACCTCTGGCATCTGTGTCATTGGCAGCACTTGCTTTTAAACATCTATTCTCTTACAGAGAAAACATTGTATCTGAGCTTGGCAAATCAAAAAACTCTTTTTAGATGAAATCAGGGCATGAACTTTGTTTGGCTAGATGAAGTCCTTTGGCCTGCATCTGGAATGGATGGGAGAGAAGCACTTCTTTTCCCTAGGTCAGGAGTTTTTTCCTCTCCCAGCTGCAGTTGCTAGGCAGCCTGCAAAATATCAGGATGTGAAACCTCACATTTCTTTATGCATTGTGTACTCTGATGAAGCACAGCAAGTGAAAAAAACAGAGTTTCAAAAACAAAAAAAAAAAGAGAGTCCTAAAAAGATCACTCTCTCCATCCACAACACCATGACCGTGCAACAATTGCAAATATCTGCACGTGGAGTCTAAAGAGTGGACACAGAAAAGCCAGGACAATGCTCAGATATCCCAAAGCAAGGGGCACATGTAATTGGTTTTAATCACATAATAAACTCACTGCTCAAGTACCTCCTAAAAGACTTTTGCTCCCTCCCACCACCTCTTTTTACCTAAAGAGGACTTCAGTGAATGAGAAACAGCAGCCTTTTGGAAGGGCAATTCATTTCTTGCTGTTCCACTCCTAATGTCATCAGCATTTATGATGGCCAGAGACAGCTGTGTCTGGATTTACAAAAAGCATACAAACACCCATACTATAGCCCATAGGATACAGCAGAAAATAGTTAGGCTATGCAGGAATCCAGCAACCTGCCCAAAATGGGCCCAGACTAATTTTTCTGTGGAGGAACATAATGTTATTGTGGGTAGGCTGCCTGTGCTACATTCCCTATATCCCTTTGGGAAACAATATGCCCAAAAGTGTTAATGGAAGGAGACAGAAAAGAATTTCTTCAATGCTTTCCAAATGTGCTACAATGAGGTTCTCCCTCATACCAGGCAGCTGAATTCACGAGAGCTGTCTTCAAAAGCAGCATACAGGAAGCCATTGTCAGGAACAAGAATCTGACTTCCAAATTCAGGTATATGCTTGTGGAATTCTCATTCCTCAGCAACCACTAACATGGTACGAATTATTGCTTTACTAGAAATACATTATAACCCCAAAAGGAATTTTCCACTTCAAGTTTCTGAAAGATGAGAGAAAACAAGTTCTGTTCTTAAGAGAATAAACTAAATGACAATCACAGCTGAAGAAATGGAGAAAGGACCTGTAATTATTCCTACCTTGCCATTGCTATGCCAACAACACAACCTCCAACTATAGACCAAAATCCAATCCAGCCTGCATCCACCTGACAGGGAAAAAAAAACAAAACAAAATATAGAGAAATGTGTTAAAGCTTAGAAAATAAGATGATGTTACTTTCAAAACAATGTTGTGCTGGAGCTCCAAACTGCTAACACCAGCTCTCTAGAATAATCTGAAGTGCAAAGCTTTTTCTGGGAAATAAATTCACCACAAGAAAGTATGACTAAGTAGTCTATGCCCTAAATGTGACCTCTCTTTATGGAATCTGAGTAATGTCCTCTGGTTTTTTATAATACTCTATCAAAAGCTTAGAAATCATCTTCTCCCCACTTCATCTTTTCCACCATGCATACATTATTTTCTTTCACTGGACATGCAGCAGCCAACAATACTCCCATTTTTTTACCTACTTCTTCCTTTTTGTTAAAAGGCGTGTACAGTTCTGAAAACACTCACCACTGATGGAGAGTCAGCAGGGAGAGTTTTGACAGTTTGGGATGCCAAAGCTACAGTTCATTTTGTTTAAAGTTTCAGAGTAAAGTGGTCCATATGTATTAACAGCATGTTAAACATAAAAACCTGATAAAACTGCATGCTACCACAAAATAAAAACATGCTACTTACAAAAGAGCTGCTGATTATCAGTCAGGAGATACTTACCTGGCTTACATGAATGGGTGTTAATATCAAATCCAGAACACCAGACCAGCCAGAGAAAACACCCAGTGGTATTGCATAGGCCAAAGCAATCATCAAAAATCGGAAATTGCTGTGAAGACAAAAGGTTGCCATTAGCCTCAGCTTATATTAAAAATTGCACCAACATTAGCCAGGAGAGTAAATCACACCCTAGAATCTATATTCTGCCCATCAAGCAAAACAGCAAAGATCTGAAGGAGGAGTGGGCTAGGGAAAACAAGAAAGGTATCCAGCCATGCCACTGAATTCCTAGTGGCTGAAATGTTACCACCTTTGCACTGTGATAAAAGAAAAAGCCAGTCTCTCCACACAGTTCAAAGATTTCTGTAACATGCTGGGCTCATATGTTTCTCATTTCAGCAAGCAATTCTTCCATGCATTGGCATGGGCAACCTACTTAGCCTAAGTGTATGTTAGGAATGATAAGCACTAATTTAAGAGATTAAAAGCTTATCTCAAAAATAAAATCAGAGATTCATCCCTCTTGAACTGCACTTAAAAAATAAAATAAAAAAAAAAAAAACCCAAGCCTGTTCTAATTCTCTTTATTTTGGTGAAAGGCAAGGAAAGGTCTGGAAATGAGGCAGATACAGTTGCAACTGAACTGGTAAAATCCAGAGACAGATATAATACTGTACTCTAAATGGTCAACATATTTGCTTTTCCCCCCAATTTTTCAACCTTTAATATTCAGTGAAGGTGAAACAGTCAAAGCTGTATCATCATATTTAATGTATACAGCTAAACAGGAATTTAACCAAAAATTTCCCCCACTCACCATAACTGAAAGCAAATGCGAAATCCTTGCTAAGAGACATCCAAGTTTTCATCAAAAATGTTTCAAATGGAAAAGAAAATATACTTTGGAATAGTGATATTTTAAACTGAAAAGGTTTTACGGTGATTCCAAGGTCAGTCATCCCATGGGATACCTGTGTAACCCGAAACATGGCTCCCTCTGGTCTCAAACAATTTACATGAAATTGATTCTGATCAGTACCAGTTCCTTGGCAAGCAGTGGCAATTTGATAGCACACAGTTACAAAAGCCAAGAGGGAGAGAGAGATTCAATTACTCTCCAAAACATTTGCAAGTTTGCAGCTTACAGGGTTTTACTCCCTTAGATGCTCCACACACAACACAGCAGCCAGTGCTTTTTGCACTGTTCTTTTTCACACATCCTCTTCTTGAATAACACATTTCCATACCGTGAACATATCCTCCCCTTTCAATATCATTCATGTCAGATTTATCTTTTAATGCAAAGAAAAACAACACTCAAACTTTCAGCTCTTCTGTAAATTAGTTATATTTCTCTGAATGCGACTGTCTTCCTGACAACTTTTTTCCTTTTTTAAGAATGCCATACTCTTATCCTAGTCTATCTTGTATCACCTTGGCATTTGATGCTATTTAATACTATCCATGTGAAAGCCATTTCAACATTTGTCAAATAAAATAAAAGGGAATTTTGCATGGACCTCATAGAGCCATATTGTAGATTGCTAAGAGGAAACAAGTCTGAATGTAGTGTTCTGAAATAACATTTGCTGAATATTCAAAATCTTTGGCTACCTGGACCTCAACTTCATTAAAGAGCTACTTTTGAGGGAGAATTTTGTCCTTTACTTGATCAGCGTTTTCTGTGGTGTATTTGTTTTCTGTAACTCAAGCAACAAGGCAGACTGTGCTGTGGGATAGCTGCTCTGTGCCACATCCAACCCCTAGTACCAATCCTACAGTGACAGCTCTGCATGATGACAATCTCCAGGGACAGAGCCTGCTCCCTTGCCTAGTCTCCACAACAAGGCAAGTGACCAGGAGAAAGGGAGCCTGGCAGTGACAGAGATACTGATCACCAGGTGTCATTGTGCCCCCTTGCCCAGCAATACCTCGTGCTGGCTAAAGCCATTCCAAACACACATTTTCAGTAGCAGCTACACTTTTCATGGCTCCAGTCACTTGTGCACAGCCTTTGCAATTGCTCCACTGAAAGTAGAAAAATGTTCTGTCTGTCACACCATCAGCTGTTGAACCCACACTGTTTTCTATCCTATCAGCAATGACAGGATATCAGAATTAGCCTCTCTGTTAAACCATTCTGTTGGAATATGAATTGATTTTTTCTTCTGTTTCTTAGAAACCTAATGCCACTAGAATCTGTAAGACAGGCTGGTTCAGAGGGGAGCCCCATCAAAGTCAGTCATCGTTTTCAGAGTAACTTTGACAGTGCCTATTAACATCAAGCACATTCTGAGCAGTTTCCATTACTAGATGGTGTTGTTGATGAAAGTGTCATTAAAGCAATAATGACGCATAAAACCCCTGATACAAAATTTCAAAATTGCTTTCATAGTCCCTAGAAAATAGAAAAGCCTGGCTAGAGGTATCTTATTACTTCAAAACAAAAATCACAATGCATTTTTTAATGCATGTTTTAAGACTTATCAACCATTTACTTGTATTAGAATTTTTTTCCATTGAAGTTTGTGGAATATCCTGAACTGGGGAAATAAAAACAAGTCATATTTGCTTCAGCCAAGAAACTGAGATAGGGCACCACACATTTTCTAATGGAAATTCAAACTACACTTGTCACAGTGTGCGATAGACTGTTAAAAGATTTGGGCTTAGCTCCCAAACCATGACCAATCTGTTGTCTCCCACTGCAAGCTGAGAGAGTTGGTATCAGGAGATAAGCAGACATCAACTAATTGTTACAATCTGTCAGAAGGAAGAACCCTCCAAATCAGAAGGAAGAATCAAGTTCCTAAGAAAGTCCCCCAGAAAGGGCCCACAGGGGATGGCTGACCTCTGTTGATGGTGCAATAACTCTGCAAGAAGCAGCTCTTGTAGAAGACTGCCGAAGGACCTGACAGCACGAAGGAGTGTGGGAGTTGCAAGGACATGATAGATCCCCTTGGTGTCCAAGGAGAAAATGTCAGTGACTTCAATGGTAAAGTTATGCTATGTTGCTTTATTTTGAAGTAATAAAACTGCAGCCTGGTGGAGAAGACAGGGAAATTATGAACATCTCAGTTGTCATGTGTGTATCTGGTGCACTGCTGGGTCAGCCCACCAGCTCATACACATCCTGAATGCCTTACACACAGTTCTTACACCAAAGGGTAAGTCTACAATAAAAGGAAATAATGATTTCCTGGTACTCATCTGCTGGTTACCTTCAGTCTACACCACCAAGTCTAAAGAAAGATGAAGCCTAGATTAGGCAGGCAACAGAGCTTAGAAGCCTAATGAACCAGATGATGGATTTCTCTTGAAGTATGGCAGATACCATTTTCTTCTATAAAACTCCCTCGCATGACAGATTGTTACTGAACAGCTCCCCAAGATAAGTGGGTTTAATGATGAACTGTTGATTGTTTCATGTACAGAGGAATGAAGAAGTGCCTTTGATAAAGGGTAGCATGGAAGAATGCAAGACCCAAGGGAAGAGAGATATAATTATCTACCTGTCTACATTTTCAAAAAGCCCTCTTGGTTCTTGGAAACACTGTAAACTATACTCATTATTTAAAAGTCCAGTTTGTTTTCTTAAGTTTCATTGGTTATTGTTAACAGTAAGCCAGCTTTGCTGTTTACATCCTGACCTCACCAGTATCTCAAGGTCCACTGTTTACAACACTTTGAACATGGAATCTAATGGTTATAAAACTCCCAAATGGAGCACTGTCAACTAAAATTTTATATTTCACCTGCAAAGCCAGTTGCTGTTTGGATTTCTGTTCAACAGCAACATTTTTACAACACAACCCTCAGGCAGGGTCTAACGGCACATCAGCTTGGGTGCAGAACAGCATTATTGTGTGTGATAAGTGTCCTTAAGGGAACTGCTATTTTTTAATACCCTGAATAGGTCACTTAGCAGACTAACCAGCCAGCTGTACTCACACCTCCTGAGTGCCAGCCTGTTCCAGGATGAACACACAGGATTAAGCATCTTGCCAACTATTTACTCCCCCAAACGAAAAAAAAAAAGCCTCCAAAAACAAAAGAGAAGAAAACCCAGTGACAAGGGATGAGTTGTTTTCGCTGCCTCTAAATACAATTATTGAAAGTACAGCCCACAATAGGTCTGTAAGAACGAAATGTCTAAAGCTGCACAATTATCGAGCTTCAAGCAGCCCTTTATATGCAGATTCAGCTCCTACATGACTCAACAAACAATTACAGCAAGAGTCAGAAGCTTCCCAGTGAAGTCAGTCATATTCTGTACCAGGGAGCAGCTCTTCTTTGCCCCAGAGAGTTCCTCTGTGCAGTATCATCACAGGGCATGGGCCTTCAAATTATTCACCCTTAATATTACAGTTGCTTTAGCTGCTCCTCTGAGATCATATTTGCATTACACATGACACTGTACAACACTGGGGGAAGTGGGACTATGTGTTAGCAAAAGAACCCAAGAGGGAGAAGCTGCAATACTGTCACTTTCTTTATAACCTCTCTTTTTATTTAATCTAAAAATTCAAAGCAAGCTAGCTCACCTTTAAGCCTATCCAGAAACACACCTGAAGACATTTTTCTTATTCCCACTTCATATTTTAACGTACAATTAATGAGATTTAGTAAATCATATAACAGTTTTAGATAGCTCATTCATTGCTTCTATGGTTGGATGAAAGCAGCTGAATAATCCTTCAAAAGACAAGTAAACCCCAAATTCATTCCAATATAATAAGCACAGAAAAAAGTTACTTAGAAATTAGTTTTGCCCAGTGTTGTTCACTGTTTTCTCACTGGTCAGTTTTAACAATCTTGTATAACCTGATGTAACAGAAGCATTGCATAAGAAAAGCCATGCTAACAGGATGACTAAAGCACTGCTGGTGCTGAAGGACTGGCATGAAGAGTGGAGATATACACAGTGGTTAAAATTTAATGTCTGCTCTTTAGCAGTTAGCATCCTTTTATGTCTTGACATTAATATTTAATTTTATTTTGTTTAAAAGTACTACAAACCAACTTGTTTGCTGAATGAGAAGATTAAAGCACACTTGTTTTTATTTACTTAGGCACTGATCTGCTTTGAAGTGGAAACCCAATGAGGTCCTACCTTAAGAGTCTGCAAAAACTTCTCCTGTAGCTGAGCCGCTGGCTCGCTGCAGCCACACTGGGGGGGAATGGAGGGCGCGAGGGGAAGTAGGCCAACGCTGCAGAAAATATCAGGGAAACCATTCCAAATTCTAAACAAGAGGGCAAAGAAAAACAAAACCAAGAACAGATGTTAGCATTGAAAGACTTATTTCACTGCAGTGCTGTTATCAGTCAGCCTCTGAGACATAAATCCCATCACAAGCACTTGACTGCTCCTGACAACAGAATTCCATAACTTGAAGGAGGAATTCCTTTCTCCTTCCCCAAACAAGATTTCAAATTGAGATGGAGAATCAGTGAGACTGGCAGTCCATTCCAGCGATAGGTGCTGCAGAGAACAAGGGAACACACTGAAGCAAAAGGAAAGCTTTTGCTTTTTCTCTTCAGAGAGAACTGCAATATGAGGATTTGGCCACGTTTCCTTTCGATGGAAGTAACTCAGTGCAGGTAACAGCATGCTAGAGACTTGAAACAGATGGGACTGGGGAAGCCCCAGGGCATGGAATAACAATTATTCATTGCATAAGATGATGAAGGCAAACAAAAGGTCAAGCAAGGCAGCAGTTCCGGCACAAACAGTACTACATGGCAACAGACTATAAAGAGCAAAGTGCAGAAGCAGCCATGGCTCATGAATAGAAAAAGTACAGGTAAGAGGGGGAAAAAAGAAAGAATACAGCTGTTTGCGGATGCTCTGCTTGTTTAGCAGCAGGAATTCCAAATCTTTTAAAAATCTTTGAAAAATTTCACAGCACAGGGTTGGACCCGAGCTTGAAAAGTGACGAACACTTCACAGAAAACAGTAAGTCCCATGAGCAGACATTCTGAGGAGAAACAACTCTACCCACAGTCAGTCTAATTAATTTGTTTTACAGGCCTTTACAATGTATATCATGTTCTCCACAGTCCTCAATCTCAGTATTTCTCCTATCCCCTTTGAAAACAAGATTCTTTGCTGATAGAGAGAAAAATGTATAGCTGAAGTGTGTTATCTTAAAAGAACTTGTGATCTTATAACAAAGAAGTGTTCACTGACAGCACAAATAAATTCCAGCAGAGCTGGATACTCAATTGCCTTAATTTTCTCTTTTTTCTTCTCTTTTTTAATAAATCAATATGAACCTGGCACTTTGCCAGGTCTTCTGCTAAACTAGAATAAAATAAATTCAGGAAACTGAAAAGTAAATAACGCTCAGAGTCTAAATGGATCAGCTGGATATGGAGAAGGGAAACGAATGCTTCTATTTGGCATATGGGAAAAAATGCATATCGGGAGTGTGACAATGCCATTTTTCATCATCAAATACGAAAAGACTCATTTTGAATTAAGTGGTATCTCTTTTCCTGCTGTGGTGTAACTGCATGTTTCAAGGGCCAAGGGCACTTTAACTAGACCTTCTCACTCCTCTGCTCTTGAGAAAACAGATTAATTTCTACCTTTGTGCACACTGTTTTGCAGCCCATGAGCAGTGAATAAAGAAGTGGCGGTAACTGATCACCCCAGACCTAAGAAAGGGATGAGATGCTCTGTCACTACAGGATGATTCCACACAGCTCTTTAGTAAAAGATGCTTATCCCCCCTCCTGCCTCTAGTCTACATATAGGTTTACAGGCATACATATTACACACATTTTAATCACATATTAAAGGAAGGTTTAAGACTGCAGACAGGATAGCAAATCAAGAATGTGATCACACAATCCCATCAATTTTGTCCAAGGTCCTTAGTATTTAACTGTCATACTGCAATGCTATAAGGGGAAAGGCTAGGTTTTATTCTGAAGAATCACAAAAATATTTAAATCACAGAAGTATTTCATAACAGGTGCCCATCTGGGGTCTCATTTATGCACTGCCTCAAGATTTCTACCAGTCAAATTACTGTATTAGGAGCAGTATAGTAACCTTCTTTTTTTTTTTTTTAATTACTAAATTCAGCATGCTGTCCTTGTAGTACCTTCTTGCAACTCTTTAATGTTTCCCAGTGTTATACTTTGCAGGCTAACAAATTTGCCTAGACAGCTCTGCTCTGTGTGCAAATGAAAGGTGACGAATTCACTGTGGAAACAAAAGCATCTCCTCTGTTGAAGAATATGAGTTTTTAGTGCCATCTTAGCTTTGTATACAATACTTACACCTCTATCAAAAGTCCAGGTACTGCCAAACACATCTGATTTCTCACCTATTGAAATCCTTCCTCAATAGGAAACCCACACCCTTATTTTCATCATTTATTTTACCAGAGTAGAGGAAGAGGAATACAATCTAAAACTTTTCCTGGGCAGGTAAGTAGTGAGTGAAAGTAAGTAAAATCGAGAAGGTAAGAAATAGGTCAATGTGAGGGAGCTGCAGTCACAAGAGAGACTCTTCTTTAGAATCTGCCAGCTTCTCAAAAGTGCAATGGATGCTCTCAAACAGAGCAAAGCACATGAAATGGGGCAACTCATAAATTAGTGTGCAGAGACACAGATATGTACATATCAGTGTAATTGTTGAGGAGTGAAACTGGAATGCTTCACAAAAGCTGGGTACCACACCACAGTGACTTGTGACATGAGAGATGCTTGCATCTTAGCGTAGGAAGCAGGCACCCTGATGCTTGTGTAAACCCTGAAAGAAGGAAAGAGAAAGACGAAGAGGGAGGGAGGGAGGGAGGGAGGGAGGGAGGGAGGGAGGGAGGGAGGGAGGGAGGGAGGGAGGGAGGGAGGGAGGGAGGGAGGGAGGGAGGGAGGGAGGGAGGGAGGGAGGGAGGGAGGGAGGGAGGAAAAAAAAAAAAAAAAAGAGGTTCACAGAGCCACAAGCCTCCTTGATAACCAAGTATTTTTCCTTCAGACAGGCTACTCATAGCACAAAAACCTTTTCAGTCCCAGAAATCTTCCTCCCCACCTTGTTCTGTGGGAATATTCCAGGAGGCATTCCAGGACCTGTTACACACACACACACACTTTTTTTTTTTTTTTTTTAACAAATAATGATTTTACATTGATATTTAGGAAAGCACAAGGCTAGAAGCTCTGGCTGCAGTCCAGAATAATTCATTTCCTTACACAATTCAGGTAACATAATTCAATCCTGATTTGCTACATCCGTACTACTTGAGCTGTGAACCAGAATGTGCAGCAACACAGATGACACAGAAAGAGGCTGTGGCAATTCAGCTGAGCTCTGAGTCCGTGTTTGAGATAAAGGAACAGTAATTTATTAAAACACAGAAGAGACTGGAGTTAACAGAGCAATTTCAGAATGAGTTTATAAGCAATTGCTTCGTAATCATGTTTGAGCTTAAGTCCTTAGAAAATATGCACACCATTGGCACACTACTGATTCCAAGTTAACAATTCACATCATTACTGTCTTTTAAAAGACATCATCTAACTTTTGGAGGCTGCTTATTTAACGCTAGCTCACACAAAAGCAACAAGCTCATTAGAAATGCAGAATGCTTACCCTGTGAAACTGGTTTTCCCATAGTATCTGATAGAACAAGTCACACCAAACCTGACCACCTGACCACTTGCTGAAGAAGTGGAGAAGTGGGACATTTGGGTGCAGCTCCTTGTTCTCCTACATTCTGCAAAACCTTTACTACTGATCTGTGAAGTCAATTTGAGCCTAGTTTTCTGCACAGCTGTTTAAGGGGACAAATAGTACCCTACCAGACTTGCCAGGTATTTTTTGTCCCATGGGTGAACAGAGCTATCTGTTCATTATTACCCACCATGGAACAGCTGTCCTTCCACCTCTGGACCCCATGGGGCACAGAGAGCACAGGGAAGCAGTCAGAAGGAACCTTGTACCTTCAGCTCTCCAGGGAAACAGACAGAACACATCCCATGAGGGATTCAAAGCAGACTCCTCTTCGACAGTTCTTTGCAATTTTAAACCAGTTGGAGGTTTTCCATGATTACTGTGATTCACTGTAGGCCAGCAATGTTCACAAAGCAGCTCTCTGTCATTGTCTGAACTACAAGCTACAGGGTTTGCAGTTCCTGAAAATACACATCCCATAGGACACAAACACCAGCACAAAGAAACTATCTCTGTTCAAAGCACTTTCAAACACTAAGAGAGAAATACAGATGCGCCACAAAACACAATTCCTAGGAAGCTGAAGAGCTACTGTAGGATCATCATTTGCTGGGACCAGTGATCCCAAACAGGTCTACAAGGGTGTTCCCACACCCTTGCCAGCTCACAAAGGTAGAAAGAGCCACGCTGAGATGTGAGGCAGGCAAGACCTGAACCTTGGTGGCAACATCCATCCCTGTTTCTGAGAAAAATGCTTAGGAAAACCTCCTGAAAGAAAACAAAAGAGAAAGGGAATCTAATGGACTGCTGAAGGCAACATTTCTACTACGACCAGACTCAAAACAGTGGTTTCAAGAACAACACAGTATTTCCTTAGGCAGATGAATTCTTCCCTCTCCATGGAAAATCTGCAGAGGGAGAGCTAAAGCACTTCTCAAATTTCTAGGGTTTTCCTCCCCTTATCTACTGCTCCTCAGGACAAAACCTGACCTGCTTTCATTTTTCCTTCTTTCACACCAGACATTTTCATCTACCACAAGATTTTCAGAGCCTAACACCATATTTACTTGTGAAAAAGGCTTAGCCAAACCTGAATTTCCTTGTTGTTCCATTTGAGTCCAGTAAAAAGTAGCTCACTCAGAAATACTTGAAGTCATGATCCAAATTCTATTACACTTTCTTTAAAACAAACATTAAACTGGTCCTCACCCAACAGGAATATTAACTTGACAAATTTCCATAAGGATAATGTCCAGGAACAAATGATCACAACCAGCTAATTCAATCCACTAAACCTCCACATAAACTACAGAGTATATATATATTAGGACTTCTGGAACACTTACTCCTGGCTGGATTTCAGAGGATGCAATTATAAGAGGGGAAAACCCCTATCAGATGTGCAACTCTTAATGCTGTATCAATTTATATTCACTAAAAATTAGAATGTAGACACTTTAACCGCTTAACCAACTCTGTTTCCTTAAAGTTTGCTGCTAATTTTTCTAAGCGACAGGAAGAGGCATAGAAGCCATTGCAATAAAAAGAGCAAGGATAATAAATCCAAGTTTTATCAGGTGAATTTTAGATCAGTGATTTTTTACACTAAACTTCTGTCACTTCATTGAAATTGCTCACCAGTAAGAATTACGTGGTTTTAGCTAAAACCAAAATCTATTGTGTTTTAATTTCAATTTTCTGATTCTGCAGCTTCTGAAATACTAATTATCTAATCACATTTGAAAGGCACATGCAGGTCATACATTAAGGCTCAGTTAATGCAGAATTGAATTTCATGCTAAAAGACTATTGAATTTCTATCCTTACAGAAACAGTAAAAGAAACCCAACTTGTCATGGAAACATATTTTTAATGAAAATTCAATAGGCAAAAACCAGTTTTGAAGCTCAGGGAAACTCTAAGACATTTCTCCCAAGATCAGCCAATACAAACAACAGAATTACTTCTTTTCAAGTCAGTCTGTACAAAAGGCTATCTTCAAACTTTTCCTACACAAAAGGGAAAAAAAAAAAAATCAATCCTCCTGACTTCATTATTTTCTCTCCGCCAGAAGCTAGGTCCTGTGCAAACCAGCCACTAGAGGGTAGCGGCTCTCAAGCACCAAGCACACAGGCAAGCACGACCACTGTGGTTTTAGGCGTTGCGGTTGACCCACACCTGCATAGAGCACGGCCTCGATGCGGTCCTTGATGTGCTGGGCGCTGCCGAGGGCCAGCAGCTGAGCCGTGCCGTTGGGAGGCGGCACCACCAGCGGCCCCACCAGGAAGGCGGCGGCAGAGCCCAGGTAGTTGAGCAGCGAGGCGATGGCCGTGGCCGTGGCGCGCTCGTCCGGGGAGAACCACGTGGTGGAAAGGAAGGGAGCCGCGTTCATCACCGTGGGCCCCGCCAGCCCGTTCAGCAGCTGCCCGCCGTGGATCAGCCTGAAAGACAGAGCACAGCGCGGCCGGTTGCGTGAGAGCTGCTGGCTGCGGTTTGCTAATTAAAAAGGCACGTGAGGTACCGAGGGCTGGAGATGGAGCTGAGCACAAAGAAATGAAAGCCCTGTGCAAAAGGATATTCAGTACACTAAAAGAAACCAAATTAGATTGATTTAAAGAATCCGGAGCTACTCTGATCTCATTACCTCATATAAAAGGAGAAGCAAATGTTCTCTTCAAAGCAGAAAAGGGAATAAAAGGGACTTTCTTTGCAGGGAAAAGGTAACATGACAGGATATAAAAGTAGAAAAGGTGCAGAAAAGCTTTAAATTACAAACATGGGAAACCTGACCCTCCTGCCTGCATAAATCCCAACCGAAGATTTAAATTAGTTATGGCAAATCCAAAATTGAAACACTTCAGCAAAATACTCTGCATATTTTTTCACTGCATTATTTATTTTTATTTACACACTCAGACGAGCTCTATGTGCCTACAGATGAGAAGGCCGGGCTGTTAGGGTTTCCAAGAGAGTCATCTTCTCCAGCAATCTGGCCATTCTCAACACACTGCTGAAACAGCCAAGTAAACCCAGATTTTTCTCATTTTTCACACTCATCAGGATTTAACAGATAAGGCTGGTGACAGAACAGAGATAGTACTTCCAAGCAGTGAAGTCTCTGCAAAGTTTGGCTTAATATTAGTACAATGAACAAATACAGAAAGGACTTTTTGAAGGCTCTCCTACATGTGGAATTCAGTCAGGAATCTTCCACTTTGACTTTTCCAGAAAGTAATCAGCCATAGAACGCAAAACTCTTTTGGAATTTATATAAAATCTTCATGTCTAAAAACCAGCTAGAGAGTCACATGAGATATTGCAACCCTCCAAAGTAAATCTATTCATTGTGCAATAAAGTGGTGGCAGATGATATTTTCAAATGGGTGGTGTTTTTCTAACCATAGCAGGAACTCAGTGTTATTGCTGTAAGACTTGAGTTGTGAGACATAAAAAGCTACAGCCTGAAAATGGGGAAACATAAGCCAGCATTTAGGCATTGTTTCAAGCCACAAATGGCTGAATAACATACAGTGTAGCAGGAGTTTTTTAAAGCACACAAAGGAACACAATATGCAAAAGAAATGCCTACAGACTCTATTGAATTAACAAGATAGATTGCAATAGAAAGGAATAGACGCCACTGATTCTCAGTGGATTGGAAATTAATTTTTTAAACAAAATTTATAAAAAATATACAAAAAAGAAGCATTATTATGTATCATCTGAAGAAAACTCTTTCTGAGCTGGGACAGAAATAATATCCACTCTTACTTATAAGCAATTCACTGTTTCTGGAGGTTTTTTTAATCCTCACACAGAAATGACAGATTTCATTACAGGTGTTGGTGGTGTGCTTCAGATGGACATCACCAAGGCATGGTCAGGCCTTGTCAATGCTTGTTAAACTGTCACACACACTAAACCAAAATGAAATCGTTTTTAATAAAGAAAAAGTACTATATAAACAATGCTCTGGTATTTTTCTGGAGGACACATTACATCAATTCCCTATGGTTACTCTCCAGTGTACTTGGGACAAACCAAGGTATCCTTGTGCACTTTGGTATTTTCATTCTCCTTATCTCACTACAGTAAGTTATTCTCAAACTTCTAAAATGTTCCAGGATATTTGCAGAGCTATGGCACATCCCCAGAAACCATTGCATTTCAGTAGCAAGTGAGGTAACTACTGCAACATATAATGATTTTATTTTAGTATTTCCTCCTGCTCCAAAGTGAATTTAATGTTTAAATTATGTTCTTGCTACTGTATGTTTGGAAAACTGTGTCACCACAAAATAATCTTTATAGCTTTAGGTGTACTACCGCTTCTGTTCACTGACACCGCTCTGGTATTATTGTTTTAATTCAAATTACAATTGCCTCCTCTGTAGTCATCCTAAAGGCAAATAAAACTCAGTAAAATCAGAAAAGAGTACAATAGTTCTGCAGCATCTGTGGTCATGTAGGCACTTCATCTGACAGAAGAAGGAAAGTTTTGTAAAAAAAACCCTAAATAAACCATCAAAAAAAAGCCCCCAGTTTATATACTGTGAAGATTACACACACATGTTTTTACCACTTCAGATTTAGATTATGTCCATCATCTGAATAAAGCTCTATAACTGATCTTATACTCAAAGAGAGAAACAAATGTTAATTTTACTTTGCAGATCCCAAGGGAGAAAGTAGCAACTTAATCCAGAATTTTAATTCTATATTAGCTTTTTGTCTTTGTTGTTTTGGCTTTGTTGGTTTTTTTTTTTGGTTTTTTTTTTTTTTTTTTTTTTTTTTTGGTTTTTTTTTTTTTTTCCCCACAGGGTGAGCCAATTTTGCCTCTCTCAAGGTGTCTTTGGTTGGTGTTTTCTTGGCTGCTCTCTCTCCAGCCTTGTCCTGGCTGGTGTGCTCTGTTCACAGATTTGCATTTTTGGCATTTACTAAGCCTGACATTATCATCCAGGGTAGAGCATCTCTTATCTTCATATTGTTTAATTTCTCAACTCCAACATATTTGAGTTAATAAACACTATTTTCAGACTAAATTGCCATCAATATACAGACTACTACCTCAACAATCTCTGCATATGATAACAGCTTAAACCCTATTTTATCTCTTTTTCAATACTGGCTTGAATTAAGCTACTTTTTCCTGAGAAAAATATTATTTGCATGGTTCTTCTGCACATGCTTAACTCATTTCCCCAGAGAAGCAGGGATGAGAGATTCAAAATGCAATTCAGAGCATTTACTAAGCTGCTGCTCTGGAAGATGTATGTAGCAGCTGCTCCACCTGACAGAGAAATATGAACATAACAGTATTGGTGGCTTTTTGCTGTTTGTTACATCTTATCAGCACTGCACTAGATTTTGGTCTCTCAGCCTGTGAACTCGTACACCATCAGTGCTAAAAATTGCTCCAAGACCAAGAGAGGTTTGTTTCTGTTATCCCCGGATTTTCTTCTTGTTTCTGCTACTGAAAAGGTGCAAAGAGGAACTGCATTTTCCTCATCACTCTTCCAATTTCATTCTACACAACAAGTTTTCTCTTTCCTGAGGAAAGGGATGAAAAGATAACTTTAGCTCAGGATCTTACCCAGATGGAAAAACATTTTTCAGTCTCACTGCACTATCAAGTGTAATGTTCATCTGTTACTTTCCCAGCGCTGTTTTCAGATGTGTTATTTATCCAATCATCATTTAATTATTTTCATGTATCAAAAAGCAGAAAGCTATTGAGGTCAAATGATAGAAAATAACATGAGCAGAAGGCTTTTTAATCACAATAATGAAAGAGAAAATTGGAAAAAAGTTACACCAGAAATTCATTCTTAACTTACAAAATAATTGATGACTGTAGCTTAAAGCAAAATTGGGGAAGTAAACATCTATCTAAAATATTTTGTTTCTAACTGTCCAAGTGACCAGGTCAGGACTCATTTTGATATGTCAAGGTTTTTGCACATCTGACCTCACTGCTAATAAATTTATGTGCTCTGCCAGACTTGTAATTTGCAATTGAACATGAGCCCTTTATGAGCCCTTTTAAAGAAAAAAAAAAATTGAGGACTGATAGTAAATGGTAGTGTGAAATATCACATGGCAGAGCATCACAGTAATGAGTTAACTTACATATATACATTATGTATCTATCTAAGAAAATACACATATGGACACACACACATACTTTTGCACAAAACAAAGATCACATTTGTTCCTAAACTGGCCTCTGAACTGCAAAAATATAGTACAAGGGACAGTTCAAATACAGCAGTAGAAATTAGAGAAGAAAAACTCTTACTGTACTCTACTGTCACCTCTTACCCAATTTTTTTTATCAAGTCAAATTATAAATAACTTTAATTATGAAGTTTTCACTACTTCCTTGAGAAGACTTGATACTAGTACTGATCTGGAACTGACCTGGTTATACCTGCCTTACTCACTTCTTGCAGTCACTCTTGAAATATCCTAACAGGCAGCAACAAAGAAAGCCATGTAAGGCTATAAATGCTGGAATTACAATATCACTGAGCAAACTGGGTATGAAAAAAGTGAGATTACACAGGAAAAAGATTCTAGTGACTGATGATAATACCATACAGTTAAGATGGGAAAGCTTCCATTTACAGTCAGCTTTATTTTTCTTTTTCTCCTTGTACAAGTTGAAACTTTGCATGCATGGTCACAGTCACATCAGGTACTGGATTTATTAAGCTACTTAAAAGCTGTGTGGCACATAAGTAGTTTTTCTAGGTAAAAAATCCAGACATTTTGTGTTCCTACCACTGTGTATCTAATGCCTGGACTTTGGAGAATTTTAAATGAAAGAAGATCTCATTAGTTTCTGTTCTGGGAAAAAAAAAGGCAACTGGAATGAGAACTACTTACTCAAAAAATTACTTTTGATACAATGGATTTAAAACCCACAACACTAAAATAATATTCAAAGTTCAGTTCTAAGATATGTTAACTTTTTCTGGAAAGGCTAAGACTGGAGAAGTTGGATCAGTATTTTACCTGATTCACAGTGTGGAAAAAGCATTTTCACCTTTTCTTTGGCAGACAGCACAGTGAAGAGCAGGGCTGCCAACCCCAGGGTGTTGCTCTAACTCTCTAAACACAATGACCCCAGCCCAACTGGAAAATTCAATTCCTTTTCATCTTAGGAGGAAGTAAAGCTCGTTTCAAGAGCCCTGAGAAGAGGAGATTCTGGTGCAGGATTTTTCGTTAAACTTCTACCATGCTTTCCCCACTCACTGCCATGAGACTTGACCACTTAGTCACTTTTGAAACTTCTATGCAAATACAACAAAAATAAACTGCAAATAAGTTTTGCCACCGTTGGGCAAAGTGTGAGGAGCAACGAAGTCACAGAGAGTGCTTATTCTGCAGGAAGACAGGGCTACAGTGTGCCACTTACTGTGGAAAAGATTAGTACATGAGCTGCTGATCCTAACAATTACAGCAAAAAGCAATTCTGGATAAAGAAGTTGATGTTTTATAAAAATGGATGGCTAATATTTCTTTCACATGGCCTGACAATTTCATTCACTGAAACAAGTGGATTGCAAATTAGCTCCTGCTAATTTGGAAGACAAATAGGTTTATGTAGTGATTAGCTTATTGTGGGAACTCCTGGAAGCAAATGAAAGAGACCCTTCCTTGCACTGGAGGACTTCAGAGAACTTTGAAGTGCTATTGAACTTAATGTCACTACATGGCAACAAAGCAAGCAAATACCTCCTTACTCTAGAGTGTCCATACTGACGTGTGATGCAAACTGCTTGCCCAGGAAAAAGCACATGAAAAGCCATGGACTTTATATAAAGCCACATTATATATTAGGAGACTGATTATACCTCAGAGGGAACCAACATTAGTTTTGTCAAGAACCATTTCTGATTTTTCACAATCAAGCTACTAGAAGTGGACAGAGCTTTTCCTTTAAACTGACAAAAATAAATATAACAAAAGAACCTCCTAGTAAGAGGAACTTTTTCAGCCACTTATAGGGCAAAAAGAATTAGGGAGGTCAAATTCATGCTTTACTGCAATTCGCTGCTACAGAGTATGGCAAATGCAAATGATGTTTTGTTTTTACCCCAAAGAGAGAACACCAAGGCTCTATGTCTGGAAAAAGACTGGAAAGAAAAATACCTCCGGGTAAAGCAATGAATTCATCTATTAAAAATAACATTCTATAGATGAATTTCATGGAAATGTACTTCCTTTTGATATTTTCATTAAATGATATATTTATACTACAAAAGCTTTCTGTCTTCTGGATATTCATGGATTGAGGCCATTAGCATTTTTTAGCTTGTTTTTGATTCATGCGACCATTGATATGTGGAATAATTTAAATCTGTTTTTTCCCCCATCAGTAAGAAATATTATTACAAGCAGAAAGCCTGAGTCATTGTTTGCTACATTATCTCCAGAAATAGAATGAAAAAGAAAAGACAGAAACTTAGAAATGCACATTTAGCCATTTTCATCAGGAATTAGGCTCATGTTTTACCCCTGTATGAACCATGGCCTCTGACAGTCAGTCAGACCATTATGGGAGAGGACTTGGAAAGGACCACAGCATCTCCATCCCAGGCATTCCAGCCTCATGTCTCTTCTCCCACATTTAAAGAAAATAGCAAACACATTTACAATGGTCTAAAAGCTAGTGGGTTTTGAGATTAAATTTAAAGGACTGGAAAACCAGAGTTACTCCAAAACTTATTACTGAGAGCCTGCTGAGAAAGACAAGTGTTTGCAAGGAGAGGAAGCAGCAATCTCAGGCAAAGAGCCTGAGGTGTCCATCACACATCCTGACAGAGGAAAGGGATGAGGTGGGTGTACAGTGAGACCCTCCTGGCACTGTGGTGACAAATTCCCTTGCGTCCTCACACTGCGTTATTGTGCAGACATCACACCTGTCACACAGCTTGGGGGGGGGGAGGTTCTTCACTTTATCCAGGTTTGAAAGATAAGGGCACATAAAGTCAAAGCTGAGGGGCTTTTTTATTAAGTTCTGTTTTCTTGTTTTTCTTTTAAAACTAACCAACTCCACAAACCCATTACTAAAAGAAGAAATATTTAAAGCAACACTAATAGAGGACATGCTCATCAAATATGAACAGACCCAAAGTACACATTGTAAACATGAAGTAGGCAATTACATTATGGGCTAATGAGGCAAAACATACTGAAAAAAATTATCAGGGAAGTGCACCAGGACTGGCTGCTATTTGGGCTGCTGTGGGAGAAGGCTGATTAAGATTACTTAGAACAAAAGAGGTTCTAAGTAGGATTTTTTAGTAAAAGAGTAGGAGTGTACAGGTGATGCAGCAAATTAAGGAATGAGATAAACAAGACCTATTTTAATATTCCTGAATAATTTTTCTTAAGCGAAAGAGCAAGAGGATGTTTTGATTATAATGCAGCAACTTCAATATAAATTTGATTAATATGAATTCTTGAAGGACAGAAATTAGCCACCATAATATGAGTCACAAACTAAGCCAAAGAGCTCAGTATGACTGAAAAATAAAATTGTTCTACAGTTAAGGATACCACCTGCCATTATATGAGATGAAGCTAAATATCCCACAGAGAATATAAATTCTCTACCCTCCAAGAACAGGCTTGCACTAAGTGAGGCCTTGCAGAAGTGCTGCCCACTAAATACTGCTGCAATACCAAGCCCTTTCTGAGTTTATTTTAATGTACTCCAAGAATTTACACAGGGGCTGTAAATTACTAGGCACGCTGGTTGCAGGTGGATGACGCCCACAGTGCCATGGCCAAAGTCCAGGACAGGAGCAAAAGGAAAAGAGCCTTTATGACCAGAGCTGTCAAGCAATCTCCTTGTTCCACTAGGGCTGGTCCAGCTGAAGGAGAAACCCATTTGGCTGCCCCCCAAGCTGATCAGGAGCTGCTGGTGCATCTCAGGACACGTGGCAGAGCAGTGGCAGGAGGGACCACTGGGCTGCCAGAGGGACACTAAATCACCCCCCACTACCATCAACAAATAAGCAAAGCTGGAAAAAATCATAACCACTTAAGAACACAGGACCTCTAATCTAAAACAAATGCTTTGGAGCAGAGGTTAAAAAATAAACCCTGTATACAAGATGAAACTGGTGGAAGTAATAAAAACAAGATAAACTGTTACATTACAGAGGCATAAAAAATAAGTATCCCCCATGTGAACCTACTCATGAATGACCTGTTTCCTTTTTTCCTCACTTTCCTATTTTTCTGATGCCACAGATTAACCCAACTCAGCCTTCCCCCAGCACAGCAGCACAAATCAGCACCAAAAGCACCAGGCAATTGCTCAGTCTTAATGTTTTCCCCCTCCACTTGCTGAGCTACAGCACACAAACAGGTGTGTTTATTCATCTTTCTACTGCCAGACCCTCACTTTGGATTAAATCCTTTTTTCATTTCTCTTCCCCACTGAGGTAGGGAGCACAAAACATTCAGCACACTCTGTCTTTATTCCTTACAGGCTAATTTGTCTACCATCCTCTCCTAACAGGCTCTTCTTACTTCCTAGAACACTTTAATTCCTCTTCTCCACAGATGCTCCAATTTGGATTGTTTTGGGTTTTTTGAGCACAGAATTGTGTTCAGTATTACCAGAGAATATAGGAATCCTAGTATGCCTTTCCTTTACTGAAATAACCTCTTCCGAGATGCTACTTTGCATTTTTCATGCCTAAGAATGGTGGCTTATGGCAGCAATAAGATCAGAAAATAAAAAAAATTAGATGATCCCATTAATTTTTTAGGCTTTAAGCAACAGAAAAGGGGAAAATGTGGAATTATTAAAGGGTAAGTATAATAAGAGTAAAATACAAACTAGGTTGCAACTAGCTAATAGAAACAAAATGTACCAAAGATGTGCTAAGAGTGAATCTTCAAATATAGTAAAGGAAAGAGTTCACAACAATACATATATAAAAGAGAAATATTCAAAATCCTAAGAACTGGTAATATTAACAAAAAGACCCATTTACAGGATCTACCAGCTATTGGTGTGTCTTCTATAAATGACTGTGTAAACAACCTCTCTGTTTCCACTGTAATTCTCTGTGCTGTTTTGCTGGATTCCCAACAAACATTTTAATTGTACTTACTGCCAAGGAGCATCCTCTCACTGCCATGATTCAAGGTCCTCAATAACTACTTCTCTGTTGTGAAATCTAATGTGAAGGACTAACACTACCAGCCCACAGCATAAGAAGTTCTAATAAATTGCTTAATTAATGTGTTCAATACAAATGACAAATTGCGTTACATCCTTTACTTCCATGTCTTTAATTATCCTGCCTTTCAAAACATTTTAATAAGTCTTACATCACACAATCAGTCTTAAAAGACAAAGTTTTATGGCTATGGGCTGATTTCTTAATTTTATTTCCTTCTTTTACATGTTTCGGCTCATACAGCTTTTTGCCTAGATTTAAGACCTAAGATGTATGTAAATCTATTCCTAAACACAAAATACAAGGTAAATATGAATGCAATGTGGAGGGGAAAAGATAAACTCTGATTTAGTATATAAAAAAATGGCCTCCCAGTAATGTTAATGTTCAGGATAAAATAATCAAACCCTAAAAGAGTCCAGTGACAAGCAGGTGTCAGAGGGAAAGGACTGGACAAAATGCAGGCAAGAAAGCACTAGAGATATTCTGGTAACCTCCAGGGAAGGGAAGATTCAGGAAAGGTACAATTTGGTAACATATTTTTTCCTTTATGTTCTATATAATGTATATTAACTGTAAACATATAAACAGGTGTGGCAAATGGAGTTTTAATAACATTTTTAAAGGAATAATAAATTTGGGGTCAAATTTACAGTCATATATCTGGCACATTTGACAAACCCAGAAGCACGTGGTAGGTAAGAAAAATTCTTTTTAATGTCCTTGTATGATAGACTCATTAACCTCTTAGGTTTCTGGGCTGGGGAGGGAAACAGGTAAATGCATAAGTGTACATGAGAGGGACTTTATTAGTCCATGTAAAGGATGGATCCTCCATCTGACATGCAAGTTCACACTTCAACATTTTCACCATGTACTCCCACTTCGCCTGCATGGAATTTATGCAGTTCTGGCATGGATTTCCAGTACAATTTTAGGTCATACACTGGCAGAGAACAAAAATTCACCATAGAAAATTCACAGCCGCATCAAGAGACACAATGAAACGTGCAACTTGAATTTCCCCTCATATCCACAGGCATCAAATGTACTGAAAAGAGAGGTCAAGGTCAGTGTTTAAAACGCGACTCGGAGGACTGGGCATAGTCTTAGTCTGATATTACACATTACAACCAAAAGAATAATTATGGCCTAGAAAGGGGATTAAGAATACACTTGGATATTACAGGTCTGTTTGAGATAAGGAGCATAAAGCAGCCAGGATTAAATGCCAGTTTTAACAGTGATTTCCTTATGTCTATGCCTGCTCTGATATGTGGTGGGCTTTAGTAGCTCTCCTTAATGTTAATCACAGGAGCTTAAGGAGCAGAGACTGCTACGAAGTACAAAACCCCCAATCTAAGCCTTACAAACCTCATGAACATTTTTATAATTTTATGTATATTAACTCGGACAGAATTGTCCCATGGAAATCTTCACCATATTCCCACAGATTACTCTCAGACTGAAGGAACACGCAACAAAACACACAAAAGCATTTAAATAAATTCCAGTTACACTGGCTTCTGAGATGCTTCCAATTAGGTTGCATGTGATCTTGTCCCTCTGACAGGCTCTGTAACATTCAAATTGTTCTATTAACACACATACACATTCAGAATAAGTGCATAATTTGGTGCTCAGCCAGTTGTGGCCAACGCATCAGGCAATAATGCTCATCTCAAAAAAAAATTATTTTATTTCGTATCACACTTCAAATAATGGATGAAAACTGGCCTTAAGCCTTAACCCAAAAAACAATGGAAGTTACGTGGTTAGCATCACACAGTCTGGGTACAATTATTTACGAAGTCTTACAAAACTTAATTGAAAACCATTCTTTTGCTTCCCACAGTTGGCCATAATTAATTCTTGGTAGATTTTTTTCATCAAACTGTGCAAAGGATCAAGCTACTTCTTCATGTAGAGCTACAATTCTGGCAAATTTCTTTTTTGGGAGTAGGATAAATAGGCAAATATATCAGTTTCAGCTGGAGATGATACATATTCTCACAGCATGAATATATGAAATTATTAAACTTTTCCATCAGTATTCTGCCCATACTCTTTTTTCCCCTATATAGTTTTCAATAAATTTTAATATCATGTTTTATACATCTCACTCATCAGACTATGGAGTCCAAAGCCTTCTTTGTTCCTTGAATGTTTCTCCTTAGTTATGTGTTTCATTGTTTTCCTAGGCCTGCTTTCTGCAGCTACACTGGAAAATCTTATTTAAAGGTGGAAACTCTCCTTCCCACTCCCCAAATGATACCTCACATCCAAATCTCACCTGTGAATTTTCATCTTCCAAGGTATTTATAGTCTTCATCCTTGTTTTGGTAAAGCCTAGGGCAGCACATGTCTTCTGGTATACATCATAAATGAAAAGCTACATAACACACCACATTTCATGGCATTTAAGCTATGTATCCCATTTAAAAGCTATTGATATTTAACCCAAGACTAATGAGAATGAACAAACTGAATGTCGAGCACCCCTTGACATTTTAAGAAAATGTAAACCAAGGGTAAAATAAGGGCAGCTCTTCCTGGCCACCCAAACAGTACATTTTCCTCAAAAGGGTCACTGTGAAGGGTAGCACAGTATGGTTAGTTCAGCCTGCCCTGCTTACAGAGTCCTTGAAGACCCTGTCAAAATGGGCAACACTAGGCAACCAACATCATGAGCACCTTGAGTGCTTCCTTATATGCTCACTAAGCACCTAAGAACTGAAATTACATGATTTCATACCTGACACTCTGCTCTTAATTTACTTATCAAGGCTAGTTTTACAATTCATGTTTTTTACATTCTCAGTTCTCTCTCTGAACCTCTTTCTTTGTTTTATCTATGGTACCCAGTCATCAGCTTTCACACCAAACATTTTCTTTCTCAGCTTAAAAGGTTTCCAAGCTGATTTTCAGGTTAAACAATATGAAGGGGGAAAAAAAACACCAAAAACCAAAAACCCCAGACCCCTTGCTGAAGTAATACCAAGACTGCGTGGTAGAATTCAAGCTGACTAGAATTCAAGGGGGGAAAAAACCCAACCCACATAAAACATTTTATTTGTAAGATCTTTCCTTAGTGTTTACATATTATGCAAGCATAAGTAGCAAAGAACCAGCGCTGCTGCTTTTTCAAAGTAGCAGGAAAGAGTAGTAATGCCTACATACTCCCACCTCCTTCACACTAAGAGGCAAAAGAAGGTTAAGTGAACAAGTGATCCATGTTCCCTGGCTGTACAAAACGAGCACTACTGCTGTACTTACTGATGATTCCTAGATTCAGGATATGTTGATGGAACAATTCAATTGTTTGGTTTGTGGGATTTTTAGGAAGGAATCTGTTTCTATCACAAATTCATAAAGGGCATGTGTAGAGCAGACAATCACTTCACTGCAGAAGAAGTGCAAGGCTACTTTGTAACATGGACTGGAAGAGCCTACATGAAAAAAACCATTTTGCACAAATTCATCTGTCTCACGGCATGATCCCATACATTCAATATGAGAAAATGAACTAATTATTTAACATTTGCATACAAATTACTGATTTTTGGGGGTTGAGGCATGGCTCCCTGTGTGATCTTGGGCTAGTTTCTGAACGTTGCTAAATCTCTAGTTCTTTATTTGCAAAGCAGATTAATATTAGTTATGCAGGATGGGGTGAGATTAAATTAACTCAAGCTTGTAATGGGTTTTCTGATCTTCAGATACTATGGAGAAGAAGGACTAGAGAAATCCATTTAAGAAGCAAAGAAGCATGTAAACCCATGGCCACACAACAAACATTTGGTATATCAACTTCACACAGAAAATTTGTACTAACATTTCTTTGTAGTAGCAGCAAAAATTATATTAGCAGAAAGAATAAAATACGTCTATTAAAAATAACTAATTCACTTACTTTTTCCTAATTTCTAGGTCTGAAACTGGAACACATCTCAGGCCAGCTCCCAATACCATGAGGGATGATGTTAGTAACACTGTTACCCTCAGACCTAAGATGAAAAAATAATAGTATTTTATAAGTTAAATCAGTAGTGTTGCAAAAGAAACATTGCTTAAAAATATATATATATATATATTTACACGCAATTTCACAGAAATAACACATTTCTTTCAAATCTTAAGCACTTTGGTGCTGATATAAATTCCAGACACATTTTAAAATCCTGAGTTATTTTCTACACTTACACTCCAGAATTACAAAAGCTTACTCTTAGCATAGTAACACACAGGAGTGTATCCAAAATCTTTACAGACATTCTTGAAAGTGAAAAGTAGTAATAAAAGTATCATCAAAATGTACAATATTCCCTTTGGAATAAGAGGCATCGGGGAACATGCTCTACTGTGTTATCTGAAATCTAGGCAGATGCAAAGAAAAATCTGGACTTGTTCATTCTTCTCCAACCACTTAACGAGCACAGACACAGCACTGTTATTGTTTTCTTTCATAATGCAGATATGCATTTCATCCCAAAGAAACAACCATTTATTCAGGGGGAAAAAAAAGTGCGAGTATTTTTTTGCAGTCCTTGCAATTAGGGCAGATTTTTGCTGCTCTCAGCTGCAATTGTCAGAGGTTGTAAATATCGTACATTAGAAAAAAGCCACAATTGACTGATTCCTTGAATATGTTATTTCCTTATGCAATTTTCAACTCAGAAGTGCTTAGATTAGAAACAACCTTATCTTTGTGCTGCAATTCCTTTTGCCAGCAGTTTGTTTGCTGCTGTTAAGGTGTTTCCATCAGTAGCAGAGAACAGTGACAGCTGAGGGGCTTAAGCTCCAAAATCTTGCAGAACACCAAAATCATACTCACAATTAAAAAAACACAGAGAGAGTCTGCATCTCTGGAGTTGTACATTCCAAAACAATTTCACAGCAACAAATAGAAAATAAAGGGCTTCCATGTTATTAGTAGAATATAATAAAAACTATTAATGATGACAAACATGTAATACCGCTAACATTTAGGTAAAACTAGTAATTACCCAAAATACAGATGGTAAAAGAACCTGTCCTATGATAAGTCACCCATCAAACAAACAACTTTGATTCTTTGTAAAGCTGCCTATTTTCAGAGGAGGGCTCCCTCTGTTAGTGACTCCTGTAATCAGTACAATTCAAGCAATAATTGCATTAAATATTTTGTCTCCATGTATTTTACTAAAATGTGATTTTACTGGGTGAGACATAATTTTGCTCATAATTTTGTGACAGGTCTTAATGAACCTCACTCACGGGTATGCAACTCCTGGTGCTGGACGCTGCCCAAACCAAACCAAAGGCAAGTTCCTTTATCAACCAGCATAGCCCAAGACAACCCAAACAAAAATAAGTTAGCAAGTTAAGTTTTCTGAAATGGAAGTGAGACTTCCTTTGGTAAGGCTCAGTCATTAACACAAGGAATGCCAGCAGCAGTGATGTGACTCCAAAGGACACCTCACATCCCTGATGCCCTGAAGAAGTATCATCAGCCAAAAATATTTCTTTCCTGGTACGATTTCCCAATGCCTCCCCCAACTTAGTTGCTTGACTCTGTGCTCAACCAGCAAATGCTGCTGTTAAACTGGTCTTTTAAGTGTGTTCAGAGAGCCCTAAATAAATTCCCATTTAATATGGCTGTTCAAACCTTCATCATGGTCCTATGTTTGCTAGGCCACCACAAGTCTTCATGCAACATTTAACTCCACACTGCCTTACTGCCTGTGCTGTGCTGGGGCAATTGTGCATATCTGCATTGCATACATGATGCTTCTGCCTTTTCTTCTTGGAAATTAATCTTTGTTAGCACTGCTTTTGTGTAGAATGAAAATTTGTATGCAGTAAGGATTGGAATCTTATTGATGGAAAATTGAAATACAAATCTTTTATCTGAAAAATTTGAAGTTTTCCATTAGAAAATGCTATAGAAATTTTTCACGGAAGCTCTAGTAATATACTTATTTTCCATGTAAACTAGGTTCTTTTGAACTACATTTCACAGAACACAGTGCATTCTGCCTTTCAAGAGACACAAGGACAAGGACAACATGGACGGTGCTGCTCATGGGGCCATGCTTGAAATGCAAGCCAGGGGCAAGCCCAGGATATAGCTGTAAATGAGAAACAGAAATTTAAATTTAAATCACCACAAGACATAAAATGAGTGTTTCCATAAGAAAAACTCCTACTTGATTTCTAATTTTTAAGAAAATCCCTAAACCAAAATATATACAAACCAAGAAACTTTTAAATTAAATCTGCACAAAAATTTCCTTTAAAAAAACCCCAACATGCAATTTGGTAAAAAATTAATTAGATGCTGAAGCTTGCCTCCAGCTTTAAATTCAGGTCTATCTTTAATGTCAACCTCATATGTCAGTTAATTTTAAAGTAAAATTATCTATTAAAGCTTCACAAACATGTATGCCTGATCTCTTCATTATCTGAAGTCCTAATCTTGAATACTATTTGCTGTAAGGTATCCCTTTAAAATGTTTTGATTGCCCAGATTATTCTTTGTCCTTTTTTTCTGTTTCCACCTTAACATGTAAACACATCCCTGAAAATTCCTTTGGTTAATGCTGCACTTTGACACCAAAGTGAACAAAAGACTGTCAGACAAGCAGCATATTAGACATTTTCTTTGCTAATTACACAATATAGTCTTACTCTGTAAGCACCTCACCTTATTTTGCTTTACATTTTAACTCTTTCATCTTTGTCAGAAACTAGTCTTTTTATTTATTTCAGTATTTTTGTTTTGAATGCCGCAGTTGTTGCTACATTGAATTTGACATCTTGTATTACTCTAAAAGGTGCACCCCAGAGTGCTTAAGATAGCAACCATGCATCATGGGGACTATAAACCAAAGTAACCAACCAAGCTTGAAAAACAGCCTGTGAACCTTGCAGAAAATTATGTCTCTACTTTAAAAGATCTAAGTAATTCACTCAACCAAGAGATTTTGTGTAGATGTAATTAACTTCATTAATTCTACCCTGTAAATGCAAGCAGTAATTGGAGGGAGGGAGGAGGGTACAGCTTCTTAAAATCCATCATTCAGTTTCTACTCCTTTCTATCAGAGGTTTCTGACACATGGCTGGAAGGGGAAGAAATTCCTTTAAACAAGATTTTCTGCCAGTGGGTGAAGTTTTGTGTTCTTTGCACCTTGTCTCCTTAGCTGCTCCTTCCCATCCTCTTCTTGCAGGAGGTTTCTGGGCCCCACAGGCAGCAGTGGCTCTTGAGCAAACTATGGCCCTGTTCAGAACAGCCAAACTTCATTGACAGCAATGGAAAAGTCCAAGCTAGCAGCAGAAATTGAGTCAGTAATAAAAAGGATGTTTTAATTATCATTTATGAGTGTAACAGTCGATATTGTTCAACTGTTTAACCCTCCTGTGGCTCATAACACCATCTGCTTTATGACTTCAGCAGTCAATGCTGCATTTGCTGTTTCATATTTCTTTTTAAAACAACTGTGTCCAAGCTCAGACTTGTTACAGACTCAACAAACTCTCAAGCCACAATCACCCACAACCCACAGCCCAACACAAAGCACGAGCAGAACCCCACCATGCTGCAACGTGGGGGCAGCAGCAGCCAGTGGCACCCAGCTGCTCTTCAGCTCCCTCACAGCAACATCAAGCAAGGGCATCCAGGACGTGGGTGCTCATCCCCCACAACTCCTCCAGCATACCTTACTTTCAAGATGCTTTTCGAAGTATATGAAAAGAAAATGCATTCCCCCACACCCCACGTTACTGACTTGTAGCCCAATGAATGAATTATTATGCCCAGTTTAATAAGAAACTTAACAAACGATACTGTTGTCCTCATTCCAACAATTTATACATTAGTTTGTCATTTACCAGGAGAATGTGATTAACTGGTTCCTGAGCATCCCCCACCTGAGCCCAGCACAGCAGCTCCCTCAGTTCCCCACTACTGCTACAGAGCACTGCAAGCAGCCTCTTCTAGCTCAGAGCATCACACACATGGCACACATCGTTTGAGTCTGGTTTCCCCCCTACAATGAAGCATTCATCCTAGGGGAAATCCCAGTTGGATGGCAGAACAGACAAGTTTTCACCTTTCTCCTTTTTTTTTTTTTTTTTATAGAAATTTGGCCAGAGGAAAGGCTGCTGGATTCAGCCCTTCCCCTGGCATGGCAGCAGTGGTTTCCCTCATACAGCTCACACACCCTGCTCTTAGATGCAGTAACATTTGAGGGGCTTCCTAACCTCCCCTGCAGATACTAAAATCAGTTCTCACAAATACCAAGCACAGTAAGGCTCTGAGTAGAAACAAGTGACATCAGCCTCCTGCACTTTTTCACAGTTAAAGACCAGGCTGAAAGCACAAATTGTTCCTACTGACACTGAACTGAGAGCATTTGCTTGACTTCCCTATCATTTTGCCTAAAACATACCTAGCTAAGAGAAAACAGAATGTAAAAGTCTGTCTTGGTCCACACACACCAGGAAATTTAAAACTCACCAATTGCATTAGCTCTTTCAACAATTCACTGTTAATTGTGCTTTTCCTCCCAATTTAAAGCAAATTCAAAGAAGTTCTTGTTTTGCCCTTCTTTACAAAACAAACCACAGTTCCTGCATGTTTTCTTCTATGAAACTAACCTATAAAAAACAACTTTTACATTTAGGTTCAGTAAGTAAAGTACTGAATTCCAAGTCTTCCACATTTTTTCTCTGGACTTGGTATTGTTTTTATGTCTTGTTTAAATGCCCTCCTTACCGCTCAAGCATTATTTTTAAATGGGTTTCTTTGCTGGATACCAATTCTCTGTTTCATATGATGGGTCTGCTTTTCTCCCTTCTTAATATATCCCTATACATTTAGCTATAATTTTAAAAAGGCTTAATTAAACAGCTCCCTTCATCAAAGCACTGCACACACATGCCATCCTCCAGAAATCCTTGGATTTTTAATGTAACTCTAGCAAAAGCATACTAATAGCTGCAACATTTACTTTCATAACATCAATTATCTTTGTCATGATTAAAATAACAAAAAAATTTGCTTTCTATTAAACACAGTGAATAAAACTTTCACTGTGCCTGCTCTTTGCCAAATTGACTATAGCCATTAAGGAGGATAAGTGGCAATCCTCTTTCAGAAGAGGCATCCTTGCATCAAGCAATACAATTTTCAAAAGAAAAGAACCTTTTCATTGTTGTAAAAATATTTCATAGCTGAGATGTGATCCCAGTCTTTCTGCTAACACATGAAATAAACTTGAAAAGTCAGTATATTGGGCCTGCCTCAGATTCCACAAAGGCACTTGATTGCAGGGTGGCATAAATTATGTTTGGAAACTCAATGGAAAATAAACATATTCTCAAGAATATCATCAATAAAAACTAGGAACCAAATATAAACACTGCATGCAAGAGAGAACAACTACCATGTCATATGTAGCGAATCCAAAATTACAGATTCATGGATAATTCTGAGGTGGAATTGAGTTCAACTCAAGGATTGAGTCCAACTCTTAAGTGAATGGCCCATACAGTGATTGAGCCCACCACCATGGTGTTATCAGCACCATTAACAGCATGCTCTAATCCTAGTTTTAAGGCCAAGATATCACTGGTGCCTGTAATTGCTGCTTCTGTCATTGGGTGCTATTAAGCACAACCTGGACCTCCCTTTCTCCGCAAGTACTTGATGCTGATGCTTCTGTTATTGCCCCATTTCAAACCTCTCTTTTTAAAATAAACTGAAGCCAAGTGTTTCCATTCATTTTCCTGGCTTTATGTGGCACTGCCAAGACAGCATCCCGATTTCAACTGGAAAGATTTAGGACCTGAGTACTTTTTTTTTCTGATTGAAAATGCAGGTAACTCAAAACATTCTGCAAGACAGGTGAAAGCATCCTTCTGGCATCAAAATGTAAGAACCAAGCTCTACCATAACAGAACCTGTCTGAAATAAATTAAACCCAGAGCTACATTTCAATCCTCAGTCTTGTCTAGGGCACAAGAAAATCTTTTCCTCTACTAATCCACAACAAAGTCCAGTTCTACCTTTCAGTGGAGGGTTGCAGGGCAGATTCCACCTGACACTACTCCAACTTCTGTCTAACACAAACAGTTGGCAGATTAAGATACTTATATGAAATATGTACTAGAAATTTCTTGAAATATAGATGTAGGAGGTAATGCTTTTCAGAGGGGCAATTTCTCTTTATAGTATCTTACAGCTGTTGCAACCGAATCTGTCAGCAATTGCTGCCCAGTTAACAGCAAGGCTATCAGCAGGAGTTTGACATTTCTATTTAAATTGATTTACTTGCAAAATTTAAATCTGAGAAAGCAAACTCTGTACAGAAACACAACAAGTTGAAGTAAAATAGTTCCTGTGATTTGGACAAACTTTCTCCTGGGGGTCAGAATTTCAGCAGAGCCAACATCTCAGAAGTGTCATCACCACTGTGGGGGGAACCCACAGGAAAGTCCCTGCCAAATGAGGAAGACAGATGGGCGCCAACAACCAGATCTGACCCAAAGATAAAGTAATCTCTGCTGCTTGCACTTGTTGGACAGATGTAGCAAGGCTGTGTGCAAACTGAAAGCATGAGGGCCAATACACAAGCTTTCTTTTTTCCAGTGTACCTCTCAGGTGAAGAACATGCACTCTGCACAAACATCATCATGTGCATCCTTGTAAGGAGGGTATCCCTCCCAAATTCTGAGATTAGTTAAGAATTTTGTAAAAAAACACAGTATAGCTCAGAGACTCAAAGCACAAAATTTAGCCTGTCAAGTGTTTCACAGAGAGGACACTCATCATGAGGGAGATAACTGAACACATATAACCACTACAACAGATATGGAAGCTGACAGAACATAATTGTGAGAAACAAAACTGAACAGAATGCAATTGAGAGCTATTATGACAATGACATAACCACTCCACAATTCCTGAGCTGCTGCATTTTTTTTTTTATGTGTACCCCAGCTGTAAGGAAACCAAGACACTTAAGTACACACTTTAATTGCATGGCTTGCTTCTGGTTTGTATTGTAAATACTGTTCCTGTTTTTAAGTTATTTTTATTCTTCTCCACATACACCCCTCCCCAACATTCATTAAAGCATATTAAAGTCCTTATTTTTCTGTTTACTCTAGATACAAGAACTTGACTGCACCTGTTAGAAAGAGCAACAAGCTAGAACAACCATGTCAGGAGGCTGCAGGGTGCTTTTATCTCATTTGCATGGATGAAGCCAAGCCCATGTGAACAGTGGACCTATACTGTTTTTAACATGATTGCTATTAGGCAAGCACATAATCAATCTCCAAAAATACGTCAAGGAAAGTATCACTTAATTCTGCTGCTCTCTACTCCTCTACATTTAGTTATTACAGACTTAATGATGCAAATTCTTTATAGAGTTGGCTCCACTAGCACAGATTTAACGATGGCTGGTGACACACTACACATGTAAATACAAAGCAATATTTCAGATTTTGTGCAGCAATTTAAGAGTCTGGTACTGTAAATAAAGAAGTCCTGGTTTTAAGAACTGAACAGGCTTAATCTAAGCTTTTTGGATATACAATAAGGTAGCTTACAAGTAATGAAGCTTCCTTCCACATGGCAGTGAAGGATTTTGAAGCATCCTAACAGTTTAACATCAACAATAAGAAAAAAAGGCAAAATATGTAAATTAGCAATCTGCATTGCAAGTTTATACAAGTGCTGTAAATTCTATTCAGCAATCCAGAGGCTGACATTTTGCCTGAACAGATAAACAAAGTGCTGAGCTGAATGGTATTTGCCTGAAGATCAAAACGACGATTTTAGAATCAGTTTTAGACCCTTTATTAAAATGTCTCCTATTCTTTAATAACACATTTCCTGGTTTCAAAGGAGACCAATTATTGTAGCCAATTATTGTTATTACACATTTTACTGCAGAAAGCATCCCTTTTATCTGCAACTAATCCAAGTGCAATGAACCTTTCCTAATGCTTGCAGAGCATCTCTGAGAGAAGAGAGCACTGGCCTGGGGCAGCAGGACCTGCATCTCTCAACACGTTGTATGAAATTGTGCAGGCCACTTCCCTTCTGCTTCCCCTTTCTCTCTTTCCCCTGCCCTCTGCCTTGTTTATTCAGGCTATGAACACAGGGAAACAGGAGCCAGTCTCACCATTAGTATTAGAGAGTCTGTTAAATCAGGTTTTCTCTTCACCTGAGGTGAGAGCAGCGCTGGGATACAACAAAAGAGAGCTATTTAAGTACTTTCTAAATCTGTGACGTTAACAAACACTTGTATGAATTGTTCTTTCTTCTCTCACCACAGGTAGCTGCTTTCTACTCTCAACACCAGTATCTAATAAACTATGAAAATTTAGGTGAATCATTGAATCCATCTTTGCTATTTGATAAAATTAAATCTACATAATGGCATGTGCTAATGTGTACAAAGAGAGACATGCAGAGCAATTGACAAAAATGGCCAATAATGCAGCTGGGGGCTAAACCTCCTCAGTAACTCTGCAGCTAAAGAAAGGATGTCACTAACAAGTTGACAGGCAAGAAGCCTTCGCTCTAACTCTCCTGAATGAACACCAACAACTTAAGTGCTTAGAGCACCACACAAGGGGAGGGAAGCACTTTCTTTTCTCTTTCCACTCCTTTCAAGGACTCCCAATTGCAAAGCAAACTCAATTACCACACCACTAACTACAGAGCCTTATGTGTGCCAACAGAGAGCAAAACCAATCCCTCTTACACATATCTACCAGGGAAGGTGTTCTGTTGTTACCTTAATAGTACTTACTCACACCACTCAATGGCGCATGAAACTCTTCTTTTTAAGAAGTACAAAGGCATTTTGTTTTGCCTCAACAGAGTATCAAGAAGCAACCATGCAGCAAGGATTGGCAGCTACATTAAATACTGCCTAGTGCATCTGCTAAGCAGGACACTAAGTAGAAGGTTTCTTCTTTTTATTATCCCTGCTGCGAGTGGGGGAAATAAAGAGCTGCAAGAGCTTCCCTAATGTAATATCCATGCAGGTCTTGTGACTTATAGGAAAGGTCACTGAAGTGAGCTTTTGGATTTTCTCTGTGTGAACAGTTTCGGTGTTACTTGAACATTAAAATGCATCAGGCACTACTTAGGGTACATAGTTCATTCTAAAAGACATCTTTTAGATGCACTATAATGAGTCCTAAACCCATCATATTTTTTAAGGGTCCTGATCAATTCTTTAGGTTCATGTGATTAATTAAAATTATAACACCAACACCTTTCTCAAGTATTTAAAAGGGATGGCTCTCATCAACAGATAAAGAAGCAAAACTAAAAAGTTTCTAATTGTGGTTATACTTATGTCCTGTATTCCAGAAAAACACCAGCATTCTTTGCAAAAAGCAGAAGACCTCTCACTTTCAAAATACATCACTCCCTCTGGCTGAGTCACAGATCTCCAGCTCTAAAAACAGGAAAAATCTAAAAAACCCTCTCTACTAAAAATCTGCATGAGAAAGCTTAATTTACAGGTTTTGAGGAAGTTGGAGCATTGATCACAAGCTCCTGCAGCACAATTACAGCTACAGCACAGTTACAGAGCTGCAATAGCACAGGCATGTGAGAAGCATTAAAAAACCAAAGTTATGGCAGGAAGTGATGGAATAGCTCTGAATGTCACCACTAGGAGAAAGGCAAGGCAAACCCCAATTTCCCTGGCACTGGGAATATATTATTTATAATATATAATTTATAATATATAATCATATAATTGTAACTAAAAAACTTCTTAAAGAATTTTTGTGTGTGATTTTGATGTGATAACATCTTTGGTCTGCTCAGTTAAGGCAATACCACATTGTCAGTGGAAGAATTTAAATACTCTCCAAGAAAATTTGTCAAATAATGAAACAGGTGCCAAAATACATTTCTTCAATTTACTTCTGCTCTTTTCACCACTAACCATGGTTTTGCGAGCTTGGGTGTTTTTAAACAAGTATTTGATATACACCAAATATTTTTATTTGACAGTGTCAGACTACAGATTTTCACAACAGGGAAGCTTATTTCAGGACCTGTGTTAGGTATACACTGTTTTTTAAGTCTGAAAAGGCAAGCAAATACCCCTGTTTTACATGGCTCCTTTCCCCCAAACAATGCATTTCTTACCAGAAGTTAAAAAAGCACAGGTGAAAAATCAGCAATGCAGAAAATATCCAAATTTTATTAACGAGTAATGAATCTCATTGTTGTGTTTACTTCAGACTTGTTTTTCACTCCTAAAGCGTAACACGAAACTAACTCCTAAAAACAACATCTGCTGAAAATAATGAATAAAAATTATTTTGTTTATGCAGTTGTGCAATGCTTTTACTAGAATTCAGAAATTAGTAAAGTGCAGTAAGTTTAGCATTACCAAGTGAAAATGGTCTTTCTTTGTTCCTACTTAGTTTCCTTTGATAGAAAAAAATAAATCTCATTTAATTCTTTGAAGAAAAGCCTCAGTTTTCTTTAAAGGAAATAGATTCAGCTTTTGCAGAACAACAGCTGATCTACTCTTTTTCTCTTTAATAGAATCTGAACCAGTAGCTTGGGATTATAAATGCAGTGCAAACATGCAGCCAGCAAAACGAATGCAATACAACTTTCCTAAGTACTGTACTACTTCCATAATAAAAAACTATGAAAAAGCCCACAGGACTTTGATAATAGAGAAATTATGGTTGTCATTCACATTATAAAAGTTAGTACCAGCTACCTTTATGCAGCATGGATGCCACACTATTAAAAACTCTCGGAAAAAAGGGGACCAGCAAAATTTCAATGTTTTTAAAATGCAGCAAGGCGGTGCAAAACAAAAGAGTATTTTAGCACTTTTTGTCCCATTCCACAAGGGTTTCCAGAAGGAAGAGATACCAGCCAGAGTGGTTACATCCTCTTCTGCATCCCACTGGTGTCTCCATCACGAGGCCAGACATCCGTCACCACCAAAGCCACACAAGAAGGAAGAGCCACCCTCCTGTGCGTCAGCAGTGCCCAGAGAGTCCCGCAGGGAGCCACAGCAGGAGCTGTGGCCCACCACACCTCAGGGGAGGCAGGGCTGAAGGAAAGGCCAATTCACCCTCTGGCTGACAAAGGACAGTGCCAGGCAGAGTTCAGAGGTTTGGCTGTGAAGAGGCAAAACACTAGGACCTTGTTGGAGAGAAGAAAAAGCAAAAAGGTCAGTTGTGTCTCAAGAGATTCCCAGCTGCTGGTTTTAAAAGCACCTCTCAAGACAGTTCACAGAAGCCATGCTGCTGACCTACACTGCTGTGCAGGCATCTGCCCCCTCCCCGTTTGCTGCACTCCCATTTCCTACTGCCCCTCAGAGTATCCACTGCCCTGTGCTCCTACTCAGCTCGTTCCTCCACCTTTCCCGTTCCCAGCACTTCTTGCCCTCTGGCTCCAGATCTTATTTCTGCATCTGTGTCTCCCATATGTCACCCACTACCTTGCTCCACACTCTCCCCTTCTCTCCCTCTTCTCATCTGTCCACAAGGTTTTCTCACTCCTTTGAGCCCTTTGAGCTTCTTGCATCCAACCTCTCCTACTCCTCAACAACCAAGAGGAGTGGAGAACAGAGGAAAACAGGAGGACAAGATAAGCATACCACAAGAGAGTGAGGTAGGAAGTAGAGAAGAAGCAGTCAGATTAGAAGGAACTTGGGTCAAGAGAAGGTTATGAGGAGTAGTAAAAACATGTAAGCATACAACAAGGGAGGTATCAGTGCACCGCTGCCCTGGTATTACACCTTCTGTAGTCAACTTCTAAAAGCTACTGTTGATAAAGTATCTTCCTATCTGGACCTGTGTCCTCACCCAGTTCAGGGATGCTTCAGTGCTTTAACTCTGCTTGTGTTAGCAGCTGCATAAGAAAACCAAGAGATCATATTTTACACTGGTAAATTATTTCCCTATTCATCAATTTCCCAACATCAAGGTATATCAAGTTACATACAGAATCACAGAATCGTTAGAGTTGGAAAGGGCCTCTGGAGACCCTCTAGTCCAACCCCTCTGCCAAGGCTGAGGGTAACCCAGAGCAGGTTATACAGGATTTTGAGTGTCTCCAGTGAGGAGACTCCACAACTTCCCTAGACAGCATGTTCCAGTGCTCTGCCACCCACAACAAAGTTCTTCCTCATGTTGAGGTGGAACTCCTTGTGTTTTAGTTTGTGGACAACATCCCATGCTTGCTGTGCTTGTATGTGCAGCACACCAAAGCCCAAGAGCTTTGTTATCCCCAGATAACATGGCCATTACTATTGTCACATGAGCTATATGCAAATAGAATTATTTTACTTTCCACCATGGAAAAGTTCTTTCAAATCAAGCATGCACCCTCCTGACAGGCTTCACTACATGGTCTTTAAACAGCTGTCCCAGTACCCCTACACAGCTGCAAAGACCTGTTTGAAGAGTGCAAAGGGCACAGCAGCTGCATAGGAGAGCAGGATGAAGACACATGGAAAACAGAAGACATATGGAAACACAGCAGCAATCAGAGCTGGGGTGGAACCCCACCCAACAGAAAGACCTAGCTCCAGTAGAGGACATCTCTCTACAGCCACAACTGATGATTTTCAATTCAACCTGGCCCAGCAGGAGCTATGGGAAGCACTACTAAGAATCAAGCTAGCATTGCTATGATGAACCAGAGCAGCATCAAGTTAATACAATTCACCAGCTCATAATTTAAGCACTCTGTGTTGCTAATCACTGTGTATCAAGTGGTCTTTTGCAGCATGCTGTACTCCAAGGAGGGTGGGCCAATCAATTCTCTAATGATTCTCACTTCTGGAAACAATTGCACAAACACTCTGTGGACATTCATGTAGCCACAGTATATAAAATTTAGCAGCAAAAGCGAAGTTTGGTTCAGTCTTCCTTTTTCTTTTCTTCTGATGATACAGAGGGAAAGTATGTGTATACAAATATGCACACTAGCACTCATCAAAATAAATTTTGTAAAACCAAGCTGATCAAATACCTGCTCTAGAGGGATTTACCTATATTCAGCTCTCTAATTGCTTCTTTCATCTGTCCACATGAAAAGCAACACTTCATCTCATTTCTTCCAAGATTTGTTAGCATAGGAAAGTTAATCTCATTCACATGATTTGATAGGTGTCTATCAGTATCGCTTACAATATAATGAAATATGGACCATTAATAGCATGCAGTAGCTGTCTACAGCATGAGAGAGAGACTGCAGTAAAGCAGGTATTTTCCTTCAGACTTCTTTTGTATTTGGTTCAAGTGCCTCAACCACTTGCATTTTCACAAAATACATGCACCTTTCACTTCTTGAGTCAAGGCATTCTCCCCCAGCTCCTTCCTTAGCTGAAGCCCAAAGTTCACATTTAACTTTTATTCAATCCCAAAGAGCTTCTTGCTGCTCTTGCTGGAGTTAAAACCTTTGCCATCTGTAAAAGACATAGAGGTCATAATAGCCTGAAAAGCTTTTAAGGACTTTGCCCACTATGGCAAACTGTATAAAGAAGCAACTGCTCATCTGTGACCACCAAGCTCCCCATCCTACCCCTGCCCCTATGAATATGAGTATGAATTCCTGGAAATTTGGACAGTAAATTATGCCACCTGATGGGAGCTTGAGATAAGATAAAGGTGGTACTATTTTCCGATTATCTCAGACTAGGAAGAGAAAAACAAGCTGGGGGAGCACTGGTAATAAACACAAAGAATCTACACTGAAAGCCAACACAGCAACTGGGTTGAAAGTTCTGACTGGGTCCAGCAGGTGGAGGCCATAGCCCACCCATTTAAGTTGGGAAGCCCACCAACTCTAAAGAGAAAGACTGAATATGTGACTAATTAACATTGGAACAGAGGGAGTCATTTAACCAATAGAATAAAAGAACTGCGTAGCCAAATGAGCACTGATTCCTGTGTTTGCTAAAATGTATAAATGGTGAAAGTCTGGAGTGACCTCAGGACCCCCACCACTGAGAAGACAAGAAGAGGACCCACGGGATGTTGTCTGGATCTGTGGGTAGTGATACCTTACTACTTAATTTGTCACTCCCTTCCTCCCCTTCTTTTTCTTATTTCTATCTCTCTCTACCTCATATTTATGTTAAATAAAATCCCTACTGCGGACTTGGACATATGGTCTCATTTGCACCTTAATTTCGGCAGAGGCATCTCTCTAATAATAATAATTATTGGATCCTAACACCATAAATACTAAGTAAAATCAGTTGCTTATTATGAGGCTACTCTCTAATCTCTGTATCACACTTGCCTTTCTTACTTGCTCCTTTACCATTCTACTCACATTTTTGAATCTGTAAGTTTTCCCATGGTATTTCTTGTAGGCTGTACTAACCTACCAAAGTCAGAATGCCTAAAAACTTCTACTGTTGAAGTGTGTAAATCCTTTTGGCTTGATGTCACTAAGTTAAAATCTTACAGCCTTAGGCCAAGTCTTATCCCAGATGTTTTTAGCTGAGGCTCATGCGTGAACTTAGCACATGAATTATCAAATTAGTCACTATGAAATACTGGGCACTCATCTTGCAGTCATGAAACTGCAGATAAGAAAAGTCTGTTTCTGAGATCATGACAAAAAGGAGATGAAATGCATTTCTTTGCCAAAGGTAAAAATTCTCAGACTTTCAAGGTTCACAAGTCACCTCTTCTGTCCTTCTGTTAAGCACCTGTGGCATGACAGAACTATGAATACTTCCATCAAAAACTCCCATTTTCTCGTGAGTGCCACAGTGGAAATTATTTCACATAATCCATCTATATCAACAAAGGAACTTATCAGCAACTACACTTGCAGCAATTCTTCTATGTTATTAGTAACATGCTCCAATTTATACTTACATTGTTCAAAAGCCTAAATGACAGAGGACTCTGAAATGCCAAGCATAATGGAAACACTTAAGAAAATCTTCCCCACCTGTTGGATTCACTTGGCCATTCATGCTTTCAGCTTGTAGAACAACAACCTGTTTTCTCTCTGTATCCACTTTCACATCTCTCAAAATAAACACAAAGGCATTTCACAAGCACCTCCTAGACAAAAAACTCAGGAGAAAACAAGTTCACTTGGAGTCACCTCCCTTATGTCCCAGGGACCCTTTATGTGAGGTAGACGTATCCAAAGGTCCCCTGAAAGCAAAACTAGCATATGCACACAGCACCAAGTGACAATCCAGGAACTCCAAACATGAAAGCTGCCATGCACAGTTCTGTTTAGATATCATGTGTAGTTTATTTTATAGGGAGAACAGTTATTAAGAACATTTATATTAGTAAGGTCGGATTTAGTACTTGTACTCAATATTCATGACAATTTTGTCAGAATGCATTAAAGGATTTAATCTCAAAATTCCCAAGTGGAAGAGAAAGAACTATCAAATGTCTTCAGAGAAGGAAACCAAGATGCATGATTTAGGAGACAGCAATAAAATAGAGCGCTTGGTATTCAGGAAAGGAATAACTACTTTTACAAATAAAAACTTTCATGGTGTCAATGGACAAGCCAATCTTGATTAAAACCAGAATCTGATTATTGAAGTTTTCTCTCTACTTCATAATGTAATCACTAGAATAACATTGCTGCGTAAATTCAATTTGAGCAAAATAAAGTTACTAAGATTGTCTATGCAACCCACATAAGCATATATAATTTTATAAAAAAGGACCAAGAAATAGATTACATTCCACTTTTACAAGTAATATGTCTTATCTTCAAATTCAATATAAAATTGTTCACTGTATTCCAAAAATTAATGAAAAATATCACCATTCTATTCAATTTGTTTAATGTAAACTATCATAAAATATTTCATTCTTCATTGCCTCTTCTTGCTTATATGGGAACATAATGAAGACTGACATATATTGCTTCTAGGTCTCACTTTGTAACTAGGAGCTTAATAAAACCCCCTTGGTGAACCAGATCCAGAGAAGCATGTAAGCTTTTGATTTCAAGTTAGACATATAAACATCCTAACAGTCTTGTGTGGTTGTATTTACAGTTCTCAGGAAATGAAACACTCAAGGCACAAAATGTACATAAACACTCAAGCATCATGTGACAAATTGTAGCTAATTTTAATCATGTAAACAACAAGGGTCCATCCAATAGCACACTGAAGTAATTTCCCATTTAATTTCAGTCTTATTAAATCTCTAAAGATAATTAGAATTTAAACAAGGACTCTCTAATCCTATTGCTAAAGAAAATGCACCAAATAAGATACACGTAGCTCCATGGCACCCTCTATCTTTTCAGCTTTCTTCACTAAGAAACCAACCAAGACAACACCTCTAATCCTACACACAGAAAAGAGTTTTCAAATCCACCCAAAATGACACATACTCAAAAGTGACATATGGAAATATAATTCCTGATTTTCAACTTGCACCCATCCCAGAACAGGACTAAGAAACGTGACAGATGCCACCACTGTCCTTATACAGCACCCAGCCAAGGAACATGGAAACCCCCAGGGGTGCCCAAGGGCTGGCAGAATTCAGCCAGAGTAAATTGGGAGGCAGGAACAGGAACAGAGCTCATTCCCCAAAGAACTTTCAGCTGTGATATGTGAACCTCACTAGCATCTGAAAACAAATGTATTTTTGAGAACAAGAGCTCAGCAAAACCACAAAGTAGCTTTCAGTTTACACACTTTACAGAGACATGGGTTAAAAACAGGCTTCCTCCAGCACCTCAAAGACCCTTTAACACAGTGTTGAACACCCTTCAAAAAAAGTCTTCTCTGAGTCTGCTCAGATCTTCAAGTAAGATATTCTTTGTGAAGCCTTGTGAAGACCATCACTACCTTCCTGATGAAAAATCATCCTCATCTTCATAAAAAACATGATATCCCTATAGATCCATAGGAACACAGCCTTAAGTCAACCAAGACTTTTTGTCATGCTGCTTCTGGCAAGATCCCTTCTGGGTCATCCTCTGGGGAGGCGTACAGTTGCTAGAAGTATTCCTTGGGGAGCCAGAAGTGACACCATCTATACAGCTTTCCCAGTCCACGTATTCCTGCCATTCCCCAGTTGCCTAGCTTGGGCTGGCTGCAACCAGGCCTTCAGAATGAATCCAGGAGCTACCCTCAGCAGGCCAGAAGAAAAAGGTCACAAAGGTCAATAAACCTTTTGAGGTTAGAAAACCAAAAAAATTCTAATTCCTCCCTCCTAGAACCCTTCTGTACGGAACTGAAGAAAAAAGCTTATTTAGCACACATCTCACTAAAAATAAACACTGCTGTTGTCTCTTCTCAGAGGGCCCCACACTTCTCTGAGAAGCTATAATGGAACTGGATCACAGAATCCAAGAAATGCTTCTTGTAACTATTAACATGCCTATTCATGAATATTTATTCTTTCAACTTCCAATTAGTTAAGAAGCCAAAAAAAGAAGAAAAAAGTGACCAAACCTTTACAACCAGTACTGAAACAAGGAACAGGTGCACAAAATGCACAACAGAAGTCTGGTATGGATACAGATTTATGCTGTGAACTGTGTGCTGCAAATGAACTAAAAACAAAAAAGACCAATACTTCTGAACTTCTTCTGAAGCATCATAACAAAAATCAGATTAAGTGACAGCAGGCAGCTACTTATCAGTTAGATTTACCTCTGACTGTGAAGTATAGGACTATCTAACAGCACAATCTCCTCTCAGATTCTGACATGCCTCATCTACAGTGTCATACTTCTGATACTTGCCAGGTTTTACATGTTGACACTTCACAAATACATTTTTTCCTGACAGCTCCTTTACTAGCCAACTCCAGTGACAAATGATTGAAGTCAAAGAGTAAATGGTGTAACTTCTCCACAGTAAATCTGGTGTAACAGCAAGCAAGTGAAATACTACCCTTGCAAGATCAGATTCAACCAACTTTACAGCTTCAAAACAATAGAGTCAAGATCCTCCTGGAACACATGTACTCCAAAGAGCAGGTAACTCCCCACAACATGCCTCCAGTGGGAGTGTGCCCCATGCTGACTTGGGACTGAGTAGTTCTCTCTGCTCCATGATGAATGAACCAAGTGACAGGACTCCACCATCACTTCCAAAGTGAATAGCATCATATTCTCTGTGGGAATCACCCAGACTCAGAAAACAGCATGAAACAAATATCAGAAAGCAATCAGGGCCCTCATAAAATCTGCTGATCTGGAAAGAACTTGCTCCAGTGCCCGTATGTACTCCATACTCACACAGCCAAATGAGCTGAGATGCTCTGTTCAGGATACCTACCAGCATTTTCTCAATAAGGAAAGCAACAAACCAAGAGCAAAGGGGTTGCTCATATCTGCACCTCCAACAAACATGGGGATTAAAAAAACCCCAAACAAACAAATAAACAAACAAAAGCCATCCAAAGCAATCAGTTAAGGAAATGACACAAACACTTGTATACATACTCCCATCAAAACAACCTATACATGAAACCAAGAAATCCCACAACTACACTACTACTAATAATATAAAACAACAAAATACTAAAGGTTTTTTTTTTTCCCATTAATTGCTTCAAAACTTTTCCATTATAAATTTGCATTGCTTGGGATCAAGTTCATAGAAAATGCAGAAATAAAAATACAGCTCTCTAAGCACAAGTTCACATTTGCCTTTATTTCCTCCATGCCATGAGCAGTCTTCACTGTACAAACAAGAATAACTTGCTTTAATTTTAAGATCATTAACAACACTATTATATATCAGTCGAGACAGATATTGCCAACTTAAGTCTAAACTGCTTGAGAGAAGACTGGATGTACAGCCACCATGGACTCATTTCCAGAATGTACTTTCAGCCCAGTAAATTTTATTCCCTCAATGCCTCTTCAGTTTTAGGAAAAGTAATTCCAGTTTTGAAACAGGCCTTTAAATACAACTTTTCTCCCTGCCTGCTTTCACTTTCCCTTCCTCTTCCCCTTCCTTTCCCACAAATGAGCTATTAATTCCTAAATAAATGGAATAAGTAGCACTTAGGATCAGGAGCCACAAGGGTCCACTGCCTATCTCCTGTTTAGAGGTCTGTTTAAACAGGAATTAAAAGAAATCCCTTCAGTGGATTTAGGCCAAAAGCTGAAATCTGCAAACACAGATACTTGACCTCATTGGAATGCTCCCCTGGGTGACCACAGAGGAACCACGCAGACCCTGGAGTTCTCCAGAGACAAACACCATTTTTGTAAGTTTGCTACGAAGATGCAATAGCCTGAACACAAATTAGGAAACTCTCCCTTCTACTCCTCTTCGAAACACCAAAGCGCAACTTCTCTGTGTTCCCTGTCTTTGTATCTCCCTAGCACAATGAAAAGAAAACCACAGACTTCATGTCCAGCCTGCTTTTAAAAATGAAGAACTTCTTTGAAGATGCAATGGCCACCCTGAGCAATGGCATTACTTGATCGAAATATCAACACGTGTTTGTTTCAGAGCTGGTAACCAGAAATCACGACCATCTCCAGGTCAAACAGCCGGATGGCAATGCCGGACTGGAGCACACTCCTCCAGACCCACAACTCCCATGCGACGTCAGATGCCCTAATTCCGCTTAACTTAAGTATCGTCCTTGTGAATGGACTTTGATGTGTCTTCGTTTGGGCAGCGTACTGAAAACAGCAGTCATGATGCCTTTTAAGTATTAGTCATCCCTTTTTAAGGCCGAGGCCACTGGGCCCGAGTGTCCCCAGTCTGGCAGCGTCCCCTTCACCGGCCACAGGACCGCGGCGCCGGGGGACACGGCCACGGCGTCCCCGCCTGGCCCGGGGCAAGCCACAGGAGCGGGTCGGGGAGTCCCGAACCACCAGCCCCGCCGCCCCCGGCCCCGCTCACCCTTCTTGTCCATGAGCCACATGAAGAAGAAGCAGGGCGCGAAGCCGATGGGCCCCCAGAAGACGAGCAGGGCGATGTCCCAGCCGCTGAAGCCGAAGGCCAGGCGGGCCGAGTTCTGGATAGGGCCCCAGGTGTTCCACACGAGGCCCTGCGCGAAGCCCAGCAGCGAGAACAGCAGCAGCACCAGCCACCGCCGCCCGTACACGCGGCCCGACAGCGGCGGCAGCAGCCCCGCCGGGACCCCCGCCGGCCCCCGCGGCTGCGGCCGCGGCTGCTGCGGCGGCGGCGGCAGAAGGGGCCGCCGCTCCTCCGCGCTGCTCCAGCCCAAGCCCATCTGCGGGGGCGCTGCCGGGGGCCCGCAGGGGAGGAGGGGACGGGGCCGGGGGAAGGGACACCCACACTTCAGCCCCCGAGCGCGGCAGCGCTGCCCCGGCCCGGCACTGCCGCATGCGCGGTCGGGGAGGGCCGGCGGCCGCCTCCTTCCTCCGCCGGCGAGGGGAGGAGGGAAACGGCGCCGCGGAGGAAAGCCGGGCCCGCCGCCCGCGGGGAGGGAGCCGCGCCGGCGGGCAGCGGGGGCGTGCGGAACGGGGAGAGCACCGGGCCGTCACCCCGCGGGGAGCGGGGGAGAAGAGCCTGGGGCAGGAGCGCGGCGGCCCGCGGGCGCGGCCGCCCGGGTGTCACCGGCAGGGCCGAGGAGCTCCGGCCGTCACGCTGCCATCGGCTCCGCCCCGCCGCGACTCCCGGGCCGCGCTGCCCCTTCCGCCGCCGAAGGCGGTGCCGAGCGAGGCCCGCCCGAGCCGCTCCGCAGGCAGAGCCACCGGAGCATGGCCGGGGCGCAGAGCTGCCGTCCCCCCGCGCCGGGTAGGTGCCCCTCGGCCCGGCCCGCCCCGGACCCCAGCGCGGCGTGGCTCCAGGCCCGGGCCGAGGGCGGATATGGGGAGGGTGAAGCGGCGGCTGAAGCGAGGCCGTGACCGGACCCGCCGAGCCTCTCCATCAGCTCCTCCTCCGACGCGTCCCTTACGGCCGCGGGCCCCTCGCCGCAGTGTGGTACCTACGCGCAGGGAGGTGCTGCAGAAGGGCATCGGGTATCGATCCTCTTAAAGGGAGAAGGAAATCATGCTGCTGTGGTGGATACAAATCAACCGTGTTCCGAATTGAGAGGGGAAAAATAGCAGGGTTCAGATAGAACACGCACAGAAATCCATTTAAATATAATTCGTGTGAATATACCATCATGTGGGGAACACTATGCTCATTAGTATTATAATTTAAATAGATTGAAGTATATATTCATTAGATTAGGTTACGTGAGAATTTATCTGTATATCAACCATCTGTATTTGTCATAAAATTAATGGTTCATATGCTGCACAGTGCTTCATGTGCCCTAAAAAATTGAGTATTTCAGTGTGGCTTGATTAGGCATTCTGTCACAAAGTCTGGAAGTTGGCTTGATAAATGCCCATGTAATTAAATGAGGAGAGCTGAACGGTGGGATCCCCACAGACTGGTTTTATGTCTGGTGTCAGTGTCATAACTGTTGATGTGCTGGGCAGTGCACAGCTGAATTTTACACTTGGCCATCATCCCACAATTTTGCAGCCAAAACCTCAGACTCCCATGAAATTCTTCTCAGAACATAACAGACATCGCATTTTGTTTAGACCATGCAGCTCAGTTTCCTAGACTGAAAGTGCAACAAGGAAGTATATGCTGACTGAAATCAGCAGAACTATGATCGAAAGAAAATTGTATTTTGTCTACAAAAGTTCAGGAAATGCCCGAGGAAAAATAAAATTCACGGACAATTAAATAATGGGACATAAAGGAAACTCAGATTTGAGGCTGCTGTGTACAGCTGTAGTGACAAAAGTACACTAAAAAACATAGGGTGAGATTCAGACTTGCTCGTGACTGATATATATTCTGGTAGTGCTTTGGAGCTCCAAATAAGATTAATTACCCGTTTTACTAAGTCTTTTTCATCCATTACCACCTCAGCGTAGTTTAGCCTAAGCCAAAATGTTCTTTCAATTTAAAAAGGGCATGTTACTACTATAATTTAAGTGATTTGCTGGCATTCATCCAAAGACGAAGTGCTGCTATTTGCAGAAGTAAACAATGTGAAAAAGTACTTCTCTCTTTGAACATTTTTCAATTAACTGCAGTAATTGTGGAGGTTTCATGGTTCTAGTGGCAGGAAACCCATCCAGAAATAAGGCAAGTGGGGTTTTGTGGTGTCCTTTTTAACTGCAAAACTTGTCTCATGCCTCATATTATCTGCATGGTGAAATGAAAACTTGAATATAAGCAGGATAGCTCTTTGATAACTTATCCAAGACACTTCATCTTACGATGGGTTTCAAGATATTTTGACTCTTTCATGGGTCAACAGGAAAGAAAAATTTCTGAGAAACAGCAACAAACTAAAGGGGCTGTCAAAATAGGCTCAAAAATATTTAAGTGTATTTATTATTGACTTAATGATGATTTAAATAATTAATTTGAATTGCTTGATTTGAAATCGCTCCATCTTTTCATAGCTTCACAACCCATATGCGCATCTTTCAGTCATGGCCTGACCTTTTCTATCCCAGCTATTTAATTAACACAGTGTAATATTCCGTGTGAATTATTCTTGTTTGCAGGATATGGTATTGGTTAAATTTGTTAATGTAAAGGAGCAGTGTATTGTTGATAAACTGTTGGAAACCAAATTAGCTTTATCTTGCAGCTAGCTGATTGCATTATTTCACTCATGGGTATAATACTCCTCTAAATATGCTAATTTCACTCTTTTCTCCGTGTGGTGACATTTTTACTGTTCTCATTACTGACATTTGTAATATTTGAGGTGGGGAAATTTTTCTTGCTTTAACCTCATTATAATGTACCTAAAGAGATTTGAATATTATCAGATGAAATGCACATATATTCAGGCAAGCAGAAAGGTTATTTTCTCTCCTGGCCCATAATTTTCATGTCTACAGCAGGTCTTGCATGGACAGAATGACACCTAGATCCAAAACTGTGATACAGGTGCCCATGCAGGTACTAATTGCCTAAGCACAATAGTTTGTCCATTGTTAGGTGCCTTCATTTCCAACCTACAAGCTCTGTGGTGGTTGGGTGACCATATTCATGCCTGTCTGCCCATGTCTGACCTAAAACATTCAGGAATTCATCTTAGGAGGAGTTGGTCGCCTGGAGCTCTGATAGACTGGTGGTGACAGACAAAAATTACATGGCTGAGGCTGTTCTTGCTTCCAAATGCTCTTGCCATCCTGGCAGGCCTGGCAGATCTGCTTACAAGTTGGCACCTGCAGTGTGCCGATTTAAGATTGGCTTATTAATATAAACTGAGGCTTTGATGGGTTTGTTGCAGCCTTGAGGCATCTGGAGAGCCTAGTTCAGCTAAAACATATCGGTCATGTAATGGTTGTGCTCAGCAGTCCAGGAGAGCATCTCCCCTTGGGGCAACCCCCAGTTCCTAGCACATTAGGAAGTGCCATGTGCTCTTTCCTGTCACCACAGTTCTGACAGATTTGCTCTCCATGTGACATTCTTCAGAGATTCAATGAACATCAGCGTCTCCTTGGTTCTTACACCTCTCTCCCAGCCGCTCCTAACGTCATGTATACAATCTTGTCCTTTCTTCTATCATCTCATACCTTGCAATGTGACAAGCAGCAAGCCGTTGCATACCCTGTAAAGGTTTGAAGCTTTTTGGTACAAAATGGGCAGAACCTGAAATTAATTCAAAGATTGAAAAATAGTATTTTGCAGATTCTGAAAATTGCTTCCAGGATCTAAAAAAGGTTCTCTTTACCAGGGATTTCCCTCAATTTCCAAACTTCAGCTGGAATTGTGACAGTGCAGTTTCAGAGCTGCCATAAACACTGGTGTAGCAGGGATCTGTAATGGGTGAGTTCTTTTCACCCCATCTTGTAAAACACCTCTGAAGGTGAGCCTGTGAGGTGTGAGCAAATCCCGTTCTTCCTTCCTCACGTTTTGACATCGTTTCTATTCTGGTTGCTCAGAAACAGTTTGGTTGTAATCTGCTCTGTCTTGGGCTTGGTTTGGGCACCTTCCAATCTGTGTATTCATTCAGCATATTTCTTGCCTTTTTTATTGAGAAGTATGTAAATTCCAGCTCTAACATCATACAGTGATTTCCTGGTCCTTCAGTTTTACAGTGCTTCCTTTTTTCTAGTATCAAGAAGAAGCAAAAATTCAGACCAGACACATCTTTAGCTTATGAAGGCTGAACTGTTTTATTCTTAAATTCACACTTCAGTGTTTTCCAGTGGGGAATTCATTTATATCTTTTGATTGCAGCCTGTGTATATTCCCACTGCAGAGTGACCATTGTAGTGTAGATGATTCCAGGTTTGTGGTGAGTCAGAGCCCATTGTTAGATTCTCTAGGGAGAGGTGGGATAGCTCCTTATTCTTGTGGAGTCTACCTTTGTGGCTGGCTGATGAAAGACATGTCACTAGATTCCCTATACACCACACTGTAGATTCTTTACTGCAGCTCTCAAAAGGAATATGCAAAAGTCACATCTGACTTGGGCTTTGCGCACATTTAAAACATTCTGTGCTCCATTTCTGCTTGTTCTGCCATTCATCACCTTCTTAATGATGAACATGTAAGTGATGATTGTATCTTCTTTGAGGGGGAGGTAGAAGCTACATGATGTCTTTCATCAAGGCAATTTTGTTGGCTACTTCCCTACCTCACTTAGCCTTCAGGCTTCATGTCATAGACATTTTAGGGAGTTTATATTGGAACTCCAGTTTCAGCAGACTACTGCTCTTGTGTTGTCTCATTTTATTGAGGACCACCATGTGCAAGTAACCACAAATGACATCAGTGGAGATTTTTACACCCCCAAAATTATGTTAAGGAAACTCAGTTTCGAAGACTGATGGTTCCTCTCTTCCTGAAAACCTGAGAATTATGCAAATGAGCTGAGTCACAGGGATGGTGGAGGATGTTAGGCTTGAATTGGGAAATAGAGGGTAAAATTCTCCACCGTCTCCTTGCGCTAGGACTGCCTCAGTGCAGCTCTTGTCTCTGGTGCCAGCAAGGAGAGATAGTCATGGTGCTCTGGTACTGGTCTGTCCATTGTGTCTCTGGTGCATGTGTTTCTCATTTCTTATCAGACTGTGCCATTGTTCTCCTCTTGTCTTACATCCAAGCAGCATGGGGTAACTTAATTACCTCTCTTCTATAATTAACAATGTAGACATTAGGGAGTTTGTTTCTGTTGGTCTAGTCACGTTTAACTGTCATACAATAGGTATGCTGTGAGCTCAGCAAATGAGTTGTCTGAAGACCTGATTGTCTGGGTAGATGTTTGGGATCAAATCCATATTGAGGACATAAAGCTCACAAAATGTTATTTGTGTCTTTGAAAATGTGAACCTATCATGTAATTCCATATAGAAAGAAGAGGCTGAATGGATTATTTATTTGTCTGTGCTTTTCTCAACAGGGACATATATGAATAAAGTTTAAACTATTCTATGCTTTGTGATCACAGACACAATGAAATTCTTGGGAGTAGATACAGTAGCATGAGATTTTGGGTTCTGTAAGAGTATTTGAAAAAAGAGCAATGGTAAGGTAGTTTAGATGTCTTGGTATAAAAGTGCACTTTTAACCTTTAGCAGTTTTATTATTTTGCTAATGTTCAGGGTGTTATCTTAAAATTTTATGTAAAATTCATGCTTTTGAAGACCAGACATAAAATACATCATTCCTTCTAATACTAGTATTATATTAGACAATGCTGAGTAGAGTGATGTTAATGTTTAAAAAGAATATGAAAATACTGAAACTCTTCTACTGAAAGGAGTTTTCCCTATTTACTGATAGGTTGAAAAATACTGAGTTTTGGTAGATTTTGCATATTGCAAGAAACTTCCAAAATTCAAAGCAGCAGCACTGTCATAGTTTCTTGTATAATTAAAGGTCACCTTCAGTCTCCAGAAATGCAGATGCAACTAATTACAACTGCTGTAACTGAGGTCTGAGTAGAAACTTGGGCCTGCAGTCCTTGATCTTCTCTGATATTTAGTCTTGGTGTTTACAGATACAGAAACTTCACAGGCAGTTGTTATTTGAAAAAGAAAAGATAAAGGAAATCTCCGGAGGGAAAATGCTAAAGATACATTGACATCACTAGCAGCAGTTTGTTGTATTACAGAGTTGTGAAATATGAGCTTCTATGTAAAAAGGCTGTGCTTTTTCAGCTAAAAAGAGGAAGAAGAGTTTATGTTTAATAGTTATATTAAAAAACAGAACTAACATGAACATGTTAAGGTTGAAAATTAAATTAGAAAACCTTGGTAGTTCACATTTTTGTGGGCTGTTTTGGTCAAGTGTATTCTTGACATTATGTCAAAGCAATATTTTTACAGTCTATATGAACCCCAGGATTCAAAACATACACTGTTAACAGTTTTTCACCTACTAAACTCATGTTGCAGCATGAGAACTTTTATGAACAGAAATAGAAATTTGAAGCAAAGATTAACTTCTGCTTGTTTTAGCCATGCTGAAATAAGTGGAATGATGTAAACAATGGAATAATAGCCATGCCATTTCTTTAGTATTCCTATAATAATGGCAGTCCCCAAATCTAATACCCTTATTGTGTATTTCAGAAACTGTTCTTGAGGTTCACATGGTGAATCTCTTTCAAGTCTATAATTTATGTAATTCAAAAACTTCTTTTACTCTTTTCAAGTATAATTTAATTCTGACAATTAATTATACCTCTAATTGACTCAGTCATTAATCATAATTTGTATCCTGTGCATTATGATGGTGAACACGGTCATGTATACTACCATCATAACCCCTGTGAAGATCAAATTCAAAAGGCTCCATTGTATTAATTTCTACTTATTACAATAGCTTGTAGGAAAAAAAGCATGTATTTGGAGAATACTATTGACTGTTTACAATAGCTTATGGGAAAATAGTGTAAATGAGAAGATTTAGATTGTTTTGTTGCTGCCATTTTGAAATTCTTGTCAGTCAAGTTTGCAGGACTGAGCAAAAATAAAGTCCCAATTGGTTACAGTTTCTGACAGTGAATTTTATATGGTGTATTCATCTATTTAAGAGTAGTGCTTTCATACTTACTACTGACAAGGAATAGAAAAAGAAATACAAATAAACTTTGCTTATGATATGAACAAATTCTTTTTTTTTTCTTCAAAATACACACATTAACTTCCTGACATGCCAGTTCCCTTACCTTCAGTTATAATGTTACATTAGTATAGAATTTTGTATTAAATTTTCTGTTTATTGGGAAATGTCAGAAATGTGTATCAGTGCCAGTGGGCTACTAGGAACACAGGTTTGGCTACTGAATTTCCTCAGTAGCAGGTTTGTTTAATTTACACCCCGTAGACTAACAGGTGGAATTTTGGCAGCCTAGCTTAAGGAAGAATAGTCTTATCCTTTTATATCCTGGTGGAAGGTTTTGGTGAAAGACCACAGTCTTTTCCTTCAAGCATTTCTTCTACTGGTGGAGACCAGAGGAGCTGAGGTCATTCAGCATTCAGTTCATGAGCTGAAAACTGGCACGACTGCATTCTAAACCTGCACGGCAGGATGGAGGAGAGACGTCAGGCAGAAGCTGGCCAGGGGTTCAGGAAGAGCTTTCGAGGAAGAGCCTTAGGGGATTTAGGGCAAGAAATTCCTAAACGTGTGCTTGAGATGATGCACTGTCATTTAGAGCGGCGGGGGGAAGTCCCTCCAGAGCTGTGTTCTGGGCTCAGCCCCTGCCCCTCCCTAAGGAATCTGGCGGCAATTCCCATTGCTTTATCAGAAGGACAAGATGAGGTTTGGGCATGGCTCCCACTCCTATCTTACTTCACGTCTGAAGTCACTTCGACTTCCTGTAAGAAAAACTGTAAGATGCTCAGCCCTGCCACAGGAGCACTGGAAAGTGAGTCCAAATTCCTCATTCAGCCTCTTTCTTTTCTTCCTTTGGCTGCCCTCCTCTGCAGTAGCACACATGGAGAGGAGGAAGGCTGTGTTGGCTGCTGGCTGCCAGAGTGAGCTGCGGCTGCCAGCTTACAAGTGCAGACTGGTCTGTCCAGAGTCTCCATGCAACTACCACCTCTCCTTCAGTAACCAAAACATCTGCAAATCTGGGGTAGCTGCCTGCTGTGTGCGTTCACAGCATTAACATTCCCACAGTCAAAACTAATAGCAACAGCAATAGCTGGCTAGCAGGTAATACCTAGATGTTGGTGCAGCTTATCCTGAAAACTACACATGTATATTTAGAGGCATTCTGTTTGCCCAGGGGAGGCTGATTATAGTGCATAGTGTTGTAATCACATGCAGATTATTTAAAGTCGGTTTTTTAATTTACAGAGTTAATGTACTGTGAAACCATTAAGTCTGACCTCCAAACCAAGTCACTTATACTTGCTTTGGGGAGTTTGCTCATCTTCCCCCATACCTTCTCTTTTCCCACTCCTGGCTGTTGAATAGTTAAGATTCTGGAGGTTAGGTGATTTTTTTTATTCACCTGTCTGCTCTGTATTAATGTATTCAAAATGTAATTTTTTTCTTTTATTTTTTTTTTAATAAAATAAGTAAGGAAAAGGAAGCATTACAGATTTGCTGGAGAAACAATTTGATGATGCATGTACCAAATACATTACCAGGATTTCCTTGTACTCCCTATTTTAGAAAATAATTTTAATACCTCTCAATTAAATCTCATATTTAAGCAGCAGGGTGTTTTTGCAGAAGCCAACTGCCATGCACTAATGAACTCTTATAATTTGCTAAATTATTTTAAATGAATGACAGTACACTTAGCTTTTTAATGACTGTACATTTAACTTCTGAACAACTTTGATCAAGTCCACTTTTAGTTAGACTGCCTGCTGTGCTAAACTCTTAATTCCCAAACCCTACTCAGTTATTCAGAAAAATTGTTAATCAGAAACATTAAATTATTTTCTGCTTCAGAAGCACAAAGTCTACTGGAGAGTACTTGGCCAATTCATTACTTCTCTTTTACCTGCCCTCAGTGCTAAGTCTGGATGAGGCTTAATGTTTGACGGTACTTTGTGTAAAGACAACTGGAGAGTTTTCTTTTTTTAATTGGGAGATCTCTATTTTGCAAAGTGCTGCCTTTCTAAAGAACACCTATGTTTTTTGCCAATTATATAAGCTGCCACAGTTACAAAACTTGAGCTAAAACTTGGTTCATTTTTTTAGTTCCTGGTTGGATTCTGTACATGCCTTGGGTAAAGTCAAAACATGAGACAAATTATTCCTGCTTCCTTTTGTACTGTGAAGTTACACCATTTGTTGAGCCTGGTAGAAAGAACTAAGCTGAAGTATTCCTTTTCTCTTGTGGATCAGAGTACAGCTGAGAAAATGAAGACTCCCACAGAGCTTTTCTTTTTCAAGGGAATATGCATTTCTATTCTGTCCTGCTACCCAATCTCCCCTAGGAATTTGATATTTAATGCCTAAGATGTGCAATGGATATTTTTCTTCTTTGCTACACATTTTATTTGTTCCCCTTTAACTTGTGCACATCTGTATCCAAAGTGTATGTGCTTGTATATGCTACACAACCTCAGGTTTTCCCTTGAACTCAATTACCATCAATCTCAGTTTATAAAATACCAAGAAGCAATAGCCCAGTTTATAAGGTTTTTGTGAAACTATGATAACAATAACTGAGGAAATGATTATTTTAAACTATAATCCTTCTAATCTCTCTTTGGTTCTTCTATCTTCAGATATCTCTTTAAACTGCTTTTTCCTACTCCTACAGCATATGGTTCCATCAGAAACCTCTGTTGGTCTTGAGCAGAGTTCTAATTATCATAATATCTATTTGCTGTATATGATACATGATATACATGTATCATACAAGTATATGATATTTACCTTTTATCATGTGTCTTTTCTCTAGCAGGCACTTAGATATGCATGACAAGTGTTATAGGGAAAAAATTACATTTAGCTGACTCTGTTCTCACCAAGAAATATACAAAGGCGAATCAAGACACAGATCTAGCAAGAATCTGCATTTGTCTTTGCAAAAATCCGTAATGTGTATTTTTTAAGTCTTTACATTTTCTAAAATGTTTCAAATGACACTGTGCATTATATGTATTGTATGTGATTATCTATATCAGGAGAAGATATATACTTATCTAATGAAGATTTTAATACTTTTTGAAGATAGGAATTATTAGCATCTTAGTAAGACAGACTGTCCTCTTTCATGTTTTCTTGATTTTATAGAGAAATATGTTTACACCTGAACATGGTGACATGACAATCATTCAGTAGAGGAAAGGCTATTTAGCCTAATTGTGGTTTTTTGTTTGGCAGTGGCCTACTCTCCCAGTAGCTTCAGCTCTGAGCTTCCCACTGTGTGTGTATGCTCTGTGGTTAAAACCACACCTTGCAAAAGCATGATGTGCATGTGGAAATCACATTAGAAAGCCACACAGAATCAACAGTTGGCTTCAAAGAGCCTTCCTGTCTCTTCCAGTAAAATTTCTGCTTTTGTAGCATATCCCAGCTGTTGACTGAAGTTGCAGGATAAACCTGAAACTTTTGCAATAAAAGTCAGCTTTACAAAATCTTCCAAAAAGGTATCACCAGTTTCTTGCATTTAGTTGCGTTTACATCCTCTAAAATACTTAAATGTAGTGCCCTTAAAGCAAAAAAAAAAAAAAAAAAAAAACCTGAGTAGTTAAAAGGACAGACATGCAGTGATAAACATGGCCTAAACAGAAGTAATTTCATTTTTATGAGCTGGAAAATCTGAAAGGTAGGTAAGGCCTGCCAGCTCCCACATGGTGAAAGCCACCTCTGTACAATTTTATAATTGCACTGGTGAAAGACAGAAGTTTTATAAAACCCCTGAGTGTGTTCAGATCTGGACCGAGTCTTGCGTTAGCTCTTGAACAGAATCCCTGTGAAAAGCCATGCTGAGCTTTCACCTCTTGCCATGCCTCCAGCCAGCTCCTGGTGGCTGCACCAGCACGTGCCCTTGTGTCTGCAGATGGTCCTTCTGCCTTCCCTAGGTGTGCTAACCTATTCCTTGGAAAGCCCCAGAGCCTCCTCCCGGGGTAGGGAACACCATATGCTGAGACATACGGTCCCCGTGAGGCCTCCTTATGTCCTGCTTGTGTAAGTTGCTGGGGTGTGAGACTGAAGGCCAAGTGTCAGAGACATCTCTGTGTCACAGCAACACCATCCTGTCAAGTGTTGCTCTGCGTATGAGAGGAAATGTGGAAAACAAACCAAAATCCAAGCTCCCTCCTGTCTGCCTTAGGAAGGAGAAGCCATTTAAAATTTTTATGTTCCATGAAGATAAAATACCAGAGGTCTTTAGTTTTAAAGCTTCACAATGGAGTTTTCAGGAGTGAAAAGTGAGGGATTTGGTTTCCCTGGAAGTCTGTGGAATAAGAGACCCATTGACTCTAGGAAACCCCAGCCCCAATACCTCCCACTGAGTTTGTGTGAAGATAGCAGCTTAATTTAGAAAACATATAGCTGTGCATTTTTTCTAATTTTCTAATTTAGAAAAAATGCACAGCTATATGGGAGTATAAACCCTGTCGAAAGAAGAGGGACTCAGCAAAAGTTACCAACAAGATACAGCACACAGCATGCACAGGACACCTGTTATTCCCACTTCAGAATTCAAAGATTTATTTTGGATTTTTGTTGCATTTAAATTAATCCTGAAGAACTTTTCTCAGTGACATTGTTCCCAGTGGGTCATCTTGTGTTTCCCCTAGCTGGCTCCACAGGGTTGCCCCATGTGCCACTGGGTGGTTCTCTGCTATCTCTCACATATGGGGAGAAGTGACAGGCAAAATTAGCACCCAGCAATGAAGGAAATTTTCTTGGCCTGTATTTATTTAACTCATCATGTATGCCAGACCATCATTTGACCCCTAAATACAATGATTGAATTGGTTTGTTTGTTTTAAATAAACTGCTGGAAGTCAGGAGGAGCCACATGTATCAATTCATGTTAAATCTTAGCCATTATGCAGATACAAATTCTGGATGAGTTAACTTCAATTGAGGTTAAAATAATGAATGGATTTTTTTATGATCTGAAGCTGTAGTCCGCCTCTTCCGCTCTATGGAGATGTCATTCCTTTTAAAAAACTCCAGATTTTCCTTCTGAATATGTCCCTAAAGAAAAGTTGTTCTGAAAGTGCTGAGTTAATTCAAGATTGCCAGCATTTTAGCTTGACAGTTTCAGTGGGGCATATAGATCTCTAAACAGCAAAGGAATAAATGGAAATCTTGGGTTAGTTTACTTCTTGGATTGGCATAATTTTCTTCTTCTAAATTCTGTTGATGAAATTTTAAAACACTTCAAAAATACCTGCTGATTCGTTGTGCTACTGTTTCTCAGTTTAAAGAGAACACATGGAGAGCTGGTTTGCTACCTCTGACAATACACTACAATTTTGGAAAGAATCCCATGCAGAAAAACTGTTACTCATTATATTCATGTTCTCTAAACTCTGAACATTATTTACAAGTTTATTTTTTTGTTAGCCTATTCCTAAGCAGTTTGGCAACAGTGTTTTATTGCCTAAGATACAAGTGAAAATTCTAAACATGTGCCTATTTTTATTTTTTGCTTTATATTTTAAATGCTAATACGCCACTTTAAACTTTAATTTAGTTCTTCCAGTGTTTGCAGTACAACTTTGATTTTTAAAAAATCTACAAATGCAATAAAACAATCAGTTATAAACACAGGAGGTCTTAGTTCTTACTGTTTTCTGTCCCATGGAAGATGGTAGGTAACACTTCATTTATGATAAATCATCTCTCTCCATCTGTTTTTTTTTTTTTTCTTTCTTTACATAGATGAAGATGTCAAACCATTTACTCCTGAGAAAACCAAGGAAATTGTGATGTCTCTACAGCAACCTGCAGTCTTCTGTAACATGGTTGGCAACTGGCCAGCCCTGCACTGGAATGTCAAATACCTTTCTGCTGTGTTGGAGGGAAAGACAGTCCAGTTTAGGCTGGGCCTGAAGACGGTGGATTTAGGTGAGAATAAGGTGGACAGGCATTAATGTCACAAGTCTCTTTTCTAGGTCCTGCAATTATCTGCCTTTTCATTATAACTGTTCTCTCTCTAATGTATTGGTTTTCATTGCAGGCTTTGTTTTTAGGAATGGGATTTGCCCAGCAGTAGAACTCTCCCTTCTCTTTCTCATGCATTTATTCTTAGTAGGAGGTCTGGTGGGTAACACCAGCATTTAAGAACCAAGTCTCTCAGTTTTCCTTCCTTGCTTTGTAGTGTGTGGGTTTGGTCCTGCTCTTACCCATGATTAGATTGTTCAGGTGAGCTGAGCTTCCATATCCATAAGCCTCTGTTAAGGAATTAGCTAAATAGTTAGCCAGACTTGAGGTATTTATCTGTATGGTGGTAATTCTCACCTTCCTCCAGATGTTTTTAAGACTTAGGTGGTTTTCAGTACTTTAAGGTCCTGTGATGAAAGACATGATGGAAGTATAAAACATTAAGAAAATAATTTGACACCAGTGCAATAATTTCACTGCTAAACCTCCAGATTCACTCATACATCTTGGAACATGCCATGGGAGAAAGACAATTTTCCAACTTGATTTTAAATGCTACAATTTCATCTCTGTAGCCACACAGTAGTGTGTCCATGGACAGACTGAGTTTCATACCATGGAGGGAAGATAGAAGAAACATTTTCCATCTGCTATCTACTTGAAAGGTTCTGCACTGCTTTATCCCTGCCCTTTACATCCTTTGCCCTCCCAACAACATACCAAAATACAATTTGCCATGCACTTTCTCCCTTTTGCCTATAAAGTATCTTGACTACCTTTAGGATTTTTTTTTAACCCTTAGGCCAGAAAAATCCACTTTAAAAATATTTAACATGTCATGGTCTTTTAGACCCCACACAACTATTCTTTCTGTAGTCTTCTAACCTTTTTCAGTTGAACTTCCTCTTTCTTGGAATGTGGAGTCTGCACAAAGACTCCAGATGAGGGTCTGCCAGTTCCAGTGAAAGTGGTAGGATTACATCATGCTATCTTACTTAACACTGTGAAATTTGCTTTCTTCACAGCATCATGACCATGTTATTTCACGTTCCATTTTTGCAAGAGAAGTGATGAAACAGAAGTGTTAGAGGGAAAATGCTTGGTGTGTTAGGATTTCAAAGCATTTTACCAGCATGGATTAATGATTTCTATGCTGGGGGGGGAAACAGATATTATTTACTCACTTTCTGCAGATGGGAAAACTGAAGTGTAGAATTAAAACCTTGGTATACATCTTCGTAGAAGTATCTCTGTAGTTCAGTGAGGTACCACCTAATTCTTTCTCTAAGTGTGAAATGCATCCCATTGCCAATAGAGAAGGTGCAGCATATATATATATATATATGAATATATATATATATGATACTTTCCTTGTTACCTATATACTTTGTTGCCGTATACCTTGTTAATATATCTGAGTTGTAACATACAGGGCCTACCAGGTAAAAGAGTAGTTTTGGTCCTACTCTCCATTAATTAGTAGGCACTTTTTGAGAGCCAGATGGATGTTCCAGCTGGCAGAGTTTCTGATGGGACTGATGGAGTATTATGTAGCTAAGTCACAGATTGATGCCACCAGCTGAGTAGATAAGAGTTGTCACTTAACAATAACTTGTAGTCACTAGAGATAGAGAGTGGATTTAAATTGGAATTTATATCTTGAAGCATCTAACTGCATTTTGCTTTTTCCTAAAGGCATTTATCCCTTTGCAGCAATCAGTTTGTCTCCAGGATCCTCCATTATGTGGTAATGTTGGTTAGAATTGTCTTCAAGGAGATTGGTACAGCCTTCAGGGGTTATATTGTAACTGAATGAGACCTGTGATGCCATAAAAAATTTTCAATATAAGAATATATTAGTGAAGCCATTATCCAAGCCATCTCGGAGTCTGAAATAATGCAATACATTCCATGTGCCACTGTCATTTGGAAGGTGGTTGATCTCACTATTGCATGCTTAAAATTACTTTTAACGAGGGCCTCTCTTTCTTATTGTTCCTGCTAACTTTCCTAGGTGAAATGGAGCCAGTCATCTGCTCAGAGAGAGAACAGAATTTTTATTCTAGAGTACAACTAAAATTGCATTGATCTCTTTCTGGATATTCCTTCCACATTCACAAGAGGTTTATTGCTTTAAGACTAGGTGGGACCATTCCTACTATGGAGTTGGAAATGTAGAAGAAAAAATCCACTCTCCTGCTTAAAGGCACATTCTGGTGACACTCTGAAATGGCACCTTCAGAGTTTCTGAGGTTATTTAAGCCATGAGGTTCATCTGGAAAACTCAGAATTCATGGAGACCTCTTACTACAGCAACTCCTCATCTTTCTTTAGTGCCACATCTGCAGCCTGGATGGGTTTCCCAAGCTGAAGATTCCTTAATGTACAAAAGTGAGAATTGCAAATGGGGCAACTTGCTGGGAGTTGCAAGGATTTTATATTTGCTTTTCTTACTAGTTTGTAACTTCCTGAGGCATATCAATGTGGATGGCACATTTGAAACATGGAAAAATGTGAGAGCTAGCAGTATTATTTGTGTATATTATTTGTACCTAAGTGTGTGTTTGATAGTATTCTGTCTGATAGTATTCTGTCTGATTACACAAGTTGAACAGTTTGTATCCATAAGAAGGGGAAAAAAGAGAGTACCAGAGTTCATCACAAGTACAGTGAAGCTGCTATTAATCAGGAAATCCCTACCCATCTGGTTCCAGTCACACCAAAAGATTTATTTTTCTGATGTGGGATAAGGGATAGGCCAAAGCTTCAGAAGTTTTGCTTCTGACAGAGATGTGGCATTACAGCTGTTGTGTCTGATGGCTACCTGAGGACACCAGCACAAAGTAAGAAGAAAACTTACAGAGAACTGACTTCTGTATGCAGCCATTTCTTGCTTCGACCATTTTTGGTGGTTGCATACTAAAATGAATCAACAATGAGTTTACTGTGAAGAAGCTGGAGAGAACAAGAAGCTGTCATGCTGATCAGTTTCTGAGTCACAGGATCTCTGGAGGATGTTTCTCTTACTAATGCTGGACAGAGCTGATGCTGTCAGATGCGCAGTAGGATAGGAAAGGGCTGCAACTTGACCGTGTTGCCAAGAGGTTTTACCACTAAGGATGGCAAAAGAATTCAGGTCCCTGAGGTTTGATATAGAGGGAGACTGCAAAGGTGGCTGTAGAATGAGTAGCTGAATAGGAGGCTGAAAATACAGTACAAGTACTGTACACTGATTAAATGTTGCATAAAGCTGAGATCTGAAGTGGTTATTGGAGTTGGCCAGGTTTTTTTTGTTTGTGAGTATGCCTGTGCTTTTTTATAGTATGAAATGGCTATTCCTTGCTTGGATTATTTGTTTAATTCCCCAGCAGCTGTGAATAGGAGTTTGGTTTTCTTTAAAGAAATGGAGAAGATATTTCACTTGCATTCTTAATGGAGCTTTAGGTGTTTTCCAAGGCTATTGCACCTTTTTATTTTTTTCTATATTTTCCTTAGTACACATTGCAAACACACTGAGAAGAACAGATTTTGGCAACTGTCAGAACCAGACCTTAACTAAAACCCACTTTCCCCCTCTTTTCCCCTCTTCCTGTAGTATTAGGGGAAAGAGGAACACTGTTATGCCTTCAGGTACCATGTCATCAGACAGAACTGGCAGCCTACTTTAGACTTGCATGGCTTAATCTGCAATTTGTCAATTACAAAACACCCTCAGCTTTAAGTCATTAAGTATTAGCAAACTTGTTAATAATTTTCTTGCTTTCCGTTGCTCATTGCTAACATTTTTACCCATGTTGCAGCCTACAACCTACAAACCCATCTAAGCAAACTGTGTAGATTGCCCAAATATATTTTTTATTACTATTTATTTTTCCATAACCATCCACACCTTGGTACTGAATAAGGTGTAAATCAAACCAAGAACCCTGCCCTGAGGAGATTGTATTCTACAAGATAGTCTTGCCTTTCACAGTTGGATTTTTTTTAAATGAAACTCAGAATGAAATATGCTGAGAGGCAGAAAGAGCGTATTTCTTGCCTTTAAAACATTTGATTCTGAGTTGCCTTGGAAAATAGGCATGTCCTAAGCACTCTTTTTTCTCATGAAAGTAATACAGATACTGAGGCACCCTCAGTAGTGCTTGTATCTTTTGTCTAATCTTTCTGCCAGACCACCTTTTAGTAAAATGATAAACATTGCGTTAAAAACTGGGTATCAGGAGAGGGACTGCAACACAGATATGAGATCCAATACAGAGGGGTTTGGTTGTGATTTTGTGACTTGCAAGTGATTTATATGTCTTGTATGCAGTCCTTAGGTAGGGAGCCCATCCACTGACATTTTTAGTTAATGATTTGATAGTAGTGGGAAGGAAACCACTACCTATGCTACTACAATGGAAAATAATAGTGGTAAAGGTTTGTAAAAGCTGTGTGAGACTCTGTGAGAATTGCTGCAGTAACAAAATGAAAGTGGTAAAGAATGAAGAGCTGCTGCTGCACAGCAGTGAAAGGATCCCATTTCTGTGCAGCTCTGTGCAAGTTACACAAGATTTAATTGCAGCTCTTCATTGTCATTCATGCAGGCTGCAGTAATTTTTCCCCAGTAGTAGTTATAGTAAAGTAATATTTTTTTTAACACTGGATAAGTCTCTTTGAAGATGGCACAATTAGTGGCAGCAGGAAATGAAGATTTCTGATTAACTGCAATTAAAGTATACTGTGATGTGGGTTATCTTACAGACCTTCCAAGTGACCTGACCTTGAGCTGAAAGGCTGTATCATTCAGCCTGACCAAAGCATGCTGGGAGCAAAACCCTGCTGGTAAACACTTTTTGTGTCTGCCAAGGAACACTGCAATATGCTTTTGTCAGTCCCAAATGAAAAATAAGGGCACACAGCATTTTAGATAGATCATTGGCAGCACGCATACCTCACTTTCTATGCATGACCAAACTGGTTTGGTCATTGCTTTAGGGAAAGGGTAAGATGAACATGCCCATCTGCATAAATCTATGGAGGCAAAATAAAGGATACAGAAATATTTGATGTGCACATTTGCAACTCACACTTAGGAAGGGAGATGAAGCAAAGTTGTTTAGTGAATTTGGGTGTGTTATTGAGTTATTGTGCTGAAGAACAACACTAACTATTGCTCTGCTATTGTCAAGTTCAAGGTAACAGCCATTCAATTAAACCTTAATGAAAAAGCAATAGTCTCAGACTTTACTTATGAGTCTGGTCATTTTATTGACCATAGTCAAGCTACCTAGTCAGATTCGTATCTCATGTTGCATTTAACCAGAGCTGAGAGAAACTGTATTACTGGTTCTATGCTCAGTGCTCATGTAATATTTGATTTTTCTTTTGTTGCTCTAGTTCCCCAGTTTGAAACCAGTTGTAGCTACGTGGAAGCTACACTTGAGGAGTTTTTGGCTTGGAGTTGTGGGCAGCCTTCTTGTCTCTCTGGACCATTCAGTTGTTATGATTACTCCAAATACTGGGCTTATGCTGACTACAAGTACATTGCCAGGATATTTGAAGACAAGCCAGAAATTTTCCAGGTAAAACATTAATATTGTGTCTTCCTAATTGAACCATTGCAAATTATCTAATGTAGCTTCTGAAACTTCTACTGCTATCCCTCTCTGCTCCTTTGGCCACTTATTTTAAAATTCTGAAATAAAAGCTATTAGCTCTCAGGCTAACTGAAATCTGCCAAGTGGCAGCCATGAAAATTCTGGGTCTCATTACAAATTTAGAAACACCACCCCAGCTGACAAAAAAGAACTACCAGGCTGGCATCACTCTCCTTCCCATTTAGGCCACATCCATCTTACACCCAAATGGTGCCCAAATTAACAGCTCCACTCAGGAGGGAGGATTGATGGCATGTATTTCATTGTAGTAACAGGGCTGTAACATGGCTTTGCTCCATGTTTTGCCTTGTGGCTCATTTTCTTAAGTAGCTCAGCTCCTTTCCTTAATATAATTAGATTAACTGTTTGTGAGGAGGAGATTCTGTGGAGGCAGTAAAATACAGGAAGTAACCTGTCCATGGAAGTATGTAATTACCATACACAGTAGGACAACTACCCAAGGTATTTCCTTTTATTTTCTGTGTGCCTATCTCCTATTTAAATGTCTTGCTTCATCTACATTCCTGCTATTTCTCCTTGCAAATTCTAAGAGGGCAAAATTAAGGATAGCTATACAAAAGGTGTACTTCTTCAAAAGATATAAAGAAAGAGTAAGTAAAGCCTTACTCATTTCTATATTTTGGAAGGTGAAAATGGAATCATAATTCCCTGTAAAATCACTGTATCACTGGGGTGACAATGAGTATGTACTGATAAGCCACCTCAAATTAATTATTTCCTCAGAAAGAATTTCCCATGGTCCTCATATGTATTTTATTCTTTTGTGCCAGTAAAATTGGTGTTTTTCAGTGATCAGTCTTTTTTTAGACTTCTCAGACTTTCCATTGGGTCAGAAGGTAAGGATTGGGCACAGAGACTATCTTCCCTTTCTTTTCCCCTTCCCTTCCTGAGTACACTGAAACATAACCAGGATCACATAACCTTGGGCTGGTTCGTGTTGTCTGAACTAAACTGGGAGCTCCAGGGACGTTTGAGGCTTCCCCAGATTTTTGCATAACTCTCTCTGTGGTCCTGTCTTGGTCTTCTCTTTTTCTACCTCCACAGAGAGCATTTCCATGTGTCTTCCAGCACAAGCCAATAGCAGCTCAGAAGTCCTGAATATCCTACTGCTTCCTTCACATTTGAAGGAAACAACCATTGTTCTACCTTTCTCTTTCCCTTGCCCCCATTCAAGAGCAAAGCTGAGGCTCCAGGAGTTGCATTTCTGTGCAGGTGTCATGCCACAACCTGATCACCTGACCTAACACACAACAGATTATACTGCAGTTTTAGAATAGACACATGTAATGGTTGTGCCATGGATTTTTTTAAAAAGCAGAATCTGGGAAGGAAAGAATTGGTGGTGTTATGCAAGCAAATATGGTGTGTGTCATCTGCCATTTTCACAGGCATGGGAGAGAAATGCATCTATCAGTTCCACACTTATATGGCTTTTGAAACACTGCTGCACAATTTATAGCTGCCAAAGGAGTTCTTTGTAGAAATTCTCTTCCTTTCTTGTATGAATTTGATGAGAACTCCTTTTTTTTCTTCTAGATTTTATTTAGATTTACGTGAGGTTATTTGAAGGGGAAAAGAAGGCCAACTGCACTGTTATTTATAGTGATTAATAGGGCCATTTAGAAGTTGTTTGAAATTTAGATTGCACTGTTTATCATTTACAGTTGTGTGGGCTAAGGTAATGATTCCATTATTCTAATCTATGAGCAATATCTAGCATCTTACATTTTTTGTTCAGTTGATATTTCATTACAGAATTTGAGATATAAATCAGGAGCAAGATACATGCATGAAGTTTAAATAGAAATGAGACCTTTTAAAGTGACATACGGGTACAGATTAACTTCATTATAACCAGCAAATGAAATAAATATATATCACAAGTAATGTGCCATCTGTTATGGTTGGAACACCTTTTAGTGCATTTCTTCTTACTGTGGCTTTTTATTGTAGAAAAGGAACCCAGTGTGACAAGATTTCAGTAATACTACCAGTTCCTTTTCAGTTCATTGGTTAAAAACTATTTTACCCATAATCGCTTCAACTATTTACTACAGAAGGAGCATTTTCAAAAAAGTTCTTTTAAATCTAATATTGATTATGTGTGCTTTCTTTTCACTTAAATTGTAACAAAATATAAAAACTATTTAGGTGTGAGATTAAAGTGTAGAAATGGTGTTACGCTTAACTTTTTCACTGAAATTGTTGTATTGAATTTCAAATTTTATGCCTGCTGAAATCTATAGGAGCAACTTTTTCTTTTTGATCTTTTGCTGTCTTTGACAAATGTTTATATTACACTTCTGCATTTTTTTCAAATGGTGTCTTTAAAATCAATAACTCTGAAATTCAGAATCTTTAGCAACACCTAATTTTTGGGAAGGCTATCGCTCATTTTGAGGGTTTCCTGATGCAGAGTCGTGGTGAAGTCATCCTTATAATGTCTAGCTGCAGTTTTCTTCATCCATAGATCTTAAAAAAGGATAGTCATCCACTTGTCTTCAAGCAGCAAGCTTACATACTTAAATTAGGACTCCTAGATTCCTATTTTCTCTTTATAGGCAGCAGAAAGAGAGAGGCTTTTCCAAGGCTTGATTGAGAGTGCTTTGACTAGAGCAGGAGCCAAGATTAAATTAGGTTCCTAAAGTTAGGTGATGTGAATGACCCCAAAGTGCTTTACTGAAATGGAACAAATACCATTATCTTCCTTTTCAAGATGGGAAAAATAAAGCTCAGAGATGAAGTGATTTGCCCAAGACCCTCAGGAAGCCAGAAATTTAATCTCTGTTTCCTAAGGCTCAGTCTGGGGCTCCAGCCAAAAGGTGCCAGTATCTCTGGCCAGTATTCCTCAAGTGCTTTCCAATAAACAAATGATCAGGCCCTGCAGGTGGCAAGGGAGAGATGTAGATTCATGGGAAAGCTTTGTCCAAGCTACACAGAACCATTCTGCAAAACCCTTGGCTTGTCTGCAAAATATCTCACTGTGCCTCTTCCAAGTGTCAGCCCCAAGGGATTGTTTGTGGGAGGATCAATGGACTGGAAAGATCCAGCACTGTGTTCATAATATGTGTACACCTGTTCTGCCCTTTCTCACCCTGTCATCAAGTTGTTTTAAGTTCACTGCCTCTGCAGTTGCAAATATGTCAATTAAATAATAAGAAACTTAACCTGGCATAACACTGGGTCACAGATGGGGTAAAGTCTGTGTTCCCAGACTATGTGAAGAAAGCTGAAATAGGAGCAAGGAGAGAGCAAAAATTCCACATAGATTATCAATTGTTTGAAAAGAGAATAGGGATTTTTCTTTCATTCTTTCCTTTCATTATCTTTTTAAATGCCATATATAAGAATTTTTCTAAAAGCAATCCTGAGCTTGGGTGGATGGTTAAGGGTGGAGAAAGATAAAGAGTGTTTGAAAAGGAAAAGAAGCCCCATGTGGCCATGAGAATTTGGGCAGCCCTTCTGTAGAGCAAAGGAGTAACTTGAGTGATATGAAAGGTGGAGATGAGAATTTTGGAGGAAGGGGAACAGACTATGCATGCTCCAGAACCCAACCAAGGAAAAACAGGTGCAGTGGATAAAGAGTGATGAGCAGTGGAAGGAGAATACAGGAGACTCTCAGAACTAAGGATAGGATGTCAATCAGTTCAACAGCTTACATAAATAAACCTTTTTGTTGCTGTAGGATGTAAGGTGGTCTGACTTTGGTTTTCCTGGAAGAAGTGGAAAAGAGAGCACGCTGTGGATTGGTTCTGAAGGAGCAAACACTCCCTGCCATTTGGACTCCTACGGCTGCAACTTAGTGTTGCAAGTACAAGGAAGGTAACAAGTGCACATACATACAGGAAATACAGAGGAGAGTTATACTGTGCATAAAGTTAGTTTTGGACTCTTTTAGTATTAATTCTAGGTCCTAATTATTTCAGTTTTCTGCGTTCTCAATGACTGAAGAGCACCCTAACTGTTCTACAGTGGCAGAACTTCAGGGCATTCTGGAATTGACACAATTTTATTTTCTAGTTTGTATGTAATATGGTCCAATTATAAACACTTTAATCTTCCTAGTAGTTATGAATTCAGAAATTTGGAATTAGGAGATAAAAGAGTTAAAAATAAAAACTCCCCAAACAAAATAGAAATAAACTACTTTAGACTTTTACAATATTGTCTGTGCAAGAGCCTCTAATAGCCTGCTAGAATTAATTTAGAAGGGGACCATAAGGATGGGAGCAGCCAGCTGTGAGCAAAGTTGAAAGGGACATTTGAGGCTCCAAACTCATTTGGGAGCATGTGGCTGTTGCTGTATCTTTCTGCCTGTTTGCATGCTGTCTTTCTTTTTTTTTTTTTTACCATTCTTTTTTTTTCTCCTTTCCTTGCATATTGGCCTCAGGGTTGGTGGGTTTCTTTTGGTTTTTGGGTTGTTATCTATTATTGCTAGAATACTAATAGAGTAACAGAACAAGTTGCACACACTTTCTATGTTTGAGAGTATAGAGTGGAAGGAGAAATTTGCTAGGGGTTTTTCAATGGGATTAATTACTCTGTCATTTTGTAGAACGGTAAGATTGTGGTGGTGGTGTGATTAAGGTGCAGGATTGGAAGTCAGGTGTGTTGCCTTTTAGCTGGGCAGTGCCACATGCTGACTGGCTTTAAGGCAGTCAGCATGTGGCATGATAAGATGATAACAATGAATTTGTTATCATCTTATCCCTAAGAAGGGCAACTCTGTGTTTCATTCATGTTTGTAAACAGCCTTGAGGTCCTTGGGTGGATGTGCAGCAGAGAAACTCTAGAAGCCTCCCTCAGCATTGCTGAGCTGCAGCCAATCCTGATCCTTCAGATCACATCAGTAAGCATTGTGCACTGAAGTCCAGACACTTTAGTGTATTCAGGAGCCAGAAACCTCAATGAAAACCATGAGAATTAAATGCCATAATCTTCTGAGGATCCACTTAAATACTGGGTATACTAAATTAGTACAGTGATGCAGCAGACACAATAGCTGCCAAGCCTCTTTGATCTGTACCTTCGGATGCTGAACTCGAGCCAGAGTTCCAACATCATGCAGCAATTTTGTCCACCTTCCCAAGGCACTTCCTCCCCCTCAAGTAGACCAAAATCCTTGTTCCTCTCAGGGAAAGAAATCCAAAGCCCTTGCACAGGCTGAAAAGACAAAGTTGTTTTCTTCTTCAGAACAAAGCCTGTAAATAGATTGCAAACTTCCACAAGCTTGTGAATCCTGTGCTTCTTCAGAGCAGAAAGATTCCCTTTGGAGACTCACAAACAAGACAGGCTTTGTAACAGAATATAAGCTTATGCTAAACTTAAATAGATTTGCCTTTGCAGGAAAGCCAGGGACAGCTCCTTAGCCCTTTGTTGCTATCTTGAATTTCCTCCTTGCATCCCTTAGGCTTCTTAATTTTTTGCTTTATGATATTGCATTGCCGTGAGCCTGCAGGATTAACCCTGAGCCTCCTAACCTAGTCATTCTCTGCCCCCTCAGAGGATCTAGCTTGGAGGGCAAAATAAAGTTGCAATAAGGCTTGAGTTTCAGGAGAAGTGGTTTTGTGCTTGCATCCTGCAGTTGCTTTGGTAATTACTAAGAAACATCAGCAGCCTATGGCACTTGCATCTATGCTGGTCTCTGTAGTTCTGACTATCCTGCTATTCCTGTCTCTTCTGTTCTGTCCCTTTTGGTTTTGGTTGCTTTGCTCCCATTTCCAGGTCTGTGACTTAGAACTGACAACCAGAAGCAGTAGACAAAATTCAAGAAGTGAGTGCCAAGGGAAAGGACACAAAGAAAACCCTTCCTAGAGTCCAAAACAAAAGAGAAGAGCTAAACAAGCTCTCCAGCTGTGCTGTAAAGTGCTGCCTTTACTTTTCCATTGCTTAGTGCATTGATCATGTTGCACTGTTTGTCTGGCACCTTTTAAATGTAATAAATTTTCTTTGTGTATTCCTTCTGGTTATTTCTGTCACCTAAAGTGCTGCCATATAAAACTTCTATTTCTAAATACCATATGTACCTGCTAAGATATTTCATTTATAATGCCCATGAAACTGGCACCACCAGTTCTGGCATATTCTTTTTTTTTTTTCTCTTGAATCTGGTCTATGTAAGTGAAAGAGAGACATTAGCTCCTGAGGACAAAGTGTGGTCTCAGCTCTGCTTGGCCTTGGCACTGTGGTGCATTCATGTGCTTCTTTGGGCATGTAGAGAGCAACCTGGCACATGAGTGCCCTCATGAGCAGAACAACCCTGTCCTGCTCCACCTGGCATTTAGTCACACCAGTGAGTTCTTAAATGCACAACCAGCCACATTTTCATCATGTGGTACTGATAAAAGAAAAAAATACAGATGTTTAAGGATGCTTATGTCTATGGATATATCTGGTTTTTATTCATGACATCTTTGGCATGGGAACATCAAGGTGATTTTTACTAAGAATGGAGGGTTCACGACTAAGAGCCATGTAAGAACTGCAGCAAACAGAATATAATGTCTATACCCTTTTACTGTTGCCATCCTAAACACACAATGCCCTCCTTTCAAAACAAATACAGATTTTGAAAGCTTTTCATTCAGTGAACAAAAATACATTGTCTGTAACAAAACTATTTCCTCCAGTTTATGGAGCAATTTTTAATGCTCTGAGCATCTGTAAATGCTGCATGTAAAAAAGGAGGAAGAAGAAACCAGACGGGAGAGTTTTTTTAAATTTTATCTGCCTTTAAAAATGATTGGTGAGAAGCTGTAAATCTTCTCAGTTAAAAAATTAAAAAGTGGAATATTTTAAAAACACTTTCAGGAGACAGCCTGTAAGCACTGGCTGTGTTCTCACTGCGTAGGAGATTCACACAGCGAGGCAGATTTATGTTTTATTGAAAACCTTGCTACTGCCTTTAGTTCTTTACTGCAAGTGACATGCACTGAATATATTCTTATCTTCTCTCTATTTTCAGGAAGAGATGGCACCTCTTCCCACCTGGTGACACCAGTTTCCTTTATCCTACCAGAATCCCTTATGAGGAATCCAGCATATTCAGCAAAGTCAACATTGCCAACCCTGATCTGAAACACTTTCCCGAGTTTAGGAACTCAACAGCCCATGTTGTTACACTCAGTCCAGGACAGGTACCACTTACATACCAGCTTTACATTACTTAATATTCTATTTAACTGGCTAATTAAGGGCTAGGAAATCTTAACAAATTGACTGTGGAACTTTCCTCTTCTTTCACTCCACATTCATACCTTACAGATTTTCTCTCAGCACAGAAACTTTCTTCGCTGACAGTTATTTGCCTAGACTTTTTGGACAAAAACTGCAGACATTTGGAGAGCTATCACTCAGCTGCCTGATTCATAGATCAGAGTTCAATCAGCTGCCTGATTCCATACAACCACCTGTCTTGCAAGTACCTCAAATTTGTCTGCTTCATAACTTTCTTGAACTCTGACCTGTCTACTCCGACAGCAGTATGTTCCATAAAATGCATTTGGTTAATAAGTATATAGAGCTAGCAAAGGAACTCATATTTTGGTAGTGAACAGCCTTCACCTGTTGCTTTAATAAGTACTTTAATGATGATACTGGCATTTAGAGTGCACACCATTCACAGGTTTCATGGTGCTTTACAGGGCTGTGAGGATGTTTTTGATCCTGCTTTACTGAGATGGTTCAACTGTAAGTGCCTGGCTTACAGTCACACAGGCAGGCAGCAGCAGTGTGAGAGCAGGGCTCAGGACTCTTGATTCCCAGTCTCCTGCTGTAAATAGTGTCCTTCTTTATTTAATCAACAAGGTCTGTATTTGGAGTCTCAATTACCCTTTTTCATTTGTTCAGCCATGCATGTCCTGGTAAGGCACTGCTGTGCATCTCAAACTGTCAGGCCTTTCCAAAGGAATTTTGCAATGGTCATTGCTCAGAGAGTGGAGTTGCTGCTTCTAGAGCCCTTTTGCCCTTCTCCTACCAGATACTGTCACCTCTTTTGACCTGCCAGCTCAACAACTTGTATGAGCATTCCCCTGTCCCTAACTGGCAAACCCAGCTGCCTTCAACAATTTAAAGAGTGGATTTTTGCTAATTAAGTTAATTTTGAGGAGGCAGAGTGGGGCAGGATAGTAGCTTGCAACAAAAGGATGATACCCTTCAACTGGAAGTGTATGCTCTGCAGTTGGTACAGATGCAAATGGCGAATCTATGATCAGCCTTTACTGTTTGCACTACATTAGCTCATACTCATACTCCTAAAGCAAATCATTAGTTTCACAGTCAGCACTTTGTAAGGTTGCAGCAGTCAGTAATTTAAAGCACAAAGAACAAATTTTTACTATTGATAAAAATGCCACATCCATTCAGCACTGCGTTATCCCTGATCCCCAATACTATTTGAATTTATAATCTCCTTTGCAATGATCAAGTGTACTAGTGAACCTTTAATATGATCTTAATTTTAATTAGGCTTAAAGCAATTACAAATTAATCTTGCTAGGAATAAAAATCTTGAGCCAGCTCAGTAATACAATTTGTCTGCATTGCCATGAACGAGATACTGTTTGGATTTCTTGGGGGGAAAGTAATGTAGAAGCAGTGATGGAGCAGTGAGGTATTGCCTTCATCCCTTTTATCAGTGTGTTCTGGGTGGTGCTTGCCAGCATCTCATCCAGAAACTTTCAGGGCAGGTGGCTGGGAGCTGCTGCCATTTGATGGAGAGGAAAGGAATGACCTAGAAGAACTCCTTTATTAACAAGGGAGAGAATTCCTAAATAATGTCTTGATATGTGCTTAACAGTAGTTTTCACATAGAATTAGCCCAATTACTGCAGAATTTGTAGGCATCTTTATTTTGTGATAAAATGTAGCATCTCCACTCATTCCCAGAGGGTATGCAGAACATTTTGGATTATTGTAACAATAAAAGGCTGAAAAAATGAAGACAAAGGTGTTCTTAGGTATTCAGGAGAGCAGCTGCATAGAGAGTGAGCACAGCTTTGAAAGTCAAAAACTTAATGTGTCTAATGCCACCTTCTGGTCGATGTTTGCTACCAGCCATTTTTCTATACCCTTTCTGCCTGAAAGCAGAATTCCTTCATGTAACATTGTGCCAGTTCACAGAGTGTACTTCAGTTAGATCCTTTGTGCCCTTCCACTGTATTGTTCAGAGGTGAACCTCTATTATGAATTTTGGTGGCTGATTGAGACTTAAGGTTTTATAAAGTTTCATCCTGTACCTGACCACTGGCTGTCAGCTGCATTTCAACAGACATGACTTCTGGTTATACATTAGTGATCTGTTCTGAAACAAATTATGAAAACATTTAGATGTCAAGGTTACTCAAATAGGCAGCTGAGTAGTGGAAGGCCTTGCAGCAGTACATGACTATATCCTCTATATCCATGAAGTTACAAGCTCAAGTTGTGTCACACAAATGTAGGGGTTCCTTATAAATGTTTGGACCTGGTCACCTATGTGATGGTTGCAAAGCTGAGGATTAAGTATGGAGCAGCATTTCTAGTAAACCAAGATTCTTTTCTCAAATATACAAATACTCCCTAAAAGACCAGAAATGGGACAAAACACATATTTTCTTGTATCTTCTACCCATGCTCTGGGACAAGTGTTAAGGGAGTTGGGGATCTGTCACCCTCAGCTTAAATCCTATTCAGAACAGGTTTCCTATCTGCCATCAGTGGCACCTGGCACCTCAACAAGGTGGTTCATCCTTCTTGTCTAATACAATTACAGTCCTGCAGGAACATTCATCCCACCTTGTCCTTCAGCACAGTCTATAGAAGGAGCCTACATACATAGATGCTTAACTTTTTTGATGATTAAAAATAGGAGAGATGAATACCACCTGAAAAAGCTACAAAAACTGAGATGCTGTACAAGGATAAATCATTGATCATTCTTTCCTCTGCCCCACTTCTCACTGACTTCTGGCTTCCTTCCTGCTCTCTAATGTAATTGCTCTTAATCCATCTCCCTGTTAATCCATGTCCACATAACTAGACAATGGGAGAGAGACTACAAAGTGATCTGAGTTTATCTGAAGGTATGGAGAGCAAGCAGCTGCCACTCTGGGCTCCCGTGAGCAATCCCATTCCCCCTCTTGCCACCCCAGGCAGGTGCTGTCAGAGGCAGTGCTTGCCTGTCCTGGGCCTGGCCCTGTGCCCCAGTGCAGCCTGGAGCCAGAGGAGCTGCAGTGCAGGAGTGCAAGGCAGGACCTAACTGAGGTAGCCTCAGAGGCACATTGGGTGCCTCTTGAATACCTTCCCTCTCGCCTTGAAAAATATTGTCACTACATGGGGAAAAAACTATTTTAGAAAAAGATGAACATTACTGCTTGCTGGTTCTCACCATGGTCTGCTGCTCAGAAGCTCCCCTCCCCTGCTTCTGCTTTCCTGCTTTCTCAAAGTCTAAAGAAACACGTTTTTGCAGCCACAAATACTCAGTTCCTGTGTTTAGCTGCAGGATTTTCTCTTTGTGGGCTTCTGCTGTAGAATCTAACACACCATGGAATCCTACTCAGCAGCAGAGCTCCCAACAGTGCAGGCAAACCTCTGACTTCTAACCTAACCCTGAGCAAGAAGAAATCTTCATGAAGTTAGGGAGGGATTTCCCTGTGTGCTGCCTTTAAAGATGTTCTCTGCTGTGAGAACATCAGATTGGGCTTAAAGTGGGGAACAGCAGAACACACACTTCAGATAGCCAAGAAAAATATAATTGATACCTAAGAAAAGTGTTTTAGTAAGTCAAGAAATGCAGTAATTCAAAGGTAGTGTAATGTTCCAGCTCAAAGTATACAAAAGACTTTTTAAAAGGGGTTACAGTAGAAGAACCTACTTTTGTTGGGGAAGAATTTAAGTGATTTTACTAAAAGAGAATTCAGAGTTGGCCATACCAATAGTAGATGGTTGATAATTCTGTTCTGAGGAAGGAATAAAGAGTTTTCATGTGGGAGACTGCAGAGCTGGCCCCAAGTCACCCCACAGAGAAGGCAGACAGTCCAACCCAACTGCAAGACACCAGAACTATGATTTCCATCACAGAAGAAGCAGAAGAGTCCAGGAGCTGAATTTATGCTAGGATTGGTGATAAAAACACTGCTCAACTTGCAACCCATATGGAGAGCCCTATGAATGCCTCAATAACGAAAGGTCAAAACTGCAATTTCCTGACTCTGCTTCTCCACCTCTTCCCTGAGCTTCCCTCATTCTCTCACCCGGGTCACTATGGGAGAGAAGCCTGATGCAGCCCCACTCCCTCCTCTTCACTGTGCCTTTCCCCATGGCTGTGCCTGTATTCCTGACCCCAGTCGCCCTTGAAGCTCCGTTTCAGTGGATGGGAAGATACCAGGAGGGAGGAGGAGGCAGGATGAGAAGCACCTTCCAAGCACCAGGACAGCCAGGCACCAGCTGGGATGAGGCATAGGTTGGGGCAGCAGTGCTCACACAGAGTCCTCAGGTGGTGTTCCCACAGACTTGGCTATGCCTGCACCTACTTCATTTTATTTTTCATTGCCATGGTTGCAAACACTTCTGGGATTTCCTTGGGTCCCCCCGTGGCTCAGTGTCTTTATCTTCCCATCACACTGGTTTCATTTTGGGTGCATTTACCTAAATATCTTTTTCTAATGAGCAGAAATTTCTTGGTATAATATTTCACTTCAGGGTATGCTCTCTTTTTGAAGCAATTCCACCTTTGCCCTACCTTTGCACTGTATCAAGTTAATCATGTCCACTGAGAATTCAAACCTGCTCTGTTCTCTGTGCTGTACAAATCCTCAGCATTGCTCCACTTGCTCTCCCAACTGTTCCTTTGGTTTCTTTCCTCCCATTACAGCATCTCATTTTATCTTTTCTGGGACTTCTGTCCTACTTTAACTTCATTTGCTATATTTGGCTGTCACTAGCCTAAATATTAAAATTATCTGATTGGTTAGTGTTTAGATCAGTATCTTCTCAGCACGAATAAAGTTAGATAAGTTCTGTAGAAAGCAGGCTAGCACAAGATTATCTCTTAGCTTGGAGTAGTTCTGTCTTGCTATTGCACTTTACATTTTCCCTGTAAAATGTTTGCTGCATTTGTGTGTGTTGTTTCACTGTGGCTTACTTTCACATTTCCTATAGGAATGTAGCTAAATCTGTGTCCCATATTCATAAACATATGGAAGTCTGCTTTTTATAATTGTGAAATTGATCATTGGAGGCAGCGGTGGTGGTTTTTTGTTTGTTTTCATTTTGTTTAGTCTGTTTGCTTCTAATTTGAAAACCTAAAAGAATACTAGTTTGTAAATGTAGAAGAATCCTACCTTTCTTTTCTAGGTTGTTGGGATTTTTTGGTTTTGGGTTTGTTTTTTTTTTTTGGTCTTGTTAGTTCTGCTCTCTTGCCAGATGTATTTTTTTGTTTTAATTACCTTTTTCCATTTCTTCATCTTTATTAAAGTTTTAGTCCTTTTGGTTTTTGATAATTTCAATTGTCTTGTTGCTATAAATCCTAATTTTAACAAGCAAAGCTTGTTCAACAATAAAAGAGGGAGAGCAAGTGTCTTTATGGACCCTCTCTTGCCTATTTGAGTCACAGCTCTGTAGCTCTTGTATAAACTGCATCAGCAAACAGTGCCAGCTGCAGAAAGACACAACTTTGCAGTTATTACCTACTTAACCTGCTGGCAAGGGAAATCTGATTAGGCTCTAAAGGACCAAGTTCCTCCTCTTTGGTTTGAAAACACAGGACAAGTTGTGGGGATTGTATTTTCCTCGTGGCTGTACCTGCTCTCTCCAAAGTAATTCTGTTTCCATTTTGCACTGAGTCATGTGGAGCCAGCGCGTTCCATGCCTAATTTCCTTCTTGGTTTTCCAGGCAGCATCTCTTACTGAAAAATTTATACACTTCCCTTAATTTGTCTCCTGCTCGTGTTCCCTTGCTGCCTAGTCCCTCTGCACCAGCTCCCCAGTGTCTGCATGCCCTCCTGCAGCATGTGGAGCTCGCTGTTCTTCCCAAGGCTCACAAGAAGGATCCCCTGGGTGCACACAGCCGCTTACAGGAGCTCTGCTTTCTTCTGCTGCAACACAAACTTTGCCAGGGTTCATCATTACACCTGCTCACTTGGAGGACACCCAGCCTTTAGCAGAGTTCAGTGTAAGATCCCCTGTAGAGCAGATGAGCATTTGGGGAGGGGGAGAGGGGGTCTGTATGATTTTGCAGTCAGTGAAACTGGAAAACACTTCCTTACAGATAAATCCATTGCTGCTAATGCAACTGCACTGTTCATTTAAAGTGGATGTTTCCTTGATAAAAACAAAAGTCTGAAACTTGTTCAGCATAGAAAACATGTTTTGGCTGCAGTCTGTAGGGTTTCATACACTTATATGTCAGGACTAACTAGTGATATTTTTAAAATAGTGACCCTCCACTGACTGACTTCTGTTCTGTATGCTGTACTGGATTAAAGAATAATTTCCAAATGTTTTTGACCTTTGGAGAGCCAGTGCTTCTTTTTGTTTGACTTAAATTTAAGCCTGTGGAGAACATTTAGTCATCTGGCCCAAAAAATGAGACTGTTCCTAGTGTCCTGTAAGTGTTTGCAGGACTGGTGCCATTGTTTCCCCCACAGACATTTTCTCATTAGCTGTGTTTTGATACAATGAAGCACAGGGCTATCTGGGTAGCAGAACATTCTTCTAAGTAATTTGTGTCTACCAAGAGAAAGAACTGTCTGCAATTCAGACACAGATCATTGCTTCACTTTCCCCATTGTCAAGTATATATTTTTATCTGTCTCTGACCATTTTTATAACTTGTCAAAAAATATCTTTTATGCTTTCCTTGATAGCTCCATGTTACTCTAATGTTCAGTAATCTGCAAAGCTTGTCCTCTATCATCAAAACAACATCAGTGTCTTGTACCATAAAAATTATGGGTTGGAATCAATTTTATGTCACAGCTATCATCCTGATATTGTTGTAAAGCTCTGATCTAAACTAGATTGTCCCAGAAATCATGACATTTTCTTTTAAAAGCCTGTCTTCTAAAAGTGACAAATTTAATACTGGTGATTATTTACCAGAATTAAAGCTACGTTTTGTCACTTAGTCACCTAGATAAGCATAGAGATGCCTGCTTTTTGGGAAAACCAGCTGGCAGTTCTACAGGAACTGGGAAGTCTGCTCAGTTGGAGAGTCTACAAAAGAATTCCTGCTTGGCTGAGACTCTCTCTGAAGTCCTGATGTACTGCTGCACCACCTGTACCCCCTCTGTAGTGCTGGACTTTGCTTACCCTCAGCAATTAAAGGTTATAGTCCTGCTTGGGACTATATGGGAAGGAGTTTGGATAAAAGATAACAAAATGTCCATTTTTTACATGATAGTATTGATAGAGTGGGCATTTAAGTCTTGAGAAAAGGCTCTTTAAATGAGAGAAATAAATTTCACCTCTCACCTGTGTCCTTGCCTCAGTTCTGTCTCTACTTCCCACATCACCTAAATTTAAAAAGTGTGTCTTTCTTCAGGCTTCTGCTTATACCCTAATGCAGTGTCTCCAATTCCAGGTCCTGTTTGTTCCAAGGCACTGGTGGCACTATGTGGAATCCATTGATCCTGTGACTGTCAGCATAAACTCTTGGATTGAACTGGTATTTTCCTTTTAATGTCCTGGGGGTGTAAGTATTTCCAAGGGATTTCTGTCCCTTGCCTGCCAGGTTCAGTCTTACTTGGTGTGTTGTGTTCAGAGGCTGGGGAGGGAAGAGCCCTTATGGATAAATTTTTTTCCAGAAGAACCTTTCAAGGTTCCAGATCTGAAACCCCAGTTCAGCAGAAATCCCCTTTCAAGTTTACTTCAATCAGGTAAACAATTAAACACAAGCTAAATTTTCATGCCTAGTTTCTTAAGGGCCAGCCAGCTTTGTGCTGAATAGAGAGCAAAAAAACCAGTAACTTCACCTCAACAACAAGCTTGTGCAAAGCTAAATTAGAATTTAAATCAGATTAATGTGAATAGGAAGGGAGGAGAAGAGGATTTTTGAATTTTCATTCCTCTGTGATAGTTTTGATTTGGCTGAAGTTGGATTTCCTCATGTATTTAATTAATTTTCTTTTCCCTGGGCTTTGATTTCTCTTGCTCATGTTAACCAGTATACATGGGATGGTTCCAGGGAATGATAGAATCTTAGAATAGTTTGGGTTGGAAGGGACCTTTAAAGGTTGTCTAGTCCAATCACTCTACAAGAAACACGGACATCTTCCACTAGATCATCTCAATACTCCAGAAGGTTTTCTGATTTACTTTACTTTATTATTAATCCTAGGTTAATATTAAAAAAAAAAAAAAAAAAAGACCTTTTGAAATGGCCTGTGAAAGCTGCCGCACTAAAATACTCACTGCTTTTTTTTTTTTTTTCCTACTTCTAAAACCTATATTAGACTGGAAATCTGCACAGGAAAGAACACAGGTGTTCAGCTGCTGTTCCAAGACCACACGATGCATTTCTCATACCAACATCAAACCAAGCAGAGCAGAGGAACTCACTTGGGTATTTCCCTCATGGAGAAATTTTCGAGATGAAACTCGTGCATTTAGCAAGGACAGCAGGCCCACAGCCCAGACCAGGCTCTTACATAGCCCAAAGTGCACTCAGGCTCTTTCCAGTGCCAGAGAAAGCACCAATTATATTGCAGCCACTTAAGCCTGCCTTGAATTTGAGCCTTTGAGGTAATTCAGAGGAACTGGCTGTGTGCCCTGGGCTTAGGAATGCCCTGATGTCACCACACACACTTGTGCTCTAAGCTGGGCCTCACAAGTTGTCCCCCTCTGGAGGAGCAGGCTGTGATGGGATCAGCTTGGCTGGTAGCTCCCAGGTGCTGGGAGCCTGAGCATTTTTAGCTGTTCTTATGTGCTGCAAGGAAAAAAAAAAATGGAGCTAAACTCTACACCCTTTTCTGTCAAAAAGGTCTTGCAGCAGAAGTCACCAAGATCCTGTTTGGTGCCAGCAAGAGTCAGTGGCTGTGTGGTATCATAAGCAGAGGAGTGTTTGCTGGATCTTGCTGATACACGACACACACCCTCCCCAGATACCAGTACCTGCCATGAGCAGACGTGGCTGTTGCAGCCCAGGTGAAAGTTCCTTACAGAAATCACCCCTGCAGCTGATGATGCAGCATTGTTTGTTCGGTGTTGGGCACTCCATCTATAAAATAAATTCTGACATGGATTCTAAAAGACAATTCTGAGAACATTTGCATTACCAAACCAAGCAGTTCTTGCTTGCAGCTGTTACCAGCTGCTTTCATATTGACAGATGTGAATCACACCAACAATTACAGTCCCAGTGAAACCAGTAATTATATTGGCAAGAGTTTAGAGTAGAAATTTAATTTGTTTTCAGCTGGATATGAGCTACCCAAAAGTATTCCTTGCTTTCTAACATACTGTCATGCAATCAGTACAGCCCTGTTATTCAGCAGGCCAGGATGAATACCAAGAATGCAACACCTTAAATAATTTCCACATGTAGATACCAAACTCTGTATTTTGGGTTTTTTTTTTTTAATACAAGGCTATTAAAAAGCCTAGCATCCAAAGCCACAAAATGCCAAGAGCACTTTCCCCTGCTTCTATCTCAAATTCTGCTTAAGGTTCCAGGACAAATTGCTGCCTTCAGCCCTCGTACTAGCCAGATGTGTGGTTTGCTTGACAGGTTCCCTGGAGCCACAGTTAGACTGATCAGGGTTGTAGGTTGACCATTTTGCATCTTCCTCCCAAAATTAATACACCTAAGCATCTCAATTAAAGTAAATTCATGCATCCACTTCTAGATACTTGTCACTGAGATAACAAAACCACCATCCTGTCTGGAGAGTCTACCATTCCTTCCACATACAAGAAACTCAAATGGGAAAGAAAGCCAAGATCCTATAAAGTTTTTTTCTGCTATCCTAACCTAGCTAGTATCCAGCTGTCCAAGGAGGATCATGCAGGAAGTGAAGGCCTGAAACAAAGAGCCTGTTATTAAGTTAGTAAGTTAGTTTTTAGTTTTGCAGGACAGTTTTCAGAGCAAACATGCTTTTCCTTCTAGTGATGTTCAAAAGTGCAGTAGTTTGTCAGCTGCTGTTGCATGAAAAAATGTTTCCTAAATTTCCTTAAGATTCACTTCTGTGCTTGTGTAGCCCTTAGATAGCTGCTACGTTGCTATAACATCCTGTGTGTTTTAATTGCTTAAATTAGACTTAATATGTAGATATAAAAATGTGCCATGTACTTCTATGGCTCTTCTAGTCCTAAAGAGCTGTTTAAATGCACACATTAATTAAATGCTAATATTGCATTATAATTTCAAGCACCAGATTCAATTAACAAAACACTAATAAGGGAAAAGATTATATACACATACTATTTTTTTTGCAAATCCTTATTCAGATGAGCAGTCACACCAAAGCCTGTGCTGTCACCTGTTTGCATGCTGTACACAGGAAGAGAGTCTGAAACCTTCCACTGACTTCACATACTTGAGTGTGGCTTTCAAACTAAGGCCATCTATATTTTTCCTAAGATCTTTCAGCTTTCTGCAGAGACTCATGAGCTAATCTATCCCCTAAAACCTTCTGTTCTCTTGAGGCAGGATGCAGATCATGAAGCCCGTGTAGAAGAGGCAATAACTCGAATGCTGGTATGCGCCATAAAATCAGCAGAAAATCCCAGTGATGGAGATCTCTGGCTAAATCCTACAGAGGTAAGCCCTCTTACTGCTCCCATTATGGCAGCAATAACAAAGAATTACTGACATTTTGCTTAGCTCCCCCTGAGTCTTTATGCTGCTTTGAGAAAAAGAGTTTTAAGTTCCATCCCTTCATGTAGCAAAAGTAATTCATGGAAGATAATCACGCAAGGCTGAATTGAAACATGTCTCCTTTTAACTGAGTGTGTTCTGGGTGTTTTCTTAGGTTGAGGCAACGTCCCATGAAATCAATCTTCAGTACCTGAATAAAGCAGTGTCTGCATACCTCAAGTGCCAGGAGACAAGTGTGTCAGGGCAGGCACGTTCCAGCAGCACTGATGCAAAGCAGAGGACAAACGCCTCATGCAAGAGGAAGAGAAGGGAAGTTGGCTGTGAACCAGAGAGCTGCACATTACTTACCCAGGAATGTGACTTTCCAACACCCAAAGCAGAAGAGCTGCAGAAAATACCTTTTGGCCCTCATCTTATTCAGGTTTTACCACAGTCTCACAAAACCAGCGTGATGGGTACAGTTGCAGTTGAAAGTGACAGTGGAGATCTTCTCCATGAAAATGAAGGAGAACATTTTGGAAAATTACAGTGCAAGAGGAAGAGATTGCTAATGAATAATGACTGTGAGACAGCTGCACATCAAATGGATTCAGACTGCAGTCCATGCACCTCACAAACAGCCCTTTCTACCAATGACTTGTTAGACTGTCTGGTTAATCCTCGTGTCATCAGTTTAGTGGCTCAGCTGCTGTTGGAGAAAATGAGAGTGTGATGCTGGAGTGCTTTATCATTGCTGAAACAGAAATCAAACAGCAGAAGTGTGTTTAAGATCTGTAATAATTGAATGTTCCATTTCAAATAATTTTTAGGTACAGATAGACACAGTTAATGATTAAGTGCAGGTTGAAGTTGAGCTGAAAGAAGAATAGCTGGTTAGTGATGGCTGGGAAGAGAAAGGTGTATTCAGTCAGGGAGTTGCTCAATGTTATGAACAAGAGGGAGCACACACAGTCACACTGTGCAGGTGAGATCTTCACAGTTTTCTACAGCTCTGAGCTGAAAAACAAGTATGGCTTGATGATGGATAACAGAGGGAGTGCTGGGACATGGTCATAGCAAAGGGTGACCAAGGGTGGGAGTAGATGGATTGACTGACTGCAGACTGCAGTCCTTGACTACATTTAAAGTAAAATGGTCAATAAGCAATCAGTTGATTACATTAGAAATAATAAATTCAGGTAAGCCTAAACCTCAGCCAAGAGACACTGCACTCACTAATGCATCTACTTTTTCCCTTCCACTAAATAACTTCAGTTGTGTCACAAAGCTCTAGGCTGGAGTGAGATAAAAGCCCTTAGCAAGAAAGTAGTCTTTAGCTAGTTCAGAAACTCTTGAAGGTGGGAGATTAAGGGCCATTGGGAAGTTGCTGCTATTACTTATTTAAAGCCAGATGTGCACAGTCCCCTATCTAAGAAACAAAGCAACAAAACTATGACTTTTTACCTCTGTCCTTCTCTTTACCATAACAATCAAAATGTATTAATTCTTTTGTTTTGGTTGTAAATGCTTGCTGTACAAGATCATCCTTTCTTCAAAGGATAGTAATCCTTGGATTTGTTTTTGAAGGCTGGGTTGTTCTTCAATTGAAAAATTAGGGAACATGAAATATAGGCAAGAGCTTTGTTAACTCTGAAGCTATGCATGGAGGCTTGAACAAAACCTGGGAAAAAAGCTGCTGGCATCTTCCAGGATGCTCTCACCTCCTCTGATTTCTGTTTGTGGTGGCAACAGAGGCATTTTTCCTAACTGCAGTTTCAAGAGACAGCTTCAGTTCCTGTGAACCCTTTGCTTTTAAAATGTCTCTTTTCTTGTGTCTGGTAGAGACCAAGGAACCAGTTTCTATCATCAGCCTGTTCCCATGGCTGTAATCTTGCACCACCAGCCCTCCAGCTGGTGTTTCCATTGCTTGGTGTGTGTTCCCTGCTAAATACATGAAGCTAGTGCTGTTTTCACAAAGATCACCTTCCACTAATTTATAGCTGAAAAATCCTGATTGCAAAGGTGCTTTCTCTCCTTTTATTCAGATTGCATGTTGGCAGGGCCCTGATGAATTATGTTAAGGGCTTTAGATATGCACCAGTAGATCAGAAATTCAGGAAACCTTGCCATTTCAAAAATCTCCCCAAAAACCTAATACACTTGGAAGAGGATTAAGTTGAAAAGGCTCAAAGTTTCACATTTAACAAGCACAGAAACCTTACCCTGATGGAAACAGAGCTGTGTATGTAGTTTGCTGGAGACCCTGGCTTTGAAGAGTGGCTGTGAGTTAGCAGCAGAGGCCACGCGAGCTCCATCTCTGACCCACAAATGTGCAGTTTCCAGTGTCCTGCTCTGCCCTGGTAATTGGGCTCAGACCCTGATAACACCTGTATGATCCTCAAGGGCAAGATACAATTCTCAGCAATGTGAGAAAATCCACTGTTGTTTTTTCATGTTTCTACACCAAAGGGTCTCAGTGGGGTTGCACCTTTGCAACCAGACCAGAATTTAATAAACAATCCTGTGGATACAGTTCCTGTTTGTGTGATGGCACTGCTGCGACAAAGGGATTCAGTTAGGAATCACTTAGGAAACATCTTGGTCGCCCTGCTGCCTGTACTCATTCACCAGGCTCATAGGGAACAGTCTGTGGAACAGGGCAGAGCCATTTTGAGGCACAGGCACATCTCAGCAGAGCTGGCTTTAGCAAGACCCTGCTCATGTCCTACTGCTGGGCTTGCCTTTCCCAGGCTGACCAGAGGGGCTGGGACCAGCTGGAGAGCACTGCTGCTGGGAGCAGTTGCACTGGGAAGGAAGGGTTGCAAATGCCTCATTTTAATTCACTGAGCAAAAATAGTCTTGCAATAAAAAAGCTTTTATGTCTAGAACAGATAGAGGTGGGGGAGGAGAGGCACAGGCAGTGAAGTGGAGGAGGATGGCAGCATCATCTTCCAGTCCCCACAGTGAACTTCCTTAGCTTAAGCTTTCCTCCCAACACACAGATCATCTTAACATACCCCACGAAATCCACACTGAACATTTCATCCCTCTGTATTCCAAATGACTGTCTTTGGAAAGGCTCACTGAACATGTCAGGGGTCTCTGTAGGACTTGCCCTGACCACCTTCGGTGCCTGTGCCAGAGGACCCATCTCGGGCTCAGTGTAGGAGCAGCACTCTCCCAAGGCTGAGCTGTGTTCAGAGTCACATCCCTCACCACTCCAATCACACCCTCCCTGTCTGGGGACAGTCACAGTTTATGCCTGTCCAGGTGCAGCTCATGATTTAAGGGCCAGGCTGTGGCCAGAAGCCATTAAGCCAAGGGGACAGGGAGAAGAGCGAGTGAGGCTGTTTAGGATGCAAGGCAAAAGCACCAGAAGGACTTTGTGTCTCAGAGGTGCAATATAAAATCTCAGTCGTACACTTTGCACACAGGGGCAGAGAGAGAAATGACCACAAATTCAGCAAGTCACGTATGGCAAATGGCTTGTGCACCAGTAAGAGAAATTTATAGCTCTGACCCGATCACAGCATGCCGAACGCCACGATTCCTGACGCCGTTTCTAAATTCATGGCCACTGCGTGCAGAAGCTCAGACAAGTTTCTACATATTCATAGCGTTAAAAATAAATTATTCCTGATCTCGCTGGTGACAGCCTGTCTCCAAGAAGAGCAGGAACCCAGTGCTAGCCCTCTGCAACTGCTAATAGAAACTTTCTCCCCCAAGAAAGAGTTATTTCCCACTCACTGTCAGTTGAGATCATAGGCTGGAGCCATCACTAGGGTGGTCACAGTGGTGACATGCTTGTCATCTCTGCTTTAGCTGAGTGACAGTAAGAGATGGACGCTGCAGTGCCTGGTATTGAAGTGAAAGCCTTGCTCCAGCCCAGGGCCAGTCCAAGCAGTGGGATGGACCAGCACATTCATCTCCCCACACATATCCAGGCTGTTCTACTTGGCTGGTGGAGACCCTGCGTGTTCCCTGCCCCAATACCAGCTTTGCAGAGTGGCTCATGGGCCAGCTGGGCTATCTCTCCTGGACTGACTGGCATTGCTAGTTGCTGGTCCTGAGCACCACCCTCACTAAAAGGAATCTGCAGAAACCACACCCAAGTCCGACAGTCTCAGCTCTCAAGTGAGCAGGAAGGAAAACCCGAAATAGCAACATCTTCAGAGTTTCAGTCTTCTCTGGAAAACCTCCCCACGAAATTTCTGTGGGTACCACTGGGTTTCACAGTGCTACTGCCGCCGTTTGCCTCTCCCAGAACTGCTGTGGCACAGTTTTCTCAATGCCACAGAGCAGCTCAACTGCAGAGCCATGACATATGTTATCATTTAACATTAACCATAAATTGAGCTTTTAACTAACAAACATGGCATATTGAAGAGGCAGAGAGAATCCTTCCATGGTGCTAATTGCCCTTTAAAATACAAGTAGTGCTACAATTCAGTCTGTTTGCCAACTAGTAAGCTCCTTGCTGTGTTTCTCAGCTGCAAATGTGAACTGTTTGGTGTTTGGCATGAGCAGACTTCCACTCATGGGAGTTTCCTCCATGGGACATTTTCTGTGTGGCTGATGGGGAAAGACCTCTGCAAACAAGTGGCCTAATTTTACCATCTGGTTCATCCAGATGGGGGAGGAAAAGGATCCTAGATCTCCTGTACCATATTCTTCTGTCCTCCAGACACAGAGATCTGGCCCACAGCAAGATGGAGACACATTTTGCCACGCTGGCTGAAGGGGCAGTGGGATGATGGTGTCTCCGGTTAAAGAGCCACATGTTTCAGAGCTGTGTTTTTGGAGACATCCCAACAGGAAGCTCCCACTAAACATTAATTTCTCCATCTAATTAGTGGGGTTTGCCCACCTCAGTGGGGTGACTGGGAGCTGGAAGTTCTGGTCACCTTGGAACAGCTAGTTTGGGAGGACCATAGCCCCCAAGGGGGACTGTAGGGCAGTGGGGACAGAGGTGGCAAGTGCTGTGCAACAGTGGTGGGGAGAAGATTTTTGTGAGCCTCCCAGAGGCTCAGAGAACACAAGCAGAAACCCTGGAGCTCTCTGACCTCCCAGTGCCCCTGTACTGAGGGACCTGGGGAGCCCTGGAGCTGGTGAAAGTGTCTCACAAGCCAGAAGTGTTGCTTTGCAGCCAAATCTCACAGGCATCACAGCTCTCCTGGTCCTTGCATTTAATTACAGGGTCAGTGTCATGAAAAAGACTCGGCCAACTCCCTGCTCAGCACCTGTTACAGATTCTTAGTGAAACCTAGCTCTAGGTTTTGAGGGCACAGACTTCGCTGCTTCCAAAGCTCTGGTGGTATTGTCCCAGCAATGAGTTCTCATTCCTTGTGATGACCTATGAAAACCACTTTGTGAAGGTCTGGATCTTATACTTTCAGCACTGAAGAACTTTTAAACCCAATTTCACAGCAAAAGAGGTGGCCCCACATCTTTCCAGATCAGAAAGGTTGATTGTAAAACAGGCTTTCATCTCCCTGGCAGATATTTGAATCATGCAGAGTCACTCTATGTTGCATCACTGCCTCAGGGAGGGTATATGAACTTCAAGGGCAGGTAAAGAGTTAAAATTGTTCCTGAATTCCTCTCTCAGCCCAGCCATGTCCCCTCCTCCTGCTCCCCAGAGGCTGGGCCATGCCCATTGAAAGCACCAGGCAGTAAAACCCTTCCCTTCTGAGCAGTGCCAGGCTTGTCCTGTGCCCTGGTGGGACACATGAATCCAGCCCAATTAGCAGCAGCCCTAACAAAGCTGGCTGAAAACCCAATATTAAAATGAAAGATGGTGCTGTGTAAAAAGAAGGCAGAGCAAGTGAGGCTGTAACACAACTTACTGCTGTCCCCAGACGAGCCTCATGACTTATGAGGGACTCGGTGCCTCGCCTGCGTTTCAGCCTGTGCTTCCCCAGGGACATAATGTATTACCTCTGCATTTGCTTGGAGCTTTGGGGGTTTATCCAAAGGGAGTAGGATCTCTGCCCTGGTTAAGAACGGAGCTTTCTGCCACGGTGTGATAGCTCACTGCAACGTGGTTTATTCCTTGTTTGCTGCTGCTCCCTTGACTGAAAGCTGCAGCATTGCAAAGATCGATGCCACAGACTGCACCCCTGCTTTGGCCATGACTGGCATCTCTCCACATCCAGCAGCCCCATCTCCCACCCAGGGGTGCCCTGAGGACAGCCTTGCCTGGGTGAGCCTCCTCTCCGTCCTGCTGGGGACTTGATGGGATCAAAGGTCTCCCAATCACCAACGCATTTAACTCCAAGCATGTGAATAGACTCGATTGCCCCCAAGTTACATCCATGAGGAGCCTTGTGGGCAGATCAAGGCCAGAGCAAGGCCAGCTCGAGGATACAACACATCAACAGAAGCATCCGCAGCCCCATGACTGCTGTCCTGTGTCTGTCAACCATATTATTACCATTATTAACTCAAAAAGATGTTCAGAGGTCTATCAGAAGAAGCACTAGAATAGGAATCGGTGGAAGACAAGCCTGTCCTGGCTGGGGCACAAGAGCAAGGATGAGATGGCCATGCAGGTCTTTTCCACCCCTTCCTCTTCAGAGAGTCAATTAGCAAGGCATGGTAACAGTATTTGTGCAGTCACTGCTTGCGCTGATTACAATAAATTTTGTCCTGCATGTTAAAGTCAGAAACATCTCGCATCTGCCAAACAGCAATCAGGACCAATTAATGAAGATGTAATTTCCCCAGATGCTGCTATTAACATAATTCACCGTGTTCCTAGCAACATGAATATAATTAACCCACTTAACCACAACTCTCATCACTGCCACACCAGGCTGCCCTTGCCCTGTCCTCAGCCACATCCACTGGGCTGAGGGGCAGAGGCCCTCCCCATCCTCTCTCCTCAGGGGGGTGGGTTTGGGAGCCACAGATGTGCCCCCCAGCCCAGCAGTGCCAGAGGCTCTTCTGAGAGGCAGGACAGCACAAGAACCCTGACACCCAGCATGGTTTCCAAGCCTCAGCTGCACCTCTCCAGAGTGATGGGTGATGCTGCAGCAGACCTGCCCCAGCCCTGGGAACGGCGCACACCCGTGGGGGTCAAACACGGGGCAGAATTCAGCCAGTCCCTTAATGCAGGGTGCCCCCCCGCCCTTTCTCCCAGGCTGATGCCAGCATAATGATGTGCTCACACACAGCTCTGTCCTCACCACCACCCAGAGCACAACTCACTGTTGGGGAGCAGCAGGTCCAGCTGGGAATCCTCACCCACCGGGGCAGCCCTGCAGGGCTGGGACCAGTCTCCATGGACACCTCCACACACAGAGAGACATGAACAAGATCCAGAGCTCACCACAGTCCAGGAGATGGGAGCAAGCAGATTCCAGGTTGGAGAAATGGGATGATATAAGGCAAAGCCCTTCTGAAGAAAGGCTGAAGCCAGGACAGGAGGCCAGGTTGAGTTGCAAGAGGCTCCAGTGCCCATGGGAAGGTGTGTGTGTCCCAGCTGAGTCTGGGCAAGGCCATGAGGGCCCCCAGGTGCTCCTGTGATATCTGTGCTGGGGACAGTGATGCTCCTGCTGCTGATGGGGAAGGCCAGTGTCAGTGGGATTTTCTCCCCTGTTTGTCCTAACTCAGCTTTGCTGCTGCTTCTAAGGAGGAACTCAGGGTGAGGAAGAGGAGGAAATGAAGGTTCAGGTGTTCAGACCAAATGTCAGGGTTTATCCAGTGCTTTGGTCCTTGAAAAGTTGAGGCAGAAGTCTCATCCTGTGCCTGCATCCCAGTCTTGCTCTCACCTGATCCTTCAAATGATGGAAATGGCAACTGGAGATGCTCTTGGGAAGGACCAGGCCTCCTGCAGCCCCCTGGGCCGTGTTTTAGCAGAGAAGCATAATCACTGCCCACCTTCAGGGCTGACACAGGGTGCTGCAAGATGCTTTTGCCAGTCCTGATTGTTTACACAAAAATTATTTCAGTTTTCCCTGATTTTAGAGAACAGACATTTTCAAGTGGTCAAAATTGGTCAGTAGCAAGTTTCATCCACGTCAGAGTGTGCCCTGAAAGGACTTATCATCTGGGGATTTGGGCTGGGTTTTATTTCATCATTCCACATTTTCAGTGTAATTTCACTTCACTTAAAAAAAAAAAAAAAAAAAAAAAAAAACATGAGCAGCATTTTTGAAAAGCTCAAAACAGTTGGAAGGGCTTTTGTTTCCTGAGGGAAGAGCCCCTGGTTTCTCTCCCAGCCTTTTTTCCTGGTGAGAGAAGAAACAAGAAAGGGTATGTTAAAAATTAATGAATGCCTTTTTTTTTTTCCCACAAGTGTGGGGAGTTTTCAAATGAATTTAAACTATTCAGTTCATTCTTTTGATAGCTTTGGTCAATAGGGAGTTGATTTCCCAGCCAGCTCTGGGAACACCTTGAAACTTCTAAAATTTGGAGAAGCATTGACCAAATCCCATTTCCTAGTGTGAGGCCACTAGTGCTTTAAATAATTCATCTGGTTTCCTGCAGATTGATTTAACTCAAATCACCTGAAAATTCTAAGTGTAAAAATGTGGGTAATCTGCCGGGTCAGAAAAAGCAAGACATTTTAATGAAAGCATAGACCTCTCCAAACCAGTGAATAGTTTAACAATTACCTGAGATAATAACACGTAAAAAGATGCTGTGGACAAAGGTGAGATCATTCTTGTTAATTAAAGTGTCTGAGCCACAACACTCGTGCCTTATAGTGGATTTAAGCTGAAGCGTTGTAAAGCGATGATGGAACGGTCATTGCTTTCGTGTAATTAAGGGAGAATAGAGAATTAACAAGTGCTTCTGTGGAGGGCCGAGGGAACGCTGCCAGCTCCTCGGGCTCTGGAGGATGCTGTTTCGGGCTTTCCTGGGCGCGGCTGGGACAGCCAAGGGGCAGCAGGGGATGTGGGAGAGGGGCTGCCCCGGCCTGGGCGGCTGCTCCCCAGCCCGGCCATGAGAAGGGGCCGCTGCCTGCGGGTCCCACTGCTGTTCCCGCAGCCTCCTGCCTTCCACCTTCTCTGAAAGACGCAGCCGCCAAAGCGGGATCGCTGCCAGCGCCAGGGGCGCCCTGGGGACACATTTTAGGGCATTTTTGTGCGATGTGCTGCCCTCTCCCACCTTCTCCCCCGAGCGGGCGGACTGGACCCTGCCCAGAGCCCGGGGAGCCGCAGCCGCGCCGGGGAGTGAAGCGTTCATCGGGAAAGGGAGAGAGGAAGGCAGCGATGACTCCGTGCGGGGCCACTGGGGCACGGCCGGGGGGGAACCAGTTCTTCACACCCAGGGAGAGGTTACCAGAGCAGGGAGAGCCTTCCAGCACCCTGCTGCCAGCAGCTGGAGAGACCCGGGAGCAAGAGAGCCCCTGCTCACTGCTTCCCCATCCTAATTCCACTGCCCTTTGTATCGCTTTGTTAAGGGATGCAGTTTGGTCCCCAAACGCCAGAGTGGGGTAGAGACTCTGCGCTCCCCAAAGGAGGAACCTGGTTCCCCATCGTTGCCCTGCCTTCCTCTGGGCATTGGGCCCTGCCTGCTCCCACCACAGGGCACCCAAAACCATGCCAGCATGTCAGTGCAGGATGGTGCTGCAGAAGGATCCTGTCCCAGGAACACCAGCCCCACTGATGCACAGCACGTGCCAAGGTGGCTTTTTGAAAGTTTTCTTTTTTTTTTTCTTTTTTTTTTTTTTTTTTTGCCACAGTAATTCTTTTATTCCATCAGCTACAGAAAATCAATGTGTCTTTTCAGTTAGAAGCCCTGGCTTGAACCTTTCAGTTCCTTAAATCATCTTTGCGTGATTTAAGGGCAGGCAAAATCCCTCTCTGGTGCAAGGTGTGTGATGCCTTCCCCAGAGAAGCCCCACCACAGAAAGACAACGTGATGACACAAGATGCAAGAGGGGCTGAGACCTCATCCCCTGCCCTTTCACCCCCCTGACCCCACTGGCCCCTCAGCCACCCCACAGAGCCCATCCTGCCCCAGTCCAGGACAGTGGCTCTGTCAGGATTGGCTTCTCCACCTTCCTCGCACCTCTTAGCACCAGTGGGGGGGATCAGTGCTGGCAGGACCCCCAGCTCCCAGCAACTGAAACCACACAACACCCTCTTAACTTGCAAACACATGAGCTTGGGGGGAAAACAAGCACAGCAAATGGGTGCTGGGAGGCCAGGTCCAGCCCCACTGCTGGGAGCAGGAGTACCCACATACTAATCCAGCCAGATGTTATTAAAGCCTTGATCAAATTAAACATAGTGAGCTTTTAAGTTTTAAGTTACCCAGACTAAATTCTTCAGAGAGAATCTGCTAATTGACAGGTTACTTTTTAAAAATTTTGGCAGCTTGCTGGGTTAGAACGTCACATGCCCAGCCAGCAGCTGCTGGTGGGATGCCTTCAGGGTCCATGTGTTTCCCTAACGCTTCATGGACTTGGCTGACACAGCAGGAGGACATGAAGAACCCCAGGAAGAATTCTTTTAAATCCTGCTCTGAAGGCTTTTCCCTCCTTCCCGCTTTCAGATTCATTTATTTAATTTCCCCCACTGAAATAAAGACTAATGTTGCCGAGTTGGAAAGCATAGCTCTTTTGTTTCTCCTTGCAAGGAAAGAAAATAGCCTTGCTCCCTTTTAATGCTCATGCATGGAAAAATCTCCTGGCAAAATCTCCATTTATCAAGCCAGATTGAAGGGCACACAACAGAGGAGCTCATTGCCCTGCCCCTCTTACCTTGTACCTCTGTTTGTGCTCAGAATTGCTGTGATTAAGAAGATTGCTTTTGCTTTTAGGTGTCATGGGACAGAAAATTTACAGCAAGGGGAAGCAAGGACAGGGGTGCAGCTTTACATGGAAATCAGAGCATTTCCTAACAATTAAGAGAGAGGCACCAAGTTTGAGGCACCTAGTGATTTCCAGCATTGATCTGGTGTGTGTTCCTTGTCACCAAGGGGCACTGGGAAACTGCTGGGGATGGAGGGCTCAGGCTGGGTCTCTGCAGGTGCAAACACATCATTCACCAGCTGATCTTACCACAGGGAGCTGCTCCACCACATCAGCAACACAACAGGAATGCCTTCCACCAACCTCAACACAATCATTTAAACAATTATTTATAGAATTAATAGAGAAGTCAAATAATCCAAATGAATGATAACATTTTAAAGTAATTATTTGCTACAAATGAACACAAATTATTTTAATACATAATGCATTAACTTCAGCAGAAGGGAAATTCATCCTAATTAGAGGTGTGCTGGGGCTGTGGCACATCATGAGGGCAATTGGCTCTGGGACCTCCCTGAAACCCTTTATTGGCTATAAATCCATATTTTCCCTCCCATATAAACTCCTCATAGCTTTTACTTTTCAGTAGCACACATCCATGATGAGCTTTTCCTTTTTGTCCATCAATTGCTCCATTTTGTTCCATTTAATTCCACGGAAGGTGCAGTAATGGAGGGACATCGATGGATGAGCCCAGCCATCAGGCTCATCTGCTCTAAAGTAATTTTTCCTTGCACAGAAAATCTGTAGTGAACAACAAGAGCATTTTAATGCCAGCCTCACTCTGCCAGCAGCCAGATTTGCCAAAAAGGGGGATGAGGCATCCACAACGGTCCCAATGGCATGCTGCTCCAGACAGCTCAGATGGGTGCTGCTCCAAGCTCTCCCAACCAAACCCCATCATTTGGCCAACCATGCCTCCAATCCATCATCAGGGCAGATATTTTGTGGGCACAATTCAGTTTCTTCCACCTGATTCAATCACTGCATAATTAAATTACCTTCTCTGGCACCTATTTATTTGTACCAAGAGCACACACTTTCCATCTTTTATTTTTATCCTTCCAGGCAGCTGATGTTGGACGATGCAATCAGTGGTGACAGAAAGGTTCTGTTTCGATTAATGAGAGAGCAAAGTTCTGGGGGGAGGAGAGACAGAAAAGCCAGGACGGAGGAGGACTTGTGATAATTCAGGGTGATTATGGCTAATTGCCCTGTTTTGCTGCCAGTTGCAGTTTCTGAGGCAGAACTATTGGGCTGTGAAGGTCTGGAGATGTCCTTTGGACAGGCACAGGGAGGGTGAAATGGCTGCCCAGTTTTCCATGGGACTCACTGCAGTCCCACTGCTGCTCATGGAGTCCTGCCAGGATGCTTGGGGCAGGGCAGGCAAAGGGACAGGGACATGGCCCTGACAGACCAAGCCAGCAGGATGGAGGAAGAAGCTTGGTTTGATGTAGAAGCTCCATAAGGAGCCAATTGCCAGTGGTGATCCTTGGTGCATTGCCATGGCAGCGCACGGACAGACTAACACCAAACCCAGCCATGGCTTCTGCCAGCACATTTTTCCATGGAGAAAGCCAGAAACTGCCTGCCTGCCCACAGCATCTTTCCTGCTCCCCTCCTTCCAACATGCCTGGCTCACTCCCTGAAGTGTGGTGGCTTGTATCCCTCATAAACCCCAATGCTGGCTGCACCCCTTCCTTTGATGGACATGTTGGTTCTAAATTCCAGTGACACCTAATGGCAAATGAGTTCAGCTAAATGTTTCCTTTAGCTGTGTCAATGCTGCTGCAGTGTAACCATCTGGCTTTGCCTCTGGAGCCTGGCTGGTGTGGCCATGTTTGCTCTCCTCTAATCCTCCCCTCTCACCCTCTGTTGGCCCCATCTCCATCACCCTGTTTCACTCAGTGTCTCATTGAAGACTGGGGCAGTGAAATGCCATCTTGATGGACTTCAGGAGGAGCAAGATTGCACCAAACAGTTTATATTTTTGTTAAACAAGGCACATTGACTGCTCCAGCTTACACAGATCACCATTATCCTGGAGCTACACAAGCCTGGAACACCTGGATTGTGGACTCCCTTGACTGCCTGTTTCGCTAGTGGATGTGTGTGACATCCCCACACTCACATTAGCCTATTTTTCAAGGCATATGATTTGCCTTTGGAAATTCCCAATCCTTAGGAAAACAAAATGAGAAGAGCCTTGGCTCCTTCCCAAAAAAAGCACTGGATGTATGAAATGTTCCTTGAGTGTTGTGAGTTTGCCTTGCCCTTGTGTGGCTTAAATGTTGCACTAGGATCATGGAAATGGAGAGAGAGGTTTTTACAATTACCAGTTTTGCCTGTTTCTTATTAAGTTTCACCATCTCCATCGCCTCTCTGTCCAGGTGGGATCCTGCTGGTTAGGGGCCAACATCCCACCTACCCTTGGGTTTTTCCACCAGCCGCTGCTCGCTGCTGTTTCCCCAGCACCACTGCTCAGGCAGGACTCAGGGCACAAGGGGGATCTATGAGAGCATTTTTGGCCATCCCTGGGGGGGCTGGCCTGTGCCAGATGGATCAGGTGATGAGGTAGATAATGGTGCTAGGGAAGAACATGGAAACAAGCAGGGTTCCCACTCCCAGGTGTTCATGTGCATTTGTGTATCTGTAGAAAAATGTCAACACTACTGAAAGCAGTGAGGGTAAGGAAGGACTCTTTTCCAGTAGAAATAAATTATTTATTTCTGGGACCTAAAATTCTACCCATGCCTCACACCCTGTGGCAGCCATAGGAAGAGACCTGCCAAAGTCATCTTTGTGGAGAACAGAAGTTGGAAGTAATGGGAAGCTTTTATCCGGAGCAAAACCTTTGTCATAAAACTTCAGAAAACAAATTTCTTTTCAATGGATCCCCTGGAGCCTAAAAAATAAGTATCTGGGGATTCATGGAGTAGTAAAAGTCTATAAAAGTCTTTGAAGCAAATGGGCTATTGAGGAATTATGTGTGGAAATGAATGGCTGGATTCCTCTGCAAATCCCTTCATGGAGATGCCCTGACATAATGAAGATGCAGCAGATGCATTAGTAGAAATCATCTTTTTAATAACTGCTATACCTTATGGTTTTCCTAAAGTGAGGGTTTACCTGATGAAAAATCCACTTAAACATTTTTTCTAGAAAGGAGGCTGTCATCACTCAGTGGGAAGGAGCCAACTTGGTTCTCCCTGGGGTGGAGGATGCTTTACCTGTCTGTGCAATACAGAGGAGCAGTGAAAGCCTTCCTTTCTCCTGGCAAGAGGTAGGAAAAGATGAACTTGGGTCCACAGCTAAATTTATGATAGCAAAAGGCAAAGGGAAAAAAGAAATTCATGGCAATACAATGGTTCCTGGCGAGGGCAATGGCAGACACATCACTCACAGAGCACCTGACAGACACAAAATGCACTGGACAAACTCCTTGCTGTACCACAGGCTGAACTTGTCCCATGGAGGTGCCTGTGGCTCCCCCAGGACCTCCAGCCCTCAGAGCAACATCAGCACCCTCCCCACCACGCCACCACACACCAACCCTGTGTCCATGAGGTCCCCACGTGTGGCCCTTGTGCAGCTTTGCCACAGCGTTCGCCCACCCTGCAGGGAGTTTCCCAGACCCCCCAAAAAACCTGAGCTGAGTTAGTTTTACAGAAGTGCTGGGTTCTCTGTGGAAACAGAGCTCCCTGCTCTAATTATTATCGATTCTCTTTTTTCCAAGGAAATGCTGGGCCTCTCCACCCCCACCCCCCCCCCCCCGCCACCGCTGACTCCAGCGATCTCGCAGCGATTTTGGCTGAGCAAGCGTTTCTCTTCCAAATCTAAATATTTATGCTGCAGCTGTGTAAACAGTCCAGACTCAAATGGGGGGAATTTTTATGTCACAGAATTGCAGTGAGGGATCAAGACTGACCCATCATGTGGGTCTGACACCTTCTTATGCTGTTTATTGCACGTTGTTGCTGATGGGCTCAGCCCCCTTACCTCCCTTCTCCAGGTGCTTTACTCTGATTATTTATGTGGTGAATCCAGATGGATAGGAATTAGATGGTTGTTACTTTATGTTGTGTTGTCTATCCAGATGCCAAATGCACATCTGCTTGAATGCAGCAGTTTAAAATCATATGACATTACAAAGGAAAAAAACCCCACCACCAGGCTTTGCTAAAACTTGATGTCCATAACAGAGAAAAGTTACACAGTTATTCTTTAGTGTACATCCAGAGAATATGGTACTGATCAAGGCATGGCCCTCCACAGACTCTTCTCATGGAGAAATTATTTACTCAGCAGGGAACAAGCAGGAGTTTTGTGTACAAGAGCTGACCTGGAGGTTACACCATCCATAACTTGCTGCTCCAAAGCCAGGTGGGAGTGGGCACATGCCTGATAAGGCATGGATGTAATTGCAGCCCCCCTCCTCGATTTTGGCCGGGGTCTGCCTGTGCAGCAAATATGAGGTTTAGCTGTGTCCATGTGCAGTGTCCCTGTGGAGTCACTCACAGCTCTGACCAGCTGCCTGCAGACACCACTGATGCTGGGAGGCAGCCTGAGGAGATGAGAATTGCACAGGGTGAGCAGCCTCAGTTAAATACAGTTCCAAATAGATAAAACTAATAACTTTTTTCCTCTGGTCATAGCAGGAAAGGATGCAGCTTGCTTTCAGGCCCCTTCTCATGGGGTACAAGCAAAGCATCCCTAAACCTGCTTCAGTCCATTGTGGAGACACCAGAGGGTCACCAGGGAGGCAGCAGGGAAGGACCTCCAGGACCACATCCCAAACCCTCAGAGCAATGCTGTGCCTCCTGGGGCAAGTGCCTGCACAGCAGGGGCTCCAGGATACCTGACTTGGACAGCTGAGCAGGGAGGGGGATGCAAACACCCAGCAATGGAGTTTTCTAAATAACCACCTCATTCCCAGGTGGCAGTGTTCCTGCTGGCACCTTGCTTAGGCAAGGAATCAATTCCCCTATCCCGCTGTTTGGTGGCATGTCCAGGAGGCATGGCCAGGGGACACATGGCTCAGGACCCTGGGCTCACTGGGGCCATGTGAGTGCTGCCCTCCTGCTGTGGGGGTGACCCCACCAACCCCTGCAGGAGCTGCCCCAAGAGCAGGGGGCTCAGACTCAAGGCCTCAAAAGCAGTTTCTGCTCAGGTTTTGGTGATTTGAAGCCTCAGTCATACTGAGCAGTTCTTTGGCATACTCCAGCACCAGTCCCACACACGAGCTCAAGCCTTTTGACAAATTTCAAAATGAGACTCATGCTCCCAGTACTGGGCAGGAACAGAGCTCACATTTCAAGCTGGGGAGAGTTTGTCTGACACAATTAATATTAGGCAAACAATTTTTAATAGGGGAACATTTCCAGAAATACAGGATTTTTCTTTTCAGGCGCATAAGAAAAAACAGTGAGTGGGGGCTCAATTTCCTCCTGGTTCTCACCAGGGAGGTTACCACAGTTTGCAAAGTGCTGCTGGGGGAAGAAGGACTGAAACCAACTCCTTATGCTCTGCCACTTAATTAATTTTAGACACTTTACAGCAAAACATAATTTGGCCCAACTCCTACCAATGGGAAGACAGAGTGGTGAAAATGCCTGCCTCACCCAGCTCTGTTGCACACCCCAAACATGCTGCAGCTAGACATGGAAATTCTCCACCTGAATATTAAACAAGGAATGGAAGGTAATTCAAGCTTCCTAAAATTAAGGGTCTAAATCCAATTACATTTACAAGCTCTGTAATTAAATAATAAACCAAAATATTATGGTTTGCACTCTAAATGTGAATTCAAGAGCATATGTCTAAGATTACATTACAGCCCCTTATTTGTTTAGCCTGCTGCAGTCTCTGCTTGCAGGGAGGAAAAAATTGCACAGAGAGGAAAAAATTAAATCCCTGAGTCCCAGAGCCACAGCAGGTCCCTTCTGCTTTAGGTTGGGCAGGTTCAGTCAGGCTTTTCCTTCCAGAGCTGTCCATGTGCCTGTGGCAGCACATCTTTCTTCCTAGTGCCTGACCCCACCCCATGTCCTTCCTGCTCCTGCTGTAACCCTGTGCCAGAGCCTGTCCCCAGTGGGTGACCTGTCCCTGAGGTGACGCTGCTCTCTCTGCCCATCACAGGCTCTCGTGGGCCAAAACAAGGCACAGCCCTATGTGCTTGTCCCCACTCTGTGCCCTGTGCTGGCAGCAGCTCCTCTCTGCAGGGACATCCTGGGGCTCTGCCTCTCTGGCCATCTCTGCCCACCCTGCTTTTGAGGACAGGGACAGTGGCACAGCCACCACTTGTCTGCTCTTTTATTTGCAGTCTTGGCAAAGAAATGAAGGGAGCAGGAAGGGAAATAAAGCAGCAAGTGATGCTCAGCTGCTGTGCTTCACATTTCCCATGGTGACACCAACAAATCACAGCCTCTGTGCAGCACAGGCACTTCTGGGAAGAGAGAGGGGTTTGGGGAGCTTGCTCTGATGCAGAGGATTTTTAAATGGACTATTTCCTTTCTTTCCTCTTGGGGTGTCCTCTGTCTGCTCAGTACAAGCCATAGCTCCCTGCTGATATTGCCAAGAGTTCCAGCAGCCACTAAACAAGAGTTTGCAGCAGGGCCAGTGTGCAGAGGGCTTTGGGAACCTTCTCAGCTTTCTCTCTCTCTCTGGATTTTTCATTGAGGTGCACAGAGAGAAAGAAAGAGAAAACCATTTCTATTTCTGCTCCTTGTTTTTCTCATGTGGAATGAGCTTGGAGAATTGTTTACGTGGGGTGATTGCTTGATTGGATTCTGGTGAGGATTGTTTGGGCCTGATGGCCAATCCAATCCACCTGTGTCTGGACTCTCCGAACAGGGTCACAAGTTGTAAGTAGTTAGATATGATAGAGAAAGTAGGTATGTAGTGTTAGTATCTTCCTTTATATAGTATATTAATGTATATAGCATAGTTATAATAAAGAAATCATTCAGCCTTCTGAACTGATGTTGGACATCATAATTTCTTCCAATTGGGTTCACCTGCATTTTACAATACTCAGCCTCTTGCCCAGCATCTCACTGTCATCTGTTGCATTATAAATATTTAAAGGTGTTGTGCATGTGCATGGCCTGCTGCAGGCAGCACAGCAGGGAGGAAGCACCAGTTCACCCCAGTGCCAAGTTGGGACCAGTGGCACAGCTGTGTCTCATCATGTCCAGCAGTGGCTGTCACCCACCCACCTGGTTCCCTCCTCTCCACTCCCAATTGAAAGGTAATGTACCCAAAACCCTTATGTCCTCATGTGAGGGTCAGCTAAACTCATCTGTGACTCCTTCCCCTTTTTATTTCCTCTTTTACCCCACTGTGCTGCTGCAGCAGAATCAGCAGCTGCCACTTAGAGCCTCTCCATTTCCCTGCCTGTTTTAAGAGATCCAGGCGCCTTTAAATCCACATACATCAATTATTTCTGCCAAGTCTCCATCCCGTACAAAGGCACTCTGAGCAATGTAAATGGCACAAATAAAGTGTTTGATATTTAATGATCCCTTGCTGCATGGGGAGGGAGTGCTCTTGAACAGGAGGCGCTTTCTCAAGCCGGTGCAATGCAGAAGGACCCCTGTCTCTCGTGACTAATTGAGCCCTAATGGTTTTCCTTTATCATCCAAAATGAAAACAAAGGATTTAAAGGATGTTTTATTGTGGTACTGTGGGTCTTTCTATTCATTTGTTATTCCCCATATTAAAAGCTGTGCTTTGGCTTGTCCTTCTGAGCCCTCTTCTCCCCGATGTTGCTGCTGCTCTTGAAGTTCTGTCGCTTTTCCTCTGAGGACTGGAAAACAAACACAGCATGTCTGCTGCTCTTGCAGCCTCTGCCAGGAATGAAGGTGCCCAAACTGTCCCCATTAGCCACACTGTCCTTCAAAAGCTTGTGGATTTGGGTATTTCAAACAGCAGGGCATGAATTCTCAGGGCCACACATGCACCAGGAGGGAGGTGTGGGAGCATGGCTGACCCAAACACAGGGGGAGAGCTCCCGCGCAGCTTTCATGGGGTTGATGGAAACAGCAGAAAGGACCAAGGCAGAGCAAATCTTAAAGAAATGATGCTTCATTCCTTACAGCCAGGGGCAATTGTTTGGGATGAGCTGCTAGCTTGCCCTGCCTCCCTGGAAGAAAAGCCTGCTGGCCCCCTCCCTCACACACTTGTGCACCAACTGCAGGATGTATATTGAACAGGGAGAAGAAAGGGAAGGCTTGTTTTTGCCAGGAAAACACCCAGGGTGTGCATCACACACGCCTGCCTCTGTGCTGAGCCCAGAGTTCAAGCACAGGCACTGATGTAAAGGAAAGACATCAGGACAAGAGCAGGACTGAAGGGAATCTTGCAGCAGACTCATTCTGCAAATGGCAATAGCTCAAACCACTGCACAGCTCTTTCTGGACATTAGATGTAATTAAGGCTGGGCTATAAGTGCCATCTCCGCCCCACGACACATTTCCAAATTGCTGCTCCTCTGCAAAGCCACCTCCAGAGCTGTCCTTGGGATGTCAGCACTGGGGTTAATTGGAATCAACAGGAAAATTGGCCTCTGGAAGGAGAAGCAGGGATGCTGGCTGTGTGTGAGTGGTGGAACACAGCCATACTGCTGCCAGGGCCCCAGTGTCCCCCAAAGGGTAGCAGTGGGTGCTGCCCCCCATGAGATGGGTGCCTTCATGCCCAGCCCAACATTCACTCCAGATGCCTTTGCCCCAGATCCAGATGCAGCCAGACACCAGCATGGGAACCCCACAGGCCCACGCAGCCCACACTGTTCCCCTGTGCCTGTGGGCGGGGTGAGGGTGGATTTGGTTCTTCCAGCTGCCAGCCCTCCAGCTCTGGCACTGACACTGAGCTCAGTGCCGGGATGCTGGCAGGATCTCAGTGGGAAGAAAAGCCACCTCCCATCTCCCTCACCCTCGAGTAATGCATCAGCTCCATTGCAGGGTTGCAGAATCCTGTCATTTTTCTAAGTAGTCCTCATCCCCTCCAATGCCATTAATCACACTATTTCAATTAACAGACCTGAACCATTGAACAGACCTGTCCTGCACTAATGTGTTATTAATTGGGTCAGGTTGGATGGCAGCAATATCGAGTGCCAGGAGGCTCTGAGCTTTCATCTTCTAGTTTGGACTGGTTTCATTTATCTAATCACCTCCCCAGTGCCACAGGGGCCCTTTCACTTTTTCCCTCTCCACCCACCTTAAAGGTACTCAGATACACTTTCTGCATTGTCTGGTATCAACTACATACTGAAGAGAGTCATATCTAATTCACAGTACTCTCCCAAGAAAAATCAATGATTGTTTACATTACTATCCTACAATCTCTATTTTGAAGTAATTCATGGCAGAGCCAGCACTATTAATTTTATTAAGCCATTAATAGTGGGCAGATATTATTCTGCTCCATTGATCCTAAGTTGATGCAATTACCACTTACAAATCTTGCACCGTGTGGCTGAAAATTTCAATTCTGTGTGCAAGCTGAAGCTATACATTTAAAAACGTGCCAAAGCTAGATGAGATGCTGGTGGTGGAAACTGGGGAAAGCTGATTCAAAACAAATAAGGAACTGCCCAAATTTTGTAACTTCTTTTAAAGCTGAGGTACAGAAAACAGCCTAGAACTCAGCCATTCCCAAATGCCCCATGTCAAAGGGAGAGACAGACACTCTCCTCACACCTCCTGGGACCTAAGGTTCAGAGATAAGTCATCATCATGGATTATCAGTTAACTGAAACATCCTCTCATGTGAATGGCAAGTTTTACAGGTGAAACTATCTATCTATCTATCTAACTAGCTCTATCTGCAAAGAAAACATGTCAAAAGCCAGGACAGGCCCACGTCCATCTGAGTGTGCACTGCACTCTGTTTGCAGAGGATGAGTATCCCTCAGAGTTCTCAGATCTTATTTTCCTCTTCTCTATGTAAAAAAAAAAAATAATAGCAGAGCAGCATAGGGAAATGGAGAGAGACAAAAAGGTGCAAATCACCCAGGTCTCAAACATCCCCAGGAAATCCAACAGCACAGAGTGACCATCTAATCATGAGAGATGTGAGGGATCCTGCATCTAGGAAGATAAAGAGATTCCCCAGTGGTGATGCCCACCCTGTTGTGGAGATGCCATGTGGGCGCCCAGTGTGGCTCACAAGGCACAAACCCTCCTTTTAGCCATGAGAAATTAAAAACTGCAGTTTAAATCAGAAGTGAGGGCTCACCCTTAAGCAGCTTGGAAAAAGATTCACTCAACCACATCCTTTCTATCATGGGCAGAAATTCCCTTTGTGTATTTGTGAGTCAATAAATACCTGCCGCTCAAGGAATGGGATAAAAGAGAAAAAGGAAAGACACTCCCTGTCCCAGGATCCCGCACTCTAAATAGATGATGATGGATGGATGGATGGATGGATGGATGGATGGATGGATGGATGGATGGATGGATGGAAATAGTGGACAAGGGTGAACCAAGGAGGAGGCAGGAGCCATCCTGTCAGCCTGCAGTGCCAGCAGCCTCATTGTCAATGATAGTCAAAGGATTTGGAGGAAAACCATCAAATCTGCTGAGAGCCTCAGCAATGCAAAGAGGAGGGAATTGAGGCTCCAGGAGGCCTGGCTAATTGGGACCAGCAGCCTTTGGAGTACGTACTACTGGAGAGGGACCTTCCTTCCAGAGCTTCAGCCTGGACTAATTTTGAAGTGACAAACACATTTGTGTTTGGGATATACAGTTTGACTTGTGTGCTCTCTCTCAGTCAAATGTATTTTAAAACACCTTGAAACAACATATGAACTGTTCAGTGAAAACTAGGGACCTGAGGTTGTCAAACTTGTAGAAGTTCATAGCAGCATTAGACAGTGTAAATCACCTGGATTTGGAGAGTGACAGACACCAAGTTACATCAGCTGAGACTCTGGCCCAGAATCCACCCAGAGTAACATGGAAAGGTATCATAAAACTGCTGATTTCTGGGTCTGGTTAATGCTCTGGAGAGAGCAACTGATTTATAGGACTGACTTCAGTCAGTTAAAATGATTGTTCCACATTATAAACCAGCAGCCTTGTCTCCCATGCAAAGCAAATAAATGAAGAAATAAATTCTCTCCACAGCTTAAACATGGGAGGGTCCTGCATGGTCCTGCAGGAGCGTGTGTGCCAAGGGCTCAGTGGGCTGGGATGCAGGAGCAGGATCCATGCCATTCAGCTGGGATGCTCCTTGCTGCCCTTCTCCTGGTGCCAGCTCCAAGCAGACCCAGACAGTGAGATTCTCTGTGGATGGCAGCAGTGGAGCATCCCTGAACCTGGCTGGTCCCCTTGGCCAGGGTTAAGTGGGACACCAGCTTCCCCTCAGAGGGGTCCCTGGGGGACATAGGAGCAGGCACAGCAACCTCCCAAACCCAGTGTTTCTTACCCTGGTCACGAACAAAGCTGTTTGCAAGGTGGTGCTGAAATAGTTCAGATTCATGAGCAATTTTTTGCTATTGAAAGGAGTTATTTTTAGCATTTCCCATCTCTTGTACTCTTTAAACCATTTAAACCATACTTTTCTGGGGATTTTTAACCCTTTTGGAGAGTGGAAGACTGGGCTTAAAGCTTCCCTTTCCTGCAGGGACTGGGCTGTGAGCAGCAGGAGAGCAGGATCTGTTTGCTAGAGAGGTGTTGGGAGCACAGAGCACAGGCCAAACCTGCAAACAGCTCCCTCCAGGCAGACCAGATGCACATTAGCCTGAGTGCCTTTCCCAGTGCTTAACACCCTTCACCAGGGACTAAGTTCAAAGCAAATCCATCCCCTGCTTCTCCATGCAGACAGCTCGAAGTCCCTCGGAAACTGATAGAGTTTGGCTCATCAGCGTATCAGGATCTGTTTTATTTTATCTGTCTGCACAAGCCTGCATGCAGGGATAGATCAGATTAACATGACTGATGAAAAACATCCTCCTTTTTATCCCCTTTGACAGCAGCAACCCTTTATCAACAGTCTGAAGACAAAGTTTTCTCAGCCAAAAGTTTTCTGCCCTGAAGGTTTGTTGTTGTTTTTTTTCCAGCAGAAGTTTATTTTTGCTTCAAGAAAAATCAAAACATTTTGATGGAAGATTTTTCATCCATCCTTATGCATTAGATGTGGTGGCAGACAGGCTTGGCACATCAACATCTGCTCCTTCTCACTGGATTGAATTTAATATCTGGTGAAGGAGCACTAACCCTCCCTCAGAGCTCAGCAAGACAGTTGGAGAGAAGAAAACAGCCTCTCTTCTGAGGGTTTCCAACCACTTTTCCGCAGTGACCCTCTCACAATTTTATCCCCCTTTATTTAGCTAATTTCATAATGCCCTCCAGTGGGATTTTGGGGAGGACAATGTTATAAATTGCAGACCAGTGAATCTGCCACTCACTGCTGCTAATACACTGCATTTATCCTCACTGCCACAGAGGCTGTGGCAGCAAAAGGAGAGAAGAAAAATAATTACTTTTTGCTCAGCTTCTCACCAAATCCTCCCATCAGTCCTCTCATGTCTTTCTTGGCTGCCTCAGTGATTTGCTGTGCTCTGCAGTGCCCAGCTGGGTTCAGTGGTGCTGGTGTAATGGAGTGTGAGGATGGGGAAGCAGTTGGGCACCACGGGTACTGGGAGCCCCTCAGTGCCCAGCACAGCCTGGGCTGTCCAGATTGTGTGCACCAAGTCCCAAAAAACTGATATGTGAATGCCATTAGGAACTCCCAATCAAGACGTGGAGTTATTTCAGCCAGGAAGTCTTAACCCAAAAGCATCCCCAGTGAGGAGTGAGGGAGAAGAGAAGGGGTTTTCTCCAGAGGTGTTTTTAAACATTTCTCAGAAGTTACAGATGTTGAAGAGCCCAAGAGTCCTCCCAGAGAGGACTCAAACTCCACATTCCCATTCAGCAGTGTGGGTCAGCCAGTTGTTGAGCTAAAAGCAAAGATACTGAGTCATAAAATTAACTTAAAATTAACCCAATTTGCTGGTTGGGGCTGAGGTTCCCCAAAACATCAGCATCTTTGTGAGACCTGAAATTAGATGGGATATCAAAAGCCCTTACCTGGTGCATGTATTAAATTGAAGACAAATATTTTGACCAGCACCTAATGGGCCATCTTTCTGGTTTTCTTCAAGACCTGCAAGATCAAATGAAAGACAAACAGCAAGGGCCATTTTCTTCAGAGGAGTTGGTGGATGTGGGGGACCACTGGTGATGCAAAGTATCCCACTGAACTGTCCTGGCACTGCTATTGCTGGGGTGTCATGCACTGAAACCAACGTGCCATGTGAGAAATTTGATGCACTTCACACTGAAGTTGATGCATCACCTTTGGAATCAAATTTATCATCTCTTCCGTCACACTCCATATACTGGATCAGAGTCACCACCTACTGAATTAAAAACTGCACCTGCAGTTCACATCACACCATAAATCAGCCCAAAATGGAATTAAGTGCATTGTATGCTAAGAACTCATCCATCATGCCATAAATTAAACATGGAACAAGCCTCTTAGGCTGGATGTGCCCAGATATAAACTGCAGAGTCCACTGAGAAAAACATGACACCACTGAAGTCACTGAGGGCTTGGTCATTAATTTCAGTTAACTTTTTAATCTACTGCTCTGTACCAGATCTGTCTCTGCCCTGCACCAACCTGAACCTCAAGTACCCAGAAACTTCTTCTGTCAGTGGTTCTCCTGTTGAGCCATGCACATACCCCACTTGGAGGTTTAGGCAGGAGCCTGGAGGAATGCTCCTGCATGGGGAAAAGGCAGCAAGGGCTGAGAGGGCTGTGCAGCCCTTGCTGGCAGCCAGCACACACTGTGGGACACACACAGCACCTCTTGTCTTCAAAGGACCTGTTCCAATGAATGGCCAGGCTCAAAGCCCTTGTTGATGGAGGGGAGTGTCCTTCTCCTAAGCTGTCGGCAGAATTGCACAGGGCTGGGCCTGGCTACTGGGGCTGATGGATGCCTGACACACCCTTTGCAGTCTTTGGACTTCAAAGCAATAGGAGGGGGGAAAAAAAAAAAAGACTAAAACAGTCTCAGGAATACATATTTTGTCAGAGCATCCCAGGCAGTTCAGCCCTTGGCAGGTGTTGTTAGTCCTGTGTGACAAATGGGAACAGGAGCACAGAGTGGATGGGTACCAGCTGCTAAAGGCCAAAGCTGGAGACTGGGGCAAAGATAAGACTTCAAAAATTCTTATCTAAAACCAGGATACTATTTTCTCCTTTTTGTTATCTGTGTTAATTTTTGCTTTTCTGACAGCACTCTCGCAGTGCAGAAGCCCCCTGTGCCCTTCCAGTTCCTCAGGGAAAGGTGGAACAAACTTCCAGCTGAAGCACAATGCAGTCAGAGACATCCTTGGGTCCAAACCACAGTCTTTCCTCTTATTTTCATATTCATCTGGTCCTCTCAAAATCTGCTCAGGAGCAATTAAAGCCTGTCAGCTAGAAGCTGATGCAACTTCTATTTAATTAGCCCAGCAGCCAATAAAGATCTCATTCATCAAAATCTCATGGAAGGTATGGCTGTTGTGGGGGGGGAGGGGGAAGATTTGTCACTTCTTCCCTAGACCCAGATGGCAGTGGAGCATCGATCAGTGATCCGATCATGCACGGACTCCTGTGCAATCTGAGCAGACCAAGCAGCTGGCACACATCTGTCCAGAAAGCAGCAATGGCTGAAAACTGTGCAGGACTGTCCCAGGTGCCGTGGTGGCAAATCCTTCTGGAAGGTCAGTCTTCAGTTCATGACTAACCTGGGCAGTAAGTGGCCCTGGTGGGATGAGCAGCTTTGAAGGGCTTTTCTTCTTATGACCCATTTGGCTGCCCTACCCAGCAGCAGGAAATGGCAGAGGTGTGTAAGGAAGGCTGAACACCAGCAGGATGAATTCACAGAAGGATGAAAAAACATGGAGTCTCCCCAGAACTGTTGCCTTTGCCCTGAGAGGGGTTTAAGAGTTCCTCTCACTGTGCTGCCACTCTGAACCTAAACACATTAGGGATGGTAAAGCAGAAGAGAAATCAGTACCCACAGTAATGGATCACAGCAAAGTTTTGGGGAGCTCAGCATGTCAGAGAAAGACTTTAGGGTGACATCCTTTTGGCCTGAAAGCTTCTCCTTAAATTGGCTGTCAGGGTGGGTATCAAATATTTACCTGACCTTCTTCTGCAGGGTTGAGATTTTCCCAGAGACTGTGCAAGGTGGCCAGGAGGATGGGGGGAGCATAAATCTGTACCTGCAAGGTCACTGTGCTGGCTTTGTGTCATGAACAGGGGGGTTTCACCAGCTCAGACCTGCAGGAGCAGATCCTTGTGGGAATGACTTGCCAACACTCTTTGCAGCCTCACCATCACAATTCACTGAACTGAAAAAAAGTAAATCAGCTATCACAGGATAGTTCATACTTTACAAATACGAGTGATGGTATCTTTATAATTAATGATTATGAGAAAGTAGCTTAATAGTTTGTTTCCTTGTGAGTGGCTTGATTTGTAATACATGGCAATTGGCATAAGCAAAGCAGGTAATTGGAGCCAGTTTACCCTTGGTGTGTCCAGCTGGTAGCTGTGCTTCACAGACTTTCCTCAGAGCCTTAACCCCTGGGCAGAAAAAGGCTGCAGATGTAACCTCAGTGACAGTCATATTTCCAAACTGGGGGGTGTTTGGGGGTGGAATGATGGGCAGTTTCTTGCTGCTGCTCCACACATTTTACAAGTTGCTGTTGTCAGTGAATCTTCCCTGGCATTTGCAAGGAAAATGCCTGTGCTCAGCTCAGGGCCTTGAGCCACCCATCTCCTCAGGAGTTATTAACAGGAACATCATAGCTGGCACATTACTGTGATTGATGCTGTATCAATCAACTGGAAAAGTGTTAAGCAAGCCTTAAAAAGAAGTGAGATGAAGGCTTAAATACCAGGCTAAGATGTCCATATTATGGGATTATTCCAGGATTGAAAACACATGTGCAGAGATGCTGACATCCTCAGTTGTGCCCCTGTCCCTGACCCTGCTGCTCCATGCTGGCCAAACTGGTTCCACGGGAAGTCAGTAATGAGTGCTTGCATTGCAAATGACCGTATGCACTGTATGCTTATAAAAAAAAATAGAATAAGAAATACTCTCTATTAACACATTATTTCTAGCCAAGCATGTTTTTATTTGGTTTCATCAAGTCTGATTTGATTTGGTTTATCTTTGTTTAAGATTGATGTGATAAACTACACTCAAGCTTGCCAAGTCATTTTTGCTAGTGTGACATTTGGTATTTCAGAACTCAGGTGGGAGGCCTCCTCTTTTAAGCAGAGTCTCAGATTTTCTTGCATTAAAACAAAAAAAATTTGTGGCCGGGTCAGTTGTGGAGAAATTTAAGTGTGGCATTCAATTTGTCATACCCAAAAGGCAAAAAACCAAACACCTTCCACAAGAACAAAAACAACAACAAAACAACAAACAAACAACAACAAAAACTAAGCCAAAAAAAAAAAAAAAAAGGCAAAACGCCAAACAAAACAAAACTAACCCTCAAATGTGTTATCTTTTAATCATCTGTGATTTTCAAACACTATGCCCTTGGGGAACCCAACTCACAGATTTTGTGCCAACAATGAGTGATTTTTCTTAAGAACAAATTCACTTCTCATCTCCAAAGCCAGGCCCACACACCAGTGAATTCCTGTATTGTGCATGCAAAGCCCAAGATCAGAAACCACAGGGCAGGGATGGCCCAGTGCCCAGGACGTGCTCTGAAGGGGGTGCTTCACACATTCTTTCAGTCTCTATTCCAGTGCTGTGCTTTCTCCCAGAAGATGCCCCTGATTCCCCTGGGGAAGCATCAGGCTTTCCCAGGGGGTGTAGTACCTTCCTTGCTTCACCTGCAGCCATCCACAGCAGCAGCAACCTTCCCAGGCAGATGTTGGCCATCCCCCCTTTCTATGCCCTTCACCCCGGGCTCGGACCTGGAGCAGGTGGAGAAGAAGCTGCTGCAAAGCAGGGATGTATTTTATCACTCCCAGGACCTGGGCTCAATGTTTCCATGTGCTGCCTCCAGTGCTTTACAGAGAACCAAATCCAGCTTGTCCTTCTGGATCTCTCTTTTCCATGGAGGGTCAAGGTGGTCTCTTTGCTCCCCTGCTTGTGCTCAGAAAGGATTTTAAAACATTTACAGCCTGACTAGACCCAGCAAGCTAAGGGCTGGCAGAATAAAAATACTGCTTTTGTCAGCCCTTCATGTTAAGTGTCTATATTTAAAATTACTACATAAACTAAAAAATTATTAACAGGTCTAAGCACTTTACCAGGCAAATCCAATTTCTTCTTCGGAGAACTGGATGGAATAAAGCTAAAAAATTTGCTTTTAGGATGAGATTTAATTCAAAGTGTCAGTGTTAGTTCTCCTACTCTACTTGTAGGTTTAGAGAATAAACCTGTTTGCTAGCAAACAATCATCTTAAACAAGATTGTCATTAATCCCGAATTCAGCTGTCAAAAGGACTGAGACTGCAAACTAAGAAGGAACAAGGAAAACCTGGTAATTTGTTTGTTAAATATTTGTAAACTGTCATGTCAGTAATGGATAATAAGAAAATTTTGAGCCTCCAGACCTGATGCATAACACAGAGCTTTGCTGTATTGCACCTAAACTATTATCAATAGCACATTTATTATAATAATAGATGAAAAACAAGCTTCCTGGCTGAAAAACAAGATCAATTTGAGCTCAAGCTATTTGGACATGTTCTAAATGTTGTAATTAAAAGGCAGCATGAATGTTCCTTAAAAAAAAAAAAAAACTGAGAAAAATAGCCTTGCTGCAATTACATATGCCATCCAGCCCTGACTCAATAGCCTGACCCTGAGGGGAAAAAAAAAAAAAGAACAGGCAAAATTGTATTGGTGTCCAGTCAGACATCGCTCATCTCCAGGGCTTGCTGCAGAGCCTACGCTAACATGACTTTTCCTGTTGGGTCAGGACCCAGCCCAGCCTTGAAGATTTGATGCAGGGAGTCAGCCCTGGTTGCACCGAGCTCCCTGTGCTGGTCAGGATGTGATCACAGTCCAGCAAAGAAACCCAGCTGAGCTCAATCTTGCTGCAAAAGCAACTGCAGTTTATGGTGGGAAAAAAAAAAAACAAAACAAGCAACCATAAAAAGAGATAAAGAAGCCAGCTGTGTGGAAGGTTTCAGTCCTGGACCAAGTGCCTTGGGGACAGAAATGGTTGGAGTGGATTTCTCCCCAGCACCCTCCCGCAGTGTTACAGCACACATCAAAGCGGGAGTCGCACCTCCTGCAGCAATTAGAGACCCGCAGACACTTCCCAGGAGCTGCCTGTGCCCTGGAGAATTGGACTCTTCTTTTGTTCTGATAAAGAAGTGACTAGTGAGGTACAGCAATCTCCTGGTAGCTCTCTATATAATTGTGTTCTCTCGTGTCTTTTAATCATAAGTCCCGCGAGGCTCATAATACCACACGTGCACTCCAAATGGGCCCATCAGCTCGGTTTATCAAAGGGACTTAATTTAATCCTAGTCTTTGATGGAGACAGGAGCGGTCAAAGTCCACCCTAATGATTTTCTAAGTTTACTTATCTTGCAGATTTGGGGCATGAAGGGCACTTGGACTCCAAGTACAGCATTGTTAATGGGAAGCCATGAGGAGGAAGATAAAATTGGCAAGAGCTTGACAGTCTGGATCAAGAGAAATCACAGCAGAAACCTGGAAAAAGAGTGGAGACTGAAAAGGCAAAATAAATCCCATGATTGGTGTCACCACAAGCAACAACATGAGACTGGTAAAATAAATTGCTGGAGGCAATATTTACCTCTGAGTGCATATCACAGCTGTGAGAGACCCATCAAGGAGAGGCCAAGAGCAGAGAAATCCAAGCTAGGAATTACAGAGCCAGAGGAAAGCAGGCACAAAGTGCTGTGAATGGTGGAGCTGCTCTGACCTGGCAGCATCCCCTCCCAGACAGAGCAGGATGCAGTAAGCATGAAAAACACACCTTTGCATGAAAAAGTGCCTGCTCTTCCCTAAGCTTTAAAGAAGCTCAAATCTTTCAGAGTTGAGCATCTTTTAAAACCACTGGGATGACTTCTCTGCTCATTTTCAGCCCAACAGGTCAGTGGACCCCAGGAGGTGTAATACAGTGACACCAGCTAAAAAATGCTGAGCAAACTGAAGTAAAAACTCAAAGAAAGAAACCAAAATCCCTGGCTTCAAGGGATGCTGAACAAAGAACATTAGGACCAAAGACATCACAGATAAGGGTTTAATGGAAAAGCTAAAAGCCCAGCCTTCTCCTGAGAGAGTTGACAGGACAAGACTGGAGCAGTGTTTCACTCCCGAGCTGCAAGTGATGGATGTGAACACAGTGGGGGGAAAAAAAAGAATTAAAAAAAAAATGTTGCTAGACAAAACCCAGCTGGTTCTGAAGCTCTCAATGGCCTTTAATAGTTTTCAGCTCAAATGGAAGAGGGAACTCGGAGCCTGCATTACAGAAGCAAGGAGTGCTGTGGGCTGTGAGAAATGGAGCACAAGCCCTTTGGTTACAAGCAGCACATGCAAAAGGATGGTATAAGGAAGGAACAAAGAAATCCTCCAGTAGGGATGTAAAGGACTGTGCTGGCACCACTAGTGCAGAGGGATTCTTCATGGCACTATCAAAGTTTTGGTGGAAGATGGATAAAACATCTACCTGCAAACAGCCAAGGCCATTTATTTATTTTATACAGAGAGTGCAGGTGGTTCAGGACAACCTTTGGGGAGAAAATGTAAAGAAAAACAGTGCTATTAGCTCCGAAAGTAAATCCACAACCAGCAGACAGCAGAGGGTAAAGTGCAAACATTACCCAGGCTGGCTAACTCCACAAAAGGACTGACTGGTTAAAAACATGTCAAATCCTTGGTCTCATCAGGGAGGTGCTCTTTGGAGAGGTGGAGGACCTGAATCTGAGGAGAGCTTCCAGGAAGGTGCTTGTGGGTGGGCAGAGTGGGAAAGCCCAAACGTCCCCTTGCTCCAAGTGGTGAGCTGGGAGACTGCACAGCTCCTTGGCCATCCCTGAAATAACAGGGCGCTGATGATGCTGGCTGTGGTGAGAAAGGAGCAGTGCAAATTAAATAGACTCTATGGAAAGAGGGAACTGTCTTCTCTTTGCTCTGCAGATTTTGGGTTGTATAAAGTGTCAGGAAGCAAAGCTGGCACTGGCAGCCCATGACTGGCACACAGATGTGCTGGCCAGTGCTGGACCTGGGAGCTGCAGCCCCCAAGAGGCATCAGAGCATTCACTGAGCTCAGGGCACAGCAGGAGCTGGACTGCATGTGGGGAGCCACTGTGACTGACAGCAGTTTGTCTTTTTGAAAGACAGCAGCTCCTGGTGCCTGGTGGATTCCTGCTGGCCTGTCACACCTCTAACTTGGGCAGGAAAAATCCATATTGGCAACTTTGAGAGGTTTCTTTCTTCGGTGAGGACAGCATGAAGGCTGCTTGGGAAGTGTTTTGATGCACAGGTTAAACAGTGAAAGAGCCTGAACAAAGGTTCCCAGCAGCTCCAAGCAGACTTGGGTAGAGTCAGAGCTCCAAGTAAATTCACTTCCATTTGAAGAAACTTCATTTGTGAGTGGTACACAGAACAGCAAGATCTGGGAGATGCCAGTTATTACCCAACACCTGGTCACTGGGGATGGACAAGTAGACCAGGAAGGAGCAGAAAGTGCCCTGCCAGGATGCAGATTCAGAAGCTGAAGCCTGGCAGCACATGGTAATACACAGTGATAAGACAGGGCTCTCAGCAGAACATTGACACTGACTTTTAAAAGGCCAAGCCTGGAATGGCCACAGAGCCAGCCCTCCTGGCCAGCTGGCACTGGTGACAGAGGAGCTGCCCCTTTCCACCAGCTGCTGTTTCCATGCTGATGGCAGGTCTGTGATTGCAAAGGCAGCCCACTGACCACACACCATTGCTGAGATGGACACAGCCTGTGTGGCTTTCTCTCACTTCTGTGCAAGAGACTCTCAAACTGGCTGGCAGGGCAGGGCTGGGCCATAAATAATGTGTAAGCAGTCTGAGGCCACAGGCAGCACCAATGGATGCTCCAGGGCTGCTGACAGCAGTGTGTCAGTCCAGAAGTCCTGTGTCTTGACTTGGCACAGCACAAAGGCTGACTATGGGCAGATAACCAGGCACAGGATAGGTGGGAGGGAGATGCTGGACAACCCCTGTGCTCTGAACTGCTTTGCCTACAGAAGATGTGTCAGGGCATACAAAGCTGTGACAAAAAGCCAGAGGCAAAGCAGCCAGGGCAGATGCTGTTACCACCCAGACATTTGGCTCAGCGTGGTCTCTGCCCAGACACAGTTCTCCTGTGGGTCAGCAGCTTTTCTGGATGCAGGAAAGTGGGCAGCATTGTCCAGGACAGCTCCCAAACAAACACGCTGTTGCTGCCAGCAAAGAGGCTGCATGAGTGGAGGAATAAGCATGGTCCTGAGGGCTGGCAAAGTCATCAGAGAGAAGTGACTTGTGGGGAGGGAAGATCAGCATGTGGGACTGGGGGGGCTGACTGCTAGCAGAGGGAGTCATTTGGAGCTAACTTGGGAGTCTTCAACAAGAGGAGAACCAAGCTGCAGCTTGGAAGGGGTACATGGCAAGTCAGTTCTTTTCCTTACACACAAGGGTAGATGCAACAGGACAGGCAAAGCAGACTGTACAATGTATGCAATGACAAGAAATAATCTAAAGAGGGATGTTTGCTTGATTTGTGTATCTTCATCTTGGTTGCCAGTTGTCACATTGGTGGATTCCAGCTACAGCTCCTCATTGCTCTGACTGAATTGCTAAATTCAGGTTTACATTTTTACTCTCTGTAAGCATATTAAAATTTTAATTAAGCACTAAGTCAGTGGTTTAGCAGGTTTTTGAGACTTTAGCTATTTATCTTGTTGATTACAGTTCTCTCAGGTCCTTAGTTGTGGCCTAATTTTAGAGCAATTCTGACTGACTGAGCCCTGCAGTTTAACTGCTACAACTATTCATTAAAAATGAAGAGATCAGAGTTGATCAGCAGACTGTGGGAGCCTGCTGTGTGGCTGTTCTGCATCCTGACAGTCTTCTGATCTACAGGTACTGGAGCCAGGTTAATGCTGATCTGCTGGCAAAACACAGCATGAAAGCCTTTGAAAAGATGCATCAGCTCCTTGATACAAAGCTCAGTAGGAAACTGTTTCCTTCCTTGTTGTCCACGTGAGATGGTGAGGAAGGAGGGATTTTAAGCAAAGCAATTATTTTTTTTCATGCAATTTCCATTAGGCAACACGAGCCCTTCTCAAGGCAAAATGTTTGTGTCTCCCATTTTTGTCTCTCTGGGGAGCACTTTGCAGGAGATTAATGAGGGTCCCTGCTTTACAAAGCACATGGGAAGCTCCCTCAAGGAAGCAATGCCCCAGTTCATGTCTAGCCAGCTTCATGTGGAACTTCAGGGCTTTTTTTCTAAATTGCTGGAGAACTCTAAAGGCCCCACATCTACTTGTACATGAGAGGTTTATCACACACATGAGCATGAAAGACTAGCTATCAACAGCTAGTGAATCCAGCTATCAACATGCAAAATCCTGGCCAGATCTGTCAACATCTGGGACCGGATGCATCTCTTAAATGCTGTTTTAAAATTGTATCACAATAACGAATGTAGTGATAATGAAATGCAGACTCTGGTACCATCCAAAATTCAGCAGCTGTGGTATCTGCCATGGCGCTGATCTCCCAAGTTTAAGCAGTTTTTGCTAGAAAGTGGTTCTTGTAGCTCAGAAAAGAAATTCGTGCAGAGAGAGAAAAATGGAGATTATCCTTCTGTGTATGACTCTGGCTAAAACTTGTTAACCACCCCTAATTGTAGCTCTCCCTCCTGTGCTAATCACATCTGTAATGACATTCAGCTGTTTGCCCTGTCCCAACGGCTAAGCCAAGGTGGTGGCTCCCATGGATGGTGGGGACATTGCCAGGGTAAAGCCACCTCCTCCTCTGGTCAGTGCAGATCCACCAGTGCTGGTCTTCATGCTGGTTTTTTCAGTACTCTGGAATGCCAAAACCATTTTCAAACCATGGGTGACCATCTCCCCCAATGGCCCTTCACCACCAGCTAGGAGAGTGTTCATCTTAAACACCTGAATTCATCCACTGTTTAATCATCTGAGCTTTCCTCTTCTCTCATCTCATATTCTCTGCAATTAATTCAATGTAACTTCAGCTGTTCATTGAGGAATTGGGAAGACCTTGACCAAACAGCCCTTTGTTTCCTCCCTGCCCATCAGTCTGCAGCTTCCTTGCCTCAGGCCAAAGCCAAATGAAGTGAAAACCTTTTCTTTCACTCACTTACATTTCACTTTCACATTAAAACTCACACCTAGGTCATTGCCCAGCGAATCACAACTTCCACCAGGGCCAGCCCTGCCTCAGTCTACTTTGCCAGGCCCCATTTGGGTATCCAGAGAGGAACCAGCTCCTGACCTGGCCAGGCTCCTTCCTCCCAGTCAGTGGTGACAGCACACACCAGCTGCATCCAAGCTAGTCCCATGCAGCCCTCCCAGGGCTCATCTTCTGGAATTCTGGGATTGCAGTGAAAGGAAGATGGAAGAAAAGAGAGATGCAAGCCCCTTAAGCTGTACAGAGAACTTGCTACCTAAAGGCATTTGACTGCCTCAGAAAGAGGTAAATGTAAGGAACTGACAGCAATGTTGTTTTGCTCATTTTGAAATCTCATTTTTATGCTTATCTCATGGAAAATTGGAAATAACACTGGTCACACTTACAACCTGCTAAGTGGAAAAATCTTCCTCAGAAAGCACCTTTCAGAGAAACAGATAAACACACACATACTTACAGAGCAAAGCCAAACCCCTGCAATCTCCATGAAGGTTTGTGCCGCAACACATCTACAGCTCCCCACCACTTCATCCTTGTCCCTCAGCTAGAGAGGATAATTCCTCTAGGTCAGTTGGAGTGAGCTTTCCCTAATCTGTGCCAGGGAAAGTTTCACCAACAGCTGAGAATCTTCAGTGACAGGTGAAGCTGGACAGGCAGCAGGTTGCTATTTCTCTGTAGAGGTTCATTCAGCTTTACATAAACTGTGACTACTTTGGTTCCTCCCTGTGATCCTAAAGCAAAGAATTGTGAGGAATAAAGAATATTTTTCTAAAATTGGGTATAAAGAGCTGAGCATGGCCCCATCTCTGACCACATGGAAGAAAAACCCAGAGACTTCATTACTCCATGGAATCAAGTCTCAACCCTTTGATCCAGTCTTGAGTCCATCTGAAAGTGATGCAAGGCTTCCAAGGATGGAGTTGTGGCTCTAAAACTGGAGAAGTGCTATGCTGAATGTGCTATTTTTCCACCTTCTCCAGCAACAGAAGGGGCAGCTCATTGTTACAGCCCCCAGCCTGCTCCTGGCTGGTTGTGAGCATGCCAGTGGAAATCCCTCCAAAGTGCTAGTGCATTCCAAATAAATGGGTCCAATTTAGCAAAGCTACAACAGCAGCTGAAGCAGTGGGGAAGGATCATACCAGCAACCAAGCAGGCAGATCAGAGAAGGAAAAAGCTTCCAATAGGTGATGATGAGCAGGTGGGAAGAAATAACCGGTTCATCTCTGAGAGAAATGTGAACAGAGCCTTACAGTCCCCCAAGAAATTCCTGGTAGGGGCTGCAGGAGCAGGCCCCAGCCTCATGTTAGCATGGCCTTCCTGTTAATAATTTTCCCAACTGTGTATTGCAATTTTTCCTTCCCCCAGCATTATGGTGATGGTTTGGAACATGGAGATGTTTGGAAAGGGGCAATTTGGCATCAAGAGTCTAAAAAGCAGATACAGATGACATCCTAAATGTATCTTTTATGAGCTTGGAATGATTCCTTTAAATTAAGCTCAGAGTCTGTGACAGCTTCTGGTAGTGTCACCAATAAGGAAATAAAAAAAAATCAGGAGGTTCTCAAGCATATGTAGTCTTAGAGATCTGGATACCTTGCTTTCCCTCATGCAACTTTGAACTGCTTACCAATGCTTCCCAAGGAAAGTGCTTCAATAATTTCCATTTGTCTCTAAACCACATATGCCCTCGAACCCCAACATACTTTTAAATTCAAGGCTTATAAAAAATTAAATATTCCAATAATTCTAAATTATGTTTTTTCAGTGTTACTGGAGTCTGGCCATTCCTTCAGTTTGGGGATTTTTGTTTTGTTTGCACTGGGTGGAGGAAGAAATGCTTTCTATTAGTGCTTCAAATTGGAAGTTGGTCAAACAGCATCACAGCAGAGTGATTCAGCAGCCTCTGAGCCGATTCACAGTGTGTCATAAAATGGGATTAGGAAAATAACAGTGCTTGGAGGAGAAAGAACCCACACAAAGAAATCACAGCAGGAGAACAATACCAGAAAGAACAGAGGGGAATAATCCTCATTTGGCTTCTGAGAAGCAGGTTGGATGACCTAATTGGTGGCTTTCAATGTCCTTCATTCTGCATGGAGTTGCAGGGTTCAGCTGCCTGGATCCAGCCACCACAGCTTAATAAATGTCTCTGCATGGACTGAACCATCCCAAGTGCTCCTGCGTGCACATCTGCAGCCTCTTCTCATTTATCTGATGAGACCATGGTCCCCCTCTGGCACAACCCCCGATGCTACTTCACAGCAGGCAGGAGCTTATGCAGAACTAGTGGTGAAAGTCCATGCCCACTTAGGACAGGAAGCAGAGAGAGCAATCTTAGGCTGTGAGTTAAAACCAAAAAGCTGTGTTTTGTTAGTGTTACTCAAGAAGATACATACACACAGCACATCAAAGGAGCTGAGGTGTCAAACTAAGTGTATTTCCTAGCACTGTCCTGAACAGGAATTAAACATGTATTTTGTGATCTCCTGAATCCAAGTATCAGCGACCACCTATGGCCAATGCCAAATTTAAAATATATTCTCTGTGAACCTGAAGATCCTATTGACAACCTTGTTTTAAATTAGGCCAGACCTGTTACAACTGTGGCCTTGAAGTGACAGAGGAAGGCAGGACTCTCTCAGGAGTTCTACTAGATCAGCAGTGGTTGAATTACTCCTATGCAGAACATAAAATCACAGCTTCACACAATTGAGGAAAATCAGACAATTATATCACAATTCCAATGAAATTGCTATATCCAAAGTCTGGTAGAGACAGAAAAACAAGGAGGAAAAAGAAAAATCTCATATGCCATGGTCTCCCCTTGTAAACTAAAAAAATGATAAAGTGCATCCTTGTAAATAACTCACTGTGGGATGCCTGGAATTTTATAGAAACTACTGCAACTTGTCTCCCAGTGGGGAATAACTGAGGCATGAGATAAGAAATCAGCCATATCCTAACTTGCAGTGACAGGTGCTGTAAAAGGAAATGCCCAATAAAGCCTTAATGTATAGGAAGATGGCAAATAACTGTCTGGAATTCTGAAATAAGAAAGCATAAACCAATTCTCTAATCATGTCTAATCAAAGAACACCATCAGTTGCTAAAAACTTGTAGGGAAAAAAATGGGAGAGGTGGTAGCATGCTTGTCTTCGTCAGCAGTGTTTTGGGAATATTTTAGCCTGCAGAATTTAATTCCCTGTTATTACTTCTGAGCCTGAAGGTGAAAATCATAAATCACAACCATTCATAACATGCAATAATGGGATGAAATACTCATAAGGAGAGTTACATGATGAAATCCTCTGGGATTGTGTGTAACCCTTACAGTCCTTGATGATAGCATTAAAAATCCTTGTTGCTAACATCTATTCTTCCCTAATTCCTACAGTAGTTTTTCCTCTTTCTTCTCTCGTAACATTTCCAGATTTCTGTATCATATGGCATTCCTTCCACCCTTCCTCCCTGCTGCCCTAAATATACATTTAAGGCAAAATCACAGGAAAGCATTCCATGCTTAAAAAGGTGGGCAGGTTTTAAATTACACTGTAATTACTAATAAGGGCTTTTAATACCTGAGGAGCTTTCCCAGGGAGTTTTGCTCTGATTTCAGGACCCCCATTGTTTTTATAGAGGGCCATTTGGTCCCATTTATAAGGTGGTTACATTTTGAGTAACAAAGACTGCAATGCTCTAAAATAAAATAACACTGTCCCCACCCGTCTTTCACCTTCCCATAACTGGGTTGAAAAAAAAATCCCAACCCATGATGTGTTAGAGCTTTGTTTTCTGAGTAACAAGACCAATCATGTTTCCTCTGCTTGAGGTCTCTCTCTTCTCTTCCTTTTCTTCTAGGTCCTCTGGATCCACACTGACATAGAAATATCCCATGATGGAGAAAATAATGCACACAGCAAAGAGGAGAACAGTGAACAAGACAAATTCAGCCCACTAGGAAAGAAAAAAGAACAGCAGGTCAGGAGACCCTAGACTCTCAGTCTGGAGGATATCTCTGCACTTTCAAGTGCTTTTTAAAGAGCTGGGTGAAAATTATTTCTTAGTTTCCAAAATGGCTCACAAGATATAAACTTTCTCATCCTGTTTTTCTGGTAAATGCTTGTACACATAATGTAATTACAAATATGTGACACCTCTTGAAACAAAACAGTTAGATTGAGTTGGTTTCATTAAATCTTTTCTTACAAATCTGACTGGAACATATCCACCTGGGCTTTTTGCCTACAAGATTCTTTTGAGAGAGGTAGATTCATGCTGGCCAGAAATAAGACCCAGTTCACACCTTCATGGCATCATCCCAGAAGTTTCACTGTCTGAATTAAACTATCTCTGCTCCACAACCTCCCCCTGTAAGCCTGACATCTCAGGGATGCCACAGGCAGCCTGGCAGGATTCCCCAAGCGAGACCCTTGAGGAAGAACTGAGTGCCCACTGGTCTCATTTCTGGTGAGCACTCAACGTGTGGCTGCCACTGTGTCCAGGCTCCAGGTCCAGACACAGCCAGCTTGCCTAGAGCTGAGCTCCAGCAGAGTTACCAGCACTGGTCAGGTACTTCCAGTCCCTGTGAGGGCCAGGGAGGGCCAGTGCTCCCCAGGGGAGCACCACTGAGGGCCCCACAGAGCAGGGGCTGGGGGACAGCTCAGAGTGAGCTGCTGTCAGCTCAGGTGCAGGAGCCTGGGGCTGGGCAGAGAAGCTGTGCACCAGGACACGGCCATCCAGAAGCACCAGAAGCCTGTTGTAAAGCATGACCTCTGTTTTAAGAGCCAAACCATACCTGTGCCATTGGTGCAGCCTCAGCAACAATGAGCACAAAGGTATTCCCCACAGCCACGGTGAGCAGCCAGCCTGCCTGCAGCACCGACTTCATGCTGGCTGGAGACTGAAAAGAGGAGAAGGGCCTGATCAGTGGGAATCGTGCTGTGCCCTTCGGCCCTGCTTCACCCTCTGGAGTCCTGCCCAGTGTAGGTTCAGCCTCCTGGGCTCAGCCTAGGAGGAGATGGTGGAATTTCCTCTGTGTGGAGTGGTTAATCTCAACATCTGCATACAAGGAGCTTTCAAAACATGGACAGGAGGACACATGAAGAAGGAGGAGATGCTGTTGTTGCAGAGCTGAGTCCGGGTCATCCCCAACCTGCATCATCTGAAATGGTACCATCAGGATGTCCAAGGCGCCACACAAGCCCTGCAGCTTGGAGTCTGGTGCCATGTGGCTGTATACCTTTGGAAAAGAGACTGGATCTTGATGTTAAATTTCCTGCTGAGGACAAATTTTCCACATCCCATTACAGATCATCCCACTGCATTAATCATCCTCATTAATAAACATCTGCACCTTACTCCAGGGATAGATTTGAGCAGCTTCAGTAGCTGTTTGACCATGTAATGTCTCAGTCCTCTCTTCTCATCAACCTCCCCGGACAACAATCAAATCATCCCTTTGGAGGTTCATTACCCCTTGCTCCTTTGTTACAACCTTGCATGTTTAGAGTCCTTCAGTCTCTCAATTTAAAGCAAGTGCTAAGCCCTCATGCCTCTTGAGATACTTTGCCTTTTTATCACTGAAAAATACATAGCACAAAATACTTTACTAGGAGAAAACCCTGATATAAAAATATTCAGAGTTTTCCCATTAACTATCCAGTTCTGTTCTGTGTTCTCAGGCTTACCAGAAAAGGATATTTCCAAGTATCACCGAGAACAGGTACCTTCAGAATATGAATTAATTTAGCTTGAGGGCACCCAGCAAGCTGTGTTACAATCCCACTTTCAGCTGAAGGACAGATAACATTGTTAGTGTCATGTCAAAGAAAGTATGACAAGTCAATGACAGATGCAGAAATAAATCTTTAAGTCTAATTGTAAGGCCCTTATCTTTAAGTGGAGTACCTGAGAATAGGAGAAGGCCAGACCCGTAATGGAGAACATCACCTCCCCAGCAGATATCAATAAATATTGTGGTAACTGCCAGACCATATGGACATTGTTGGCTTTGATGTCTTCTGACTTCCACTTCTCAACAGCACCTCCAGAAATCTAGCAGGAAAATAAAGGCACACTGATTAGTTGCTGAAAGATCAGATCTTTCTTAGTCTGGACAACAGCAGCAAATTTACCAAAAAACAAAGTTTTAAGCAGAGGTTGAAAAAAGCTTTGCCTTTGAAGCAAACTATGGCTCTCAACCCTGCCATTTCCAAGCCTGTTGGGAATAGGGTGACTCCTGCTGGACAGAGCAGAGAGAGCAGGATGGAAGCATTCCAGCTCATTTAGGTACCACAAGAATTCCCTGAATTATTGCAACCAACAAGTTGTCTTCTGTAGTGGGGCTGGGAAAAGCCTGTGAGGTTCCAGTACAGAGCCTGTGACCTGCTGCTGTCCACAAGGTCAAAAAAGGATGAGAGGGTAAGCGCTCATTGAATCCATGTGGTCACCACTCCCATTTTATCAGCGCTGTACAACTTCCCTATGATATCATTGACACTCAAACAAGTTCAGCTCAGGAATGCCAAGAGTAGCAAAGACTGCTCCATATTAGATCTATTCAGATAGTTATGGTAGCTGTATTCCTAATTATTTTTTGTTTCTTTTCCCAGGTGTAATTAATACTGCCTGTGATGCACAGAGGCTCAGAGGCTGAGAGAGATTTGACTAGAAGCCAGGAAAACGCTAAATTGAAATTACTTCAGGCAGAAAACCCTGTGTTTAAGGAGAGTACTTGGGAAAATACAAGGGATGTTTACGAGATGTTCTTAATCACCAATCATTGCCAGGGAGGCAAATCAAGAGACTCTATTTCAGCAGGCTAAAAGGGGTGAGAGGAGTGCTGTGCATTGCTCCTTAGCCCATAAAGAAATGTCACAAGCACCATGCTGTAACTGCACACTGAAGAAGGCAGCATCCCCATGATTTAAGTTTCACAGTTCAGCTACATTAGCAGACTAATATATTGTATTCTTGGTTCTTCTGTATGGCACTCATGGCAGAGGAGCAGGGCTCAGTACAAATCACTGCAATAATTAAAAGTGATCTTGGCCTCAAGCAAACTAACTCTCTACAGAAGGCAGAAACCACAGAGAGAGAGGTGGAAAAACAGAGGATGAAAAATATTAAAGTACTAGCACAGGGTTCAGAAAGGCTGAGGCACAGAGCCACCCTGAGCAGCCAGAGCTACAGCAGGGACTCATGCAGATAGGACCACAAACTGGAATCCTTGGCACAGTGACATGGGACACATTTACCTCAGCTGGCCCTGTTACCAGAGGCTCTGGGGCAATTTTCTTAGTGTTATATTTTTAATGCAACTTCTCTATCTGGTTTCTCATCTGGTGAAAGAGGCTTGCAGCCATGGAAGAGGGGTCTGGCCAACATCACTTCAAGTGTGTGTGTTTTATGTACATAAATCTCTGCACTCACAGATGGCAGCATCTGCTTGTTCCCTCCAGGGCTGTACATCCCACTCCAGCTACTGGAATTGGAAAAAAAAAAGCCAGGTGCTTCACAGCTATATTTTTCCCCTGATGTATTTGGACTCTGCAGACATGAACAGCTCCCATTAATTGCCCAACAGGGAGAAGCTACTGCCAGGGAGTAGCTGACAACACTTTGCTCTGCTCATCACAACACAGCAGCCAAAGTCCCAGAGGGCAGCTTAGCAGTGTGTCCTGTCAGACCCAGTTTGTCTGTGTGCCTTTGTGGTGGAAAGGTTAAAATAGGAACAAAGCTGATCACGTTCATCTCCATGGCTCCAGCCAGTTGGACCAGGGTTGAAGCAGTGTGTCGGAGAGGTTGGCAGGCAGGGAAAGGAATCCATCCTCTCAGCAGTGCCCAGACCCCATCAGAGCTAGGCTATTCAGAAAACTATGCCTTGACTTTACACTAGGCTCCAAATTAGTTGTACAGACAGTGAGAGGAGGAAACAGATGTACAACCTCACCAACATCCTCCCTCAAGACTTTGTCCCTCTTCTCCCTATGCATAATCTACAAAATCTTGGAAGATCAGACTTTAGTTCAGTAAGCTAAATGTAAGGATAGAGCAGACTGTTTCTGCGATTTTTTGAGTGTGAGGCACCACCAGGTACAATATTTTAAAGACCACAAGCAGAGTCAGCTCTTGGCAGGTGGTAATAACGCTGTGCAGTGCTCTGGGTCAATGTTAACTGCCCAAGGATGGCATGAGACCAGCACAAACCACAGATCACATGTTTTTCTATGGAAGATTTCTATCAAGGAAAAGATTTTATTTCTTTTTAACCCGTGCAATCTGACATGATCACAGAGTAAGGTGGAACAAATACACACCTACCTTGCTTACATAGGTACCAAAACTTTTTACTATCCCTTTGATTACAGACTGTCTTCAGATGGCTACTGCCCAGGGATCAGAGAATGGACAAAGCAAGGGAGAGCCAACAACACAGGAACAAAAGCACTACCAGAGAGTAGAGCAGGAGTGTGCTACCATCATAGGAACACTTACATTAGTTATCACAATGGTGTATGAGGCACCAAAGTCAAGCAGCCCCAGCTCCAGGGGGAACTCTCCTGTTTCAGTTATGCATTTTCCATTATTATATCTAGATAAAAGGATGAAGGACAGTATTTCCCAGTTAGTTCCACAAACAAAGAACACAGAGCAGAGCTATCAAAGGTGCCCCTGAAATGGAGCAGGGAGGATGCAAGATGTAAAGATGCAGTAGCATTTACATCAGACAATCACTGGAGTTCTTACTATCTTATCCTTCCAGAAGTATTTAGTCACTGACTGGAATTTACCTAATGACCCAGGCCATTGCTAACATTTTTTAATGGTTTCTGTTTTTTCTTAGTGCTGATGTAATTTTTTTCTCCCCTTTAGGTCTATTTTCCTCCCAAATTTTGCTGCATTTCTTCCAGAAATGTAGGCCAGACAAGTAGTCAACAGGAACTCAGAGATGTGGACCCAGAAGCAACTTTGTTTCCTTTCAATAGAGCAAATTACCTTCATATTTGTTCTTCTGATTTTGGATGTGTGAGATGGCACAGAGGCTCAGCAGCATTGCCACAATGGCTGCGTCCTACTAAATTGCAGCAATAAATATTTTGGATGGAGCTGATGCAGAGAAAAGCCATGAAGCTTGTTTTGAAACATTGGAAATGCTAGAAATACCCCACAAGAGCCAACTCCAGTGCTGCCAAACCATGGCCATATGGAGCCCCTGTCTAACAAGCCCAGCCTGCAAAGCCATGTAATGCTACTTGATGTTACCAGCCCACATATAACACTTGGTAGCATGGAATATGAACTGGCCTTTCCCTGAGAGCACCCTAACACCAGGAGCTTGGGCCTGAGAGAATAACAAAATAAAGCAGGCACTAAATGGCAGAGGACATTTTACCACGTCCCACCTTACTCCACTGGCACAGGAATGGCCAATCTCTTCCCTCCAGGCCCCCACATAACATGAATAAAAACTTCTGCACACACATGAGTGGCCTGGAGCACCTGCTCTGCACTGCGTTGATAATCCTACTTTTTACAAACATCTGCCCCCCACAACCACATGCCAAGACAATAGCAATGCAGGTTTTGCTATTAGGCTGAAAAAAGTCTCTTTGTACCCAAGGAAATACCTCAGCAAGGACCTTCAGCTCAGGAAGAGAGACTTACATGTCCCTCTCCAGCACTGAGTACTCAGAAGCACTGTAGTTTTTCTGAACAGCAATGAACCTTTTGCTATCGATGGTGAGGTTGACATCTTGGCTCAAACCATTAATGAATCTGCAAAGAAACCGTATTTCATTTACCTGTCACACAGGGCAAAAGAAGCATAATTGCAGACACTGTAGAAGTTTGCATACTCTCTCAAAGCATTCTGTACTTCCATAAGTTTATGAGAGTCTCTTCTGCAAGTTACTAAAATATTTGTCTGATTCATTGCCTAGTTTTCCAATACAAGATTATTTCCCCTGTTGCATAATTTTACCCTCTTACTCTCTTTTCTTTGAAAAGTGACCCTCACTTTTTGTGGTCTAGAACCTCCTGGCAATCCAATCTCAGAGACCAACAAAGACTGCAGCAAATTCTGAGAAGGCCATAAAGATGATCAGAGGACTGGGGCACCTCTCCTGTGAAGACAGGGTGAGAGAGTTGGAGCTGTTCAGCCTGGAGAATAGGAAGCTCCAGGGAGACCTAAGAGCACCTTCCAGTATCTGAAGAGGTTCTACAAGAGAGCTGGAGAGGGACTTCTTACAAGGGTAGGGAGTTACAGGACAAGGGGGAATGCCTTTAAACTGAAAGAGGATAGGGTTAAATCTTGTTAGATCTTAGGAAGAATCTCTTCATTATGAAGGTGGTGAGGCACTGGAACAGGTTGCCCAACAAAGTTGTGCACGCCTCATCCCTGGAAATGTTCAAGGGCAGGTCAGATCAGGCTCTGAGCAACCTGGTCTAGTGGGAGGTGTCCCTGTCCATGGCAGGGGTGTTGGTACAAGGTGATCCCAAGGTCCCTTCCAACCCAGACCATTCTCCGACAGTATGGTGACTGTTCCATGGCTGTGTGAGTGGACAAAGTGTCAGCCTACCACAGGAAACTCTAAAGCTGTGCATCCTGATGAGCAGGTGCACCATGCTGGCAAAGAGTTTCTACCAGTGGCAAGGGGTTTTCTAGCACAATAAGATATCTTCATCAAAACTAAAACTTATACGGGAACAGTTTGTTAGGTGTTTTTTCATAGACAAAAGACACTTTCCTTCTGGCAATTCAAAAATTGATAGTAAAATGAAACTGTTTTCATTTGACCTATATTTTAAGATATTTTGGTTTTCAGTTCTTTAAATGGGGGTGAAATCCCCAAAGTTAGTTAAGTGCTTAACAAAAGTAAATTTTTAGTGCAAAAATATTTTCTTCCTAGTGAAACTTCTTTACAAATTCTTAAATGGAAAGTCTGGGGATTTTTTCAAAATTCTCCACAAGAAAATATAAAAAAAAAATCTCACTAAATAAAGTCTTCAAGGTGTTTAGTCAGTAGAAACCTTCACAAGTACAGGGCTATGAAGAGATACTGCTCTCCTACTTTGTCTATACAGGCTTTCAGATAAAGGAGTTGGACATTGTTTTTAAGGATTGTTTTGTTTGGTTGATTTTTTTGGGGGGGTTTTATTTTGTGGTGGGTTCATTTTGTTGTTTTGTTTTTTTTCTAATTACACCTTGCTGAAATACTCTTGAAAGTCTATCTGGAATCCTGTTTTTTTTTTTTTTTTTGGGGGGGGGGGGAGGGGGTTGGGGGTTTTGGGGTTTTTTTTGGGTTTTGTTTTGTTTTGGTTGTTTGTTTTGTTTTTTGGGGTTTTTTTGCAAGTTTGTGCCGAGCTGCGGGGGCTTTTAGCCTCTCAGCACGAAGCTCGGATAGCTGGTACATCTGAGGGTCCACCAGAAGAACGGGAGGGACACTCGGGCTGCTGAAATCCTGCTCGTTTATTGAAACGTCGCAGAAGGGGCAAACAGGGAGACCACGAAGCAGAAGGGAGGCAGGTTCCGAGAGCCCCGAGGGGCGGGGTGAGGATTCTTTTAACTGCGTAAGGGTAGGAGGGTTTAGCATACGAGGGAACAATTGGGAAAAGGCTAAAGGGAGGGGAGATATAAACATTAAACAGTGGGGAAAAGGGAAAGGAGTGTTCTTGGTGGAAGAACCAAAGGGAAAACGTGGAACAGAGAAGATTCTAGGCTAAGGGGCAGACTTGAACAGTAACTGACAGGACAGGGGGAGGGTACAATTCTCTTACAAAAGGGGGTGGGGAACTCATACAACTGCTGTTTCCCATGGCAACCCTAGACTGCCTTCCCCAACCCCTCCTCCTACAAGTTTGCATCTTCTGCACCTCAGCAGCCAGCACAAACCAGAACAGGAGTGTTTATGGACTAAATGGAGTAGCTCAAATTAGGAAGAGTGGACTAAGCAGAGCCCAATGGCCAGCTGAATTGTTGCTGCATCCAATTTAGTTGACACTTGTGCATGAGTTTGGGTGAATGTTATGGGTTGTCCAATTTGCAAAGGACATAGCAACAGCTCCTATCCAAATTGCTGCTTCCCTTTCATCAGTGAGATGAATTTGCCACTTTTCCAAGGAAGGAACTCTTTTATGTTGCCATCACAGCCCAGACTATCCCAGGCAGTGAGCAGCAATAGTTCTCAGCTCTGCATGGCATGTGTGGGAGGTGACACTCTGTCAAGCCTCCACAGCTGACACCCAAGTCTTGCATGAGAAGTGTGGACTAGATTCCAACCCGGGAACATCTGGGCTATGTTACATACAGATGCATTAGACAAAAGCACTTTCCCTCACCCAACCACCGCCAAATCCTCAAAAAAAGCCATTCCTACCTAACAGCTGCCAAACCATTTTCTGGCTTTGCTTCCAAGTCTGTAATCTAAAGAGAGGAAGAAAAAAAACATCAAACATATTTATTAATGCTGCCTTACAATGTGTAGCAGACAATAGTGTCTGCAGAGTTACACATGTGCTGCAAAGCCTGTGGAAATCGACTGGACTCTCACATAAGCTTTACATCAGGCCACAGCTGGGGAGCCCTGGTACAATGAAGCCAATGGCAAAATTTCATCTCCTCCAAGGGCTTAAGATGAGATCATACCTTTTCTCCTCATCTCTTCTGTAACAAAGGCTACTGAGTTTCAGCCAGTCACCCTTCTACTGAGGCATGTAACACTCCCCAAAAAAAGTATTTTTCTTGATATTGAGATAGCAAGAGAGCATTATCCACATTAGCATCTTTTAGTGACTAGTTACAATTAAACTTGAGTGCCTTACTCCTACAAAATCTACAAATGCCTAACTTTCAGGCCCCGATACTTGTCATATTCATAGACTTCACAGAAGCCTAAAGATGAGAGGAACTGCTAGGTTACTATACTGTTGATCATGCATCACTCATGCTTTCCTTGATCCTCAATCCTCAAGAGATTAAACTGTTGTAATGTGCAGGCAGAGAGCAGGAGAAACCAAGATGCTTGTGCTCACAAACAGATCTCTGCAATGGCCATCTGGATGGGCACACTGGGGAGTGAGAGACTCTCCTGGAGACCACAGCTAGAACAGCAGCTAGATAGATAATCAACATTCATTTGGAGAAACCTGTTTGGTGTATGACACTGAAAAAACACAGTTAAGACACAGCCCTGCCCTGGAGGTTGTCTGTCACAAAAAAAGAACACAAAGCAAAGCTCTTGGCTGGTAGAAATCCAGAGCTGTGCCATGTCCACTGAAGATGGCAGGGCAATTTCAACTTGCACTACCCACAAATGGAACCCAGTCAAGCCAAAAAGGACTTTAGAAACTGGCTCTCTCTCAAAATTTTCTGGCCCTTTCTCCACACTTTTTTCTCTGATGCAAAAACTCTGATGAGTTTCTGAGACCAAAGATCCAGAATTTCAGTATATCTATTAATGTCTATTGTACTTCAGAGTAATATGCTACCCACAAATAACATATGCCCTAAATAATAAATAGCCACAGTGAACAATAAATGTCAGAGCAATAAATAATAAACGGCAACATCACTTTTTTTTCCATGGCAGACACACGGGGATGAATACTCTAGTTCGTTGCAGACAGACCAGCCAAATTATTACTCGTTTTCACTGATGATCCCCAGAGCTCTCAAATTCATTTCCTGCCTACTCAACAGCCCACAAAGGAGAAGAAACCAATTTCAGATATGATCCTTCCAGGAAAGCACTCCCACCTGAGTGAGTGGGCCAAACCCAGCAGTGAGGGAGGTAACTTGGGGGTGAGCCCTGCAGCACAGCAGTGATGCTGGCACTGCTTTCCTTGGGTTGCAATGCTGGAAAAGTATCATTTACCATGCTGTCTTCCACATCTCCCTTATCTAGAGCTGTGAATGACAGGTCAATAGCATCACCCAACAGCACAGATGTTTCCCAGCACATGAGAGCCTCCCTGTGCCAGGGTGGGCATTAATTTAAGCACAGTCTAGACAGCTGGGGCAGCATAGATGTACTGGAGCTCTAAGATTGCTATGCTCCAAGCCTGTTGCAGGCTTTTGCTTCTTAAGGACTGGTTGAAAATCACAAGTATCCATTTCTTCAGGAAACAGCACACAGCTTTCAGGATCACAGAGAAACTTAACTTCGTGTGATACTGAGCTCCAGACTACAAACCATAAAGTTTGATCATCAGCAAAGAACCTTGATGCTATGACAAAATAAATTCTTCAAATTAATTTCAAAAAAGTTATATGGTTTCTACTATGTAATATTGAATGCATGCTGTGGCTACCCTGCAAGGTAAAATGCTCAGGAACTGCAAAGAGAATGGATCTTTTAGCATGAGGACAGATTCTGATGGCATTTACACACCTGCCACAATGTGCAATAACACCATCAATTTCAAGAGAGCTTCTTAGGATACAGCTACGCATAAAAGATATCAGAATCTGCCCTACACATCCCATATGCCCCTCTCTGATTGTTGCAGAAATACACAGAAGTCCAAATACAGCCAGCTTTGCTGCTGAGCCTGAAATGAGCTTAATTATTTATTCTGTTCAGCAAAACAAATGGGCCTTCTGTGCTTTTTCACTGAACACTTGCAATAACTAATTCCAGAATCATTCCTCTGATGCTTTTATTCCATGGCCAGCCCTGGAGCCTCTTTAACATCTTTGCTTTATAGAGCCATCTTTGGGGGAAAACCTCTGGCTCTGTTTCCCCAGCTTTCTCCAGCTCTGCTGCCTAGCAGGCATGACTCTGCTCTCCCACTGCAGCACTCAGTGGATTAAAGTGTGCCCAGAAACTCTCAGATGCCACAACACCTCTATTAATCAACCAGCAGAAATGTGTACAGATCCAGTGCCTCTAGCTAAGAAATGAAGTTTAGAGCATCTGAGAGCAATCAGACAGACATTGCAACTGAGCAAATGAATTAATGAGCCTATTACCCCATTGTAGCATCACAGCCATTGAATTAATACTGTATTTACACTTCACTCCCACACTCACTAAGCGGCTTGATAGGCTTCCTTCTGCCTCAAAAACAATTAAGCTGTATACTGATTTTTCCTTCACGGTGTAGTTAAAAGCAAGAGTCAATCCTTGATGTTGCAGGGTGAAGTTAAGGCTCTGTTGCTCTCCATTCAATATTAATTTTGAGTACTCAGCTGGGTTCTGTGGAAGAAAATAAACTTGGTTACACTTTCTTCAGATAAGAAAGGATTTGTATTTTCCTACCAGGTGTAACACTATCCCCTCTTTAAGGGAGACTGTAATCCTGTTATCCTTTATTCCTAATTACAGGTGAATGTAAGGTGCATCCTTTGCCAGGGAAACTCTTCTCCAAATGTTCCATTTCTGTTTCATATAACAGAGATATTATGCTTCATTTGTAAAGCTATTCCCATGCACTTGTGAGGTGATGGAGCAGAACAAGCTTTTGCATCTGTGGGCTATATTAGAAAATGCCTGAAAAAAACTCCATCCTTTCTTCAATGACATGCAAGTCAGGCCTTTCAGTCCCAAATATATGCTTACCTGAAAAGACTCCACAGGCTGCTGAAATAGGTCCTTGTCTTGGATTGTCACTTGAACAGGGTTCTTGGCCAAATTCAGGACCCGTATTAAACTTTCTTTTGGGACAAGTCGAGGCATATCGGTTTCCTAATTAAAGTAAAAGGCTTTAAGTGCCATCTGTATGCTTTATTAGCACTTTAATATCTCTTCATTTTTAGCCATAATAGTCTTCCTCTCTGTAATGACACTTTTCCATCCCTTCCTCAACAGAAGTTGCACTCAGAGAAAACTGAACATAAATCATTTTTAGGGAGGTTTCCTCATAGTAGCTCAATGACCAACCCATCATTCCTCCCAAAAATTGCTCATCACACCACTAAGTGTACAGACTACGCACCCACTGAGGAGGTAGAACAATGTCACAGCTTTCATTATACAGCTCCCTCGTGCCTGGATTTAACCAACTGCCACATCAGAATGGAAAATTTTGTGCTTAGCTTTCAAAAGCAGTGATCAGAATAATTATTTTCCACCACAGTCAGTGACTAGGGAAAGAATCAGACCAGAAGTTAAGTAGTTTTGAAAATCCCAGTCCAGCTTTATATCTGTAATCAGTGCTTTTACATTACTGGACACCTTGCTATCTCTACAGCTGACTGTATAGATATTATTCCTTGTTTTCTGAGAGAGGTAAGCTGATGCCTCCAGCACTAAGGTATCTCCTTCTGTCAGGAATCATTTCCTAGGAAGAGTACATCAATCAGTGTCAGCCTTGTACTACCTGCAGAGCTAATATTTTTTTTAACTTCTCTTTTTTTCTTGTTTTATTTTCAAGTAGCTGCCAGCAATACTGCAGAGCTATTTATTTTTCTTCTATCTTATCTGATAATTTGGGTATTGCAGGCAGGGCATTTTGAACCTAACTGGGTGTGGAGACACACTGCCAAAGAAGTCAGAATGAGCTGATTTCCCTGTATCCATATGCTGCTCTGGGCCAACAGGCCTGCTAATATTATCCAGCACATTCCATTACTGTAGCTTTTCAATTCTGCTACCCACAGACAAATGAAGGTGGACCATCTTATCTTCCTCTTTGTTAGATCCTAAAATGCCCTTTAGAGTAAAATTTTCATGCAAAGGCAGGGGGGAACCTCTAACTCCCCTTGCCTCTGCCCAGAGCACCCACAGCCAGAGCAGACTTTGGTGCTTGGCCAGAGATTCTGGTGGTGGCAATGAGAGCATTTCTTTGCTCACATAAAGAGATCAGAAAAAAGACCTGAACCCACACAGTCTCTTTTCAGTGGGAGGCTCGTTAGGGGATTCACCTGAGGAACCAGCAGATGTTAATCCAGGGCTGTGAGCCAGCCACTCTAACAGAATGTTTGAAGTATACATAGAAGCTTTAAAAATTAATCCTATAGTAACTTTTGTGAGACAAAGGTCAGCCAAAGTCTACACAATGCTGGTCATGAGCCAGAAACAAACAGTACAAATCTGCAGGAGCTAACATGGAATTTATAAGAGATGTGCTGCCATCCTCTCTGGGGATGCCTGGCAGTCCCTGATGCCTGTGTCAGCATTCACTTGCCTCCCCAGAGAAATAATGTGCCTTGTAAAAAAGCCATCCCCATCATAAAGCAGGAAAGTAATTAAATTTTAAAATTTTAAAACTATTAAATAAAAAAAAAACTGAAACCACCGTACACACATAAAAGACCCCAAACAGAAAAGTATAGGCAAGCTACAGCAAGAAATAGGAGAGAGAACAAACTACCTTTTGGAAATTAATCACTAGCATTAACTAGATGTCTGTCAAGCACTTTGACGATGGAAATCTAGAATATAGACCAATACAGATGACCAGCACAGCAAAACTGCAAAGACCAGAAAGAAAGACATAGGGACAAAGAGAGGGAAAAGTAGACAAGGTAAGAATTATCATCAGCAACTGGATCACTATGCTCAGTTGTAAAGAAAACATTACAAATTTTGATCAAGGAGCACAATGGCTTAAATGATTATCTACCAGACATCACTAATAACATCCCATTGAAAGAAAGTATTTCTGAGGAATGCCTTGTGCTTTACTTACATTTATTTTGACTTCTATAACAGCTGCAAGTCCAAATGCCAGCCCTGCAAGGATCATACCTGTTGCCATTTTCCTAATAGGTCTACGGAGCAAATGAAAGAGGTGCCATTAAGTAAAAAAAGTAATTTAAACTATAGAATACCATTCCTCAGAGCCAAAAATGTGCCAGAACCATGTAATAAACTGTCCAACAGGTGGCACTCAGGATGACAGGCTGTTTAAAATTGCCAATCTCTTAACTTAAAACTATTTTATTATTCTGCATGAGGCCAGAACTGAGGCAAATTAAAATTGATATGCCGTGAAAAGAAGTTCTTTCCTTGCAAGTTTCATATTATCTTTTTCCCAGCTCTTCTGGTGGGAATAGCTCGTGACATTATGTTAATCCATGATGTTGGAAGGAGCACCAGAAATTATGTATCTTCAAGTCCCTTTTGGGGAAGGCAAAAGAAAAGTAGCATTGTATTTAGCAGTGAGAATGAGAAATAGAAAAATGTGTAGTTTATGTCATCAATGTTTCTGACCATCTGGGGCATCATTCTGGATTATTTCTCATGCCAATACATTTACATTTCTAGAAAATAAAGAGCTTTCTTCTAAACTCAAGGCAAAGCTAGTGCAACTTTACCAGAATTACTGGTGAGAAAATCTGATATAAATCAGAATAATACATGTCCAGAACAGCAGATTCAAACTGAGTATTGAGTTGTTGAGATTTAAGACAAATCTGGTTCTAGATTCAGTGATCTCCGCTCTTTGTAATGGTCTTTAGTCCTGGCATTCAGTCTCGGTTGGTTCTTGAGTTTGTGCAGCTGGGTCATTACTCTGTGTCATCAGGCAGGAAGTTTTCTGCCAAGTCAAGGCACAGTCCAGGCCTTGGGCTCACAATGGTATCAGGGAGAAGCACAGCCTCTGATGTGTATCCTCCAAAAGGGGCACCATTGCAGGGCTGGACAATATTTTTGATGTGTCTTCAGGTGCAAGCAATTCAGCACAGTGGGAAAGGACATGAGGGTAAAGGGGAAGGCTTCTGAGGCATCTGCCACCCCCATTTCATGTGGTTTTGTCTGTCCATAGTTTGGATTAGGAACGTGCTTTTTAAGCCGATCACCCCACTCATTACCCTTTCCTATGCTATGGTTCACATGCAGAAGGGGTGCTGGGGCACAGAAACTTGTCTCCTTTCAGTTGAAATTCCACTGACAAAGGCACTCCAAGAGTGCACATAATGTACTTCCAGTGCTACAGGGCATCAGTCCACAGAGGCAGAATACAGATACTCTGAATTTAATTCACACAAATTGCATAAAGCAGGTCTCATAAGCAACCTGAGGTCTGTTCCTATTACACTGCACTTTTTGCTAGCATAGACTAAGGATAAAATGCTTGGCTTATATAGAAATCTCCTTATGCACTCACTGGTTCAGATCCTAGCCAGCATGTGACCATGAATTTGGTCTCACGGGGACTTTTCAGGGAGGGAATTATTTAGGCATGACCTGGGAAACAAGGTGGAAAGCATGTTGATCAAATTCAAAGTGAGACTACTCTATCTACTTTTAGAAAAATCTGTACAGAGCAGAATCCAACATCACTGAGTTTTACCCTCTGGCATTTCCATGAGCAAATGGGTCACTTCGTTCTGTGGAAGAGGGTGATGCTGCCTCTTGGGACTGAAGTATACTCAAACATTGGGAAAGGTGAATGGAAATTTGTGTTTCTCTTCTTTAAAAGGTATTCTGCACACTTACAGCAAAAGAAAAAGCACAGATGCATCTGCATTGTCCCCAAGTACTTACGTGAAATTCAATTTGCACATGTTTATCAGGGGGTAGAGCCCAAGGTCAAAAATTGGGATGAAGACAAGAATAAGAAGTGGGTTTAAGAACTGCAATACAAAAGAATGGGAGTTCAGTGGCTAGAAAGCAACTTTTAGTAATTAAACCTATAAAGCACTGTCCTCCAGAAATTATTCAATTACAGAAGAGACATGGACAAACACTTAAAACCTCCTTTTAAAATATAATCACAGTTTGCACTTAACAGCTTCTGCTATTTAGTTTTCACAGGCATGAATACATTTTGTTCATATCCTCCCATCCAAGAGGCAAGCGAGCATCACTGGCCCAGTTTCTCTGGGGAGAGAACTGAAACATGATGTTTTTAAAGAGTACAAACCCCACTGACAATAGAGACAGGTGACCTTTGGTGCTGTGGTGGGACCTTACAACGAATCAGCAACAATGGAAACATCTTGGGACTTCAGCAAAATCCCAGAGGAACAGGCACTATTCTGTGAGATTGGCAATTTCTCACACTTCAACACAACCAAGTAATCCCCCAGGAACAAAATTTCTCCTGATAGGAGCACAGCTTGTCTGCCAGCCAGAAGTGGCAAAGCAAGAAAATAGAGAGCAATGAAGAACAAGCAGGGAGAAGTGTTGTTTCAGTTCCAAAGGAAGATTTCAGGGAACAGAACAGCTTTGAATTTCTCCAGAGCTATTCACCATAAGAATTGTAATCAACTCTGACAGCATAGCACCATCTTGCTTTCATGTTTTCATCTACCCTGCAGAAAGGGAGGAACCAAACATATTTCAAGAACTATGTTCATCCCAGGACAGGAGCCTGTTAAAAGGAGATACAGGTGGTATTCTCTACATGCCAGCACTAGTTCAAGAACTACTGTGGTGGCATGTTACCCCACACCTCTGCACTGTTCTGCAGGGGTCAACTTCTGCATTAGGACATCCTTGGGGTCTTCTGAAGCCCAAGCTTGCAAAACAGCCTGTGAACAATAAGGCAGAGGCCACACCACAGCATCCAGCAGGAGCACTGCTATTACTTTGAAAAGGAGCAGAGAATGGCTACTGGTCCCATGAGAAAAATATAAATGAGAGAAAAGAAGAAGATACATTCTAAGGGTTATTTCCTACCCTGTAATATATTTTACCTGCATTTGGTCAGGTTGAAGGACATATATTCCCTGAAATAAAAAGATATTCCAAGTGATTCATAAACACTATAACATATCAGTGCATATGGTAAATAAGTAATCAGTCCCAGAGAGGCCTTTGCAGCCAAGGTGGTTTCTTCAAATGCTTTATGTTGGCTTTAGCAGCTGATATTGTGCTCTTGACACTTTTTGTCTAAGGACACTGTTTAATAAGATCATTTTGCAGAAGGAAGCTGCACTCAATCCTTGATATTTGGCAGCTGTGATCCAGCTCGTGACAGGTACTGAGGCTCATCTTTCAGGCTGGCTGAGCCATGAACCAGGTGAGTGGAGAAGGATGAGGGTGTTAGTGTCCAAGCTGGGAGGCAGGCTTAGAGCTTCTTCCCTCCCTGCTTCTATGATGTGAAAAGCCCCAACCCTATAAGTGAGTGTTCCCAAACTTCAGGACCTTGTGAACTCTGTTGGCATTTCTCCCAAGCTCCCAAAAGAATAATAAAAGACCATCCTTGAGCCAGTGGGCTGCACAAATACCTCTTTCCTCCCCCCATCTTCATCTAACAGGCTTTGGACAACTGCAGCTTCTTGGTTTGAGCCAAGAGTCCTCAAGGCTATAAGAGGTGCCTCACACTTGCATCACTATCCCAGCTCACACAAACAGGCAAGGTCAACAGGAATGGATGGATGGAGAGATCCCAGACTCCAAAAGGAACCATGGACCTGTCTCCAGGGAGGGACTGGTGGTTTTCTGAACTCCATTAAATGCTTTTCATTTGAAATTAAGATGAAGAAGACTGGGAGGGAAGGGGGTTTGCGGTGGCAGGGAGGAAGGGTGCAGGAGGGAAGAAATTAGGAAGGAAGTAACATATTTCCAAGAAAATGGTTGGGGTGGGGGGGGAGGTGTCTCCTGTCTGCCAGTCCTGTCCTGAGCTGAGTCTAGACTGGCTGTCTCTGCCCACAGCTGCCTCCTGGGAGAGTGAAAAAATACCAGGCAAATACCCCCTCCTGCTACTTTGCACACACTATAGAAATGTGCCTTTAGGAAATGAGCCTTCAAATACTTCATCTGACACTAAATCATTCCCTGTTTGACTCCAGACTTCCTAGCTGAACCCTCGTCCGCTGAACAGAAAGACAGTATTATGAACATGAACTCCAACAAGCCTAAGAGTGGCATCACTCTGATGTTGCAGTTAATTTTCACCTTCTTGAGGTGGGGCAGCTCATGAGGGGAGAGCAGAGGAGACTGAAACAAAAGCCAAGGAGCTATCCAAGTTGGTGTGACAAAATAAAAGCCTTGAATCTATCTTTCCTCACCTGGGAGAGTCCAGTAGTGACACCTGGTGATACTTAGCTCTCCTGCTAATGGATCACTAAGTGCATGTGAGCAAAACACCAGAAAACGAATGTTTTAGATATACATCACATAGACTGCATGGACTTTGTTCTGTCTTTCTGAGGTGGATAAATATTACCCAAGGTGTAGTGTTTTTCATGCCTCATTTAAACTAATTAAGCCTAATGATTATCACATATTGAGAGCCCAATTTTTAACAGGAGTGACATAGAAGGTCTCAAATTTGTGGCTTTAAGACAATTTTAAACTGGAAAATGGACATGTACAATCCTAGACTTTGATGTGAGCATCTGCAGGCAAGATCTAGATGGCCTGTTAAAACATATATGTCTGAAAAACAGCCCAGTGTGGGGACACCTTTGGGCAGATAGCTGATCTACATTTATCTGCTACTGTAGCCTGCACCATTTGCCATTCACACCTTTGAAGAACTTTATGGAACATAGCTAATTAATCCCTATCACATTTTTATCCTATACACAAGATTCCTGCTGGTTTTAAGAGACTCCATTAATGTATCACCAAGTGATCCAGTGCAGAAATGTACAACAGCACCTTAAAAGGGCTGAGTGACTTGTCTGTCTTCCATGGGGGCAGCAGGCTGAAAATCCTACCTGCCCTAGGTCACAGGGCCACTGGCTGCCAGCAAGTCAGCACCCCTGACCTTGCAGGCTGCTGATGGCTCCCCAGCCCTCACTTCTAGCTGAGATGAGCTGTGATGAACTGAACATGGCTGCATGAACAGAGCCTCTGGCTTCTAATCACCAAAAGTGAGACTCACCCAGATTCACCAAGCAGACGCTCTTAGTACTGCAAGACTCCGGTTAATAAGCAAGAGCAGGGATGTTACTACTAGTCTTACCAGCCCTGATGACATTAAGTACTTACAAAATCAGCATTCATTTTTGTGGCTTGCAAAGTCCACCTGGATCCCTAAAGAGAAAAAAGATGGCGGTGAAGCCTTCAAGATGTTCTATGGGGCTAGAAAACACGGGGACAGAGAAGATGACAGTGATGGAGGTCTTATTTCCCATCTATTCCTTCCCTTCCCTGTAACACCTGTCATTAGGCAGGGCACATTCTCCCCTTTTATTCTCCTGTGCCAGACACCTGGCAGGACTCTGAAGGGCTGACCAGCAGTGATGGTGGAAGGCCCTGGACACTTGGTAGGAGTGTGGCCCGCTATGTCCCCAGGATGCTTTGACATTACCCCAAAAGTACAGAGGTGCCAACCGAGGCTGGCAGGCAGAGCTGTACCCACAGTACTGTACCTGCTGATCAAACAGGGCCCAGAACATTGGCAGTGGTATGAAGAGGAAGAGAACACGAGTCACCATTTTAACCTCCCCAATCAGCTGTTTCTAAAAGGGAACAGGTAAAAAGGTAAGGTAGGGGTGTAAAGCCAACAGGTGATTCAAGCCACAAAGCATAAGTCCTATTTCTTTCTGCATGGCAGTTCTTCATTGCACTTCCTTGTGACATTGGATATGCTTGCATTTCTACATTTCAGTGCAGCACCTAAACTGTCCATTAAGGGTCAGGAGAGTACACATGTGGGAAGGGACAGGAAAATGCATGTGAGGAACAGTGTGGCCACACCAGACTTACTGTCTCCCCTGTCTGTCTGCCCATCTCCCCCTTCCCACTCCAAACCTACCAGGTAGAGCATCACTTACTGAGTATTTTTCTGAAGCCCAGTCCAGCCAGTGATCTCTCTTTGGAATCTCACGGGAGCGGTTTTTCAGCCGGTTTTTAAGAGCAAACTAGGGAGAAAAATGGGTGAGTAACTCACTCATGCCATACCTGCCCTTGTCACATTCCCAACTCAAGGCTACCTTCCCCATCTCTGAATATAAGTAATTCCAAAACATTGAGGGGGGTGGGTTGCTGGATACTTCTAAAATCTCAGATTGGATGCTTTATGATGAATTGTCTGCAGGGAAGTTTCTATGACACCATTGATTAAAGGTGTGATGGGGAAATGAATCATGGAATCACTGAATCTTAGAATATCCTGAGCTGGAAGAGACCCACAAGGGTCATTGAAGTCCAGCTCCTGGCCTGTTTATGCTGTGTGCTTCAGTCACTGAACACACTGAGCCACACTGTCAAAAAAAGTGGCAGACCTCACTTAGAAATCCTGTCTTTAAGATCCCGCCTGTTTCCCCAAGGTAAATTTGGCACTAGGATTGACCTAGATAAAGAGAAAACATCTGCTGTTAGCAACAGCTTCCTGAAATAGAAACATCATTATCTACCTAATAATAAGAGAGTATTTTTCACATAATGTATTCAGCTCACACACCATGAAAAACAATTTATAAGGCTCTAATGCAACTTCAGCAAGTGTCTCTTGCATTTACATGAACATGCTGAATGTCCATAATATGAATGTGTGCTATTACTGTCTGCTGAACTGATAAAGTTCAGAAAAAATATTCAACTGAAAAAAAATGGCGTAATATCTGATACTCTCTGAGTTTCTGAATTTTCCTTTCACTTCAGTTTCCACCAGCATCTGCCACTCATGGTTCTGCTATGTGGACATCAACTGAACAGTTCATGGAGCTAAGGGGAAATAATTGAAATGCTGAAAGAATAAACCAGTACCTAAACGTTTTTCTTATTCCTTACAGCTCATCAGCAAGAAATCCCATAGCAGCATAGAGAAGAACTCCAAAAGTCACCTCCCCTTTCCCTTTGCACCTTTTTGTCCTGCAACCTCAGACTCACACATGAAAAAGAAAATTACACACACTTACACCAATGCATTTGCACACTTCCAGCAAGACATTTCCTTGTGGTGGTGTTTTTCTGTACAGTCCACTTCCAGCAATGAACACAACTGAAAAAAAATATTATTATCCAAATGGGGATTCAAATGGCTAAAGCTCAATCCTGCACTGGCTTCTGGGAAGGATCCCCCACCCCTGTATTCAAAAGAAATGCTCTGCCCTCGGGGCACACAGGATAGCACTTCTAAGTAAATAAATATAAAAGAGTTCTTTAATGCCTACAGATGGAAGAAAATGCAACATCCTACAAGAGGCAGTGTGATCCCTAGAAAATCACTGTCGTAATATCTACTCTGGCACAACAGGCACATCCATATCTGATTCACTCTGGGAACTAAAACTTTGAAAATTCACTTTGTCTATACTTTTTGTAGACTAAACTTATAGTACAATCCACATTGAATTGCTGCACCTGATGTTGGAAATCAACCCTCACCCATTGGAAACCTGTGAGGATTAATCCAGATATAACACAGGCTCTGTGCACTTGCATTTTACACACATTTCAATGGAAACTGCCCAAAGATCCCTGCCTCACACAGAGACATTAACAGAAATTACCTCCATTTATGGTTTCCACAAAGGGATATACAATTTAAGATACTGTTTTATCTTGGGTTTCTCCATCAAAGCACAAAGAATATCAGAATGAGACTTCAAAATCCTGTCAGAGATTGAGTTATCTGATTATGTATCATTTATCCTGCTCTCTAAGAGTCTTCGAGGACACTGGAATTCCAAAGAGATTAGTAGGGAGAAGCGCCTTAAGCATGAAATCCATATACTAAGCATGAAATCCATATAATAATAATAATAATAACCTGAACTTTTAAAACTAACCCAATTGTCTGGGTCAGTCCACAGGCAGTGGAGAATAGCAGGTACTTCCATCCTAACACAGGAGGCCTGAGACACTGCAGGGAACTCACCTTTGCTTTTATCTGACTATGAAGACCTTTAGCATCCAGGTTCAACTTATAGAACTTAAGAAACCTCTGAAGTCAGTTTAGGTGAGTAGCACTTTGCATTTGTGCAAAGTCACCCAGAGTGGGTAGCTGCACTACCTCATTTTTAGCATCTCCCTGTGAAGATGTTGGTGCTTTTAAAAACGTGATTCATTAGGTTTGCTGAAATAACTTTTGGTGATGCCACTGACTCCTTTGCGAGCTGATGTTCCTGCATTAGGTTTAGCATTTGGAATTAAATGGTATCAATCTACCCCATCCTTCAGAAATCCTAGCAGCCCAGAAAATCTCACTCTAAATCTATCCTTGCTTTCCAACACAGGGAGAGAGCCAGTTGGGGCCGAAAGGGTATTTTCTCCAGTTCTGCATGCTACTCACATAGTCAAATATATCACTTCCCAGAGCATTTCAGCATGCTACAAAGAACAGAGAGCTGCTTTGCCAGGCAGGACGTGGAATCTGGCAGCAGGACACTAGCTAAAAACACATTTCCACCAATGCCCTCACTGAAACTGCAATATTTACATGTTCATTTTCCCCTGGGCAACTACTGCTCTGCTAGAAACATTCATCATAGCATGGAGTGTGCACAGAGTGTGGCCCTAAGCTGATAGGAACAGGCCGCAGGGGAAAATAGAACCTTCTTAGGCCTGTGACTATGCACTTTTTTGAAAATAATTGCTGCAACATTAGCTGTGGCCTGATGATATTTCTTCAGTTTCCTGATTCTTCTCCCTGATGGAAATTTGAGTGGAGACAGCAACATGCACATTCTCTGGGGGACTTTTCAAAATCTCAGATGCTGCAAAGAAATCACACAACTGCTTGGTCTCTCAGTGAAGGTAACAAGCTGAATGAGAAGTCACCCCATGCTGTGTCAAAAGCTCACACATGCAGTGTAATAAGGGAACTGCTCTTCTCAGCAGCTTGCAGCTGTGAAACTAAAGCTAATGGGGTGTCCTCTGTACTGGCTACCAAGGAGTAACATTAAAAATTGGGAGATTGTTGAATGTTTTATGAAGGTTGAAGAAGAAATCTTGACAAGTACATTAATGGGGCTAAGATGCAAGCGTTAAGAAGCACAGGGATTGTAGCTGTCTCCTGACACTTGGATAATAAGGATTTTTTTATTGCAACATAATAATAAGTTGTCACTGCAATTGTGGGAATTACTTCAGCCAAGCAAAGTAAGACAGCTCAGAACAAACTAACATCTCATCTAGCTCCTTCTGCAGCACACAGATTCAGCAGCAGAAGTCTGAGCCATTAAAGATGGCCCTGAGCTGCAGGAAGCCCGTGGAAAGGTTAGAAGTAGCATGTTAAGCTTTTCTTCTATAAGCTGGGGATCTCTAAGGACTGCTCAGACTGCAGTTCAAAGGCCATGTTTCCTCACAGGCAAAGCTTCAAGCCATCAGGAGAATCAGTTTGGTGCCTTCCTTTACATGAGAGCAAAGCAATTATACTCTGAAACATCCATCAGACTACCCCCTTAACAGTATCACAATAAAAGATTGAAGTAAAACCATGCTCTGCCCACCATCAATCAACTACTGATATTTATTGTTGTTCTGAACTGGGAATTGTTAGGTGACCTTGAACCCTTTCATTTCCCGTCACAGTATCCATCCAGAATTAGTGAATTTGTGCATTTTCTCATCTGTCCATCTATTGGACTCAAAAATGGTAGCTCCTATTACCACTATTTCCACTCACCAAGTGCCAACACCATCAGTGCCGCTGGGACACCAAAAGCCAGTGCATAGCAATCCTCTCCAAAACATTTCACATCTCCTGAAAAAGAAATAAAAGCAGCTTATTACATCTAGACTTATGTTACTGGGGCTTTTGATTTGATTCCCTAAATCAGTCACTTCCCCTGGTTTTAAATCTTCTTTGCTGGTGCTTGACACTGTGAATTGAATCTCCTTGAAACAGTTGTCCTCCCTTGATGAAGACAATTTGGAAGCAGGGTTAGTGTGTGCCAGCAAAAGCAGCTGATAATGGGATATTGATGCAAATGGTAGAAGGGAGGGGGCAGACAAATAGGTATAAAGAAGTACTAGGAACTGTAATTGGGGAAAAAAAGCACAACATTTAAAATAACCTGAAGCCATTCTGTATTTGACTAGATCTAAAGAACCAGGACTGTGCTGCATCAGTCCTGTGTGAAAAAACCTGAATCTGTTTTCATAGCGACCTACAGTGGACAAAGTGGAAGCCAATGCCTGCACTGCGTAAGTGGGAGCTCAGGATAAGCCCTAGAACTCCAGTTCCCTTTCCCACCACCACCAATCACACTAGGGGCAGCCTGCTTCAAATGTCAGGTCTTGCAGCAACCCATTAGGAAACCAGGTGTGTTACAGCATGGGTTGCATCAATCTGAGCTCAGAGTCACTGAAACCTGCGCCTCTTGGACCAGGTCAGTTCTTGCACCGTGGTCCGGCTGCAAACAGCAAACCAGCAATGGGCTCTGTGTTTGAATGCCAGGGGCTAGACATTACTGCATTCTTACATGGATAATGACAAAATGGCTAAAGTAAGCCAACAGTTAGCAGGAGACCAATCCATGAAGCCCTCAGCTGCTCCTGTTTGTTGTAGTTGGAAAATCCCAGCTGCACAGCTGTGTGAATGCATAGCATCTATTTACTTATTTTCAGCAAAACAGCTAAAATCCAATAAAGCTGAGAGCATGGGCTCTCTGGGCACACTGAACTTTTAACATGCCAAATGAGTTGGACTTCTCGACCTAAAAGTATATAATTCGTATTTGTACCAAATGACTACAAACTGCATTTCCTGCTCTTCCAAGAAAAGATTTCACACTTAGCAAAAATATGACTTTCTCCAGCTTCTCCAGTTCCATGTTGCAACTAGATTATACTGGCACATGATTTGATGCTCCAAGGGACTGGATTTTCATCTGCCCATTGACCACTTTAAGCAAAAACACCTCCCCAACTGAATGCTGACCCAGAGACACCAGAGAATGAGCAAGTAAGAGATACAGCATTTGTCTTTGTCCCTGTGCGTGGTGTAAACATGAGACAAGAGCCTGTTAAAATGACACTCCAAACAAACAGAGCTTTCTGGAAGCCATGGAATGGGATTTAAAAAATGGCAACTAAATGTGAAGACTACGTTGTCCCTGTCCCCATCACCTATGGCCTGCTCTGCCTCTGTGCCCATATTTAGAGTGTGCCAATCCCTTTGGCTTCGAAACCCTGCGATACAATGAAGTAAGTGCAGCAAGGCTCAGGGACTAAAAAGGGTTTTGCAAGCAGGCTGGAATATAAAGTAGGTCTTAAATGGGGCATAGGCCTGTGCTTTGTCTTCAAAGCTAGTTGCTCAGGGCAGCAATCTTGCAAGCAGACCCATGCAGACAAGCCTGAGTGCCAGGACAGAGCCCTCCAGAAGTCAGCAGCACCCCATGGGAGGGAGAAGGTAGGACTGTAAAACCAGCCTTGCTAAGTTTTTTCAGCCCTGATACTGCACAGGACAGCAGAGCTCATTTCCCATCCACAGTTTACCTGAAGCCAAGTCCTTTACTGGCGGTGGGGAATAGATGACCATATAGGTCCTTCCACCTTTCATGTTTTAATTCTGTAGTTCAAACTGGCTTTGAAATACTACCAGGAATATAATTTCTGTGAGTTGTCTGCCTGTATCATAAATCTGTTATGCTGCTACAGCAGGATTAACAAGGTGTAAATGCAATACACTGACCACTCCACAGATAATATAATTTCTGCCGTTCTGTTGTCCTAAGAGTCTAACTATGCACAGCAGAGTAGTTAGAAGGCAGCTAATTTATTGTTTTATTCTAAATTCACACTGACCTCTTAATACAGGAGTTACAAACGTGGAGATCAAACTTCCAGCATTAATGGATAAATAGAAGATGGAAAAAAACTTGCTTCTCTCTGAGGTCTAAAACAAGAGAAGACAATGTCAATGTCATGGCTAATACACAGTATTGGGCTTGCAAATTGAACACTATCAATTCTCTCGTTAGGAAGGCTGGGTAAATATTGACACAAAGTGCATAAAATGTTAAGCAAACAAGCTCGTGTTCAGGTGATAGTAAATGCTCACACAAATCAGCTCACTTTACTCGAGAAGTGCTTTGGGGCTTTTTGGCATTTCAGAAGAAAAGACGCTGCTTTGAGAGTGTTGTGAGACTGGAAGGAGGGGAAAGCATTTACTTATTCAGAACAAGTAGCATGATTCAGATCCTTTGTCAACAATTCAATCCAATTTGGCATGGTTTGACAAGCTCATAATTTCTTTCTGTGTCTGAGCTCTTTTTTTTTTCCCTCTCTTCTCCTGTGTAGAAAAAGGAACCTGTATATTTTAAGGAACTGGTAATCACAGCAGAGATGAAAGAGTGCCAGCAATTGTGAAGTATCCATCAAAGAGGAGACCATCAAGGTGAGGCCAATCAACCTCAAATTAATAGGGTAAATTAAATCTAGGGGAGCAAATTCAAGAGCCTGATGGAGGGATGAACTCTAAGAGAAAGAGTTTTGAATTTGACCTAAGCTGTAACATATTGTAGTTTATACAGTCAAAGAATTCATGCTGATCTTCTTTCTTCCTGCATAATTCATAATTTGGAAGGAATCAAGAATTTGATGCAGAGTTTGGTCCTTTGTGCAGAAGTAATATGTGCATGCAGTCTCTCCTTGCTTGTGGAAGGGACATACATACACAGTCACACGTGTGCTGTATACAGTGTTAATCTCCTCCCTGTGCCTGGCTGGGCCAGCAGAGAGGGGAAACAGAAGCAGGCTACCTGACCCACCCCATGCTTATGTGTATCAGCAGCTCTGGGACACCTGAGCTGATAAAGGCAGCGGAGAAAATTGCATCAGACATTGCATGGTGCCCAACAGAGAGCTTCTCAGGGCACCTTGAGCCTCATCTCTATGACCTGAGCATCATTTGAATGCAAAGCTTTAACTTAGCTGAGTGCTAGAAAACTCCTCAGGGACTGTTGTTCTGTCTCCTTTCCTTCTAACGTGTCCTGCTTCCATCTGCTCCCTGAGACAACAATATTCACAAGGCTAGAAAACTGGAGAAAGCGTGAAGAATTGCAGGCAGCTAAAAGAGGACAGCTGTAAAGTAATGAATCCTGAGCTCCAAAAATGTAACAGTACTTCCTGTAACTGATGGTGCAGCCAACAGGAAATATTGCTACTTCGTATGGCAAGAAGCCACTTATCACAGGGGATTACTGCAGGGAAGAAAGGGGGGCGGGAGACTATGAGAGGGCTTCTCTTTATGGCCCCTTGTAAAGGTCAGGGTGAGAGCCCCATCACCTCTCACTGCCACCCAGCAAGGAGTCTGGGGGTCTCCTTACTTGGATTAAGGGCTTTCTGCCTTGACCCAGCACAGTTAGGAAGACCCCATCAACTAAGCTTTTGGCTTTTACACAATTTTATTTCCTAGAGTGTTCAAGGCTGACCTATACATTCCTCTTAAATTACATATCCTAGACTAAAGGATTTGAAAGCCTTATAAAAATAATCTCAATGGCATGTTCTCATGGTTAACAGAAAACAGCAGTGGGTCTGACTACCTGTTATATTCCTTTCCTTGCTGGTGGTTTTGATAACCCTGTTTTGATAACAGAACTTTCTACTGCTTAACTAGTAAAATTATATTTTCTTTTTCATTCTACCTTTGTGACTAGTTATTTGTCATCATAGAGAAAACTAGAGAAATGAGCAGCCCCAGCAATCTTCCCCATTCCTGGATAGCCCTCACATGGCTTGTCGAGGGTGGTGCAGTAGAACCCTCACAGTCCTGCCCTCTTCTAGCCAAATTGTCACAGTATGTTTCTAACACTTCATATCTGAGCAAATCGGAATTTCTGAGAGCTGTGATAAACTCAAGCATGAGTTTATCGACATGATAAAGTCTACAGCAACAGTTACCAAAAAGAATGTGGTAGTAAGAGAAGAGGATAGCGACACATAAAGAATTTGGAGCATCTTATTTAACACATTTTCAGATTTTAGTGATGGAAAGAAAAATGGTCAGAGAGAAGCTGAAATAGCTACAAAAATAATGACCCAGCATCTCGCAAATTATACTGATTGGAATAAAGAATTTCCTCCCTATTGTCTTAAGCTTTAGAGCAGACATACATTAACAACAACATGATTTGGATTAGCTAATTTCAGAATAGGTACTGTACATGATAATCCTGATCTCCTTGGCAACCAGAAAATAATGAAACAAAGGAAAGCTATTTAGCACCAAAAACACCATACTGCACTGTTTGAAAGCAGCTTTGGTCCCTAATTAATATGTGCAGCAGCTTCACATTCATATAGCATATTTTAAATATAATTGTGTTCAGGCATTTTTAACTTGGACTTCTAATCCCACAGACAAAGGCATTTGGAAATCTCCTGCAGATAAAGCTGTTTTCCTTATTTGACCTCCCACCAAAACAGTGCCCATCACTGTCTGTGGTAGTACCATTCTCAAAGTGGTAGATCCAGGACTATTATGCTCCTGAACTACTTAAAAGAGAATCAGATTGATGTTGTGCATTTACCTCAAAACATAAACTTGTCTCTAGGAATAGCAGGGGTAATTTAGTTATTTATACACAGAACTACCTCATCCCAAGTTTTCAGACAAAACAAATAAACCTGTGCACTTAAGGACTCAGATTAAATTTATTGGTGTCCTGAAAATTAAGGGGGAATCAAATGCTTCATTTCATAGTGAATTTTTAAAACTTATTTCAGCCTACCTCGAGTGGAAGAAAATAAAACATAAGACCCCTCAAACAGCACTCCAGAGGAAAGAAATATTCTGGTTGGCCTCAAACCTTTCATTCCTTACAAAATCAAAACTTCTCATTCAAATTCTGATGACTTATTTGTTTCATCTGAAAGGCCAAGTAATTTCAAAATGGTAAAATAGAAAACTTTCTATTTTGAAAAGAACGTTTGAAAAAGAACGAATAGAGCAGAACACATTGTTCTTATCAGAATGCTTTTTACAGTTTTCTTTCTCTAAATTAGTTTTTCTTGAAGGTAGCACACAGGTGAATGTTTGAGCCTTTGTATTTGATAAATTTGTTGGAGAGATGTAGTCTGAATGCTGGAGAATGGGTACAGGCCCACACAACCACAGGCAGTTCAGGCTTTCTCTCTGCAGCTGCAGTTGTAAAGTTGGAATAATAATATATATGTGCCTGAGAGGGGTGCTGAGATTCATTAGCTGAAGTCTATAAAACACTCTGAAGATAAGTGTTACATATTATCATACTGTAATTAGGTGGTAATTAAAAGATGCTGGATAAACACTATTAATCATCAGTATTCACAGAAGTAGCACTTGTGTAAATGCTGCTGTTGGACCTCTTCGAATTCTTTTGGGACAACTATTGGTGCAGCAAGCCAGGACGCTCATGCACTGGGATGCATGCAGCTATCCCAGAGCATATGTGCTGTGCTGCCAGCCTGCTTTTGGTCAGAGTTGTGCCAGCGGGGGAGGCTGGTGACCACCAGAGTATTGCTGATCCCCTTTCTGACACATCCCCTAAAGCACCAGGTGCAACTGACAGCATGTAGACATGCCAGCAGGAGGATTTACTTTGGACAAGTGACCACGGAACATCCCATGTTTTGTTACTTCTTAGTAATCATAAGCTTCATCACTTCAGCATCACTCAGTTCATGTGCAGAAAGCACAACTCTTAGCAAAATTTTAAATTTAGCCTATATTATTTCATTACATGTTGACTTCATACTGGGGTATTGCAAAAGACAAGGAGAAAACTGCCCTACTGGGCTCCTTGTCCAAGGGGCCAACTCTTATCCAAATTTTCCAGCGACACACTGTTAGTCTAATGTCCTTCTTTAATGCCTCCATCGATGGGAATTTCCATCTCCCACAGGCACTATTATTTCCCAGTATTTCTCTAGATCTACTTCTGAAAAAAATTTCACACTGTTAGTCCTTAATAATCGTCCTTGAGTTTAAGCCTACTCACCACAGACCCCAACACTTATTTTCTTTTTTGTAGCAGTGGCCTTCTACATATTTGAGGACTTATGCCCTGCACACAACTTGGTGACTTGAATGCTTGTCATTGAGAAAATAGAAATTTTTATTTGTGTGTCAACACAAATCTATTTAACTTCAAGTCAATTGAAAAATTTAGCATTTTGCCTGAGGATTAGCACTTCCTGACCTGCTTTGCTTCCTTAAGCACTACCTTATCCCTGGTTTAGCCCCTGTTCTGAATAATGGGAGTTTGAGATTAGTGCAGATGAGGGGCTAAGCACTCATGACAGAGAATGAGGACACAAAGCACCTGGACTACAATTCTCAGGATACACAACACAAACACAGCTAAACAGAAGCATTTTCTCAAGTCTTCAGAACTTTCCATTCTGGAATATCCAGAAAACATTCTGGCATTACTTGCAAAAGACTAGAATTTCCTACAGTTCTTTCTGAACAACATCTGAGACATGGACTATGACTGATTTGAGGGAAAAGTCCCACCGAAGCATAGGCTGATGATACAGTCTTTTCTTTCATTTGCCATATTCCACTGCAGTGCATTATAATCACCCCTGTTAAGCTGATGCATGATATATACAGTTCCATGATATGCAAGACATGATTTTTCAACTACTCTGATGTCCAATTAACATTTAGATGATTTGATGCAATTATGACCTATCCTTTCCAGTATCAATCCTGTTCTGCTGACATTTTGCCTTCCTGAAGCATCAAGATACTCTCAAGTCTTATGCAAACCATCCTACCTCATGTCTTTTCCAGCAAACTGGCCCTTATTCTAGCACAACAGGATTTTGATCACATAAACATCCTCACAAAGTAAGCAGACACTGCAGATTTTAGGAAAGAAAAGAAGTCTTACATGTTCCTCTTCAAACTGGTCCCCACCAAATGCAGAGACACAGGGCTTGATACCTCCTGTTCCAAGGGCGATCAAAAACAGACCAACCATAGACAGGACCCTTTATATAAGAACAAAAATATCACCATTGCAAAACCTTTCCAGAGCTTATGAGAGCATTTTAGTGTCACCCAATTACAATTCCTTTGATAATGTTGTCTTTTGCACACGGGTAATGATGATGAGCTAGATAAACAAACAAATTAAATATCATAATAATTTGAAAAACAAATTAATTACCCTAATTTCTGCATTCCATACCAGTCAATTAACCAAACTGGTTTTGTCAGTTTCTTGTTATTCTGAGGTCAAATGGACATATAGGAGATCAAAGATCTGTGAAATTATTTTTACTTATATGACAACAAAAGCTGTCAGAGATCAATTGAGAAAAAGAAAAAGGGGAGTACTTTCTGCAGCCTTGTAGCCTGGGTAAGAGCAGACAAACTGTTCGAATTAGGCTCATTCTTGTGTGTTTTCTACTTCCCAGTGGTTTTCAAAATGCCATTGCTGGCCTGACAGGTCATGTCTCTAGGGAACAAGAGTATCAGGACTGACCAGGTCTGGGACAAAAGAAAACTGTTCTGTAAACAACATGTGTCCCTGCCTTCATGTGCATATTTTTTGAGCCATGACTACACAGACAAAACCAGCTTGGTGGTTTCAGAGACACTACTCTGACAAGCCTATCAGTTCAGGATCTAGAGGACTGTATCCTGTGGAAGAGACAGACCCTGTCATCAGAAATGTATTTCAGTTTTGTGTTCCCATGCACATGGGGGAACCTTGCTGAGCTGGGCAGCTGTGCTGATGAAATGAGGGAGGAAGGAGCCTGGTACAGGCAGTTGGATACAGGAGACCAAACCAGTAGCATGGTATAGCAGTGAGGGGTGGTTCCCAATGCCTGTGCCTAGAGTCTGTGTGGTGATTTCCAACTCCATCTGGCATGTTCACACACTAGATCCGCCCTTCTGCTCTTACTCGGACATTTCTAACCTTTCCCTGATGAAAGTAATCCATGCACAGCCCCCAAAATGCTGGTATGATGGAGATAAAACAAATTACAGATTTGATAAACTAACTACCATCACAACCTCTACAGCACTGTGGCTTCAAGGGCTACTTACACATGAACTGCCTGGTTGCCCAGGGATGGAATGGCACCGACTGACTTTATCAGATGGCCAACAACATACACAATGGAGAGGTAGATGATCGTCCTGTGAGGAAAGCAAAGAGCAGTGACTGAAGGTGCTGGGTGATGTACAATCTGAAAACAGTGCGCCCATGGGCCCTGATATGGCAGCTCTACTTGGCTGATACACAAGGAACTGGTTTGTTCTACCAGTGGTACAATGGGCAGCTGTAATTCCTTTGTGTCAACACTGAGTGCACTAGAAGGAATAGAAATGCAAATGGGTTCAGATTAAGGAGGGATAGCCCCTGCTGTATTTGTAGACATTACTGAGCAGAATAAATGAAAAGTGTTCCAGCCTTGTCACGCATGGAAGACTGCAAAGAGAAGAGCGCTATTCAGGTCCAACTCAGTTTCCAGATTACTAATAACTGGCATTTTGTAGGATGTGCATAAGTGAATCCCTTGACTGGAAGGGATGCCTAGAGACTGTTGCCCACATTCGACCCACCTAACCAACAAACCTGTATTAGGAGTGTGGTTTCCTCATCGTAAGTCTGTTTTGGGTCCCAAGTATCTCTGAAAGACTGAGCTCATCTATCTGCCTCCCATGTTTTGGTGAGGGAGAAGAAGAAATATGAGCAGGATGATCAGACTCTTGAGTGTATTCTATTCCTTCACCACCTTCTAGATTAAGAGAAATCTATGTATTCTTGTGCTGAAGACAAATACAGAGCTGAATCAAAGGACTTGTAAGGACAGAAACACCACAAGTCCTATGAGCTTTGAGCATGGAAGAGGTCCCTGATGCATTCAAACCCTGGCTGCAACAGCTAATTTAGCACTACATCAGATCATTCCTAAAAGCCCCTCTAATCTGTTATATTGGCCAAGGTCCAGCTACTACAGCAAAAGCCACTTCCCATTAAATTATAGGGATTACTCCAAGGAAAGTCTCTTGCCTAACACATGATCATCTGTATAAGGATTTACCTTCTCACAACATCATGCTGCAAGATAAACATCCTCAAAACTAATGAACATTGCTAGGTGACCTTAAATTATGAATTTAATAAAGCCCCACTGTTATTTTTTTCATTGAAAGGGACAAGAAAATGACTAAAACTGAGCACAGACAAAAAAGGACACTGATAGCTCCTTAAGAAATTTCTTCTGGATAGGCATATGGCAGCTGTTTATTTCCTATTGAGACTCTTCTGCCAGATAGGCTTAGAGAGAAAAGTTTCTCTCTAAGTTTCTCTTTTCTCTCCTAGAGAGAAAAGTTCAGCTGCACTTCATCACCCTGACAGCCAAGCAAACTCCTCAAACAATGAAAAAACAGTGCCAAGCAAAGAAAGTCCTATATCCAGCTGCTCATCATCACTCTAGGGCAGATGTTGGCTCCACAACTTATTATCAGAAGGGAAGACTGCCTAAGGACCCTTACTGAGGAAGCATCTACCTGGTTATGTGCTGATGGAGATGATTTCAGAGAACACAGGTTTCTCAGGCATAAAAGTCGGTGTGCTGATACATTACTTATGCTGTGAGAAGTGTAAGTAAGTACGTTACAGATAGTGACATTTCACCTGAATCTGAGATCTACATGATGACATTGCTTCCTCACTTGAATCATCTTCCTCACTTCCTCATCTTTGAATCCTTCTCAGAAGCAGACCTTAGCAAACTGAGGGTTAATTGCCGAACACCTCAGCTTCCTGAAGTCAGGTAGGGAAGGACAGTGGAGGAAAAGGGTTGTTGTAACATTTCATTTGTCCCAACTTGCTTGCCTATTGGCCTTTGGGTGTTAGACAAGCGCAGAAAAGCATGAGCAAACAGATCAGCTCTGTTAAAAGAGAGGAGCTGACCTTCAAGAGTGTGTCTTTGCTGCACTCTGAGCTGGCTCAAAACTGGGAGCAAACACAGCACTGTCCTTGCACAGGCTGCATGGTGTCAATGCATGCTGACTGAATTAGAGAGATGTCTTCACTTACTTGTATTTCCCCAGCCACGAGTCTGCCATGATGGCTCCAATGACAGGTGTGAAATAACACAGTGCGGAAAAGGCATGGTACACAGCAGTGGAGAGATTCTCATCCCAGTGGAAGAAACTTAAGAAATACAGTGTCAGGACAGCTAAAAGGAAACAAAAAAAGAATCATATCAGATAATTAATGTGTATATCAGCAGGTAAGCAGGATCATGGTGGCAAGAAAACTACTGATTTTTCTAGCAACTGAGCAGTGTGGTGGAAAGATTTGTGTTTCCAAACCTGTTCCTCATAATCTCTGACACAGGAGAAGCTGTGAGATATATGAGTATCTGACATCCTTTGCTCATAAACATTTATGTTTACCTGAAAAATGTATTTTCTAGCTTATCTTACCCTAACCTGTAGTTCTGTTTATGCACTTTTTCTTTTTGCAGATTAGGTGCCTGTAAGATTCAATTCCCAAGCACACTGATTGCACATCAACTATGAAAGACATCACACAGTAGAAAACCAGGTTTGATATAGAGAACTGTATAATAATTTAGACTAGAAGGTACATTTGGAGCCCTCTAGTCCCAACTTCTTCTCATCTTAGATATAGCAACAATGTTAAGATACACTGTTCATATGTGCATTCCAAAATATCAATTAACTTTGAAATACAGCTGATACTACACACAGCACAGCTCAGAAACACCAATGCAATTTGTGTAAAGACTTCAGGACAGGAAAGTCACAGACCACATACCTCGCATGCCATAGTAGGAGAAGCGCTCACAGAACTCGTTTACCACAATGAAGGCAATGCTCAGGGGGTAGTTGGAGCCACAGAGTTTCTGTGGAAGACAAGAATGTACCAACTGTCAAAGCCTTCACCCCAGCAACATATTCCCACAGTATCCAGGTGGTAGAGGAGTTCAGTCCAAAAATCAAGTGCCCACAGCTGCTTGACTGGCCTGTGAGCTGGACTCAAAGAAGAGAGTGGACCTCACAGTAGTCTTGCATTGATTAAGGCTCACCAGTGAATCAGCCCGGCTGACATGAGCCCAGTAAGGACTGCCATGGGGATTCGTGGGCAATCAGCAGCCCACCATGCTTGTAGCTCCAGGAACTCCACTGGAAGGGTGCTACTGACTCTTGATTGCAATGCTAAAACATCACTGAGACCAAAGCAACACTTTTGGATGCCTTTTCTTCTGCACTTCATATAAAGCTATCACCCTGCCCCAAAACTGCTCCCTCTTCTAGTACCAGACCTTGCCTCAGAAACTGGGAGACCCCAGGGATCTTCTGTCTGCTTCTGTGTAAAGCTGCTACCTCTCTCAATCTCTGCTCCTCACTTGTGCTGAGCTGTGCCACCACTCACTGAAGCAGAGCATCAGCCCTCTGTCTGGCACTCCCTCAGGCATGGCATCCATTTCATATTCCAAGATTACTGGCACAGCTATGGATAATTCAATTTATTAATCAGAATTTTTAAGTAAAGCCAGTGATGGGACTGTGAAACCTAAGTGTGGCCACTCTTTCTCTGAGCCTGGCTTTACTGCAGCTCACATCAGCACTTCCCAAGTGAAATACAATGCATTAAACAGATGAGTCTTGGCATGACCCTGTGTGGGCCTCTGTCCCTCTTGCTACCCCACCGTGGTCTGAGCTAAGCAGCTTTCAGATTCCAGCTGCTTAGTGGCTCCACTGCCTCACAACAGGAAAGCAGGTTTACACAGCACTGCCCAGCCTCTGCCAATTAGCAGGAGAGGGGCTGGCCATGGATTTGGTGAGGAATCTGGAGGGAGGGTGATATTAACAGATATAACTATACTTATAGATTTAAACAGCCATGGTATGGGCCAGTGAGATGAACTCTTCACATGCATTTCTGTGCCTCATGTCAGAAATAATGAATTCCTGTATTTCTTCCCAGAGTCCCAAATGCAAATACAGTACCAAAATAGATGTGTTTATTCAGGTTTATTTTACCACCAAGAGACCTAAGCTTATTTGGATTCCCAAAGCAATGGCATCGAGTTTAGAAGAGTATAGCTTAATGACGTTGTCTTCCTCAACATTATGAAAGGGTAAAAAAACAGACAGAAAATCAAAACTCCACAACTCCCACCTCTCCTCTACTTTCCATTACTTAATCCTCTAAAGACAAATATTTTTGTCCATTTTTATATATAACATATATATATATTTATATTTCGCATCAAAGGGCTGCCTTTTTATAAGAAACCATTAACCTTTTTGCTTTACTAGAGTAAATACATAATTATCCATTTCATGTATGATTTACTCTCAAACCATTGTGCTCAGCAACATGGCTTGTAAGAAAGAATGCGCTCCCTTGGAAACTGCACTGGGGCCTCCTGCTTTTAGACTAGCCTAAAAATGGTGGCATATATAAGCTGTAAATGTACAAACACACAACCATATGCACACACAGAATATTCTTCTCCAACAAATTTTTCATAATGGAAGAAAATCCATAAGAGGCAGATTATGTTTCATGTTTGTGCTGGGAGGCGTTTTATGAAATTAGAATTAAAATTGTACAACAGGGATTTTTTTCTTCATCTTCTTCCCAGACCTTACTATACATACTCATGGCATTTAATAAGGTGCACAGAGTGACTGTCCAAACCAAGTGGACAGGTGGCAGGAGCGCTGCTGCCTGAACTCAGCCCTCCACACCCAGTGCCTAAGTTCCACTGGATTTATTTGCACTGGTTTAAGGTGCAGTGACTCATTTCAGCCACTCCTGCTCTGGAACGGGCACCTCCTACAGACGAGCAGGAGCAAGGAGGGAAAGGAGAGCAGGGGGCAGTGACTTCCCAGCTAAACCTTCCCAAGTGCCTGAGCCACGACCTTGAGTAAGTGCTTACAAACATAGAGCAAGGACTTACAAGCAAGGGTACTTCCATCTGGCTTGTGTGTCATGAGATGGCATCAGCACGTGCAGAAACCCTCATGTATTCTCTCCACTGTATCACTGACCTGCCTGTGGCCTGCCTGGACATCCAAAAGTGGGAAGCTTTCATCCATGCGGAGAGCCAGATGCAGTTTGCTCGCTTTCACGGAGGAGGACCGTGCTCAGCAGACAGCCCCAGCAAAAGCAAAGAGGTTAAGCCTGGATTCATGAACACACAGATAGTCTGCAGTGCTTAGCTGCCACAGCAAACCTGGGATCTGTGGTATTATGGATCTCTTAAAGATACTGTGGAAGTTGACAGACTGTGTCTTCGGGAAAAAAAAAGTTCATTTAAACTACAGGAGACGTTTGTTTTCAGCTCTCCTTCTTGCTGACTAATGGCAAAACAGGATAAAGATTAATATTTCCCAGGAGCTCTGGATATCCAATAGTTAATGTCTGAACAGTAATTAAAATTGAGTTAAATAGTTGGTTTGCTAATGGCACGACTGTGAGTTTTAAGAGCAAGTATTACATATTATCCTGCAAGTCAAAGCAGCTGCAACATAAGCCAAATTCTTCCTGAATCCTATGCAGTGAACAGTTTTTAGGGGTCAAGCACTCAACAAGAATTAGCCTGAAAACCTGCACAAACATCAAAGCTGCAAGGCAGCAACACATTCACCTGAATCAGGCTGCAAATCAGAGGCAAAGATGCAAACCCAAGGCTCTGGCACTACAGTTGGGCTCTGTAACACTCACCAGTGGCCTGTCCTCAATCCCTATCCTTCCTTCTGCTTTTCATCATCTGGTACCTTTCCCTGGTGGGTTTCACCATACTAAACAGAGTTCAGCTCCCTCCCTCCTAAGCACAACAGCCCCATCCACTTCAGAGATCTAAGTTTTTTCCCACAAGGAAAGTAGTGTTCAGGAAAAAGGCAATAAATCCCTTACCCTTTTCCCCAAACATTCAGACAGTTTGTGTTCTCCCTTTAAGCTGCACTTTCTTAACTTAATCAGGTTAGTGGAGGGATTTTTGCCTTGAGTTGTTAAGGCTTATTTCAACCCTCTGCAAGAAAGGGTGTTTGTCTCTAGCCAGAGCACAACAGAGGCGAGAACAGAGAGATCTTGCAATGTTTAAAACAAGCTGAGCAGAAAGCAAAACAAAGCAAAGGAAACCAGCAGTAACACTTACCGGAGATTTTTTCTGAAGAGGGAAATCTCCTTTGGGGGGATCATCTCCTGCAGAAATAAAAGTGAACAAAGTTTCCTTGGATTCGTTTCTCTGAAAAGCGTTCATCTCCCCTCTCGCCTTGTCTCCCACCATGCTATGTGGCTGTGGTGAGTTGACTGGGAAGATTTCCAACCTCAGGCACGAAGTTTGATTCAGTTTGAGTTAACCCTAATTGAGCACATTTGTGCAGCCAGGGCAGAAAGGGGAGGGAGATGCTACCAGGAAAGACAACTCCAGAGTTCAAGAGGAGTCAGGGAACACAGCCTAAATCAGTCCCAGGTTGAGGCTGTCAGCACTTTGTGGCACAGACCTCCCCGTTGTCTGGCATGCCCCCAGCTATTTTATGTGCACCAGCCCAGCACGGTGCTGGATGCTGCACAGATGTGAGCTGAATAAATATCCCAGGTCCCAGATACACCTACTGCCTGTGGATTTAGGAGCAGAGTGTGTATCTCCCTCTCAGTGTGGTAATGACAGGTTTACTCTGCAGGGATCTCATTTCACTGGAAAGCTACACATTCCAAGACATAACTACTAAAATGTTCATCACTCCAAACCCTTGGACGCTGGATGTCACAGATGCCTGCACTGTGATAAATCATTTCTTTGCTACTGCAGGAGTGAAGTGACCCAGGGTTCATTCCCACATCAATTCCCTAGAATGACCTTGCCTTTTCCCATGGGACAGTTTAATCAAGTGGGCACAGCCAGCACCCAGAAGTAGCCCCAACACCTCTCTCTATTTTCTATTATCAAGAAGACCACTTTGGGGCTCCATATGTGACAAATACAGCTCATCTCTGCTGGGAGTCCCTGGATTCCCCCTGCAGCTACATGGGCTCAGCTCCCTGCAGGTACACTGTGGTCCCTCCTTCCAGGCCCTGCCCATGGCAATAGTGGAGCTTTTCATCTGCATTTTTCCAGTGCCAGTTGCAATTGCATAGCAAAACTCACAACCTTCCCATAAACTATCTTAGTGCTTGTGGCTCTGCTGTATCCTTAGTGCAGTGCAGAGGTTTTTTCTTCCTCTTACACTTGGCTTCTTTAAAAGGCAAATGTTAAAAAAAATTTCCCAAATATTTCTCCCTTCTCTTATCAGTAATGCACAGACCACACCCAGAATCCACAGCTGGTACAAGGAGTCTACATAAACTCATCCTTAGTGCAAGTACTGAGTTGCTGATAGTGCTTGGTTATCACAAGAACCAGGTTTGCAGCTGATAAACTAGGAAAGAGGCCTTTGGCCACACCACAGATCCTTAATCTGGCTTCAGTTATTGCTAACAAGACATGGAGAACACTTACACAAGGGAATCAGATGTGATGGACTGCACAGAGGAAGTATAATTACTATCCATCATGTACTCATTGCTTCCTCTGAAAATCCCAGAGATCCCATTTCACTCCTACTAACTGGGCAGCTAAACATGAGGTCAGCTGACTTGGAGGCCAAACTTAAGATGGTGCCAGAAAATTCTACCCCTTCTTTGTTCCTTTTTTCCTCTACAGCAGTAGCAAAACGAGAGTTTGGTATCTCCTCTGGTACTGCCACAAACCAGCTCCTGTCTTCAGCCCTCCCAGTGACCTGCACACATGCACAGCCTTGCTTTTCACCTGGGTGCAGCCTCCAGGGAGCTCAAGTTTATCAAGCCCATTCCATGGGCATGAGTGCTCAAAAGCAGACCCAGTGTTGGGGGCAGAACAGTTCACATGGATCCTGCCCCTACACACCAGGAGAGCACCTACTCCAGTCCTGCAAGTCTTCACCCCCTGCTAGAGGCAGCAGAAATATTTCTGAGCCCTCTGCTGGCATCTCATGCCCCTGGTATTTCTATACAGCTCCCAGTAGAAACCTGCTTTATTCTGCCATACACAGGCAAGCAGAGCAAACACAGCAGCAGAGTTACTAAAGGAATAATAAAAAAGGAAGACAGGAAAGGTTTCACCATCCCTTGCACATGCTCCCATGCTGCTGCAGTGTGATGCCTTAATATTTTCATCCTCCTGCAGCTATATTTCCTCTGTGTATATACAGCCCTGTGCGTCATATAAGCTAAATGATGATTTTTTTTTTTTAATACTAGCATGAAAAACCCTATCAGTCAGTAGGATTAACATACTACTTGTCTAATGCACTGCAGAGCTGTTTAGGCCACTAGCTGCCAGAAGGTCTTCTCAGACAGAAAGGAAGAAAAGGAATTCAAATGTCTGGCAATAAATGGTAACTTGTAACAAACAGCAAAAACAAATGTAAGAGAATAAATTTGCAAGCACCTCAGATACAAATACAGAATGGTACTTGATAGAAAGAGACCTGTGCGACTGGACTGAAAATCAGGAAGGAACTGTACCACAAATGGAAATAAGGTGGCATTTCTGAAGACAGGTATAGACAAACAGATCAAACACGGAGAGGTAGATGTGTGCCTGCAAAGCTAAGGCAGAAAATGAACTACAGCTAGCAAGGGGACATAAAAGGCAATAAGAAAAGGTGCTAGAAATGCTGTCAATATTGGAGAAAGGGGAAGGAAAATGAAAAGCTGTTATTTAAACCAGAAAACAATCATCCAGAGAAGCCAGGAAACGTATGTCCTTTTTGTTATTTTTACTAAAAAAATAAACTGCAACAAAGGTATGCAACACCTTTGAAATTAACTAGTGGGAGTATGTGTGAAATGAGACAAAAACTGCTTAAATAATATTTGGATATCTCAAATGTGCTCAGATCATCAGAGCCTGATGAAATTCACCTTCAAGTGCCGAATACCACATTGAGCCACTTCCCTTGTGAAGGGCAAAAGCAGAAAAAGCATCATCACTGCCTTTTAAAAAGCAGATTGTTCCTCCAGGAGTGTTCCTCCACAACGAGAGAGATACTTGATCAGATAATCCCTTCTAAGCACCAAAAGGAGAATATGGATTACAAACCAGCCATTTCAGATTGGAAAATATGCTCTCAAACCAGACTGTCTTATTCTTTGGTAAGTGGAGTAACAACTAGAGCAGCTCTGTATGTGATATATCCTAACTCTAGTGCCTCTGATCTCTCACAAGGTAATAGGGTCCATATGAAATGCTCATAATAGTGGACAATTGGGAAATCTCTCTAATAGTATCAATGATTTACCATCACATCAGGAAAGCATGAAACATGCAGGTCCTTAGCTTTTCCATTATCAAAGAAAGCTTCAGTACAGCCAGCATGCTGCTCATTTGTACTCGAAACCAGGGTGAAGAAGCCTGGGAGACAACTGGGTATGAACTCAAAATGGTGTTGCAAAATGGGAGAAACTATTTTATGACTCTGGAATGAAAACGATGAAATTTGGGAAAGAAGAATACCAAATGCCACTCCTTTCCATTGACAGGAATAACAGCCAGAGAGATGAACTATAATCCATTTTTGTTGAGGATAAGATGCGAGAAATCACTGAGTTTTTTCAGTAAAGAATATTTGGAGCTCCTTTTTCCAATTTCCCTGTCAGTGAGGACAGATGAGCATTGGAATAGAGATGGTGTGGCTTGGCCTGCAGGGTTCAGACAACCCCTGATGTCTGTTATATACGAATAGGTTAGGGACCACATAAATATCAGGTCCTCTCCCAGAGCAGGCATATAGATGAGGTGCCCTCCTGAGTTTCTGTGAAAATCTTGTGCCAAACAACTTCACCTGGTAAGCATGAAAGCAAGGACTGCTTTCTGTAAGATTTCCTCTTTTCTGAGTTATCCCTTATGCAACTGGGGAGTCTGTAGGATGATTCATGCTTACATGTTATATTCAGCTACCAGATGCCTTGCATAGCCAGAAGTTTCCATTAATACATTTTGCTATGACTTTCAGTTCATAATTTAATTTTTTTCTGGTTCCCAAATCCTCAGAAAGAGAATCTGCATTTTCATGTTGCTTTTACAATCTTCACATTCTCACTACTCCCTGCTGCAGTACTGTCCACATTAATCTGTTTATACTCAACTAACCTCTTCATTTTTACCTGCATTCATCTTGTGGTACAATTGCTTCCTAATTTTCAGCTCAGCCACACCTGTAGTTTAATAATGAGTCTTATTTTTAATTCATATACACCTGCCATACTTTTGTAGCCCTTTTACCTATATGTATTTCTCTCATCTTTCTCTGTTTCTGAGATAAGGTTTTAAGAAACTAGATGAATGTGCAGCAGCAACACTTTGGGCTTAATGACCAGACCCTGGAAGAATGTGATAACCTCTGGAGGTCTCTTCTGGCTTATTTTCTCCAATTCTTTGATCACAAGAAAGAGCAGGGTTTAACTGATTTATACAGATCAAGAGTGATTTCCATTGCCTGCAGACTTCTCCCAAACTTCAAAGTAATTTAAGAAAATTATGTATCAAATCATTTGAACAACCAGGAAAATATGCCAGAAGCCTTCAAACCCACATCTCTCCTCTATTCACCAGCCATTACAGACTTAAAATTGTGAAGCTATTTAGATCAATACCACTAACAATATTGAGTACCTAATTTGCATTTAAGACCCTGTCATCTGGTCACAAGTCAACCTGTAACAATCAAACTTCTCATCCCTCCTCGTGCCTTTTTGCCTTCAGTTTCTCCTACTATCAGCAAGAAGAAATTTTTAAAAACTTCCTCACCAGCTTGGGCTTCCTTTGCAGGCTGTGGTGTGCAGTCCCCCTCTGCCATTCCGTGCCTTGGACGTCCCCAGCTTCGTTGTGCCTGAAGATGAACCTCGTTAAGCAATCCCGGCTCTCTTTCACCCTGTTGTTAATGTTTCACTTCTCAACAGCAGTCCTTTGGCCACCACTAAAATAGTTAAACTTCCATTTATTTCTGATCTGAAGTCACCTCTCAAATGTCATAGGGAATCTGCCTTTCTTGAATACAGCCTCTGAGGCTGCATAGCACCTTTCATGGATGTTCACGATCAATCATTTCGCACTGCAGCTACACTATCTTTCAATAAAATTACTACTTCTGGTTGAGGAAAAGGACTGGCTCTGTAGCTAGACAGGATCTACAGCTGGCCATAAATCCAAATGTTTGACACTGTACACCAGTTACAGAGTTGGTCTTAACTATACATATCTTTCACTATCGTAGAATCACAGAACAGTTAGGGCTAGACCTTCAAAGTCCATCCATTCCATTCCAACACCTCTGCAATAAGCAGGGACATCTTCAACTACATCAGGTTGCTCAGAGCCCTGTCAAACCTGATTGTGAATGTTTCCGGGGATGGGGCATCTAGTGAGAAGATTACAGTTTTGAGAAAACACAGAGTTTCACCAACTTTTGACAGACTGGCTTCAGTTCCCAGTTCTTCACATATCACACAGGAAAGCAGATATAACATTGACAAGATGTTCCCCCAGACCCTTTTTCACCTTCAAGCCATGAGCTGCCTGAAGGAGAATCAATAATTTTTCTACTGGACTTCCACTCCTTTCTGCTTTCCCCCATAACTTCCTGTAAATTGCTGTGACTTTCTTTCAGAGAGGCTTTAGAGAAACTCTTCTGCAGGGGAAAACCCCAAATATTTTCTGCAGACATAGAAGTAGTTTAGAATGAGTTCAGCAGTAGACTAAAATGGGGTCTCCATCACCCAACATCATGGCTCTGAAGCCATATGCATCCTTCAGCTTTTTATTGCACTCTAGTCCCATCTGCTTCAAGGCCCCATATCTATCATCATCACCTCAAGATAAAGTCAAGGCTACAAACAGGCAGTCATTTCCTGATGAACTCTGCTATTAGCTGGACATAGGTGACCAGTGGAATTGGGCAAGAGGACTAGAAAGATGCACTAGTGAAACACTGAAAGACACCTGAATTTAAGAGTGAAAAGAAGCATACAACAATGCCTACAATGTGCAATAGTGAGAAGCCTAAGCTGATCACAATCAAACTCCAAAATGAAATGAGGAATAAATTCCTACATATGATGATTCATTTGATAGATCAACAAGGGATGCAAAGCCTGAAGTAAAATACGAAGAACAGCATGAACAACTCATAAAAAGATGATGGCAAATTGTGAGGGGCTTGTGAAAGGAGGATTGAAGCAAAACTTTAATAATGGCTAAAAAAGAGCAGGCTGTGCACAGAAGAGATATTAAAGAAAAGATAGATGGTAAGAAGAATTTAAATCTATAATGTAGGAAGTATGGCCAGCATCCAGGGAGTGTTATTCATATTATAAGAAGGTACAGCACAGATAAGTACAAAACACAGCATGGCAAAGCCAGCAGGGTGAGACTCTGGGCAAGCACTGTGAAAAACAAGCAGAAAAGACATATGAGCACTACAGGCCAGACAATGCAACAGAGAAGAAAAGCTGGAGGGAGAATAGTTGTTAGGAAAAATAAAAGGCTTCACTTGGTAATGCTTGTGGCTTGTATTAGAAGATTGGAGCAGGGAGAGATGAGGAACACATGAGGAAGGGCTTTTATTTCTGAACAATTATTTAAGAGGCTATCATAGCAAGGAAAAATTAGGATTTTTTTCTTCGTTGAAGGGAATGTTCAAGCAAAACACAGGGCATGAGAGAGCTGAGGCAGGAAATGAAGAAAACTCAGCACAAACAAAATACAACCATGAATTTAAATTACTTTCTAGGCTCTTAAGTTGAGAGTATCACAAAACCACTGAAAAAAAATGGAAGTTGGTTCCAGAATAAGACTTGTGGTCTTTCCAAACAGACCACTGATTAACAGCAAGTGAATACCAAGGAAAGCTATATATTGCACAGAAAATCAGGAATAATTTAACTATTCAAGCTGTCGCTAAGGAAATGGGCTATGGGACCTCTTGAATAATTTTCCAGCTATTTTCCCCACCACTTCTAAGATGTACTTGTTGCTATGGTATAAGGTACCATGCACTGACTGGTAGCACTGGTTTCAATAAGTTCAAGACATAGAGAAGATGTATATACCGGTGCTCCAGGCAATGGGAACATGTCCAGTCCCTGGGATGTTTCTATGTTCTGCCCTTCATGATAGTCCTTTGTTCCCTCTTTATAGAAATTTAAGGCATTTTAGCAATGCTGCCCACTGCTTAGAGATAGTTCCTAGTTGAAACAATAGCTATTTTTAGTGTTCACATAGGTATGTAAAGTCAGCAACAGAGACAGTGCTCTGGAAAAAAACGCAGAAAAGGAGAGCCAAGATAGGTGTGCAAGTACATGTGAGCTCCATTTCTAACTCAGTGTTGTTTGTCTCTCTTGGGTGCAAGTGATCAATTTTGACTGTCACAAGGTATGCTGGTCCCAGTGCCACACCTGTTGGTACCGAGATACCTGTCTGTGTCAGGCTCAACTCAGGCTCTCTGTTCAAAACTCCTGAATAACAGAGAGAGTCTGGAAACAGAAAAATCTAAACATTTACCCAGTCCACTTGCCTGGAGCTGAGGCTGGGTCATCCCCTTCCTGGTGTGACAAGATGGGAGGTGCTTCCCTGAAGCTGGAAGAAAGATGTATGTGGTGAGGCAGAACTTTGGAAAACATCTGAGGACCATTTGGTGTCCCAAGAACATTTTCTCCCTGGTGGTTTCAGAAGCAGAATCTCACATAGTGCCTTTCAGTAGCAGGTCTCAGGGCATCTCAGCAAGCAGATATCAGTACCTCCATTTCAAAAAGGAGCAAAAGAAGGAAGAAACATCCTGATGAAGGTAGACTCCTCTGAAACCTCTTGCATGCCAGCCTGGCAGTCTCTCCGTTAAGCTGCCCCGCCTGCAGTATTATCAGAACAACTGAGAAACAGCAACTGATTTATTGTGCCACAGGCTCTGAGAGACAGCTCAGCCACTGAAGACATCACAGTCTGCAGCAGCCTGGGTCTGGAGGAATGCTGAAAGACAGTTGTATCCAGTGTCTCAGCCACCCCGTGGGTGCATTGCCCTACTCTCCATGCTCACTTCCAGCCTCTGGGACAGATACTGCTGTGGGAATTTCTCTTTCTGCACTGATCTCTCAGCTGACCAGTAGCTCTCTTCTAGTGGTATGTCCTGCTCCCTCTCCCACCCTGCTCCTGAGTAAAATGCCGCTTTTACTGGCTTCAGTGAGGCAATTGGCGCTGAGAAACCAGAAATCCTATAACTACTCTATTCCTCACAGCCAGCTCACAGGGATGCCTGGAACTGGGAGGGGCATCTGTTGGGCAGTGAAGGAGGGGCTACAGGATGTGACAGCAGGACCCTGGGGTTTGGTTCTGACTGCGTTGCTTGTCAGGCTCTTGAGCACTTATTTCAAGTTTCCTAACCTTAACTGCACTGCCCATAAAACAAGCATCAAGCAGCATAATCTCCTGTACATCTGGGGCAAGTTGTTTCATTCATTAATCTGGCTACTAGACTAAGAAAATGTCAGAGAAGGCAGGAATTCCAGTTTTTCCAATTTTTTTTCCATATACCCACAGTAAACAGCCTGTTTGTTGTTCTCTGCAAGTTTTCCTGTGTCAGGAGACATAATGCACTGCACAATTTCAAATCTTTGCCATCTCTGAGAGGGTATTCTCACCATAACCCAGCACACAGCTGATTTTTTGGCTGTGGTTTAAGTCAGATTGCAATTGTGTAATCAGTATTTCATCAAGGCAAGCTGCCAGGGACAGAAAAGATGTAAATCCCAAAAAGTATATCTGTTCTGATGAAAAAAACCTTTCTTATCTAATCCACAGAGATCTCAGCTCTCTGACTGAGTGGCCCCTCCCAGATGCAAGCACTGACAGATATAATACGACCTTCTGCATTCGAGGGTCTGTCATTTCCACTGAGATGTTAATCAGATCCTCCCCACCCAGCTTCCTCTACCACCACACCAAGGGCCAGGCAGATTAGGGGCTCATCCAAGATTCATTAACTCTGGTTCCCTGCATTTTCATAACGAGCTTGCAGTGCCATCCATTCTTTTCAGCCTCCCCCTGCAGTGACCAGGGGGATCAATTTGCTAACACAGTGAGTGGGAGCAGCTCTCACCAGCTCCAGGGGAAAACAGACTCATGTGGGTTTTCCCTGCAACAGGTCCCAGAGGAACTGGCACAGAATTGGAGATATTTTTGCTTTTTTTAATGTTGATCTAACCATACAGAGTTTGGGTCTCCAGGGACCCTAACACTTTGTAGCACAATTCTTTTTGTTCTGGCCATCCTGTGTCCAGGGCAGTCTGTTCTCCACTGGCACTCATGACAAATCCCCTCAGAGTTTGGCAGGGATAAGGGTTATATTCTCATAGAAGGAAGAATTCATCTGTGACTCTTCATCTTTATGCTAACTCCCAAAAAAAAGGTCCTTTTTTCCTAGGAGATGAGTGACATCTGATCCACCTGACATCAGTGGGACCAGGAGTGCTCAGCCTTTCCTTGACACCACCCCAGAGCACATGTCTTCTTCTTGCACAACCATCTTTCTCCCAAATCTCCAGTCTCATTACCTTAACTGGAGCACATCTTCTGGCTGTGACTGAACACGGATTAGGCATTTGCTTTAATCCTCCTCCTCCTCTAACCCCAGCCTGTCTCCTTCCTCCTGGGATTTTGCATGGGGTTGTGCCCACCACACAACAGCTGAGTTCTGCATCACATACCTGCAAACACTCTGTGTGCTTCTCTTGTGCAAACAGCAGCCCTGAACAAAGAAATGGTTTTTCCACAGGCACACAGAAACCACTCTGGTTCTCCAGCTTGTGACCACCCAGAAGCCATAGAGCAGTGCTGAATGCACTGGGCAGCAGCATGGCATATACCCAAGCAGCAGGCAATGGTGTATATTAATGCATCCACTGCAGTCTCACTTGTGATGTGTGATAAGTGGGGATGGTGTTCCTACCCCAGCTGGTGCATAATGGTGCTGGGGATACACTGGTACAGGCTTTCCACCACTCCTTCCATCTCCTGTGCCCACAGCTATCTTTGCTGTCTGGCATTCAGTCTTTACATGTCTCCAAGTACTCCTTAGTAAATAGAGGAGACCACACTGTCAGAGAAATCCATTAGTGAGAACATTTAATAACTGATAAATCCATGCCAAAAAATGCAAACACCTCTTCCACAACCTCCAGCTACGCCTATGCTACATGAAAAGGTCTAGCCATGCCAGTCCTTTTAGATGCAGACAGCCACTTGAGTGAATTGAATACATTCAATTGACTTCAAAGAACCTTTGAGTGCTCAGCAACTTGCAAGAGATTTGTTTATAGAAATAATCACTTTCAGAAGAAAAGTGTACATGGCATTTTTTCCTCTATCTCCCATTCAGTTTTACCTCTAACAATAAATCACAAGAGACTCAACATGGAATGGCTTGGCATTGTATTCATCTAGAAATATTTCTTTCCTGTATAAACTCCGATTAATATTAATTCTCTCCAAGATAAAGGCAGCTAGAAATAATTTGAGGGCATAAATCCAGTTTTCAGCATTCCTGACACTTCCCATTGTTAACAAACAGATGATCTTATAATGGTAAAGTCAGAGGAATAATTCCTCTCTTATACAAGGTCTGATTGACTAGACATGACAGATGGTGTTTTTATTACTTTCTGTTCTAAAAGAGACCTCATCTAATGCAGTCCAAGCCGTGTTATGAGTCTTAACCTCTCAGATAAGCAAACCCTGTTTCATCAGGTTAATGGATCCTTACTTGATTCAGGAAGGCAATTTTCCTTAAAGTTATTCTAATCAAGTACTCAGAGCCCAAATTGTCCTGCCTGATTGACTGCCAGCAACAGGTAAATCTCTCTACTAAGAACCGTATTTATTTTCAAAGAGGGAAAGCAAGTTATTATCATTATTACAGAACCAATTCTATCCTGTATTCAGTGGCTTCTCCTATACTGGCTTTTACTGCAGTTGCAGAATTAAAGGCAAAAATATAGTTAATGGAGCCTTTCTCTCAATAGTTTTGCTAAATAACAGGCAGGGAAGGAAAATTAGAGAGGTGGCCTGCTGTCTATTGATACCCCCTCAATTAACTGCCCCTATGGCAATAACATCTGACCCTAATCAGCACCAAACTCTTCAAGCAGACTCACTCCAACCTGTCTTCCTGCATCAACCCTCAAATTGAGGGCTGCCAGCCGCAGTAGCTTTGCCACTAGGCTGAGAAGCGACAGAGGACTATCCGCTTTCTAAAAGAAAAGCTGTGAAGGAAAAGCAGTGCCTGAAGGATGCTCCCTGTAAGTCCCATCTCCTGTATGGCACTTGGCTGCACAGGTGGTTTGGTGGCACAGCTGCATGGGGGCACAGGGACAGCACACACGAGATAAGGATGGCAGTGCCCTGCTGCCTCACCTCTTTGCTGACTCCAGACACTCCAGGCAGAAGCCCTGCCAGCCGTGGGGCTGTCCAGGCTGCTTAAAGAAGCAGATGGGAGGCCTGACCTCTCCTACTCTCTTCCACCTACTGTAAGACTGGTCTAGCAACTGAGCCCATGGAGAAGAGCAATCACCTCAAGGCTGTGCAGAAAACACACACATTGAATTCTTGCATAGAAACAAGAACTGAGTCCACAACTCCTGAAAGATCATTCAGTCATTGCTTTTACTTCTCAACGCACATATCAGCTTTTCACACAGCCTCACAAGCAGAATTGGTAGCCCTGATGCCCCATCAGACATCCAATATTGGATTTCCACCTCCAGAAAATCTGACCCCAGGAACCTTAGCTGGAGTTTGCAGAGGAGGCAAAGTGAACTTCATAAAAAAAAAAAGGTTCCTTTGCAATTTTCAAGAAAGCTGTTCTCCTTACAGCTCTGCTGAAGTTACTGATGCCCAAAATGAAACAATCATTCTCAATAATTTTTATTTACCAGCTACCAGATTTTTAAGGGTTTTGTCATGCAGAGAATTGCATTGTTATATCAAGGTAGGCATCTTAAAAACAGTGATTATTCTGCAGGAATGATAAAGCTATGGATAGCAGGTGAAAATGCTGTGCTTGAATCAGAGACTCCCAGGCCAAAAATTCAGGAAGTATGGCTTGGCTCAGGCTCAAGGATCAGAAGTTCCCAAGCTTCCTCAAATGTCTCTGTTTCAGGTCCTGTCATGTAGCCTGTCACATTTAAAACACACAGCACACTTCAGGAGAGGCAGCCGTTTAAAACAGTGCTCTCCTTGAATATCATTGTGGGGTTGATTGCAGACACCTTTGGACTCAGTGCAATCACCACTGCTAATTGTTCAGATGGGAGATCAATAGAGAGGCATAACTTAAAAGCCTGTTACTTGTGGAGACAGCCTCAGGGGACAGCCCTGGAACTGTCCCCACAGTTAAACAATCCCAGAAGAAGTAGGCATCCATCCCTGTTAATTACTGCTGGGAAGTAAGGCATCAGAGCAGGAGGAGGAAAAGATGAGAGCTTGACTCTTACTAGGTCTCCTCTGCTACGCCAGTTTTGTAAATGAGCAGTGTATGGTGTAAAGAACTTGTCCCTGGGCCTGATGCAAACCCCCATAAATCAGGTGAATAGACCGTAAGTGAATTTCCCTCTCATCCAGTTGCCAGTGTCTAGGAACAACTGCTTTGGAACTGCAAAGTGGCTCCACAGCTATTGGATAAGCTGCCCCAGTAGGTTTCTCATGCCTTTATTGAGAGTTGGGTCAGACATCATTCACAGAAGTGTCTGTGATCAATGAACCCATGCTTTGCTAGTTCTCTGCTCAAGAACTTATTCACAGTTAATCCAAACCAGCTTCATTCATGAAACTGGCTGGAAATCTCATCAGAACAGGCTTTGCAGAGAGATTTCTGACACGTTTGCTTCAATCACCAGCTGAAAAGAGAGCAAAAGAGACTCCAACTTCCTCTGAGTATTTAGTCAGATCTGAAGATGGGTGATCAATTCATAAAAACTAATAGCAGCTTGCTCATTTTCCACCTTTTGCTTTTCTTTCCCCCTATGAACAGGGGTGTCTTTTCCTTAGGCTTTTTTTGTTGTTGTTTTTCAAAACAATTTGTCACACAGTTTCTGCAAACCATTTCAGGTACTTAACAGCATTAGTGATCTGCAATACAGGCACAACAGGACAGTAGGTTGCATTATACGCTTCCCAGATTTCCACCTGGATGAGCATACCTCTTAGAAACAGGTCTGCAATGCAGATTTGCACAACTCTCATTCTGAAGCTCTTGCATGGATATTTTGGACAATTGCCTCCAAACAGCCCACTCCCACCAACATTCCACACATGATGTCTGTCTGCTCCAGCACTCCCAGCCAGGGAACATGGAAAGAACAGGACCACAATCCAAACACGTTACTTACAGAAATCTCTGCGGAGAGTTTCACACAAAGGTGTCGGTGGAGTGTCCCCAGACAGAGGGATTTCCATGGAGAAAGCAGTGAAGTGATCCAGTGCAAAAGAAGAGGACTCTGACCTGTTTAAGCTTCAGGATGTGTCCGAGATAAATGCAGGGTATGAAGTTATTTCTTCTTGTACTCACAGCAGCACTTGTATTCCATGGTAACGTACAGAGAACAAATGGCAAAACAAACTCTTGGCCTCACAGGAACATTGTTCTCTTTGTTGTCCCTGGAGACTTTCAGTTAATCTTCATCTGTGGGTTTGGCCAGAGAAATGTACTGGTGAACCTTCCCTCTCTGATTTCTCTATGCAAACTTAAAACTTCTTGAGGATTCATTAACTCTTTACTTCATCATTTCATGTTTCAGGTAGTCTTTCGTATTTTCTGTACCACTCAGTGGCTTTGTGAATGCAGAGTTATTGGTGAGGTCCCTTCCCAACTTGCACATTTTCCAGAGCAGGGCTCAAGAATAAACAGCTGGTCATACAGAGAGGATAGACAGCTAGAACAGGTACACTGGACCTAGCTTGGCCAGACCTGGTCTCTCTCAGAGTTTCCTCCTTTTTTCACATTCCCTGTTGGGGAATGGAAAGCAACTCAAAGGGTTTAATATATTAAGCTAACTTATCAAAACTGATTAGTCAGCAGAATTGATGCCATATGCTTTCCAAGAGCTCATATTCAGCTTAATGCCTAAAACTAGATTTAGGCTTTGGTTATTGACAACTTCTCCAAAAAGCCAATCCTCCTGTGAATGCTGAACATTTCTCAGGCACCCCCAATTTCTACTCATTCAAGGATCACTTTGCCATTCAAGTCCAGGTTGCAGTGAAATAGGAGCAAGCCAGACAGGTAGACCCGTGTTCCTAAGGCAAAGTAACCTTGAATGTTTTAACTGAGAAAGAAAAGAAGTTTTCATTTGCTTCAGTCTTGCCTTCATAATCTACTGCAAAGCTGAAATTTGCTGCTCTGGAGAGCTGGCATGCAGAAGGACAGAGCCTGACACAGATGGAGGGCCTGACAGGACAGAGCCTGACAGAGCCTGACCGGCCATCCACCCAAACACCCCATGCCCCATCTCCACAGCACCCAAACATCACAAATGCACCAGAAACTTTCCCCTGGTTCAGGCCCAGAGCTCCAAAAAATACAATAATTTTAGTCCAAATTCTCAGGTTGCTGAACCATCTGTGGCATGTTAGTTGTGAAAGAAAGATGATTGATGAGCAGTGTACAGGTCATTTTAGAGGAGATAAACCAGACATTCAAGATGCTTGTGGCAGAATAATTCAGAGGACATGATAAAATGCCATTGCATTCCTTCAGATTAAAGGCCTGATTCTCCTCTCACCTAGGCTCTGCATTGCCTGTGAAGACAAACCTGTAGTAAAATGGCTTGATAAGGAAGAACCTCCTCCTTGAATGCTGACAGGACTGCACTGGAGTGAGGATATCTGGGTCACAGACCTCAGTAGCCTCTGGCTGCCCAGAGAACCCAGCTCATTCCCACAGTGAGGACCCTGCAAATCCTTGGAGTATGGGGGCTTCCAGGCTTCCCAGCATAGAGGCAAGAGCCTGGAAGCCCCAAACCAAGCTTGTTGTTTCCATTGCTGCGTCTGCCAAGGACTCCCAGACTTCTGCGGTCTTCTACACACCTAGACAGGTCCCAGTCTGATCATGCCATGTGAACAGCCCTTCAGACTGCAGTACAAGCATGCAAGCCTCATATGGCTGGGTCATGGATACAGAGCTCTCCCTCTGAGACAGCAGATAGAGGAAATGAGGTACATAAAGGCTGCAATTCAGGCACTAATGGCTATGAGGTCACCAAGGAGAAGAAAGAAGGGAAGCAAAACATCATGAAGGGAGCTCAATTTGCCATAAAAATCATAGACAGTAGTACAAAATCTTTATAAAAGATTCCTTCTGCCTCAGAGTTCATGCACAGGAAGAAATCTGTCAAGGCAAACATGCCCCAAGAAATGACCATCTGGGAAATGTTGAGGCAGTTCTGCCCAGTCCCCTCAGCACATTAATATGTCAGGTCAGTGAAAACAGGGCTGGACAACACTTCAGTTTATAAAAAGGTCAAGGCTATTTTCAACCAGCTGCATTTGGTATGTGGAGCAGCTTCAGCTCATCACATTTGTCTGCCCCTAATGCTCCATCCCTATGGGATTTCAGAATAGCTGCTTTGACCAGAAAGCAAATAAATGTGTATTTTTTAAAAGGGTTGTGCAGGAAACTTACCATGTGTAAGTCCAGAAAAAACAGAAGCCTGTAGAAAAATTGTGTCTGGTGGTTGCCACATAGAAATAAAAGCTGGGAATTAATCACAAGGGACAAGCAAGGAAGGAAGAAATTGCCATAACTGAGCCCGAAGAGAGTCTCCTCTCTGCAGTCTCACACTGCAGTGGGACTGAGGGTGAGAGGGATCCAGCTACAAGCCTGAGCAGCGAGTGTCAGACCAGGGATGCTGCCTCTTGACTTGTCTGGAGGCAGAATCACTGCCAGGTGCTCTCATGACTTTCTGTTGTACCCTGGTGCTACCCACAGCCAGGGAGACAAACAGGAACCAGCTCATCCTGCCCATCCCCATGTCAGTGAAAAAAAGAGGATTCAGTGCAGAAAATTGACACCTAGGAACAAACATCTTCCTCAAGCCCCTCATAGCACCAGGGTGGAAGATGGATCATTACTAATAAAAACAGAATGTTTTGCTTTCAAAATTATCTCAGGGAGTCAGCGTCTGCTGGAGCAAAAAGCCTATTTCATGAAAATTTAGCAGGGGAATAATTTAATGGAGCTCAGATAAAAAGCAGTCACCTGGAACCCAGATTTAGAAGAAATTGCCTTTTTTTTTTTCCCCAAATTACTGGTTTGGAGGTTAAATAAGGAATATTCATCTGATTTCACTTTTCTCACACATTTTCCCTGATGGGTGCACTAATGAACTCTAAACTGTACGGCAAAATGCTTTCAGTCCATCCCCACAACTCCCAAGGAGCAAATTCTTTACTAAAAAATAATGATTCTCTTTTTCGAAATTAGCATCTGCAAGTTTGGGGGCGACTTCAAACCCAGTAGAAAAAGAAGCAATTCCCTTTGCAATGATTAGGGCTTCCTCCTTCTCACAAAAATCCCAAGGGCTTCTTAACTTGACTGTCTTGATTAAAGAGGGACTTAGCTTTAATTGGGTAATTGCTGTGGTTTGTTACTCTTGGTTGCAGCAGATTTCCTCTGCTGTATCTTGGCCAGGCAGGGTTACTTCCCTTGCACCTCAGTTCAACCCTCCTCAGTGTAAACTGTTCAAACAATTACAGGTGTCACATGTCATCAAAATCCATATGAATATGTGCACATCCAGACAGTTTAATGTGCCAGCATCGTCCTGCCCAGCAGCAGGTCCTGCACACGATGACGTTGTAGTCAAGTAGCTACGAGACCTAGTAGGTGGGGAGACTTAGCTGAGGATAGAGCTCAGTAACATAGGTTTTCTTGAATCCCTTTAGAGGGATCTGGAATCAACTGCCAGTGGATGAGAAGCTAACATCTTTGCTTGCAGTTAAGACTGCAAAACCTCAGGATGTTCATCTCTGTTTGCTGCCTCATGCTCAAATGATCTCTAAGTGCTTTGTGAGGCTTCTTACACTGATTTCCTGACTCAAACCAAAGACAGAATTACCAGCATTTAAAAGTGAGCTAGAAGATAGGAAAGACTAGTTCCCAGGTTAACTTTATATCCAGTGGTAACCTCTTTGACACCATTTATCATACAGGAGATAAATTCCCTGAATTTGCTCCTCAAAAGCTCTTTCTAATCGAACCAAGCAGATTTACATTACACCAAACTGATTTTTTTTTAAGCAGAAAGTAGGCATTCACTTAAACTAGTGAAAAAATATGGGCTTGCAGGTAAAGAAATTGAAAAGGTTGTCTTTATATACGAAATCAGAAAGAGAATGAAATTTCAGCATTATTCAAATATCATTTCAAAGATTTTAGTTGGTCTAGATAAAAAATCTGCAAACACATCATAAAAGCTTTGAACAATTGAAACAAAACATGTCAAAAACATTTTGACTGACTCAAGTCATATTTTTCATGTTTTCATTCTTTTTTGAAATACAGGCAGTTTGCTCTGCCTCAGGATAGGAAGATTTTCTAAATCTCAGACATTCTGGTGAGGTGGAAATCTGCATCTTTAGGTCTCTAAGACTGTTAAATTTCCAGATCTTCTAGAAACTGACAACTACATTGCCAGTGTACATTCCTTCCACTTCTGCACTCACTAATGGAGCGCTGACCCAGACAAACCATGTGCAGTGAGGCAGGGTATTGCCAGTGGGTGACAACACTGGTTTACACTGCCTCAGCTGCCTCTTCAGTGAACACGGCTCATTTTCCAGTCAGCCAAGGTCAAGCTCTGGAGATGTGTTTGCTTTAGGGAAGGGCAGGAAAAAAAGAGTGGCTATTTCCCACCTGCATGGGCCAGATCTGCCCCACCTGTGCACCCCATGCAGCCCTGCCTCGCTGCAGTACACTCCCAGATACCTCAGCTATGTGCTGGCTGCCAGAGCCACTGAATCTGAAGACATGGGCTCCCAAAAAACTGTCTATGTCACAGATACTGTGACTCTGCTGGACACTGTAGATTCAGGTGGTTTTAAATGGGGAAGGAGCCCAACTCTTTCGAGCTGAAAGCTCAAAGGCAACCATACCAGGGCAGAGCCATTGCTTAAATTCTGCTCTATAGCATGCTGTTGGAGTACTTGGCCACTTGCCCTTTACAACAGATCCTAGTGGTACAGAGATTTGCCAGATGCTGGTCAGCCCCATTCATGCAGAACAGATGACTCTGGCCATGCCAATGAAAGCTGTGGCAGATGCATTGGGTGACTGCCTGAGGCAGTTGGTTTTCATGTGCAAGCCAGAGAGGGGCATCAGGTCTGCCCAAATGGCAGAATGGCCAAACATAGCTTAGATGGCACAGTAAGCAGCTCTTCTCTATCTGAGGCTGGATGGATGGTATGGAGAGAGGCAAGTCTGCATCACTTAACACCTTGCTTCACGACAAGTCACAAAGGGCTTTCTTAGGCAAGAGCCATTGAAGACACCAGGCTCCATGCCTGCTTACAGGCTAAGGAGAAACATTTGGGACCACTGGCTTGGACTGCACAGCTGTATCTGCCAGTAAAAGCTGTGTGTGCAGCACCTTCTGTTCTACTGTACTTTTGGCCCCTACCCGACCCTGGCAGGCAGCAAAGATGAAAGTAATTTGATGTGTGATGAACCAAGGTGAGCCAGAAATGGAAAGGCAAAAGAAAGCCAAAACCAAAACAAAGGATGGGCTTACACAAAGCACCAGAGCCAAGCACCTGCCCCAAAGGATATGATACAAAAGGTCAATCCTAGCACAGAGTTGTCCATGAAATAAATATTCTTTGGCTTCAGGGCATACAACAGAAGCTCAATGAACCTTTTGCTTCCAGCATGCATCTGGAGAGTGCTTGTCCTCTGAGTCACTCCAGAACCATGGTGATGGGCTATCAGCTGATAGACGGATTTGCCTCTCTGTTATTTGGTATGGGAAAGGTCACTGATCCAGAGATTCTCCTTCCCTGGTCTTTTTCCTTCCTGTCAGCTGTGGAAGTCTTCATGCTCATTCTAGCCCTGATAGCTAAGGTAATCTACCCTGCATTTCCCCACTGGAAACAAAGTACAGTTGCACTGTCTTTCAGCACCAATCCAGCAGCCCACCTAAAATGAGCTACTGATTCTATTTGACTTCCCAAGAAAAAAACAAGCAGATATCAAAGTCATGCCCATCTATCATTGACTGCAAAAAATAAAAGGTAAGAGTGTCTGGAGACACAGCTCTCCAGAACAAAGCAAACCAGACTGCTACACCCATCCTATAATTTCTAGGAGAACCATTTGACTAAGCAACTAAAGAAGGTGCAGGCTCTGCTCAAGGAATGGGTATCCATGCAAATTTTATCAGGCCTGAGGAGCCAGATCATAGTTGAATCCATACCTATTGGTTGAAAAGAGGCTGTTCCTATCATAGGATCTGAACTTGCTCTGTTAAGAACTAATTTATGAGGAATCTTGCATTCTGGCAAACATAAAAGGCTTAACATTTAAAATGTCTGAGAAGCCATCACAAAGCCATCTCTTGAAACACTCTCATGGCCCTTCAGGCAAGGAGCAGTCAACCCGAGCTGACTTAATGTCATCTTGCTCGTCATAAAACAAAAGAAAGGACCAGCGATAAAAAGGCCAACAATAACGTAATGCACGTCACCACTTTCAGTTAATGGTGCACTGAATCTGGCATCACCATTTCTCTCCTTTTGCTTGAAAATTGGAATGATAGCACTTTGCAACCAAAATTCATGAGTTTACAAAACAGCAGTCAGATGGGAGGAAAACACAGGACAGTGACTCCTGTCTGAGATGGGGCATCCTCAGGACCATGGCATTTTCTGCTGTGCAGCCATTCACACAGAACAGCTGTCCCTAGTCAGGCATGAGCAACACAGTGCATGGAGCATCCAAACTGAGTTAGAAGTGGTCTTGGCTCAAAAGAGGACAGCAAGGTACTATTCAGATATTAAAGGAGCAGAAAGGATCATAATTAGCATGTCTTTCTAGATATTCAAGTGAACAGATTCTCCTTGGAGCAAACAGGAATTACAGTCCTGATATAAGGAAAGGGGTAATTCTCAGATCAACCACAAGGATAAATCCATCCAGAGTTTCTACAGAGAGGCTTAATGGGCCTTTTGTGGCTGACCAAGGCTCCTTTGGCTGGACTTAAAAAACAGCAAAAACAAAAGCTCCACCTTGGAAGCAATGCAAGCGAGAGCAACCACCATGTTACTTGTCAGAGCCAGTGCAGCTGGGAAATAGTCATGTGGAGCAGCAAGCATGTCCTTGACAGGAGCACTCATGAAATTTTAGCCCAGAAATATCTCAGTGATTTATTTCAACTTTTTTAAGCAACATTGTCGAGACAATGGAAAAATAAAACTGACTGCCCTACATTTTTAGTACTGCTTGAGAGCATCCAACCCAGAGCAGCATTTGTCACTGTATCACTCACAAAGGCACAAAGCCACTTCCCTGGACTTCCTCACTTCTATACCTACAAGGCAGACCAGAGCTGAGGGATGAAGACAGGGCACATCTGAGGCAGCCTGGGTCTGATACAGGAGCAAGTCCTTAACCTCACACAATACAATTCCTCTTTCAGACACCATTCACCCACTGGTTGTGCCTCATACTGCAGAAATATTTCCCCAAAATTCTCCCTCCCAAACTCCCTAACACATCCATACAGAAAACACCCCACCAGATTTTGAACACCCCTCCTGTCAATTTTTTTTCTTTTTCAGCTGCCTGCCAGCCCCAGCAGAGCAGGGCTGCCCATTTGCAGAAATTCAGCACTCTAATCCACTAACCTTTTCAACATTGTACAGGATTGTCTATTTCTTATCACCATAACCTATTTTAAGTAATCTTCTAGATGTTCAGTTCATTCTTCTGCTTGCCTAAGGAAATATAAAAATTTACACCTATTGTAAAAGCATGAATAAAAGCTGATTGAGGAGAGTGGAGACAATAATGTGCCCATAATACTAACAAGCTCACTTGCACTGCATTTCTCTTTAAGGGAAGACTTGTCTGATTATCAACAGGGTTTTGATTTAGACTGCTGCTGAAATTATCACTGTAAAAGTAAACCCACTTTTATAGCATAAGTACAGAGAACAGTTATGTACTGTTTAAATGTTTATGTCTGTTGCAGGCGGTGATCAATCTCTTAATTATCAAGCCAAAAAGGGTTCTGTGGCAAAAGATCTATTTCGTGCTCTTGGGATATTTTTTGAAGAAGTTAAAATTTACAAATTAAAAATCAACAAACTTTTTTTTTTAGAATAGAAATCAGCAAAGTTGGTAACGGAATCAGGTTAAGAATACATGCCATTATTAGATCAGGCTGTTTGACAAAGCCAAGTGAGGGCAGTGCTCTAGAATGTAAGATTCACATTAACTTTCCAGTTCTGAGCAGACTTATCATGTGACTGCAGCTATCTTTTGGGTTTGGTGAATGTTTTTTGCACTGATATTGTGCAATTTTTCTAAATATAACAGTGAAAGTATGAACTACATGCCCTACTAAGGGTCAGTCACCTTCAGTGATGACTATATGCATTTTGGTTACTCTTTACACAGTTCTCTGGTAACCTGAAACTCAACATGTAGAACACAAGTTTTCTTTGGCAGCAGTATCACTCTCCTCACATTCATGCATGCCTAATCTCAATTCTCTAATGAACTACAAACAGCAAAGAAAGAAGACGTTTGTGTGCATTCTGCATGGGCTTTGCTGTGTACACTATACTAAGAAATAAACCAGGAAGAAAACATTTCATATAAGCAAGCAAAAGAGTGGATTGGATCTCCCAGTGTCCAGGTGCCATCAACTTCTGCTATGTTGAGACCATTAAAACTGGAAATGTATTTATAGATATTCTTCTTTTGGTTTCAGCAGGCTCAGTATCGATTCAGTCCTTGCTCAGTATTGCAACTGCTCAACAAGAACAGCAAGATCTGCTCTGGCCATTGTGAACACTGTGCCTTTGCAACTGTTTCTCCTTCAGCTAAAATCAGAGTGGCTGGAGTGTGGGCTTTTCAGCCCTACACAGCTCACAATCAGCTCAGCTGCAGCTCCTCTTCAGAGCTGCACTCTGGTCAGCAAGAACAGGGAGTTGGCAGCAGGACTAGAGGGCAACATGAAAAATACCAGTTAGAATTGCTTTTATGGATCATTTACAGAAAACACATTTAAAAATGAAAAGCACATTTAGCAGAAGAACATTTCATCAGTCACAAAGTCACTTGAATGCACTGACGAGGAGCACTTTGGAGAGCACTCAGGATCCAGCTCTTTTCAGTACAGCTTCATTATGAGATTGTATAGACTTGCTTTCCAGTTGGGTGGTGTTGCTGGGTAGGAGCATTGGTTTGAGTGACTGAAAACTCTGGTGGTGCAGGCTGGATGGGGAGGCTGCATGCTTGAAATGAGCATCACAGGAAATGCCTTTCAGACTGCCATTGTAGAGCAGATCTTCTCTGAGAGAAACTCATTGGCTAAAACATTTCCAAAAAGTGAGACCATGAAGATTAAATGACTGATCAGAGAGATTTCTAAAATAACTCCCTCACCAAAGTAACAGAACTACCAGCAGACAGACTGTATGAGAGAGAGAAAATCCTATAATTCAGCCTATTTCAGTACATGAGAGGTGACACACAAACGGAAAATCAGGTTGTTAAGGTACCTTAGTTTCAGTTCTCAGCTTTATCTCATCTTCCTGTCATGATCTTGGGCAAATGACTTGACTTCCCATAACTTTAGTGCCTCCGTTTTAGAATGGGGAAGATTCTGCAGCCTTGATTACTTGGCTTCTAAACAACTTGAGTGAGCATCTCTGTGGGGGTTTGTACAGTACCTAACACACACTCTTTGTGGCTGTTTTGAGAGGAAAAGCTGCATCCTTTATGTATTATTGTAAACACCACTAATTAATAATCAGTGGAAGTTTTCCATTGCATCTATACAGTTCAAGAGGGCTGTTCTCATTTCCAGGCCACAGAAACGAGTAGAACAGACTGAATTGCTCATGCCTTCTTCAAAGGACTTCAGCTGGGACATTGGCTGTCTGTAGGTTAAAGGTTTTCAGCAACCCTTCGAAAGCACTGGCATTGCCTGTGGAGTCTTCAGCCCAAACAAAAGAGCAAAGACCCTTCAGGTCTTTTGGGACTTAGAGCTAAAGCAATCTTTCTTTGAATTGAGGAAATCTTTAAAGAAGGGACTTCAGACCTATAGTGATAAAGGAAATAAAAAACATCTACACTGACAGCTCCAGTTAGGAGCAAACAGGCACAAAAGACTTTGAAAAACAACCAGCCTTTCATCTTCAATAGCAAGCTCAACAGCTCTGCACCAGCTGCTCTGTAAACAGTATAGCAAGGGAAAGAAAATCACTGGCAGCAAATGCATTAAACATGGCAATGTCTTCAGATGACATATTTTGTAAATTTCCTCCTTAAAAGTTATGCCATTTCTTAAATCTAAAGGATTAGCTGCTGTATAGCAGCAGAGACATTCTTCCAGGCAGCTGGGCAGCTTCATTACCCTTATCAAGTAGGCAGTTTGGCTAAGGTGGGATGTCAGGTGACTTGGGTTCATCTCCTGAGTCTGCTTTACATTTTCTGAGGGACCTTTAGCAAAGCACTTCATCTGTGGGACCTGTTTTCACCTGGAAAAGAAAAGGAATTATTCTTTGTCTTAAAGCAGTCAGTACTTTGTAACAATCATGTGCAACCTTTTATTGACTGTGGATCCATAAGAACTTTTTCAGGAGACAGGTACATACTGCTTGGAAAACTAAAATCTGAGTGATGTTTCCCTGCTCTGGACCACGGAGGAATAGCCCAGGAGCACCCAAACATGCATATCACAGGCTGAACTTATTCCGAAGTGTAAGCTCCTAATCATCAAATAAGGGAAACTTCAGCTTAGATTTGGTGTGGTTTAATTTAACTAAGTCATATCATGTTAAATATAAACCACTCTAAGTAACAGGTAAAAGTAAACACTGAGAATCACTATACAATATTTTGGATGCTGAAACAGGGAAACATGCTCAGCTTCTATGTAGATATATGGGGAGGGATTGCATCCTCCAATCAGTTTGGTTATTGGGATCTATTAACACTGAAGTATCACTTTCTCCAATTTCCAAATTCCTTTCTATTATGACAGCTATGTTAGAAATTAGGAAACACAGTTAAGAACACCTACCCATCATTTCTAATGCCTTTGGTAAGGTATGACAACACCTCTACCTTTCCACTTTCTCTTTATTCCAGAATCCATTGGGATTCAGGTCACTTAAACTTCCTAAGCCTCATTTTGCTAACAGAAGAATAACAATGCCAGACATTTCCAGAGTGCACCAAGGCTTAACAGTAACATGATATACTTAATACATCTGTACTGTTTAAAAACCACTACAGGTTCTTCAAGTAACTGACTGCCTTTGTGGGGAAGCAGCTGAAGATTGTTCCTGCAGCCAAGTTCACTCTACTGAACTGATGGTAACTCAGAGTCATAATCAACAGTGAACAAATCCTACTCAGAACCTGACACCCACTGCAGCTGAGCCCTAAAATGCCCCATTGTGTAGATCGCAGCCCCCACTCACCTGGCACTTGACAGTCCCATGAAAGGCACCTGACACTGCTTAGGGGGAAGTGTTCGTGGCTCCCATCTGTCCCTTGGTCTTTGCCAAGGTGTCATCCAAAGATTTCCACAGCAGGAAGCCTTAGCCAGCTCCTCCACTTCTGGCTAACTGGCTGTTGCTACACCAGATGCTTTCCCTTCCATCAAGCATGGATAGGTGACTCCTCAGGAACTGGCTTGAGAAGAGCGCAGCTGTCTCAGTGTGCTAAAATAGGCACTTAAATTTGTTCTCCCCACTTTGACCAGTGAAATAACACAGGCATCTGCTCTCTTTAATTTGCTGCCAAGCAGCCCCAGGGTTTCAGGAGACAGCATTTGGTGATGGCACTTGTAAGAATCCTGAACACTTGTCCAGCTGGTATCTGCACACTTACTAACCACTCCAGTGTGGGGAACAGCAACACTGCATCCCATATGTTCTCAGGTCTGCACCTCATGTCTTACAGCAGATAGCACTGGTGGCTCTAGCCTACATACAACACTTCAGAGCAAAGTCCTTTAGCAGCTGAGTTGCTATTCAATACCTGGGAGAGAGGAGCAGGCTTTGCTACCACTCAGTTCAGCATTAAAAATCTTATCTTCTTTCTTCAAAGGTGACTCATGCAGCAAGTAAAGCCTGTGGAAAGCCAGGGTTTTACACAGCCTGCTGTGGTGGGTCCTTAGGACTAGATGTGGAGAGCGTTCTTTAGCCAGAGACATGGCATCTTCAACAGGGGACCATGGAATGGCTGGTACAGAGCTAAGCTTAAAGAGCCCTGGTGCAGTTTGGACCTTGTGGGGATCCTCCTTCTTGTTTTAAGGGAACAGCATTAAGAGGTGTTGTCACGTGTCCAGAGACAGCCACTAGTTTAATGTCAAAGGCAAATATCCTCCTGCCTTAGTCTCAAAACCAACCTCCTTTCTTTCTCTGGTAGCAGCAGCCCCTCAGCAGTGACAGCCATAATGACACAAAACCCCCTTATCACCTCCTTCCTCCCCATGGTGTTACTATTCTGACATAAAAAGGGGAAATTGAGGCAGAGAGCAAGGTGGCAACTTGTCCATGGCTGCTCAGAGCATTGCAAACAGTCAGGAGGCTACATGAACTGCTGGTCTGTGGGCAGCATCTGTTTGCCTGCTGCAGCCTCAGGAAACCAAGGTCTGCAGATGGAAGGATGCTTCTTTCGGATATCTACATGATGTCTGAAGAATACCAGGATGACCAGACCGTGATCTGCAGCAGGGTTAAGGACCCTGTCAGTGCCTGGCTTTCCCATGGGCAGTCAGCAGGAACAGGTGTGCTCCCCATTGCCTCGGAAGCCCCTTCTCCCAGACAGGCAGAAGAAGGGGAGATATTTTCCTTGCTCCCCAGCCTGGCCTGCTTCTCACCACAGCACAACTGACCCCAATTCAAGCTGCTGACACTTATTTTCAGGGTGTTTCAGAGCTTCGTTATTTGTGAATGCCTTTTTGTGTAGTGCCATTGGCACTAGCACAGCCTGTTCCCAGCCTGTTCCAACAGCTCCCCGATGACTGAGGTGACAGGCTCCAAACAAGGCATGGGCTCTGAGCAGGTCCTCAATGGGGTCACTCAGAGACAGCAAGCATCCTGGTAGATCTTCCTCCTTTTTCCAGCTTTGCCTCCCTGTACACAGCCTTCCATTTCCGCTCTCCAAGAGCTCAGAGCTTGGTTAAAAATACACATACACATTTTTAAATCCCCAGCAGCAGGCTGGGTATTGACAAACTGCATGACACTGGGAGGAAAGCACCAGAAATGGCTTCTGGGACTGATTTGTGAGGATCAGATTAAAACAGACTAAACATCTATATCCCAACTAAGTAGTGGGACTGCCAGGCTCCAGGCAGGGATGTGATGGCTGCACACATCAGGGAGATAAATGCTACAAGGAAGAATCCACTATATCTGCAGTTACTGTGAGAATCCTATATTTAAGAAAAGAAGGCTTCTCCAGTGGGGTTGCTGCATAAACTGGCAGCCAAGGACCAGTACCTGAAATGCTCACTGCCCTCTCCACATCCTGCCTGTAGATGCTGCCAGGCTTAAATTAGGGAAGAGACCAAGGTACATCCTCAATCAACTTCTCAGCGCAGAGACCAGATAGTAAAATGGTGGGTTAGAAAAAGAAGAATAACTAAAAAAAAAACCCAGCATTACCAGGATACATGTGTGTCCACTTTGATCAACAGCCTGCCTCCAATTGCAGTCAAAGATGCTCAGGGAAAAGTGCATCAACAAGGCAAATGCCACAATCCCAAATGCTCCTCCAGCTCTTCCAGCTTCTGAATCTGTAGCTCAGGTGCTTCTGTTCCAGAGGAAATTAATGACAAAGAGAACCCCAGGTGGGAGACCAGAGCAGAGTAAAGTCTCCTGAGAGCTGAAAACCTGCAAAAGTGTGCCAGGTGAGTAGTGATGCTTGGGAAGAACACTGATCTCTGTGTAAAAGTAATTTTCAAAGGAAAACAGCTGTGACCTGTGTGACAAGCCTTAGTGAGCATCTCAGTCTCTACGACATGGCCGGTGTACAACATTTTTCTTAAAGACATTTCACATTTGAAATTTTATCAAAGCTTTAGGCAGCATGCTTTTCCTGTCCCATATAATTTGGAGAATTCCCTCTTGGTAAGCATGGCTGGGAACTCTAGCACTTGAGCCACTTTGCACAGTAACTCCTTTCTGCAGGGTCTCATCCAGGGGTGGTTCCAGCAAGCAGAGTCTGCATTTTGACAGGGTTGTTCTGCTCCTGCAGACCAACACACACCTAATCCAGCTCTGCTGCCTTTTTGTCAAACCCTTGCTGTATCTGCAGGCACAGCACTGCTGCCAGACCTCTATTTACAAGTCACACCTTCTTCACTGCCAGAAGGGGAATTACTTTTTTCCAACAACAATAAACACCATTTACTGAATACTGAATACAGTTATCAGTTAGCTAGCCTTGGCTGCTCAGGAATAGAGACAAGGAGCTTTCACACACACAAGTAGGAGGTCCAGTCCTGACTATGATGTTGAAAGGGTGCAAAGCTAAAAAGCATCCTCAGAAACATCCACAATCAGCTGAGCTTGTTTTTGCTGTCACAGGCTAAATTTCCCTATTTATGATATTCAGCATGAATGTCTTATTGTTCTATAAAGTGTGACATTTGAATTTCTCTATTATAATTTTACAAGTAGCCTCCTGTGTCAGTCAATGGAAAACTATTAAAAATAACTGCTTTAAATTCAGGCAAAAATAATACAGGCCAAAGCCTAAGAAAATAGCCTGTATCATTGCTATGATTACAAAAATTAGAGTTGCTATGATAACAAAAATTAGAGTTGTATAGCAAAATACTCCATGTTTTTAATTTTCCCTTGACAGTGTTAAAAAATTTATGCAGTTGTCCTACTGGACATGGGACATGGCTGAAGGGACACAGAAGTACCCAAAAGCAGCCCATAGCTTAATGTTCTAAAGCAGCATAAATCCAAAGAAGAAACTGCTACTTTCATTATCCTCAAATAACTGAGGGAGAAGAGCATTCAAGCACTACTGGACAGGCTGCAAAGTTTTCTTTTCCCACTCTAACATCCTCAGCTGCATAGTCAGAAGTGGGAAAGGGAAGACCACAAGGAACTGGATTAGTCATGGCCATGTTACTGTTGGGCTGTCACTCTCCATGGAATGACTTTTCAGTGCATTAGAGGCATTTCTGAATTAATGCTAGAGTTTTAACACCAAAGACTTTTACACACTCCGTTTCTTTGATTAAAAAATCCCAAGCCATAATGCCAAGGGAAAGAAACCTGGTGTTCTTTCTCCAGGCACTTCCTTTTTCTCCTGGCACTTCCTTGTTACTTCAGTTGCTTTTTGTTGTTTTTCACTTTCTTTACCACTGAACTTGTCCGTCCTGCACCTGGACTGGATTGAGCAGATCCATGCTGCAGTCAATCAAGTGAGTCACTCAACTAAAAAGGTAAATGGTTAAACCCACATTACAGGTCAGGAATGAGTAAATACTGCCCTGAAGGGTTTTGTATTTGGACACAGGTATTTGTTTTACTGGGAAGCTGCTTTAATTCATTATTCTCAGCTAAATAAACTAAAGAACACAAGCAAGCCACGGACATGCTGAAGTGCAGGAAATCTCCAGCACATAACAGAGTGGCCAGCACACAAAATCACAATAACTAATTCAAATGCTTAAGCATTGTCAGTTGAAAATAACTATATCATTACACTTTATTATTTAGAGGTCTTGGGTGCTCTAGTAAGACAATTAATTTAATCTGATCACTTCTCATGGGTAAAGCTTAGGCTCTGGACCAAGATGACGATGACAACCTTCATGACACGAGAGTAGAGTGTTTTATACCCTCCTCCATAAAACACCTCACAGGGCACAGACACAAGTCCTTCATCCAACACACAAGTTACAGACTAGTGTTGATCATCCCATGAAATGAGATGAGCAAATCATCCTCAGCCAAATCAGATCTCCTGATTGAAGGAAAGGATTTACCAGCTTTGTCCCTGCAGCCAAATGGCACATCTGAGATCATCCAGCCTGAACAGAATGAGCAGCTGCACTCTCCCATGACACCAGTTCAGTCAGGCTCTTCTCAGGTGAAAATCTGGGTTAATTTCAGGGGTCAACACCTGAGCTTGGGGCAGCAAACACTGCACAAGGCAGCTTACACACACAGTCTCCTGTGGCAGAGAAAACTTATTTCCTTTACCTGAACAGAAGGAATAAACCCCAACTATGGCCAGTAGATTTCATAGTCCATAATACACGAGATGGGCTGGAATGAGAAGTAAGGAACAGTCAGCTGGGAATGTTTGATTCTGGATCTTTTCTTAGCAAGGCCAGACACCAGCTGCTACGCCTCAAAGCTCTGGGTCTCTGTCCTGTCCCCAGTGGAGCAATGGGATTGTGTAAGCAGAGAGGACCAAGGAGTGGAGGACTCTGCTGAGCCTCAACACTTGTTTCTACAAATGGACCCATCACACGCTTCTGTACCATAAATCTCCCTTGTCAGTCACACCAAACCTCCCAGGAGGAGAAGCAGCCAGGCTGTGAACTACTGTCCAGCCTTCCCTCTCCCCATGAGTACCTGCACACCTGCAGGAATGAGGGATAGACACACTTAACCTTCCCAGAACTAGGCAGCAAAAATGTGATCTTTCCAATATGGATGAGTCACTTCCAACTGGGTTATTAAGTTATTACATTGTATTATTATATTAATGTCATTGCCATTTTCAGGAGAAGATAAACCTAATTTTAATCTGCTCTTAATTGAAAGCTTATCAAGAGATTGGCTCCATCCCTACACAGTCAGACAGCTTTTTTTTTCTTCTGCTTCCCTTCCCCCTCTCCATACACTGCACTCTATGCTGATGAAAAGAAACATCTCTATTCATTAGAGAAAAATCAGCTCGGAGTCGATCAGGCCTGTTAACCTACAGCCTGGGCTTTTATCACAGAGCAGACCTTTCCTCACACCAAAAAACTGTTGGGGGCTGCAGTTTGGCAGCCTGTTGCAGGGGAATTGCTGCTCATTTTTATGTTGAGGTACAGTTTCCATTAGAGGACATAAGAATATTAAAGATATTTGAGCAGCTCTAGAAGAGGGTTAAGTATATAATGCAAGTTGACTGTGCAGATTTTAATTACAGATTCCCCCAAAAATCCATAGAAACTCTGATTAAACTCCTAATTACTTTTAAAGAAGTGAATAAGCGGTCAATAAGATGAACAGCAGCCTCTCTTCTTTTTTTCTTTCTTCTTCTTCTGAGCAGGCTCTACAGTGATAGCAACTGCAGATGTATTATCACAGGCAAGTTAACAGAAGACCAAGGGGGAAACATTTCTCTAAAGACGCCTTCAAAAGAACTTTTTGCAACATCTTCAATACTAAGGCTGGCCCTGAAATCAATCAGGTCACGATAATTTACACTGGCAAAGGATGTGCCCGTTGCCTCCAGCTGTGACTTCATGGTGCAGGATTACATTGGCTTTTCCAGCAGAGCTTTGCCTCCCCACACAAGCAGTGCTGGCCTTCAGGGAGCTGTGGTGGGGTTTCATGCCTTGTCCAGGTTAGGGAGGCAATGCTCACAGAGATGTGGACCTTGTCCCAGGGGTCGGGACTTTACAAAGAGCCTTTCCAAACATGTCACATAACCACATTGAGCAGCTTCACTAATCCCTTCTCTGTCAGGCCATGGAGCTGGCAGCACATCTTCCCTGAGAGCAGCTGTCCAAGGTCATGACTCAGTCACAACTACTAACTCCACAGCTGAAGATGTGGCGCCTCTGTGCTAAGCAGAGCACCAGCTCCTGGCATACAGAAATACCCTTATTCCAAGGGGACTTCTTACTGGATGGGAAGAAACTTCTCAGCCTCAGACCTGTGGGCCATGTTTCAGCCCTTCCACCCAGGCCCAGCCCTGCAAAGTGGATGCACCTGATAGCCACATTCATTCTGAAAAACAAAAACTGTTTCCCAGCAAGACATTTTAATGCCTCCTCAGAACTTGCTCAAATCTGCTGGACTTGCAAAGAAACTTCTTTCTTCTGAGCTTAGCTGAGACCCACAGTAAACTACAACCCATGTTCCTCAGTCCCATGAGAATCATCCCTCTCTTTTATGGCAGTTTCTGGCTCTCACTTAGCCAGAGCTTTGTTCCAGCTGTGCCAGAGCAGGACAAGCCATGCTCACTTTCTCTGGGCACAACAGGGCTAAAAACAGTAAAAAAGAAATATCTCCCCTAAAGTAATTCAAATTCTGAAGGTGGGTGTACAGCAGGAAGACATGCTGTGCAAGCAGTAACTGTCCCCAAGGCATAGCCACGCTTCATCTTCCTGTCTTCTCTCCAAGCCATTATTGTTTATTTTGCTGTCTCCAATGCCCATAACTTTAACCCTGCGAATAACTTTCATTTCCCCATCACAGGAAGGAGATGAGAGTGCTTCTAGGGGAACAGCATCTGTGTCTGTGTGTGAAGACTCTCATTCTCTATCTGTATCACCACACCCTGCCTCTCACATAATTTTTTTTTACATTTTCCTTAGAGAAGACTCACCAAAATCCCTTCTTATACCAGTGCCAGATATTTTCTAGCTAATGGACATGTTTGTGAAGCAGCCCCCCAGCAGCTGAGGGGCAGTAACCACCAAACTCCTCACCCCTGCCCATAGTGCGAATGCATTTTATATTCCATGATGTGGCTGGAACTGTCCTCACTACATCTGACTGCCTAGGTCCCATATTTTTATCTTTCACAAGCCTTTCAGACTAGTCCCCAGATATGGAGAGACCATAACCAGAGGATCAGATTCCCTCTGGTAGATTTATTGGTTCAAGATGACTAAAGCCATATTGTGCTCTGCATACAGCACCTGGGAGATCAGGGCTCAGTGCAGGCTTGGAGCTCTCAAGGCTTTTGCCATAGAATTAATTCTGACAGAAGAAACATGACCAAAATTGTAAGGCTATAGGGCATGGACATTCATAGGCTAATTTGGTTTTTTTGGAAGAGAGCTTCAGTGGAGCCTTAAAGGGAAGAAAAATATCCTAATAGCACATTTGCATTAGAAAGAGAAGGAGATTTTGAGGTGCGTTGGAGAGTTCAGTCAATTCCTAAGCCTTGATCCAGGTGGATGGGAAGAAACAGAAAGAAGCTTGGGAATGGAAGGAGTAAAAGAGCTTGCTCTGCAGCCAAAGCTCTGCACTAAGGCATATGTGGCTTTCAGTGACAGTGTGAGAATTTACAGTATAATAAAGATATATATGGCCATTTGGAACAAGCTATTTCTAACATAAAATGACTCTGTATATTGATTGCCCCAGGAATTTGTACAGAACACTATTTCCAGACATATAACTGAGCATATTATTTACTCTCTATAAAAGCCAGATAAATGGCCAGGCTCCAGGAGGGTGTGAGGCAACAGCAGTTGTTCATTGACAGATGAATGGAAGGAGGTTTGAGCGAGACAGAGAACATCAGGATACTGGGAGCTATACCAACAGCTTTCACGAGTCACTGCAACAGGTGTATCTGCTTGTTCCTCAAAAAGGTGAGGCCACTTCAAGGCCCTCATGAGAAGGCAGGGGACCAACATACAGGAGAAACATCATTTCTCCTCTGCAGCAGCACTGAGAAATGAAGTCTAAGGCTAACAAGTCCAGAAGGTACAAGGGTCTGAACCAGAGCAGGCTCTTATACAGCAGCATACAAGCAATCGCTTGAGGTCCCCAGCCATGGATCTCCAGCTGGATCCCACAGTCACTTCAGGTGTGGGAGAGACAACAGCCAAAGCTCAGTCTCTGCCTCGCTTCCCATGAGCCCAAGGCCAGTGCCCTGAGACAAGTCCCCCTCAGTGCTGAGAGTTACTGACTCATTTCCAACTGGATGGAAATGCCTGAATGGCATTCTATGGAGTTCAGTTGACAGTTCCAGGTCCCACTTCCTCATCACGAGAGACCTCATAGTATACTGGTGTTCAAAGCAAAATGATGTTGTAGATTTCCTTGTCTCACAAGCAGATGACAAACTTTAAAGCATTTCCCAGGAAATTTCCCCAGCTGGGAATTTCCTTCCAAAGCAAACAGGAAGGAAGAGAGTCTGAAAATAGAGAGATATCTTTTAGCCTACCAGCAGATAAGCAAAAAGTAGGGCTATCCCAGAAATGGGGAATTCTGCAGTTTAGCCACTTTTGCAACTTTCTTTAGCATATTGACAGTTTTGCCTCAACTCCTAAAACAGGTGAACATGCAACACATTCTTGAGCATTCTCCTCCCCATCTCCTTGCCTTTCACACTCCATCACAATGTTATGTGTAGACAATACCAAGTCCAGATAGATCCCCTAAGCAGGGCCTGCATTTCCATTATTGTTAAGTGTCCAGATTGTTACAGCAGTTACATGGAGAGACCCAAAGGACGGCCCAGACAGGTGACAGGGCCTTGACTCATTATTTCAGCTCATCAGCAAGTTGCTCTAATAATGCAAATAAACTTTCATGAGTGTTAGGCTAGGAAAGGGTGGTAAAACTGGGTTTACATTCTTCAGCACAAAGCTGTGCCATCGCAGTAGCGAAGGGGACCGTGAATGCTGAATATTCTTGTACTCCTACTGCCACCTAAAGGAAATGCCTCAAAAATGTTCAGAAATATCCTGGAAAAAACATGTTCTGAAATATTCTGAAATAATGCAGGCTAGAGCGGGCTTTTAGCTGAAGAAGGATCCATTTGGGAAAAGGACTATTATAAGAAGGATATTTTTGTCTCATGGAATCAGCTACAGCGTGCTGGCAGATTTTCAACAGCCATGATGGCAAGTGGATAAGGTCAAGGAACTTCTGCTGTCCACAGAGGACTCCAGCTGTGACCATGCCGATGGCCATGGTCTAAGACCATACATGAGAGTTTTGTATATGGGAGCAATATCTCTCATTACATGAGCTGACCTAAAAAGAAAACCAAAACAGCTTTAGGATATTAAAAAATCGTCTTCAAATCATTTAGGGCTAAACAAAAACACCACCAGTTCTTGTTCAATGGATCCTCTGGAACAGTTTTCTTAAAGGCACCTGATTCCTCTGTTTGAATTCTTCCCATTATCCAGATGAGACACCAGGTTCTTTGGTGCCTTTGAAAAGAGGGTGAACCAGTCAGGCCAGCTTTAGAAACCTGACACCAGGTCTTCTTTGGGCCAGGTGTTCCTGATGTTGGCTGCCTAGGTAACTCACTTGGATTAACCCATTCCTTTTGGATTTGTTTACTAGAATTGGGTAAGTTCCAATGGTATTGGAGGTAGCTGGGCAAAGGGGAGATATCTAAAAGGAAATGTCCCCATACTGTGCACAAAATAGCAATAACTTTGTTCAAGCTTCTATGCTGACTAAATGCACAACGCCAGAATTTGTGTACAGTCAGCACTTGTGAGCCCAGGGAAATATTAAACTGCCTCGTAAACTGGAAGCCAAGTGGAAGTATTACTTAAATGCTCAAAAAGTACAGTTTGCTGCTGCAGATCAACAAATAGCTTTATTAAATAGAGGGAACATTACTACATGAGTTATGAAACTGGCTTTACAGCTTTAACTGTGGACTTCACATTTTAATAACCTTCTGTTTAAGGGACTAATGGAGCCTCTTTAGTTTTCCCCATGTATGGGCACAAGGGCACACGTCAAAAACACGTATCTGGTACTTGGAGTGTTTGAGTACAGAAATTTCATTGTCATGTATCAGAGGGCAGGAGCACTCCCCATGAACAGGATGGAACCTCCCCCTCAGGACATGGCAAAACCTCTTCAATCCAGGATGATTAAGTAGATGCTTCCAGGTATCTCCATAAGAAATGATATGTTTGTCAAGATCAAGCAGCAGTGCATAAGCTTCAGAGCAAGTACACTCCAATGAATCATTCCATTACATGAATATGTGGCAAACTTATTACCTTCCCTACGTATTTACTTTTTGGGATGAGTGAACACTGTGTTGTCCTTATTTCACAGTGAGTTAAGCTGAAATGCATATGCATCAAGCAATTTGCCCCAAACTATCACATTGTGATGCGTCATTTGATGAAAACTGCTGTTTCCTGGTTTTATTCAGGAAGCCGTTTGACTCCCAGCCTGTGACTAATGTCCTGCCTGAGCAGTCTTGTCAGGAGATGTGACTTCTACATATGCTTTCCGTCTCCACGTGTTCCACAGAAACTGTATCTACCCACTTTGGCTTAATATTTTCCCCATTTATCCTCACTAGGGAAATTTAGCTTCTCTTTAAAGTGGAAGAAGAAACTATGAATATGACCTTTTAATTAAATGTTCTGAAACTGATGAGGAATTGGGAATGGAAGACAATATGGATTATTTTGAAAGTGAGAATGAAAAAAAAATAATAATCCCTTCAAAAAGATCATCTCCTTGTGATGCCTGTCTTGCTTTACTCCCAGACTGTACCTCAGGTCCAAGATTCCTATGAATCCTCAAAACAAAGACAGCACAGAAATTATGGTGTGCCCTGCTCCAAGGCATAATGCAGCATTAACTCCACAGCCAGTTGTTCTCATGACTGATGTCAGAATATGCTTAATATCAGAAGATGGAAGCTAACAGGGAAATCAGAATTATGGGATTTTATTTTATCATTTAATTCCTCAACTGCTCAAACTGGAAAGTACTTTTTTTCCTTCAGTACTCCCTTGTGTTCTACAGAATAAAAGAATTCCCAGAGTCTTTAAGCACAGAGGCAGTCAGGTAACTCCCACTATGTATCTCTACAAGTGTGACCACAGGTGTGGGACACCTCTCATATACCTGTAGCTAAACAAAAGTGACACCTGTAGTCTAATCCAATGAGACCCACTCTTACTGAGAAAGTTCTTCTAATCATCAGAGGGAGACCAGGCCTTCTGGCAGGTAATTTACCTGCTCATCTCCAACCCTTTCCTTGGGAAGAGATGAAGTCTTCTCAGCCTGTCATTAGATGACTTACTGGGAGAGGAAAGGACCTCTGCCCCCAAAGATTCAGAAGGCTGTGTGCCAAGTCCTGCACAAATACAGGCATGGGAAACTAATCAGAATATTCCTCATTTCTGTTTTTGTCTCTTCCAGCAAGACAAAGAAAACATAAAGGTTAATAATCAATAATAGAAAATCAGACACATACCCCCTCTCTGAGACAGGAGAATGCATTTCATATTCTAATCAAACAAAATGTGTCCCTGTAGCCTTGGGGTATCATTTACTTCCCAGACAACTGAAATTAATTTTGCTTGTAACTTCTTATGAAACAGGGTCTCCAATACTCCATTTGACACACTGTGTTTGTACCTAAATCTATTAATTTTTGTAATGGTACCCAGGGAAAAAGGCAAAAAGGTTTCCATGGTATACTTTGGTTCTCAAAACAAAAGTATCCCGGAGATCTCTGCACCATTCTCCTCTCCAAAGCCAAAGCCCTCACTACCTCTTGCTGTTATGCCAGAATCATACATCCTCACTGTACTGTCCTTATGTATTATTTGGTTGTGGTCTCCCTCACTTTAATACAAGCTTTTTTGTTTCAAAGTTCCAGCGCCAAAGCAGAGCAATACTATGCACAGGACATACTGTGCAGATGCCAGCTCCTGTAGGGCCTTAAAAGCACATCTGTAGCTTTTGCACAGCAGGAAGATGAAGTTATACTGACATAGCTTTTTTGCCATTAAGGAAAAGATGTAATTGTTCCTCAGGATCTTTGCTTCTCTGAATAACCTCACAGAATTTCAGCTATCAGGTCCTTCCTTCAATGGAAAGCCACCCTGCTGGGTCACTTATTGTTACTGCCACAGACAAAAAGGCAAGATGGGAATTTGGGTGACAGGTCAAGGACATGGAGAGCACTTCATTTTATCTTGGCAATGTGAAGGAGAAAGGAGTTTTATTTTCACACTGTTAACATGTTGCCTGTAGAGATGTTCCCTTTCTGTGAGCAGTCCCAAGTCCATCTGAAGAACTGCACACACAATCAATGACGTCAAATATAAAAGGGACCATGAAGCAGAACAAACTAACACAAGGATCCATGCTTGCTTTGAGGGAGCCTGATCTACAGAACACCCTGGCATCCATTTCCATTAGTCATGAATTTCCTGAGTTCTTTCCAGCTTTAGTACAATACTGGAATACCCTTAGATTTTTTTTCTAACTTAGACACTTAAGTTTGAAAAGGGTCCATGTAGAGAGACAAGTGTTCATTTCCATATGCCTTACAGCACCCAGTCAAATCCACCCCTCTGCATCCACTGACCTGGCACTGGACTTTCTGCAGATATCAGCCTAAAAATGAGAGATAACAGCCCTCCTAGTACTGGCAAAGAAGTATCTTTCTTATCTGCAAGCAGAAGACACCTGCAGGCTAAGCTGCACTATAGTAAATGCCAAACAGGTCTAATAAGAGTCAAAGTTACTACTTGAAAAAACAATAGACCACAGAAAAGGAAAGGAACAGCAGGGCCTTTGGAGTATCCAGGGCAGACAGTTTGGAGGGCAGAGTTTGCTGGGCTCTCACATGCACAGGTTCATGGGGAGCTCTGTAAAATTACTATTTCACTTTTTGTGAACTCAGTGCTAATTACAAGAGTCTAGACTAGGAGCAAAACCCGAGGCATTAGAGGGCAATGTTTTTAGGCCAGAAGGTAAAAAGGAGTACAAGCAATAAAGAGAATTGTATTAAAGATATGAACTACCTGCAAGGGGACTAGAAGACCTATAAAAACAAGGCAAAGTGAGTTAGGAGGATTATTAAGGAACCAGAAAGAGATATTGAATACCAGACTTACAGAGAGGTTCCCAGGAAGCATAATGCACTATGGACAAGCCTGTACCAGAGAGAGAGTAAACAAGAAAATTACTCCAGTAAAAATGTTAGGGGTGAACTGGAGTCAGCAGGTGATGAAATGGGGGAATTTATGAAGTGATTTTTTTTCTTTCTGCCTCTTTGCAGTGAGGGAGAACCCAATGCCATGACAGAACAATATATCTGGGAGGGAGAGAAACAAATAAGTGCAGATAGCCACAAAAGTGGTGCTGGAAAATACAGGGCATTCACCATTGCCAGATACATGAAATACCCAGTTAAAAGAGAAAATGCACCTAAACAGCTGTGTGGGAAATGGAGATAACAGCCTAAATGGAGCATCAGATCTAAGGAAGCTAACAGTGCTAGCAAAGGAACACAGCGTATTAGCACAGCACTGAGATACCCAAGCAGGATCAGGGGAACCAGCAGGCAAGCAGAACCCTGACATCTCCAGGACTATGAGTTTGCTGCAGCTACCCTGTGAAGCCCCATTTCATGCAGAGCTCCAAGGCCATGTACACACCAGAAGAATGGCAGATCCAGAGCACAAAGGAATTTGGCAATCTGCTTGTAACAATACTTTGATGTAGTCCCAGACAAACAGGCAAAGTCTTATCCCCATACTTCATTATAATATTCAAGTATAAAAAAATGATGTGCTTCAGATATGATGTGCTTCAGATATGATGTGCTTCAGAAACCTTAAGCACGACAGCCTGAAGGCTCATGCCACAGCCTTTAGCTGGGACTTTGAGGACCTGTCATTAGCTCTACCCACGAGCCAGAGTAGACACTGGGCATTCACTGTACTTGGTTCTTTCCACTCAAACCAAGGAACAAGACTGTGAAGGAAGAAGAGGGGAAACTGAGACATAGTATTACAGAGGCTTGGCTTCATCCTTCACTAAAGAAGTCCATGGCACAAATGGCAATTCCTTATAAATCAGTAACAACTCCAGTCAAGCCAGTAGAATTACTAGACTTAAAAGGGAATCTAATCCATTTTATTGGATCTATTGACTTTAACATTAGCCCTCAAAAATCCCCATTTCAGATGGAAAGAAGATTTGCAAGGAAAACAGATAAAGTGCACAAAATAGCTATATTTCACCTCATCTTTAAACTACTGATGTGGGTGGTAAGCACAGGCATGGGGGAGTGATGATATTAAAACACCAGACTATTTGCAAACAAAACTCACCACCCCTGCTCTAACAAATGCTTCTGCATAGGGTGAGTTCTACAGAACAACACTGTCCTCATAAAAGTGTCCAGAAAGGAAGAAGTGCAAAAATTCTAAGGCCTGATCCTGACACACACACTTTATAGTTATCTCACGTAATGCTTGTATTCCCACAGACATACACACAAGATTTTTTCCTTAGAAACAAGGCATAACTGTTTTGCAGTAGTCCCATGAGTAGTCCCATGCTTACTAAAAGTAGGGAGTACACTTGCAGGTTTATGTGATCTGTTGGGAACAAATGCCCAATGCTGTCATTTCTGTTTGGTAGCTGCTTCACATCTCCTGACCCACAGTTAGCCCTTAATTAGTCCTTAACTAGTCATCTGTTGCAGTAATTAATAAGGTGAATTGTGACTCAGAAGACTTAATTTCCCTCCTGCTTCTTCTGTTGTGTCTATATGGATAGCAAATTCTTTATACTAAGGCTGGTATGGAGTGCATCCAGCTGCTCCTGGATTTCGTACCTATTTCCATGGCAGTGCAGTTCAGGCTCAGTTCTCCAGGACAAATGAATGTTTTAAATTATATTTCCCATAAGCATTAGCTCAAGGGACTGTATATGGCAAATTTACAACTCCTTCCATTTGTCTACAGAAAGATGAGGAGCATGACTGCTTGTAAATAACAGACTTGAGGATATAAATTGTCTCTCTGCTTCCATCCCTCTGTCCCAGAGACTCTGAAGCCAAAAACACACAGTTCATTACCACTTAGTTGTTATTTGGCTGAGTTTCAAATAGCATAAATGTACATCTTCATGTGACAGACGAGGATCAGCTCAGTCTTGTGCTGTGCATGGCAGCAGAGGTCATGGTGGCTGAAAGGAAGCCTTCACAGATTCTGCATGTGCCCGGGACAGCTCAAGACATCAACACAAGAGGGGAAAAGACAGCCTGAATGAAGTTATTGCCTTGTCTTTTCTTCTGAGCTCTGCAGAGCCAGGACCTTGTCCAAGGGATAACATGAAACCAGGGCACCACATAGAGATCACTGGTATCACAAGTCTGAGGGATCCAAAACAGCAAGACTCACATCCAGCTGTACCAAGGTTCCTATTCAATCACAGACATGACCTTCCCCTCCATTCCTCTTTTTGTGGTGACAGCTGTTCAAATTTTACCTCCTTCCCAAATGCACTGATGAGGCTTAGCACATTGATTTGTGCTGGGAAGAGGGCAGAGCAGACACCACCCCAAGTGCAAAGCAGTGTCTGGCAGGCACAGGTAACCAGCTGAGTGATGGGTGCTACAGGAACGTTCACAAGTAAATAATAAATCTGTCTGGGCTGTGATGCACATTGCACAGCAACTAATGCTTTCCTCTGCAGAGATGATGCTGAAGAACAGTGTCTGGCTGCATGCTCACCAGCGACCTGCTCCTGAACACAAGACAGCTGTGTGGGGCCCCACCATGCTACCCTGACTTTGAAGAATATTATAGTAGCTTTAAAGCTCTCAGATATTAAGAGATCATTACTCACTGTCTCCTGAAGCTGATGGAGTCCTTGCCCTACGTGTTCTCCATTTAACAAATGTCACTGTTTTACAACACGCTCCTCTGAGGAACAGAGGAATCTTTCAGTTCAAACAGAACCATGACAGATTTAAACAGCAAGGAGTGCTTTGCGCTTGCTTGGGAGCAAATCAGTTCTGCAGCCTCAGGTCAGGGCAACAAGCCCTGAGAAAAACTGCCCTAAGCAGAAGGGCTTTTGCTGGAAAACCCTGACCTCCCTTGCAGCCAGTTACAGGCTGCAGAGCAGTGAGGCTGAGGTGTGTCCAACATGATGCAGGAAGCCTGCAACAAATTTAGGGCTCATATATTACAGCTTCTGCTCAGCTGACCAGCACCATATGGGATGAGCTCTGGACAGATACTGCAGTCAAGCCTCTGAGGTTGGAGCTAAGAGGGATCTTCCCATCTGGGCAGCACTGGCTCAACCACACTGTTGTTTCTACTTCCATGCAGAGGGTGACTGAGCTGACCAGCTGATCATCATAATTTCTAGCAAATATGAATGTTTCCCCTATGCTAACACAGGAGAGAATATGAAATCCTACAAATTTAGTCAATAGTAATCACAAACCTACATACCAGTAACATTGCAAAGGACAATTAATAATTGTACTCCTGTTAACACAGCTAAGTAATTTCTTTAAAATCTAAGCTCCAGAAGGATGAAATGGCATAGAAAATCTACAGTATCATAAAGACTTCCATTCCAGTGCACAATGGATTTTAATACCATTATCTAAAGATAGTGTGTGTTCCTTTTCTTCTGAAATCATCCATTTCTCATCTATGGTTAATTACTTTACATGAGAGATGCTTAAAAATTATTTCCCCCATGTGGAAAACTTGGATGAAAATGAGAACATTCTGCTTTAGAATCAAAATCCTCAGTAGAAAACTTGGGCTTTTTTCTTTTTCCTCATCTGCTCACAGCACTGTATTAAAAGTTTTGAGTTTCAGTTTTCTGTAAGTATCAGCTTTTCAGGTTGTGTTTTTTTTTTTTCCCAAGGAAAGCAAATGCCCTCCATGATTTGCTGTTTTCTATTTCAAAACTAGAATTTTGTTGGCATTCGGTGTAACCATGCCTTGAGCTGGTCTTGGTGCTACCACAGCTGGCTAACATCCAAAAGAACTCAGAATTGCTGACAGACACTTTTGTTTTAGTGCTCTGGCAATGTGTCTTGCACCACTACCCTGGTTGTGCTCATTGGAATAAGCGCTCTGGAGGGAGATGAATTTGTAGAATCAGACTCAGGGACAATGGTACATAGTATTTTTTAACACATTTCCTTGTCCCCTCAGTATTGTGCCAGAGGCATTTTGGCAGTCCTCAGCACTGGTTTCTGGAGGCAGAGTGATTCTCTGCAACCACAGCAGGAACAGACTTTTCCACCTCTTACCCTGGAACCAAACAATCTTCCCCTGGGCCTTATCAGAGACACCCACTTGTGAAATGGTTGTGCAAAAGGGGCCTAAAAAGCAGGAGGAACTTGGATGCTATTCCAGCTCTAATGTAATAACAGAGGTGCTGCTCAGGAGTGATGTACTCTGTGTCCCTCAGTCCCTCCAAGATCCCAATTAATACGATTCCATTAACTTCAAAAGGTGTGCTAAGTAGTAATGCTCTGGGCCATTAATTTTGACAACGTCAGCATGCTCTTGCTGTGACATTTGCCTTAATTAGTATTATAATCCACTACTTTGACTGCAAGCTTCACAGGTAATAATTCACACCCAAGTCCCCTATAAACAGAATTCTGTGTGCTCTCTGCTGGAAACTGCACATGGTAAAAAAAGGCACAGGGGTACAGGATTTTAAATGTAAGAGAAAAGAAAAGAGGTTTAAAAGGTGTTGCCTGAGCTACTGTATCTCTTTGAGCCTCAGTTACCCCCTAGGGGTCTGTTCGGCTCCAAAACTGACCATTTATAATGTTCTTTGGAGATCCACCAAAAGCAACAGACTCAAGAAAGTGTCTCTGCATGGCTTTAGTCTGTAGCAAACTTTAGGCATCTTGTAAAATCTTTGTATGGGTTCGACTGAGCTCAAAAGGATTTGGTCTCTTGAAAATGAGAAGCAAGGTCCCCATCTACCATGCAAATAGCTCCTGAACTACTCAGACTGCTGCCAGAAATCCATATGACATGTGTGACTTTGGTTCTGCCTCAATGGGAACAAGGTGGTCCTTGGGGAGACAACATTTAGGGGGATATTTTCAGTTTAGAATGGGGCAAGTACATATGCCATAGGAGAACATATACCTGAAAGAGGAAAAATAGAAACTAGGCCAACTTTCCCATAATTTTTTTAGTTTCTGCTGTAATTTAAAACAAAAAGTTTCTTACAGAAAAAAAGTGATGATAAATGGTACCCAAGAACACCATTGTAATAAGAAATAGGTGAGAACCACTGACACACAAGGGAACAAGCAGCCAAGGCCTGTCCAGCCACCAGGCACCCATGTACACAGTCTTCACAATCATCTCCTGCAAAAGCAGCAGCCAGAACTCCCATCTTACTACAAAAACAATTTCCACAGGCAAAAGGATCAGGATACCTACCTTCACATAAGGATTTCCTTAGACATACGAGCTTAGCTCACTTTCCCCCATAACTCCCAAACCTTGAGAAGTACTAAGTACTGAAAACAGTCAGCAAAGCCAATACCAGTATAGGCAGCATTTTCTGAATGAGCCAACTGGAAGAAACTTCTGAGAGAAAGAGCTGATGATGCCTTGTAACATCCAAGCTCTTGAGACAGATACAGTTTGGCCAAAAGTCTTTGAAGGGCAAGTCTCCCAGAACATGCAGTGTTGCTAAAGGGCCAGATCTCAAGCAAGGCATGCTGGCAGGGTATCTGCACAAGAGGACCATGATGCCAGTGGATATGGGCCAAACAGTCATAGAGAAAGGTGTAGGCTGATGGAAGGACATGGATATTGAGTAAAGATAGGAAACTTAAACAAAAGTTTAAGTTCAAAGACAGCCTGTTAAGGATTGACTCCAGAAAGTGACAGAGGTTGGGATGCACAGTGTGTCTCCTAAATGCTCTCTCATCCTCCACCCAGACACCACAGATGTTCCTGGTAACAATCCCTCTTTTAGCTAAATGAGATAACATGGATGGCTGAGAAATGCCAAAAATGTTGTTCCCAGATCACTAATTCCTTGTTTTTCCCGCTAAGACTGCCAAGAAGAGAGGCACTGGCTGCCAGTTAGAGTTTCTGAAGGCAACACTACTTCAGAAAGAATTCAGATGAGACCAAACAACTCATTTCCCCCCAGGATTGCATTTCCATCACCAGGGAGGAAAATGTAATCTAACTCTGCAGGCCTTTGATGCTGAAGTCTGAGGATCCCAGTTTGAGCTCTATCAGACTCATGTAAATCAAGGCCTGCTTGTGCCACAGAGTCAGTGACATTTCACTGCTGCAGTATTAATAAGGCCCCAGATATCACCTTCCCTGATGTGCATACAGAAAGGAGATGGAACATACCTTGATTAAATTCACTGACATTTTCTTTACACGTGAGACTAGGCCAATTGCTAAAAGAAAGGAAGAAAAACTCTTGATGCCAAAGAGGAGGTCTGTGCTGGTGAACAACCTGCAGCAGGTCTTCCCCATACTAGACCAGTGAAATTTCTCTGGATGAGAGGTTAAGAGAAATGATTAATAACATCAGTCCCCATCTCCCACCTCTTTGCCACAACACCTGGATTTCACATTACCAGTACAGTCTCCTGCCTTCCCTCCAGCTTCATGACCTATGAATGACATGGAGGGAACACAGCAATGCTTGGAATCTGGCCCAGCAATCCTGCACTTCCCCTCCCATAGCACAAACTCCAGCATGTGAGCTCATCGCTCATGGGGTGTTTGGACTGGGGCAGCATCCATCCCACCAGACTGACACCCCCACACACACCAGCATCCTTCCTTCTTCCCACCAGGACTCTGACAGCCTCAGTGATTCTGGTCATTCTCCAGCTCTCTGCTAGAAACGGACTGAGGAACAGACCAGAAAAAAACACTTACTTGAACCACAGCAAGTGTTATGTTTTGATGAAGCATGATGGGTTTTGCAACCACCAAGGGATCAGTCATAAACATCCATTCCCACTAATGCAGTCATGAGCAGTTACTCTCAGTGGATCTGAAAAGCAATACAAGACATAGGCCATCAGCAGGTTAAATGAAAAATAAGCAAAAGGCATGGGCACAATCCAAATTATTGCTCCAATCCCACTGTGCTCAATGCTAGAAACAGCTCAAACAGAGGTTCAAGTCACAGGATTTCCAAACAGCTCCCTGACCCCTCACACTTTAGGAAGGTTGAGACTGTCTTCTGTGGGTTGACTTTTAGTGCCATTTTTTTTTTCTCAGGGGCTGGTCCAAGTCTGTGGACTGTGCAGCCTGCAAAATCCAAAAATCTGCTAAAAACCACTTTACTCTCCTTCTAAGTGGCAGGCCCATTTCCCAGTAGGGCAGGCCAATTAATGCCATCATGCTTAAACAGAAACAGTTGTGCAGCTTTGTTAAACTTCTCCTTCTACCATCTTCTGCTTGGGAGCAGAGAAAAGTGGAAGCATATGAGGAGAATTGGCTCACCTCATTTAATGTGGGACTACATCACCAGTGGGTCAGATCTCTCATGGCTGATTAGAAAAACCTGCAGCAAATATCTATCCAAACTCAATAACAGCTCCTGGTCAAAACCACCCATAAGTCTCAGGAACCTCAGCCTGGATTATGATGAAGATGACAAAGGCCCAACTACACAATTTCTCACATCCTTCTGGAAAAATCCTATCTGCTGAGAAGAGAGTCACTAAAAAGAAGTGCCACTTGTTTCAGACTCACATAGCCATCTCTGGAAGATGTAAGCTCTCATATAAATTAGTCACTATAAAACAGAGAATCCAACAATAGGGAAAAAAAAAAAAGCAAGGAGGAAGTAATACAAGAGGTTTTTCTTGGTTCATGACTGGAACAGCTACTGTCATTTAAATTTTATTAGGAAAGATTAAAAGGAGCCTTGGAGTGAAGCTGCTGTGATGAAGTGGTCCCAGGGTCTCTATAACCATGATTGGCACCATACTGATGTGTCAGCCTGACAAAATTATGATAGTTATTGCACTGGCCCTAAAACAGTCCTGAGGCAAAATAATAAAAAATGGGGAAGAAACCTTCAGAATGCAGGAAAACTCAATCCACCTGGGCACAGAGACAGACATTTGCCTCAGCTTTATGAGTTTTTTGGAGGTGACATAAAGTAGACAGTCAATACTGCTAAATCTGTACATGGATGATTCTTCTCATAAATATCTTTGTATTCCAGCCTGTAAGTGAGGTTTGGTGTATGGCTAGTCCACACCTGCCCTCCCCTACAGAAGCAGAGACCCTAGGACACAGGAGAAACAGGATGAAGAGCTTCTCATTTGTTCATAGCAGTGCCTGCCTTGCCCATCCTGGCTGTTTCTGGCCCTGCAAACAGGCTCTGTGAGGCAGACTTAGCACTTGCTAAGTTGGACCTCTGGTTTTACACCCATCTTCATCCTCAGCCACAGGAAAGGAACAACAACAAAGGGTCCTTGGGATGGTGCCATCACTCTGAACTGCTCCGGAGAGAGCAGTCACTCAGAAGTCACAAATGCCTGTCTCCACACTGCCAGCCCTCCCTGTGCAGGTGCAAATATCTCAATTTCTGCAGGCTGCTGCCTTTGAAACTTCTGCCAGCCCTCCAGATGCCTCTTGACACACACAACTACTCGCTGACTGCGTTATACCACACACCCAAGTGCTATCTCCAGCCTCAAGAGACACTGCCTGCACAAGCACAGCTAACAAACAGAAGCATAATGAGCCCCTCTCACCACCTGAAGCTGAAGGTGAGATCCCTTTTTAATAACAGGGTATTTGGAAGGATTTATAAGCTCTGGTTGTTTCAATACACAAATGACAGCATCAATCAGAGACAGACAGCAGAGAAGGAAAGCAATATACCTGTTAGGTGAGGGGAATGCTGATAATAAGGCACAGGCAGCCATGCTGGGACTGCCAGGTGCTGAGGTTTTTGCCTGAACCCTCCTACCTGGCAAGAGGCGTGGAGCTAGCAGTAAAAGAGAAATTGCATTCTGTATCCCAAGCAGGTTTGGCTTGTATTTTAGGTCAGACTGAGTCCCTTTAGTTCCATCCCTTCCTGTCTCAGGGACTGTCTACAAGCTGCTTACACAAAGCCACAGGCCAAAGAGGAGGCTTCTTTGAGGTCTTTTTGCACATCACAGTCCCTCACTGCTGCAGACGTGGTAGATGCAGAGTGCAGACCACTGCTAACTGAAATCCCTGTGAGTCCTCTGCTCATTTATAGGCCAAACACACCAGGTAAAATCGATTTCTTGTTCAGAGGTTAGAAAACCAGAGGAAGTCAAGTTGCAGTAACTGCGTTCCTTAAAGACACCTTGAGGAAAGAACAGCACTTAAAGGCAACCAAAGGTGGGCAAGCAGATGTTGCAGTACGAACAACATGAACTACACTGCACATGAACTCAGAGAGTTTGAGGCACTAAGTGATCTACCAGTGGAGTCAGCTGGCAACCCACAGTATATCTGCATTGGTCCATCACCCCTTCTGTCCCTGCACATGGGAGGAGAATAGCTGTAGTACCAGTGAGGGAGGTATTGTACAAGAACAAGGCAGATGGTGCTCTGAAACAGGGCACTAGGTTGGAGAGACTGTTTGTTTCCACAGTGTTTGATCTGCAAAGCCAAAGCAGAAAGGGAGCCTGCCCATCCAGTGGGGTTATTTTAATTCAGATTCACCCAAAGAGACTTTTTAATTTGAAGAGGTCAGGGGTTCAGCTTGCTCTGTGCTCACCTGGTTATTTCACAGATAATATCTAATACAGTTTAAAAGGAAACTTATGTGCACATATTTTCAAAGATTTCTAGCAAGCCTTCTAGGCAATGTTCCCAATTTAGAATTTATCTGGAAACTAGAGAAACCTGCTGAGTTGGAGTTTAATTGTCCTATTCCATTAGATACTGCACAGATATGAACACACTGCACAGTAAATCCTGCATTTCACTCCTGTGGCTGTTCTAGTGAAACAAGTATTGGGTAGAAAATGGGTTACCAACCCAAGAGAGATTTTTGCAACTTTGAAAAATCCCATTTTAAAATAAAAACAAAGCCTCTCAAATATTTTCTGAAAGAAATGCATGTGTACCCCAGTGGTGAAGGGCTATCAGCTGGAAAAGGGTGAGACTTTTCAAGTCCAGGCTGACTTTTCAGCAGGTCTCCTTCAAGCAGGCTACTGGGCATGCCACCATCTTTGCTGCTGGAGCTTCTTCACACTGCATAAACATCACAGCTTCAACCAGTGACTTGAACCCAGCTCCTTCAGGGCTATTGAATACTTCTCTTCAACAAAGTGGAACTGTTTCAATAGGATTAATCAATAAAAACTTGACCCAAAAAACCCAGCTTGGTACACAAAGTTGGAATACATTAATCCAAACTCACATCCAGCATTCTCTCTCAACTCCTGCTGTCCTGTTAACTCCTGTGCTCTGTACTGCAATAGAGCATGCAATAATTTCTCTCTACGTCCTTGATCCAAGTAGAGTTTAATCAAAACCACCCCCCTTTTGAGAAATATATTTTGAGAAGTATCCTTTGCAAGAAGCTTGAACAAAATTATTTCATCAAAATATTTTCAGCTATTTCAAGTACAACAGCTCAAAACTATTTTTTGCATTGTGCCTACACTGCAATTTAGAAAATCAATAGGAAATCTTTGCCTTTGTCACTAGCTACAGTGAGAACCTTTGCCATGCAGACACTCCCTTCTTTTCATGTGCTTTTAACAACACTTCTGCCTTCAGTTTCTCTTTGCACCCAGACACTCTGCAGATACACTCAAGAGCCAAGTCAGCATTTCATTCATGGGACAGATGAGGCAGAATAAAAAGAAGGTTGAAAATACACCTGTCTTCCAGAAGGGAAACCTGAAGTCTGTCATTCTGCAGGGCAAACTGAGCAACTAACAAAGACCCTGGCTTTCCTCTGGTGACAGCCCCGGTGAATTACAGCTCCAGGAAACCAGCTGGGATGCAGATGCACACTGTGAGCACTTGGGCTCACAGAGCAAACTGCCAAATGGCAGGGGACGGAGAACGTTCCCTGTGCTCTGCAAACAGTAGCTGACATTGCTTCCAAATCCCCGCTCCAGCGTTCCAGAATAGAGCCTGCCCCGCACCTCCCGTGTGGCAGCACACACCTTGCCAGGGCTGACGGCTGGGGTTTAGCTTTGCTTTCAGTGCCACTGCCTGGCCAGCCCGGGGACTGGCGTGTGCTCCGTGAGCCTCGCGTCTGCCCACTGCAGCAGCGGCGTCACTCACGGGCTGTCCTTGCAGAGCTCACCCCGAGTCACTGCTGCATCAGGGACACCCAGGATGCTATCCAGCACGTAGGAGAGAATGCTTCTTCATTGGCATCCACATTTGATGGCTAAGCCAGGCTTTTAAGATGATGTTATACATGTCTTCCAGATTGCTCCTGACCCTTACTAATCAAGTTCTTACAGAAGGACCCCTCAATTTCCCCATCAGCACATTGAAACATAAACAACTATAGTCACCAAGCCAAGTCCCTCAGTTCTAAGGAAAAAAAAAACAAAAACAAAAAAAAAAAAAAAAACCAAAAAAAAAAACAAAAAAAAAACAAAAAAAAACAAAAAAAAAACAAAAAAAACCAAAAAAAAAAAAAAAAAAAAAAAAACAACAAAAAACACCAGTGCTTCCCAACATAAAGACCTCACAGTCACCACCAAATCTTGGAGCATAGCTGCAGCAATTTTTCCGTCATCCTCCAAGACTTTTAGGGCTCATTACCAAACTAACAGATAGATAGGATTTGTCTGTTAGGAGCTTTTCCCCATAAGACAATCTATCTGCAGTTCAAACAGATTAGAACACAGCAGGGACACAACACAACTGAAAACACCTTGAGTCTGGCACTGTTTGCCTCAGAAAGCAGGGCTCCCTCCCAGTGTCCTGGAGTTACACAAAGCTGTGTGTCAGAGGTATGTAGAGGATGATGCTGAGCACTTCCTCCTCAATGAGGAAAGGAAGGCAGCCCCTTCTGGGGGCTCGCTCCCTATCCTAAAGCCCATCTGCAGAATACAGTCAACAGTTTCAAACAGTTCTTTAGAAATTGCTATCATTCCACTGCTCTTCACTGAGGTGCAAGCCAAATTCTTCCTGCAGGTGGGAGCAGCATAAAACTGTAACTCTACAATAAGAAAAGTGTCAGGGAGTCCTCTCATCAGTTCAAGTTTATCAGGATGAGGACACAGAGGATTGAATGATGAATGATTGAATGATGGCTGAGAAAAAAAATATTATCATAATCCATATATTAGTCTGACAGTTTAAGACTTTTTTTCAGGCTCTTTCAGTCAATTCTGAGCCCTTCCATCCTCCAGGCCACACTACAGGTCCCATTTTCCTTTCCTAGAAATTGCAGTGATTTAAACAAACATCACTTTCACAAAATGTGTCACATTTTCTTCTGAGGCTATCAGAAAAACCCTTCCTTGAAAAAGTTCTCCATCTTAATTTTTGCCCAAAACAATTCACTGAACTCAACCCAGACTCACAAATAATTTTATTTTGCAAAACTGTATTTTTCAGTGAATTCATATTCCTCAGAAGGTGTTTCCCCCTATGCTAATCACCTCCACCACTTTCTTCTTTGATGCAGTAAGTAATAAAAGACAACTGAACAAGAACAAAACACTCCTTTACTGCTACGCAAGTGATTCAACATCCAATTTTTCATGTCAGAAACAGGCTTCTCAGACTTTCAGAGACATGAAGTTATTCCAGAGAGAAGAAATTACTTGCCTACAGTCACACCAAGCCAATGGCAAGGCAAAAGTTATCCCTTGCATTGCAACTCTGCTTAACCACAAAACACCCTAGAGAGGAAGAAATTTATTTCTACAGTTTCCTGTTTTTCAACAGAAGCACCACCACAGGGGTTCCTGCCAGGAATAGTCACCAGCAGAAATGCTCTCTGGTGCCTAAAAGCACCAGATACAACAACTGCATTGTGCAAGATGTCATCCCCTCACCTAGTGAGAGTCAGGCATCGGAGCAGAGGGATTGCGGCGCGGGAAGATGGCAGAAGGGTGGGATGGGAAGTGCTAGTCCCTTCCAAAGGCACAGAAGCAATGGCTCCATTATATTCATTATGCATTCCCATAGTAGCATATCCAAAGCTTATGCTTAGGCAAGACTTTCATCATCAGTGTATATTAGCCAAGAAATGCAATTCATTTGTGTAAGTCTCCTATTTCTCACTGGTTATTTAGCTGCCTCGCTCACTGAACACCCATGCAGAGTAGCAGTTATCAGAGCAACGATGTACTGATGAGATTTCTTTTTGATCCATCAGATAACAACCATGAAAACCTCTTGAGGCTAACCCTGAGTAAACTGAATGAACAAGGATGCAGTGCCCCATGCCTCTTCCTAACTCCTACAGCTCTGTGAAATCTCAGCATGAGATTAGCCTCCTTGAGAGGCACTGAATTCGGGAGGCTCTTAAGTGCAAATAAAATCTCTACTGAATACCTCCACAGACTCTGTGGGCATGACTGCATAGACAGGCGCAGGTCCCACCAGTCCCAAGCCCTGACCTGCCAGGCGCAACACCAATCCCGCCTGGAAACGGGAGCAGGGGGAGCGCAGCACTGCCCGGCTCCCGCTCGGGACAGAGCCCGGCTACTTACCCGGCCCTCGGCACGCGTGTCTGACGGGGCAGCACATCCCTCCACCTTCGCCCAGGAAAAGCGCCCTTTCCGTGGCTTCCCGACACCAGTGAGATTGGTACATTTTCTTGCCTGTGTTCTCATCGTTAGCATTCTGCTGAGCAGAACAAGCCCCGGGACTCCCGAGGCCACGAGGCCTGCATGGCAGACGCTGCCCCGTGCGAGGCCCTCCCACGCCAGAGCCGGCAGTCGGCCCTCAGCGCTTTGCCTAGCTGGCAAAGCAACCTGGGACCACGCTGGGCTCTCTGCCCCGAGCCGTGCGGGTTGAGAAACACCAGTCTGGAAGGGACAAAAGCCCACGTTACCAAGTGAGGAAGGGGAAGGGAGCACAGATACAAAACACAGAACAACACTGAGGGGGTTTCTGAGTGCCCGCCTCTCCTCCCAGCTCCTGGCAGGCCAGCGGGATTCGCAGGCTGAGGGAATCTATCTGGTTGTTCTCCGACCACCGACTGCCTTTGGGTGTGCCCTCGCAGCCGCGGTGCAGGTGTTTCCCAGCCCGGCTGTGGCCCCTCAGCCGTGCCCAGGAGGTGGCGCCGGCCCCTCGGCCATGGCCGCCCTGCCGCCTGCACCTGCGGGGCACGGAGCTACGGCACACGGGGAAATCCGCCCTGCCCCCGGCCTGTCCCCGGCCTCCGGGGGACGGGAACGTCCAGAGCAGGGCTCCCCTGCCACGGGAACAGGGGGCTCGGGAACGGGAGTGAATGGGTTCACCCGGCAGGGAAACATCAGGTTGTGTCAGGACAGCCTGCAGCGGGCAGGGTTGACCAGCGGCCTGAGGAGAGCCGGACATTTGCTGCTGAAGTTTTGGAGCACCAGCAGGGAGCAGCCCAGGGCCCCCGCGGGTGCCAGGACCTGCGGCCAGGAGGGTGTTTATCTTTGCTCTGGGCCGGGCTCTCTGCACTTTCCCTGCCGCTCTCATCAGTCGTCACTACCTTTAGATCTTTAAATGGCTGCTGAGCCATTGCAAAACAGCTTCATTGCCAACCTGGTGCTCTCAGGCTGTGTCAGGAGTTCTGTGAGGGTGACTGTGAGATGAGGTGCTTGCAGCAGATCTTGGGAATTGCAGGAATTATTTTCCTCTTACAAGCAACAAAAATGCAGAGTAAAATCATAGAACCATTAAGGCTGGGAAGGACTTCTAAGGTCACTAAGTCCAGCTGTTAACCCAGCCCCACTGAATCACGTCCCAAAATGCCACATCCACACGCCTTTTGAACATTTCCAGGGATGGTGATTTCACCACTTTCCTGGGCAGCCTGTTCTAATGCCTGGCCACCCTTTCAGTGAAGAAATTGTCCCCAGTATCCAACCTAAACCTCCCCTGTCACAACATAAGGCCATTTCCTCTCATCCTGTCACTTCTTACTTGAGAGAAGAAACCAACCCCCACCTGGTTACAACCTCCCTTCAGGTTGTTTGCAGAGAGCAAGAAGGTCCCCTGGGAGCTTCTTTCTCTCCAGGCTAAAGTTAGGGGTTTTTACGTGTCTGTTTCTTTAGAATATGTTTTTCTTTCAGGGCTTCTGTTGGAAAAGCAGTCCTTGGGACTCATGGCAGTCTCTGGTGGAACTGAGGAAGGAAGTAGTTCCCTTCAGGATTTACTGTCATCTCGCCCATATGTAGACATACATGTCTAAATCAACAGCAAGGTCTAATTTCTCAGCAGTGGCAAACAATATCACAAGATGAACTGAAACATCAAGAGTGCTTTTAAAAAGGAAGTTGGAGATCCCAAACATGGCATTCTTCAAATACAACAAAACTTTGGGCAACTCCTGAGTCTGGCACCTGGCCCTGAATGCCAAGGCTTGTTATCCCCACTGGAGGAGAAAGGCAGGGGAAGGTCCTTGAGTAGGAATTGGGGAGAAGCAGAGTAGCAAAGCTTACGGTCATGGCTCAGTGTGACCTGGCAGGCAGTCAAGCCCACTGCAGATGGACACATACAGCTGCCATCTGAGTGTTTGTACAGCTCTTTCCAGAGTTCCCCCGGGGAAAACATGTTCCAAAAACCTTCACTCTTATTTGTCTTTCTTTTTTCTGTCACTGATAGCAGTCCTCTTCTAGGTGCCCAGTCTCAGTGTCTTGGATAGAGGATCTGGTGGCACCCAGGAAGTCATTAAGAAATCCATTAGTAAAAGGTCTTGCTCTGGACTGCTCCATGGACTAACTGTGGGAAGCCCTGTGAGCTCTCTGAGTTCTAATCAATAACAATACCGGCTCCCATGGGGCTGCTTCCCATCCCAAGCCCCAGAGGTTCTGTCACTCTCAGCCTGAGGCTGTGGAAGAATGGTCTGCCTTCCTCAGCAAGCTGTGGCTGCACAAAAAGAAAAGCATGAAGCATGTAAAAATAACAGATTTGAGAAAAAAAAATTTTGAGAAAATTGTGGGAAGAGGCCCCAAACCAAATAGCTTCATATTTCTTTGCAGACCACAAGTCCAGAGAGTCAAACCATTCCCGAACACAGTACCATCTCTTGTCTTGCGCACAAATGCCACAAACTGCTCCCCCAGTGCCATGTGCTGAAACACCAGTTTTAAGGGAAGTTATATATGCATGTCACCAGTATTTGACTATAGCTCTTTGGGAAAAGACAAGCTCCTGGAAATTTCTGTATCTGGAGGAACTGAAGCTTAAGCAAAGGTTTGCCCAGAGAGGGTACAAATCAAAGTTGGGGGTCAGTCTGGTCAAATAGTTGAACTATTCAGCATGCCAGGTTTAGGCTTTTGGAAACCTACAAGCACATGAAATACAAAAATGTTTACCAATTGGGATGTCCTCTAATTGCAACTAAAAAAAAAAAAAAATAGAAAATCTGAGGAGTAGCTGTAGCTCAACCCATGTCCAGGCACCAAAAACCTCCAGGAGAAGGGAGGCTCCCAGAGCCTTTATTCTCTTCCCACTGACAATCCAGCTGTGCTAGTGCATAGGGATGAATGGTCCTGCTGGCCATCAGTAGAAGAGTGAAGTGCAGAAAGACCAAACCACACCAGTCATTCAAAATAAGCTAAGAACAGGGACTGCGGACATCATTGTTCATTTATTGAATCCTCCTGGAAATTAATTTTCCATGCCCTGAAGAAAGCCACTTGGATATTTGTAAATTCAAGTTGTCATTTTAATCAGATGGAAGTCAGTTAGAATTTTACAAATAATTTAAATAATGGTCAGAATTTAAAATCTATGTTCCTACTCAAGGGCATTTAAAGCCATTGTAAATGAAAAATGAAATTTATCAACCATTTGTCCCTTGCACTGAACAAGTGGCCTTCACTGAACAACTGCTGTGTAAGAGTTGTCTTTATCTTGCTGAAGCTGAGACCAGAACCTACAGCACCAAATGCTCTTTCTTCAGAGTGTATCTCAGCACACACACACGCACACAAAGGAGAGTTAACAGCAGGCCTTGCTGACACAGGAGTTTATCTTAACACAGCTAATGCATTACCAGCTAATTCCTGGAAAGTCAAAGCAGCCAGGTCTCAGACCCTGTTCACACGTGTTGCTTGTGATAAGAAGCCACACTTTTGTATTTCTGCATCTGTTTGTTAGCGTCACTGAACAGGTAAGCTGCTTTACTGCTAAAGGTGCCCTGACCGTCTCGTTTCCTCCCAGCCCCATGTCAGCCTGCTACTCCAAGGAGTTATTTTGGCACTGCTGGTTGCTAATAAACAGCCATCACACTCTAGGGAGGCTGCACCATGGTTGGGGATACATAAATTTTATGCTGTCCATAGAGGACCTCACAATTAAATACTTAATTGTATCATACCCTGAAAGCCCAGATAAAGTAATTTGAAAAAGCAGTGCTCTAATTTCCAGTTGTTTTGTTGTTTAAGAGCTTAGAAATGGTAAAAGCAGGAACAAGGTTCTAGTCAGACAAATGTCTGCAAATTGCCAGAGATAGGCAATTAATACTAAACTGTCATTAACCCTGCATACAGCTTTACAAAGCAGAGTATAAAGTAATCTGAAATTGTGTCCTTGCCAGTTTCATTGGGACTTGCCTTTTCAATACGAAGACACCAATTGTTTGAAACAGCTCCTAATGAGTCATTTTGGGCCACACATAAATTATTTCTGCCTCAAGGGATTTGACTGTCAGATGCAATAGCAACAATGATATATTCCTGGTTTGCTTTATGTCACTGATTTTGTGATGTCTCTGTCTAAATCCAGACAGATCCAGACCTGGGATATCATTTTGGCAGGGTGCCTCACGATCAGAGTTAAGATGTTTCTGCACCTTTCAAAGCCACCTTGAGCTTTAACACAGCCAGATCCATTTCCTTCAGGACAAATTGGGAGCAATACTTGCCTATTGCTGGGGTGGGTTAGTCAGCACAGCCTCACCTAATCCTACTCACCCACTCTTTGTTTGTGACTCAAACATTTACACTTCATGATTTTTCTTTCCTCATGGACAGTAGTGCTGGAGGCTGAGAGACCATGCTTCTGGGTGGATTATGTCCTGACAGGACTGTGAGCTTGGATGTGTGACTAACTCAGACCCAGAGGGAAAAAGGCTACCAGGTGTGGTTTCCAAGGCTTGTCTCCCTTCTAAGATGGTCTTTATGCTTCGAAACTGGCACCTTTTTAGGAAGGCTGGGCCTCATTCCTTTGTCAGAAGAGACACAGTAATGATGTAAAATACTCTTGCATCAACTCAAACAATACAGAATAGCTACATGAAGAGTAGAGTGAGAGACTTGTGGCATAAATACTCTCTTGCCATGAGAAGGGAGGAGGGAAGCTCATGCTAGCATGGTAGAAAAGAAACTTGTGAGGCCAAGTGTCCTGATTTCACTGGAACTGGGCTTGTGGCAGTTTGGGAGCACTGTAGTAGCACAACAAGCTGATTGGGTGTTAAATTGCGTGTCTCTGTCACCTGAGCAGAGTCCAGCAGTGAGGATCCCTGCTGTTGAGCCACTTCACTGCCCGGAACAGTCACCTTACTTATTGTGGGATGACCAAATTATTTCCCTCCCTGATGAGCACCCTGCCAGTATTCCTGCGAACTGGAAAACTGTGAGAAGTGCCAAGGCAAGCAAGCTTGAAATTACAGTTTTCATTTAGCTTGGAAAACAAATTTACTGTCTGTACAGCCCATCCTTCTTGTCAAAGAAGCACAAGGTGAAGAAAACACAGCTGTGAGGCAGCCCCTTGCAGCTGAACATCTCTATCAGGCAGGAGGTCTTTGTATGGTGTGAGCTGCTGATAAGACCCAGGAGACTCACAGCTACCACACAGCAGGGAGCAGTTTGTAGCCTCAGCACTTCCACCAAGCGGCTTGGGTGTTGCTCTCAAAGTCCCAGAAAACATCAGATCAATCCATCATTGCTTTCACACACATCCCATGGACAGTGCCTGTTTGTCAGCCTCCCATCACAGAGCTTCTCCCACTGAACAGCAGCTGAAGTTACCTGGCAGAAGTCATTCTCCTGTATGGCACAGATAATCTCACATGTATTTTTGTTGGGTTTAGGGAGATTTGTGCAGTATGAGCATGTACTTTTTCCACAGGGTGGTGATTTGGATCAAAGGCTCTGATGTAACATGGTAGATTCTTTGGCTCACTCAGCTCTGCTCTACAGAATTATAAATATAGGCAACACATTATTAAAAATTTAACAAGTTTCTCTCTTGGGGCCCTCGGTTATTCACCTGTGAGTAGCTGTTGTTTCATCACCAGGAGGGAGTCAAATGAAAAGTACAAAGGCAGGGATGAGTTCTAATCTTTTAGTAGTCAGTTTGTTTGACAAATTAATGGGGATAAAAAGTCCCCACTAAGCTCAGTACACTCCGTCCAGGTGGTAGTTTCTAAAATGTAGTCATTGTAGAAAGAACTTCTTAAATAGTTTAATGGTCTTGCATTCTCAGTTAAACATAGCCACAGCCACTGATCATCACTGTCCTTGACAAATGCCATGTTGGTGAAGGCTACTAGGAAAAGTCTGGCTTGTAAAGGGGGATAGAGCACAAATAAGGGAGTAACACAAGTGTAGCTGAAATCTGCATGGAGTTTTCCCCACCTGCATTCAGGTCACATTTGGCAAACATTTTTGATGACCAGCATTTCTAACAAAAAACAGTTATAAAATGTTAGCTAAATGTCAATTTTCACACATTGGGGAAAAAAAAAAAAAAAAGAAACCAGAAAAAAACCCAAAAGCCCAGGTCATCATGCCACATGGGAGTGGAAGTTATCCCACACTGTGGTGGGAGAGGATCATAAGGCACACAAACATTTCTAGCAGAATCGCTGAAGGACAGATAATTCCAAAATAGTTTGTTGTGCCCTCATTGCAGCAAACTGGCACAAACATGTTTTTATTTGAAGGGGAAATCTCAATCAGACACTGGCCTTTAAAATAGCCTTAGCTTTTAGGAACACTTCAGAGTGGTAGATTTTTTAATACTACTATAAACACTTGGATCAAAACTCTGGTAAAAGCCTAAATCTTTTGATAATTTGCCAATGTGCAGAGAGTCAGGTGTAAAAAAAGGTAATTGGATAAGGGATGAGTTGGTATTTTCATGCTGCAACCTGCTCCCACGTCTCTCTGGGAGCTGTATATCAGGATGTCCATGAGTAGTTATTCCAAATCTGTAGCAGTGAAAAGGCACAAGGAAAAAGAGGGGTCTGCAGAGTTTATTGGAAATTCAGCACATCTTAGAAAAGGTAAATTCAGTTAGGAGAGCTCAAATTTAATTCTGCTGGTTGCTAAAAGGAAGCCATTGTGCAACTCTTCTGCAAGAACACTGAAACTGGTAGAACAAGATACGCAGCATGTGGAAGTGAAACTAAAGATATTAAAGAAGAGTTTAGGTTGCTGTTGGGTCTTCTTTAATTAACTTTTTAGGACACTCCACTTTTCTTTAAACTTAAACAGCATGAAAAAGGCCTCATCTCTTAGACGGAGCAAGTAATCCTCTGTCATGCGTAAGCACTTACGAGAACAAGCCAAGCTGCTCAGCGCATGGGAGATGAGAGATGGAGAACAGGTTCTGTAACAAGGGCCCCTGTTCAAAGCGAGTCAAGAGAGGTCTCAGCAGCTAACTCACCAGGTATGTGTTGTACATCAACAAAGCCTTCTCTGTTGAATGAAAGGCTCCTTCATCTTTGCCTCTAACCTCCATTCCTTCCTGACCACAGCAGAGGGATTTGCTTTTGAGAGAAGGAAAATCTGAGAACATACTCATTTCTTCTATGGATTCAGAAAACCACAGAAACAACTAGAGCCCAAGCCTTTGCTGTTCCTAGCAGATGTGGCACTGGTTTTACACAAACCCTGTATGAAGTTGGGATTTCTGTTTGGAGCTGAGTAGTTCTCCATGCCAACACAAGCCTTACCTCTGAGTCTGCCCTTCAGGAGCTTGTCTCCATCATAAGAATCTGCTAGAGGGGAAATAAACCCCATAATAACAGATGCTTTAGGGACTTCCATTACTTCAGCCCACTCCTATGCATATATCTGGTAAGCAAGGAGCTGCTGCCTTGGGATGCTACTGCTAACCAGTTAACAACCAGGAAAAGCAGCTACTCTAGTTTCATTGAACTAGGCAGAGTAATAGCTGAGACACAGAAGTTTTTCTATTCCCCTTCAGATGTGGATGACTACTTATATCATATTTGAGGTCTAAACTGTGAAAGACATTATCATTTCTCACTTTTTTCCTCCTCATTTCAGCACGTCTTCGCCTTCTTATTGCATTTCCCCTACATTGATCAAAGCAGCAGGAATATATATTTTAACAATATTCAAAACTCTTTTTCCTCATTCTTGTTTTTACGTGTCCTCAAAAAGCTGGTCTGAAACCCATATGTATCAAGACTGTCCTTAGCACCTTATGTGGTTGGCTGAATGACCTCAAAAAGTGGTGAGAGAAGGAATTAGCATGTACTGCAAGCATTCAGCCTAGCAACTATCATGACCCAAGTTATCTTCTCTTTCTTCCTCTGAGCTTCTTCATTTCTGTCCAGCTTATGCATCCTCATCTCTTCTGTTTAAGGAGGATTCAACCATCTGCTTGGCTGGGCTCAGAAACCATCCTGTAGAAATTCTAAAGAAAAGTGTTGGCCAGAAATTATGATTTTTGTGGCTCAACATCTTGATTACCAAATCAAACTATTATCTGAGATGATCTGTTCATATTTGGTTCCCCATAAATCAGTCAAGAAAAAACAAATAATTCTTCTTAAAAATACTGTGGTTCTGTTGTTAAGGTGATGCAGTCTGTTAGCACAGAGTAACTTGGTAAAGTCCTTTAATCTGTTGTAGGAACAGTGGTCATGGAACTTACAGCTGTTACTGATTTTATTACTTTCTAGCTAAATTGATATCACGTGAATAAAACTGGTTTTAAGGGAGAAGAATAGAATTTTCAAATCAGGGTTGGTCCAAAAAAAGAAAATAGCCTGAAAAAATCTCAATGCAATTCCCTCCTCACTTGTGCCATTTGGGAACAACCTGCACTAGGAGATATGGAGGCTCAGCACTGCTTGGGGCACACAGCCCCAGCCTTAGGGGAGGAAATGCCCCCTGCAAGTCATAAATGAGACCCTTGCCAAGTCTTCTGCATGAGAAGAGGCTGCACAAGCTCCTTAGCTCACCTGCTGATGTTTGACAGGTACATGGATAAGGGAGGAGCCAATCACATATATTTGGGCTGGAAACAACATGCAGAGCTTTATTCTTTAATGCATTTACATGTTATCTCCAAGAACTGTTGGAGAATTTTATCTCTTGTTGTGTTACTTAAAGGGAAGCTTTCCTGCATTATCACAATTGTGCATTTGACAAAATGCCTGACAGGCCACTAACCACTCTGTACTACATACCATAAAAGCTTCAATAACATTCTTCCCTTCCTAGAAAGCTTTCAACCCAAAGATCAAATCCTAAATATAGCATAGGCTTAGTTACAGTCCTGAGACCCAGGAACCTGGAAATCTGCTTTACTCCCTGAGCTATATTTAAGCACCTGTATGCATGTGTGCACACTTATATACAGACTGCACTCAATAGTTTGTCACTGAAGGAGTGATTATAATCCATGAATACATGTGCTTTGCATGATATAGATTGTGGCCTGGTCAGTGCTTCTACACATCTGCTCACTCTGTACACCCTGAATGCCCTGTTATTCAGGAAAAAACAGCAGCATTCTAGTTGGAATCAGAATTTAGCATCATCCTAATGGAAGACTTTGATGCGCATGAACCACTGGGGACAGAGGGAAGGCAAAGAGAAGACATTTCAGCTCAGGACACTGCATTATCATAGACCCCTTTATTTAGCACACAGGGTTGCTCCTTAGTGCTAAGGTGCAACATCTCAGCTCCTCACACTGCCCTAGCTGACTTTATCAAAAGTACATGCCAAGAGCCAGGTACTCTACTGCAGTTCCCACACCAACAGCTAGGGTCTACGAGACCTCAACCCTCTTTCCTTCAAGAGTTTCCAATGTCTTAGAGGGGTTATTACATAGCATCCTTCCTCAAGGTTGTGCATTAGCCCTTTTGTAACACCTGCTCACCCATGGCTATTAATTTGAGTTTTTTCCTTTGAGTACAAACACAGGAACATTTTGCTTCTTATAATACCAACTTTAGGAAGCCAGAAGATTAATGAGCTGTGACTTGGTGCAGAGCATGAGGTCTGGAAACATTGGAAAGCAACATTTCCCATATTTCATTTCATTTCCCATATTTCACTGGGCTGATTAGAGCAGAGTTCAGAGAATAAGCTCTTCTAGTACCATCTATTGTATACATTTACTGAGTGTGCAGTTTTTTCCATGTCTGCACATTCAGGCTGACATATGGGATTCAGTCCTCACAGTTTAGATACAGAGCTGTGATCCAACCACTGCAATCCAGCAAAGGAGACTTCTGTGCAAGACTGAACAAACTTATCTTGTCAGAACTCACCCTACCGACATTTCTTACAAAACTCTTAAGTGGTAAATTACAGGATGAAATTTGGAGTTTGATCCTCAGTTCTTCAGGTCTTGAAGTATAATTTCAAATGTGGAAAAAGTAAGACCTTTTCTTGTCTAATATAGTATTACTTCCCACTGGCATTGGATGTAATCTGTAATAAACATTCTGTTGCATCACCATAAACTTTTGGCAAGCTCTTACAAAGGGTCACCTCAGTGTAACAAAAGCAACAAACATTTCAGTCTTGTAGACAGGATGGAGAGTCCTTATTAGCTATTATTTCACTGCTTTATTTTTTTGACTGACCCCTTCACTGGCATGACTTTTTTAGGTAGAAAATTGAATTCTTAACCAGTAAAAACAGATTCTGATGCATGAAAATGATAAACATTTGCTTTATTAAATTACTTTTATACTTCTACAAAGAAATTTTCTGATTTCCGTTACAGAATTAAATGAAGGAAATTCATTGCTGTCTCTGCAGTTACCTAAATTTAGATACAAAAAGGTTGTAAAAAGACTGCCCTATTCAAGTTACATAAAACAGGCAGAGAACAGACAAGGTCCCTTAGGAATCTTGAGGCTCAGAAATATATAAAGTCCCATTATATAATGAAATTAAGAATTCAGCAATGTGTTGAACAATTGTAAATTGTAACTGCACTAGTGGACCACATTATTCAGCAGTTTCCTTAAAGGTATGAACTGTGAACTGAACTAAAAGTGTAGCTGACACAGCAGACCTCGTTTAGCTGTTCTCCCGTTCTTGCCCTCCAAGTCAAAGTTGTGAGATCAGCATTTAAATGATAGGAAGGAAACTTGCCTCCATAAATATCAGAAATTTCTCCATTCCATAGCTATTTATATAAAGTAACTAGCTGTTACGAATCAGTTTCAAGTAAAACAGGTGGCTGAGGCAAAAATAATCAAAATCAGATCATACACAATTTTACTGTAAATACAGTAATTTGAAAGATAAACACATAACCATAGCACTGACAGGATATCAATGCTGCTGTATTATAGACATGATGTGTCAGTAGAAAATTAGGATGTCTATTATCAAAATTGAGGACATTCATTCCAGTCTCTGGTAATCTAATCTTAGTGCAAAACAGATGCTAAGACATATTTAGCAAAAAAGGTGATACATTTAAGGCCAAAAAGTTGTTCAGTCATCACTATCGCTTCCAGATTCACTCAGCTGCAAGTCATTTCCTAGAAGAGAAAGAGTCAACATATTAGTCATTTTCAAGGAAATAATTTTCTTCTTTCATGATACTCCCTTTCCAATTAAGGCTTACAAAAGCTAATAGCAAACAGGTAGGGGGGGCTGGACTAGGTGATCTTTCAAGTCTCTCTTAACCCAAACTATTTTATGGTAAAAGAATAAGTAGGTACTCACAGTGACAGAACCTTAGAGAAATCACTTTTCTACAATTTTAAAATCTTGGCAAGGAAGCCATTAGCCTATTTGCACAAGGGCATTTATTTAACATCACCAGATCACAAAAGACAACACCTAGCTATCTCTGCCACCCACATTTTCATGCTTCACAAGTGGAAAAACTGCTGGTGAGTGCAGTTTTATGAAAAACAAGTTGTTGGGATTTTTTGAAAACACATCTGAATGCTATTCAGCTGTGCTTGAAAACAAAGTGGTGTCTCAATCAAGAAGAGCAGCTCTTTGACATACCACTTAAAGATGTATCAGTGACCTACTATTTCAAACTGGTTTTGGAACAAGTGAGCAAACAAAACATCAAAAGAAATTTTACAAAGCACTTTAATTTGGTGGCTCTCTCTATATATTTCAAAATGAGGAAGTAAAAAGGCTATGCTGTGCTTGCTGTGGATGTCCATAAGCTCAGGGGCTGTGAGGAAGGGAATCTTCCCAGGATGACAGATAACTAACAAAAAATACAGCAGCATGCTCTACACAATCTACATCACATCTAGCAACTTCCCACACGTTTTTAGGAGTCTGTTCCAACTGGTATGCTTTTACCCACACCTCCCTTGCCAAACAACCATTACAAAAGAAAAAAAAAAATCTCAGGCTGTGCAGAAATGGCCTAAACAAAATGGCCTAAAACAAAAGAAAAATCACTGAAACTGAGAAAACTGAGTCAACACACTATTTTCACATGAAAACCCCACAAGACTCAGATTGGATCTTTTATTCTCAGGCACATCATTTCTGCCAGAACACTGGAGTCTTTAACATGGCTGCATTCAGCCTTCCTTTGTTTTCCACTGTATCATCAATAAAGCTTAGAAAGTGGTACACGCTTCTCTGCAAAAACAAAAACACTTTATATAAGAATAGTGAAGATGGTTGTTTCCAAAAATGTTTAAAGTATTACTGGAGACATTTTTTTTCTTTCCAATCCTCTATATAAAGAAAAAAAATACAGCCATATTATTTTAAGATAAATTTTAAAAGCACTTTAGAAAGAACAAAATCAAGTTATTTGTCAATAATTATTCAGAACAATGTAATATCCTAAAATATCTTTCAAGACAGAGAATGGTTGGTAAATTTAACTCGTGTATTTATCACTCAAAGGAGAATTACAGTGAATTCTTAGAAATCCCAGCCCTGTTATGCACTAGCTACTTTATGGGAGGACAGGGAGTGTGAACAAGAAGATAACCTTCCAAATGGTGTTTCTGCAGCCTTCAAAAGTTATTTCAACATGGTTAATAGAAATTACACAAACCCTGTAACACCAGCCAAAAATACCAGTGCTTGTGAAAACCAGCAGATGGGAAAAGCAAGAACTCCAAGTTCCAGAGTAAAAATTAATATGTTAGGATTTACTTCTGGCTAAACTTTCCACCTCATTTTTGCAATCCTATCTCCAAAAAACACCTTCAGTGAGAGGGCAAAATAGCACAATCTAGAGCTGGTGGCTTTCAGATGGATTTGGTGCCAAGACAGAAAGCTCATTTAATGAGGACCCTGAAGAAACATCTAGACTATTGTACCTATAATGCAGCAATGAAGTGAGGGAGAACTGATGAATTGTTTTCATGGTGCCAGCTGCTTATTAGCAATATTAATTGGGGAAATAGATTGCACTGCAAATTACATTTCCTATGTTTTTAAATTGATGAATGTAATATATTCAACTGAATGCTTGCTAGTTATAGCAGACAGGGAAACTCATAGGAGTGATCACTGTTTCACAAATCTTAGTGGTCACACCAACACCAAACTAATCCAAAAGAAAATTATTATTTATCAAAGTAAAACAGCTATGTTTGTACCAGCACTAAGCATCAAAAGAATTGAAGTTGTGCTGAATACTGAGTACCTAACACAAGGCCACAGAATAGCCCATCTATGCTGGGTTTTCTTTGGAAAGTTACTTTGTTTAACATAACCCTTGTTTAAACAAAAACTAGACAGAAAGCAACATATGATCAAATATTCATGAAGAACAGATTCATTAGTGCCACCATTTACAGACTTTGTTATAAGGCAAATTGTGAGCCTGTATAATCAGCTTTCAAGGTAGAAAGGGGAAGAAGCAGTCTTCTGGGAGTGAGGGGCAGTCTTGAGCCCCAGATTCCTGAAGAGGTAGATATGTATCTGACAGAAGTATTTAGTTACCATGCTCTAGACACCACCTCCTCCATTTTTCAAGTTCTACAAAATCTCAGCTGTATAATTTCTACACGCAACATAAAAATTCTGCTGTCTAAGCTTCCCCCAACCTTCTCCCTGCACCCAGAAAGTCAAAGAAAAACTTCACTAATTACCCGGTATGGCCCTGATTCTACAGAGGTGCACAAAACTAGTCACAGACATAAGCACACACCTCAAAGCAAGATTAGACAAGCAAGCAGCTTGTGCTGACATTTGTTGATTCAGTATTTTATTTTTGCAAAACCTTATTTGAGAAGGAAGAAATGACTGTACAAAATCTGACTGAGAACTCTTGCCATTCAAAGAAGAACAATGTGCTATCCGTTTAGTTTCTCCAGGTTTCACTCTCCTGCCAAATTCCCTCAGCAACAGAGCTAGAGAAGAGCAATCTTGGAAGTAGCTGGTTTGATCTGTAACTAGTGGAGGTGTCTTGTAAATGTTAACTGCACTGGAAGTTGGGGATGGAGTTGTTTTAAGCAGTAACATATCTGTAACCATAATAGAACTAAATGGCAATAATCTCAAGAGTTGGGCAAGCTCAGAGGCCTAAGGTTACAGGCAGAGGTTCTACTGGTCAGCCTCTCAAGCAACATCAAGCCACCAACTTCCCCTGAAACAGTCATGATGTTGTCATGGTTTAAGCAGCATTTTTCCCTATACTGGAACTGGTAGACTTGGACACCTGTACTTGTATTTCTCACTAGAAGCTTTGCCACCTGAGATTCTGTCACTAGGGATAAAGCTTAATCAAATTTTCATAACAGTTTTATTTAAAGTGTGGAGAATGGGAAATTGTGTTTGTCAGTAAGGGCTGAAATAAGTGGCACTCTAATGTTACACAAATGGTAAACATGAAGACATTGTTCTCTGCAGTGACAGTAAAATGAAAGCAGCATTTAGTTCTCTGCACACAAAGTTACAGGACTTTTCACTCTGATCTTATCTGTTAATGCAGTACATAATTAAATATCAATGCAGGTTATTTAAGTATTTAAATACTAGCTAAAAAAAGAGAAAAGAAAAAGAACGTTCATGTTATCCACTGAGAGCTGAAATAAAAGTAGATCTGCCAGAGTCTAAAATTTCAGTATAACAAGTTTACATATAAATGATAAACTATGATGATCTTAGGCTGCAAACCAGGGTTGATGGAAATCTCTTCAAACAAGATCTGGCAGCTAAGCAGCTAATTAAAAATGCAACCATTTTGGAAGAGTTATCATAGCTGAATACTCACTTCTATGTCTGAGCTACTCCTATTATTTAGGTAGTGAACTTAAGTTTCTCTACCTAGTGGCATTTTATTATATGTGAGTTTTCCAAATTTTCCTTTTTTTTGAATGCATTGAGCATTCAATTCCAGGCTGTGCAGCAACCCCTCTTGAACATCACAGCTACTGCTCAAATTACATTTTTAGTTGCCTGAATGTGTGGAATAAGATAATACCACGTGAAAGCAAATCACCTCCTTCCTTATATGCAAGGGACATTTTTGCCATGTTGGCCAGTGGAACACTGCCATGAATAATTGTAACTGACACAGCTAAGAATACACCATCTTTTCTGTAGCTCAGAGTATTGCAACCAAAGTATCCTTCCCATAGTTCTATCCAAGAAATGATAAGCCTATGTTTAGGGAGTGCCCTGTTAATTCAAGTATTTTCAATACAAAATTACTGTTCTCCAGTCCCAATGTATAGAACTGGGAGGAAGCCAGAACAGCTTAGGAAATATTTTCAACTGCTTCAGCTTTAATTTAATATCTCTGTGAACCATGAACCTTCTAGCCCGAATTCAGCCTGCTGCTGAACAATCAAACCCTAGCATCACTTCCCACAGTTTTAATTATAACAGAAACATACTTAAAAACAATATGGTTTCCTTTCAGAATCTTGATGTCTGGAATTGTGCACTAAGAAAAGAACAGCCTTTGTACTTACGCAGTGTATTCATCATATGACCACTGCTCTCTTGGGATCTGTTATGACTGGCATCTTTGTCAGGAACAGCCTGTTGTGGTATGGCAGACACAGTAGGCTGAGGCTGCAAATACGGCATCGACATAGGAAGAGAGGGCTTCATTTCCTCATCTTCAGAATCACTAGAACTATTTTCACTACTTGATGAAGAGGACGAAGAACTTTTAGAGTCAGATGAACTGTCAGAGCTACTCAGCTGGTCCATGATACTGGCTTCTGCTTTTAGCTCTGCAAACAATATGATTTGTTTCTCAGTTTATATTCATCATAATTGAAATATAAGGAAGAGGGAAAAAAGGAAAAAAAAAAAATCAACAGACATCAGGCACACACTACAGCAACTTTAAAAAACCCCAGACCAAACCCACCAAAGCTCTCCAGAAGAAAGAAGAGGGCACAAGTGAGTATCCAACCTGTCATGTGGTTTTCTATTCTCATAGCTTGAGCACTTTCTCCCTTTCAAGCCAAGTGTTAGAACAAGGGTAACTGTGAACACAAATGCTTAACCCCACATTCCATGGGGTAATGCATCCCACATAGCCTTTAATTTCTGCAACTAGCAGAAAATGTTCTGTGTTTTCCTTAGCATCCCAAATATGGCTTCAACTGACTAAAAACTGCAGTTACAATCCACAGGTCAGTAACTGCAAGATGTCTGCAGCTGCACCCAAAATGCCTGCCACCATTACAATCAATACACTTGTTTGGACCATGTGACATTTTGCCCAAAATCAACTTAAGCATGACGAATGTCCAAAAGAGCAACCCAAAGTTTATATTAGGAAGACTTCTCCAAATCCATGTTTCATTATAGATTTGGAGGTGCAAATAATGCTGCACAGTATGCATTCCTGACACAAGTTCAACATACAGAGGAAGTTAATCTTTGCAGAACGGTACACATAATAATTGTGCAAAACACGAGTGCTGAGAGAAGTCCGAAACAGACCTCTGAATCATGGTGGAGGGAGGACTTGAGGAGTTATACAGGGTGCAGAAGTTCATCACTATGTAAGATTGTAACTACCTAGACATTTTTAAGATGGTCTTAGGTCTAAGGTCTTACAAGCTCTTAGAATACTTCAGGAACAGCTTTGATATAGCAGACACAAAGCAAGAGGGAGAGTAGCTCATCTCTCTTCAAATTTACCCAGTACAGAACAGGTTGAAGGTGAAAGTCACCAAGATGCAAGACAGTGCAAAGCTTAAGAGAGGAAGGGAGAAGGAATAAAAAGATTAACCTTCAACAGAAACTTCCATGAAACAGACTCTAAGTTATCAAAGGCCAGTCTAAAGGAAAGGCCATCTTTATCAAAGGCCAGTCTGAAAGAAAATGGTATTCAGGAAAAATGGCACCTGAAAGAGTGCAGCTATGGCTACAGGGACAAATTAACCCAATGCTAGGAAAGAAAAGAAAGAACAATGAAAGACTGAACTATTCAAATATAAGGAAAAATGAAGGGGAGGAGAAAGAAAATAAGAATTGGAAGCATATAAGCATCCTTCTTTTACTAAGGACATGTATAAGAGAGCACATCTGGAGCTGTAAGACACCTAACTGAAAGGCACCACTCAAGTCCTAAGCATTCAATTCCACTCCCTCCTAAGCAATGTCTAATATAAGAAAAATTTTAAGTGAATGGCCAATACTAAAAGCTGAGAAATAAGATCTCTGCCTTGAATTTTTATGTAATTTAATCAGACAGAATTTAAATTAAGTCATTTTAACCAGTGAAGGAAGAGCAGTACATATACTAGAGGATAATGGCAGAATGAGCTTCCTCTCCAGCCCAGAAAACAAAAGTTAGTAACAAGTTCCAGGTAGTGTACTTAAGCAGGAATAGTCAGTTACACAACCATGGGATGAAGAATGATTAAGCAGGCAACACTTTTGAAGAGTCTGAGAGTTACAGTGGATCCCTACACTGTTCTGCCACTCCATGTTGTGCGGAAATGACTTGATACTGCTTGGTCTTGTGATACTATAGACGTGATACTATTTGTTCTTTGTGTATAAAGATGAATAGAGCCTGTAAGGCAGCCTTCTTGCTGACGTCAGCACTGCCAAAACTTCAGTAGCTGTGTTTAGGGATTATACTTTAGGAAGTTTTTGGACTCATGGCAAGAAAGCTAAAGGAAATTGACAACAAATCAGGGATTTAGAAAGGAAACTTCTAACGAAAGATTGAACCAACTGGTTTCATTTTGCATAAAGAATGGGAAAGACAGAGCAGTTTGAGTCTGTGAAGGACTGCTCAAAAGCAGCACAGTAATCTGCTCTGTACTTGCATGATAAATAGGTTTGCTGTCAGACTTTCTATATGGGAGAACCCAAACAGTAAGGACAGCAAAGCCCTGGAATGGCTTGCCAGCAAGTACAAGGATCTGTCACTGGAAGGTTCTAAGAACAGGTTAAAAGTTACATCAGAAATCTGACTTTAGGACAGAAAGATGGACTAGATGACTTGATAATCTCTACCATCCTTTTAAAATTTTCAGCATTTTAAATAGTACTCAAAATTGGACTGGCACTACACAAGAGTTTGGTATATTGGCAGTCACTTTAGAGACTTTTAGTGTTTGGTTCCACCACTCCCCCCAAAAGAACAGACCATGTATAAAAAGCATAATTTTATTTCATGTGCTCAAGTTTTCCTTCTTCTTTGCAACATTAGATGAATTCTAGTACTCTTCTGCAATATAGATTGCTGGTCAGAGCTTAAGACCAAAATGGAAACAAAAACCATCTTCATAATGATACATCTAAAAAAAAATCTGTTTAAAGGAATTCAGAACAACTTAGGAAGCAGATGTCAGTTCCAGTCAATGAAACTGCCACCTGTCAGCATTTCTGTAGCAAGTAATTACCACCTGCCATCTTCCTTGTCCTCCCAAAGGAAATAAGGCCTCCTATTAAGTGAAATATGAGTGTCACACCAAACCAGAGTCTCTCAAGGAAACAGTACATAGCACTGCTCAAGGGTTGATTTATGCAAGTTTTCAGCTGTCTTTTTCATTAGAACCTCATCTTCCACAAGGCTCTATCTGCTAATTTAAAGTGTATGTTGAGTTGTAAAGTATTGTAACATATTTGCTGCGTGCACAGAAAGAAAAAGGAGCAATATCAAAATGGAAGTGACTTAGTTCCAATACCACAATACAACCAAGCATATACTTGATTAAAGTAGCTGTGGAAGACAGAGTCAAGGAGACAGCAGCAGAAGCCTTGGCATTATTAAACCTAATGGTTCAGCTGTTTTTTTTTTTTTTACTGTAATAAGCTACAAATACTGCTTGTTTACCCACTTGAGCCAGAGTGGTCATCTCCATATCTGTGTAAAGTTGCTTGCACAATCAGCTTCTAGTGTGAAACTCAAATAAAACAAAACAAAAACCTACACATGCAAAAACCTCTTAAAAATGAATTGCTTGTTAATAGCAAAATTTCTGAAACTTATGTGCCAGTGGAGCTTACCCCGTTCAATATCATCCATAGGAGAAGATGGAAACGTTTTCTCTTTTGATGGAGAGTTTTTAACGTTGTTTGGAACCTTTGTTGCATTTCGCATTTGCTGCTGTTGCTGCTCAATGCGAGACTGGACTTTACTACTTCCTTCAGCTCTGTGTGTAAAAGGAAAAGATTTTAAATTACTAGAAGGCAAGAGGCAAGGAAAAAGGCAAGAACACAGAGGATATGGAACCATGGAATTATTTCTCATGCCTTTCTAAATAGCATCATTTGATTCTTAGGCAAATTATTATACTGGTAAGTTGTTACACTAATACACATAATATATTAATATTATAATATTAATATTGTGTATATATATATGTGTGTGTTAAAATGATTTTTATACAGTGCTAATAACTTCATAAGACTTTGTCAATTGATTTGTTTTTATACCTTGCTACCCAGGATCACTTAATAAAAATTCTGCTGGAAGTTACTTATGTGGACTTAGCAGCAGAAAAAAATATTTAAAAACTTGGTATGAAAAAACCAAGCTATTACAATTACTGAGACCTGTCACAAAATTTTCTTTAATTTCCTCATTTACAAACCAGAAGACTGTAGGCAAGCTACTAGCCAAACAGATCTTTTTTTTCCTCCCTCTAAACACACAAAATAGTTACTATTTCTTTCAATAATATAACATGTTTTGGTTAAGAAAAAAATACATTTCAATTTCTTCTGCAGTCACGACTCAAAAGATGTGAAGTCAGTTTGCTGAGAAAGCAGGCTTTTCACTCCTTTGAGCAAGGCTAGGTAATTTCTAAAGTTACGTTTTCTTAAAAATAGTGATATGTAGTTATACATCTCAATTTAGACTCATTAATATTGATTTTCAAAATGAGTAAAGCACAGTTGTTTCTCCTGTAAATCACCCACCTGGTTTTTTTCACAGTGATGTTGCTACTAAGTTTCTCTAGGCGACATTCTCCAGTATCATGGTTGATAATTAAGATACATTCTTTTAGATAAGGCTTCTTTGAGCCCTTGAACACAGTCACTGGTGGAGTTGAACCCTATTAAATCAGAAGTCCAGTAAGTGTTACTCCTGTAGTCGTTTTTCTTAGAAACAGCAATCCTTCAGTGCTGACAAGTTCATTACAAGTGATCATTTCTAGCCATTAAAAATGTTATTGGTTAATTCAAATTAGATTCACAGTAGCCATGTCCAAAAGCAGCTGGTGTTTGACTGGAATGGGATTCTACTCACTTAGCTTAGTGTGAAACTGATTAAAGGCTTATTTCCCGGTATTTCCTTATTTCTCTCTAGGATTCCTCTCATCAAAATGGGTTTCAGTTCCCATATCAGCACAGCAGTAAAGCATGGCAGGTAGTAAATTTTCCCTTTCCAGTCTTTCCTGCTTTAGAGCTGCACTAGAGCAATAAATACCAAGGGGAAACTTGCACTGCCAACATACACATGAAGCTTTTCTGTGTACGCAACACCTCTGGGTCATCCTACAGCATATTTCCAGTGTAGCAAAGACACTTAAAGTTACAGTGCAGCTGTTTAACCTTTGGGTCTTTTGTAATCTTACATTCTTAGAACGATTGTTTTTCTACTCTAAAAATCGCTCGGGCAGCTCTGAAACAGCACTAAAACTTTATACCCTTCCATAATCAGGATATATACTCAGGACAACAAAATAAATCATTCCTTTAAGCCTACCACTCTTCAGCCACATCAACTCACCTCAATATTTGGTAGCGTTATTGTCACCTGTTCACCTTTGCCAACTTCAAGGTCTCCTTCACAGGACATATCAATAGATGCAGGCTTAAAGTCATCTAAATGTAAAAATAAGCTAGATTATTTACAGGCTTTACAGAAATCTTATAAATGCAGGCACCACTTAATTGCAGTTGGAGGCTATTAAGTAAAAGCCTTTTCTGCTAGTGTATCATCTAGCATTCCCCTGAGCAGATCATTCCATAAGTCAATAGAACTCAAAGTCAAGCTGCTTTTCTCAGGACTCATAATAAGTGTTTAAATCTTTTGGTTAAAATTAGAAAAACACCTTTAGGTTTTAATGGATTAGAAAGCCAAACAAGCTGTGTTATATTTCAAAAGGTATATGCTCATGTATTTATTTTCAGAAGAATCAATAAATACTTGAAAATGCTGATCCTAAACATGGGAGATGTGGACAAGTGACTGAAAAGGAAAAGAACATCAACATCAACCCTCAATATGCATTTCTCTGTTTCTAACTTTACTGTAACAAGCATGTCAGAACCTGACAAAAACTTGGTGTTTCAGTATAGTTATTTCTGTTAAAAGTGAAATTTCTTCCCAATTTAACATTGATTTACATTTTGGGTTTTTTTTTCAGCATCTAATGGACTTGTTAAAATAAGTTTCGAGCAAAAGAAGGTATCAATTTCTGGTCCTTTTCAAAACTCCGAGACATTGCAAATGAGAATGTGTTCAGGCATCAGCACGGCAGCTCTGTCACATACCATTACCCACAAAGTATTATTTCCACCATAAATATATTGGGAAAGGCTACAGCCAAAACTCTGCTTGTGCCGATTTAGGGAGACAGTATAGCACAAGAGGCTCTTCAGGGCCTGTGATAACATATGTGGGGTTGAGCCCGCGGCTCCAGGTAAGGCAGCGCCAGTCTCGCACCCCGGGATGCCGGTGCCCTGCCTCGCACGCCGGAGAAGGCGCGGAGGGGACCCATCGGCCGGCACACGCTCCTCGCCTCGCTGTCTGCCCCATCTCACGCTGCTGGTCACTGACGGCAGCATTCCTACAGCTGGGGAGCTTCCCAGCTCCCTGACTCGGCCTGCAGCCACGGGCCAGGCGGCACAGACCACAGCTGGGAAGCACGGCTCCAGCCAGCACACCAACCGGGCAGGAAAACCAGGCTGCAGGAGCTGGTGGGCAGGGCTGTGCGCGCAGGAGGAGGCTCGCAGCTCAGACACAGGTGACAGCCCCTGCTAACCCTCCTTAGGGCAAACCCCTAAATGTCCTACAGGAATAAGCATACACCTGTTCCAAAGTTTCTCATCAAAGCAGAGAATATTTACTTTTATATATGGCCACTGGGCTGTTAATAATTGAGAAAATGAAGATATTGATACTTCCAATCTTAACTTCTAACCAACAGCTGTTTTCCCTTTTACTCAACAGTTTAAAAAAGTCAGGTGTCAGAGGATATTTCTTCTGTGTGTGCATTTGATAGAACTGATGAACGTACCAGTTTCTATGTCTCATTTGTAGGAAAGGAAGAGAGATTTCAAAACAGATTTCAGAATAAATCATCACATTACAAGAGTCAGCATGAAACTCTTAAGTGTAGGAGGTACCAAACAGGGTTGTTAGTCCTCTTTAAAATTAGGGTAAATTTCAAATTGCAGCATTTGTTTAAATCCATTTATAGCTTCCCCCCCCCCGCCCCTCCCCTCCGCTTCTACAGTTAGAGACAATCTGCCTAAGTGCCGTTCCCTTTGCTCACAGAGAGCACATTACCCATCTTGCACACCGGACACTCTCCAGAGAACATACGTTCTCTGAATCTTGGGGATAGCAGTCTATAAATAACCAGACAACAAAACCAGAAGCTGCAGTCCTAAATTACCAAGGACTATAATCCTGAGAGCATTTGTTTCCTAGCTACCCTCAGAATCTTTGAGCACACACCTCTCTAGATAGTAATTATGTACTCAGGGAGGGCGTACTGGCTCCGTGATTAACACTGCCTGCCTTTAACCTTTGATTGCTGAATTACACGGAACTTCTAAAAACTGAGCGCAAGGAAAGAAGACAGAGCCACAGGTTCAGCTTAGCTCGGTTTCCAGCAGAACCGCAGGGAGACACTATGGAAAAAGCATAAAAAGCGAAGTTAATGCCCAGCGGAGAGCAAGGGGCAGCTCTAGGATACAATGGCCGTACGTGCTCCCAGCACGGACTGAAACCTGCACTGCTCCCGAAATCCCGGACCAGCACTCCATGGCACTCAGCGCCCAGCTGCGCCCCAGGATCCCGGGACAGAGGCAGCCACCGAGAGTAGCCGCAGCTACCACCACCCCTTCAGGGGACTGCGGGGACCGGGGGCCGCCGAACCCCTCCTCGACCCCCGCAGCCCCCGAGAGCTGCCCCAACCCCAGCACTCACAGCGGACGGTATGGAAGGCGCAGCGTGGCTGCTTCTCGAAGCTCTCCCCCAATTTTAGCACCCGCGCCTTGGGGTCGTAGAGCGACGGGACCGCTCCGTTCATCGCGGCAGCGGCTCACACCATGGCGGGCCCTGGGGCCGCCGCCGCCGCCCGCACCGAGCATCCCTCACGCCGCCCGGGCCGGCGGGACCCGCCCACGCGGGCTCCGATAGGCCGTGACGGGCAGAGCCCCGCCCCCCCGAGCTGGATTGGCCAGCGAGCGCGTCCCCATGTAGGTTTCCGCCAGTGGCGTGTCGGAGGCGCCAGCCCGCACGCGGATATGCAAATGCACCCTCCTCCCGCAGGGGAGAGCGCTGATTGGCGGAGAGAGGCCGCGACCACACAGCTGTGAGGGGAGGGGGGCGTGGGGGAGCCGTCGCGTTGGAGACGGCGGGATCGGCGTTCCAATCCCCCCTCCCTCCCCCCGCAGTCGGGGAGCCCCCGCGCGGCGGTGAGAGGGGTCGGGGGTGCGTGTGGGTCCCCTCAGAGCGCCCCGAGGGGGCCCCGCGGCCTGGGGGCTTCGCGGCACCGGCGCCGCCGCTCCCGGGGACAGTGGGGGCACCAGGGTGACGCCGGTGGGAGAGGGCACCGCTCCCTCTGCCCTTTCCCCGGCTCTGGGTGAGGCGGGGCCGGGCTCAGGCTGCCCGGCCGGAGGTGCGCCCTGCCGGCAGAGCCGGTCCGGCAGACCGCGGCCTCAAGAGGGAGCGCCAGTGGGGCTTCCTCCATGTTTGTTTCCTTTCTCAGGGGGAATCCTGCGGCCCGAGGCTTCCAGCTGGTGGTGCAGGAGCTGGGGTGAAGTAGTGGCGTGAGGACCCCGCGCCTTAACGTAAAAAGGAAAGAGGCTGGAATCGATGGTGGTGTGCGCTTCTGGCTGTTCCCTATGGCAGCCACGGACCCCCAGGTCCTGGCCTTGGCTGCTCAGATCACTGAGAGCAGAGAACAGGACATCCCCCTGCTGCTGCTGAAGTTAAAGGGTAATTAATGCCGGTCCTAAAATAAAATTATGATCTGGTGAACTATGGCCAGTCCCTCTCCCGTCTACCTCCTTAAATACAGAAGGTTTTTCTGAAACTCTGTAAGGAAGGTTGATATGGCAGCTTTTCCTGACAGTGGCGTTTGATTTGGCAAAAATAAGGAGGAGGAGTTGAGAAGCAAATGGACAGATTTTTTTTTTCTGCTTTTCAGCTGTCACCCTTATAATGTGGGCCCTTTCCCTGCTGATACAGGCAAGGATCATACACTTGGTCAAATCATTTCTCTCAGTGCTCTTTGGGCAGAAAGCCAGGGTAGTTGTCAGTATTCCGTTTTTAAATCTTAACATAGAAACAAAATCATGAGCTCCTGTGTGACTTCCCTGTCTTTCCTTCTGCTATACTGCCACTGCTCATAGGAATGGTTGAAACAGGTCAGGTCCTGTTCTAAATTGGGATGTAATTATAAGGAAGCTATGTGTTTCCCAGTGGTTGTGGTTTTATCTAGCCTAGGAAATTCATACAAATGGTTCATATCCCAGGTAATGTATGTTTTGCTACTAAATATGTAGAGAGAAAATGGAAACCTAAGTTTAGCTATCCTTACCAATTGTCATATTATCTTACAAATGAGTTGTAGCTGTAGCAGCAAAAATTGCTGACAAAATATTTGATGCTATTGTTAGCACTTTTACAATTACTTTAATCCTGGCTCTGTGTACATATACTCTTCTTACATTTTAGAAAAAGAAAAAAAAAAAACTCTGCACATCAGAATCTTATGTTCCTCTTTGACTCTCTCCCACTTTCTTCCCACAGGAATTTTAAGCAATCCTTCCTTAGGATGTGAAGAATCAAATAAAATTAAGCAAGATATATATGATTATGGTCTTACTCAGTACTGCTTGCTGGTCCTTAAGCAAGACCACTCTCAGCTGCATGGAGCCTGGGCTACTGCTGCCCAGCTAGCAGGGATACTAAGGTAAAAAAAAAAAAAAGCTAAGAAGTTTTCTTCCAGTTTTCTTTCTGTCCTTTCATCTTGCTCTTTCTCTTTTCAAGCTGTAATACATTGGCTCCCATCCAGAACAAGGCTTGTTGTTCAGGAAAGGCCAGGGTTAAAGTGCAGGGAAACAGTCAAGAGCAGAGAGGTCAGGCATAGCCTAATTGGTCCTGTTTAATTCATTTGCATTGTGTTTCATTGAGCTGGGGGAACTGTATGGTGGGAACAGGGTTTGTGTTGGCTTTACCTTTTTTTGTGGACAGTACTCACCAGTGCAACAGTTCTTACCCAGTAATTATATAATTTTGATTTGTAGTAATTTAAAAATTGTTATTTTGTTTGCTTAGATTTCATCTTGCAAAGATCTTCAGCCTGATTGACTCACTGCTTGGCTGGACTATAGTTAAATATTTATTGAATATACCCATTTGAAGTATCTATTTACATTTTTAAATATAATAGACGACACAGTTCATACAGACTTGATAACCTGATCTAGTGATATAGTGAGAATGGCATTGTAAATAAGAAAACTTTAAACTCAAACCCCCAGTGATCCAATCTCAATTTTAAATGTCAGGAAAAATAATATATTTTGAAGTTTCCTCAAGTTTAGTTTTGGCTTAACTAGGGAGTAAAATTTGAAGGCATGAAGTAATTATGTGACCATCTTTTATTTATGCTGTATCTGCAGTATGAATTTTTAATGCGAGGAATTTCAGTAAGGGATGCAAGAGTTATCACCAGAGTAGTGTGATACTTAAATCATCCCCTAAAAGCTGTTTCATTTGCAGAGAATACTGAAATTTATTTTAGCTCTAAAAATGTCCTTTTGTAGCTAGATGGCTCTCAGCTTCATGCCTAGAATTTGTTTTCCAAGGGCTTTGGTAGACAGCTTTATGTGTGTGCATTCCCAAAAAGTTAATATAGCCTGGGTAAGATATCAGAAAGCAAAATTAATAAAAAGTCAGGAAGACTCTTTGTTGCACTGGTATCAGTGCAGAATTGAAACAACTTAGCAGTTGTAAAACATGCAGTTTCTTGTAAAAAGTCTTCCAGAAACAACTGATGTGTTGCAGTGAGTAAAATAAGAGAGTTTAGGTCTGAGGAACTGATTTCTAGCTCACATGCCTTCCCCAGTTTAAGAAAAGTTGTAGATAGGCTTGCTGAAGGTTTTGTGGTATATTTTAATACATATTTTCACTGCCTGATGTGCACCCCCTTCATCACCAGGCTTACTTTATCAGGTTTTTTTTTTCTACCTTTCTATTTTTCCTTTTTTTTTCCTTCTTTATGACCATCAGGGCTCTTCCCTAGAATATGGAACAAGCCTGAACAGATTCTATGAAGCTAAAGGAGAAAGTGTGTTGGATATGTTTTTAACTGAGAAATGCCATAATAAGTAGTAATGTGGTCTCTAACCTGTGAGATGTTGCTCTTCCTTGGAGGCAGCCACCTTGGAGCCAGTCACAGCAGTGTTGTTGTTCAGAGGGAATTGTCCCATGCCACTGAAGCATTTCTCCGATGACGTGACATTCATTCAAAGTTGTTCAAACAGGCCTTTGACTATTCAGGTTGACTTTTTTCCCTTTTTTCTTTCTTTTTTTTTTTTTTTTTTTTTTTTTTTTTTTTTTTTTTTTTTTTTTTTTGTTTTGTTTTGTTTTGTTTTGTTTTGTTCCATTTCAGTCATTGTTGTATAGGGCTAGAGGTGAAAGAAGATCCTGAGGAATTTTACAAGAAGTTTCTTCCTTCAGTTACAGACAGCCTGCTGGTTTTGGGAAAACGCTTGCAAGCACGATTTATCCGAGCAATCAAGGTATTTAAGTTTCATAGTTAAAAGAGCAGAGAACACCTGCAAACTTTCTGCATATTGGATAAGTACGATATTATTCTAGGGACATGGTATTATGAAAATTTATTTTCCAGAAATTGCAGTAGCTTTTCTTATGCCTCCGAGCTCTGAAGCTGAAATCTGTCACTGTGCAGCATTTGCTCCATGGCTTGTGCAAAGCCACTGCAAAAAGCCCTACAAAAGACAGCATCCCAGTCACGGTAGTGTCTTAACTTTGCATATAATTAGTTCAGCCTTCATTATGACTTAGTTCTCACTCAGCTTTATTCAGCTTTACCAAAAAATGATTTAGGGAGTCCTAAAATTTTAAATCAGATTTGTTGAAGTTTGTTTTGTCATTCAATTCCTGCTGCATAATTGGCAAAAGAATTCCAAGAATGCTCACTGCTTCTGAACTTGCAAATGGAGAATGCCAAAGGCAGACTTAATGAATTTATAGATTTAAACACTTTCTCACATTTTCCTCCTTTTTTGCAATGAAGAAGGGTTTTGCTCAGTGAGGTTCCCTCATGCTTCTGGAGTATTTTGAGTTCTAGAATCAGAAGGAAAACTATCCCCAACAAAAAAAACCCACAAATAATTTAGATTACCATCTTCATAGATTCTGACAGTTTCTTTTAATATCCTCATTTCTTCATCCTACCTCATTTCTTGGGTCACTGGCTTCTTGTACTTAGCCAAAGTTTTCCTACAAAGTATTGTGATAGACACTACAGACAATCAATTCTCAGAAAGCATCAGTGCAATGACATAGTTTCTGTTAGTGCAGTACTTGAGAAGTGCATTTTGTGCATAACAAGAAAGCTTCCTAAATGAAATCCCAGGAGACTCTTATCCACAATGTGTAATTTCCCCCATACTTTCTTATTATGTCTCAGTCTACATGCTACTTGAGTCATGCTTGTGGGCAGAGATTTCTTTTGAATGCAAAGGCAGTCTACATTATAATTAGTACTTTGGCTTTTAAACTTCATGGTCTCAGGGGTGACTGGGCACCCAGACTTGATGCTTGCTCAGTGGAATTTTGGAAATCCCACTCTACCAGTGGGGATTTGAAGTTTATTCTGCTCTCTTTTGCTTTTTGTACAAGTTTTTGAAGTCAAGGAAGTAATGAAATAGCTTTCAGAAACTGCCATGTTGCCAAAACACAGAACAGATAATATTACAGTGTAACATATTACTGTTATTTTGTATCTCTCCTTGTCATTCTGGACCAAATACAAAGTCAAATCTTGACTGAGGGCTGGGGCTCCAGCAGGGATCTAGGAATAGGCTTCCCAGGGTTTCATTTGTGGAGGCTGAATTAATGGGGGATGTATGACCATGTGCTTTGTAACAACATTTGTCAGCAATGTGGTACTGTCAAAAACCCTTTTGCTGTTCCACACACCAAGATTCCAGATTTCCAGTAGTCTGTGGCTCACACTTGGAATACGGACTGGAAGGTGCATCCATATGTGCATTCACATGTTAAAACCTGAATTTCTACTGGTCATAGAGGAGCACTGGAGCACCTCTGCAGTGAAGAAAAGCTGAGAGAGATGGGGTTGTTCAGCGTGAAGAAAAGTCTCTGAGGAGAACTTATATCACCTCCCAGTACCTAAAGGGGCTACAAGAAAGATGGAGAGGGACTTTTTACAAGGGCATGTAGTGACAAGATAAGGGGTGATGGCTGTACATTGAAAGAGGGAGGTTTAAATTAGGTATTGGGAATAAATTCTATGCTGTTAGGGTGGTAAAATACTGGGACAGGCTGCATAGAGAAGCTGTGGATGCTCCTGTGGAAGCATTGGAGGCCAGGTTCCATGAAGCTCTGAGAAATCTGGTCTGAAGGTGTCCCAGCCCATGGCAGCGGGGCTGGAACAAGATGGACTTTAGGTCCTTTCCTACCATTCTATGACTGATTCTATGTTTTTTTTCCAGTCCAGTGCTATCACAGGCAAGCACATGATGTAGTCTGTTTGGCAAACAGATCAAATTTCAGCTTTATAGTGGTTTGGTGTTTGCTCCCACACTTCCAACTAGGAGGTGCTTCTGAAGCTTCACCATACCAGTTATCAGGAACCTTTTCCATTTTGACTGTGTCCTTGGCCACTTTGTACTTTTTTTTTACTTTCCCCCTCTTCTTTAAAGCAATATATTTCCCACTTAGTGCATTAAATCTGTGATGCATATTTGCTGAGCTATTATTTGTCTTATCCCTCCAATGCTATCAAATATTTTTAAGGAGTAAACAAGATATCTCTCTCCTTGTGATTTTTTTTTCCCAAATGGATGCTTTTATTTTTTTAGTATCTTCAGATCTTCTTGATTGATCTCTGACCTCAAAAGTTTCATAAGTTGGGTTTTTTTTTTAACTGGTTTCTACAGTTTTGCCAACTTCATTTGGAAATTTGGTGGAGTTTGGTCGCCAAATTCCTGAGGCATACAAACCCTCCCATGACATCAAGTTGACGTCCTTAATGAAGTTACATACACATGTTTTTACCTACTTCTCTCTTGTTTAGGATAAAGAAAAACAAGACTTTTTACACTGGTTCCAAATAGTAACTGATGCCATCTGCTGGCTGTTCGGTGGGCATATTCAACTAGCAGCATGTGGTAAGGGAAATGACAACCTACACAACTCCTGAATTTTATTTATGTCAACTACAAGTATCAAAATTTACTCTTAAGCTAATCTCCACCTAGTCTTCTAAACTGGAGTAGATGTTAAATCAGTCTCTTTTAGTAGTCAGCTCAACAGCAATATCTAAAATGGTAAATATCCACTAAAGGGAAATACTCAAGAGTTCCCCTTCTAATCTTTCAGAGATGAATATTTAAAGTGTCATCCTATAATTTCTCTTTTTAAGTCTATACCTTCTAAAAATCAGGTTGTTGGGTTTTTTTTTTCCCAATAAAAGACAATGGATCTTTTCCTGTGTGTGATTAAAATATGGAGAAGTTTGACCAGAGTACATTGCTAGCCCTGATAATTAGATAGATTTGGGAGACAGATTTCTGAAGTTTTTGTCATGACAGGAAATTTTACAAACATCTAACAAACTTCACTATATATTTCTGACCAAAATAAGCTTTCATTTAAACTGATGCTAATCACACTGATTCTGCAAAGCAGAATTTGGTTTTGTTTCTAGTATTAGACAAAAACCTAAGGATCATAAGATGTGTAACTAAAAACACACGTGGTCAGCAAAATTACTGAATATGTAGCCAGTGATACACTGGGATAAAAAAGATGGTGCTTTAATGACATCAGTGGACTTGCATTAAATAATCTGGGGTAACAAACTGTCAAGGTTGAGGTCCTTAACTTTTTTGGATATTGTTGCCCCAGTGTTAATTCCACTGTTGTTATAAGAAAAGGGTACTATTGTAACATAAAGGGGTTTAAAGCTTTCATTCCCTTGCAACGTCAGTGCCGGAGGGATGTCTAAAGGCAAAAAAACCAAGATTCAGCATGTTTTTTGGAGGTTGAAGTAGTTTAGTTATCCCAGTAAGTTTCAGTGTAAGAATTATAAATGAGGAAGTTTGTTCCAGAGACAGTGTCTGGTTTTACTTGCTATGACTTATTTGGTTTATGGTATTTTCAAGTCTGGTTCTGATTGCATGGTTTCTTGTTTGCTTGTTTTTGGTTTTCTTTGCAGCACTACAAAATGATCGCTTCCTGCAGTTGTTAATAACAGATGATGTTGAAACAGCAATTATAATGATGTCTGTGTTACACAATATTTTGAGGATCAATAGGTTGGTTGTTTTTGTGTCATTATTTTTCTTAATAATAAATATTAAAGGTTGTTCATTACTGCTTGGTAAAATAACATATTTTCATATGCGAGCATTGTTGTGTTTTATTGTTTGGGGGTTTTTTTCCCTATTCTTTGTAGTAGAAATTGAAAACATTAAAAAGCTGGGTTTTGAATCTTCTTAAATTGAGGGAGTGGTAATTGGTTGATTGAAACAGTAGTACTGTCTGGATCATATTCCTGGTCCAGCTAGCTGGGCATCTTGGCTTGCTGTATACAGCCTGACATAGCTAAAAATAAGTCACTGTTAAAAAGAACATGTTTTTCAATGAACACTTCTGTCCCACTCACCTTTTTTTTTCCTTTATTCTTTTTAAAGTTCTGTCTTGCTTCAAGTTGAAGAAGAGGCCCTTCACTCTGTTTTGGATGAACTTGTTTATAAGCTTTCCTCTACCACCAATCCTGCTGTAGGAAGTGCTGCCACAAAACTGCTGTTGTTAGTGGCAAAATCTTGCAAACAGCTTGTGCAGTTATTCACAGCTCGCTACAAAGGTTTGTAAACATGCATGGGACTGATAACTGAGCCTCCTCTTACATTCCCTGTGAAAATAAAAAGACAGAGTTTTCCCATTGTGGTTCAATAACTCTGTAGTACGGGTGGAAACTGCAGTGCCATGTTGCTTTGTCGGTTTTCCCCCTTCTGTTCATTTTCATTGCAGTTTAAGGTACTGCACCTCTTTGTTTCCTAGATTTATTTTCTTCTGTGTACTGAGCACTCTGCATGTGGCAACTTGTCTTTTAAAGTTGTTGATTGTCACTTCCAACCTGATGGGCTTTTGCTTCTTTCTGTTTCCCTGTGCAGGTTGGCTATTGAGGGATCCACTGGCAGGATGCCTGTACTGCCACAGTCACAGAGCCCTGTGTCACATCTACCATAGTGCTAAGGCTCACTAATCCAGAGCATGAAAGTTTTAGAGTGACCTGGTGACCCTGGCTGTTGCAGGTCTGCTCATCTGATAGAGGGCTGTTTAGTTATCTAGGAGCTGACTGTCTTTTGATATACAAGGAATTGGAATGAACTCTTTCCAAGAATTCATTAAATTAATTTATCATTTGTCTTGATGCCTTTATATGATAAGGCTGAGTATGTGTATCATTTGTTCTATGTGTATAATTTATTAATTCCTCAATGAGGTGTCCCATTTAATGTTTCTGTCTCTAACATAGCAGGAAGCTCCAGGAAACTCCTTTGTACTCTATCATGCCCATGGAGACTAAGGAACAGGCATAATGTTTGCCATGTCTTTTATGTTCTGGATGTTATTGTGGGTCAAAACTACTTGTGAGCAGCCTCAGTCCTTTGAGGACAGAGACAGTAAAAAGAAGAAATGCAAGGCAAAATGTCCAATTCCCATTTTTTGCACTTGTGCTGACTACTTATTATACAGTATCAGACAGATAGATTTCTGGACCAGATGAAAAGCTTTGCCACCCTTTTGCCTACAGAATGAGAGGAGGGATTCCTTGTATTGTGGAATTAAGTATAATGTGCTTAAGTCTGGTATCACATTGTGGGTTCTTGGGAAGCTGCTTTGATGGCCTGATCATCCTGGCTGTAGAATGCTCACTTGGTTGAAGTTGTGTAGATCTCCATCAAAGGATGCTTTATTTTGCTCTAGAATCACAGTATGCCACTTGTCTCTCTTCTCTCTCTTCTTCATCTCTCTCCTGTACATATTTCCTCTTTCCACTAAGAAAAGAAAAAAAATTGTGGGTGTTTGGGGTTTTTTTGTTTTTGTTTTTGATTTAGGGTTTTTGCTTGTTTTTGTTTTTGTTTGTTTGTTTTAAGTTAGAATCCTCTGTTAGTTTTAATTTGGGCTTTGAAATCCTTTAGAGACTTTGAGGAATAAAAGCAACAGAGAAAGCATTACAGCATTTCCACCATCTGGCCATCTCACTGAAGTCCCTTGGCTTCACAGTGGCTCAGAGCTGTTGGCAGTGTGAGGTGCTTTGGTGTGAGCTTTGCCAGTGTAGGCAGGCTGCTGGAGGTGAGGGCATCTCGAAGACCAGCATAGTCCCTGTGTCACGTTTCCTGGAGGGCCTGGCCTTTTGTCCTGCATGGGTTGACACATCTGTGAGGCACACTGGAGGTACTCCCTGTCAGTAGCCAGAAGGAGCATATGGCTGTGTAGTCTGTACAGAGACTGGCAAGTGCTTGTGTCAGACCCACAGCACTTTTGTGAGGGAGCTCTCTTGTCTAGCCTGGCTCCCTGCTTTTGCAGGGCTCAGGCAGCCTTGGAGCACCCATTTGGAGTCCTGCCTGTCTCTCCTGAAGTGTTTAACTGTCATTGTTTTTCTAAAATGGTGCACATGGTGCCACAGAGGTGCCATTTCTGTGTGCTCCAGATCCTGTAAGTACATGTGAGTGTTGTGTTGGAGTTGCCCAGTGTATGAATATGTTTATGGACAATGATTTGAAGATGGAAAAGTTACTTGAATGCGCAGTTCTTTAGGAGGCAAACACACACATACTTCCTGCCCTCCTTCCTCCTCCCTCCAATTCCCTGCAGAGCCCTTAGGCTCTGGGATTTGTCTGATACAAACATTTTAGCCCACATTACTATCTACTTGCATAAGGAGTGTGTGTGTGTGTTGTGGAGGGAGCACAAGGGTGCTTTTTAGCTACTGCAAACCCAAAAAGCTTTTTTGTCTCATGGATTGGATGCACGTGTACTCCCAGTTAAATGATGCTGTGCAGATAAGACATCAAACAATTCCAGTTGGATATAAATAAATTTTATTACGAAAAATATGAAAAGAGTGTTAACAACACCCAGCACTTGGGTGGTGCTTTGAATTCTTTTTAGCACCTTACAATGACTTACTGATAAGACACTGAAAGTACATTGGCAATTTGACTGTCAGTGATATAAACACAATGTTGACTTGGACATACAAAATCACTGGATAATACTTCTTTGTAATAGTTGGAGCACTAGACATGCTTTGATAAGATTATGCATTGACACTCAAAGATGGTTGATGGTCTTCAGCTCTCACACTTCTTCGCTCATAGAATCAGATTTGATTTGTTGATTCGCAGTTTGTTACTTTGAAAGCCTGAAAGGAAAAATTCACATTACTGAATTAGCTTCTTCTCTTTCTCTTAGGATTAAAAGGGCTTTTAAGCAAACAGTGGACTGGCAAAGGATTTGACAGGGAGGTCAATCAACTCTTGGACCTGCTGTATTTGGAACAATCCAGTGGAAAAGGAGAAATACAGGTAATTAAGTTTAATGTGACTTTCAGATGTGAAATCCTATTTACATGTGAAATCCTATTTACATGTGATTTGTGTATGTTTAGAAGGTATTTACTATATCACTTTGTAGACACTTTTGAAAACCTGTGTTATTATTTCACTATGTTAATTAATTTTTAATTGCCTTTTTGAAATTATTTTATTGTGTTTTTTTAAAACATAAGAAATTGCTCAGTCATTAAAATACGGGACTGTGACTCAAGAGATTGGCTTTCTGTGCAGATTCACCATAGATTTCAATATAACCATCGGGGGAAAATAATTAAATTTTTTGCTATCAGATTAAAATAACTGCATCTGTTTTTCTCACATCAGTGTTACAAATTTAGATCCTTGAATTCTAGGCAGCATTTACATAGAACTAAGTCATATACAGAAAATGTGCACTAAGAACACCACCTGGACTGTGTTCCCAGTGAAAGAGACAATGTATGTTTCATAAGCATCTTAAAAAAATTTACATGCAGGTTTTTCAGAGACAATACTTCAATGAAAATCACTTATGTTTGCAGAGACCTGCTTTCATCTTCAACAGAGCTGGGTGTCTTGTGATTCAGTTTGTTGTGGTGTTTTTAAAAAATCCATTTAAGAATAGAATAGATTTTTTTTAATGTTTGCATTTCAGTGACTTCTGATCATACTGCAAATGTAACATTTTTCCTGCTGCTCTTTCTCCAAACTTGTCTTTCTGTCCTCTCTAGTGTAGGCATTTTGATTGAATTACCATTTGAAATACCAAGTGCTTCAGGTGTTTAAAGTTTAAATTTCTCATATTGATTTTATATATATATTTGTGCTGTAGATTCATTTGTTTATCACAGACAGCATCAATACAGGTGACCAGATTAGCTGCTTTTGGGGCAAGTGTGGAGTTCATGATAATAACCGTTTCATAAGACCTTAAGTTCTCCAATTTAAGGCGTTTGAAAACTGATGGGGTTTGGCCAAATGTTGAGATGGTCCAATTATGCAAGCAGTAATAAAGTGTTTTTATATGCATAGAAAATATTCTACCAACTGTTTTATTAATTTCAGAAGCAGCATGAAGCAGCTTGTATAATCCAGGCAGCATGGCGGGGATTTAAGACAAGGAAGAGGCTGAAAAAGCTACCCCAAGCAGTGATCACTTTACAGAGAAGCTTCAGGTAAACAGTATGACTCTGTGAAAAACAGTAAAGAATAGGATCTAGTACAAAGGTTTGAGTTGGGCTGGGTTTTTTCAAGTGACAAAGGAAGAGGAAAAATTCAGGTCATGTAATTCAGTGTCCTGTTTGAAGTAGGCTCCGCCTCAAAATGGCATCTGGATGCTCAGGGCCACATCCAGTTTTAGAGGTCTCCAAGGATGGAGATCCTACCACCTGACTTGATCCCTTTCCTTGTGCTGGATGATTTGCCTTCTGAAGAATTCTTTCATTACAGGCAGTGGGAATTTCCTTGTTGCACTCTTTATCACTGCCTCTTGTCCTTTTTCTGAGCACCCCCATGAGTCTGGCTGTGTCTGCTCTCTAACACTTCTTTAGGTAGTGAGAGACAGATTTTTGCTTCCTTTAGGCTAAACACACCTTGTCTGTCCTTATATATCCTACATTCCATGGCCATAATTGTCTCTCTGTTTGGATGGTCTCTATCCCTCCCATTTGTCAACATTGCTCTTCCATTAGGGGTCCAGTAGAGTGTGACCAATGCTCCAGGTGTGCCAAGTAAAGCCAAATAATCTTCCAACTAAGCTGTAGCCTTTGTTCCTGCAAGGGCTGCTACTGTCTTGTGTCCAGCCTGTCCCCTCTTTTCATTGGAGTTGATGTCCAGGTAATTGGTGCCCAGCCTGTGCTGGTTCATGAGGTTATTTAGTACCAGCTGTGGAATTTACCATTGGAACTTCATGTGGTTTTTATTGAACCATTTTCTGTGTTTATGGAGATTTCTCTGCATGTCAGCCCTGCCCTGCATGGGAGGCTGTGATGACAGCCTTGCTGAAGTCAAGGAAAATGACATCCACTGCTTTCCGCTCATCCACAGAGCCAGTCATCACAGAATGCAATCAAGCTGATCAAATGTGATTTGCCTGTGATAAAGCTATGCTGGCTATCCCCATTCACCTTCCTGTCCTTCCTGGATATAGCTTCCCTGAGAATTTGTTCCCATGTCCCAGGCCCTAAGTTTGGGTTGACCAAGTGTTCCTTCTTCTTGAAGATGCCTTTTTCCAGCTGTTATTTCTTAAACATAAAGGTAATGTAATGACAATGTGAGCCTGTTCACTATAGATTTTTTTTTTTAGTAGAAACATGCAAACAATGTGTTTTATCAGCAGTACCAAACTGCCACTTCTGGTGCCAAAAGCTTCAACTGTACCTTTCCAATCTGCCAGACTTCACCATGAAAAAAAACTTTCTTCTGTGGTGCTTTCATGTTTCTGTAAAAATTTGTGGTATATGGAAAACTGAAAGTGTGGCATGGGATTCCACTAATAGCACTAGAAGATGATGTACTGGTGGTAGGACAGATAACTGGTTAACAGTTAACTTGACACAGAATTGCTCTGTAAATTACATTGGAGCTGTAGTGAAGCTTCCACATGCCAGAGTGCTGCAGAAACCAAGGCCCAGAGTGCTTGGCCCATAGTGCCAGTGTAGTGTTTGCAAGACCTTGTTCTTCATTAATTTTTAAATCTTTGGCTCTCAGAAGCAGAGTTACTTCAGTGACCTAGAAATAGTATCCTCTGTCTTGGAGCAGCAGAGAAGAAGGAAGCTATGTAAATAATGCTCGTCTCACTTGAATTAGATTGCAGCAGTAATGTTAGCATGTGTTAGGCTAACTGTTTTGAGAAATTTAGTTTGAATTTAACATAGGTTAAGGGATTAATATCAAGTTTAGACTCCACAGCAAGTTTTTTCAAACTTTTTTTTGCGCATGGATCATTACTGTGTCAAAAGTAGATCTTATAAATCACTGTCAAATCACATTGCATTGTGACCAAAGTAATACAAAGCAAACAACTATGCTTTATTGTCTAGACTGGCCTTAAGAGGATACTGGACTATCTAAGGTGTAATTTTTAAATTCTGAAAGATTTGCAGTGACATCCTTGTCACTCCTTTTTACTCCACCATGCACTTGAAGCCAATATTCCTTCCCTCATAAGGCACCTTGCAAGCCTGCAAGCTAAACTTATAGCCCAGAAAATTTGGATGATGGGCTAAGATGGAAAAGCAGCAGGAAAGGATGATGAGACTATCAGCAATCACCAAGCTGCTTGACTCCCTGTGTCATAGTTTCAATATTGTAAGCATTAGTGTGTGCCTTTTAAATAGCTCTAAAGTAATTTAAATGGACTTTTGAAAGTGTTTGTTTAATATTGAGAGGAATGGAAACTTATAAATGTCCTTACAGCTGTGTGTGTTCATGTCTCACTCAGTCCCAGTGTACTGAGCAAATACAGTAACTGTACAGTGCCAGTGTTGGTTTTCTTCTGTCTACCTCAAAACATTACACTGAAAAATAGTGTTTGGAATACTATAAACATGACTTCAGAAGAGCTTTTAAGACGACTTTTTAATTTTTAGCTGTCAGGTTCTGGTTATGGTCACAGATTTATTTTAGAACAAGTGTGGTTAAATAGTGCCGAGATTGAAACTCCAAACTTTGATCACCTGCAGCTGCAGAGAAAGATCTTAAACTTTGCAAGTTATAAACTTTTGAAACTGTGGTTTCAGAAATAACTCCTCAGTGAATGTTAAAGCCTGTAGTCTCTCCTTGAAGCTAGTTCACTATTGCATAGCTAATTGTAGGACATTTTAAATGGCAATAATTTTTATTAATAATGCATCAAAAATGAAGCCATTTTACATTTCTAAAGAGATGACCAGAGGGAGGCTGCTTTGTGCCATGAACTGCAGAAGGAAGCTTGGATCTTACTATGTGTATGTTTTACTTTAGTTCAGAGGCAGTTCCCTGTCACAGTGTGGTCTTGTGCAAGCAAATATATCTTATCATTAGGAGAAACAGAGGATGAATGTGTTTTGCAGACTACATAGGAAAGGATCAGTATTAAAGAATCATTTAAATACCTGACTGACACTCTTGGTTTCACAGATGTGCATCTGGGAAGTTCATGAAACATTTTTGTAGTTTTCAACTTAGTGAAGCTGATAAAAATTGATGGGCAAAATATTAAAAGTTTTATCAAGAAAATGTGAACAAAAGTCTTGTTTGATCCTGTGACTTAATTTGTCTTAGAAATATAATATTTGGATTAAAAATATTAATTACCTACATTAAAAATGTAAAAATGTACAGCTCTAATTTGTAGAAATGTGTGGGCTGAAAACCTTTAGTTTCCTTGAAACCATTCTGATATAATCACATGTAACATGTTCTGTCTCTGTAGGTAGGTGTGTGGGCACAACTCAAGTCTGCATTACAGTTGTAATGTACAGTTGTAAAGGATTATGGTCTGTCAGATTGTGGTGGAGGCTTTTTTATCTGTTGAGGTCAGATCTTTAAATCCAGAGCATCTCTTTTACACAACAGTTTCCATCCCAATCTCTCCCAAACCAGTTTTAGAGACTAAAGGGAAGATATGGTTGGTGGAAAAATTATAGCTCAATTTATACTAATGATGGGAAACACAAATCGCTCATTAGTACTGTGAGTCTAAAGGCATGTGCTATGCAGCAATAGCAGAATTAGCTGGACATTAGATCTAGTCTGTGGACATTTTCCTCCTCTGGCATCCCTTATACCTCTGCTTTGTCCATTGGTTGGTTTTCTTTCCTAGTGCTTAAAGCACTTCTTTCACTGTCCCCAGAAAATTGCTAGAGGAGAGCAGAACTCTGGGCTTTGGGCCCAGTGAGGGTACTCAGGTCCTGAGTGGGGAAGTGATTTTGCTGCAGTAGGAGCAGAGAAGTTCCACTGTTACCTTGTTTTGGGCTAAAGTTGTACATTCTCATCTTAAGCTGCTAACAAGGTTGGGTTCACGGGGATGAGAAGGGGCAGTGAAGGGACAGGGAGCTTTAGCTCACACCTCCTCATGCTTCACTGAGACCACAGCCAAGTGGTCTCAGTAATTATTAGTATCAATACATCAGTATATTAAGTATTTTATTTTAGTCTCTATATTGATATATTGCTGTGTATTTCATTGATGTACATGTTGTTATTAGCTTTAAATACTCCAGGGCCAGTTGCAGAGTTTTCAGCTGTCTCGTCTGTGAAGCTTCTGCTGCAGGTTTTTCAGTGCACAGCAGGGCAACATCCTAATATCAAATCTAGAACAGGAAGAATTTGCAAGAAAATTCTTTCCTAGTGTTCTCTAACAAAGTTGATGGACCAAATGTGTCAGTCTGTATTTCCTGGAGAAAAAGAAATTAAGAAGTGAGGCTTGGCAGCCAACATTCTGATCTACTCTTGCAGTCAGTACAAGAATAATTGTATGTATTGTGGGAAGCAGGTGCCATGCATGCTGTTGGATGAACTGGAAAAGGTGGATACTGGAGCAGATGGCTAATGTTGCTTTACCTCCTGAGCAGATGATGGAATCAAAATTGTTGTTCCAGTTCATTCTGGCTGTGAATGTCCCACATGATGCATCATTCCCTTCAGAGTCCTTAGAACTTTATACTTTGATTTCATAGAGTGGTTCAGAGTTTTTCGTGGCTGTAGATGGTATGGTAATTAGTTTGCAGAAGACTTCTCATTGCTTGGTGTCATTCTGCAGCCAACAGCTGACATAGCAGATTGTTTTGTGGATTTTCTTTCTCAATGCTGGACCACTTAACACAAAGAAAAGGAGAGATACTTTAAAGAAATGTACAACTTTAGGTAATTGTTAATGTATTTGTGTATTGCAGAGCTAAACGGGAACAGGAGCTGCAGCATTTAACAAAACAGAAGGAAGATGAAGCTCTAAAACTGCAAATGCAACTTCAGAGACAGAGGGCCATGAGACTCTTCCATGAACGACAGCTGACCTTACTGGAAGTTGTCCATGCCAGTATGATTTATATTAAACTATAGCAGAAGATTAAAATGTCTGGGTGTCTTTAGGAACAATTTCTCCAAATCTATTTCCCAATCTTGCATGTCTATTTTCACTGTAGTCTTACTGTCTCTTCTCCTGACACAATTATCTGAAGGAGAATGTGCTAATTCCCCTAGGGCACAGTAACTACTGATCAAGATCTGGTGCCTTCAAAATGGTGCAGGAGAAAGGGAGAGACATTTTTCTTGTGTTACAAAGCTCCATTGCAGCTATGATCTGCAAGACCTCACCCACAGCCAGGACACCTTGGGGAAAGAGGGGCTTTTAACTGAGAGCACCCAAGTTTTTTTGGTACTCTCTAGCTTGAGGATTAACAATGTAAATTGTTAAGAGAACCTAACCTGCAGTCTTCTAACTGTGGATTTTTGTTACCTTTGTAGGCCAGGTGAATAAATACATGCAGGAAATGGAGGAGAAATCAGCATTAACTATCCAGAGATTCTGGCGAGGGTGTAGAGCAAGAAGAATTTTTCATCAGCAAAAACAATCTCTTAAGGAGTATAAGGCAGCTGTTATTATTCAAAGAGCAGTAAGTATTTATACTTTGTTCTAACAGTAGATAGGAATGAGTGGATTATTGTGAAGCCCCATAAAACTCTGTGTATTCTCTTACTGTCAATGTAGCCATAATTTATTAAAAATTACTTGGGGGTGATAGTCTAGAGCCACAAGTTGCTTTAAAGGGTTAAACCTCGTATAGGCTACAAAGCCTAATACAGTCTTGCAACTAAAATATAAAAGCTGCTTCTTTGAAACTCAGGATTGGAATGTCACTATACTACAGATGAGTCACTAACTTATTATGAGTGTTGTTACTATTTAGTGTTCATGCTGACCTTGTATGTTGTCTTTTCAACATCCTGGCTGCATTTAGGCTTTAACAGATGCAGCACTGAAACACTTTCACTGATTGTTTACAAACAAAGTGGGAAGACAAACTTCCTCTCTGTGATTGTCATATTCTCATATGTTCCTTACAAAGGCTTGTAAATTCCTGGAGAAACGAAGAAGGAGGAGACCTCTTTCTCCTTGGAAAGAACCCAAGGGACTGACTGATGAGCAGAGACTAGCTTTGCAGCAGAAGGTGGATGACTACATCAAATTGCATCCGGTCTGTTTCTTAGTCATTTCATAATTTGCATTAATGATGCAACATAAAATACTGTAGGGATGAAATATATTCAGCTTCATAAATTATGATCAAGATAATCCATTTGAGGTATGTATGTATTAACCCCACTTGTTTGACAGCAAGGTGCTAGGATATTGGGGATTTTAACCATTAATTTAATAAAAAGTGTCAAAGCAAACTGTAACTGGAAAATTTATATACATGATGATGGATAATTTTGAAGAGAGTTGCAGAGGAAGCAAAATTACAAAGTTAACAATTCGGAACAGCATTTGCATTCGTTGTTTAGGCATTATTCTGCCCCCAGAAGTTTTAAAATAACCAGCTCCTAATGGTAACAAACTTACTTTCCTCCAGGCTTCCCAAATGACAGAAGAAATGAGTAAAGAATTGCATATGCAGGCTCAGGCAAAGCTGGCACAGTTCCTCTTGAGGAACAGGCTGGATCAGAGAGCAGCGCAGCGGAGAGAGGCTTTGCTGGCTCAGATCAACACCGATGTGGAACTGCTAATGAGTATGTGACTGCTCTGCTCATGGCTTTGATTACCATTTGGATTAAACCAATTTAGAGAGAAACTGACGTATCTTTCTTCCTTTGCTATATGCCTTATCTTGAGATCCAGGCTTTGTTAGAGATTATCCAAGTGCTGCTGTAAGTTAAACACTTGTTTTCAAGGAGCATCTTATTCTTCTGCTGAAAGTCTCTGTCTGATATGTTCACAAGAAAAGCAATAGCCCTGTAACAGGCATTAGAATTTCTTAAAAAGGGGGTATCATACAACCTATTCACCCACATTTGTTTTCTCATGTTGTGAGTAAGCTGCTGGTTAAAACACTCTCACCCCTTCCAGATGAAGGGGGAAATCTTTGAGCTGCGATTTCCATGTTTTCAGTTTCTCTGGCCTGGCTTTAAGTGAAACAGAATTCACTACTGTGCTATCTTAATTCCAGACAAGTGGCTGCATAAAAAAGCAAGAGTAGCAAACTGCAGCCACCAGAGAGCACCCAAGCTGGGCAGAATTCAGCAAGTTACTGAATTCCATTAGTCTGTCATGTGCTGTGTCACTGCAGCTCATCACTCCCTGAGCAGGCAAATCAGCAACACACTTACAGTGTGCTGGGTCATCCAAGGAGGGAAACCACAAGGCTGCTGCACCAGAGCAGTGGAAACACCAAGCTGATGTCACCCTGCACCAGGAGCACTGATCCACAGCAGTGATCAGGAGATCCTCTGAGGTTATACTTCCACAAGAAGTCATTTTGGTGGATACCACCACTGCACCTGAAAGAAGTAGTCCATCTTTCCCCTTTCTTCTTTCTACTCCATTATGTATTTCTTTTTTTCTTTTTTTTCAGATTATTCTTTATTTGGATTGCCTCTCCAATCAGATTTATGATTTATCATGTAGTCGTAAAATTGCAATGCCAGCACAGGGAAAGGAGTGGCCTAGGACAGTGGGAAGTGGGAGGGTAGTGTTCCTTTTTTTTTTTTTTTTTAATATTTATAAAACCACAAACAAAATACAGAAAACTCTTCTCCTTGTTCTTGCAGATGCTCCAGGTTTAGCAGAGACTACAGAAAAAGATTTTGGTGCCTTTATGAGTCGATCAATCCCTGTAGCTACCAAGGCAAGACAAGCCCACAACACTATGCTAAAATACACTCGTTGGCCATGGTGGAAGAAGCTTGGAGATGAGTTTATGGAGGATGATGTAATTCCTGACGATGCTATAAACACAGAACTGGAAACTCTCTTTATTGGAGGAAGGAAATCCTTTTAGGTAACAATCAGAAGAATTCCATATTCAACCAGACTCATAACTAGTACTATGCAGTCACTTGTGTATGTTTTTAAGGAAGGAAAACATTTGAAAAAGACCAAGGCCTTATTTTAGTGCATTTTACTTAGTAATAATCCCTTCCTGTACATCAAGAGTTGGATCCTATTGATTGTGCTGTTGCAAATAGGATTTAAATACTGTAATTGTAAATGAAGGTATTTTATAATTTGTATCACTTTAAAAGTAAGTTTAAATAAGTTTTAAGTAAAAGTAAGTTTTAGCCAAAAGTAACCTTTGGCTTTTCAGTTCTTATTCACACTGGGATGCATAAAGAATCTGGCCATTGTAAAAGCCTGGGATTTTATAGCAAACCATTTTATCAGGTGATGTGCTTTGAAATAAATATGTGTCCAGAACAAACTAAGACACCAATAGGAAATCATGCAAATGTGAGGAAGGCTGGGTGCTTTCTGTGTATTTTTCCCAGACTACCTGTCCTTGCTTCCACCCTCTGTAGGTTTCCTTTTGTTTGAGTTTGTCCAGGAGCTCTTTGCTCATCCATGAAGGCTTCCTGGTGGTTTTGCCTGACTTCCTTTTTGTTAGGATGCATTGCTCCTGAGCTTGGAGAAGGTGGTTCTTGAGTATTAACTAGCTTTCTTGGGCCCTCCAGGGCTTTATCCCAGGCTACTCCACCAAGCAGGACCCTGAAGAAGCTCTGTTCTCCTGAAGCCCGGGGTAGTGAGCTTGCTGTGCACCCTCCTTGCCACCCTCAAAGTCCACCATTCCATGGTTGCTGCAGCCAAGGCTGCCCTTGGGTTTCACATTCCCCACCAGCCCCTCCTTGTAGATGAGGACAAGGTCCAGCATTGCACCTCTCCTTGTTGGTTCCTCTGTGTCTTGGAGAAGGAAGTAATCAGTAGTGCATTCTGGGAACCTCCTGGATTGCCTGTCCCCTCTGTGCTGTCCCTCTAAGAGGTATTGGGGTGGTTGAAGTCCCCCATAAAGACCAGGATTTGTGAATGTGAGGATGTTCCTATCTGTCTGTGGAGGATGTTATCAGCTCCATCTTCCTGTTCAGGCAGTCTGAAGCAGACCTCTACTATAATGTCACCAGTCCTGCCCTCCCTTTAATCCTGACCCATAAACTCTCAGCCAATGTGACCATCTGGACCATCAGCTGTGTCTTCTTAAACCGTGCTTCATGATGAAGTTGCTTCATCCAGAAAGATCTCCAGCACTGGGTCTCTGCAGTCACTATGACCTGGAGCACCCACAACCAAGAGCTGAAGGATGCTGCCTACTGATGTGTCTCAAACAAGAATTTGAGACTGTGCTAATGGCATATCTAACTGTGCTATTTTTCAGGTGAAAGGCCAGAGTCTTAAAACTTAGATCTTGCCTCAGTGCAAAGGAGGAAAAAGTGCAGGGTTTTCTGGTGGTTGTATGTGGGCAGCAGTATTGGTTCAGCATGTTTGTTTTCCATTCTCTCTGGAAGGCTTTGAGTTTTAATTTTAGTGGAGACGAATGGAAAACAAATAAATAGAAACAGTGGGTGGAAGACCAAGCCCATTCAGATGCAGCCAATACATGGAAATTAATAACTGGATGGCTGCCAGGGGGAAGAGCTGTGCTCTATGTTAACTTTTTTTCACAGAACTGTGATTTGGAATGCACCGAATTGGCTCACAATTCCTTTCTTGGACAGTTAACTGATGGAACAATCCATTAAGTATTTTCTAGGGCACTTGCAGATGTCTGTTGAGCTACATATTATTCTGCACAGCTCTGCTGTGTTAGTCTTGAGCCATGCCCATAACAAAAGAGGTGCCCTACAACTACAAGAGCAGAGGGTCTGGGTGCAGTCACCAAGTGCTCCAGGGGATGGAAGCTATCCCTCAGCAGCCAAGCTCTGGCACTGGAAATGGCCCAGCATCTCTGGATGAACTGCAGCAAGCCAGCTTTTCCCTTCTAAATACCTGAGTCCCCTGTGCACATCATGGTCCCCTCAGCCATGCAGCCTCTGGCCCAAACTATTTTGATACAGAAACCTGTGCTCTTACATTTATTCCTAATCACCCTTATCCTAACAGCTCCTTGGTGCAGGGAGATAGTCACAAAAGGGCTTTGCTGAATGTATCCCACATAAAGAGCTGAGCCCCAATGGTCAGTGTTTTAGTAAGTGAATTAGAGAGCTATCTTCCCAAAATGCCATTTATTGTAATAGCCTCTGTCACTTGCTGCCAGTGGAATGGATAATGAACTCCCCCTTTGGAATATGCAATTTGCTAAATCATGGGGGTTTTCAAGTCAGCAGAGAACCTAGTGGAAGATGCTGTTTTGCTGGAGGAATTCAAGTTGCTGGTCCAGCAGCACAAATTCCTCTGCCCCAACACAGCCCTGATAAAAATGTTTTTTTTTTACTTTGTGCTTGTCACCAGGAGATCGTGGTCACATCCATTTTACAGACCAGGGAAACTGAGGCAAGAGAGCCAGGAGGGAACATGCCTATGGCTGTAAATAGCTGTATCACATGTCACTTGTTTTCCTGTTACTGTCCCAAGCAGAGCAAGCCAGAAAGGGACCACATGCTGGGATGGAGCTGGGAGATGTTCTTGGATACCAATTACTGTTCAGGGCCAGTTCAGAGCCTGGGCTCAGTAAAAGAGATTCCTAACCTCTTCTGATGCCTGCTTGGCTCACAGTGGGAGGAATTTGGCATAGTTTGACTCCCTCTCTTTTCAAGTCTTCCTGCACCATGTGCTGGACATGTTGCTGGCATTTTATTTCATTGCAGCTCCTTCTGGAATAAAATACTCTTGCCTTAATAATGGGAACAGATATAGAGAGCTGAACAGAAGCCACCTCCAGCTTGCTACCAAGTGAACAGTCCTGTCTGGTTTAAACAATTACCCAAAAAAAGACTGTAGGAGAGGCCATGAGCTGCAATGGTGCAGTCCTACTCCTGCTTTCCTGTTTGCCACAGACCACAGGCATGCCCAGAAAGCCAGGAGATGTTACTTGGGCATAAACCTATGGCATGGGTCGTTCAGCCAGGCAGGAAAAAGGGGCAGAGTTTAGCCATACCCAGCAGGTCTGGACTGTGCCCCTTTGGGTAGCAATCAGGCTTGACTTGGCAGGCTGAAGACAGACCCTGATCACCCAGAGGAATTCTGGGGGTGCTCTCCACACTGGTGGGGTAACATTCCTGGGGGGTACCTGTGACAAGGAAAGGGCAGAGGTGGAGCCCAACCTGTGAAGGCAGTGGCGCTCAGGTCATTAAATATTGATGCTGTCTAAGCTGGCCTGTGGGGGCAATTGAGCTGAATTGCAGGTTTCTGTTGCTGTGATAAATTGGACCAATTTGTCATGTGGTTTTGTTTCTTCCCTCCCTTAAGTAAAGCTATACAGGAGCATTATTGCTATGGCTTCAGCAGCAGCAAACAATCTGGAAAACAAAATCCTCTGGTGGATATGGATAAAATGGGAACAATGGCAACTGTTCTTCTGCCAAAGGCACCACCAAAGTCATGGAGCTGGAAGAAGACAGCAAAAATAACAAAACAAATAAAACATTACTCAGCCCTTTCAGAGACAGAGACAAAGTAGTGTCCTCTGCTAGCTCCTGCAATTGAGGAAAATTCCTGTTTATGCAGACAGATGCTTTTTTTTTAGCTTTAGCTGTACTGGACTCTGCAAACAACAGGATGTCCATCTCCAGCAGAGACATGGGCATACACTCGAGACTGTGCTGCTAAATCCAAGGGCATCTTCTGGCCTTTCAGGCTGGCTGTAACAGGAGCTCTGAGCTGAGGACAAGAGATAACCCTGATGCTATTTCACCCCTCGCCTCTGAGTCTTCTACTGCCCATTTCCATGGGAGCAGAATCTGGTACAAACATCTGCTCTCCACTGCAGAGTATCACATATATCGAGTACAAGGAGAGACAAAAGCTTTCTCTGAGTAGCGGAATCTGGTCTATTTATAAATTAGCACACAACAGAAAAGGAAGCAGCTCATTGCAGGGGGAGCTGCAAAGACCATCACAATAGGTCTCCAAGTTCTCCTTATCATCCTTCTTTACAGCACAATAACACCAGGTCATCCTCCAAGCGTCCTTGTGTCCAGTCAAAAACCCTTTAAGAAGGAGATTGTTCACTGACATGAGCAATATATGGGCCCAGATTGGCCAAGGGGAACTAAAGGACAGCTGCCTCCTGTCCCCTCTCCCCTGCTCTCCCTGAAGGCAGGGCTGGGTTTACCCCAGGTACCTTCTTGGCACAGAATGGCAAAGTCTGGCAGATGAAGACCAAGGACAGGACACCACAGGTCTGGCAGTTTTTCCCAGTTGTGCCAGAGAACATCTCTGTAACCTTGAGCACATTCTGTCTCTGTCTTTTCCTCTGACACATGAGGCTTGCTGAAGAGGTTTTATTTGTAATTTAAAAGCCTTCAGTGGAGGATGCCCTGAGCCCAGTGCCCCTGAAATCCCTTTCTACTAAGGTTAAATAGGAGTTTGAGAGACCCCAGAAAGAAAAAAAAAATTGTATAATCAGGTGTTAAACACACAGAAAGAGTTCAGGGTTGCTATGCCATTTATTTCTCTCCACAATCAACTTTTCTCTGCAGAATTTAGTTCTCTAATTAACATCCTCAAACAGAAACAATGCCTTTACTTAGGCTGAATCACTTAACAAACCTCATGACTGTGAGCGATTCTGATCAGGGACCCTCCTTTTAACATGTGTCACCAGTCCAGAACCTGCCTGTTCAGAACGAGATGAACACAAGCATACACGTACAATTGTGGTAACAAGACCCAGCTCAATCTAGCATTATATGATAGAGCCAATGAACTGTGGTACTTAATTCTAGAAACAATCAACATAACTATTAATTTGTCAAGTTCTTACTGACTGAAAAGGGAAGAGGTTCAAGCTGTCATGGTTATCTCTAAAATGAATGGTAAAGTAAATTCAGGATACAATTCGTTCCTATGCCCAGGAACAGGGATAAACGGAGGCGTTACCACTGCCTTGGCTTTATTCTCACAGCAGCTCCCCTCTTTCCAGAGAGACTGCCCGTCACGTGTAGAGCCTGTGGCGGCTGATGCAGGAAGACAGTCAGGAGAGTCACCAGAGCCGTGCTTGCTGTAGGACAAAAGAACGTGCGATCTGTGACCGGAGATAGTGACTCCCGAGGTGGCCAGTCTAAAGAAAAGCTACCGGATATGGAAAATGAGGGATCCCAAGCACCGTAAGAGGAAGCCGAGGGCTAATCTAAGCTCCGCTCGGAACGGCCCGGCACTCTGGGGAAGGAGGGGCGCAGGGCTGGGGAGAAGGGCGGGCGCTGAGAGACGAGCGCCCTGAAGCCGAGGCTGCAGGGCCGTCTCCTCCTGGCCCCGCGGGGACGCCCCTGCCCTGACTCCTCAGCACCGCCCGCTCCCGCGGGGACGCCCAGCTCTCTTCCCTCAGCCTCGCTCGGGGCGGGGCCCTTCGGGGACCCCCCGCTCTGTCCCCTCAGCCCTCTCGGGGCGGGGCGCTGAGGCCGGTACCTCGCCCGAGCCGCGCCCGCCGTTGCCGTGGCGACGGGCTAAGCCGGGCCTACGATCGGCGGGCGCCGAGGGGCCGGGCCGGAGCCGACCCGCGGCTCGGCGCTGCCGGGGCGGGCATGCACAACAAAGGCGGCGGGCGACGCGTCCCGGGAGGGCTCCGCAGGTAGGCAGGTGCGGGCGGCGGGCGGGTCCCTCTCGGCAGCCAGTCCCGCAGGACGTGTCCCCACCGCCCTGCTGTGAGGGGAGAGCGACCGGGGAGCGAGCTCCTTCTTCGTCCTCAGCCCCGGCCCCGCCGCACCTTGCGGGCGCAGGGCTGCAACAAAGGCAAATGGCTGCATGGCGGGGAGAGCTGCGGGACCGCTCATGGAGCGCTTTATGATTATCTGTGCGCTGGTTCTCGTTCCCCGGGTCCAGCGGGGCCCCTCGGGTCCTACCGGCAGCTCGGCGCCCAGCGCGGGGACCGGGAGCGGGGGGATACGCGCGCTTCCCAAGCCTTTCCACGCCTGCCCCGGCTGACACCTGCTCGCTGCCGGGGTCCCGCATGTGCCCGCACCCCGCACTCGCTCGCTCCTCGCCTGCAGCGGGGGCTCCGCTGGCGCAGCACGGGCCGGAGCGCTCTGCCCGTGCGCTGGTCCGGGCGAACCCGGCCGCTGCTCCTGGCTCCTAAAACGGCACCCGCAGGGACAGAGAGCTTTGCAGTCGGCAGGATAGAGCCTTGGAGATGCCTGGGGGCTTTTTGTCCCGTGCAAGGTGGGATATCGTGTGCTGGTACGGTACTAGGCTGAGTTCAATCGTTGGGAAGGGGTGACTGGGTAGCACCTGGCTCTTTAAATCTTCGAGGTCCCAGTGAGTAATTTCTTAATTAATTTCCATGTGATTTCAGCTCCAAGACACATTCTCCCAAATTCCTAATAGGTTTTGATACCTGAGGTGTCAGCAAGGGCATCTGTTTGAATCCATAGAGATAGAAGTTTTACTGCATTATTGAAAACAGAATTCCCTGGAGGGAAATCTCTAAAATCTGTTCCTACCATTTACATTTACACTGCAGCAAGGCAGCACTGGGTGCATCTACACTTTAGCCTTTTCTCATTTCCTAGTTATTGTGGCGCTGAAAGGCATTGTAAGCAACTCTGCTTGTTTGTTGGTAGTATAGTAAGGCCTGAGGGCTTGGTAGTGGTTTCTTTCACTCATGGTTCTCAAAATGCTTCACAGACATCAATTAAAACTGGGACCACTGCTGCAAATCTGGGGAGGTTTTATTGATCCCATTTTACAGATGAAGGAGCAGATAAAAGACCTAGAAAGATTTAAGTCAAATTCAGAACCAAAGCACAGATTTAAAATCCCCTGTTTAGGGTGTTCTTCCCCACCTTACTTTAAAAAATTTTCTCCTAATTTCACTGGCTGCTCCATGAGATGGTTTGGGCACTGTCAGCTGTGTATGCTCTGGGATTTTGAGATACTGCTCTTGCATATTGCCAGAAGATGCGCCTTTAGTGCCATACTGTTGAGAATAATGGTTTCTGAGTAAAACAAGTCTCTCCTATTTGGTTTGTACTGAGGTAGAACCCAAGAGCTCTATCATGAACAAGGATGCGTTAGGTAAGGCATTGTGCATCCAGACAGCAAAGCTTACAGGGAACTGATGAACCAGGTACAGAAAGCCTGGGTGTCTGCTGTGGTTTCTTTGGTAGCCTCTCTCAAAAAGAGACATGGTCTCTCCTCAGTAAGGCTCTTTTATATATATTGCCAAAGGGTATATTGCCAAAAGCAAAATAAGTGACTGCAACTGCAAAGACTCCTGATCCTAGCCTGGTTTTTGAGTCTGTCCACTTGCTTTCATGGCCCAGACAGGAGATGGACTGTGTTTGAGATCTGGCTCACATCCTTAGGCATTGCTTATATTGATCTCCTTTAAGGCCTTTAACTAGAGAACCCCAGCTGCAGTCTCAGATTTAAGGCTTGCCTCTGTAGAGCACTGTACAAGATAACATTGGTAGCCTCAAAGCATTTATGAAGTTTTAAGCTCCTTAAGCTTCATCTGTGTAAGTTAAGCCTACTGCAGACCAGGTGATGATGTACAGCTCCCAGTAGTCACAGAGGAAAGGGAAAGGAATGCTTTTATGGATTTTCTGAGTTTATTATCCATTGCGAGCTTGCTGAGTCTGATTCAGTCTTAACAAGATAGTCTGGAAATCCTGATTTCTTAATATTTAAGTTTGTAGGAGATCAAGCTGCACTTCAAATATAGCTCCCCCAACTAAACAATTACTACCCAACCTCAAACACCTCAGTGATGCAGGTGCAAGAAGCATTGGTGATTGATGGCAGGCAAGATATAGCATCACAGTTGATTTCCTTTCCAGTGTTTCAGAGGACAGTTCTTTTAGAAGAGAGACACGAAGCATAGCTCCAGGGCCTCCATGGCTGGGCATCAGCCAATTACTGTCATATCAGATTAGCTCTATGGCACATCAGCACACATTTATGTTAATACAGATGCAACATGACTGTTCCATAGTATTGATGGAATTCTTGTGTTTACAGCCCTATAACAAGACTAATTGAAAGGGAGGTCTGATTAGAAAATCATGGACTTTGGAGGTGATTTCTTCTGCAGCTTTTGAATGGGTCCGTTTGGAACTAAGAAATGAACTACTAGAGGACATAACCTAGTTTTTATTTTCCATTGATGCAGTTACTCTTTTGGCAAGCTCTTGGAAAAAAAAATCCTCTATCATAAAAGAAACAGGAAGATCTTAACGGGTTTTTTTCACCTTGCCAAGATCCTGTTGCAGTATAACCTGTGCTGCTGTAGCTGCTTCTTGGCCTACAACAAAAGATCGAATCTGCCGGTGCCCTGCAGGAGTGTAGCCCTTGGAACCAGCCTGGAGATTTCCTCAGATGCCACTGCAGTGAGCACATTCCCCATGTCCAGAGCAGCTTGGCAGCAGCAGTCGTGGGTGTTAGTGAGATGAGGAGGCGTCACACACAGCACTCCATAGCCAGGATTGGAAAGTTTGATGAGTTTCCTGCTCCCATGTCACCTGTCAGCATTGAAAGGATGTACCCGTTTGTCTCTGGGAATAAACTGGGCACATCTGGCCAACATCTCCACAAGTTTTGCGGTCCCAACTTCATAATTAGCCAGTCTCAGCTTCCATCTGTTTTTCAGTAGCTCTGAGTCTTGGGAGGATGGACAGGGATGGCAGAATCAGTGAAAAATAACAAAGAGGTAGAAAACAGGTATATGGGCACAGAGAGGGAAGGTGGACTGAGAATGTATATGACAGTGAGGGCAAAATGAAGTGACAGGCGAGAGGCACTGCAAATCCTGAGTCTTTGTGGGAGTCACAGACGAGGTGGAATGTGGAGGGAGTTGGCTTGTAGGAGCAGGGTGACAGATCTCTGCTGCCAGAGACAGATTGCATTACAGCTGCCAGCCCACTGCCCAGGCTTCAGAATGTTCAGCCAGCCCGAGCCACTGCACAGGGCTGTGGAGCATTTGTTATTTTCCAGGCATCCTCCTGTAAGTTACAGCAACAAAGGGTGAGTATCTCAGGGAACAGTGTGGGGGTCAGTAACCTTGTCCACAGTATCATCCCTGCTAGGGAAGGGCCCTGGGAAAACCGGTGGCACCACAGCAGGCACCAGCATCTGTTACATGCGGAGGAGTGATTTGCTGCTCAAGGACAGAAAGGACAGTGGAAAGTCTGTGATTTCAGGAATTAGTTATGAAAAGCTGGGATCCTCAGGCTGAGGTAATAAGAATAGCTGGAGAATTAGGCAATTCCCATATTAATGAGCTGACTGCAGTCCCTTTGCCAAGGCTGTATTAAATACACCAAGGGGCAGAGGAGTTTTCTGGCTTTGCTAACAGCTGCTTCAAGGTGAAGCACAAGGGGAAAAAAATCTCCACTGTCTGCTGATATTCACTTTGCTGTGTAACATCTCAGGGCCCATTGCAGACCTTTTGGAACCTGTGTTTATCTTCACATTCCAGAAATAACGTGTTTGGGAGCTTAGCGGTACCTGTCCTAAGGATTTCTCTCCAGAAAGGGACTAAAGGTTCTAAAGCTTTTGAAAGAAACCCTGTCCTAGATGGGAAGTCAAGGAGCAGCAGTCAATTTTTTCTTATAAAGAAAAAAAATTGTGTTTTTAGCTAGAGAGAGTGTCTACGCCCTTGCCTTTTCTGCTGTTGAAATGCTTAAAGATACGTGTAAGCAAAAATCCATTTTTCCTTTGGGATGTGAAGCTTCAGCAGATGGTGGTGGGAGTTTGCAGGCTCAGTTGTCAGTGCTTGCAGAAGCAGCCTGACACTGCACTAGCTGTAGATGCAATGCTAGAGCTGCTCCAGTCAGACACTGTGCAGCCCATCTTGTGGCTTCCCTGGCGTCTGGGAGCAGGGCTGGCAGTCTCCTGTCAAAAGTAATTTGTTTACCACACAGCAATCCTACTGTTTCTGTAGGCATGTTTAGGAAGCCAGTTAGCAACTGAAAGATGACAGTGGCTTTGACCACAATCAAGTGATTCACAAGACTCAGAGTACATACAGCTGAACTTTTCATGCAAGGTTCTTCCCTGAGGAAAAAGGGAATTAAAGACCCTCAGATAATGAGCAGAGGCAGCTCCATTCAGACCTAGCACAGAAGTGATACACATTAATTTCTAGTGTCACAGCCTGTTGGAGCTGTTGTGTCAGATTTATTTGCTGGCTCCCTAGCTTGTTGAAAGGACAACTTCCCTACCATTCCCTCTACTGAAGTCCTTGCTTATCTTAAGGATTATTACATCTCAAGCATCTTTCTCAATAAACACACCTTGCAGAGAGGTCTAGAGACAGAGCAGTGGGTCAGAGTCTGGCTGGAGCAGAATTAGCACTAGCCATGGCTGGTACTGGATTGAAGCTGAGCCCCCCTTGATACCAACAGGATATCAGTGCCTGGAAATATCAGTCAGCTCTGTGCTGAAATACTGCTGTTGTTTGTGGTGGTGTGGCTGATCCTTCCAGCCTGCTTCTAGGAGTAGACAGAAGCAACCCCTTCCAAGAGGAGGTCTGTCTTAGAAGAGCCTTTCCAAGAAAGTGGCTTGGAAGAGCTGGGGAGGAAACTGCTTCTCATAAAGGATCAATAGGGTTTCACTGCTAATCTGTGCTGTGGTAGTTTAACCTGAAAAAAAAACCCTCAGGCCTGAGCTGAGACCTCTCAGTTACAAGCAGATAAGAGCACTCCCTCAGGAATCCTGGTTTGCGGTGCTTAACTGTTTTGCACTGATGTGCCCCATTTTTTCCCACAGCTCTGTTCTCTGTGGACAGTCAGGGCTCAGGTTTCCACAACACAAGATAACCTGTCAGTAAGCCCCAGTGTGGCACTTCTCCTCCTATTTAAGGGCTAGATACAGCTTTGGAAATTGGTGCTTTATGATTGCAGAAGCCATACCTGCAGTGGGGAGACCACACAACACAGTACTTCAGCTTCCCTGAAAACTCAGTATTACTGAAAACAAGCATCAGCCAAAGTCACAGGAGAAAAAAGGAAAGAAAAAGAAAATCAGTTATTGAAAGAGGAATGGCTAGGCCATGGACTCCTTTGTACTGATAAGCAGCCTCTGAGCTGATCAGCTGTTTAAGATCAAGGTGCATAGCTTGCTTGTTTGATCTGCCGCTGGAGTTTCAGAACACCTTCCAACACGTACAGGAAGTCAGTGTCTCTTTCCTGGCTCTGAGAACCAGGTCTGCTAACTCAACAGCCAGTCCTGTCTCTCAGTGAGGATCTTCTGCCCTTTATTCTGGGTTCTGTTCTTACCTGGGTACCACAGAGCCATTTTCCCAAGGGTGACAGTCATTGCTTGTCTACACAGTACTGTGATATTTCTGGTCACATGCAGACAGTGGAGCAGTAACTCTGCAACGCTTTTTATTCTGGCTCTCAGCACACTCCTCAGGCTATTCTTCATTACAGCAGTAGCATGAAGTAAATCCATAAAACAGAAGCAGCTGCAGGCACTAGCATAGCCCACAACCACATCAGCATTCCTGTTCATACTTATAGCAGTGCAGCATGTATTAGTGCATACCTTAGATTTTTTTTTTCATTTAGGATGGCTTTTGACATCCAAAGGAAGAAGATCCCTACTCTCCCTGGCCTGTACAGAGGGATGAGAGTCAGAAACTTTATTTTCTCTTTGCCTAAAATCCATTCTTCTACCTGTATCTCACCTCCTATAAATACCATCAGAGCACAGTCCGTTTTGAGTTAAGTAATATTCAGATCAAAACTCCAGTTGTACCTCAAGCTAACACTACCTTAAAGAGCAATCCCTTTGAAGAATATATAAATGTCATACAAATCAACTCAAAGTTGTTGTAATAGAGGCAGATGAGACTTATATATCTGGAGAGAAGGTCTGCTATTTTGAGATGGAAATTAGAAAAATGAGGGAGGTTGGCCACTAGATAGGTAGTTATTAAGGGGCAGATTTCTGTTTGCTTTCCTTGCTGTATTGTTTTGAAAGATGCAAGCACCTGTTTTTGGTGAAATGTTGAAGCACATTCTATGATAATACAGCTGTGACTTTTAAGGCACTGAAGACTTTTAAGAATGGGGTTTTTACTTGTCATTGGTGAATCTGAACATAGTCACAGATGTGGATATGTGTTAATAAAGTGGTTGGACTTCTGAAAGGCATACTGAGGTAAGGCCAGGTCAAGTGAGACCTCCACTTTTCCAGACAGTGAACAAGATCATGGTATATCGGGAAATACAGCTCAGTCCATGGCTCCACCTGCAGGACCATAGTACACCAATTTGTAAAACAGCATTAACAATCCACTTATCTCTGTAGATTACCATAATTATTATATGGTAAACATGTCCATGTGGAAGAGCCCTCAGCACCACTCTGTGTGTGCAGACTGGTGTTTGCCACACATGGTATTTGGTAGCTTCATCATCCTGCTGCCATTGGCATAGCTTCCATAGGTGGAAGCCACGCACAGGGTGGAGCGTCAGGAGATAAGAGGTTCATAAAGGTGAAAGCTGGACAAACATGCTGAGATGAAATCTTTTGCTACACACCATCTATAGGACTTCCCCAGACTGATTTGTTCCATCCAGTGCCTCTCTCTTTTAATGGTGGTTTCTAGCTCCTAAGCCCCATGAACCAAACTGCATTTGCAGCCCCATGCTACTGGCTGTCACCATCAGTTGCCTCTCTGGGTGCCAGTGTGGTGGCTGCACTGCTGCTTCACACTGCAGTGCTGGGTAGTTGGACACAATGCTGTGTGCAGTGATGAGGAATGTGCTTCCTGTGCTTCACGCATCTCCTTCCACTCAGTGGAATCAGGTGTGTGACTGAGTCCTCGGCTGTGGCGCAATAGGGCCTCTTACAGAGTCAAGGTATCAAAGTTTGGGCAGTGAATGCTGCTTCAGGTTGAATTCCTGCCTTATAGCACAGCTCCAGCTCATAATTAATACAGGACTGGAGCAGAGCTGTAATGCAAGGGGCTGTGGCTTTAGGGAAGGTGATAGTCCTCTTTCAGCTTCTTCATCAGGGATGTGTGTGGGTCAAAGGATAGGGAGTTTGTAGGAAAGCACAGAAAGATGGGTTGAGAGTCTTATCAGGCAACAGGATAGCAGAAGGTGCTCTGTGGCAGGAAAAGGCATTTCTTTAGCACCTAAGAGAGCATGTAGCACGGGTAGCTGTGCTTAGGCGCGGGGTGGAGAGAGGGGTGCAAAGGCAGCAGGATAATGCAGGGGGAGCAGGGAACAGGCAGGATGAGGTGACAGCCAGAGTTGATGAATGGAAGTTGTGTATTGGCTTGGGAAGTCCTTGAGTGGGAGCCCCACATACAAATGCCTGGAGCTTTTGAAAGTCAGCACATCAGGCACCAAAGCAGCAGGCGTGCAGCATGACTCCACACAAGGAAGAACAAGCAGCAGAATTCCTGGCTCCTAAAGAGGTTGTGCTCTTAGCCTGTCCTATCCACTCTGCCCATTTTGCCTTTCCTGCTGCTGTTGGAAATACATAGCATCTGGAAAAAGCAATGCCTTTGTACAGTGCCTTTGGCTTCAGGAGATCTCCTACAGCGTTGAATTTGCCCCATAGATTTTAATTATTTTCCACTGTGATAGTAATGAGAGCCAGTGGAATTGTACTGATTTTATTTCCTTTTAATTTGTTATGATGCTCTGGATGCAGATTAACTTTCCCAGCTCAATACATATTATTGATTCTTCCTGCCTCATCTTGCAGTAAATGGCTTGAAGAAGAGTGGGTTGATTTCACTGTAGCTTCTCCTGGTAGCTCTGTACCCCCCATGCAGCGTCCTCCTCACGCTGGCAGTAGCCAAAATCAGGTATCCTTGCTTGCTTCCAAGCAGGTTGTTTACATCCATGCAAATGAGGGTAAACACTAGCCTGTGGTACTGCAATAGTCTGGGTCTCCCAGCTGCCTTTCTGTTTGATGTACTGACTGTGAGGACACATGAGTGGTCATTTGGTGCAAGTGAGCCTACTCCTAGGCCCAGCACACAAGGATGGTCCTCAGGGACCACAACTGTCTTGCAGGGAGAGGAGAGCTGCAGTCAGAGGTGTCTTCCAGCAGTGCTCCTCCAAGCACACAGCTGCCCAGGAAGCCTTTGGCAGTGACCAGCCTTCTGTCCCCATGCCCACATCCCTGCTGAGCATGACTGATGGCCACAAGGTAGTTGTGGGTGTGTGGAGCAGCAGGAAGATGCTTATCCTCATAGCCATCCTCCCAGTGAGGGAACCTGATAGTAAAACTTCTTGTGTGGGACTACACCCTACTGAGGGATTCTCCTCCATTTTATTTGGAAAAAGACCCAGCATGCCTTGATGCAGAGTATTTAATGTCTTTTTTTCCTCTACTCTTACATCACTGAAGTTATAATGGGGATGAGAAATTGAGCCTATGTTCTCTTAATACAAAACCCTAGCAGAGGTTGACATCAGGAGGCTGAGACAGTGTCTTGCTGCTTGTAACAGGGATGACTACAAGATGATCTGCAGTCTCATTAGCAGGAATTTGCTCCACAGGCTCAGTGACACCCCTGGGTCAGTGGAGCCAGGCTGGGCGTGCCAGTGCACTGGTGCAAGTGCATGACCAGCCGCAGCCAGGAACCACCTGCTATCTGCACCACACAACCTGCTGCAGCTCCACACAACCTGCTGCTTTCAGCTGCTGGTGGTTTTCTGGTCCTGGCTGAAGACCTGGTGCTCCACCTAACTGAGTCAGCTCACAGGGCAGTGCAGTGCTTGGAAGCAGTAGGAGCGTCTTCTGTCCCCTATGGTGTTCCTATCCTACATCATCTTGGATGGGAGAGATTCAAAGAAGAAAGACAGAAATTGGACTCAGCAGTCCTGCATCCCTCCACATGCCAGCCCATTGGCACAGACTGCAGCAGGAAGCCTGGTGTTCCAAGGCTCACCTTAAAAAGCTTCCTTATCCTCAGCCATGCTCAAAACACTACTTTGTGGTATTCTGTGTGTCCTTAGAGCATGAGACCTCTGTGCCCCTCAGCAAGTCCAGAGGGACACTGACTGCATTGCCTGAGTGTCACATCACCAATCAGAGGCCATTGGGGTATCCAAATGCAGTCATTTCACTGCCAGTGAGTAGCTCAACAGCTCAGTGATTATAGCCTAGTTGCTGATAATAGTTATCAGTGCCTTGGAGCCATTCCTTGGAGCAGAAACTGAACCTAGGCCAGAGTAGCTTTGCCTGAAATTAAAGTCTGAACAGTCCCTTCAAATGTGAAATGTTATTTGCTTCTCTTGCAAAGTAATCCACCAGTTCTGTGAACAACTCTCATGCACAGGAACATGTGCACTGACCCTGCAGCACTGGGCAAGACAAAGCAGTGAAGAGGTAAATATCAGTTGGTTGTGTTGCACAGCTGACTTCAGGACTTAGAAGCCTATAGCCAATTAAAGCAGCCAGGCATTTTACATCAAAACAGTTGAGTCTGGTCTTAACCTAATGTGTGTCAACATGGCTGTTTTAGCTGCAAAGGAAGCCTCAAATTTATCTCAGTGGATTTGCCTTGCACCCTTTCTCTCCATCTTGCAGAAGATGCATTTCCAAACTTTTCTGTGTGTAATTTGTCCATAGAAGCATGGTGACAACAATCTTCTGTTTTCCTTGATCTCCAAAGATATCCTGTGCACCTACCTGCCAACATCCTGCTCATGTGGGCCCCTGAACTGCGAGGAACTTCTTCACCAGCTTCATAAAAGATACTGGGCAAAATATTTGGAAAATGCATTATAGAAGATCAGGAAATAGCATTAAGCAGAAAAACTGAGGTGAATTGGGGCACAGTGAAAGTCAGATACAGAGGATTAGATCCCAAACCTCATCATCCTGGAGAGTTTGGGGCAGAATCCTATAGACCCTCAGCCATGGACACCCATCATGCATTAGCCCAGCAGTGTCACTATGTCCTTGTACCTGGCAGCAATTCCCCAGGATAATTGGCATTCATTTAGGAGGAGTAAAAGCTTTGGGGCCTAGTGATTCACCAGAGATGGTGCTTATGCTGCCTTAGGCAGAGTAGTACAAATACAGGTTTTTGGCTTAGTTCCACCATATCCTTAGAGAAAATTAAAAAAGCATTTAACATTTCTTTTTGCTGTATAGACAAAGCCAGGTTTTACACTTAGCCGGGCCATCAGTGGCACTGAGTGTACCTTCAGCACACCACCACCAAGAAAAGAACTGGGAGAAAGGCCCTTTCCCTCACTTGTACCCCAGAGAAACAAATGTGTCTCTTCAGGCAATTTACAAACTCTTTTGCAAACCCAGCCACTCCAGTGTCCCCAAAATTCTAGCCAACTCAATTTCATCTATTTTATATCTCTTAGGTTAAAAAAACCCAAAACAACAAACAAACTTTAAGAAAAACATCTGAGTTTTCCTACTCTTGATTTATACTATTTGCTTTCCTTTCTGCCTGGAATAAGAAGTAGGTTGCTTTGTGCCCTTCTCTTAACTTTTCTTCCACTGTTTAGTCTGGGAAATTAACTCTATCCCAGCTAAAACCAGCTGTATGTTTGAACAGGCTTCAGCTTCCACCCTTCCCCAAAAGGGTTTGCATTGAAATGGACTTTTAATATCTTCCTGAAAAAAATGGAATTGTGTTGGACCTGGTAAAACTCTTGCTTCCCTACTTCTCTTGCAGTCCCTACCTCTCAGAATCACTTGAAAGGAAATGGCATTTCCTCCAGTATTTGGGATTTTGTGATTTTTGGTTTTGGTTTGGGTTTTTTTAATAATAAAATCCTTTACTCTCACCTCTCAGTGGGAATTCCCTGAAGTACTCTCACCTGAGTGTACCTCAGGGATGTTGCCTTGCTTAGAGAAAATGCTACCAGTTGGTCTCCTGCAGGAATAAAGCAAAGGAAGCCACATAGCAATTGCTGTTGTCTGGCAGGTCAGAGAGGCACTGTGCCTCCTAAAGTAGCTCCCAAGGCAATTGTGCCTAGTCAGGTGCCCTTTCCAGAAGAGAAAAGGTGACTCAAAAAAAAAAAAAAAAAAAAAAAAAAGGCAAGAAAGAAGGAAATGGAGAAGAAAACAATGTTGAAAGATCAAAAGCAGCTGCAAGGACAGAACCACATACAGAGTTATGCTGGTGGTGGGTAAAGAGAGGCATGTATGGGTCATGGACTGGTCTTCTGAAACCATAGTCCTGTCCTTGCCACTTCAGAGGGGAAGGCACAGTGTCCCACAGGGCACATGTCCCTGGGCCATGCCAGCTTGTGCTTAGACAGTGGCTTGGACCTCTTACACCTGATAACAGGTCTCAGAATTAAGCTAATTTCAAGTAATTACACTTCAGTTTTAGGAAACCTTACCTGTTTTTCCTTGGTTCTCAGAGACTGCCAGGAGAGTTCTTGCAGATGCTGGAAGGTAGTTTTATTTTGGCCTCTTACAGGTAATGGAGCTGAAACACAGGAATTGGAGTGTCTTGTCTCAGGAGATCAGGGAGCAGACATCAGTCTCATATGTTACCACATTACAGTTTGTTCACAGCATCTCCCACTCTGCAGCTGTAAGAGTTACAGTATTTGCTTCATTCACATACTTCAGGGTGAAAAGTCACAACTTCAGTTTGTGGTTTCTCCAAATGATCTTAACCTATGTCCACAAAAATCTCAGGAGTATAAATCAGTGTTGTGTGACCTCCTGCAGAAAGGCTATTAACAGACAGCAGGAAGAGAAAGTGCTGCCTGCATTTCAAGGCAAGGGTGAGTTGGCTTTAATTTTTAAAACACTTTCACAAGTGATTGATGAAGTAGTATTTTTGGAGAGGAGAGGAAACAGACAGTCTTCTGGTGGTATGTCAGATGTCTCATGATGCCAGTGGTACATCAGAGTACCTTTACCAACATACTTCAGACACTGGCTAAAATCATCTGCTCTGGCTGAAGCAGGAATGTTATCTGGAAGTAAAATCTGGCTTGAGGAAATCAACAAGGCATCACAATCTCTGTATTCATTAGGGTCTTAAGTCAAAGGCTGTCTTGTGTCCAGCTGTCTTAATGATCTAGAGGTGCTGTACCATCAGCACCTCACAAATTCCTAGGTGCTTGGTGGGGGGAAAAGGGCTGTGAGGCCAGTTTCTATCATCACTAGCTGGAAAGAGAGAAATCAATGGACTTCAGGGGAGGTCTATAACAGTGGATAGTGGAGACTTCATACCAGCAGCTGAGAAGCAGGAATATGTTCATTACATCAGTTGTTTTTTCCTCTTTGTTTATTAACTACAGTTCCTCTGACCTCTGCAGGAAGACATGCAGGAAGAGGAGTATCAGCCATCTTATTACAGTGCCTTATTTTGCTGTTGCTTTACATATTTCTCAAAGGTTTTACCATTGGCATCAGTGGACTTAAAAAGAGCTCTTGGTTCATCAAGTGGGACCAGATTAAGTTAGCAGGATTCTGTTCCAGGGCTTCTGACATGCTTCCAAAACCCAGCCCAGCCACTGCCCAGGCTGTGGATAATTTGATTCTGCTGGTGCTGACAAAAGCCCTGAGCAGCAGCAGAGATTGCACCTCAAGATCTGTGTACTCAAATAGTAGTGCCTACTTCTTAGTGTACCAGGCTGATTTATTTTCAAGCATAATGATCAGAAAAGCAAGCCAACACCCTCAGACATCCCTAGCCTGTGGTGAATATTGAAAACTAAACCTGATTCCAGTAAGAATTGCGAAAAATGGAGCCATTATATTCTGCAGAAGTTGATGGCTGAGGCAGAATGTTTCATGCCCTGGCAAATATCAATGACATTAGCAGGCTGGCTTCCATTTGAGAGACCTGGGTGATTTTCACAGCTGGATGACCTCAGCACCAGGAGCCAGGGCCTCTCACTTCACATGGAGAAAGCCCTTCAATCTTTAACTAGCCAATCTTTGACTTCATCTTATTTAAAGATTTTAGGCACTGTGCAGTGCTAAAGAGGATCTTGCTGAGCTCCTATTACTTCAGCAGCAGCTGATATGTAATGAATTATTCAAGACTAGCCAGTTCCTTCATCAATTTTAATAAATCAAGTTTTTCACCATGTCCTCAGCAGTGCTGCCAGCTGGAATATGATGAGGTAAGCCCATTATTTCTTCAGGCCTTTTTCATTTGGTCCAGGTTTACATACCTGAGGGCCTTGATAATAACCAAGGGATTAGCAGCAGACAGTGCTAACTTGTACAGTGAACAGAAGAGACAACAGAACTTCCCCATCTTTCAGGAGATCACAAAGCTCTGTCTTTGCACAGGGAAGTTGGCTTTGCATCTACAGAAACAGACTCTGCTGCTACATGTTGACCCCCAGAGCAGAGTGTCACCCTTCAGGCAGATGGCCTGGACACCACAGAAGCTGAGAGGCACTTCCCATCTTTCACATGGACTCACTCTCATGGAATTGTTCCTACATCTCTAATACTTCTCCAGAGCAGGCACACTGTGATGTTTATGAACCAATCCCATTTAGGATGCACCTCTGTGGATCAGCCATCAATGTAACACATGCACACATTGCCCCATACAACTATTTATGTAAACACAAGCAGCACCTCTCCTACACTGCAGACATGCCATCCAGGCTGCTGATAAACTACTTCACAGAGCAATAGTTCCCACAGCCAACACTGAGCTGAGCTGTTGTAAAGTGTCTTTCCCCGAGCTTCTGCTCAAACTCAACAACAGAAAATGCTTCCTGACACTGAAGTACTTGTAACACTTTCTGTACATCTCTTGAATATACAGGAGCACACTTCTCTCTATTCATTATCAACCTCAGAATTGCTCATTCTGTTTTTTACTTCTCTCCTGGCCACACAGGAACCAATTTCATAATGGAGTCAAAGGCAAAAAGGTGCTCTTTGTCCCCTGTAGAATTTGTTATTACATTGTACTGCACTGCATAAAGAGGTGAGAAAGGAAGAAATGGGTCTTTTTCTTCTCCTCTGTAAACTGCAGGTCACCCAGGGTAGGGTATTTCTCCATACCAGGTTTTGTAGAGGATTTAGCACTTATGATCCTTATCCCTCCTGGACACTAGACATGCAGTTTTTACTGGAGCGGAGCAGAGCATTCAGCCCAAACCCATTTCTACTGTGGCTGCATCCAGCTCTGACTCTTCTGTATTCAGAGAACTTACATTGTCATGAGGACACAATCAGATAGCTGCACTTTACAGCACATGCAAGGAAGGCAGACATCTCCACTGGTGCTTTTATTATCATGTATTTTAGGAGAGGGAAGATGAACTGCTGAGGAGGAGAGAGCCTGGACACAAGCAATGCTAAGAATGAATTGTTTACAGTTCTGGTGATAAATTCAGTGCATGGATTAGTCCATGAGTATCTAACCTGCAGCATCTCTGTGGTGCGTCCTCTCATGAATGTGCTGCTGGTGAGGCATCCAAGCAAAGCATTTTATCCACAGAGCTGGCACCAAAGCTCTGTTTGATTGATAGATGAAGGACAGACCTTGCTAAAAGAAGGTCACAATTATGAGAGATTTATTGATTTGCTCTTTGGGGATGGACCATAAAAGAATAGCACCTAATTGTGAGAAGTATGAGGGTGGCTCCTCACAGTGTATTAAATAGCAATAGCCATATATCTGTGTTTCAAGAAGTGGGAAGGATGTTTGCAGATCCTGCAACCATTGCACCTGCTGGCTCTTTAAGTCTGCATCACACAGACATAGAGCTGTTTCCCATGCCTAAGCCATTTCCCCTAATCATCACACCCCTCATTTCATTTTTGGAATTACACCATGCTGTTTTTTGGACCCAAAGTATTTCAGCTCCTTTATACCACCATTAATCCTGAAGCTCTTTAATTCTCCCTATGTCTTTTTCCCCCCGATCAGTTTTGTGCAATTCTTAGCTTGTCATTTTTATTTACTACTTTCTACTTTCCCAGTGTTTACACACGTAACATGCTTGTTTTCACTTTCCCAATAAACAAGAATCCTATTTTTTTTCAAACCAATATATTTGCTTTCCTCAGCCACAGGACTGTGGCTATTTGAACATTTAGGGAGGAAAAAAGTTCCCAATTATCATTTGTATTTTTCTACTCAAATTTCCCTTTATTACCTGGCTCAGTTGTTTTCAGCTCTCTGAAGCTGACATTTTAGAGTTGTAATGAGGGGTAATTGGTTTGCACGGGGCTCTGTTTGCTCACAGCAAATGTAACTGTGTAGTGATCATTGGTAACTAAGCAACCAGTTATGTTTTATTTCTGTGATCAATTCCTTGCTATCTGTCAAGATTAAGTCTAACACAGTACGTGTCCACAAGGGATACAACGATTTGTGGAATTAAGAACCCATCATCTAAAAGACTAAGAGCAACAGCAGCACAAGGCCCCTGACTTACTGCTCTGACTGCAGTCTCTTAGAGACATGGAACCTTTTTCTTTCAGTGCCTGGGAAAGTTTAATGGTCTTAGAGTCTTGATGGTTTAAGTATAAGAAGTTCATTGGCTGCCACATTTTATTCCTGCGATTCAGGCAGTGACAGCCAGCCTATATTTACCCTTTATCTGTTACAGCAAGTTGTTAACATTCAGAGGCTCTCTTTGATAGTCAGAAAGCCAAGTGGGACAGGCTTGAATTGCTTTGCTCCTACATCCTGGAAGGCAACCCAGCAGTGGTCACTGCAGGGGAGCTTCAAAAACTCCTGATTTTCTGCTCACTCATTCCATGGGAATACTTGTTTCTTCTATTTAACTGTGGATTATGCTCACCAATTTCAAGGGCTCGGGAAGATCCTTGTCAGGAAGCAAGTAAGGATGGACATTGCCAGGAAGGAAGGTGAGGTGGAAGCCAGATAACAGGGCAGGTTGAGACAGGAACCTTGGAAAAGGGGCACAGTCCCACTGCACCTAAACAGGAAGGGGAGAGTGAGTTCCACGATTGGATCTTTTCTCATCCAACAGAGAAACCTATACTTCCAGCACAGCTCTGATGTCACCAAAGAAGTAAAGCCAAGCAGGTCAGAACAAGCACACACAGCATAAGTCAAGTAAGGGGCAGGGCAAGGGCTTAAATGCAGTTCCCAGGCCAGTGGGTGGGAGGAGCAAGGGTGAAGGTCGCAGATGAGACTGGTCAAAGTAATTGGTGGCAGCTGTACAACACTCCTCAGCCTAAGCTTGGATCTGCTCTGCTACCCAAATTCTGTTCCAGAGGGATCACTGGGAGACATTTAATAGAAAATAAATCCATTTTAGCTTCATGTAAGAAAGAAAACGTTGTCCATCTGGAGCAGTTTGTAACAACTCTTCCACCACTGTCTGTCTACAGCAAGTGTTGTATGGTGCTTAGAAAGAAATCTTCAGAAGCTCCATCTCCAGACTCAGTTTGCAACTTATCCTTGTTGCTGCTTGCTGAAAGGAGCCATATGGATTTTGTACTGAACGTTGTATAAATGCTAGTATGCAAGTATATTTAGAGGTGGCATATGGGCAGTAGTAAATGGAAGTGAGTAAGGTTTTTGGTTCAGATTACACAGGCAAGTTCGGCGAAGCAGATGTACCAGTACGTTAGTTAGGAAGCTTCATTATCTGGAGTCCCAGGCTCAGATTTTGATCGGGGTTTTTTCTGCACCTGCTTGTGCTGGCTGATTTTTTCAGCAGTACTAATGTTTGCCAGCAGATGTAGAAAACTTGAAGACTTCAGTCATTGCAAGAAAAATCCCACAACATACAGTGTGATCTGGGTTATACTGTAGACCAGTCAGAGACAGCAACCTTTGTTCTTTGGGGTCCTGTAGGTACAAAGGTACACGTCAGAGGTAGTTGCATCAATTTAGAAAAGTTATGTTGTAGTCTAGTAGCTGACAGAACAGCCTGCTATAGCTAGTAAATGTAGGAGATTGTTTTACTTTTTTTTTTAATCCTTGCAGAAAACCAGCAAGTCCTGGGTATGTTGGAGTTTGGGCTTCAGTGTCCTCGGTCAGGGAGAGTGGCACGATTCATACTGGCACAGTGTGTCACAGCTCCTGCTGTTCCTGCCCCAGTCAGGGAGCAGGAGCTTCCCCTGTGTTCAGGCAACAGGTATTTGAGCTGGATCTGACAGTTCTGCACTGAGATGAATCTGGCATCAGATGAGCTGGTATCTGCATAGTAACTGGCTGTGTTAAACCATCTCCTACTTTACTCTTTTTTATTTTTCAGTGTTTGGGGAATTTACTCATAGAGCCTCAAGCAAAAAAAAAAATCCAAGTTGAGCAGAGATGGAAATTTTTCATGAAGCTGTAGATAAGGCATCCCCTTTAATGATAATACCACAATTTTATCTGCTCTGATTAAAAGGTTAATTAGATTTAGACCTCTTATGCGCAAAAAAAAAATGACAGGATCCTGACAGATTTTTGCAACTTGCTCAGAGGTTGTCTTACAGCTAATCCACTCTAGTTACTACAGTCCCCTGTTCTGTCACAGCCTGATGCCTCTTTTTTACAGCCTCACCTGCACATTAAACAGCAGCCATAAAGCATTTTGCCACTGGTCATGCCAGCTGATGTGTCCTTTTTAAAGCCTACTCATTGCATCGCGTGCATTTCTCTTTACATAGGGAAGTAGTTAGCTTTGAATGTCACCCAGCCCTATGGAGGCAAGTGGGAAGATGGATTATGTTGGCAGCAATCCATCCATCTGTTCATCTGCCAACCCTAATGTTTAGCTTTTCAAACTCCCAGTTGTCTTAAATAATGCTGACCTACAGGGTCTGGAGTGGGAAATGTCACATAGCTCATTTAGTCTTCCATTTCTTAAGTGGTAATTAAACTTTCTGAGGTGTTATAGATACATGCAGGAATTGTTGATGGACAGTACTTACGAGGTTGAGATTAAATTCTTTACTGAGATGCTGTGTTGCATGAGACTCTTACCACAATGTTGGCTGCAGCATCTCCACTGTATCTTCATAGAGTATTCCTTAAAAAAGGTGTTTACAAAGGATTCCTGCCTGTTTCCCCTGAGGGATTAGATGTCTGCATGGACAATGCTTCCTCTCTTTTGATTGGTATTGTGAAGTTGTATCAATAGTGTGGTTTTGCCTCCTTGCTATGCAGCTTTGGGTAGGTGTGTGTACTTTGTGACAACCACAAAGGCTGCAAACACTGGGTGCTGTGTTATTAAAAAAAAACCTGGCTGGTTGCCTCCAACTCTGTCTTGATGCTCTTGGTTTAGTTTTTAGCACTACTTTGGTAAAATAAATGTGCATGCAAGAACTCTCATCAGCTGCTATGATCTGTGTCTTATTTTTTCCCAGCTGTGAAAAAAATAAGGGTTAACAAGAATGTAGTGACCTTCATTAGGTTCTTGGAATATTTTGCAAAATGGCATAGAAGTAATGATACCTAACTCAAGCTGTAAGAATCCACAGCTGGTTGGAAACTGCCAGCTTCAGACCCTACTGGCATAAGAAGTGACATGGAGTGTCTTGTGATTCTGGTTCAGGGTGGGTCTTCATCACACTTAATGCTGTCTATATGATGTAGCAAATATTTAAGAGCAGCAGCTCATGGAAAAGGAATCTGATTCACTATCCTTCTCCCTCACTCTCTTAGGAAGAGCTGCAAAATTGCTGCATTTATTCTTTTTTTCACCATGTTACATGTGCAGTTGCAAACCTGCACTGCATGAAGATGCAGCTTGCACAAAGTATCCAGTACATCTGAGCAAATAAAAACATTTCCTTACATCTGGCTTTAAACAAAGGGGCATGTCTTGCCTCCTCTTCCGTCACCTTTCACTATAGTGTAAGGTCTGGCAGAAAACCAAAAAGGAAGAGTCCCATAGCAATGTTGGTAAGTTAGAATATATAGATGTGGTTAGGAACATCCCAAGAGTATATGCATTGGTATTAATCAGTCTTAGAATTTGTTTCTTAATGATGGCTTTAAAACATCTCCAGTTAACCATGACATGACATGTCTAGGGGAGACGTGTGGTGAGAAATCCCATGGATCTGTACTGCCTCCAGTCTGATCTCTCCAAATCCTGTTCCTGTGGGGTCACCTACATGTTAATGCTGGTGTCAAATACAGCCCAGAGTTATTCCCCTATCTTGAACACATCTGATGTGTTTTTAAGGCTTGATATTGTGGATCTCAGAAACTTTTGGTGACCAGCTGTTTAGGGAAAATCACACTTGGAAAGCTGCCCTGTGGGATATGTGCTCCTCCCAGCATGCTGGGATTTGTGCCTAAAGACATTTATCCATGCACCTCCAAGTGGAGGAGTCCAGAGCTCCAGCCCAGTCCAAATGCCATTTCTGCTCAGCCCTAAGCTGCTCCAGGCAGTTCACTGCCTGTTGTGTCTCTGCAGTCACAGAATTGTTTGCAGAAAAGTAATAGCTGCAAACACAGCGGAACAGCAGTTCCCCACAGGCAGAGATCCTATTTCATGAAGCTTTTATGTTCACCTTCTGTCTTCCAGTGTAGTAAACCAGTTCCTGTCATTGTCTGTCCCTGCTGGTTTGTGGTGATACCTCCTTTCTTCCATCCATAGCACTCACAGCCCTCCATCCTGTTGCTCTTAGCTGGGGAAAAGGCAGACACTGCAGCTGTCTCTGTGCTCTCCACCCTGGCCAGCAGTAGGTCAAACAGAGCACTTAGATGTGCTAATTGCAAGTCACAACATTTCCTACAGGGAAGACATCAGCTGGAGTTTTCTCCAGCCATCAGCGTTCCTAAAGCCTCTTGTATAGACAGGTAGGCAAGAGGAGATAGAAAAAGAAAATCCAAGTAATTTCCATAGCTAATTGAAATGGAGGGGAAGGGAAGAGGTGCAAATCCAACTTGAAAGGGCAGCCTTTGCCTTTGATAATCAACTGGGAAAAATAACTTACTGGAGCATTGAAGAATATGAAACAAAAGTAAATAAATGATGCTGTCAGTCTGATCAAAGGGTTGCTATACAAGAGAGACCCTCTGTCAGTGCTGGTCCAGCCTCCATGTGCTTAGGAACTTTGCCCGGTAAATTTGATGAACAGCTACATGTAATGTAGAGAAAGAAACTGAATTTTCCTCTTGGGATCTGTTCCTGATGTGCTTTCAGACTCTGTAGGCCATTAGAGCTAGGGATATCAAAAGATGCAAAAGATAGGGGCAGGATAATTTTGTTTCCAGTTCCTGAGTTCAATGGAGGCAAAGGATCTGAACACACTGACACATCCATTGGATCTGATCTGCACTGGGGCATTTATTGGCAAAACTATCCATGTAATGGTATTGCTATAGATAATGCACCCCTGTGAATATAATTCTTCTGTAATAACAGATCCAAACAAATAAAAACTTTCTGGATTAAGAGTGCCTGTCAGGTGATGGAGTGGTACATGCCTGGAGTGGTACTATTGTTAGGAATAAAAGGTTCTTTAGTAAATTTGTATGTACTCCTAGACATAAAGCAGAAAAGATAAGAGTCTTTGCTAAGACAAAAAGCATAGTCTAAAATTTGCTAATCATACTAAAATCTTCCCCAAAACAAGGCATCTTGCAGTTTGTGCACTCCTTGGTGGGCTTAGATAAATAGCATTTGTAGAGAAAGAAGGAGTTCCACTGGAGCTTTATCACTTCTTCATTAATGTGACACCAACATGAATTAGGAATGATTTTCCCAGAGAAAGCAAGGTCAGAGAGAAGTGTTATTTTAGCAAGATGGTTCCTGTGCCCCAAATCCCAAGAACACTTGTGCAAAGACACAATTGTGACTGGAGCCCAGTCTGTCATTTCCAGTGGTCACTTGGTTGGGATGGTTGCTCTAAACTGCACATTGCAAAGTAGGAAGCCAAGAGAGAGCCCATGGCACCACCTTCAAAGAGAGCACAGCACTGAGCCTCAGCGAAATAGAGCAAAAAACTGCAGCAGTGGCTTTTCTACGCTTGAAACAGCTCTGGAGAGGCAGGAAGTTCCCAGGGGCTATTGAGGCAGCTGAATGAAATTGTCACTTGTGATAAGGCATCCTGAGAGCTGGGGGAAATCCTGGCTCTGTGCCCACTGGCACAGGTCCAAGTGATATCACTGGAGCCAAGATTTTTAGTCTGTATGTGAAATGAATCGCCAGGGTGAAGCTGCAAAAGTAATGCCTAGTAATGAAATCCACTTGCAGCACTGCACCTCTGCACCAGAGCCCTGCTGCGAGCAGGAGTGTTTGCACTGGTTCTGGGGAACACTGTGCCATTCTTGTAGGAGGCAGGAGGAGGCAAGAGGTGTGAAGTGCTACTGAATTCATCAAGTATGTCACATAGCTGCCCATTTGTAGGCAAACTCACATTTTTGTTGACCCACTTTTATTATTTTTTGCTAGCTTTCACAGGATTCCCATCAACACCACGGAGTATCCATCAATATCACCATAGCAACAAAAAGTCATTAATGGTCTCCTGCCTATTGACAGTCAGAATCTAAAGGGTGCTGATCTGGGTGGTAAGCCATCACTACCAGTTTCAATGAGAAAGGAAAGAGCTCAGGGTCTCTGTGGAATCAATCCTTTCATTCTCCATTCTCTGCATCTCCCCAGAGAAGTCCTGCATTGTGTAATGGCAATAAGGGACATATTTCTTCCCTTAGCAAGTTCTGTGCAATGTGTGCTTAGGGAACTGCTGCCAGGAAAAGATGGGGCTAGATTTGTTGCACAAGTAGGGATAAATGTGCCTCTCTTGGGTTTGTTTGCATGGGGCTGTGGTTCTGAGAGACACTTTACATTGCAAATAAGCAACTTATCCTGTAAACCTCCAGGGAGTTCAGAGCAAAGCGGGAGACTTGGGGGCCAGGAAGGGGGAATGGCAGGCTAAACTGTGAGAAGAGATAAAAGACATGTCATATAATTCTGCTAAATGGTGAGGGAAGGGAAATTCTCAGCAGGTGTAAATTAGCATTGACAAGCAATGCTGATTTACACCCAGCTCATGGTCTGGTCCACAGTTTAATCAGCTGAAAAGCATCAGCATCTGAAAGGGAGGGGATTGTTTAGAGATGTCCATGAGAGAAGTTGAAAATCTGTGAAAAAGAAGAAAATTAATTCTCTTTGGTAGGTAGGGAAGAGCTTGTGATGTTCCTTGGGACTGATGCAGAGGCAGAGCCTGGCCAGCTGCACCAGCTCCCTGTCAGGACTCCCACTGCCTTGTAGTGGGAGTCCTGCAACATGCAGTGCTGGACCATCTGAGGATACCTCCCTCAAATGAGACAGGTGGTGGGTACAGTCCTGCCTGGTTTTCTGTAGAAGCACTGCCAAGTGCCTCCAGAGCCAAAGGAACAGAAAGTGTTACTGCCCATGGCCATCTACGCCTGGCCAGGACTACTGGCGCTGCTGTCATCCACATTTCCTCGTGGCAAACCTGCCTCTGCCAGCAGTATGACACAGTGCCTGACAGCTTTGGGATGTAACCTAGCAAGGTGTAGGATGAGATCATACATGTCCCTCACCATCCTCAACACTCCCTTCCTCCCCCGAGATCTCTTTCTGATTGCACGTGTGCTGGCGTGGAAGAGCTCTGCTCATCCACCTACCCTAAGCTTTGGGGAGCGCTGGAGTGGCTTCCAGTGCAAAGTTAACAAACTGGGGTCAACAAAATTAAATTGTGGGGCTTCTTTCCCCACTAGTGAGATGGGAGCCAAGGTTCATATTGCCTGCATGGAAAGACTGGTGCAGTATGCCACTGGTGCACTCAAAGTTTAACATTTGTGGCTGCACTGCAAAAAATCGTTTTCCTAGTACAAGGAAGGGAGGAGGAACTTTGGATGTACAGCTTATTCTTAGAACTAGGGTGTGATTTCTTTCCTGTGCACCATGCATTTTAAGGATTAGGCTGAGACTCTGGGGACAATCTTAGAACAAGGAAGAAGGAATACCCTTCAGCCACCCTGAGAGAGCCAACTACATAGGACTGTTTTTCTGTTTTCCTTCTGGGACTGGTGGAAGCAATGTAATAGGGCATGGGAAGTGCTGTTTCTGTGTGCCATGATGGTCTTGTACTGCTTGTTCAGCCAGGGGTATTTCCACCCTGAAAGAAATCCAGCATCATGACTCAGGCCCTGAAAATCATGAGATTAAATCATGAGCGAAATGACAATATTAAAAAATGACTTGATTTTATTTTTCCCAGTAAGCATGACTTGGCTTTTTACCTCTTTCTTGCCAGGAAGTAAATGAAAATGGTGAGTTGAAATGCTGGTCTTCAATGCACAAAAGATGACAACATTCAGCTTAGGTGAGGGCTCTGTTGATCCTCCTCACATGATGCAGGGGGAAGGGAGCAGCCAGCCCTTTCCTGCTACTGACTTGTTTTACTTCTCCCTGTCACTTCTGATACTCAACTGATCCATTGTGCCCTGCTTTTTTTGCACTGTCCCTTCTGCCTTCCTCAAACACATGCAGAGAGGATCAAGACAGTTTTAGATGATCTGAGGTGTAGTTCTCCGCTTCATCATTTTTCAGCTGCAGACGTGCTCCATCTGTGTTGCTCTTCCCAAAAGGATGTGCTGCTGACCACAGCTGGAGGCAGAGCACTGGGCTGGCAGTAGTGGGCTGCCTCACAAAGGTGTGTGAGTCACTATCTGAGCATATCAGGGCTAGGTTGGAGCACGCCTCTGGCAGGGAGCCAGAGGAGAACGGTCTGGAGCTGGCACTGGGAAGTCACAACTGATGCTGGACGCTTTGCTGAGACTGAGCTTCAAGTCACAGCCTTAACCTTTTCTTCTCCCCGCTTCCCAGGAAATAACAAATTCACTTGTAGCCATATTGGAACCATTTTCTGCAGTTAGTGCTGATGTTATACCTATGCAGAGTGGGAATTTGAAGGAGAAGTGGAGGTGCCAGCTTGTAAAGTGAGCTAACATATGGCTTTATAATTCCCAGATCTCACAGGGGGGTGGATAGGTTTTCCTGGCTCAGGTTTGCCTCTGAGAAGTGCGTATGTCTTTGCCAGGTATGGAGCAAGGTCAGAGCCTGTGCTCAGATCATGTCTGTTCCTCATATGGCCAATAGTGAGTGATATGTGTATGTGCCAAGACAGGGGGCTGGTCGGCAAGATCTGCTCTGCCTGACCCGAAGGCCTGGGAATGCTTGGTTCAGGGTGTCTGCACAGGTCAGGGGAAACCACCTGGGTCCTAAACATCAGCTAACTCAAGCCTCAGCATTGTCTCTGCAGGTTAGAACCCTGCGGACTCCTTCTCCAGCAGTAAGAGGGGAGCAGAGTGGCTCACAGTGTTACAGACGAGGGCAGCATCTGTCAATTAGATGCACCCTGCAGGTTCATAGGTGCTGTGGGGGGTCTTCCCAGAAGAGGACTTCATTGCAAATGGAACTTGCTTCTCCTGAGGGGGAGTCATCCAAAGGAGCTTTGTGGTCAACCAGGGTGTTGAGTCACTGAAAGCTTGGCAGATGGTGGGTGCTGCCATCTCTTGGGATGCTTCACAGCTGATGATGACAAGCAGCTCCAGCTGGGGCACTTGATGGGGGTGTCACACTGATGTCTTCAGGAGCATTTGCTACACAATCAACTTACTCAGCCTTCCTTTGCTGTGAGATGAATGTCAATCCTCTGAAGCTCCAGCCCCTCTGCTGCATCAGCAGCAGGACTGTTGGAGCAATATTATCCAAGAGACTGAGTGGTGCATTGCTGAGACAAAAGGAAGTACCATTTTCCAAAGCAGGGAATCAAGAGGGAACACAAGTCACCTTACAAGTATGCTACCTGAAATCAGTGTGCTGGAATGCCTGCCCTTGGAGGTAGGCTGGAAGCATCATCTCATCGTAGCCTTTTTGAAAGAGGAACAAGGGGAAAACCATGATGGGTGTCAAAAAGGAGAAGCTGCTCAGACTAAGAAAGCAGCCAGAAAAATTCATCAAGGGCACTGCTACCAAGTGCATAGGTGTGTGAAGCAGTAGGGCTTCTCAGGTGAAACCTTTTATGTCAATAAAAATAGTTCCGAAACAGCTTAAAAATCCTACAGAAAAGGAGCCAAGAATACTTAAGTGAGTAGATAAAATTTTGAGAGTAGCTTTTCCACTGCCTTGAGACTATTTCAGAGCCAATCTGGCCCAAATAGAAACTCACATGAAGTTATGGTGATTCCTATACTCTCCCTGTTGGAACTGAGCAGGATGTTCCTGTGGTGATCAACAGATACTGTGGACAGAGTCTCCTGTGACACATCTGGCTTGCACACGTGTGCCCTTTGAGCTGCTCTGACTGGCCAGCCCTAACTGTGGCCAAGACCAGTTTTTCTGGACAAGTTGTTAACAAGTTGTTGTGTTGTGTTGAATGCAGTGGGATGGAGGAAGACTTGGAGAAGCAGGAAAAAAAATCCATAAAAGGATTAGGAAAAGATATGTGAAAGGAGGAAAACGGCTTGACAATATCACATGGTGAAGCAAGCAGCTCATACCACATGCCATTGCCTGTGCTCTCATCACCCTCTTGACGCTGGGCTGTACTGTGTCTTCAGGGGTTCCCCATGCCAAACTGTCTCTGAGACTTTGTGGTTCTTGCTTATGCTTAAGGTGAGAACAGAGGGATTATAAATCAGTGAGCAGACTATAAAGGTTATTGTTTTCCCATTATTACCTGGTTTTGAAATAAATCTGGCAGTTGTTCCTCTTATTAGCAATCCTGATTTATGCCATACAGAGGACAATGAAAGCAGTGATAATACTGTAAACTCAGGCAAAGTTATGGTTAGCTGTTTACCCTAGGAAGGAGAAAGAAACCCAGGAAATTGTACTGGTTCAGAGAACTGCTATGGCTGTACCTCTCCTGCTGCAATTAACAGACACTATATAAGCTGTGTTCCTGTTTCAGCTGCTACAACAGACAAAAAAAAAACCCAAGAAATTTAACTACAGTGACCTTATATTCATCAACCAGTTTCTGCAGCACAGCACTGGTTAAGAGAACAGCTAAGAAAGCAAATACAGCCAAGCAAATACACCTTTCTTTTTCTTGTTAACCTTTAATACAAAAAAAATAAAACATCTGGCATTCTTTCCCTTGAGACTGCTGGTGTTCTGCTAGGCAGCTGAAGTGATGGGCATGACGTATCAATAAGCAGATCATGCTGTGACCATGAGGTTTGCTGTATCAGATAGCACAAAACTCAGAGCAGTAAAACAGCTTGCTAAAATCCCTTATATAGCTCTTTGAAATGTGCTGTTCACATCCCTCTAGCTGGCTGGATCTCTGAAATAAAAGGGTGATTGTAGTCCAGAATAAACCAACCTCTGTTCAGTGCTGCAATTTGCAAAACCTAGTGCAGAGACATTAGAATAAAACCCAAAGGTTAGTGTAATCTCTTATTTCAAGATGGAGTAAGGATCTGCAGTTATTCCCCTCCCTTGGAAGCAGGAGTTTGCTGTGATGGCCATGACTTGGAAGCTCATTTGCTTGTGACTGAAATGTTGTAAATGTGGAAAGTGGAAAATGTACCAGTCTCACTTGATGTCTCTGATCAAGCAGGAGATGCTAGACAATAGCAGGCTGCTCTCCACAATTTCATGGAACAAATGTCCATGTTTGAGAAGTCTGTAGAGTAAATCTTGCTGCAGTGACCTCTGCAAAGCTCCACCAGCCGTACTGAGTAAACCTACTCAGCCCTGCCAGATTTGGTGGCCTCTCTTCCTGAGGCCATGTGAGGCTGTGTGATCCCTTGTCCTGGTATTCCTGGAGTCCTTGAACATGTCTGGTCTTCTCCACAGTGTTTTTTATCAGCAATGAGCTACTTACCCTGTGCGTGCCTGCTTCATCCTCCTGACACTTCGTCTCGTGCTTTGCTGGGAAGGTCAGCCAGGCAGAACAGTTCTGATGTGTTTGGGAAGAAATAATTTATCCTTCAAGCTTTAATCCTTTAGAAATAAGTTCTTGGGGGGGATTTTACAGGAAAATTAAGGTTAATGGCAAGTCTCCAAGCAGGCACTTATCAGAGTAGTGGAGAAGTTGATTAAACAGAATCACATAGAAAATAAGCTGTCCCTTTAGTCTTATACTCACTTAAGGCATGAGGCTCATAACTACTAGAAACTTTTCAGTCCTTGAGCCAGGGAACAGGAAAATGTTTCACAGACAATGTGATTGAGGAGCACTGATGTGCTGCAGCAGCAGCCAACACTAAACTCTGCTTTGCTATTTGGTTTGGAATAAGTGACCATTGGCCTGGAGGATTGCTGGTCTAGAATAAAGCCTGAACTTTGGGTAAATGTGGACAGGATTGCCTGAAGTACCCAGGGGAGTAAACGAAGGCACGTAGCCTCAATCCACAGAGAGCATTGCTTGGTCTAACTGGAGGAGAGCAGAGGATACATTAGGGCTGCTGTGCACCTTTAGGAGAGGGTAAATTAGGATCCAGAGTTGGGTCCCCATGTAAAGAATTAGCATTTCCCTTCCTTCCTTCCCTCACTACCCCCCTCCCTCACTCCCCTCACACTTCATTGGGTTTTGCTAGTCAATACCTGGAATCACCTGCTGTAGCTATAGCATGCACTTACAGCTCTGAGGTGGTGGGAGGACAAACTTTCAAGTTTGCTGTGGTTCCCAATGTTTCTTTGTTGGTGACCATATAAGACTGCAGCTAAATACTCTTTTATGTGCCATGGGCCTGCAAGTATGTGCTCAGAGGTCATCTCTAGCTTATCAACCAGAAGCATATTAACTTGTTTTGGGTTTTTTTTTTTCCTGTCTCCATCTTGTGCTCTCCTCCAGCATACTGCCTACAACAGGCTTGTGGCCATGTTACTTGGGAGCTGAGTGTTTAGGCACATGTTTTATATCATGGGGTGTCAATGACCTGACAAATGCAGCCATCTGAGCTGAAACTATGATGCAGTTGCGGTGTGCCATGGAGCACAAGAACAGGGGAAGGAGGGAGAAAAACTCAGTGTTTCTTGGTTACAAGCCAGGGACAAATTACCTGGTGTTTTAGAGAGACCACTGCTTTTCTCCTGCTACAAGCATCCCTGAGTAGCAGGGGAAGGAGGCTGTGCCTCAGCCAGTCCTCTGTCCAGGTCATGACTCGGGCAGCAGCTGCCTTGGGTGCTCAGTGAAATTAAGCTTAGCTGCCTGACATGCTGTGCACAGCCCTCAGGGCAGTGACATGGAGGAACTGACAAGATCACAAGAGTTCAGCTGGAAAGAGATGGTCCTTCCAAGAGTGGAGTAACAGGGAACAAAGGTGCTGCTGCCTGAGCTGGCTGTTACAAGATCTCCACAGCTGCCCTGCAGGTGTTTGGGGGAACAGAACCCACAGATTTCTGAGACTCCCTCTCACTCCAGCCAGGGCACAAGACCCCTTTGCTTACCCACCTGTGAGCTACATCCATGTGCACCTTTGCTCTTAGTTCTCCTGGAAGTATCAGAGGGACTTCCTGTGTTAGAAGTGTTTAAACAAAAAACCTCACTGTTCAGAGAAAGAAAATTCACCCCCGATGGGTGACAAATATTAAAATAAATTATTTGGGAACAAAATTCCCATCTTTCTGCACTTAATACAGTAAATTTTGGTTCTTGCCTACATGTCAGCAAACTTTGCACAGCCTCCTCTGGAAAGTCTCTGTTCCCTGCTGTCTCACAGCCAGCTCTGTCTTCTCTGGCTCCTCTCCTCTGCAAACCTGCCTCTGGCTCCCACTCTATCCCTCACTCTACCTGCCCCACTGTGCCCACAGGAGGTTTCTTCCAGCTGCTCCTTCCCTGAAAATTACTTTTGCTGTTTCATGCACATTTCCTGGAAAATCCTGCCCTGACAAAGCAGCAGCAGGTTCCTGCTGCCTGGCAGTACTTGAGAGCACTGATACCTTCTGTGGCTGCTGGGGAAATGGGCTTGTGCTGTTCTGCAGTGCAGAGGGGTACCTTCACCTGCTGGAGGGTTTGAGACATTCCCCTGAGAAATGGAGGGGTGTAAACCCCCCTGCATGGCCTGTGCTGTGCACTTGAGCAGTCAGGGACAGAGTGGCCCCTGACCTCTCACGCCTGGCATCACCGTAGCTGACCTGCAGCCCATAGAAGGGTCGGCTGTATGAGCCCTGACAGTGAACTTTCACCTGAAGGGAATTATGAGGGCAAAAATCAATTGTCTTCTCAGTGCTGCCCATCTCTTGGTGAATGGAGCACTCACAGACAGATCCCACCCTGTTGTTTCTCTGTCTCTGCTTCCTTGCTCTTCTCCTGACTGCTTCTGCCCCTGCCTGTGCACTTTCTCCTCTGGCCCCCTTGCTGTCACATGCACACATGCAGAGCCTGCCAAGCCAGCGTCCAGCCCAGGATCCTGCCTCACATGGGCCTTGCTTTCTCTTCAGGCCTTACTCTGTGTAACTCCCTGCTTTGGGCAGGGGCAGCTTTAGTCTCTGCTCTCACTGCAGCAAGGGTTGTTTTCTCTTTCTTCTTGTTCTGAAAGCATAATGCCAAAAGCACATGGTGGCTTTTAGTCCTGTGGCTGTAACCTGATCACAGACCAACCTGACAGGGCATGGCATCCTTTATTAACAACGCTTTCTCACAGGAGCCCTCCAGCACTACCAGGAGTCATGCTCTCTCCTAGTGACTGGCTTTCACATCATATAATTCTTTCTTTCTTGACAGATTATGTTATAACCTATGAGCACAGAAAGTCCTGATCCTCATGTTTCTCTGCTGTCACCTGTGGGCTCCTCCAGAGCCATGAAGAAGGGGGAACTCCAGCCCCATCATGACAAGACCGGGTGAGAAGTACCTGTGACGTTTTGGGGAACAGCACACTTTGAGAGCTAGTTTTAATTTATATTTATAGCAGTTATGAAGGATGGAAATTATGTTGTTCATTCAGTGGTGAACTACAGGAGCAGTTCTGCCTTCCCTCTCTGGGATGAGATTAGACATAATTTCATTAATGCAGGGAAAATATGCCAATTTGAGCCACCCTAAGCAAGGGGTGAATCAAGCTCATATCGTGTTAGCAAAATTGTCTTCCAGGCAATACAGTACCTCAGACTTCCCCTCAGATAGCTGTCTATTGGTGCATCACATGGCGAGGTGCCTGTGGTGTCTTAGCCTCCAGGGAGTAACAAACCTCTTCATTCCCCTCCTGATCAAGGTGGCTGTGCTGTCTGACTAGTTGGCCACATGTGGGGAATCCAGCTGCTCTATAGAACAAACAGTCTGGGCTGTAACTGATTCTGTATTGCTTTATCAAGACCTCTTCCTGTGTGTTCAACCTGGTTGGTTCTTGCCTGGTTTATTATTAAAGACTCATGCCCCACCATCCCACCTCTATCTTGCCCTTACGAATCTCAGGATAACCCCATATCCCCTGCCCAATCTTCCTCTTACGTATGGCACTCACTCATTCCCTTTGCCTCTGATTGCCAAGGAAGGGAGTGGACTAGACTGTAGCAGACACTGATGTCTTGTGAGACTGCTGGCAAGTCTATGAGGCCTAAATCCCTAAAAGAAATCTAGAGTCTCTCCATTCAGTGTAAGGAAGCTCTGTCCACTTCCAGCAAGGACTTAGTCATTTAGCCTTCATCCTGCTGGCCTAAACTGGAGTTTAGGGATTTAATTCTCCACTCTGAACATGTTGTTTTGTCACTTAGATTCCCTGGGCCTTTCAGTGCTGAACACAGCTCATAGGAGGAGCCTTGAAAAGCATAGCTTTCTCTTTTGGGGCCCCTGCTGAGCTGTCGTGGGAGGATGATCATTTGAGCCTGTGGCTAAGGAGTCAGGAGGGTGCATTTGTGAAAGTCTGTAAGTTACCTTTGTCTCTGCACTGGAAAGGCCTTGGCAATGCTTGGCTACCATATGCAATCAGTAAACCATATGTATCTTCCTTGTGAAGGATGAATCATAGCAATAAGGGGCTGCAATGTGACTGTCAGGCACAAAACCACCACCTGTCAGCCTTCTTCTTCCTCCTTGTTACTTGAGTCTTCAAGGACACCACAGTTATGTCATCCTTTCCCGTCCCCAGCATCCCCCTTAACTCATACACTCTTGTCTCCACCCCATTTGAGGGAAAGAACCTCACTATCTTTTGTAAACCTGCCGTCTCCGTAGTGCTGCTGTGTGAGTAAGCTGAGCCTGCAGCAAGCACTTCTGAGCATTTGTCTCTAGAGCTGAGCAATGTTATTGTGAGGGAGTTGCTGAGGGTAGGTAGGAAAAACTTCTCCAAATTCAGACAGGTAGTGTAAGGTCACTGTTGGCTTGGCTGGAGAAGAAAAGGCTTCCCCACAGCTCATCACCCAGTTATGCTGCTCTGCTCCTGCACAAGCTATTGGTGTTGGATTCTGCATCCCCTGGAAGCAGACCTGCTGCTGCATCCTGCGAGTCAGCACCCAGCTGCTTCAGTAACTCATCTTTCCTTCCATTCACAGGTCTTCTACGCATGGCGACTCCACCCATGTGAGAGCTCTCTTATGTGAGTGCCCAGCAGCACACTTTGCTGTCTGTGGTCTGTGGACATTGACCGGCATCTAAGCGACACCCCAGCTCCCTCCTCTCCCCCTAGACGCCACTGTCCTAGAGCCTCCATGTGCATTTGCTATGACATACATCAGTGCTGATGAGAGACAGGAACACTGCCGGGTGATCTCGAGCTGCCAAAATAATCAGCTCTGTGCACAACATGGCTTAAAGGATTTTTCAGTTAGCAGCATGCATCCACTAAAGAACCTAGACACTCATAGTTTTTCTGGGGACTTCCACACTCTTGCCTGCCACACAGGCAAGGCACGTTTGGTCAGTCCTGTGGAAAACCGGATGTATCGGAGTGTGGAAAACCTACACTGGGCAGCAGTTGCTGACTGTGGGCTGTATTCTCACTGCCGGAGCCTGGATAACGAGATCATCTTTCGCTATAGAGGCACTAGTCAGTGGACAGAAGGCTGTGTGGATGTGGCCCCAGTACAGAGTGCATCAGACTCTCTGAGGAACCTTTCTCCCCATGCTAAACAGACATCTCGATCAGCACAGGATGTGCTCCTGCCTCCCTCTGCCAAAGTGCCTCAGAGGCTCTTCCCTTCTGCACAGGAAAGAGCCCTACACGGGGATGCCAGAAAAGAGCTGAAGGAGAAGCTGAGGCTGCACAGCAGTAAGGTGGCAGAGCCCTGTAAGCCAGTGCGCCCACAGGTGGCCCCACCTGAGCTGATGGCCCAGGAGTGCTTTGGAAGCCAGGTGTGCCGGCAGAGCAGGAACGGCTGTGCTGTGAACTGCTGCACGGTTCTGGTGGAACACACTGCTCTCAGGCACAGCCTCACAGCGGGACAGGGACTGTGCTTTGCACACAGGATCATCAGTCCAGAAGACATCAAGCAGGAAGCTCAGAGGAGGCTTCAGCTCCGAAGGCAGAACAGCTCCCCGAATTTGCCCCTTCAGCACTCTGGGGAAAGCCATGAGATGAGCAAATCCAGAACAGCAGAGACCCTAGAACAGTACAGTGGAGAAACAGATGGCAAAGTCACATTGGGGCAGAGCAAGAAAGGCCGCTGCAAAGGGAGGCTCTACATACCCACCTTTGAGGAGTTCAAGCAAATGAGAAGTAAGGAGGGAAATTCATCTGACAGCAGCAGTGGGCCAGCAGATTGCTTGAAAAAGGGTCTGCCTGCAAACCAGACACTGGAGGAGGAAAACAGTAAGAATATCTGTCCAGAAGCTTTAGAGACCAAAGCTGTGAATGAATCTGCTGTCAGAGCAGAGGAGGATGACGATGTATTTCATGAAAACCACACCTCTGCTGGCTTTTCCCAAAACCCAGCTACATGGGATGATTTCAAGATGAGCGGTTCTGAGGTGAAGGACAGAACCTTCCAGACCTCCATCCCAGATACATCACCAGTCCCTATTTGCTCCAGTCCTATTCCACGATCACCTCTACAGACAGGAACAATACACAGTGCTGGGCAGGAGATCTTCAGTGATGAGCAGCAGAAAGGAGAGACAAGACAATTAAATGATGTCCTCCACCTTGCAGGGCAGTCACTGGCTTCTGAAGCCCAGTCCTCTTGCTGTTCATCGCTGCTGTTAGAAGCCACAGACTTATCCAGCTATGGAGCTAAGCTACAAAAAATGAAGGATGAATTCATAGGTTCGGCCTTGGAACTTATTAAGAAAAGGTAACATGCTCCGTGGGGTCACCTGAAAGCAGTTCCCTTGTTAATGATCTGGTCTTTCTCCTGATAGGTACATTTAATTCCTGTAGCATAAATGTGCTGCTGGCAGAGCCTTTCATCTTGGAGTCTCTGATAGTCACATGGATGTGTCTTTAAAGCTGTTCAGCTTAAATTCCACCTTGTGGGAGATTAAACATCAAAAAGCATTTTCATCTAGACTTTGCCTTTTTGTGCACCTTAATCCTGTAAAGACAACAGTCATTAGTAGTTCTGACACCCAGTTTCCCACCCATTTTATTTCTGTATTAAAATGTCAGAATGTCTTTTTTTTTTTTTAGCATCTGTTAAAAGTAGAAGACACCAAAGTACTGATATGATTCCTTTGAAGAAAGATGTAGAGTCTTGTGCTTTCACTTGCTGCTTGAATGTAGGGAACAGGCACACAAGGGTAAGATGGCTGCTATGAGTCTTTAACCCCCTCTTGGAGACCTGCACAGGCAGTGAGTGAAAGTACTTGTAAATACTGTCCTTCTGCCATCTCTGTGTAGGCAGCCAGAGAAAATACTTCTGTAGAGCCTTCCTCCTTCTCCATCCAGGGTTTTTCCCCTTCTCTGAGTAAAATGTTCACAACAACTGCTTTCTCTATCCTGGTTTTGGACACTGCAGTCCTGTTACCTCCCTCCTGCCTAAGAAGTGGGGATCCCTTTCTATGCAGGGTGGCACAGCAGGAATCAGCAAAGTTCTAGAAGCTACGAATTTGGAGCAGTTATCACTGTCTTATCATGAGATGAGGCTGATGGGAAAAGGAGGAGTAAGTGTTGGTGGAGTGGTTTCCATGCACTTGGCTTTCATGGTTGGATTTGCCAAGAATTGCATTAGACTTGGTTCCTGGCTGCTTCTGCAATCCGCAGATGGGTGTGTGAAATGCCAGGGCATCAACCTTGTATGCTGTCTTTTTATTTCTGGAATGCATGGGCTGAGACTGGACTCTGCTTTTGGAGGAGATAATAGTGACTTCTGCACAGGAATGAGAGTTGTCTGAAAGAACTTAAGTGGGGCTGAAGCCAGAGTGACAGTAGAAATAATTCTGCAACTTTATAGTCCAAAGGGAAGTAGGTGGTGTCAGAGCCCTCAGTGCTTCCCTCAGCTGTCCAGCCCAGCCTTGTGCTTTTCTTCTACAGTATGAAAACCCAATGAAGAGGTAGATGAGAAAGTTATGGGATACAACCATTTTAATGGATTAGGCTATTTTTGTCATGAATGTGAAATGAAATATGCAGAATGGCACAAGCAGTAAGGGTGTAAGAACAGCTGTCTCTTTGCAGATCAATTATTTTACTGTTATCTGGAGCCCAAGCTGCATGCAGAGCAAAGTACAGGAAATGAGGAGTGCATATGATTTTCCTTCCCACTACTCTCCCAGCCTGCAAACACTTCCTGCCCAGGGCCTTTATGTGTGGTTTCTGTGCTTTTAATATCCACAGTGGTTTTTGTTTCTGTGAATGGGTTCAGTCTCCCTAGTTGGATTTGTTAAAATCTATGAAGCAATTTTTATTAACACCAAAATTACAATTGATCTAAAAATGTGAATGACAATGGTTCCAGTATTAGAGAAGTAGTTTTATATGTGAAGGAACCACCCTGGCCTTATTATTTTCAGAGTAACAATAATTAATGGTAATTATTATCACCAAAGTACTGCTTATTGGGAAACTCCAGTTTCCTTTGTTTTGAAATTTATCAGTTTTCTATCATTTTCACCTGAGACCATAATGTCCCTGAATATTCACTACTTCAGCTGATTTTCACTGCAGAGGTGGGAGATTTTTGTCTGTATTTTGTTGCTAAGTTATGATTGCTGGCATCCAGGCTACATTCTTTCTAAGTCTCAAATGAAATTAGCTGAAAGCCGGGGATTTGGTCCCGTTTTCACAGATACTCAGCTCAGCAAGCCTCTGATAGAGATGTTGTGATGGAGCATCACAGAGTAAAATAGCTAAAATTGTCTTCTCTTTCTAGTGCTTCTGTGTGTCAGTTTTACAAAGCAGTTTTGTCTGTAATTTAGCAGTCTCCATAGTAATTCATTGTTAATTACTTAAGATTCAGTCAATTGACTTAATATTTTGTCAGTGAAGATTAGATTGTCAATCTCATAATTATGATGGCTTTAGCCCCCTCATGGGTCACTAGATACCCTTAACTTAGGTTAAGGGTAACTTCCCCTTAGCCCTGGCTGGGAAGGGGTGTTGCTATCTAGGTAGAAATCCTGTAAGCTTTTCAGTACACAGTCCACCTTCTGAAATTGCTTAAGTGGGGAATTGTTCAGGATAAGGACATGCAAATACCTCAGGTTTGTGTCTATGAAATGAGGGACATGGTGACAACAGAAGTCTGCACAATTTAGCCAAGGATATGGCTAAGAAGGAGGACTTCCTGAAAAGAGTGATGGGCTGTGTGTGGGGTGACAACAGGACAGTGGGTACAATATCAACTGCCCCTAGCAGAGGACTGACACCAAGTCAGAAAGGCAGGTGACAGCGGGGAAGGCATGCACAAAAATGTTTCCATTAGTCAGAAAGAGTCAGGAACATGTGGAAAGGGCTGAGAACTGCTGGCTTGGACGATGATAAAACCATGAAGAGGCCCATAGAGACAGTGAAGGAAAGCAGGTGCATTTCCAGTTGTACTCATCCCCAGTACCTCCACTTCCATGAAATTCAGAGTTGATGGCCAGAGGTTTTAAAATACATTGAAAAAGAACTGGTCCTCTCTGTGTTGGCCCAAGTGCATCACCTCTCTTGGGGAGAACAGGAAAAACTGACACCAACCCCAGGCACAAACTCCTGTCCCAATAAGTGATTTAATCCAACAGAAGGAAAGATGCTGGAGTCCCCCCTTCTACGCCCCTCTGTGAGGGCAGAGGGGACTTGACTTACTTGAGCAGGCAATGGTGTGAACTTGTTGGCAGCACAGATCTCTGCCAGGAGGAGGGGTCTAGAGAAAGGGGCAATATCCTGTTTTCTTGGCAATGTCCCCTCTTCCTCCTAAGCCAGAGGCAAAGGTTAAAGGAACAGCCCTAAGATGTTGTTTCACAAAACTGCTTGTATCCTCCCTGTTTTGCCCACATCCCTCTTATCACGCACTGATCTAGTGGTGTGTGGAGCAGCACTTGCCCCAAGACCACATGGCCAGTTCATCAAGCAGGACGGATCTAATCATGACAAGAAGAAACCTCCTTTCACACAATGTGGGCTCTGCATCACTGTCTTTCTTACCTCCAGCTGACCAGCCATGAGGTGGGTTGACTTTCTCAATCTTCAGTCATGTTTCCTTAGCTCAGCTCTCTGGGTAATATTGGCTCTTATTCCCACTGGAGACCACATCTGGAGTTTTTTTTTAAATGTCCCTTTTGGGCTAAGGAAACCACAATAAGTGGTGGCATCTGGTTTGTAGACCCTATCAGCAGAGAGCTGCTGTCTTAGGCTTCACTTAGAGGAGCTTCAATACTCTGGAGTGCTTCCCACGTTTTAAGTGGATGATCTTGAAGCACTGTGAAAATGACAAATGAAAGCTCAGCATCTCTCATGAGAGTATGTTCTGTATAGTGGGAGCTGGTGTGATCAAGAAGATAATATTTCAATTATGAGCTCTGCTACTAACCTTGGGTGCATCCCATTGCCTCTCTGTGCCCCAGCATGGTCTCTTTTCTGAGTTATTTAACCAGGAGCTGTTTGAGCAGGAGCAGCTTTTGGAAAGGGTGGTTTTCAGCAGTGGCACATCCTCTTCAAGAGTCTTCTTGCTCCTTAACCTGTGCCTTCCCTCCCATGGGTTTGCTCAGGTGATCTGTTCATACTTTACACAAACTCAATGAAACACCAATGAAATTATCTGTCTGAGAATTCATGAGGGAGTGGGTTTAAACCCATATAAATTCAAGACTGATTTTTAGATCACGTGGCCACACAGACAGTTACACACACTTAAGGAGGGGTACCCCAGGCATGGTTGGGGACAGGAGGGAGGAAGGAGACAGGAATCTCTCAAGCCAGACCAGGCCAGGCCAGTACCATGGAGGGGCTGCAGCCTTGCTGTGTGCCTGTGCTGCTCTTACTGCTGCCTTGTAAGTGCCACAGACTTCTCTGTGCCAGCAGTGATGTTGGCATCCCCTTTCTACAGGCTGGACAGTAGAGACCTGGAGTGGGACAACAAAAAGCAAATGCCAGGAGCCTGCTGTTGGCACTGTTGCCATTGTCACGTAGCCATAGCTAAACTCTTTTTAACTGGTTGTGTCAGCAGGGACCTGGAAACATAAATGGAAGAAGATGAAAAAGCATCAGCTGAAGAGATGCAAACCAACTTTTCTGGCCTGACAAGAGAGCCAGTTTGTGTTCTGGGAGATTTGTTCCCTCTTCAGTCATTTTAGTATTGGCTGATGGTATGTTATTGGAGCCAACTGTCATTCACTGCAAGGAGAATGCCCATCTGTCTCATGTGTTTGCTTGTAGTTGACACTGTTGGAATTGCACATTAGCAGTGTGACCTACCAGCATAAGTTCACAAGTGAAGCCTTTAAGAAAAAGCAGTTTTTTCTCATAGGAGATTTTTGTTAAGCATAAAATACATGCAGAACCTGAAATATGTTCCAGACACTGGCTTCCTGTATATACAAGCATCCATATTCAGTCCTCACAACCTTCCTTTTTAAAGGAATCCAAGTCCATAAAAATTAAGTAAACCCAAAAAAAAAAAAATTATATTCTTCCCAACAGGCTTCATTATGCATGGAAATAAGATGTCTTAGAGAGCCTGTTAAAAAAAATGTATCACAAATAGTATCACAAACAACAGCCTGTCAACTACTCTGTCAAGTCAGTGGTTTTGCACCAGACTGCGTCTGTCTGGAGAGTGATGCTGTCTACAGAGGGGGGAACGTGGGGTTGGACAGGCTGCCTGTATCAGCCAGGCCAGACCCTTAATTAGCACCGGGCAGCCGTGAATGAGGGCATCCCAAAACTGCCAAGTGAGAGCAACAGACACTGCCAGTCTTTTCAGGTCTCAAGTGCACCAAAAGGCCTGATCATGAGTTCACCGAAAACAGATAGTATCTTTCCAGTGACTTCAGTGGGCTTGGGATCATATGAGATGAAAAGCAGAGGAAATACTCCTTTAATCCTCTAATCCCTTCAAAGTATTATGGTTTATAGCAGGTGATTTTCTTCCAGATGAGCAATATGGTTTCTGTGTTGGCAGCATCTCCTTAAATAGCAGCAAATATGGATATAGCCTACTTAGAAAGGACTGTTTCTGGTCCCCGTGGAGCACCTCATGTTTTATGGACACAAAAATGCCCTGTGAACAGCCAAGACTTGATAACCCAGACTGATGTTGGCATGAGTGCAGTTACCCAATTTGCAATGTCTTAACTGAGCAGTGCTTAGAACCCCTGAAACACAAGCACAGCTGTCCATGCTGACCAGTCACGATCCCTGCCTACACTTTTCCTGAACTGTTGCAGATCATTGTTTGAACCTGGGCTCTCTGCTCAGTCTCATCTTTGTCAGGAATGGCGGGAGAACTGCATCCGTGATGTTCAATGGAGTCTGCTTCTTCCCTTGCAGCTGCAATGCTGAGACTGCTGCCAAATCCCCCTCCAAGGGGCGGTGTGATCTGAGGGAAGCTGATCTCTCACCTCTGGAGGACAGCCAGCAGCCCACAGCGATGTCCATGGCAACAGAGACCTGGGAGGACAAGCCAAGCAATGAGACATCCAGTGACACTCCACCTGCAGGGAATGTAAGGGAGAGGAATTCCCCTCTCATGCGTGTGCTTAGGATTTTTCCCTTATTAGAAGCTCTGAAGGATCCCTTCATTGTAGGAACTGGGCAGGCTGGGAGATGGCAATCTGGGAAACTCCCGTGAGTGATTAAGTGCTGTTAGAAGCATTAGAAGCTTTTTTATTACACTCAGTAAAACAGGAGTAAGTTTTTTGCCTCTGCCTACGTGCTGCTGCATTTCATGCAGGGAGTTCAGGAATTACTCCTTCATGGCTTCCAGTGTGTCTGGGGGTTCAAACAGATTCCCTCCTAGTGCCCCCTTGGGCAAGCTGCTGGTGCAGGTGGGGCACGGAGACTGGACTTCCTGGCCCTGCAGTGCTGAAACCTTCACAGAGCAGCTGCAGGTGAACTCAGGTCACTGAGCACACACAGCCAGGGCTGTGCTGTTGACTTCTTCATGGTCATTTGACAGCCATGATCCAACCACCTCAGAGCTGCTGTACTCAGAGCTATACAACAGCAAAGGGAGAGGGGTCCTTAACTTGTAAGGGCTGAGCAAAACAGAGGGACTCAGAGACAGATTTCTTAATCATCATGTAGCAGAACTACATTTACCATCCCATTACTGATGAGTTTCCTTTTCCCTCCTTTGGCAACTGAAGTCCACTTTCTGCAAAACCAGGTGCTGCTTTGACCTCAGCCTTGCTCCAAACCCTTTCTTGCCTTTCTTGCAGACCCCCAGTCCTGCCTGTCGCCGATCCAGCTCCGACATTGTCCATGAGAGCACGGATGGTGCCAAGGCGCAGCGGGAGTGCCGGCTGCGGCCGCACTTCAGTGACCCGATGCCGACAGACTCGGTGAAGAGGAAGCAGCTGGAGCTGAAGATCGCGGCTGCAGCGCGGCAGCACGCGCAGAAGCGCCGGCAGGAGCGAGACTGTGGTACACACACTGCACACTTGGGGGCTTATGGTCCAGATACTGCACCCTGCTGTGCTGCTGTAAATGTGGAGTAACTCTATAAACTAGGGGAAGGAAGCATCCTGAATTGTACCCAGGTGTGCAGGAAATCAAGATCTGCTCTGCTCTGTCCCTGAGTGGCAGATGGCAGGGAAAGAGGCAGCCCAAATAAGTTCACAGGTTTGGGCAGTGGAGAGATAACAGATCCCAGACTTCACCTGGGAGCTGTTTACTTCTGACTCCCACCAGTCTCAGCAGCAAAATGGGAGGCAGCTTACAGCCCTGCGTCACCAGAACCAGCCTGTCCCCCCAGGGTTCCTGCCATTCATGGCTGTGCCAGCACGAGTACCTCGGGTGAGCTCTGTGCAGCTGGCAGTGCCTGTAATGATTTGTGTCTGTTCTCAGGTCCAGTGGTAGCAAAAGCCAACCTTGGCCATGGTGGCAGCTTTGATGAGACCCGACGCACCCCACGGGGCTCCCTCCGCTCCAGACGTCACTGGAGCAACGTCAGCAGTCTGAGCACGGACAGCGGGATTGTTGGTGTGAATGATGCCCGGGATGACCTGGATCCCACTGCGGCCACCCGGACCAAGTCAGCGGATGTGGAGAGGGCAGATAGCGGCATTGGCCAGATGCCAGCCAGGAAGTGGAGGAACCGGGCATCTGAAACACTGAGCTCCCTGCAGGCCTGGGAAGCCCACCGACCCTGCACCGACTGTGGAGAAAGGGACCTCCCGGTGGAGACAGATGTTCAGAACTGCAACCAGAGGCGGGCTGATCTCTGCGAGAAGTGCCGCAAGTGCAGGACGGAACGCAAGGAGTCTGTGCTGGAGTTTGTCAACACGGAGGCCAGCTATGGAGAGGACCTGCGCATCATCAAAGAGGAGTTCTACCTCCCCATGCAGGCGGCTGGGCTGCTGAGCCAGGAGCAGCTCCAGGGCATCTTCAGCAACATCCAGGAGCTCATTGACCTCAATGAGAACTTCCTGGAGATACTTCAAGAAGAGATTGATCAGGCTTTTGATCAGGTATGATGCTGCCTCTGCCCTCTAAAGGGGCTGGACTGGGCAGACTGAAATAAGTTTTGTATTAGGCAGGCAGCATAGGTGGAGCAGAGGAACAGGAGGTAGGACTCCTGGGTTATGGTCAGCTATCAGCTATCTAGTCCCTTGCTCTCTCAGCTATTCTGATATCAGGAGCTCTGTGCCAGGTCACAGGTGTTGGACTCACTGTGCTGTGGTGATGCCACTGACATCATCAGTCTTGCTCATTTATCCCATTAATAGGTCTTAATGGTCCCATTATCAAAGTTAGTTTTAGGCCAGTTGGCCTGGATGCTGGTAAGAATGTTACCATGGGGGCACAGAGCTCAGCTCTGTCTCTCAGGCTGTGCTCTTCCAGCCCTGAGCTGGCTGGCTTCATGATGGCTTGGCTGTGTTTGCCTTGGCGTGCAGTTTACTGCAGCTTGGCTCTAGGCTGTCTGTGAGGCCAGGCAGTGCAGGCTGTTCCCTGCTCTACAGCTGTGTATGGCCGCTTCTACTGATGCACCCTGCCTTGCATAGCAAGCCTTTTCTGCCCCACCAGCATGGACACAATACATCCTCTTGACTAAGAAGCTCAGTCTGGTCCTCAAATCCTTGCTCTGATGAGCTGGCTGAGCCCACAGGAGGAGAGCAGACAGCTCTTTGCATGTGGAAGAGCAAGCAGTTAGACCAGCTTTCCTTCCCCTCCCCAGGCACTGACTGCCCCCAGACCCTGCCTTTCGACTGGGAAGGGTGAGCCCAGCTCTAGCTTTGGTCTAGTGCTCAGCTGATCCTGCAGCAGTTCATGCTGATAGGACTGAAGGCAGGCCCCGTGGCTGTGCCTCTCCTGAGCTAACTGAGCAGGGCCCTATTGCATACTTGCAGGGGGACGATGACCTGATGACCGTGTGCATCGGAGAAATATTCCTGGAATTTGTGAACATGCTGCCAGCCTTTCAGACATACTGTCTTCAGCAGTCCTCCTCTGTGAATATGCTCAACGCTCTGGAGAAGGAGAAGGAGTTGCTCAGGTGAGAAAGGGGATGACCATATTCATCCAGGCTTTGGTGACAGAAGGGTAGCAGGCTGAGGGTGAAGCCTTTGTCAGCCCATCTAGATCAAAGTCTGATGCTAGTGTTCTTCAGTTATCGCTGCTCCCTCTTGGGGTGAGGACAGTCATTTATTCTCAAAAAATATTCAATCCTTGGTATCTCCACTGGTATCAACCAGCTGGTCCCCAGCTCTACTCTGTGTTTTATGCTAGCAGTATCTACCCAGTGACCACTGCACTGAACTGTTACCAAATAATACTCAGCTGAGATCAGCTCTCAGTCCTGTGCTGGAGCCCAGGTTGGATTTCCACTGCAGAAAGCCACTTTGTGGCACACATGACTGGAATTTAGTTCCTATTCCTAGCTTTGGTCTGTTGGGCAATGTCAGGCAAGTCATTTCTCTTTCCATTGCTCAGCCAAATTCTTGTTTAATATGCTTTGTAATCTAATGATGAAAGGCATTATTGTTAATGCAATCTGATATAAACTGGTGTCTGCCTCATGTTTACGTCAGGAGGTACCAGAGAAAGATCACACCCTTGCTATTTTATGATTTAATAGAAGACTGTTAGGATGTTATGTGCAAGTGTCCCAGGCACCTCATCAGGATTCTGCAGCTGAGCACAGCTGCAGAAATGATTGTTACTCTTTAATAAGACAGAATTCACAAGGTTGCTAAAAATGGGGGGGCTGCAGTGCCCAGCAGCTGTCAGCACCACGCTGTTCATTTGCATGTAGGATTGCAGCATCTGCTAGCAGAACAACCAGCATTTCATCCTGTCTTCTTAAATCCCTGCAGAATATTCCTCAATGTCTCCCAGAATGACAACACAGCACTGCGGCGGATGAACTTGAGGTCCTTCCTGATGGCCCCTTTGCAGAGGGTCACCAAGTATCCCCTGCTGCTCAGCAGAATCATCAAGGCCACCACCGAGTACCACCCAGACTACGGCAGCCTGCGGGAGGCCAAGAGCCGCATCGAGTCCCACCTGGAGCACATCAACATGAAAACCAAGCAGGAAGGGAACACATGGACCCTCCGATCCTTTCGCCAGGACAGCAAGAAGAAGAGGGAAGTCATCAACATCGAGATGAGAGAAACTGCCCTCAAAACTGTCGGTTGGCTGCGGGAGGAAACTCGGTTTGTGATGGAAGGGTCTCTGCAGCTGGCCCAGCCCCCCGATGGCCAGTGGGTGAAGAAAGGCAGCAAGACCCTGAAATTCCAGAACATGCAGGTCCTCCTCCTGGTGAACATGAAACGTGTGTCCGAGTCCAGCCTGGAATCAGCTGAGCCAGGGCCTGTGAAGGACGCAGTGCTGGTACTCATCAGGGACAAAAATAACGGGAAGTTCCATTTGCTCAGGGAGCCCTTGAGGCTGAGTAATTGCATAGTCTCCACTGATCCCGACTGCGATGACACCTTCGAACTCATTGAAATCAGGCGGGAGGCGTTTGTGTTCCGGGACAGCGACCGGGCACGGACTCACCACTGGTTCAGGCAGATCAGGCGCTACTCCAGGGAGCTGGGCTCCTGGAAGAAGCGGCGGAACGCGCTGCCCAACATCATGATCAGCACTCCTCACACCAGGCCCTGAGTCCTGCACGGGCAGGCTTGGCTTGACCAGTGCCGCATGCAAAGACCATCAAGAGCCCCACTGGCTTGAACTTGCTCCATGGACAACACAGGGAGGAGCCTGGTCCCCAAAGACTCTTACTAGCACTGGAAGCAAACACTACAGCCTGGTGCTGAACTCCAACCTCTGGACTCACAATAGTTCGTGGCTCATGTACATACAGAGATGGGCTCCACTTGAGGACATCACCGAAGGATAATAATTTAACTTGTTAATGTTGCACTGCAGGAGAATGATGTATGATGCTTGCCATTGCATGGATCGTGTTGAAAGCCAGTCTTGACAATGAGAGAGGTTTCCACTATTGACTGTATTTCATCAGCATTAGGTAAAGTCTGGGTATTCAGCAAAATTAGGTGCAGTATTATGCAACAGAGATGAAAGCTGGAAAAAATTGTTTTCCACCACAACTCCTAAGGACTGTGTTTCATTATTCACCTCCGTATATTCAGTCAAAACACTTGTTTAAAAAGAAAGGCCTTTCATCTTTAATCCAAATCAAGTAGGTATCAATTTGCTCAGATTCAGCTGCATGCACACAGAAAAAAAAAAAAAAAAAGAAAAAGAAAAAAAAAGAGCAAACACATAAACCCCACATATGTGTAGAACCTGTGGAAGAGCAGCACACTCCCAGTGAGAGTCTGTTATTTAACTGACTTAGGGTCTGGAACATAATGCTGCATCTGAAATATCTCAGAAGTATATGTAAATACAGCTCTACTACCACTGATAGTGAATTTAAGAGTTTGCAATTATTTAAATTATGTAATCTAGTGTATTTCAAAATTTAATTGAAAGGAACAATTTACATTGTACTGTAGAGTAACATAAAATGTTTTAATAATTATGTTTCAATTACTTTAGGTGGATATTTTTTAATATTTGTATTATGGAGTATGTGTTTCACTTCATATGGGTGGCATTCAGATGAGCAATGTGCCTACATCTGCTCTGAGGATCCCCTGAACAGAATTTGGGGCTATTCCAAATGAGACTGGGTGAATGGTACAAACCTGCTACTCAAATTCTCACTAGACAATAACAGATTGGCACAAACCCTTTTGCTCTAGAGCCAAAACTGAGGCCACAAATAACTGCCCCATAAGGTCCAGCCTCTCTCAGTTGCTCAGCAGGGAAATGACTCGAAGCTGAACAATGGTAAAAAAGCAAACGGTTTAACCTTTTCAGCCTGACGTTAACACTGACCGCTGCTTTGCAAAATGTCACGCTGTGACTTACACAGCAAAGGCCAGATTTCAGCCTGGAAGCTAAACTAAAGGAGCCTAAATTTTGGTCCATGGATCTGGGAGGACAGCCTGTAAATGTTCTTTTAGGCCCACAGGGTAAAGGCAAAGCCAATCAGTACTAATTCATTACCAGCAAAATATTTTTGTTACAGGCATTTATTTCACAAGAGAATTCACACAAGCACATTTATGTATTTCTCCAGAGATCAACCAGTATCAAAGGTCACCAATGAAGGCAGACAGAAGACATCTTCACAAAGGTAGCCCTAGTCTTGTAAAGTCACCACTGACCCAGCATCTGAGCAAGCCTCAAACTGTTGCCCAGTGCTTTGTCCTCTGGCCACAGCTGCCAGGGCTTGTTGCACTGCTCCAGGCACTGCGGCAGACACCCCTGATATGTGCCTACTGGCTGTATCTTCTCTTGTTCTGCACCATCCAGCATTTTAGTGCTGCATCTTGTCCTTGAGGAAATGGGAAGATTTGCATCATCTGGAGGGTACCCAAGACATGAGCGTGGCTGCACACAGCTGAGCTCTGTAGCAAGCAATAGCTGTCAAAGTGATTGCCAGGGCAGCAGCCTGGCTCCCTCAGGTGAGCTGGAATTCCCTCCAGCTCTTTCTAATCACTAGACAATAAACTGTTCCCCCAAAATATGCACTGAGCAGCCAGTGAAGAGCATGAGGCATTGCTTTTACTTTGCCATTTGTTTTTCACAGAGATAGATGCCTGAGCAGAGCAGCTGCTAGAGGAAGATTTATGCTGTTGTGACAGATCTCATTTAGGAGCCTTCAGGCCCTATTCACCTCACATGCAAAAAGCAACAGCTTGTAGCACTTTTGTCTTTCCCAAGACCACAATGGCACAGCCACCTTCTCTTCATTTCTCTGGGGTAACAACCCAATTTATCCAAACAGTGAGTGGCTTTCAGAGCCACAAAGCTGCTGCCTGCTGGAAAGTTTTCAATTACTTTCCAGCACAGTGATTTTCTCCACCTCAATTCACGCTCGAAACCACTAGTGGACCATTTGTACAGTCATATCTTTAAATCAAGATACCTTCAGCCAGCCTGGCTGTTCAAAAAGGTTAGAGAACAATAAATATGTAAAAGATCTGATATTTAGCATCAATCTTATGTTTGGCTGATTGTTCAATTTGTCAGAGTCAGGGTTTTTCTAGGTATCACAGGAAGCACCTGTCTGCCAGGCTCCTGTAATCATGGCCTATTTCCTCTGAACCAAACTCTCCCCAGAAGAAGGTCCATGAATAATCACCGGGTATTGAGTTATGAGCAGGACGTGTACTTGGTGCTGTAGCCCTGTTCTAAAGAACCTGTGGCCAAGAACAGTAAGTACAAGCCCTTTGATCTGGGACAGCTACAGAAAGCGCCAGTGGGATTGCTGAACCTGTCAGACTGGACAGAGGTTGTGCTTTCAACACACTTCCAGCTACTTTTATGTACCTGGTGTGTGCAGCTGCTCACCTGCCTGTAAATTACAGGTGTTGAAAGGGGACATGAGCAGGGAACAATCCTGTGAGTTGCCTGTGGTGTGGGGTGAGGCAGCACAGGAAGGGCAAGAGTGTCAGTACACCGACAAGGCAGTAGATTTCCATAATCCTCAGGCACCCTTCTAAACTAGATGATCCCTCTCCTGTGAAGTTCCAGGTCTTTCAGTATCACATGTGCACATCTTACTTGGCAGCCATGGAGATTAGTCGTGCTGTATTTTTCCATTTCTGATTAACAAACTGACAAAATGCTATTACAACCTCGGGTACTTGGAACAGGGTTGTCTGCAAGCCAAGAAAGCAATTATTTGTTCTAAGCTGGCCGTCCTAGGTCTCTGTAATATTTTTATGCCTTTCATTGTCATGACTGACAATACTAAGATTACTTTTCAAGACTCCTGCCCACTGAACTTATCCAAGTAATACAAGCAGACCTTTCTGGAAGTACCCCTTGTCAGGGGAAAAAAGAAAACATTGGTTGCTCCCTTGATTTACCAGAACTCTTAAATGACCTTTAAAAAGAATTTTGTATAAGCCTTACTGGTCATTTACCAGGAAAACAACAAAAGGCAGTCTTTATTTTTGGAGTCCATGTAGTTTTGTGTTCTGAAGGCAGACACACAAAACACTGGACTAAGAGCCCTCTATAAGCTCAGGTGCCAAGGAAAGAAGGAACAGCTCGTTTATGAGTCACTAGCCTGGATGGGAAAGCCTGAAGAAAACACATAGAGATGAAGAGCAAATACTTCAGAGGGCAGACACTTCTGCTTTAGTGAATAGAGATCCTCTCCTTTATGGTGTCCTCGTACTTTCTTGGTTGTCATTAAAGGAAGTGCAAATGGGGAAGGGGTGCTCCGTGTGGTCTCCACTATTTGAGCAAGAACATACCTGAGAGGGAAAACCAGCTTTGGTCTGGCAGCAAGGAGTTGTCATTGGAGACTGAGACTGACCTCAGCACACCCCAAATCCTGAAAAAAGCTCTGAGTTTCTCTCAGCTCTCCTGACTTTGCTGCATGTGAATTTATAATGTAACAGAAGTCCCAGATATATTTTTTTCCCACGGCAGATTCTGGTGAATCTTGCACTGTCTTGCTTGTCCCTGATGTGTTCAAAGGGAAAAAAGTTTAAATCTTCTAGCACCATATCAAAGATCCCTTCAGTGCTCATGGATGAGGCAGCTGTAGTAATTCTCATTTTGTGATGTCTCCTCTTATATGTGTGCTGGGGAACTGGGTAAGATTTAGCTGGAACTAGGCTAACATTCTCTGACTTGAAACTGGAAAAACCTGGAACTGAAAGCAACAGAGGAAACTGTCCTCCCAGAGATCAGATAAATATTCAAAGCGCTCTCTGTCATCGAGTGACCTGTCACTACAGTGGAGTATGAAGGAGCAAAATGTCTTACTGATCAGGCAGATGAAGGAACTGCCTTATTTCTCACATACTGTTGCAGAGGAGCAGTCTCACCAGATACAGGTACAAGCAATTAAGAAAAAAGGAAGTTTTTACAGTAACACTGTACTGCCAAAAAACTCCAGGCAAGCCCTAAGGGCACTCATTAGAAAAGAATACACCTCCACAGGGAAGCTGAAGGTGATCCCCTAAGGGAAACCTTTCTACAACATGATGGAAAGGTTGAGTGATAGGAACAGAGTTCCTGTTCTTCAGCAGAGATGGAACAACACTTTGGGGCAATCAGGACACAGGCAGAGCATCCTCTAGCACTGGTCTGTGCCCAGGCTTGACTGGGAGCAGTTACACAGCTGGGAAGAGTTGAAAAGATGGCATTAGGCTCCAGATCCATTAGCAAGGATTAACATAATAATTTCCAACTTTCCAGCTCAAATACTGCCCCAGTGTGATCTCCACCAGTGCAGCCTTTGCATCCCTGAGAAATGATCTCAGCTGCAATTGAGAAGACCCAGCCTGCAAACAGCCCTCTCAGGGAAGGTTCTCTGCATGGAATCAGGCAAAGGATTTGTTTGCAGTGGGGGCCCAGCTGGCTTGAACCCTTCCCTCCTAGGACAGGAACTTCCCTTGCAGTGCCAAAGTCGCATCCCTGGGAAGACTTCCAGGGGAGCAGGGCACCTTGCAGAGCTCAGGCTCTTACACTTTCCCCAGGATAGGTGTTTGTACACCCAGAGGGTGAATGTGCAGGTGAACGAGCACTCAGACAAGGAGTGTATTCCTCCTCTCAAGAAAGGGCTGTTTTTCAAACAGCCATGTTCTCCTTGGGCAGGGCAAGCCCCCCAGTGCTGACCAACCAATTAAAACCAGAAGTGCCAGTTTGAAGTGACAATAAGCAGGCAATGAAGCCTGCAAGGAGATACCCATCTTACCTAACTCATGCCTAACCTACAACACACAGACAGGAGATACAAAACAGATCAGAGTCTTCCTTTTGAAATCCACTCATTTCACAGCACTCCATGAATTCAGCAGGGAGGAGACTCTGAATAACCACTACACTCCTTTAGTAGAGCTGCACCCATGCATCCAGTGCAGCTCTCTTTAGTAGAGCTGCATCCTGCGACAGTAGTTGAACTAGAGAAGATGGACTGTGGATGGGTGATGGGTCAGGATCCACACACAGACCCCCAGCATGATCCACATTCACTTTCTGCTCCCCTTAATTGCCTTGGTGTGTAATGACCTTGCTGGCTGAAAAACCTGGGTGAGGCTCCGTAGCTCACTCACTTTGCAGTGAAATGAAGGCAAATTATTTGTTCAGAGAGAAAATCCTTGGCAATCCTCTCAAAACGGGAAGCAGTTAAATTATGGCAAGAAAAATCAAACCATTTACCACACAGTGTTACAGCTCAGAGAATACTGAAAGCTGGCACCACAGGGAGAGGAAGAAGCCTCCTTCCACTGGCACAGCATGGAGGGGGGACTGTGTGATGCACCACGTCAGGAGCAAACACTGCTCAAAAATAAAGATTGTTTCAGCTAAATCAGCTCCTTGATCCAGCTCACTGCACAAGGATGTTTGCTGGCACCAGGAAAGGGCAGCCTGGAGGTGATAACGTGTCCTTTCACAAGTGCCAGTTTAAAGAGGTGGCTGGGCTGGCTGCAGTTAATCAATTCCAGCAGGCAGAGCCCAGTTCAAGAGCCAGCCCCAAGGTCTATTGTGCATCCTGCTCACCCTCCCTTCCTGAACTGTTTCAGGTCAGCACTTTCATTGATCTGCTGATCTGCTGGGCTTCAACAGGCAGGGCTATAAATAAAGAGCCATTAATCAACTATTTAAGTACCCTTTTTACTGAAATAAAGAAAACACACAGAAATGACATCAAGATGTGAAAAATCCAAACAAACAAGTTAGTGAATATAAAGACGATCCAAGAGAGCATGCCACGAACACACTTGAGGCTGAAGTGGCTCAGGGAACAGCTGTGCTGGGTGTTGAGTCAGACTCTCCAGTGCTCCTGTGCTGACTCACTCCCCTCCCACATCCCCTGCCAGCACACGCTGCACAGTCCAAACAGTACCAACTGTTTAGAGTTCAAGTGCATCTGATTCACCATGAGCCATCAAGCTCCTGCAGTCCATTGCCATTCCCTGCTCCCCTTTCCCTACTCAAGTCCTTCTGGGTTTTCCCTTCTTCCCTCTACTCCCAGCTCTGGGACAGGAACATAACTTACCAATTAGGATCAGAGAAATGTGCAGATTCCTTGTAAAGGTCACAAGGTCCTACAGGCTACTGCAGTGCAGAGGAAGCTGCAAAAGCATCCCCATCTTCCCCCGCTGCTGCCTAGGGAGAAAGTTAGTGGTTTTCTTTTCCCTTCTCCAGACCCACACTAGGAATGAGCTGTGTAGCCTGGCTCTTGCAAACAGTGCTTTTCCAGAGGATGATGCTAGGCTCTCCCAAGACTTAGAACAGGAAAGAACAAGCTGTTTGCTAAACACCCTCCAAGAACACAACACTGAGTGTCTCTTTCTTGGGCACTTGCTCTTCACAGAGCCTTAGACAGAAGGATCCCACACCTTGCACCTCTGTAAGCCCTAAGTAAGAACCTTGCTATTCCAGTTGTCCCTCCCATGGTACCTGCACCTGTGGCACAGCATTGCTTCATCTCCACCAGCTCTCAGAACCCACCAGCAAGAGCTGGCAGATGTGGGATCTAGTGAACAGCTGCATTAGGCACACAGGATCCCATGTCAGGAAGCAGACCTGCTGCCTGACCAAATGCAACTGGAGCACCTGGGATGCAAGTCAGCGCAAAGCCTTAACCAGCAGCTGCCCTGACACGTGGCCTCACGTCCCAGTCCCACATGCTAGGAGTCCTCTAACCGAAGATACACCAAACTGATGCTCAGGTAACCCTTCTCTATTCTCCTGCTCCCACAAATTTCCTGTGTGACCTTGAAGTTACACAGCTGTGACTGCACAGCCTTAGGGTGTTGGTTCACCCCCCATCTCTGGTTTGGGCAGTAAAACTGGCTTAAGCTCCTTCCTTCCTCCCACTGCCACAGCATTGAGAAATGAGCAAACACTGGCACAGGGCAAGAACAAAGAAATACTTTGAAAGCTATTACATTGCCACAGGGCTCAGGAAATTACACCCTCATTTTCTTCAGTTGTGAAAGGGGGATGTGTTAAGAGACATAAGGTACAAAGGATGAGGACCAACATGAAAGATTATGAGATGCTTTTAAAATAGTCTTGCCAACTCTTGGATTGTTAAGGATAAACGCCATAGCTCTCCTGTTTTACTTGGTGAAATTGCTCAAAGTTAAAAAAATATTTAAAAAAAAGCCTATGAAATCTGTTTGCAGCTTGACTTTGAACTTGGTAGTGTTTAGAAACGTGCCACTGAACAACTACAGCCAAGGGGAGGAACTCCATTATTGTCCAAGGACAGCTGAAGGATGAACTGAAATGCTGGTATTCCAGAACAGATTCCCAGCAAGGGAAGCAAGTAACAGCAGATGATCAGACAACAGGCAGAGGTACCAAGTGGCCATAATCAAAGAACAGCTTTTATTGGCCAAAATAACCAAGAAACCATTTTCTTCCAATAAACAAAACAACTCCCTAACTCAGTGGTAAATCTTCTCTAAGAAACCGAAATGAACAAACCCCGTATAAACTTGACTTCCTATTCACCCTCTGAAGTATTCCTCTACCTCCTAAGTTAGCTGTTCTCCTTAACCCTCCTGCACCACCAGAAGTAGGAGAATGGCAAAACTCAAAGTCATTTAGGAGAAGAGAATGAACACATGGGCAGGCATGAGTCTGTCCACTTACACACGTAAAAGAGGCTGTAGGTGTTTGCAAACATCTTACATATTTACCTGAAAGCAGTAACTTCCCTGTTTCTGGAGATATAAACATTTTACTACACCAACTATAGTTTTGTGGTGTTTTTTTGTTTTTAATCCCATGATACAGGTACAGTTGTGGCCTGTACAGGTTGTTACAACTCAGACACCACCTGCAGTTTTTCAGTTTACACTTCTCTATTCAGAAAACTTGGAAGTTAAAAAAACATAAAAATTGGCTACACTGAGTTCTCAAGGCAAATCATCATTTAAAACTCTGCATTTACTCATGCCAGTAAAACAAATACCAGACAGAGAAAGCAGGTGCCTAAGCAGACCTTGCTCTTCCTGGTAACTGAAATCTTGGTGGAAAAAAAAAATAGAGAGAGGGGAAAAGAGATATGCTGGGGTGCAAGACACCAGTTCCAATAGAGGAATTCTCAGGAGTATTTTCACTAATTTCTCAATTACAGGGGGTACATTAACAGAAACCATTCAAAAAGAGATCTGGTTCATAAACAGTTATGCAAATTTGTTCAACTTACATAGATGAAAATTTAAGAAAAAAAAAGGAAAAAAATGTATCTTAAAAAAAAGGTCAGTATTTACACACTGTGTTTCTTAGAAGATCCCACGTGTCTGTACTGAGCTGCGTGCTGTACACACACCTCTGAGGGTGTGTGAGCAGAGACAGCCACAGCACTTCCCTGACAGCAGGGAAGCAACACTACACAACTAATGGGAATCTCAGCTCATGGGAATTACTGACTACTATTGCTGCTGTGCAGAGAACGGCACCATGTGTTTGACAGAGGAATTCCACCGGAAACAGTCTCCTGTCCTAATCTAGACATGATTTTACAAAACATCTAACACCTGTACTACACCTTTTGTAAGAAAATAGAGAGCAGCGTTGAGCTGCAGTTCTTCTAAACTACTGTCGGAAGGCTTCTCTAGGTACTTCCTAAATTGGCAACCATCTGAGGTAATCGATGATGCTGTTCCAATGAGCATCCTTCACTTCTCCCCTCCTGCACCAACTGTTGCCTCCTTATTGAGTCCTCTGATCGACAAGTCGTAAACCACTTCCTCAATTTTCTTGACGTCGTATTTCAGGCCATCGTAGCGTTTCCTCAGGGAGTCGTTCTTCAGGTTGAGGAGGCGGAAGCCAGAATCCAGCTCGTTGATAAAGGTTGAGATGCGGAGAGGGCGAGAATAGTCCCCAGCTGTGACACTGTTCACTGCCAGCCTGGCCTGCGAGAGGAGACACCGAAGAGCACAGCACCCACATCACATCACAGTCCCCATCAGCGACTGTACCAAAGGAAGCACTTGTGTTCCTGGCTGATTATTTGTACTTAGGTCTACCTTTTTGTTGAGCATAGTTCTGGATTTTCAATCAAATGACTAGTTTAAATCTTAAAAGTATCAGTGAAGAACATGCAGAGAAGCATCTTGCTACAAGTTCAGATCAAGGTGTTGTGTATCATAACTGCCAGGAACAACTCAGGAAAGCTAAAGAACACATTACTTCAGTTTTCAAGGTCAGTTTCAAACCAAATACATGCATGCATATCTTTCTTACCAGCTCACTGGCCAGAGTTAATACACCAGAAAGATAATCTTCAACATCCAGGTGAAAGCCCCGTTCTCGATCAGCTTCAACTGAGAAAAAACCAGAGCAGTGATAAGGTGGTGCTGAGCATGAGCAAACCCAGCCACCTTAAATTGCATTTGTTTAGTGGTGCTAATTTGAAATATCAAATTTATGAAATACTATTACAAAATAAAAGTCAGCCTTTTCCTGTATGTGATTTAATTACAGCCTCTCTGTTCTTGATTCAGCATCTTGTACATCCTCAACTGTACATCCAACAGAGTAACTGGATTTACATCTACATACAGGATGTATTTTCCTTACTTTTTTCAAATCTTTTGCTCTGTGAAGATAGAATTCTTTCATGGCAAGAATTTCATCTGTTTTACACACTTTTTAAATACCAAAAGCAAGAAGTTATAAAAACAAGCTCTCACCTTTGTGTTATGCTTTTGGTGCATTTGCACACTTTGATTGAATGACCTTCATTGATGAAGAACTTAATAATGAATAAATACTTTTGTTAACATTAGGTTTGCCAATTTCCGTCTTCTGAGAATCTGCTCTTTGTATAATGAAATCAAATACCAGATAAACTCTGGAATTGATTTCTCAGGAAGAAATGAAGTTCTGCCTTTTCCCTGTACCTCTGAAAGCTACAATGTCTAAGGTCACAAGCTTTTTCTCTTTGGTTACAACCTTAACTTACTCCCAAGTATTTCTGCAACAGCTTCTCGGGTCACTAATGTTTCTGACTCCAAGTAGACTACGAATGCTGCCAGGAACACCAGCCGCTGCAGCACAAACCTCCAGTGCTCATGAAACCTGCAGAAGAAACACCAGGTCAAGGTATAAATAATTAATGTTTATTACTGGAGCGTTAGGCAACAAGCAGACATTATGTGTGTGCTGTGTTTTCTGCCTTAACACACGCACTTTGCAGTATTTTTGGTTTATCAAAATGACACCAGCTAAAAGACATCTCCTTGGTACTCCAGAACTCCACGCCCAGCTTACCACACCAGACACTGACATTTGCTCGCCCCTCTCACACACCTCCACAGCTCCCACACTTTTCCAGGCTGTGTTGCCCACAGACAGCCAGAGCTTTCCCTTAGCAGATCTGAGCTGACAAGTTTCTTGTTCTTTGAAATGTTCTTGCCAGGCACTGTCCCCTTCTGGCAGCAACAGAACACAAAGGTGACAACTTCATTTAGTGTCTGCAGAACCAAACAGCCATTTCATGACAGATTTAGAGGTCTGCTTCCAGGAACGCCCCAAACTGAACAACTTAACTGAAATTAATGGAGCAGCAAATGCCCTGCCCCCAGATACAAGGGCAGCTCCAGCAGAACACCAACTTCTTAAGCTTCCCTTTTTCTAAGAAAATTTCCAGAAAAATAATTCAATACTTAGTATTTTTGGTGAAAAGTTACAGTGTTTGAGCAAAAGCATTTTTAATCTATGCTGATAAAAATCTCACACTTGGCTAACACAATTTACTTTTCAAAGAGAAAGAAGCATTCAACCCATCAACCTTTACATCATTATTCCAAAGCAATGATGCCCAAGCAATTCCCATATATATCTGTGTCTGGCTGTGTGACTCTGCACACCTGTAATACTGATCAGCAGGAAACTTGGTCTTCAGAGACTCCATCTGTGTCCTCACTGTACCAAAGTGCTCACGAGCCTTCTGACACTTCTTTGGAACTGAAAAAGAAACAGCACAGCATTCAGGGAATGAATACACTCAGGAAATGTATATTTGATAGGCAGCAGAGGTTTGTAAACAAAGTTTCCCAGTGTAGACACTGCTATTTACACTTCTTTCTTGTTCAAGAAAGGCTACTGACACTTGGAATCAATCTGAGAAATATTCCTGGTGACACCATGAGCCATAGAGGTAAAGCAGAAAGACTCTGGAATTCAGGCTGTCTGATCTGCTCTGGGCCTTGTTTTGAACTTGAGCCAAGATGTCCCAGCAACAGCCAGATCCCAAGCAATGGAACAGCACTGCACACAGCAGCTGGCCCCAAAGGAAGCACACACCAAGCACTGCTGCCAGACAACTCTCACAGTCAAAGGAAAAGCAACTTTTCTTTCTCTATATTAAAAATTTATCCTATTTTTTTTCTAATCCATCAGAATTTGGTTACGTGAGGTGCAACATCCCTTCAGAAAACTGCATTTCCTGCTTTTTACGATGTATTTGCAGAGCCTGGGTTCCAGCCTGCCCAGTGTGTGTTACAGCTCTGCAGAGAAATGATCTCTTGTTCCTGCAGCAGCCACTGCCACCTCCCGTTCGCGGACAGAGTTACAGCCCCGCTGCACCTGCAGTGCCAGCGGCCGACCAAAGGGCTCAAGCCACAGCTTCCCTGCAGCCCTCTCCCACAGCCTGGTCACAGCCCAAGGAAGGATAAAGATCAACCTGACAGGCCCTCCTGCATCTTCATGTACAGAAGCCAGGATTATTCACAGAAGCTAAATCTGAAAGCTGAGATGGTTTTTACCAAACAACACCCACTAGGAGTCACTCAAGTGTGATTATAAAACTTCTGTTAATAACGCATAATTTCTGTTTAAAAAAATAAAAGAGAGGGAGAATGACATGGAAAAAATGAAAGCTTCAGGAAGCAGAATGTGAGAGTGCTCCATGTGGCAGCCAGGATGAAGGAGCTGTGTGAAGCTGTTGAGAGCTATAGGGTTGCCTCAGTCATGTGAGCATCACGTGGCTGGGGGAACAGAGTAAGGAACACATTCACGTTTTGATTCTGCCAGAGGCACTTGTGACAAAAAGAAACAATCCTTACTGTAAAGGCTCAAACAATGCCCAGTGACACACACACACAACCCCCAAATTCAAACTACCCTCGCACATCCCCAGGTGCCACCTCTGATGTTCTGCAGTCACAAGAGCAAAGACCCAGTTGGCTCTCAGGCCGCAGAGGCCCTGCCTGTCACCCTGACTGCTCTCAGGCAACAGCAGGATGCAGCACACGCTGCCCTGCCCGGCTTTCTGAGCAGTCCTCCTGCTCCATTTGGGACAAGCAGCCAGGGAAGCCTCTGCAAGATGACATTTTAAAAGCCACTGGCTAGCACAGGAAGCTGTCCTACATCAAACTCCCAATTATCCCGTGGTTTGACTAACAGCTGAAATTGATGACAAATTCACAGGTCTATCACAAGTTAACTCTTAACCTATTAAGCATGAAATCTTTTTTTTTTTTTGCATGAATTATGAGGCTTTGGGTTTTTTGTCTGATTGGTTTTTTTGGTTTGATTTTTTTTGTTTTACATTTTCTTAGTTGGTTTTGTTCTTTTTTTCTTTAACTATTCCAGATTTCTTCTCAGACTCCTCAAGTTCCAGGACAAGCTCTCTCCAGGAATTAGAAATCAAGTGAAAATACACTGAGCTGAACATGGGCCTCTACAACTACATGCTTGAAAACGACTCTGAAGTTGTTACCCACACAATGACCATGGATTTTCCCAGGTTAGAGAATTGAGCTTGTGCAAATAACCACTCAGCAGCTCTGACTGCCAGCATTGCTGGGTCTCCCAGCAGATGGAACTTGCACTTGCCTGCACAGCTCAAACCTGTGGTGCTGCTCACTGCTGAACACAAACTCTCTCCGAGGCCAGAAGCAGCCCAGGCCTCCAGCTCCAGCCCCAGTGTGCTGGGGAACCTCATCAGGCTGAAAACAACCAGTCAGCTCTGCAAGGGAGTAAAACAGCACCTGGGGAGGGTGGCTTGAACAAATTCCTCTCAAGAGTTTCCAGCAAAGTCAGAATGTTTGTTTCTTCTCACAAGATATTAATTGACTGGAAAAAGCCCAACTCTTAATGGACATATTTAAGTTTATTCCAGTAGTTTTACCAGTAAGCTGAGAAATGAGGGGGCAGAAAGAGCAGATCTGACACCTGGGCCTGCAGAGCTGCTCTTGTGGCCTGGAGGAAATGGGCTGGCCCAGAAACATTCTGTCCAACACCTGGGAAGTCTGGAACCAGGCTGATGACAACCCAAACCTCCAAAGCTGCAGAACAATTCCTGCCATCACTCAAGCAGACATCAAGAGCAGGTCCTGCTGTTTCAGCCCTTGCAAATTCTTTCTACATTTTGCTGCATTAAGCAGGTTTTATATACAGAGAGAATCTGTTTTGTACAAACCAGATTGAAGTGCGTTCTCCCCATCCCAGTCCATCCTGAATACCCCCTCAGTGCTCAGGACCACAGCTTTTTGGGGTGTGGGGTGAAGAGATGAGACGGGGACATTGATCAAAGGCCCAACAAGTGATGATAACACAACCTATGAGCAAGTCACTTACAGGGAAACCTAAGAGCCAACTCAGCAGCCCAGTACGTGACACCTGGAAAAGAACATGCTGCTCTGCACCGAGACAGAAAAGCACCGCACTGGGGAGGGGAGAAAGGGACAGAACGATGTCCATAATGCTGAACGGCAGCTTTACTACTTGTCTGGCTTGAAATCTCCCACTGCGCTCTCCTCTTCCCAGCAGCCTCCGGGAATCCCACGCTGAAGGCCCCGGGAGAGACTGGAACCTGGAAAAGGGGCCCCGGGACAGGGCACCTGCGTGCTCCGAGGGGCACTCCCGCCCCCCGGCTGTTCTCCGCTGCCGTTCTCCGCGGAACTCACTGTGCTGGAAGCCGGGCCCCTGGTGCACGCCCTGCAGCAGCGTCAGGATCTCCCGCGCCGTCTGCTCCAGCGCCTGCACCACCTTCCGGATCTCCTGCGGGCACAGCGCGCCGTCAGCCGAGGCACCGCCCCGCCCCGTTCCCACCCGTGCCGTGCCGTGCCCGTGCCGCCCGCCCCGGCACCTCTCGGATGTCCTGGTCCTGGCCGAGCGCTCCCTGCAGCGCCGCGAACATCTCGCTCACCGACATGGTGCCGCCGCTTCCCGCCCACGGGGCCTTCCGCGCCGCGGGCGCGCGCCTGCCCCTCGCACCGCCTGCCCGCGCCGCGCCGGGCTGCCCCGCGCACCGCCTGAGCGGCCGGAGCAGCCAGGAATGGACGGAGGGGCGGCTGGGAGGGTGCCCAGAGAGTGCTGATCGCCCCGGGGGGGGGCAGCCGGTCTCTCCCAGGGCGGGAGTTTGTCGCCCCGGCCGTGTCCGTGTCCCAGGCCGCCCTGCCGGTGCGGTGGGGCCGGGCCCGGTGGGGCCGCGCGGGGGCCCGTCCGCCCCGTTGCTGGGAGACGGCGTCTGGCCGCGCGGCGCCGGCGCGAGGGCAGTGACGCTCTTCCGGCGGTCGGGGGAGGCAGCATGGCGGAGGGGGAGGCCGTGGCGGCGGAGGTGCCCGCGTCTGCCCCGGCTGTGAGGGCGGCGCCGCTTCTGGCGCTGGAGCCGCGGCTGCAGCGCCAGTTCCAGCAGAAGGTGCAGCGGACCCGCACCAAGCGGACTGCCAAGGTGAGCGGGGCGGCCCGGCGGGGCGGGGGCGGCCCGGCGAGTCCCGGCCCGGGCTGACGCGGTCTCTGTGCCCGCAGGAGGAGCTGACGCCGGGCGTGGTGTTCGTGGGGCATCTCCCGCGGGGCCTCTGCGAGCCGCAGCTCCGCGAGTACTTCGGGCAGTTCGGGACGGTGACGCGGCTGCGGCTCTCCAGGAGTAAGAAGGTGAGGAGCGGCCCCGGCCGCTGCGGCCCGTGCAGTGCCGTGATGTGGCGGAGCGCTCGCAGCCGGTGCCCGAGGCCGGGCCGGGCAGTCTCCGTGACCTCTGGGGCTCCCCCCCTGCCCAGCAAGGGCCCTGGGAACGCGCCGAGGCCGCAGCGCCCTGAGGCCCTCGGGAGCCGCACGTGGGAGCGGCGGGGCCGGGGGCTGTCCCCGACTGCGCGGCGGCGGCTGGGCCGCGGCTCTTGTGGTCCTTTTTTCCGTGAGTAAAGTCACTCCAGTGGGGAGTGCTGGAGCGCACCAGTTCAAGGTACAACTGAAGTGCCACGATTCTGTTGTAACATACTTGTGTTCGATATATCTAATTTCTTCTGGGTTTGCTGTCAGCGTGGAACAGTGGAACAGCAGCAATGCAGGGCAGCTTTGGTTTTTTTTTAGCAAGTAGATACCTGTGAGCACTGTGTTTTGTGTGCAAATATGTAAATACATATATGTAAATACATATATACAAATAATGTCATACCAATTTAGGACTAAATCTGGTGCTTTTCACAATTTCAGTCATCTTTGTGAAATTACTTGTGGTTATCTGAGGACAGCCTATGACTTTGGAAGAATAAAATTATTTTAATAGAGCCCTTCAGGTAGCAAAGCATTGTTTGATGTTTCTCTCTTGTCACTTACAGACTGGAGCTAGCAAAGGCTATGCATTTATGGAGTTTGAGTCTGATGATGTGGCCAAGATTGTTGCAGACACAATGAATAACTACCTGTTTTCTGAGAGACTGCTGAAGTGTAAGTATAAGCTGCAGTTTAAGTCCTCTAGCATGCAAAGGAAACTTGGGAGTTATTTCAGTTACATTTTTTGACTGAGCATAGAATCTTAGGGTTTTTAAAAAGAAGTTTTGTCCCAGAAGTATTTTCTGTGGGGGTGAGTTTTTCATCATGTGTAAAGAACATGCTCAGCAGGCTTTTGGTCACTGGTGCTGGTTTTTTCTCTAGGCTGACGTTGCTCTTAGTGACTGTGTAACATGAAATCTCAGGACAAAGTTGGGTTTGCTGTAGAGATAGCTTCTTTCATGTGGAAACTCCTTGGCATTTGTAACTGCTGCAGTTGTTGTCTGTAGGGTTTGACAAAAGGGGGTTTTGAGTAAAAGATTGTTGAAATCACTGAGTTTCTCAGTCATGGTAACAGTAGAACTTGCTTTGTAAAGGATTATGAGTTGACCTGTTATTATAAAACAATTTTTTCTGATCTTTCTGGGTGAAACTGTTAAAGTGTTTTATCCATCCATCCATCCATCCATCCATCCATCCATCCATCCATCCATCCATCCATCCATTTCTCTTCCTGGCTGAGGATGCAGTGACCTTTTCTGTGCTCCTGACTCGCTGCACCAGCACGGTGTTGTAGCTGTGAGCTGTGTTGTGCGAGTGCCCTTGGCAGGAAGGGGAGTTCTGCTGTAACCCCGTGTCCTGTGTTTGGTACAGGTCAGTTCATGCCTCCTGAAAAGGTCCATGAAAACCTCTTCAAAGACTGTGACAAGATCTTTCGGAAGCCTTCTCAGCCGGCCGTCCGGCGCTACAACAGGATCCGCTCCCTGGTGGAGAAGGCCAGGATGACCAAGCGCCTGCTGCGGAAGGAGAGGCTGTTACGGAAGAAGCTGGCTGAAAAGGGGCTCGAGTATGACTTCCCAGGATTTGTAAGTTTGGCATTGTTTCAGTGAGTGTGTTAAACAAGATGTGTTTCTAGAGTTGTGCTGAATACATGGAAACCATGTGTTTTGTGTGGAACTGGCAAAAGTCCTGGAGCCCCAGGGAGGCTCACTTGTGTTAGGAGCTGTATAGAAGCTCCAGGAATTTAGTGTGGCCCTGTTGCTGGGCTGCACTCCATGTGCCTGTGTGTTCACTTGTAGAGAAATAATAGGTAGCAGTAAAGGGCCGATGCTCCTTTTCTTCTGTTGGTACAAGCAGTTGGATATTCTGTGGTTTAATACTGGAGTGCAGATCACCAAAGAGCAGAGGGGCTTTGCCTGAGCCCTGTGGGAGGCTTTGGCAGAGTGGGGGTTTGAAGGCAGGTCCCAAGACCAGAACTTTCATCCACAGCCCTTGCATGTTCCTCCTCTGCTGAGTGCTTGGGTCAAGTACTTGAGTTGTGAGCAGTTAATGCTGTTTAACATGGAATGTTTTAAAAATGCAGACTTGTGTTGCTTTCGGTGTTTTTGTTCAAACCCAATCGCCTCTGTGTCAGTCAGTTTATTACTTTAAACCTATTTGCTGTAGCAAATACTTTGTAGTTATGAAACAAATCTGTGAACTCTTAAGTGACTGCATCTTCACATAAGTGTGTAGTGATCCATCTGATCTGTCTTGCTTCCTAGGCTGCACAGCCGCTTTCCAAAAAGAGAAAAAAAGTTAAAACATCCAAGAAATCAAAACTGAACATTTCTTTGAGCAGTCAGGTAAGACGGACCAGTCCTAGTGGTGTCCAGTACCATCACACTGGGGCGGATGTTTGAAGTCTTCAGTTGTCACCTTAATGCTGATTTCAACACACAAAAACCTTAACATTGTTTGCTTGAGAGATGTTTGTGCCAGAAGCAGCTCCTTTGAGATGTATTTACACTCTTGAACGGGGGAGGGTGATAGAATCCTCGTGGTTCCTTCTCCTGTGAAAGTATTCAGCAGCAAAGGCTTCTGCTCAGCATGCTGTAACCAGCAGTGCCTGTCCCTCGGTGTGTCTGCTGTCAGCCTCTGCTGCTCAGCACTCCCTTGAGGCTGCAGTAGTGCAGAGTGCTGGGGCCAGGCACCTGTACACCCCCTGCACCTGTGCTTCACCCTGGGGTGACCTGATCTCCTTGATGGAGTCCTTCTGTTGGACTGTGTTTCAATGCCAGCCTGTTTTGATAAAAAGGGAGTTGAATTGTTAATACAGTCTAGTGCTGTCTTTCTTCATTTCTGTACTGTATTGTCCCTCCTACCCCATGCTCTCCAGGCACAGCATTTGTTTTGGAAACAAATGCCAGGTAAAAGTAGCAGTAGGATGAAAGGGAAGTTCAGGTCATCAGGACTGAGATTTGGGATATTGGCAGTCTAAAAAGTCTGTAAGGCATTAACATTTCTGTTCTGTTTCATCATTGTTGTGAGTTGGGGGGGTGAGTGTTTGGGGATTTTTATTATTACTGGGTTTACTTGTGATAGTTGGGGCATGGCTGGTTGTGAGGAAGACAAGATAACTAATACATTTTGTCAACTGAGTTCTGGGCTTACTGATGTAATGAAGCTGGGATGTTTCAGCTCTGTGGTAAAATTGAATGTGGCATTTCTGTATGCCAGTCTCAAAAACACTCCCTCACCCCCTGCCCTGTTGCCCTGATTATATTCCACTTGACTTTTGTGATGCTTTGAGTCAGGAAATACAAAGTTTAAAAAGCAAATATGCATAACAACACATTAAAAATGTGAATGAATTTCCATTTGCCTTTCACATAACACTTCTTTGAAGGTGATGCTTCTGTCCAAAAAAATAATGTCTACAAAAGTAGCTAGTTATAAAATGTAAACAATTTTCTGAAGGAGAGCTGGGCTGAGGTGTCTTGTGGTACCACAGGGACAGTGACAGCTTTTTCTGACAGATGGCTTTGCAGTGAATCCTGCTTTTCTGATCTCTTCAGGATCCTACTCCAGTCTGTACTCCAGCAGTGCTCGAGCGCCGGAAAGCTGCTCAGATGGATGATGACACAGAGGATGATGAAGTCACTCTCAGGCTTCCCTCTGCCAGCGTTAAGAATGCTGTGCAGAGACCAAAGAAGCAGCCAAGGCATAGGCCAAGCCTGAAGAAACAGAAACAGACTTAAAATTTTTGTTGCTGTAGCCATATTTTTCTCAACTTAAAAAACTATTGAGGTGGAGTTTCTACTGGGTCTGCTGCCCTGGCTTGGTTCATCCTGCCTAGACTGTTTCAGGTTTTCTTAGGCAACGACTCTGTTCACAAATCTTGTCCCTCTGGTTTAGCCATCAAGGGACATATGAAGATATTCTTGACTTTGTGCTCACAAGTGCCCATGCTGTGACCCAGCTATATTCAGCTTCAGAATCTTCAGTTAATTTTGTAACTCATGTCTAGTGCTCCCTGTTTGGAAAGAAAATGTGAGGCTGTCCATTCAGAGTTTGCTAATGCAAGCAACTGTATTTTAAATTTATAATTAATGACAGGTTATTAAAAAAATTACCATTTTTCAACTTTCTTTGCTCTTGGTAATGGTTCTTCTGTTTAAATGAATGTCTATGTTTTGTGAAAGTTCTCATATATTTGCACCGATTGAGGCTCCCGAGAAGATGCACCAATAATCAGAGCAGTCTGAGTTCTACTGGCAGTTCTGTTGTCCTTTGTCACTGCATTTTAGTTTCACTACTTGCATGAAACCAAGGGTATCTTTTGCTCCAGTGGGTGATAAGCACATTGAAATATTGTAATAACCAGGAGTGCAAAGGCAGTTTTTTGTCAGCAGTAGTATGAGTTCAGAGAATTGAGTGTAACTTTTTGTAATGCATTACAATTCATTCTTGTTCCAACTAGCTTGTCATTGCAGATGGCAGGTATCCAGTCCTGCTTGAACAGGCAGTTTGTGCAGTTAGAATTTGGATTTTAATGCAAGTCTGAGATCTGTAGAAATCCCACATTGGGTTCTGTGCACATACTTAGCCTTCATCTTCTGTTGTCTTAAACACTGTAGTGCTGTTGGCTGCTGGTCAGGCTTGGCAGAAGATTTTAGAGGAAAGCCCAGGTGATAATAACCACCTTGGTAGGTATGTAGCTGGCACTAATTCCTTGGCTATTTTAGTTGAAGTCCTGGCAGAGAAAAATTAATCTAAACCATTGGCCTTGCTGATTCTGATCTATCTGGCCTGATCACTGGAATAATCATGGGGTCATAATGACATTGTCTAGGTGACTCAGATTAGGTCATTCTCCTTTGTTGAGGAAGCCACTTGGACAAGTGCATCTTCATATCAAATGCTTGTCTCCTTGGGCAGGCCAGGGGAATCTCTTCACCAGCCCAGTGGTCATGGACAGCCCTTGCCTTTTAATGGAAGTGTGGCTGTGTACATCTGCAGGCTTTCTTCCCTGTGCGTTGTTTGATGAGGAACGGGCAGTGCTTGCACCCCAAACCCGTGGGAAATACACGCTCAGTTGAGGTTTGAGATACACACGACCACCACAATGGTTGGCAGAAATTGCTTATCTGTTCGTATCTGATGTGCAGCTCTGAAAAACTTCTACCTTGACATCATACAGCAGAGAGCAGTGGAAAAGAAGCAAGATGTATCTGCCGGAATAGATAACTTTCTTTTGTTCCTGACTTTGTGTTGGGTACATAAAGATGGCGTTGAGTCAGGATGAGCTAGAAATGTGGCTGCGTTTCTCCTGGTGGGAGCTGAATCTCCTGACACTGGGGGGCAGCACGACTCAGCTGTGTGGCCATGCCGCAGCACAAGGGTTCCTTCCTGGGAAACGACGTCGTGAGTTTGTAAGGAAAGCTCCAGGCAGTGAGGAGTGAGTGGCTGCACTGGTGTGACTCACGTCTCTAACATAGTTTGAGAATACATGAGAAACCTGATACTGATCTTAACGAAAATTGCCCATTTCTGTGGTTCTGCCACAAGTGCTCCTTCCTAGGCTGCCGAGTTAAATCTGCTCTTTAGAAAACTTAAGTTTATCCAGCATAACTTCTCTGGTGCAGTTCCACGTTCCTCAAAGCCTGAGTATCTCCATTCCTGTGCTTCCCATTCCAATGCCTTGGCCTGAATTTCGAACATGGAGTTGGTTTCTTCCCACTCTGCTTCTGTTGCTGTGCTCCTCTCTGTGCCCAGTGTTCTGGCCCTGCCTGTGTCCACTTGCTGCTTTCTTCCATGTTTGACTCAGTGGCTTCTCATGCTGCTTGCAGTGCCAGGGCTGTCGTGTCTGGTTGCATGAGCTCCTGCATGTCCTCTGCATGGCTTTGGCTTCTGGAGGTCTCTTGGAAAGGTTTGTGCCTTTAAGCTGAACCCCTGGCTGCTGCTGGCTCTCCAGAGTCACATAGCAGTGTGAGCCTTGATGGGAAGACGTTCAAGAAAACTGCTCACAATAAGGGTTGCTTCCTGCTGTAATTTTCCTTTCCCTTCCTTTTGTTTGTTCATCTTCCTTCAATTGAGATCAGCTTAGATGGCAACTCTGAACAGCAAGGAAGCAAAATTCTGTGTTGTTTGAGGAAAGCACAACAATACCCAGCCTACAGCAAGGAGCTCTCGGCAGAAGGGCAGCTTTTCTTGGTGATAGTTTCTGTTTTTAGGCTGCCCATGTTATTAATACACTGCTGTCCAGGGAGATGTACGTAAGCAGAAATTCAGACACCTGATACTTGCCAAACATATTTTCCGTAGCAAGTGGACAGATGTGCTGTGTCATGAGTTATGTCCCAGCCCCTGCACTGATTTTTATTTCTCATTTTTTCAGTAATTTGTTTGTTCATCTTGGACAAACACAAACCTCCTGGCCACTGATTTTAGGGCAGGCTCCAAGTTGTTTTTACTGGGATTCTGGGACTGTTGGGGCTGTGGTTTCAAGGCATGACTTGCAAGTTCTCTGCCTTTCAGTTATGAATTATTGTGGAGCTGTTTTGCTGAACACTCATGTATGTATTACTGTTTGCAAACTTGAGAAACTTAGGTGCTAGCCAAGCCTGCTAATTTACACTCATTTAGTACAAATTCTCTGTTTTGGAGGAGGGAGCAGGGTTTAAGAGTGTTCACCATTTCCTGGTACAAGAAATACTGGAAATAAAAGAAGAATGGGGGGTAGGGAGGGTGGAGGAGAAAAGTAGAATTGGCTGCAAGACAGAAGGGAGAAAGGAATGATGAAGGCAATGCTCACCTCTCAAGACGAAGATACTGGTGAATGTGGCAGGGTTAGACTGCTCAAAATTCAAGATGAAGTTTTATGTTTTCCTACTAATTTTGCATGTTGGATGTGCTGTGGGATGCCCAGGCTGCACGGAGCATAAGGAGTGTGCTGCCATCACAGTCCAAGTGCTGGTACTTGCTCATGAGCCAAGTGAAGGAGGAGAGCAGGCTGGGCAAGTGACACATGCTCTTGCCAGTACCAAGCCTGTTTGCTTGCATACCTGGCTTTGGAAATGGCTGCAGCCCTGGGGAGCAAGGTTAAAACCTGTCTGCAAATGGCTCATGGTGCAAGGGAGGACTTAGGCATGGCTCTGAAGGGTGACATGCTCTCCTCTCCAACTAACCAGTGAGGCAGAGGGGAGCTCCAGCAAATTCCCCTCTCCCAGCTTTCCCTTCAGAGTGCTGGGGAATTTGGCTCTCATTTTGCAGTGTGATGCAGCCAGCTGGGGTGGGCTGTGCTGTGTGAGGTGTTGTGCACATCCCTGCCCTGGGCAGGGTGCTGCAGGTGAAAGCTAGGTGAGCAGGTAACAGGAGTACAGTGAATGTGATCTCCATTACATGTTTTCCAGGAATATCCACAAATCCTCTTGGACCAGACTCCTTCATTGTCCAAGATGCTCTTCAAATACATCTTTTTTTTCCTGACTTTTCCATCTAACTCCCAGATTCTTGAAATGTCTAACTCTAGGCAGCAATAATCTGCACTTAGCCAGAGATGTGCTGGGGACCACCCCAGGGTGCTGCTGGAACAGTGGGGAGGACATTCTGTGTGTCAGGCTGCTGCTGGCACTGCTAATGCAGGCACATTCCTCCCTGCCCAAGGGCAGCAGCTGTCAGAGCAAGCTGGGGAAAGGGTTAACTGTGTGAGTGAGAATTCCTAAAGTGAAACGCTTTCTTCCATGCAGGGTGCAGCAAGGCCTCTCATCACTTCTGACACCCAGCATTAATTAAGCATATGACAGGAAGAGAGATCTTGGCTGTCCTGAGAGGCTTGGAGTAGTTACACACCTGTGTGTCTGTGGCCAGTAACCACAGGTTCTCCTGTGCTGGGAAAGGAAAAGCTGCAGAGAAACTCCTACATAAATATTGGCTCTGATCAGGGAAGAAAATGCTGGTTTTTGATAGTCCTCCAACGTGTTGTTGAAGAGAGGCAGAACTGTGAGGACTAACTCTGCGGGTCTTTGAGATAGCGAGGTGGAGTCTGCAGTGGCACTGGAGCCGCTTCCTTTCCCTGTCTCTCCATTTGATACTTCACGTGAAGAGTGGGGCTTGGCCTGGATTTGAAACTTGTTGTTTTAAAGAACAGGAAGGAAAGAAACAAATCTCATTTTTATGATAGTGATTTTGGAAAGGCCTGTTCTTTTCTGTGTGTTTTTCCAGTGCTGACTGAGGGGAGCCTTGGTGAGCAGGTGCAGTTGTGGAAATCGGGCTGCTTGCTCTGCAGTGAGGCATTGCTGCCAGTTTCCCACAAGGGCTTGCACAAACTCCCAGTTTGCTTGTGTATTGTTCTTCTAAAAACAAGCAGGGAAGTAGAGTTACTTCTGTCAGGCTGGCTTTGTAAGGCTGAGAGCGTTGCAGCATTTTGAGGGTGAAGGCAGGACTTGTCTCTTTGCTGTGTTTGCTCAGTTACTGTTTCTCACACAAGGCAGCTGTGCAGTGGGGAGTGAGCAGGGTCTGTGCCAGCTGTGCAGCAGCAGCAAAGCTGCTTTGTCGCCTGCACTATTTTTATTTCTGTTGATGTGAGAGCTGGAAGGGCTCTGGTGTGATTTTCTGGTGCTGGCCTGCATTTGCAGGTCTGCCTGTTAGAAGAGGGTTGGGTTAATCTGCCCAGAGGTGATGGCAGAGGGAATGTAAGACAAATCTATAAAGTTTTCCTTCAGCTATCCCACACAAAGACATGCTGTTTGTGGTTTATTAACAGGGCAGTGCTAAAAGTGTGTTCTATTGAACTGTATCCTTAAAAACAAATTCCAGGTTGGAACTGCTGGAGCTTTGTGATTGGTCTGGCAGAAGCTATGCAAGTGCAAAGGACTAGCTTCAAAGGCAGTATGGGTTCCTCTAAGGCAAATATGTCTGTTGGTGTAATGTCAGTGCAGCTCCATCAGATGAATCATAGCCTAAGTTTTTATCCTGAGAACTACTACCTCATCTTTTTTCTCCCATCAGCTCATAATTTTACAGGATTAAATCCTGCTTGTTAATATATAGTACAGAATCAACCAGTTGGTTGTTAAGACTCATTTGGAGTTAGTGATTTGGGCACTTGGGCTTGGGTGGGTGGCCAGTGTATATTTGCTGTGTTGCCATTCAATGTCAGCCCTCCCATTGCATTCTGTAAGAGCTTCCATTAATTTCAGTAGAAATCTGTATTTGGAGTGAAGGTTGACCCAATCTTTAAAAAGGATCTTAATCCACTTAGCCTCTATTGCAAAGCTCAGCATTTTTTCCTTGTCAGGAGCAGGCTGCATTCCTAACCTTGATGTGTCACTTTCCAGTTGGCTTAATTATTTGAGTAAGAATAAAAGGAAATGTTTTTCAAATATTAAAAGAACCCATGCTGGTAAGGTATGTGCACATGCAATGTGCAAGTATTAAAGAAAAAGGAGATATGAGCATAATTGTGTTTGGATGGTGGAAAAAAGATAAAATAGTATCAGCAGATGACTATAGAGAATAAGCACAGGAAGAGGTAAATCCATTTGAAACAGTGTAACTGGGAAACAATGAGGGAAGTGGAAATGGGGATGAAATGTCGTTTAATGTAAATTTAAGTGCAAGAAAAATAGGACTCTAGTTTGACCTGTAAATGTCTCTTCGCAGAGGCCTGAGGGCAGCCAGGAAAAATACAGTCTCTGATGCAAATATGATACCTGGTGCCCATGCCTTGGTAAGACTAGAGCTGATCTTCCAGGCTACTGCATTAAATCTAGCACAGCTCAGAAAGCATAGAAAACTGTTGCCAGTAGCCTGTGTTTAATTTCGGGGGGTTTCAGCTCAGGCTCTGGTCACAAAACAAAGAACGCCACAATTAACACTAATTGGTACTTTCCTTGATGTTTGGTCAGGGAGAATGAACCATTCCCTGCCTTCCTGCAGGCAGTCACTCCAGGTCAGGGGAAGAAGCCTGTGGGGATGTTGCATGGCTGACAGGACCTTCCTGCCAACGGGAAATCTCAAATCCAACCCAATTCACACTGCCTGAGGACTACCTGCTTTGTACAGGATGTTTCTCCTTGGGTGGCCAAATGTCTGCAAGGAGTGAACACACGTAGACGAGCCAGTGTGCACTCGATGGGCCTGCTCATTCCCCTCTAATCAAAACCTTCTGCTCTTGTGTTTTCTTTTCTGTTTGGTGACTGAAGCAAAGCTTCATGTGCCTTCACGTGGGAATTAAGTGGGTCAGTGGGATGCTTTGTTCGTGGCAGCTCTTACGTGGAAAATGTCCGATGCAAAACGCTGAAGCTTGGCAGGAAAATGCCAATTAAAGATAGCAGTGCGGAGGACATTGTGTGAGCTGAAAGTGCTCAAATCTGGGGCTGTGACAACTGCCATGTGCAAAGGGAAGAACAAGGAATTATTAAATTTCATGTTGGTCTGAAGTACTTGTGCTTTCCCTGTCTCAAGTGCATCATGAACAAGGAGTTTATTCCCTGTTTCCCAGGTAAGTGAGGAGTAGAAGAGGTGAGTCACACAGGGGACCTGTGCCAGAGTAGGATCAGCAGCACTCAGAAGTTGGGTACTTGGACTTCACCTCGTGTTGGCCCATGGTATTTGTGCCAGCAGCAGTCCAGCCTTCTCCTTATCATGGCACAAGGCTGTGCAGGTGATGTGTGCAGCAGATGTGCCAGGAGATAGCAAAAGGAGAGATCCATTGCTACATTGATTCAAGCTAAGCTGTTCTCTCCCTTAGCCATGCAAGCAGTCAAATTGGGACAGCACATAAAGGGAATATGGCTAAGTCTGCATGACACTGTGCTCAACTCTAGGAAAGCAACCCAGGGACAGCCAGGCTTTGACACTGCTGTCCTCTGCTGTTATGGGCAGCTGCATCATCATACTGTCATTCATAAATAAAAACATTTCTCCTTGAAGCACTAGACTCTCAGATTCCTGAGCAGATGTTGTGCAAAAGGGCCCTGAAGGAAAGGAGAAGAGCAGGTCATTCAGGTATAGTCAGTGTTTCTGTTGAAATAGGCCATCCATCTGCTTCCCACTAGTTTTATTGATGTGTTTTTATTTGAAAGAGCAATGTTGGTAATTGAAAGCTAGACTATCCTTACATTTCTTTATTTAAAAAAGCTTTCTGGCTTTGCTTTGCCCTTACTTAAAGCTTTACGTGCCCTTGCTGCAGATGTCCATAAGTTCATCTCTTTTTTCACCCTGCAGATGGGCTGTGCTTTGTTTTGCATGTGTATAAGCACACAGCTCCTTGTGTCCAACCAGACCTTTCTCAACAAGCAGGGAACAGAATACTTTGCAGTGGACTGATTAGAGAGATACCTGCAGCTTCACTGGGAACAGTATCCGCTCAGGAGACTTTTTGGCTGCACTGGCCTCTTTGTTTTGGAGACAGGTAAGTAAATGGAGATTTTTCAGAAATGAGAGCATAGTAAAAAGTACCTTTTTTAGGTATGTTATGGATAGAGGTACTGCCAAATGCCTGCTGCTGAGCCACTGCTAGTGAAGGCCTGGTCAAGCAGTCTTATGAGATGGCAGCAGCTCCTCCAGTGGTTACTTCAGTTTCCTTCATTTAGAGAGTCCTCTCTGCACCCCAGGATGAATCCCCAAGGGCTTCTTAGCAACAGCACAGTTGTTACCTAACCATAACTTTGGAGAAGCTGAGGTATCCCTGCAGACTGGATTCCATCCAGAAGCTTAGATCTGGTTGGCCGTGGGGTATCCTGCTGTGCGTTCACGGTGGGTTTCCATTGGGAACTGTCGCAGGCGATGGATGTGCAGCTCTGTCACAGGTGTGCCAGAACTAATGCAGAGTGATGGCCCTGGGAAAGCTGATGGATTGTGCCATGGAATCGAGAGCAGGATTAAAGAATACTGAGATTAATGTTAAGAAACCTAAAGGCCAAGAATCAGAAGAATGCTTTCACCTCCTACTTTTAAAAAGCTGGAAGAAAACTTGCAGGTTACGATGTATTTTTGACTTCTTTTCCTAATGGAAATGAGGCTTATGTGACCAGTCTGTCTGTCTGTTTCTATTCAGCTGTCAGGCTAGCCCCCTCCTTTCCCTTCTTAGTGTTTATCGGGGAGGAAACAATCTCAAGTTTCATGAGAATGGAAGAGAGAAATAATCATTGCCAGCCTCAGGGGAAAGCAGGAGGGAGCTCGGGTGTGGTGTGATCCCTTGTGATGGAGGCCTGCCCTTCCATCTGCATGGGGATACAGCCCTGGACCAACCCCACCATGCCACAGTGTCCCCTTGGAGGGGAGTGGCGCAGGACACACAGAGGAAGGTTGGGCTGCTGAGAGAGCAGGGCAGATTAGAGGGACAAAGAACACAGACCTGTGAGAAACTAGGCATCATTAGTGCTGCTGCTCATGGAACAATGTCTTGAATATAGGCATAAACTGTTCTAAGAGTCTCTGTGGGGAACAAGGAAACAGTCATGTAGTAACAGGAAAAAAAATTCCAAATATTAGAGCTGATTATGTGACAAATTTATTTATGCACAGACTTTACCTGCTTTAAAATAAAAATGTGAAGAAGATGCATAAAGGCCATGTCCACAATCTGTCAGTTGCACAAGGAAGCTTCTAGGTTTTGTGCAGTTGTTGTCCCCCAAAGTCTTGCAACGAAAAAGAGAATAAAAGTCTAATATTTTCTGTGCAAGTGTTACCTAGGAGGGAGAAAAAGAATACTTTAACCTATGCCAGCTGCATTTCTCAGCATTTCTTTACAAAGCTTTAGGCTGCCAGTGAATGTAGAATCACCAGAAGTAAGAATCTGTGAAAAAAGGGCAAACATACAATTATATCAGAAGGCAGCTTTGGGAGATTTCCAAAGTAAATGCCTCCTAGTTGTAATACTGAAGAGAATAAATTCACAGCAAATGTGTGACGCGCAATAATAAATGTGTGATACAAAGTTATTGATTTCTTACTAAAACTAAACAAAATATTGCTTATCATAATTCACCTAACTTACTACTATTCAGTTTTTATCTCATTTTCTTGCTCAAAATGAGTAAGGTATTTTGTGAAAGTATTTTGGGAACAGAGCAGGAACTATGAAGACTCTCTGAGAGAGCTTTGCCTGTAGTTCCAGCGGATCCAGATGAAGTGGAATGATTGGTTCTTTGTTAATGTACCCATGATCTCTGTCCTCAGCTACTGTTGGGAGACTGCAAACCAGGAGAAGGGCGAAACACTGGAGGAGTCCTGTTTGCAGAAGTGCCCAGCCAGGGAGGGGAAACACTGGGCACATGGGCTGTACTGAAGCAGAGCTCTACTACTGTGTCTCTACCGTGGGTCATGCTTAGCCAGTTAGGGCTCTCAGGAGATTAGCTACTGCCTGGGGGTGAGAACCATGGTAATTTCTAAAGCTGGTTTGTAATCACCTGCTTTCAGTTTACTCAGACCTGGCATCCTTTAAGCACTAATGTCCCCAGCTTTCTCTTGACATCTGTGCAGCCTGTTCCAGACTACAGTCAGCCTGTGCCGATGGCTTCATTCAAAGCAGCAGTTAGGTATTGCTCTGCAACTTGATGGCAAAAGAGAACAAGCTGGAAAATTTTGGATTATTTGGAGGGAGCTTGCCAAAAGTCATTGCTGTGCCAGAGCTGTGAGCCAAGGAGAAGGGCGTTATTGAAGTTATGAATGAAAATCGATCTTTTGTTCCACATATTGCTCTCCCACGTTATGATGGCTCAGACTGGGTGCTCATTGGGAACTGCAGTGTTATGGAGGTCAGCTGCCTTCCTCAGCACAGAGGATGAGGACAGTGGTGGTTTGAGGGGACATGGAGGTTCATTCCCCACAACCAACAGGAGAACAGCAGTCATGAGCCCAGGGAACAAAATGGCCAAATACATGTTGGTAAAGAGCTTCTGCACAGGGCATTTATTTCCCATTCTCACCTCATTTATAGAGTGGAGGTACTGCAAATTTTTCCATGGAGGAGAAAGAAGTAGTTGCTTTTAAATGCAGCTTTTTAACTAAGGCTGCAAAAACCAGACATGGAGTGGGTCTGGTGGGAGGGCAACAAAAATCATTAAGAGACTAGAGCATCTCTGTTATGAGAAAAGGCTGAGAGAATTGGAGCTGTTCAGCCTTGAGATGACAGAGGGGACCTCATCCATGTGTATAAATATCTAAAGGGGGATGTCGAGAGGATGGATCCAGGCTCTGCTCTGTGGCGCCCAGCAGCAGAAGAGGCAACGGGCAGAAACTGATGCACAGGAATTTCCGCCTGAAGAAAATGTGAGTAAGAACTTCTTCAGTGTGCAGTGACCACGCACTGGAACAGCTTGTCCAGAGACAGTGTGGACTTTCCCTGACTCCAGAGCTGTCATGGCACAACGCTGTGCCATGTGCTCTGGGAGGGCCCTGCTGGAGCAGGGAGGTCGGACCAGGTGTCCCGCTGTGCTCCGTTCAGGCTGCCGCGCTCGGTGGCTCTGTGGAGCAGCTCCTCCCGGGGCTCCGCGGAGGAGGGCGGTGCGCGGTCACAGCCCGCGGCAGCGCTGAGCCCTCACGCTCTCCGCGCGCAGCCTGGGGGACGCCTCTCAAAGCGTTTCGGCCTGTCCCCGATCGGAGCAGCAGCCGGGGGCGCGGCAGTGGTTGGGGGCCGGTCAGCGGGGGCGGGGCCGCGGCATTCCCGGGAACGCGAGTGGCATTCCCGGGAATACGAGTGGCGTTCCCGGGAACGCGCGTGTCCGCGCTCCCGGGCCCGGCTCCCGGCGGGCGGGGTCGCCATGGCGACCGGGCGCGCGGTAACGGTCCCCGCGCATGCGCACGGCGCGCGCTGACCTCACCGCGGTACCAGCGGCCGCAGGGCGGCGCCGCGCCGGCGCGCGGGGCGGGGCGGGGCGGGCACGGGCGGCGCGTGCGCGCTGGGTCCCCCATTCTTCCCGTGGTCAGCGGGGCGCGCGCGCGGCCATGGAGCGGAGCGGGCGCCGCCGCCGCCGGCACTGAGGGAGGGAGACGCGAGAGGGAGAAGGGAGCGCGTCCGCCCGGCCCCCGCCCCGCAGGTACCGCCCGCACCGCGGGGGGGGGGGAGGCCGCGGGGAGAAGCGCGGCCGGGGGGCTTTGTGTGCGGTGCCGCCGCCGCCGCCGGGTGACCGCGGGGAGCGCGGTTCGGGGCGGGGCCGACCCGTCCGCGGCACCGGCCGGGAGGAGCGCGGTGCCGGCTCTCCCAGCGGCGCGGTTCGGGGAGGGCGGTCCGGCGGGACCGGGGGTGCGGGGGCTGCCGGGGCCTGGCGCGGGGCCGCCCCTCGGCCCCCCGCCCCGGGGACGCCGAGCACCGGCCGTGCGGGAGCGGCGGTGCCGGGGCCGCATCAGAGCAGGGGGTCCCGGCGAGGGTCCCCGCTGGAACAGCCAGCTCGGCGGAGGGAGAGAGGTGCGGCCGCGCCGCGCTCTGCGAGCGGCGCGGGGCTTTGCTAACGCCTGAGGCTGCTGTGCTCCGAAAGCATCGTGTGGTTTGGGTGGGTTCAGCCCTTGTGCTTGGCCCCTTTGTGCACGTGCCGTGCTCTGCTTCGTTTGTTTCTGGCAGCATTTTTAATGGAACTTGGTTCAAAACCGTGAGTTTGTGCGAAGAGGTGGGTCGGTCATTAGACAAATCCTGCAGAAATGCTTCAGAGAGGTACTGGGTCTGAGTAAATAAAATGTAATTGTGCGTTACAGGCCGGTGTGGGCTCCGCTTAAGGTATTTTTAACGTTATATGTCTAAAGATACTGGTGAGGAAGGGAAAGGTTGCCTCCTTCCCCAATACCTGCACAGCAGCTTGAGAAGGATGTGGGAAACTGAGGTAGGATTACAGGTAGCACAGAGGCTCCCCAGGTGTGTGGGTTGTTCTGACCAATAGATTTCTCTGCCCCATGGGGACTTACTTTATAAGTCAGTGTTTAGTAAAGGAGACTAGGGTTAAGTAAAGTAGCGTGTGCCAAGCCAGTGTTAATAGGGCAGGGATGTGGTCTCCAGCCCAGCACTTGTGCCAGCATCAGAGACAAATTTGTCTTAGTCCACTTTGCTGCTGAACAGCGTAGCTCATTTCTCTGCATCTTTTGAGCAGTTGCATCTCTGCTCTTTGCTCCTCTTGATGCTCCCGGGGCACCGTTGAGGACAAATCAAAATATTGTCGCTGGACACCTTGAGACACTGATCCATCATTTAGATCAGTAGTGCTTAGATAGCTCTTGGAAAGGTGTTGGAAGTGCACGTATTTGTTTCCATGTTGAATTCTGAATTAGATTTAAGAATTTTGCAGCTGGAGAAGGGATATGTTTGACAACTTGCAATAGGAGTCAGCTTTCTCTTGAGTAAAGGACTACACCCAAGTGCAGAGTGGAACTGCAGTACTGTCATATTCAGGGTCTTCCTTGTCGTGGCAACACAGCTTGCTGTGTGGAGCAAGCCTTTGTGCTGCATTGTCAAAGTTGAGCATTTGCTTGTTTTCTCTGTTGAACCCTGTCAGTGGGACTTGGAAGTTAGGAGAGGGACAGAGGAATGACATATCACCATGGGTAATTCTCTCTGTATTTCATAGTCTCGCTTAATTTTTTTTTAACTGTTGCCAACACAAATAGATTTTTTCATACTGATGCCTGCGACATTCCTGTGAAGTCCTTAGAATTTGTCAAGTAGCTTAAAAACTTTCTGTTTCAAGAAGAAAAATGCCATGGCATTGTACATTTCAGCCTTGCTCACTTAGCTGATAACAAACTGTGTTAAAAGTGATAGAGCAGCAGATTTTGGAAGTGGAAATGTTTCTCTAGTTCACGTGATGTTCCCCAGAAGTACAGCTGGAGAGAGTGCCTCTGATTGAATGAGTTGGTCCTCCAGGCATCTTTGAAGTTCTATAGGAATCTTGAATCTATTAAGGTGTTAAGGTGTTAAGAAAACCATATATTTAAACAGCAAAAGTCAAACTGAAATAAAATTTCTCTGTTTCTCCCATATTAATTAATCCTTCTCTATCCATCAGGCAATTTGGTCAGGGAAATTGGATGTTAAGAGGATGAGAGTTGAGAGCAAGTCTGGCCACTTCTGTAGTGATTTACAACATCACAGAGGAGGATGAGGGCAAGATGGCCTCTACAGAGGAGCCCTCAACAACCTTTGTGTCAGGAACAGGTCAGAAAATGTTTCAAGAGGTTGACATTAAATGTTCAGAGGGGTAAAGTAGTGACCTTCCTTTCCTGCATGTACCTCACAATTTCAACATACACCTGGATTTCTGTGAGAGTAATGTGGCTTTGAAGCTTGTGGACTGCCATTACAGGTCTCTTCTGACCTCAGATGACTTTGGATCAGGCTCATGTGTCACCCTGAGTGTTTCATTATCTCAAGCCTTGCCTAGACTAGGGCTGGAAATCTTGTTGGCATGCCTGGATGGGGCTTGCTGCTGTTTGTGCCTCCTTGGCTGGCGGTTGTAATTGAAGCTTCTCCTGGATTCTGACAGCGCCAGCACACCTTGGAGCAGTGATTGCCAGTGCAGTGGAGAAAATGCTGGCAAGGATAGAAAGGTCTATCACCTGAGCAAATAAAATAGACTGTCCATGTCTATTAATTTCTTCAGACTGCAACTTGAGTAAACTCTAAGCAGTCTGACTGTTTTTTTCCTTGATGAAGGCTGATGTGACAGTGATGTGCAGCTTTAGCTTTACCTCACTGTTTGATGGTGTCCACCTCATGTTGTGCTTTGCTCAGTTGTTCCATTTCCATCACACTCTACAGTGTTGAAGCTTGCATTATGTGTTTCTTTAGAGCTCATTCAGTGGTTCGGATCTTGTCCATTGGACCAACCTGTTACCAGTTCCCAAAGCTATGTAAAAGCATGATGTGAGCTGTTTATGAGCTTTGCACAGTGGGATGCTGAGGAGCTGAGCACGTACATGTTCCTTGGCATTCTGCACTGCACTGGTGTCTGGTTCTGTCATACATGGGAGAGTTCACTTTCTCCTCTCTTTGGGAGCATTAGCACTCTTACACCTGGAAAAAAGGCCACACCATAAAACCCAAATGAACTGGATGGAGTTGTAACTGTTCAAGTTGTACAAGGGCAATAAATGGATTTTGTTGGAGAGGTTGCAGGTGCTCCACAAGAGATTTGATCTCAGTTCATGGTTAGTGTTTGACTTCATCTGGCTTCCTGTTCTGCCTCTTAATCAAATCTCTGCATGTTTGGCTCTGCAAGGAGGAATATGTCAATTCTGCATCCAGAAACAAGTATGCCAAGCAAGAGCCACAAAATTAATTATTAGGGAAGTGTCATCATCATTAGTTTATTGTGAGTGGGAAGATTTAAAAATCTCTAATTTGTTTCCACCGCCAGCAGGATAACAGACTAAACAGCCTAACCAGGCCAGTTCCTGATGCAGTGTTTCAGTATTTCAGGTTTAGTCTGCGGCCCTTTCTTTACATTTGCATGTAGATACTTCAGATTCCAAGATATTTCAGAAAGCCAAATTGAACCAACATTTGCTGAGGCAGAGATCTGATAAAAATAAAGTCAATTTTTGACAGGTGTTTCAAAGTGCTGCTGAGCAGAAGGGAGGAATTGCAGGTGTGTCTCTGCCTGTTACATGCAGGTGGTTTCTGTGCCCAGAAGTTCCCTTAACTGTTACTGGGGTTCAGCCCAATTCATGGTACTGTCAAATAAAACCTCCTTCTGCTCGTCCTTGTCCTGTGTTTCCTCCACCCAGTGTTTTATATACCTTAAAGTGTCATGGTGGCTTTCTGCACTCCCCTGCAGTCTGTGCTGAGGGATTTCTTTGGCTGTCCACTTCTGTGCAGTTGCAAGTGCCAGGCTGAGCAGAATCTGCTTATGCCTGAGTGTAGAGGGTAACCCTCCTTCCCCTCCTGGAGGTGAACTGATTCTAGGTGCTGGCTTCTACACCCCCCCACCCCAGCCCAGCAGCAGTTGAAATCCTGCTGCTGCTGAGTTCTCCTCTCTTTGGCCAGGAGTTTCCATGGCAGCCCTGGAGAACAGGGATAGGCAAAGACCCCTGTTTTGCCGTGCAAAAAACTTGTGCTTGGAATTATGGAAGAGAGATGGATATTAGCTGGGAAGCCTGAAAGAGACCAAGAAAATAACCTTTTCCTAAAACTGTTGACTTGCAAACTGCTGCTGTTGCACCCCACAGCCAGTGTCCCTTGAGGGCTTGCACCCAGGGTTTGATCTCTGTATTATTTTCCTGTTCCAACCTGTCATTTTACTATAAGCACTTGTCTCTCAAGTGCTTCCTTCCGGGGTAGTTCTGGCTTGGACTTTCGCACAAAAACTGACTTCTGTGTCACTAGCCAGTTATGTATCAATAGGAATAGCAAGGTCCTGGAGGACTGGAGTAAGAAATTTATGTCAAACCCACTGCTCTCTTTAAAATTCAGTTATTTAGATCTTATACCAGCATGTGATGGTATTGGTTTTCTCTTTTCCCAAGGTGTTATCTTACCCTCAGTTACCACTGCCACTGGAGACTTACTTTAGAGTGACTCTGGGAAAGGCACTGAATTCCTACCCCATACCTGCCTGTAAAATAGGAAGGTGGTATTATACTACTTTTTTCTTCAAGTGGTGTACACAAAGTGGATGCTTTCCATCTTCAGGACTGCCTAAATTAGTAATCTTAGCCTGAGGGACTTAATCAATCACAATGCAAAGAGAAACTACAAGATTCAGATGTTCTTTGAAGCCACTTGTTGTGCCAGTAAACTGCAAGTGATGATGGGTCACTGTTCTAATTCTCAGTAGCATTTTATTTCCAAACCTTGCTAAGCAATTTACCCTCAAGGCTACAGGTGAAAGTCTATTCTTCCCTTGTTTTTTCCAGATGATCCAATGTTGCTGCTGGATTGTGGAGGAGAAGGTTAGGATGTGACTGGAAAATTCTGTCCTGCTCTCCTAGTTGCTGTAGAAAGGGGGCTGATGACACTTTCATTCTTCTGGGATGCCAGACAGCCCCCTGGGGGGAACCTTGTGCACCCGTGGCTAGGGCACCTTGCAGAGCCAAGCTGGAAGTCATAGAGCCTGTGCTGTATGGTTTGTGTGCCACTGTCCCACAGTGTCAGGGCTGCAGGCTCTGAGATAAGGTTAGATCTCTAGAGTAAGGGACAGGGAGGATATTTTATTACATATAAACTCAAAACTCGAGAACTATTCACAGAATTGTCATGATGATAGTTCCCCCCCCCCCCCCACTGGTCCCATAGGCCCCTAGTGAGTTGCTTGTACATTTCCTTGGAGCCATGAACTGAGATGTCTGCAAGAGGGAGTCCACGGAGAGCAGCTCCTGCCATTGTAGGATTTTGAGCTGTGTCTTGGCACTTGAACTGTTAAAAAGGAAGGAGACCTTGAAAGCTCATTTTAGACTTGTCCTTGTCTCAGACAAAGTTAAAACCAAATGAATTTTAGGGAGGGGTTGTATTAGGAAAACAAAAGATGTTAAAGCTCATCTCATTTTCTACCCTACTCTGCAAGGGTTACTCCCACTCTGCAAAGTGGTTTCATTAGTGTAGGGTATTGGAGTCACATTGAGGTGACCTGTGAGTTGTCTTGATTTGCTGCAGCTTCATTACTGAGGAGATTTTTTGGAAGATTGTTGCATTGCTGAAATTGGTAGCTCTGTGTGAGGTGTTCAGTTACCCAGGCATCAGTGTAAATCTTTAGTAGAGGCATAAGAATTTCTGTTATCTGAAGCTTATCTCTCATCTTACCCAAGCTAGGTAATGGAACTTTCACAGCCAGCATCTGGCCTAGAAGGTTTGTGTATGGGGGAGAAGGCCATGGTTAGCTTAAGCCCTGGAAATCTTTCAGCTGTCTTCATTCTAGAAATCTGCTTCAGCTTTCCTGATGGCAGTGGAGTTGTGCCCTGCTGCAGGTTGGTCACTGTCTGTACTTGTGAAGATGAGCCCCTTAACAGACTCCAGGCAAGTTTGAAAACCAGCCAGTATTTAGCAGAGTCCTAGCAAGCCTTCAGCCAGACCTGGCTCTTCTAAGGATGAACTGCCTGCAGCAGTAGAGTTTTACACTGCTTTAGTGCAGCTGGCACTGTGGGAAGATGAAGAAACCCTCCTTTGAAGACTTTCTGGAAAAGAAACTGCATCCGTCTAGGCAGTGCTTTGCTTATCAGCAAGGTTGGACTGAGAAGTGGTGGCACTGGCACTGTCTGAGGACAGTTAAAATTTACTGGATGGGGCGTGGAAGGAGCGCATCAAGTGCCACCAGAGACACTTGGTACAGGGAGATAAGCACAGGGCTGTCCCACCAGCTAATTAGAAAAGCATGAGTTGTCAGTCTGGAAATCTAAGATACCATCTTTGGATTAGGAGGAGGCTCAAGTACAGGGCAACACTAATTACTGATTTAAAACAATCACAGTGTTGTGTAATATTCCCTGTCACTAAAGAAACATTATTACCTGCTTATGGATACAGGTGAACAATAGGGAGAGCCCATCTGTCAGTTGCTTGGTGGGTGTTTCGTACAAACTCCCTTTGGCTCCAGAAAAATGTTGCTTTCTTCTTCAAGTAGGACACTTGGTGTTGTACTTGCCACCTCCTTCTCTCAGAGTTTGAAGGAGTAGGAACGCTTTGAGCTGCTTTGGTAATGGCTGCTTGCAGACCCGAGGGAAGAGTAGGTTTGATTGAGTGCTTGGTGACTGTAATACTTTGTAGAGGTCTGACATGAGTCCCCTCTGGGGAGGGTATAGCTGTTCTGGTGGAAGCAAAAATAGAGAAGCGGACAGAGGGCTGGGAACTTCCACCCTGCAGAGCTGCAATTTGACACTGCCTTGCCGATGAGAGCTCCACTTAGTCTTTGCAGGACATGGTTTCCACGTGCTGTTCTAAGTGCTCTGAATTTCCTGCCCAAGGGGGCTTGGCTGGCAAACCAAGTTAGTTATGTGTTTACACTGCCCACCTTGCAGAAGTGGTGAACTACTGCAGGTTGGATGCCTGGTTGCTTTTATATTTGAAAAAATTGCTTTTTTTGGCTAGGGTGGAGATCTGCTCAAGGATCAGAGTTAGGTTTGTTGACAGATGTCTGTCAAATATATCTTAAACTAATTTTAAACTGAAGTGACTGTGCAATTAGGTCCTGAGACTTGTGAAGAAGGACACTTGTTGGTACTATTGTGTTGCTGTGTTATTTCTGCAGATGTTGGGCTACAGCTAACCACATATACAAAAAAAAGGCACCAAAGGAGTGTGGTCGTGTTTACAAGTTGGTTACAAATTAGGCTCAATGGCTGGAAGTTGAGAGATACCTTCAGGAAGATGACTGGTTATTGAGTGGTGCTGGCTCTTGCCTCTAGTGATTGTGAGTGGCAGCAAGAGGCTTGTCTCTGCATGCTTGAGTCTGGAGCAGTTGTCTAGGGAAGTTATGGACTGCATTGACTTTTCAGCAAATGAAGATGACAGTGAAACATGACAAAGATGATAACCTGATGTCTAGAGCAGAAGAGTAGAGCATAATTTTTAAAATCAAATACTTATATTGTAAGAACTCCCAAGGAGAGGCAGGACATCAAGAGAGTAATAGTGCATTTTTATGTGCTTCAGGTTCCTTTCCTTGCAAGAGGAAGAAGATTCAAAATTTCCTGTGAAGTTATCCTAAGATAAAATCTTACTTGAGAATTGCGATTTATGCACTTTCACTCAGTCTGAGGTGTTCTCCTAAGTGCCAAAAGAAATTCATTGACTTAGGTACCCAGTTTAATAGTGCCACTTAATTAATTTTGGATTAATTCTATGTGTTGAGCCAGTTGCTTTACTGTGAATTATATCAGCTTTTATGCTGTTATGGTGGTAGTATCTAAGCTGAGTAACTTTGGGCTGTTTACTCTGTCAGCTTTCCCCTTCAAATTCATAATTTTGTGCTCCAAGGTGGCATTAAACATAAACCTTTGTATAGTGGCTTTCTGCTAGATAGCTGTTGATGGAAAATTTGGGTTTTGTGAAGCACACAGTTTTGATGGCTGATTAGTGAAACAAAGAACTTTTTTTCAATGACAGAACTGGGGTAGCTTTTTCTCTTGGATTATTTTGTCTACGAGTTGAGCCTAGCCTGTCTCTTCAAGGGCAGACTACAAGGCTTGGGAGGATTGGAGAAAACCCTTGCTCTGGAGCTTATACTGGCAACCCTTCTCAAAACTTGGAGGAGCTCCAAACACAGGACCTGTGCCACTGAGTTATTAATTTTGAGTTCTGCATGACTGTTCTTCTGTGGGAAGAGGTTGTACTCAACATCCCCGTCCAAAGTTGTTTATGTCTTGTAACACTGGCTACCCGAAAAGTCCAGGAACAGAAGAAGCAGACCACTGGGGCTGAGAACTGTGGCTTTGTGTTTTTCAAAACCTATATGGGGAGCATCTGCCCAGATGATTGCAGACTTGATGGGATGCAGCAGCCATATGCTTCATTGTCTGGCAGGTTAGTTTTTTTGTCAGCATGGGTCTTGTTTTTCTCAGGTGGTGTTTTTTCCACTTCCTCCTTTTGGGAAGAGGGGAGTCAACAGACTTCCTAACATGTGTAGGATAGCTTTTTTTTTTTTTAGAGAAGTGCTACTTAAACACCTGTTAACTGGTAGATGCAAGCCACATTGAGCTTTTCCTCTTGGCTTCCTATTACTGTTTTCCCCAGGATTCAAGGATGTTTCTGGCTATTCTTCCCCATATAGTGGTGCCATAATGTATAGAGGATCTTCTTTAGACTACAGTCCTCAAGGTTGTGACACAAATTTGTTCTTCTATAGTGCACCATGATTTTTATCCTATGCTTTCCTTCATGTGTTTAAAAAGCAAGGAAAGTGGAGAGAAATTTATTTGCGTTAGTTTGCTTTAAAGGTTGTTTCTGTGCTTGTAGGCAGAGACTTATAAACTCTTTAATGAAAACCACATAGAAGACAAACCTGAAACTTTGAATGCTCATTTCTCATGGCAGTATGGCCAGCTTATTGTTTCTGGACATGCTGGGACATGCCTCTGTGTGATGTTAATAAAAAATGGCTATTCTGTGGTAACTACCACTCATTTACACCCTTCTGTAATCTGAATTTTCAAGTTTAAGCAAGTTCTAAATTTCCATTTTAAAAGCAGTTAGACTTTCTTCACTATCTATCCAGTTTAACAGAAGAGTCCCCTTTTGAACATGTGTGCAGCTTCTGGAGTCCAGAGACAAACTGCCCAGCTAACTTGAAGGGTTTCAGCTAGAATGTGGTAGCAGTTTAATACCAGTTCCCCGTCCCTTCTCCAGTAGCTCTGTGCTAGCGAGGTGTCCAGTGAAATGCTTCCTTGCTATGTGAAAATCCATCCACTGGATATTTAGACACTGCTGTGTGTAAGACTGTCTCCCTTAAGTGGAGTGTCTGCAGCAAAGAGCAAGATCAGCCTGTGCTAGAGGGCAGGGCAGGGGCTGGTATTCAAAGCTGCAGATAGGGAGACCTGAATGAAAGCATCTGCTGAGCTTGTACAGTTGTGGAGGTGGCTCTCGTTTTGTGCCTGTGCTGCCATGGGAGTGAGTGCCAGGTCATGAACCATTTTTGATTGAGGATGGGAAAGCTCAGGGTGCTTCTTTCAGATTTGGTGCTAAATTGACCAAGTGAGAAACTGTAGCATCAGTAGGAACTGCAGTAAAAAAGGCAAAGCTTCTAGTTTGGAACTTTGTTTTAGAAAGAAAAAAAGGTGTTAAGAGTACTGATTGGAGGGGATGTTGACAGTCTTAGAATTCAAAATCAAATCCCTCCTGAAGTGACTTGAAACAAAATGGTGGGAGTTTTGTGAGTCCTTGAGATGGTTTAGACTGGGGTAGGGGTCACAAGCAGTAATCTGTCACAGCACTAACTCAAAGCTTGAGGTGCTGTGTGTGCAGTAGCAGCCAAGGCTTCCTTGCTGCTCTGGGGATGAGGTTTTGCTGACAAGGAGGGAGCTTAGTGTACAAACATGAGCAATCCCTTCTGGCTGAGGGTAGGATTTGCCTGGCAGTTGGTTGAGGTGAATCCATTGGTTTACTTAACTAGTTTGATGCCCATCAGCCAGCAGGGATTTGAATTCACTGCCTGGAATGGAGGGACCTGCACTCTGGTGACTCCTGCACAACCAATGTGGGAAGCTGGGACATGTGTGGCAATGTTTGCAGGGTTAGGGAAGCTTGGGCCCTCGGAGCTGAATCGAGATGATGTGCTTGGTGGTGGTTAGATGTGGCCAGGAAAGATGGGCTGAGGTAATGAACTGAATTGTCTGCTGTGCAAAGGGTCCTTTTGTATCCAGGCTGGGGTCCTTGTGTGCATCTCATCTGCTGTCAGGTTCGCTTTGCCTTATTAAGACCTTTGTGAAGGCCTTATTTGCTCAAACAGAAGGTATTTATTTGCTGCCCCAGTGCTTCCAATTAGCGAACTTGTGCCTCCTTCCAGCTTCCTTCCAGTTGTTTATTGAACCAGGTGTCCGCTGCACAACCTCTTCCCTTACTCTGAGCTTGACCTGCTTTCCTCATGTTGGTGGAAAAAGTAGGGCAGATTTCTAGCTTTGGATATTATTAGCCAGGAAACAAAGACACCCTGGGTTCTTATCACCCACATCCTAAAAGAGCTAACCTGTGATGAGGAAGTGCTTCAGGAAGCACTGTGGTGATGCCAGGAACCTTGGTCTGTGGGAAGGTGGAGGACAGGCCCTTAGTCTCATCCCTGGCTGCCTGGAGGGATTAATTTAGCTGCACATGGAGGAACAAAAAGAATCCCTAATGAAGAAGACAGGAGAGTTCCTAGGTTCCTAGGTTTCAAGAACATAAACAGAGCCCAAACATACAGTAAATTTTTTCTTTTCTTTTTTTTTTTTTGCATAAGCTGAACACTTCTGAGGTGATGCTGTGCCTCGGAGTGACAGCAAAGTTTGGCCTGACCTTTCTTGTGTGTGGCCTTGGTTGTCAGAACTGCATTTAGAGTGTGCCTGTGAGTGCTGTTTCCTGGGCAGGTGTAGTTGGGATGTAACAGAATTCAGCCTGGAAACAGCTTGAGCACCTAGTTTTTGAAAACTGATCATTTTGCATTCCTGGAGCCCTGTGTTAGTGCTTTATCTTGCTGACCAGCTGATGACATTGATTGCTGAAGGCCAACAGTCAAAACAGGATCCAGACCTCTTCCTGCTTTCACTTAAAGTAGATTGGCTTTCCTGGTGACCTGCTTAAGGATTTTGTCTCCACCTTTTTGGGTGGATGGTGGCAGTTGCTATAATACTGATTATTAATCAGCTGTTACTTTAACCCACAAATTTACTGTCTGTCACTAAAACTTCCAGGGAACTGATGGATAACTGTTGTTGTAAAGAATAAGGTTTTTGTCCTGACCTACCTTGTTTGATTCCTTAAAATAGACCAATGCTGCTCATATCTGACTTACACAGCTTCACAGCTGTATGTGAATAACCTATTTTGTGACATGCTTTCGATCTTTTTTTTTTCCCTCCAGTCTTAATTTAAACTATAATACTGTTCTTTTTCATTTCTTTCAGAATGGACTGCTGAATTGGGATTTATTGCAGACTCAACTGTACAGCACTGCTCATTGCTTCATCTATTACTAGTTATTTAAATTGGACTTTTAATATCCTGCCAGCTGCTGTCCACACACACATGGTGCATTGTTGCCATTCTCAGAATTGCATCTTTGAAACCCAGGCCCTCAGTAACCTTCATAGAAGAAAGAGGCGACCTCCTGCGTACATTTGTAGAGGGAGTTTTTGGCCCTGCTGCCCTCTGGCTTTCTGGCTGCTGCTGTATTTCTGAGACACTATGGAGCCCAGTATGGAGTACTGCTTAGCACAGGTGCTGCAGAAGGATGTTGGAAAAAGACTTCAGGTTGGCCAGGAATTGATAGATTATTTCTCAGATAAACAGAAGTCAGCTGATCTTGAACATGATCAGACTATGCTGGATAAAATGGTTGATGGACTGGCCACTTCTTGGGTAAATTCCAGCAATTATAAGGTAAGACTTTGTCATGTGGAATGTGATTACTGTCAGAAGTTTCGATGTCAAATGCTACTTGATTTGAATGAAAGCTGTATAGTAGACATTCTATAATACTGTTCTGTAAGCTGGTATTTAGACTGAATCACTGATTGTTGTGGTTGATAGCTGCTATGATATTGAGGGCTCAAGGCAGTAAAAATTCAGTGAATGGTGTTTTAAGCACAAGTGGATTTACATTTGGTGTTCATAGTTTGTGATATCCTGGTTTCTTTGTGTACTTTGTTGGCTGGTGGCATGCTTTGATCATCCCAGTAGTTTAGCAGTGTTCATGATTTCCTGCCATGCTAAAAGGTTTATGAAACTGAAAAAAGCATACATAAACTGCATTTGTTTTCACTGTCATTAAATCTTGCTAGACTTTTGCTGTTTTCTGTGGGCAACATAGTAGATCAATTGTACTTAGCTCAAAAAAAGATAATGTGTGTATGTGTCCTCTGTCGAATTTGATAATGTTGAGATGAGTTGGTAGGACCTGGAACTCCACTGCCTTGTTATCCCTGCCATGGTACTTCATTTCCCTTCAGGTTTAATGAGGAAGTCCTACCACAGCCAGGTACTGTGGGAGTGGAGAGGGATTCTCAGCTGTGACTTGGAAAATTCTTGTCCTGGTCTGTTCATGAGGCTCTCTGAAAAGTCTAAAAAAGTACTGAAGCTATTGTATGGGATGTAATAATGTTCCTTTTTGATAAGTGGTGGGGAATCTCAGAGTTCCTACATAGCTGGGCCTAAAGATGGGGGTTTTACTGGAGTTCACACCTGTAGAAGTGAAGGAGGGACTGGCTGTATAGGTTGTAAGTGCTCTGGAGCTCAGCATACTCCATTAAAATTATTTTAAACAGAAATTTTGATTGGGACATGGTTGTGACATTGCAGAGTGTTCTGCACAACTGCATTTCTTTCTTTTCATTTTTGTCAACAAGCAGCTGTTGTAGAAGCTGTTTGGCATGCAGGGGAAAAAAAAACCCAAACACTAAAACCACTATCAACAAACCACCAAAGCTAATATGGTCTCAGTAGAGAATCCATTCTGGTGGATCACATGAAGAAATATTTAGCTTGCTGTTACGAACAAGCAGTGTACAAATAATTTTGTGAGAGTATTACATATTCTTATTGCCCCTTTTCTTGCTAACTGGCTTTCTCTTACAAACTTCCATGATTCTCAGTGAAAGAGTAACCCAAGCACAGTAAAATTGAAATTATTACAAAATGTGCTATTTGTATGGATTTCATTAAGTGGTATGGATCATAGAGCTGTGCATTGATTTGCAATCCCAGTATCACACTTGGTTTGCAGAATTTCTATTCAGATAACTTGCTTGTCTTCCCAATCTTTTGTCTGTTGAACTACATGCTTAAAATGATCTGAGGTATTCATTTTCTGGTAACAAACTTGTGGCACTTCTGTAGTGCAGTGACTCTGTTCCAGAACTCATGCTGCTGAGCTGGCTGTTCTTTAATGTGTGTGTTCTGTAGATAGCATTTGATTAATAAGTTCTAGTAAGCATAACAGAGACATGTCTCAGATGTCTGGAGGGTGTTTTCTCAGTGAATGAGTATAATAGGAGATGTGAAGCGTTTGAGTGGGGCAAGCTGGCTATGTGAAGGTCAGCGATGTGGTGAAGTCTGCTTCAGGATCCAGCCAAGGCTTAGTGCACCCTCTTATGCCAATCTCTTCCTTGTGTTTTAATGCCTGCATCTGCATTATTGTCTTTTTTCCTGACTGCTTCTGGGATAGGGGTTCAGAAGCTGAGCTTTGTCTGGTGTGAGAGAGCACAGGGGAGCTGGTGTCATCTGATCCAGTTCATGGATTAGTGTGTCAACTCTAGGAGTGAAAGACTAAGCATCACTGCCCTACGATAGCCATCTGGAGAGCTAAACTGCAGTGGTCTGCTCACAGTGGAAGAAGCTGAAGTATTTGTAGTCTGTTTCTCTTCTCACCTCAGTCTCTTCGTTTGAAAAATCAGCTTAAAACAAAGATTGAGATCATCTGCATGATTTGAAATTTCCTAGCACTTCACCAATAAAGTGTGTGTTCTCAGAATAAGACTGAGTGTGGATAACAAGAGCCATTATACTGGGAGAGCATCCAGTTGATTCATGTCTAGGACTCCTCTAACTAAACACTTGTGCTTATATGTTATCACTGAGGAAACAACAGTGAACCAAAGAGGCATCTAAGGCAAACCAGTTTAGTTTGTCTTAAAATTAGCTTGAACTGATGATGAAATTGCAGCTTTACAGGAAGGGCTCAAGCTATCTCCCTCATTGGCATCCAAGTCTGATCTGTGTATGTCATGGCCATCATTGACCTTTTTAGGCTTTGTTGTTCTTCTGTACATTATTTCTATTTTTTCATGACACTACTTTGTGAAGTCCTTGACCTCAGCACCATGACTGCAGACAATGGAGTCTTCTTTTTCAAGAGATTCAGGAAAAAAAAGAATGATGGAGGATAGAGATGTTTTTCTTTGGTTGGTGCTGTCTCAAGTCTGTTACAAATAGCATGTGTAAAACTTAGTGAGGCCTGACATGCTTCTGATAGCACTCGGTACTCTAAAACTCCTTAACAAATCATCTTGTGACCTGATCACTGGTTCCTGCTTTGTAACAGACAGATGCCTTAGGTGCCGAAGGCACTTTTATAGTTCAGGATGCTTTTCAAGTCAAGGCAACATACAAGTGATTGTAAGAAACAAGGCACTGAAGTCCAGTGCAAAGCCATTTGCATGTTTGTGCTTGCTAGGAGTGTGCTTGAACTGCACCCAACAGCCATTGCAGGCTTGAGTTTTCTCAGCAGAACTTACAGATGTGTAGAAGACATAAGAATGGTGCAGAGTGATAAAATGAATTCCCTTTGAGAGCTCTTACTCCTCTTTGGAGCACATTGCTTAGAGAAGACAGCCTGTGTTTGTGTGAGCACTAGGAGTTGTGGATTACACCAGTGAGGTTGGGCTCAGGAAGGTATTGCAGGATGCTTTAGGCCAAGGAGGAATTCTGCCTCTGGTCGGTTTCTTCATTTGTGCTTTGTTTGCTTGGTCTGTGCTGTTTCAGGATGGTGGTTCTGCTTGACTCCTTTTCTTCCCCTACTAAGCATAAAAGGGAGTTATTTTGCTGAGCTTTGAATCTCTCAACAATAACTAAAGCCTGCACAGAGCTGTCTGTCTTAAAACATGAGGCAAAACAGCACAGCAGTGTCAGAGGCTTCAGCATGTCCTCTCAGGTTCCACAATCCTATGGCAAGGGGAGAGAGCAGTAATCCCCTGTGAGCCATCTCGCTTTGAGCTGCTTCTGCAGTATTTAGTAATGCGGATGTTAAGTGTGCAGGATCTCCTGGCTCATCTGTGGCTGATGAGCCTTTCTCAGTACCCAAACTGTGATGTAAATTAAAGTGTAATGGAAAGTAATATGTCCAGGATCTTTAGTTTTCAACCAGCCTGCTATTCCAAGAGATGAGCTGAGAGTGTTTGGCAGTGACCTTCTCTTGCCTGCTTCTCAACAGTATTGGGAGATGCGGTCTCTTGCACGTTTTTCCCTGGGATGTGTTGCCCGTGCTGTTGGCATTGAGGCTTCCAGTGGAAATAGCTCTTGTTATTGCAGGGTTTTTTTAGACAAACATCCAAGAGGGAGATTGGTGGTGACAGAGCCTTCAAGCAGGTCAGGGTCCAACATATTGAAGAGAGATTCTATTCAGTGTTTGCACTTGTTGCAGAGTGGTAGGAGAGGCTAGCTTGAAATGAAACTGGATGGAGGTTTGCAGTAAGGAATTGGATGCAGCTTTATATTTTTTTCATGCACTTCCGCAAGTAGTGATTTTTTTTGGCACTGCACTGCTCTCACTGCACAGGGTTTGCTTTCCAAGGAAAGTATCTCACCTTGCATGGAATGGTCCCTTTGTCCCGGTGCAGCCAGGTCTGTGTGAGGCTCTGTGCCCAGCAGCCTGTAGGACTGGGTTTTGCCTCTGAGAGGCGAGTTAAGAACTGACATGTTTAACAGACCCCTGGGTCTGAGGACACATCCACAGCCTCCCGTTGTGCTGGTAGACTCAGTCTGTCAGGGCAAGGCTGTGTCCTGAGCTTTGTTTGTGTTCATGTATGCAGCACTTTGGATTTGATTTGTTTAGTTCCCAGCTGATTTTGGTACTGAGACATCATGCTCTTTAAAGTGAAATATAAGATGTTAACAGGCATTTTTTTGATATGGTGAAATATTGCATGGATATTTTATTTCCCCTGACAAAATTCCTAATAACGTGAGAGAAAGCAACCTTCCATTCGGATCTGTTTCTGAATATCAAGCCTTACAAGAGCATGTTTCACTGAGCTGAAGAGAAATAAAACTTACAGAAATTAGCTGGCTTTCTTAAACTGTGTATCGAATATTTTTTTTTTTGCTTGCTAATTGAGGGGTAGAACAGATGGTGCAGGCTTAGTTTAAAGTGACATCCATTAGAGTTACTTAAGCTGATGAATGGTTGCTCACTATAAGCATACATTTGTTCTCTATACCGTGTTTATTTTGGTTGAAATTCGGTAGAAGAAATCTTGATTTAAGACATAATTATCATGCATGGTTATGGGTTGATATGATAATTTGGTGAGTGTGTTTTGTTGAGTATTTAATGCACAGAGGAAAGGACTTCACCATCTGTGGAAGAAAAAGAGACTTGTAAAGGGTTTCCAAGCAGCTGCTGTTAGCTGCTGAATTTTGAGCTGCTGGGGGTGCATGAAGATCAGTAATGTATACGTTCAGCTACTACTTTTATCCCTCTTTACCATGAAGCTGAAATTGCTAAAAAAGATGAATTAAATTAATTTTGATGTACAAAAGACATGAGAAAGGGACTGTGGAGGAAAAGTGATCTTGAGATCTGGACTTGAGAGTACAGCCCATTCCTTGCATATGCCCATATTGCAAAAGGGACTGTGGCAGAAAGTGCTGTTGTTGATTTCCCTTGTGGGGAGAAGAGTTACCTTAGGAAGGGCTAAAGACTCACTCCATTTGAACTGCATTTGTGGAGTGTGCCCAGTCCTTATTTTTAGGCTTCTGTGCTGGCATGCTTCTAATAGGTGGGTTTTCCTGCCTTAAACTTATGGAAGAGCAGAGTTTTGGCTCCAGGATATCCAGTTTCCTGTAGGCATTGATGTTAATTCCCAGTCCAGCTGATCAGTTGTTTTTCTCTGGCTGTAATAGCTGGACCTGCCTTCCCAGCACTTAAGTGCTCTGTATGGTAATTTGATTGGATTATGGTGCAGCTCTTACCTCTATTGTATCAGCAGTGTGGGGAGTGCCACAGAGGGTGCAGTGCAGAATAGAAGATTGTAGCAGTTGGAATAGATGAAATTCAGTGCTAGTTTCAGACCTTTGGATTCAGGGCAGGGGAAAAATTACCTGCTCTAGCAAGTCAGCATTTAGAATTCCCCTGTAGTTTTTTCTTCATACTTAAAAGGTAATAATGACTGGTGTAGCAGGAAGTATTGTCCTTTTCTGGTTGTAGTGTGAAGAACTCTAGTGGAGGAGTAATACTTTCTTGTTGTTTTATGCACGAAGTGGATGTGCTACTGGTTGCATAAAACAAAAGGTTTGTGAGCCTGAGTGTGCCAAAGAACAGTATCTCTCAGTTGTTTACCGAGGTATTACCAAATCAAATACAAATAATGAGAACCTACAGGATCCCAAGGGGGCATGCAGAGTGGAGACAGTGTGTTGAAATAATTAGGACAGAAGTTTGTGGCACATTCAAGGTCTAACCTCTTTTTCACTGGCTTTAGAGCTCAATATCCAAAGCTCATTCATGAAATAGAGGGGGCGGGAAAAGCCCTATCCCTGAGAAGAAAGGTAGCTTTCGTAAACCAAAGTGTATTTCCTTTGGGTCACCCGTTTCAGAAGTAGTTGAAGGCTGGAGCAGAGTCCTCAGGTGTCCCAGAAGTGTATGCAACACACCAACCTTACTAACCATAAGGAGATGCTTTAAACCAACCAAGGGTTTCACATTCAATAAAACTCCTCCAGCCGTTTTCCATCTCTCTTGTTTTGACCAAAGCAGACTAATTGCAACACTTACATGGAACTTTAATTAAATGGCAGCTTGATATCCCATCTCTTGGTGGCCCATAGTGGATGGTGAGAAATAAATGGAAAAAAGTAAACCTCTCCCTTGCATATCACTCTGGCTTGTCCAGATTTGATTCCCTGATTTTGTTTGTGACCAAATTAAGCTCTCATAGGATTTTAGTCCTGGGACTAACAAAAGTTGTCTGGGACTATTTTTTTTCTTGTTTGTTTGTTTGCTGTGTTGTTTTTGTTTAGTGTTTTAATTTTTGTGTGCATGTGGTTTTGATGGATTTTTTTGGTGTGTGTTTTTTGGGGGGTGTTTTTTGGTGTGTATTTGTTCGGGTGTTTTTGTTATGTTAGATATGTTTTCTCTTGTGTGTTTGGTAGAGTGACTGCCTCATCATTGGCAAGGCCAAGAGGCTCCTTTTTGGGACTGTGAGTCTGGGTCAACACACAACAGACTGAACCATTGTGGTTACTAAATTGAGAGGATAAAGCTATTCCTTTAATGCTGGTGTAGTGTTTCATTTGCAGCACTTCAGTCTTGTCACTAGGGTTTATTAGAGGTCTAACAGAGTTAGCCAGGTCTCAGAAAACCTTGGTGAGTATTACTTCACTGCAGGCTAAGGGTCACAGCTGATGCATTGGTGGAAAAGGCAGATTATTGGGGATTTATTTTCATGGGATAAGGGTGTACTAATGCTATTGTAGAGTGCCTTACTGGGCCCTTCTGTGGCATGTGTTGTACAGTTCTAGTTGCCTGTCTGCAAGAAAGGAATTCAAGCTGGAACAGGTGCAGGGAAGGGCTAGCAGGGTGTTTAGGGTATTGGAGAGCCTGCCTAACCAGAGGACACTAAGAGGTTTGGCTTGTTTAGTTTACAGTATGAAGGCTTACAGGGAATATGACTGCTGTCCATAAATACATCAGAGGGGTGACCGTCAGGGATGGGAAAGAACTCTTAGATTTAAAGGGCAAGGTTAGCACAAGAACAAATGGGTATAAACTGGCTGTGAGTAAATTTAGACTGCATGTCAGATGAAAGTTGCCTGCAGAAAGAACATTGGAAAACTCCTGGAGATGAACAGATAAGGATAAGACATTTGGTTTTAGGATAGATCTTGTGATGATTTTGAATCATTCATGTACAGTGTAGAGTAACAGGATTATGCATAGTGGCATGGCAATTTTGTTTCAGTCCTTTGTGAGGTAGAACAGATATGATACTGTGCCTTAAACTGCTTGAACACTGTAAATAAAATATTTTAAACAGTGTACTGGTTTTGGTCCTCAGAAATCCCAAAGTGACTTAGACTGTTCAAATTGTGCTTGTTACCTCTGGAGTAAAATTAGCAATCATTTATATGCATGTGGGACCCATCTGCCTTATGTTTAGTAAGTAACAGGGTGAGTAGGAGTGAATCCTCACTTTCCCTGACATGACCTGAATGGAAGGTTAGTGTCAGCGCTGGATTTACTGGCACCTTGATTTTTTTTGCTAGTCTCTAAATTATTCAGTGGAGTTTCCTTGTCCTCTTGATGCTGAAAGAAATACTCATCAGCCCTCAGAGTCCTCCTACCAGCACCAACCTGTTAGCTTCTCTATTGAAAGTATGCACTTTCTTCCATGTCTTCTTTGTGGGATATTCCTTGAAGTTGTCTTAAAAGTTGTCCTTGTCTCACCCTTAGAACTTCCACATGAAAAAATTGTCCCACTGTCAGTGGGCTCTAGTTGCCTCTGACTTGGTCTAGTTTTACTTAAGTCATTTTGTAAGTGGGGAAGTTGTATGAAGCCTCATTTCCTTTGCCTCTTTCTTTGTAGATTTGCTGGTATCTCATGCTTTGTTTTTCCTCTTACTGAGGGCTATGTTTCAGTGGAATCTCTTTACTGTATTTGTATTTGCATATAATCTTTGGTATCTCTCTTCTCTCTGCCACATTAGGTTAAAGTTTGCTAAAATTGACTAAAGAATTCAGAAGTTGGGTGAAAAAAGAATAGATAAATATTAGATCTACAATTTAATGATATCTTTCTTAAAAATAGTAATTAAAATACCCGATAATGCTTTTTTTAAGCATTCCATTGTGCTCTTAGCATTAAGTGCACCTATGGGTTTTTTTGGAAGACCAGCCCATGGGACTAGGTAGTCTGCTGCAGGGTTTTATCTTTGTGTTTCAGATGTGCATTTCTGGCTCTGGCAGCCCTCCTTTTTCAGCAGGTGCATTTTGGAACAGGAAGGCAGCATTAGCTATACGGCAGTTGGATCAGCCCTTAGGGTCACAGGGTAACTCAGGTTGCAAGGGCCTTTGGACTCACCATCTAGTTTCATCCACCATACCACTGTATACTGTCAAGGCCCTAAAAGTTATTTTTTGTTTTTTAGCAGAATTTATTAGCTGGTAAGTGCTAAGTGTCCCAGTGTCAGAGGTGCTTACATGAATTGACTCCCATGTAGATGTTTTTGGGATGCCAATGATGCCAGCAGTTTTGTGTGGTGACTCTGAGTCACCCAGGGTACCAGTGACAACTTAACTGAGGCTGAGCACAGTCAGCTTGCCTTGCTCAGAGCTGATGGCTGGAACTGTGTTTTGTGTGAGTCTGTATGAAGCTGCCTCATGTAATTGTATCCCGTGTGTCGTCTGGTCTGTGGCTGTATCATTAAATGTAAGAGGGAACACAGTGGAGACATGTAGTCTGAATTTTTCCAAATGAATGCTGCCTTCCACGAATCCTTCATTACTTTCTTTCTAGATGAGAGCTCTTTTTTTCTAACTAGGGAAAACCTACTGAGTTCTTCATTTGTGCTAACATGGAACTTTAAAACAAAACATCATTTGAGTATTCAAGAATTGGAGCAAAGACGTGCAGTTATCAGACCGTGGAGAGCCTGATAATTTTTTATAGTGTGGCTGGGATTTTGGCCAGAGGAAAGAATGTATAGGATTGAATCTGCATTAATTATAAGAAATTTTTTGTGGCTACTAATATTTTCTCATCTCTAAAAGTAACCTCCTGGAGAGAAGTTTGTGGAAATGATGAAAAATTGCAAAGTAGAGTCCCATTCTGACATAGAAACACAGAATGGCTTGGGTTGGAAGGGACCTTAAACATCCTCGGGTTTCAGCTCCCCTGCCACTGGTTGGGACACCTTCCACTAGATGCTAGACCAGGGTGCTCAAAGCCTCATCCAGCCTGGCCATGCCCTTTGTGTGGCAGCTCTGCTCCTACAGGCAGGACGTGCACACAAGCACAAAGGCTGGCAAGATTTCTTTGGGATGTGGAAGCACTGTGAGGTGAACTGTGGTGGTACCGCCTTGCCAGTGTTAAGAGTGTTCGTGCCAGTCAGCTGGTAGTTGAGAACCTGGTAACAGCAAATGGGAAACCTAAAGTTGCTTCAGTTCAGTGTGTTATGAAGTTATATTGTCTGAGTAATATCTGCATTTACTGTGAAATGTGTATTAGGAATCAGCTCTTTGTACTAATTTTCTTTGTGTCTGTTAGAGCTATACTCTATTAAAAGACAGCGAATTTGCCTTGTATTGCCATGACTCTCCATTTGACTAATATCAAGTGACATAGTTGTGTTGGGTCTAATTGGACATCCTGCAGCAAATGGAGGCATCGGTGCTTGTACAGTGACATGGAACAAATGTCTGCTTTTAACAATTTGGGAGGGCTTCGTGTCTCACTGTTGGGAGCTTAAATAAAGGGTCGTTACTAATTCAGTGTGTAAAGAGCTGAGCTTTACAGGCTTTTATTGATGTATACCCATCGCCAGAGTTGTCTGACAGAGCCAGTCCTGTTCATACTCCAATTTCCATAATAGCTCTGTAAATATAGACAGCTTGAGGTTTCACATTGGAATAAAAAGTGCACCTGAGTTTTGGAGGGAATTCTCTTTGCTTGTAGCTGATGGAGTCTGTCCTGATGCACCAAATTGTTTAACCCAATACTCCTCAACAGACTGTGTATTTGCGTGTGCTCTCATCTGTTGAAGTGCTGTGGACAGAACTATCCTTGTGCAAATACTACAGTGCACTCCTACTTTTGTAAATAAAGCCCTCAGAGAAGGCAGTTGTGTACCTTGATTAACTCTGAGATGCTCAGAGGGGCACTGCAGAGCTGTATCCTGAGGCATGAAGGGTGCCATCGCTGTGCTGCTGTTGTGTGCGGGGCTGAACTGCTTGACCTCCAGAAGGAATTTCTCACACCATGATTGGATGTGGTATGGAAAGCTGAAACTGCACACAGGTTTTAGGAGGTGCATGCTCTTACAGATTGGAATATTTTGTCTGTCTGGCTAGAGGTTTTCTTCCAGGCCCATATGGGTGGCTTTCCTGGTTTTCCTGTCTGCCTCTTCTACTTTCTTTCCTTTTAGGTCTTTAGGAAGTTGTTACCTGCATAATGTGGTTGGAATATGAATAAGTTATGTGAGTAGGTCTGCTTGTGAAAGACTACTAGCTTCAATCCCCATCAAGATCTGAACTTTCTTGTTGCCTTCAAAGAACTCTGCTTCTTTCTTTATGTTGGTCAGGTCTCATTCTCTACTTGCAGTTTCATCTGTTTCCTTCTGGAATTTCCTGTTCTATAAGCCTCCTGAAAGCTAATGAGAAGGTTTCCTAAGTAGGAGGGCATGTGTGGAGAAAAGTGCTCTGAAAAGTTGCACCTGGAGGTGGTGTGATGGGAACTGGTACTGCACATGAATGGGAAGGCAGGAGCTGACATCTTGGACCAAATGACAGTGCTTTGAAGGTGGAGATCTGAAAGTTCAATTTGCAGAACAGCTAGAGAGTGATGGTGGTGTGAAAAGAAGGATCATCCATGAAAAAAGGTATCTGTAAGATAATTCCCTTACAGGAACAGTGGTACAAATGGGGCATACATTTGGAAAAGGTGGAAGGGAGAGGCTATGTAATAGCAGAAAGGTGAGCTGCTGAGAACCATGTGAGAACTTCAAGCTGTTTAATACAGATGAGATGGGCTGGATTTTAGGTCTGCATGAAATACTGCAAGTTTAGAGACTTAATAAACTTGAAAAGTATCTTTCACATTTCTATCAGGGAGAGATCTTGAGTACTAGGTATTAACACGGTCTTAGCTGATTATCCTTCATTGTGCTATCACTGAGGTATCTGGGGCTGATGCTAATTAATGGCTCTCTGATAGGCATCTCTCAGTTTTCTGGTGGCCATTTTCAGGAGGAAGTAGTGCATGAGAATTGTAGCAGAGTGTGCTGCAGCTGGGCAAACACTTAAGAATGAAAGTCGGTGACTTTTCTAGGTGGTAGCTCTGTTACCAAACTAACTCTTGTGAAAGCTGGTGTGAGGGTGGCTTGCTGGCTTTTTTGTCTGTGGAAAGCAGGTTTCTCATGATGTAGTAGTGAGGTTGTCTAGGTCACATGAGTCCCATGGGCTCCCCAGTTCTTTCAGCTAATGTAAAGGAGGGAAATAAGGTGAAGGGAAAGTTGATTTAGACTGGAGAGCCAGGATGAATTGCTGGAATATGTACTTTATTTATACTCTGTATGGGTACTCCAGACTTCCATGTAGTGTTCTCTGTGTTTTAACTAGAATCCATATTTATCACAATTGTTTTGCAGGAGTGTGTTTTATGATGATTCCAAGATCACTGGTCAAACATCAGTGTAAGTCTGTTGGCACAAAGGGTGTTTCAGGTTGTCCTGCTGTTTTCATGTTCCCAGGCAGAGGGGGCTTATTTGGTGCAGCTACAGCCCTCAAACACTGCTGAGCAGAGGCCGTGCTTTGGATGGGTGAAACATGGAGTGAGAAAGAGTGGGGAGCTGTGCAAGTGTCCCCGTCTCAAAGAACCAGTTGTTGTGCAGACAGCTTAATGCAGGCAGTTCAGAAGGCTTGGATAAAGCCTCTGGGGAATCTGAAGGTGTGCATGAGCCAGGAGCTTGGAGGAGAAAGGAGCTGCTGATCTGGGAAGAGATGGAGCTGTGGGGAAAGGATAGTGTGCGATAGACTCTGCTATCCTTGTGGGAAGATATCCAGTGGTGACTCTCACATGGCAGTCTGAGAGGAAGAGAGCAGGAGGAGACATTCTGGTGTGTCTTTTAAAACTGGGATAAGGGAATCACAGGCAAAGAGAAGAGGCCAAGGGCAGGACTTTTAGATGGTGTTCATCAAGGTGGGAGTTGAGCCAGGAAAAGTTTGTGGCATGTCAAGAAGATGACCTGAGCCTGTTTATCTTCCTCTGTTTTCTTCATGGCTGTCACCATTGAAGTCTGGCATCTTCAGACTGGGAGGATGGAAATAAAGTGTGTTACTGGGGGGTTGTTTTCCAGAGATCAGAGGGACACTTGTGATAAATGAGAGAAGCAGTTCTGGTAAGTGAATGTGTGCTGGAAAATGGCTCTACAGCCAAACTTGGCTGAGGGACAGTTAAAACAAAAATGCCCTAAAAACTGCTTTTTTAGTCAGGAAAGGTGTGGTAGGGTTGGGACAATGGGAAGTGTGGAACTTAATTAAGAGCCAGATCCTGCTGCCACTAAAGTTGGAGAAATTGACCTCGACTGCTGCAATGTGCCATGGGCAGGCTCTCTGGAGATGGGAGAGAATTTTGGATGAACACCACGTCTAATGTGCGGACATCTAATGTCTCTGTTTATTTTTAGTTTGAGCTCTTCAAATGCTGTTAATAACATGCCTGTGTTACTTGTGTGCATGTTTATAAAGATTAATTTACATTTGAATTTTGTTTCTTATGGAGATTTTTTTCTGGGAGACATTCCTTTGAGGCTTACCTTTAATAATGGGTAATGAAGGGAGGGGATAACTAATCTTGTTTAGTCTTTTGTTATGGAAGTCAGAGTTTGTGATTGAAATTTATGATTTTCCAGTCCCACTATTTCAAGCTTTTGAATCTGTATTTCCATGTGATAGTTTCAGTGATTTTAAAGTAACAACACATTGATAGTTCTTTTTTTAGTCAAGTATATGTGAATTTATATCAGAAATTTTGGCTTCTGTGCTAGTAACTTTGGTATTTTGTGAATGTGGCATCTTCTAAATGTGCTATTTTGTATAAAGCTTACACAGTAGAAGATGGGGGAAAAATGTTGGGCTATTACATTTTTTTTTGTACTGCCCTACGAATGGTTATGGGAACAACCCCAGCCTCTGCTTTTTTGCACACTGGGAGGAGCGCACCAATTTCGAAGCTGTGAGCTCTCAGCCACCTGGAACTTGGTTTATTGTTTAGGCAGCTATAAAAGATAACTTGAAGGAAGTGAGGCTGTTGTCTGTGGGCTTCCATTTGTTCTGTAGAGATCCACATCCTTATTAGAAAGTATGTAGATCTCTGTATGTTTCAGAGGGCTGAAAACTGTTGCTTTAGAATTGGGAGTGGGGAGTCCTTTTTTGGCAGATGACAAGGATGCTTATGTTTTTCTGCATTTTACCGTAGTATAGGCAATGTCTGTATCTATAACAAAACCCAAATTGTTGGTCAGAATTCTTAGTTCTGATTTTCTTCCTTTATTTGATTTGAAGATAATAAATCAGGTTAAACCCTAACACTGTTTCTGAAGAAATACTTCATTCATAGAAAATAATTGGTTTCAGTGCAGAAGGAACTGCTTGGGATTTCATGGACTTTATTACATGGGATATCAGATTAACTGATCTAATGAGGCCCTTCTGCCTCTAAAAATCTGTTACTGGTGCAAATAATGTAGGATAAAGAGGTCATAGTTTTTGCTGCCTCTATTCTTTAAAATAATGTAGTGTGATGGTAGACAGATACTGTTTTCAATCATTTTTTTCTTCTCTTGTTCTTGCTGTTTCCTTTGTATTTCCTATATCAGTGGTGTGAGGTTCCCTCTGCTTCCAGACAATGTTTGTTTTGACATCCTGAAATCTGCTCTTGGTTATTTTGTGGGAAATCTGCTATCTCATTTGACTTAAATAGAATCATTCTAGGTATAAGCATCTGAGGAGAGCCGCTGACCAACCAACATTACAAGCTGGATTGTGATTTGGAATTAAGGTTTCAGTCACAAGAGCTGTCCTTGTCCAAGACATCGGTTGCTTGGGTTCATGCTGGGTGATCAGTTGGGAGTTGTGTCATTGTATTGAAAGGGTTACTGTTCTGTAGCAAATACAAGAGCTGAGAGTGAGGTATTTGGAAAAGCTGATCAGCAGATACTTGGTTGTCCCAGAACCTGTGGTAGCGTCCACATTCTTGAAAGAACTTGAGGGTGCATCCTGCTCCTGTGAGGCTTGAGGCTTAGCAGGGAGGGAGATAAGGAGTGAACCCACATAGAGCTGAAAGAGGTTCTTTGCCATAAGCATTCTCTTTCTCACTGACAGGTTTGGTGTTTGTGGATGACATGCTTAACCTGCATATGGATATTGTTTTCATCTTTGTGCCTGTTTTGAATCTCTGCTGTTCAATGCTCATTTTTGGAACAGTTGCATATCTGTGAGATGAATCTTGTTTTTTTCCTTTTATCTAGCATCAAAAGATTAAAAGGAAACTTGAAAAGAAGCATACGTGCTTTTATTTGACTTGCACAGCTAATTTTCTCCTTAATACTATGAGCTTCAAGTTGCTGCTGAAAGCAAGTTTGTGCACATGCACCAGGAGTCTACAAGGGGAGAGTCACAGGGGGATAAATGTTCAGTTCCTGGGGAGCTGTAAATTCCCTGTTTCCTTACACTCTTGTCAGTGGTGAGCAGTAGGTGATCTGGCTGCACTGTGGACAATTGAGCCTCACGTCATTGTTTGTCATTTTCTGGGCCTGGTGGGTCTCAGGCTGTGGTGGTGGCCCATGCTTTGTGTAGTGCCATCTTTCAGCAGGGACTCTGTTTGTCCAGAGTATTTGGGCTGGAGCATGGACTCCTTCAATAGAAGTAATGCTATTTGATGCCTGATGTCTAAAACTTTGACTAGAACTAATCTGTATAAAACTTCCTGAAATTCCTGCTTGTTGTGAGGAACCTCCCTGCTTCTCCCCTGATCTTGCAAGATCTGATTTAGAAATACTTAGTGCATGGTTTTTGCAACATATACTGTAAATAGTTGGTTTGAAGGTTCACTGCTCTTCTGATTGGCATAGTTAATGACATACATATCTTGAAAGTCTTTGATGCTGGATCAAAAGAAAATAAAATTATTTTGGAAGAATGAGATTAATATAAATTTTAAAATTCTGTAGTGCATTTCATCTGAAAGTATCTGGAGTTACTTTTTCAGACCAACAAAATGGCTAAATCCATCATTGAAGCCTGCTGCTCCTACCTGCCTGAACAATAGACGTGGCATAAATGTGTTGCTTTCTGTCAAGGGAATTCGACTGGTTTAAATATTGATGCTATGTTCTTTAGTCACCAGGCATTAATGCAGAGATTGTATTTGGTTCCTAGTTCACAGACAAAGTAGTGAGGCAATACTACAGGGAAAATCTGGAAATGGGCTTGCAGTGTACCCTGCCTCCTTTCTGCCCACCGAATGGGAAGGAAACTGCTCTGAAGATTTAAGTGTATTTACTGCAACATTGGTAGAGGTTCATGTGGAGCTGTTCCCCCTCCCCTGATTGCTGCACCAGCAGGTGCATTAGGTAGCTTGGCTCTAGGGGCCAAGACTGTTCTGGATCTTCCTTGGCCTGCTCTGGTGTCACTGAGCACAGAACCTGGTGTGCAGTACTGTCACAGGGAGAGGTACAGAAGCAGTGTTAGGAATATGCTTGTACCAGGCATGGTGGGAGGAAGACCTCCTCTGACTGCATGACTGAAATAGGCTGGCAGGCAAGGTGACTCCACAATGAAGAGGAAATCCCTGGATATTTTTCACGCTCTTCATTTTTTGCCTTATGTTTCTATGAAGCTGTAAGTCACTCCCCAAAGTATGGAGGCTGCTCCACAAATTCCTGTTGAAAAGGATTCCTCGCTGTGTGGGAAAGAGTCGAGGTGAGTTGCTTGCCAGCCTTGGCCCCTTTCATGTAAAAACATGATTAAACTACTGCTGGTGGGTTTTGTGTGTGTCAGAAGATTACCATTACAAGTTAAAGACCATCTGTCTGGGTTGCTGAATGGTGATCAGCTGAGTGGGAACTGGGTTGCTGCTGGTGTAAAGGTTTGCTGGGAAAGCAGGTGCCCTTGCAGGGATTAGCTCCAGGGGAAAAGGTGTTTTCTCTCTTGCTGCTATATGCAGGTGTTCTAGCTAATGCCACATGCAGATGCTTCTCGTTCCAGATTAACGATGCTTTGTTCCCCCGGGTCTCAAGGAGGTTGTTTAAAGGAGAGAGAAGTGTATTGACAGAATTCAGTTGTTGAGTCTGGTTTGTTTGCCCAGTTCCTCAAACCACCACAGTGAGTTCACTTCGGAGCCATGGGAAGGGCTTAGTTGCTGCTGAGGTGGCAGCTCTAGCAGCAGGTAATTGCAATTGTGCCTCCAGTATTTTGGGCTCTTGGGAAATGACTGGAGGGCAGAACCTTGCCATCTCCCCTTCCCAAGCAATACTGTATAGTCCAGGTTTGAAAGAAGACTCCTCTTGCAGATCCTTGTCAACCAACCTCAGCTGCTCCCAGTCTGACCAATGAAGGAGGTGTGTGGATTTTCTTTGGTATCAGTACGAGTACAGCGATAGTGAAGTGTGGTTAATAATGAAGAGGCTGCTATTGACTCAGCTTACAGCAAACCCTTCTCCCTCCACTGGGTGCTGAGGCTGTAAAAGGTGGTAGTGATAAAAGCCAGGTTTGCAAGCCACAGGTCTGCACCACAACCAAGCTCTTCTGTGTAGGGAGTCAGAATAGCAGTTCAGTGTATTTGCAGGTGGCTCATGAGATGATGCTTTAGATACCTTGCAGACACCAGCAGAGTTTTTGGGCTTGTTTCTGTCCTGCTTGCAAGTTGCAGTCAGCAAGGAGATGCATTCCCTGCCTGTAGGAGGTCATGCTCTGCTTAAAGGCTGCAAGAGAGGACACAGGTGCAGCAGCAGTGCAGAGTGCCCCACTTGGAAATCGGTTGCCCATTTTGTTAATCTGTGTTCAGGGGAAAGCTCTGAAGAAAATTTGTTGAGGCGTTTCAGAGGTTGAATGTGAATTTTTAGGAAACCCTAACTGCAAGCTAGGCTGTGTTTTCCCTGTGGTTTTAGGATAAATAGACACTGCAATAATGTAATATGAGTTCTACACATGAATATGTAAGACTAGCCTGTAGTAACTAATGTGTTTTGGAGGTCTTTATGGTATTCAGGCTATCCACAGAAGAAAAAAAAATCTCCCAAGATAAGGTTTTAAAATAAAGTTTCTATTTCCAGGTAACCTGGGCTGTTTAATATCCTCTCTTGTATGAAGAGCAGTGAATCTATTTGCAAGGCCTGGGAGCACAAGTTGTGAATCTCACAGCTGGAGTCAGTGGAGAGGCAGGGCTTGTGCTTCACACAAAAACTGGGCTGTTGGGGACTCTGATTCCTATACAGTATCCAAGTTTGTCAGGTCTTCCCTTCTTCCTGAGTCTCTTATCTGTACTTTAGGGAAAATGTTTGTGCTTATTAAATTGAGGCTACTGGCCCATTGTAGTGATTTGAAAATGGGGACAGTGTCAAGACATCTGAGGTTGGAGAAGGATGTCTAACTTAAGATCAGCTTGTTTCTTGACCCTTCCAGAGCCAACAGCTAAAGAAGATGTGGTTTTTAACTATATGGTGGTAAGACAATTTCCATATGATCTGGGAAATGGTACAAATCTCTTTTTTGACACAGTTTCATGCAATTTAGTTTAAACTTCTCCCTAATAAGTAAAATGCTGCAAGCATAAAGTAAATCTTCTATTACTTTGAGTGGCCTGGAGACGTTTTTACAAGGTTTAACTCACTTAGTGTGGCATAAATGAGTTGGATTTAATTGGGAAAGGGCTGGTCTATGTGTTACTCTGGCTTTGGTAGCAGGTCTTGCAAAGCAGCACAACTGAGTTATGCTGATATGGAACCCAAGACGGAGCATGCTGAATATGCTGAGGTTGTTTCCTTTTCATGCAGAGTCCAGCATGTGTGTTTTGTGAAGTTAGGTGTATGGGTGGTTAAAAAGTTGTTTTGAATAGCCAAAAATTTGTTAAGATGTATTGATTGCTGTTGAATAATGAATGCCACAAATATGAGGAGTTTTACAGGGTCTTGGAGCAGCTCAGCATGATAGACTCTAAGTATCTCACTTGCAGTGAGGAGAAAGCTCTTTCATGTTCTTTGAGTGAGCCCTTCTCTAATATGTTATTTTGAGAAATCTCATGATGTATATGCTCCGTATTTCTCAAAGCTGGTCTCAAAGTAAGTTTTGTCAAGAAGAAAATTGTGTGTGTGTTTAAGTTGGCATAATTAGTGTAGAATTTGCTAAGGATCCTGCAGGGGAAGAAAGGATGGATATGGTTTGAGTGTCAGACATAGGAGAGGGAGCCTGAGGTTCAGTGTAGTCTTTATATACTTCACAATTGTATATTAATCTTGATTTAAGCCAGTATTGGAGAGTTTGATTAACCACGGTGTCAGCCTTACTGTGAGGAGTAACTTTTTATTAGCCAGTGTAGTGTATTTCTACAGAGGATTGCTAATAAGGGTCTATCACTCTGCCTTTTATTGTTCATAAAGGATGCTTACTAACTAATAACTTACATTGCTAATAATGTGTTTCTAATGGCAAGGGAGGAAATTTTGAGGCTTTGTAGGTATTGTAATACCAGGGACTTCAGGAAACAGTCAAATCCAGTTTATTGTTCACAGAAGACAAATGAATGTACCCGGATGTCTTCTACCAGATATTTATCCAACCTATGCTTAAAATACATCCTTTGAAGATTTCACAATCTCCCGAATTCGTCTGCTCCAGTGCCCCTCTGCTCTGCATGTTTAATTTTCTTTCTAGCTAATCTAAGAGGATTTCTCTTTATCCTTCTCTTGGAGGATATGGGAAAAGATGATCACCACCTTTGTTCAAGTCCATTCTAGCAAAATCTCTTCAATGTGGTTTTCACTAGGATTGTTAATATGTGCCAAATGAGGCTGGTGGTTTGTGCCTTGTTCTGCAGTGTGTTGGCAGAGCTTTGTCTGTGCTGCTGGATCTGGTGGGATTCTGTGGGAAGGGCAGGCCACTCTTTTCATCCCAGAAAGGTGCTAAATAATTGAAGGGTAGAGAAGAACAGAACTTCTCTGCCTGTAGGTAGGTGTGCTCAAAGGCAAAGGCCTTGCTTATGCCTCCTTTTCATTGAGGGGTCATGTGCCCTTGGAGGTGTAACATCTTCATTATTTAATGAAGATCTAAAGAACTCTTTAGCCATTTTATGGTAGCTGCTCTGGTTTCCAGCTCCAGTTCTGTAGCAGTGTCATTAACAAAGAGCTGGAGGGAGATGTGGAATGAAGCTTTAAAGGAATTGTCATGGGCAGAGATAGTTTTTGTAATCTCTAGAAAGGCACAGCATGTGGCAGGGAAAAGAGACCGCTGGCAGACTGGGTGAGTGCAGCTACAGTCATACCAAGGAAACACTGTTGTGAGGCTTTCTTGCTGTGGCAGACAAGTGGGTCACAATGTTGATATGTCACTTTGGGAACTTCAGCTGTGATCAAGAATGTGATGATATGAATTAAGGGCATTTCTGGGAAGAGAACCTGTAGAAGAGGTAGTATTGATCTTTGTGTATGGAGAGTTTTGCCCTTGGAGACAGAGGGTTCAAATCAGTCTGCTCTGGATGAACTTGCATGTTCAGCCTGAAAAGCAACAGCAGAGAAGAGAAACAGTCTTGGAGGCTGCAGCAGAAATCTCCTGTACAAGTGCAGCTGGGCTGTAGTTTCCCTTGGTATTCCTGGTTAGCTTTGCAGCCTGAGGAATAGGATGCCTTTCACGTGCACTGCAGTGTGCTGCTGTAGTGAGGGCTTGCAAGAAGCCAGCAATGGCTCTTAGGCTTGCCTCAGAAGAAGTTCTTGAGCTGCTATTATGTGAGCAGAAAACTAGTTTGACTTGTGCTGCTCTTCTCTGACTTGATGAGGACAGAGAGCTGTCTCTCAGCTCCCTGCTGAGCATGGCTGGTGTTGGGCTTGCTCTTTGCTCAGTGTGGCTGTGAGGCAGCTGTGGCCAGACCCAAGGCTTCGGAGGGCAGACTTGGGAAACCCATCCTACCTCTGCTACAACAACTCTGCTCTGTGGTGCTCAGAGTCACCTGGGAGCACAGCAGTTCCTTTCTGTAAAGTCAGAGTATTTCTTCAAGTTCTTACAGAGACATTGTAGGCTGGAAGGGTGCTGTTTGCCTGCATGCTGCTTTGTACAGATGAAAGGAACAATAAAACCAGTGCTGATGTTGATTGGTGTTATATGCCTTCTCAAACCTCATAAGGAGGCATTTGGGATTGCTTTCCATGGGTATTTTTCCTTGTATTTCTCACTGGAGAGAAGTGGTAAAAGGGAGGTGTTAATGCTGCCGTATCTTGACTCCTAGTCCTAATTATCTAGTGATCAAGAAGAATTTTATGGAAAAATAATGTAACTGCATTAACCTGTCTTGAAAAATAAAGTTTTCACTATCTTGGATTATTTGAGTCACTTAAAGAAAACATTAAAGCCCATGTAAGGTCAGCCTGTAATTGGGCAACTCTTTAAAGAGCATGTGGTCTCTGTACTATACTGAAGTAGCTTAGTAGCCAAAAATCTGTTTCTGGAATTTTTTCCCTACCTAATAGAATTTAGGTGACTTTAATTTAGGTGACTCTGAATTAAGTCATCAAAAGGAGAGAAATTTGCAGTGACAGCTGATTTCCCTGTCCTGTTTCTGGACAGAGAGAATGTGAATGCAGACAGCTGGCTCAAGGTTCTGGTTTTGTGTTAGTCTGATGGGTCAGAATCTGACCTCTAGCAGCCAATCCAAATTCCTTACTTTAGCTGATGAAAATGTCAAGATACAGCAGAAACTACTGCAGGGCCCACATATATCTTGAAGATGTTTTTTAAAAGAAAGAGTTAATAAAAAGTCTGTGCTTTGTTTCTGTGTTGCTGTGTGGTTGTGGCATCTTCTTTGATGTATGAATTTGCAGACAAGGAACAGAATGTATATGTGCACACTCAAATTCCCAGTCCTTTGAAAGATGGAGGAGAAATCTCTTTAAATGATGATGTGAGTATAACAAGTAGGTCTGCATGGATATTTTTTTCCTGCATCTATAGATCTTAGACTGAAGTACATTTGTTACTGGACTGCATGCTGGCAAAGTCCCAACACTGCAGGCAGATGTATATGAAGAAGCCAAATAATACCTCTTTTCAGTATACAGTACTGCTAGACCTCAGTGTGACAAGTTTATGGTAGTAATAATTCTCTGTAGTTCTAGATGAGGATATGAAAACTAATGAAAAACACTACCTTGTATTTCCTGTCTTGCTATGGTGCAGGTAAGTGCTATTAACCTACAGAAGGAAAAGGATCAAGGGCAAGAAGAAGCATAACTATAGGTGCATCTGCTTCTGAATCAGTTTGTGGTGTTGATTTTGTGGAAGACTTAGCAACTTATCTGCTTGATTTCTCTTACAATGTCTGTTCTTAAGAAAAAGCAACCACTTGATCTCTAACCTGTTCTACAAGCAGTGTTATCTCAAAAGCATATTATGCTTCTGTGTTATCCTTGGGCATTGTCATATTTTAAATCCTCTAAATTATGTTTTCTAACCTGATATAGTTACTATCTGTGAAACTCAATCTCCAATCCAGCTCAAATAGCCTCTGTGCCACAGATGGCAAGAGACTTGCCAGCAGCAATCCCTCCTCCTTCCTGAATCACATTGCCACTGACAGACTGATAGAAAAATAGTAATTGAAGTCTATTGCTGTGTGACTTTGAAGTTTTTACTTTTATCAGATGATGTCAAGTTAAAACCTCCTCAATAAATGAACCAAAAGCCCAATGCCATTTCTTTGCTGAAAAGAATAACTCAATTCCTGTCATGACTGGCAGTATTTGAACTTGAAGTGTGTGTGTATGTTGCTCCCTGATCTGTGTTGCAGATCATTTATTAACTGTGTGAAACACTGTTGAAGTCTGAGATTGTCATGGGTCAGATCATGTAGCTGGGAGTCTTTGGAAGCTTCAAAATATTGCCTGGCTTATACTACTGTACACAGAGAAGGATTAAAAAAATAAGTTTTGCTGTTTCACAGTCTGTCAGCAGGGTCATACAGGTCGTGACACAACAGCTCATTAAACCTGGTTTTGGATTGACAGGGCTGCTTCTAACTAGAATATAGAAAAGTGTTGCAGGTTTTAATGAACAGTAGAAGTCAGTTACAGCTGAAGACCTATATGTTAAGAATCAAGTACAACAAAACACCTTCTGTAGAAATGTGCCCTGACTGATCTAATTTGAGCAGTGGAGGGGAGATGGTGTTGAACTAACTGGCTTTTGGAAACAAGTTCTCAGCTGAGTTTATTGATGAGGTCCATTCTTATGCTAAAAGTAAAGAGTTACTGTTTCATTTTACTCGGTTTGGAATATGCAGTAAGGCTGACTGGGATGGGAGGAAGCAGTCTGGCATCCTTTTCATGTCAGGTTAACAATGGCACACTATCACATCCAGCATTCTGTCTGTCTTGTTTCAGAATTCACAAGACACCGGGTTTTGGAGTTCTAAAAGACCATGCTTTCCCATCTGTATGAAAGTTTTGTTGCTTTATTTAAAACAAAAAAAAAAATACTAATGGGATACTTCAGTTTGGAATAGGTGTCTCAAAGGAAACAAACCACTTCTGACGTTACAGGAGCCGGAAGCTCCTGTGTGTGTAGATATATATATATATGTATATATATATGTGTATGTGTGTATATATATGTATATAGCTCAGGAGCTATATGCATAGCTTCCAACCTGTTCAGCAGAAAGCAAGAATGCTGATCTTGTTAGCAAGTGTCCAGTGAGAACAAACCTCTGAGAAAATAACAAAATTACAAAACAAGGCATCAATCTTCTAAAATCACACAAAAAAAAGGTTATTTAAACACTTGATTTAGCTTAGCCATTGTTATGTTGAAAATAATAAGAGTTGTGAAGGAGAGAAAAATGTAGTAAAAGCATTGTGAAAGGTGAGTAGAGCCTGTCCGGGAGGTACCTGCTTGGTCTGGCTGAGCTTCCCTGGGGTGTCAGCTCTTTGTGTACCTGTGCTGAACCCTGAGTGGCTTCTTCTGTTACACTTACAGCTTCTGTTCTTCTGATCTATTCAGTTCTAAAGAGTTCCGTTTAAGATAATTAATCCAAGAACTAATGATTTAGTTGAACACTTAATTAATACTTTACTTGTATTAATCCACAAGAATTTGTGGAAACCTCTCAACATGAGAGATGCTTGTTTGTGTAGCTGTGGCACTAGAGCATTGATAGGAGCTATTTGCCTGACTTGTTTAAATGTGTTTCTAGGGCTGGATATAGAAGCCAGAATGTATGTGGTTTGTCCCTATAATTTTCCAATTGGTTTTCCACTTGTGCTGTCAGCTGCTCAGATGGCTTGTTCTTTTCCCTTAGCAAAATGCTGGCTCCCTCAAGCAGTACAGGATGCAGAATACCCTTCTCTTCCCTTGTTTGCAGTTGATTTTTTTTTTGTTTGGTTGTTTTGTTTTTTGTTTTTTTTTTTTGTTTTTTTGTTTTTTTTTTTTTTTTGGTAAAACGCTTGCAGCTGAGCAGGTCTGGAGGCTGGATTGCTTCAGCCACAGAAACAGACATGGAACAGGCACTGCTTGAGCTGTCTTAGTTTAATCTTGAACCAATGATTGCCAGGCTGTTCTTCTCACTCTGCTGTGGCTGGGCTTCCCCAGGTGCCATTTGCAGGAGTTTTTCATAGCAGTGAGTTGCCAATGTGACTACAGTAGCCAGAAAAATCTCTCCAGGCAGGTTTTGTTGAAGAGTTGTCCCATGGTGACTACTATCCCCTCTTTCAGATCTGGAATGCCAGGTGAGTTGGTTGATAAGGAGTGGTTTTTGTCTGGAATTGGGTTTTCCAGACAGCTTATTAGAAAAGCCCCAAGTACACTGCTGAGCCGCAGTGGGACTGCACGGCATTTCGTGCATGTGATGTTTGCTCCAGAGCAGTTCTGCAGACATTTCCACTGCAAGAAAAGTACCCTTGATGTGTGCAAGTGTCCCAGACCCTGGATACTTGTGGATAGGTAGCCTGCCTGAGATTGCAAAGCCTTTTTGGGTTCCTGACCACATGCCAGGCGCCCATGTGGCCCGAGGGTGTGCCCTGATTTAGATGCATTGTGGTTCACTATGTTGTCATATAATTGAGTATCTGTTGGACACAACTAAAAAGGCATCTGTTTTCAGTCTGAGGGAGGAAAACAGATGTTTTATTCTCTTGTGAGAGCTCACAGTGATGCATCAGCTGTTGCTCCAGATCTCAATGATGACAGCCAAAAAGGCAAAGGGAAAGACATACAGGTCAAGAAGAGTTGAGGAGATCAACATTAAATAATTTCTATTTCCTCTGTGTTAAGTGACATGTGGGGTTTGGTTCTGAAGCATGTGGAAAGCATTACCCTGTAAGCTAGAATTAACTTTTAAATGGACAGGGACAGACTATTTTTTCTTTGGTTTCCTAGACCAGATAGATCAAAGTCTTGGAAGAGATCTAATTGCCAAAAGTTAAACAATATTAAAAATTATGCTTGACTTGATTGAGAACTGTGCTAAGAGATGGATGTAAGACATAGTTGCAAGAGGCATGTACAGGCTACAGAGTGATTGAAGCTGCTGAATCAAAAGTTGTGTAAGAAGGTCTGCAGAGTGCTAGGCTTGGGCCACTGGTGTCACTTCACTCAAACATCCCTGTCCCTTGCAGGATCACACAGCAGCTCAAGCAGAGTGCATGCTGATAGCTGCCCAGCTTGCAGATGGGCACTGGTATGTATCTGCTGTGATCTGGTTCCACCAGATCCACACTGTATGGGCTGTGCTAGATCCTGTGGCTGCTGTAGATGCTGGGTTAGATGTAGCTCAGCTGCACCCCTCACTGGCGTTGGTGAGACTGGGAAGTGTTTTAACCCATGCCTTTAAGGGTCATCCTCTGGGCTTTCTCCCGAGTGGGTCAGAAAGAGTCTGAGCAGAATTCTGGCTGAGATGGTGCCTTCCTCTGTGGAATCCTTCTTCCCACCTCTCACCCTTTTCTCTACCTAGCACCCATCTCTTCACTTTCCTGGGCTTTTGTATCTTTCTGTGGCTGACAAAGGCATCTTGAACCTTTCTTCTTTTCTGAATGGAGTTCTTCACTGTTGTACCATTAAGTTGTTGCTGACTGTGTCTGGAGACACTTTCCAAAGGCGTAGGACAGCGTGGTACATGCTGAGCAGGCAGTCTGTCTGTGCAGGGTGGGAGGTGCTGTGAAAGCTCTAGGTCTTAGGGTGTTTCCAAAGTGTTATAAAGACTGTGGCTACTGAAAATGCTATTGCTTTTTTGAGTGTGTTCCTTTCTTCCCAAACAAGACAAGAACAAAGCTTCATTAGCTACGATCTAGCAAGAGCTGTCATCATCTAGTAAGTTTCCTACTCAATTTGGCTGCTGCCTACTCCTCATCGCTGTGGCTGCTCTCCCTCCCTGATTGATCCCCAGCTTTTTCACATTGCCAACAGCTGGTGGGACTTTGCTGTGTCTGCACCCCTTTGGTGCCCTCCTCATGAGGCTGGTCATGCATCCTGTCATCCATTGCATTGCAGCATTGCTGTTCCTCATAAAAGCTGGTGTTGAATGGTGTAATCTGGAAGTGCAGATGTTCAGAAGCTTGGGAACTAGTGATCAAGGGGAGTATCTGGATATTTGAACATCCTCACAGTTGTTACTAGGCTTTGCGAGTCCTAAGGGAGCAGAAGATTGTCGGTGATTATCTACTAGGTTGTGTGTTCGCCTTGTTTTTTTCCAGATGCTGTCTAAACCCTCAGAAACACTTCTGTTCCAGTTTTAAAATGTGTTGACCCTTTCTATTCTTGTAGTGTTAGAGATGGAGTTGGGGTCAGTGCTTCTGTGCTAGGAGCTTTTGAGGTGCTCCAGCTAATATGCCTGCAGGCAGATTCCCAGTGTGATTTCTCACTTGGCTCTGTGCACTGTAGCCTTTTGCTGCTAATGGAGGGAAAGGCATTAGGTAAAGCAGCCTGGTCTGTTAATAAGGCATGTTGCTGTGCTGGCAATTGATTAGTTACCATAATAAAGGATTTCCATTTTCCTACAAAAAACTAAACAGGGCAATGCAATGCCCTTTTTATTTTCCTTGCCATATTCTTTTTGCTTTTCTGTAGCGAAAGGAATGCTTCATACAATGAAGCCTCATTGTATGAGGCTTCATTATGCCTTGAGCTCTGGGATGCAACTAGTTACCAAAGCTACAGGGAAGTAGTGGTCCTGATCCCAAGCTGATCCCTGGGTAAGATCTCATCAGTGCTCACAGAGTTACATTAATTTTTCCTTCCTGGGTGAGGAGCTGGCTGTAAGTGTAAATGCTCAGCTGGGGGCAATGGAAATGTAAGGAATAGTAGCAGTGTTTGTGACTAAGATATTTAACTATTGTGTGGTGAGGAACCAAAGGTAATAGCAGTTGGTAGAGCAGATGTTTTGTTTTGATGTCATTTCATGTGAAGACACTAAGCATTGAGTATCCATAGCTGTAAGGTGCTGCATAAGCAGGACCACCTTTCTGAAACAATGGTGGTGCTGCTGTTTTTCCAGCAGTGTTTGGGGTAATTGAGATGTGAAAGTGTGAAGTAAGTTGTAACTCTGCTTTCAACTACAAAGTCTCCTGTGGTACTACCATGAGTGCTGCTTCCCTGGAGACTTAGCAGACTGTATTTTGTGTCAGTGGTGATTTACCTGCTGTGCTGTCTGGAGCTTTGACCTTGCTCAGGGTAGAAAAGCCTCCTGTACTCCACAGCAGTGACTCTGCAACTCCTGCTTCCCTCTATGTCCTTTGGAGAAAGCCCAGTGGCTGCTTCTCTTCTCATCATACACAACCACTCAAGGACCAGTTGAGAAGCTTTGCAAAACAGGGTGAATTTATTCTTTGGAACTCCTCCCTTCAGTTCACCTGAGCAGAGGCAGGGTAGGGAGCACTGTGATTGAGGGCTGACTTGGTCCAAGTCTTTCACCTGGGACATACTTGTTAGCCCTTCTGGAATTTTTGTAATGATAACTTTTTTCTCTGTGGTGCATTTTCTTTAAATTGCTTTGAATTTCTCATGCGTTCTACCAAATCTCTAGCTTTTAGATCAAGAGACAACTGAGGGGCTTTTGTTGACTTTTTTTACTGCATCCAGAATATACTCACTGGAATTTTTTGCTTTAGCACAGGAAAGGTGCCCTTGTGTCCTAATGGTAGTGGTAAAAATACATCTCTGTAGCGATCATTTTTGACAACCTTTTCTTAATATCTCCCAACATTTAAATGACCTTAGTTCTGGAATTTCTTTCACTTTAGAACTATGCATTTTTTACTGAGCTGCTCATCTGTTACCAGGCTTGTAAATGAAGAATTTTTAATAACCATGATTTTGTTTATTTTACAAGTGCTGGTGGTTTCATTGGGTGTTTTGGTTCACCTAATTCCATCAGGAAATTTGAGGATTTTAAAGGTGATGTCTGCAACAGAATGGATGGTATCTCATCAATCTAGAGAAAGAACCCAAGAATATATATTTAAAGTTTTCCCCCATTCAGCTCTTTGACCATAGCTTGTAGTCATGCTGGTAAAACCAGTTGTGCTAATGTTGCTGCCTTTTTGTTTGCTGGGTTTTGCAAATTGTGTTGTACAAAAAAACTTAGCATCTGTGTCTGTGTGAGGATTGTTAGGCTGGGGAGATGGACTCATGCTTCTAGTGCAGATGTGGTGCTGCCTTGGAAAATGAAATGTTGACTCTTGGAATGGCAGAGGAGATGGACTATTCCAGGGTGGATGTGGTTGTAGTTTTGTGCAGGTGGGATACAGCAGTCGGCATTTCAGAAGCTGATTCCAGGTTCTTCTGACAAGACTGGTTACTGCTGTGCTGACCCAAAATACCTGACTTCAAAACTAAATTTGCCAATAACATCTAATTTCAGCTTGGTCTTGAGTGCCCAAGTTCAGTTGTGGTGGATGTTTCATGTCACAAGGAATTAGAACTGCTCCCTCTGACTGATCAGCACTGATCAGACCAGCAGTGATGTGAGCTATCAATGCTTGCCTTGGACTTCAGTGTGTAATCTGATGTATTACCCTTTTTTCAAAAGTGTATTAAATTTACTCAAAGTATGGAAGCACTTTTCCATGTTTTTGCTTATGAATCCAAAAGATTATCTAAGCAACTGTTCAAAAAAACCATGGTTGAATTGAATACTCTTACAATTCTTTCCTTTTTTCATATTGAGATTTAGTAGTCTTGTCTTCCATTTCCCATCCCTTCTCCAAAGAAAACCTCTCAGACCTCTAAGTGAAATAGCTGTGTCACCAGTGATGGCAATCAGCATGTTGAAGCAGCATGAAGCAAGCTGGTGTCACAGCTGCTGTAGAAGCTCTCTCCAGCATTCCCATTTAGGTCCCAAGCTGCCAGGCGTGGAAGGTTCAGCAGGAGGCCGGCAGAGTGCAGTGACTTTGTGGGGATGTACTGCTCAGTCCACTGCTGCTTCCCTGCAAAGAGGGGGGATGAAGGTTCCTGCAGGCACCACCACATCCCTGCTGTGGCATGGTGTGGTGAGTGGAGGGAAGGGCTTGTCTCCCCGCCTCAGTTTGTCCAGGCCATCGGGGTAGCCTGGAGCTGATTCACTCTGGATTCTTTGTGCTCAGTCAGATGTTGCTGGATTGTGCAGCTTCTTTACCCTTTTATGGGAGTGTGTTTAGGTGTGTCTTGTTTTAAACTGGATTGATTTATTTGTCTGCCATGCTTGGTGACCATGTACTGCTGGAGCAGATGATGGTGGGCTGTCTGCTCTGATATGGGGAACTGCCTGCAAGTCTTTCAACACCACCCAGATATTAAAGGACAGATGCTTTGAGTTGTTTTTGTTGACCTCTGGAAAAAAGTACTGTCTCTATTGGGAAAGGCTGTGTTGCTTCCTGGGAACTAACAAGAGACTTCTTTGCTGGGAGAGATGACCTGGCAGTTGGAGAGAAGCAGGAGAAGGGTTTGCTGACAGCCCTTGGCGCCTACAGAAGGTACTCTGAGACAAGACAAAGCAGCAGCAGATGCCAAATGAGCTGAATACTGGGTGGCACAACTTGCTTTATTGACTGTCTTGGGGAACCTCAGGAGTCAAATGAGCAGAGGCAGACCCTCAGGCCTAGGACTGTCATTCTCTTTCTAATTCTGAGATCACTCTTTTGGGGGCCCATGTAAATAGGAGGCGAAACGATCTGTGCTGATGTAAAGGCCTGGAATAGCTCTGTAGTTATCAGCATTGCAGCATTATCTGGAATTTCAGATAGAGAGCTGCCCTTCCTGTGCCTTGGTGTGGAGCTGTGCCCTCCAGCTGGCTTCCCTGGGGAGAGGCCTGCATCGGGATCACGGCAGTGGGATGGCTGCTGACAGGGCCCATCGCTGCTCCCGAGGTTCCTCCTGGACCTCGGTGTGTGTTAATTCAGGCCGAGCTTCAGTAACTGTTCCAGCAGTGGACAGGTGGGCTCGTCAGTGCAGTCAGTCCAGTGTAGCCAGGGCTGGCATTCAATTAATTCTTTGTTCATTTGCCAGCCATGCCCTCAGTTGTCTGTTATCTGTCTGTAGCGGATCTGTTGACTCTGTCAATCCAAACATGATTTCTACTTTCTGCCTCTGACCTTCTGAGGCAGGTGTCACATTGGGGTTGATAAATGAATCCAGCATAGTTGCGAGTAACATTTGCTCACCCCAATTGCTGTTTCCTCAATATCTGTCCAAGCACCATCGTAATCCTTGTGCTAATTTATAAGGACAACAACAAAAAGTCGTGCAAGGCTTAGCTCATCCTCCTGGCCTTATTCTGGGGGTGAACTGCAGGGTATGTTTGCACTGTGCATGTGTTGGCTTTCATGTTTGATTGATGAATTCCCCTCACTCTTCCTGGCTTTCGGGCAGTTTGAAGAAGAGATGGATTCCTTCCTCTCCCAGGATCGAATTTATCCCTGGGGCACATCTCTGTAATTGCGGGCAGCACACTTATCTCTGTGCAGGATGCTGCTGTGATGGGACTCGGATCAGGCAGCTGTGAATGGTGACTGGCACTCAGAGTCCCATTGCTTTTCCCTAAAAGCATCTCTCCACTGATGAGGATCCGGAGCCCACCCTCTTGCTGGGGCTCTGCGGCCAGACCCCAGGCGGGAGGCTCCCAGTGAGCTGGCAGACACAGGCCGCGATAGGCCTTAGGGCAGCTGGCTGAGCATTTGTCGATGGTACATTAAAACCAGTGTGCGAAATGAATGTGAAAACGAAACACAGCTTAATAAAAACACGAGGAAACATCTCCTTTGGTGTATGAATAAATGTCAGTTAAAAATTGACAATGTTGAAGGGTCTGTTACTCTGAGGGGAGAAGACCGCAGGAGCTCTTTGGAGAAGGTGTGGTGAAATTGTGTGTTGGGAGAAGTTAGGATCCAGGGGCTTGTGTTTAGGGAGGTTTTTTTCACAGAATGCTTGGCATGGAGTAGTAGACTGTTTCCCCTGCCACAACACGCATAGCTCCCTGGGTGTTCCGGAGCCGAATTTGGAGTGAATCCATTTGACAAGCTGAGGGCTGTGGGTTGACGGCCGCTTCGCGAGTAACGTACAGGGTTCAGCGCAGAGCAGCACCGCGGGTGCCGCGCACGGGCTCTGTTGGGAGCAGCGCTGTTGATGGAGGGGGAGGGGAGAATGGGGGCGGTGCCGGGAGACGGGAGCGGTGCCGAGAGGTCACAGCACCACGCGGGTCCCGCACCGCGCTGTGGGGTGCTCGATGGAGCTCAGCGTGAGCGTTGTTCAGAACGCGCCGCGCACACGCCGCGGTGCGAGGTTCCAAAAATTGCGCCGCGCACGGAGCGGGCGCTGCTGTGTTGTTTAAGGCGTTAGCAGGGCTGCTCTCGCCATACGCTCATTGAGCAGCCACGCAACCCCCAGATAAGGACGGTTGGCGGCCGCTGGGGCGCGGCGCCCGTAGGGGAGCGCGAACCGCCCCTAGGTCCCGGCGAGGGGCGGCGCGCCCCCGGCACGCCCGCTGCCCGACGCCCGGCTCGGGGGCGCGCACCGCGCGGGACCCGGCGCGCCCGGGCGGCTCCGACCCAGGTTCGAGCCCTTCGGCGGCGACGCTACCCAGAGTGCTCCGCGCCTGGCTGGCGCAGATTTGCATAGAGGGCGGGGCCGCCGTGCGGCGGCAGCGGCGACGGAGCGCGCCCTCTGCCGATCGGCCGCGGCACTGCAGCGCACGGCCTCGGCAGCGCTGCGGTGAGCGCGCAGGTAACGCGCGGTGCGGGGTAACTGTGCTCCCCGCCCCTGCAGGGAGGGACAGCGGCACGGATAGGCCTTTATACGGACACCTCTGTGTGTGTGTGTGTGTGTGTGTGTGTGTGTGTGCAACGAGTACAGCTCTACACGTGTGTAGCGTGAATGGACGGGAGTATAAATATATGTATGTATGACAGTATCATAGAATACCCTGGGTGGAAGTGACTCACAAGGATCATCAGCTGCAGTTCCTGGCTCTTGCACAGGACAACCCCAACAATCCCATATGTGCCTGAGAGCCTTGTCCAAACACTCCTTGAGCCAGGGCTCGGGGCCATGACCACTGTCCTGTTGTTTGTGTATATACGTACACTTGTGTGTATGTACAGGGAGCTGGGCTGTGTTGGAACAGTCCCGGTGGCACCGGCTCAGAAGCCTAGCTGTCCCTAAGACTTCCAGGTGTGATTAACCCTGGTGCTTATCCAAAAATTTAGGGAGAAGTGTCTCGTACTAGCACAATTATGATCTGTAGAGTTTTACGAAGTGTTTCACGTACAGGCTACACAGTACATTCAGTATGTGATGTACCTTTTTTTAGTAAGTAAGCCTAGTTAATCAGAGCAGGTTTTATCTGCAGCTGTCATGAAGCTTCTCTCAAACTAGGTGTCTTTCTTTGAATTCCAGTTCTGTCATAAAAGTGTTTGGTTTAATTTCTGCCAGTAAATAATTAAGCAACTCTTAGTGTGTACCATTTACTGATTGTAATTGTAATAATTGCAATTAATTAGAAATGCTAGTTACAGCAAATACTGAAATGGTTTATACACATGGTTTGTGTACCTTGCACATCTATACACATGAATTTAGCACTGAGCAGCAATTGCAGTTGTAGTGCATTCTTAATTCATTGCCTGTTCTGTACTTGCAGGTGGTTCTCCTGGGAATTGACATCATCTCCGCACTGGTGTCCCGCTTGCAAGATCGCTTCAAGGCCCAGATAGGCACAGGTGAGGGGTCTCTGTGTGAGTGTCACCATCACTCTGCCAGCACCTGCACTAGCTGACAACTCAGAGTTGTCTTTCTTCCCAGGAGAGCACTTGGGAGGCTCTTGGTGGTTTTCATGCTCTGCTGAAGGGCAGCAAGCCAGTGCCTCCATTGGGCTTTGGGGGAAGACCAGAGGGGCTCTGCCACTGTTACAGTTTTTTCCTGAGCTATTTGAATGTTCCTGTTTTCTTTCCTTAGTGCTGCCAAGTTTACTTGATAGGCTGGGAGATTCTAAGGACTCAGTGAGGGAGCAGGATCAGACCTTGCTGCTGAAAATCATGGAACAAGCTGCTAACCCTCAGGTATGTTCAGCAGTCCACAACATCAATGACTGGCTTTGTAAAAAAAGGAAACCTTTTTTCTTTCAGAAGGTTTTCTCTGCCATTTTTCTGTCTGAAATGGCTTCATTTCCCTAAACCTTTTTATAAGATGTTTACTTCACTTGGGAAGGCTATTGCCTGACAGGATCCACATGAGAGTGTGTCAGTGCATTTCCCAAGGATGTGATGGGTATATGTCAGGAGTTATTGTTCCAGGTTTTTGGAAGGTACTTGCTCTCTCTAAGAATGAGTATTGTTTTAGGTAGTGGGGAGTTACTGTGAAGTCAGCACAAAATAAAGAATTAGTCAGATCTAAAAGTATCTTGCTCCTTTTTGTCCTGTTCTGCTTGTATGGGTGTAATGCTTGTATTTGAGCTCCAGACGTGGTGTGGTGTATGTCTGCTGGAAGACAGAATCTGTTTCTTATCCCATCTCATTTTTTTCTCTTTCCTGTCTTCCACAGTACGTGTGGGACAGGATGCTAGGAGGATTCAAACACAAGAATTTTCGGACAAGAGAAGGGATTTGCCTCTGCCTTATTGCAACACTCAATGCGTAAGTCAGAAACTTCTGCAAACCTGTGTTGTGTACATGAGCCTGCTCTGATTCATAATGGTGCTTTTTGTTCTTTATTCCCAGATCTGGAGCTCAGAGTTTAACACTGAGTAAGATAGTGCCACATATATGTAACTTACTTGGAGATCCAAACAGCCAGGTGAGCTTTTGCTGTGAGTCACATCTAAAGGTTGTGCTGGTTTCCTTGTTGGTAAATGAGCTAATTGTGCTGCTGGTGGTGAGCTCTCAACAATGCTGCACACACAGAACCCTTGGCTGATTTTGGAGAGGTGTAATTTGAAGTTTGTCTAAACCATCGTGTCAGTTACTCCAAGGGTTCAGCAGAACAACATGAATCTGCAGGTGAGATGAACAGAAGAGGGAAACCTTTGTGGGAGGGGAACTCCTATGCCTTGGAGCCTGAATACAGGGGAGGCTGCAGGGATCCCTCTGGGCTCAGTGCAACACCCCTCACCTTCAGAGAGAAACCAGTCTGGGCAGGGAGGGCAAATGGGGCCAGTCAGACAGCCTGGCCGTGTACACTGCCAGAAGTTGTACAGGCAGTTGCTGAATAGGGGGTGAAGACAATCTGTACCAGAACCTTTAATCAGCAATGCAACCCAAATGAAAATACAAGTGGAATAAAATCTGTTGCTCCTAAATGTTTTTTGTCTTGTTTGGGATTAGATGCAAGTATGTGGGGTTAGTGAGAAGAGGGAGGTGGAGAAGTAGTGTTCAAACCCGTTGTGTAATGTGTACTAGCAGTTTTTGAATAATGCTGTTGATTGTTCTGCCATCACGGGTGACACATCTGTGATCCAGGTCTGGAGAGGGTGTTCAGCTGGAAGGAGGTGTGGGGTGCCCAGCTGGAGAATGGATTTTTGTTTGCTTTGGGGAGTTGGCCATATTTCTGTGGCTGTCAGGGTCTCCCCTGCTAAGAGGAGGACTGAGAGTGAAGCAGCCTTCCCTTGCTGCTTGTGCCAGTGCAGGATGCTAAAACCATTACTCCAAGAAATTTAATGTTTAGGGTCCTCTGTAGTTCTGAGCTGGGACTAAGCAAGCTATTACCCTCCGAGGAAGTCCTGAGTTTAGGGCTTGGACTTGTTAAACACAGAGGTGCCTTGGTCCTGCCATAGGTGAGCTGAATTGGAAAGTTGGTGAGGGCACTGAGGCATTTTTCCTCTGTGCTGCCTCTTCCTTGTGCCTGGCAGAGCTCCTTGTCCTGTATCCAACTGCAGGAGGAAGCAAGGCTGATCTCTTTCCCTTTCTCCTGGGTCTGGTTCCTCATCCCCAGAAAGCCTGTGCCTGAATTGGTCAGTCAGAAAGCGCTGTGACAGTGGCTCTGGGTGAAACGGTGCCTGCCCTGGGGCAGGGGCTGCTCCTGGCTCCCCTGGAGCTGCTGCTGTGCTGCTGGTGCCTCCTGAGCACTGGGAGACGTGCTGGGCTCGGTCACTGCTGCCCTCTCTTGGAGAGAGGATCGAGAAACAATTCCAGGTCAAGTCCACTTTTTTTTTTTTCTTTTGTTGTGGATGTGGAAGCTGTTCCATCAGAGCCCTTTTCAGAAATAATACTTTTGTTGTTTTCAACTGATGAGATTGAGTAACCCAATGTGCATCTGGTGTAACAACAGTCCTGAAGCTCTGATAATTTTCTCAAAAATAAAATTACTAAAGTTTTGTTATTGCTGTGGTAGACTAAACCAAGTATGATGGTGGGGCTCCTTGCCTTGCTCCTTGGGATTTACAGAGTCCTGCAGCTGTGCATCTGCTTATCTGTACACACAGAGGCAATCCTTGCTGTGCTCAGGCTGGGTTGGGGTCTGTGTACCCAGAACCTGGGGGCACCAAAGGGTCCCCACAGACTGCTGTGCCCAGCAGCGTTGGTAGCAAATGGGGCTGAAGGACAGGAGATGAGAGGCAAGAGTGCTGAGTAAGGGCTGGCATGAGTGGAGGTTTGGAGGCTGGCAGTGACCTGCTGAGCAGGAAGGCTGTGGAGCAGGAGAATGGGCTGAGGTGGGTGTGAGTCAAGTGTTAGGGTTTTCTTTGGCTAGGAGGCAGGGTATGTGTGCCTGCCCTTTGACTCCCACCTATAGGCAATTCTAGCTTGTCTCAGGATATTCCATGTCTAGTGCTGGGGTGTGTGGGGGGGTAGCTGCTGGGCCATCTTCTGAGAAGCAGAAGTGCTCAGCTCTGTCAGTGTTTCTGTAGGCAGAGCAGATTGTTTGTTTACCTTCTCTGCCTGCTGTGTCTAGTGGAGGAAGGGTTTAAGTACAGAAAGGTGACACTTTAATCAGATTTATGTCTCTTCTGTTGGCTGGAAGGAAGGATTGCTCAGCAATTTCTTGCAAATCAGTTTGGAAAATATGCAAAATTCATGGTGACTCAAGTGATTGATTACTCCTCCCTTCCTCCCTGTTTTGCTATCAACATAGAAATGTAAGTTTTTAAGACAGCATTAAAAATCAGTTTATTTTATAATATCCCAGTAATATAAGGTCTGTTTGTGCCTCTATCCTTTTTTCATCTAGTAAATGTACCTGTTATATACAATGGGAGTTCGGCAAAGGCAGCCAAGCAGCTCCTTTTGCATGAAACCTTTCATCTTACACCTTCACTGCCTTTTCAATGCAATTACCCACTGATACTGTTAACATGTGAAAGGCAGGGTTGAAAGCTCCTTCATGAACTGTGTCGTAATGTGTATAGTAGCAGCTGTTGTTGCTGAGAAATTGACAAATTTAGTTCCCTAATGTAGGACTTATTAGAGATTTATTAATTTAAATTATAAAGATGATTGATTTCTCTCATGTCTCATGTCCAGGTTCGAGATGCAGCAATAAACAGCCTTGTGGAAATTTACAGACACGTTGGTGAACGAGTAAGGGCTGATCTCAGTAAAAAAGGATTACCCCAGTCTCGGTAAGTTGAGAATGTCCTTAGGTCTTCACTATTTTTGGGCTGCTTTTCATTCCCTTCCTTCCTTCAGGAGACTTTAGGAAGCTCATGATTGAACCTTTTCCTGGAATCATTGTTTCATTTTTAATTTTTATTTTTTAATCTGATAAACACTCAGATTTACTTAATGCAGATCCTGTACCTTTGCCCAGGTATACCACAGCATCTTTGGAAAACTACAAAAATTATTACAGATGTTTAGTTAACTGATGTAAAATTAAGGGAATTAACATTTTTCCTGTATGTTCTGCATATGTAGACAGGAGACACGTCAGACTAGCTTGTGTTTATGCAACTTAGGCTGTCATAAACAACAAAAACTCACAAACAAAATAATCAGTTTTAAGATTTTATTCCAGAAAAAAAACCAGCTTCCCTCCCCTGCCCCCTTCCCCCCCAAAAAAACCCATCCAAACCTTAAATAAAAAGCAACCAAAGTTATGTTAAAACCAAAGCCATGTCCCTCTGCTTCTGCCCTTTGAGGTGTGTTAGAAAGCTGCTCTGCATCTTGCCTCCAGTGCTCAGGGCAGAGCATGGTTAGCCCTGAGGATGGAGTAGATGGCAGCTTGTCAGTGCTCAGAGGGAAGAGGTGGTTTTAGAGTTGGGGTACATGCAGGTGGAGGCAGCACTGCTGCCTCTTCTTCTCCAGTGGAAACATCTGCTCCCACAATGTGCCTTAAAGTAATAAACTCACTGGGAAGGAATGATGAGATGTGGTAAGAGTCTTCTGCTCTGCTAGACCTGTGACATAAATGGGAAGGCGTCAGGGCCAAAGACAAATGTTGTGTCAAGTTGGTTTTTAGGAGTGTGTTTTGTGGTATTTCTGCAAATAGTTAAGATAGAAAGAGTGATGATGAACTGGAAGTGCATCTACAATTAGCCATATCACATCTTCAGTAATATAGTATTTTCAATTATATCTCAGGTTTTCCTTTCAGCTGTTGTGTGTTGATGTTGTTTGTTTTTTTTTAATTTTAAAATAACTTCCTTGCACTGACATTTTCTGCTGACATTTTTGACAGTGCTCCCAAAGACCTGAGTGAAGGCAAATCTCTTCTGTAAGATCATGAGATGTTAGAATTTGGCTGCCCAGGGAGATGGTGGAATCACCATCCCTGGAAGTGTTCAAAAGCCATGTGGATGTGGCATTTGAGGACATGGTTTAGTGGTAAACATGGTATTGCTGGATTAAAGGTCGAACTCGATGTTCTTAGAGGTCTTTTCCAACCTTAGTAATTTTATTATTCTAATATTCCTAAAATTTAAATTCAGTTGTTCATTGTGTATTTTTTTAAACTTTCAAACAGGTTGAATGTAATTTTCACAAAATTCGATGAGGTCCAAAAATCTGGAAACATGGTCCAGACTTCAGTTGGTGAGTAGAAGTACTTGTACTCTCTGTTTGGTGCTTTTAGCAATTTTCAATTGGTGAGGCATTCAAATAGATATACAGCAAGCATTCTGTTAGGGGAAGCAAGTATGGTGATTGTTCAGAAATATACAGTGTTTTTGCAACAAATAAAATGGATGTTTAGTTTGTCTGCTGTCTTTTTGCAGTATCAGAAGGAAGCCTGAGTTTCAAGAAGAGAAGGTGGTGCTATAACTGTCTTGTTTTCCTCTTGAGTTACATTAGGGAAATGCATCTCCTGTTCTCCAATCCACGTGCATGTAAATTGTTCATAAGGTTAATTAAATAGTAATTTCAGAGAATAATTGCCTCTTCAGTTAAAAGTCCTAAAAGGCACAGAGGGTGTACACAATAATGCACCAATGTTCTGTTTAAAGCTCGTGTTGTTTTTATTTTGCAGTTCCTAAGTGTCCTGGGATTCCTCCCAAGTCTGTCCCAAACCAGGATACTAAATTTGCACCTTTTGTATGTTTAGGACTGATAGCCAAGGACCCTTACCTGAGCCTTAATTCTGTCTGTCTTGTCTGAGACTAGTATTTTGCTTACTGTAATAAGAAGTGTTTATTACTGTGTTTACAGATAAGCTTATGAGCTAGGAAGTAATTTTAACAGGTGTTATAAATCTAATAGGTATTGTTTAACAGTAGATTTTTATGAGAATTCTTGGTGAGGAAATGCATCTTTCTGCTGACAGTTGAGTAGAGCAGATGAAGAATCTGAGTTCAACACTGTGTGTTCCTATCAAGCTCACACCCTCTGCAAAGCCAGGAGCAGGGGAGATGATGTCCCAGTCACTCCCACCATGCTCTTCAAAGTCAAGAGAGCAGAGAGGCATTTTCTTTTTTAAATAGGAAAAAATACCATTTTCACTTCTGGGCACCATTCTTCTTGCTACAGCCATTTTACAGCACAGTAAACTTCATCCCTGCAGAAACAATAAAATTAACTGATTTGAAAATCCTGAAGTTATAGTTTGGATTATTCAGAAATGTGATGTATTATCTTGTATGTTTGGGAAGGATAAAGACCTATTACAGGTTCCTCTGTGATGGAATGGATTAAAATTACGCTTTTGCATAATATGGGACTATTTTGTATGTCCGGGTGGATGAGGCTTACAGGGGTAAAAAAGTGTAGTTGAGAAACAAATGTCCTTGTTCTTTTTTAACAGGTGGGAGGGGAAGTAAATATTTAATCCCTTAGCAAACTTGTTTAGATTCCCAGCCTCCAGGTGATTTCTCTGGAACCCCCACTCAAACTGAAAGAGATTTACTGCTGATTCAACTTCCTTGCTTTCCCCTTGGCTAGACTAAGGTGGAATTTTTGTCTTGCTAGCAGTGGAATAGAATGAACTTTCAAAAAAAGAAAAAGCAATTTGATGCATCATTGTACTATGTAGATTGCTGTTGTTTGGTGTTTCTAGGAGGCAGACTTGTGATTTGAGATGTATTGCTACATCTGAAGCATTGGTGTGTATCAGGTCTTCTACTTTTAGGCTTCCTTGAAAATTATTTTTTCTTTTATACCCCTTTGTCACTGTTTTGGTGAAAGATTTACCCTTTTTCTGCTTCGAGGTCCTGAGACATTATGATCCCCATCTTCTGACTCCATGGACAGACTTTCAGTATTTCTCAACACTAGTACTCCTGTATTCTTCACTCTGTTTAACCTGATCTACTGATGTCTCCCTGCTCTTGCTTGTGCTGTGGTAGGATGCAATCCTTGGAGTCTGTGGTAGGATTGCTCCTCAGTAGAATCTCCTGTATGAATGTTGAGACAAAAAGGTAGCCTGGGGGAAAGGGAGAGTGGATGAGGGTTAAGGGTCAAAGAGAGCAAAGAAAGGATCTCCTATTGTTCTTTTCATCTTCCCTAGAAATAAAAAAGTCTGTGATAATGATAGTGTTACTTATTAACATTTTTTGTGTGTGTTTGAGGGGAGGGTTCAGTTTCCCTTAGTGCCATAAGGTTGTTTGTTGTTTCTTCCTTGCCCTCCAAGCACAGCACAAATACAGCGTTACATGCTCGTCCTATCTTGTGTGTCAACAGCTCTGTGCAACTTTCAGTTTATCTTTTTGAGATTGTCTAAGCCAGCAAAAGGAGGCTTATCTGCACCCACAGTCACAAGTTTATTGTGGTCTGTGAGAGAAAGACAAGCTAAATTTGTCAGGTTTCTTGTGTCCCTGACACTTTCTGAACAAAGGTGACACTTTCAGCAGTTGTCAGAGTCACCAGGGAGGATGGTGATAGATATTGCACATGCAAAAGACTTGCCTTTCTCAGGAACTAGTGGAAATAGCTCAGTCTTGGTTAACCCTTGGAATCTGGCAGAGTGGTTGGATGGGTGACTATGTGAATGTGCTTCTCTTGTGGATAACCAAGAGCAGGCTGTTGGTAGAAAGGTCACTCATAACTGAGCACCAGAGTTGTGGTAATCAAAACGAGACTTGAAAGTCGTTGTCAAACCTCTGTTAGCACAGAACACAGTGGTGCTGGGCATTTAGGACAGCAGCTGTGGCTTCTAGAATGGTGGAACACAGTAAAAACTGGTCTCTTGGCTCTGAGAGTACTGTTTGGGATAACAGTTTCCTCTACCAGTTCACTGAGGATTCAAGTAAAAGGAAGGAATTGCAGCAGCACTCTGAGTATATCAGGAGTACTTTGGAGATTAGTGAGTTGCTGTAACTTGTTAAAGGTTTCCTATCTAGTGGTTCCCAAGACACAAATGGACAGAAATCTTAGACAAACCTATTAGAAAAGTTGCTTAAAATAATAGGACATTTTCTTAACCCAAAGAAGAAATCTAATGAGTCAACTCTAATCAGACTGCAAACTTCAAGTCTCTGAAAATAATTTGTGTTTTGTTTTGGCTTATCTTTCTATATTGTAGTCCATTAGTGCTTGTTTGAGTTTATCTTGAATTGTTTGATTAGTTTTTTTGGCTAGGCTTTGTTTTTATCATTTAGTAACACAAGAATCAAATGCTTAGTGGGGTGGGGGAGGTTTGCATAGTAATCGGAGGTGTTTCATTAAGTCAGAGGAGGTTTTGGCATGCCCAAGTATGCTGCTTGTTGCTAGGCTACCAGCAGCCCTTATAGCTAGAATATGAAGCTAAAATCCATGCTGGATTTCTTGATGATTCTCAGTGAATCTCTGTTTTGTTATTTGGCATATAATTAGTCAGCCTCTTGAAGCAAAAATTATAGTTTTTCCCCTTTTGGGCTTTCAGCAAGCTAATTATTTTCTGTGTAACTGCTTCTGCTAATTATGCAGATGCCTTATTCCCCTGGGACAAATACATTTTCAGCATGAAAGAGCTAGTAATTGCCAGCTAGTCAGCTGCTGTCTTTGAGTGGCATTGTGTGATGGTCTTTAGTTGGATGTGATACAGAGAGAGGCTATTGGACAGAGACTCCAAGAAATTCATGCTATATGAGTTTCTTTGGTATTATCTGTAAGGGCCTTTGCATAAACTGTACAGATTTTCCATGGATTTGAATTGAATTTGAATCAGACTTGCACTCCAGAAGACTCCATAATCAAGTTTTAGTAAAGATTAAGAATAAAATAAATGATCTACTGAAAAAATACAGGCTGATAGGAATCAATGACCCAAACCAAAGTTATTAGCAACCAAAATATTTTGGTGTGTTTTTTATGGTTTTCATTGTGATATTCTAATATGATGCAAACCTTCATTTTTTTAATGTAAGTCACACAATTTTTGTGAGATGCGTTTATATTTGTGCATGAAGGGATATTATGGTTGTTTTCCTGTGGCAAAGGAGGGCATTGTACTTTCTTGTTGATGCTGAACTTTGACTCAGAAGAGCAAGATTTAGGGATAGTGGAGATGGTAGTGGTGATCTTGGGCTGGAAGGAAATCAAAGCAGGATCTTAAAGCCAGAATTCTGGAGCTGAGATCTCTCCCCCGCAGTACTTATGGAGTAAGGTGAGGGGAGGATGCAATTTTGGTAGCTGACTGCATGAGTGTGTGTTCCAAGAGTAAGCAAGTTAATTAAAACCGTGCTGAAAAAAAAGACATGGTAATTTCAGTTACTGAAAACCTATGAAGAGGGAGTAATGCTACTTTTCAGTAGAACTACTTTTATATTTGGGAGGGTGTATAAGACAAATATGCTATTTACTAAATGAATTCTGTTTGTGAAGTTGAGAACTTGGAGTTAAATAGATGAAAACTGGAGCTATTTTAAATTCTTGTGTTTTGCTGGTAATAAAACTGAGTCATTGGAAGCTATTTTGATATTTATTATATGAAGGCGAATCACCCACATTTGCCAAGTGAGGCTATGCATCTGAGGGTGGAATATTGTTTGTTTGTCAACACACATCCAAGCAGCTGAATTACAGATGGGAAGGAGCAACAACTGTCCCGGATAAACGATATTTTGAACCAGTAAATGCTGCATTGTGCTTTTTTGCGTTCATACCTCCTGGTGCAATTAAATTTCCATTATGGCTTGCTCTCTATTAATATAGTTCCCAAGTTGAAATACAAAATGAAACAGAAGATTGGTTTAATTGACTCAGCATTTTTAGGGCATGAAAAAAGCAAATAAATGCCTCTTCACCTGTGTGGGCCGAGAGAGAGCAGTAATGTCTGAGTCATGTTTGAATGAACACCATTAATTAATAGTACATCCTTGTGGAAGGTATAAATGGACAAGAGGAGCTCTGCTCCCTTTCTAAGAGCTTTGTAAATAAGCATATTGCTGAAATTCTCAAATGCAGAAGGGGAGGGGTGTGAGCAAGCAGGCACAGGGGGGCACATGGAGCTCAGCTGCATGCTGAACAGGCTTTTATTTTGGAGGAGAGGTGGCAATCGCCTGCTAGGTCACACAGCAAAGTGGTGTAGGAGGCTGGTGAGTTTGCTGGTGATTTAGTTGCTGAGAAACATGTACTGAGAGACGTGTACTGTGGGGCTGCTCCCGAGCACAGTGCCCTTCCCAGCAGCTCCCCAGCACTGCAGAGAATAATGACTACAGGGAAAGGTAGGTGCTAATGAATGTGCCACACCGATGGATGTGTTTATTTGTAAATGTCTGAGTATTTGACTGCTCTATTTCTTTTTAACGGTGTGTAGAGACTGAAGCAATCTTGCAGTAAAAGTGGAACTTAAAAAAATAGTCTGCAAGCATATGTAGCCTGGTGTCATCAAGCTCAGTTTAAGATTCTATAAAATATGATAAATGGTCTGTGTTATGGGATGAAGAAAGAGAATGTGTGCATATGTAAGGGACCAGAACAGGTTGAGAGAGGTGAAGGACATGAATTTTCAGAAATCCTGCTGATCGGTGTTGTTTGTGAGTGATCATTAAGACTTCCATTTCCTAACTTGTTTCCTTCTGCAGTATCAGTTGTGAAGATTATTTAAATTGGTTATGAGTGCTTCTGAATTAGCATTGAATCACAGTTCCAAGAATGTGCCAAATAGAGACATCACTTTTTTTTAACCTGTATTTGTGTGTTTTAACTACGTTTCTGTAAGAGGATGTCTGTGGTAGTCGGTGAGGCTGGATTGGGACTTGGGTGAAATGGAAAGGCAGAGGAGCTTTGTATCTATTCACCTGTGAAGAATTAATTTACAGGAGGGAAGCATTTATTGCATTTATTTTAGGTACGTAAGAAGCCTGTGCTTTTCATTTGAGCTTTCAGAGGAGATGATTTCTGTTAGCCATCTCTGTAAAACTGCATTTTCTTTCTTCCCCTTTTCTCTTGATTCAGTGTACCTGTTGTCTTTTTGAAATTCTTACTATACTGTGGATGTAGTCTAATTTTAGGAAGTCTGAGTCGGTCAGTATCTAAATTCTATAAACCTTGGGTTTTTATTGATATTTACTTTCTCAAGGTGTGAGTTAATTGGCAGCTTTTTTTGTAACAGAAAGTGGACGTCTCCTGGGCGAATTGAATGCTGTGGAATGAATACTGCATGCTACAATATGTGCCATTTCTAAGGACAGATCTTTATTTTATCCTTTTGGGACATTGTTTTCCAAGACAATTACTGCATGTATTTTCAGAGGAAGCAGTGTATACATGTATGTGGTGTTCCTTGTTCGCCATCACTAAATGCCTCCCAATGCCAGGAAATTAATACAGAAGCCTGTCTGGGCTGGTTCTTCTCCTCATGAACTGCATCACCTGTCAGTGGATAGCGTCACCATCTACAGCTGAGAGACCTTTGCACTCTGGCTCCTCTTGTCTCTCAAAAGAGAAGTTGAAAATAATCCATGATTTTTCCAAAGTTGGAATTATGTTGAATAATTAACGTACTTCATTGCTTATTGCAGAAAACAAGCATATATTTGTTGTTGTCAATGAAGTGTGATGATTTCATCATACTGGGAACCTCTCAGCTTTAATAGATCAGCTGATGGAATGAAGAGCCTGGGGCAGTGGTCTGGCTGATCTTATCAGTTGGGAAATGTCTGACCTCCAGGTCACTGTTGGTTGTCTGAACTGTAGCAGTAGCAAATGTCAGAAGAAGAGTATGTGGGTATGTTGTTAGTGTATTGTGAATTCTGGATTGAATCGAAAGTACCTTGATCCAGGATTTCCTTGCAAAGAAGACCAGAGTTACTCTGGTTGTTTCATCACTTCCCCTAAGCCCAATGGTTTTATATGAACACACAAATGCTCTTTTGGCAACGCTTTGGTGTAATTAAGCAGAACCACTTTACTACCAACATCACTAACAGACATGCATAAAATACAGGCTGAAGGAGTAGGCAGTTAAAGGATGAGATGCTGCTGTTTAGTGTGGGCTTCATGAGTAAAAGATTAATGTGCACCATTCCATTATTACTGGTGGAAGTTAAATGCATGAATGTCCTGCACATCTGGAGATGAATTTCTTAATGCAGGGCCTGTTTTCCCCCATTGGTAAAGTACCATGTGTATCTGAGCAACCTCAGTGTTTGCCTCAGGGAACACATGCAACTTAGAACACATGGCAAGGACGAATTTATAGTCCAGTGTTCGTAAAGAATTAGAATGAAAAAAATCCTACACCCTTCCTTCCCATGGAAACTGCAGTAACATCTGGTACAGCTGGCGGAGGTGATCACAGTTCAGGAATGCTTAGTAGTTTGCTGATTTCTCTGATATGATCTTTTCTTCCAAATTCTTTCACATGTTTTGATGTCAGGTTGGTTTCACCTCTAAAACAAAGCCTTAAATTTGCAGTGGTCATTTTTTTTTTAATCTCTGCACCAAACTGTGCTGTTTTTCCCAGCTGGCTCTACTTTGTAGTTATTCTGTCAGAAAGAACTTGCGGTCAAAGCTGGAGCAATATTAACTCCAGTGACATTTTTACATGAAAGGACTAACTAAATCTTACGGATTTGATTGCTTAGCTTTGTTTATGGTACACAGAATCTTCCAGGAGCAAGTTCATCATTAGGGTGGTTCATACATATGCCTGTGCACACATACATTGATCACTGTGAACGTAGCAGTGATTTTAAGTCAGCCTTTTAATTCTCAGCAATTCTCTGAGAGATGGGAGTATGAGCTATTCAAGTATTGTAGAGGAAAACTGGCACACTAAAGGGCAATCTGGTGGGAGTAAAAAGTATCCCATAGTTGTGCACTGTGCTGATTTGTGAAGTTTATTTGGGTTGTGTTTGTGTTTCACACACACTGACTTCATTCAACACTTGTTGGGGGTACATAGTAGAGTACTTCAGTGAGCACAAGTGAAGCTATCACAAACTTTCTGCTCCTATGACAATAATTAAAAAATTGTTCTTGGCATAGAAGTCCTTGCCTGAGGCTCACAAACAGTTCAGTTTCTAAGAAAGTAGTGGAAGAGTAGGTGTCTTTCTTTTCCCTTTCTGTATGCTGGCTGGGTGCTGGAGAGTAGTCTCCTAATGACTACTTCCAAATGAATGCTCTGGGCTGTTTTTATATAGAATCACTGTCCCAGTTAGAATTCAGTTGCTATCCTTAATCAGCTGCCTCAGTGGTGGCTGAAGACTGCTTGGAGAAGAGATGAAATTTCTTGCACCTCTTGTGGAGCACTTTGATGAATTCTGTGCTGCTGCTCTCGTTTATTTGATGAGATGTATTTTCAGGTTGAGTGTGTAACAAGTGGACTGGGTTTAGCTGCTGTAATTAGCAGCCTCTGAGCACAGCAGTCACTGCAGTAATTGGTGAAATACAGGACAGGCTTTTATGGGCAACAGAAGTACACGATACCTGTGTTTCTCCTACCAGCAACAAACAACATCCCTGTCCTTGTATATTGTAACCACAGTAGCTGCAGCTTCCATAACTGTGAGGTTTTATTGAAGCATCTAGACTGAAGAGCACCTGGTTGATTTCTAAAAAAACCTGAGACCAAATGCTTGGAAGCTTGAAGGTCTTCTTGTACCTAGTTACTTTTCATTTTCAGATCGTTGACCTTAGGCTGGATGAGATTAGACTGCTGAGCCCATTTCCGAGGAAGACTTAGTAATACAGATGGTATATCCAGTTTTAACATGCAGTGGTAGAACAAAACCTGCTGTTACAGCCACATGTTATTGGGGGGGCATGAAGAGGAGCTTTTTTCAAAATGCAGGAGTGGACAAGTGCTGGTTTGTTACTCCAGAGGGAAGTACAGGGAAGGCATTGTCTGTACTTGGCCCTGGTCGGGCATTACACTGCCTTCCTCCTCTGTTATGTTTGGCTGAAGTATTTTGTTTGTAGCTCAGATATAGTGATGTGAAATAGAACAAAACTGAGCTAAAATAAGTAAATGCATCCTATTTTTGTATTAAGACAGCAAATACTGCATAATGACTGGGTTTCTTCTGCCTGCTGAAGGAATTAATTCTGCCCTGCTGCTCTGTCAAAAGAATCCTTTTGTTGCATTGTGCTAAGCAGTGTGAGTCTCTTTTTTTGTTTATTCCCCTGAAGTCCCAAAGCTGCAGAGAGCCCTGAATAATCCTGGCTAGGTTTACACCCCACGTGTAGCCTGCAGGGATCTCACTGCAGACAGATCTTCATGAGGAAAGCTGCTAATGGCTGCTGCTTTGCAGGTGGCCTTCAGAGTCAAGCCAGGTGAATTTTATCACAAGCAATGCCATGCAGAGGAAGAGAATACCTTCATTCACTGTGAAGTGTCACCTGAACTGCTTTTTTTCAAGAATGGCAAAACCTATAGCAACCACATTTCCTGAGCTGTTCCCTTTCCTGTGATACACCTAACCTGCCTTCCCTCAGAGCTTGTCAGTGCACAACAAAATCCTGTACATGCTTGACATGGATGTTTCTGGTATGAGATGCAGATGCTGATGTCTAAGGAACATGAGACATATCTGGGCTTCTTTGGAGACGAATGCTTGAATGCAGAGGTAGAAGAGAGAAATTTACACTATTTTTTTTACTCCAGATCTATTCCCTTTGATACTCTTGGACTATTTCTAATGATTTCCATGGGAAATGAACAGGCCCTTATATAAATTTCTGGTAGACTATGTTGTAAAAAGCCTTGTTTGAGTATTCTAGGCATGACTGCTCTTAGCCTTCCAGAGGGAAGGGGGAGATAGGAGCTTTAGGTATGAAACAGTGTTGGCACTGCTTCTGCGAGTGTTTATGCAGTTGGCAGCATTGGTGCTGCCTTCACCCCCGTGTAGTGAGGCTGCTCCCTTTGGCTGTGGGGTGGGTAGAGGAAAGATGTGTACAAGATGTTTCATCTTCAAGAAATGCCTGTCTCCCACATACGTCTCTGCCGAGTAATGGGACTCCTGTCTAGTGGAGCGCTGGCTCATAATGAGGCCTGACATTTCTAATTAGGGCTGCTTTATGAAGAATGGGTCGAACTCTGTTCTCCATCATTTAGGTTTCTTCCCCTGAACTCCCCCCAGCTCCTGCTGGGATCAGGGGCAATCCCGGAGGCAGCCCTGGAGAGGCAGGGCTGGGCACACTTCTTCCTGCTGCAGCTCTGCCAGTGCACTTCAGCTCCGATTTATGCTTCTGCTGTTTGAGCTCTGTGCTGAGCAGGAGCTGAATCTGCAGAGGGTTCTAATCACATGGAGCTTCTGTGCTGTGGAGGGACAGTCACGCTCCTTTTCACTGGAGACTTAAATAAGATCTGATCCCAAGCTTCCACAGGCAAAATACTTATGCACCAGCACACTGAAACTTATTCTCTGCTCCCTCCCCCTTAAGAAGCTCCGTACTTGTCTCTAGTGCTTTCCTTAAATGTCTTTTTTTTTTCCTTTCTTTTTGATGTGTGTGCTGGATTTTGTCTCACTGCAGTGGGATTTCTCCAAAGACTCTGTATTGGATCTTTGTATTCATGTTGTGCTCTGTGCATACTGCTTCCCTTCACTGCACTCCCTGAAGCCTATTTATTATCATGGGCTCTAAAGCAGTCTTGTCCCTATTTTTGTCCTAACTATTTCTTGTCTGTAGCAGCACATCATAAGGAGCTCTGTTCACTCTGCCTGAAAGTGTGGGAAATGTGGCAGAATGCTGGGGCCCTGGGAGCTTTGTGACAGAGTTGGACTGTGCCAGGTCGTGTCTCTTTTGTACAGACCGGGCCAGGCGCTCCATCAGATGCAGCAGAATGTTCCCTTCAGGGTCTCCAGTGTGAGCATGTTACGTTTGGTCCTTTCCACAGCTTCTTCCCAAGAAAGCTGGATCACAGAGCCATCTGAAACACTGCCCTAGAAATGGTAAATAGTTCCAGTGAGAGGTGAGAATGTACCTGAACTGTATTTGATGGTGCTCTGCACCCTTGGCCAGCGATGGCCTGACCGGTATTTGAAAGTAGGTGACCTCTGCTCCCTCATGGTGTGCAAGGGGTTTCTGTGAAACTACACACAGGACAAATGGCAGTAATGATGAGCAGCTCCTCTTGTAAATTTTGGGCTAGGATCTTGACTTTCCTGTACCTATAATGCATAGACCACTAATTCCAGAAAACCTCTGAATTAGAAGTAAGGTTTTTATCATCAAGAGGTTTTCAGTTTGTTTTATGCAAGTTCCAGTAGTCCACGTTATTAAAGGACTGAGAGGACAGCCTTATGCTTGGGTTTCTTCCCATGAGTTGATATTTTTCTTCACTTTGAAGATAGTGAGTGAAGCACTGGAAGAGGTTGCTCAGAGGATTTTCATCTGTGAGGTTTTTAAATTGAGTCTGGATGTGGCCTTGAGCAATACAACTTTGTCAGCCCTGCTTTCAAAAGGAGGTTGAATTACTTGACCTTCAGAGGTCCCCTTTAACCTAAATTATGCCATTATTTCATTATTTTCTCCTGTAGCATGCAGTAGTTATGGAAGATCTTCAAATTGGTTCAGTGTTTTTTTTTTTTTTTTTTTTTTTTTACTCAGTACTTTTTAGCTGTGTGTGTCAGTAAGTTGAAGGCAAGGTTTGCCAGTGTCATTTGAGATTGTCTGATATTCAGCTCTTCAGTTTATCACGAGTGGTAACAGGGCTAAAGGCAGAAGAGAATGTGACCTCAGCTAACAACACAACCTGATGTCAGCATGAAAAGGCTGCAAGCCACAACAGAGGAACCTCTATAAATGGCAGCAGGTATCATTTAATGCAGATCCTCTGCTGATTTGGTGTTATGCTAGAATGGGTGATAATGCTTCACTTCAGTTTTATTGGTCTGTCATCAGTGTGACTGTCAAGTTGCACATGGGCATTTTCAGTGAAGCATTAAGATGCAGATTGCTCTTTGATTTTAATATTAAGAATTTAAAGCTTGATATTTAAATGTGGATGTATTCTAATTGTTTATGTGAAGAGCACTTTGCTACAAATTAATAGGTGATCCATTTAATCTTCATGTCATTCTTCAAAATACTATTATTAGGAGTCTTCTTAAACTTAACTTGTAATGGTAAGCTTTATTTTGCAGACAGAGCTCTGTATTCCTCTTCCCTATGTAGACAACCTAAATATTTCTTGTAACTCAGGATGTTTGAATTAATTTTCTTCATCTCAGTAAGGTTTTTTTTACCTTCTTTCCTTGTAATATTTGGAAAAGGAAGCTAAGTAAGCCTGGTTTAAATGTAATCCAAATGACTAACCTAGATCACCTCGACAAACCCACTCCTATTCCAATGAGGAATTATCAGTAGTTCTTTGTGTCGGTGGGAGAGGCTTTCCAGATGAATTAGAAGGATCCTATTTCAAATTTTTAAAAGCTAAACACAAAATTACTATTAAAAAAGAGGGACTGGAAGTTCTCCAGCCCATCTTCTTGGTTCTGTTTTTCAGTGAAGACTTCATCAATTCAGTCTCCAGGTTGTAAAGAGGAGGGAGTGTGTAGTGGGGACCCTTGAAGCTTTGCATGGGTAAAGAGGCAAGGCAGACAGTTTGAGTTTATGCTAATTGACTTCTTATGGACATCCTTACATAAAGGTTTTATTGAAATTCCTGCCTCCCAGTTAAAAAAACCTGATCTTACATGTTTTCAATCTCTGAGCAAAACTAAAAGTGAATCTGTAGTTGTCTGCTACGTGCTGTGTTTCACATGTGCCAGTCCCTGTGTTAGCTAATTCTTCTTTAAGTGAAGGCAAGCACAGGTGGTTGCTAAAGAGAACCAGATGATTTGCCAGCAAGGTGGTGTGGTTGCAGGAGTGGACTTGGACAGGCCTAAGGCTGATTTGTTGTCATTGCTTTGAATTTGAAATTTTCATTTAGAAAGTTAAAATTCCTAAGTTTTGCCACAATCTTTAGTTTGTGGTGTGATTAATTTATGGGTTTTTTAATTCTAGCAAGATGCTTGCTGACCTTTCAGTCATTTGTTTTTAAGAAGCCATGCTTGTTAACTGTTGAGTCTAAACAAGACATGAACAGAGAAGTTCATGTAGGGCATGTGTTAATTCTTTCAGAGATGTAGGGGTTCTTTTTTCCATAGTGCCAGGAGACAAAGTTGTTCTCATCCCTTCACAGACTTCAGACTAAATCATGCCAAGAGACTCTAACCAGAGGGGCAGAGTGAGTGTAATTTCATCTTTTTAGCTCAACTGACATAGTTTAGCTGGCCTGAAAGGCCCCTGGGTGCTGGTTAATATGCAGACTAATGGTTCAAAGCTTGCTTCCCTGGCTGGCTTGTGGCTTCTGAGCATGGATTCAGTGTTTGACAACATCTAGGGAGCTGATGGGATGTGCACTATATCCAATGAACCAGGATGCTGCTGGTCACTGATTGCTGCAGGCTGCCACAACAGTACAAATAGTAAAGAGCTGTTGTGTAACTGAGCCATTCAGTTCCAGTCTGGACAAAATAATAATTCTTGCTACTTGAAGTGAAGGTAAGTGATCTGTAATGGAGATGAGCAATTCAGATGGCTCAAGATGGTTAGTGGTGGAAGCTTCAGATGAACCAGGCTGATCCTGCTCTCATATTTTGGGAGGCCTCAAATATTTTTTCTATCTGAGTAAACTGGTACTTGGTAAAGCAGTCGGCCACATATGAAGAATAATTATGCCTAGACAGAAATCTCTTACTTCTACAGTATCTGCAAGTGTACAGGACCTTCAGCACTCCTTCTTGTGAAAGGAATGAAGTGGTCAAGCTGTGACTGGTACTTGTCTTCTCCAGAAATGCTGAAGGTTTATGTACATTTGAGCATAGAATTTGGGTTTAGGAATTTGATAAAACATTATTTTCCCCTACCCTTTATTCCCATTTCTTCTGATTTTTGTTTGCATCTGGAGGCAGAGTGCTGTGAACTGCTCACTTGCCCTGTGTTTAGTTTTCAGTAACAACTGCTGGCAGATGGCAGTGCCCTATGAGCATTCCCTGTTACTGTGTTAAACAACAAAACAGCAGCAGCCTATATTGTCTGCTAAAAATTACTGAACTGGGTGGAGAAAGATTTATATGGCTTTTTCTTCTGCAACTTGGTCTGCTTGGCATTTTCTGATGTGCAACTACTGATATACTTCTTTGTTTTCTTTGTGTTATAGTCAGCTGTTCATGCAAATTTTTTTTATGTTCATACTGGTTCTTCAGATAGTCTAAGCAATACCTGGAAACACCTGCTAATAATGAAAACTTGCTGGTTTGCCTCTGCTTTCATACCTCCTCTGTGCTATTAGCACTTCCATACCTGATAGTGTTTCAGTTATGGAGTTTGTGAACATTTTTCAGTGTGTCAACAGATAGTAATCCTGCCAGTCAAAGTGAGTATTAACACTTGGTTACGTAGAGTGCAACACATGGTCACTACTGCTTCTGATTTGTGAAAATGTAAAGCAAATGCATAAGAGTCTGGAATCTGACTGTTGATCTTAAACAGTATTATAATTTCAAAATAATTTACTTGTGTGTCAAGATCCTTTTACTTGATGAATGAATAAATAGAAATAGTGAATCGTAGCTCTCAGTTTTTACAACTGGTTTAAGTGTGCTTTTGGACAAATGTATTTGCACATTTGTGAGTCACTGTGAAAGCCCCAAAGTTGAAGGTTCAGAAAGGAAACTCTCAGATAAAGTCTGTGATTAGTTGTTCTCATTTGTAGATTGGTTTCAGTGTCTCTTCCAGCTGGTAGAAGGAAGTCTTGGTTGTCACCTGGAATCCTGATGTTGCTACACAATGAATACAAACCACCAAATATATTTTACTTGTATATAATGCAAGTGTATTTTGCTTTGCACATGTGAGTGGGAAGCTGTTGTGAAATGAAAGATGTGGAAGAGCCATTGTTTTCCTTGTTAGATTTTACTCTCTAACACACATTTCATTTTTAACAACTTAGTCCCATCTTTTTAATTCACTCCTGTGTCTGAAATGTGTTTAAAATAAAATACTTAAATTCTTTGACATGTGTTATTTTCTTTTGTTCCTTCTCTGGAATGTAAATTCTAGGTGTGTCTGGACACCTTACAACCCATGAGAGACAAAGTACCTTTAATAAACCTGAACTTAGACTTTTTGTTTGTCACCCAGTACACAGTTGTATTACAGAGCATTGTCATTTGAGTGAGGACTGGCAGGAGGGAGTTCACTGGATGGGCTCACACTTACAAAGAAGGATCATCCATTTTGCCTCTTGTGAAAGAGAAATGGTGGTCTTCTGCACCTCCTCTTCTCTGAGTCATGCCTTTTCTCCTGTACAAGAATGTGAACTGAGTGGAAGATGACAACAAAGTGATCTAAAAATAAAGACTTAATAAAATGGGGATATAAGAAATCATGCAAATGTGAGGATGCATCATACTCTGATTTCAAAGGTGCTTCAAAGAGCTTTCCTTCTCTCAGCTCTTGCCACCTCTGTGACCTGATGGCTACAGATACTTATGTTGGGATCAGTACCTTTAGAGCAAACTTAGAAAACAAATTTCTTCTTCCCAGTCATCCCTTATGGTAAACCTGGGTTCAGGGAAAGATTTGATCAGTGCTATTGCACTGTAAAAGGCCCAGTAAGTACTTGAAGACCATTATTGCAACCTGGGAACCTGTTGCAGAGTTTCCAAAATAGAAATGTCTCAGACTTCATCCCTATTTTATTTTGTTGAATAACCTTGAAAGAAGCCTCTTTAGAATTGAAGCAGTCTATTAATTTCTCTTGTTACTCCTGATTAAGATTTATCCTCAAATGTTGTGCTCTTTGGTTTTGCAGTTGGTTGCCCATGTGCTCTCTCCTATTCCTAAGTGGTAGGATATTACAATGATATGAATCCATTTAATCTCGATTTCTGTCTGTTCTCCCATACCCCCTGAATACAAGGCTTTCTGTCCCTTAAGTCCCAGAGAGCAGGTGGATCTAAAAGTCCTCCTGCATTACAGTGCCTGCCATAACATGCCTGAACAGGAGGAAGGTCTGAATTGGTCATCCTTGAATCACCCTAGATAGTTCTGCTAGGCTTTGAGCTTGTCTGGCAACTTACAAAATACCACCCAAGAAGTGATTGTTAGTGGGGAAAATTAGACATTTAAATTATCTCTTGGGCTGATACTGTTTTAGTAATATTTTATTTTGACATCAAAGTGTGGAGAGTGACTTCATAGTAATGGGGAATAAGGAATCATGGCTTCAGTCACTAGTAAGTATTTAACTGAATTGCTGGACTGAAAGGGATGCCTGACTCTTGCTTTTTGAGCATGATATGAGTTGATCTGACAAGTAAGAAGCTGCATATGCACCAGTTCCTGGGATGGCTCACAAAGCACAGTGTGTGAATTCCTGTCATGTGTGTTTTACAAGAATTTCTCTATTCCCTTCTCTACTCAATAGCTGTCCTTCCTTGTGTGTTGTAGAAATTTAATCTCTACCTCTCCTCTGTACTTTCCAGAGCTTATTTCCATCTCCCCAGACTTTAATTCAGGCAGTGTACATCAAGTATCATACTAAGCTCTGGTTACCTAGATTTTGTTTCTTTTGGGTAATCAGTGTTTCAGACAGTCAGTAAAAATCCTCTTAAGTTTTAAGGTTATTGAGTTTAAGCTTTAGAGTGAATTGTATATCCTAGAACTGAAGTAAAAGTAGGAACTGTTCATCTCAACATGTATATTTATGCTTATCTTCACAATTTAACAAAGCAGAAGCACAGTGTAGTGGAGTCTGGTTCTCCTGGTGACTTCTATGTTTATATCATAAGCAGCCTGCTGAAAAGGGGACAGCTTGCTTCTGGGGAGCTGAGCCTTTACAAGGACTACACTTTACAGCTTGCAGTTTAGGAGTAAAGTGTAAATGTCACATATGAAGGGACATATTTCTCTACAGCACAGACAAAGCAGTGCAAGAGGGAAGAAGCTGCTCTCTAATTTGTCCATTTGAATTATCATTGCAGTGATCTTTCAGGGTCACAGATGTACAAAGTCGCTGTGCCAGCCAGACTTGCCTTAGGGAAAAGAGAGATCTCAAGCTGCTTAGAAAACAGTTCTTTGTATTAATAAAGTGTTGTTTTATTTTAGTTTTGACTTGCTGACTTTAACTTTTGCATGGAGGCAGTAGTTGTGCCTGTCTGAAACCAGAAATCTATATAGGTGGAAATCAGTTGGGTTTCGGTATCCTGTGATGATGATGATTTCAGTAACTTTTCTGAATGGGGAAGAACTTATACCAGCCATGCTCACCACCTTGTCTCAGTCTTGTTCCACATCAGCTTCTCTTGGCAGAATCACGTGTGAGAAGATGTCAGTGCTAGGGACAGATGAGTGATTTTGACTTCTTTTTTCCCCAGTAGTGGTGAAAACGGCTGTGCCAGGCTTTTTCTTCAATCGGCATTCCCAGCTTTTGAATGGGAACCTCTTTGGTTTTTAATGTTTCCAATTCTGTTTAGATTGTTTTGTGAAGTCTTTAATGAGCAGATCCAGAGTAAGATGTTTAGCTGGGTTGTGGTTAGTGTTTGTGTTCTTTGTGGTAAATGTGAATGATTTTGCTTGGCTTCATTTTCTTTAGAGCTAAGTTAAATTATATTACCTTACACTTGCCATAGTTTAAGAGCATCTCAAGGGCCATTCCTTAGGCTCAGCTGGTGTCTTATAACTTGTTAAGCAGCAATAATTTGATTGTGCGTCTGAGTCCTGAGGCAAATTCATTCTTCATTTTCACTTGACAGACTTTGCCCTTGAACCAGAGGGAATCTGCTTGCTTGTAAATGTTTATTCAGAGCTTCCACCACCTCTTACCAAGTTTTGAACTTGATTAAAACTAAGAGATTAAGGTCAAAACTAGTCTGCCCTTAGTCTCTTTGTTTAGTTCTTCTTGTGGGTGAGATAGTCTCAGAATTAAAGTGGTACAGGAGATACAGCAGAGAAAACCGATAGAGTTCAGATCCGATGAATCAAGATTTTACTGGTCTGCCAAACACATTTTTTCAATTTGAATTTCCTATTTGATCCTGACATATTGTTATATGCAGAAAGTGGTTTTATGTGGTAAAATGGATTTCTTTCATTGTTCCTTCTTGGACAGACCAGCTGTGGAAGTCTTCTACTGTGAACATAGTATGTGGGAAGAAAACAGGATGGTTACTAAAGAAGTCAGATGACCAGCTGTGATCAGAATCAATTATTAAGTCCAACTTTCAGTCATGGCAGGTGGTTTTGGATGGCTGGATAACAGGCTTAAGTTTTACCTAGGTGCAGGGACCTGAGGATGGTTGAAAAAGTTTGCTGAGCCATGGGAAGAAAGTGAAGAGCAACACTGAGGCAGGAGTATGTTAGACTGATTAGGACACAACTACTTGCATTTTTAACTGCCCTTTTTCTTTTAAAAGAAAGAGGGGGATCTTTGTGCTTATTTTTTTATAAAGTCTAATAATAAAGTCGAATAATAGTAATTATTTTTATCTGTGCTATGACTGCATTATTTATATTGCAAGCACTTTGAGAAAGATGCTTTCTTCCTTGTAGCAGATTAAAGTTCCCCTGCTTGCTCAGGGTTTCATGTTGCCTCTGAAATTTGAATACCAAATTTAGTAGGCTGAAGTAATTAATGACAAAAGGATGGAAAGTTTCAGCAATGTCTTCCCTCTACCTTTTTGTCTGCTTTTCTCCCTCTGAGTATGACTGCTCTATTTGCTGTTCCTAATGATGATTCTTTATGGGGAGGAACGTGGATGATGGAGCATAGATCTACCTTTTGTTTTAAAGATGTTGGGGAGTGGATGAAACAAGCTTCAGGAAAACAGAAGCCCTGCTGAGTATTAATATTTTATAAATTGTGACACATTTTTGGTTTTGGTGTTTTTCTCCCATGACTTTTTTCCTTAAACCCATGATTTTCTTAAATTGAGGCTTTGAAAGATGGGTATGAAAAAGGCCCAAGAAACAGATCTCAGGAATTTGAGCTTTCCACTTGTAAATCAGGCATTCAGACTGTGCTTATATTTATTTGAAGCTGTATTAAATATCAGTCTGAATTGTTTATGTTAGCCAACCATTTGGAAGCCATATGCTATACTGAAGTATCTGTCAAATAGGCTACTAGTTGATGTACTAAAACCTGTCCATGCTCACTTGAAACCATACAGAAGAAAATCTGAAATAATAGCAACTTAAAAAAACAAAAATCCTGCAAAGTTCTGCATGCTTTTGGATTCACCTTCACCCCAAATGTATAGAGCTGGAAGCAGAATTTACCCTAATGTGATGGTGATTAAATAAAGGAAATCCTATACTCTGATACATCTTCTGGCATGTGCTCTAATTCTGACTTTCTCTGCACCACCTGCAGTCAACTTCCTCATGTGTATTTGGCCTTTGCTTCCACTGTGTCAAAAAAGTAGAACTAATCCTATCTAGATCATATACAAATCTGTGCAGAGTAGTATTATGAGTTATTGCCAGTGAACATGCATTCTAAAAATTACTGAACAAGCATTTTTTCACTAAAAGTTAAACCTGCCTCATATTATTTACTAGTTTCTGCTTTTGCATCTTAAAAAAACCCTAAACATTTTCAATGCTACCTTTGGAGTCACTGGTCTTGAGTGATCATAATAAATACAATAAGATTTTTCTAAAATGATCCTGAGAAAAGTGCAATGCTAGCTTTTCATTTACTGTGTTTATTCTCTTTAAGACACTGGGGATAAAAACCAAATGGGCTTGATTATCAGGAAACCATTGCTTCCCTCTGCCAGTGCTTACCAAAATGAGGGTGATGTGAGTGGGGATTGGGTATTTCTCCCCAGCTCTAAGGAGTTGCTGCTCTAAGCTCTGGTTGCAGTCGAATGTGCTCATGCAGGTGTTGCAAAAGCTGGCACGGGCTGCAAACGTTGGCACTGGTGTACTGGTGCTGAAGCATGGTTTGTAAGATCCTGTGTGCATGCAGCTTCTCAAAGGCTCTGCTTGCTCTCAGGGAGCTGTATTGAAGTGGTGGGGAGACAAGAATGTTCCTAAGTCCTGCTTTTTATTAGTTAGGAGTAGGCAGAAACTTGTGCCTTCTGGTGCATCAGAAGAGTGCTGTGGCAGGCAGGCAGTGCTGCTGAATACTTCACAGAAGTGTCAGCATCAAGTCTGGTTCCCCATCCCTTTCCTTTGCTAACAGCTGCAAAGATGTGGGTGCTCTGGAGATCACAGACCCAACTCTTTAACTTAGTAGCCATTGTGGCAGGAGCTCAGAGGCATCTCAGACCACTGTTTGGTAACCATTTCTGGGTATAGAGCATAGCCTGGATCATAAAATTCAACTTTGAATTATTCTTAAATAAACAAAGCTTGTCTGTACACTTTGCTGGTATATGTGTCTTCACAGTCTGTAGTAATATGCATCTTTATAAAGATGAAGCATTAATTTATGGTATAAATTCCTGGTTATCATGCTGGTCGTGCCTGTTTTACTAGTTGATAATCTTTCTCAAAAGACATGTAGGCTGGGGAGTTGTTCTGTAGTTTTCTCTGTGGTTTTTCTTTTGTCTTAACCACCTTCAGTCTAAGACATTGTTATCTCATGATTATTGCCCACTGAGCATTTGACAGTATTTTAAATGGTCATCTAATTAAAGTATATTAATTATGCATCAGGCCAGGCATTCTGGATGGGAGTCACTGATGTGTGATGTGTGTAGCACTGTACAGTTTTTTTGCCAGTGTAGTACCCATGTTCTTGCATTAGCCTTTGACCAGACAAATATAATGCCTTGGGACAGAAGGCTCCTGTTTTCTGTGGCTGTACAGGCTGTAGGCTGACAGCCTTATTTTTTCCTTCATTGTTCTGGGATAACTGCACCTATTTTGATTCTTGGCTCAGAAGTGGCTGCTTGGAAAGTTTAGGATGCCCCACCATCTCACAGGACGTGCTGGGCAACATGTCCCTGGTAGTGATTGTAAATAAACATACATGAAGGTACTGGAAAGGGCTGGTTCTGCAGCTTCCCCAGGTCCCTCCAGCACAGCTTACTGGCTTAACCTCACTGACCCAGCCATCCTCTGAGAATTAACCCAAAAGGAAACAAAGCTGCAGCCTGGCATTTTTATCTCCTTGTAGATATCTCTGGAAAGCTTTCTTCTGCAGGACTTCTGTGCATTAGCAGGCTTTGCAGGATGTTCTGTGGTGGCTGGAAGTGGGATCTGCAGCATTTCTGTCCCCCTCAATGTTCTCTGTGTAACTGGAGGCAATAAGATGCCTTTGCTTTTTTTGTAACAGTGCTTTGTCCTAAAAACGTCAGGATGCTCTTTCCTTCCAAAAACAACTCTGCATGCTCTTGTCAGTGCTTTACACCTCGGTGTTCTGTGTGTTGAGAATGGGCATCCCTTCAAGAAGTGATAAGTGCTAACAGTAGAAACTGCAATTTCCTTGTGTTGACAATGATGGGTGTTGGGGCAGTCAGCATCGAGGTAAGCTGCACTGGTCATAATTGCCCGAGGAGGCAGAAGGATCTGTGCAGGGAATGCCAGCTGGGGAGTGCAGGCTGGAGAAGTGCCTCACCCTGTGATGTCATGGCAGCAGATGGTGCAAATAGCTGGAAGTCTGGACCTGCTTGTGGGGCTGGAGTCACCTATCATGGGGCTCCTGCCATTCACTGGTGAAAAAATACAGTCCATTGGAAGGCTTCAGATTGTTGGTATGCCTGCTAACTAAGTTACAGAGGGTGCAGGCAGTCCAGGCAAGACAAAATATCACCTTTCGATTACACAGGTATCTCCTTGTTCCTTCAGGTTTTGGCAAATAAGCCCTAGGCTGCTGCCAGCAGGTGTCTCCCTGGGAGCTTGGTTTAATCTTGGTTGCTGTTTTCCTGTAGTGCCAACCCTGGGAAATACAGAGAACTCAATTTCAGGTGTGGCTAAGCTTCAAGCAACCTCTAAGAACAGCTAAATTAAATTAATTTTCCTAATATGTTGATTCTAATACGTATTATTTCTACTTTTCCCAAGCTGTTTGCAAATGTGCTTTTTTGAATATACATAGAGCAGTTTTGAAGATAATATTGGGAAAATAAGAAAACATTTGGGGCACTACTTGCATCTTTATTAGAAGGAAGAGAAAGGGATCAGTACAAAAAACTGTTCAGGAATGGAGCTTAATCTAGACTCTGGCAATGCCTGGGAGTCTTCACGCCCTTGAGAATGTCCCTCAGCTCTGTTTCAGTTTACTCACACATTAAAATAACAGCAAATACTTCTTGCTCTTGTTGAAAGGCTCTGCCTTTAAGTTACATTTATATAATTTTTAAAGCAAATAATGTGCAAAGCTGATCACAGACCTGGCAAGGGAGGCTGTTGCCTGGGGTGCTGGATGTAGTGTGAATGACCAGCAGCTGGGTGATGCTGATGCCTGCTTTGCTGCCTGAATCCTGATGTTTGCTTGCTGCAAACAACAGGGAGTCCAGGGTGTTGCCATAAATTTTCCAGCAAATGCAGAGATGGAGATGAGAGCAAGGAGGGGAAAGTTTCATTGATTGCTCTTTAATCTGACACATCCCTGCTATGGAAGTGGCGCCTGAGGGAGTTCCTGTGCCTCTGCAGAATGGAATTTTTCTGTCTTGTGAATGAAGGCAGAAGAATTCACTTTCTTTTATATAATTATTTGCATAAATAATTAAACTTCAGTAAGGCTGAGGCAAAATCTTAACATTGCCACTGCAGTGCAGCATGGAGGATTAATATTAAAGTAGGAAATAGTGTGCTTTATCTGCAGTTCAGGTATGACAGGATGCTGCAACAAGGCTCATGCCCATAGTTCTGTCAAAAGATGTTTTCTGACTCTAAAATATCTTCCTGAGCCATCCTGCATCAACAGCCTTTCTCACTGATTGGTATCTCTAGGGCTCAGGGACCCACTTTGTTCCTTTTATCTCTGAGGATTATGCTAATGAGAGCACAGTGATGAGGAAGTCAGAAGGCAGTGCAATTTAAAGGGTATTTTCAAGGGTCCAGAACAAAACTGGGGCAGCACCCCTAAGCACAGTCAGCAGGGAAAGCCATGGCAGTGAAACACAGAAGCAGCACCCTGGTGTGGAGTCTGTTACAGGCGCTAAAATATCTGGGGTGTTTGTGAAGGCTGGGGAGATGTGTGGACAGCCTGGCAGTGAATGGAGGGTGGGTGTCCCACAAGACATAATGGCCAACCTCTGGGAAACCACAGGGGTAAGTGCAGGGCAGGGAAAAGCTGCTTCTGCTCTTTCAATTGAAACTTTATGTAAATGTGTGGGCTTTCCGGCAGGGTGTGTTTTTCCAAGGTATGCACTGTGGATTTCCTGGTGCTCTTGAGGTCTGGGAGAAGGCTGTGTGGCTGGCTGGAAAAAGCACTGTGGGAATATTGTATTTCCAAGGATTACTTTGAGGAAAGTAAATCCTTATCTCTGTCTCTTCTCCACTTTGTTTTTGCCTTATGTACGTGTATGTGTCTGTCTCTGTTATTTAATGTTTTAAAAATCATTATGGGGGTAAAGGCTGTGTCTGCAGCTCCTTGCACATCAGTGTTTGATTCTTGTTTAGGTGTCTGTATGAACTGTAGTAAAGGAATTGGTGAAACTTATAAATCCTAGCTCTTAATGAATTTATTTCAGTTTATGATGCTTTTCTGAATTAATTTGGTTGTTTGAGCTGGTGCTCTTTCACTCAGTATCATAGTTATCTTGTCTGCTATTGATATTTAATTTAATAAAGCTTGTAGGAATATAACATTTGTACCACCTCTTTTCTAAATGTACTTAAAGCTGATGGAAACTTTCATATGACTGAAAACTGGCTAAGTGACAATTTCACTAACTCTTAAAACCTCCCATTTCCAGGTGTGTTAGTTTCATGAAGAGAAGTTTCTTAAAACTTTAGTTTGCTGTGTTCTTAGTTGTGCTAATGCTCATAGATGCTGTTAGAGGGGACATGCTGTGACTTGATGATGTGATGGTATTAATACTGTCAACATAATGGTTGAAAAAGTTCTGTGTTGAAGTAAACAGCCTCATTAAATCCTTTTTGTCTCTTGTTTTCAATTCTTTAAAACTCCTGTTCTCAATGATGCCTGCAGCCATCCGTCACGGCTATATCTTAAATTGGAGTCATCTGATTCCAGGATTGAAAATTCTAATGTCCCTCAGAAAAGTAACTTAAGTCATAGATTGCATGATTTCAGATCAGTCTTCTGCAGGATGATTTTGTCTGACTTACCAGGCCAGTCCCTGAGAGCAGATTTTGAATGTTGCCTGGGCTATTGCTTATTCTTGCAGATTGAAGTTGGAATTTACTTTCTATATGCTTATTGTGGCTGCCTAGTCTGATGTTGGTTGTGGTCAGGTTAAAGTGTACAATTTCCTCATACCAGTTTGGTAAAGTTAATTTTATCCTACTGGTATGGGTTTAATAAATATAGCGTTCCTCACAAACAGGAATATGCTTTTCTAATGATTCCTATGCCTAAATGTTCTTCTATGCCTGAATGTTCTTCTGCTTACAGAAGGATGGCAGGCATGAATACTCTGAAATTGCTGTAGGTGGCTGCTTGGGTCTAAGCAGTATGTGTATTAGAACAACAGCCTATGTAAATACAATGTATTTGGAGCAGAAGACAATTCCAAGTGCTATTTCTTTGAGGATTTTTCTTTTCCTTTGTGAATGGAAAGTTGAAGACCTATTAGGTTCATTAGCTAGTGATTAGAATGGGGCAGCGGCCACGATGATGGCTTTCCTTGCTAAGGAGGGAAAACTGAAGCATTTGGGATTAAAGGAAACCATGTGGTGTTTAAGAATTATTAAAGGTAAAAACATTTTGCACCTACCTGGCCTGACATTCTTGGCCTGGATCTCTAAGCACTGCCTTACCTGTGGCTGATGGCAACCATGTTGTTTATTGTATTTATTATGGCCACAAATACATCAACTAGATTTGCATTGTTGAAACCTTATTCAGAAAAACTTCCACCCATAATGATGCAGATTGTAGTTTAAATAGGGTGATATATGTGAGATAAGAGAAAAAAAGCCAAGGTTTTGCTGATATGCCAGCATGTCCTTGTCATTGTTCAGCCCTTGGAGCAGTGCATGCTGAAGGCAGGTTCTTGGGACTCTACTTCAAAGCCAGTTGTGAAGGATGATGAGGTGGCTCAGCACATAGTGCCAGAAGGCAGCAGCAGGGGTGGGCTGGGACTGGAGCTGGTGACTGGGTTGACCTGGGATAACTGGATGTGATGGGAGAGAGAGGGGCAGGTGGCATTGGCAGGACTGACCAGGGTCACTGAGGACAAGTAGGTGGCTTTTTAGGTGCAAAACACTGCCTGGTGTGGAGGGTGGGAAGGAAGAGCTGTGTCTGGGGCCAGGGAGAGCAGCTGGGACGCTGGGAGATGGCCAAGCAGGAAACCTTAATGATGTACTGTGCCCATGGACTTCTGCTTGTAGCTGTGACTCCTTTGTTTTTAAAAGCTTAATCCTGCTGAGGAGCATATACATGTCCTTTATCTTTAGTGGATTTATAAACTCATTTTCCTGGAGAAACCTCTACAACACCTGTGTTGGAGTTGGACAGGCTTGCAGCTAAGCCATGCATGGGTTTCATGTGGGCTAATGGGAAGAGGCTTCTAACCTCAGCTGAAGCTGTCTCGCTTGGACGCCCAACAGAGGGTGGCAACAGAAGGCACAGCTGGAGATGGGGGTACCAGATGCTGCCTTGGGGGGAGGGCATGACCTGAGATGTCAAAGGGACGTCTGTCTCAAAAATATGGTCCAGTGCTCATGGACGTGTGCCTGGCGGAAAGGAGTAAAGAGGAACACACCCTGTTTCCTTTGGCATCACTACTTTTGCTTGTGTGTGTTCTTGGCTTGTACAGGGCTCTCAGACCTTCAGAGGGCTGGACTTTGTCCACCTAGTAGGGGTTGAGTATGGAATTTGGAAGTGCTGTAATGTTTGTCAGCTTTAGCAGCTACCTGTCTGCTCCTGGTGGAGCATGCCATAGGAATGGTGGGGGGCAGGTTCCTCTGGTGTCATCCACATCCATCTGCACCCAAAAGAGAGATTCTTCTGAGAGTATTGCAGGTGATTCGTGCAAGAGGTACCCATCCTGCCTGTTTCAGCTGCTCTGATGCTTGGAAATGGAACAGATATGAGTGGGCACTGTGGGCCCAGGACAAGTTTAGTCCTTTACAGAGTCAAATGTGAAGACCATAGTGGGTCATCTTTGTTAGGAACAGATCTGATGGAAAGCTCTCTGTCCAGTCTGTCATCACTACAGAGTAACTTCTTCTCTAAAGTTTACAAACAAATAACCAAAATATTTGAATTTGACATCCTAAAGTTTTTTAAAGCCAGAAAGTATGTTTTTTCATTGGAAAGGACATTTGAGACTCTGCTTTAAATGTCCCAGGATGGTGGTGCAGGCAAGGGAAGTGCTGGCCTTTGTTTACCATGGTTCCTGAATAGCTGCTGCAGTCTCTTCTCCCCACTTTCCACCTTGCCCAGACCTGAAGGGGTTACGTTTTAAAATGAATAATGACTAAATTTATTCGTCATGGACAAATGATGACAGCTGTTGAGATGCTCCTGTTAGCGCTTCCCAGGGGATAAAGCCAGGCTGGTTCCTAGTGCAAGCCAGCCGAGCCAGGCAGACTCAGCTCATCTTCATCCCGGATTATTTGTCCTGGGTTCCCCTCGCTAGTAGGGAATTTCCTCCCTAGAAGTGAACCGAAGTTTCCTGGGCTGAAATGGGTGTTGATAATAAGAACTGTGCAGATCTGCAGCCGTAGAGAGAGAGAGGACAGAGGCCATGGCTGTTTAAATCCACGTGTGAAGACAGCATGCTTAATGAATCCGAGGGGCAGTGATTGATTATGTTCTGGACTGAAAGCCGCGGCACTCCGTGAAGCACTCTTACATCTGGGCACGCTATGGAAAATATGAAGGAATGTTGAGGAAGCTTATTTGCAGAAGGATATGTACTTGTAAGCAATTTTCTCTTCTTCTTAAATAATGTAAAGGAATTGAAAAACGTAAAGCAGATTGTCTTCTCTCTGTCTCTGAGACAGCAGAGTGGCGAGCAGACAAAGGCCTCTTTTATAAGGGCATGTCTTTGACAGAGAGTACTGTAAGGTCCTTATAAATGAGCACTGGGGGTGTCTTGTGATGGGAGAATGTCAATGGTTATTTAATGTTAGAGTGGGGCACTGATTCCACTTCAGTGCACCTCAGCTGGTGGCCTGAGAGTTACACCCATGCTGAATTTGCCATTTGCAGATATGCTGAAAAATATGATCCTGGTTCAAATGATTATTATGAGCAGGAATCAATGGGAGGCAAAGAAAAAAAGGGTTTCGTAACAATAATATATAGTAGCTTGGTTTTCTGTTCTTTTCTGTACTCCTGTGTCCAGGTTCCTTTCTGTTCTTTGTTTCTCTTTCTGTTCTGCACACGTGCTGCTGGCAGACTTGATGTGCAGTTCTGAATGTGGTGCTGTCATTCTGCGCTGCTCAGATGAGAAAATGCTGATGGGTTATTGAAGGGGTATTCTGGTTTGATAAATATGTAGTGCTTAGTTTCCAGACTTAATGAACAGGAAGATATGATTGTAATCCAGTCATCCCCAGAACTGTGGGAGGGCTGATTTGATTTTTGGAGTGTTGTTTTTTTTGCTAATGCTCAGAAAAGTCTGTTTAAGAAAGAAATTATAGTTTATTTAGTTGCTAAAATGCTACAGGAGTGCAATGCTTTTAATACCTGGATTTTTTACTTTTGATTTATTATATGAAATAGCAAACCACACCCTCTGCTCCCTTCAGAGGGCTGAGGCTTTGAAAATGCATATAGAAGAGGAAGTGAGTTAACTAAGGCTGCATCTAGGTAGCCTGAAATGCAGCTGATGGAGAATTTTATTACCTGATGAAAGAGGCTATGAACTAGTAAAAGTACCTTTTGTTTCAAATATGACTGACTGTCTCCTAGCTGTTAGTACACATATGCAAATAATAGTTTGCTAAATGTTTATATAGGAGCTTTTGAAATAAGTGCAACTGGAAGAAGTTTTGCTTAGAAATTTTTGGATTGAATGGCTGTCCAAGTCTTTCTGAATCACTTAAACCTTGTACTAGAGGCTTCAGAGATTAAACATTTTAAAGCCTATTTTGATCTGCCCTGACCTTGGTGCAACTCACACCAAGTAGTGTTTTTGAAATAATTCCTGTTTGAACTAGACTGTGTCTTCTGGGGGGAAAAATTTTCAATTTTGCTTTTTAAAGAACTGCTTGTGGTAGAATTCACTGGGTGATGCACCTCCTAACCTCACAGAGGGTCAGCCCTGTGATTATTGCAAAAAATGGAGGGAGGAGCAGGAGAGAAGAGTGGGAAAAAAAGGCAACTCAGAATTAAATTTGTTTTTAACCTCTAGCCAGTTGTCTTGCTGTATATTTTTCTATTAGGTGAGAAACAATATTAATAAATCACATTGGAAAACTGTGTTAATAAATCTTCAGTAGCTGTGTTAACACAGAATATAATCAAGCAACTTATTAGGAATCTGGCTAGACTAAACAATTTCTTGCAGAGAATTTTCATTTAATTGAATTAAAAGCATATTTTCTAATCCTTTAATCGTTCTCGTGATTGTTCCCTGAGCTCTTTTCAAATTAGTTTTGAATTACATATGTCAGAACAAGACCAGTGTCAACAGGGAGATAACACGGTCTCCATGGCTGCCTTCAGGCACCGTGTTAAAGAGACAGCCCACATCCTAATTATGCTTTATATTCTCTTTAGCTGTGTGACCTGAAATTTATCAAAGTTAAACTTCTTCTGTTCACTTCTGTCTTGTTCACTTTTTTCCTGAACAACAGTACAAGTACCAGTTAGTATTTTACCCCTTTCCTTTAGAGTTGCTTTTTTTCTCTAGCCCTTCCCATATTTCAAGACATCTTAAGCATCAAAATGAAGAGGCGAGATGTCCTTGTTCACCTTTTTTCACTTTTTGGATGCTTTTGTGTACCTGCCATGTCAGTATTGCGTTGTGATTGGAGAATGGCATCATGTGCACTGCTGCATATAAAAAATGAGGTGTGTAGGTTTTTAGATGATCTGTGATAATTCTCCTGTGTCCAGGTGCTAATGAGCCAGTGCCACTTAGGGCAGAGAAAACTGAAGGTGATTGAGCTGAGAACAAAACGGGCTTTTCTTCCTGTTCTTTTGCCTCCCCTAGAATATGCCTATACTGTTACCAAGTTATTTTTTTTACTTTCAGAAAGCTCAGCCTGTATTAAATTTCACTCATTAGTGTCTCACTAGGAGCTTGTATTTGTTACTAGATGTTCCCAGATGTTTTGCTGAGCAGGGATGGATTAAAGCACCTGCTTGACTTTTTGCCAAGTGAAAATTGTGAAGGAAATGTTCCTAATCTGGTGAGAGTGAGTGTGTACTTTGGGCTGCTGGAGAGGGATGGGCATGAAGCTGGTCTCAAATCTTGGAAAAGTGTTCCTGTGGAGAAGCTGAGTGATGGGGGCTGAGCTGGCTTTCTGGCCTCAATAATTACGTGTTCCATCTATATCAGCTGCCCAACTGCTTTGTCACCTTTCAACCTAAGGCTGTTTTTTTCAAGTGAATTAGCTAATCTGTGTAAAACTGCAATATAAGCAGTCCTTTGGAATTGAGGTAACCTTGACTGAGAATCAAAGTGGCTGTAATTAATTTTTGATTAATTTATGTTCTTGTTTGGTGGTAGAGGCTGAAGTTGGATGTACATGGAAGGTTCTATAAGGTTTCATGCACCTTATATTTATGTTTTTATGAATTTGAGGAAACTTTTTGTATTTTCTTGTAAGGAATCTCTGGTGTTAATTTAAAGAAGTAAAGGAGATTTGTAGCTCCAGATGGGTCTGTGATTAATGGTCTGTGGTCCATCAACAGCATGGGCATTGCCAAGTGAACTTCCCTGGGTGACACTGTTTATCCTTGGTCTGGTGCAGGCAGTTGCTGCTGGATCTTGGATTTGCTTGTGGTCTTAGTTTCACTACAGTCCATGTCAAAAGAGCTCTTGGAGGCATAAACGTGAGAGATGCAGACTGTCAACACCCCAAGAATTATCTGGGGCTTGCATGTTTCTCCTGTAGATTGGAAATTCATTCTTTTAATCTGAATGCATTCATTGAAAGGGTTTATAATGTAGTGGCTGCAATAGCAAAGGATTGGGTTCAGTGAGCTGGTGGTATTCCATGACTAACTGGATTTTAGCATGAGGACACTGCTGAGATGGGAGCTGGCAGAGTAGGCTGGAAAATGTGGCATATTTCCCATAACACGAGCATGTTCCTTGGGACACCCCCTTGCTTCATTGGTCTTACAGCTGCGTGTGTTTTTTTTGGCAGATAAAATTTTTGATGATGAAGACTCCGTGGATGGAAACAGACCTTCCTCAGCAAGCTCCTCTACATCTTCAAAGGCCCCTGCAAACTCACGCAGAGTTGGGATGGGCACTACCCGCAGACTTGGCTCTGCATCTCTGGGCTCCAAGTCTTCAAGTAAGCCAATAGCCTGTATAAATTGATGTATCTGTGAAGTATTACAGTGTTCATATTGAGCTTCTCGCAAGCACTTCCAGACTGGCCCCAAGAATCCAGTAACAAATTTTTTCCTATGCAGTCATTATGTCTGTGTTCTCTGCATGCCATAACCAGAGTCTGCTAGGATGAATCTCAAAGCAATCCCCACATCCCCATAATTTATTTTGCATTTTGTGAGAGGTTGCACCTGTGTGGTTGTGCACTGAGGGCTATGAGTAAATCATGTTGGTGCTCCAGTGTGTAGATTTTTGCCTTTTTAGTTCCATCTCTATCTGAACTGAGGCTGCTTATAGCTACATAAGCTGTATAGCCACCCTTCAGCCCTTGCAGTCTAAACCTGACACACTGGCTTAAGACCTTTGGGCATTGCTGGTAATGAAGGTGCAGAAAGATTTCTGATCAGTCATTCTGATTATTCTACATTCTGCAATTATTCTACATGTAGCTCTAATTCTGTATGTGTCCTAGGGAAAGGGAGAAAGTTCCCTGTATCAGGCAGTTTCTAATCTGATTAGTATTCCAGAGACTATTTATCTTCCTTATCGTTCGTCTGTTTGTGCACCTGTCAGATCTTCACCTTCATCTATTATAGATGGGATTAAATCCTTTAAAATAAAGTCTCCCATATAATTAAAGTAAGTATTCCCTTTCATCTTTCAGACTGTGTCCCCTAACTGTTGAGTGACTACTGTAATGACTTCCCTAATGTGCCCTGTGTGCCTGTGAGTTGAAGGATGCCATGAATGTCTCACCAGTGCTTGGCACTGAGTTTCCCTGCCTCTGCTTTCGTTACATCTGCAGCATTCCCAGGCTGCATGGGTAGTGAACTTTCTCCTGATTAAGTGCCTTGATAGCTGGTGGTTTCTTATTGATAACAAGATTGAAAGACTTTTTCATTTGTGTGTCAGCAGCCAAAGAGGGAGCAGGTGCTGTGGATGAAGAAGACTTCATTAAGGCATTTGAAGATGTCCCAACAGTTCAGGTAAGTAGAGTTACCTGTTAAACCATGCTGTACTAAAAAGCAGAAGGTGGCTATAGGATCTCATGCTAATCACTGGCAAGTTGTGCTTCATTGTGATGTTGGCAAATCTTTAAGGGGGAAGCAGATTAGAAGTTGAAGGGAGGCAAGTTTTAAATGGTGAGGTGTGCTAGTAGTTTATATGAAACCCTTTGGGAACTGAAAGCAGCAAAGGTGACTTGTGTCTCAGGGATCACTGCTGTTGTGAGTGTGACAACTGGACCATACATGTTTGCTGATTTAGCTGGATAGCTGAGATGCATCATGTATCCCCTCTCCTTTGCTGGAGCTTTGTATTTGGGACAGCTGAACAGCACATCTATCCTCTCATGGTCTTCTGTAGGTTTTGATTAATATAGGCACTAGTAGCTACAGGAATGCTGCTTAAAATTGTGAAACTATAGTAAAATAATGCAATATGATCCTTCAGTCATCTTGTGATAATTTCTAAATTTTTGGTTGCAGGCAGTGGGTGTAAATTCTGTGCATTATGCAAAGCCAGTTGTGTCCAAGACTAGCACATGATGCTTAAGCATGGAGGTGCAAAGGACAAAAGGATGTAGTTGGGAAGTGATCTGATTTTATGGAGTAAATCCTGCATTACAGTGCTACTCTGTATTTCAATTTGTAGATTTATTCCAGCCGGGATCTTGAGGAATCCATAAACAAGATCAGAGAGATACTATCAGATGATAAACACGACTGGGAACAGAGAGTTTCTGCGGTAAGTAGTGAATTTAGGTAGGATCTCTGTTGATACAAGCTTTTTCTACACTAAGCTTAATCCCACTGAGGGTACTGGGAGAACCTCAGACTAAGGCTGGAATGTAGTTTTAGTGGTGAGCACCTGTTATGTTATGTTCCCCCAAATTTGAGGGAAACGTTTCCTTGTGAGACTGACTTTAAGCCACATTTGTGAAGGAAATTGCTATTTGATATACAAGATTCTGTTGAGACAGCATCAGGTTGAATTGGAAGTTGTGCAGCAAATCCAGTTGCAAAGCTAGAAATTTGCTAGCAGGTGCTAAAATCAAAATGTCAAGTTTTATTCAGAATATCTTAAAACTTACCTGATAAGGCAGAAAATTACTTTGCTTACAGAATATTTATTTATACTTCTACGAAAGGGAGGTATAAAATAATTGAGCAAGAATTTATACACTTAAGTTTTGAATAAATAAATATGCCTCTGGGAAGTGTGGAAGTGGAAAATTGCATGTTGTATGCATGTCAAGACCAAATACTGTTTACTGAGGTGAGCTGTGTTTTCATGATACAAATAGGTGCACATTCTTGTCTGCACAGTAGACTTTCATCACTGGTGTAGCAGCTTTGCCATGTCTTGCAAACCCTGTATTACAGATCTGAGTGTCAGACTGGGCTGATTCAGCTTACTTCTGTTTAATTTTATTTCTGTACTGAGTAACAGGCAGCTGAAATCGAGGCCATGTGCAGATGCAGTGGTGCACGGGAGGGCCTGTGAAGGTGTCAGAGGATTGTCTGTAGGATGAGATGGTGGTCCCTGTAATATTAATGGGAAATTTCCCATTTTGATGGGGTCAGGGTTCCACTTCTGCTAGAGCCAGATAACTGTGTTAATGAAGTCAATGGACACATTCTGGATATAAGTCATTATTACCCAGGCCTGAGTGTGAACCATGTCCTTTAAGTCTAGGTATCTTTTTAACACAAGAGTCAGCTGTGAGATTGCCTAAACATTAGAAGCTGCTGTAAATAGGGGAACAAAGGAGAATGTTTAAGATATCTTTTGATTTAAAAAAAAATTGTTTGGGTTATTAACTATACAATTTGAGTAGCTGTATGCAACACTTCTGGATTTCTGTAAGTTAGCAAGGATGTTTGGCTTATTGTACTTAGTATGTTAACTAGCCCTGGGTTGAATATAAGATAGGAAATAAAATTGCTTGGGCATCAAGAATCAACTTCCTCAATGCATGTTGATGAATAATTGCACAAGAAACCTGGAACTAGGTATAAAGACATAACTGTCCTTATATTTGCTGCTCATTAACAGTCACTGCTTTCTTTTATACTCCTAACAGTTGAAAAAGATCCGCTCCTTACTTTTGGCTGGAGCTGCAGAATACGATAACTTCTTCCAACACTTAAGACTTTTGGACGGAGCATTTAAATTATCTGCTAAAGACCTGCGGTCTCAAGTTGTAAGAGAGGCTTGTATCACCTTGGGGTAAGTTTATTTTCTATGTGTGTTTGAAATATGATGTAGAAGAAAAGGAGCAGGCACTGATTAAAACACAATTAGGATGCAGCTTGTGCTGTGGTGCTATACAGTTAAAGCATGTATATAGTTAAACATGATTTTTCTGCATCTGTTTCAAACCCCATCATATAGGCCACTAATTGTAATTCTGCCAAGCCATGTACCTGAGTATTAAATAATGCTGATGTGGGATGCACAGAGTGAATGAGCAAGCCATGCCTTCATGCACAAGTAGGGAGGGAAGCATTGAACAATAAAGCTGAAAATGTTTGTTTTGTTCTGGTTCAGATTGAGCTAGTTTTTATTTCTGATGGTCTATCCTTTGTGAAATACTTCAAGAAAAAGTGTGTTGCAGTGTTTCTGACATGTTTTTTTTTTTAAATAGGGAGCTTCAGAGAAGCTGTAATATAAACTAACAAAAAATATTTTATCACCTTGATCCCATTTATTTGATAAATAAATTTTTAGCTGTGCTAGTTACTTTATTTTATGCTGACCTTACGGTTTCTCAGGGTTCAGATGAATATAGGACACAAGTTTGAAATGAAAGGAAAGGAGCTGTTTTTTGAAACATGGTGTTATCTGTCCTTTGGAGTTGGACTGGAGGTGACAGTTGCAAAGATTGAGATGTCAGATGTGCTTATGTCACATATTCTGTACAAGTCTGACTCGCTTTATCTTCAGCTCACTTACCAGCATGACTTCATTCTGTTTTTCAGACATTTGTCATCAGTTCTGGGAAACAAGTTTGACCATGGGGCAGAAGCCATCATGCCAACAATTTTTAATCTAATTCCAAATAGTGCCAAAGTCATGGCCACTTCTGGTGTTGTAGCAGTTAGATTAATCATTCGAGTAAGTATATATCAAAAGAGAACAGTGTTAAAATTTACGTACACTGCAGTCTTTCTGATGAAATATGAATGTTGCTGCAATAAAAATAAGATTAATGCCTAATCTACTTTTCTGATAGTGCTGGGCTTGGCTGTCTCAGATGTTCTGCAGCCTTGTGCAGATGATGCTTGTTAAGCTCTGCCAAAATAGTAGAGGAAATGTTTCTTCTTGCAGGACAAAAAATGAATCTCTAAGAGCTGAGCAAACATTTTTCTTTGAAAGGGTTTTAGACCAACCTTGCAGCACAGACTCATCCTCTTAATTATGCTCTAAAATACTTCACAGACAGTCCATGTTTCTCAAAACTGTTAGTTCACTATTAGTGACTTCTGCCTAGTGATTCATTGGGTAAGCTGTAGGTAGCCTAATGTCTCTAAAATTGTCACCATTGGCAGTTCAGATCCTCCTGCAGTGACTTCAGCTACTTGACTCACTAGAGAGTGTAATTATAAAAGAAAATCAAGTATTTGTTAAAGGTATTTTAGCTGATAAATTGTAAAATATTTTTAATATTAAAAATCTGTCTATATCTGTTAGTGTTCCTTTATCTAGCAGTTCTGTTTTTAAGTATTGAGCAACAATAAGGATCTGAATACTGAGCTCAGGTGGGTGAAGGAGATGGTCTTTCATTCTATGAAATTGTTGTGTAAAGATTTCTTCCTGTTCTTGTTTGTTTACTTCCAGCACACGCACATCCCTCGGTTAATACCCATCATAACCAGTAATTGTACCTCCAAGTCTGTTGCAGTTAGAAGGTGAGAATTTAGTTTGCATTTACTGGTTTTCCCTAGTAAATAGATGCTTTCTGAAAATGTGAATGTATTTGTTGTTATTTGTGAAAAGGGTTGAAAATACACTTAATATAAGAACGAATCTTAATATAAGAATGAATGAAAACACACTTAATATAAGAATGAATCTCATTCTTCTTCATTATTTGAGTTCAAATTCAAAGTCAACTATCGTCCATAAACTGCATCACTGCAGAAAGGAAAAAGCATTTTTCCACAAGGAGAAATGGTTTTTAAACTAATTGTTGTCCTTATATGTTGTTATAACAGCATATTATTTTGGCATTTTTACAGACACGTTCCTATTCCCCACTGCTGGCTGTTTGTTATAGTGACTTGTTTTCTTTGAGCCAGTAAAACAGTCTTACATGAAAGCATCATCTGGAAGGGAACTTGGACTGAATGGTCTAATGGTCCTGTCTGCACTTAAAATCGAAGTGCTTCAGTCCACTATCTCACTGGGAGACTCTTGCCTCCTCCATATACTTTAACTGGTTCTCTTTGAGTTAGACAAAAGGAAGGGCTTTGTGGTTGCTGTATTTGGTGACAAGACTTGAACACATTTCAGCACACTTGTGCCTTAAGGTTCTTGAAGTGAGGAAGGGAAATTGAAGTTGGAAGGTCTGTCCCCACATGAGGTTAACTGTGGGGTTTCTCTGTGAAGCCTGTACTGGCAGGTACAGAGTATCAGTGTCAATCTTCTGAGCCTGTATCCTGTTTAATGAAAAAGGAAGCTTCCAGGATTGTTTATGGCAATCCCTCTCTTCAGGCTTCCCTATAGCAAGCTGCCTCCAGTTAATACTTCTGTCTGTTTATTAATGGTTTTTTAGAGCTGTTGATATTTTTATTGAGGTCAGCACTGAATTTTGATGTCCCAAAATGCTTCCTAAACAAACATGGCTGTCTTTCAGAGTCAGGTATGGCAAAGCTAGTGTGCCCCAATTAAAACTCAGCATTTCTTCTCTTTCTTCTCTCTCCTCTCAGGCGCTGCTTTGAATTTTTAGACTTGCTGTTGCAGGAGTGGCAAACACACTCCTTAGAAAGGTAAGTTCTGAATACAAGTGGGTTTGTTCTCTCCTACTGATCTGGGGAGAAGGAGATTATTTCCTGGCTCATTCTGCAGAAAGGATCATTTAGGAGAGAAGATCATATTAGGTAGCTGTACTAGAGATGTTTTTGCCACCCAAAAGAAGCATGTATGCAAATACGCTGTTTGTTCTGTAGTTCTGTCAGAGTTTGGTGAGTATGTCTCCTATGCCAGCCTTGGAAAATCTGGCTGAGCAAATGCCTGAACTCAATAACTTTTGTTTAACAATTTTTCCCCCTTTTGCACCCTGAAGTGAGATGATGAGGTGAAGTCTGCTGCATGTCTTATCAGGAGCTTCTGAGACGTCTACATTACTTCAAACTAGTTACCAGCTGAAGTAATTATGCAAGGAGAGACTGGGACACAATTCCTTAGCCCTAGACTGTACAAGACTATTTAGGGCTTAGGAGACTGTTCTTGAATCCAGGCAGTTTGGATAGTTAAGTAAAGGTCTATGAAGGATGCTGGTTGCTGTTTCCTAGACAGCAGTGTGGATAAAATAAAACTGACTTGTAAGACTAAATAAATAAAGGGCACAAAAGATCCTTGATGGAAATGAAAGGATGTGGTAAACTGTTTGTTCTCAGAAAGCAAGGCAAAATCAAATTAGTCATTTGTTCATAAGTGTGGCACATCTTTCTGAACTGCTGGATAATATTTTCTTTCTTATTTCAGACACATATCAGTGTTGGCTGAAACAATAAAGAAGGGAATTCATGATGCAGACTCTGAAGCTAGGATAGAGGCAAGAAAGTAAGTGGAAGCTATTGTTGGTGTCTCTTCCTCCTCCCCTTCTTTGCCCCTGTTTTGTGAGTCAGTGGTATTGCATGGTTGAGACAAAAATCTGGACAAGGTACATTCTCCTGACTTCCCAGTCGGTGGAAAAGAGAGAAGCTGAGGGGTGACCATTCTGTACAGTTCCCTGAGGAGGGGAAACAGAGAGGAAGGTGCTGGTCCTTTCTTCCTGCAATCTGGTGATAGAAACGTGGGAATGCTTTAAAACTCTTGACAGGGGAACTCCAGGCTGGACATCAGGAAATATTTCTCTACCAAGAGAGGGGTCAAACACTGGAACAGGGTTCACAGACAGGTGGTCAATGCCCCAAACCTGTTTCAGGGGCACTTGGACAATGTCCTTAACAACAGACTTTAACTTTTGGTCAGCTCTGACTTGGTCAGGCAGCTGGACCAGATGTTTCTTATAGGTCCCATCCCACTGAAGTAGCCTATTCTATTGTTATTTGCTGCTCTTGAAATAAAAGTCCTTGTGCTAGTACAGTGCTAAATGGTATCCTAAATTAAGGTAGTATTTTATGACATTGAAAAAAAATTTTGTGCCTATTTATAGGAAATTTTAATATTTTAATTAATTTTATTCTTTTGAAGATATTATGCATTTCCATTAATATGATCTTACTTAGGGGTAGTATGCTGTGTACCAGAATCATGCTTTTCTGAACAGAACACTACAGGAACATTTTTCTGCAGAAAGAGAATGGTGTAAAACATGAAAACAATGAATAATACATTTTATTAATCTAAATGCTGTGTTTTAAGCAGTGGTGTTTCACAGTAAGATGCTTAAATCCTTTTGAAAGGCAGCATGTCCATCACTGAAAATTAAAGTTGTCACTGAGACTTCACAGCAGGTGACTAGTTAAGCTGAATAGACAGCAAGGAGAATGGCATGGGACTTCAGAGAGCAGGCTTAATTCTCTCTTCCCATGTTTATTAAATAGTAGTGTGGCTGATTGTGAGACAGAAATTTGTTTTCTTCTTGTGATGTGAGAGTGCATGTGGCTTCTCTGAGGAATGGCTGTCATGCACAAACAATTCTTGATTCATTTGAGCTCATGCTCTTACTCTTGAACTGCCCATTAGTTGCCCCTTGAAAAGTACTGAGAGTCTTCATCTCCTTTGTGTCTCAAGAGTGAATGGTGTTTAGCCATCAGCCAGGAGGTTTGGACCATAGAGGAATTCTTCTCTCATCTTAAAATGCTCTTTTATTGTCATCATGGCACTGATTTGAAGTCCATGTGAGCATCTCTTTCCTTTTTCATGTTGGGTTTTTTTTTTTCCAAAAAGACAGCAGCCTCAACTCAGTACAGAGACGTGTCTCTGCAGCATTCTTGGAGACCTGTTGATTAAACTTAAGGAAGAAGACAGCAGCTGGTGCTTTCCTGAATCAGGCTCATTCATGTGTGTTCTGCCTTTGGCATGTTTTTGAAGTAGCTACTGCACACCCAGTCCCACACTAGTGTCAGTCTGGTGGGCCTGCAGTCTCCCATGTACAGTAGATAGCTGGAGGGATGAGGGTTTCTTCCCTAATGCAGCTTTGTTAGCTATTCCTGTTTTTATAACAAATGCACCAAATGGTTCTTTTATTTGGTTTGTCTTTTGTGCAGCTGTTTTAATAATACAATGGTTGAAAAAGCTGTTTAAATATGTCAGGGCAGTAGGTGCTTGAAATGCCTGGGCTACGGAGCTCACTGATGGGAATAGTGAGAAGGGCTCTGGCTGTGCCTTTGTGCCACAGTCCCCTAAAATGTGACAAGGGTGTGTTCATAGTGCTGTGCATCATTTCCAGGTGCTACTGGGGTTTCCACAGTCACTTCAGCCGAGAGGCAGAGCATTTGTACCACACCTTGGAGTCTTCCTACCAGAAGGCCCTGCAGTCACATTTGAAGAACTCTGACAGCATCGTGTCCCTGCCACAGTCAGATCGCTCCTCCTCCAGCTCCCAGGAGAGTCTCAAGTAAGGCTTTCTGTGTCACTACCTCTCCACTTCAACAACTGCTGACAGACAGCTCCATTAAATTGAAGGGAACCATCACATCGCTTTGACTCATCTGGTCATTATTTGGATTCTACACTTGGTTACTCCAAAATAGATTTGTTTATTTATTTGTTTGTTTTTACCTAACACTTTTACCCCGTGCTTTTTTGTGTTAACAACAAAATGCTGTACTGGCTTTAAAATGTAATCATTATCTTGACTCAATACATAATTTTCTAGGAAGTTATTTGTGCTCAGCAGATAGTGTTAGCTATTCCTTTCAGGTGCTTAAAACTGCTTAGATTGAAGTTCTGCCTTCAGCATTATTCCTAGAGGTGTAAATCTCTCTCTTGCCAGATAAAAGAAAAAAATGACTAAATTAAACTTGAGTTGTAACTGCAGAGTCAATATGTAACTCTTATGTTGAATGTATGTATTTTACCTACTCTCAGATATACAATCCAAATGTCTGTGATTTAAGTGTAAGACCTATATGAAAAATACCCCATAACTTATTGGTGTAACTTTTTAAATCTACAAAAAGTGTAATTTAAAATCTCATTTTGCACAAATAATGTGAATACTAATTTATTTCTTAATGCTTTTATAAATAATTTCATGATGGTGCTGTATTGCTAAACAACAAGCTTTGTTAGTTTATTCCTGCATATAAATAATTTCCTATTTACTTCATTGTGTACTGAGAGAACAGAATTGTACTGCTCTTGATGACTGAAATACAAGTTTTGTTTTAATAAGTGTTTGTATTAACTTCCAGCCGTCCACTGTCTGCTAAAAGAAGTCCTACTGGAAGTACAACATCAAGAGGTGAGAACAGGAGCTGAAAAATGTGCTAAGGAAGTGTGAAATTGTGATACACAAAACCCAACTTTGATCACTGTTTACTGCTCCCTAAAACAGCAGCTCAGAATGTGGAAATTTTAATTACTTTTGGATTTTACACCATATTCTGTGCATTGGCTGCTGATAAAATAATGCTTTTAAAAGAAATTAGTAAATCAATAATTTCTTACACCTGAAGGGAAGCCTAAAAAGCCTTGAAAATTGTAGCCAAGGTATGTTTAGCTTTGTAATAACTTGAATAAACTGCTGCTGATGCTAAGATATGCAGCTATGTAGTCTAATAGTGCCTTCAGTTTTGCAATTTTTGTTATTTATTCTCTGTGGTTTCAGCACTTACTGGAGGTGTCTGCACACAAGTCCTACAGTGTTAAATTCCATCTCATTGCTAATCTGTTTTTCTTGTCAGATGGAATATTTAGGTACAGCCTTTCTGTCCTAAGTAAATGCATACAATAATTTAAGTAATACATTTTAATATAGAATATAATAGACAAAACTTTGTTTAAAAGATAAGCTGCCTTTTACACCTGACCAAGATTGGGTTCTGGCTGGTTTGTCTGTAACTGAGACCTTTGATTCAAAGAGATGTTGTTGTGTAACCTACTTGACTGTGCACACAAATGCATGTTTGCTTGCAGCTGAGTAGTCAAGCTTCATGCTTAAGAGGGTGAGCATCAACAAGTGATGGGAACAGCGATCCTCATGAGAAGATGAGGTGTTGGGAAGGAAGTTATTAGAACCTGGACTGAAGGACCTGCAGGTCTGTTTTGGCCAGCAACTCTCACGTGCCAGTGATGGGTACTGTGGTTGAACTTTCCCATCTAAACTCTGTTAGAAATTTCTTTTTACTGGCCTGACAGCCTTTTTGATCTTATCATTTAAGCTTTTAGAACTTGATAGTTCTTAGAGGTAGCATCAGGGCAGCATTGATGAAATATCTTTGCAGGCAGTGTGGGGAAGCCCACATTGCCCTGATAAAGCATTCTTAGTTGAGGTATTTCAGTGCCAGCAGGGAGTGTTAAAAATAGTACTTTAAACTGCTTGTCAGGCTCTTTGAAGCACACAGCTCAAAAAATTAATCTTCTTTATTCTGGATCTCCCACTCCCATCTGCAGCATCTACAGTAAGTACAAAATCTGTGTCAACACCAGGATCTCTGCAGCGATCCCGCAGTGACGTCGATGTGAATGCAGCAGCTAGTGCCAAGTCAAAAGTGACGTCTTCTGGAGCATCCACCCCCTTCAGTTCTGCTGCAGCCTTGCCCCCAGGGTCATACGCATCACTAGGTAAATCTACGTGTTCTACTCTTGCAGTTAGCTTCCTTTAGTAGCACAAAATGCCTCGCAGATTTATTGGAATAATAAACTCTGACTAGAAGAATGTACCTCTGAGATAGTTACCAGCTCTCCAGGATCAGTGTGTGATCTCTTGCCCTTTGCGATTAAGGAAAAAAAAATAGAACTGAACAGACTTGAAGCAAAAGTTTTGAATTGTGTAATAATCTGCGTCTCACGGATTGAGGACAGTGCTACTCAATTCCTTTTGATATGTTCCCCTGTCTCTTTTCCTTCTTTTCCTTCCCCCCTTTCCTGAAACTGCTTTTCCATTGTTTTATGCTTTGAATAGTACATCTTAGTTGAGTTTGCTCCCTTTCTGTTTCACAAAGGAGAGAGATAGATAAGCAAAGAGGAGGTCGGCCTTGCCATGTCATCAGACAGGATATAAGTATCTGTTCCTTATGCTGACTCTTTGGATTATAGCCACATGTCACATTATTCCTTCAGAGCACTGTGTTTCGCCTTCAGGTGTCTCAGGGTTTCTTAAAACAAACTTTGCATTGGATCTTTCTCTCCTGGAGTTGCCGTCGAAGGAGTCACAGAGGAGGAAATGCAAGGCAGTGATTGACACCGTATTTGCTGAGCTTCATCTCTATTGTGAGCAGAGCTGATCATCTGAGCTCATTTCTCATTCTGCTGGTTTCACATTAATCTAATCCCAGACTTGTCATCGATTTACCTTTACAGCAGGGAAGAAACTCAGGGCTCTTGATTTAAGCCGTGTACATTGTCTTCACTGACTAGGTTGAGGAGTTTCTTCTTTTAATGTAGGGCATTTGCTCTTTAACCTGTTAAAAATAAGTGGTGAATTATATAGGGATGATTCTTATGGATTCCATTTTCAGACAGGTTTCTTTCATATCTGAAATGTTTTACTTTGGCTTAGATGTGTTGGTTGTATTCAGTTCAGAAGTTGAATTCTTACTATGATTTAAATTGTTCATGCTTGGTTCAAGATGTAGATACATTGCAGTGGAGGTATAATTACAGAATGTGAATTTGATCACATGATGGTGGGCTTACAGATGCAACCACTTTTGAGTTGTGCTGCACTCTGGCTTCAGTGGCTAAACTGGCATCAAACAGTTTTAGTCATGAGGAAGAATGAAGAGGGACAAAGTATCTACTTAAAGCTGACTTGGTCCTTGAAGCTTAGAGACTGAATCCAGTGTCAGTCTTGTTCTTTAACCAGGCTCTAGGAGAAAAGTAGCAAATTGACTCTTAAGTGATGCAAACATGGCTGCTCCTGAAGGATCCTGCTTCCTTTTTAGCTAGTAGGGACATTTATCACCTGCACATTTCCATGAGAGAAATGGTGAGGCAAACAATGAAAATGGAGTTGGGCAAAGGTTGGTTGTTGCAGGAGGGAAAACCTGCAAGTGTTTTCTTCTGATACATCAAGGTTTGATTTGCTGCTTGGTCCAACTTTTTAAATTTCTTTAATTGTGGGTTTTTGGGTTTTGTTTGTTTGTTTTTGTTTTTTTTTCATATTTATTTAGCTAATATACAGTGCCCACTTCTGTTGATGTTACTGATTTTTCCCTATTAACCCTGTCCTTACTTTTCTTTAATTTGCCTAAAGATGGTACTACCAGTAAAACTGAGGGTAAGCAGTCTCTCTGTGTAACTGAGGTGTGTCCACAGTCGTACTACCCTACCTGGTCTCTGTTCTCAAAGTGTTACCTGGTTCTCATCCATGTTCACTGGTGACCTGCATGAAGTGTTGCATGGTTGTCCTGCTCATTTTGATGCCATGGGGTGTTCTTCACTTTCTCTTTGAGCTCCTCCCTGCTAAGAACCATTAGTCTGCTTTTATGACTCTGGTCACCAAGTTGCTATGTGGGTTTCTCTATTTAAAGCACTGCTTTTGGTTGAAGGTGACCTGTGTATAGACTAAAAAAAAAACCAACAAACCAAAAAAAAACCTCCCAAACAACAGAAGGCTTGTGATTTCTCCTTGATGTATAAAGGTTTGCTGTGTTTTTCCATCCAAAGCTCAGGTCACAACTGCCAAATGCTTTCGGGAAGAGACTGGGCAGTGAGAGAATTGAATGAGATGATCACATGGCAGAAAAATGAGGACAGTAAACAATGATCTCTAGGGAAGGAATACTTAGTCAACCTCTTTAAACCTGACCTCTCTCTTTTTGTTGTTAACTGTCTGAGTGAGATGGCTTACACCAAAGACAGTTGGAGGAAAGGCTTTTTTTACTAGAACACCAAGCCTGCTAGTTTGGGAAGGATCCCAGTCTGTTTTTCTGGCTTGTTATCAAAACTTGTTCTTTATTTCTTATTTCTTCAGCAAAAAAAGATCACTGGGAAATAATTTTTTCTGAGGTAGACAGAAGTTGGAAACAAAAATGTTTTCTACACAGAATGGAGATATCACACTCTCCAGCAAAGCCTTTTTTTTTCCAGTGCAAGTCTCTTTTCAAGGGATCTATTACTGTCTTGTGGGACTGTGCTCATATCTTTGATGGCTGCTTGTATTTGGATGTGGTGGTCTGAGAAGTGCCACTGTGCTGTTGTGACATCTGTGTTATTTCCTTACTATTAGTGACACATTGATTTATTATTTGGAGGAAATGGTCTGTACTATTTTTGGAAATGGTACTTAGTGTTGAGAGAAGTATTTGTGCTTTGTGATCTGTCAGTGATAAGGAATATGAAGTTGACCTGAGACCTGTATTTCTAAATCATGAGTTAGATGAAAATTCCAAGTTGTAATAACTGATGTTTTTTCTTCTTTTTTTTTTAATTGTTGACACTTTTCTTTCTTTCATCTTAGTTCTCAAACCTGTCTCTTTTTGGCCTTCATCTGAAATGTTGAGGGTTTAATGTTTTATATGAAATACCAGCTTTCAGTCCTCTCCTTGGATGTAATAATGTTTGCAGAGGCCTGTTACAACAGCTGTCCTGTGCAATACCTCTATTTTTAGTTTATTAAATACTTTATTGTCATGATGCAAAAGGGTGGGTGTTTTATTTGGTTACTGTTTTCAATTGAAAACAGTTACATTAGGAGCAGATTGGATTTGGTAAAAATCTGTAATAGAAACTAGCAAGTTGCTTGGGGCAGGGATGATTGAGATGAACTTTCAGAAACTGAGTTTGCTATCCCCTCAGTTTTAAATACCAAGTCTTATACCTTCTTTTTGCTGTAGGATTCTCTTTTCTGATGAAGAGGGTCAGGGAAAATGAAAACTCAGTACACTGTAGCCAGAGTACTTCAAGAATGAGTTTAATCACTTTTTGAAACTCTTCATCTTTTTCCTTTGAGATAGTTGAGGCAAAAACCCTTTTATTCAGGACTGAGTGTGTCCTTCACTGAATAATGAAACTGAGTAAGGTCTTCTGCCAACTCTGTGATCTTGCAGATTGGGTCAGGAACTGCAGGGAACATAAAATTTTGTATTCTTGACATAAATGTAAAAATTAAGAGGGTGGGGGTAGAGAAAAACATCTTCTTGTTCTAGACACAGAAGGAAACATAACATAAAGCAGAAATGTCATCTACAGTGTGCTCCTGTGATTTGTTTTGGGTTTTTTTGCAGGTCACCAGTAAGTCATTTAAGAGAAAATTCCTGTGTCTTTTTGTGTGGTTCAGCTTGACCTTAAATCTGCAGCCTGGTTTTCATCATGGCTTTCTGTAGCTACATTGTAAAATTCTGCTCATTCCCCTCAGCTGGGAGCCAGCATTGTGTAGACTTGGCAGTTCCCATCTGCTTTGCCCTTGGTTCTCCTCATGGTTTGGTTTGGAGTCAGGCAGCTCAAACAAAGGAGCAAGATAGAGTAGGTGATGCCAGTGCAAGAATGCCAACTAAGAGCTGAGTATCAGTCCTTTGGTTTTAAGTTGTGACATCCCAACAATTGGCAAATGCTGTAGAAACGCACTTCCTTATGGAAAGGTGGGTGAGTCTGTATACCAGTGAGGCTTGTGCAGCTCTTCATGCAGTGCACAGATGTGCCTTGATTGCCCAGACCCTTCATGTATGGGGATCTTTTGAACTGCATTAAGGCTTTACACACAGAAAGCTCAAAAGAGATAAACCTTTACAGTTTTGATCATCACAGCTAGTGCTAGGGAGGTAGCACTTTTGCCATGTTTGTAATACCTGATTAAAAGGAAACCTTAAAAAAAATTCTGCTTATCATGAAACAGCTTTTCAAGTAATATTTTTAAAGCGTGCATAATGCTTTCATTAATTGGAATGGTTTAGAGCATTTGTGTTACCTTTTTTTCAAAGCAAGGAGGAAGTCAAAGCTCTTCAGACAAAGCCTTTCTCCAAAAGGGAAAGCATAAATGCTGATTTGACCTGCAACTGGCAAATTCAAAACAAAATCAGCAGTTTGCAGTCAGTGGCACAATTTTTAATAGCTTTTAGTATTCACCAGAAAGGCAATAAAATGGGGTTTGTTACAGTTTTCAGATAACTTAGGCTCAGGTGGACACCTTGAGTGCAGTATCAAAGGCTTTGGGAGTAACACAAGTTTAAAGTAATCGCCATTCCTGTTTTCTTCTCTGCCTTAAAACTCTCCCTTGTCCTTAGGAGTGAGGCTTGATTCAAAGTCATGACTGACAGTGGTACCTTACACAGAACTGCTTAGGTAGTAGGTTTTTTGCTTTTCTTGCTCCATCCCTTTGCAAGTGCTGAGTTGATTTGGCTTTGTTTGTGTAGGGCAAAGTGGAGTGTTTACTGAGCCCTCTGCTTTGGCGGGAGATCTCATGTAAAACCCAGAGGCAGCACATCCTGATGGTTTCCAATGAGGATGAAGTGCCTCTGAGGAAAAATCATTGTGCAAAGTCAGGTCTTTCTAACATTGGAGAAGTGCTAAATATGCATGGAAACCATTCTGATGGGGGTTGTAAAAAGTTCTTTAAATATTATCTATGTTTTTAATTGATCTCTGTGTGTCTCCCGTGTCCATGTGTTATTTAGCAGTGATACAGGTAGGGCTAGAGGCTCTTTCAGGAATGTTTTTCTCCAAGTGGGGCAAAAACCCCAGTGCTGGGTAACCTAACTGCATTAACCTGATCCCTGGAGAGAGCATCATTGTCCCAGTGTATCCACATATAACTTGCGTGGTTGTAGGTGTCCCTATTCACAGCATGGAATTGATTAAAGTGAGTTGTGAGGCTGTTGCATACCATTTCTAGACTATTTGAAAACCATTTTCTTCAGTGTGACATGCAGACTGAGTGTCATAAAGCCTATGACTGTTCTGTGCACTGGTGGTGGGGATATGCTGCATTATCCACCCAGAGGACTCAACCTGCCAGGTGGAGCCTCTTGTAAAGCACAAATATTATTATAGAATCTTCCATGATTTGTTCCTTTTCTAAAAAAAAAAAAAAAAAAAAAAAAACACAAAAAAAAAACCAAAAAAAACAAAACAAACAACAAAACAACCTTTCTAGGTTTAGGCATTTGTTAGACATTTCACAGTTGATTCTGAACCATTGTTGTAAAAATGACAATAACTTTAAAAAATAAAACCAAAACCTCCTAAAAATCCAGAAATGATTTCTTAACACAATGCATTTATATGGACTCTTTCAAAATCTTTTCTGTACTAACAACAGGGTGTCACATGTCAAATTTAGATCAAAGGCTTTTTATGGAAATACTTTCATGGTTTTTGGAAACTAGTTGGGGCACTCTTTATCTGTTCCTTTGCTATGCTGCTGTTGTTAGGATTCAGTAATGCTTTCAAAAGCAGCATAAAAAGAATGGTTGTGAAATATGGATTGCTACATCTGTAGTTTGAACTGGATATGGAGACAAACCCACTTGAAAGCAAAGAAGTTTTGGGAGGGGAGGTGTTTGTTTGAATTTAAGAACAAGAACAAGCAAAAGCCTAAATAGCTTACTTGATACTATATTTCCAGTCCTGCTTGAAATTAATTTTTCTGTCTGGGTTAGAATGATAGAGATGAAGCCACACACATAGTCCTATGTGCAAATAAGTCTTGGATATGAGTGCAGATTCTTGTTTGCAAATGAAATTTTTGGGGAATGTAGAAGCCACATTTGTGTTGTATGGATTAACTACTATATATGCATGTTATACTTGGTATAATATATATTAAAAATCCATATGCACAATGCAAGTCCAGTGCAATGTTAGTTCAAATGCTTATCAGCATTTTTTAAAGGATGAGAAAATCTGTATCAGTGTTAGGACTCTGTTCTTACTGTGGAAGAACAACTTCTCCTCTCACACTGTTCTGACACCCAATAGGCCTAAATCAGTGTGCAAATGTACCAGTGCAAAAGGAAGCAGAATTTTGTTCCTGGGCATTCATTCATTCATTCATTCAGAAACTGCTGAAGTTGGCAGGAATCTACCTACCAGCCCTTAGGGGTTTCAAAATAGGGCTGAGTTTTCTTCTTCCAGTCTTGTTGATAATCACATGTTAATTAAGTTTGCGTTAGTTCTGTTTAATTTTTTAAGTGTCTAGAAATGGTTTCAGAAGCTAATCTCAGTTTCACTTTATATATTATTTTAGACTTTGTATTTCTTAAGTTGGAAGAGTCACACATCTTATCCCAGTTTTCCCCTTCTTAGTCACCTACTGATGAAGATACAAGAAAGAAAAAAAACCCCAACTTTTGTAGCTGCAGAAAAATCCAGAAAATTTTGAGGGTCTTAAGTGGCCTTTGTATAAGAGGAGGACACATCAGTCCCTTCTCACCCATTCTTGGCCCATGCACATCACTAAATGTATCTTCCAGTACTGCCTGTTACTGTGTGTAGTGTTGAATTTCAGCTTGATTTCCCCCTAGGACTTCCTGCAATGCCAAGGCCTCCCACTGGCCTTCTGGAAGCATGTAAATGAATTCCATTACTGGTTCCTAAGACTGGTCAGGTTTAAATTCTTGTCTTCCTGTGATGCCTTCCTGATAGAAATGGAGGGAAGCCTTGAGGCTTCTGAGAGGAGTGTGATGTCTGCCTGCCTCCTTCCCCATGCCAGCCTGCCTTGGAGCCTGTGTCGGGCTTTGTGTCCATCTCATTAACAAGTCAGAGAGTGGCTCTGCTCACCTGTGTGGAGCTGTGCCAAACTTGCATGGGGTGGGATCTGCTGGCAGAGAGCTCTAGAGCTTGCCTCCAGCAGTGCATCAGGCTGATCCTTTGTAAGATGCAAGAATGCCCTACAGCAGAGGAGTCTGCAGCCTTTGCTGGTGGTAAAGAAGACATCAGTAGCCAGTTTTATGGCTGTTGGACCCACATGGGTGTGCTCAGAGCTTGTTCAGTTGAGCCAGTGGTTAAAAAGTTTTTGCTGATGATTCCTTCCATGTCTCGTCTGTAAACAATTGTTTGAATGTACTTACCTGTACTTTGCCTACTGAGCTGTTTTAAAACTAGGTGCTGGTGGAGGTTTGAAGTAGAGCTATCTTGTAGGCTTTTTCTCATGCAAACAAATTTGCCCTTTCTTCTCAAAGTTAGGCATCTCCTTGTCACTTTGGGTCTAGCAGAAGCTTTCAGACCGTGTTATGAATATTTTGAGAGCTCAGAGAAGGAACATAGCACCCAATCGCTCTGTCTGGGCTGCTTGCCATTGTCTTGTCCTGCATGTGTGCCTTATGTGAAGTGGGGTTTTTTGGGTGGGAAGTGTGTGTGTTTCCCTGTTCATATATCTCTGTATGCTTATGGTGGAGACAGAGGGCAGGAGATGAGTATCTATAACCAGTGGGTGCAGTTGTCTAGACTTCTCTTACCTGCTGTGGGTTTTTTCCTTTCATTATTGTGCCTGAAACTGGAAGTCACCCTCTGAATGCAGGATAGCACTGGCATGAGCCCTGAGAAAAAAAACTTCAGTCTTGGCTAAGAACTGCTGTGTTGAAAAGTATTGATGGAGGCTTTCTTTGGTTACTCTTAATTATCATTTCTTTCCCATTAACTAGAGACAGATAATTGAAGCTTAGCACTGGAAAGGGCATTCTGTAGGAAACAACCCTACCCCAGGAAAGGGATGAACTGATGACCCCCTAAGCTTTCCTAGCTCAAATTTCGCTGGCTTTTCCATGAGGAAAGGATAGAACAAGGACTGAGAACACTTTGAGACTTTATATTCATTATCTGCTTAAATAAAGAGAAGGCACACAGAATCTGTTTTCCTCGACACTGATTATTTTAAATAGGGCTCTTCATTACAAGTAGAGTAGCTCTGATCTCTGGATAAATATGAGGGATCTGTAAACAGCAGGGAAAATTCAATGAGCCTGAAATAGAAGTGTGGTCAGGCTGCGTCGACAGACTGTCACAGGAGTGCCTGCCAGCCTGTGCAGGTGGAGCAGGGTATAAAGCACCAGACAGCTAGTTGGAAATCCCAGCGATGGAATTTGGGAGGACATCTGTCACACCTGTCTCTGAAAGGGTGATCACCTTGTCAGAAAGTAATAATTTGATACAGGAAGCTGCATTTAGGAGGCTTGAAATTTTTTGTTGTTGATCCTTTGTAAAGAAGCTACTCTAGAACAGGAGCAAAGGCTATAGAGAGGTAATATTTTTTAATTAAACTGGCTGATAGCAATACAGAAAGCAAAGAAGTTTTTGGACTATGGGCTGTGGCTGTTTCCACTCCCTCCCCTGCATCTCAGCCAGCCTAATAAAAGGTGTTGCCTCTCCCAATAAATTTCTTTTGTACCCTGGATAATTGTGTGTATAGTATGTTAGATGCTGCTGCTGCCTTTGTAAGAAACTTGCTAACAGTGTGATTGTCTTTGCATTCCTCCAGGCCGGATCCGCACCAGGAGGCAGAGCTCTGGCAGTGCCACAAGTGTCACCTCAACGCCTGCTGATACTCGGGGCCGCAGCCGCGCTAAAGTAGTGTCCCAGTCCCAGCGTAAGAATTGCTTTATTCTTGGGGAACAGAACAAAGAGTTATTAATGGGTTTCTCTTGAATTGCAGTAGCACCATCAGAGAATTGGGCTCACTTTGGACACGTAATAAAACAAATCCCCACCTAGCCAGTGTGTACTCCTGCTGACAAACGGGGCCCCAGATCCGAATGCTTAGTTGTGGCCTTTTTTTACCAGTTGTGCAGCAGAATTTCGTGTCACTGTGGTGTGTAGCTCTAAATAACTGGCACTGTGTCTTGCTGAGACACCCCTGTGCCTGTAGCTGACTGCTTGCCCTGCCAAGACTCTCCTGCTTATGTGACTCTATTTCTGTATGTGTGAACACGTGAGTTGTCTAAAATTAATGGGGTTTGGCATCAGTTGAAAATAGGACGTTACCTATTTTGTGTAGACATGGGAAAAAGGGTTCTGCTTTGATTCACATGACGCATCTGCGCTCTCTGGCTTCCTGACAAGACATGGTTTTCTCCTAGGAGCCACACATATGGTGCTGCTGCATATTTGTCGTGTGTATCTGAGGAGAATTTTGTCACTCAGACTTTTAAAAGGAACTGGGGAGAGAGATAAACTCCCTGTTATGAGGACCTTCAGCCTTGTGAATAGGAGATTGGGTTTGTGAAGGACCTGTTTGTTCTGAGGACTTGTCTTGCTTTGTACCCGCATTTGAAAGCCCTTCTCTGTTCATTCTTTCGTTGCTTTGCTCTGTCATGCTGGAGGGTTGAAAAAGCAGTTTATAGCCTTGTGTTAGACTGGGAGATCTGCATTAAGACATAGTATATTGAACATGGGGCCAAATGGAAATCTTTACATTGAAGTCATAAGGATATATTTGGCCTTTGGGATGCTAATGTAAATTGATTTCTTCAGTGTTGAACCTAGAACTTATCCAAAGCCAGAAATCACCTTTTTTCCCAAAACTTAGTTTGGTGAAAAATGGTCAGACCAGATGAGACAAGTCTCAGAAGTATTTAAATAGTAGTTTTTCTTTAAAGATTATGGACCTAATTTTTCTATAGAATGCCTGATGAAGATTTAGGATGGTCACCTGCTGCCTTGGTCTAGTTTGTTGCGTTTCCAGCCTAGCCCAAACAGATGTGATTTTTATCCTTAAACTACATGTTGCATGGAATAATTTACAAATTCAAATATAATGAGATGGTCACAGGACCATATTTTCCATGCCCACACAGTGGATAAGCATGTTGCAATTTCGCAGACTGGGTTGGGGTGCAGTTTAGAGCAGAACTTGGGTCTTCGTTGACATTTTGCTGAGAAGTTGGTCAACCTTGGGAAGTTTAGTTGCATCTGCACATTAATTCACTGCATTCTGTAGAGGCTTTAGGAGTGACATGTTTGTAAATAAATCTGTCTGTATTGTGTATAGCACAAACCGCATGCTGAACGCTGTATTGTCTTGCTGTCTTTTAATCCACTTTTTGCCTGTCCCTTGGTCTGCCCTCATAATCAAGGATCCAGATCAGCTAATCCTGCTGGTGGTAAGAAACGTTTTCCCTTTCTTGCTTTTTCACGTTATTTCCTTCACATTTTTTAACTGCTAAGCTTTTAGCTTTCCTCATTCTCTCCTAACTATAAGACTTAAAAAGCATTTTGTTGAAGTCATAAATCAAAGTGTGTATGGTAGGTGATTTTGCTTTCTCCCACTAATCAAATATGGTAAGCTTATGTTCTGATGTCAAAGCTGGCTCACTGCTGCAGCTCAAACCCTAGGGGCTGAATTCTTCTCTCAGTTACTTCAGTACATCCCTGCTGACACCAGTGAGATGACTTCTAGGTCATGGTGGTGTGTGGAGGACTGGTACCTATCGCTTTGGGCTGGGGAGAATGGAGCTGGCACCTTGTACAGTATTGGAGTATATTTGATTGGTTCAGAATGGCTCTGGCCAAGATATTGGACGGGGCAAGTAAGTTTATACGTGTGCTATGGTATTGTTCATGAGGCTAATAGAGTTGCATATGTTAAGACAGAAGAACAGTCTTCAACTTTTGTTGTACTCTAGCTGTAAAAGTATTTGGAAATGAAATTTTTGTGAGATGCATTTCAACAAGAAATCAGTATGAATAGAGGCTCAAAATGTAAGCTTGCCTGAGTATGCTCTTGCAACCCTTTCAAATATACTTTTCCTGGTGTTTCAGCAAATAAATTTAATGTCAGGAATAGTATGGCAACAGCAGATTTTGAGGGACTCACATACTCATTTCTTAGAAGAAATGTGAAGTTATCATGGACTATTCATACAGACAAGGAAATGTAAAACAGGCCAACTATTCAATTTGCTAAAATTTTCATCATGTGAAAAATAACTTAGGTTTAACCAGCCAGATCTAAGTAAGCCGGCATCTCTGTGAGTGTGAGGCTCATGGGATTTACTCATTATTGTGCTGATCTGTTCAGTTCTGGTGGGTTTTTTATTTTTCTTCACTGAATTATTGTAGAAAAGCAGTGCCACCACTGCAGTGTAGCACAAAGCTGCCTGAGCTGCTTTGCAGCAGGTGACCTGTGCCATAAGCCAGGGCACTGCAGCACAGCTCTGCACACAGCCGGGTTGGTGTTGCTTTATGAGGAGGTGAGGCAGCCTGGAAATCCCTTGCTGCTGCAGCAAGGCTGCCCCAGCACCTCCACAAACTTTCCCAAAGCCAGCTTGGATGTTCATACACTGCAGTGTCTGCTTGGGCTTGTTCTCCAGGGGCAGCAGAGGGTTGCTGATGTCAGTGTTCTTTGTCCATGGGCTTTCCTCAGTCTTCTTGAAAGCTTATAGGGAACACTCCCATTAGTATTCTGAGGGATTTGGATTAGATTCTTATATAGAGCTGATTGTGTTCCAGTTTTGCTGCCAGTGTGTTTAAAATCTTGGGGGGTTTTAATTGTTTGTTCCTCATTTCTGGTTCTCTCCTAGCTGGTAGCCGGTCTAGTTCTCCGGGTAAGCTTTTAGGAAGCTCCTATGGTGGCCTGAGCAGTGGAACATCCAGAGTCCAGCCAGTGCCATCATCCTCAGAGAAGCGCAGCAAGATTCCTCGGAGCCAGGGATGCAGTCGGGAGACGAGTCCCAACAGAATAGGCCTAGGTAAGAACAGTCACTGCAGGGATGTGCTGGCTGGTGTGCTTGAAGGAGGGGCTTTCCTCTTGACTGGGAAACTCTTTATGTTGCTGTTATTCTTCTGAGTTTCTCAGCTGTCAAGTTCATGTGCCTGTGGTTTGTAGGACAATAATTTCAATTTTCCAGGTTGAGCTTATGGTTTCAAAGTAAGCCTAAAGATGTCATGCTGTGTTTTCAGTTTGAAATTCAACATGAGCAATATTATTAGATCAGGAAGCAAGAATAACCATCAGAGCAAAAAGACCTCATTTAAGCTTATTCCTAAAATGAGTTGAGCAATCTTTACAGTCACATGAAACTAAGGGTAAAAAGCACCTTCTTGGATTATTTTAGAAATTTTGCATTTTAAATGGTTTGCTTCTCTCATGCTTAATATCCTGGAGACAGTTTCTTAGAACACGTGTTAAACTTATGTAGTAATTGTTCTGGTTTTGATACTCTCGTCTCAGTGACTGTTATGTAAATATTCTGTAATAGTTTATATTTTCAAATTTATCAGCAGACTTTTTTTTAAAGTCAGGTGAGTAAATATATATATAAGACTTTGTGTATATGAATTGAAGTGAAAAGGTATTCAGTGTGCTGTCTGAACATTTTCATTTTTTAATATAAATGATTTTATAAGTTTGAAGCTAATGTAGAAAAACATTTTAAATTATACTGATTCTAAATTATTTTTATCTCCTGAGACTTTGCTAGTAGATTGAAATGAATTAAAATTGTAGCCCTACTGTTGGCAATTAAAATTATAGCTATTGCCTTAGCAATAGTTTTATATTTTACGTTTGAGCTGCATCTTTATTTAGAGGAGGTCGTTAATAAAGAACTATTTTATTGATTCTTTCCAGTATACTGAAATGAATTTAAAGCACCTGAGTGTATATGCCATTATGATTCATAAAAAATACTGCATCTTCATTGTGACTGCTTTTCCAAATTCTGTGTTCTTCTCATGTCTGATCTATTTTATGGGCTCTGTATGAATACATTAAGCTTTTCTGTTCATTGCTTTTAAAATATAAAGTGCCTCCCAAATACTAGAGGTAATTGTTCTGCTATCACTGTGTATAAGAGCATTGTTTTTTAGGAGGAAGCAGAGAATGGTGGATGGTACCATCACACACGTTTAAGCTGATCATCATACTATGTGGTCTGATTTGAAACATTCTTGAGCACCTGAAGGGAAATTACCTTGTGTAGAATCCTCACTCTTGGGTTGCCTGCTTTCAGGTATATTACAGGAGCCTTGAATTCTTTTGAAAGAGTAGTTTGTATAATTTCTCTGACGTGCTCCCTGAGAACATAATCAGTGCTTGTTCTTTGAGAGTGGGAGAGAGATCTGACATGTATCAGATGTGTGGCTTTCACATGTTCCCCCAGGTTGATGGACACAGCCTGGGTTGAGCTGTTATGGGAACAGGAGTGTCTGACACTTTACTGTTCAGTTGCAGAAATTCTGTCTATTTATTGGATTTTGGAAGTTGTAATACTGACCCAGATGGAGATAGCTTTTGAGCTATCAGCTATATACCATTATTCCATTGTACTTATTACTTTATAGCATAGTAGCTAACAGTATTTTATGTTTTTTTTTGTTGTGCTGCTTCAGTCTCTATATTTTCTTGATATTTTATTTTGTTTGTTCATTTCATTAAATAAACTCCCACTCACCTTGATTCCAAATACAGAAACCATCCCCTGGAGTTTTTCAGGCTCTCCTGAGGCAGTAACAATAATAGAGCCCTCTGCATATGGATGTCTGTTAGCATCAGTACCTTGCTGCTAGCTTTGATTTCCATGATGACTACAGGTATCCATGAAGTAGATTCCTTCTATGTGCTGGGAAACTTGAAGATCTTGTTTCCCCAGAGGCAGCACAATGAGGCACATTCAATGTTCTGAGGCCCTGTGTGGTCACCTGTATGTCTCTGCTTGTGACACTTCATTTTTAAGCCTGCCTCTGCTGTCTGCTCAGTGAGTTTTACGAGTGGTGATATCCTATTGGGGAAGGAGGAGTGCAGTCCACTTAATCTTGAGCGTTTCTTTGGGCTCCTTGAAGGAGATCATGTGCTCAAGCAGGTGATGTCCATTACCTATGGATTGAAAAATATCAGCCTGGAGTTAATTCTGTTGGATCCTCTGCAGATCATGTGGCACAGCTGGTTCTGAAAGAAGTGAGAGATCCAAGACAGCCATTCTCCAAAAAATGGAGCAAGTACAGCTGCCTATCAGCTTCAGCAGCAGCATTCTTTCTGTTGGGATTATGCTGTGTACATTTACTGGAAATCTGCAGGCTGTTCTTGACTTGCCTTGACTGGGTGTTCCCCACTACAGAGCTTTCCTTTGGCTGTTTGGCAGAATTTCAGACTCTAAAATGCTGGTATTGATGTAAGAAAGCGTCTGCTGATTTTTATTCTCCATTTAAGAATCATTAAAATTCACACCCTAATGAAATACCAGTTTCTTCCAAGTGGTAGATTGGTAAACAGGGGCACTTTCATGTTCTGCTGGTGATACTTGTATCTGTTGGGTTCCACTGGCATAAGACTGCTTGATAGTGTGTTTTAATATTGGTGTGAGCCATGTCTAAGTGACTTTCCGGATGAAATTGGTAAAACTTGGATGTACAGTACACATTACAAAGTTGGAGTATTATTGGAAACAACCCATTCTTGTCCTGTCCTAGACTTTCTCACAGCAGAGCTGGCTGTGGACACACTGTCTGCTTTCATGCTGCCTACTCCTCTTAATCCATTTTGCTACTTGTTCACTTGATTTCTGTCCAGCTTTTGGGGGTTGAGAATTCTCCAATTGAGACTTGGTCTGTCTTCTTTGCTTTTGCAACCTGCACTGCAGAGACAGGCTGTCACAGTGTGAGAGACTTAGCTAAATGACAACACTGCTGGCCTTCACTGCTGTCAGTGTCTAAAGGAAATAGTCTGAGTAGCTGATAAAAAAATCTTCTCTACACAACATGATGGTGAAAATGTGAGGCAGGTGCCTGGGAGTCCACAGCAGACTCATCCTTCAGTTCTTTTCAATCCTTTTTTTTTTTTTTTTCTTGATTTTCTTTTGTATCCAGTAACACGCAACACTTTTATTTGACCATTAATCCTGAAGTATCCAGTGTTTGGCTTTGAGTGCTCTGTTTGTAAAGTCAGTATTATGCTTCATCTGTAGCATTGTCCTACTAGTGTAGGACAATGCTGTTAAAATGCATTTTCTTCATGCTGCTGCTCTTAGCTGGTATGGAAGGAGAATCTACTGTGTGCATCCACTAAGTTTTGTAATTATTCACATCTCTCCCTCTCTAAAGAGCCTTTACTGTTTTTAGTACGGTTGTATTGTAGAAAAGATGGGCAGATCTTCTCTGTTTAAGAGAAATTACTGCTTGTGCAAACCTGATGTGAAGGCTGCCATTATTTACATCTAAGCATGAGACCCAAGAATGAGAAGTTTGCTTCTAGAGAGTCTGCAATTTCAAACCAAGTATTTGTGTGGAGAACTTTAATGTTACTTTTACCTGTTGTTCACCTCAGCTTTTCCCCTTGTATATCTGAGATGGGATTATTGTACTCATGGACCCTAATTTCATCCAGTTCTTATAAATTAGTCTGTTTTATTTATTGTAAGACCATCTAACTCAGTACCATTAGACATTATGGTCATATAATCAGCTTGGTTGATAGCTCATCTCACATTGTCTGACATCAGAGATCAACCATCAGAACCATTAATTCATCGCAGAGATATGAACTGGGTTTTGCAAAACTGGGAGGGATTTGACAAAGCAAGAATCTGGCAGAAGTCTCTATTTTAATTTTAAAACCTAAATATGAAGGTTTCTATTTTGTTCTGTACTGTTTTGCTTGAAGGATGCTAATATATCCATTTTATGTGAGGACACTGAAGTACTGTAGAGGAACTTCACCTTGAGTCTAGGCATTTAAGTTCTGTATACAAACCGATAGAGATTTGTAAGAATATATATATATACTGAAGCATGCAAATGACATTATTTTTATAAAAACAAGGATACAGTCAAAGTATTAGCACGTTCATGTTATGCATATGTACCTCTGCTGTGTTGTCACCAAAGCTGGTAGGTTAGGTTTTACTCTGTGCCTGAGAAAACTCATCAGCGGCGATTCCTGAACACTTGAATTATGCTACTGCCTTTTAAAAACAGTCGTTAAATTCTCCTGACAATTAACTGCTGGTTTTTGCCTTAAGAAAATACTGTATTCTTCATCAGGCATAAAGCTTACTAAATAACTTTCTGCAAACATTTTTAAAACATTCAGGGTCTCAAACATCTGCAAGCATGTAGGGTTTTGTACAAGTAAAGAATATAGTTTAAAACTCCCCTGAAGTGTGCATATAAAACCATAAAGGTGAACTAGAAATGTCTGTGGAGCAGAAGTTAGCTTCTGTTAAATATCTGAAGCTACTGCTCTTTTCAAATTCAAATCACTTTTTAACCTGTCTTTCAGGTATTCAGGTTCTAAATATTTTTTCCCCAGTATCTTTCATTGGAGAAAGATATCTCTGCAAGTCTGTGCAGTACACCTTTTCTTTCCTTAGGATGTTTGTTCAAAAAACTCTTCTTGTGAAAGACAAATATATGTAAAAACTTTATATCAGTATTACTTAAAGAAATTTTTGTCTGCTGATTTGTTCCAGAGGGATGTTTATTTTAAAATTAGGGAAGAAATATTCCAGAAGGGTTTCTTTCAGCCTCATCTGTTTTGCAACAGTAGAGCTTCCCTAAATGATTGAAGATTCCTGCTCTACTTGAATAACAAAACTTGGATTGCTTAAGAAAATAGCAGACTGTCAGCCAGACATTAATGCTGCTGAAATTTCACATCACAAACACAGCTCAGCATGTAAGGTAGTTGGTTTGTAAAGAGCCTGAGCAGGCTGCTGCAAATTGTAATTACTAATGTAATAATTACCATAACTAACAGAACTGTGACTTGACTTTGAGCTTTCTGTCCTCATTAAACTTGTTCACCTTCTCTGAAACTCTCCATGCTGCATGCTAGCACGGAGCAGTCGTATCCCCCGACCCAGCATGAGTCAGGGGTGCAGTCGTGATACCAGCCGTGAGAGCAGTCGAGATACAAGCCCTGCTCGGGGCTTCCCTCCACTTGGTGAGTAGGCATTGGAGCTTTAAGGGTCAATATGTTTTTTCCTTTTTCCCTTGTTGTGATTGCCCTTTCAAGACACTGCTAGGTGGAATGAGCTCTTTTCTGTCCTCTGAATTCCTGACACTCCCCATTTCCAACCCTGGTTTTTTTCCCCTTCTGTTTTTCTTCTGCATGCTTCAATTCTGGTTCTCAGCATTTCTCTGTTAGTAGGGAAATAGCTTAGTTTGAACTTTTGCAATTTTTAGTTTCATTGAATCAGCTTGTATGGGGCTGTGCTGCTTTGCTTAGTAACACTGATGAAAATCTATGGGAGGGCAAGCCTGGATTTTCTAGGTCTCAGTGAAGTAATTTTGTAGCATTGTAGCCTGTTGTTGAGTGACTCAATTATTCATGATTCGATTTTCTTACAGCTAGCTATAGTTACAGTATATAATTTCTATTCTGAATCCTCCAGTGGAGATAGCAGCTCTCTTTTTGTAGAGGTTTTACAGGACAGTCAATTATCAATTAAGTTGCACATGCTGTAGGAAACTTTGTCAGGCAGTGTAAAACCAAGGAAAGACTGAAATTTTAAAGGAGCATCATTAAACTGCAGTTAAGGTGTACAGTACAAATAGAAAATCTCATTACACTTACCTTACGCAGAAGTTTTTCTGCACAATGCTGAATACAGCAAGATAGTTAATGTTTCTGATCAAATGCCATATCATATGTTCAACCAAATACATTACTTCTTGTATCAAAACTTGTCATCTCAGACATGAAATACAGTTATCTCCAGGCCCTCTTCCTTTATGTAGTAATTTAATAAAGAATGGTGTTACAGTATCTATTTTGCACATAGTGACAAAATACAGTTGTGTGATGTAATGTGTAAATGGAACACAGCACAAGTTTTAATTTTGGAGAAGCCTTTGGGTTCAATTACTTCATTATATTTAGCTATAAAATAATCTGTTTACATTAATATCTCAACTTCTGGTGAAAAATGAAAGGAGTTCAACTTCGCATTCATAACTTGGTTCATAGCTCTTTAAGATAAATAGATGAACATTTTATTGATTAAACGAAGCTGATTTCATACCAGATCTAGAAAAAGACAGTAGATCCACAACTGTGGCTTATTTTTATAGTTAACCTGCCTAGCTTCAATTTTGGATGAAGCTTTTTTCCTCCAGCCAAAACGTATAAGTAGGCTGGATTTCAGTGTTAGCTTGTCAGTGTTCTGTGTCACTGTGCTGTGTTTTGTTTATTTTATTGAAAATACAGTTATTGAAGTACTGTCTTGACCCTTGTTCTGAAAAGCAAATGCAGTGTATCAGAACCGTGGTTGGTGTGAGCTTTATACACTTCCACTGGCGCTGAGTCTGATTCTTACACTGACCATAAAATCTCAGTTACAGATATGTGTTATACTGTTTTATTGTGAGGAAATTGTGAGGATAGAGTAATCTCATTTTAGCTCATGATTTTTAATTACCTGAAGAGTAATGCATTTCTAGAAATACACTGTTAGTAGGTCATAAAGGTTACGTGGGGAGGAAATATCAATGTAACAACAGTAACCCAATGTAGTTGTTACCGTATTACCTTTTTCTTGTGTTTTCATTGACATGCTTTAAGATCAAATGTGTTCATGGACTTGTTAATTATGTGGTGTGTAATTCATCTCAAAGAAATTTATATATATCAGTTTAAGCCAAAACAGTGTGGTTCTCTTACAGTATTTCTAGAACCCAGTTAATCTCGCAATAATGCAAAGGTAATATAATCCTGCTGTTCATAGTCTGGTTTTGCTTATAATGATTAACTTGTATATTTGTGAATTATATTTAGAGTAACTAAATGGAAATGACAAGATTCTTGCATTTAATGGTATTATGGTCAGCGTCAGCACTGACATCCTATTGTTTTGGGGCTGCAGTGCAGGCATACATGTCTGTGTATCATGAGTCCTGCTTCCTAAGTTAGTAAAAACAGTCAAGAATGAATCTGTACTCAGCCTCCTTGCAGAGATGTGGGTGTTTGAAATTTTTTTGTTATTATTGTTTCTCCCTGGGCCTTGATCTTGCAGTGGTGTCCATAGGGGCACAGTGGATGGCTTGGGGGAAAGCAATTGTGACCTACAAACCTTAATTGTGAAGTTCAGTCCATAATCCTGCACTGATCATGCTAATCTTTCATGAGTTTACTTACGATGTCAGTGGGATAGTACTCTTGAAAAAATGCATGTGTTCTCCATGTCCAAAGGCCATATTGCATATAGCTTTTAGTGAAGCTCTCAAAGTCAGAAAACCCCAAAATTTTATTTTTCTCAACGTTGCTGATTCCTATTTCATTATATTCATATTTGTGTTTATGAATGCTTTGCCTTAAACAGAAGACTTAGAATTTTCTGTTGCACACTTATGTGCATAATTGACAAAGCCTATTTGTATTGTAAGGTGATTCTGCTTTATTTTTTCAGTTTCTTGACAGTACTAGTTATGATGTTAAAGCAACAAGGCCTTCAGTGAGTCTGTGGTGATGAATTGCTTAAATGAACAATCGGTTTCTTGGGTCAGTTGCTTTGAGCTGGTGAGCATGTCATTGCTAGACATAGGGAAAACTTCTTTAAAAAGACAAAATTTCTGTAATTTGGGAATGACTGGGCCCATTTTTCATTTGCTTTCATAAAGAACTCACTTGTATGCTGAAGCCAAGAACTGAAAACTTCTCCAAAGACATTTTGTGATTGATGTGCTGCTAACAACTGGGAATTGAAGTGGAAGCTATATTTGGCTTAGGCTCCTCTGCTACTGTGTGCGCTCCATTGCTTTTAACAATTTGTATACATGTGTCGTTCTAGATGGGTGTGTGATGTGCATATTCTCCTTAGCTCTGCATGTACATATTGAGGTTCAAGAAACATGTATGCAAAATTTGTTAAAAGCAAGAGACCTTTGGAAGTAGCAACACCTGAATATGTGTGTACGTGTGTTTATTTGGAAAAGAAACCAACCCAAGGACTTCTGCAGTGGTTGGTGACCTCCCTGTATGACTCTTCCTACTTATGTGGTTACGCATTCTCTTTGTTAACGTTGATTTTATTATGTATAGGCTAGAATGTTGTGGAAAAATACCTGCAAGCATAGTTCGTAACCATTCCTCATGGCTTCACTTTGGGGTTTAGAGACATCTAAACCCTTCTCTGTAGTTACATGCTCCACGTTCTCGTGATGGCCGCCTGCCAGACCTGCAGGTCTGGAACGTGACTGATGTGCATCGGGGTGTTTTTGCTGAGCTGCACCCAGTTTGGGACTGTTCCAAATGAGTTTTGTCATGCATCATGTTAATAGTCACGAGGGGAAGGGGGGAAGCTCCAGGCGGAGGCGTCGCTGTGGGGCTTGCACTGTAGCTGTTCCGCATCCACATGCAGCGCCATTCCCTGTCACTATGAAACACTCTGCTGGTAGCAGTCACACGCATCCCCTTTGGATTGTGGCATTTTCTGTCTCGGGTTCAATGTGTGTTAATCCTGTGGGTGTTGCCATTCCTTCTACTTGCAGCTTCTCGACGTCATTCCAGGTCCACTAGTGCTCTCTCCACTGCTGATTCTGTTGGGCAGTCAGGTGAACAAGCGCTAACTGCATGAATCCGCTTCTTATACGTAGTCTTGTTTTACACCATCTTAACATTTGCCATCGTGTGCATCAGCCAGCACTTGGCATGTGCTTCTCACCACTGCGGGGCTTTCTGTTCTGGTTTTGTTCAACATGGCTTTTTGTTTTGAGTTTCATTTATTGGATGTTTTTAATTTTGTGTATTTTAGGAACATTGTGAACAGTGTTTAAACAAAGGGTGATCCAGGGCTTTCTCAATTCTCCTGTAAATTGGATCAGTTGTGCAGCATGGGCTAAATCCTGACTGATGCAGAGTACTTGCAAATTCTTTTTCCTCTTCAGCAGTGTAGCACTTTCCAGTGTCTAGGACAGGATCCCAATGGGTTTCATCACATTTATTACTAAATATTCTGGACTCCTGTCTCTGTTCATGAAAGTTCTTTGTGGGATCCCCTCCAAAATACACAAAAGCAACAAAAATTAAGCACCTGATGAGCTTTCAGACTGAACTTTGGAGCATAACACATGCTGATCCATCCTTCATATAATTCTCAGGGCCTTGTCCCAAAGTACATGGAATTTTTTGAAAGAAAAAAAATCCCTTAATTTCACTGGGCTTTGCATAATGTGACATGTAATGAGAAAAATCTGCAGATTCCAGTTACTTCTGTCCTTCCCCTGTACTGGATTTGCAGTTATGGAGAACCTGTAATTCCTTTCGAAATAAGGATATTTTACAGGGAATCTTAAAAATAATTGAATGAGGGTTAGCTTTGGGACAACAGAGACATAATTGTGGGGACAAAGATAATGTAGAAGATGAGGGCTTCAGTGTTTTCTTGGAGGCTAAAATCTTATAAGGAATTTGTTATACTGAAAGTTACTTAATTAACACCTTTCAAATAGGGAGTGAAAAATATTCTGTTTCTCATGAGTCTAGTTAAATGGCTATCACTTAACTAAAACTCTCAAAACATTTCCCATATCATGTTATTTGACAGAAATGATGCAAGCTGATTTGACTGGCATTTTTCAGATAACAATTTGAATTTGTATTTAACTCAAATAATTAAAAATATTTAAAATAGCTCAGTTGTAATACAGATCTCAGCTTTGTTTGCTTTTGGCTTCCTGTGATAGTCACTTCATGTTTGGCTGCTGTGGTTTGGTACAAAGCATAATCAAATTTTGTATGGTTACCTGTGTACTACAGAAGGCCAAAATGCTCTAAAAAATGGCAGAATAGGATTAATAATTGTGGTTGCAAATTTTCACTAAGTTTGTAAGAAGTATAATGAATGAATCTAGGCAGGGAGACAAGGGAACGTGGTCAGAGCATAATCTGCAGATTTCTTGCCCAGTAACATTGGGCTTGAATGTACTGGTTATTCCTGGAGCCAGGTGTGTTCCCAGCCCCACATCAGAGATACGTTGAGGTCTCTCCTGTGGTCTTATTTCAGCACTCCAGGATGGCAGCAGAGTCTTGGGGAGAAGCCTGGAGTAATTTGGGTGTTGTAAATTTAAAAATCACGGAACAAAGTAGTTCAGAAGATTCCTGATAGCCATGGAGATAGAAGTTAGCATGCCACACTGTACTTAATGTGTTAAAAAAAGCTCAGTTTTGTTTCTTTATGCTGGGTATTTAAAATTATCTACAATTGAATTATTTTGTCATTTTGTTCTTCATTAAAAAAGAAACCCAACCAACTATCTTCCCTTTTCTAATGTAATACTAAATTTATTCAAAAACAAATGACAGTGGTATTTTGCATGCTATGTAGTTTCAAAAGTTAAAGCCAAATTTTGATCTCAGTAACACTTGAGTAGTGTAATTGGGTTGGATTTAAATATAAATATAAAACAAGTCCAGAACTTACTTCAAGATTTGCAGCCCTTGTACTGTACCAGATCTCATTTATACTTAGGAAAATCCTGGTCGTCTGTACAACTTTTATAGTGTATATATATATCTCTGTAGTGGTGACTTTAGTTTCAGTCAGACCTACTGCATTATCATATCTGTGCTTCTGTTAAGAGTGCACAGATTTTTCCATTTTAGGAATAAAGCACTATTTCATCTTCATATTTGAAGTTATTCTTCAACCCAAGTGCATTAAAAAAGGGGATAGTAATAACACATACAACTTTTATTTCTTTGTGAAATGTCATTATTTGATTACTTTTTGGCAGTAGTTCTAAGAAGTTTGTTTATTTTTTTTCCCTTGTAATGTGTTTTGTAGAAAATGTGCTTTTGTTGTAAATCAGAAATGTCTTGTCTGGGTACGTAACTCTAAGAAACAGTAAATTTTTATAGGTATCACTTCTGTTTGAAATAAATATTAGTCTGCAGGGTTTTTTTCTTTTCTAAATACTTTGGACTTTAAAAATCTTCCCTATTTCTCCACAGTAGCTTAATCTCGAATAAAGCTTTGTAATTAGGACAGTAGAACTGGCCAGCTTCAATCTCTGATATAAATTATGCATATCAGCGTGAGCTAATCCCTAAAAGATAGGTGCATAAAAGAGAAAGCAATTAAATTTTGTGATATGCAGTATTTTCCCCAAAAACACATTAAGCTGCTGAATACCATGTTTGGCCTCAGTTTTGAGCAAATCCACAATATGGTTCAGCAATTTGATAAGCAGTATTTTTCCACTGTTAAATTAAATATAGATGAACTATTAAAAGACCTGTGTGACTTGACCCCTCTCTCCTGCTGCTCGATGTGGATCAGCTGAAGGTCTCTTAAATGTGTTTGTGCAGGTTGATCCATGCACCGCTGAATTTGCTGGCAAAACTCCTGTTGGCATCTGTGGGTACAGGGACAGAGGTGTAACGTATGTTCCAGGAGGGGTAGTTTAAGTCCTCCATGAGCAAACACAAGCCCACACAGAAAAACTTGGAATGTCATAACCAATCTTTCTGCTTATAGACCAGAGCCAAGATCCCAGTATCTGGTATCTGATCTGCCCCCCTCTAGAAGGACTCAGCTGCCAGAACCTGGCCTGTGATACTTACTGATTCTGTCATAGCTCTGCTAGTGGACCTTTCTGAATTTGGCTTTGCTAAAAAAACTAATTTCAGTAACATTTCTGGTAAATTGGGCAAATGATAAAGTAAACTAATTAATGTTAGGAGTGTAAATGGCATTTTAGACTCAATGCCATTGCTTTGGATGCCATTGAGAGCTTTGCCATCAAATTCAAAGGGAAAAAAGATTATATTTTCTGCTCAAAACCAGTTTTGATATGGAGCTCTGGAATTTAAACTTCTTCTCAAGAGAACCAGAAATTGGAGTCACTTCACAAGTGAGTTATTAACTTAATTTTTATACTGTGAAGGTGTAGGGGTATATTCTACTGGTTAATCAAGCCTTGAGACATAAAATAGACTAATCTGGTGCTGCTAGTCTCACATCCTTGGCTGAGGGAGAAGGCTGCAGGATAGATGAGTGCTCGAGTATTTACATGTTCTGACACTGGGCATGGTTCTGTCTCTCTGAGGTTAATGAGAAGCTCTCTTGATTTCTGAGAGTGCCAGATTGGGATGGGCATGTCTGCCTCTTGACATTAAAATAAAACTCAGAGACAACTGAGTAAAAAGAAACAGAAAATAGATTCCCTGTTTAAAGTAAATAAATGAAAAGTTGCCCTGAGGATCCAAAATTGCCTCCAACACCCAACAAACAATAGTTTATTTCTTACCTAATGGCAGACTCTCTGGAGCTCTGGGTAAAAGGGCTTTTAATGGAAAAGCACTGTGAGTTCCCAGAGTCCGTGGGGAGAACTACTCAGGCACCTGATTAGGATTCCAAATGAATGTGAATTCATTTAACAATCCCTTTCACTGTTGTCTTTTGTGCAGACCGGTTTGGACTCGGACAGCCAGGCAGGATGCCTGCTTCTGTGAATGCCATGCGAGTCCTGAGCACCAGCACAGATCTGGAGGCTGCTGTGGCCGATGCACTGGTAAGAGGAAAAATACAAAATGCTTCCAACACCGGAAAGTGGCTTAAAGTTACCTGTACGTATGTTCTCCTCTTTCTAAGTAGCTTTATTCTGATTGTGCCAGTGTCTGATGCTGTAGAGTTACCTTTGGCTGTTTTGACTTTGGGTATACTGGCAGCAGTATGTTTTTCCTTATTCCATGTCAGTTCTCTGCAGCTGTCATCAGACAGAGTGCTGTGGCTTGGTACTACAGCTGCAGGATGGGTTGAATCAGCTCTTTGCCTTTCACTTGGCTGTCAGAGGATGTGCCCAGCACTGTGACGGTGCTTGGCACTCGTGGGGTCAGAGATTTCCATCAGTCCTGTTACCTGCATGAAGATTTTGTCAGAAAAACAGTGTTCTCTGTTAGTGTCAATTCCTGACCAGGTTTTAGCAAGAACAAGTTTCTGCCCTGTGTTATTTGCACCTCAGAGAGCTCATAACTTGGCTTGCATGGAATCTGTACCATTTCATGCTGTTATGGTATAAGTTAAATTGTATTTGTCTAGTTTGCTGCTAATACTTTCAAACATTCATTGCTTTTCCTAGTAAATTTTATGTCATTTTAAAAAATTGTACTGTCCCGTATAATCTTATTGTACTATGGTATCTCTTGGATAGAACCCAGAAAGTGTCTTCTGCTTTTCAGAAGGCACATGATAAGCCTTTGTATGTACCTTGAATATTTGGGGGAGCAAGGATGTGTAGAAGCAGGAGAAATTATTGTACAGTGCTAGCTGGTTACCCATTGGTCTTCTCCAGATGTAGACCTGAATGAGGGAAGGATTTCCTGATGTATCTTGAAACAGATCTCTCAGAATTTGTCTCAGATGCACTTTAAGGAAGATGAACCATGTTGTGGTAGATGGCCTTTCTCCATTTCCTAGTTCACTTTCCCCACGGATGGCTAGCATTTTCCTTTTTATGTCTGATTACCACTCAGCTCATGGCACCTATTAGAGTACTTCTAGAAAAATGGCCCTTTTTACAAAATTTATCTTTCAAAACAAAGAAAGCATTTGTGAACAAAATAAGGTAGAACAGTGTATAATGGATAGCACTCTTGCATTTAGTGGACTGAATCACTAGTGAGCATTTTCATCACCAAATGTAACAGCTTGTGAGCCCGTTTCTGCTCTCAGCACCTCAAATTTGCTACCAGAGCAGTTCAAGACATAACTACAGACAATTGGTTTGCCTGTGTAAATGAAATCAGGCTTTATCCCTGCATTTGAGCAGCTGCTGAATACAGGCTTCTTAAGGGAGGAGAGTGTCACAGTATTTCAATTGTCTGCTGAGCCCTGTGATTTCTTTGGGTGTGACTTAATCTTCAGCAAGACTTAAAGAGTGCTCTTTTAAGTATTCCAGCTTTGATGTTAAGTAACATTAAGCTGAAATGTTAAAATTTTGAAGGGTTGAACACTTAAAAGGGAAATACTTAAGTCTAGCTGGAAAACAGCTGGTGCTGCTGACTGGATTGATCAATCTGAATTTGTACAGCTTCAGGAGATGCAACACAATCTTGTTGATCCCTTCTTTCCCACCACCCCAGTTTTCTCTTCATTGCCTTCTGACATCAGGCAACTTACAAAGCCTGTGCAGGCTCCTTTTGAGAGAGTGTTGTGATGCCAGCTTTTACCCAGTAACCTTGTTTTCAGAGGCTTGTCTTTTCCATGTAGTAAGAAATGAAAAGAACTTCTCCAAAGATGGCTTCAGCCAGATCCTCAATTGAAACAAAACATGGTGGGTCATTCTGTGACCACTACTCCCTCTGTACAATTCCAGTTGAATCCACTACTTCTGTTTGAGCTGGACTTCGCCTAAACCCACAGTGTCTATACTGGAAATCAGTGCTTAGGTCTGTCAGAAGAGCTTAAAGGGTAATGGAAACTTTGCTGTTAGGTAAGGCCTTTAAGCCAGTGGTGCCAACCAGGGGGTCTTAAAAGAAGCTAATCTTCAAAACAGTGTGGTAAAAGAACTGTGGGTTGAAAGAGAACTTGGCAAGTGAAGTAGATTAAGTGTGCTGTACTGTAGATAGCGGCTTCCTCACATCAGAATTTCTTTACAAGACTCTAAAATGAAAAGCTGCTAGTAATATGTGGGGAAAGAGAAATCACTACCAAAATCCCTGGTATCTTTCATTGTAGATTTCTTAAAAGTAAGAAAAGAGGTGCTGAATGTTCCTAAAAAAGTTGTTAACAGATATTTTCACTTCCGAGATCCCTGAGGGAATAGCCAGTATGAGTAGTGCAACAGTTAGGAGATAAAGTCAGGCATTATTATACCCACTTTTCTTTTGCAAAAATTGTATTTTTTTTTTAATTTGCTAAGACACATTTGCTATACGTTTTTGTTGCAAAAACAAACCCTACATAAGCTTCTGACATAATTCTCTATGCTTTTTCCCACCCTTCAATATTTTCCTGCCTACAGCTGTTAGGAGACTCCAGGAGCAAGGTACTAGTGCTTTCTTGACTTTTTATTTCTACTTTCCAACTCTCCCCACCCTGTTGCTAACGCCCATGATACTGCATGTGAGTTAATTTCTATGCTTCAATCCTCCAGTCCTAGTGGAAGCAAAACTCTGCTGACTTCACAAGTCCAAGACCTGCAGGACTGGACACTGGAAGGAATTCTGTAGCAAACACTTTAAAATATAGATGATTTTTTTTTTTAAGATTATTTTGACAACCCTGTTATTTTAAGGTTTATTTAAGAGGTCTTTTTGCTGCCAATTATGCTACTATTCTTTCTGTAAGGATCAAGGCAGTCAAAGACGTACCTAAGGCAATTAGGTTCCCTAATGCCATGCTATGGAAATGAGTGGGATTTGAGTACTCAACTCCCTTAGCAGCCTCTAGAAAGAATCCTAGCCCAAACTAAAAGAGAAATTGCCATCTCCCATATCCAGTGCATTTCTAGAGTCACTTCAGTATCGATCTCAAAGTGACTGGGTATGCCAGCTCAGATTCTTTCAGCTATTTCTTTCTTATCTTTTTTATTTTTTAAAGCAGAGGTTGTATCATCATAGTATCTGTAACAGTGGAACTGACTATTACTGCCAATAGAACATTTATTGTATTTAATTTCATTACCAGTAACTTAATTCTACTGGGCATAAATACATCATTTTCATGCTGGGGAAGGCAGGCTCTCTTCCCAAGTCACTCAGTCTCATTGAAATCAGTGGGCTCTGTCTTGCTCTGCTGTGAGAGGTAAGCAGGCAATGCATGGTGACACCTTTAAAACACTTCAGTCACTATAACAGTAGCACTAATCTTCTTTTTAGTGATTGCAAATAGAATGTTTTTCTTTGGCATCGATGTAACATATATAAGTTGATAAGTCCAAGTTTCCCCTTTTCCAGAAAAAGACAGTGAGAAGGAGGTATGAGCCCTATGGGATGTACTCCGATGACGACGCCAACAGCGACGCTTCCAGCGCTTGCTCGGAGCGCTCCTATGGCTCCAGGAACGGGGGCATTCCACACTACCTGCGGCAGACTGAAGATGTGGCTGAGGTCCTGAACCACTGTGCCAGCTCCAACTGGTCTGAAAGAAAAGAAGGGCTCATAGGTCTTCAGAATTTACTGAAAAGCCAACGGACACTGAGGTGACTTCATAGTTTTCTGGTGTCAGTAATTCATTAGGGATGGCTACAGCCAGAAGGCAATATTATGTACCTGCCTTATGGAGACAGGTGGTGTCTTCCATGGCTGTGAAGGCTTTGTCTCCACAATGTGGGATTGCAGTTAACTTTTGGAAGGGTTTCTGCTGTGGCAGTAGTGTAGAAAGGGCTCAGATAGGCATGCTGTCTACTCTTAGCCTTCATCTGTCTCATGAAGACCTCCAGTGGTAGGTGCTTGTTGTAGCACAGTGAGATTTCCCACAGTGGTGCTATTGTAAACATACTCAAAGGGTGGTGCCATTTTTACATTAGTCTGTTTGAACCTTCAGTATTTTTTCCCATGGCAATTTAGTTGGTGAAGCAAACATTGCACTTACTGTAAAATGACTTGGGGTATGTGTTTTAAAGCTGAGATCAGACAGTGCTGTGCTGGCTGTACTTTGACTCTTTATGAAAGCTGTGTTAGGTGTAATTACAGATCCTGTTTGTAACTCTTGAAAAATTTTATATCAGAAACTTATGTGCTATAAATGGTGTAGTATGTATGTAGGGGGAAGTTTCTTCAGGCAGTGAAGTACGTGTACCAACTCTGAAACTGCATATGGTAGGAGAGGGAGACCTTTTCCCCTTGCTGAGAACCACATAACCCCTTCAAACACCTTTGGCACATCACACCTTTAAAGAGGTTTTAGAATTACCCACTAGGCCTCAGAATTATCCAGTAGTCATTTGGGAACTCCCTATGGCCACAGGTCATGTTAACTAGATAACTGGCTCTCAGGCCATAGACATTTCACCCTTAGTTTATGGAGAAAGTGTTTGAAATAAGCTGTTTATCTCTTGGCTCCTTTGAAGGTAACATTCACAAATACCTGTGACAATTTTCTTTTTCTGTTATGAATCATATGTACTTAAATTATAGCCAAGTTTAAAAGTGGTTGTTTAGAGCCTCCTTACTTGGGTTTGTGCAATTGTTTCTATTTTAAAAGGGCTTCACACTGGCTGAAAATAATTTGATGGTTCATGTTAACAGTCTGAATGAAAGTATACTGAGGGCAGGCCTGAGAAAGTTGCTTTCTTGCCATTATAAAAATATTCTAGCACTTCACATGATGTGATACAGGCCTTAAATGGAAAGTGCTACAGATTTTTAAAATGGGTAGTTACAGTCTCTGGATCAGAGATGCTTTTTGATGTGGTCTATTTCTGAGTCTCTTTAAAGATAGTTCCACCATGTATGCTGTCTTTTTTCTTTCTCTTTAACAAAGTGTCTGGAAAAACTGTGGCACCTCATTGCTTGTATGAAAAAGTTGGATGAGATTTTGATTTTGCCACAAAAGTGTGTGAGGATTATAAGCAAGGTTTAGAGTGCTGCTGGGGATAGTTGCAAGGGAGGAAGCGCTGACAAGTTTTGGTGATGGGCTGTTTATCCAAGTCAGTAGATCTTAACAGAAATACTGGTGGAATTAAACTCTTGATTTCAACCCTGCTGGTTGTAGTGTTTGAACTGTACTGTCACCAGTCCCTCAAGCTAGCAAGTTGTCTTAGCTTTGATCCTGAATAATTTTTAAATCTTTCCCAGAAGCGACACCTCTGTGCAGTTATTTTTTAAGTTTGATACTGTGATTAGTTCTCTGTATTTCATTTTGGTTTTCTTTTGATCTGCTTCCTCCTTGGTTCAGAGTTGATCTGGTGCTTGTTCTAATGATTAGATTTTATCATCCTGCTTGTTCCCACGGCATCTTGAGAACATCATCAAGGTCATTAGTCCAAGGGGCAAGTCTGTCTTGTAATTAAACCTGATGCCTTCTGTTGTGGTGTAACACATTAATAATAGAGGCAGTGATGTGGCTGGGTTTTCTTAAGTATTCTGAACTGAAAGGTGGCTGATCCTGTGTTAGCTGGGATTTGCATATCCAGAGATGTGCAATGCAGAGTGGAATGGCATTTACCCATCCTCTTTGTTTCATACAGCTTCATGTGGCCTTTTTTAAGGGATCCCCATAAGGTCTCCTAAATAAAACAAGGCAACGAGTCCCTTAAGGAAATGTTCTTCCAATGCCTGTTGCAGTTTAGTACTTGCATTGTTACCTTGGGTCTGGGAGCTTTTGGAAACAGACACACATGTACTTGCTGACTTTATATAACCTTTGTCCAGAAAGAAAATGCATTAGAGTAATAAATAGGGGTTCATTCAGAGACCTGAATCTGCATGATGTCAGGAGAGTGTTGTAGTCATTTTGAGCCTGTGCAGCCTCACCCTGAATTAAGCTGACAGCTTACTGTGATGTTGTCACAAAGACTTTTCCCTCCCTACCAGACTCTTAAACCCATTGGTTTTGTGCCCTTTTAAAATTTAATCAGCCTTTCATGCATAGATTTATTGGGGAAAAAAAAGTCCTGTGTTACTTAGAAACATTAACATGCTAACATAAAGCATCTGTAGACTACTGCCTTATTCTGGCCTGTTCAGAGATTATTTTTAGAAAGAGAGAAGTTGGTGGATTGTAGAATTAATGTTGGTCTGGAAATACCTTCCCTGTAGTCAAAATCTTCAGTAACTCTTCTCTGAGCATTGTTCATTTCACTAGTTGCTCTGGTTTCATTGTAATTGTGAAAAATGTCTATTCACATCTGTAGAATGCAGGAAATGTAACCTAACTGCCTTGCTCTGTTTTTGTTTGCATCATAAACAAGAAGAGCTTCTGTATTTTTTGCCAGTTTGCTTTGCAGGAAAGCTAAGACTTCTCAATACATTGCAGATAAGAGCTTTGGCACCAAAGAGTTCTGCATTTGATTCCAACTCAGTATCTTGTGTATCATTCTTTTTTCCCCCTGCCATAAAAAGAGCACTGCTGAGCACCTAATAATCTCTTACAAATAGGAAGTCAGACTGTTCCTTGATGTAATTATCTTCTGATTTAATAGTTGGCCATTTGTTAATGTCTCTTCCATTTCTATATGTTTGGCTCCTCAATGTGCCTGCCTGCTGTCAGACTTTGGAGTCAGTTCTGATCTGTTAATAATATGTAATTCTAGACTGATACTACTGAAGCAACTGGGAATTTAAACCAAAATATTTGATAAGTATATAACCAGAAAGTTCTGGTTTTACTTGAAAATTTGAAATCCTTGACACAAAGGAGACTTGAAATACCTATTCTTAAGGTGAAAAAAATGCATGATTCAGTGATTCAGTGACCTTGACCTAGATATAAACTATGTGAGTGCCTCACAAACGTGCACATTTCAAGTTGTCTTCTGGAATCCAGAATACAGAAGAAAATAAAAGCAGCAGAAAATAAAATTGTCTGGTTTAAGATTAAAAAAAAAAAAGTTTATTAGATTCTTAATGTGAAACTGGTGATCCCAGCAGTTAAACTGAAGTGCCTCTAAAGGCTTTGCCTAGATATGACAAAGTTTTCAGAAGTGTGACTGAAGTAACATTTAAATAAAAAAGGTTAGATCTTTCAGCTGTTAATATTTATTAGCTGCTTTTTTTTCCCCTGCAACTAAAACTTTGGTATTAATATTGTGTTTTATTTATGTATTTTAGCCGAGTCGAGTTAAAAAGGCTGTGTGAAATATTTACTCGCATGTTTGCTGACCCTCACAGCAAGGTAAGATCACAAAGCCTTGGCTCGCTCTCCTGCCCTACTGTTTGTGCACATTTGACACTGGTCCAAGATGAGTGGTTTGTATTTCTACCCCTGCCATCTGCTGGGGAAAACTGGCATTTAAAACTCTCCTTGGTTTGCATTTGTTTGACAAGGAGGGGATGTGTCTCAGTCTCTCTTACGTTGCTAGGAACTGGTTACTCCTTGCTTCCTGAGGAGCAGCCTAATGCCTTTCAGAGATCACCTCCTGAAGGCAAAAGTTCAGTTTGATTGCACTTCTTTAGGGTGTATTTCTGATGATACTCAGGGAAGAGTGATCCACAAGGGGTCATGAGCGTCACAGCCACTGGGGTTTGTGTGTTGTGTACACCTGGGAGCAGGTGTCTCACCAAGATACTATTCTAAATCTCATAATCAAGGTCTCTAATATAGCTACTTTGCCTTCCTTAAAACACTGACCTTTGAAGTTAAAGGCTGTGGCGTGAATTTACAGACGTTTCATAAGAAGAAGTGGGCCACAGAATGGGGAGGTAGGGCCCATAGGCATGTTCAAGACTACTGGATTTCTATGGAGAGCTAAGGAGGAGAAGGGAGAAAGGAGCAGGGAATTTCATGCCCTTTTCTGAGTTTTGCTAGTTGAGGAAATCCAGTATGGCTGTGTTAAAAACATCAGCAGTTGGGTTAAATGCAGTATGAGAAAGAATAAGTTGTATAAATCTTTGTACTTTAAGACCTCTTGGTAAACCAGTTTTAATAAATGATTGTTGGGTGGAAATTCCATGGGCAGGCAGAATAACCTATCACAGGTCCTGCTCAAAATGTGCATTTTTTGCCTTAATTATATTGTGGACCAGCTGTCCCACAGGTCTCACCAAGCTTGTAGTACCTACCTGTAAGTTCTTAATGCTTTGGTTCCACAGGGTTTGTATAGTAGAAAGGGTGAAGGTGTAATTATTTGTTGGCAAAATAATTGCAATTTCTGAGTAAGGTGGGAGTTTATTGCACACTGGGCTCAACTATGTCCTTTGGCAGCAGTGATCAGTCATCTTCACTGCTTTTGTAGAATTACAGATACAAACTCATTAGTTGTGGTGTTAAACACACTTAGCTTTGTTCATATAACTGTATATAAACATGTTACTTTCCTGACTGAGGAGACTGAATCTGATCCAAGGCATATAATGTTTTAAGTGACTCTGCTGAGAAGAGATTGCATTTTAAGAAAATGTAAACTTTCAATGTATGTGTCTTTTATCTGTTGAGAAACTGCATCCTTGATCACTCTGTGTGCTAACGAGTGGTTTGTTTTGTTGCATGGCCTGCTTTGCCGTGGAATTCACAACAGAGAGTAAGTGTTTTCTGCCCCTTCCTTCCTTCATTCGTTACATGTGGTATTTTAATACAACACATTTTAGATATGTCTTGTCTGATTTTTTTTTCCCAGAGCTATATAGTCACTAAAATCATTCATTCATGAAACTTTTATAACAAAATCATCCTGAAACTCAGACTGTAAACCCCTTTCCCCTTTGAATATTTTTATTTTAAGAGCTGTATTTCTTTTTCTGACACTTGTTTTGTTTATAGGTCTTCAGCATGTTTCTGGAAACCCTGGTTGATTTCATCATCATTCATAAAGATGACTTGCAGGATTGGCTTTTTGTTCTCCTGACCCAGTTGCTAAAGAAGATGGGAGCAGATTTGTTAGGGTCTGTGCAAGCAAAAGTCCAGAAAGCTCTGGATGTCACCAGGTAGAGTACTCAGATGGCAAATGTTGTGGAGTTTTTTTGGGATACAGGAAGGTATGATTTTAGAAATCCAGTAGTGCTGTGATTTTGAGGGCTCAATTCTTGATGAATATAAAAATAGAGGAGAACAAAGTTATGTCACAGTATTTCAAGTATTGAATTAAAAAAGTCTGTCTCTCTTCTAAATAAATAACTTTAAAGCATAAATTTAAAAATATATGCCGGATTAATTTTAGGGTTTTGTGGGGTATATGCTCAGATATCAGGGTTTGTTGATTGACAGGTACCCAAAAAATTGCAGTATTCAGACTATGAATGGTGCTGTACCACAAAGTTCAGCACCTCTTTTATGTTGTTCAAACACAAATAACAGGTCAGAATAGGACCTTGAGTGCTGCTGCAGTGCTCACACCAATTTCTCTACTCCATGTCCAGTACAGGACACTATCACAGTGAAGTTGAGCTCATTCTGGAAATAGTATAATTAAAAAAGAAAATAAAAAGTAGTAATAATCTAGGAGAAAATAGTGGGGGAAAAAGAGGAGAGAGATCAAAACCAGGTATGAACCCTAAGGACAAGATAAACCAAGCTGCTTCTAGAGATAAGGGAACAAAGCAGAGTCTGAAATGAAATAGACAGCCATGCCAACAGAAGTGTACAGACAGTAGAGTAACACTGTGCAAAGATACTGATTTAGCAGTTTTCTCCAGTATTGTGTCATTAACTAGCTAATCCTTAAGCTTAAAGTTTCTCTTATTGATGGTAAAGTTAACAAGAAGAAAAGTGTGTTGAAATCTGCTTTGTAAGCTTTGAGGTATTGAGTTAACTTCATTTATGTTCCTTTACATTTTTGCTTTTGTTTCTTTTGGACAGGGATTCTTTTCCATTTGATCAGCAATTTAACATTTTGATGAGGTTTATTGTGGATCAGACCCAGACACCAAACCTGAAGGTCAGTATCAAAAGCCATTTCACTAAAGCATCAATGTGCTTGTCTTAGCTTGTCATGTCAGGCATGCCATAAAGCATGGAACTCATGAGAAGGTAATTGTTGTATTATGTGCATGATATAGAAACTATATTGGCAACTTGGAGACATGTGCCAGGAATACTTCCTCCCCACCACGTGATGTAAGTGTTGTCAATCTGCAGTGGGCTCTGTTCCTGTGGAAAAATACATCTTTGCCAAATCCTGAGCTTCACAAATCCCTTTGCATTTCTCAGGTCAAGGTTGCTATCCTGAAGTATATTGAGTCCTTGGCAAGACAGATGGATCCAACAGACTTTGTGAATTCCAGTGAGACAAGACTTGCTGTATCTAGAATTATAACTTGGACTACAGAACCAAAGAGCTCAGATGTGAGAAAGGTAAGCCAGGACAATGAAGTATTTGCAGTAATTATTGCTCTTCAGGAAGGAGAAAAAAACCAAACAAACCTGTCATAAAGGTAATGAAAAGTTCACTGATCAGACTCAAACTTAAAAAAGCCCTGATTTTACATACCTCACTGTCCAAACAAAACTGTCATTTCAGTCCCCACGCAATTTTGAAGCATGTCTTCAGATATTTTTTTACTTACGTGACTTTAACTACTATTACCGTACAAAAAGAGATAATTATTTGAAAATGTGCTTTTTCTTGAGCATTCTGGAATATCTCTAGGTTTGTGTTTTGTTTAGATGAAGGTTTTGTGCTTTGTAGACTGAAAGCTAGCACAACTTCAGTGTTATAATGTTGTTAAAAGAAAGTAAACAAATCAGTAAGCTGCCAGGGGCTCTCAACCCTTCTCTTTTAAGGGCTGTGTGTTTATCTCTACCTGGAAAAAACTGACACAATTAGGTCAGGTCTGGGTATAGTTACCTTGTTCTTTATCTTGCTCTCGATGCAAGTGTCAGGCAAGCTAAAATGGGACAGGTAGTGATACTCATCTCTCCCAAGAGAAAAGCAAGATTTAGTTTTTTGTACCTGGCATCTGTAACACAATTTAAAATTACCTTCTATTTCCAGTAGGAGTTAAAGGCTTTGAGATGTACTTGGATTTAAAAATCCCAGCCAAATTTTAATAATTCCAGAATGTAAAAATTGTATGAGAACTTTACATTATATGCACATAAAATGTTGACTTAATACTAGAATAACATGCAATTTTATAACTTTGGAAATATTAAAATTACTTTTATTTGATTCTGATGAAAAGATTGCTGGGTATCAAATGTGCTGCATTATCCAGCATTATCCAGCAGCTGAAGGAAGGCTTCAAAGAAGCTGTTTGGGCGTGTGCTGTTTGCTTGCTCACATACAGATAATTGGTTCTGGGGGAAAAAGGAATATGCTCTTTTCTGAAGACTTCCTGCAGGGATTATTCACAGCACTGTAACTGAAACTTGCTTTTGTAAGATAGTCTCCCTCAGGAAAAAGGGGTACTTTAAATTCTGGACTTAGACCTGGAATATGGATTTGCATTTTAATGTTTCCATGTCCAAAGTCAGAAAGAATTGATCAGGCAAAGCAGCTGCTTCTGTGTTACAGTTCAGGTGAATCTCAAGCAGTTTATTTGGCTGCTGGGCTATGAGGGGAAGTTGTAATTATTTTAAGTAGAAATATGCATTGAAAAGCAAAATCTCATAATGCTCAGTAGGAGAAACATTCCACCATTAGGGGTCATCATTGCTGTGTGCAAAGGGAAGCAGAGAGTATCTGCTGCAGCTGAAAAGTTGGATGTTTGCTGTTCCCTGTGGGCTGTGGGGAGCAGGTGCTCACTGCATGGTGTCCATTCTTCTGTCTGTTCCATTGGCTTGCACAGCTCTGGAAAACTTCTAGCAGACTTTACCTGAGTAGTACTTGGGCAAGTGCCTTGGGGCTGGCAGATTACTGAATCAAAATTCTTTTTATTAAACACGCATATAACTTGGATTTGCCTTTGGTGCCAGTAGTTTCCAAATAAATTATTATACAGTTAAGCTAATTTAGGCTACTAAAAACAAATGCACAGGTGACCTTTATTTAATCATACCATTGCTGTACTATGATTTTATTAAGAACATAGTACAAACCAGAGACTTTAGAAGAAACAGTGTAGCTAAGGATTTATAAGCAATCATTGGCCATTATCTCTGTCAGGACTGTAGTTAACAGACTTATAAATTGATTATGCAATAGTGAATTGGATTATCAAGAGCCAATCTAGGCAGGTAAAATGTTCTGAAGAACACAATTAAATATTGCCGTGTTTTTTTCTGGCACTTGGGGAAACAAAGTATTACCTTTCTAATATCAAGATGATTCATTTAAGCATCTTCTTCCACCCTTGTGGACGGTATTATGGTGGCCTTTAAGATTTGTGGTTTTCTTCATGCAAAGCAGGCCATGCCCTGTAAATACTGTGACAAGCTGAAAATGGTGACAGCGGTGGAGATTATTGGGGAGAAGTAGAAGAATCAGTTTTATCTTCAGTTGATTGAAGTACCACAAGTGGCCTGTAAAAAGTGTAAAAATAGTTCTTCAATAGAATCTGGTCTTAAGACTACCAGTGCAATGAACTCAGCTCCTGCAAGTGACAAAGAGCTCCTGGGTGGTGCAGTCCTGTTTACAGGTGTGGCTGACTTGGTGGAACAGTGATGCTGCTGCTCAGCTGCTCATGGAGCCAGGGACTTTTTCCCCTAAGAAATGGAGTCCTACAGCCAATATCCTCTTCACCCAAGTTACTGGGTTACTGAGTTACTGAATTCTACCATAATGCAAGTAACATCTGGTGGCCATGCTATTCTGTCTGGGTTTTACCTTTGAGCAGAGGCAGATAAAGCAAACTTCCTCACACTGGTGGTGTCTGTCAGTGAGGAAGGCATGTGGCTGCTGTGTGCACGTGGCAGTTAGTCATGCAAATCTGATCCTGTAATAGCAATCAAGGCATCTGTTCAAGAACAGAACTGATTTTCAGTCTATACTGAGATTATCCTTTTGTTAGTGATAGTCTGTCCATTACTGCTACTTACTATGTGTGATGGTCATGGAGGTCCCAGCCACATAGTGTTAAGGCACTGGGGAAAAATAGAACAAAAAATGTCATTTAGCCCAGCAACCTTTTCAAGCTGAATGCTACAGTTTTATTAATAACTTTGTGTTTTCTTCTGACAATACTTAAACACACTTAATGAGCACACTTAACCAATCTGACACAACTTGAACTACAGTTCATGTTTTGTAGCTAGTGAGATAAGAAAAAGTCAAATGCTGTTTTGCATAAAGCAGTTTATGGTCCTGTATGGAATGACATCTGTAGTTAAAACATAAGCTCTGTTATCACAAGGAGAATGTGATGTACTATGAGGAGCATGCAGTTGATACTAAAGTGTGCATTGACAAAATGTTGTGATTCCCTCTCAGGGCAGAAACCATTTAAACTGCTGATAGCAGCCATGAACTATGTGCAGTTATAATTATTGTCAAGCTTTAGGTTTAAAATAGGGTGATCTGCAGTGTGTTATGGGTAAATATTTGTCTTGTTTTAAAGATTGTTAGTACTTGTGGGCGTTTACCCTGCATTCAGCTTGAGATTTACTTCCTGCAAGCAATGCCGGAAGAAAGGTGAAGACATTTGCCTTCCATGCTGAGCAAAAGCCACAGGGTAGGAGCAGCTCCTGCAGTGCCATGTGGAGACCTGGATGGGATGTGGTTCCAGTGTGAGGAGAGCACCTGTTGGTGATTCCTGCACATGCAGCCAGCTCGTGGCTTCTTCCCCAAGCAGAGCTTATCAGTGGGCAGGGCACAGATCAGGATTCCAGATAACTGAGCTGTAATTTTGACTGCAGTAGCATCTAACCTTGTGTGAGGTACTTGGCTTTCTGCACTGATTTGTTTCCTGCTGTAGCAGGGTGTTAATTCCGATTTTCCTCTCGAAATTGTTTGATTTGGTGATTTGATGAAATAATTTTACAAAAGCCAGTTAATTACAACACAGAAAAGTAACACAATGACAATGCCAGTACTGTGATGACTGGTCTGTGAGGACATTGTAAGTCAGTAACTTCACCATCCTATTAGTGATATTGCCAGCAAAGTTGTTGTGCAATCCTTACGTAGGTAAAGTGCTGATTGAATTTGGATGACAGGCTCTGTGTGGGAAAATACTTTGATCCTGGAAAAGAGCCATCAGTTTGAGAATGGAAATTTGACTTTGGCCAAAGCCTACAGAAACCTCATTCCAAGGCTTGTCTGAATGGAAATTTTTGTTTAACATGAGTGCCGAGAATTTGTGGGTGTGGGATCAGCCGTGAGGGCACACAGGATCTTAGTGTTTAGGAGGACCTTGTACAGGCTGAAGGGGAGTGAGGCCTCCTCAGGTGAAGGGCCAGTGACAATTCTTACCATCTTGTTAATCAGCCCAGCTCTGGTCTTAATGATAAACAACATGATCTGTATTGCCTGATTGGTATTTGGACTAGTAATCTCAGGGCAGCAGAAAGTTTTTCCTTTGCTCCAGATATCCTGACTGGCTTCTCTGTTGATGAAACATTCCTACAGTGGTTTTATTTTACAAGCCTGAAGGCATTTTTACAGGTTATGGGCAGCCTTGTGTCACGTGTACATCATATTCTACCTTCCACTTATGTAACTGGGAAAACTTCCTCTTTCAACTGGGTTTTGGTAAGAAAAACCAAATTGATTGCACTGAATCAAAAAAACCCAGGAGGGTGCTTGTGTTGCTCTAATTTTCATGAAGATGAAGTCCTCCTGAGGGCTTGAGGAAGGCCCTCCTTGGATTACTACCACTGGTTTGCAGGTGAAGTCAAGGGATATTGAAAGAAAATGAGTTTGGGATCCGATTTTTTTCACAAAACTGATTGAGGAACAGTTTCTGAATTACGAAGAAGATGAGGAACATTTCAAAAAGAAAACTGCAGGCCAACAGACACTTCATAAGCTGAAGCAGGCAATGAAGATGCATTTACTTCTTTAACTAGTAATCCTCAAGGTCTTTCCTTGGAAATATTAATATTGTCACTTTGATCAGCAAAACCTATCTATCAGTGAAGATAGATCAAGCAACTTTAGATAAAATACTTCTTTGATATCTGTAGGAGGACCAGTGACAGGAAAGCAAACACTTTTAGGAGGACCAGTGACAGGAAAGGAAATTAGGCTCCTTTGCATGTGATGCCATGAGACCTCTAAAAACTCTTGGAAGTTTTAATCATCCATCCAACATCGCTCTGATTTCAGCTGCTCTGGGACAGATGTGTAAGAGCACTCTCAGAGCCTCCTAGTCAGCTGAAATGGCATTGCTTATTTGTACTGGTGTTGAGCAGTGAACACTCAGTGAACACAATGAACGTGTTGGTCATGGCCTGTTACAGTAGCAGTGGCAAAGAGGACATTTGCAGAAATACTTTTGAATGGCAAATTATTTTGGTACTCTCAGGCCACAGGCCCTTGCCTTTCTGGGTCAGAGCTTTCTCTAGCACTCTTGCAGTATTCCTACACCATTCCTACACCAGACTTGTGCATCTCATGGACTCCATGATGAGCCAAGTTACCAGAGCACTGGCTATTAGGATATTAGGATTTCATTTCAGGCTTATGGAATATTAAATAGGACTATGTCCATATTGCTGAGGTCAGCCTTTTGCAAAGAATATTCCAAAAAAAGTCAAACTCAGTGTAAGTGCCCAGCAGAACTTCTATAAAGCATTTAAAACAGTGTTAGGAAAAAGAGTGTAATACATAAAAATGACACCTGGTGGACTGTAGTGTTTACTTGATTTCAAGCTATTAGAACAAAAAGGATCTCTATGTCCTAGCTGTGTTTCCAAAATAGTATCCCTCATTTTCTGTTTGTTTTGAATTTGATGCTGCAGAGCTATGAGAACCCAAATGTTTTGAGTGTACGCAGTGTGAGGAAAATGGCTTTCGCCCAATATTAGTGGCCTGAAAATGGGGATGTGCTTGTTGGGAGCATGGTTCTGGGGTGGATTTCCTTAAACTGAAAGCAGTTTGAATATACATAATCTGCACTTAAAGAGCTGGTGTGTGGTAATACAAGAGAAGAAGTGGCTTCCCAGAATTTGCATAGTCACACTTATGTATCTGTTTGTGTGTACGTGCCATTTATATAAGCACTCACACACCTACACAGGTATAGGTGATGTTTCTATTTTGAAAATCAAGTCTAGAGGTGATGTTTACATGATGCATTGCAGAGCTGTTTGCAGTGTGACAGATAATTCTGCTGTACTTCCTCTAGCATTTCAAAAATCCATGCAGATTAAGTGCATGTTTTCATTACAAACCATATGACTTCAGTAGGTCTTCTTCTTTTTTAGTTTACATGTGGGAACTTTTGCCTGAGAATTCAGACTTCTATCATGCCAGGTTTATAAGTAAAGTTTCTCAGTTGTTAATGAAAGGTTTCTAGCCCAAGGTTTCTAGCCCTATGCTAGAAACGTGTGTTTCTAGCTCTGAAACCTGTTTTTGCAACAACTGCCATTTTGTAATGAGCAAAGTTACTCAGGGTAGCCTTCATCAAACTTGATTTCTGGGATCATGTCTGGTTCTCAAGAAATAATGAACATTTTTGCCATGGTCTTTTCTGTGCCCAGGTCATGAAACAACAGCACACAAGTCATAATCTGCTATAGAACAGTACTCCAAACATATGGTGATTTGGTGCTGCATCTTTTTTGCTGTCACTTTTCTGAGAAGTCTTTGACACTTGTAATGCAACTATCTCTGACTTGTAAAAGCCCTTTGTGATGTATAAAGTATGTACTGTGTAAAACAGAATAGCAACATGGATTTAATCTGTTTCTGTATTTAAATCTGTTAGACAAATTCTTCTCTTTCAGGATGTGGATATGAACAGCATATGCTAATACAAGTGTTTTGGGAAAACTGTGTGTTTAAAAACTTGTACTCAAGCTAATGTGCTTGGATTATGTATAAACTGCTAAAGCCACTGTGCTTTGCATTGCCATGTCTGTAATGTGGATGTCCTTGCTCATCTGATTCTAGGCCTGAAAAAGGAACAAGCAGAAGGTTTGGTAGATAGTTAGTTCAGTGCCAGCAAATACTTAATTACTGGAAAGTACACTGAAATAACACTTGCTTAGAGCTTGCAAACTCTCAGTAACTCTCACTTAACACCAGCTACTCGTTGGAGAACTGAAGCCGTGTGCCAGTGTGTGCTAATGCAAGCTGCCTAATGTGCAAGAGCTACCCCTTGATCTCAGTGGATCTCTATTTGATCTGCAGTTTAGCATAAATCAAAGTGACATGAGAGAGAGCTTCTCTGCTCCGTTGTGCCTTAAGTTATTAAAAACCACATTTTTCTTAGACTGGATGGTGATGCATTCAGAATATAATTGTTTGTCAAAAGTGAGTAGATGCTAGTGAGGCTCTTCCCTAGACTGATAAAAGGCATTTATAGGCAGTGTTGGTCCATCTGACTGATGTCCAGTCTGGAGACAGGAGTTTGCAAGTTTTAACCATAACTTCCTCTGAACTTAGAGATATCTCTGAGGGCAGGTACAGGGACATGCAACTATTCCTCCATTCCTGGCTGGCCAGATGCAAGTGCCATCTCAATTCAGCATTGCCTAGCCTCTGCACCTCAGCAGAAGTTTTCAAGTGGTTGTGGAGGCCACCAGGAGGTTGCCAAAGCAATGGCTTGTAGAAGAACTAAGGGATGATCTGTAAGCCTGAGAGCTGTGGCCAAATTTAATTTTGAATTTAATTTCAGCTGCCCTCTGCCGAAAGGTATGCTCTTTTGATTACATGAAATAATGTTTTTTTTATTAGGTTCCATTACTTGGAATTAAGCAAGAAATTGATCAGAATTCTTCTGCAGAAGGATACCATGTGTATTGTTTAGGTGATTGAGTTGAAATCCATGTTTTCTTTGAATAATACCAACTTTCCTGTTTGTCAAACCCAGACGATGCATAGTTGGGTAGGTGAGGATTTGCCAGCTAGGACAACTACAGCCTCCTCAGGGCCTGGTGAAGGAAACTTGGAAGAGAAATGTAAACAGGTAGACTGAAAGCCTTGTGCACTAATCACACTAATTGTGTTTGCAGTCTAAACTCAATTGTCTAGCTGTGTTAAGAGACCTGGACTGAGAGCCTGAAAAAAGTGTGTCTGTCTGAAGTAATTTTTGGCTTTGATGTGTTTTTCTGTTAACTCTATTGTTGTAGTTTCTCATAAAGGATCAGGGTACAAAGTCCCCTTCTTTTATGGGCTGCCAGTGTTGGGAGCCCATCACCAATAGATGTTTGAGTAACTTGGAAACTGCCTTCATGTACTCAGGCAACTCTCTGCTTGTTCTGCTTGGTCCACTGGAGCAGCAGCAGCAGCAGTCATAAGTCTTTTTTTAACCTTAGGTCACTAACCACATTTCCTTTCTAAAATCAATGCATTTTTCCACTTATCCTTGGTCTGTTTGCTCAATAAGCCCAAAAGATTTCCAGGAAATTTTATTATTATTCAGCCAAGTTGAAAAAGTTACAGATTTGGATGAATCTGACTATCATCCACCATCTAGGTAAAAACAAAAAACAGATATTGCTGAAGCCTTTGTGTCCCTTTAGCAGTTGACACTGTTGGACAGCAGGAATTGCAATGACCTAAGTGTGAAACTTTGGGAGCTGCTACTGGCTTGTGGAACCTGATCTCTCACTGCATTGTGATACGGAAAATAATAAAGTGACATAAGTAATCCTTTGGAAATTATTCAAGAACCTGACACTGAGCCAGACCCCTTCTCTAGCATAGTCAGGCTCTGAAGTGACTTGAGTTTTTCCAGCTGAAGCCAGCAGAGAATGGCTTCATTAAGATTAGATAATCTGTAGGGTCTACGTTATATGTCACTGAAGGAGATGGATTAGTGTTCTGTACGAATGGTACCGGGACACAAAGGCAAGGGAAAATTCAGATATTACTTTCTTCAGACTATATATCATCAAGCATGAATGTTGCATGGAGAATGTTTGTACATTGTGTACAGAAACAAGTTTTTTTATTGCTTGTTATATTTATTTACTCTGACAGTAATCTAATGAAGCAAGACGTCCAGAAATTCAGAGATTATGAAAATGACTCTGGTTTGTCACAAGCTGAAAATCCACAGATTTAAAATTTTTAGAAACATTATCTGTAGAAGATGTCCTTTGATTAGGTAAAAATATGCTAGATAAGTGAAACTTAGAGGATTATCAAGTGTTTCCAGATCTAACTATTACGACAGATGTGTAAATGCTGCTCCTGATGCTCTTCATTACTGAAATAAAATTACTTGTGTTAGAAACATTTCAGGAATGAAACCTGGAGCATGTTACAAATGCGGTTTCAAGCTAGCATAGACCTTCCAGCTTTTGAGGCCAGTAAGTAGCAGTGTTGCTCTTACAGTGGTAGGGATCAAGACCTTTGCATCTTAAATATTAAGTAGGAAATTATGGGTGCACTTTCAAATAATGACTTTTGCATGAAATAAACCTGGAAGTGCTGTTGGATGTCTGAGGACAATTTAGAAAGAACACAGGGTTTTACCCATGTTACTCCAGTGTTGCCATCTTGGGATGTAGTAGTCCTTGGCTTTATTTCAAAAGGCATAAACTATAGATCTGTTTTCTTTAAGGCCACAGAAGATTGTGAGCATTGGGAGCTACTGTTAAGCACATCATTCAAAGCCCACTGACTATTAACAGGTGACAGGAAAGTTGTTGAAGAGCACTGGGTATAGAGAATTCAGGCAGAAAATCCTAAAGACAAGCTGTATTTTGTGCAAAGAAGGAGGGCAGACATAGTTCTGTTGTTACTAAAAGTCAAAAAGCAAAAGTGGAACAAAACTGAGTGACCTCTCAGACCTCTCAGTGACCTCTGAGACTTGAAACTTCTCTCAGCTACTCCTGTAGAACAATGTCTGTGCTCTTAGTGTTTGTGGTAGAGCTTTGCTGGAGGTTTCTCTCAGATCTCTGAGATGCATTTCAAACGTCTCTGTTGGGCAGCTCCTGACTTACCAGTTGATAACTCCAGACATTCTAATCTCTAAGCAATCTCTCAGTCTGTGAACCTTGTTGATAAGTTTTTCTGGGGTTTGGTTTGGGGATTTTTGGTTTTGTTGGTTTTTTTTTATTTTATCTCAATGAATGTGAGATCTGCCTGTTCTGACACAGAGGATCTGCATGTCCACTCCTAACTATCGAGCATACGCATGCCGTTCACCAGAGGGAATGTTGGCATGATTTGTCACTTTGCATTCAGTTCAACTTGCTGTTCCTTGTTCTGAGATCTCTTGTGTGCAGTAATATTTTTATTACAGAAAATACTGTGCTGGTGAAAGCTTAAAAGTTCTTGGATCAAAATGGACAGAAATACACTTCCTTGTTGGATACCAGGCAGGCTTCATGGCAGAGTTGTCCAAAGCTTCAGGTCAGAGGAGGGTAAACAATGGAGCTGAGAAGGCCACAGGGAAAACTGTCCCCACTTCTTTCATCCTTATATCTATAGAAGGGAGTGAATAATGACATACTGTGTTTCTGTTCAAGTCAGTAAGAGTTTTGGCAGGAGAGGCAGCATCTGGTATGAAGTCTGAAGACCTGTTGTTTGTTGCAGTCCTTGGAAGCCTGTTGAGTGTTGTGGGCCTTGGTTCCTTTGGCCATATGAAAAGGATGATACCAAACTTTCATGGATGGAAAATATTTTTATATCCAAAGCTGTGCTGGTTGCTGCTGATGGCAGAAAATACAGTATAGCTTGAATTGCATTTTGCACACTGAAACAATGGTGTACTGTGATTCCCCTCTACTATGAAGGGTGCTTGTGTACCCAAGTTCATAATCTGTGAAGAATTCCACTCCACAGGGAATTGCAGACCCGATTAATTATGGCAAGTTTGTGAGCACGTTACTTAGTAAAAAACCCTTCTTTAAAGTGATGAGAACGATGAATGTACATTTATCCCCACAGCAGTGAATTACATTTGTACCCTTTTCAAAGTTAGTTTTCATTTTTAGGAGATTTTAGAAAGTTCATGAAAGGATCAAACCCAAGTGTCTGCTCTCCTAAGCATATGGGTACGCTTTTCCAAAATAAGAGCGTGTGTAGCTTTGCTGCTTAACTTTGTGAGCCCAAGCCACTGCTTTGTGTCCAGATATGTATTCTGGAAGTTGATGTGTCAATGGCTACACCCCCCTTGGAGAAGGTGCTGCTGCAGGCTACCAACGGTCCTTCATCAGAGCTTCATTTTGATTGTTCTTTTCATCGATGTTTGTACACTTTCAAGGTAAAGACAGAGAAAAAGCCCACAAAACTGGTGCGTCCACACAGGTTGGATGCTGCTGGGGAAGTCTAGTTAGGAACATGTGATGTTAATTTACTTTTTCAGGTCTGCACACTGTGATTTATTCTGCTTCCATTCCCATTTGATTCCATTGTCTTAGTTCAGGATCTGCAGAGCAGTATGTTTGCTAATGGACTAGGGGAGATCCTGTTCTGGCAGGATTTCTCTGAGGCACATAAAGCAAGCCCTGTCCAGTAAAATTAATGGTAGACTTCTCAATTGTTTCAGTGGTACCTTGGTTTCACTTACTAAATTTAGGAAATGTGGTGGAGTCCAGCTGGTCCATGGTCAAGAGAATGGTGGTGTCACCATCCTCATAAGTCTTCCACTTCAGATGGAGTCTTTTATTGCTGAAAAAGCCTGAGTTTTTTTATTGCTGAAAAAGCGGTCAAGACTTAAAAGGAGTGGTGGATTATCTGTTTGATGAAAGAAACTTGGGATCCCTAGGAGTAGAAGAGGTTGGGTGGGAAGAGAATTCATCCCATTCACACATAAAATAAAAAGCACGGGAATGACAAATTGCAGTCCTAGAGTATCCATACTTGTTTGAACTTCTAGTTTTATTTGTTTTCAGTAAATCTTTGCAGTAACTTGTTCAATTGAAATATGTGCTGGACAGGACAATGGTAAGAGTTTCTCACTAGGCTATGAATATCTGTACACTTCACATCTGGGATAATAATGATATAAATGCAGAAATATATTTAAGCTGTAAGAACTAAAACTATTGCTGTTAGTAATTCATTATGATATATCACAAAGAACATTTCAAAGATTTGTCTTGAGGGGAGTCTTCTTTTAGAATGAAACACACATCATTTACTGTAAGGATCACTACCAAGAGAATGCATGCTCTTTTCAAAGAACAAAAACTGATGGTCTCTTTTTTCTTCTTCTTTTCAGGCAGCACAAATAGTCCTGATTTCTCTCTTTGAATTGAACACTCCTGAGTTTACCATGTTACTTGGTGCCTTGCCAAAAACATTCCAGGATGGTGCTACCAAGCTCCTGCACAACCACCTCAAGAACTCCAGTAACACCAGTATGGTGAGAGGCCTTTGCAAACAGCAGAGCCCCAAAGACAGCAGCTCATTGATAAGCTGTTGCAGATGTTCAGTTCAAATTATCTGTAACTGTTGTCTTGAAGCAATATGGCAACAGAGGCTTTTGTTTGATTTTGCTTTTAATAGGGACCATTAAAATAAGAAACTCAGTTATTTAAAAATTTAATATAGTCCTAACCAGAAGAGATTAAAAAATGACTGAGAAGTACATTAAAATTGGTGTGGCTTGTGCTTTCAAGTTGGTGGTGCTTTTGAAAGTCCTGCCAGTAATGACTTTTTGGCTAAAACAGATCCTGATACCACAGATTTTCTGGGCTTATGGCTATTATTGAGATCAATTTAATAACAGTTACACTGTCTGTTAAGAAGCTTGCAAGATCTTTAATATGACTTACAAGGTCACCTCACTCTATGCCTATTACCTGATGTTTTGCTTTTATATGAAGCTCTTACATATTTTTATTTCACTGAAGGAATATGTTAGTTGATTTAAATAGGAAATTTCTTTCCCTTCCCAGAGCAGCAAGGATTAGGGAACTTTTTTTGTCTTTTTAATGTGGAAGTCTTGTGAACTTGCTGGAATTTGAACCCTCCTGTCTTTGCACTTCCACAGGGCTAAGTAGAATTTAGTGTAAGCTAGAACTGCAGTGTTAGGCTTCCAGGCAAATGGTCTGGATTCTCTAATACTTTTGACTCTATGTGAAAAGTATCAGAATTGAGAGCAATTTCTACTAATTTTGCTGTGGTATAAAAGATTGTTCAGGCTAGTGGAAAAATGCAAAGTTAGACTGCTTACTTAGGCTCCTAACAAGCATAATCAGAATGCTTTAGACAATGTGGAAAATAGCTGTGTAATTAGAATACTAAATTGTCAGGGTAATGATGAGCATATTTTGGAGCCTTGCAAATCTTGTTTGAGAAGTGGGATTGATTGACCATTTCTCTGGCAATATTTGCAGGCCATACGTGTTGTGTAAATTGCAGGCACTGTGGGTTGTAGAGAAGTGCACATACACTTTCTTTATCCTCAGAGTCATATTTTCAGGAGCCTATTAATGACTACATGAACCATGGCTGCAGATTTTTAGGTCAAGAGGCATAATCAAAACTGCACTAAGCTTGTCTAGAGCAAACAGAGGCACTGTTTGGACCTGTTTTTGTATTCCTGGCTGTGCATTGCAACACATTGCTAATCCCTGTCTTCCTGCTTCTGTGTCAGGGTTCCCCCAGCAATACCCTTGGTCGGACTCCTTCCCGGCACTCCAGCAGCAGAACCAGCCCTTTAACTTCACCTACCAACTGTTCCCATGGTGGACTGTCTCCAAGGTAATGTGGTAGGCTAATTAAACCCCTTGCAAAATACTAAAGGATTTCAACACCAAGTGTGCGTTTACAGAATATGACTCACTTTGAAAGCAAAAACAAGACAATAAGTGTACAGTAGATTTCTGCAGAGAAGTAGTGTTTGAACATGATAATATGTGGCTGCTGATTGACTTCAGTATTCCAGTCCTCATGCTGTCTGTGTAATCTTAATGTCTTTTCTTATCATATTAGTTTTCTTTTGTGGCCTTCTTCAGAATTACACTTGTGGATAATAAAGGTAATATTAATTGGCAGCATTAGAAATAAAGTCTTGTTGAGATTGCATATGTCACAAAGTCTATGATGACTCTCAGAACATGAGTTTCAGATTGTGCCATTTTTTAGGTGTGGACTTGTAATCAGTAATTCTTCTGACTATATTACAGGGCTTGTGCTGCTGAGAGAAGTGCTGTATCTGCTGTTCCACTCTTATTCTTTGTGAGGATGCAGGACAAGCAGGAGTGGTGACTGTGTTTCAGTGCTGAATACCTCCCAAATTGCTCACCTGGCTCCTCACCAGCAGAGCAGTGGCCTGGTCTTTTGAGCAGCAGGTCTGTTGCAACCAGGTGTTTTGCTGAAGCTGCAGGTGCTATCCTAGAATATCTTGGTCCACTCCAAAATCTTGTATTCAGCCAACATGGACTCTCAGCTGCTGGGAATGTGGATGTTTTGCAGCATTAAAACTTAGAGCAGGGGAGATGGCATTGTAGACAGTATGTTCTGGGACCATAGAAATATTAGAGGAAAGTAGCAAGCTGTTATCTGGACAAGCTCTGGTTCATGCTGGAAAAGCTTAAATTCTGTTGCCCATGTCTGCCTGTCCTCTTCATGACAGGTTGTGGAAGAAACATAAGGAACCATGTTGGGTGAGGACTGCAGTTCATAGTGCAGTGTAGTAGTTCACATTGAAATCTGTGAACTTGCAAATCCATGTTACTTGCAAAACTCTCTCTGAAGAGATGCTTAGACATGTGAGTTGCAGTGTGTCAGGAAAAGTACAGGCCTTTAGCATTTGATGAATAATTATGCTAATTCCAGCAGCACAGGAATCATTGGGGTTTCCTGAGAAAATTTTGGGTGTCTGAATACATCTTTGTGACTTTTAAATCTGCTGTAATTCAAAACTAAACCAAGAGTTTGCAAGCCAAAGCCAAGTTGCCTATTATGAGTTTTTTCCACAAAGGTTTCATTAAGAAATTAAGTGGTAGAGTTTCAGGGGAACAGTTCCAACTATGTTGCTTCCTTTTTGAATAGCTTGAGCATTGTTGCCCTGCTGATTTCTGTCATGGGAAATTATTGACTGTGTTTCCCTGTGGTTACGTTGTGGTTTTGTTGGCCATGGTGGCATGTGGCACTTATTTTGTAATTCCACAACCTTTTGCCATGCTTTTTGGGTTTTGCCATTGGGACACAATTGTTTATTGCCACTTCGCTCACTGTTTTCTATTTGTCTTTGCATTCTTCTCACCTCTTGATGTCAGGAGGCAAATATCAGAGTATTGATTAAAGCGTCCAGTGTACATTGTTGCTGTTGCTTTCTAGCATTTTGTATTTAGAAACGGAAAGGTTTCTTCTATATGTGATTTGTTCTCAAGGACTAGTTTGAGAGGGCATATCATTCCAGAGCACTCTGCCATGGATGCAGTTGGCCAGGAATCTCCTTCAGAAAACAATCATTCCTTCCATTTTCTATAGAGTTCTTGCAGGTGTTTAATCAAAAATTTAGGTGACTTTTCCAGAAGTGTGTCCTGCTTTCTTGTTAGATTTAGTTATTCAAGAGTGATGTTTAAAAGTTACTCTTCAGTGATAGGTAAAGGTGGAGGCTGCTTTGAAAGCCCTTTAAAATATTTGGACGGGAGAAACTGTACTTTTTTTTGTGGTGAATGCCCTCTGAGCTCTAACAGTATCTGCAGATTTTTGCATTTGTAGAAAAGGCAGTGGCAAGTACTGCAAATAGGGGCACTAGCTTCTGAAGCTCAGCTGGGCTGCATCCTTCTTGAAAACGTCTTGTGTAGCACAGTTTGGGCATGGTCCTGACTTAAAGGGAGAATTTAGCTCTGGTTGTCCTTTCAGAGAAGAGGCTTGGAAAAATGTGCTGACAGATTGTGGTTAAGTAGGGTAGGCTGCAGTATTACATTCTTTGGCATAGGTGCTTCAGTGTCATGTTTCCATTTCAAATGCTTGACGTTTACTGTTCAGCCTTGCTGTGAAATGTCACTTTTCTCTCCAGGTCGTTCTGAGAGCAGTGTAAAAGGATAAAGATTCCCAGTTTCTTTGTGTAGCTCTCCTCCAAAAGTAGGCTTGTCTTTACATTTTCATGGGGCCTACTGCCAAAGGTTTGTAGTCAGGTTGTGTATTCCCATTGCCTCCTGGGGTGCTCTGTGTGCAGGCCCTGCTTACCTTGTCCCTGCGCATGTCTTGTACAGTCAGCCTGAGTGTAGTCAGTGGAAGGATTATCTCCAGTTCTTAATGCCAGTTTTGGTTTTGAAGATCATGCTTTCCTTGTATTTTTTTTTCTTGGTTCACAGATTGGAGTCAAATGCAGGGGCATACATGTCTTTGGAGCTGGAATATGTGTAGCAAGGGTGATTGGGTCCTATAGAAATACGAAAATGCTGCTAAGCATAGCTGTTCTCCCTTATTACTAATGGTTTGTGGCCAATATCCTCAACATTAGTCAGCAAGGTTTCCTTGATACAGATATACTGTATTATGTATGTATTCCAAGTGACTGATTTTTTGGGAGTTGTGTGTTTGTGTATTTATGTGTACATGTATTTGGGCTCTCTGGATAGATTTTGAATGCTTTGGTTGAAATGGACTCTGCAAGCAGCTGATTTGCCTATCCAGATGATAACATCTGCTTAAGTATCTCCTAAAGTCTTAGGAGGGTAGCATGCTTCAGGGTCTTGGACAGAGTCCTTTCTCCTGCCTTCATTTGCTCCCTCCAGTTCTGCTTCATGGTCACTCTAACATATCCACTACATCTGTGAGTTACTTCTGCATTTGTATCTGATTTTCTTTTTCCTTAACAGTTTTAGTTTTTGGTGAGAGGAGTTATGGAAGAGAGATGTGCTTTCTGAAAAAGAAAACAGAGAAGGGCATTTGAGAAGACTGAATATAAGGAAAAAAAACAGACTTCAGGCTGAAAGAGAAAAATGTTTCCTAGGCAAAGCACAGATAAATGTCTCAGGTTTGTGTAGGACAGAGAAATCTTCTTGAGATTTAATAAATTATGTTGTAGTACAAAATGGCAAACGCTATGTTGTGAAGTCCTTTGGTGTTAGAATACTGTTCTGAATGGTAAATCGACTTCTGCAAACTTAAATGTTACATTCAGGTTTGGAACTTCACATATTAGAATTTTGTAGGAGTAATTGAATGAATACATTTTGAATGAGTTTCTGCCATTATTAAGTAGCCCAGAAACCTGTGCTTAGTTTTTATTATTAAAAACAAATAAACAAAAATCACCCAAAATTAAAAAAAAAAAAATTTAGTCCTTCAAAGATGTTTAGAGGAAATGCATCAGAATAAAAGGTTACAATTTTATCTGGCTATGTAAGTTTACATACTTGCTATTTCACTGATAATAAAAAAGACCATTAAAAACAAAATTTGATTGACGCTTTCAGTATTAAGTTGAGCAAGCAAAGGCATGGAAACAGAATTAAAATAAGCCACTTACTTTATACAGTAAGGACAAGCCTGCATTGTTTGGTGTCCTGTGTTCAGATAGGTGATACCTGAGCTGTGAGACTTCTGATCAGCAGTCTGGGAGTCGAGTATTTCCTTGATAATACTGGCATGTAATAGCTGTGGGATTTGATTGCTGGTTAATGAGTGAAATTCTTGACACTGCTCTTCAGAGTAGTTTTTTTAACTGGCTTTGCTGCTGTTTGCCCTGGAGCAATCCTTGACTTGTTTGTCACTTCTCATGTGAAAGTATCTTTCACTTGCATATGTACAAATACAACTATCCAAGACAATGTGCTGAAATGTAATAGAAACAAAGTAGTGTTATGAATACTCCACCAGCTCAAGCATCTGTTCTCATTTGGAAGATGGTTTTGAAAATCCATGTACCTTAATGGGAAAAGGACAAAAGCAGAGGTTGGACAAATTGACACAGGAATGGATGTGTTAACCCAAAGGTTATGCAATAACTTAAAGAGGCCTGTGAAAGTTTAAGGAGCAATCTGAATCAACTCAGAGGCTGGTTTCACCCAGTCTTTCCAGCTTTGTCTGCTGAGACCTGGGCCAGGTTACGTTTACACTCCAGGCTGACTTTTCCCTTGCTGCATATTTGGGTTCAGTTTGAATCTGGTGAAATAGGACCAGATCTTAAGCCCTGCAAAGGTTTTCTGATTGTGTAGGGCCAGACTGCAGGCTTATATAGAGGCACCAGGAGACAAACTTTACAAGGTACCTTCAGGTGTCTAATAAAAAAAAATAAATTCCAATTTTTCTTTCTTCCATGGAAATCCTGTTGCTTAGAAACACCTGTGTAGAGTTGGAATACATGTGTGGCCAGGGATTGTTTGCATAGAACATTATAAATGGAGTTGTTTATAGAGGCTATATCCATTTGTAAAATCTACTGGTTAGTACAAGCAGAGACTGGATTTTTTGTGAATCATATTATGTTAGGAATAAAAATGGAAATGAATAATAAAGGCCAAAACAAAGACTTGTGAGGCACAATGGAGTATTCTTGTTTAATTTTGTTTCTATTAATTTTTTTCTCTCTCCAAGGCAGCATGACAGCACTAAGCCACTCAGATTATAGTTTCTTTTTTTTTTCCCTCCCTCTCCTTTCTCTGTTTTTTCTCTCTTTTGTTTCTCCTCTGGTCACGGCAGTCGGCTCTGGGGTTGGAGTGCAGATGGGCTTTCGAAGCACCCCCCTCCCCTTTCTCAGCCTAACTCCATCCCCACTGCTCCTTCCCACAAGACTTTCAGACGCTCTTACTCTCCCAGGTAACAAGCTACCTGTTAAACCAACTTGTCTGAGGTGTCACAGTATTATTTACCTTTCACACCACGGGATTTGTTCAGATGTGGGACTTGCAGAGGCTTTGGTTGGAAAAGGCAAAGAGATGATGATAGCTTTCAGAGAGCAGGGGTGACAGCCAGCCACTTGCTCACTGCTTGAGGAAGATGCAGCATGCAAGTGGGGATAAAAAAAAGTGGATTTTTCCAGACTCTTGCACCCATTCAAGAAGATGGCAGGGAAGATGCTTCACAGTCAGTTTCCAATCCAGAACACAGTCGCTGAGCACTTTCGTCAGGCACTGGTTGTGTCACGATACTGGGGCAGGATCTTTCAATTTGGCTGCACTGTGAATGTGGCACTAGAGGACCTTCAGATGGACACATACAGCTCAGGAGTGATTTCACATAGAACTTTGCTTGTATATTGTGATTTTGGAACATCTTAGAAATTTGTAGTATTGAAATTAAAATTGTCCTTACCACAAGATTTTGCATTTATCAGTCACAATTTCAACATCTATTCCTCCTCCTGTGCCTTCACATTTTATTCCAGTCTGCATACAGCTCTTGGATCAATATGGTAGACTAAAGCTGTGTGCTGGTTTTAAGAAAAACCCCAACCTGAATACAAATTTAATTTGTCAGATCTCTGTTAAATTCCTTGGATTTTTTAAAGTTTAAACCATGACAACAAACCATCTGTAAATGTGGTTTCTTCTGACTTAGATATGTCTGTTACCTGAGGAAGGACTACATATAGTCTTTGCTTAAAGCAAAAGGTCCTAATGAAAAACTATTGGAAGAAAAGCAAAGAAATTTTTCTTTGAGGGCTCCAAATTTGAGAACCTGTGACATCTGAGAGAGAAAGTAGCATACAGTGGTAGGTACCTCTGTGAATACCTGCAGAATTAAAAACTTTAAATGAATGTTTTGACTCTGCTAGGAGACTGTGGAGATATCTATGGAGGGGATCCATGCTGATTTTTGAAATAAAACTAGTTGAGAGTGTTTTTTCTGTCTTCTTTTATCTGACACCAGATAATAAGGTTTGGAATAATGTAACATATATTCCAGTCCAGAGCCTGAAAGTGCAAAGATTAGAGCTACTGTGTACTGCTTGAAGACACTAAACTGTGAACTACTTACACATAGTTTGGATTGGAAACTGAATAACAGTTTATGGAAGCAAAATGTATTTCATGCCAGACTGGAAAACTACCAAATTGTATCTTTATAAACTTACAGACAGCTGCATTGGTTTTGTGCAGCAGATGGAAAATAATGTTGTGACATCCCTAAACACTGCTCATCTCTACTCACTTCTTATTCATCCTGTGCCTTTCCTCTAGTTTTCTGCATGGGTCATAATTTCTTTTCCCTTTTGTGCTTTTTTTTTCCTGAAAGGTGAGTGTAGTTCCATTTTACTTTTATTCCCCCCATTGTGTTGTCTGTGAAGTATTCCAGTGCACATACTGTCAGTAGAGACGTGTGTTCACATTGTAGAATTTTCATTCATGTAGAGCACAGCCATAATGTGACCTCCTACACAGGCTTACTCCTGACATATGAAATTACTGGAGTCTTTAGATTTTTATTAAAATGTGGGTTTGTGCTTTGACAAATGTATCAGATTGGTGGCTCTGAGAAATTATGTTAGTCCTTTTGCACTGAAGAGTCTGTATTCTCATTGTTCCTTGGTAACAGTGTAGGGCAAAATTCATCCCTGAGGAAAGAAGTGATGACTTCAGCAGATTTATTGTCAGTATTACATTTGTGATTATTTCTTGGGTTTTCTGCCATGGATTTAATTGTGTGGCCTTTGGTAAGTCATGTCATCTCTTGGTGTGAGAACACAGGTGCATTCACTTGTATACCTTTTCAAGTGGTGGTTTCCTTGCCCACTTCAAAGTTGTATGAAAAACCCTTTAAGATCTGTGAATTAAACGTGCTTGAGCTCAAAATGTATATTTTTGAGATTGTATGAAACAAAGATTTTCCTGTTCCTGACTGGTATGTCTAAAGAACCTAAAAACTGCCTTGCCTTCTGTCTGGAAAGCCATCACAGTGCATTACTGCACTACTGTGCATTACTGTTGTTCAGCTGTCTGAAAAGCCTTAAATACTTCAACTTCTGCAGGTTCATGAACCTACAGAAACAAAGCTTTTGTTTCCTGATCTTGGTCTGTTAAATGATTTCTCATTCTCCCTGGTCTGCCAGACACTGGAGAATTGTTCTTTGGTTTCTTTGCCAAAATACATGGTGCTGATGCTTGTGTGAGTGTAGTGCGAACACGTTGCTTGGGAGCCAGGGATTATGGCTATTTTCAGTGTGTTAATCCCAAAGGTATTGGGCAGCCCATCTTATCCTCTGTCTGAAGTTCCCAAGTTTCTTCCAGAAAAAAAAAGCTGTGGTTCTAGATATTTAATAGATATTTAATAGATATTTAATAGATATTTAATATCCTACTTTTGATTCCATTGAAAATAACAGCTGTGTACCCAGAATTCAGAAGGGATTTTCTTGTTTGTTTGTTTGGGTTTTTCCCCCACCCACCTCATAGGGAATTTTTCTTTTGTGGAAAAGGAATACAATGCAGTTCAGCCATCTGCCTCCAAGCCCATCCTGACATTCTTCCCAAAATGTTATGAAATAGTAATTCACCACTGTAGGGAGCCACTTCTTGCCATTTATTGACAAACAACTTGATGTAAATATCTGATTCAATCTATTTGCTTCTGGCTTTACTGAGATCTGACACTCCTCCAGAAATTGTTCTCTCTTGCTGGATCTATTAATTTAGTGATTGTCATGGAAACTCAACTTCTCCTAGATAGTGCAAAGCCCTGCCAATAATGCTTTTTTATTTTCTCAAAGATTGTAGGAACTTCTCTTTAGCCAGATCTTTTAATATCATCTGCCCTTGCATGTAAGGCATTTTATCATGGGGCCTAAATTTGGATAACTCCTCAAGGAATCCCAAAACTTTTTGCTGAGAAATTTCTGAACAACTGATAAAGTGCAAGTGTCAGGTTTGAGTGAGGAAATTCCCAAACTTAGGCCAAATACTGAAATGCTGTTTTTATCAAGGCACTGTGCAAGTGAGTTAGGTTTTACTACGTTATAAATTAAAATGGGCCATGTTAGACTAAGGTTTATGTCAAGTTACATTTTCCTTTCCATTTAAATCTGTCATAGTTTCATATATTATTAAATGTAAATGTCACTGATGCAATTTCCACCAACTGTCACAACCATTTGAGTTCTTATAGTGATTAGTACTATTTTCCTTTTTAAATTACACCACAGTGGGGATAGCGTTTTTTGGTTTACAGAAGGTAGCACACGTACTGAATGTAAGAAACAGTGGACTTGTTTTCCCTTCACTTACAGCAATGTGTTCTCCTTGTTTTAGCCCCATTTGAGGGGAAGCTCAGACCTGAACTCTGCTTTGATTCCATCCTTGTTGTGTTACAAGTCACTGTTAGAAAGAGTACTCCAAACCATATGTCTCCAGCTTGTTTTTGTTGACAGTCGGAAGAGGATTCCAATTTCATTTGTAACATTTCATATACGTTTGGTCTTTAGTATGCTGGATTATGACACGGAGAACCTAAACTCTGATGAAATCTACAGCTCTCTTCGTGGAGTCACAGAAGCGATTGAGAAATTTAGTTTCCGTAGTCAAGAGGACCTGAATGAGCCAATCAAACGTGACGGAAAGAAGGACTGTGACATTGTAAGTATTCCGTTGTTCACTGTCCCCCGATAGATGAAATTTTAAAACATTGTGATCAAACCTGTCTGTGGATTGGTAGTGTACAAAATCCAGTTATTCCTGCTGTATTCTTACAGGCATTGTCTGCTTGTTGGCTGTTAACTTCTTATATCTTAATTATGGGGTTTCACTGACTGTTTCCCTTGGCTCCCTTTAAATTCTGGCCTCCTGTGGAATGTGCTCACAGGGATTCTGTGTGAGTGCCATGAAGGATGGAAACAGTGCTAGTGTTCCTCAGGCTCAGCGTGGCTCAGTGATGGCTTTTGCATGGAGTGTGTGTAGTCATGTCTGTAATGGGAAATGTTAGTTGTTAAAATGCATGGATGGTTTCCCTCACAGGCTTAGGACCTGTGATCACTCCAAGTGTACAGCTCATACAGCATCTTGTGCTGCAAGACTGGTTACAGAAACTGTGATCGTGAGATATTTTTGAGCAGGTGTAGTTGTGTGAAAGAAAGAGGTAGTAATCAAAGTTTTATGTAAGTATTATGTATAAATAATTCATGTAAATCTGTACCTTTTCTTACTGGTGGGTGAGCTCCAAAAATGCTACAGTTTCCATACAGTTTTGAACATACCTTTTCTCGCTCTGTTCGGTTCCCCTAGGTGTCTCGAGATGGTGGCCTTGCTCTCCCTAGTGGTGATGTCCGTGGAAGCAGTGACATTGTGGAAGGCGGAAGGATGGCGCTGGATAACAAAACCTCCCTCCTGAACACCCAGCCTCCCCGCGCCTTTTCAGGGCCCCGTGCTCGGGAATACAACCCCTATCCTTACACTGACACCATTAACACTTACGACAAGACCGCCCTGAAGGAAGCAGTGTTCGATGATGACATGGATCAGCTTCGGGATGGTTTGTATCAGCTCACCTCGTACCACTGCAGGCAGCTCGCTGCCTCTCTGGTGTATTTGTGTATGGGCAGTGCCCTCAGATGCGTGCCTGCCTGTGCATGTGTTGTGTATTACATTGCGTCTGAGTTGAGCCTTGGTATGAAATACCCTTTGTTCTCATGTCGCAGCAGAACCTCATATGTGGCTACTGAGAAAAAATGTTATACTGTGGTTTTGGTTCTTGTTTGCCTGGGGTTTCCTGCAAACTTCTCCCTTAAGCATCCACATGCATCTGTAGGGACACTGCTTTGGGACCTTCCCCTCCTCTTGGCTGAAACACCTCACTCAACAGCTTGTTGTTATTGAGTGTTTGACTTCATTTAAGTGCAGCTACACATCAGCTTTATTCTTTTGCAGTACACTGATGAGTCACTGTACTTTAATCTAAAGGTCATACATGTGACCATTGGTTTTGGGTGTGTATGTCTGGGAAAAACCACGGCAGTTCTCATCTTGTAGAAGTAATTGTTGGAACTGGAAGAAATCCAATTGTCATCTCTTCCTGGTTCGTTAGAAGCCATGTGCAGATGCATGAGCCATGCTATGAACTCAGGTTAAATTATGGACTAGTCTGATTCTGTTGCCTGCTTGACTGAAACCACCTGGAAGCAGATGCATTTTTGGGGGGCCCCTTGTTACATGAACCTTGTTCTGTAGAGGGTGAAAAATCTTGGCACCTTTGATCTTTTCTCCATTTCTCCAAATGATTTGTTGCCATTTGTCCTAGAAGTACCCATTGACCATTCGGATTTGGTGGCTGATCTTCTGAAAGAGCTCTCCAACCACAATGAGCGGGTGGAGGAGCGGAAAGGAGCTCTCCTGGAGTTGCTAAAGATTACAAGGGAAGATAATCTTGGAGTTTGGGAGGAGCATTTCAAAACCATTCTGCTCTTGCTGCTGGAAACACTTGGAGACAAAGATGTGAGCTGTAGATTTTGTCTTAACTCTCCTGTACATTGCTTCATCTTGGGTAATAATTCCTACACACCAGTTTAAATGAAACCTACCACTCATCAGTGATACTGCACTGCTCATTTTTTCTTTTGAAGGTTGACAACTCTGCTTTAGTTTTCACTCTGTTCAGTGATGAGTTTTAAGGTACTCCAAAATGTCCCAGGCTTTCCCCCTCCCTCCTTAAAGTGTTGCTAGTAAATAGCTAGGAAATTGAAATAGAATCAGAAAAGGAGCGCTAGTCTAGTAAAAAAACTGTCAACACTTCAGTTACTCTTTTCTGAGTTAGGATGAAGTTACAAGCTCTTAGCTGTATTATACCCACTCCCAGCAAGGAGAATAAAGGCACTCTAGAATCAATTAATTTTTTTTCCCTAAGTAGTTTAAAGACCCAGGGTATTAGATCTAATGGGATGAGTCTCTGTCTCTTGTAAAAATGTCATCAAGAACAAGCTGCTTTTATAGGGGATCTTGTTTTGAAATGTTAAAAAAGCTGTGTTATTATCACAGCTTTATGTTTGGTAGTTGATCAAAGTGGTAATTTACAGGCCAGGCTTTCTTCGATTTGCAGGTATTTGTTCAGCAGCACAATGATATTTGGTAAAGGCTCAACACCCCACTGCACCTTTACAACAGAGCCATGCTCCATCTGAATGTTACAGTATTGAGGCTTCAAAGCACTCACAGTTCTTTTTTTTTTTTTTTGTTTCATCTGATTCAAAAATTTGTTGTATTTCTTATACTCCTTGTGAAAGATATGTTACGTTCTTAGAAATGTTAATTCTGAAGCAGAGTAAGTGGCTGACATTTTCTCAGTCATTGTTCTTAGTTTAAGCATGAACTGCTGTAGTCCTACATGTTTAATGGTAGCACCATCACACAAGTATCAAAAAGTCTGGTGACTTTATCTTAAGTACACAGGAATTGTGCTACTGTATGAATTTTGCAGATGGATAGCAAATCACATATTTTAAAGGCTGAAGAGGATGAAATAAAGTATGTATTCTTCTGCTGAAATAATGACATCTATTTGGAGTAGCCACAGGTCAAAAATTTAATATAAGTTATGAAATTGAAACAAGTGTTATAAATCCCTTCTGCTCATGATCTCTTGATACGAAGGATGAAGACATAGGTCAGTGTTGACTACAGTAATTATGTCCTTGAAAGTAATTTCCACAGGAGTTACAGGAAGAGTCAGTTTTACTGCTTTAGTACATGAAAAACAGCTTTGTGGCATGGATGGAGCCCAGTTTGGTATCTGCCAAGCTGAGTAAAAGAGGAAAGGCAAAACATACATGATCTGACCTTCTTTGTAAATTCATGTAATGTAGATGTCCTGCTCTGAGTACAAATTTTTACTTCATTGCCAAAAGAATATGGAATTCGGGAAAGTAATCATTCTGATTCTTGTATATGTGAGAACAGTCGTTTTATGTGGCTTTTTGTGCAAGAGCAAGCAAGGAGCCCAGTTCTGAATTTTGTTACGTTGATTCCACTGCTCACTCCACTGGAGCTGGTGGCGTAGGGAGCCATGCAAATTTCTTATGAGCCATGAGAATTCACTTCCAACTACAATTTTGAGAAGTGACTCTTTCTAATCTTCTTCTAATGTCTATTTTTCCCGACACAGCATTCAATCAGAGCCCTGGCGCTGCGAGTCCTGAGGGAGATCCTGCGGAACCAGCCGGCGAGGTTTAAGAACTACGCGGAGTTGACTATCATGAAAACACTGGAAGCACATAAGGATTCCCACAAGGAGGTGAGTGAGCCTTTCAGCTACAGGAAAAGCTATATGGACCTGCTGAAGAAATGTAGGACCTGTGAGACTTAACAGGGAAATGTGTTGAACGATCTTGACAGTGGAGCAAATCAGTATTAAGTCTCCCAAATATAAAGAGACAGGATTTTTACATGCTGAAACAGTGAGGAAAAAAGTGGAGACTGTCAGAGTTATTTATGTGGACTTGGAGCTATTTGGAGTGGTATGCCACTGTTTGTTAATTTCCCAGGATTTTCCTGCTCATTCTGGGAGAGGTTGAGAACTGTAGGAGAAAAGTGCATGTTTAATTACTTTTTAGAGCATGCTGGGGGCACTGTGCTGCCTCTGTGTGTACAGGTAAGAATACAAAATGTACTGGAGAACACAAAGGCTGTGTTCAAGCAGAATTGTGTGTGAAAACTGAATGGTGAAAATGGGCCATGCTGGAAAATTGGGAACTGGTGAGTAACAGGAGAAAATGGACAAAGTGGCCATGCTACACTGGCAGAGGAAGAAGCAAAGGGGAGGGTGAATTGCATTTGCCTTTTTGTGAGAGAAGTCCTATACAAGATTGAAAGTATTCTGAAGTAAAGTAACAATAAAGGGACATGATAACATTTTAAGTAGATCAATTCAAATTACATTTAAAGTCAATCTTTGTAGATTGATTTCCAAGTTGGATCTTTTAATCTACCTCGTGCATGTTGGAAGTTTGAGCTAAACCTTCTGGAAAGTGCTACCAGACTTTCCCTATCAGTCTGTGATGGTTGTGTTACCAAAGTCCTTGGTTTGAAATCTAAGGCCTTTATTCCTCTCTACCACAGGATTATTCTGAATTAGCCATTTTAGGCATCTCTGAAGATATTTGGCCATGAAAAGATGATTAAAATAGACCAGACTGCTCCAGAGCATTGGATGACTGACACAGGATTAATTTAATCTTGGGTAGCAGAAACTGTACTGTTTGAAAATCAAAACAGCCAAACAAAAAACACTCTTAGGGAAAGAAAATAACAATCTGGATTTCTCTAAAATGCAAAAGTAGAAAGTGTTTAATGCTTTAGTGAATGAGGGCTGCCCTACTCTGCCTACCTTCCTCTTCTTGATTTAGAGCCTTTGCACCTCTGTCTTTTTCAGTTCAGAGTAGTAAGAAGCAGTTGTAAATTGATTTTCTGATAAAGGAGTCAGACAAAACATTATGTTCTGAAGGAGTGCCTTTTATTGGCAAGTTTTCCTGCTTGCATACTTCTCAGCTCACCTTGACTCAGTGCCCTTTGTATTTTTTGTCTGAGAATCCTCTAGAACTAACATTTCTAGCAGGACCTTTCCATTTTGTCCCTGGCATTGTTTTTAATGCCCATCAGAATTCACTGTCCTTGTGGGACTGGTGGGTTTTACAGAAATCAAGACTGATGTTGAAAACACCATGCTTTATGCCTCTGTATTCTTGTGGTGTGGAAAGGTTCTTTGGGGGTTTGCATGAGGTGCCTCCCAGGGAAAAACAGGGAAAGATAAACTCAAACCAGGAATGAGAGATGGGAGTTCTGGCACTTCTTTATAGAATAATTGAGCTATGCTGTGCTCAGCAAGTAGCTGCTGTGCTGCACATAGTGTGGCTTTGATTTGCCATGGTTTTCCAAGCAGCTTCATGATGAGCCATCAGCTGCTGCAGTGGGACCTTTGGGTGACAGCTGTCACAGCAGGACACTGCAGGTATGTTCTTGTTTTGCCATCCATTGCATGTGCACAGCTGTATTAAGTGGGGGCACTGGTTCTGGATTTTTCACTCTGTGTATGAGTATTTTCTGATCCCTGTGTAAATGAGGCTCTCAGAACCATGATGCAGCCCAGGAGAGGTATCATCTGTTTGTCAGTAGTTTGAGGAGATCGGCATTCCTGAAGTTAAGAAAGGTACCTGCACTTGCGTGTCCACATGAGCTAGGCTAAATACATACCTGGGAATATGCTCAAAGTAGTTTTACCTGTAGTTGGGACTTGCTGATTCAGTTAAGTCTGTGAAAAATTAACTGAGAGATCATTTGGGCATGGCTCAGTTGGTCAAACTCATAGCCTAGAGCCAGGAGGTCACAAATTCCCTTCCTGAGCTGGTCCTCCAGCTCGCTCCCACTGCTGGCTTTGCGGCACTGCTCTCTCCAGGAGGGGAGGAAGAGCTACCCTTTGACTGGATCCCACTGAGCAGAAGATTAAATGAGGATTCACCAGTTTGTGAGTGAAGGGCACTTTCAAAGGATAGCTGAAGAGGGAAAGGAAGTCTGAGCAGTCTGTTCTACAGCTTTCTTTCTCACTTTGTCACAGCAGTGTTAAAGGGAGTGGTGCACTGTCCTTAAACTACATAAAATCAAATCTTCCTCTAGACTGTAAGAACTATTTCAAGAAAAGCTGGTATGAAATTTAGTTTGGAAAGGATTAATCTTTGTGTCAGTGATGTCCTGATAAGATGACACTCCAGTTTGTTATGTTTCTGGACTGCTTCTGCCTTGTAGCAGAAGACAGAAGTGATCCTTGGTTATGATTTGATAATTTGGTGTCTCAACAGACTGTGTAAGTTAGGAGAAAATGTCTATTTTGAGCAAGCTGTATCTGTTTCAGTCTCTTTTACCTGAATTTCCCCTTCAGCACACGGAATACTAATTGCTTCCAGCTACTGCTCACATTTTCAATTATATGTGACCCACAGAGACTCAATCTAAAGTGACCAAGCAAAGGGAATGTGAACAGGAGCAGAACTGTTAAGGTTGGGTACTGTCTCCAAGAAGTCATAGTAAGAGGCAGTTCTTTGGAAACCAGGAAGGTTTGTTTGTCTACACAAATTCCAATATTGCTGTTGTTCAGCATCACCAGGAGACATCAAATGTCAAAAACAACATATTCACCAACCAGCAGATATCACCCCCTCCCCCAGTTGAGTGCTGATATCTAGTTAAAGTTTCTTTTCTTTTTTAAACAAGAAAGACCTGTGACTTTATTCCAGATTACATAGTTGGAAATATCAAAGCAGTGGTAGCATAGTTGGATATTTTGGGATGCCTGGATAATTGGCTGTTTTTTCAAGGCCAAGCAGAAGTCTTCAGACAGTTGGGTCTTTGCCATGGCTAAAAATCGTCTGCCTTCTGTTGCTGAAGGCAAGGTCTGGGATTAGCAGAGCAGCACAGCTGAGAACACCACATTTCCCCCCAGGGATATGGGAGAGAAAAAGTTGGTACATGGAGTTGGAGCTGAGTCACATCTTGTTGTGAGTACAAATGCAGGAGATTGGCAAAGCACGGACCTTAGTAGCAGGTCAAAATTAATGTAACCCCAGGCTACAGACTAGAGGGCTCTGGGTTGGGATTCATGTTTAGTTTGCATTTTTTAACTTTGTCCTGTTTTTATACTGTTTGTAGTACAACAGTCTGTTCAATGCTGTTGATTTAATGGGGTGATGTGAAGAGTCAAGCCTGCTTTGGTCATAACTGGAAACATTTAGGGGGGTTGACATGCCTTTCACTTACTTTTGGAGCATTAGAACATAATTGAAGTTGTGGATGATATTAAATCTTGTTGATTTTTATCAATCTTTGTTTGTAGTTATTTGGAAGAGAACCATCTTTCTGTTGCCAATTAGTTAATATTAACTCATTTGTTCCAGTGTAGTTACTCACCCATAACTAAGGAGAGATGCTGCTTGCTGACCCAGTACCATTGATAATGACATTGCTTCAGATTCATGCCAGACAAATGAGGATAATTTCTTATTATTGAGTATTTTAAAACAGAAATAGTTTAATATCTTGGAAATCAGCAGCAGAGTGAGAAATCATAGGATAGCTAATTCCCTGCTTCTGTCTCTGGCACAAGTCCTGTAGAGTTAACTGATGTCTGTTTTCTGTGTGTAAGAAAAGGATCCTGTGCCATATCTGAGATATCTAATTTCTGTATTTTATGATATAGAAGGTCGATAAGCATAATTGGGATGCTTATTGTACATTCTTTGTAGCAACCCTCTGAAAGAGACAGAAGAAGAAATCAGTTACCCATTACCTGTAGATAATTTTTATTATCTTGCTGAGGTGCTTTTAGATTGGCCTCTGACATTTATATATTGTAACTGTCTTCTGATGATGGTATGATCTGTGTAGGTTTCTGCAAAAGGAAAAGCACTAAATGATCATAGTCTTGAAGATTAATTACCCAGTCCATGCTGGAAGCTACCGAGTGCTGCAAGTGGGCAGTCACTGATGTTTCATAATACATGTTTATGTGCCTTTTCTGTTTCCCAATAAGTTTCAAATATTTAGTGCCCAGGAGAAGCAGTCTAATCTACTTAATCTCTGAGTCCTTATAAAAATCACACTGCTTTTTCATCTGCTTAGCACTCCCCATTGCTGAGTCCACTTCCTGCTTTGAAACCAAGTCCATAATTGTTTGTTCCTGTCTGAATTAGACTGTAAAGCCTTCAGGGATGGGAGGTTGCCTGAGTAGGTACTGGTAAGCCTCCATCCCCTCCAGCATAGATTATCCAGGCTTTAAGTAACCACCTCTAGATGGCAAAAATTGGCTCAAAAGCACAGCCACATGCCTCATAAGCCTGAAAGCAAACCCTTGTTCTTCTGCTTAATAAACTTCTCTGGTGCTCTTCATGTTTCACAGTGGTGTACAAAGCCTCTAAACTTTCTGTGGGGCTTTCCCTGCACTGCCTCATCCTCTACAACCTTCTGCAGAGACACTGTAACTAGCAATCATGGCAAAGTACTCCAGCTTAAGCTCCTGTGGGAAGCTCTCATCCAGGTGCCTCAGGTGCTGCTTTGCTGAGATCCCTGCATGTTACACTGATGCCCTGTGTAGCCTATGAACCTCGCATGTTCTCCCTTAGGGGACTCAGGACATTTTCCTTCCCTTATTTTCCAGTACTTTATGTCTCTTTAAAGCAGAAATGAAACTATCAAAACTCATAAGCTGGTTGTTGCAGCCATCAGGCAGCAAGCAACATGTTAATGCATGAAATGTGATAGCTGAGCAGAAGAAATTGAGTGGAAGAGATGGAGTCTGAGCTCTGGCTATCTTAAGTGAATAGGATCCTGTGGCTGCAGTGTGCTGTGAGCCAGGTAAACCAGTGGGAATTGTCATCCAAAGTTTGTCCAGCAAATTTTGTAGAACTTTAATGATTCCAGTGTGCTTTTCTGTTTAAAGACAAGGCTCTGTGACAGGTCAGTCTTGATCACACTGATACTGTACATCAGCATATCCCCTCACACTGAAATCGGGGAGCAATTCCCATGCATATTCCTGGGACTGCCTGACCTGTCACTGCCTAACAAGAAGTTTACTCCTTGGTAGCATTAAGGAAGACATTGCTAGAGGTAAACAGCTTTCTGTGTGCTACACTTTGCTAGCTTTGTGCATGTGAATATGGCTCCTTCCCTAAAGCAAACTGGGTGGAAGTATAAAAACTTCTCTTTCGTGAGACTCACTAGAAAAGTCTTAATGCATCACAGATGTCTTTCAAGGAACCCTCCAGCACACAGAGCTTATGTTATGCCAGCAAAAGTCAGGCTGAATCTAGTCTCCAGTGTGTAGAGCATTAGGTAAGCTTTTAGAAAGGAGAAAAACCTGCTGCTTTAAGGCCAAGAGCTATCTCTTAGATCTGCATTCCAGGGCTACCTGCCCTGTGTTGAACGATGTCAAACTATCCAGTTCAAGCCATGGTTTGCTCTAAGGTTTTACTGGGAGGTAAAATCATGTTTGTGACATACCTTACATACAGCTTAGTGTCTGTGCTTTTAAAGAACTGCCGGCTCTCTGTAGCCTTGCTTCATAGCCACCCTTTTGAATCTGCTGCTTCCAGCTGCCATCATCATTTGATGGCCTTTCTACTTTTATTTTGTATCTCTGAGATTCCTAAGAAGAATTATATTAGGTTGGACAAAAATCTTGCTTTGCTTGTTACCCTACGTGACTCACTAGCAAGAAGCAAGCATACAGTGATGCTTCCCTGTGGATATGCTTCCCCCTTCCAGCTGTCTTAAAGCCTTTCCGTGTGAATGGCTCTGCCTGCCTCCCTGTGTGGGTTGGCTTTTTTCTTTCCTTTGGTTAACTTGTCTAACTTCTAATCCCCTTGTGACAGCAAGCTCCCCAGTCTGAGCACGTAGCAAACAGCGCCCTTTCATTTTCTTGGGCTTAAAGGATAGATTACATAGACACTACTTACTGTGGTGTCACTGTTAGTACGAGCCTTTTCTGTCACTTCTTGATGTGTATCTGTTGATCTTGCCTTCAAAGCTGGGAGGAAGACCTGTTCCTTGATCCTGTTTATTCATTTCTCCCACTCCTTTTAAGGTTGTTTCACTCTGCTGGTCAGGTTAAAGCCCTGACTAAAAATGATACTTGATTTTTTGATACTGTAAGGTATGTACAATTTGCAAGGCACAAGTGTTGTGCCTCATGGCAAAATGTCTTTGCTAAACTCTATTACAGCTTCATGTTCTTGTTGCCAAATGACCTGGCAGGTTGTACCTTCTGATAATGCACTTCCCTCTGTTTGGAAATGCTGCTGATTTCTCTGGCAGTGCCAGGTGAGTGGGACTCTGAGCTGATTGGGTAAATACTGAGAGCCTCTCATGGCATCCAGAGTCTCTCTGGGTGGTTGAATGTTTTATTTTGCCAAAGCCAGGAGGAAGGACAGGGCTGGTACTTGCATTGCAAAATGGTGGCATTTGGCTTCCTGTGCCAGCAGGGATGAGTTTTTCTCTTTGATTCTCCATCAGCTGGTATTGCCCTACCCCTTCCTCTACCCTGTCACCTGCTGGTGCTTCCCCAGGGAGCCAGGAGCTGGTTACCTGCAGAGGCTCTCATCCAAACAAGCATGCAAGCACATGCTGGAATCCAGTTGATGGGTGTGAGACTTGAGCATGTTATTAAAGTTAATCACAGCTCAGGGGGTTTGCTGAAGTGTGCCTGAGATGCAGGCGTTGTCTGCCAGATGTGCTCATGGGAGGCTTGGAAGTCTCCCTGGTGTTGTCACATTTACAAGCTCCTATCATGCTGGACATGTGTAATGCATCCTCCTGTGTTCAGGGGGAAGGGATATGAAATGGCCAGCCACTGCCTAAATGTAGCCACATCCATGCTAGAACTGGGCAGCAGTGCTGAAAGCAGGATTGTCAGGGCATAAATAACTTCTGTACCTTCACAACTTCCCTTGCTCGCCTTTTGATGGGCAAAATATGTGTGACCTTTGTTGCTATTGAACTCTTGCTTATTTTGTGAAAAATTGCCACTGTATTTTAATGATCCTTCTGCTTGGAATTGATTAATAGGCTTTTTGTCTCTTGGACTTGCTTCATACCTTCAACTTAATAGACACAGTAAACTATGTGCAAACAGGATATGGAGCTGAAACCCAGATAGAATATTCATTCTAATAATATTCATTCTAATTCATTCATTTTAATTAATCTCTTCACCTACTGCTTTTTTTTTAATGGTAGTGTGTTCAAGATCAGAGTCTAGCCATAGGTTTATACTAAAATATTGTTGCTTTTTTTATCAAGTAGGATACCAAGAGGATATAAGGTTTAATTTTTTTTACAATTTTATTTTAGTGTGTTGTGATATATGTGCAAGCTTTTCTTTCTGAGAGTGAGTGTCTGAAAACACCTTCCCAACAGTGTTTGGTGTTGCTGCAGAACAAAATCCCAAGTGGCCTGTGTTCAAATACTAATATTTGGGGGTTTATTAGCTAGTGGCTTGCTAGTGAATAGTTAAATTGATGGTAAAGTATCAGGGCCCTCTAAGTTCATGCTTTCCATCATTGGTGGAAAGCAAACATCAGAAACTGCAGTGCCTGGAAGTGGATTCCTTTAGAGACCTTCTGGGAGCTCCTGGTTTAATCTGTTCCAGCAATTCCACCCTGTGCTATTAAAGCCTGGCATTAGGTTCCCTTAAGTACTTGGGTGTTTCTCTTCTTTCCCAACAAAATCACACAGTGCTGGCTCCTAAGCTAGTACTAACTTATGTGGAAAAATACTAACTTTTATGCTTCTCATGTGTGAAATTGAAGAGAAATTAGCAAAGACATAGCTGGAAGAGGGAGAACTTGCTGTAAGTGGGAAAGCAAGCATTCTGTTCTGTATAGTTACTCATTCACAGATCTTTCAGGAAGAATTTTTTTTTTTAATATTTTTCACACTGTGGATTGCCATTCATTTTGGAATATGTTTTACTGTTATAATTAAATTCTGAGAAAGTCTTGAGGTAAGTGGAGCACTTGGACAGCTTTATTTCTGTAAATAGGGCACTGGTACAGAAGCAGTCCAAAATCTCAGGTTGCTTCACCATCCTGCCCATATCTTGCCTGCATGCAATATTTGTGCTGTGTGAAGTGTCTGAGATCACATTCACTGTTGGATCTGCCTTAGAGAATGGCAAAAGCCAAGTGGATGAGTTCTGCTGTTTCCTGGGAATACAAGTGTTTTGTGCCATTCCTGTTTCAGGAAGGTAGCTCTCAGCATGAGTGGAAGATAAATGTTAGTAGCATGGATATGACTATTGACTGTGAGTGAAGCAGGCTCTATAGGTGGAGATGATCCCTTCTGGTCACTTTTATTTGCTGTTATCTTAAAAGTTGTGTTTTGTAGTAAATGGACTAAGATAAGCTTCCAGCCACTCCTTGTTCATGCATTATCCACAGTAGTTGCTTAAAAATAATGGAAGCTCACCTTCTTTTGAGGCTTGATAGAGCTACATCTGTCCATAGGTTGCCTTACTCAAATAGAAATCCCTGAGTTTGATGCCTTCACAGTATGTGGGAGAGGAGAACAACAGGAATTCAGCAGCCATGGCTTCAGTCTAAGTGGGAGACCTGTGGTTTGATTTATGAGCTGTTTTGCAGATTGCCTGGGACAGATTTCCTAGTGCTGGGTTCAAAGTATTGACTTCATACAACCCCAGGTAGTTCAGTTTAGGAGGAGGTAGAGAACTGGTTCTGGGCACCTGAGCCTCCCACACAACCAGGAAAGAAGGGTGCTTTAATGTTCCTGGGCTTAGTTAGGGACTGCCTGGAGGGACTAGCTGGAGGATCCCAAACATGAGGATTTGTGAATGCTTCTTTTTTCTTAAAGCTGAGGTGTTGGATTTAAGTCTGCCCATGGGCATCTGTCTACTCAGGATTTACCCTCCCTTTAAAGTAAGCCCTGAGAAGAGGGGAGTAAGAGAAGATGGAGAAAAGCATCCTCCATCTTTCGTGTTGTAACAAGAACATGGGGAGCAAAGAGTGTTATTTGTGGCCAGGAAGAGGGCAGCCAAGAGGAAGCTTCATTTTGTTGCCTGGCAATTAGCACAGACACTTGGAAAAAAGAAAACCTGCCTTCCCATCCTGTTCTTTTTTTATCCAATTACTGCAGAATGTAAAATTAATAAATTCTCTTGGGAGGAGAGACCAGATTTGGGTCTTTCTTCTTTGAACTAGCTGTCCTACCTGCTGGGGAAGAGTGAAAGTTGTGAATCTGCTTTCTCTCAGTGTAGAGTTGAATTTAGCATCGTCCTTGCTTTACAGGATGTGTACACTGCTTTACAGTGTGGGCTTGTTGCAAAAGGTGGGTGCTGCTGCTGTTTCCGTTTGTTCTTCCTCCCATTTTGTATGGTGATCCCAGTGCTGCCTTGATGGGTTACATGTGCTGAGAGCAGAGCTGCCTGGTCAGAGACTCCCTAAAGCCCATTTGTGTCTGTGACCTGGATTTGAGTGCAGTGCAGTTCAGCTGGGAAGGGGCAGGACACAGCTGCCATGGGTGCCCCAGCATGGGCACGTGCTACTCAGCACTGAGGTGCACACTGGAAGCTGCAACAGGGCCATTCGTGGTTAAGGAGACAACATTTTGTGTAAGTCTGAGCTGGTGGGTTTGGGTTCTTTGGCAGTGGCTGGAGAGATTTCATCCTCTCACTCCTCCTGGGATGGGAGTGCCTGTCTGTCTTGGATGACAGATCATTTTGTCAACCTAGCCACAACTCTGACACAGTTATATTAGGCAGGAAGGACTTCTTGCCACTGGCTGAAACAAAGATGTCACTGGAGACACAGGATGTGAAGTCTTAGAGTCAGTTGCCTCTCAACAAAGCCTCCTGCAGATCTGTTAATGAACATCCCCAAGCATTTCCTGGCAGTCATTCCTAGCACACACCAGCAGTGTTGGCTGTCAAGTGTGACCTCATTAACATAAGGGTTTGCTCTACTTTGATTTCAGGTGGTCAGAGCTGCTGAAGAAGCTGCTTCCACCCTGGCGAGTTCCATCCACCCCGAGCAGTGCATCAAGGTGCTTTGTCCCATCATTCAGACTGCAGATTATCCAATTAATTTAGCTGCCATCAAAATGCAAACAAAAGTCATTGAGAGGATTTCCAAGGAATCGTTGCATCAGCTCCTACCTGATATCATTCCTGGATTGTTACAGGTACAGAATCCCATGTCACTGATCCTGAGCACAAGCCACCATTAATTTGTGACATCTGTGCCCTAAGGGAGGGAGAATGATGAATCCTATGGGGCCAGATTTTGGTAAATTAATCCATTTAATTTTTTGGTAAAATAAGACTTTTATATATGAGTTTTTGATCCTTTTAATGTTAAGGAAAGAAGAGCTCAGGTTCTTACATGAATATTCCATAATTGGATGCCTTTTTCTGACTCCCAAATAAGCCAGTAGCAACCATGTAATAAATTTGAGGATAGGAGTTAGCTACATTTTACACTGTCTCTATACATCTTGTAGTCCCCTTTAATTCCCCTTTAGTTCTGCTGAGCTGTTCTGTGCTTTGATGCTACTTTGCACTTGAATTTGAAACCCAGCAGGCAGGTTGCTCCTTTCCTCTTTTCTCTCTGAAATTAGGACCAAACTACTTATTGACTTTATTCAGCCTCTTTCATAACTCAGGCTGGGTGGGGAGCTGTGTTTTTGCCACTGCTAAGGCTTAGTTGTGCACTGTGGATTTAGCTTTGAGCACTGGCTGTAGCGGTGTTGTCTTTTGGTCACCTGCACAAGCAGCTGGCAGTGCAGGGATAGAGCTGCAAACAAGGAGGAAATACATGAAGTAGCACTGAGGGAGGAGAGTAAATGTGTGTGTTTAGTGGGGAGAGACTGTGACAGGAACACATCAGTCAGAGTGAAAGGAGGAAATGTGTTTAGGTGAGTAAGACTTCCATGAGAACTGGGATCAAGAGGCCTCCTTATTGTGAGCTTAAAATGTCGGAAGGACAAGGGCAAAGTCAGAAATTCCCCTTATGCATCCTGGCATTCATACCAACTTTGTAGTGTCAGCTCTTGCAATTCTTAAATCTCAGCTTCTGGAAGTTGGACAATTCTGTATTCATCTAAACTTTTGTTGAAAAATGGTTTTAGCCATCATTGTTGGAGACAACAATCTGAAAAGTGAAGCTTTGATGCACTGGAAAAGTCTGAGAGCACCATGCCTTTAAAAAGGCAGTTTTATTTGTCTTCTTTATTACTTTAAATGGTTCTTGTTTCAGAGTAGAGCTTGCCTGAGATATTTCCTTACCTTAGAAACTCAGTGATAGAAGGAATTTACTCTTTACATTTGGGAAGTATTTTGTGATCCTGGCTGAAGGACTGTGTGTGGAGAGAATCACCTTTGTGCTTGTTTACCACGCTGAGGGTCCTCGCAGAGTGGTGAGGAGGCGAGGAGTGTCAGCAGCAGTGTGGGCACAAGTGTGCAGCTCAAGAGCCTGGAGCAGGCTCTCCATGAACAGATGGGGACTCCATGGAAGAACAGGGCTTGGCAGGGCAGAGTTGTGGTGCTTGCCCTGCTCCTGATGAGGAGGCTCAGCCTTTTTCTCCACCTTAATGCTTAATAGCTTGGTGTTTCTGTGAGCTCACCGAGGTCTACTGCTTTCCTAGCTCAGTGCTTTGTGGGATTGCAGGCTGTCATTTTGGGCTGTGCTTGGGCCCTGCAGCTGGGACAGCCCCAGCTGTGCTGCATCCCTCCTCTGGCTTTCCCAGCAGAGGTCACCCTGCATCCGGAGGAGCCGGCATCCTGCAGGCTGAAGTGATGTCTGCCTTTCTCATGGGGTGGGATGGCTGCTGAGTGATGCATCTCTGCCTGAGTTTGGGACTGGTGTCCATAGCTGCTGAGTGACCTGGTGGCTAGTTTGAGCTCTGCCCAAGCTGCCAGAGATCAGCATATGTGCAGGGGTCTTTCAGCATGTTCTTTCCTGTGGTATTTCCTACTTGATAGGTAAGCAGCCCTCCAAAGAGTCCTGACTGTTCAGGACAGTTCATGGTCATCTGAACTGGACACAGAAGTGTGTGTATCTGATAGAGTCCTGAGCTCGTGTTAGGAAGCCATGTGTTGTTATCTAATGCTATAAATAACTAGATATTAATAACTTACAACATGACAGTAATAAGTAATAACAAAAGGAACAGATAGGGTGATTGCATTCTCTTGCTCTTTGAGTATTCAGGTTGCAAACTGTTATGTTAAGCAGAGGTTTTTTAATTAATCTCTTAGGTCAGCCGCAATTGCAAAATGTACACCAGCTCTGTAGTGTATTGCTCAGGAAGGGTGTTGGGGAGTGCTGTTTGTCTTCTGACCTTTTTCTCTCATTTCCAGGGTTATGATAACACAGAGAGCAGTGTCAGAAAAGCCAGTGTATTTTGCCTAGTGGCTATTTATTCAGTAATTGGAGAAGAACTGAAACCTCATCTCGCACAACTCACAGGAAGCAAGGTACAAGAGTGGTGTGTCTCTGGTGTTTTGGTAGTGCAAGCCATTCTGCTGGCTATTATTAGCAGCAAGACCAGTGGCTTCACTGTAGCTCTGAGTCAGGTTTCCTGAACTCTGTTAAATCCTGTCTCACCCTGACAAATGCCACAGGAGCAGCACTGCACTTGCTCAGCAATGTGAGCATTTGAAATCCCACTTAGGAAATTTTAATGGTGTTTGGAGATTGGTTTTGTGATACATTTGATCTTGTGTAACTGCAGGCTGCCTCTGAGCAGGTCCTCCTCCAGCCATGTTTGTCTTCCTCCTTTGGCATTACATCCAGAGGTGGTTGTGCAGTGAGCTGGCTCAGCTGGCTGCTCTGGCTGAAAACCAGATCTGCAATACAAATTAAATAGCTTTTAGTCTGCTCTGTGGCCACACAGGCATCCTCGTGCAGAGTGATGGGGATGGTGGGAGAGCAGGTCCTCTCAGCAGCAAGTTGTGATTGGGGCTGGTAGAAATGCAGGTAAAGCTTCACTCTTAACAGCAGGGCACATGTATCCCTTTCCTTCTGGGACAACAGCAAGCTCAAATGACCCTTCAAAGGACTTTGTACCTTGGCGTCAGACTAGCTGCAAAACTCAAATTCTGACCTGATGCTTCAAGTGAAACCAAGCCCTTAATTCAACTCTGGCCTTCAGACAAGAATTTTTTGTTGGTGTTTGATTGCTTTTCAGAGCTGCTCAACAAGCCACCACAGATTTTTTTTCTGCTGTTTTAAGTCTTCATTCCCAAGATTTCTATGCAATTTTAAGATGAATTCTACAGGTTTTGTTTCTGAAACAAATCTGTGCACATAAATAGCTACTTAGTTCAGAGGGCTTCATTCTGTCATTTTGAAGTCATAATTTCTTTCATGGGTAAGGAAGTGTGATATAGGCCAAAACAATCTGAGACTAAAAACACTTGGATTTTATTTCTGTCTTGTCACTAAACAAATTACAATTGTGCCTTCAAATTGCTCTGCAGAGAGACAGGTATGTGTGCTGAGGTTTACCTCTTTGTATTTGGGATGTTAAGAAGTCCCCCTATAAAATGTTGTAGGGGCTTTATTATTCCAGTATCCCACGTGCCACAAACGTGGTCCACCACATCACTAACTGTAAACATGTAAGTAATTCTTCTGGGTTTATGCAGACTGCCTGCCTGTTTAAAGTTAAATGTAGACATGAGTCATTACAGGATCTGGATTTTAGGTGGCAAAGAGCAAAAAGAAAACAAATCCATGCGAGGGAAGTATATAGTTATAACAACTGCAATTGCACTGGATGAGTGCACACATCAGTGAAGATATAATGTCATTGAAAAAGAACATTTTATAAAACAGGGAAAGTTCAGGGTTTTTCCTAGGAGGGAGACCTGTGGCTCTTGGATCACCAGTGTGCTTGCAGCCCTACTGACCTCTGTGGGAATCCTGCTTGACCTGACCTGGCTGCAGGATTGAGGTCTGTGAACTGATGGCTTCTGAAGTGAAATGCAAGAGGTTTTTCTAAATCCCATTAAATGTGTCTGTAACTTCAATGGGACTGGGCATAGCCTCTTGTCTCTGTTCTGCAATATGGGCAGTTTTCTTGCTTTTCCTCCAGAGTGCCCAGTGTCAGCTCACCCCAAAATGAGCTCACCACGGAATGCGAGTTTTTACATTGGCAGTCAGCTTTTCCCTACCTGTTTTTTTCTGGCATCTTCTGATCTTTCTTTTTTTCTTTCAGATGAAGCTACTAAACTTGTATATAAAGAGGGCACAGACCACCAACAGCAACAGCAGCTCCTCTTCAGATGTTTCAACGCACAGTTAATGGAGATCTGTGGACATGTGTGTAGACTTAGAAGCAATCAACGGTGCCTCTCAGAGACCTTTCTGCTACTCTTCACTGGCGCGCTCCATCAGCTTAAGGAGGCCATGCAGATATTTATTGCAATCAGTATTTTAGTCCCTTAAAACCTTTTATGTAGAATCTTACTGGTATTGAATGTAAAGGAAGCAAGGTCTGTGTTGCAGTCTTCATTAAAAGTGAACATCAGAAAGCCATACTTAAACATATTTGTATAGCCTGCTGAAATCTCAGAAATATGTTTAGGTTAGCATTCTAACATTGAGTCCAAGAACCTGGACACATATAAAAGTCAAACAAATCTTGTTGGTTTAGCTCATTCCCAGTTTTGGTTTCTGTGTGCTAGTTACCTGCTCTCTGCCCTCACCGTTCTGGCTGGGTCCTTCTCTTCTTTCAAGTTTGCTGTTCCTGTTCTGTACTCCCTATTGCAGCTTGCCTGACTTGCAGGGCCCTCCATGGGGAGATCTTGGCAGGTGTGGCTGTGATTCCAGCCTCAGATGCTTTAATACTGAGAGATACCAAGTGAGTAATGAAAGAAGGTTCTTTTTAAACATCTGAGTTTTGTACATAGTTCTGACAGACCCCGGATGGGCTGATCGCTCTGTAACTGCTATCCAGCCAGCTGTGCTGTGCATAACAGCTGGGCTCTTGCTCTTTTCATTGACTTTGTAAATACTTCTGCCCCCTCAGCCCATTTGGCTCTTTCATATGTTCAAAAGACTCTCCAGGTTACCTGTTACTGCCCAAAGGGAACCTGAGACCCAGTTCTGGGACCGACGTCTGCTAGTAGGATAAGTGGAGTTAGGTGGGTGGGATTGGGTTAGGCTCTGAGTGTGTCACTGGGTGGGCAGTGGGAGCTGGCAGAGCTGTACTTCAATGCCAGCTGTTTTCCTTGAAATCTGTAGCATCAAAGGGCTGATCTGCTGCTCTGATTGACCCACTGATGCTGGATGGCTTTGTCATCATACCTTTGCACTTTGGGTAAAATGTTCATCCCAGAGGACAGAAAGGGTGTCTGAATCTGAACAGAAATACCACATGGAAGCACCTCTGAGCCACCTGGGACAGTGCTGGTTGCCTGCCACAGCCCTCCTGTTCCTGAAGACCCTGCAGTGCTGTTAACAGCCCTTAGAAGCCTCCTTTGTGCCATCTCCATGCACAGGCTTGCTGAGTGCTCTGCATTTCAGAAGAGTGGGGGTCCCTCACTGGGCACTGCTGGCAGCAGGGTGCTCTGGGTGAGGTGTTTGCAGCCTAATGACACAGACCAGGTCAGAGGCAAACCAGCAGCAATCAAATACCCCAGACCACTGCCCTTCCCTGAACAGAGACCCTTCTTTTTGCAAAGGGGGAACTCCCCCTGGCTCTGCCTGTAACCAGGGAAGGCAGGAGGTTGCTAATTAACGTGCTGTGTTTGGCCTGGGCTGGATCCTGGCTGATGGGCATGCCCACCCCAAACCTGCCATGAATCACAGCTGGGGTTTTGCCTCCAGTGCCAGTGATGCAAGAGCATGATGGACTTGCAGCTTATGGCTGCAGCTGTGCTGATGGATGTGTGTTCCCTGGCTGCTCTCAGTGCCCTGGAGACTCTCCAGCTTCCTACATCTCCCCTTTAGGGAGCTGAGGGAACACCTTGGGAACATACTGAGAACATGAGACTCCATTACTGCAGCAGGAGAGAGTATAGCCCCTTCCATCAATTATCCCTCTGTGTTTCAGCCTCATCCTGAGGAGTTAAGCTGGGAGCTGACACTTGGTGCCAACTTTTCTCCCAGTTCTCTCCTCAGGAGGGATTGGGGCTGGTAGGGACTGTGTGTCAGTGGGCTGCATAGCTTGTTGGTCCTTTCCCTGCTCACCTGAGAGCAAGGGGGGTGACCTGCTCCTGGTGCACATGTGTGCAGGCTGGCTGCAGGGCTAATTCCCTCATCTTTCCCAACCAGTAATGCTATGGCAGGAGAAACCATGTGCTTTCCTGGGGTGGGGGATTCCCCCAGGGTCTTTCTGCAGCCTCAGAAAAGCCATCCTCACTAAAGGGGGGGATTGGCTGCTTCATGGTTTGTGTCTGCCTTTCTGTGGACCATTTCTTTTTCAACATCTTTCTGTATGCTTGTTAGAATGCTCTTTTTTAATTTTTTTGAATGCTTCAAATTTGATTTTAACACAAATTTATTTTTCCTTTTGAGGAAATACTCAGTTGACTTGTTGGCAGCAGTTAAGCTGTCTTGTTTGAATTTTTAGTAGTGGGGTAGTTTTTTTGGGGGGGTGTTGGTTTTTTGATTTGTTTTTTTTTTTTTTTTTCATTGTGCTCTTAACTGCTTAGTATTTATGCCTCTCTTTCTCCCCATCTCAGCTCAGCATCTTCTGTTCCAGTTCTGGGGTTCAGAAAGTCAGCACAGCTGACCAGGTGGTATTAGTCCCTCTCAGCTGTGATGGAGCTTGGTCTATCATCATTTGCTGTTGGTTTTGATTTTTTTTCCTTTCCATTGAATGGCACACTGTAGCAAATCTCCAGGAATCAAATTCCTTCTCAAATGATTTTATATGCTTTATAAAATCCTGTTGGTATGCACTGAGAGTGAACGCACTGTAACATCCCTGACACCTCCGTCAGGGTCCAAGCTCGTCCTTGAAAAGGCGCCTGCGGCCAGCCTGCACTTCCCGAGGCCCCTGGCACCAAAGGGGCTGCAAAGGGTGGAATCAGGCCTTACTTCCTGAATCAGATTCAGTTCTGTTTGTCAACAGATGCTCATTAATGTGCTACTTAATTTCATTGCGTGAGTTGAGGACTGTCCATTCTTTGAGTACTCTAGGATATGTTCTACCTGTACACAGTAGGAGCATTCTGCTTAGGTATTTATAAATCATCGCGGATAATGTACATAGTAGGGTTGTTTAGTATGTTGAACATGACCCAGTTTTTATTTTGTGTTTCCTTTGAAGTACTCAAAGGGCTAGCTCTGAATGTCACCTCTCTGATCTCCAGTTTTGACTTCAACAAGCTGTACAATCATCTTGTTTCTCTTCAGCAAGCATAAAGGTCTCTCTGGCTACAAATCAGTGTCCACGCACGCTTGCAGAGGAAGGTCTGCATGCTGCAGTGCCTCACTGCTCCGGTGAAGCTTGTGTTCACCTTCTCCTGGCAGTAGCCACCTACTGCAGCTGCCTTTTTTTTTCTTGCTGCCCATTATGCAGGGCTTCAATTTTTCGTACCTTTAAAAAAAAGAAAAAAAAAGAAAAAAAAAAAAAAAAGTATTTTCTTTGCCCACCATGCTTTAAAAATCTAAATGGGAGAAAACTCTCAGCAGACAGCAGCTCTTGGCTGCAAGGTTGCCGAAATCTCAGATGTGGATGTTTTTTCTGCCATTGGCTGCACCAGTGCTCTGTGGGCATGGGCAAATCCCGGCTCCATCTGCCCCACAGGTCTACGTACTGTAGTTCTCATGTAGTTCAGAAATACCGAGGCATGTGGCTTTCTTAAGGTACACTATGTGTGCTTGCCTGGATTACAATACAATACAAGACTGTCTTTTTAATTGCTTATTACTAGCTTACCAATAACCTGTATAAGTAATGTAACTTGCATCTTTGTCATCAGAACCTTTTCTCCCCACCCCTTTATTTATCAAGCATAATATTACATATTAAGGGACAGAAAAATAGACCTTTGTAGTACACAGCAGTACGTTGCTAACAATGTTTTAAATGGGAAGTAAAAAACACTCTGAAAAATGCCAGCCATGAGAAATGACTTTGTTGGCACCGTGTTCATGCGCATGTATTTTTTTCTATTTTTTCCGCTTTTGTCATGTTACATCCATATCTGTATTTATATCTTATTTGTTTCACTTTTGAGTGTATCATGGCAATTGTACAGATGTTTTTTGTTAACATTTACGTGATAGAATTTGCTAAAAAAAATTAAAATAAAACCTTTTGAGTTTGCCCTAGAATAAGTGGAAGTTGGGTTTCTTCTTGGGGGAGAAACATCAAAGTAATTCACTGTCCAACACAGCTCCTTATTCCAACCTATGCTGTAAATGATTTGGTGTTATTTGTCACAATTGTGTTTGAAAGTTGATGCTTGTGCAAAGTCATGTAACTTGAAGAAGGGCACCAAAGATAACTGTATTCTGAAGCTTGTTGAGAGAATTAAGTTTTAAAATACATGGCTGTAGATATTTGGGTGATGAAGTATTTGGGGAAGTGAAGGAATGCTGGGAACTGCACAGCAGAACGAGGTCTCTGTGCCTGGTACCAAATGACAAAGAACTTGAATTTGAAGTGTCTGGACGGCCTGAGCACTCAAGCACTTGTGTGTTTTTCTGTGGGAATAATAGCTCATCACAATTTAAAAACCTGTAGTGAAGCTGTGCTCTGCACTCGGGAAATGAGTTCCCTAAGGTTTGATTTTTACCTTGATGATCAAGGCAAAAGCTCCTCAAAATACCTTGTGCTGGGAGCAAGGAAGCCAGGAGTGCACAAGAGGTTCAGATCTTGTAGGGGAGGCTTTTGGTTTGAATATTCCTAGACAGAAGAATATATGGAGAGTGTCACAGAGCATGAACACTAGCAGCTGGTGACAGGTGCTCCTTGCTGTCACCAAGCCCCTGCCCTATGTCAGCCCAGGGACCCTTCTCCGTTGAGATTCAGGGGCTGGGCTGGGAGCAAGGGACAGTGATGGCTCTCCCTGCTGCAGATCTTGCTCTGTGGTGACAGGATCTTTTTTGACTCTGCTGTGTGTCAGAACAGTAGGAAGGAAGGTCCATCCTTGTCCAGTGACCCTGGCTTCTTCTCAGAGCACTTTCCATGTGGTTATGCAGAGAGAAAATGAGAGGGGCTGAATCCCAGCTAGAACTTAATCTGGCTACTGCTGTAAAAGACAATGAGCAATTAACAGCCAGAGGGGGAATCCCCATCCTTTATTGGAAGCACGGGGAAACATAGTGACAAAGGATGAGGGAAAGGTTGAGGTACTTAATGCTTGAAGCAGATCCTCCTGAGTGCCATCACAAGGCATGTACAGGACAATCAAGGAGCCAGACCCACCCAACACTGGTTTGTGAAAGGCAGGTTCTGTTTGACCTCATCTTCTGTGACAAGGTGACCCACTGAGTGGATGAGGGGAGTGCTTTGCATGTTTTCTACCTGGACTTCAGTAAAGCCTTTGACACCATTTCCCACAGCACCTCCTGGAGACACTGGCTGCTCATGGTTTGGACAAGTGCACTCTCTGCTGGGTTAAAACTGTCTGGATGGCCAGGCCCAGAGAGGTGGTGAACGGAGTCAAATCCAATTGGCAGCTGGTCGCCAGCGGTGTTCCTCAGAACTCAGTGTTGGGGGGCAGTTCTGTTTCATGTCTCCATCAATGATCTGGATGAAGGGATCAAATGCACCGTCAGTCAGTTTGCAGACAATGCTAAGTTGGACAGGAGTTTTGCTGCTGGATATCAGGAAGGCTCTGCACATGGATCTGGACAGGTTGGATTGATGGTCTGAGGACAATTGTATGAGGTTCAATAAGGTGAAGTGTCAAATCCAGCCCTTAGATCACAAAACCCCAGGCGGTGCCTCAGGATGGGGCAGAGTGGCTGGAAAGGTGTCCAGCAGAAAAGAACCCGGGGGTGCTGGTCAACAGTGACTGAACATGAGCCAGCTGTGCCCAGGTGGCCAAGGATGCCAGTAGCACCTGGCCTGGATCAGCAATAGTGTGGCCAGCAGGACCTGGGCAGTGATTGTCCCTCTGTACTGGGCACTGGTGAGGCTGCACCTCAAATGCTGTGTTTATTGTTGGGGACCTCCCTACAGTAGGAAGGACACTGAGGTGCTGGAGCATGTGGAACGGAGCTATGGAAGGGCATGGAGCATAAATACTACAAGGAGTGGCTGAGGAAGCTGGGGATGCTTACTTTGGAGAAAAAGGCTCAGGGGACAGGTCTCTACAACCAGCTGAAAGAGGCTGTAGAGAGGTGTTCTCTCCTCTCAAGTAGCAAATTATAGAAAAGAGCCTCAGGCTTCACCAGCAGAGGTTTAGATTAGATATTAGGAAAAAAAATCATGGAAAGGGTTGTAAGGCATTGAACAGGCTGTCCAGGGAAGTGGCTGAGTCACCATCTGTGGAGGTATTTAAAAGATGTAGATGTGTCACTTATGACATGGTTTCATGGTGGACTTTTCAGTGCTGGGCTTAACAGCTGGGCTTGGTGACCTTAGGGGTCTCTTCCATCCTAAACGATTCTATGGATTTTCATGTGGGATGAGACAGAAGCGCATTGACAGAAAAGAGTTTGTTTATTGAACCATCTGAAAGTATCTGTCCCTTGTATCCCCTTTGTGGTGAAGTCCCTTGTCCTCAGCCACATGACTGCTTCACAGATGGAGAATGAGGAATAGCTGTAATCCTTGGTTTAGAGGGTTTTGCTGAGCTCACCCCTATGGAGGAGGACTGGAGTTGCTGCCAGCCATTAAAGGTAGGTAGCAGATTCCTGGCAAGTGTGAAGACTTGCTGGAAGCACTCACAGCCCATTCTCAATTCATTTCTCTGTCCTGAAGAGTCTGAGCTGCTGCTTCTTGCCTCTGCATTCCCCCTCAAATGATTTTGTGACCCCTTCCCTCCCAATAAAGGATGTGCCAAGGAGCCACTCAGGACATGTCAGCAGAGTTGCACTCCTGGATCAGGTAGGTGTCTTATCTCAATTTTCTCCACTTAAAGAATAAGATATTTTGGTTTAAACTCCCTGAGAAAGTGCAGCTCAGTTGATCAGTGTTAACTTAAATAATTCCACTGCTTCTGATTGTGCAACCCAACCTCTTACTTGTGCAACCCTCATTCACCCTCTTCGAGAAAATATCGCACACCACTCTCTTCCTTTCACCAACCCAACACATTTTCCTGCTTTGCTTTTTCATACGTTTCCATGAAGTACGGAAAGGGCCTACCCCAGCAACTGCACTCCAGCCCTGGCAAGGAGCCTGCTGGAAGAGGCTCAGGGCAGAAATGGATGTAACACTGACCTCAGGGAGGAAAGGGCAGACCATAAACCACCATCCCCTGTTCTTGGTGGTGGGGGCATGGGAAAGCCCTGCAAAGCTTTAGAGAAGCTGCTGAGGCAGCAGGGGCATGGAAATCAACCCAAGCATGAGACCGGGATGGAGGAGGTATCTCAGATGGTTGTGTGCTTGTGTAGCCCCAGAGAAAGGCCATCTCTGATTGTGATCCCAGTCATGGATCCATTTGTGGACAACACGGGATTACAGCCAGTATGCCAGTGCATGTAAATGGGCTGGAGAAGGTTGGCTCAGTAGTGGGCTCACTCGAGTGCCCGACTGAGTGCGGCTTTCCTCTGCCGGGAGGATGGGAGGGCAGTGACACCCGTTGCAGCCATTGTGCCCCCTGGACCACTGCAGCACAGGAGATGCTCACGTTTCAGATTCTCCCTGGGGATCTGACTGCAGCCAAAGTCTTGGGAAATACTGGCCTGTTAATCCCAAGGCTGGTAACACAACATTACTCTGTTCTCCATGCTGCTTAGTCATAACTTGGCATGTAGTGAAACAGGCCCAGCAAAGCCACAGCTTTCCAAAACCCAGCTATTTACATCCAGACTTGGGTGCCAGCCCATTAACCAGGAGCCAGCGACTCCTCTCTGCACGGCTCAGGGACAGAGGGAGTGGGTGCTTATTTTTGGGGCAGGCAGGAAGCACAGGATGATGCTCATGGGTTATAACCCACTGAGGTGCCCGGGGCCACAGGACTGTGCAGAGACCAAGCGGGGCACAAAGGAAAGGCAGGAGCTGGTTTGGGAGCAGAGGAGAGCAGGAGCAGCAGCGGAGGGGATGGTGAGGGCAGCGTAAACCAGACCGAGCTAACGCAGGGCTGGCGGGATTACAGGGTGCCAGGGAAGCTGCTCACAAACACACTGAGGACAAAGCAGCCCTCCAGACCTGAGGGGTAATGAGTAGTTAATGAAGAGAGGGATGAAATTCATAATGACTCAAAAATGTCCAAGATAATGAAGTCCTTTTCTTTAAATCCACCTTTAACAAGAAAGCTAAGGGAAAGGATTTAGATCAATTAAGAAGTAAAGAAAGTCAATCTTGTAAAAATAGCCATTGACACAAGCAAGTGGGGGAACAGCTGGAAAGTCTTGCCATGGCAGTGTATAAAACAACGGGGTATGGCATAAAGACACATAAGTGACAGCAGGTAGAGTAACAGCCATACCTTGAACAAATCACTGCAAATGCGGCAGGGGGCCGGTGAAGTGTCTGAGCTCTGGGGAGACCAAGGTGAGGAGCAGCAGCAAGCAGGGGTCACAGTGCACTCCTGTGGCATGCAGCAGCTCTGTGTGAGCATCAGCAACCATTCCTGGGCAAGGGATACGCAGTGGCCCTCAAAGGGATGGCCCCCATTACATTCAAACTTACCAAAGCCCAGGGGAGACATAAGAGGCTGGAAACATTGGAGCTGCCCCTAAAACATGTTCATTACCTCCCTCTTAGAGGAAATATTTTTGTCTCTCTCTGTGGCCATGCAGCAGGATACTTGGGATATTCTTTTTCTTGTCCTGGTGACCCAGCTTCTTAACAACCATAACCCCACCTCTCTCCTCACTGCCTTGCTGAGGAATAACCCCTGTGAGCTCCATTGTGCCTGGACCTGTCTTCTGCCCCCTCCACAGGTGCCCCGGTGCAGGACCCTGCTTCTCCTGTGCCAGAGTTCTCCCTCATGGCACAGGCTGTGTGGGCTCAGCGTCTCTGGGTGGGTTGGTGCTTGGGACCAGAAGGGTTAAACGGATGGCCCTGTCACAGGGGCAGTTTCTTGACTGCCGGTCTATAAATAGGAGCTGGGTTTCTAATCTGCTTGCCACTTGTTTCCACTCCCTGCCAGTTTTTTCCTGCTTTTTCCTGCAAGGAGGTACCTGCAACTGCTACAGTTTGCAGCCCTGCAAATGCTGCTGGGAAAGGATGAGGAGCAGCTGAGTCCTGCCCGATGAGACTCGTGTGTCTGGCTGATTTATGGGCATGGAGTCATTTAAGATATTAAACAGCACTGAGTAGCTGCTTCACACACACACAATAAACCAAACAAATAAAATAAATCAAAACAAACAAAAAAAACAAACAAAAAACCTCCAAAAAAAACCCAAAGCAAAACAAGACAACCCCCCCCCAAAAAAAAAAAAAAAACAAAAAAAAAACCAACAAAAACAAAAAAAAAACCAAAAAAAAAAAAAAAAAAAAACAAACTATGAAGGAGAGAAACCAAAGCCTGCCCTGGGAGGGACTCCAGGATCCTGGTTTGTCCTGAGAGTCTCCAGTCCAGTTTGATTCCCTACCTTGCCCTTCCAGAGGTGCCCCAGAGCCATCCCCTTCTGGGACAGGTGAAGCCCTGGTTCAAGCACTGCAAGCTGATGTTGTAGACCTGGTTCAGCTCCCTGGGTGAAAAATCCCTTTTGGTGGAGAGGGAGCAGGGAGTGGGGGCTGGCAGCAGTTTTGGTCTCTTTGCAAGTCTCCAGTCTGCTGGCTGCCCCCAAGCCTGCATCCCCTGCCCTATCTCCTCCATCTCTCCCACAAGGAGAACAACTCCATCCCTGCTGAGCGACAGGCTGTAAATCCTTGTGAGGACTTGCTGGAAGAAGGGACTGGGGGTTTGCAAGGAAGGCCTGTGAGGAAAAGCTGGCTTCCCACTGGGATGAGGAAGACATGGGCAGGTTGGAGGGAGGCCAGAGATTAGCAAGGACATGACTCCCAGCAAGATTGACCTGGGTTGGATAACAGGCAACAGAAGGGGCTCAGGGAGACATGAGAGCAGCCCTCAAATATGCAAGAAGCAATTCCACAGGGGAGTTAATCTCTTCTCTGGATAGGGCAAGACATTTTGGTTTAGCAAGACTAATTTAGATGAGGAAAACATCAAAGTAATAAAGTTAACTTGTTTCCAGGCCTAATTTTGCAGGGGGATGATATGATCAGCATGTGAAGGAAATGAATCCTGTTGTTTTGACCTGTTGCATGTCAGTCCACTTAAACCTGAAAACACAGCTTGGGCAAGCTTCTCTGTTGATGGACAAGGAACAGACTGGAGGAGAATTGGCCAAAAAGCGGGAGGTCCATTGCATGTCTCCTCCTGAGCAGCGTCCATGCCGGGTCAGGTGCATGTCCCAGGGGCCTTTCCCTGTGCGCCCACCTCGAGCTTCATCGCTGCCGACAGACAGACGCTTTCCAAGGCTGCTGACTCGCTGAAATGGAAATGTTCTCCCAAAAAATGCTGAGTTTGATAAAATTACTAAGGGATCCTGCTGGCTTCCCTGACAGCTTGGCTCCCTGCCCTGCATTTGGAGTAGCTGCTGGGAGGGAGGTTAGTCTTGGCAGCCAAAGAAATGTGATGCTCAGGGCTCCCAGGGTGATGGCTCTGCTGAGGCTCTGGACAGGCTGTGCCAAGCCAGGGCACTCTGGTGGCATCTTCAGCCTCGTGTCCCCCAGCACTCTGCCTTGCAGCTGCCCCTGGTGCTTCTTGGGCCGTGGGGTGTCCTCCATGGAACATCTCTGGTTTCAGACACCAAACTAACCTTTTTTTCCTCACACATTTTGCACTCTACCTGCACCCCAGCACCTCTTCCCCTGGGAGGATGGAGAACACCCACCCAGTGTGACAGTGGTAGTAATTTAGTCCCTCCCTTGCAAAAGACCAGCTCTTCTGGCCAACAATAAGAAATAAATCGAGGTGGGTATTTGCCTTATAGAGCCAACCCAAGTAAGTAGAAAGCTCCAGTTGCTTTTGCATTCCACTGATGATGGAGAAGCACCTCCAGTCTGACCTACTTTGGCTCCCAGCAGCATCAGTCTGACCTGTACTCATCTGAGCCCTCACAGGTTCCCCAGAGGTGGAGGCCTCACCCTCGTCCTCACTCAGCTGTGCCCTCTTAGCTCCCCACGAAGCCCTCAAAGGGCTCCTTTTGCTGTTCACCACTTCCCACCACTTCTTGCTGCAGCTCCCTGTTTTATACCTGGCTGCAGAATGGTCCCTGCTAAAGGACCATGGCGGGATCTATCTCTGAAAATTTAATGCAGCTTTTAAGAAGTCCCTGGAGGTTTTCCTTTCCAATGAGCTTCTTCATCATGCTGGTAAGCCAAAACTGCTCCTGTCAGCTGGAGGCTGGGAGCCAGGAGGTGGTGTCCTGCTGCTGAGAGGAGCCCTACCCTTGGCTATTCCTGGGTGGTCAGCCATAGGTGACAGATCCAGGGTTTCCTCTGGGACAAACCCTTGCTGGTGGGAGGTGGAGACAGGACAGCCCTTTTCATTCTGAGCTGGAAGCTGATATCCAGCCTGCTCCAAAATAATACTTGGAGTGACTGGGAGTGCTGCAAAGGCAACCTTGAAAGGGATCTTGGCTTAATCTGTGATACCTCTGCAACCAGGGCAGAGGGCCTTGGCTCTCCAGGAGGTCCCCTGAGAGCTGTCAGGGTCACTGTGGGGAAGGGATGCAAGCTTCACTGCAAGAGGCTTCAAAAAGCCAAATCCCTGCAAGCTGCCCAGCTCCTGCCATGCAGCATGGGAGCCAGAGTCCCCTTGTATCCCTCTGGGACATGTCCCCAGCTTGGAGCACTCCCTGGAGGGCAGCACTGCTAGGATGTGGCAATGTCCTCTCAGCAGCATTTTTCCCTGCAGTCATTACCAGCATGTGTATTCTCACTCTGTTTTGGCTTTTGGCAATCACCGTGTTTTGGGAAAGCACTAAACATTAACTTAGATTTGTACTTAATAACTTGGTGGTGTGTTTGGAACTCAGTGCAGAGGGAGGGGATACCCTCAAGCCCCTTCTCCTGGCCTTGCCAAAGATTTAGGGATGCCAAAGCAAGAGTCACTCAGTGCACACTGTCATTCACTGAGCACACACCGATGCTTGGCTGATGACATAGTCAGGTATCCACCAAGTCTTGTTTTCATCCACCAAAACTCTTTGATTTCCACGATTATCATAACTAGAGGGACCTCAGTGATTTGAAAGCAGGGTGAATAACCTTCTCAGCAGAAATCAAAGCCCCGGAGGGGACCGGTATGTACAGGAATGGCATTAACAACTAATCCCCTCTAATCCAAGATGACATCCTTATCACATGAGGGCATAAAATGTAATTAGACTTATATAGTGCTATCTCCAGAGCACTAAGAAAATATTAACTAATCCATCTTCCCAGTGCTCCTGTGGTGACAGCCCAGTTGCCCTGGATGTGCAGGTGGCGAAATAGAGGCATGGGATGCTGCACTAATAGGGTCCCTTTCAGAAGAAAGCCTTGCAAATAGTGCATCCAGAAAAAAAAAAAAAAATTAGCAAAGCAATTTACAGCCACTGGGAGATCTTTTGGGGACATGGGGCACATCTTCCTTCAAGGCTCCTGTTATCAAGGGGATGGTGAATTTATGCTTTTCTGCTGTTTCTCAGCACTTCCAGATCCCTCCTACATATCTGCAGGGAGTTAAAACATATGTTCAGTCATGGACTTCCTCTATTGTTGAAACACATTCAAATTTTATCCAACCATCCCTTCAGCTCTGTGTCAGGGTTTGTTTTCTAACCTTATGTCCCAGGTTCCCCCGATCTCATGGATGCTACAGAAGGCACCTTTGCCAGGGGGAGCCTCCCCTCCCCTTGGCCCTCCAAAGGTAACTGGCCCCGAGATGGGAAATGCAGCTGATGGTCCCTGCCTGTGTGGGGTGATGCCACTTGCCTTGGGACTAAAGCCAGCGCGCAGGCTTTGTGCCCTGAACCGAGCACTGCCACCCCTTGGTGGCAAGGGTACCTGGGAGTGGCAGGGAGCTCTGCCTCAGCCCTGCCTGCACCAGGGGCTTTCAAGGGGCTGGTTTTTCCTTTAGAGCCTGATTCCCTTGGAGCTGCAGGACCATTTGCAGCAGCGGGGGATGTGATCCTCTTATCACTGTTGGTTAGCCTTGGCTGCTCTTGACAAAGAGCTGCTTGTGATGGAGGAAGACACTTAAAAACAGCCACCACATTTCTCAAGGCTTTGGGATAAGATTGTATTTCTTGGGCTGGCAATGCTCTTTAAAAGCAGTTGGATGCAACTGAGTGTGAAGTACAAATCCCTCGACCAGTCTCTAAAATCAAAGGCACCCACAAAAAGGCCATTGGCATTTGAAGGACAGAAAATTGAATAGGTCCCTTTTTGGTGATGATGCTCCCTTGACTTGAGGACATCACCCTTGAAGCTCTGTGCCAACACACATTTACCAGAGGGCCTGGAAAGAGCTGTGTAGTGCAGGGTGAGGAGAGACAGTCTGTGTCCTTCAGGTACTCCCCAGCTCTGGGTCTCCTCTCCCTACTGAGAGCTGCCCTCACACCCTTCAGGAACCAGTCAGTGAATGTTGTGTTTTACTTTCCCTTGGGTTATTGCGACTGAATGAAAGAAAACAGTGAAGGTTATGACTCATGCATTTGTTTGCTTTATTAATAAGGCTCCAGACTTTCTGGAATAGAAAAGAAGATGCCGTATGCAGAAAATGTCAGTAAACTTTGTCAGGAGGGAAGGAATGCCATCAAGGCAGGAAGATGTGGAAGTGGTTCATGGAAAGCTGTTTAGACACTGGTCTCTTTGGAGCTGAGACCATGCTGTACCCTCAGTGGTATTCATACCTCACTAGGCTGAGAGCAGAATCCACCTCCAGCCCTCCCTTGGCTTCTTCCCTCCCTGCTCCCCATACTGTGCTGGCACCACTGCTCCACACTGGGACTCAGATCCAGGGATTGATCCATCTGAGAAGCAAACTGAAGACCAAAAAAGGCTTTTTTCCCTCTCCCAAAGAAAGAACAATTCCCAGAGGGAGCTGCTCGCCTCCTGGCACTGCTGGTACAGGTGAGGGAAGAGGTACATTGTGTCTTGCAGGTGGGTGGAAGTGCATGGGGAGGCAGTGCAGCTCTCAGGGCAGGGCTATGTCACCCCAGAACCCGCTAGGGACACCTCGGTTGCTGAGAAGTGGGTGCCACAGCAGGTTTCTGCCTGCTGAGGAGCTTCTGCTGACTCTGTTTAGGGTGACCAAAAATCTCTATGCTAAGTGGTTGCCTTCAAACTATGATGTAGTTAAAACCCACAAATGTCCAAATGTTAGCATGCTCTAGAGTAGGGAGCAATCTTTGCCCGTTTAGAAAGTTCACCTGACACTTCTTTTCTAACTTTATAGTGCTGCCAGTGAACTGCTGGAACATGCATGACTTGGCCAATGTATCCTCTAAAAGCCATTGAAAATGTTCCCTTTCCTTGCCCGAGGGCCCCTGGCTCCAGAGTCGAAGGGTTTCCTCCCTCTGCTTCTGGAGCTCAGGCTGCCCAGATTAAATCATGTATTGAAAAATTCCATAGCAGCTTCCGACCTCAATGAATAGCATATTCAAGGCCACTGGAAGGCTCTTGCATTTGTGTAGTTCAATGATTTTCAACCATTATTTTTATTTCCAGTAGAGATGGGAATCCCCCAAAAGTCACATCTATAGCCAGCTGGCCTGTGAAGAGCAATCACATTCCACTGGAGAGGAAATGACACAAGGAGCAACCTGGGCCCTTGCAGGGTCTCTGGGTCACTGGTTGAATGAAGCCTGCTGCAGCATGACCCCCTCATCCAGGAGGAGCCATGGGATCATGGGATTGCATCTGCAGTTGCTGGCATCTAAATCCCCACAGGTGAGGGGCAGAGGAAAACTCCTCTGGTCACATTTCTCTATGCCCAGCTGTGTTGGGCTGCACCTGGCAGAGATGCACCGTCAGGCCAGATCCAGCAAACAAGGGATGACCAATAGCAAAGGACAGCCCACAGGCTGAAACAGAGCCTCAGACCATCACAGGGGTGACAGCAGGGGAAGAAGTTACCTTTTATAAAAGCACATTTCTTTTCACTCAAAGGTCATAGTCTGATTATTCCCAGCTCCCTGCTGCTGAGCTGGGATAACACTTGGTGTGCCACCCACAGCCTCCACTAAGAGACATCTCCCCATATCATCGTGTTCCTTCCTGTTTGATTCCTAGATCTGGGCAGTTAGCAAGCTGCTCAAGAAGGCCATCCCTCCCCTTTTGTAAATATTATCACAATCTGGCCTTTTTTTCTGGAATTCCCCATGGATTCCCAGTCCTGCTGTACACTGCTGGCACCAATGGTTCGGACAGTTCTTCAATGCTGCTTATGTTTGGATTGCTGGATTAAAACCTTGTAAGTTTACTCACTGCTAAAGTTAGAAGAGGCCAAACAAGAAACCTGCAGGAAGAGGAACTTCAGAATAATGTATTTTATGCTTTTGAAGAAAAAAAGCACAGGAGGCAGGTATAATGATAAAATCAAAATGCTAGCCACTTCAAATAAATGGAAACTATTGAAAACTACCTATGATGATTAGATATAAATCTGACTGCTTGACACTACTAAGTAGATGATGTCACTTCGGGTTTATTCTATTTATTTATCATAAAAATAACATTCCTGTCTCACCATTAATAATCTCCATGACTGCTACTGCTCACACTAGGTGTTATGAGCTGGACATTGCTGGATGCACTCAGCTTCCCCTTCAGTGTTACCACCTCACTACTGTTTGTGTCAAGAAAAGACCCTTCTCAAGAGGTGATTATAAATTGTGACCAGGTTTCTTATCCTTGTTTTGATAAATGAAAGCAGATGTTTGGAAGGATTCATCTGATTCATCAGTGTTTACAGCAATGGGATCACACTGGCACAATCCAGGGAGTTAGGATGCTTTGCACCCTATACCAAACAAATATTTATAAAAAGTCAAATAAGGAAGGCAGAGCTACACTGAAACTACTACAACCTTAGCCTATTTCACACTAGTATTTATATTTTTTACATCTTCAATCTATCTACAATAACCTGTCTTCAAGCCCACAAATTTCTTTTACAATGGGCAACATGTATCTATAGCACAAGGCTCTTAACTGAATTATTCTGTAGTAACGCTGTTATTTAGCTGATGCCTTATAAACAGACATGTCAGGAGTGGTTATTCCATTCCCTGCTCAGGGTCAGCTAAGAGCAAAGCCACCTTGAATTTCAGTGTCAGAGGAACTCATGTCCTGAGATGAACCAGCAAAACTCTTTTATGGACAGAGTAAGGTTGCATTTATATGAACATGTGCAGAGGCTGGGTAGTAACTTTGTGTCATCCTGGTTCTACAGAGAGGAATGAAGATGGTTTGTGTGTTAGACTTTTTAATCTCAGTTAATTGATTGCCAATTCATCTGAGGCAGTTAATTATTTGGAGAAGTTGATGGGATGTTTGTCTCAGGACATAATTATTTCTGTCATTCCTTCCTCAAGCTGAAACTAAATGTTGGTTAATTGGCACTGATTGATTAAAATAGAACAATAGAAAAAATTTCCTCTGAAAGTCTGCGCTTGTCTTTGCTATGAATTACGGGAGTGCTTCTAGTCTGAGACAAAATCCTACTGAAGACAGCAGTTTCTGCTCGGTACAGTGAGCTTTAATTATATCCTTGGTATTTGTTGTCTCTTTAGTCCAACTGCTGTTGGACAGTCAGACTTAGAGGAGGCAAGAAATGGGTCATTTTTCTCATGCTGTAGCCAGCAGTACTGAATATTGTGCATCTGAACTGCTGCTGACCTCCCCCAACTACATCATGGGAAAAACTGAAGTAATGGCCCCCAGGAGGGCTGTGCAGTGAGGTTAGCTATTGCACTATGAAAACAAACCCACAAACCTTCTTTTGCAAGTGCAGGTGCAGCAGTTTTGTGCTTTGGTCACTGGGATTGTCTTATTTGAGGGTATTCATTCAAATAGTCTTGTTTGTGACCTCAGATGCTATCCTATTCCTTTCTGGCAAGTCTTTATCCACAGCACAAGAGTACCTCAGTGGGCAAATGATTTGTGTATTAGAGACTTGAAATTGGTGATTTCAGTCTTAAAAAATTGGAAACTACAGTATCTTAAACCATTGCCCTGGGTTGTGTGGGAAGGTGCTGAAATTGTCACATTTCTATTGGTCCCACGCAGGTTATTTTAAAGTTATATCAACGTGCCCACTGTTATGTGGAAAATAAAGTCTCTAGATTAGATATTAGGATATCAGGAAAAGGTTCTTCCACTAGAAGGTGACTGGACACTGGAACAGACTTCCCAGGGAGGTGGTCACAACACTGAGTCTGCCAGAGCTCAAGAAGTGTTTGGACAATGTCCTCTGGCACATGGTGTGATTCTTCGGATGTCCTCTGCAGGAACGGGAGCTACACTCGATGATCCTTGTGCATCCCTTCCAACTCAGGATATTCTGTGTTTCTGCAATTCTTCCACGTGCACATTTTTGACATTCCTGTAACTCCATTACTTTTTGTCAAACAATTCTTAAGTTTATCCCTGGATGCATAAGAAGAAAGTGAAATTACAGACTTCAGTACTGCACGTCCCACCTTGAAAGAGATGGCTTCTCCCTCGTCCTACTGTATAGCTGCTAAGGAGACCTAGACTGAGCCTCATCACCCTGGGATTTATTCACACACCCACCATTGTCTTGGTGATGTCAGTTTGCCCTTAAGTTTCCTGCAATGTGAGATGACTTGGTCATTACCTAATGGTGATGGGATATTTGCATGTGTAAGGTGCCTCCACACTCCGTCCCATCATATGAAGTTAATACAAATGTATTAACTCATCAATACAAATGTGTTAACTTGCCCTACAGGACTTGAAGAGACAAGAGATGGCACCTTGTATAAGCTGAAAATCTGGGATATCCTGGGGGAGAAAGAAATATTGAGGAAATAAATGCATTTGTAACTAGCAGTAGAGGTCAGTCTCCACTCACCTCACCTTACCTTACCTTGTAGGGAACTTGGGAGGCTTCATTATTTGACTAGGGAATTGCTCTGCAAAGAGAATAAAAAAGAGTCTTAGAATTTGTTTATAAAAATTAAGGGAGTAACGTGTTATTAGAATAATTGTACAAATTACTGTCATTGCAAAATTGCTTTTATGTACAAATATTCCAGTTGGGAATAATTACAGTCAGACTACATGTAGCTAATAAAAGAAAACCACACCCCCTTTTCCAGTCTATCTTCTTAGTTATGAATTTGTTGTGTGAATCATCTAACTAGAGCATTTCTATAAGAAAAACCTCATTTGATGGAAGCTTTACTTTGAAGCTAAGAAAAAATATTATTATAATAATAATTATAATAATTGCCAATGTATTCTTGTATTTTGAGTTTTTAAACATAGGGTTTGTGAAGGACTATGATCTTGTAAGTTGTGATTCTGCTGGGGTACTATGCATTCTCTGAATTAGGAACTATTGAAAGGTGTTTTGAGTACATGAAGCATCTTTAATTGTTTTCCTCTCAAGGAATTTAAAATGTCTCTAAAGTGTTTCAGGGAAAATGAGAGACTGTAATGTATTTCATGCTTAGTGCTGTCCTACAACAGATAAATGCCCTGGGGTGGAGCATTTGAGTACTTTCTACGTACTCAACTGTGTCTAGTAATTGTCCTGGAATTATTTCATGTCTGAAGAGTTTACATTGGAGAGGATGTGGCTACTTGACACTGTTACTTTGCCAACTCCAGATTATAATAAAGCCTTTCCTCTAGAGTTAAAAATAACCACTTTTCAGCTGGCTTTTACATAGAAGTCTCACTGGGGCAGGACAGCACATGCAGTAGAGCAGCATGCAGACCTTTTACCATGAGTCTCTTCAGGAAGTAGGAACTGTGGACATCCCACATGTGCTAGGGCATTACACATTTGGTAAAGACCTGGACATCGCCTTGAACAGGAAGGAGATTATGGAGCATGTACACTAAAACCTGGGTCAGGACCATAGTACCCCTTGCAGGATTTCATAGACTTGTTGAAATGTTGGTGGGAAGTGACCTCTGAATGTCTCTAATCTAAACTCCACCTCAAAACAGGGCTGGAACCTACACTGGGCTGCATCAACCATGGCTCTGCTGCTGTCATCTTGAACACCTCCAAGGATGGAGATGCCACAGCCTCTCTGGTAGCCTGTTCCCGTCCTCTGGTGAAGAAGTTTTTGCTAACGCTCAGTCTAATCTCCAAGTGACAGCTTGTGGACATTGCCTTGATCACTGCTGCTAATGAGAAGTGCTTGACTTCATCACCTTTTTTAATGCCTTTGTATAGTGGGCTGCTATTAGGACCTGTCTTGACCTCATCATCCTCAGACCCAGCAAGCCTAATGCCTTCAAGCTCTCCTCATAGGAGAAGTGGTCTATGCCCTGAATGTTCCAGCAGTTCACCTGCTGGATCTGTCCAAATTCTCCACCTTGAGGAGGCTCAATACAGGTGCAGTTCCACCAGCACCAAGGAGAAGGGGCGATAGCTTTCCTTGATCTCATCCATTACGAGGAAAGGTTTGCCTCATTTGTGGCAAGGGGGAACTGTTGTTTTGTACTTAATCTTTCAACAACACTTGGGTCCTCCTCATTAGGGCTGCTCTGCAGTCAGCTAGTTCCAAGCCTGAACTGATGCTTGGGGTTACTCCAGCATGGTGCAGTGCAAAACTCAGTGAGGTTTCTCATGGCCTCAAGTTTCCCAAGGTCCTGCTGATCAAAGCACAGGTGCTCAGTATACCAACCACCCCACCCAGTTTGGCAGTGCCTGCAAATCTCCAGAGGGAGCCTTCTACCTGTTGTTCAGGCTTTTAGGACTCCCTTTCCATGAGTAGAGAGGACACAGCCTTGGTCTGTGGGATCTATGGACTAGACATCTTCTGGCACCTCTTCTGCTTTCCCACACCCACCCTTGGCAAAGCTGGCTGAAGCAGACAGTTCCTGCTGCAGCCTGGCTCCTGGCCTCTCCTTTCCATGCAACTTCTCCCTGCTGACACCAGTGTTTGGGGCAGGGTGGCAGGCCAGGCTGGTGGGCGGATGTGGGATACACTCAGCCATCACAGATATTTTTGGCCCAGCTACAATTTTTCAGCTATAAAGCAAAGCTTCCTCAGGCAGCAGAGCTGTGAGCAGAGCTGGGCTGTTGTCAGCTCTGAGTGACAATGCTTCACCTCCTGCCACTGCTCTCCCCAAAGCACCAGGCAGTGACAGTCTGCCCTGCCCTGCCACCCTGATGTGTGAGGGTGTGATGCATTCATGCTGCTCCAGCCAGGACAGGAGTGCAGCACAGACGGTGACCTCGGGCAGAGGGACCATAACTAACCCCCAGCCATGTTCTGGGCACAGCTGTTTGCAGAGTCAGTGTCTGCTGCTGGCCAAAAAGTACATTTATTTTTCTGCTGTTGTTTTTTTTTTTTTTTTTCCCTAAGTCATGTGCTGCTTTCTTACTTGTGCTGTTGGCTCCAGAGGTCTCTGTTGCAGCAATGTAAACACGGCTACTGTGTGTCCCCACGATTGCAGCCTGTAGCTCACAATGAGACAGCCAATGCCAATAGATGTATAATGAGCATTTAAAAAGCACTTATTTTGTCATCCAATCATCCATCTTCCTCATTGTGTAAATATTTTTTTTGTTTCCACAACAAAATTACTTTAAAATAAATGTTCACCAGGAAGAAAGAAAATTTTGATTCTGGTGATAAAATCAGGACAGTCAAAATGATTAATATGACATTGGGGAGAGCTTGCAAATGAGGCTTAATTTCTGTGGCAAAAAGACCTCGTGGATACATCAGTGCTATGTTGTGCCTAGAAATTTAGTGGCAGCTGGAAATTTGATGGTGACCTCTGATAAGTAAGAAAATGGTGAGGGTTTTACTGAATGACTTGAATAAGAAAATAAGCCAGTCTGTGTGGTATTCTTCCTGATATTTGTTTTGCTATTAAGTTCAGTTAATGTGGTTCTCATTGTGTCAGGATGATTGTGTTGACAGCACATCACAACATATGAGCATCAGGGCATTTTGACCGTCAGGGAAGGGGACACATTGCTCCACACTCACGAGGTAGAGCAGGGAGGTGACTTTAATAGGATGGCTTTTGGAAGCCTTTGGCAGGAGACAGTCAGAGATTGTAAAGATAGAAAGAGTCCTGGTGAGCTTCTTTGCTCTCCTCTGTCAAACTGGCCACAGGACCTAAATGAATCCCTTTCTGTTCAACTTTTTTTTTTTTTTTTTTTTTTTTTTTTTTTTTTTTTTTTTGGGGGGGGTAAAAAAAATAGATTGTAATTATATCTAGGAAATAGGGATGGCGGGAGATGGCTTTAACCACAAAGTTTGGGAAAGTTATACTCATGGTTGGTTACATTCACTGCAGTCTGTTCTTAGTCTCACTTTATTAACTTGCAGTGTTTATTCTGTGGCTCTTGTATCTTTGTTTTGAGGTTCAGGAGCATATTTTATGAAATATTGATTTTCCATGTGAGTATTTATAAACAATGTTTGAGTCACCTGTTAATCTTCCTCTTGTAAAACCAAAATAAGTTCTGTGTTTCTGTCAGTATAATGCACACTTTCAAGACCTTTTTCAATCTCAGTTTTTCTAATTCAGTGTCCTCCTCCTTGGCTGTAACACCACAACTACATTCACACTCCTGGTGATAGCCACTGCCCAGAGCTTCTGTTCAGTAGAGGGCAATGGGAACACATCTAGGCTGGTTTCCATCTGAAAAGTGAACCAGCATGGAATAGATGAGGAGACCTTGAGGGTCAGTGGGCTACCTGTGAAAGCCTGTACTTGCAACTGGAAGCAGTCCCAAGCCCTGTCAAAGGCAAAGCAATGTATTTCCTAATTTAAAGGAATAAGGGCTGTGTAAAAGCTGTTCCTTTCTTCATTCATAATATCGCAGTTGATTAAAACCTCAGCTTTGCAGTCCTTTCTATTTTCTGGTGCCTTCAGTATTTTCCAGGGAAAGTTGAGCAAATTTAGCCAGTTATAGCCCAGTCACATTTCTTGGTTATATTGCAGAGCTTCGTTCAATATAACTCCCCAAGGATCCCCAAGCCAAAGGCTGGAAACCTGTGAGCTAAAATATACAGAAAAGCAACACAAAAGGCACATGCTGACTATTTTTTGTAAGAGCATATTCAGTGCTTGGGTGACCATCTCAGTAAGTCTCTGCAGCTCATTTCAGATCCCTGCAGTTCATCCAGATTCTATGGTCTGTGCATCAGGAGGGAGGTGGAGTAATCCCTGAATAACTGGCTGCTTTTGGGAGCACTTTGGTACAGTATAACGTTCACCCTTGATCCTTTATCTGGGGCTTTGTGAATGCAAAATTGCTAAACTGATATAGAACATCCTGTTAGACTTCCAGGATGTTTGTGATGGAAGTCATAAAGGTATAGAAATGTTCTGTTTCTTTTCAGTTTCATGCAAGTGAAGTGTTTCACTTCTTTTACAGATCTGTAGCCATCTCTACAGTGTTATAATGCTCACATCCATTTAGACCCTTGGCTAATGGGAACATTGTTCTTCCAGAGCAGAAAGGGAACTGAATATGTGACTATATCTCAGTCACTTCACTGCAAATTCCGCTAGTTTGGTTCCAGGTGCTGAAAAGCCTCTTGACTCTCCAGTGAAGCAGATGAAAGATATTTCCCACTCAGTGATTAGCTAAAGGGATTGCAATGAACAGTGAAGCAGCAGAATGAACTTTTGAACTGAACTCACTGGCACACTACTTGGGTTTTCAGGTACAAACATCCACAGGAAAAGACACTTTTTTAAAAATACCTTTTTTCAACACAAAAAGTATCCCAAGGTCCCTTCATAGCATTATCTCAAGTACGAAAATCCATCAAACAAAATAGTCAATCAATCCCTTTTAATCATATGATCAAAGTATTTTACCATGGCAAATTGAATAAGCATCTAAAATGAGAGATGAAAAGCATTCAGCACAGGAAAGAAATTACTTTAATCTGGGAGGAAGTAGGAGAGTAAAGGGAAGTTTGGATGACAAAGCCGTGGTGGAGAAGACTTCTTCACCAAGGGGTTGTGTTAAGATAAGAGGAAGAGCAGATGCTGGGAGCTCCAGAGAGGAGCAGAGGATGATTTGGCCTCTGTGATGTGATGGTTTCTGAAGGCCAGGAGAAGCTATTTGATGTTGTGGTACAAACTTCTGCACTGGGGGACGAGCAGCAGTTAGACCATAAAATGGCTGAGATTTCTTTCAGGAGAGGCAGACAAGGAAAAAAGAAGTCTTTTTCTTCATCAGATTTGGCTTAGAAAGGAATGGGAAGAACAGGAATGTTTAGAAGACAGAGCTGCTGCCAGAGTCTCTGTAAAATTAATTAGTAGATTTCACTTTATTTTCTGCATTCATCAACAGGCTAGAGAGGAAATGAGTGAGATTATTTTAAAGTAATTTTCACTCCAACATATGTACTTTCTAGAAGGATAGTAAAGAAAATATATCATACCAGACTTGATGGGATCCTTTGTTCCATACAGTGTGGCAATTTACTTTTACATTGGACTTCATATTTCCCCAGTAGGTGCAGCAAACTACTTAAACTGTGGAAGGATATTTACTATTTAGAAAAGTCCTTGGACGGCTCTGCAAACTTTGCCTTGTTTCTCTGTCCAAGAGCTATATATAGTCTTTGCTTAATCAAGGTCTCAGATGTTGTGTGAGCAGAGCTAAATATTTTCGAGTATAAAAAAGATAACTCCAGCCATTTTGCTTTGCTAGAGCCAGTGTTTGTCTAACTGTGTAGTAACCGAGGATACCATAAAGGACATTGATTTGTGCAATTTCTTACTCTGAAATTAATAGAGACAAGCAGATATAAGCAATGCATCCTAAAAACTTTTAGACTCATAACATCTCTGTAAAGCTGCTTAGTTACCTTTCAGGCTACCTTGTTTACCTCAAGATACAAAAAACCAATGCCTTTAGTTATATTGCATCTGACTCTATTGGGCTTGACCTAACTATGATCTGTAAATGCTATGACAATAGCAATATTCTATAATCATGGCAGAAGAATAGAAAATTCATCTGTCTGAAAAAACTCATCCAACGGTGAAATCTGACAGTCAATGCTGACAAGTACTATGAGTAAAGTGCCTTTTTCTCAGCTGAAATTTGACCAGGAACCTCAGGGGTAGGAAGCCTTCTCCTAAAGAACTGACTGAAAGATATTTAATGGTTCAGAGTAACTAAGGATCTGTTTCAATTTCTGCTGGTGGATAGACAGTGTGAAATGACTAAACAGAGAGTTCCTCTACCCTTTTGTTCCCCCCACCTCCAAACTATCAGACCAGAGAACAACTGGTGGGACATGAAAGTGCCCTGAGAGCACGTGGTTAGGAAAATGACAGCCTTGGGCAGCTTTGTGGGTGAGGATCAGGATCTGCAATTTGAAATGGAAAAGAAACAGATTTCTCCGTACTGTGTGGGGGTTGAGATAGAAAGGACAGGAGGGTTTCAATGGGCGAGAGGTGAGCTTAGTTTCTGACACTATTCTCCTCTTCATCCACCTCCTCTGGCAAACTTTGCCTCTTGCTCTCTCAATTGGAAAATACCCCCTGACACAAAGGGGGTTAACATGAGGCACAGGGGAGAGGAAGAGACAGCAGGGAGCTAAAGCCATCAACTGTGGTTCATTTAAAGAAAACAGGGACCTCCGAGGAACCTGAGCAGGACTTTCACACTGGTGTAGGATGGAGCGGCTCTGTTTTAATCACAGCTCAGAGGCCAGGCGGCAGCTTCAGCACAGCCGGGGATCGCCCCGGGGTTGCCGTGCCCGCCCCCCTGGCCCCTCACGACCCCTCACAGCTCGCTCCGCGCCAGGCCCGTCCCTCGGGGCCGGCGCTCCGCCCCGGGGCTGCGCGGCCCGTGCCCGCCGGGGGCCGGGGCTGGCGCTGGGGCGGGCCGGGGGAGGGCTCGCCCGGCTGCGGCGCCCCGGCCCGGCCAACCCGCGCCCGCCGGGGCTGAGCCATAAAAGCGCCGGGAGCCGGCGGGGCCGCGGCTCCAGCTGGCGGCAGCCGTGCCGGGCACCCGTGGGGTGGGCAGCGCGGCCGCCGCTCCTCAGCGCAGGGACCGCCGCCGGCCGCCCCCAAGATGCTGTTTTGGCACACGCAGCCGGAGCATTACAACCAGCACTCGACCGGCAGCTACCTGCGGTGAGTCCGGGCGGCAGCAGCCCTGGCACGGGGTGGATGTTCGGTCGGGTAACCCCGGCCGCCTGCCCGCCGGCTTCCCTCCCGGTGCCCCGCCGCGCCGCTCCCTCTGTCTGAGACACCGTTTTCCTTTTTTTGCTTTCTTTTGTTCCTTCTTTATTTATTTTAGCGCCTAGTTAGGCAGCTCTCTACAGCGTTGCTTTTTGGCTTGTGCCCGGTTCCTTCTCCGGGCTGGGTAGCGCAGCTCCAGGGGAGGAGGTGCGGCAGCGGCGGAGCGCTGTCAAAGGTCTGAGGAAAACGCCTGTTGGCAAATTGAGAAGGCAACCAGTTTTCTGGGGATGGGATTTCTTTCTCTGCGTTTTAGGACGATGTGTGAAAAGCGCAGAATTTCACTTTCTGAACTTGCCTAAACCAGCTTTTTCCTGCCTCCGCACAGTTGCGTTCAATTAAATGTGCCTAATTTAAGTACAAGGGCTGCTAAACAATAGTCTGTGACATGTGTAGCGCAAACCCGTGTTTCCTCCCTCCAAACGATGTCAAAGCAGGCAACTTTGGGAGTTCCCTTTTTGCTGAGTGCTTGTGAATTATTTCCTTTCTGAAGATGTAAAGCTCAGCCGTCAGCTGGTGGTAGGATTTTGCTGAATTGTGGCAGTGGAGAACCTGGCTGTGGCCCAAGAACCCTGACTTTCAAATGTACCCCCAAATAACCACTCTTGAGAGAACATTGAGTTTGTCTGGGGAAGCACTTTGAATGCAGATAATACTTCTCTCAAGGAGACATGCTATCTTGACTATTCCTGCTGCCTATCAGTGTACTTGCAAAGGAATTTTATTTTGGACTAAATAATAATCTCCCATTATCAAATGATATAATATTGGGAGATCCTTGCCTTCTGGCAGCTTTTTCATTTCTTCGTACAAGATTCTTCATCTCCTCCCACTATGTCAATAACTCAGTTTCACAACATGTATGTGGCAAAAGTCTTGTTCTCTTGCTTTGCACTTGCAAATCTGATTAGTTTAGGACAGTGAAAATGGTACGAGCAGAGGAGCATCAGCATATTCTCCATTAGAGAGTGTTTACGGTGGTCAGGCTGCTGCATTAACTCCATGGATTTGTAGCAGGAGTGCTACAAGATCATTAGGTCTAGGTCAGGCTTTACTCCACAATTTAAATTCTCTTTAATGGGCCAGAAAACATATTGGCTTATTTTTGCTGGCTTGATGCTAGCTGGGAGGTAAAGGCTATCTGTTCTGTCAGGAAAGCTGCTGGTATGGAGGTGACCTGTTGGTGTTTCAGGAACAAACTTCAGCTTTAGTGAGTATCTGCCTCTGTTAACATGGTGGGTTTGATCTGGGATTAAAATCCCTGTAACTACTTTTATGGCAACAATGCCCCCAGGTGTTTTCAGGGGAGGTTGGTTGAACAAGACCCTTGTTTCTTTATGTAGAGATGGCTAATTCTGGCCAATTCACTTTCCATGAGACTGTGTCAAGACATGCATTTTTAACGGGGGCATTTTTCTGCTGAGCAATGCCTTTCTGAAGGCTTTCCATACCCCCTTGTAGTGACTGTACAAGAAACTGAGATAGTACAAGATTTGACATTACTGTAAGAAAATTTTGTGTAAGTTATATTTTGCAGAGATCGAGAGCTTTCTGTCTATTTGAGACATCTGTGTAAGTTCTGCTGTACCTCAGTGGTATTTGTAGCTGGAGCAAGATGATGCTACAGAAAAATTCTTGCAAATTTTCATTCATTTTTAATGGAAATGCAGTATGTGTTTTACCCTCTGTTCTGTCAGCTGACTGAACTCTCAATTAACTTCCTTTCATTCCAGGTATGCAAACTAATTGTTGTTTAAGTCCAGAACTGTAAATCTTTAGCATAAAGGTGAAAATTGGGAGAGTTTTAAGGAGTTCAGTGTTTCATTTCTTTTAAGGATAGGAACTGCTGTAAAAGCCTGTTTTTCCCTAAACTTGATTTCCAACTTTTGAGTGAAGAGTTGAATAAGTGTTGTGATGGCTTATATACTTAAAAATTCTTTTGACCTTATTCTAAGTTCCCAACACTTATAATAAGGTCGAATGCTTAAGAAGGTCTTGACCCGAAGCAGTTATACTACAGGCCATTAGTTTAAATGCTTTAGGAATAAAAATATTATTAACTTGTGTGGCTTTGTTAGAGCTTTAATGTGGTGAAGTTTTCCAGAAACCAAGTCATGGATTCCTCCATGCTTGCAGAACTCAGCAATCAGACAGCTGTGCTGGCAGGTGTAGGGGTGCAAAGAGCCTGATGTGAAATATGGTATTTAAATTTTGACTTCCCCTTGCCTAAATATCTCGGCTGTTTCAGGTGACTGTATGTACAAATTCCTCACCCCTAACTGTTAAACCCAGGCCAGATTTTGTGCACTGTTTCTGCTGAACTGCAGAGGTTCTCGGGCGCTGGAGTTTTTGACCTGCTCTCATCTGTAAAGCCATAGGCATTCAGAGAACATTGTGCAGAGCAGGTTAGGAGCAAATGTTGGCATCCTTAGGAGCAAATGTTGGCATCCGGGCTGAGTGAGATGACTCCAGGCTGAGTGAGATGACTCCGGAGCAGTATCAGATCGTGCATGTGTGTGGAGCAATGCTATCTATTTCAGAAATCTACTGCAGGCATTTCTGTCACTTCATTGCTGTAGTAAATCATCGCTAAGGGAAAAAAAACCCTCTCTGTGGCAGCAGTTAGGCAAGAGCTGTGATTATGTCAGTAATGCCAGGAAGCAAATGGGGCTGGATGCCTTCGAGTGGCTGATAATACTGGGGAATTGGGGTTGGAAGAGAGAATGGAAACAGAGATGGGTGTTTCTTTTCTTCTATCTGCTCCTAAAACGGCACAATTTGCTCTCTGGCATTGTTTTCCATTAAACAGGAGTAACTGTGTTTGAACCAGGCACTTGAGCAGTTTACTCTAAACTGCTGCACTGTTTCACTGATGACCTGGGTAACCTTCAAGGTTGTGAGTGCTATGAATGGATCATTAACTGAACAGGCAAGGAAAAAATTCATAATGTCCTTTCAGGGTTGCGTGCCTGTACGTGCTGGATGGTTTTTCTTAGAGCATTTTGTGTATGGGGTTGTCAAAAGGAGCAGAACTGCAGCCTGTGTAAAGAGAATCTCAAGTCTTCACACATGTGGAAGAAATAGAGGAGAAAAAGAATCACTCATTCTGAATTGTCACCGTGTTCAGTATAATCCTCCTAATTTGGAAGGGTATTAATGTTTTAAGTAGGTGGACACAATGAGCAGCAGCGTTAGTGGCATAGGAAGGCTAATGTGGTTCTTCAGTATCAGACAGGCTGAGATAAAGATGCTTATTCCTGGCATCTCATTTTGTACTAATCAACTCCTCATTTGTTGAGCTCTCAGCCTTGCTAATACCAGTTCTGCTTGGGGATTAGTGTGGGTTGGGATCAGCCTGGGACTAAATCAGCAGGCAGGCCACTATCAGCGTTTTGTAAAGAAGTGGGAGCTGGGGCTTTGTGCATGTCCTAATGAAGCTGCTCCCACGCACCTGTGTGTGCCTTTACAAAGGTAGCCCAGTGCTGACTTAAGAGCTTTGTGATTCCTTGGGACCAGGTTTACTAGAATGCAGGGAGATATTATGAATAAATTAATCCAGCCATTCATGCCATCATTTACCTGAGTATCTCCTTTGTACACCAGAGCTGTGTCTACTTCTCACCCATGGCTGCTACTTGAAGACCTTTTACTGATCTGACATTTGGCTGTCAAAGTGCCTTTTCCTGCCTTTTTTTTTTTTTAAGGCTTTTATCTGAGAACTCTATCAAATATGTCCGCTAGGATGAAGGATCTATTTTGATATTTTTTTTTTCCTCATCAAGAAGATTGCTTAACTGAAAAGTAAATCTGATTTATTTCTTAAAAACTTGCATTAATTCTCAGACATACTCTGTTTTGCCAGGGCTATGTTCTTCTGTGTGCAGTGCTGATACCCTAGATGCAGAAGTTGCTTGGTTACATTAAACAGGCCAAATTCTTCCTCTTTTAGCCATTTTAACCAGGTGTTTCTCCAGAGACCACCCCCATTATCTCAGCTAATGAGAACCAGATGCAGATTGAGGCTAGAATAGTCCATAAACTTTTTTTGACTGTGTATAACTTGTACATTGCAGAGATGTCCTTGCGCTGCCGATCTTCAAGCAGGAAGAGCCACAGCTGTCTCCTGAGAACGATGCCAAACTGCCACCCTTCCAGTACGTCCTCTGCACAGCCACCTCCCCCGCTGTGAAACTGCACGAAGAAACTCTGACCTACCTCAACCAAGGTAGGGTCTGCAGTGCACTGAAGGAGAGGATATTTCCTGGGAACAGTTCATGAGATTTGATCCCATACTTTGCCTTACTGGGAGGGCAGTAGGATTGGAAAAGAGGGATAGAATTGGGGGGGGAGGGTGGAGGAAAGGAGGAATATTTAATTTTCTGCATTTAGATAGCAGATTATCAACTATTTTAAAATAATGAAATACCACTGATTTAACTGTTGACTTAAGGCAGTTCCCTTGGCAAAGTACTGGCTTGATCTCAGACAACTTAAGCTGCAGCCTCCTGCCTTCATCTCACAAGGCCAGACTGATGAAGCAGATTGGACTGGGTAGGGCTCTTACCACTGCAAGTCCCCCAGCACTGCTGGAGGGCATAGCCAGGGAATGATTTAGCAGGTATCCAAGGGCTGCTCTGAGGTCTGGGCAGAGACATCTTTCCAACAGGCTGGCTGGTGGCTCTGCTCAGTGCCTAACTTGACAAGTTGCAAGGGTTCAGGGCAGCAAGGTCTTCTATAGCCAACCTCGCAGAATAGTTCATACTCCTGGATAAACACTTTGTTTCTCTGTGTTCTTTTCTTTTCCCCGCTTTGGCAGCATTTGTGCAGACACATCTGTTGTTGGTGTTTGGCTGTCACTTTGCAGGACCTCCTGTGCATGGGTCTTGAGGGGATCAGACCTCTCAGTACACAGATTACGCTAAAACATATTTTCACTCAGTTTCTGCCAGGCTGTAAAAAAAGGGCCTAACAACAAGCTGAAGGCTGTCTGCCCTCTTACTGAGATCCTCTCCTGCCTCAGGATACTGCTGAATCTCTTTAAGCTTCATGCACTGAGTGGGATGCTCACTTGGGTGCCTCCCTGGATAGGTTTCTCTTAACGCCGGTAGAAATCGGAGCCCTGACCTCCCTTGGACTCTGACCTCAGGTGCAGCTGGCTGCTGGATCTGTGTTGACAGCTGGTAGACCCATAGAACCCCCACAGAAAGATCAGTGATGTACTGCAGGCTCTACCCAAGGAACCAGGTATTTCTGTCATGTAAGCTGGCACTGTTCTGTCTTTCAGGATTAAAAGATGCTTGGGATATGTGACTGTCATCTCAGTTTATTCATCTAAACACAGCAGATCCCAGGAGGTTATAATGGGGCAATATCAATTGTGAGATTGAGATGAGCCTTCTATGAAACACAATTCTTTCCTGTATTGGAATAAAAGATTTTTTTTAAATGTTGACAGCCAAGTATTTTAGCAGTGCCTACTCTTTTTACCTTGGCAGGGACAAAGTTAGACAACTCCTAGTGCAATACCATGAGATTTTTAAAAAAACTGTATGACTGGAGCAATCCATGTTTTCCTTTGCAAAGTAAGACTGTTACTGCCTTTTAGATAGACCATGTTGTGTTGGCTTTGCCCTGCTTACTATTGCAAGGAATTGTCTACTGCTACATCTTGACACTGCTTCCTGTTTCATTGTCATTTCTTGGATATCATCTATCTTTCATCCCTCAATGTGGGATGTGTCTTTGCAGAATACAGAAGAGCATGAAGCTGGGCAGGCCTGGAGGAGCAAAGCAGGGTTGAGGCTGGCAGGAGCTGTGCAGAGGGGCTGAGTTGGGAAGCTGGAGTATCTGGTTTCTGTTAGTGGGCTATTGGTGAACATTGCCATGGGTCAAAAAGGGATGAGGATTTAAAGGCTCTGTCAGAAAATGAGTCCCCTTAGTAGAGTTATGTTCTATGAGTTTGAGGAGGTGCATGAAGGGGACCTTGAGACAACTGAGGTTTCTGGAACCAATGCTTGTGACATGGGAGAAGAACTGGCTGAGTCCAAAGCACTGTGACCTAGCTACAATGCCGCATCTTGTGAAGCAATTTAAGACTATTCCTTATACCTTATCAGTTTGTGCTGGACACCTCTTGCACCTTAACCTCCCTCTGTGTTTATCATGGATTGGCCAAGCACTGTTACATAAAACTTCCCTTCTTGAGTGTTGTGATGGATTACTTCAGCAAATGGGTAACTTCATTAATGAATGTCCCTCTGCCCTGCCTGTGTGTCAGTCATGGCTGGCTTGTAGTAAGATAGATACAAAGACAGTGGCTGTCCCAGCAGCACCAGCAAAGCAATTCACATCCAGTGTGGTTACTTTCTCAAATTGTGAGTAAGGACTTGGTGGTTTCTCCTTGCTGGGTGATTCTTGCCACTTGCCGTTCAAATCTTCCTTCTCAGCTTTAGCTCTTCACCACTCAGTTATGACCTTTTGTCACTGTGAAGCAACTCTGCTTCCTGCCCTGAAACACATTCTCCACACATGACTGGTTCAGTGGTGATGAGTGGACCAGCTCAGGAATGTCCATATGCAGAACTGACTGCATGGAAGAAAGCTCTGTCAGACCTGGCCTATGGGCTGTGGAAAGCTGGAAGTACGGGGTAGCAAATTGAAGGCCAAGTTGCATAGCAGAGATAGAAGAGGAATCAGTGGAGAGTTTCATGTGAGATCTGAAAAGACTTCATGTGGTCTAGGAAGGAGGACTGTCCAAGTGGCTGTGTTTGTGTACAGGTGGAAGAGGGCTCCAGGCATGTGAGGCATAATGGCTTCTCTTGAGCCTTGCTTCTTGCAGGATAGACCCAGAGGTCTATCAGTGGTGTTGAGGAGGAAGAGGTCTTTGGCCTGGACTCTCCTCAAGGATGGGGGCTGAGAGGACTCTGGAGCTGGAAACCAGAGACCAGTGTTTGCACAAAGGGGCAGGGGAAGGATTTGCGAGGGAGCATAATGGAGTGAGCTTAGCTGTTAAGTTGACTTGGGGACATTCAACAGTGGCAGAGTCCCAAGTTTGTCTGCTCCAGTTTGAAACCATGAGTGTTCTCTGGCCACAACTCTAGAACCAGCCTGTAAATGAGGTAACTAGAGTCAAATCTGTAGCTTGGTTTCCAAAGACTGACTCATTACACTTGTCAGTCCCAATCTCTTTCCTCTCCTGCCTTCCCACATTCCTTGGGAAACTGGAGCCAAATTGAACACAGCATTAGTTTGTTGATCCTTAGGGCAGTTCCTTCATTAAGAGGTCTTTACAGGATCTCAGGAGGATTACTCATCTGATGGGACAAAGTACAGGCTTATTAGTATGGTGTCTCAATACCACTCCACCTTCAGTCTATGAGACTGGTAAAGGTGCTGTCCTTGCACTGCAAGCTGCTGCTGGCATTTCTCCCTTGGTCGGGGATCACATCTGTCAACAGAACTACACTGTCCAGAAGTCTGCAGCACAAACATCCTAACGGTTCTGGAACTAGCCTGCCTTTTAGCACTGTTTCAGTGTCTCTTGTGGATAGGGATTTTCAAACAAACAATCAACCAGCAACCATATTACAAACCACTGCTTCAGCAAGATGGCTTGATGCAGTGCATATTCCATGGTCTGCAGTCATATGGGGTGTGGCTTGACCATGGCTGGTTGAAACCAGTTTCAAACATGGACACAAATGGATGCAAGGAAAGGTGGTTTGAGAAATTGCAGCAGGAGGAATGTGGAGGAAACAAGTACTGTGTACAGTAGATCTGAATGCTAATAAATGTGAGGAATGAAGTAGTTATTTTAAAAAACAAAATGTCAAAAATCACAAAAACCTGAAAGTCATTGCCCAAGGGACTCAGCTGGTAGTGCCAGAACCACATGTGGACTGTGAGCTGTTCAAGTCATGATTTTGTTTCATGACCAGTGTTGGGCTGGCTCAGAACTTCAGTTGTTAATTACTTCAGCTAGAGGGAGGCTAAGTTTGGTGGCAGAGGGTCACTGAGAGCTGTGTGAGAGATCCAGCCCAGTGTTCCAGTGGTACTTCAGAGTAACTTGCCGTCATCTGCCTGTAAAGTGTTCTTGGGCTCTGTTCAGCTCTCCCGATCTGCAGTGTGTGACTTGTGGTTCTTGGCTGTGCAAAGATTTTAGCGTACAGCTGGCTAGAGTTTGGAAGGCTGGACACCTCTGCTTTATGGTGTCTTCCAAGAGTCAGCCTTAGCGCCAGTCCTAGATGGTTCAGAAGACAAGCCAAAAACCCAGGCCATGAGGGAAAACCACTAATATCTGAGAGAACGTGTGATTTTGGGAGTGTTGCTGTAGAGGTGCATTAGCAAACAATGCCTCATAAACCTAATGATGGACTTGAGTCTGGGTCACACCTAACAAAAGCCCAAATTTCAACCCCAGGGTGCTAAGGCATATATCCAGGTTCAAGATATGTGTGCATAAACTGGTACATTTTAAATGGTGCTGCCTTAAATCTGTTGGGTGTTGTCCTGCCTCAGCTCAAGTGCAGATGTGCTCCGGTTGCTTCTCCAAAGAAAGGTGCAGGAAGCACTGGGCAAGAGGTTGCTTTGGAGTAGATACCTAATTGTTTGGGTAGGAGATGAAATTGCTTACAGAAGGGGGAAGAAGAGAGCCTTTGCCTCCCTTAAAAACTCTAAAGCTCAAATTTAGTTGCCTAATCCACAGCAAGAGAACCCAGTTTTAAACACTGAGATTTACAGTAAATGAAAAAAGCTGTTTTATATTGACGTTAACTCCTACGTAATTGAGTTTTTATGGGGTCACAACTGCCTGGATGTTTATACTTTTCCTGGAATGGTTCTTTATTTGCCTAAATGAAGTGTAGAGAAGGCTGAGTGACCAGCTCTGGCTGGGTGTGCTTCTGGTTTAATTATAGCTCTGTTTATGGGGATATTTTTGCTTTGTCCCGTGCTAGGAACTACCTCTTTTCCTAACAGTGACTGCCATCACTGACCAGGCCCTGGGCATATGTAGGAGCTCCGCTGCTGGTGGCTTCTCCCATGTGGACAAACGCTCCACCCTTGCCTGAGATCACAGGCACAACAGTGGCTTTGTGCCATTGAGACTGTGAGTACCAGGTGCTCCCTGGTTCCTGCCTACCCACCCATGTATCCTTTTTCTGTAATTATGGGATGCCATACTGCTCCTTGAGCCCTTTCCACTCTGTTCTTGGGTTTAGATGGTTTAAAAATGAAATGGCTAACAATTCTAATTTGTCTTTCCCATTTCTGAAAGTGGCTTTTGGTGTTTTTGGTTCTTGTGGTGCACTTCATCTTTGGAGAAGGAATTTGTCCTCCTGCCTGACTTTGAAGACAGCTCTGAGTAGGTTCTGGTGTCTCAGCTGAAGCCATTAATTGTGCTAGAAGCAATTTCCCCATATGTTTGGCAACTCTGTCTTCACTTGGCAGCCCAGGATAAACAACCCTGTCTCCAAACCACACCATCCCAAAGCTCACTATGAATCTTGCTTCAGATGACAGGGCACCTCTGTGTAAGTAGAGCATCTGACTTCTGTTGTCCCGAGGAAGCTAGAATCTCAGTTGTCTTTTAACCAAGAGGCTGTTTTCTATTCTTTTTGTAATCCTTTCTTCTGTTGCTAACATCTGGATGAAATTCAAATGGGATTGTGAGCTTGCTGGACTGTAGCCTGTGCACAAATCCTACTGGAAACCCCTAGACTGCATTTTGTTTCCCCATAAATCTTCAATATCTGTGAAAAAAGGGAGTGCTCAGAAGTTCCTCAGAGTGTAGTAAGAAGTATGAAAATACTGGGAGGATTTTTTCCTGATTATTTCACATAATTTTTTTACTTTATGTCATTATCCATATCTGAGATTCCTTTAATTATGACAGAATTTTTTGCCTGTGATTTTACAGGATTTGATGTTTGTGTGAATGCTACTGTCAGTGTGAGGTGACGTAGAAAATTAGCCTCCTCTAATTTGTGCCTTAAAAGATCACATTTGAAGTAGCAGTAAGAAGCTTGAGAAATACTCAGGTTTGACCTGATTAGCTTTTTTTTGTAGGAATAATATACATTTTTATAAAAGAATATACTTTTTTTCCTAAAGAGGTAGGGCGGAAAGCACCTTTTTTTTTTCCTCTTATTTGCTTCCTATGAAGCATTTATTCTGTGTCCCTGAAACTAGACAGCAAGCAGTGAAATTGCTCCTGTCCCAAGCTTGGTGCCACGTTTATGACTGGTGTGGAAGGAACAGTCAGTTTTGTTCCCATCTCCTTTCCTGCCCTGTGGTAGCAGCCATGGGTGGGAGTGGGACTTGATTCTCCCAGTTTCCTATTGTAGAAATGTGGTGAAGGAAGGGACTTAACCTGAGGGCATCTAAGGGAGCTGCTAGGTGGGGTCAGGAGTCATACTCAGCTCTTCTGCATCCCTCGTCAGCACCCTCACCCAGGGCCATTCTTTTTAGTTATCTGAAACTCAAGTAAATATTACACACAAAGCTACTCCTTCAGAGCTATAAAACCTGTTGTCCAAATTGACTTAAAACAGGTTGAAACCAGAAAAAACCTGTATTTTTTACTTACATAGAGAGGGTTGAGGTTTTCTGAGCTGGACAGATGTGACTAAGATAATCCTGAGTGTTACAAGTACATGCGAAAGAAGTGGAAATACAGGAAGAAATTATTTTCACAGGGTAGGTATTTTTCCAGCTTTCCACTGGAGGTCCATAATTTTTTTCACTGATGAATTTGTATTAAAAATCAGCATTCATAACATGGTTTAGCTTAGGTGAGATCAAGTGGAAGTCTATGCAAAAGACACCCAAGTGCACACAGTGAAGTTAGCAACTAGAAGTGGTTTTGTGTCTGCTGGCTTGTTTTGTGCCCTTGATTCAAAGTGAGACTGTATTCTTTGGGGATTTAAATGGACCTCCCTCTCTTGAGTGGAAACCATTGTAAATGAGGAGTATTTCTGTTAGTGCCTGTTAGCTATAAAGTGTCACCACTGTAGAATAGGCCATCTTCAAAAGTCTGTGGAGAGTAGGACTCAGAAAAATGTTCATATAGTAAATGAGCAGTGAAATTTTCCTGCAGCAAACTTGGCTCTGAGGCAGCTCTTTGGCTTTCCCACAAGAAAGAGGTAGGGAAGTAGAAAAAGGAGGCAAGAAAAACCCTCCTTGAGTTGGGGGCACATTGTAAAAGGAGGAAAAACATAAAAGCAACATGATGACAATGAAGCTCTGTGGTGTGGTGGTAGAATTAGGAGTTGAATTGCTGTGCTGTGTTCCTGTAGCGTTGTTGCCCTGTTGGTAGGGGCAAGCAGAGCAGGAATCCTCATTGTTGAACTCCTGGGTACCAAAACATGGTGGAGCTAAGGGGGTTTTGTGCAAGGAGAGAGAGGCAGGAGGCAGATGAAGGCCCAGATTGTCAATGCTAAAGCAAGGTATGTGTAAATTGTGGTTCTGATTGCCACTGTAGAAGCAAATTCAGAAGGAGACCACACAAAGGAGTCAATGAGCATTGGTCATGATTGGGCAGCTTAGTGTAGATGCAATCTGGACACTGAATACCAGAAACTCTGAAGATATGGCAAGGAAGGAAATGCTGGCTTTACTGACCCTGCTCCATTCTCTGGCTGCTGTGTTGGAGATGGGATGTGGGGCAAGATGGGCCTGCAGTGTTAGAATAACTCTAGTGTTCCTTTTGCATTTCTTGGCCCACAGCTTGTCCTCCTTTGCAGGATTTCCATGTTCCTAGCATAGTGGGAACTTCCAGGGTGGCCTATTGTGTAGCTGGTGAATTCATAATATCCGCTGGATAAACATCTACAGCATCTTGTCAAATGAGGCTACAGTAAGCAACTGCAGAATATCTCACTGTCATTTGTGGTTCAGGGATTGAGGTTTCTGCTTTTGCTTCTTGTCCTGCAGTGTCCACACATGGGACACTTGAGCAAGTCTTTTATGCTAATTTTTATTTTTGCTTGTGACTGGCGAAAAAGGTGTGTGTCATCAAGCGTGCAAGTTCACATGCCAGCTCTGCCACTCTTGTCTGTTTACCCTGAGGGCTCATTAATCTTTTTTGTCAGAAAAATCTTTGTGTGTGCCTGATGCCCTGAATAATTGTGTTTGGTTGTTTCAAAGGTGATCCTCCTGCCTGCTGGATATTCTTTGGTTTGGTATGATAAATGCTTGCTCTTTTTTTTTTTTTTTTTTTTTTTTTTTTTTTTTTTTTTTTCACTCCCCCTCCTTCTGCATGGTGCATTTGACTGTCAGCATTCCTTTGCCTTTATCTGTGCGCTCCTTAGGATGTCCATATAAAGTTGCTAAATGGAATTTTTATTGGCTTGGCTTAATAATCAAACAGTTTCCAGGCTGGTTCTGTCTAGTGTTGTGTGGATCCATTCTGAGAAAGAGGACACACTGTTGGTTTTTGGTTTTTTTTTTCCTTTTTCCACAGGCTTGTGTTGGGGATATTGCTTATTCAAAGGTTAGGGTTTAATTAATTTCTGGAAAGGCTACTTTGTTAGATTAAGTAAGGCCTGAGTCATATCAGCCCGGAACATCAACATCATAATTGGAAATTAGTGCATTGTATTGGTGTATTGTGCAGAAAACCACAAAATGCATAGTGCAAGTGGCCCTTGAAATGTAATGCCAAAACAAAGAAAAGCAAACAGGATATTGTGGTTGTGTAGTAAAATGACCTTTGAACAAAATGTAACTTTGAGCTTGAAATAGTGATAATATTTTGATTCAGAAATTACCTAAAATTTCTATGGCTGTCTGAATTCAATGGAAATCAGTAAGCTGATAAACTTGTACCTTTTGAGCAGGTGAAATCATTCCTGTGTTGAACTAAATTATTTTTCATCTGTAGTAAGTGCTTGATTTTAAATTCTGCTGGCCTCACGTCAAGTGGCCATGCCCATATTTAACGTGTGCTAATTATCAAAGACAATGCAAGTTTAAAAAAATAAGCAGTCTATAAATCCTCCTTCAGATAGGTGGAATTGCTTCATGAATTATGAACCAGGAACTCTCTGGACCTGGGTGGTTACTATTTTACTGGGTACTACTTTGTTTGTAAAGCGAGTTGCTCAAACTCTAGCCTAGGAGGAGATTACATGAATTTCCTTTTGCCCAGAGAATGTCTGATTAAAATAGAAATTACAGTATATCGTCACCTGCCTGGGTTTTTATTGGTGCCCCTGAAGCTTTCTATGAAGTTGGGAGACAAACTGCATCTCAGGAAATGTGCTGTGGTTTTCTGAATATTTATTACTGTCCTGTTCTCTGCCTGAGGTGGGGAAGAAGGATTGTGGTGAGTGAGGGGAGCACTGGGTCGCACAGTTGTGCCGGAGGCTGCTGCAGCATCAGCTGTGCTGGGGATTGCTTGCAAAGTGTTGCCTTCGTTTCAGGTGGTGACGGAAGTGCTTTAGGTGCCCCTGTGCATGTGCCCAGTATTACATCTGACCTGGGCTATTCAATCAAATCACTGTAGTCTCAGCACTGGTATCCTCTCCTCCTGTCTCCAACTTTACCACCACATATTGACTTGGAAAGTTGTAGTCTGACCTGTATTAATCTGTGTTTCCATCTGAGACACATGGAAAAACTCAGTATTGGGGGAACTCTGTATTCCAGCTTTCTTGTGGGCTTAGCTAGTTGTAGTCTAACTTGGGAACTGGAAATGCAGATTGTTTAGTCACACTTACAGACATGTTTCTTTACAGATTTGGACACCTGACTAAGAATGATCTGTTACTGATTTAGTTTTAGCAGAAAACTGTCAGTGTGTGCCTGCTTATGCTGGTGAGTCAGTGATGCAGGATTCATAAATGATCTGTGTATCAGAGCCAAAGATTTCTTTGCCCTCTTTGACGCCAGGGGGAGTTCAGTTTCCTTCAGGTTAGATGGCTATTATTTGCTTTATTTTACAGAGAGGTTTTGTTTTCTAGCATCCAAGTGGTCATTCTTTAGAGCCTTTTTTCTCTACAGTAATAATTGCAGGGCTGAGATTGTAATTCACCATTTCACTTGTTTTGCTGGTAGCAATGGTGGAAAATACAGAGTGACCAAGGTTTGGAAGGTATTTTCCAAGGAAAAAGTATAATCCAAGCAGTTTGGTGCTATAAAAGTACAAGTATCTGAATGCTGTCCGTGCTAATAAATTCTGGGTACCATAAACCACAAAGCAATGAATTTGCTAGAAAGCTTTAAGGAGAATAAATTAAAAACCACTATGAGAAGATAGATATATAAGGGAACTTTGAGGAATTGGGACCAAATTCTCACTGACAGTTTCACAGAGAGGGGAAAATACCCTCATGTTTTCTGAAGCTTGGCTGGGAGCAGTCTTGTTTGATAATCATGTAGCAACTCAAGTTAAACATTCATAGTTCAAGGGAAAAGCAGTTAGCATAAAATACCATTTTGATTGAGGTTTTTTGTAGCATAAACTGCATTCCAGGGCTTCCATCAGATGACCCATATATCTTTCATCAAAGCATGTTATTTCCTCTTTGGCTTTCTGTTTAATATTAACTCTGTCTACACTGCAGTTTCTTTTTCACTGGTCTACAGGATCTGTTTCTGATTCCTTCTGAGGTGAATCGCTCCTGTCAGGTGGAGATGTATGGTGCCCACTGCCTGCCAGGCTGCAATTCTGCCCCTATCCCTGCAAGGGGGTCAGAAATGGCATGCTGCAGAGTTTTTGAGTGCTTGATGCTAGTTTGAAAGGAACATGGATGATGTTTTTATGCCTGTTATTTTCTTTTGTCTCATTGTAACTGAAGATAAGCAGATCAGGCTGACCAAAGTGTGAGAGTCTCAGTGCACAAGGGTGTCCCAAAAACCTGCTCATTCCTGAGATAATTGCTGAATGGCTGACAATGCTTCTGGTTTGACCATTGCCTTCCTCCATAGCATAGCTCATACCACTACATTTTGCTGTCCTTGTTACCCCTGAGTACAGTCACAGATGTATTTTACTGTCTCTTGCTTTCAAAACCCAAATTAATCTTCTGTAATGATTAATTAGCCTCATATTTGCATGGGAATCAACTGTAGGTGGAAGAGCTGCTTGGCTGTATAAATGGGTTCAAGATTATGAACTATATCACTCTGTAGCTGGTGAAGTGTATCTCCAAGCTGAACCACTGAGCAGCCAATTTGTACAACACTGATAAACATGTACAGCAGATGTGGCACTTAGGGACATGTTTTAGTGATGGACTTGGCATTCATAGGTTAATGGCTGGACTTGATGGTCTAAAGAGTCTTTTCTATGATTCTGAGAGAAAACCCATTTTTTTAACCTGACCTTGATCTTTTTTATGCTAACATAACAATATTGATGATGTACATATCTCTAAAGTTTGCCAGGTGAACAATAGTAACATGTGTCAATGGGAACATTAGGAAGTCTTGTGAGTTTAAGTGTGGAAGACCTCAATTTCAGGACTGTGGTTAACAACATCCACTTTTGTCTAGCAGTCTTCAAAGGCAAGTCACTTTTGTAATTTTGTTTTACTTATGTGCCAAGAGATGGGTAAAGATTGGTCCATGTTGCCATGGTTATTTTGGTACTTCATATGGTTTATTCTTTGCTCTCCCAATGCCCTAAGTCACTTGCTGGATTCAAGGGTCATTTCCTGTTTGCAGAACTCCTATTAACATCAGTAGGGCTGTTGTGCAAACATTTGGGGCTTCAGTATGGCCAGTCTTGTCCTTCCTTTTTTTTTTCCTTTTCCTATCTGCCAGCCAGCTGAATAAGCACAGTTATCTCTGTGCTCTGTGGATACGGTCTGTACTCATGTGGATGGGATTCTCAAAAGGTGCTCTGCCTCTCTGACACATCTGCTATCATAAGTCTTCCATTTCTAAATCCAGATCCAAAAATGTAGCATTTTTGTCTCTGCTGGTAGAAGCTGCTTAGAGGGAGATAGATCTGCTTTGCAGTTTTCTGCAGGGCCAGTTCTGCAGAGATGCTGGTTGAGCCAGAAAAACCAAACCAATCTCCTCCTTGGTGCCTGCCTTGTCATACCCTGTGCATTTTTCAGGGAAAGGGAAGATAAAGATAGAAAGATGAACAAGAAAAGCTAGCTATAAGGTACACATATGCTCCATTAATCCTAATGATCCTATCCTGCCTTGGTACTGGTTGCAGTCTTATTTTAAAGACTCGGTGTAGTACAATGAGCTTTTGTACTGTCTTAGTAATTTCTGTGTGTAAGGTATTGAGACATCAGTCTCCTTTGTCTGCTGTCAGCCTTGAAGAGATGTTATTTCATAAAGCAGTTAGCTGAATTCTGTTGAATTGACTAAATTCCTTACGTCAGGATGGTGGTGGGGTGGTGGAGTGTGTAATCCCTTCCCGGAGCTGGTCCTTGCACATGCTGTAATACCCCATTGCTGCTTCCACACACGTCTGAAGGAATATTTACGCCCTTGGCAGCAACTTTCCAGGCCTTATAAAGCAAATTTTGTTTTTGTGGTTCACCAAAACACCTTGCAGGCCTGACAGCTTGCTGAAGATGGCAAGATTTTCCCCAGTTGCCATTCTCTGCAGAATTGTTCTGGACCTGTTGTGCCAGCACCTCTTCACACAACCATTGCTTTGGCAGAATTGCTTTAGCAGAAGGGACAGACAAAGGCAGCGCTGTTACAGCCATGTGGCATGGGGGGACAACTGCCTCAAGCACCCTGGTGACTTTCTGGAGGGTGACCAGAAAACCATAGCAGCCCCGGGAGACAGCTATAATCGATGCCCTAATGCAGAGCTTTTAGCTGCCAAAAGACAAACCTTCCCCTCAGATTTCTGCTGTGCTTTAGTGCCTATCGATTACTGGGGCAAATGCGTTATGTTAGCAAAAATAAGCTTTCCCTGATCAAACGTATGCTTTATCAGCCACATAAATGCCAGCATGACTCTCTCATTGCTACAACATATTAAACACCTTGGAAATGTTTCCTTAAACTCTAGGTCAGTCTTATGAAATCCGTCTACTTGAGAATAGGAAATTGGGAGAGTTTCAAGATTTAAACACAAAATATGTAAAGGTAAGGAGAAATATAGATTTCTTTTATTCCTGCTACTACATACAGCCTTTAATGAAGGGCCTGACCTTGCTCCCACTGAGACAATGGAAAACACTTTGCCATTGTTTTTAATGGAAGCAGGGGTGATGGAGTTGAGTGCTAGTTTCATGGGACTATGCAGCTTGGCTTTGCAGAGCTTCAGGGGAACCTTTATTCTGTTTGTGATCGTGACCCCAGAGTTTCACTACGAATGTTGGGTTCAGGGGAATCCCAAAGTTCAGTGGTGAACATGGTCAAAGCTGTGGAGAGGCAGACTTGTCTCCCTGCTGAATTGCAGCAACATGCCTGGGTTGTTATGTGACAAATGGAGGGCCCGGGTGTTTACATAGTTCTGCCAGGCAGATTCTGTATAGCTTCAGTTTACTTTGGTAATGGGCATAACAATGAACATACAGAACTTGATCATTTGGTTTGGGGGACTTTTTCCTGTTGTTTCCTCCACTGCCAAAACAGTTCAAATTCAAAAACATTGGTCTGGACCCTGGTTCTGGATCCAACCTTCAATTCTTGACTTTCTGCCTCAGGATTTCCTTTGAGAAGTGGGAACTAGTTGCAAAATTAGTATTCCAATTTAGATTTCAAATGTTGTCCAAGTTTAGGTTGTTCCCTGTTTGTCTTTTGGCCCATTTCAGGTAGTATGTGGATTGGGATTCCAATTTTGCAGGTGTTCCCACTGTGGCTTGTTTGCATCTGGAAGCTAGGGTTTGATTTGGGCATTTCTCAGGTTCACTGGCAAAAGTTGCTCACTTGATACAGAAGTCCCCAGCAAGAGTGTGGGCTTGAGAAACTGGGATGTTAGGGGTCATTAACTCATGTAAGTGTAGCACTGTGAATATACAAAAGAACATATTAGTTAGGAGTACTTAGGACTTGTCTGCCCTGGGGATTGCCCTTATTCCAGCCTTTTTTTCTCCAGTTTTTGGCATGGCTGCACCATTGCAGACCAGCCTGCTGTTACAGACGCTTTCCTACTCTACCTACTCTTGTTTAACTACTCTGGGGCAAATCCAATGACTGGCTCTTAATGGCTGGAATAAAGTTTAATTCCCACTGGCAGGGTGTCTGGACATGTCAGCTCCACTGGGGCAGGGACAGGTGAGCTGGCTTCTACATTTGCAAATCAGAATGGGATAATACTGGGGTTGGGACATGGTACAGTTGCATTAAATATTATCCCCCTATGAGCTTTTTTGTGGAGGGGGAAGTGTGTTTCTCTCAGAGGGTCCCTTAGGAATTTGATACACATGGTGATGGGTCTCTTAGGTAGACCCTTCAACTCTCCTCATCAATGAGGGTGAGAAGCATAACAGATCAGCTTTTGCTTCTACTCTGGAAAACCAAAGTCACCTTGAGACATCCAGTCATCTGGATCCCATTGTTCATACTGCTGTCTTTTTTTAAACAGAGTATAATTCGTGTAGTTTTCCATGACCGCCGCCTGCAGTACACAGAGCATCAGCAGCTCGAGGGCTGGAGGTGGAGTCGGCCTGGGGACCGCATCCTTGATATAGGTGAGACTATTTCATTGTGGCACCTCTGCAGTGTTGGGGAGATCAGTGGTGCATGGAGTGTTTGCATGTGTGTTTAGGTTTTTTAGGAATCCTGTATGTCTTTGGGAGGGAAGGAGATCTAGCACTATAGGTCCCAGGTAGAGATGTCTTTGATGGCTTCGCTTTCACATGCATGTTCTGATTGTATGGAAATGCTTTCTCTTCTTCAATTTAATATTTTTAAAATTTTAGGGGTTTTCTTCTACAGATATCCCGCTGTCAGTTGGTATCTTGGATCCCAGGGCTAGCCCAACCCAGTTGAACACTGTTGAATTTCTCTGGGATCCGTCAAAGAGGGCTTCAGCATTCATTCAGGTAAGAGATAAGTCATATTTCTGTTGTAGATACAGTGGTTAGATACCTCTTAAAGACCTGGGGAGACAAAATAGCCAGTACATGAACAAGAGAGAAGGATGGTAATGATAATTACTAAGTCATGATAATCATGTGTCATTAATTTGTAGGATACTCACTAAATCAATTTGCTGGCTACCTGTTAATGTTGGAGTACTACCTGCCACTGCCAGGATTTTCTTTAAAAAAGTACTCAGACACGGGTGTTGCTTTCTAAGCATAGGTTTTGTTTTGGGGAAAATGTTTATAACCTGTTACTTTTCCTTGCTTTGCTCTTTCATGACTATTTCTCATTCTGAGCATCAGCGATCTGTTTTTAATATGAATGAAGGATTTACTTAAATCAAAGGATGCTTTTCCTGATGCCCTGTTTCTTTCTGAACTGCTTGTTCTCCTGATTATTTTGTTGAACAGAAATGAAAACATATGAACTCTTCTGCGTCTTTTAGTTTTTTGAGAGGAGCCAAAACCTCTTGTTCAGGCAGTATCTGAAATTTAGATGAGCACAGATTCCAACTGTCTCCAGAGATGAGCACAGTTTCTGTTTTGCCAGGTACATTGCATCAGCACAGAATTTACTCCACGGAAACATGGAGGAGAGAAAGGGGTCCCCTTCCGAGTGCAAATTGACACCTTTAAGCAGAATGAAAATGGTGAATACACAGAACACTTGCATTCTGCAAGCTGCCAGATCAAAGTGTTCAAGGTATGAGGTGGTTTTGGCTTTGTCATCAACTAGATTAAGGCACAGGAACATGCAAAGATTGAAGATGGTATAGGAGCGATGCAAATATTGGAGTAAAAGAACGGACTTTTAACTGGGAATGCTTAAGATCTCAAACAGACTCCAGTGCACATGATGGTATAAACACTGAACTACACAGCAGTTCCAGTTAAAGTGTTGCACTAAGACTTGTGCCAGTCCATTGTACTTCAAACACTGCAAAAATACTGAGATATTTAGGGTATCCAGTGTGTTTTGATGCTCCTAGGACATCAAAGACATCAGGGCATCTTCAGTTTCTTTGATTGAACCCTCCATGAACAATAAGATTTCATTTAGGAGATCTTAAATACTTTGTTGTTGTTGTTGGAGCAGAGTTTGTCTCTGTGATACCTGGAGGAGAAAATGACTGGGAGAAAGAGCATCTTAGAAGCTCCTAATCCGGGCATGGCAGACCTATAGCTGCTTAATGACAAACTCTCCATAGGCCTGTTTTCTCAAGGGATCTGCTGCTCTAGTTTTGTTCTGTCAGTAATATCTTTCTTGTTTCTGGAAAGATAGTACAAATGCCAGTTGAGGTGCATAACTTACAGACTGAAATAGTTGGAATCACATCTCAGGACTGTGGTCAGCCTGTTTCACAATTGCAGTAGGCTTAGTGGTGAATGTACAGAAACAGTAGGGATGCTTGATTAATTCTTTTGTCTAGAAAATGCAGATCTGATCTTGTTTCATATGTAGAATTCCCATAAAACTTAAGGAGGCTTTTGTGAACAGATTAGATAAATCTGTTGGCCTCTGTCTCCAAACTTGTAATGCTTGGCATAAGGGAGAGCCTGTGCTTGTACTTATAGCCTAAAGGAGCAGACAGAAAGCAGAAGACTGACAGGGAAAAAATGGAAAAGAAGACCACCCAAGAGAAGGAGAAGTATCAGCCTTCCTACGAGACAACTATTCTCACAGAGGTAAAGTGTTATAGACACATCATGCTACATCATGTTGGGAGATAAATTTAAAAGAAAACAGCTTCTGAGCCCTGGAGATTGCCTTGCGGAGACATGTGTGCTCAGATCTGAGTGAAACTGAGAGTGGAGTGAAATTATAAAATGACTCACTGCTGAAATTTATGAAAGATGCCAAAGTTTCTTATGTCTTGGGGTGTGAACTAACCCTTAGCAACCTGGCTTTAAAAAAAGAAACCAAAAACCAACAACTTTCTCAATTTTCACCACTATGCTCCTGGGCACTTGTCATGGCCCTCAGGTGCCAGTTGTATAAAAATATGGTTGTCTGTATTTTTTTTCAGAACTGCTTGGCAAAAGCTCATGTTGGAGATGGGACACTTGAGCAGATGAATAGGCTGTCTGATTAAATTATTAATCTGTTTTTCTGTGAATGTGTCTATGAAGCTGTTGTTACATGCAAGATTCTGGGTTGTACTCTAGCAATATCTTGTGTCTTATATCCTGATGCATCTGCATTCTTTTTTTTCTTTTTGGAGCAGCTTGCTGAACTTCCAAAAATGATATTAATTATTCTTAATTTAAATCAACTTCCTATTTGTGAGATCCAATCTCTCCCACTCCATTTTCCTCATGTTGCCAGGAGCAACCAGCATGTTTTCTGATTGACAGACCTAATTCTACTGAGTTGGCAGATCTCAGACTCTCCCTGTGGGCTCTAATGCACTTTGACATATTGCGTGGGGAAATGTGGGTTGCCAAAGAGTTAAATATTTGCCAGTGCTTGTGGAGATCATAAAATATTTGCTAGTGTTTGTGGAGATGATAAAGCTCCAAAGCTACACTTGCTGTCTTTTTATCATTGCAAACAAGGCCACTACAGAGTATTTTCTTCAGCTCTTGGTGGTGGGGGGTTCAACAGGGCTAGATTTCTCCTGCTGATTACTGTGGCTTAAATTCAGAACAGAGTCACCAATTCTATCTGGGTTACTCTGGTTTTACACTACTGTCATGGAATGTGGTGTCTGACCTATATTTTGTGAAGGCTTTTAGTATCTTTGTGTCTGCCTATCTTAAATTTTCTCCATTTAGTACCCGTTCATGACTGGAGCTGTTTGACTAATAGCCAGAGGTTTCAGCAGGCTGATTCAAATTCTGCTCTTTTGCTGGTATAAACCTGAAGCAATGCCACAGGAGCATTTTTGTCTCTTGCCTGGATTTAATTAGAGATTTATAATTGAGACCAGGGGTATTTCTGTATCATTGCTGCCTTCAGTCTGAGTTGACTTACTGGCGTTGCTCTGACTTACAGCTGTGCACACTTTGGCCCAGTGTTATTTGGGGACAGGCTTTGTGAAATGGGAGAAAGAAATGTGGAATGCGCAACTGGAATCAATCTTGGCCCCCTGACAGCCCACTTGGAGAGCAGTGTAGAAAATCCATGGCCTGTCTCCTCCTCCCAGCAGGAGTGATGAGCTGAAGTTAGTGGTGTGGCAATAACATGAATGTGGTATTAGAGGAGAATCAAATCCTTTATTTCCATCCTTATGAAAGTTTCCCCGCTGCCTTTCTTCCAACAGTGCTCTCCCTGGCCAGATGTGCCTTATCAAATGAACAATGCTCCATCTCCAAGCTACAACAGTTCTCCCAACAGCTTCAACCTCGGAGATGGGTATGTAACAAATACATGCTTTATCTTTCCTGTTGATATGGTAGCCTTTGTGTGTCCATGCATTTCATACCCTGCAAGATGATGTTAAGGACCTCCCCCCTTTCTAGCAAGGAGAAAGTATTTTCCAAAAGCTTTTAAGACCTTCCATCCAGGAATTCCCTGTAATGCAGAGTACTGTTTGTATGTGCCTTGTTTATGTGGTGGCTGGAAGGGGAGCATCAGAGGCCCTCCAGGGCAACTCCTGGCAAGAACACAGCATGCCCTGTACCACCAATCCCCAGTACCTTCTCACAAGTGTGTTAGAGGCTTTCAGCACCTCTTCAGAGTTGGTGTTTCTTCCTTACTTTCTGTCTTGAGGTAGCTTGGGGTGCTCAATTCCTAGGTGAATGACATGTAAAGAAATCCTGTTTGGGGCAAAACAGCCTGGGTTTTGAGATGCTATTTCAGAACAAAGGACTAATGAAGACTAATGTTTAATTCATTAAATAGCCATCATACCAAGACAGCTCTAGTGATTCTGAAATGCTGAAGATGGTAACTGGTGTCAGAAAGGTACAGCAGTGTCCCTCAGTACTTATCAGTCCTCCCTTCTGCATACTTCCCCTTAGGAATTAGATATAGGTCTTTTTCTTTTGGTAGGACTCTGCCATCTTATTCCCTTCCCACACAACTTAATTAGCATGTTGTATTAATCCATGTTGTATCACTAATTTTCAATGAATCCCCTCAAACTATGAAAAAAAACAAACACTGAAATTACAAAATTTTGTGTTAGTAGAGAAATCTGAGTATTTTTTTCCTTTGGTAAAATCCCTGATATGTTTAGGAGTCCCGTCTGTGTTTAGGAGAATTTAGTAGAAATGTGGTTTTGCATGATTTATGGCACTTGACTATGTTAAAGATAACACCAGGGTTGAATAATAAGGTCCTTTATTCAATTTTTGTAAAGAATTATTATTAGACAATGGATTTAGTTAGGATATTTCTGGCTCATAGAAATTTCAAGTTCAGCGACCCTGTAGGTTACAGTTTTCTTGCTTAGATTATGTCACATTAGTGAGTCAACCATATGGAAAAGCTTGATTGAGGTCAGTAAGCCTGAGTTTTTTGTCTCAGTTTTGAGGAGGACCTCAACTGACCAACAAAAGACTCAGGTAGAGAGGTGGTTTTTTTTTTTTATTCTTGTTCCAAATTTTGAACACCTTTTTAAAGATCTGATAGACAAGTTGGATGTAACTTGTGGAAGTTGAGTCAAATAGAGGAGGGGGAAGAGGATGGACACTGCAATGTAAAATTTAAAATAATGTGTTTTTTTTCTCTTCCAACTTTATATAATTTCTTTTAGCAACAGTTCTCCAACCCACCAAATGGAGCTCCTGCCTCCCAGCAATGATGTAAGTACTTGAGATCATGTTAATGTGGTGCTTTTCTCTTTTAGGACACTGGTGAACAGTTCATTTCAAGACCTTCTTATTCTTTTTGCAATGTAGCATCTCCTTCCTTCTGCTTCTATTCAAGATGCCCAGCAGTGGCTTCATCGTAATAGGTTCTCTCCATTCTGTAGACTCTTCTCAAGTTTTTCGGGTGAGTTTAAACAGTCCCAAATATTCTGGTTGTTTTCTCTTCTGTAAGTGCAGCTCATGTAGCATCTGCTGCTGGCCACTTTTGATGGGATCCTTGGTCTGATCCAGTGTGGTTGTTTTTTGGTTCTTAGATTAGTTACCATTTGTCAAAACAGTTTGTAGACCTACAGAGTAAGTAAAACTGGAATGAAATAAGTTAAGATGGAAGGGACTTCCTAAGTTCATGAAGTGCAACTTCGAAGCAAGTCCAGGGCCTTGTGCAGTTGCCTTTGAAATCTCAAAGTCTGGAAATTCCACTGTCTCTCTAAACAACCTCTTCAAGTACTTAACTATTTTGACAGTGAAAATGTTTTTTCTTGCATCTAATCAGCATTTCATCTTCTATCTGCTGCCTCCCATCCTGTCCCTGTGCATGCTTAAGAAGCATCTGGCACCTTCACTGTACCCTCCCATTTAAGTAGTTGTGCACACCAGTAAGATGGTGGAAGGGGCAGTTGTTAGAGGTGCTGAAACCATGAGGAGACGCTCTCTGATTTGCAACATGATTAAATAACTTGGTGAATGTGACAGTTACAGAAGACCAGGTCATTTTAATGGCCAGTGTGAAATATCTAGCTTGTTTATGAGTTGGCTAGAGAATTTTCCAGTGCAGCACAGTTCTTTTGGCAGCTTACAGCTTTGTTTCACAGTGATTGATTTAAAGGGCACACCTCTCTGAATTTGCAACTTCTCTGTATAAATCTATCTGGTTTAGCTTTGTGGATTCTCTACACCCTCTACCCCTGCCCTTTTCTGCTGCCCATATATACTATTTGGAAGCTAAGATTTGCTTAACTTCTGAAGGAAAATCAATTTGAAATATGTAGGTGCCGACTTACTGAAGATGTCCAAAGAAGATTTTGTTCAAATCTGTGGGCCTGCTGATGGAATTCGGCTTTTTAATGCAATTAAAGGAAGGTTTGTACTATTTCCTTCCTATTTTATGATCCCTTGATAATTTCAGTTTTAACTGGAAGTTAATCCTGGAGCTGTAGCATTTAGACTACCTTTTAATACTTCGGAGAGGTTTTCTCAGGGACTGGAGATCCCAATGATATTCAAGTCCAGGCACAGCTCAGAAATGTTGCCAAAACAAAGCAGCATAATGAGAATCTCTAGTGGTTTATTTGCTACCAGCTGATAGCTTGCATCCATTTCACGAGATACACAACCTACAAAACCCTGTGATGTTCATAAATTCTACAAGTGACCAGGATTTAAATCAGTAGAGGCCAGTATGATGAACTGCTTAGCAAGTGCTGTAAACTGTTTATTCTTACCTGATCTTGAAAAGATTAAGGTTCTCTGCATCACCTCCCAGGGGTCTCTTGCTAGACATCCTAAGCTGTTTAGTCACCAACATCAAGGCTATCCCGTAGTTTGTTACTTTTGCATGGCCTGAATGATTCCATCTCTTACTGTGTGATAGCTGACTTGGAACTATTTCAGATCTACTAAATACTGTTTTTGATTAATCCATAGAAATGTGAGGCCCAAGATGACAATTTATGTCTGTCAAGAACCAGAGCAAAACAGGTCCCATCTCCACCAAAAACGAGAAAATGGAGATGGCAGTCTTTGTGGTAAGTTCTTATTTATGGAGTTTGCTAAACACTTACCTGGTGAGAATGCTGCTTTCTGCCTGAGCTCCTGAGTGGGACAGCGTGGTGTCCTTAGTGTTTGAAGGGATCCTGTTTATCCCAGTTTTGCCACTTTGGTTATGGTTTCATGGCTACAGATTCCAAATGGCAATGTCTGCCTGGGGGACAGACCCAGCTTACAAATTATCTGCAGAATGCCACAGCAAAATCTCTACTCAGTTCTTAGGAGGGATAACAGCATTACAAAACCACCCTTCCATCCACAATTTTCTATAGATTGTCTTGTTTGAAAAAATTCAGGGAAATGGAAGTTTGGTAGGTCTTAAAGTGAGGTTATAATTCTTGAAAATTCAAAGCTTTTGGAAATTTGTCATCCCTCATTTCACAATGTACAAGCAAATGAGAACAAAGATTATCCTTAAATCTTGCATTTAGTAATAAACAGGCACAGCTTTCCTACCTGGTAGCTATAATTTGGATTAGATTTCTAATTTTGTTAATATTTCTAATATTGTTAATACTGTCATCCATAGTGTTACCTTATACATTGTATGTTTTAGTTTGTGCCTATGGGATCAGTGAATGATATCTAATAAAATACTGCTTTTGTGTGACGTAGCATGTGTTTTACTATTTGATTGAATTCTTTTTTAAAACTTCAAAAACCAGTAAAAGATTACCCAAAAATACAAGCAGCTTTGTGAGAAGGCTGTTTTAGTGCCTCATAATGCAAGTTGTAATTAGTCCCCATGTTTTCCTCTGGGTAAAATTTGTGTGTGTTTTAATTGCCTGCTGCATACAAATAATGAGTATTTCTCTGCAAATCATCAAGCCAGATATTTGGGGGATGCTTTAAAATACTAATCTTGTTTATTCCATTTGAACCTTCATCTTAAACCCATTTGGTTGTTGATGCTGAGTGTCTTGGTGCAATCTGTATTTGCTGTTCTGTAGCTGCTTTCCACTTGTTGCAGTGTATCATGCAATCTTCTTAGAAGAGCTGACCACGCTGGAATTACTGGAGAAGATTGCAAACTTGTACAGCATTTCTCCACAGCAGATCAATCGGATCTACCGGCAGGGACCCACGGGGATCCACGTGTTAGTGAGCAATGAGGTAAGGGGGATAAAGGGGGCTGCATCTTTGTCAGAGATGGAACAGTTTTCTGGCTTCTTGAAGTTACAATGAGCTTCCAAATTACGGAATCCATCTTCAAGGGAGAATTGTAAAGCCATTAACCCCAACAAGTTAAAGTAGCAAATCAGCTTGCCCAGCACTGATTTTGGTGTGGTTTCAAGACCTTTTCTTTGTAAAAGATGTTGGAGTTCTTGTTTGCTTTTTTAGAGCAAAACAAAACAAAATTGGTCATTTATTGTGCTCTACCTGAAAAGAGGTTGTGGCAATGTAGGACTCTGTCTCTTCTCCTAAGTAACAAGTGTCAGGATGAGAAGAAATGGCCTCAAGTTGTACCAAGGAAAGTTTAGAATAGATATTAGGAAAAAAAATGTTTATTGAAAGGGTTGCCAAGCATTGGAACAGGCTGCTCAGGGAAGTGGTTGAGTTACCGTCCCTGGGGGTGTTTAAAAGTCGTGTAGCTGTGGCACCTGGGGACGTGGTTTAGTGTTGGGCTTTGGGCTTGCTGGTGCCAGGTGAATGTTTGTGCATGATGATCTTAGAGGTTTTTTTCCAACCTAAATGATTCTATGAATTTCTTTTCATTTTGGCTACTTACACACATTTTGAAGTGAGGACCTAAAGTAAGAACTTTTAAAATTAAATAGGTAAGTTGCCCAAGGAAGGTAAGTTTTAAAATCTGTAGGGCAATTAGTTTTACATCTTGGCCCATGTTTCCAGGCACTGGGTCTGTCACTATATACACTGTAAGCACACTATAATTTATGGACCTCTGCTAGTGTTTGTGTCCCATTATATGATGCCTTAATTTAGTCCATTCCATTAGCTTACAGGTTAATAGTGAGTTGCCCTTCTTCCTTTTTCCTCTACTAAATTACTTACTCATTCATGCACCAGAATCACTTAAGGAGCTTCATTTATAAGAAGCATTGTTAAAACAAATGAAGCAGAGCATAGGTCTCAACTGGAGCCTAAATTGAAGGCTGTAATGCTTATTCCTGAAGTCTACTTGCTATTCCAGCCTGATTAAATCTGAAACTTTGATGCTTTATGGATGCAAAGTGCTTGGAGGCAGCTCTTGGTAAGGGAATTGCATGAACCAGTCTGGGTATAAGGCTCTAAGTATTTGTTTAAGTCAATTATTAACAAGTTATATTGCTTTTTTAATGTTTTTTTTTTCTTGTTCTAGTACTATAGTGGCAAGAGTGTGGTATTTTGTGAATGTACTTCATGCATCATTAGGCAAAGAGACACAAACTGGCCAGAAAAGTTTGATTTGAAGGAGTAGTGGCTGGATGTTAAATCCAGAAGAGTATAGGGAGATCAGTCCAAGTTGAAAAGGGTATTTTGATGTGAGAACTCGCAGTTGAAAAATGCACTACTTGAATGATACTCAGTAGCTAGGAGAAGGCTTTTTCACAAAGCTGGATTTCATGAACTGGTCAGAGAGGTTCTAGTCACACCTCCCTTCTCTGAATTTGTGTCCAGCATTTGCTTCAACTGTAGGAGACACCTCCTGAAGGTAATTCACCTCCTCTGTCCCACATAGCTACTCTTAAGATGGGAGGAAGCATTGACTAAGGATGAATCTTAAATGGGCTTTTCATATTGGAACTGAAATAGTCTTTATCTCTTTAAATAAAGGTGTCACTAGAATATGCACCTCTTCTGATAATCTAGTTGCCTCTCATGAATAGCTCAAATAGCTTTAGGTTCTAGTCTTCCTTCCCATGATTTGCTTTGCCTCTCATAACAGTTTCACTACAATTCTTGTTCCTTGAGAAAATACAAACAGGTAAATTAATGCTGCAAGCACAGCATCTGTACTATTGTCTTATCAAAATTGCCAGATGGATGCTGCTGAGGTGGCTTGTCAGTAGCAATTCCTTTATTCAGCAGAGAGTCCATTTCTTGGTGTTTACCATTTCCAGGTATTCTTTAAATGCTAATGTAAGTTCAGCTGAGCTCCCTCATTTAGCTGAATATGTAATTACCACTGTTGGATTTTTAGGAAAAGGACTACCTTAATCCTGTCTAAACTAGTACAGCTTCACTGAAAGCAACAAAGACCATGATCTTTAATAGAATAATTGGAGTGGTATGGGAACCTTCAGGATCAAGAGCTGCAAAGAGGATGGCAAAATGCTGAATAAGCTAGATCAGTTTCAAGCAAGCACATTCAGTGTGAGCTTCCCTTAAACACACTAGCAACTGCAAGGACCTTAATTGATCAGTCATGCATGTTAATAATCTCGTGGGCAGGGTTACTCAGGACTGTGCAGGACTAGACACCAAATGCAGTTTAATACCTCTCCTCTAAGTCTATACTGGCCCTGAAAGAAATGTGAATTTAATTACTAAAAGTGTGTTGGTTTTTTTTTCTTCTGCCCTTCAGATGGTACAAAACTTCCAAGACGAATCCTGTTTTGTTATCAGTACATTGAAAGGTGTGTATTGCTGCTGCTGTTACCTGTTACTCTAAAGATAATTCCTCCTTTCAATTGCACTAAACGTTATCACAAACTCAGTGCTGTTATCCTGAAAAGATAAGTAATCTAATCTAGTGTAAGTCAAGCTGTTGACTACACAGTGCTTTACTCCCAGTTACACTGTTACAAAAATTCCATAAATCCATTGACACCACTGACCTAAATGAGCAGGAAGCCTTCGAGTAAAATGATAAAATATGATAGTATGTAGGGTTTTTAATGTAAATTATTTGACTTAGATGTCCAACATTGGTTTTCATTAGTGGGTTGTGAAACAAGTGTATGAACTATTGCAAAATACCTAGAAAGAAAATTTGAAATTCTGTATCTCTAGTGTTTCTTAAAAGCAATGAAAATATGCTTTGTGTTTCTTTTTTACAGCTGAAAGCAATGATGGCTACCACATCATTTTAAAATGACCATGCTGCACAGAGGGACTTTAACGGCCTAAAACTTAGTGCCTCACTGAGATTGCTACAAGCTAGACTGGAAACATGAAGAACCTTCTGGATAAATGCTCCTGTGAACTAAGAATTACCAAACAGCTTAAGAAAAAACTTGCTTTTACAGATAGAAATTTTTGGTGGTGTGTGATTTCGGTGGGTTTGGTTTTTTTTGTTTGTTTGGTTTGATTTTTGTTTTGGTTCTTTTGGTTTTTTTAAGCTGGAGCTGAGAACATCCTCAAAGCTTGTACATGCTTTTTGCTCCCTCCCTTCCTCTTCAGTCTTAAAAACTGTAGAGGTTTCTGCTCATTACTTAGAAACATCTGCCTTGTACTAAAGGGAAATGAAAGATAAACAAATCCCAATTCTCTTCACCCCTCATGTTCAGATGAATTGATTTACTTACAGTTCTGAGTGCTCTCTTGCTTTCAACACACACCCTGATGCTGATGGATGTGGACTCCCCAGGGCTCCTCTTGTACTCTTTGAGGTGGAGGGCTTGGGGCTACCTGCCAGAACAGATTGGGCAATGCAGGGGATGGGTTTGGTGCCCAGCCTTCACCCGAAGTATCAGCTCTGGAAGCCCACACTTAGTTGTTCTCCACCTGCAGATGTACTCAAAGTCCAGAGACGCTGGTCCCTCCTGACAGACCTTCTGTAGTACCAATTCAGCAGAACAGTTCTGGGGGGTTCAAGAGAGGACAGACAACTTGAGGCAAGTGGTTCAGTACCATATTATTATCTTTAGCTTCAGAGTAGTCTCCTTGAATGGAGCGTATGAAGGTTTTCTGAGGAACTGTTTTGAGCATTGGAAGCTATAGTGCTCATGACAAATTCATACTATGGATTTATTCTACTCTACAAATTAGTGATTAACTGCTATCTTTACTGTAACTGGGAATTAGAAGTTATAATCTTAATGGATTTTCATCCTGTTACTGAAGTAAAACTGTTTTGATCAAGACCAGGTAACAGATCATCTTAGTTGCTGCTTCTTACATTCTTGCTCTTTCACTTTTGACTCCTGTTTCCCATATCTTTAATTATGATCAGCTCCACCCTCCCTTGGTCTTTTGGGACTCCATCCAGGCTCCATTAAGCTAAAAAGGTGGCTTCCACTGAAGTCAAAGGCAAACTGGATCACACCTTTCTTGCATGGATTGAGCCATTTCACTTTTGACAGCTAAGTAATACGGCTGTTTCTCCAAACTGAGTGTCCATATACCATCAAAATCTGATTCTTGAATGTTTTCATTTCATCCTGAACTAACATGGAAAGCTGAAATACCAAACATTTTCCTGGAATGGAAATTTTTTCAAAAAATGAGAAATTGTCAGCTGGAAAACACTGAATAAAATGTTCCAGCCTTTTGAAATGGAAACATTTAATTAAATCCATTTGGCCCTTAAAGCAGCATCAGTTTGAGCTACTGTTGCAGCCCTCAGAAATTGTCATTCAAGTGCCTTGCGCGCTGTGTCTCCCTTGGGGCTGAGCTCTTTGGCTGAATTACAGATCCCATGATGCTCCTACCCTGGGTTAGTCAAACAGGGAATGCGTCATGAGGGCTGGAGAGGTGCCCAGGGAAAGAGGGGGCCATGGAGCCCTTGAATTACAGCTCCCAGCTGACACTGCAGGAATTCGGACAGTCAGGGACTGATATTTCTCTGACAAAAGTTATGTGTTTCAAGTTTTCCCAACAGAAATAAACAGCAAAATATTGAGAAAAGCAACCTTTTTTTCATTAAAGCATCAAGTTTTGTGCAAAAAACCCCACCCATCCCCACTGATTTTTTTTTTTTTTTTTTTTTAATACTGAAAATAATACTAGAATAGAAAACTTGTGTTACAATGGGAAAACCTTCAGCCAACTCAGCTAATTGAGCAGCAATGCCTACTTAGGCACGATCTTGCTCAATTGACTGCCCTGGATGCTCCATGAATTGTAGGCATGCAAAAATGATGTCTAGGCTTTGGGATATGGAGGTTCCCCCTTTTGAAATGAAGGAATTGAGGCTTCTTGGTTGAGAACCAAGCTGTGTAGGTGAAGAGGAGCTCCTGGCCATGGAATCCAGGTTGTGGCCACACACAGCTGCCTTCCAAAGAGTGAATGAATTCCAGATGCCTTTGTGAGCAGGTGGGACCAGTGTGCCCCTGTTTACCAGGAGATGCTTGATTAATTTTCTAGAAGGTGCTTTTGAAGATGGATGTTGGCTGTGGTTTTTCATCCTGCTCTGTAATACTGACCCAGTACATGGTATGGCTGTCACTGGCATGCAGCTCAGGTGAATCTGACATCGTGGGAAGGGTTCTAAATAGACCTTGAAGTTGCCAGGAGCATAGCCTGTCTCATATCATATCCACTTGGATGTGATAGCCTTGTAACTGAGGGGACACAGCAATACTGATACACAGTAGAGTGAAGAAAGGATAGAGGTGGCTTTGCTGCCAGAGTTAGGGACTGAGAATTGTTTGCTTGTTATAAAATGTCTAACTTCTTGATTCTTCTAAAACCCAACTCTTGCCCGTAAGGAATTATATGCCAAAGTCCTCATAGTGTTTCAATAGCACTTGCTTGATGAATTTTGAACAAAAGTCTCTTAGGGCCTTGCTGTATTTAGATTTTTTAAAATAAATAAAATCATTTGAGGATGAATTTGACAATAGATCTTGCTCCAATGCTCTAAAAATATATACCAGAGTAAACAATCCCATAGACTATATATGTTTTCCTATGTGTTGGCTCTGTGTGAGCCTGTTGTAACGCTGTATGGCTTAGGGTTGTGTATGTAATGCCTACCCTTATTTGACAGAGTATTTCTTGTCCTTGTTTAACCTCTGTAGCTCCAACAGAAATTTGGAGGTTTGTGGTTAAGTAACATACACATCCATGAAGACACAGCATGGCTGGTTTGGTGTCCAGGAGATTGTTGAGTTACTTCAGCTTAGAATCACAGACTGTCTTGAGTTGAAAGGAGCCCTGAAGGGTCACAGAGTCCAATGGCCCTGGTCCTTACAGGAGTACCTGATATTGATCCCTGTGACTGTGAGTGTTATCCAGAGCAGCCAGGTGCTCCTTGAACTCTGGCAGGCTTGGTGCCATGACCAGGGGTAAGGGAAGTCCCTGAGCAGCCTGTCCCAGTGGCCAACCACCCTCCCAGTGAAGAACCTTTCTCCAGTGTCCAGTCTGAACTTGCCCTGATTCAGCTTCACTCCATTCCCTTGCTTCTGCTGCTGGTCACCAGAGAGGGGAGATCAGCACCTCCCCTCCACTGCTTGCCTTGAGGAAGGTGCAGAGAGATAGACACTTGTCTCACCTGTGTGTCAGGTAATCCTTGACTGTCCTTGGATCTGCCATCCCTGGAAGGACTTGTTTGACCCGTTTGTGGAAGTGAGAGCCTCCAGAAGGAAGCTTTTGTTTCCTCAAGAGTGGAGGAAGCATAAATGTTTAGTCTGGGATAGATACCTAAATTCTAGATAGACTAAAGGCAAGGGAGGTGAGTAGCTCCCACTCATCTAAATAGCATTTACTTTTTTATTAAGTGCCTGTTACACTTATTTTTACTCTTTTTAATTGTTGTTGCTTCTATTTCTTTCTTAAAAAGTAAGAAAACCTACTCAAAGTGATTTAACTGGAACTTTTTTTCAGCTATATGTGAAATTTGTGCAGCAGAACTTTTTAAGGACTGGGGCTTAGGATAACACCGTTTCCCAAGCTATCCAGCTCTTCAGTTGTGTGTATGATGACAGCCACTAAGAGTAAAGGTGGGCTTGCTGGGGATGAAAAGGCAGAATCATTATGTGATTAATACCAATATGACTACCCAGTACTGCGAAGTATAAACTTGCATTCTTGTCAGATCTGTACTGTCTGTTTGAAATTTCGTAAATTCTGGCATTTTCTCAATCATTGAGTAAAATGATAGGGATCAATTAATATGACTCTGGTGATGTCTGGAAAACTCACAGTAATGCCCACGATACACAACTGCAGGGCAGGGAAAGGGCAAATGACCTGTTGATAAAATCTTGGCATCTGATTGAGGTGGTAGGACAGGTGCTATTAAAGTTAAATTAGTGTTCTTTCTGCTGGCCCTGAATGGTTAATTGGCTAAAGTAGAAATAATCATTCAATATGGAAAATACTGGAGTTCTCATTGTCTTAGAGTGAAATTTAATTGGCTGAAGTTTCAAGACTCAGAGGTGGTGAAAGGATTCTTGCATTTAAGAAGCCCTGAATGGCACTCTCCTTATAATGTAACATATACATATATATGCATATATATATACACATATATATCCACATACATACTGTACTGTATCAACACATATTTGTGCTGAGTACATGTGTTCTTTGGCTTTAACTGGTACTCTGCTTTGTTTAGTTGCAGTTCAATGTAAAAGACTCTGGTTGATCAAGCTTCAAAATCTAGCCATTCCTTGGGTAGAAATGTAAAAGTCCATAGTAGCAACTAGGTGATTTGGACATGGTACACTTGGAGTGATGTAAGTTTGACTTTCTGCGATACAAATCCCAGGCCTTGGTGAAGATGAGCATATTCTTTCACTGACACTGCAGTTCTACATTGCAGCTTCTGAAAATTAGTTAGAGTAACAGAGAAATAGATTGCCCAGTGCTTGGTGAACTAGTAAGGCTACTCCATAAGCAGAACAACCATACGATGACTTTTCCTAGCTCAATGTTGTATTGCTTAAGCATTGGCTGTAATTCTAACAATCATCTGGTGGATGACTGAAACAGGTTTTTTTTGTCTCTTATCTGTTGGGATTTTTTTTTTTACTTCTCAAAGAAATGCTTATATTCAGACTGTAGCTTCTCTTTCTCCTCCAGGTATGAAATGGTTTAACTTTATGCTAGTAATAGAAATATTTTCATTAGATTATAATCTGTTTGACAGCACAGGGTACTCAGAGTGGGGAGTGTTTGGCTTTGATCATCACTACTGTGGGTGAATATGAGAAGGCAGACTGGAGGTGTATCTAACATCCTTGGCTCTCTCTAACAAATGGGTTAAGCTAGTGCCTAATTTTTTTGTGCATTTTTGATTTGTACCTTTTATTTCCCCCATTTTTTCCCCCATTCCCTCAAAATTCTGCTCCCTGGTGGAGGATGCATTGGTGACCAGATGGTGTGCCCAACTTTCTAAAGTAGCCTGCTGTCCCGGTTTGCTTGGGGTGAGTGTTTATCTTTCAAAGGGGAGTTACCTCTCTCCACTGACAATGCAGCTGTTAGAGGCAGGCAGTGCTGGCCATAAAGTTGGCATGATGGGCAAGGGCCAGTGGAGGTGGGTTGATGGGAGGCTGAGGCGTACCAGTTGTGAGTAAATACTGCCACACTCTTCGTCTTTTCGTTTGTTGGTTTTTGGGTTTTTTTGTACATGAATAAATAAAAAAAAAAGCATATTTTGCACTGGCTCTTGTACTGTTGTGCAGAAGAAATCTGTATTTAGAATCTGTGCTCCAGTCAAAATGCAAATAAATCTGTTTGTAAGAAGCACGGGTTTGGTCTCTGGTTTATTTGGTGCGGTTGGGCACAGGAGAGCCTCGGCATCGGCTGCTGCTCAGTGTGCAGCTGCGAGAGGCTGGGCACCATCTCGGGGTGTGGGGGACCAGAGTTTGCAAACTGCTGGGCAAAGAACATCGACGCAGCCAAATGTCCTGTAGCGTTTTCTTCGAGTTGGGACTGACTTCATTTCCCCACAGCACAATGCAGTGACCAGCTCGTGTTTAATCCAGGTCAAGGCACGAGGAGAAGCGCCTCGTTCCTGCAGGGGCTGTGACAATGGGCATGTGCTTTACAGAAGGCACCAGCTGTGTCAGATGGCAGCTGGCTTTGGTTTTGCAGTGCTCAAAAGGCACCGCCATTTCAGAGCCTGATCCTTGCTGACATCAGAGATGAGCAGAGTCCCGCCTCACAGCAATGCTCTGTCCCATTGAGCAGCTGTGAGACACATGCTGGCAGTGAGGTTTGGATTGTGGAGCATTCACAGTGGTTTGGCTGGAAGAACTCCAGTATCCTCTAAGGTTTAAACCATAGATCTAGTAACTTACATAGTCAGGAAATTAGCAGATGTTCAGAGTAATTTTCCAGTCGGAGAAGATGGAGCCCAATTTGGAGATAGAATACTCTTCTAGCAGCCAAACCATGTCAAGGCAAAGTATTGAGAATGGATGTACAACCCATGTAAGGGTGCTCCTTAATCTGAATTGACCTTGAGTAATTTCAGCTCCTTTCCTTTGCTGAAGAAGTATTTGAATCTCAAAATTAGAAAACACATCTTGGGCCTTAGGCGTGAATAGCAGTTCATATGCAAAGTGTAAGGGCACAGAAAATGTTCCTAGGTAGAGGTTTAAGACAGTTTAATATCTTTTCCTACCAGTGACTTGGGCATCCCTGAAAAGAGGAAAGGGACTGTCTACCCCAATTTCTATTAGCTTAAAATTGCTCTGGAGGCAGAAGTCCAACCCATCTGATGCCTGATACTGCATTGAACTGCTCCATGCATGGTGAGGCAGCATTGTGTCCCACAAGACTGCTGGGTTCAACACAGCTTCAGTATAGCTTCAAATCCACATCCAGGCAGCAACAGGGAATTTGGGAGGGTTGTTCCCTGAGGGCAGGATGCTGGTAGGCACTTGAGGGTCCAAGGCTGGGATTTGGGCTCTTCAGGGCTAGCTGGAGGAGGGGGGTCACTGGTAGCAAATGCTTGGTGACTTGGTGGCTGTATGAGCCCTGCCAGCTGCAGGGGCCATCCCTGGAGCTCTTGGGAGCTGGCAGTGAATCCCTCCCTGAGTCCTGCAAGGTGGAGGTGCCAAGGGGGTGTCGTGTGCATGGATAGTTCCTACCAAACTCCATACAAAACTATCCCTCTTCTGTAAGCTTGACCCATGTGCTGGCAGGGGTTAGTCAATGCAGAAAGGAACACTAGAAAGCTAGGAAGGTTTTTACCTAATAAAATGTGTTCAAGGACTGGGAAAATGGTAATTCTGCATGATTTAGTCTCTATGGGAAACACATGTAAACAACCTCAGAACAGATCCAGAAGTTAGCAGCAGCTATAGGAACTGTTAAGAGCTTTTAATGGGTGAGGGAACAAGACTTAGGACTGGAGTTGTTTAGTCAAAGCACTGGCATAGTCTCATCTAAATCCTCAACAGGAAGTAAACATTTTAAAATTATTTTTCTAATTCCCAGAACAATGCAGTCTTTCAGCTAGATTAGTCAAAACTATGGAGCAGGCAGAGAAATACCGCCTGTCATACTCCTTCTGTAAAGAAGCTAAATGCTTCCAGGCTTACCTGAGTAGGAAAGATTTGACCCTGCAATAAATTAAATTGTTGAGAGTTTTTTTAGTATATTACAGCAGAGGCTGGTTGTCCTGATCAAACTGGAGTTTCAGACAAGTGTTGAATCTCCTGCTCCCCAGAGATGTGTGGCCCAGGGAGACAGGACTGTCTCATCCTATCCCATCCTAAATCTTCTATTTTTGGGTGTTTCAAACAGTGCCACTATCCATTTTGCTGTCTAGAAAAGCCTCAATTCTGATTTATCTGATATTAAGTAATAAGCAAGTATGATGCAGCTGGAAAAAAGTTTGATTAGCAAGAATCCAAAATTAGCTGAGCACATTAGTGCACTGAAAAATAGTTTTTCCAATGGTGAAAATTTAAATGCTGAAGACTGTGATGTAGAGAGAAGACATGCTAGAAATATTATGTTGGATAGACTTAAAAAAAAAAAAGGCAATGCTGAGAGGAATTCCTCCTTGAAAATATTTTCAAAGCCTGCTATCTCCCAGAAGAAAGTTCTTGGATAGGTTGGCACCACTTTGGGAATTAAGATGTCCATGACATCACCTAATGGTTTCACTTGTGGTAGTAAAATAAGGGAAAAATTAAGTAAAAAGATGAACCCATGACTCAGTGCAGGTAGGAAATCCTGGCTGAGGGTGCGTGGCCAGAGCACCCTGGAAAGCAAACCCAGCACAAAGGCTTGGAGGCCACATACATTGAGCCAAGTGCGTGCTGCTGCACAGCTGTCCTGAGGACAAAAACATTGTCCCAGACAAAATTATTCCAGAGCCGCCCACAGTTTCCCTTTTCCATTAGATTCACCTCATTTCATGGCAGTGCCTAAGAGGCCACAACTCTTGTTCATCCAGCAGCCATAGTTATTTACTGCCACATGCATGGCTTGAAAGAAATGAAGACAGAAATGTATCCCCAAATGAAAACATGGGGATAATTTTGGTGATGGTTGAAGTGATTACTGGGGGAAAAAAAGGAGAGACATTCTTATTTTTCTAAAGCTTTGGTTGCCTTTTGGTTCCTCCAGCCCCTGCCAACGGCTTTGCACTTTTCAATTCTCAAACAGTTGAATTTTTCATCATATAATTCAATAATTTTGAAATTATAGTGATGGTTGAGTTCACTGCTGGCCAGCTACACAAGCAAAATAATTGAGAAAATGAACCTTCAAATTATTGGAGATTTCCACTTTAAAACAATGAAACAATTTTTTCTCTCTCGTGAACACCACCAAGTGGTGTTAATTTGTCACCTTTCAGGCTCCCATGCCCACAGGTGATGACCCTCTGTCTCCCTTTGTGAAAATGTCCTTAAAAATATATTTTAGTGCAAAGCGCCTGAGCCCCAGTGGTGCAAAGAGCATGACCAAGAGCCCAAACTCAGAGCCTGGGCCAAAGAGATGGATGTGTTTGTCAGGGCTCGGGGCTGTGGAACAAAACTAGCCTGGCACTTGCTTATAAAATTAAATTCTTATGACATTACAGCACTGTGAAACTCAGAAACCCCCAAACCACTGGACTGTTGGTACATTCCTGACTGGTGGCCACCCCCCTTGGTTGAACGAATATGGGAATATGTGGGGAGGAGATTTCAGGTTTGAGAAGGGAATAAATATAAGACATATACATTTTAAAAAAGAAATTACATTCTATACACCCACTAAGCACAGGAAGAATGGTAAGAATTTAAATACCATGGCAGCACTCTGCCACATGTGTGTTGTTTGCAGTGTCTGATTTTTAACTTAATTCTCCCTGTGGAGATTTATAGCTGAAGCATGGATCAGATATTAAGTAAAATATTAACAGGCCGTTTTGATAATCAGGAGTACAAGAAACTAAGCCCCATCCCAACAGAGTGTCAAAGCTACACTAACAGGGTCCTTTTTCAGATGTTTCCTTGTCACCTTAAGCAGAGTGCCAGGTGGGTGGAGGGCAAAGAAGTTGACTAGCAAGTGTTGGGGAAGAAATTGATGGCCCTTAATTAAGTGACACTTTTTCACCTACACATTTAACTTTTTAGGAGGTCTTACGAGGAAGCCAGGTCTGAAAATACCCTTTTTGCCAAAGCTGGGAGGATATCCTGGGAGGTGCAAATGAGGCAGCAGGTGTAGCTGGCAGACAAGGAACCCTCCCTGCACCTGCTCAGGGGACCTGGCTTAATAAACCACATGCTTCTCTCCCTCAGTGGTGGAGCTGAGGGCAGAGTAGGGGCATCATTTCAGGTGAGTGGTTAAAATATAAATTGACCTGCTTTAGTTTAAAGCCATTATCTCTTGTCCCATTGTGATGAGCCTTGTTAAAATGTTATGTTTGCCCTTTAAGTATGGAAAGCTGCAATAAAGCTCCATAAGGGTCTGTACCAGGTCCTGCAGCATGAAAATCCCTAATGCTTTCCCCACCCTTACATTATTTTCCCCACTTCTCTGGCATGGTTCATGCCAGATGTGATACAAGTTTTTGCTGTTAAACTGCTGGGAAAGAAGCTATGGCATAGTTTGGAGAAGTTTTGTGAAGGGAACATCTAGTGATGTTTTTTTTTTTAGTGAGTGGTGCTCCATGTTATCTTTCTGCTGTGTTCTTTAAAGGTCTGTGTGGCTTGAGGTTTTGCCTGTGTGGGTGTGTAAATGAGACAAATCCTGAGCAATTCAGAGCAAAAGTCATCTCATCTGAGCTGTCCAGGGGATAAAAATGTTCACACAGGCAAGTAATTATCTGTCCTCAGATCGAAGGGCCAAAGTCTTGGTGTAGCCAGCAATATCACCTGCAGCTGTAACCTGCACTGATCCCTCCTGGTGGGGCTCACCTGAAGGTGCTCAAGGAATTGCCAGCCCAGGGCTGGCTGAGCAGTGCTTGGCACTGGTGGGAGCTGTAGAAGGATGCAATTAAATCAATTACAGGCTAGTGATTTTGCATTCAATGGAATAATTACTCTTGAAAGATGGCAGTATGGGTGCCACTTTCTCCCAGCCTTAATATCAGGTTTCACTATCTTGCCAGAAAGTGTAATTGACGTCAGCCTGTGTTCTGATAAAGGCTGTAAACTCATAAGCTCATAAAGTAATTTAGTGTGGAAGGAGTCTTCAAAAGTCATCCGGGCTAGACCTTGCTCAGAGTAGGGATAGGCCAAAGGCTGCTTGGTGTTGTGCAGGATCATCAAGGGGAAGCCTATGGCCAGTGCTAGCCAGGAAATCCAACCAGAGATTATAATATCCCCTTCTTGCCTCAGATAACTTAAGAATCACTAAGAAAATATTTTTGTCTTTCCAGTGTTGGGTGGGAGAAAAGTAAAACAACATAGGTGTGCTAAGCCATAATTATCTTTCAGTTCATCCATTAAGAATGTCTATTTAAAAATTATATTTTACTTTACTTGGGATTTATTTATTTACTTATTAATTTTCCCCAGCAAATAGAAAAAAAATATAACTTAGCAACCACTTTCTACCAACTTGGGCAGTTCTTGTGATGGTGTGTTTGCCAGCTGAAGGTGGAGCTGGACACTAAAAGCTCAATGTTTTACTTGCTAACAGTACTGCTTCACAATGATGGGTGGGATTGGCAGTGTGAGGGGTTTGGGAGGCTTTAAATTGGGGTGAAACTTCAGTGGATGAGCTTTTCCATACTGTGCAGATGCCATCGTGCTCCACATGTGCCTGGCAGAGCAGTCTATATTTTGGGGAGCCTGGGGAACCTGTGCTGTGAATGCATTAAATCTCCAGTCTGAGTTCTTGTGCAATTGGTTGTGTTGTGTGCTGCAGATTCTCAGCTCTGTTCACTTGTTCTGATGTCTCTGGATGGGAGAGGTTGCATTAACTTGGCTTTTTTTTGTGCATGATGTAAAAACACACAATTAAGAGGAGAAATGGCTCTGGAGTTGGTGGATAAGAGATGCTTATCCTTAAGTTACAGTCTTGATGTGAATAAAGATGTAAGCTGTTTTCAATGCTTTTTAATTTGGAGGGAAAGGCTGCAACTGGCAGGGCTTTCTACCCTGAAACTAAGTCTTACAGGCTGAGCCTGGATCATGGGCTATAAGCAGAAGAAGCATTACATGGATGCCTTCATGTGTCTTTGAGGAAAATCCTCACTGTGCTCCTTCAAAAAGGGGCAAATTCTAGAAGGAACTTGATGGGAAAACTCCTAAATCACCCAAGACGTGACCATGGGCTTCACACTGAAGAGTCCTGTTCTAAGTGCAACTCTCTCAGAAGAATGTGTGACACGTGCTAGAAAGGGTTTTAACCTTAGAAAGATATAAAATGTGGAAAATGGCATAATCTGATGATGATAATAAAATCAGTTATATATTTCAGGTTTTCTCAATTTAAAATCTTGGCACATTTTCTGCTCAGAATAATCCCTGCCAACGTTACTGAGCACCTGTAGGTACTATGGTCTGTTCAGTAGTAAATGCATCATGGAATTTCATTTCAAACTTCCTTCAATCTGCGTTGACTGATAAAGCTTCTGAGAAAGAGAAGACTTATTCTGTTTTATAGTAATTTTTTTGAGTAATTGATATTTAGGATGAAAATACTACTTCAAAAATGCAATTCAACAAATGATAAATTTAGGTTTTGCCATTCAAAATTACTCCTGCCTCATTTTCAAAATGGGATATTTTGGCACTGACTTTTTTCCCCTTGACAGAGTATTATTTAATTCATTGTTCACCTCAGTAAATTAAAGGCAGCAGAGCAGGGTAGAACACCAATTGCTTAAGGTACGTTTTTATTTATCAAGTTATTTAGCCTGTACACTTTGTTCTTACTGCTTTGAGAACAAAAACTGTTTTCTGAACAGGTACTTGACATGATGGCTTGACCACAAGATCCATGGAATTATGTTTGATAGGTCTGGATGCCTCCTGAGCATTGTTGCAGCATCCCTGGGATCAGCTCAGCTAAGATCTACAGTGTTAATAAGAACTTTTTTTAGAATTAGGTTTAAGGCCAGTCTTCACTAACTAAACTGTAACATTTTATTTCTTTACATATTTTTAGTGGAGTGCCTTTAAAAGACCTTAAAAAGACATGGTGTTTGTCTGGGGGAATTTAATGTTGTTGAGTTTAGTTTTCTCAGCATATAAGAGGCAGCCATGCTTGGTATGTTCTAGTTCTTGCAAAAGTTGCTGAAAAAAGGGCAGGATTTTTTTTTTTTTTTTTTTTACACTTTTGTTATGTTCAGATAGACTTTTTGGGGGGGTTGATGATTCCCCCCCCATAATCTTTATGAAGAGGGAAATTCTGTAGTGCAAAAATAGTTTTGGTCTGTCAGAAACCTGTGGCCATCACTGAACTAGGGAAGCATGGCTAAGCCACAGGGAGAAGGTGGGATGGGTGTGACTGCTCGGTGTTTGAGCTTTGCACACACTGCAGCCAGAAGCATCACTTCAGTGGTCAGTGAAATAGCACTGTGTTACAGAGCTGGCCAGGCAGTGCATCCTGCCACACTGACCAACATCTGCCCTTTATATTCTTGAGTAAGAATTTTTCTGCAGCACTTGATACCCAGTAACAGTTCTCTTTGAAGGGCTTGCCTGAGTATTTAGATATTCACAAGTAGATCCAAACAATTAATGGGTTGATAAAATATTTTCCACAACAAACTATGACTGAGCTGTAGGGTTGGTTTTGCTGGACAGCTGCAAAAATGCATGAGGTATATGTTGTACTGCAGCTGAAACTCTTGGATGTTTGTATCAGCCTTCTTGAGGGTCACTGGAAAAAGACTTAAGAGATGCTGCTGAAGAGAAAGTCCTGCTGTAGCAAAAAGTACGTGAAGTTATTCAGGAGTACTCATGCTTATAGCAACTCTGTCTTTAGATCTATTGATCTTTCTTTGTGTGTGCCCCTTTTCCACCTAATTTGGCACAGATCTGTTGCCAGTTGCTTGCTGATATTATGATGTAGGGGTTGATAAGCATTTGCCAGCATTCAGAAACTTTCCATTCCCACACTTTGCAAGCCCTGGCCATTTTTCAAGCCTGTAATTTGAAGCTTTTGAATCATGGAAGTACAATGACAAGTGAGGGAGAATCTGTTACTACTGATATTTATCTGGGAGCCTCCTTTGTTGCAATTACCAGCTGGAGAGATAAAAAGTGTGGTGCAAGAAGTGTGTTTGGATGATGGTCAAAAAATAGAGGTTAGTGCACTCTACGAGAAGCTGGGAAGTGCTGGATCAGCACCAAGCAGTCACAGCATATCACACTGTACAGGCTGGGTCCTCCACATGGGAAAATGAAGCCAGGGACACTCCTGGGACAAGGAGCAGAGAGCCCTGGCTTCTCCTGTTCCCACTGTCACTGGAAATTTAGATTTCAGAGGTGGAACTCCCTGCCCTGTGCAGGCAAGAACAATATTTGATCTTGCTGCACAGGTAAGGTAGGAGACATGGACAGTCACCAGCAAGTGCTCTGACATTTCCTGTCTGTGCCCCACATGTATTCAGAGACTTTGTGATCCTGTGAACTAGCAAGGGGTAAAATCCTCATGTAGACATAGTGAGCCTGTTATTCACTGCTTTGCTGATCAAACCTTTCCTCCTCCCTGGCCTTGTACATTTTCTGTGTTCAGGTGTTGTGTGTCCAGTCAGTCCAGGAACTGATGTGTGTGTGTCAATGACCGCTCACGATACACTTGTAGGTAAAACATTTGCCATGTGCTTCCTCTTCTACAGGATTTTGTTTCCCCCCTCCCCCTTTATTATTCTTTCAGGTTTTCTGCATGTAATTTGCCCTACTCTTGCTGCTGATCCTGCACTGTTTGTCTTTGGATGAGCTGTCTGTGCTTGGGATGGGCTCTCACACCAGGACGTGTCTGGCTGCTGCACTGACCCACTAAGATTCCTGCCCTGCATTCCATTTCTGCCTGGGCTGTGGTGTAAGCCCTGTGCCAGTGTCTATGCACAGACTACCCAGGTTAGAAATAAATGACTGGTTGTGACTTGGAAGAGTTTCTTGATCTGATTCATCCCATAGCTACAACAATGGGTATATTGGTCCAAGACAGTGTGTTTGCAGTGGCTGGGGAAAGAAAATGCACATTCAAGTATGACAGTAGTAGCCTCAAATGAAGAGTGTGTGTCTTGTCCTCTTTCAGACAATACCAGAGAGGTCAGCAATAAAGTTGTGCTACACCCTGGGGGGCTGGTTTTAGTTTTCAGTGGAGTGTGAATGAGGGGCCACGTCTCCAACCTCTGTGAGTAACCCCTGTGATGGTTTAACTTCACCATCTTCCTACCACATTGCAACCACAAAGCTGTGGTTGCCCTCTCAGTCCCTTCATCTCATCTCCCAGGACATCTCTGGCACAGGTGGTGTCAAACCTGGATTGTGAGAGGGGTGAACACTTGAAGAAGAATGTTTTAGGCAGGGTCAGTTGCCTGGTCTGATCCTTATTGCCTCCATCCCAGGGTGCTGAAGCCCATCAGCAGGAAGAGCTGGGGTGCATGGCTTGGCTGTGCCCTGTGAAGGCCAAGGCTGACCCTGACTCTTTGCTGCTCCATAGGGAAGTTGAGCATGAGCTCATCAAGTGGTTTGTGTATCTGATTGAGGTCCTCAGCCAGGGATGAGGCAATTAATTAGTGAAAACTCACAGGCCCATAGAGAGACAGAACCAAAATCTATTGAGGGAGCAGGCAGCACCGTGGATCCAGAGTTGCATGTAGATTCCTGCAGCAAGTACGGTGCAGCCCCAGCTCCTTACACTTCAACTTCCTTTAAAAAACAGTGTCAGTACCATTATTACTTGATATGGGCTACTATTTAATCACCCAGTGGAGCCCTACTATTTTCATGCTTCCACTAAGTACAGCTCCTTAAAAGACAAATTCATGGTCTCTTTTTATTTTCCCTTGAGACAAAGCTGTAAAATGGCCAAAGCCCTTAGTGTCTCACAGTGAATTTGTTAGTGCTCTCAAAACATCACACTATGTAAAGCTTTAGGATTGCTCAAACCAAGAAACCTGACACAGAGCTCTCTTTTTTTATCTGCAAAAAAAAGACATTGTGTCATGGATTTTTAGGAATAAAGCTGCAAAACAGCTTGATGTGGGCTTTTCTTTCAACCAAAACGATGTGTTGAAGCATTCCAGATGTGTCAATTTACTGAAGTTCATGGAGTGTGTAGAAGTCTTAAGATCTTCTACCTGCAATGCCATATAAATGCCAGCACCACTAATTTTGCTTAAATGCTTATGTGCAACTTTTCCCACAAGGTTTGACTCAGAACTGCTCTTTTGAGATGAGTTATGGGTGCATCAATTCCTAGCAAGACAGCGTGACCACAGTGGAGACCTAGTGCATGTGCTGGTTGATCATCACAGGTAGCCCTGCTGTGGCAAAACTACTTTCACATGGGATTTAGCACTGCACAAAACAAACTGGGAGATGTGGTGGCTTGGCAAAAGCAAGGTAGTTGATGCACAGACCAAATCCTTAGCCTGCAGTATTTTTTTTTTAGGTATTAACTGGGAAAATCCCCAAATGCAGAGCACTTGTCATTCTGCAGGGCAGCATGGGAAAAATGAACCAGTTTGCTTTAGGCTCCTCACAGACCTTTTCAAACCCAAATTCCAATTGCAGAGGCAGAAATTCCTCCTTGTAAATTCTGAATATGGGCAGTGGTAGAGAAATTGTAGATTTTCAGATGTGAAGAAGAAAGCTGCTAGTAACACCGGATTTGAAAAATTGTCTTTCAGAACAGAAAAAATTACTTTTTTTTTCTTTTTTTAGTATGACTATTGCTTGCTGAGTGCAATTAGTATTTTTTCTGTAGAATTAGCGAATAAGAATTGATTAGTGACTATTTTCTTTCTAGAAGAATGTACTGTATCATCAAAATTTCTGATAAAGGAAAGTGGTTTGAGTTATCCTATGATGATAAACTCAAAGTCAAGAATAAGACCAATTAATTCTATGATTTCTTGCTATGGAAGAGATGCAGGCACATGCTATGATTTGTGATGTTCTTCACATCACAATCTAAAGGTGTTTCTAAATGCTGTGGCCACTGTTATTGTTATGACCTATTGTGAATCAAGATGCATCACTTGATTTTTCACTCATATCCACTTGATCTAAAGCAATTGGATTCCCTGAGGAGATGCAAAGATTTGTAGGTGAAGGGTAGGGTACAGGTGATCGGGGCAAAATCTGTGGTAAAGACATCATCTTTTGGTATTATATTTAGAAAAAGTTGGCAGGTTTTGAGGCATGAAAGAACATTTTCAGCAGTACTGCCTGACTGTCCTGACAGACAGTGCCTTGCCTCTGCCTTTACACCATCACAACCACTTCTGTTTTCTCAAAACAGTCACTTTCATGGTTGTCTTCAAGCATCACAAAACACTTCTTGTTTTCCCTGCAACTCAAAATACAAACAGCATCAGCATTGGTTTGTGTTCAGCAATAATCCTGATAAGACTTCTCAGGAACCTCAACAGAACAAGTTAAAAGTAATTTCACTGACGCAATTCTGCAGCATACTGAAATACATCAAGTTGTCATTTATGGCATACTTATTTTCTTTCTTTGTCTCAATCCAAAGACATAAATAATTGTAATGGATTATTTGTGGTGTTTGAAGAAAAAAATGTTCTAATTGTATGTTTTAGGTCTCTTTCACTTTTGGCTGCAAGGTCTGTAAATAATTAAACCTACTAGACTCAGAAAGAAATGCATATGGAAAGAAAATATCTGGAGGTAGAACTTTAAATCTATTAAAGGGAGTGAGGAGTGAGTAAATAACATATCAAGATGAACTAGCCAGGGGATCACAGGCTTTGGGCCCTGGTTTATAGGCCTATTTATAGGAAGAGATAGACCTGAGGTCTACATAATGACTTACCTGAAAATCAAAAATCTGATTTGAAACCATCTCTAATGAAGATACAGATCAACTGAAGAGATGGTTTTAAAATATCATAGGGTTAGTAACAAAGAGGATAAATGTGACATTAGTCTCTTTGAAATGCTATGAATTAGGAATGTAGATAATGATGGTTGGAAATATAATTGCATATGAATTATCCTACTGATGTGGGAGAACAGAGCAATGGTTACACACTGTAACCAGCTCCTGAATGGCTTCCAGATAATATTGGAAGATAACTGTTTGTACAGCTGGATCTTCTCTATCTGCTTTCAAACCACTCTGCAACCATGTGAGAAGATTTTATTATATTTTAAATCTGTGTATCTTCAGAATATTCCAATATTTGGAGCTTTGGAGCTTGGAGAACAATTTTAATTATTGCATAGCTCCAAAAACTCTGGACTGGAAACATTTGTACATCTCCATGGAAGGAATATAATTCCTAAAATGAGCCAAGTCCTTAAGAAATGAAAGTGTTTCCACTCTTAAGGCCCTCTAAGAAAGCTCAAGACAAGGTGTTCTTCATTCTTTTAATTTTTTTTTAAATTCCTGAGTGCACACATAGCAATCTGGCTGTATAATTGCAGAGCTATTGAAATGAATCTGAGAATCAGGATGTTATTTTGGTGGTGGATGAAACAATAGTAAAACTGTCATAAGAATGCTAGGGGTTTTGGATAAATTATAGAGTAAACAAGGTAGTGGCTTACATGCTTTGAACAGTGACTATTTTGGTGGGTTTTTTTTAGTAACAGTAATTTTTAATATATTTTACCATACACACATTCCTTCCATTAAAAGGCTTGGCCTGATAAAAATATAGCCTTAATATAAATTGATTTTTTTAAATTCCACAACATCAAGCTCTTAAGAGAAGAACATAGTGGTGACATCCAGAATGCAGAAATTTTTTCTTGGCAGTGGTGAACATCAAATCAAGATTTATAACAAAACAAACATATTTTACTGAAATGAATTGGAGGCAGGAGCTGGTCAGGATGAGTAACATGCTTACAAAAAGTCTCAAACTTCTCTGTCTGACTGGATCCACCCAGAGAAAGTTCCTTCAACTCCTTCAACACCCACAAGAACTTAACTGCAGAAGCACCACTCATGCCAACCACAAGAAAAGCAAAAGGATGGGAATGGAAGTGGCTGTTGGTGAAAACAATGGTATCTGGCATTTTGTCTAGTATTGGAGAAGCTGCCTTGATGTTTTTTTGGTGAGAAAGAAGGACATGCAGAAGATGCTGTGCTAAAATACTATTTGTAGTTGCTCTGATGGGGAGCCCTGGGGAAGCCCCCTTTTTTGTCTGGACCCAAATCTCCTCTAGCAGAACTGGCCCCTTTCCTTTGTGCTACTGCAGAGAAAGCAATGACAGCAAGGCTGAGCAGGAGAAAGGATGGAGTAAGAGCTGGAGGCTGATAGCTGCTTTGGGATCTTCTTGCAGGCTTTGGTTATTGCATTTCTTCTTTATTATTCATCATTTTCTTTCTGGCTTTTTTGTTTTGTTTTTGGTTTTTTTTCATATTCCCCCCAACTTATGTCAAACTGTCTTAGATCACAAACGCCAAGGGCTAGTTTGAGTTACACTCCCATTACATTTTCAACTCCTGAGCATGTTGCCTAGCAGTGATCCACTCCAGGACAAGTCTGAGACTCAGCCTTGATATAGCTTGGCCCCTTATGTAAAGGGTTTTTGTGACTGCACTGCCAGGGAGAAGGGCAGCTGCTTGTAAGGAACCAGCTGGGCTGTGGGATGTGAGCAGCACAAGTGTGGCATAGGTGGATGATGGAAGATGTGGAGGTGCTGGCTGCATGCAAGCAGCATGAGAGGGAGCTTCCAGGGAGGAAGCTGTCTGGGATGGGCTGTGAGCACAGAGGGCTGTGTGAGGGGACAATACAGGATATCCCCTAAGACAAACCTAAAAAATACTTTATTCCACCCTGCAAGCCTCAGGGAACTGCTTGGTGCAACTTGCTGCTTGGATGCAGAACTGAGCCCTGCTTTGTTCACAGTCACACTGGGCTGTAGCTTGTGCTCCTGTACTTTTGATGACTGACTGATGTCTCTCAATCATGGTGTTTGAATATGCCTGTGCTTTCACTTCTCACCTGGCTCCCACCTGCACCTACTCTACATGAAGGGGCCTCTCCACTTTGCAGCAACGCAGAGAGGCTTTGTGGTCTGGACAGAGGTGCAATAGGAGCCAACCAAGCCATTGCAGAGCAGTGCTGCAGTGCTACCCTTGTTCTCTTCCCTCTTTTGAGGGAAGTGCCTTGCTGTTCAGTTTCCACCAGCAAGTTCTTGCAGGACAGACCCTTTGCATCTGACAGTGGTCTGATGTCCTTGATGCTCATGTGGTTGGCTGGTGGGATGCTCGGGGAGCAGTGTCTTCCTCCTTGCTTCTGCAGAAATGTTGCATTTCTGAAATGAAGTATGTTGTTTGCATGTCAAATGGCACGGGGCATTTTCACAGCTCTCCTGGCAGCCACAGGCTTGGCGTATTGCAGGCTGAAGAGCTGCCAAGGGCAAGCGTTCAGAAAAAAAAAATAAAAATAAAAAAATCCCTTGCAGGCAACTGCCAGAGTTTGGTGCCAGGTTAATCAGAACTCCCCATTGTCTCTCTGAGACAAATGTTCTGATTAAATCTATTGTTGTTGGGCTTGATGGGACAAAGTGTTACTGAGTTACATCACAGCTATAATGTGGAAACTGGAACACAGCACAATTTATGGTGGAATGTTCCCTGGTATTGTTCAGAAATATCACCACAGAAGAAGTTTGTGGGAATGATTATTTGAAAGCTGCTGGTCTAACAGTGGCTTGAGCCCAGCTCCAGGGTGTCTAACTAGGCTCTGCTCCATAGCTTAAGTAAACTACTTAACCTCCCTGTTTCTGCTTTGCCCTTTATGAGCAGTGGTGTTAAAGTGTTTGTCTGCCTTCCTGCAAGGATCTGCTCATGTTTCCAGCTGGCTCTGGTTTATGCACCCGCGCTGGTGTTGCAGACTCCTGCCGTTTCTGTTGGACTGGGGGTTTTCTCTTCTTTCTGTCCAACCTGGTCATTGTGTTCTCATCACTGCAGCATCTCAGAGATTACTTGGAGTGACTCCGAGTCCTGCCTGCTGGGGCTAACATGGCAGAGAGAACCTGGCACCCACAGCTTCCACAGTTTGCTCCTGCAGGCCTACAGTCCAGTGCCATGGGAAGAGCACTGGGACTCCCTGGTCTTTAAACAGTGCTGGCTTAAGGACTATGTGGTTCTTAAACATGGAAAAGAAGCAGGTGTTGGTTGTGCAAGAGGCAACACTGATGAGACCTCAAAAAACTATTGCAGGACATGAAAGAGGTGGGAATCAGACTGTCTTGTCTAGCCACCTTATGTCACTTAATAAAAGACATATATCCATGAGACATGTAGTGCATGAGATTGCATCCAGATTTCGTGGCTCCCATCCATCTTCACACAGACTGAGTGCTGCCTGGTTCCTGGTTGTCCTTAGCTAATGGGGCTCACTGAGGTGCCATAGCACACTAGATAACTTGAGCAACCTTAGGGTCATCAGTATTAATCTGAACACTGAAATTTGGAGAGAAGGTCATATGTCTCTTTCTCACTGACTCTTTTGTGTAGCAAACAAGGTTTTCATGAGCACATTCTGACATTTGATAATGTCATTTCTGCAAAGTGTCATTGTGTTGGAGATCAGGAGACTTAGGAAAGCAAGTAACAGAGCATACAGGGGTCTTCAATGAAGTCTGGCTGGGATATAGCTGGTCAGGTTTACCATGATAATGGATCATAGTATCTCATCTTATGTCTGTAATTTTTTGAAGATGCTCTAGGCTCCCAAACTCTGAGGAAAATGTTTACATGATGCCAAACATTCTCAGCCTTTGATGGCTCTCCCTGACCTGGCTGAGTCACCTGTTCAGATGCCTTTCTCCCTCTTGTGCAGCTTGGAATGGAGGAGAAACAACACTTCCCTTTCCTTCATCTCATCTTGTCTTTGCCTTTACCTTTTTTCTCTCTGTTTTTTTGTTTTGTTTTGCCTGGGTTTGGGGAGATTGGTGAGTTACAAGCTAAAAAAATGCAGCCTGTGGCATCAGCAGGGAGCTTTCATATTGTAATCACCTGGGTTGTGTTGTCATAGGTTTGCTGGTATTTTGGCCACAAACGCACCACTCTTACTTAAGACACAAAGACCATGCTGCAAGTTAATTTTGCAATGCAGTATGTGCTTAAAAAAGAAAAGGTTTCTTTTTGTCACACGTGTTTAACATATAAGCTAATTAGAAAGGAATGTTAACATATGGCATTAACCACCAGCTGCAACATAACAGCAAAGCTAAATTTGGTAATAGTGAAGGGGCATAACCCAAGTACCCAGACCAGCAGACAATAGTTAGTGTTACCAAAAAGGGTTTGTGATATCAAAACAAGTGGGAACAGTTCAGCTGGCAGCTTGTAGATTGACATTAGGATCAGACGTGTAGACAGAAATGAAAAAATAAAATGAAGTGACAGAACAGTTTTGAAAAGAGACTGCATAGACTGCATGGATTAGTTGCCTCATCAATTGATGAAATTAGTTTGAGTACCAGCTGGTGAAGTTATACCAATGATTTTCATGAGCCATGACAACTTATGGCTTATGGGCTACAATGGAGCAAAGTGCTGAAAATGTGTTCTGTGCTGTGAGGAATGGATTCAAGATGATGTGAGCTAGGACTATGTGGTGTGTTCTCATCTCTGGAGGGGAAGATTAAAACAGTCTAAAACTGTTATAGGAATAGCATCTCAACATCGTCGCAAGTACACCACACGAAATAAAATATTAATTGGAGAGCTTCCAAAGATGGGAAATTATTGACCCAGAAACCCTGCTTCTTTCAAAGAGCAATGAAATTAGAGAAGTTCATAAAGACACTAGGAATGGTAAAAGGAAATTCTACCAGCAATGAACCTGATCATGGGTCCTAAGCACTAAATATTATAGCAAAGTATAGTGAGGCAAAACAATGATCTGGGTTGTTCATGTAAGAGTATCTGGTAATGAGATTTTTACATTGATGAACGTCAAAGAGAGAAAGTAGCTCAACATACAGAAGGAGTGAAGCCTTCCTGAGGAGAAATAAGGGGGGAAAGTTTAATGTGTGCAAAGGAAATAAGATGCCTCCTAACATTAAGGAAGAAATTAGTGGTTGATGGGAGGAATGAGGCACTAAACTCAAGCATTCAGAGAAAAATAGATGCCAATTTTTTGACTTGGGAATGCAGACATTGCATGTGGTGGATGACAGTATCTGCTGGGATGTGACAGTGTAATGCTGTTACCAAACACACTTAATTAACTGGGTATTTTTCTCAAGATCCAGATTTGTTAAATGTCTGTAACTCCTATATTTTTATGAGATGTACTATATTCTGCCTTTTCTAGAAGACATTTATTAGGCAGAGACTGTCAGTGGTCAGAACAAATGTTTCCTTGAAGATGAATTTATGATATTTTGGATGTAGTCAGATGATAACTTTAGCTAAGCTGAACAGGACTTAGGAGTCACTCCAGGCAGATGTCATTGAAGGAAACCCTCAGTATTCAGTGATGCAGCTCCATACAGATCTGCCTTCCAGAAAAATGCCATCTCCCTTGCCTGAGAAGCTGAAATACCTAAAATAGATGGTGACTTAGGAACTGCATGGGACCAAAAGTAGTTGTACTGTGGCTGCCAGACCCAGTGCCTGATCCTGCTGTGTCTCAAGGCCTGGCAGAGATAAGATCTTGACATACAGAGTCTGGTTTTCCATGTCAAGAAAACTTGGATGCATTGGCCTGGAGGAATCTATGGTATTACCCAATAAAGAAAAATGGACCTGGTCTCAGTAGATCAGGAAGTGCCTGGTCTTGCACTGTCTGGTGCCGAAACCATTCCAGATAAAATGGTAATCTGTGCTTAGGAGTCATCTTTAGCCCTCCAAAAGTCAAGTATCTTGTCTAAGTAGTGATTTCATATCCCACTATGGTCAGCTTGCATGGAGCAACTAGTCCAGCCTAATTCAGGTCGCCACACACATTTGGGGTGAATCCTGTTTAAATGCAGAAGGAGCCTGTGTGACCAGCATACACTGGTGATGAGCTTGTAAGTGCTGGAGAGTGAATTAGTTGAGCCAAATCCTCCTTAGGTGTATCCCTATCTATATGAGGATCCTATCTTTTCTGGAAAGTGGGGAATTGCCCCCACTCTTCTCTGAGTGTCTCCCTGTGCAAAGCTGCAGTTTTCTATGCTTGGGTGGGTCAGTGTGATGCTCTTGAAGTGGGAGCATTCCTGCAGCCTCATTTCAGGCAGCCTTCTTGTTCAGTTTGATATTACCTGTTTCTTAATATGTTTACAAATCTTGACTTCCTTTTGTCCTGGATTCTGCTGTTCCAGGCATTCTTATTTTCAGCTTTGTGTTTCACAAAATGTCTGTTTCACAGAAATGTACCTTAGAAGGGCTAAACATTCATCATCAAAATCCTTCTAGGAGTTATTTAATTATTTTGAAAATGTTTTAACGTGGCTTGTTGGATTGCTAGAAGTGAGGCCAAGCAGTTATTTGCCTAAACAACACCTTAAGGTGTTTAAAAGCCAGCAGAGCTGTAACCTATGTGACTGCAGCCCTGATGTCAGGTGAACTTTGTCCAGTAAAAAATACACCTGATACAAAATAATTGCTGTGTTATCTCCAGTTCAAGGAAATGAAAATAAAAATGCAGATTAATTTCTCACTCCAAGAACTGCACGTGCATTGAGCTAGGAAGGACACCTTCCCTTATTCCATCTGCATGAGGTCTTTGCCTGTGCTGCCAATTTGACTGATGATGCCCATTGGTTTGAATGGCCCAGTGGGTTCCTAATTTCTAACTATAGTTAATGTTCTTGTAAACATGCTCACAGATAAGATTCTCCCTTGGAAAAAGTCCTGGTATCAGGATTTCTGCCAGGCTTTTGACTAGTCTGTGGAAATTCAAGTTTGCTGGAAATGTTTGGCATGACATTTCAGTTGAGTCACCACCCCTGGAGGTATTTAAAAGCTGTGTAGATTTAGTGATTAGGGACATGGTTCAGTGGTGGACTTGGTAGTGCTGGGTTAATTGTTGGACTCTGTGATCTTAGAGGTCTTTTCCAACCTAAGTGACAGATTCTGTGATTCAGCTTGTCACTGCAGCCTGCTGTACTCCCTGCCTGCTGCATGGTGCAGCCATGCCTGCTGTGTGGCTATGAGAGGGCACTCCTGTGACCACCTAAACCAGCATGGTGGCACTCCTTTGTCTTCCCCAGTGTGTGGAAACTTTCTAGAGTGACAAGTGACTGAGGATTTTGCGTGCCCAGCTAGAGACATGTCATCAGGCACCCTGATTTTTATCTTATGGGTATTTTAAAGTAGTGACACATAAATTCATGTGTCACCTGTAGGAAAGCCCCTGTGATTTAGCAGTAGGAGAAACCACAGACATATAAGTGCATCATGAGGGAAAGCTGCATCACCACGATGCCTGAACCCCTTGACTGGCACCTCCCTCCACCTCCAGCTTTGTGGGAGGTAGTTAATGCTGAGGTGAACTGAGGACACATTCCCAACACTCATACTTTTATATATGTGTTATCTGAGATGCAGTTTGTATGTGTGAAAGTATAGTAACCCCAGACTGATGGCAATCAGTATTATTGGCAAATCGTATCTACTTATTGTCACTGTTGGGAGTACTGTACAATTAGAAGGATTTTCATAGCTACCCAGAGCAGTGTGTCAAGGATCATTTCCCCTTGGCTTTCCTTGCAAGAGACTGATTGCTGATAGAAAGGACATAAATTTTGACCTGTTTGAGCTGGTTGTAGCCAGTTTTCCATAAACGCATTAACACCAAGGAATGCTCTTTAGAGCAGATGATGAGAAGGAATGGCATCCATTCAAACCAACATGGCTGAAGAAATTTTGGGTATGTTTTTGCATAATGAACATAATGTATGCATATGTGTGTGTTCTTACATATAGGTAGTACTTTAATTTACATAATTCTCAGTAAATAATCTTGACTCATTTTTCAGCTGTCAAATACCTATAGAAATATCAACCAAGACTGCTGTCTTGGTCGTTTGCTCAGTATTATATAGACTTTTGTTCTTCTAGTGACAAGATGGAAATTATTCACATTGATATGGTAACTGGAAGTTTATTACTGTTTATTATTTAATTTTTAGAGATAGGACATACAGTGTGCTGATGCTGGCACTGACTGGAAAATGTCTTCTTTCCTTTATCACAGTGCTTGTTTTACAATGGCCTGCCAATAAGTTTTTTAAAAGTTCTGAAAATATTTGAAAATCAATATATTCAACAATATATAATCCCTATCAGAGCATCAACTTCCTCTATGAAACACAGATTTCCTCTGTCCTAGTTTTAAATCTTCAAACACCTATGAATAGAATTTCATATATGCCATGCTTGAAGAGGCTCTAAGTTGTTCTGAGAAAGTATAAATAAAAATTGACTATAGAGCTGGCCAGCTGTGTTTTCAGACGTGATTTGCACACACATGCTCACGCTCCTACAGGGCTCCTCCTTACATGGGCAGTATAAGACAACATCAATTTCCACAGCAAAAGTGGTGTGTGGTTTGAGTTCTCAAGTTTGCTCCACCAGTTACACATGCTGACAGCAGTTTTCATGCTGAGGGGCAATTACAAACCTAGCTGAAGGTTGGTGTTTCTGCAGTGTCTGGAGTAGCAATGAAAACCCTTGCTCTTGCAGGAGCTTCCAGAAAAACCTTCCCTCTAATAAGATCAGATCATCTTGTTTGGATTAGCAAGTTGTCAGTCTGGTTTTTGCTCCTGCTCGTCTTTAATTTCTAATCTAGTGACAAGCTGTGAGTTATTTGATTTGATTCTTATGGTGGATCCAGGGAAAAAATACAATGCCTTGAGGATCACTGTGTAGCTAAGAGTGAAAAAGTATGTCCAGTTTGAAAGTCTGCTTTTTATGAACTCCTCAGTGATGATATGAAGCACAAACTTGAAATCCCTGCCAGGGCAGTCTGAGAAATACAGATTTTATGAGATACTTAAGGAATTTGCAAACATTTTTGAGGGGAGAACCAACAGTTGTTTCAAATATATTTATCTGTGACCTAGAAAAATTGTTCTTGTGGTTTTGTGATCTAATGTGGCTTGTGCTATAGACATCCACAATGCTTTTTAATAACTGATTCATTACCAGTAGTCCAAATCTACGGACCAAAGACATCTTTAACAGGCATAAGAGCTCTGAGTGCACTTCAATTACATTACACAAACAAGATACTACCGTTTATGAAAGAGCTGTATGACTTGTATTTTTACTTCAGTTAAAATATAACCAAAACATAATCTTTTGTACATGGCCTTATGAAAGACTGAATCACGTGCAGCAGCACAGAATAGCGGCACTACCATAAAATTAAGTGGTTGTTAAAGGATTTAAGACATGGTCCTTAAAGTGTGTAAAAGGAACTTCTTCTAAATGGGGGGGATATTCATCTCCACAGTTCTACTAATTATATTTTATTATACTGTGTCATATTTTATTTTTGTGTTTTTTGTCACGGCCAACAACTGAGAGCAACTAGTGTGTATTTGAGGTGTAGTTCTAAAGTCCCAATAGTGCTTTTGGAAGTTGGCTGTGTTTCAGTGGTGGGGAAGTGTCAAGTATGTGACTAAAATTTCAGTAGATTTGTAGCTTCTAATTCTATCATTCATTTGCCTGTTCAGCTGGATCACGCTGCTTTTATCAGGTATAGGTGAGATTGACACTGGCACAGAGCCTTCACCTCTAGAATTTTTAAAAATTATTGGGGCACAGAAATTGCTCCAAAAAGGGGTGTTGGGAGAAGCCTCTTCGTTTACACTAAGAGAAGTAAGAAACTCTCTCTGTCTTTAGCTTAGGTAGCTTAGGTAGGGCAGGCTCACTTTATCACTGTGAGCAGCCTCAGCAGCAAGAGTAGCATGCCATTTCTTCTGGAAAGAGCAGCAAGATGGAAGGGTTTGCAGCTGAAGAGAGATTGCTGGTACTTAAAAATAAAGCATAACTTTTAATGGGAGGGTGATTAGCCAAACTACAATGGGATGGCATTGATTATCTGCCTCTTGGTAACTGCTGAATTAGGTCCTTGCTGAAAGGTATGTTTCAGTCATACCAAAGTACTATTGTAAACAGAAGCAGCCGTTTCAGTAAATAGAAAGGGAACTTACAAGCACTGTGGTTCCTTCTGGCTTTAAATTCTCTGAATTATCAAGGTACTGCTGTTTTTTGCAGCCATGCCATTTCTGAAGTTCAGTCTACCTTTCTCCAGTGTGCAGTCCTGGGAAAAGACCCAGCTAGTCGAAGGCCAAATGCTCAAAGAAGAATGTTTGAGGTTTATTCCTTTCTGCTACATTCAGTGGGTTTTATGCGGTTATATAATTTGTGATATGGCCCCTTTGATCCTTTCTGGAAGGTAAATGCATATGTGTGTTTTGTGTTGTTTTCCTCTCTTTTGGAGAGGGATGTGCCTTGCAGTGAGGATGGGGATACATGACAGAGGCCCATGCTGAGCTTTCTATGAGACATCAGACCAATGTGCAAACACCGGGCTGAATATTTGTCAAAATCTGAGTTTTTGAATAATAGAGTTACAAATGTACAGTATTTTGTACTCCACCTCTTGGCAAACACACTCCTTAATTGTCCATTTGGTAAAAAATCCTCATATATACTGGTAGGAAAAAATTAGATGGAAAAACCTTTTGCTCAATTCTCAGAACATGGGAAAGAAACAAAAACATGTGAAAAGTTTTTGGGAAACACTTGGATGAGTGGTGTATGAGTGTACATTAATTCCTTATAATGAGAATTGCATCAGCTTTCTTTCTGGAAATTTGGGGTTTACATATGACGCCCCCATGGCTACAAGGACCATGTGTTCTCCTCAGCTGACTGTAGACGAGTTGGTGAGGAGCACTAATGTCAGCAGAATGTAGCAATGCTCCCTTTGCTCTGTGTCTGGCCTCCCATGTTGGTGCTCTGCTCTCTGTGCCTGTGTTCTCACGGCTGCCTCTGGTTCCTATCATGGGGCAGAAAACCTTCCCTTGGCAAAAAGGTCCTCCCTTGACCATCTTCCTTCATCTCAGTTGTTTGTTCCCAGATGAGTTATTGATCTGGTGCTGGTAGCCTTGAGCATTGTTTCCAAACAGCAGAGACAGAAGCTGCTTGGAAAAGCAGTGATGAAACCAAATGATAATTGCTGTTAGTTATGAAGCATTTCTGCAGTCTCAACCAGGCAGGGACCAGTGGGTGGCCAAGGCATGGTTGAGAGACAGAACTGATCTCAAGACTGAGAAGTTGCTCATTTAAAGGTGAGTCAGGCATCTGATGGCAGGCAGTGCAGATGGATTATTGGCAACAGATGTCCTTCCACAGACCTGTGTTTTCTTCAGCATGAGTGAAATGGGGTGGTTTCTGAGCTTGCAAGTTGGAGTCTGCCTGAAAATGGTCTTTCTTAACCATTGCCAGTGGGACTACCTCCCTCCCTCTGCCTTGGCTCTCTGTGAGCCTGCTTTTCAACAGCCTCTACAGCAATCCCCCTTCTGAAATTTATTAGAGGAAAAAACTGCTAATACTGGAAATGACCTATTCACCTTCAGATGCCTTCATGCAGGCTGTGTCAGGGAATTTCACGTATTCTTTTTCAGTAATGAAGTAAGCTGGCAATTGAGAGTTTTCTTTGCAGGACATCATTAAATAGCCCACGTGCTGTGCTGGCCATTACACGTGTGCCCTTTTGCCCTCGGCTGGAACCAGCAAAAGGTGTGTTGTAAGGACATTATTCCTATAGATGAATCAATCCACTAACCCATTTTCTAGCAGCAACATTAGGTTCCTCTCTTCCTTGTCACCCTGAAGCGCTGGGTGGATGCTGTCTGTGGCTGGGTGATGTCTCTGAAGCTGAAATGACCCAATGACCAGCCAAGCAGACTTTTGTCTCCAGCAAATGTGTGCAGGAAACTGCTTTGCCAGCATGCACATGGACTGCTTGGAAGGTGTTGCATTAGAGCCTCTTCTTAATGAGCTGTGGGATCTGGGAATTGTGCATTAGGCTAATCTTTCCAGGAACTTGACTTGAAAGCTTACCATATTTCCAAGTACAGGACATGCCTGTGCAAATGAAGAGTAGGGTGTCTGAACTCCTATTTGACTGTATTTAATCTAGATATTTATTGGCCCTTGTTCTTGCAGGACTTTTTAAAGTCCAGTATAATGTCAGATGTGCTGAATGCTGTAAAAAAACCCTGATTCATCAATCTTGATGGATTTTTGTTTGGCACTTATAGGTTAGACCTGGAGACACAGCCCTTTTATAAGTGTGCTGTGTGCTTTTAAACTCATATATAAGGACATTGAGGCATGAGGTTTGCATTTGCTTTGCACTGACCCATGCCTGCAAATGAACCAGCTGTATAAAACACACAGCAGTGCTGTATTTTCCTGCTCTTTGTGATGGTAGGACTCCCACGACCTGCTGAGGCTGGTCACCACCAGCCCTGTGCCCCAGATCCCTGGAGTTTGGGGCTGACACGCTCACAGGGGAGCAGCCTCCTGTTGGAGAAGGACAGCCCATCTCCTGCCGAGTCTTGCTGTGGCAGCTGCATCACCTGGACCCCATCCTGTCCTCGCTGTCAGACTGTTTTTGCCATTCCAGCCTGTCAGTGTACCGCAGCCATCAACATAGACATTCCAGGGGAAGTTGCGCAACTCTCCCTGCTTAATCATTAACTGGGACGTTCTAGCTGTTAAATTTTTTTATTTATGTCTAGATTTTTGCAAGGGGAGACACTTGTTGGCCAGGGCAGGCTGAAATGCACACGGACCTCTGGCGCTCAGACGTGCTCTGCCCTGTGCACATGAAGCTGAGCAGTGCAAGGATGGCCAGAATTGGAAACAGGGCTTCCAGTGACGAAGTGAAGTGAGATGGGCTCTTACTCCTAAGGAGCACTGGCTTTGCTGAAGGTCCTGGCTGGGACCTGCTCCATGCTGGGTGTTGCAAGTGTCAGCACGAGGAGCCTGCCCTAAAGGGGCAAAGCCAAGGCACAGGGGGTGACCCATGACCAGGACTTGGGTACCTGTGTGTGGAGAGTGGGGTTGTCATAGCAAGAACCAAACCCCCATCACAGTGGGAGGATCTCTGGAGGCTCACCAGGCTGGGGTGTGTAGGAGGTGCAGATGGGGTTTTCTTTCCCCAAAAACGTGGTGTTTGTGGCTCTTGCACCAGGGTTCAGAGCTCTCTTTTAGGCAATGCCGAGTGAGTTCCAGCTCACTCCTGGCTAGAGGTGCTTGGTGGGGAGATGATCCCTTCCTCTGCCTTCATCCCCCACCTGATGCTGCATTTTACTGTTCAGCTGGGGCATATCTTGGTTTGAGTCAGTGTTTTGGCCACACTGATTGATTTCAGAAATTTGTGTATTTGGAGCACTGAAACAGCATGACTTGATCAGCAGAGAAGCAGTCTGAATCCCTGCTCATTTTTTACAGGATCTACTATGTCCCCCCTAAGCACCCCTCTCTGATTCACTATCACAGTGGATATTTTGGAAGGTGTGAGTGATAGCAGCTACAGCAGACAGCTCTTCAGACTGTTCTTTCATCTCTAGCTTGCAAGGTCCTGCCAAAGCCACAAGAACAGAGGAGCAGAGGTGAGAGCTGTCGCTGGGGCAGAGCCAGAGAGAAGGAATCTGTGTTCCCATCTCGTCTTCCCTGCGCCATTACCCCTGGGATCAGGAGCAGTGCAGCAAGGTTAAGGCAACATATTTTGCACCCAAAATATACTGAGCAAGGAATCAATCTAGCAATCAGTCTCATGCTCCACAGAGAAATGCTTTAGCTGTGTTTGCTGTTGTTTGCAGCCATGCTGCACCATGGCTTTCCAGTGAAGTCACTGAGTCCAGCTGGGTGTAACTGAGGGTGGTGCTCACATTGTCTGGGCTAAATGTCAGCAAGGAACAGCAGCAGTTGAACAAAATGGATTTCCAAGCATTTCCCTTCTTCCGGTTGCACAGAGCCCTCATTCTTGGATGGCTGAGGCAAAAAGACAAGAGCAAAGTTATTTTAGATGGAAAAGTAGCTAAATGTTTTGTTCTTTGAGCATAGAAATAAACAGAAATGAGCTCTGGGTCTTATAAACAACAGCACCCAGTTTTGTGTATAGAGCCCAGCTGCTACGAAAGCGTGATGTGTTCTAACTCCACTTTGAGTTTAAGGAATAAACAGGATTCACTGCTCAGCCCATAGGGCTCCTGACCATGCTTCTGAGGATGCCCAGTCAAGACTTGAGTGTTACCTGTACTGACGTGATTCTGCCTTCCTTCACACTGGCAAAATCAGCTGGGCTGGCTCAGAGCTGCCTCTGAAATGGTTTGATCCAGGTGAATGGTCAGAGTGCTCTCTGGCAGATGGACCATAATGTGCTCCTTGATGCTTGTGTTGGGTGTCCAAGGTTTCTCAGCCACTACATCCACTCGTGTGACTAACACAGGAGATAGGAGAATGTTGAGAAAAGCCCATGGTTCTAAGCCTTTCCAAAGAAGATGACCCTGAATTTGGACCAGATGTGAAATACAAGACGTTCCTTTACCCCGATACAAGTCTGAAAATGTCCTGGGTAAGGCACTGACTCTTCAGTGATGGTGTAGAGGGACCTGGGTCATGCTCTAAGAGGAGCCGCTGTCAGATGAAAATCTGCTGTACGGTCTCTAAGCAGTTAAAGACTGGCATATTTACACTGAATGTTTTGCTAATGTTGGTCTTCCAAGAAACCAGTTGTAAAACTTGCTGCAGGACTGCTTCTGCAATTTGTGTGCCAGACAGCAACTGGAGCCTTGTGTCCAGGACAGGGCCTCGTGAACTGCTGTCTAGGAAACACTTCTGGACAAGGCAAAACCTTGGTTTTCTGTGTTTACTCTACTGTCTTATTGTGAAACCTGTTCTGAAATATTGTTCCCAACTAGAAATTATTTGAAACAGAGTCCTTCTTGCCATCCTTTTCATGGTGCTCAGTTAAGACTTGATTTTTCAATTCTTGACTGAAATTTTATTACAGGAATCTAGATATCCATGTCAGTAGGGAAGGGGAGATTTGATCTTAACCTGACCTTCCAAAAGTCATAGATACAGTTCCACTTTTCTAAAATTATGTGAAACTGGACTTGGTTTGTGTTCTTTTTATATAGGATTGAACTCTTCTGGTGTACATGTATTTATAAACTGAAAGTGTATCAGCAGTGGGAAAGGAAATGGACAACTTTTAGTGTCTTCACAGACTTGTCTGACTATAGGCACACAACTTGCACATGTAGAGAACTGCAAAGCTGCAATTTCCTAGGCTGTGAGGTGATGTTGGTGAGTTTGCTTAATCTTGCAGTTGTCATATCTGTTGGGAGCCTGGGTGCCACACGCTGATAGCAAAGCTGGGCTCTGTGCAGGACAACGCTGTGCCCAGTGCGTGCATTCTGCAGGACTCTTCTGCTCCCTTCTGGCCAAGTCTTGAAATCCAAACCAGAGAAGATTTTCTCCACATCTCGGCTGGATATCAGGATCGGTCTTAGAAGTTCTATGGTCAACACAATCCTTGATGCTGGTGGTACAGGAAATGAGGGGTGGGGATGAGTGTGCCCCATCATCAAATAAGTGCACCCATTTATGGGTTCCATTTCTCTTTCCTTTTCACCCACAAACTTCATGGTAACCAGTTTCTTCTAGAAACTTTTGAGGTCCTCAGAGGATATGTGCTCAAGAGTCATAGTTACTGCAGTGTTGCAGCAAATTAGTTATTTCTTTTCTCCTGCTCGGGGCTTGCTTTTCATGCTGATTTCTTTTCCTGGTTGCTGTATTCCTAATGCTTAAACTCAGGGACTTCCTCACCAGCCTACAGCCCAGATCCTGCAGTAATGGTACAGAACTGTCCTGTTTCTCTTCAGGGTACCTGATGTGGAGACAACTTCTGTCTCATAAGGGCTGAGAACTTTGGAAGTGGCAAAGTACTGCCCATCACACCTCAGTGCTTGTCTGCAAGTCAATGTGCTCATTCTGGACCAAAATTAAGTATACTGTTGAATTAAATGAAAGAGAATTTATAACCATGACTGAATTGTGTTTGCAGAGAAGTTCTTGCCTCTTTTTGCATACTATTCAGCTGCTCTGAATAGTTGAGACAAGTGGGGCCCCACGTGGGATTAGTGTCCCCTTTGAGGGACAGGAAACCTGGACACACAGATACATGACTAAGTTCCTATAGGGTCCTATAAGGAGCCAAGGCCACATAAGGAGCTCAGTGTCCTCACTAGTCATTGATCCAGGCACAGGACTCCTCTAACTGATTGGGAAAGAGAGCTGTGCCACATTCAGACTCAGGGTCAGTAATTGTGTGGCCCATGCCACTGTCCCCTCCAGTGGCGGGACCTGGAGGGGTGGCTTGTTGAGCAGACTGTGGGTGTTGCCATGGGTTCACACGGCAATCCTGCTCTGCTCTGGGGATACAATGAGCTAATCCTACACACCTGGCTCTGGCTGCAGTTCCCAGGATGAAAAAATCACCTTTATCTGTAATCAAAGTTTTAACCTGCACAACTGACAACCCTAAACAAAAGGCAGTTAAAAAAGAAGCCAAATGTTTATTACCTAACATGTTTTCAAAACCCCATCATGTTTAATCTAAACATACTGCTCTTAGGGGGTGTGAATCATATCTTTAATTACTAAGATTTGACAATAGTAGGTAAATTAGCAGGTTGCAATACAGGAAACCTTTCTTAGAACGTCACATTGCCAATCCTGTTGCAGGGTTGGGACCTCAGGTGTGTTTTCCAAGAACCTACCTAGGCTGTGGACCACTATAAGTTAAATATGTTCAAATCCAGTGCAACTGTGCTGGCAAAAGTTCCTGTGTAAAAATCAAGATGGTAAAAAAGCTTTTTGTTTGGATGATTGTGTCACCCAGGCTAACCTGCCCCAGCATGAGGGCTTTTGTAAGCTGTCTGCACGTGTGTCTTCATGCTAGTGGAGTTACATTGGAGAAATTTTTTGAATAGACTTGTGTTATCTTCCTACAGACACTCATGTCTCCAGGTGTCCATGGCATGGAATATAAATGGGTTATTCATCATCATGGACCAGCTACTGTTAAACTTTGCTGGGATTTAAAATACCATCCCATTGTTTTCCTACCTTCTTTCTGGCTATTAAATGACTACTGTTTTGTTTATATTACTCTTTTCTGCTACACACATATAATCTATGCCAATATTTTTGTTATTTTAACTATTTTGAAAGTGTTCTCCCATCTTTTTCTGCTTTTTCTCTTCCTTCTCAGTCTCCTGCAAGCTTTAATTTTTTTTCATCTAACCTCCTACAGACTACTGCTACTAAAGGTATGGACACTGGATCACCACTAAAAAAAAATCTGCATTGATGATGTTGTTGTAGATATTTGCACTTCTTTTTCATTATTACTTCTATCGGTACCAAGTGGGAGTCTTGCCTTTTGGATCTTGTTTGCTCTTTTACCACTTCATTACCTGCCTCGTGCCCCCCACTCATCTGTGCCCCATCAAATGCTTATGAGCATCCTCCAGGTCCTTATAGGAAGCCTGTGTCCAGCAGAGCTCAATTGCAGGCCTTCAAAGGAGACTGTAAGAAACAGAGAACAAAAACAGGTCTATGTCTGTAATAAATACTAATATAAGAACCAGTAGACTAGCAACAGCTAAGAGGGCAGCAGAGATGGAGTTAATGCACAGGTACTATTGAGCATACCTATAGATTTGCACACTGCAAACTTATGTTGAATTATATATATTTCTGTTTATATCCTCGCCTAGTTCCTCCTGTATTTGCTGCTCATCTTTATAAATTGTAAATTCTTTAAGGCAGAGATTTTTGTGTAACACCTGTCAATCTTGATGAAGTACTGAGGACACAGTTACTTAATAATGATGTTATTACTAAATAAAAATTATCATGCTGGTCATGATTGCAGGTTCTCATTTATCCACAGCTTCATGATGATTTCTTGATGAGAATCTCCTTGGAAGCCGAGGAAACTGGAATGTCTTGGACTTGGCATATGACACCAAGAATCTGCAAACTTTAGAGGCTCTGTTGAGAGTAAGTTAAGAGACAAACCATGTTTTTTAATTTCTAGGCTTCATGCTGTGCAGCTGGGCTCTTGCGAGAACCTGGCACTCTTAATAACAGGACATGCCTCAAGCCTTATGAATTCTGCCTAAAGTAGCACTACAGTATGGGTTGATTTTTGGTATAGATCCATGGGCTTCCATGGTCAGGACAAGAAGCTGACCGTTCTAAGGTTTGTCTTTCCCTCATACTGGAACTGCTAAGTTTAGGGCAACTCTAATTTTGAGTTGTATTCACCACTGGCCTTTTTAATTTTCTTCCTGGGTTTCATATTGCCTCACTTTAGCCAAGAGGCAATAGATGAGATATGGGAGGTTTGGTCTGACCCAGAGAGGTTCAGCAGCTGATCTGCCAGGAGCACAGAGCCATTAGTGAACCCTTGGGGTTCATGAGCCCAGATCCCTGGAGGTCCTAACTCTTGCAGAAGGCCTGAGCAGGGATGTCTTACTGCACAAACTCATTATGTCCAGGCAAGGCTTGCAGCAGATTGTCTTCTCCATGCATTGGAATACACTGTCCTCTGGTCTTGAGAAATAACAGGGAGTTTCACATATGAGGGTTTTGCTGTGTTGTTTAGATTCTGATGTATCCCATCCAAGATTTTAATGGAAAGCTTTCTTCTCCATTCCTATGGTCCAGATACTCAGCTGGTGTAAACACAAATGCCGTCGCTGCTGTGTTCTTTGACGCAAGGTTACGGCTGAGCTCATGGTGGTGTTGTGTCTGGCAATATTTTTATCCTTTAGAGATATTTGCCTCCTCTCCCCCTTTGTCTCCTCAAGGATTCTTTCTTCTCAGCAAATGTGCTCCTCTGTCTGGAACATATGGGATAAGTATTTTCTTCCATTCCTTCACTACTCAAAAACAGTCAAATCAATTTGGTTAAAATTAAAACCTTTTGGGTTGAATCTTAGCCTAGAAAACCTCATCTCCCAACGGAATCCTTGAAGAAATTTGTGAGCAATTTCCAAAAAGGATGGAGCTGTTGATGCCTTAGGTTTTAGCTTTTATATTTTTCAGATTCTGTATTGCTTTAGTGTGTAGTTCTGAGCTTCACCTTAAGGGATGGTAAGCTCTCTTCACAGAGTAGCTAGACAAAACAATTCCTTTTCTAGCTGGGGACTGAGGACAACTGATCCAAATTTCAGGCCCAAGAGCATAAGTAATGTGGGCTGAAGAGAGAAAAACAAGAAGGATAGGACTTCATAACCTAAAGGTATAACTGGACAATTAACTGCAAATGGACCAGAACTTATAAAAGTGAGAGACCCCATGACTGGTTGTCCATTTTGTGACCATTTTGGGTATAGCCCTGGCTGGGCTCTTGTACTGCCCAAGGTGGATCCATTGAGGCCCTTTAACAAATCCCTACTTTATTCTTTAACTCTGTCTAGCCTCTGTTCTAGGTCAGCCTTGACAAGGCATCAGTGTCATATAAAAAAAGAGCTGGGGCAGAAACCAATTGGAAAAGCCCTTTGGTAGTAGTTGCACCCATGCCTTCAAGTGTACAACTTTGCCTGTCACATGAGAAGGAATGGTGGATGGTGACTTCTGCAGCTCTATACAATCAGCAGGGTAATCAATTCTAGTGATCAAGGCATGCCCTTCCCCACCTTTGTTTTTCATCTGTGTGAGTCTTTATACTTCTGCTTTTGGCTGGAAATGTAAATGACTAAGTATTTGGTACCAGACTTTGTAGACTTCAGAAGGTCAAATAGCTTGGAAGAGCTTTTTAAGTTTTGGATTTTTTAACCCAATCCTTTTGAGATTCATCGAAAATTATATAAAAAGCTGTCATTTTTGTGGGTGAAATAGTGAAGGGTACACTGGTGAAGCAGCAAAAAGACTAATTTCTTACAGTAAAACTTAGTTAGTTTTGTTCTAATTAAGTGAATATTGTCCTGATAACTGTCCTTCCAACCTGGGATTTTCTTCTTTTATTTTCTTGGATATTGAATTGAGTCAGAGTAAGCTCTACCCTTGACTTGTACCAGTTACAGTAGTGGGTGAATCACTAGCAGTTTGATGAATTCAGTGTGGGAAAGAGCTAGCATGTGGTTGTAGCCAGGTGAAGAATATTATCTGATTTGAGGTGGGTGATTAGGACTTCTTGCTCAGAGTGATTCATCCAAGGAGAGGACATATACAAGGAATAAAAGGTGCTCACACCAAATGAACTTTCAAGTCCTGTACCACACCTGACATTAATTATTATAGACACATTTCTAACACCTTATATCGAGGAAACAGGACCTGACTTGTGTGAAATGGCATTAGTTTCTTAGTAGCACTGATGCCTTTGTTCTGTGCACTAGCACAGGTGGGACTGAAGTCTGGTTGCATCTGACTTTTTATATGCCTTCAAAGTCTGCACAGAAAACCCACAGTCATTATGATTAGAGCAATTCTTTGTAGCATATCCAGCAGACACTTACCTAAGGAACATTGCTTGAAGCTGGAACAAGTACTCTGACTGTCTCTGTCATGTTAGAATTCCTATCAGAACACCTAAATTATAACTTCTGGTATTTAAACATCAGACTTTACATTTTGCAGATGTCCTTGCCCTTTTTAAGCACTTGGAACCTGTTATACTACGGCCCAGTTTCTTCCCATCATGTACTGTGCATGATATCTTTACAAAACAAGGAAAAGCAAAATCTTTTTTGGTAAATCCTAGTTGTTCTTCTAAATCCCATTGTTCCAGAGTACACACATCTTGAGGGTTGGCTTTACAGAGAACTAGAGACCTTCTGCAAGTTATCCTTGTCCTCTTAGCACCCATTCCCTGCTTTGCACTCAGGGTATTCATAAAAATGTCACTATCACACGTGCTGGATACTCTAACCCACCTCTTTGCTGCTAAAGAACCATTATCCTCAGATTGGATATCAGTACCTTGAAAAGAAAACGTCTCTAAATTAGCTGGGAGATACTTGAAATGCCTATTGACTGGAAAACTGAAGGATATAGACAGAACAGGACCTGGAACCTGAAGTCTCTCTCCCAGCTCTGAGAAGCGGTCTGTGGGACGTCTGAGCTCACTGCTTGGCAATGTGTGCCTCGAGGCCATTCTCATTTGCTGTACAAGCAGCCAGTGACCCGTGCCTGAGGCATCATCCAGGGCAGGCATGATCTCACCCACCCAGGCACACAGAGCAGCTTATCGTGCCCCCAGGCAAAGCCAACTGGGTTTTCTAGAGCTAAGCACAGAAGAGCAGGCGCTGCTCAAACCTGCTCTTTCAAACCAGGATAGGCATGACCTCTCCTTCTTCGCTTTCCCCCTCTGTCAACCAGGAATTGTGATACTGACTCCCTTTATTAGATACTTTGACATACACTGAAGGGTTTTTTTTCCTTCTGTCAGGATTCCTAACCATGCAGAAAGATCTGCTGGGCTGACAGCAAAGAAAATACTGTGGTGGAACAAAAGGTCGATCTCTGTCTATCCAAAAGCTTGTAATCTTAGTAGAAAGTAGTTATTATTGATAGATAAATATTTTGGGGTGAACATGGGATGGGTGCTGATAGATTCCTCAGGAGTCTATGGCCATATTCTTCCTGCCCTAGTTTCACCCAAAAATGTTGCTGAGTGCAGTATATGATGACCTATTACTCATGCAAATTAAAATATTTACACTAAAATTGAAAGAGATTGTTCAGGTCATTGCTTCCTTATAGTAGCTTGTAGCTGTAGTACTTCTTGAATCGTTGTTTTCACTCACTCTTGTTTTCATAATGCCTGTGAATATTGAATTTCTGTTACAAACAAAAAATTGCAAAGAAAACCAATGATACAAGAAGATTATTCAGCACAGCACACTGATAAGGACAAAAGCTCCTAACTTCAGTGTAAACACGCTACAGAGCAACACAAAGATGTCTCTGAGGACACAGACCTGAACAGAAGCTGGATGTCCAAACAATTAGTGAAGGTGTGGTGTTTGTTGTAGGTGTCTTATGTCCATGCTGGTGTTAAATAATCCTTGGTTGTGTTTGTTGGTATTGAGTTCAAGTAGTTGTTTTGCATTTAAACAATTTCCAAAATTCTGTCAAAACATGGTGGAGAAGGTAGGAGACTGTGTGCTCATGGCATTCATGGAATGTGCTGTGTGTGTGCAGAGGTGGGGTAAAAGCAGAATTCTGCCTCTGTCCTCACCTTCACTTGATGCAAAAGACCAGGAGCAAGAGATGGACTTGTATGCTTAAGATGGCAGATGGGCACAGGAGGTGCAGCGGCTTGTTCTTCAGCTCAGTTTGCATGGCACTTGGATGGAAACATACCTCCAGGAAAAACCAAATTAAGCTTTCTACAGGTGAGGGCTTTTCTTTGTGCAGGAATCCAGATGTGGGAACATGAGATTTTTTGCCTGGGATTTTCCCTGCATGACCCACTGAAGCTGGATGGACCCACCTTGGTTGAGGAATAAGCCATCTGCAAGTAGGCTCAAAGGGCCGTTTAGTTCCATGTTTGACTCAGCAGGTCTGAAAATAAGTAGTCAATTTGGAATAAATTTCACAATGATATTTTGGTTCCTAAGTATAAATCTGGGTGCGCTGATAAGAATTAAGATGTTGAAGGCTTTCAAGATGACATTGTGAATCTGTTATGCAATTGTGTTATGAAAATAGGAGGTTTCTTTACCCCATTGAACAATTTGATAGGATCAAGCATATTAAGAATTTAGATATGTTGAGGGAAGGAGGTAACAAGTGGAAGATTCCTTATGGCTCAGTCAAAAGCATTCAAGAAGTTTCTCCCTCTCACCCTCTCTTCACTTGATGCACCAAGATGGCCACATAGTAAGTGCACTGTGAAAGGCTGAGCCACAGCCTCCCTTTGCTGAGCTCAGCAAGGTCTGGCTTGTTTGCTGTTTGCTCTGGATTTTCGCAGGCACAGCCAGCGTGCACACTCTGCTTGTGACCACTGCTGTGAACCGAGGTCATGTGGGATGTTTTACTTGCTGAGCCACCTCCAAATCCCAAACTCCTAACAATGCTCTGGCTGGAAATCTCCTCCATCCAACATGAGTTGTGTTGATTGAGAGCCCATATAGAGCAGGGAGGATATTGCCAAGCATGATGCAGTGCCAAGGAATATACTGAACTTGGTGAGATAAATGGATGCTGTTACTGGATCTCACCAGTCAATACCAGTTACCGGTAATACCATTAATACCAGTCAATGCTGGTTGAGGACTTGGTCTCTTGTGTTTCAAGGAAATCTTTCATAGTGCATGTGGCTGGCTGAGTGAAAGGATGCCTCTCCTCTTTGAAGGTGCGTGGGAATGAGATCAGTCTGTGCCAGGCAGGGTTTTTGGAGGTACCCACACCTTCCTGGGGGCGATGGGTACATCCACGTCTCTTAGAACAACACCTTGCAGAGATCTCACTCAGGTGCCTGGAGTGGCATAATTATACGGGGTTTAGTTAAGGATGTCCTGTCTGCGTGACATGCCAATTAGGGATGTATGGTGTTCCCAGACTGGGAAAGACTTACTGCTCTAACAACAACTGTTCTTGCATAAAAATAGGTTTGCCTTATACTGGGAGCTACATACAAGTGTCTATGACTGCTGAGAGAGAACTCCTGAGGAACTCAGGTGCAGAACTGGAGTTTGCTCAGGTCTGAAGCTGTTTAGCTGAAATGAAGGGCAGTAAAGGAAATTTGCACCTTTTGCCCCCAATTATTGCAACATTTCTTGCAAACTTCATAGTGAATTTCAGAGAAAGCTCTCATACTCAGAATGAGGAAAACATCCATACTCAGGTGACACGCTGCTTCCCTAGGCTTTGGGACCAGGCATTTGAGTCAAGGAAGGCCCCTACTGCCTTATGGGCTTTGTTTAAGTCTCAGAACCTCTGCAGCAAGCTTATGTTGAACCTTTTACTGCTGCATATGGTATTTACATCTGCTCAAATCCACAGAAAGCTGCACATGCCTGCACTTACTCAGCCAGAGAAAGACCTGAAAATCCCCATTCCATTCAAAGGACAGATTTGCCTTCCCTTCCTCTGCCAGGAATTCTTAGTCAAATCCTATGGAAAATAGTCCTATCTGAGTAGTAAATCTCAGATGCTTCTGCATGTTTATTCTCTATTTCCATCTCATTGGCCCGAGTTCATTTTTAACCTTTGATTAGGGCAGCTATGTAGTGGAGGCAGGCTGAGTTGTGTATGTATTTTTTTCTTTCTAGCTATGCTTTAGAAAAAAAAAAAATCTAGCAAAAGAGCAGGGCAGATGGTGATAGAAAGACTGGCTTTGCTTAGCAGTGCAAATAAGTGGTCCTTCCTTCTTCCTCTCCCTGTGATAGGTTAGACTGGAACCAACTGACCTGGTTCTGCCTGAGCCAGCTCGGAGGGATGATAACAGCCAAGGGTAAAAACAAATTAAATTCCTGCATGTTGTTTCAATGTTGCAAACTACAGTATTTGCAACAAAGCTGTACAACAGTTTGGGTCAAATCAAGACCAGTCTGTTGCCCATTTGACTGAAAGAATTTATTGCATTTTATGCAGTACTTGCTCTTTGACTATTTTAGTATATAGGCTGAGTTTCTTGGACTCATTCCATTTCAGGTGGGCTCCTGAAATGCAACCTAAATTCAATTCAGTGTAATAACTAGACATGGGTAACTACCATGGAGAAATGCCCTTAAAATTTCTGACAGTTTGCAATTTGGGCCATATGCTATGGGCCCAGATCTGCCTTTACAACAGCTCCTTGCTTCCTTAATTTTTCATACCCTCCTTGGGTATGAAAAATTAAAATTATTCCCGACTAGGGCATAGTGGTCTTGGCAAAATATGGGATCAGTGGACATAGAGATGGGCAGTGCCACTTGTCTGCACTGCAGACAGGCTGCCTGTCTAGCTTTTAGGAGCTGACGTGGACTCTTTATAAACAATAATAAACTTTTGGTAAGACCTATACAAATGAGATACTTTTCTTTTCTGTGACCACAGCTGTATGGAGAAATAACTTTGCACCATAAATCAATCACTTTAATGTGCATTTTCCAAGGAAATTCTGCACAGGGGATGGTTGTTCCCCCCTCCAAATGCTGCTCTCCAGTCTAATTCAGAGACAGCATTTCAGGGGCAGGATCTGGTCCTTTATCCCAAATTTGCCTATCATCACTTGAGTCAAGTTTTGTTTCCAGTACCCTAAAAGCTGTTGATAAATAACTTGAATCCCAAAACACATTTAGAAAGAAGACAAATGCCCTAAAATCAATCTAGTGCCTCACTCTAGTGACTTATGGTGAACAAGTCCCTGGGACCTGATTAGATACATCTGCATATTCTGAGGGAACTGGTAGATAAGTCCCTGTCCATCTTATTGGAGATGTCGTGGCAGTTCAGTGAAGTCCCCACTGACTGGAAAAGGGAAAATATAACCACCATTTTTTAAAAATTAAAAAAGGAAGACTCAAGGAACTACAGGCCAGTGAGCTTCACCTCTATTCCTGGCAAGAGCATAGAGCAGATCCGCCAGGAAACTAGGCTAAGGCATGTGGATACTAAAGAGGTCATTAGTGACAGCCAATGTGGCTTCATTAAGGAAAAATGAGCCCTGACAAATGCAGTAGCCTCCTACACCAGGTTTACAGTGTTGATGAGTAAGGCAGGAGCAAAAAAGATTACCTAAAAGATGTAATATAGGTAACATCATGTGAGAACTGCAGTTCATGCTGGTGCTGTGATGCATTATGATGAAGCTTAAGTTGGAGTATCTCACATGGTGTGATGCGGAGCTGGGAAAAGAGGCACTATGAAAATATAGAAATTCTGACAGTTGGCATCCTTTATGGAAGAAATGCCATGTACAAACAGAGCTTTACTTGCAAGGTGTGATGCTGTCACCAGTAATTTCACAGCAACCATGACTACTAGGGTAGTAAAGTCTGCCAAATGAGAGGACTGTTCTTTAACTCAGTTGATGAGTTAAAAATAAAGCTTAGGAGTTATTAGCTCTCTAATTGTTCCTAACAGCATTTCTCTATATCTCCTTTAACCTCCTGCACAGAAATGTACATAGTGATCTGTATGAACTTTCATCTCTCCTTCTGAACGCAAATTGAAAGTCGAGACCTTTGACATGGTGAAGACGAGTGTACCTGCATTACCCTTTCCTTGCACCTGCATTTCCCTGTTGGGCTCCCTTTATCTCCCTCATGACACTGTGGCTTCTGGGAGAGGGTCTGCCAGACACATTCATTCTGTCTGTAACTTGCTGGTCTCCAACTCTCACTTGCTTGAATGTGTCACTATGACTTCCAGATGTTGTGACAAACCAAGTAAACTGTGTCTCTTAGCCAGCTCATTCTGTAGGCAGACAAGACAAGATGGAGAGGGGTTTTGCAATAAGATTTTTTTCTGATGCTGACAGAGGAATCCTGTGGGCTTTAATATGCATAGAAATCTCATTCCTAGTAAATTTTCTGAAGCAGCTGGAGGTTGGTTGGTAAAGGAAATATGCAGAGGTTCTTCTTTTAGTTCATTCACTTCTGACGCTTTGAGTACAGGTATAGTTTTCCTGGCAGCTGATGGAAGGTTTGCATGTTGCACTGCTGAAAAGGAGCCTTTTTTTGCTAGCCAGGCATGTACAGGAAATACATAGCTTTCTGGGATTTATTAAAAGCACTGGTTTTAATAACTTATCTAGTGTGACTGATGGGAAGGAAAAACTATCTATAGTCACACAGAAGAAGATTCCAAACTGTCTGTGTTTGGGGGAAATAGGAGATTTATGTAGTAGTTAACATGCAGCTGTTTCAGCAACCATTGTGAAAAACAGTGATGTACTTCAGTCAAGATTCAGAAGTCATCAAGCAAGTCTGCCCTTGTATTCACGGGATGGCCATCAAATACTGTAAAAAGCAGTGAAAGTCAGGAGAAAAGTCTTCTGATGGAGAGGTTCGCAGCTGGGGAAGAAAGATTTCCCCACATTCCTGCATGACTACAGGGCAGGGATGCTGCAAAAGACTATTAGGGCTTGGATTTTATCCTTTGAGCAACTCAGGTATTACAGTGACACAGAGCTTTTAAATTCAATTTCATGTGACTCAAGTCTAAAGATAAATTTGTGGGGCAATCTCAGAGAGATGAATACATTTCCTTATATAGATAAGTGGTCAGTTCATCCTCTGATGTAAATGAGCATATAGCCATTATCTCAGTGCTTGTGAATATATTCCACTGCAGTGACCTGGCACATAAGATATTTAGAAATGTACAAAATCTGCTTCTCAACTCAAGAATGGTGCCCATGTAACTCAACTGGCCTTATTTGGCTCTGCTGGTATTGACTCCACTAAGTACTTTGCATTTCATCTGTAAACAGCTTTTGATCTTTCATCAGTTCCTTTCCCATATATGGATTTTTTTCCTGTACCCTTCACATCATTAAAACAATGATGCAAATAAACAAGAATGAGAAGAAACAGAGAACCCAGGGATTGAATAAAGCTTGAGTGCTGCAACCATTTTACTTAACCATCTCTTTGGGGGACACTAAGCTGCACCAAAAAAAGCACAAAATTGTGCAAAGAACATCACATAAAAAATTGTGCTTACATAAAAAGGGAATGTGTTTTTAATATTGGAAGAACTGTAAGACGTGCCAGGTTCTCAGCTGGAGTAACTGAGCACAGCTACACAGATTTACATCAGCTGAAGATCTGCCCAGATGTTTGGAGATGGGTGGAGAGAGAAATCTTCCAGTTAAATGTTATTTAGATTGACAGCTAATTCCCAAGCTCAATAGTTCTTCAAAGATGTAGCATTATCTTGTAAAAAATCTAGATAAAATTGTCAAATCCCCATTTTTTTCCATGGATCCCAAGAAATACAAAGGACTGTCGGCTCACTCTGCAATCTTGTGGGTGAAGGTCACATGAACATTGTAAGCCTACTGAAATCCCTCCACCCATCTTGGAAGATGGGTTCTAAGAAGGATTCATGGGCAGGTGTGGGTCAGGCAGAGTTTTTCTGGAGAAATGCACTTTTGTTGTGTCATGGTAAATGCTGGAAGGTAATGTGCAGGGGTGAGGGAGGCAGGGCAGGGTCAGACTGGAGACTGACTGACTTGTCTAACTGGGCTGAGGGATGGAAAGGGCAGGGCAGAAGCATCACCACAGGGAAAGGGAGAGAGAGAAAAACATGCTCTGCTTGGTGATATCCTCAAGGGAGCCTCTTCAGCATCGCTGAATGGGAAATCGCCTGCAACCCTGAGAAATACAAAGGGCAAATGGAAAGAATTAGCACATACCACTGCTGCTCTGTGGAAATGTTTACCAAGAAAAGCTTGAGATTGTGTTAAGATACTGAGTGATCTGACAGAAGTGTGAGATCAGATAAAAGATGAAGCCTTGACTCATGGCTTCAGCATTTTTGATGTCCCTTGTCAGCTGAACAAGGACAGCACATGTCCCTTGCTGGATGGAGTCCTGTGGAAGTACCACCACATCTGCTTGCTTCACTTGTACCCAGGTCTCTTGCAGGGGAGTGGGTACTGTTTTTTCTCTGGACAATGCCCTGCTTTAGCAAATGTCACTCATGGTGCCTTTCCCCTTCAACTAGCCAACTGCAGGTGCCTCTCTGCCTAAGCTCTGAGGTCTTCTGCGCTTTTCATGTTCTGAGACTTGTGAGAGGCAACAGGGCTTTCCCTGCTTGTAGAGAACAGAGGGATGTCACAGTCTGTGAAGTTGTATTTTGCATGCCTTAGGAGATTTTTAGAGCTCCAAAAGCCCTGGCAGAATGAAAACAAGTGATGGCTTTGAGCTGAGGGCACACAGATCTCTGCAAGCTTTGATGTGCCAGTTTGACTTCTTTTGGGTCAAAATTTGTGCTGCCCAGTACCACATCTGGTAGGAGAAAGCACCTAATGAATACAGTGAAGTCATCACATTCTTCCTCAATTTAGCTGGTATTTCCAGGGACAATAGCTGTCTTCAATAGATTGCAAAGACTTGTGCACGTGATGAATCATAAGGTTGTGCTTAGAGATGGCATAGCTGATTTTATGTGGTACACCCAATAACTATATGCTTGCTGGAGGACTTCTCCTTGACTTGCAGGCTTCACCTCTTGACCTCATTTTCAAGCAGAAGTTAAACTGTAACTGAATTGCTTTGCAGGTTGGTACAAACGGAGCCTGAGGCACTTTCTGCGTTTTTCTCAATTAAAACAGAGAGTAGAAGCACTTTGGACAGTGGACCAAACCTCAGAGAGACGTGGCATGGCCAGAAAAGCAACTCTGCTGGCTGGACCTATGTGCTCTGCCTGTGGATCTCATGGACTAGAGAGAAGGAATACAGGTTATTTCTGATTCCGCTCCATAGGGACTGGGGTGGTCCTATAGAGCTTTTCATGGTGGATAGCTTTTACCTCTAATTTGATCAGGAACTAGTCTGTGCTTCCATATTTCCACAGCACCAATCCCAGTGAGAACACTGCCTGTGATGGAGTACTTCTAGGTTCTAGCTCGATATGTAGACTTAAAATTTATATTAATGATACATGAATATTTGTATTAAGATGCTGTCTATACAGCATCTTAACAGCAGTTGAAGAAGAGGAGAAAAGAAAAGCAGAGAGAGTGACTTTCAGGTGCAGTGTGTAGCTCTGGGTTCCCTGACGTTACTCTCAGACAAATCCTATTTTTTTTTGTTTGCAAGACAGGATTAATTACAAAAAACACCAAAATCAAACCTAAAGGCTTTCTTCTGCACTGACTTGCTATGATGCTTTTTTCTTAGTTGGAAACAAGCTGTGGTAATGTGACAATACAGATTTGTATTGCTACAAGTACATTTGTTTTTTTCTATTGGTAAAACCTCCGAGCTTTTGAATATATTGTGTTAATATGTGGCACTGAGATGTAATTTGGCTTTTACTCTTTAATGACATCTCTTCAAGCACAGAGCTAACCCCATTAGTAGCTGTCCCTTCTTCCTCTGCACACGTCTCAAAACAAACTTGTTCAAAAGATGTGGCAAAACCGTGTGCATTTCTCAGAATGCTGAAGACCTGTTTGAGAGGGGCCACTTTGGTCCTCTGGTATTGTGTGGCTGGTGGGAAGTTTTTTTGAGGTCTTGGTTCATTTCAGCAAACACACTGATCTTGGCAAGCCTTTGTCTGTGTGATGGAGAGGCAGGGTGTGAGAAAACAAGATTAGCATTTGCAGAACAGCTTTGCTGCTGCGAACACCTGTGACTATACTGCACATGCAAAGGGCTCCCCTCCCCGGGCTTCCCAGAGGGATCCTGACTGCAGCACCCCACTGCTCTGTGTGGCACAGGGCCCACCATGGACTGTGGATCCTGTGGATCTCCCACTACATGTGGAGACCAAGTGACCGCAGTCAGGCAGAGACCTGGGTGCAAGAGGCACTTAAGCCTGCCCTTTTTCTTTTTTTTTTTTTTTTTTCTTTCTCATGAGGCTATTGATACAGTGGCAAAAATCACACAAATAACTTCATTTATCTGGGGAGAGATAGTAGAAAATTCAAGCTCCAAGTAAAAAAATTGGTGGGGAAGGATTCTACTTTTCTCAGAAACAGCATCTACATTTGTGCTCCTTACTGAAATGACATTACTTGCTGGAATGCTGGCAGCTCAGCTCAGACCCCAGCTTTTCCTTTACTTCTGCATGTGATGTTACCATGGGAAAGCCTGCCCAGCTGTTGGTAACAGTCAGAATGTCCTGAAGGATTTTGGAAAACATCTGTGCTTTTACTTCATTCAAGCTACTCAAATGGTTGTGCAGCACTGGCACCGAGTGTCACACAGATGTTTTTCTGCAGCCAGCCTGGAGCAGTGGTTAATGCACAGACAGAGACGTGTGCATTTAATGTGCTGTGTGCAGATATTCACCCTGCTGGTGTGCAGCCACCTCCTGGGATCTGGGATGGCAGCTGCTAAATGCTGCACTGTTAGCAGTGTTAGGTCATGTGTGGGAGAGGAGGAGAAGTAAACAGAGCCCTGCTGAAGTTTGTATGAGCCCATAGTAAACAACTGCTGTCAGTCATAGAATATCCTGAATTGGATGGGACCCACAAGGATCGCTGAGTCCAGGTGACCTAGGTCCTGCTCTGTGATCCTTGCTGAATCTCTTTGAATTTACTGGTGGGTCCTTCCTCTTGGAAGCAGTCCCTAATCCCTCTTTCAGCTGGAGCAAGATTGTTTGCCCCTGTCTGTTTGTTCTCCTTCAGATTCTGAGGAGAAAAGACACTCTATCACTCAGCCCTCCAGGAAATCCTTTTTCTTCTTTTGCGTATTTTCAAAGCTTGAGTTTTTCTGCATTCACAGATCTGTCCCACCACCCTACATTTCCAATAAGCTAGTTTTGGTCTGTGTGTGCTCTCTCCCTTGCTGACATTTGCATCTGGACAAAGAACCAGCCTGATCCAATGTGCCTGATGCAGCTGATCCCTGCCTGTCCCAGGGAAAGCTGAAACCTCAGCAGTTGTGTGTGGGGAAAGGAGGCAGGCTCAGAGCCTTGCTGGCATGTGGATCTGTATCCTTTTACCTTTGCAGTCACTCTGAGCTACAAGGTGAACATGCATTTGGGAGCAGGGATATACCTGGGCCAAAACTCTCCTGAAGCTTAAAATACCCTGAACTGTTTAGGGGAGTAAAAGAACAATGTTGTTGGTAGCTTGGCCTTAGGCAGGAGACACTGTACGTCTGGTTCTGCTTGTTTGGAAGTGGAAATTATATTCAGCTTTGGAAGTGCTCATGGAAGTTTGTAATGCTTAATGTGATTTTAGTGAGCTGGAAATTTGGTGATTATGCTGATTAATTTGGGGTAGGGGACTTGATTCAGGAGTTAGAGGCACTGACTTATGTGGGCTCCTTCTGTCACTTGATACTGGCTACATACAGTTTTTCCTCACAAGGATTTTTCCCAAAGAAACACTGAAATCAGTGAACATATCTAACTTAGTATATCAAAAGCAAAGTATATAAAAAGTGAAGATTCTTGGTTTCTCTTTCAGTTTTTCCAGCTGTAAAATGGTGTGTAGAAAATACTTTGATAATGCAGTTTGAAAATATGCTGATAAAATGAACCATGCATAATCACTACCTGTCTTGCTTTGCAAAGCACACTGAACCACAAAGAGCTGACAACATACTACCTGTAGGGCAGGAGCAGGCTGGACCAGCCTGGACAGGGCCCTCCATGTCCCGTGGGAGGGGTTTTGCTGCTTTCCTCAGGATAAGTTGTCACAGATATAACATTCCTGAAAGATCCCTGGTTTTTGAGGAGCTGAGCATGGATGGTGGGACAGGAGGAATATGGGTACTGCTTTGTGTCTGGGAGCACCCACTCCAAGTGGGTGTGTTGGAGTGCATGTGGATGGCTTGGGAGAGTGCTGTTCCTCTGCTCTGAGAAGCAGAGCAGTCATGGCTCATTGCTGGGCACTTGAGCTCATTTTAATGTTTCTTGAGATGAGTGCTGTACACCTACACAGTGTTTGTGGCTCGTCATCTCCAGCCTCGACCTCTTCCCGCAGCTGGGAGTTGAGAGCTGCATTCTGTGCTCAGCCTGCAGCCTTCGAAACTTGAGGCTTCTCTTGGGAGGTGACAGAGGGAAATTTTTGTCTTTGCTTATAGCAAGCTTTCTTATATTTTTTTTATGTATTTCTTGTCTTATATTTGTAACTCTCTATACTGGGCTTGCTTTCCTTCTTAGGTTAGGCTTTCTTTCTTTCTGTTGTATTACTCAACCATCTCCATCAGGCCTTGCTTTTGCCTAAAGCCTTCCTGGATGTAAATCAGCACACCAGCACTAGTCTAGCCATTATTTAAGTTATACATTAATTCAAAGCTATAGTAGGACTCCATTATTTGCCTGTAACAGATTACTTATAAATAGTAGAATATTTAGTGGTTTTGTTACTCCAAAAAAGCTCAAATGACTTAAAGCCAGACTGTACTAACAAACCATGACTGGGGACCAAAGGGAGTTAAAAAATAGTTACAAGGAACTGATTTCACCTCATACCTGAGGATCTGGACCCATCTTTGATACTATTTTATCTTCTATGAGGAATTTACGTGACAAATTCTTCTTTCTTCAGACTTGTTTGTGTTGATTTTGGGTCAACTAAGCAAACACCCAAGACAAATCCAAATAAAAAACCCTGCCACCTTTTCTGGGATTCAGCCTCATGATTTTGTGAAAAAAAATAAGACATTTTGCAGTTTTTCACAAGAAAAAGAAAAAAAGGCAGCATGGTGCCACCACTGGGAGTTTGTCACACCTTGAGCCCCCTTGTGAAACTGCAGTTTACCTTTACAAGTCACAGCTCCCATGTAGTAAAGCTATCATATTGTTCCTGTTTCCCAGTTCCTTATTTATAATGTAAACATACATCCTTTTGGGAACCTGACCTTTTCCAGTGTTTGTGCTTGATTATAATTGAACTATTTGCATAGGAGACCAATTTTCATTCTCTGCTCTTGTGGCGAGTACACTGCGTTTTCTATTAAAGGTGTTGGTTTTCTGATTACTAAGGAAACTAGGAAGGTTTACAGACAATAATGTCATAAAACATGCAAAGTTCTTAAAAGTACACCCTATTCTTTCATTTTATGGGCAGACCAGGATGTTAGAGGAGTCCTTCTCCAGTCTCCCAATCCCTGTCTGCTTGTTTACCAAAGTGATCAAAGTCCCCAGGCTCAAAGTTCTGCTTTGCCTCTTGAGGCTGCTGTATGAAGGGTTTTAATGTCTGTTGCCTCAAGCTTCAGCCTTGCAAATTTAACAGGGGTTCAGTCGTTAAACCCTGGATTTTCTGCATCATCTTGGTTGATTGTAGCAAAATGTTTCTGGGGCATGTGGGTTTGTTCTGGTTTGGCTGAAATGGAAGAAATCTGGGGAAGGCTGGGCTTGAGTCAGCTGTGATGCATGGCTCTTCTAGATCCTGTGCCAGCACAGGCAGTGATCTGTACCAGCTGAGCTGGCAGAAGGGATAAGCCAAATATCAGGAGAAATCTGCCTGCAGAGCCTCTGGGTCAAGGTTTGGAGCACCAAGTGGCCTTAAAGGCAAGTGCAGAGGAAGAGGTAGTGGTGGCCTGGGATGACCTCCTGTGGCACGCAAAAGTAGCATCGCAGAGTAAATGAGGCTGGAAGGACCTCAGGAGGTCTCTGGTCCAACTACCTGCTATAATGAGTGCTGATTTTGGGTTAGGTTGCTTAGGGCCTTGCAGGGAAGTGTGCTAGAACTGCAGGGGCCAGATGCCTACAGCTTGTGCAGGTGGGCAAGGCACTGTGAGACATCCACCTTGAGAGCCCACAACTTTCCAGGCTGTTTTCCTTCAAGAGCCTTTTAAAAATCTCTCTTTCTTGGTGAGTGGGAGCTGACCTGGGATGTGAAGGAATTGCCTGTCCCAGGGTAGATGGTACTGAGATGCAGCAGGGTAGAAACCTCAAAGGATGGCTTTTTAGGGCATTGGTGCTGTCCTCACTCTGCACACAGCTGTCCCTTCTACCAGACCCCATAAAGGGCTCAGGTGCCTCCACACAGCTTGTCCTGCTGCTCATCCCCACAGTGCGGCAGCCAGCACTGAGCCACTTGTGTGTCTTGCCTTGTTAAAGCCTGTTTTGCAGGATACAATGTCACACCACACCGAGTCATCTGGGGACAGTGTCGCCCAGGCCAGATCTCAGAGGGTGTTGTGCTTTGATCTTCTTTTCCCCCCAAATGCAAGAAACCACAAAGGCTTCAACTCTCTCAGAAATTGCCACGAGATGAAAATCTTGTAGAAGAACAATAGCTGCAACATGGTTAGAACACGCTTTTATTTTTGTTCCTACGTGTTTCGTGCAATGTTAGGCTGTGGTTATGCTCATGGAGAAAACAGCCAGTTCCCTACTGTTCCTGTGTGGCAGAAGCACTCCAGAGATGTGAATGTGAGAAGGAGCCATTGCAATCATATGTTGGCTCACATGTGCCTAGAGCAAAAACCTTCTCCCATTTCGCCTGCCCTGAGCCCATAAATTAGATGATAATTGGGATGGCCTGGGCCTGGCCTGAAGAACAGCTTCATCCAAGCTTGCCAGGCTGTGCAGGGCTGCTGTGATAGCTCAGGCTGGGACCCAGCCCTGTGCTGAGCCTCTTAGGCCTGTGTGAGAGCTCAGCATAGTGTACATGTAACTGCACTGCAGTTATTGCAGAAGCAGTGAGTTACATCTAACAGCATGCATACAGCTTATCTTTAAATGGGCTTCTTTTAAAAATGTTTTATGTACACCCATGTCAGATACTGGGGTGTCAGCCAGGCCTGCCCCAGAAACTGAGTTTGCCACTCCTGAAAAATCGCACAGGAGGACATGGATCTGATCGGTTGAGGATGTCAAATCCACCCCCCCCACCCCAGATGTTTTATTCTGCTGGTTGATTGTCACTCTCAGAGTTAAAAAGTAAGCTAAGGAGGGCTGTGTGTGAGCTTATTACACTTCAGTTATTGCTTTATTCTTCTATAAAATAACCTGGAGTGCTGGTGTGTTGAGCATGTGGTGGGGGAGATGAATGAATCTGTTGCAAGGTCAGCCTGGCCTTGCTGGCCCTGGCACACTGGCATCATTCATTTTTAAAATTCTTTCCTGTGAGCCAAACACCATCAAAGAGCATTCCACATTTATAAAACCTCAGTTAATTGTAATCACTTACTTTGTAAGGGAGTTTTATAACCTACCAAAGCAAGTGTCTAAAGAAGCACCTCTGGGAACACCCACTGGGGCCAGCACCAGAGCTCTTTGTTCAGGGGGCTCAGAGTTGGCAAACTATAATTATGCCCTGGGGGACAGCCTCCAGGAATCCCTAGATTCCCTAGGTAAGCTGTGGCTCTACCTTTTGGTCACAAAAGCAGGACATTTCTGACCTTTGAAAGCTTTTGCAGGAGCTGTTAGGATGGTGGCTGGGGGCTGCCAGGGGAAGTGGGAGAGCAGGAGCTGGGATGCTCTAGAGTCCATTTGCTCTAGAGTCCATTTGCTTGGCAATTGCCTGAGTTCCTGGAAAATGGTGTTTCCCTGAGAGATGCAGGCAAGGCTGCAGATGAACTCTGTGGTGGCAGCGGGGCCGGGAGCTGAACGCCACATCCCAACCTCAGAGCAGCCGTCTTTTCTGCAAAAACCAGCAGGCTCTGCCCTCTCCCACCCTCGTTTAGAAACAAACATTTCCCTTTCTTTCTTTGTGACAAGGAAGGAGACCTTCAAAAGGCCACATGGAGCAGGCACTTCCCAGCTCTCCTCAAAGGCCAGAGGTGTCTGAGCGGCCGGAGCGGCGCCGGGTCCCACTCGCGGTCGCGCAGCTCCATCTGCTGTCGCTGGGCGCGTCCCGGAGCGCGGCTGCGGGCGTTTTCCTCCTGCAACAGGGATTGGCCTTCGGTTTGCCTGCTCGCCACAAGGGGCTTGAGGAACTGTGAGTAACGATTCTTGCTTTTGTTCTGCAGCAGGCAGAAAAGTTTTAGGTCTGATTCAGCTGGAAGGGAAAGCCCAAGCCTTGCTCCCAGCCCGCCAAGATCTTTTCCGGCCCCACGGCAGCTTTTGCTGTGATCAGCACTTTGTGGCTCTGAGAAGGCTGGAGGTAAGGGGGTCCGGGGCATTCTCAGAACCTGCACATGGCTGATTACTGCCCTGAGAATTTTTTTGGGACCCAGAGATGCAGTGTCTGGTCCATCCTGGCTGGGAAGCCCACCCTGACCTTTTTTTTTTTTTTTTTTTTCCTATGTATGGCCTCAAAAGGGGGACAGCTGGTGGCAGGGACTGGTGTAGAGGATGGGACCAGACCTTCTTCTCCCCCAGTTTGCAATCTTGTAGTTTTTAGTCAAATAAACAAATCCCATGGTTTTCAGGGTGATGGGAGTGATAACTTGGGAATAATGTGAGATTGTTTTCCTCTGAAAAAAGGCCAAAAGTCTTTGTAGCTGTGAAGTGGAAAATGTTAATGCATTTATTTTTTTCTTGAATTTCATTTTTTACAAGCCCTTCTCCCACCAGATTTTCAGATCACTTCCCTGTTAAATAGTGGGAAAATGTCAGGAGTCTGTTTAATTCCCAATCTTTATTATTCATAACTTGGAAAGATAATGTTGAAAAGATTACAAACATACATTTTAAAATTGCCCCTCTTCATGCTCTGGTCCAGATTTTGGAGTTCTTATTACTTCTTAAAATATAGAGGGCTGTCCATGCACCTTTTCCACTGATGCTGAGTAATTTCCTCTCTGCCAACGCTAAAAACCCTTTAGACACCTGAGCTCTCTCTGTCTCTGTTTCCTATTACTAAAATGGGGCTAACTCCCCCTAATCTTGAGAGAGTTTTGTCAGGATGAAAAGACCCCTAAAAACTATGTGGAGCTGCTCAGTTACCACAGTAAGGGCACTCTCTTTTGCAAGCAGCTAAAAAGCAATGTGCTGAACAGCTATGACAAATGTCTTTGGACAACTAATTACTACGCTTTTTGTTGAGAGCAACCTGAGCACAAGATATTCATACCAGACTGTAGCCCGCCACTCCCCTAGCCAATGTTTTCTGCTTTTCCCTGTACTTCAAAAGCTTGCCTCCCTCCACAGCTGTATTTTTATCTCAGCTGCTCCAGATGTTGAGGGTAACATCTGCACACTGCTCCTCTCCTCTCTCTGCAGGCTCTTACTAGAAAGCACCCTCAACAACCCTGTGGCTGGAAGGTGACCTGAATATAAAGGTTCTGGCCTCTGCTGAGAGGCCAAGGACAAATCCCTAAAATCTTTCCAGCTCCTAAAGCCTCTGTCAATTCTGCCAGAACTTAAGCCAAGCACTAATCCTGTAGGAGCTTTAGAGGGTTTTGAGAAAACCCCAGACACAAAGCTGCTCAGAAACTTGAGGAACGTGAGAGTTGTCTTTTGGGCAATTGGACTTTGAGGAGCAGCACTGCACTGGAGTCTGTCAAGTGTTTAGAATTGGCTTCACCTACTCAAATACTGAACAAATGCCAAAACTGTTTGGCCAGAGAGTCAGAGAGAGGAAAGGCTGTTACAGCTGTTTCTTGCACAGAGATTTAATGACGAGGCTTTCTTCTGTCCCACCCTTAGATTCAGCAGGCCACTTAGCTGGCTGGTTACTCATAGGGCAAAACAGCAGGGCTTGTCTCCTGAGTAACTCTGGGCTAAGCCCCACCAACATGGAAGAAATCCAGATAGTCTCTCTATAGCTCTGTCACCTTTTGAGGACCTTGAGCTGTTATGTTGCTCTCTTTTTTCTTGGTGCAAAGTTAGTTGTCTTTTGGTTAGTAACACCAGCTGGTATTGGAAAAGTAATTTTTGTTGTTGCTCCAAACTTACCTGTTAATTTTTTTTAAGTCTGCAAATCAGGCTGAAAGCTTAACATGTTCCTCAAGGCTGTGTGTCTATGGGAATGACACTGGGCAACCCCTTGGAGCCACTTGACATGACCCCACTCTCTGGCCTTGCACCCCCAGCAAGTCCTCAGTGCTTTGCGTCAAGAAATTATTTGATTAATGAAGTGAAATCTAGGCAGAAATCTGTTCAAAGGCAGCCTTTCCTCCAGCAAGTATCTCCAAAGGCCATGGGAAGGAGCTGATTTTAAAACAGGAACATATGTCCTGACATCTGCGGTGGGGATGGTGTTGGGACTGGGTGCAGCTACTGAATGGTGCTGTAGCACAAGTCCCCGTGGCCTTGCTGCTGCTTTACCCAGTGTGGTGGGACACGAGGGAGCTGAGCCCCATGTTTTGTTAAGAATGGGCAGTTTTAACTGCTGCTGAAGGCTCTAGCCCAGTACAATCCACATGGAGGTGACCTTCCTTGTTGTGGATCAGGAGGGGGATCAGGTGCCAGATGGACATCCTGGGAGATGCCCATGAGATCCATGAGGCTGCTGTGCCCATCACCGTCAGAGCATCAGGCAGACATGCACAAGCACATCAGAGAAGAAGCAAGTCAGGGACCTCTGAAACCATGTCTCTGCAGTTCTGTGACACAGATCTAAGGGAGTATTTAATATATATATATATATATATATATATATATATATATATATATATATATATATATATTATTTTTTTTTTTTTTTTTTTTTTTTTTTTTTTTTAATCCAGACAACTTGCCTTCTCATCAGCTGAAGGATTTTCTGGGTCACCATGGACTCTCTGCAAGGCCCACACCACGAGGCCCTCGGTCACAGCAGCGCAGGTGTGCTGCTCCCAGGGACAGGAGGACATGGTGGGGGATGCAGGGTAACATCTCTGGGACTTGCTGCCTGAAACTAGGTCACCTCCTGTGACAGTAGAAATGACTCTCAGCACAGATGGCAGGTGGGACCTGGCAATGACCTTGCCTTGTGGTCATTTTCTCAGGCAGAGGCTTTGCTGGTGCACTGCAGGCAGTTGTTTGGTGGCACGTGCAGCAGGTGCTGAGCTCACTGTGGCCAGGTTGTTTCTACAGCCATGGGGATATCTGGGAAAGCCACTTTTCCCTTGTGGCGTAGTTTCTCCCCCTCCAGAGCAAAGAGGTGTCCTGCCACAGCTCATCCCAGAAAATGACAGGTCTCTTTCCCTTCTGCTCTTCTCTCTTTTCCTTTCATGCAGCCTGTTCTTGGGAAGGGCATCCCTTAGGAAATAATGGGGGAACACAGTCTGCTCCACCTCTCAGTCATCAAATTCAGATCAGCACTTCGAAGCAAGGAAAAGCAAATCATCACTTATTGCACAGAGACAGCTGAAAATGCTGCAAGGTCCTTTTAAAACTCACCAATTTTACTCATGTCTAGTTATTGCTGGGAAAAGCTCAGACAGTACAAATAATGTAGGTGCTTATCTCATCCAGCCTTAGTGGGCCATTTAAAATGCCTTAACTGAGCTCAAAAGTGGTGCTGTTTTCTCTCCTTTGAAAATATATTTAAAAGACATTACATTTGTTTGAGAACTTTGCTGATTGACTCTAGGTAAAAATAAGCACCATCTTGTATTACACTGTTATGTCACATAAGCACCTTGCATAATTACCTTAGCCCCAACATGATTTTAATTATGTTAGATTTAGTGCAAAGAATTTTATCTGAGACTCATGTAAATATTTTGTGCTCTCAATACTTTGATGTACCTAGAAAGAGATTAATGTTTGCTTTGATAATTAGTCTGTTGCATGTGGCCAAAAATTCATTACAAACACAGTTAATTAAGTTGTCAACAAACCTTTGGTCTCCGGCTGGTGAGAATAATTAAATAATTTTGTTCGGCTTGACAGGGGATTTTCTTTTTTATTGTTATCAACCCCAGCTGTCCTTGGGGGCTCATGGCACAGCAGCATTTTCTGGGAGGTCATGCAAAACTGGACAGGACACAGTGCACATGGTGCTGCTCCAAGGCTATAACACAAGGAAAGAAAATGAAGTTCCACCTGAACATAAGCAAGAACTTCCTTACTGTGCAGTGACTGAGCACTGGAAAAGGTTGCACAGAGAGACTGGAGCCTCCCTCACTGGAGATACTCCAGAACTGCCTGGACAAGATTCTGTGTCATGTGGCTCTAGGGTGGCCTTGCTTGAGCTTGTGGTTGGACCAGGTGACCCACTGTGGTCCCTTCCAGCCTCACCCGCTCTGTGATTCTGTGGGGTGCCACTCCAGATGTGGCATCATGGCTCTGTGCCACAGACGATAGAGGTGAACATGGGCTCTAGTTCTGAGCTTGGGAGAAGCAAGAGACACTGATGTTTATCCCCCAAAAAGTTACCTGCTTCTGCTGAGGGATGAGGAGCCCCAGTCCTACTGCTTGGAGCTCATAAAAGATGGTGTAGAGAGCCTGCCTTGTGTCTGGGAAGATGGTCTGGAGCTTGCCTACTGGCTGTTAATATTGTGGGTCCAGAGAGGGGACAAATGCCACCATGTGCTCTAGTAATTCAGCTTATGTCATAAGAAATCAAGGTGTTTTCCCTAAACAGCCTTTTTCTGTTGCAGGAACTCTTCAGGGAGACTGCAGCCTGGCAGGATCTCTCTGTACCCCTGCAGCTCCCTGCCCCAGTGCTGTGACCATGCTACAGTGGGAGACTTCTCTGGTGCCAAGGATCTCTTAGCACCATGCCCACACTTTGAGCTGGTGTGGCAACCTCCATCCTTTCTGTCTGAGAGCTGCAGCTGCCACTGGACTTGGACTCAGGTAGGTGACAGAGCCCCAGGAGGAGTGTGGGTTTGGGGCATCACTCAAGGACCAAACATCGAGTACCTCCAAGTGACTCATTTCCATTTCAAAGAGCCCATTTGTTTTATCTGGCAATTAGCTTGCATCCTCTGTAGAAAATTACTCCATAAATACCACCAAGCTCCCAGCCAATCTCCCCTTTTAAATATATTTTAAGTGCATGATTAATACACTTTCCCAGCCCCTGTCTGGGACTGTGTGGGGAGGTCAGGGAGCAGGTAAATGAAAGAAAATGGCTTCACTCGGCATTGACTGGGCTATTAATCACTGCCCATTTTCTATAAATCATGGCAGATGGCAGGAGCAGGCAGGTACTCATGGGAAATGACACACTGTGCATGACGGGAATCGCGGATCGCAGCAGACACTGGCAAGGGAAGAGGCTGCTCCTCGCCCTGCTGTCCCCAGTGGAGGGAGGCTGTGGCACTACACCTGTGACTCACATCCACGTGGCAACTCTTCCCTGTAAGAATGGATGTAAAAGTTTGCAGGCACCTTGGAAAATGCACGGTATCACAGCTGGACTGGATGGGCCTGTCTGGAGATGGCTCTGCTTCTCATCAGGCACAGGGGCAGCAGGGGGGAGGATTTGCTGCATGTGGGTAGTGAGCGTTGAGGAGGATGAGTCCTGAGTATCAGCAGCTTCTAACCACCATGGTCAGGGATACTTTTAATCAGAGCAACAATTAAAAATTTTGCTCCTGACACTGAATGTTCATGATTGCTTTGCCTCAGAGCAGATGCAGGCGGGAAACGTGAGGGAAGAACTTAGACTGAAAAAGTGAGGGGGACAGATACATCCTAAAAGGAGCATGCATTTGGCAGCAGCATTCATCTAGGCATTTTCTGTGCTGTAGTCTTGGAGGGATTCCCTTGTCATGCCTGGGAAACACAGGCTCTTCTCTCCTGGAGTGGATGACCTTCTAATACTGCCTGGCAGTGCTATGGGTGTTGCGCTTCCCTGTATCTGTAATGTATCTATGGGTGGTGGAAAGCAAGTACTTTTTTTAGGAGGACAGACAATACTATATGTATAGATGAATGAAAAGAGTATTTTAAGTGAAGGCTGTATGAAAGATAAGAAAAGTACAAGTTATGGGCTCTCTTCTCCTGCACATTGCCAGTCCCAGTGAAAACAGTTGAAATAATCCTCCACTGCACTTCGTATTTCTTCCACAGGGAATGGGATTTTTCCTGTCACCTCTCTTTTCTACCAGAGAGGCAGAAGGATGTGTTTTTCCCTCCTTTGATGCAAGGAGAGCTTATGTTGAGCTAATCAGTTTTGCTTTCCCATAGCCTTGCATTGCCCTGCTTACCCCAGCCAGACCTGCAGCTGGACACCCTTCATGCTGCTTGGCAAGGAGAGCAGCATCGCTGCCCACAGCACCTCCTGCACAGCTCTCACCTCCAGCAACAACAAACAACAGCAACAGCTCCTGTTTTGCTGGCAAAATAGTTGGCAGAGCAAACTAGGCTGGCTGCCAGGGACTCCCACCACCACGAGGGAGAAAATGGTCCAGAGTAGAGAAAACCAGGATCATCTGCTCCAGGCCAGAGTCTGTTCTGTCAGCAGGGAAAGGAATGGACAAGGGTGGGGGGGATGGACATAGTAAGTGCATTTAAGACTTATGAAGGACAGCTTCTGTCCATCCCTATGAAGGTCAATATGGAGAATGTGGTGGGATGTGGTGGGTACTTGAGCATGCTGAGGTGAGTGTGTGCTGCTGGGCATGAGAGTCACAGGGACCTGCAGGGTGACAGATGCAGAAAGTGAGCAGCAAAGTAATCTTGGAAACATGTGACCAGCAAAGGAAGAAACAGCCTCAAAAAACCAAAAGGACCCGTAAAGACAGCGAGCGGGAGATGTGAAGCAGAGAACATGTGAGATCAGGAAAGGAGAGATTAATATGCCACAGCCGAGAAAGCTTCACATTATAAAGCGTAGGTGGGGTGATGGAGAGGATGGCATGGGGTCTTCAAACAGCAGCTGGGTGGCCTTGGTGCTTGCTGAAGTCATCTTCCCCAGCCCAGGAGCTGCCTGGGGATGTCACATGGCTGCTGCTGCTCCACGAGCACAGCTGGATCAGGCGAGGAGGAGGGCTGGTCGCCTCCACAGGCAGCTGTGTGCAGATGTTTTCCACTGAGGGAAGAGCAGTGAGGGCATAGTTTGAAAGGAAAGGGGAAAATTGTAGCAGAAGCTGGAGAAAAATTGTTGCTGAAGAAAACCTTGCTCTCAGACTGTCTGAAGCAATGTAGGGTGAAACCCCACTTTCTTGGCATCGAGGTTCTTCCTTCCACCCAATGTTATTTAAACCGGATGTTTCTTACCCCAAACAAGCCATGTTTGGCTGCACTGGACTCCTCAGCTGCTCCACATCTCCACTGCTCTGGCAGTGACTAAGCTGGAAGATCTGTAAGGAGAACTTGGGGGAGGGCTGGGTCCCCCACCCTTTCCTAATCCCCTCCCCAGCTCCCCCACAGGCCTCACGGAAGCCTAATATTTGTGCATGTGTGTTTTAACACGGCATATGGTCTTCATTACACACAGACTTCTCGCTTCCATAATTATACCATGATGGGAGTTCCTGTCAAAGCCATAAAGCAAATTCTCTTCCCCCTGCCGTGTCCCTCCGCCCCCATGAGCCCTCCCCATAAAACTCACAGGGGTCTCCAGTTTGCCAGGAGAACCCTCCCTCGCTGGTCGCATTAACCCTTTGCCTCCTTCTGTTCGGCAGCTGCTGGAAGAAAGCCGAGCTTTCCCCGCGGGCGCTTGCTTACCAGAAAAGGGGAAGGTGTTGTGCAGATTTTGGCCGTGTGAGAAAGAGCAGAGAGAGCCAGCAGTGCCTAAGCCATGCTGGGGAGGTGGGGAGGCAAGCAGCAGCCTAAGCCAGTGCCCTTGTTGCTGCTCTCTCACCGTCCTTGGAGCGTGCCAAACCCACCCACTGCTGAAGTACAAGCGCCTCTGGGTAGCGCGTGGCAGCTGTTTAACAACACGCTGCAACACTACCCTACAGTTCAGGACAGGAAATGAAGGCGGCTGCATCTGCAGGGGGAATTTAAGTGCACAGACTGCAATTACCTGCGCTGGAGTTTGGCCAGAGCCCTACTCCTCCAAGCATCGCCATGGGGCCGGACGCCGGCGGCTGGTGCTCAGGTGCTGTGGGGGTCAAGCACAGCTCTGGAGGCTGCTTGGGGCCTTGTGGGTCATGCCCAAACCTTGTCTGGGGTGAGTGGAGGCAGGAAAACAAGGAGAATTTATGCACAAGGGGGAAATTCAGCTTTATGTGTATGTGGGTGCTGCACTGAGAGGCATTGAGATGATGGAAATTTAGGTGCCCTTTTTCTTGGTGATTGACTGGAAAATAGGCTTGGACAGTCTGGGGTGCAAGTAATTGCACTAGAAATAGTGAATAATGGAGGCAACAGCTTCTCTCAACAAGTCTTCCTGGCCCCTAAGTCAGGGTGCTGCTGAGAGTCAGGAAAGAAACCATTTCTGGCTGCCCTGGCCTTTGGGGTCAATGAGATATCCCCAGTGGATATGGGCTGCAAAGGGCTTGCTCAGGATCACACCAGAGATCCCACTCTGCTCTGTGCTCATCATGACAGGAAAAATCCCATTTCCCACTAGGTGGTAGAGAAGAGCTTGGCTGAAAATCCTCCAGCTTTTCACAGCTGAGCAAGAAAGAGGGGGGGTTATATAAAACCAGAGACATGTGTTTTAGCTGAGACTCCAGCAGACCCAAATGTAAGAGGGACGTCACTGCAGAGGGCTGGGGGAGAGGTGAGGGGTGGCCAAGGTGCTGAGCAGGGCATGGGTGCCACCCAGCAAACACTGGGTCCTGCTCATCACCAGCCACTGCCATGCCAAGCACTGGTGGCACACTCTTTTTGACATCTGTGGATATTTTATGGCCCTTTACTGATTGGTCTTGGGGAATGTGGTTTGAAATGGGCTGTATCTAATAAAAGAAAGAGGAGAGCAGGGGAAGTGTTCATGCTGATTTCATCTAGCACATGCTAGTCCAGCCTGTCACAGAGCTGGTGAGCTTTGCCCACATGCCTGCACTGCCTGCATAGCAGTGACGGTGTGTGACACCTTTAGTGTTTTCCACTGATGTTAACTCCCTGTATCTCCCTGATTTTTCCCTCCCACAAGTCAAACGCATCTTCATTGACAGCAGTTTTAACTAGGCACAGGAGTTATTCCAAGGCAGGATTCATGCCCAGCCTGGATAGAGGGACAAGAAGGTTGGCAGGAGGAGCCCTGACACCTCAAGAAAGTGGTTTCCTATTGAGATCTCCAGTCCCCACAGAGACAGCCCAGGGCTGGCATTCACAGATGCCCTAGAGGACTGCCTGAGTTCCTTTTCCACACCCTGAAAGATCAGAGGAGTGGGAGTAACTTAAAGAAGTCACACCTGAAGGCAGGATCAAAACCACCTGGCTTTTGCTAGACTGGTGTTTATTCATCTGACCAGTGCTTAAATGGCTCTAATGAGGTAATTCTGCAGCTTGCCCCTAGTCTGCATTACCCTTATCCTTACAGAGATTTTCTTGCTGTCTAACTTGAATCTCTTTTTTTGCCACACTTGGTGCCCCTGAATTTTTTTGCAATACACCCTGGGCAGGAAAAGTTTTTTTTTTCCTTTTGACTATAGTTTATTGCATGTCTGAAGCCCAGTCCCAGACCTGCACTCAGACATCATTATTTCATGATCTTGCACACATCTTCTGTGTGCTCTTCCCCATTATCCAAATCTTCCTTGGGGTTCAGGCTCAGCAGATCCAGGCAAAGTGATAAAACAGTCGCAGATCGGCACCCAGGACGCTTGACTCCTGCTAGACCAAAGACTGGCTTGAATTTTCAGTACCTGCTTGCTTTAGTTTGTGCTTTCCAGGCTTCTTTGTGGAAGCTGGACCCCCAGTGAGAGGTTGAAGCAGGGAGTGAGGCACCAACCTCAGCATTCCATGACCTTCCCTGACTCTGGAGTATCACATTTCACCTTAGGAATTTTTTTCACTATCTAAAATAATAGTTCAAAGGATGAAGGGTGTCAGGTGCTGTGGACTGGGGATGTGTCAGGATCCCATCACTCAAACATCCTGCCTGGATTTATATTTGCACACCTCGATAATTTAGAGGAGGATGGAAGTGCTGGCTATGTTTCTTTGAAGTATCTGAAGTCTAGATGGATGAACTGCATGTGATGGCATGAAACTGGGGACTCTGTCTAGCTCTTCTGGTCAAACTGGATGAATGGAAGCTGTGCAGCTTAGCAGTTAGGGCTGGTCTCATCCTGAGTGCTCATGATCTCAGCACTGCACAAGACTGGCTCATAACCTTTTTCTAAGCACACCAGTTTTGATTGGGATGGAGTACAATGAAAGGTCTGACCCAGCTGAAAAGACCAGTAATGCCTTTCAAACTGAAGGTACCTGCAATAACTTTGGGAGATTTCTGCAGCCCTGAGGTGGTTGTTTTCATGGCATGAGGATTCAGAGGCAGCGTGTCCTGTGCTGAGTTGTCTAAGATAAGTGCTTAAATAGAAATAGCTCATTTTTCTTCAGATAGGCTCATGAGAATGGTAAAATTTTCCTAATAGGGCCTGAGAAATGGTGGACCTGAATTTTAGGTGCTTTTTTTTGTCAGTTGAAGGAGGCCCAAACATAGAGTGTTAACTTGCCTGGAGAGAAATGTCTTTTTTCAGGAATATGCATCTCATGGGTCCAGAAGGAAAATAAACATGCAACATGATGCTGCAGATTGAACTGGAGGGCATTCAGCTCCCAGCTGGCTCCACACTTCTGGAATAGTGGCTGCCTCGTGTGAAAAGGAGAGGTCCTGGAAGCCTCACTGTCCTGTGCTAAAATATGAAACCACAGTCCCCATGTGATGTGACCCTGGGCAGTGCATACTGTGCCAAAACACACTGTTAGAGTGAGATTTCCTGCAGGACAGACAGATATAAGCCTTCAGGTTTGAAGGATGACCAAGTGGAAGGAAGGAGGGCTGTGTGCTTGGGGAGTGGGGTTACAGTACAAAGGGGTCTCTAACCCCAACCCTGCAGGAGGCTTGTGCCAGGAGGTGCCTGCTGGGTTTGTGGGGTTCAGTGTAAGCTACCTTGAAGCCACAATAGAGCAAGGCAGAGGATCCTGGGACACATTTGACACCTGGTGGCTGAGCCCTTTCAGACTATGTGGCTCCAGTCTTTGCATTTGGGTCAAAGAGCAGAGAAGTCTGAAACCACCAGACTCTTTCCACAAGGAGAACTCTGAGTGGTTGGCAACAAAGGCTCCTTGGGGAATTCAGTAAGTTTTGCTTCTTCTTGAGCGCAGTTTTCACAATAGTTTCCAAACCTCCTGTTCCTGAGAGCATTCCTAGATACCCACACACTGTGCAGTCCCCTCTGGAGCACAGAGAGAGTTGCATTTGTTCTGCTTTAATTTGAACCTTCAAACCTCCCTTGGACAGTAACAACACAGAATAAATAAGCCTTGTGTTGAAACACTTCTCCTCAGTGCTACACTGACCTGACTTGCTTTTCCTATGAACAGTCTTGACGCAGTTTGTTCTTCAATGCATTAATCTTCACAAGATCGCAGGGAAGCTAGGAAATGCTGCTGGTTCTCTCTCCCTCTTGTTTTTATGGATAGGGAACTGAGATCCTAAGTAACCCACAATCAACTAAATGCTATTGAAAGTGCTTGTTTTTTACCTTTTCAGAAAACCCAGAGACCAACAGAGTGGGGTATCTGTGCTATGGAGGTGGATTGGACCAGAACTGACTGGAGTGAAGAGCTCGTGTTGACCTGAAGGTTTTGCCCCTGCAAAGAAAGGTCTGAGGCTCCTCCTGGACTTTGCTCACCTCCCAGCACAGAGCAAAGCTGGTGTCCCCTGGAAATGGAAATCAGCAGGTGGGTGATTTGGTGGTGTCCCTCTGCTCTTGGTGTATTACCAGCTGCTCTGAGGTTCCTGCTGCAGGGCCTTGCAGCAGCCAGGCAGCCCTCCAAGCCTGCTCTGACCCAGCAGGACTTCTTGTCTCCCTTGTAATGTTTTGGAGTAAGGAGCTTTGCAGACAGTTGTGATGTCAAGTGTCCATGCTGGTGGGAAGGGGGTGAGAGGGGACCCCCTATCACTGTGAGTGCTACTGGACCCCCCAAAAGGCTGAGAGCTTGGAAAGCATCCACACAGTTGATCACTTCCCTGAACTATCTGTGCTTCACAAGCCTCCAGCTCATGAATCTTGGAAGGAAAGGCCTTCTCGGGAGATTTGCGGCGCATCCACTCCCAGCTAGAAATACCACAAGAAAAGCCTCTCTTGGGGAGATCCCAGTTCTAAGCAGGAAATGCAGAGTGATGTGAGAGTGAGAAGAAATCCAGATGTGGCCACTATCTGCTTTATTTTATTCTGGGAAACCAAGTTCTCTTTTGTGGGGTATAGTTTTGTCAAGCATCATTCTCAGGCATATCTAGCCCTTGTGTTTGCCAGTTATAATTGAGTCAGACCCACATATCAAAGCTGTGTGTGCGTGTCTGTGTGTCCTCATGCCTGTGTGTGGAGACAGCTTCCAACAGATCACTTTCTGTTGTTTTTCTGCTAACAGACTGAACAGAGCTACTCACTCCCACATACAGACAGAGCTCTGGCTCACACAGCTGCCTGGGGAGAAGCACTGGCTTTTCTCCTCTTGGGCCAGTGTTGCATTTTTTAATTACTTTACCAAGAAGTGTTTAAGTATTTGGGTTTTTCAAAGTGAAGCAGTTTCTCCGCTACCAAGCCTTTGTTTCCTTGCACAGTTCAGAAGTTTTCTGTGCGGTGTTATCTTGTTTGCAATCCCTGGGAAACTGCAGCATAGTTCAATGCTGAGGAAAGTAACTCTTTCCTTTTAAAAGGGACTGCTTGGTGCGAGTGACAGCCACCCTGGGGTGTGCAATATTTGCTGGATTTTGGAGGTAAGCTCAGGCTCTGGAGGGGTATTTGCAGGGAAGGAAAATATCCTGGACTTGCCGGGTGAATGCAAGCCTGAGGCCAGGTTTGGAAAGCATTTTATGACCTGTGTAACATTGGTGCTTGCAGTGCTCCCGTGTGAGCTTTGCTCTCCTTGGCTCTTGCTCTGTGGGGTCACTGTGATGTCCAGGCTCTTGTGGTGCCAGGGAGCAGGAGAACACAATACACATATCCACGAGCAGCCAAATCTTTATTAAACCTCGAAAAGATCATTAATCTCACCCAAATATTTGCTATTTCTAAAGTTTACGTAGGGGGTAGATACCCTCAGGTGTTTGACAGCTACCACTTATAATTAAAATGAATAACAGGAACAACAAAGTGGAACTTCTGGTCATAATTCCCCTGCCCCTCACACACTTTTTTTGAGTGCATCCAGTTGGCCCCAAACTAGTACTGTTCCCCAGCAGAAACTTTCCAGCATTTATTCATCACACACAGAGTTGACAAGTGCCTCCAATTCTCTAGTTGCCAATGCACTAATGAGCATCCGCTAGTCTTTCTTGCTAGTTCAAGGACTTGGGCAGGGAGTAGACTGGGGACTGAATTTCTCTGTGTGTCTGAATAAGGTTAAAAGTGGATTTTACATGAGGGCAGACCCTTTCTCTGAGGTTCCTCATACTTCTCAATTAATGGCTTCCAAAGTCCAAACCTTTTGGTTAACAGCTGCTTCTGAAAAGTGGGGTTTTGAGGGAAGGAGTGAATGTGGCTTGAACTATCAGAAAAACAAGAAATAAAGATAATTTTTGCTTGTGAAATAGTTAAACTATTCTAAGTAGTCTTTGCTGTTGCTAGTCCTGGAGAGCTTGAAAACTTTTGGCAATCATGCAAGATCTTGCTTTGCTACCTCTTGCTGGTAGGAATGTAAAAATTGCCCAACAATATATGCAGTCAAACCAACCATCAGGTCCCACAATGAGTATCTCTGAGAGACAGCTAATTACTGCCATCAAATAGCAAGATCTGTCCTGTACAACAAAAACTCCTCTAGAGTTTCTGCACTGTCACTTTAGTAATGTCACTGTTTTATTGCTGGATGTTGCATACAGGAAGAAAATTCAGCTTTGACTTAACCCCTTGGATTAACAGCAGGTACAAACTGCTGTGGCGTTTAACTCAGTCTTCTAGAAAGTCATTTGTTTGTGTTTAATGATTTCTGTCTTCCTTACACCAGCCTTTTAACACACTCATTCTGTGCCTTGTCACCCATTACCACCCAGCATGTTGTTTTCCAGTGTGAAACTGGGATGTGGAAATGGCTGGAAATAGGGAGCCCAGCTCAAAGGAGTGTGTGCTACCTGGTGGGTATTGCTCAGCCATGCAAGGAAGCCTAAGGGCTCTGAAAAATAAGAAGGGTGCATGTGAAAGCTGATGCATTTAACCACTGGGGCATCTCCTTTAGGAGGTCACTGTCAGCACTTTCTTGGAGGCTGGAGCTGTCTGTAGGTGTCTGGTTACAGGTGCCTGTGCAGGGCAGTGGTGTCGGTATGAACCACTGTGCAGCACACAAATCATTTCTGATGAAAATTAAATACCTAAAAAAGAAATTCCACTACCAATGGAATTTGTGCAATCATGCACAAATGACTAATAAATAGCACCACAATCTCTCCTTAAGCTGTGATTTATCTGTCTGGAGACTTATTAAAGAAATGTTCCTGCTGTTTGCACAGTTTTTATGATGGCGCTGCTTTTTGACCCTCTCGAGTGTCAAAGCCTCTTTCTGTGCTCTGGCAGTCCCAGCAAAAGCCCCACATGTCCCCTCCAGTACGCAGTGCCTGTGAGCAAGTGCCCCCACACCCTGACACCCTGGCCCTGCTCTCTCCCAGCCTCACACGGTTGCTCTGTGCTGCAGTGAAATGTCCTTGTGGTCTGTGCCAGTGAAGGAGCTTTCTGTGTTTTGTCATCTCCTGATCAAGCACAGGACTCAAGGGAATGGCAGGAAGGTGAGTCAGGGGAGGTTTAGGTTGGATAGTAGGAAAAGTTTCTTCACCCAGAGGGTGTTTGGGTACTGGAACGGGCTCCCCAGGGAAGGTGCCACAGCACCAACCATGTCTGAGTTGAATGAGTATTTGGACAGTGCTCTCAGGCACATGGTGGAATTCTTGGGATGTCTTGTGCAGGGCCAGGAGTTGGACTCAACGATCCCTTCTAACTCAGCATATTCTATAATTCTGTGATCCTATGATTCTCTTTTCCAGGTTTGTTGCATCACTGCTGGGGGAGCAGCTTATGCAAGACCTTTCTCCTTCCCTCAGGCAAAACTCATCCAAGTCTGTTTGGACCAGTAACTTTTGGAATGTGAGTGCGTCAGGCTGTTTTGGGCAAAGCTGTGGGAGCAGTAGCCTGGCTGCTCCTGTCCCCTTGTCTGTCTCTGCTCTCTGCAGTGCACTCAGAAATACTGAGCTAAGGCCAGATAGAGGAAAATCTCAAATACATGACTTTAAAAATAAATGCTTTTTTCTTTCTTTTAGCTAAAATGTGCACTTTGCGTAGCTGGTTCATGAGTTCCAGCACATTTAGGGTTAGCAATACATTGAGGTGCCAGTGTCTTGCTGACAGTATTGGATGATGGGGCAACAAACCCCTACATGTCTTTTTGATGTGTGGGACATGACAGAAGCAGCTAAAGCTGTTCTGACTCAGCCTTCAAGCATTTCTGACATCAAAGTGTAGACACAGGCAGTGCTGAGTGGTCAGGACTTTGTGTTGAATCTTTTCTCACTGCTGTCTGGGGAAAAAAAAAATCTTTAACTGCCAATGAGATTGACTTCCACTCTGACAATAGTTCACCCTGTAGAATATATAGTGTTATGTGACATGTGAAATTGAGGTATGATGTAATTTAGAAGTTCCAGCCCTCTTTATGAGATGCACGTGCAATGCACATAACCCCCTTTTAATAATTAAAACAGTGGACTATTTAGAAAATCTCAGTGTTCAGAGTTTCTCAGGAAGCGGGAGGAGAAAAAGGCACTTGAGGTATCAGCTTTGACTGCCCTTTGCAGTGCAGGACACGGAATATTTGCACTCATGTATGAGTAATGCAAATCCATTGATCAGAATAGTCTCCAGCCTCGAGCCCCCTGTGTGGCACCAGCTGAATGAGCAAGTCCAGCTACCCACCTTGCTCCTTGCTCCCCATGGCTGAAGGACCCTCCCAGGAACCTGCCATATAAGTTGGCTTCCCAGATGTTCCCAGGTCTGCACACAGAAGCCACACTGCACGTTGGACTGTCACATTCCTGATGGCAGGTACGTCCACAGAGGCTGAAACCTTGTGACAGCAATGCTAGGAACAGATCCAACCAAAATTAAGTTTATTTCATGAAAAAAATCATGCAGGAGATGCTGTTCAATAAAGTCAGCAAACTCTCTAGATCAGCTCTATTTAGTATTTTTTTATATTGTTTCAAAATCATAATCCTCTTTGTTGGGACTTTCAGGAGTATCATCACCCTTCCAGCATCAGCCAGGGCTGTTGGAAAGCATCATTTGGGCTGTGGTCTGTGCTCTGGCTGCCCAGCTGTGGTCTTCAGCTCCCAGTCCCAGTGGGGTCCTGCCCTGGGGCACAGCACACACGCTCATACCCTGACAAATACACTCAGCTGAGAAAGGTTGTAAGTTCCTGCTTAGTGTCTGCTGTCAGAAAACGCTGCTCTGCTACAGTTGAGCCATCCCCATGGGAGCGTGTCAATTCGGACAAACTTAAGTTTTGGGGAAGAAAACCCAGAATAACTCATTTCAATAAATTCAGAGTAGTCAGCAGTCAGCTGTCAGAATGGCACATTTCAAGTTTTCAGTCTCAAATGCCTTCTCTTTGGCACCACTGTGCATTAATGTATGCCAGAGTACAAATTCTTACATGAAATAATGCAAAATGAATTACAAAACAGAATAATACTATACAAATCTGTACTGGAATAGAAACATGGAATCCTCAAAATATGAAATATACATTAAATATAAGCATAATGGAACAGAAAAGAAAAAATCCAAAAATGCAAACAAATACTTCAGTTGATCTGAAAGGAAGTGTTTCCAAAATATTGTTTTGTAAGGGATTGTTGACAACCCCAAATTTCACCTTTCTTGTTCAGCTTTTAGTCTTATGTCAGAAATCCTAGCTGGAGTGAAATCCAAGGCAGTAGATGCATGAATGTTTTTATAAATATACACAGATAAAACTGTATGTTGTTGTTTTATTTATCTCTTTTCTTCTTTTTCCTACAGCATCTACCTCATTCTGTAAACTGAAGCTGTTTTTACTTCCTATGATAGCATTAATTACAAAACAATTAATTGACCCAGTTATTCATGAGAGGTTTTGGTCATCCCATGGATGATGGGACTTCAAGTTCCTTTTATTTTTCTTTCATGTCACAGCCAGGGCAATCACAGAAAATCTAGTGGTAGCATCCATGTGCCCAGGAAGGTGGGGAAGGTTGACCTCTTTCCATTTCTTTGCTTCGAGGGGACTCTGGTGGTCCACAGTCAATATGTTGGTCCCTGTGGATGCTGGTGAATCTGACCTGCACTAAATTCAATACTGGCAGGCACTAAATTCAATACTGGCATCCCTGCATGTGGGAGCTCAGGCAGAGTGTGTGTGTGGAGGAGGCATGTGCAACTGCTGAGGTTTTGAAACTCTTTAGCAAGGCTTAAGAGACAGAGGTTGCTGCTTTTTTGGCCTAAGATGAAGAAGCATTACTTTAAACAAATGTTGAATAAGGATGGCCAAAGCCTGCATCCAGCAGTGACTCTCCTGCATTGCCACAGGTCAAGGGCAGGGTGTCGATTTGAAGGTGGATGTTTCCTAATGTGCAGTCATTGGTAACCTAAAGCAGGTTTATGACAGAGCCAAGATCAGGCATTAATGCAATAGACTGGTAATTCAATCACTTTATAGAAGTTGATCTGTCCTTTTTATTACAATTATTGTCAGCCCGGGTGTTTCGTTCCATCACTGAAAATAAACATCATTTATCATACTTGTAAAGATTAGCCCCTGACAGCTCCAGCTCTGCTTTGCATAAATGTGTATTAATGTCGGCTCTGTCTGAAGTGGAGAGAGAAGTCTATATTTCACAAGAATGATTAGACAGTGTCACCACTGCTTTAAGTAATGTCTTATCATGACGGATAATCAAACTGTGAAAAAAAAACAACAAAAAAAGGCAATTTATTGCATATGCATTTTTTGCTTTATTGGGCTGAGAAATAGCAATATTTTTGCTACTGCATTTTTGAGGTTTGTAATGCCCAGGCTCTGGGCATTACTTTTCTGGGTTTCAGGAGGCACATGATGTTTCAGCTCATCAGCAGAGCTGGGACCTCCACCTCTCTGCAAGGCTGCCTTGAGTCTTCCCATTTGAAGACCCAGGAGTCTACAACTTTGCCAGGCTTTCAGCAGTCTGTGCCTTGGGCTGAGTTAAATTTGGAAAGTTTAAAGCTAAAATGATGATGACATTGGTTAGAATGAGATTAAAGGAAAATATGATGCCCAGACTAAAATATTCTTACAGACATTTTCAAGAGAAGCTTTAGGGCTCTGGGGCCTTGAAGCAAGAACTCAACAGTTGGCAAGTGCCTGCCCTCAGGTCAGGGCTGCACTTTTGCTGCTCCCATCAAAATGCACCCACATTAACTGCAGGAAAAAAAAATTGTTTGTCAGTGTGTACTTTAGAGATGTTAGAGCTCAACAGCCAAACTCTGAGTTTTTGAGTTCTCAGCTAACAAGAGGGAAGGAACCCTGTTCCAGTGACTGTGTCTTCTGTCAGTTGCCATAGAATGGATGTCTCTGGCATCCAGAATGAAAAACAGCTAAAGACATGAGCTGAAGTCTTGCTCTTTGCCAGTTAAGCCAGGGCAATGCCAAGAGTGCTCCCTTGTCACCTGAACCATTAGTTCTCTGAGAAGGAAATGCACGTGGGCACCGATGTCCATCACACACTGACTGTGAGTCAGCTCTCTGCTGCAGTGCACAAAAACAACTCTGCAACTTTTGTGAAGAACGTCAGAGCTGAAGCAAAGTCCTTATCATCAGTGTCAGGGTTGGTACTGAGCCTATTTAGTTTTAGAAACTGAAGGAGGGAAACCAAACCCAACCCCATGTGTGTTTTCAGGTACTGCCTTTTTTTTTTTTTTTTTTTTTTTTCTGAAGTTTGAGTGTTGCACTGAAAAGCCCATGATTTCTGGGCATTACGTCTGGGTTTTGTGAAAGCCCCAGGCTGCAGAGTAAGAATGCTTTTGTGAGAGTATCTCACATTCATTCTTGCTGGTTTTAAAAAGAAATTTCCAAAGTTTGTGCCTTCATGGGGAAAAAAAACCAAAGTGCACAACAACATGGAGGCATGGATCCCCTCAAAAGAAAATGTCAAATAAAACCTTTTTTAAAAATAATCTTATAATTTCTAAGGCAGCCACATTATTTTGGAAGGCTTGTGTTTGAGATCAGTGTTAATTGAAGATGACATCTTAAAATTAGCCCACTGTGGAGGTATCTCATTGAATTAGATCCTAAAGGAGCAGTAATACATTAAGTACCATATATGAAAATAAATAAACCTCTTCCCTGCATAACTAATAGCTACTTTTGTTATTAAAGCTGAAGTATTTAAAGCACTGTAACTATACTGAGTGCTTATACTACTATTTTTTTCCTTTTTTTTTTCCTTTAATTGACAGCCTGTTTATTTCCTTTCAGACTACAGTTTTACCTCGTTTTCCCTGATTTGGTGCTGGTGGTGATACAAAAAACACTGTGGCACAGCTTTCCCTTTGCTAAAGAACCTGAAACTGAAACTTCACTCTGGAATAAAACTAAAAAAAACCCAAAAAGCAAAAGTAGTTCTGGTGAAGGAGCCAGTTGGTGGTGGTGGAGGGAAGGAGTGGGTGAGGATGGCACTGGGACCATTAGCGATTGAAGAAATGCTGATTTTAGCCAGTGGTATTAGCAACTGGCACTTTTTAAAGTGCTAAAAGCTTTGGACACAGATTACCATGTGCATAATTCAGTTTCCTTTAAATCCAGGGAGATTTCCTCTTAAAGCACACTCTCTCACTCTCTGACTCTTTTTTTTTATTATTCAGCTAGATTGTGCTTGATGGGGACTGTTAACTGAATGCAGCATATTATATATTACTTCAATAAATCACCAGCAGCCAAAGCATTCAATATCATGCAGAGCAGTAATCAGGGGAAGTCTTAATCACACTTTAAATGGTTTGGATTTATGCTCTGCTTTCCACGGGCTACTGCCACTGCTGGAAAGGCACAGAGGCACGGCTCCGTGGTGGCCAGCCAGGACCAGGTCCAGCTGGTGCCAGGGGCTGGGAGCACAGCCAGGACACAGGGTGTGTGCCAGGGGTGCAGTGCTCGGGACAGCAAGGATGAACAGCCTCCAGGGTTTTCCTGGAGCTCTTTGTACCTATGCAATGATCTCTTCAGATTGCCTGGGCATTTTGGTGTAAAAATATGTCACTCTGACAGTGTAAACAGCTGCTCTTATTGCATCAAGGTTGTACAGATGAGTGGCAAGTCCTGGCTTTGTTTTGACTGAAAAAATGTGTTTTAACATAGAATTTATTTCTAAATAAATCATCAGATAAGAGCAAAACCAGCTGCTATATGCCTTTTGGATTATGTCCAGGAGATTAGAAACGCCTCCTGGATTTTTGTCAGGATGTGGGAGAAGTAAAGAAGAAGGGCTGGCTTAAAAAAAACTAAACAAGCCACAAAAACCCTTAAATATAATTTTTAATTTATGACTGGTGACCCACTGAGGCTTTCCATGAAAGTAAAACTTTCCAGCCAGGGTCTGTGGGTGCGAGGTCCATGTGTGTCTCAGGGAGGTGAATGCCAAGTGTCAGCCCACCGGCAGCCGCCAGCAGAGGATGAGAACCTTCCTCCCCTGCGCTATCACACGCCCGACCTTCACCTGCCCCCTTGCAATGATATACAGATGTGCAGTGACATCATCTGTCTTGGCCACAGGGAGGAATCACAGCAGAAAACAATAACCCCTTTTGGGGGGAAGTTAGTAATTTTGGTTAACCCCATGGCCTGGAGCACGGCACAGACATGATGGCAGTCACCGGCCATTGGCACTCGCTGGGGACGGGGACATGGCACTGGTGGGTGGGAGGTCAATAGGCTTGTTAAACACATCTGGCTGGGAGAGCCCTGGGCACACTGTGAGCTGCTTTCCCAGCTCACAAACACTTTGCAGGCCCCCTCAGCTGGAGAGAGTGAGTCTACCTTCCACCCCGGCCTTACAAGTAATCACACTGCCTGCATCATAAATTACTGCTCTAGCAGTGGAAATTTGAACAAGACCAAGCGGAGCAGAGATGCAGCGGCTGAGATGTTTGAACAATAGCCCTGCACACAGGAAACTCTCCCATAATGGTGGATTTAAGTTCCAAGGAGCTTTGGTACCTGACTATTGGGTTCATTCCCTCCACCCCCTGTTTTGTTTTTCATTCAGTTCTATGTTGTTCATGTCTCTTAATAGGGCATCCTTCATTATCATTATCCCTAATAGTGGTTTATTGTATTAGTTACAGTTAATTTAAATGTTACTGAAGCATTGAAAACAGATTGCAGATGTTTTGAAACAGATGTTATTTTAATGTTAAACAAAATCATGAATATTTATGGGTCATTATTGCCTGGGTTGAATTAAGCCCTTTAAATAGTAATGTATGGGCTTAATGTCTTTTGAAGGAAATGCTCCAAAAAAGGGTGAATGGAAAAACACTGTCATATAAAGATGTATAAATCATTTCCTCTGGCAACAGTGTGTTTTCCCTCTAAAACAGACAGAATTAATTACTGTTATATTACTAAAACAGGTACTGTTCTTGTTCTCTAGCTGAAGTTAGTGTAAGAAAATTTTTTGAGCTCAGAAACACCTATAGAGATCTCTATTTCGTAGTGAAGGGGCCCAGCTGCTCCCTGGAAGCAGACCTGAAGTTGCAGGAATATTTGGAAGTGGAGTCATCAGTTTTAAAGGAAAATAAGGCGAAGATGACGATGCAAGCACTCAACTCACTTGGTGTCAGTCTTTCCTACAGAAACACAAAGAGGGTTTGTTAATGCCACATGCAGGCTGTCTCTGCTTGAGTCATATTTCTTTCTTTATGGAGATGGAGTTAGTCTTTAAGGCAGCAGCTCAAAATGGCCTTTCATTCATTACAAAGTTATTTAGTTACGGGTAGGTAACTCTGAATGACATTTCTACATCTTGCACTTTATTAGTTGATCCTAGCTGCTAAATGACATAGAGAGATCAGCATATTATGGCAGGGGAGTTCAGTTGTTTTGGCCAGTTTTAGACAGGGTCCAACCCACTAGAGTTGAAAATTTGCCTTTGAGATGATGAACTCAAGGGATGTTGATGATTATTAACTCAAGAGGAAGGGGGGTGGGATAATACAGTGGAAATTTAAAAATAATGAGTCTGTAAACACAGGGATGATTTCCTCCTCCACAGACATGCAACACTTCCATTGCCTTAGGATGAGTCATGTCCTATTTAGAAGAGGAATGGCCAAGCTTTAGTTTGTCAGCACTGAGTCTGGATGATGCTGGGATAGGAATGGTGCAGGCAAGGGGACATGCAGCCACACCCCATCTCTGCTTGTGTCCACTGGGACTATGTGCTGTAACCTGTGCATTGAGTCTTTGTCCTTTTTTCTTCCCATTTCCCTCTCCAAATTTATACTTTGGAGGAAAACCTCAGTTCTCCTGAAGCTGGCAGAACTCCTTGTCTCCAGTCACAAAACCCCTGAGCAGATGGGCACAGGTTTTGGCTAACCACAGCAGCAGTTGTTGAACATTAAGGTCTGTAATCTCATCCCGGAGCATCTGAGCATTCCCCTTCTCCCTTGGCCGAGGGGAGTGAGCACCTCCCGTGCTGCTCAGGCTGATATCCAGCACAAATATCTCACTGCTACCACAGTGCAAGGGTTTGCCTCAGGGCCTCAGGACCTGCGTGGTCAGGAAAGAAAGCAGGAATGTACCAGCCTTTCAGCTTCCAGTGTGATGTAGGCATAGGGATCACAGGAGAAGTGCTGAAGAGCTGCACATTGCATCTTACTACTGACTTGAGCGGAGGCAAAGAACAGATGTGATTGGAATCATCAGACTTTGTTTTTCTTTCCAAAAGTTGGTCAGGCAAGTTTTCTATTGTGGTCTAATCTCTTGATTTAAAAGCCATACTGAGAATTTACATACATCCAATTGAAGAGGTGTTCCTTCAACAGCTTGGACCTGCAGTTCACTGCTTTCATGTCCTGAGTAAAGTCTGGTACACTACATTATATTCAGTAGACTGCCAGAAAGGGAGTTCATTTAGTTTGATGACAGATTAATACTGATTCACAAATTAATTTTGTCTCTTTGTATATCAAGGGTGTCCGCAACTTATTTAATTTGTAATAAATATAATTATAGAAATGAATGAGCTATCAAGATTTTTAAAGTATGATCCATCAATGTTGGCACGACTTGTAATACTGGTCATTATGAATAAAATGGGTCTTTTGCAATATGGAATGCAATTTTCCCTGTAGTTTGTCTCATTATTTTCTGACATGTGGGTTAATATTAAATTACAATGCCTTAATTTTCAAATCAGGGCTCAATTTGTAAATAAGAGGTTAATAAATAACCTTTCCAGCTGGAGGCCTTATTGTGACTTCATTAGAATAAACTTTTAAATGAGACGAAGCCTTGATGGTACCCACATTGTCTCATCTAGTACATTGCAAAACAAAAAAAATAATCTCTTGTGGCTGCCAAAAAAAACCTACCCGAAGTCATTGTGCCTCCAATACATTCCAGTAGTCTTTAAATGTCCCATATAACTGGGCTATACTCTGACTTGCTCCATCTCCTGCTTCCTGACACATGGAGCACATGCACAGCTGTCCTTTGAGAGTGACCTTGGGCACACTGTGAAGGCTGCAGGTGGTTGGTGTCACGCATGGTGCTGTCCATCTTAGTGGTCCTTCAGTGGATGCAGCTTCTCATTTCTGTCACTAAGCTCAGACCTACTCCCTACCCCTGCTTCTTTGTCTGCTTTCTGCTGCATTTCATGTGAGGTTTAGATAGGATATTAGGAAAATTTTTTCACTGAAAGGGTTGTGAAGCATTGGAATAAGCTTCCCAGGGGAGTGGTGGAATCACCGTCCCTGGAAGTGTTAAAAAAAAAGTGTAGGTGTGGTGCTTTGGGACATGGTTGGTGGGTGGATTTGGCTGTGTTTGTTTTATGGTTGGACTTCATGATCTTTGAGGTCTTTTCCAATCTAAATGATTCTGTGATTTTCTAATGCTCATGGTCCTGTCTCTCATTACAGCTTCCAGTGAAAAAGAAAAGACTTTTCTCAACAGGTGCCACGTTCTTCACAGGAATTTTGTGTTCTGAGCTGGATTTCTGCAGTTGGAGAGGTGGAAGGAAAGCTCTGACTTCTCCATTTAAAGCACACACCTGTGACTGGCATTATTTGGGCCCTGGACCTAAACTAAGCTGGTTTGTTCTTTTCCCATTGCTGACTGCAGCTTGGACAAAGGCTATTTTCTTTGTAAAGGGGGAGTTTCCCCTGAGAGAAAAGTAATATATGTAAGTTTGTAAATAAAAAACCCCAAACATCCAACCCCAAAACAAGAACTCCAAGACATGGTAGGAAAACTCAGAAAATCAGACCACTCTTAAAGGAAGCAGCAGGTTGCTCTGTGAGACAGAAGTTGAACTAGTTTTGCCCATGGGTGCTGTTGCTCTGTGCTTTAACTGTGAGAAATGGTAGGCTCAAAATTTGTTGTCTTAAGAAAAAACAAATGACCAAAAAACCCCCAGGTCATTAGAGGATTTTTCCCCTAATTTGAGTGGTTTTCATTTACTGTAATAGAGAACACTGAAGCATGTACACAAGACCTAGTTTACAATTGCAATCCTCTGATGGTTCTCCTGCTATTTTTATTCAAAAAAATGTCCTTTTTTTTCAGCAATACTAAAGGTATTGGAAATATCTTAAAAAAAATAAACCTCATCCTCTCTATCACTGGGGTTTATTCTGAGGGGAGAAAATAACCTTTTTGTTCACCAGTTGTGCTCACACAAAGCAATTTCTAAGCCCTGCTGAATCTGTTGGAACATCGGTGGGCCAGTCTTTGCCTGAAGGACTTTGTCAGCACTTAAATAAGGGCTGGGAAAGAGGTTTTACCTCAGCTAATCTAATTGTAACACAGTACAGTATTTTGTGTGTTATCTGGAATAATTTTGAACACCACTAAAAATGTGGGTTTTCCTGTTAAAAGGAGGAATGATGCTAATCTAAAAGGCCCTCAGCACCTTACTTTATTTTACACTTTTTTTTTTTTTTTTTTTTTTTTTTTTTTTTTTTTTTTTTGTGAAGTCTGCTCAATCCCAACTTCCTGCAAGTGAAACAACTCTGTAGAAAGATCAGGAGTGGAAAACAACTCCATGTGAGCTCCTTAGAGACTTAACTTTCTCTGGTACTAATTCACCTGTGATGAAACCAGCCCATGTCTCTGCAGAATAAATCTTCCTTAAAAAAAAAAAAAAAAAACATAAATGACAGTTAAAACACTATTGAAGAAATGTGCAGATAATAGTTTAGTTGAAAATCTTTTTGCTGTCACCTTTTTACAAGACTACTTGAGAAGTCATGTCTCAGCCCAATGCTCTTGTAAATTCAAGGTTTAGATTTGGAGGGTTTTTAGGATAAAGTTGTTGATATATTATTAGTAGATATTAAATTTTAGGAAAGCATTTGATGGGTTCAGGTTTTAAATTTCCTTCATAATTTGGGCAAATACAGGCCATTTTTTGTAAGTGTTCAATGACCACAAAGCTGTCTCTCGTTTCTAAGAAAAGGCTCTCAAACACATTGGTGTCATTGATGCTTTCAACACATAGACCACTGCTGATTTGTTCAAAATGCTCCCACTTATTTCCAGTTAATGATGGAAATGCTGGGATCTATTTTCTTTTTTCCAATTAAATAGAAACCTTCACCTGGCTCAGTCCCAGTTTCTACTCCCTGAAAACATCTTTCACATTCTCTGACAAATCTCCTGACATTGCTAAGACAAGCTATCATTTCCTGAGAGGTCCTCAAGCAAGGTGAGACCTGTTTGGTTCTTGGATGGCTGCTAACAGGGGAAATTCACTGGCCTGCAGGACGTGATTACGATCACCGCGTGGAGCACTCTCCGCAGCTGGTGCTGGTACTACAGGGTGTTCAGCCTTTTGGACTGCAGAGCAAAGCCCATTTTCTCACCCCTCCTTAAGATCTCCCAGATATGGTTACGCCGCCCTCTTTCAGTGTGCCTGGAGTGATGTTTAATCCTCTGTGCATTTCATTGAATTTCACTTATCGTCATTATTGATGAGTGACACAGAGGTTAAACGATTCGCATCAAGACATTTTGCTCAAAAAAAAAAAAAAAGAATAAAAAAGAATACATCAGTTTTGAGTCCATGGAGACACTTTTCTCAGATGCCAATCAGATGGGTAAGTGCAGCAGGCAGGTACCTTCTCAGAGGGCTGCTTTGCCAGTTGGGAAGGGGGCCCAGTGGAACCACCCGGAGATATCCAAGTTCGTGCTGTACAGTAACAGTGGCAGAAAGGGAGAAGCACGTTTGTTTCTTGCAGCTTGGCTGAGGCGCAGAGCTTGGGAGTGCCTTTGCTCTGAGCTCTACAGCCACGGGCAGGATGCTGGTGCTGCCAAAGGGTGGGGCAGCCCACCTACAGACTCCAGGCCTGGGGCCGGAGTGCCTTTCCAAGCTTGCTGCAAATCTGTCCCAGCTGCGTTCCTCAGCTGCTGTCACTGCCACAGTCATTTCCATGGGTGCAGGTGGCTGGAGCTCTCTGGTCACAGCACCTTCCCAGGGCATGGCTGCTTGCATGACTGGCCAACCGAGTGGTCGGCAAAAGAGGTAACAGAGCTAAAAATAGTGCTCTTCTTCCAGACGTCCTTTATGTGAAGCTCTACAGACCTAAATTCTTCAAAAACAGATCTCTCTTACACCCTCATAAGCATCACTTCATTTTGTTTTTGTCATGGCCAGTTACACCTTATTGCCCATGGAATTTTCCAAGTGGAAGACACACTGGGAGACACAAAGCCATGAAGGAAATTTGCCCTGCTTTGTCCAGAGTTTTACTTCCTTCCCTGCTGCTCTCCTCATTTCATTTGATCTATTTTAACCACTACCACCACACTGGAACACAAACCTTGGTGCTTTGGCCAACATCCAGCTGTGAAATGTGTGCTCTTCTTCTGCATGGTTCACTGCACAGGTGTCAGGAAAGCTGTTCCTCGTAGTCCTGAGTCAAAAAATGTCTGTCTGTCAAAGCCTGGCAGAGAAGATGTTTGTATGGGCAGAGCACTCTGGGGTCCTTCCCAAAGAGGAACAGAAAAGGGATAGCGACAGGGGAGAGAGGGGACATGTGTGAAGGTTTTCTTCATCTGTACTCTTTCTGTATAGTGAATGGAGAAAGGGAAAGGGAAAGAGAGTCCTTTAGAAGACATTCAGAGCATCAGACCAAGCTTCTGCTTCAGAGTGCTTCCTTAAACATCCTTTTTCTATGAAGACTATCCTGGGCTGTACTTACTAAGAGTTAAGGCCAGAAAGAGAAATGTAGATCAGAGATATATGTAGTCCCATTCCCTGTTTTTTGGTGCAGAAACTGCCTTTTGTGGTCTATTGCTACATCTTCTGCTGCTGGTTGATACCCACCCTACACATGATGGTAAAGGTGGGATGGTACCTCTGACAGGCAGAGGTATCAGCCACAGAGTTTGCTTTTTGGTAAGCCATCGACACTTGAAGAGATTTTCCAGCAAGTGCAGTGTATTTGTGTGCAGCAGCTCTTCTAAAGGTGACAGTAGGCATGCCACCATGCCCTCTACATATCTGCCTGACAGGACAGTGTGTGGAAAATGGAAATAAGGGAGGCAAAGGGACCCATGTTATGAATCAGAAGTGCTGGTGCAGTGGTAGTCACAATCCCTCAGCATATGTGAAAACATTGCATTGTTCTTTTTCTTTCTTTTTTGTTTTTTACACCAAACATATTTAATATGGCAATTTCAAGTTTTACATGAAGCATAAATCAAAGAGAAATAAGTGTACTGGGCACAACATGGATTGTTTTTGTAGCTTCTAAATTTCTTAAGTGTTAGGTCATTTTACTTACAAGTTAAATGGCTGTCTGCAAGAGACCTTGGTTGGTCATAAATTGTCCTTCCAATAATATAAAACACACCATTTGTTTACCACACGTATGCGCTTCCAAGTAGATCCAACAGCTCGTAAAGAACAGGAGCCCCTATGTCATCCCTACAGAGACCTCTGCAATAAAGAGCTGTTGGAATGACTCTGTACTCAGTAAGTGCAATCAGATCCAGCAACAGTAGCTTTTATGGGCTTTTTTCTCCCCTCCAGGAAAACCTGAGATATTAGTGCAATATTAAAGAGCTGTGATGGTTTTACCCAGAGTGGGATCTTACTCTTCCTATGCTCCCACTGGTTTTGGGAGTGGAGTGAGGTTAACACTCACCAAAGAAGGTCAGAATCAGACCTGTTAGGATGGTTTGTTTTCATAAGGGATATGATTGATTAAAAAGAAGGTTAATTGAATATTATGCAGCTGCCACAGTAGTATAAACTCCAAGCTCTGGCTTATAAACAACATTTGCTGCAGAAGGGTTATTACCTGCTTACAACTGGAGCAGTAAGCCTTTCGTTCCTTGTTTATTCCAGGATGGTAAAGCAGTAAAGATGCACATGCTGGTACATGACCTCAGGTGGACTCCTAGGAAATCTTAGCCCAGTTTAAGTAATAAATATGTTCTCACACTGGCAGAGGTGTGCCCTGATTGAACTCTGAAGAGAAACACCAACTAAAAGCATCATTTGATCTAGATTAGAAACCTACTTTAAGTGTTTGAAGTAGAAAAGCAGTAGAAGCTGATCTGAGTCTCCAAAACCTTTTGTCAATAGAAAAGATCTGAACAATTTCCTTTTAATAAAATTACTGCATTTTTATTGTGATTTCTGTAGTTCTTGGACAGTACAGACGGGTGTGATATTTATCCAATAAATAACAGGCTAACAGGATCACTAACACTTCCACTGACTCAACCTCAGATCATGCTGAGGGTGACCAGATTAGTGTAAGAGATCCACAAGACTACGGGATTCACCTCGCCCCACTGAACAAGGCATCTAAGCTGGCCATTTGGGGGTCTCTCTGTAATCAGTGAGGAGAGTGACACATGTCTTTCAGAGGAAAAGTCCACCCCATTCCGTGTGTCTAAAACAGGAAAGATTAATTTCACAAGAGGGATGTGCCAATCTCTTGCCATGGACTTTGAAGGAACCCGGACAGTTTGTCCCATATATAGGAATCCTGAAGACAGGGTGAGGGTTTGTCCCATATGTACCTGATTCTACGTACCTGATTCTGCCAATTAGCTCAGGAGGAATCCCAAAGAGAGGAAAAGAAGTATATCCCCTTCAGCTGCTTCTGCATGAAACTACTGGTTCATTTGCACCAAGTATAATTCACTGACTCACTGGCCAACTGCTTTGCTCAGCAGCTTTCATTGCAAGCTCATTGCTGTGCCCACGAGGATCATCTGTGAGTCTCCTCACTCTCCCTTAAGGCTCCAGCCCTGTGCACACCTCCACAAAAACAAGTTGAAAGTCAATCTCTTGAGTAGCTGCGCTAACTCTTGCTGCAGCCAAATTAAATCTTTCTCATCAAGCAACTGGATGAGACTCCAACTAGTCACAACTGATGTATCTATCAGTTGCTCACCCAATAATTGCTTCGCATCACATACATAATGCACAGATTAATTTCTCCTTTCTCCAAACCCAATATTCAATTTGCCACTGTCATGGCCCATCACAGCTCCTGCTAATCTGTCCTATTTCTGTTTCCTTTTGGACAACGACCAAGTCAGTCAACAAGCCATTTTTATCATAAATCTTCTGGTTGACAGATTTGTCCAACCCCTTGCTCTGAGCCTCTCCCTGCTGCACCGCCATTGTCTTTCAAATCACCTCTGCCAAGAGGCAGTGAAAGACACCTGGACAGCAGGACTGTGCTTGCAGCACACACTGACATTGCTGCCTCTCTTTCTGCCACCTCCAGCTCATTGTTAAGTGGAAGCTCTTCAAGGCAAGACCATTCCACATCTGTGCTGTATCACTTACCCTACTAGCTCCTCACCAACAGTTCCTAAGCACCACCAGAGTTCAACTGACAGTGTTGGTGTGGTAATGACAGACCGAGACCAACCATCATTTGGCAATAAAAAGAAATAACAACAGACACCATGAATTATGAAAAAAAAAATTATTTTTAATGTACAAAAGGTTTATATACAGGTTCAGCATGTTACCTCCATTCTTATGATGTAGAAAACAGCTAAAAATGTTCTTAGGATATAAATTTGACAGAACAATTCACCTACAGTACTTTTAGTAATGATGTCTTCTATACATAATATATACAGTGCTGGAAAGATTATTATAATACTTTTTCAGTAAATGAAGGAAGACCACCACTGGAAAGTCCAAAAAATCTCAAGTAAGTGGAGATTTGGTTTTGCTTCTGTATTTGAACTTTTGCTAATGAGATATCTGTGAGGCAGGACTCATGAGCCATTGTTGCCCTATGCAGCTGTTAAAAAAGTCATTAGCAAACAAAGGATACACAAAAGCCTGATCCATCTCAGCATAAGGGATGCCCAGTTGTACTCCAAATGTCCAGGACAACATACAATGTCCTAAAACATGTACTGCCCTCTTTTCATAAATGCGAAGGCAAGGGCAAGGTCAGTAACTGCTGGAGAATATATACAGCAGAGTATAAAACAATCCCTTTAAACACAACTTTCACAGGAGACACAAATAAACAGCCAGGCACCTTGCTTTGCTTCCCTGTCCTCATGCATCCTGGACATCAGCAGCAATCACTAAGGGGTGAAAGGCAGGGCTGAGAGCACCCTGTGTGCACCCTCTGCATTTGGGATGAGGATGATGAGACTGCAGGATGCTGAGCAGCACCTCCCTGCACCAGCTGTAGCCAGGGATACCTGGCAGCAAAGCTGTCCCGATCCACCACTGCCAAACACAGCTCCTGCCTACCTGATGTCACAGAGTTTGCCTGGAGGTAGCATGTGGCATTTTCATGTCAGCCCCTGGTGATACTGGGAAGAGTGATCCTGACATCAGTTTGTGCAAAAGGAAAGAAAAGACACCAGAAAACACCCTTTTAGAGCTGTCCTGGTCCTGTGCAGGGACAGAGTCAGGTGCAAATGGGAACATGACACTGACATGACAGGAAGACGGAAAGGGAAGAGTGAAGCTCTACAGATGCTTACTCAGTCCAGCTGTAAGAACCTGGGGGGATGTCACACTTGTTCCCTGCCCCTCAACATATGGGGTACAAAGTATTTGAGGCTATGAGAGCAGGATGAGAGGAGTTGTCATTGTCCAACGCAGTCTGAAGTTAAGCAAGGACTCCTCCCAAGAACATGCACCCCACTGCTTCTACCCTTTTGTCTAATGACAGCAAAAATAAATAATACAACAAAGATAACTTACTGGCAGGTGGGACTGTCCTGGAAACAGCTGATCACTATTATAAGCAGTTATATTCTGGTGGAGAATTTGACTTCAGGAGGTCCTGCTTCTCCCATCTCTTCCCCAGTGATGGTTCCAAGAGATTCTCATTGACCAAGCTATTATTCTGACTCAAATACCTGTTTTGAGACTATACACATGTTTAGTGCTGCAGGTGCAGTCTGCTAGTGCAGGTGCTGCAGGCTGCAGGTGCAGTCTACTAGTTAAATGAACAACTCAGGTTGACCATGGTATATTTTTTGGATACAGCAGGTTTTTTTCATGCTGTGGGACATGTTAAGCTAGCACTGGGTGCATGCCAACAAGCCTGCTTGTGGGGCAGGGTGTTTTGGCTTATGCTTGGCCCCACAGCAGTGCAGCAAGGCACCTGTTGTGCACATGGAGCCCAGGCAGAACCCTGCACTGAGCACATCACACAGACGAACCCTGGCAGATTAACCTGTTCCCCTGGTGCTGCCACAGTGCATGGTGGGCTGGAACAATCGTAAAAATCTCTCCATCACCATCACTTGTTTACGTGAGCACCTCAGCATGGAAAACCCACCAGAGAGCGAAGCTGCTGCAAAGCTGCACAGGGATCCAGTAATGTGTGCTCCAGCACTCTGACATTAAAGATGCATGTGGGGCACTCACAGAAAGTCACTGTGTTCAGAAGGTGCAAAGTTATGCATGTGTGTCAGTCTGCACGCCAGAGCCTTCCTGCCACAGGGGATTATTTCCCAGTGATTGCTGTTCCCAGACCTCTGCTCCACTCTGCACATGATATAAACCACGTTGTAAACACATCTGATCAAAGTGTGCATTCACCTTTTATGTGTCTCATCAATGTGTCTTTCCAATGTTTTCTCAGAAACACCACTATGTTTTTATAAATGTACATTTTATATACGCTTCTGACAATACACTATATTTGATTTTTAAAGGAAGAGAGGCCTTGGCTACTTAACAAGAAAGCATGGTAAGGCACTTCGCTGAGAAGCCATTTGGAAACGTTGCTCTTTGCAAGGTACAAAGGTATTTACGGTATAAAACAATACTGCTGGCAGAGGGCTTGTTTGGAGACGTAACTAAACCCTACTCTCATCAGAGCAGAATACATAGTATGGCTTTTATTCTAACCAAAACCACATCCTCCCATTTCTTTCTGGGGTGGGTTGAAAACGGAATTTTTTTGCAAATATAACTAACGGAAAAATGATGGGGAAGGCTATTTACAGGGCTTCCCAGAAGGGAGGGTTTAATCTCTAACCACCCTCATGCTGTCTCCTAGCTTGGTGGCGATACCATTCAGTGCTCTGGGAAACCAAGCCAAAAAAATAATACTAGAGGTGCACCCTTGTGGTACTGAACTGCCTGCATATAGTTTACATAATTCTGTACACAGACTTTTAAAAATTTTCATTTTGAAATCCTTTAATGTATTTAACACTTATAAAAAACCCTACTCTATTGAAACAGATTATTTTTGAAAAGCACGTTCATACAACTGCTTCATGCAGAGCCCCTTGGATAGCACCAAGGCCTTGTGCTTTACTGTTACGACATCATGTTTAGAAATTTACTCTCTTCTGCCAGCGTGGTTAGCATGGAACTCATATCACCTATTGCCATATTGCTTATCCCCGCAGGTATGGTTGGCAGTGTCAGAGAGTTTCGTGGAGTCGTCAGGCGAGAGGAGTTCTGGGAGAGGTTCTGCAGGATGCTGGGGCTCAGGGTTCCTGACATCAAGCTTGAATGGTCCCCATCGTCCATGATGGCATCAAAATCTATCTGGGGCGGCTCAAGACCTTGAGAGTCCACTGTGCTGGACACCTGGTTTGTTCCTGGGGAAGGCAGAGTGGCTGGCTTGCTGTTTTGTGTGCACTGCTGCTGCCTGACCCGACAGTCCGTGTGGTTATCGAAGCCGTTGTTCTGTTCATACATGTGGATTTGGCCATAATAGTACATCAAGTTGTTGTCCCTCGTGCCGTCTGCGCACTGCTGGGCTGGTGCCAGCAACATGTCGCTGGTTCTTTTATGCATGGCCTCTGTTGTCTCCTGGCCAGGGCTGATGGTGCTCGTAGGATGGGGAGTTCTCATATAGCCCAGCTGCTGGGCGGTGCGGACTCCTCGGGGTCTGCTGCCTGGGTTTGGCTCCGGTGGAGGATGAGGCTGGATCATGCCAGGCGGATATGCCTGCGCAGCTGAACCCATCACGCTCTGCTGAGGCTCAAAATTGGGCTGATTGGAGGTCATGATGGACTGAGGAAAGGTCTCCTGAGCTACAGGGAAGTTCAGGTGACTTGGCTGAGATGAGTAGTTCTGCTGACTTGGTTCGTGCATGACCTGTCCCAGTGCTGTGCGCTCACTGTTGCTCCTGACCATCAAAGAAGGGTTGGCCACCATGTCCATTTGCTGAGGGTGAAGGTGGGGTCCAGACTTTGCTGCCATGTTGCTACAATTAGGAGAGATCTGATTTGGGTTGCCACTGACTGCACTGGGGCTCAGCATCTGATGTGGTTGGTTATACCCTGTGTGCAAGCCCATATCGGAGCTCATGCTGGGACCTAGGCTCATGTGCTGCTGCCGCAGCTGCATGCAGTTTAGCCTCTGCCCATCCATGCCCATGTTTCTCTGCATAAAGCTCTGCGGTGTTGCATTCATGCTGTTGTCTGGCAGCTGCATCTGCTGCTGGTTGTAGTTCTGGTACTGACCAAAGTTCTGCTTCTGCTGGACCACCGCTAAGTTCCCTTGTGAAAACTGCTGCTTTGACTGATTGGACATGATATCAACTGTGCCCGAGCTGACTTCATTCCACTGGACAGGCATGTTATTTTTATTCATGTCTGAAGAAGTATCAAAACTCATGGTACACTCTGCCATCATGGGTCCCAAGTGGCTCATACTTGCCTCTGCCACCGCCATCCTGCGCTGGCTGGGCAAGGCTGGAGGCTGCAGCTTCCCACTTCCTTGGAAGTTCTGCATCTCATTGTTGTATCCCACAGAAGTGCTCTCGGCCACTGTCCCATTGTTCTGGGATTTGATGTACTGTACCACATCATCTGGCAGCATAATGTCATCATCTCCAATAGGCACATCTGTCTCCCCGGACATGGCTTCCATGGTGATGTTTTCACTGATGCTCAGTGGCCGGGGTGAGTAGGTGTGCCGGGGCAGGCTCCCATCTGAGCGCCCATAGCTCTGGAGACCAAAATTCCTCCTGTCTGTGGCATGTGGAGGATGGAAGGGGTTCACACTGTTAGTGCTGTTGAAGCGGTGAACTCGTGGGAGAGCCTGGGGGTCTCCAGGAGGTCTCCTCACTGGGTCGCTTGCCCGTCTTGTGCAGTTGCCCTGCACCTCATGGGGAAATGCTGGAGCTGATGCGTAGCCATAGGTGTTACCATCACTGCAACGCCTGGGGCCTGGTGGGAGGCGGATGGAAGGCAAGGTGGGGTCTGGTCCATCCATAAGTGAGATCCTGTTCTTCAGGGTCATCCTCTCCATGTTTGGCAGGGGAGTCGGAGGAGGGCCCCCTGTGGCAGCAGCATACTTGGCTTTCAGCCTGTAGTGCTGAGCTGGTGTGAGGTTCAGCAGACCCGGCATCCCACTGCACTGGCTTGCCTCGCTCGACCGGCGGGAGGCATCCGTGGAAATGGGGTCGTAGGAGTCAGCAGAGCTCGTGTTGTTAGGGCGGTGCCCGAAATGCGAAGCCTCACTGGAGCGGCGGCTGGAGAAGTACGGGGAGATCCCTGAGGATCGGCGGCTGACAGTGTAGGCGGAGCTGACAGTGCTTGTTGTACTGTCACGGCGCTCGTTGAGTTGGTTCAGCATTGTAACCTCGTTGACAGACAGCTCCATTATTCTGGGGTTAGGCAGCGTAGCAGAAGAACCACCACTATTTTCTAGAACAGAGCCTGAAAGAAAGGTTGCAGGGAAGGAAAAGGTTTAGTTAGTTGAGAACTTTCACTTCGTAGTGTTCTAGGTGCCAGAATATAGACCCACAAAGCCACCCCCAAATATTTCATGGGAGTGATGATGAGTTTTATGTGCTGCTAGTGAATTCAAAGCTTCATTTCTAGCTCTATGTCCATGAAAAGGGAGCAAGAAGTCTGGGGAGAGAAGTTAAGAAATCCCTGCTGCAGAGCATTTGTAACATGTACACTCCTTACACTCAGCTTCTGAGGAAATGTCTCCACATGGGCTTCCCTCAGCGGGACAAAGGTAGGACTGATGTGAACAGTGCCACAGGGACACCACACAACCACAACCACAGCTACTCTCTGGGACAGATGCACAGCAGTCAGGGAGAGCAGGTCCAAAGCACAAAGGCTGGTGTTCAAAGGCTCTTCAAGAGCAACACAAGAAGCTCTCAGATCTAGTATAACCCAGGCACTATGCCTTTGGATTTCTTGGCAAAGTTAGGGGACCTCTAGAGGGTTCAAAAAGATGCTTTTACCAGGACCCACCAGCCAGTGGGAAAGGAGACTATGAAGCTGGAGGCAACAGCCAGGAGCTTCTGAGTGACGAAAGGCCTGTTCAGAGCAAGATTATGGAGGGAGGTCTTGTCTGGATTGCTGCTGTGCTCCAGTGGTCTCCCAGGAAGCACATTAGCCCTTGGGGAACTCTTACTGCTAGAAAAAATGCAAGTAGTCTTGCGGCTGAGACAATGGGGACAGCTGTGTCTGGTTCTGGGCAAGCTCAGAAACAAGGACACCAAAACCTCTGTCTCCCTTCACAGGTCTGTAGAACTGAGCACCTGGGTTTCTCTTGCACATCACCAGATGGCTGTGTTTACACCCAAGCTGTCCATTTTACCTGACATCTTTATCTATCAAAGCATGACTCAGAGGCAGTAAGGAATGATCCTCATTCCTCCAGGGCAGACTCTTGGTTATGAAACCAGAGTCAAACTCTGAAATGTTCCTACAGGACATGGTCCAGGCCCAGGGCTTACCATTTCCTGAGATGGGAGGCAGCTTGGTGTTTCTGGCTTGTGGAGCTGGGCTCAGCCATGAGCAGGAATCCTTAACTGTCTTGAGTTTCTCCTTCTTGAGCTGTTCAAGTCTTTGCATCGTCGTCATGTGTTTTCTTAGCTGCAGGCTGACTGCCGAGTTACCAGATGAGACTGTTGAGTCCACCACAGGAGCGTTGTCATCCAACGCCGTCAGATCTCCCAGACTTCCCCCGCTGTGCATGTTCATTTCTACTCCACTGTCATTGTTGTTGGTGCTGCCAAGGGGTGATGGCTCACTGCTGCAAGACGACTGGCCACCAGGACTGGACTGACACATCTTGGGGAGGCAAAAGAGGAAAAAGTTGGGCAGGTGAAAACATGGATGGAAAGAAATCAGGAGCCCAACATCCCATGTTAGTCCTGGAGCCTAGGAGAGCTCCCATCCTAGGCTCTCCCCTGCCTTGTTACCCCTCCCTGCTGCAGCAGGATCTCAGCTCTTCCAAAAGGCAGATGCCTCTTCCCTGTGAGAGGAGGATGGGACTGCACCCCACATCTGGAAAAACCATGGTGATTCAACTGCAAGATGGAGAGAACCAAATGCTATCCCTCCAAAAGAAGGACAGATGTTTCTCGAAGAAAAGCAGCATGTCACCTGGTTGTGCAAGGTATATTGCAGCAAACACTGGCTTATCTAACATGGGATCAAGGTTTAAGTATTTCAGACACAACATATTTCTGTCTTTAAAATACCCTAACATATAATTATGTTAGCTGACAAACTTCCCTGCCAGATAAAAACCTGGCTCACTGTTTGCAAACTCCCACTTTCAGATAAGCCAGATAAGCACCATAAATATTTATTTTATTTACATTAGGAATGTAAACTACTCACATTGAGTAGTTTATTTGCAGCAGACACTATATGGTCTGAACTTGCTCTGCTGCTGCTACCAAACAGGATGCCTGGCTTTTCTGCTCCAGGCCCATGCTCCAGCAAAAAATGGGAGTGCTGAAAAGGCAAAGTACTCTGCCCTGGGCCAAGGTGGGAATGCGGAGTGCTGCAGTGTTGTTACTTTACTCCATAGCAGCTCCCCATGGGCAGGGTTGACTGGCTCTGATTGCCCTTCAGTCTAGATGATAGAAATTGCAATCCCAATATTTAATGGCAAGTTTGATGCTGGGAGAAAGGTGGCAAAGGGAATCCTTGGGCACTGCATCCTCCCCCTTTCGGCACTCAAGCAAATTTCTCCTATCCCTCCCCACTGCCCCACATACTTCTACTTCCATCCTGTGAGGGTTAAATGGAGACAGAGATCTGCAGGAGATCATGCTTTATACAGTTACTTTAATACAAAGGATTTCTTTGCTCACCTTAGTACCGACTGTCCTTAGGAAGGTAGAGTAAGGAAGGGTAAGTGGGAATAAAGAACAGGTTGTTAGGACAAAGACAGCATTAACAAAAAGGACCAGGTTAGTAAAAGGAGGAAGAGGGAAATGCAGAATACAGCACAAATTACCAGCATATCCCCCACTCCCATACCCCATCTTCCCTGCCTTCCCTCTTCGAGGGCACAAATAAAAGCTCCTAGGAGAGACTTTCTACCTGTTTCCATGGGTTTGGGGTGACACACAAATATGGGTCAAAAAAAGGAGCCTGGGAATGATGGGAACCAGTGAAGCATCTCACCCCTCCCACCTCCCTGACCTTAACCATGAAACAGGAGTTGGATGTGGACCCACCAGATGAGATGCCACCTGTCAGATGTGCACAAGGGAAGTACCTGGTGCTACAGAGGCACAGTGAAGAGAAACACATGACCAGGGCTGCTGCCAGTGAGATGGCTTGGAACTCTGGCAGCACAGAGTGCTAGGAAAACAAGCCCATACCTTCAGGAGAAGCAGGGTGGGGAGCTGTAATTGTGTCAGTGTTTTCATAGGAAAAAAACAACAAAACACATAGAGGAAGAGTATTGGAGAAAGGTCATTCTGTCCAGTGGTTCTCACACTCAGCTTTTGTAACACAGTAGAGAACCTCATCACAGGAAACTGTTTCTTTAGTCAATTAGAGACATTCTGGATGTGTAAATATGAATTTTTTTTTTTAACTAAAACATGCTGCTCATTAGTAATTTGTCCAACAACACATTCCCTAACCCTTCTGAGAAAATCTTTGTAGCTCCAGGGCATGTTTTTCACAGGAATAACTATCTTTTAGCCTGGATTCAAATCAAGAAAATATATATTTTGGAGCTCAAAGTCCTTTCAGATCAAGTGGGAAGTCTGGGGAATATGTGAACATTCCTTTGCAGGTAAAGGTCTTTTCTTCTGTATCCAGCCCATACCCTGTCCCACTCTGAGCTGATGCAGCAGACCAGAACTTTGGGTACAAAAGTGAAAAGAAAACATCAAAAGGTAAAAGTGATTCATGTGTTGCAATGCTCCATCTCCTCCTCCACCCTGGCTGGGGTGGAAGCGGTTTGATGTGTTTGAAAGCACCACTATACATAGCTCTTTAGTATCACTGACCACACTACTGCCCATTGTGGAGCTGCTGCAATGGACAGAAAACTGATAAATGGTCTTTGCTTCAGGTGCTAGAGCTGTAAAGCTTGATCATGGCAGAGTGACAGTCTGTATTCTGTAAGCCGCAGCACTGGTCCCATGTTTATTCCTAATTTCACTCCCCTGCCCCATCATCTCGCTACAATTTTCTATGGCAGCTGGGAGTCATCTGTTGAATTTCTGTACTCCTGAGTAATCTGCTCTAGCCAGCCTCGGCTGATCAGGGAGGTGGGACTAGATGATCTCAAAAGGTCCCTGAAAACCCCAGGGATTTTGTGCTTCTGTGTATGGTGGACAGGATCAAGGAATTGAACTTGCTTTAAGATACTCAACAAAAATAGAACAGCTAGTTTTATCCCCACTGGCTCCATCAAATAGCAGCAGACTAGAAAGAGAAGGAGTGAAGGGTACAGGGAGGAGGAGAAAAGGGACTGCTTAAGCCAGGACCTTTGCTTCAAGAAGCATTCATCAATCTGTGCCCTGTGGTCATTGCTCAATTTAAACTGGTGAGATAGGTAAAGCTCATTTGACCACAACACTCTTGGGTGTTACCCACTTTCACAGCACAGGAATGCCAACCTCAGCAAAGGGCATCACTTGGCTCCTATGACTACAAGGGCAAGAATTTATGATGCTGGGTAGGAAGGTACAAAATGCAGTGGGCTGTGCCCTGACCTGCAGTTTCATTTCTGGACTTGAACTCTAGGGTTGAAGGGCACCTGCCCAGAGAGGTAAATGGAATACAAATGCTTTATGCCCCTAGTGCATCAGAGAAATCAGGAACCATGTCATTTCTGCCAAAAGCAACTGCTCTTACCACAGAATTCTCTGTTTTTATTGTTTTGACTTGTAAGCAATCCTCCATGCTCCTTGTGGTGCTGTTGGCCTCGGGGCTCTCCTCTGACACCTTGCTGCTCTGCTTGGCACTTGCCTCATTGTCCCCATTTTCCTTGAGGGGAGGTGGCCTCGGGTGAACGTCATTGCGCTGCTTCTTTGTGACGTGAGCATCAGGCCCGTGCACTGTCTTGACGTGTTTTCTGAGGGAACTGGGGTCTGTGTACCTCTTCGTGCAGCCAGGGATTTTACAGACGTAGGGTTTCTGTCAGTGCAAGCAAATCTTGGGTTATATTTAGAATAAGCCCAAATATTCCAGGTACAGTGTATGGGCCAAAAAAATATAATGAGCAGAGCAGCAGGCAGCAGCAAAATGTGGAGCATCTGCTCCACAGGACTCTGTAAGACTGAGATACGGAAGATGTGATATATGAGCTGCTGCTAATCCACACAGACTTGGCTGGCCATTTCATGTTGGCTAAACTTCTTGTTTTCAGTTTCTGGATCAAAAGACAGCTAAGAATTCATGAAATACTTCCCTAGTATTACTTTACCATGTATGTATTTGCTTGGGTGGCCACAGGAATATTTCCTGATTAAGGATGGGAAGGAGGTGATGTAGCGCACTGGGCATAACACATTCACTCTGCTAAGGTGGGGTCTACACCAAGAAAATGTCTGAAACCTTTTGGCTGATGGAGGGCCAGTGAATTCAAGCCAGACTGGATTCACCCTACTCAATCTATCACACCACTCCAGCACCTGTCACCTTGAAATCTGCTATTGTGCAAAACAAACCACAGGCATGCAATGTTTTTTTTTTTCAGAGGACAGCACTCTATCCCGAATTCATGAATCATTGATTGCCACAGGAAAACAAGGCTGAAGCCATGCTTCTGAAAACAGAAATCGGCAACAGATACTTTTATTCTTTTAACTTCTTTTATTTTACTGAGTCTTCAATTCCAAAGTGTATTAGCACTGCAGTTGTTTGAGATGGTGCTGCTGCACTGGAAGCTCTGAATTCATCACAAGTTCTGCTTTTGGCCTCACAACTACTCTATGTATTTTTCTGCCAATCCACTAGGATAGATCCATGTGAAAAAACAGATGTTATTTGAAGGTTACCCAAAATGACCATTCCTATTCTGTTTGGTTTTTTTTTTTTTTGTTTTTGTTTTTTTTTTTTAATCTGTTTTGTAATTTTGTTCAGGAACTTAAGTGAAAAAATACAAAGGAGTATATACTCTTTGCAGAAAGCCAGCATCATCACATGAAAAACACTGAAAGTCTGTTTGTATTCAAAAGCATGCTTCCTGACTGATCTTGGCACATCATTCAAACCAGCTAAATCCACGTAACACCCCACTGAGGTAAATATTTAATATATTTTAAAGCTGGGTAAACCAAAGCACAAAAATTAAAATAGTTTATTTAAAAATATCATGCAACCTTTTGGACAAGCATTATAGAAATACCATTACTGCTATTAAACCTTATTACAAAGAACAGAACCCCCACCACATGTGCTGAAAAAATCCTGTATATGAACAGCTCAAATATTTTTAATAAATATTCTTTAGGCTCAACAGTTCTGATTTTTCAGACTCTAGCAATTAGGGTAACATGATCACTCTTGCTTAGACAGCAGACACTCCATCTAAGGGGATTCAATCATCCTCTTCATCAGGCCATACCTCTTGCAACTGAGCTAAGCATGACTGCTGTTTCATCGGTGTGCCTTCATCTGTCCCTGGGTTATTCAGATTTTGACATCTAGTGACATCTTCACTCTAGTGACGTCAAGAGTTTAGATATCTAAACTCCTATGTTCATACACATACAGGGTAATACTCCTTAGGTTGGGAGAACTGGAGATCTCCCCACACACTAAGCAGAGCTGGATTTATGTGTTTTACCCTTGTTCAACTTGAGTTGCTGAAAATGTCACTCTGAGTCCTTGGCTGGCCATGAACCCATGCCACTCCTCTGTGTATGCACTGGAGAGTGGTCACAGGATGAAACCCCTTTTTCCAGGTGTATCTTCGAAGGTATCCCCTGAAGGGATTCAAACAATCACTGGAAGTTTAAAACATAGTGTGTATGACATTTCAACAATCAAACCAAAGCCGGTGTGGTAACATATTCCCAGCCTTGAACTTCAGCTTGTTTGGACCATACACCTACGTCCTGTCACACAATGATAGTGACAAACACAGGGAACCTGGAACTCCCCCCTTAGAGGAGACTTGGATGACTAACTCTGAAACTGGTGTAATCCAAGTAAACACTGCAAGCAGAGGAAAATATTTAGAAGGTAGCTAGGAACCACAATAGAGTTACCAATGGGTAATGGGAAATATTCACAGCCACAAACTTCTGCTTTGCATTTGTGTGGTTTTGTGAGCCAAGGTCTCAGTACAGTTTGCTAAGCCAGTGGTCATGGCCACAGCTGGACACAGGACCTTCGCCTGGGCCTGCTGCCCAGTGTGAGGAGCTTTGCTGTGAGGGACACCACCTGGTGTAAAGGATCGTGTTATATGATCCTCAAAAAGAGGATGTCAAAAATATGGCCCAGAGAACCATTGTATGGAGCCTACAGGTCTCCCACAATCTTGGGGTGTTTCCGTACTGCATCAAGGAGGGCTGAACAACAGTTCAGGAGTGAGCACGACTGCAAAATGTAAGATCGTTTGGATAGTGGTAGTGCCTTATAGTTCCCGTGGCAGGGCCAGCTGGTCTGGTACAGATCCTCCACTAGTGGCTGTGCTGTTCCTACACCAGAGGAGAGGTAGGTGTCCTTCAGGGAAAGCAACTGCAGAGGATAAAACCCCTATCTGTTATCCGAGTCTTCAGTTGGGTTGTTTGAAAGCAGTTTGTGCCAAGTGTCAGCATATTTAGATCAGGGTGCACAAGAGACATGGAGCTGGATGCTCCTGCCCTACAGCCTCACCTTCTTGCACAAGGGGAACCCAAATGGTCTGACTTTCAAGTGTGTTCAAGCTCTGCTCAGATGAAGTGAGGAGTCATCCCAGATCCAATGCAGCTCCTGATCTGGATCACTTGGGAATCTGAACCCACTGGAGAAATTACACTTACTAACACATTCAAAATGAAAATTCCACATGGGACGTTAGCTGGCTCAGATGGGAAACTGCCCTAGCCTAGCAAAGCTCCTGGTAAAGCTCCAGGGATCTGAGCTCAAGTGATCTACGGACAAAAAAGTCGCTCACATAGTGTCAGTGTCCACAGACTGGGCTGAGTGAGTCTGTATCCAGCACTGAAAGCTGTACCAGCAGTCTTGATCCATTCACATGAGAATCCTTATGAATCGAAGGGAGATGCACATTTCCTTTAAGACATGAAAAACTGTTGCAAAAATGTAAATCTTTAGTGGCTTGGTTGATTTATTAAGCTTATGAGCGAGAATATGGAGAGTGGCTTAACACTGCAAAGTTAAAGAGGTGGAAATATCAACAATGAAAGGGACACTGGATCCAGCACTGGAGGAAGGCAAAAAAAAAGAATCCAGGGCTGGAGAACGAGCAATTTCCAACACCTAAAATGTGAGATTTAAACTACAATTGCCTACCTTTCAGGGGAAGAAGCTTCAACTTGGAAAAAGTACGTAGTCAAACACCACTCCCTGGGAATGCAGGATGCCGAGCAGACAAGAGGTTGCAACCTATCTTTTTGGTCCCTCCTGGCCTCAAGCTTGGTGTAGCCTTAAAACAACTCCAAACTATCCAGTTTAAGTGTGGACATGAGTTAATTTTAACCTGTGTCTTGCTGGTGGAGAACAATCCTGACATTTGGGTTCATACCCAAACCGGTTCAAACAACCCTGGGATACTAGTCATTCATTGGTCCATCTCAGCATCATCTCGGCCTGGAAGAGGATTCTAGATTTTGAGTCCTTATTCTGACTCAAACAGAATCTCTAAAACCTACAGAGCTTTACTTATCACTGACTGATACTACGCCAGAGATAAAAATACTCCCAACAAGCCCTTTGTAGACACAGCATCGCTTCAAAAGGCTGTCAACCGTAGCAACTGTGTTCCATTCTCCAATAGTCTATATTTAACTGTTGCAAATTAGGCTACAGACTGAATTCTTCATGGCTGAAAACACTATTAGAACTTTAGAGTGTTGTTTTTCTTCCCCTGTCAGCTAATTAGTGGTAATATAAATTTCAATCGTCGGCCGTGGTTGATTGCAACAGACCATCACATGCGTTACAATAAAGGCAATTTCCTCTGCTCCCCAACTACTAATAGTGAGTCTTAATTATCCAAGGTTAACAAAGCATTGCATTGTGCTCTATCACTGTACATCAAATGATGGAGGGACTATTATTTCCAGAGTATCAGGATCCAGGGTAGCTGTTATGTTACTGCAAGTCTGCTCCACAGTAATATTAAACACCACTTGCACAACTGTACTATACTATCTGTGCTATTAAAAATATAAATTTGGAAAATGCTTGTTTTCATTTCCAAAGTCGATTAAAAAGTTTGCATACTTTAACATCTGTTTATGATTTTAAACACAGCTTTCATAAATATAAAGCTAATGTGGTCTGGCTCCCCAGCAAAAATAAATCCCATTAAAAAATAAGATAAACCTCTCATTACAGTAGGTTTCTTTTTACATGCGTCCAGTGTGTAAAGTGTATGTTTATTGTCAGCAAAATTTAAAAAAAGCCCTCCGTTGAGCTGTGGTGAGCCCAGGCTTACCTCATTGGAATGTGTCCTGTTCTGGTGCTTGGCTCTGTCCGAGGCATTGGAAAAGGCTTTATTGCAGCCTTCGTGTTCACAGACATAAGGTTTTTCTCCAGTGTGGGACCTCAGGTGTGTCTTTAAGTTCTCCAGGCGGGAATAGGCTTTGGAACAACCCTCAAACTAAAATAAAAAAACCACATGAGGAGTGATTAATTAACCAGAAAAATTTGATTTTCCCCCTGCCTAAACCCTTTCAATCTGTTTCTCATTCTTTCTTTTTTTTCCTTCTTTTTAAAGGGCTTGTGTTTTAGGGAACAACATCCACTTTGTTGGGAGAATTTGCTTCCCTAGGCAGGCTGAGAGTTTCAGCAGTGAGTCATATTTGAGGTGCTACTCCTTGTTGGGTACCCACCTGACATTTCAACAAGTGACTCTTTTTTTCCAGCAGGGCTAAACACCCCTCCACTCCTCCCAGAGTTCTCTTAGCCCCTCCTGCCACCCCTCTGCATCTAAAACACTCAGAAACAGGGGGCCCCTCCTTCCCACCTACGGAACTGACAGCTTCTCCACAGTCTGACCAGCCTTGCAACTTCACTAGCACCAACACTGGAAAGAGCAGACAGTTCCCTAACACACAAAACCAGAAATCTAGCAAGCTTTAAAGTTTCCCAAATTACAGCTTGGGTTTACTCTTGGAAGATGCTGTGGTCAGGCTGTCTGACATTACTAGTTTAAAAAACAAGACTCTTAGTTTTGAAGACAGATGGATTTTTGGATGACAAAACAGGCCAGGAACCTTTCTCCTGGAAGGAAATGAGCTGCCCACACAATGAGAAGGAGCAGCTTGGGAGATGTGGTGAGGCTTCGGGTGATTGAAGTCCTGCCACCCTCCATTCTGGCTGGGCTGGAGGCTTCTCCCTGCACCTGCCCCGTCTCAACATGGGAGGATTTCACCTCCAACCAAGGAGTCTCTAAAGTGCTCTTTTTGACAAAACAAATGGGAGGTTTTAAGAAATGCAAGGATCCCTTGCAAATTCTAGCTAAATGTTGCACTGCCTGTTCAGCTGGGAGCATTGAAAAGCTCAGGCTGTACTTCCTATACAAAAAAAAACACCCTTTAAATTCCAACAAGCAGCCCCTGCTGCTGTAATGTATGCGTTGTATTCTAGTCACATCACTTCAACATATCTACAAGTTCAGTCCAGCTGTGACAAGCCTTCACATTGCTCTGTTTTAGTCTTGGCCAGTGGAGAAACTGGAGCCACAGCAGGACAGGTCTGATTTTCCCATGGGCAGTTGAGTTGTTCTACACATCCAAAGGTCTGGTCAAAGGCACCTGCATTCAACAGCAACAGCACCTGTCCCCTTGTGCTCCACATGCACAGGACCTGCCAGACTGTAGGGAGGGAGGCAAACATGCAGTCCATGAAACCCATGAAGCATGTAGGTACAGGTTGATCCCATGCAACTTTGTTGTGTTGGAAAAGAAGACTTGCTTATGATCCCCTTTAAAGTCTAGCATAGGGATGGTGGACATAAGGCAGATTTGCTCTGCTCTTGAGATAGTCTCATCTCTTCAAGGACGAGTAGGAGAATCCTGCAAGAGCTGATTCCTTCCACAGCTTTGTCAGGGCGGGGTGGATCCAGTTTTTCTTCCTCAGACAGCTTTCATTAGCCCATTTGTCCCACAGAACATGCCACAGCTCTGAGGTAGCACAGTATATCTCTTTCTTCTCTTGCCCTGTACAAACAATCCTTTACAACTCAAGTCGCTTACAGTTATTGAAATACATCATTCCTCTTGCTGTAAAACAAAGGGAACTCAGCATGAGACAACTCATGTGTTCATTCTAGTTTTGCTGGATACTGACACAAAAATGCAGTTATTAAGAGCAGAAGTTCTAAGGCTACATTTTCACATAAAAGCTTCTCAGCAAAGCAGCCTGTGCATGTCCAAAGCAGTTGTTCCCACTCTTACGTGTGGATTTGATTATGCCAGTGGGAGTTCTAGCTGTCATCTGCTGAAATAATCCTTGACCAAATCCCAGGCTGCAGTTGGGCTCATCTGTAGCTTTATGTACACCACAAACTTCTTGTCTGAAACCAATGTTGCTTTGAAAAATCACTGCCAGACTTGGACAAGGAATGCTCTGCCACAGAAGGGCACTGTCTGCAGAACTGCCATTATCCCAGACAACTAGAAAATGGTGGTTCTCTAGTTTGGGGACAATTGCTGCAACATACTGCACATGGAGGGCCTGCAGTTCTCCTGGAGGCAGAGGATGACTTGAGACTCAAACACAGCCTTGCCATTGCCTCCAGTGACAAAACTGAGGCTTGAAAAGGGCAGGATTGTGCAGCAGTATTTTTTTCCTGCTCGACCACAGCACTAAAGAGGATTCAGCCACTGCTGTTTTTGTATCTTGAGTCCCTCTGCCTACAAGGGCAGGCTAGACTTGCCCTCAGTGCTCACTCTGTATGCACCAACAATCAATATTTCTTGATACTTTTAAGGAAGATTGGTAAAGCACTAGACTGGGCAAAGTGCTTTAGAAGATTAAAACAAAGGACATGGCCCTATGCCCCAGGGGAGCTTATGCTCTAAATTAAATGAACACAAGGCTGGAAGATTGATAAAGGAGCCATACAGCAGGCAAATCATACATATCCTAATATTTGTAAGCAGGAGCTGGGGCAGAGCCAGGGAGCGAGCAGGGCTGGAATTGGCCAATGGAGCAGAAGAGGAGGAAGATATGGGAGGAGGGCTCAGACATTTGCTGAGCAGGAAGAGACTCATCCCCAAGACTCTGGGGAGAGGAACAGTGTAATGCTGACCGCAGAGGAGGTATGAAATGCCATCAGGAGGAGAAGGCAGAGAGCAGAGGATATCAAAAGACAGGGAGGAAAAGAACTTTGGGAGGAATAAAGGCTGCAGGAGATGAGGAGGGAGACTGTGAACACCTCTCCCATCAGTTGACCACAGTCACTGAACTCCATAACCTTGCTTCCCTCTTGTACCTTGCATCAGGCATCCTTGGATGCCCCATACAGCAAGCAGTGTGGTGAGAGGCTCCAAGGGTGAAGGCACATATGGGATTTCATATCTTGAGGCTAAGGAGGATGAGAGCCCAACTCTCCCATGTGGTCAATGAGCCTGCACCCACAGAGATACAAAACAGTACCCCATACTCTTCCTCAGGTGTTTAACCCTAGATACAGTGCTGCTGATATGCAGAAGGTCTGAAGGGGGAAGCTGAGGTGGGGGGGACTGAGCTCTTCTTGGGGTTTAAGCACCTATGGCTTAACCTCACCTCTGGATTAAGAGAGCAGAGGCAGGAGGTTTTGGCCTAGATTCCTAGGCTAGAAAGAGGCATGTGTGCATGCTTGGATGTGTGGGTGAGGGAATCTTGCGTTCCCAGCAGCTGTAGTGGGTGATGCCAGGTTAGACACAACCAGGGTTAGGCAGCTCTCCACATTGTGGCATTACTGGATTTCTTTCTTGGATGTAGGCAACTGAATTGGCTGGATTTTCACCTTAAGTGACTTGTCCTCAGTTGCTTTGGATCTCTGTGGTAGTTCTGAAACAGTTCTTCCCAAGGAAATGCAGTTTTGCCCACTAACACCTCAACCACACTCATTGACCTCTTGTCCTGTCTGCAGGGTCTAACCTGCAAGTAGCTGTAACCCAGACACAGAGGGCTGGACTGGCTCTGAGCTGCTGCCAGTGGCTGCCTGGTAGAGCCCTACCTGAAGCCATGCCTATATCTGCAATCACATTTTTGTGACCACCCCAGCTTGGTGTCCCACGTGCCAAGTGAGATGCACCATGTGTCCCTGCCAGCTCACCGTGCACTTGTGTGGCTTCTCTCCCGTGTGCCTTCGCATGTGCACCACCAACATATACTGAGCCTTGAAGGGCTTCTGCTCCCGTGTGCAGTCCTGCCAGCGGCAGACAAACTCCTTCTTCTCCCCGTGGATGTGATCGTTGTTGATGTGCTGGTAGAAGAGAAAGGAAAACCAGGTCACTCCTGGAAGAGCTGATGCCAGTGAATCATGCACAGTGCTCCGAAAGCCAGGTGTTCCCTCCCCAGTGTTTGTCAGGCACTTCAGCACCTGGGTGCCAGGTGCACAGGTGACACCAGGGACGTGGACCCAGCACTGGGTCTGGTGTGTTCTGCAGAGAAAGGTGTGCAGCACCCAGCACACTGGGTACAAAGCAGGCTAGAAATGGGAGGTTTGCAAAATCAGTGGGAACTTTTGGGAGCAGGGAGCCCTCTCAGTGTGCCCCCAGCTGCTTGATGCCATTCTTGATGGGGATGACAGAGTAATTTTTGTTTCTGCTGAACCCTCCTGTGCTGCATTTACACACCTGAGACCCCTTCCGGGTGCTGCTGGAGGATGATGGACAGGAGACAAAACTTGGTTGGATTCAATAATCTTAAAGGTAGTTTCCAACCTAAATGATCCTATGCATCTAAGTCCATATGCTAGCCCCATGACATCCACCTGCTGTCCAGAGCTGGTGGCTGGCAGGAAATGACAGCATCTATGAGCTATGCAGCAGGGAGAGCTCAATTACTGCTAATTACTCAGGCCCACGAAATTCTGTGCTGGAGTGTTGAAAAGCCAGACCCAGAATGGTGCCTTCGTCCACCCTGGTATGGACAAGTGGGCCATTTTCTTCCCAGCGCAGGGCAGATGAAGCCCTGCCGAAAATAAACAGAGCCAGAGGCCAGCCCGTCGGCAGCGCCGTTCCCGCGGCAGCCTTGTTTCTCTGAACGGGGTCTCATTGCCAAAAATAATGCCTGTCCTCCCTCCTGTGTTTTCAGAAGACATTCACTGACAGGAAATCCTAAAATAAACTACTTTGGTTTTGGGTTTTGGCTTTTTTTGTGCTGAGATCTTTTCTAGCCCCCGCCTTCGTCCCCTGGCTGAGGCCAGGCACACATGTTGCAGCTAAGGATGAGACTCTCTTGGGGCAGTGTGGCAGCACGAGGACACAAAAGTACATTAAAACAAATTCATCAGCCCTCACAGCCCCAGCTGAACCCAGTCTCAGTATTCTGTGTGCTGCAGTCCAATCCTGGGGTCAGGGTCCTGCTGTCTGGGGTCCCAGTTCTACCCAGGGACAAGAGGAGATGTGTGGGGTTCAGCTGGTCTCTTGGGCACCACACATAAACACTGAGAGCCATAACTGTGGGCTGGGAGAGCTGGGGGAACCTACGTTTGGGGGTTTGGGAGAGGCTTTGCATGGGTTTAGAGTTCTGCTGCCTACAGTTCTGGTTTTACAACGTGGCATCAGTGTGAGATTTTAGCCTCAGATGGTGGAAATCTGATGAACCTCCCCGGAGACCCATGGACATGCTAAACCATGTCCAGACTAGACTGGGGAGATACATCTCCAGGCTCTGTTTGTGTGGGAGTCTAACTTGCAACCACAACTACACAACACACAGCAATGTTGGGAGTGTGGAAGAGCACAGGCTTACCCTTTTGGTCTTGTTTGAGCCAGAGTAAGAACATTTACAGGAGGGGAACTGTAGCTCCCATTCAGGACCATTCACTCCCAGTCTAGGCAACATCTGCTTCCCATCACATGCTTTAGGAGGAGTTGCACAGCTCACCCCACTTCAGCTACAGCTCCTTAGCCCCTGCCTGGCTGAAGGCTTTGCTTGGGCTTCTCTCAAATTGAGTGTGACCTTTGAGGTTGGGAGCAGCAGTGGTGCTTGCAAAAATATGTCATCACTGCTGCTGCTCCCTGTTGACATGCACTTCTCCCACAAGCACACTGTGTATGAGCAACAGACTCTGCTCACCCAAGTACTTTGTTCTGCACACAAACTGGAGTTTTTCCATGCATGGTGAGATGGCACCTTCTCAGAAGCTGGCCCATGACATCTGTATTTCATTTGCATGTGTATTTTGGGCATCCCAAATCCACAACCCCATGTTGCTAGCAATCACAATACAGAAAACTCAATTTTTGTAACATTCCAAATGCAGGAAAATCTTGGGATATTTCATCAAACATTTTTCTTTGTTTATTTTTGTTGGGTTTTTTTCTGGGAATAAATTGTGCTGAGCTTCCTGGTGATCTGCACTTTGCTCTGGGCAGAGTTAATTTTTTGTACATCTGAAAGGGAAACACACAAAAACTGCTGGACAAATGTGAGCCCAGCCCATCTGACAGGCATGCTGTGGTTTAACCCCAAAAAAGCAATGCCCCATAGCATGCAATGTGCAACCCACTAAGCACCTTATCACTCAATTGGCCTTGAAAACCATTTCCAAATCTGTCTGTACTCAAGGACTTGATGTACTGAACCAGTGGCTTCTGGCAGAGACAGGCAGGCACTAGCCTTAGATGGAAGAAGAGCATGTGCCCAAAATGATAATTTAGAGTGTAGTCCCTCTGCACAATGTTTGTGTGCAGAACTTGGGCAGTGACGACTGATGCCAATTTGGGGGCATCTAAACATATCCAAAATGAAGATATATAAAAAATGGTGAAAGCAGACACAAGCCCTCAGGAAGGGGGCTACATGTGAGATGCACATGGGTGGCCCCTGGCAAGCCGGGGGCCTGTTTGAGGCAAGCAGCTAAAGGCTGAAGGAAAAGGTAACAGCTCCTGTTGCAAAATGTGTTTAATCCAAAACTACTGCAAGCATCAGGGTTGCTGGGCTGGTGAATTCCCAACAGATATGGGCTGGCTTCAAAGAAATGGGCCTCACACCACAGACCCAAAATAAGGACTGGGAGAGTGTTGGGCTGGGAGCAAAATGGGGCTTAGACACAGATCACATCTGATTTCACAGGCACTTCCCTGAGGATGAGGAATTTGTTGACCCCAGAAGCCAAAGGAAACCAAATAGTGGATACCCAGATGAAGCAAAGCACACAAAAGGTTCTTGGAATTAATTAGAACTGAAAATCTGATTAATGACCTGGTTTGGGGATCCTTCAGAGAGCAGTTTTGACACTGGTTTGGGAACATCACTGTGATTATGGAAGCCCTGTTGCCCAAGTTTCAGAAAATTAACCCACTTTCTGTATTTCAGACACTGGAACATACCATCAAACTCTGAAAGTGCTCTGCTTCTGTGGGAGGGATGAGCTGAGCAGGTCAACAGCCTATCAGTGATATGGCTCCACAGCTCATTAACAGCAGCATTAGAGGCTTTCTCAGCCTGGACTAGGACTAAGGACACCATGGATGATCCCTGACCCATAGCTGGTGTAGCTCTGTGGGAAGGCTCAATGAATATGACCAGTAAAGAGAGAAGGGCCCCTTTCCCCATTTTCTGATCCAGTCTTCTGCACTGAGCCTTCTGTCACAGGGCCATGCACAAGGGAGACTGAAAGTGCAGCCTCAGCAGCTGAGAAGGGAGCAATATGACATAATCTATGAGAGGCTTCTTTCAGCTGAACTCCTCGGGGAGCAGCGACCTGCTTTGGCAGTGTTTACACACCGTATCTCTGATTTGCACCTTTAGTAGCTCCCAGGGTGAGCTCTGGCTGTACAGCAGCTAGTGATAAAAAATGAGGACAAGTGCACAGAAACCCAAATTTATCGCTGGGGTTTCCTCCCAACCATTACTCACATGGACGAGCTGCTCCTGAGTGTCATATTCCTTTGTGCACCCTTCCCAGTGGCAGTTAGTCTCATAAATAACCTCAGGCTCCTGTTTACATTCATCCTTATCAAGATCTTCTTTCAGGTCTGTCAGATGCTCCTGCAACACATAACGGTGCATTGTATAAGGTGAACTTCTTTCATCTGAATTCCTCCATCACTCATAGATTACAGGGCAAGTATCAACTGATCACAAAACTGTGCTTGTTGTGGCTACGTAACATCCATGATTACTGTGAAATAAGGAGCTACAAGGTTTGGCAGAAGGGGATGAGAGTTGACGACAAAACATGAAGCACCCCAAAGCCACTGTGCCTGGATTCAGCTGGGTTGTGGGCAGTCCCAGGAAAAACTGAAAAAAGGAAAGAGCTGGCTTCTGACCTTTGGTTGTGCTCTTTGCTGGAGCAAAACAGCTGATCTTGGTGGAGTGGAGAAACATGAACATAAAGAAATCACAGGGCAGTCAGAGGCCACAGCCCACTCACCTGACATGGGCTGGGCAGGGGGTTCCTGTTTTCTGCATCTCTCAGTAGATGAGAAAATGATACCTAACCCAAAGATTTATGCCTGCAGGATGCTCCACAGGGATGAAGTGATGAGTTCTCAAAACATTTCTCTGAGAGGGGAGTTTGGAAAGCTTGAGCAAAACCCAGTGAAGAGTAGGTTGCAGAACAGAGCTCCTGGGACTCTGGACTCATAAATGAGTTATTTTTATGCTGGGTACACTGTGAGGTCTCTCCGTAACTTCTCTGTCTAGCCAGCTCCTCAGTGCTAAATGAAGCACAGAAGATTTTTGTTACGGCTGCTAGGATTAAAGCATGGGCAACTACACAATAGTGTAACATACAACATAATTAGTACAAATCTGAGTAAGGACAACTGTCCTGCATGCATCAGATACCTGCACTACAGACAAGGCCATCAGCACCCAGTACTGGCTTGGGAATCTAGCAAGACAAAACCCTGCAGGTTTTGACCCCCTTCATTCCCTTTCCTCCCAGATACTACTGCTGCCTAGCACAAAGCATCCTGCCTCCTGGACACTTCAGACAGAAGAGATTTGTTTTAATTAGCTCTTATTTAAAAAAAAAAAGATATTGCAAGGTGGCTCTTGGGACTGGAAAGTGTAGTAATTTACAGAAAGACTTCTGGAGACTCAAACTATACCAGAGCCCAGAGCAATAGTCTGAGAAAGTTCACACAGGAGCTTCTTTTTCCTGCAATTCTTATTTGGTTGAGCTTTAAACACTAAGTCTTTTTTTTTCTTTATGTTTGTCTCTGTGCAAAGTGCAGTTCCTGGACAACTGATATTTTCTACTAAAAATCTTATTTTGCAAAAAAATTTATACTTTCTGTTGGAAAAATGGAACTGTAATAATTTAATTTGTTGAAAAGGATTGACTTATTTAATTTCTAGCTAGTTCAGTGCTAGTCTGAATCTATACTGGAGCTCTCTTGTGGCACTGCAGAAGTTCAGTAACTCAGGTCCCTCATGCCTGGTACTTCACTGTGTCCCACAAATCTTGTCTGATTGTATTTTTACAGCACAAACCATCATGGGAGATACTATCTTGCCAAGGACTGCAAACACCCAAATCACAACTCGCATTAGGTGCTTCAAATGCAGCATTTCCAAAACAAAACATACATGTTTTTGGGGATAGATGAACTTCATAGTCAGCAAAAAGTGGATCAGTCAATTACTGACTGACTGTAACACAACTTTTCAGCACAGTCTCCTGCAGAAAAGGAATTTCTAAATTTAATTAATTCTTTTTGCTTAGAACCAAAGGAGACACCCACTATATTCAGTTTTTTAATTTGTTCTCTTTGCCAAGAACAGGCTGTCTTTTACAGGGTACCTTCTAATAATTTCCCAGTCAATATTGAAATACTGCAAGACGTGGAACCTACATTTCTCTTGGGGAATTACTTCACATACCGCCTCATTAAGAACTATTAGATGATCAGTGTGCATTTTCCTACTCCTAATTTCACCTTGCTATTCTAATAAAATCTCATTGCACTACTTTAAACCACTCCCCCGCTCCATTCAGTGCCAATTTCAGTGTTTTTAAGACCCAGTGGATAAAACCTCTGGAGCAGGGCTGCAGGGGTGAGCCAGACTGATGCTATCCAAGCACTCCCAAGCTGGGCGCACACGGCTTCACATGGAGCAGCGCACGGAGGATGGTGGCCCTTGAGCAAGCAGCTGTCTGTCCCGCAGCTCCTCCACTAACACATGCTCTGAGAAAGCAACTGATGGCTTTCAAATATTTTTTCATTTGCTGCAAGAAATAAACACATTGCCCTATTAGCCCAGGCGGTGGCCAGATTGGTTTTTCAGGGCATGTGATTTTGCAGCAGTGTGTAGATGCACTCCTAAACTCAAAGCTCCAGAGAGGTGCCTCTTTGCCCTAATCGTGCTGACTACAGCATGTTTATCTTTCCCTGATATGCTATCTTCATCAATTTTACCAGCCCCCTGATGACTGCACACGTTGCTGTCCCCATGCATCATGCTGAGACCTGCTCCTGAACCAGGGCAGATGGAAAAATTTGTCATCAACTCTTCCATTCGCTTGACAATAACACGGCTTAATATTTCATGAAAATGAAGTGCCCAGAGCACTCCTGATAGTTTACAGTTGTGATAAAGGATGGTCAGATGGATACTGTCAGCCATTAAGCAGTTTGCAATCACAGGGCTCTAGAAAGAAAGCAAAGGCCTCTGGGCCCTTCTTGGTGTCAAATGTTGTGTCACCAGTGTAAAGGATGTTTCTAGGAGCAATTCCTTGTTGAATCAAGAAGTCATCCTTTTTTTGCAAGCTTTCTACCTACATGCAAGTTTCCCTCATAATCTATGTTTGTTCTAAGACTAATGCTGCTTGCTTTGCAGCACAGAAAACTCAGACATCATTTTTACATTATTACACTTGATATATTTGCTCACTCCATTTTTTTTCCCTATCCAAGCACAGCAACAGCAAGCTGAGTCCCAAATACCCATGGAATGCTTCACTCAGTCACAGCAGCTCTGCCCCGTCCCTTCCTGGGCTTTGTGCTCCAAGAGAGCACAAATCTGACTGCCTGGCAGATTTTGCTGCCTTATTCCCAGGTACAATTGATGCCAAGAGGATCATTCCCAAAGATGAGACCCAGCAGCTTGCTGCCTCAACCCACAACATGGCTTGCAGCAGGGAGGTTACCTGTGTGTTTGGGGACACTGGGGGCAAGCCCTCAACTTCAGTCTTGACTTTGCTGCGTTTGTTAATTACTGGATTGACGGTGCTGCTCACGGCCGACTCACTGCTCTGCTTGCTCTAGGAAAGAAAACCAGGCAAGAAATGGCACTGGAGTTTGGGATGACAGACAGACAGTGGTCCACTTCCCCATTAAAAACTAACTTTAAAATCAGTCAAGGTTGAGCTTCAGGAGTGGCAGTGGACAGCAGGACTGGCCTGGGGTTCATATGAAAACCAGCTCATGTGGGTTTGTGCGAAGCAGAGGGATGGGAGAGAGGGAAGAAGAATCAAGGGCAGCCCCAGCTTCGGCAGGCTCGCTGGCGAGCTTGGCCTCTCCACTGCTGCTCTGTTTCAGAACAATCCAGTCCATGGCATAGCCATCAAAGCCTTATACAACCCCCACCCAAGCCAGTTTTCTTTCTCAATGTGATGAAATGATCTGTCGAGAAAATGAATTCCTGGGGGAAGCAGGGGGCTCTGGTTATATGCGAGGGCTCCGGCATGCTGTGTCCATGAAAGACTATGTGTGTAATTTGCTAAGCTCTTAAAAAATAAGAACAAGTTCAGGAGAAAAAACATCCCATTGTATGTGCAGAAAATTGGAACATTAATATTTTAAATACTCTTGCTAATTGCTCAAGATTGGTCCTGCAAATTTTTAAACAGAGGCAGAACTCTTTCCAGCCACATTATTTTGGTAGCCAGTTTGTAAGGAGAAAACAAAACCAATCAATCAAATAACCTGCAATAACAAATAGAGTTTGTAGCACAGCAGCCATGAGAAACCCTAAAACAATAAACCAGTCTTAAAAGTTCAGTATGATACTACTAAAACAACGATTTGAAATGGGTGTGACATATGGTAAAATAAGTCTCTGGGGAGAAAAGCAACTGCAGTTTAGACTCGGAAGGAATGTATGTGGAAAAGAAAAATTATTAAGAATGTGCCAGGCATATTCACTAACCCAGTCCATGTGGAGGGCTTGTGCACACATATATGTGCTTGTGTGTTCACAGGTATTAGTAAGGATGCATTTAAGGTGTGGGATCTCATTCCCAGTTTTCAAAATTTGGCCCCTGGTTTTGCAAAATTTAGCAGTAAAAATCAACAGCAGGGACACATTGAGAGAGAATCTACTGAAAAAGAAGGAACAGCAAGTAAAATGTAAAGAGGTCCTACGTAGAATGCACTTACACATTAAAGATTAAGATCATCATCATGGTTCACATGAGTACAAAAAAGGAAGGAGGGATTGGTGAAGGTCCCAACAAGAAGCTTGGTTCACAGGTGCTTATTTTGCAAAACACTACTGCACCTGATTTTCCTCAACTTCATAGGACATATTGTGTTCAAGGAGATTTCCTGCCTGGGATGATCTTGCATATTGCGTTCAATACTTGGATGGACTAAGGCCTTTGGTTTCAGCAAGGGTAGGTGCAAGGAAGGGAGATGGGTGCAAAATTTGTCTGTGACTAATTCAGAAACACTTGCCAGGAAAAGGAAAAAGCAACATGAAGGGACAGAGTGAGTAAAAAAGAAAATTGTTAAAACTCCCACAACCACCATGAAGGGAAGCCCACATCTCACGGAGAACATGCCTCCATTTCCATGTGTACCATGCAGGCTGGCTGTCCCTACCTGGCTGGAGTCGGAGATGCAGTTGCTGTTGCTGCTGCTCTGTGCTGGTGATGGGTTCACAGAGATGACTGCCATATGCTGCCGTGTGGGGAAGGTTGGGGATGGCTGGATCAGGGGAGGAGTGTGTCCAAAGGCTGAGCTCAGGCCTCTTTGCTGTGTCAGGATCTGCTGGTACGTCACGGGGTTAAGTGGGTGGGGGAAGCCGAATGCTGGACTGCAGCAACAGGAAAAGAAATGATAAGGAGTTATTTTAAACAATATTTATCATATTAGCCAGTCACTGATTGAAGTTTGGCTTCATGGAGACTCCAGGAACCAGGCTGCAATGCCCAGATAGACACCTTCAATGCCAGGATAAGCGTGACTGCCTGCTTTACTGCAAAGTCATGATTTGACTCGCACGTGCCTCAGCAAACTTGTGAATCATTTTGACCCAAGCATTAGACTGATCATGATTTCTTTGCTTCCTATGTAAAAAAAAAAAACAACAACAAAAGCCCTTGAGAGTTCATAAGAGGATGGGACTTGGGCAAATGTGGCTTTGCAGCCCCTAAGGCTCCTGGGTTTCCCCAGGCAGACCTCTTTTGCAAACTTGCAGCTTTGGGGTTATGCTAACTTGGATATGAAAAACAAGCATCACCTGGCTCACCTGGCACAGATTACAGCAAGGATGAATAAGTATCCACTTAACATACTCCAAAACCATGCAATTTACTCTGACTTCAGGTGAGGGGAGTGCTGGCTCAGGGGACTGCTGAAGCATGTCACCGTTCCTATGTAGGTCACTGGTTCACCTCCAATCTAGGTCAGCAGTGACCAGAACACCACTCGCCCCTGGCTGCTTGGGCAATAACTTGGGCAACAGGTCCAAGACAGGATGCAGCACTGGGGAGCAGCAAAAACAAAGCTCTGCTTTTGGAAAAGGGGTTAACTCCCATGGGCAGGTCCACTGAGCAGAGAGAGAGAAGCACAGAAGATGCTCTGTGGTAACTCTAGATGTGTGATGCATGAACCATAGACAGCCCAAAAGTTGATTATTTGCTACCTTCAAGAAGTGGCTGCCTTGAACCTGTCTTTACCCTCATGGTATTTTCTCTAACACCACTAAAACTGCCCAAGGTGTGAGTGCTCAGAGAATACAGCCATAATTAGAAACACATTTAATAACCAATTTTGCTTTTGGAGAGTGTATTTCATTCGTGCCTCTAAGATGCTGTTAAAATAACAACAAAAAAGTATTTTCATAAGAAATTTCTGGCAGTTATGTTGCTATATATGTTACCCATTTTACAAATCCTGACATTTAGGATTTATTTTTAGAACACTGAGAAGGGGTTCAAATTCTTTATTATTAGTTGATTATTCCCTTGGAGGCTGAAAGTTGACCATTAGGTCAGTCCCTGGACTCTACTGATTGGTTAAAAATACCAGATATTACTCTTAATATCTGAGTGTAAGTTGAGATGCTACAGGTATATGCAGCTAATGACCACAGGTAAAAAGATGAGAAAAAATATGATAACCAGATAAGAAGTTGCAATTTGTTTATGTCAGTCTTATGTTTGATTTTACAGTCAATTTCTAAATTATGCTGCTGGATAAAGTAACTTGCATAATTAATGCTACACTTATTAACAAAAACATCTCTGTTTTCCCCCACAAGTTTTAAGCATGCATAATCTTTGTAACCCTTTGCTTTGCAACATCGGTGTTAATTAGATCTAACATTTTCAACAGTTAAGTAACAAAAAGAATAATAACATTGTGAAACTTGGGTGAAGCAATCACAGTAGGGATTGACAACAGTCAGCTGCCTAATGTAAGTGCTTTTTAATTAAGATTTGAACAAAACTTTACTCAAGGGTTTAGATTTGGTTTAAATAGGCTTTTAGAATTAGGCTCTTCTATCCACCCAGGCAACATTTTTTCTAAGAATGTGGGCCAGTAATTTGGAGAATACTTTGGGGCAATCTCTTAAATCAGAGTGTTTCTTAACCAGTCAAACTGCTCACAATGAGCATTTTTTGAGATAAATTTATTATCTGTTTCTGCTTGCAGCGAGGCATGATCATACTGTAATTACTGGAAAAGTGGTAGCCAACAACCCAAATCCAGCCAAGGAAATCCCACCCCAAATGTCACAAAATACACTTCCACATGCAAAACCAGATGAGGGCTTTGATTTACTATGCTACACAACCCTGATGCACAAAAGCAGAGGCTGCAAGGAAGGGAAGCTCTCCCTTGCTGGAGGATCATCCCTTCTTTTGTGCGGTGGCTCGTCAGCTGAATGGAGCTGATCCCAGAGCTTTACCTGATCGTCCCGGCAGATAAATGGCCGTAGGAGCCACTCGCTGCTGAACTGCTTCTGGAGTTGTTGATATATGCCACAAGAGAGTTTGGGGAGGTCCTGATCATTGTCTGGAGATCAATGCTGGCATCAGAGAGCGGGGAGATAGACAGGGCTCGTTTTCGGCTTAATCTTGGAGTCACCCGCGGGCTCGAAAACCGGGACACTGCAGGAGAGAGAGGCTTTGTCAAACAAGACCAAAGGGCTGCTTCCTTCCTGCAGGCAAGCTGGAAGTGCTGAGAACTGATGCACTCATGACTGCTGCAGGATGTTTAGGACCCAGGAGCAGCGCAGGGACCAACTGCCCTTTGATGGAAGGTTTCCTCTCTTCTGGGTGCTGAATCACAGGGGTCAGGCAGCGCCATGAACGCCCGCTTGCTTTGCTGTCCTCAGAACCCTGTCCATCACCCCCTTTCATAGGCACTAAATTTACTTAAAAGGGAGAAGGCCTACAAGGTTTCCATGAGTGCAGCCATGCCCGTTGACTCGGTGTCAGGAGCAGCAGGCCAGGGGAGCTGCACATCCAAGCCGGGCGACCATTGCAAATGGTGAGTGCGTGCCTGTGTGCGGGAGGAACGGAAACCAAACGAGCATGAGCACAATGCTGACCATCCAATTAATGAAGGAGGCGAGGCTCCAGAAACCCGGAAAGTAAATTAAGAGTTTTAAGAAAACCAATTTGGCAGCTCAGGCACAAAGTTCAAGCTCTCCCACTCTGAGGGGACCTGCCAGTGCCTGGACCCTATTAGCAATTGTCAATCATTCAGGCATGAAGTAATTTCCAACCCTGCCAGGCCCATGTATGGATCTGCACTACATGACGGGTTACTACTGTAAAAGCTTGGCATCCCTCAGTGTTTTGGCACCACTAACTGGAACGACTGACTTCACCCAAAGGAAACTCTGCCCAGGCCTGACGCACCTGCAGATCTCTGAGGTGGCATGGATGGAAGTTGCAGATGGGCCATATCACAGCTTTCCTCAGTACCAGGGTACCACGTCCAAACCCTGCCTGCCTGAAATGACTCAATGACTCATCCCTCCAAAGCAAGCAATGTTTGGACTGTGTCTTTAGAAGGAAAAAAAAAAAAAAAATCTGAGGGTAAAATGTAACACTTGGCAATGGGTCCTGGCTGGTAATCCCTGCCATCCACCCAGGGGTGCAGGAGGGCTGAGCTGCTCCAGCTCCTTCCCTTGATGAGCACAATAACATATCACCACCTGACTTTTCCAGTGGTGGTCTCCCCAGAAAGCATCCTATGGGTTTATCCTATTAAATGCTGTGAGTAAAACACTGAACTGCCCAGACAGGCAGTATGAGCCATTTTCCTCTAGCTGGTTGAAGGCACTGATTTTGGCTGCATATCACCAAGTACAAGCCTGGCACTTTGTAAGAGCATGAACTTTCCATCCTGATGACAGTGCTGGTATGTGAGAGGGTGAGGTAAGATGTATCCTGCTTGTGTGATTAAACAATTCCTTGATTTGTATTGGCTCACAGCAGTCTGTGTCAGCATTTCCCTGAGACCAGTGGCTGGGCTGCAGTGTCCCAGCCTCCACATGACTCGCCCGTGCACCAAAGTGGCTCTGCCATTACCATGCCTGGGTGCTATGTAATCAATGGGGTTTAGTATCACCATCCTCTTAGTCCCCATAATGACCCTCACTGCACAAGATAAATGACTTGCCCAATGTGCCACTGGAAATCCAAGGCTAAGTTGATACTTGAACCAAGCACTCTTGTGACTTTTGTTCTACACCTAAGCAGCTTCAAGAGTGGCTAGATGCAATGCCTTTACTGAAAAACTGACAATAGGAAATTTCTCTTAAAAATCAGATTGTTTACATTCAACATATATTCAACACATTCTTATAATATTTTGTACAACTACATTGTGCAGCCTCAGGGGGCAGAGAGATGCTAGAAAACATGACTGAAAGATCAGGCAGCAAAGAGAAAGGGCAGCAGTCTATAAAAAACACCATGCGAGTGTTAAAGCTGTCCCACGATTTGGAGGGACTAGGCTCAAACTTCCCAAATGCTTGCAGCTGGAAGACTCTAGCCCTATGTGACACTTCCCTGGAAGCTAGAAAAGATGCAGCCACTTTGTGGAGGTACTGTGGATAAAACCAAATTGTGCAAATGAACTCCCCTCAGCAAAGGCTGGCCCAAAAGGCTGAAATGGAGACTTCCCAAACTTCACATGTGGTTCCTGAAATCTGAGCCCTGCCAGAACCCTAGACCAAACAACATGAAGGTTGCTTGGGCCTAGATCATAATGGTCCTCTGGCCATAAGGAGTCTTGATTCAATACATGCACCACAACCTGGAAAGATCTGGGTAGTCTTCCCAGTCCTCTTCAGCCACACCTCCTCGAGCAAGTTGCTGCTTCTTTTTGTGTCCCTATTTCCCAGAGTCATCTATTTAGATGAGCTCCTTTAGACAGGGCTTGTATTTTATTCTGCACATACTGCACCAAGTGCGATGGGGCCCCATCTCAGATGAGTTGTCAGGGTTTCTGTCCTACAGACAATATGCGTATTTCCAGATACAGATATTGTTTCCTGCATTTGCATTCCCACAGTCTCCTCCTTCTCTAACAGAAGGAAGCAGGCCAGATTTGACAGTCATATTTATCTCTGTTACTCCCACATCTCAAGGGAGATCTGTTTATTAATGTGCCACTTCCCTTGATAAATTACTAAATAGAAAGAAAAGCCTTGTACTCATTTCTCGCTCTTCCTTCACATGATTTATGCTCACAGTGCTGGATCAGCCATTGGTTCACATTAATTTGCAGAGGGAAGAAGACCTGATGTCCAACAGAAACCTGGGTTTTAGAAGTGCAGACGACGTGGGCACTCCTCCCTGCTGCACACAGGTATATAATTTTTTCCCCATGTAAAACTCTGTGGAAAGCTGTCAGATTATCAAGCTCTCCTGGGAATTCTCCAGCCCAAAACCAGTAATATGCATTGTGTTAGTGTCCACTCTAATTTAGATCCTGCAAGTACTGTTGGCTATCTGAAATGTTTGATAGCAGATCCAATAGGTTGGGCTCATGCTTTACACGAAAGCCTCTTAGGTCTTGCAGGCTTTCACAGAAAGCTGTGACCTAAAATCGTGCTATGGATGAACAATTCCTCTCTTCTTAATGGCAGTCTGCCCAAGGTGCCTGAGAAGAGAATCGTCTGCGAAACAGAAAAGGAGTTTAGGCATGAGAAGAAATGCTCACTAGTGCATTTAGGAAGAGAGAATCTTTAAAAAATTATTATTCAAAAGCAGATTAACAACACTGGCATTTTTCTAAATAATAAAGTTTGTCTGATTTGAATCCCCTGATCTGAGGACATGGAGCACTAACGTTAAATGGTACCAGGCAGCAGAGTGGTCAGCATTTGTGTAGCTGTACATAGCAAGGTATTCAACACAGGCTGAGTGACAGCCACTGGGGCACTTAAGTGAAGTCCTCTGCTGCCTGAGGTCCAGTGCTGTTCCAAAAGAAAAACCACACACAACCGTTCAGCAGAAACTGTGCCCGGAGAAGTAACTGAAGGTGGGATCCACTTTTCAGACACACAAATGGAAAGCTTTGGGAACATTTATCACTGAGACTCCTCTCTCCTCTCCCCTTTCAAAAATGCCAACTTCTCAAAATGAACAGGATTAGTTTAAAGAACTTTTTGATGTTTGGAAAATATGTCAGGCGAAGTTCCCCACACAGGTTAGAGCTGGGAGGAAAGTCCAGATTTCTTTGCTAAAAGGAGAGAGTATCCTTGGCACTTTCTTGTGGTGCCCATGAGTTATCACATCCACCAGTTGCTCAGAAACGTCCCAACTTTAGATTAATTCACAACAGGCCAGTGATAACTAAATGGTCAGCTCTTACATGTGGCAGCTTGTGGACCAACTCTGGTGCCTGATCCCAGTGCCCAAGGGCAGGATCAGATCCCAGCATGTCTGGGAGGTGGGAGCAGAGCTTCCTGCTCTGACCACTTCTGTGGCCATGGGCTATCAGAGGGATTCTACAAGAGATGTTTTCTTCTGGAGTGAGAATTCAGACCTTATGTCACACTAGGAACAGTGGCAGCAAAGCCCTCCTGAAAGAAACGCTAAACACTCAGTGGGAGCTCCTTCAAGGCTCCTTCAGGGTAAGGAAATCTCAGGCAACCCTTTATAGACAAACATGTTGCTGTGATCACAACAGCACAGGATCATCAGGGGTATGTGCTCCCTAACAGACGAGCCTGTAAGGCACATGGGCTGCAGATGGCTCACACCCTGCCTGCCCCCCTCCTGCCTCACTGAAACCTAGCCAGAGCCACTGCTTCCCCTCCATCCCCTGGCCAAGCCCCAGGATAAATACTGTGTTATCAAAATGGTCCCTCTTCCTCACCATTCACCAAGAAAACTCTATCCAAAGTGTACAGAAATATCACCCCCACTCCCATCATCAAATTAAAACCAAGGGCCCCATAAAAACACAGGATGGTCCCATAACTGATAAGTGGCAATGAACTACAAACACTCTTTGTGTAACCCGTTCCTTGTTCCCCTCTCTCCTTCTGCAGAGGCAACACACCTCTTTTTCAGACTGTAGCAGATGCTGGACATTTGTTCTGGCACCAGACACTGCCCTGGGACCCTTCTTTCTTCTCTCCACAGGCCGATCAACTTTGCAGTTCAAGGAATACTAATGCTTCCCTCAAATCCTAGCTGAAAGACAAGGCTGCATTCTTCTACTCCCAATCCACAAGGTAACTGTTTAGTCGACCCAACTTGCATATGTAAATTGAATTCTTTAGAAACCAGAGTGCAGCAGGATTCCAGACACAGCAGTTATGGGGTGCTCTGGGACTTTTTCTTTCTTCTGCACATATTTTTCTGGGGAGGAAAACAGCACTGCTGGCTAGAAATGGGTGGGAAATTGTTTCCCATTCTCTGAACCTTTTCTGAGATTTCAGCAAGTTTCCATTCTATGCTGGGACAAAGAAAGCAACAAAAAAAAAATAGGTCTTTGAGAGTTTTTAAGGAAGCGACTACAGGGCGCGCCATCTGCCCAGAGAAGCCAACAGCTGGCTTGGTTGGGAAGTCATCTGTGATCCAGAACATCCAGCCTGCAAACCCAGGGCTGCTGTCCCTCCAGCCCCAGGGGAAGCACTTCCTTCCTAGGTCCCCATGAGGCTTGGCTCTCTGCTTTTGTCCTGATGGAGCAGTTGCTCCACATGAACCTGCTGGAGAGAATCCTGAGCTCACCTCTCCCAGCCACGTGCCTGCCAACTGCAGTCACCACCCAGCTGCACTGCCAGCCCCGCTCCTTACCCTGCTGGCTATTAAATCATTTCCTTCGAGGAGAAAGGCTCCAACAATACTGACTGAAAGAGGCTGGTGAAGCTGAATCACTGTTTGATTTGGGGAGATAAAGTCCCGCTTTGTGATTTGCCCACATCCCAGGCAACTGTGCCAGATGCTGGCCATGCTGTGCTGAACAAAGCCTTTTCCCTCTTAAACTGCTGATTGTGAATCAAGACATTTGTGACACCATTTGTGGCACCAGACAGCAAAATACAGGGTAGAGATCCCCCCTCTAGCTCCAGAACTGGACAAAATGCAATGACAGCACTGCAGGGTCATCCCTGCTATTGGCAACTGTTGCACATACACATCTATACAGCTTTCCTGACATGAGGGACTACCTTGGACCTAACTTATGCTCAAGATGGTTTTTTTTCCATTCCCTTACTCAGCATGCACAACCCAATCACACTCTCAAAGCTGTGCAAAGTGATGGACTTAAAGAAGATCTCTAATTTCTACCCTGGCATTATTCCAAAGATCTGGATCTTGTTCCTAAAGTTGCCACTACTCCGCTCACTGATCTTTTCCTTTGTGGTCTCCAGTGATGAAATGGCTTTGCTTTGTACAGCACTTTGAGATCTGCTGGTGTACAGGGCTAGAAGAGTAGCAGCATCAAGTCAGTGTGGATGGACTCCTCTTGAGAGAAAAAGGCTCCTCCTGAAGGGCTGAGGGTAATCACAGGAAGCCCTGTGCCTAGGGGAAAAAGCAGCTGGAAGTATTAAACATGAAACTGGTAGCCATCTCCAGGGTCACTGTGTTCCCCTCCAGTCTTTTCTGCCTCAGGGATGCTCTTGCACAACCACTCCGTCACCTGGAATAATCCACCGTGTAGCACTACTTCTAAAAAAGAAATGCAACAGATTGTTTTGGTCTGGTGAATAGAGCCTGTAGATAGTCTCAAACGTACCCCATCAGCAATGTTGTGACATTGGAAAGTGATTAATTTTTGATTTGAAAGTATAGGTTTTCCAGAAAACAGGATTAAGCCTGGATTCAAACTACACTCTTGGATTTTGAGTCCCTGTTTGGATGACGAAATGGAACAGGAGAAGCAACTGAATGGTTGTTTAGTCTCCACTGGGACTGGCCTGAACACCACAGCAATTTGGTACATAAAACTTAAATCTGGTCTACTTTACTGCTTTAACTTCTTCTAGCTGTACACTGAAAACCCAGCAGAGATGCAGCTCTGGGCAGCTCAGCTCAGTCACCATGTGAACACTCAGCAGACCTGGTACAGGGTTGGCACCAACAAGCTCCAGCTGCCATTTATATCCTATTATTTTTCCCGACCTTAGACATGTGATGGAGTGGAATACACTGACAAAAAAAAACATGAAAGCACTGAGAAATTCTATGAGAAATGCAATTACACAAACCAGAAAGGCGCAGGTAGGTGTCTGTGGAAGAACCACCATAGCCAGTGTCCACAGCTCCCATGGACCAACCAGCAGATGTTTGGAAGTGACATGCCACTGAATAGGCCAGATTTAATATATGCTTATCTCCTGCTTTTTTTTTTGCAGGTGCCAGTGTTATCACAGATGAATGATGGTGCTGCATGTGGTTTAACAAGAGATACCTGCATTTTCAGCAAACTAATTCTTGTAAAGTTTCTATGTTCCCAGGCTCCCTGGGAAGAAAAGGGCTCTCTGAACGACAGATGCAGTGAAGTGGTGACTCACTGGAGGTTTATGCATGCTACTGATATTCTTGTCTCAGAAAAACACCATAAGAGGATGCTTTATTAAATTATCTGTTCAACTATTTACTTAGGCCCTGCTGATTTAAATTTTTGAAATAACTTTCTAAAAAGAGAAGGAGACACTGTCTCCTCATCGAGCATTTCAGAGCCATCCATTTTACTCTCTGCTTTAATAATGTATAAGTCTCTCTTTTCTCTAGGTGATGGATAAACCCAGGCATATAGACTGGTACTGGACTGGTGCTCCTTTACACATTCTTGAAAAGTAGTGTCTCATGCCACATTCTCATAATGTTTGAAAGTTTCCATCTCATGCAGAACACGTGAAGACCCAGAAAAGGCTTTCCAGTTAATAACCAACAAAGCTTTTCCAAAAGATTGTAATAAATTCTTGGTGAGCTCTGGCTCTGCAGTGAATCAAGGTTATGAGCTTGGCTGCATGAAACGGACCCTTTGATACCATGATTCACTGTGGAGCTGTTTTCAGGAGAAGGCAAACAGTATGAGTCTTCTGCCAAGGGGAGCATCTCAGTACCTCAGATAAAGATTGATCTTCAGCAAACCAGAGGATGAGCATTTTGGTGTGCTGGGAGCCAGCCTGTACCACCATGAAAACAGTTGTGTTTGCTTCCCTCACTGGTTGTTTATCTGGCACTTCAGTGAGGCACTGCTGGTCAGAGATGGACTAATAAGGAGGCAAGGAGGAAGGAGTCTTGTTCATGAGCCTGAGGAGAACTTGGCAGGGCTCGTTTGCACCCATCTGCTATAACCACAGGCATTAACCCTTGCGAGAGAATACAGAGCAGTCTTACTGACCACCTGCTTTGTAGCAGAGAAGCCTGGGATATATTTTGGGTGTTAGAAGGCAGATGGTACCAAGGAGCTTGTGCTCTCCCTCTCAGACTGGGATCCAGGTTCCAAATTAATCTAGGAACTGCCAGCACAAAATGACTGTTCAGGTAAAACTTCCACAGCACCACAGATGAGAAACTGTTTTTCCTTTAGAAGTATCTGTAAACTCCCATCACTGAAAAGCCAGAACAGCTTTTATCATTCTAAACCAGTCACTTTATGAAGCAGCAAGACCATAAAGTCTTTCATCTTAAAAGCTCAACAACAGAAACTTTGAAGCGGTAATGAAATGATGCAGATCTCCACTCCAAAAATTGTAATGGTCCACAGGCAAATCCAAAGACATCCCAAGAAACAGACACCGAATCTGAAAGTTGAACTGAGATTTCTTCTTCTTGCAGCAGAAATAATCCCCGAACTGCCCTCTGTAATATCTGTACAACCTCAGTTCTTGCAAGATGCAGCATGAAGTGAAAGACATTTCTAACAGCTCTAAAAATCATATGGACCTCATATATGCTTCCAGATAGACTCTTCCCAGGGCAGCAGTCAGGCCACAGGGTTGACTCAGCACTGCAGTGCCTAACGTGATTCTATTTCTTCTTCATGTAGCCAGGAGAGAGAGCTTTCTGGGTTTATAACACACAATGCTATCACAAATACCACATTCCTGGTTTTTTTTTAATTTCCTTGCTCAAAGTACTATTTTATTCTTTCCACTGTGTCTGCCCATTCAGGTATTTTCTCTCCTTGTGGACCTGAGAGGTCCCAACCAAGATGAGATGTCCACTGTGCCTAGCCCAGCTTTGCATGCACATGGCCCAACTTCACCCCAGACACCAAGCAGGCAAAACACAGGGTGGGATGGGGAGCTAGAGATGTAGCTTGTCCCCAGGCACACTCTGGTCACCCATGGTCAATCCAGCAGGACAGCAGCAATGGCCAGCTTGCTGGACCAGCCCATTTCCTACCCATGCTGCAGCCATGCCATCCTCCCTAAGACAGCAAGATATATCTATTTTAGGTTATGTGTATTTTATATATATCTATGGAAGGAGGTGACCTTTTAAATCAAAAATTATAGTGCAGCACCCAAAAGTTCCAGCAGGGCAGAGTGACCACATTCAGCAACCTCCACCCGGAGGGCAGTCCCATCCATCTATCCCAAAATTTCAGCCATGCCAGAAAGAACTCAAGCTGCTACTCACCATCAACAGGGCTGAGGTAATCGTGGAGGTGGGCTGTGCTGGCTGCTCCCCCGCCCTGCATGAGGAGGTCCCCATAGGGGTTTGGGTGGCCGGCCATCAGCGTCATTTGGTGGTAGTAGTCAGCAGGGTTGGCTCCCGGTGGTGGCGGTGGCAGCCCAAAGAGGCCTCGTTCCTTCAGGTGCTCATGAGCCACTGTTGGAGCCGCAGGCGAGGAGAGAAACATGGGGAGAAGGTTCCCACTGCAGTGTTAGACCTTGGAGCTGACGTTGGCAGCCCCGGCTCCCCCCGCGCCCCCCGCCAGCCCCAGCCGCACGGCTCCGCGTAGGCCGCGCGTGACGTGCGCTTGGGCGTGCTTCTGTGGACAAAGGAGACCAGGCTGGGGCCTCTGCATTCCTCCATTTCCGCAAATTTATAAACAATCTCTCGTTCCCCCTTCTAATAATCCTCCCGTTCGGATGCAGCCAGCACCCCTGGGAGGGGGGGAGAGGGCCCAGGCTGCCGACAGCAGTAACCCTGTCAGCATTAACATCCCTGCCTATTAGGAAGGAAAGACAAATGCAGCCCAGTTCCCGATAGCAGCGTGAGGAAATTAAAGCCAAGGTCTAATGCATAGAACTAGGTTTAGTGTCTGGCAGCATAAAACCATTTTGGCTGCCAAAGCCAATTACACTCACTTTCTCCCAGCTGTAATTTTTCAAACCTGCCTCCCCACCCGCTTGCCCCATTAACTTATTTACCACCACCTTAAACAAGGGGAAAAATAAAAAAAAAGAAAAGGAGGAAAAGAAAAGCAACCCAAAATGCAATGCCTTTTTTCCATAGCAAACAATGCAACTGGTTTTGGAAGGAGAGGACAGGGCAGAACACACACACACACACAAGCCATCAGACTCTCTCTGGCGGGTGCCTGAGAGTTCCAATGACGTTTTAAAGGGAGGGAAGAAGAAGACATATGCTTGTCCCCATCACTATAGTGATGTTGTTTTAGCTATACAAGACAGTTTTATGCTGCCAGACACTAATCCAGGGGCCTTGTTTCTCTCTGGTGCACTTTGCTTTGCAGTGTTGAAGGGCCGCTGGCCCCTGCAGCAGCTTGGGAGCCGAGGTGGGGGTTTGCTGGGCATGCAGAGACCAGGTCCCCAGCTATTCCCTGGGCACTGAGCCAGCCACCTGCAACTGTGTAATGAAGCTCTCCTGATGAAGTAAGGCATGACTTACACCTTGCCAAGTGAAAGCAGTGATGTGCATTTTCCCCTTTCTCTATTGGATGTCTTTGTCCCCAGCTCCCCAACCTGAGGTCTGATAGGGCTCAGAGAGCATGATCACCTCTGACAGCACCCAGCACCAACTCCCCACATATCCCCTCCTTCCCTGAAGATTGCTGCAGAGTAGCTCAGGAGTAAGGAGGAAGAAAGTATGGCCCCTCGACTTCACTCAGCAGCCACGCTGACCCCAGACACAAAGCCAACAGGGGATAACCCAGCTGGTGTTGTCTCCTCTGTAACATCAGTCTCAACCAGGCCAGGCAGCCAGAACAACTGTGACCCTCTCTGGGGAAAGCTAGGTCCCAGTAGAGACATAAGAACAGGGAAGCTCCTAAGAGAGAAAGAGAGCGCTGCAGAGAAGAACGTACTTTAAGCAAAGTATTTATAATATGATCCAGCAGTAATCGCTATTCTCACGCTCTGCTTTCTCAGTGCGATGATGCAAAACAAATGTGTAGTTAAATGGGAAAAAAAAAGACACAACAAAAGGAAAAGAGACAGCTCTCCCACTTCAGAGAGCAGCTGAGGAGTCTTTGCAGTTGTAAATCCCCGGGTTTTAGGGAATTTCAGTCCTGGTGAGCTACAAAATCGCTGCAGTACCAGTAGCGCAGTGCCTTACCGTCGGCAGGACTGAGGCCCCTGGCAGCAGAGATGACGGAGAGCGTGGGGCTGCTGTGCACAGAGCGGAGGTAGTGCTCCATGTGGGGTGCCACGTAGGGGTGAGGGGGACTGAAGGGCGACTCGCCAGGCCCGGCAGGGTGCGGAGACAGGCGGATGAGGGAGATGTCGGAGATGACAGGGCTGCCGCTCAGAGGAGGAGGTCTGGGAAGGAAAACAGAGACACGCTGTCACTCATACCCACCCAGAGCACGCACAACTGCTTGCCACCCTTCTCTGTCCTGCCCCACCACCTGTGCCCACAAGAGAGGAGTTCAGACACACAGCGGGACAATCTTGTCTTCTTGGCATACGCAGAGTCTGAAGCTCCCAAGCTTCCTGTGGACATGCACCAGTATTGCACTAAATATGTATTTGTGCAAGGTGGCTCACCCCAACTGGGCTGCTGTGGAAAGGGGCATGAGCTGCTTTAGGCAGTGCCTGCATACAGAGGAGGCATGGAACATACCCTGTGCTAGAGAAGATCCCACCCCATCTCCTTGCACAGGGAGGTTGCCCACACAACGATATTTGCGGCAAACCTGGGGTTTGCAAGCTCTTCACTGCCCCTGGATATCCAGATGTCTAGTACTGCCATGTGCAGAAAGCCCTAGACAGGGCAGTCTGTGCAAGGATGGAAATATTGCAAGAAGAACTTATGTGATCTTGAGCTGCGCTTTGCTCAGCCCAGCATGCATGGCTTGGCCCGTGCTGGCGCAGCAGCCCCACCTCCTGCGTCCATCATGGCCAGCACAAACCTCCTTGACAGGTTGGTGGTACGGTTCAGAGGGCAAAAGTTCATGAGAGGTTTTACTGCATGCTTTCTGGGGGCCGCCTCTCTTAAATCCCTCAGATCTTCCCCAGGCCAAGCGCTACCTGAGAATAAAGTCAGTAAATACTGAGGGATTCAGCAGGTAACAAAAAACCATCACATGCGTGTTTCAGTGCTTAAGCAGTTTTTTGAAGGGTAAACAAGGATGGAAGAAGAAGTCTGCAGACTTCTCCCAGACACATGCCTTACTGTACCCTCCAGCCTCTTAGACAAACCACAGAGGGTGCAAAGGAGAAAAAGTTACTCACCCTGACCTGAGAAGCAGAAAATCTGAGCTAGACACCAAAGGAGGCAGAGCTGTCATTAGGCAAAACAAAAGAGCAAAATCTGCTTTGTATTAGCTCTCTCTGTACTCACAGACTGCTGGAAGCAGAGCTGGCGTTGACACACAGGTCACAGCAGGGACAGCATTTGTCCCTGACTGGGTGCTCTGGCAAAGCTGAGGGAGATGGATGTGCACCCCATGGGGTTGCACCCTGAGCACAGAAGACAACAGGGATTTGGAGGTCAGGGATCTGGGACGTGGGCTGATCTAAGGGAGGGTATTACAAAGGCCCTTCACTAAGACTATTCAAATATGCCATTAGTGAGTGCATGGAAGATCTGTCTCTCCATGCACAGACAACCACAAACACGAAGGTCTGAGCAGTTTCGACACGCCACCAGCACCTCAGGATCTCAGTCCCACCCTGCCTTATCAACAGTTCAGGTGCATTTTAATTTATTTGTAATACTTGCATATCAACAAAACCACACAGAAATGTAATATAAGCTTTGCAGACTTATTCAGCAATTTAACGAGCATGTTTGTCTTTGTTTGATCTTCTGTGTGTTTCTCTGTCTTTCTGATAAATTAGTAAACCTTGTGGCTTTTTGAACACTTTCTGCTGATGGGTAGTAAATTAAATGCCTTCTGAAATATTTATAATTCAAAGTACTTTCCTGTAGCAATGCACTCTGTGGCTCAGTGGTGTGAAATACCAGGCAGTGAAAACCTGTCACACATAAAGGCTTTGTGGAGATGCACAGCCACCAAAACAGGTGGCTCGTGAGACCCAGGCTGGGGTTTTGCCAGAGAAACACCTACCAGCATCAACCCTGTTTTCTTTCATGACACTGAAAGACGAACTGATGATGGCATGGCTATTTCGGACCTCATAACCTCCCCACCTGTGTTGCCTTGGCCTTCCATTACCAAAATTATGGGGTGACCAAAGTCACTCCCTGGTGCCTCTCGCCATGACGTCAGCCGTGGCGGCGGCGAGCTCAGGAAGCTGCAGCTGAGGCCGCTGGGGCTGGTTTCTGTCGAGGCTGCTAATAAAGGCATCCGAGCACGGAGCCGACCAATTTATTTCTACCGGGGAGGAGGGAGAAGTGAATCAAAGTCTCTGTTCCAGATTTAGTTTCAATTCATTTCTAATAATCTCCACCGCCTCATCTGGAAAAAATGAAACAGGATTAAAAAAAATGATGTCATTAAGAAAACATCTGACTAATTTTTCTTCTGACGAAGACTTAATATAAGTGAGGGGCGATGTAAATTAAAAGCAGCCCCAATCTTCCCTGGGCCACAGAGCCTGCCTTAATACATAAGCCATGAAAGAGGTTTTCTTACATATACAATAAGTTCCCTCTTTCATCAGTACTCACAGCTTCTCCCAAAAGGGTTGTGAACTTCTTTGATGCAGTCCTGGAACTATGTATTACCAGGTTTACGAGCCTTTGGAGCCTCTGCTGATCAAACTGTGAGGCCGACATCTAAAATGCGTATAACAATATGAAGGGTTTGCTGTTCATTTTCTCTGTGCTAAATTAGGCAGAAATGCTGGAGTCCCTCAGAATAGGAAAACTCCACCCTGAACAAAGAGGTAACACTGGGAAAAAGATCAAGAATTTCCCCAAAATGCATGCAGCTGGAAACACAGCTGGTGTTTGAACATTAGGTTGGCCCTGTGCACAAAGACTGGGCTAGAGAGTAGGCAGCTCCTTATGGCTCTGCTTAAAGCCTGTCCTTGCTCACTGGTACATCTGCAGACTAGGACAGCCATACTCCCATCAAAGTCTGGCTTCTGTGAGCTCTCCCAGGCAGGGATCACCTCTCACTGTTGTACACCTACAATTCTAGCAAAACAACATCCCACAGTGCAGCATGTCACAAAATAACGTGGCTTCCAGGAGCTGGCTACCAGGAGCAACTCACTCAGCCAGGGGATCACCCTCTGCTCCTAACTCCCCAAAGTTAGGAGTTTGATTTTTTTTCCTCACTTTTTCCCCAACTGATTATTTCTTATCTCATCCCACACTGAGCCCATCACATTGCCACTGCAACTACACAGTGAGAGGCAGCTGTATCCTCACCGGTCTGCTCCTTGCAGAGAAGAACCATCACATACTGCTCTTTGGAGGCACTGAATGAGAGATGAAGCAGTGCTGGAGGAAGGCAGCTCTGTCCCCATGTCCAGCTGACATCTAGGGCATGCAGGGCTCTCCATGCCCATGTCCCAGACCCTGCAGCGGGACAGCCTTCAGCTTGGTGTGGTGAACCAGCCCGTGCAATGAAACCATGGTGCCAGAGCTGCGTTCTTCAGCCTGTCCATAGAGCTCTCTGTCCAGACCTCTGCTAACTGTCACTCCCTGTTTCTTTCCTGGATCCCACAGATGGCACAAGGAAAACATCCAACCACCTGAGGGAGAGCTCCTGGCTTTGCTGAATGCAATGCTGTAAAAATGTTGCTGTCTGCAGTGGGATGAGGGATTTCACCTGACCACATATATATCTGGAGAAAGTGGGATTCTGGTTTTCAAATAGGCTAAGGGAATTGGGTGTCCAAACACCATTAAATTTAATGTGAGCCAGGAGCCTGTTTTCCCCATGGCTCCAGCGAGAAGCCCAGGCTCTATAATTAATGCTCAGGATTTGTAGAGCAATTTGCATCTCTGACGAAGCACGTGAGCCTGGATTCATTTCCCTCCCCACCCAGCAGTGGCTTTTCCTTTGCTGCTCTTTAACAGAGGGAGACACTGAGGTGTGGGAGACATTACCTGATGCCACCTAAGGGCTGCAGGGCCTCATGGTGGTGCTGGGGGCATACAAGCTACTAAAGGTTTTACAGAGTAGGTCTTTACCAGTGTAGTGGATGACCCCTCTGGGAGAGCAGAAATCCTGGCACAATTTACCTGGCTTCAGCCTGCAGAGCAGAACTGTGGGGCAGTGGTAACACTTGACAGCAGAGAAACACAATCAGCAAAAGGAGAGATACCAGCATCTGAGACATGATACACACTGCCTGTAGGACACTGGGAGACTTCTGATGATTTCCCAGGAGCTGGTCACTCCATAACAGTCCTTCACTGGGGAAAAGAGATCTGCTTCTTGCCTCTTGGGTTTTGCTGAAAGGAGTGACAGCTCGTCTGAAGCTCTGCAGTCTCATCCCGAAGTCTGGGAGAAAGAGCTGGCAGTTTCCTTTGAAAACTGAGGCAAAGAAACCTCAGCCCGTGGTTTTCAGTGTGGCAGAGCACCATTCTCCTGTATGTGCCTTGGAGCCTGGCAAGTGCTTGTCTTTGATGCTTCTGCTGGATGCAGTGCTGAGAAAGAAGCCTTGTGGTCCCATGGCAGAGGAGCAGCATCCTCTCTGAGGAATTGGGCTGGGCTCCTGGGAAGGGCAAACCTCAGGAACTGGCAAAATCAGTGCTGACTGCTATGAAAAGCATTGGGGTGACTTTTTCCCACTCTCCCTCAGTGGACATGCATCAGCAGTTCCAAAATCTTGTGTGATGGAGATGAGGCAACATCTTACCACTGCTGTGAGCCTGCAGCCTCTGCAAGGGGCACTCAGCAATGAATGTAACACTTAAAGAAGTTGCACATTTCTGAAATAATCTCCATCAGTTAAATAAACCCCAGAAAAATGTGGACAATTACCAAGCACTAATGTTCCATGACTAGTTTAAATTAATACTTAAGTGAGAAATAAATTCATTCTGCAGAAAACAAAGGGCTGAATACTTTTCCATATGCTTAATGGAATATGGACACTTGAGGGCAATTGTTTTGCTCTACAATAAAGAAATGCATAGCTGCTAAACAGACATAGAAGCAAGGAACAGAACTACTCATGGAGAGGGGTATCATACTCCAGTAGTTTTGCTATTAAAAAAGCGCTTTTAAAGCCAACAGTCGTTTTTAAACCCCACTTTTAAACCCCAAAACTTCCTTTTGTTTTGTTTTACACAAAACTTCCTCGCCTGTTTTTCCACGTCCTGTGTACCCAGAACAACACCTTTGCCTGAAGGAGATGGAGGAAAGCCATACAGATGACTGGAAAATGGACTGCTCTCATGGTAGACACTGTATGGATGGGATGCCAAAGTTGTATTCAACAGGAAACCAAAAGTGCCCCAGGATTCATGCTAAATGATTCAGTCTAAACAGCTCTCACCAGCCCCTCAGCTTCACCTCTGTTTATTTCTGATTTAAAGTCCCTTACAACAGGAAGGGCGAGAGGTCGCAACAGTTGTGCGGTACCCTGAGGATCAAACCCCACGAGGTCCCTCAAAACAAGGTAACTTCCAGAGGTCAAACCTGGGCCACGACTATCAAATTCACATGGCATTTGATCATTCACAAAGATTTCCCTCCCTGCCGTTTTTTCTGCTCGGAGAGCAGAGGATGTGCCGCAGGAGCGGCGCAGAGCTGCCTCGCAGCCGCCTCTCCCCCCAGCCGCTCCAGGGAGCGCAGGGCAGCCTGGTAATGAGGCGATGGGGAATCACTCGCTCTCTCTAGCTCTCCCAGCACTGCAACAAGTTGAAAATTACCCAGTAAAGTGACCTGATGATCGAATATAAGACTATCGGCTTGGAGAGCCAGCCTCTGTGTCCCTCTACAAAGAGATCGAGATGGGGACTCCAGAGACATCACTGCTATCTCCCAGCCCCCACTCCATCGGGATGCACAGCACAAGTAATATTTTTTTCCCCCGTATCTTCTCAGCTCTAAAATAAGGTTAATAATTTTTTTTTTCATACTCACAAAGAGGAATATATAGAAAAGCAGAGCTACCATGGCTAATTCAGCAGTTAATGCTCTCACTTATAAGATGTTATAGAGATTGTGAATCTGAACAAAAATAGTTATGGCTTTTCTGCAGAAATTTAATGGGCATGCTTCATGCAGTTTGTATTTTCTCTTTACCCCTCAAACATGTCTTCGAGCAAAAAAGGAAGCATAAAAATAATAATAATAAAAGATTTATAACAATAAAACATCTATTTTAAAAGATACTTTTATCAACAAGGGTAAGTTCCCATTAGATGGGTTTATGGATGGAATTGGTAAATTCAGCATTGCAACAAGACTGTACAGCAAAACGACATGTTTTTTTAAGATGAGCTTTAAGTGCACAGCAAAGTTTGGAGTTCTAATAGTAGGATATAGTAATTTCTCCCACTGTAGAAATTAAAGAGGGGAATCCTATACAATCAGTGTTGCAGATGTTAGATCAGGTAACTGTGATAATTCCATTGGGCCTTAACAGATAAAAAACTCTGAATATGAAATCTCTTATTTGTGAATTTGCGGTTTGGGCAGCACTTTGAGAAGGATTTAGGTAGACACTATGAAAATCCCACTCCACATCCATTGGCAATGGTAGTTGTCATGCCTTAAGTCTAATCTTGTACTACTGAAATCAAAGAAAACTCTGCCACCAATGGGAAGAGCAACAAGAACAGGTCTCCAACACAACTCCTCTGTTTTTCATCTACACAGTATCATAATCTAAGGCGGGTACAATTTCTTTGCATGAAGTTTTTCCCTATCCCTTAGACTTTAAGCTACTTCTAGCATATGAGTAATTTAAAATACTTGCTCTGGGTAAGTAAAAGAATTTTTTGTTACGAAAGTGGAAAAAAATGGTGGTAAACACCGTTCATTTTTCCTTTTGAAAGATGATTCCATATTCAAACATATCTGACTTCAATCCTATATCTAAAATACCTAAACCCAAGAACAAATCAATCAACCTATTTGATTTCACCTGATACATATTATTTTTTAATAATGAAAGCAAAAGTGTTCTGGTTTAGAGTTTGAAACCTTTTTTCATCTAAGTTCTACCATAAGTTCACAACGTTTTTAAGCTCACAGGTTGTTGCCTGCCTCAGTGGGGTCAGGGGCAACTTTTGGAGAGAGCAAAGTTGGCAGCCTGAGCACAGAAATTGCTTGTCAGATTAAAAACTCTCCTAACCACATATGGTTTCTCATTGCATTTGTGCTGCATTTACCACAAGGGTCTAGTATTGGCTGACATTTGTAGTCACAACTGCAACACAACAACAATAACAATATTTGCTTTTAAAATGGAAGAAAACCGCAAATTTTTATAAGTAAGGTTGCCCTCCATTATACGACACACAAAGAAGCAAGACATCAAAGGCAGAAATTGGAGTTGATACGAGACCTTCAAACCCAAATCAAATTAGTGTCTTAGGGAGAGATCTTTGATTTAAGCTTAATAGTGGTGATTTTTTCTCGGATTGTTTTATACTTAATCAGCCACACAACCCACTGTGCAGACATATGTTCCAAAAGCACATCAAAGAAAGTAAACATTCTGTTTCAGATCCTAATATCCTTTTTTTTAATCTAATTATCTTACTTACATGATCTTTTAATTTAAGTTCTGAAAGCTCACCTTTTCACACAAGCTTTCCTTTAGGAATGGAGGTAGAAGGATGACCAGCTCAGTTCTTGTGAGATACTTACCAAAAAAACTGCACAACGAATAAATCAAAGCACAGCAGATGAGGCTCTAAGATAGTTTCTTGAGAGATTAATGATGAAAGCCTTCAGAGAAGAAGCGTATTTTAAGAAGGGGAACTTCAAGGAAGATAGCTGAGGGGGAGAGAAGGAAGAAAAGTGAGAGAAAAGGCATGAAGGAAAGCATGGATAGAGGTGTAGGAGCCAGTGAAAGGAAGCCAACCTAAGGAGCAGTGCAAACCCGGAGGCCTGTGAGCTTCAGGGTGAAACCACCAAGCATGAGAACTTGATTCCAGTAGTCACAAATTTTGAGAGTTGGGGTGTCAAAATGCTGCAAGGTCAGGGTGGGGAGGGGATGAAGGCTGGGCAGAGGCATGGCTGATTGAAGGAGCAAGCGAGGTAGGAATCGGTGGGGAAAAAGATGGGGAAAGGTGTAGACGCAGACCAGATCCTGATGGCAGAGCTGAGGGAGATCTGAGAGGAGTCAACCCTGGTGTGGGGATGGGGAAAATGGGTGTTAGAGAGATGTGTTGGATGTGACACAGCCATTTCTCTGCATCTCAATGTTTTCCCTTGGGACACATGTTGAGGATATTAGCACTTTCAAGTGAATACTTTCCTTGTAGCTGTGAAGAAATTGGGCTTGGGAAAACAAATGGAAGTGCATGTTTGTGGGGAAGAAATCTGAGTTTTTGAATCCCTGCCCAGTGTCTTCTTCCTATGCTACTTTTGGGTGGAGGCTTCTCTCCCTTAAAAGGTTTTAACATTCAAGTGCTACGGAAGGGTTTAGCATTTAAAAGACAATTCCTATACTACTTTGGAAAAGTCTGTTTCCATGTTATGCCAGCACTAACCCATTGAGGAGAGAGAAAGACAGTGGCAGCAACACCACAGTAATGGGGCTCATGGAAGAGTCATGCAAACCACAAAAAATGCTTATTCATTCATTACATTTAAATCTGCCTTGGCTCCATACCTGTCACATCCCAGAAAAGCAAAAAAAGACCATTCCTCTTCATCATGACTGTAATACAATCAACTGGCTGCAGCATTACTCTAACCAACGTTAACTAACAGAGTCTGTGTCTGACATCTATAATTTCATGTTAACAAATTAGGTAAGACTCCTGCATTTCCTGGTACCTTGAATGCCCAAGAAGCTCATAACTTTTCTTTATATGCAAAATGTCAGGGAAAGGGCAAACAATGTTATGCCAGAAGACCATAGCCAAATCACTTGGTTGGAATGTGCTGTAAATCACGGGGTGAATGGAAAATGAATCTTTGTTCCAGGACAACGACTTCCAGCATTAATGTTTCTGCTAATATGCTCCTTTTCTGTTGGGAATGTCCTCTTCCCATAATCCAAGGTCCTATAACTTAAAACCTATAGCTAAACAAGACACCAAGGAAGGAAAACCTACAATCAATTAACTACAAAACTCTGAAATGTCCTGCTTCTCTTTTCTAAAGTACAGGGGAAAATCACTGGTGTTCAAGCCTTAGAAAAATGACACACTTGCCCTAAGCAGCAGTAAGCTGCTGTAACTAACTGGAAGTAACCAAACCCCATAGTTTACAAAGGGGAATATAACAAAATGGGAACAGGTACAGCACAGATCTCTACAGAGCCTTTCCAGACACAGCAGACAGAGGAGCCCCGTCAGTACATAAAGGTGATTGTGATAGCTGCACAGAAATACATCTCACATACACAGACACATGCCAGGCATTCTGCTGGTGTGCTGTGTGTGTGCCTGCCTCTGGTGCATCACAGCACAAAGGAGTAAGAGACATGCCTTCCCATAATAACAAAGCTTTTGGTTGGGACTCCCTGGGTTTTCTGCAGGAATTAATTTTACTGACATTTGACACATTTTAAACAGCAACAGTACTCACAGTAACCTCCAAAGGGAAATATTTCTGAACAATATATAATAAATACATTGATTTCTAATAATAACCATCTGCCCTAAATCTTTTTGCTGACAGGTTTAGTTGGACCAAAGGCCCTTTTCACATCTACTTCATGACAGTTCCCATCACTACATAAAGACTTTGAAGTGCCCTAACGTGCAGTAAAATGCGAGATAACCTACCAAACTGTCAATATTTCTTCACTTCTAAAAGGAAATGCTAATGGCACTCAAAGAGCTCAAGATGTAATATAAGATCTGATCCAGCAGACTGGCTGATCTAACCAGCCTTTGCTTTGCAACGAGGATGCTGAAAAGCAAGCAATTATTTGGTGAAGAGCAGAACTAGGTAAAAGTTTTTCACTGATATGACTGTAGGGAATAAACCCTTTTTATTCCAAACAAGCTTTTCTCTTGAAGTATCTGGAGTTTTCTGTACAAAATAAGAGAATTAACAATAAATCAGCACTTCAACATTAATTTCTTCTTTTTAACCTATCATTTTTTTTTCCTTTTTATTTGCTTTTTTAACATTAGAAAGAAAATGAACATGAACGAGACATTTTTTTTTTTTTTTAATCTGGACAGCATTCCGCTAGGGTTTAATTTTGCATAGGGAAAAGTTAAGCACAAAAAATTCAGAGAAAGCAGAGTCTGTCTCCAACTGCCTGCAACAACTGGCGTTTCTCTACCTGCAATGTAGATCTAGCCTGCAATGTAAGACTGAGAAAGGCTTTATGGCAGGAGAAAGTAAAAGCAATAAACAGTCCTATGCAAAACCCCAGCCCTGCTCACTGCACTGTACAACTTGAACATACTTCAAAAGAGCCAGGATGCTTCCCCCACCCCGCAAATCATCATCTCATGGTAAGAAAAGATGAGGTGTTTCATATCTCATCTGCCACGTAACCACCCAAAAAACCTTCCTTGCAAAACTCCTTTCCTCCCAGATCCACTGGTGTCATTGACTACAGCTGCTCTCCTGTTCTTTCAGTTTTTCAATGGCATAGGAAAATATAACACATTTATCAGGGAAGGAATGGGGGATGTTCCCCAGCTGTTTACTGCTGAAAGTTTGCACTAGTGCTTTTCAACCTGTGGTTTGCAAAACCCTTGGGAAACACTAAAATCTCCTTTAGGGGCTGTGAAAAGACAGCAAAAAATCTCTGCAAATCTCTTGTTATTCAGGCCAAATTCATGATACTACGTTTAACAACTCTGCTAGGAATTTTTTAGGGAGGCCACAGACTGTAATAGCTTGAAAACCCCTCACTGACCCTATGCTTTCCAAAATCAGTAAAAATTACATACAAAACATTCTTAGAGTAATCCCTGATGACTACCCCACTCCATCCTACACCCACCAACATCAGCTGGTGCAGGAGCAGGCCCATGTGATTTAGGGAACTTTGCTATGCTGGCACAGAGGTAACCCCATCTCCTGTGTCTGCTGTGTACCTACAGCAGTACCTCCTTCCCAACATCATGCAAAGGGAGACCTGTGGGCCTCATCTTTCATTCTCTTATCTCATGCAGCTATTCCTTATGCAGACACATTTCTGTATACAAATCCCATTATACTTGACCCTCAGTTCACCCTGTTTCCATTACAACGCTGTAGACTCAACCAGACTTGCTTCAGTGCCAACTCTGTGCTGTCATTCCTTGCACAGAGTGGTAATAAAGAAATCACTGTTTTAAGCTGACAAAGAACAGATTTCTTACTAAGTAAACACTGATGTTTTGGTAGGGAAATTAAGTTATAAAATTGTGTCTACAAAGGGAGACCATACAGATGGAGTTTGTTAAGAGACAGCAATACAGTCAACAGTGGGTAATTCAATTGCCTGCTACTTATCAGATTTTTTTTAAAAAGGCTTATCCAGCTTTTGTAAATGCAAATGCAGAAGAGCATTTCAAAGAGCTGTTGTCATTGTAGCTGGAGAGTGATGTACACATGCACATGGTCTTTCCTGGCCAAAGAACCTGGCCCTGCATATCTGCCATGGCTGTGTTGGTATCCAGTAGGTCTGGTGCTCACCAGCCTAGCAGGAGAGGAGGCCTGGGCAAAGACAGCTCATCACCATGCCACCACCCACCAGTGGCTTCTGTCCTTAGGGCTGTGCCATGGCCTTAACTCTCCTGGCCACTGCTCTCACCTGCCTCTCTGCCTGCATGGGGCTTCCCATCAATATTAGATACCCCAGACCTTCTTCAACTCAGGTTAAAGCTGGGCACTAAGCTCACAGGGATAAAAGTAGCAAGTTTAGTACCTCCAGTCCTCAGTTGACCCTTAAGTCATGCCAGCCTAACCTCAAATGTCACATCTAATTCCCAAAAGGACCAGGTTGATGCCAAGTCACTGGAACTGTTTCCCTCCTAAATGCTCCAATGGCAGAGGCACAGCCACTCTTTATGCTCCCCCTTCCAGGGAACTGCAGCTGGGTTTGGGGTGCTGCCTGAAAAACACGGGTTTTTTTTCAGCATCAGTGCTGGCAAAGGCCCCCAGACATCCTCCTCACACTAACAGTTCTGGTGCCTTCTGTACTGCTGATCCAGGGGCAGAAGCAGGAGGATCTTCATCACTCCACAGCCTCAAAAATCACCCTTTCTGCATCTCACCACAACACAGGGTATGTGGCATTTGAGTGCTGAGTGGGATGAGACCCCCCCCAGCCCTGTTTGTGCACACTCAAACTATGCAGAGCCGAGGAGAGATGGCTGCATGGGCAACTGCAGGTGCTCAACTCACAGGTTACTGCCACTGCATTCCACAACAGCAGCCCAAATCTGTCTGACATGGTCATCTAGGTAGTCTGAACACAACCTCAATGTGATGAGGACAGTTTAAAATTATCAGAGAGATGTGGAGGGTTTTTTGGACCATTTTATCAAGAAGGATAGAGAACATGATTTATCTTTTGCATAGGATAAAGTTCACTATGGGATTCAGCATGTAGCATGACGTAAAGTCTCAGGCAAGCCAAAAGGTGTTAACATTGTGTGCCCTTTAAATGAGGCAATTAGTCAGTAAAACGAGATGTGCTTAGGTTGGAACTATGTAAATACACTCATTTTATTAATATAAGGCAAAAATCTAAAAAATATATATTGCTGGGCAATTAAGTTACCAAGTATTGGTTCTATTTAAAATTCAAGAGAAGGGGTATTAAACATACTCAAATTTTAATGAAAACATTTGCATCAGTTTTAATAATTCAGCACAAAATGTTATTTAAACATTTCTCTCTGGTTTTGGAAAAGGCAAACACAGGGCCATTGTACTGTGGTCTGGAAATGAAAAATCAGAACTGCTCAGGTGCAGTGGATTTCTTTACTCATTTTGGACAACTCAGTGGCAAACAAACCAAGCCTGGCGATCAAAGCTATGCTGAAATCCCAGTTGTGAGGTTTTCCATGTGGTAGAAGCTTTTGAAAGTCCCATCAGTCATCTTTTTGCACCATCAAGTATCACTTGCAGCTCAGGTTGGTTTCAGTGGGGTATAAGCTCTTACATACCTTCATTGTAGGAAAAGGCTGTAGACAGGATTTTGATAAGACATTCTCATATCCTGCAGTTTAGTTTTAAAATAGAACTTAAAATCCTGCACTTGGCATGTTTGGGTTTTTTTTTTATTTAGTTGTATCAGCTGCTTGATTTGTTTAAATAAGCAAAGGATGTAACAGGTAAAAATAGCATGGATTTAAAAAGTATTTTATGGTTTAAATAATCTGAAGTATTAGTAGTAACCAAGGAAATTCAATTATCTGGATCCAAATTGCCAATATTCACAATTCTATTTGTGCATGTCACAACATGGTACAGGAAAGCTGCTCATAATCTAATGGCAATATAATTGCTCTTACCCAGCATGCAGTACACACTTGGTACTCACGAAAACCGTAAGGATTAATACAACCATTCATGCCTACTACGAAAGAGTTTCTAGCCAGTGAAGAAAAGCTACAAGAATGCACAGGCCATGTTCTAAGGTCAGTCATAGAGTATCTGAGAGACAGAGCAAGTGCAAGAAGTTTTAAGGACCTATTGGTAGGAGATAAACTTTTAATTACAAAAATCCCACATGAAAGGTCTCATTCTCTTGTTGAGTGAAGGAAGACAAAAGTTTGACAAGTCAAAAATTAATAACAAATGCAGCCTGTGCTATCATACACACGGATTTTTACAGGCATGTTTGTCAAGCTCTTGTAACACCTCCCAAGATGCCAGATTGCTGGGCTGCACCACGTTCACCTTCTACCTTCAGCCTTCAAGAACAGCTTCTAAAAGTCTACAATTTCATTTTAATTAAAGATTTCCTCTTGCACATCACTGGCTCTTTCAACTGAATCTCAAATGTGACTGGTGAGTGCAGACCATGGTGCACGGTAGGCCAGGAGATTACTTTCAGCCCAGCTTTTAACCAGTGAGGATGGTAACAGGAGGAGGAGACTAGACTGAGACCTTACACTACTAAGTAAGGAAGACACCACACACACCCCATGTGCATACACAAATCTTTACTGCACTGGAAGTTCACAGATCACAGCAATTTTGCTGGTGAATGTGTGAACCACAAAATTGCCCTGCCTGGGAGAAAAACACCAATGAACACAGAGCTGGAAGGGTTGGGTTTATGAAACACAAGTAATGAAGTCAATCACAGAAACCAGATCCTGGAAAAAGTCCAGTTTGGCAACGTAGTCAAAAACCAAACGAAGGGATAGGAAACCACTGCATCCAGTGCAAGACTTTGGCAGGGAGCATAATCTGCCGCTCTTCAGCGCAAGGCACCTTAAGGAATCTTCTGTCTCTCAATTTGTGTCATTTACTCACTGAGTCACCCTGGGAAAGGTCACTCACCCAACATGCTGCACCAGAGTGAGATACCTGAAGCAATGTGACATCTGCACAGAAATCAAACCCAGGTGTCTGCTCACCATCCATCCTTATCAGAAATTGTCACATAATTCACCAGAAATGCAAAACCTGCTCTGCAGAGATCAAGTAAGGAAGAAACCAGGATGACAGAATCCTGAGCTCCAGCAGTACATCAGGACTTGAAGGGAAAGAAGTTACAGCTCACAGAGCTTCTACCTTCTTCACATTTGGCAGAAGTCGTCTCTTAAACAAACAAACAAACAACTCTTTGAAGAGATTCTTATTCTTGTGGTAACAACTCATCCAGGCAGTGACAGGATTCAAACCAGACGTGGCTGAGGGAAGTCTGGAGTCATACCAGGTTTAGATCTTGCATGCCAAGAGAGGTCAAGACATAGCCAAGCCTTGAGCAGACAATCCCAGGACATGGAGGAAGTGGTGTTGGTGGGAGAATGCCTTTCCCTCCGACTCACTAGGCAAGGCCACGTGATGATGCTCTGGTGAGGAATATGAAGCGGTTTTCATTGCTATCCACTAAAGCCCTAAAGTCCAGTGTATTTGTCCTTTGTAAAGATCCTCTGGAACCCTTAAAAGACATGACTTCTAAAATATCTAAGCTGGCTCAATTCCATTTTAGTCTCTTACATTCTGGTCATCTCATGTCCTGGGTGAGGGTTTGAATTTCTCTGACCTAGCCTGAAAAGTGGTTGGGTTATGTGTTTGTGCACAATTTCTTTTTCAAAGATGGCTAGAAATGTATTTGACTTTGGAAGTCTACTATTTTGCCAAATGAATAAAGTGGTTTGGGGTCTGCTGACACTGGTTTCATATGACTATTTCTCTGTTTAGAGACCTCTATTGGAAACAATATACAAACATGTTGTAACTATTGAAGCTTCAAAATGTACTGGATAAAACTTTGCAGATACTTCATTGTCCATCAGTTCCTAGCAATACTTCTTACAGAGAATCAGTTGGGCTGGAGGACAAGGAAAAAATAGAAAAACAGAAATCACTTCTATATGATTTCTCTCCTGGGAACCAACTGCAAAATCCTTCTAGCTGGTCTATAGAAAATAGAATTATTCACCCTGACCTGATCCCTGTAATACACCAACTCTCATGCTGTACCTTGATCCCCAAGGGTACAGCATGGGATCAGGGTAAAACAGCAGCAAGGTAAAACAGCAGCAAAGGCCTCATTTCAGAAGCCAGAGAACTGAAAATGTCATTGGCTCCTTGAGAGTAATTTGAAACCAACAGCACCAACACAGCCTGACCTGAGTGGTTATCAGTTACTCAAACACTGGTAATTCCCTGAAGATTTGGTCATCATAGGAAGCAGACATTGGGATATTTTGTCTGCACGGTAACATGGCTGTACTCCTCAAAACTGGCCTATTTGACACCAGTTCTGGGACCTCTGTGATGATGCTGGAGTAACAGCAATGCTGTGTGAAAGTAACCACTGCAGCTCTAGAGTCCCTCTTCATTAAACCTGGACTTATACTTTGGAAAAATCATCTAAAGAATCGTAACTGAAGTCTTTCATGAGAACACCAGCAAATAATCCACTGCTGTAAGAGGTCTGAAGTCAACAGCCAAGTCCATATCAACACAAGAAAAATTACTAATATGAACAGCACAAATACGCAGGCAGGATTTAGTAAGCATTTCTATTCTGTGGTATCTTCAGAACAGCACTCTCCTCAGGACAGCATGTGACCATTCATTAAAGTTTTTCTGAAGTCAACAGACTTAAACAGGCATTTCTAATTAAGCATACACTTACACATTTTCCTGAATAGGAAGAGGCTTAAAAACAGTTCTTTAGCCCAGAGCACTGTCTGTATGACCCTCTGCATTACCAACTCATCTCTTAGATACTTTTCAAGAAGATACTTTTCAAGTATCTTCTACAAATCCTCTCCTTCTTGCTAGTCCTGATTAGATTGATCTTCCTTTAATTTACTGATTTGATGACTGAATGCATTAATTCCTTCACCTCCCTATCAGTCTACACTCTGCTTTCTGTTATCTACAATGCAGTTTTCTCTTGTAAAATATCATACTTCACTTGAGTGAGAATGAAAGACAGCCTATGAAATCAGGAGTTTTATCTCAGAGTAACGACAAACAGTCTTCAAGAATGTGCATGTAAGAACATCACCCTAATGCAGCTGTAAGCTTGAAAATGTCCCATTTTTAATGTATTAACCACACTCTGGTAGACTTCCTCTACCAGTGGTACTTTGGGATGTGTGGTTACTCTGTGGGATCTTAAGAGGCTTTCAGATGAAGCATTCAATCAGCAGGTACCATGTCCAGCAGCTGGTTTGCAAATCAAAAGCCATGTAAGTAGCTCCATAACCAAGCTAGGAAAGTCTTTTTTGAAGGGGCAAGAAAAGGAATAAGACAAATTCTTCTCCAGGATGCTTTCACAGGATCAAAAGGAAAATATCTCAAAAGCCCTTACTGGATTTAAGAACACACATTTATTTCTATGAGAGACTTAAACTCAAAAAGCTGAATGTGACTCCATTTTATACAGCCCCAACGTATTTTTTCAGTCTTGTCTGACTGTACCCAGGTGCTGTTATAAGTGACTTTGGCTCATGTGTGCAGAGTATGGAGAGGTGTAAGAGAGAGATAAAATTAGTTGTGCAGGAAGAAATACCCCTCCTGCGAAGAGGCTCCACCTGTGCAAAAGAAACACTGGCACACCACTGCAGCCAGAGGAAGGGCAGGAGGCAGAGGTGGAGCCTAATTCTCACATTTAATCTAACAGCATGTGCTCAGCAGCAGGGAAACCATGGTACAGGTCTTTCTGCTGCTCAGGGGGTGAAAAAGGACAGCTCCTACCATGCTCTAAGGCACTCCCCCCTCTGACAAGTATCTGCTTAAAAAAATCATCAAAAGGCTCACATTCTCCTGGTTCACTATCAGCTACCACGATCAATTATATCAAAACCCAACCCCACATACGCCAATAAGGTGAGAGAAGGGAATGCACTAAACTTGCTCTTGAAGTGGAGCCTGGCCAAGTGATACCATCTAAACCTTGAATATGTTTTTTCCACAGCACATCCTCCCATGAGATTTGCCATGTGCATGCTTCTACAACAGAGAGGAGATGGGGCAGAAAACATCCCCACTGATCCTGCGGGAGCTGCATGGCCTGGGCATGCACACTGGACTCCAAGTATGCACAAGCCACCTTATTAACATGTCTGTGTTCCTTAACTCCACTCCAGCCACTTCATGAATTTTTAGGTACTTAAATCCTCTACTAGAGATGGCTTTAGTGTCCTGATTTTCAACAGAGGTTGGAGCAGTTTGACCTTAAATAGGATCCAGCTTGTTTGAAAAACCCATTGAGCCTTTGTACTACCAGCACTTGACAAGCCAGCCTAAGAGTCAACACTATTTTGAAACCCACAACACCCACTTTCAAATGCTATTAGCCAGACCCAGTACATTGGGATTTATGATCTGAAATAACACAGGCACTTTTAAAAGTTTGACCCTTGAGAAATGCTCTAAATTTTAGCTGTTAGCTGTCTATTTAATATCAATGGTGAAACATAAAAACAGGAATCAAGAGTCTCCAAGGCAGAAAATTGTGTAAAATCACAAATTCTCAAAATGGTCTGGCATACAGAAGAAAAACATACTTATGTGGTTTAGTGTCAGAGCCAGGGCTCTCGAAAGCCCGCTAAAACACACGCACTCCCATGGGAGTGATGTGCAGAGCTGAGATTTGCCAGAGGAACAGCACCCAGTTCTGCAGTCTCTTTGGCTTGTGCAGATGTGTCTGCAAGGTGTCAGCTGCACGCAGGGTATCCAGATCCACAGTTCTGCCAAATAGGGTCCTATTCATATTGGTATTTTTCTTTTAACTTTTCCCCCAGCCATCTGGGTGGTCCAAGAATCAGACCCAAAATACCTAGGATCCCTCGAACCACATGTTCTAATCCCAGCAGAATTGACTCAGTCCTTCATCCATCCAGGGTAAATTGACTTCCCTGCTCTTTGCTGCGTGGGGGGAACTTTTGGATGGGATTTGAAAATTTCCGCTCTGTATGGACATTAAGAATCCTGCATTTTTCTTCCAGCCAACATCACAAGCCAGCATTCCTGCCATTAGTTTTTATCTCTCAGCACCCTGTGTAATTTGCTCCTCATGGCCACTGGTAGCTGGGAATCCAGATTAACCAGCACCTGAAAACTGATGTGCCGCAGGCTTCATTCCACAAGCCAATGGGATGGATGCATTTTGTCCATTTATCTTCACGCATACTGGAAGGATATCAGAGAAACACAGTGAAAATGAGGAGACTGAGTGGATTGATATTTGACTATATGCTGCAGGCTGCAGCCTGGCCAGTTCATTAGAGCAGGGAGGAGGATATGACAACATGCAGCAAATATCTGGAGGGACATGTTACACAAGGAGGTGTGCTAGCAGCAGGAGGGTGAAATTCAGGGAGAGAAAAAAAGGAGGGTGGCCCAGAAAGGTGAACTGCATGGAGAGCTTTAAATACTGAGAAATTATTTGCTGCAGGATAGAGTAAAAGTTCAACCCAGAGATACAAGACCAGGAGATACAAGGGGGAATCCACAGACCCCTGTTCAGTACAAGAGAAAGTACTACAGAGGAGCTGAACACTGCAACAAGTCTCAGCATCTCTTGTCTTTATGACCGCAAGAAGCTGGTGAGAGGTGAAATACCATCTAGAGAGGTGATTTATTTAGGATTAAGAAAAAGAAGAGGCCAGGAAGGGCAGTGCTCCCCATTTATCTGAGAGAAAACTTGAGAAACAAATTCAGAACATTGGAGTTTAAAAGGGCAGGAAGTTGGCACTGAACATTTATCCATTTTCACAGATGCTGAAAGCAGTGGAGAATGGGCAATCCTATTGAGATAGCTTCTGAAAGACACACACCCTCTGTTTAGACACTTTAGAAAGCAGCAGGAAAAGAAAGTTCAAATAAATTTTTTTCCTAAAGCACAAGCTTAACAGTGGATAAAGTGGAAGCATGAAGTCACTTTTAATCTACTATAAAGTGAGGTAAGCAAAGGGATTATCACTTAAGACTCGCTGACATGAAGCTCTGCAAATGACATTTAAAAGCAATGGTGGATTACAGAGTGACATCATATTAAATGAACACATGCCAGAGGTTTACATAAAAGACCTCAAAGATCATGCTTTTGTTCTCAGTACTAAAACCTCTTAGCCATTTTTAAACTTCTGGAGGTGATTAGGCTAAATTAGAGGTGCAGTTTTTCACAGCACCTTAGCAACTCAGTGGCCCAGATCTTCACTAAGTGCGAATGGGCACAGCCCCATCTGAGCTCACCCAGGCCCCTCACTCCAGCCCGATGTCACAGCATTCAGCAACTGCAGATCCAGCCCACACGTTTCCAAGCCCAATCTGCATTTCACTGCACAGTTTAGTGAGTCTGAAACCACTCCCCTTCAGGTCCCTCTGGACTTCAGGTTTCAGTTATTCCAAGTACTCTGAAGGCTATTTAACTAAACGCACCTGACAAAACTATCCTGAATTTAAAGAACAGCACAGATGTGTAAATCTCTCTCATAATGGAATATGCTTGAACATATTTTAAAGGATTCAAAAGAGAAAGCTGTGGGGGTTTGTATTTCATTGGTTTGGTTTTGGTTTTGTTTGTTTATTTGTCTGTTTGCATTTTGGTTTGTTTTTTTTGCAGAATAGTTTATAAGATGGGAAAAGCCTACAGAAACATACTAGCCCTGATCAGTGTTTTGGATTACACCTTCCCCATTCTCCAAAGACCTGATCAGCCTGTCCTCCCACTGAGGCCAGATGTTAGGCATGTACCTTCTCAGTTTCTGCACAGGCAGGTAGCGCTGTGTACCTCTTCCCCAGTGCCTGAAAATGGCTACAAGACCAACCTCAGAAGCCAAAGGAGTATTTTTCTTAGTTCTCAAGATATCAAAAGCGTATTACTCTGACAACATTTTAGAGATGAGGAAAATAAAGCACAGATAGAATTAAAGTAATTTTTCCAGCTCCCAGAACATGACAGTAGAAGCCTAGTATTTCATCTGTGGTCTCCTGGAGATGGAGATCAAGTGACCATCAAGTATTAATCTTGAAACTGACAGTCCCCCAAATCACCTCCTGTAGGTTACCAAAGAGCCACCTCAAAGCAACAGACTCCTGCTAATTACAGATCAGGGAGAGGTTTGAACCTTCTGGAGGGGATCAGCCCCTGCAAACCATTGAAAACTTACACATTCTGATTTTCTTAAATAAATAAAAGAAGCATGTGGGAAAGAAGGGGACAGAAAAAATTGGATGTGGGAGCCCCCAAACCTGTTTCCCAAATGAGCAATGTATCTATTTGGTGAAAGTCGTAAAACTTTGCAAAACACATAAGAAGGCCTCTCTGAGCAGCTGTTTGCTTTGACTCCGGAGGGAGCTCGCTCTGTCTCCTAAGCAGCACAGTACCATCAATCATGACCTGCCAAAGATTTTCTACTCCAGTAGCAAAGTAAATATGAAAACACAGAGGTTTTATTGGTATGTACGTTCTGTGGCTCAGCCGAGAGGCATCCTTGCTGCAGGAACCACCATCACCAGGGGTCCCATCCTGAACTGCGTGACGGGTCCCAGCTGCAGCCCCGGGGGAGCGGTGCCTCATGGAGGGTAACCAAAGGCGCTCTTTGTGCACGCCTGATAGTGCACAAAGGCAGCTTCAAGAGCACGCGCTGCAAACGGCTCCTCTCCTCCTTGGAGTCAGGAATTCCCCTGGATGTAAGAGATGGCAGAGAGGCCTCAGCAGGGAATGGGGAGTAGCATCAGGTGAGCCCTGGCAAGGTTCAGCTGAAGCATGGTCAGGGCCACAGGGCAGATGGAAAATTTCACTGCAAAACTCTGACACCCCTTCAATGCGTGTATTGGAAGCAAGACCTTCCAAAGGATTCCAATCTGGCAAAATTGATGGGACCTTGTGTGTGTTTTTGTAGAACGGGAACAGCAAAAGGCACATCTGTGACAATAACAAATTCCAACTCTAAACCAAGAGACACTGGTGTTTCTAAAAGCAGTTATAAGATGATGATGATTATTTTTTGTATGGCCAAACAACATATTTTCCCTTAACCCCACTTGGCCTCCCTTGGCTGAATCTCACAAAAAACAACAAAGGAAAGAGAGAACCAGACTGGAACAGATATTAAACATGGAAAATCTTGGGTTTGACATTAAATTTGGCATATTTGTAAACACTTGAGACATAATCTTTTTATGATGAAAAGTTTAACAGTCAACTCCTCTGCCTGTGAATCACCCTGCCTAAACAGCTCAGGAACATTTTAACTGGTCCTGAAAAAGTATTCTGTAATTTTTAACACAGTAAAAAGGAAACAAACTTCAACAGGGAGGGGTAATAAAATCAGATAAAGAAAAAAAGTGTAGGCTGGATATCAGGAAAAATCTGTAATAATATATTAAGATTTCAGGGAAATGGAGGAATATCCTTGATTAAATGAGATAAAATCCCCACCAGAGGGAAAATAAGGGCAACTCCACATTATCATGGAGATGGAGTCATCTCTACGTTTAGGTCTTTGGGACAACGCAATCCTAATGAAAACCGTGGAATTTGTGATTTTCAGCTCAGGGTTTGGGGTTTTTTTTTACTATTTTTATGTGTGGACAGAAGAGAGACAACAATATTTTGTTAATAAATAATGTCAGAACTGCATCCTAAAACATCACCAGGATGTTGGTAGAAAAACAAGGCTGCTTTTGTTTTTTACAGTGCATAATGCCTCATGGGTTTTAACCACAGTTCAGGAGCTACTGTTAAAAAGCTTCTTGCTGGGTCAAGCCTAGGCATGCTGTTTACTAGGGTTAGCCCTGAAGGCTCTTGCATTGGCAGGGACTTTTAAGCTGAGCTAAGGATTTTTTAGTTATTTTTGTTGTGATTTAAAAAATAGTAACAATAAAAAACAGGTAAGCGTGTAATCACCTCCCATATCTGCCAGCAACTTTCCTCTGGAGTCAAGGGCTTGGTCTTGCAAAGCTGATGCTGTCCTCTTAGCTTAAAGCAGAGACCAGGCCCCAGTGGATTAGGTTTTTGTGAAGAAGTTCACTAAAATACAAAATACCCCTTTTGTTAGAAAAGGACCTGTACTAACTTAGGAAGTGAATTTATCTGGTTCAGCTTTGAGCCTGCACACACCTGGCTGATGATTTTTGCTCAAATAGTGCTGACCTACAACCAGCAGCAAAGAGTGAAATTCTGACAAATCAATAAAAGCTGCATGCAGAAAATGCATGTAAGACCCACCACTGCTCTTCCACAGAGCCTGGGCCATTCTGTGCTCTGGAAGAGAGGATCACAGGGAAACAGAGTACATGGTTCTGTAATTTCATCCTGTATCTCCAGAATAATGCAGAACCACCAATTTTTTTTTTTTTTGTCTTTTCTTAGCCTTTGAGTATTGTAGTATTACTCACTGTGAAATGAATGTTATGCTGTGGAAATGTTGGCTTATACCATTTTTATGCACCAATACAATTTCTTTTATTAATTCTGCTCTAGTTCTACATTCCTGAAATAGATTTCATCCCATATTCAGTTTCACTCCATTCTGCATTACATCCTTTACAGTGTCCATTGGACTCCAATCCTGCCTCGTCCTCTATCCTCCATACTACCAGAGGCACACAATCATTGCAATCCAGGACAATCATCTGAATGAGATACTTCATTTTTCTAGACAAGCCAAGCAAGCACCACAATTCTGTCAAGTAGTTGTTAACGCCAAGAAAAAAAGTCCAAATATTAAAGATGTCCAAAAAATTCACTGCCAAACAAGTAAAACCAACAGTGGTTGTACAGAAAATGGGTTGTCCTAATGACTGGAGAAACACCAAAACAATCTCTACAAGTAGAATTCAAGGAAACCCCAACATAATCTGCTTCTGGACATATATAATAAATCCTCAGTGGTTTAGAAGAAGACTCAAGTCCTGAAAATTATTTGTCATGCTGCTTAACAAGAAAATCACTGAGACACAAGGAATGACAACACTTAGGAGAAATGCAGCAAGTCTTTCAGGCCCAACTTGGCACGAGGGTAATTTTTAACTCAAGTTCTTCACATTCCCATCTGTGTTCCAAAGCAAAGGGTCCCACAGGTGGTTCTGCTCAAGAGAGCCTTGCAGATGAGTTCTCTCCAGTTGAGGTAAAATAATGTATGTTCTCATTAGGCCAAATGCAAACAGTGATGAAGGGGAATGCACTGCCAGGTCACATCAAGCAATCAGGAAACAAACCTTTGACATAATACAGCAGGCAGATAATAAGACCCCATAGTTGGCAACAAATGAGACTGCACTTAATTTACCATGCAATGTTCACATAATTAGATAAATTTGGTACCGTCAAGACAGCAGACAGGTAGAATATAGACTTGATGAATTGGGGGCTCTCTATCAGGCACCCATCACATTAATCATAAAGCCAAAACTCAGTGACACAATTTTTCTTCCCAACATTTGCCATAATTTTCTAGAGTGAGAATATGCATATGCCCTTGGGGTTTTTAATGGGTTGTTTACTTTTGAAACAAGAAGGATTGATTTCTGCCCCACCAGGACGGAGTACAAACTTCTAGAAGCTCATCCGTGCCCACAAGAGTATTGAACAAGGCTGCCGGGAATGCCGTAATTCAGTTTGATTTCACTGGACAACAGCCCGAATGGACTGGTGGCATAAATTGTCCAGTGTATTGGACAAGAGCCATGTAATCACTAAGTATGTTCTAGCCCAGGTCTACCACCATGTCTGGATGAATTCACTCTGGACATCCTCCAGTGAGGAGGTTGAGTGCTACGTTGTGACCTCCAGAGCAGAGACTGAAGGAGAGAGAAGAAAGACAAAAGAGATGTAGAATAAAAAACAAGAGGAGTAAAGGGCAAGACATGATTTTAAGATGTTGGCAGATAAAATTTGAAGAGGAAAAATGACTGAGACCACAGCTGCAGAGAATTTTCCCAATGTGGTTGTGCCATAGCACAGGGTACTTCTTGACAAACAGCCAAACGGAAGTGGCATTCCCTTGACCCTAAAAAACTGTCACAGCCAAGAAGCACTTGGCTGCTCAGCTTTGGAGCTTCTCTGGCCACACAGGCACTTTTCAGTGCAGTGCCCAGGTAGCTTCAAAGAGGAGTATGTTTCCTCTTTAAGACCCGCAACCAAGTTTTCTCTCCCGTACATCGCAAGTTAGTTTTGCGAGAGGAGCTGCTGGGAAGGAGAGGAATCCCAAAGAAGAAATGCAACAGGTATTTGCCAACACCTCTACCCAAATACTAAGCAGGACATGCTTGGTCCACTGATAGACAAATGTGGTAACTGCTAACACAGCAGATTATTAATATTGGTGCAGATGAACTGAAACCTGATCTGCCAAGGCTGTACACTTGGCCAAGGTCGATCAGCTGGACAACGCCAATATAAAAAAATACTGGGGTTACTGGGCATATGATTCATAGGTATGTAGCATCAGTGGCAAGCTCTCAGTTGCATTTTGTAGAAGACCTTGCCTCATGACCCCACCACAGAAACTGCTGTGGAGCCCCAGGATATATGCAGTGCCCCCAGACCTCTTGTGAGGATTGAAGGGGAGCACTGAGTGGGGCACACAAATAACCTGTGACAAATATCAGAGCACCCTCCAGCCTCTCTTCTAACCACTGTTAGAGTATTTCCCTCTGTTTTGAGTATCTCCCTCTTCCCTACGTGCTTTATTAACCAGAGCTCTGGCTTATTAACTATCTCCCAGCAAGTTATTATTCTGTCTTTTTTTCTACAATTTTTGCATGAAAGACCAGAACTATTTCATGCAGCCTCCCTAATCCCCCCCCCCCACAGTTCCCACTTTATCAACCTGCTTTGTCCTTTCCCCTTTGCACACAGCATGGAAGAAGCTGCTCTGCCCCTTTAAACATCCAGTCAAATTGACTGTCAGCCTAAAAGACAATGACTTGTCTTCTGGTAGGATCCGGGGGAATGTCCTATCATTTATTTCTTTGCAGTATTTTGGAAGCAGAATGAAGCTGTGGTAGCTGTGGGGCTCCACAGATGTGGCTGCTGCTATCTGCATGACTTGCTTCCCAGGGTCTGCTCCCCTGCTCACACCTATCCAGAAGCAGCACAGCTCCACAAACAGCCCCTGCAAATCTGGGTGAGCACAGCCCCTGGCCAGACAGCGAGGCTGCAACAGGACTCCAGGGGATCAAATGGGAGTTTTTTAAGTGACGAGCCCTAGCTGCTCTTTCCTTGTTCTTGCAAAATTATTCTGGCCCTCAGTTTTTCCCCTACACTGAGTGCTCTGGGACCTGTCCCTCAACTGATGTCTGAGCCCTGTGCTACAGCTGCAGGTTGAAGGACTTTGGGATAAGCCGTGGGACCACCAAGCCCATCACACTGCTCCTCACCTCTCATGGGAAAGGTGTATGTCAGGGATTGGAAGAAACACTTCCAGCCTCACCATCACTAGAACCCCTGCTCACATTCCTGCTGGCTCCATTTTCCTTGCCCTGATCAAACCTTACAGGAGGTGAAAACAGATCCCTCTGTAAATATCTCCTTCAAGACATCATGAATTACTGAGCTGTCATATCCTGGATGAGGATTAGCCACGAACGCCCCTCTCACGGTGTAGCCCCTGACCAGTCTGTGTGCTGACTGCCCATAGCTGCCTCAGGGAGAGGAAGCTTTCATGAGCAGGTCACCACCAAAACCCAGAGTCCTACCCCTCCAGGGTGGACATGGACACCCCCATGAGTACCTGACTTAATAGTGCTTTTAGAAAATGCTACCAGCCCATTCGGGCTGTTGTCCAGTGAAATCAAACTGAATTACGGCATTCCTGGCAGCCTTTTGCCACCATCCCCACAACTGGCAGGCAGGGAGGAATGGTACACAAGGTCTCCAAAGAGAGGGAGCAGTGCTGGGTCTTTGCCAAGATGGCGACAGAAACGACCCCGGCAAGGCATGATGTGAGAAACACGGCGGGTGCAAAAACACAAGTCAAGCCTGTTCCCGGGACCTGAGCTGGATAATGACAAAGAAGCCCTATACTCCCATCCTGCTGCTATAGGGCACTTCTACCGGCTTAACAGAGCTGTAAAGCACTCCTACCAAGCAGGTCAGTATTGTCACTGGATAGGGACAATGAGATGGAGGGTGGCCAGTAGGGCCAGCTTGCCAGAAGGGCAGTGAGTCCCAGGGACTTTAGCAGTGGGGTTTGGAATATTGCAGGTGGCTGACATTTTAGCAAGGTACAGGAGTGGAGGTGTAAGACTTACCCGTGGATAGCGTGGATAGAGTGAGGTTCGTAATGGTATCGTCCTTCCTGGTGGCGCATGTCAATTGGCAAAGGAGCGTGGAAGGCTGGAAAAATGTGCTGCGGCACTGTTATGGGGAATAGAAGAAAAAAAAAAAGGGACTTCAAAAACTTTTCCTTCCCTTTTAAAACAATTTCAAAGGCACTAAATCTCCATGAATTTCAGAGCAAGAGCAGTGCAAGACAAGGGGTCTTCATGATATCAGCGCTATCATACACCAGAGAAGTGGAATGAATAAATAATCAAAGTCATGCGGAAAAATCCTACATCTTCGACATAAAAGATCTCCAACAGGGTTTTTGACAAAGACAAGCAGCTAAGCGCTCTTTGAACTTGAGGAGATTATAGCAAGCACCAAGGAAAACTAGACTTGCAACGCAAATCAGACTCAACAGAGCCTGGTGGGATCCAGACCCGCATCGTCCCTCAAGCCTGGAGTGGCAGCAAACACTGTTCCTGAAGGTCTGTACACATAAGTTGGAAATATTTACCTAAAAATATAACAGCAAGAGCAGTGCTAAAGCAGAGTGTCTAGGCAGTCAGAAGACGCTCAGAAGTGCCTACTGCCAGGTTCTGAGAGAGGAGCTCAAATTGCTCTCACTTGTAATCACTTGAGGCCCTATTTTTTATTCATTTGAGAAGCTTGTTTCATCTTTGATGGAAAGATAAAGTGGTCTCAAAAGGCAGCGAACACCTACATTGACTTATTAAATCTACAGGTTTTAATATTTATTATTGACCCCAAAAGTTAACGGTGAGAATATTTGAGTGAGTTGAGCTGATGGAAAATTCATCAGGTTTTTTCTTCTCACCACCCCCATCAATGCTGCCTGGCCGCCTGGGCCTTTCCTGCTAAAATTACAGAAGCTAAAGAAATAGAATTAGCAGACCCTCAATAGCGATACCGCACAACCGCAATAGCGATCCCGTACAATCACCCCTGCCAGGGCTCCGCGCATCTGTAAAGATGCCCCTTTCTACATCTGTGGCAGCGACCAGCTTAAAGATAAAAGGCTGGTCTTACTCTGCCTTTACAAACAGTCAGAAGTTCTTCATTACAGATTACTTAATATTGTTGCAGGTTTTACCATTCTTTCTCTGGATTCTTGGCCTTTCTGTCTACCTGGAGACCAAAAATAAAACAAACCCAACCTCCTAAGTGAGCAATTCAAAATCCAGCTTGTGCTCGGTATTTCACTGTAACTTGCCTCTGTGACAGGTACCATCTCTCTGGAGACTGGGGAAGCACCATCCAAAACCAAAGTGTCAAGGCTTGGGCCAAGTCTCTCGCTGTCGCTCAGCAAACTTCAGAAATGCCAAACTCTTTTTCTACGAAAGACTTAAAATTCAGCCTTTTGCATCTGTGACTCCAGCTGCACCAGAGCTACGCCGACTCTGTCCGGTGGGGCTGCGCTCCGCTTGGGTCCGTCGCGCAAAGCCTGCGTGTAATCCTCATATACGTCTTTCGCGGCATATCAGCAAGAGGATCTGCGGCTCCTACTCCCATTGCAACGCTCAATCCCTGAGCACAGCGCGGCACAGGCGCGTCAGCCAGGCTGCTGGGAGAGGTGAGAGACTACACAAAAACAACCCTCCTGCCAACTCTGCTGAAAGGCGTTAAGCTAAGGTAGTCGGGGTGGAAAGTATTTAAGGCTCTGCAGCAGACTTGCTCTCCCTGCTCCAGCAAAGGGCTGGCACCTCACACTACCTGATACACTGGGAGCATTTTTGCAGCTCGCCTAATGTCAGGACACAGTAGAGTAACTGTTAACCACCTCCCCCGCTTCTGCCCCCCTCCCCTCCTCTCCCAAAAACAGCTCAGGGAGAGAATGAACGTGGATCCTTCAGGATTGCTTTTGCAGGAGGAAGATTCACCCTTTAACTGTCCTGGGGAGGGACAATCTGTTACGTAAGGACACTTGTAGGGAGTCTTCATTTTAAGAGGCAAACAGTGTTTTTCCAGATCAAAAATACACCAGAGTTTAGCTGTCACACCCCATCCCCTGCTCACACAGCACAGTAAAGCCTCTGGTCTCCCCAAACCATGCTCAGCTCTAACTCTAACCTAGGCTGGCAGACACCTACAGCTGCTGTCCTCCTCCCTGCGGTCACTGCTGTTCCCTGGCCACAGCTGCCGCCACAACCTACGCCTGCTGAGTAGGAGCTGAGCTTTTACATCAGCTGAGCTTTTACATCATCACATACAAAGCATGGTAACAAAATCAACTGTCCTTGCACAGACATCCAGTGGCAAACAACACAAACACCTCTTCCAGCCTGAGCCCCTAGGCTGGGCTTCCTGCAGGGCTCACCCCACATTTATACTGTACAAATAAACCAAAAGGAGTAAGAAAACTTCTGTTGTCCTGGGATCAACCCAAAGTGCTGCTGGTGGCATCCCTACAGGTGAGGATTAGCAACCTGCCAAAATAGTGTGGTCACTCTGCCTCTAATGGACAGGTCGAGTTACTCCCCAGAGTGCAGGAAAGTGAGAGCTGACCTGGGCTGAAACTGTATTGGCCATCGCAGCTGAGTTTTAATGATGTGGAGTCGCCCTAATTCTTTGGCCTGTCCCCTAGGGCAATTTAATTTAATAATAATGATAAAACTACTAAAACCAGGTCAAACTGAATATCTTAAAAGCCAGGCCAGTTGTGTTTTATTTTGTACCTATGCATTTCTACATGACTGATTGCTGAGATAATACTGGAAATTTCTGTGCTAAAAGAGTCTCTCCTTGTCACTCAGGAGAGCTGGGAAATAGAAAACATGGGCTGTTTGCTGCCTGGCCTCCTTTCCTAGCTATCTGTTGGTATAAAATTGACATCTGAAGAGAATTTCTCCCTCCTCACACCTCTGATTATTAATGGGAGAAAAATTTCCATGAACTTCCTCCTTCCCACTGCACTCTTGGTTTGTTTTTAGCATTTCAACCTATTTGGCCCATGGGAAGCTCAGCAACGCCTCTGCCTTTGGTATCTGTTTCACACCCCGAATTCTAACCCCACCATGTGCTCTGAGCTTTGCTGCCACTAGGGGCAAGGGCAAGGGTTGGTTTTTTTGACATCCCTTTGCAACATTCCCCTTCATGACTTCCCCTCTGCTTCCCTGCCTGGGAGCACCAGCCAAGCCTACGGGGCCCCAGTGGCTGGTGCTGCTCATTTTTATTCTCTTCCAGGTGCTTGGTCAGAAATAATGAATGGTTTTATAGGCAATCAACTACCAATTCATAAACGTCAGCCTGGCTCTGCTTCTTGTTCCCACCCCTCCAGAAGAGGACTGTGAGCTGGCAGCAGGACAGCAACACATGCTGTTAACAAAGATGGATGTTTTACACATAGGAGTTAAAAAGACAATTATATTCAATTACTTCAAGTAAGTTACGGTGATGTATTCCTGAATAGCCACGGGAAGGGCAATATGATGATTAGGGCAATGAATTTGCCAACTTTAATCTAATCAAGGCAATCTTTTGTTTAGCATTATCTGCTTTGCAGTGGCAGAGGATTTACCAAACCCAAGCAATCTTTGTAGATTTAACCCCAAAGCTGCCCAATTAGAGCTAATGATGATTGCTTTACACAAGAGGGAGGGAGATTTTAGTAGGAGGCCTGGGGAAAGTTTTTCCCCAGGAAAAGGTTGTACCAAGCCATGCAATACAATAGTCTGAGGTGCAAAGACATGACATGGCACCTCCAAAAGTCCCCAAGCACTGGAACCACAGATAAACATTTTCTCTGGTTCCTGCTGAAGGAAGAGAAAGCCAAAGAACACATCAGAAGCAGCACCCAAGGGGCAGGGACAATGAGAGAACAGCGTGTTTTGCACAGAAGCGACACAGTTCTACACCAAGTTGGTGAAGCAGGGCGGCAGAGCACAAGGCACGCTCAGGAGGCTCCACCTTCCACCCCACTGGGGCTCCTGCTGGAATGTGTCTGCTCCGCCGTGCCATTCGGTAAGAGGGAAGACGCTGCTACCTGTCCCCACTTGTCAGAGCCGATTTTCTGGCCAAGGTTTATGAGCAAGACACGGACCTCCCACTGCTGTGTTCTCATCCTTGTCTATTCAAAGGCCAGCCAACACTCTGGCTTCAAAGAGAAAAGATAGGAGGCAGAAAGGCAGGTTTAAAGGGGATGTCCGTTTGCTGAAAATCCCAGGAATCAGGGAGGGAGGCATCAGAAACAGCCCTTATTTGAGGATGATGCAGGCTTTTGATTATCTGTACAGATAAGTCTGTGCTTCAAGAGAAACAAGACTGCCTGTATGGGTTTGCATAGCGAGCAAAGGAGCTGTTTTGACATCACTCATAGCAGCACCTTTTTTGAGCTCAAAAGTGAGAATTAGCAAGGGTCTAGCAAGCTTTTTCTATTCCAAATGCTTCATCTTACACACGTTTGCTGAAAAGAGGAAAAAAAAAATAGAAGAAAAGAAATCAGACACCACGGCCCTGAAGTGGGTTTCATTTGCAATTTGCTTTGACAAAAAGAATTCAGAAAGCCCTTGGGAAAGGACTTAAAGAAGTTGCCACTTGCAACTGCAGGGCTGCAGCCAAGACTGGCTGGGAAGAGACCCTGAGAAGCCACACACACACACCCTTGGTACCACACAGAATGTACTGGGTTCCCTCTGCTTTATCTGAAGCACATGTGAGTTGTGCAAGCCACCATATGGGCTAAAAAATATACAGCTTTCCTATGGGTGTTCAACAGTCTCCTGGGGGAACAAGCAGTCCAGCCTGTACGTAGGCTTCTTTGCCATCAGAAATAGTGCACAAATATTTTGCAATCAACAGTGAAAGTAATTTGTTGAGGAAAATGTAAAATATCATTGGATAATTCAGTACCTGTTGTGCTTTTCTCAACAAATTTGCAAAAAAGAACCTATAAAAACTGATACCTTATAAAAGAGGAAACACAAATTCTCATTTCTTGTGATGCCTTTTGGTTTGATTTCCTATGGAATCAATGATGCATGGGACACAGCTTTCATAAAGGGATCACAAGATCCCTTGCGAAGACTAACAAAGCTTCACCTCTCTTTAGCAAGGGAAGAAAACATGCATTTAAAAAACAGTCCTGTTTTTTAACTCAAGAGGGGCTGAAGCAGGCCAATATAAAATAACTTGCACAAGTCTACACAGTCAAACAAGAGCAGGATACCAATGAACCTCAATCACAGCAAGCAGAAACTGCAACTTTATCAACTTTATCTCTAAAAAGCTTCAGAGCCCTGGGGTACTGGATTGTTTTGTGTTAGCAGGCAAAACACTTTTCCAGACACCAGCTCACACTCTCCTGTCACTGCAGTGTCATTAGCAGCTGTGCACAAGCAACTGACAGAAAAAATGGGAAAGGGATATCCCAGAGGATGCTAGTGAGATTTCACCAGTACTTCAACAGGTGAACTGAGCTGTGCTGTCAGAGGCCAAGTCCCTCTTACCGGGGAAGGTGGGATGCCACCAGGTGTGACACAGCAGCTTACAACAACTTTTGCTTCTTGTTTTTTTTTTCCCAGGTCCAGCTTCTATGAAAAAGATAATAGTAAAACAATGGATATCTGCAAAGGCCCTTCTTGCTGCCCACATTTGCTCCCAGATGTCCAAATCTTACTCTCTTTCTCAAGAATAAGGTTAAGGTACAACAAACACTCAGTAATCTCCCAGGGAAGCCCAAAGCATCAAGTGAGAAAGAAATCTTAGGCAGCATTTGTTTTTCATGTTACACATTTTAGCATCCCAATTTTACTCATCCACGGTATATATTTAAAGAGATGTATCTCGGCATCCAACAAGCACAGTGGCTGTGAAACAGCAAAGACAGGCCCGTGCTTTGTTCCCTAGCTTTCCTGCGGTCATTTTCCTCACATCAGAGCTCTCCTAGAGTTGGTGAGTTCTGAGCATCCCTGGACAGTCTCCGTGTGCAAGCAGGGGAGGCAAACCCGGCCTCGAGCAACTGAATCTGTGTGTGGCTACTTGACTGCCTTTGATAGTCCCTCCTGGGCGTTTCACTGTTGTATTTGGATGGCCGCCCCTCTGGCAAAGCGCTGCAGGACTGTAGGTGTCGGCAAGGGAGATGTTTTTGTGTTTGTGTGACGTCCCCAGAATAATGATCTAGCTGTTTAAGTGAGCTGAGCGAATGAATGAGCACAAGAAAAACATCTTCACTGAAAGCGCAGCCAAAGTTAATGCACCATTAATAATGGTCTGGGTGAATTATTGGAAGGGATAATAGGCCTGGGGTCAGGGAAGGTCTGAGACAAAGAACAGGGAAAATTGGGTCACAGAAACATGACAGAGCAGATCACGCTGATGCGTCCGTGGGATTCTCCTCGGATGAAGTCATATACCACCATGCAGAATATTAAGGGCTTTGCAGGGACAGCCATTCCCAGAACCACCGCTCAGATCAATATGGGAAGGAGCAGGGACAGACACATAAGGCTACAGTGGCTGCCTCTTAGTCCCCCTTTGAGAGATGGACTTTAATGCTGTTTAGGTACTTTGCAAAATACACCATGTGCCTACCTCAAAAAGGGATACTTATGCAATGGCTAATTACACCAATCTGAGAATTTTCTAAGCACAGAGAGGTGTCTGGGCAAGTGTGTCCCTTCCCTGAATGGCAGCACCATGCATTTCACAAAAAACAGGTGCTTCAGCAGCTCTGTTTTTCTGTCTCCAAATCGTGGAAGGAGCTGCAGCCCCTACTCCTGCCCCATCAGCTGCCTGTCTTCACAACACTAAATTACTGACTAACCTTGCTTTGTCAGAATTTCCCTTCTTTAAAATAGAGATAATAATACCTCCCTACCTCAGAGGTTTGGTTAATGTTTATACAGCTCTTTAAAAATGATGTGGTAATTAAGTGCTCAGTGCTATTATATCAACGTCTATAATGATTCCAGCAGACAGCCCTATAAACAGGGCTGCACCATGCTTACTTTCCTTTTGTTTGGCTTGTTAGCATTTAGTTTGGTTTTCATACAGTATACTTCAATTATTACTGGTTAATTATTCTGTTGTTTTACTACCTGCTCAATGGCTTTGACAAAAATAAAAGAGGAACTACACAAGAAGAATAGAAAATATTCATTTTGGCCCACTGGGAACATTACAGCAAGGGGAAGCAGGAGGCAGGCCCCCACCAGCTCACCTGGGGAGACCTCTTTCCTGCCCCAGGCACTACAGACCACTTTGAAATACATCCAGCCAGCTGTTGCCACCCAAAGGGATGCAGAACAAGTTTTCTCTTCTTATAACAAAACTAATGGAGAAAGATGTTTGTAGCCTGATTTACAAAACCGTATTTTTCAGACAATGCATGTCAGGATGTTGGAGAAGACAACATGCTTAGTTTAGCAGCAGGTTGGGTACAGCATCCCATCCAGATAAGAAATAAAGATCACACAAATAACTTCTGTTGGGCAAACAGCTCAAGTAATGGTAAATGCCCTGTAGGAGAGCTGGAAGGAGAAGGGGCCTTGCTGGGATGCAGATATGTGAAAAGTAAACAAGAAATAATAAAAATCACGTTGCCCTTTAGCTGTAAAATCTCAAAATGCCTTGAAAAGCATTATTTTACTGACATCTCAAAGCACCTGCAGGACAGAGTCTTCACACTCGGAGAAGTACTTTACACTCAGAGGAGTTGGGGTGCAATGAGGAGCAGAGGATAAGTCCTGTCTCTCCACTGCAGTACTGCTGGAGCCCCTGCATGAACCTCACTACCACAGACAGACCTGGGAGCCACTGGGTTCCCTGCTGAGCTCCCTGCAGGGACACAGACTTCGCGTGCATGTGTGGACTTACTTGATACAGAATAAAGCCCATTCCTGGGGTTACCTGCATAAAAAATGCCATTATGGAATCCATGAAAGATAGCAAACATCTCCCTCAGATACTGCAAATGGCAGGATGCCCCTCTCCGTCATCCCAATTATAATAACCATCCATCCTCTTGGGGATGGCCCAGAGGAGCTTACCCTCTTACAAAGTTTATTCTACTGCTTCAGCTCAGGTGGAAGAGCAATGGGGTCCTGCAATCCCTGCTGAGCCGCGGGCGGTGTCCGACAGCCGGGCAGGCAGGCGGCTGCCGAGCGAGCTGGCTCTTGCAGCTGCGATGAGGCAAGATTAGATCAGCGAGCTCCCCCCGCAGTCCCGTGGCCAACTCGAGGCAACACTGAAGGAATTTGCCCATAAATTTCCTCTCCACCCCAAGAAGAAGACAGCGCACTTAAATGAACTCGGGCCCTAACAGAAGTAGGATATTCTTGTTCAGCTCAATGTCTAACCCATCCTGAGGTTCCTGGCAGCTCCACTCAGCTCTCTCCCATGCACTGCCTGACCTTTGATAAGGGCATTAAAACTGTCCATCTTTTCCTGGGCAAAAGAGACGGAACAATTACAGTGAGGCTAAAAATGGCCTTTTTCTCTACATGGAAAATTTATATTAAAAATTGAAGAGTTCATTGACATTTTCTATAAGAACACAGAATTGTCGTTAAAAAATCAAACTCTGAAATTCCTTCATTGCTATCTACATCTCCGAAACTCATCATGAGGGGCTTTCCTCCATAGGAGCAGGGACACCTGCTGCTGGAAGGGACATGAGGACCCCAGGAATCTCTTCAACATGCTGCCATACAGCAGCTGATTTTGCAGCACCCTTCTTGTGTGACCAAATACAGGGCATTTCACTTCTTGGTGAGAAAACAGGAATTTTCTGAAGCCTGCTGACAGGGGAAGTCCTGGATTTGGTTGTGCAAAACAGACTGTACCCAAAACTTTCGAAAAAATTTAAATGGTGTGGGGCCATGAGTATATTCAGGTCTATAGAAGTATTTTCAAACATTCAGATTAGCATTTGTGCATGAAAGCAATGCATTAACTATTATTCTAGAATTCCTGGGGTCTTCAGGTTACTGATAAGTGGCAGCCTTAGGGGGACAAACCATTATTTTTTTATACCTCTGGGAAGAGTAAATAAGATGAAAGCAGAGTTCTCCTGCAGCCAGGAGGAACCCCACAAGCACAAGGGAAGTCCCACAGTGGGGTGCCCAAACACCAAATCTCTGATGGTTTTCAAAGAGCAGTAATTAGAAGAGTCCCTTGATCAGCCTTGCTGCCACGAGCCACCTTCTTCAATCCCAAATAGCTGGAGCTAGGAGAAGCTTTAAGGCAGAGCACTTTTTCATCAGTTAATGTTTTACAGGTTGCTGCACCTTCTGTAAGAAGCAGCACAGAAAAGATTAAGATGGTTTAAGATCTATTATATTTTAGACTACAAGAACATGGAAGTGATGAACTTAAAATGCCTTGACTTTATTTCAACAATATCTGCTGAAATAGATTTGAAAGGGACTGCTGAGCATTTGTGCTTCCTGGAAAATTAAAAAGAAATCAAAATTGCCTTTCTCTGCTAAATAAGCACTGAATTCTTTGTGACACTATGAAATCTGAAACAGCAGCACTGCACATTTCCATTGCAAAGGAAACCCGCTTGACTCGCTGCTGGAGAAGTAGCAGGATGCCAATCCCACCTGGGATGTACCAGCCTACCCCACCATACCTGATCAGGAGTTTCTACACTCATGCTGAGCATTTCCAGAGTGAGACTTTCCCTCTAGTGCTAGCTTTGTATTAGCTGGGTAAGGTGATATGACCAATGAATGGCAGAAAAGAAACCCAAAAGGAAAGGCCTAATGCAGCTTATTAATTCCACAGGTGAGGTGCAAATGCCGAGAGTCTTGAAAATCACTTAATTGCCAGGCTGTCAGGCCAAGATGTGTTTTGAGGACGCTGCCAATCTGACAGTTATTAACAAACAAAGAGGCCACAAGCCCTGACTGCACTGAGATCCTTGTTATTTCTACTCATTTGCCACCTCCCAACAGGAAGTACTTAATAAGAATAATAATATCCCAAAAGGCCAACCTACGGCAGTGCAATTAAAAAGCTTTTCTGTCTCACTTTGAGGAGAGAAACAAAAAAAAAAACCAAAAAAAAACAAAAAACAAAAAAAAAAAAAAAAAAAAAAACAAAAAAACCCAAAAAAAAAAAAAAAAAAAAAAGAAGGGGAAATTAAAATCAGACAGGAAATTCCACTAGAACAAGCTAGCTTATGTCCTAATAACACAGGATTGTGCCAACTCTTCCAGAAAGTAGAGGAGGGAAATAAATAAAAGGGAAAAAAAAAAGAAAGAACAGAAACAGAGAAAGAGGAAAGCAACCCTCTAGACTGGCTCAGATCTGAGGCTACATTGTGGTTCGGCTGTGGCTGCAATTCTAAAGGGAGAAAGGCAGCACAAGCAAATAAAAGGCAGTTTGCTTCTCAGGCAAGTTGCTGTTATATGATGTAACTCTTGTATGAAAGCGCAGCCACTGCTGCTTTGTTGAGAAAAGACACAGCCTGATAAGCTCGAAGGACCAGATGGATCTTGGGGCTTGTTCTCCCAACAGCTGCTGCCAGAGAATGGAAAGAAGAAAAAGAAAAAAAAGGAAGAAAAATCACAACCAGGAAGGAAGAAATTCCGGCACGCGAGGGGCGGGCGGGGAGGTGGGGCAGACCAGATGGTGGTTCTGCTTGTGCCTGCCTGGACAGGCAGAAGGAGAAAAATCAGTTTGTCAAAAACTTCTATGAAGACTTATAAGGAGAGACATTTTCCACAATGTTATCATCCTGCTCCCTGGGAAGACAGTAGGATTCAGCAACCGCCTGCACCTCCAGCTGATCTAGCAACTTCCAAAAAAAAGTGGGCAAAGAGGATTTGCCCCTGACTTCTCTGAGACCAGGCCAACAGATGACAAACCTTGCCTGTTTCACAGTAAAGCTCATTTCACAGTGGAACCCACCTCACTTCAAGCCAGCTGGTGAAACAGGAGTGTGTGAACCTCAGCTGACTACCCAGAGTATTCCCCAGTACCCTCTGCCTTTCTTTCATGGTCTCCAACACCTGGCTGTGGGAGTCCCCAAAGTCCTCAACAGGTTTCTTTTTCTGGGTATCCAAAGGAGAGAGAAATGCATTTGATGCCTGTGCAAATGTGGTCCTGACAGCAGTCCTGCCTCCTGTGGTAGTGACTCTGGGCAGCAGAGAACCAGAGCCTGAGTCCATAGTTACCTGAGCATGTAGTTCAATATGGCTCAGGTGTTCCTGAAGCTTGATTTTACACCTGAGCTGTTTTCCTTCCAAAGGATTTTTCTTTGGCTCCCTGAAGTGCAAATGTTTCAGGTCATCTATAATACAAGGCTAAATTGTATATTGCCATTAGATTGAGGCTTTATAGGAGAAAGCACTAACTGGCATTTATGACCAGGAGGCAGAGCACCAGACAACACTGCTGCCCTCACCTGCATCTGACCTGACCAAGCCCAGGATCTCTCTTGGTGAGATGTGGAGGGACAGGAAACTTGAGCAACTTCAGAGTAGAAACCGCAAGACTGGTGGAGTACCAAAGGGCAAGGCAGTAAATGAAGATGGAGGGAAAGCACATCAGCTATCACACAGTGCCTTCTGAACAACACTCATCTGGGCAGCAAATCTAGCAGAGCTCTGACTGTGCACCTTCCACTCATGCAAATAAACCCTTATTGAGGAGTTTCATCCCAAGCCACATTTCTAGGAGCGGATCTATAGATGGAGATGTCTTTTAGCCTTCACACCCCCTTTCATGCATTCACACCCCTCCCCTGAGGTGCCACTGGCACTCACTCAATCGCACATTGAGCCAGCTCACGGAGTTCATCCAGTTGAAAACTAATCACCTAAAATTTTATTGCACAGGGTTTTGGCTGGATCAGCTCCCTGAACCAGTTTTCCATGAGATCAATGGTGAAGAAAAAGCAAAAGCCCTTAGGCTGCTGTTCAGCAGCCACTTCCAGCCCAGGCTGCCACTGAAAGCATTAGCCCTGACTTCCCTTGGCCACTTGTCCCCACAACATAGCACACCCTATTATGGTGGCCAGGATATTTTCTGTGACTGCAGGGCTGACTGGACTGAGGAGTACATCTCAGTGAAAGATAACATACCCCTCCTCAGTGGCTGATGCTCACAATCCAGCTTTCAGGTCCTGCTAGGCACAGCTGCTTCAACATGTATGGAGTACCTGGGCTGACTGGCCATTGCTAACTAAATACAATTCCCCAAATCCATCAGGTAGCATGCTATAAGCTGTCTGCTCAACCAGCCAACACAACTTGCAGAAGCTGGAAAGCTGTCTTGCAGTAGAAAAACTCCCAAGCAGATGCCTAAATCCTGTGAAAGCTTAGGTGCCAATGCCAACAAGAAAGGGCATGCCAGCCCGCCCTGAGCACAGACCTACCTGAATGGTCTCTGCCACTGCAGGGCTGCCTGCTGCCGTGGTGAGGACACCTGTACTGCCTCATGCCACAAAGACTTGCTCAATCTTTCAGGACAAGGTTGTGCTTCAAATTCAGCACTGGCATTTCGAGCCTCTCTAATCCAAACCACAGGAGTCAGTTTGCTTTCTTTATGCATATGCTCCTCCAGGCATTAAAACAAACTGAAATCAAACTGTTCCTATAGGCAATGGCTTGAAAAATTTCCCCTTCGTATGAAAGGTCTGTTTATATAATTTGCAAAATTGAACAGATCGAGCCTGGAAAAAACCCTTGCAGTGTCTGCTGTGTATTTTGACCAAACTTCTTGCTGGAAATGGAAGAAAAGATGTCTGCTCTCTACTAGTTGTGATAAAATTGCAGGGCTGGGTATTTTTCTTTCTTGCACTTATATCCAGGTGATAAGCATCTAGGCAGCCTTCAAAGAAGAGTTTTGGGAGCTTTCATGCTTCAGGACACCAGTCCCCAAAGCAGTCCTAGCTGATAAAGACTGAGAGGATACTGCACGAGCTGGCTTTTAACCAGGCATAAGGCAGCCTGCTGCTCTTAACTAAGCAGAAGGTCTGATGAGGAGAGGGGTGAGGAAGTTATCTGTTTTACCCAGCTGTGGTTTTGGTGCAGGCTAATAACTCCCATGTATCATCCTGCCTTCATATGAAAATTTTCCAACCGGTATTAAAAATGGTCCCAGTGCAGTTGGCAGCAGATTCTCTGGGCAGCTCATGCAAAGTGCTGGTTGTTAGCATGCTGCTTGTGTAATGAGGGTGCTTAAGACTGTAAGGGGTCTCTGGAAGGTCCTTAAGAGTGATTGCAGTTCAGGAGACTCACCCACCTGGCAACACGCTGATTTATGGCCTGCTCAGTTAATAGCCCTGCTTAACACAGGAGTTTGTCGAGATTAAGTAATTGCCTGAAACAAAAAGTTTATTATCTTTAAGTCTCTGCTGATGAATGACTGGGTGTTGGAAGAATCATGTGAAAGATCATCTGTGATTCCCTCCCACTTTAGGGGAGGAAAAAAAAAAGGAAAATATAATAAGGTTTTAAAAGACAAGCTCTTCCAAAAGCAGTTTGAAAGCTCACAATGTACACTCAAACCTGGTCACGGTTACAAGGAGGGGGTTTCACACCTAAGGTGCCATCAAATAAAGAGCTGAAGTAAAAACACAGCTCTATGATGCACTTTTCCCCCAAGTACTGCAAGTGTTTTGTAAACATTAATACCACCCCTTTAGAGATAACTGATCCTGTCACACAATAATAAGATTGGGAATAAATCAAGATGCAAAGCCTGTTTAGTTTCCATACATAGTGGCCTTTCCCATCCTACAAAAATCTGGACATTTTCCCATCTAGAAAAGACTGCAGATAACTGCAAAGTTAAAAGACGCTGCATGCTAAATTCTGCTGCAATTACTTCTTGTCTCCATTTCCAGATGCTTCAGCAAGGTTAATCAGCTTGATTAAGGTCACACACGCTTACACTGCCTCATGAAACTGAGATCCAAAGTGCACCAGAGCACAGGACTTTGGGGCTTGCCCTGTTCCACCCCCAGCCCGAGATGAGCTGTCTGAGCGTCCCTCGCAGTGGGGCTCGTGCTAGGAGATCACACGATCCAAACCTCTCCTCCTTCCTCCCCCGTTTCCTTTCCACCCACGAATTTTCTCAGCTGGCACATGAGCACGGGAGTTTGGACACAAGGGAAACAGGACTGGCAAGAAACCCCCATGTCCACTGCAGCCGCTAAGTAACGTTCCCACAGCCCCAGATGTCAGACACACTGTCCCTCCTCACATCATTTCGAGGCCTTCCTGCAATAAAATGGAAATTGACTCCAGCTTTTCTTAGCACTTCTCATATTACCTTTTAATCCAAATACATATGGTTCAGGGAACACTCAGAGACTTGCATGAAAGGATGTACACCAAGAGAATGCAAACCCCGGAAAAAAGGGGATTAGATCTGCAAGACTCCCTTGGCCCCAAACATGTGCCCCCCAATTCCCCAGCATATTAATCAAGAGTCTGATGAGATTCCTTTTGAAATCCCCCAAAAGATTTCTGTAGACTTCAGTGGCTTTTGGATCAGGCTGCAAACTCAGAATAAATCATAAACTGGCTACATCTGCCAAGTTTATTTCTTTCTTTTCCAGGTTTCAGAACAAATCCATTTTACTGCTGGGAAAAAGCAGAATGAAATAACTGACAAGAGTTCAAATATCCTGTATCACTCCTCATATTAATTCAGCCAGTCAATCTATCCCATAACTTTGAGAAGTGAAGCAGATTACTTTGGCCAGATCAAACCACAAAACTGTGCAGCTACATTTATGTGCAGTTTATTATTTAAGGCAACCTGTGCAAACCCCTTTCTGTTGGGTTAGAAGTGACAATGTGGGGGACTAAAACAGAGTCTTAAGCTAAGCTAGAGTTAACCAAAATACATTGCACTGAAAAAACCTAATGATCACCACAACCCCCTCAGCCCACAATTAATTTTGGAGAGTCTCTCTTATTAAAAAATATCTAATCTTAAAGGATGCACAAAAAGAAAACACTTGAAAATGTGACCCAGGTCTCTGGAACCTCATATTTTGCATAAGTTTGGATGGGTTTATTAATTTGTGGTTAACATATTGCCCTTTTCTTATATTTTTTTTTACTCTATTATCACTGATAGCAAATTCCCCATGCATAAAAGACCTCATTACACTTCCAAGCTAGGTGATTCTGTAGCATGTCTCTCTATCAGTGGGCAGAAAACAGAGTTGTTTCCCATTTTCAATTCAGAGCCCGGCTGATGTGTGCTGATAACTTCAAGATACCTGGAGAGATCTGCAAGATGGGGAACTTCCTATGGCAAACAGCTTCAGATATCCTTAGGGTTTAATTTATTCATTCATCATCTGCTGAAAGCTACACTAGCACTGGCTTTGAGTTGAAAAGCCACTGCACAATGGATATAGCATCATACTGAACTTTCCTCTCGTTTTCAGTGCCTTCAGAAAAAACAGCCAGACATCTTGACAGGAGAAGCCTCTTGGATTTGCTTTGACCCACTGCCTGGAGCCCCTTGTGCCGTTTCAGGATGGGATCTACACAACCACTTGTGAACTGGGCCCACAGATTAGGGTAACAACAGGAATGGTTATATTAAGTTCTTCAGAAATGCAGTAGTGGCAGATCAAAACATCTGTGAACACTGTGTTTTACTGACAACACACTTCTAACTTTGAAACAGGTTCTGCTATCAGGCTTTTAGTACAAGCACTTTACTTTGAAGTATGTACTGTAATTCTTGCAGTTTTACTCCCAGCTCTGGTATTCATTTGGCTCAGGTTACTTCTATAATTTATCTTCCCACTTCAGCCTGTAATACACCCATCCAGAGTGGTACGGGTATGTGCACCCTCTTTCTGTGCCCCTCTTTTATCCTGCACGATATTTTCAATAAGAAACTTTAAAGGGAAAAAAAAAAAAAAAGTAATTTTCAATCCCAGTGATGGTAGCTCTCAGTTTTTCCCATGAGAAAATCACTTAGCACTTCTCTGACTTGAGGTGACTCATTGCTGTTCCCCTGCTGAGGCTCCGTGCTCCCCTCGCGGTGTTTAACCCAGGCACGTAACTTGCCTGGTGTGGTGGGTGTGTTGGCATTTGCTAATAGGCTTCCTGAGCTGTCACCTGCATGTGATGGCTGAGACAAAGGCTTACGTGATGATTTCTGTTTACAGAGCAGTTATGATAAGCTGACATTTGCCTCTAGCTGTTGAGTTTGATAATTCAAGTATGGCCTACATGAGCGCTCCTGTGAGCTGGCGACACTCTTGTTGAGAGTCATTTTAGAGGAACTTTTCCACTTATCCTCTTGAAAATTATAAGTGAATTTCTAATGCATGTGAATGAGGCTGCACTGACAGCTGAGGAAGCTGTAGTGCCTTCATCTCTGCACTCATGTCCTCACATGTCATGTCACCCATGCGACCTTGCTGGCAGTGGTCAGCGCTCTCACGGATGCTCAGTTTCCCAGCTCTCAGTCTGAGGAATATTTCCTTCACCCAGCCCCACAAGTACAGGAATCAGTATGAATACATCTGTCAGGGTACCTGCTGCCTGGGAGCATCTTGAGCAGCAAAGCTGCAGCAGCAGATGCCTTTGAACACCTAAATGAGTAGTTTCCCAGCACCAACCCTGATTTCACAACTCTTCACTTGCAACAAACAGCCTGTGTGTGCTCAAAAGGAGAAGGGATCTGGGTCAGGGACTGAGGAGCCAAAGAAACCACATTGCAAGAAGAGAGTTTTTGCTCCTCAGGGAACAACAATGTCAGGTAGGCACCAGCACCTTGAAACATTGCTGGGGCTGCTGAGGAAGAGGAAGGAAAGAAAGCACCAAGATGAACTCATGTCTGCATCACTTGGGTTGTCAAAGTCATGACTGGTGGAGGCAGACCTAACCACACTGGTGAGTTCACAGTGCCCTATTCCATTTCTCCAGGAATCAGGTGGTACTTATCCTGACGCGTTCACCTAGTAAAGTAAAAGAAGAAGTATAAGAAATAGAGCACGGGAAGCTGTGATGTGAAGGAAAGGGACGACAGGCTATTGCAGTCGCCTTTCTAAACTGCTAATTTAGAATGCCAATGGCCACAAAACACTATGGCTATGTTTAATTATTCACACTCATCCCTATGAGATTTTCAGTTACTTGGCTGGCCAGCAAGTGTGTTTGTGGGCACAGCAATTGTCCAGATTTCTGGGTTTTCTCCATTTCTCAGAATGCATTCTTCTCTGATCTTCTCTTGACTTTATCTCATCTAGTATCAAGGCAAGCCACATCCATAGCCCAAAAGAGTTGCCAAACACTGTTTTGATAGTACATACATGCGCTAATTAATATTATTAAACTGTTGCAACCACAGCTCCCAGCCAAGAAGGGACTTCTAGAGTATAATCGAAATCACAGGCACTCCTATCACCTCCCCTGGCAAATGCCATGTGGTTGACATACAATTGGGAAATGGAGGAAAACTGGTTAATACATTTTCCTCTGATTCAAATGACTGTGTGATCACATGAAAGAAATCTGTTAGCAGCTGGCCAAATAAGGAAAATTAATTGTTGTTCACTTTCAGCTATGATATGTTTCTTTTTTTATCAGTGTCTGATCCTAAGAAACCCTTAATTTGTTATTTGTAAGTCAAGTGTTGCTACATTTGCTTATGTCCTGTAATACCATGGTTTGCAAACAGTTTCAGTGACTTATGGGAGCTCCAGCTGTGACTGGATGGCAGATGCAGGCTTTGGAAAACAGCTCTCAATTTGGGAAAGTGATGGTGCATATCCTTATCTCCATCATAGCACAGCTATCCCGCTTTTCACAGCCTGAACTTTCCAGTGACACAACACACCCCAGTCATGCAGAGGTGGTGGGAGAGGCAGGGCCAGGTCTCCATCCACCCTTGTCAGGCACTCTCCTCTGCTCCAGCCTTCCACCCTGGGTCAAGAGGAAAAGACAATTCTGCTGCCCAAACTGGGACACTCTACATTAAACCATCATAGCTGGAAGCATATTTGAGCTGTCAAGGAGGCAGAAGAGCAGAGAGATGATCTGCCTTGAGAAACATCAGGACTGATCCCTCCCCATCCTAAGTAAACTTCTGTGACTCTGGCTCCCAGTGGAAACAAAATGAGCATTTTTATCACCTCACCTCATTCCGAGTCTATAGAGAAATGAAAGGCGAATGCAGTGACTGCTAATATCTTTAGCCACATTTACTGAAACCTTTTGACACCAAGGCTATTTTTATTACCTAAGTGCACTATGCCTGTATCAGAATGCAAGTTTTATTGCTTACAGTTCAGCCTTGCAAAAAGCCTTTTCCAATAACTGTCTGTGGTAAAGATATGCCTTAATGACACAGGGAGAGGCTACAGTACCTCCTAGCACAGCCTGGCACTAAGAGCAGTGTTAGACATCCCTCACACCCCTATCCTCCCACAGCCTTCACTCCCCTGCAGAGCTCTCTGTGTGCCAGAGCTGCACCCAAAACCACATGCCTTGGCCAAGCAGCTGGACATGTCAAAAGTGTACACACAAAACTGGAATGAAACACCACTGTCTTACAAGTTTTGTTTGGCTTTTCAAAACAGCAGAATAAGCAGATTTTAGTACTTAGAATTGGACGGTACATTCAGTCTCCTCCTCCTCCTCCTCCCAACCTCCTGACCAGAAGCTGCAGTACCCTGCAGTGCCCAAGGACCTCTAAGCAGCTCCACCAGGTCAGACAAAGCTCATGGTGTCCCATCTCCAGCAATAAGATGGGACAAGGCCAGAAGATGCCTAACATCATACTCTAGAGTCCTCCCCTAGGCAATTTCCCATCTTGGGTCCTGAGCGAGATGTGCCTTCGTATTTAATGACCTTTCAGAGGTTTCCCTTCTGAGCTCTGCCCAGCAGCAGAACTGGAGAAAAAAGGCTGCTGTAGTTTTACAAGAATCTCTTAACAACAACACCACTGCCTGCAAATGGTTTTTAAAAAGACTGGACAGAAATCTGTGCATATATATATGCAAACCTCTTAATTTTTAAGTTTTCTTTCAATTACATGCCATTCACATGCTTATTCTTTTTCCTGGAACTGCTGACTCTTTCAAACAGTAAAATATATCCCAAGCAAATAAATGTAGTTTAGAGTGATACAATCTTGGTGTCTTACACCCTCAGAGCATCGCATGCAACACCTATATTGAGAAACCAGGAACTTGAACAGATGCTGTCAGACTGCTCACGGTGGGAGTTCAGAGACAAATAATTCAACCTTTCATCACTCTCTAATCCCAGGAAAGATATCAAGGTTAAACTACTGAGAAAAATATAGATGAGTGTTAAGCAACATGGATCTCTCCCTCAAAAGGCATAATTAGTCAGGTAGCCATGGTCACCCAGCTCAGGAATTTGAACCTACAGTAATTTCTCTCTTCCCGAGATGCACAGCCCAAGTAGGTGCATTCACTGTCTGCAGCCACAGCGTGGGTTTGGTGTCAGCCGCTCGCTCTGTAATTGGCTCTTTATTGTGAGTTATCACGAAAGGCTCCAGGCAGTCCCCACAGACCTTGCCCTTGATCTGGGTTAAGATACTTTGACCCATGATCCTTTATAATAAATGATATCCCCCTGCTGAAGAATGCTGCCTTCAACAATATAGGCCTGCCCTCAGGAAATGGGAAAGGAATTTTCCTATAAAGGCAGATTAACGAAATTCCACGCAAATTTCATGCATTTTGAATAATCATCTGAACCGTGACAAACCCGCTTCCCCTTGCAGGGATCCTGCTCCAGATCTTTGTAGTTTGAAGACAAATTTAGCTGTCTCTTTCTTGGCTGCAAAGCGTGTTGTTTTTCTTGGACTTGGCATATCAGGCTGAGAGTGGTGCTCAGGGCAGCTCGTCCCCCAGGCTTGGCTGGCCAGCAGAGAGAAAACAGCACCCAGGCACCTGTGTACTCATGTGTAAGAATGGCTGTAATTTGAAGTTTATACACAGCCCAATATTCCCTGTTGAGCTGGGATAAGCTCCAGTGCAGGGATCAAAGAGTGTTTCTTCTTGTGCTGATATCCCCTCCTTCTTGGCCCAGCTGGTAACAGAGGCAGTGAAACCTTCCCTCCTGGTACTTTCTTCCTCTGTTTTTGACAGCTCATGAAATTCTGGGTTTGGGACAGGGCTGTGCTCAGCAGCTGCACAACCTGCATTGATGGCACCTGGCTGGGGTGGTCGTTCTCTCCCAGGCATCTTCCTCTGGGGCAGCTCTGAATGTCCTTCTCTCAATATTTTCCTTTTGCTTAATTTCTGGCCTCTCTAAACACTCTCCCTAAACATGATGACAATAGGTACCTCACTTTTCCATCCCTGGGCACCTCTCCAGCTCCTTCCTCAGGGGTTTTCCCAGCTCTGAGGGTACCAGCATCCATCAGGTTCCCCATCAAACCCCTTTTCTATCTCCTAGGGACATTGTCACTGCTCTAAGGCACATCTCCACCACCCTCAGGTACCCCAAAGCATTCCCCCTACCAGATGTGCATGATTCCTCCCAATACCTTCTCCCTAATGGTCAAGGTTGTGTCTGCCTCAGCACTTTTGTGGCTCACTCCCTGCATTTTGATCCTTGTGCCAAAGTCCTCACTAAGGCATGGTATTCTCTCATCCTCCTGCTCACCAGGGTCAAACCAAGAAGCAGCAAAGGAACATCATCTACTTTTAAATTTTAGTTTCCTAAAGAAAATGGTTTATTTTAAGGGACATGGTTGTGTTAGTCAGACACAAGCATTTTTTTTGAGAGTAGTGTGTAGTGATGGAACCCCATGGGACTATAAGAATTTTAAAGCATTAAATTTTTTAAAAAGATGTAATACAAATTATAACAAGTTCCACTGTTCCTCTACCAGTTTATATCAAAATATTTTCCTGAAACTCATGAAAATATCAGATGAGAAGACTTTCAGTTTACAAAAAGAGTCTTAGGAGTCTTTCACATGCAGCAATGTTAATGAGACTACAGCCACAAGGAGCGAAAGCACAGGAGAACAGTGTTTGTAGTGTATATATCAGCCCTCATGTGTGCTTTCAGAGGAGGAAGCAAACAAAATGTTTTGCCAAGCTCCTGAAATGGTATGATGTTAGAATAAACTCCTGCATCCCTTTACTTACCGGAACATTAAAAAATGCAACTATCAGTTGTCATTACTACAGCTAAACTAGGTGATATTAAAAAACAATGCTATCTTCCTGGCAATCACCACCACAATAAAAGACAGAGGACAGTTGCTCTGAAAAGGATGGCACTTCCTTGATTGAAGTAAATAATTTAGAAAATTGAGATCTTCTTTTAAATGAAAAAGTTTGGGAAAAGTATATTGCAGTTAACAGCAAAGCAGCCAACAGCACACTAACAGCCTGACATAAAGTCTATTGAAATCAATGGGAGTCTTTCCACCAACTTCATTGGGGTTTGGATCAAATCCTCCAGGAGAATAAGCTATTCTGCAATATCCATTATTACGCACTGTTTTGTCCTGGTAATTAGATGCCGGGAGAGCGCAGTGCGATTGTTTAAGGCACTGATCATTCACCCATGGAGACCCGTGTTCAGAGCCTGGGTGGGTTGAACTCAGAGGGGTTGCAGATTCCCACTGGTGCCTGTCTGCATTCCCAGCCCCACTGCTGCTCCCAGGTAGACAGGACAGGAAAAGGCAGGAGAAAGCAAAGGTCAGGGCAGGAGCTGGCAGAAATGTGGCAAGCCCCTGCCCAAAAATACCTGGTTCCTGCCCTTCCTCCAACTCCTCAATTTTCCCCATGCACCGTCACGCACAAATAATATTTTCAAAGAAGTGGACAGCCAGCAGGTCTCAGGTCTGCACAAAGCAGCTCTGTACAGCCCCAGGCATTTCACACAGTGCACCGAGCGTCACCAGCATTACTGACTACACAGGGAACACGACTCTGTGTTTGCATCTTGTTTCTAAGGTAAAACATACTGCTCCTTGGAGGATGGGTTTGAGGAAGGACTGCAAGTCCCCTGCAACCAAAATACAAACAGAAGGGGTAAACCACACAGAAAGGACTCTCACCGTGAAGCTATACATTTGGATCACTATGAATACAGGACTCCATGCCATTAGCAGCCAACAGAGAAGACAGTACATCCTGAAGTCCCAGAGGAGACCAGCATCGCAAAGCTCTGTCTCTGCGATGAGGCTCAATGCAGAGAGTGAGCAAACCTATGCTCATCAGTCAAAAAAAAAAAAAAACCAACAAAACGGGCAACTAAGGAAGTTCAGCAGGTTGTGGCTGGGATGAAGACAGCACTACAGGTTGCTAGTTCACAGTCTCTTCCCACAAAGACCTACAAGCCACCAAGTAACACAGAGAGGATGCAGGCGACAATGATCAAACGCATTCCCTTGCACAGTTCAAAGTCCATCTGTGACACTGCTCGCTGTAGGATGGTGCTCACACTAAAAGGATGTATCATTTCAGAAAATGACTACAAATTCACAGAAGAAAAATCCCGTGATGCCACCTGGAAATCAGCTGGTCCTTGAACTGCAACATTTGTGAGGCTGTGAGCACACCAACGCGAAGCTGCTTCCACACCTGCACTGCAACTGAGCGCTCCTGCCTCTATGAAGCTGGAGTCAGAGGTGGACAGAGCTTGACCTGGACCTAAGCTGCTGCTGCTGCTGAGCTAAGTTTCATGGATACCTTTCCCTGACACAACCTGGCAGCACATGGAAGCAGTGGGGAGGCTGGGAAGTGACCATTGGCATTAATGGCAATGACTGCTTGAGTCAGGTCTTCCTTACCCCCAATATCTTTTGTGCAGCTAAACATCCAAACTAATCTACAGCTGCCTGTATTTCCATCAGGGGGGGGGGGGGGGGGGGGAATCAGGTGAGGAATATTTCCAAATGCCTGCAGCAACTGGGGATCCTTCCCTTTTTCTTTGTTGAAGGGTGGCCTCTTGTAATCCCCAACTCCCAGCCCCAAATCAACTTTTGGTCTGGAAGGTGGCTGTTCTGCATCAGCAAGAGGTTACATTTCAATCCCTGATTTGGCAGAGCTGATGGCCTCAGATGTGCTACTAGCTCAGATGCAGAGCAGTTATCATGCACCATGCTCCACCTAGAATACCTGGCTCTCTCTCTGCCACTGCTGGGCCTCAAAAGGCCAGGATACAAACTCTTGCCTTCGCCACTCCCCATCTCAGATGTCACAGGATATTACAAAGACGTGGTAGAAGCAGTCTACAAGAATAATTAAAGCAACTGAATTAACTGAATGTGTTTGGATGAGCTTTGGTCACGTCAGTGTGAAAATCCCCCCACTGGCAAAAGACTAGGATGGATCCAACAGGGGGAACACAGGGCCTGGTGTGGAGCAGTGCTGCAGAAGTGAGCCCCGTGCAGTTGAAAGTGAAGCCTCCCTCCCTGTGCCGCTCCGACATCTTAGAGATCTGCAAAAGCTATTTGCAGGAGAGGCTTACTTGTAAAACATAAATGAATACCAGCTGTCCAGACAGGCTCAGAGGGCAGCCTCCCTCCTTGGATGCACTGTGGTCCCTGGGGAAGCCGGCCGGGCTGGCAGGACGTGCCTTGTCTCTCCATCCCAGGGAGACACACAGGCAGTGGTGTGCTGAAAGGGCATCAGTGTTTTCCTCCTGAGGTGTTGCTTGGTAAGCAAACTAACTGCTTTTTCCTCTCAGAGAGGAAAACATAGGTTTTTTTATCATCCCTGATTTTTTTTTAAATACATTTCTTTTTAACCTTGAAAACAAATCTCATTTTATGTTACCTAAGAAGAAAGTCTGAGTCTTCCTCACTGCCCCAGAGACCTGCTTTGGAGGCACTCATCCACTGCTCTCCTTCAAGCACAAGCACATTCCTGCCCTGATGCTGGGTTCCGGCAGGGTCTGCCTCTGCATATCCCAGGGCTCCAGCTGGGTTCCTCTGCCCATGTCTTTTTTTTTAAATTTACCTTGGAAATTATATTTCCTGGCAATATATTAATGGCCTTTTCAAGGCTCAAAAGAAAATCCAAATAGCAGCACAGACTAGAAGCCAAGCGTCTGAGCAGGGAGAATGGTACCTGCTTTGCACCTAAATATTTATAATTTGCTAATGCTGCCATTAATACTTAGTTTTATTTTACTTATCTAAAAACAGTTTTATCTGTTTAAATAGTTACTTGGCCTTCCCCATCATAAAACATCAGGGACTTTGGCCAGTGTTTCACTCTTCTCACACTGACCCAACAGATCTGACTTTGATTTGTAGGTTTTTTTCACTGCATATGAACAAATGCAAACATGCAAAAGACAGCACTCTTTGCTCTTGCTGCACCTCAAGACTTTCACAATTACAATATGGAGGGACACTAGGCTTTCCCATCTTCCCAAAGGGGCAGTGCAAGGCCCATCCAAGCATCCCAGACTCCAGCAGCTCTAGGCACTGGGGTGACACAGCCAGAGAAGTACATTGCAGTGAGCGTGCAAGGGCAATGTTCAAGTGCTGGCTTTAAGCATTTGCCTGCTGGGAATTTTAACCTCCAAAATTATTTGCAGGTGTAAATGGCAGCTTGCAACCTTCTCAGACCCATGTTGAGTGAGCTCTGAATCCTGACGCACCTGAAGGTTTTGCATGGGAAGGAATCAGAATAGGACTGAGGCAGGTCTGAATGGTTGGCTGGAATCAGCAGCCACAAGCCAACTTGAGTGAGTGTTGCTCTGGGGCAGAGCACGGCCGTGTGTAGTTTGGAGTTGGTGTGATTGGTTTGGTGCAGCTGCTGGCCGAGCCGGTGGCCCTGGGGGAGGTGGGAGGCCAGCAGCCAGTGCCCAGCCAAGGCAGCAGCCTGCCAGCCCCAGAGGAGCTGCAGGGCTCACTGCCACTTCCAGCCCCTCGCAGCAGAGACCTCAACAACTCGTCTCACTTGTGTCCCCTAACCATGGTGAACCTGAGGTATCAGGAATGCTAATCGCTGCTCAGCTGAACATTTCCCTGTAATAACCTTTAATGACTCTGTAATTACTCTTTAAACCATTGACTTTGCAATCATTTTTTAATTCCCCTTTGCCACATGTCTCCCTGTGCTACCAAGCTGGCAGGCTGAACTGTAAGTGAATATTAGCCCGCTAAGGCGAGGGCTGTACCATTGCAGCTGTGCTTAATGCGAGGGCTTTGAAAGAGTTTGGAGGGCAGGGGGAGGGGAGGGAGGAAACAAAAAGCACAGCAAGATTTTCCCCAAATTGGTTTCCCTCAAAACAAAGCCCTACCACTTTGCTAAGCTGCTTTGGGGAACATTTGGAAAAAGCAGGGATTCCTTAGCAACTTGCTCCACTAACTCTGCAAATAGACTCCTGTGCTGCGAGCACTGATTTTCAGCTGAAACAAATACTAGAAACTACATAGTGATAATTCAGGGGGAAGGCAAGTCCCTCGCTGAATGAACTCAACTGAATCTACCCCACTGGAAACCAGTATTTTGGCGGAGGGGGGATACAGAAGCAGTAAAAGAAACTTGAGTGTCCAAGACTCAGCATGAAGCCAGCACAAAGCAGGCAGGAACGGGCAATTTCTTTTCAAGCCTTCGCCTCCAGGAACAATGGCCCTATTGCAACCACCCTTTGCTTTTCTTCCCGTGATTAACATGCAGCCCATGTGGGAAGAATGGGAATTTATTCTGCAGTTGAGATTCCAGAGGTGCTATCGGGTCAGGTGGCTAATCGTTAAATCAAACTGCTGTCATCTTCATTCAGGTCCTGTCACCCAGGGCCACATTATTACTTGGGTTTATGCAAAATAAACAGCTTTGCTAAACATTCCTCTAAAAGAGGGTCAAATAAAGAAGGGAAGGAGGAGATAAACCACCAACATCCAGTAAATCCTGCATTCCCTCCCACCCCTGCTCCAGCTCTGTCCTGGACTGATTAGATGGGGATGGGGGAAGGAAGGTTTTCAAGTTTTTAAGCTTTTGTTTTTATCAGCATGCCATTTTTCTCTTTTCTAATTCCACTCAAGGCTCCTTAGTGAGTACTGTTAACTTATTCTTGTCTGGGTCTGGCTAATTCAGTTTCTTTCTTGAACTACATAGACTTACAATTCTGTATTTTCTATAGGTGAACTCAGCCATAAGAAATCTCTTATAACTCCTCCATAAAAGACGATCTCTCAGAGGTTTCCTTCAAGACACATAGAGGGATGCTTAATGCAAGGCACTCAGAAAGAATGTTAATTGCAGTACTGCACACACACATTTTTGGATCAGTGGATTATTTGGAAATCCTGGGCTTGCTGCTGTAACAGGTAGCTGAGAAGAGAAGATCTGTTGAAGTGTTTCCAGTTACTAATGGGCCAAGGCCTTGTGAGGGAGCAAATGTACTGACTAGCATGGTGTGTCAGAAGGAAAACAGTGTGGGATTTTGCAGCAAGAAGAGAAACAGCATCTCCAGTCTCTCTTGCATCACTCTCCTTACAGCCTGGCTTCAGAACCCATTTTCAAGGACAACAAACACATGGATCCAAATACTGGCTCATCCCAGTTCCTCCCACCACAGAGCACCACAGTCAAGGACAATTCACACAGACTGTCCCAGCATCATGCTCATAAAATACGAAGTCCTGGCCAATCTGCACAGCAGCCTGATGTCCCAAAAATAGCCAGACAGAATGTACGACTGTGAATGCCGAAGAGCAGAAATACTGTCCTAGATAAAGGAGCAGAATGATACCCATTTTAAGTGAGGCACTCTGCTGTTCCACTTCCTTCAGACCAACAACAGTCAAAAAAACCCAAACCAACTAAACAAAACCCTCCAAAATCAAAACAAAACAAAACAAAACAAACTCCCAACAAAAACAAAAACTACAAAAACCCAAAAAATTTCAGAAAAAAAGTTAAAAAACACCCCAAAACACACAAAAAACCCTAACCAAAAATCCCAAAATCCCACCCTCATGATTAACATTCATCTGCCTTGAAAGGAACTTTAAAAATATGTTTTTGTTCTCTGTTGCCTGTTGATCCCCAGCAAAAAGTCAAAACTGGGATTAAAACTGAAGGGCTGAAGCCAGGAGACTGTCACTTCTAGTTTCTCTTCCCTCAAGGATTAAAAAGTTACTTTTAATTAATGTTGTTTCAAGATGTCAAGCCTGGCGTGGCTGCCCCCAGCGCGGTTTCCAAAGGCTGGGTGAGCAAGGCGAGCGTGCTTCAGGCTCTTCCCACACTTCTCACAATCTGCCTTTTGTGGCACACACTCCCCCAAGCTGGCACACATCAGCTGTCCTGGGGTGTGATGTGCCCATGAAGCCGGGGCAGGGATGCCCACGTGGTGGGCTTGGGTGGGTAAGGGCAGGTAAACTTCAGCTTTGAAATACACTCACACAGCACGAGATGCTTGTGTGCAGGATGAGCTCTGGCATCTTTTACAAAAATATTTTCATTGCCTGAGCTCCCCGGGGGAGGTATTGATCCTTCCCGAGCACCGAAAGCCTGTTTCATGTATGAAGAAATCCCCTCCTAGCCCAAACATCAAAACATCTAAGCGTGAGTCCAGCTTTACAGAATTATGCCGGGTTATTCCTGGACTGTACACAAATTGGATGCTAAACACACACCAGGGCGTATGACTAACACATGTCGCTTCCTTCCTGCATGCTCTGGCAGCGAGTTCAATTGAAACAGGACTGTCTGAAAAATCCTGCCCCAAAAGGTCAGACACAGAGTGTCTCGGTTCTTCTGGTGTTTCACAGAGAATCTGGTATGAGGGAAAATTATGGCAAGCAAGAACTGGAGCACAAATGTGACCACAGCCCTGACCTCTGATTGAAAATGCCTCATTGCTAGTTCAACCACAGGCAGACAGACATGATTTAATCCAACTTTTTCACTCCCTTTGCTGCATGGAGCTCACTCGCACTTTTGCTGCTCCTCTGGGGGTATAAAACCTTTTTTATCCACCCACGGTAGCCAAGGCACATACGCCACAACCACCAACTATGAATTTATTCAAGGTGTGCTTAGAAATTGGCAGGGCTAACAGAATGTGGAACAGTTTAAGATGCCCTGGAACATTTTTACATCACATGTCCAAGGAATCATGTATCTGTTGAGGCATTTGGGGAAGGAGATAGTGCCAAAAGTGCTGGGGAGCTCTCTAAACAAAGACTTATGTCAAGCGGAAAGACCCCACTCCCCAGAAGGATGGGAAGACCCAAATCTTGGAACTGCACTTTCCACCACTAACTGAAAACTCAGTGTGTGGTGAATGGAGAGGTCCCACTGCTCACAGCCAGGGCAGCTGCCAGGAATTCTGCCCTGTCACAGCTGGGCCAGCATCTCCCTGGCATGTGGGGCCACAGGGCTTTGAGGGGAAGGTGAACACCTGGTGCATACGGGCCCAGAGTGCCTCCATTGCTCCTTTACATGACACGAGGAGCACCACTAGTGCTTCACAGATAAAAACATGAATAATCTGAGTCAGGGTCACCTGTCCCCTTTCCATCATCTCCCCAGCAGAGGGATTGACAGTGAGAGGTATTGGAGCAACACATTTCCCATTCTTCACCAGTGGGAAGCAAAAGAGCTGAATCTCACTAAGTGCTCAGGAGAGGCAGGAATTAAAACCAGAATTAAAACCTTTCAGTGGAAAGGCTGAAAAGTAGCAGCCTGAGAGTCTGGTGGCCCAAGAACAAGAGATTTGAGCGCTCTGTGAATAAAGGCCAGTACAAAGTGTTTGCCATTAAAAACTTCCACAAAATTACATTTTTGCTCTATTTTGCAGGGATTGTAGATCACAGGAAATAAGCTACATAACTTGTCACCCATAAAAGCCCATCCATTTGCAAGCAACTGACAGTAAGCAGTCAGAAAGCAAATTGCTACAATTAAAGCAAGCAAGTAAGCAAACCCCTCATTGCCCTGAGACAGGTGGGACAAGAAAACTTACCTCTGTGCATAGTATGGAAAGAAATGTTCATCAGCTTTGGATCACCTCCACTGAACAGGAGGATTGGAACCACGTGACCACTGTTTTAAAAAAGGGAAAAGGCGAGAGGGGGAGGGAAACCAGAGGGAGAGAGAGAGCGATAGTGATCCCATTCATCTATAGATTGTTGAGGGTCGACATAATGAGTCTTGCAAACTGGACCAAGCAGCTCGGCAAGGCATTATTGCTAGTAAATAAATCACTTAGCAGGAGAAGAAAATGCATGTATAAATCTTCTGTGCTGGTAGCAGACATGTTTCACTAGCAACTACCTTCTGAATAACATGCCAAGAAAGCCAATAGAGAGAGTTTGTGAATGCATGTCCAAATCTTCTTAGCAAACTGTCATATTGATCTAGCACAGCCTAAGGAAGCCTAAGAAGACTCAAGGAGTTTGGGCAAATGCTTGTATTAGTGTTCCTTTCCTCTTAAGAGTTTGCTGAGACGGCACTTCAGTGTTTCCCAAGTAGTGCACCTCCGACCCTGGCAATCCATCAAGTGAATGCAAATTGCGGACCAGACAAAACCAGGCAAACAGCAATGCTGCTTAATAATAATGTACTCCCAAAGAGAAGGACTTCCTCTACAATGATTGCTGTGTACACATTTAAACTAAACACCCAAACTTCTTATTAGCCTCATCATGATTTGTGTTTTTGTTCTCTTTGAAATGCTCCAAAGTAAATGGTACAAGTTTACTCAAGGCTAACCTCAAACAGTAGGCTTTCTGAACTGTGCAAACGAACAAAAGTTGGGCTATATATAGATGGCTCACATTTATTATAAGGCCCTTTTGAAAACCAACACCCAGTAGAGCTAAGGAGCATGTTTGAAAAGAAAATAATCTCAGTAATCACCACTCTCTTTGCATTTGGCCTGACCAGCCCTGATTTGGTGGGGATTGTCCAGGACAATGCCCGGGGGCAGCTTCCCTAAAGTCCATCTCTAGCCATATAATTAGCAGGAGTCAGCTCAAGTCAGAAGAGCAGTTTTCCTTCTGATCTGCACAAGGTGTTCCTGCTGCCAATACCATTTCTCAGAGCCTTTCAGAGTCAGGGGAAGAAAAAAACAAAGAAAAAAAAAAAAAAAAAAGAGATCCAGAGTGCTTATTTATTCACTGCATGTTAAACACTGAAAGTGGTCCCATGAGCATGGAGTAGCCTAAAATATCACAGATCCAGGGCTGACCTTCTGCCAAAGCATTTTTGATGCAGCTCCTAAGAAATGTGGTTATCACAGCGTTTGTTTTAAACTCCTGTTAATGAATCGGGCAGACCTACTCTGAGAAACTCACTAAATTATATTTAACCTTGTTAATTTAACTCAAGAATTAATGAGTATATTCCAATGAGCTTTCTATTTGTCATTTTTCACTTGTATTTGCAAAATCCCTTCTATGCAATGGAAGTTTTCCTATCTGTTATAATGGGAACATTCCCAAAGTATCTAAGTGCTTAGGTTTGGCTTGACTTGGACCATCGCTACTACATTTTTTAGCTTAGAAAAGAAAAACACTGCCACACACATGCTCAGATTTGTCATGGGTTCACAGGATATATGAACACACAGAAGGAGAAAAGAGCGTGTGCTGGCTGACACAGACTGGCTGTGGTGCCCCTTGTTGGAAGGGATCAAAATCACTTTTCCATGGAGTCAGGCCAAACCCACTTATGAGTCACTGCCTTCAAAGGCCCATTGTAAAATGTGTGCAGAAGTCCTCTAAGGCCACTGAGACTGGAGCTGCAATAGCAAGTTGCCTCTTGTAAAAAAACCACACATACCCTCAAAATGCACTAAAAATCAATCAGTAGATCAACTAATAAGCACACAGAGTCAGGTTTCACTGCCCATATTCTCAGCCATTTGGAGCTTATTCTGGAGCACTCTAGAAATCTTCAGTGGTGAGCACTGATACTACAGTAAAGTGCCTGTAAAGTGCTGCCTGCTGGCACTTACACACATGAAGGTACAAAAAATATTGACTCCAATATGAAGCAAGACAGCCACGCAGCAGACACAGAGCTGTCACTCTGTGGTGTCACCAAAGGCACGGTGATGTGCTCCACTGAAGCCTCTGTTTAAGCATAGTCTGGGCATGATTGCTCCATCCTGAGCAGTCAGCAATACAAATTCATTGTAAGCATCACTGGAGCCAGACATCATAACAGTACTGCAGGAGCAATGCCAGAACCAAGAAAAAAACAGAAATTTGGCTTCTTAAGATGATGAGAACTGATTTCCAAACAGTTGGGCCAAAAGTATCAGAGCTGATTATGAAATAACAGGGCTTTGCCCAAGCAGATCCTGATGGTGGGTTTCAATGTAATTTCTGCTCGTCTTTCCATTATGAAATGGAATTGGCAACCCAGGGGTTACTTTGGGAAATAAACACTATGCTGGAATAAACTATGGCCAAAATGGCCATCATCCCTCAAGCACATGACAGAGCAGAGGAAAGAACAGAACAGCAATGGCTTTGCAATTGGCCATTACTTCAGTCAACTCCAGCGTCAGGGAGCTTCCTTGGGATGCAGCCACCAGTCTGGACTACTCCAGAAAAGTCCTCAGTATATAAGCTGGACCTGTGCTAGTGAGCAAGTTATTATGTTGTTAGTTGGGATGGGCCAACATTCTTCTGGCCTTGACTTAAAGGGGGTAAATGTGTTTACGTATCTTTGCTGCTGTTGAAGTGTCTGAATACCACAGTTCCCAAGCAGGAAGCCATTGATGACTGGGTGTGTGCAAAACAGAAAATAGCCTGTTTATGGTACACCATACCGTATTACCAGGAGCACAGTATCCAAATTGTGTGGGTGAGAGCCTTTAGGGTAAGCCACACTCCAAATCTCACCCTCTTAAGAGCAGGTTGAAGAGGGTGTAATGAGCCTCAGCACACTCAGAGAATTATTTCAAGAGCATTTTAAGAGATTTTGAAAGTCCAGTTTGAGACTCTGTCCTGCTTTTAGGCAGCTTGTGTCTCATGCTGGTGAAACATTCAGCATTCATGCTTCAAGCCTTAAAACCGATAGTCTTGGATCCATAGACTGTTTTCTGCTGGAAGAAACCTTCAAAGATCAACTAATCCAACACCCCTGCCATCTTTACCAGACCAGGTTGCACAAAGCCCCATCTAACTTGGCCTTGGACATTTCCAGTGATTGGGCATCCACAGCTCTGGGTAACTTGCTCCAGTGCCTCACCACCTCACAGTACAGTATTTCCTCCCAATGTTCACTGTAAACATACTCTCTTTCAGTTTAAAACCACTACATCCTGTCCTTGGTAGAAAGTCTTTCTCCACCTTTTTGTAGGCCCCCTTTAAGTATTTAATGGCTGTGAATGAGGTCTTCTCTGAGCCTGCTCTTCTGCAGGCTGAACAACCCAAACTCTCTCAGTCTTCATAGGAGAGGTGCTTCAGCCCTCTGGTAACTTTTGTGGCCTCCTGTGTGCTCTCTTGTGCTGGGGGCCCCAGAGCTGGATGCAGCACTCCAGGTGGGGTCTTACAAGGGCAGAGCAGAGGGCCAGAATCACCCCTCTCAACCTGCTGGCCAAACTTCTTGTTGTGCTGGTTTGGTCAAAAAGGAGGCCAAGGATGTGATTTTCATTTGCAAGTTTGTCCCTGCTTGCCTTGGGCCTATTGAAAAAGCTCTGTCTGAACAATTAAACATTCTGGGCTTAAGGAGACTTCACAAATCTTCTGTGAGAGGGAGATTAAAATGTTTGCACAAATTAGAAACTAAATTCTATCTCTTCCCACATCTCTAAGTTTTAATTTTTACAAACACACTAATGCATGGTTGCACTTAAGACTCACACAAATTAGATCTACAATACAAATTACAGTGCATTCTTTAAGAGTTAGTCTCTTTCTCAGCATGAACTAGCTGCTTTGTATCTAAGAGACAACCTCCTCCTTTTTCTCTCTCCCTCGTGTTTTGTTTTAGGTCACTGACTAGAAGTAATGCCTGTGCAGAGCTACCATAACAATTTCCTATACATCTGAGAAACCACAGTCATAAACTGAATTCAAAACAAGGAAATAAACAAACAAAAAAGAACCACCAAAGGAAGTGAAACAACATTAATGTTACTGGTTTTTATCTGTATTCAAGAAGAGGCACTGAGTTTGGGAAGGACAGTACCTTAGCATGGCTTACTGAGCTTAGTAAGAGAAGTGGGAGCATAAGAACTGAGACAGTGCAACAAGGCCATAAAACCCTGGGAAGGCCAAGAATTCGTTCTGCTGAGTGATTCAGCTCTTCATGTGGGCACTTGCACACCAGCACCAACCTGCAGCACCTTTCAGGTCTGAGACACCAACCAACCTCACTTGGGTGTACACAGACATAAACGAAGTTGTAGGCAAATGACCATCCTCACTGCTGCTGTTTATGTTCACATCTACTAAGCTGCTCCTTCAGCTGACCCCAGGGGAACCACCTCTAGATGTGTTCCCATTTTTACAGTGATTGTAAAAATTCCCACTGAGCAGAGCCTGGACTGGCCAGATTCCTTTCCAGGTGCTTTCAGGGCTGCAGGTACCCAGCCACTGATGGGATACCCTTGCTATGATCAGCAGAAGCCATCTGGCTTCCCAGAGAAGTGCCCAGGAGTGTAAGCAATTGTGTGGGTGACTTAACCAGCAAAGAAACTGGGTAGCTGCTCCAAGGGACACCTTTCCATCACTGAAATTCAGCATCCTGATTCTGAAGCAAGAGGTGACCAGTAAAACTGCAGAGCTGAGCGCTGGAGATTTGCCTGAAAGACAACTGAAACCCACAGCAAAGCAGGAAATGGGATGGTCTTTGGAAATTCAACTAATGCAAAAGTTCATTTATACCACGAGTATATGAACAATGACTGAGCATCAGGAGTTACAGCTGAGTAAGGATTTCTTTCTGGGCTTGGCTCAGAAGAGCTAATCACCATAGAAGAAAAATCCACTCCACTTCATATATGCAAATTGAAGCTTACAAGAGCACATAACTCTCATTAAACCTTTCAACACACATGCTGTGTATTTCTGCCAGCACCTGATTGTATGTTAAAGTGCATTCAGTTTCAAACTATCAGTCTCTGGACCCCTATTGCATGGCATGAAGAGACAAAGCATGTAATTAGGGTCAAATTTCTATCTGATGGCCACTGAAGATATTTTGTTTGTTTTGGAAGGGGAGGGGGCAGGAGGGAAGAGTTTGGTTCAAAAACAATGTTTATTTTGAGCAGCCTGAGCAGAACTGTGAAGCATTTCAAGAGTAAAGAATATTTTCTTTGTTAAAATCTTCAAGCAAGCCTCATAGCAGTAAACTGATGAGAGGGTAACATTCCTCACTGCTAATTATAAGCAATGTATTAAATTTCATTCAACAGTAAAGTAGCATAGAAACACAATGAAAAAGCTACAGTACAGCTAAAATAGTCCAAGTTGTTAATGAAAAGTAGCTGAAATAACATACTGGTTTGGTCAAATCTGTGAACATAAAAGATGCATTTATATTAGAGTGGTGCATGGGAAAAAAAAAAAGATGACGACAATACTATTTCTGTGGAATACTAAATGATTAAAGGCAATAAAGATTTCTGTACAGCTGGGAGGAACTCCTTATGGTCTCAGCTCCTACAAAGTGTGCTGCATGAGCTCTGATAAGAGTCTCTGTACAAAGAAAAAAAGGTCCCTGACAGCAAAGATTCTCCTAAGAATGTATACACACAAACTCCTGTGAATCAGAAAGCCCCTAAATATATACCCCTAGTTCAGTTAAACCAAACAACTGGCTCAGTCTCTGGGCTAAAAGTTACCTTTATTGTCATTTAAAAAGCACAGCAATTTGTAATGAAAAAATACTGATCTTCGAGAGGTGAATGCAAACAAAGATTAAGAGGCAGCCCTGGCCTCTGGAAGCCTGGGAGCTCAGAGGGATGTTAGGAGGATAAGTATTTCAGAGCAAAGTACAAAGGCAGCGCCGCTCATCTCACCCACAATTCAGTCTCTGAATAAATGCTGCTGTGCTGTCTCAGGGACATGCTGATTTCTAGCTCCTGCTTAATGGGACGACTTGTTACTACTCAACAGGAATACTTATAACAGAGTTTTGCCTCTTGAGATTTGAGCGATTCAAGTTTAGATAGATTTCAAGATGTAGTTTTGTCATGTTCTTTGTCCTTGGGATGCCACTCCAGATTGGCACCCATTGTCTATTAATACACAAGGCACTAGCATGCAAATAAAATAATTTCTGCCAAACTGAGACAGCTTTGAGGATGATTGTATACTGGTAAGAAAAAGCTGCATTCATCTGCAGTGATAGGACTTTACTCCACAACTGCTTAAACCTCACGAATGCTTAGTAAGGAAATTCTTTTCCTTTTCTTTGTCTGATGGAAAAATAGCAATAATGTTTTTCCCTTCCCAAATTTGTCTGAAAGGTCTTTCCAGCTTGCCTTGGTAACTGGGAACACAATCCAAATTGTTCCCAATGCTCCTGTAGATCTAATATCACGTTGCAAATAGGTCCTAGTCCAATGCTTACTGAAGTCAACAGCTATAAACTGGTACACTAACAGCTTTCCAAGGCACTGCTAAAGCATGTACTCACAGAGTAATAACCTGGGGCCAAATAAAGAGCTAAATTTAGGAGTCCCAACACTTCCCAGTAACTCTGTTCTCACCACCAAACAACTCCAGATCTTATATAGGAAAATAGTAAAAGGTGATCCCTTTTTGCAATACGGAAGAGCAAAGATGCCACCGCAGCATCGCAAATAGCAGGAACAGCGAGCAGCTGGGGAGCAGGGAGCCACTGCTGGGCACTGCCAAGAACCGTCTGCTCGTGCTCAACGGGACAGCACAGGACAAATGGGGGGGGCCCACAGAGCAAGAGGAGCAGGCTGCTTGCATGGGCCACCCCACACAGACCAAAAGCTAGTGTGAGTCTCCCATGCTGGAGGTCACAAGCTGGTGCAGGCACCAGTTCCCCAAGCTTCCCACCATGCTGCTAGCACCCGTGGTTTCTCTCACCAAACATGCTCATCCTTGATTCCTTGACATGAACCGCTGTGAGCAGCCCTGGTGCTATTTTCGAGTGCTGCTGTACCTTTTCAAGCTGTTGGCTACCCCAGTTGCAGTCCACTCCCAACACAGGGGGAACAGAAGTATCAATACAGACCCATCAGAAATGGATGTGCATTTAACTGTAAAATGACAGCTGCTTCACTGGAGCTTGGAATAGGGAGGTTACAATGTGACTAATTACAAAGTTAGCTTCAGCATGTGTAAACATGGCTCACAAAAGTTTAATGTCAGATTTTCTGCATCTCTTGTATGAATTTTGGATGCTTTTTTCTCTGCAGCTGCCAAAATGCTCGCTGTTGACAAACTAGTCTAAGTGCTACCAAAGCATCTTTCATGAGCTGACTGCATACATCTGAACAGATACATTCCTCATTAATGTGCTATATTTCAAGCTAGAGAAAACAATGCATGTCGAGAGACTATAAACCACAAGTACAAATGATCCAGGTCACCTATGATGAATATAACCAGTGTTACATGAAACATGACACACTGGGCTCTCTTCTTGGGGGGGGGGGGGAAAGGAAAAGTAGGAAAGATGCAGAAGTCTTCTACATTCTTATCAATTCCTCTCTTTTGAAATCTGTTGGAGCCAGGGAGATTTTCAGAATTTTTTTCCTTACTGTTTTGTACACAGGGTGCTTTCCCCTCCCACCAGACACCACCCATCCTGCAGGAACATCAAAAGAAACCGAGTCTGAATCCAGATTAGTTTCTAAATCCAGGATTAAACTGATGGATAAGCTAGAAAAAAGGGCTCAATTTGGGAAGCAGAAGATCTGAACATGGGGCTCTTGCCTGGTTGCCCCTTTCTGCATCCTTGTGAGATGAAATTACACAAAAAGGGATTTTTGTGGTGAGAGTCTGTTTTTTCCCCACACTGGAAACTCAGGACACTGACCCTTCAGTCCCTCCTCAAAACAGATACCTCAGCTTTGGTGAGCCGCTGAAACCAAAACATTTGACTAATTCTGCTGATTTAAAGTTCAATTAAATTATGTTCCTTGTTGAAACAGATGTCAGGATTTGAGTCTGTGTGCTTTGCTTGAATCTGTACACTTTTGTGAATAGAGGAGCAATTTATAATTTTGGTAAGTTTCCATCTTACAAGTACATCCAGAAAGGCACAAGTTAAAAAACAAAACAAAACAAAACAAAAAACCAACAACCCAACCAGTTAATAAATTACTATTATAGAAGAAATATATGACAAACAATGCTCTCTATATATTCATTAGCCTATACCTAGAAAACTAAAATTAGAAACTAAATCTTGAGAGATTTTATAATTCATGCCTTCATGCTCATCAGAACATTTTTTTATAGCAATCACTTTTGTGACAGATTCCCCCCTCCCTTCATTTGAAGTAAGCAGAGTTATGGAACAGTCACACTACAAAAATACCTGCAAAGTAGCAGCTGCCCAGGAAAAGGCCTAGATATAATATGACTGCTGATTTTTGAACTGCTATGCATGCTGTGTATGCCTGGAAACATAACAAATGTGCATGGCTTGGCTTGTAGCACCTAATTTGCAATAATATTGAAGTCCCCCACAATAACTCATTTACTCTTATAATAAATATATAAAAAAAGACAAATTGCTACATCGAACATGCATTTTCTTCACTGCAAGTAGCTGCTACCCCAGGGAGAAAGCCCTGTGCTGCTAACTAATAGTAAATCCTTTGGAAAATCATGTGTCATAATGATGGACAACCAGGGAAAGGGTATTAAATAGATTTAGAGGTTAGATACTCTAACAAGAACAAAAGAAGCCTTTTGCAAGCTAGTACCAATCAGAGCTGGCTCATTGGTATGATTAGCACCAAATCCAAAGAAAGTTTCCATTACGAGACAAGACAAGAGAGAGAATATAACCCAAAATCTTTCTAGGAAGATCTGTTCGGGATAGATCAAGTCCCCACAAGACTGGGTAACTTTTTGGTTCTCAGGAGACACCACGGTGTCTTCGAACTACATTCAGGATGGGGTGATTTTGCTCCATCTGTTATTTTATCTATTGGCACATCATTAGACAAAGCACATCTGAGTCAGAATGTATTACAATTATATGATGCCAACAAAAAAATACAGACTGTCTGAAAACACACCTGATGGACAAAAAGGGGCATTATCTAGAAGCTGAGGCAACACAAGACAACAACATTCCTTTGCTTCATCTTTAGAAAACTATTAAATGCATAAATTTATCTAGAAGGGTCATTTTTTTTTGGCAGGAGCGAGTTCTAAATATCAGTGTTCTGCAGAATTGTACAAACTGTAATGATCACGTCCAGATCTCAACTTCAGATCCAGACAGGATTTTGGCCTAAATTGATTTCCACCAGCACTTTCTAATTAGATTTGATACACTTGGGGTGTGGGAACCTTAATTCATCATAAATGTCTTGAGTTTATTTCATGCAGAAGCAAGGAACAGCCCAGTCTCGACAGAAACAAAGGGAGACAGTCTTTTAATCTGTGTTTTTGAGGACTCCCTGGTATCGTTCATATCTGCAGAACACCCAGCTGTTCCCCAAATGGCTCCAAGTTTCTTCCTCCAGAACATTTTCTATTGTTTCTGATATATCATCCCATAGTGATTTATTGCTATTCTGTGATCATTATCAGTTTACTATTTTGACCAATACACCATAAATCAAGAAGAAGAATGTTAGGTGGGACTTCATAGTGTAGCTTTCATTCATTACCTGCAAAGATTATAGCCATTTCATAAAAACCAATATGAGAGAAAGCAGCTTATTGGCAAGGACCAGTGAAATTCATTTCATGCTTCAAAAGTTTGTGATTGGTCTGCTAAGAAAAAGACCCCTCAATTGTTGGAAATTGTTTTTTCTTTCAAACCAGCAAATGCCCGAAGACTGAGCTATATCAATTGTTTGCGTACTTTCTACTCAAATACCATGGAGGCCATTCTGTATCTGTCCTTGTAAAACCCACTGTGCTTACTATTCATGAACTGCAGGAGAGAGAGAGATACATAAAACGCAGGTCCCCAATACATTACGCTGCTCTGGAGAGTGTGGCACTCTGAAACGTGGCTCTGGGAAAGTCAGCTGCACACTTGGCACGACGTGTCCTGCTCGTGCAGGGGACAGTCATAAGGGAATGACATACGGCCTACCCCTCTGGAAGTCAACTCAAGATCAAAAACCTCCCCCACATCTTTCTGCACAGAAAACTAAATGAACTGGGACAAATTTCTTTCATTAGTATTTGTCATTCCTGAATGTCTGCTGTCCTTATTAATTTTAGGCTCTTCTCTGAACTGCTAAAAAACTTCTCAGGCTAGTCCAACACTGCTTTTTGATACCTCTTCTTTTCACTCACTTCTCACTGGATCTCAGAACACAAATGAGTAACAAATCTGACATGGTTTATTAACAAATCCACTTTCTAATAGGGTCAACCTTGTGCCTACTTTGTTTCTCCCAGTAAGAAGACTCTTTAAGATTTTTTTAAATCTTGCACAAGTCCTACTGCTTGGACAAACATATCTTTAGTAATCGCAGGGTATCAGCATCTAGTGGTTACCTTCTCAGTCATTTCCACTAGAGCAGGATCAGTGAAGCTGAAGTCTCACCAGGGAACTACTGAGTCCTCTGTCTGCTGTGCTGTGCCAGGAGGCAGTGGGCACATCTCAGAGGAGAGCACTGTCCTGGGACTGTTTCCAGGATGTGGTGCAGACAAGCCCACTCTGCTCTGGGGATTGCTACTCTGCAGTGTAGCTGTGTGGACTTGGGTGGTTAAACTGGACTGCAGGACCAGAGATGATGTTGTGCCCTGATCTCTTCAACTGTGTAAATGCAACCAGGAAGAGGAAAGATATGGTCTATCTCTTGAATGTGCACCTTTTTGTTAGTTCCCTTTCATGTGTGGATGGAGACTTCCAAAAGCAATTTTCCCAACCATTTTAGAAATCCACCCTCCAGATCAGATGAAGAACTCTCTGGATGTGTATCTAAAACTGTGCCAGTGGCTTAAGTGGTTCATCAAAAACTGTGTGCTTTTGGGTCAGGTTAAGTTAACACATCTGACATGTTCTATCAAGAGACACAACTAAATATCAAATTACTAACCCAGCAGGACAAACCACAGAGATTGTAAGGATTGAGCCTTGGCTTTCAAAGCCCAGAACTATGAACCCACCCGGGTCAGCCACTTTCTCCTAGGAGAAGGAACCTGGGTCTACTACTCCTTATGGGCAGAAACGGTCTGAGGTGAGCCCAGAGACTTGGGCATTTAACAGCATCAGCAGAAGGTCAGGGAATGGGAGACCTGCTCTCTAGCCCACCTCTGAATGTCATCTGACTTGGAGCTCGTCTGCAAGGGGGTCTTGCAGCACCAATGCACTGGGAGGTCTCATTAGTTGCATGTTGGGCATGTGCTTGGAGAACTGACACACAGAACTTTTCAAGTTCCTTCCTATTTTCCTTTTTTCCGAAGAGAATAGACTCAGCCGCCTCCTCTTCACATCCAGACTCTCAGGAATGTGCATCAAACTTAGGTTGCACAGAAAGCACAAGCAAACACTGCTAATTTACACTTTAAGAGGCAGAAGAGAAACCTTTCCCTTCGACTTACCATTTGTTACTCAAATGCTTTTCTCCCTGTCACAGTTACTGGGAGAAAGCTGCTGAACTGGAGCTGTGGAGCTCCTGCACAAGGCTTCTTGAAGTCGCATATGGACTGAACATCAAGTGGACGGCTGTGCACAAAGGTGTGGTTACCATGAATCATTTATTACCTCAGCTAAAGCTTTAGGAACAACATTCACTAATGTAAAAGATAACTTGACTCTGGGAATACTGCTGTCACTACGGCTGCATATTTTACAAGGGGAAAAGATTCCTTTAGGTCTGTTTGTTGCATTAACCCTTTCAAGCCTGCACCTCTACTGCAGGGACAGTTTGATCTTTTATTTTTCTTGCAAACAGAGAATAACAAACAGCACCCTGAGTTTTTATTTAAGTTTCTATACAGTACACCCAACCATTTCAAAATACTTGTGGGTCCTGAAAAAATGTTGGAAAAGAAAGCTCTCACCAAAGACAGGAACAGCATATCTCTATTTCCCTGTGTACCCAGTTGTGCAGCTACCTCTAAAGTATTTGAACCACACTGCATGATTATAAATAACAAGAATGGAAAATAGCACATTCTGTCCTCTGCAGATCACCAGAATGTAACCTCAGCCAGAATTTATCTGAGGGCAAGTGTAAATGCAAAGTAGGAAAAATATCCCTTATTCAACAAGAGCTATTAAATTAACAATCCTCCAAGATGCTCAAAAATATTTCCTTATTTGCTCTCGGTGTTTTGTTTCAGAGAAGAAACCTGTATGCCAGTGGGTGTGCCAGTATGGCACAGGGGGACACACCACGCCTTCCCAGTGGGAGACCACTGCCAAACATGCAGAATTTACACTTTTCTGTGTACAAAGAGCAGCCAGATAACTTCCACCTGCACAACCTTACTGCAGATTAAGAAGAGACAACTACAACTTCATGAGTCTGACAGCCTCCGCTGAGATTAATGCTGAATTGTCACCTATCTCTGAAAAGAGCACAGAGCTTAAAAATTTAAACACATAATAAACAAAATGCAACAGGAAAGCTAAATGATGCCTATTCTGCCTCTAGCTACAACTTGACCACTCTCCAAAAGGCCAGATTATTGTCAGAGACACTTCCAAAAGCTGGGATATTTACTTGCACTTCTTTGATCCATAGAAATAGCAGAAGAAGTGAGAGAGAGGGGCCCCTCTTTCAGATTTTCAGGGCTTCTAGAAACAGGCAGAAAACACAGAAGCAACAAAAATGGAATTAACTACGTTTGTGCAAAGAGAAGAGCCTACACTGGGCTTTTAAAGCTGGCTTAAACACTCTTTAAACTGGTTTTAAATACTCCTTAAGTATTTAATCCTGTTTTCCAACATTCAACAGCTCTTGCTATCCAAATTCCTCGGCCCCAAGGAAGCACCTCACAGAGGCATGTGTGGTCAGTGAGGGAGAGGCACACTATGGGCACAGCCTGCCCACGTGGCCAGAGCCAGGAGCAGCCAGCAAAAGGCAGCAGTGCCAGGGCACAACCCAACCTCTACCTGTGGCCACCAAGAGTGGTTTCCTCTGGTGGTGTGGTTAGGGGGTCCTCAGAGTGTCCTCAGAGTGTCAGCGACCACTTCTACTCAAAGGAATTTAGATTAGCCCAGGGCAAGAGGTCATCTGCTCTCGACCTCCTCAGCACTTGGCATATCTCCTTTTGAACACAAATGGTTTCTTCTGACCACATGGCTTTTGGAAAATATATATATATTTAATTTTTTTTCTTTTTTTTTGCATATACACACATGTATATGTGTGTATTTATATGCACACACATCACACATACATGACTCATGCCACCAGCATGCAAGGAAGGACTGAAGGACACACAGCTATTTGGTTCTGTTGGCGAGAACACGATTTAATCCACCATGCCAATCTACCACTGAAACAGAAACTCTGGAAGACTTTCTCAGCCACCAGCCTGACAGAGGGACAGACCCTGAGGTACAGTGCCTTCTTAGTAATGCCTAACTGCTGAGCACCTCTGAATACTCGTTTCTCCTCTGGGGCCACGTGTCACACGCTGGAACCCGCGGGTTTGGGCGGTGGGCAAGCGGAGCCGCGCGCTCGCCCAGGGCCGCGCGGCACAATGGCAAAGCGGCACCGATCGGCCTCTCTGCTCAGGGCTGTGCAGGAGAAGACCCACAGTGGGGGTACCTCTTCATTGGCAGAGTCCCTCCCCTCCCCCTGCAGCCACACCGAGCTCATTCCACACATCTATAATGAATCAGGCTCCAACTCATTAATAAAAAATGACAAGCCATCATCTCATTGAATCTTCTATGCTGGTATGGCATGCAGATAAAACCCCCAACTCTCTCTCCTCAATTCCTCTGTGGCCCAGCAGCTAATGAGACTACAAGATGGACAGGACAAAGTGAGCTGCAATTGCACAGAACTTAACTTGAGAGAAAAGGGGAAATAACCTTTTCATTACAGTCATGAGACTTTAATTTTAATGCCCTTTTTTTCCCCTTTTTTTCTTTTTCTCTCTATGCTAACAAAAAGGTAGGATCAGAGGCCTTGCTAGGGCCACCAACCAGGTCATTGAGCTGCAGAAGTGTCACGAGACACAAGGGATTTGAGCTTTGCTATAGTAATGAGCTGTTCAGTACTTTAGGTCCGAAGTCTACATGATTCCTAAGTGCAGGATTTCTAAGTGTTAGCAATAATCAAATACTAGGAAGGTGAGATAAAATAAACAGGCTGATGAGATTCACAGACACTGAACTCTTCCCAAGAGCTTTGCTGGTCACTTTGAGTCACAGACACTCAAGACACTCCTGCTGACCTCCTCTCCACCTCCTGCATCTCTGACCCACTGTTATGATGCTGAAAAGCCACAATCCAAATATTCTGTTCTTCTAAGTGAGATGAAAAGTAATAAAGAGGGATCAACAAAAGGAAATGGTAAAACCAAATTGCATTGTCTACTTGATATTAAGAACTACATCCAGCCACATCCTTATTTAATAAACTTGAGTTATACAGCGAAGAAAATACAAATTACAGATCACGATTTCATATATACAGCACCAACTTTAGTCTGCATAGCATCCTTTATGGAAACTGCAGCCCAAAATGTTTTACACAATTAGAAGGATGAATAACAGCAGAGATGGGGGGTGGGGGAGAAAGGCAATCCCATAGCACTGGGAAGGGAAAGTTTCCAAACGAGACTTGGAAAGAGACAGGCAAAAAAAGGGCGGGTAAGTGACAGTATGATCAGCTGGGGATTACCACAGAGGGGATGTGATGTGCCCCAAAATCAAATCCCCATTTTAACACCTGGCCCCAAGCTGCTGCTTTCCCCCTCTGTCTGACTTTGGTTTGAATCCCTATAATTAGCATATGATAGAGACCTCTGTTACAGTGCTGTAGGTCTGTGGTTCAAACCCCACGGGTGGTTGCAAAGGAAAAAAATATCTTTTTGGGCATAGTGGAACTGGCATTTTCTATTAAGAAAACAAAGAAATTTCACTTTGGAAAAGGATGAAAAAAAAGTCTTTCCTACTAGACAAATAGGAGGATTGATTCAAGAACTCCAAAGGAAATTCAGAAGTTTGAGCTGCTCAGACTACCTTGCATAAATTAATACAGGCTTTAATTACATAACCACACATAATTTTTGTCCCCAATGTCTTTATCTTAACCTTAAGGGAATCACTTCAGACTAGGGCAGACATCTGAGAAGGTAAATAAAGGAAGACAGTCGTTAGAGTGATACAAGCAGGAAGAACAGCACTGCACAAGCCATCAGGAGTAAAATATAGCTAAGTACTGGTAGGCAGCTGGAATTTTTAGCTCTATGGTGATATATAACATTAGATCATAGTTATTTGTAATGTGATAGTGCTATGTAAAGCTGCAGTAAAAACCACCTCTGCTCTACTCTTTGCATGTGATGTGAGAAGATGACCCCGGTCCAAAAAGTCTGTAGTCTCAGCAGTTGTCAAAACAAACCCGAGGGACAGGGTGGAGTAGAACCACGATAACGCTGAGATAATGTGAACTAGTGCTAAAAAGCTATGGTTAAAACATGCTAGCTGCTCCCTGGTTCCCAAGACACTGGATCTGAGCTTAGCGATGCTACTGCTCCTTCAGTTCAGGCCAAATATTCGGATGATTCAACAGGAAGGCCAGAAACTGTCAGCATCCCAAACGTCTTCAGCCAGCCCACCCCTAAAGCAGGAATAATGAAGTCAGTTTTACAAACAAAAGTTGTGCATCTGCCAGTTCTGATTGCAGATTGCACATTCCAGCACCATAACCAGACAACAGAGGAAAAAAAAGAGCATCGCGTTGTCCCAAGTCAAGAAATTGTTTCTTTCTTTCCCTTGTGTGCTGTAGACAGAGTGAAATTATGTTTCCCTTCTGGAAAATATTTATTTGTTTGAATAAAAAAAAAATCCCAGACCCTTCACATTTAAATAAAAAAAATGCTTAGAATTAAGATAGAAAAAAAGAAGAGCCCCTGAAGAATTTTTTGTTTTTTTTTTTAACTATGAAGATCCATGTTTTTCTAGTGTGCAGAAATGCTGAGTTGACAGTGTGAACTGACCATGAAACTCCCTGTGAACTTCTTCCCACCACCCCCAATAAAAAAGTACATTTTAAAGAGTATGAGCTTTCCCACAAAGCAGAAGGATGTCTTCAGAATGGAGAGGTTAGGCACTTAAAACACAGGCTGAATAACAATCCTATTCTAATTTCACACACACATACACACAACAGGGTGTCCTTGCACAGACATTTAAAAACCAGAGGATAAGCCAGTAAAGTATCTCACATCACACAAGGGCCAGTCTGGCTTCCACCTACCTTTACTAGTTTTGTTGGTTTTTTTTTTTTTCATCTGCAATTACTATTTGCAGCCAAAAGGAGTATCAATCAGTAAATGTCCCCTGAACTGTGCCTTAAGGAACTACTGACTACCTGTGGGTGAGCAGCTGAAGATGAATTCCTAACCTCAGAGCCTAGGACCAGCACCTGCCTCCCCAAATGCAGGGGACAAACAAAGGTGTAACGACAAAAGCAGGGGCATAGGGAAGTTGGTGTCCAGGACTCAAAACATGAGGGCAGTATATGTAACTGGCAATTCCTATTAAAATTCAATTACATGCACTCTTATGTATATAAAAATATACATTTTTTCTGAAATAAGTTATTAGTGTCCACAGTGCTGCAAAATCACTGCAGCTAAGGAGAGCTTATGTTTCGGGCTCTCTGCGCTGTAAGGAAATGTCACACAGGGATGAAAATAGGAACATGAAGGGTGGGGGGTTCTGAAGTACTCAGTGCTAATTTAACTTGCTCTTTGCATCTTTCCTCCCCACCCCTTGATGTTCTTCAAGACTTGCTGTCATTCTTTTCAAACAGCAGAAAAGTTGAACTGCTGCCACCTGCTTTAAGGAAATCCCAGCCCTAATGACACGTTCAAAACTACTGGAGTAGTTTGTGACAGAATGTAACTCTTGAGGCCTAGTCCAGTGTTCTAATAAATAATAGAAAAATAAATACATAAATCACTGCTCTCTAAGCCTGAGCAGTCCGCACCGTTCCTGCAGCTGACTGGGGCAGTAAGGGAAGCCCAGGCTGCTGTGAGCACAGGAATGCAGGCAGGGCTGCCCTACCACTGCTGCAGCATGATGGCCATTCCCAGGACCTGCACTGCATCCTGCACGTACTTACTGGAATAGTTCATTACTTTTGCCTTGACAATTACAAATGATGGTAACATACCAAAGAAGTGCCAAAATTTACATGATGGTTTGGAAGGCACAGGAACAAGATTTCAGCACACACAGCAGCAGTCCTGCAGGGTGGGAGAGATGTGCAGTGGAGAAAGGAAAAGCATGTCCATGGTCAGCTAGTATTTTTGAGGCAATTTACACCCCACATCAAATCCTACACTGGTAACACAAGAAGGAGGGAAAAGAAAGGAAAGAAGAAAACTAGGTGCATTTTGTACGCAGCATTCCTGTGTTTCAGCGTCTTGGACTCACTTATTTTACGAAATCAAGTTATCTGAATCTTAATGTGTAGTACGGCAGGAATTCAAAGCCTCTTCTTTACCCACTAAACTTGATCTGAGGCTCAACTTGACAATGTCGATAAATATGTTGCACTGCATTATTCATGCCCCTTCCCTTGCCTTCCCCCTGCCTCTGCCTGGCAAGCAGCAGCCACCACTGGTGCAAAGTTGTGAGCTGGGAGCAGAGAGACCTGCCCTGTATAAATACCTGCAATAAATAAAAGATAAACAAGATATGTTGCTTGGCGACATCTGCCTCTTTGCCTCTCTGTGCTGGGCTCCCAGCACAGCAGCCGCTCAGGGGGGCCTGGGAAGGGGGCTCACAGGCTCTGCAGCTGGAAGTCACCATGCTGGAGGTTTGGCTGCAGCTGTATTAAATAAACCACTTGGATAAGGATAGAAAACACCCCAGCACTAAAATATCTGAGAGCTAAAATTCTGCTGATGAGCGTCAGGAGATCAGTGGTTTACAATGCAAGCAACATTCCTTCAGCTACTCATCATCATCGTAATCATCATTATAAATCTTGGCAACCAGCAAAAAACATCCATTGTTTCTATCCCTCACTTCTTTCCCCTCCAGATCTGCAGACTTAGTGATGAGGATATTTTGCTGTGGTTTAACCCTCAGTGGTTTATCCAGGCAATGCAGGGGACTGCCTCAGATGAAGACACTGCTGCAGCAGTACATGAGCAGCTGTACATAGTGGCCAAATCAAGAGAAACAGTAACTTTGGTTTCTTCTCTTACATGCTGTCAAATGGGCTGAAACTCGGAGTTTTCATGCTCTTCCTCTGAAGCCATGATCTTAACCTTTCCAGACTTAAGTTTGCTCATTTGTACACCACCACCAGCATGCCCCAAATAGATTTTATGTGGTTTCAGGAAAGCTTCCCTATTCAGCTTCACAGAAATAGTATCTCATCCAAGGCCTTTCTTCTACAACATACATCTTGGTCCAACAAGGAAAGCCCAAGTCCCAAAGAAAATTAGAACTGTGTCACATTTACATTTTCACTGCACCTAGTCTGGAATCCACATAGATTTCAGGCTGCTTAAAGAAGAATAAACCATGAAAATCTATGTATAAACAGAGACATTCAGAGTTTCTGCAGGAACAAACTTCCATGATGGTGAACATACATCTCTGTCCCTGCAGAAACTGAGTCATCCCAACATCTGACACTTGAGGCTGCAAAACTGAGATGATGCCACATTGCTGTTAAATGAGGCAGTATCACGAGTCACACAAAAACCACGCTGTGCAGGAAGGAACACCTAGAACATATTCAGACATAGAAAAGGTCAACAAAAGCAGAGATATCTCTAAAGGCTACAGCAAACCACAGCCCTAAATGCAATCTAGGAAGTGGTGAAAGCCTCCAAGAGCAGCACTGTCCCACTGACAAGGTATTCACATGTTCACCTCCTTGAAATTGCATGCTTCTGCTGCATGACTGGAAGAAGCCAAAGGAAAATGACTCCATGAGTGACAGGATATTCCCTGTAGTCACTTTTAGTGGCTTAAAGATTCCCTCTACTGCGTCTATTATGTTCTTGTAACTAATACTCCATGCAGCTGCCAATTCAATCCTTATTAAAATGAACTCTGTGTTCATTTCTTGTAGGAACACTGGTGTCTGAATTCTGGGAACCAACTGAGATTTGGGAGGCTCTGTGGCTTGGGGCAAAGAGCTCTTTTTTAAAGAGCTTTGCCAAGTCAGGACTGAATGGTTTTCCCCACTTATAGCCTCCAGACCTTTATTATGCTTGGGCTGCAACATATACCCAGCTCCATCTCTGCCAGACCAAAGCTGTTACTTTGCTTCTGAGTCATAGCAGGCTGAAATACGTATCCTTCACTCCATACCTAGTCTGGGATACACTCTCCTTCAGCTGAGACTGGTTATAGGAAAAGAAAGGGGTACAAGTCACGTAGAGGAGCTGGTTTTGCTCTGTACACTCTCTGGTCTGCACTGTGACCTGGAGCACTGCAAGCCATGAAACTCGGGATGTTCAGGGCCAACAGCTCTTTACACCAGCGACTTATGTTTGCTCTCCAGCCCCTTGGTACAAATGCATGGCTTTCATCCTTTAGTAGGGGATGCTGCTCATCTATACCAAGCTAAAGTGTGGGAGCTTGGCCTCAGGACAGGATAGTTCTGCACAGGGGTGGTGTGGATTTTGCAGTCTGGGCTACTAAAGTTCAGCTGCTGCTGCTATCTGAACAACAGGTTTACCTGCTAAACTCAGGGATCCACTGAACCTAGTGGTTGTTTAGTCATCAGATTTTTCCATTCAGCTCATGCTCTTCAGGCCTAGTTTTTGCCTGAAGCCCTGGTTTCTCTGGAGAGAAACTCTAGCTGTGAGTGCCAGAGCCCTTGCCAGGATGGACTACAGGGAAAGGAAGTGTCTGCACTAGAGAGCTTTGACTGAGCCCTGCTTCATTCCCAAACCCAGCAGTAGTGGGATCTCTGGGTGCTTGGCTCCCGGCCATTTCCTTATTAAATACAATTACAAAGTGGTGCTCTTATCACCAGTTGAAGTTTGTACTTGTTAGATCAGGAAGAAAAATATACATATTGAAATAAGTTTCTCCTGATCTGACATGCACAAACATTATCCATGCACCCAAACACAAGCACTGATAAATACACTGGCCTACAACAGATACTGCCTCCCCCAAGAGTCAGACCCTGAAACCTGAGGACTTCCCCCTCAAGTAATTTTTTATGTGATCTAACAAACCATGGGAGATAATTGTTGCAATAAATGCATCCTGCAGGAGCAGGTAAAATGGCATATAAGTATCAGATATTTGTCAATATCATCCTCAGAGCTGGCTGGGTAACCAGGAGCATGTGTCAACCCAAGGCACTTCTAGCCAGACATGGATGCTCTCCTCCCTACAAAACATTATCCCATCCTGGGGACACTCCTCCTATAAATCAATACAGGTATTCAGAGAGTAATTAGTCAGAGTAACAGAATCTGAGTGTCCTCCTTTATAAACACTAGCTAATTAATTTTCACAGTGTCTCTAAGGAGTCAAGAAAATACAATGACCATTATCTAAAATATATGACAAGAACACTACTATTATTAAACCCAGACCTTGAAAAAGAATGGGAAGAGCCCCTCCAAGGAGATATACATCAACAGTTGACTGCCTCTACACTTTAAGTATTTTTTAACAAAACCCAGAGATGACCATTTATTTTACCAGTGCCAAAACTAACCTTAACCTCTCTAAAAATTTTTGCATTCTGTTAAAGTACATGAATTTTCTTTGCAGTCCTGAGCAAACTCCTGTTTTCACTATTCTGCCTGAGTACTTCTTCTGGAAGGGGACTCGTAGGATACTGGAACAGTCCTTGGAAGATTTCAGAAGCCTGTTGTGGTGTTCATGAGGCTTCCTCTATACCATGTACAAGCCACATAAAACAGCATCAGTACCTCTGCGGCAAGGCTTGGCATATCTCTGTATACTGAATCAACATAATTATTTAGAATCCATCTCTCTGCGTGTAATTTCTTTTTCCTGCTATTGTGCTGCAAAGAATGAAAACCATGAAGACCTGATCATCCATGCACCCTTCCTCCTGAGGTTTTTTGGTTTTTTTTGGTTTTTTTTTTTTTTTAAGTTAAAAAATTCCTGGTTGTGACAGAGGCAGTCTCAAAACTGGAAGCTGTCAGGCTCAGAAAAAACACAGTAAGAAGCAAAGGTGGCTGTTCAAATGCAACCCTGAAGTCTCCACTCGAGACAGTCAGCTGTAACACACCACTCACCACAGCCTGCAAACGTAAGAGATTTTAGCACGTGGCTTCCCAGGGGTACCTTTCACCATAAGAAATTAGTGTGGACAAAACTTCAGGAAAAGTCTTAAAATACCTGAGCACATCTGTATGGACAACACCATTGACTGTAAATAATCAAGTTAAAGGATGCATTTGGAAAAGGGAGAAATTTAAATACTCTACTGCTTCTGAGGCAAGGTCTTGTGCATCTGTTTTTTTAAGGAGGTAGCTCAATATAGAAGGTTGAACTGCTGAACCATACTTTCCTAAGCCTCAGAAGAACCAGGAAAAGGAGGAAATTACATCCTCTGAAAAGTGAGTTTTATCATGGGGAGAAGTCTAAGAGGAAATGATTGTTCAAAACATACAAATAAATAAAATAAAATAATAGAAACAGAGCTCTCAGGCAACTGCAAAAGCTCCTTCACAGCCAATCTTCTCCAACCATTCGCTCATAATTATTGAACAGAGGACTAACTCTTTATCAAAACAAATTTGTTCTTCATTAAGAAATGTACCTGAATAGAATAACTGGCAAGATGTATGTTTGGAATTACAATTAAAATCTCATGAGGCAACTCCACTGGGGCAAACAAACTGGATTTTTCATTGTAAAAAATATTAACTGTAAGTGTGTAAATGTCAACCATCTCGGTACATTCTGCCTTATCAAGAGCCATGTACATAAACAGCAGACTCTTTGCAAGACAAGTTTCTGTGCAGCCATGAAACACAAACGGTTACTATGCAATCTCCCAGGGAAATCAAATTAATATAATAAAAATAGTTTCACATGTGCATGATATAGCATACAGATGCTGCTTATACAACACTAAGAGCCGTTACAGTATAACTCATCCATGATCATAATCACTTCTTTCTTAAGTCCTGGAATCCCAAACAGAAGTGCACATGTAACTGCACGCCTGCTTTTGCATATACAACTGCTGTCGCTGCAAGCATAAATTAAGTATGTATATTGCTACATAAAAACCGACTCAGTTACAGATGTGAATTTTTCTCAAACTCCTTCCAGCTTCTCCTAGGCTGGACTTCTGGCTTGGTGCTAACAGAGCTCCCTTTTACACTCTCTAGTTTTTTACTGCATTCCCAGCATGTAAGAAGAAGGAAACACCTATTCTTAACTGCAAGCAACTGTACAGAATTGCAAAGGTGAAGGGCAAAACCAGGCAGAACCTTATGGTGTTTTCTACACTGGCATCCCCATTCAGTCCAACTTTTGTGCTCAAAACTTCAACTTCGATATCTTTAAACTCAGCAGGGACCACAGCAAAGTGCACTGGAAGCAGAGCACTGACACTCATGGGGTAGGGATTGCTATTTGGTGAAGAAGTGGCTTGGAACCCTGCAAGGAGAATCGGGACCACATGCAGGTAGCAGAGCACAGCTCAACCTCCACCCTCAAACAGATTAGTGGGAGGCTTTACCCTGCTCACCCCTGCTGGACACTGGGACTGGGGTGGCAGATGAGTCTTCAAGCTATCCTGCAAACCCTGCAGTTTCAGCTCAAATGTGTGGTGTCTGGGCAGCCTCCAAGGGACAAAATGGAGCAATCTTTGGAGAAAAAGGGGCTGGTAAAGAGGAAAACAAACCTGACCTTGAGAACCCCACTAATGGGAGAAACATTCCCCCCCCCCCCCCCATGGTAAACTGACAAAACTTTCTGCCCCAATTTTAAGGCTGAAAGGGACTAGCAGAGAAGTGGTGCTTACCCCATCTCTTCAAGTGTTCAAGGCCAGGCTGGATGGGGCTTTGAGCAACCTGGTCTAGTGGAAATTATGTCTGTTCATGGCAGGGGTTTGTAAGGTCCCTTCGAAACCAAACCATTCTATGAAACTTCTGGTTTCTTGGCTCCTCCTGGTCCTAGCAAGAGATAAGAACTGTGCCTACAGCATGGAGCTGGACTGGTGGCCAGCACATGCACATACACACACACACAGAGCTTTAGCAAAATACCTTCAGTATAAAAAGAAAAAGAAGAGCAGAATCAATCCCTTTATCCTTGACATGGTGTAAAAGAGATGCATAATACTGCCCATTTAATTGCACTTTTAAAAATCACCTACTGGATGGGCTGTCTAAAAAGGGAGAACAAAGCAATCCATGCCTTTTAAGTAATGGAATGCTGAGGAATGGTGTTAAACAAAATTTGCTGATACATTCTTGCCAAGACTGCAATAATGATAAATCCACTATAAAGAACAAAACGTCTATTCGCAGGGGAGAAACGGAGGGATTTGTGCTCCAAATTCCATTGGAAGCTTTTGAAATCCCACCCTTAAATAGCATAGTCTGGTGCCAACTTCACAAATATGCTAGTAACTACTTGCAAAATTACTCGAGAATCAAACCAGCAACAAGTTGTGCTACCCATGGGTGTTGATTGTAACCACATCCAATAAATATAGGAAAAATAAGAATAACAAAGATTACATTAATGTTTGGTTACTGTTTTCTTAACACCCTTCCCTTAATCAGTGTTGCAGGAACATAAATACCTCCAAACTTTCTAAGGTTCGTTTTCAGGAGGCTTCTGCAAGGCCAGGATGTTCTTCCAGCATTCACTATGTCTGAAATTTTATAAAAGCAGGTTCTCTGGAGGACATTTTCTTAACAATTGTGTCAGTAAATGGACTTGTGAGTCCCTGGTTTTCTTCATGGATTTGCCCAAATAAGCTTTAACAAAGAACAGCTTTTCTCCTTCCCACTTCTATTTGCGTGCAGAATATGAATACTTTTCTACCTCAAAGGACTTGATTTTCTAAATCACTTTGAAATCCTCAAAAGCTGCTATAAAACCAGTTATCTTGACTGAGATCGGGACAGGAAAAAGGGCATAGAAGGAACCCCACTGGGTGAGTTTGATAGGTCCATGTGTGTGACCTCTGCAATGCTGCACAGGATTTAGTGTATCAGGACAACACTCTCACGGAAGTCAGAGTGGCTGCCTGTCAGTGCATTAAATTGTTTGCATTTGATTTTGTTAAAGTAACAATAGAAAGTGGAAAATAATTAATTGCAGCAAATCAATCAGATTAAAAATAATTTTCAACAACAAAAGTAATATTTAAACAACTGGGGAATAACGGAAACCCACTTTGTAGCTTAACCATATCAGTTCCATCTGTTATTTTAAGGGGCGAAGACTGAACTGAGAAATCTGTGTCACACAGAGGCCGGCAGGTTTGTGAACTCTATCGGGAGCTGCTTAACAGTTGGTCTTAATCGTTTTCCAAGGCACAAAGCCGAGATCAAGATGAATCTGTTTCCCACATTGTTTCCTCCCAACAGGGTTGGATTTCAGATTTGCCTGGATTAGAGTAAAGCCACCGGAATTCCCCACCTGGACATTAAGGTTGGAGGCCTTGATTTCAAAGACAAGTGGTATGCAGTAATTCCAACCTGGCCCCATGGGACAACAACTTTTCATTTCTAATCAGTGAATTGTCTTTGTGCAAAACATTTTTTTAAGAGGAGAAAGGGGGGAGATTTTATTACATCTTCCCCTTTACTTTATAATTTTCTTTCAGAGCCAACATATTTTTAGCCTAAATACTAATGAATTAAAAGTAGTATCATTAGTTCACCTTTTCCAGAGAAATTAATAAAACAGCTGAGATTTTTAAATCCCATACAGTTCTTCTGCCTCACCCTGAATTTGCTCATGTGTTACTTTTTCACATAATCGGCTTGAGCTCAGTGGCTGTGCCAAGCTGTGCTTTAGTCTCACAGCATGTTGTAACAGCAGTGACCAGGACCTGAACCATCTGCACTTTATCCTACAAGTACATTTACCCAAAGGAACAGCCCTACTTCAGCTCAAGAGCTGGAGAGGAAGAAGGTCGAAGCTTCTCAAAAGCCTTCTAGGCTAATGGGAAGAATGGGACTCCTTTTCTTGCAAAGCCAAAAATATTGTGTTTAAATCTCTGCACAGTGCCTCTTTGTGCTCTTCCCCTGGATACAATGGGCCCAGCCTGGACCAGCCACCCCATATCCAATTTGCAAAGCACTGTGGAGGTCTTCAGCTCCCTTGCAGTGGGATGGGTCTTGGTACCTTTCCTGCATACCCTGCTCCACCCTCCTGAAGTCCTGAGCATAGACAGATGCTTTGGCAAAAAAAAACAACCAAACACAACACCAGAAGGCTGCTTCTCCCACCATACACACAGGGACCAATCAAGACACCTTGATATGAGTAGATGAGTATGTCCCACTGGTCTGAAAAGTCCACGTGTTTGTCTTGGCAAACTCCAGCTCATCTCAATGCTTTAACCACTGAGCTCCAGATTCCATTAGCTCTTCAAGAAGGTTTACCCTGACAAATATTTCCCTGTTTCAGGCAATGAGTAAAATTCATTTTAACAGACTTTAGAGGAAGAGCTTTGATTTTTACCCCTACAAAGACCTTACTTCTGCAAGAGAACCAGAAACAAAGGAAACAACAGCATCTGCATCACCCATGTGGATGGGTGGAGTTTTCAAACATTATTGACTTGAATCTGGAGGATGGAGATGGTTAGACCAATCATCTCAGATGAGCCAGGATAAAATCTTTTTCATTTTCTTCTGCTGAAGGCCAGGTGTCTCTGGCTGTCTGACAGGCAGAGGCAGCAGGGCTTGGGATGGTTGATGGACTTACCACTTCCACAGCTGCCTCTCCTTTACTTTGAATCAAGTTATCTGTTATCAATCCACTCCTGAGACTCGACAATTTACAACAGGCATTTAAGCCATCACCCAGTTCCATTTGCCTTAACCATCACTCAAGTGCAGCACTTGAGCATGCTGATGACAGACAAGCCATGGTCCACTCATCAGCTGCCCCAAGCTACCCTAACCACAGTTTTCATTTTTCCTTAGCCATTGTGAAGTACAGAGAGAGCAAAAGTGTAAAAATGCGGACAATTCCCCCACATCTTCTATTTGCGATGTTTCAATGCAAGGTTGTGCTTTTGCAGGTCAAGAAACAATTCCTGAAGTTATCATGAGAAAGCATCCATTTCCCTCCTTTGGCTGTAATATAGCAGTCCTGTTTCATTTCCATGGAGGCAACAAGACTTTAAACAACATGCGGGACTCGACATTGTTTCATACCAGTGGAATACCAAAATTTGGACGGAATCTCACATTCACATGGAAAAGAAGAACCACATCTCTAGACTTAGAACAATAACTGGAAACAAAAGCCACCAACCACTCGTTCAAACAAGTCTGGTGTTTGCCTCATTAGACTCAATCCTCTGTGCCACACAACAAAATAGTAAACCAAAGTGCTAAATATATGATTAATTTTTTTTTTAAAATCTTTACAGCCTCTGCATCATGATGTTGGAAGGTTTTGTCGGAACACATTTCTATCTCATAGCATGTGTTTTCAATACAGACATATTTGGGCCTGCATATCGCTATTTTAGTGCTAACATTTACAAGCTTATTTGCTGAAGGCAATTTTTGAAGACATTTTGTCAGTGGCCAAGTCCAACTTCCATTGAAGTTAAGTGGAAGACTCCCACTGACCTCAATAGGAAACAGCTCAGACAGTCAGGGCAGGATTCAGAGCTGTTATAACTCACTGAAATGCCACAAGTAGAGAACAAATCTCTGAGAGCAAAATGGGTAAGCCCAGGAGGAAAACACCTCCAAGAGAAGTAACAGAAGAATGTCCATTAATAAATACATTAGGACATGGTACCATGGAATTTCTTCCCTGGCTGTGCCAGTGTAACAGATTTGCAGTCCATGTCACAGCTCACCACCAGCTGCTGGCAATGGGATCCTCTGTGGGGCTGTGCACTACTGCTTGGGCTCACTGAACCTGACTGGGTAACGGCAACTAAAGCAAAAAATCTGCACAAGGTAGGATGTTTTCAGCAGTCCAGAGTGATCTTGCTGAAGTAACAAAATCAATTCAGACTCCTGAAGTCAGGCATAGACAAAAGCACTGAAAGAATCCCACATTTACTATCTTATTTCAGATAATTATTTTCCTGTAGTTCATCACAACTAGGAAAACTTTGTTTAATAGCTTATAATATTGCTATCATGACTGTAACTGTACTTTCTTCATTTGAATGGAGAAAGAGCTTGAAAAAATTCCTTGCAGACAGCTTTTTTTTCCCCCCTCTTTTTCTTGTTATAAAGTCTACACTTGCTGCAAGGGCACAAGGGATGGAAAAAGTATTTAATTAGTATTTCCAGAAATATCCTCGCCTAACCCATAATGAGGTCATGCCAGATCATAATCCTCCTCAAATACAAGAGACAAAGTGATTTCCTTTTCATACAACATCCTTTTTTTGGGTGCAGCATCGACAGCTTTTCTGTGGTTTCAAAGGAAAAATAAAATTGAGTCGGTCTAAGTGGGGGAAGTCCAGAAACATCTAATACATCTTCCTGTGAGATAAATTCAGCAGGCCATACCTCAGTGAAGACACGGGTGGGATCTAATACAACCAGGATGCTTTCTTTTAAAGAAAACAGAAGGAAAAAAAACCCAGACCAAAACCACAGCTCCAAACGCCATGTGCCCAACTGAACTCCTTTGAACTGTCTGCTCAAATAATATTTCTCTTAAATCAGGGAGGGGTGCGTTTGGGCTACCTGTGTCTATTTGCCATTCCTCTCACACGCCAGAACCAAACCTGAGCCTTGGGTGGACCCTTGAAAACATGGAGCACTGTGGACACCACAGGGCCGGCGGCCCAGGGAGGGGCTACATCAGCACTGCTGCTGCCAGGCTTGGCTTGCACCAAAGAGGTGCTGGCAGCTGGTGCAAGGACCAGCTGAGACCAACCTTCTCACTGGAAGCCATCCCTCCTCCCTCAGTGTTTCCAGTGACCAGAGCACTACTGTTGTTTTGAACACTCCAAAAAAACCCCATCCCTCAAGTGGCCCTTCCTGGACAGGGAAGCTCACGATACACCGATGTTGCACAGCCCACTCTCCTTATGAGAGATGAGTCAATGAGCCAAATAGAATTGTACATAGCAAAAATATTGACTTGGAGAAAAGCTTCCAATCTCATCTTGATGAAGACATCAAGAGCTTGAAACCCCACCAGCTCCCTTAGTGGCTCATCCCAATAATTACTCAATTCCACTGTCACATTCAGGCAGGGAGCAAAGCTCAGGTAGATGCCCAGGTTTAGCTTGCAGCTGGTGATGGCTCATCAGCTTTTCCCCGCTGGAATAAGGGGCCAGAGAGCACAAAGCATTTTCTCTCCTTCAATATTCCATAATTAAATAAATCAGAAAAAGGACATTATCTACTTTATTTGCCCTCTTCTGCACACACACCACGTGTTATTTCACTATAGAAATCACTGGACAAAGCTGATTTACTGGTCAGCCTCAGGAAGCCAGTGATTCTTCAACTCTCTCCCATCCCCCAAAGTTTATTGTTGAGTTCTTGGAACATCAAGTACTGAGTGTAAAATAATTTAATGGTGAGGGGATTTTCATCCTCCTTCTCTATCCCAATATGACTAAATTTATTGATTTTGGATTGCTGTAAATTATAATGTAATTATCCTGCTGCACAAGCAGCTTCCCATTCCAGAAATTAAAAAGCAATTCAGGTAAATGATCTTTAGTTATCATGGTGCATCCCTGCAAAACTCATTAGGCTGGGGGATTAGATGGCACACCAAAACTCTTACAGGGTGGGTGACATTGAAAACTATCAAGCCTGACAATACAGAACTTCCTTGGGATGATAATGGGCAAAACTGCTGGTGTGGCACTTTTTTTCCACCCTTTCCTGACAAATTTGAGATGCTATCAACTTGTACATCTCCCAGGATCTCTAACACTCACTTACGGACCCTTCTAAAAAATAAACACCCTTCCTTTGAGATGAGAATGCCAGTAAGTGGAATTTAAGAAATGGACAACATCACAAGGCCATCTGTAGAACACTGTCATCTGATCCCACTGGATCTCAGGTGGAAAAGCAGCTCATGTGAGTCAGAGTCAGCAACTACTTTTTGAGGTGGGAGACTGCCAACTGGCACAAAAGAGAGCTCACACCAGATTTCCAGACAGCTAAGGTGAATTTTCCAGCTTTCCCGAAAGAAAGCTCTATCTGATGGAATTGCTAAAAGATCTGATTGACTGTAGTCACACAAGATATGTGCACTTTGCCAGCACAAGTGTTCTCAATCCCTTTTGTCTTGCCCAAAGGTTATGTTTTGCCTCCCTAAATCTGCCTGCACTTCAGGCATTTTCCACTTGCTGTTCTACACCGTTGTGATGGCTAAGCAGCCATCATCAGGCTTCACACTGAAGGCGGCTACAGTCGTTGGCAGATGAAAGGATACGTGCGCACATAGTTTGCACATCATTAAGTTCGCAAAACGCTTTGAGGATGAAATGTGCTACATAAATATAACAGGTTATTAAATTTCTTGGTACCTGCAGTGGTCTTCGATGGATTGTGCCTAAACCTGCTACTACTTTTAGGTTCCTGGCTTTTTTTTTTTTTTTTTTTTTTTCACTCCCTTGCCCCAGAAAATTTTTTCTCCCTCCAGCCAAGGAGTCTTTCACACCTTCTGGTGGCCCCATGGAGCTGCTGTGCAGACATGGGGGGTCACACCGGCTTTCAGCTGCGTGTGTGCAGTCTCTGCTCATTTCCTCTGAAAGCAGTGGCTGCCAGACTTGAAAGACCCCTCTTGCTCCCCGTGCTCTTCCCTAATACAGCCCTTAATTAATACTGACGGCCGCTACCACTTTTGAGTAGGATGGTGTAGATCTCGGGATAGTAGTCAAACACCACAGAGATTTATGAATTCATCAGCATGACCAAGATACTCAGAAAAGAAGCAAAACCCTTCAATTTGAAATTCTCCTACACCATCAGAAAGTTCAACTTCATCTACAAGTTCTTCATACTGTGAAAGTTCACTAGTTCTGTTATTTCACTTCTAGTAAGGAACATATCCTAATATGGACATTTTTGCAGCATTCAGCTAAATTCTGAAGATATACTATGCACCCTGGTAGTCCTTTCTCCTGTTAAAAACAACGTATTAACTCAGTCTCATGAAAGCCAAAGTCATACCTGGTCTCTGTTTCTAGCAGAGACAGCTCAGCAACCTCCCTCCCCCCACCTCAACAGCACACAGTGCCACAATTACACAAAGCGTTGTGACTCGAGCATGGGACATCAGTGAAAATCTCTGTTCTTTTTTGGGATGCATGCATACTTTTCAAATTTCCTAAAAGGAGAGATTATTTGGTTTTGGCCCGGCATCTGAAACCACTCACAGGCCACACACAAGTTACCGAGTAAGCAGACAACATCCTTTTCTTAAACCCTTATGGACACAAACAGATTTTGAAAACATGTAGTTCAACCACCTCAGCAAATTGTTTCCCCGGTGTGTTGGTGTTGGGAGCCCAGTGCCTGCCCTTCCTCCTTCTCTTCATGCCCCATTCACTGTTTACAGCAAGAAAGACATTAGTTCTGGACTGAACCTGCTCCAGTTCTTTTATATAGATTTCGACCAGATAATTTGATCATGACCACCGGCAGTTTTATTGCCCTGATTTATATGTAGCCTTGCAGGGGTTTGGTGGTTTTTTTCCCTTTATTTGGTAAGAAAGTGAAACTCATACCAGTTCCTTCCCTGCTGCAGCCTGAGGACAAGCTGTGGGATCTCCACAGCACTGCCACCCTCCCTCTGCCCATACTGTGGTCTCAGAGGGGAATACACACACTGCAGGAGCTGGCTGAAGCTTCTCCTCGAGCACAAATCCTCCCTGTGGCCCTCACTGCCTCACAGCACTTGGCTTGTCCTGCCCAAGAGAACGGTCCAAGTGACATCCAGGGGAATCAATGCTGCCACTCCCCCTGTCCATGAGTGTGACACCCCAACAGAAGCTCCAGTGTCATTCCCTCTCTGGCCTGCTAGCCCTCCTCCAGGAAAGTCAGTAAAAGGCTTCTTTGGCCAAGTCAATCCAAATAGCAGGGGATAAAAATCCAGGCAGCTCTGCCATGGAGCTAAGCGAGATGTGGCTGTTGGGCCAGGCACGCTGCTACCAGCCATCTGCATTCCCAGGACACACTAAATCTGGGATCTGTATTAGTATTCTCCAGCAGGCATCTGGCAGATATTAAATACCAGCCTCCCCAGAGAACTTGTTACCTCCTCATGCTTGACTGGGTGAATATAAGTGAGCACCGTGCTTGTATCTGCTACCTGAAGAGGCTAGATGAAGCCTATCTGAAACATGCCAAGACTCCGTATCTGTCATTACCATACCAATTTCCTGAATGAAAATCCTGCCTGTCTTTCATTTAATCTGTCTTCTCTCTCATTACGTGACCAGAACACGCTGTACTAATTACAAAGACAGGTCAGTATGTGACTCAAAACCTAATTTCTGTTACTTACCTAAAATGATTACTGCCTGGATGAGCATGATGTTTTGGAATAAGAATAACAAAGCCCACCAATCATTCTCCCCTGTTATGGCATGTGAAGAACTAATTTTGCACTAGGCCTAGGCTTAGAGAAAAGGTTCATGAGAAATCCAGTCATCTCACCTTGGTAACCTCATCTTCACAACAATGTGTACTTTTTTCCAGCTTATCTACCTTTTGTCTTTTTCTGCACCCAGTCAGCTTCTTCTTACACTTCTGAGTGTGTAATATTTCATAACTTTTCCCTTTGCTACCAAGCTCTCCTCTTGAGGCTCCCACAAAGTGGTGTCTTTTGGCTCAAACCCTGCTGTTACATTCTTGTTTCTCACATCTCTGTATAGCAGCTGGTCAAAGCCTTCAGATCCCTCTGCACAACTCAGCCCTCCTCCCGCACAACTTGTCCAGGCTACTTCTGCTGCTCTGTATATCATTTTATCTGAGTAAAGCCTTTTGACTTTAGTCCACCATGATTCCATAAAGGACTCTCAACTTCTCTCTACTATGAGGTCACTGGCATCTTGTGTCCTACCCCATCAAGTAATAATTTTGCAAAACTTTGAAGCAGAAATCACACCCTCCCTAGTTATGGGGTTCACACTGATCAAATAATTCTGGCATTTTCTTTTGCCTCACTCAACATCATAACCACCTGGAAAAAGAATTTCAAAACTACCTGCAGAACTGTTACCAGAAAACTCACAGGTGACATGAGCCACCATCCACTTCATGTGCACTCAGAGGCAGACTGGGAATGCAGGACACAGTTGCACCCTTTTTAAGTGTCTAGAGAGCCATCAACCCTTCTTCGTGGTATCCATAACCATGGCTTTCAAGGGTCAATTCCTTCTTCTCTTGTCGTGCCTTATTCAGCTGACACTGCCTACAAATCCCCACTGGTTTGGGCCATCAGCCCTGTATCTCACAAAACACAAGGTTAAGTGAAGCAAATTCAGGAGGACATTTCTATTCTGCCCTCAGGACTTAACTATGGGAAGGTTTTGAGGCTGGAAAAGAATAGTTTTTCATTATGGTCACAGAAAGGAAGAATAAACTAAAACCATTGCAGATACAGGCACTGAGGAAAGGCCCTTTGGGCTGATACTTAGAGAAGCTCATTTCTATCCTCACTCGAGTGCTACAGAGGTTAAAGACCTGCTACAACCTGCCATAAAAGGCAAACCCCACATTAATAGGAAATGTGTTTCCCCTCCCCCATTCCAAATGTATTTTTTATGAGTAAACATTTCTGTATTAAGACTTACTGTCTTCAAAGATCCCTTTTATGTCCCAAAGGTAACCATTTAAGTGTTCTTATAACAGCCGTTACTTATCTTTACAATGGGCAATGCATGTGAACTCAGTGTCTGAAACTTTAATTTTGCTATATATTTTTTAGTAACTACATATAAATCCAGCCTGTTTCAAGTGTCAGTGACTCTATGTGACCAAAAGATAGCCTTGGATCTTATTTCACCTGCAAAGACATTGTTCTGAGAGGAATTAAAAGCAGCAAAAAATTTGCAAAACTCTCAACGCTTTTAACTTGCTTGCATAAGTGATGCAGAATGCACAGAGCTCAGAATATGAGATGCAAATGTTTTTCACACATTCAGTCATCTCATATCTATTTTAAGAGTCACTGCTCCAGCAGCTGAAACACAGGACCCTGCAGTAAAGATGTTTTAAGGATGTCTTTCTAACAGCACAGGAAAGTTCCTCTGGAGTTTTCAAAGGGAAAAAAATCGCACCAAACAAGAGTATTGCCAGCTCCTCTGCAGCTGATTACAGTATTAGAGCGTGCGTGTGCACAGCAGACTAATGGGAAGGTAAGCTGAAACTAAGTTTCTCTCCGAAGCTGTTATCCCATGACAATGATTTTATCCTTCCATCACCTGGCATCCAAGAGTCTAATTACAAAGGACTTTGCTAAGACCACTGTCTGTTGCTAGACTGGGTGTATATACATGCCTACATAATATTAGGTGTCTATTGCTTGGTCAGGGTAAACCATGAAGCTCTCCATGGTTTCTGTAAATTCATCCAGGTGTGTCCAAAACCCAACCCAGGTACTTGGAGCTCACCCATACACTATGCATGTAGGAAATTGCTTTGAACTAAGAAAAATAATTTTCTTGTTTTGATACAGAATATTTACATGTTATTAACAACTTGATGTTCTCCAGCTGAGTTCCAGGTAAGATCACCTGAAAAACCTCACTTCAGAGCAAGCATGGCCCTTTGGAATACACTCAATCTCTATATCTCCAAACAGTCTCTCCACTGCAGATACTGAAAACAGCTTCACTGTAAGAACTTAAACTTATCCTCCCCAACCCTGAAAAACTGCTTTATTGTCCCCTTTGGACAACATATGTGATACCTAAGGCAAAGGTGACACCTAAGACATACGAACAAGGTCACCCTTGTAAAGCAGCACTCAGGGGCAGCAGCACCCTCTTGCAGGTGGTGGGGAGTGAAAATGGCAACCTCCCCACAGCCTGACCCATAAAGTGTTTCCTTGTGACTGATGCCATAAACATGCTAACCAGATGCTGATGGATGGGCCTGGAGGCCCAAAGAACAACCCGAGTTCATTATATAAATGAGGGAGTGAAGGGAAGTCAAGCAGCTTTCCCAAAATCATGAAGGAAGTTTGGGACTTCATCAGGAACTGAAACTAATTTTCTCCAGGCTCAGTTCTGTGCCCTCACTGTAGGGAGCCACCAAAAAATTGGGTATCTTCACACAAGCAGCCTGTGGGAGTCGGATCAGCTTCCCACAACACATAATAATTCCTCTCGTTAAAACGGAACGTGCAAACCAATGCCTAAAGTCCTCACCTTTGTGTTTCTCTGGTTTTACTTTATAGTGTGGCTGTAAATGCCTCTGAAAGAACATCATCAGCTGTACCTGCAAACCGACACAAACAGATTTGGCTTAACCTCAAGCCTCACTTGCAAGAAGGCACTTGCATACATTAACACAGGACAGGGATATTCATTCCAGCCAGGATGTAGGAAACTCCCCCCATCACTGCTGGTCCATCCCACAAAGAGTAGCCATAAACCAGGGTGAGCCTCAGGTAGAAGAAATGAATGAGAAAGGTAATTGCATCACCTCACAAACAGAAAAATTTCATTTCAGAAAAATCTAAATACTACCCAACATTCTGGCTGCAGGGTCAGCAGTGCTGACCCCCTATCACTCTTCTTGGCTCAGAGCATTCCCATAGGTGCATAAAATCTCTGCTTTCTTTAAACGATTAAACTATTGTTGAAGGAGCACACACAGGGCCAGGGGCTTAGAAGATGCCTCCTCTATTGGATAGTTTTCAGGAATGTCAGACACTGATCTTTTATATCAATACAACTGAAGCCATCAAAACATCTACTTTTCACTGTTTACTTAAGAATGCATCTGTTGCCAGCTGTGATTTTTTTCTGAAAATCTGTCACTCAGGAGCTGATCACTGTAAGAAAAGAGAACAGAATAGAACAGCTTTCTGGCTAAAATGGCACCATTCAATCCCTGCAAATGTCACTGTATTTTAAAAATCAGATACTGGTGGCAGTAAATATAAATATTTTGCTTATAATCTTCCTGTTCTTATTTATTATTTACTTACAATTGGAAGCATTTTCAATGAGATGGTCTTAAAAAGATCTGGGATTCCAGGAGAAAGAAAGAGGTATAAAAAAAAAGAGGAGAGAAACCCCCAATGAGGTCTCTAACAAAAGTACAGAAAAGGCAGAATTGATTTCAGTCAAGTTTGTGATCATGTGGGATCACATTTAATTTTTTAAATTTTCACTTTGGACTCAGCCTATGTGCCCAAAGGTTTGCTCAGTTTTTTCCAGCAAGTTTTGCCTGATTTCAACCCAACACCACCATGGGAGTCACAGAACACCCAGTGTAGGTCATTTTCCAACACATGTAAAGTCACGAGTTTAACATAATTCTGAAGAAGTCTGCATGAAAATACTATATCCTCTTCATTCCTTCAAGAGCTAAATTTACAATCTTGGCTGAGATTTTATTCTCTGTCGTTACCATTAAGATCAGAGAACTCATCCTGTCAAGCACAGTCCCCACACAGAATTCATGGGATGTCAATTTATTTCACAATTTAAGGTTTCTGCAATTTTTGCCTCACTTTGTTCTGGAAAAAAACTGTAGTCCTTAATTATGAGCCCACCGTGCTAGGTACTGAACAAAGGCACTGCTGAGTTAGTTTAAATTCAGTGATAACCTATTTGTGCTACTGAGCATTTTCATTCCCTTATGCAACCAAGAGGAATGAAGCTGACTGCTGCATCGTGATGTTCTCAGAGGCTCTGGATGATGCACAGACAACTTGTGTTCATCTCTCCTGAAGGGAAAGAAACAACGCCTCCGTTTGGCAGATGGGCATGAGGATTTGAGTCATCTGACCATGATTACATGGCATATCATTGAGAGAGGAAGGGCTTGCTAGTGGATATGGTGAACCAAGGAACCTGGGCTAAGACCTCTGTACTATTATCCATGTCCCATGTACACCACATATGAGCTTCTGCAATCCCAGAGATAATCACTTCTTGACATCCCTCTGAAACAGCTCAACCAATTTCAGCCACTTTGGCCCTGGAAAGAATCCCCTGTGCTCCCTGTCTGCAGAATGGGAGCAGTGACATCTCCCTGTCTTGCCAGGATGTTCATACGCAGACAGATGCTGAAGTGTTGAGGCTGTGTGGGGGCTCCAAAAAGCAAGAAATCCCCCCACAAGCCCAGGGCTTCCCAGAAGCCACCAGACAGCACAATTCATCTTCTCTAATTATAAAAAATAATAAAAATAGCACAGTGGAACTGGCTGTGTCCTCTCAGGCCTCTGCACCTCACTCATCACCACACAAAACCATGCAAACAGACAACTGGATTTCATGGGGAGCAGTTTAACAAGGTGAGGAACAATGCCAAGTTCTCTTTTCATGACGAGGTCTATGGATGCCTTCTCAAGGCCACTTCTTTAGGGGGTGCTGGGAATACAAGCCCTGTTTCTTGGTGCTGGTATTGGATGCATTTCTAGGAACATTTTTCTTTGCCACTCGTTTGACCTCAGGAGCAGTCCCACTGCTCTGTGCAGGCAGCCATGGAATGCTCTGCCAAACTCTATCAATTATTTAGCATCCAAAGGTAGACCTAATCTGTGTGATAAAGGGATGGATTTTATCTAAGGCTTGTTCCCCTTAAAGTGATTTACACAACTGGCCTCTCTAGTTGCATCCCTTAACATAATTATTTACTTTTGCATTAATAGCCTTCCTCCATTTGGGTTATTTTTAGGAGCTTTTTGTAGCCTTGAGAATTTACTATGGTTTTTCCCCTTGTATTTTCAGTGGGGATTTTAAATTTCCCATCTCTCTGAATGGGCTGTTAAAACATCAGTTTTGCCAATGCTGATGTAAAGTGGGAGCAGCTCTGGGAAGCAGCCCCCCGGCTGTGTTGACATCTGGGTGTTGAGTTTGCCTCTAACTTGAGAAGCCATGGGTGAGATTTCAGTTCAGAGCTAGCAGTCAGGGCTCCCAGACTGCTCATCAGGCTATGGACTGATGAAACATGAATGAAAGGCTTTAAAGTATTAATCTAGTCCCACCTTGGTTTCTCACTTTAACCCCACTCTTCAATTTTGGCAAAGCTGGGAAGACTGGGATTTTTCCACCTAACATTAAATCAGGCTTGAAACCCTCAAGGGAATAAAGCAGGCATCTGCACAATGTGATTCAGCCCACCCTAATGCAAAAGCATCCCAAACTAGACACCTAACATTTAGGCAGCCAACTTTAGACAAAATAACTCCCATCTTTTGTCCTCCCATGATTATAGCAGGCTCAAATGCCTTGGTTAATGGATGGTGTTGGGAGAATTGATTTATAAAACCTGCACAAATTCACAGCTATTCAGGCAAAAAGCTGCCAGAGATACTAAAAATTCAAGCTATGGCAATGTGCTGGCAGAAGAGACAATCCAGGAGATAATCCATCATCACCACTGGATTTTCTTACATGACAACAATCGACCAATCCACAATAGGAAAGTTTAGCATCAGTTAAAAACGTTATATTTAAGTACCCTCTGAGGGGTACTTAAATGAAGTCTAAGCTGGTTCCCCAGAAAAGAAGACTTACCAGTATTTGCCAGAATAAACTTACGGAGCTTACAAAGTGATAGAAATGCGGAAGCTATTATTATTACAATTATTATTAATGATAATAAAATACACTCACAAAATACAAGGGTCTTCCAGGTGGTGCTTAATGGTTGGCATCACAAATGCCAGAACCAACCTGTGAAGAGTAACTTTTTCTATTTTAAAGTCATAAAAGCTTTTCAAATTGACATGCAAACCTGCAGTGTGGTTAGGGTTGGAAAAGACCCTTAAGATAATCAAGTCCAACCATAAAGCTGTTGCATCATCTAAGGGCTATACAATTTGAATCAAAAAGTCTGTAAACATTTATGGTTATACACTCTGAGGTCACACCTTTGCCCACAGGGTTGGCTACCACACAAGGTCAGTAGAGAGGCCTGGGCAAGGAGTTTCCCCCATGAGGAAAAAAAGAAAACAAACCAAGAAGTCAAACTCTAATCACTTATTTAAGCAAAGCAAAGGATTACCTGGGCTGACTCTTTTGAAGAAGAAACTAGGGTGACAGCATTGCAAGGCATGGATAGAAGAGAAAGGGCAGGCAGAAGAAAAGATGTGCTTTTGTAGCACAGTTTGTGGCAATCTTAATTATCAAAATTCTGATACTGTAACTGAAGAACTAAACCTGTTCCCAGAGTGCTCTCTGTCAGTCCCACAGAGCAGATACTGCTCATGAAACATGAAAATGGTGCAGCACGGCTTTGGCTTTATCAATCTCTACATGAATCCTTCTAAACTATCCCAAAGAGCAGGTGCCAGGTTACCAGCATGAGACAAAGCTGGCAAACTTGTCACTGTCCTTGAGATCCTGTGACTGAGGAACAGTCTCAGCACTGCACCAGTCTGAGACATTCAGCTGCCCAAAGGGACACGAGTGGCTTCACAAGAGACTGTAGGCAATCTGTCCACTCAGAAGGGCTACAGTAGCAAAGAAACACACTTTAGGACCCAACAGAATTAGTTTCATGAAAGGCTGACAGAAACAGAGAAGAAATACAGTTCTTGACTGCTGTTGCTCTTGTGGCAGCACTGCACTGAAGCCCTACCCAAGGTGGGGGCCACTGAAGCCTATGCAATAGATGCACAAGAATAGACAGTGGCTGTCAGGAGAATTTCTCAGTCTGAATTACAGGACTTTCCCATCATTCAGTTTTAACCACTTGCCCCCTTTCCCCCTGGAGCCAATCCCAGCTTTTCTGTTGAATGCATCTCTCAGCATTTTAAGCTGTACACAGCAAAGCAATGCAGGGCAGGGAAGCTAAGAATGTGCTTGTACTGGTTATGCTCCCTTTCCTGGAAAATGTGAAGTGAATGAAAAACATTCTTTAAGAAGATCCCTGCCCCTCCAGGATGGACATAGGAGATGACTTCAGTGGGGCTGTTTTCATTCTAAGTTGTCTGAGTCTTGGGCCACACAAATGATATATTTTTTCAGTGTGCTGAGGTGTGCTGGGATGCTGGCATTTCCTCCTCCTCATTTACATGGTCTTCCCATAATCTAGCACTAAGACGAGCTGAACTGCATAAGGACTCTCTGCCAATGCCACTTGGGGCTTGCTTACAGAAGACCTCTGGAGAGTGATGGGAGGTGCTCCCTGCCCTTCTCCTCTGCCTGTGAAAGGGCTGAGTGTGCTACTTCTGCAGAACTAAGCATTCCTGCCAGCCCATAAATCAAGTGAGCAAACTCCATCCCAATCTCTGATCCACTGCAGAAAAGCCCCATACTCTGCCTTTACAGCACACACAGGGCAAAGAGCTGTATTTCATCAAGTGAAGCCTTAATATGAGAGGAGAGTCGTTACCTCCTGGAAAAAAAAAAAAAAAAAGCACAGCCAGAGTGTTACTAGTTCTGCAGCTTGGCTTCCCCATGTTTACACCAAATGACTTGTTGAACTTCATTATATACAAAGTATTTCCATAGATCAGAGGCAGGGAGACCTGTGCAGCTAACATAAAATAAATTACCACCCTGTGATAAATGGTTCTATTAGCAATCCAGATTGTTAAACTCAGATACAACAGGATGAAGGGAGCACTGCCCCATTCATTCTCCCTGCGGCAGATACTGAGTTGTAAATAGGTTATTTTGTGTGTAAATAACACATTAAAACTCAGCATTAGCTGTGTCTTTTGATAGAGAGGAAATTGTTCCAAATAAATAATTTCGGACAGGAATGTAAAATAAGCCAGATTTAATAGTGCATGCCTGCTGTAGCTGTGTTAAACATGACTAAAATGATAAACCCCAGAATATACTAATAGTAAACTATGCACTGACATCAAAGTAATGAGGCTGTATTTTTACCCAGCTTTAGAAATGCTAAAATTAGTCTTGACAGAGCCAGACATCAGAAAAATGTTTCAAACATAAACACCATCAATTTGGAACTTGGAGTTTGTGTCATGCAGAGGGTGGTGTGGAGAGGGAAAGGTGCATTCTGGACCTTGTTAAAGTTGGGCAGTTAGCATTTAGGAGAATTTGTATTTAATTTTTATTATGAGATGAGAAACCTATCTTCCTAAATATCTCTGCCTTTGAAAGAGTGGCTCATTTAAATTTCCCCTACAGTCATGTGCCTGGGCTTCCTCATGCCTGTAAGCACAGAGGATGTGTCAGCGCCAGCCTGGAGGACACAACCCAGCCTCACTCGTGGTGCCCTGCACTGAGCCCTCCTACCCTACACAGCAATATGGACTTTGGCATTCAACAGAAGGGTTTTATGAACTTGAATTGTTTTAAATTGCCCTTCCAGAAGTAGAGACAATAAAACCAAGACAAGAGCCTCTTCCGCAGATCTAACTTGTCTATAGTTGTCTATAGTTCCTACATACTTTCCATCTCAGTCACATATACACATGTGCCCCTACTGCAAGAGAAAAGAGGAGCTTTGACTCCTTGGCCAACATGATTTATGGAAAACCAGAAAATTAGGAGAGACTTCCCTGATGTCATATCTGTGAGGCCAATTTCTGAACATCTGATCAATGAGTTACTATAAAAAACTGTTGCAGATGATGTTTAAAATGGCAGTCTTCAGGAGACTAAAAATATGGGATGCAAATTTTTAGTACAAAAGGACTCTCCTCTACTGCCAGCATCAACAATATCGATCTCTTTTCCTACAGCCATAACTTAATTTGTTAGAGGCTGGAAACATTTGGGACAAATACCGAAAGCAAGGGAACTAGAAATGGAGACTGAACATATTATCTTATAACAATACAGTCTAAATAATAATATAACCAAATAGGTATTCTTCAATTATTTAACTAATATTCAGTTTATTCCTTCAATTAATTAGAAATAAAACCTTTTGAATCTATTAATTCCTACAAGCGAAAAAGAAAACCTTATGATCTGAGAAACATGCAAAACATGCTATGATGGCACTCCTTCTGTGTGACTCAGTAGAATAAAGGAGAAGAAATGTGTTGCGAATTACATTTGTTTGGCTCTGGAGAGCAGCATGGTGATTTGCAGCACTGGCTGAGCCTCAGTGCCACTTTCTCATATGCTAATACAAAGAGTAAAACCTCTGCAATAAATGAAATCAAGAATTTGCCTTGGATGAGAATAAAGACTTGCTCGTATGGCCCCAAAGTAGGGTGGGGAGCTCAGAGGCCCCCCCGCTTTAAAGCTGATGCCCTCCTCAAGCTGAACTTCCTAATTAATCACCAAGCCTCGTTTGCTTGCTTCTGTAAAAATATGAGCATAAGTACTTGTAGTTCTGGCCTGTTGTGAGTAATTACTTCAGTTTAGGGAATCAAACATGTCATATTAGCATGAATACCATGTAAGTAGAGTCTCATCTCTACCCAGCCTTTTAGTTATCACCTGCTATATCACACCTTGCAGTTAACTCAGTTATAAGACAACTTTGTATTAATTTTTCTACTTTCAAGCACATGCACAAGCACACTGCTCACTTTCATAATACAGGAGCCTCTATTATGTCTAGCCAGAGTTCAAAGGAAAGCACTTTGAACCACAAGAGCATGTGCATCACCTGCAGCGTCCCGGGGCCCGCGTCCGGCCACACGCTGCTCCACTTCTGCCCATTTTGGGTCATTTATGAGCACTTTTCTTCACAGCATGACATGGATTTCACTCTTTACATCTCATTACACAACGCTTTTATCACAATTCTCCTGACATCTTCAAACAATCCTCAACTTACTTCTCCACTTCCTCCTACTAAAAGGAGAAATATTGAGCCCGTAAATCACTTTTTCCAAAGGTGAGAGCATACTGCTAAGAGAACATATTATACTGAATGCTTAAAAACCAATTAGGTCTCCAGGGATGCCAAACGGGCTGATGGACACTCCACCTCGGGGCATCCTCATTTGGATCTCTGGAAAGGTTGTGACTGCTTCCTCAGTGGAGGCACTCCCAAGGCAAGTGCCAAGTGGGGAGAAAGTGTTTATTCACATCTATGGGTTGTGAATTTTAGAACAAGCTTGAATTATGTTGGGCCAATCAACCCTTCAGGTCTGCCAGTCACTGAGATGATACCCCAAGTGGGCTGCCTCAGTAGCTCCTACAGCCTTTGCTTCTTCAGGGATTTGCTGGGGGATGCCAAGCTGTTGCTTGCATGCACATTGCTGTCCCTTTTATTTCTGCTTCCTGGCAAGCCTTCCTTTCTGCCACTTTGCGCAGTGCTCACAAGGAAAGTGGCTCAGACCCATCCAGGACCACAAAACTGTGTTTCCCTCCAAACAATTTTGTCAAAGACTTTCTAGCTGCTTTTAAGAAAAAGTTTATCAAACACATGAACTAATCTGATTATAATCTAGCCACTTCTACTTATTCCATGCATCTGAATCTTCACAGGTCAACTGGAAAAAGAAACCTGAGTAGCAAAGTTTACGAAAAAGGAGAGATAAAGCAGATTGAAGCCTTTTTGGTCGAAAACGATCTTCAAAACTCAGGCAACAAAAAACTCAAACTCCCCAGCCAATGTAGGTAAGAAAGAGAGAAGCTCAAAGAAAAGTTGTTCTGCTCTCCTGGGATGATGAAAAACCACCCTGCAGTGAAGGAGAGGAAGGGAGCTTCATTTTGAGGTAAACTCTGGCTAGCAATAACGTATATTTCAAAAAGGAAAAAAAAAAAGCTGCTTGCAAAGTTTATACAGCTGGGATGTCTCTTGTCACATCCAAACTGGTGCAGCCTCTTCTAAATTTGTCTATTATACCCTGTCCGGAGATGACAACCAGTCCCCAGAGAGGGCAGCTATGGAGGCTCCCCAGTGGGCACAGCCTTGCCCACAGCTGTGCCACCATGATGGGCCCTGGCACTACTCTGGAAATCCACCAGCACATTTGTACCAGAGAGGGGGGTGGGTTTTACCTGCCACAGCAAGCAAGAGGCAGGAGCAACATCCCTGCACGTTCACCTGCACACCACAGTTGTGTGCAGGTCATGGCTCCGTGACTGCTGGTGTCCACAAGAGCTTCCCAGCTGACTTCAACAGCAGCAAGACCAAAATCTTGCTTAACACACTGACTTGAACAGGAACGGTGCAAGTGGAGGGGTTTCTTTATGAACATTCTTGCCCTGGGTCTGGACATTCCCAAATTCCTCTCTAACTGTGAAATCCCAGCAGCAATGACTGAAGACCATGCAGTCTGTTTAGCTCATTAGCTGGCACATGACACCCCTTTCTGACCAGGATAATGAGGTGCTCCCCATCTCCAGCAGCCTCACCAGGCAATCTTAACTCCACCATGGAGGAGTGGAGGGCACAGTGCTGCCAACACTACACAGCACCAGTCAGCTCATGGCCAGCATTAAGGAGATGCCCCAACTCCCCCACAGCCACCCCTCACCACCCATCCCCTCCCTCACCCCAGCCCAGTTCTCCATCGCACTACAGTGACGTTTAGATGCCACGCAGTGACACAGCTTCCAGTTCCTCTGACAGCCAAGAACCCAAATAAACTCAGCGTGTTCACAGGAAGACATATGCCACCATACTTATTAAATTCTTACAGTCTAATGAAAAGCACCCCTGCTGCTTTCAAATTGTAGAAAACAAAGTACCTCCTTGTGCCACTGCTGCTCCCGCTGCTGCTAAAGGAGGGGGTTTCTTCCCCGTCTCTGTAAAGCCATTCCCCTCCAGAACAGCGCCTTTCCCTTCTTTTTTCCCAGCAACTGTTGAAGCAGAAGTTTCCATCTTAGACGGGCATCTTCCAGCTCAGGAACCCTACAGGAGATAAAACAAAACCAGATTCTGGTCATCACTCACAAAACAGACAAAATCAGCTCCATGAAGCAGAAGATGGTTTGGCAGAGTTCAAAAGCAAGTGGCAAGCAGCAACGAATTCCTGGGTTCCTAACTCCAGCAATGCAGCCAGTCCCAGCAGTCATAGGCACAAAGGCCACAACCATGTAAAGGACTGGATGTTCTCACAGACCTACAAAGATCAGGACCAAAAAACAATCCCCAGCTAAACTTGGGCTACACAGTAAAGTTTACAGGTCCAAAGGGCTTTCCAGGATTATAGGATAGGTGAGATACAAATATTTAGCACATATAAAATGGATTTATCCATTGTATACGTGACCTAGACCATCCTAAGAAAAAACTCAGCGAAAAATTTCTAATAAAATACAGATAAACATATATTTTAAGTAGTTGGTTTTTTTTGTTTTTTTTTTTATCCCACAGTGGGTGCTTATGCTGTGGGCTGGTTTGGAACCAGTGTCATGATCAGAACTTTCCAGCAATGCTTATAGATAAGCCACAGCAAGTCTGCCACATCCTGTCAAGTTCTCACTGGTGAAGTCTAACAAACACCGACCCCTCTCTCTCCCAAAAAAGTTCTTCTATCCTGACCAACTGCATCTGAATATCAGCCACAGCTTTACCCCCATTACAAGTGGTGAATTAAATGCCATGAGATATCCACAAAACAAGAAGATATCAAAGTACAAATAACCCAGGTTTTTAAACTTAGGTTGATAAAACATAGCAGCTCCTGAACTTTTTGCCAGCTTGACCATTTTTTCTGCATGATTCAGACTTAAATGGTCTCCCAAAAGCGAACATAAGGGTATCCCAAATTTAGTGTAAAAGCAGGGTTTCTCTTAAAAGAAGAGGCATACTTTGTTCTGAATGCAAATACTTTGTTCACCTCATTTTACCTTGTTTGATTTCACATGTCTCCACCTGACTCCTGCTTGCACACAACCAGCACAGTTACCTGGCACTACCAGCCTCAGGCTGGTCTTGGGAAAACCCACTGCTAATTCCTCTTTCCTTTCTAATTTTAATGCAGATCTGCAATTTTTCACATGCAAATTTTCAAATGCAAATTTTTGAGCTCCTGAAATACTCTGGCGCACACTGGCTGTTTACCTTACTGGAATTAATGGGATCAGAGGAATATCAGGGAAACCAGAACATTTCTTTGTGTGTGTGTGGGTAGTTTTACCGCCATTGTGCCAATTCAAAACTTCCCTCCCTTTGCTCTGGAGGACTGACTGAGTCCTGAACATATTGAACTAAAAGGTAAATTCTCCTAAAAAACTTTAAAGCACAAAGATTGCAGGAATTCCCAGCCTGTGAGGGACCTGGAGCCTGCTAGTTGTGCAGGACTGTCACCACTGCCTGGGCTCTGGGAGAGTGGTGTCCCACCAAGCAGCTGTGTGCTGCAGCCTGAGCAGCTCATCCCAGGAGCCTTCAGGCATGGCTCACACTAATGGGACAACAAAGTGATGGATCTGTGGTCACAGTCTGCAGCTGTAAACTGCAAAGCTCGCATCGGAAATGACAGGACCCACAATTACAGGCTTTACTGATGACACAAGGCTCCACTGAATACTGAGGCGGCCCCTCAAGGTCCTGCCCCGGCATGTGCTGGGCTTGATGGCAAGCATGAGATGGGTTCCTGGGGGCCAGGACTTTACAGTGGTTTAATGCAGGAATCAGGTTGGGTTACAGGCCACGTATGAAATAAATACACCCGAACTGCAGGAGTATTTGACCTAGGTCTGACAGCCTGGGCTTCTGTTCGTTAAGCAAATAAACTTCAGAGGCTCTATTACTAACCCCCCACCTGTTTCTTCTTAGTCCCTCCTTTCAAGGCTTTGCACTTTTGTTTGAAACCAGACGCTGGCCCTCGCACCCCAACCCCCCTTCTCTGGGTACCCTGACCCTGGGGGCAACCCCGGGGGTGAGGGAGCATCCTCGGGCACTGCAAAGCTCAGCAGCCAGCGAGGGGAGGGAAGGAACTGGTAACAGGACTTGTTCTGTGAAACATGCAGATAAGAGCCATGGTTTTTTTCCAGAGATGCCTGAAGCAAAAATCTCTACACCCCTGCCACAGACACCTCAGGAGGGACCCAGTTTTTCAGATGTGTCATTTATTCAACAGGAATGTGACAGGAGATCATGCCTGTACTTGAAAATCTGGTCTTTGCAGCTGTAATGCTCTCTTTTCAGATGAATTATGAATTTAAAACAATATTCAAGTGTTTGTAATAAGTGGTTGTATTAAACAGGTAAATCCTCAAATACCAGATTAGAAAAAAAAAATAAATAATGCAACTACTCTAATCTCACCGGATTTAGGGTAATAAGTCTATAATTATTTTTGCTTCGTAAAGGTGCCTGGGGCAGAGCAGGCTGACTACGAGGTTCCGAGCTTTTCCCCAAGTCAGCAGCAACTAAAGTCATTTTCCTTTCACAGCACCCCACAGCCAGAGCTGATCACCTCAGCCCAGGAAGACACAAGCATCCTTCCTTCCAGATCCTGCTCTGCTCAGCACCTCTGCCCACAGACCAGGACAGAGACCAGTGAGCAAAGGAGCACCAACACTCATTTCATATCCCACCTTCTGAGGTTTCACAGACAGTGACCACGAGCTGGTGACCAGCAGCCTTCCCAGTGGTGCAATGTATGACCAGGACACAGCACTGGAACTCTGGAAATTTAGGTCCCCATCGTGGACCTGCTACAGTCTCCTCAGTGTCCTCGGGCAAAAAGCTTAACTCCTCTCTTGCAGCCAGTTTCCACAGCCATAAAATAGGAAATAGTACTTTGCCCTATTTGCAAAGTGCTTTGAGATCCTTTGAGGCACAAGGCTATGGAAGTGTTTTTATTACCAGTATAAGAAGATATATTGGTGGAGGCAGTCAATCCACACTATCCAGGAGCACACATCCATTTTTTAAGCAATGCATACTTTGCTTTCTATTCGATGCTAAACTTTTTCCGCTGCTCTGTGCCACACAGAATTTATAAATTCAATGACAGATTAATCTTAGCAGTGAGCCATTTGGCATGAAAAAGGGTTTCACAGGGAGCCTGCTTTTTCCTGTAAAGAGCATGCATTTAGGAGTGACTATACGGAGAAAGACCCTATGCACTTATTCAAGCACAACTCTCTGCCCTCCGTCATTACTCAGAATTAGAAAACCAGAATGGATTACTCAGATTTTTCCTAAGGTTTGTAGCTTTCTCTGCAGGAGGAGGGCTGGGTAATTGATTTTGACACTAATACCAGCACTATTCATATGCCCTGTAATGTAATTCTGCAGTGACACTAAAAAGGCAGCCATCTGAGATCTGAACAAGGAAAGTGCTATATGATTTGCCCTAGACAACCCTAGTTATTTTAACAGCTGTGTTGTATATTAAAAGGGAGAAATCCCAACAGAATTAAAAACAACAAAGTCACATTTGCCTTTGAGGGAAAACAAGAAGCCGTAAACTTTCCTAATAAAACAATCCTTCCCGCCAAGTGCTTGAGGAATGGTCTAAACTGCTGTCCGAAAATGCCTGTCTCTTTTGGAGGGCATCAGCCTGTGCAGGACTGCTGGCAAACTTAGGAATGAACAGATACTCATCAGCCATACCCTCTGCACACCCTTTTTTTTTTAAAAAAGGCAATTATTTCCTTCTTCAGGATTCTTCTTTCATCAGGAAACCCCCTTCTCCTCCCCTAGACAGGGCAGAAAACATATTTTTTTTTTCTTCTCTGTGAAAAATGAATAACCAATTTTGCCTATTTCTGCTCAAAGATTAAGCAGCACCATGGGAGTGATCCTCTATGGCAGAGGGCAGGCACTGCCAGTGACACTGTGACTCAAATCCAACCCTGAGTGCCACCTTCAAGCCTGATAGCCCCATGGAAGGGGCAGAAAGGGATTTCCAAACCATGCTTCCAGAAGCCATCTCACTTTTGGGAATATTATGGGCTTTCTCAGACCACCGTTCATTCTCTCTTCATTCTGAGTTCATCTCCACCTGACCTCCCCATACACAGCCCGAGCAGTGCCAGTGAGGTGGCGTCACCTCCAGGGGACATGCTAGAGGTGTGCTGGCTGCTGACACCAGCACCACAGCCAGTATCCATTACCACTGCTGCTGGCTCCTGGCAAGACTGATGGGAGCTGGGATAACCAAGGGCAGCCTCTGCACAGCTCTCGCCAGGTTTGTGCTCAGGCACCCACAGGGAAACTAAATTCTGCCACACCAGCCCTATGTAGGTGATGTAGGGTGTACAGGTTTGACAGCTTTTCCTGGTATTCTGCTTCAGTTAGGATAAACAAGGACATACTCCCGCCATCTCTCCTTTTGCAGTGGACTGTGTCATACAGCTAAAGCCTTCTGAATACATGATCCACTTATGAAATTCAGTGTGAGCCAACTGCTCTGAACACTGGCTTAATGCAGTGGCTGCCGCGATCCTTTTCAGTCTCTCAGGGCTTGAGCCAAATGATGTTCTCAATTACACGGAAGTAGCAGCAGTTAACCCAGTGAAGTCATAGGCTCTGTACCACAGCAAAACTTGACCCCTCTATTTTCTTTTATATCAGCAAATGCTTCAAATTACTAAAGAAAGTTTTTCTGTCTAAATGCCACTAGTAAATCTTGGGACTATCCAAACATGCTGTCTGCTGCTGAAGGACCTACAACTGTTTACAGACTATCAATCTCAGGTAAAAGCAGCATAAATATTAATTCAGAACTAATCACTTTTGAGGTCCTCCTGACAAAAGGTTTCCCATCTTGACATTTCTTAGGAATGGTTTGCTTGGGCCAATCCTTGATTGATTAAACATGGAAATTAGAGCTGTACACTGGGGCAGTAGCTCTCTGTCTGGGGGCTGCTCCTGCACCTTCCCCTCAAAAAACCTTCTGTTGTGGGTCCCTACCAGCTTCTGGGATGAAAGGAAGCAGAGACAAACCCATGCTAGCAGAAGCAGTGCTACAAAGGCACAGAGCTGCTCAGGGGTTATACTGTTTTTCTACCCCTTACCCCGACTCCTGCTCAGAGAAGAGTAATACCAGGCTGCCAAAAGGAGGGAAGAGGGAGCTGTTCTAGCAGCAAACAGGATAGGAAGACACACAAGTTCTGCCTGCCCAAAGGTAAGGCTAAAATTGCTGAGAAATCTGAGAAAGCTTCAACAAACAGTTCCAGGCCATGGCAAAAGTTGTATCACTCGACAAAATGAAAAGAGAAAAAAAGAAAAGGGGAGGGGGGGGAGAGGAAGAGACAAAACATACCCCCAGTAGAGTTGGCAAAACAGCAATAGTTATACAAGTCTGGAATGTACAAAGGCTGAAATCAGAGACTTAGCATCTCTTTTGAACTTCAAAACCAACAAGTCTCTTCAAATCACTCCGTTAATTGGCTTTAAATTAAGAGTTCTAAGTTTAATGAACAAATCCTTCGCGTACGGCATGAAACGGATACACTTCTAGATTAACTTCCTGATCAACACCATCTGCCATTTCCATATGGCAACAGCAAACCAAACGCACGAGGAAGAAGCTGCTCTGCAATACCGTGAGGGGTCAAAGTGCACCCAGAATGGACTGGTGCTTGGTAGTGCCTCTCTGTACTCTACTAACATCACCTCCAGCCAGCTCCAGAAGTCCTGGGATATTTCAGGCACAACTCTGTCCAGGAAGGCAAAGAAAGGGAAAAGGCAGGGTAGGAAGGAGGCATGAGGGAAGGAGGGATGTTTTCAAGGATAACTGGATGGATGTGGAAAGAGTAGCAAATTCCTGAAGATGAACAAGGGCCTGGAAAACAAGAAATAAGGGGATAGGGGGATGTCCTTAAAGACTTACTGAAGAGAATGAGTGAATGAAGCACAGACAATGGCAAATCCTGTGGAAACAGAGAAGCATGGAAAAGAAGAAGCAAGACTGTAGGCAGACCTGATTCCCTAAGAGATGGAGATACACGCACTGCTGAGGAAGGGGAAGGCACAACATGACATCTCTCACGGCAGGGACAGGACAGGGAGGCAGGGTACAGAGGGAGGAGGGACACATGGAAGAAAAGTGACATGCAAATGTCTCAGAGAAGAAACATGCCTTGCAAACAGCTTCAAAGAATGAGGCCTTCCAGCCTGCTCCATCACTCTTTGTACGTGGAGTACCTAAGACTTTACCACAAAAAGAATTTACTGCTTCAGGAGGTGCCAGCCAAGTGAAAGGAAACCATCTCAAAAAGAGTCACAAGTGCTGTCCCCTCTGCTTACACTGACACTGATTACAGCAGCCTTCCACTAACATCAAACAAGGACAGTGGAGTTAGTGGTGGCACTCAGAAATTATCACCATATGTAAATATTCAGCTATCTGCTCAAGAACCAGCCTTCAGCAACTCCTAGGAGACCTTCCAGCAAGGGCCAGTCACTGATGGGTCCTGGGCAGCAAGGCTGCAATGCCAGCATCCACAGAGGGGCAGCCAGCCCTTGGGAGTCCTTGGTGGCATAGCACTTGTGGGAGAGACATGTCCTTCAGGAATGTCAACCACAGGCCAGGCTATCCTAGGACACTCTGTGGCACCAAATGACAGCACTGAGGCTACTGTATTGCAAGAAAAATGGTTTTTCCCTTTCTAAAGCCATTTTACTTTCTGAGCTGCATTTATTGGAAAGGAGATGATATTAAATAGAGGAATTAAGATTTCAGCCATTTTTCAGGTTTAGCCTGGTGCTCCTATTTTTCACAAACGCTAATGTCACTTTAATATTGCTGCTTCATTACAAACAAATCTGATTTATAAAATAGCAGAACATTTGAATAGTTTCCCCATTTCCAGTATATTTTCAAGTTGCCAAACTTAGAGCCTTGAACAAAAATTATCTTTCAGATGCTGGGTTAAAAACAATCACAATACATCATCAAAACATACGAACAGACATAAAAGCTCAAAGCCAGACACAGAATCAGCACTGGTCCATGCCGAGGCATGCAGGCTGGGGTACCTGACTTTCCCTCCTTTCCCTCAGAAGTGATCTTTGTTTCTTACTTTGGAAGAACTGAGAAGATGGAGGAGTGGGGGCTGGAGGGAAGAGTCTTTTGTGGTAGAACAGGAAAACAAAGTCATGCTTGTAATTTTACAAAACCAATCCTACATGTCTTATCATGAGAAAATTTCCACTAAGCAAATTCTGACATGCGAAAAACTGTCAAAGAAGATAATCAAGACACTCCTGCATTCAGACTCTGTATTAACATGCTGAAAAAAATATGGGAGGATGCCACCAGGTAAACAAAAATTGCTCAAAAGTGATGCGTCACCATTATAACTGGTCCATGAATCTTCACTTGGGTTTTGTTTATTTGTTTGCTATTGTTGCAAGTGTGAAGAATTGTGGCAAAGCATTGTCTAAGTTTGTGTTTTTGATGTAAATCCAAAGAAGTTTTCAATTTCCTGTTACACAACTGTCTGCGTTTTTTTTTCCAAAAACAGAACCAAAAAGACAAATACACCTGTGTGTGCACACATGTATCTAATGAAGAAGTATTATTTTCATTTTAGAAAACCTTTGCACACCAAAATAGAAAACTAAAAAAAAGGGCAATATAGAACCCCCCAAAAACTCCCTTCATCTAGTCTTCATGCTCCAACAAGAGCAGAAACTGCTAATGACTAAATGTCACAGAAAACATCTGTGGTGCTTGGCAGCTACACCAGGGTGGGTTACAGCTAAACAGGGTGGGTGACAGACTGTATGAAGACCAGGGTGGAGGACCATTAAACTGTTTACAACAAAATTAGACTCTAATTGCAAATCACTAATAACCTAATGACTTTTCATCAGGTTTATGAGTAAAAGATACTACAAAAGTAAATTGTACATACAACAAGAGGAGCAGAAACTGATTCTGAGCAAAGATGTTTATGCAGACTCCACAGAGTGGAAAAGGGTCAGTGCAGGAGATCTGGCTAACAGGAAAAAAAGCCGCCTTGATATTGGATTCAAAGGAGGTTTTGAGAAGTGAATGTTTTGTTGGCTTGGTGGTGGACTGAAGGAGAATCCTCTTAGGGTTTCACTTCCGTGCTGCAGTAGTTTGGGCACTTTCAACTCCCATGAATGAAACCCCAAATACAAACCACATGCACTGAAGTTTAATGGGTTTGCTTTATGTAGGGGTGGGATGAGTAATAATATCTTGTAGTGGCTAGTCCATCCAGATGACATTGAACAGGCTCCAAAGCTTGGATAAGAAACCCCTCATTTGGCTCAAGAAATGAAAATCTTTATTTTGAGCAATGAAAGATGAAGGACTGCATCCTTGCAGAAATCCCTATAGCAACTAGGTTCTTTCAGAACATGTTTCATTGCAAAATTTTGGTTTATTTTTAAACATTACAGTTCTGTTCATCAGCCTATTGAATTCTCCCTCCAGAGGCACACATGTAAGCATGCAGAAGAGAGAAGCCTGGAAAGGAAACAAGAATGTAATTAAAAACAAAAAAGCAACACTTCAATTGGCTCATTTTCCTCTGCTGAACACATACACCACACAAGCTGCTATTCCACTCCACATATTGTCTTTATAAGACTCCAGTTGCCAGCTGAAGGCAGGATGCAGACCACATAAAATGGTTGGCAGTTCATAAACAGGAGAATGGAGAAAAATTCATCCAGATGAGAATGGGAGAAGAGTTTCTCAGAGAAACACAGAGTATCTAAGATTGGAAAGGACCCATGGAGGTCACCACGGTCAGCCTTCTGCTCACAACTAGCATTTGGAATCCCCAAAACTGTTGAAATACCTGACAGCTGCTTTAGTGGGAGAGGTCAGAGTTATATGGGAAGTACCCATGAACCACAACAAAGACTAGGCTGCAAGGACACAAACATGCTGGTGAAGAAAAATTCAAGAACCAAGAATCCTTGCAAGCAATGTTACATGAGGAAGAATGAAATCAATACTTCAAAGAGCATTCCATTTCTGTGACTCAAGTTATAAAGCTATATATTTTTCCAGAAATTAACAGTTAAGTAAGTGGTGACTGGCAGAGGCCCTATGTTTTCAGCAGTGCAGGTCCATCTACAGAGAAAAGAAACTGTACAATGTGGCTGGCTGTCATTACAGTGGATGGGAATAAGTCTTTCAGGAGACAGGCTAAAGTATTCAGGAGGGTATTAAGCTAATGACAAAAGACAAGGGTGAAAATGAGCACTCATTTAGCCAGAAATCAAGATGTCAAGATTAAAATTAATCAAGGTACCAAGGGACTCAAAGAGAAGAGATTCCTTAATTGTGTAGACTGTTACACTATGAACATGAGTAATAAACAAGAAGTGGAATAGCTCCTTTAATACACAAATTAGTCCTGACTGGTATTACTGAATCTGGTGGAAACATTCATATGAATGGAGAGTTACAATCATTTTGTGTATCAGGGACTGGAAACAAATACAGAGTCATGAAGCCTGTCAGTGACAAATGGCTGTTGACATGGTAAATAAAGATGATTGCTTTATACCAGTGAGATGCTCTCCATGCCTAGATGGCCTAGATAAAGATTATAGGTTCTAAAGCAACCACATACAAGGCCACACATCTGGAAAATAACTGATTGAAATGAAAACTGTCTGAGAAACACTGACTGGAGATTACTTGAAGTTTATGGTGGGGAGACAGTGGCTGAGAAGCTCTATGGAGGGTACCAATATTAAAACAATTAAAGCAATATGTGTCTGTCTACACAGAGTTTGGGAGGCTGCAATGCCTCTCTGCCTAACCCTGAACGGACAGTACGTGCAATTCTGGTGCCCACAGTCCACGCAGAGAGATGAAAATTACCAAGGCTCCTGTGCCACACATGAGAAAAATGGAAGAGAGGTCAACAGAGAGGCACTTGCAGAATGACCTGATCAGCAATATTAACACATACACAACTGCAAAGGCTAAGAGACAGATATTAAACTAGAGAAATTCAGATTAGAAACAAGACTCCCAGTTTCAACAGAAAAGAGCACTAATTCTGTAATTCAGGTTGGTGCCAGGCTTTCTAGCATAGCAGAACTGACATTTTGTTCAGGTATTTTTCCAGGAGGTCTGCTGTAGTCTAAGACGTATCACAGGACATGGGTTTTAAGTACAGGATGGGTTTAAGTACAGGAAAGTCCTCTCATGGTATTAAAGAGAAGGTTAGACTAGATCAGCACCTTGATCTTCTGTGCACCTATGTATCAGGGTATTATTAATGGTTGGTTTGCCACACCTTCACACATCAAAACATCTGCATTTATTATGATTAAATTTTAGCATGTCTTTCTCTGCTGACAACAAAACAAATGTCAACCTTCCAACTTCCCTATTTTTTTTCTTTTGTGATAAGGACTTAGGATAGGTGTTTATGTCCTGCCAATGGTAATGTACATTCTTTCACTATGCAGTTATGTCTACTGTGCTACAAGCATTGTGATGACTGAGACAAATTATAAAACCATTCAGCAACAGAATATCATGCAATCTTCACTTTGTAGCGTATACAAACTCACTTCATTTCTCGATCTGGAAAGCAGCTGCCAGCATCAAGAAAAGGAAAGAAACAACACTGTAATTTATTTCATCCTCTTGTTAGAAAAGCTAAGGGGAAGACCTCCCATCTCAACCCCAGCAGTGGTGTCTCCACAATCCATAGAAGACTGGGAATACAAGGAGGTCTGGTCCTCTGCAGCCCTGCAGTGTCTGCTTCACGTACAAAACAAGATGGGCTGACAAGCCGGAACATCTCATGTCCCTAAAACGTACTAGAACAAAACACAGGCCAGCAGTGAACTTCTAGCAAATGTCATCAGGTTGCTATGGCTCAGGGGAAAGGTTTGGGGACCGTGCTGTGTGTATGTGACAGTGCAGTTGAAGTGAGTGAAGCAGAAGTGTGTGTGGTGGTAGCCAGGCCAGGGCCTGAGCACTGGAAACTGCCTTTGCACCTGTTGAGCCCCCATAGATTTTCAGAGGCTGTATCAGGGCACAGTGACTGATGTGGTCACTAGACACAAAAATATTCTTTTAATTATTTCATTACATAAGACTCAAATCATTAAGGCTAGCTTGAGAGGATTCTGTAAATATTGCCTCCTTATTTGCTTTCGTTCCTTGATACTTTCTAATTTAGGACAAAATGCAAAGGATTAATATTGATTCTTTAGGACAGATCTCTTGTACAGGAGCATGTGTGTACACACACATACACATACATCTGGTTTTAGTTATAGTTATTATTTAGTTATAACTAAACCAGATATAACTATTTACTAAACAGTTACAATATACCTCGCAGTTATTGTACATTATTTCTGTTGTATATTAATGCAAATAATTATATTCTATATCTTTTTCTGCATGCAAGCTTGTTGAGTTCTTCCTCGAGCAAACAGTTACAACAAGCTAATTCTTTTACCTCCCATCACTTTTAACTCCCTCACTGCTCCTGAAGTTTCATCTACTCTTTTCTTTAACCACTTCACCCCTCCACAACCATCTTCTAAACCATGCCACAGCCACTTTTTTGCTCTCCTTGCTCTTCCTCTCTTTTCTTTTTTTTTTTTTTCCTCTTTTTTCTGGTCTGCCTCCCTCTAAACCCAAAATCCCAGCTGTGTCTATAACTCATTCCATCTTCCTTCTTGTTCACTACAGCTAAGCTGTATTCAAAGACCAGTTGCCTCTGGGCCTTCTCTCCACTAAGTCTTACCTATATTTTACTGTCAGATTGACCTAGTTTGGACCTAATTCCCTCCAACCACACTGAAACTTCAGTTTGTCTCTCAAATATTTCTCACAGAAGTCTGGCTGTGGTTAGAAGCTAGAAAAGGATGCCAAATGCTGTAGAAGTGGATAGCATCTTGTTTGTTATCCAAGTTTGAAACCTGGGGTGGTCCTCAAGATTCCTCCAACCTCACTGTAAGATTTTGCCTCTAGGCCACCTCTGACTCCTGCTTCTTCCTTCTGCAGAGTGTCTCAGTTTGGCATTTCCCTGAGTTTCCTGCCACTCACCTACACATCTGAACTCAAAACACCAGCCTCTAACCCATTCATTTTCATTTACAGCAAGTTCCTTTACATTGGCTCTAATGAGTACAAAGCTGATTTCACAGCCATTCAGAATGTGGGAACAAAGAACATTTTCCTAGCTTGTCACTTTTTTCCTGTCACTTTGCTTTACATCCTTTGATGGCATGCTCTTTTGTTTTGCCTCAGCCATTGTCTCCTCTTTCAAAGCCTATCAAAGCCTCCACACTATGCTTTCAATCTCACTGGCTTCAGGAAGACTTCAGCAATTGCATATGCACTTGCTTCCATCAGGGCCTAAATATGTGTTCTTTGAGTGGGTTTGGTCATACAGGTCAGATATATCTGCCCACTCCCAGTCTCATTCATAATCAGTTTTCACCACTGAAAATACTAACTTGAGCTGCCTTCTATTTCATTACAGGTCTCCAAGATAAGAGAATCAGATCCCCTCAAAAAATCAGGAACCAGTTCTGGTTTTCCTGTTCTGTTTTTAGAAGTACAAGGGTTCCACAGTTAACTCTATTTTTCCTCCTGTAAGGGAATAATCACTTGCATAACTCATGTATCATAACTCACTCATCCCTCACCAAAAGGAAGATTATATTTCTTATACCCCATTGCTCTCTGCCTAACAGTGTCAGGGAATCTTGACATTCAAAAGTATACACTACAAATACTGAAAAACCTCTTCATGTATGCATTTTAATTGCTGTCACAACCTAGCACTTGACTGAAAACCCAGTTAGCTTTTTTTCTACCGAAGAAATTAAACATCTGTTTTTCCCCATCGATACATTCATCCTTTTGAGTCCAAACTTTCATAGAACTGAAGGCACAGGGATGGGGGACTTGTCACCAGCTACAGATGACCACACAATTTCTTGTTTTTAAACCATATCCATAGCTACCCAACATTTGGTACCACCTTGTCCTCTTGGGCATTTCCCAGCCTTTCATGTATTGTAAGTGAGACAGCTCAACATACTTTCTGTCTTGGAGACAGTATCATCACTGCAAACTCAGCACTTCACAGGTTTATTACTAATAAATGCTTAAAAATGTTAATTAAAAAAAAACAGAGAAAATGTATTTTTTGAAAACAAAAATTGATGGACATCCCCCAGTCATTAGTGGCATGCTGAGAAAGCAGTAGATGTCTTCCCTTAGCACGCTTGCATGCAAAGATTGCTCTTTATTTGGAATATGTTCAGGCAGATGCCTTCAGAGAAAGACCTGAAGCATGTGCTGGATTGGTTTCCATTGTTGCAGCCTGCTGAGATTTTTAGAACACAAGACTGCTGGCTGAGAATATTCCTTAATGTTTAGACCTTCCCTTCTGCTGATCAGTGCAATGATACAACACAGCCCCAAAGCCACGTGGCTGCTGCCTGGCCCTTTGGCTGAGACCTGGACACTCACACTGTGTGCCATGCAGAAAACCTACAGCTTTTACCAAACCCGTGGCCTTTTGGGTTCCAGTCCCCAGAGCCACCCAAGGGCACTGGCAGCTAAAGCCCTTTTTCAGACCGTGAGAATCAGCAATCAAAGGAAGGAACCATCCGCAACTCCAGCACCACATGCAAATTACAGAGCAAGCAAGACCTCAAAGCAAATGGTTTTGTGTGTAAGTAACTTCAGGGAAAACACACATAGGAAGAGATCTACTTGTTAGAGAAATAAATGATTCCTGTCTCTTCAGGTGCAATGGAGCAGACCTCGGCTCCCGGAACAGGCCCACTTGGAAGGAACGCTCTGTGTCCCCCCCACACTGTGCCACACAGATCTGTGTCTCTGCCAAGAATTGTGACTGTATTACCAGTAAGCACAAAAATAATTAACTGCACTACCTTCTTAGGAAGAGTATAGTAAACTACAGCCTACTAAGAAATGCAATAAAATAAAGGTGCAAAAATGTTCCATTGCTTCTAAAAAAACCTCTATGCAGTTTCCTGGCTTACCTACCCCTGCCACAGTACAACATTGCACAAGAAACCAAACAGATACCAAAACAGCACTAAATATTGCCCAGTCTCTTTTGCTATTGTCAAAGTTGAGGGAAAAATAAAGTGAAGTGACAATGAAAAGCTTTTGTAATGCAATTTTGCTGCTGTGACAGTAAATGAGGATAGACAGATGACCAGAGAGCTTTTCATTCAAATCCATCTTAATACAGAGGTAAATGGTTTTGGAGATATATCTATATATATTGCTATACAGTCACTATAAAATTAATCAAAATAACTTCAAGAAACTGCTGAAATTTGTGTAATAATGATGATAGTCCAAAATGTCCAACAAAAGAGTTTCATTATATAGACATTTAACATATTTAAATTAATTTCCTTTGGCTGAGTCATTACAAATGTCCAGCCCTTTAGATCCACACCATCTTAACCTCCTGTGATCACAGCAGCACACAGTACAATTGCTTTTCATACCATTCCTGGAAAACCTCTCTGGTGAGCCTTCCTGGAATGGGGTTGCACCATCCAACTCATTCTGCTCTGCAACATCAGTACTAATCCCCAACATCCTTAATAAATGCAAACACACACTTTCCCAGAGCTCTGTTCCCAGGGCAGCTTTACTTTGCTAGTGACCAGAAAGGTGTGAAGATTTCTGAAGAGTTACTCGATGCTAGTAGAGAAACTATGCGCACCCAGGTACTTGCAGTCACTTTTCACATCTAGTTTTGACTTTTACTGGTCTTGGATCCTCCGAGAGATCCAAGTCTTACCTCTCCTGTCCTCCCACACTTATTTTTCTGACCCAGAAAATCCCTCTGCTGCAGCTTCCAGCTTAAACCCTAGACAGGACCCTCACTGAGGAAAAAAAAAAAGGCTCTCTGATTCTTTAGTCATTCCCAAAGTTTCCTGATCTGCCAGTAAAACCCCAGGGCTGATGCATCTCACCTTGAATAGCCAGCTCCTTTGTTCTGCAGAGGGAACTATCACGGCCACACATCCCCACAGGAGAGGCTGGAAAAATTCTCCTCACAGCTGTCCCGAGAAATTTCTGCCTGTTTTGTGAACGTTTGAAGTTTGGAGGTTGATGATGATGCACCTCTCTGCAAACTCCGAAGTCATGCCACGATGCAGCAATGATGTATTCAAGCACAGACAGGACCCCCAGATTGTCACAGCACCGCCTAAGGACTGTCACACCGCAACAGACAAATGGTCCCACTCATCCAACACCCTGTCTGACAGCAACCAGTGATGGATTCCTCAGACTAAAATACAAAAAGGTCATTTTCTTTGCCCAGTATTAAGGCAAGGTAGCAGAGGGCAAGGACTTTTGCAAGCTGGGGCAGCAGATGATCTCTTTGTACTATGTCAGATGAAGTAAGAAACTTGGGAGGCATCTCTGCAGAAGGTGTGAACTTGTTCATTTGTAGTCAGAAAGTGCTTAGACATCATCGTATCAGAGATAATACAGAAGCACAAATTATTACCATTAGGGCTTCTCTAGATTTGAATACTGCAACCAGAAACACTATTACCTTATTGTAGAAATACCTCAATCTTTCCTGAAGCTTGCAGAGCTACATGCTATTTTAATGAATGCACCATAAACCTACTTCCACTTCTGAAGTTAATCACAATTGCCTTACAGGAGATTAACACCATAAAGCACTTTCACAGCTGACGTGTCTTTAAAAAAATTCCCAGAGTTAAACTTGTATAAATAATGTAAGTGACAAGGAATATAATTATTAAATGTTGTCATTTTGGAAGAAAATTAATTAGCGATAGCTGTAGCTGTCTTGTGTCTATTTAAGCAGTGTGCATCTCAATTAAAATTTAATTGCAACAGATTCAGTCACAGCAGGGAAAAGTGATGGAAATGAAAAGCAGTCTGATGCTATATTGCTGTCTACAAGAGAAAGCATAGTAGAAACTGTGGGGGAAGGGGACGAAAGAGGCATGAAGGTAAGAGAGCAAACCCACAGAGCTGTGCTGCTACACAGCCAGGATGCCCAGCTCCAGTGGGTGCTGTTTGTTTCCAAAGCAGGTGGCTGGTATTGGACACCAGCACCAAGAGGAGCAAAACCAGCTGCTGCTGGAAGGGCCATTGCTTCTCATCACAGTAGATGAACTCACATACCCACTGTGGTATGAGAGATGGCATAATTCTCCACACCACTGTGCCCTTTGCTTTCACCACCTCTTCCAGATCATCCTGGAAAACCCCTAAAGCAGGACTGAGAGGGGCCTTTCTCAAGGAAGAACCAGAAAGATCTTGAAGAGAAAGCCCTTCTGACACTCTAAGTCACTAGAGGTACAAAGATTTGGTTTGAGGAAGAATAGTCCTCTTCACATGACTTGGAGAAGCAGCCAGCATCCTGTATAGCTCTGACTATCTTCTCTATCAGGGTGACCCAGATATCACCTTTGTTCACTTCTGGAGAATTTTGGAGGTTCATGATAAAATGCTTTAAAGAAATTATAGAGCCAGAAGGAGTTAAGATACCTGGCCCACTGCTGCACATATAAGGTATTCCAGAGTGTCCCTAAAATTTCAGCAGGCAATTCTCTACACTGATTTGAAAATTCTGTCCTATGTCTCAACCAAAGCACTGAAACAGCTCTTCCTTCAACATCCATTTCTCAAGATCCAAATTATCTAGTACCCGCTTACTTAAATTAGTAATTTCCATCCCAGAGAAAAGTGAGTATTGCTGTAGGTGTGTAGGATGCAAATCATATTGAAGCAAAAAAAAACAAAAGGTGCAGAGTCCTGAGTTTATTTATGACAAGTAAATAAAATGGGAACAAAAAATGAGATGCTCTGGTCTTAAAACTTCAGCTATTTATAAAATACTTGCTGAGTATAACATCACTGAACTACACAAATATTATTGAAATACTTCTGTTAGGACTTATTCAGCTTCCAAATGAGAAAAATATATTTCCTCCAAACTCCCAGGGCACATTCTCAGTCAACCTGAAAACCAAGTTATATTGTTTCTGATATCATAATTATAATGTAAGTTTATAGTACTTGATCATTTTGTTGATGATGCTGAAGTCATAAGAGAGTCAAACTCATTCTCCTGCCATTATGCAACTCTGTCCAGTCATAAAAATCATTGCTTTTCGCTATCAGAATTAGGGATAGCAACCTGAAATGGTATGTTCCTGTTGAGTATAGAGATAAAGAGTGATGAAAACAACCATGATACCAATAATAATACTGTCACAGTCTTATAATGGTACTAAGGCATAGTTACGATATAGCCCTAGTGAAACTAAGATTGCATTCAAATTTGGTAATCCTAATCTGGTTTTATGTTAAATACAGTTTAACTGCAGTTTCATTATGAAAGTCTTAGGATAAAACAGAAAATGAGCATGTATACATGATCTAATGTAAGAGTCTACAGTTACAACTCTAACAAAGCCAAACCTTTTCTGGTAGTGGCAAATGACATGACACTCCCTAGAGAGTTCAAGCTGGGTATTCAGAAAAGTTTTCTCCAGGAAGACCACGCAGTGTTGGACCAGGTCACCCACAAGAGGCTGAGGCACCTCTTTCCAAAAAGGGTTGCAAGACTCTACTGAACGATTCATGACCACTTTAACCCAGTGCTGGTGGCAGGCCCCACTGGGGCTGGAGGCTGGGGACAAAGAGCCCCCCTCAGCTTTCTGTCATCTGAAATTTCTGGGATTCTGTGATCCTGCAGAAGTGGAGATAAGAAATCTCAATGCTTTGGAAGATCATCCAGTTAGCTAAGGATTCACTGCTGCTGCTTGAAATGTTAAGCATCAACCAGTCTGAGTGCCTACTCCACAGTCAGAGTCAGCAAACTACAGGGAAGCCTCCATGTTTACCATTGGGCCTTTTTGCTAAAACCAATCCCAGCTACACATGAAGTAGAACCTGCATCAAAGGTGCAACTGATGATGAATAAGCTGAAACATGACTTTAAAATATTACTTCCTTCTTTAAAAACAAACAAAAAGATAACCCCTAAACTTTTCATTGGAGAAATATTTAACTTTCAAACAAGATGATCAGCAACTTCTTTCCTTCTGCAAAACATTTCGGGGGGGGGGGGGGGGAAGAGAGAGAAGAACAAACTCCTCAGCCTAATTTACAAAAGTCTGCAATATTTTTGTTAAGGTTATCAGATGTCTTCTATCTCAGCATAACTAAAGCCCAAAGAAAAGACAGCTTGTTCACTGGCACTTATGCTGATCTCACAGATCTAATGCAGAAAGCACACGCCTTCCTGTGTACAGCACCCCACATAGTTTATGTGTAAGTTTTCCAAATACACACAATAACGCGTAACACGGTGTAATTTTTTAAATATCTTCTCACTTTTCTCCATATTAATATATAATTACATGCAGGTTTTCCTCTGCTTTTGTCTGCTGCTAAGTGGGACTAGAGGCAACTCTTTTTTCATACACTTTTCAGCTCACCATAAAGTTAAACTCATATAACTTCAGATCTTGAATCTGACTGCTGAGCATACCTTTCATCACATCACATTATTTGGTCTTCATTTAGCTGTCACAAAACCATTTCCTTTCGTCTACAGATTAATTACAGCCTGGTGAGGTTTCAGAACAAATACCTTTGCCCATTGGAGCCTCTGCAAAGACACAGTGATTCATGCAGTATCTATGCCTCTGGAAGGGAAAATAAAGCTGAGGCAGGACATGCAAGCTGTGAGTGGATCCGATATCAAAAGAGCTGGAGCCTCCAGTGAACACCCAGCCGTACCAACACAAATAAGTTTCTGCACGACTTGTGCAAGAGCCACAGCTGAACATGAACCACCACTTTAGTTTGGCACTAAGCTGATTTAGCTACACCATTCATTCTTCCAGGACTAAAGATGACAAGGCAGGAAGTGTCACTCAGTCATGAATTATATGTGACACAAAAAAGCCACAGGTGTGGTTTGAGAGACTATGCATGCAGCCGCTGCAGCCCTGGATTCCAGTTAATTGCTGTAAGTAACTATGGAAAATGGACAGTGGGAAACTCCGCAGAAATGCGGAGAGCAAAGCAGTCCAAGAACACTTTCCCACTTGTTCAAAGCAGCGAGATACACCCTTTAAACATGTGTCAACTGTATCTGATGACGACCATGTCAGTGTATTAGGTCTGGGTGGTTAGATACAAAGGGCTCGATTCTCTGCGGTGCCAGAGCCGTGCTGGCAGTGAGCTGCCTGCTGCTGCTGCTGCCTCACAGCTGCCTGTGGGCCATGGGCAGGCTCTGCTCCTGCTGCTCAGCGCACACCGATGTGGTCTGGCAGCACACGGAGCACCCCGGCCATCACCCTGCTCCTGGGAGCCTCCTCTGCCACCCTGGGGTGGAAGGGTTTGCCCCGAACCACAGCCAGCCTTTTTGTCACTTTCTTCTTTGGGGCACGCTGAAAAGTTCCTCTCCTTTTAAAGCAATGGGATTGGAGAAAGGGAAATAAATTCAAGGATTTTTATCTATTAAGAGCTCAGATACACATGCTACATAAACCAGAGCTTCTTATACCTGAAATGAGACAGAGCAGATCCTGACTTCTGATCAGATCTGGACCAACTTTTGTGTGGTATTGACAAAGTCACCTCTCTACCATGAAACGCTGGCAAAACCTTCCTGACAGTCCCCTCCTGCCAGCTTCTTCCATTGCGCAAGTGGAGCTGTTTTGCCAGCTGCTATGGGTGTGCATGAGGCCACTTGTGTGGCCTGTTTGGGAAATAAGAGCTAAGCAAGAGATTATGGATCCAGTTGAACTCATCCTTGCAAATCACTGAGAGCTAAATATATCAGTGAAGTTGATGTTTGTTCACCTTTTCTCTTCAAGAGCAAAATACACTCATTCTGGTGGCAAGTCAGCTCATCCTCCATTCCCACCTCTCCCAGTGCTGATTTTGGAACAAAAATTTCTCTGTAAGAGCTCTCAAAATGAATGCATTTTCTGAATTTTGAATTGAATTTTCCCTTACTTCACACTCTGACACACCCAGCTATTTTATAGAAGATAGTATATTAGATCCCCTGAAAAATCTTGCATCCATCTGATCAGACATACACAGCACAGAGATCTCAAGATCAATATTTGCTGCTTTCTCAGTGATATTCAGTATGTTTTTTTACCTTTTGAGGGAGAAGCTCTTTGTTCTTTGGTGTCAACTTATTCCCTCCCTCCAAGAGAGGTCCATCTGCTGCATGAGGACACTGTGGCTCTCAGGCAGGTACCCAGTGAGCTCCACCCAGCCACCAGGGACAATCCCAGCAGTATTCTGGCCTCAAAACCACACAGAACAGTTAGTCCTTTCCAGTGTGATGTCTCTGCCAACAATAATCAACTGGTGTTTTGGAGAAATCACCAAATGAGAGGGTTTTTTTTTGTCTGGCTTTATATGGTACTAAATATCTGCAGTCCTCTTCAGTAACAAAGGACACAATGAAAGAAGGAGGGGGAAAAAAAAGTCCTGCTTCTGTAGTTGTTTTTGCTGATTTTGGAAAGGTTCCTGGATCAAAGCTCAAAAAGCTGCAAGTTTGTGGAAGGCACATTAGCAATGCTTAGTGAGGAGAAATTAGTGAACCGTGTAAGAAAGACAACCGACCCAAGGCAGAGGATGGAATCAATGGGCAAACTTCAGGAAGAACAATTCAGTAGGAGGAAGTATGCTGAGAGCCTTCAGACAATTCAATGGGAGCCACCCTGCATTCAAACCCAAGGCAGGTCACACAGTGAAAAAGCACCAAGAAGAGGAGATATATTTTAATTCATTAGATTGTATTTTAATTCATTAGATTGTATTTTACAAGAAATGGAGTCTCTAGGGAAGCCATTATTCTCATATAGATGTACTCCGGTGAAACAGATGAAAAAATACCTAGACTCCCTGATGTGAGAGGTCAAACAATTACAATTTCCTTAATTTCATATCCAGTTGGGAAATTAAACAACAGAACTATGGAAGCTTTACACTTCATTTTGAGGAAAGTGGCAATTTAAATTAATTTTTTTAATGTTATAAGAATCGATGAGTGAGTAGAGGAGGGGGCTTTTCCCCAGCGACATTCCCCACCACCCTTTTTAAACAATTTTGCTCATTCAATGGAAAAATAAATAAATAAATCAGAGAACACAAAGTCTTTCATAAAAGACTGATTCCTTCACAGACAAAGCACTAATCATTGCTTCTCATGAAGCTGTTTTATTTTGTTAATAGTTTTCTCTGCACAGCTCAACAAGCTTTGTCTATGAAATGCTTCCCAAAGTTGGGAATATTAGCCTCATGCTATAATATATAGGAACAATTTATAGGAATGAAAAAGGAAACAGGAGACCTGTGGTCCTTCTAGGCTTGGGCTATGTCTCTCCTCCACAAGCTCATAAGCTAAGTCATGGTTATGCTTTTCTAGTTCCTACAAAACTGGAAAAAAAAATTCAAGGGCTTTATTGGTAAAGAACACACCCAAGGTCCTGCCCTTTGACACGGCTCCTTCGAAGCCAGGCGCAAGGTAGGTTCCCATAACACAGGATGGACATGGATGAGAGAGACTGGGAGCGTACACCAAGAAGCCTACAGGGCTTCTGCTCTGGCTCCAGTCACAGCATTCCCACAGAGTCTCTCATCAGAAGGAGGCTGCAGTTTGGAGTCATATACTACTCTCTCAGTGCCACCTGGCACATGATATGCACAAAACCTGGCAGTAGCAGCCAGACCACAAAAGCTACAGCCAGGAAGAGCATGGCACTAATAGGAAACAAGCTAATGCCTGACCTAGGGCAAACAGGCTCAAGGATACCTAACTACAGGATAAAATCAGAAAAACACAACACAAAATAAAAAAACTGCATTAGCACTTGTACAGAGACAGTGAAAATAAACAGTCTGCTGGCCATTGGGGATGAAGATGAGAAAATGAATCAAAGACCTTTTATAGTGGTTCACTGGTGGAAAAATATGAATTAGACGGGGTGGTTTTTTGGCCAGAATTAACTCATGAAAGTCTGCAAGCAGGGTTCAATGGATACTGCTATCCTGAGGCTCAAGAAATAATTTTTTAAAACTTTACGCCTAAAACCAGCAAGTCAACAGAACTTACATAGCTGCAAACTCTGGCACCCACATGTGACTCTGCAGACATTAAAGATCTTCTAATTAAAGACAAGGCCATTTGCAAGACAGATGATTCCAGTTTACTGTCAGGCCCACTGGGAGACATGACTGAAGGACAGCTAGAAGCATGCAGAGAACAGCTCATAGGCTAGGCCAGGACAGTCAGTCTGTGTCCCAGGATGTTCCTGCAAACAGTAGGGAGAAAAACAACCCAGCCAGAAGCACTGAAAGCCAAAGTAATTTTTGTCTTGATGCTGTAGGGGATTGAAGAAAAGGCAGCTGTACCTACAGTTATGAGGACATAGAAATGTCCAGTGAGAAAAGGAAAAAACATCAGCCTGACATTTGCAGGCTGCAAAACTCTTGGTGTACATCTGCTCAGAGCAGCCTCTGGGGACCAGCCCCCCTCCTGGAGTTGCTCAATGAGAGATTCAGCTCCAGCTACAGAATAATCCCAGTTAGTGATAAGCAGGATCACACTGCAGAAGCACGACTAAGCATGGATGACATAGAGCAAAACCACTGTATAAACAACTGATTTTAAAAATAAATTTAAAAAATCTAAAAGACAGAATTACTTCGGCTGTGTAGTAGCTGAGATACAGGATTACCTCCACTGGCTTGGGAGGTCAGTCAATGGACCACCACAGATACAGTCTGTTCCAGCAACCAAGGAGACAGCCAACACCAAACCAAGCCTGGGATGCTGTGATCCCATTGTCCTGCCTGCCCCCATCTTGCCTCCCATTCTCCTGTGCTCACATTAATGCAATCACATTGTCAATCAGTTCAGAGAACTGATCCAGCCAAAAAACATTTTTCTGGGAGGAATTAAAAAAAAAACTATTTTCAGCATCTGAATGTGTATAATGTATGACCACACAAGTGCCAGAAGGGTAAAGATGGAAAGACAATTATAACAGCTGGATCATTTTAAGTTGCCTTTGACCAATACCTCGCAGAGGAAAAATTCTAAATACATTCACTCACAAGTAGCAGAGACTGGGGCATCCTGCAAAGATGGAGGGGCCAGAAAGTCCATGAATGTGGCTCCACAGGCACCTTGGACAATTTTTCAGCCTCTCAGAGGCAAGCATTTGCACTGGGGGGACTAGTGATGCCTTTCAGGCAAGACATGTGGGCTCCAGGCTCCATCCTGACAGTATTCCTGTGAATCTGACACCGACCAAGAGCATTGCCCCAAGTACAGCGAGTCTGAAAATCATCTGCCTCCCAAGAGAGGCCACCAGGCAGCAGCTGGAGAACAGCACAGTCAGAAGGAGATGTGCAAAGCTCCAACTACTGTGCATTAACCTCTTCTCACAAGCTTGTAAATATTTTTAAACCACTAATCACTGATTTTCATAAGAAGTGCAAATGGATAGTGCCAGGGCCAGTCAGGCATTCCTCCATAGCCGCTCCTTTGGGGACCTTATCCCCTTGGCACAATAGAGTGCTTGCTTCATTTCAGGCTGCAGTGCTGAAGTTCCCAAGGAAACTTCTAGTCTTTGAGAACCACAAAATGTATTTTTTTTTTAAATATAAAGTTCCCTAATACAAAATATTACAGCATCTGGCAGGGACAGTTGAGGTTCTGGGTTGTTTTTACACCCCAGTGATAGAAATCCACGTCACCTGAAAGCATCTCCAACATGTCATGTTAAACAAGCAGCAAAGTCCAATGACTAAACTGCTGAACAGCCGCTTCTTTCCTCAGCCACTTTAAATTCCCATCTCAGTGCAACTACCATGATATACGGACATGATGGCCCTGCAGGCTGAGCCTCACCCTTTTTAACCCTGACCAGACCCTGTATCAACAAATAAGTTTTACAGAGCTTTGTTTCTTCACCTGTGAAACGAGGAAATTTGTGCTTACTCGTCTTTGTTAATATTCTTTTGTTCGTGTTTTGTAAATGATCTTAGAGAACATTTATCCCACTGAGGAGCACTGTGCAAATTATCTTTAAAGTTCCTGCAAAGTACACTGCGTAGGATCCATAAAACAACACCGCTTTTATCTCTCTCTCTGCATGCCGCTCTATCTCCCGCCTTAGCATAACAAAGAAGACGATGTTTAGGGGCATCAAAACAGATTTTTCGAGGGTAAAAGAATAACAGCCGCTGGCTAAATAAATGTATGTGGAAAAGGAGTAATCAAAGTGGAGGAGATAGATTAGTGATGTCTCAAGTAAAACTCAAAGTTTTCCAAACTAAACATTCTTGGAAACTGATATTCTCACTCTCCTAAATCACTGTTTCATGGCTGGAAATCCTGCTTCCAGAAAAACATTTGGTGCTGCTTTTTGTGCAGTGAGGAATGTAAGGAATAAAAATCTTGCAGCCCCATGTTTTTATTGTGGTTTCTACAAAGCTGCACTGCTGGAAAAACTCAATGGAAAGTGCAGCTCTCTGTGGATGGCGAGGAATTATTTTTTCCAGGCGCACATGCAGAGGGTTTTGCTGGCAGGGCTGGGCAGAGCGGCTGCCCCGGAACACAGGCAGGGTGTGAATGCGGAGTCAGCCACTCACCCACGCGCCGCTCCATTTCCTGGATTTAGTGAGTGGTCTTTGTTGGAGCTGAAAGGCTGCAGCTGGGGTGGAGGATACAAGTTCACCAGGGGTTATTTAGCTCCAGACAGTCTTCATAAAAGCACAAGTAAGTCAGAGCAAACTTTCTTTTTTTTTTTTTTTTTTTCCTTTTTTTTTGCCTCCCCCAAGCAATGAACTTCTGAACTCTGCTATTGCGAGTCGAGATATGACAGGACAGTAGAGGACTGCTAATTTGCATTTCGCTGATCTGCACAGCCCATAACTCACACAAACACACGCAGAGCAAACACACTTCTCCACACTTCTCAGAAAAGATTTAATAGTGAAGCGTATGGCTGAGGTCTCCTATTACTTATGCAGTTAAGTTTTCCAAAATACACAATACTTCTACTATATCTGAAAACAACTAATACTTTAAAGTGCTCCATATGCATCAAGCCCAGGGAAAAAATACATTAAGTGATGTATTATCCTTTCTTTTTTATTATGGACCTTTGCTTCATCACTAATGAGTGGAACTAAATCGCTCTTACAGCTGTGAGCAAATTCACACGGGGCGAGTTTCATAAAAGGGAAAGCTCTAAAATAGTGAGGTCACAAAGCAGAAAGGGAATAACTCAGACATTTCTCGTTTATTGATCTCCTGCTTACAACTGCTTGAATACCATTAGGCTCCTATCCAAACAGTGACCTGCAAAAGCAGAATCCCCAACTGATTCTGAGTATCTGCTCCAGCAATGCTCCAAATCTTAATGGTACTATACAGCTTTATTAGCAATATGCTACACATTGCATATACACCAACACCTATGTAAAAGAGGTCAGGAGCTCCTGTCACAAGAGATTTCCAGTGGAAATCATCAGATTTTCCACACTGGAAATGTCTATGGCTGTGCATCAGTTAGAGGTAACTACTTGTAGAGTGGGTCAGAACTTTCCTCAGCAGCTATCCAGGAAGACAAACTCCCCAGCTCCTGTTCCCAGGAAACCCCACCTCATGGACTGCCTTCTGCACCTGGGAGCCGGGATGCCTGTCCTAGGCTACTGGCAGGAGCACAAAGCTTGTGAGAGCTCCATGTATCCAAGCTCTTCATGAAGCTTAAGGGGAGCTTTAAGCCCTCCTTCCCTGGGTGTGGGGAGTTGGAGCAGACAGCTGTTCTCTTTCATTTCAGAGTAATCAACTAAAACCAGTTTTGGATTTTTTTTTTCTTCCAGAGCAAAAAAATGTATGGAATTTCCTCTCTGTGAGACCCTCTTAAGAAGTCTGTTGGAAATATGAGTGAATTTTCCCAAAATATTTTCCCCAAAAGCAGAAATGTCAGTTAGCACCAGCTCCAATTTTATGACAATTCATTTCTTGTCAGACAACCAAATTTGAGATCCATCTTATCTTTGGGCAAGTCCCTTTAGAACCTTTTTTTGCTCCCCTTAGTCAAACACACGAACTTCCAAAGACTGAAGAATCCTGTATGTGAACTGCCTGAAGAGAAGGTGGTGATTCATAACACAAGGGAAAATGTGTGATAAAGCAGAGGAGCTTATCCCAGCTGTTGAAAGGGATGTGTAGAAATCCATGCAAGATTAAAATGCCAGGTTTCCATTTTCTTCGGATATTCAAAGGGAGAGATGCAATCTTTGCATCCTGCCAAACTCTAGCCCAACAGGAATGCGTGCAGTTGTTTTGACAAACTGCAGCTTACTAGAGAAAACTTAATTTTCACATCATAAACTTTCCTTAAGCTGGCTTCAGGCTTCATACTTGCAAAACCTCAGCTACAAAAATGTTATTCAAAACCAGGAAAGTTTAGGGACACCAGCACAATTCTGTGTCTGAACCACATCTCCAAAATCTAAAGCTTGGTTCTGCAGCTCTCAGTGATCCCAAGCAGCACTTAAAGACATATGGTCTACTCAAGACCCATGTTGCTTTTCATTGCATGTTACATATATATAATTAAACCCTTCTGGCTCAACACAAACCAGAGTTTAAGATGCAGTTTGATCACTACCAGAAGTTCTCTCCTCCTCTCCCTGCTCCCATACACACACGGCCCTAGAACAGCTATGAGAATTTATGGGTGTAAACCATAACAGCGGTAGACCAGGGGTCCAGCACTGGTTGGTTGCTAATTATTCCACCTCTATTTCTACATGCCTAAGGGAGTTTTAGTCTAGTGTAAGTCCCCAGCCTGCTAGATCTGGAAGTCATTTGCAGAAAACTTCCACACGGCTGTGCTGTGTGTGGAGCATGTTAAGGCACCTCTGGGCTGGGACTGGCCAGTCCAAGGCAACCCTGTACTGGGCTGCTCAACCTCACCAGTGAGCTGCCAGGACACTGCTAAACCTGTCTTATCACTTGCTCATCTGATGCTAGCTCAGAGATGCTGGAGCTGCACCTCACCCCACAGCACACACCAAGGGAACCCAGTCCCAGCACTGCCCTTTCCTCCTGACCCTCAGGAGAGATGTGGAGGACATAGCTCAGAGTTACGGCCACTTACTTTCCCATCTTGTCAGAGACAAGTGACAAGAAATGATTCATCCAGAGTGGACGTACTGCAAAGACAGCTGATTTTGTGGACATCCTAATAAATCCTGGAAAATTTGTTCTGCATTAGAATATAGGACCCTGAAATTCTGGCAGACCTTAAGCCACTTCTACAGTGGGGACCATGAAGCAGTGGTCTAATTCCCAGGACAGGGAGCAAAGGGCCCCCATTCTCCGACACTATTATCAGGTGTCATGATACCCCTGACTGTCCATCTGTGACTCAGCTTCTTAACACAAGCATCTGGTATATAATATTCAAGCATTTCTTTAAAGCACTTTGAGACATATGGGAAGAAAATATTTGTATGGGTGTTAATGGAAAGAAACAACATCCCTTAGCCCTTCAGTCTCTGCTAGATTTGTTGTGAAATGAGAATGCATCAGGGGAAAAACTTCCATCACCTATGGCTGGTACCATCTCCTCAATTTTCTAAATTAATGTGCAAACTAAGTGAATGAAATATGTAGCTCTAAGCATAAGCTAGTTCATCTAACTTACGGCAGCTTACAATAAATAAAATACTAAGTTTTGCCAAGGAAAATAACTGAAACTGTGATATAAGGCTTTTCTTGGGAAAACAGAATACAAAAGTCACTGAGAACCATGTTAGAACCCAACACATCAGAAAGCAACAACAAACTAACAAGTCAGAGCACTTCCTACTCTAAGATGTAAATAAAATAAACTGCTGTTGACACAATGCACCTTATGACAGAATTACTGTTCCATTGCTTATTTATTCCTTTTTTAAACCCCATACTTGGCTTCCAACAGATCTTGTGGAGAGACGTCTTATTTATACATAAACAAAAATAAGGTACTGTTAGTATACACTGCATGTATAGAAGGCCTAAATCCACTCTTATGGAGTGCTTAAACTCAAAATCAGAGGTAGCACATAGTTTTTACATGAAGTTACAAGGACACTGAACTATAGTTCACATCAGCAGCACTTGGTGTCCTGAAGCCATTAGCTGAACACAGGGAATTTCTCCTATTGAAAGTTTACATCTGTGCAGACCAAACTAAAGAGCTTTCTTTGAAAGCTGGAAGAGATTTCACTGAAAGCTAAATGAACATTATAAACATTTATTCTTGGAGGCCCACAGTGCTGGGCTGAGGAGCAGACTTGCAAGAGATAAAGGCAGGGCACTAGTATGGAGTAATGAAGGATAGATGCCCTGGAAAATGACAAAAGGCAGTAAAGAAACTGTGCAACTGTCAGCAAAATCAGCTGAAAACTTTCCAACCTTTAAATGCTGCTGAAGAAAACTAACACTGTATTTTAAGTCAAAATAATCTGGTTCCATTGCCTGGCTTTCTTGCACACTCATTTATGTTTTCTCATATTGTAGAAGAAAAAGAAAGGCATGTTCCTTGCACTTGGGCTGACTCCCTCCCTGAGTTTTGGCTTCTCCTCACGTCGTGCCAGAAGGAGGGTTTGGGTGCTGATCTGTCCTTTTTGGGGGCAGTCAGCGAGACGTCTGTTTCACAGTATGGGGAGAGAGGTAAAGGCCACGCACATCTGAAACTCTTTTGCAGTTACTATGGGGAAATGTAATGAGATAGACTACTGCTTTATTAATCAAACATCCACAGCAAATTAATCCTTTCGCTGCACAAGCTGGCTCAAGATTTTTCAGTGCCCTCAACAGATAAGGAGGAAGGGCAGCCTTTTCCTTTCTTATACTGACAAAAAAAGTATACTTATTGTGCCTTATAGTCTGCCATGCTGCACAGGCTGGCTGGAGCTGAATTTCTGCTGCTCCTGCTGGTACTTCACAGCTCCCACCCATATCCCAGGCCCTTCAGCTGCAGGTTATCAACTCAGACCAACAAGGCTGGGAATACTCCAAATGCCCCAGATCATAATCCAGCCCTGCTGTGGAGTTAAAACTGGCCTGGACTGCTATGGTGACCCCAAAATCCACTGCAGTTTATTCTGAGGTATCCTTTCCCCCCAAACACTTCCCTCAGTCGCTCCAGGCTTGGCTTTTGCAGAGATGTCTTTCACTATCAAGGGTCAGAGAAGTTTGCAGCAACAATTAAAAGAAACCTGACCAGTTTTACACTGTCCTCTTGAGGAGCGCCTGCCTGGAAAGTCTGCCTTGTAAATGGGTTGGGCCTAAGTCTACTAATATGGGTGCAAAAGTATCATCAGTCAAGCTCCAGGGAAAAAAACCTCCAATGATGTCTCCTGCAAATGCCATTACAGACCCCCAGCTGCATAATTAAAATTCCTTTTTAAAGTGGCCTCAGAAATAAGGTAGGGAGGATAACTGATACTCCTGCACAGCAGTGAAACCAAACAATTTTTTAAAAATAATTCTGGAGTCATACTGACATAAATGATTTATTTTTGCTGAATGGAAACCACTTAGATTAAGGTGGCAAACTTGAGGTAGCTTAGTGGTTATGCTGCTCTCCTGAGACGATGGGGCCTGAGCACACATCCACTCTTGGTCTGGATGTGAAAAGTGGTTCAAAGGAAAGCTCTCCTCTCCAGGAGTGCACTCTCACCACAGCCCTCAGTAACGGGAATGCAATGAAGACACAATTGTTTTGACATTTCCCCACATACAAAATTCCCCATGAAAACCATCCACCAAATTAATCCAGTTCTGAGGAGACCAAAACTGCATTTTTCAGCAAGAAAAATATTCCTCCCCATGCAGAGGAGAATGAAACCCTTCAGCAGTTCTTTCTTCCCACAGTCTGAGAGAGGATATAATTCAGAAATTTCCCTGAAGCGTATGGACACAGACCTCTTCAGGGACAGCATGAGCAATACAAAACACATTTAAGAACAATTATAAAAGACACTTTCAGCTTGTCTCATTTATGCTCCAAGAATGCCAGTGCTTTAAAGTTTTCTGTCCTCCCTCTCTTCAACAAAATAGCCAAGTTTCCAGTGTGTGCTATGTGCTACAGCTGCATTTGTTTCTCTATTTACATGAATCTGCCATATTCCCCATGTTACCATTTTAGTTGAGATAACTCTAATTTGATTTACACAGCTAGTTAATCTAATTTTCTAATTTAGCCCTTCTAGATTAGGAAAAGCAAAATGCATTTGAGTCACTCTTAAGCATAAAGAGTAGAGAAATGAACCTTTCCTCAGTTACTGTGGAGGACATTTTAAAATGACAGACAATGCAGTGTGTTCTGCCAGTAGGACAGTGATCCTCTGACCTTAGTTTGTATTTCAAGTGAAGTGAAAAGCAGAAGAAGAAATGGGAGTTTCTAAAGAAAAAGTGAAGGTACAGTATTGTAGATTTATAAAAGATCATAGACAATGCGCATCAATGGGAGCTTGTTTGTCCTGATTTCTTTGAAGCAAAGTGGGAGATTTCTTGGTGCAGAGCTGCAGCATAACTTTGATATCTATTCCAGAGACCATAAGTGAACTAACCCCCAAAAGGTAACACTACAGCACCTGGATGGGAGAAGTGTGGGAGGTAAAAGAAGGTTCTGATCAAAGAGCAGATTCTACTGACCTGGCCTAGCTTGACATGCCAGCAGGGCCATCTGGGCTGAGCTGTGGCTCAAGAGGTTGCTCACACCCCTGCCTTCATCTCCACCACCACAACAGGAGATGCTATGTCACACCCAGACATGGTGCATGTGTGGAGAGGCACAGCAGCTTTGGTGTATGGTTTGCATGCCTCTGCATCAATTACATAAAACACAAAAGGCATGATTTGAAACTGTCCTTAATAAAGACTCTGGAAAACTCTGGCTTCTTAAGCAAACAGGGTTGTGCCCTAAACAGTGAGAGACAGGACTACTGCTGGAAAAGCAGCCCCATGGCTTAATACATCACACTGTCAAAAAGCTTCTCCCATTATTCAGCTGAAATTTGCCTTCTCTTAAATTTCATCCCATTACTTCTAGTTACACCCCATTGTACCACTCTAAATAATTCTTCATAGCCTTGGTGTTTACACCCTTCAGATATTTGTAGATTTATATCTCAACCATCCCATTTGTCATCCTTTAGCCAAGTTATCTATATTCAGCTCTTTCGGTCTTCTCTTGTAAGTCAATCCCTCAAGCTCTCTTGTTACTTCTTTTTTTCTCCTGAACTCTCTCCAATTTGTCAGTCTCTATTGTAATGGAGTGAAGCAGACCTGAATGCATTACACTTTCTGCAGTTACCAGTGCTGTGTCCTCAGTCCCATCCGCTGCCTCAGCACAGGACAAGCAACCAAACCTTTTTTTGGGTGGTGGTCTTTTCAGGTTACGAAAAGCAGCACATTTGCAAGATCTTCATGCTCAATTATTAATTCCTGAGGACCTACGTATCCCAATAGATGCTGCATCCTGGATGTCCACTCCACTGGATTTTTCCCCCCAGATAATCTAGTTGTTCTTCCTACTTGAATCCCATTTTGAAGTGCTGTGCTGCTTCTTGCATGGTCTCCACAAGTCACCTTCACCAAACACTGAGTCTGCCCACCACACTGCTTCCAGACTCGAGGGGTTTATTTCTCCATCCAGGATGCCACAATGGAGAACTCCTTCACCATCATTTCCACTAGTTTACCAGGTGCCTTCACAGAGCATTCCTATGATTCTCTGATTCCACCAGAGGCTTTCAGTTCAACATGAAATGGGACACCAAACCTCTGCAGTGCTGGGGTTACAAACCTCCGTGCTCAATCAAATGTTCTGCCTTCTACAACAGCCCAGATGATCACAGAACACACAGTGCCCTGCCAGACCCCAGTGCAAAATGAAGCACAAACAGATGACATTCCTCCAACATGTGAATCTCCATAAAGCCAGCACTGTTTCTCCCTGTCCTGTGAACATGTCCTGCTGCACAGCTCCTTCAACAAAACTGTCTGGAAAAATCAGATGAGGACTGCTGAAAACAGCTGAGGGGTTAAAACCACAACTAAACGGGTTCTCAGTTGTGCAAGCACAAACCTCACAGCAGGACAAAGGCCATGGAGAATAACCCTGGGAAGCAGAACTTGTGGCTGGGGGAGGTAGTCAAATCCCCTCTGGTGACAAGGGCAGACCTTTTGAAGGGAAATGAGCAAAGGCACATATGACTTCAAACTGAAGAGCTGCCTTTCAGCTTTCCTGGCTATTGCTGGTGTACCTGGAAGGAGACTGAGTGCTTTTCTAGACTGTGCTCTGATCTGTGTGAATGTCCCCAGTTTGAGAAGGTATCCCATAAATCTGCAGTTCAGGCATACAGCAGATAGGCTCTCACTTCTCTTCAACACATTCACTCTGTCTCATATTAGCACCATGTCTTTACCATATGACTTTTGAAGAGAAAAGCTATTTTGCATACCTATTAAAAATAGTAATTTTCCTCCCTAATTGTTACTTTCATGTAGCATCTAAAATCATCAGGTCACAGTCCTGCAGAAAACCATCTAATAAGAAATTAGACACACTCTATTATAGGCATGAATGATTAATTCTGCTTTTAAGATTACATATACACTAAGGTTATTATAAAGTTCAGCTTTGTACAAACAACAACAAAGCAAAAGCCTTCAAAACCTGTGAAAGACAGTGAGGTCCTGAAGCCATGTCAGAGATGCATTCAAAGCCAGGTGGGACCGATCAGCTCCAGTTCAAGGCCTCTCTCCCCACAGCAGAGAGCGTGGTGGGGAAGGACAAAAGCTGACCCCTCAGGGAACAGCTATAAAAAGCATCCAAAAAACACACAGCAAGCTCTGGCAAGAAGTTTGCATTTGCCATCACTTAAATTAACAGCAAAGGAATCCCCAGGAGGGAGGAAATTTGGACTCTGTCCAACATGCAAGTGTGCTGTGTGAGGAGCTGTGGGGGGAAGAAAGAGCCACAAACAAGCACTGTGGATTCAGAGGAAACCAACACAAACTGCCAGCAACTCTGAACCCTTATAAAGGGCAGGAGCTTGGCTTGACTACGTCGACAAGAATCAGGAGAGAAGTTTATTGTGGTGATCTCAAACAGAATTGCCACTGTCAGTCATCAACTTTCCATGAGCTGTCTTTAGAAAACAAAGACATATATTTAAAAAAAAAACCCAACAAGTTATCTTTAAGTATCTCAAGAGTTATGAAAAATGAAACAATCAAAAATATCACAGTTGGCAACATAGCTAATGTAATGCTGGGAATAGTTCTATCTTACATGTTGAGTTGTTATCTCTACCTACACCACATGCAGGTCATGCTGACTTCCAGAAGACTCAAATGCCAGTCAGCACTCATTTAGCTTATGACACAAAGGATAGCTACTCCACTCTTCCATAATGGCCTAAAGAGTTATGATGTATTCTGGATTAAGTCCTTCTAAAACACCTAAAGAGATGGGGTGCTTTACCCCACAAAAGTCATTATTAAGTTAAGAAGTAATTTGGTCATGTAAATTTAACTTAAGCTAGTAAATCAAATAACATCTTTCTAAAAGCAGTGAAGTGTTCAGAACTTAATCCTTTTAATTCACTGTTTATCCCCTTGGCAACTAGACTATTTTTATTCTAGTCACTTTTGCCGTAATAAAAAGTTTATAAAAGAGCGCAAGTAGTCAGACAAATTGCAGAAATAATGAAGACTGGTTTCCTACAGATTTGCTGTCTTACATCCCTTCTTTCCCCTACAGTATTTTCCCAGCTGCCACCAGGTTGTCTGTGCATCTGTCTCCTTGGGACTCCTTCATGTCCCTTAACTACTCGTGAGCCAAGTGCCTGCTTGGGAGCTAAAAGTGGTTTTGTACCAGCCCGCAGGTCTAGCAGAGCAGAGAGCTGATAACATCACATTCCAACCTTCTGCTGGGGCACTGGCTCTTCTGCTGAAGAGCAACAAATTTAAGGCAAAGATCTCCCTTATAAAAATAGATAGTGAATGTTCTAGGAACTTCCTACAAAATAATGCAATAGTTTCTCTGAGATAATCCACATAGGTATCGTTACTAACTAGAACTGTAATACATGCATGTCCCACAAATGTCCTGAAAGTAAGGTGATCTTTGCAGGCCACAGGAAGGGCTCCCTCAGATAAGAAAAGGGCAGGGAAAGCATTGCTTTCTCAGAAGCCCCATGGGAAATAATCAAACTTACAACCAGTTCTTTCATAAATCAAGAGGATCAGGTTCAAGTAGCTTCTCATGTACCACCATGACAAGTGTCACAAAGGAAAGGTCTGTCCCAACCATGCAAATCCTTAGCATGGTGGACATTTCCAGTTTATAGCAATTATCTTGAAATGCCCCTGCCTACTTTTATGCAGACAAAGCACAGGGAAGCACAGTGTGTATCACTGCTTGTGGAAGGCTGCAGGGTAAGTCACCCTTCTGTTCCACCAGCACAAGCTCTGCATGGTTCCAAGGCACAGCTCCAGATTGAATACATTAGTACAAAAAGGTCACAGGGGTCCATGTGAGAGGCAATTGCTAATACACAAGGCAGGACCTGCCCTCCTGGTCACACTTGGTCTCACAAAGCAGTCATCACTCACTAGCTCTTTGCCATGAAGCCTGGCTGCAAAGAGCAGCCCTGCGCCTTTGGTGAGGGAGCCAGAGCTGCAACATTTACTGGTATTTCTAAGGGACTAAGCTGTGGGTCCTGAGGGAGCTGGTGGATGAAGTGGCTAAGCCACCATCCACCATATTTGAGAAGTTGTGGCACTCTGGTGAGGTTTCCACTGACTTCAAGAAGGGAAACACAGCACCCATTTTTCCTCCCCACAGATATAAGCCATACAGTCAACTCAGTACACAGGCGTCACTCTGCCTTAGGCTGGTGGTCCCAGCACAGGCACTTGCCGTGTCCCTGCAATATTTCTACCACTACAACACAGCTGGGTTGCTGAGTCCAGTTGAACACTGCAGCTCCCCAGGAAACATGAGGGACTGGTGAGAAAGGAGGTCCCAGTAAAGCAGGAGTTGTCAAACTGATCTGTGAGAGACGTGGCCCAGTGGAAACCCTGCACTCGTGTACGATGGTACCAGGTTTCTTTCTGAACACAGTACACCTCATCATTCAAGCCTCACACTCTTAATTATACCTAAACATGAAACACAAACTTTCTATTATTGTTTTCATAGAAAACCAATAAATCTTTAATTTCAACTGAAAAGAGAATTACAAGTCCAACACGCTTAAGACACAGGCTGTGATCCAGCCTTTCAACATGGATTCAAATCTAAGCTTTTTCGTGCAATAAGTGAGCAGACTCATTCAGTCCCCAGTATGACCAGTCCACTTGCAAATTGGGGTATCAGATGGCACACCCAGCACCTAAGCTCATAGGTGGAAATACCACCTACAATTACAAGGTACGGCTAGATGCAGGTACCTGCATAAATCCCAATCATGGCAGTGTTAAAAAAAAAAAAAACAACAAACCAAAAAAACAACAAAAAACCCCAAACAAACAAAAAGGAAAAATAGAAGGAATACAAATGAAGTATGATGAATTTTCAGCAGTAGTCTAGCTAGCACACATAGGTGTGATGCACGTACGACCCCTTGCACCACCTGCTCTGGTCTTCCCAGCCCTACCCTTTATCCTAGCATTACTCCCCAGCAGTTTCTTGCCTATCAGAGATGTGATCTGCAATTCTGCCACTGGACCAATTCAACACTCTTTTCTGCAGAAACCCAAGCAGTGGCTTTCCTGAGTAGCCGTCTTTTTCTTGGTACAGTGAACTTAATAGAGACGTCGAGCTCAAGTGCTGGCTGCTTCCTACCCCTGCTGAAATTGGGAGCAGACCTCCTGCAAGGAGGCAGCCCCAGGGAGCAGCTCTAATGCAAAGCAGCCTTTACCATTCACGAGAGCCGCAGCGCCAGGCTGCTGCTGCCAACTTTTCTGCCACGTTCATCCTGGCACTGCAGATCCGGAGGAGGAGCGGCATCCCGTGGCCACGCTGCCGGAGTGACACCCGGGTACCCGAGGAGTGGCTGGACTCTGACCTCCCATCCAAGCACAAGCTGGCCATACGTGGGAAAGGTCCACTGCTGCAGGCTTGGAGGATGGGCAAAACAACATTTTAGAGGCAAATGCCCTGGGAGGCACGCTCATCAGTGACGGAACCCAAGAGATCTGGATTAATTTGCCTTTTTGCTTTCAGTTTACTTCTTGCGACCTCACAGTAAACCGCTTAACCTTGTAGGCAATAAAGTGAGATGCCAGCATGTTCAGCTCATACTACTCACACTATGCTCTAATCCAGTCTGCATGTCCAGTCCTGTCATTAGCTGGTGGAAACATTAATCCAAGACAGTAGAAAAGAAAGAGTAAAAATTGTTTCTGGAAATGCAATTATTCTAATGGCAAACTGTGGAGGTTTGTTATCTAGACCCACAGCTGAGTTAAACTGAAACATATTATATTTCATGAAAAAAAAGTTTTAACCATATGTTTAGTCATTTGTGAGCTCTTGATCCTAACGCACAACATAAGCTGCAATATCAGTGTCAAAAGTGCCTGATTTAAAGCATAAGAGGCAGTTACATGAAGTCAAGTTAAAATCACTTCTGCAAGTTTGCGGGCAGAGACCTTCACATGGAGTGAGAGGTACAGGGGAACGCATCCTGGAGTCTGCACCGGACAGGGGGGAAAGGAAAGTTTTTTCATTAGAAGTTTTTCTGTGAGATTGGCTAGGGGGAAGATGATATAGCTGGGGGGGAAGACTGAGACAGCTAAAGAATAACACATGGTATGCTTTCAAAACATACAGCAACATGTGACATTCGTCTGCAAGTCTGGCGCTGAGGAGCCTGTGGTCTGGCAGCAGGGAGAATTTCTGCTTTTTATTTCTTAAATTATTGCAGGCATTTGAACTAAACCCCCCCACCTAATAGTCTGAGAGGTAGAACATAAAATCAGATTTTACATACGGTACTTTCAGTCAGCCATTTTCTCAGCGGATTTTTATCCTCCAACTCAATTCCCACATCATTAAAGTGATGCTGTCTCTTTAAAACACAATGTGGTGCCGTGCCAAAGCCTGCAATAAGAATCACTGGCACCAAAACAGTCAAAGCACACAGCTTAATTCTCTACTTAATAAGACAATTAAAGAAGAGTATTTGGATACAGCAGTCTGCAAGTACCAACACAGAGCACTGATGTCTCCAAAGGCATGTTGATCTGAAGGCTTTATCAGAAAGCATCTGTCACAACCAGATGCTATCAACACCTGAGAAAAGTGTGAAATAAAGTGGGTTAATGTGACTGTGATACGCACAAAGGCTTGCACTGCCCAAGTCCCTATTTGTGAGCATTTAAGAGGGTGCAGGATAAAGTGCCCAGATGTAAAATTGCTCATAGATTAAAATAAATTAAAATAGATGTATACAGCTACATCTGTTAAAATACAGTCTTGTTCAAATTACTCGAATTACAATGGAATTAAGAGTGCTGCGTGTTTTGAGTATTCACTGCCGTAATCATAGAAAGGCTTAGAGCAAGGCTGTTTTTAAATACCGTGCTTTGACAGATGCATTAATACACATGGATTAATTGGGGTACAGAGACTAACACAGGCACCAGTGATTGCTCATATGGACTCTCTTGACCATATCTGCCTCTAAGTTTCCAATCAAGTAATTCTCAGATGTCATCTCCTAGCAGGCTTCATCCTGCAGAGCTGAACCAAAGCTAGAGAGAGAGATAACAGCAGCGATATATGAACTAATTAGTCATTTGATTAGCTGGCAAGAAGACAAGGTCCTGCAGTTCTGTGACCTAAAAATGCCACTGATGACCTTAAAACTCCATCTCAAGGGTGTCTGGAAATCTGTAACCTCCAGGGAGAGAGAGAGAAATGGGTGATGCCTAAACTGCATTAGCTCACATGAGATGTTGAAACAGCACAGATGTTAAGCCAAGGATAGGTGTGACATTTGAAGCACTCAGCCAGCAAAAGAGCACCTGCAGCACTGCACTCTGTTTGAACTGCTGCACCAAGGACTCCCAGTCCAGCCTACATGGGAGGTTTGTGGGACGAGTGGTTTAGCACACACAGAAAGCACACCAGGACCTCATCCTAGCAACCCAACAACATACAGCAAGAGAGGAAAAATATACACCAGATAAAAACCGCCCAACTGCTTCTCCTTTATTAGAGCAGGGCTAACAGCCTGCCAGTCCCAGGCAGCAGCCCCTGGGCTGCACCAAACCAGGGGAAGAGAGTGACTGAGGAAAGGAGGGAGAATCACTTTGAACAAGACTCCCTGAGTGGTTGCTTTCTTCATTTCCACTGTAGGGTCCTACACTTCACTGGAGATCTGATTCAAGAAGGCACTAGTTATTCCACACGCCGTAACAGGAGGAGGGAGTGGGGTGATGGCAGGAGGTTCCCTTAGGTTGAAAAGTTGCATCTTCAACAGCAAAGGAGGAAGACACCAAAATGACCAGGGTTAGGGGTCCCAAGTTGTTCTGTGTCCCCTTCCTCCAGCCTGACAGCTGGAGCATGTCATCACCTGACTGCACCCAATGCACTAAAAGTTTCCAGCCTAAACTGAGGCAGTGCCTCCCTGGAAAGCCACCACCTGATGCAGAGGAACCCACAGCGACCAGAAATGAGCCAGCCCAAAGCAGGCAGCAGAAAGCAACACCAACTCGCAAGCAGTGAGTTCCTCTCTACCAAGAAAGCCCATCTCCTCTCCCACCTTCAACAGCTTGGATGGAGTCTGATTCTAGGGTGTCTCTCTACCCTGAGAAAAGATTAAAGGAAACAAATGCATTGGCAAAGATATCCCTGCCATCTGCACCTTGGAAATGCCCTCTGGAACAGAGAAGAGGAAGATCCCTCAACCCTGCACACTCCTGGGAGAATGGTGCAACCTCCAGCAGCTGCCAGCACTGCCCCGTTTCATCCCCATCCTCTCGACACAGATCTAGACCTGCCTTTCACCTCCCACTTCCCCCATGTGCTTTGTCCCAGAGGGATGAAATCACCTCCAGCATCAGAATTTCTCAGAAGAAGTCCAACACATAGTTTAAATTTTACCAACCCCTCCCAGAGGCCTTGGAGTAAAATGCAGAAGTGGGAACATTTTCTCAAATAGGAAATGGAGATTTAGAGTGCTGCAGCCGGCTCTATGAAGAAATGCAAGCTTTGCTGGGATAATGGAACCCCAATATGCACAACGTTTTCCCCCTCATTCCCTTTTCTCTGAAAAAAATGGGAAAAAGACCCCAACAGCACACACAATAAATCAAAGATGAAAAAAATTGGCCATGGGCATGGTTCAGTAACACATGTGCTGTGCTCAGCCCTGTGTACCCTTACAGCTCTCAGAAGAAGCGAGTAAAATTAAGAATCCAGTTACTGCAGTTACAAAGAAATGTAAGGTTTCCAAATCGGACTTATTGTGAATTGAAACAAAACCTCAAAATGCTGAAATTCTCCACAAAAGGAATTCCAAAACAATCACTTGGGAGTCCATTGGAAAAGCAATTATATTGCTACTGTATTTCCTACAATGGAATTATACTTGAAAATTATAAACAGAAACTTACTTCAACACAAAGCATGTAAAACAATCAATTGTTAACTCTCAGAAAAATCCTCCATCTCTTTTTTCTGCTACTTTTTAACAACCCTGGTGTAGTTTAGTAGAAGGTTATAGTGTTGATGACGCCAGATATTGGAATATGATTCCATCAACGAGTCCTAGCCAGGAAATTCCAAAGCTGGGGTTGCCAAAGCAACATAATTAACTTGATCACGGTATACACTGTGTGCCACTTCCCAAATGGCCCTTTAACACCCAGCTAAATCCTTGGCTTGAATGGGGCATCTCAATGAATTTCTCCTCTGAGTTCCTCAAGAACACAGAGCAAAAGGGGAAGTTGTCAAAATTACTAAAAGCCAAGTACCACTCTGCTCCCTGGCCAATGCTCCCCTGGGCTTGAAGAGGTCAAGGAGCAATTCTTGAACCTACTCCCACAACTAAGAACTGCAGCAATCACAGGAACATGTGACCCTCTTGCATTTTATAAAGATTCACTTTTAATTCACTGTTACCAAATTTAAGAGGTTTGATTAATTTATGGCATTATCAGTAATATTACTACTGTTTGGGCAGGGAGGCCTGAATGCTGGTGCTAAACCTTGATCCCAGGGCCACAAACTTCAAAACCTGAAAATGCTGTCACTACCTCAATGTGTACAATGTATCAAAAATAAGAATCTGTCTGTTCATTTGGAAAAAAAAAATAAAGAAAAGTAAGAAACAGAAAAAAAAAATTGAGTGATGGGCTTTCAGCCTGTCATCAGACCACTGTGACCTCAATTTTTGAGAAATAAAGTCAAAATCTATTCTTATCTTCAGAGATTCAAGATGTATTTATGTGTCAAACTTTCTCCCCCTTGTCCTTAGCCTTTGGGAAGCACACTAAAAATTATATCAAAGCCTGAAAACCCTGCGATCACATTCCCATTCACCTTTGACCCAGGATGCCTACAGCTCTCACCAGCTCCTCAGTTCATCCTCACCATGCGGCAAAGGCAGCAGGTCTGGGAGCAAACAGCTCAGGATTAAATAAAGGCCACTTTGCATAGCAAAATTGTGCTGCCCTGCTCCAATTCTGAAGGCCAAAAAAGTTTTCTTTGGCAGTTTTCTGCTTCTTTGTATCTGTGAGGGATATTTCACCACCATCTTCTTCTCCTTATATACAAATATTTGATTATTCTCTTTGAAATGTCTCTGTAACATCTACAGGCATAGGATGCCGAATGCAAACACTGATTGATTATTCCTTAGCCATCAAATGTGCTTACACAGCAACTACACACAGCAAATGCACACAAATCTCACATTTCACGTTTTAAAATATGAATGTGCTGTGTTTTTTTTTTACTCAAACATAATGAATGAGCTTAAATATTAGAACTTGAAATTATTAAGTAAATCATGGCACCTGTAAAGCTTTTATTTGCATAACATTAATTCTTGATGGCATGTAAAACAAATTCATCACTCTTACTATATTGTAGTCTGATTTATGTTAGAATTGGAAAAAATAAAAATCTTGAGCACAAAATTATGTTGACAAGATGTACGTGCTCTTCGGAGCACAGGATTTTTTTCTTTTCTGAAGCATCAAAACAACTAAATTATGGGAAAGAGGGCTGGGAGAAAGCGTCTTTAAAAATGAATAACATACTAGCGTCACACATACACACTCTACAGTTATTAATGTCAAGCATGGTGAAGATACTCTAGAAAATCATTACCATTCATAGCTACTAACAGCCATTAAATTTCAATCAATTCAACTTAACACAAGTGTACTTCAGCAGCCCTTACAGTTCCTTATAGAGGTGGCTCAGAAAGTCCTGTCTGACTTATTGCATTGTCCCCCGCACAAAGGGGCATTGCTGAGCATTGCTGTGAAAAGGAGCGATCTTGGTGTTGGGAACTGATGTTCTTTTAACACCGCTGCAATCAACAGACCTTGCTTTTAAAAGACGGTGTGATAAAAGGGCTCTAATAGAGCTCCTCAGGTCAGCATGGAGGGGAGCAATACACTGATTCTAGCTAGGAATGCCACTTTCCAAGCTGAAAAAAAAAATGGTGAGATGTTTTCAAGGGAATTTCAATGAATTTTAGCGACAGAATCAAACTGCTTAACACAGTGCTAAACTATTTCCAGGTGAATCTGCTTGCTTGAATAGAATATAATCACCAAATATACATTTTGTTTGAAACAGGATTTAACTTCCAGAGACTGGATATTTAAAGCTCCTAGTAATGAATATAAGGCACAGCACTGTAACATTACAGAATCTCCACTCTTCTGAATTGCATTTGTAACACGGGATGTTTTTCCACTGCCATTGCAGGAATTAAGCTGTGCAGCTAACCATCCCTTTCAGATTCTGGGAAGAACCAGCTGGTCCCCTGCTGGGGGTATTTGCCACCTCATGGCAGGGGGTGAGGGACTGTGACCACAGGGTGCTCCTCTCTGAGGGGCTGGACCCACACTGGCTTCTGCTGTGCAGCAGAGCATCCCAGAGAAGGCACCTTTCTCTGGAGAGATTTCATTAGTTTCATGTGAATGGGTTGTCTACACTAAAATCCTACAGTTCACAGGGGATAGGAGACGTTTTATTACTATTCCCCATCCACACGCCTCCCCAGAAGCCCCCATTTTTCCAGCAGGGCTCATTCTGCTGGGCACTAAGTCCTCTCTCTAGATTTACAGGCAGCTTAAGCTTGCAAGTGTCTACTCCTACAGAAGAGAGAGTCACTCTGTGCGCAGAAAAACAGATGTGCCATCACTGTAGCTGAAATTACAAGCTCAAGTCCAGAGTCCCTTTTGTGGCTTTTAGATCATCCCTTAAAAGTATCAGGATTGATGCTACTATTCATTAGGAGAGTATTTGGGACTGTTCTACAGAACTCCATGGTTTTGCTTCCCCTGGGATTTAGACTTAGCATTTAACATTGGGTAGCAGTAAAGTTCTTTAGAATCAAGAAACATCCAAGTAATCTCTCAGGCAGATATATGCTTCATTTTGCCTCATTTCACTACACTTACGAGTTGCATGAAATGAAATGAAATTAATTTTAAAAGGACCGTTTATTGAAAAATCTTGCAGTGACAAGTTCAGAAAGTGCCAGAATTCAAGTAAATCCTTCCATGGAAAATGTTAGGAAAGCTTAATCATACTGGAAACCACATTTAATTACAGCTTTTTAAGTCCATCTGGGAAAAAAAGAAGCGACTTAAATATGTCACCTGAGATGATCTAGATACTGAAACTATTTGTAAGTTAACAAAAGCATTTGCATCACAAAGCGCTCTGGGGCAGCACCACGGCAAAGCAGATGTGTAATGAACAAGGATCACAGCACCAAAACAATCAGGACTGTAAATAACTACTACTAATCTGCAATCATTTAAATTTGGATTTAATTGCTAGGCAGCAAATACATTTAATTCCTGAAGAGGTAAATGCTCTGCCGAATACACACTTAAAGGTATTTAGTGACAGAAGCACCACAGTCAAGAATCCAAAAGTCAGGAAGGCACAGAAAAGCCAAGAAGCAGAGCTGGGGCTGCCGTGAGTTCACAACTTTAAACAAATTTTTCCCTGGTAGAGAATGAATAATGTGGCCATCCCCACTGTACATACTGTAACTGCTGCAGGAGTGACACAATGAGGCACATGGGAGGCAAGAGGGTAGTGACTACAGAACAAAATTCAATCTAGTGACTAATGAATAAAAAGTTCCTTTTATTTCTCAGTTGTTTTTGGTTCATTAAATTTTCCACAGATTTGCAGAGAAAAAAACGTGATCAATAAACCTTGACAAAAGTGAACATGTGAAATGGGTGAGAGAAAGGCACAGGAAGATAAAAGTGATATCCCGATCACAGATTTCAGAGGCAGATGACCAGAGCTCTGGGCTGCTGAATAATCTGAATAGACCATCATTTCTTTACAGCCTTTTACTTTCTTTTCCCTGACTGTTGGAACTCTTCATTCAATACAATAGCAAATGCACTAAAACTTTTTTTCTTATGCTAATGGTCGAAATCGGGCGCTCACAGTTAAAACACACTTCCCACCAACTTGTTTTCTTAAAAAAAAAAAAAAAATTAACCTATTCAAGTTAAACTAAAATGTCAAAGACAGCTTAAGGCTTACTCTCACCATTCCTCAAAATTAATGGTTTTCTCCCCAGTAGATACAAAAAGAAAAGACTTGAATAAGGATAAAGCTGCAAGACTCTTTTCATATGAAAAAGAACACTTAGAAAGTAAAAAGAAATACATCCAGTACAAAGATCCTGGTACCTACAGTTCTAATTCTTATTGTTTCCTCTTAGAATATTTATAATTACAGAAAGGTGACAGCCAATCAAATAATTGTGAAACGATAAGAAAAGATTCACCAGTGACTAATGTATTTGGGCAGTCATGCCCATGACAGTATCAGAAACGCTTCCAGTCATTACAATAGGAGCCCAAGGGAGCCTATATTCAATTTTTTTCGAATTTGGGTGTCCACTTCCAGGCACTGAGGCCTCCTTTTGCTGTGGTACTGAGTATTCTCAAATGCCAAACAATTTTTACAGCTCTGACCTTCTGAATTAAAGAACAATTTTCCTGTTCCCTTTGTGCAACACATTTAATCTTTAATGCATTTAGGTTCACTTTGTTTATAAGAAGTTAAAGGTTATGGGTTGTGGTTTTACAGTAGCCAAGAGTGAATGAACAGAAGTTCTGTGGCCTCTCCTGGACTACACATATCAAACATGTATTCACTCCAACTGGAACTGGTCTGTAGAAAGTTTGACCTGATTACCCACTATTTCCATTCCAGTCACTTGTTCACAAGGGAAACCTGCAATTTTGCCTCTTGAACTATCAAGATTGCCATGCAAGATGCAATTTTCATTCCTTTTACAACAAACACCAGTTAGTTTCTAGAAGATGCATATATATGGGATCTGCTGTAAGCACAGGTCATGAATTGTGTGTACTCCATGCATGCACACAAATGTGCATACATAAATGTAGATATGCACAGGCACACATGTATTTGCTTTCTAATACAATGCCTTCTTGCTGTCATTCATACAAGGATTCATTCTTTGCTGTTATTTTATTTAGTGTTGCATTAATTCATTCCCAAATACCTACAAGCTGTTTTGGTTTTTTTTTTAAAAGGGTCCTGGCAACAGAGCTGAAGCAAACCCTAAATACCACTTAATGCTTTGTGGCAAGTTGTCCAAATGTGCAACTGTTTAAAGTATTTACCCAGGTACATAAGGGGGTTGTGCAGCTCTTGAACAATGCCCTGGAATCTTTCCCATCAGCAAGAAAGCGGACAAAAAGCAGAGACCGCTTAACCTCAGTGCCTTAGCTGCAAGTGAGAAGTGCAAATATTGCATTTCTATAAAGCCCTAGAAGCTTCATAGAAATGGAGTGGCAACTAATTAGTTTGATGCTATAGTCACATCTAATGTTCCTAAGTAGCTTCTTTGAAAAAACTCACTGCCTTGAAATCCTTGGCCAGATTATTAAGTGGAGGCTTTGTGATGGGGCAATAGATAGGTGTTTGCTCCACAAATACATACAGATTTTGGTGACTGCTTACTGAATCCACTGCCTTCATTAATCTGCACTGGAAACTTCACTATGAACAGAGCACTTCTCAGAGTACAAAAGCATGAAGTATCTGTGTACCTTTCAGACTACAGGGCAAACAACTGGCTTACAGTAGGCCACCAAAAACAGGGGCAGGCAGTTAACCAAGTGTCTTCCATACTTGCAACTGCTATTAGGCCACATGCTCTACCCTATCTTTAAATTAAAAAAAAGATGGGTCCAGAGGACTGAAAAATTCAAACGTTTTCAATAGAAACAAAGTATCGAGATCATGAAAAATGTATTTTCAAGTCAGACAAAACTGCAGCTAACACATAACCCCTTCTGTATACAGCTGATCGATCACACAGCCCCAGAGCCTGTGCAGCTTCTATACAACTGTGCCACTGAAAGGAAAGTTGTGGTATAAACCTGTAAGATGATTAGAATCACAGAAAACATAATCAAAAACGGTTCTTTGACATAGAAGTTCAAACTGGTTTTCAAAACAATGACAAAAATACTGCTCTTTATATATATGCAACCAGAAGGCTGTCTTTTCTAAATGTGACTTCAGTGTGACATTTGGGAATGCAAGCTGCTATGTGTTGGATGTCTGAGGTCAAGTTCTGTTCTCTTTTATCCAAGTATAACCTGGAGCAGCTTTAATGAAATTATGCTAGATTTATATTGACATATGCATCTAGTTCAAATTCTTCTACGTCTCTAATTTTTCTCTAATTGAATGACCTAACACAAATAGTATTTGTCCATCTGTATACATCCCCTTTGACACACTGGAGAAAAAAAAAAAAAGAAAGACATTGAAAGGAAGTTGGAAACAGTCCTCAAGATCTGTTTTCCTTTGAAGAACAGCAGTTGCATTTTTGGGCACTTCAAAGTCACATACTTTAAGCAATAACAACATTCAAGATGAAGTGAATCTTACCTCAACTTGCTTTAAAGATCAACTCTTTCACAAACACACACCAGAGGTTGCATATAGACATACCTATAGATTAACAAGTTCATCTTCAGTCAATCAGGTACTTTTCAGTGCTACAGATAGGTCATGCTTTCAATCAAATGACAAATTTCCAGGAGTTGTTTACAGTGGAAGAGCCATAATGAATTTCATTCGCTTCTTCAAAGTTGTCAGTTTTGCAATAACATTCAATACTACATTTTTATTGCAATTCAAAGTTTGACAGGTGTCACCATTTCCCGATGTTTCAGCCAAAATACAAATTACCATATCCGCCCATCAGAAAAGCTGAACCAAACCAATTCACCAACTGTAGTTGCTGTATGCAGTAATTATCACGCAATTCAAACATTCCAGCAGCATAAACAATTATTTAATTAATTAACAAAAACCTCTTTTCCAGGTGAATTTAGTTTCTTTTCTAATGAAGTTAATTTTATTAGGTTTAGAACTTAAAAAAACCAAAACAAAACCAGCCCCAAAAAGACCTCCAAAGTTTTTCTTAAATCAAGGTAGCTAGAACAAGCAGATAAAATCAGCAAGTCTTATAACAAATCAGTCTATTCCACTTGTGTGTATTTTGAATTTCATGGCTTATTTACTTAACTTTTTTGGCACCAACTGCACAGCACATGCCAATTCAATATTTGTTTAAATGCTGTTTTATGCACATGCTAGTAACGCTTACTTTCAAATTCTCGTACATCCCCAGAGCCTCAATTGAAAAAAAAAAAAAAAAAAAAGAAGAAAGAAAAAAGAAGGGGATTGGTAGGGGGTAGGCAAGGTTTTACAACTAGTGCCTTTATCTGTGGCCGTAAAAATATAAACACCATACACCAATAAAATGCTAATTTCTGTAAGCACGAGGTTTTCCAGCACCTGGGGCAGTATGAAATGCGAGCGCAGCCATAGGAAGACACAAGTTTCACTGGCCCGGCCGGCGGTGACCCCCCACGCCCGGACATTTGGCCACCCGGGCCATGTGGCGGGGGCCGAGCCGGGTCCCGGCCCCGCGGAGGGGGCACCGCACCGCACCGCGCCCGCGGCTAAGCCGCAGCCCCGGCCCGGGAAGTTTTGAAGCCCTGGCTGCAGGTTAGCTAAATGAATTAATAAATAAATAAGCCCATAAACCTCGGAAAAGCCGACAGCAGGACCACTGATAAATCACCCTAAGCCCCCGCGCTGGAAAAGTCAGGTTTCCCAGGAAATGATGGCAATCACTTGAGGCAGAAAAGGCATCTAGATGAGCCCATCTCCCTCCCCTCCTCCCTGATTGTTTTAAAGCCACCGAGTCCGGGGAAAAAACTCTCAACTCTCTAAGTCCTTAATAGGATTGGAGTCCGGGTCTCTCCAAGCCGCTCCTCATCACACAGGGATCAAGTTGCAGCAGGGAATTTTTTAAATTCCTCAGCAAATATACTTGTCGAAAGATTGCCCCTCCCGGATGGGGGGATGACAAGGAGGAGAAGGGGCAACTTCATTTTTCTTCTGAAAAAAAAGAGACAAACTCAATTCTGGCTTTGGGGAGCTCTGCCGTCCTCCAGGACCCAGGGCAAGGCGGTCCCGGCAGCAGCCCGGGGCTGGGACTGTCACCGCAGCCCCCGGGAAAAACAATGGCCGGGGAGGCACGGTCCCAGAGGGGTCTGGACGGGGAAAGGGGGGGACACACCGGACACACGCGCGGCCGCATCCTCCCCGCTCACCTGCGAGTTCGGGGGGACACACGGGACAGGCCCCCCTCGGGCACCCGCTGCGAGGAGAGACCCTCACCAAATTGTACCCTCCCTCACACACACCCCCCACCGGCGTAGAGCAGCTCCAACCAAAGCGGGAGAAGAGGAGGGTGAAAAAAAGAATAAAAAGCACAATGAAAAGACACAATAAGCATCAACTTTACCCAAAAAGCGAAGCAGCAAGTTTTCAGCAGACGAGCGGTTGCCGCGGAGTAGCGCTGCTCCTCCGGACCCCCATCATAAACTTGGGGGAGGGGGGCGTGGGAGGGACTTTCCCTCCGTCCTTCCCTTTTGTGCCTCTCCCCCGCTCCGCTCCGCTCCTCGCCAAAAGCTGCCGCGGAACCCGGCGGCGGCGCGGTGCTCTCCCGGCTGCAGGCGCGGAGCAGCTCCGCGGAGGCGGGCGGGGAGGGACGGGGAGAGGGAGGGCTGTGGAGGGCTGGGGGCGGCGTGCAGAGGTGAGGGGCTCCCGCTGCCCATCCGCCCGGGCCGCCGGCGGGACACGGCGCGCACACGTACACCTACTTTATGTGTGTAATAGATATACACGCACATGCACACACACGAGGGATGAAGTTGAGCAGCCTGCAGGAAGACGCTGGAGCGCTTTCAAGCCCTGACACAAGAGGAAAACTGGCTCTAGGGTCTGTTTTCTCTTTCACCCGCCCTTTAAGAAAAAAAAAAGGGAAATTTAAACCTTCCCACCCTTTTGGCGCGGGAGCAGCGCACCGCTCCGGATCTTCTCTCTCCTCCCCCCAGCCCCTTTCATCCCGGATCGCCCCCTCGCCTCAGCGAACCGCACCATTTTGGGTGCGGGGCTTTCTGTGGGGCGCGGTGGGATCCGCTCCGCCAGCCCGGCTCCGCCGCGCCGCTCGGGAGCGCCGGGAGCCCCCGCACACCCCGCTCAGCTGGAGCACATCTGCAGCGAACCCACACAAATCCCCCTTCCTCGAGGAAAGCTGCCCCCCTCCTCCCCAAACAGCACAAGTTTGGCTTGTGCAGATTCGCTCGCGCAGAGGCGGGGATGGAGCTGGGGGTGGTTTTCCTCCAACTTTGGTGGTTGCTTTTTCCCCGCGAGTTTGCGCGACTTTTTCAAGCCCCCGCCACAGCAGGGCTGGAGGCAGCAGAGCTGCGCGGAACATCCTCGCACACGGGTGGCTTTACCCGCCGGGAACATCTAGGGGGAGAAATGCGTTCATTAAAGAATGTTCCCTAAACGCGATAAGCAACCTCACTGGAGGTTGAATCTAGTTTCATCCTCTTGTTTTGGGACTCAGGCTACGAGGAGGGGAGAAAGAATCTCCAAAAAGTGCCCCGCTCGCACCCCGAATATCTTTGCTTTTCTCCGATCGACATTAAACAGCAGCACCAATGAGAAACGCAGCAGCCTGAACTTGGACTTTGGCCAGGCTGGGCTTGTTATTTAAATTGTTTTGATTTCTTTGGCTATGGAATTTATCAAAAGTTTAAAACACAACCAGATGCTGCTGGGAAGGGTCACTGCACTGTACTCCAGAGCAAGCTCAAACTCGCCGTATCATCAGGGTATCTGACTCCGGCAGGATTATGGCCAGTACCATGGCAACCGCATGCCACATCAGCCCCCAGCTTCACTTTCAGTCCCTTGGGCAGTGTTAACATTTGCCAGCGGATTTGCCCGACACGCAGCCCAGGTCCGGGCAAGTGGAAAATGAGCACAAACCACTCAGAAACCTTCCTCTTCTAGCCTGTGCAAAGCAACCTGGCCGGGCTGCTTCATACTACAATTTTAATCCTAAAAACCAGCTACCAATTTGGGTGTCTTCTGTTTGAAATTTTACACACATAGCTTTTTCTCATTTTTTTCTTTTCTTTTTTTTTCCTTCTCTTTTTTTCCCCCTTATTTTCTGGATATCATTAGAAGGCTGGTATCAGGCTTCTGCACTGGCTCACCATGCACTCTCAAATCCCATTTATTCCATTCAGATAGCCTGGGAAGGACTGTGAGGCAGGTTATTTTGCCAACCATCAATGCTGCAACATTTTTTTTTTTTCTGGTCAAAGTCTCACATTAATATGCACCCACTGTTTTATCCAAAGAAATTCCCTCCTCTCTCCATGGTGCACATGCAGTCAGTGCTGGCACAGCAGCACAACCTTACCCCATCCAAGTGGACAGTTTTCTGCTGAGAGGAGTTTCATTGCACCTACTACTGATGAGCACCATGCAAAGGAGAGGAGGCTTTGGTTACCAAAAGAAGGATCAAAAAAAGTCTTTGATCTCCAAAAACAAAGCTCACTTTTATTTCCAGGTTACTTTACTTGGGAAAGATGACCCAGCAGCTTGGGAGATAGGTTAAAATAACGGGGTTTTGGATGGATCAAAAGGACAAGCTGGCAAAACATTAACACTAGATATGTTCTAAATTCTTGCTGCACAGTTATAAACATGTGTACATCCAGACTGCTGGCCAAGAACATATTTAAAATCAAAAGAAGGAGGAATCAAAGGATTAATTCAGAGTTATGTAAAGAAGGACAGTTTTCCCTTCTAAAATTCTCACATGGCAATCTTTTAGAAGATGGAGACTTTTAAGCCTGAATGGAAGCTCCTCCTTTTTGTCTGAAGGATGACGGCTGGCGATGGCTGGCGACGGCTGGAGTTTTTTGCGAACTTTCAGTCGGCTTTTACATTATCTGCCTGCTGTAGCTCATCTATCCTTCCCTCTCCTGCTCTGCTCATTGAACTGCCCTCTCTTAATCTTCCATAGGTGTCCGAGATTAAATAGACGACAGAATGACTGACATTTGGTACACATAAAAGAATCAAAATATGAACAACGGGTCAAAGTGCAAACCTTCCCTCTTGTCTTCCCTCCTGCTCTTGTACAACTTGATAGGGATGAAACCAAGTAGGGATGTAAAGATATATGACAACATGCACTTACTATATCTTGTTGGAGCACAATCATGTGGATATAGAAGATACATTCCAAAATGTTCAGGACTAAGGAAAGAGGGTTTTTTAATCAAAAATTTTAAAAAAGCCTTTCACAATGATAAAAGATTGACATACCACCAAGTCCAGGATTGCTAATCTGGGATTTGTCCCATTTCTGTTTGGTCAATGGACAGAATCTGGAAGTTAGACTAGCCTCAAAAGGCACAAATGTGGCTATTAAAATGTTTCATATAGTTCTGAAAATGGACTGTAATTCTTTATTAAGGTACATCTTAAAAAAAAAAATGTTGAAAAACCAATGGGAAATGCTCCATTCTGTTCTGTTCGTGCCTATAGAATTTATTTCTGTAATCTTCATAGATCCTTATGATAAATTAAAAGGCCCATTTGAGTATTCCAAAGGATACTCACAAGTAGAAGCTACCAGGAAAAAAAAATCACATTTAAATATATTTCTCTTTTAAAACAGAAAATAATTACATGTGGGATGATCACTACAAGATAGAAGCCTAAAACCATGTTTCATGCAAGTCATATCTTTATGATGTCTGGTTTAAGTCCAAGTGGGAAGTAGTACATGACCACTTCTGCCCTGATTTAAACAGCTGTACCAGCTCTGGGGTCAATGAAGTTGCACTGAACCCGAATGCACCTCGTTTCTATTGAATGTAATTAATCACAATGATATTTAATGAATTAACAATGTCATGTGTAATGCTGGCTCAGAATTTTACTATGAGAATGGGAAAGATTTTTTGGCACAGTGAATTCCTTTTTTTTTTTAAAGTTGCCCTTTTACCTGGGGGAAATTGTAACTGTGGGTAGACAATGAGCCAATACTCATGGGGATGATATGCAGCTCTGATTCCTATCTGCCTCCATGTATGTGTTGTCTCTTGTTTAGAGCTTCAGTGTTAAGTTTCTCAAGGCAGGTGCCATCTTCCTGCATTCTACATTTTGATTAAGCCTTATTTTATTTTTCCTCTCTCCAAAGTATATTCAAATTATAACTTCAGTGCTAATTTCCTGATGGTTGCTGCTTTGGTTTTGCTTGTTTGTTTGTTTTTGTGTTTGATTTGGTTTGGCTTGGTTTGTGGGGAGAGTATTGGGACCTTTTTTACTGTATTGGAAGGATCAATTTTTGGCTGGCTTAATCTATATTGGATCATGAATATTGAACTAATACCATAAACTCTTCTAAGGGTTTTCTGTGATTATGAAATTATACTTCTATGCTATATCAGCAAAGAAGGTGGTACTTCTATTTACTGCAAAACTGGCCTGGGAGCCTGCCTGTCATTTCAGAGAGCATTCAAGATCTTATTCACTTCAAATTGAAATGCCCTGCTAAAACAAGACCTTATTCACATGACTATATACACTGAAATTTATGCTTGTAAAATGATAAATAAACCATTTGAATGGGCATTCACAATGGACCAGGGATACACACACCATCCTTACCTGTCTTAGCAGGAGGACAGAAGCTTCTTCAAAGTACACAGAGCCCATCATGTCTACATGGTTTTCAAGAAGTGCTGCACTTCTGGCTGCCCTTGCCAGACCCAGCCTGTTGTCACACTGTGAGAGGGCCCTTCTCACTCAGGTCTGAAAAAGGAAGCACGATTTGCTCTAAGACTGGCAACTCCAAGCTCAAACTACAGAAAGTTTAATATGAAAAGCTCAGGGATAAGTTATGCCTCTCACAGTGTTTCCAGCTGTAGAAAAGCTGCAGTGCTTTGTGCTTATGCGGGGAAAAGAAAACAAGTGACCCTGCAGAAGCACTGCTCTTTGGCATAGATGTAAAAATAAAATGTGTAGCTTCTCAGGGATAGTCTTTTCTCATAATAATTTGCAGTTTCTCATTCTTTATTCCTCTTCTCCCTGTCCCTCTAACTGCAGCCCCCTCTGCCAGACAGGAGATGGGCTACAGGGCTCTGCCGGCCTGGGGGCTTGAGGAGGGAGCAGGGCAGCACAGCAGCCTTGCAGGGCTCCTTTGGGCTTCATCTGTCCCCAGCAAAATGCTTGATTTGATGAGGGCCCACATAACAATTCCCTTCCTGGGGTTGATTGGGTTACTTGAAATCTGTTGTCTCCTTATAGGGAGGAGGGGAAGAGAGCAGGCACAGGAGTGCACACAATAGTAACTGGGATACCTGTAAATGGCATTGTGTGAAGAACTGCAAAGTGGAATTGGCAATGAACAGAAAGCAAAACTTGGACATTGATATAAAGTCAATGAGATTTGTTGGAAGCTATATTTACATTTCATGAGAGAAAACTAACAAGATGACTTTTCATTCCACTCCAGGAAGAGATAATTTGTTAGGCTTTGCAGAAAAATATAAATCCTTGTCAGTACAAAATGTATAACCTGGTGCTGTACACATTATACCATATTGCATACACACAGTGTATATATACTGATAAATAATTTGCACTGATTTGCCTTGATGTTGGACCGCTGAGACATTATCTACTGTGGCCAATGCCTGCAATAAAAGTTTGTGCTTTCCTCCAGCCAAAAAACTTTATCCATTTAAACTTCATAGTTGTATAACCATTAATTAGGATCTCTAATGCTTATCTAATCCAAGGCCAGATAAAGAATCCCTGATACAGCTGGAAAGGAAATCCCAATTCAAAGACCCAAATTCAGGCTACTAGATAATGCTGTCTCACAAAGAAATCCTTTGCCAGAGCTCAGTCTGCTTTATTCTGCCCTGACTTTAAGGGTATATAAAACATTCAAATAGATCTCATCTTATTTACTTTTGTAAATCACTTTTTCTAAATCTTTTGGAGGAATTATAAATCCTCCATGCTGGATGGCATTTTAGCAAAAGCATGAACTCTTGTGCTAGTCCTAGTTTTAGGAGCCTGTAAAGGAATAAAAAGATTAGAAATAAGAATATGATCATATCACTGACATCTCAGAGTTCTTGTGTACTAAGGGCCCCTTTCTGCAGATAACACATCCAGGGGGTGCAGAACAACAGCCAAACTTGTACAAATACTAAGAGTTCTGGAAAGGGCTCCAATTTTTCAGATTTTCAGGGGTAGCCTGCCTTCTTCGGAAATGAGTTGTCTGTGAGTTATCTCAAGTCAAGCATCCAAAATACCCATCCTTTACCGTAAATCTTGACTAACATCTTATGGTGATGAGCAAAGAATGTGGACACAGATATATGAAACTGCTGGCTGAACAGCAGGAGGTGCCTGAAAACTCTATCAAGCCAATGTGAATTTCCATTACATTTGTTGAATAAATGAGTGGCACAAACATCTATAATCAGAAGTAACCCAAATCCCTAAATGATGGCCCTCCTATGTACTGCCCACAGAGGTCCAGCCCAGTTTTGCTGAAGAGACAAGGACATTTGCAATCATACCTAATATATTTCAAATTGGTTATATTGTTTATAGATTGCTTATGTCAAAACTGGTGAATTCTCTGGTGTGCTTTAGGATTTATGTATTCCAGTTCTTTGAAAGGTTTGTTCTTATTTGTTGCTACCTGCAAAAATATATATCGTAGCCCCAATTCACAGTGGAACAATGTTAGGTCATTATTCCTTGAATTGTTAGGCTGTAAAGAAGCAATTTCTCACTAACCTGTGACACAGGAAATTGTGATTCTGATGTCAGGTCATTGCTGGAGTTCCTTTTACAGCAATCTGTTTTTCTTGTCAGCAAATGACATTTATGTATTATTTCTAGAAAGTGTAGGCTTCAGTATTTTTGTATGTATACATTCAATATTTCTCTTCTGCCTCTTATTCTGCATAGCTGAGAGTTTTAATATATGATTCAACTGATAAATAAATATATTTTGATTGATAGTGCAAATACCTGGCAGCTGAAACTAGTGCTATCTCAAAGTGCTTCTCAGAATAGTTGAGTTTCCTGCTTTTGTTTTCACTGCGATTTCTTTCACGAAGCATTGCAATGAATGATTAATGCTTGGATGCCCCTTTTCTCTGGATTCGCTGCTGAACTTAATGTGTTACTTTGTGCTCTGCGTGGAGGGAACACAACCCAAACTGCCACCGTGGCAAGATTCTATACCCTATTTAATTGGGCTTGGTGTTAGGAACCACAGTCACTCGTGAGCTTCAGAGCTCCCTGTGATGAGAATAAATATTTTTTGCCAATGTACGGCAGCCTAATTTAGTTGTTTTATTCTATTCATTTGAAATTGGGTAACATGTAAAATATTGGACAGATGACAGTGTGCATATGTTTTACCAATAAATATGCATACTGACTACACAAGAGGTGGTTTACCAGCAGAATATGTTTTACATATACTTAGGGGACTGATGCTATATAGCTACACATCCACAGAGACAAAAGTTATTTCCATTGAAATGCACACAGCATCAAACCTTTCCACAGAATTAAAGCACCTCTCTCTCTGCCAGTGGTTTTTAGGATAATATGCACAGAAAGGGAACTCTGTAATACTAATATGATTACTTTCTTCTGGAAACATCCCAAACATTTCCAAAACAGCCTAGATCCCACTGGCTCTACACACAGGAGGTGATCCTTGCATGTCTCATGGGGTAAGCAGATGGGATAAAGTCCTCAGTGGAACATAATATATACAATAGGTCACATAACGATACGCAGGATGAACATTGGAACCACACTACAAAATTAACATCTTCCTCTTAAATGCAGTAGCTATTTAATTATCCAAGACAACTAAGATCTGTTAATATATTTACAGAACAATGGCATCAGCAGAAGGTGACTATCAAGGACCACAAAACTTTCATCAAAAGTCCAAAATTAATTTCTACCACCTCCTAATCATCCATTCATTTTAATCCATTGTTTCTGATGCATAGATTCAAATAAAGTTTTCCAAAACAGAATGAAAATTAAAAAACCAAGGCAAAATAAATTCCATCCCTAAAGACTTCCAAAATTTGGAGTGAACAAATCCTAGAAAGTATACTAGTAGCAATTTTACACACAAGAAGAGAGGTTATGCTACTAATGTGTAGTTTATTAATCTTTGATTTTCTCAGGATCAGCAATCAAATAATTATTTGGCATAAAACATGGAGAAAAAAAAAACCATTGTATTATGTTGATATAAAAATGTGAGGTAAATCTTTGATAATATGACCTCTTAATAGGACAATTAATCTTCTAGTATCAGTGCAAATTTCTCAGTTCCAGCTGGCAGAGCTGATATGACATAACCTAAATGTAACATGGTGAGAATGATTCAGCCAGGCAGCCCCAAGGAGAGCAGAGCTTCCCCCAGCCAGGAACTTATGGCATGAATGCCCATACTGACCATGCAGATTCTAATCAGTGCAAAGAACAACAGTCCTCTCTTCGAAGATCATCTAAAGAAGTTGACAAACACTGAATGCAGTCCGGTAATCCCAATTTATGAATATATTCCAAATATCAGAAAGAATACTGTTAAAAGTCCTTCTGTCATTTGATTGCAGAACTGCTAAGCAACAGTAGGGTCCCCAAAACTGGGATGGTAACTCATGGGATCCTGGTGCAGCCCAAGAGTTTGTTACATCCTGAGACTTCTCTCAACACACTCTCCCCAAGTTATCTGAAACCTGCAATGTTCTGAAGTGAACACACTTAACCCAGTAAGCATTTTCTTGCACCACTAAATTACATTTTCCCCTTCTGACCACAGATGAATAAATCATAGTAAAAGTAATCAGGTACACCCTGAAGGATTGTCCTTGCCCAGCCTTTTCCTTAACTTTCACAGAACATCACAGCTGCCATCTGAAGTATGCCACTCTTTGGAAAACCATGAAAAAAAGAGGGTGAATCTACCAAGTATTACAGCAGAACACTTTCCAGCCTGGGTTAGGTATCTCATGCTCCCAAGGGTGTTAGGCACAGCCCACCTCAGTTCCTTTCCAAATGCTCTCTAGAAAATGCCCTTTTTCTCCAGCTTTTCTAAAAGAGTTAACTGCCCAGGACAAAGTTACTTAATCAGGTTCTGGATAAGTCCAGAGAAAAATGCAATGCAAACACAGAAAAGGGCTGGAGCTGATGCAACCTGAGACAGTGCACACTCTGTGGTCCAGAGGTGGAAAGCTCAAACTGTATTGTAGGAGAATAACTCAATCAAGGAGTGACGCAAGCAGAACCACGAGAAAGCCCACAATAAAGAAACCCAGCAGCTCAGAAGACCACAGTGAGCCCTGGGCCCTGCATGGGTACAGTCCCTGAGGAAATGGGCCATCCTAGATACAGTGATTTCCTGGGAGCAAAGAGCTCCAGACACAAGTGTGGTTCATGGATTGCACAATTTGCAGATGAGTTGTGGCCTCCTTTCCACCCTCACCTTCAAAACGAGCTCCTGTGCACTGCGAAGCAGCTTCCACAAAGCTGGGGACAGTGAGCAGAAGGTACAGCAAGGACTCTGAGCATTGGTGTTTAATTTTCTCAGTGATCATCACTGGAATCACTGAATAGCAGGAGAGGGGCTCACACACTTCTAGTGCAGTGCCAACATCACAGTCACAGAAACTGAAGTTGAAGAGCAGCTTTAAACAACTCCAGTCAACACTGGCAACAGCTCAGCAAGGGGAGCTCAGCCTCATGAAGTGCTGCTAGTGAAGGGAAAAGATTTAGTGACATTCAGGAGGTCTGCACGGCGCTGTGGGGACTTCCACTGTAGAACATCTGGAAAAAGGGCTGGAAATGAGTTGCATATCTTTTTTTTTTTAAATCCATTTTCCAAGATTTGAATTAGCTATCATATTTTTTTGACTACTTCAGTCTCCTGAAAGGGTATGCCAATTTTTGTTCCTACAAAACGGTTTGTAAGATCTTTTGGAAACAAATGGTCAGAAACCCCACCTTGCACTTTATCTGAAGGATGTTGAAGCAAACATTGCCTTCTCATGTCATGCTGGGCATGGTCTCAATGCTGACCCAGCAGGGGGATTGCCATCAGCTGAGTCACCAAGACCGCTTCCTGCAGCTCCTCTGTGGTCCTTGAGGAATCCAACTCCAGAGCAGCACTGACCTTGTCTGACCTCTCAGAGGGTTTTGGGGGCCCAGCACAAAGACATTTCCATGTGAGTTACTCTCCAAGGAGCTCCTTCATTCATGCTAAGCTACATGGTTCCACTGCAATGGGTAAAAGGGTATGAAAAGAAGGAAGCACAGTAGGTATCTCCCTCTATGGAAATCACATTTGTGAAGATGATTTTACAGCACCCAGCACAGACATGCTTAAGCAGCAGCTCAGTTGTGGTGCAGTGCATGGGGAGAGTACAAAACCCAAGACAGGAAGATCTGATGGAGTGATCTATGGGGATGCACTCACATAAGCAGCAAGAAAATCCTCTGAAGCTTTCCATCCTGCATTCTCTGTATAAACCACATCTGCTCCGGGATGACAGAAGGCTATTTTAGGCACAGTTTATGGAGTTTTTAAAAATGTTATTGGGACTATATTTTGTACCCCTTTGCCAGTAAAGCCAGATGACTGCACCATGAGCTAGATCTCCAGATGGTTTAAATCACGGGTCTTGCTCTAATTTGCTCCAGCAAAGGATCTGGCCCCCTGAGTCTAACTACACGAGGTAGATGAAGCTATAAAGAATGTGCCAAATGAGCTAAAATAGCTTTTCTAAAAATAAATACCATAACAGGACTTCCAGTGCTACACATAGGCATTAGGTCTATCAAAATAGAGTTGCCAATCCCAGGCATTCAAAAATCATGAGTTGGATATAAGGCTGGCTTAAAAAAAGCCCACAAGATTAAAAAGAAACAAGCAAACAGTAATATCTATGTACCTCTTTTGGTTTGCATTCTTGGTGTTTTTGAGTCTTCAGGACAAACCTTGGTTGGTCATCTTTTAAAGCCTTCTCTGTTTGTTTTTTTTTTCCCTTCTTTCCCCGTTGAAAGCATCAGGGCTAGAAACTTGCTGCTAAGAAAAGACTGCTAAAAAAAAAAAAAAAAAAAAAAAAAAAAAAAAAAGAGAGAGAAAGATTCTCATGTAATTGCCTGACTTCAGAAACTAAGCTTTTAAGAAGAATATCATGAAGCTCATGATAAAATCATGAGAGTTGGCAACACTATTAGTGAGCTGGAAATGATATAAAGCTCCCATTCTGTAGTCTATGAAGTATTGGACTTTTAGCCACAAGCTTTTTATGCACAGAAAAACTGTCACTGCCATATAACTGGGCTTTTCATTGCCACAGTCTTCAGATTTCCATTAGATCAATTCTGATAGTTTCTAGGGACCTCCTCTTTGTGTGCAGTCAAAAAGTACTTGGCAACAAAAGACTTGCAGCAAATTGCAGATGGACACAAACAGGAATGGTCTCGAAGCAGGCTGGGAGCCTGAAGGAAGGGCTATATCTGGAGGAAAAGAAGTATTTCCACATGGCTGTATTTGCTGGACTTGGACAGCTCTCTGAAGAGCCAAACCCTCCCCCCAGAGATGGATCTGCAAATCCAACTTTTACACTGAAAAACTAGTAGTAGGGAAAGAACAAACCCAGGGAATTGCTTTGACAACTTGACATCTGCAAAATGCATGGAAAAGATTACCATGTAACAAGAGCGAGGAAGCTCCCAGCAGCATGGGGCACCAGAAGTGTCCTGATTGTTGTGTCCAGTCAGTGCTAATCCACCACAACAGGAGCAATTCAAATTAGATGTGTGAAGAAGTCAGATCACCACCTTCCAGGACCTAGCCAGTTTGGGGCATCATTCCCCTCTCAAAAAGAAATTGTGTGACCTTTATGTGTTTGATGCTACCACACTACAACAGGTCAGTCCAGCTGTAACAGGCTCCAGTCAACTCTGTGAGATGCCAAGGTCCTTACCTAGGTCACAAGAAAGTGGGAAAATGCTCCATGCCCTTAAAAACCTATTAGGAAGCATTGATCCTCTCAAACGAAAGTTTGAAAGACTTGCACTAGAATTAGGAAAACAGATACAGATAGGTGTGAGTACATCACACCTCTCTGGTACTGTTAAAAGGCCCCCACTGCTGAAGCAACAGCACATGACAAAGTTAACACATCCAGAAGTGTAATTTGTTATTTGCCTTTGTATGCAAAGCTCACACATGTTCCTTCAGAAGTGAAATTTCAGGTGCCAGTGCCTGCTTAGTGGCTAATGGACCTTAAATCCCCAACACTGTTGGGAAAATCTGTGCTGCAGTTTTAGCTGGAGAGACCTTGATCCTTAAACAGCTCATCTGCTTCCTCAGCACAGACTGCAGAGCTGGGAGAGCACTGTAGCAAACTGAGTCATGGGTAAGGGAGAAGTCACCAGGACCAACTGTCATCGATGTTGCACCAAAGTAAGGCAGGAAAAAAATCCATTAAACTGAGTGCATGACACTAGCACAAGCCCCAGCAGAATTTCTTAAGGTTATAAATAACAAGTTCCAGGGGAGAAAATCTGCACCTAGATGAAGTGTCCTGTGAGTCAATGTTATCTTTCCAGAGGTCTGTAACAATTTATGTGTTTGAGTGAAACAAGAAAAATCTGGTAGTTATAGAAGAGTTTGCTTTGAATTTTGAAGCCAGAACTGGAACCTGAAGAACCTCATGCAAGCACAGGAGCATCAGGACTGCAGATTTTATTGGTGGGACTTTATGAAGTCCTGGACCTGCCCAAATGAAAAGAGTTCATCACTTGCAAGGGAAAAAGGCATTGAAAAACTCTGGAATATGGAAGCAGGACAACTACCAGCTCTTAGAAAGTATGTTCCATTCCTGTAGCATTCAGAGAGGAAAAAAATTGTTTTGTGTTGTAGTGCTGGGCTTTTTGAGATGCCCTGTGTCCAGAAATCTGAAAGAGCCACAACACACATCCTAGATCTGTAGGAGAGTGGTTTGGCCAACACACTCCTTCCTGCAGAGCCCTGGAGGAGCTGCGTAGGTCCTGTGGAGATGCAAAGTGCATCTGATGTATGCCCATCATTTCTCAGGAACCATGTGTCCTGCAGTGTAGGTACTGCAATGTCAGGTGAGATCCATCAATAAGTAAACAAACTTGTTACATTCTAAACAAATTGGTGAAGAGCACATCACCATATCTCTTCTGGTTCCAATGCATTCGTGCATGAAACAGTTCAACTACAAAGCTGGCAAGTAGACGATGCTCAATTAATGGATCTGAACCAGGATTTCAACTATGACAATCTGCCACCTAGTGGGAAAGTGAAATTTACACCTTAACCTGGCACTGAGATGGCAAAAAAACCTTTGTGAAGCCTGGCAAGAGTGGAACGACCTCTTTTATAAAAGTGGGAGTTGCACAGACAAGGCTCTTCATGGATAAGCAACCCTCTGTCGGCATTTTAACCTCCCAAAGACAGTGAATCTGGCCATAAATGTATAACATGAATATATAACGTGTTTATTCCATGTATGATGCTCATAACATTACTTGTATGGGTGTTCTTGCCTATTTACATCAGAACCAGACAGAACTTAGTTAAAAGGCACCATGTAGTCCCATCCATGTGATAACTGAGCACAGCCCAAGTCACCTTCTAGCTACCCAGCAACAAAATTTCACACAGCTAAGGGAGACTGCACATGGATTCAGAGCAGTGCCAAGATGTGAATATAGAGCCAAATTTTCCCATAGGATCCTGTATCATTCTGTTGGTGATTAGCATCCTGAGGATCATACCACCATTTTGAAGCACAGGAAATCCGATTCTCAGGATACCTCTGAAGACAGCAACTTTTTTGTGAGGGAGACACTACTGGAGCTGTAGGATAACAGTATTTTTGGAGGGAGCTGCTTAGGAGAGACAATCTGTAAGGGTCAGCACTTCTCCAGAAGTGAGCAACTTTTTGTTTACGATAAATGTTTTTGTGGAACTTTATTGGTAACAATGGCTGTTTGCATCACGTGCATTTCTGGCATCTTTGGAATTAACTTTCAGTTGCTGCTGGCTGGCTTTTGCCTGACCCTGGAAAACAAAGAGGTACCACCAAATCACTCCTCAGATCTCTTCATCATCCAGGTAATTTCCTCCACTGTGGCCAGGGTATTCAGGAGGGAGCCCACATTTCATTGTCCAACTTCAGGTCTAGTCAGATCTGATCAGTTTGTTTGCTACTATTGGTATTATACAGATGTGCAATTCCATGCCATGGAAAGATGTTTCTTTAATAACTGGCTCTTATTTATTTGTTTTTCTACAGGATACAAAGACTTTTTGAAGCTTTAGTTATTAGTTTACCCAAAAATGTAATTGTTTTCAATCCAACTCTGCCATCTTGCGGTAGATATTAAAAGGTACTGTTTAACATTTTGTAATTTCTGGCGATAACTCTGTATACTGGATATAAAATGCTTGATGAAGACCCATTATGCCAGCCTTCCAGTAACTGAAGGAGGCCTACAAGAAAGCTGGAGAGAGACTTTTTACAAGGTCATGGAGTGATAGGACAAGGGGCAATGGCATTAAACTGAAACAGGGCAGATTTAAATTACATACGAGGAAGAAATTCTTCACTCTGAGTCTTGTGAGACATTGGCACAAGCTGCCCAGAGATGTTGTGGATGCCCCATCCATGGCAGTGTTAAAGGCCAGACTGGATGGGGCATTAGGCAAACTGGTCTAGTGGAAGGTGTCCCTGTCCAAGGCATGGGGCTTGCAACTAGATGATCTTTGAGGTCCTTTCCATCCCAAACCATTCTATGATTTCACCATTCTAAAATATTTATAGTAAATATTCTCCTCTGCATTTCAAGGAAAACCTCTATCCTTCAATGAGATAGGTTAAAAAGTGAATGAGCTCGGAAGCTGTTTGCTTTACATTTTGTCTTGGATAATGAAAGGCTGACATTTGTTTCACATTTGTGAGGAGCTGGCTTGTAGTCAGGTTTACTTCCAGTTCTCATGCAATGGTTCCATGCTGCAGTGTTTGGATTATAAACAGGGGACTATTTAAACTCAGGCAATTACTTTTCCTCCTCACTGAGGTCTAGACAGGAGCCAAGTTTTGAACAAAACAGTTCAGTCAATTATATGCAAAAATTATTATAAAGCAAAGAACCATTTAAACCTTTTTGAAAACTGATATTTGCACAGTGCCAAGACTCAACTCAAAGCAGTTTTCTCTCTGAAACCAGTGACCTAGCCTGTCTCCCACACTGGGAACAGACTCTTCAGAGGAAGGAGTAAGAAATCCTACTTTCAGAGAGTGACTCATCTTGGTCTTTTCCTCCTTCCCTGTACAGTGAGCAGTTGGCAAGCCAGGGAAAACAAACACCTTGTTCTCACTGTGACGTTGCAGTCACACCTAGTGTAGCAACATGAACTTCCCTTCACCCTGTCTCACCATTCAGGTCTCAAGTGACCCACTCTTGAAATGAAACCTTGGCTTATTCAGTATCTGAAAAAGCCTCATCTTGGTCTCACCCACACCTTATAAAGGATTGAAGTGCTCGTGGTCTGTGTGTCAAATGAAACCATTGCAGACGGGCAGGCAGCTCAGCTCCAGACATCCATGAACACTGCCATGTTGAGCTCAGGGGAGTCTCCAGTCACCACAGTATTCAGGGTGGTTCAAGAAACCAGCACCTTGTCAACCTTCACCACTAATGCATTTGTCCCATTTAATTTTGTTCTGCTGACACCTTTAATACTGGTGTGCACATCCTTTTCGATGCAGCAAGGCACTGGATTTTGAGCTCTGGTTTGAAGCCACATCAAATTATATCAATCTTTTGAATATACAAACATAGATTGAAAATTCTGGTGTGACCTTTCCCATTCCTTTCTTCCCCTTTCCCTTCCTTTCCCTTCTACTAAAATAATTTATGTGTATAGAACTGCAAACTCATGAACAAACCTGTAGAAAATAAAAGGTATCACAAAGGCCATGCAAATGAGCACCTTACATCCAGCCAAGCTCATCTCCTACTTCCCAGTCACATCAAATTGTGACCTTTGTCCTCCCAGTTTCCTACCTGCTGCAACGATGTGTCTCCTGCGGCACCTTGGAGGAGGCCAAGCTTGGCAGCTGAGGAAGCCAGATGTCAGGGTCTACAAAGAAAGTTTTCAGCAGTGGCAGCTGCTTGTCAGATCACATTCCCCCAAAGGCTTGTGTTTGGCTCTGATGGTGTATCTGTTGGTGGCCATGGCTGGTCTTCCTAAAAGTCATATGTGGGATCAGCTCCCAGTGGGAAACTCAAGTTTCTTCTCCTGAAAGGCAGTCTCCACTGATTTGCAGCTCTGAGAAAATGTTTGTTCTTTTTTCTCACGTTCTCAGAAAGAGTTTATGTTCAGTTTGTATAAAACTGAATTATTAAGAAAGGTAATTTTCCATAATTTCTAAAGGAGAGAATGAAATCCCTTTTATTTGTGCAGTTTTAAATGAGAATTTCCATAATAACAAATATATACATTCTTACCTACAAAAGTTTTTATCCTTGGATAGGATCTGGCTTTGGTATTGATTTTCATTTGAAGCAGAGAAAACTAAAACAGATCCTTTTGAACTTAGGCACTCCACAAGCACTTAAAAGAATCTTTGGTTATGAGATTACCTTGTAAAGATAATGATCAAACGAGGCTTCAGAATGACATGTTAGAAAAGTCAGCATTTACCCACAGATTGAAAATATTTGAGACAATCTCTGTCACGAAGTAAACAGACATTAAATGACATTAAATGAGACTTCACCTTGAACTGTGAGTCAGGCAAACACCATGTCTGTCTTCAAGTACTCTTCCCCCTTTTCCTCTGGGCAGGTCTATTGGAAGATGGCATTTTTCTGCTGCTGCTGGTTGTGCTCTTGCTGCCTGGGCACTGGCTTGGTGGCTGGTCACAAACCTGGGACTGGAATTTTGGCTGCTGTTGCCTGTGAAAGGAGGAGAGCACACTGACAAAGAGGGCACAGTGTATTGATGAAACCCTTAACCACAGTGGTGCTAAGGGCCCTGTAAATGTCCAGTTTGATGGCTAATAACAACAAATGCCTTGGACTGAGAGGAACATGAACCCTATTCCTGTCCTACCTGCTCCTGCTCCCTGTGGCTGTCCCACCTGAAGGGGGCACTGTTACCAGCCTGAGCAATTCCTGAGGATTTGGATGCTGCAGTGCACACCTGAGTGTCTAAGTAATTTGATTGTCACCCTCTCATCCTCTCAGACACTTCTTTGGACAGTGAGTGACATCACCAATATCTGATATAAAGACATGTAATTTCAGATTTTAAATTTACAGTCCTTGAAGTTTATGAAGCATTCCTCTTTAAGATTTTCTGAGGGTACAAGGCACAAAGCATATCCTGTTGAATTTCTATTCTCTTAGGTCAGACCCTTCTTGTCCTGGAAACTTTTAACTTCTCTTTTTGCTTCTCTCTGCCCTTGCCAGAATTTTTGGATTTTTTGTCAGATGCCACTGCTCACTGAAAACACCGCTGCTGCTGAATGTGAGGCAGCAAACAGGCTATTAATAAGGATCCTATAGGTCAACTCGAGATACATGCAGATTACTGAAGTTTAATCTGAATAATTTTGCCAGATTAAGAGATATTTCACAATTTCTATGGTTACTTAAGGAGCTAATCTCTGCCATTTGTGAGGAGCTGCTTCATTATTCAGTCCCTTGATATCATAACCCTATGAACAACTAAAACCTCTCTCACCTTTGATCATTCTCCCACCTTCTCTACAGACAAAGTTTTGTGGAGCAGCCTCAGCTGAGTTAGCTGTGATGATGTGAACTGTGCTGTACAGCTCAGACCAGGTGATGGAAACACCCCCTACATGTATTATTTTTACAGCCACTGTGAACAGCAACTTCATGGATCACCATGGAAGCTTTATGGGTGGGTTATGGTAATGACATTAAAAGAGAGACATGGGCTACAGAGAGGCCCTGGCATGCAAAGAGGAGTTTCAGAAGTGTACAGCAGCCTCTCATGGTGACAATCACAGTGGCTGCAGGGTGTGAGCTGGGGGCTATGCTCTAGTGCCATTCTCCTCCCACGGATGGACATGAACCTCTGTTTTGCCCCTGGGGAAGCAGCCATGTACTGTCAGCATTGTGAAACCTGCAGGATCACCTCCCCTGTCTCTCAGAGGGTCTCACTGCTGTTGGCATCTGTATGGGATCAGATGAGACTTATTTTGCCATGGTACATGGACATAGTTAAGGAATCTAGCTGATTCCCTTATGTTTCCTCCAGGCCAAAGAGATGCTTACCCATGGTTTCTGTCCTACCTCCAGGACAAGTGAGCTGTATCACTGGTTAACAGCTCTGTTGTCTTTACATCACTGCAGTTAGGATTTTTCTGGCTATGTCAAGGTATCAACAGAGTAAAGATTTTTCTACCTTTGTTGCACTTTTGCTACACCTATCTCTGGTGATGCCCTCAGAGATCCAGGCAGGGACAGCCCCAGGTGTCAGTAGATGGCACCAATGTACAGCAGTTACACTATGCACAAAAACAGTTATAAGGAAAAAAAGAATCTCACTGCTCTTGCTGCTTACAGCCCTTCTGTTTGATCTTGGCTCAAAAACATCTTTTCTAATGATCATTCTTCTACAGCAAAACCCAGATCCCTGCACCTTCATGTGCAAGCACAATTCAAGGCTCTCTGTGATCAGTGTTTCTCTTTTCTTCTTCAATTCACCGTTCTGTAAAATCAGCACAAGAATTAGGAAGTAGGATCTCTTCATCTCTGCTTCATGCCTGTAGCAGATCATTAACATCCTGTACTACTCTCTTCTCAACTGTTAAATCTGGTTCGTGGTCAGGGTATCCATGCACAGACCCAAATTTCAAGCTGACAACCACACTTGAATGTGGAAGGAACTTCTTTGGGAGGGTTGCTGCTGATTCCCCTCCCTCTCTGTACTCTGGACCATAATCTGCTTCCCAGGAGCCGCTAGTGAGTTTTCTCCAATGGAGATTTCTGACTATCACAGGGTCCTTGGACATCAGCAGGATTGTTTCTTTCTTGGTCTTGCCCAGAAATATGTTCTAGTTTGTTTCACACCCTTTGCTATTGCTCTTAAGTTTCTGACAGTATTTTATGGCCTGTGAGATGGATTTTGATACAGGAAAAAGAGGAATGTATAGACTTTTGAAACCTTCATGTATGTCAATGTGGTTGCCTGCAATTTTTGAGGTCTGTCATGATCCAATTGTTTCTGTAGTCCTAATATCTTGGTGCACTGAGGATTGCCTCACACTTTGCTTACCTGTACTCATAACTCCAGTTTAGATCTGCAGCAGGATGAGGAACTCTTGTCTTCCATGGCTTTGCTTACAAACGTGGAACACAAAGCAATACAGTCCACGGCACTACCTTAAATACCTCCTGAATAATTATGACAAAGCCATTTGGTGCCTCTATCCCCTCCTCCCCTCCTGTAGTCACACAAGGTTCAGATCTAGGCTGCCAAAACTAGCTAAGCATCTCCCAACTCTGTAAAGCCCACGTGGGACAGACTATTTGTACTTACAGAGGGGTTTCACCTGAGACCTGCAGGGTCACAGCTTCTCCAGAAACAGAAAGAGCAACACCTCCAGAGTTGCAAGAAACTATGCTGGCTACCATATATTTTAGAGTGTGTCAAATAATTATTTCTGTAGAACAGATAATTTTTCTGAAACTTTAAAATAGTGATTAAAAAAAAAAAAACCACAAGAAAACCTGGCAAGCTGTCACTGTCCTCCTACAGCTTTTAGCCAGCTCTTCTTTATGATAAACACATTATTGGCCCTATATAATTTTCATATTCCCAGCAATTGTTCAGTTTGGTCTGCCTCCTTCTCTCCTACTCTAATTCCACTCACAAAAGAGTTTGTTTCAAGGAACTTGAAGTTTTAAGATAAGTTTTAGCTATGGTGTTGTGTCCACCTGAGTTCATTAGAAGTTGAGTTCCCTTTGCTTAACTGAGTCAGAATAACTGTATTCTGAATAAAATACTTGAGAGGTATCTCTTTGGCTCAGGAAGACAAATTATAAAAGACTTCAAGTCTCAGTGGCCTCTCCAATAGTTCTGAAGATCCTGCTCTGTGGGGATTACAGATGGTCCAGTAGGCACTACAGAGAAATTTAGGAGACAGAGATTCTCTAGAAGCACTGATTTCTTTCCTGTCCTTGTCAGAATTGCTTAAATCTCTGCAGTCTCCTTTCCTCATCTCCCCTTCTTTTCCTCATCAGAGTGCAGTTACAAGACTGGAAGTAAACAGTCAGATATGTGCTCTATGTTAATAAAACCACATATAGGTCCCTTCCTCCCCAGTTCTATGGACAATAAAGTAAAACATTTGTGAAGAATTATAATCTACTTTGTTCTGAAACAACCTTGAAAGCCAAAGAAGGATTTCACATCAGCATGTAGTTTTACACCAACAGGCACATTTAGAACATTATGACTCATATAAGTATTTCTGGGTCAGAGGAAAAAGGGTTATTTACCTTTTGCTGAAGAGCTACAGTCCTTCAAGGGAGAGGAAAAAGTGAATTGGAACATTGTAGCTGGGTCATCAGGACCAGGTTTCTACAGTCCCTGCCACGGTACATGAAAGGCAAGTAAGGAAAGAAATATGTTTCTCCTTTACCTTCCCCCCAGCCCTAGACATCTCAAATAACAAACCAGATCTCAAAACCCAATTTAAACTTTCTCGTCGAAGATCTAAAACTTCAAGACTGGACCATGCAAGATGACAAATACAGGATAAATTAATGACACAGCTTGTTGGGGGTGGGGGGTGGTTCACTGTGACTCATGGGCATTTGTAGGTGAAATTGAGTGGGTGATCTCAGATTAGTAATGCTGATAACTGTTATTTGGCCACTTAATATAGGTGGATACAGTGGACAAGATTTGGAATGTACAGTCCTTGAGAAATGGACCATGCACCATGCTACAGAAAAGGACAAAACTATAGGAAGCAGAGACAGGTGTTGGTACCTGCTCTTTGCTCAGCCCAAACCTGGTGACTGATTTAAACCTGGCCATGTGAAGAAAACACACCAAACAGATGCATTACTCACAGCACTATGGTGCTCTCATGTCCCTCAGCACTGTGTAACCCTGAGAAGTGTCCCCCTCTCTGAAATACTCAGGTCCCAAAACAAAAGTTTGCCTTGCTGAGCTAGATCTGCCACTGCCTGGGTGTAGGAGTGATGGTCATCAGGGCTCTGTGTCATCAGGACTTTCTGTACACCAAGGAGCTCTGCTGCAGATGAGCAGAGAGCCAGCAATAGTAGCATTTCAAAGTAACAGTTTAAAAGACTCTGCTTTAGCAGACTGATGAAGTTATACTTCTTTCTAGATGTACAGCCTAGAGTATCATGAGAATGCTCTTCTGTGGTTGTTCAAGGTCTAGAAATTTGAAGATATCTAGAGGTGATATTTCTTGGTAATGCATGACATCTATTGACTCATATATGTGCAAGGGTCTTCCCACCCTGGGTAATTCCTCTCCACCATCTGCTCCCAGCAGGCTTGAAAAAGCTGCAATTTCTCTTTATGAGAGTTAGAGTTGTTTGAGTAGAGGATGCTAAAAGGCCTGAAAGATCATGTTGGGTAGGGAGCATCAGCTAGTTTAGCTTTGTCAGAGGAGGAGGATGAAATAAAGGCAGGCAACTGCTATTCTGGCTCCTGCATATGCTCAGTAGCTAGACCTAGTTAGAAAAATGTACTCTGACGTTCAAGGCAATACATTCTATTTGTCAGCTGATTGGTTTGATGAGGACAGTCAAATCTGCCAGCAATAGATACAGTGCAGTGAGTAACATCCTCCATAGCACAGCAGTGCCATGGCAGTTCATAGAGAACATGGGACTTGCGGTGTTCTACCAACATGGAAAGACTTCCTAAATCAGGGTCTGTGATTGTGATAATTCTGTCACTAAGGTATTCTGAGGGATGGTGAGAGATAGATGAATATCTAGAAATGCTTTCCATAACATTAAAAAAATAAAGCAGAGCACTACAGATCATCCTAGTATTACTGGGAAACTTGGTGTGCTTGCTCTGTACCAACACAGTAAGATCTCCTAAGGATAATACAACATCTGTGTCCTAAAGATGACACAACATCAACATCCAGATTTGCAGGAAGGCAGCCAGGGAATATTAGATCAAATTTGTCTGTGTACCCAGCACTAAATTGTCTGCTATAATTGATACTGAAGTTAGAACTTCAGCTTCCTAACAAAGCCGTAGAGCACTTAGTCCCCACTGGTTTTGGTTCCCTAATGAACACCATCTTTATGAAGTCACTTTAAAGAAGGAGTTCATGTGGAAGCAACATATTTAGGACATGTGAGGCAAGACTTACCATTCAGTCAAGAGTCCTGGATCAAGCAAGTGGTGCACTGACTAAATTAGAACTCAGGGATGGTTATAAGATCAGAAGTTAAAACAGATCTGTGCAGTATTCAACTGTGAAACTTGCCATTCACATTTCTACATATCCCTGTAGAAGTTCACTTTGAGAGTTGCCATTTACTCTGCTATTTTACACATTTTAAGCTATTTTAATTCATGCAACAGTCCTTCCTCTTCTCCAACCATTATTCAGTTCCCACAAAAGCATTATAAATAGTTTTTAGACATCCAGGTAGCCTGTATATATCAGCTCTCCCTTATCCACATATTTGCTGACCTCTTCAAAGAACCCCAGTAAATTGTGATGCCTGAGCAAAAAAGGTTCATTTAGGTTCCCTCCCATGCAGTTCTCTGTGCATCAAACACTGGCCAGTTGCTTCAGCCTCATGTCTGAAGCAATATCTTCATTTATTCCTGATGCCCTTTGATAATGGTTTTTAGGATGCTGAATTAAAGTACTCTGTGGTCAGTATTACAGAACAGCTCTGACTACTCCCTGATCTATTTCTTCAGCCATACCTCCAAGATATTTAAATTCCCAATAAATTTGCAGATGGTACTTTTTTCACTTCCTTTTCTGAAGCAAATAAGATACTTATACTCATCAGTTGTGGGCAGACAACTTGACATAAAAGGCAGGGTTCAAAGCATGAAATTTTCTGCATTCTAATTGCCAAATTGAAACAAAAATAAAAGATCTTATCTGAGATAAATTACTGTTACATAATTAACACTACTTACATGAAAATATGTTATGTTCTAAAAATGCTAGAGGGTAAAAAAATACAACAACAATGATGAGATGAAGGAAAAAAACCAGTGTACTCCAATTTTCAGGCACGAGTGGGAAGGAACTGCAGAATGCTGGGACAAAGATGTGTAGGACAAATATATCGCCTGCTTGTGTACTGTTACCAAAATACTCACTGAAACACATGGGGCATAAACAACCCTATTTAGAATACAAGATTGCACACATAGTTAAAAAGCTGGGAAAATAACTTGAAAACCTAATGAGCATCAAATGGATACTGTGGAGGAAAATGCCAGAGAAATGGCAGGTGTGAAGGCTACGTAAGATCATCTTCGATGAACAAGTCAAGAGGGTTATGAGTACTTAAGATTTGTATCACTTCTTCAGATTATAGATGATAGCTCTTAACAGGAGGATGCTACTGACGAATTACATTGTCAAAATATTGTTGTTATATAGGCATGAAGGGTAAAATATGTTTAAACACACAGTTTTGGATATAGTGAGATATCTGTTCAGCTCAAAGGAAAAGATGCAGATATTGCTTAAAAAGTAGGATCCTTTCTGCAATCAGAAATGTGCATGCTGGGAGAAAACCATTGATGTGAGCTGTGGGCATGACACTTCCAGAAAGATACAGAGCATGAAGAGAACAAGCATGAGAGGTCATGGATTTATAGACCTCTGACCAGGAAAGCAGTGTTGACATTACTGTATTTGGAAGAGGCAGAGGATACGTAATGGTCTGCAAACATGCAAAAGATTGCTTTGCAGAGGGAAGTTAACATCTGTGTTTAACTGTTTTAAAATTGTGACAAAGATCAGATTGATATCAGAAAAAATTTATTAATTGTGGGGGTAGGGAAGCCTGAGTTGACTGAGGAATCTCCACAATGGCAGCTTCCCTGCAAGCATGTGAAACAAATACCTGGTGGGGGAAATTCAGGTGTGGTTGATCCTGTTCTGTACCAGCAGACCCCTCTAAGATCCTCCAGCTGCATCAATGATCTCTGCATTTCTATGAAGTTGTGTACAAGGTTAGATGTTTATGAAAAGATGACGATGACTTAGCTCCCCATATTTTTTCTAAATGAAATCTGTATGTTATAAATACTGATTTTTGAAAAAGGTTAAGAATTTAAAAACAGACATTCCCGTGAAAATTATTCCTTTAAAATCAAAAATGAAACCCCTTATCAAAATATTTCAAATGAAAACAAATATTCTGATTGAAAAAAAAAAAAGCTCCAGTTTAGGATTGTTTCCCTGGTAACCAGGAACACTGTCATTCTGTGGACTTGTTCTTCCCATTCTCCCCCGTGTGCCAGGCTTCCAGCTTGCCCGGCACTCCTGCGGCTGGGACTCCTGTTAGGGTTGCTCCCCCCTCTCCCAAATGGTGGATCATGAAACATTATGGTATGTGCAGACCAAGGTGGATGCACAGATGGAAGAGAACAGGATTGAGAGGAACAACAGAGTTTCAGTGAAGTCACCTAGCAAAATATGTAAGGAGAAATAGTTTTAGTATAACTTTTTATTAAATTAACCTCTTTGGGTTTTTAGAGAACAAATATCTGTTTCTTGTCCCCCACAGACAGCTTGAGGACAAATATGCAACTTATGAGAAGCTCCAGACGGCAGCTTTCATATTTCTAATACATCACAAGGAATGATCTGATTCTGTTTTTTTTTTTTTACTTTGGTTTCCCTCAGACAAAGAGATTGCATTCATTGCAGCCATTGAAAGTGTCAACATTGTGCACTTCCCCTAAAGCAAGATTCAGCCTCTGCCAGGCTGTGCTCAGGGGCTCAGCACTGGGCTCAAAACATGATAAAACAAACCACCCATAAAATGGACATCTCTTCATCCCAAATCAATTGGAAGTCTACCACCCTTTATTAATAATGTCTGTTCCAGATGAATGATCCGGTGGGACGACAATTTCCCTGTCCTGTGCTCACATTTCCGAGGGGTGCTCTAAAAGGAGCAGCTGGTTGTCTTCATGGAACAGACCAGCAACTCCAGCAGAGTCCAAAGGGGTATTTTGGGTGATACACTTCAATAACAACTTCACAGAGTGCTCAGGTGAGAGGCAGTGCCCCACCTAAATATTTGACCTGAAGCTGCTCACTGAGCAGGCTCTCCAGGCTGATTTCTTTGATGGATCAATTTGGAATGTGTTAATGGCATTACTCAGCACAATAAATAAAACAAGACTCACCTTAACGTTTCTTGGAAGGAGTCATGGAGTTTATGACACCCACTGGGAACAGCAAGAGAGGGTCATCTGGAAGGAACAGGGAAACATGCCGAGTGCTCACAAGGGAAATTTCGAGAAACAGATGGAGAAAATATCAGAATTCTCAGCAGCCCCTAAGGAACAGATGAAAAACTTTTGGGTCAATAAGCCAGAGAGTGAAAGGCTCAGAAACAAGGTTTTTGGTCGAATTATCTGGTCCACATACTGGGAAATGCTAATAATCCACTAGCTCCTCCAGTCTTCATGGGTGCAAAATGTTGAAAAACTTCTGTGGTGAAGCAGTAGGAGAGAGATTTCCCATGTTATTTATGGGTTTTTTTTTTTTTTGTTAAGTGGAAAGGAAAGCTTTTTATTCACTGAAGAACCTTATAAGGAATCTGAATTTTCCTTCTTTTGATGATAAAATCAATAGGAGAGGGAATTTTCTAACCTGATCATCAGATCTGTTACTGAAGGCTCAATTGGTGCAGAAACACAACACAATAACAATTCTAGATGGAAGTACCATTTGTAGCTGTTAAATTACCCAAAGGATCTTTCACATGAATGCTCCGGACTGAATAGCATGTGCGTATACATTCCAGTCATGGATCCAAAACAAATTAGGAAGCTAATACACACCCTCCACTGGGACTTAATTGACCATTAGTTTCCTAGGTTCTGAAAAATCATGTCATTATATCTAACTTATTTCAGCATTGCTTTTTACCCTCATAGGATTCTAGTGCTACATACATTTAAAAAAAAAGGCATCCTCCACCACAAAAATACTGCTGCCTTTTGAGGGTGAAAGCTTCTGCCCAGCAACACTTCACAACTGGTGTGGACATTTTTACTCAGGAATTGAAAGATACCATATCTCAGTACAATTACGCAGAAGAATGTAGGTCAGACAAACATAATTACCAATTACAGAGTTTAGACGAAGATGTGTCAGTAACAAGCTCACTGCTGGGAAACAGTATGGCTAGTTCTTAATAATAAATTTCCTTTAGACATCAGCCTCTCCCCAAAGATTCACACCAATAAAATGTAGCAGAAATATAACAAAATCCCTTCAAACGTCTGAAGGGAGTTTATCTTCTGGGAAGAAAAACAAAAAAACCCAAGCAGATAAAAATTGAAAGTAATTATTATTTCAGGGCTAACTGTAGCTATTCTAAAACTAGACCTTTCATGAGCAAGTTCTTAGGATTTTAGCAGTGCAGACAGCTGCACACCAGGCAGTCCAGCTTTGTGTTTGAGATCAGCAACAACCCCCTAGGAGTTTGACATCTCTAATAACACTGAACTGAAGTCTCAGTTCAATATTGAGTTGGAAAGTGCCAGTCCCAGACTCTGCAGAAATAACCCCAAATATTCTTGTCAGATCATCTTTACTTCCATACCCTTTGGTCTTCTGAAGCTGGTCAGTTATGCTGTGGGGTAAGATTGAATTTGAAGGTGATAAACGTAAGGAAGAGCTAAGATTTGTGGTTTGTTTGTGAGCTCTTAACCTCCCTGTACGCAGGGCTCTGTTTGGAGCACGACAATATACTCTTGAAGCTCGGCAATATACTCTTGGCTGGTTTCCTTTGAGCAGGCAACTCTCAAACCACCTCCTGCATTCTGATGGGTGGGGAGCCAGCCCAAACCACCCGTTAGCTGCAAAATACACCCCTGATTTTATGGTTCCCTCTGTTCCTCAAGAAACACTTAATCATGTGACTCTCCGAGCCTGAAGATTTTGCAACTGTCACAAGGCTGCTCCAGACAGGTACCTCGGTCAGGTATTTGGACTTTCTTTAAACTCCATAAAAATAACAAACAAAAGGGTTGACCTTGTACTGTACGTGCATGAACGCAGGATTTAAACAGATGCAGAAAAGATCAAGAATTTCAAATAGGCCCAGGAGAATGCCATTCTGCAGGAGTATATTAGGGTTCAGTGTAAAATCTCACCACAGAAAAAGAAATTAAATGAAATAAAAAATAAGTGTAAACCCCAAGAGTACTAGCAAAGATGTTGAACACTCTGCTCCAGTTCCTGTTTTCTGACACTAATCATACATACAAAAACGTGTGTCTATTTCACAGAGCAAATGACAATGCCCTCCTAATTCCAGCAGCTGTATCTCCACCCTCATTTGAAAGACATTACAGAAATGTAACACACAGCAATCAAAGATACAGACAGTCAAGCCCTGCACATGTGTCTAAGAAGTTTGACACCATAAATAATTAGATTATTTTGGTTTTTATCATGCACCTTTCATTAAGCATCTGTAACTCTCAGTTACTTCCAGATCCCATCTTCATGGCTAGAACAACATCCACTTGTAAGAAACTAAGGGCAGTATTTTAGGTAGGTAGAAGGCAGGTATGGAAACACAGTTAGAAGTATGACACTGTTGCATACTTACAAACAGCCATAGGTAGTGCGATGTTTATACATCATGAAGAGACTGGATTTTACTCTAAATAAGGAAAAATATCCAAATGACAGAGGCTTTACATGTCCACGAGATGCATTTCTAAAAAAGACATGCCGTGTTTCAAGCATGAGTTATAGGACCAGATGCTGGAATCCGGGTGAAGAATTATAGGCTGCGTTTATGGGAGGTCAGGTCGGGTAACCACAATGGCCTGAAAAATATATTAATCTCATTTGAAAGATGGAATGGAATGCAATCTTTAAGTTAATATAAATACACCATCTGCAGCAGCGAGCCCTGAGGAAGGCATCAGAATATGGAGCAATCTAGGCAGAGAGGAATGAATCGAATATGAGATAAAGCCAAAACGAAAAGCAAAGCCTGATGTCTGTTATCCTCCGGAGAAGGTGAGGTTCAGGCCTGAACCCAGTGCATGGTTCCCAGACCTGACCCGTGTTTCTGGAGAAGTCTTAATGATCTCATTAACCCTGGGTGCGATGCAGTTCATCCAAAAGAGAGTGAGGAAGTGATGGGATGACAACCTGCACTTACGCATTTACATCAGGAAAAGATACTGCATCCAACATCAACTACTCATTTTGCAACTCATTCTGATTAACAGAGAATGTAGCAGTCGTACAGCTGGCAAGTAACATTATCCTAAGAGCTGGTAATTAAAAGTGGACAAAATTAAGACAATTGTAGCTGGTACTTCCCAATGGCTAATATCCTCCAGCTGAGGAAAATTATGAGAAAACAGTGAGTGGGAGGAAGAAATCAGAGAGGAAAACATGAATGGAAATCAGAAGTTCTTTCAGAATAGTCAGTCCATCAGCATCATCAAGGACAGACTGGCTAAGGCTCAACTACTCCAGTGATAAACTAAAAGTGTTTTAAATATTCAACAAATAGGGAAAATAGAGCAACGGTCTGAAGCGAAGAAAAACTTATATTGGAAAGTAAAAAGATTGTGAAGAACTAGCCCATGGCAATGCTGAGCAGGATTTTTTGAGGAGTATTTGAATTGCATACAGTAGAATTGTGAACAACAATACGAAAAGCCAGATTTGTTCAATAACTGTTTCCATTTGGTATTTTGAAAAGTAATATCTTGATGGTGTTTATATGAGAGCAAGGTTGAATAAGTATTTTCCAGCCCATTAGGAAATAAGCAGGATGTTAAACATCATCCAGTAGAGATAAACATTTTTAAATCAGCAGGCCTGGATAAATAACACCCAGGGGTCCTAAAATATTTGACTGAGGAGAACTCTGGCTTGCTAATGTTAATTTTTAATACATTTTAATATCAGAGGGATTCCAGTGACTGGAAGGAGGGTAGTAACCTGGAGGGGAAAAAAAAAAGCAAGTGAGAGATAGAGATAAAGAGAGAAAAGGGGAGAGAGGGAGAACAGGAAACCAAGTGCAATTACAGGGGAGTTATTGAGCAGCTAACCTCACATCAATCCCACGTAAAAGAGTGGAAAAACTGAGACAGGACTGAACTGCTAAAACATGAAAGAACAAGATTTTAATTACTGCCAGTCAATGTGGGTTTATGGAAAACAGCTCAAATAAAACTGGTTTCATGTTCTGCCTGCAAAAAAAAAAAAGCCAACTGTACAGATGTAGCAGGCTTTCTCGAGGCTTTAGACTTAGTGCATGACATACTTACTAGATAAACACCATATAACATGAAGGAAACTTATGTTAAATGGCTAAGACATGGCTATTTAGCATAACTCAAAACCCAGCTGCGTCAATCAGATCATCATCAAATGAGGATTCTTTACTGGCTTTCCGCAGGGCTTTGAAGTATACTTGGTGCTATTCAGCGTTTTCACTGATGCTCTGCAAGGGAATATAAAGTCAGCACTGATAGACAGATGGCTGACACAAATATTAGCAGCCTGGTAAATAACGATGAGGAGAAAATACTAATGCTGAGAGTATTTTGGGTCACTTGTTAAAAGGGAGCCCATTTGAATGAAATGCAGTCAAGTACAAAGCTGATCTATAAGGCAGAGAGCAAAATAACCTGACAAGACCTTGGATCCTGGAAAGTTGTCATTCTGGAGAATGGTTTGGGAATCACAGTGGGCAAGTAACACCCCATGAAAATACTAATTCCAGAAAGTCTATAAAAAAGGACAGGTTGTGTGTTAGACTGACCTGATGAATGAAGGAGACATCTGACTGTGAGAGATTTTAAGACCCATCTACTGAGTTAACTGTGAAGAAAAAGATGAGTGATGTCTTGATTACACTGTGTAGTTACTTCCAGAAAAGAACATACTGGATACTAAAGGGTTCTTACATCTGGCAGAGAAAAGCATAATGAGAACCGGTAACTGGAAGTTGAAATCAGAAATTCAAAACGGTCACAATTTTTCAAACAGTGACAGCGATTAACCACTGCGACAAACTTCTAAAGGAAATGATTGATTATCCATTTCCTGATGTATTCATATCAAAATTAGATGCTTTTCCAGAAAATATATTTTAGCCAAAATAAAAGCTATGCTTAATTCAGATGCAAAGTATTGGGTAACAGCACAAAATATAAAAGTCTGTGACACGTGGGAGAGAAAATATGATGACTGCTTGGTCTTCTCTGAGTGCAGAATCTCTGGATATCTGCAAGAAAGTTACCTCTAATCTGGTAGATCAATGCAATCTAGTAGAGGAAAAGATTTTTAAACCAAACTTGAAAGTGAACTAAAAATTAGTAACAAAATGACCACTAATTAACCACTGGACATGCTGATGGTACTACAACTCTAAACAACTGTACATCGAGGGTGGACTTTTAAAAGTAATTTTTTTGAAACTGAAAAAAATGGAAAAAAAACCCCAAATGAGACAGAAAAATAATTGTTTCTAGTTTTAAGCATTGCAGACTAATTTTCTGGGGAAGTTGTAGAATCTTTGAAGTTTTTAAGACTTCTTTACACAAACACTTTCAGTTCCTTGGAGAAAAGGGGGCTAAGGAGCAACTTTGTAGCTCTGTACAGCTTCCTGAGGCAGGGAAGCAGAGAGAGAGGTGCTGATCCCTTCTCCCTGAGATCCAGTGACAGGATACATGGGAATGTTTCAAAATTATTCTAAGAGGAGGTTTAGACAGGACATTATGAAGCAATTCTTTACCAAGGGGGAGGTCAAACACTGGAACAGGCTTCCTAGAGAGGTGGTCGATGCCCCGAGCCTGTCAGTGTTTAAGGGGTATTTGGACAATGTCCTTAAGAGGCTTTAACTTTTGGTCACAGAATCACAGAGTATTCTGGCATGGGAGGGACCCACGAGGATCAGCTCCAAATTGGTCAGGCAGCTGGACTAGATGATCACTGTAGTATCATCTGGAATAGTCTATTCTATTCTATTATCACACTGATTCTGCTTAGGGAGGGATAGGACTAGATTACCTCCTTAGGTCCCACCTACTGCTGTCATTTCTGTGCTATGGTTCAAGTAAAAGTCATGGTTGTGGTGCTAAAGGTAATGAGGATAGATAGGACCTCTGTTATGCAGAAGGTCTAATAGAATGAAAATTTGAACTTTACATTATGTGATGTTACCAAACTTCTTTAGCTCAGTTACTCTAGAAGGCACATCAGCCTGCTTTTCGTTATCCCAGTGTCTGAGATCAGAAATTGAGGTTCTGGTTATCTAATACCTATCTCAGTACTTACCTGCCCTGAAGCCCTGTAGCAGTTCAAGTGCTTTTTGAGAAATGGTATTTTTCAGGTCATCTGAGGCCAAATTGGATTATGGTGAACTTGAAAATTCAAAGCACCACGCAAAGGTGGCAGGGGCTAACGTGTCCTCCCCAGCAGGGACACATCTGAGTCAAGATGATTCACAACCAGGCCTGTACAAATAAGTAATTTTTCAGTTTGCCAGGTGAACTTGAAGGGAGAAAAAACATTCACACTGCCCTGAAGTGAAGTTCATGTCTGTTTGTTGATGAAAAGAACTATGGAAAAAAAAAAAGTTATTTTCATCAGTCTGACTAAACTGTTTTGTTTGATTTGAAATTGTTTTGTCTTTGTGGTCTGTTGCATATAAACAGAAATTTATGGAAAATTTTCTTCAAAAGTCCACCCATAACAGAATTTCTGAGTGGTGAACAAATGATTCACCTCCCAGAATTTTTGTGGCTTTGTTCAGACCTTTCTATGCGTTTCAGCTTCAACAGATACACTGCTGGATCCAGATAGTATCAAAATGGATCAGAGAGTCACAGCCCTTAAAAAACTGGCCAGATACAAGCTGCAATGGAAAAGTCCAGAGAAACTCATTGAAAGGAATTACTCTCCGGAAATTTCCCCAAAAAAACAACATTCAGGCAGAGAAAGCTTTGTTCTCCTCCTTAAGATTACTGGACATAAGTAAAAGAAAATGGAAAGTCCCACCTCTTTTTCCAGTCTCTAATACTGTCCATTTAGCAGAAATGATGTGGTTTTCTGTGTCTCCCCCTTCCCAATGCTGCAGCTACACAGACATGAGCACCACAAAGTGTTACCCACCTTTCTCCAGCTCTATACAGAAAGGGAGCTGAGTTGCTTGACTTCACATGGAAACTCCTCAGCCAAAATACATTATAACAAAAGGTATTATTTTTAAGTGAGACAAATCTATGTCATTAGTGCTGCAAGATGTGCTTTTCAAACACATATATTGAAGAAACAACACCGTCTTGAGCACCAGCTTCAGCTCAGCCTGGGATATGGCTGTGCAGAAAGAGTGCTCCCAACATTTTGGACAATCAAAGTTCAACACCTTCCCAGGAAATACAAAGTCTCTGAAAATGCAGTACAATCACAGCTGGCTGATACTTACATATATATATATATATATATATATATATATATAGACACACACACACATACATATATATATAAAAGCTGTTTCCAAATTGTTAGAAAATTCAGAAGACTCAACCTCTTCAATATGTTAGGCAAGATAAGGGAACAGATACTTAACTAAACAGTCAGAAACCGATCAGTTCTTTTCTGTGATTAAAAAACTCTTAAGTTTGTGAATGTTTTCTTCTTCTTCTTTTTTTTTTTTTTTTTTTTAAGAAACATGTTGATGTCCATAGAACTTACATCAAGAACAGAGCAGTTTTGAGTCCACAGACAGGAGGATCTTAGACTTATTTCAAAATATGGTAACCAAAAGGCCTGAAAATCTTTTTTTCTGGTTTTGTGAACAATAATCATTTTACAAAGTGAAATAAGTTAATGCAGGTATGAAGAGAGAATGATAGCCCAGATTTAGGATGCCCACTTTTAGGCAAATCTGTTTTAGTTTGTGTTCAACTGTATTCACACTTGTGCTCAATCCAAAAGGCTGAGGGGTTTAAGTGTGAAGAGTTTCCATACAGGAGCTATTTTGACTTACTATTCCTTGATTTTACTGCTTTACTGGTGGGTACCCATAGCAAAAGCTATTGGTCTCGCACACAGTGGTGCTGCAGACCTCAGGAGAAGTGTGGGCACTGCCCAAGAGCCCTGTTCCTCCATGCAACGAAGGGGCTGCCCTTCGTTCAAGTGCAGGGTGGAAGCATTGCACCCACTGCCAAATTTTACTCTTCAGGAGAAATTTTGTGTTTGTAGCTGTCTCCTAGATTAAAGAATAAAGAATTTGGTCGAGGACTACATAATCTTATCTATCTTCATTAAATTATTTGCACTACATTATTCTTCAGATGGCTAAGTATCACACCAGCTTAAAAAGAAATATAGAAATATTTCCCAAGGCGGTGTACTGCCATGATGAAAGGCATTAGTTCATACACCTGAAATACTCTAACTTTTGTTTTCCACTTGACTGGCATTGACCAGACCCAGCTTCAGTTTTGTTTCACAGAGCTCAACTGGATTTACAATGCCAAGAAGTAAAAAATAAAAATAATGATAACGCTTCCTTTTCGTGCCGTGAAAATAGACCAACTTTGCCATGTATGCCAGGTGCAAATCCCCTGGAAAATGAAGGTGCCATTTTTCCAGCCTACTGCTTCCAGAGCCACATTTGAGGGCTGCACCAGGAGGGGGCAGGAGAAAGCCGTCGGTGCCTTCCCACCGAGGGAAACCCTGGCAAAACCGATTGAAAACTTCCCCAAGCTCCAGGTTAGCTTCTGTGCTCCTGGCACCATCCCTCTGTTACACACATCAAATGATATGTGCAGAGCACTCCGAGTGTGGATTATTTGCAGGCAGAGATCCCGCAAATCCGGGTTTGTAATGCATCCCACGGTGTGATGGCCAGGCTCCCTGGCAGCCTCCAGCCTGGTCCAACTTCGCTTCCTCCCAGTTAGTAGGAATTTTGACACGGAGATAAATGAGTTTTGGCTAATTTTCTCTTACAGCCCTTTGACGTAAAGACCATCTCAGCCTCGGCATTTGTGCAGCGCTTCTAAAGAGCCTCCCCGTGCTCTGTGCAGCAATCAGCAACAACAACAGTGCAGCAGATGAGGCTGAATGTGGTCTTGTATCGCTGAAGGCAGGGCAGATCAGGGCTGATAAGGCATCTAGTGGTTGTCTGCACAGAGCAGCCCTGCTACCCCTCAGTCACTTGTCACCTTCAAGGTGGCTGAGCAGGTCGCAAAGGGTGCAGGGTACAGGCTGTGTCTGGATGTCTAAGTCTCAGTTTTCAGAGAAAACTACTTCAGACACCAATCTTTGGTGGGGGGAGTGAGAACTGGGTGGTGGGGGAGACTCTTATACCTTTCAAAACTTCCAGCTTCTGGAAGGGTCAGGGAAAAAAACTAAAAAAACCCAGTCTTCTCTTGTGGTATTTGGAATTTCTGCTTTCAATCATAGCCAGAAACCAGAGATGTAAAGCCGTATGAGAATTAAATATGTAAGGGAAAAAAAAAAAGATCAACCAACCTTTGCTGAACAACAAAGAAGACTTGGCTCATGTTGGTTTCCAACTATGGGTGAAGGTTCAAGTCACTTACTTCAAAAATACATTACTCATGAATGAGTTTTATTAAGAAACCTTGTGCTCCTATAACTCTTTCCATGTGAGGTTTTCAAGTACTTTATGGAATTAAGCAAAACAACCCTGGGAGGTAGATTAGTTCTAACATCCCCACATTACAGATGGGAAAACTGAACACTAAGTACATTTGTAGGAGAGCCAGAAATAATATTACCTAACTCTCGTGTACTGCTTTTCAGCAGTAGATCTCACATCTTTACAATGGAGGAACCATTATCCTTACTTTATAAAAAGGCAAACTGACTTGCTTGTCCTGGCCAATAGTTGAGCTGAGTGAGAGGAGCCTGTTCTTCCCAGTCCCAAGGCCTCATTTTACTAACTAAATGACCAAACCACGCTGTTTTTAATATTAAGCAATTATGCAAACACACACATTAAAAAAAACAAAACAAAAAAAAAAAAAAAACAAAAAAAAAAAACACCAAAAAAAACCAAAAAAAAAAAAAAAAAAAAAAAAACCAACCCAAAGAATATGCATCAGGGTTGATTTTTGGAAAGCCAAAAATATGTTTTCTAATATGGAGGATTTTTTTGACTGACTGTATCTCATATCCCACTGATGCGTTGCATCTTTGCTTTGCTAGTGAACATGGGAAAATAAGCAAATTGAATCTTTTCACATTAATCATGTGGTATTACCTGACCACAGACAGCATCAGCAGAAAAATTTAACATCAAAGAAAACTGTTCTATGGTCCTTTTGATGTTGCAAACCTGAACACAGAGGAGATAGTTCAAGTTTTGACAGAAGTAATGACACATAAACATGGAAGGGGTCATGATGCTGCTGTTTAAAAAAAAAAAAAAAATCCAGCAACCCTCTCCCCCACAGATAAAATTTTCATTTTTACAGGCTTTTCCCTTCTTTCAGGAAAAGCAAACTCTTGAGCTCTTTTGCTCTAAAACTGTCTTGGACCCAAATGCCTTTTGGCCAGATCTCTTGTCCCAGAGCAAGTCCCCAGTGAGCTGGGTGTTCAACAGACAAAATATGAAGGTGGTGCTGTCCCCAGAGAGCTTTCCATCTAGATCCATTGAAGACACTGTTCCACCCCAAGAAATTCCCTGGGCTTCTTCTGGGCAATTCCATTATTTTGGGCCCAGAAATAACAGTCTAAAAGCAGGCAGCGTAGAGGCTTTTGAACCAGCAAGTAAAACAATGAAAGCTCATACACAGTTCTGGGAGGAAAAATTATGACCAAGAAACTTGTAAAGGCAAATTGAAGTTCCTGCTTTCAAGGCCTTTCTGAGCTAGAACACTGATGGGTCAGAGGATGCTACCCTGGCCCAGCTGTAATTGGGATGCACAGTGGTGCTCGTCTGCAGAAAAATGAATCTACAACAACCACATTAATGTATTACAATCATATAAATGATAAAGATTAAAAACATTGCACATAAATTACAGATATCACCATATAAAGAGATTTCATGAATCCTCAAAATGGGCTGAACTAAAGCCAGTCTTTAAAATGGTTTTGGTAGAGTCACCTGTGGAGCTTCCTTTTCTCATTCAGTCAAACATCCTTCCCACAGGCTAAGCCAAATTAAAGCCAATATTACACTAAAAGGAAGGATACACAGTAATTTACACCTGACTTGAAATTAAATTCAAATGGCATAAGAAACAAATCCCCACTTTTATTTTATGCATTTTTTTTCATTTTTATATCAGCTCTTAGCACAGGCAGGCAACAGAGCCAATTTCTTTTGCTCTTTGCTGTGCCCCAGCTCTCATATGTATATCTGATGAGTCACTTCTTGCTTGTGACATGTCTTTGCCACCTGCAAAACAGCCACACTGGGGCCCAGTGACTGGGTGGGGATTTTGATATTTTTTTTTCCACTTGCAGAGTCGTTTGAGATCACTGGAAGGAAATTCTATAAACCTGTGCTGCTACTCTTCTGAATTACAGAGAAGAGATTCCATTTGAGTGATGTAGACATTATTGCTGTTGCTGTTTGTCTGCAGAAAGCGACCTTTTACTGTGCTGAAAAGAGCCAGACACTGAAGGAACTGCTGAGAATGACACAGTGGATGTCCTCCACTCTGTTGTGAAGTCTAATAAACCTAGAGGACTTTGTGTGTGCCTGACTCTGTGGGCAGACAGAAAACAATTATTCCTTTTTCACTTGTTCTAATTTAAGGAGAAAGGTAATTTTGAACAGCTAAGAGAGTTTCTGTAATAATATTTTACTTATTTAACCAACCCTCAGTTTTAACAGATTTATGTCTTAATGTCAGCACTAACCATCCATCCAAGGACCAGAAAAATGCTTTTGTGTCAAAGTGCTATTACTCTCCCTCAAGTACAGATGTGGACATGGAAAAGGAGAGGTATTTGAAGATTCTTCTCTGACATGGGAACAGCACTGAGATCTCCAATTTTCATGTGCTCTTCCATGGCCCTGCACTGTATTTATGCCCAGACTCAAGCTCCTTAAGCCAGTGCCAGCTCAGAATGACTCCAGGGCCAGTGCCATGCTATACCACAACTAGGGACCCATGTTGAGATTTCTACCACACTGAGGTGGAAAAACTGTCTTAGGGACCCAGGCTGAACCTCCATGTTATTCAGCATAGCTGCACCCCTTTCACCTTAACAGTCCTGTTCTGTAGAGTTCATGGATTAGCTGTCTCCAGTGTGCAAAGCTGTGCTCTCCTTTGGCTCTAAAACACCTGGCCCTGGTGTGGTCAGTAAGCAGAGACCAAATACAGGGTGGAAAATGCTGCAGCTCTCAGCAGGGTCCCAGGGTTTGAGTGATACACTTGTTCAAACTCTCAGGGTTAAGCCCATTTTTATACAAGAGTTCAGTGGAAAAGCCTGCAAAGAAAACGGGTCAGGAAAGTTTGTCTTCCTCTGTGCAGTAGGCTAGGGCTGCCTGCTGGGATCATCAAGGAGTTTTATCCAATATTTTATGCTCTTGCAAGGGTCTAGACTGTTGCTAAAACTCTCTATCACTCTTGGGTTTTTCCTTTGATTTTCCTCTCTTTTTAGTTGAGGTTTTTGGGGTTTTGCTGTGAGGTTGCAATGACGCAGTGGAGCCTGGGGAAGCATGGCCTGCAGCCCGTGGGTTTCTAGAGGCTGGATGACCCAGAAACTGAATACCGTGACCCAGATGGTCCTTTCCAGCCCTGTGTTCTTAGGCTTACAGACACTGATAGCTGCAGGACACTCTCAAAACTAAAATACTTTTTATACTGACCAAAATGCAACCATGAAAGAAATCTCTCTTGTTTAGTCATCTGGACTGCTGCCGGAGAAAAAATGAACAAGAGGTTTCCTTTAGGTCCACTGAGCAGAACCTTGCACTGTTCACATCCCTGAAGGTGATATGCTCTCATCTAAGTAGAGCATCTGCTCATTTATTGTCCCCAGGAGTCATCACCTGGAATGGGAAACATCAGGGTTTTGCTTGAGCATGCAGCATTAAGTTGTTGGCAAATCTTCACTGTAACATTTTTTCTTATCTAATGATAATTTGATGTATGAGAAACCTGCCGAGTGAAAGCATGACTATTATGTGACCAAACAATACAGCAGTATGTCCAGTATTATCTGTGAAATGTATTTCAATACCTGTGTGATTAATAATGGATTTGGAAGCACAGTGAAGTATAAATAATCCAAAACAATATGCAAACTTCTGTGAAGGAAAAGGATTAATACGAGAACCAAACGAAGCCCTGGAAAATATAGCACTCAAAATAATTTATCCAAAATGCTGGATCTTCCCTCAATGTAATTAAATAATAACATAAAACTCACAGATCAACAGCCCAGTGGTTTTCTCCAGTAAATATAAAACAAAGAAACTCAGCAGCATCAAGTTGCTTTTTAATTATACCAACCACTTCAATTGAAAAACCCTATGAGGGTTAAGGAAAAATTGCTGCTAAGGCTGGGCAGGCTTGCTCGGTTGCACAGCATTCCAGGGAGGGAATTTGGAAGCAGAAGGAGCAACTCTGTTCTACACATTTGGTCCTTTCAGCATGCACATAGGAAAAGAACCGTCTTTAAAAGTGGGCATCGTAGTTCTGCAGCCTTCCAAAAATGCCGTGAGAAGAAATTTGACCTAAGTGCTTACTAGCACAAGGCATTTACATAAACTTAGTTCTGCTGCACGCTTCTGCTCCTCAGAAATCCTGAGATCTTCCTAATACAAAAGTTAGTCCCGAACATCTGTGCTAAGCCAAGTCTTTGCTGATGGATGCTGTCTGCTTTGCAGGTGAGGAAGGCTGGTCTGTTCTGCTTCTGACTACAGGATGCCGCAACACAGTCCCTGAACAGTTCTCAAACACGTCATCTCTGAAGACACCTTAAACACCGTGAGTTACCTGAGTGCACACACCAGTAGGGCTGTTAGGGAGCACAACTGACCTCAGAACATGGTGCCAGAGACCAGGCAGGGTGCTGGTCCCTTCCTTGACCAGCAGTCAGTAAGATTATTACTAGTCATTGTTTTAATTGCCCCACTGATTTGATTTTCTGGCTTTGTATGCTTCTCTTTTCCTTGATCTGATTCTTTTAACACGTGCACTGGAATACAGATAAGGAGCTAAAATTTAAAACGTAAAAAGCTAGTATGAAAAGACAGCATGGGCAGAAACTAAAACCTTTTTTTTTAAATACCCAAGAATTGCCTCAAGACAAATCTTTCGCTGAGTTAAATGTTATTCGCTAAAGGAAAAAAATACATAGTAAAGAGTAAGTCCTTGAAAGGAAAACAGCCTTCTAAACCCACAAACCCAAGCAAATCAAAAGACAACTTGTTCACAGAGATAAAGGGAAAAAACAGAGAGGAAAGTTTTTAACAAGGACTTTTTTCATTCTCTCTTTTTAATCTAGTATCAGTATCAAGAGCTGAATGGGGAGAGCCTTTGAACAGCACCTGCATGGGCCAGCAGTGAAGGTCACATACCAACCTACAAATCTCTCCCCCCTGGCACTGGAGAGACAGTGTTACATTCCTCCCTTTGTACTGACACGAAGTGGCTTCAAGTCCATGTCCAAGTCTAAATAGTCATGAGCTGTAACCCAATCATAACTGGTGACTTCTGTACGCTGGCCAGCAGTGGAAACTGGAGACCGCTGGTCCCCACTCTCCTGCGAACCCCTGAACGTCCTCCCTCCAGCTCGGCTTTTTCCCTTCTCCACTATCAACATCAGCTCCGATTCTCTCAGGCTGGCACCAGTTTGTTGGGAGACCTGCACAATTAAGTGTTCAGGGAAAAAACCTAACCTCCAGCAACTTTATTAAGGAGGCCTGTGGGCAGGACTAGGGGAGTAGGTTCCTTTCACCAGGTTCAATTGCATGAGAGCCTTGGAAAACTTTCTGGCAGTTTGCTGCAGCGTTATTGAGGTAATTTCTGCATGCTTCAGTCCCTTCTCCCTTCTTCTTTTATCAAAAGCTTAATGAAGGCAAGCAGAAAAAAGAACTTTCTGTCACCTTCACTGACCTGTTTTAACTTTCAAAAAGGAAAGTGATAGTGCAGTTGAAGGGTATTTTAACCATTGCTTCCAAGCTGCTTAGCCAAAGGCTGTACAGTTTGTCTAGAGCTTTAAATCACAGGCAGTGACATCTTCAGCAACATACAGGGAAGTTGCTTAGCACTTGTTGTACCACAATTATTCTTCAGAGATACACAAAATGCCTTTTTCACTGCTTTGTGACTCACCACAGTAATTCCCTTTGTAAGGGCTGTTAGAAATACTTCAGGTGAAAATACATACTCTTTCAGTACTCTATCTAGCTTTCTTAATTAGCAAAAGATGTAATCTGGGGTAACAGATTGTATTTGGTTTTAAAAGAAATGTCTAAGATGAAAGGATTAGTTCATATTAATATTTTGGAGGACTTGGTAGCCAAACAGCAATACACAAACAAAAGGAACAGATACTAAGTGGCCCCAGCACACTCACAGCACTCACAGTCCATGATGCCTTCCACTGCTCCAGCTGTTTTACTAGGGGGTCACACAAAAGATGCGTGCCCTGGTAAAGGAGGGGGGCCTGGATTGAACCCTGAAGAAGCCTTGAAAGCTGTTGTGCAGGTGCCTATGTGTGTGAAGAGCATTAAGCCATCTTCATGGAGAGCTGGCTGAAAGCATTACACATGCTATGGACGCTCTGCCCTTAGCAAGATACCATTGTGGACCTGAAAACCTAAACTCTGACCTTTAAATGCTTGCCAGAATCTGGGAGATAACAGTTATTCTTCTGACAGCCACTGCACTGAGGACATTTTACCTCAAGCAGACATTGTGCTCACACAATGGAGCTCCTTGCCCAAAACGCTGGTGCGATGATGCCCATTGTGGGGCTGACAGTCCCTCTATGGAACACAGCCTGAGCTGCCAGGCTCTAAAGGAAACAAGTTCTGTGCACTGTCTGTGTGTGACAGACTTGAGTTCCAGGCCTGAGAAGGCAACATGGTTAAATCTGGGTGCACCAGTGACTTCCATGGGTGCTTGTGGATCACCAGAGACCAGGCCATTGAGTGTGAGTAGGATCACTGGAGCTTCAGAAAACACCCACTCTTTTCAAGCAGCTGCCTTGTGGTTGGAGCCGTACTGCTGAGTGGTGATGCACAGAAATTCTAGAACATGTCAGTTTAATCAACAGTCCACAGCTAAAGCCCTCTTTAATCTCGGTTATATATTAAAACAAATTTATTGGATATTAAAAAGATTGCAGTTCAAACAGCAAAACGTCTTTGTGCCACAGAGGATGTTTAAGACCACTAAAGACCACTTAAAGCTAGCACAGTTTTTTTGGAGGTGTTTAAATAGTTGTAGAACAGGAAACCATGGAGAAACTAAAGATCAGCAGAAAATTTTAAAGAAAGAATTGTACTTCCATGCAAACCACCCACTTCCCAAACATCATGGAGGTACAAGGCATCTGCTGTGCAAAGTTTTCCATACACCCCTGACAGAATTAAATATACGGCCACACATAGTGATAGAGCATCAAAAACCCAAGCACTAAGATTCCTCACTGCATAAACTCCTAGTCAGCTAATGAGGAGCTCGCAAAATAGGCCACAGCCTCTATTTTCAGATCTAGATGTTGTGTTTTACTTGGAAGGCTTTAATGTTATCAATAGCAAGTGACAGAATTCTTTCCTTGTGATATTCTTCATCCAAATAAACTATATACAAATATTATATGTGGCAATACTTCTTTGGGCAAATTCTGGCTCATCAAAATCCTAAATCCTATAATTCATTTAATATTGCTCAAATTAACCATTATGCAGTGGGTGAGGTGGCAAAGTACCTAACGTCATCATGACATAATATTGTCAAGCAGTGTTGTGACAACTTTTGCATTTTAGAAAAAATAGCTTAGCCAATCTAGCACTGATTGGATTGACAGCAGCTAATTATTGGGTAGTCAGATAAAATTTGAATGTATCCAGATGAAACTGAAGTAGGAATGGCAGCTATTAAAAATAGCTTTAAAGACAGCAGCAACTTCCCAAGTTGTTAAATAAGAAATAACAGTTATCTTCTGGATGTTATTGACAGTTGTCTTTATAATATCAACAACCATATCACATCATTAGAGTATAGTGCTTCTCAATAATTCAGAAGATATAAATTAGTTTTTCAAGAAAGGTTCATGACCCTAATTTCATTTTCTCCAAATAAATCTAATGCAATGTCCTCAGAGAAGATAATGAAGATCTACAGCTCACCTGAGGAATCATTTAAAAGACCATTAATCATCTTTAAAAAGCAGTGTGGTGACATGCATTACCAGATCATCCTTCTAAAGAACTGTATGTAAGATATTCCTGGCATGCAGCGGATTACACAATACTGCCATCAAACTTGATCTCCCTTTACTGGAAGATGTGGAAACTGGAATATCAGACTCAAGGGAAAACATCTTTGATTTGCAGTGTCCCAGGACAACAGTTAGAGGAAGCCAAACAGGCAAGGAGAGCAGAATAGTTGAGATAAGGATGACTTAGAAAACAAGGCATACAACATATGCATAGAGCTTAATGGAAGAGAAATAGTTGTGAAAAATATGTACAAAGGCACATTTAAAAAGTAATTAGCTCAATCAATCTCTGTGCAAGATAGCCTTCAGCTGTTTAGAAACTCCTGTCCACTGGGTCTAGAAAGGGTCCCCACCAAAAACATTCAGCACTTTCTAAATGATAAGTAAAGGAAACATTAGGCATGGAACAGGAGCTGACTTACTTAATTCATCAAAACTGGACAAAATCAGTAATTTCTAGTGCCTAACAGCTTACACATAACTGAAAAAATTCTAATGCTGTCTGTTAAAAAATATTGAAATGAATTCCTTTGTAGCAATCATTCATGTGTAAATTATCTGTTTCAACACTTTTTAAAAGTTAATAATCATACACAAGATTGTTAGCAAGTCGTGCTTTGAGCTGAAGTTGTGTCTCAGTACAAAACACAGCACTAAAATTACAAGCACTTAGAGCATTTTTTGCTGCTGATAGTCCCTACATTTAAAAAGTATTAGTAGCTGTTACTAAATGCCAGATGCTGTCAGAAGTGATGAAGATGTTAATTTTTAGTCTTCACCACTTCAGATATTATCTGATATTCAGTTTCTCTGACAAATGCAGGTATTTATGAACTGACTACAGCAATCTTCCAGAACTGGAAATTGGTCTGCACTGTATGATGATGACTAACAAGTTGATCATGATTAAAAGCAGATTCCTGTAACTAAAGTTAGCCCTAAGCTTAACTGAGGGGCTGTGGTTGTTCTAACTTCACTAGGTCATTTGAACTGCCACTAAAATGAGAATTATAAAATCAATTACTTCCAAACTGAGTTATTCATCAAATTCCTTTGCTGTATTTAGACAATCAGTATCCTCTGTCCTTATCTGATTTTTTTAATAGAAGCTTCTCATCCCTCTGGAATTTCAGGAACTTTTTGTACAACTTGAACAAATCCCAGGTAACTGTTCAGATCTGATTGACTGTGGTCAATTAAACACCATTTCCCTCTGGTCTCCATGCATTGGGCAGTTTATCTTACATCTCTGGCAAGTGTGGCTAGTAAGATATTGCACATAGACTCATCAGGTCTAGAACAGATTCATAAGAACAGATTCATAAGTGGAATGAACCTTAAAAGCAGAAAAAAGAAAGGAATGAGTACTATTGATATCAAGACTGATCAAGGAGGATGAGATAATAACCAGACCTTCAGTTTTGGCCCAGAAGAGATGATCAGAGACTACAGGAGGAAACACCCTGTGGGGTTAGAGGCAAAGCATTGAGGACTGAAACAGTACACTGGGTTTGTGCTTTGTTGAATTAGGGTTTGGTTTTATAAAAATTAAATCTGGGCCTGTGCACTCAATTTCTTTGTGTCTATAGAAACCATTTGAACATAATTAAACTACAGAATTAATCAATTCCTATTTTTACATTGCTTTAATTCCAACAATGTTTTTTGGCAGACCTGAATATCTCATTTTCAGAGGTCCTATCAACAAATTATCTCCAGGCAAAGATTATTAAATAAATAATCATATAAAAATGATATATATTCATATAAAATATTGTAAAACCATAGGAGCATAAGACATAGGTTTAAAATGGAAACATTTTGAATTCATATAGAAAGAAAACGTCATATCAAGTAAAACTGCCACAGACTGGACACTAGGACTATCATTCAATAACATTTTTCCATCTAAACAGTGTCACTTGCTTTAAGGACTATCATTCAATAACATTTTTCCATCTAAACAGTGTCACTAGCTGATGTATGCAAAATAAGCTTTGTTTGGTGAAACACAAAGTGGTCCCACCTGAACTAAGGGCACCATTACACAGAACCTCAACAGAGTAAGGAAATAGATCTCCACGAAGGTTACATTACTGTCTTATTTCAGTAGATGGCTTTGATTTGATTTGAAACAAGTATAGTGAATAAGACACATAACTGCTTATCCCTGAAAACTGGAAAAGATAGCATTTTGCTGTAGAGATGGCAGATGGATTTTGTAGTTTATCTAGGTATTAGCATGGTATCATTATAGAGTACACAGGACTGTCTCAAAAGCAGAGGCCATGTCCAAAAGCTGGATATGCAATGTCATAATACTGTTTCCTGCTTGAAAGAGTACATATGACTGAAGCTGGGACTGCTTGGTTTTTTTAGGCTTTTTTTTTTCTTAGAAGAAAACAACTTACAGTGGAGAAACAAAAATCAGAAGGTGGAAGGAAATAATAACCACTTACTATCTGTCATTTTGGTGATCCAGAGCTTGCACTGAAAATAAATGATTTTGTATAAGTGAAGTGTATGCTTTTACATTAAGAGGATGGCAAACTCTTTAAATCCTTTGTTTTCAGGTAGAGGTTTGCTGTATTTTTTCCTGAATAGCCAAAAGTATAAAGACAAAATGGCAAGTCCAGTTATTCAATATGATAATGGATATCATGGCTTTTTAAAGCAAAGAGAAAACAGTAAGGAATACATAATTTGGATGCAGAAGGCCTCAGACTTGCTGGAAGGTGAAACAAGCCAGAACTGGTGACAGATCATCTCAAAATTCATTTCCTCTTCATATTCTGTGCAGGCAACTGCTGCAAGAACTAAACATCCTCCTATAATATCTATGTCAACTTTAAGAAGCTTAGCTCACTTTATTGGGATATTTGGGTGCAGGTCAGATACCAATCAGCTCATTTTCGTTTCATTCTGATTATCAGTTAGTTAAAAATCAATATGAGGGGCTTGCACTTTTTCTGCCAGATAAGGCTCTGCTGCACAACTGGAGAAGGAGCAGTCTGGGTCACAAGTCTGTGCCTTGCTGTGGTTAACAGCCACACCGTGTAATCCACTTTAAAAACTGCATTTCCAGCTCAAGTTAGTCAGGCTTTAATACAAACAGGGGGAGAAAGGCTGTAAGACTGTCACTGCTGTTACAGTCACCTTCTTCTTTTCAGCCTACATTTGTCTATGTCCACTTTTTCACTTGTTCACTCCCAGCCAGTATTTTCCTTTAGCTTCAATTGCTCCTTTACCAAGTATGTACTAACAATACATTTAAAGAATGAAATTTAAAGATGGGGGTATGATGAGAAAGCCCAATTTGTAACCTTATAATTCAGGCTTCTTTTCTCTCTCCATTCAGTATTGAGACATTTTGGTACCAGCAGTGTCAGGAGAATTGTGATGTGGTGCACATGAGGGATAGGGGAGTCTGTGGCTGACTGGAGGAGGATGCCCAGCTTCATGAATTTCTTCCCTAAGCCTCTCTTCTTTCCTTAGTCTTCTTGTTTCTGTGCCTGAAAAAAAATCTTCTTGCTGTTGTACTTTCTTTTGCATGTCAAACTCAGCTGATTACTGGAAACTCTCAATTTATTTCTAAACCTTCTGAACTACAAAACATAGATTTATTTCAATAAAAATACTCTCAGGCTTTCTAGTTTGGTTTTTTTTTTTTTTTGTGCTTGGTGTTTTTTTTTGTTGTTGTTGTTGTTTGTTTGTTTGTTTGTTTGTTTGTTTTTCCCTATTACATTTCTGGTTGGCTCTGGAGCCCTTGTCAATACTTTTCTTTTTCCTCTTCTGGAAACTGAAGTTTCAGATAGACTTTACATCACTGACAAAGTCAGGTAGTTTTTGCCTGTACCCTGCATTCTTCTGGTCTTTGTATTCTTTAAATTTTATTAGTATATCTCTAAATTCAACAAAGTTTGTTTTCAAGTAGATGTTTATTTCAGTGACAGAACTATCTGTCTTTCTCACTTCTAGCTGATTTTAACTGGATCAAATCAGGATTTCCTAATCCAGTAACAGTTTCTTATGATAGTATTATTCTTGAAAGAAAGATTCTTTGTTTACTGAAATCAAGTCTTAAATAGCATTGACTCTGGCTGGTTCATTAACCTTTGTGAAAGAAGCATATCCACTCTCCCATGTGGAAATACCTGGGACTGACCACTGTGAATATTTGCATTTCTAACATATGCCAGGAAATTAAATTTTTCTCTAATAACACAATTCTTGAGACAGGAAGAGATATTTTTAAGAACAACAGAACAATACAGTTCCAAGAAGTTTCCAACTGATTGGAGGCTCAGAGCAACATCTAACCTCCATCCATGTGATGATGCACTGTCCTTCTTTCAAAGATCACTTGGCATAATCTGTTCCTGCACACACAGTACCTTCAAGCCCTTCCTGGCTACCCCAATGGAGGTGGAGAGCAGTGGAGGCCCTGGTCACTCTTGCTCTCATCCCACACCACAGTGAACCCTGTACAGATACCTCCTGAGGCTGTGTCATCATGCATGGCCTCTGTGAGCCAGATCATTCAGTAATACATGCTGGGTCATAACCTAACAACATATAAACCCAAATCATCGTCCTCCTCCTGTTACCAGGTATCTGTCAGCTTGTGCCAATTTGAGTCCTTATCTCTCAGAGGTTAATTGGAACTGGCAGCTGCTCATGGTAACAGGACTGTAAGAGCAGTCATGTCAGCTGCACCGCAGCTGCACCACGAGCTGCATCGCGCCCATACCTACAAGTAAGACATGGGGTGAAACAGGAACAGAAAACCAGGCAGGCCTTGGGAAAAGTTATGAAAGAAATTAATTATTATTACAGGGATATTTTAATCAAGATATCAGCTTTGTTTCGTTAAATAATAAAGCGAAAAGATTTTCTTTGCTGCACTGTGCTCCAAGAGCATCTCTTCTGTTGAGGTAGGGAAATTGTGCTGGATGTAAGTTCAGCTCCTCATAACACCAGTTTGGGAGTGAAAAGTAAACAAAAGACGCTCTAGAGAAAAATATAACTATTTCATAAAATGTTCCCAGCTTGAAGCAAGAGGCTAAAGAAATAGAACTTCTCAATGTCAGAATAGCAAATTAATCTGTGTGCTGGCTAATGCTCGACTTAATTTGGCTCCAATTCCCCCCCACCCTTGGAAAAGGATCAGAAGGAAGGTGACCTACAGGCAAATATGACTTTCCTGGTGTGAATCCACATATTCAACATCACAGAAATGCTCTGTGATCAAGGTGAGAGGTTTGCAGAGTGAGGACTGCAGGAGCAGCCCCATGCTCTGCCCTTGAGATGGAGACAGTGAACACAGTGCCCACAGTGCTATAACACAGGCACATCAATGAAACCCTTAAAAAGTCATGTGTGCCTGTAAATTTATTATATCAAAGACCTAAATGGAATCCTAATGAACACAAAAGTTATCTGATATAATATAGATATATGTAGATAGAAATATATTTATATGCATATACTACATTTTTGTCTGGGAGAGTCTATCTGGAAGCGATAGCTCATGTAATAGAAATTATGTGCAAGCTGAAGGACTTCAAATAATCCAAATACATCTTTTTTTTATCCCTTCCACAAAATTAGTACAGGCTCTAAACATATTCACAAATCTAAACAGCAGAAAGCAGAATGTGTATTACTTAAAATTTATACGTAACATCACCAAATAAGACGTGAGAGAGGCCTGTAGCAAATCATGTAGCAAAATGAGAAGTAACATTAAAAATCACTCTTCCTTAAAAGTATCCTTACTGCCAGTAATTCTCAAAATCATACTTAATCAGTGTATTAGCTTACCAGCCCTTGGGGAAAGGGATCTTCATCTCTTTTTTAGTGTTTAAAGGAACACTTTCAGTGTTCAGTGGCATCCCAAGCTTGGACACTAATGGTTAAAAAAATACCATTTAGCAATGGCTTCAAGTCTATAACTCAGCTGAGGATGAATCACTCTCTACTTTTTGGATTTTGTATTCTTACTTGTTATGAAGTTCACTGGCTGGCTTAGCAAAGCAAATAAGAATTTTTATGGAGAAGTACAGAAGTAAAGGAGTTCAGCTTCTGAATGACTATTTCCAAAAATAGGAAATGAAACTCTAACAACAAAAGCTGAGAGGAGGCCAAGGGAATTAGCTGTTCAGCTGTCACTCATTTTCTGAATTCCCTCTCCTTTGGCTAGACTTTTTAGAGGAGACAATTTTATCTTTGCACACTGTTGAGCCATAAACTTAGGGAACAAGGCCTTAGGCTTTGAGGAACAAATTGGCAACGGTGGGGGGGGGTTGTTTTGGGTTTTTTTCCATAATAGAGACAAAACTTGAAACAGAAGTATAAAAATTCCTTTTGTGTTGTAAGGATATTCCAAGTCTGAGAGACAGGAAATGAGACAGTCCTTTATCCTGGTAATTTTCATCATTTAGCCATAGGTAGGAAGGATCTTTAAACCACACCTTTCAAGCATACAGACAGAGGAGCACAATTTATGGAATTTTCTGTTTCTGATGGTTGAGCCAATATTAACATAGCCTCATATTTTATTGGTTGGCTATTTTTATTATATCAAATGTCTGTCTTCAGTTCTTGCAGCACACTGTATAACTATTGAAGCAAGTTCATCTTTTCTATGACAGAAACACTAAAATACAGATCTCCTAGGACAACCTCATTTTCTAAGATGGAAAGTTGATATTAAAATGTATGAGAACAGATGGAGTCTGGTCACTTCCTTTTGACTCAAGCTTTTGAATATATCTTTTTTTTTAGTAAAGTTTATGACTTTCAAAGCTATTGGACTTTTTTGGGGGATACTCTGATAATTTGTCCACATAGCCTATCCAAAAGCTATCAATTAAAGTTATGCTGCTGACCACCCAGTCAAGAGATAGGATCTGAGAGTTCAAGGTATCAACTCCAAAGAAATACGGACCTATAAATACTGTTTTTTAACAAAATTGAATGTTGATATTAACACCATAATTCAGCAAGTAAAAATAGCAGTGCAAATTTTACACCAAAGAAGTACAAATGAAGTTTTTTGTTTGCTGCGTTTCTGAAAAAATCCCACAAATGAAATAACCAAGTTCTTTACTACTGAAAATATATATGTTAGTATTGAGAAACACTAACAGGTAGTTGGTATTTTAGGGCTTAATTTACCAATCCTTCAGAAAGTGCTAGGAGAAACAAGAGCCTCAATGTAACCCCAGCTGAGGACCTCAGAACAAAATTAATTTAGAAACCAGAAAAGCACTGCATCAGGACAAAGCATTTTAAAAACAAAATGCTTTTGAGGTTAGTAGCGAACTTCTTTTCTTTAGTGGCATGTTGGATCCTTGGCCTGTTTTCTTGGGCTTCTTGGTCTGCTGAGAGACTTAAAATATTCCCCTAAATCTTAGCTACATGTATTTCAGCACAGATCTCTGGCAAATCATATAAACCACCTCCCTGTTACTTGTGCCTAGTAGCAGGCATGACCACACAGAAACAGAAGGGTGTATTAAATCTGCATACCATTCCTAAGCAAGGGTGTTCCACACAGCATCTCAGCCACCTCTGCTTCCTGCAGTTTGTAGGTACAGCACTGGGCTCCCACTAACTCAGGACAGAAGATGGGTCACAGCTGGAGGAAGCTCTATGTCTTATGTTTGCACAAGCACAATACATTGCACTGAATACAAGTCTTCCAGATTCCTCAGCCTGCTATGTTTAACTAATCTTAAATTAGCTAATACAAATAGGCGTCTTGAGCTCCACTCCCTCCCAAGGTCAGCAAACAAAATAAATGCCAACAGATCCCAAGGTTTTAGCTTCTCTTAAGATTACAGCAGAAAGCAAAATCAGTGTAATCTATGAAGCATTATTTATGAGATTCATAAAGGTAGACAAACAGAAAATTTGGTAATTGTATAATATCTACCGAACCATTAAAACTTCCTGCTGGTCAGTATCTGTATTATCATTCATAATTCAATGAAGCCAAGTGCAATCACATATTCAATACCACTTAGCTTTTGTACAGTACTTTTCATCAGTGCTATTCATCAGCACCTAGCAGTTCATAAAAAAAGAGTGTTTCATTATCACATCTTAGCAGGTAAATGATAGCTGAGACAAAAGAGAGACAGTGACTTGCTGAAGGTCATTCAACAAGCACAAGGCAGAGCAGGGAATAGATGACAAATCTCATGGATTCCCATCCAGCATTCTTGCCATCAGATAGCACAGTCCCTCACAGTAACTCACTGTTCATCTGCTCTTTCAGCAGGCTGCTGCAAAATACATTCTCCACTCTGGATAACTGTGTCCTATATATTGGAGGAGATAAATACTGGTAGTGTGTGGAAAACCTAGAATGTTCCATCTACGGTGAAAGTGGCTAAGGAATAGCAGTCAGCCTGCTACCAGCAGGTAGAACAAGTGCCATTCCCTCTCTGGAGGGGGTTTACTAGAGGCTGCATAAGGTCACAGAGTAAGTTACCACAAATGTCTTCTATCTCTGTTTTCATCTCAAGATGTGAATTTGAAGTCAGCACTAAAGCAAAGCAAGCAATGAGGTGGACAAGAGATGTCTCAGAAAACCCTCATGTGGAGTGCCAAATATTCAGAAACAACACAAAATGAGGCCACAACTGGATTTCTTTGCTTTTTTCCAGCCAGATACCTGTGCAATTTCAGACATTTCCATGGCCATTCTTTAGCAGGTGTTGAAATAAAAGTTACCATTTCCTGCTCCTTAAGGGTTCTTAGAATTAGGCTTCCAGCCATAGGCTTATCTAAAATCCATGGAATCCAATTAAAACTGCACCAAAGTCTAGACTGAATTATCTTTACAGGAACTATTGGTAACATGAATTAAAAGTTTCCATTGAGCTTCTGCTGAAAGCATCTATTGCTAGTGAAACAAATTGCATCTAATGAAGTGACAGCTGATGGTCATGCATGCAATACAGTTGAAAGATATTGCTTAGCTTTTTAGATTTTCCAGTTGTCAATTGACAAGTAGTCCTGCACATGATTTCCTTTCTTTGGAATTTGAATACCCATATCCATGATTTCAGTATTTATAACATAAACACTAAGAGTATCTCAGCTGTGCCAGTCAGTGTTGAGGTTTTATGCTGGAGAATTAGAGTGACTTAAGAGTCATCTTCTTGCATTGTCACAGTCCATACAGAGATCTAATCTACATAACTAAGACATCTACTCCAAATTTAGGCAATTTTTTGCATTCTGGCTACTCTACTCTCATCCTTCATGCCTCTAGATGTAGGCTTGAAATAAAATAAGGTATAGTGCACTTTCTCCACTGAATGACCCCCCAGAAGGGATAATGCACTGCTAGATCTCAACATGCAATGGCAAATCATTTCACTGACCACTTAAAATCATTGAAGAGTATACAGTTTTATTGCAAAGTCTAGCAACACCCCAGCAGAAAAAGTTATTCCCTTTAATTCCCCTGAATACATTAGCAGAGCAATTCTTTTTTCACTTTGCTAAAAAGCAGATGCACCCCGTATCTCAAATAGAGCCTCCAAAATAAACAAAGCAGTAAACAAAGCAATTAGTTCCTGAAATAAAGATCCTGGTTTTTTAAGGCAAGGAGCCAGTAAAAAAAAGGTTTTTTTTTTCCTGAGCTTTTCATTCAGAAGTCCCAAGATATTTCCATCTTATGAGATCCTCTGGAGACTGGAAGTGCAATTATAATAATTTTACAGATTTGAAAGACTAGTCATGTAAAGTTCATTTTTCTTGCTAAACTTTTCACAAAGCATCATCAGTGTTGGGAACAGAGTACAAGAGAGTTGCCTCTTCTGCCCTTATTACAGAACTACTCCAACACAGCAGCATCTGTAGCAACAGTTCTTGTTAATATTATTTAAAGCTGTGATCAGTCTTATTGCTAGACTCCCTCAAAAGTTTAATATTTATAACATATTGCTATGTCCATCATTGTTGATTTAAAAGTAAAATAAAATCAAAAGTAAGGCTGATAGAGTTATAGAGCTGAATGTAAAAAAGCAAAAGAAAACATGGTAATAATAAAATTATTATAATGCAATGTGGTAGCAGCCAAACATACAGGATCTTTCAAAGGTACCTCATGCCCAGTAACAGTCTCTTCAACAGCCTTTCTCTTCAGTCGCACAAAATCAATCTGATTACTTCTAACAAAGTTATATATATATATATAAAGATCTTATAATGTATTGCATCATTAAGCTTTTCTCATCAGTCAGGGAGACACAGCAGAAATCACACAAAGACATCTATTTCTAGTCCTGAAGATTTCCATGTGTTAAACAACCACCTGTGATTAATTCTTTAGGGAGGAGGAATTGATTTTAATAGTATTTTCCAAACTATTACAGTTACTTAAAAAGATACAATCTGTCATGTCTGAAATATGAGAACATAGGATGTTTCTCAGCGAAGTCCTAGAAATACTCCAGCTTTTAGAGTAAAACATAATTCCAACCTTAAACATTAGAAAATACCAGTTACAAGGCCTCTCACTATTATTTTTTAATGGTGATTATTTTTCACCTGTTTTCCAAGCCAACATATTGCAGGCAAGGGAAAGCACACCCCTCCCTCACTGTTGCCTGAATCTACATGGCTTCTGCATCAGTAGTTCTGGAAGCAGTTTTGGAGCACAGGAAGCTGATGATCATGGGAGCATGAAAAATACACTTTTTCACATTACTGAAATTCATGAAATGTGCAGCACCACTTAGTGTACCACCAGCATCCCAGATGTACACATTTGCACATAGAGGCAGCAGTGAACATGCCCACCTGGTATATTCTCTCTCTAGATGTCACTAAACAAACTGTTGAAATGCAGTATTATCAAAAAATAATAGATACCATTGACATGAAACCCATGAGACACCAATCAAATGCATTTATAATATCTTTTATAAATGAGTATATAGCAATTGCAATTAAAATACATGGCTAGAAGAGAAAATGAAGTTATTAACTGAAAAAAGATGTGTTAAGATATCTACCTATCCCAAAGGTACTGAGCAATATACATCTTCTTTTATAGTCATGCAATATCATTTTCACATAGACAACTCAGCAAGGACACATTTTGGATCTTGCACTTTGTGGGAGGGTTTGGGTTAGTATTTTTCTGGATTTAAAAGAGAGCAGGTGAGGCTCAGTGAAGATGAAGAAGTCTGGTTTTTCTCTATAAGGATGGGAGATTTTGCTGTTTCTGTTTTTAAGGGGTATTTATCAGGGGTAGTAGAATGTATATCCTTTGAATTTAGGTGGGTAGCTGTAGGTAGTGACAGGTCACCTACCTGTCTGTTGGTTTTTTTTTTTTTTTCTCATTTAACCACAGATGTCAGTGCTGTTAACACACATACACACTGTGTGTTTATACTTAATTTCTATGCTTGTGGTTAGGAGTTTAGTTAGGTTCACATTCAAGGCAAACTTGGACATATAATGTCTCACAGGAAGAGCTATTGAAAACATGCAGGAGAAAGATCAGCTATAGAAGGAAAAAAGCAATAATCCAGCTCTTAATGTTCTAATCGCTCATTAAAATCTTCTTAGAAGAAAAAGCTTCTACAGAAAGATATCTAGCACCAATTTACTTATAATATTATATTAGCATAATTTTCAACTTCCAGTGGAAAATGAAACAAATAATTCCCAAAAATGAAAGAGAAAGATGAATGACGAGGTTTTACTACCAAAGGAACCACTGACACTCTAATTAGCAACACAAGGATTATGCTTAGAGCGGATGAATCCCTAAAGTGTGAGCAGTATTTTTACCTCCTTCTATCAGGAAAGGAAAAGTTTAGGCCATCCGAGGGAAATCAAGGAAGCAGAGAAAAATACAATTATACCTCCTTTTCTCCTTCTTCAAAGACAACCTGGCCATGCCCAGGCTGGGTGTTGGTCTCAGCACACGCCGGGAGGTGTGACTGCCCATGCCCTGGCGGTGCTGGGAGGACGGCGAACGCCTCTCTCCCCCAACAATCACTCTCTGTTAATATTTGATAGGCAGCCAAAGCGCTTCTGTGAAGAAAACGAGTGAACCACCTATGGAAAAATAAACTGCTTTTCAAGAACATCCATCACTGGAAAGGGCTGATTTTCTTGTCCTCAAACAACCTTGCTCCTAAGGCTCCTGGGCTACCTCTGAGTTGTAGGAAAGAACATTTTGGGTGTTCGCTATATGGTATGATCTCTTTTATTACTCATTTACTCATTCATTTTCTCTTTCCTGCACCGGCACAGGGTGCCTGACTGTGAAACCAAGGAGCCACTAAACTGACCCATATTGCTGTTGTGACACTAGTAAACTACACATATTAATACCAAGGCATCTAGCATGGCACTAATAGTTGGATTATTAGTGGCTGAACAAGCAGGCTTAGGCAGCCTTTATTAGGCTAATGAACAGATTTTTCCAACCAATGTCCCTAATCACCGTGCCTGCCTGCAGTAAAATAGCATGAATAACTGTTAAACCAGATACAATTAAGGTCCTCACTGGGATTAGAGCTATGGAGCGGCTGTTCCCAGGCACCTAGATCCCTGTTTCCTAATTCTAGTTAATAGGAGACCTTCTGCCTGCTTTCTGCCTTAAGCCAGTAAAGGAGAAGGGGAGGGAGGGGGGGAAAAAACCCTTTGCAGAATATCAGATCCTCTCTCCTAACCTTTCCTGGTTGAATAGAGACGGATTGTGAATCATGCAAACCTAACATCTTCTAGAACAATGAGGCCCTTCAGCGATAACAATAGCACTAATCATAATAGTAGGCAGCTCCAGCCCCTTTCTATCATGTGCAAACAGTTGGGGCAGAATATGAAATTGCTTTAGAAATAGATACTGACTTTCCCCCCCCTCCCTTTCACTTGCCTACTAAGAATAGCCTAATTTATTCATGCTTTTATTTGGCAACAGAAACTAGGCTGACCTGCCTCCCTTTTTATTCACACAGATAAAAGGGCTTTGGCAAAAAGGCAGAGGACACTCTCTGCATTTAAAGGTGTCTAGTGTTGCTCTCCAAAGGAATGACAGAATGGTTACTGCTTCTTTCATTGGTCCTCCTCTGCTCTCTGGCCTTCATCGCTTTTCTCTGCGACTTTCTTTGGGGCTGTTCATGCCATAAAAACTAGGTTAAATCTGGGGCGGAGGGGAGGGGAGAGAGTAAAAGAAACTCAAGTGCCTTCAGCATCTCGTTCAGAATAGTGTGGCACTGTGCAGCTACAGAGGTCCTATGTGTAGCTCACAGTCTTGGAGCTCCGGGAAGAGAGCATGATTTAGAGATTTTGCGGAGAGCGTGTGTGTTTGGCAAGGGGGGAAAGAAGGGAGACTGAAAAGGGCTTGCGTTAACCCTTCTCCTATCTTTGTGTAACAAGAGTTGCTACTCAGAAAACGTGAGCTGCTGCAGAAACACCTTGCATACCAAGCCCAATCCATATGAGACAGCCTGGCTGTATAGATGGTGCTGACGTCCTCGGCTGTGCTCACGGCAGAGCCCTCCCGTGCAGCACACGCAGCCGAGCCGTCACGCTGCAGGCAGATAACACAAAGTTAATTGCTAAGTACAAACACAGGCATCTTTCAAGCTGGACAAAACCCCTGTGTATCCAAACACAGCTTCAGTGGCTGCCTGCGCATCCACTTGGTGAGCAAAAGCTGGGTTATCTTGCTCTGGATAGGGGTTAGAGAGCTTCTGTCTGGGTGAGTAAAGTTCAGCTGCTCCCTGCTTGATTAGTAAAACCTCAGTCTAAATAATATTTTTAAATAACATATCAGAAGTGGTTGGTTATGTGTTTTGGCACTTCTGATGGTGCTGCAAAAGAGAAGGAGCACTGCCCGACTGTGGTGCCAGGGACCGTCTGCACAAGATAGCCACAACCAGTCACCCACAGAACAGGGTCTTCTCCAGGCTACTGGAGGCTCACCTTCCCCATACTTCCTTTCAGGTGTTTCAGGTGGTTTTCCCCATGATTCCACTTTTCTCTTGAACTTATCTCATTGCATGCAAAATATATTTTTATAAAAGATGATCTAGAAAGTCACATAAAGAGAAGTCTAAAAAAACAAACACTGAGGATGTTGGTGTGCAAGACCAGCTTAATAGTATCTCCTGCCCTTTTAAATTCAACTGCACCCACCACAGACTAATACTTGCCATGCTCAGCATCCGACTCCTGGTCTATATTTGTGTTTTATCACCCAAATGACTGATTTTGTTCCTTCTGCACCTTTTAGACTACCTCATTTTCTCAGCTATGCCAAAATAAATATGAATTCAACAAATATATTATGGCTTACTCCACTGTAGCTGAGAGCAGAATATGACTTGTCTTCTCAGATGCATTATTAAAGAACCTAGCAAGAGCACAGATTTTCCTGCTATGTTATCACATGATAAGGTCGAGTTGATCTGCAAAGTGAAACCTTTCAGAATTTTATTTGGCAGTTTGCTTTAAAACATCAAGTGGTAAATGGTTTCTGCTCTATTTCAGTTCTCATGAACACAGTTCTTTTACGACTGAACCCTTCAACAGGTTAGCAAACATTGTCTCTCTGCCAAGACATGCCATTTCTTTTTTTGTAGAATACTTCTTTTCTTCATTCTTCTGCCAACCCTTTTCTCCACACACTGCTTTCAGATTGCCAAGACATGATCGTGTGCTTTAAAGTTGATTTCGGAATTACTTGGCATATCTTCTTAGCTTTCATCTATTTTCCTATCTGGAAACACAATAGAAAGCTTTGACTTTCAAGAATTATTTTTTTAAGCACCTTTTTCGAGAAGCTATCAAAGTACTAGCTACCACTGATTTTGTGTAAGAAACTAGACCATCAGGATTAATATTCTTTTCATATACAGTTGAGAAAGGTTGAAACTTCAAAGATAAATTTGGATATAACCTCCCTGCAAAGCTCAGGTATTGGCATCTTCCTATCAATCTAAAAAATGAGGTGTAAGAAGTCTTATATGCAAGAGTACATATCCTAATCCGCTCCAGCACTGTCCAAGAAGGATTCAGACACCATGTAACCATATAAAATGCACCAGATTGGGCATCCAGAGGGTTGTGTCCATAAGAAGTCTATTAGTAGAGTTAAAGCCACAAATAGTAGTTGTGGGCATCTCATCTGTCATTCTGTTACACTGGCAACAAAACATCACTCTCGCTTCTCCCACTGATCAAAAGATCTTTCCAAGTCCTCAACTCATTCTGGTAGCTCTGTCCTAAATGCTGTTTCTATTTTTTCCACACACTCTGTGAAGTTGAGGCTCAGTAACCCCGGAGTTGTCTCCCTATCTTCCTACTCCTCACACAGCCAATAATCATACTTGCCATTTTAAGAGACAGCCTCTATTTGGGAGTCCAGAATTACCTGTGTTTCTGTCATAACCCCAATCCCCTTTTCATGTCACTGCGTTGATGGAAATGATCTCCGCCTTTTAAATGTGACCTACATTCTCTGTCCATAGATGTAGGATTTTGCATTTGGCTGCATTGTTTCAGACTGTTTATTTCTGATGTGTGTCCCTTAACTCTTCAGGGTGAAACCTTTTTGGGCAGCCACTGTACCTGGCTATGTGTTGATGTGGTGTCAAGCACAACAGATCTTCATGTTCAATGAGCTTTACTGGCCTTCTCCTCTCCACATACCATTCTAACAGCCGTCTTTATGTTGGGCTGCTTCTCAATGCCTCTAAGTATTCAGATGCAAAGGTATCACATGCACTACCACATGTCTGTTTACTGCCTCCCATCCATTGCCTTGAGTGCAACACAAAAATATGCTCATTTACATAACCTCTTGTCAGACATGCATGCTTAAAGGCTAACCTGGCCACACAGCACAAAACTATGAGCTTGCTTGCCAAGACCTTGCACTCCTACTCTTCATAATAGGTTTCAGAAGCATCTACAAAAGTCAAAAATATATTTTCTGTCAATAGAGCAGAGAAAGGCCAAACCTAGGACATCCTTAGAGCTGCATACATCCCATGTATTTATAAACCAAAGATCAATACATATTTCAGCTGTACCTATATTTATAAAGGTGGGATTTATAAGGCACAATCCATAACAGAGATATTCTCTTCAACTAGTTCTTGCCATACCCACTGGGAATCAATCTATCCTATGGAGAAATGACCCTCCAATGAGGTTTTGTGGGGTGAGTCAGTTGCAAGCTATCAGCCTGAACAATTTAGGCTTCCTTGTGTAGATGAGGATCCAGGATTTTAGTGTGAGATACTGTTTTAATGCTTTTTTGGCCTTTCCATGGACTGATGCTGCAGGTTTGGTGGGATCACTGAAGGGCTCAAGGCATGACAACAAAACAGTAAAATCTCTGCAGGTTCAGCGACTGTTCATAGCAGTACAGAGTCTATATTTTCTGGAAAATAGTCTAGAAGAATCACTCCCAGAGCACAATATGGAAAGAACCAAGCTACTCAAACCATACAAAAATATCTAAGTAAAATGTGACTTTGTTAATTTTTCCCAGGAGAAACATATAAATCACATGCTACCACCTGTTATATTTTGCCAATTAAAGGACAGTGGTTTTTAAATTAATCTCTGCAAGTTTTTCAGAATTCCTTAGTATTTCATCCCTCAAACATTTAATTGCTTCTGGAGGTGTACTGCCTTCAGGAGGTGTACTGGAAGAAAAGCCATTGTGCAAGGCAGCTGGGAGATCTCAAGCAGTTCCAACTTTTCCCAGTTAATTCTATAGCCTGAAAGCAAGCCAAGATCTTGGATTAACACTAGAAGGGTGAGGATTGTGGCTTCAGAGTTTGTTACAAACAAAAGCACATTGTCAGCCTATAGCATCCAATGGTACTTCAGTGAACCATCCCTGATACCCTGAATGCTTGGGTGAAAGCATACCATGATTGCCATTTATTTCAGGGCATCAACAAACTCTGATGTTGTTGCAAGCCCATAGGGAGTTTAGCAAAAACCCCAAACAAATGCAACCCCCTCCTTCACCCCACAAAACACCCCCAAACCTAAATTCCTGACTGCAAATAAAACAAACAAAAAATTACCTTGCATGGGGTAGCTTTCAGGACCTTGCATGCAGGACCCTAATTAGACTCACAGAGATTTTAGTCAAATTAAGGAATTGATTTTGTAAGCTTGATGAATATCTCACTATATATTATGCCTATCTCAGACTGTAATAATCATTTCCCCAGCTGCTTTTTGCTTAAGATGGCAAGTTAGCAGTCTACCTACTTTTCCCCCTGGCTCCCAGAAGTCTTAACAATGTGTAAATTCAATGTGGGCCATATGCAGTTTATTTAACCTCACCAGGTGCTCTGGGAAAGGACTTCTAGCCTGTTGCTGATCTAATTTCATCTTCTGTCTTCACCTTTTCCTTAAAACCACAGCAAAACTAATAACTTAGCCTCAGAGCAAGTCTTCAAAGCAGCTTGTCAATTTTCCTTAAAGAAAAACTGAAGGATCAACCACCTTTTTTTTCTTTTTTGTGTAAAAAACCTGAAATAGGGATCTAAAAAGAGCATGGTATTAAATTTCTATTTCATGCTTAAAGTACATGCAGTATGTTTTATGGTAATGAATGCACAATCAGAGATTAGGAGTACATCAGCTGAGGAGTTGAACACAGCTCCCATGAGGACAGGGAAAAAAAAGAATAAGCAACCTATGAATACAGCCTTTATTACAATACTTCAGCTCTAGAACATTTTATTTATGACTTGAGTGGAAAGATTTATGTACTATTAGTTCCAGATTTCATTAGACTTATGTACAGTTATGATAAGGATGTGTACATCTCTGGAAGCTTGTCAAAATATCTATGAAAATTCTGCATGGTGAATTCCCCTGGTCAGAGACCACATGTCTTACATGATGGCTTCTCAGGCAGACCATGTTCTTCTCCTAGTCTGTTCTTAGAAAGCAAACTCAGCAGGTAGAGCTGTTTTTGTGCTCTGTATAAACCCCAGCACAGTGGGATTCTTCTACATTGGGATTTTAGAGTGTTAGGACAATGCAGATAATAAAAATCAAAACCATAACAGTATGAAATAACACAGGAAACCAAATTCAGCACTGTACAACATATACAGCTTGCAAGAAACCTGACCCAGCTCAAATCTGCCCTTTGCTCTATAACTTCCCCTGTAAAACACATTACTTTGGAAATGGGACTGTGTCAAAAAACTCCACTTTTTAAAAAAAATTATTCATTGTATAGGGTGGTTTCTTTACACGGGAATACAGAAAATTCCATTATCTACCTTCAGGATTCGGCTTTGGGGCCAAGAACTCTTGGCCCTCAACATACCGTGTGAAGTCCTCAGACAGGTCAAGTATTTCTGAGGCAAATACCAGAAAACTCCTTGTTGTCACACGCCTTGGAGCTCCCTGTGGGTCTGAGGCTGTGTCTGTGGGATCTGCTCTCCAGATCAGCCCATTTTCACTGGGTTTTCCCAAACCCAGGCAGCGATGCCACGCATTGAATCCCCTGCTGAACACACAGAGCCCGCCTGCAGCGCAGGCACTCACAGGAGGGCCAGGGAGGGAGGCACTGCAGATGCCGTGGTACCTCCAGAGATGAGGGGGCTTAGCTGCAGCTGTTTTCAGCCCAGAGGAGGGGAGCAGAGCCTACAGGAGGAAGGAGTGTGGAGGAGTCAGCTTGCTCCTGGATTTACTGGAAGTTAGTTAAGTAACCGTATACAGAGGATATAACTAGTAATCAGGTCATGAATCTCTGCATGCAGTTATTTTTGTAAGAAGCCAAGCACATTTGGCAAGCCTGGCATTGTCTCATATTATTAGCTGGCAAATAGTGTACAAAGTCTTTCAGTCCAGTGAGGGCAATGGCAAAGAAGAGATTGCAATTGACAGGAAGACAATGAAAACATCTCTGAGCACGGAACAAAGAAGGGACTTGGAACAACAGGAGTACTAAATTCCAAGCTTTCTATAAGCATGGAAAGAAGAATTCAGTCCATGACCAAGCAGATCATGGGTATTCAAAATACAAAAATTAAGGAAATAATTTAAAAGTAAATACTTTGATGTCCCACTAACTTGAAAGAGAAAAAAAAAAAAAAAAGAATAAGATCAAATTACCTAAAATATTTGGTAAATAGACAAAAAATGCATTTGATAAATTGTGACTGAGAATAGAGAATAACATTTCAGCTCCCGGAATAAGCAAAGGGAATAAATTCTTGCTTAAAATGAATTGCTCAGAGGCTTTCTATCCATGTCTACATATAGAGAACTGAAAGATTCATTAAACACAGGAAAGATCATCATGGGATGAATAATTTAGGTGATCTCAACATAAAGGACTGACCACCAAGAGAAACAGCCCAAACCCAACAAGTGTTTCTGAACAGAAAGCACTGGCTTTCTGAAAATATACATCAAATCTAGATGAACTGAGAGTGAAGAGCAAGTATACCAGAGGCTGGAGCAAAAGGAATCCAGGTGAGACAGGCATAAACTTGTCAAATACATAGGCAACATGATGTCAAAATTAAAATGAAAAATAAGAATGGAGCACACCTCTATGTACCCCAAAGTACTCCTAAAAAAAACCCAAATAAAATTAAAAAAAAGCCTTTAGCCTGTCACTGTAACCACAGAAAGTACAGAAAAGCCACCTCAGGACACCAGGGTAGGCAGGCAGTCCACTGCAGCAGAGAGGGCAAGGACTGGGGGCTCCTTTAGGAGAGCCCACCTCAGTCTGGCTCTCAAAATCCGGAGTGACCCTAAACGTGGGAGTCACTGGCAGAGCAGAGATAGATGCAAGGGCTGGAGGAAAGCTTAAGAGAGAGATCATGCAGAAATCAGAGCAGGGTCTTGGCTGCCAGCAGCAGCTAGCCTTGCAAGAAGCCATGACTTCCCACCCCCAGACAGGCTGCAAGGGACCCCCCCCCAGTTTTCAAACTTGAAGGCAGAAGGGCACAGGGCATTTACCAGGGGGCACCAAGGAAAAGCCTTGGATTTACACACAGAGCATGGACTATCATTTTGGACAGGTTTATTTATATCAGGTATCTACCAAGAAACAGGCAGTGAAGTTTTACAAGCACTCTTACCCTGCACAGAATGAAAGAGGGATATTGGCAATAGCCAGGCTTTGAGCAGCCAGCACAATCCCATTACTTTCCCTCTCCTGAAGAGTGATTTTCCTTATCTATATCTGTGACCTGGATCTTGCTATTACAACAATCCTGCTGAAGTTTGCTTTATTGTGATGGAAAAGTCAGCAGCAGACCCATATCCTCTCAAGGGACACCCTGGTACCAGTCACTCAACCCATGGTTGTGTTATAAAACAGCAACCTTCTGCTTTGCTAATGTGCAGACATATGAGCTGTAAGCAATTTGTATAAAGTATTTTAAGATACCAAGAAAAGAGCAAAACAGCAATGATGAGAAACAATAGCATACTGTTAATTTTTGGGTCATTTAACACAACTCCCGGTAATTTTCTTATCTCTGTGCATCAAGTTTAAAACTGGAAAAAAAATAAATCATCATCTCTCCTTGTGTACATCTCAGCAAACCCTACTAGGATACTTCAAGTTTGTCTCAGTTGGCTTCTGTTATGTTGACTTCTGCTACAGGACGAGTGAACACACTGAGGAATAGAGCCATAATTCTGCTCCAAAATCTAATGCCAGCTGGAAACAGTGAAATTATGACATTGGACTTGTCAGTGGGGATGTCAACAGCAGTAGCATGAAAAGGTTTTATGAAATACGTTTTTTTTTTTTTTGCAGTCCACCAGATACTGTAAAAATGTGCTGAAGTTGCCTGTTTTAGCTTGATCTAAGCCTCTTTGGATTCATACAAGTCTAAGAATGGGCTTTAATAATCTCTGGATCAGAACCTTTAATGATAAACATGTCTAGAATAGCAATTTTTTACATTCCCTAGAAGTAAATATTTTGGTTTAAGCCCTTCTTCCCTACAAACAAGACAGGAAATAAGCTGCAACTAGCTTGCCTCTTGTAGAAGTTATTTTTTATTTTCTTTGTGTATTACAGCAAATGATATAAAAATAATCTGTAACCATGACTGAGCTAAAATCTAGAATAAACAGACATTATTCCTCTTGGCCACTATTTGAGGAAGAAACTGCTTAAAGGCTGGCATAGCATTTGCATAAGAGTATTTTATACTGCTGGTTTTGTGCTAACAGTATTTAAGAAACAGCCATGGAATTAGTAAAAGTAACTAGTTTTAGTAAGGGCAATGCTAAGTAAACAGCTCCAGACAAAGTGTCCTATGCTTTACAAACCTTTGCACTCTGCCAGAAGAATGTGGGAAAAAAGCTAATCAATAAAAGACAAAATAGAAGCATTACCTCATCATGACGCAAACTCCCATAGCCTAAACACTGATCCAAAAGGAGAAAACTGAACTAGTGACTCCAGAGATAGGAGTAACTTTTGGTCACATCAAATGCTCCACTCTAGTTAAAGAAATACTTGGCTCCCAGTAAAGTAGCAATCTCTGGTTTTATCCCACAAAAATGAAGATAGAGATAAAAAGCAAATACAAAAATGAATTGTTTTTAAAATATAGTGTAAAAATCTTTAGGCCAGACTATGCCTTACAAATTATTTGTAGATAGCTGATAGCAGAGAAGCATCTGTCATAATTCTGACCTCTGTGTGTTGCCATACCCTAAGGCAGCAATAACTGCCCTTTACTAAAGTGCCCTTTACTAAATAGTAGCAAATCATGAAGCAGTATGCCACTATATTAGCCACATATATATAGGTATGAAAGAAGAAATTATTTCAAGAAGAAAGAAGAAATTACTTTAAAGCTATACTGTCTCCTGGAATGAGATTCTTTGTCTGAATGACATTGTGGACTAGAAATCTGAATGTGCACCAGGGAGACTTCTCAGAAGTTTCTTGTTTCCCTTTAACGTGTCCCAGACGTTTGTCAGCTGTGCACCACAGACACTGTCAAAGCAAGTTCAATATTTGGTCCTGACAGTCATGCTTGCTTTGAGCAGCACTGTCAAGATTTGGTTCTTCCTACCATCAGAAGCATCTGGAGGAATGAAAACAATGAACCAAACTATTTGCAGATAAAAAAAACACTGCACACAAATGACCTCACTTTTTAACTGAAACTGAATTTCTCAAACTTTCTATATGCTTAGCACAAATTATGGTTCAGTTCAGACTTTAGGCAAAAGCAAACAACAACCCCAGAGGAGGCAACTCCAGGCACAATGCTCATCCACTTACAGCAGCTTGATCATTTGAGTGTGCTACAGCTTGCCTGTCGTTTGCTTCATGCTGCTTTTGGAGCTGTTTTTTCCATTTGTTTGTGTTGAAGGCTGCATTTGTTTTCTTTCCTTGTACTGAAAAAACTGGAGTACTGTTGACAGTAAAATTATTAGGCCCTTTACCCTAAAGTTGTCAACCAGTCTTGGCTGTTAACAGATCTAACAATTAGGTAATTAAAAGTATGATTGACAGGCAAACAGCGAAAGAAACGAAACCTGTTATTGCACCCCTTCAGTGTAACAAATAAACCCTCTGTACGTTTTCAGTATTCACTGGCTTCAACAGGCCTAATTATCCCTGGTTGATGAGTATGTGCATAGCATTCAGAAAGTGTAAGGTTTTCATGTCACTTGTTTTTTTTCTTGGGTTTTGGTTGTTGGTTTTTGGTTTTTTTTTTTGGTTTTTTTTTTCAGCTAGAGTCCGTTTTCTGATACGTGTGTGCATTTTGAATATAATGCTAAAATACTGGATGTCACCCCAGCTGCTGGAAATAAGCCAACATATAATAATATCCTATCAGGAATGCTTAGGAAAAATAAATCACTCCAGATCCTTGGGAGTCAGTGATACAACTGCTATTCCCTTGTCAGAAGCAGGCAAGCGCATATGTTTAGTGCTGCACTTCAAGGTAGGCAGTCAGAGCTGCTCTGCCGTACGGGACCAGCCTGGATGACTGACAGGAACAGAGCTGTCACCGTGTGTTTCCCATTTTCTGCAGTGTGTGGTTCTGCACCCTGCTGTGTACCTCTTCAGCAGCCACTGATTTGATATGATGCATTCTGAGAGGCAGAACACCTGATGATGTATTTTAAAATTAAATCAAAACCTTGCTGCTCTTTTCCAATTTAAACATCTAGGGAGAATTCTGCGCTGTATGGGATCCTTTAATTTTTTATTCTCCCTCTTTCAAATCACATTCTCTGCCTTTCTCACACACAGACCAGGCAATAAATCTGTGTGTGCTTCGTTTTTGGTGGGCATCATTCAAAGGCTGATTTGTTAGGTGTAATTACATTCACAGCAGTTTGAAAGAATTGTGCTAAGCCGCCTGCCCTTCAGCTGCAAGTCTTGGTTTACAGTGCACCCTATTAATATGCAACTGGGCAGACAGATGAAATGCCCTCAACAGGTCTTAGATGTCTTTAGCATCTTAGTCCCCTAACTCTGTAAACATTGGTTAGCTCTGGGAGCAGGGACTGCTGTGCTGCACAAGCAATGCCACTCTGGGGGAAGGGATCCTTCCAAGAGCCTGAAAGCCACCTGAATGGCTTTAGGGACTTCTCAGATATTTACCCTTTCTTGTGGTTAACAGTCTGAGCTTGCAACCGCAACTGGCCAAGCAGAATTCACCACACACAGCCAGGCTGAGAGAAGAGGGGAGAAAAATCCTCTGAAAAACTACCCCTGCAACCTCACTCAGCAGGGCCAGGACCTCTAGGTCTTCAAACTAAATGACATCATAGCAGGTGACTACACACAGGGTTTTCTTTTTGGAACAATAATCAAGACAGATGACAATACAGCTACGCTGCTGTCTCTCTCCTCCCACTGTATTTCCTCCTCTTCCTACACACTATCATATCTCTTTCATGTCATATTCAAAGCAGCATTTCAAACCAAGAGCTGGAGCTAGAAATGACTTGTTGGAGGGAGACTGTTCTCTCAAGCGGGATATAAAAATTGAGATGGTGCTATAGAGGGGATTACATTTTTTTTTTACACATGTATTTTAAAAGAACTTGGCCAACCCTGTCACTAGGATGAGATGCAGTACCACTGTTAATGCAATACATTCAGTCTCTTAATTTTACTGCTTCCTGATTAATGAAAAAACAACTCCACAGGCTTTGCAGAGCTATGGTAACCTCAGCACCAATGCTGACAAACAGACCAAGAATACAGAGAGGTTGTTCTGGAGCAGCAGATTTGCCCACTCCCATTTTCTGATGAATATGATCCATAGATCAGAACCTCTTTCCACACTCAGTCCTTCCTCCCCTCCCACGTGTCCCTGCACCTCCACCTTGATGCTAAACACCTCTGTGTCCCACCCCCGACTTGAAATAGCACATCAGCTCCCGTGGGAGCTGGACAAGGGGAAACACACACAGCAGCAAAAACAAAGCAGGTGGTCTGCTGGCAGACACCCCATATCTTTGAGACTTGAAACATTCCTCTTGCCTTATGTTAAAATGGCTAAAAATGGTTCACACGTTCCTAGGGATGAGGAAAGGTTGGGCCAGCAGTCATATCCCTGACCTTTCCTCATGCATCCAAATTAAAACAATAATAAAAAAATACATAAGTGCACCTTAACTGAAATGTGAGGAGGAAACTCTGTCTTTTTTGCATGGCAAAACTGTGAATACTTAGAAAACCTCAAAGGTCAATTACAGGGAATTAGTAGGCCAAAAGCTGTGTAAAAGCAGATTTATATCTGTACAGCAGAGAGAATGGATTACTTATCAGGGCAGGGTTTGACCTAAGGAGAATTAAAACAAACAAAACAAGCCCCTAAAGATCAAGTCTCAATCTCTCTGTAAGATTTAAGGATGTGAAAATTTCCCAAGTAACAAGCTATTTTTATACAATCTATTTTAAACCTTTCCATTCACGAGATGATTCTTTTTATTCGTGTTCCTTCAATCTATTATACAGACCGTAGTTGCTAGCTACTACATTTTAGGACCATGCAAACTGTAAATATTGGTTTGTATTAGAAACAGGTCTGAGGATTTAGTATTTGCATTCAGACAAAGTCTTTTCAAAGTTCATAGGTGTTTTGATTCAGACCCACTTGAAGGCCTTGATTCTGCAAGATGCAAAGCATTTTCAGCTCTCTCCAAAGTCCAAGGCAGTTGAAAGTGCTCTGTACTTTGAAGGGTTGGGCACATAATTTAAAAATCTCGTTAAAAAAAAAAACAAAACCAAATAACCAACAACACTCTCCTCAATGATCCATTATTTAAGGGGCATGAATTTAATTACTTACTGTAACTAAGCTCAAGAAAGCCAGTCTTCTCACTTGGAAGGATACCAAATTTCCATGTCTGCATATAGGCACAATCACATACAGTGTGACCTTAACAAGATTTATGGTGTGGTTTATTAATTCTCTAAATTGGTTCCATAAATCTACACCAGCCCTCACTATTTAGCTGAGTAAACTGTCTTTGATCTCTGCAGAGAGAAGAAACATACAAATCAGATTTCTTTCATAAAGGTACTGGGCCAGACCCTGCCCTCAGAGGTATGGCCAGCAGCTCCTCATCCCTCTCTCCATGGCAGGAATTCACAGCAGAATTTCGTCTGCCATATGCAAATCACATCCTCAATTAAAACAGTTTGGATTTCTAGATGATGGGCATTTTATCTGTGCAGTGCTGCTCATTTTGCAGCAACTAACAAGTCCTGGGGAATTTGGGAGATTTTTTCACATGGGGAAAAAGTTAACTTTGCCTCATTTTGTTTACAGAAAGCTATTACAAGGTAACACTGTCTACAGATATTTTACTTAGAACAACACAATCATTTTAACAAAGATAATTTTATTCAATATCTGCTCTGTAGGTTTAAGCAATGGACTGGCTTCTCATGCTCCACAGTGGACCAAGCCCAGCTGTCTTGGTTAGCAGAGCTCTGTGTTGGGATATTCTATATATTATCTCACAGTTTTCACACAGCAGTTTTTCTTCTTGCCTATAGAAATCCATTCTGGGCCTAGATGTGGCTTCATTCTGGAAGGTTGCTACAACAGTTTGCATTGCTGCTGCTGCCCTCCCAAGAATAAATCACAACCAGTTCCACTAAGCCCCTAAAAAATTTTGATAACAACAGAAGTCAAACATTTTTTTAGAGAATGGAAAACAGTGAACTCAAGAAACCTGTATGGCATTAAGATACCTCAAATTTATTTCATGCTGATCAGGAAAAGGAGGGGAAAATTAGAGTATACTTTATTTTTATTAGCATTTTGAAATTTTGCTTTAACAGTCAAATTAAGCCATGATGTGTTATTAAGTAGCAGTGTCTTTGCAAACTCATAAAAACTGAAAAGTATTTCACAGAGTTAAAACCAAAATGTGACACAACACATCTTTTGCATTTGCACCACACTGAGCTTAGAAAGCAGCATCGTGTTTACTACGATGTCTGGGGAAAACTGAACAAATGCTATTGCTCTTCAGTTCAGACTTGTCCTCCTTTATGTTCTTCTCCTCCTCATAAAATTCAGATTTGAGGTTTGGTTAGGTTCATTTTTAGTCTCAGTCCAAAAACATTTTCAAATAGAAACCGCGTTATCCCATAGTCTTATGCGTATATTAATATTGCTCTTTCCTGTACTTTCTAGTTTAACTTTGACATGAAACAACTCAACCTTTTGTGTTGAAAATACAAAGAAACCAACCTGGTCTGCCTCCTTCTTTAGCTATAAAGGGGCCTCTTTTTTAAGTTATAAGTGGATTCTTATCAAACTGGATGTGAAGAACTAATTTTAACAACAGTATTATTCTTTAATTGTTTCTTTAACTTTATAATTTCATCAGTTAACACGGTGTATTATGTACGGTGCCAAGTATTTGGCACCATAGGTGTGCACCTCACAGAGGTGAAATTCTTTGCAGACACCATCTGGAACCAGATAACTGAGGACAAAGTATTTTGTTCAAGTCTGTGTCAAAAACTGAGGAGATGAACTTGAAAAGAATAGATTTAGAAAATACCTAAAATAATTAGTTACACTAGAATACTGATCTCCAGGAGGTTGGTCACACATCTACTGCTTCTGATAACTCCTGAGCAAGAATTCATGAACTCTTAAATTCTACTGAAAAAAAGTGAAGACACAACACATCTCTGTCATGGTGGGAGTTGGATCTGAAGACTTTACCAGACAAAAGGCTAATTCAGGGGACAAAATATACAGCAGGTAATGCTTTATCTCTGGAGCTGGGAGACATTATACCAAAGCTACAGGAGTTACTTGAGTGTTGAAGGAGAAAAGGTTTTGCTAGGTACATCCACACAAGCTGCTGACTAACAAGCTGCACAGGAGCCAAAGGCCCAGGATCTCTTGTTTAGGTGAATACCAATTCCCTCTTTGTCCTAATAATAATAATAAATGTTTGAAAAAATCCCCGCCACTCTAGAAGAATTCCTGATACCATGATAATATGTTCTTGTCTTTGTTAGATCAGCATTTTATTTAGAGCTTAAATCATCCTTGTTTTTCTCCCCAGGACTCATTCCAATGAAACCACTTCTTTGTTCAAAGGTATTGCCTCAGCCTGAACTGAACATGTGGCTGAAGCTGCATTAACTCAAAATACAGCTAAAAGTGTCCTTTGTGTGTTTGTGCTGTATACTGATTAAAGTAAACTTTTTTGCTATTAAAATGAGAGCCAGCACACTGAGACTACTCCACATACCATGATTTCTAAAGTCTCTGAACCAGAGACAATTTCTTTAATGAAAGGCACTCCAAATCCAAAATGTGGCTTTACCCTCTGTAAATGAAATTTGCCATGTCTGTTGTAATTTTATTCCTGTGTGCATTATACTTGTTTCCCCATCTACATTTTCCTTTTCTTCTATTGACAGTAAATTTCATCTGCCACTCTAGCATGCTGTCACTCACTCCTGTGAGATTCTTCTGCAACTCTTTATGCTTAAGTTTGATTTCCAGAATAATTTTCTATCACCAAATGCTCTCATTATTCAATTTAGTATCTAAGTTCATTTATGAATATGTTGAACAGCACAGTTACCAGCTGGATACTACTAAGTTCCCTTTACCAAGCAAGCTGACCATTTATTCCCACTTATTTTTCCCCCATCTTTTAGATAGTTATTAACCCCTAAAAGGATTGTCCCTCATGTTTTATGATAGCTGTTTCTTTCTTACCAGGTGTCTTCTGCAAATACAACCCAGTAGAAGGAAACAGCTTAGGAGGTTCCTGGAGTGTGTGGTGGGGACCCAGGGGAGGTGCCCTGCTGGGCCTTTGTTAGTGAACAGAGAAGGACTGGTGAGTGATGTGATAACTGGAGGCTGTCTTGGGCACAGCAATCACAAAAATATACAGTTTTTGGTTAATGGAGAAGTAAAGACTTGGGTCAGCAGATATTGCAAGCTTGGACTTCTGGAGTGCAGACTTTGGATGTGGCACCAAACATGGTTTAGTAGTGGACTTGGCAGTGCTGGTGAATGGCTGGACTCAATCTTAAAGGTCTTTTCCAACCTAAACAATTCTATGATTCTATGAAAAGCCATCAAGCAGAAATTGTTTGGAGAAACTTGCTGGAAATTTAAAATATACCCTTATCAGCTCCACTGCAGAGGTTTTCATTTGTCTGTATTTAATTCCTTTACACAAGACTCCAACAAATCTGTGAGATAAAATCCCTCTATAAATGCCATCTTGTGTTTTCACAATAAATCATATTTATCCGTATTTCTACTTTATAAATAGCAGGGGCTCTGCCCAGTACAGAGGTCAGATTCATTCTTGCTCAGACATTTGTCTTTTTTCTTCTTGGATCAAGAAGGGCTTCTTTAGTACCATATTATTGACTCATATTCCATTTTTCATCCTCAAGTACAACACTTCTCTGTAAAACTGCTGTCTAACTAAGTCCCCCATCCTGTGTTTGGCTAAATGCATTGTTATACCTCTGTCTGAGGCTGGTGGATGGTTTCTCCCTGGTTTGGATCTGACAACACAAAAAGCAAATTTAGCTGAAAAAATTTCTTCCAAAGAGGGACCCTTTACCCACCTGATCCTTTCCCAATCCGTTGGTAGTGACACCTGATAGTGGAAGTAGGAACACATCCTTGTTTATCAGTCCCCTCTGGCAATTAGTTGGGTCTGCTCTCTCTCTGGTATGCCGTGCAGGAACAGGCTGTATACTTGTGTTACATAAAGATAGTTTAGGCATATCAATGTTTTTGCATTGATGGGACATGGGGAAGGTGATGAGTGCGTTTGTGTATCTGAGCAGGGTGTGGGCTGTTGCTGGGTGATTAAAACACAAAGTATGTTATGGTGAGATAGATTACTTGAAGGATGTATAGCAATGAAAACCACTAGAGGGAAGAAGGCAAAAAACCACTTGATTCTAATACTCAACAGTATGCAAGAGGTTAGGGAAGAAGACAGTCAAAATATAATTTCAGAGCCTGATTCAAATCCCACTGAAGTAAATGAAAATTTCCCTTTGGTTTCAATGGAGTCTGAACTGGATTGTTAATAGCTGTCATTCTGAGACTGCACTCACACTTCAAATGTGTTTTAAATTTAACAAAAAAAAATAGACAAGTAAGGTACCATGTGAATTGTAGAATTTGATTAATATATATGGAAAAATCAATTTATTGAGTCCTATCCTACTTCCTTTGGAATCAGTGAGAGCTTTACCATTGATTTCAGCTGTAGAAAAACCTCACTGCTTCCTAGAGGGAGCTTTCCATCTGAGTCTCCAACAAGGAAATGCTCATTCACAAGCCATGTGATCTAATCCATAGCAGCTTTAGCAGAACACACTGACATCCCTAGAGAGCAGGATGAAGTCAGATCAGGGCTGTAAGATGAACCAAGGCCACGTAAAGCCTTGCTTAAGTCAACATAAGGATATTATAGTCGAGATTTCACCACGGCCTTTCCATTGCAGTGGGAACTTGAAGCAAAGAGGGTTGAGCGAGAGTTGAAGCGGGGAGACCTGGTGATGCAGGGTTATGTAATAATCCAGCCTGCTAATCACAAAAGCATGGATAAGCATTTCAGCCTACATCACACAGGCAAGCATCTAATCTTGGAGATGCTTTCTGGTGAGGTGTTTTATCTTCCTTTCTCTTATTTTTTTCCTTTTTGTTTTTTTCCCTCAATTGTCACACAGCCTGAGGTGAGAGGAAAGCAAAGAAGCCCCCCTGCAGATAAACCACAGCAATCAGGATGATAATGATTGCAAAGGATCATCAGTCTTCAGGACATGACCTGAGCATCACTGAGGGCTAGAAGAGCATTTTTCATCTCTCCCTTCCTTCCCTCCTAGTTTATCACTGCAGAAATGTAGGGTAGCAGGGAGACAGAGATGGTGTTTCTGATTCTTAGACTAGGTACAAGATAATATGTACAGGTCAACCCTCTGGGGTCAAAACCAAAGGAAAAAGAGAAAAGAATCTCTGAGAAAAGGATTAAGCAGGAATCCTCCAAATCCCTGCCTTGATTCACTTGTTCCTAGAAACTAAAAGAAGCCAACTGAGCTTGCAATTGCCTTTCCCAGATGGGAGATAGGGACTTTCCAAATTCTTCATCTGTCATCAGCCAGGGATAGAAAACCTTTGTCACCATCCCAAGGAAAAGAAGACAGTAAACATTTGTCAGTGAGATGCTCTGTATCTCATTTGTTAAGCACCTGAAGTGTAAATAATTATAGGTCAGGCCCTGCTATTTGTTATTTGTTGTCCGACTGTAGAATTACTATAAGGTAATATTTAAAAGGATTTGTTTACAGGAAAACCGTAACCAGGTTACATAAACTCCCAAAGCAGGGTCCGCAACTTACTTAATATACTTTGTTGATATGTATCTTTTATTCCTGAAGGACACAATGAAGAAAACTGACAACAGTTGGCAGTGCACTGAATGTGGAATGAAAATCTGTAGGGCAATTTAAACAGGTGATTACAAAAACATTCATATGCTATTGGCACAAACTGCATTAATCAAGCAAATCACATATATCTGTCCCGTGAGGGTACTAACTTCAGTTCTTCAAAGTTTTATCACAGTTCGGATCCTACAAGATCATTCTGATACCACGGTATCTTAGAGGTCTTTTCCAACCTTAATAATTCTATGACTCTATCATGTGGTGCTGCTCAAAAGGGTTTCATATACTATTATGAAAGGAAATTAATTTGTCTTTGGGAGATGAGAAGCTGATCAGCTCAACTGGACAGAACAAATCCAGTATACAAGTGGAGAATCACAGATTTCAAACTCTCTCTGCCCTGACTAATTTAAAACACACTTCAAGAAGCAAGACAAATGGGAGAAGGGAAACCCTCCCAATCATCATCATTGCCAGCTGTTTTACAGCAGGGTTAGAGGAATACCCAGAGGACACCAAGCAGGCACATCAAGCACCTGAAGCCAGTATTGATCCCCTCCTAAGGGCTGGGTATATTAGAGACCTTGCCTGGGAGTGAGCATCAGTGGCTTAGGGCTTACACAGATTGGCACACCCCTAGCTGGAATGCAGAAAGGACAGACTCAGACTGGTGATGGACAAGAAGATTCAGTCACTTTGCCACTCCTGAACTCATATAGAAGATGTATTCACAGAAAAGCAATTTACCCTGCTCATATGCTACTGAAGCCTCTGGGTAAACAGAAGCTTCATTGAACAGCTCATCTGTAATGTTCTGCTGACCTTGCAAGAGGGGTTAAATAACTATGAAATAGGATGGAAGACTGAATATATTTTTCTATTATCAAACAGCTTTGCATTATGTTATTCTTCAGAACCACGGGAAAAAAAAAATTGTCTCATGTCTGGTACTTTCCTTATTCTCCAGAAAACTGAATGAGGGGAAGTAATAACAGATAAATAAACCTCAACAAAACCCCCAAAATGAACATGCTCTTTTCACTGCATTGAGATTCTCCCAGAGCTGAGAGCAGAACCGTGTCTTTGGAATTTTGGATGTATTGACAAGTTGTTGTCAGACTACAAATGCATTCATTACCCCACACTTGGGTTCTTCAGCACACACTTGGCTAGTAATGTTTTCAAAATACAAGGGCCTCTGAAATTATTGTCCAAGGCTCCAATTATTGTCCAAGTGAGGCTGAAATGTTTCACTGCACCCAAAAATATGCAGCCACAGCACAGCAGTCTGAGGCACAGTGGTCACAGGTATCAGAAATACCTGCAAAGGGAAGATTTAAAGGATGAAATATGCTAAACCCCATTCCTCTACTTAAATGACTGCAAAAAGACCATGATTTATGGTAATTCATTGCAAGTTTTCCAGCACCATCACATCAGACCATCTTTCAGCCTTCATGTACTAACCTCAGAAATTTACCTAAGCGAGGTCGTATTCCCATTTCTGCTCTAGTAACAATCAGTGTTGAACAGATGAAAACTCAGGAAAAAGAAAAAGCTAATTTCCTGACTGCCATTGTGTCACCTCCTTTCCAGATGAAGTCTTTTATTCATCTTGACCCCTGTGTCATGCTCAAGATCACCTTCAGTTCAACATTTCCCGTCATGTAAAATTCAATATGCCAGTATACGAGAATAAATGGATGTGAAGAGGATTGAAAAGAGTAAAGCAAAGTACTCATACAGAAACACTAATTATAACCTATAATTAAGGAGTAGATGATTTCAGAAAGTTGTAAATAAAATTACTATATTATTTATAGGATTTATTGCACTTTCTAAAAACTAAGGTTAATATAGTTTATATAACCAAATAGATGCCTTGAAATTCCCACTTTATCACAAAAATCAGTCAAGAAATGCAAAAAAACTCAGGAGGTCACCCTGGAAAAACACAGCTAAAAGTTAGCAGCACCTCCTTTGAAGTTGCTTACTCTTAGGGCAAAATCTGGCATCAAAAAACTCACTTTCTTGATGTGATTTTGAAATCTGGTGCCACCAGTAAAACAATCTATGTTTTGTGCCTTGTTATTTGTTATATGAATATTTTACTCTATCCCGTGAGAAAAAAATAAAAGCACATCTCCTACACAGGCAATGGCAAGGAGCTTTCTGTTTCCTCCTGCCTAGAAATCACACAGCAGCAGAGTGTCACAGGAAAGAGTGGCATCTTCAGCTAACATTGGTACTTCTCCATAATAAATAATTTACACTTGATGATCCATTTAATGCAGATCATAATTAAGTGCAATACAGTTGCACTCACTGATCCATGGACCTATTGGATCTGTACAGACATATAAATCCTTATCAATCTGTAGACATAACCTTTTTTTCAAGGAGCTTATTCTGAATTAAATCAAATACCCCATTAAATGCTTAGACTGTCTTTTTAGACTGGTATGTGCTCTCCTGCCTTCAGAAACCTACTGCTAAAAATATTCAGCTACAGAGTTTATCCAGATTTATAAATAATGTGGCTGGGGCAGCTATTCTCCTAATGGCTGTGTGCTAAGCAGACTTGCACAGCAAAAAAAAAAAAAAAAGATGCTTCAGATCCCACAGGCTACAAGAGGATGATCTAGGAGAGTCTTGAGGTCTCACTACAACCCAAAAAGTCTCGTGCTACAATCGCAGAGCTGGTGTTGGTCGCACATCTCCACTACAGAAGCACCTCCCAACCCATGGCTGCAATTGATACAACAACAGGTTCACAGAGCTTGTCCACAGTTTCTTCCAAATAACTGCTAAGTCAACACTGTCAGGAAGCACAGAACTATTGCTAGAGGCAGTTTCTCTCCCTTCACTTTCACAGAAATAAAAGGGGGGGAAAGTTAAATTGCTGTGGTAATTTTAGAAACAATGATTCTATAATATTAAGAGAAAGAACATATTGCACACATGAAGATTTAATCCTTCAAAAAGGCAAGTTACAATTTTCTATTAATTTTGGAAATCTTTATTGTGTAGTGTTTTATGTGCAAATATGCATTGAGGAAACAAACTAACAGCTAAAATTGTTAGTAGTGGAGGAACGACTAACAGTTTCTAGAAATTCCTTTTCTTTTTTTTTTGTATTTAAGCTGAACTAAAATTTTTGTATCTCGGCAAACCACTTCAAAGTGACATGTTTCATTATGTTCAAGGGATTTCGCAAAGACGAACACAGTCCAAATGTATAAAAATTTGATTAAATCTTAAATTCAGTGAGGATATTTTATGCTATAAAATATTTCTTGATAAGAAATCAACACTAAAATAGGGAACTTTTTGCTTGTTCCATTAAATGGTGAGATTTATTTCCCTTAAAAGGTTTAATTACTTCCTGTTCACTGATCTGCTCCAGTGTATTTGCAGAAGCTGATGTCACCTGGATCTTTGTACAAATTTACTTTTCAGCTTAGTGAGGTTGTTCATTATAAATAGGTTAAAGCAAATTTTAAATAAGCTATTCGCTACCACTGCTAACACCAAGAATAAAGAAAAGAAGAGAGTAAGAAGGATACTAAGGAAAAAAAAAAACCTTTACTGTTCTGGTTCTCTTATTGAATACTGCCTGCAGCAGCTCAATTCAAATATTTAAATTATGTCAGCAATTAGACAAGCCTACTGTGCTTAAGATACTTTGGCTAATCCTAAATGTTTGAATAATTTTCAGAGGGAAACACTTACTTTGTTGAATTTGATGCATTTTTTTATGAAGTATGCAAGAGGGATGGTTTAAGAGCTGCTTACTCTGCCTCAGTACTGGGGAACTGAAGAGACTGCATTTCTCTCTGATTTTTGTGACCACTGCAGTATCGTTTGTTCACAATTTCTTTCCCAAAGACCTACTCACAGAACTGAAAACTGAAAATCCATTATCTATGCTGATAGGTTTACCAGCACATTAGAGGCAGTAAAATCACAAAAACTAAAAAAGCCATGTGTCCCAAGATTTTCCTGTTTGTGGCTCTGTACCAGCCTTACAGATGCACATGTCCCTGTGGCTTCATGCAGGTGAGCAGCTCCAGGCCAGTCCTCACTACGGAGTTCTCAGTGTGCAGGTCTGCAGCACCTCCTCCTCGAGGGTTTCCACAGCCTGATACTCTGATAAGCAAGTTCTTTTAACTTGGATGTGTGACACCAGAGCTCGTTGTAGCTCTGTGCATTTCCTTTGCTTTGGTGCAGAAGGTGTCAAGAAATGAAAAGCCACTACATGTCCATTGTTAACTCCTGCTTTAATTAACATTTTTCTTTCCAGTTCTTTTGAGAAGAAATTCTAGGGCTGCCTATTTTACAAAAGACAGGTTCATTTTAAAATAGCCTAAAAGAGAAGAAAATGCCTATAATCCAACCCAGAAAAAAACACTCACCAATTTTTTGCTTACTATATTATTCTGAAAGTCTGCTTACTATATAGTCTGAAAGACTTCTGCAAATGTTCACCAAAATTTGGATTCATTGCCATATGAAATGAGCTAATGCTAAAAATGGGGCACTTTTTATTTGCTCTCCCTGATGAATGCTCTTGAAAAAAATTCTGAAGAAATAGGTAAGTATTTTTCATAGTGAGGTACAGGCAAGGCTTGCCTGTATTACCTATACCAATTGAGATGAAATTCAACAAACTTGAGTGGCATAGGTCAAAAAATTCTTTTCTATTTTGCAAAACTAAATGAAGTCACCAGAGCAGTGCCATTAAAAGCAACCAAGACATGGAGTCATTTAAACGGCTTCCCCTAGATGGCTAGGTTAAGCTCTGTTAAAATTAATCCTTTTTCATGCTGGCAGGTGTAACAAAGAAAACCTTTTTGTATGGAGTGCAAAGAGGGTATTTTACCCTCTCAAAGGAAAGCTGCTTGATATTTCCATGGAGAAAACAGCACAAGTGATTAACAATTTAGATTTCCATTCCTAAGCTTTGTTTATATAAATATATGGGGGATCATTTCTGAATCTGTAAGAGGATTTTCTACAGTCCAATGTAAAGAACTTAAAACTGCCATAAATGAGATGTTAAAAAAAAATAAACAGATTGCCTTGATAAATGCCAGTTATTGCAGACTGAGCTTCACTGTAGTAACACACAGAGCAGCTGACATTTAAAAGGAACCTGACTAGAATGCTAGCTCCCTAGGTAGAATTTTTTTCTTCTCTAAAATAACCTCAAGTCTTTGTATGGTTCCCACAAGACAGGATCTCTGTCATGGTGCTCAGCCCTTCCTGACTCACGGTTATGACCTACTTCAGGACAGCCTTTTACACACACACAAGTAGCAAAAGAGCATCTTCTTGAGCTGGGTCCAACAATGGGCATGTCATTGCTGGGACAGAAGGGACTCCAGAGACCAGGTCTTGACATAAACATGGAGAGCAAAATGAGCTGCACTCTCCTCCACTTCCCTGCTGACTTTCATCCCTCTTCTCTGCAGGATTAATTCTTCCTCAGTTTTTCCCAACTCATATTTCCTATCCCTGCCTTGATTTCTGTAAAGGAATGAACCCATTTTCGTTGAGAAATAGTGCTGGTTTTTTTCCAAATGCAGAGACAGATGAAAATAGCAAGTAACAGTAGTTTCCATCTTCATGCTGCTTTCTTGCTCCCTGGGGCTTTCCCCTCAGCACAGAAGAGAGGATCAATATGCTTTGTCCTGAAGCTCTCAGCCTGTGGGAATTGCTTCACTGACCTGCTTCTTGCCTGCTCTTCACAGGTCTCTCCCACCAGGTTTAAAGAGCAGGACCCCAGTCTGACTGTCAGAAGGGCTGCCCCCATTTACAGAGAAGCAGCCTTGCTGCGGCTTGATGGCTTTGACTGCAAGCTTTTTGGGGGTATTTTGAACCTTTTATTTTTTTTTGCTTGTCTGAATAAACAAATCCCTCTACTCCCATAACTCTCCTTCCTTGTTGATTAGCAAACCTTGAACTGCCTCGGCTATTCATGATAAGCACTGAATGTATCACACATGTTAGTACAAAATTTACATAACTGATCCCTCTCAGCTTCTGGTAAAGATGCATAAAATCTATTTCTTACTGATAAGTATGCTTGTTGATACAATTTCTCTCTGGCCCAAAGGAGGCAAGTCAAGAATAGGCAATAGAGCATTTAAAGAACAGAAGCAATAGCCAGGCTCATGACTCAGAAAGGACCAACTCTTTGCTCAGAAAAACCCCACACAAGTGCTATAGGATAACTGTGCACTAACCCTCCACCCTCTTCCACAGTGAAAGCCACATATGAAAGTAAGGGAAGGACATGCCAACCTTCGCTCCCATGTGCTTGCCATGACAAGTTGGCTGCAGCAGCCATGCAAGATGTGCAGGGCGACTTCACCAGCAGAAACAGATTCTGACTTCTACCTCTACTGCTGACCAAAGATTTTCCACATCCTGATCTCTCTGACTGCAGAGAAATATATGCTGGGCATGGTCATAACTTCTGAAAACTGTGATGAAAGAAAAAATTACTCTGAACAGCCCCACAGACTCTCCTCAGTGCACCTGAGAATGTCAGGACCATCATTGCCTGAACCCCACAAATACAGGTAGCCAAAATGTCTCTGTTCTATCCATATCTGCTGAATTCAGAACAAGTTTGAAACTTTGAATTAAATTTCTAGTCTTTGGAAAGTTTACCCTTTACACAGAGATGAAGAACTAATAAAACTGGAAGGAAACAATACATTTTTAAAGCTGACAGACTCAGAACATCGGGTAAAGACTGTTCAAAATGTGCTCACTGCCACATCATTTTGACAGTACAGCAGTGTCTCAGCAGGTTGTAATGCAACTCCTTGGTATTTCTAAGTGCACTGGGCCTCTAGGATCACTCTCTGGGAAGAGACGTCAAGGTTGTTATTAGAAAGTTGTTTACATTTAATTAAAACGCTCAACTTATCTGAGCTTCCATAAGGTTAATAAACCCATCAAATTTCTAGAGGGATTATAATCAGAACATATATGTTCCAGTAACTTTCCTCTGTTTCTGCAAGATTTCTATAAAATATTTAAGTCCATCAAATATTGAATGTGTACACTTAATCATCTAAACTTTTATTTTAGAATGAGGTTTTTGAGTTTGAGAAGTTATCTGTAAATACTTAAACTAAAAAGAAAATTTGGCAGAAGCTCTCTTTAGCTAGAGGAGCTTTTGAAAATGTGATGACCTTTCATTCAGCCTGACTAATTTACAGAGAAACTCTGCAGCCTTTACAGGTTTAACCTCTTCATTCTTTCAGGTTTTTGAATCCTGCACTTTTGTTGCCTAAAGCTGTACTTGTTTGTGATCCTGCACAATTTCTAGGTGATTATTAGCCTCTATTCCAGTAAGGACAGCAGTAGTATTTCTATACTCGTGGGCCATCTCTTTTGCTGTTGTCATTGTGGACCCACTACCCGGAGCCCACCTTGGGTCATTAGGATGCTTTTCTGAAATGCTGCCTATACTGACAAGCCAAGCAGGCTGTTCAGGTGCATCCTTCCTCCTTACTCAAGGTTTGGCATGGAGATGCCCTGATCCTCCAGCTGAGAGCTGCTGTGAGAAGGACTCAGAAATAAATAAGCTGGAGCAGGGCTGGGAGCAGCCAGATGCCAAGTGGATCAGGTCCCTGGGGCACGGCAGGGAGTGCACTGCCTTCTTGGCCCCGAGACAACCTCTGCTATTTTCCACCAAGTAGCACTTGCTGATGATATCAGCAAGGCAAGGCCCACAGCCAACTCATGCATTATGTTGCTGATGTTACAGAATCAAATTTTATAGGAGAAGGCAGCTGGAAGAGGCCTCCAGAGAAATCTAGCTCACCTCTGTCCAAAAACAAGATCAGCAATGCTTGCGTCATTTTGACAGATGCTCACCCAAGTTGTTTGCAAAGCCTTTCGATACCAAAGGCTCCCTAATCTTCCCAGCAAGTCTTGACTATTCTTACCATTATAAAGTCAGGGTTTTTCTAATGACTAACCTCTCTTTACAATCTGAGTGTATTACTTTGTCTTATGCAAGATAAACAGTTTATTTGCTCCCTTTTATGTTTTTAAAGATTACTTTGATTTCCCTCAATCCTCTCTTCCACAGACAAAACTTCCATTCATTCTTCTCTTCCATACTGAGGTTTCTGTATCTGTGACCATTCTGCCTGGTCTCCTCTGGTCCCTCCAACCTGCAGTTACAGTTTTCCAGTCAAAGTGGCACCCTGTTCACAGTGGTTTCCTCAGAAACAAACTTCTCTAGTTTACTTATAAGAAAACACTGTGAAACCACAAATCAACAGACACAACGAATATAATTTCCCTCCTGTTAAAAAGGTGTATTGTTCTGTTACAGAAGGAAGTTGGACATATTTGATATTATTTGCTTTTGGTAAGTCTGTGGCCTTTGCTTGCTTCTATTATCTCCTTAATGTCTTGTTCCAGTATTTTCTGAAGAAATTAAGCTGTTCTCTCAATTATTTTTGCCTTCTTTAAATGTATACAGTAGGTTTCCTTTTTCCAGCAGTCTAGTACTTTTCCCACCATCTGTAAATTAGCAAAAGTATCCATAAGCAGACCCTTTTTAAGTATTCTCCAGATTTTACTTATTGAAAGATGAGGTGTTGCCCTTGTGTCCCTGGATTACTTATGGCAACATGGATCAAGTTGGCTCTTTTAGAGAAAATGTGGCTTTCTGCCAGAGAGCAGTAAGCACTGTAATCTTTGCAACTTCATCTGCTTATAACTTGCCTCTGTTATGTAACAGGGCAGCAATTGTTGGCCATCTTCTTATTGTTCTGGACCTCTGTTCTGAGGTCCTTGAGGTCACTGTTACTGTTCATCATGGGAAGCATTCCATTTCTTAGTCTTTGCATGTAACGGGGTTTTTTTTCCTTACCTTGTGTTTAAAAACTGCTCCCCTGTATTTTCCACTATACTTGCCATCTGGGCCTGATACCTCAGATGCAGAAATTGCCCAAAATGCCTCATTACAAATCAAAAATCTTAAATAAAAGAAATCAACTTAAATTTGTCCCGTTTTTTTTCTTCTGAATATCTTCATAATTGTGGCACTTGGGTTGAAAAATATGGGATTAGATTTGGTTGTCAGAATTCATATATTAAAACCAGAATCTTCCTAAAGAGAAACTGTATTTCTGCTCCTGCCCAGCAATGGCAATATAAACTGAGTGTTCTATCAGATCTGTATATCAGCTGCATCTGGCCACTTCACATATGTTTCAATGCTTTCTGAGATATACAGAAATCCAGCAAAACAAAAAATAGCCTGTCTCATTGGCTCTCCATTTGGAACATGGGACTTGCCCTACCACAGAGGACAGCCAGTAGCACAAAAGCCACAGCCCTGCAGAGCCTGCCCATTTCTGCAGCAATCCTGGTAGGGCAACACGGGGGCATGGACCCTTCTGTTGTGTGGGCCACACAACAGGTACAGGCAGGAGACTGTTGGGGTCAGAGACCTCTCAGCTGAAATTCCATTTACCCTGCATTTTGCAGTATCAGAAAACCTCTGTAACACTTGTTGAAAATATCTCCTGCATAAGTCTTCTAAGTATCTGAAATTTTATCTTTAGCTTTCCTTCTTTCCATGCTCTAAGAAGTGTTAAAGGCGTTTTTTCCCCTCCTCAGTATATTTTCAGGCCACACTGAAGGATAAACCTATCATGTTTCTGACCCACTAGAAAATCTGCTTTAATGTTGCAGGAAATGTAATCTGTATGACCGACATGAAAGTGTTATAAGATGTGAGCTGCAGAGATTTTGGAAGGTTGTGTCTGAGCCACAACATCCATTCTTCATTGCTAGGCTTTGCAAGCTAATATCCTCTTAGCCTAATTTAAAATCATTAATTAAAACTGAGTTGAAACTGATGTGTAATGTAATAAAGACAAGAGGTCCCATGCCAAAAAAGAAGAGGAAGTTTTAAGAGATGTCCATGTATTTATATTTGCTCTGCTTTTCCTGAATCAGATATTACTGTACAACATGACCCTAATTTAGTAAAGTCCTCAGATTCGTGAAGTTTACACACACATTTTGATGAAAAATTAGTAATTACTATGATGAAACTAGGAACCAGGCAGGCGGCTAGCAGGTTTTTTTTGAGGAAATTATAAACACAATCCCTCTATTTCTTGGTCCTTCAAGGCACTGAGTATATCACATCAACGCAGTAAGGAAAATCTGTTGAAATCAGTTGGAAATCCTGACTAGCACAATATGAGCTGTTGCTGCAGTGTAAGAAGTTCTTCATCTCAGCAAGTGATATGCTACAACAGGTTTTGTGAAGCGAATTCATTTTCTCTCCCGTGCATGCTGGGGTGGAGGCGGGGAGGAGGATGGGGAGCGGGAAGTAGAAAAGATGGTAGAACAGTGGAGTAAAGAAGTTAGCATTCTTTTTATTAAACCTTTGCTAGTTTTCAGTGGGTGTAAAAAATAGTTAAATTCTGTAATTAAATTATAATTCCAATCTTAAACAATAAAAAGAAATCCTGTAATAATCTATGTGCAGTGCCTGACAGCTGGGCCGTCTGATCCTTGCAGTCTGCTTACAAATTGGTATTAGTGGCACTAATAAAGCTGATTAATGTTGTGACTAGAGACCCACTAACCTGACACTGCCAGCTGGGCGCACAAAGGCTGTCAATCTACATGGCAGCTGTTAAACTATGAGCGCCGTAGCCTTTAATTTACATTTCAGCAACCTCCTCACTGTAATGCATTTTAATGGGCATGAATAAAAACCGCTGGTGACGTGCAGGAATTTCACAGGATATCGGTGTGTACACATTATATTAGTAAAATACCACTTATCAAAAGACCAGAGATAAAGCCAATTCTTTCCTCAGTTACTTTTCTTGAGACCTGTATCAACTCTGTCATAAGCAATGCACTTACTGCAAATTGCCACTGGTATAGCTGAGGGCACATTTGCAGTCAGTTTACCCATCCTGAAGAATTATGATAGCTCACTAATTTCCATTATACAAACAGCCAGGAAGATACTATCTGCATCTTAATGGCATTTTCCCACAACTGCTTTGCTTACAAATACTTTGGAGGGCCCCAGAACAGGTCCTGTCCATCATTCAGTGGTCTTTAGCAAATCACCCTTCTGACACTTTTTGGAGAGCCCATGGCTGGACTATGAACCCAAGCAACTCATTCCCTTCACCATGTTATGTTCTGGTGAGAGGATTGTTGCATTGCCTGTGCTCTAGCAGTACTATGTGTAAACTATATGTAAACAGAGGTTTATAAGCTTTTAAGACTATCAATCCAGGACGTTCCACAAATATTGAGTCCAACTGATCCACTTACTACTTAAAAACAAAGAATTGACAGTAACTATATATGAGTTTGCTATATTAAAACAAAAACAAGAAGATGAACAAATGTTCCAAGGCTAGTCCATAGGAAATATGGTCTACTTTCTTTGACCCTAATAAAAGCATGGTTTGTTATGGTCAATACTTTCCTGCTTTGCAAACTATATCATATATGCAGAAATTCTGGTCAGTGTTTCCTTAAGGTAGATATCCTGGTAGATTTTTTGTAGATTTAAAAAAAAGTCATTATTTTTAATTCTCTAATCTTTGACTGTTTTGTTGCCAAAATGCCCAGGAAATATCCTTTCATTGTTCCATGGTGTTGTCCTGGCAACATCCAAAAGCTAGTAATTTTTCAAGTTTTTTTTTTTGAGGGAGGGAGTTATATAGGAGGTAAGTGGCAGAGGAGAATATGATGTGAAAAAAAGAAAATAATACAATCCCAGAGTGTTTATGTTACTCATTCTAAAATACATATATAAATCTGAGGACATCATAAATGCTCAAACATATATTAAAATCTGAAATAGGCTATTGGCAATAAACAAAGTATGTCTATCTGAGAAATGCAATCTATTGTTACTGAGTCTTTGGTATCAAAAATAGATTTCCTTCTCTTTCAGTTCCCAGAGTACAGGTGAGCATGTACGTATTTCTGAAAAAAAAATCAGAGTTAAGCAACTTGTAAAAAAGCCTCATGCTACAATTGAGCTAAGATCTAAACCCAAGTCAATTAGCTCTTGTTCCTGTGGTTTTTTAATAACTTGACAAACCTTCTGTTCTCAACGAAGCACAGTATTATTTTTTTTAATGCAGCCTTTTGAGGACAGGGACTAAGAGCAGAGAATTGAGGACATGGTGAGAGTTAGCATGGGTTAACATTTGTCTGCATAGGCCAGGTCATGCATCTTGGTCTGCTGTTACTTCCGACTGACACAGTATCAAGTTCAAAGGCAAGTAAAGAGGCCATGAAAGGAACAGTGTTTGTACACTACTCTGAATACAAAAATGAAGGTACCCTCTTGTCACATCACCAGTCAGCTCATGTGCCTTTTGTCTTTTCTGACATTTCACAGAAAACATTGCAGAGAGGAAATCTGATGACTTCCTAATCCTGGAATCTTGCTGATGTAAAAAATACTTTCTTATCAAATATAATATCAGTAATAATTGGGAAGAAAAAAGCTATCAGAAACTGTACTGTAGAGTCAACAAAATAAGGCAAATTGTACCCAACTAGCAGGGTGAACTTCATTAATATACAAGTTGCAAAGTATTGTAGCTTATTTGTGTTTCCATCACTGAGGAATTGACTGCACCTCATGTTCTCAGGAATCATCTCTCAATGATTTTGGCCAAAATGTTGCAATACTGAGCTGCCCTCAGCTGCATCCCCACAGGGCTAAAAGATCTCCCTCCACAAGGGAGGGATTCATGATGAATCCTTTCATCATGAGACTCTCATTAAAACCAAGGCAGGACTCTGTGCTCTGGACAGATGTAAGGTGTGATGCATTTGCAATATTAGTTAATTGTCACTGCTCAGTATCATGAGACCATTTCAACCCCAGGAATGATCAAACCTTTCCATCAGTCCAACTCTGATTCCCATGACAGTATCATGTGGAAAAGCAAAGCAAGTGTCTAAGTCCAAGAATCCCCTCTCCCTTTTCCTTCTGCAAATTAAAACAGGAGTAAGATGACAAATAACATACATTATAACTATCCCAGTTTCAGTAAGTAAGTCCCATGATTTTTTACATCCACTGGGGAGGGGGAAGGGAGGACATACACAATAAATTATGTTAACACAGCTGAAATGTAGGGCTAGGAGAAGAAAATCCAATCGTAACATCTCAAACAGGATCTATTCGAAGTGGAGAGAACCATGAAATCACCTACTTATTTTTCTAACTTCCATCAGATAACAGGATTCAAAGGATTGTATAAATGCCAAGATAGATTAGATACAATAGATAGAACCAATTGTTTGTTCAGGCCGTGCTACGCCAGTCAAATGCATATGTAGTCTTTTAGGTCTACATGAGGAGATGTAAATGTTTTACTTGAATAGATTGGGGCTGATGACATCCTTAGCCTGCAATCTTTATATGACATTTCCTTTCCCTTTTTCCCTATTTCATAACATAAGTTAGAATTAGTAAGGAACAATCTCTCTCTGGATTTTTTTAGTAAAGCAAGAACAAAAGTAAAGTTCTGCTTTTTAATACAAAACTAAATGTAGTAACTTTTCATCATCTCTAACAATTAATAGAAGCATTAGCTATTGAAATGAATAGCTGCAATTTGATCTAGAAAACTTCTTTAACAAGTGCCTTCTGCAGGTGAAAGGAAACTTTTAAGTGGGGACTGACTCTTGCAGTTGAAGTTAAAGCAGTGATCTTCACCTTATCAAATCAAACTCTGTTCTGCTTTTAATGGAAACATCTTGTCTTCACATACCCACTCAAAGGTTTCACTGAGAGAAAAGCTTACATACAATATTTCTCCTTCCCCAGTTTAATTTTCATGAGTTCCTACTGATAGGGGTCAAGTGAAATAACATTTCATAAGCAGAAGTTTATGACTAGGTTTTCTTGCCAGAACAGAATGGCATCTGTTCCCATGCATGTTTAATTTAAATATTTTTCATGAATGTGGGATGATGGTATAAATATTTGAAATCATCAATATAGTAGACTGCACTATAGCATGGAAAGGCTGCTGCACAGCTGCTGTTAAATTATAGATTTCTTATGCAATGAATACATTTAACTTGTCTTTTGAAGAATTAAAAAATTATGTCTTCTGTCTAAAATACTTTGTCAGATCTTTAAGAGATGTTCTTCACATGACCTACAGCTTACAGACAACTGAAAGCATAACTCTGTGACCCCATCATGAGTGACACTTACATAGACTGAACTGATGGAGCCAGGGTAAGAGCACACTGCTCATGGGCGATGAGTGAGTTTCTTTTCTTTGCCATCTTTAATCTCCCCTTCTTCCACTCATGAACCTGTTCTCAGTAAAAATAGCTCCCAGTTCCCATACCTTGGTCTGCAGTCTGATTTTCCAGTTTACATTCTAGAGAATGCTCATCTCCCCAGTGCTGACTTGAAAAAAATCTATAAAACCAAACACCACTACAACAAAAAACTATTTTTGCCTCTGTCTCCATCCCAGGAACATGATGATGTGCCAGTTTACATCATCTGTAAAAATTTTGACAACCAAGTCTCAGAGGCAAATGAGGCTCTCCCTTATGTACAAGTCACTTAAAACAGCCTGGAGAAGTTTTTGTTAAAGGCAACCAAACCCAGGATGTAAGGGAAAGGAGGTACCGGAATGTTCCGTGGGATTATTTATGCTGATATCTGGAACCCAGGATGATTTATAGTGAAACAAACATTGGCAATTTTCACAACTTGACAGACAGAAAAATGACCATTTTGTTATGGTCCAACTCACCAGCTACACCTTTTAAAAAATAAAAAATAACCTTATTTTTATAACATTTCTTGCAGAAAATCTCTTCCCATTGTAGGATATGTGTACATGCTGTTACTGTGATCTAAAAATGAATTTCTTGACAGAATAGTATCTTTGGAGTCTTGGCATTACAAAGTCTGCTTCTGGACTTTTTAATTGGTAAAGCTAATTACAAGTTATATAATTTTGCTGTGCTATTCATTTTGGTGGTTATCTGTAAACCACGTAAGTGCCACAGCAACGGAGAAGGCAAGACACGTAGTGAAATATTATATGTGCGGTGGCATAAAGCTTTATTGGCATGAGCTAGGAATGGATGCATTACTCATGAATGGTGAAGCCAGCAGTAAATTAAGAAGGTGGCCCCAAGTGAGTATTAGTCACCTAAATACAACCATATGCCACCAGATTTTGCGTTATGTTTTCACAGAAATGTTATTTCTAAGATTTGCAGAGAATTTCTAAATGGACTCCAACTTCAAAGTCTCACAAACGAAGACCTAAGAACCAACATGTGTGCAACCCACCTCACCCCTTCCAAACTTTAAATCATTAATGAACCCACCTATAAATCAAGCCATTTATCACAAATGGGGCTTTTTTACCAACCATTTCTGGGGAGTAGAAACAGCCTGCATTGAATGCCATGAAGTCACCCTGCTTGTTTCTCTTTGCAAAGCTTAGATCACAAACCACTTCCCACCTACTGAGGGGAGGCTTGTGTGGCAGGAGCATCTAAAAAACAGTATGAAAACTGCTGATCTTGATACAGTACATCATGCCTGCAAACTAAATGCTACATCTCTGACAAAGTTGCAGAATTGAGGGAGTAACTATGAATATTACCCATCTTGCAAAAGATAAGCTTGTAAGAGACTGTTATGGCCCATATATAGCAAAATATAGGAGTTGTCAGTTACTACCATTTGCTCAGAGCAGCTTTTGAGCCACAACAGCAATATAGAGCGAGCTCTATGTTGCCTTAGCTGTGTTATTTTAACAGTAATTCAATTTGCTGGGTACAGCAGGTCACAGTTTGGTTGCTTGCAAGCAAGCAAACACATAAGCACCATCAGGGCAAGAACTGTGCACGGGGGCTGTACAGAGCACAGCCAGAGGCACTGAGGACTGTGCTGGGCACTCTGCTGTTGCTTTGGCTGCCTTCTGCTGTATCTCATGCTGCCATGGCTTAACCCAGAGCTCTATGGGAATTTTCGCATTCACTGACAGTTTCTACAGTCCTTTATGTGAAAAGGGGATTGCAATACAGGTCCTGAGCATGCAGCCACATGTCTCTGAGCTATCTTGTGCCCAGAGGGCAGGAAGCTTGAAGTCAGTTCGAGGAAGCTTGAAACAACTGTGCAAAGGAGGTACTTAATGCACAAGCACAGCCTAGGACAGCCTAAGAAACAACATAAACCAAGCGCTGAGCTTTGCTTTCTTTTACACTTTACACGTTCATATCTTGTAAATTGCAAAGCTATCAATTACACCCATGTTTGGCTAATACATGCACACAGAGTAGGAACTGTTTACAGACCAAAAGAAAACAACAGATCACCTGCCAATAGGGCTATTTTTTCAACTAAAACAGAGGAGGATTGCAAGCCAGCTCTTCCTTTCCCCCTCCTTCATGGCTATTTCAGTACATACTTCAACAATCCCAAACTAAACCATTCTCAAACAAGGAGGAAAAAAAGGGGAAAGAAAGAAAGGATGGAGCCCTCAGAAAACTGGCAAAGAGCTATTTTGTAAGGAGGGAACCAACGAAAACATTGGCATAAGGCACAGTTGGAGGGTGTCAAATCCGATGTGGCAGCCCTTTCTTGTGCTGCTATGTGGAATTTGCTTCAAAAGATCAGCAAAATGAAACTCTTCATACCTGAACTAATACAGATCCATGTAAATTTGAGCTCTGATCTTATGGAGCCAGTCACATTGCTAGAGGCTCAAAAGGACTTGTCTTTGTTTGTTTTTGAACTCTATGTGAAACTGGATTTCACATACTAATATCTTGATCCAAACAATATAATAGAATAGTTTTCTGTTCTCCTCCCCCTCTCAATAGAGCTTTCCTCCAGCTAGGTTTCATTTCTGTCTCCTTCCAAAGAAAGGCGAAAGGGGTGAAAATAAGTTTTCTTTTTGGTTAAATGTTTTCTTCCACAAAACACTTGGGAGTAAGACGGAGTGTGGTGTAAGGATAAATAAATAAATATTTAAGGTTGTATTAAATGTCTCTTGCTATATTGCAGAACTGCAAATTAAGCATTGCAAATAGTGGTAGCATCTGTATAGCTGCAAACCAAAGCAGCAGAACTCTTTAAACATGCAAGACCACAGGTAATATGAATAACAAGTTAAAGGCTCAACTTCTTCCACATCAGTTATTGAAAGTGAACCTATTTGTCTTTCAGAGGACACAGAAATCCATCCTGTACACTGTCTTTTAATTGTTTTGCCACATGTAATCTAAGGCAATAACCACTCTGGAAAGAGGACACAAATTCCACTTGTTAACTCTTTCCTACCTGAATCTTCAATGAAATATACTTAGGTAATGCTCCACTGTTCAAATTAGTCAAATGCATTAATTTTCCTTAAATTTAGTTAAGGTATTTAACTGATTCCAGAATTAGGATGTTTGTATATTTTGTGCACATTTTTCACATGCAAATACAACTAGAACAGTCTTGCAGCTTCATCATGACACTGGAATTACAGATTTTGTAAGTTAAACAAAATTAAAATCAAATTCCAAAGCTTTAGGTAATTATTCATCAAGACTTAAAATTATGTACATTTAAAAAAAATTATTTCTTTCATTATGGCCAAATTAACCAAAATGCTTAGGAGGTTTGTTAGGAGCATTTCCTATGAAGCTCTTATCAATTTCAGGTGAATTTATGAATCAAATCCCATTCATCAAATCCCAGAATTAAACCATTTCTTTCTGTTATTGTGCTAACAGGATCAAACACACAAAAGGACAGTACAAAAGGAGAAAATTATTCTGTTCAACACAATAGTTAAGGTTAAAGCATGTGTTTTTTACAAACCTGACCAGCAGCAAAATCCACCTATAACTGCCTTGTAAAATAAACAGCTATGTCTACAACTGAACTTTTGTTGCATTTAAACAAGTAAGAGTTTAAGAGCACTAAAATCTTTGTAAGGATGGCTATAAAAGCAATTATCCTTAGATCACTTCTACTGTAAAGTTTGACTTGAGCAGACCTTTATACAGACCATACTGTTATCATCCTTATAAATCAGTGCTAAGCCCATGCACCAGGACTCAGCAGGTGCTCACCCCCATTATTGGTAAAGCTTCCAGTGTGTTCAAGAATGCAGGATCTGAAGGTTTGTATGGCCCTAAAATGCTACATTCAGCACCCACAGTACTTTCAAGGAGGAAAGAGCCTAAAGATCAACTAATGGGGCAGAACCTAGCCAAAGACATGAGTTGAGCCCTTGGTAAATCAGTTTCCCATGGTGTGACTGTAGAGGTCATCAGACAGCATTGCCTGAAGTTCAGGCTGCCTCCTGTCAGGCACTGCTCCGCCTTGCTCAGGCAGACACTCAGTCCACTTCTCCATATCAGGCCTCAAGCCAAAATCTTGTGAAGTCAGCTGGAGAATTTCCATGTTCCATGAGTGATATTGGAAAAGACCCAGTTGAATATAAGTAATGATGTTTTAAATATACAGTGCTACAGGAAGTGGAAAGATTAAGCATTTGTTCTAGTTCAGATTTGAGCTTTCTTGTTGTTTGGTTGGTTTTGGTTTGTTGGGATTTTTTTTCCTTCCCTTTATAAATTAATTTAAAGAAAAATGATCTATCACCCTGTCTTATAGGTTTGCCCTAGGATATGCAAAAACCATCACCCTAAACAGCTCAGGTAGCGTATGTGGGAATAACACTTGCCTTTGTCTGGAGAAAACTGGAACCTGGCGCATTTATTTCAATTTTTTTTCCAACTACCAAACTTAAAATTCTTAAAAGCTACTGTTACGATGTTCAAAATTTCTAGGAGAAACTTTGAGGTGTTCACAAAAACTACTTTATTAAGTATTTTGTAACAAGTGAGAACATGACAATAATATGCAAGAACTACTCTTTAAACAGAATGTGAGGTCTTTTGGGAAGACAGATATTTTCTATTATAAAGCATCATGCAACACTGAACCATAGAACATGTGGTGAGAAGGTTGTTTAAAGGATGACTCATGTCTTTGGTCAAGCACAGAATAAACTCCAGTGGGTTTTGGGGTTTTTTTAAAATCTTTTTGATTTGCTGATCCCTATGTAGCAAACATAAGCCTATTGATTATTAACTTGCTTTACTGCAGGATTTTCAACACCCCTATGAGCTAGTCCACAGATTGCTGTGGATCATTGTGGTCTGCTGCTGAATTTATGCTGTTCTCATTCTAATCTGGCAAATTTGCATTTTGGCAATTATTTCTACATGTGTTGAGAGACTCAGGGCTAAAAATTCTAGATTTAAAAACAACAACAACAAAGAATTAGATTGAAAGGGAAAGCAAAATATTGTTATATTTCTGTTTTCTTATTAAGTTATATTTTGGCAATCCTTGAGGAAATTTGGAAACATTCCATGTGGCAACACATTTTCCAAGAGTGAAGAATTGCAGGGAATACACAGACATCATTTCATGATTAACAGGCAATGATCTTGTGGGTAGGAATGAGAAACAGAAGAAAAAATCTATAGATTAAGATCAAATAGCATGGAAATTGGAGTCAGTGGACAGCCTTCCCTGGAGTGACCATCTAGTCACACCAATATGGTTCTTAACAGGTTAGCATATCCCTTAGCAAGGCTTCTCATCTGTTGTCTTCTTATCTCTGGTCATGGGATAGATTCGAGGTAACAAGAAACAATTATTTCCATCCCACATAAAGAGCTTGGAAAGTAGCCAACTGCTCCTTGGTGCACAGGTTGTAATATTAAATCAATGCTCAGAAAACATGGTACACTTCTCTCTCCCCCTTGTAATGTCATAGGGAGAAGTAAAAGATATGGTCACTGTAAGCTCCATATTTTAGAGCTGAGCCCACATCTGACGGGCTTCCAAAGGCAGGTCATGGTATATGAACTCGTAGGCTATTACAAGAACCATAAGCAGGTTGTTACATCTGTCATAAATTCTCCTTATGTCACAAGTGGCCATTATGCTTACACTACAATCGCTGGTCCCAGAGAGACTGACTTCGTTAAAATCAAGTAACCACAGGCATAAAACTCACAAATCCCTCTGCAGCAAAGCAACCATTACCATGTACTGTTTCTAGAGAGCTGCCCATTTCTCATTCAGTATCAGACCTTGAGAAAAGGCCACGGAACAAAAATAACTTTATTAAGCACATTTTAAAAATATTTGTACTTAAGAGAGAAAATGCTTCTAACTCTAGATGAGGAGAGGAAGAAATAGAGTTCATAATTGGTCAAAATTTATGGTCACATTAATTGAACTCTTTGCTACCCTGGCCTGCTAACACAAGGTCTAGAAATCAACATCTAACACCTCTGAGAAGGCTTGCACAGAAGCTAAAAGCATCCATTGGTAGGAAACTTCATTTTTAGATATATAGAAAAGAACAATTTGAGTCTCGCAACTTGAGAATGGGGGAGGTAGGAGAGAAAACCCAAATAGAAATATGTGAATTTCCTATTGAAATGTTTTGGCTTGGGATTTTTCCAATGAAATTAACAGGCTTTCTAGGAAAGTAGCAGCTCTCTGATTTTTGTTTTTCTTTTAGTTAAGAAAAGGAAAAATAAAATCTATCAAAGCTTTTGAAGAGACTTTCTTTTTTTTTTTTACCTATCAGCCCTAGAATTATATTTGCAGTTTTTGGCCAATGCTGATCTATTAGAAGCTGAAGAAGATTAACGAACTCATGTAGTTCAGTTACCCACATCACATTTCTTAAATGGACAGGGAAATAGAATTTGTGAAATACCACAGGGGAGAAAAATGCTATAGTTATTAGGAAAAGAGGTTACTCTATCACACCTTAGGCAATCTAACATTTTACACTTGATTTTTGAGTAAGAGCCAAGAGTTTAGCTTCAGCATAGGCACTTGCTCAAGACCCCTTTATCCTGTCAAGCTGGTTTTGCTCCAGACTTTCCTTATAAATGGAACCAGGCCAGAATAAAAGTCTCAATAATAATAATCATAATAAAAGTATTTCACAAGCAGAACCTGTTTATCTGTTTCACAGCAAAACAAAGGTCGGCAAACAACCAAGTTTATCCAGAGAAGTAGAAGGATAACTGTAAAGAAACAGCCAAGATCTACTGCTCCATTGATCAATTTTGTGTTATTCTGCTTCAAGTGGAGATTAGATAACAGCAAGTAAGCTTCCACTTGTAAAAACTTCTGATATCCAAAACTTTACCGTTATAGAATTCTTTCCTTCTACAATAGGTTAAGAAATAGTTCTATGTGCCCTTCATCAGTGCTTTGATATTTGAGGAGATACTGCCTGGCCAACTGGGAATTGTGCAGAGCAGCCCAAGGATCCCAGCCCTCTTCTATTTCATAGCTGGAGATCAAGGGATTGGGCAGCCTGAGTGCTGGCCCAAATCAGTGTTGGGACACTGGCACATCACAGTCAGAATCAGATCTGTTGTGCAACATTGAGAGTAGCAGATGTGGGTTCAGTTTTTCAGATCTACCTTAAATTTCCCAAGATTTGGATAAATCACTTCATCTTTATACCTCAGAGACATAGGTAAAGATAATACTTCCTTTTTCTGACTTCTGATTTATTTAGACAATGTAATTTTGTGTGCAATTATGGAAATTATTTGTGTGGCATCTTCAGAGCTTCTGGGCTTGTGTGGCACCACACAACTGGAACTAAGTCAAACATTTCTGCCTAAAGAAATTTTGTCCCAGAGGGAACATTTTCTGAGGAGGGCTTTGACAGAGCTTTGGGCAGAGAGAGGGGAAGGTTCAATGCTCTCTGGACATTGCATGACAAAGGCGACCCAAGTTCAAGTTCTTGTCCTGATCTACTCAGGTGGGCACCCTGAACACCTGTGCAACATCTTACCCTTGTCCTGCAATCTGTGAAACTGTTCTAGCCTCTTTCACAAGTCATCAGTTTCTTAATCAAATGCAGTTTTCCTTTTGCATTTTGAAAGGCTACAACCCTGAAGGTTCAAATTTAGCCACAGGACTGTCTTCTAGGAGCTCTATGAAGAAGTTAAGTAGCTATAAGGCTTTCCCATACAATCCAGTGGATACATATCCCAGTACAACTATTCTAGACATGAATCTTTAACACCATTTAAAAAATATGAAAACTAAATGGAAGCAATGAACATAGCAATACTTGTGCAGTCACTGCACTGAACTTCTCACTAAAGGTGCTCTGTAAACCTAATATGACATCCCTTGGTGTAGAGACAGACAGACAGACACTGAAAATTTCACTCAGGACCACCTCCAACAGGCAACACTTTGTCTTAAGCAATCACTTCACCCCTAACACATTCCCCTCTGGTTTTCAACGTCATTTGGTTCAATCCTACAGACCACCAGAAAGATTTTCACAGGTCTAATTGGCAGACACTTAATTCCCATTTATTTTTAATAGGAGTTAGGTGTTTGACATTTTTGTCTTTGAAAACTTCCCATCATCTCAGTTCTACTAAGGGAAACATTTTTTCTAATCCTTTATAAAAATAATGAAGCAACAGTGACTGTACTCATTTCTCACACAAGCATGCACAAAACGCAGGCTGAGGCCTCCAAGTGTAAAACAGATTTATACATGATGGTGCACAAAGAACAGCAGTAGAGATGGTGTAGTATGGAATGATTGCAAAAGCAAATGCTCCTGAAAGGGTGGGAAGTGGGAGGTATCTGTTTCAGCAACCAGCTTCTGACACAGATGTCAGAAATGGAAGCATGACATACCTATGGAGCAATTCGACGCTCATTTTTTCCCATGCATCCTTTCCACTGAAGTATTTACATTTCCCAAGTGCCTTGCTTATCTGAAGTAAATCACTCGACTGGATATTTCTTTTGGGTTGAGTTAATTACATGAAAGAGCACCACTTTGATCCAGTTCCTATAATAAACACAAACCCATGTTTGAGACACAACTGCCAGCAAGCCCAACTCCTTATGTGTGACACCATGTTGGCAGAAAACTTCCAAAAAGAGCAACACATATCAGAGATTAAGGTCCAATCTCTGAGCCAACATCCCCCACTCACACTGCACAGGATGTTCACCGTGAAGGCACCCCACAGGTGGGTATGCTCACAGGGCAATATATTTATGGCCATTATGCAAATGGCGTGTGAAACATCCTTCCCTTTCTTCAATTTTCATGCAATTTAAACCAAATTCCATAAAACTACATGAAAACATATTTGCTTTCCCTGTCCCCTAAAACTATTCTGCCTTGGAGGCCTTTAACGTTGATGCTGATGAAAAGCTTGTGTGCTGACTTCTTCAGACCCAAACTGCAGGCAGCAATGTGCATGGCTGATGTTTAAGTGATAAGTGAGGTATATTTTTAAAAGGGAAGTGCAGCTGTCCCTCTCTGCCGCAAGGTATTTTTCAATTTATGTGGCAAATCCAATATAAAGGTTTATTGTACGGAAGGCAAAAGATCTTAATCAGGAATTAGCCTCTTCTAATGAGGAGAAATAAGCACCAAGGCTGCACGAATTATTTCTAAGAGATAAGAATGTAATTGCCTAATGTGACTAATAATCTGATAAGAGCCCGTTTTATCTGATTTAACCCACGGAACTGCTGCTAATGTACAGAATTTAAAGTAATCCCCAAGGAATTCCTCTTATCACAAATGGGATTGCAGAATGATAAAAAGATTCATTGTTACAGTATTTGCTCTGGACACTTCTGTTCAAAGGAAGCAGAGTTTCGACAGCTTGAAGTAATTGCAACATTTGCTCAAAGATGGGATCATTTCTACAACGCTTGAATTTTTGACGACAGAGTGCATATTCTTATTATGAGCAGACAGTAAATTATACAATCCTATTTCATTTATAGCCTGGATATCATCTGAATATTATTACTAGGAAACAAACACATGTCCCAGTCACTGTGAAAATGTTTTCTAGTGTGAAAAGATATTCTAATGTATTTTTGCATATTGACAGAAATTAATATAATTTGAAATCTATAGTGACACTAACACTGTTATTATCCAAATTCATGCTCCATTCTAATCCTACTGTATAATGACTTTAATCCTAATGGGCATAATCATTTCTGATGTAAAACTAGATACATGACAATCACAGAATTGAGTGATATTATTATACCAAAGAATAGCAGCTGTTGATTTGCCAATATTAACAAGTAGCAATCTTGTGATAACTCATTGTTCCAACAACTAATCAGAAGAGGAATGAAAATTTGGCATTTTGGTCCTCTAATTACATCTTTATGATGCTGCAGTTGGTAATTTGCATGATTTTGACTGTTGCACTTCCCAGGAATTTTCTCTGTGTTCAGTACAAAGGCTCACGGGTGCTTTATGGACCAATGCTGTTATTGCCTGTGTATACCTAACAGAACATAGCAAAATATTGAGAAGCAAAAAATGTAAATATACAGATTAAATAGGTAGGATATAAACCAATGGTAAACCTGAAAACAATATTAAAATTGAAGTTGTTTACCTTATGGCTGTGTGCCCACATAACTATGAAAGAAAACAAAAACCAAACAAGTCTCCTACCCCAAATCCATGGAAACTCCTCCTGTGTGTGTTTTCATGATTGTAAAGCATGTAAAAGATGATAGAAGGGAGAAGAGGAGTCTGTGAGGTCCATGGATGAGATAAAAACACTTGCTTTTTATTTTATAAATGAAATATGTATATATTTTTATATAGATATCTTTATACATCTGTGTATGTATGTATGCATATATATATATAATAGAGGTGTCTTTGGAAAGGAGTCCAGGTTGTTTTGCTTTTCTCTTCTGCAAACAGGACTCTGAGAAAAGGTTTTTGAAAGGTTTGTTAAGCACAAACAAAGGTTTTGTTAAGCACAAACACCTTCACAAAGGAAAGCAGGACGAAGCTGGCCCCACTCCTCCCTCTCTCAGAGCAGGTGCCTGTGGGAGGGGGCTGCATCACAGTCCCCATCACTTCTAGGCATGTTTGCTCCCCTGCACAGGACCAAGGCAGGAATAAGGCAAGTGGATTTACTCTCTGGGTCCATGACAGCTTCACCCTTAGCCCATATTTCTCTGCTTTCTCTAAGCTTTGTACCCTTTTCTTCACTCAGCTGTGGATACGAGCTGTTGCAAAGTTATCAGAGCAGTGCAAGTGCAGCAGGCAATGCAAGCAGCAAGACATCAACTGAAAAGCCCAGAACTCCAGCAAAAACTTGTTCACACACAATGCAAAAGTATGAACCAGGCCGAGTCTCTCCCTCATAAAGAATGTAAATATCAAACAGATGAAAGGGTAACTTTCCATGATTCAGTACTATTATTGTTTATATTCCTGGTGTCCTCAGAGTTCTCAGCAAGCAGAATTTCCACTACAGTAAGCATTGTAACACAAAGTAATAAACAAGCCATTCCCTGAAAAGTTCTCATTTTAATTTAGATCTGTATCCACTAAGTGGGTGTAAAAACTAGAGACAATGTTGAGGAACAATGATAGGAGAGATCAGAGAAATGTCTCTTGGGAATGGGTTTTATGCTGCTTGGCCAAGAACCACAGGGCCCCAACCTTGGCAAATCCTCAAATATTACTGTAGAAGATAAGTCGGTTTTGTATGTGCACAATTAGCAGATCTCCAGTCATTTAAATTTAATCACAAAATTAAGATAAGAAACACATCAACAATTTCTGTTACTGTTCTGCATACAACCATAGAAAGAGTACACAGAATAAACCACACGAACCATTGGGCCGGGCAAGACACCACACACAACCTCACCCAAAGCTGCAATGTCCATGTGACCACTGAGTATCTTCTCAACATCTGACACAAGGCTGTCATAGCTGTTAAATTCATAACAAATAAACGTCTCCATAGATGTACACTTCTGCACAGAGAAGCTACCCCAAAAAATTACAAGTGTATGGAACATTAAAGGATATTTTCTTTAAACCAATCATATATCCAAGATTTCTGTTATAGCCAGGATAAAACAACTTCTGGACATTTCTTCCCTTTCCTACCTTCATCACTTTTAAAGTCTATATAATCCTTATGATTCGGTCAAAGAGCAGGCAAAGACAAGGTTACCATCATGTTAACCTGCAAAGATTGCATGAATAAGACAAGCAGACCCTACCTACTGCAAGGGACTTAAAGACTTTATAGTCCCTCATTCATTTAAGAGCTCAGATTGATACCACTGGATTCACTTCCTGACAACTGCTAGAAAAGATGGTACTCTAATTTCTCATTCTCATCCCCCAAACTTGTCACATGGTCCTCATGATGTATAATTAAGGAATGTCTGGAGACCTATAGGTATCTATGATATACTTGCTAGGATGGTAGCAAAATTCACAGAAACATCCTACAGCCTTACGTACAGCTGGGTTTTTCAGCGACTTCATCCTCTATCTACCTCCCTGTGACAGTGCACTCCTGAGCATTTAGAAGGCAACACCCAACCATCAGACTTCAAACCCAAATATATTAACAAATTTACATTTTAACTTCTCAAACTGAGTTTGACTGACCCTAGGAAACCAGCACTGAAATGATCATGTAATCTAAACTCTTTCATATCCCACTACAAAGAACAGGTTCTAGGTAACTGCAGCAAACATAGGTTGACACTAACACACACACAGGGCTAAAAGTTTTGTTACTTTCTTTTTTCCCACCATAAATTCAATAAGAACTATTCCTTCATCAAAGTATATCTGGAATTACTTCCATAAAAATACAGTTCACAAAAATCTACTTTCTAGAGAGTATCAGACGTATATTGTAGTTCTACAATTAGATCAGTGTAAGAAATGGCAGCCTACAAACTACTATTAGTAAAAATCTCGACCTACATTATGGAGTCAGAAATCATCCAGAATACATGCTAAAAAGGCAAAATAGACACCCAAACCCTGAGGCACCATCATACTTGCAATGAGAAGAACAACCATGAGACCCAATCTCACCAAGATATAACTGGTGATATAACTATTCACTAGGAATACTCTCTGGGGAACAGATCATCTCCCTGAATGAGCAGTGCTAGTATTATTCTAACTCATTACAGTACAAAGTGAATACCCTACATACAGCTAATCCTCCCCTACCCTAGAAGTCATTAAACAGTCATAGCCCATCTTCCCAGTAGTAAAAATAAATGCTTATGAGCAAAAGAAACACCAGCTCCAGCATTCTATACACATGCACCTCAGAACAGGGTATCCATCTGTAAAGCTGCACAGCAGCTACAGAGGTGAGGACAGTCAACATACACTGGAAGAAGCTTGATAATGATCAGATATATTCAGTTACCAGCAGGGAAGTGTCTGTCATAAAGCAATGGCTCCATCTAAAATTTCTCAACCCTGATTATCCAGGAAGGCCCACAATTACATGGAAATGAGGCAAGACAAGTTTGTATTTAGAGGCAATGTCCCTTGTTAAACCAACTGGTGCAGTTAGAGAGAACACAAGCTTTTGGGCATACGAGTCCTCTTCTATTTCTTGTCTGAAATAGAAGCAACAGACTTCAAAGCTAAAAACGAGTTGAGAACAGTTGCTTAGAGTGTAATTAAGATGTGTATTTATAAGACCATTTCTGAAATAAAAGGTAGTTAGCACCAGTGAAACAGAGAGGATGTTTGCAATGAGAGGGGGGAAAAGAAAGGGAAAGGAGGAAAGAGATAATGATGTGGTTCTCCCTGAGCAGAAGAAAAGAAGCAGGTACTTTATAGCCCATGAAATGCAGAATTAGGTTAATGAAGGAAGTTATAGCATGCCATAAATCAAGTGTATCTATTGAGCCCAAGATTCTTGGTATCCTGTCATGTCAGGAATTTTAGTTCCTATCTTCATCTTCAAAGAGTGTGTTGTAGTTTATCTGATGGTCACAGTCCACACTGTGTATTTTGATTTAGAATGTTAATTATCACTCCTTCAGAGAGCTGGACTGTAGCTATCTGTAGATGAGGAGGTGTGATGCCTGGGTCCATCACTGCTGCAGCACATCCTGAAGCCCTGGGAGTATGTACTAGCCAGAAGAATTGATGCATTCAGTACAAGCACTCATTCTATGATATATCTTGATTTTTTACTTTGCTGTTCCACAGGTGCTGGCCTCCTCTGTCACAGATCACTGAGGATATTGCATCTCCCTCAGCAATACTATAGCTCTGCTCCACAGGTGCTAGCTATGCCTACAAGTTTTCTTACAGAGCAACATGAAATTAAATTAAAACAACTGTTTCCAAAGTGCTCTTTGGCAGAAGTTTTCTGTTTCTCTTTAAGACTGTCCTTTTTATTCTGCCAGCTATTTTCCCTGTTCTAATAAAAGATACTTCCTACAAACCTTGCTATACAAAGCTAACACATACATATTTGCTAAAGCAATTTGGATAAAAGTACACCATTCTACCTTCAGTTTCAGGGTGATTGATATAATATTTCGCTAGCAAATTTCTGAAGGCTAAAAATGGTTTGGTGAAAAAAAAATAAAACCAGCAAAAACCATATCCCAAGAGAAAGTATTACCTAAGCTATACTTAATGTAAAAAGAGATTACATGCTATAGCATCCTTTGAATTCAGGTGCATCTATATTAAGAAATTATTACGTTAGTACACGGATTTCTACTTGCAGGCTGATGCAAGTTTTCATGAAAAAACTTCTTTAATCAGAAATTATCTTCTTAAAAGCTCTGCTTCCAATTACATGCTGATATTTGCAGAGAATGGGCAAATTTTAAAGGCATACAAAAAATATCCTAGCAGCAGTTAGTAATAAAAGTAGAATCCCTAAAATCCAAGAGCAAATTTAGAGCTGGCATAAATTAAATATATATGTAATATATGTTAATAATCCCTTCTGGAATCAATCTGAATTCCACTGATATATGCCATGGTTCATAGTTCAGCCATAAACCAATACATTCTGTTTATATTTGCAATTTTAACTTTGTGATAAGCCAAGAAGAGATTTTTCTGGTACCCATAAAAATCATGGCAGTGCATCATTATCTGACTGAGTTATTCATGCATCAACATAGGAAAAATACAGCATAAAGCAAACAAATACTGAGAAGAGCCCTTCTTTAATTTCAGCAGAAAGCACAGGAGTTATCAATGTAAATTAGACAGAGCTCTTCACAGCACAGGCACACTACATTTGCTTACAGTAACCTGCACTATATGCAAAAGAAAGTGCTCAACTCTTAGGAAATATTTCTTTATGAGTAAGTTATGGCTCTTTTTTCCTCCCAAAGCTTTTGAAAATTAGCAACTATCATTAACTCAAGCCACTGATTTGTCTTCCTCTGCTGAAAATTGACACCCAGTGAAGTAATATTGCTTCTTGAATAAACTCCATTCATTCAATGAGTGTGCTAAAAATGACACAAAAGGCAGTACCTTTAGCAAAATTAAAAAAACAAAACAAAACAAGGAAACCAGCAGTATTTTTGCGATTTCCTAATTACTTGTGCTTTTGTAATATTGTCACAAATCCTTCACTCATTCCTTGGAGAGATCAGTAACAGATTTTACAGTGGGAAGAGCACAAAACACAATATTTAAGAAGGATATGCAAGAGATTAAGTTTTGACGGGTTTTAGCGTATCTCTCTTCTGTGAAAGTGCAGGACTAAGGAGCAGCAGGGAATGCAGAGTTAGAAAGTTTGTCTGTTTACTCTACCCTTCCAATGCAGTTAGTTTTTTCCTGGATAAAACTAGAGAAAAGTTCTCAGAAGACTACTGCACATGAATTAGAATTAGATACATATATATTTAAATGAGCTTTCATGCTGCTTAAATACAAATGTCTAAGCAAGAGTTATAGGGAAGCTCAGAAATCACGTCGGGTTTATTATTATCATTATTATTATTTCACTCATTAAGGATGGTTTATTAGAGTGGACTGGATAAGTCAGATCCACATGTTAATTACACAGTAAAAAAACCACAAGAGACCACATTACATAATGTAGCAATAATCCAGACAGGACTGACGGGTAGACGGAATCTGGATTGCAACATAAGTACCAGCTTTTAAATGCTATAGCAGCTTAGAAAGACATTATCCCTATATAATGTTATTAATGTGCGAATCCTTTGACTATGGTAGGTAATTGTTCCCCATAATTAAACCCCAGCATCAGTAGGCAAGATATAATGTGTGTTTATCATTTGTATTCTTCCTAGCTTTTATTTATTTATTTTTGAGCACAGACGGTCATCATGTCACCTGAGGATTATCTCATGGTGGTTGAACACATTAACTAACAAGTGTACATTATTTCACACTCAAACAATGAAGTCTCTATAGCACTTTCTTGAGAGAAGTGGAAAAACACTCACATTGATTGGAAAGCAGGGACATATCCCACACAACTCTCAAGATGAAAGGTTTTTCACAAAGGTGTTTAACCTGACAACAAAAGTTTATCTTTCACCATTGATTAAATAAATATTTCTGTGCTTGGATTCGATAGCTTCAAAAAAAACCCCAAAACAATTGCACTTATCACCTTGTCAGGAATATAGATTCTTCATTTTATAGCTCTGGAGGAATCTGACCACAAAGTCAAAAGACCATCACATATTTCATTAGAGATTCTGTTTGGCATAATTTTTAAAGCCATAGGATGAAAAAGTCCTTAATGAAATAACCAAGATGCTTCAGCACCTCAGAGATTCTCCCACCCCAAAACCAGTAGCAAATCAAATAATAGGGAAAAATTTGTTTGGATTCTCATATGCCAAACAAATCATATGCCTGAGCAGCCATTGCAGCTGTCTTCAAAAAAGTGTATTTTCTGTGTTCTCATGCATCTCAGCTGCTTGAGAATTTGAAGAACTTTGGTAATATAATTATTTATTATCAAAATATTTACAGTTTATATTTTTGTAAATCCTAAAAAACAACACACACACACTTTAAACCAGTTCTCAGAATGGCCTAGACTCATCCTAGCAAACTTTTACTGGATTTTTATTAAATAGCACAGCTGGGAGCTTTGTCAGCCAGAGCCTGTGCCTTGTCATAGCACCAACATATTCCAATAAACAGAGAGAGAGGGAAGATATATAGATACATTCCTTTCACTGCATTTGAATATTAGCTCTGCAGATCAGTAATCTGTAATTCATTGAGCTAAACACTGCAGAAAACATACCACAGAGACAGACCCTGTACTAAGTATTGTAGAACTTAAGGCCCCAGTTCTACAAATACTTAATTTTTTTGCTCATAAGAACAATCCCAATTCATTACTAGAATTACATCACTGCAGTGAAGCACATGTGACTGTTTTATGTGATTAAGTGCAAAAAAACCTGAACATTATTGAGGTCAAACTATATTAGAAAAATAATAAATCTCTTACATTAAGAACTGTAATATAATTTAGGCAAAATAAAAGTGTCCAGAAAAAAAATACAGAAGTGCTTTTCCTTCACCTTTTTTTTTTTTTTTTTTTTTTTCCCTACTTGTTTACTTTGCAGTAATAAGAAAACTGAAATGCACTAAGTTTCTATGAAGTTTCCCTCCCGATACCAGGTGCAGCCTCTGTTCTGGAACAGCTTCTACCACAGCTGATGCAAACAGAATGGGGAGATGATCAGGTCTCTTGTGTTCCTAAATTTCAAGGTTATTCATTGCTGCTGAGGCTGTGTGGTCATTCCTGTTTTCCCAATTAATTTTCATTCAGCTAAGATCTGTGCTGAGTTATATGCAGACTCACCAGCAAGGGATTTTTAAAATTTTATAAACTTCAGGTCTTCTGCACATTTTTAAGCAGTTCCAGCATGTGCTGGCTGAAAACTAAACCCCAACATCTTGGAAGTCTTCCCTAGTATACCAAGCAAAAGTTGGTATCTTTGTGTAGGTTAGCAGTTGAGATCTACAAACCAAAAATAGCCCAGCAAGTAGGTAAGACTTCGGAGCCAAGTGCAATATAGCGCTAATGTTGCCAGAAGCCAAATGAAACAATAATTAGATTTGAAGAGAATTTCAATCAAGTCTGTACATAATTTACCACAGGTCAAGATATTTCAACATTCCCCTTGAAAGGACCAGGAAGTAGCTGGTGGGAAGATGAATGCGCAGCCCTTACCTTTTAACAATGATCAGGGTCACATGGCTAATTAAAATACCTTTGTTTACATCGGGTAAGAGTCCTGCTGTTAGACCATCTGCACCTGCAGTCTGTTCCATCAAAACCCCTTCCACAAATTGCATGCTCCTAATAGGTATTGCTGTGCCAATGACAATTACCTAATTAGACATTAGAATGTCAATGCCGATTTTAAAATCCATGCTAATTATTTTACTGTTTGACAGAATATTTCCCAATGAGGGAAGGAGTCTGGATAGCATAATTATGTCACGAGGAACACTTCTGTATATGATTAAAAGGTTTGGCTAGCTCTGATTGGAAGGGCTCCAGTTATTTATGTATTTAACAAAGTTGCAATCAGCACATACGGTTTTCAGCCGAAAAAACCCATTCTGAACCCTGCTTATTCACTTGCCTGCTATGGCACAGTATATAATGAAGCTTGTGATTAGATTCCTCTTCCATAAAGTTTGCCTTTGAGTAAGGTGAGCTTGGAAACAGAGGGGAGACATGTCTAGAAGGCAGATGATGTGGTGGGTCCCTTATCTGGTTACAGTTTGAAGGCATAACCTGGCTTCTGGGTGTGTAACTGATTTTGCATCTTCAGCCATACACGAGTAAATATCTCTGCACCTAATGCTGAGCATTTCTGGGAGAAATTGCTGCATTTACTGCCTGCAAGTTGGTCCTTACACTTGGCATCACTACACAGGTTTGGAAAGATCAGCAACACTTTCCTAGGCCGCAAGGAAACAAAACAGCTTAAACCATAACCATGATAATAAAAAAGATGCATTTAGAATTTCAAAGTGCTCAATTCAGCTTTCACTGGCTGCAGGTGAAAAATCTTAAAGCACAATCAAAGAATCAAACTGCTGTCAGCTCATCACACAGGACACAAATTCAGTAAATAAAAGGAATCACTGCAAAAGAAAAGCATACCCCACAAGAGAGGAAATGCTTACAAGGCTTTCTAAACAAACTTAGTCATTTTTCTTTCTATTTGTCTCTCACGGAAGGAACACTGCAAAGAATCCTGTCTAAAGCTGTGACACAAGCAATAACACTACATAGCTTGTAACTTCAAGGTATCTGATTTTTAGTTGAGAAGCTGCAACCAGGAAAAGAATCTGTATTTTTCTTTAAAAAATGCTGTGGTGATAGTAGCAAAGACAAATGATTTATTGTTAATGTTATAATTTTCACAGAGGAGATGATATTAAAATAACACTAATGACTCTGCTAAGCCCAAGTATCTGTACAGCTACATGCAGTGTTCACAGAACTCTTGCCTCACTGTAGGGATTTAGTGACATATCCAACATATAATAATCTCATTTAATTTCATATCCATAGATTACTACTGACCAGCATAAATATCAAGTTACACTGTATAATCCATATGTATATAACAAAACCATAGTCATATCTATATTCAAAACCATAGTCATGCCTCTGGTTTAAAAAAACCAAATCTTGTGAGCACAGAGTCAGAAGTCACAGGTCAACTGTCAGTAATGGAAAATTTGACCAACCAGTTGCCAAACGTTTCAAATCCGTCTTTAAATCTTCCCCCAAATCCCTTCTCAAGACTTATTTCTGCTACAGACACTGTAGAAAATTAGCTGGTTGATGAGCAGGTTAAAGGATAAATCAGGATGTCTGATCTTTGTTTGAGTAGTGTATAAGACAAAAACACACATGTAAGAACTGCACTGAATGGTTCTGTCCCTCCTTTATCGTGCTTTCAGCAGCAGCTTTCTTAGCACACATATCTTAGATTTCTGAGAGTCTGTCTGCAAGCACTTTATAATGCCTAATGAAATAGGGCTGTAATTCCCATTTTGCAAATCATTCTGATACACTAAACAAATACCAAATAATACCTCTGACAGAGAGCGCCTCTGACAGAGAGTATTGTGGCCTGAAGGTCTTTTTCTATATTTATATTTAAATGTGTTTGTCTTATGTTCTGAATGCTCCCGGGTGCATTTACAGCTTCTTTAATGACTTAAATTTGAGGATTACATGTCTCAGTGCTACTCACCATTGCAGTAATTGGAATTCTGTAGCTGTCCCATACAACACACACTGAACTGCTTAGCTGTGAGTTTTGGGAAAGTTTCAGCTCCAGCGGAGCAGTAGCCAAAAAGACACATCCTTTAATGCCTGAAGAAGACAGAACAGAAACACACACTAGAGGTTTGTACTAGGTTTACATCTTACATTTTACCAGGCACTGTATCTTCAGAACATATAAATTAGCATTAGTGTATCATAAAGACTTAGATAGCAAATCATCAAAAGTAAAGACATTAGAGAAGTTAAGGGATAAAATCCTGACCCCATGTCAATTGGTGGCAAAACTCCAATTGACTTTCTGAGCACTAAGATTTCACTCACAAATTTCCACTTAAAGCCACTTTGGTTTCACTCTGTATCTTACATATTTCCCAGTGCTCACTGACCAAGCACAAGCAAGCCTTTCTAAAAATCACAGCTAACCAGAAGGACAAAAACAAGATGGGATGCAACACTCAGCTGGGGTAAGAGAGTTAACTCTCAAAGAAATTAATCTTAGTATTCCAGCTGGAGATGAGGCCCAAAATGCTCAGTCTTCACATGGAAATTTAATTTCAAACAGGGCCATATTTTCCAGGTGGGGCATATGTTATGGATTTAACTATCAGCTGAGTATCTTAAGGTTTGTTGTAAATACCCAGACACCATTTTAAGACTATATATGATATGCAATGACTTAACTATATAGTTAGGCATTTTAAAAATTAATTTGAAAACACTGTTAGTTTTAAATTATTTATGTTAAAGCTTCTGTACCATAAGCTCTTTGTAAGATGCAGAAGACATATTCATTACCATAAGGAGGTTTAAGATTTCTTTTCTTTTTCAAATTCCATTAGTCTTAAGGGAAGAATCAGACTCATTTGAAAAAAAAACATTCTTAGAATAATATGCATCTATCAGGGGTATATCAGAAATATAGTGAAAGTATGTATTTTAAATTTAGAGCATGATTTCAGAAGCTTTCTTTATCAGAGTAAGTTTCTTCCTACTGACACAAGGCATAAAGCTTCCACTGACTTTGAAGAGCTCAGAGTTAGGTCAACATTAAGTGCTTTTGAAAATTGCAAGCTTAAGTTAACTTTAAACTCTAAATTTATGTTTACTCAGTCACAATTTTCATTGTTCTCACTGGAATCATTACAGGAATATGTAAGTCTGTTAATAAATACCTCATTCCTTTAAGAATAGCATACCCCAGACTAGCTTTAAATAACTCATCCCTCTAAGAATGACATATCCCATCCATCTCTATATATTTCCCTAGACTCAACAGTTTCGACAACTGCTTGGAAAGAATTTATTTCCTTCAAAATCTGTAGTCCCATTGTGTGTTGTATTAGCCGGAAATGGGACACGGACCTGGATCTGCTGCAGGAAAGCATCTCCTGACGGATATGATTTTACTGAATGTCATATAAAGCCCTGAAAGATTCTTGGTCTAGGGGTTCTTTTTTGACAGGTAATATTCCACCAAAGCATGATCTTCTCTCCAATGGCCATAAATGATCTCCAAGAGAATGCTGCTGCGTTTTTTTGTGTCCAAGATTAATCCAAGTTTTTCAGAAAAGTAATTGTCATTTATCAAGGTAGCATCTACACCCTCAGGTCAGAGCTGGGGCCCCAGTCTGATAGGTGTGTCCATACACATAATGAAAACACATTTCCTGTTTCAAGAAGTTCATCATTTGTGTGCAGTCAAATGTAATGAAAAATAGGTACTAAAGCATTTTTCATGGATTTGAGACACTTTTGACATACTGAGGATTCCACTTAGCAACAGATCCCATCTCCACCTGGAAACTCCAGCAGTTTCCTTGCTTAGGCTTTACTGGCCACAGTTCATTTCTCCCAAGCACTAAGTCTCCACATAAAGATAGGAAAAATTTATGAAGGGGAAAAAGGAGCAGGCCATTACTTTCCAAACAAGTTACTGCCATTCACCACAGCAATTCATGTCATAAACCTTTGCTTTGGTTTCCTGAAGCAATGCAATATCCTACAAACAAGTGCTTCTTTGAGATCTCTTTCATTGTCGCATCAGAGGTTAGTGAGGCATTGAGGTGCGAAAGCAAAGAGCTCTTTTCAGCTGCAAAAAGCTTTTGAGAGGATATACTTTACCACCCAAAAATATGCTGTCCTCTTATCTAGTCCTGTTGTGCCCCTTCTCTGCAGTCCCCATACCAGCAATCAGGGATGCAGCCCTCACCAGTCTGGACCTTCAGGCCAAAATGCCACTGCAGTCTTCAGCCTCCTCCCCCAGAATAGGCTTTACTGCCCTAACATTAACAATTTTAGACACATCACAGCCACATGCCCTGTTCTCTCCCCAGATGCTGAGAGGCAGCCCTGTCACTGGGCTGCAGAAGCAATGCTGTAGAGTGGAGGATCACTGAGATCTCCCCGTAGGAAAAAGGATCCCTTTCCCTTTGCTTTCAGGGGTAGGTGCCAGCTGCATCGCCTCTCTCTTCGAGGCTGGCATTTTGAATAGTGTGTGTCTTCACTAACCCAGTTGCACTTGGCAAACTGTAGTTCTTCAGGCACACAGCAAAGAAAACAATGTTTTATTATCCTCCACCTACAGCTAATGACACCAGAGGGTCAGGCAAACAAAATCTGCTCCTTGCCCTCGCATTCCTCTTTCTCCAGTTTCAGTAAATGACAGCATAGAGGCTGTCTTCCCCTCTACATTCCCTTTAAGTGATGTTCAGTCTACATGGCTTCATACCTGTATGAAAAGGTTTTCCAAAGGCCTCCCATAGATCTACAGCTCTGCCACAGGCATCCCTGGAAAGTTATTTATTCCTCTTCCATAGAAAATGGTAGTACTCTGTAACTTCCTTTCTCTCACTCCTTGTCCTCTACCTAGTCTATATATGCAAAATCTTTGGTCATACATCAACTAGTAAATGAAAACGTGATGTGATCAGAGCCTCTCTTATCATTTATATCACTCTAAGTATCCATAGGTGGATAAAACAGATGGGAAAGAACTGTGAGAAGACTGTGATTAGCATAATTGCTAGTGATCACATCAGACAATCTGCGTAACCACAGTCAAGCATTTTTGTAAGTATTGCTAGGGAGATTAATAAGAAAATCAGTGTTGGGAGAGCCACTAAAGCAGAAGCTATATTTTTATGGAGGTTACTTTAGGGCTTCATACAGGACTGAAATGCAACAAAATTCTCAAGGCTATCTGTTTGAAAGATCTTTGTATAAGAAAATAAGCAAGTCCAAACACCTTCATTATTCCCTCACATTTTACTGTGGCCTGTGACCACCTTACAGGTGGTGTTTCCAGCGTTTTCCTGGATAAGTATCCAGTCCAGACCCAAAAACATGCAGCAAGGAAAATCAGAGAAAATGGGAAAGAGAAGGAGGAATTCTATAAATTACACTCCAGTTCAAACTGGCAATATTTAGGGGTTTTCCTTTGAGGAAAAAGAAAAGAAAAAAGAAAAAAAAAACACTAAAGAAAACAGGAGTAAATTGCATCAGTTTCAAGGCCTAAGAAAGGATTTTGTGCAACTAAGCCAGCATTGTGAAGCAGCCTGTGAAGAGCTGCTGGAAAGGAGGAAGCTGTTGGGCTAGACCATGGGGTGGCCCTCACCAAGTGGATCAGGCTGAGCTTGTTGTGACTTTCCTCTCTCTTACCGCATGTACAGGTGTACAACAGGGCACCAGCAGCAGACTGGGGGAAATATGCGTGTTAAGGTCCAAAGATGTGCTTAAAACCCCAAGAGATACAAATAGAAAAATCCCCATAATCAGGTGTGCTCTCAGTCCCTGGAATTCCACTGGCTTGCTCTTTGAAGTAGGACATGTCAGAAGCACACTTGTTCATTCCATGCTGTCTGCAATGTATCAGGAGAACCTTTTGTTTCTCACCCTGCGTGACAAGTGCCAAGAGCAACAGGGTCCCAGTATGAGCTGGCCTACTGGGTTTAGAGTGTTATGAGTACTTACGATGCTGGCTTTGGAGCAGAGCTCAGTGAGAATTCCAATACACAAAACTGAGTCTTTTTTTGTGAGAAGCTATCATACTTGCACTTATACACAACCCCTGAAATTCAGCTGGACCAAAGCCCCAAACCTTGCACATCTGTCTTTTCACTTGGTCCACAAAATTCCATTTTGATTTTGATAAGATATAAATTGTGGCTTTTGTACTATCCAGCTGTACCAAAACTTTTCCAGCTTATGCTCCCAAGGAAAATTTGATAAAAAAAATTCACACTAAGAAAATAAAGTATACAAATGGCTCTTAGGTATGAGTTTTCTATGGCAGAGTCTTGCAGAGTAGAAGCAGATACTACAGCAAATGCAGCTGGACTGGGTCAGGTTCCCCTTCAAATGTTTTTCTCCTTGAAGTTCACTTCTCAGGCCCTAAACAGAACAGAAACCCTATGGACAGGACACAGGCATGGCTGCTCCCTAAGTCTGCACACAGCAGCCCCAGGTCACCCCCCATGCTTGGGGGAGTAGGATTTTTTTACTTCCATGGACCAATTGGTTCCATTCTGTACTCACATGGCTATGGTGGTCAAGCACCTGAAGTCAAGCAGCATTCATTTTGCATGCAAATGCTGAGGGCTCTGGCTCTGGCTTCAGGTTTTGCCAGTTACCCACAATAGGGGAATTATCACAGTAGTTCCCAGCAGCATCTGTATTATCATCTTTACTTCCTCTACACCTTGTCATTTCTAAATCTCAGGCAGAAATACAAATCACTGCCCCCTGTATGCAGGTTGCTTAATATCCACTTCAACCCATGACAGCTTCTCTGTTTCTGTTTTGATTCATCAACATCCACTAAGAACTTTCTAATGGTCTTTTCTTCATCCCTTGCTAGACTGTGTCAGCTTTTTCTTTATATTTCCCCACCAGCTCCCTTTTCTTCAGATTACCAAGCATGTAATGTCTCATCACTTCTGTTTGCTTTTTTAACCTTTTCATACCAGAACTGCCCTCTTGCAACCACTGCACTTCAGTTGTCATACAGTGACTGACCTCAGCATCTTCTTGCTGTTAGATTTGCAAACGCCCTCATAACCTCCCATGCTGCCCATAATCTTGTCTTCTTCAAAATTATTAGCCTTCAGGTAATAACCACAAAAAATATAAAAAAACCCCAATACAAACCTAACTGTAACTACCAGTGAAGCGTGTATGTGTATTCACTGCACACAGCTATAGTACTTGAGGGAAGACATTCTATTTCACCACCTTTTCCCAGGACCTAGCTCTCTGCCGCCACATAACAAAGCTGAAGAAATAAGTCAGAAAATTAAATATTTACAGTTCTGCAGCTAGAACTGACCCCACTTGTCAGTGGAGTCACTTGTTAGGTGATCTTAATTATAAGTTCATATACTAGGTCTTTTCAGAAGAATGTTTCCCTACGGAGTGCACAGTGCTGATGCACAAAGAGAAAGACATGGCAGCTTAGAAAGTGTCATTTGTACACGTGCCCCAACTTCTCAGCTCAGCAAAGTTATCAGCAAATGAAAATGTGCCTTTTCTAGCGGGAACACCAGGCAGCTAGCTCCTCCAAGGTCTATATATCCTCTAATTAATAAAAGTGCACCCTACAAGACCTTCTTTAAGCTTTTCTTCCATTATCCTTCAGGCACCCCCGAGGGTCAACACACTCTGAAGTCACACAGAGGTGGGAAATGTGACTCTGACATTCCTGTGGTGCTCTCCCACACCAGCCTGGCCCCTGGCCTCTCTGCCACCATGCCAGCACTGGTCCAACAACCACCTGCGCCTGAGGGGTGGGAATCACAGAGCAGAAGAGAGGCAGCTCCGATGAGATTCCCAAACTCAAAAAAGCCCTGCTAAGCGGCACACTCCCACTCTCCCTATGTGCGTCTTAGCACTGCAACCTCTTCACATCTCACGAGCTAGCGTGGAACAGATGCGTCCCCCCGTCAGGAGGCAGCGACACCCCTCCCTCCTCACATGACTCATATGATGTCAGAGTTGTCCTTGTCACCGACCCCAATTCAGGCTCACACGTCAAGGACACGCTTGCTTGGTGGATCCTCAGCATGATGGATAATCCATCCTCTCTCATGTGGGTTTCCTACATCCCACCTAGCCACAGAAAAGAGAGGACTTGTTCTAGTTGAGGAAACTTGGCTCCTTTGGCAGTTCCAGTGGCACAGCCGTGCCGAGAAATGCTGGCAGAGGCTACAAGGTTTTGAGAGCTAGGTCAGCATCTCCCTGTACAACACCAATGCCACCCTCAATCAATGTCCAATACAGAGAGGCAATCGATTTTTATAGAACAGTCATGTACTTTCATGTGATCTAATATTAGCTGTGCTGTATGTAATTATTTTATGTAGTACTCTGCGTTCTGCTTGCACTCCCATCGATATGTCTAGTAGATATTTGTAGTTCCTAGTAATTTAATAGCTAGTTTGTGCCCTAAAGCATAAAAACATTTCTACCCTATCTAAAGTAACCGTGGGTGGTGTTATCCATATAAAATCTTTGAGTCCTAATGAGCTTTTGTTCTCAAGTTATAACCCAAAAATATATCACCCGGCTGTTCCGTTCCCTGCTGAAGATCCTCACTATGATGTGAAAGGAAAAGAAATTAAAACATTAGATAAATGTGTTTGATCTGCCACAAAGAGGGAAAAGACATCCCCTCTGTATTGTATCTTGTTGGGATTTTTTCACAGACCCATTTTCTGCTCATTGCTAAATGTTTAAAGGCTGAAGATGAGCTGCATTTTTGCAAACCCTGATCTGAAGACAGCTGTGGTCTGAGATGGAAGGAGCAGCACACTGGTCCTGCTGCCCTGGGCTGAGGTGGCAGTAGCTGCTAGAGCCTGGACATGATGCTAGAAAGCAGCACGATGTTTGGGATTCCGAAGGGGTAAAAGGCAGCAAGTTCCCTTGTCCTTGAAGGAATGTTGTTAGGAGACCTCCCACCCTTCTGCCTGGGGAAGAGGAGGCTCTGAGATGCGCAGGGAGACACTGGAGAAAGCAGGTCTCCCGGGCTCTCCACTCTGTGGCAAGAAAAGCCCGTCCCTTGCCCGCAGCGAGGCTTTGTTTCATCCTCACAACAATCTCGTTACTGTGAGTAACGGGGAGTACGGCGATGCCAGCATGTTTCCTTTGCCTCTTCCTTAACTTGTCTTTATTCACAGCCATGGAGGCAGGCCAGAGCCAGGCACTCACCAGGAGCCAGGCTCAAGCCTTCCTTGGCGTGCCCACCTCTGCTCTTTAGGAGAGGGTACAGGCTGTACAATACATCATCTGTTATGCAATGATACCCGGCGCATGGTTCCGCTTTGCTTCCCGGCGGCAGGAATATATCACTGCCCTCTTCCCTTCCCTTCCCTTCCCCTCCCACCCCATCCCCCAGCCCCATTCATCCCCACCACTCACTGTTTACTAGCGAAGCCCTGCCTAGAGCACCCCAGTTCACAACCAAGCAGCCGCGTGGGTTGTGGCATTTTGGCCAGGGGAGGAGGCGTGCCAGGGAGCCAACTTGTAAGAGGGAATTTTTGGGGCCCGTTTCAGTTCTGCCACTGCTCACCAGTAAATAGTTGCATTCTATCACTTAGACCAGGTCTAAATATGCCTGGCCCTACTTACTCCCCATCGCATTTGGTTATCTTATATTTTAAATAAAATTAAAAGTGTGAGAAATAACACTGAGAGAGTTTATTATCCCAAAGGAAACAAAAAGTGTCCCGTCAGCTAAGTTGCAAAAAAGCCCAAGATAAAATTCCTGGATGAACATCTTCTGAAATATCAAAGAAATTTTTACAGTTTTGACCTTAGAGGTAACATCCATCTCCAAACACACAAGGGAAAGTGCCTCTGATGGTAAAAACTGGCTGCTTTATTAAGAGTGAACAGCAAGTCAAAGGTATTCAGCTAGGAAGAAAATAATTCCCTGTCCCATCAAAGCAACAGGTAAAAAGTGCCAGCAAATCCTGTCTGCTCAGTTCTAAAGAGGTTTCTTAGTATCTATGCTTTGAAACAATGAAATCTAGATACAGTGTTAACTGTCACTAGAAAGTAAATGGAGACAGTGGAAATGAATTCTTACACTCACAGTTAAGAAAGATTCTGGCATTCATCATTATCAGTAAATCCCAGAAGCAGCAATCAGCAGGTAGTCTGTTCAGTGAAACTAGATAGTGCCATCACATACAAGGATTTAAGAAATGCATCGCCCCAGAGAGATACCAATTACAAGACAATCAACTTCTACTTTCTGTGATTGTGGGGAAAACTGTAATAAAATCATAATCCCATCCTTGCCATGCCACACCTTATAGCACCTTTCCTTATTGCTTGAGCCAAACAGAGATATGGGAATTAGGAAATGGTGAGGAAACAACTGGTTTGCAAAATAAACAAAACAAAATAAATAGCACAAATATTTGGCTGTGCAAACTCTGGCCATTTCACTGTTTTTGTAGCCCCAAGATACTGTATCATAGATAACAGTCAAGTGACTATCACACTCCTTTGATTAGCTCAAGGAATAAGGCTTAGGATTTTTGTGAGTTTAGAGGAATACTGTCTTAAACCATCTCCAGCATCTCAGGTGAAAGCTGTTGGCAACCAGAGAAAAAATAACCTCATTCTCCCAGAAAAAGCTATTCTAACCACTGAATCTTACAGCAAAAATTCATCAAAATGGTTCATATTACAGAAAGAAATTCTCATGTCAACAAAGCGTATTTTTCTATCATTAGAATTATGCAGCCTGCTTTACGACTGTATTTCCAGCACAGGCTTTGCTGTGTTTGCAAGAGCACAGAGGCTGCTGAGCTGTTTGAGAAAGTTCTTTGAGGAAACAGTTCAGCTGCAGACATCTGCACCAGCAAGGAGGCTCTACCCTCTCAGCATGTTTGACATGAATCCACAGTATATTCGGGGAAAAAAAAAAAAAAAGAAGTTCACTGGGATACTCAGGGGCAGCAAACAGTTGAATATTCATGTCAAATATAAAAACAAAAATTAAGAACAGAGTAAGAGTGACTAATACAACTGCACATGACTACAATACAACTGTGCCTACAGAACCCTCCTCTGAGGCTGCTGGGGAAAAGACCCCGCAGCCCTTCTTTTCAGTATCAGCCACTCAACTCTTTCTGATGAGCTGCCAGATACTTGCCAGGGCCCCTCTCAGCCCCAGGACCTGTACTTCAAGCATGTCCTCCAACACCCAAGTATGCACACCCAGCTCCATTAATAAGGAGAACCAAATAAATACCTTTCCCTCACCTCCCACCTTTTCCCCCCTTCCCAGTTCTCTCCCTTCCTATATTTTAGCTGGGGAGTTGAAGAAAGCATAGCAGCTGAGCCACTGACAGTCATACAAACACAGTCCTATAATGATAAAGGGAGTGAATAAACAAGTTGTATTCATCCTCTGTATCCTGTAACTTTACTGTCTGCTACTCTTGGTCCTTTTTAATTTCTTGCTATCTCACTCACCCCCTTTTTTCTCTTGCTGCTTCTTTCTCTCTTCCTTTGGCTTTGCAGCTTTAGTGTCTTTCATATTTGGGGGAATACATTCTTTCTTCTTCCCCAAATGCACTCTACTCCTTTCTCAAATCTCTTCCAAACACCCACCCTCTACATATATAAGCCTCATCTCTCCTCATTCTTATTACAGTGAACTGCTCTGCTTTGTTGTGCCTTGCTCACACTGCATATCTCTATTTTATAGAGCATTTATGCCACCGTACACATAATACATAACTGAGCATTTCAGCATGGAAGCAATTGCCTCTTACATTGAAGTAAATCTGGAATTGACAGTTCTAAAATGCTCATAACTGCAGGACTGTCTTTCATAGACTCACAGATTTTAAGGCCAGATGGGACCATTAGATCATCTAGTCTGAGCTCATCTGAAAACCTGCTATGGTTCTTCCCTAATAATGGGTGTCCATGCGATGCCATCAGGACCTACCAGCACAGCATCCCAGGATTCATGTTTCAGTTGTCACTATGCACAGTGCAGCCAGCGTATCAGCTGCATGGAGCATCCTTCCAACTCCAAACCGCCGAGGCACTCGGAGCTACCACTTTCCTCCGGCAATGCTACTTGCACAAAGGAAGCAGGTAGGTAAGAAGGGAGATAAAAGGGAAAACAGTCTTTTTAGGGGGAAAAATGCCTCCAAAGCAGTTCTCAGAAAAAATCACATATATCATTTTTGCCATTCCTATTGCAACACAGCTGAAATTTCAGGCATAAAAGCCCAAATCAAAACCATAAACAGTTCCTGCACAAAGAAGCTAACTGAAACACAACAACAACAAAAAAAAAAAGGTGCACATGCAGTATCATCTGTGTTCACACTCCATAATTCTGGCTGATTATTTGTCATATTTTACATTTTCTTAAAATCCACATCCTATTTTTATTTTTCACCTTCTGATATTTACTGGCATTATATTTTCCCATTATCATATGGCTCTGAAAACTGAAACAATTTATTTACATTAAGTTCTCTGGTTATATTTTAGAAGCTAGTAGATTCTTGCATTTGGATCCCTCTGGTATATAAACAGGGCTTTGCCTTCAATAAATCCATGTACCTTGCATGTACAAAATAAAACACACTGAAAAAGTCTAAGCTAAGTCAAAACCCTGGAATTTACATTGACTTAAAGAATTTAGTAAATTATCTATTTGGCTGCACATAATGGGAACTTACCAGTAATTCATCTATATGTCCTCATAATTTCAATATCTCCCAAGGAGATGCAGCAATTTTCTTGTTTGCTTCCAATCCACGTTTTTTTTTTTTTGTGTGTGTAGGTGTGTTTTAATGCCTTTTCCCCATTTCTGGTGTGTATCTGCATGAGAATATGCACAATTATCATCTTTAAAAGGCTAACTTAAGCATCCAAGTTTTAAAAGGAGTTCTCAAAGGAAAAGCTAATTTATACTTCATTCCTTGACTATTAACTGCATTGGGAAAGTAGAAGTAGAATCAAATTATTTTTGCCAACTGATTGCTTTCAGAAATTTTACACTAGCCAATATGCAAATTTCTTAATGAAAACCATCCTGGGAATTTATTAAACTGTTCATGCTGAAGAAAATTACTTTCATTTACATTGAACAGTGAAATCTATCCTGACCTATATATATGCCTGCCAAGATTCTATCTCCACTATACTTGGGGTCTTTACCATGCTATCACCGTGAAGAAGAGCAATTTCTCCTCTTTGTTTTGTTTTGTTGTTTTTTTTTTTTAATAAAAAGGCAAATAATAGGCACTGCCAATAGCCATTGTTGACCCAAGTCAAAAGTGTTTGAAATTAATTTATCCGCTTTGGATGGTGTATAAATTTCTCATTACGAGTGTCAGTGATGGACAAGAAACCATTCCAAAAAATGTATTGGGTATCATGCCAAACTCTGTAATCAAGGTCTCTTGCAGAGACTCTGGAGTATACAAAGGGTTTCACACAGTCAGGAGCGTTAGCTATGCATGCTTTCCCGTTGCCCAGGCTCAGCCAAATACTCTGTGAGAACAACACGTATATACACTTTGTTTTATTATGCCTTGCAGATGCTTTTTTTGTTTTATATTTCAAGCTTTGTCAGGTCTAATGTTTGTTTCTTCATCCTTCAGCCCTCACTCTTCTCCCTGCATCCCCCCCACCCCCATATTTCGGAACAGCTTCCTAGACAGACCCAGTATCAATTACATAAACTGTCTTTCTTGGAAAGTAAAGGGGGGGTGGGGGGTTGTATTTGGGATTTCTTCTACTTGCAACTGAAAATGGCAGCCATTGAACAGATCTGGTCAATGACAGTAAGAGAATAAGCCCAGCAGAAAGTGGTAATATATTGTGTTACACTTATGCCAACTTGCCAAGTCAAGTTCTTTTTCTCAAGCGCATGTACAGTTTGTTCTTGCTATCCTCAGTTAACTCTGCTTTCTGAATAGAGGAGATGGGAACTGCTCAAAGGCCACAATAGCATGTTCTACTTAAGGTTTCCTCTCCACACTAACCATTGTGGATAGCACTCTTTACAGTCAAGCGCTCTTGAATAAGAAAACTCTCATTAAGGAGATGAAGCTATGTTTTCTTTACCTTGCAAGAATTCTGTAAAATGAGATTTTCCTCATTACAGGCAAAGTACCTGCTGCTAAAAAGGAGCACAAAGTTGGCTCTATTTCCTTGAATGGATTTGAAGCTGCCTTCAAAACTAGCAGCAAAAGAGCATCAAAATGACAATATTGTACAAGAAATGCATCAGGAATGAGTGATTAATCTAAGTTTCTATGGGAACATGAAAAATGACATATTGGATCAGATGAGTGGCCTGCTTAGTCCAAGATATTCTGTCAGTTAATATTGTGTACCGCGGCAAGCAAAGGCTTAGTGCCCCATAGCAAACAACTATCCCCACAAACGTAGAAAACACAGGTAGGACAGCTTAGCTTGAGAACAAAGATCAGTTGATGGTCTGAAGCAGGAGGGCTGAGATGCATTTTGTAGCTGGTGTACACAAAAAAAGATTACAGCCAACGTTGCTAAAGCAAATACCATTTTATTGTGATTTTCTCCATCACTCAACCTTGGTAGCACTCCCTGTCTCAAGCTGAGTTGTTCAGGCAGGGGAGCCTGCCAAAGGGTGGGTGGCTTAAATCACATTGGATCCAAATTTTTATAGGGCTTTGGGGTTGAATTTTTGTTCAATAAGGAATATAAAACCCACACACTCTTCAATATTGTGCATTAGAACTGTCATGGTGAAGCCTGATGTAGCAGGTATTACTTTTTTTTTTGTTTGTTTTACAAAATACTGCTTAAAAAGAAGATACATGTAACAAAATTTTGCAAGTGCAAAGAAGGACAAGGATGGATCTTTGCTTCAACTAGCTATTCAAAGAGAACAGCAATAAATTCTGACAGTACAGTGTGTTTACTGCACAGCAATCTTCAAATCTAATCAAATCTAAAACCAGCAATAAAATGCAGGTAACAAAATATTACAGACCACAGTAAAATATAATAATATGAGGTAAAACAGTAGTAATAACAATCTCCATGGATAAAAGGTGGCTGAGTCATTACCAGCATCATCCATTGTAACTGCATAAGAAAAAAAGTCACAATTTGCATGTTTCCCTACCAAATTTTAGTTTTTCCCTTGTGATTCTTCTCCCCAAAGGAGCTCATTCCTAAAAACTCCCACTGCAAGAGTCCATTCCCATGTTTAGTTGTACCAGAAAGTAGGGAAATTATTTGATGCCATTTTAATCTCCAGATTTGAGTGTTTATCCACTGTTTCAAGGCAAATTTCTTTTGCTAGTAAAAATTACAGAAATAAATTATAATATCTATAAATTTATGACAAAAGTTGAACAGGGAAAATCTCTTCCCCTAGAAAAATACAGAATATTTTACCATAAAATATCTGTGGTCAATTCCTACTGCTACATATGTCTCTGGCAGTCCTTCTGCTTCTGTTCTTTTTCATCCATAGAAGTGAAAAAGAAGCTAGAAAATTCTATTAGAAGTTCTTTGAAAAGTCCCACAGATAAAGACATATAAAACTGAGATTGGAAGTTATTTTCAATAGCAACCTTAACTGCTACAGAGACAGTCTTTTAATTCCACCACCATATACCATAAGAACATATTAAACAGCACTGAGCATTAGGAATAACATAGAATAATGATAATTAAGTGGCTGGCACAGTTTGCCCATCCACATTTGCAATTAAATTAACTTTCTAGTTAAGCTAATTGTTTCTGGCATGACAATATGGAGCAGTCAGTTAAAACACAATTTTTTAATCACGCTCTGTTTTCCTGTGTCAAACAAGAAATTGGTAGAATTAAAGGCTGTATTCTGTGTAATGTGGCATTTTGTGTTGGCACAAACACTCAGTGCTTCCTTTGGTTCTCCACTGAGTCCAGAAGCTCTGACTATCCTGGTTGGAGCCCTCTGCTCTCCACCCAGAAACACAGAGAAACAGGATGATTTCATAGGGTGCCCATGGTAAGGTTCCCTTCTAGCAAGCATGAAAGCTGGGGAAGATGGACAAGACATGGGAAGCCAAGAATTTACAACCCTACATTTTCACCTATCAAACTTACACTTTTAGGACACTGGCTGCTGGCACCTGGTCACAGTCATTTCCATCCTCTACTGCATGCCTGGAGATTGTGAAAAAGCTCAAAACAGCATCCTTGTCTCATCCCACATGCCTGGTCACCCCTGCATTCCCAGACTCCATGCCAAATACTTATCTCACTTTATTGTGATTATTATAGCTCAATACAATATAACTTGGTGGATCAGTCACTTCTAACCCCAGGGACTCTGAGTCCACAGGGTGAATTTGATCAGATATTAAAACACAAGTGAATGAGCAGATTAACTCAGTTAAGTATTATGGTGAGAACATTAAAGCTTGCCTTTAGTCAGTAGTGAAACTGGCATCTATGCAAACCTGTAGTGATCACACACCATGCAGCATCTCTGAACTTTATCACGGAGAGCAAGTCCCAGTCTCCTGTGGTCTGTGTGAGGGACTGGTGTGTTACACAATGCCCAGATCCCACGGGGAAACACCAGCTCTGAACTATGCCATGCCTCATGTCATGTGCAACTTTTTCCATAAGCATCCTTGGGAGATTTTAATTTTAATCTCCTTGGGAGATTCAGATTTTAGCAATTTTGCTAGGAGTAAAATATTCACACATATTTGCTAAGAGTGAATTTGGAGTTTGACTTCAGAGTTGACCTAAGACATTGGAACAAAGTCTTCAAAGTGAACATTTTCTCCAAAACCCTTTTTGTGTAAATTGTTTATCAAATTAAATCAACTTTATTCCTCTTTTCCATAGTTATTCAGTACCAAAGAAAATAAAATAAAGAATCTTGAACTTTTCCTAAAGTAGTGCCTTTTATTAAAAACATCAAAAAAATGAAGATTTTTTCACTCCTGCAGTCCACAAAGCATTTTCAGAGAGGAAAAAAATGTTTAAATTATTCATTTGAGAAATGTAATGTTCTCCAACCAAATTTCACTACCAGTCCTTTTGAACACAGCCGAAAGGACAACCAGCAGCTAAGAGGCCACTTGAGGAGGTCAGACAAGAATTCTCACTAAGCACCATGCAGCTGCCCTCCTCTCTCTGCAGTGTGTCTATGTACCTCTGTGGCCTTTATCCAAAGAGCAGTAAGAAAGCATCACAGCAGGATTGACCAAAACTTGCTGAAATCATTGAGTGGAAGAACTGTTTTTCATTTGTACTAAATACAAATAAACATTAGGCTCATTTGTGGAGCAAAATAATCAAAACAATGGGAGAACAACCAAAGCATAAACATATGGGAAGTTTGGAATGAAAATAAACCCTGGAGTCTAGATGTTTAGGACTTTGGTAGCAGAATGCTTGTTTTGGATGGTTGTGGGAGAATCTCCAATCAAAAGCCAAAAGGAAGCATCAAAAAGAGCCACAAAAGCATCAACAGCATGACTTCAAGATAAACCTTAAGAAAGCTATTGAGGCAAGTGCTGACTGAAAGAGATTGGGAATTGCAAGCAAGGGAATTATCTCTTGTTTGATTCTACCTGCAGAAACAGAAATCAGGACTTTGTAAATAAACAGGATTGCATCAAAGATAAGTGACTCAATCATCAATTGCACTTCTTAACATTCAGACTCTGGGCTTCCTACAACAGGGTTAAAGAGAGAAAACCCCCATGTTCTGGTTTCCAAGAACAAAGCCTGTGAGCTGGTATCTCTCCTGTATCAGGGCAGAACAAAAGGCAGTACACAGTTCAAACATGTAAAGAACTGGAGGAGTTAAAAAAGCACCTGAAAACTTACTGGTAAAGATGAACCCTCTTTAGAAAGCCAATGGCAAAATGCCCAAAGAAACTAAGAGTTGCAGCTGCAACAGTTGTGGTTTGAAATAAGATTGGAAAGGGCTACAAAAGTTTTGACCAACCTGGAAGTTGCTATCTGATAAACTGCAGAAAGGGTTCAGGGAATTGAAAAGTGTTCCAGAGAACGAAAATGAACCAGTATCAACAACCGTGACATGCTGAAAGGAAGGGAAAGGAAAAAAACCCAAAACTTCATTTGAATTAGGTCGGAACAAACCTTTTCCCTGATATACTCAAATATCAGCAAGGACCTCAAGGGCAAATTGGCTATACACCAGTTTGCAGACACTCAGGTAAGAGCCGGAAATAAAGATCAGCAAAAGACAAAAAGATATTGTACGGACTGTACAATTTACTACAGATCCTGAACTTTTTTCACAGCTGCATACCACAAAAGGAAACAGCTGCTGCAAACAGAAGAAGATGCCAGGAATTTGCCAAGACTTCTACAGTGCTGTTTCTCTATCTCAAATTCAGTTCAGCAATTTTAATATGGCTCATACCATCATTATGCTATGTGGAAGGAGTAATGACCAATCTGAGTTTATAAAGCAAAAGAAATTGGCAACAATGGCAAAAATGAAGGAATGCAGATGAGGTCATTATTGATCCGGGAGGAAAAAAACGCCTTTCAAGGAGAATAGTTATAAACACAGGCTTAGTGAGAATGGCATGTTCCAAACCAGACCCCCAACACCAAGATGTGGAACAGGCTGGAGAGGAGCATGAAGCTGAACCAAGCCAGGAGTTCAGACACCAGTCACACACCAGTTTGTAGTTTCTGTAGGGAGCTTAACAGTTCTTTTTTTTTAAAGAAGAAATAAACAGAGAAGGCTATTTAGTGTGTAATATGTAACTTGTGAAATACACAAGAATCACTGAGTCAGACTTTGGTTGTGACACCAGGAATAAAAGGTAAGGGAATGAGTCATTCAACCTACAGATCTCTTTTGCAGTGCCCAAGCCCCATGTTTAGGGGCAGAAATACGACTAGGAATTACAGGCAGTGGCCTCTTTCCAGCAAATGAAAGATGAGGAGATCTTGAAACTTGCTTTGAGACCCCAGATCCCTGGGGATCTTTAGCTGCTGAAGTTCTCCTGGATCTGAAACAAGAGCAAATCTCTATACATTTACAGAATGTTTCTGACAATAGTCAGAAAGAGATGGGGAAAGGCGGACCATGATGGCAAAAAAATGGATCTTGTAAATTAATATGAACTATAGGAAGTTTGGGTGTGAACATCTAAACACTCAGGAAACGTATTAACTTTTAATCTGGCACCCTACAAAGAACTCAAAGAGAAGCAAGAAAATATTTTTGAGACTGTTTTGTTAGAAATTATTGTCTCTCTGACAAACACCTGAGTTGTACTTGACTGCTTTCACACAAGAGTGATCCTGGCTACCTAAACAGCATCCTTGTTTTCAGCAGGGAAGCAGTAGAGAAGCCTTATAAGCCCATGGAAGAAGTGTGTCAGGAAGCTAGAACAGACCCTTCAGCCAAATCTCAGGCTGAGTCCAGTTAAGGCAAAAATATGACAGCATCAGATTACAGAAAACAATACAAAGTCATTTAGCATGTGCTCCTTTATTACTGCAAATAGTACCCTAGATACTGGTGAAAGCTTGGTCTGGTTTACTACCCTGAATCTTAAAAGTAGCAATTGGCAAGTAGAAGTGGATCCAGAGGGACAGGGGAAGAAAAAAACCCAACACATTCACAGCAGGACAAGAACTGTGGCAATTTAAAATGATGGGTTTTGGCTAGTACAATACATCAGCTACATTCAAAAGTCTAACGAAGAGGGTATTATGTGGCATGCCTCTCTCAGCCTGTTTGTTATACCTAGATGATATCCTGGTGCATGGTAAAATGTTGGAACAAGAACTGATACATTAATAAATGGACTGTAATTAGCTTAAAGCTGCTAGTCTTAGACTGTCTAAATAGAAAAGCTAGGAGCTTGTTTCAAAAAGAGGTAATTTACCTTGGGCAAATCAAGCAAGGAAGGGAGCAAGACTTCCCTGGACAATGAGAAGTGGCCCAGATCTTGCAGCTGCCCCCACACAGGGATAGGCACCAGCTCTCGGAGGACTCTGTTTCTTGGTTTCAAGACTATCAGCATATTTCTCAGCATTGCAAAGCCACCAAATTGATTAGGGAAACCATCCCAGTAGTAAGTCAGTGTAAAGTTAATGTCTCCAGACTTGAAAAGGGCTTTTGCAATTGTTCCTGTCATAGCTACGTGCACCCTGAGGCTTCTTCATCCTGTCCACTCATTAGTGCTTGGGGGCAAGTGCAACTGCACACAAAACTTGGACAGTGGATTACTGAATAGAAGTCCAAATTTTCTGAAGGGATTTATTTCCCCCACAAGAAGATGCCCCGACAAAACAGTTTTCCCACACTGGATCTCCAAGGAAGTTCACGGTCAGCACAGAACAAGCTTTTGCAAAAATGGTTCACGTTGTGGGAATCCTAAAATGACCAAACCAGCAATGTATGTTTGCACAGCCACACTGGTTATGAAACTATGCCTAGTTCAGTAGCTCATTACAGTTAATAATCTCTGGGGAAACACAGTAATTTTCCCATGATTCCCAGAAGCATAAATATTTCTGCTTTATCCAATGAAAGATTTGTCATCTTCCCAAGAAGAGGATCCCGGTACTTATGGCGCAACATATGACATAAAACTAATTTGGTAAGTGTAGCCCTTGGGAGAGAAATCCCTCAAAACACCCCTCTGAGTCAGATGAGCTACAGTGCAGGCAAGGGCAAACTAACCAGGAAAAAATGTCCAGAACAAAATCCATGTATCAGGAGTGCTTTTGTCTGCTGTGGTGGCCATAATCAGATGCTGGAGATGAGGAAGGACAGAGCAATCCTATTTCCAACTCACAGTGTCTCAGCTTCCAACTATTTTCAGCCCTGAGACTTCCTGACCTGTGTATAGTTTACATGCCATTAGTAATTCTCCCTGATTTTGTCTTTCATGAACTTAAACATGTAAACCTGTCACATTCACAATGTCTTTTGGCAGTGAGCTCCGCTGGTCTACCACCCACTTTGTAAAGCCATTCAATGCTTTGGAACATCCTTGTCTTCCTTTAAAGTTTTTTTCCCTATCCACAAAAGCATGCAAAAATGAAAGGTCCAAAACATGAGTGCATTCAAGGTGAACCTTGATATTCTTTGTGTTGTCTTCAGTGATTTCCCTGGTAACTATTAACTTTTTTTTTTTTTTTTAATCATTGTGGAGCACACAAGAATTCACAGAGCTGTCAACATCCCTGCCACCTTGCTCCTTCATTGTAACCGTCAGTGTACATCCTGGGAATCAGGGTAGTTTGCAAGCCTTCTACATAACCTGCATTGGTGACAAAGGTGATGAATAGCATGCAGATGTATGACAATGTGCTGATGGAGAGCACTGATCTCGTATCCTTAAGTAAAGATAAAGATGCTAACAGTATTTGCAGCTGATTATCACTCTGGTTTTTATTTAATCTTTTTTGTTTTCCTATCATCAAATTGATATCAGTGCAACCACTTGTCTCCCAACTATTTCTTCATTTTGGATCTCTCCCTATACAAATCACTTCTTATTTGCTGCCTTCTAAGCTATCCAGCTCAATCTCTAGTCCTACTTCATTTCTAGTTTCATTTCTAACACCCTTTCAGCCTGATTTTCTCCAAACATCTGCCAACCAAGCATCTACATTGGGTGGGTTCTCCTTCAGCAACACACTGAAAGAAAAGCCAAAACTCCCTCTTGGCTTAAGCATTTGGTACCACTCTGCCTCGGACCAGCTTGATTAGACCCAGTCAGTGTGGTTTTACTTTTGCAAATTTGGTCTTGGACACCCCATGGTGAGACAGCAGAAGACAACAATTCAAGAGCTTACAAAGAAGGGCAGATGTTCAGATGTTCATTGGAATAAAAATTAGGTCTGAAACAAGGGAAGACCTTCCCACCTCTTTTTGGGGAAAAGATAATTACCAGCCCAAACTCAAACCCAATCTCAACACGTATTGGTAACACAGATCTATCCAGGGAAAGTAGTATTTTATTTTTTTCTATGCAAGAACACATTTACTTTTCTCAAGCTTAAAATAATCTCTCTTTCTCTCTTGAAAATCTTGGGGAATATTGGGCAACTTCAGAGCTCTTCAGGTTGGCTGTTATTTATGAAGGAAAAAACCCCAACAACTATTTATTATAGATAGCAAAACTGAGCCAAAGCTTGGGAGAGAGGCATGACCAGTGCATTGTCAACAGCAATGAGAACAGAATATGTGTTTTTCAAGTTTCAATCAAAAGGCACAGTACAGCCCAGAACAGTGGCATTGCCTATACACATGCAACACTGAACAATGAGTGATGCTGAATACTCAGTGCACCTGCCAGTGTGTGCAAGTCTTGAAACACAAAATGAGTGAATTGATACAGTGAGAGCTTCCAACATAACGAGAGAGTAGTACAGATCAAGGGAAGTGAATTCTAGTTAGCCCAGCTAATAAACTGGAACACAGTAATAGGGTATACATGTGAGAACTCACAAGAAAAGAGCATATAAAGCATAAAATTAATGCTCAGATTTCTCCCAACAGGAAAAAAAAAAAAAAAAAAATCCTCCTGAAATCCAGCTCCTTGAGTTTTCTCTCTCAAGTGTGATCAGCTTCTTTTGATAAACTCTGACCATAAGTAGCACTGCATGCAGCAAACAAGAAAGCTTTTCAAAATCCAGACCGTGCCTGAAAGTTGTGCTTCAGTCAAAGGTGTAAAAACACCCAAGGACATAATTTAACTAATGTAAGCACTTCAGGAGTCCTAGTGAAACTGCTTGGAGTGGTGTATTCAGTTGTTTAAAGCTTTTTTTTTTTTTTTTTTTTTTTTTTTTTTTTTTTTTTTGTCACAGGCAAGATATATGTTTACATGGCAGACTTAATTGCTGTTTTCAGAGGACTAATGCTGTGTAAAATCATAGTCATCAATACAGCCATTTATTTTGACTATAATTAACAAATCAAGTCACAGCACGTTTTACTTATTTGCCAATCTGTTGAATATTCACACTGGCCCCAAGTCGCCTATTCATTTAGCAGTAAACATGTAGCCTAGCAACTGACTGTCAATATCAACAGTGGCTGATGAAGTTGTTAATCTCTGGAAGACTGACAGGTTAAGCCAAATTCTCCTATGCAAAACTCTCATTGTCCAAGCCTTACATTAGTTCACAAGGATATTTATGTTCAAAAGATACCACATCTCCTTCTACTATTAAAATTAAATGAAGTGTGCTAGAGGCAGGAAAAGGCTATGTGCTCTGCCTGCCATGCATGTTTTGCATGCACCACGGCATCCAGCATTGTGTTTGCAGGATGTATTGACCATTGCTAATTTCCAGAGACAATTGAAGACACTTTTGCATCTGTTCATCATCCCAGAATAAACTATCATATAAGTGCATGCTGTGCACCAGAATATAGATGAGGTCAGGAGAAACACAAATATCTCCTTTGCTATGCAAATCTGCACTGGAACTGCAAAAGAGAAAGCATGAAGGTATGGAAAAAGAGCTTTAATCTGGGGTATTGAGAATCAAAATCAGAGTGAAGGAATTTAAAAGGAGTACGAGCAGTTTGACTGGGATAACAAAAAAAAAAAATATTTAGCCTGATTTAAAACTCAATACACCAGCACTGAACTAAACAATTTTCTAATCACTTAGTTGTACTGCTCAGAAGTTCATCAACACAGTATATGAAAGACAGAGACAGACAGATTAATTATCTGCAAATATATGGTGAGGAGTTTCAGAACAGCAGGAAAAACCTATTGCTTAGTGCTGTCTGTTACAGGCCTGAGCTGGATCAAACTTCCTGCCCAAAGTACTTTCTATCTCACTTTGATATTGACAGCCATGCTTGTTGTAGCAGACATTGTCAAGGGCAAAGTCCTAGAACAACAGCAATTCCACAATGATTTCATCCCTTCCAAGTACTTACACAAGATGGATGTTTATCATTAGCAGCAAAACTGTGGAATTAAGGAAAGTGGGATTGGGGAGACTGTCTGCAGGACTTCTTGCTCCAAGACAGAATCAGCTCTACATTTTGTCATTCCTCTTCTTAACAACCTCCAACCACAAAGGGGACAGTCTGTTCCAGAACTGCCCTGCACAAATGATCAGAAAACTGGGTGGTTTTTATTTCTCCTAGTATCCAATTCTTCCTAACAATGATTTCATCCCATTTTCTCTTATGCAAAATGAAACCTATTTCTTCCTTTCTGTACCATACTTTTGCATGTTTGAAGACTATTGGTATGACCCCACAAGAGTTTTCCCTGACCGAAAGTAAACAGCATCCATCCACACGTCTCCATGACAGCCATAACATCTTGACAGGACATGGTGACCATGCCCATCACTCTTGTCTGGGTTGTCTCCAAGTGGTCAACATCTTTCTAGAAGGACAAAGGTATGCTCAAAGTGGTCAGCATCTTTTGGGAAGACATCGCCTGTGCTAAGCATGGCAGAGGAGTTACTTAGCACACCTTTCAGATTATATTGTCATTTATGACTTCCTAGATGATGTTTGCCATTTTCGCAACAGCGTGACACTACTCGGTTTGTAATTTTTCCAAAGAACTGCTGTCAAAACAGGTGTTCCCCTTGTCGTATTCCTGAAGTTTATTGTTTCTGCTGAACTACCATTCTTCTGTACTCAGTTTACAAAGTTTCAGCCTATTCTTATAGACCCTTTTCCCCATTCTCAAGGCCATTTTCTATTCATAAAGCTTTCCACACTCAGTTTTCTGTATTGCATCACTCAGGTCATCGTTTGAGAGCTGGGCACAGCTCTGTAGAGCACTCCTCAATACATACTTCTGCTTTGATACTACTTCATCCTCCTAAAATTCATTTTCCAAAGCAGTTTCTCTAGCTAGTTTTGTTTTTACCTAACAGCATTTCCATCCAGCCCAGGTTTCCCTTGCTTCAGACAATGTCTTGCAAGCCAACTTTAAAGATCTCACAACTCATACTCAAGAGACTATGTCAATTGTTTCTTCTCTTTCCATGAAGTCTGTTACCCTGCTGCACAAGGAAATTCAAGTGGTTTGACAATTCATTCTTGACAAATCTGTGGTGACAGCTTTTTACTTTCTTGTTATCCTTCAGCTGCTTTCAAATGTTTGATTTTTAGTTTTGATTTTTTTTCCCCCTCCCGAGAATTTTTCTGTGGACTGGAGCTGTAGTTAGCACTGGTTGGTCTGAAATCCTCTGGCTCCTCTTTTCCCCACCTTTTTCAAAATGAAAGACATTATATTTTCTCTTTTCCCAGCTTCTGGTACATCACTGATCTCAGAAGAGCTCTCAAAGAAAACACTAATGGCTCTGAGATTCCTTTATACAAATCATGGAACAAAGTCCATCACAACCAGTCCATTTGAAAACATCTGAATTATCTGTAAATCCCTAACTTGGTCTTTTCTATTCTTGTCAAAGATTGTATCCCTTTTCTATTGATTTTAATAGTATCAATAATATGAAAGCAAAAAACTTTCTTAATGAGGTCTCAGTCAAAAAGAAAAAAAGGAAAGGATTAAAAAAAGACTCTTCAGTATTCCATTAGCAGGTTGCTTTCTCCTGTAAGCAAAGCAGCAATCCTTGACTAGATTACCTTACTATTAATGTATGTTGAGGATGATTCCTCCTCATTTCAACATCTCTAACTAGCTAGTTAGCTTTGCAACCTAGTGCCTGGACCTTCCTTTCATCCCTTCATACTTGTGCCATTTTGGGTACTCTTTCCTCCTCTTTGATCTATTTCCTTCTTGCTCCCCGTGCAGAGCCCAGCTCTTTAGCCAAGTTAATCTCTATATTGGGTTTTTCTGTGCTTGTACCATAATGTCACATCTTTGAGGATCTGGCAGCTAATTCACCTTTGCTTTCAACTATTAAATTTGTCTCTGGAGAAATCTTAGCTATCATTCTCTCAAGTCCATTTTTGTTACATTGTTGTTCCTTCTCATCTCTTCACAAAGATTGTGAAATCTCATTTCATGCTCAATTTCACCCAACTTGGCTATTGCCTTTGTACTCTCAGCTACTTCACCTTCATTGTCTAAAATATAAAAAAGCCTTTGCTCTTCACACATTTCTCCATTCTGCAAAACAAACAAAAATGAAAAAAAAAATCAAGACTAAGCCCCACTATTTTAAAACTTGTTGAATCATCCATTTCCCACTATGGTTTTTCCCTCAGGAGATGTCTGCAACTATTTAAAATTCCAGATGAATGTAAAATTCTCATTAATTTCACAAAAATTCTTATCCATCTGACCTTCCTGGCTCGGTGTTTTGCAATAGATCATAGCCCCTTTTATGTCTATACATAATTTTCATGAGATCTTCTCATTCCCAGAGTTTGGGCCTCAGGATATTTCCTCACCTTTCTGCTATCTATTTAACATTCTTCATCAATCCCCCTTCTCCTTCATATCCCCTTGTTAGGCTACAGTATCAAATTCAAGACACTTGGTCAAAAATCTGTGAGCTTTAAATTTTCAGTCCTTGCATAGAAGTTGCTTCCCCACTGACCTTCCCCATCAACTACGAAAGGGACAAAGCAGGTTCCCAAGCAGGAGCTCAGCAAGTCTCCAGCCTGCACACAGGGAACACAATGTGATCCTGGTCAGGGCAGGCTCAAGCATCCCTTGCCTGAGTCTAAGGTTCAAATCATTTTGTTGTGTCAAGTTCCTGCCAGCACTTTCAGTTTTATGCTCCAAACATCCCCCAAGACATAACTGGAGCATCTGAGCTAGGTGGTGGAGGAAAGGTTGGTGTAATTTTTGCACCTAGCGCATCCCACACTGTGTTCCTCAGTAATCCTGTGCCAACATTATGTGTGTCACTGGAGCAGCCTGAAACCTTGCAGGACCCCAGGCAAGTGAACCTCTGGGAAGGCAAGCTGTTGCCTAACATGACCCTGGATATTTCCTCAAAGAGATTTAGACCAAAACTACCAAAGAACATTCCATTCCCCCTGCTAGAGGAGGCAGCTCACCCTGTGGCTCCTCCCTGGCATTGCCTGATCCATCCTGGGCTCTGTACACAACAGGGCAGTGTTTACATCTGTCTTTTATTGCATCCCATCACAGGTGAACCAGTCAGCTGCAATAAAAAGTCTAAGCTAGAGAAACATGCACAAGTTCCTACTTTTCTTTCTATTTCAACTTAAGTTTATTTATATTTTCCCTGTTTTAAAAGTTTTCTATTGAATAGCCAACAAAACACAGGTCTATCAGACTTTCATTCATACAAGCATTTAGTGTTTTTATTAGATATTCATTTACTCATGTAAAACCTGTTCCATCTAAAAACAATATCCTACAAATATCATTGCTGCCTGTGTTTATTCCTTTTATACAGGTTATTCTTGTATTCATTCAAGTGGGCACTGCTATATTTAGAATGCAGAAAAGTGTTTTTTGCACGTATTTTTTGTATTCCTGCTATGCCAGCAATATTAAAAACATACCAAACTGTACTCCCATTTGTACTTCAATTTTAAATCACTTATTTTGTAAAGTTCAGGCAAGATTAGACTTTTTGCTTCAGGCTAAATGGCTTCTACAGAAGTAACTGTTAATGTTTAGATGGCAAGCTATTGATAAGTTCTGGATTGCATGGATATGTGTTTTTCAATTTCTTTTCTCATTTAAACTTGGTGCTTAAATTATTTAACTACTTAACTGGGGGAAAAAAGAAGGCCTACAGTTTCTTCTCTATAAACCTAACCCTCTTCAGTTGAATCTTTGGTAACCTTACACAATTTCACTCTTCCCGTAGTTGTTCTTATGGTACACAAATCATATCAGCTTCAAGTACATGTTATCTTTCTAACAGAATCACTTTAAGCTGCTAATAAATTCTTAACATAACTTTTAGCCATGTGAAACTTTAACAGCTTGACTCATACAGTAGATGATTAAAAAAACTTCATGGGAGAAGTATGGACAGTAAAAAGCTTAAGTAAACATGAGATCAATATTTTATTTAATAAACAAATGATTTGAGGATGACTGATTGTCTTGAGGTGGTAAAGTTTTGTTCTATTTGTGTCAGCTAAAAAAAATGGCAAGTATAAACTTTCTGAAGTCTTTTGTTACTTCGAATTGTGTTACCCTTTTAAATAATATCTAAGAAAATATTACAAAAAAAAAGGAAAAAAAAAAAAAAAAAAAGAAAAGTAGCAGCATACCACATTCCCACACATGCAGCTGGAGGGAAAATAAAATTTTGGAGCAACTGTCATTTCCATGAAATGGTAACCTCCCCCCACTCCCCAAAGTCCCCTCCAAGACCAGGAAAGTAAATATGGCAATAAAGATGCAGCACCTGAGAACTGGAAACCATAAGAGCTACATGAAAGACACCTTGTTCACGACCTCCTCTCACCTAAGGAATTACCTTCTGAACTCTTATTCAGCATTCTCACCAACCAGCTCAGTGCATTGGAACAGCCCTCAGAGTTTTCTGTGTCCAAAAGATGCACCTATATGAAAAATTGTGCAACTGTTTTTGACTAGTATTACAATAAAGAAATCCACTTAAAGTACAAATTCATGTCAGCACGAAGCCTATAATAGCCTGATTTTTATCCTCAAACTACAAAAATTCAAGTTAAACTGTTGCCAAGCTCAAAGCAGTAAAAGGTCCTTTGCATTCTGCATGCGCTTTCCTTCTAGAGTTGATTCTACACACATGCACACTAAAAATCTCTCAGGAGCTGAAAATAAGAGTGCCATTTCACTCAGCCAATGCAGTCCCCTAATTTATTGAGGCAGACCTAAGATTGCCCAGCACAGGGCACTTTAAAGATGCTGAATTTTGTGCTAGCTATCTAAACACTGATATTCATAAAGTCACGCATCTTGAAACTAAGAATGAAACTGACGTGGTGATATCAAGGCTTTTCCTTTGACTTAAAAAAACAAACACTAGTTTTACATGGAATGTTGATTTTAAAAGAAGAAAATTGATTATATGGTATGAAATGTAAGCACACACATGGATGTGTCTGTAATATCTGCTATTCAGCACTCACAGATTAAGAGCCCAAGGACAGCTTTTGAAAGTCAATACCTGCTCTCCAAGTTTCCCTCCACATGTCTTGGGGAGAATCATTCGAAGTTTTTAGCCCCTCACTCCTCCACCACTACGGCACTGTCATTTTCACTTAACAACTTCCCAGTTCATGTGGGGATTGACTTGATAATCCCCAGACTTTGAAAAAGCATCTGCATTGGATTAGAAAACCTGATATGGAGTCCAATGAAGTCAGCTGGGTCTTCCTGCAGATGATGAGAAATCATAGTTATTGTAAACAACAGTAACCTCACAATGTACATGGTAGCCTGTAATGTAAAGTGCATATGAGTATCACAGATTATCTAGGGTTTTTTTTTTCAATACATAGACATATATAATATGCATTTGGCTAATGTTATTCATAACTGCTGAAAATCAGTGCCAGATATTGTGTCACCTCTACAGTTTTGTACATAGTGATAATAGCAAGTTTACAAGGGATCTTGAAAGAGGCTAATAAAAAGTCAGCTTGAAACGGAATCATGTCTCATTCAGCAAAACCAAAGCAATTCAAGAGTAATTGTATTAGAACACAAATTCAGACAAAGCTTTCCAAGGAGATTAAACCATACCGACCAATGCAACAGGATTTAACAAACAGGCAAAGAGCATCAAAGACCTTGGAGAGAAGAAATCTCCAGTGCTGGAAAGGAAATTAAATACTTCTAGTACATTTTCAAGTGTATATCCCATCTGTTTTAGCATTCGAAGTGACAAGACTCTACAACATCTGTTATAAGACAAATTGCAGCCTAATGGCCTTGCTGCCATAACGGTTTGGTCTTTTGGAATTGATACTCAAGTTCACCTTTTTTTAAAGGAAAAGCCATTATATATCATAAAGATCATCTCTTTCCAAATGCAGGAGAACCTCTGTTGGTTTAAAATTTTTGAACAATGAATAAATGCTGAGCCAAGACAATCTTATGCATTTGTTTAATGGGTTGTCTCTCTTTGTGAACTATTGAATCAGACTGTGAACATGTGAGATTTTTTTGCTGAAGTTTGGACAGTGTTTGGATATAAGCCCTCTAGGGAAAAAAAAAAAAAAAAAGGCATCAGATTGTTGTAGAGGTAATTTGGTCAGAATGAATTTTTCTTCCTGAGTGAACATTGAGCCATTACCCAGGAAGGTGTCAGGATGAACATTATCTCATTATGTGCTGTCTTTCAGGCAATGGTCATTTAAGGAGGCAATGGTCATTTAAGGTAAGTGATATCACAAGAAAAATCTATAACTGTAATATAAACTGCATAAGGTGCTCCCAGCATGAACCATGAGGCTTGGCCAAATTCTGCTTCCGGCAATTACTCTGTGTCAGTCTAATAACTCTTTTGCTCCTCCTGCCCAGCCCCCGCAGCTTCAAAGAAACACAGTTTTCCTCTTCGTGTCAGCTGGCATCGAACCCATCCTTACTACAGGTTTGCTACCTGAAACTGCAAAGGAATCCCGTGGCAGAAAGGGCAGCAGCTGCTGCCCTGGTCCAAGGGCACCGGCGAGGCTGTGGCCCCTCCAGGTGACGTGCAGACCTTGCTCACCACACAGGCAGGCTTACAGGGGAGGAAACACAACCCTCGAGCACCTACGTGAACTCATGCCTGGATACCAAGTGAAAAGAGAGTTGCAACATAAATGAGAATATCCCATAGTTGCTGTTCTGCAATACTTTCCAAGAAATAATTTGCATTATCTGCTTGCACAAATGATTTTTTTTTTCCTTTTAATGGCGTAAAGACGGCTGTACTCACCAGACAAGGTAACACACATGCTTCGTGTCTAAAGTGCAAAAGAGGTCAAAGCATTGCTCACCACCCCATGAATAAGAACACAAAAGGGCATTGTAAATTCCAAGGCAGAGAACAAAAAAGGAAGGGAGGCAGGTGAAACCGTAGAAATATTACACGTATTAAGTTTAATACCCAGATGAGAATTAAGTTACTACAGTGCCTTTCACAAACTGCTACTTTTTATGTTGCAAATAACTTCTCCATGATAGATGCAAATAAATTAATGCTGTCATTAATCTTTCCATTTATATCTTTCTCACTCCTTATGTCTGCTTTCATCGTTGCACTTACCATACTTAAGTATATGTTAAAGAGACTGTCATTTTCCCTTCTGTAACTACTATTTCTTCAAACAAGCACTACTGGATTCTAAAGCAGAAAATGTTGATTTCTAATAGATCATCTTTTGTTCCTCATCGAAGTTGAGGAATATTCTGGGTGAAGACATCCCACTGAAATTCTTATCTAAGTTAAAAACACAATAAATATGTAATTAGGCCCTCCTTAAATATGCTTTCATTTTAGATTATTAAGCAAAAGGGTATGAGCAATCTATGTAAAATACATCTCAATAGAATTTTTTTTTCATTAAAGTGTCCATAATGAAATTTTAGAACTCCAGTTAGTTACACTGACAAATTTTGGAGTATGTCTGAGACTAAGGACAACTCAGATGTTGCCTGCAAAGGTTACAGGTCTGAGACATTTTCCTATTGAGAAAGGCTGTACTGAAGAAGTAAGTGGTATCATTTCAAGGAATAATTCATTCATCCAAACTTGGGAAAGCACAAAAGCACAAGGTAGGGGATATTCCAGATGCTCTGTGGCCCTCAGCATAGTGCAAATTGTGATGAAAAGGAACTCTCACTTCACCCTTCATGCTTTCCTGCATGCAGTGACACTGGACACCGCAGCTCTGTACTACCAACAAGTCAGTAGTGCACAAACAGCTCAGCATGCCACAAATAAAAACGGCTACAGCTCAGCATGCCACAAATGAAAACCACACCAAAATCACTAAGAAAAGAGAATTTTTAAAAAATTTAAAAGGCAGGGTTGCATCTCAAATGCAGAGTAATTGCTCAAGTGTGGAATTGCCCAGCTTCCTATACCACATTTCTGATATAATTACTTATCTTGCACAAACAGTCTAAACAGTAAAAGAAGTGGAATTAGGATTGTTTCCAGAATTATCATTTAATCACTGTTCAACCCTCTTTTAACCTCTTTGGCTAAAGCTTTCCAAAAACTATTGGGGAGGAAGCATGCTTCCAACACATGCCTGTGACATTACTGGTCGTCATCATCCAAAACTCCCACAGTCTTGTCAGATGCCAAAGGAAGTTAAACATCCTCAAACTCTCACAAAATCAGAAAGTACCTCCTTCATCTCCTTCCGAAGTCCCCAGTTTCAAGAAAAATGATGAGTACCCAACATTTCCTATTGGAAGAGAGAATTATAATGATAACAAAAGATGATGCTGGGGCCTTCACCTCTTTGTGCTTTTCACTTCCAGTGCCTACAGCTCCCATGCAGCACTTGAGCACTGAAGATGCATAAACATCTTCACTTACCTAGAACAATTTGTGACTCACAACTGCATTTCCCAGGGTAAAACCTACACTGTTACCTAAACCCCAACCCCCCAAAAATAGCCTATGCCACATGAGAAGGTAGAGAACCAATTTATGTAAAACAGTATCTCTCAGAAGAGCCCCTACATGCAAAGTGCTTGGGATCCTCTTGACTCCATGCTCTACTCAGGTTTATGCTGCCTTTCAGTTTACTCATTTCAGAAGCACTGGAGTGAGTTTTAGTACCCTCTAATTGATTTACAATATTTTTGTATTCAGCAGATTGCAAAGGTTCTTTATTTTTAACAAATTTGTAACTACTTAAAGTTTAGAAATTACTGCAAGTTTATTTAACAAACTTTTTACCAGAGCCCAATTTAACTGGGCTCCCACTCTTGGACAATAAGGGAAGAGCATTATAATGAATGGGGCACGCAGAAGGCAAATGCTCACTACAGTCTTCTACACAAAGCATCAGGAAAAGAATCCTGTAAGACCCTTCTGATTTACAGCTGTAGGGAACATGCAGCACCACTGTTGCTTCACACTTCTGGTAGTACACGAAGTGAGGTTACTCATGCTGCATACATCAGATGTCCAAATTGCTATGCAAGACTGATTTACCGTTTCCTTCTCTGAATTGTATTTATTTACACTGTTTACAGAGGCAGAAACATATTTTTCCTCCCAGCCTCCAGTGCACTGATTTCTTGCCCTGCCACCCTCCACAAACAAGATAAATTTCAGCTCGCCTCAAAATAATCTTTTGGTAGACAAACTGAGGTGGTACAAACTTAGAAAGGAAGGAAGGAAGGATTAGTTGCAGAAAAAGCAAGACAAACAGTTAATTGCCCTTTCATGTCAATACCCATATTGGCAAAACAAAGTCTCATTTTATATTTGAACACCACGTGCGAGTCTTCAGACACATACAGTAGCAAGCTCCCTAAAGCAAAGGATAAAGATAAGGCTTATGCAGACAAGTTTACCAGCTCTGGGGAAAGGAACTAAAACTTTCAGTGTATGGTCATTAAAATTTTTGAAATCTAGGTCCATATTTTCAGCTGCAGCCTGTGGTTGTATGCTGACAGAGGGAAAAAACAACACATTCATATGCACAAATGCAAATTCGGCACGAACACAGCTGGGCCCATGAATAAAATTTACATGCACAAATTTAGAAGCGAGTTTGAGTCCAGATGAATGATTTGATCGTAAGAGCTTTAAATAAGCGTTTATGTAAGCAAAGATTGGAGCCGGCAGCTATTAGAGAAGTGTATTAGCTGAAATAAATTACCAGAGAAAACAGAGCTCTCTTGGATAGCACCAGCAGCTCTTCTTCTCTTCTCTTCTCTCCCTGCCAGTTTTTGCAAACACATTTGAAGGGTTGGTAGGGGGTCTGCAAGGATGTCTTGCACAAAGCCAGAGCCTGAGTGCGGCGGTGGTCCCGGGGAAGAGGCAGCAGGGTACTCAGAGCACTGGTGTTGCTCGGGGTTAATAAACTTTCTGACATCCCAGCCCGGACAGAGGGACGGGTGCTCGCTCCTGCTCTACACTTTGCCAAAGCAAACAGCTCAACTCTCTGCGCTGACATTTTTTCACAAGAACAAATTTGCATCCCAGCAGTGTGCGGCGGGGTGAGAAGCGGGCTTGCTCCGCACCCATAGGTACGCGCCTCACAACGTGAAGCTGCAGCAAAGCGCCTCACTGGCATCGCACAGGCACCATAAGGGCGCACAACATTTGCATTCAAGCATATTTCAGCCATCAACCTGGAACTCTGGGGGCAACTGAAACCTGTGGAAGCAACAAACACAAGGCTGGCTCCCTTGCCTGCTCTTTAGACAGCATATTAGGGATTCCTAGGGTTAGGTTAAACACTCAGTTTCTTTAAAAACGTGCCACAAGGAAAGCATGGAGTTTGTGAGGCTGTGGAGGGACACTGACTTTGTTCTGCAGTATCCCAGGTGGCAGGATAAAACACAATTTTCTGGAATGGTTTTCTTTTTTCTTTTGACTAATAAAGAGATGTATCATTAAATTCCCCTACACACCCCAAAGTTAATGAGAAAAATATTTGGCTACAACATCAGTGTCAAGCAGGGTCACTGTCATTGACCAAGGAGGATGCCAAATCCCTGGAAACCCTGGGGAAAGATCCCAGTACAAGGAGCAACCTGGAATATCCTAGATAAGAGAGGCTCCCCTGCATGAGCCACACTCAGCCCCACAGCATTGGGCACGTCATGCCTACCACTTGCAGCAGGCTGAAGTGCTTTAAGGCAGCTTCCTACAGTGCCTTTTCCACATGTACAGCCTGGGCAAGAATAACTGGGAATCCCAGCATGCAGGCTCTGGTGTTGGCTGTAGTGTGGCTGTGGCCACTGTGACTGCAAAGGTTGACTGTAACATCTCTGCCAGAGCCGTGCATCAGCTATAAAAGCACCAATAGCCCTGAGAAGGAGCACACCCTACCACCTGCTAGCCACATCGAGACTGCGCATCCCACTTGGCGGGTCGGATGCGCTCCTCGCCAGCCGTCGCCTCTCCTCCCAGCGCCTCCACTCAGAGTTACACCCAGACACTTGTCCTGCTCCAGCGTGAATATTTCTCTTCTCCCCTAGGAGCAAAGCTCCTTCAACATGTGCCGTCTGCTGTGCCAGCAAGACCTGGCATAGCAGCAGGGTACAAAAGAACATCCCTGACACTCTATGAATATTCATGATATATGAATATTCATTAAATTAGCATCTTTATGACTGGGCCACCAGATTCACAACTGGCGTCTCTGGAAAGGGGTTATTGTATTTTAATTAAATACCAGACAATTACTAAACAGTTATATTCCCTGGGATTTAACTGATATGAAAGGGACAGGTACTGAGCTACAAACGTTAAGAGGAACTCTTCCTCCACACACATTTAATGCTAATGAAAGTCATGTGTAAGCATTGAAAAGGGAAAAAAAAAAAATCCTCTATATGAGAAACCAAAATAGCTTCAGATTATCTTTTTAATAGATTCATACTGTGTGGGAACCTTCAGCATTTCCCTGGTGCCTAAGCAGACCAGAATAGCAAAGTAGTTATTATATCTGTCTTCAGTGAAGAGACCACATGTTCACAGATATTTGTACAGCACCTAGCGCAACAGGGCTCTGATCCCTGCATCTGGCATTGCTGTAGTATTTAAATAGCAATAATAATGATATAAAGCAATCTTTGTCAATATCATGAGAGAACAATCTAATCTAGTTATCAGATTATAGCTCATTAAATGCCACACAGAAAAGGCTATCAACACTTCTACACATTTACTGGCCTAAAAAGAATTTTAAGCCATTAATTGCTTCCATAACGTGGGGTGAATTTTCAGCATGGTGCCTGGAAAATTAGGCACGCAGGCTGTGTAATTGTTAATGGGAATTGTGACCCAATTTTCACGCCTGGCACTGAAAGTTTGCCCCTTGCAAAATATTTACATAATTTGCTAGTAGATCTGCCATATCTTTTGCATGTTAATTTTACTTCAGTGACAATTCCTTGAAAAAGTACCACCACCAGTGTATAGTACCACCACCAGTATATTAAGAGTAGCTTGACATTTATATAGTACTTCCTCTGAGTTATCTCAGGCTACAACTTGCAAATCATTACATGCTGAATCTTCAAGGATATGTCTTTAACCAGAATATTCATTGCAGGGCACAGCCCTTGCCTGTTGGGAAGGGAATTGATGACCACTTGGTTGGGCTCTCTTCCATTTGAGCTCTCATTCTGCAGCACAGTGGATGCTTTGTAGCCCTCACACCTGATCCCAGAGCTTTTAACATTACCAGATTCACTCACAATTGCCTGGTTTGATGTTTCAGTGCAAAATCTACCATATTTCCTTCCCTACAACAGACACAAAAGTCAGGATTTTACATCTCTAGACCCTCAGCACTTCTCCAAGCTGCCACAAACTGTCTGTGTCAGGGAGGTGGGATCACGTTAAAGGTTCACAATTTCACACAGCTGCGTCTCTGCCTGGGAGCGCGATGATATTTTGCAGGCAGCTTAAGATTTTGAGTACCAGCATCTGTCCTCTTAGCAGCACTTGCTGGTTGTTTGGGTGGCCAGAAAGAGTACCCATGCTGTGGGGAAGAGAGGGACATTTTGTTTCATCCTCCCTTTCCAGACAGACATCCTTTCTTTTGCTCCAGAGGGAAAGTAGCAGCATGCAGAAGCACATCAAGCCATTTTCAGCTGCTCTGTAGCACTGACACCAGAGCGACTATGAAACAGCAATGAGCTGGAAAAGCATTCTGGGTATAGAGATGCAAATGAGCACACTAAGCCCTTTCCCAAAGGACACTACACAAGGACCTTTCATAACGTAAGGTTTCACTCAAACACTTAGGGCCTGGTTTCACAGGGCTTGCTCAGGTAGAGCTCCCATATGTCCAAATGCAAGAGATGCACAGGTGTCCCAGATCTCACCTGCAGATCATATGGCCCCTTCTCTGGCCACAGGCAGCAGGGCATGCTATGTCTTTTCCTATTTGAATGTATCTGATTCCCATTTCAAAACTGCAGATTTATGAGTGAAATTGCAACCAAATTATATTTCTGATTCAGCAAAGTAAAGGCAGGAATGAATGCAGGGCTGCAGATAAGACTGTGCTTTCCCTAACCTTTTGCTAAAACTAGCAGTGGTGCTCATGCAAACACAGGCCAGAGGTCTTCCCTCTACTGCAGCTTCTTCTCCGCTGGCATCACTGCACTTTGTCCCAGGGAAAAGTAAACCCTGCAATAACTTGGGGCAGGGCATGGTCACCTGAGAGTGAATCATTTAGGCAATCTTTCTGCTCAAACAGGTAAAACCTTTCTCCAAACAACTTATCCTGCATACTGCTTGCAGCTCCTCTGAGTTTCAGCTTATCCATACAGTGGTTTTAAGTGAATTTGTTTACATATTGGATGTATTGCCAAACAGCAGGTGATTCAGAGCATATTCTTCAAAATAGCTAGAAGCAGATATTTATTAGATATTACCAGGACTCCACCTGAATGAAATGGGAGTGTGCATCATGCAACAGAAATGCAGCTCATGCACAGGCTTGGGTGTGCACATGACTAAGTTGGAAAGTGATATATATCCTTGGAAAAGATTCTATTTCCCTAAACAGAGTATCTACAGTTAACAATCATTTTTTCCTAGTGTTACCCACACAAGAGGAAGATGGTGCCAACTACAACCTGATTTCCAAACTGATGGGTAGAGGAGGAAGTGCTACTATATACTAAGACAAGCCTGGGTATTGTGGCTCATAAGAGAAAGTAGTAAAGCAGGACACTGGATAGAGCTGATTGCCAAGCTGGGAATTAATAGGGATTTTCTTTTCAGCAAGTTGTAGCAGATCAGATCTGCTTGACTTCAGTAGACCACAATTCAGCCCAGCTATATATATGGTATAAAGTGTCTATAATTTCCTCTCAAATACTCTTTTCAGATATCAGATAATCTTTTCCAGTATCTTTAGGAGTCTAAAGTTCCTTCTTAAACTTGATCTAGCCTTTTAGGAATAGCATTGCTTTCCAATGACACAAACTCCTAGGTGTGTCTAAATCGCTTAAAAATGAGTACAGCACCTCTGTAAATACTGCCCTCTGTTCAGAGATAAATTAGTGGTTCAGCCCAGGCCTGGGAAAGAGAATTTTTTTTTTTAATTATGATGTTCCTTCTGTGGCCTTGGGAAAATCATTAGTCTCCCTGCCTCGGTTTCTTCATCAGTGAAACAATTATGTATGAATTCCACAAGCTGTTCTCAGGATTTGACAGTATTCATTAGACTGAATAAAAATGAATGCCCTGAAGTGTCAACCAGTTTTATTTAGTCAACAGATAAAACCAAGAGACCGCACTAGGCCCGCTACTCTGCTGCATCCCATCTCCTCAGAGAGCCTCCACTCCTCCAGCCATTGCCTTGTCCTCCCACAAGGTCTCCCTGCCACCCTTGTGCTCTCCCTCTCACTGCCCTTGACCCACAACATGAAAAAATCTATTTTTTTCCTCCTCCCTCTTTAAAAATCCCTCCAAGTAGGGTTTTTCCCCCTCGATCTTTTCCCTGTTCAAGACTCCTACTTGCGCACGGTTGTTCTGGGTCTTGTCTTACTTCACTTGCAAGCTGCTCGGGGCAGGAAATGGGCCTTACCTACAGTCCATATCACACATGATATTCCCTTTGGAGTCAGCGTAAAGCTAAACATACGCGATATAAGCCTTTGTTGGACCGGGGCCTACGCTTATAAACTGCTGCGTAAGCCTGTGTTGCCACAGCGTAGAACTGTTGAGCAAATAAAATATTATAAAATATTTTTTGTTTTAAAAATGGACCTGCCGCTCCATTCACACTGCTCCTCCGAGTTTCAGGCAAGAGCAATATTAGATACAAAGCTTCCAGATAGAAGGACTGCAATGGGAAAAACGCTAGCAATTATTCAAAGCAAATGTAATTTTCACACTGCCGCTATTTAAAACACTTAGAGGAGAAAACAGTTCATCACACTTGGAAAAAAAAAGAAAAAAAGCGCAATATCTTTTTTCCGCCTCCTCCCCCGCACCTCACACCCCCCCCTTTTAACTTTTACTTGAAGTGTTTGAGGATCAAGAGATCTTCCCTGTTCATCGTGAAATAAATCTGACATCACACTCAGAGCTTTTCAGCACTTATCCTGATTAGCCAGATAGTAAGATGTTCTGCAATGGGATCTGGCTGGGATTAGCTGCTTTCCTGTTCTCCCTGTGTGCTACATGCTGCCCTGTGGTGCCTTTTGTTGGTCAGGACATCAAGAGCCCTATTCCCCCATCTCCAAAGTGAAGCTTTATGTGAAATTATGGTTGCTTTCCATGACAGAGAATGGAAAGTTATGGATGCTTTCCATAACAGAGAATGGAGGGACCCATTCACTAACTATTAAAATTTTAATTTCCATAACAAAACTGAACACTCAACAGGATCAAAGGTGAATGCAAAATATGTTTCAGTAGTAGCAAGTGATTTCCTGGGGACATTAGTGAACTGCTATATGATAAACTTGTCTAGCTGGTGGGGACATATAAGGTGTGAAAAATATCTGGATTGTTTAATCAGATTCAGCCAGATTGCTTGGTGGGAGCCAACTCTGCCATGTGGCACTGACTCTAAATGTAGATATGGCCCACAGACCTACAATGCATGCTGACTTTAAACAGCCCTGTAGTCCAATGACATACACCCACACATGGCCACAACTCAAAGCATTCCAAAATAAAAACTAAGGGGGAAAAAAAGCAAAAGAAAAGAAAAAAATCCCCCTACTTGCACAGCTAATTCCACTCATCCCTGGAGCATAAGATCACATACATTTAACCTTATTTGAAAGTTTTCAGGGTCTTATGTATTTGTTCAAGCCAGGTCCCAAAGGAAGAGCAAACAGAAGAAAAGCACAATGCCAAGGCTCTGTCTGTACATAATGCTTCTTTCAAATCTACCCCAGAACCTGGGATTTACCTTCCCTGTCACACACACCTGCACCTGGCACATCCAAAACTCAGGAAAGCTGTTTTAAATCACACCCTTTTTTACATCAAGCACAATCACTCTTATTTCTTCTTCCCTTAAATAACAAATAAAATACAGTACCCACAAACAGATTAAATGTATATTTTAGGAAGTTGCATTGTCTTCCTTCTAGAGAAGAAAAAAAAAAAAGTAAAATTGCACAAACTAACAGTTGCACTTCCCAGTGAATGTCTGCAAGTGTTCTGGATGCTGCACTGACAAGGGGAAATGAGGATTGAACCTAAAGACAAAGAAGAGAAAAGGGACTGCAACATCTGAAACAGCTTTCAGACACACATTTATAACAAATGCCAAGTGGTTGGGAAGACTTTCTGCATACAGAAACACTCACATTCCCTTGTCAGTGCATTGTCTCCCCACACAGCTCTGCCAGGGGCAGAGGACCTTCCCCTGGCTCAGTTTGCAACAATGCCAAGCTTTCTCCTTCCTTGTGCAAGACTTCAAACAACAGATACTGTCCCAAAATGTCAGTGCAGAACACATCTCCTTTCTTTCAATAACAAGATCAGGTTTAAGCATTTTTCCAAAACTGATGTTCTAATTCATCTAGTTATTGAACTAGATGCCATCCCACAGTCTTGGCATACAAAGAGTCAGATCACGCTGCAACAGTGACCTTTTGCAGTCTTAAAAATCTCTGAACATTAAACCTTAGGTTGTCACCTGCTACACATTCATGGCAACCCTTCAGCCACAGACAGTGGGAAAAGAATTTTAGGATTGTAGTAAGATACCTCAGCTGAGACACTTACAGTAACCACCTCCCTTTGAAGCATCCTAGAAATCTGACATTTCTAATTCAGCAACTTCTAGATTAAGTAGAAGTAGCTGCAGCTATTCTGCTCACAGACATTAAGGTTTTCTACATAAAGATAGAAATAGGCACCTAGCATCATATTCATTTGTGTGGTCAAACTATCAAATTAGTTGGTTGATTTATTCAAGTTCAGTTGCTGCTCCTACAGCCTTCAGAAATGGGTCCAAATGCATTCTTTTTCCTTGCTGAAAGATGTGCAGGGGATTCTGGGATGCAGTAGATAAGACAATGGAGTATAAAGTCAAAGGATGAAAGACCCAGCTTTTTGGAAGGTTTAGAAACATTAAGAAGTGGAGGACTGCATATAATTCTTCATGAAGGCACAAAATTACTAAAATAAGATGCACAAATTGCTAAAAAAAGAATATGCAAGGGCAAAATAAATCAGAAATCGAAGAAAACCTGAGAAGCAACAAAATTGAACTACTGTTGCCACTGTTTAGAGACAGCATTTTTAAAATAAGTTTATTCAATCTCTCCACTGGCTTGTCTCCAGGGTTTAAGAGTTTGCTTAGTGCTAGGTCGATGCTTGGTCAGGCTATAACGCTTCATGGTTCTTGACACAGCTCTGAAATAGAAGCTTTTACTCTGGAGACAGCAAACAGCATAGAACAGAAGTGGCAGGAATTCGTACTTCTGTACCATAGGCATTCATTTCTCTATAATGCTCTGTTTTGCAAATAGCTCAAGATTTTGAAGCTTCAATAAGCGAGTGCCTGGGGTAAGGAAAGAGATGTACATAGGTAGATTGTAATTCCGAAGCTAATTTGATCTCTAATATTTTAATCTCCTCATATTTGCACCAACCTGAAGTTCTGTTTCCAGAATGTGTATTAAAATACAAGTTTAACCTGAAACCAAAAGGTATTACTTCCCAAAACCTTCCTCTGCTTGCATACACCCTACAGCTGAATATTCCAGGAAAGTTTCAGAAAAATATTGTTGGGCCTTTTTGAGTCATACAAGATGACAAGCACTCTATTTGGTGCATTTACTCTTTTGGGTATTTTAGTGTTTCTATTTTGTTTGTAAAATTGTGTGGTACAACCACAACAGGCAGCATTGCAGGAAGAAAGGACTGAGCCTCACGTGCCTTGTGTGGGCATCCTCGCAAGCAGGGAAAGGGACACAGAGAGACTGCTGTGGTCCATGAAAGCATCAGAAAAGGAAGAAAAGGTAGGATGGAAATGCAGGTTTTGGAAACTCTTCCAATTCTTTGAGCAAGAGACATCAAAAAATAACTCTGAACCATTACCCATGCCAGGAGATCAAGGAAAGATTTGGGAAACGCATGAGAGAGATGGACCTGACTGCCAAATGCTACAGAAGGTTCCTGCAGCCTCCATCTCCATCACCTGAGCGACAGACTAGCAGGGATAGCCAGGACTATTTTTAGCTAACAAGAAACGGGAAGCTGATAATGTGTTAATCACAGCACAAATCACGGATGCATACACCAGTTCCAAGGTGTCATGCATATGACGAATGCAAGCACAGGGGGAAGTGGAAGGAATCCGTACACTGCTGTGAGGAGCCTCAATAATAAATGAGAGGAATTGGAAGTGCCTGTGGATGCCAGTTTAGAAATATCAGTGTATAAGTGCTATGTAAGTACCTTGCTTAATTACAGTAGTACTTGTCCCTTGTACTTCTGGGGTGCAAACTGAGGTCCTTCTCTTCCACTGGTGCTGCTGCTCATCGCACTCCATCTGAGAGCTCTCTTGTAGGGCAACCAGAAGTATTGCAAATACACCTGCTTTGCTGTGCAAATATTGGGGCCTTCTCTGGCTACCATCAGGCTGTGAATGGCAGGAGAGCCACTAATTTAATTGAGATCAGGTGTATACATCACAGACTATAGAAATTATATCTTCCATTGCAATGTGCTTTTAACAGTCTTACTTAGAGATGGGGGTGGGGGGAAGCGCCAGATGCGTTATTCTGTACAACAGATAAAAGATTGAGCCTGAAGAGATGAACTTATTAAAAACTGCACCCTTCACCTAGGAATCCAATAGGATTGATTGCACAATCACAATGACTGTCCAGTTACAGTGGAATTATCCATATATAATACCTGAGGGAAAAACATATCTTTCACACTTCCTGTCTCCAGTGTCCCAGCTTTAATAAACCACTGAAATTTGTCAAGATTCTCCTTCAGCATACTGCATCCCCTGTGAGGGAGTGTTTGCTTTGGATTTTCTTAAGGTCTTTGTTCTCCAGAAGGCAAGATATATTTGAGATGAGCATCACTTTATTCAATAAGTAATAAATAGCTATTTCTTTCTTTCTTTCTTTCTTTCTTTCTTTCTTTTTTTTTTTTTTTCTTTTTTTTTTAATTTTATGGTCATCATTTTGGAAAGATGCCTCCATGCAAAAATCAACTTTTTCCTAACTTGCAGAACACTCACCTTTATCCACTCTGGAATGGAGTAGCTGAAAGAGAATTTCCTCTCTGGACACAGAAATGTTGCCTCTTTCCAAGTTCCATTTTCTCAGTTGTTGAGTGATTATCAATTATGTAACAGTGACATTTTGTAAAGTGTCATCTGTGGGTGGTAGTGAATTGGAAGTAAGAGAATGTCTTCCACAGAAATGAACTTGTCAAGACTGGTCATTAGTTGGGTTTTGGGGCCATGGGAATTGCAGAAGCAGTGATAACAATACTTCCTTTTTTTGCCCACCTCTAGAAAATAAAACAAAGATGATTATATAAAAGCCTCTGAACCCATTAGCAAAATATTCTAGAGCACAGTATAAAAACATTTTTGTTGCTAATATATCATCGAGTTACTCAGCAATTAATTGTATATGTTTTTCTCAAATACACAGTGAATAGTTCAATTCTGTACTGGAGTTCCCCAAGTAGCCAGCAAGTTTCAAATTCCTATTCTAACTCTTACCCAGCAAAGAACTGCATCAGAGTATCTTAAACCCTGGGTTTATGCCTTAGTAACTGGGATGTCCAGTCTTCACAGACACAGGGGACAAGAAGTAAAGATGTGATCTCTTTCTTTCATTCCTTCCCCAACTCCTTCTTCCATAAATCCCTGAAAATTAGTATTTTCAACTTTTCATTGACATAAAAAGCTATTTCAAAAAACTCCACATCTCACAAATGTTTGACACTCAGCCCTGTAAGTGTCAGACAACTTCAGTCTAGAAAAGCAGTGCCACTTTTAAACCATTGGAACAACTTACACCTGCAACGGTTGATATTTCTCTGAAAGATGTGCTCCAACGTCACCACGACTCCTCAACTGGTACCAGTAGCAAACCAGACTAATGCAGAATATAATTATTACAGTGACACCCGACAGCTTGTGCCACGCAGAAATTCAGATTAGCTGATCACCCTTTCCCAAGAAAGGCTTTGCATATGCGCTGTTCATGACTGAATGAGCAGAATACTTTCCCGTTGTATGAAGCAATTACATAGATTTAGCTGAATGCTCAACCATATGATGGTGGCATATGCAAAATATCTACTGCATGAACCTGTTGCTGGAATAAATCAGGCCTTCAGGAGGTAAAGCACCTTTGGATAATACTCTCATAGGACAGCACACATAGTATGTCTAACACTAAGCTGTTATGTTTTAGTTCTGCATCTATTCAAATTACTTGACCATAAGCTCTAAGTGAGGCCAAAATTTATTTCTTCAGTTAAAACTTCCTTTATCTTTGCAAGACTTGGAACATTCAAAAAGAAAAGGGAAAAAAATAGTAACAACCAACACCACCCTCACCCCCCAGTTCACATTGCAATGCCAAATTGAGCTGTGGATTCACAAAAGGAAAAAAAAAAAAAAAGTCCTGTCTGTTTTGTCTTTAAGTAACAAGCTGCTGTCTCTCTATTGTAGCCAAGATTGACACTTTACCATTTCCCACAACAGTCTCTCTATTCTCATTATTTTACCTGTTGTAATTGCTCACCCATTTCTGCTTTATATCATCCTGGCTCTACACTTCATTAGAAGCTACCTACAATTCATTATTCTCAAGAAATCGTTCCCTATGAAGAGTATGCATAAGAAATTCCTACATGGCATTTCACGCACCTTGATAAGGTCTATTCACATTTCTGACACCAGAGATTGCTCTTCAGTTAAAATCTATTATTGTCACATTACAAGCCTCTCCCATTTGAGAGCTCAGAATACTCTAAAACAAATTCCCCAGCTACATAAGGAAGTATTATGATTTTTCTTCCATCTGTGCAAAGACGGTATCTTCACCATCACCCTACTCCTCCAATGAGCTCCATTTGAATAGGAGCCTCTGTTAGAGTCAGAAAGGCACAGAAGCAGTGTTTGTTCAGAGGATTACCCATAAAGCACCTATTCCAGGATCAAGGCCAGTGTCTTTTTCAAAAACTTTCCCATGGTGATATATCAAATCAGAGGCAGGATAGGGAACAGAACTAGCATCTCCTGACCCCTGCTGCTGGGCTCTAAATGCAGGAGGCTACCTTTCCTCTTTTGAAGCAATTCATCACTTCTGCAATGCGATGCCTGTGTAAGGCTGGTGTTACATAACAAACTCGCATCATAAAGTTAAATTGTCATTGTGTAAAACTTACAGAAGATTTTAATTTTGAGTTCATGCTTAAAAATAATATAAATTATCTTGCCTCAAGCTCTCTCCATTTTCTGATAAATAAGTTTGGCAATCATGATAGAATTGTGGAACAGAAATAAAGAATTCATTCCTTAAGCTGAATACTTTTCTGGGAAAGCATGTGTGCCAGACAGTTTAAGAACTTGAGTGTTTCGTTTATACAACATTGGCTCATCTCTATCATCTTTGTCAAAGACATCTACAATTTATAGCTTACCACAGGTTACCCAGCTGGTTCAAGTTGTTTTGTCTTTTATAAAAAAAAAAAAAAAAAAAAAAAAAAAAAAAAAACAAAAACAAAAATCAAAAAAAACACCACCACCTCTGAACTTTTACACTCCTGTGTGTTTTAGCTGTGAGTCCTAAATGGAGTCTCCCATGAATAATTCAAGTTCCTCAGTTTCTTATTTTAGCATCAAAACTGTAGCAATACGTGACTAAAGGAAGTCTAGCCAAGATACCATGGAGCTCTAAATCAATGCAAAAATGAGATTAAAGATAGATATTTCTATTACAACAATGAATGAAAATATTGTTACATAGCTTGTTGAAACAACCTTTTAAACAGTAGTGCTTTATTTAAAAGCAGAAGAAAAAAATAAAAGAAAAATAAGCCAGTTTAACCTATAATTAAGTAGGTAAACTGTGAAGAAGGCTACAGCCAATTTTGGAATGCTACTTATTTGGAAGGGTTCCAATATCAGCAATGGTGAAAGGATATAAAAGGTGATGACTATATTTGTATTACGTAGCAATTATTTTTTTCAGGAACGGTATCAAGAGACAAACAACAGGTTTTTTCCTCATTACATCATTCTCCAGATTGTACCAGTTTAGCAAGTTTAGTCTGAGGAGGAAATGATTCAGATTTCATCACTGCAGCCTAATTCAGCTTTTGTTACTTGTTTGAAAGAAGAAGAAAAAGCATACATGCAATTTCTAACCACATCAATTGAGTTAAAAGATGACTAATAAAAGGTCCTGAACCTGTTGCTGTTATGATTGAAGGAAATTTTGCCTCAACTTCACTGGTGCAAGACTAAGTCTCTATACAACTTAGATTTCATATAAATTTTTAACCTACTTGGGGCCTCCTGTTACAGTAGAATATTAAAATAATTTAAGCAATACTTCCTAGCCTAAGAAAATTAATGGGATTCTAGACAATAAATATAACTTATCCAGCACCAACACAAATCAAAAGAAGCCTTCCACTGGTAAGCATTGTGCTTCACCATGGTAGGAGAAAACCCAGTGTTGTTCTGCAGAAGCTCCTGTGTAAGACCTAGGTGCAAAGCAGAAATGCTGCAGAGAGATCCATGTGTAAACATTGCTGCCCACCTTCCCCACCTCACTACTTTAAAGAAAACACTCACCACATTTGCGTCAGCTGGGAAATTCGGCTACCTCCCTCTTTCCCCACACATTCTGCAGACCACTAGCATGTTAAGTAATACAGGACCTAAATCAGTCTTGATACTTTCTTCTGATGAAATGAGCCCTCAAATCCAATTCTTTGCTTTCTCTCACCTAACTGACCTTGGAGACAAGAAAACAATATATGTCTTTTGAAACATTTTTCATGGTACTAAAAAGGTTTTATTCCCTTTATTTTAAGGCAGAGTTTTGTTCTCAACTACTTCATTTAACTGATAATGTTTTTCCTTAATTTTTGCATCACTCTGTCACTCTCTACTTTGCCTTTATGCACTGAAGGTAATTTAGAAGAGTTCTGATACTTCTTGTTCAGTTACCTCTGTGACTAAAATGGTACATTTCTCATAACATTGAGTGAACCACTTAGATTCATTAAAATGTGCTGCTTTAAAAAACATAGATAAAATATCAAGAAACTGCTTCCATAAACTAGATCCTCTTGCAGCTTTAATTACTCTGTATGGGAGCAGATAAAATATCCTTTTGTTTAACTGTCTTGTACCAACTTTTTGTAGCCCTCTTTTACCTAGTAGTGCCCAGTCTACCAGGAAGTAGGTTTATATGCAAAGGTTCAGGTTATGATTATGTCCATATACAATCCAGTGTTTTATGCTCCTTCTAAACCTTTCCTCTTATTAAAGTTTGTAGAAGACCATCAAGCACAATTTTGCTTTCCAACCTCTCTGATCATGCCTGGTTTTCACTTACTTAAACTTAACCTCACATGCCACTGACTTCACATAATGTATTGCCACATCCTTTTTCCCCCTTAATTCGATTAAAATTTGTATCCCACCCTCTATTGTAATTCTTTGCTTCACCCACATCTTTGGCAGAGATGTCTCCAATTTGCAAGTTCTTCATTTCCCATCAGTTTCTTGAGATTAATTATTATCCTGATTTTTTTTCTGTATGCACTGAAGTGTATACAGTGCATATAGAATATGCACTGAATAGAATAGAATAGAATAGAATAGAATAGAATAGAATAGAATGAAATAGAATAGAATAGAAGTAGGTTCTATTTTGATAGGTGCTTCACCCAGCTTTCCTGCACTCTCTTCTCTTCCTCAAGATGTCTACAAACACCTAACCAAGCTTAACTTCTCTCTGCTCTGTCACACCTGCTTAGCTACACTTTGGAGAACCTAAGATTACCTTGTCCTCCCTACACCACGTAACACTGGGAAACATCCAGAGAAAACTATGAGAGAGAGACCTTGTGTTGAAACATTCAGAAATTAACTCTCTAAAACTCTCTCCTACACCAGTGTCAACATACACCATGACCAAAGGTTTCTTCTCAGCTATTATCAATTACTTTGTACCCAACCAAAAGTCACCAAGCTGTTTTGAGGTCATCCCAAATCCGACTGTAACTACCTAGCTGATGATCAGATCTCCCATTCCTTTGTAATTACAGTGTCTGTGATGACCTTAATACCACATGATAGTTCTTCTAACCAGACAAGTCCCTTCACTCCACCTCACAGCCACCCAGGATCGAGGTGATAAGCAGCAAAGTGTTTCCTTTTACCATGTCTCAGATTACTGGAAAAGCTTTAAAGAACAACGCTATGAATGGCTGTGCAGGACTCAAACTGTGGTATGGCAAGCAAACCAAAAGACTGGCTAGAAAGGTTATGACTGCTCTTCATAGATGGATCAAAGACAAGCATCATGGCGGAAAAAGAGTTATTTAGTCAAACGAAAAACTGGGACAAGAGAACTGGATATGAACTTGTCATGAGTGAATGCACACTGTGAGTTGAAGGTAACTGCCCACCAGGTGTGATAGTCCATCACTAAAAGACAGGAGGACTAATTTTTTTTTTTTCTTACAGCGTGATAAATAGATGTGGTTATCTCTAAAACAGGAAACTAAACTCAGAGATGCAATAGATATTTCTTCCAGTCCTTCAGTCATATTCTTTGAAAGACAAAAGAAGGGACCTTTAGTATATTACAGAATGTCCCTTGCTGTGTGTACATCCAGCACTTCACTGATCACCCAGCCTATATACTGCTTATTTCCCCATTAGTCTTTCCAGAATGCTTACTCCCTCTGGCATAGCTACTGCCCCTTTCTTTGCACGTGAGAGCATTAAGTGGCTAAGAGTTTAATTTAGCCATATCCAAATTTATTTTATTTGACCCCTCTAGCAAGCATAGTTCAGATGGCTTCGTTCAAGTAACATCCTCTGAAGTCAATCAAGGAACTCCAATGCAAGGAGCAATTTTGAGGTCAATGTTTCCCAACAGGCAAAAAAGAAATATCTAGACTGTGAAGTCAATAAGACAATGGAAACACTTAAGTAAAGCCTGTATTTAAATGCTTTTCATTTTTGAAGCTGTAACTACTGGAACCCACATAGAAATTTCTGCTTTGTTTGGTTGTGCGTTTTAAAAAGAAACAAAGCTTTTCTTCCTTTAAGAGGTCAGGCCAGGATCAAGCTTAATAGGCCACAGACTATATATCAAAGATTTCAGTATACTTTTGAAGTGGAATTAAATCATATTTCTTAGGTTAAATGTAGCTCATCACAAGAGTTGAAGTCATCTCAGACATCAGAGATCTGCAGGCTATTGAGCTTCTGTTATTAAATATTTTTTCCATTTCAGCTGACTAGTGCCTAAAGGCTGATTGCACAGAATAGTTATAACTTGTTGGGGAAAGAAGGGGCAAATTTTGTCTTTTCCCCAGCTGGATTAATAAACTCATTATATATTACATATTTATGGGCTTTATCTTAGGACAGACAACATGAATCTAAAAAATGGCCAGTAAAAAACTCTAGGAGATTTGAAGGAAGCTTACATGAGTCAAAAAATAAAAATTTCATTATTATTTTAGACTTCTAATATTTATTGCCTCTATTTGTACAGAAAGTACTATCAGCTTTTCCTTTATACAAATCTATTCTTAATAGGTACTGCCTCCCAAAAAACTTAGTAAGACAGGACAGCACATGCAAAAAAATCAGCCTTTCTTCAACAAAAAATAATTACAGTTGTAGTATTTGGCTTTCCAATGTAATTAAAAGCTAATTTAATTTAAAGGAGGATACTTTGATTTCCCCTGTTGCATTTTGATACTGCAACCTGAATCTCACATAATTAATTTAAAAGGGACAATTAAAGTCTAACTAGCTTGCAATATTTTTTCTTTTATAGACTACAAGTGCAAATCTAACAGTTAAACTGATAATTGGGGATAGCAACTGATCACTTGAACTATGCAGAAATCAGCAAGTGTCATTTTATGTTTCTAGGTGAAGAGTTGCCCAGCTGCCAAACCCAAATAAAAGGCAGAAAACACAAAATTGTATTTAAAAGGGACTGTATAGTTACTGCTCTATTAGATTGGCAAGACACAGAGTAAAACAAAGAGACTGTTTTCATTCAAACAGTCTTTAAATGATGCCCTACTAGAAGCATTACATAACCAGTCACAAAGTTTTTGCCTTTAGATCACACACTTAAAGTGTCTCATCAAAATTGCATCTTGAAGGAAAGAAAATCACGACTTATTAAATATAAATATATGATGTTTAAAACTGCTTTTAGTGTGGTTATGTAATATTTATTGTTCTGTGGCTAAGGTCATATAAAGATCACATGTGACAGGTGATGTATTTTTATTGCTCTCTTTATGTTAAATGCCTTTCTACTAAGCTAATTTAAATGTTCTTGTCTCCTTGTTCTGGAAAGTATTTAAATCATGAAGTTCATAGGCACTGTTATACTCCAAATAATTCAGAAGCCAAAGCAGAACTATTTCAGAAGTTACCTTTTAGAGATACCATAGTTTGGCTTCAGGTAGTAGAATTATGTTCTCGTTTCATGTACCAGACTATTATGAAACTGTTACATTTCTCAGTTCTAGCAGGTCCTGACAGGATTTCACACTTGTGCTGGGACTCACCAAAACTGCTATTTCCAAGGCTGTATTTACCCACATTGGAAAGCCACTACCCAGTGTGGTACGATAGCCAAATTATTGCTCAAGAGAGTAGGGCAGCGCAGTAGGTCAGTGCAGGGTACAACTCCTCCTTGCCTGCTCGTGGTCCTACCTGGCCATGCATGACCCTCTCTTTCAAAGCCATGACATTCATCAGCGGGTTTAATTACCCCAGCTGACACCCAAAGAGAGCTCTGTTCATTGACAGAGCAGGTAGGACAGAAACATGCTGTGAAAGCACAACAAACTCCCCACCCCTGCACCGCTAATGAGCTTCAACCCTGACCTAAAAGCAGCAGCAAATATTGAACTCCAGGTCTGTACAGCCACGGCCTCTCGGGCTGCAAAGGGGAACAACCGTTTGTGACGGGGATTTATAATTACCATTTCTGACCATTGTAGTGGAGGACTCTGTAGGATAACAAAGGATACTTGCTTCATTCTTTGCCAGGAATATTTTCTTGCATCACTAGAGAACAAGTACCAGCTTTTACAAAAGAGAGGATACCTTTGTTCATATCCAACCAAGTGATTTCTGTTTTCAGGTCAGACAAGCCACTCCTTTGATAACACCTTCGCGTGGCCAGTACAAATGACTGCGCACCTATATTTGCAAAGTGCTGCCTCTGTTTTGATAAATTAAACATAGTCCAGAGTACTTTTATGTATTCTAAATGAAGAGAGGAACAGATCTTCCTTCCTTTGAAGCTGTGGCTAACTTTCAAGTTACTTCAAAAGGGAAAAAGTTTGGGTACTTGTTCAGAGTTAACAAAGGTGTAACAGTGGAATTTAGCTTAAGGTATAGGAAAACATTCCCATTAATTAGCAAGATAAGAATATGCCATGTTCAACCCCAAACCACTCCACTGCTTTCGAAAGAAGACAAAATTAGGCTGGCCCCATTGATGGATTTGCTGCAGTAGAGTTTTGTGGTCCTACATCAGTGTTTGAGACTGTGATTCAATGCTTTTTTCATCAAGATAGATCAATATGACTTTCATAAGTGTCCAAGGTACCAGTTACATATACGCATCAGTAATTACTGTATTGTACAGTATCACACTCTGAAAACTCAGTCAAAAAATGTAAATAGGCTGTAAGTGTCAATGCAAATTCTCCCGTTCTGAGAATGTGCAATATGCAAGCATGGGTTATTTATTAATTTTTGTCACCACTGATTGATATCTTGATTAATTGCCAGAAGGCATTGGACCAGGTGTTAACTATGTGCAGATTGGATGCAGTGTTCTGTGAACTTCACGCTGTATTAAAGGCACAGACATGCCCAGTTGGAGCAATAAGCCTTTGTTTGCTTTGGCAGGGCTTGCAGCTCCCCGGGGCCAATGCCATAAAGAGGTTTCTGTTAGAAGCCGCAGTGCTCATTGTAGAAAAATTGCCCCTCAAAAAATTAGCATGGTACAATGAAGGATGCATAATGTTACGCAAATGACAGCTGCTTAGCTGAAACAATAGCTAGGAGATGGCATTTGCCAGGGTGCACATCTCATGTAAATTAACTTACTAACTGTTTCAGGAAAAATAAAAGAAGTGAAGCCTGAACCTGTATGACCACTTCATGGATCCATCCTGAGGGCACAGAAGAACTGCAAACTCCCACTAATATCAAAGAAAGTTGGACGGGGCCCTCAGCCTCTGCCCCTCAGATGCCGCCAGGAGCCAGGAGCTGAGCAGGCACGGGCTGCCAGAAGCAAAGTTTGCCTTGTCAGGGCAGAACAAAGCCCTGGAATCTGCTTTACAGGTGGAAATCCAGAGTCATTTCCCCCAAAGCAGCAAATCCACAGCTGCTGAGCCAGCACCAAAGGGAGACCACCAGAGCCCCTGTCCACAGCAAAGAGCAGATCCCAGGCTGGAGGTGTACGGCTTCCCCGCTTTGCCCACCTCGGGGAACCAGAGCTCCCCTACGGTTGCAGCTCTAATCTCTAACCCCAGGGATGGGTGGAATTTCCCCTGATTTACAACAACGAGGGAAAAGGCCCAGTGGAGCCAAAATGCTTCAAGGGGGAGCAGAATCAGTGCCTGGGCCTTTGTGTCCTCTGCGCAGCAGAAGGGACATTGTCCTTGTTCAACCGATTAGAAATACTAATCATTGACATCAAAATCTAGCCTCGGAGTACAGGCTTAACCAGAAAAGGCTATGCAGCAAAAAAACAGAAACAGCATTAGGGGAAAGGAAAAAAAAAAGAAGAAAAAAAAGAAAAAAATATAGTTGCAATCTGCTCTGGGTTGAGTTGCATTAGTTTTTGCATCTTTAAATCGAGGAAAGGCCTTGGTTTATTCTGAGCATGTTGGTGGGAAATAAATTCATATGAATGTATGGCGTAATATGAGGGAATAGCAACAGAACAGAAAGAACCATGATTTAACCCCAGAATTTTGGGCTGTAAAGAAAATATGTTGAAAGCCAAGAGTAAGGCAACCAATCATTTGTCATTTCTAAGGGAGGAGAACAATCACTTAATATATGGGAGCTGGAAGGGGGAAGGAGGAGAGCTCTGAGCACTGGTTTGATTTACATAGGAGTTTCCCTTCATAGTATAAGGATTAACACAGCCCCTACTGAAAAGGCGGGAGGGCTCTAAAAGCAAACAAGGTGGTGTTTGGGATTTTTTTTTTTCTTTTTTTTTCTTCTCCTTCAGAGAGGGCCCCGTGATACTGCAACTGTTGCTCATCACATTAGCAGTGTGGGAACAGGAAAAAACCCATGCCAGGGAAGGGGGAGAGGGGAGGAGGGCTCCAGGCATGGGGGAGGGGGACATCAGTTGACAGCAAAGCAAAGCAATTAAAACCTAAAATAAGAGGTGGTTGTGAAATGGTCTTTGCATTAGGACTCAGCCAACAAAAATGTTTACTTTGTAACAGAACTACTATGATCTGAATGACAAATCAAGACCAAGCAATTACTCATCACCTATTTGGGGATGGAAAAAAAGCGATGACGCCAGGGAGGCAGAGCTCAGCCCAGCCGAGCCCCAACAACCATGCTAGGAATTAATGCTGCTGCTGCTACTGCTGGAATTGGGGAATTGCACTTGCATTACGGAGATCCCCAGGTCTCACCTCGACCCTCCAAACCACTTCCAGTTGGAAACAAAGGGAAGCCAGCATGGCTGGATCAGGGTAATAAAGCCTATTTCAAAGGCCACATCTGGCATTATGAGCTCCAAATGCTAAGATGAGTCTTCAAATAATACTGATGTTGAAGGACAACACATCTTCTGTGGAACTGCTCTTAAACAGCCCATAGACCACAGCTGGTGCAATATAAAAAGCAAAATTCAACTTGTTAAACTAACACAGAAGCTATGACACAGAAGCTATGATTAAGCACAAAAGCAGATGCTTTAAGTTCTTAAAAATAAGATGCCCTTGTAAAAATATTACAATTTAGGGACCAAAAGGTCTTAACAAAACAATCACAACCCCCTCAAATTTGTTGACACAGTGAAAATCAGCAGCAAGCATATTCGGATATGAAGACAAAGAGACACGTGCTAAGAAAACTCCTTTTGGACAATTTCAGCCATAGGTTGCCATACCAACAAGCTTAAAACAAGGGATCTGATCTAAATCCATTATGGATTTAAGTCTGCTAATATGTACCAGCCTATAACCTGGTCTTGTATTACCAAAAAAGCCAAATAATTTTATGTAATTTAGACTATTATTCTTGTCAATGGACTAGATTATTTTTTATAGTAATAAAACATTGGTAAAAGATATGTTTCTACATTCATAGCTACAACCAACAATTCCTTTAGAGTGTTCTGGGGCTACATATAAGAGCTGACCAGCTTCACAGTAGAGCCATAACACGAGCATTCGGCATAGGAATACCAGAATCATCCAACACAACCCTTCACAACTGGACAAGCATGACATAATCTTGCTCACAATCTTTTTTTACTGCATCTTAAAAGTTGGTTTGTTGTCCTTTTAGAAAGGTTTTCCAGAACTTCACAGTTTTGTTGATGAATAGAAATCTTTCATTTAAACTTAACCATATTCATGACCAACAATGTTTTGCTTTGCTACCAACACTGTTCTTTGGATTAACTTTTCCCCCTCCCTTTATTATTTACCCATGTGATTTGCTTATAGACAGCAATTATTTCCCTTCTGTGCTTTCTTTTTACTGAAAGAGACAAACATTTTTCAGCTCTACTCATGACATAGACTCTCCATTTTCCCAGTCCTCTATGCTAACCTTTCTTTGAAGCTGCTCCAGTAAACCACTCTCTGCTGAATATGGGTGACTAAAAGTTACATCTTATTTTGTGTACACAAAGCCTTATTTACAAGCATTAAGAGCTCATACCCCCACTATAAATAGTTGCCTGCACTCTGTTTGCCTTTTTCATGGCTGGATCACAAGGTCATAATGATCTTCTGTACAACTGCTATGCCCTGCAGTAGTTGTTGTACACCCTGAATGTGTAACTATTACTACTTCTATACTCAGTTTCTGGCTGATAAACTCACATTTTACAACAAGAATTAATGCTGGTGTTCTCAAAGTCACAACAACCATACAACATGAAATTCCTGCTCATTCAAAACCTAGGCTATCTCAGACATCACAATGCTTCATGCAACTTTGCTTCCAACATTGTTGACAGCAATGTACCTCATTGGAATTCGGCTTTTTTTCTCTCTTTTATGCCCCACAATCTTTTAAATTGAGTATTATTCATCTGCCTGGAACCAATAATAAAGTTTTCTTCCCATCACAACTTTTACAATACCTGCCTTACAATACCAAATCCTACTTTTTCCTCAACTAATACTTTCCTATGGAACACCTCACTAAATGCTTCATTGAAAAACAAATACATGAGACTTAGCACAGTTGGCTTGCCTGTAAGATCAGCAATCACATCAAAGAATACTACAGGATTAGTCTGGCATGATTGTCTTTTGTTAAAAATACACTACATTTTTATCACATTCTCCACTATCTTGTCTGATAAAACTTCTCCCTCAGAATTTGTTCCAAAAGTTGCATACTTCTCAGGCCAGACTAACAGGTTTGTAGTTGCCTGGATAATTTTTCCACATTTCCTTAATGTCTATGGATAATACATTTGCTATTCCACAGTCACAACATCAGCTTGACAAATGCATTAAAAATCCTCACTGGTGGAATTCCACTGCACACTGCCAGAATTTTCAAAAAATTTTTGAATGTAGACTATCTCCTGCCTGCATCTTGAGTGCATTAAGTTCTTCAGTCATAATTCCACCTGAATGTACCAGTTTTCACTATACATACTCCTTCTCATTGGAAGGTTTGACTTTACCTTTACACTTCAAATTATCATATTTATTTAAAAATTAGAGGCAAAGTATCAACTTACTTATTGGGAAACTACTAAATTTTTGTTTGCATCATTACTGAGCAACATCACTTCCTCGTTCCTTGTTCTCTTTTATTTGTATGACTAAAGAAAGTTTTACTATTTAACTTCCTTTGTAAGGATACAGGTCAGCTTGACCTCTGGCAATTCTGAAAGTAGTACAGAGGCTCAAGAAAGTTTTTAGCAATCTGTTTTATTCATCTATATGTTGACTGAGCTGCAGGACTTTCAGGTTTGGCAGGACATGTGGAAGAAAAAGTGATTTATAATACACTGCAAAATCAGAAAGATACTTCTAGCTCTCAAATTGCACATCTATTCTGTAGAATAAAGATGACAATTTTGGCATCTAAAAGGGCATTAAAAAATCTAATGAAAATCGAGTATAAAAATGATTCACTACTGAAATAATCTGAGTACAGCCAAGACCTAAATTATCATTATAACCTTATTTTCTCTCTTGAAATCATGCTTTGACAGCATGCACATATGCTCCCAAGCACTGTGAGCTTGCAGGAAGGAAAGTAATCAGTGAGGGAGGTAGCTTAAGGTCAGCTCCCTTAATGTACAACACTCATGATTATAGCATTACTCAGGGAATACAAGGTAAAATTATATCCAGGACTGCAGGTCATTTTTGCTTGTGAAACTTAAGAGGTTAAGAGTGATAGGGGTTACTCCATCCCACCCACTTCTCTCACTCTCTAACACGCATTTGGAACAATCAAACTTCAGTTTTATCATATCACTGGACAAATGTCTTGAATGATAGGGGAAATTATTTTGGAGAATTTGGAGTAATACTAGTTGACTATTAAAACGAATTGTACCATTTTCTCACCTTATGCAACCCACTATCAAGTTCCTAATGTACTGCAGCATCTAATGTCTTCTGGTAAAGTGCTGGATGGGTAACTTATCCCGCCTTAGCTAAACCAGAGTCAAGTCTTGGAGAAAAGACATTTCAAAAGGATTTTACTTTGGATTTGGACAAGGATTTCTGAAGGAAGTTTTATCTGTGTGCTCTTTATTAGCAAATTTGTTCCATGCTACCTGAGCTTCAACATAAGGCCCAGTTGATATGACTGACACACCTAATATGTGATGACAGAAGAAGCATGCTTTCCCATTTCAGAGAAACAGGAGTGCTTAATTCCAGTATTGTTAACAACAGCAAACACGTGGGTTTTGTGTCTTTCTGAAAGCACCCAGAATTGCTGAGAGTGTGTAGATTTCAGCAGAGAAGGGAAGAGGAAAGCAGCTGTTCCCCCTACCTTCCCATTACCCAAGCGGAAAAGTGAATTGCTGTACTCTAGCCTCAAGGATCATAATTATGAATCAAGGACTTCAATGGTGATATTCCAAAATAAGAACCAGCCATTTTCAGTCTCAACATTTATCAGCAGCTTGGACAAAGTCCAGTTCTTCTAATTGAAGAAGGCAACATCTGTGGTCACAACATCCAGGTCATTTCTAGCATTAACCCATGTACCAGACTGCCCCTCACATTTCTTACTCTCAGCTTCTCTCTCACTCTGGGTGAAGTCCTCAGGTTGAGAGCCCTGACTGAGACAGCCTGCCTTCAGACTTGAGATTGAGCCACAGTGCTGCCAAACTACTAAATGAAAAGTAAGGGGGACCTTGCAAGGACTCTTTCAAATGAATGACACCATGGTCATCTCAGTGAACGTGCAACTTCTGGAGGTTTTCCTCACCCTCCAGCATCCTGGCTGCACATCTCAGCCTGGAATGCCAAATCTGAACACGTTCGTCTGAACATGTTAAGGGAGATGTGACAGCCTCAGTCGAATCACAACATTACTGGAGAATGAGGTTCATCAACACAAAAATACTATGAGGGTGAGATCACCTTCTCCTCAGTCACTTCAGCATGAGTCCTGCCAAATTCTGTGCCAGGCAGCTGCAAAAAACCCAAAAGCTTTGTGTAAAAAGTGACTACTGTACATGCCCACATGCTGCCAGTATTTTAAGTGTTGCCTACCCCCAATTAAAAAAGCATCAGATCATGCCAGCTACAGAAGGGCTATGCTGAGGTACCCAGCTACAGAATCAATGTCCTGCTTCATCTGTGTAGAGTTGCTTGTACAGACATGTCCCAAGTTCAATAGAACCACCACTAGTAATCAAATGGAAGTTGTGAGAAGAAAACATAACAGTAGCTGCTTTTACCTTGATGTGATCACACAAATAGTTATATTCCCACATACTGGAAAAGTTAAACTAAGATACCCGATAAGTGTGTGTCTCACTGCACCCAAGTGCCTCTAACACAGCCACAGTTACACTTTAACCAACACTAACTTAAAGCATCAGCCTGGACAGATTTTATTATATTTAAAATATTTTATGCCATTTCTCTCTAAGAAAATCCTTCAGAACAGACAGCAACATTTTTATATCAGCACATGAGGATTTCTAGCTCAGGTGATGGCTGAGTAGCATGGTCATACATGGCAATCCTATTTTCTCACTTCATACAGAAATATTAAGACTGCTTACTTGGTTTTATCCACAAGGCAAATTGATCTGGAAAGTCTGCAGAAGATCTGTTTAACTGTTTTGAGATTATGGGACAACAACAAAAACATTTTTCAATGAAAAAAAAAATTCAAAGAGAAGAACAGAGGGGTGAAGCCTCCAAATTCATCACATGCCTCAACTGCCGAAGACAAAAATCACAGGGTGGGGGAGAAGGAAAGAAAGAAAGAAAGGGTTTAAACAGTTATGGTAGAAAAGACACTTGAACAACCTGAGGAAATCATATCCTGAGCACCACAGATATTGAGAGAGATGCCTCTCCTTCTTTTCCAGGCTAAGAGCAATGTTGAGGGAATATGTGTGAAAAAGGCTGCAATAGCTTTGAAATACACAGAGTTCTAACCTGCAAACTGCAGAATCAGAATAATTTTGCCCTAATATCAGCAACACAGAAATACTGCTAAAGTTGTCAAAAAAAAAAAAAAAAGTAGATGCCATCATTGGCTGTTCTGTACATTTGTTTTGTATCTCTACACTGCAATTGCCCAATAGCTCACAACACCTCAAGAGCACAAGTGTACAAGTGTAGTCATTGCTACCGTATGGGTAAGAGCTGCAAAATCAGGAGAAGAAAAATATATTTATGGCATTAAGGGAAAAAAATTATATATGCTATGCTAAAAGGGCTGTTCACTAAGCATTAGACAGACACTTCATTCACTGTCAAAGAATTTGAAATACAAAGAATTGATGTATATGAAATGTAAAATACTGGAGGGGAGGAGGGAGGGTGAGGGATTTATCCACATATCTTTCTAAGTAGGAATAGCATCTTAGCCTCAAATTTCTGAGCTCAGGGTTTATGAACAGAGGTCATTAGAGGGCTTTAAGTTAGCCTCACTGCTCCCTTCAAAGTGTGAAAATTAAAATGAGCTATATTGCAAATAACCAACCCTTTTCAGTAATTACTACCATGCTACTGCATCCGGAGATATCTGATTGACATATCTCTCCATTACCAAAAAGTAACTGCATTTTCATTTTGACTAATATAATTTTAAAAACCATCATACCAGGTGCCTTATATTTGGAAAATCTTGAAAGCTTTTAGATGTACAAACACCCTTCCCACCGCTCTTGGCTTATCTTTTATTTACCCTACTGGGTATACAACAATTGATGCTTCTTCAAAGCAAGGACTTCCCAGCTGATTAGCTGTGCTGAGCTGGCTAAGCTTATTAAAGGTGATTAATGCATTCAAGTATTTTTCCCCTCGCTTGTTAGTTCAATTTCTTGCTCATTATGCTACTGGTCTTTTTATATTAAAACAGACCACCTGGATAGCAAAGAACTTCATAATCTTGGTCCAACAAGATCAACACCTGTTGTACATGTAATTAATCATAAGGCAGTGCATGGCTGTATTCAGTTAAAAAGCTAAGATTATCTAACAGCAGAAGTGATACACCACGTTGGCAATCAGCATTTGAATCCTTAAAATGGAGTTAAAAAAAAAATCAGAGAAGTGAGTCAGTACAAAGGGGCTCATAATTATTCTCTCTCCATATTTAGGAGTCCATATGGGATTTGTGACGTATAAAAGTCAGCATACAATTTTCTGATGAAAAATTCAGTTCTAAAAAAACTCATATTCTTTTCAAGGCTGAGAAAAATCAAATGGTCTTTCTGTCAGTGACATTTTCACTCTACACAAAGAAATCAAAGAGGGTTTGGATACTGTATTACAGAAAGAACCCAGAGGTTCAATAACATTTACTAGTCTGAACATGGATTGAGAACCACAAAGTCCAATCACATCTCTGTCTTTAACTCACTGTGTGGTTTGGCAAGTAGCTTAACTACTTAGACTGCGTTTCTTCATCTGTACAATGTGGGAAAAAAAAAACTTATTAAGTTGATTAGAATTTTACAGGATTTAATGTATGTAGCATGCTTCCAAATGCTAAAGCCTCATATGAGTATTATTAACTTAGCTATGGTGCATTAAAGTGGGAAATACATGTCCTCTTTAACAGTGAAAAATCCACAAGGAGAAGATTCACTGTAAAAGATAAGACCATAAAAATTACAATTGTTTGGGTTTTTTAAAGAATTACAACAGTACAATACATTCAGGAAAAATATAAGCCATATAAATACCAGCAAATGAATAAAGCACCTTGTACAATTACACAGACAGAAAAAAAAGTGCATCCTAATCCTAAAGCTCAGACCATCAGCCTAATACATTTTATATGCATTTGACTGAATTTTCATACTGGAAGATTCAACACACTGTTAAGGCAAAGTGAATAAACAAGAACAAAAGGCAAATTAGATCTTATTAGCACTGTAAAGGTGGTTAAGGCTCACCAAAACCAGTTGTACTATGTACAATCTACAGTTAGGGATGGGAACTGAATGGTGAATTAAGCTGAATACAGAGAAAATGCACATATTAACAGTAGCAGTTATGCCTTTTTCCTTCAGGTTCCTCAGGGATCAGGAGCATTGTGGGGTTTATCACATTGTGACCTTCAACAGAGCAGGTGCTGAGGGATTCATACCAAGGTTTCTGGCTCCTTTATAGCTAACGGTCTACCACCTGCATGAGTTAAGTTCATAAATCTCTCCTGTTAAATGTGCAGCCCACACTGCCAACTTTAACAACCCAACTGAAAATTCATTCAAACTTAGTCCGACAATACAATATTTAGTGCAAATCAGAAAAGTCCCAAGACAAAAATGCTCTTCATCTTCCCGTTTGCTTGTTCTCATCCATCCCCCATCCTGCAAATTTTCTGATCTCTAAATTTTTCACTCCTTCCAATTGCTTTCCTCAAGATTTTACTTGCCACCAGTAGATGAGAAGAAATGGATACAAATTATCTTTAAAAAAAAAAACATATATGCATGGATCTGCTGTGAACTTTTTTCTCCCTTCTCTTTTACTTTGTGTTTTCTGTTTAAGAAAGCTAAAGATGCACAAATACATACTTGTCTAAAAGCAAGTAGCTGATTTCAAATGGTTTGATTTCTCTCTTCCAGACTGAGAGAAAGCCTTTAGATAATATAATAGTATGGGACATATATCATACAAGCTGAGGCAGGCAGAAGGTTCCACCCATTCTTCCTGAACAATCCTTATTGTTATCACCTGTTCGGCACAGAGCTGCAACCGGCTCATTACCACCTCTGCCAAGAGCTAAGGAAGCAAAGGAACCACTGAACACAGGTCCAATGAGAAGACAATTAGGTATAAAAGTATACAAGTATCAACCAAGCTTCAGTGATACTGCTACGCACATCATTTTCGTAACCTTCCATCTTGGATGCAGGGAAGGGACTGAGGAACTTACAATCAGTCTTTGGAATTTACACACAGCAAGAATAAACTCCATCCTTTCCACATTGTCCTGTTAAAACTGAAAAAAAAAAAAAATCCTCCTAATAACTGACATCAGCAGAGACCCTAGTACAGATGTAATGAAGATGGCTTCTGATGATCATGTTGTGCCAGACACTCATAGCAAAGATCACATGTGCAGACAGACACACTCCCAAAATTCGACTGATGCAAAAAGTGTCTGGGAATCTAGACAATTCACATCAGTTTCTGCAGATGTCTCACTTGTTATCTTAAACAAAACCATATCAAAAACCTTGGTGTGTTTAATTTGCAGTTGCCAATTTCAGCTTTTTCACTCTCAGAAAGTTATGGCTATGCTGCCAGTGCTGTCTGCTTAATTCAATCCACTATCCGTTCAGTACAAACTCACCCTTCTGTGTGAAAAATAAGCAATGTACATAAAATGACAGTGCCTCGACAGTGCCTGCACTTCCTTATTCCTCTGGCCTTCTGAGGGAACAAGAATAACATTGCCGTACAACTCTCCCCCCCCGCCCCAAGATTTTTATTTTTTAAAACACACACTGTCACTCAATGGTTACTTTTCTGCCCTTCCTGGATATTGTCTCGCTCACCTACACAGAGTTTCTATCTCAAGGGACTTGGGCCCTCCAGTCACCTTTGCCTGTAAGCATTGCCAAGCATGCCAGGAAGCGTGGGTGGACCATGCGCAGATAACACTCAGATCTGGAAAGGGACACACGAGCAATTCACACACAGCAATGAATCAACTGCACATCAAACTCCCCCCGCTAAAACCAAACAAGAGATTTGTGATATATTACATTAATATACGATCTTTCTAAAATACTCCCATAACATTACATACAGTGAGTGTGATGATACAAGAGAGCGATATACCATTTGAAGTTTTTCAAAGAGATAGTGTTTCCTTTTACAGATGGAACAAGAGTTGTTTAGATTTTCTCTGCATCTTTTCCCAGACAGATTTTTCACTGTTACTGATAAACAAGGGGATAGAAAAGGCAAAAAAGACAAAAGATTTGTGTTTTTTATATTTTCTACAGAAGTTTAATTAAGAAAATTTCCAGCAGATAGACTGTATAGCATTAATATAGATCTGATAAATAATAATAAAAAAACACTTTGCTTTTAAAGAGGAACTTTTGGAATAATAACTGTTTAATTCTACTGTCCAAGCCAGCCTCCTTGTATTTACACTCTGCCTCTGGATAGCTCATTTTCACCTTTGATTTCAAATTTGATATGGTATTTCCCTTTATTTCCTAATCTGCTCTGAACCAGAAAATAAAATCCACACAAATTTTCCTGCCCTATTAACTAGCCTGAAGACTCTCAATTACCATCTCATCTAACCTTCCCACTGAACAACTCCCACCTGCTGCTCACAAAACATGCCAGCTCCTACTTTCATGCACCTGAAGCTACAAGTATCTTCTCCTAAGCTGCAAATTGAATGCCAGACAAAATGATGTGGTTGTAATGATGCAATTGCCTGTACGGATGGATGTCAGAGGGGAATGATGAAGAGGTAGAACACCTTACAGCTGGGGAGTGCAGCTCCAAAGCAGACCAGCCCTGCAGTGCCTGTCATTCCACCATCCATGGGATGATTGCTTGGGGTGGGTCGGAGGAGAATGCAGAGCTGCCAGCGCAGCCAAATCGGGCATGGCTCCGCAAGCCACCAGCCGCCACAGTTGCCATTATGGCCTGGAGATTCAGCAGAGGCATCAAGGACTGAGCTACTCCTTCATTTTACAGATGGTTCATTAACTGGGTGGAAGCACATGAGAGCACTTGGAGAGCAATAGGAAGAGGCAAGGGGCAGGAGAATTAGACAAAAGTTGTTTGGCAGCAGCTTCCAGATGAACTAAAAATCACACACAGCAAAAATAGCAAGGGTGTATTTGCCAGCTGAGAGTGGCCACATGCCAAGTTTGAGGTCTTAAAAATTAACTGCTTTTGAACTATACAAGAACAACAACAACAAAGATCTCTTATTTAAGCTCAAAAGATTTTTCATGCCTATCTAAGCTACTAATGAGGAAAAAGGAGGAAAGAAAGAGACAATATCTTCAAGCTGAGGCTGAGAATCAGAAGAGTCAACCCCTAAGCAATATGTTTGATTATATATTAATATTAGGGTCTTAATTACACTAAACAAAAATGAAGCATCCATTTCAACTTCCCTGATAAATAATTCACACACATGCATACAGAAACCTAAGGAGTTCTCACATATCCCTATTCAAATAATGCCTCAAAGCCAGTTTTTAGGCAGATCCTCTCAGGTCCAAGAATACCAAGGATCAATGAGAGCATTCCCCAACAATTTAGTGTCTGAAAACCCGCTTGGAAATCAGCCCTCACGAAATTCCCACTTGGAAATTCCCGCTTGGAAATCAGCCCTCATGAAATTTCATGAAATTTGCCAATTTTTTTGTATTGCTTATTACAGTTCTACTTAAACACAAAAAAAGTACCTGTACAACATTCAGTGCCTTACTTCCAAAGACTAAGGGTGGCATCTAAAGCTGATACCTTTTCAATGTAAGGACTTACACAGAGTCACAAAGGAATTCCAAAAAGAGCTTAGGAACCAGGAGCTGGGCTTGCTTTCTTCTGCTCCTTCTCCCCACCCTTTTTTTTTTTCTTCTTCTTTTATAGCTACAAATTACTAATGCATATTTTTACATTTATATCATAGAATGATGACATTATGTTTATACACGTGTCCTTCAGAAGCCTAAACTTCAGAAAATGGATATCATAAATGCTTGGACTGAGGCAGAAGTATGGCTTGAAATATGGAAAGCTACTGAAAACTCTAGGGAAAATTTTCATTGTGAGATATTTTTTCCCTTACAAGCAAACACACAATTTATCTATCATATATAAATAAAAAATTGTAGCATCTTGAATTGCTGACCCAATATGAGAATTCCTAGCAGCTTCTCTTATAAAGAATGTTGCAGAGCCCTTTCCATTTCTACTTTCAGTAAATTTTTCAAGCATTCAAGACAACATTTTGGATGCTCAGCTGTGATTACTTTGCTAAAATGTAATGCTACATACATTAACGAGTTTAATTCTTGGAATGCAAAAATGGTTTCTTTTTCTTTTTAGCCATAATTTTACAGTGAAAATTGCGAATTTACCTCTCTGCCAAAATAAGTTTACCTTCCAACCAAACAGGGCGTTTCTTCCACAGAAAACCATGAATGACTAAACTATGAAAAATGAAAGTTGGCAGGTAGCCTTTTAGAACTTATGTGCTTCCTGACCCTGCCAGAGAGAGTTAAGCTAGGTCAATATGCAAGTGGGAAAGGAAAGAAAGGATGGGGTGGTTCCAGAAGTGCAGTCTCCTTTCTCCGCAGCCAGCGGCAAAGCAGTGCTCCTACAACACATTTTTGAAGATCACTGTGTTGGAGCTGTTTGCGATAGTCAAATATTTCATTTTTCACTTTCATGAGCCCAGAGATGCAAGCATGGGTGCCCAAGCCAGCTTCTACTCTGCCTGGATTTCTCTAGCACATAGTTGATATTCTGCTCAAAAATGATGTGCATGTTGCAACTGCACGACCTACCCCAGCACTGGCTGCATTTCAAAACTAAGCAACAGGAGACATCTCAAAAACCCAGTAATGTGAAGCTTCAGCAGTCCTTGACAGCTTCTGTTTTTGGACAGCTTTCAAATGCAAGGTTCCTGGTCATACCCTGGAAAACAGAGTGGATGAACTCTGGAACTAAAATACTTCCCTTTCTATAACCTTCTTACCTTGTTACAGCATATACAGGGTGTCTTCTTTCTTCCTGTCTAAATTGAGATTTCTATCCCTTAAATATCTGCTTCACAAACACACATGACTTTTCAGCACATCCCTGCCTCCTCCAGCTCTGACACCCACTTCATCGCAAGCATGACACAGACGTTTAAGGCAAGAGTATACGGGTGCAGTGGGGACAAGAGGCACACCCTAAATCTCACAAGTAGGATGGAGACCTGCTCTTGAGATCCTTTTTCCCCTGACTGTGAAGGACTACATCTCAGAAAGCTTTCAGAGCCTTCCAGAAACGCCATAGGGCTGCCCACCACTCAGAAGTCAAAGGAACATTTTGATTTCCCGCATAATTGACTTGACCCATGTTGCCCACAATCACAGACTTTGTCAGCTGATTTGGTTGTCACTTTTAATTATGTATTTGCTGTGGAGAAGGAAAACAAGACTTTGTTCTCACATATCTCTGGTCCTATCATATCAGAGCACTTATCTCTTACCCTGTGCTTACCTAGGCTGCAAGCTAAATATTCAGAGGAATGTTTTCTTCAGGGTTGTACCTCCTCAAGAGCTCAATATCTCCTAGCAGCATAAACTTCTAATGAAACTAATGAGATGGTTTGGAAGGTGCCTGTGAGAAAGCTAGAATCACACCAATTAAAACTTGCTGAACTGAGACTGTGGTGAGTTACGACCAATGTGGAAACTGCCACTACTTGCAATGCAACTTTCTTTCATTAATGTAAATTCATACATTTGAACCATGGCTTTTATTACCAGGAACAATTGCAGAACATTTCAGTCTTATTTCACTGCCTTAACTGAAACTACCTAAAGAAGTAATTTCTTACAGCAGGTCAGCATCTAGAGAAGCTCCATACCCACATCATGCAACTTAATAAATGTTAGGGAAGAAGAAATAAGTAACACGAAGATATAATTTATGGAAGAGGATTATAGTCTTCTCCCTTCGCTATTCTCTCATGTGCTTCCATGTATCTAGGAGCCATGGACCTCAAAGTACTGTAGCAACTTGCAGGTCAACATCTCCAAGGCTTGGCCACCACAGACAGAAATTTAACCTTCTAAAAAAGCACCATCACTCTTGTTTCATGTTTAGCAAGTACCCAGAAAGCCATCATTGTAATAAAATGGAATAGCCATGGCTAAATATGGTTTTGAGATGAATGTAGGACATGTTTCCCAATATTTTGCCCCAACTCCACCCTTGAGTATTGTGAAAGAGATGCATATAATATTATCTTCAGCTTGGTTGTGCCAATATCGTGACTTTTGCTTCTTCTACAGCTCCTAGAATAATTTTGAAATATAAGAAATTTGGGGGTTTCCCTTCCCCCACAGTCACTTCCCACACAAATATTCTGAGAAGACCAACCACTGGACAAAGGATCAGACACCCAAAAACGACACATGGCAAGTAGCATTGCCTGGATGAAGGGAGAACAACATGGGCTAAAGCACAGCTTCATGCACACCTTGGATGACAGCAGGGGAATCCCCCAGACCGACATTATTTTAAACAGTGGCAATCTCTGAAAACATCTCAGCAATCACCTGATTAAGAAATGTTCACATCATAAGAATGTAGCTGCTCTCTGCCAGCATTTAAATGCAGATGTCCAAGCATTAACCTGATGACCAATTCCCCTTCTTGCAAGGAAAGGAAACTAACAAACACACTTCGCAGGTATGGAAGGAGTTTTCTGGTATATCCTCAAGATTTTCTAGCTTCTTTTTTACAGGTTTCTTTCTCTTATCTTAATCATGTCACATCTATTAGCTGGAGACTCTTTTATTGCTAAAGTGAAACACATAATTTACTGGGGAAGTTTCAGTCCATCGCAAGTTGTCCACAGTCACGTTTGTGGTTTTCTCAGCAAATTCTTTACATGAAAAATAATTGTAGGCAGCTTGTGCGCAGATTGTTCGGCAACTGATACTTAAGTCTTGTTGGTCAGTTTGAGCAGACCGATTTTGCCTTTCTTTTGGAAAGGAAATGTTTCTTAAAAAAAAAAAAAAAACACACACAGATTAAAGGGGAATCATGCATATTCACAAGTTCACAGTTTGTTCATAATGAATATTTTATACCAAAAGATTCCACTCCAACCATTCATCTAAACATAATGATAAAATGAGCCCTTCTTTGAACAGACAAGGGCATTCTCCAAGAGCAGGTGAGAATTGCAGCAGCAGGTCAATTACATGGCAAAGGTAAATTTAATTGCCAAACAACAAGAAGCCAAGCTTCCAGAGGAACTTCGGTTTTCTCTGAACAACCTCATTTTATTTGCTATCAGCTTGCAGCTACAATGTTAGGCCAAAAAGATGCACTTAAGATTTTGAGATCCCTTTGAAAGCTTGTTTTATTTTCTTAGCCCCACTTTTCATCTCAGTTCCAACCTCAAATATGTGAGTGTTCTCCCATATCCTCTGCATTCCACTTCTATAAAGCAGGTATTTCAGTTGTGGATTAAATGTTAATACTACATGATCATTCATGTAGAGTATGCACATATAAAAAATATGTTGTTGTTCATTTATCAGCAGTCAGTTAAGTCTGTAAAATATGAGGAAATCCCTTAAGGCTCCAGGAAAGTTCTCCTGTGCTCTGATATGGCAACATAATGTTTTTGTTGTATCCTGGTAGACAGGGAAGATGTTTCATTGACAGCAAGAGGTTGGTAGTGGTTACACCTTTCAGCCGAAGGCTGATCAGCATGGAGTATCTGCTCTTATCTGGAATCATCAGCTGTAAAGATTTCAAGCATACATGTAATTTTTATGCAATTTGAGCCTTAGCTTGTAGCTATTTTAGCATTGAAAAAAATATCCTTTTAACTGGATTATTTGCAAGGTGGCAGTTGATCAGAAAGCTAGATGCATCCCACAAGAAAAAAAAAAAACAAAACAAAACAAACAAAAAGCAGGGACAAATAGTTCCCAGCAAAGGTCAGCTTCCTGACCACATGAATGAGATACCCCACCACAGAGCAATTCCTATTGCATAAGTCAGTTTTAAGAAGATTCCCTTGCTGTTGTCAGGGGATGTGCGACAGATTCACGATTTTCTGCGCTTGACAGCCAGAGTACTTGTCACTTAGTTCCATCTGGTAGAGAGATAACATTTCATTAATGTTCATGTTTAACCTTATAGCTCAGAGCTTTGACTCTGCAAAGTCCTGAGCATCACTGAAAAGGTGCTGAACACTCAGCACCCAACTAATTTTGCATGTTTCAGCTGCCTGCAGGATCAAACCCCGACTTTACTTGGGAAAGATATGGTATTTCCTCCCCCTGCCTCACTCCTGGATTCTTTCCATTTTAAAACTCTCTCACAGAAGAGAGTTAAAATCCATTGTAATTGGCCAGGTTGCCATTTTCAATACAGATGGTGCAAAATAACTTTACAAAAATATGACTTGCTGAGCCAACTGGACAGGAGATGTCAGTGAATATTAAATAAATGCTTACAGGTCTCTTGGGCAGCAAGTTATATATTTTTGTGGCTTCAGCAAATCAAACCCTTCAGTCTTGTCACCGCATTTAGTATGGATTATCCTAGGCCTGGACATTTGGAAACAAATTAAGAAAACAGAGCCAGGATTCCCTGGTTCCCTCCCCATTCTGCCATGGGCTTTGGCTCTGCCTCCATGCACAGACCCCAGGTTGTCACAGAAACCCGATGCAGGACTAGCTGATCCACCCACATACAAACTATCCCCCAAACAGGCTTCCCTCACAGGAATATGGTCTGATCCTGACCTTGGTCAAGTCACTTAACCTCTGCTAATCCACCTGTGAAATGGAACTAATGAAATACAGGGGTATTGTCAAGCTTAATTATTTAATACTCTTTCAGGTACCTAGAGATCCTTGTGGGAGAGACAGTGTACAGCTGCACAGCATTATTATTTTATTAAATGAAGTACCTATCAGTATTTCACCCTCAGCAGAATGACTGCTGAGACTGAATTGCCTCTTCACATTAGTTGTACGCCTTGATGAACAAAAATGCATTAAGAAGTGGTGCCGAGGGAAATGAACTTATGCTTCACCCAGCACTTTTGCAAAATGATGTCACCAAATCTTTGAAATGAAGCTTATTTGAGTTTCTGGGGAAGGGGCTGCAGTTAACCCCCAGTTTGGGGGACAGCCCGGGTAGGAGAGGCTCACTGTTTCCTGTAAGCAAAGACCAGATGAGCGGCAAAATTTTCTGGTAGTGTCCTGGCTGTGCTCAGGTTTTCCAGTCTGATAGTGGTCCAAATAAACTCCTGATCCATTAAAGGGAAGAATACACACAGTCTAAAACTCAAACGTCATTAATGCACAGCATCTGAGAAAACAAAGACTTCTTGGACAATAAGTTACCCAAATTACAGCCACACATGCTGCAGGGGGAAGGACAGATGGTACAAGAACTGGAGATACAAGAAACAGATTTGTGACCACAAGGAAAAAGAATCAGGAGACATTTTTACCCAGCTAGAAATATCCAATATTTAGCAAAGCAATACCAAGGAATCCTTCTTGAGGGGAAGAAGAAAGAAGGATTGAGGGGTCAGAGAGAAAAAAAAAAAAATCTTTATGATAGGAATTAAGCAGCTATGAAAGGAGGCCTTTCAGCTTTCCTAAAAGGGCAAGTAATCCTCAAGGACTCCACAGTACGAAATACGGAAAGAAAATTTAGCGACGTGCACAAGGACAACAAGCTGGTATGCTCCCTCCCCGAAACACAACCATGAGACAGAGGCAAAACTGAGTGGGAGGATGAAGTCACCTGGCAAATCTCCACTGGTGATGATACCTTTGGAATAAGTGACACAGCATCCCGTTGTATTACATGGATTATATAAGACTTCAGGGAAATGTAAAGCCCAGATGGGGGAATCTCAGTCCACGCTGTTTTAGGCCACCAAAGCACATCGGGGAGCAGAATGATTCAATCCTTGAACACTTGTTAAACGTTCAGAACTAAAAACTACATTACGTGACTCCAGTTTGCTGGAAGCCCTCACAGATCGTAATGAGACATTTCTGAAAATCACAGGTAATATTTAAAACAACATTCATGCATGAAAACTTTTGCACATGGACCTTCTATTTTTTATTTGCTATAGTTTTAAGGGTTCAAAATAAACTAGTTGCCAAACCACATACCAGCAGTCCCCAAAAGGATAGTTTGGACCCAAACTCATTCAGCATCAGTGCAGGCAGCCCAGAGCTAGTAGTACTAATAAAGTTTTGTTTCAAAAGACATGGATAATGCTTAGTAGATGCAAGAGATACAAAGGCAAGTGTGATTTTTTTTTAATGAGGAGCTAATCAGAAGGCCATAAAGCCAATGCTGCTTCCTCAAAGAAGTCAAAACTATTTCTGCTGTCTCTGCAGAGTTACTGACAATTTAACCACCTCCCTGTAGCAACCAGCCTTCAATGTTCTCACAGTTTATTCTTATGTATGTGAACTACAAAGATGAAGTACTTCCTATTAGAAATGAAGATTTCCAACTTTTTCTATTGGTGGGGAAGAATATTCATTATTAAAAACTGTTAAACAATGTTTGCTAGTGAATAGGTCCAGATAATTCATAACTAAAAATACCAATGACAGTCTGTTGAAATATATCTTATTGATGTTATTATTATTTTTTAGAGTGGAACATCAAACCAGTTCCAGAAGATCCCAAAGATAAGGGTAAGTAAGTACATGAAGTGATGAATATTTGAGTGGTCAAAAAACCTGTATATTTTTCAGAGTAATGTGGCTAAGTGAAAACAAAAAGCCCAACAGACCTGCTAATAAAAAAATACAGATTATTGTTTTAATCAACACCTGTCAATGTTATTTTCGTGAAACCAATTATATATAACACGCAAATATAAAATTTTACACACAGATACACCCGTATATATAAAATATATAAATTCTTTGCAGAAGTTACAAGATCAATATAGCTACTTGCAGAGAAATACAGGGTTTACAGCATCTGGTCCAGTGTGACATTTTGACATTAGAATGTTGCAACAGTATGAGTAGCACACATTTCCCAACTAATGTATAATTAGCTACGGTACAGAAAGCAATCACAGAGGGGAGTTCTGAGCAGCTCTCCACATCTGAATGCACATCTAGCTTTGAAACTTTCACTGACATAAAATTATCATGTACAAGACAAACCATCATAAAATGCTGGAGACACCCCCCTAGGATTGACAGATAGGAAACAACAGTAAATGCAGGGCTGCTGTGCAAAATCATTCACATCAGTTGCTAACTTGGACTCACTCAAACAATGCATTTCAGTACAGATATATAAAACTACAGAAACAAGGAAAATCAGATAGAATAGAGAATCAAGTACTTCTGCAGTTCTAAAAGCTGATGTTAGAGAAGTCATCCATGAGTAAATCATGCCGCTCTTGAGTTTGCGGGGGACTAGTTTTGCATCTGTAATATTATGATATGTCAAGTCAAAAAACAAAGACAAAAATGGAAGTGAGATAGGATCAGATTTTCAGATGGTGTCAGCATAGCACTGCTATACCAGCTGAAGACAGCCCTTGAAGTCTGTAAAGGCCTTTGAGCCACTTGGACAGACAATACCATACAAATGCAAAGTAAGGTATCCCTGCACATTGGTGATGAATTACTCCTTTGTTCCTCCTAAGAACAAAGATAAACAAAGTGAGGGACCTAGTCAATACAAGAGAAGAAAAAAAATACATGCAGATACAGTAATGTCCCATTGAAATATACTTAAATGATCATGTTTCCTCTTCCCTTGCTTCTGAACAAAGTTTCTCCCTCAGTCCAAAAGTCTACAATATTGATGTTGATCTCTCTTGCAGGGGTAGGAAAGTCACGCACTTGGACATATTTTTGCACAAGGCGGCAAAAATCAGTCATCAGTTATTTGCTGGGTTGTTCCTTTCAGCAAATCAACAGTGCCATAAATGCAGAAACATTTTCAAGCTTTATCAAGTATAATCTGACAACCCCCTCTGGTAAAACCACAGATATAAATAAGCATATTCTTCACACGCATTAGTCTGCTCCTCATGACAAGATAGGGGTGACCTACAGGCTAAGAGATCCTATATATCCCTTCTCCTTGGGCCATCTCAAGGTTTTCATTACTGCAGAAGTTGCACTTTCCCTTCTATATCCATAGCTAACCTCTATTTTTAGTGTAACACTGGGTATCCTGAAGGTTTCCCTTAGTGCATATAGAATGTTTTCTGGTTCTAATTGCTTTTGCCAATTAAAAAATGAAAAAAAGCCTATTATTAAACCAACTGCCACATAATGTGGCAATGTAATGCCCTCCAAGATAGTAATCCCTAGTAATGCTTCTGCAAGATAGGAGAGAATCAGTTCCTCAGCTGTATGTCAAGGATGTAGGGCATGACACCTACCGTGTTAAAGGAGGCCAAGGACCAAGCTCAAGCATAAGAATCCCACTTGTCCACTGCAGTATGCTGTTAGTTCAGTCTGTTTCAGGCTACCTCCACTCCTTCCAAGACAAACCTGAAAAGAGAGGACCACCTCTGCAGCTGGAGGGGATCAGCCAGTGCTGCTTGAGCAGTACAGGCAGTAAGGCAGCGACCAACCCATATCTGTATGGGAAACCAGGAGAAAGGTCAGCCACCACACCTAGACACATTGCACCCCACTAAGAACAAGAACCACAAGTGGAAATATTTTTTTCATCAAGTTGAATGATACAACGAACTTGGGAAGGGGGAAGGGAAAGTGAATGAAATCTGTCTGATGCTGCTACCAGTCCAGTCATACTTACTCCCTTTTTGGATTGCCTGTATCACTGCCAATGAAAGCAGTCCCAAACCCAAAGATTTCATTACTTTAATATAAATCATCAAATTATGCAGTGTAAGTGTGTATGGCTACATTATTCCTCTGTGCTCAAAAATTTAAGCCATTTACTCAGAAAGAATGAGAGTGCACCCAGTCAAGCACATCATGAACAAATACCAGCTAGTTACAGAGCAGAGCCCTCATGCACAACTCATCAGCTGAAAAATGTTCAGAATCAATTTGGCAGACACTAAGAAGCTGAAAATAGAAGAGAGGACAGGATTACGAAGGATTTTAAAATGGAAAAAAACAAAGGTTTTGCCATTAGTTATTTGATCATCTTCAGCAATATGTGAGAAGATTTATCCATTTTGATATCTGTTTATTCTTCTATTGTTCCAGAAAAGACATCTACGTGTTGCTACATGGTATTCAGTAATAGCATTACTCCTGTCTTAATGCGTGTTTTCCAGCCAAACTGTACCTTAATTAAGTTATGTTATCTAATCCCAACACCTGATGAATTATCTGACATATTTTATACCCTCTGGTATTGAATCTGACAGGACAGGATCTATTACTCTACAAACTCCTGAACTCACATTTAAACTTTCCATTGTCCTGAAAACAAGTTCCCTGTATTTATTGCTTGAAACTCCATGAAAAATGGTAACAGAGCAGTGTTCATTTCAGGTCAGGAGCTACCAGGAAAGGATAACATACAGCTCAGTATGCACTAACCCATACACACTCCAGCAGTAGTATAGCAGTCAGTAGAAGAAACGGCTTCCTTCAAGGCTACAAGAAATCGAAATTATTTCTACCTCCATGGCTTCATGGGCAACACAATATATATTCCCAGTCAAATGTTATTTGAGTTTTGATCTATATGGGTCTAGGGCTTCTGTATGCGAGATTCTTCCAGTAAGTACTAAACATGCATTATTTGGGAAACTCCTTCTGTGGAGTAGACTTATCCCCAATATCTGAAGTGTCCAGGTGCTATGATGAGCAGAAAGCTGGGGAAGGGGGTGCAATCTATGTGGCTGCCACTACAAATGGATCTTGAAGTGCACAGATAGTGTATCTTCCCTTTTCCCAAAGGGCTGTAAGACACTCCACTGCTCATGATAACATGTTTTCACAGGCTACTTTAACCCCTCAAGAAGGTACTTAATGAAGTAGAATAATACAATAACTGGTCTTCTGCTGGGATTTTGGCCTCCAGATGCTGATAGAAAGCCTGGTCTCTCATAGCCCCTTGACTTTGGCAGGATTTCTAAAAGCATCAAAATGAACGAACGGCACAAACCCAAATGTATACCCAGATCCAGGCTTAGCTGTGTTTACTCTGGACATCTCTGTTATCAACTGTGAGTTACCACAGGAGCCAAGGATATTGCATTACTATCCCCACTTTACAGCAGTAAAGCTTAAGCACAGAGCAGTTAATGGATTTGCCCACGGTCCTGCATGTGACCCGACCCACCCCCCAGTGAGTCCTGCAGCACTGACCTTGCATTCCCCTTCATTCCCTCATCACAGAGGCATTTCTGCACCATCTCCCACACCTTCTCTCATGCTTGGAACAGCTTTCTAAGTTCCAGTCAGCACACATCAGCCACTCACCTCATTCAAACTGCTCCTGAGAAATCCCTTTGCCTACAAACATCAAAGAGCAGGCCCTGCACCGAGCTCGTCGTTCACACGGCATGAGAATCTGGCCTCCCATGTTGGTATAAACAGAGGACCCAATAAAATATAGGTGCATCTAAACTCAAACCACAAATCAGCAAGCTGCAGTATGCTGCTCCCTCCTTTTCTGATGTATGTTATATTGTCATTTGTCACATCTATCATTTAGGCCAGTAAGTAATTCATGACAGGGACCCCAGTCTCTGGCTATTTCCTAAATTATACCTAGAGCAAACATAGAGATTATACAGCAAGCCAGAGAGTCCTGAGTCTCGTGCTGTAACAGCTTAATGCCATCTCATATATCCAGGCAAAAAAGAATCATTGTGTTTTGGAGAGAGATTTGTCTTTGGAAGAACATGCCAGTATCAAGAAAATGCCAATCTTTTGGAGCTCACTTGAGTTTGCAATGCTGCACTTGCTGCACTCCCATGTCTCCTCAGCCAGCATCTCCACCTCTCTCCACTTTCAGAGGTGGATTTAATTAACTATAGCAATTAATCAGGCATCTCAACTCCACCCAGCCTCAAATGTCACCTTGCAGCACATGCTTGACTCTAAAATTATCTTCATAATAGCAATTATTCCAGGACCTTACAGGACTTTTGGCACACATGCCCCCAAGTGGACCATGCCATAGAAAACACCAAAACATCGCATCCACAGAATAAGTCTCCCCCAGTGCAGCTCAGGAAAGGCATGTATCTGCAGGTGCATCGACCAACACTGGCAGACCACAGAAATCCAGTTATTTGGAAATTACTACACTGCCACTGAATGCCAAATAACCCCTCAATTGGCTTCTTCTTTGCACACAGAATAATATGCTGTCCAAGAAGGATAGCCAGGTATGATAAAGCTCCATTACTACCACCTTCAGGGATCACATTTAGAGGGTCTCCCAAATACTGGAAGCACTGTCCATAGCAAAAGGGTTGTCATTGCCTGTTTGTCAAAAAGGATATATTAAACATTTTCCTGTGGTTAAGTTATCACAGACACTTTGCTTCCTGAAAATAATGTGGAAAAGTGACAAAAATATAGGTTTACCATAGCAGACTGTTGGATCCCCAGATCCAGACCCAGCCTGTGCTCCCTTCCCAGTTTCGTATGTGCTGTGATTATATGCAGAAGGATTAGTCTGAAAAGTCTTGAAGTGCACAGAAAGGTTATGAACAGTCAGTAAGGGAGCAGAGATTAGATCCCATGGGTTGTTAGGCACTAGTAGAGTGCATTTGCCTAAGGCTGTTCTGTGTAGGAAAGGCTGTGTTGTGCATGACATTTTGCTAGTTGGGCAGGAACACAACAGGATATCTGACAAAAATATGACAGCAGGGTCTTTATATGGCTCAGCAATCTTCACACGGATCAATGAAGAAGCACTGGTCCAAGTCAGACTGAAAAAGATGCCAAAAAATTTTAATTACAATGGTGGGGGGAGTGTCCCCCTTTCTCTTTCTAAGATTCTTAAAATCCACAAAGAGCTACATACTCTATTTTCAAACTATTCCATGGCCCTTGAGGCTGATATTGCAGAAAGGCTTAAAAGCTGTCCCTAGTGTTTTGCTTCCTACCTGGTAGGAAGGATAAAAGCACAACCTGAAGCCGTGGCCAAGCAGCTCAGGGATTCTCAGAAAACGATGATCTGGTGGGTGAAGAAGATGGACAGAGAGAGCAGCCCTCAGCTGGCTGCCCCACAGATCAGCTCTGCTGCAGCCAACCGTGAGCAGCTTCCTTCAGCATCCACAGCAGAGGGCTGACACAACTAGACTGCAGCACCAAGTCCCCTCTGAGCTCTCTGCAGCAGAAAAGACTGTGCTGGAAAAATAGTCTTCAGTCTGTGGGTGGCTACAGGTGCCAGAAGGGCTTCCAAAGACAATCACACTTGCTTAATCAAGGTCAGAGTTCCAGAAACAATTCATATTACATATTAAGTCAATGCTTTTCTGTCCAAACTAGTAGAACACTGCCACTGGTATTTCCTTTTGCACTGTTTAACTTTTCACCTGAAACCATAAGGCATAGCTTGCGTGGTCTTATCAGAAGATGGCATACCTTACGCCATGGGGCAAGTCTTGAAGGTAAAACACACAGAGATCCACAAGATTCTGCCACTCTCTCAAGTATTTCTTCAAATAGAAGCAAGTAGGACTCAAAGACACCAAAACTGAAAGCACAGCTCGTAGGTCTTTGCTGTGGTTGCAAAACCAGAGCATTCCTCCAACCTGGTCCCCTTGGGGAATACTGTGAAAGTGCAAGTGGCACCACCATGACCAGCCCCTGCTCTAAAGGAAGATTATCTACCCACCATGGGCTCCAAACACAGTGTAGGTTTCAGTTGGTAAGGTGAATTGTAATAGCTTAGAAGTCAAATGCTGCCAATTAAATAAAATTCTGGTGGCCCACTTAACCTCTCATTAGGAAAAGCAGAGCATCCTTGAAATTTTGGTTTGCTTAAGTTAATTAAAATTAATTGCAGAATTTTTATTATTCAAACACAGGAAAATGTATTGTTACGTAAGTCAGAGACCTTGCAACTCCTGTCTTTTGGCCTAAGCTTACAAGAAATGATGATGCTGGTCTTCAAGATGTCAGTCTTCATTTTGGGGACTTAAACCTGTTACAATATGGAGAAATCCTAAAAATAAGAACCAAATGCAGCTGACACACAGAAGTCTACATGAGAAAGGCTTGGCAACATTCTTGACAACTATTTTATTTATCTATTTATTTAAAATTAACAGGTGTGATATTGCATGTCAAACTTGGATCTGTCTATTGAAAGAATTGAGAACAACTTCTACAAGTCAAAATGCTTCCCTCAGGCTTTTAAATGAGTTCTGAGTTTGGGGGGAAGAGTTAAAATATGAAATAGGGTTTAATTTGATTTTTTTTTAATAAAACTTAATGAAGGTTCAGATAACAAGAAATTAAAGACACTGGTTTGGCCAGAAGCAACTTTTGCTTGTGATGAATTTTCACTCAGAAGAATTATGTCTATTTCAACTTCAACAATTAAGTCCAAAGCAGACTTTTACAAGGAGACACTAAATGGAGGAGTCAGGGGATCTTTGCTGCATTTAAATTGTCAGCATTTCTACCTATTTCATTTCCCATATTAAAAAGGGAAAAAAGTAATTAAAACAATGAAGTGACTGAGCAAAACTGGACAGTCCCCAGGGACACCAGCAGCGACTGGCCAGACACAGCCTGAGGCCAATCCCCACTACAGCATGTGGAGAGTGCTGGACCCCACAGCAACCAAAGCCTGTCCTTGCTCTGTTCCTGCACCATCTTGGCCACCCATGGCTGTACCAAGCCACTGCTGCATGCAAAGCTTGGAGCCCACCACCCACCAGTCCCTCTGCTTTTCCCCTGCCAGGGGCCCGTGGGAACATCAGCGTCATGAGAAACCAGCTAGCTCAGAGAACCTGTGGAGCGAACACGGCCACATCCCACAACTTCTCCTCAGGAAGGCACGAGAGCAGGGCATACAGCCCTTTACTTATTTAAAGACCATGCACTTTGCGCAACAGAAACCTCACTCCACCACTGCCCCCTGGCACGGAGGCTGATTTCCGCATCTGCAGCTACACCCCTGGTCTTGCCCAAGAGCAGCTGCTCCATTTCTCTGCTACAGAGAGTGGTGGTTTATTTTGGCATGTTGTTCTTATTTTGTAAGAAGTATCTTGTATTTGTATAACCATATAATTTTATAGCTGGAACTTTCCCTTCCTTAGCAGGTGATGCCGTACAAGGGCAGTTGTCAGTCTGACATGTTGAGGCTCATCAGTTCTCCACTGGGGAACAGTCTGTTTTCAAGGTCTAGACCAGAGAAAGACCCTGATGGCAGTGTTAACTCCAGCCTCACTAAACAATAATACAGAAAAAAACCCCAATCTTCTGTGGATTAAAACTGTTATCCCAGGTACCTGCTTAGCCTCTGGGCTCTTTGGGGCTAAGTCTTTCTGGTTCCCTCTGCTCTAAATAAAAAAAAAAAAAAAAAATAAATAAAAAAAAAAAAAAAAAAAAAAAAAAAAAAAAAAAAAAAAAAAAAAAGCCATATTCACAGACAGCCTGCAGCACACAGTGATGCTGAGGCTACTTCAGCTGATAAAGAAGTTTTTAAGTGTATGCACATAGAGGCAGGCAAGAAAGTGGCAGATATCTATGGAGAAAGTAAGAAGACAAGGAAACAAACCATGCCCAGTTTTGAAAGCTAAAGCCATGTCAAAACTCAATCCAGGAACAAACCTAAAGTGTCCTGCAGTCCCAGTGGGAACAGCCACCAGCAAGAGATGTCTGTTCAGATAAATCAGAAGAAAATGTTCTCTTCACAGAGAACTACTCTATTCACCCAGGATATGGTTCAGGCTCTTAGGAAAGGCCATAGTTACAGGTCTCTGATTTCACAGGCAACAGAAAGGCACATGAACTTGGGGCTGTGACTCAGCCCATGCCAGAAAGAGCCTTGAGTCATGCCACTCTCACCCACACCTGACCTTCCCCAGGAGTCAACAGTTCCAGAGCCAGTTATGGCTCAGTCTACTTCCAGTTTTTTCAAGTAAGAGGACAGTTTCAATAAAATCAAATAAGCTTGCACCTGACAGTAGTTTCTTTCATCATAGCTTTCAAACAATGCTCAGTTCAAAACAATCTCATTTGTACTTGTTGCATAAAGCCATATATTTTACCTACATGTCACTATGCTATAGTGCAGATACAGTTGCACCCAAGGCACATCAAGGAATCTCAGTTTCTGTCCAGCGCACAGATGTTGGAGACTAAGCAGACATTATCGCTGCAAAAACACATTAGATCGCTTGACAAAGGAATGACTTAAATCACTCAAAGACCAAGGGGGAGAGTGACAGTCTTTCTAAATTTACATTTTTTACTCTTTAGCAGGAAACGAAACAAAATCTACATTAAGGACGCGATTGAGATTTACAAAGTGTAAGCACTTGGAGTTACAAACTGCCAGAATTTCAGATGTCAGTGTAATCTCAGTTCAACACTCTTGTGAATGCGCACTACGAGACAGGTTTTACTTATTCGTATCACCCACCAATGAATGCAGGCACCTCATGAGTGGAAAGCCGAGCTGCATTACCATAACACATTGACAGAAGTTTAGGAAGGGGAGAGAGGAGAAGGAAAAAAAAAAAAAAAACCAAAAAAAAAAAAAAAAAAAAAAAAACACCAAAAAAAAAACACCACTGAAAATAAACTGGGTAGCATAATACTGGAAAGAAACAAACTGGAAATGCATGAGGAGTTACTAGCACAATAGCCCATACCAGTCAGACACAGTTAGAAGTCATACTTCTGCAGCCTACTAAGAGTGATCTTACGTAGTCAAAAGTAGAGTGGACCTTGGATATTTTTTCTGAGGGTTTTTGTGTGCCCAATATTAAAAAAAAAAAAAAAAAAAAGACACCAAAAAACCCCAGCCAACAGTATTTTCAGCATCACTGCCCTCTAAATCTCATGCAGCATTTCTGTCTGAGCACATACTTCTAAATAAATTACTTCAGAGATAAAGAACCATACTCAAAGCTGAGCAAAAATGTAAGTAGCCCACAAGTAACTCCTATACAACTGCTTATCTTCATTTTGATCATCTACATTGATGTATGTGTGAAAGTAAAAAAAGAACACATTGTGTATTTCTGAAGCTCCAGACGAAACGAAATTCAATTATTTAATATATTATCCATCTAGTATAGCATTGCTTTTTACCTCTAGACTGAGAAAGAACTTTTTCCCTAATTAGAACTGCAGCTTGGTTTAATTTTTAGGGCCACTCCAGAACATCCTTCTAAAACACATTGAAGAAAATGGCTGGTCTTAGACACGATCGACTACAGGCATGGCTTAAGGAAAAGTCCTGAACAGATCAAAAAATAGAGTGTGTCTCTAAGGAATAACTGTGTATTCTTGGAACAGATAAATTAAATACAAATGTGAAAATGCCATTTCAGGCTTTTTTATTACATATTTTCTCTGTAACTGAAAAGAAAAACCCTACAAGATGCAGAGGTAAAATAGATTCTGTGGAGTTGCCCAGAAATGCACCCTCATTAAATGTCATTTTAAGTAGTGCTAGCTCTGCCAGCTCAAAGCATTTAAGCACCATCATGACTTTTCAAGCCCTGAGAATCTTGTTATTTGCCTTATGGCTTTTTCACACATTAAATGCAATCAGATCACAATTTAAGCCTGACTTCATAACCATCTCGGCAATATTGAGATGCAATAACATTTCAGCAGAAACTAAAGAGACAAAAATACAAAAAAGGAAAGGATTTTAATGTAACCGTTATTTGATGGACCAGGGGGTGTGAATATAAGATACTGTAAGATAATAATTAAAATCACAGGAGCTGAAAGTGCTTAGGTAACTTTGTGAAATGTATTGCATTTTCTAGAATGGATTGAATCAAGCTCATATTCCTTCAAGAGCAAGGGTATCACAGTTTTCATCAAGGTGTTGCTGTCACCTTATCATCAAGATTTTGATTTAGGCCTATTTCTTGCCCACAGTTCTAGCTCACACATCTTTTTGTTTACTTCCCTCCTCCAACATTGCAGCCATTCAGATATTAAAAGAGGGGCTTCCTAACTCGCACTCCCTCTGCTGACTCTGCAGTGGTGTAGTGTATTTTTTTTTTTTTTTTTTTTCTTTTTTTTTTTTTAATTTTATTTTTAATGGTCTCTGCACAACACTCTTCCCTCTAAAAGCATCCTGGCACTCACACATGTTTTTCAAGTTGAAAATGAGAATACAACACACTGATCTTTAAGAGTTTCCAGTCAGGTAGGTCTGTGGATTTTTTTGGTGACTTGATGCAACTGGACCGTGTCACTGATTTGTCTCCGTGTTTAATTATGTGTTCTGAGCAAACCAGAGACCATTCACAGTTCCTGTAGTATCAGCATAATGTTTAAAAGCAGACAGCTGCTTGTTCTTCCCAGAGACCTTGATATCATCAGTAGCCCTGGATTGCATACACCACAGCCTTGTTATATATACATGGTGTTGCATAGTGCTTGACCTAATATTATACTGATGAGCTCACCTCTATCTAAAGGATGCTGTAGAGAAGGAGAGAATGAGAGGGTTTGTGCTTCATACGCTTGCAAGGTTGTGGGCTTTGTGGACCTCAAATTCAGGTATGGAAGGGGACCAGGAGGTCTCCTGCTCCATTTTTCGTCACATGGTATTTGTGCATATATATAGACAAGTATAGACATAAATGCATGCCTATAGACAGCTAACCTTCAGCGTGATCCTTTGTCTTTACCAACTTTACCATCACATATCCCACCTTCTTAGATGGTTGTAGTGAGGTCATAAAAGAAATGCAGCATCTGGAGTTTTTTGCCTCGTTCTTTCACCATTTTATGGTGCAACACCTCTTCTTGCTACACTCCTCATACCACACTGGTCACAGCCTCTCCATTTGGTCACCAGGCTTGTGCCACTCCTGTTTACTTGTGGCCACAGTCTAACCTCTCCTGATAACTTCCATCCATTCTGAATTTAACCTTTTCCAATTACTAAACCTTTTTTGTTTTCAACCTCCTCTGCCCTCCCCCCCCCACACCAAGTTAATTTACAATTAAAATAATAATTTGGCATTGCACCATAAATTCAGCAATTTGGTGAACAAAGGAATCACCCAGTACTTTACAAAGCATGCACAGGCCCATTCCTTAGTACAACACAATTCTGATTCAGTAAGTGCTATCAAGAGGATTTTACAAGAAGCTGAGCCAATATCAGGGAAAGAAAAGAGATTTTTTTTTTCTTAGTAACATACCATGAACATTTGTTAAAATTGAAAGGCAAATTTCTGATTAACCAGATTTATGACCTCTTTAACGTTCAAGCATTTGCAAAAAGTGAGTGCAAAGTTCTGTGCTCATGAATATTCTCCTACATCACATGAGCAAACTGTCGCCCAAGGTAAATTCCAAATTGTTTGTGTTTGTAAAATCGGGAATGCTAATTAGTTATATAAGTCATAATGTATTGTTTCTGTTCCTTAACTTGATGACAAAACTACTTAACACGTCTTAAATTGCTAAGTGTGAAAATTACCGATATACAATTTATCACTCATTTTGGATTGGTTAATTACACAAGTTCCCACACAGATTGCCTATGGCATATTTGTCTAATGATCTAATTATTCCCTGAAGAAATTAGTGAATAACTTTACATGACAAACCTGACAATTTCACAATCTGCTCCTGGACAATTTGTAAATAGATAAGTTTGATGATATTTTGATTTTTATCTATTGGTGAACTAGTCAATCAGAATTGCGGGTCTTCATCACCTCCAGAAAAATCAGACTGTTTTTATTTAAAATAACTGTTTCTCCCACAGGCGAACTGGGTCTGCCCCAAGCATTACACATTTGTCTGTTTGTTAAATGGGTTGAGAATATGATTAAAGTAAATGGAAAATAACCTACATCAAGTATGTTTTAGAGAGCCAATGTCTATGGTTTCTCTCTGGAGAAAGCTAAGCAGTGTGTGCAAAAATAATGTATCTAGAGACTCACGAGGACTGTTCAGAGGTCAGCTGGAGTCTCTCTGCGTAGAAACTCAGTCCCCTACAACTTCTACACATGGGCTTTTAGGTCCCAGACCAGCAAAGAACTGAGCATCAGTGTAATTTGCAAACTGCAAAAGACCCAAATACTTGGGCTCTCAGAGCCCAGCTGCACCAAGGTTGAGGCCTGGTATCAGGGGCTGTATTCAGCACTGGTGCTCACAAGGTCTTTATGAGTGGAACACTATGATGCTCACTGTGGTTCTGCAATGCAAGATGTTGTACAAAGGGGTCCTGCAAAACCTTCCAAAAACTGATCCCTTCCCCCTTGGATGAACTGGGCTGAGACAGTAAGTGTCACTGCCACCAGGTCAACTTGGAGCTACCAGCACAGGACAGCCTTGCTATTACAGTCAGCTTACCAAGAAGCTGTCAAGATTTTTAAAGGCACTGAGGCTGCATTTCTTACAGTGTCAGAAACGAACATCTTAAGAGGGACTTATGAAAGTCAGTTACAAATCAAAGGTCTTCAGGGAAGGACAAGAGCTATTTTATACTGGTCACAAAAAAACCCCAAAAATCCAAAACGACCCCTGTGAGAGAACTACTGAGGCTTCTTCGTAGCACAAACAAACCTAAGACCACATCAACTACGAAGGGCCATGGAAAACTGGCCTTTTGGAGCAAAATTAGCCTGTTTTGCTTACTATAGCTAAAAAGAGAATGGTTTTCTCTGCGTTAGCACTGGGGCACTGACTTTGCATATAAAGCCTATTTTTACCAAATATCACACACTTTACATAACAAAGTCTGACAACAGTCCATTTCAGTGGCTAGGGGCATAAACAGCTGGCAATGGAATACACATCTAGACACGTAATCTCTAGTCTACGTTATCTTCACTCTGCTAAATATATGAAAAATGGTGTCAGAATACTAAAGGTCACCCTGAAATAAATCAGGGAAAGCATATTCTACCCCTATGTAGCCCTGCTCAGTCACGGAACAGATCCTGGCAGTCACCACCACTGCATGGAAGTTGTGCATCTTGGGAGTGGAAAAGAAGGATCACATCTGTGTCCCAATGGGCTGTGATCCCTTACCTAGTGCTTCCCGGGACCTTGTGAGAAGGGGATCATTAAATTACAAGGAAAAGAAATAGGTGGCAATCTTACTAGAGAAAGATCTCAGAAAAAGCCATGGTGATAACAGGGTGACCTCATGGCGTTCTTGGATGCAAAGAGAAGAGAAGTAGCTGTGCTGCTTTCTCACTGCAATAGTGCTGCTAACCATGAAAGAGCAGAAAGTAACACAGGCTAATTCCATCTTGGCAGTAAGGTTAAATATTTTGCTGTGTGTAAGTGCTTGTCAATTTTTTAACTAAATTTTGGATTAGAAAGAAAAACATGCTATCAGAACCTGCATCTTTAAGGACTGAAACCCCGGGGGAGGAGAAGGCTGGAAAGCCTTGTTGTTATGCACTGCCAGTTGGAACCAGACCCAGATTAAAGCAGATTTCTCACAAGAATGTGAAGCATTGAGTGATGGCTGAATACCACATGTATCGCACCTTCACCACCAGATCCTTGCTTCTGTCAGTACCTCCACGGGCTATCACGCTGCAGTCCCCACTGCAACCAGGGCCATTAGAAACCAAAAAAATCACTCGAATGCACCAGACAAGTCACTCATCTGCCCTTACCACGTGGTTATGCAAAGGCCCTCGCTCCCTTCCAATTTCAACACTTCATCTTTCATACTGAAAACAGAGTCCAAGCCCTAACGTTCCTGTATGTACAACACCTACTTTTTTCCGCGCTATCAAACCCGCCTGGCAGATCAATCACAAAAGACATATTCTATTCTTCAGCTCAGCACTCCCCTCTGATCACATGAACAGGTAGCACTCAGGCAGCAGATTTCTCAAAGCACATCCAGCTGTGCATGGCATAGCTCTGTTTTCATAAGGAGGATCAGATAAATCAGGAGAAAAAAAGGAGCACAGAACATTCTTAGTTGGAAGGGACCCACAAGGATCATCTAGTCCAATTCCTAAGTAAATGGCCCATACAGGGATTGAACCCACAATCTCAGTGATATCAGCACCATGCTATAACCAACTGAGCTAATCTCAGGGTCATGACAAAAGATGCACAAACAAACTAGCAAAGGGATGTGCTCACTCATATCAGCAAAAGCTGAGGATAAGGTACTAACAGGAAATACTTTGGGTGGCATGAAGTCCATTTCCAATGCATAAGAGGACAACACAGCCTCTGCTATCAGTGCTTTGTCTGATGCAGTTATCCACAGTGATGGGTCAGGGGCTTAAGAGAGAAGTCACAATTCTTTCAAAGACCAGATTTTTAATATCTGCATCTGTATCTTTGCTCTAAGGAAAACCTTCATGGCTGTGGTAGGCAGAGCATGCTGCTTGCACCATGCACAGGTGTACTGAGAAAAACGGAGTCACCTTCACCCGAAAAGTACTGTACCCCAGGAGATCAGGCAGACAGCTGTCTCCAATATTGATATATTGGTCTTGGAAAGATAGCAAATTATATGAGGCTAGGGCACATACTCATCCTAAGGGAGTTTGTTGACTTTGATTGACTTAAGTGAGGTGAATCAAACAATATTTGAGAATTATGCATTACCTATCTGCATTCAAAACTGCAGATAATAAAAAAATAGCCAGAATGCTACCAGATGCAAAAAAACCAAGCTGTAACTTTACCTTCTCATATAATAGCACGTGAAGCATGTCTGCAAGCCAGGAAACAGGAAAATAGTTAATGCTTTCTGCATTAATGCAGCACACAGCTAACCAGTGGAAATCTGCCACAAGACGTCATCGTTCAAATGCTTGGCTGTCATTGGATGAAAGATTTTTAAATGGAAATTAATTGTTGGGGCTACAAAGACCCAAGTGGTTTGTGTCTTTTGTCTCCTCAAAGGTCTTTTTTAACTGGGTCTTGCTGCAAATGGGAAGCTGCAACAAGTGAACCTCTAGTTTTAGTCATCACACCAGTTGCATTTATGAGTTTGTGCTACTAAACATTGAAATAGTGTCTTTGGAAAAAAAGCCAAAGTGCATTAAAAAAAGATATCTTGGAATAAGATCTCAGTGCAAACATCTTAGCCTCTTTCTAGCTAATTCAACAGTTACCTATAGCATATACGAGTACTTCTAACCACATGGTTATTTTCATAATTGCAAAGGTTGGAAGTTTAATTAGACAATCAGAAGGAAGCCCTCAAGCCAGCCCATTTTCTTAAACAGCTTTACCTAGGCAATGGGAGCAGTATTGTGTAATGCGGCGATTTACTCTGAATAGCATAATGCTTCCTTATCTTTTTTGCCCGATTAATTTCCTGACTGAAGTAGCACATAAAACCAAGCTGGTTAGACAACATGTGTCAGGAGCCACGTGTCCTGTTCAAATTGAAACGGGGAGACGGAACTGAGAGAGCCCAGGTCTCTTCCCCTTTCCTTGTGTGTCTGTTCCAGGTACACTGCTCTTCCACCATGACACCATCAAGACCATCACCAGACCAGAGCTCCAGCAATCACTGACTATGTGTGACTTTTTTCTTTTTTCCTTCTGAGAGGGGTGCGTTAAAAGTTTATGGTCCTCAGGGACTTGGACTGAGGCTCAAAAAGCCAAATGAAGTGGAACTGGGTTTTGTGATGCAACTCCACAAAGCCTCGATGGCCTCACAAGAACCACTGGGGCAAGCAGGAGATCATCGCCGCAGACCCTGGGCTGCCTCCCTTCACCACTTATTTCTCAGCTTTACCTGCCTCCCTCCCTAAACACACCTGCATGCAGGTACACGCTCACGCCTTTTCAGGAATTTCACCATTGTTTTCAAGATGGAAAAGAGAAAAAAGCGATCCTGAACTCTGCCAGGGCCTCCCGAGCAGAGCAAGGAGGGATGAGGGCCGCACTGCTGCGGAGAAGCGGCGAATCCCAAGCGACACAATCCCCCCGGCCCAGCACCACGGCCCGGGCAGAGCGAACGGGCGCGGCCCCGAGGCTGCGCAGCGCTGCCGGTCCCCGCCGGCCTCCCCACGGACAGCAGCCCACGGCTGACTGCCGGCGAGCCGCAGCCGCGCTGCGTGTGCCTCCGTGCCGGGGAGCATAAACAGAAGCAGCTGGGCCCCGCTCGGCTCCGTCCCACATCTCGCCTCGCCACGGGCACCCACGCGCCGCGCGGGCCCGGTGCACCGGCGGTGCTCGCCACGCACGTGACCGAGGTGCCAACGACAGCCCGAGCGCTGCCGCAGCCCCCGCCCGCCACGCTGGGCCCCCTCACCCCGCCGCCCCCATCCCCTCTCCTCCGCAGGCTTCTGCTCCTCTCCCGCCTGTCCCCGCACAGGAACGCTGCCTCCCTTGCAGGGGGCTTGTTTCCTCCTAAGTGGCGAGCGACCGTGCCCCCCTGCCCCTCTCGCACCAGCTCGGGGGCAAAGCTCGCTTTCCGCCCTCATTACCTGTTCTGCTCCCTCTGGAGTCCCCCCCACTCCTTTTCCCAAGGAATTTCCAGCAACAGTGTTTAACCTCAGCCTTTAAAATCCCTGGTAGCAGAGCCTGACGCTCCGTGCACGGACGTTTGCCCGACCTCAGCCCTGTGCTCCAGGCTGCACAGCATCCCTGACTCGGTGTGCCCATGAGGGTCTCTGCCCCAGACGGTCCCAGCAAAAGCAGCTTCAGGGCTGAATTCAGTAGGGTTTCACATCTTTTTCTTTTGCGGAGGTGATACTACATTGCCAGCTACGCTTTTTTACCATATGCAACACCAACACACTGGCAGTTAACAAGCTACAACACAGAACCACTTGGCAACACAGAGAAAATGGGCAGAAAATCCCCAAGGAAGAGGGAAAGGGGAGGAAAAAATTAAATGAATTGACAGCATTAAGCATGCAAGAAAGAACTGTAAAGGAGAGGCTGCCAGGGAGCAAAGGTGCCCTCCCAGGCTTGTGCTCAACACCAAGTGCAGAACCTCAGCAGGGGAAACAGCCACTGCTTAACCATCAGAGAGATGAAGCACATGAATACTTCCTGAAGAGCAACAGAGGTGAGAAACAAAATCCATCTTAGTGTCAGTTCCCCTCTTGAAGTCAACTGATGTGGTAGCCTGCCATACAGGACCTCTGAATTTCACTGTAGAGAACAAGCAATACTTATTTGTAAAAATTGTGGTGTGACTGTACAAAAAGCATCTGTGCTGGGCAGCAGTGCCCGGGAAGGCAGGGGCTCAGGCAGTCTGGCTCCATGTTGGAGAGCACATTGGGCCAATGAAGATGAGCTCAGGCAGTGGTGGATTCAAGGTGGGGGAATGGAGTTTTGCTCCTGCTGCAGGAATGAAGTTTGGAGCTGTCTTCACTTGTAACACCACATAATTCTAGGTGACTGCAGATTTATTACTGTATTTTCCCAAATTTGGAAGGCTTCCACTTTTGACCACATAAAAGAAACATTTTCCTTTTCTCAGTATGACCTCCATTTTCTATTCTGAGACAAAATCCATTATAGCAATGCCTGGAAAAGCTACCCATCTAATCATTTTCCCTGCAAATTCCTCGGAATTTTGAGATGGGTTTAGCTTGGCCATAGCTTTTCCGCTCCCCAGCAAGAGAAACTGAGAACTTGTGAGATTCTCAATTTTTAAAAGATAATGATGGCTGTGTTCACTGCAGGATTTTTCCTGGTATCAGTTCGATTTGCAATCACAGCTGAAGGCCTATGCCATGAATTGTTTGCCAATTAAGCAGTGCTTTCACGGAGGCTGTGTATTTTACACCTTGACAGCTATTACAGGCAGAAGGTAACTGGAGCTTTGACTTAAATGCAAATTATCAAACACCGAACAGTCTGAAGCAGAGACCCAAGCTGACTTGGGCAGAAGACACAACAGAGATAAATTTGCTGCTGACACTTTATCTTGGGTGGGAGTAACAAAGGTAAAGACAAAATCAAAATGTCCATATCTTCCTTGCTCTTTAACAGCAGACTTTTTAATCCTTCCTGAAGACACCCAGAAAAATTATTTATGTTGTGGAACAAGTATTGGAAAAGATAGCTGCCCTCTGTTACAACTAATATGATTAATATCCTTGCATAATCTTTTTTCTTAGGGAGAAGAGAGAGTGATCTCACTACTCCAATCACATTGCATTATTATGTACCTTGGAAACAGAAAAGCAGGTATTAAAAAAAGTCAAAATGAGATTTTATTATTTATTATAGATATGTGCCTCAAATTCAGTTCAGGGTCCTCAGAGTATCCCGTGGGTACTGTCCATAAGCACATTTAGGACCCAAGATGTTCTTCTCCACCCCAGCAGAGTCAGAGCAGTTGGGCTATTTGTTTTGCTTCAGTTAAACCCTTGAACAAGCATGATGTCACTGCACTCAGCCAAGCACTGGGAAATGTTTCATTTTTCACTTGTTTCCAAAAGTGAAGTAGAAAAGGTCTTTAAGCCATTTGGTAGATTTCCTTTGCTTGTTTCATTTACTTCAGATATAATATATGCAGATTTAGTTATTTCATCAGCAACATAAAGCCTATTATCTATTGGATTTCAAGTCTGAGGTAACTCCCAGCAACCAAATACATGATTTAATAATAATTCTGTCATCAAGTGAAATCTTTCCCTGAGATAGATACTGAAAGCAGCCTGCCCACATAGCAAGATATTTATTTTTTCTCAGAGGCTTTCAGCAGGGTCAGATCTGAAAATGGTTAATCACGTTCCTTTTGTTTCACCTAAAGTTTTGAGCAAGATTGATTATAGCAGAGGACTCTGTCCAGCTTCCTATTTTGTTTGTGCTCTTGCCTGTGCAGGATCATAGAATAGTGTTTCTGTAATCCCCACCTAGAGAACAACATGAAAATATCAGCTTTTCTCAAAATGAGTAGCAGGAGTTGTTGACCAGATGATAAAGATTTTAATATTCATAAAACTAGAATGTCAAAGAAGAACATCTTGTATGAGAATTAATGTTTCCAAGTCATAATCGTCATTCTCCAAATGCATGCAATGCTGTTAGGAAAAGTCTTGCTCTCTCTCCTTCTGACATGTGGAAGTTTAGGCACCCACTAAAGACTGGGAATTACCTGCTAGAATTGTTCACCTGTTCTTTTTTTATTCTTGTCTATGTTGGACAGCAAGCCAAACCAGTTTTTATTTCTATATCTTTTATTTGTACATTGTTCAATGAGGCACAGGCCGATTCCACATTAAAAATATATATACTTTGTCACCATCATAAACTGCACTGGCTAAAACCATAACATGCTGATTAAAGCTGTGCAAATAGAGCATCCCCTAAAGCAAGAAGAATGGGCACCTGTCCTCATAGGAACACAGGGAGCAGCCAAAGTTTGACAACTCAGCAGTTCTGATGACCCTGCAGAGGATTATCATCACTTTGCAGTGGAAAGATCTGAGCCTCCACAGCCTGCAAGGGAGGGGAAAAAAGCATTTCACACATCCAGGTGATGTTTCTAGCCATGGTTTTCCACACTGTAGGGAGAGGAAAGGAAAGAATGACAGGGAAATTTATCAATTTGTAGATTAACAGTCTGTAAGGGGAGGTGACAGAGGATGGATCCAAGCTCTTCTTGGGCCAAGCAATAGGACAAGGGGCAATGGTTGGAAACTGATGCACAGGAAGTTCCACCTGAATAAAAGGAAGACCTTCTTTACTGCACAGTGACCAAGCACTGGAACAGTCTGCCCAGAGAGGCTTTGGAGTTCCCCTCACTGGAGATATTCCAGAACTGTCTGGACCCAGTCCTGTGCCATGTGTTCTGGGATGATCCAGGTGACCCACTGAGCTCCCTTCCAACCTCTCCCATTCTGTGAAACCTCGGTTCCCTGACACTACAATATAAATACTTCACCCCTGACCTTCTGCTCTCCAAGGGCTAGAGAGAGCCCTCCCTTGGCTCCCCTCATCTGCAGTTCTTACAGAAGGATATTGCATGACAAAGACCCAAACATTACCATCCTATGCTGCTGTGCTCTGCATCTGCCCCTCTTGCTCTGATTTTCATACCATAAGCAGTGGGCTTGTGGTGTATGTGCTGAATTAGAAGAGCAGAAATCAGAGTTAAGTTTCCACTCTAACATACATCTTTTATTTATAACTAAAAGCTGCACTAATTTAAGTTGAAATTATTTTTTAAACTCTGGCAAGAGGTTTTGTACAGATTTGTATTTCTATTTCAGCTAAGCTTTTTCAGGTGCACATCAAGCTTGGGATAAAAACTTGAAATAAACCCTATTTACACCATAGTAGATTGCATTTGCAAATTTCACATCTGAATCCATTTGATTCATATTGAATCTATTTAATCTGCATTTTTATGCCTTCTTTCTATGCCTCTAAGTGTTAAGCTCTGTCCAATTCATACAAAGAATTTCACATATTCATGCTAAAACAAGAAATGCAGGTTGAGGATTTACAACTCTTTCCCAAATTCTACCATAAAACAAATAGATAAAATCATCACCAAATACATTGATATTGAAATTACTACTTTTTCCAACAACACCTTTCAAAATACTTTACAGTCCTTACAAAAGCTGTGTGTAAAATCTGGTGGAGGAAAAAAAAAAGCAAGATACAAAATATTTGTTTTAATTTAGTCACAAGCTGTGCTTTCTACTTTAACTCAATTTCTTTTGTCTGATTATACCTCCATTGCATTCCTTTCCTTAGGTGCTGGCCACCTGCATCACACATTCTCCAAAGGCCTTCTGTTCACATTATTGTGACTGGGATTTTCATTTTTTCCCCATACTTGCTCTCTTGCTTTGCCATTTTTTTCTAGGGCCAGCTTTGCTTCTCCAAGGCAAATGAACCTTGCTTCCTGCACTTTCATTGTCTTTTCATTAGTTTTTTATATTTCTTCAAGTTTGCATCCATGAATTTCTTTCCATGCCATTGCATCTTTTTTTTTCCCCCCCTCAAAAAAAGCAAGCAAAGATGTGGTATGAATTCATCATCTTGCAACACTCTCCTACACTCTGCTGGTCTAAAAGGTAGAAGTTTGAGGCTCGGAGCACCTTCCCTAGGGAAACATGAGTTTCAGTCTTCCCATCCTCAGCCTTGAGCAGTCATCAACACCTGCACAACAGCAGATCTGTGTTTTCTTCTGAAAGCCTTGTCCTCCCACAGTCCCCATGCCACTAGACCTCTTTAACAACTTGAAATTCATTATCCCCTTCTTCCTATCCTGCCTGTCCATAGTATCAGTTTCTAAGCAGCATTGCCTGGGCCTTCAATGCCTCTCCTCACATGCCACAGGGTGATGGCACAAGAAGTACACCCAGGCCTACCAAGGCAGCTTCTCCAGCAGCCTCTGCCTGGTTCAGCAGAGATGTGTTAACCTCTATCTGGCTTGTCTTTGTGTGTAAAGAGCCCTAGCATGGGTAGAAACACCTATTTCACCTTCTCTGAAGTGATTCTTGCAAACTCACATTTTCAGCCATCCCTTCTGTCTGATCACTGGCCTTTAGCTGGGCCTTAACTTCATCATTCTAAGTTCTCCTATTCACATGAAGTACTGCTTGCAGGTTCTTCCCAAAGAATCTGGCATACAGCCCTCCATGAGCCTCTGCGCAAGCCTAGTTTGTCAGTCAGATAAACGTTGTGTGTGTTTTATGCAGCTTTGATCCACTGGGGTTCTACAGGGTTCTGCTGTGAAGATCAATTGATCATTAACCACATTTTGTTCATAAGCTCTTTGGGGAGGCACCATATTTTGTTGTCTGTCTGTGTAATGCCTGGAGCATTAAGGTCCCTTCACACCACAGCAATGTCGATAATATATACTCCCAACTGTGCTAGGTGCTATGCATAAATAGTGACACCTCATAGACTGGCACTACCATTTTTTTCTTTGTTGTCTGCTAGTCTAGGTAACAGATGATCACAGGACAGAAGAATAAGTGACCCTGCATTCATAGTTTCATGTCCAAAACACAGTTAAAACTGAGGAGAAAGGACAAGACACTACTAAAGGAAGTAATCTGAATCACAATAGAAAGTACAGTCATGATATCAGCAAATTAATATCTAGAGTAATTTGAAATAGTTCCCAATAAAACAAAGGCTTTGTTAACCTATAGACTCTAGGCATCAAGATACGGTAGGACATCCAAAATACAGAGTCAAAATAAATGCCTTTCATTGGGGTATATAGGAGCAACAGTAGCAGTTATGCAATATGAAAAAATTTGACCTTCAGTTTAGCATCACTGGGAGATCAATCGTCGAGGTTGGAGTATCTACTCCTACGTAGTTTCTCTTCTTGGGCCTCTCCACAATGGACTAAGAAAACAGCGCAGATACATCTCTTTGCCTTATTGCAGAACAATGGTTCAGCTGCTTTGGGTTATGCTGTGGAATAAACATTAATGAAGTGTGCAACCAGAGGTGCCATCCAAGCAGTGCACATGGGTACCCACAAATTAATGCTACCTTCTTAGCGATAGCGTGCTGTTTAGGGGTCAAACACAATCAAACCTCAGCCCTCTTACAGGTTCCTCTAACACAGCCCATGCAGACCAGGCTGCAGAGAGGCTCAGAGCTGTGCTCACTGCTGCACGCACAGCCTGAGAGAGACCAGGAGCACTCCCAGTGTGCCCAGCATCACCTGCTGGAGGGACTGGCCAGCTGTGCCTGAAGCACAGCCAAGTGGCATGTACTAGCTGTTCCCAAGCTCCTCCCAAGCATGAGATCAACTTTTTAGTCTTACCCAATGAATAGATGTTTGCCAGAGGTTAAAATAAACATTTGCTGGGGTTTCTGTTAGCATCAGACCAGGAGAATTGTCAGGGGCTACTGGCAAGCGTGGAAGCCCCTCTGCAGGGTTACCTTTCTTCCCATCTAATCATCATTTCAGGGTATTCTTCTTAGGGTCCTTCGTATTTTTGTGCTGCTGCTATTCTTCCGTGGTGCCTCTCACCCAACAGCATTACACTGCAGACACCAAAAAAAAACCCCAATTCCATAGTTCCTGTACTTCGGGGCAGAGGTTAAAAGCAAACTCTCCTGATACCCAGCCTTTCTTAGCTGGCTGCATGACACCTCCCAAGCTGTGCAGCAGACACAGACCTGGGATTAACTGTGTCACCAGAGCTACCACAGGTTTATTGCACCAGCCCCCCCCGGTCTGGGAAGCAGGTACATGACAGGTCTCACACACTAGCAAATCCCGCTGCCCATCGCCAGCAGCCTGAGGTAGAGGGTGTGACAGCATGCCTCTGCCATCGTCAGCTCTTAGGGAGCATCCCCTTGGGAAAGGCTCCTGAGAAAATGCAATTCTCTTATTTGATGTCCTGATCACAGAAACAAAGCTTTCCTTCTTCACACCGCACTGGCCTATCACTGTATGAGGGGGGAAAAAGAAATCTTATCTGAACTGAAGCAAATGCCAATTCCAGGATGCTGCTTTCCTCAAAATACCCTTATAACACACCTCTTTTAGACAGGCAAAGATGTTTCACAAACATACAGAGGTCTTCTTCTAAATATATTACATCATTAAAGAGGAATTACTCCATCAGAGGGAAAACCAGTGTTAAACAAGCACAAGTGCAGTAAGAATCACCCCCTTCATTTTATTCTGTGTAGCTTTTTTCCCCCTTACATAAGCTTCAACACTCCAAGTTCAAGGCAAATGCTTGCAATATTTCTACATTATCCTCAGTAATGTGACAAGAGCAATTACAGAGTCCAGGGAAGCTAAGTAACACTGCTAAAACAGTGGGTGGTCTAAAGGCTTGAATAGCTCCTGTGCACTAACACTGCAGTGGAGTCCCCCAGACCCCCACTTTGTACCCTAGGCAATTTAACCATGCTCTGCAACACTGGCCTTTTTGTCCAGGACATTCTGACACCAGCATTGCTTAGCTGGCTTGAGACATACCCAAGTTCTTTCAGGTGGTCTGCAAAGTTAACTCACCCTTAAAAAGTTTGTCCTTGGTACCCACCACACCTCCTTCATTCTCCATTTCTGTTGAAAGCTCTAGGCAGAAGCATGCTGAACCTTTTGCAAGGAAAATCTGCTCAGAGACAGCTATTCCAGGTGCACAGGCCTTTGCTGAGTACAGCATTATTTGGGGTATTCTCGAAAAAAAACTTAAAATCTACTTTTACAGTAAAAGAGCCATTTGCCATGTGCAATGTGCTGAAATACTTTGCCACAGCGAAGTCTGGTCTAAACATGTTGTTGGCCAATAAAAGGGGGGAAACATGCTGCCAGTAAACATTTGCGTGGTATGTCTTTGAAGGCTTCAAGGCAGACTAAGTGGAATAATTGTGAAGATGCATTATTTATAATACAACAAATCTTCCCCACAAGATATAGGTCTCCATTAACCTAGTACCCAACTGCTTCTAAGTGCATTTTTTAATGTGTTTACCCTGCTAAGGGAGTTATGTTTTATTATCTCCATTTTGCATTTGGGGAATTGAGGTACTGGGAGATTAATAGATTTGCTCGAGGTTACATAGCAAATCTCCAGCAAAGCACAAATGCAGACCAAGTGTCCCAGATTGTTCTTCTCCACTGGATGTATCTATCAATATGCCAGGACACATTAAAACATCAAAGGTCTCTTGTGAGGTGACTTTTTCCTTTGTAATAAAAAAGACCGATGTCATGCAAGCAAGCAACATTGTATAGGAGTCAACAGAAGTTCATCTATTTAGAGAAAAACTGAAGCAAGGTCTGGAGCTGCTGTTGGACTAGTCTCATTTTTCTAGCTATCCACTGCATTCAACTCAAATTCACAAATACCTTTTCACTGATGAAACCTGATGCATCTGAAGAACTACCTATTCACTCCTCAAGATTCACTGATAGCCTTTACATTTCACATACTACCATTTAAAGTCAGATGCTGCTTCATATTTCCCTCAAGCCAAATGGAGCTGCAAAGGGGTTCAGCTTTTTCAAATCTGCTCACACAGTGAAGATGCTGAATGTGGATATGGGACCCTTGCTGTGGTACAATGGTGTTATGTATTATTAGGTTTGATTTTCATCTTAACTTATGGGAAGAAGTGGTGGAAGACAGAATCTTAATCTTTTACAGTACCTTACACCAGCAAGCCTTTGGAGGAATGGTCTTATGGGAATCAGTAGAAGACCACCTTTCTCCCTACATCCTCTTCACCAGCTCTCACTAAGTTAACCTCCCTGAAGATGAAACCTGTGCTAGTCTCCAGCCATGGTAGAGTTTATGGAACTGGGAATCTCACAGAATCACAGAGTGTTCTGACTTGGATCCTGCAACCTGCTCTTCTCCCCAGAAACCAGCTTAGTACCCTCTCCCAATCCTCCTTGGGAGGAACAGACCCCAATGAGTGCAACTACAATGTATCTTTCAAGCAGATGATATTTTCATTTATTTTGAAGCTCCTGTTTAAATATAAGTTTAAATATAAGTCTATTTGAATGAATAATAGGGCTGCTAACAATGCAAGCAGAATACTTTGTGCCATGTGTGCCCTTGTCAGCACACAGACATCATAAAGCATCCTTGCCCCAACCATAAAAATGTAAAAGAACCAAGGGCTGTGCCTAAAATATCTTGGCGAGGAAAGTAGGGAGGGCAGTTATAGGAGCTTAATTACTTCTAAGACTAAAAAAAATCCCTTTGGTGAAGCAAAGAGAGTTGTGCAAAAGGAGCTCTACAGAGAACACGTGAGACTGATGACCTGTTTCTCATCAGCATGGAGATTGGGCCCACTTTAGCTCACAAAATACCAGTGGCAGAGCCCAGTAAGTTTGCGCCACAAGACATCACATCTAAGTCAGCCTCATGACTGGAGCAAATGAGATTTAGTCCTCACTGCAAAGCTGTCACCAAAAAGCCTGCAAGCCAGTTTCATTTAGTGAATGGGCAGTACCTTCTCACAGCAGGGACACATTTTATTTTCCATTTAGGATCAGGGACACACACAGGTAAACAGCAGTAATGCACCTCCAGGCTGCTCCATGCCTCAGCTCACTTTAAATAAAGCTACCCCAGGGAGGGGAGGTGGTTTTGAGGTGAAATACAAAATTGAGGAACTGGGATATCTTTATCCTTCTTCATGAAGGTAAGCGCGACATGCAGAACATGATACTCCACCTCCAGCACAGTCTGGGCTGCTCAAGACACGTTTGACATCCCCTGACAAAGATTTAAAGATTATTCAGTATCAAATGTTCACCAGTGTTTTGAACAGCTAAACAATGAATTTTCCCACTGCCTCTCCTGCTAATGATGAGCGAATAAAGAATCCCCTAGGGAATTTCCCTTCATCTGCTCACGAGTGCCACTTCGCTAGTCACATTTATCTGACAAATCTTACAGATGGCTTGGCACGAGCTTGCAACAAGCACACCATCTTTGGAGCTGGGATTGGCCGCCCGAGCCACACGACACTTTCTGTGGCAAACTGGGCAAGCCCACAGCAGAGCCCCATACCAGCTACTGGAGAAATATCCCGAGGAAATTTACAGCTTCACCCAGCACTGTTCCAGCAGAAGACACTGATGATGACATTTTCGACACTGCAGCTACCCTGTGAGGAGTGGAGTCTCTTGGCACAGAAGAATTTTTCTCTGACCCAGACAGAAAGATATCCTGGAAAATTACTCCCATTGAGCCCTTTTCCTGCTGTTTTTGTGCTGAATGCCTTTCTGTTAAAGATGAATTTTCCCTGTTAAAATAATGGGGAAGAGAATATAAAGACCCATCTGCAGACCACATTTTCAGAGAGGTTTTTGTTTGTTTTCCAACATTGTCTGTGAAACACTGGTTGAGTCTTTCGAGCTCTTTCCAGATGTGTACTCTCCTCATGCTATGAAACCAACTCTAATTCTAGTTGGAAAGCTGTTTGACTCAGGCAAATGAATAGCAGGATTTTAAAACAGATACAAATAGTAAAACTAGGGCTTTGTACAATCCCATAGGTACTATAGATGGGACCGTCCAAACACAGATCCTTCTAATCCACCAAGAAAATGCCCTTAAGACCTGTTCAGAGTCAGACTTAAACCCATAAAATCCAGGAAATTCAGAGATAAGCCTGGATATCTGGACTGATATTCTGTCCTCAGTTCACCTTACTGGGTAAATGTTAATGAATGCATTTGTTTATTCCCTACGGTTCTATGCAGGGAATATCAACAATCTGATATTATGGGAGGAGGTGAAATTTTTTCTTCCGTATGTGTGTGTAGGAGTTGCTCAATATAATTTATTCTCTTTCACAATAAAACTATATAGCTCCTCGATCCTTTCAGAACTACACAGGGTCTGTCTTGTAAAGTTTTGGAGAAGACGCCTCAAAGGAAAATCAGTTATTACAGGAAACAGGACTGATTTTCAGTACTCCACAATCTTGCTTTTCCATTCACACTATGTAGGTATTCCAACATAAAAGATCATCCAGATGCATTTCACAGAGGTTCTGAACCCAGACCTTCACAAACATGGGACCAAGTTTAGCAATGACAAATGGAGGAGAACTGGAGCACACAACACCTCTAAGCGCCCTGACCCACATGTGCCTGCTGCAACAACCTGCAGGGCAGAGCTGTCACATCAAGTACAAACAGAAAAATGGCCATACTAGTCCATCTAGCCCAGCATCAAGTCTTCTATAGCTGGCTCCTGGAGCAAGCCAGAAAGCAGCAGAAGCCAGGGAACCACTTATGCTATTTCCCTCACATTTCTGCTAGCCTCCAGCTATTTTCAGATCAAGGTATTTCCTAAGCCAGATGTGGTTTCTAGCTACTTAGTAATCCTCCATGCATTTCTTTACACAAACTTGTCCAGTCATCTTTTGAACTCTAATAAGCTTTTAGCCTCCACAACCACCTTTGGCAGCGAATTCCTTGTGTCCACTACCAGTTGCATAGAGAACATCTCTTTTTGTTTGCTTTAAGCCTGGTTGCTTCTAGTTTCATTTAATGGCTTTAATTGATACACTGCCACAGAATAAACAATCCCTGCCCACCTTCTGACTTGAAGGATTCACTCCTACCCCACCAGCATCTCATCTTCAAGCTGACGAGTTTCAGCCTAATCAAATTTTCCTCACACGGAAGGTTGCGGCAAATACAACTGAAGTATTAGCCAACTATTTTTCTTTGTTTCTGAGCTCCCAATACACACTTTTTACTTCACACTCAGGAAACATTGCCTTTCCCATGTTAGAGGGAGATAGGTGCCAGGTTTGTCATTACTTTTATAGGTAATCTGTATAGTGGCAGATAAGTAGACCAAAATCTCCAGGGCCTATTCTGACACTGGGGAATACAGAGCATTGAGCCTAACTCCCAGTGATTTCACCAGGTATTGGACAAAGTTCACTTAGGATTTTTTTTAATTGTATGTAGCAGTCACTTTGTCAGTGACTGGTACCATGACCAATGCATAATTCAGGTCCTGCTACAGTCACCCTGTGTTTGAGCTCTAGAGGTGCTCTGAGCAATACGAGTCCCAAAATCCTGATGTTCTCAATCCGGAAACTGTGAATTCAGCTTCCAGCAGAATCATTGAATGAAACCCATGGTCACATTACCCACCAAAAGAGCATTGTACATCTTCACTACCATCAGCTGTTTTTCTCTCCCAGTCTCCAAAAGACACAAAATATGAGAGAGTTGAGCCCAAAAAAAAGGTTTCTGCAGGATGAGAAGGCAGATGTGGCAGAGACTTTGTGAAGTCTGCTAAAGGTTTTTCAATTGCCAGTTAATTTGATGTAAAAGATATGCAGATACTATTGTGATGGGCAGCCCTACAAGCCCCTAAGATAAAACTCCCATTTATAACAAAATTCATCCCTGGTAAAAATGGCACTATTCCATTGAAATCAATAAGGTTGCACCTGTGAATGCCAGCTGTGAATTGAGCCCATGGTTCTCAAATGATGTAAAGTGCTTCAGGAGGAAAGATGCTATATTTAGGTGCTGTATTATTGCTATGTAGACATTTTCATAACCCCTAATTATGGGGCTTTTTTTGCAAGCTCTGTAGTATTAACTGGATTGGATAAATATATAATTAGAGAGTGTTTCAACATGCACACTCTTGATGCTAGAAGCTTTATCAGCTCTTTCTTTTCTTCATGATCTGTTTTGCTTTTCTTTTAAAGCTGTTTCTATCAATTATGGCAAGATTTACTCAGAGCCCCAATAAAGGGTCACTGCAGACATCCCAGCAGAATAGAAGAGAGCTACACTTATGTTCCAGAAAGACACCTCCGAGTTGTCATTGTATGACAACATCGCCAGAAGCTAAGCCAATCAGAAAAAAACCCAACCAAAACAACAACAGAACAACAGCAACAAAGAACTTTTCAGAAGTTCCCTGACCCCAAATTGTTTATAGACTAAGCATTTCTACTCCAACAGCTTCAACAGAAGATCTGCTGCCCAAATATTTGCTGGATCTCACTCCACTTTTTTGCCAGTAGACAGAAAGGAAGGACCCAAAGAGGTTCTTCACATTCTGCACAGTGCCAGGGATGCACAAACAGCTTCAAAGATCTATAGACAGGATGTAGATACAGTTGTGTCTAAAAAAGTCACCACCCTAACAAATTAGTAACTTGCCCAACTGGAAAAAGGTAAACTACCTTTTTTACAGGATCTGCTTTGTCAAATTGAAAGATACCATTAACAATTAAAATCCAACTAGTCCCACAGGAGTAAAAAATGAAAACCAACAAAAAAGTAGCACCTGCATTTTCCTTTCTAGGTGCTGAAGAAACCTGCATTACCATTTATTGCAAACCAAAAAGAGGCCTAAACAAACACGCTGCTTGGTTTTCTGATCAGGTATGGCCAATAAAGTGTCAGATTCTTCTAGATGTGTTTATGAAAATTTTCCTCTTGCACCAGCTTATATCCAGTGAGAATTTGAAAAGCTAAATTACAAGTATAAACACTTCAAACCAGATGTTAATAATAGAAAGAATTAAGAACCTTGCTGGAGTGACACAACACGGATGCTGTATTATTAAACAAATGGTTCACAATGGTGTTATGACATGAGTCATAATGCCTGATGCCGTGAACATACTGCAGAAAAGAACAAGAGCTATCACCAGGTACAGAAATGCACAGAGCACCAGGAGCCCAGCTGCTGACTGATCTAAAGCAAGGGCTTTGTCTACAAGCCAACAGGATAAACTCACACCTGGTGCAAATGGGTGCAACTGAACAGAAGCTCATGGAGTAATAGCACCTTCAGCTAAGGCTCTGATATTGTACCAAAAGTACTACAGGCTTTGCTCTGTACAGTCTTGCAGTCTGCCTTTGACTGTAATTGACTGGGGAATTCCAATTTGGTAGGATTTTGAGCCTGCTTTCCACAGGTGTGAATAACTGAATCTGGCCCTACATTAACATCAACAGATTTTTAAACTCAGCAAATCACAGAGCACATCTGAATGTTGTTTTAACATTCAATATCACCTCAAGAAACTCTATCAGAGGCAGCAAACTGGTGACCATCAGCACAAAGACCGGTTTGCAATTCCTTTTGTTGCTTTATCTGCTAACTATGGATTGCAACTGGTGATGCTGAAAAAAAAGATTACTCTAAGAGCTGGCACATCCACAAGCTTAACAGACAAAGGATGGAATCAAATCCTGGAGTGCACTTACAGCATGTGCTCCCCATAATTAAAAGTCTATTTGCGGCATGCAAAGTAGAAAAAGCTTTCATTTAGGGTAGAACTTAAACACAGCATTACTTTCCCTGCTTGATGCAGTAACCCCATTCAAGGGGATACAGTCTGGAAGCAATGTTCTCCAAGATGCACATGTCTAAATTGTCAAAAGGAGGGGAGAAGAAAATGAGAACAAAGTGGAATCCACCCATAAAATGAAATATAGGGCTTGATTCATTGTCACGCACTCTTAACATAGTGATTCAACCACTATGGTGCACAGCTAGCAGAAACAGAGCTGGTTTAAATCCTGCATCTCTGTGCCTATCATGTACTTAATAAGGAACACTCAGCATAGAGACTTAGATGGGTTCCACTCCATCCAAGTGCCACCCAAAAGCCCCCAGTATAGGAAGCACAGCCGAATACAAGGCCTGTGGTCAGGGCACTGTGGTATTCCAGCCCTTTCTCAGCTTTTACACTGGGGACCCCTGGCAGCTGTCCTAAAGGCAGCCTCAAGGTTGCTCCAAACTGTGCTAAAGACCAAACCAGTTTCTGAGCAATTTCAAAACACGAGTTGAGCAAAAGTGGTTTGCTGCACTCTCTTGGATGTGGAGCAGGCTGGAGCAGAGCCACATCTGAGAACAGGCTGCCTCTCTTCAGCCATCACAAGGGCACCTACATACCACATGCTGAATGCAAACCAAGGATGGGGCACACAAGAGGAAAGAAATCTACTCAAAATAGTCAGTACCTACACTGCATTACCTTCAATCTCTCATCAGGATCCCCCAAAATACATTTTATTACAGGGGCATTAGCATGGCAGAAGACAATTTGCTTAGATACAGCCTTTTGTTTCTTGTCTGTGTGTTTACAGGTGAAATGGTGCTCACCCATGCAAACATGCCACCCTGATCAAGCCAAACATACACAATGCATATAAGACATAAATAAATACTTATGAGTCACTGATAACCACCTCATAAATTATATGGTCTTATGAAGTATCACTGCTAATAATAATGCATACAATTGGATACAAAATACACATACACAACTCATTAACACAGATAACATTGTTTGTTTCCTTTCACAAGAGCCTAAAGCCTTAATTTATAAGGTCCTGAATTATTTTTGATAACCTTGAAGTCCTAACAGCTGAGGATCGGTTCCAAAACCTGACTCAAAACCAAGCCATACGAGACCAAATGAGATTACAGAGGATATAGTGAATAGGATATGGCACATGGGGGTCCAAAAGTCCAAGAGCCCAGTCTGCTTCAGCTCACAGGAACCAGATGCAGTATTATTTATAACTCTTTATCCTCAAATGGATACCGCCTTCAGCATCCAACTCTCCTACCTGGCTTCTGCTGCACTGCCCAGGACTGGCTCCCCCATCAGAGGGTGAGGAGCTCGGCTGCAGCTGCAGGACAGCGCAGCTGCTGCAGCTCTTCCCCAGCTCCTTGCAAACTCCTCTGCGGAAATGGGCAAGAGCCACGCTAGCCAACAAAGTGAAGAGGGGTGAGATCAGTCCAGCAGCCTCCTCTCAGGCAAAACCTAAATGCCACTTTGGTGCCACTTGACTGACACAGCCCAAACACAGCGTGTTTGTTTTGCTGACACATAGGTTTAAGTTTGCTCCCCAGCCACATCTTCTTTCCCCTTGGATACAATAGTCATCTTCATAGCACTTATTATAACATATTGCAGCAATAATGTGCAATTATCCTCAAAAACAAAGCAAAAGCTCAAGATAAAAATAACAGGCACTGAGCACACTCACCAGCTGGAGGAAGGCAGTGAGGCAGCACGAGCTGCAGCCCTAAAATGGCTGTGCTGTAGCCTGATTCCAAAGGCCAGACTGCAGAAGAGCACACAGAAAGGTGAACCCTCTCCAAAAGCAGGTCCAAAATGAGAAAGAACAGTAGTACACAAACTCTGTGGAGATGTCCTTAGGTAGAGCAGGGCCTCCCCTGGGGTGTGTGCACTGGTAGCTGGGTTCAATGATTGCATTTGGACCAGGGCAGAACCCCAAATATACAGCACCTGGGAGGGCTGATCTTTTCTGAGGAGAGGTCCATCAGGTGGTTATCAATCATAGCTCCCACCCTTGGGTCTTCCTTGGTCTGACCTAGGGAAATCAAATCGGTTTCCTTCTTACCTGTTTTTCCTGTTTTGCTGGATGTGCTTACTTCGACTTTCATAGACTCATAGAATGGTTTGGTTTGGAAGGGACCTTAAAGATCATTTAGTTCCAACCCCCCTGATACAGGTAGGGACATCTTCCCCTAGACCAGATTGCTCAAAGTCCCATCAACCTGGCTTTGAACACTTCCAGGGATGAGGCGCCCACAACGTCACTGAGCAACCCATTCCAGTGCGTCACCACCCTCACAATAAAGAATTTGTGCCTTACAGCTAATCTGAGCCTATCCTCATCCAGTTTAAAGCCATCACTCCTTAGCTATCACTACATGCCCTTGTAAAAAGTGCCCCTCCAGCTCTCTTGTAGGCCCTTTTAGGCACTGTAATCCTTCTCTTCTGCAGCCTGAACAGCCCCAGTGCTCTCAGTCTGTCCTCACAGGAGACGTGCTCCAGCCCTCTGATAATTTTTGTGACCCTCCTCAGGACTCTTCCAACAAGTCCATGTCCTTCTTATGCTGGGGGCCCCAGAGTTGGGTGCAGACTCCAGGTAGGGTCTCACCAGAGTGGAGTACAGGGGCAGAATAACCTCCCTCTGTCCCCAACAGATACAGCAGAACCCTCTACTTCCAAGCCTTCACAGCAATGTGGCCTGAAAGCAAATTATAGAAGAGGAGGGGAACAAAACAGTTTCAATGACCAAAAAGTGGGAGTATATGAATTTAATAAAATATTAGTTTAAAATTCTCAACAGCAGATCACAAAGACAGTAGATCTGATCAAGTATAAAAAAACTGTACACATATCTCAGGGCTCTGATGGCTTCAAGATCTCTCAGGTCATATGGGGTGTGTGTGTGTGTGTGTGTGTGTGTGTGTGTGTGTGTGTAAAAGTTTGATGTCTCTGCTTTGTACAGGGAAGGCTGGTTAGAGCTGCACACATTCCAGGAGGGCCTCTGTTGAATAGAATTGGCCAAATCAGATTAAAAGTGCAGTATCTATGGTGAAGGCTGCAAGCTGCCTGTTCAGAGATTCCACTGATGTGAACCAGAAGTTCCTTGCATGTGGTCAGGCCCTAAATTTGATACTGGAATTTAAAAACAAATTAAGATTCCCATGTAATATTGACTGCTTTTTTTTTTTTTTCCTTTTTTTTTTTCCCAGAGTAAAAGATTTTACAGCATGGAATGCTATATGCAGTGGTTACATGAGTCCAAGTAATTGTACCAATTATATAATTTGATATAATTGCACTAATTACATAAACACATAATAATGAAATATAAGTTATTCCAAGAGCTAAACTGGAAGAACATTAAAGAACCTAAATCTGCTCCCACTTATTCTAGTACAAATCAGAAACAATTCCCTTGAAATCAATGAAGTTACACAAATAAAATTGGCCCCTACTGTTACAAGCAGGTATGTAAATCCAGCTTTTAGTTCAAGGTTACTGACTAGGCAAGCAAATGAAAGCTACTGGGACATTTTTTACTGATGCAGATTGCTAATTCCTGGCCAAATTCCAGTGTATGTAGGGAGATTCATGACAAAGTTAGATGTCTTCTACTCTTGTTCTGATCTGTCACCCAGCATGTGTGGGTTTTGCTAAAACTTTTAGCTGCTGATTCTAAAGGAAAAATTACTTCTTTTAGAAATACTGAGAACTGAGAATGAGCTGGGCCCAATCAGGAATTCCAGAAAACCAGATTCAGGTGTGTCTTTACTCATATTGGTGCTAGCCTGAATTACATCTGCAGACTTTAGGGGAGTTACTGTAGACTGACATCAGCATTAACTGAAACAGACTCCCCTCTTAGACAGAAATTTGTATTTCTGATCTGTTTTGCAAAATGTTTCCCACCCTTCCCAGTAGAAACCTCTCCATACAAAAATTATCCTTATAAAGGATGTGTTCAGTGAGGGGTTTCCCTATTCTCTGGTGGCAGGGCAAGTGCAGCAATTAATTTTCAGCTGCTGAGTTCATCTCACAAGTGGCAAAGCAAAGAAGGTGAGAGCTGGCAATTTCGGAGCAGGTGTCTATTATGTGTGGAAATACGTGATGTATGCAGAGTTAATCCGACAAGTGCTCTGTTGCATCACATCGTGACAGTCACCCACAGTTCACACCATCCTCATTAACAGCAGTGCCAGGTCCGGGATGGGGTTTTGCCTGTGTTAGAATATTTTAAAGGGTGAAGATTCTCCACCTCCAGAGATTGATTCTGTCACATGATAGAAGACACTGATTTAGCATTTACAGAATTGAGTTCAAAGCCTATCAAAAACAAGAGAGAGTCACCAAGTCACCTTTGGGTGGGGGGGGGGTATGGATATGACCCAGCTGGTTTTTGAGGTAGAGTACCTAACCTGGCATAAAGCAATGAAACTGGATGCTCAGTTTTATAAGGATGGGAATGACAGATGGGAACACCCCAAAATTTTTGAAAAGCAGCCATCAGGCTTGGCCATCTCATTTTTCATTTTGCTCGATTTCAAAAGTGCAGGAGGTGGAAGCTGCACAAAGCAGAATTCCTGCACTCCCCTGTAAAAAGCTGGCAAGAGCAGTAGCTTTATGGCATTTCTGAAAAATCAAGCCCAAACTGTCATAGATTGGTCCCACAAAATTAAAGATGATTTTGTTTCATTTTAGCCTCAGAAGTCTGTGTAACAGGTTGCTGTCAGCACCAGGATACAAGAACACCTCACTGTCTGTAGAATGCCCAAAGCAGCAAGTGACTCCATGCTGCAGAAATCTCCAAGCATGTTCAGTTCACATCGATTTCTAGAGTCTCACACAAAATAAAAGGACCTGGGAGCCTGGACTATGATCCAGCTCTTCCCACTCCCAGATGTTGCCCCTTACACTATCCTGATATTCATGCTATTCCTTGCGTTTCTGTTTCTGTCCCATAAACACCGTGACTCTAGCTACAAACTGGGGAGCAGAGAAGGCAGGGACAGGGGAAGAAACCTGGGAAAGACTTTTATACCTAGAACAGAGGTGCTTTTTGATGGCCTGTGTGAAATAGTTCAGGATCCCAAGCTCACTTGTGGGTTTGCAGACGGATACAGAGCACAGTTCCTGCCCCTCGCTCCTGGCCAGCCCAAGCTCGAAGCATCCTGGCTGCCAGCAGTTCCCTGTTCCCAGGGCTGCAGGTCCAAACCCCTTGCCGAGACACCCTGGTCTCCTCCTGAGCACAGGATTCCCAGTGTCCAGGGTAGGGTTTGGCTTTGACCCCAGGAACCAAACTCTTTCAATTAACAACAAAACCTAACCGGAGCTACCTCCAGGGCCTTGCATTTCAGTGGGCAAGATTTCTTAATATATCCCATTTTTTAAAGGGCTGCCCAGTCTTATTTATAACGATGGTGTCATATTAGGGCAAACATGTCTTCAGAGTGAAAGTGGGGGGGTACTGGCCACTGATTTCAAGGGGAATTTATTAAACTTATCAGTAGCCTAGCTGACCCATGGAACAAAAACCAGAGAGAAGGCTGCCGAGAGGTGGAGCAGCAACAGTGAGTGGTTAGTGGCTTTGACAATCAATGTGCAGCTCGAGGTGGTGAGAAAGCTGTGAGATATTCAAAAAATTTGATCTGGAGGACAAAGTTCTGAGAAGCAGATTGTTGACACAGTCACAGCAAATTACTCTTCCAGGTCTCCCATTTAAACCCAGTGCGTGGCTGTGAGGAGAGCTGGGCAGAGCTACACCTGAATGTGAATTGTAACTAGAACCCATCATTAGTTGCATGATCTCGCTTCTTCAACACTTTTCAGGTTTCAGGGTCAGATGTAACATTTGCTAAGTCAACAGAGGTCCTTCTGTCAGCTTCAGCTGGCATTTGCTCAGGTCTCCAGGAAGAAGAATTTATCTGTGAAAATCAGGTAAATCAATATCTGGATGTATGTGCAGCTGAGAATACTTGAGTATTTCTCAACATTTTTGAGGGCTTGTTAGTAAAAGGGAGATATTTTATTAAAAAGAAAAAAAAAAAAACTTTCTCTTAGTGTCAGCTAGTTTTGGAAAAAAAAAAAAAATTAATCAAACTTACTTTACTATTGGTCCTTTATTCCTGGAAGTGCTTTCCACTTTTTTTTTTTTTTTTTTTTTTTTTTTACGTCTTCTAAGCAGTCAGGGAGTGACCCAGAGAAGAAGTTACATTCTTACACAGCAGGTGAACCAGGAACTTGCTGTAAATGACCTGCAGGTATGCGGAACAGCGCCGTTCCTGCGCCCAGAGCCCCTGCACTGCTGCAGAGAGAAAGAAGCAGATGCTTACATGTATAGACAGCAATAAAACTGGAGTGTAACATTTTTAGGATCGCAGCTGAGCTCTCAGACAAGGCTTTCTGCAATGACTAATACGACTACAGTCTAATGCGACAGTTCACCGTCTGCAGCCTATTCAGTCCTGAAAGTAAGCAAGTTCCTCCAGATGTTACACACTGAAAAAAAAAAAAAAGCACATCCAGTTTTCAATCTTTTTTATTTATTTAAACTGTACACAAATGTAAAATACTTCAACAGCAAATCTAAGTGAAAATTGTTTGGTTTAAATTATTATGGAACAGAACCTAAAAGGAACTTTATTAAATAAACATAAAAATTGGATTTAAAGGATGCACATATTGTAATGTATTCTACAATAGTCACTTTTTTTTCACTCTACATTCCATGTGCGTATGGTATAGAAAAGACACTGAATAGAACAAACAGAATCCATTTTGTACCCTGAAACAATTGGTAGGCCTCGTGAGGGATTGCTCAGTATGACTACATGATATATGATGGCTTTGCCATCTCATAAAAATTATAACTAATATGTTGGCCTCTTTGGTTCCAAAATTTCTGTATAATACATTTAACTGTATTCATTTTTTGCTGCTATAAAAATAACATTTTTTTTCAAATGGCAGTTTTTGACTAATCATGCAACTAAATCAGTGCAAACATTAAAAGCAATCATTCGCTTTAAAAAAGAAGCAAAAGATTTAATTTCAAGTATAAAAAAATATAAAAAAGTCATATCATAAGTCCAGTTTTGTCTAGTATGGGTCAACACTTTAAATTGCATAGCTCATGCGGCACCTGTTTACCTAGATAGTGAGCAAAGATAAGTGCACTATCAAGTACCACTTTTCAAGGCATTGAAATTTGCAAGTGCTATTATACGTGCATTCAAGCAGTTTGCAAGTGCTATGCTGTATCATTATTTTCTGATCTTTATGGCCATCCTTGACACCTCCTGGTAAGGAAATTGAAAGCACTCTCCTCTCTCCTCCTTTCCAAGACTTGTAAAAATGTTCCTCGCCTGTTATTAAATGCACTGCATTTCCCAGAACGTCTCCACTCTGTCACTCCTCTTTAGGGTTCATTGGTTTAGCCATGGTGGCCATTGCTTGTTTGCTCATCCCCCACGTGACGTAGCCTTGCCGAGTCCCCCACTGAAGAACACAGATTGCAACTTTTGACTTTTTGTTCTTTGCACAGTGAGAGATGCCAACAGTCAACACGGTCCAGATATGGTATCGATTCCCTTTTCCAAGACACGGCGGGTGTAGCCAGCCATGGGTTGCTAGTGGGCAGTAAAAGCATCAGATCACGCCAGCCCAGCTTGTGACTCTGCAACGGCCAGGTGTTAGAAATACAGCAGTTTCTTACATGTCTGCCCCCTCTTCTCTCTCTCTCTCTCTCCCCCCGATGGAACCACAGGATTCCTTGCTGGAAGTGCTGTAGCAAGAAGTGGGTATCTGTGATGTTTATGCTTAGATAAATTTAAATTAAGAGGAAGTGATCGCCTCCCAAGCCAGGTGTCCTGCAGCTTCCTGTTAGACCTAAGAGGTGACAGTCGACTTTTTTTTTTCTTTTTTGTTTTTTTTTAGTTTTCTAAGTTTGGTCATTTTGACACCTGCTTGCAAGAATACGTTGTGTTCTCACAGTCTGTGCTTTTGCCTGAGCAAAGGGAGCTCATTTCGGTCTGGCTTCGCCGGCAGGCGGGGAAACAGCTGCTCAGCCGTTCACTCGTACTGGCAGGCATTTAGGTCCATCGTCACTGGTCACTGACTTTCTGTGCTCATGTCCCTTTCCCGAGCTGCCTCGTGTGTGTGTGTGTCTGTGTGTCTGAGCGCGTGTTTGTGTGCGTGCCCACATTTCATGTGTGTGTGTGTGTGTCTTTAAGATATTTCATAGCATTAACTTATAAGTGATAGAATATATAAGTGTCCATGATCCACAAACTGCCACTGTCCTGACACCAAAGTGAAATGATTCTTTTTTTCTTTTTTTTTTTTTTTTGTCAAACTTTTCCACAGTGACTTTCCAACACTGATGCCTGGATACACAGTGAAACTTCCTCCAACACCATCTTGTACGGGAATGTTTCTCTCTCTCCCCCTCTCTCTCTCTCTCCCCCCCCAAAACACACCTTAAATCAAGCACAACCACATTCTTCCACAATCATATTGGGAACGTCCCTTTTCACAATGTTGTATTCATCATCAAAGTACAGCATTGACATTGTGCTAAGTTTGGTTGGAATGCAACAGGAGTTCACGGTGCCCGGGTTCAGCCCCCGCATTCGGTACTGATTCACGACAGCGGTGTGAAAGGAGGAAGCCGACCCCGGGACACCGGCCAAGTAGGCCGGGCAGCTCCCTTCACAGTAATTCCCATAGTAACCTGATGGTGCTATGATCCAGTCATTCCACCCAATGAGTCTAAAGTCAATGTAAAACTGTTGCCTGCAACATAGATTGGTCCTGCCATCGCACTCCAGGCCTCTTTTCCGGATCCTGTGTTTGTTATCAGCGAGGCGGGCTTGCACCACTAAAAAAGGCCGGTGGGATTCCTCCCCGGGGTCCACATAAATTGGCAGCACTGAATACTCTTCACAGCCCTCACATTGAACATCCAAGTTCAGTCTCCTTTCTCCTCTCTCAAACAGAGCCTGGATCGCCTCTGTCATGGGAAAAGTGTGCCAACCACTTCTTTTGAGATCAACTTTCTTTTCAACCACATTCCACTTGTTGCTAGTGTCCGGGTCTTGGAAATAGACTTTGACTCTTACTTTTCGCCTGCTGCCTTTCTCTAAGACATATGGAAGCAGCTTCAAGTAAAGCCACAGGCTGGCTTGAACGACAAACAAGTTCTGGTTCCCTTCATTTGAGATGAAGAAATAGAGGCGGACTCTAGATGAGGCCAGATCGTCTGCAAGATAAGGAGAGATCAGCAAGATTAAGTCAAAAAGGAAATGTTAGCTTGTGTGCCATTCTGGATTCAGGGACAACACTAGAGCACAGCAGATTGAGCGAACAGTGACAGGGCTGTGCCAGTCAGACGGCATGCACTGCATCAGATATCCCCAATTTGCAATTAGAATTAATTGAAAAGGGGACTTCTCACAGCAGCCTTCAACATCGGGCTGTAGTCGGATGTGGCAGATCCACAGACATCAGTAAGAGTTTTCCCGAATATATGTTTTTTCCAAAAAGCCAGATTTAAAGATGCTACAGCAGCACCTTGAAAAAGACCGGCACTAGGACTAGATTCTGCTATATCATCAGTTTAAGAATAGTTTTAACTTTCAGCTACCTGCCAATTCTCATGGGGAGAGCTCTTTCAATAACCACTAAAACACCAATGCCAAACCAGGGATTTTGTTTCGATTTGCACATATTCTCCTTGCGGTTTAAAGGAGAGGATTCATGAGACAGAATGGAAAATATTTCAGTAATGTCCCTGCTTGTCCAACAGATCAAGCTAACCCTCACTTAGTCTGGTAGAGTATCAGCTATTATTAATCATTGCAATCTCTGCCTTTTCTCCCCAGAACGATGAGCTCCCATACGAGGCAAGGCAATGAAGCGGTTGTTCCCGCTGTAAATGCCGTTATTGGCTGTTCTCAATACGCTTTTCAGCAACACCAGAATTAAAGGAGAGAAATTGTCACAGAAAACCAAATGTCACCAAATGTCTGACATAACCCCTTATTTGTAAACAGAAGAGCCTGCTGCATGAAACATTTCAGAAATACCAGCGGCCTTCCTGCAATTTTGTAATGTAAGTCCTAACTAAATTTGACGTAGGTGATAAATGTGCCGGCCTTTATGGCGGAGACCGTAATTCTGGTTCCTGAATCAAAGCATCCCAATCGCTATTTAAAATTATTGCTGGAAAGGCATTTTCTCATCTGCCCTTATCGGTTTTGCTGCCGTCTGTACAGAGCTAAATGTAGATTTTTTTTCTGCCTTTTCCTTCCCTAAGAATCTTTAGCATTTTTGTCAATCTCTGAATGGGATTTTTTGCGTAGTCGGTGTCTTCATTTGTTACCCTAGATGCCTTTCAAATGTGCCTCCAGAGCCCATTCAGTACCTTGTAATAGTTCAGTGACAAAAATTTTCACTGTGTTTGTCTACGTTTTACATAAAGTCAATTTTGGAAGTGTTACAAAAGACAGCGATTGACTGAATACCAAATGGAAGTACAAGCCCACCCCCAATCTCCCAACAACATCCTATTAAAAAATAATAACCCCCAAAATGTACACTAAGAAAGCCTTTCGCATGTTAGTAAATACACAACTTTTTCGTAAACTGTGGTGACAGTGACAGAAAAAGAACAGTACGGTGCTGCTGCACCGATCCACATCACTTGTGTTGTGTGAGATTGTGTGCACTCATAAATTTTGTATGTGAATATAACAAGCATATGCATAATGCAACAGATCCCATAGATACTGTAAATGTATATGCCTTTGGTAAGTGGGAGGGTAGATAAAGAAGATGAGTGGGCAGCATACAGGATAGAAAGAGATTTATTTTGTGGACAAATGATATATAGATGCCACAAGAAGATAGAGAGAGGAAAATGAAACGAGCGATAGAGTGATGAAGGAAAGGAGAGATGGGCAGATAGACAGGAGAGAGGTAATTCGCAGAGTGATGGTGTTCCAGCCAGATGTGCAAAGTTCACAGGGACAGTGGTTAAACTACTGGAAAGCTGTGCTGAAGGGATTCGGTGACACATAACTGCAATGGCTGGACAGGACTGAGATGGCTGGTACCGTGGGGATGGAGGGCAGTTAGTAAACGGACTGACAGAGAGGAAACAGACACACTTGGTAGGACACTACACGCAATGGACAAACAGACAAGGCCAATACTGCAAAAGAAAGCTAAATAAATGGGAAACAAACGGAAAGAGAGGATGGGCAAATGCAAGCCTCAACAGATGCAGGCAGTGAACCAGATGAATGTGCAGGGCAGACAGACAAGGCAAGGGATGCGAGAGATGGAGCGGGACAGGCAGAGGAGGGACAGTGGGACACGCAGGGACAGAGACAAGCCCCGGTGCTGCTCGAAGGACCGCCAGAGGGGAGCCGGGGGCACAGAGGCTGCGGAGGGATGGAGGGACAAGAGAGGGGAGTTGCAAGGCACAGCCTGGGGAGAATCCCGGGCACAGGGGCACAAGCAGGAGAATGGGAAAGCGCGGGCAGGGCCAGAGCGAGACGGTGCGGGGCAGAGGGGAGAGCGAATGAGGCGAAGGACAAGCGGGTGAGCTGGGCGGCCAGGTGCCTGTACCAGGCAGAAGGACAGGCGGGAGGACAAGCAGGGTGCGCAGGGGGCCAGGCAAGGGCAGCCGAGGAACTGCTACGGGTCAGGCAGGCGGAAAGAGAAGGTGGGCAGGAGGACGGGCAGGGCGAGAGGGAAGACTGACAGAGGTCAAGCAGGGGGACTGTCAGGGGTCGAGCAGGGGGAATGACAGACGGGGCGAGGCAGGACAGGCGGGGAGCGCGGCAGGGCAGGGGCCGCGGCGGGTCGGGCAGAGGGGCGCGGGCGGCGGGGGCGCGCGGCCGGGCGGCGCCCACCTGTCTCGGCGAAGCTGATGATCTCGGAGACCGGGTCGTGGGCCGGGGGCCCGGCGCTCGCCTGCCCGTCCAGGCTGGGGATCTCCACGCGGCCGTCCTCCCGCACCTTGCCGGCGTGCAGCTTGCGCAGCGCCGTGACCATGGCCGCCTTGGGCACGGCGTGCGTGATGTTGGGCCGGTCCCGCATCTGCAGCCGGCTCAGGATGTGCCTCTTCACCGCCTCCAGGAAATCCCCGTCCACCTTGCCCGGCTCCTCGGGCCGCCGGAAGCCGCAGGAGGTGCATGTGTCCTGCGGGGAGCCGCCGGCGGGGGCCGGCGGGGTCGGGGTGGCCGCGGCGCCCAGCAGGAGCAGCCCGCAGGCCAGCAGCGCGGCCAGCACCCCCCGGCGAGCCGCCCCGTCCATGGCGGAGGAGCGGGGGGCCGAGCTGGGGGCCGCCCCGGAGCGCCGCAGGGAGCCCGTCTGCAGGCAGCGCCGCTCCGAGCGCTCCGCGGCGCGGAGGGGGCGGTGGCAGCCAAGCTGGGGGGCCGCAACCGCTCCGCGCAGGGGGGGAGCCGCGGCGGAGGGAGGGGGCGCCCGGGGAAGCGGCGTGTGCCGCCGGGGAGGCGGAGGGGGGAGGCTGCACGCGCAGGCACCGAGGGCGAAGTTGGCGGCGGGGGGGGAACAGGCTTGGCGTGCACGGAGAGAGCCCGGCTCCACGGGGGAGGGGGACGGCAGCAGGTGAGGGGGTGGCTGCGGAGCCCGGGGAGGAGGGAGGGGGAGCGGGGAGCGAGCCGGAGGTGCGAGGGTATCCGGGGAGCAGGGGAGAGGCGGCGCCGCTCTGCCCCGGTGCCCCGCGTCGCTTCAGAGGGGCATCCCCGGGCGCAGTCGCTCGTGGTCCATCGCTCGCTTCGGCAGGTCCGGGCGGGCCGCGGAGAGGAGCTCTCTAGTCCAGCGTCATTGAGGGGGGTCAGGGAGATAAACGAAGCAGATTTATATACAATCCAATTTATAGCCTGGAAGGAGGGGGGGGGGAGAAATGCCACTTGTACCCCCCCGCCCACTCCGCCCCCGCAAGACAATCCGTGGGTGCAGGTCTCTGAGCAGGTCGGCTCCGCGCCGCTCGGTTGTCCCCCTTCAGCGCCCGCTGCTTCTCAACGTGCCATCAAAGTTGACCCGGAGCATAGCTGGGAAGGGAGCCGGGGGCGACGGGCAGGGGGTGCGCGGCTGGCAGCTCCACTGTTGCGAGTCTTCTCCCCCCACCGTCCCGCTTATTATTAGCGAGATGCTTTTATTTTCAAAGCAGCGCGGAGGGTCCGGAGTCCGGCGCGGATGCGGTGGCGGCACCCAGGGACCCCCGCCGCGGGCAGGGCACCGCACGCTGCGCGACGCGGAGCGGAGAAGCGGCGCGATCCCGGCGATCCCAGGAGAAGCTGCACGGATCCACTCGGTCAGACCAGCTCTTCGGCTCGCTCCCTCGCTTGCTCTTTTAAACAATATCTCCCTTGTTGGTGGTTTGGGTTTTATTATTATTATTGTTATTATTATTTTAAGTGTGATTTTTGTTGTTGTTGCTGCTGCTGCTGCTGCTCCAGTTAATCTGTCTCCCTCTGCGTCTTTTTGATCTTTCGCTCGCCTTGTGCTGGCTTGAACGCTGTGTTTTGTTTTGTTTGGGGTTTTTTTGTTTTGTTTGGCTTTTTGGTTTTTGTTTTTGTTTTTTGTTTTTCTTTTTTTACGCGTCTGATGTTCCCTCTCGGATCCGCAGTGAAAGGTCTCGGGGAAGCTGCTTGCTCCTCGTTTATCTTCTCTGATCTCCTCCTGCTAATTTTTCCCCCCTGCAAAATCACGACATTGTGGCACTTTCTACTGAAACTTTTATACATGAGTTAAAACCACGTGGGAACTCCAACCTATAACAGAGACGCCATGGGTTCCTCACTATTTAGGAGATTAAGTTAAGTCTTTTGCCCCCTGGGCTATTACAGTAACTTCCTGATGTGGAAATATTAACTATGCTGTTTCTTTAACTCCCCCCGTCCCCTCCCTCCCTCCCGGTTCCTGCAAACACACCCACCACACACCGGCTCCCGTCCCTGTCCCGTCGTCCGGCAGGACGGACGGACGGACCCCGAGCGGATGCAGCTCTGGCCCCACTCCCGCCCCGGCCGGGAGATGGATGCCCCCTTCTTCCCCTCCCCCGGTGCTCCTTGCCTTTTAAGCACTTGAAAGAAGAAGTCATTAGAAAGTTTACCGTCGGTTGGCTTTGCGACGGGGCGGGTTTCTGTTTGTTTGTTTGAATGGGCCGGGTAGCCGGGGCGGGTGCCGGGGACTGTGTGTGTTTTCCGTGGGGCAGGAGGGACGCGGAGCCTGTCGGAGGCAGCAAGGGGAGGGGGACCGGGGCGGCGGCCGAGGGGAGCCGGGAGGGGAAATAACGGGACCGCTGCACTCCCGCAGCCGTGGCAGGGAGCCGGCAGCAGAGCCGGCCCTGCCCGCGCCCGGGGACCGGGTTTTCTGCGCGCCTTCGCGAGGCAGCGCTTTGGCGGGGGGTGGGGGGGGAGCGGGCACCGAGGCAAAGGCGATGGCTGTGACACCCCTCGCAGGGGTCAGGAGAGATTCCCACCCGGCTCCCGCCAGAAGTCCTGCTCGAGGACCAGCGGCCAGGGACAGGGGCCGAGGGGGCGTGGGGAGAAGCCCGGCGCACATCCGCGGCCGCGGCAGCACCGAGGCGTCGCCGCCGAGGCGTCACCGCGGCCGCTCCGCGCCCCGGCCGGGCCGGGCCCCCCGCGGGGTCGCGCTCACCTGCGCGGGGTCCGCGCGCGCCGCCGCCGTCACGGGGGAAGCCTGGGCCGAGGGCGCCCCCTCTGGGCCGCGCGGGGAAGCGGCGGCGGGGCCGGGCGGGGTCACCGGGGAAGCGGCACCGGGGCAGCGGGACGGGGACAGCGGGACGGGGACAGCCGGCATCCCCTGCCAGCCCTCCGACGCACGGGAGGACCCGGCCGTGGGGGGCGCTGGGGAGGTTTCCGCGGGCCGGGCCGGGGTGTCAGGTCCCGCAGAGGCGAGGGGCCGAGGCTGGGGCTGGGCAGCGGGCGGTGCGCGCTGGAGCCGGAGCTCTGCGCTGGGCGAAGGAGCACCTTAAGCTGAGCCTCCTACTCGGCCAGCGGGACTGCCGGCCCTTCTAATCGCATCTACTTTTTTTTTAAATAGCAAAGAAAATCTACCTTCAGGAGTGAAGACAACTCTCAAGACCGTCATCTTTTTCACCGAGACAGATGGTGCTTTTCAAGGGCAGATGCAGGACACACAAATTTAAAGCATGACAGCAAAGAAGTCCCTTCTGCTCGTTTCATTTTGTAGAAGAAGAAAATAATAAAACTTCTCATTGATCCCTGGACTGCACTCGAGTGAGAGCTGTTAGCTGTCACTAATACAAGCAACTCGGGAGTGTGAAGAGGGTCAAGTGGAGGATCAGCTCATTACTGTGATTTAAGAATGGAGAGGACAAATGCTATTCTCATCCTAAATATTTTCTTTCTTGTTCTGTACTGCAAAAGGAAAGACATTCAATGTGTGCTTCAAAGTCACATTGCAATCCCAATCTAATTGTTCATGTTGGGTTTAATATAAACAAAATCTAATTGCATATACAGCTTTGTAAATCCTCAGCATCACTGGAGCTACCCTGATGAGAGATCAGAATTAGGTACAGTATTTCCTCCCTGCCAGTAACAGGTTTTGAATGGAAAGCCTAGAATGTAAAAAAAGAAATAATGCTAAAAATCCAATCACTCTGACATCCTGTGAGCTAATAAGAGCACGTGAATGCAACAAGCTTAGTACTTCACAGTAATTAATTTGACAGCAAAGAGCTAACAAGAAAACAACAGGCAGAGCAGTGATGACTGGTTCATAGAGGTCACTGTCAAACAAGAAATAGGTGCAAACACAGTCCGTCTCCCTTTGGAAAAAAACTATTTCATTGCCCCAGTGAAAATGAAATGCCAAAGAGGGAAAATATAATGGATTTGATGGAGATAACAAATCTGGCAAGGTACTTCTAGCAGTAAAACAAGGTAGAGGTTTTCTTTTTTACATATGGGGATTTTTAATCATCCCTGTTACTCATTGTAGTGGCATGTTTTGGTTTTTGCTTCCCCCCCCCCCCCCCCTTTCTCAGTTAGCCAAAGCCATTTTGCATATTCAAATATTGGGAAGACTTATCTTCTCTCACAATTACTAACAAACTAATACTCTAATAACCTCTATTGTTATTTAAAGCGTGTCCAACACAGCATTCTGGAGGCAGTTCTCACACAATGGACTTTCTCTGGCTTCCTCCTAGAGAAGAACTTAATCAAACCTCAGATGCTTTCAGGCAGAAGAGCCTTCGGGAAGAGCAAACAGGGTTAACAGAAAGAAATGTGCCATCTGATTTCTAATCTTGCTCAGGGAGCATGGCCTATTGATTGAGCCATAAAGCTCTGTTAATTTTAAGATTTCCTCAGCTTTCAGTTCTTTCCCTTGGGCATAAACTTGTTGCTTACACATAGTGGCTGAAGTATCAGGGAAAGGGTAGCTTCACGTTCCCTGACTCTGCTCTCTTCCCCTCCTCCCCTCTATTCTATTTGTTCTGAGCTCATCTGCGTGAGGATACATTTTCACACACACCTTCTCAAAGCGGCTGCTATTCATCTGATTCAGGGTCATGCTTTTCCATACATTAAATGCAGGGGAAAACTGGGAAGGAAATGGCTGGGATTTGTGCTTGACGGGCAAGCACACGATTAGCCGGGGAGCCCTACTGTGAGAAAGTACAGCGTCGGAGGGTATTTTCTGTAGAATCATCAAGTCTCATGACTGGAATCTGATGCCTATAAAAAGCTACTAGTATAATGAAAACAGTATAAACTGAGATCCTCAGGCAGTGTAAGGCGGCATGTTCCCGAGACATCCGACTGCTACAGAATCACGGAACAGGCCAGGTTGGAAGGCACCACCCGTGGGGTCATCTGATCCTACCTCCCTGCTCAAACAGGGTCTTCCTAGATACAACTCTTTCTTCCTTTATAACCTAGATATTTGCTTATGCACATTTTTCTCAGGAGTAAGGATGCAGAAGTCACTCTTGGAGAGGCCAGTCAGTGCAGCCCTGAGCTAGAAACTAAGCAGGAGGCAATGGCACAAGGAAGCTCCCTCAGTGCTCTGTGTTTCTACCATGCCCTCAGTGGGACCATGAACAACTTAACATTAGCAAAGGATCTAGCCCTTCACCTTTAGCTAAAGCACCTTTTATGCACTTAAACCATTAATAATATCTATTAGGTAACCTTACTAATCCCTTTGAGGTAGGATTTTCTCTGCTGTACTGATGGCTGAACTGAATAAAAGCTTCACATATGAGAGGCCTGGTTTGCACTAGAAATGCTTGTCCTTTGATAACCAGCAAATACAAGTTTTACTAGCACAAGCATCTTTTTCTGCAAGCGTTTCCCAAATAAAATAGGCTATACTGGCAAAAGCACTTTTTTTTTTTGCTCATATAGCTGCATCTATATGGGGGATTTTTGCACGTAGTGAAACGCAATCTGTTTTAAATGGCACTTCAGAAGAGCATTGCTATCCCACAGAAGTTTCAAGGCTAGACCTTGAAGTGTATACTTCTGCCTCATATCTGAAAGAGCATATTACAAAGTGGCCATTGTCATCTTGCAGGAAATACAGAGAAACTGAGACACACGGATACAGTGGTAGGCTGGGAGTGCTGTGCTCTATCTGGAATTTGTGTTCACTACATTCTTTAGCTTCACATGAAATTATGTATCCGTAATCAGACTCATTCCTCACTACACAAAATTACTACTTGAACAAGTGTGGCAAAGACTCTGGATGTTTCAAAAGCAGCATAATTCTGTATAAAAGTCCTATTGAAAATCAGGTAGGTAAATGGCATTCTGAATGACATAGACGTTTTCTGAACTGTCAAAGGTAGACCTAACTCATTAAAAAATAAAAACACTAAGAGTTAATCTGGCTTCTTCACTCCTGCCCATGCTTCTTTAATTGAATACTGATTGTTAACAGAGATTTGTTCTCTAAAAGAAAGGGTAATACTCTGAACAGCACTTGGAAGAAGAGGGGTTTAGCAGACAGAAACAAAAGACCTGATCAAACTGGGAACACTTAATCTAAAGCAGGTACAACGAGAATCTGAAAGATGAGTCACAAAGAAATATAGTAGAGCCCTCAACCGGTTTTGAAGAGCACCTATTGAATGCCAGCTTTCAGCACAAGTGTCAGGCAGGATGGGGGACATGGGGGAGACAGCAGGACAGGGTGGCAGGGATATACTCACAGCCTCAGCCTCCTGCTCCCACTGCACCTGCTTTGGCGTGGCTGGAGTCCTGCTCCCCTCACCTCAGCTACCTGCCTGTGCTTCATGGGCAATGTGTTGACTGATTGATCCTCTTCAATGACCCCTCCATGCTCTGGAAAGGTTTGCAGCCGAGCCCCAGGTTCACTGTGGGGAATGAAGTGTGGCTGAATCTTGTGCCCGTGGTGCAGTGCAGCCAGGTCCCTGCCTCAGGCAGGTCTCCGCACACAGCCGTGTCCCTTTGCCAAAAGGGCTGACTTCAGGGATCTGCTCCAATCTCCAGAGTAAAGGGACCAAACACCATTGGGTGGATATCCCGTGTGATATTCAAGAGCTATCCTCTGCTTGTTGATGGCCCAGAGTGTTCTTGTTTTCCTTGCACAGTCTGTCCTCTGCAGTCCAAAGCCGTAGCCTTATAACCAGGCAGTGACTTCCTCTGAAGTTACTTGTATTGACCTAAATAGGTTGGGGCGGGTGAGGACACACAGAGAACATGAAAAAGCTGTGCTGGTTGCCCAACAAAGAAGTGTCTGCTTTGTGGTGAGCACTTTTAACATATAAGCACTTTTAACATACTGTAAAGAACATGATTTTCATGTTTGTTTAAGTTCACACCAAAAGGCTTGCAAAGTAGCAAAGTGGGTAAAAATAAAATCTGCATTTAAGTGGTAAACAAAATAGTTAAAACTTGACTTTTTGTAATTTGAACACTACTTACTGAGGCAGCGCATTTAGAAGTCCATGGGTGCTTTTCTTCTGTACATCCACCCATGACTGATATATCTGATAGATCCAGAAAATGAACTTTAGCATGGAGCAATGTTAAAATCAGCTGTCCTGAGAAAAGCAGTGATTATCAGGGAGTGGTGACAAGATGGAGATGTTTCCCTCAAATTTTAAATGAAGCTCAGAATCAAAAAATGGCTGGTAGATTTGCAATGCCATAAGAGAAATGGAGTACTAGAGTCATGTCACAGTGGACAATCAGTAGCACTCTGTGAGTACCTGAACATAAGCTTTTTTTTTTTTCCCCCACAAGCAAGTAGCACAATGTAGAGGAAGTGACTACACCTACTTCCTCTGGACAGGGTGCAGCCAGAAGTCCTGGGCTTAAGCCTGAATTTCTCTCTCTTTAGCCCATTTTCACTAGCTCTAAGTTAGAATGACAGCATTCAATTCTCTGTAAGTTGCTTTGAAATGAAGAAAAGAGGCATACAAGAATTCATCTTTTCCATGGAACTTGACACAAACAACATGGCCTTGGTGCTGTATGTCAAAAGTAATTTTCAATCTGTTCATAGTTAAATTGCACAGTTTTGTTTCCATGAAGCTTATTATATTAAATGAAAACTGTTGTGCAGTTCGGCTGTTTGCAAAAGAATGTCAGAGTGAGATTTGAAAGATGATTGTGATATGGTTGACTCTCTGCTAGGGCCAGGATCAAGCCACTCCTGTAAGAGGACCAAAGTACCCCAGTTCAAGCAACGAGGCTCTTCCACAGGGGCAGAGCAGTAGCACTGTCCCAGTTAGTGGAGCTCTACAGATTTAGCCCAGCTGAGAGCTGTCCCACACAACTCACTCTCATCTGCCCGGTGCTATTTAGCCTCTGCAGGCCTCTAGCTAGAATGTTCAGGCTGCCTCACCCACCATGTTTGCTGTATGGACATTGGCTCCAAGCAAGGTCCTCTGCTACCACACTAAATCACAGGAGAAGCTTATTAACAAATATTTCTGAATCACCTTCTGCCCTGCTTAATATTTATCAGTCCTAAGTCAGTGCCTGAGTATGCTGCGGGATTCAAACAAAATGGGTTGCAAACATTGTACAACTTGGGTGGTAACCTCTGCCATTTCTTCCAAAACACGTGAAAAAGCACTTACACTGTGACAGCTTTTTCACTCTCCAGGCTACAAGCGGGTCTTCTTGTCCTGTTATTTCCCTGCTGTGATCTTCCCAGAAGTGGGGGTGCTTATTAACAAAGAATAACCCTCAAACTTCTCCACAGCCCTTTGCCATTTCTGAGTAATAATCTTGCCCCCTCACTGTTTACAGCTGTGGTTGAGATCGTTACCAAGAACATTATTAAGAATAAATTATAATATGTGGAAATATTACTGTGAAATATACTGATACTATTATACCAGGATAAGAAAATAAACCACTGCTTCAGAGATGGCAAGAGCAGAAGCACACGGATCACGTTAAGCAGACATTGGGTCTAACAAACATACACAGGTACTAAAGTCTTAGCAGGGTGCAGAGCTGCAAAAGGAGAGTGTGTTGTTCTAGGGTTTTTTGCTTAAAAGATGAGAGAGAGGGCCTAGGGGAGGGGAATGCATGAAAAAGAAAAGGATGAACTTTTTTTTTTTTGGCTACTCCACATGGGGTTTTCCTCTGTTTAAATGCTGAAGGACAGAAAGATTTTAAATTAAAATCTTAATAAATATAGCCCTGAGGCTAGTAACATTATTACATCCAAGATGATTACAGCAACCAAGCCACAAAATACATATATATATATTTATTTGAAGCATAATAAGCCTCAGTATTTAGTTAGAAGAAGGCTAGGCAGCTAACTGACTTCCAAATTAGTGAATTTTCCATTCCACTCTACCAAAAGTATAAACCAACATGGCACCTGGTTTGCAGGGTTTGTTTCCTTTCTGTACAAGATAACATTTTTACTACTTACATTTTAGATATACATATATATTTTTCAGATCATATGCATGAGAGCTGGGAGGAAGAAACCGAAGTTTGCAATAGGAGATATGGATAATTATTCAGCTTCGTTGTGAAAGAGGGTTCTAGGTCCCCCAGATTGCTTGAGTGAGGCATGTTTTCCTTGAGACATTTGCCTTTTTCAGTTGATCCTAGTCTCAATATAAGATTCTGCACTCCACGTGTTTGTGTAGAGCATTGGGGTTTTTTTAATTATGGAAATTTTTTAATAAAGGATACAGGGAAAATATGGGATACAAAGAAAAGGATACAAGCTGATAAAGATGATTAAATCATAGAGCGACTGTGGAGTGGGTCATGAAGTGTTATAATCCCCAACTCCCCTCTGCTTTCTGCCTCAATGTGTTAATGCATCACACTTTAGTACAGTGACACTTTCAGCCCTAGGTGGAAATTCACACATGATGAAGAGGTGGAGGAGGATTTCCAGATGGTCAGACCTCAGGGAGTGCGAAAAGGTGGGGGGAGGAAGGGAGAAACTGCTGAAAGGAATCGGACTTTGGTCACATCAGTAATTTCCAGCTGAAAATGGAATATTAAAAAAACCACCCAAACCCCAAAAAACAATCACTAAGGATCCCATACTGGGGCCAGGTGCATTCAGGTTTGGACATTATGTGTGATAAATCCTCACCAATACTGGTTGTGAAAGATCCCTAGGAAATATTGGTTTATTTGTGTGCAACAGAAAGGTGTGAGCTTCATTTCTTTGGCCAAATTTTGTCGTTGGTACTAAAGCACCCTGACACAGATCCAATTACTTGTTTTATTCTCTATAGTTCCTCTTTACTAGAGGTTATTGTAAACTGGTACTTGCTCTGAATTGTGCACAAATTTTCACTCCATCAGATGCTGTACTTGGCTGCTGCATCCTTTGGGACCCTCTTCTGCAGGGCCACCTCTACAAGAACAGTGAAGGGCACTGAGAGAAAATGCAAGGCCTGCATTCAGTTGGTCCCAACACACCCTAAAACAGGCCCCACTTTCCCTTTAGGGGAGCATAAGGCAGCAGCTGCTATCACACAGCTGGACTTCTCCTAGATGACCTCATTTACTGTGGTCTTTCGGGGCAAATGGGAAGGTAGTCATGGCCCAGAGGTCAAGGGGTCTGGTCCTTCAGGGTGAAAGGTGCTAGAGCTGCATAAAGAATTAGCAATAGATGATATTTTGTACCGCCACAGCTTTTTCCAGATGTCAGGGTTAGAGAAAATTTAAGATAACCAGTTATTTAGGCATCACAGTACCCCTGTATTTTGTGTGTGTGTTTTAAAGATAGTCTGTTCATAATGACAGAAAAGCTAAGCATTAGGTATGATGGCTCAGACTGCATTTCTAAGGGCTCCTGCTTCATTCAGCTCCAGGTGATCCTCAGGTCGTCGGCATTTCCCCACCTCAAAATGTGCACTTGAGCTGCCAGTGGTGCGCAGTCACACTGGAAAGGTGCTTTTGTTTAATATCATCAGTATGACTGCATGCTATTTACCTGTATTTCCTGGACAGCAACTAAGTAAATTGGCCACAGCCTGGTGAACTACTGGAACAAATATAATGAGAAATAAGGCTGTTGCACAGATTTCACTTTGGTGAAACATTTGTTGTCCACTCCCTGTCACTCCCAGTACAAATCATGCACATGCAGGTCAGGACAAAGTTCAAGGAGACAGAAGACACTTACTCAACTTCTGCTAGAGCAACTCGAAATTTGTGAAACATGTGGTTTTAGCCGCTGCTGAATTCCTACCCCCATTAATTGACTTTCTATGTTAAAATCACTTGTGTCATAGCAAAATGCAAAGAAACCTTGAGCATCTGATGTGGTAGTGACTTCCATGATGGTATATTTAAGATGCCCAGGTGCCTGTTGCTGGATTTAGTGGCAAACCAAAGGCTTCCAAGTATTGTAAAGCCTGCAGCATCCATCTCAGACTAAGTCCCTTACAATGACTAGATGAACATCTCTGACTTTCTTCCCTAAGGACTCAGTGCAGCAGGTGTTTTCAGTCTGCCCACCTTCCAGATCAGGTGTCCAAAAATGCAGCAATAAATACAATTTTTTTTTCCTTCTCTGTTTCTAAAAGAGCTCAAGGTGGGTGGAGGATATGGGCGTAGGCTATTTTTATTCATACCTTAATTTAGTCAGTAGTCCAACAGTTCATGAAGAAGAGCTGGGCTCAGTCTTCTTTTCTGCCTGACAGGAATGCCAGAGAGCATGAGAGGCAGCTCAGGTGTTCTCAGAAGGAGCAGGCCATGGGGTGGTGCTGGGACAGGAGCACTCCCCAAGCCTCCAGTTGAGTCAGTGCGTGACCAAAGGGAGCAGGAACCCACAACTCTGTAAACAGTTCAAAGACCCACAAATCCAGGCCTCCCTTCTTCTCACCCTGCTAGCCAAAACATTTGCAACTAGCCAATTCACATGAGACCAGCTTTAAGAGGATAGAGGCAGTCCCCTCCCTGGCACCAAGGATATCCTGGTAAGTGCACTCTGCTGGGAGAGGAGACATACACATTCCCCGGGGCAGAAGGGAATTGAGCCATGTGAAATTCCCCATGTTCAGCACTAGCCTTTTGAGTGCCGAGCACAGTGTATACAAAACACTGCTGTGCTGCCAACCACCCTGCCTTTCCCTTGCATGAACGGACCCACGCTGTGTTCCTGGAAAAAAGCCAAGAGAGAGCCTAAATTGTGAAGCCCAAGGGATCCCCAAGCAAGGTAGATTTTTAAGAGGCTGTGTTGCCCATGGCTTGCTCAGGCAGAGGAGCAGCCTCTTGGTTTTGGTGGCTGCCATTTTGAGGTAGAGCATGGTTCAGGAAACATCACTTCAAAAGGCAAAGGTTTGCAGCAGCTGTCAAGAACTGGCATTGCAACACTCCCCAGTGATGCTCAAGACCTTTTCGAAGCCTGCTTCCCCCAAACTAAAACATCACTGTTGCTGCCATGCTAGGAGAGGCAGCTCCCCCAGAGTCCAAACCCCTACACAATAAAATCTGTACAGACCCAAGTCTCCCCACAAAACAGGCACAACAGTAGAGAAATCGTGAAGTAAATGTGTCAAGTGACTCTCTTTTTTCTCGAAGTGACAAAGCACAAACTTGCAGGATTAAGCCTGTAGCAAAATTAGTCCTGGAACTTATTTTCTGTCTAGGTAGCAAGGCTGAGCTTGTTTAACAGTAATGGTCAAAGGACAATAAAAGAATACAGGGGTAAGTCATTTAGACAAGGCAAACCATTAACTATCTGTATTAAGACTTGAAAGTAACCGAGTGGTTGGTAGCTGTCAAGGAAGACAGTACTTAGAGCAGAAGTGGAAGAGCCGAATGAACAGAACATTAAATTGGTAGAGTATTTGCCCATAACATGGGACTGCTGCTGTGAATGATTACAGGCATGGAACAAGGCAGGAGTAAACAGCTCCCCAGCCCCACAACTGGGATGCTCTGTTATTTAGCAGAGACCACCTGGTGCACATCAGAGAAAATTTCATCTTCTCACTATGGACTTCCAGCCTTTAGAGGTCATACTCTTTTTTTTTGGGCTTCTGACATAAATACATGCAAAAGGCCTTCCCAGCAGGAAGTGCTCAAATCCTTTAACTGGGAAGCCAAAATTAACAGTCTTGCTAAGACACCTTTCCTACCCTCACCCCTTGGTTATTTCCCAAAACAAGAGGAACCGCAAAGGAGCCTGTGATGACTGAAAGGGAGACTCTGCCAGCAGCAGAGTTTCCTCTGTGCATGCGTCACTTGCTGCAGCCTGTCTGGAGTGATGGTGCAGTCAGCAGGAAGGGGTTACCAGAAGAGGTGGGGCTGCAGAGCTTTTCAAACCTTTCACTTCCCTAGCTTTTCTGCAGCTGGGAACAGGCTACAACTCCATTCAAATTTCGGTATTTAGGATATGTGTTCATCAGTTTTTTTAAATTTGAAGTCCTGGGAAAGGCTTTTTAGGAAAAGAGAAAGAAAACAAAGTAAAGCACACATCCCTTTGTCATACACTTGCATTTCAAAAACTCCAAACCTATTTAATACCTTTGACTTTACCTGATTTGTGTCTCATAGGGAAGATGGTTTCCCTGGAATCTATATCCCCATTTCTTTCCAAAAAAGAAGAACAAAAGATAAGTTTTAACTTGGTGTTGATGCAATATTCACCCCACCCAGAACCAACTTTGAAAGCTCATGTAAAAAACATGAAGAGTAATTTTTACTTAGCTCTTGTTATGAACAATTCAGAGATAAGAAACAAGGCAAGACACGTCTCAGCTGCAAGTGTGAACATGATCTCAACACTGCAACATTTTCCTTGCCTGGCTAGAGATGGGTTGGCAGCATGAGGTATATGAAGGTAGGCTACAGGTGACAAGAATGTAAAAGCCTGTTATTAAACTAGGCGTAAGCAGTCTTGGAACTTCATTAGGGCCAGGGAATTCAGCCCTGGACATTGCACCTGCTTGATTATTCACTATTAAACAAATGGCTGTAAACTTAGTTTCAAGTTGGAGAGGATTCAGACACAGCTCTTTCTGCCCTCTGACTGGGCAGCGGATGGAAAGCAGTTTGTGTCATGGACAAACTCCATGTGCTCACTTCTTGCAGGAGAGAAGCAAAGTCTTCATCACAAGTTTTCACCAGGTGCAGACTACAAGTCATTTGCTGTCCTCCAACTGCAACTGTAGAAAGGGAGTGAACTGCAGTGTGTTAAAGGTACATTTGGGCACTGACCTATTTTTGTTCATTTGCCATGGGAGAGACATGTGGAAACATTGTGGTTTGATGGATTTGATTAAAAATATGCTAATGAATAAAGAAAATTAAGTGCATCCCTTGGGCTCCTGGCAAGCTGCCAAGACAGACACTGGGACCACCAACAGGGGATCCTTATGTTCTGGCTTTTGCAATCCTTCAGATTCCTACTGGAAAGGATAGTGACCCAGCAGAAATGGGGCTTAAAGTTGAGTGGTTTGCGTGTCCTGCCTCCACTTCTCTCCAAATGCCACAATATTTTAAAATTTATGCCCCAGGTGCTGGAATCAGCAAGCATAAGAACATCTTTGTTTTCATCAAAAAAAGTACTTCTGCCATCATTGTTGAAGAAAGAAAGCTTGTAAACATGAAGCAATGGTACTCAAAATGCTTGGAAACAAAAAGACTGTGAAAGAGAACTCCAAGTTCATTTTCTAAAGCATCTCATTATTTCTAAACCAAATGCAGTTTTGGAGGCCTGACTTATGGTTTTTCAAACTCCTGAGGCAAAGCTGCAAATGTGGCCTTTATTCCCACGCAGGAGAAGCTCTGCCTGCCTTCCTCCCTCCACACTGTTCAGGGAGGGAAAGGGGGGAAAAAAGGCAAAACAAAACAACTCAAGCAGGCACAGTGTTTCCCTCTGCTCCATGAGTGTTTAGTGCTCTACTGTCATCATTCAAGCAGATTTACTCAAGGTACCACATTAGAAAGTTCTAACCTGACTGCAGAAGTAGGTGAATCACATATTCTGCTGCTGTTCTTCAGGTAGGAAGCAGCTTTCGTTAGCAAAGTCTGAAGCATCCAGCTCTCCTAGTGCTCATAATCCTTCTCTGAGTAGTTTTTCTTCCCATAGTGTGATTCATTCTGTTGTCCTGCAGTCTTCAGAGCTGGAATGAGGCAGCCAACCGTAGCTGGGGATGCAAGTGCTTGTCACACAGTGGCACTGCTCAGCACCTAATTGGGGTGCAGTTACCAGGAGTGAAAGGAAAAGAAGGGCTCATATTTTATTAAGCTGCCTGAACCCAAGCAGACCTAGGAAACCCTCTGAACCCCTCAAGCAGGCTATAGAGAAATGAAAGCAGAGACCCCTGAGTGAAAGAGGCTCTTCCACACCAATGACCAGGGCACAAACTAGAAAATTAAAAACAAACACCTAGTCCATCCTGCAGGCATTTTTCCAGCAACCTAATAGGTTTGGGTTTTCATAGCACCAACTTCCAAGCAAGAAACAGTTTTAATATCTGATTTCTGAAGCCTGTCTTTCTGGGAAAGGACACTTCTGTCAGGGGGGTCTGTGTCTGACCAGGACCATCTCTCTTTGGTTCTCAGCAGCCTTTTTAAAACTGAAGAGCCAAATTTGTAGGAGTAAAACTGCAGGGTATCTTGGGCAATGTTACCATGATGGTTTTCATTTAGAAGCAAGGAAGAATTTGGCTATTTTTTCAGATAATTACTCCTTCCCACAGTCCACAGTTGTTTTCCTTGTTTACAAGTATGGAATTGTAATGCCATCATTTTGCGGGGAGAGTAATCATGTTTCAGAGCACTCTTAGAGACCACAGGTTGAAACACTCATCCAAACAGCAGGTTCAGTTTGTTGTATGTGTTTTCCTTTCTAGAATAAAAATACAGCACTATTAAACAGTAGGGAGTAACTTTCCTTGTCTCTCAATGCTACATGTGTGCACAAGTTTGTCCTTGAATTCTGGTATTTGGCCTATGAAGCTAACATGCATAAAGCCTCCAATACCCCAAACGCTAGGCTGTAAAAACAAACTCCATAAACTCTGATTATATCAAAAACATGATTCTGCCCCAAAGCCAAGTAACAAAGCTCATTGAAGGGAACTTACTGTAAACTCTGAAGATTAATCAACTCTATCAGAAAGGCAAGTGATCCCCATCTCACCTCAACTTAAAATTCCAACCCCCTTTGGAATTACAATGCTTAAGGGGCCATTTGCTGCTATATCCCTAGTAGATCCTATCTCCATGACAGACACTGAATAGTTTGGGGGACGAAAGACCATGAGCCAGGAAAAAAAAAAATAAATAGGATATTCTCTGCCCCACCCCCAAATTAAGGCTTTATATTTCAAAGAAAGCCCAGCATCTTTAGTCACCCATAGAAACAAAACATTTAGTGAAGTACTGCACAGTCTCAGGGAACAATAAGTATTCTTTCAGGCATGCAAATCAGTGCTCAGCAAGCAGAACAAACTTACACTTGCAAAGCAAACTGGTTTAATGCCCGAGAAAACGTAAATCCACCATCCTCATGAGAAATTGGGTGTTCTGCTGCACGGAAGAATGTTTAAGCAAGATTTAACATTAGCATTTGCATGCAAAAGGAAAATTTAATTTTAGAACAAAGTCTCATACCGCATGAGAGAATAATACAGCCAAGCAACAAAACCAGAAGAATTTAGCTAGTGTGGATTTCTGCATGTAATTCAGGTGGCAGATAAATAGCAGCAACTTGTCTGCTCGTCTGAGCATGCTGAACAGCCAGCCCCTTTCCACAGAAGAGCTTCTAACTCCTAAATCCACAAGATGGAGCCAGCAGTTCTCAGGAAGAGGTGCCTGTACCATCCCAGGAATTGTCAGCACCTAGCTCACAGAGCCATACTAAAATGTTCTGGTTGGGGCAGAATACAGGCAAACACAAAGGCAGGAGCCAAACCATGTACAAGTCATCATCCTCCTGTTTCATCCTGCTGCAACCAAAGGCAAGCCTGTTCCTCAACAAGCATCTGCAGACTATCTGAAGAAAAAGGTGACAATATGGGCTTTGGGTATAGCAGTGTAACACAACTGTGCTCAGAACCCTCTCTTGCTTCCTACATGACACTTTCCATGCTACCCTTTCTCTGCCACAGTATTTTAAAAGTTACTTCACTGGGAAGGAGAGCAACATAAACCACCGTGGCAATCAGAAACACAGGGCAAACACCAGGCAAGCACCATGTAAACAAGATTATGTAAATTGCTGTAGTCCTTGGCCAGAAGTCATCAGCTAGAGAATGTTCCACTTCCAACTTGTACAGCAGTGGTGGCAGAAACTGCCTGAAAGTTTACTTTGAATCCCATTGTTCTGCCACTCCAAATTAAGTGGCATTAGAGAGCAGTGAGTCTGTCCTGAGCCATTCTGCCTCAGAAGCATCTCAGCTTCTTTCCTGCAGTTCATTCACCACAAACCTACACAGAGAATGGACTCTGGCACACTCAAAAGACTAAGGACTACTTTTTCCACACAGTGTTGCTTATTCTGTTATTCAAAGGCACAAGACTGTCTGAAGAAAAGACAAAGCAACTCTGTCATTCATATAGTTGATACAAGCTGTCTGATCCAATTAAGTTCTGGAAAATTAAGTGTGAATGAATCAAACTATGTCAATTCAGTCCTGAAAAACATGCATACCATTTCCAGAAAGCCAATGATGAGTGTCTCAGTCATCTCTTCAACACCTCCCAGAGTCTGCAATGTAATCTTGTTATATATTTGATAGAAAGGTTAGTTACTGACACTGAAAATCAGTGGCTGGCTCATTCAAGAATTTGGAGATTAGGTATGCTTTTAGAATGCTGTAAAAATCAATAACAAACAAATATGAAGCTCATTTTTTCTTTTTATTATCAATAGTAATACAAATCAGTTGTATTAGCATGATAATGAAAAGTGACCAGTTTTACAGACATTAAAATGTTTGTGCAAGTTAGAGACAAAGCTCTGAAACTATGTAAGGAAAAAATTAAGAATTTACATTGTATAGTATAGCATACATAGTTTAGAGGCAGTTTCATTAAATCTTGCAATCACAATCACTTCCTCTACACTAAACTTCTCACTTGGTGTTAGAGATAACACCTTCCCCTCCCAAGAGGAACACCTGCCATTTCCATGAAGTGTGGAGATTACAGTGAAAATCATAGCTTTTTTATTTGTTCCTCTTCCCTCCTTCTCCTAACTATGAAGTCAACAGGAGGTGAACACTGCAACATATGCTTATAGCAATTAAGGAAGGCTTCTGTCTACATAGGCTCTGAGCTGAACTGATAACAGTATCCTCTTCTTGAGCAAGAATTGATAGACCTGTCAGGCCCAAGAACTGGGTTAATGCTTTGAAAAGCTTTAAAAAAAGATCTGGGTGAGCATTTAGTTAGATGCATATCCCCCCTACATACCTCTTACTGCATTCCAGATCGTAGTTTTGTACCTTGGACCTGAAGTATTCTTGAGCATTATACTTAAGCCAGACAGGACTCAACTGGAACTTCAAATTGTTATCAACATCTTACTGAAGTTTAATGCCCAGTAAATGTATGCATACATCTTTCTCCTCATCGAGCCAAGTGTTCCCCTAGAAACTGCAGCAGAGGTGTATCAGTCTGTATAAGAACACATATGGCACAAGTCATTGAAAACACACTTCATGCTGCATCTGTATTCCCACCTGGAGAGATGCTCCTCTTCAAGAGTCAAGTCTTCCTTTGCAGTCCTGGAGTCCTGCTTTTTTTCATATTATTTAGACCTTGTTATAACAGGGGGTTGTTTGCTCTGCTCAAACCAGAAAGAAAACTGGAGCACTTGACGCTAAGCCACATATGGAAGATTGCACGTAGCAGTAAACAGTTCATGTTAAGCCATTACACAAGAATAATACTTGAATGCTTAAGTGCAAGTGCATAGTCAAGTCTTGCATGACCTCCAGCTGCAAATATCCAGTTACCTGCCTACAGCCATGCTCCAGAATGATTTAAGAGCGCATTATACCAACAAAGAGAAGCCATGGTTTTTAATTACCCAACGTGCAAAGGCTGATACAACACCTCAGCTTCAATCCAGCCTTCAGTCTCCTCAGCTACACAGCCAGGCCAGCAGGCAGGCACACACCCCCTGCTGCCAAAGTGATCCCTTATTTGACGTACCTGACCCCAGTTACGCAAAGCTCCATTCACACTGCTCACAGGATGCTGTGCCATGTTATATTCACTCCACTCAACCCACCTGATGGTGATATCCATTGATGTCCAGTGAAGCACACCTGGAAGCCATTTAAGATCCCCCAAATCATATTGCCCCTATTCAGAAGGGCATACATTCAGGCACTTCCACCATGAGGTGGAGATAATAGGATTTCAGTCCAGGGGACCAGTTTTATTGCCTTTCTGCTACAAGTCAGAAAGCTTGCTGCCCACTGTTCCAAAGTAGGCAAGGTAGCTGCTTTGTTTATTGTGTTTTCAGCTGTAAATGGCAAGTTAAACTGAGTTTGTTGCAAGTAACAGAAGAGGAAAACTAAAAAGCTGCTTTATATCGTCTCCAGGCCTACTCTTTCTGGAGCAGGTGACAAGAACAGAACACTGTAGAGATGCAGCATCAAGCCATGAAACAGCAAACACCTTCTTCCACGTAAGTCCACCTCAGTGGCATAGCTTTATCAGTTGGAGAAAAAAAAATAACCTGAGTGAGAACAGCACATGGACTGTAAGAACACAAGTGAGAGACTCGCTGTTCTGAGAAGAAATTCATCTGTCCTATCAAATACTGTCAGGTACTTTAAGACTATAGAGATCAAAGGTCAAGGCATGCAAGTCTCTTGTGCCAACATAGCTGAGCTGCTCATTGTGAGCTTTGCTGAACTCATTATTCATACAGCAAGGACAGTTTATTCAATTTTGTTATATACATTTTACAACTCGACTTGGAGGGGCTTGACCTAGATAAGCTTGTAATGTGAACTCAACTGTTGTTTATCCTTTAGGTTAATTAAGGACTTAACCTTTAAGTCTCAACTAAAACCAAACTAACTGAGTTGCCTTCCTCCAGAAGAGGACATTCATTTTCTGTATGCACATTATACAGTCAGAAATGGACTTTTATCCATGGAAGTTCAAGAGGAAAATTTGTTAGATGTATTAGAGCTCCCAGTGTCCTATTAGGTGCTTAGGCTTTAGACACAGGTGAGACAGCTCAAGTGACAAGTTTTGTAAGCCAGCAGGCTTCCAGCTTCTGCTTCAAAAGACTATTGGGCATTACAAAGCCAACTTCACAATTAATGATACTATTCACAGAGAAGCATTTCCAGACCTGGTTAACCTTTCTTTCTGCCCATACAAGATAAGAGTAACAAAGAAGGAATTTAATTTGACAAGAATGAAGATTACAGCACCTTTTATTTAGTACAGTTTCCCCAATCCAATGAGTTGCCTGACAAGATGAACTAGTTATGGAAGACAATGAGTTTGTGGTAAGTCCCTGTGAAACCTCAGGTCAACAGAGGTTCTGATGTAGATAACACCTTACTTTTTTCAATGTTCAGAGACAGAATGCACAAAAGCAATCTAGTACATGTGAAAAAATATTTTTCAACCTCAAATTACAACACTAAATACTGAACAGTATTCACTACTCCATCTCAGGAAGAAAGACCATTAGTTAATTTAGTGCTGCAGTGAGCTTCATTGAACAACCATTTAAATTACTTTCACCAAGCAACTGTGTTTTAAGCATCCAGTTACCAGCAAGATACAGCTACTCTCCAAGTTTCTCTACTCTGTGGAGGCAGAAGATAGCCATAATTCATTGAGAAAGTCCACAACCAGAAGAGTTCTTTTCCACAGTGACAGAAGTGATTTTTGGCAACTGCACTTCAGTTAAACTGCATCAGAAAGTTCATTTCATTCAGCTGACAACAGAACCTGCTAAGTACTGACTTTTCCACTTCTAGACTGTTTTTGTTGAACAGACATGACCACCACTGCATAACTGACAGCAAAACTCATCATGTGCTAGGTTGCTGTGAATCAGGAACAGTACATATAAAATTAACAGTGAGTAATAGATGTGGCAACTGCTTAGCTTCATTTGCTTTTTGACACCATACAGTTCACTAGCCAGCTAATCATTGAGAGGTAACATATATGCCTCACCTATTCCAGGTCATGATTGTGTGATGGGACCCACCCTTATTCACCATTTTCATCTTCAGCAAGACAGGAGACAGATGCAGATGTTCTCACTTTCCAACATTATCATCACAAGTGTTCCAATATAAACATAACTCATTAAATCATCACCTATTTCCACTATTCCAGTACAAGGGAAGGGAAGGAAGATAGATGTAAAGTGTAATTGAGTCAAGACAATACATGGAAGAAACCCAGGACAGCATTTCAGGGAGATGATGATAATACTATTCCTTTTGAAGAAAGGCTTACAGTCATTTTCTCACCCCATACCACTAATTTAAGGATGAGAGGACAGACCCCAGCAGGGAATGCATCTAGCCTGTATTTAAATATCAATTTTTGCATTTCCTAAATAAGTCTGAATTGAGTCCATAGGCTTGATTCATGAATGCTGTATTGACTAAGCAGAACACAGAAGAAAGTTTGTTTTGAGTTGACTCTCAACTGTCAGTTGCTATTTCTTACATGGAGTGTGGGCAGGAAGTCAGCAGATTTCAGTGTAAGAAATATCAGTGACAACTAAGAGAAGATGGAGACTCAAACCCTTTACTAGGTGTCATCTAGCCTTTCTGCAGTTTGCACCATCAAGGAGCGCAGCAACAGCATGAAAAAGTGTTTGAACCTGAACAGCTGTGCTGGTTAAGGCCAATAGAGGTTCAAGAGAAACACAGAGAAACATTAGAAGGAAGTTAATACAAAAGTACATCGTGTAACCAAGCAGAAGGACTGTAGTTCTGAAACTATTTCTAGTTTTGAAAGCTGGAAGATGGAGCCCATTTCAGTTTAAGGAGGCAAAGGTTTTGTTGGATACCAGAAATGGTTGCAAAGTTGTTTTCACATTTTAAAGGTGTGATATGCAAAGCAAAAGATAAGGGAGTCAATACAGACTTCCTTTCATGAATCCAGCCCTATATCCTTAGTGGTATTTTATCCGTGCCAGCTGTAGATAGATATTTACAGTTCCAAAGCATCACAGTAAGCAACATCTTTCTTTAAAGCTTTTCTTGTTCTTGCCACTTTTCTTGCCATTCTTGTCTTTGTTTTCTGACATTTTCTTTGCTCTTATTTCTCTCATTAAATCAAAGAATACCTAGGAGAGAAAAATAAAGAAAGATTAAACAACATCAGCTGCCAGAAAGCAGATGAAAACTACTGTATTCAGCAGCAAATAAAGATGTAGAACCACACTGTACTCAACACAGCAGTAGTAAGTTTAGACAAAGATTCCTGTGACAAACTCAACGTAAGAATTATGTAGTGTGTCAAGCAGTGACAAAAAGCTGCACAATCTTACCTGGTTATCAAAAAATTCAACAGCTCTGTTTTAAGGGATTTTTATTAAGTACCATTCTTGCACAAAAGCAGCATTCAGAGCTCATGAGAACATTTGTCTAACTAGCAAACTTTTCCAGTGCTGTTAACTATAGAAAGCAGTTAGTCCAGTCTTTTCCATGCAATTACTATTCTGCTTGGTCTGTAATTACAAAGGTGCAGCATTCAAGTGACAGGGCACAAAAAATTCTCAAAAATATGTTCTAAGAAAAATTCAGAGAAAGTCATGCTTCCTTTCATGTCTCTCTAATGTTTTCATCCAAAACTTAGGCAATTTCACCCCTGTATTCCTGATGTCTAGGTACATACCACTTAAGATGCAAGAGCTGTTTTGCTGTACAGTCATTGAGTATTTATTTTTAGGATTATTTTAAAATATTTTTATTTTATTTAAAATTATTTTAATGATTACAGAATAAGAGTTTAGCATCACTCTGTAGAACTAAAGTGTGTTTTTTTTCCAGAGAACTCTCAAGCCTTTGATACTTGGAAACAAGACCATGTTATTGTTCAAAAGTAGATTAGTTTGTAATTCAAAACCCTCTTAAGTTTTTTTTTATTCTGCCCCAGTACTAACACACAATCACCACAAAGAAAAATATGTTCTTGTACAATGCACCTAACAGTGCTTATACAGAGGATAACCGGTATGCCACATGAGCTAGCCAGTGAAGACCTGTAACAACAAATCTAGATCCCCATGCTAGTACACTCCAGACACACAGCTCCACTGCTGTTAATCTCAGCTGATCAGAAAACTAGTCTAAATATAAAATAGGCTAGCCATTCACTAGTAATATGAGATGTTTATAGGAAAAATCAAGTCTAAATATTCATGTTTCACTACATCACCCAGTTTATGCAAGTGACTGTGACTTCACCAAACTGAAATTATGCCACGTTCTTTAAATCAAGACATCTCAATTCAAAAGTTTCATATACTGTAGTTTTAAAGAGAGAAGGAGTTCCTGCCAGTAGCTTGTGCACCAACAGCATTTCCACTAGTGAACTAATATAGAAGAACAGGAAGCTGTCTAGAAGAGTGCAGCTAGCTGCAAGTGTTCTTTATCCAAAGAGAAAACTGCTTAAAATTTGTAATCTTTAAACAGATGCATATTAGTAAGACATATCTGGAGCGCTTAGGATGCAAACAGTAATTTCATATCATCTTCTGTGAATTGGTGAAGTAAAAAGGCACCCTTTTCCTCAAGAATTCCTCACTACAAACAAAATAAAGGGGATGACTGAAATTGATTTGTCCTCTATACAGGACAAACACTCCATAGTCATAATTCATTTCTCTTCTAGAATATCCCACCACCACTGTTTATGCAAGAAACCAGCAGCAAAATAACATGAGAATAACTGTCTTATACCACCAAGGACAAGCCAAAACAGGACAGGGACACAGCAAAAAGTTCTTCTCACAGTTGAAAGTAGTCTTAGCAGAAAACAAGAATAAAATTTTTAAGATTAACCACGTAGCTTAAACACGTAGCTTTATAGGGAAGGGGGAACAATTTCTAATTGTCCATAGCTTGTTATTTGTTGGTGTCATTAGAAGGACACACCCTACAAACAAAATAAGATACTTGTGTAATCCTAAGAACCATTTACCCAAAGGACTATTTTAAAACTATTGGTTCAGGTACAAACAGTTAAATGTTTGTAATGCTATTGTAATGCTATAGCATTAACTTGTTCCAGATCTCAGGTTCCCTTAAGCTAGGTATGTGCTTAAGTGCACACATTCCAGTAACTTCATTGTTTTTTTTTGGGTTTTTTAAAATAAACTAGGCTTTCAGAAACCAAACCGTGGACTTGCTTTTGTCCCAGCAAGAGTCAGCTACTAAACAAGCAGTGATGATCTAATTGAGCAGATGTCATTTCTCTTACCTTATCTACATTCGCTCTAGTTTTGGCAGAGGTTTCTACATACTGCACCCCCCATTCTTCTGCCTTATTTCGAGCCTCTTCTACAGGCACTTGTCTGCGCTCCTCCAAGTCAGATTTGTTTCCCACTACCAGTAAAGGGATTTTATCCTCTTCAGCCTTCACACGCAGGATCTGTTCCCTAATGCATGAGGTATTCAAAATAAAAATATCTGTGTTAGTTGTAGCAACAAAACTCCCACACTTATGTGGAGTGGATCAAGTGGTCTGTACATTATTAATGCTTACAACTGGGTTTTTCCCAGCAGTTGGACACACACTTTAAAATTATTCCAAGATTAGCATAGTAATGCTATGGGCTTTACACTACTGAAAGCCTCACACTTCCAGGAAGGCAGTTTTACCATTTAGTTAGTGAGTAATCAGGCTCTAGGAAAGAAGAAGAGTATGGCAGAAGAGCAACTGGCAGCAGGAGTTCACACTTGAATGAGGAAAAAGAGTACAAGTGCCATGTTTGCCAAGTTCGATCTTGGCATTCAGTCACCATCTTTAATTCACAGTCTGCATCACATCTCTATATAGGTCTGGGCAACATCAAGTCTTTGCCAAGGCAGTAGGTTGCAAACAGCCCAGTAGCTGGCAGAGATCATTCCTAATGGCTACCTCAACTCTACCCAAAGAAGAGAGTTACTACACAATTTTGAACTAAAACGCTAGCAACCTTCCTCCTTCACAGACTCCAAGAAGATATTCCAACTGCCAGCGTTATCCTGTCATGCTAAGAGGATGTACCGGTGTCCAGGAAAGGAGATGGAGTGATGTTGCATACCAGTCTCAGTCTGTACTGGGGTAAAACACAAGCTGAAACCAGACTGACACATGCTGCTGTCCATTTAGGATGCTGGAAGAAATCTACTACTCTAAACTATTTTTAAATAGTTACGAAGACCTAAACGAGGCATGAGCATAGTGCTACACCCTCTCATCTCACCAAGAGAGATGCCTGCATTTTCCATCTACAAAATAACAATGTAAGGAGAGTACATGAGACTCTAAAATAGCATTAACACTGAAGCAGACAATCTGCTGTTTCATTTAACTGCATCTTCACACATTTTCAGATTAAAGAGGCACTGAAAGCAAACACTGAATGCTTAGCATCAGCAGGAGAGCTAGGGTTTAAAGACAAACCTATTGTTTGTTCAGTATTCAACTTTTTCATAGTGTTAGAATTCTGGAACCTTTTGCTCTGCAGCAAATAATACCACTCTGCAGTTTGGCCTGGGATGCTGGTGACTCGTACTACCCATTCCACACTCCTTCCTGGACCAAGGAGCTGGTTCTTGCATATCAGCCTAAATATTCCATTTAACTATTATCACTATTTGTTTTATTTCCAAACCATTGAAAAGTAGGAGATTCTGCATCACAAAGCTCTTAGGCCCTTCTTGCCCATCTTCAGGGCTAGCATTGCTTTTTCATTGTTTTGCTGGAATCTTGAACCAACACACCATTAACCTAGTTACAGAAGTCTGACAAAAAAAACCAAACTGCCAAGATAAATACTCCTACTCTCTTTCATTCAAAGCCTTAAGCTTTGGGTTTAACATTATATTTCACTTAGGCACATAAGCCAAAACCAAATGCTTCCACTTGTCTCATTTTCTTTGTGTTCTTTGAGTGCTACCTGACCTTTTCCTCCATCTTACATCAGTGTTAGCACTCAGTTTTGCAGTCCTCTAACAGCTGGAACTGTTGGCTCCTTTCAGAGCTGCAGTTAGAGAAAACTGAGCTCTGCTTATATGTCCCATGACTGTCAGCCTTCTGAAGCAGAACAAAGTCACAGAAGTATTATGTGAAGATGGACTAGTATTTTTATATCTCATGAAAGATTTTGTGGTCTTCCGCTATTGTTGAAAGAGTATGATATGTTAAGTTCTGGTGTGCAAGGGGAGTTTGCCTTAGCTTTAAGGAAAACCTAGAAGTAAGTGTCCTCAGCTACAGCACTTCCATTACCAGTCAGTATCTGTTAAACTTGTACCACTGAAGCAAAGGGAACATAAGGCAGACTGATAAAGAGCTTTTATTCTGACAAGCATAAGGAACTCTTAAACTTTCCCTATGCTTTGGGAAGTTTTCCTTCAAGTTATACAGCTGTTCCAGGCAATCTCCAGTTTACCTTCTACTGAAGCAACAGGTATTATCAAAAAGAGTTAGAACACTTGCCCTGAAGAATGGGGCTACATGGATTCTAAAGCCAGAGTAGTGGTTTAAATCCTTTTCTATTTACCCCCCACACTACACAAGCAGTTTCTATGGTCAATCTGGTGCCAATTTTTACATCAGAACTGCTAATCCCAAGAAGAAAAATGGAAGTGCTTACTACTACCCTGTGTCTTTCTAGGAATACATCTGCCTACAATAGCAATGCTTGGCTGCCAACCCTTGTTTGGCACCAATCCATACCTGAGAGTGGAGGCTAATCCTTCCCTTCCTTAAAGCACCTGCTTCTAGCAGTAAGCAATACTGTGTCTGAAACCTGGCCAAAAGACAGACTTAATTCCAGAAGTACTGTTCTAAGATAATTAAACTTCACATCCATGAAGACTGAAAATTGGCTGGAATATGCCTGTTTTAAGAGTCCAAGAATCTGTTACTTGCCTGAAGTTGCTGCTGACATAGTGTACTCATAAGTTGCAGGCACAAAGATGACTAAAGCCAGAGGCTGAATATTGTGGTTTAGGTTATCAGTTACTGAGAGCAAAATGGTCAGGTGTCACTCTTATTGATTAAATGGTAACAAACAAAGAATAAAGAGATGTAGCTTTTAGGCAGAGTTGTCAGAGCAACACAGGAACTGGATAACTTCCCCTGGCTAGGAGAGAAACTACTCACCGAAACTCTGCTGTTGCTGTGAAGGATTCGTGCTCTGTTATTGAAAAGACAAGAAGAAACCCTTCCCCACTGCGGAAATAGTTATCTCTGATAGCTGCATAATCCTCCTGTCCTGCTGTGTCCAGAATGTCTATCTGAACTTCTTCACCATCCAGAACTACTTTCTTTCTGTAGCTGTCAGCCTTGGTAGGTTCATAGTCTTCTACAAACTGACAAGAAAGGGATCAGTGTTTAGAATTACTGTCAAACAGTTTCAGTATTTGTCCATCTTCCTTCTTTCACTTCAGTGACATTTAAATTCCCCAAAACCTTCTCATAATTCAGTCAGCCACTAAGTTCCACTGCTTTTTTTTTTAGTGTTACTATTAAAAGCAAATTATTTAAGCCCTTAATACATCAAAGAGCCAATTTGCCTAGTCAAGTTTTGCTACACAAAACATGTCAGCAACTTCAGTACAATTTAAGAACAGAGTTGCAGTATAAGTTACCAGCAATGTGCTGACATTATCTAGATCTCCCACTTTAAGAAAATGCATTTGAATATACTTCAGGAACAGGTATCTGAACTTTTAACAGGTGTAGATGAGAGCATCCAGCTGCTGAACACAACGGCCTGTTCCATAATTACACAGGCACATACTTTTAGTCCGTTCAGTATTGATCAGATCCACAAAGTCACTGCCAGTTCAACTGCCAGTTCAACTTAGTAAACTTCTCCACACACATCCAGCAGAGAAGTAGAGAGGTAAAGAGCTTCTCAGCCTCAGAACACAACAATTAAGCCCAATTAAGCTGGCTGGCTTTCATTAATGACTGACTACATCACCTGTTCAGATACTTACACTACTATAGTACCTATAGATAAATACTAACTTTGAACTACAGGTTTATGTATTCCTTCACATACTAATGTGGGCTGCCTAATCTAGCTTCCTGTATACCAGTATGGAAGAATTCATGCTATGAACATACCTACTTCATCACCTGGCTCAGAATGAGCTAGTATGTTTACTTCTGACTTCATCCTTAACTGACCTAAATTACAAAATTAAAGTTCAACTCCAAGTAGTAACAGCTTCTGTACACAAGCACCCATACATTATGCATGACTTCTGAAGACACTTCTTTTAACAAATAAGCATCAATTTTGTCACCTTTAGCCAGAGATGTTCCCAGAGGATACATCTTCCACCTTTCTACATCCTGCTCCTGCCAGCTGGGTCATCTGGTCTTTTGCTCATCACATTTAGTTCCCCTGTCCCACATAAAAAAGCTTAGCAAGCCATATGAATTTGTGCTTTAGAGAAGCTGAACCGAAGTTACTTACCTCATCATACATAAACTGAAGTGTGAGGGCAGATTTACCCACACCTCCACTGCCAACCATAATTACTTTATGGAGGGCCAAGGAACTCTGGTTCTTACTCTTGCTGGCAGCCATTGTCCCTGCTTGCCACAGACGAAGTGCCAGGCAACCAATCAGATCTGCAGAGAAAAGCAGCACAGTCACCCATCCATGGCATTGGTGACATCAGAGTAGCATACAGGTAAAGTGTCTCACAAGTGCTGAAAGATCAGATTAAAGCCCTGCCCTGCAAGCCTAAAGAATGGGCAACTCCAATGCACTGGCATGCAAACCATGCCTAAAGTATGAGTAGGACAAAGTATTAAAACAAATGCCTTCTATTTGTGACAACAGTATGATTAATAAAAGTGGCAAAGGTTTCTAACAAGCTACTCTTAATTTGTAAACCCAGCCTACAAGACTAGTGTCTAGAACAGTTTCTAAAGAAAAACTCACTCTTTCTCAAAAGATATGAAAATAAGTGTTTTTTATTATTCTTGTTATAAGGCATTACACCTTTCTAAAATATTTCTTTAATGTTGATACAGCTATACCTTAGATCTGCTCATAGGCAGAAATCTGGCTTTTGATCTTCTCCCTACGTAGGCTAAGAAAACAGCAGATATACACAGTAAATTGGCAGGAACAAGTTGCAAAAGCTTCTAGCAAAAAGTCTCATAACATGGCATTACCATTTATTTTACACTCTTCCTGCCTTTTGATGCTGCAAATCTAATTTGCTTAGAAAAAAAAATCCTGCTTTACAGAAAAAAAAAAACCAAAACCAAAAAAACCCCCAAAACTTAGTTCCTATTCTTCTCCTGATTTTGCTAAGCCATAAAGAAGTTAGCTTCAATAAACAAGCCCTAGCTAACAAGCCTCTGTTTGTGTGTTATGCGAGCCTCGTAATTAAATACTGGAGGCTCCTTAAAAGTAATACTGCCTTTTTTTTTTGGTTGGTTGGGTTTTTTTAAGAGTAGCTGGACACAGTAGTTGTACCAGAAGCACAAGCAGCAGCTGCCATGCTGATTAGCACAAAGCAGCATCTCTATGGACAGCACACTGAAGATAAAAGCAGAAATAAGTGAAACAAAGATGTGTCACCAGTCAGGATTCCCACACAGAATAAAACCCAAATATGAATATTTCAGACACATGATGTTTATATGGTAGATGGCAGGATAGAGATTCTTGTGCCCTTGGAGCACCACAAAGGACCCCAACTGCTCATATCCTGGCAGAGACCTGTAAGGAGACCAGCAGACCATTCAGAAAACACTGCTACAGGAAGTGGCTGTACCAGCCTTGATTTACAGCAGCACACTTTATTCCAGAAGCACAGAAGCAGTGGACCTTCCAGGAGTCTCAAATTTACCTGGACATGATTACTTTCAAAAAACACTGCAACTGCCACATCAGCAAGTATTACTGTATGGAAACACAAGGCCAACAGTAGAAGTTACTGAGTAGTATATTGGAAAATTGACTTCAGGACAAACAGCTGGCCTAAACAAAATTAACAAGAGACTAAGGGATCATCAGCCTACAAACATGCCATAGGATAATTTAGCTTGGAAAGGGACCTTTGGATACTGTCCAGTCCAAACCTCTCCCTGAAAGAAGTTTACTCCGTGCAATCCAGTTTATGTGCCCTGCATTCTGAGACTGACAATTTCATGACCAGTCTGGACAACTGCCCTTAGAGTACACTGACAGCAACTATTTTTTTTCCCTTGTCATGACTTGATGTTCTGAAAAGCAACAAATCAAACTAAGTTTTCATTGACTCATGCATACAAGAACAAACATGCCAACAATTAAGTGCCCTCAGGACAGCATTTTCAAACATCTGAGCAGAAGTATTTTTCCATGCAGAGTTTTTTACTCACACCTGTTTGCTACACACATTTAGTACAGCAATGCAAATTAATCATCTTTAAGTGCTCATTCTGGGATAAACACTGGTAAGTGAAGACAGATATTTTCCTCTGTTAATCTTCTCTATTATGTTATACATCAGCTCCCTCATCCAGGACACTCCTTAGTACAGAAATGGGGCGTTACAATTCCTACTTCTCCATAGGTTCTCCCTGTACAGCACAAACATACATTTGTTGGGGACAGTGAATTCAGCCATTGCCACAGAGACTGATTTTTAACTCTAAGTCACCAGAGAGGCAAGAGAGAAAGAGAACATTTCCCTGCCAAGGGAATGTGAAAAAACACAACAGGTAGCACCTGAACTCCAGAAGTTGTTGCTTTGCCTATTGTCCACATAGTCTACAAATAATAAACTAGAATTCAGCTTGCTTGGACATAAACACCCAAGAAACAAGAGCTACAGATTGGCCACACAATGAGACAGTTCAGGGACTTTAAGTGTTATAAAAATAACACAGCCTGCTCTTAAATTGTAGAGAATGCTGCTTTGTCCTAGCTCAAGAGTAGTCTGGCTTTCACAGTAGTAGATAAGCTGCTTTCTGGAGTGTGACCCTTAGCTACTTTTCATATAATTGTGACTTGTTTTAACCTGTGAGTATTCTTTTATCAGAGATCCTAACATTGTTGTAACTCTTGCGATATCTAATACAAAGTTTTCAAATTAGACATTTTTTCTGGCATCACAAACTTAGGAATATGTAATAGGCAGCAACACTAAGTCCACTGTGCTATGCAACAACAATAAAGGCCTAATTTACTAATAGCCAAGAGAAAAGACTTCTCTTTCTGTCAATACAAATAACACATCTTTACATGGTCATGGTAAACGAACAGTTCTATTTTAGGAAAAATACCAACAAGCTTGAGTTCATCATAAAGGTAAGTGGAGGGAATATTTAAATCTTCCTTCTCTATTCCACCCAAACAACGGCCTGTAGAAACTGCAAGGTCAGCCTTACACTATTACCCGATTCATAATCAAAGTATAATATTAAACAAAATCCATCCAATAGCATAAAAATTTACAGTTTGATTGCACCTCAAGCTCTTCATGGCCAAGGTTACTTGATCTTCCCTGCAGAGCTGTTCCAAGTGCCACTCAAATATTTCAGAGGATCAGGACTACAGGGACCCCATGAATGCAGCAGTATGCTCACAACACAGACGCCCTGCAGTGTGCACGCTGTGAGGTCCCAGAAGCTGCACACAAAGCAGCTCTTCTTCGGTGGCATCAGAAGGAGCATGGCCCCCTCCAGCCCAGAATAGCCAGGCAGTGAAGAGGCAAGAACAGAGGACAAGGCAAGGCTGAAGCAGTGTGACACAGGATTAACAGTCAGTATCAGTGCAGAAGTACCAGTGCTTACAGAACAACAGGCTGACAGCACATCACTGCTTCAGAAAGGGGCATGGTGAGATTATAATAGGAATATTCTAATGAAACAAGAGAAGGCATTGGAGCCAACTGTTTATTTTTATCGGTACCTCTGCAGCCCAAGAAACAGTTTACACAACATGGTTCAAAGCTCACTTCTAAGAGTTCCTTGAGGTTAAAAAAAAAAAAAAAATTAAAAAGATCTATTAACACAAGTGGAAGCTCTCTCCTCTTATCTCTGAGTAGGCAAGGATGAATTTTCTTCCTATTCTGTACATGAAGCATCCTTGAGGCAGTCAAGACACTGACATTAATTCATCTGTTCACAGAAAAAGAAGTCTTGGGAAATCCAACACTTCTAAAAAAAAGGAGCAGTGTCTAGAAGAACCTGTGACAATTGCAGTTGCTTTAAAACATTACTCAAGTCCCTTCAGTTTAAGGGGCATAGATTTAAGGCAAAGGGTCCTTAAGGCTGAAGAGCTCACTCTGAGTAGGTGTCCAGACAAGACACCTAATGCTGTGGCAAGATTCCTCCTCTCCCCTATTTCTCTTTACTTGTTCTTTGGACACAGTTTACTTTCCAGCAAGATCCATTCTCCTCTGACAGGACAAGAAGCAATCCATTGGGCAGTCAGTCAATCTATTTAACTTCCATCTGTAACTTTACCCTGGGGTCTAATGATACCATGTTGAACTTCATATGCTAAGTGTCATAAGGTGTAAAAAAAACCCCAACCAACAAACAAAAAAACCCCACCACACCCCAAGCCTTCAGAAAGTTTATCTGAGGGAGTGAGGTAGGGGAGGTGGTTTCTTCTGGTTACCATTCACCCTGCTTTGAAATAAACTGCTAGATGCCATGTCAGAGAATACACTTTTTCTAGCAGTCTTTCTTCTTCAAGAGAATAGAAGCAATTACCTGTTTCATCTGTTTTCAAAGATAAGGATTAAGCCACTGACTTGATAATGCTGCATTTATTCTATAATAGGTAACACACAGCCTTATGCACAATAGGAGCTTTGTGATGCTGGTGAAAGATGCTCTTCAGATCAAGAAAGGAAAGTTACACCAGGCACAGGCTGCCCACATGAAGCACAGGGTATACAATTCAAACCATAGGAGTTACTAATCAGCTGTTTTGATTTACACTTCTGAAGATCTCTACTTGGCCACAGGACTAACCAAACCATGCCACCTTCAATGTAAGATATATAACCCTAAACTCACCAGCTATTTCAGCCTTCCTTTGTAATTGTAACAAATTACAATTTCTGCAAGTTAACTAAAGCCCCCTGCACAATGTTGTGTCATTCTTGGCTGGTCCCGTGAAACTGAGCACTTCAAAGCAATTGTTTATAAAACAGCTTAGTAAACTGCTTTTTCTCCACCCTCTCCTCAACCTAAACAGTAAAACTGCTCAGAACACAGTTTACTAACAGGACTGGTTTACCTAATACCAAGATTCAAAGACTATAACTGAATAACTACATGTGTTTCAAACCAGACCACACTCACATCCCTGTTTATTTCACGTGCATTAAGACACCACAGCTGCAGAACACTCGAAGGAAAACACTCTTGTCCCTTCACAAGAAAGAAACTTTGCTACAGTTCATCCAAGTACATAAGGAAAAAAAAAAAAAAAAAAAAAGAGAGAAGCTTCACTAAGTCTACCTGTTTTCCAATAAATATTCTACTGCTGTAATAAAAGAATCTGAGACCCTCCAAAGGCTTTAATTGGAATTGCTGCTAGTTCTTCCATTCACTTTGAGATTTAAAACTGAAATAAAGCTCTAAGCTCAAAATTGCTGAGATCAGCCCTTGTTCTCTTGCTGTGCAGCTGATATCTTTGGACATTTCTTTTCATTGCTATCCTGCCACTGAAAGCAGCCATTCTTCGGATTTTAAAACAGGATTCTAGAAACCCTTAGCCCAATAGCTTGACAGAGGAGCTTTGTTAAACCCTTCAGATACCTACTTTTAAAGGAAAATCTGGGTATTCAACCTATTATAAAGACTTAAATATGATGTCATCAAAAGCCAGCACAGAAAGAACAAGGTTTGCAACGGTATTTTAGTGATCCTCATTTATCAGAATATGAATTAGCGGCTTTGAAATGTTTGGTTCTGTGATATGCCCATAAGAATGCAGTCATAGAAATTCCCTGGATCACAAAACTAATTAACAATCTCACTGAGCTATGAACTGTAAGAGCTCCTCAGCCATTCTGAGGTTACCCAGAAAATATTTAAGTACTGAAATTCCATTAGCTTTCAATGGACTGTAAATGCTCCAAATGGTAATTCAACTAAAAAAGCCCATTTGAGATTAAGTGGCATATTTAATGTCACTGAAAATTTTAGGATATGCAGGCTGAAAAATTACAAATGCTACTCTGTCTTTTGCTGTGCTATCATCTTAACTCTTGGCATATATCCAGTTAATGGTTTCCAAGCTAAACAGAGATCATGATGTGTTTGGTAGAAATTCCTGATAATAATAAGAATAATAATATCCTTCCCCATGTAATACTGGATGTTTCTACCTTCTTGGTTGTGCTTATAGATTTTTCTGAGCCATGTTTAATTGGATCAAAAAATTCATTCAGCTTGAAATGACTCCCAGAGCACATTGGAGTAGTTTTGCAGTCCCCATTTATATCACCCATCCCCTGTGCCTCAGTCCCCTCTTTCTTGCCCCTGGCTGTTCCAGCCCATCTCCTCCTGCAGCAGAGCCATTCAGCACAGCCCACTGGGCCTGTCAGTCACATCTGCAAGGCCACACACACCTCAGTGCTGATGTGAAGGGAGTTTGCACAACTAAGGCCAAAGAAGGTTTAGCAGCCAAGCAGTTACTTATACTGCTGCAGAAACAGGGCAGTTGCCTGACCCTGATCACAATTCACTCCTTACACAAGGGGCAGCCCCACCCTGCTGCAGTGGCCAGGCTGAGCACTGGACTGAAACCCAAGGCTCAGATTTGCTTTTGCTAATCAGGCATTTTCTTTCCCTAATATCTACTAGTAGACTTGCAATTGCCACAATAAGGACACTGGAAAGGAAACAAAACAGATTTTGGAAACTTAATACTTTATAATATCAAGATGAAAAATAAGAATTTAAGGCAAGGAACTACTTTACTCTATACACATGAAGGGATGTAACCTCTTTATATAGGCTAGATTCTTGTTCAAAGTGGCAATAACCATATCCCTAAATATTACAGGAAAAAACACAGAATACATACATTTACTTGATATGCTGAAAGTTACATAACACCAATTTCAGTCAATTATTATTAGTTACTAATCCTGCCTAAACCCCCCAGAATTGTTTGTACACTTACAGATATTGGCTATCATAAATATGCTCTGGCAGGAGCTACATATACACTGCTAACTAACAGACACATGAAGCAAGACCAGGACTAGCAAGTTCACTATGTTACAGCAGTTAAAGGTTAAACCAGAACCTGAAGCCAGGTCATTATTGTTCTCCATCTCCTACAAGGCTAGGGAAATGACAGGCACAGATTGAAGAACCATTTCGTTTCAGAATTTCTTTTCATGAAAAGAATCAGACTGGAGTATTAGCTTCCATAATAAGACAGACTGCAGACTGTGAGATGAACTTGTACTGCAGGAGAGACCCTAAGACTTGCTCATCTGGAAAATATCACAGGGAGTATAAAAACAGTATTTTTAATATAGTTGTGATCAGGAGCCCTCTCTGCATGCATGAAGAGGACACAGATATCACACTAAAATATTCCAACAGTATCAATAACATCAGGCATCCAACCAGTGGATACCAGCCAATTAGGATTAAGAATCTCTGTTAGAGACCCTGGTCTCCATACCGTATCTTACTTTTCACTATTTCACACATTTGCATGCAAAGCCATCTCCAGCTCTTCACTTAGACTAAAAAAGTAAGTAAGATCAAGTGATTTTGAGAAGAGTGGACTGAGTATATGAAAGATTTTTTGGCACCTATAGTTATGTAGAACAGGAAGAACAAGAGACTCCCAGGTGCATTGCTCCTTTAACTGATGATTGTCCCTGCAACCTACAAAGTCTACCATGCTGCTCTTTCCGACAGGTTATAGCTAGACTTGGATAATTCCATCTTTTAAGGCTGTGTTCAGATCTGGACCACCACAACAGTGATCCATTTTAAGTACAAAATACCTGTATATACTCACATTCCCCACAGTCCCCTCCATCCTTGCCAAGCACAGTTTAACTCTTCTTAAAAGTTTTCAGAGATGCATCCATGCAGCTTGGAAAGCAAATCTGACAGCATTTAATTTACATTTACTTACTAGATGAAATTCTTAAATATATGCCCTCTCATTCAGTACAGGACCATTCTAGATTACTTATTACAAATAGACATTACCTTACACATCAGCAGTAATCTCAAGCCAATAACCTTGCTAAGAATAATCTTGATGTCTAAGAAAAACTGGAACTAAATCCTGTCCAAGTCTGTAGCAAGGTTACAACCTTCAAAGATTTAGTGACAGGAAAGAATCAGTCTGATCCATTGCTCAGAAGAGCAACTCTTTAAAGCAGCCCTTTAAAACTCGGATCTTATGCTGAAGTGAAATATAAGCAAATATATATCCCTGTTCCTAAGGAACTTAAATATCTGAATTTGTTTGTTTGGGGTTTTTTTTCAGTTGTTGTTTGCTTGATTTTGGTTGGCTATTTATTTTTACAATTCCATCAGAGTGAAAGAAAAACAGCCAAGTAACTTGTTTCGGAGCAATAGCTCAGAGAAGAAAAAGGACTTCCCTCCAACAGTGTTTTTAAGGCACTGGAGAACACCCTCCCCTACCCCCCACCCCCCCCCCAAAAAAAAATCACATACATCTGTATTTAAGTAAATACGGTTTCAATGTCATGCTATAAAGCTAATGCTCTTAACAGCCAGGTATCAACAGTATGAAGTGATTGTCATTGCATGTAGGCAGTATATTTATAGTAACTGCCTCATTGATGCACAATAGCATGCAAGCATCATAGTTACATAGAGTTTTATGGGGAAAAGTAAGAAATCACTCTCCACATTATTTTCCATATTACTCAGTACAGAGCAACTAGTAGGGCGTATGTAGCACCAGATAGAATATACTCTTTATTTCAGCAAGGTAGTGTTACCTGGAGAGAAAGTCATAAGATAGTAGTGCCATTACAGCTAAAACCACTTCTTCTGTGGGGAAATATCTAGCCAGACCTCTCCGAGTACTTTCAGAAAGCCTCCAAGTCTAATATTAACACCCAGAAGACACATTGCAGACAGACTACAGCAGAGAAGGATCTACCATGTTGCTCTTACCCTACAAGATCTTGCTAGAAAACCTGACCGAATTCTTCTACAAGCACAAAGACTGAGTTAATACCATTAATCAGTTTTTCTATGCTAAGAGTTTGTCACTGTGGCGGTAACAGTCTAGTTGCCTAGGGTGAATTATGACACCACTGTTCACACTAGTTAATTTGGCTCATAGAAAAGTGACACTCAGGCAACAGACTTGCTCAACAGCCTCACTCCCACTGACTTGCAAAGTGTATTTCAACTCCACTTCCTTTGAAAGCTCACCCATGCAGAAACATGTCCATCTTTGATACACAGCATACATGAAGTCCACCAAACCACTAAGAAACAGTGGTGACATGCTTCAAATAGTTAATCTCATACCAATTTTTAACTAGCTCTCCAGAAGCCTAACAAATACAACAGCCAAACATCTCATATCACACAATCAGTGTCTTAAGTGGCACACTGGAGCTCAAAATAACCAAATCTCATCTCAGTACCACGTTACAACATGGTTTCAGTTACTTCAGTGAAAAAGATGCACAAATATAATCCACAAGGAAGTTATCACTACCACTGATTTCACAAACTACAACAAATGCCAATTCAAACAAGAAGTGTGCTACAGAGTTTCAAGAGCTCTCACTACTGTTTCCCAGTCCTGGGGCTGTCAGACCCAGCCCATTGGTCCAACAAACATGGCACCAGACACTGCAGACCTGCCACAAGCTGCTACTGTTGCTTCCCCAAAGGATGTATCTCACTAGATCATGCTTCCCCAGTGAACTAGATGACTGGGATTAATCACAATTCCAAACATTATTCAGGTAATACTGGAAGAAGCAAATGTGCCTGCCCATACAGTTACATTCCTTGCTAGCAAACTGAAGTTAATATCTCATGCTCACATCTCCATTTGAGGAAATGTAAGCCACTGTTGAGACCACATTTGATGCAGATAGGCAAGTAATAATCTCCCACCCTGAGCTCACTCTTAACCATAGAATCCCAGCTCCCTAGGAGCACTCAAGAGATCACCTTCCTATAGCCTATGAAGGTACTTTCCACTATTTTAAGCACTTCACTGACTTCACTGCGGGGGTTCACAGATATGTACTGTGAGTCACTAAGCTCCCTCAATCAGGCAACATCACACAAGTGTCAAACATTAAACCTTTCTCTCCATCTTTCAATCAATCACACAAAACAACAACATCACACAAAACAACAACAGTGACATTTAGCAGCCATAATTCAGCTGCTGTGTTAAGTCATCTTTAAATAGATTTCTTTACTCCAGTTTCCCCAATGAGGTAGAGAATACCATACCAAGGTATTCCGCACATGCAAGAAGCCGCCTTTTTACTGGACTAGGAGCAGATGTTTTCAATAACAGTTTTCCAGACTATTGTAGTCCTATACTTTACATCAAAGCCAAAAGCAGTATTTCTGTCCTCAAATGGGAACTGGATTATTACACCAGTACAGGGGTCTTATGCAATTTCAGTATCCCTATAGCTAGGAAGACTAAAAAGCTGTGGAGAGCTTTACTTATGGAAGAGGTGCTATCCTTGATCTCCCTTCATAGAGTGCTGTGCCTACCACTATAAAAACATTTACAGCCAAATGTGTGCTCTTCAACACAGCCTCCAGAGTGCTGTAGAATTAAGAGTGGCACGATATAACATGCATGGTAACTCTAGGTTTGAGTGGCAGACTATTAACTCAGAACCACTTTACTTCAACACAGAGAATTAGGACACATTTAGCTTAGGACACTTCCCTTTATGACCTAGCAAATGACAGGTCACATGAACATACAGAACTAGTGCAGAATATAAACTGTGCATTTATTCTTGTGTGCTCCTGGAGACATTTCCTATCTCTGCAGAGCACTTAACCAGAATAAAAAACCTACTATTCTGATACACAGCCAGCTCATCTCAGAGCTCATGCCTTTCCGGGAAAATCAGCACAACACGTTGCCTCCATACACTAATACATGCAGTACAGGGAACAAGCTGGAGACTTTGAGGGTCTGTGTGTAGCTGCAGGGGTTAGAACCTCACTGGGACCACAGAGATGAGCTGGGATAGCTCTCATGGCTCCAGTGCTGCTGTGTGGATGGCTACAGGCTCTTTAGGACAGACAAGCAAGGCAGGAGAGTTGTCTTTCCCATAAGAATAGCTGGAGTGCACAAAGCTCTGCCTAGAGATTATAATGAGCCAGCTTATGGGTCAGGAGTAGCAGTCAGCAGGAGGACTGGACTAGGCAGTTCCACAAGTGTCTTCCAGCCTCAGCAACTTTTAGTCAAGTCTGTGCCCAGCAATGCAATTGCTATAAATCTTATCTGTGGGAAGGCCCATTTTGCAACTTGCACAAGTAGTACAGCAGAGCTAGAAAACTTAAAGCCAATCCATCATGACTAACACTTTGTTAGAAACTTTATCTAATACTATAAAGATGCACAGTATCACCACCAACTGGTCTGCCTAATAATTTTTTAATCAGTTTCCTTCCATTAAAACTTCATAACAGATACAACCAATAAAGCCTACTTGAAATTTAGCTTGCCTTGTAAGGCAAACTTAAAAGTAAATTTCCAACACCTGCAGAATTGTTTAAAAAAATTATTATTAAACTGTGTTTTAAAACATGATAAAGTACAAAGAGAGATAGGAATATGTGCTTGAAACTGGTGCTGTCTTTTGAAAGATCATTTCCTTAAATTTCTTGGGTAGTCTATTTTATGACATGGTAGTTAAAAGTAGAAAGCTGCCATAAAAGCCAGTCAGTGAGACTTCTTGGTGAGTACACTAATAAGAATTCCTTATCTACCCAAAATGAGATCTCACAGTAAGCCAAGAACACTAAATAGCAGAAGAGTACCATCATGGAGAGGAGTTTTTTACTGCAGCAGCAGTTTAGTGGAAAGGTTGTATCACAGATCACTAAATACTTTACAATTAACTCATTTTAATCAGGGAGCAGCTTCCCCAGTTAGCAAAACCATCTCTTTTCCGGAAAGCTGAGGCAACTGGCATGCAACTTGATCTAAAACTACTTTACTTGTTAAATGTCTGCTTTAGACTGGTACCCAAGACAGCATCCTCTGGAGCAGGGTAGCACTAACCTTATAAAGCATCTACTTAAAAAAAAAAAAAATTGAAAAAGCCACTTTAGTGTGTGTTCTGCAGGATGAAGTCCAAGGTTCAGGTAGTTCCTACAAATAATCTTTTAAAGTGCTTTCTCAAGTTAGATATAATCCTGTAATACAGTACTCTATAAGAATCTTGTCTATAAAGTGGGATTCTTTCCTTTATTAAACCTGTGATTCAAATCACCAGCTTGGAAAAAAAAAAAAAGTCATCAATATTAAATCCAAGTTGGAAACATTCTTTAATATATCCATCTACCATGCCCAAAATAGGAGCTAAGTCTAGGTCTCCAGTACTTTTCTGAAAAAAAAAAAAAAAAATCTTTCACTACAGGTAAAAATATATAAAGAAAGAGCTAGAAACCAGAGAAATCACAGCATCTGCTTAACTCAGCATGTTCTCAGCTTTCCAGTTCTATGCTTTGACTTCAGATTAGTTTTGACACATTCCAAATTTAGGAAGAGCATAATAAATACTCCAGTTTCGCTGCATTATTAGTGGCCTAAAACATTTCACACTAATCACTTCAACTGACAGCAACACTAATTCACAAAGTAACAGCTGACAGGATTAAGTCTTTAACAAATGCTTATAATCCCAGAACTGATTTTTTCGGTCTTCGACTTGTGATCCAGCAAAGATTCCTAGTCAGGACTGCATTTCCATTAAGTCTCATATTCGTGTAATCAACCATTATTCCTTTGTCAACAACTTCAGCAAGGAGGGCTAATGGCTCAAGGGTCCCCAGAAAACAGTTGAAGTTCTAAGCGAGCACTTTGTTTCCATAAAGAATCAAGTAGCTACTTACACATCAGCCTAAATAACATTGTCACATTACAAGACTCCATGACTTTCATTTTGACAGGTCTTGAAAAACACATTTGCACATCTCAAGCACAAGAGACAAAACAGATCCTCTAATATTACTATTAAAGCAGTATTTGGGAGAACATGAAGAGAGAAAGCATGACTTATACAGACTTATCTTCCTTAAATGACAAGACAACTTGATATTTCTGGGGCAGGCATGGAAGAAGTTGGTTAGTTCTTTTTAATGAGCTAAAAGAGCTAGTAACAAAATGATTGCTCCATAGCGGCTCTTAGCAAGGACTTTTAAAATACATGTTCTGAACCTCTACCAAGACACAAGCATCAACTGTATCATACAACAAAAGCCACAAAATTGACTATTACCACTAGGAGAGTGAAACAACCAAGACAGTTTGCTGACCTTGCTGTTCCAAGCAATAGCAGGCAACAAGCAATGGAATCTTATCACCACTGCTTGACAGTGATACAGAACAGTTAGCAGAGACATGGTGCTCAAAGGTGGATGAAGAGAAAAAAATCTAAAAACTGCAGGTTTTTATCAGTAGGATGGTATTTCCAACTCAAGACAGAATGAGTTTGAGAATATAAGTTGCTATATAACCTGGTTGATAATTAGGATCAGCACATCTCCTAAGTGAGCCATGCAAAGTTACTTGAAGTCAGGCACCCAGGGACTGAAAAGCATCAAGCACCTACATTTATCTACTTCTGTGGCCTCCCCAGCCACTGCCTTTCACTCAAACCCCTGGACACCACTACTGCCATCCCAAGTGGCTTGCTACAGCAACAGGCACAAAACACCTACTGACCTCAGGCACTGCTTATCTTGATACCACTCTGCACTTGCATTCCCATGGGTGTGCCACAGCTGTCATGAGAAACAGGCTCCCTCAGTACCCCTGCTAAAAGAGCCTATTAATTCACATGAATCCGTTGTGTAATAGAAAGCAATTCATTTAATCAGTCACACGGAGCTTGAATCTAGTTCGTAGGAAATGATTGAGTTACTGTGCAATTATCCACTGCATGGAAAGTGAACAGGTTTACAGAACAAGAACAAACTAGGAACCAGATTCCCAAATCACGATGCTACAGCTTGTTCCGCTGTTTCATATGGTCATTTCTGCTCTATTCACAGGACAGTTTTGTTCCATGTGAAGCTTGGACCCCAACACTTCCTAGAGAAGCAAGTAATTTTATCCAGCATTCGGTCAAACAACAATAGGTGCAAAATCAATTAAGCAGCTGAAAAGACTTAAGAGTCCAAATGAGGCATTAGATCACAGAAACTATAAACCATCCAGGATTTCAGTGTATATGTCCAAGTGGTCCAGGCAGTGTCCCATCATTACTGACTTTATTTGATCAAAATGCCTCAACTGCTCTTCTACCCAGATTTCCAGTACCACTGCACTGACAATTAGAGACAAGGTTGAGAGTTTTAAAGGATGGCCAAGAAAGGATATTGTCTGGTCAAATTAAGCTTTCAGTTAAGAGCTTTTGTAAAGCATTCTACCTAAATCTTTAGACTAGAAATTACTCTGCAGTATATACATAACACTAGCAAAAATAGGTCAGTTTCACTTTCTTCCAGGCATGCAAAACCGAATCAAGTTTTGGCTTACTCCAAAAGAAGTGAAAATAAACAATTTACTGCTAAAAGTCTAACACAGGAAACTTGTTTACAGGACTAATCTGAAGGCTGTTCTATTCCTAAATGAAGTATTTAATAGAAGAAATAAATGCAAAATATTTCACCATGGTAAGTTGGTATGATTTGATCACAAGCAAAAATGCAAATAGTTAAAATTATTCTAGCAAGTCTGCTATGCGTGAATAAGTGCAAAGATGCTATTGTCAAGTAAGATTGAGCTGTTACTATTATATTCGCTATAATAAAATTATTTTCACCCTTCAAGCAAATCACTTCCAAGAACCACAAGTCTGGTTCCAATTTGTTAGTTCCTGCTCTTACTTTAACAACTTCAGTTGGGGGGTGGGAAAGGGAGAGTCGGGGCAGGGAACGTTTAAGACATTAAGAAATAAAGACAGCTTTTCTTGAAAATCATGTACCTCTGAACATGAGGACAGGCACCTCCCTGTCCCTCAGAAGAGAAATGAGGATCTTGGAACCAGAGAAGAACTGTTAGAACAGAACAGTTTAATAAAAGCAAAACCCAAAACTACTCAGACTGCACACTTCAGCTTTGAAAATGGCAAGGCTGCTCCTTGTGCAGGTACAGTCTCCTTGTTCCCTTCCACCATGAAAATGCCCAGGCACAGTCAAGGCTAAGTCTCCTGTTCTCAGAACAGAATCGATTCAACAGGGCTCCAGCAGAATGACCGAGTTAGGCCTCCACCAGCTGTTCAGGAAACATGACTGGGCTGCTTTCTCTCACCTCACTCCCTGCCCTTCTCCAGGTAAGGTCACACTCAGGCACCACCCTTCTCTTCCTACAAGATCTACACGGGTAAGGCTGCAGGGAGAATAAAGATGGGCAGAGAGAGAACATACCCAGATAAAACAAATAAATACCCAGGAACTTCTGCTCAGCTGAGACCACCAGCATCCCAAACCCTCTGTTTATCTCCCGCAGACGAAACGTTATCACTTATCCGACGGCACCAAGGGAAGGCAGGGCAGCCTGCACTAACGCTCAAGGCCAGCTCCTCCTCGCCCTTTCCCTCCCCCACGTCCCACTTGTAGGATAGGAGCCACAGTGGTCCCCGGCTCCACCTCAGCCCAGCGCCACCGGGAGCCGCAGGAGCGGCCGAATCCACGAGCGGGGCCTCTCGCCTCCCACTGCGGCTCCCGCGCAGGCCCCACGGTCACCGGCTGCCCCCGCTCTCCCCTCGCCCATCCCCGGTGCTCTCCCACGGCCGAGGAACCCCCGGGTAGAGCCGAGGGGCTCTCCTCGCCCGACGCACGCGGGAGAGAGGAGCTGCCCCGCACCGCCGGTGACACCTTCCCTCCCTCCCTCTCCGCAGGGCGCGGATACGGGGGCGCTCAGCCACATCCCCAGGTTGCGGCCAGGAGCCGGCGACTCTCGCCTGCCTTCGCCGAGGGCGCGCGGCCGGGACGGCTGAGGCCCCCACCAGCCCGGGGTTGGGGGATCCCGAGGTCGCTGCTCGCTCTCACCTGGGGGCTAAGGCCCGGCTCCGCACGGCGGCTCCAGCCCGGCTCCCGTGTCGGCTGTGCCCCCCGGCCCCGCTGCTCCCGCTGCCGCCTCGCCCCGGCTCTCATTGAGGGAGCAGCGCCGCCGCCCGCGCGCCCCCGCCGCGCACTTCCGCCCTCGCCGGCGCCGCTCCCGCCAGGCCCGGCTCCCCGCGAGCGCGCGCCCGCTCGCTGGTCACGTGGAGCTCATGAACCAATCAGCTTTGGGGCGAGGCCGGCGGAGGCCGTGAGGGGCGGGCCCCGCCGTGTGAGGGGCCGGTCCTGCCGGCGCAGCGGCCGAAAGGGGCTGCGCGCCCCACGGCCGCCTCCGTCTGTACCCCCGAGCTCTGTGCAGAGCCCCGCCGGGCGGCTGAGCCCGTAAGCCCCGCGGGCTCGGTTTGACCCAAAAGAATCACAATCATTTAGGTTGGAAAAGACCTTTGAGATCATCGAGGCCAATCTATGACTAAACACCACTATGTCAATTAGACCATGGCACTGAGTGCCAGGTCCAGTCTTTTCTCTAAACACCTCCAGAGACGGTGAGTTCACCACCTCCCTGGGCAGCCCATTCCAATGACTAATCGCCCTTTCCGCGAAGAAATTCCTCCTGATGTCCCACCCAAACCTCACTTGGCACACTTGAGGCTGTGTCCTCCTCATCCTGTCCCTGGTTACCTGGGAGAAGAGCCCGACCCCCACATGCCTACAGCCTCCTACCAGGGAGTTGTAGAAAGCGAGAAGGTTCCCATTGAGCCTCCTTTTCTCCAGGCTAAACACCCCCAGCTCCCTCAGCCGCTCCTCATTGTACTTGTGCTCCAGACCCTTCAGCTTCGTTGCCATTCTCTGGATTCACTCCAGCACCTCAATGTCCTCCCTGAACGGAGGGACAGAAGGGGACGCAGGATTTGAGGTGTGGCCTCACCAGAGCTGAGTGCAGGGGTAAGAGAAGTTAGGAAGGGCTCTGTCTTAAACACATCACATATTTTAGTGTAAATTCTACCAATGGATGCAGAAATTAACTCTGAAGTCAGAATGCAAAGGAATGGCAGTCTCCCTGATTTGGCTTATACAGGTTGGGAATGCTGAGTGCTTTATTAAATCATTGAGCCACAATCCTATCATGTGTGCACAGCATGGAGCGGTTTTCACTGCTCAGAAAAAGAAAGTAATGGCTGTTGCTGTATTTACTGTGATTATTTCTTCAAGTCTTTATCAGTTCTCAAATCCAAATTCCCTCTGGCCATTTCCAATGTTACTAATCATACAGTCAGGCACAGCTATCTTGCCAGTTACAAAAGAAAACATACCTTTCCTCATTGCTTTAATTTGCTTAATTTTTCTAGGCTTCAATGTTGACCTATTTGAATTCCACTCACTAAATTTAAGAGTGAATATGTTGGGTAAAATTAATCCTTCTGGAAAAAACATGCTTTGCATGATAACACCCACTTTGGGAAATGATGGAAATTATGATTATCGCTGATTTCCTAGGGGTTCAGCTCCTCTGGGACAGAAGTAATACCTTAAGTAACTGTGTTAACTCCTGCTTTCACGCTGGGCTTCTAGGTGGCCTCATGCAGAAGAGAAAGGGAAAGAATTAATTACCTTCTAGCTCTATCCAATGATGGCTGGGTGAAATTGAATTTTCAAGTTGGAGAGCATAAAAAAGACCCGTCACTTAAAAATATGCAAAAAAATTTCATCCTTAAAAAAGTGATAGGTGAAACAGTGGCCTATTGCCAAAGCTAAATTACATGGAGGAGGAATTTGGAAGAGATTTACTAAAATCTCTAATTTCAGGGTTGGTGAAAAAATGACAGGAATTGGAAAAAAGAAGTTGCAGAAGCAGGAAAAAAAAGTAGTTATGTGACTCTGAGAAACAGCTGAGTACTTCAGGACTGCATAAAAAGAAAGTATCTTCTGAATTTTTCCTCTTGTCAAGGAAACAATGTTTGCCATGTTGTTTGTTAGTAAAACAGGATTTACATCATTCTTACATCATCATCAGTTTCTCTTCCTAACTCAAACTACAAACCACCAGATTTTAGTTAACTCATTGTGAGGAAAAGTGAAATTATGAAATTAAGGTATTATGAAAGGTCCTGATTACAGCAATTCTTTCCCTCTGCCTTATAGATTGTATCAGAAGTGCACCAATATTCATCCTGCACTAGAAGCTGGCAGACTGAGAGCTATTTGCTATTTGATACCATCCACGCAATGAAAGAATAAACAGAGAAAAAAACATTGCCAAAAGTGAAGGAATCCTGTTTTACAGCTTACACTTAAATTAGCCAGTTCGTGGTATTTCTAGGATTAAACAGGAATCGTTTTCATTCTAGATTCTGGACATTTGTATGTGGTCCTAAAAACAAATGAACAAACCCAAGAAGACCCAAGTAAAAATTAATTAGCACTGTTTACTATTTATCCTGTAACTGTGTCTCCCATGGACATCTTTCATACCATGTGGGTATTGTGGTGGATTCATTGCTCTGATGTGATGATTCACAGAAGATAAACATTTTCAGCAAATCGTATCTATGATTAAAAACTGTCAAGAACCTGGAAAGCTGAGTCTTTTCAAACTGAATGCAATACAACTCTCCTGCACATACCACGGTGCTGACACTTCCACTTTCCCCTTGCAAAAAAGAGGGTTAAGAAATTAACCACATCTATCTTGCTTCTGAAAATTGCTTAGAGGAAACCTACTTCTTTGTAGTAATCCACTCATGACAAAGAGCATTTATGTGATGCCACATTATTATGCATGTTGTCTGGTATAATCTCCATGGTTACAGATATATTTTTTGCTTCAGCACTTTAGGAAGAAAAATTCTATAGAACAATTTAGGGGAGAAAATTAATTTTCATTGTCATTTATATTGCATTTATTTTATTCTATTTTCTTTCACTTTCTAAACAAGTAAAATTTCAGTAGAGATGGAAAAATTTGTCTCCAGCTGTTGCTTTATCCTGCCATAACATCTTTTAAACTGCATATTCCTGGACATGGGGACAGTATTTTTTATGCATACATTTAGTTTCTAATTTGCTAAGAATATAAGAGGGCACTGCGTGTCACTGACAGAGTCATAAACAACAGTAAGTGTGGTGGGATGACTGAACAGTTATTATTTTTTCTTTGCAAAGATTAGGACTCATGCTTCCCTTCTGAGCAGTTCTACATAGAAATTAGCTGAAGTTAGTTCCAGAAACTGGTGATGGGAAAAATGTAAATCCCAGATATTTATCTCTCTTCCTATACCATTTGCACACCTGGTTATTCTTTGATAGTATTCATAGGGGAAACAGAGGAATGCTTGAGGAAAAGAAACGTCACTCCCCACTGTATTATCTAGAATGCTGTGATGTCCCATTTGTTCCCAAAATACACAGTTTTCTGTATGTGCAGAGTTGAGCTGCCAGAATTAGTCTAGGCTCAGATAACTTGTAAGAAGAGGTACATGTGTACATAGTGTGCCCTCAAAGAGAGTTTGTTCTATATAAAAAATAATGTAGTCAAAGATGATTTTCTATTTGGGCATGGATAGCCTAACAAGAAGTACATTTTACAGATTATTTATATACTTAAGATAATGCAGTTGACCTTGCCATGATTTATGAACTTCAGCATTCAAAAACCATAAAGCAATAAACTAAAATATATCTGAAACAAGCAATAGTAAGTGAAATATTACTCTGGTTTTGGTCTTGTATGAGATTATGGTGTTTTGACTGTACCATTCACTTTATTTTTGTTACAAACAGCCGGAAGTCACCACACTAAAATAAAGATCACTGTCAAATAACCTTTCAATTTCAGATACAGCTGGGATTTGTCAGGATCATATCACAAGGTCATTTTTAAGGAGATTCTCACTGACATTTTGTGAGGTAAGGGATTTCACATTCCAGTTTTACAAGTGTTACACTTCTGATCGTCATGATTATCAACACCATGACAGATTTAGGGCCTGATCTTAGAACTTTTACAGAAGGAGCTAAGTTTATTGTAAATAACTTGATAGCCAAGAATCAAAAGAAAATAAAGGGTCTACAAAGAGTTAGAAGAGGTCAGTCCATGGCCCAAAGCCAAGATCAGTTACACATATATAATTTTTGGCATGCCATTTTTTTAAATGCAGCTAAGATTGTGGTATTATCATAGCAGTTTGTTTAAAGTACTGGACTACTTTATCATAAGGAGAAAACCCAACAACATTTACCTTACCTTTCACTTTCTGCAGGTTAAGCATATTAATTAATTCCATACTGGGCATAGCCATGAGATTATTTTTTCCCCTTTTTTTGCACCTGTATGATAAATATTCAAAAATCATTATGTTTTTCACTCTTTATAGTTCTTTTCCTCTTTCAAATAAGTCCTGATTTCACAGTTGTTTTTTGTAGGTCATGTTTCCTAACTGCCTGTCACTCTCCTTCCCCTTTGGACTCCTTCCAGTGGGCCAATGTTTCCTGAAGTGTACTGCTGAAGCAGATACATTAAGTGAAGCTTTACCTGTTAAATGTAGAGTAGAAAGTGTGCCTTAGTGTCTTACAGACCACACTGAAGCCAGTTTGGTAAAAGCATGAAGTATTACAAAAATGGATAAGGCAGGAGATTTTTTTTTACAATAATAAACAACTAGTTGAGGATTTACCTCCCTGAGTTGAACAGTGCTACCTTGTTGAACAACTGCTGTTGGAAGGTAGTGTGAGCGTACTTGAAAAAAATTCATGTTAACAGATCTTGTCCCTCTTATTTTTAAATCAAATTGTCCAGATCTTAATATTGACAAATATATTACATTAATAATGAAAATTACTGGCTTTTATAGCAGTCAGCATTCTAGCAGTGTGGGAGCAATACTTCAGAAAGAAAAAGAATTTTCAATTAAAATTATATTATTTTAAAGTACTTACTTCTGTCTACAATCTCTAATTAAGTTGATGTAACTTAGAATGAGGTTAAAATGTCCTTCTGAAAATTAAACCAGATAACTTTTTAATGTAAAAATATTCTGACCATGAAAGCCCTTAATTTTTAGTCTATTATCTTCATTACTATAAGTGCAGTTTTCCCTATTCCATGTTTAATCACAACATCTTTTGCAAATGTTTGGAAGCTTTGATGCCCTTTCACCATTTAAGTGGCAATAGAATTTTTTTTTTCTAAAGCATCTCACAACTTAGCAGAGAGATCTTGGCAACTGAATTTTATAGCACAGTTATTTGTTATGACAGTATTTTACCTCTTCAAGAATTGCACTCCTTCTAGAATAAACTCTGACATGACTTGGCTAAAAACTATCAGGCTTTTCTTGCACCTACAATGTAACTTTGCACTACTGTGCTGGGAAATGTCTTATTAAAGAAGGTCTAAATGGGAACTTGAATGGAAAATCTCTTCTGGAAATTCAGTATGAAGTGGTTCGGATGGTGAAACAAGTGGCTACAAATTTTGTCTACAAAAATTTCTCTTCAGCTGCACTTTGCTACAGATACTACACCCTAAATTTACACCATATAACACTTCACTGTTTGTTAGTTCCTGTATTTAAATACAGAGGTGAAAGCCTTAAAAAAGTGGGTAAACTGGGTAGTAAACCTGTAGGAACTTACTCCACCAGTGAAGTTTATGAGAAAGTTTGTGTGTCTATGAATACATTAATGTAAGTATTGTATTGTTATAGCATTACCTTGTCCTCAACTAGAGAGCTTGTTAAGCACATTATACAGTCATATGATAATATTGCTGCATTTGAGAAATGTTCACTGCTGAGCTGAGTGTTCATGTGTTAGTTTATACAGCATTCTTTTCTAGAAAAGACACGTTACTTGTGGTTGGTAAGTCTACAAAGTCTACTAATACAGTCTACAAAGAGCCTCTCCTTTTTTTCAATGTTAAATTGATAAGAGTACAATATGCTTTACATTAGAGGATTAAGAGGAGCAATTTCAAAATAAGCATGCATTGTATCCTGTAAGATTTGGGCTTTTGAATTGTTTTTTATCTTTTCAATGAACAGTAACATACACTTAGGATCTGTCAGAGGAGTCAGAGATTAACTTTTTAGAAAAGACTATTTGCTAGAAGCTAATTATGTCATTAGTAACAAAGTGTGATTCAATATATTAATAAGTTTAATCAATATTCAATCTGCTAACTCATTAGTAAATACATTGTCAATTATTAAAAAAAAAAAACACCACTACATTCTTTCTTCTGATGCAATTTACAGTAAATCTCCTATTCCTTTGGAAAAGCTTGGGAGGAGCTGTGCTGGTTTGTGGGGTCCTCAGTCTACAAAAGTAACATACCTTGGCCAAAAAAATAAGTACAGTACTCTCTCAGTTCACAACCATGGCACCACGGCATAAGCTTCTCTTCAATCCTCAAGTTTTGTTATTTCATTATCATTTATTTCTGGAATACTATAAAAAAATAAAACAGGAGCACTGCAGTAAAATGAAGGCTAAAAAAATTGCCAAGAGCTAGGATGTTCTGAGTTGAGATTTCTGGATACTGTGGATAATGTGAGCAAGTAAAGAGGAAATATAAGGAGGAAGGAACCTGTGAGGGGAGAGAGAGATGCATATCTAAGTGGGTATATATGCATTTCTAATTTAAAACTTGAAGCTGTTGTGATTTTGCACAACTGAAATAGTTTGTGAGGGTCAGAAATACTGTTTGTGCCCAAAATTCATTGAAGATACACTGGATTTGTAGCACAAGAGAGCTGCATTATGTAGTCACAAGCAAATCCACCCACTCTTCTACCTAGACTAATCTCCTCAAAATAAATAACTGAAATCCCAAATTCATCTCATATTTGCAGCCTAAAAGGAGGTATTTACTGGGAAACAGTGCATATTTGCTTTAATTTAGTCTGGCTTTTCCCTTCCATTGCAGGACCGTGTTTTAAGACCGTGCAATTTGTGTTACAGATTTGCCTAGAGCAGAATGGCCAAAGAATGGCTTCTTCAGACTTTTTTTTATAAACTACAGTTTATTGAATAGTGTCATATCTTGGCTTTCTCAAATCTTGTTTTCTTGTTTTGACATTTTAATGAGAACAGAATCTGTATATCATTTACTGCAAATCTGCACCAGTACTACTGCTGAATCAGTGTGTCTGTAATGCATTTAAATGGTGAACAAATTAATACAAAAAGTTCTGTCTATTCAAAATGAAAACCTAAAATTTACAGTAAAAATAAACCTATATCTGCATCTTCTAAAAGTCCTTGAGAACTATGATTGCCTTTAATCATACAAAACACTTTTGTGTTACTTTAAGATCTTTAGTAAGGAGCTTTATACAACCTTTCAGAGAACAATAAATCAAACTCTGACTTTTCAGAATTGATTTGCTGCACTCAGGCATGAATTTCATCTTAAAGATGGATTTCTTGAAGGGCAACAACAGACCTTTAGTCTATTTTTCCTGATCAGATTTTCAGTAGCAGAAAATGAATCGGTTTGATCTGGCTCACATAACTACAGTTATTCCCTTTATAACTCTTGCCATTTTTTAGGCTTTCCATGCAATAGTTCATTAACATTTTAAATTGAATGATAACCAGGTCATAAGATGTACAAGGCCTGCTTTTCCCCTAATTCCTGTCTGTGAAAATATCTTCAAAATACTAAATATCAACTGATAGACATTTAATCACTAGAGAAATGGTCACATAATGTGGAGAGGTGGCCCATACTCTTATTTTTCCATTCTCTGGAAGCAGTGCACAATGCATTAAAATGAATGTGGAATCTTCCTTCAGTTCTTTAAAAAAAAAAAAAAAAAAAAAAAAACAGTCCTTCATGCTCTTTGGAAAGCAAAAATGCCCATTGTGGCTGCAGATATCCATCATGTCAGATGCAAAATGCAACAGTCATGTCACGTCCATGCTAGATTCAGCTTGATGTAGTTCTGCCTTTTCAGTTTCCTTTCACAGAGCCTAAGCAATGTGACCACCTGCTGAATCCCTCTCTTTAGCGTGTAAAGAATCCTTTGTTTGGATCAGCTGGGCTTCTTTGACTTCTTAGCTCAGAAACAGTTTCCTTGTGGCTTTTCTTATACCTCTCCAAGGGTTTTCTTGGGATAACTTGGGAAACTTTCAATTCAGGAAAAGATGGCAAAACTCAATTCCTTTTCCACTTAGCTGATTTGCGCTTTCTTGCTTTGTTGTCTATCAATGGAGATAGGTCTGAGCTAGCATTTCTAAGTACAGTCTGAATCACTGAAGAAAGAGTTGCAGCAATATTCTGCTTGCAGTTAAAATTTCCTTAAACTTCAAGAATAATCTTTAATATTTTATTAAATTGAGCTCATCTTTACAATTCTTATAATTTCTTGCCCAGAGAGAACTGTGATTTAGTTTTCAGTTTCACTAAGCCATAGCTAGCTTTTCTGCCATTAAGGTTCTGTGTATCTTATGGAAGTTTCATTTTTTAGTTCTTGTCATGCAAACATGGCAATTAAAAAGTAGAAGCAGGTTAAGATTTCAGCATGGAAAAAAAATCAAAACTTCTGATGGAGAACTATTTTGCAAATAGAAGTAAAAGATTCACTTAGAACTTTTACCTGTGTTAGAAGAACTGATTATCAGCATTAAAAGTTAGGAATCATTGTAATATGACTCTAGAGGGTTTTAGGAGACCTCACATCCAGGAGTCTATTCCAGTTAAAAGCAAATTAGATTTATTCAACAGCTTGATGACAGTGTGGGAAACACTGTCTCATCCCCAGAATTTTCTAGCTTGGTTTAAAGCTGTTCTCATGAGGTGACTCCACACACAAGATCCTTATGACATGTAGTTCAGCTGTTGGCTTTTGACATAGCTGTTGCATGACACAGGTGAAGTACCTGATAATTATCATGTCTGCTTCTCAGAATGGCTATAAATAAAAAATAATCTTTCCTGTCAGTTCCCAAAAGCCGTAAGTGTAAAAACAAGGTGTGATTGCCATGATTTGTCCTTGGTTGCCGCATTTACAGCATCAATTTCACCAGCAACTTTCACCTTCTCTCTTCTAAAATAAAATCCCTTTTAATAAAAAGGCTGCTCTCCTACCATGTCAGTTATAAAAGCAGCTGTCATAAAGGAGGATACTGCCTGATTTTACAGATCTCAAGGTCACAAATCAACAATGAAAAAGTCTGTAAAATTTATTTCTCTAAAAAGATTGTTTCCATCTCCCTCAAGCTAAATATAAGTTCATTTTGGCTACAGAAGAAAAAATACTTTTTGTGCTTTTCCAGTCAGCTAATGGAGGACCATGCTCACCTATCTCTTTAGAGACTTCTTTCAGTATATAGCCATAATTAACAGGAAGACCAGCCTTTAAAGCTAACCAATAAAGCATCTGTCATCTTTTTAAGATGTACATTCCTTCTCCATCTAGCAAATTTCAAAAATGTGTCACAGGTTTGGCTCATGGAGAGACTCTAAAGTTGCTGCTAGAAGAGATGTGAAAACATGCTAGTCCAGATTAGAAAGTGCTGAGCAGCAGACAGAGCTATGATATGTTAGAAGGCGCCACACTTGTGGCTACTCCTGATCTTATTTTAGATCCACACCACAGAGCTATTTCCTATTTGTATTTTGGTCCATGTGCACTTTTAGTTCTCTGAGAAGCATGCTTTGTGTTCCAGCAGGAGATTTTGAGTCAGTTTTTATTCTTATTGACTAATATTCATTTTAACTCCATTTTTGTTAATTCCAAACTATTCATTTTTCAGGAGAGTGTCAATGGCTCATTGCTCCAGGACATAACTCATTTGTATTCTTAACTCACTAAAGTAGACTTTTCCAGCCTGCCAGAGACACAGCTCCAGTGATTTGGGCAGCCAGAGCTCTCATTCAAACCCTAAGTTTTGAGTGAACATTTTTCTCATATGCTCCTGAAGTCTTCCAAATCTACCAAACCAGTCTGCTGGCAGCCTTGTTTTAGTTATATAAAAAAATGTTTTAGTTTCAGCTCTTACTCTGTTCCATGTACAACCATTTCATTCTAATTCTGCCAAAACTTTACCACTCTTGTTCTAGTTCCTGTTAATAAAATGCAGTGTTTCCTGGTCTGCATCCTGTTAGTGCTGACACAGTCTCCTCATATCCAGTGTGGGTTCATCCTACCAAGGACAGGAAATGTTCTGCTTTGCTGATTCAAATCCAACCAGAAATAAAGTGGACAAAGAAACTTTTAAGAGGGATAGTTTAGGTAAGAACACAATAGTTGAGAATGTAACAGACAAACTCAAAGGGACAAAATATCAGAACTCGCTTGAAAGCCCTTGATAAATGGTAAGAGTAATAGTAATGAAACATAGTCTGAGATTTTAGATGCATTCACCTAATATCACCTTTCTTCTTTGTGTGTTTTTCCTAAGGTTTTTGTTTCGTTTTTTTGTGTTAGTTTTCTTTTAAAAATGCACTCAAGTCTGTATAACTTGTTATTTACAATGGTTGAGCATATACCAATTTAAATTTATATTATTTAATAAATGTTTCACAAGTATTTTTGGAATTTAATTTTACTAATTATAACTTCATGTGGAATCACCTCATGAGGTTGACAGATTTAAATCTGCCATTTAAGCTGCCATATGTGGCCAATTGTCTAAAAAGACAACCAAATCCACTTCTAAACAGTTAAAACAAACTGTGTGATTGACTGTGATGGGTTCTTGAAACATTAATATTACAAAAACTGCTGGGGAACTGGCAATTGCTAGAAAAGAAGTGAAGGACTATTAAAGCACAAGAGGCTGAACTCTAAGGACTCTGCTTAGGGGATATGGAAGTTCTGTATATAAAGACAAACCATTGCTATTCAAATTCTGCTACTTAGTCACACTAAATATATTTGAATTTCACAAATTATCAAATGGCCTGCAGTAGATGTGCTGCTGAAAGAATGAAAGTTCCCTGCTGAGAATTTGAGTGGGACATGGCATAAATATTTAAGACAAGGCATAGCACAAAAAAGGTGGAAACTGACCAAGTGTGCTTGTTAAAGCTTGATAAAGGGAGACAAAATAAAAACAGGTAAGCCCTCAGGTTCTTCATTTCATAGCTCTCTTGAGCAAATTAGAAAGTCACAGTGTAGGAGAATAAAGTTTAATGGGTACTTTGCACAGTCACATCAAAATCATGGCTTCTTTTTCCTAACCAAATCTGAATATCCTTCTGCTTCAGCAAGGATAGGTAAGGGATTTGCTGTGTTAGTAGGGCCTCTTTAGCTGATTTAGCATGACTAGGCAGGATGCTGTCCTTCCTCTGAGATTGCTAACGAGCGTCAGGAAGTATTGCCTTCCTTCCTGACTCCAAGCTTGCTACCTCCACAACATCCTATGCCTCTTCTGTCAGGGCTTCCTTGCCAGAAGACAGAGCAGATATCCACATGCTGCTAAAAAATAGAGGATCCAGACATTTCTGGTGGATACAGTAATCTTATTTCTTTCTTCTCCTCTGTTGTATAAATAACCATCATGTTTTATTTAGTAATGAGTATTTTGGTCGTGAAGGACCAATCTTTCTTATGATGAACTTTATTATGATAATTATTATAGCAATGTAAAATTTTGGACATATAGATTAATTACAATTTTGGAAAGCAATAGTTTTGACACCTTTGGGTTTGAAATATGCTGTATTAACAGATTTGGGTATGTTCAATATACCTACAAAAATTTGAGTATGTTCAAAATACCTACAGTTGTAGTTATTTTCTTTCAATTCTAGCTGTCACAATTACATGTTTCACCTCTGTAACAATGGATTTTTCCCAGTGATGACTCAGAGGAAATAGTCTCTCCATGCAATTTTTCACAGAGTAAATCACAGAAGTTTCCCAAAGTTTTCACTGAAAAAAAATGCTACTGTTCTGCTAGAGCAAAAATTTAATGCAACCCCAAATAAATACTAGCCTAAATATGTGACCAAATGTAATTTCATGAAGTTGTGACCTCACTAGAATAGTGTCTGGTTTGGGAACCTTTTTACACTGTTACATAGCAGATGTGCAATTCTGAGTTATATTAGCAGCCTATAACACAAGGCATCACAGATCAGCTTGTCCTGCTGACTAAGCTTTATTTAATGTCTACATAGTCTAAGACACTGGGAATGAATCTATTAGCTGCAGTATTAGTGGCCTCCTCTCCCCTTCAGTCCTCTCTATTTCAAGAGCTATTTTTATGCTATGGTCTATTTCAAGACCATATTACATTCCAGTGACTTTAGCACTAAATCTGGATATACACTGAGATGGCAGAGTAGAATTTGACAGCTATTCAGGATGGAGCTAATTTGTATTGTAAAATTACTTCTTGTTTCCTTCTTGATCTTCACTATTAGCTCAGCTGGTTAGAGTATGGTGCTAATAACAACAAGATCATGGATTTGATCTCCATATGGGCCATTCACTTAAAAGTTGGACTCAGTGATCCTTATGGGTCCCTTCCAACTCAGAATATTCTGTGATTCTGAGATAACAGAAAGTTACAGACATAAATGATGCCTTAAAAGGCATAAATGAGGTGTAAAGACAAATGCCCCTTCCTTGTGGAGATTATAATCAACAATAAGTAATAAAACCACAATATAAAGAACTACTGCCAGGAGGCAATAGATTCTTTCCAGAGACTATGCTTTCCTATGGGACATGCATGCACTTAGTCATTCTTACTCTACAATCGGTCCAGATTAAGTACTGTGTTTCTTTTAAAGATGTAAATAGCAACGCCTAGTGGATTAGCATAGAAACACGTTATGGAAGAAATGCATCTTAGGAAGGATTTGAATGGAGATAGCTTTGAATGCAAGTTCTTCCAGAAATCTTATCAGAAAAGATTTTACATTCAGAGAAGAATAGTTGCTGCCTTTTCATCACAGTTACTTTCTGAAAAACAAGCATTGAAGAGAGATAAGGAAACTTTCTTGTAGACTATTCCTATTATCAAATAGCAACTTTGCTCCACCCTTCCCTTGTATTTGGCTTCTTACAGAGTGCCTGGAGCTGCTGTTTTGTTCCAAGATTACCTTCAGAAAAATCCCCTGCTATTATCAGACATGCTAACAAAAGAAAGAAGTGTATACCACTTCCAAAGAGGAAACATATAATTAACTGCCATTGATCAAAATCTGGAGAGGTACCCCCGTTAGCTTGTCTGAGATGACAATCAATAGCAGTTCAGGACTATGATTTCATACCTCCTACCATTCACACTGTCATACTTGGGCAGTGGATCAGGCTTGAGGGGAAGGCTGGGTGGAGCAACAGGCTGCAGGGGAAAATTACTGTCCCTTGCTCCTTACTCTGTGTCCCATCCCTCCTTCCCACCCCCCAACAAGTAGCAAATGAGAACAGCAGTGGTGGAGAGGTGCTGCTGTGTCTGCTGTTCTTACCTGCTCAGCAAAGAGATAAGGCAGCAGGCTATCTAGGAATGTTTTTTTCCCATGTCTAAGCACTCAAAATCATTCAGACAAAAGCACAGCAACAACTTCCATGTATTAGGGTGCTATCCTTGCCCACATTTCCTTCTCTTTGGGAGGAGGCAGCAGTTTGCTAGTTGGAATTTCCATAGAAGAGGTGTTTCAGACAAGACAGAAGATCCTGCAGACCAAACTGGGCCAGAGGGCTGTATTTTTAACCATGCTGGTCAAGAATCTCCAAAATTCATTTGTGTCAGCCTGACTGCATCCACCAACTGTGCTAAGTGTTAAAAACTTTTGGAGATCACTGTTTATATCTGGTCATAAAGACCCTTATTCCATCCTGAGTCTTTGTGCAAACTTTCTCTTTGCAATAGGACACTGCTCACAGCAGGGCTACACAACCCTATCAGGATAGTCTCAGACACTGGGCAACATTACAAAGGAAATTGTCATCACCCAAGAAATTCACGCACAGCTTGTGGCTTTTGGAGTCATCAGTCCTTACTAGAAACAAACAGAGACCAGTATGAACAGGCTGAAGAATTATATTGAACTCATAATTCTGACAGTTGTAGCCAGTTTCATTTTTCCTTGGTTACCTCATTTGTTGTCACAACACTTCATTCTGGAACAGAAATCCAGTGGATAAAGCATGGGATTACTAAATTAGTAATTTAACTGCACCCTTAACATTAGCCCTTATGTACTGTGACAATGTGGAGATTTTTGCACAGTATTATAAAGGAAAAAGTGTTGTGCCACAGTGCTGAGGTGAGAAAAGTACTGTTTGTGATTACGATTGATACTGCGTTGCTGCAGCACAGTTTTAGTAAGAATAATGCTGCAACATAAATGTTTCTTTCAGCTGGGAATATACCTTGTTTGTTAGACTACAGGAGTAGAAGGAATTTCCAACATTCAAGCTCATAAGATGCCTTTTAAGTGAAAACAGAGGCTTGGCTGACTGAGACTAACATGAAGGACTGAAGAAGTTTGGCATTTAGATCACAGTAGTAGCAAAACCAGATGACAAAGGAGAGCTTTAAAAATCCTCTCAGATGGAAAGATTTAGGATGGAAAGGAAGTGAGAGGAATGGAGGGTGTCACTTATTAAGGGGAGGAGATAGGAAACAATGATGCTATTGTGGCAACAGAGCTGATGAAGGTCAGAGACAATAAGCTCTGATTTGCATTCTTTCAAAACAGTCATACAAAGTTGGTGATTTTTTAGTGTAAGATTAGGGACATTGTGGCCAGGGAGTTTGCTGTGCTTGTATGATTGTAATCTACAGTGCTTTAGTTTTTCAAGCAAAAACAGTGCCTTCAGCATTTTCATGCAAAGGATATCTGCTTTGCATTAGACTTGCCATAAGCCTTCTGAAGAATTAGCTACAAACCTTAAGATCTGCAGTTTACAGGAAGCTCTGGGAAGGGTCAGTCCAAGCTCTGGTATCTGGAAAAGCCACTGGAGGACATGGAACAAGCAATGAGGCTGTCAGGTCTAACTCCATCCAAGAGATACTAAGCAGAATATTTTCACTTTAAATACATGCTTTTCTGACCACCTATTGAAGAACTGTGGCAAACACAAGAGGCAAGTGTCCCAAGGGCATGGGATCATAGCTGGATCTTGTGAAATTAATGAGGGGTAGTCCTACAGCGGGATCTATGTTAAATTTCTTTTACAGAAATTGCTTATACATATCTATCTCCTAGGAAACAGTATTTATCTACATTAACATTCTTTATCTACTAGATATATAGAATATGCCTAGGTTCATTGCAGTTTAGATTTCCCTTCTTTAGCATTCCTACAGCTTGCCAGAATGTCTGCTTCTGCAGAAACAAAGGTTAATTAAACACATCCGCCCATTAGATCAAGGAGTGAACATTATTACAATCTGGCCCCGAGCTACCTTCTTCAGTTGTCAGCACTGAAAGACACTTGGAACTACAAATTAGTCCGCAAGCAAAACTAGTTTCAGCAGAAACCACCTGTTTTATTGAACAGAAAAGGTCTTCCCCATATTTACAGTTTTGGCTTGTACTTGTCTTGCTGTTCCTAGTTCCAGCAAGATACATTCTAGGGGTATTTTGCATGTTGTGTGATCCAAGGTTCTTGGGCCTTTATAGTGCCATGTTAACATATAATAAGGAATGTTAAAAAAAAAAAATCTACCTTATCTGCATTGCAAACGCCATATTTTATAATTAATAGAGTTTAAGGGAACTCATATTGGATTTTTTTTAAACTTGTATTGCTTAGCTTTGCCCCTTTCACTGCGCTTTGGCCAGTGAAAGAGCTTGGGAAATAAACTGGCCAACTCTCATTATGCATTTCTTTTTACTTTCTTTTCCCTTTCATTTTCTGGCTCTTATGTATAAGCACCATATTACCACGCATGCTTTCTCAATTCTGTGAATCAAATCTAAAGAGTAACACATTAACTATATGAACTCTTCAGAGTAGCACTGTGGCTGTACCTCAGTTTCCCTCTTGCCATCATGGGGAATGAAGTCTGGCAGCATATACCTTTCACAAACACGTACTGTTACCATGCCTATAATCCCCACTACTTGAAGAACTAACATTCTTAAAATATTTTCTTTCTGTGCTGAATCAACAGAACAAGGCTGCAATACACCTGCCAGAGAGCAGTGACCAATAATCTGATTACTTAAGGCAGGCAGGACACAGTGGGGTCTTCTCTGAAAGTAGGATCTTAAATAATGTTAAATATGTAAAAAAGCACAGTATCTACTTAATCATAGAAGTTGGCTTGTATCTATTCTCTTCAATAATAGATGAAGCAAGTATAATTCTCTGTATCCAAAATTCAAGGCCCCTATTTTGTCAGAACTCCTCTCAAATGTGATAATGTATTATGCATCCCCCATTCTCATTCAGATTATCTACAAGTAATTTCTGCTTTTCTCAAGCTGACTCATTCTTCATACTTATTAGCTGAATTGTTAATGAAAATGAATCTCTACCCATGAACTGAATGTTCATGTATTTAATTTCTACTGGTTTGGCTAGTTTTGGTCAGACACAGATTCTTTTCCCTATTCCCAATCAGGAAGAGAACACCTGAGAATCTTATTTTGAACACTGTTTTTCAAAAATATTGTCTAATGTTTGATTAAAATATTCAACTTCTCAAACACTATTACCATTTAACTTAACGGGTTAATAATAGGAACTACAGATAAAAGGAGACATAAATGAAGAGCTACCAAAAAAATCAGTTATTTGCATTGCTTTCTTGGGTTTGGTTTCAAAGTCTGTAAAAGTCACAAAACTGTCTTCTTTGCCCCATTTGTACTAAACAACTCCTGCCTGCTTTTCAAAAACCCTTGGAAAGGCAGTATCTCTGTCCCTGATAGTGGTACACAGACACAGCGCTGTCTTGCAAACTGCTCATCACTTGGCTTCAGGATATTTGCTGAAGTCTCTGAGAAAAACCTCTTATTCTCTAGCAAAAACAGAAAGCAAAGTTGGAGTGGTATTCTGATGGGTCTTGGACAGCCGATCATTGATTACATAGCCCAAGTGGCAAAGTGCAAAATATGCTCATAGTTAACATTTTAAGAAGCAGATAAACCCCAAAGGAAAACTACATGGTAAACTAGAAGTACTGACCCCAAAGAAGAAGCAGAATGTCCTTCTTGGAACATCTCTCCTTGGCATCTTACCTGAAACATTCTGTCTAGCCTGTAATTCAGTAGGCAAGATGTGACAATCTTCTTTACAAGTACAACACATTAAATTACTTTAGAGTTGTTTCTATAAATATAGCATGCCAATGCTTACTGACTGGTACTGCCACCTAGGAGGTTTATTTGCATTCAGCAATGAAGCAGTTGAATTTTTAAGGTATTTTGTTGTTAAATTTCAATTAAGTTGTAAGGCTGCCTACATCACAATGTAAAATGTAAATTCATTACATGTGGTAACAGTCTTTACAAAAATCTTGGAGCTGACCACAGCCTTTGCTGCTTGTCTCACCCACACAAAAATACTGTATGATACAAAGTATTGTATAAGACTGTGTAACAGGCAGCTATGTCTGTACTCAGGTTTAATAGGGAGCAAGCCACAGTAATATTATTCCCTCATTCCTCTTTCCTGAGCCTTTTTAAATCTTATGCCTATGTACATATTTTTATTCTCTCCTATGCTGAAGAACACTATTAAGCAGGTAACATGGCAAGGATTGGAGAAATTTATGTAAGTCCTATCAGCATAAACAAATCTGTGGACTGTGCTCAGGAAAGCTCTAAAGCTGCTGGAGCATTTCATTAGGCTGAACACGGGTACTGTTCACTTAAACAGGTCTGCAAGGATGACATCTCTTTCTCTACCAGTTTATTCAGAGATGACACAGCATGTAGTTTAGTACTGCACTTCTAAGCAAATATTTCTTAACATGCTGTTGCTCTTTTGTGCTTCAGGATATATTTTCATTTAGTCATGACAGCATAACCAGCAGTCTATCTTTTCCTTTCTGTGGGCCAATAACTTCAGCATGCTCCATTAATTACAGCTATGGGTATTATTAAGTGGAACAGCCCTATACTCACAAGAGTATGAAAAAAGTTATATTGACTGAAGGAGATTGCTCAGAGATTTAAGGGCATTTTTAAAGTGTATTCCTTTTTTTTTTTTTTTTTTTTTTTTTGTGGAGATCTGCTAGATTATATTTTGGAAGTTCAGGATCACTGTAAACAAAACATATTGAGCTGATAACCTGAAGCAATATCTGAACAAGAAAGACAAAAAGGTCCTAAGCAAGGAAAACTTTAGTAAATATTTCAGTATTGCTTAGGTGATTAAAACATAATACTGCAACATGAAATTTAGAACAATTATTTTAATAGACTAAGGAGTTTATTCAACTTCATAGTTAAGTCTACTTTGATGATTAAAATACAGGAAAAAAAACAGAAGACAAAGTCTATTTTCAGCATTAGCACTGACTCACTGTGGGATATTAAGCAAGTCACTTATTTACTGCCTCACACTCTGTCTCACCTGTAAAATGAAGGAGCCTGCCTCACAAGTGCTGTGTGGGATTACTTAATTAAACATTTGCTATGCACTTAACATTTCTTTAATGCAATGTGCTGGAAAATTTATTTTTGAAGACCTATATAAACAGGATACAAGAGCAGAATGAGATAGTTTCTATAAAGAAAAATACACATCTCTTTCATTTGATTAATTCTTCTCTTTGGATTTCTAAAGCATGACAACAAAATAATTAACTACTGGACCTGTTGGTCAGCAACACAAGCTAATTGGTGAGATCAATATTGGCAGCAGCCTGGGCTGCCGTGATCACACACTGGTGGAGTTTGCAGTCCTCAGGGATATAGGTTAAGTGAAAAGTAAAGTCAGGCCCCTGAAAAAGAAAAAAAAAAAAAAGAAAAAAAAAAGAAAAAAAAAAAAAAAAAAAAAAGAAAAGAAAATCCATTTCTTCAAGAAGTTAGCAAAAGGAGCCTCCAATAAACCGACCCAGACCTCAGAGAAAGAGGGGCCAAATAGAGCTGTCAGACCTAGACATATTCCATAGAGCAAGAGCTCTCAATACCCAGGTGTAAGAAATCAGGAAAAGGCATATGGGACAGGGAAGAGATTTGAGATATTCAGCATGGCTTCATCTAGGGCAAGTGGCCAACCTAGTGGCCTGACTACATCACACATTCTAGAATTCTAAAACTGTGAGTGAAGCCTTTGAAATAAGTTTGTAAGTTGAAAAAAATCATTGCCACAAACTAGACAGACCAAACTACAAGTAGGAATAAAAATATATCATTATTCTTCAGTAGATCACACAATTTAAATACTAAGGTGAGTTTTTTTCTATGATGTATAAGCAAGTTTACATCTAATGGAAGTGAATGGCAGTGATTTAAATCCAGATAAAGGAAATCATGTTTTTCTAAAATAGAATTTTTACTGAACTCATGGCCACACAACTTTGTTGGAACCAAATTCTCAGTGAATTCAAGAAACAAACATTTCTATGGAAATGTGAACAGCCACTGCGATATTCTATTAAATGAAAGAGTTACAAACCCCTCATGTTGCACGGTACAAGACAATTAATAACTGGTAGACATGTAAAAGAACTAACTGGAAGACATGTACAAACATCACCTGTGAAGCCTATTTGACAGCTGATCTCTCTGGACTGCAGCTGGATCAGAAGCAGGTGGTACAGGTCTCTGCAGAAGGCAGAACCCTGGAGGAGGTGTTCTAATGGTCATCTCTGGTACAGCAATCTCCATGCTAATGAGGCTGAACAGCACACAGCACATCTTTACCCTCCTGCTACTCTTATCATAGCCATGTTATAGAAAATGTCAGGTTTGTTCTATCATAAAACTAACTACATCAGCAGTTTTTTAACCAAAGAGGAGTTTTTACCTCACAGTGCAGTTTAGCAGACAACAAAAAGCAATGCTTTTTACTAACACTGTGCTGTGACCCTATGAAGGAGCTCATCAAAACCACAGTGAGCAAAGTAAAAACACAAAATAATGTCATCAATGACATATGCAGAGGTTATGTGTTTCCTGTATGGTTGCTCACATTACCAAGGACTTCTTTGAAGACAGTTATTGTTATCTTAAGCATTCACTGAAATATCACTTCTGCTTTCTGTTGGTTTCATCTAATCCTAGATTGAGGCCTGTATGTAAAGCATGATCACAAGTCCTTTATAACCTTGGAATGAAGTCAGTGCTTGGTATTGTACAAGGACAACAGACACTGAAAAATTCAGGTGCTCTATCCTTTTAAACGCAACTTTCTAGGTTAATAAAGGAGTTCTACAAGTTCATTTGGTAGATATAAAAGCATGCCATTTATTTACTTTCATTATAACATTTTTTATGCTGTGAAACATGGATCATATTACCTTATACATCTATTAAATATAAAAATAAATCATGATCATAAATGTATTATTTATATATTTAAATTGTATTATTTATATAGTTTCTCCTAAATTATCACATCAGAGACATTTAGACAAAACCTTAGGCCCTCCACCAATGGTAGCAGAGCCTTCAGCTCTGCATTTCAGAGCTACAGACCAAGATGGAAAATTGCAGCAGTAACACCACCACAGGTTATAGTTATACTAAAAAGAGTCAGTGACTCACTGTGAATGTTTACTTGGCCTGCATGCTTTAGGGATAAGTGACGATTACTGAAGACAACTATTTCTTTTATTCTCCCTTTATTTTGCTTATTACTAGCTACTACTACTACATTCCTTATATGAAACCAGATTAAGAATAAACAAGAGGTGCTTGTCATCCAGCATTAATACAGTACATGTGCTTGGGCACAGCTACTTGTACATACATTTTAGCATTTGTTTCCTGTCTGCCTGTCCATCCACAGCAAATAGGTATGTTGCCTGGTGCAATACATGTAGCTTTTCTACACCTAGTCCACACCTTTAATCCAATCTCTGCGCCCTGAGAGCCTCCCATGCTGCTGCTGTTCCTTTTCTCACCCCAGCTGGGCCAGGGAACTCCCTTCTCCGCTTCAGTGTCAAATACTGACAGCAAGTTTTCCTTTTACTTTTGTGTCCCAAACTACACATAAATGTAAATACACAAAGCAGTGATTGCTCTCTGATCCAACTTTACAAGCTGGATAAATTGGCTGCTTTCTCAGCAGATACTCACTGTGCTTAAAGATTGTTCGTCCTAGAGCAGTAGTTTCTTAAGGAGTATGAATTAGGGAGGCAGGAGGTGGCAGAAGGAGCTCCACTACAGTTTTACAGACCAATCCACATGATGACTCTAGCTGGACTCCTCCTAGTGCCTCAGAAAGTTACAAGAAAAGGGAAGGGCTCAGGATATGATATCATGCACTCATTCTAAAAACAAGGAAACTGTTGTAGATAATTTTAAAAGTAACAGCTTAAAAATCCTGAATGGCCAATAGGAAAAAATTACTTTTCTAATTCATCTCCTACCTTTTCCAGTGAAAAGTTCCAATAAATAAAAATTATAAACTTAGAAAACTATGTTTGCATCATTAGTAGGACTAGTCTAAGAGACCTATTACAACTGAGCCACCTCAGAGCAATGCTTGCTGCTGCCTCTGTCAGAGCTCAAGCTTTGAGCTTGTTGCCAGCTCTGTTGAGGCAAATATACCCAGGCCCAACACAGCTGGGTCTGTGTAAGCAACAGGGACCCACGTGTATGCACTCCTTGGCAGTATCCTGACTTATTTATTGCCTTTCTCAGCAAAAGTAAAATCTTCTAAAGCATCTAAGTGATTCAGGAATCCAATTAATATTTTCTAAAGCAATGTAAGCAAACAGGTTTTTAAATCTTATGGAAAGTCAATGTGATTTTGTGAAGATTTGCAGGGTTAAGTTTTACTCCTTAGATTCTTTTCTAATTGCAAGTCTGCTTCAGAAACAATCAATTTGCAGGGATATATTACTATAAATGTATTTACCAGGCCATTGTCTACAGCTTTTAAAAAGAAATTAATATACATTTGAAGCAAAGCAGATGTCCTAACTCAGCACAATTGTTTCTTTACCTGGATTTAGCTTTGAAGTTTTCTGGGTTTATTTCAGATCCAAAGCAGCATTTGCATGCCTGAAAGATTCTGCGCCCTTTCCAGCTTTATCAATTCATCTACTAAGCTACTCATTTTTCTTTCAAGTTGTCAGGATAATTTTGTTTCTGTTATAATCCCATAAAACACACTCATAGGAAAATTTAGCCCAGATTTCAAGCAAGCAACATTTTAATACTGTGTTAGGAATTGTGCTTGCCTTTCAAGTTTCTTCTTTTTGTATTAAAAAATTCCAGTGATTTTTGTTCATGCAACTCATCCCAGACTCAACATTAAGGCCACCCATGAGTGATATATTATAGTTTATCTTAATTTTCAAGCTCCTGTATTGGCTTTTAGTTTAATGGGTGGGGTTTGGAGGACCCTTATCATATTAAATCAGTTTAGGGATCAAGCATTTAATGTTTCAGTTTTTGTCAGTACTCTTCTACTGAGCTGCACAAAAGGGTGTTGCTCTTGCAGCTCTATTGTTAAAGAAGAAATATTTTGCTGCCAGATTTCTTGTTCTATTTGTGCCTTTTGTTAGTGGACTTTCAATTTCAGGAACTTATTCTATTTAAGATGATAGGGGAAGAACAATACTTTATAATATATTATTTATTAAACAGATGCTGGTATTACCAATGCTTTTTTATCTGATGGTGATGCATCTCCCAAATAAACCAGCAGCAGTAGTAAAATAAACCAGAGCACAGAACCATTTTCTTCATAAAGATTCTGGGGACTTTTTAACTACTTGTACTCTGGAATGAAGGATCTGGGGGCAATGACTTCTCAGATTGTTTATGAGTTGGAGGAGTGTGATTTAAGATTGCTAATACATTAATTTTTGTAGAATTTGGGAAGTCCTTCTAACAAAACTGTGATAGAGTTTACATGTATATTTTTGTTTCTCTGCTCTCACTTTGATTTCTAGTAGTACTATGAAACGTATAGATGTGGTCACCTGGATTTGAGATTTCCTAAAAGAGCAAAGACTTGTCACAGCTCTGGACTTGATTTGGCCATTTCATGTATTCACACACTGGACTGCAAGCCATACCTTTGAAATGCTCATAAGACGAGGGAGCTGGAACTGCTGCTTGCCATGAAGGGGGCAGGGGCACCTCTGGTGTGCTCCTACTCCTCTGTAGCCCAAAGGGGGTTAATCTCCAGTGAACATCTGGCTGCAGCACCTGGGTCACTGCTCAGCCCAAACTCTGAGGAGGTGGGTACTGCCTGCATCATGCTCCTACTCTGAATCTGCAGCAAATAAAACAGATGGTGCCTTGGAATATTTCAGAGGAGAATATTCTGAAGACAAAGCACACATTTCTAACCAGGCTTTGAGGTCAAACAGATGAAGTAAGCCTTGGTTAACCACAGATACGCTGCTGTTCATTCTCTTCTTGGTTCTCTGCAGATTTTAACATCTCTCCGATTGCATCCTGAGTTACTTCAGTGTCAGTATGAAAAGCAGGATAACTGTACAAAGCTCTGTTTTGTTTTGCTGTATTCCTTTTGCTTCTTGCCAGAAATTTGTATTTTTCTTAGATTCTTGTGTGTTCTCCCTCTTCCTATTTTTCTTCAAGATTTAATTAGAATTATGAAATAATTTTGATTAAAAAGAATCACTGGAGATAACTTAATCCTTTACCCACTAAAAACAGAGCTTCAAAGGTAGGTCAGGTTGCTTAGCACTTTGCCTGGTCCAGGTGCGAATATCTCCAAGGGTGGACATTCTAGTCTCCCTGGCCATCCTGTTTAAGGGTTTGACCACCCTCACTATGAAGTCCATATGAAATGTAACTCATGTTCCTCTCTCATGTATATATATAAGGCTGGGAGGTTTTAACATACAGCATCTGGTAGAAAACCTGGATAGGGAAGTAGTTTCAAGCTTGGGAAAAAGGTGGAAGGGGTTTATAGCATGGTGAAATGAGAAAAAGCCAAGACTTTACATTTATAGTAGGGGAGACACTGATAAGAAGGAGTAAAAGGAAACATGGCAGTGAGGGAGAAAAGCAAGGACTGCTTCACAAGTCAGGCAAGGTCAAGTGTGGGAGGAGAACTCGGATGATGACAAGGCAGGACCATAACTGAAGTGGTCACCACCCCCAGATTTGGGTACCTCTTACAACCCTAAATAAATCTTCAAGAGTGTGCCATAGCTAAAAATATCTTGCCAGTTCTGGCATGAAGTTGATTGCAGGAGATTCCAGAGCATTTTTCTCTCTTTCACTCTTTTCTCTGTGTGATTCCAGCTGGATAGTACGCTTCACATTTAAAACAGTGCTGATCTTTTGGTCTGCTGCTGTTCTGTTCCAGAGAAAGTTGCCTTTTTGAAGAAAGAGCTACAGGTCCTGCAGCATGCAAACATAGGCAACATTTAATATTTATACAGGGCACTATTTATAGATAACTCCAGTTTCAAGCACAGTTAATTCTCTTAAAGACTGCTGGACTAAAAAATGCTTTATAAATATATGCAGATATTCTTCTCCATAACAATACCAAGGAGTTAGAGCAGTGATGAGAAATTTTGGCAGTCAGCAATATGAGGGAGAAAGCATTTTCCAATACTGATAAAAAGGAGAACAGAAATTGAAGAATAATTATTTTCTTTTGGTGATTATTTAATTGTTTAGGAAAATACAGTGTGATTGTTAAAACTGATCTCAGGTGTATAAAAGCAATGTTAGTGGCAACTGCACTTTGCAATAACAGAATGCAAAGAAGAATACAGATGTCTGAAAAGAGAGAGATCTTTAAGAAGGGTGAGACAGGTTTGTGTTCATAAGAACCGAAGCCTAGGTGATTTATAATAGGAAATCACTTTTTGTGATTTAAACATGTTAACTGATGATTCCTCCCAAGACTGTTGCGAAGCAGGGAAGGATTATGCCTTGTTTTGACAGATGGAGAAAAGGCTAAGTTCTTACCAGGAACTTTGCCAGCTCCTTTCAAAGTAGTTTCCAAGGAAGATCTTTCCCTTCAGAAATCTTGAAGCTAAAGACATCTCTCGAAGCTTCCCTCCATTACTGTGGGAGAGCAGAGATGGTCAGAGGTGTTGAAGGTACTGGCCTGGCCTTTTTGGAACTCTGACTGGATTCAATCTGAACAAAGAACAAGCAGAAACTGCCTTTCCTATATGATGACTCACCCTGCCAGAGGAAGATTAGTCAATGGAAATTTGTGTGTGCCTTTATTAGTCAGTAAATATATACCCATGCCTGCACAGGGCCGGGGGAAAGCACAGGGCAGTGGGAGTGGAAGGCTGAGTGGAACAATCACAGCTTTTTTGCTGTTGGCACTCCAGCATCAACAGAAGTAAGAACAGAGGAATGCTAGGCTGATTTCCAGCACTGTAACAGACTTAATGTGTGAAGGATGTCAGGTGCTGAGTCTCAGCTCTCTCATTTACCCTTTCTGCTCAAAATCTGTCCAAGGCATACTCCAACCTTTCCCCAAAACATCTGGGGTCAGTACAGGACAGTTAATTTTTCCTAAATCTTTTCACAAGGAAAATTATTCACTCTAAAACTCATGTAACTCTAGGTTCATTTTGCACTGCCCTTTTAATCAGTAAAGTGGTAATGTGGTAACGAGAGTCTCACAGTGGTAAAGGTAAATAGAGATTTAAGAAGTTCATGTTTAATAAATATTTGCTAAAAAGCCAGTCTGCTTCTTTTTTCCTCATTGACCACACTTGCATCATGATAGTTCATATATATTGTTAGGTGTACCTTGGCTTTGCCATTCTTTCCCAGAAGTTTCTCAAATAGAATTATTTGCCAGCTAAACCAACTCCAGCTCACATGTTCCTAATACTAGTTTGAATGTTGCCAGCAACATGGTATATCCATGTTCACATCCTAAATGTAGCCTTCACTAGAGATCCAAACAGAAACCTTTTAAATCTCTCTTCATGGCAACTTCTCTCTGCAATGAATTCTTGTTGAAACAAACTGGAGATAAATGGGACCTCAACAACATAACTTTGTGCCTCTTGGTTCACCTAAAACTGCAGATTCAATCACATAAATAAAGGCTGCTAATACCTTACTGTAAAGAAACATTTTCATTAGTCTTAATGATTATAAGATCATTCTACTGCCATATTCCCTCCACTACTCATTAACTGTAGGACATAATTAAAGTACCTGCTTCCAGTGTGTCTTGATGAAACAATAACCAATAACAACCCCCCGCAACACCAGCTCGAACCACGGGACCCATTTTCTGTGTTCCAAGCTCTTAATACAAGCTGAGCAACTTTAAAATAACTGTTCCTACATCATTGTAATGGCACACACATAGACTGAGAATCCCTCCCTGACCCCTAGCAGAGGGTCTTCAGAGGGGCTCCACATGGAACTGGGCTAGGAGAGCCATTTGCTTACTTATTGACGATTTCCTTAGCTTAACTACCAATGCCTACAAGCTTCCAGTTTAGTCTGTTAAGAGGGGAAAGGGAAGACAAAATTCTTTTGGTTAGCAAAGATTTTCTTTATCATCACTCCTTACTCTTTTAAAAAAGTTCTCAAGTTACACATCTTTGCAAAATAACAAGTCATTCGTCTTTTCTCAGTCTACTCTCACTCCCTTGGCTTCCAGGTTTTATCAGCATTTCAGGTGAGACAGAATGCCTCCTGTTGCTCTCTGAAGATTATCTGTCTTAATATTTGGCAATGATTTGCTCTCATTTGCAGAGAAGCCTCCCTCTTAATATGTAGGCTGCCTTCTTTAGTCACATGCTCCAGCCAAAATACTCCAGCTCTGTCTGTATCAATGGAATTTATTTGTTTGTTTGTTTGTTTGTTTTGTTTGTTTTTTTTTTGGTGGGGTTAGGATGGGAACAAGACAAATTCAGAGATTACATCCTTGACTACCTGACATTGGTCTCTCAGTTTTATTTATTGCAGGTTGAGAGGTCAAACGCTACCCTGGTCTAAGCATCATAATAGACTTCATCCAGATTTTTAGTACAGACTAGAAAAAGACAGAATGGCAAACCTAGCACAAATGTGCTCACAATACAAAACTAGTGTATAATTCAATGCAGATATTTTTGCTTCTCTTAAGTGCACCTCATCTCTCATAATAAAAGCTATTGGATGACAAGAAGTTACTGGTTAGGATAAGAACAAAAGGGAGAGAGGAAAACATGACTCAGAGTGTGTTACTTGTTAAAGAAACTCATTATTTAAATATTAAAAAAGGAAACATACTGCAGAGAAACAAAAAAGTTCCATTTAACTGCTCTTCACATTCATTTATCATCATTAAAAGCTATCAGGTATCACCGAGTCTAATTAATCACATCCTGAATTCCCATGCATAAAATAAATTTGTTCATTTAGGGGATCAAAAAAATATATAAGACTGTGTTGCGTGATTTGCTTCTGTTTCTTACCCACATATGCTGTATCTCAGCTTCTCCTAGTGCAAAAGGATGTTCTATCCTCCTGAAATTAGGTACCAAACACATTTAACCTGTGTAAGTTTCAAAGCCAGCCCACCTTTTCAAAAAAGATAGAAACACAAAAATAAAATTCATCACAGATTATTTGACTCTTAGCTAAAGGAATTACATCTATTGAAACTACATTTCAACTACTAAGACAGTCTTTAGCTTAATTTTCACTAAACCGTTTTCTTTGCACAACAATGTACCTTTTGGGGCAGAACATCTTCCTTTGCTATGTTCTGATGAGCCACTAGATGTCCCTCGTTCCTACGTAAAGCTCCAGGTGGGAGACAATCCATGAGGAAGAGCGGGACTAAGGTGGAACTCAAGCAGTGCAGAAGCACGTTTGTGTTCACATCCTGCAGGAGTTTTCTGTAACAGGTGCTGGTCGTTTGAATCACACCACTGTGATTCTCTAAGTCACAGCAGTTCCAGATATTGGTGCTCCAAACAGACAACAACAGTAACTGTGTTCAGACAAATTACAAAACCAAGATTCATCAAGGAAAAGGCCTCCAAGATCATCAAGTGCAGTCTTCAAACAAGTATGGCCATGCCCACTAAACCACATAAAAAAGTACCATGCCTACCTGTTTTTTGAACACTTCCAGGGATGGTGACTCCACCACTTCCCTGGACAAACTGCTCCACTTAACAACTCATTCAGTGAAGAAATTCCTAATATTCAATTTGAGCCTCCCCTTTTGCACAAAAAAGTGCATATATGGCAAATACATGAGACTGAAGAAAGCAGATGAAGACAGCATTGAGGAAAATGGACTAGAAATCCAAGCATCACAGAAACCTGCATCATCCCATTCCAAACTATACATTGGCAACAGCATTTTTCATATACACATGCTATTATCATTTTGCCATTCATGAAGTAAAATGGCATAGTCTCTCATGGCAGTCAGACTAGATAATATTTAATGAAACCATGTATTTGTCTGTAGTTTAGTTGGGGTTTGGAAGGATCGTATCACCATGTAGATTTAGATAACTCCAGTCTAGCTAGGGAATGCTCATGTCAGTATCAGACTGTGAATGCTGGGCAATGTAAGCCAGACATGACACAAACAACAGCATTTAACTTACACTGGCAATGATGAAAGCAAAGTCAAACACTGCTCTGGAGGAAACAAAATGTTTCACCAAGTAAATAGTGTCAGGAAGCTGCTTGCAACTGCCCACTACTTGTTCAACTCCCTTTTCCCTTCCTACACCCTATCTGCCTTTCACAAACTTCCTGAGCCCCATCAGTTAATTTATACCATCAGCACTTTGCAAGACCCTGCCACAGAAAGTGCTGCATCTCCAATTCTGTTTTGGAAACTCTTCCTCAGATTAGGACTCACTTCGTCAGTATTTTAAAGTCACAAAGTGGGAGGGAAAGGTCACATCTAAGGGAAAAAAAAGAAGAAACCCTTCCTCTGGATTAGTTTTGCTTTTTAAGTCATGTGAATGATGCCAAATTATATCCATATAAGAAACAGGACTCCAATGGCTTTCTTTGTCAACAAAATGTTCACGACAGAAAGTCACAACATGTCCTTTTCCAGTTGTTTTCAAAACAGGGGTGCTGTCATTTTTCAGTAAGGTTACATATAGAAGGTTCTGCCAACTCAGTGTACTTGTTACCCAATTTTAATGCCACTGACTGAATGATACAGATTTTCATTGCTAATTAAATATCAGATCATGGTGCAAAATCTCAATGTTATTCATGCTTTTAATGCCTGATTATTTCAGGGGGAGCATAAGCAGCTAAATGCCTTTATGAGTCGAATCTCCTTTCCCCTCCTGCTTACCCATGCTGGATATCTTTTTAATAGGAAACTGAGAACTAAGAAATGGAGAGAACAAAATGACCTATTGAACCAATTTTGCTTCACAGCAGAGCTGACAGGAAAACAGCTGCCTCAGCTCAGGGTTCCAGGAATGGAAAAACAGATGTTTCTTAACTGCATTTAACAGATGCTATTCCAGCTTGAAACAACATTTTAAAATGCAGTGTTTATGTATTTCCAAAGTATTCAAATAATGGAAAAGTAGAAATTTCTTGCAAAGTCTTCAAGTAGTGCCAAGCATGCCTTTTATTCTTTTTCTTCCTCCCTTTATTTTCCCAAACTAACTTATCCAGTTTAGCATTCCTGTGGCTGATACATGCATCTAAATATGCGTTGGTGCCTACATGTCTTAGATAATCAGATCAGGTAGATTAACACTGCCACAAAACTTGCATGTGACCTTGGGCAAATCCCTTTTTTTCCCTGGATCTCAGTTCTCCACTTATGCTACCTAGAGCTTGTAACTTCTCCTTAAGAGCATCTCTCTTAACTACCAATAACTACAATAGCTAATACACAGAAACCACAAACAAGAACACAGCCCTGGGGAATTGCCACAAAATAGATTTTAAAAATTAAATTAACTACCAGCTATTCAGTGAATAGCAAGGGTACATACACTAAAGTGGGTGAGACACAGGTTCTTTATAGGGGAATTACAGACTATCCTGTCAACTGGGAATGCTCTAAGTCCCAGCATCAAGTGTAAAGACAGAAGGGCAGAACTGTGAGAAGAGAATAATTTCCAGACTATTCTCTGAATATATTCAAGTTGCTGTGTTATTCAGCTATTACAGCCAATTCTTAATTTAGAATTAAAAACCAGGGAGGGGAGGAGAGGTGTGCTGAAACATTCTTACCCTGAGCCTGACTGGTTTGCCTCTGAGTAAGTTTAGCCCATGAAAGGAACTCTTCTGTCAAGCAACACAGAATTTGTGGGTTATTATTCTCATACTACAAATAGAGAACTGAAGTGACAGCAAGGAATAACCAAAAATATACATTAAAGATTGCAAGTCCATGGAACTGTGCATTTCCCAAGAATAAGCTTTAGCCCATATTTACATAGTTTCCTTCTTCCAGTTATGCCAAGTAAATCACAAGAGTTGGCTGTGATAAAACACTCTGAGCACTTCCTTCCCTGGCTGAAACCAGAGATTTGCTACCAGCCCCAAAATAGAAAACACCTCAGCTTAAATTGGTTACCAGCTCTAGTGATAGTTTTGGTGAAAGTGAAGGTAGAGAAGATGACTTTACTGCAGGAGTTCTTGAACTTGTCAGATATTCCTAATGTTTAGAGTATTGTGCAGTCTGGGGTTAGGGAACTGAAGCTCTTAATGGGAAAGAGATGTTACCATCAGTACCAACAGAAAAGGAGCAGAAGCACAAATTTAAGGAAGATATTTCCCTGATGTTCAAATGTACTTGCAGTAATTTCCTGGTGTTTTCCCATACACCCCATTGATACACAACAAGTATAGAGAAGATTAAACCAAATGGGTTATCTTTACTAAAGAGTTATTGTGAATAGGATTCTATTCCACTAGACAGCTGAAAAAAATCACCACTTTTTAACAATGCAGATTTAGTCCAAAATTGATTCCTTTTAAAAACCTCAATACCTTCTGACAAAAATGTTGACTTTTACAGAATGATTATTCTATGTGGAAAAAATGAGCCATTATTCAAATATTTCAAAATAAAAACATAATATTTGGGATTAGAAATTATTGAAACACTCTCCAAACATTTTAAATACATAGACTGGAAATCTTAAAACCAAGTCTTCAAATGTTGACTTTCAGAACTAAGATAACTTCTTGTTTTAAGCCAGCCATAGTAAAAAATTCTTTAAAGAATACTGTGTATAATACAGCAGTGTTAAGGGTGAAACCACTGGCTTGTAACAAAGCATTAAAGGTTGATGATTAGAATTTAGTGTAGATTGTAATAACACAGAAGTGATGCTGGGTGCTCTTGGTCTTTCATGGCCAGATCTTCTATTCTTGCTCCTTGTATTTATGTCTCATAAATTGTTCAAAACTTTATCAATTGAATTAACAGTCAAAATATCACTTCTCAACATCTGGTTCATATTGTCCCAGCTATGCTGGTGCAACTCCAAATTAAACTAAAGGCCTTGGAGTAACTCTATGATGGTATTTGGAAGAAGTAGAAGTCTTTTAAAAATGTCTGTGTTTGCAGCCAAATAAAATCACAGGTGGTTACAGCCTCTGTGGCACGAGATTGCCATCCAGTGGTAATTCCCAAACCTGTATTCACTGAAGGCACTCCAGGAGAGTTAACCAGCAGCCAGCGCTGCTTATATCTACCAACCTGTTAGCTGCAAATTCAAACTCCTGAGTAGCAATTGCTAGGCTGAGAGGAACATTTCTGTTAAAAATTGGTAACTTATCTATTAAAAAAAAATCAGCTTTCCATATTGAAATAGTTTAGACAATGAATGTAGATTTTTGCTTCCTTAAGAGCAGGAACATGCTGAAGGAGGAGGCCCCTGGCACAGCTATATTCAGAGGTACTACCACCACCCTCTCAGCTACTTTTCAGCCCCCTCTGCTGGCATGGCATTAGTCACATCTGAGAGGAATACATCAGTGCTCATTTAAGCATCCTTGTACAGATCTTTACTACCTGCTCCGGAGTGCCCTGTGCAGGGGATGGAGCTGTGACTATGAGTGATCAAGCTTTGAAACTGGTTTCATGTGAATACTTACACACCCAGACATCAATATGGCTGCTGGTATCTCTGATCTGCAAAGAACAGGCCCTGAACTCAGACCTTCCACTTGTAGGATAAATGCTTTACCTGCTCTAGTAGATCACATAAATGTCCTTTAGAGAGAATAGGTACAGCTCCAGTTGTCAAGACTCAGTCTGATTGGCATCCTTTAGAGAGGTTTGAGGATTACCTCTTGAACTGAGCCTCTCTGGGGAACTGAAGGAAGCAACACAAAGCTTTTAGTTCCTGATTGACCTGAGATATGAAAGAGTGCCAAGCTGCTCAGCCCTGTTGAACTGGTGCAGATCTAGGCACACAGAGAGGCTCTATACAGCTTCTGTATAAACAGGAAATGTGGTTTGGGAATCTAGGCATGATGCAAGGTCAGACACAGCTCACTGGGGTTTTTCCACCAACTCTGTTTTAGACTTAGGAACTCAAATTCTGCTCTAAACACTTGTTTTTTGGACTTGGCCTGTAGCCAATAAATTCTGGTTAAAACCCCATATATTTCATGCCAGTTGTACCAATCTACCTAATTCTCTGTTTCACCCTCCCCCCATCTGTAATGTTTCCCTTTGTACTTAACTGTATCTCTTGCAAAGCAGATATATAGGAATGATTATGAATGATTCGTGTATTTGTTTGGCCTGATTGCCCACAGATTAAATAATTTCATACAATGTTCCCATTAGCATTACAGGCATCTTACTTCTAAACAGGAATTGAGTTATCTGGGGTTGTGGAGGCACCATTGCCGTTAATACTGTTAATACTTGCACGGCAGAGCTCATCCCAATGAGCAGCCCTTTCTGTCAGGTCTCTTTAGGAGATGAAGAAACAGAAAAAAACAATACTTTTCTTTCTAGGAAAAATTCCATTTTGATGCATCTTTTGCAGTAACATATGAAATGAGATGCTGAAGGTTCAGGCTGCTCCTAAGAGCAAAACAACAGTGGAGCTTCTCCCTCTAACTTCTGAAAGAGATCAGTGGGGTGCACATAAAACTGAGACTTTCACATTATGATCATTTACTTCTACTTCACATTTCACTCTGTTCAAGAATGAAAAAGTATACACTAAATTAGTACAAATAAACTATTTTACCTAGAATTGGTCTAACCAAAGTACTCATATTCAAAATTGTACAAAATATTAACAAGTGTAGAAAAGAAAATACACACAAACATTTTGCATTGAAGAATAAAGACTCAAATGCTGAAAATGAGACTCATTCTCCAGGACTAAAATTAGTTTGATTTGACTTATGAATTTAGTGTGGTACAATTGCTTTGAGCCACAGAAAATGAGAGACTGGTAAATCAGCTCTTTGTGTGCTTTGCAGCAACCATCATATTATGGATATGTGGTTGAATGAACCAATGAGTAATTTATGTGTCTTAATTCCACAGCAGTTAAGATAAGAACAAAAAAAACCAGTATCCTCAGACATTTTCAAAGCAGTTTGATTAATTTTCTACTTCTGACACCCATGCTGCAATCCACAATTCATTCAGAATTTTTAAAAAATCAGGAAAGATGTAAGAAGAAAAAAACTCAGAAAAAATAACTTCTCCCTTCAAAAAAAAAAAAAAAAAAAAGCAGAACCCAAATGCTTATTATCAGAAACACAGATATTACTTAGTATCTATGGGATCGATACAGTTTCCTCACATTTCTCCAATAAAACAGAACAAATATTTTTGCTAGCCTTTTCTTAGGTAAGCTGCTTTCTCCTAGATAAAATTTTACTGCTGGCTCCTGTACACAGAGAAAGGAAATTATCTTCTTGGAATGCAAGTGCTCTGTCAGTGCAAAAGGCTGCAGTGAGCAGTTGCAGGAACAGGATTAATGACTTGCTGGCAAGAGAAGCTTGGAGCAAAGGTGGGATACAGCCACAATCACAATTTACATTTTCTGGCACCTTTGCTGGGGCTTTCTACTCAGGAAAAAAAAAAAAAAAAAAAAGATGGGGGGGGGGGGTGTCTAAATTCAGTGAAACCATCATACTGTTCATATTTGATCAGACTGAAAATGAAAAGACAACTGGCAAAATCTCACCCTTCCAGGGTGCAGACCTCAAAGGAAGAGCCAAAGAAAAGTGCAGATCTGCCACCTCCTGTTTCTAGTGTGGACAATACAACGACGGAAATAATTAGCTAATCTTTCATTTAAATAAAGTGTTTTGGGGGAAAGGCTAAAAATAAACACTGATTCATTCCTTGTCAGGGAAGTTTCTTCTGTCAATTATCACATTGTTACTGCTGTTTTTAATCTAGTCAGATGGTGAGATTGGCAATCCTTTCTGCAGGGGCTTCTGGGTGTTATTTTGTGGAGAATCTTACTTGAAGGACTGATTACTGCTTTTATGGGAGCCAGTGGGAGTTTGGCCACAGTCCTTCACGCATGTTAATTTGAGGGACTTCCAAATGTTAGCTAATGATCTCAGAGTTCTTTTTATGAAATATGTGTGGGTTTGGTTTGGGGCTTGGGTTTTGTTGTTGGGTTGTTGGTGTTTTTTTAATTTCTAGGAGAACACAATTAAGATTGGAGAAATTGCTGCACTGTAGCTCTGGACTGGCCTCTCAATAACACTTGAGTTCTAGAATGACAAAATTCAGAAGCACACATCACTACTACAGTCGGATATATTATACATAATATATTAAAATAAAATGAATTTGCATTATTTATATAGTCCAAACCATATGCTTTGCATTGCTATGGACTGGTCTATCTGTTGGCCTTCACTTGCAGCTACTCAAGTAGTTCTTTTTTTAGGAACAATACTAGGGGGAAAGCTTTAGCCTCCGCCTCAAAGCAGGGAAATATGTCAGCACGGAAAATAGATGCACGTGTGGGTGGGGGAGTTTCATTCCTGTTTTCTGAAGCCTTATGTAGCTGTAAACGAGGAACAGGCAAAAAAACGAGCCGGTGGCAGGCGAACGGAAAGCCAAGGACACAAGTCCAAGCAAGCGCTGGGGCTGCGGCTCACTGAAAAGCGTGCAAAGGGATCTTTGGGCTAAACCCTGATTTGAAACGGCTTGAAACGGAGCACGCCAACAAACACCGCTCTCCGTCCTCCCCCTTCCCACCGCCGCTACCACAGAAAAAAAAAAAAAAAAAAAAAAAAAAAAAAAAAAAAAAAAAAAAAAAAAAACAAAAAACCCCAAAGTTATAGAGATGTTTGTTTCTGGCTACGTTCAGGCCAGAAACGAGATTTTTGCACTTTCCACATGACTAAGAGGGCAAATAACGACTACGAGACGTTCCTCCCGCAAGGAACACAGCCCGCAGCACCCCGCGCATCCTCGGCTCAGCCTCCCCGCCGCGGCGCCGCTCCGGCCGTGCCCCGGCCGCAGGGACACGGACAGAACCCGGAGCCCGCCCGCTCGGCCCCGAACGCATCCCCATCCGCGGGGCGAGCGGCCCCGAGCGGCCCCGGCGGCGCCGCGCAGGCTCCGGGCAGCGGCCGCGCCTCCGCCCACCCCGGGCTCGCCGCCGGCCCCGCCGCCCGCGGCAGGGGAGGGGAGGGTAAGGCCGGGGGAGGGCGGGGGCGCTCGGCTGCTGCCCCCGGGACGCGGGGGCGGCTGCCGCGGGCTGCCGGCCGTGCGGGACGGGCGCGCTGCTCCCGCCCGCTGCTGCGGCCGGGGAGCTCCCTGCCGCCCCGCTGGGCTCCGTGCCTGGGGCGGGGTGCCTGGGGCGGGCCCGAGGGGCGGCAGCGGGCGCGGCCGGGCTTGTTGCACCCCTGACACATGCCGGCTTACGAGAGTGCTTTCCCCTCTTTTCTTTTCCTTCTTCCCTCTGGGTGGGGACAAGCCCAGCCGTGGTGGGAATTAGAGGAGAGGGCGCTGAGGCCTGCCCGCCAGCGGGGGCACCTGCAGCAGCCAAGGCCAGCCCGGGGCCCGCCGAGGAGCAGCGCCCGAGCTCCAGGGGGAGAAGGGGCGCTGAGGGAAGGCGGGGAGGGCACTGCGCAGCGCTCGTGGACGCCCAGCAAACACCGGCACAGCCTGGCCGTGCACACCGCAGTGCTGCTGGACAGCGGGGCTGTGTGCAGCTGTGCACAAAGTCGCTTTCACTCAAAAGGTACGAAAAGAAACAAAGCGCGTAAAAGGAAGGAAGCGCCGTCAGCGCTCAGCAGCCAGGAGACCGCTGGGGACAGGGACCTGCCGCTTCCGCGATGCTGCGCAGGAGGTCTGTGGTAGGAATTGCCAGAGCTCTTGCTGCCTGCTTCCAGTTTAGGAGATTCACCACCCTCTTTTTGCTCATTCCCTTTTCCACAGTCAAAGAGCATAAAGCACAAAATGCCTTCTGTCGAGCAAAAGACAAACAAAGAAATGCAACCATCCAAAACCCAAGCCAAAGTGCATCTGGCTTGGGATGAATACTGGACCATGTCAGCTGGGAGTGAGAATTTTTCAGAAGGCTGGACTCCAGTCCAAAATGGACCCTGTCATTTGGAGTCTGAATATGAAAACAGCTTGGAAAACATTTTTTCAGGCTTCTGACAAAAGAGTTGGTCCTTCTTTTGCTCTGGTATCTAGGCTACATTGTGCAGGCTCATGCATATCACTGGTTTTATTCACATGAGTAATTCTATTTGAATTTGGAGCGACAACGTGTATGTCTAAAGTTACTCATATGCTTTCTGTCTCTTTTATATACTGCAATGATGTGGGTTTGGTTTTTTTTTTCCATTTGATGGTGCAGCCCAGTAACTGTTGGCATCAAGGTTATAGTGAACCATCACAGTTATTATTACTGTTTGTCAGCTGACACCTTTGTTTTCCTTGCCAGACTAAAATGCAGCTATTCTTCTCTATGCAATCCATTTCAGTATGCAATTATATCATGATTTTATGCAACCATCTTTCCACCTGATGGTATAAATTCATCTCCCTATAAAAGATCTTTTTGTACTGAGTTTTTTCTCCAGTCATGACTGACAGTCATTCCAGTTGTGCCATCTGAGTTTTTCTCACACAAGTCTCTCATGACTTCTCCCGTACAGAATAATCTAAATTCATACTGATTCTAACAGTATATATGGATGTTTTAGTGTCTGCCAGCTGGAACTTTTTATTTTTCTGATTGCCAAATGCCCTCTCCTTTTTCATATTTCTTCAAGCTACAGTTTCTGCTATTCTCATAACCTTGTATGTCTTCTCTAGCTCATTGCTGCATATTTCTCTGAGGGCAAAATGTCACAGGACAAGAAAAACACATTGTCTCTCTTCCATGAAGTGTGGCATTATGTTTTAAGTGTGACTGAGTGTTTTATTAGATGCTTCTTTTCCTCAGTCAGGAGATATAAAGAACAACCAAGTAAAATTCAATGCCGACTTTTTGTTTTTAATGGAAGATAATAGTTTTTCACTGCTATACTCTCAGCTGTCAGGCATATACTCTAGTCCCTTAATTTGTGCCTGAGGAGAGTAGTCAGGCTGAGCAGCCACTGACTCCTTTGTCAACCAGAGTCTTTCTTCCTAACCTAGAAAATTTTGTGAATTAGTGTGAGCAGAGTCTCCCTTAGGAAATAAAGTATTCTGAAGTTACTTCAGCAGCAGGTCACAAGCTGTCAAGAAGATGCATTCAGTCACACCTAAGGACAGATTTATTACATTCCATCTCCAGGGCACCTGCCTACTGTATCTTGAAAGAATCCAGCTAGTTAGTTTTTGTGAAATCCCCAAATGATTCCTTCTAGGAACACTGAGAACTGCAATTTCTGGGGGAAGGGTGATGACCTGTGCATTGAAATGACCTGCTCCAGTGGTGACAGTACAAATTACTTCCAAGGAAAGGCTAAAAGGCCAAATACATCTTAAGACTGCCCTGAGAACATGGTGGGAATTTCTCATTTCTCATAAAGTCTGAGGACCAGGAACTGTATTTCCTCCCTCTGTCATACCTAGAAGATGCAAAATCACCTGTTTGTCTTGGGTAATTGCTGAAGAGCTGCCCTGCTGCAGCAACACTTCCACAGTCAGGGTGCCCATTCCATTTAGGTGCTGAGACCACAACCAGAGACTGAGTTCTGCCTATAGGTGGAGTCACCAACAGGACCCTAAAGAAGATTTGAAAAGCAGATTAGGTTCCTGAGGTAAATATCCTATTATATTAAGGACCATAAATAAATAAAACCTATGCACACATTGATTATGAGTATAAACTTTTGATCAGACATGGCTGCTACCCTGGATTTATATACCCATAAATGCTATACTTGTGCCACCCATGGATGTGTATTTAGGGAAGTTCTTTCTCAGAAACTTCATTCAAAATTGAGATGCAGTTAAATGACAGATTACCTGGGGAGATCCACTAATCAAAACTATATATTCTAATTTTTATTTTATAAAAAAGCCCATTCTTAAAAAAAAAAAAAACTATCAAATAACTAGCAAACAAAAACCAAACAAAAAATCTCCAGCAAATGAAATTTTAATCTACTAAGGAAACTAAGGTGGCAAATATGTATGCACTTTCATCTTACCATAAAACATATTTAAATACAGTAGAAAAGGCAATTCCCTGATTCATATGCTAGAAGTGTATATAAAAATGTAACAACTCCATAAATATTTAAAATACTGAATTTCTTTTTTCCAGATACTTCCTCCTCCACCATGTTTGGGAAATAGATGAAATATTTACTGTATTATTCTAAACCAAGTTTGTATTTTTGTATTTGTTTACTTAAAAATAAGATATATACCTAACATATAGGAAATACAATTGCATATATTTTTATTTAATAAGTTAATTTATTACTACTTAAGAGTTCACTTTGTAACAGAGATGAAATAGTGCTACAAAACACTAATGACTAAAGGATTTTCATTTCTGGGTGAAAGCTTCTAGAAAAAAACAAAAGACAATATATTAATAATGTCAATTTGCAAATATTAATTTTGGAATGATACACAAACATAAATGTATTATGAACTTCTAAAATTAAAGCTTTAATATTAATGTGATCTGAATTAAAAAAAAGCAATATCTTGCCTGCAGAGCTCCAGAAACAGGCAGTGAGCTTTTCTCTGGGAGAGACCGATGATGTTCTCCTCTGCTGTGCAGTGATGGTGCCAGTGCCCTCAGTGCTGTGGCACTGCTCTCTCCAGAAGGAGCAGTTACATACAGAGACTGTAATATATGCTGTTTCAGAAGAGTTGCCCCCTTTAAAATACCTGTTCATGTCAAAAAGCATTTTGAAGCACTGAGATAAAGCAGTGATCATATTTACAAATACTGCCCTAAACGTGTTAAAATTCAACTAAGAGTTAATCAAATAAAAGCCTCTCAGTTTTTCTGTCAGGTTTTAGTATGTCTGCTCTAAGCTTTATTCAGACAACAGGGTTGTTATTGTTTTACTTGAAAGTACCTGTCTTTCTTCTGAACCCTGAAATCAGGATGGAGCCATGTCTTCTGCTTTGATTTGTCATTTTACAAACCCTCTTTCTGTCCTTCAGCTTCTCTTCTCAGTAGAAGCAATACCTCTTTCTGCTCCCTTCCTTTTGTCTTGACTCCTGTTCTTGTAAGCTCAGTCATGTGGTAATTGCATGCCTTACAACACGTGGCAAAGCCAGGCCCTTATTTCAGTACAGAATGCCATTAATACTGAGCTGTCACAGACACCCAACAGTCCTAGAGCCAGTCACATTTTCAGGTTGGAACTCTGAAGCTGAGCATCTCTGAAAAGACAACCCACCAGGGAAACAGTTCAGGTTTATCTTGAGTTTAGGAAAAAATAAAATTGCAAATCAGAGGATACTAAATTTATCACACATAGTGAAGCATTGCAAGTAAACATGATATACTGAAAAAAAGCCTTTTTCCCTATTCTAAACAAGTTGGGTTTGTTTGTTTCTAAAACTTTGTAAGAGCCTTGCAAGTCTCCAGAGTTTCCTCATTCATGCAGGCAGTCCCATTAGAACAAGACTTACAATAAAACCACCTCTAGAGCCAAGGTTTCTAGGATAAGTACAAATGAGAAGATCTGTTATTATTTTTGAAAAGCAGTAAAACATCAAGTTGCCTAGTGAAAAAAATGCAGTGTTCTGCCTGGAAAGGTTCAAGACTTGAGTTCAGAAAACTGGGTCATTAACAAAAAGGCCCCAAAACAGAACAAGATTTCCTACTTGGGCCCCTCCCCATATGAGTGGTTTCATATCTCATTACATTCCAAAAAGCTTGATCATTTTAAAAATGAAACTTTTCTGAGTGTATTGAAAACAGATGGAAATGAATCAAGAGGCCGAGATAGAAAAAAGCTGTAATGAAGATCTATTTAAGCAATACTTTAAATAAATAAATCATTTGTACGATAAACCACATCTATCAAAAATATAAATCATTATATAATGAACATATAAACTACATTTCCTGAAATAATTCCTGTCTTGCTACATTTCCTGAATTATTTGTATTATGAAACAGTAGTGGGGTGCCATTAATTGATACATACTCAGTGCTATAGCTACTGCATTAATTGCAGCTCTCCAGGCCCTCGACTCAGCTCCTCCAGCCCTTTAACAATTGGGATTGATTGCACAGGAGCTATTTTTAGAATGGAATGGCAGAAGATTTTGGAGAGCAGCAGACAATTTTGTGTGTGCTACAGCTGTTTTTGGAAAAAAAAAAAGAAGTTGAATAAAAATGTTCAGAGTTGTCTTCTTGAATTTTTTTTCTGAAGTCAGAGCTTCCTGTTGGATAACTGATATTGTATCAAGTTGAAACTGAGGTCAATGGTGCAGGACACAGAGGACAAGGCTCAGTGACATTGTTCTCAGAAGAGGAACAGCTTTTCTGTGGAAATGGGACTGCTAAGGTTGACAGTAGACGAACTTTGGTGGGTTGGGTTCTGTAGACAGGCAATCCAGGAGTGAAGTTTGCAATTTAAAATACCAACAATGAAAGGCAAGATTCATTATTAACTTGGTGAGGTTTTTTCCCCAACTCTGGAGTGGAGCAGTTAACTGATTGTTAGAGATTGTAGGTCTGCTTCCAAGAATGCTTCAGCTGAGAGTAAATGGCCAAGATTCACAGGGGCCAGCCAATGCTGAAAAGGTGTGACTGGGAGGTGACACCCATTCAGTTCATCCACACTTGGCCTTTTGTTATCCCATCCTGCTCGCCTACCTTGCAAGAGTTCAGCTGGGCTAGATAACAGCTGGACCGGACTTTGTTGCTAATCTCTTATATGAAATCAGGGCTGTCATCATCTCTGAATGTTTGTACAACAGGAGGCAAGGCTTGGAGGAAGATAAACAAGCAGAAATATGTAGGAAGAAGAATAACCAGCTTTATCACTGAGAAAAAGAAAAAAAAAAACAGCAAGGGGACAAGCCTGTTTTACTTTTGTAAAGTATTAGTAACCTATCACCCTTTTCAGAGTTAATGACATCAATAGCAGTAATACCTTGGCACTGTTACACTGCACTGCATCAGCAAATTTGAAGTGTTGTACTAAGGAAGTGACTGTCCCCATTTAGTTTTAGTTTTGGAAGTGAATGATTTGGCTGTGGTTGCTCAGAAGCTTGGCAGAGTTAGGGAGATAATCCCTGTTTCATGCCTTCAGCTGCTTTTCCCTTTTCAATGGGATGCCAGAAAGCATTATGGACTTACACACCTATAATGTATCATTACTTCATATCTGCTAATTCCACTGGACATGAGAAATGCACCTTTAGTAAGTGCCACCCATCTTTGCATTCCTTCAGAGAAAACATACAAAGAATATAATTCAGTTTCTACAGTAATAGCTTATAATACTGGTTTGCATAGAAAAAACCAAAACAACAAAATTGAAGTAGTTAATCTTGCCTGAATATGCTGCAAGAGATTCTCTAGCATCTCTTTGTCACTGAATATATTCCAGTCTTAAAAAGGGTAAATTTTAAAGATTAATGGATGATAAATTAAGTTAGGTACAATAATTTCATATTAATAACTAGCTTTTTTATCTAGCTTGTTTTACTGTAATCTTTGTTCTTCCTCAGGTTAAGTGCAGCTTGCCCTGGACTTACATATTACTGTTAGGTAAATGACTCTTCCTTATTGATTTCCATCCTGGGTCCTCAATGCAGCTGAATTTGGCTCCCACTGGAAAGTCTTGGAACTGGGAGACTTTGTCACTTCATTTGGTGATGTGCCACCTCAGACACATTATCAACACAAATTCCAAAATCTGGTCTAATGCTGGGGGGGGGGGGGGGGGTTGGGTTGTGCTGTGTTAAAATAAGCCACTGTTTTGAAGAGGATTAATAGAATTTCTTTCTGGTACTTACGTCTTCACAGAACACAGTGACATCTTGTGGCATGGGAAGGGCTGGTGTCATTTTTTTCCAGATGCATCGTCATTTCAGCAGGTTTACAGATAAAAGTCTAAACAAATTCTGGACAACTGCTAATGCATTACTTCCAGCTGTAATATTCACTCTTTCCAAAGTTATTTTTAGTACTGGTTTGTCTAAAGTACTCTTTTAGTTGTGCAAAAAGACCAAGCCTTGGTATTGTAAATGTATTGTGTTGGAGCTTCACTGATTTCAGTTTACTGATATTCCTTGGAAAACTTTCAGCTCCAGGAATGCTCCTGTCCCAGCCTCACTGGTACAGGAATCTGAGTCAGAATTTCAGGTGCTTTACTCAAGTTAGTGTGTTATCACAGATGGACAGAGTTGTCCAATGTTGCTTTTGAGGGGATTGAAAAGAAAACACAGGAACATTTTATCGTAAGGTGGAGACTTTTCTTTTTTCCGTTTTTGTCTTTTTGCAGACCAAACAGGGTTTAGCCCTGATATTTTGGGACCCTGCTCTGACATGGCAGCCCTTTGTGAGTTGATTCTTGGATAAGATCCTGGTTATCAGCATGAAGGGAAGAGCTGGCCGCGGTGCATGGGAAGCGGCCGAGGCGCAGCAGCCGCGTCCCTGTGACCGATACAAACACGCCTGTGCTGTTTGCAGAGGCTTTGTTTATCTCTACGGAGGCCATGGCAGCACCACGCTGAGGGACTTTTGGAGATACCACACAGGTGAGCTGGCCCCTTCTCTTGTAGGTCAGGATTAAAGCGATTCTACATCCAGTCATCGTGAAATTGAGGATGCTCTGTACTTAACAGATTATCCTCATTTAAAGTCTTTCCATCACAGGGCTGGATAAACTGCTTTTTGTTCATTGGGCATATGGGGGGTGTTTGCTCCTCTTGCAAATGTCCCACAAAGTTTTGATTTCAGTTCAGTTCCTTTTGTTTTTGGGGTTTTTTTCCTCGATCAGAAATACTGAGTCATTTAAAGTATCCTGGTTCTAGCAAGGGATATCAGTGAGCTTTCCTGACTCTCTTAACACAGCAATAGTTCATGCTGTGCACAAAGGGAACATATGAATAAAATACCTTGTAGGTTTGTAGTATCAATGCACTATCAAATATAAGACTTTTTATTTTTTGACTTGATGTATGGTTTTCCCTGTTCAGTTGTTACTGGAATAAAACAGAATTGTGCAGGGGTTCTTGCTCATGGAATTGTACAGATTTGACGTAGACAACAATTAAAGTAAAAGCAGTAACAATTATTATATTTAAATGTAACTATTACTATTATATTTAAATTTGCTAAATAGAAAAATGCATGTATTTAATTTCTAACAGAGGAAAGATGACAAAATGCTTCATTTTAAGCAGCACAGCCACACTTAAAGCCCACCTTTTCACCTTTTCCCTGCTGTTTATATGTTGAGTGCACCACTGTCTTAACTTTAGCTTTGGTTTATAGTGAAAAATGAATGGGAAATGTTGGATTGCTCAAGAGATGGTCCAGAAGAATTGGAAGAACATTCAATGGTGGCTTATAAGGTAGTAGACCAGGATTATATTGTCCATATCCTGACATTTTATTTCCTACCAGTGCAAAAAAAATGCCACAGGTTATTATGTACTGAAATACTATGCCCAGAAAGCATTTTTGTGTTGTTGTAGTTCAAACCAATGTTTGGAAATCTTTCTGAACAGAGTGACAGTAATTCAGCTCTGCAGCAGCCCTCTGGTTTCCTCAGTCAGTGCTCAATAAGTAGCAGTAATACCAGATAAAGACTGGCAGCACTTTCTCTGACTTATCTGTGCAGTTGTAACAGTTGCTCTGAATTCATTTACATGATCAGCTATGGCATAAAAACATTCACTGCAGAACTTGCGCAGAAGAGGGACGGGGGAGTAAAGCAAAGTAAGAATTACAGCACTGCCTGTGAGAGGAAGACAGAATTTAGGATATCAAGAGCTACCACTCAGTGAAACATTTCCCTAAACATGCATAATCCAATATACCTGAGCAATGCCTCAAGAGAGCTCCAGATTCCCAGTGCTGAAACTGCCCCAGGCTGACAAGGAACGAGCAGTTCTGAAATACTGTCCCCATTAAACAGCAGAATGTTCTTCAGGGCTTCCCACTGGGAGAAAATAAAGAGAGAATAATTAAAAGTTGGTGGCTTTTTGGGATTAATTGTTAAAATATCATCATACTGTTGACTATATTTTGCTGATAGCAACCTTTGCATTTAAGAGTTGTTTTCAAAATTATTTTCATGTTGTGAGCCTTCCTGTAAGTGACAAATATTTGTGCATTTTGCAGGGCAGCCTGTATATATTTGGTGGGATGGTGGATTCTGCTTTCACACAAGCAAAAACTCCTCTCTGGATATATGACATTGGTATGATACACAATAGCCGGTCTTTTCCATGGGACATTCCAAGTTCATAGGCAGTAATAAATAATGAGAACCAAACTGTTTTCTGCTGCTTGTAACACAGCCTTCCCTAAATTTTATAACAAGTAGTGTGTGTAAAACTGTGTGCATATTTTCCTCTCAAAATTAGGCTGTTAAGCTATCAGAGATGCTGCTCTTATTTCAATTAGAGAGGATTTTATGGGAAAATTTTATGTATTTTAAGATCTCAGAATTTCCATTCCTCCTTCTCTCCTTCTTAAGTTTACTAGTTTATCATAAGACCTGATAATTCATGTATTATTTAATTTTTATTTTTATGCCACATATATTTTAGAAACAAAGCTCTTATAGAAGAAATTAGATCAGTAAAGTATATCTCATTTGTACTTTTACTGAAGAAACACATAAGCTAGAGCAAGAGAAATCAATTATTAAATAAGGTGGGAAATTAACATCAACATTTTATAACATGGATTTTTTTTTCTTCTAAGAACAAACATTTGGGATCTCTTAAGTGTATATTCTAATAAAAACAGAGGAGCATTTGAATTTAATACCAATGTTATACACCTTGGATTTGCCCTTTGGAAATCCTGTGTACAGTAGTACTGTTATTTTGATGTCAGACTGGGAGGGGAGAGAGAAGCTCAGTTCTTTTTGAGCCAATAAATCTTGTGTCCAGACCAAGATTTAAGTTTACTGGCTTCTTTTGCTACTTCATGATGTAACTTTAAGTCAATGGAGTTTTTTCAATCCTTCCTCTGTGTTTTCCATCAGTTGTCTGAGATAACCTGCTGGAAGAAAGAAAAGCCTCAGAACATATTTTAAAGGAGAAAGCATCTTATTACTCACAGTACTTACCAGTGGAAATTGGAAATGAGTTATTCAACATTGGTAGTGTGTCTAGCTGTTTCATAGTTATTATTTTAAATCTTTTGGCAAGAATAGCTTTAAGTAATGCAAGCCTGCGCTGATTTCTCGTTGTACCTCTGTGCTGGGTTATCTGATATTTAGTCTCCTTCACAGTGATCTCAGATCTGTGATTGGTGGCTTTTATTTGAGGGTTATTTAAGGGACCTATGAAAAAGAACAAGAAGGAATAAGTCTGCCATAATAAGGTGTATGTGGTAAGCAGAAGGAGTCATACATCCATAGGGAAATTTGGGATTCCTACAAGTTTAGAAAATGATGAAAATCACAGGTTACTTCTGCATTATGAAATTTTGCTTTAGGAAACAGGAATACAGTGTGGTACCTGTGTAATTCTGTATCAGATAAGGACAGAGGAAAACGGTTCAAGCTGTGTCTCCTGCAAGTCTCTCGGTGCTGCTGTCTTAGCGGGATTTCTTCAGCCTTGTCAGTAGAAAACACCAGGACGCGACTTCCTTGAAAATGAGCTGTGTAGTTTGAACAATTACTGTGGGAGGAGTGTCCTCTTGTGGTGCGGGATCTAAACTGCGCTTTATTAACTCAATCCCCCAGATTCCGCAAGATGGACACAGAGCTGCAACGAACCAGCAGAGACGGAGGTAAGGAGCCAGGAAGTGGGGAATGTGTGAATCAAATGCCTGTTGCTTTGTTGATTAAACAGATTGCTTTGAAATATGTTCCCCCAAACAGTTCCAATCTCATCTCTTCAGAGACATGTGGCTGTACTTTATTTCTTTGCACTTTCAATAACTTAAGGCTTTTTCCTTCTTCAAAACAGTGTTTAAAAATACTGCTCTTAAATTTTAAGTCCTATATAAGAAGTTAAATCCTTTCCTCTGCTGCTGCTTCTGTTTTTCTGAAATACTTATCAAGAAAACTAATTTTAAATGGAATATTGCAACCATACGTGAAGCCTGTGCTTTTAAAAGTAGGGTTGTGAAAACAGATTGGCAGCCATGCTAATACGTTTTGGAACGTGAAGTGCTGCAGCATTTTTCAATTCTTCAGTGTGAACACGTGGACTTACCAAGTTACTGCCACTACTAATTGAAACCTGAGTGGAAGCACTTATGGCTTGGTCTATTGAGATTGATTTTGTATCACTACACATTAAGAATCACTCATTTTTTTGCTACTAAAACTTCATCATCACAATGCTTCTATACCTTGAAATTACACCCAAATTTATTTTTTTTAAGATGTGACACAGTTGTAACCAGTGACCACTCTGGTTACCTTTGCTTGATAGAGGAGTCAAGGGAAAGTTTGGGACTGCAGGGTCATTTGTGGGGGAAAAAAAAAAAGTGTATTTCCAAGACAGACATTGCTGCTGATATGACTCTATAGGTTTTTGTCTTATTTTTGAACTGCTCTAGAGCTCTGCACCGGCTAACAGAAAAGGTCACAGTGCAGTCGTGTACCATTCCAGCATGTACATCTATGGGGGATACTTTGGCATCAAAGGCATTTCTCAGGAGTTTTGGGAATTCCATTTTGGTAAGTTAAAAAAGAAGGATAAGGTTTTGGTCCAGTGTAAAACAACAACTGCAGCAGGAGAGCTTGCTCTGCTAAGAAAATTCTTGTCAGTAGAAATGCTCTAAGTTAGTTTTGGCTTCTTTTCGACAACATTTAGAGATAAAATCTGTCAGTTCAGTTAATTGCTTGCTGAAATTAATTAGACTATTCCAGTGGAATACATTTTACAGTATTTGCCAGTTTTACAGCTGAAAATCAGGGAGAATGTTTGTTTACTACTCACTAAAATTCTTCAAGGATTACTAAAAACTTTCAGATCCAGCAGGGACCCTGATTTCAGCCTATTAATGCCATCTTTTGATCTCAAGTCTCCAACTGACCACGGGGAGTCAAACCTGACAGGAGACAGTTTATTAGCATATTCATTACCAGTCTGATTATTGTAAACGAGATGATTCCCAGCCATTCCCTAAACACATAACTTGTTACCTGATGGCCATTCTGTCACTATTTTGAAACAAATGATGGTTTTATCTCATCCTTCCTTCCCTCACAGGGAGAATAAGCAGAGACATTAGTGAATTAAAATTTTTGTTGACTGAGTTTTTCCCTCTAACAGCCAGGAAAGTATCTTTCTGTGTCAGAGTCAATGAAGTGACAAAGCTGAAGGAAAAACTGCTCTGTAAATAAAATTTCCATGGCATCTGTCACACAGCATCTGACATTTTCATTAAAAGTTTATTTCAAAACTGATTTTTTTAAATGCACTATTTCAGTGTCAGAATTTAAACTGTTAACTCATAATAAGCTTAGACTGGAAACCCTTATTCTCCAACTGAATAGTTACCTCCTGCAAGAAGTAAATCCTCTCTCAAATAGGGTAAATTTGATCCACCTATAAATGAGTGTTTTTGTTTCAGGTACAAGGAAGTGGTTGTGCGTCTCCAGCCCCTGTCACAGCAGTGGTCCCGGAGCGCGGCACGGCCACTCGGCAGTGGTTTATCACACAGCCATGTACCTCTTTGGGGGGCTGATGGGGCTCACTGAACAGAGGGACTTGTGGAGGTGGGACTTTGGATACAGCAGCTGGTCCAGCATCAGAACAAGGTAAACTATTCTATTTGTTACACTAAAAGAGCAGAGAAAGAGAATTAATCTTACTCTTTGATACTGTGTGCGGGTGGAGAGGGAGACAATGCCCTCTTGGTAATTGTAGGGATTGTTCAGATCAGGATGCAGTGCTGCTGCCATCCCTGGGCCTCCAGTTGGCTTTGCTCGGGAGAGCTGTTGGCAAGGTGTTGATGCAGCTGTCAGCAGTGTAATTTTGATGTCCCAATGCAGCTGTTCAGCAGTTATCCTTCTGAGTCAAAAGGAAAACAGAAGCTAAAATCAGTGCTAAGTTTCTTTTTGGTCTCCCCTTAACTGCTGGTTTCTCTTACTTTCAGCCAAGGACCTCCTCCAGTGGTAGGTCACGCTTCAATAGTCTGCAAAGACTCTATGCTGATTTTTGGTGGAGGGATTTCAAATTCCAGCCCTAATGATGACCTCTGGAAGTATAATTTCCATACGCAGACATGGAAGAAGCTTAGTAGTACTACAAAGGGAAACTTTTCTCCTAAAATGTATCACTGCATCTTAGGAATTGGTGTGGATTTCCAAACTACCTCAGATTTCACTGATACATTCCCCAGCCACTGCAAGAGTGAGCAGAAGGACCATGCCCAGCTGGTGCCCATCCCGAGGCACTCTGGCTTTTGCAGCTTCTTCCGCCCACAGCCCATAGAGCGGAGCAATGCCATCGAAATGAAAACCTTCAGCTTGCCCCTGGAGCCAGGAGAATTCCCTGCCTCCCAGACCACTTCAGAGGCAGGACTAGGCCCAAAGAGAGACAGGAGCTGTTTGTCTAAGGACAAGTCTCTCCATCTGTTGGCCTGTTCAGGAGAGGCTTTTGCTGCTGCTCAGGCTGTGGGTGAAGAGGAGAGACCCAGCTGTGGGTGTGTGGCCACGGGGGGCGAGATCAGCAGTACCAACACACTGCTGCTCATCGGGGGCAAACCTTTGTCCAGTTTCTCTGAGATCTCCTTCAGGCAAATGGAGTTTGATTGCTTGTGATTGCTTTGCTTGCAAAGTGAAGGAATAAATTTCCACCACCGTGGCAGTAGGTGGAAAACCAACTGCTTGCAACTGTCTTCAGCTTCCTATCAGCACGCTGGGGAAAAAAAATAATTAAACCTTCTCATACTTGCTGCGAACAGATTTTTTTACAATGTTAACAAAACCTGACATATATTTAAGTCACAATTTGCATGTAAGTTGTGATTTCTGAGAGGAGCTTGTTGGAATGCTGCTCTTTTTGCTACTTTTCTCCTGGTCACTTCATACCCTTTCAAATTGGCAATGGCCAATGCTGCCTTGAAAATCAGAACTGCCTTAACCCATACTGGCTCCACAACATGCCATTTCAGGGGCAAAGCTTGCTTGTTTTGCACGGACATAAGAGAGAAATACAGTCACATTTGAGGGATTCAATTAGTCTTAACAGGAATGTTCTCTAAGATTTTAAAGATTTTATATTCTTGAATTTTCTTTGCACAATATATTTGGAACATGAGATGGCCTACAACAAAGGAACCCAACAGACAAATCAGCAACTCAATTCTAGAAGATATTCAAGGATTGTATATAACCTTGAGGAAGTGAAACAATGAGTGCCCCCTGGAAATCATCAGCAAGGACCAGAGGAAGGGCATTATACCTGTAAGAACAAAGGATGTGCCAAATGAGTGTTAGCTTTAATAACTGAACACAGACTCAAAAGGGTTTGATTTCCTACAGCAGGGTGGGAAGGGAACAGAAAGAGGACAGCTTAACAGAGTGGCACAAAGCATGGGCTGTTTTGACTGGTAACTCATGTTTTAGCCCTAAAGAGATTTCTGCTTTTCCAACCCCATCTCTCTTTTATCACCCTATGTAGTACTTGTTACACATTTCCCCTCTGTAGTGGTAAATTCTGAGTTCATATATGGATTTTCTTCGCTGAAAAGAAAAAGTGCTTGTTTTGCAAGGTAATATTGTCCAGCGTTCAAAGCATTTATTTCCATAGAAGTTACTAAATACTGGCCTTCTGACAGAACATCAGCTGTCTGTAAGAGCTGCTGGTATCTGAAATTACCTGAAAGTGTAAGTTAATGCTTCCAAATAGTTGAAAAGTTCACTTTTCAAAATATTTGGAAATACTAACTTCCAGAAAGTTCACTTTTCAGAAGTTTCATAGAACAATGACTTTCAAGTAATTTACAGATTTCAAGAATATTTACAGATACTTTCATCATCTCTTCACAAGTAACTGTCACGTGAATTCAACAAGAAAATGATACACGGATTTGCAAAAGCTACTTAAGAGTTACTTGGACCATCCATGACCCTCACCTGGAAACAAAGAGGATTGTACACTGCCATGTGAATAAAACCTGCTCCATTTCCTATCACTGTGTGCTCATGTTCACCTTTATGAGTCTAAAATATGTGTTTGTATTTTTTAATTGAACAAAGAACTTACCTTTCTGACCAAGTTACATGATTCTGCAAGCCCCAGTAATTTCCCTGCACTTCAGCTGGCTTCGAGGGCTGCCCATCCTTTGAATTTCTCCAAGGAGAAGAATAATTTCCCAGTTTGAGGAGGTTTGTTTGGAAGGGACATCAATACAGTGACTGAGCCGAGCATGTAGTCAGCACTGCAGTCTTAAATCAGCAGCTTGTTTTCCTCGTGCTGACTGACATGTCTGTTTTGGCTTTATCCTGAGAGCTGCCGTAACATACAGCCTTTTATCAAGGATTGACAAGGGAAGGAAATTTAACTGGAAAGGGCAACAATAAACCGTGATTTTTCCAAGTCACGCAAAGGCCTCCTGGCAGGTAGCAGTATCCTGGGGATGTGCAAGAGCCCCAGGAAAATGCCATCCAGCCTCTGCCATTCCTTTCTTCCTGCCCCCTCAAACTCTCTTCCCTTTGGCAGCCCCACGAAGGGTTTAACATTTACTCGGAGCCAACGCAGGCGGGACACAAGCCAGCCCAAAGGCAATGGCTTGGCATAGGCAGGAAAAAGCAGCTTGGAGCGAGCCCATCTCCCCTGTTCCCTCCCCCTGAGCTCTGCCCGCGTGCCAGGTCAGGTGGGGGCACCAGCACTGGCAGCACCACACCCACTCCGTCACCTAAGAGATGCCAAACCTCTTGAGCTGTCCCTAAGGGCCCCGCTGTTCCCTGCCCCTGTACAGGACACGAGGAGCAGGGGCTCGGGAAAGGCCTGGCTGGAGGGATGGGGGCTCAGGGCTGGCTTGCAGGATGCTGAGCCACAGTTGGCCCCAGCAATACTGTGCAAGGGGAGAGAGCCCTGATCCTGAAGTGGGGCTCTGTGCTACAGCAGCTTTGCTGAAGCCACTGGAGGCTCTTTCTCCCCATGTGGCCCATTCCCAGGTCTTCAAAAAACAAAGGTGAGCTCAAGCTGGAAGGGAGGGGTGCTGGGAATTGAAGTGACTGCATCCCACAAATGCCCACAGGAGTGCCTGACACTTCAGTCCACTCAGCGCACATACAACCCATATTTCAGGTACCCTCCAGTGTCCAGACCTAGGGACATAATCCTTGCTTACACCACTGTAACACTTCCTGGGTCATATCCCCTTTCAAACCTTAGCCGGTGCTATCAGCTACACCAAAAGGGTTCTCAGAGCACCTTACTCCTCTTTTCCCACTGCAGGCACCTTTTCAGAGAGGGAGAAAAGAGCCTTTGTGGATGTGCTTTTATTTCTCTGTACCTGTAGCAGTTAATAAGAATTCATCCCAGGCCCAAGCAAGTGACTAAAAGCTGCTGCCATCTGAAAGCTCGGTGGTGGCCTGCATGAACTAATGAATGGAATTATTCCAGCTAGAGGCAAATATTTAGAAACAAACCAAAACATACCATTTTTGGCTGGGACTGAAGGGGCTGCCACTGAAGTTGGTTGTTTATAGAGTATCTCTGAAGAGCAGGGAACCTTGCACATATCTGATACGCTCAGAAATTCAGTCCATAGAACAAAAGCAAAAGGATGCAGCATTCTTGGCAACCTCATCTGAGACATCAGATGTGCTGTTGTATCACAAATTGTATATAAGGGAACAAATTGATCAGCGTTAAACAGCTGAACAAACTCATTGTTTTAACTGACATTTGATTTCTGAACATTAACATGTATGAATGGCAGAAATATTTTTTTCTAAAATGCAGATATTCAAAGGTTTTTTTTCAGTTAATAATAGAAAAACCTAAATGTTTAATTGTTTTGAGTTGTAAGTGGATTTGAAGAACAATTCAGTGATTTATCAGTGGGATCACAGTTTGACCTACACAACAAATTGTGCCACAGAGAAATTATCTCCTATGAGCTTAGTCATTAGGATGGAGTAATTTCTCTTCCTTTTGATACTTTCCAGTTTTTGAGAAACAAAGATGTTCAAAGGGTTTAGTTGTCCTTTGCTGCCATCTTTAGCATTTAGTCGATGTCAGGGCTGGGGACTAAACAGTTCCCTTTGAACAGTCATTAGTGCTGCTGCACTTGAGAACACAGCGCAGTCCCTTGCTGCAGACAAGAGTGAGGGTGCTCGGTTAACTGGCCTGCACTGGAACACGCCGGGCAGCTCGGGCTCCCCTTCTGGGCACACACCTCGGGACTGGTTTTCAAAGGCACTGGACACCTGACAGTCCTCCTGGACAATCTCAGCTCTGTTGGAAAAAAGGCATTTAATTCTTTAACATCTCCCTGCAAGCTTTGGTGCTGTCCTAAGTTAAGCTTTAACTGACAACAGGCTAATTTTGGAGCAGCAACCTGGTGCCCCAAGCCCCAGCTGACCCACCTCCTAGTGCTGTGCAGGTGTAATGCAGGGGGCTTAAAGATGACTCTGCAAGACTTTTGCACTGACATGGTGTATTTCAGACAAAACTACAGTATAAACATTCCAAGACTGGGTTGAGTGGACTACAGATCTACTTGTTCCCATGTACAGTTTCAATACAGATCTCAGTGCAGTGCCTAAGACAGTTCACATGTCACCAGTGTTGTGAAACAGAAGCAAGAGGGTGCACTTCATTTTATAAAAAAAACAACAAATAAATTATACATTGAGAGCTATTGTCAAGCTTTACATATAAAAAGTAAAAATACAGTAGTTAGTGCGGCTTTAACAAAACAAATCTAGCTAAAAAAATATTCTTATATACTTTAAAAATAAATTTGTCCAGTTATATAGGTAAGGGTAGTGTGTGTGTGTTTATGGAGCAGAGTGCTCAAACCAAGCAGTCAAAAGGAGGTGAATTCTGCAGGAGAATCCTGTGGCTCCCGGCCCTGTGAGTGTGGCAGCGCTGCTGGCAGTGCCTGCTCCTCAGGCCAGCAGCAACATGGAGCCACTTGTGACACCGAGCCGGGCCCTGGCTTTTTGGGGCTGTGCATCCCCACCAGCACTGCCCGGAGCCACCACAGCTCTGCCTCAGCCACGGCACTGTGGGGAGGGCCCTGCACTCCTGTCCATGCTGCCAACACCTGGAGCAAACACACCCGGGTCACACCTGTGTCACTGAAAGGCCATTAGTATATATTGTCTATCTTTTGGTTGAAAAGTTATGATTGTCCAGCTGCATTTGAAAGCTGTGACATTACAGTGTCTAACAGCTACATATATATATATGTATGTATATAGATACTACAGCTTCCTAAACTCAGAAACATTATGTGCCCAGATAGAGCTTTAAATGCTAGCTGGCTGCTAGCTGCTATCACTTCACCAGTAGATTTGGGTCGTACCAGAATATGTTCACAATGTGAAAAACACATCCAGTGCTGCTTGTGAAGGACACGCTCATCCCAACAATATGTCTTTGCTTCATGAAATGAGAAGGAAGGAGCAGGGTGCAGACAAAGGGAAAGCAGGCAAGGACTGCAAACAACTTGTACAGAGACCCACACATAGCTGCACTGCTCACCTGAGCTGCTCTAACAGGGCTGCAAATTTTCTTGCCAAAGTTGTGTCCAAAAAAATGTCCAAAATTGTCTTACATAGCTGTCTGTCTTTGACAAAGTATGAGAAAAATTTAAGTTTAAAATCAAATACATTCAAGCTAATTCATTAACCATGACTGATTAACAGGAAAGTAGGTAATTTATGTCCTATAACTTACCTAATATTAACCTCTATTACCACTGAACTAAAGAAGAGATTCCCTTAATTCTGGTGTAAGAAAGCCTCAACTCCCACATTTTAATCTCCATCTCCTAAGCCTGTAAATGCACACAGCACATGCAGACTCTGATGGTCTTAAATCGGTGAGACTGAAATGCATGTCTCTCAGGTTAATCAGTCTGAGATAAGGGCAGGGATGCTGTTATTATAAACACCAAGATTTCTATAAAACCTTTTACTCCAATCACAGAATATGACTGGAGTAAAATCACTTTTACTTTCAGATCCAATCACTTAGCATTCATTCCTGTCAACTCTTATAGCTTTTCAGTGGTTGGCAGACCTGCCAACATCCTGACACAAGATTCACACAAAAGCTTTATTTATAAATCTCTTTAAATAAATACCAAAAACTAGACTTTAAGAACATGCTTGGACCCTACAGCCACTCAATCAATAGTATAGCAGTGGTAGGAAAATCCTTTTATCTCAGTAGCACACAGGCATTCAGTGATACTTTATAACACTAACTGTAGGAACTATTATCCCTATTTGTGTTTGATAAAATGCACGTCATGAGGAATGCTATATTACCTGTTAGGCAGTCATGTTGTAATACAGTACTTCTAGCTGCAAACCAGAAGAGTGATGCCAAACTGCAGGATGTTCAGGTCACAAACCTGTGTCACCTTGGTCTCACCAGGCTCCCTACATAAGCAGTGATTTTGTTAGATAAGTAAGCTACATCAATGTAAGCTGAGTGAATAATTGCTCCAAGTATCAGATTTTGCTGGGAAGAGTTGGGTTTGTAGCCCCAAATCTATTAGATATTGCAAGTTCCCAAATTACCAGTTGAAATGTTTGCATTTTTATGTGAAATTTCAAATATTAGTCCTCTGAAAATTGAGGAAAGCCTCGCCCCTCTGAAGTTTCTCTATGTGTGCATGTGTGTAATTACATTTCCCTCCAAACACTGCTATCCTGACCACACTGAAGTAACAGTTGGTTATTTGGATCCATTTAGATTTTAGGGGACACACTCACCACACACTATTTACTTGTTATTTGCTGTGATGGCTTAGGAAGAATCTAAGGATGGTATTCAACATGCAGTGCTGGAAAACTGTAAACTTCTGTTATTCCAGTTTTGGGAGGGATTCAAGCTGACAGTTCGCAGAGCTCCTGAACCCAACGGGAAGAGCCAAATATCAAACATGCCTAAGAAAATGCTACTGCATTCTGTCTATTTACAAACCCAACACATGTAGCTGGCGAATGCCAGCTCAGCTGCTGAGCAAACAGATGAATAGCAAGTGCCAAGTTTCCACACACAGTCCTGGCTTTGTGCAGAAAGCAGACTGTTGCAGCCATTGCTTCCCTTTTCCTGCAGGAACTTTGCTGGCAACTGCATTATTAATCCAGACTAAGACACTTGATATTCAAATCAGGAATCTTCTACGTTTTAATAAGCAGTACGGCTGAGATTTAAAAGTATAAAAAAAGCCAATACTCAATTGGAAGTAGCAATGAGAGAGCTCAAGGGCTGGGAGCAGGAATCCTGTGCCTGGCTGGGGCAGTGGCTCTGCTCATCCGGCAGCACGGGAGCAGGACCTACCCGTGTGCTGCTCTGCTGCTGGCTGGAGAGGCACCTGCAGTACCTGCCACTAATCCTGAAATCCTGGCAAATTCTTGAGGCAAAGGCTGCAAATCACTGCCTGCAGAGTCACTGGTAAGTCAGTCCTACAGCTTTCTCTGGTCCCTACATTCCTCTCTTAAGGCCTCAGGGGTTTTGAGATGTGGCAGTGGGCCACATAAAATTCATGTGGCTTCTCCCTTAACATGCATTCAGCATCTTGCAAAGAGCATGAGAGCAACAGCAGCCTGAACACCTTGGTGTGAATGCAGCAGCCTCACTGGGCCCAGCTTACTTGCACAACCCATAGTGGTTTGGTCCAAACCTTTGTTTACACTGAGGCACGTGCACACAGCCAATGGGCAGAAATGAAGTTGTGCATGCAGGATCCAGAACCAATTTTCACATTTAAGTTTGTTTCTAAGACCCACATGCATGTATCTACAAACAGCAGCACTATGCAGAAAATGCCCTCCAACCCCAGTCACATGTTCAAACCTCTTCCTCAGAAAGAAAGATCACAGTTGTTTCATCTGTGCTTCCCTGTTAGATGTGGGATTAATCATCTTTGTTTCTCCTCCCTCTGACTCTGCATTACTTTTTTCACAGGCTATATCACCAGGGTCCATGTGATGATATTACTGCCCAGAGCTCAAATGATCTCTGAACTGTATCCACGGTACCCCAAACTTCACCTGACATCCAAGGACCTTCACCTCTCTGGGCAGTATGTGCTCTTACCTTCCTTCTACAGAGAAGTGAATTGCTTACAGGAATTTTTCATCCTTTTTTCCTATTTTCACCTAGTCTTTCTGTTATTTGTTCCACATACAACAATTAGATGACACTTGGAACAGGATTCAAAGTGGTGTTAAAAACTGATCTAGCTGTATCCTCATGCTGCAAAAATACCTGGTTAGTATTGTTTAAGCACAGCGTCTGGAAGAAACACCCAGAAACAGCATGAAGAGAAACAAGAAAATGTTTCCTTTCTAGTCCTAGAAGACAACAATACTAATCAATAAGCAGTTCCTGAAGCAAGCTGCACTCACACCTTCACTGCTTTTAAAACATACAGATCTCTAGTCTAAAATGCATGTATTTGAATAATGTAGGAAATGAAATTATCAGTATAATATGTATTCTGCTAATGCTACAATCTGTTTGGCAGGTAATTTGCATTTTTCTGGTTGCAGTGAGCAGCAGCTCAAATCCAGTCTACATAGCTGGTCACTGATGGACTAAATTTCCTTGCTTTCCAGGTACTATCATAGGGTGTGCAAGGATTATTAAGGAGGTTAAGGCCAAAAAGGAGAGTATGTGTTGGTAACAGGAAGGAAAACCAGAGAGAATAATCACACAGAAGAAAAATGTCCTTGGCTGTACGGGAGGGACAGTGACCATCGTGGAGAGCCCTGTGCAGGGCACGGCCACGAGGTGGCCCTGCGAGTTCTCCTCATCCCTGGACGTTCGTTATTCCACAGCCACCAGGGCCCAGAGCTCACAGCCCACAGCACCTTCCAGCACCAGAGCCAGCTCAGGGTAAGGAACAATTAACCCAGCACGAGCAGAACACAACTGTTTTCTTTTCCTCAGTTCAGAAATAGCTCCAGTGTGACATTTCACTTCTCCTGAAGGAGAAGACCAAATGGATCTTTTGGTGCATGTGGTTTTATATCCCAGTTCAGGCTGCAGTTCCAGTTAGATTGTGAAAAATGTAAAGTCTCTTCCTGGATCCTGGCAAACGAGCTGGCTGGCTGACTCCTGTTCAGCACGAGTTTGATCCCAAGCAAGTCTTTTGGTAGGATCCCATGGAAATATGTTAGAAGATTTGAGTTTTTACAAGGTGACAGTTTCACAGACTCCTTCTTCTAGAGTTCAGTGGTGAGTAAGCATTTTGTTCTTATTGTAGCATCCTCAGTAACTGGGCTAAAAGGGGGGAAAAAAAGGCTCTGTAAATACACTCCTCCAAAAAGGTCTGCCATGATGGATTACAAGAGAGGAGTATTGCTTCAAAGAGCATTCATGGCTGTTCCCCTTGTAACTTAATGAGACCAACAAACCTTTCTAATGGACAACTGCAGCAGAGCAAACGGAATGAAATTTAAACAGTGCAGCAGCAGCACCACTGCCATTCTTTAAAGATGGTCACTGCAAGGCCCGATGGCCACTGTCATCATTCTGCCTCATCAGCATGGCAGAATGGAATAGCAAGGGAAAAGGCTTCTACCAATTTGGTTTTCTGACATCCTTATAGCTTGGAAATAACTGGGGGGCATCCCTCTCCACACCAACTAATCCTCTGGCAGGTACTGAAACACTATAAAGAGATTTCTCAGAATTTTTTTCTGTACCATAACTTTAGTCTAGCATTAGAACATGTGAGCAGATAAGGAAAGAAATTGAAGTAAAATTATAATATACACACATCCGTTTATTTGTCATACTTCAAATGCTATGAACTGAGACAGAGCTACAGTTTATTAGCACAGCAAAACAAGGCACTGTGTCTCAGTGGCCTCTGTAACTATGTCAGTGGAAGCAATTAGAGTGCCCACACTTGTGGAGTGAGCTGAGAAGACCTCACCTCACTTCGGGTGCCTGCTGGGATGGTGTCAATCCAGCTGAGGACATCAGGGTCTCCGTGCTGCCTTTCACTGCCTTCAAAGACAAGGCAACATTATTTCCCAAAGGCCCGTTGGAAATCAGTCCTGTCTGAATGGGGAAGAATGAAACAAGAAACTCAAACAGTGTTTTTATCTATCTATAACACCAGCCAGGACAAGACAAGCTAACTTTTCAATATAATTTATGTATAAATGGCAAAAATAGGATTCATTAAACTCCAGACTGGGCTTTACTAATACAAATTCTTTAAGATATTTTATGGCATTTACCTGCAGTACAATACAGCAAAAATGAAGTTTAACTATTAACAGGGTATATTGTCTGATTTACTCCAGCTGAATTAGTTTGCTTTATTTTTGGTCTGGTACATTAATTTACAGACCTTCAAACTACTAAAAATTATTGTATTTTATTATTTAACTTGAACTCCTGTTTCTCAATCATGACAAAAGCTTTCGTTTTTTTCTTTAAGAAATTGTCAAGTAACTCACTGGCACTATCCACCTCGGTGTTACAATGGGCTGAGAAGACGCCTACAAAAAGCAAACAAAAGCTCAATTAAAAGGTTGAAAGTAGTTGAGAAAACTGTCAAAATAGCATACTGCCGGCGTCCGGGGATGCAACAGCATACTTCCCAAAACAACACCTCCCCCAAAACAATCCGAGATATTTGCCCCTCGTTAGCCTTTGAATCATGCTAGTGATTAGGTGGAGATGTGGCACCCACTGAGCACGGAGCCAGACACTCACTGGGAGCAGTTTCAACTCAGTGCTCCCTTCCAAAGGAAAGAATCCATAATCTTTTAGTGCTTTGTGGACAACCTTAATCCAGAGTACACTACTGTGAAGAGTTTAAAGGTTCTCTTTCTTCCTCCTTTCTCTTGGTGCATAAAATGTAACTCGTTTTTGCCAGCATAGTTCAGAAGAGATTTCTTTTTATCTATATAAAAGGCTTGATTAGCATTACAAGTTTACTATTCAAGTATTTGTGTGTGTATCTATATATACAGACATACACACACGAATGTATCTTCCCATGTAATTTCTGAACTCTGTATTACTGAACCCTTATGTATCCCCAAAAGTGTGAGAAGCAGACTCGCACTTGCAGCTCTGCTAGAACAGTACTAGAGGCTCCTGTGGCACACATACAGGTTCAATTTTCAGGTTCCTTCATTTCCCCTGCAAAACTGCCAAGTCTACACCCCTACACCAGCCACCCTGCAGGTGGGGGCCACGTGAGCAGTGATCCCTGTCCATCACTTCTTTCCACTGCCGCAGATCCAAGCCTGGCAGACAGACACTAAAGCCAGAGAAGAGTCCATGAGTAAAAATCACTGTTACGTGCAAAGGAAAAAGTTTGGGTTTGAAATACATTTACCCGAGGTGTGGCTTCTGTAAAGTCAATTAGATTCTCTGTCAGTGATGTTAAGGAAACGTCCTGGTCATCTGGAGTGCTCTATGGAATAAATCAGTTTTGAATTGAATTTCCAGTACTAACCACCCAGGTCTACTGAATACTCTAGTGCCTTCCTGAGTTATAGACCACTATCTTTAATGAACATCACTTTTTATCAGGCCTATTTTTCCACATCTTTCCATTTGATCTTTTTTATAGCCTTTTGATTTCCCTTATTCTCATTAAAGTACTGGAAACAACATCGCTGCCACTGTAAGCAAGCAGTGAAAGTGTCCCTTCCCCTCTGCGAAGGTGGGGCACAGCACCATTCAAAAGGTCAGCAAGGTCTGGAGTGGGGTGTTGGAACTCGGTGAAATTTGTGATTATTGAGTGGGATCAACTATGTAATACTGGTTTAGAGGCCCAACAGCTACAGGGCAGGGTGTTTTGGTCATCCAGAACAACCTGTCAAGTCTGTTCAAGTAAAGGCAGCACAGATCCAATGCATTGGACTCTACTTTTCTTTTGGAGAGGGACAAAAAGTTTAATCCCTGAATTTGTGCTCTTCATGGAATCCAGTTAAAAAATACCTTAAGGTAACTAGAATATTATAAATAAACATCTACATTTTAAACTTTTCCTTCTGTGGTTCTTTTGATGGGAACTGCCTATGTCAGAATTTCATCCCTACTGTCTCCCTACTGGACCATGAAGTCGTTGGGATGTAAGGGGCTCTCTCCAGTGTGAGAAAAACAACCAGTTTACAAAAGTAAGAGTTACACCAAGAACTGGAAAGGACATGCAGAAATGGCCTTTGGAAAGATCTGTGCAGTGTCCTTGCCTGCTTCAGAAAGCACTCACTGGCATTCCCCATCGCCTGGCATTCACTGAGTTATGAGAGGCATGCAGCAACGTCTGCTGGGCTTGCCTGGAGGCATAGGGAGCTCAGAATGTGACATAGAAACCTTCCAGACTGGCAGGTGGTGATACCTTTGAAACAGCAGCCTCCTCAGTTGGAGCCAGGTTAGCTGGAATTAGCAGGTCCTCATGGTTAGAGTCAGCATTGTCCTCATTCAACGCATTACTGAAAGGGGAAAACATCCTCATTAGCACCCTGCCTGGATAGCATGGAACAGGGCTGCTTCCCAGACAGCTCAAAACCTTGACACCAGTTCCACTGAGGCAGACAGTAGACTGTTGTTTGCATGTTAATGTAAATGCCTTCCAACTACCTCCACAGATTACTGCTCTCTCCCATAGTTCCAGCTACAGCTGTGTATAGAGCCGTATATCAATGTCTTCTATCTCAAAGGAGTTTTCTTCAGCCCTTGTGTCTAATTTGCCTGAAGCCTTTCCTGTCATCCTCTTATCTTCCTCTTTAGAGCCGGGGGCAGCAGGATGTCAGGAATCTCAGTCTTCTCAGAAGATGAGAGAGATTCACTTAGTGCTTGCAAGGATACTCACCCCGAGGCCTGGCCTACTGATTAACTGCTGCAATGGTAATTAAAAATGCATCCCTAAACCTGCTTAGATGTAGCCTAAATGCTCAGCAACTGTTCCTCGTCCTTTCAGGCCTTTTCATCATAACCTCCACGTGGTCCCCTTACCCCAGAAACATGTTTCTCCAGAATCACTTACAGAACAAAGGTGTTTGAAGCAGGGATTGCTCTCAGCAGCTCTCTTGGATTTTGAAATACCGGACTGGTTGCTGGGGGACTGCTCTGTGATTTGCCCGACAGGATAAGGTTCCTGGCACAAACCAACAGAAAACAAAAACAGAAAACAAGTACAACCTTCCATGAAAAGCTCTTTATGAATCACTTGTTACAACACAGTTTTGGGACTCCTAGTGTAGATTTTATTTGTACATTTTATTTACAGTATCACCCTCTGCTCTTTGACAATGCCTGCAGCAATTCCATTGGACCCTGCAATCATTCCATATTTAGTAATTCTTAGGAAATTGTCACTGCAGGGGTTTGTATACAATTTTTTTTCATCCACTAGAAAACACCTACTGTGAACATACCCATCCCCTCCCCACACTGAAGATGTTCACATTTCAGAAATAATTAGTGATTGAAATTGCTGTTGTAACAATGGTCATCAAGTATGACAGAATAAAAAGCATCTGTATTACCTTGTATATAATAAAACTTAGCAGTTATAATCCTGGTTTTCATCTCAAAACCAATTCACACTCATGAGGTTAAAGTACCCTATGCAAGATAAAATGCAATGGCGACTGAGCCACTGGCAGACCAAACTAAACTGCAGATTCTCAGTTCTGTAGTGAGGTAACTACACCACATGTTTCTTACAAATCTATTCACTACCTGGCAGCAGCCTCCTGAATATTGGAATTCTTGACACCTGTCATGCTGTCATCTTTTCCAACCTGAGAGGAAGAAATGAACAGAGACATACATTTCTGATACCAGTTTCCATCTTGTGCCAGTTCTGAGATTCACAGTAGAGCTGAGTGTCTCTATCCCAGCACAAAAACATGCTGTTCATCTACAGCTCAGGGACTTAGAACATCAATTCCATATGACAACTTCAGTGCAGAAATAAAAATAGTTCACCAACAAAACCAAATAAAATACTGTTATTTGCTAAGGATTTTACTACAACATGCAAAAAGCCCAGTCTTAGTGACAGAATAATTACTTGATTAGAAGACAACCTTTGGAGGTTACCTGTCTCAATGACCTCTCAAACCAGGGCTTACACATGGTCTTGTCTTGTTACCTGTTGAGTATCATCAAACACAGAAATTCCTCCTTGGGCAAACATTCCAGTAGAGAACCATTATCACTGTGAGAAGCCCTCTGACTCTGCCTTGGACAAGGCTCTTGGAACACCCTTATCTGCAAGGCACCTTCTCCAACCTCAGGCAATTGAAGAGATATAAAACATTTGAGAGCATCACAGCTCTGCTCAGTCCAGTATTTACCTTGTGCCCTGCTTCTGCCTGGGCCTTCAGGATATTGCTTTTGAGATCTGCTGGAAGCCACTTTGCTGCTACGATTGGGCTCTCGATTGCATTGTTAAGACATTTATCTGTCAACTTCACCACTTCATCCTAGACATGAAAATATCTTGATCAGAAGCAGTTTCCACATGGACAAGTCTGGGCAGAAGTTTATCAACATCTCTAAATAACAACAAGGCTCTGAAGCCAGAGGAAAGTCAGCAGATTTATACTGAAATGAAAAAGCAATTTTTTCCTTTATTTTGGAACTCTTCCTTTATTTTGTAATGTCAAGCAACACATAAAGGAAAAAAACCACAATGCTTGAATATGGATATGCAAACTGCTGTGCTAAAAATACAGTGTGCAAGAAATTAAGTGCATCCTAAAACTGCAGCCTAGATTACTGAGAGGAGATTAATATAACAGCCATTATATCATGTCAGTGTAGCCTAAGTAAAAGTTGATAATTTACTCTCAAATGCAAGTTGGGAAGATTTTTAATTTAAAATCCACTTATAAGTTAGACCAAGAGTTTAATTAATGTGCTGGTAACTACCTCTCCCACCACAGATTATATCAGAGCAAACTGGCAGCCAGATACACAATGAAGAGAAGTAAGAAGGAGATACCTTTCACTACAGTATATTTCATTATGAGAATTTCATTTCTTAATTATGAAATGTTAATTAAGCATTCAATCTACTAATTGCTATTTGATTAGTGGCAGAAGGTAATTAGCTAAATGAAAACTAAACCCTCTGACCTTCCTTCTTGAGGGTATGATTCAGCAGGGGGAGACAGAGTCCTGCTTTCCTCACCATATGCCATGGTCTAGAGCAGGCTGTTCCCAGGAGGCAAGTGCTGCAGGACTGCCCGGAGCAGGGACAATCCTGCTGCACTCCCACCTGCACCAACTGCAGTGTGCCCAGGAGGAATGAAGCCATTGCAAAGAGAAGAGCAGAACAGAGGAGTTAAAAAGAGGTGAACACCTGTCCCTCCACAGATCTCCATCCACTCTCAGATTTCTAAATTCTCTGGAGACACTGCTGAGAACTTGTAGTAATTTACTCTTTAGAGAGGGGAAAAACATTTCCTTTTTTTTGTCTCTCTCTAAATCACCTTTTGGGATATCCAAACAGGATCTTAGGAGACTATCTAGAGGAGAATCCATTTTCAAATTTTGACCCAGTCAGCAATGAACTTCACGAAATATCCAAGGGTCACTGTCAACATAAAAAGCTATGAGGACCAACAGTACTTTTAAGTACTTTTATTTTAGAGAAGCTGCTGGTATTGCCAAAAGGAATAATTACAACTAAATTATTATTATTTGTACAGCTGCAGCACCCACTGTGATAATCTTTAAGTCTTTACTGGACCTGACTGCAGTAGATGCCATGTGTGACACTACCTGTACAGCATTTTGAATGCATTATTCCACTAATACAGTAAATCTGATTATTTTAACTGAGCACATCAGTACACTGGTGCTTGTTTACCTTCCTCTTAGCTTCCTCCACCTGAAAAATCAATTTAATTAGGTCACTCTAGTCTATTAATGATTAGACTCCCTTACTTTTGAAACAGCTTAGTTCTAATACAGAATATTTTAATTCAGTAGAGCACAAATTTCATACCACCAAGGAAGTATTGCCCTCAATATTAATGATCCATTTTTTTCAACCTTATTTTGCACTTGAAAAAAGCATAGGTGTCTTACAGGTTTTTTAAATGAAAAAAGCATGTAGCTAGGGGGAAAAGCATCTGGCACCTGCTAATGCCTCCAGATGTCTAATTTACAAGACATTTCAGGTGTTCACACAAAACAGTAAAGCTGCTGGGGTTTGTCATTATTCCAGCTCATTAGGAATGTCTGTTGTTTCCATGGACTAGACCAACTACACTTGTACTGTGTTCTTCAATCAAAACATGGAGCTAGGCAGTGATGCAAAAAGGCAAGGAAAGATTAAAGGCAGTAAACAAGGCATGTGATCCCAACCCTTTGTGCTTTTGAGCTCTGTTCACTTTATGCAGGAAGATGGAGCCTAATGCAGGTACATTTTGAACCAACTTCCATGTATTCAGAAATCACACCAAATTCAGAAAAAGTAAACCCTCGTGTCCTTGTATTTCTGACTTGGGAGCAGGCTTTGAAGACGGGCAAACAGGGTGAACCTTTATTGTTCATTTCCCTTCAGAAGCTGATGAAAGCAGAGCGTTGGTGTGTTTAAAGCTATTTGCTCTCTTTGTCAGATCTGGTCACTGCACTAGTGAAAGCTGGGAAAGGACAAAGTCGCATTCTTCCATCGCAACAGATTTTGGCAGTGAGCAGCAGAGAAGAATGAAGCCATTCATTCCCTCGCTTCCTCTTTTTCTCTGGAAGAACAGGGGAAGCTAGATAAATATTTCCCTATCAAAGAAATCAATCAGGATTGATTGATTGCAAGTATAGAATTACATAAAGATGACTGTCAGGCTATCTGTATCCCCTGATGGAAAACAGTTAAAGATTTTTAATTAACAAAGCTGAAGTGAGTTGGCATATAACAGTGCCATGAAGTTCAGGATGCAGCTCTGCCTTCAGGAGTAGAAAGATGACACTTTCTCCCAATGCATTTTACCAAACCTCTTATGTACTGTAACAGTTTCTGCATGTGCTGAAATTTCTAATCACACATGTTCAGAGAGAATGCTGAAATACTGCATTCCCTTTGAAATAATAGCAAGCTCCAGGATCTAAACTTATTGCAAGCTTTTAGTGGATATATTGCAGTCCCATGCAATTCTGCCGGAAGAGGATAGCACAAACACTTCTTTTACTAACAGATTAAGAAGAAAAGTAAGTAGAGGAGAAGAGCCCACAGGTACATTTTATAACAAACACCATAAATGAAAGCTTCTATGTTTTCTAAAGCAGCCTTCAAAGGCAGGAAACAAAGTATTTTTAATAGTGACTTTTAGGTCACTCTTTTCAGGACTGGTTTACCTTCCTCTCTGAAGGGTGTGCTCATTTGGTGCTACTGTAACCTACATGTCTTGGCAATCTGAAGCATTGGGAATTTAAAGTATGCAGAGTCTCTAATCTTTGTCTATCTTTTTTAAACACACACTCTCAAGTGACTTTTTGGTAAACTACATCATAGGCAGAAAAGTTTTATTCTATCTCTTCTACCAATCTCCAGTGATCTACTCTTATATTTTCCTAAAGTAATTTGCAGTTCCTTCTTGAAAGCTGAACTGTGTTTTACCTACCTATTGGCATACTGTTGATCCATAATTCTTTGTTATGCAAATGTTCTTGCTCTCTAATCAGATTACTGTCCTCCCAGCATCTGTAACCTCTAAAGTTACTCAGCACCTTATGTGACAGCAGCTGGATGACTGTGACTGCTCTGTATTGGCAGCTGTTTGTTAGATTAGCTCATTACAGGAATCTTAGCTTGCTTATTAAAAATCAGCCACAATTTAAAAACCTCTGAAACAGGTTCGGGCCATTCTCTTCAATGAACCAATTAAATGTTCTTCTCCTCTCTGTCTGAACTAAAGTGGAGCTCAACAGCTAAAATATTCTTAAATCAACTGTGTTCATTTGCTTTAGTTTATGTAGAAGCAGTGTTTCAGCATAACAGAACCTACAGTCTACTGACTAATCTTCTTAGAGACCTGGTAATCTTTGTAATGCACTCACCAAGCAGAGAGGTGCACCAGGCAGCCCTTAAAGGGGACAGGAGCCAAGCAGCCTGCAGCACCACCCACACCAGCAGCCTTCTCTCACATGGAGGTGGAAAACACATGCTTAGGCGTGGGCTTAGCTCAAACACACACTGTTAAACACCTCTCCTAGCACCTGGTTCCTGTTACTATTGAGGGAGCAAGAAAAATCATAGCTGCTTCACTCAAAGTGAGATAAATCCTCAGGCCTCCCTGCAAGGGAGGGTAATCTAAACAGAGATAACACTGTCAGGTGTTTCACTCTCTCTGCTTGCTCAAAACACAAAAATCTCCCAAAGCTTTTGCATCAGAGAAAGCAGAGTAATGGAAAATTAAATTTCATTTTTTAAAGCTTATTAAAAAAACCCAGAAGAATATCCTGTCAGGGGGCAGTTGTGTGATAACCAGTGAATTTATCAAAGTTCACTGCTGTTCTAAGGGAGGATTCTGGCCTCTCCATCCCATCTAGCAGCACTACTTATTTTCACTATGGCCCTGGCATTTCTTTGACCCCTTCCCTGAACCTATTTAACTCACTATTTACCAAGCTAAAGAGCAAACTAAAAACCTAAAGAAAACCAGAACCTCAACAAAAAATTTAAAACAAAGGCAGTTTGTAGATATATTTGTTCACTGAAACCTGCAATGATTCCTGGTGGTGAGAGAGGAGAGAGGGAAGCTGGGGAAGAAAAAGTGAAGAGGAAGGAGGGAGAAGAGAGCCCTCACCCCATTCAGGGCATTCAGGCTTGTCCTTTGGCTCAGCTGCTCGTGAAGTGCAGCCTGATTTGCTCAGAGAGATTTGAGAGCAATAAATCAAACCACATCACTCCTCTTTGTGTAAACACAGAGCACTAACACTTACATCAGAGAGCAGGTACAAACTGGCTACTTGACAGGAGGGATGGATCATCAGCAAACCTGACTCAAAACAAAACATCAGAACAACTTTCTTGGAATTGAAAACTGCCAGGAAAGCATATCAGCCCTTCCAAAAAGAGGGTGAACTACCCAACACCATGCAGGTAGTAACCTACAGATAAATACAACTGAGAAACATTTCAAGCATTTATGCCTTTTACTCCCACTGATTTTGGAAAATCTCACCAGGCTGCAAGTCTGCACACATGCACCTCTGCCCCCATTTTTATCTCACTGCTTTGTCACACACAGGTTTATATATCATAAAGCATTAGTATTTCCTTTCCCCAGTATTACTCACTCATCATCTTAGAAGTCTTGCAAACAGAGCAAGGCAAGGCTTTTCAGAATGATCTGAACAAAATTCAGGACTATAGCAAGGGAATGAAGGCCAGTTACCTGCACGTTTATGTTTACATTGGGACGCTCAGTCGGCACGGGGCTGCTGCGCTCTGTCTCCAGTTGTTTCAGCTTTAGGAATGGGTCTTCATATACTGAAAAAGACAAAAAATAGATCATCTTCCTAATGTTACCGTGGAGTTATTTGACTTGTAACTTGCATTATTCCTGAATACTAATTACATAATTTTGAAGTTGTGCAAAAAAGCACAGGGATGGGGGAATCTACTTGCTCCAGCTTTGGTGCAAATTTCAAGCCTGCAGACTGTGTGCACCATATGAGAACACTCTGCACTCCTGGCAGCTCATTTAGCCAGCCATCCTCACAGTGAGCGAGCGAACACAGAGTTAATTGCCTAGATGGTTGCACTTTACTGTATTTGTGGACAAAGTCACATCCAATGAAGAACTGACTTTTCACTTGTATCTCCCTCCTTGCTGTTCCAGTAATAGGTGAAATTGTCCTTATGTATATAATATAAGGGAGCTTCCTAAAACAATTCTGCATTTTTTGTAAGGAAACAATCTCGTATCAACCAATTATTTAATCTTGATCTCACACATGACAACATAGAAAAATCTATCAGTTTGCTTACGATCAGAGTCTGCTTTGTCTGCAGCAGTTTCCTTTGTGCCAGGAGGAGGGCAGCTAACAGCCTCTTCTGAATCTCCTGTTGCCAAGCCAACAACTGGACGGCCCAAGGCATCATCTACACAAGTTTCTGGCAACTCTGTGCTGTCTAGCAAATCAACAAGAGGTATGCTGCAAAGGCAGAAAGATGGGCAGAGAGATGCACAATTCTGTTACCACTCTTCCTGTAACAAAAAAAAAGCTTTAACACATGCAATCTCTTGTTTCAAGATGTCTTCTGCTGACCAGCCACAATCTACAAAAACTGTTTCAGGTAACTAACAGACACTGGCTTTCAGTGAGCTTAAGAAACATGAAAAAAGGGAACATTTCATATCTGTATAAGAGACTTCATAACAGAAGAGGTCCACGTTGCCTCTGTGTCATCACATAGCAGTGGAAAAAGTGAAGAGAAAAGAAGGGAAGTTTCTTATCCATGAAATACACTCTTTAGAACAAACATCTGAAGTTTTTCTAACAAACTTAAGGAACCCTTTAGGATTTTTACAAGAGAAAAAGAAAAGTTAGGGGGAGGGAACTTGGTATCACAAAAAGTTCCCGCAAAAAGGTGTTTGTGCAGCACTTCACCCCACACTGGTAAGCAGAACAGAGGGCAAAAGGGTGCACTGCACAGGACTGCTCTGACACTTACGGTCAGGCATACCTAGAACCAGTTTCAGTTCTGTTAACTTAGGCAGAGCTGTGAATGAAACCTTAGCAGTCACAGTGTTTTAAATGAACCACAGCATGTACTCTGTACCCTGTCAGGATCATTCGTTTCACCTCTCTTGGTTTCTGATGGAAATGTCTCCATTTAATTTTGCCCTATGAGCTCTATTTTCAATGAACAAGGAAAAACAATTATAAAAACAAAAATGATATTACAATGTTTATGTTGGGCAAGAGTCAGGAATCTCATACATTTCTCTAAAGCTTGGGAGCAGCTAAAGCTATTCTAACAACAAACTAACAAACACAGAAACCACTGCTGCACAATGCAATGGTTAATCAGACAGCCTGTGCACACAACTGCAGCTTTACTGCTCCCCAGTTCAATCAACAATCACTCTCAATCAACAATCACAGTTTGGCTGCAATATAGATTTAAGAAGAAAAATCTATCAATCCCTTTTGCAAGTCCTGTCCCAAATATGAGAACAATGATATCAAGCCCATACCCACCACAACAGAACAGAACCTACCCCTTAAGCACAGACAAGAGATGTTTTCTACTTAACAGTTTAGACCAGTTTTTCCCTTACCACTACCAGGTTAGTGGCTCATGTCCCCCTCCAGCCCCTGGAACCTGGAAGCAATGCCCCTGTTGTCACTACAGAGGTTGCAGGAAAAAACTCCTTCCCCTTCAGCTCAAGCACACAAAGAACTCTTTCAGTGTTAAATATATACCTCTGAATCAGATTACAGGCTATCACTGTTCTAGTGCTAATAATGTAAGAATAATTTTAAGTCAATTAATTGCTGTGAGGCAAATTGAGGCCACTGGCTTGATTCTCTTGAAGCAGTGGAATAAGAAGCTACTAGCAAAGCAAATATAGGGAAAATTTTTCAACTTCCTGTGCAGCCTCTCTCTGCACCACTAATGGGAAAAGGCAATCGGCACACAGTCTTGCAGAGAGGCAATAATGGATACAGAGATTTAATTGTTAGAACTAATAGACAGGAAGAGATGCTCTTCCAGTTAAGGCAACAAGGAATGTGAGACTGAATCCACACCTTACTTTGCTGATACATGAGTCAAAATATTTTATAATCTTCACATTGAGAGAACAGTTTTCTTCCTATTTTCTGACAATTTTCGCTAAATAGTCTCCAATCTTTAATATGACCACTATTTTAAGATGTTCAGATTTTACCTACAGCATGCAGTTGAAGGAACTTGGCATAAGTACGGCCGCGCGTCACATAAGCTGCTATGAACTCCACATCACACAGATGATGTAGAGCACCAGTAACACTTCTTGTGCTTGAATTTCCCACTCCTTTTCTTAGTATTGTAAGAGAAAACACATGAAAAATGAAGATTTTCTTCCTTAATTGCTAGGATAATTGCACTACACTTTTCCTCCTCATGACTACTACAGTAACATTTACTAGACAGACAAGACAGTTGATTCAAAAACTTGCCTACTACAGATAAGGGCAGTCTTCATACCTGGCAACATTCTCAAACAGCACACTCAGTGTCTAGTGTGCTCCAAAAGCTGTGCACTATCCAAAAGCTGTGTACTACTTACACTGAGATGGTCAAGGTTTGTAAAAAACCTCACTGCCATTTGTGCCCTGGGATGGAGACCTGGCTGAGATAGCACAGACAACCAGGATGAGTCACTGAAGCTTCACCCCACATCAGGACAGGGCCTCAGGGAAACAAAATGAATTTTAGATAAACTCAAGGAAGCCTCATAAGATTCAAGTAGGAATTGACCCCATCTTGCCTTCACACCCACTGAAACACCTCCTGAGCCACCTGAAATAGGCAGTCAATAAGAGGAAAGTCATACTTGGGGGACCCTCAGCCACTGGAATTTGCAGGCATGAGTTCTCCAAAGAGCAGCAAAACCTTTGAAGTCTCCCAGACTCTTCACCCTCTTCAGAGCACCAGGAGGAAGACTACCAGGCAGGCTTCATAAATTGCCCAACCACAAAAGCAAAAAGCACAAAACCTTGAATCAATGCACAGAATTTCTGACACCTCTTACAAAGTACTGATGAACTGGCACACCAACCATAAGGGAAATTGTCCAAGACTTCCCAGGAAAAGTAGGGCTTCTACCACAGTCAGCTCCCACTCATCAGGAATTGAACAGGCATTATCCTTCCACATACCTGCATTTACCCACATATAAAGGGATATTTTGAACTTTGCATAGTAGTAAGTGTTGCGCTTTATGCCTTCAAATCTATTTCTACCATCATATTTTAAGAAATATTCTCTGGGAAATGCTGATAAAGGATTCCAGGAGTTCAAGCCACATAAATAATTATGAATATAGGAATAATGAAGGGTTGTAATGCATGTAAAGGTTTGTCAACCCATTAAGAAGTCATTACATGCTCAGGAGCTCACACAGTTAAGGGAGTAGCTAATGCATTACTCCTTCTTTTTGCCTGGCCATATATTGGTATAAATATTTACCACACAGAATTCCACGCATAACGTGACTGACAAAGCTCTCAGTTACAAGTGGTGTGAGCAATCTTGGTTTTTTCTCCCTCAACTACACAGACATTACACGATATTGTAAAATTGAACATCTTATTTTTGTTTGCATATTCTCATGCAACTTTATAAATATGAAAAAAACCAAATGGGTTTGCTTCACTCCAGAAGTTTACAACATGCACCACTCCAAGCCTAAAACTAAAAAGAGCACAAGAGATTTTTCCAATCAGCTTGGTAGGTGTCACAGATCTTTAGTTTACAGCTTGCTCATATTTTTTTTAAAGCAGTGTTGTAAAATAAAGACTCATATTTCATTAGCAAACTCTTTCCCCCCCCATCAGATGTGGGGGTGAGGAAGCCAAAATATCTCAGGCAATATTATGTCCTTGCTGACATTTACTTCTTGGTTCTTCAGGTCTGGATATCTGAAAACAATGTCTTTTTATTTCTGGGCTCTGTGGCAATTTAAAGTATAGTGAAATAATTTGAAAATCATTCAAACAACTCCTTTATCCTAAAAGCTACATAGAAATTAACTTTAAAAGCCCTCTGTTACAACTTTTCCACCTTTTTTTTTAATAAGAAAAGAATATTGCAATTTAAAAGCAAAAAACTTCAGAAAACACAAGAAAACACAGCGTGTTCAAGGGTAAAGGTTTGTTCTTCATGTTGTTAAAGGACCCCAAGAACACCAATGATCCATGAAGCTGGAGTCTTAACCTCTGACTTAACAATTAACCTTGTGACTCATATGGTAGGACTGGTGTTTGTCAGGAAATCTTTCTGTTTCTTTTCAACTGGACCAGAAAAGCAAAAAAAAAAAAAACGTAAAAAGCAAAAAATTATTAAAAAAAATACTCTTCCCCTTTTTGACAGTTCTGCTAAATTTATTTTTTAAAAATTGAAAATAATTCTATTCCATTTCCAAACAATAGTTCTCAGAAGAGGTCTTACTGAGGGAAAAAAAGGTTGGTTTTCAGATCAATGACATATCTGAGATATTTTTACATGACCATGGTTCAAAAGAAGGGCCAGTTACATCCTCTATTTCTCTTAGATTTTTGAAACCATATTATAACCCACTAGTTGCACATGCAGTTTTATAACAAATGTGACTTCCTGCATGGCTCTCAAACCCAGCTAAAAAAATGAATCTTTCAGTCATTAAGGAAACCTTTAACACAATTTTAAAGCATATCTATCTATATGCACACATAGATAGATATATGCTGTTTTTAAAGTAAGAGTGATGTGTGGCTTCTGATCTATATCAGGTCACAAAAAGTGACCTGATATAACAGGTCACCTGATATAACAGGTCTATATCAGGTCACAAAAAGGGACCTTACTTCTAAACCCCTTCAATCTAACTATCCACAAAATTCACAGTCCAGATAATTTTGGTGTTCTCAACAATCTTTGGCAATTTTTCTTTTTGGTAATTTTTCTTTAAAGACTCAATACCAACAGCACGATCTGCAGAGCCTTTGTAATAAAAGCTTCTGCCCCTCTACAGTCAGCTCCGGGTCCGTTGTCCTTATGCCAGAGGGAGCTCAGGAGGCGATTTCCCAGCCTGTGCCGGGAAGCAGTCCCGAGCCCCGGCAGGCCCACAGTCACAGAGCGGTCATGGTGGCTTGCAGAGCGCAGGCAGCGGCAGCGCCGTGCAGCCCCGCGTTCCTGGCGTTGCGCTCGTGGACGAACGCGGGGCACTGTCCGTCCGTGGCGCGGCTCCTCGGCGGGGCCCACGCCTCCCACGCGGCTCCACCACGCTGACAGCGGCCGGCGGCGTCGGGGGGCCTGGAGCGGTGGGGAGCGGGAGGCGCAAAATTAGTCAACGGGCATGGAGGAGGAAGAGGGTGGAAAAGTAAAGCAAAGGTGAGGACAAGAAGATGGATGCGAAAAGACAAGGAAAAGGGGCATTCCTGGAAGGTGATTACTGAAGGGAAGAGGCATGCAAGTACACGTGCACATGATGACACTGCCAAATAAACCCCTTTCTGCACAGCATCGCGCACATTTCTGTACAAGTCTGAATCAATGAGTTAAGCTCTCATGTATATGTTGCTTACACTTCCCAAATGTAAAGCACTTTATATTTCAAAACACTTCACAGAACTAAGCAAGAATCATGTGCATTTTAGAGATGTGAGAAAATAATGTGAATGAGGAACAGACCTCAAGCATACAGGACGTTTTATTTGCAGAAAACAAGTTTAAGTGGCAGGTCTAAATGTACACCTGAAGCAAACATCTACAGCAATACCAGTTTTCAAAGTGACTGGAAAGTGCAGATTCTAAAGTAAATTAAAAAAAAAAAAGAAGAAGAAAATAGAAGCTCAGAAAAAATGAACATTACTGTGCAGGAGCAAACAGTAGAGCAAATGAATCATCCACATTTTAGGTGACTAAGGGATTAATACTATTGAAGAAGTTGTCTGCAGCTATAACTTGCATGAACATAAAAATTTAGCTGGAAAAGAACCATTTTATAAAAGGTCACAACACAAACTAAGACCTCACTTTCTAATTTTGCATATGAAAGCATAATGGTTTGTAAATTTTAAATTTTGAGTTCCTAAAATCAAATCCACAAAAATGCTGTGCACAGTTATGGCCACTCTTTGCCACAGTTGGTATGAAGTCCTCCAAAAGCTAGAAAGAGGTGCAAGGGAGAACACTCATCGCTTTATTCAGTCTTTTGAAAAATATTATTATGCAGGAGCCCCTGGAAGGCTTTAGGCACAAGCATTTCCAAAGCCATAGGGATAAGCAATTAACTGAAAAAAGCCAAATTTTAAAATAGTTTAAAATGGACAATGATCTGTTAACTGTTGTCTGTGTAGCACTAAGGTCCTTCACTGCTATGTTTTAGGAGAGGCTGATAAAAGGTACAGTCATACATCAAAGAAGTGCTTTATAATAAAAAGCACTTCATAAACTACTCAAGTAAGGAAATTCCTCAAACAAAGGTATTCCTTCAGTTTAATGTAAAAGCTTCGATTTAATGAGCTGAATCTAAACAAAGTGGAAGGACTGTTACTGTTCACATCGAAGGGTCAGATGGCCTTCAGCTCAAATTCCACCTTCTCATGTTCCAGAAGAGCTAAGCAGACAGCTGAGTTGGAAGATCACACATATTAAGGCAGGCAAGCAGAAAAGCATGCAGGATTCACAGTGGTAAATGATTAACATTTGGGGATAGTCCTCCTTTAGAAAAGAAACAGGATTTATGCAAAGATTACCCATGTGTAAATACAGAATTTTGGGTTTTGTGAAATACACTGAGGAAGTGACCCATGAATACTGAGGGCTCCAATCCCCAACAGTTCATTCCTCTATTTTACCATTTCTGTCATGGATGTGGTTAAGGGAAGGCTACATCCAATAGCAAAAAAAAAAAAACCCTACTTCCCTACTTATCCCATAATAAGGAAGTAACTATTAAATCTCTGTCTGCTGTCCTAACTTTGCAAAAAAAGAGCTTCTTGGGGAAAGACTAAACTTAGAAAGACACTGATCATGTTTTAGGTTTTCCGGACTCACAACTAATATTCCAGACCATTTTCAGATCCTGCAGACCAGTACAGCTTTCCTGTACTGACAATTTTATAGGAATGAAGTAAAAAAAAAATCCAAACAAAACCATAAACCCAGAAATAATAAAACCCTTTGTATCTGGCAAGTACTTTCTACAATCTGGCAAAATTGCTGTTGGCAGTTGCAGCATTAACATTTTAAATTAAAGGAAACATTGACATTAGGGAGGGATCTAAGCTGCAAAGTAGCCAATAGAGGCATCTGCCAAGCAGAGTACAGAAATCCAGGAGGTCGGGACCTTACTTCTAAACCCCTTCAATCTAACTATCCACAAAATTCACAGTCCAGATAATTTTGGTGTTCTCAACAATCTTTGGCAAGCTCTCTCTAAAGGAAGACTATTTTTCTGACAGAAAGCAAAGATAATTCATGCAGAAACAGGCCAATTAAAGACAGTAGCAGTTGAAAGGAGGTCTTGTTAGCAGTAGGGAGACACCCTTGCAGGCACAATAGCCAAGTCACAGCCCCCAGCAATAAATATATATGTTCTGGCAATTCCATTAACCTAACCCCACTTCCCATCTAGGAAACCAGAATGTAGCTCAATTCCTGACTCAGCTCTGAACTGTTGTCTTTTTCCTACAGCTGGATTTGCCCTGGGTACAGGCAATACTGTTTCCAGTGAATACAGCAAAACCAGAAGACAACTACTTTCACTAACAATGTCTCAAAGAAATGTAACACAGACACAGTAGAAGCAATGCACTCTCAATTAAAATGCATCAGTTGCTTGTTTTCTTTAGGGCACATTGTTTTGGGTTACATGCAGGTGTATTTCCCATTCACTCCCATTCTTCTATACAAACACTACATCTTGCAGCAGCTGGCATGTAAGCTGAGATTCCTGGACAACGTTAAAACAGACAGGCTCAAGTTCTCAATGCTAAAAACAGGCATAACAAACCCAAAACTGAGTGGCTATAGAGCCCTGTCTGCTTCAGAACCAAAGCAGCAGGATTTCAGTAAGCAGCAGCAGCCTTGCAAACATGAGCAGGAACATTAGCACAAATCAGGTACCCAAGAAGAGCTGGTCTGAAGCCAAGTCAAACATTTCCACCAAAGGAAATACAGGTGACTAGCACTCATCTTGCAGTTAGGCCAAAAGAATAAAAATAAAACCATATTGAAAATGCTGAAGAATAAAGATGCCACCACCTTTCACCCACCACCATGGAAGGAATCGAGCGATCAACAGGATCCCACCATAGACAAGCACAGATTTCAGATACTAGATAAATCAAGGGCAAAAGAAAGAAAAATAGCATTTATCATCATATGTTCTGATTGAAATGTCAATAAAATGCAACTCAAAGCAGAATTACCATCCCCTTTATCATTCAAAATTGATAGTATTAAAAGTCTTTAAATTAATACAGTTTACAAAATCACATTCGTCACAGCACTGTTAGAAACAGATATCATCTACTTGTAAGAGATACTGAAGCAAAACAGATTCATATGCCTGACAATGGGAGAAAGATCCTTTTACTTGAGGGTTGAAACTGCTTAAGATAAGAGCTTTGGTGTCACTCCATTCTACCATGACTGCTCCTGGTGAGTTTGGCAGAAGCCAGAATTTCCCTTCTTGAACAAGCCATAGGCATGAGAAGCCAAAGATATTAAAATGATCTGTGCATTGATATATGCCAGTTTTGGTTTGAAAATAACTTTGCAATGTAGAATTAGTTTAAGAAGAGATAAATGACATGTACACTTATCTATCTTCAAACAAATCCTCTTCATTTTGAGATGCATCTAATCCATAAAACAAATACTCTGATTATACGAAATCAAAGCTCGTATCTTCAGCTTGTGTCATTTTCCCCAAGCTCCTATTCTACACAAGCTCATGAGAAAAGTCAGCTTGCCTATTTCAGAAAGTTCAAAAGACAATTCACAAGGATACCAGCTTACAAAGTTCTGTATTATCCTAAGGATCAAAGTTAAGTCCTTGGACCCCATGATACCAAACAGAGGGTTACAAGCTTACAGCAAATGAGAAGGACCCAACTCTCTCCAAAACTTGAAAATTCTACTCCTCCTTAATTCCTTTAGCCCCGAAGAAATTTTCTTTTGGTTGGCAGTGACTAAGCCTGTTGTCCTCACCTCTCCACACACAATTCATAGGAAGAAATCAGCTGCATCATTCCTAATTTGATTGTCAACTTACATTAGAGATACAAGGATGGCAGCTTATTTAAGTACAGATAAAGGAAAAGCTACTTGAATCATGCATAAGTAATCAGAATTCATTTCCCAGCAAAGCTTAACATACCACTTCTTATCTTGCTGGCTGGCTCCTGGGCTCCTTGGGAGGTTTTCTATTTCCACTAAGACTGGTGCAGAAGGAACTGCTGTTAGGACAGGTAGGTTTGGCTTTGCATTCCAGCTCTTTAGAGACAGAATATAAACAAGTTATTATACACACATTAATAAAGTGATGACACAGTAAAGTGAACAAAACATATCAACACTTCTTCTTAAGCACAAAGCTAAAGCAAGGCCATTTTCTTCCCTTACTTCCCTAGCACTGCATATCTATGCCCAGTCTTTTCCAGCACTGTACACAGTTAATAGTTAACTGTAACATTCAATTGGTCAATCACTGGATTTCAAGAACAAATAACAAAATCTTCAAATCTGTTGAGACACATGAAAATTGCCTTTAGAAAGAATGTAAGAGAGTCCTTACTTGTGATCCATTCGTTTGGCTGATAACAGCATTGTTTGCAGCACTGAAAGACAAGAAGAATTTAAAACTGAATCAGATCAACAAACTGCTTTTGCAGGCTTGTAGAACTGTAAGGACTTTCAGAAAGAAACAGAGTCTAAGATATTTCCAAAGTATTGATCTCTTTTCACAAAGGCTATCAAGTTATTTTTTCTTTGTTCAAGCTGTAGTTTATCTGTAACTCATCTGTTTTAACTCTTCCTTTCCTAAACCAGTTTGGTTTAAAAAGTCTTCCTGATTCAGCAGTAAGATGTGGCACTTCTAAAGCAAAAATTATATAATTTTAGTTAAAACACCCAGCAAAATGTGACATCGTCAAAAGTTCACCTACATGCTGTAGATATTATGTCTGTTCCATAACTAGAACCTTCCTGATTTGACGTTTCACATCACAAGAGTTTATCAGAAAAATTAAAGAGCTTCTTCTGCATAGAACCTCTAATGGACCTAAAAGCAGCTATTCAAATTTACATGCACAGCAACTCAGCATGGCATTAATAATAATTTTATGTTATTAAATATTTACTATATTTGGTGAATTAAATAAGACCCATATCCCTATTCTTGATGATTTCTGAACCTGCAAGAGACATTTCACATTTTTGAGACTTAAAAGCAGTAATTATGCATTATAGATTTCATGCAAAGCAAGCTTTTCTCCCAGACTTCCAGCCTTTTAAAAAAGGTTCCCATCTCTTACGACTTTTTAATTTTCTGATTTATGGTCTGGACAACAGCTATCCAACCTGGCAAACTGACAATTCAAACAGATGTCTGTATTTACTTCAGTGACTCTTTAGAATTATTTTACTTAAAACACCATTATGTCAACACTGAACAAACTGTTCCTTGCCTGTTTCCCCCTTCACTCTTTCTCTATTGAGTGAATGTGGAGGCTACCCCAGAATATTCAGAAATATTAAGGAATGCCTTCTGACTAGCACATTCTCCTGTGCTGGGTTAACACAAAAGAAGGGAACAACATACATATTTCATGATGCATTTCAATTAGCAACACTGGAGTGTAGAGTTTCAGAAATGGCATAGCTTGCTGTGGAGACACAACAGTGCCACACCTAAGTGCAGATCAGGAGACTGCAGTCTTATCAGGAGGAGAAACTGCACATGAAGTTTCTCTTCCCACTCTCAGAATGACCTAAGCAACCTGAAACTCATAGAAGGGCATGACAACACAGAGCACTAATCAGTCACATTTTGCATGCAGAGGATCTTAATGACACCCAGGTTTGCAGAGTACTTTCCCAGTGTATAGAAAGAAAAAACAATACAGGAAGTCACACTGCAGCCTTGTCCCCACACTTTGAGACCTCTTCCACTCTCATGCAAGAACCAGCGACTACAGACAGAAAATGTTGGGCTGCATTAAGACTGTTGTTCTGAAATGTTATTTTGGCATTCTGTGGTGCTCATCATTGTGCTTAATATCTGTGAATATCTACTTTTTAAAAAAATAATTTGGTTGCAACTGATCGTTGAAGTGTTCACAAGTTATTAAGGCAAAAGACAGAAACCAGAACCGAGTGAACTAAGTTTCTTCACTACCAGCCACTTCCTTTTAACCTGTTTTCCTCTCTTCCCTTAAGGAAGGGTATGAAAATTACATGATTCAGATACATATGAGTAATTTACATTGCAACAGCAAGTATGAACCTACATATCCAGGAAGACTTTTGGTAGAGAAATAAAGAACCAAAAGGCATCCCTTTCAATGATGATCATGCATAAAAATAAATGCAAGTGTAATACAGAATATAAAGCCATCAACTTATTTCAAAAAATACTCATTTTACTGTCTTTTCCTGTCTTTGACCTTCACTGAATGAGGTATTTCAGTCACACAGCTGGAGCAGGCAGACTACAGATGGAAGACCTCCTCACAAACTTTTACCTGATCACTTTACATGGCAGCACATGAACTACAGCTCATATCCAGCAAGAATCATAGCTAATAATAAACAAAATTCTTTGCTAGCTAGTATGCAAGTCTGGCAAAATTGTCTGTGTGACAGCAACACAGAAGCTTTGCTTTGAACACTAACTTTTCTATAAAACAAACACTACCCACAGCAAAACCACAGTTAAGAGTCCAACATGATATCCTCCTTCCGCAGACATGTGCTCAAGTAAAGGTGCCAAACACCAAAGACAAATTCAAACACTGGAATGCACATTACCTTGTTTCTTCCAGTTTAGCAGTGTATGCTGCAAAAATATAAAGCATTAATTAAAATTTAATTTATAACTAGGTTATTAGTTAAATATTAATTATATGATTAATAAAAACAGCCTAGGACTGCCTAAAAGTAGGCAACCAAAGGAGCAAAAGTTGAACCAAAAGAGCAAAAGTTGCACAGATCTCATGTATAATGTGTGATAAACAAAATCTAAATCAGAAACTAAAATAAAAAATCTGAAGAGCAAACCAAAACCAGATTTAAGCAAGTATCTGAAAGCAAACATGGCTGTCACACTTGACCTATGCAAAAGTGGTAGTCAGAAACAAGGTATCAGCTGCTGTTAGATCATGACAATGAAGTGCAGCTCCTAACAACAATGAAAAAAATCTCAATGAGAAAAATTTTGAACTCAGTTCATAAATTTAAAATACTGTAGTTAATATATCACTGTTTCCTGGGCCCAAGTTTTCCATCTTAATACCAAGACCTACTGTGCAATTTTTATGGGCAAACTGGTTTGGACATGCTTTGGACACAAGTTTTTTCTGGTAAATACATGAGGTCTCTAAGTCAAAGAAAACCTAATTTTGAAAATTCAAGAGAAGGGCAAACAGCTACAGGAGAATACCTACTCAGAAATTTTAAAGGAGATAATTACTTGATTCTCACATTGGATTATACTTCTCAGAATGGAAATTCTTTTACCTTTCATTTGCAGGGTTCGTCTTGAGTATCTCTTGCTGGGCCTTCTTTCAAAAGATGCTGATCTCCTGGCTTTGTTGGTCTTTGTGGTTTGATATTCTGTTTTCCCACTAAAAATGCCATGTAAGAGTTCAAAGCAGTAAAATAAATCACTTATTTTGAATGATGGAATAGAGATAATGTTCATAAAAACATCACACTTCTATTTTAAATTCATCTCATGTCAGTATTAAGAAAACATCCCAAACTTCACACCTCAAAAGACCTTTCACAAAAGAGGGTAGGAGTTTTAGAAACATTCTCTTCTTCACCCCATTTCCTCAAGACAAATGGCAGAAGCAACCACTTTTTAAACATTAAGTAGCTGATAAAAGCATGTGTGCCCTTTGCATATTTCTGCGATCCCACTGCACGGAGTTTTGGAAGAAGCGCAAAATTCTAGAAGAGAATAAAGCTTAAGTAATATTGCCAAAAGTCACAGAGAAAGCTGATAATGTGACTAAAACCCAGCATCCAGGAAGAGCAAGGAATGACAGGAGCTGTGTGCCAAATGACAGTGGCACTGACCTGTATCGGAAGCGAGACCCCAGGCGAATGAAGCCAGACCGACTGGAGCTTTTCTGGACAGGCCCTCGGAGCCGGAAGAAGGCGTGGTGCTCCACTGCACATTTCCACAAGTGCTTGCAGGCTTTGGGATGATCCAGTCTAAATACAAAAGTGTGCTCCTGCTCCTTTCCCTTAAAGCACACAAAGCACACTGATGACTTACAAGGGGCTTGAATAATTCAAATCTAAAATTCCATGCAAGCCAAATAAAATTTGCTTTTTATGATTCCTAATATATATATTATAAAAAAAATGTTTTAGGCAGGAAAATCAAGCTTTTCAGAAGCTATAATGAACAACTGCTATATCGTCTAAAGTTGGAAAAGGCTGGAGTCCATATATTTAACAAGCCAAACCTCTGAATAACTACAAATTAAAGATACCATTACAACAGGAAGGTACTTGTTGACGAGGCTAACACGGTTTCACTTCCAAATCTAATCTTCTCAAATTACCAATGCTCACTTTTTAATTGTCTCAGGGGTATGCAATTTCTTCCCCACAGAAACAAGTCTGAAACCCGCTGAAGTAATTCATTCTACTAAATGTGGTATGTGGGATTTTTTTTAAACTTTCTTGCACAATGCACGCTATTTCCAAAGTACGTGCTCTAGTTTCACCAGGAATTCTATTTTTAAAAAATGGATGACAGCAAAGTTTATCTTTTACTTAAGTCCCTTCATTTCCCTCCTCCTCACCCAAGTCACAATCACAAATCTTTCAGGCATCCACATTAATTCTCAAAACTTAAATATAAGGAAAGATTAGAAGTATGTAAACTAGTACTGTATAATCAAGACTGAGATGTAACTAAACAGATATTTATCTACCTGTTCATCATCTTCAACAACAACTAGAGTGAGTTTGTTCTTCTTGAAGTCAAGCCTTGTTATCTTTGGCCTGCCAGATGAACAGAAAGTGCAGGTTACATCTAACTTTAGTAATTTATGGAGAAAGTACCTCATATTCATGGTGTTCTCACAACCCAAACAATTTTTTTTGCTATCATAAAAGAAACAAAAGAACCAAAATAAAAAACAGATTTTAGTGTACAATCAGAGAGCTTACCAGAAAAACAAACCAATCTTTGTGTCTCCTTCAAAGACAAGAACTCCTGTAGGTGTTAGTCCCAGGCTGTAATCATTGCCATCTCTTGCCTAAGTGCCACAAAACAAAAATTAGATTCATTTTGGTGATTGACCCTCTATCCAATTTACTAGAGTGATTCATGTGGTTTGTTTGCCCAGTGTTATAATTGCACACATATCTGCTATCTTATACAACAAAACTCTTGTGTTTTGATGATCTTATGCAATGGATTTTTCTTGTTTGCAACCCTTCAATAAGGCTGACTAAAGAGGAAAATTAAAGTTCCTTGATTTGTCTGTTCCTTATACATTTGCTGCACTTGCACCTCCACAGGAGATTGATGCTTTTTTATAGTTTTTCAGCTGGTAGCTGTCTACACCCCAGCAAATTTGAATTACTATGATTTTTCAACAAAACTCCTAAGTCTAAATACAAACTATAGTATATACTTCCACATCAATCACACATTTAACATAAAGCAGAAATGCTTGGACTCAAGTTTTACCTTCTAGAAATATATACCAAAGAGTGGAATGTTGACACAAAGCCAGATCACTTACTATACAGATTGCATGAGAACAATATTCCTTTTCTTTCCGCCCTCAAAGCAGAACCAGTGTTGAAATGCAACACAAAACTGACACTATCATTTCCAAAGGTCACCATGCTGTGGTTAAACATACCTTGACTATGTGCATGTCTACACCATACATTTCCAGCCACTTAGCTTTGTTTAAGTAGTTCGTTTCAGCCTGTGCTGGTGTTTGGCCCCTGAAATAAAATTTTTGCTGTTAGGTAGATGCTTGAAAAAGCACAGAAAGGAAAAACTGGTAAATGAGGAAAAAGGAAAAGAACTTCCTGAAAGTTTGTGAAAAATGTAAACACTGGTGACACCTGCTCACCTTATTGAAGATTAAGGTCACTTTTTAAAGTTTTGACCTGAAAATGTTGCTGCAAAAATTACTGTGTTTTAAGATTTTGTACCTCATAAATTTACTCAGACCTTTGAAAAGCTTCATTTATCACATTATATTCTTTTACAAAATAGGACAGAACCATATTAAAGTTCTATTTCTGAACAAGCCACAGAAGAAACATCAGCAGTATCTTTTTAAGAGATTCTCTTCACAGAAAAATCAGTGCAAACAGCTGGATAGCATTCACTGGATGATCTAGTACCTGCATTCCTTCCACTTCTCAAAAATAGCTAATTCCATCTCTTCAGTCTGAGTGGGAACAAACCTGAACTCAGACACCAGCTCAGGGACGTGTTCAGCAGGATCATAGTCTCCAAGTTCAGCTACAAAAGATCAACACTGTTAGGCACCGTTCTCAATAAACACCGTGGATATTTCTGCATACAGAATTTCTGCACACTTTTTGAGTTAGTCTAAAGCACTAAATTTCTCTTTGTGTTCCTTCTCCTCCTCCAGTTCTCCCTTCACCTTTTTTGACAGGGAAATTATGAACACTGAACAAATGGTTGTGTTGTCTGGACCAAAATTTTGTGTTAATGTTTACAAAGTATTGTTGACGTATTCCTTAAAATGCTTCCTATAAAGGGAATTTATTACCATCATTGAAACTCACCTTTTTTCTTTCTTGCAGAGAGTTTTCAACATTTTTATCACTGAAGTATCTACTGAGATGACAGCTGACTAAAGTTACAATAGAATTTTGCCTTAAAGAATTAAAACAATATTTCTTGAGATTTATAAAAAGCAAAATCAGTTCTGACACTTTCCATGAAACTATCTGTCCATTCTACAAGTCAGTTTCTGGTTTTATGATTTGATAGTGCCCGGTCCTGCCTGCTAAAATTACTCTGTGTCAGGGCACAATCATGCAGCTGTTATTTGTTGCTCTCCTTTTCATCTAAGGATATAATAAATGCCCTCCTGGGTCAGTCAAATGGCTCATCGAGTCCACTGCTGCATGCTCAGAGGAGCAGTAAGAGATGCTATGTAGAAAACATACAGGAACATACCAGTCAAGGGGTGTGTCACATCAAAAACACAACTCCATCTCCAACAGATGCTAACAAGTCCAGTTGTAAAGACAGATTAAATATCTAAAATGCTGAAACTGACAATTAGAAACCTTTACTGATTTTCAGAGTCACTAAGCACTGGCTCCTCCTACTAATTTCAAGTTGGTTTGTAATGTCCAGCTCGTAGTCAAAAAATTAGGAATAATTCTGTAACTTGGACTTTGGAAGTCTAATGCAGGCCAATAATTGCTCTGTCTGAAAAATGAAACTACAGATGTTTATGTAGAGAAAAATAGAGAAATCACTGAGAAGACGTGGCAAAGTCAAATAAATGCCAGTATTCCCCAGGTACAGAAATGCCACATGATATAAAACTCCATTTCTTGGATTCTGAATGCTGCAAGCATAATAACAGTTTTTCACCCCCTCCTTTTTCTTTTTTTTTTTAATGCTGACTGAGGAAGTCTGTAGTTCTATAATAATTTACTCCCACTAAAATGCCTGCCTCTGTTCAAAGGAATGCTGTCAAAGCCAGCTTAGGTTCCAGCTGATTTAAATGAAAGTACACAGCTGTCAGACAGTAAGATTAAAGCCCTGCTATAGGCCTCATTGTAGAGCGAGGAAAGAAAAGACCATCACAAAAAGCAGTGGATATATGGCCTAATTAGATCACTTTGTTCTTCCAAAATCTTATTTACTGAACCTGTATCTTAAGGCTCTAACAATGCTAATATTTTTAACTGTGGAATGTATTCTAACTGCTTTCCTTCCACACGAAAGAGCAGGTTAAAAAGGCAAGTGTCTTCACAGTTTAATCCCAACTCTTATACCTACACATGATTTAGGGGTATTAGCACTTCCTGCATGAAAAGAATAAAAGTGTTTTGAAAAATACTTGTAAGAGAACAAATTTCAGCGACTTAGTCCTATTTCATGCAGAGTAAGTGCAACGGATTCATACGATGAATGTTGTATTGAGAATTTGTGTGGTTCAAACACATGGCACATCAATTGGCTTGAATAAGGCCATATATCCATATACCTATACCCTCCAATAAGGACCCAAAAGCCTACTCTAGCAGGCATTTTTAAAACTTCAAGCCTCCCCCTCTTTCTTTTGTGAGCTCCTCTACTTGAAACCGTAGGAAACGTCACATTTGTTAACATCACCCCCTCATCCAAACAACACGTTCTCATCTGGAATCAAAAGTTAAAGACAACTGATTAGTAAAATCTCAGATGACTCAAACACAGTGCTGTATAGCTGAGGATAAAAGAATATGTCACATCTTGTGGCTGAAGAAGGATCTGAAATACCAACAAGTGCAGTTCAACCCGGAACACTGAAGTATGAGCATGAGACATAGGGCATTATCATCTACAAATAAGATGAAGTCAAAAGCTGGTATTTTATACACAGTGCAAACAAAACCAATTTTGTATCTGATTTGGACAACAAAGACAACACTTGACAGAACCTATATGATGAAAAAAAGTGAGCTGTGTTACTACATCAAAGTGATTCAGGAAGGCTGCAGGCCTCGTATCTTCTGTGAAAGTGGACAGATTTGCACATAAGCACCTGAGAAAACAACTTTAGGGCAAAGCTGTTTATGTTCAGAACCTCCTTGTTCTGTTTCCTGAGGAATTGAGTAATTTTCTGTACATACTCTCAAGCACAAGTACTATCTAAAAGATCTGCAATTCACACTGGATCACCAATGTCTGGCAGAATCTATTTTATGGACATAACAAGGACAGCGTTTTTTAAACAGTTAATAAGAGTCTACACAAAACTGTTTGTGCAACTTCACCCTTCCCTTCTTGCACCTACTCACCTTGCATGTTATAAGCTGCCAACTGGACAGCGGTGTCAAAAGGACATTCCAATCTGCCAAGAGAGAAATGCATTGTTAAAACCTGAACTGACATCATTAGCAGACAACTTATGTAACTGACAGTAAGAAACTGCAAATGTCTGGGATAAGAAAATGAAAAAGTATTGGAAGATTTTCAGAAAATTGAGGAGATAAGCACTACATTATTTAAGCATTCCTCTCCTGATATTCATGTATATAAAAGTAGTATTTTAGAGAAAAAAAAATTTACATTACTAAGCAAAACGTATTAATTATCCAAATATAAATGTAATAAACTCTATGTTAAACACGCTGTAATAGTTTAAAAGGCTGCTTACTTTCCACTAAGAATATCCAGTTTCAGCTGCAGAACAAATAAATACCTGTAGGATTAAGTAAGAAATAAGTCATTGAGTAATAGTGCTAATGTGTCACTCAGTCAACAGGAGTAAGTTAGAGCTTGACAAATAAAAATGTTTTCTACTTTTAACATGGGTTTTCAAGACGAAAGAAACTGTGCTGTGACCTTTCAAGGCTTTATCAGTCAGGTTTGTGTGTTTTGTAGGCATTTCAAATGAAGCAAACCCAAAAGTACAAGTTGTCAAAAGCTGAACTACAGTGTTGCATGGAAAAATAAACAGGATATCCAAGTAAATATATTTTTTATTCTCGTCTGATTCTACTTGAGCAAAGAACACATTCTTTCATTATTCATACACATACCAGCCTCATAAAAGAATGGTTATTTTTATGTCTTAAAAAAAAGTTTCCACTATGGATTGTTTAGTTAAAATCTAACCTGGAATGCTGACTGCTAAGTGACTAAAAATAAACAGCAGGCTGCAGCCTTTTCAACTCGTTTACTCTTCGGAGACAGCTTTCCTTCACTGCCTTGCATATTCTCTACTCTTTTTGCTTAGAAATGGGGCAAATATTGAATATAAATCCCTTGGGTGTGCAATACCAATTCTTCTGATCCAATACCCCTGAAGAGCAGTCCCCTCACTCCCTTATGGTACACAGCTTTCCTTTAACAAGAGAAGAAGTCTCATCAAGTGTAAAACACTGGCATCAACCATGGTATCCAGTCTGAATTCTAGCACAGACTCCCAGATACCTTACACACAACCTCTGCATCAACATGTGCCTGTGTCTCCTCACAGTTTCAAACACAGACACAAAACAGGTGCAGGTGTTTTTCCTACAGGTTCCACAGAAGTCCACAAATACTTTGCCAAACCATTTATTAACCAAAACCTTTTGAACACTAGCCTCTGCATGGGGAATAAATTTGGTTGGTACTGACCCCAGATATGAAAATGAACACAGGCCTCCAGTGGGTAGTGGGTGTGACCAGTCTGTGCTCATCAGTCACATAACATTTCCAAACAATTAAAGCATTTCCCATGCTGTGTTACGTGACCACTGGCTGAGAACATGAGCAAGCTGCACCTGTGGAAGCTGAAAAGTAGCCCCAGCTGGGTGTCCTGCTGTTTAAAGGTGGAACCCTGGGAAAGCTCCTGCCAGTGACACCTATAACCCATGGCAAAGCTCTGCTTCCCACTGCTTCTGCTACTTTAAGGTATCACACTGTCTCAAGAGAGAAGGACAACTTGCTGCTCTCCTGTTCTGGAGGATTAGCTAAACAGGCAGACAGTGTTTAAAAGCTCTCAGGTTTCAGATCTGCCCTGCTAAAATCTGCACAGCAAGGTCTGATTAGCAGAACTCTAGTCAAAATGGATGAAAAAGTTCCATAGATACAGGTCTCAATTTTGTCTACAGTTGCTGGTTTTAAAGATAGTTAAATGTTTATTTAGGAACATGAACAGGGAGGTAAAACATTCTTCCCAGATCAGCAGGAAAGCATTAAAAAGCAGCAGTTACCACATTATGTTATCACATGTAAATATTAAGCTGCACAGGGTACATATGGCTGGAAGGGGTAATGCTACTATAATCTTCCTGGTAGCACTCCAAGGGATTTGGCTAAAGTGCAGATTGAAGAGCCACACAGACATAAACCTGAAGAACAAACAAATGCACTTCACAGTCTTACAAATGGCTAAGGTATGAAATGTCTACAGCTATCATGAAAATATAACTTTGTTTACTCTCCAAAAGGGATCAGCAGCAGCGGTAACAACGCAAAGAAATGTTGCCTTTTACAACAGATTTATACTCCTGACAGGTGGTAGGTTGTGCTCTTTTTTAAAGCACACGTAGTAGTCTCAGCCCATTTGGAAATGCAGTTCTATGAATGGATTTGTGAAATGCTTTAATCAAGAGGAACTGCTGCTCACCTGATTCTACAAACCTACACCACCTACAGTAGTGTCAACTCAGCTTAACATGGCAGTAAAATACTACATTCCCTTTCCATAAGCTCTTTGAAGACCACACATGCAATGAAATGCTAACTGAACTTCCTTTTTTCAAAGAGAACCTCTAACTTGTAATTCAATGCTTTTCTGCCTGGAGACAGGATGATTGCATGCAGTTCAAACAGCTTAAGAAAAATAAAGACAGAGGAATGATGTCTACTCTCTTCAGTGAAAACCTCTGTCCATCGTGTATAAGCTACTCAGATCAGTTGCCAAAATTGCCTAAGAGAAATGGTGCATTAAGTAATATATTAGTATTTAGATCTCTGCGTCACAGCACATTTATTTCCACACACAAAACAGACACTTTACAAAACGAAAACTACATTTACAAAAAGCCAAGTAAGCAAGCAGTTCTAAAGAATTCTCCAAATTGTTTAAATCGATACCATGGAAAACATTTCCCTGATCTTATTTGGGTCTCCCTCTCACACCCAAAATCCTTCTTACCTTGTTAGCTCTTCACGTAGATTGTTGGGCTCTGATGAGTAAAACTTTACACGAAAATGCAGACAATATGGGGGGCCAACTGCAAAGCAGAATTCATTCAAGACAGTAGTAACAGTTACTGGATGAAACAGGTTATTTATTTATTACACAGAATCACATCACAAAACTTGACTGAAATTGGTTGGCTATGTGCTACAGAAGGTCTTAAGGCAGGAATTCCTTTATGCCAGGGAAATCTGTGAGGAACATCAGGGTGAGCGGACACTTAAATATGTGCATGAAAGAGTTTTATGTGTTACAAGTCAACCCAACGGTCCTATCACATTAACGTGATTCTTCCTGCCAAGAGCACACGAATCCAGGATAATCCCTATGTTTAAGGGCTCTATCCATCACCAAGAAAGCTGAGCATCTTGGCTCTACAGTTGACTAAACCTTCAGGCACGCTGTTGGTCTCTGCAACACCTTCCCAGGGCTCTGAGAAATACTCACTGCTGACAACTCAGGCCCTTCTATTCCACAGAAGTTTAGACATACTTTATGGGCACTTAAGAGACTTTCCTATGGAAAAATCATCTCTTCTGGAAACCAAAGAGTTAATTCAGCAAAAGGGTGGATTAATAGCTCTTTAAAAATGTGCATCGCTCTGCTGATTCTTGCATTTGACAGGAGGAATTTTCTCCCTCTCACTGCTTCCAAAACCTCTCTTGTATTAAAACAACACCACAAATCCCTGAAGACTTCCCACACTGCAGAGAAAGGAAGCTGCTAAACAACATCTTACCCAAGCACACATCACTGCAACAACCAGGCTACACTGAACCCTTGAGCAGCAGGTGAGGACTTGGTGGACTGGACACAGATTCAAGCATGCAAGATTGCCCCATCAATGAATGAGGTCCAAGGCAAGTTTTCCTATAGCCAGGATAATGTTCTTTAATATTAGAACATCTTCAGCTGCCTTGACTCCACTTCAACTATAATTAATGAACCCATAACATATGTTTAATTAAGAACATTAGAATAAAGTAATATGAGCTACAGAGGGAAGATGCCATTAAACAATCAGTAGCACCATGCTGGGCTTTTGTCACTTGGCACCCTCACCTCCTCACAGGACACTGCCCCCCACCACTCATTTCAACTGGCTGTGCTTTCCTTATGTTAAATACAATGTTCCAAGAGAAAATGGAAAGGACACTTACTTTTAACTTGCTTTTTAATGCTTTTGGTGTTGTCCAGCCAGTGCTGAAAAATAAATTAATTTCATTGAATTATCAATAAAGAAATTTCCCAAAAAGAACAACAAAGGAAGTGTTAGTGTAGACCATCTTGGAATAACAAGTAGTTTGTTAAAACAATCTAATTCAAATCTTTCACAATTCATAGCTTTCTGTGCTTGCTGAAGATAATTTTGCTCAAAGTTTGTAATGCAAAATGTCAGTTTTGAACAACAGAAACATCCTGTAGTACCTTATTTAAACCAAATCTTCAAGGCAGCACTGTCTATTTAAAAGAAAAAAAAACATACTAGCAAACCACTTCACTAGATCTTCATCCTATCCAGACAAACACTTAATTCACATATTAGCAGGTCAGCCAGTGACAATGGGCCAGAGAAGCATAAATCATAGCTGAAGACTCTGGCACTCAGCTGTGTGCGATGTTTACTTGGGGCAGGAAGGGGAGAGACAAAATAAATATTGTTGGCTTTCAGACATTTTCTTTAGATGACTCAAGTGCAGGAACAGCAGAGCTGTCTGTGTCCCAACATCAGAGTCAGCTCTACCTAATTCTCAAAAATCTCTTCACAGGTGACATTTTAGCAGCTGTCACATGGGAGGACAAGTTACTGCCTCACCTACTAATGCTAATTATAAGCTATATACTGGACAAGAAGCCAAAATAATGGCTTGACTTACACTGTGTACAACAGCATGTGCAAAAAGCTAAACTTGACAGATTGAAACCCTACACATGTACACTATGGTCCCTAAAGTAATTGCACATCATCACACTGCTGAAGAGTTTATACCAGAAGTTAAAGCTGGAAATCCAACACACATCTAGTGGGACAGATCTCCTTCCTAGTGCTGTGTAGGGCCAACAGCTCCCTCCTCCAAAGGAGGTGACTCACCTAAACAGGAAACACGCACAAAACATAATTGCATTGACTCAACAGCCAGAGCCAACTACCTGACACACTGTGTCCTGCATGGTTCACCATGCCCAGGGAACACCACCTCATCAGATCAATCCCAAATGTCACCTTGCAACTAATACAGATGAATTATATACTTAGCAAGACTCCTTTTGTTAAACTGTGTGACATGAAGTTCACAGTGAGCTCCAGGGAGGACAGAAAAGGGTATGAAAAAGAACCAGTATTTTCAGGTTGCACTGCCAAGTGTAAACAAATTCCTGCCTCCAGAACAGCCCTGCCTTCTGCAGAGAGCTGAAGTCAGCCTGTAACACAGCCAGGCTGTGACTGATTGCTGTATTAGCTGCAGATGAGAATGCTTAAACCATCTGCTGCTGCTGTGCACACAGCTGAGAATGCTCTCATTGCCTATTCAAACTATGTAGCTACAGAGAGCTGAAATGTATCTAATACATTTTTAAAATAAATCAGGAAGCTTAAGGAGGAATGAAGCAAATATTTGCATAAATTTTGCTTACACTACCAGTGAAATGGGAGGTAAGCAATTTTTTTTTCTACAAGGAAATCATATAATCTTTTTTCCTATTCCATAACCTCACTTGCTGTAAGAGAGTTTACTTACTTCTTCCTCCACAAAAAAAATATAGAAACTAGCCAGCTGGAGGCTTGAAGGTGATTTAAATACAGACATGGCAAGGAGAGCCCTTTCTAGGCTCCAGGGCTGGCTGTGCCCCCCTGTTTCATCTCCCTGCTGGCCTCCCCCCTGTTTCATCTCCTCCACATTCCATGGGAAGGCAACAGGCACCGATAGCATTTCACTCTGCTGGGCTCTGACTGCTGCTGCCCACAGGAGCTCTGCTCAATGGTGATGGTGTGCAAGGGAGAAGGGAAGCAGAACTGATTTTAAGTGGGGGTGGGAATGAAACAAAAAAAACAGCCGCAAAACCAACACATGAATGGACAGGCACAGACGTCAAGAAACTTGAGATTTATTCCAAGTGATTACAATGGAATTCAAGTGGACCTGGAAAAGAAGTTTACTTTTGATGAGGGTTTGCACAGAACAGTCTACTGCTGAAAATCAGAGATAAAGTTTGCTAAAGAGAAGGCAATGCAAACAACAGACTGCACAGAGTACTGCAAGTCGTTACTAAAATAGTTTGCTGCTGCAGAAATTAAAAACAAAACACATACAAAAACCCCTCAAATCTTGACCCAGCAACATTTCAAGAGTTTGGGCAAATGAGGTTTGTTAGACAAGATGTTGCAGCTAAAACTGATCTCTTCCTGAACAGCAGGGATTTCTAAAACTTTTTTATAATTACATGTTGCCAGTTTGTATCAGAAAAAGTAACTAGCAAGGATGGCAATATTCTTAAATTGAGTAGCAGAAAGATTATATCCTTCAGAGCCAGGGGACAATTCTGCCTGCAGTAAGGGACTGCATTCTTACACTGTTTATTTAACAGGACTCCTGAATATTCTTGGACAAGTCACTTGATTAGTCTCTGTTCTTTGTTTCCAGCTGCAGATTGGGTTTCTGCTAGAACTTGCCAGCTCCTTTTGCAGGAATGGCTGCTATTGCAACAGTTCTTCATTTCTTAAAGCAATTAATTATCTCTGGCTGTTGCATTCAGCTCTTCTGACAAAATGCAATCTTTTCTGCTTCATTATACGCAGCTCATCATTAAGGTCCAGTGTAAACAGATTGTTATCTCTACTCTGCTGCTTTTCAGTCACACATAGTTAAGAAAAGGAAGCAAAGTTTGAAATCCCCTGTACCTGGTAGATTGTGCAGTATCAAATATTCAATCACGTGCTCTCTGGACTGGCAGTAATAATTTGCCAGACAAAAGCAAGGCATGACCCACTGCTGCAGCAGAAAAGATTAACTCTTATTAACACATTTCAAGATGAACTAACTTTATTTGCTAGCAGATCAGGAAGATAAAAAAAAAGTATCATATAGATAATTCTACCAGTTAAAACTAACCCACTGTGACCTCTTATGAGATCCTAGAGACAGGGAAATACATCAGAAGCCACACGGCAGAAACTGAGTTAGGATACCTTAACCACACAGACAATACTGCTTTTCTGAAGCAAAAAGACAAATACAATAGAGTTCTTCACTATCAATAACCAGCATCTTGGACTGCACATGCTGAGCACAGCTAACATGATCTTGAGAAATATAAAACAGTATGCAATAGGCTGTTTTCTCATTTCTGTTGGTATGCATGGTTCTGAATGCCATCCATCTGTTAGTGGAATAGTCTTTTTCTCCTTAGTGTTAAATGTTTCTGTTCTGCAAGGGGTTTAAGACCACTTTCACTACTTGGAACTACAGACCAGCAGCAGCTAATCCCACTGGCTGTGAAGTTTGCTTCAGATGCTGAACACCAACAATTTTCTCTGAGGAGCACATTCTCTACAATTACATGCTAAGCATAAAATTCGATCACAGTAATTTTGGAAAGAAGCCATCAGGTTATAAGTGCTTTGGGGTGGAGCAATGTGTCCAAAGCTGTTAGTTTCTTTAAAAGGTTGAAGTCTGTGGATTTTATTTTTGCCTTTGTACAAAGCTGCAACAATAAGAGACCATCTTCAAAGTGTTATGGATGCAGACCTTCACAGAAATAAAGGAACGTAAGTCACTGCCTCCATTTTTGTATGCTGACCATGAACAATTCAGATATTTAGCTCAACTGTCTGTGCTTCCCCTCTGCCATCCTAAGCTTGAAATAATTCTGAAGTGGCCTTGAAACACAAAAACAATTAGGTTATATATCTAAGAAATAAGATTGACATATGCAGCAGGAAAACACAGTTCTCATTCTACCTGGGGATTTTAGCTAAGTGAATACAAGTTTAAGTTACAGGGATGCAGGACAAAGAAAAAAATACTCCTTGCCTAAAGGCTCACTTAACTTGCAGCTACCCTAGGTGGCAGGATTAAATACTTGACTATAAGTATCTATATAAAACTGCATAGCCCACAAGTGAAAGAACTGTGGTTGCTACTGACAATGCTCTGCTTCTGACTTCAAAACCTGTTACATTTTTAGAAACACACAATAAAACACCAACAAACGTGGGCTTGGAAGAACCCTCAGCTCAAAGTGATACATACAAACACACCCATAGCTTCCTAAAAACTTAGAGTCGCAGGTCTGAGTCACACTGATTTGAACAAATCAAAGGTACACTCCTCCTGCAACCAGACATTAACAAGGTGACTTTTGCTGACAAGAAAACTGACTGCATTTGCAAAGGAAAACCTTCTCCTCTCTGTATAGCACACAACAAAAGGGCCAAGCACACACTCTAGATTTGCTCAGTCCCCTCTGTATCATCAGCACCAAAAGTTTCTACACGACACACGAGGCTCTGGGGTCCAACTGGACCAGCCTGCCTAGTGACAACAGGAGGTGTGACAGGAACATACGGAAACAAGGAAGGAAGAGACAACAGCATGATCATATGTTAGAGTGCTGGAGGTGGAACTAAACATGGGACACGGAAAATCACACATCTCACGGCTTCTGCACAAAACTTAATTCACAAAAGGCAGCTTTCTTATAGCATTTTTGTCAGTATTAGGATTTAACTTTTACACTGTTGCTTAAAAAAGAGCATAACTACTTACTGCCACTTGTGCTGAATCCATGAACCTTAATCCAAAGTAGTCACTTTCGATAAGGTCCAGATGATACATGATTTGCTCAAACAGGAGCTGGCCTTTGGCTTTTTTCTGAAAAGATAACAAGACTTAGTACATAGCAAGTAGATTTCTTGTAGCATCTTCCTTTTTCTCTGCACATGTTACATTCTAATTCCAAAAATTTAGCTTCTGAAAATATGATGTGGACACCTTTTTTCACCCCCTTGTATTTTCTGATGGCTTCTTTTCTCAAAGGCAAATCTACACCCCACAAGAAACATACAGAATATCCATAAAGAACTTGCATAATCTCCTTTCTTGGAAAATGTCAACACTTACTTGCCAACAGAGTGTTAAAATGTCATTTTATCATTTTTCCTTTTAGGCTTTCCTTACTCACTGACATTCAACAGAACTGGAAACACAGCCAGTACAACTGCAATAATCAATGTACTGGAAAACTTTAGGAGCCAAGTACAGCAAATTGCTTATGAATTCACTACTGTTTGGTATCTAGGCGTTTCACCAGTTTAGAAGCAGGTAGCAAAACCTATTGAATTAGGAGATAGCATTCCATTAGCAAGTGCTTCTAACAACTGCGAGGAAACAGTCTGGGGCAAGCAACTTGAATAAATAGCACTTAGATATCACACTCACAAAACTAAGTTCATAAAACTAATTTCTAGGTGCAAAAAGCCAGCTCATATGCTCATACATAATTTATGAAAAAAACAGCTCTGGCCCCAAGGAAACATCGCTTTTACAGTGATGTCTAAAAAATTAAACAGTTGTTTTTAAAGAGAAAACACATAAATAGCACTGAGCAGTTTCTACACAACATACATCCTTCATGCTATGAGCTCCTTTAAATAGATATAAATGGAAATAATATATTAAGAGTTATTATATCTGAGATGCTTAAATGTAGTAAAATACATTAATAAATTATTAGATCAGAGTAAAGGTCATAGTGTTAAAAAAAATTAAACACCAAGAAATGCAGGCATTATTTATGCTTACTCAGCCAGCAGCTAAAGGGTTTTTCTATTTCTGTAAAGCCACCATCTTGAAATCTTTTACCTCAATATCTACATTCAGAACATGAGAAATGGGATAACTTTCTAAGCACATATTTAGTAAGCTAGTAATTAGCAAATTTAGTACACCTCTCAAAATTATGGGCCAGACAAATTTTTCTTCTCAGAAATAATCTGGTTTAATCAGTAAGTAATACCTAAGTAAGTAAAGTTGCATGCTGTAATGCTTGTCATCTTCCTCTACCCTGACCTTCAAATATTTTATATTCAACTTTGCAATCACTATCACTGCTTTACTTGATGTATCAGTTAAATCCAACACAACATATCATAGCCCAAAGCAAAATCTCAAAAAAAGTTTGCAAACAGAGCCCGTCTAAGCAAATTCTCACACAGTTATTTCTTTCCAGGTACTGGGGAGAATAGCAGGAACAGAAAGCATTTGGGCCAGGCAGGCAACTTCACAAACACACAGCATCTACAAAATGTTGTATAATGCAAATACTAAATGTCAACCTCATCAAATTCATTCAGATGAAGTGTTTTCTGTTGGTCTCAGGAAATAATTATTTCTCAGGCAATAACAGATTTATTAAACACCAGCTCAAACAGAAACCTTAAGGCAAACAATCTATAAATACAAACTCATACTTTTCTTAATTAATTAAGAATTAATTAATTAATTGAGTCTATAGCCTCAGTCTCGAAAGAACAAGGCATTGAACTGTTGATATTTTTTCTCAACACATGATATCTTCTACTTAAAGATTAATATAATAATACAGGTGAAATCAATTCAGCACCTACAACAGCAAAAACAGAAAACCTCTATGTTGCATGAAGCCTTTGGTAGCTTGTCTAAAACTAGTGGAAAATCTCCCGTTATTGAGCAGAACATTTGAGATCCTTCTCAATTCCTCTGAAGGTCATCTTTAAAATCTGCAAATTAACCAGTTATCTCAGGCTAATTCCCTGCCAGTGACAGAAACACTTTGACTCCAGCCTGGAATACTACACATACTACCTCAGACTACCCACAAGCAAAACTTCAATTTATGCAGTGTCAAATTAGTTTCAGAATGTGTTTGCCATTTCGGAAATCTCAGCAGAGGACTCGAAGACTAACTGGACCCTGAATGACTAATGTGGGATAAAGTCCCTGAAGAAACAGCGGAGTGGCTGTGGAAAGATCTACAGGACTTCTGGTTGTTCTCTGACTTAAATCACCAGGGCTGTCAACATAGAATTAATTATGCTCTACTTTGCATATGACTTAAATCACCAGCAGCTGTCTTTGGTATAAGTCAGCAGAAGTGTCACACATGCTTTACTTTACTAAAGTCCTTCCTCCTTAAACAAATAGCAACCAAAAATATTAATGCTTTGTAACCAGTCAACTTTCATGAATCAAAATTTATTTCTTCGTATTCAATAAAACTGAGTTCTCAAGAGTTTTCAAAGAGCAAAGAAACACTTTTATTACATTTTCTTGTAAAATATTGCTCTAACTTTCTCATGGAAGCATTGGTGCTAATAATATCAAGGTTGTGGGTTCAATCCCCGTATGGGCCATTAAGAGTCAGACTCGATGATCCCTGTGGGCTCCTTCCAACTCAGAATATTCTGTGAAAGTATCATTTTTATCCTGCTGCTGTCCTGTGCTTCCCCCCACCCCATCCTTTCTTTCCCTTACAGCATAGCTCAGGTTACACAAGGACAAATATTTTCAAACTATTTAATGGTTACCGATGAACTATTAACAACTCCACTCACAAGCAGTCCAGTCAGTGGCTGGTCCTCCCTTCAGGGCACAAATTAAACTTCTCATGGCTTTGCAATTCAGTAGAACCTGACTACTCGATTTACAGAGTTTTCTTTTCTCTCTAGGAAGCAACAGCAAACATCTCACAGCAGGAGAATCAACAACAGGAAAATGTAAATAAAATACACCATATATGCAGGGCAGGACCTCTCCCGGTTTTGCCACACTGGATAAAAGCATCTTCTGATTACTTGGGAATGAATCACATGGCCCCCGTCCCCCTCCCCCCCCTTTCCCCAATGAAAGGGATGCTCCCAACTAATGACATCTCCTGCTGCTCTTAATAACTGCAATTGCTGGCTGAGTAGGTGTTCCAAAGGCTGGGCTTAGCCCCGTAGCTCAGCAACAAGGCTGGGTGCTCCCCTCAGCCTCTTGGTTTGTCCCTTCACTGCCGGGTAAGGCGATCCCGAGACATTCTCCTCGGCTCAGGCATCTCAGGCACTGCCTAAAACCTGAAAGGCAGCATTTATACCCTCTTCTCATGGTCTCAGAATATCGGCTTTTTCACGGACACACATCCATGAGGATAAGCCAGCCAGGTGCTCCAAACCTGCCTGATGTGAAAGCCACCTTCAGTACTAGAGCAGCCAGTACAAACCACCACAGGGGCAACACAAGCTCACAGTAACTGGAGAGGAGCTTGTGCTGGGTGAGCACCAGCTGAATGGCTCACTTCAAGTTTTTAATCGCAGCAAAGTAGTTATTTTTTTCTCCAAAACGTGAAAAAAAAAACCCAAGATCAAAATACCCACCTAAAAAATCTACTAATTAAAATACTTTTCAGAAAATAATCTCTCCTGTTTATTTCTTTCTTTGTGAAGAAATGGAGGGCCCTATACAAGATGAACTTTGAAAAAAATAGATGAATAAACATTACCTTCATGGGACTTAGTATCCCCTGCATCTTTGCAGCTGTACTTTTTGTTTTGATTTCTTCAAATGACCATGTTAATATTTTTATTAACAATAACTAACAGAAACTATTGTCTTCAATAGCTACCAAGTGGCAAAATTTTTCCTTCCTGATTTTTGTCAATTTATCAGCAGGGTTACCATTCATATGCATACAAGCTTCCTTAGAAATATGCCATTTACACACACACACAAAGAGGAGGTATGGGTCCCTATTCAGGATTTACAGCTACCCAGTTGCTAGGATGTCACCTATGCATGTTTGCAGACCACAGCAGCACAGAAGCAGCAGAGGAGCCTGTCCATTTTTTAAATGAAGTAAATCCCCTTCTCCAAAACCACAAGTTTCAAATTACTAAGGCATGAGAAAGCTTCAGCAGTGAGCTTTAAAGGAAAAAGATTTCATATCAATATCATGCAAAAGGTGTCTGTAGTTAACACCATTAAAGTCTGCTGCAGAATTGGAAGGTTAAAATCCCTTATCGTTACAAAGGCAGTGTTAGAAGTACACATTATTTCTATCACCCTGATCTTCTTATGGCTTTAAGTACTGACCTACAAATGGAGCTGCTCCTCTCCTCAAACACCAAGCACCACACCTACAAATAACTTTTCCAAACTCTCCAGTCAATTTTCTCGTTCATCTAAAGATGCCACTGGCAGCAAAACACTAGCTCTTCTAGTGCTTCCCTCTCTGGTTTATCCTCGGTTTTTGACAACACTGCCATACACACTTGTTAATATAAAACCCTGCAGCCTGGAAGGCTGGGGAGAATTTCTACCTCCAGAGACACAGCTTGTCAATTCTTCTATTTACTCAGTGTTGCACAAGTACAGGAAGGTAAGCATTTGGGATTAAATATTTTGTTCTTTTATTCTCTGGAGAAAGAAGGCATTTCCCAAAAATCTTCATAACAAAGAAATTATTTCAATACCCATCCTAATTGTACTTTCATTAGAGTGCTATGTAGAAGGATTTGAATGTACTGTGCTCAGGCTTATTGACCCTATTACATAAGAAAACAAAGACTCAAAACATTCATACCTGACTGTTTGTTTTGTGGAAGTCTCTGTTTCAACTTCCTGAAAGTTTTAATCTTCTAACTACCATTTTGATTTAACCAATTTTTTAATTCTTTCTAATACACAATATATCCAAATTGCTTGTTCAGCATTAAGGTTTACAGATTAAATGCCTCCCCCCATTATATTGTCAAACTTTTCATTTTTATTTGGTGTTCCACCTGCAGGTTTCTCACAAGCACTCTGATTAAGAGCACCAGAGAGTCCCAAGGCTTTGAGCTCTTTGCAGAGGCAGTTCAGTAGGAAAGCAGGACTTCAGATCAAATTTACTCTGAGTTAAGAATGTCAAACTTTCAGGCAACTAAACCAGACTGCAGCACAAGCCCCAGAAACACTCTGGCAGCACACTGCAGGCCAAACAATTTAGTCTTCAAGCAGCACAGATTGCTGCCAGCTGCTCCCTTCCTCCCTCCTTTCCAACAGTGCCAGGGCATGGAGCATTGCACCAAGACTGAAATACTTTTCTGCCATGGCCCTGAAGCAGCTGGGCTGAGAGCAGGACTCGTGCAGGACTCTGTGCTGCTCACACAGGCACAGCCACTCAGCATCCCCTGCCTTAGGTTCCGTCTCACCACGAATTTCACTCTGGCAGCCCAGGAGGCACTGGCTCACCCTGCACTATGGCTGGGCCCCCTCCCACGGCACAGACAGCAGCATCTCTGCTGCAGAACACATGGCTCATAACTGATTTTTGTCCAGTTTCAGTCCCCTAAAGGTCTTTCAGAAGTTTAAGCAAACACTCAAAAGTACGTCAATACTTTCAGACAGAAGATCACATGGGAAATAAAGTTTTAATCCAAAACTTTATAGCTTTATAGCCTTAGCACACACAAAAAGGGGCACGTTCAAATATTTATTACTACTTTTGTCAGCTGAGCTTTATTTTGAAACTTTAGAGGTCAGCCTTGAACACGCAGAGTACTCATTTTATTTGATGACTGATTTTCCAGCATTTTTAGCAGTAATGAATTTTCTTGTTAATCAGCATCCATGCCAGGAACAAAATTATGTATTTCATATTTACATCCACAAATATTTAGCAAATGGCCATAAATATTCCACAAGTTTTTAATAAACCAGAGTGGATTATTAAGTAAAATCAACTTTCACAATGCATCTCTGATCTTGCAGTCAGATCAACACAAATCATTTCTCTCCAAAAAAAAGCCACTGGCACTCCTTAATGATTTTTGCATTCCAGATAGATTTCTTAATTTTTATTTAAAATAGGCACTACAGATACAGTCTTTTTTTAATCTTGTTTTATACTCCAAAAGTCTAAACAGCTTAGTTCAATCCCACTATTACACACAGCCCTTGGACTGGTTTATACAAGACCTTTTCTTAATGATACTTCATTATAATAAGGACAAAACCATCTCATTTTGCAACCTCCATATCAAATTTCATGCATGTGTAAGTAAGGAATATTCCAAGATAAAAAACTACTCAGAGAGAGCATCCATTCTCATAATTTCAGTCTTTCATCTTATATCACCAGGAAGCTTTTACCTAAACCTTTACACTTACAGAAAATGGAATACAATTAACACTCCATTATCCATGAGAAGATTATGTAAATTGTGGGTTAGGCAGGGTCAGGTTTTTTTACTGAAACACTGCTGGCTTCCACGAAGTACAGTTTTGCTTCCATAAGATCCTACACTTACTATCTGTCTCTCTTGTAAGGCTGACCTTGCTCCCCCATAAAAAGCAATCAAAAAATTTTATATTCCAAAATTTTATATTCCATTATTTATATTTTCATTTCTCCCCCTATCTATATTATCTTTTCCCTCCCCCAATTAGTACTATGGATAGCATAGAATTGAGTAAACAAGAACTTAATTTTTAAATATTTTGATGTTAAAATCCTCTGGAGCTCTCTATTACTTAAAACAGCACTTCATTTCAAACTCGTGACAAACATTTTTGTTCCTAATTATTAAATACGTTGTTGGTGACCCCAGATGAAAACTTTTTGTACTTTCACCTCACCAACTTGCCTTTCCTCACAAACCACGAGCACCAAGAGAGCCGGTATTCCAGCTGTTGAGAGGTTCCCTTGATAGACTGGTATGACTAAGCTGATGGAATCTTCAGGTTATAAACCAGGGCTATTCATGGCTTTTGAGCTTTGGGAATACCAGAGGCACAGTGGGGGAAGATGTAGTTTAGTTTTGCATGGGAACAGGATGAAAAGTAAGATAAGGGATGTCAGCAAAACAGAGTTCTTGTCCTCTCACCACTCACACTACTCAGCAAACATTCCATCCAGGGATCTTAAACAATTGGAAGAAAAAGCATAACCTGACATTTGTCCAAGTTTAACTCAAGTCAACAGAAAAGCAGAATGTATAATGAACAACATCCACAGCAGCATTTACAGATAACATCTATTTTACAAAAACTTTTTCAAGATCAACAAAGTAACAAGCTTCTTAGGGTTTCACTAAGCACATAAGTCTGTAAAAATGGCTGAATGCATTTGGAGAAATCTAAAGCTTCAAAAGAGAGGTAAGAGATGAGGAAAAGTACCAGGTCAAAATGCAACTTTAAATCTGATATTAAGCTGTGGGAAAAAAAACTGATACCTTTCAATCTGTCCCAAAAAAACACTGATAACTTGCATTAAGTTCATGCCTCCCATTTTGAACATACCAAGGTGTCAGTAAATAGTATACATGACACAGATATTCTTCAGTCATTGACATAGCTACAAAAGCAGTAGATTCTTGCAAAGAATCCAGTCTATGTACTGTGTATGACTGCAGCTTTGGTGAAAAGTTCAAGTCAGGCATTTTTCTAATTAAAAACAACAGAAGACACAGAAAAGCAGAAAGATTAAGTGGCTTGACAGACACCAAAGATAAGATCAGTGGACAAAAAGCAGAGTTACTGCTCAAATCCTGGCTCTGTGTCCAATAAGTTAAATCTCAACTGCATCATTTACAACCTGTCCCTTCTGTCTCATTGTAAATATTCAGAAAATATCAGTCTTTGCTACTTAATAACTCTCAATTGCGTTTAGTTTACATGGCAATGTCCCTTGTGGCTGCTTCTTGCTGTTGATTTTGCCTTTCCTTTTTTTTAATTAAGAAGAAATTCAGCAATCTCAGGTTCAATTATATCAATGATTGTAAATGCAGATTACTCTTCTCAGTAAAAAATTCACTGTAAGGATAGAGCTCAATGGCATTTTGAGCAAACTTAAGCCTGGTTATCACCTCTAAATGCTTCTTCACCACATTTGGGGAGGCACATGGGGAACCAGATTGGAGAATCACTCCAGCTGGAAACTACATGACGAAATTATACCGATTATTTTCAGCCACAGCATTTTCTTGACTTAGCTTACTGCCTGGCTGCTAAAAAACTGTTTCTCCTGCCAAGGGGTATGAGAAAACAAGGACAAATGCAATAACGAAAGCAACATCTTTTCCTCCTGTGGCAGCAACAGCTTATGCCACTGTGAAGTAATCGTGTAGCCATGGATTTAAGAAGGTATGGCATTCATTCCTGCCTAGACAATCCTTTCTCTGGCTGTGAACTAACCTGTTTGCTAAATGATTCATTCTCAAGAAAAGCTTTGTTATTTATTTTTTTAATAAAACAATTTCACAGTGCTTAGGTAGACAGTGCGATTGTGCACAAACGAACTGGCAGAGCAGGGGCACCTCTTTGAGAGAAAGAGTTCATTTTAAAGCAAATTTACTGCCAACAAACTAACCAGTCTCAGAAAAGATCTTAGCTCAAAGAGGACAAAGATTCTCAAATAAAGGTTTTGTAAAAGAAAAAAAAATATACACATGTATTTTTAATTTAAGCTTTACATTTTAGGAAGTGATGTTGTTTTGCCAGGATTTTGTACCCCCCCACTTCATCCCCCGTCTTCCCTACCCTTTTTTCTTTCCTTTCAGAGTAAGCCCAAAATATGAATGATGCAAGTGGAGAAACAAGAATAAACAAGAATAAACACTCTAGGAAGTTTGAAATGAAACATTTAATTTACTTTTAATTTATTGTATTTTAATCACTGAAGAAACTGGTACATGTCAGCCACTGACGATGCACTGTAATTAACACATCAAGCGATGTCAATTTGGTTACTGTTACTCATAACTTAGATGTTCACAATCAAGGATCTATATTGGCTTTTAAAGAAAAATTCTGGAGAGAAAAGTTTCTTGTAGAAGTAAATAGGTACTACTGCACCCTGGTCTGAGATTTATAGGCCAGGTGGCAGGTCGTGACACCTCTTCAGGTTCAATTTATGCTCCTCAAAGCCTTAGAAATGTCGTTGGAGCCACCAGGAATTTGCCTACAGAGCCAACTCCAGCTCCAAAGATTACTGCTCTAGTCAGCAGAGACACCAATTTAAACTTGAGTACTTTTTAAGTGTTAACTCTTGCTATGAAGTGTTTGTGGGCATTCCTGGCCTCAAACCAAACATCCGAGGCACTAAGTAGCACTGGATATATTCGCTACATTGCTTCAGAGATTTACAAATTGATTTTACCACCCTCTATAAACGCCTATCTGTACAGTCATTTTGCAAATAAAGATGCCAAAGGGTTTCTCTAACTCTAGATTATTAGGAGTTCAGGATATCACAAGAGTTATTTCTGCTATGTCAACAACACTGCTCAATCAAGCTGACTTCCTTGCACTACCTAAACACTCCACGATTAAAAAACAAAGGGAAGAAAGAGCTGTGTGGAGCAGCCAGTCTTGAAATGGCTTTTCCTTCTAGTCAGCAGTTCCAACACTAGCACAACTGTGATTGCAGCCAAAATCCTCTGCAACTAGTCAGGTCTCACAGATCCACACCTTCCCAACTTCCTAATGCTCAGCTCGTGAGCTTAAAACAAGTCACTAACAACTATAACACATGGTAATGGATAAACAGAGTGCATCACTTCTGGTGCCACTGCTCATCCTGTGGGCCAAAACCAGGTATATAATTAGGCAAGCAGAACAGGCACGTGCATATTAAGGAAGCTTTAGAAATGTAAAACAGTGGCTAACACCTCACTCTGAATAAAGCACCATGCCATGAAACAATCCCTACTATATAATCTGCCCTGAGGAGGGGAAGGAAGCAAATTTTTCCTCTTCCCCTCCCCTCTCAAGTTAGTGTTAAAAACTGTGTTCATCTCTGACATAAAACCAGACCAAACCCAACCCACACAGAAATTCCTGCTGGTACTTCTGCTCATCCCTCCTCTTCAACAAGTTACACCAAGAGATTCACCTTCTTTGTCAAGACAGACAGCTCACCAAAAAGAAAACCCAATTCACCAAACAGGTTATCCTCTCTAAGTTATGCTTTGGCACAACAATTGCATTAAAACATCAGAAAGTGGTCAGTGCGTAAGGCATGATGACATCTAGCAAAACACTCTCGAATTTCAGTGAATGCCAGTTACCTATTCCTTCAAAACCTTTTTATGAGCAGTAACTTAGTGGACATCAAGGCACAGGGTCGACTGCCAACAGCAAAGAGCAATACCTTTACCTAACTTGCAAACACCAATCCACATCAAAATAACACAAACCAAGTGTATTTCAAAAACACACTTGGATCGCTCATACCGGTAAGTCCACGCTGACATCTGTCCCGTCCAGCAGTGCCACTCGGCAGGTGATGATGGATTTGGCGTCCCCAGCTGCAGGGATGTGGGTTGCAGCCCTTTGGGCCTCTCTCAGCCTTTCCTTCTCGGCATGCTTACGCATGGACCGGCGTCCCAGCGTGCGGCGGAAAAAGCTCAGCATCTCTGCTACAAAATCCAACAGAGAAAATGAACAGGGTGGAGTTTTTTTTACAGAAGAGAAACCCTAAAAACAAAACAAACAAACCAACCAATCTCAAACCCCACCAGGAAAAAAAAAAAAAAAAAAAGCCTGCAATAAAGTTCTTAGAAAATCCTAGACTTTGATAAAGAAACGCCAAGAATCAGAGTTTCACTTTTATTTAAACACCCACAGTCTTTGGCTGTGAAAGCCTTTGAAAAAAACCCAGCTTAGAACTCTGAAGACGGCTGGATAACTTTTTGGGAATACAGGAAACTACGTTTAAGGAAAAAAAACAGCGATCGCGCAGATCACCTACTGTTCTCTGCAATCTTTCAGTGATACAAACGCCACCGCGCGCTTCTCCGAGACGGTGAACCTCCAAAGCTGGGAGGCAACTCAGCACTACATACCACCGGCTCCTTTGCTGGCTCACGCGCTCCACCTCTCCCATCGAAAACAAGCGATAAGCGACCCTTCCCGCCTCAGAGCCGCGCTCCCAGCTTTCCGTGCACGAATGCCTCTGGCAGGAGCGGCGAGCGCCCCTCGGGCACGGCGCTTCTCGTCGCACACCCGGAGCTGTGCGGGGACTCAGCCCCGAGCCCGAGGGGCGACCGCAGACGAGTCCCGGCCCCGCCGACCGCCTTGCCCGGCCGCCTTCCCCGCCCGCTCCGACCCCCGCCCGCGGCGCCCCTGCGCTTATATAACGCCCCGGCCCCACGGCTCCGCTCCGGCCCCACCTGCCGGGCTCACCTGCGGGGCGGCGGGAGCGTCCCCGCGGCGGCTCCTCCAGGCCCCGGGGGCGGGCGGGGGGCGGTGAGGGAGCCCCGGGAGGGGCCGGGCCGCCGGACATGGCGGAGCGACGTGGGAGGCCCTTAAACGGGCAGCGACGCGCCGGCCATTTCCTCCCCCCGCTCTCACTCACCTGGCGGCTCCCCTGGCCGCGCTCTCCTGCTCGGTGGCGGGGCGGAGAAGAAGGCGGAGGGCGGCGGGAAGGGAAGGCGGCAGCCAGACGGGAGAAGGAAAGCTCTGCTGCCCGCCGTGCCGGGAGCCCATCGCCCCTTTAACGGGGCGGGGCCTGGTGGAGAAGGGGTGCCCCCCCTCCCGTGCCAGGTGGTTTCGCCCGGCTGAGGGGCCGCCGCGGGGGGTAGGGGGGGCGCGGCGCCGACCACGTGCTCCCCGGGGGGGCGGCAGCGCGGAGCCTGGAGCGGCCCGAGGGGCCGCGGCGGGGAGCGGGGGCGATGGGGCGGCCCCGGGGATGGCGCACCCCTGGGGATTGAGCCTTCGGGACGCGTCTCAGGCTATTTCCCAAAAGTTCTGGAGTTTTTGCTAATGTGGCGTGGAGGTTTCCCCTCGGTGGTTTGGCCAGGAATGTGACCAGCCCTCGGCTGCCCAGCGGTGACTGGAACCTTTAGGCAAATGCGCATTTGAACCATAAAATTTGTAAGAAAATCTTATCTTGAAACAGTGCCTGAAAGAGCAGCGGTAGCAGTGTATTAATTTAAGCAGAGCCGTCTACAAACGAGCACTGTTAATATTTATACACTGAAATAAGGCTGCGACTACAAAATGCAGTTTGCATTTTAAAGTTGAAATGCAGACGCGCAGCCTGTGCCGGTGCCCCGCGCTTCCATCGCTTTTCTCACGTGTCACTCCAGCCCCGCTCCTCGGCAGCAATTACAGAGGGGTGCACTTTACTGTGCTTTTTTTATTACATAAATATTTGTGTCCAAGTCAGTATTTGAGGAAAAGCAATATTAAACTTTCCGTGCGTAATGCCAGCTAAAAGTGACAAAGCTCGGAGTAAAGGAGCTCCCGACACCCTCAAAATCCCGGGATAACTGGGAATCCAGCCTGGGAAAGCAGATACTTAGGCTAAAGATAACACAACGTTCACGCTCCGCTCTGAATCGCGGGCTGACACCCGGTCAGTCCCTGCCAGGCAGTGGAACTGGCAAAATGAAACCCACATTAATACCTCAGCTCCACTGCCTGAATATACATCGAGTTCCCTTGTTTACTGAAATAGGGGGAAAATTAAAAAGGCTGACACGTAATTGCCCACTATTTGCTGATGAAGTAACAGGTTGACAACCACTCTCCTGCCGCTGGGAGGAGCAGGGCGAGCTTTGAGGAAAGGTGAGATTCACATTCATGTACCCTGTTTATTTATTCAGTAAGGTGAATTACAAAATGGGGGGAAATTTAGATATTTACTTTTTATCAGCGGAACAGGGACTTTGCTTGCTCTCAGTAGCCTGTCATGAAATACCTGTAGGAGCTTGCAATAAAGTTCCCAAAGAAACCATACAAAATCTTACTATATTTAATGTGGAAAAATAATTTATCTTGAGGATTTGCAGATATCTGATGAATTCTCAGATCAACTAACCAAAGGCTTGCATGTCAAAGATGGTTAGTTTGTAGTGGAGATCTGCTTAGTAAATGGGAGTCTCCTGGCTATTAAGTCTACACCGATTCACATTCTCCTATAACAATGAATTGTGGGTAATTTCCTGATACTTGGACGCTGTCCCTAAATGTTCTAACCATCTTCAACTATTCCTTAAATTGAGCTTCTTTCCACTCAGTCATTCACAAGCTCCCATGTTGGCACAAAGATTATGTTCTTCCTGTAGCTACAGTGACAAAAAAGCTTAGTTGCTCATTTTTGCAATTTCTACTTCACACCAGCCTCTTGCTACTCTTCCTGTAATTGCAGTCTACTCCTTCCTCGCTGTTTGCTACTCAGATACAGTCCAAGTATGTACAGTACACATTCAACTGTGTAACTCGTCACTTGTCTTATATCCAGTCTTCCTATTCCAGTTTAAACAAATCTATTGAAAAGCCTCTTCTTACATCTGTTTATCTCCTTAAAGTGCTTTCCCACTAGTTTATATTTTTGTACTTCAAATCCAAACACCCTGTCCTCACTTTAAAGTCCTGTATTTTTCAGTGGAATTAAGACATATGGGGGGCTCAGACACTCATCCCTCCTGAGAATTTTGTCTTGCCTCCTAAGCCCTTTCATTATCGCTACCCGCTTTTGTTTTCAACATCCCGTCACTTTTTGGCAGCAAATACTTCATCACAAGCTTCCATTTGGAATTTTTGTTCTTCACATGAGTGTTCATCATACCCCTAGCTTTTTGATCAGATTGTCACTTCTGAATACCATCTCCAATACATTCACTGTATAAAAGGTAATTTAGAAGTTATTATTCCATTAGAGTAAATCTTGCAGTATTTATATATTTTCAGGCAAAAACTTGGGCTGATGCTTTAACCAAGCAACTTAATTCCTGATAATTTGCAACCTCTTCTAATGCACAATCCATAGGGGTGTATTTATGTCATACAATGTCAAGAAGGAAAATACAAGGTGAACATTATCTGGCACCAGACACATATAAATGTGGCACAGCAAAACCATGTGTACAGTAGCAAGAAAATCGGAAAAAAAAATTAAACTTTAAATTACTAAAGCACATCTTTATTTTGCAATTAAACAATTAAGATCCACAAGTAAACTATATATATATTTTCAAGTCTGTACCTAGACAACTATTTGTCAACTGAAATTAAATATATCCACAAAATATGCATAACAGCATTTTTTCACATAATAGAATGAAATTTTACTTAAGACTAAAACAAGACTTGTTAAATGTTAATTAGCATATTTATCCTGGGAACTGCTGGTTTTCAGTAGAAGTTAGTGTATAATTTTAATGGCAAGAATTTTATCAAAATGAGGACAAATACATAAGGCCCTTTAAAGCATACAGTAGCTGCAGTGACAAAAGCTGAATTTATTTTCACATTGTCCAGTGTTGACCAATTTCAAGTTTCCATCGTTTTCCATCAACCGCCCTGGCTGCTCAGCCAAGATGGTGCATTTAGGTTGTTGGTTTGGTTTTTTCCCTCCCCCTCATGTGCTTTTAAACAAATTTATAAGCAGAAATCTACTTATGGGAAGAGCCTTTGCATCCCCCCAGTATTAATAAAGATACACAAGAGTTAGTCTAAACAATGCAAGAGCTGCTCAACTCTGAGATGATTTACTCCACACTTGCAGTCCATCATTCAGCAGTATGAAACTGAGATGAAATTTGACAACTGAAATCCACAGCTGGAAATGCAAATTAATTACCAGAAGTAACTGGCAAAAATATTGCCACCATCTGATTGTTAATAACAATCTAAATGATATTCTTCCCTTTGTATTTACATGTTGTATAGCACCTGTTACAGAAAAAACCCCAAACTCTTACACAAACAGCCCTGCCAAATTGACTGGTTAAAATGGGATCACTGGTAAATGAAGCAAACCAAATGGAAAACAAATCTGGATACACTGGATAAGATAAAACCTTCACTCTCTTACCTTAATTTTCCTGTAAGATTATTATGGGTTGTTACTGTGGTGCCCCAATGTACTGAGATAATTGCACTGGATCATTTATAGTCTAGTCCTTGTGGATATATTCTAGTTAAAGAACAAAACAGCTTAACGTAAACTGTTTAACCCTTTCACTCATTTCTCAGGCCCCTGGCCTAGGTGCAAAAGAGTGACAACTTCCTTAAACTTTGTTGTGCATTATCTTTAGTTATCAAAATTCAAATAAGTTAAGTAAAAAAAAAAAAAAAAAAAAAAGAATACTGATTTCCAGGTAATTGATCTAATGTTAAAAATAATGCTTAGCAGAAACATTTACAGTAAACATAGCTAATTTGCAGCTAGCTGAGAGAGATCACATAAATTTACAAGTACCATGTAAGTTTCTATTTGAACCTTATTTTTCCTTTTTTGTTTTTTTCCCCAAATGCAGGCTTCATATTCATATTAAGACAGGAAAATTGAGATGATAGAATTATCTTATTAATATCTATTTTCTGAAAATCCCTCAGAAACACATGAACAATCAACAAGAAATGGTTGGAACAACAGAAAGCATTTGTACCAGGGTGTAATCCAAATAATCTCTGTACAGAAACCCATTAAGCATCTCTCTCCAAACCCAATTTATTTTGTCCAATAGTTCAGTCAGTAGTAAGCATGAGATAAAGTGCTACTATTCAAACATCAAAAGACTTTGAAAAAAATTATCCTTTAAAACGTGTAAGCTTGCTAAATATGAAATACCACAACCAACAAGCTGCCAGCCAGTCTGTGAACCACCGTTCTTGCTACAGCAGACTATAATCAGATATTTTAGTGGCTTTTTAAAAATGAGGCTACTAATCAAATTGTCTGAATTTTAAAATTGAATATTTCAGCTTTTTTTAAAAGAAAGTCATTAATCTCTCCTTTTTACCATTGAGATCTCAATGAGCAAACATGCCAAAGCCAATAGCCAGAACTTACAGCTTATGCACCAGATCAAAACCTGTAGCAGGAGAAGGCCTGTGAAAAGGGGCTTCCCACACCTGTGGGAATAACAAGCATAGAGGTAAAATTCAGTGAAAAGGAACTGGCCTTCTTTGCAGACTTCTAAACAAATGAGTGACTAAGTGCAGTGGGATAACAGAGACCAGACAGAACAGTTACACTGAAACAAACCATTTCCTCCTTCTAACAGCTTCCCAATCACCACTAATCATAAATCTCTGCATATTCATGCAAGATCCACAGGTAATCAATGAGTATGTTTTTACCAGATCTTAATACTGGATCCTAGCACTAGAAGTAGCAATGGAAAAGAACTTTTTCAGTCTCAAGACGAAAGATGGGTGCACTAAAATTGGCAAATACACCCAACCCAGCCAACTGGGGACCTGAAACGTGAGCTACAAAAAGACCACAACTGATATTAGAGGACACCATTCTTCAACTTGGTGGAAGTCCAAATATGCAAAATATTCATCTGGACCGTAACCAAATCACTCCTTTTATCCTCAGGGCTGAGGGGCTTGCTGATTCCTTGCTTGTGGCTCTACAATCAAAACAACAGCATATGTACTGGACAACCTCCTTTTGCTTGGAAATTGGTGGATCTGTAGAGCTTTTCATGCTCATGCTGATTCCCTGAGCCACCAAACATCACCCACACACCTGCACACACACTGCATAAGCATAAAAATATCACATAATTCAGCTCCACAGCATACCTGGAGCTCCAACATCTCCATGCCAGACCTTCCCTTCATCCCATTTCCCTGGGCAGTGCAACTGCAGCACATCTGCTGCATTTTGGCCCTTCCACAGGTACCATGAAGCTTTTTGGAAGGTCTCCACAGAAAGTTGCCAGCTACACAAGTTCCATAACAACCTCCTCATGTTCCTTAATGTCCCAACTGCTTTCTCACCCTTTCTTCACTAGATGGTGTGCCAGACTGTAATCAGATATTCTAGAAGTGTTATTGCTTTATCTATATGGCATATAAGCTTTTGAGATTTAACAGAGAAATGTGGAAGAAATGTCAGCTAGCATTAAATCTAGTGAGAAAAAAACCCAGGTGTTCTCTTTTTCATAACTGGGAGAGAATAGATAAAAATAAAATGCATAAAAGCAGTATTTTACTGTGTAATACCTACAAGTGATTGAAAATACCAATGCTTCCAAATTCAGGATAAATGAAATTTTCAGCCTTGAATTACCTGGGATTTCTAATACAGTATTTCTCAAGTGGACTGGCTGACAGTCTATGGGTGGTTTATTGAACAATACCTGTATCTTATTTCATATTTAGCAAAACCAAAAAATGCTCCCAAAAAACACTCAACGCCCCCACTACAGCCCTATGTCTTCCTACTAAAAAAACCCCTTCAAATCCATTTTAAACAAGAGATGGTTTTCAATCTGAACCTAAAAGTAAAAACAAAAATCTTAACATTTTACATTGGCACAAAATTGTCATAGTATTGCTCTTATTTACAATGAAAACTACTTTTTTTTTTTTTTCTCTTTAACTGGATTTGTATCATGGAAGTGTTAGAAACATACTCTTTCCCACACCCACCCAACATTTTTCCTAATCAAATGGTATGAAAATAATTAGTCATAAAATCCAACAGTCATAACACCAATCACATATAGGTCTATAAGTCATTATGTCTGAAAGATACATTCATGTTTTGTACAGCATGAAACATACAAAAACTTCTTTAAAAAACTCTTAAGGATGATACAGATCTTCATAACCCAAAGTAAAATATTAAGCAGTTTTGCTTTTTTTGGCCATATAAAAATATTTTAAAGGCCATTTATACCACAACAGGTAGAAAAATTTAAATGACTGATTTATGGTGCAGAAAGGCTTCAGTGCTATTCTCTTTCCCAAGCAGTTTTTGGTTACCTTCATCCTGGCTTTGGAGAAGCCAAAAGCCACTGAGTTGCTGATGGCCAATTAATTAAGAATAGTTACTTTGTTTCAATTTTTTTTCCCAGTGCAGATAGTTAATAAACTACAAGTCAGTGCAGAGGAAAATGCTGAAGAGACCTATTATTCTTGTCTGTGTCTTTAATCAAAACAGTGATGACAGATGACCAATACCTTTCCCACACTAAATTGTGGTATAAATGGGACTTTTGAACTCGAACTGCTATGGCAATTTTACATAAGAATATTTAAATATGTGACATACCAATGCTATATAATGCTGCTATAACCTCCATTTCTGATTTTCCTCAAAATAACAGGGCAAATGCTATTTTTGTTTACAACTTAACTATGAACAAAATTTCTTTCAGTATAATGGATGAATTATTTTGCTTTTTGGATGTTAAGTGATGAGTTCAATATAACTTTTTAACTAGCCAGCAACTCAGCTAATAACCTTATCATATGGAAGTTAAAGCATCATAAAAAAGAATTTTTATTTGTTGCAAATGGCTTAAAATATAACTGAGATTAAAGCTACCATATTACTCTTTTTCAGTTCAGTTCAGATCCAGAGATTCTTGTAAAATTTATTTTTCACTGAAGGATAACATTGACTTAAGCATCAAATCTAGAAATATAAGTAACAGGGCCACAGCCCTCCTAATATTATTTTGTTTTCTAAAAATATTTAAAACTCTATCTTCCATTTGGCATTGTAGTTCTTGTTCATTACTAAGTCATAAGCCAGGATTTCATGTTTCCTGAATCCCTTTTCATTTAATAGTTCATAGCTGATCTGTTTCAAATGTCCATAAAACAAAGTATATTATACAATATAATTCTTCAATAGTTAAAAATTATTTAGCGTAGAACTTTGCATTTTAATTCTATGCTATATATATAGCTTACAACAAAATTTAATGGATAAACATCTTCAGGAAACCAATACAATAAATTAGAACTTTTAAATAGAGGGCACAAAGTTATGCTGTCACAGGGCAGTCAAATAAGTGACTGGTTTTTTTCTTACAGTATATTACACTGGGTACCTTGCTTCTGACTTGGTTTCTCCTATACTAGAAAAATATTAAAAAATGGGGACACTTATGCATCTTTCAAATGAGTTCAGATACTGTATCAGACAGACATTTCTTACAAATCTTCTACCTACTTAAATAAGCAACCCATACCAACTAGAACAATTTTGCACAAGCATAACAGAAGGCGACTGGGGTCATTATGAAATTAAAATTACGTTCTGGGATAACTTCATAGTGTTCTCCTCCCTTCTCTCCTCCAAACAAATAAAAGAAAACACAGACCTGTACGAACATGGCTTGAAATCAACTATGAGGACTTAACAAGTTAGTTAGAAGGTAATGGAATTAAATCACATCTGATTGTAAGTTCAACTTAATTATCAGTGCTATTAAAGAGTTATGTCTAATCGAGTAAAACAGCTATTCTCAATAAAAGGATAAAACCAGGTATCAGCTTCTAATGACCTACCAGCATTTCGTAGTAAGATACTAGTAAGTTCCTAGTTGGAAGAGTGAAGGAATGTGTCAGATTTTTGATATAATTACAGCACAGCAGCATAAAATGCTCATTCATTAAGTTGGCAGAGGTGCTTTTGCTACAGAGAGTAGCACACAGGTACTTGTATAACAAAAGAGGGAATGGTATTTCCATGACCCCTTGTGGTAACATATTCCAAGCACCAAGGGCCATTTAAAAAATCTGAATCCATTAAGATAAATATGACAGGACAACACCACCCCCATGGAATCATGAGTGCCTTTCACTGGATGTACGCTGTAAGTCTGAAGGCACTTAAGGGGTTAAGACATAATGCATGCACTAGTTCCCATCACATACTCTGAAGTCACACAAATCAGAATACACCAGTGTATGACACACAAGCTGTGCCAAAGAAATGCTGTTTATTTATATGTTGGTTTTTTAAAGTTTTTATTGTTATTATTTTGTACAAGATGCTGGTAAGTGGGCATTATGCAGCTACTGCTGGGTTAACAGACACCAGCTCTCCTCTAACAACCAGCTGGTCTCTACTAAGGGTGTAGGACAAAGTGTGCTGCATCAGTAGGCAGTGTGTATCTATCTAGTATTGGCAATATTGCTAATGTTGTAAAAAACAAAACTGTGAGAGTCTGTACATAGTAAATAAACCTAGCACTGGAAAAAGACCATGGCTTAGTGTATTTTTTCATTTGTTTTTCATTTTAAGAGACATGGGTGTAAAACAGAGTGAAATAATTCCAAGCCTTGTTTGTAGCAATTCAACCAGAAGCGCAGTATATGGCACTACAATGAAATATCGTAGATTACCCTGAACACAATTAGTTCTTTCAGTTTATGGTTTCGGAGCAAATCACGAAAATAAAGTCTTCAAACAGATGAAGGTTAGAAGAGTTTCAGAGACTGATTTTGTTTCAACGTAAAGTGCAACAGTGCTGAAGTTTTCAAAGTCCTTTGTCAATTCTTTGCTGTACTTCACTATCATTTCCTGCAAGCAGTATTATGGCACAAAGAATGTCGCCAGTTCATTATAGAGGACAGGACTCCTCAATTGATATCATAGGGTTTTTGCTCTTTACTTATGCAGTGATGCTTGTAAAGGTTTAATAAATCCTTCTTCATACACCTTCAAAATAGCTTCACATACAAATCTGTACTGACTCTGAAAAGGAAAGTAGATTCAGTAAATTGAAAAGAAATGTAATTGAAAAATGTCATTTGGAAACAGAAAAGGCCTCTAAGATTTCCCCACCCCATTTTCTTGACAGACCAAGAACTGTGTTTCAAAGTTAGTTTAGGAAACGGAAACATAATACAAAAGGAACTTTGGATGAGAGCATTTTGTTTCTCAACAGAAGAATAGGATGAATGGCACTTTGAAATATATACCGAAAGTCATACCCAAATCCCCAGTATTATTATTACAACATCACCTATTTAGTAATTTTCTGCTCTTTATTTCCTTGCTGAAATTTCACTGACCTGAGGTTTCCATGCCCTTGGATTTAGAAGCCATAGTTTCAAAGCACTTTTTCATACTTACATTAACTCAGGCATGTTAGTGGCACCTCCCTGTCAGAATCTGATTTAAAAGAAATGTTTCATGTTTTAAAAACCCAGACCTCCTGTTTCTTATCATTATATAATGTCTAACTGTTCAAGGCACCTGCGTACACAGAGGTGACTAACAGTTTGTTTTATTCAAATAGCAGTTTAAAAACCTGACAGTAATCAAATTACAATATAATGAAAACAAACAAATAAATGCAAAGCTCCACAACTCACACTGCATCCTGTACAATGTGTTTATGCTGGTTAGACCTCCAGCACACCTGCACTGTCAGTGTTGTGGAACAGCCATCTCTATGCAGCAGTTAGTGATGTCAGATCTTAAGAGATTAACATATGACCATATCTAGCACTAGAGCCATTATTTGCTGTCCTGTCCCGTGTATCTGAAACATTTCATTTCTCTCACTGGTGTAAAATCCGCGTTTGTCCCCAGCGCGCCCCGAGGGCGGCGGAGCTGGCCGTGCACAGCGCCCCCCCGCGGACAGCGAGCGAACCCCTCGGCACACACGAACCCAGCTCCTTCGGCAGAGGAGGAACGGGAACGGCTGATGGTCACGAGACCTTAAAAGAACCACCCAGCTCCTTTATTAGACCTTCTCCCTCTGATGCACTAAACACCTGCTTTGCACTGAATCTTGAAATTTTGTTTTCTAAGAAAAATGAGGAGACCAGATTATATTGAGCACATACTGTGAAAAAATGCAGTTAGAACCCTCACCACTGCAACTCCTACCTTTACTAATAACACTTTCTCCCCCTCTACATATGTTAGACAGCTATCCATCCTGAAGAACTGTCACAAACAGCAAGAGCTATCCTTTGCTATTTTTCATGTAGCATTATCTTTCTTATCCTTCCTGTGCTACCTGAATACAACAACTTTTTAGTGAAACATGAGTACTGGAACATTAATTCAGCAGCACTGAATCACTGATGAGCTAGAAATGGAGACACATACTTTTTGTCAGCCTTAATACTCTCTGAAGAACAAAAAATTTTATTCAAATTTTATTAGAGGAACAGCAGCAGGGACATGAAAATTACTGCAGTAACTACCTTCAAGTAATTGTGATTGGATCTAGTACCTTTTCTCTTTCAAGATGCTTTCTCTCTAAATGCTGTGTACTGTGAGTAAAACTACACCCATTACTCATGAGTCCTCTTTCAAAAAAAAAAAACAAAAAAAACAAAACAAAACAAAAAAAAAAAAAAAAAAAAAAAAACCAAAACAACAAAAAAAAAAAAACCTGGAACTATCCAAAGTTTGGAACAACCAAAAATCCAAGTTTTTTTTTTTTTTTTTTTTTTTCTTTCTGAAAGACAACAAAACTCAACCTTTTCACCCTTTTTAGGTACTTTCTGAAAATGCAAAAACAAACTGCTCTTAGAGATAAGCAATACCTGACTGATATAAAAACAAGTAAATCTAAATCTGTTCTAAAACTCTTACAAGTCTGAAATATAATACATGAATTATCTCACAAAACCCAAACATTACAGGTGCACAAAAAATTCTGGTATCTTAAAGTATATCAAATACCAGGAAAGCCCCAAAAAATCCTTTATTAAGTTACTATTCTTAGACTAAGTGTACTTAGGATTGTTTTGATGCATCTCACATGAGATTTAATTCAACTTATTTTTACAAATATTATTTCTTTGATAATTTCCCTTTCAGTCATTAACAGAGCATAATTGAGGCTTGTTTCCATTACAACTAAGGCAACATAAAAGCACTGAACTTCATCACTGAAGTTTTTTCTTGCATGTCTTGGTTCTTTCTGTGTTTATCTTTTATACTACTCCCGTTCTTAACACCTGGAATTAGGCTCCTGCTTTCTTCTCGGAGTGATTTTTACACTGCTGAAACTTGACCCTTTTTGTCATTATTCGCCAGATATCCCTGAAACAGCTGATGCTTTTTTTCCAAGTTTTTTCTGTACAAATGTAAATAATTGCTCCTTTCCAATAGCCTTAAGAATTTATTTTTGCCTGGAGCCAAGGCTACAGCTAGACTGGGTAAAGGTAATCTCAACAATATGATCAACAAGTACATTAAAAATCCATCCAATATGACTGGATCATAGGAAATTATTGTTCTGCAACCTAGAACAGCAGGGATGATACTCACAGGTGTTTGGATCATCATGGCTCTTTGATCTCTCATGGTTCTTACAATATCTAGAGGATAAACAGGCTGATTGCACTCAATGAGACACATCGCTGTCTCCATCGTGATCAGAACCCCTGTGCGTCCAATCCCAGCACTGGAACAGCAACAAAAACACAAAGTGGAAAATGAAATCAAGTTTCTGGAGTTCACACTCGAAGACCTTCCTTCTCCTGGATTCTCAGGGTTGATCATTATGGCTCCCATACTGCTGGGACAGGGATTGGACTGGTTGTGTCTGTCTGGAAGCAGCCTCTGTCCTGCCTGAATAGAGCAAAACCCATCAGTACAGAACTGCCACTCCTTGGAAGAGGAACTGCCTCACCCAGCCATTCCCCTGAGCAGAACTGACAGAGATGTTTGTTAAGACCCTATTACAAACCACACTAACATCTAGAGGATAACAAAACATGAGTGTATGCTGGACACATTGCGTCAGTTTGACCATTGCTGAAATGTAACTTTGAAAGTTACTTGTTCTGATTTTAAAGAGTTACTTCAAATTAAGTCTGGCTAAACGACTATTTAGTTCTTTGTCCAGGAGGTGGCATTAAAGCTATTCTATATTTCAGTGATATCATAAGAATTTTAAGCCAAGATGTACATGTGCTGGTTATATAAAATGATTCAGTAGTATTTATATTTCTAGAATTTATACATATAGAACTTAAATGCAGAATGCTTTATCAAATCCAAGCACAAACAAACAGGAACTGTCAAAGAACCTAATGACTCATTTTACAATTTCAAAAGATTCAGAGGGCAACCACAATGGAAAATGTGATAGTTTCCCTATGACAAACATAAGGTAGGATAGGACTCTTCAGCTTAGAAAAAGAATTCACTGCGTGATGGAGTAGAATACTGAGACAGGGCATGAAAATCATGAAGGGCATGGACAGGATGGGTGGTTCCCATCTCACCTAGAACAGGAATTAGAAACTGTTCAACGAAACTAGTACGACCTTGTAAAGATAAAAATAACCACATGATAAAACATCAGAATCTAGTGGTTTATGCAGCTCAATATAACAAAAACCTTTCTAACTCCTTAAGGTCTTGGTTGCTTTAAATCTCTTGTGGGTTTGGACCATTTTATTTTTAAATTATTATTATTGTACAAAATAAAATAATTTTCTATTAGCTACGTGTGTTCTTCACACTAAAGCTGGTGACTTAGTCCTGAAAACAAATTTTGTTGCACTAATGCCCCGTCCTATTACACTGAAGAGATGTTAAAAATAGAGTGAATGCACCATATGGAGGAACACCTGGGCTCCTTCTGCTTGACTCCCTGCTGGAATTTGGTTATACTTCCCAACAGCCACCAAGTTGGGCCAATTAAGTAAATTATGTTCAACTGTGATAATCCATCTCTTTTCTTCTGTGAAACATAAATTTTTCATAAAGCTTCAATTACACATTGAAATTATCAGTTTGGAGCTGAACTGGTGCCTCCTTGAGATGAATGAAACTGTTCCTACTCTCCAATGCTGTTCCAGTGTTTCTGCACTGTTTATCTCATAGAGGGTATATTTGACTGCCATTTTCACCATCTTTTCACAACCATATTAACCAAAAATATATCAATAATGGAAGCTGAGAAGCAGTATCAGTTAAGACACTGGCATTCTGGTACTACTTTCCCTAAGTCAATAAGATTCACCCTGACCTGCATAAAACAGAACTTGAGAGCAGAACTAATGACATACAATTTCTGATACACAAGGTGTATTTTTCTTTTTCTTTCATCTCCTTCAATAAATATCTAGTTTACTTGTAGGCTTTAAGTTTATTTTATCCCTTACACTTCTCAGCTTCTCTCTGAAAAGAATGTTATATTGCCTGACTCAGGAACACTGACTCTCTGGGGAGTATTCAGAATTGAGAGGTCAAATATTATTCACAGAACTGTTCCCCAAGAACTGTGATAGCACATGTTCATTTGAAAACAACTGGTATTATTCTAGTTTGCTAATCAGGTATTTTAAAATTATTAAGATCTTGAAATTCACTACAGGAATGGAGATGCTATTACAAAGTATTGCACAAGGAAAAGAAAGATAACATTTCATGTGTATGTAAAGATCTAAACAACAGTTATTTTAACTCACAACAAAGGTAAATTGTTGAGAAAAATGTCTCATCTTAATGTAAGTATCAAAATACCACATATCCTAAGACTGCAGACTCGAGAGAAAATGTCTTTTAATTGATCTTTTAACAAACCACCTGCATTTTCCACTATGGACCATTTACACAGCTATTCTATTTGTAGAATAGGGACCTATTCCTTATGGTTATCTTTTGCCATTTCCCTTAATTATTATGTAGATTGTTACCACAAGCATTTAAATTGCAAACAAAACAAAACATACCAGCAAAATGCCTGAACAGAACAGCACATGTTGCTATTCAAAATCTTGCTTATTGAAATGTGATTACCACATTAAATATTTATTTTATTTCAAGGTTGAGTTTTCCTGTCATCCCCAAAGCAGATAATATTAAATATTTATTTCAAGAACAAAGCACAGAACAGCTATTTGATGATAAAAAGTTCACTTTGGTGATGTAATAAAATTGGAAAGAAATTTGATACCTGCAGTGAACAACAACAGGTTCTTCTCTTCCAGCCCTCTTCTTTCGCACAAGACACACGAAATCGAGGAAGTCGCTGGAATCATCAGGAACCCCATGATCAGGCCATGCTATGTACTGGATTTGGGTTAGGTGGCGGCTTTCCTCTTTCTAATAAGACACATAAAATTCAATCAAGGGTAATTCAAGTCCCATTTTAAAAAAGCACCAAAAATAGTAATAAAAAAAGTCAATAGTACATTCATAGCAGCTTGTACCCATAATCAAAGTAGCTTCAGGCAACTAGCACTACTTTCTTAGTGTTAACCATCGGTCATCCTGGATTTTACAATTGCTTTTTCTTTTTTTTTTTTTTTTTTGCTTAAAAGTGAAAAAAAGGGAATTCACAAATGCTTACATCTTCAACAGGTGAAAAAAATTACAGAGCACAGTTCAAGGATACCAGCAATCTAATTGAACACTAGATGTACAAGAGGTGGTCATATTCTTAGCAAACCAAATTTAACAGAACGAGATAACATCTTACAAGATCAAATGACAGAAGTGGGGTAGGGAGGGGAGATCAGACATAAAAGGTTTCCTTCAGACCTTTTGTGAACAGCAGCAGTGTTTTGGCTTGATATGACCCTCCTACACCTACAAGGCACAAAGACTGTGTTTTCCGCTCCCTCCTGGCCCTTGCTCTGGTATCTCAAATATAATCAATCGGCCTCTGGTTAGGGGAGGGGACAGCCCGGGCAACCAGACTCGAATTTCAAAAGAGGAGCTACTGCACTTTAAATAGCCTTTAGGCACTGAATCATTTACAGAGATTCCACGGCTAATAGCAGATGAGCAATTGTCTCAAGAGGACACAGGGCAGGAATTTTAACTGCAAATTGACTAAAAGGCAGCTCTATAAAACTGGCTTCTTAACCGGTAACTCAAGCAGTGAGAAATAACTGTGAACTAAATCCCAGATACTAATTTACAAACATTTCTGACATTGAAATGCTGGCTGGGGAGGCTCTGAAAACTACACATGCCCTGAAAATCATGCAATGTATTTTCAAAAAGGTCCTTCTTTACATGTAGTCACCACTCCAGATTCATCTTTCAGCAGGATTTATCTTCCTTCTTCTTGCACATATTGTTCAAGATGGAATTATTAAGAACTATTTGCCTCTACAAAGACTCTTCATCATCAGTGTGATGATGAAACAGCTCTAATGTCTCATGTTCTGAAAACATCAAGGGAATAACAAGTTTCTCAACTTCTTTTATTACTCTTTTCCTTTGAGAAGGTTATGAAAGTCACCAATAAAAACTTCTGGATAAATAATATATCCTTCATGTGATCCAATTAATATGATTATGAAAAATGAATCTTTGTGATATTTTTGCTTATGAAAAGTTTGTTACCATTCTATTGACAGAATTTCTCCTAAGAAAGTACATGACAATGAGTAGATTTCTAGAGGGTTCTAGAAATAAACAGTGCCATTTACATGGATGTGCCACCAAGTTAAAAAGAAAATCTACGTATGTTCTAGGTAGTTTCCAAGGATTCTGCAGATTAATACATGAAAATATATTAAGATTTTTACCTCCAGATTAGTCAATGTCATTTCTCGAAAGACATAAGCAGGATTTCCTTCTTCTGAATGGCAGGTAATCTGAAAATTCCCATACGATGAGCTTCCTGATGGCTCTGGCCAGTACTGATGGCATTTAACCTAAGGTCAACACATTTTTAAAGATGCCTATGTTTAAATTGAGAGTATAATTTTCATTTTCTCTAGCTTTTATACCTTTATTTGTTACAAATTATTTTGATCATTTTGTAATCACTAATTACTTACCAAATAGACTTTGTTACCTAATTACTGTTTATAAAATAAGGTATCACAGAGATTTCCTGGTTTTGTTTCCAAGAGGACACATGCACCAGCTCTTGCAGTTAGTTTAACTGAAGATGGATGCCTTTAACTCCCATTACAATTTTTTAAAGACTTTATCTATAAATAATCCGTCTTAACGCTTGACTGACAAAGATGCTGCTTTATAAATATTTCTGACCTCCAAAAGCCTAATCTGATCTTCTCAAAGTACATTTCTATGGGAAAAGAACAAACCGAAAAAAGGGAAATATGCAACAAAAAAGTTGCTAAGCTAATGCAGAAAATAGGGGGATGAAGATGGTAGACTTCAAGGACTCCCAAACAAGTCCTCAAATGTGAATGAAAACTTCAAACACTATGATTTTCTGATATATGGTTTGAATGCCTAATTACAGAGGTCATTTCAGCTCAAGTGTACTTTTGCATTTCCAACCCACCTGGCGAATCTTTAAGAGCAGCCAGATTTGCAGACTTCCTGCTCCACTGAGACATCCCGGCATGCAGTGGGATAGTGATGTCAGAAGCCTCATGATCAGCTTTAGAGCAGGGAGTCTGCCTATGGGTATAAGACAGATAAGTCCTTTTATTTCAGTATTAAGCAGCTCTCCAAAGAACTCCACAAATATCATTATTGAAGGGGTGGGGGAACCTCAGAGAACTGCTATTGCAAGTCTGTTCTTAGCAGATCTGCAAAGAAAACTCAAAGTAAAAGGGCACTTGCACTGAAATTCCCTCTAATAATGTTTATTTGGGAGCAGGCAGCATCATGCAAACATTGAATCACTGAAAAATGGTTTCAAACCACTGCAACTTCCCTTCAATTATTTTAATTCTATTTTGAGACCTGACCTCAGAGCAAGTATATAGTTGTTAAAAAGTCAGAATATATACAGACAGTAGAACTACAGTCCAAGTTGATCAGAACAGCCACAACCCACTATAAATCCATCTTCAAAAGAAATCCTGATACGGAGGAATTCCACTACACTATTAGTGCAGACAGTAATTTCTGTCCACACACTTAAGCAGCCAGTGTGCTACTGTGAATGCTCCAGACTAAACCAAGTAATTCTGGAATTACACTGTGTGTATGACCACACTTGATTGTTTTGCCTATCTCCAAAGGATAGAACTACATGAAATCAAAAGCTACTAAGGAGAAACTACAGCTTAAACCAAAACCAAACAAGCCACAAAATACACCTGAGGCCTTTTACAGCACCATACACAATTATTTTTACTAATTTTAACTCTAATTACTCTATTACTAGTATTCTATTTTAACACATTTTATATACAAATGAAAGGGCAATGATTATTTCACATGATTAAGCAAATCTTTATAACAGAATAAAATTTTATGGAAAATTTGAGACTTCATGTTTTAAGAAAATCCTTGATAAGACAGACATCCCAGACAGGCATGGGATATTAACACTACAAAGCTGTGTTGGGCTGCTTTAAAAATTAATCTCACTACATATCAAAGAAGTACTCTGTGAAAACTGATGCAACTTCTTGGAGTTCCTTCATTTGAAGTTTAGAGAAAAAAAAGTTCTATGAAGCTAAATTCTAGATGCTTTTTACTTTACAATAAAGAATCAAACAAAGCCAACTAAAAGTATCAAATACTTTTATAGTATTTGATATTTTATATATATAGGAAATAGACAAAGAGTTTAGTGCATTTCAGGACTGAACAAAGTTTAACTATTAGCTGGATTAACAACACCAGAGCATTTAAAATCTAAGACTCATCATTGCAAAAGAACTAGGAATGCACTGCTCTTATGAAAAACAGCTACAGCTGTTCTGGTTGGAAGGGACCTTTAAAGACCATCCAGTCCAGCCCCCTGCAATGCGCAGGGACATCTCCAACTAGATTGAGTTGCTGTGAGCGGCATCCAACATGACCTTCAATGTTTCCAGAGATGGACATTCACCACCTCTCTGGGCAACTTGTACCAGTATTTCACCACCCGCGTAGTAAAAATTTCTTCTTTACAGCTACTCTACCTAGATTTTTCTAGTTTAAAATCACTTCCTCCTATCCCCTTGACATATTATATTCCATTACAATATATTCCTCTAATCTTATAAAAGCTAATCACTAACAGTTGTTTAGAAGATTATGGAAGTAGTATTTAAGGAAATGTTTTACTTACTCTGCCCCGTTCTACTTGGGTTGTTAACATCACAACCATAGAAGAGCCTTGCTCCCAAGTCATCTGCCAAAAATCAGGACAAGTGTTCGGTAACGGACCTTGGCAAGCAATGTACTGGTTTATTATTGTGGAAGAAGGGATTTCCATCTAAGAGAAGACAAAATCATTATTTCACTTCCTACAGCAAATGAAAGTCAGGCATCAGACAGTTACAGTTTAGCAACTAATTTTTAAAAAAGCATCCATGACATTAATTCTATTTCTTAAAGTCTAGCAAATATGAATTGGCACAGATAAAAATTCTTTAAGTGTTTCACGTGCAAAATTACTACAAAGATTCAAATACACTTTACATATGAACTGACAGTCATGTAGTTGCCATAATGAAGATTAATGAGTAAAAAAAGAAATGACAGAGCAATTGGAAAATAATTCAGGTGCAAATATTTCTTGCTCTGTGGGTTTTTGACACCAGCTTTTAAAACACAGATCTCAGAATTTAATATCTGGTTTTTTTTTCGTTAAAGTAGCTGTAATTTATTTTTTGTTACTAACAAAGAAAAAAAACAAGATGCAAAAGAAACTGATGCCGAATTAAACTTTACTGTTGTTGAACACAACTGTTGGAAAAGTAATCAGAAAAGAAGAATTAATTGCTCTGGAGAGGGCTGGCTTTCGATTGCATTTTTTCACATTAAATGCAGGGCTAGACTTTAACATACATGAAAAGATGTGCCAAAAACATTAGGAAGCAAATATATCTACAGGAAATTTCAAATCACCTGACTAGAGGCTTAGTAGCCATTCTAGCCTGAACTAGATTTATATAAAAAAAAGATTTTTTTAAACCAATTTTTTAATTGAAAAACTGTAGAATTACTTAATGTCAGAAGCACTTCTGAAAAGTACTACTCACATTTATATAATTTGCATTGATGTAATCTTCATTACTTTTTAAAATAACCCGTGTAGCATCATCTGAAAAAAAATTTAGAGAGATGTTACTTATTTAGTAACCACAGTAAAATACTTTCAGAGCACATATAGATATAGCAATACTTACAAGGCGAAATGTCTCTGTATCTATTTTTGGAAATGTTTTGAGGTAATCTGGCACAAGACATTGTCATTCCAGGCTTTTTCCTATACAATTGCTAAAAGACAAAGCTGATGGTCAGAACATAATGGATGCAATAGTATCATTATTATATTATTTGCCTAAATAGTATTTGTTCTAAAAAGAGGTGCTTTTTAGAACATAAACTATGGAGCAACAGTAGCTTCAACAAACATGAAAATACTTTTAAAAATAAAGCACTATAAATTTAGTTATGCTAAATCACTGAAAATGACCAAGATGTAGCCAAAATTTGTTTAAAGACAAAGTGAACATTAAATTTCAAGCTTCCACTAAAACATTGATCCAGAGAAAAAGTGATATTGCATAGTGGTAAGTGAATTCACTGCTATTGACATCCCACTTGGTATTTGGGGCAAGCAGATTATGTTGTGTATAGGCATCTACCTATATTGAACTTCTTTCAGTTAGAATTGTTGGTTTTTTTTTCCCCAGACATCCTCTTGTAGTTCAATAACTGTAGAGCAAATCCTGGTTACCTTGCACTTTTCCTGCACAAAATTGCCTTTGAGAAGTTCCTGCCCTTTCATGCCTTAGTCATGCATTGCCACAACCTTTGTGCTACAAAAAATATCAGTGAAATGATCCAGGTTCAAAAAAAGCAGTTTAAAAAACTTTTACACATTGAACCTGCTAGGGAGAATAAAACTTATATTAAAGCAGAATTTTAAATAACTTAGAAAAAAATCTGCTCTTTCTAAATATAAAAGGAAATTTTACCCAAGTTCTTAAAGAATAGTATATAAAATATGTTTTATAAATATATGTTGTAAAATATATGCTAGGTCTCCACTTAGTGAGGAATTCATAGAATTTGCAGTGCTATGTTTTACAAACCCACTGTTTCCTGCTTTAAGTCCCTTGATCCCATGCATTTAAGATGGATATTACCAAGGCACAAGTCAATGCTGAAGAAAGACCATGGCTATCAGCAGCTTAATGCCCCACATAAAATGCACTACTGTTCTGAAATATGTCAATAAAGATCAACTATTTATAAAATACACAGTTGTATTAGTCTTTAACATTAGGGCAGTATTTTCCATTGGTTATTTTACCTTCCCTCATTGAGATTGCCCATAGAATATCAACAGCTCAGTGTCATCCAGTTTCTACAGCAACTTAGATATGGAATGAAGGCCTTAGTACAGAACATGTATTTTGGCAGACATTCTTCAGCCTTCATCTTTCTGAAAGTATTTTATTAGCATGTCCCTGATAACTACAAAAAGTGTAAGTAATCAATAAACCTATTTATAAAACTAAAACATAGGATTAGGTATTCTTAATTTGCACATACAATACAGGATTGATTTTTTTCCTTGGTTATTTTTCTTTTGAGAGGGTCAGGCAATTGTTTTGCTAAAGGATGCTGACTGTACTGAAATTTAACTAATCTGCTTTGTTTAAAATAATTGCTATCCCAAAAGACTTGGAACTTGCACCCAGCTCCAGGCAATATGGTACTTACATCAAACTGAGCCAGGACAGTTCCAGTGATAAGCCCCTCTGCTAACTGAATCATGGACTCCCTCAGAGCATCATCATCTTGATGGACACCATCAAGTGGAGATTTCTCAGGGATGTACTGAAAATCAGGCTCACTCTCCAGCTTCTCTTCCACAACATCATAGACAGCTAGAACAAAAAAAGGTATGAATACTCTGAAGATGCTGTTTGACTAAAGTTAGCAGTCATTTATTAAAAATAGCAAAACCACCACATTTCTCCTGTAGAAAAATCCACACTTATTAGCACATTGATTTTAGTCCCCATCAGCAAGGACAGGGAGTCTTTACTGATCATTATAATTCATGATAAAACTATTTTTTCTTTAGTGTAATAGTAATTTTAAGTGAAAACCCATTCACTGACAGCTAAAATTTGATCAAAACTCACATTATACCCTGCCTTGTCTGATATAACTCTCTAATCTCAGATTCTCACATCATGCCTCTGATATCATTACAGCTGCATTTACATTTTACTTACAATTCACTTAGAACTCATTTTAGGCTTCAGTAATTAGGGCAAGATGTGCAGATCACCTGAGAAAATTTCATTTAATACATGGCATTATAAAGCTATCAATGTTCTATGTGTGCTTTGCCTATAAGCTCAGAAATAATATGAATCCTCTGTTACACATAACAGACATATGCTGTTCAAAAGCCTGTTTTTAAATTACTTGACATCACTACAAAGAAGGAAACTGGCAACTCCTCACTTCTACAACTCACATGTTTTTATCCAGAATACAAAGATAATCAATATGCAAGGGGAAAGATAGTTTTAGAATATGTGCAAACAAAGCTCATAATTTTGTCTGAAAAGAAAGTAAGCACACAAAAGCTGCAAGAGAACTTACACACAGAATGACAGGACATGTAAGTTGAGAGTGCAAATTAGTGAATAAGGGAAAATTTTTTATGAGGTGGATGAGGTACTCTGCAAAAGTAATTTCAATTATTCCAATTAAGCACCAATGTTTTTCATTTTGCTTTTTCCTCTCCAACTTCACTGTAGTTAGGAGGTGAAGCAGAATTAAATCCAGTGCCCATCTGCTGGCTATGATCCAACAGTGTATTTTGTGAATACACTGCATAAGCTTTTACTTAGACTGCATTTTAGCACTTCTACGACTCCTCAAGTAGAAATGTTATCAGTGATTTTGGATTGTTTGAAAAATGTATGGAAGGATTTTGTATGTATTGACCTCCAATGTCACCCAAACACTGAGTATTTGGTGACAGGTTCTTTGTTTGTGTTTATTTAAATTTTCCTTAAGAGAATAATAATAACCTTATGAAATACATTCAATATCCATATAGCTTTCTGGACATTTTTATCAATGAGTGAGAACAAAATTTAAATTAGCTCTCTGTTAGAAATATTTGATGTCTGACTTTTTAATTATTTTGCAACACTTAGTTATACACATTTCCTTAGATTATGGGATCAATAGACTGTGCTGTTGCAATTCCTTTTCAGGGAAGGGAGTTATTTATTACCGGTTAAACATTCCATCCCAGGACACAAAATGGAGGTTAGAAAATGAGAGCAGGGTGTGGATTTTTATTTTTAATTATGATGTACAAGCCACTCACCATTGGGTCGAACTAGGAGCACAAGTTCCCCTGAGTGTCTTTCACAGCTAGCTTTAATAAACATTACAACTTGGTCATGGGTATGCTCTGCTATGTCCCTGCCATTAATCAGGACAACCTGGTCCCCTTCATTCAAACGAGGGACACACAAATCAGCCTGCAAGGTTGAGGGAAAAAAACAAAACCAGCTGTAACACAAACCATTACCAATTTCTTACCTTAAAATAACAACTTAAAGTAACTATACTTGGGCTCTGGAATCCTGTAACAGCCCTGTTGCTATGGTTGCTGCACTGTATTCAAATGATAAATCCAAGAGTTACACAATACACAGGCAGTGCCATTTGCAGCTGGGAGGTGACTGGCACTGTAACTTGTGTTTCAGCAGCTGTTACTCTACCCCTCAGCTGATGCAGAAAGCTCCTCTGTTTCAATCACCCTTTGTATAGGCAATTAAAAAGCAGGATGTTTTAACTTTGAAGGGAGAAACATGGCAAAACTGTGTCCAAATCAATTTCACAGGCTTAAATGCTTCAGGTCTGAAATACTACAATAGTAATGGTTAAAAAAAAAAAAAAAATTCATAACTCCCAGAAATCCCAGGGAGAGGAATAAGATAATAGAAATTGTTATTATAACCACAGTCTAAACATCATTGGAGAAAAGAAAGCACACAAGCCATCACCAACTATCTTCTCCCTACAGAGTGAATGTTTAAAGCCAAAACTATTCATGTTATATAATATATATATATATAATAATTAACAAGATACATGAAGAATTATTAACTCCACTCTAACACCTATCAACAGCTGACTCCAGTCAGCTGAATGCCAGGTCAGAATTTCTGGCAATAAATCGACAAATATTGTGCCTAGTTTGAAGACACTCTTATAGTCACTAAACATCAGTAACAACACACAATCAGACCTGATGAATGATTCATAATGTCTGGTTTTAATCTAAATGTTGGCTTTACTCAGCTACATCTGTCGCTGAAGTAAGACATTTGCTATTTTAGTTATTTTAAACACTCTTTCAATATGTAATTTATGTGAAATTACTGAATGTCTATATCTAAAAAAAGCAATAAAGTAAAAGTATTTTTAGGATGGCACAGCTCAAGTACCAGTGCATACTGAGCATCTATAATGCCCTGTAATTTTCAGAAATTAAACTTTGTTTCAGCAGGAAAAAAATACTTTTGAGGTCTGAAGAACTTTAAAAAATATGTTATACAGCCCCATCAAATTCTTACTGCACATAATTTGCTTTGTTCTGATAATGTTATAGCAAAAACTAACTTTCATAGGCAGCTAGGAAATAATTTCCCATTTTCAGTATATCCTTCAAGATACACAGATATTGCTATCAAGTCTGCTTTTTTGATAACTTACAGGTGTTCCTGGAGCTACCCTGGACACTATTACCGGCATCTTCTGATCATATCCACCCTTTAAAAAGAAATTAAATTAATAAGAAATCCTAAATGTCAGAAGATAACCTTAATAAACATAAAAGGAGTAGATGTACTGTTACCTTTACATTGAAGCCAAACCTTCCATTTTCATCTGGTTTCATTCTGATCATAACAAGATTGTCATGGGGGACACCACCATTGGGCTAATAGATAGAAGTTACATTATATTAGTATGTATTTTGTTCACAGATTTTGAGGATATTGTATTTAATAATTCTGCAGTTTCCTTATCAAATAACTGCTCCTGGACACTTGAGAAAATATCAAGCAAGAACACAAACATCTTGGGTTTGCAATTAAAAGGGAAAAATTACACATTTAAGAGTCTTGGACATAACTAAGTTAAAGGCCTGTTCTGTCAAAGCAAGCTCAAAGCAAGAAAGAATATTAGAAAAGACTAACTGGCTTCAAAACTCTAATAAAAACAGCTTACGAAATAGAAATTTCTTAAATTCTTTTTAATTATGACCACAATGAAGAGCTGCAATAAGAATGTAATACATTGAAAAGGAAGATAATGGAAGACGTCCTTTTGTTTCTATTAACTGCAATATGCCAGTAGTAAGCAAGGAAATCCTGGTTCCCTATCCCTTACTCCATTTTCCAGTCTAGTGGAGTATGAGGGGTGACATATGCTCTGCACTGTTTCAACTCTGAAAATTTTAGCTGCTTTCTTCTTGGTTTTATTTGGATGACAACAACACTGTTAAAGGAAATGCCAATAAACGGAGGAATACTAGCTACGTTTTTAATCTGAAAAAAAAACCAACTTAGTGCCATTGAAGTGATTTTTAGCTGGTTCCCATCTATATTTATTTCACAGACTGAACATAAGCTAGTATTTCTATAGTTCCTACAGTGAGAGTGCAAAGTAATAAAGAAATGTGTTTCAAGGAAGTTTTCAATGTTATCAGTTTATAGCAAAGCAGAAGACTCATACTTGGAAAAATAAACAACAAACTCAGAAAAGCCAATATTTTTATATGTTAGAAAGTTCAGAACCTGGAGTTTCACTATGCTAAAGAAGTTGGCTCAACTTGGCTCATTAGCAGTTAACTCAGCTGCAGGTGTCTTCTGTTCTTGGTTAAAACGACACAAAATTGGCCAAATGTATTCATACTAATGAAAAAGTGAAAATTTTGGGAAAGTAATGGCACAAGAAATGTTGATGAAAGGAAAGGGTCTTAGGCAGCCTGATCATATGCCAATCATCTCAGCCTATGCTCACTGGTGTGGGAGGTCAGACAGAATGAATTTCAACCAAGTGCTCACCTGCAGCATTTGGCAGCTTTTGTGCCACTGCATTCCCCAGACAGAAATGCTAATTTCCTGGTTTAAGATGCTATTTTGAGCAGAAGTTTATAATGTAAACATGCAGAGAGCACTGTATGCCATCATTAATGTGTTTGAAGGGATTTTGACCACACCTGTTTTCAAGTACTTTTAAGTACTTTTGACATTCTCAGACTGGACACTTAGGGATTGCATATGGAGTAAAAAGTTGTCATTCCCATATGTGTCCTACTACCTTTCATCTCAGACCCTCCACGCATGCAAAGGAAATTCAATAGCTTTATGAAGTCAAAATGGTAAGGGATTTTCTCTAAAATATTTGAGATGGAACAGCAGTGCAGGAACCTGAATTCTGGTCAGAAAAGCAATTTTGAAACAAAACAACATTCTAAAAATTTCAGTCATGCTATGTTCCTTTTTCTGCAATCCCCAAAATAAAAAGTCATCAGTAGACCAAATTAGATGTTCAATTACAACTGTGCGCTGCCTTCAGCAAGACTGCATAAATGTGTCCCACTGGAGCACAGCAAACAATCACACTGACAATGCACAGAGAAAAAACAATCTCATTCATACAGCTGTGTTGGTTTTGCAGAACCAAAAGGAGTTAAAAAAACAAGTGAAAGTTATTTTTGTCAAATTGGTAAAGATAACCGAATACAGAGCAGAAGAACTTGATGACTAAAGTAGTGTTATATTTCAAAACAGAACAGTACTTTAATGTGACTCAGGTAAGCACTGCCTGAAGACAAAGCTGTTACAAATTCTGTTTCATTATTTAATTATAACAAAAAGTTTTACAACATTCCTAAAACACTCAAAAATTCAAAACTTTCACTTTTGAGTCTTTTACTAAAACTCCAGCTAAGAAATGAAACAGAGGCTTTACGGGAATCTTAACTTTGTTGTAAGGCCTGAGAGAACAGAACACCATAGGTTTACAGTTGAGGATGCAAAAAAAAAAAACCAAACTAAAGCATTTCTAAATATCAGTTTGGGGAGGTGACTCATAATTTTGAATGCCTGAGGTTGACAAAACTGTTTACACAGTATTTGCTACAGCTGGATGTTTTCCTATCCCATAACACGTTTCTTGTCCTAGTTACTGTTCACATCAGTATAAAATCTAGAACCACTGGAAAACTTCTGGAAGGACAAAAATCACAAAAGTGATCAGGAAGATCTCTCCTCAGTCAGACAATCAACTGACTATCTTACTCATCTCACACATACTTGATTATGGAAAAAGAACTTCTGCTCATATTTTTGTATTTGCTATCACAGGCCTCTTGACAGTCTCTTTCTTGGAAATTCTGATGAGAAATGCAACCACATACTCAAGAAGCTTCTCCTGATAGAACTATTTTAGAAGCTGGCAGGCATTTTCAGTTTAGCTTTTTAGCTAAAGCTAGATTAAACACCTGCAATGTCTTCTTTAAAATTAATGGCAAATGACTTCTCAAAGAAGAGGTTAGGCAGAAATTTCTGCATGTGCTGAAAAGCTAATGCTCAAAAGGTTTGCATAACCCTCCCAATGTAGTGATTTGTAGTAAATTGACAAAGCACTACTCCAGCAGCTAGAGTAAAACCAGCAGGAGCCAGTGAAGGGACAGTAATGCTGCAGGGTAATGCACAAACACAGCAGCTCTGTAATGCTTCAGAACCAAGCTCATGTAAAATAGGACCATCATTCTGATAAAAAGCAGAATGGTTCAACTGGATCAAAAAACTTACGGTGGATTTTTCAGGTGATGCAGGAACATCAAATGTTTCATTAATATGGTTATCCAGTTCTTGCTGTGAGTGTGAATGATGAATTTGGTTCCAACTGTTCTTTTTAAATTGTTTGGGTGGTAACGCTGGAGGCTGCCCATCTATAGGAGTCTCTTGAGATCTAAATACCAAAATAGAAGTATGAAGTGGAACAATCATGAGATATTGACAGTTCTTTCAGGATTGCAAATAAACTGAAAATGTCAGAAGAAACTCAAGAGTTTGAGAGATTATTATCTGTATATATTTTTAGAACCTCAAAAATGTAGTGCAGTAGAATATATTGGCAGCCTATGTTTGCACCTGTTGCAGCATTTTTCTTGACAAGTAACTACACAGAACCAGCAAGTTCATCTTTTACCTATGGCCTTCTTAAAAAATGGTTTTAGCATGCTTAATCCACTACTTCTAATCTGCAAGCACCCCACTGTAGATTAATAAAAATGTTCTCCATGTTTTTGTATAATATGGAGAATTTCCATGTGTTAGTCCTCTTGGAATAAAAGTTTAATTGTGTAATTCGTACTACATAAATATATGATTCATCTTTCATTACATGGATTTATATTTAAGAATTAAGAACATTTGGAAAGGCTCAAAAGGGCAGTGACCTCCCAGTTCCCATTAACTTGGTTTGAATGCCAGTTTCTAAATACCAGCAGGATATGTCATCCTCCACAAGCACCCCATTAAAAGGTGCTATTAAGTCATTTAACGATTTCAGACAACAGCCCACTGATACCAGATCCATAAAGGATCAAAAATGAACTTACATGTTATAGTTAAATCTAAAGAGAATGCTAGCAACAAAATTAGGGGTGTCTGTTCTTTCACCCACATCCCTGGCTGCTTCCTTGAAGAACTAGTCCTCCTTCCTTGGCTAAGGCAGCTTACACCAAGCAACTACAACCACTTTTCAGACAAGTCTGGGTCCTTTGGTTTATCTCAGGGCTGGCCACCATGCCCAGAGGGAAGGACACTCCCAGAGGCAAAAGGAGGACACAGCTCCTTTCATTATCAGCAAGCTGTAGTGGTAACTCATCACATAACTCCCTCCAAAACACACAGGTAGCCACATGAGCAACTTTACTGTATTTAGTAGTCGCGCCTCAGTGAACTGTTAGCAGGGCAAGACTCTCAGTATGGGACTGCACAAGGTTTCAGGTTCCTGCAAATCTGAAAACCTAAGGCACACATCAAACTCCATACCATAAAATTTATCTCGATCCAATTCAAGAACGGCAGATCCCAGATACATGTTCAAAAATAAAAATCTGAGCAAAATGGAGTATACTGATAAAAAAAAAAAAAAAGATGAACCTCTTTCAAAAAGCATGAAAACTGGGAAATAGAACACTTCACTTTGAAATGCCAAATATTTCCTGATTCAGTTTAAAAAAATTAGTCAATATTCTTAGAAAACAAAACTGGTAACATTTTTGTCAGTGTATAAAAGAAAACAGCACATTCAAAAAGATCCCAACAATATTTTCTATATTTTTCTATATTATTTCAACTTTCAGAAAATATTTTTTTCATGAAGTGTTACAAGAAAAAAAAAAGTACTAATTATTCAGTCTGATGTCTGAAGAACCTTATGTTCAAACACAGTTGGGAAGAAAAATAGTATTTCTTAACACTTTTCAGTGCAAGTAACAGAAAAAAGAGCACATTTCATTTTTCAAGATAAGCAGCTTTTCTAAATTCATTTTTGTGGAGAGAAAAATATGATGATTGTCAACATTTGCAAAACAAATCTGCAAGGCAGCTATAAACTATTTAGACATCGACTTACAAAGGTCACCCAAAGATTTTTAGCTGCCTATGCATTCATTCATTCAAATCTGGCCAGCACAGATTACTCAGCCTTTTAAGTTATGTATTTTCCTGAAAACAATTACTCCTGAGAGTTTTAAACCAAAGAAAAAAGGAACAGAAAACATGAATAGAAACACAAAAGAAGTTATTCTGATAAAAGCAGAAGATGGATCTGATGTTTGACTAGATGTCTATACATACATGTAAACAAACACAAGTAAATTCCTACCGAACACACAAACTTAAAGAAAAGATTTGAAAAGTTACTTAAATGGGCATTTTACAAGCAGCAATGCAAGTTCTGTAATATATTAGCATAATGAATTGTGAGAACTAACAATCAAGCCTCGGGCATAATCTTCACTGCTTTATATTTGCCCAGTCAGCTTTGAATTTCCTTATGAATGCTCAGACAATGGCAGTGAAAGCAGCCTATTCTGCAGGCAAAGCAGCTCTCTGTTACTGAGTTCAGTAATTTACATAATAATAAAATAACATACAAACCCTAGCACTGGCAAGCTTTAGGTATTTTTGTTACAGATATCCGGTCTGATCTTTTAAATGTATTTAGCAAAAGTTTCATACACACCCCTATAAATTTATTAAACTAAACACTTACCACGTGCTTTTGGAATTTGAGGTTATAATTAGCTAAGGGAACTACAAGCACTATCTCTCCATTTAGTGTTGAATAGGATGTGTAGATGGAGAAAAGATGTGCAATTAAAGGTTATATTAGCTGAACTATAATATCCTTCTGAACTGCATGGAAACTGTTAATTTCTTTTCCTATGCTGACTCCAAACTCAAAAAGATCACAAAACCTATTTTCCAGTCAGGTTAGCCCCTCTTTTTCACACATATAAATTTTGATCAATAAATAAGAGTTTCTGACAAATTAGCACATGGACTACTCAAATATTTTCAGCCAGAAAGGTAAAATTGATTAAGAAATAGCTTTTAGGACTGTAGAACAGTATAGTTTAAAATTATATAGCTAATACGAACTTCATGTCTACTACATTCCTTCATAAATGGCAAATCTTGAATCAATAACATCACCTTAAACCTTCAAAAGACCTTAATGGGATTCATATATTTTTGAAAGTCAATGTCCTCATTCTTAAAAGTATCTTATGCTGGAAATCTATACTGGGATATTAAATTTTAGTTTTAAGCTTCCAATGAGAGGAAAAAAAAGAACAAAAATGGAACCCCTAACACTTAGTGATGGAAGAGCAATACTTTTTCTGCTTGGGCATAAAAAGTGCAAAAACATGAAAAAGAACATCCAGAGTTATACAAAACCACTTCCTCCCTAAGACTCATTTCTATGGTGACTTACTCAAGAAATCAAGTACTAAATAAACAAATCCTAAGAACACTCAGGAAGAACTTGTACATCTTCAAGTAAAGGCATATGAATCAAATAGAGTATTTAAAAATTGTGCTTTCTTCACTGTATCATTGTGTCATTCAGTAAAGATTTCTCATAACTGACTTCAGTTGGAAATCTAAGAACAGAAGGAAGCTGACCCTGTGTGGCCTTTGGGACAACAAAACTGTAATATGAGAAAAGATTCACAACTGTTCTAGTTCTGAGAGTCCTTTGGCATGTGAATGTTAAAAAGTCCACCAAAGAAAGGATAATTTACATGACTAGGTCAAATTAATATTACATAACCCTGAAAGTTAGGTAACTAGCTGAGGGTCAAATTGTAACTATTGTAGCCTATTGTAAAAAGCATCATGTGCTATTTTATAAAACTTAAAAAATTGTGTATTCTATTTCCCTCCTCAAAATTACACATAGTTGTTAAAACTGAAAGTACAGTCAGTCTAAGCAAGGTTTTAAAACTGTGTTTAAATAGTTTCCCAGAATAATTTTTCCTGAGACATACAATTTTTTTATAAACATGTAAGTAGGTATGTACTGCTTTACACTTCTCAATTGGTTTTGAAACTGTTTGTACAATTTCCCTGCTAACAGAGATTATTATACAAAACTACGAGGGCATATCTGGCATCACCTGTACAGCCACACAAAGATGGTCCAGTGGCAGTGATGAAATGGTATATACTGAAATATTTTTCCCAATTAATCTGTACTCTGAACATAATTTATTGAGTATTTCAGTATCTTTGAAAAACTCAGTGGGGTTTTTTGACTTTCTTCTGAACCCAATACACAATAATAGATCTTATTTTGCCCATTGTATCCTATGGTAAGTAAGCTTACAGTATATTCAGCATTATCAAAAAAAAAAAAAAAAAAAAAAAAGCCTGACAGTGTCAGCTTAAAAAAATAAACTCTGTAACAATATACCAAATACACTAGCAATGTCCAAATGCCCAGGTGCCCAAAAGGCATTTTGGCTATGTAGTTTTGTAAAGCAACTTCTGTGCCTTGACAAAAAGCAACATTTTCAAACTTGTGGGAATTAAAACTTTCCTTCAATTCTATCAAAAACCCAACTTTTGGTTCCACATACACACACTGATGGTCACACTACAGCAAACCCACAGCTTGGATTGGTGGGGAGGTATTGTAATCCTGAACCTGGAATATGTCAGAGACACATCTTCAGTTCTGTATCATCTATCTCTTCCTCACAGCAAGACCTACACCAATACTGCCTAAATAACAACCACCTTTTTATTAGATTGCCTGCATCTCCCTGACCTCACATTTAACAATAAATTCTTCAAGGCCAAGATCTCTGACTTCTCTTCAGCAGCCCTGCATGCTACAGTGGCGTGGTAAGAGCAGAACTTACGGGGATGATTCCAGTATGATGCTGTTGGCCTGGGTGGAGGATGGAGATCTGTGATTTACAAACACTTCACTGGGGGAGGTGTGAACCACATGATCCACTAAATGTCCGACTGATGAGGGTCGTAACCGGGCCCCTTCTTGAGTGAAGGCAGAGTTGCGACTAAGAGGGAAAGCAGAGCAGTGCAGTGTGACAAGAATATCATTGCTGATCTACAGTTCTGATACCACCCACTAAAATGGGATGCTAAACAAATTATTTCCTCTCAATGCAAGCACATGTTCATACATATATTTTTTATTAAAATTTCAAAAATCACTGAAACAATTACTGTTGTCAGATCAACATGTATTTCATTTAAGTGTTCAAAAATTATTTTAATAAACACTAAGGGTTATTTAAAAAAATTATTTACTTTTAATTAAAGAAGCCTGAAACCATTATGCTCCAATGAACAAGCTGACAGCCCAGTCAACAAGAAGAAAAACGGATTCCTAAGAAGACAAATCCTAAGTTCATGGTAGAACTTAACCTGAATTCATTAGATGAACAATTTATCCCCTGCATCTTCCCCTAGAAGAATCATAAGCTTTGCACTGAGAGTCTTATAATTTCTTGAATCCAGTATTTTCCCATTTGAAAACTAGCATGACAATATTAAAATTCTTTTAAACATGCATGATTATGTATGTTATGCTTTAAGCATCATTATTATACAATTTTCAGTAATTTTTAAATGCTACAGGTATTTACAACACTGATCTTGTGAATAATATGCTGTAGAATCTAAAAACCTTGTCGTTTACATAACACAAAATTGAATAATACTGATTCTTTAGCAAGTTTCAGCACACTGAGAAAATTGGTCAACCTCCAAAAGAAATCAGGAATGTTTTCTCACTAACTTAAAACAGAAGGCTTTATCATATGAAGACTGAACATTGAAAGGAAAGGCACAAAAATTGAGAGGAATAAACCTGCAAGGATTTCCAATAAAGTAATTTTCCCCAATATTTAAAAAAGTGGTATTAAATGAAATAAATTATTTTAAAAATATAACATAGATTTTATCATCAGGGTCTTTTTTTAACTAAATTAATAACTTAGTTTTAACTGTGCTTGAGAAAATGCAAACTCTCAAATTTAGGGTAATATGATACATCCTACACTTTTTACAGGTCAAATGAGAAGCACCTAAAACTTACCTCTAAAAACATTTTTGAATCTGAAGCTAAGTGTTACAGAGAATCATTTGGCACACATTTTTTGAAGCTATTTGTCTACATAATACATTAATCCCTTTATTACACAAGTAGGTCACTCACATTAGAGGTACAGAGTCACTTGTAGGGAGAGAAGATTTGATGCTACTCACTGATTTGGGGTTCCAGGTGGAGACCGTGACGGGAGGCTCTGTGTTTCCAACCTATCATCAGACAGTGAGTTCCTACTCACTACTTCCCAATCCATCCCACTCATTACTTTCCGTGCCAAGGGTTTACTGGGGGATCTAGAAGAAGAAAGTAACATGTCTAACCAAAAATTGTATGATGTAAGAACAAAATTATATAAAGCTCACCACAACGAAATTGATGGTCTATCACAGGAAACCAAATGATATGTTAGAAAAGAAACATAATAATGCCAAGCTGTATTTACATGGGCAGTTCTGTATTTTCTCCATCTACTGTACTTCATTTAATGTACTTTCAAAAGAATGCCATTGAAATACTAATAAACTACTGTTGGCTGTGAGGGAGACAGGCAAGGCAGAATCTGAACTCACTAGACTTTTAATGCCTCAAAGACAATCTGATTCAAACAGTGTAATCACTGAGAGATCTGAACTTAATAAATGTAGAACGAAACCAAACAAATAAACAAGTGAAAAAATCTCCTCTAAGGAACACAACTGTTTAGCCACCTCAGGAAAAATAAAGCAGTGAAGACACCAGGCTAAAAAACTCCCAAACACTTTGAAGAACTGAAAGTGAGGTAATCAACAACATGGCAACACAGTTACAAAATTTTGTTTAGACATTTGGGATTTCCATCAAGACGACATGCTTTCTCCCAGAACGTGTCTTGTCACTTGCCAGGCAGATGCAATAATATTATTTAACTATTTAAACTTCTTTGTGGGTAACGAACTTCATCTGTTTTTGTGCCTTCAGGTTAAAGGTCATTCTCAGCTGTGCTTTTATACAAAAGGAATTCTGTTTTCTACTTGTTGTCCTCTCTTGACATTAACAAAACTTTTTCTTCCCATTCTCCAATCATTCCAGGATGCCTGCAATCTCCTGCTGTTTCTTTCACCTCTTCCTTAAGCATAAATGAAACCATACTTGTAATCTCTCATGAAATACATTTCCCTATTATATTGGGAAGCAGCAAATGAATCATCTGTGGTTGCTTTTTTCTTAGCATTGCATTGGATGGTTCAGTCATCCTGCAACTAAACATACCCAGACTTTGTTGTTTTCAACTGAAAATTCTTCAGCTAACAACAAGAATACTTTTAAACAATCCTTACATGTCTGCTGCTGTAACTGTGTAATGCTTGACTGCATTAGTTGCTGGCTGTATATTTTGTGTTACTAAGTTTTTACTTAACTTCTACTGCTTTAATCGTGCTACATAGTTAGGATTTCTCCTCTATCATTAATCAACCCTCTAGTTGCAGTGATACTTCAATCTTTTGTGACATGATAATTTCATTTCCATTTGCATACATAGTCTATTACTAAATTCTCCTTTATACAACGAGGTGACAACATATTATTGTATGAGCAGTACAGCTTCATACACCCATATCAAAAAATAATTTCTGCCTTCACTGTCCTTGTGACACATGGCAACTGTTCTTTATCTTTGTCATTATTACTGGTTTCCTGAAAGAGCGACTCCAGAAAGAAGGAACTTTGAGAAATTAAGGAACTACCTGCACACAAACTACATCCTCTGAAAAAGGGAAACTTACTAACAAATGTATTTTTGCTTCTCAGAGAACTTAAAATTCAATGCAAGTCACCACCTTGAGCAGATAATATTGTCCTCAACATTATAAAAAAAAATCTACAACAACCATTCCAGCATTATATTGAATAAGCTTCATATACAGAAATAAGATGTCAACACTGTTTGGTACTAATGGAGTGGTGGTGTTCTTGTGGAGGGTTTATTTTTATTTTTACCCCACCAAGCAGTTCTAAACATGTATTGCATTCTGCTCTGAAGTTTTAGTGAGTAACAGCTGACAAACTTCAGACAGTTAAGCGAGATGGACTATTCTAAATAATACTATTTCACGTGTTATTTCACCTGGGGGAAAAGATCTAATAGTATATTGATATTTGAAAAGAGGGAAAATATCAATTAATTCCTCAGGAGAAGCACATCCAGTTTCTTAGCATGCTTTACTATATTTAAGGAATATTAATTTGATTTGAAAAATAATTAGCTTGGTATCAGATCAATTAAACCAAAATTCCAGTTTCTGTAATTTGCTTCAAATGTGAGTAACTCAACCACTTTGGTATCTTTCTTCACAAACACGTACATACGAGCGGTTCTGAACAGGTAAAGTAACATGAAACTGAAATAGCAGAACTGAAATGCATGTCTGATTCTAGCCTTTTGTTATTCTTTTATTGATCAGGACTCTGATTAGCTGGACCCTGCTGACACTCAATAATTTGTCTACAGCCAGCAGATGAGCACCAAGAACCAGCTCTACCAAGAGGTGGATTCTACTACCAACCACAGAGCAGTCTGAGAGGAAAAATGCAGAAGAACATAATATAACCAATGTTGAATTAGGTAAATACAGGACTGCAGATACAGTATTTGCTGACAGACATGTAAAGGTAATTACTGAACCTCATTTACCTTGAGTGAAAAAGCAACAAACGGAATGTAGGAAAGTTGGAGGTGGAGCTTTTCTTTATTTAACATGCAACAACAGTATAAGTGCACCATCCTTGCCTGTGTGAAACTAGTTAAATTACAAAGAGAGACATAGGACCATATAGAGTGGGGGAAAAAAAATCCAAGTTTTTCCAAAAGTTATATTACTGACTGTTTAAAAAACCCCCACGAATTTGTATCTTAAGCCAAAATCTGTAACTATGTTTATGTAAACTTCCTCAATTGGTACAACAAAGGAACACAACTCCAAAATGAGCAAAGCATCACCTTCTTCCTTATGAAAACATCCAATGTCAAGAAAACACTCACCTTTAATTGTGGATAGGGTCTGATCTTTCAGAAGATCACTTTACCACCATGATAAACAGCTGCAGTGTTTATCACCAAAGCTTCATCTCAATTATTTTATTAACAGCTCTAACCTCAGAGTCCCCACCCACTCATGTTTGTTGCCCCAATTTCCTGTCTTTGCAGAAATTTCAAAGAAAAAATTACCACACTGCAGAACTGAACTTCTTAGTGCTGTGCTAATTTGAGTTCTCCTGTCAACACTTCTAAATCCAACAATAAGGTTTTTTTATTTTAATTAACATTTCAAGTTTGTTGTTAAATATACCTACAAATTTGTCCTTTATCTCTGACTTCTAATAATATTAAAACAATTTTCTCGTCCCAGAGTGCAGCAGAGGAGATGGGAGGAGAACTAAGATGCATAAAACTTTGAAATTTTGGAATTTTAAATTTCACCTCTGTCTCTTAGCCTGGATGCTTCTATTGCACCCAGCACAGGGCAACGATAGTTAACAGAATAAGCCATTTTCAGACTTTATTTTGGTGTACCTGCAGAGACATTCCTAGAAGTTGGAAGCAGTCTCATCTATTTGAGTTGCAACAAAAACTGAAAACTTTACCTGCCCCCAAGTCTTATGAGCTTCAATGTTACAGCAAATACAAAAAATAAACCCAAACACCCAAAACTGAACAGCAGGGATGAAATTACATAATGCAACTAAAAAAACCCATGTCATTATATTAGCTCAGCTACAGTACAGAACAGCCTTCAAAGACAGAATTTGGCATCCACAGCTGAAGAGCTAAAACCTTGCAGAAGCTGGGAAAGAACAAAGGTGGTGTTTGGCAATACAGGTGGGAATTTAAAAAATAATTTCTGTTCCAAAAAGAAACATAACCTGAAGACACAGCCTTGCTTTGTATTTTGACAAGGAGTACAGGGAACACATTTCTCAGCAAAACTGACAAATACTGCTGCAGACCAAGAGACTAAAACTATATAGAAAACTGCAAGGTGCATCACACAAATGACATATGCAATTTAAAACACCTGAGAAATTATTTAATAGATCTGAATAAGTGCATAATTGAAGCAAGATTGAATTTCTGGAAACAGAGACTCCAATTTATGGTAGGGAGTTTGCAGATACAAATGACTGACACCCTCTCACTCAAACTCCCTGCTCTCAGCCCCTCATTCACACCAGAACTGAGCAACCCTAGATTACTTTGCAAGCACTCTAAGAGAAAGCAGTGCCCTTTAAGAATTCTCTCAATTCAGTACTTGACTGAACATTTTTACTCTTATTATCCACTTTTATTACGTTTCTGGGAATTCTTATGGGGTTTCATGGATTGTGAATATCTTGCAATAAATTAGGCCAAGAGAACAGCTGTAAAGAAAACGATAAAAAAAATGCCAAAAGCCAACAAAAACCCCCAAACAACAACAACAAAAACCCAAAACCAAACAAACAAGCTACCCACAAAAAAAACTAAACAACTGCAGCAAGAGTCTTCAGAATGCTGAACTTAGTGCTGCACGAAGATTAAGAAAACAGCACCTACATAATGTATGTGAATTATTACAGAATATATCCTTCACAGTAATAATTCCATGCTTAAAGGTTAAATGTAAATGTTTCTACGATTTGGAAAAAAAATCCTTCAGCTAATTTTAAAGTAAAATCCTGAGAATAAACAGCTAAGCCTAGTTCCTGTAGGTTAAAATTGCTTGTTTAACTTAAACGGCTGTTAAAAAAAAATTATTTCCCTGTCTCATGCCACGGTTCACTCAGCATGTAAAGGCCAGAGCAGCTAGTCATTACTTGTGGCAATCAACATTTCCCAGCTTAGAACAGATCACTCAAGTAACAACTCAGTGTAACTCCCTAAGTTCATTTTCTTACCATGAAATGATTCAAAGATTTGCTTAGACAGCATTAGTTCAAATAAGGCAGTTTCTAATTAGATATTATTAAGAAATCCAAGTGTAAATCTGGATAACTCTATTAAAAAAAGCACTGCAAACATTTAACTGATTTTGAGAAAATCTTCTTATGTAATAATAACAAAAGTAACAGCAATTATTTCAACTTATAGGTCCACCTAATTCTCAAGAAAGACCTTGAAAAGCAACCAAAAGACCCCCACTGCCTGAGAGCTTAAAAAGCTGTTCAACCCCACCATGACTTTGTCTGATAAAGACACACCACAAAAGAGAAAGGCAGGTTCCAGGAATAAAACCCACACTATACCTGGAAAATCTTAGAAAACAAAATTTATCTTCTGTATGAATACAAAAAGGTTGACATCTACTCAGCATATCAACCTGAAATGCAAATGTTTAGAAGACGAAGAACTAATGTTCTTAAGTTTCTTGAACAACACTGTGTTCTAGAAATGTCTTCTCTTTCAAGCGTTTTCCACTCTTCAAAATATTAAAGGTCTTTAAAATTGAAAATAAATTAATTGCACACTGTCATGAGGAAGACAGAAGAAAAAGAAGCAGCTGATTTGTTAAAAGCCTTTTGAGATGTATTTGTTACAATATACCACTATTTCATTTCACTGATATAAACATACATGCCTCAGACATCAGTCATCAACACTTCTGAGAAACTCAAAATATGTGGATAAATGCTCTATTTCATAATAAAAAAGCAATAGTGAAAAAAAAAATCTGAGTATGGACGAGGCAAGCATTTTATTAATGCCAATTTTTATGAAAATAAGAGCAGTTCCAGTCATGGCTTTTGATTTTATCAACTTCATTGCTTTTATCCAACTATATATTATAAACTACAAGTGACCCCCAGCAGCACTTGCTAGGTTTTGCTACAAAGGGAATAGTGCCATCTACTGCATAAGAGTTTCTGAAATTATAAAAATACTCCTCAAAACAAACTATCAGCTCTCCTCCACCCTCCTGATTTGGGGAGAATTGTCAAGTTCAGAGTGCAACAAGAAAAACAGTTTTTAACTGATTCAAAACTGTCATTTAGTGAAGTAAAGCTCACCTGTCACAGAGCTGAGTCTCCTCAGTACTAAAAAAAGTTGCTCCAAGTACAAATCTAAATTCACTCACATTCCCAAAGTAAATTAAATGGAGTAAAAAATAGCTTTACGCAGAAAAAATTGGTTTTATAAAATCTACTTGTTGAAGCAGCATGTTACAGCATTTCTGCCCCCCAAACCTAATATGGAGCTATCTATCTATGGTAGGCTGAGCTAAAACCCAAATTAGATTCTAATGCACAGGGGGAAAGAAGGGGTGGAAACAGGGAAGGAAATCAAGGCAGAATTCACCAATGCTCTTAGAAACAGTGTCTGCAGGCACTTGGAAAGTTTGCTGGACTTACTACTAGAAGTCTGCAAGCACAAGTTTGAACTCCAGAGTTCCTTAAGGGGCAAAAAGACATCTCTGATCTCTATAAAAGCAGAAGCTGAAAAAAAAGAACAGAGCTGCCCCCTCCCTGCAAGGATTCTATTCACGATCAGAACAAACTGCTGGTAGATGCAGCAGTTGTTTTACTTTGGAAAACAGCATCATAATTTCTGAAGAAATAACTAAATTTATGTCTTGAATCTTTTATTGTAATCATTAAACTCCTCAGGAGCCTGGAACAAAATTAAGTAATATATTCCTGATTAGCCAACTACTCTGTGACCTCACAGAGACAGTGATAAAGTAAAAGACAGTGACAAGTAAGACTCACTGCACTTATTTCTAAAGGAAATACACATGTACAGTTGCAAGATATTATCACAGACAGAAATACCCATTAACTCAGTATTTTAATGGAGTATTTTAACAGCAGGAGGCCATTCTTTGTCATAAAAACAGCACAAAGAGAGCTAATAAATATAACAACAAACCATGTAGACTGAAGGCTATCCTGAATTTTTAAAATATATAAATGGGGAAAAACTAAGGAATGTAAACTACTTACCTTGCAAATACCCTGTCTTTATTTGCTCTTTCTTTACCATACTGCACAGATTGGACCTCTGTTCTCCCACTGGAAAGCAAAACAAAATCAAACTGCTAAATCCAACATGATTAAATAACAATTTCTTGTTTAAATTGAACCATCTCAACAAAATGCCTAAATTCTGTTTTCAGTCATGCTGAAGCAATTGCTCTAGCTTCAGTACAGCATAACCTTAGAAAGCATTTGGTAGAAATGTAGGTCTTCTTTCCAAATAATTTTAGATGTTACAAAAGCTTTCCGTTCTGATTGCTTTTTTATCCAAAGCAATAAGAAATCTCTGCTTGGATCTTTGGGTAACACTTAACACTTAATAATAGTTCCTGTTATCACCACTGTTAAAAACTTACAGCATCCCTTCTATGCTCCCCCTAAACTATTCCCTGAACTGCTAGTAACTTAGTTGCTACTTAGTTTAGCAAAATAACACAAAAAAATTACATAAGCACATCAGGATTATATTCTTCTCTGCAACTTGTCAAAACTAAGTTTAGATTTTGAAACTTGCTGACTTTTCATATAAGACCAGATATCTTGTGTCAAATCAAAGATTCTTTATAATATTTCATAATTTTTCTTCTAGAAAAAAAATAGCATTTTTGAGTATCTATCAGCACTTAAGAATTGGTGACAAGATACCAGCAACACTGGCTCTTGTAGCCACTTTTCCATTAATAACTTTTGAGCAAGCACAGAATCTCCTACAGGGATATTTACACTATGAAACCAAAGAATCAGCTGTTTACACCTTCATATTACAGAACTACTGGGTGTGTGAAAACCTGAGAAACAAGTCAGCTGGAATCTCATGAAATTCAGTGAAGAAAAATGCAAAGACCTGCAGCTGAGGAGGAACAAACCCATGCATAGGCTGAGTGTCAACTGGCTGGAGAGCAGGTTTGCCCAGCACAGGTGAGAGCGCATCTGGAATGCTTGGTGGAATTCCAGAGCTCCGTAAGTCAAGCAAAGGGCCACAAAGACAACTGAGGGTCTGCAGCATCTGATGCATGGGGAAAGGCTGAGAGAGCTGTTCAGTCTCAGGAAGAGAAGGCTTAGGAAGATCAAATGCCAGAAGGGGAAAGGAAAAAAATACAGCCAGACACTTCTTAAGGGAGTCCAGAGACAGGACAAGAGGCAATCAGCACAAACAGAAATATGAGACATCCTAATCAGGGAAGGCAGCAAGAACAGGGCTACAAAACAACAGCCTCATCACCCACCAAGACAAAAGAAAGTTTTCACTTTAAGGTAGTTTAACACTGAACCAGGTTTCTCAGAGATGGTGCAGTTTTCCTCCTTGGATCCATTCAAAACCTGGCTGGACACGCTCCTAGGCAACATGCTACAGTGGGCCCTGTTAGAACAGGGCATTGGACTTAACAGAGCTGCCCTCCAACTTCTGCCATGCTGCCAATCCAGGAAATTTCTCTTCCCAAACCTGCAGCCAGCTAAATTGCTGGGGTTACACATTTTAAACTCCAACAAGAAGTAAGTTGGCTGTATTTGCCTCTATTCCTTTCCAATAACTCTATAATTGTAATTGTTCTTCTATAACTGCTATTAATAACTGATTTAAGGTTTTCAGAGAATTGATGCTCCTGCTCTTTTCTCTCTCTTTTTGGGCACTGAACTTGATCTACTATTTTATTGTCTACTCACCCCTCATTGTGAAATACCCCAAAACCTTCTACTGTTGATTTCAGATTTTACTACAAAACACTGTATCACTTCAGTGGTAACTTCCCTCCCTTGTGAAGAAGGAACCTACTTGTTTCCCATCTAGTTAAAAGAGATGCTAATACACAGCAAAACTCTTCACATTTTTTGGTATTTTGGAGTATTTGGTGAGGAATACTGTAAGAACCACTTAGAAAAATCCAATGACAGTGTACAGAAGTCACCTTTGCTCACTAACAGTCTTCTAGATCCCTCTCGGTAGGTTTATTTAAAAAAAAACAACCTAAATATCCTTTAACAATTGATGCATAGAAGTATTTTAGACCAATGGAAATAGGTTATGTAACAATTCAATAGTTCAACAATTTCATGTCCCCGATTTATTTCAGAAGAAATTCTGAAATTGAAAAAATTTTGAAAATTCTGCCTAGACCTGTCAGTTCTGTATTTTACTGACTCCTTTTGATCATACAAATGTTGGCTAGAAGTCTCTAGTCCAATCTCCTGCTAACACTAGGTCACCTCTGGCCATGGCTTTGTCTAGCTGACTTTTGAAAGCCTCCACTAACAGAGATCCTCCAGCCAGTCCAGGTGACTTGTTCTGGCAACATAGTTCTAAAAAACCCAAACACTTTGCCTCATGTCCACCCAGAATCTTCATGGTGAAATCTCACCTGCCTGTTACCAGCACCTTTGGGTCCATTAGTACTAACATTACTCTTGAAGTAGCTTTAGGATTGCAGCTGAATTACCCCTTAGCTTCCTCTTCACCAGATTAAACAAGCCTAGTGCCCTCAACCTCTCTTTGTGGACCATGTTATTCCTGTTATGCTGCCTCTCAACAATCTCTCAAACTACTTGCAGAAATTCCAGCCTTTGGCTGTTCCAGCAACATTAATGACCGTCTTCAATTTTATGCAGTTTCCCTTTTCATCTTATGTTAACTTAAGTAGAATGTCATCATCAAAGAGCTATTCTGTAATAGTAATAACCACAATGATTCAGATTCAAAATCCTTACAGAAATGAAAAAGCTCCCTGAAATTCTCTACAGCAACATTGAGTCAAGTGTCAAACACTGTTCAGGATCATAGAATGCTGTTTCTCAAATGGGTACTGTGAATGCTGGTCAAAAACAGATGCTATAAACAGTTAGACACTGAATTACTTTCCTCTTTATACATTTATGCAATTCACAAGTGTGACAGAAATAGCCTGTTATTCTGTTTTCTAGCTTTTCATCATGTCCCTTTGTACGTCACAGACACTACTGCCATTCTAGATGGATGATTAGTACTAGCTCTGTTATTCTCTGTTTCAGGCATGATTTAAACCACCAGCGTTCTGCATTACTTGCAGAAACAGTTAATTCAGTCACTGAACAAATTCTTTTAAAAATAAAAAGTACAAACCAGCAAAACCCAAAACCACCCACTCCAGTATTACAGGTATTATAGTTATTGCACAGTCATTCTGTGCACTTCCAAGCTTTTTGCCTATTAAGTTCATCCTTAGAGGTTATGGATTTAATTTCTTCCTCATTTTCCAAAGTTCTGGGTTTGAATCACAACATGTATGTCCTTTGTTTTCACCTGATTCCTACTTTATACGTGTAGGTAAGTGGGCTTTACTTGTACAAGCTTCTTTACAATGATTTGTATTTGGTATTAATTTAGGTTCTGTTTTGTTGCTGTTGCTGCATGCAGTATCTGAGACTCAACTGTTTTCAAAAAGATCAGGTCAAACACTTTGAAGTTTTGAGACACTACTTTTAAGATAAACATAACCCAGCAGGAGAACAGGCCAAGAAATGCAGCCTGGGAGACAATCTCAGAGCACTAGTGTAATAATGACCACTAATAATATAACAATTGTATTTTCAAGCTATCTTAAAAAATTAGTGACATTTGAAACTTAGGCCAACAGGGAAGGGGAACAGTTGCAGGATTCAAAACCTACTTGAATTACATCTTAATGTAGATTCTAGATAACTCCCTGTGTTTATTGATGAGCTCATTACTCATATTTTTTCCCACATATTTCAAATCAGCACTTACCAGTACCGGAACTTGGAACCCAAAGTGAAATAATGTGCAAAAAAGTTCTTCTGAGGTGGGAGTGGTCTGTCCAAACGGAAGAATGTGTGATACTCAACACAAGCTTTCCACAAATTCTTACATGCTCGGTAATTCACCATATTGAATCCCAGTAATGTTTCTCTAGATTCATGCTAAAAAATAAGAAAAATGTATTTCGCATAAGAATTATTCAAAGTACTTTTTGAAACTAAGATAAATATTGTTGTCTTTGAGGTATTTTTTAAAATAATGCTTTTTGAAGTGGTACTCTAATTTTTTATTAACTTTATGTACAACAAACCCTTTTGAACTACCTTTACAATTTCTTTAAAGAATTTTTTTTGTTTCCCTGAATTATTTTTATATTAAAAACAGCCTGCACAAAGGTTAACAATCTGTTTAGTTATATAGAAACAATTCTAAAAGGTATGACCCAAACTACATGAAAAGAATTCCATGATTTGGGAGCTCAAAGACAATATGCCTCTCTGTTCAAAACTACAGTTAAGATGAGTAATTGTCATGAACATGTGGCAGTTGGAGATTGGGAACAGGTATTGATCTCAAGAGCAACTGACAGTTCCTACTTTTAAATTATTCATTAGATTCCTGGGAAATGTAAGAAGCAAAACGGCAAAGCAAGCTAAGCTACTCTGCCTGTTGAGAGAGCTTGATAACAACCTCTGTAGGTCCATTTTTCTTTCTCTTCTCAGTACAAAATCCTCCCCAACATTTTGCACACCTTAACTGATTTAACTTAGTAGTAAAGCCCTTTTCCAAGTTAAGCTTTTGTTGGTCTGCTCATCTTCAGATCTGCTGAGAAACCAAGGCACAGAGACCTGCAATTCTTCCCCCAGTGTTTTATTTGGGAACAAGAACAACACTATTTTCAGTCACAGGCCAAATTTAGGACAAAATAAAATGGATTTTAAACTAACAGCAAATTCTAAGTATTTATTGATGAAATTTAAGAAATTATATTCAAGAAACTAAATCTTGATATTTTAATTCAATTACAAAGATTACTTATAACTCTGTTTTTAATTTCCAGGTATTGCCAACTGTTCCCCGTATTTTTTAGACATATGAACAGAACGATTTAAAAATTAGAAATCCGAAACAAGATAACAGAAATTAAGCCCATTACCTATGTAGTCATAAAAGGCCTTATGAACAATATAAAAGTCAAACAATAAAAACAAGGTAAATTACTATTCTTCAAGATAACAACTATGTATGATTTTTGGACTGTCTTCTCTGGATCCAGTAAAGGATGAAACAACTAAGATTTTAGATTCTAACAACAAGTAATCATGATGTAGCAAATTTTCATGTTCTGTCAGCCTTTTAAACAGTTGGAAAAGAAAATTTGACAAGTTACATGAGCTGGTGATCATGCATTTTAATGTCAAAGAATTATAATTATGGGTTGGGGGAAAAAAAAACCTGCTGTTTCCCCTAGTTTGTATTCCAGAAAACAAGCTGATCTGAGTCTCATCCCACCATCTGATCACTAGATCAGACAAGAAGCATGAAGGAGGAGCTGGTATGGCAGGATGAGGAGCTGCAGCAGGAGCAACTTAATTGTAATGCAAGACAGCACTTTCACAGGAACTTGGTGTGCTAGAGCTTTAAAGTTACCTTAACAATAGTTCTATTCATAGCTTTTAAAGCTTTCATTGCAGTGCAGGGAGAACTGATCCTCAAACCTTAGTCTTCATCTCAATTACAGCTAGGAAACATTGTTTAAGGTAAAGAATAATATATGCCATTGGCTCCTAAGTGTACTCATCCCTCCCCTATTCACCCTTGAAGGTTCTATAATATTCCAATGTAACTTAGGCACTTGAAATTCATCTGAGCTGATCATTCTGGGGTGCAAGATCTGGTTCTACTGCTGGCTTTAGAGTAAGGCTGCCCCTGTATTCCTTGGAAACAGCAGACTTGAATCACTGTGGGCTCAGCACAGGGCTCCAAGCTGACATGTCCATGGCACTTCAGCTGAAATCACATAAAGTAACAGGGCAATTATACTGCAACCCTGCAGCCTACAGAATGCTTTCACAACACTAGGATCCAGCAAGATGCAGAATGCTCTGTGGTCTGATAATGACATGCAGGCATTTCAGGGGGTTATATCTGTTGAGATCAGTGCTAGACAGTGTCAGAGAGTCACAGCAGGATTCTGCTCCAAAATTATTACCTTACTAATTATGTCTGTGGTTTTTATTAAAGAGAGGAAAACAGTCTGCTTGCCATGGAGAGGAAGAGTGAAGCAGCTTGGATGTAATATTGGTAATGAAGATCTGGGCCCCAGCACAAAGCTACAGTAAGACAAATAGAGGTAGGATACAGTAAAGGCTAAGTAATCTTTGTGATTCCTATTATTAAAAATGCAAACCCAACAAAAAAGCAGACTGGATATTGGTGCTCCTCTCACACAGAACAGCTCAGTACTTGAATAAGCACCTTGAGTGGGGCCTTTCATTCAAACCCACCTTTGCCTGCAGAGCACTGCTCCAATCTCTCGGTGCTCAGGAAAGAAACTGAGTTGCAAAACTTACTCTCTAATGAGACCCTTTTACTTTAGCTAAACAAGGAAAAATCCCCCCCCCCCCCAAAAGCAGAAATTCCCTACCCCATCCCAGAGAGACAAAAAAACTTGTGCTTTATAGTGGCAGATGCTCCCCACACTCAGCATCTTCCAGAAATATGCGCAAAAGTTCTGTGAAAACGTAAATGCAGTAAATATACTTCTGCCAGCAGTATTTGCTCTTCATTAAAAAAAAGGCAATGCACAAATTTTGATAGGATTAGGCAGCAATCAAGTAGGCATCTAATGAATGCCAGTGCTACTTAAGATCAAGAATGTACTTGGGCAGATAAGCCCATGCACCACTTTGTGATTTCAGACCAAGTTAATTTTAAAATTCAGTCCAAAAAAGTCAGACAAAATTCAAAGGACAAACTTCAGATACATAACCTATAATTAAAAAAAAAGAAAATAAATTATCTTGGCCACTCACTGAAACCAGGTTTCAGTTATGGCCAGAAACCTATCATATTCCAGACTCAAGTAATTTTTCAATGGACATCTGCTTTCTAAAAGAGCAAAAGAAAATGTTGAACAGCTTCTTTGACTGTCAAGGAATCAAGATCACAAAACACACTGGATGGCATGAAGAGCTTGATGCTGGCTATACTACAGCCAAGGGTGCAACTAAATAGAACCAGAGAAGTTGAGGGAAACATCTAGAAAAACAAAACTACTGAATTATTCTTAAGCAGCTTCAAAGCATGTAAGGGAAGCAGCATACAGAGCAGGCAGAAGAAAGTAAGATACAATGGAAAAAAATGCTATTGAAGTAATGGCTCAGGGGGCTTCTAATGCTGGATGAAGAAGTCCTACATATGACACACTTTTCTCCCATAAAATCATAAAAAACAATGGGGAAAAAAACCCTACTCCAGTGGATATATGCTCCAGCCGTATGATTGGCAGAATACTCTACCAGCTTCCACTCAAGATTGTATTATACTACCACAGGAAAATGACTGTGACATTCAACTGCTTCATCTCACTTCATTTATTTAAACACAGATATAATCTAATAAAAGTAGGCAAATAGTTCTTTACTTATGTTGATGCCTTTAAGCCATGCTAAGTCAGCGAATAAATTTAATAGGCGATTATGAGATAAGGTACTTGCACTTTTGAGGACAGTTGCAATTAAAAGCACTCAACACTTATTAGCAGTATTTGAAAAATATCTTTTTAGAATTATATAAAAGTGTATGTAGCCCAGTTGGGAAAAAATAAAACCAGTGGAAAATTCCTTTCCCAAGTCCACTAACTTAATATTCTACAGGATCTCATCTTTGCATTCAAATGAATGCAGATTCTCAGATGTACAATTTATTACATATTTACACACCAGTTTGAAACACATCATCAGCATACCATGAATGTATTTCCCCTGCCATATCGTAAATAGGTGATTTTAAATATGCACTCAAAGCACTAGACCAGAGATATTTTACATACCAAATGTGCAATCACTGAGTCACTTCACCTAGTTTATGCTGCCTAAAGAGAGTAATTTAGGCTCCCTTTACTGTTAATGAGAGCAAAAACAAAAGCAAAATGAAGGATATACCACCATAGAGCAAGTTAATCCACCCTAAAACATACTTCCTGTTCAGGCAAGATGTTTCAGCTTTTTTATGTGATTATTACAGAAGAAATGTAATGATGGAGCTTTGGTGAGCCAAGTATCACAAATCAGAAAATATGTTCTTTTAACCTAACTGAAGCTGAATATAGGTGAGATGGATCTTATCCTATGATCCTAGACAGAGAAAGTAACTCTGGAAACAATAATTTTAATATTAGCAGTTATTAAAAAATTAGTTTAAGTATGACTTCTTTGGAAGCCAAATTTGAGCTTTGATCTTAAGATATTCATGACTTGGAATAAATGAAAATTAAGTTCTTGCCACCAGTTTTCATCTGATACACAGAGTTTAAAGAAAAACACTACAAGGCTTTTTAATTTGTTGGCTTGGATAAGATGTCTCAGAAGAGAAATTACATTAATTATATAAACTACATTCTCATGTAAGTAACAATATGTATGTAGAGTGTTAAAAAGTAACAGAGAAATAAGATGAGAAAGCTGTCTTACTATTACCTTCTATTATAAGCAGATTTCTTTTCTGCAGAAAATAGAGGAAATACTCAATTACACAGTATCTAATCCTATTTTATATCTAGGTATCTTAATCTTCAAGGTCCTCAACTCTGCTACCACAGCATTTTCTTCAAGTCCTAATTTAGGAAACAACTACAGTCCATAATTTCTGATTTCCAAAAAAAAAACCCAAATTCTCATCTCACATACAAATACAACTTTCCTGCAACTGTAATGGAAGTTACACACACTGGTATCATGACAAAATTTGACCTCAGCCTGCCTTTGAGAAGAAGACTGTAGCTCCAGCAAGGTTTTACAAAAATGCTGTGTCACCCCAATAAAACATTCCCCCCCCCCTTTTTTTGTATCACCACTTTTCTGCTCATGTTGCATGATGTCTGCTCACATTGACAGACCTGCTCACTTCATGTTTTTAAAGGATCTGCTTTTAAGATGCACCTGTTGTATACCTGTATGACTCCTGCTTTCAGCACTAGTACCAGCCACCAGACATAGGCCTGACCTGACAGAAGAGGTGTTTCTCTTCTTTAACCACCTTTCCCAAAACCTGGAACAGCCTTACAGTAGTCAAGATGCATTTCTGCCTAGAGTCATCTTTTATATCTAGTCTGTAACTCTGCATTTCAGGTCTTCAATCAAAGAATCCTATAACATTAAGGGTTGGAAGAGACCTTAAAGATCATCTAATCCTAACCCACCTGCCATAGGCAGGGACACCTCCCATCAGACCAGGTCGTTCAACACTGCCAGGGCTGGGGCATCCACAACCTGCTCCAGTGTCTCACCATCCTCACAGTAAATCCTTTCAGATGTAAGAATTCTTCACTAATCTGACAGGTTAATCATGTGGTCATATTTTTAATAAATTCCTCCACCTTTCCCCAGTGCTATGTCTGTAATGGAAGCTCATCTCTCGGGGGCACAGAACAATCCATTTCTTGCTGAATTAAATGCTCAGTGGTACTGTTGTGCTTCATGGGGTAGCAAACCCCTCAATGTCTCACCTCAAGCCATGAGACATTCAGCTCCAAGCAGGCATGAAAATACACCATATGTAATTTAGAACTACAAAGGAATTCTTATCTCTTCTGTTTAAATATAAGTAATAAAGCCATCATGTATTACCAAATCTGAGTAATACAAATCAACATGTCTATCAAACCTTAATTTACAAGCATATATACAACTGAAGCAGCACTAAGCAGTACCTTTAGTTTGAGTCTGGTTTTTATGAAATTTAAATTTAATATTGATTTACTTTCAATTTTTTTCACATTTATCTTATATAAACAAGTTACATTTCCTGCATACAAATGTAAAACTAAAAATATCTAAAATATAAGGCAATTCAAATGAAAAAGAAAACTTATAAAATATTGTAATGGTCTGTTTGAAACATGAAACAGCCAGAATGTTGATGAAACTGGACTTTTAATTGCAGACAAAACCAAGAATCAACATAGTATCAGTCAGTATAATGCAGACATGCAGTAGAAGAAATTCCATTCCTTTTAGATCAAATTTAAGACAGTACTCACCAGTTCTTTCCTAAGTTGAATAAAAAACTGCTTGCACTTGAACGAAATTTTTACAATCTTCAACCTAAATGAAAAACAAAACCACAATATTAAAACATTTCATATACTGCATCATGGTTAAAAGCTTAAATACACCTACTGAAATTATACTTTCTAGAGAGAACAGATTTCCTTTCCATGGACAAAAAATAAGATACCAAAGATTATATAAAATCGTTTGTGTAATATGAAATCTATGAGCTGTGTATTTACATTATCCATCAAATTCACTTGTTTACATCCCAAACCCAAGGCAGTTGCTAATTTTGATATTTTTTCCCCATTCCAAAGCCCAAAGAGCTTTTCTATCCTCAAGTCATTCCAGGCAGATGTTGTTTTTTCTGAGGCTGTTTTCATTATCCCTTAAAATATAAAAAAATCCATTGCACTTCACCTGATCCCTGAACGACATTCTTTCTCAATGTTCTTACATGTTTTTAAATATAACCAGAACTTGTTTTAGTAAAATAGTAAAGATAAGGTGTAAGCACAGAGATAGGACTCACAACCTTAAAAAAAAACATTTACAATATCACATGACAGGGAAGAATCTGCCTACAGACATGTTCACCTTTCAGGGTATCTATAAACATATGAAATACTGACACTAATTCCAGACTGCTTTGGATGGTCACTCTAATAGCAGTTATACAAAATGGGAAAAGGCAAGCTGTATTTTCATCACAATCTAATGATACACTGCTTCAAAGAAATATAATATTAGGATAGTCCATATATTTTATTAAATATACAAGAGTATCACTTTGGTCAAGAAAAAAAAGTGAGGTTCAAATTGTAAAAAGAAAAACATAGTAACTTTTGTTACTTGAAAAATGAACAATTGAAAAAATACTGCAAACTGACTGGAATTACTACTGGCATATTTATCACTTGCTGAATAAAAAACCCTTTAGACCAGGAAAGATGAGGAACAAAACATTAACAGACACCTAAGTTGGATATCTTTATATAGAAATTATCTTAACTAAATCAAATAAAGACATTTTTCTCCAGGGGATTATTCAGAGCAGGAACCTAAGTGGGATGTCCTAATTTGTTGGGAGAGTCTTTATCTGCAGTAACAAAGATACTTTGTGAACATTAGTGTTTAAATTATGGTTATTTACATCTTTTCCCATTTCTTTTTTCTTTCCCAGCCTTGCCATTAGTTTAACAGTTAACAATAAAAAAAAATTTAAAAAGAAGCAGCAGCAATAACTGTCCTATTTGTTTGTTGAGTTTTCTTTTTTTTTTTAATTCTTAACAAATTCTTGCTATCAGAGTTGGTTTCTCAAGGATTTGAAACTTAAAGGTGAGTTACATCTTATCTACTGAAATCAAATTATTCCCCTGGCAATGCATCAATCTTCTTAGAACCTCCTGTGACAAAAAATTGCTTAAGGGTAATGTAGGATGGATCTTATATTTGCTGGATAGGACATACACTAGTGATTATTAACAGTCTGACTGTGGGAAAAACAGAAAAAAATATTAGGCTGCAGCTAATCAATGAGTATGTTATTACTAATTTTTCTAGCACCTTGGTGTACAGTGCAACTAAAAGAACACTTCAATATACCTTCTCTAAAAATGGTGCTCCATACACTTTGCAACATATCAGATTTACTTAGCAATTGTTCCATTTATAAAAACATTTACTATCTCTGACTCTTTGGGGCTTCCTCTTCTGCTAAAGAAATTACTACCCTTGGTGACTTCCAAACTCAAAGAGAATAAGAATAATACCTATGGGGTTTTAATGTCATCCCATCATTTAGGCTTACAGAGGGACGTCAGCTGACTTTTAAGCCTGAAACCATTTGGAACAGACTCAAAGCTGTAACATTAGCCAGTAAGGTCTAACTCAACTCAAAAGAGCCACCATTCTAGTACAAAGGAATGACTTCGCAAAGCTGTTTCCCAGCTATTTCAAAAAAATACAGCAGGTAAGAGTTCCTATGCACTGCTAATATCCTGCTAGGCACTGAATGAGCATATCCATACTCAGCCCAAGGAAAAGGCATCCTGTCTCTACTTCCTGATATGATTTTCCCATCTACAGTCACCTCAGACATCCTAAATAATAAAATATATCTTTTTAAATGAAGAGATATTTGAAATCCTAGATGAAAATGCAAATTGTACTCAAACATGTGGAAGGAAGCTCATGATACCAAGCTCTGGCTCTCACAAGGGCTTTACCACCCCAACCCTTGGGAGGGTGATAAGGCGGGACATAAGCAATCCAGCAAATTTCTTGAGCAAGACCTCTTTCACCCAGGTTCTGGACCAGGCACCCAGGGAAGATGCTCCTGGTGGCCAAACTCACAGACAAGAAAGGATTGTCCAGATTTAGTAGCCAAAGACAAGCAGGGCTGCAGCAGCTGTGAGATGGCCAAGCTAAAGATCTGAAAGGAAGTGGAGGGATGCAGCAGACTAAACCATGGGTTCAGGAGAGAAAACTCCATTTTGTTCAGAGTTCTGGTGGGCAGAATCCCACAGGAGCTGCCTTTGGGTCACAGGAACAGAGGACAGATAGTCAGTCTTAAAGGACAATCTTCTCAATCCAGAACAATCCTGATGTGCTAGAAAACATGCAAGAACGAGAAGAGGCCAGCCAAGATGCACTCAGAACTGCTGACTGGGCTCAAACACAAAAGGAAGTGTCCAAGATGTGTAAGCAGGATCAGATGACCAAGGAGGAACACAGTACCACCTAATCATTCAGGGATAAAATTAGGAAATCCACAGCACAACTGCAGTTGCAACTGGCACTGGATGCAAAAGGCAACAAAGCTTTCCAGAGATACATCAACCACAAACAACAGGCTAAGGAAAACACATTTCCAACTGCTGAACTGGTAGTCTAGAAACAAAGGAAAGGCTGGTGTACTCCATGATCTTCTCCTTTGGTCTTCAATCTCCTTGGATTCCCAGGTCTCTGTGCCTGGTAGCAAAGTTTAGGGAAAGGAAGAATTATATACAATACAGGAAGATCAAGATAGGACACATGGATACAAGGCAGTGTCCTTTGTTTTCCCCTATTCCTCACTTGTCTTCCTCCTGTTTAATTTCTCCTTATGATCAAAAGGTTCACAATGAGCAATTAAGATATAATATCAAATTAGAAGTGAGAGGGCAAAGACATTTTACTTGAGTCTTCTCTAAGCAATACAGTTAAATCGTTATTTCTTCCCACAGACATGCATTTCTATCCTCTCACTTGTCCCAAAATTCAGGAGTACTGAAAAACAGGTATCCAAATATCTACTATACCTATAAATCACTGGGAAGACACTACACAGCTCCAGTTGCATAGGAGCAACAATAAGTAGAAGCAAAAAGAACTATCAGTACTAGTGGCACAAGAGCAGCAGCATGATTATGGATAGAAAGAAAGGGTAATAGGTCTATTATTGAGCTATATTGTGGAAATTGGTATTTCAGATTATTACTCATAGCAAAAGAAAGCCTCTAACAGGGTAAAATGGGGAAGGGTGTTTTTTTTGGTGGTGTTTTTTGTTTTGTTTTTTTTTTTTTTTTTTTTTTTGTTTTTTTTTTTTGTTTTTTTTTTTGTTTTTTTGTAAAAACCAATTATGTTGGAACTATAGTCTTCACAGCAAGGAATTAATATCCCTGGTGTCAGCTGATATGGCTGAATACAAAGAAGAACTGTTTAGGTAATTATACACACACAAAAAAACACACTAAGAATTTAGATCAGCATCCCTGGCATGCAAACAATACGAAGCAGAATTCAGAGAAACCTCCAACTTTCATTAATGACGTGTAGTGTAATTATTACTTAGATTGTACGTACTCAGTAATTTACCAGTGTGATTTACAGAACCTATTTCTACTATTGCTGTTTCCCAAAAATAACAGCAGTAAAATCAGACTGAAATAAAACTTTCCTGATTATTACAGCATTCCATTTATAAAGCAGCCTTAGCCCAGAAATGGCTCCAACATCTCCGAATTCACACCACACGAAGGATATCTTTTCTGGAATGTGTCACTATTAGAAGGGCAGGTCTGACTGACTGGTACAGTAGTTTCAGGTTTATCATTGCAAGCTCCAGTTTTAATTTACCCAATAACCATGAAGACCAGAAATTTAAATGCTTTGAAATGGTCTTAGACTTACTTTCCTTCAAATGCATACAAGTAAAATGTTCACCACGTTCAGTTGTAGTGGCTGCAGATAACACTTTGATATAGCTTTGTTTTTTCTTTCTTTACAAAAATCAACTAAAATTGGACCAAAGACACTGTTTCTTATCTTGGTAAATCACAAAATATGTAACTTTCTACAATGAACCTTGAGACTAAGCTTAGCACAGAAAACCAGAACATCTCAGAAATTCACTGGGTTGCAGAAAAGATCAAGCACACATAAGCAGCAAATAAAATTACAAAATCAGTAGCAAATGAACAGTTCTGATCATTTATCTTGAACTAACAGCTTTTGTGCCTGATGAACTAATGTCTGCTATGATAATCTTATATTACTGACTTCACCCACTCAGAATGCAGCCACAGCAACTCAGCAACACAAGTAATAAGGCTGTCAAAGTGGACTCCAAACAAGCAAAGGAAACCAAGGGAAGGTTGCTTCTGCAGGAACTAAGAAAGGCATTTCCAGAAAGGTGACATAACCTCTATAGAGCACCACAGAGACTATAGAGCACTTCTAAAGAATTTAGAGGTGCAAAGATTTTCTGCAGTAAATGCACTTTTTGATCATATAATGAACATGGTTATTCACAGATGAAGAGATGACAGTATCCTGAATGCTCCACCTCAGTTATTCACAAGTACCATAACTATATTAAATTTCAAACACACACCACAATTAATTTATAGGTCACAAAACAGGTAAGAGCAGTCAGTCTCCAGGTTAATATTTTTCAATTCACCTGTCTCTTTAAAGACTAAGCTAGACCATCACACTGGCCCTGGCTATATAGTTAATTAAAAGTAAAATATGCTTACAAACTCCTGAAGAAAAGGAGGACTGAAATTAATTACAGTTCCATTAGAGTTTCAAAGTTGTTAAACAGCACACCATGCAGACCAAACCCCCCCCCCCACAACATTCCCCATGGCACATGAGATAAAAAATTACAACATGATACGAAACAACATAAGTTTCAGTCTTTTTAAGAGTGCTAAAAATATTTTGAAATAGTAAATAAAAACATTAAACAGCTGTCCTTACCACTGAAAAGTGTTAATTCGTACTCGGTTCTTAAAAATTAGTATTCCACCTGACATCACTCCAATCATTATTTCATTGTTACTCTGATCCTTTAAAAGAAGAGAGAAAATTACTTGAAGAACAGTATAAATATCTTTTGAAACCTCATATATATTCATTCTCATCACTCTCTAAATACACAAGATAATGTGGAAGGAAATATGTTTTAATAAGACAAATAAGAAATTAAATTATTCCCTCCTATTTAGGACAAACCTGAATGTTTGCTCTGAGTTCCTTATAGGCTACCACAAAATTTTAATTTCTCAAGTTAGATCTTCTGTATTTCACCAACTTTGATGAAATAAATATAACAGTATTCTGGTTTATTAAGAATAGCAGCACAAATAGACTGGCTTGGCATTTGCTACACTAAAAGCAACCAGCAACTTCAATTCCTACCTGAAAGGAAATTGCAATCTCAGAACACAGAGAGGAGAGAGTCTAAAACAAACAATATTGTATATTTAAAGAATATTTAAATAGCACTTTTGTCTTGAAATATCTTTGCACTCTAATCAAGCACCTGCTGTAGAACTCTCAATATGACATTCAAGGCAACAAAGCTCAACCTGATTAACACACAGATAACTAAGCACAAATATGAGCAAAGAAATACTCTCTCTATAGTGAAACAGTGGACATTCAATCAGAAAATCCCAGTTAGGCACCTCACATTTTTTTCTTTTATTTTCTCTTGTCAGCAAAAGCCTGGAAGGCTCACAAAAAGAAAAGCATGTTTTTCCATAAATCTCAGAGGAATACATTTTCACATTGCAACACTAGTTCATCCAAACTTACCCTTGCATAGTGCAATTCAACTCCATAAAGTTCTAAGGTACGTGCTGTATTGAGATAATTGAACTCTGCTTCTGCAGGAGACAACCCTCTGAAAGAAAGCAGCTAAATCAGAAACGTTCTAACACAACCTCCCACATCAGTGAGTGTAGACAGAAAATCTGCATTCATTTTACTACTTCTATCCCCACCCTGAAACCTGAATTTCCTTTCTCATGATAAACAGACCGTAACCCAAAAATTTTATCAGAAAATAACTTATTTCCAAAAGAACAGAAGTCTTGACAAGAGCCCACAATACATTTTATTTTAATGTACATTATCATTTAAATGTTTGTGGATCCCTAGAATCTGAAAATTAGTTTTACAGTCCTGTATTTGGCATTGGCTATTTAAATTACCATCAACTCACTCAAATGTCTTTAACGTAGCTAAGAGAATTTTCTAAGCCTTTATCTGAAATTTAAGGGAACATTCTGTAGTTTTGAAAGCAAACAACATGACCTGATCAAGCAAATGTTTTATAAATATTGCTTACATTTTGTTAAATTTAACTAACAAAAGGCACTTAAGTTCTAAAATAGGAAGGAACCATCACTGGAAAGTACCACAATTTTACATACTTAAAAAAAAAATATTTTCCATTGCTTCATTGCATTTTCCTCTTTCTGAAAGGTCAGAGACTCGCATGCAGGAAAGAGCAGACATGGAAGAAAAGGACTTTGTTACTTCTAAAGTAACTCTTCACTGGTGAGAGTATCATGAAAACAAAGCCCTTATGCTCAGAACATTCCCAAAGACTGAAAAAAAATCTTAAAGAAAATATACCCGGCTAAGTTAATATCCAACGTAATATGCACAAACACTGTTTTCAGAGAACCTTTAACTTAACAAGTTCATTCTTTCACTAATTTAGATACTGATATTCTGTATAGACCATAAATGGTATTTATTATATAGGTATTTAATCTACAAAAAGAAAAATCATCTACAAAAAGAAAAATTATCTTAAAAGAAATAACCAAAACCAACCAGCTGACAAACCCAACAACCCACCCACCTCAAAACCTTTAAGAAAAAATACTGTTTTGTTTTATATAATAGCACAGCATCAGCAGTCAGGATTTGACAAAGTCAGTATCTTCTGATGTAAATCCTTACATGTGCTGCTGATGTAATTTTGCTATTTCTTTTTCAAAGTCTTGAGGCTGGCTAGGGATGAAAGAATATTCTGAGAGGTAGCCTGGCAAGTTTTCTGAATGGTTGTAGTCTCCCAGCTCGGCTAAAATATTAAAAAGAGAGGTTATTGTTTATCACTAATGTACTTGGCATTGTGCAATGCCCCCAAATTCACATGAGTTTGCTCCCACATAATTTATGATCCACAGCAAAGAAAAATAGAGAAGATATTTGGACTCCCATTTTTCCTTTTGAATAAACAGTCACATTCTCAGTGAATATCGAGATTATTTAGAGAGGGCTTTGATTATGCACTTATGAAGGGAGTTCATAAAGTGTTTAATTTTTAGCAGACAATCCATAAATGCTGTCATTACAGCTAGCACAAAGTAGGATATATATATATATAGGATAGTATTCAATTTTCTCTTATTATTTTACTTTTGCTTGTTTTCATGTGATTACACAATTTTCTTCTTTTAACACTACAACTGCTATTTCATCATGAAGATCTGCAAAATCCAGCCACTCATTCTGCACCAAGACACATTCAGAAGCATTAGAAAAATATTTTTTGCACATTAAATTGTATGTATGAAAAAAGCACACAGACATACACCTACATTGAAACTACTCTACTTGAAACTACTAAAAAGTGTGTTTAAATAATTTGTAACATTTTCCTAAAATTATAAGAAATAGATTACAATCACATTTGTCAGAAAACAACACATAAACAACATTTGGTAAAAGTCTTTGAGGCTTTCTAACTACAGTAGAAAAAAAAATTCAGCTTTAAAGATCTGCAATCCATGTAACATATCGACAGTGATAGATAAGAAACATAAAAAGAAAAGTGGATAGATAACAGTAATATATCATGATATGGGGTCCTAGACAGGCCTAGCAGCACTGACAAGGCAGATGAAGGCACTTATTGAGCAGGCGGATAAGGAAAGGAAGGTAGGAAAGACGTCTGGTTCACTTGCATCACCACAAACAGATCCTACTTTAAATAATTTAAAAACTAGAAAATTGGACCAGGTTTTATAACAGAATGCACTCCTTGCTGATATCCAAGAGTACAGGACTGAGATCTGCTATTTACATGTATTTATAAAGAATGCAGGAAGTTTATTACTAGGCAGGTACGGGAACCATTAGCTAGAGATCTGCAAGCTGAAGAAAATAGCAGCAGGATGTCACGGATAAATGTAAATACAATGGACTGTGCATACCCATCACTTCTACAATATTAAAAAAAAAACAACCCATATTGCATTCTTAAAACCTTAAAATGTTATCAAACTTTCATAGTTCCTGTTATCAAATACTTTACCTCTTCTAAGACAAATCCCTATGGCATGACAGAATTTGCAGTACATTTTTCAGGCAGCTGAAGTGTGGGAGTTTTGTTTAAGAGAAAATGTTCTATTGACTGACCTACGAAAAGGTGACCACTGAGCAAAACCATGCATAAAACAAGACATTAACATTACTCTAAGTTTTTTATGAAAGTATTAACATGGACACTGTTTCTCTGATATCTACGAAGTATACAAAGTACTAACATGGATGTATCTTCAACAGTAGAAAAACACATGAATGTGAATGAATATATTGGGATTGCTTAATTTCAGCTTATGAAGAAAAACTGAGTGAGGAAGAGAACTAAATCTCAGTTTTCAAGACTCATCTACTCACTGGATGGCTTACAATTGCCAAGACAGGTATTGAACTTTTTGGTCAGATAAGGCCAGAACTCCTTTTTCCACACTTATTTGGAGGTTCACTGCATCGTGTGTTTAAAATGTTTTAGTGTCTTAGGAAATACTTTTTAGCATCATTCTCAAAGCAAAAGCCACAATTCCATGCCTCAGAATATACAGGAATAAAAGAGTATTGATCTGGGGTTTTCTGACAGGGTAGCTTTAAGTATTTTTTCCATATCCAATTCAGCAAATCATGCTGGGGGAGGACAACCAATCAATTTCCTCAATCATGAGAAAATTAGCATCATGCCCACAAACACCACAGTATAATGCTATACAAAGTACATTCTTTAGAAACTAATCAATAAGACTTTTTATATATTTCAGTACTAACAAGTACACAAACACAAATTATACTTACATTGAACAGCATAGGAAGCCAGAAGAGCAGCAGTATTATAAGGACAGGGCAATCTGTTTTGTTTTTAAAATGATAAATAAATAAAATTACATATTTCATATGACATTTGGCTGTTGTGAAAACCCTAGTCTTTTATAGTCTACGGACATATTTAACAGGTAATTATTATAAATATTTCCACTTGTATAGACAGTGATTTATTCTTAATATGTTTTTTATTTTTGCAGGCAAAATCTCTCATTATGAACTTTTCCTTGCCCAGATTTGCATTTAATGCTTAACACAAGAAAAATGTCTTACCTTCCAGTAAGAATGTCCTGCTTAATTTGCAAAAAGTACTGGTACCTTATTTAGAAAAGCAAACAAAAAACACTTCCATTAAAAAGAAAATCATTTTTCATCAATTTAACGTAATTTGCTTTCACTAAGTATAAAACTAACACTTGACATTTTGCATGCTATTTCCTAAACTCTAATAGGAAAGAAATGAAACTTTGCTTAGTAAACTAACACTACAACTTGGTAAATTAAATTACTCACAAGCTATGAAGTTATATTTTATATTTCACTAAAGGCTACAAATTTCACATTTTCCTGCTTTATACAGCAACCACAAGTTGCAGTTTGCATCTGTGCATGGAGGTACCCTCATAAGAATGATCTGTAGGCCTGGTAGACAGAACTAATTTATTCTGAGTATTTGATACTGCTGTGTTTTCATTTATATTAATTTTTCTTAGTATTTTGGAGTTACATTGTTATTGTAAAAGTTGTGGACTCTATTTTGTCAAACACGTCTCAATTAACTTCCCTTGAGCTTCTGAAGTTTTCTTTAAATTATGATGTGAAAAAAGGTTGTTTTAGAAATTAATCTATTTTTTTCATACCCATTCTTTCAAGTCAGGAAGGAAATTAATATAAGAAAAAGAACAGCCAAACATTTTAAAACACAAAGGACTTCCCACCAAACAGGAGCACCAGAAACACCATGATTTAAAAACTCCAACAAGCTGGAAAGTACAAACAAATTTCCCTCTAAATTACTTCCTTTGTTTCTCCAAGAAAACTCAAATATTTTGTTAACGTATCAGAATGAATCTTTTGTTCATTCAGTTTAGTTCCTTCATATTTCACTTAGAGATTGTAGAAAATTTGACAAAAAGTATAATGTTTCAATAAAGTGGCAAATCACACCTGCTACAAAGCTTCACTGAACTAGAGATTGCAGTGGGGTGCCAAACAAGATTTTTCAAGGTTAGCAAAAGCTTAAACTTTCAGAATAAAAATCCTTGTAACAGAGCATAAAAGCTGCTGTAGAATTTGTCTCCACTGCCTTTTAATTTTTTTAGTAAAAGCGTCACTGAGTGGCAAATTTAAGCATCATTCCTGCTTTCTTATAAATTTAAGCCCTACATTATTACTAATATAATAATCACCTGGTTTCCTTTGTGTAGTTCTGATTCAAAAGCTGGGCTATACCCATTCATTACAAACACCAATATTACTTCTGAAAAGCACTAAATATTAAATATTTATTTCCCAATAACAACTTCAACTAAGAAATTAAAGCCAAAATATATCACTTTATTACATATAACATGACTTCTCATAACTGTGTAGTCTTCAGAAAGTGGATTATCTACCACTTAAAGACTTGCACAAACATTTACAAATACTCACAAAGAAATCCAATTATTTATAAGCTATATAACAGTAGAAAGGTAAAACATTCCATGTTTGTAAGAATATGAGGGAAAACATTTGTGAACTGACAACCAAAGATTAGTCCATGTGCTCAACCCCTACAAAACCATCTAGAGATTCTCGAACTGACCAGAAAGGCAAGAAGCTTAGTTTAAAAGATATTAACTTCAAGAAGTTAAAACTTAGACATTAGCCAGGCTTTAGAGATCTCAAATACTTCAAAGACTTAAAATGCATACTGAAACAAACAAAAACAAAACAAAAAAAAGATAAAGCAAATTTCTTTACTGATTAATAAATGCAATAAATTACAAGTTAAATTTATATATTAAATGGATATGGTTCACATGCTTTTCTTGAGCATCTTTTCACAACTATATAGCTGCGCCTCCATTTTATTTGGATTTTTTTGGTATAAAGCTTTATTAGAAATATTTCATGGTACTTAAAGGACATCTTGATTAAGGGATGCCAAGCAGAGTTCATCTTCTATCCACTGTTTTCAGTGAACAGTGAGGTTAATGGCTTGTTAGCCAACCACCAGTTTGAACACTGAGGCTTCATATATTATTGAGCAAAATGGGAAATCAATAGAAGCTTTAGCAAAGCAGATCTGCAAAAGCCTGAACAACAGACTCCACTAAAACGACAATGGCAGCACTGCATTACCATGTTTTCATCTTGCTTATATAGCTATAGCTAGAAAAGGGCAGGACAGAATTATTGCTGACGGAGTCAACATTAATAAGCAATTCCTCCTGCCATGAGGAGCACTAACGAAGCTTCATTCCCTCCCCAGCCAAGGTCCCGAAGCGAAGCTCTCCAGCACACACTGAGCTCCCGCTGACCTCTCCTGACCTGGGGCATTCAAACCTGCCTTGCTCACGTGAATGCACAGAAGGCTAACAAGACACTGAACCTTTCCCTGACATCTCTTCATACTGCTTCATGTGTTGAGCCATTCCTCTGTTCTCATGGAATTTGTAAAAACTGAGCATTTTGGAACAGTCTCAGCTTCACCCAGAATTGTCAGAAGTTTGCACTTTTTCTTTCCCTTTTTTGAGGTGGGAATATTGATTACGTGAAAGGACCTGTATTTGTGACATAGCATCCTAACTTCACTCCAAAGAAGCCCATGGATAATATCTCTCTCTTTATACTAATTCCAAATGAATTTTCTTGGGGGCAATTAGGCCTATTAGGAAAAAAGGCAGAGCTGACCTAGATACAGAAACCATACATTATTTCTCATTTAAAAGAAAGCTGTGTTTATAGCTTTGTATTTAGAGAATAACACTTCTCCTGTTTTCTCCTTCTTTATGGTTTACTTCACACTGATCAACATTTATCCTTTTTTTCATCTCCTCAGGAATATTACATATTTTCCTTTATTTAAAAAAAAATATGTTTTCATTATTCATTATTTTGATAAATTGCCAAATTTTCCTAGAGTAACTATTTCAGTAAAACAAAGTCTCATGTAGAATCTCTGGAACTCATTTTAGTGAATTCTGTCTGAATAGTTATGTGCAGAATCTTGTCCAAAATATGACAAATTAAAGGCAATGATAAACAACTGTGGAATCAAAATGTCACAGTTTTGGTACTCAGGTTTCAAAAGCTATCCTCAATAATTTTTTTGAATGGGGCTGACCTGTTTTCAGAATGGCCAACATCCAAAAATTCCAATCTGTCAATTCATGCCATTTATGTAGAGGGCCAGAAGTAATTAAAAATATGGAAAATTTGAGGCATTTCTTCAGGGACTAATTGCAATTCACAAGCTTCTGATTTGATTCACACTGAGCATTTTCTTCAATAGATTTCAACACACTGCTATCAAAATAAGCTTACATGATTCAAACTACAACTACAACCACAGACAGATTAATTTTATTAGTACTAAGTAGAAAATTGGGGAGGAAAAAATGCATAATGCTCAGCAATTCTTTAGTCACAAGGGAGAGCACACAGAAAAATAGAATTAAATTTGTACTTATTGGTAAATACTGGGATTAAGTTTTTCCTCTTTTCTCTATTTTCCCTTTTCTCTTTCTACTTGGTAGCATTTGCTTCATGCAGTTACTTCACTTTGCATATAAATTCATAAGTTTATTCACATAAGCTTTTTGTTATATTGATTTGGTTCAACTGCACAGTTCATATCTGTAATTATTAGATAAAACTTAGAAGCTTGTACATACAACAAGAATGAGTTAAAAGAAAATTTCCATTAAAATTCCATTAAAGAAATTAATGACTGTTCTAGAGAAGTATTTTATTGACAAAGCAACCAGACCTACCTTGTATATTCTTCTTGGAGCTTGTTTGGGTCACTTACAAAAAACTTAACTCTGAAGTTCAGACTGTGAGGAGATCCTCCTATGGTCAAGAAAAGTTATTTCTAATTAATCAGGGCACCCTGGAAAAATAGCATAATAACAATAGATGAATTGACGAAATACATACATTACTCACTTTTTAATTGTTTCCTGATAGGTTTGTTTGGATCCAACCACCTCTGGAAAGAGACAAATTGTAACACCAACTTGAGAGAAACAAAGTACAAATCACAGCCTTATACATCAAGAAACTGGTGCTTTTCTATTACTTTTTACTTGGTCTTTTACCAAAATGCCTCACTGGCATACACAGGCTTATTACTGATTCTGGAGACATCATCACTATCATCAACAACTGCTACTGCTCTTCCTTCCCCAGGATTAACCTATGTTGTCCAGATACCTTTTTTACAGCACTAATTCCACTTTGAGTTGCTTCTATGACTGTCACAAGAACCTGAGAGAGGTCAGAACCCAACTATGCTGTGTTTAACAACTGTCAGCTACTCTTTAAGAACTACCTATGGTAGTGAAGAGCTGTAAGCAGGCTCATTTACCCAACTCAGAAGTTAATTTGTTTGACTACTTCCAGTACATATGACTCTGGATTTTGCAGCTCTGCCACACCCAGGGAGTGATCCCACTGGCTCAAACTGTCAGCCTGAATGTCAGCACTGCTACATTACTAACTGGATCTTGGAAGTCAGAGACTCAGCACTCAGCCTCCTGAATTAAGGACTACAGAATAATTTTACTGAACAGTTCCAATTATTGATTGTTTCTATAGGAGAACACTGCTGTGTACAGGCAGAGCTTTATAAAAATCAATGTGGCAAATTTCAGATAAAAGTATGATCGCCTGGAAAGTTCTGCAAGTTGTTTAAACCACTGCCCATCAGCAACCCAGCAGTCTCTGTACACACCAACATAGTCCAGGTAACTCCTAAGTCTATCTTTGCTATAAATACTGCTCAATTCCTTGTGCTGCCTTGCAAGGCAGGTCCCCAAGCATCAGGAAATTGTTATCTGGGCACAGTTCCTATGCAGTAACAGACACCTAACTCAGTACAGTGTGCGACTCCCTCACACTTATCACAGGGCTTTTTATTTTTTTCAGGTGAGGGAGGAGGAAGCAAACACACAGGTACCTGAGCTATCTGACACACACTACGGATCTGAAGTTAGTCCTGTGTCATTTTATTCATGAGGAATAATAAATAATGATTACTAGATCCACATGCTGTAGCCTTGTAGTAGTTAACTCGAGAGGAAGTAAAGAGACAGTTTTATACAGCCTCAAAAGTGAGAATATCTGAAAAAAAAAAAGCCTCATACAGGATCAATTCACTTTTAAGCCTAAATGTAAAAGCTTAAAGAACACTCTAGCCAGGGATATATATGTACATTTTATAAGAATCTTTCCAAACATGTTGACAGATACTTGATTTTTCCTTTAATATTAATATTATAAAAAAACACAGAGGCTCTGCTATTCATGAGATCCATGTTTAAATACAATTCTAGAGGTTTCACACTCAATTAGTAGAATCTCCTTTTCCTCATCATCTTTATCTGCTGCTGCATTAACTACATCTTAGCAAAATTCTGCTGTGTTATTTCACAAATAACTAGAATATTTGTCAACCCAATATGATTTCCTTGTCCAAATGAACCAAGTGTAAAAGCAAATGTGTATCAAAACCTGAAATTAGTCAAACCCATACATTCTTCAAGCTGACATGACTAATATTGGTAATAATTCTTTTTAGCTCTGACACATTGTTTTCATGGCAACTAGATATGTGCTGAAGAGACAAAATGTTTAGAAACAAAAAAAAAATCTAAAAATCTTTAAAGTATGTGCTTGTACCAAATACCTGTTAAGTCATTCTTTCAGACTAACCCATAATCACCTTGCATTACAGTGTTGTGTTCACCTGCTCCCAGACAGATAAACTAAAAGAAAGAGAGCTTAGACGCCTACCCTTTGGAAAGCCAGATAAATTTCTGAATGTTGAGTGAAATATTGAGCAATATTCAATTAAATACTTCTTTTAAAAAGCTGAAAAATAATTCAGCCTTTTCTCCTGCTTGTTTATGTTTTTTAAGCCTGAAACAAAGGTTAGAATAAAAGTATTACAGAGGCAGTCCACCAATGTCTTAACAGAACTGTCAGGAAGTGAGCGTGGCTGAATTTGATGCACAAGTTGGGAAGTAAGTTTTGACCCCATCATTGTGCTGCACATATAATAAGAATTAGGTAAACAACTGTCTTATAAGGAATAATACTTAGCTAAACTGCACTTTGCAAAACAAGTATTGACCATTTGATACTTATGAAAGAAAATATCCAAGAAGTGCTCTTTAGGCAATCAAGATCCCAGTAATACCACTGTATCTAGTGAAGTGAATGTTACATTTGCATCTCTTGGTTTCCACTCGTGATTTACAAAGTTTCATTGTGTTGAATTTCCTTTCAATTAAGCCAATGGACTGCTGTAAATACTCATTTCCAAGGGAGTCCCTTCTTTGTTAAGGTGATGAGATGACAGCCCTTGTCAGATACTGGACTGTATGAAGCACTATTGAAAGATCACCAGATATTTGAGCTAGAAACGGAAACTGCATACACGACAATCTAAAACTCCCTCATTATTCTTGAAGTCCTAATGACAAAAACAACCACAAAACAAATCTAAAACAGATTTTTTTTTTACTATGATAATGCAATCTAGTAAGCAGATACATTAAAACAAGCAATATCTTTTTAATATATTATTTCATAAGCACAGAACTCAATATTTTACTCCAAATTTGTGACCATTAACATGCAATTTTCTCATAACTACAAGATGATAGAGACCGTCACAAATGACACAGTTGGGGAAGATGGCACAATCTTGCAATGGCTTCTATTTACATCTCTGTAAATAACACAAAGCACAGTGATGAACATGATTATGAGTTTTAAAACTGTACTTATAAAACAGAGTTTTATAAGGGATAACTTACAGGGTTATCAGTAGATTCATCAGCCAACTGTAAACCAAAGTAATCTCTCTCAGTCAAATCAAGATGCCTGAAGACTACATCCAACAGAACTTGGCCCTGATCGTGTTTCTGCAGACAAAAAATAGAGACCTTTTCTTTAATCAATAAATATCTACAACTGGACACACAGATTTCAGGCAGGTATAGCACATATAAATTCTTTCAGATGTGCTCTAGCAGCACTTTTTAAAATATCACAAAGTGTATCCCAGCAGCACTATTTTTAAATGAGCTTCATCTCTTTTTGAAACATATGTAAGGAAATCATTTTTCTTCTCTGTCATTTTCTGACAGTAAGAACTTCTCACTTCTCAGCTAGCTACATGATTATTTCTGAAAGCCTTTCATTAGCCAATCTTGATATTTAAAAGGAGAACAGAAAAGGAAAAAAAAAGTTCAGGAATTAATAAAGAACTCAGTGCAAACAAGAATCTTGTCTGGGTCACTTAATTGAAATGTACAGGTCTACACAAATTATCCTTCTTGATCTGAAAATCTATTCCTGACTTTTAATGAACCAGCATATTGAAAATGTTTCTAAAGTTTAATGGCAGAGACAGCTGAAAGAGCCAAATATCTAACCAAGAAGTATCATTTACATACATTCTAAGATAGCACTCCACTCTAAATGAATTTATTCAATGAAACTGAGTAACAGTAACACTTCTTCTCAGAGTCAAGTGAACAAACTTGATTTCTACTACAGGGACAAATTTCACCCACAAAATGATATAAAAAGAATCTGTAGTTGTTAGTACCTAGCAATTTTTTTGCCTAACCTGGAAATACTGCCAACATAGTAATTGAAACTCTGAGTGTGTCATTATGACAGGACTCAATAAATACATTTGGTGAAATCTGAAGGGAGTTTCCCAAAGAGGTTAAAAGTGTCATAGCATCTTGAAATACAAAAGACAAGCAAAATTCTGCAAGAACTGTCAAACAAGAAGAAATATGAAAGAAGATTGATACATTTTCTACCCAGAATTTCTACTTGTCACCAAGCAGAGAAGCTTCTAATAATTTTCTAGGTGCCAAGTGTTATTGCAGCTACAATGGATTTGATATACCTTGCCTAGTTTACTGTAGGCAGTAAGAATAATTTTAGAGTTTTAGAACAAAAAAGCCCTGCTGTTCTGCTCCCAAAGGACACTGCTTTGCAGAGATTACTAACAGTTTACCTTTACAGTTGTTAAAATGGAAGTATGTAGCTAAAAGATCAAGATAAGGTTGCAAGAATCCCATTAATATCCGTACAAGAGAAAAATCTACAAATCTACCTTCAGACATCTGTTAGCATCTAAGAGCATCCTATCAAAATTAACTTTTTTTTGTTCAGATGAAATTGAATTCAACTGAAGTTTAATAAACTGTCAGAGGCAGTTATCTGAGCCTTAAAACTCCAAGAAGAATGATAACTTATTTCATAATAATAAAAAAGTAGAGTATAATTATCCACAAATTATGTTTGAAGTTAATCCCATGAGGATGATCATACCCATAACTCTGCATGTATCTCTATGTTGAAATTACATAAGGGATCTATTTCAGGTCCCATATAAATTTGACTAAATTGAAGTGACCTAAAATTTCCTGTATTTACTTTGCAAAGGACCTTATTTTTATTTTTTAAAATGGTACAGAGAAAATATCTTATGAAATGTAGAAGCACCATTGTTAAGAGTCCACCACTGAAAAATTTACTTTACAAATTACTAAAAACAAGCAAAGAAAAAAACCAGATGTTAATAAATAAATGTACAACAGCATAAACGCATAAGGCATTTTTATATACAATCCAAATATAGTCACTTAAATTTTTACTAAATTAGGAGTTTCTGTTGTATTTTGAAATAAACCAATAATCAGTACAGTTTTTACAGCAAATAAAGCTAATTTTAAAATTACATAGCAACACTAATTGCCTCTTGGCATTTTTCCCATGTAGATTTAAATAAGAACACAAACTAAGAACTTTTAACAGTAACTACCAGAAAATGGGAGATGTCTGGAACCTAAGTTTACCCTTGCAATTACCACAGCTGACACATTATATCCTCTAACAGCATGCAGATACCATCTCTGTAGCTTTTTTCCAATCTAATCCTGCCAATGTATACTGTTTCTTAAAAACCTGAACAAATGTTTCCTAATGAAAAAGCTTAGAACTGGCTGATCAGTTTGAATTAAGAAACACAGAACATCATTCCACAACCACAAGGAAGGTATTTTTCCTGCAGTTGAGCAGCAAATTTGTTAAGAGAAGACAGGTTTCAACATGAAGCATTTGTTTGGATCACAATGTTTTACTTTGTGCAAAATAAAGATAAGCATCTAGCAAAACCAGACCTTAGCTTAACCCATCTCTGATATTTATGTAATGATGTTGCAGCTTGCCAAAGTAGGCGAAGGTCACAATTCTGCTTGTTGAAAAAGATCCAAAATACTTGTAATACTATCATAACATTGAATAGCTGCTCAAAATTATAAAACAGTATGATAGCAAGTTTAAATATCTGATTTTTTAATAAAAAAGCAAACCAAATAAATGTAGATGAGCATAATAAGAAACTTGCTTTGTTGCTACAGAGCCAACTTAAACATTATTTCCTCATAAAACAAGAAATAATGAAAACACATATGAAAAATGGGAACTATCTAAGACAAAACCACAGGAGTTAGACACAAAAATGTCCATTTTTGTCCAAATTGAAGAATTAGAGGGTTATATGCACTTACTAGTCATTGCTGGAGGCAGAATATCTCACAGATTTTGGCCTCTTAGGACAAATTTGACATGAACACTAGGCATCAATACATGAACTGCATTTTATGAACTATTTATCATCCAGTACCACTAGCTATTTATAGATTCACTTTTAATTGCAAAATGATTGTCACTTGTTCACAAACACCATGTGTGAAAATTTAGGCAGACACCTGCAGGTTTACACATTACACAGGTCTGATGCCTGCTTACCAACTCCCACCCTCTTCTCAGTCCCCATTGCTGACACTCTGGTTCTGCTGCTGCCAACAGAACTGCAAACACCACAAGACATTGCTGCCATGTCAGCCCAAAAAAATTTGGACTTCTGATGCCAGAGGAAGGGGATGACAGGTTCTGGGCTCTCCTGGAGCAGTCACAGCTCTGCTGCTCACATTTGTGGGATGCGGTGCTGGCTCCTTCACTACTGGCAGCTCACCACAATGCCTGGGTTGCTGCTCCAGGAGGTGCATTCCCCAACACTGCACAACTGTCTCCTTTCCTTCTACAACTGATGCTATTCTTTTAATTTCTTCTTTTTTTTTTTTTTTTTTTTTTTTTTTTGTCAAAGAAAAAAGGGCAAGTATCTAAGTAATGCTGAAGATTAAATTACTAAGAACTTCTAAAATTAGAGGGGGTGGTATGGGGATTTTTGTTTGGTTTGTTCTTTTCTTATTTGGTTTGAATTATTTTACAGGTTTTTAAATTTTGCTTCCATTAGAGTATAAATTCATTAAGTTTGTAGTTCTGGGATAGTAAAGGCTCCAAATTGAAACATTTATCCGTGACCATTAGCCTTGCTCACAGAACAACCCACCCCATCTACCTTGATATATTGGCTTTCAGGAAATTTAAGTAAGTCAACCTGCATGGAAAAGATGTAATTTTAGGTATTTAAACAAGTAATTAAAACAAATTAAAGTAATTTGATCTTGAAGAAACAGATTTACGGTAATGCAAATCCTCCTGATCATGTTGTTAACTCACGTCAGCCTTCTTTCTTCCAGCTACATGTTCTGCTGAAGTCTGCTTTTCAGGATTGAAGGAGGATTTCTTCGTTTGGGAAGCATTTTAGAGAAAAGGTTTGTACTCCTCAAACACATGCACAGGTTAATTCCAACTGATTCATCTGCTGGGAACCAATGCAGCCTTTCTCTGGCTGCAGTCCACGGGGATTATCTGGTTTGATTTGTTACGCTGTCTACAAGGTAAGGCTTAGCACAAAGGTGCCTTTTTTTCAGATCAGTGGAAAGGGCTGGCTGGATTGTGAACTTAGAACATCACATAAATTATCAAGGGACATTGTCTGTGATCAGCACTTTGCTGTTGGAGAAGAAATAGCATTTAAGTACATTTTTATTAGCATACCACTGCATCCTCCAGATGATTTTACAATCATTAGCATACAGAATACCTATAGCAATCACCAGGAGAAAAAAAAAAAAAGAGGTGCTAATTTATTTGATATTATCTTTGTTCTTCCTATTTTGAAAACAAGTCCATAAATATTTATGGCTAAGTATAGTGTCAACCACAATAAAGTAAAACAAAGCTATAAAACCTGAGAACCTGTACAGCATGTAGGTTACATTTGCTATGAATGAATACTTTATTATTATTCCCTATTGTGAAAAAACAGATTGAGGCTAAGACATGAGATCAAGATGTTCAGCACCAAGGAACTTTTTATTCCCTAAACTCAGTTTTAATAGGCAAACTTGCAGGCTGATCTGTATAAGCAGTAAAGCATGATCCATGCAACTAAAATATTTAGTACACTAAGAAGGTGGTAAGAACATATTACATAATTTTTTCTTGGGAGACACAGAACAGACATTTGAGGATTTACAGCTTTCCTACTTTTCTAGTATCCTCTAAAAATGTACAGCTTTTGAACACCTAGATCAGAAAGAAACACATCTCCCATAACTACTGCCCAACAATTATTCCTTATTTTTCCCATTTTTTACATTCTTAATAAGAAAAACCCGTAAGACAGATATTTTAATGGAAAACTCATGCACCTGAAAGCAAAGATGACAACATTTACAATTTCTTATGCACTTCTAATGCTTTATGTCCAACTACATTTTGCACATATTACTTTTTGGCAGGCAGTATAATCTGGGAAACTGTTAGCAAGGATAAGAAGTTAAGACATACAGAAAAGGGGAAAGGATATAGCAAAAATTATCCCAGAAGGGAAAAGAGGCTTGAGGGTACTAAATTAAAGTCTTTAAAAATCCATCCCTCAGCTCTTCTCCAAAATTCCCACATTTTACTACTCAGAAGTCCAGAAAAATTAAGTATTTTTTGAATGAGCTACAAAAGTGCCTCAAGAGAATATCCTAAACCCTTCCATCTTGACTGACATATCTAAAACAAATAAACATCAGATCTGCCTCTGAACCTTAAGCCTCTGGATGTTGGATCTTTGCAATTTTTGCCAGATAACAGATTTAATTTCTGATGAGAAGCTGCAGGCTCTGATTACAGAACAGAAAAATGCAATCCCTCTCACAAATCTTCCCTGAAACATTCTAATATATCAGTATCCTTGCTGAACACTGGATGTCACAATTCAATATAATTACTGAGCATTAGAACTTCTTCAAATGGTCTGAATTCGATTTTTCCACATAGATTTGACAATGGCTTCACTTTCTCCCTCACTTCCCATCTGAAGTCCCACAGCCTTATTTGATACTCCTACACTCCATTTGCTGAAGTTCAATTTCCTTCTGAGAAATTTTAATTATTACACCACCTGTTAACTTTCACCATCACATTATTCAACTTTTCTCTATATAAGTCATCAATTCTATAGCTTTTAAAGTAAAAGCAGAATTCTACTACCACAGGAAAACCTACAGCTTCTTTCCTGTTGAGTTCTGGTTCTTACACACAGATGACTTAAATGCTTTAATGCTTTCTTGTGAGGTCCTTGCCTATTTTTCTCCCCCCACCAGGAAGCTGAAAGAAAGGGGTGCACTTGTGTAACATATAAACAACATCATGAACATTTTTATTAGCAAATGGCATAAATAGCCTATTTTAAATTCCAGGTTCATGTGTAAAAGTTATTGCTTTTTTCCATTAACAGTTCTCAATATTCAGCAACCAGTTTTCCATTTTCCTTCCTGTCATTCTCATTAGTGTAATAGAAGGTGGTGAGCTTAAGTGAGGGAAATCACAGAACAAGAATATTATCTGAGGAAAGCAAAGAGCAGGGAGATACTCTAAGATGGCAGCTGTGACCAAGTATAACCATACAGGTGATTGAACTACACAGCTACACAGCTATGGGAAGACTCCATCTTACTTGTGCTCAAAACTCAAAAACCAGAATGCAGCAGAACAAAAGCTTCATTCAACTCAATGGCAAAACTGTCCTCCATTTCCACTGGAAAACTTTAATCCATTAAGAGCATTACTAGAAATAAATTACGCTTCGTACATTGGATTTTGAAATGAAGATGTGTTAGTATGACAGAGGATGCCAGAATGACTAAGTTCCCAGTAAAACTGTGCACATGTACAAGCATGCCTGCCTGAACACAACTTCCCCTTTTATTCTCTACTTAACACTGTTTCAAAGTCAAACTCCAGCCATACAAATGCAGAAAAGGAAAGCAAGCTCGGGATATTGATCTGCAATAAGCTAGATATTGATTTTCAATAAGACCATTACTTACATTAACTCTGAAAGCTTGTACAGTGTTATCCAGGAGAAGAATGTTGCAGACCACCTCCGTATGCTGCCTGTCTCGTGCCAGCTCAGATGCTCGGACATTGTAGGTTCTGCCAGCAGGCAATCGGAAACGTGCGGTCATTACTGTCCACACAGGGTCTGCAGGCAAAACCAACAGAAAATTTAAAAAAGAGCCAAAAAACTCAAATGCAAGAATGTCTCACTTCAAAGAAAGGTGAAAACACAGCAAGTCCATTATTTAAAATCTCCATTACTGACAAAAGAAAAATGAATACTAAATTCACAATAGCCAATAACAAAGCAACGTCTTACATGTTAGAACACAATCTTATACCAAAATACTCAGTCCTTTACTTTCTGCCCATTGTCCACACCCTCCCTATTTTAAGGTTGTTTTGTGGGTTTGCTGTTTTTTTCATTGGGCTTTTTGGTTTGTTTTTAAAGATTCACAGCAACATTTTCAATTCAAAAAGCTCTGTAATTGCTGGGCATCATGGCTACCAGCTTCCTGATATTAGATGCAATTAAGTAACTAATTTCAGTGCAAAACAGCAAAAAAAAGCTTATATAAAAAGCTTTATGGAGAAGAATAAAACCGAAAACACACAAGACTTTGAGGCATTATTCTGCAAGACGAGTGCATTCACTGTAAAATCATAAAACATGAGAATGCACAGTGGTAACAAAAACATTACCATTGTTTCTTTTCCCCTTTTTTTTTAATTACAACACGAATAGTTTAATGTTTGTCAAACTACTGAATCTTCTGTCTATGTCATTTTGACTGGATTTAAACATGTAGTTTGGGAGCACAAACAACTCTCATCCTCTCAGCAAGCAACCATGACCATCACAATTGTACGCTGTGTTCTGAGAGCTGATAAATAAAATGTAAGAATTGACTTTCACTTTTCAAATGCAAGATTCTGGTGATGATCATCCAGCCCCAGCCCAGCAAAGCCCTTATGTGCCCACCTGAAGCTATTAGCTCTACCCAATAATACCAGCTACTTTCTCAAGGGCCTCAAAGGATCAGGGCCTGTGATTCACTTAATTATACATTCAGCAAACTATTTCTACATCCTTTGACAAGGGCGTAAGCAAACAAAGTTTTGTAACTTAAGTAGAGAATATATTGAGACATAAAATTAAAATACCCTAAGTGTACCAAAAGAACACAGGTATATTCAAAACCAAATATACAATTATTGATTTTCCTTATCTTGCATAAGATTATGAAGCCTTTAAACACATCTACATGTTGGCTTCACATTTGTAGAGGGGGATAGGAGCATATGATGATAAAAAAAAAAAAAAAAAAAAAAAAGGAGAATTTAGCAGAGGACAGCAAACATTCCAGCAGTGATTAGAGAGCTTGCATGGATCATAAGAGGTATCTATGCTCCAATATACATAAATGAAAAGGGAGGGGTAAGAAATGAAAGATCAATCCCTCCTAAATAGTTGGTAACTTAAATACATAGGCTCTCATGGGAAAGTGGAAGACCAAGAACCAAGCTGGGACTTTGCAGTTCAATCATCTTTCCACTGCCTGCAGACAACCTCCTGAGCAACTGCCCTAAAAATGCCTGAGGTATTTTGCTTTTCTAGATCACATCTTCAGCTCTTTAAGTATGACCACACACCTGAGACATAAAAAAATCTGCTTGATGATCATCCATCCTTGCAAAATGCTTGTTTTGACTTACTCAGCATTTTCAGATTAACAAGTACTTGCTTCCTCACTAGGCAGCTTTTTTATTTTGGCTACTCAGTCACTGGCTTCAGAACTGAAATGCTGTATTCATGTAGAACTACAGCAAGTTTATTTTTGTTTTGCTAAACCAACATGACAAACTGAATGATACAGGGACTAGATAAAGCCATCAGCTGCTAAATTTATGACTATGTCTTAATGAAAAATGTATGAAAAATTGTGTCACAAACATTAAAACTCTCAAGTAAACCCTAAAAACAAGTCCATCTGACAACTCCTCATGGAGAGGTTGCTTCTGCTATACCTTCTACAGATCTCAAAAATAAAAAGCAGGAGAAAACCTTTAAGCATCAAAGAGGAATTGAACCTCCACACCAGTGATCTGAGCCAACCGCGTAGCATTTCACAAACAGTGTTTTGCCACATAGACACAATCTACAAGCCTTACTAGTCATAATGGCATAAAGGTTGGCATTATCAGTGCAGCTGCACAAGTGATAACTACAGCCAAAATTTTAGGATGATATTTGCTGCTGAGCTGAAAGTAAGAAGGTTTCAGGAAAGCACACAAATTGATTAAAATTAGTTTCTCCATACCACGGAATCAATCCCTTGGCAGGTGTAATACACAAGGATTTGAAAAAGTAACAAATGAACCAAGAAACATTGAGAGTGTAATCTTCAGAGTGCTTTTCCACAAATACAAACAGTAATGCACAAAGGACTGTTCAGCTTTCAAATAAGTACTGCAGTCCTCACAAATCCATTTGGTAGTGAGCTAGAAGAGTCTAACTCAACAATACACAGTTTTGCAGCAGAGGAGAAAAAAAAAAAGACTTGTTAAAAGCTAGAAACCATCATGTTTTAAGAGAAGAAAAAGTTAAGTCTCACCGTTTCTCCTGTTCTTTCCTCTATTTTTGTCTTATTTGCTGATCAAGACAAGACCAGCAATATTTTTCCTTCCTCATCACTGCCTTAAACTAGACAGAAAACTATGTTTCAGATACAGCAACAAATCCGTAAGAGTGAGCGAAGAGAAAATCATCCCTTAGTGACCCTCAAAATCCTTTATCACCATGAAACCATTCACTCAGTCCCTTCAACAGACCCAACCTGCAGATCAAGGCTCTTGCTGTAATATAGATCATCTTTGCTCCAGCCAAACAAAAAACATTGCACAGTTACAGACAATGACTGGATTTTTTCTCAATGTACATAAATGAAATGATCAAATTCAAGAAAGAGTCACTGTATTATAAGTTTGCTATGGAAACAGGAGCAGCTATATTGGGCCAGAACAACAGTAGCTTGCAGACTGGAAGGGCAACGACTTCTCCACTCTCTTTAAGGACGAAACAAACAAATAGGACACACACACTTCTCATGCTGCTCCACAGTCTGGAGTTCAGCATCTTCCCAGTGTGAAGCTCATACTCCCATTGTGCTGGACATTAGTCATTCATGAATGTTTTCTCCATGGACTTAAGAAACTATGTTTTGTACTTTCAGATTACGCAATGAAACGTTATATTCTATGTCCCATATAAAATACACAGTAGTTGGAACCACCATCTCATAGTAGACAAGTTTCTTGCATGAAGCGAAGAGGTTTTTGCAACTACAGAACACAGTTTTGCAAGTATAATGACTCAAATCCTGAAATGCATCTACAAAATGGAAATAAAACAGCCATGAAAGTAATAGAGAGAAGGTGACAAAGAACTGTTTTCTGCAAGCCACTCTTTCCCTATACGTCAGCAAAGAAACTATGGAAGAATGTAGAAAATATGTTAAAACACCTGCACCATCACATGCACTTCCAAAAATACTCCTCCTTCTAAGACCTGCCAGGGTTATTACATGGAACCGCTTTGTGGCCAATCATGTGCACACAACCCATATTTAAACCTCTATCAGCACATGTACACTTAACAAAAAGGACGCAGTTGTTAAGCACAGATAGACCCTTCAATTACTGGTTTTACTGACACACTTGTTTTACAACATAATTGGCCCCAGACTGTACCCATATCATCTTCGCAACTTCTTTCTTTCAGAAATACATACACCAAGAACACAGACAGTATTATGTCACCCAAACACATATTGCCATTCTTGCTATATATTTTGAAAACTTACTTATAGTGAGATGGCTAGCTCTTGCTTATAAGGTTACAAATTGCAGCTGATTTCCTAACAAATATTGATATATAAAATGAGAAAATCTGATAGAAATTCAGCTACACTCATTGCAGACTTCTGCAATAAAAATATTATAGCTAATGTTAGTATGGAACAGAGGACTGCTTTAAGCTCCAAAGTAAAATTTGCATCCCCAAAAGAAATAGGAGTATAAAAACAAAAGCTGAGACTTAAACAAAAAATCAGTTTGAGAACAACTGGCTTAAACAGCAGGTTAACTTAAGCAAGGTACTACTGTGTGTGCATATCCATGTGGTGGGCAGTGCCACAGCCACTTAATGCTAAAATATTTTTATACATGCAAGTGGATTATTTAAACTGGATTTAATCTTCACATATGATGAAGGTTTTCTGCTTACAATTTTTCAGCGTCTTCTGGTAAGCATGTAATACTTATGTGAATTAACAATCTAAAGAACATGCTGCTACAGCAACTGGAGAAGGACAGAATTTGTGCAAAGCAACTCCACTTACCTTCCAGGTCTGTGGAGGGAGTAAGTTGTACATTTCCTGCCTGAGCTCAGGTTTCAAGTGGTGAAGCAATTCCAGGGAGTGTTCCCTATCAAAGGGCAGAACATTCCTGCAATACTGGCTTGGTTAGGGCACTAAAGAGCATACAGCAGCTTCACAAGTGAATTTTCGGCATCCTTTATTCTTTTATGTAAATGTATACAGCATAATGACAATTTGCTTGGGCTTACAATAAACTAACTGATTTTAAGCAGCTTAATAAATAAGCAGTTGGTTAAGCAGGTAATTACCTGAAATTTAATTTATCCAAGAGTGCAGCCAATTTGCTGACTTGATGCGAACTTTCTTTAAAAGAACTCTTGAAGTAATGTACAGAAAAACAACCACCTTAACACATTTACTGTAAGCACATGTGCATGCAAGGACATGAGAATTTAATTTTTCATGGCTCATCTAAAGCAGCTAAAGAAGCTCACGCATTGCCAGATTTCCATTTGTTTAGGAGCTTGTATTTTAGCAACCCAGAAGGCATGGATTTGTGGCCCACCTGCTCATTTGGGTCCAACACTGTACATGAATTTCCTACAAGAAGTAGGAAAGTAGGTCAGACTTATAGAAGACCCATGTCCTTATAACATGATGCAGCTTGAATATATTAAGTAAAATGCAGACCCCATCTTTACTAAAATTATCCAGACAACTTAATTATATATATATATATATATATAACAAAAACAAAACCCACCCTTTTAAAAGTACAAAGACAATTATGAAGGTTTAAACAGAATAATACAACATATTGCAATTCAGACAAACACTGAGATACACCTAGAGCCCATCTTCATAGAGGTTTATTGAAAACACATTAGTGACACTACATTAAATGTTTCAATCCAAACTAGTTTGAAAATGCTAAACATTAGCTGGTCATGCGTTTTCTGAGGGAATTCCACATTAAGTCCAAAGAAAATGTTCTTGTCTTTTGTCTTTCAAAAATTTGTTTTGAAAGCTTTCAGCAATTCTGATGCAGTACATAGCTTCAGAACATTGCTTATAAATTCAAGCAGAGCAGAAATGCATTTTCATTTAAGTGAATCGACTCATGCACTACAATCCTGAAATTGTTCCAAAGAGAGTTGGACTTGGATCCTTGTGGGTCCCTCCCAGCTCAGGATAGTCTAAGATTCTGTGATTCCTTCCTGCTTTATGCTGACCAAATAATGGAAAGTATCTAGCATTCATTAAAGTTGATATGTAAACACTGACTTATTTCACTTTGCAGTCACCAGGTGCAAGGCTTCCAGCAAGACTTCTAGCCAGGCAACGGCATCATTAATGATTCCAGGCTCTATCAAACCCTCTTGTTTTATTTCTAAGCTTATTTAATATCAGTTATATATAAATTGACCACATTCATTCTACTAAAGATAATATGCTCCTGAAAAGTTACCATATGGCCACTTCTTAAACTTTTCCTAAAACTTCACTGAAAAAGAGGCATATCATATCTTTACTGTTGACCAACTGGGACAATTACTCTGACCATACAATATAACTACAGCCACTGGTTCTTCAGTGCTACTACACGCCCAGAGAGTCGTGGGAAGAGCCCTGGATACGAGGAGATACTGGCTTTGGAAGCTAGGAAGCTGAAGTTCCAAAAACCTCCACAACTTCTCTCCACTGGTGGGTAACCAGACTGTGCTCTTTAGCCTGGTACCTGCATGGGGCTGGCAGCTCCCAGACTCCAAACTCTCCTGCTCCTGGGTCAGGGATTCCTGCATCCTTCCTTACACTGAGCAGTCTCCACACTTCCTGTGCAAAAACAGTACACAATTTGAGCTGATCTGCAGCTGCTTCTGTACATTCCTCCAAGATCTCTACTATCTGCAGACACTGAGCTGCTTGAGCAAATCCCTCATGGATACCAGATGTATAGAACAATAAAGGAAAATCCTACTTCACTTTTGAAAGTCACCAAGAAAACCTTACTCATGTTCTCCTCAAAACATTCATTATCTCACCTGCATTTCAATCCATAAGCTACTCTTACAGCCTCCTTTTCCACATTCTCAATCATAAGAAAAGCCAAATCTAACAAAAAAAAAGTGTGAGTTCTTAACATATATATGAGTTTCTGAAAATATTGGGCCAAAAGTTCAGCAGCTAAGAGAAAAGAAGTTGAATTTAGCCTCTCTCCCCCACCATCAGCTTCTCCTATATATAAACCAATAGCAGAGAAGTAGTTTAATACTCTAGCCACTTAGATAAATTTCTAGATTGTTAATGCATCTCATGAACATGAGGGTTTCATGGACTTGGCTGTGGATTTCAGTGCAGTCTTGATGCCTAAATTAATAAGCATTCTCAGTAAAAAATTATCCGAGGATTTTTTTCAAGCTAAGACCTCCTTGAATAATGTTTTTTATCTACTTCTCTAAAAAGGAATTTCACATTTGAACAACTGCTGTGTGATATGAAGCAAGATTTTCACTGTTATAATTACTGATAGAGACAAAGGTTAAAGATGAAACACCTTGCTTGGTCACTCCCAGATTTTCATACTTTCTAACATAAAAATAATAATTAATGAGTGTTCAGTCACTCTACATAGGATCTGATAGACACAGCTGGAGGCTGTACACCAGAACACAGCAAATTAGTGAGATAGTACTGTAGCACACTACTGTTTTCTCTGAAAAATAAACTATTTGGACAATTTGACAATTCCCTCCCTTGCTCCTCCTTGCTCCCAAGAAAAAGGGCACAGCTAACAGAGAAGCCTATTATAAATGACACTTCTATCTAATTAAATGTCAATACTCATTATGCTTGAACTGCATCCACCACACTCACAAAAAAGCCTCTCAAATTCAGCTGATCCCTTTCTCTGTTTTGAGCCAGAAGTAGAACAGTACAGGAAGACTGGTATCTGCTTTGCTTCACTCCTGTATGCAACATTTCAGAACACACATAACAGCAAGATAAAATTCATTGGTTTGAGATTACAACACCTACTGGCAGTTTAGGAGCAATATCAATAAATAAAAGAGTTCTTAGAAACCATGCCATCAACACTTACAATTATTTTGAACCTAAACCCTTTATGTCCTCCCTTTCTGTGCTCAGTCATGTTTCACATGTAGACAATAACCTCTCCATCTTCACTATCCAGGACTCTAGATGAGATAACAGCCTGAGAAGATATTAAAAATTCTCTGGCAAGGAAAAAAGAAGTGGGAAAAAAAAAAGGCAAATAGACTTATAAATTCCAAACAGCTCAATATGGTTCCTTTTAAACCCATTTTTAAGCTTCAAATTTAGACTTATTGAACACCTGTCCAAACACATTACAGCTTTGCATTGTCAGAGAGGCTGAAGAAACTCAATCAATAGACTAAAAGTCTGCAACCAAGAAAGAGCTAGAATTAAAACAGTCAGACCCTTTCCCCCCACCCCATCCTACATCATCAGGGCCCCCATCTCCCTTTTCACTGCATCAGTCCTACAGGCCAGAGAACGAACAAATGCAAAGACAACAGAAAGCCTCCTTCCAGCTATTCCTGCCAACTCATGGCTCAGCACTCACTGACCTGATGACAACAATACTGCAGAAGAGACAAGACCTTTCCATCACTTTCACATGATCCAAGGAACACCTGTCCTGCAGGTGGACACACTGAAGCCACAATCAGAGTGGAAACATCATATGAATTTGTGCAGCTGTTTTGTTTCTGACCTGGAGACTTTTCATTTCTAGGTGCTATTCAGGTGTTAGGGGGGTTTTAGGGAACAAGTCACACATACATGTGAACAAGATGTGTGAAGAACCTCACATGAGGTTTCAGAGATTACTTTGAGCAAAACCATGGAAAATTTCTCTATAATATGCAGTACACCCCTACACACCTTAAGGACCAGAAAAAAGAGCACACCTATCCCCCTATTAAGCAATGGACTATAGCTGATCTTCAGGAATCACCTGATCACAGTGTGACTGCTTTACAGAATGGTTTAGGGAAGCCATACCTTGGTGTGAAGAAACAATTCACAAAGAGAGAAGGCAGCTGAGGCTAGAAATGTCTTTATGTAACAATATTGGTACCATGTAAGGCCTTTTATATGAAAACACAAGTTGATGGCAAGCACCAGCTAGAGCAGTGCCAGCTTGTGAGGCAGTAAGGCCACAGAGAGGGAAGAGGCCCCAGGGGCACAGCTGTGGCCACTTCAGGCAGGCAGGCAGCAAACACGCACAGGCACCCTGGCAGCAGCAGCAGCCACACTCCTGCAACGAGCCCCTGAGGATGGAAACGGCAAAGCTAGCAGGGAAAAAGATTAAATCTAACTTTATTTTTTAAAAAGCCAACCAATCCCTGTGGAAGGGCAGATAGCTGAAGCAGTCAGTAAAGGATATGTCCGCCAGGAAAAACAAGAACAGGAAGAGGAGCACTGTCCTATCACTAAATGGTGATTTAAAGTATCCTCCTATATTTAAAAAATATTATAAATTAAACAAATATGCAAATGCATTTATAAGACATAAAACCTCCTTGTTTCCTAGTATGCAGCTGTCAGTTCATATTTTGAGGTGTTTATCATGTGTAAAGATTACTAGGAATAAATAGAAAAGTTTTCCAAGTGAGTTCTACCTCCATTATTTTAAACTTGATTCTATCCATAACTTGCCCTTGCTTGAAAATATCATTAAAAATGGTAATCCATGACCTTCACACAGATGATTACTACATCTATCTCTTTCCATTCCTGGAGCTAGATCTCTTATTCTTGCTTTTATGACTCAAAGCTATAATAAGATGTAGTAAATGAAGACTATAACGAAACATTACTAAAATATCTTGATAGAGACATCTCAAAATAAATCCCCAGTACTTTTTAAAATGTGTTGTTAAACTAGGTTAAATAGATTTAAATAGATCTTTCATTAAAAGGAAATCTGGCTCTGATACAACTCAAAGATCAGGAAATCTAAATATTACCTATCAAAAGAAAAAAGGGCTGAAATCAGAGCAAGTTCAGACAAAGTACAGAAGCACTAGGTGATAACAACTTAATATTTAATATCTTGCTTTAGGGTGGGGAGAATATACATCCCCCACATCCAAATTTCTTCCTACAGTTTTCCTCAAAGGTTTCAAAGCATAATTGATTCCCCTTTGCAATATGACTTTAAAAAAAATTCTTCACCTATTAAAGAAAAGACTTTACGGTTCTCCACAGACTTAGTAGAAAACAAAAGCGCCTCAGTATATAAAAGGAGTTTTTAAAATTTTTGAACCTTTAATGACAATGCACAACTGCCTGTAGCTAGCATAATCAAGTACAGTCCTTTCATGACACTAATTATTAACAGATCTAAACTTGAGCAACAGCCCAACTACACATGCTGAATCAAGGAAATATAGCAAGAGAAAATTAGGTTCAGATTTCAGCTTTTCCATCAACAAATGAGAGAGGTTTTTAAACATAATTTAAGAAATCAAAAAGAGAAAAGTTATATGCAAATCACAACTGATGGTCCTCAACAGTTGTACACAATTAAGCAGATAAAACATGTAAAACACCAAATGATGCAAAGTTACCCATTCTCATTTGGTGTGACTGTAAATGAACTATGTTGTACAAGCCTCAACCACAATTACCTGAAACCAACACGGACAGAAAATATATGATGGAGAAAATCTGTGGGCTTGCTGTGAACCACTTGAGCACCCAGGGATCAATACTGCTGCATGCTGAAGGACCCGCAAGTCCAGAGCAGCCACTGGAACAGGCAGCTGGAGTTCCACCTGTGGCACCTGTGCTGTGAAGCCTTTGAAGTTAAAGGCAGTCTGAACTGAAAACAAACTGGCAAAATTCAGAAAAAGCTTTTATTCTACTCATAGCCAACATCAAGTTGAATTTTGGCTATCACTAAAACTGAGGTATTAGACGGGGAGGAAAAGTTGTCTGTGTATATTTTGTTCAGAGTTGCTAAACCTAAGCCAAATTATCTTCAATAGATTTAAACACAGCAGATGCTAATTCTATGGCTTAGTGTAACCAATTGGACACGTTCCATCAAAATTAGTTTTTAATCAGAAACACCATTTCCATAAAATAGAACTTTTCACATGGAAAATTTCAGTTTTGCCAAAACCCACTGATTTTCCGCGGGAAACACTGAAATAATGCCTATCTGGCTACCTGCCTGGAAAACGCTTGTCAACTCCACTTCTTCCTCCAGCAGAAAACAAACCAAGGGATGTCTTCTCGCACTGCTGCCCAGAAAAGTGACCTCAGTCCATCCGTGGCCCTGGCTTTCAGCCACACTGCCTTGCACTCCGGGCACTCGGCCTCTCCACAGCGCTGTGGCTGTGGGCTGTGAAAGGCAGCAGGTCAGGTTTTGCTTGGACATGGGATGAGCACTCAAGAGACCCCAAAGCACACCAGGGAACTGGAACAAGGAGCTCCCCACATGAGGCAAGATCAGTTTTGCTGGTGCACCTGCCCAGTTGCAAAAGAACCATTCTATTTTACATCATCCCAAATTTTAAGGCCTCCTTTTATCTATTTCTTTATTTACTATATTTCACAACTTCACCTCAGCTTAAGTTAAGTATTCTTCCTACTTCTGCCTCCTCTCGAAGACTTTCTTAATAGAAAACAATTTCCAATTTCAAGACAGTTCACGATTAGAAATTCAAAATTATCTGAGTGAATCTGACAAGGAACATATCATGCATGTTCAAGCAATCAAATCTTATAATCACTCACATGAAACACAATTTTAAACAGGAAATATAAAATCACAGTTTCGTGGGTTTAGTTTCTTTAGCAAAGTATCTTAAAGATGTCTATACTCCACAGATTTGCAAATTGTACAAACGCACTTTGTAACAATTGTATCTGTACTTCTTACAAAGTGAAATTCTGAGCCAAATCAAAAGTTTTCCAAAATTGTGGCATACTGATCCCAACAGTCACACCCTGTCAGGGGTTATGACACACTTACACATTAAGGGCAGACTGCAGGCCCCCTGCACTCATCTTCATGCATTCACAGTTTTGAAAATTGTTAAACTACACTCACGTTTGGACATAAGTAAGAAGATAAATGATCTTCATGCATATTTCTAAGAGTATCTAAAAACACTTTTCCTTTTGGGATGTATTTCCTTCTCTTGAAAATAAATTGACAAATTTACAGAAGCATCTGTAAAAAAAGACCTGGGAAGAAAACGTAATGCAAGAGGAAAGACAAGATCCAAAATTACATAAAAGTTTGTAATTCTAACCAGGGTTCCTCAAACCCAACTTCAAAAAAACCCTTCAGGTTTTTTTTTTTGTTTCAGAATATGACCGTTTTCTTCCTTTTAGCTTTTGTTCTTTACAGAATTACACAGTAATACTTGACAGTTTCCACAAAATTAACTTAACAAAAATAGCAGACACTATTAATGGTGTGAAAAGCAACACAACACTGTCATGGCTAACTATGAATATACCATAGGGGGAGGTGGGGAGCAGAAATCCCTACATTCCTAAATCCAAAAAGTAAAGGCACAAAGTTGAAGGTATACAATTGGAAAAGGTGGAAGAGCTAAAAACACAGAGTTTATAATGCACTACAGCTCCAGAATGAAGACACCATGATACCCAAGTGAAACTAAAACTTACTGACAAACTGTATTTCTGTATTATACATCTTATCTATTCAACCTCAAAACTTTTATTAGAAGTTAGATTTCTTTTACTAGAACATTAGCAAATCACTTTCCAGGTACAGAGTATACATTTTCTATAAAGAAAAAGCCATCTAGTCTATTTGTATTTAATAAAATACCAACTGAGAAAAATTACCTGACGATTTTGCTTGGAGCTGAGAACTTCTACAATCATCTGCCATTCAGAACCAGCAAGAAACTTTCAATTTGGTTGGTCTGAGATTAATTGAATTATTCTATTATTTACTGAGTTTATTTTTAGAAGGAAAACAACTTCTACCATCTCCTGTAATGCATTCATGTTCAGGAAAACACAGGGGCTTTAATGCTTGTTTATCATATTGGCTCAGTTCAGTATCAAGTTTCACATCCGCTGAAAAAACAGGCACATAACCATGGTACAAACCAGTTATTCAACTAAAAATAAAGCAATAAAAGAAACATCACAACTCCATTAATAAATAAAACATTACCAAGAAGGGCAAATGAACCCACACATGCAGAGTTTGTGTGTGCTGAGGTTAAAGCGCAAAAGGCTATTAAAAGGAGAAAGTACTACAAAATTATAAAAGGCTATTTATAGGCTTCATGTCATGCCACTATTTAATCATGCTGCTATTTATGCTTTCTGTCATGCATTTACCACCTCTAAGCAAGAATTAAACCTTGAAGGTAGTTTAATCACCTGCATGTCACAGGGCCTTGAATTGTATTAACTTCTCTGATGCTTCCAAGAACATACTTTCATCTGGCCAAACTGATTCCCTGCAAGGACACAGGCACACACCTCCTGCCACAAACCAATGTGGGTAGTGCACATTGGCACTGATGATTCCGTGACAGTAATCAGATTACCTCCTATTCTTCCCTGTAAGACAACCAGAGGTCTGGAAGGACCCTGTAAAAATATGTTTTCTGTCACTAAAACTGCAGTATGGTTCAAATCCTCACCTTGAGCCTTTTCACTGTGCTGCAGCTGAGAGCACAGAGTTATGTCTCAGCCAAGAGGCTAGGGGCAAATTCAGGTTTTGATTTTTTTCCCCTAGCACAACTCTAAATGCCAACTTGATTGTAACCACAGACCAATACAGAAGATCATGTCACCACTTCAAATTTTCTCCAACTTGTAGTACGAAAGACTGTACCATTTTTTTTTCTTCGCAATAAAGCCTAATCCTAAGAAAACCATGCTATCAGTGATGATTACATATCTAGTCACTAAACTCTGAGTAAGTGTAAAACAAATAAACTTTTATACTACATTGCCTATAACTGACATCTATTTATTCATAATAAAATAATCCAAGCACAATAGTTGCTCTCAGAAGAAGTCTTAATCCAGTGATTAATTTAGCTTTCTATGACAGAGAATCATAATACTTGCACAGAAAATAACTATTAAAAATAAACTTTACTGTTCAACTGTATACAGGAGAGATTGCCATGTTCTAATCTTCAACCATCTTCTCCCACTATAGTAAAGCTAAGGACATAGCACTTGTTTTGTCTTTGAAATCAAAGGACTAAAGCTGTAGACTGGATTTAAAAGCCTTGTATGCAAACTAATTCACCTTTCAGCACAGAGCAGCTTTACAAAATGCTTAGCAAAAAATCCATTTGGATAGTCTCATCCACAATATTGCAGGTAAGAGAGATTATTTTAAGAGAACAGAAGCAGTTATAGCCCCCAGGCTGTTAGAAACCAGAAGTTTGCAGGGCTGCCCCATTTTGCCTGCAGTGAGTTCTCTGCTGCCCCAGGCAAGCGCTCAACTCCCAGCCCCAAGGCAGCAGGTTTGAGTGACAGATTTGAACCAATTCCCTCAGTGCTCTCAGTTCTCCTTTCAGTCTACTGAAAAAGTACATAATAATGTGTAATAATAATACATAATAATGTGTATGTGTATACATAATTATGTTGGACGTCTCTCTGTTTCAAATTCGTAACAAACACTGGAAGCATGTGGTAGCTTATGAAAACCTGACAGCAGAGACCCAAAGTAAGGCTTAGTGAGCTTGTCTGCAGCAAAGGGGGCACACTATAAATACCAGAAAGGAATTTCATAGTCAAAATAAAAAGGTAATGCAAATCTGCCAGAAAAAACAAACATCTCACGATTTCCAAAAGCACACAAGGAATTTTAAGTAGCCAATCTACTGTTGGCAATGACAGCACAAGAAACTGTCACAGCGTAAAACTCACCCTGTATAACCCATATTTGTTCTTTTTATACAAGGGGCAACATCCTGACTCCAAAGCTACTTGAGAAGCATCTCAGTTACACAAGTCAATGTACTTTGATGACAGTAGACCTTCAACATTTGGGAATTCATACAAGCTTTATGTAGACATGCTGATGTTAAACCACTATGAAAGACGACAGTAACTCCTTGGTCAGAACTAAGCACAGAAACTGTGCTGCAGTCCTTAAATTTAGGACACAACTACATCCTCAGGTGCAATTATGGCTCAAGCCAAAGACAGCAGTGGACTTAAATCAGCAGACAAGTTTCTGCCTAGCATTTTAGTTCTCAAGGATCTCTATAACCCATACTTGCAGTGTGAACTGCTTTGTGGAAATGCAAATCTCTGACAAATTAACTCTGAAATTCCTCCAAGCCTATAGAGCCAAAAAACCTCAAAACTCTTTACAGAAATTTCTTTACAGAAATTATAATTGTAAGTGCCCCTACAGAGAAAACGATTTGCAGATTGCACCCAAGTTTCCCAGCTTCTTATCCTTTTGGTAAAGGTGAGAATAAAGATTTTTAGCTGTTGTCTATAAAAGTAGTGGAAGGGAAGCTGCCAGCAAGTACAATCACCACTTCCTTAAATACCTTTCCTTTAAATCCACCATTAAACACTTTTTTTTTTCTGCTCAACTGCCAAGCAGTCAACATTCTGGGACAGATTCATTTCTCTTTTCTAAAAGAGAACAGAAGTTACTGTGGGAGAAAAAGGAAAAAAAAGCCTCCACCTCTCAAAGTACAGAGCACAAATGACTTTCTGTTCAGTGTTGCCCTCTGAATAATGCCAGTGCAGAGGCTGTTGATGGTCAAAGGAAGGAACATCTTGAATTCAACCCGGGGTCACCCTGGACCAGCCCCAAATTACCAGCAATCCTTAGAAGAAATGTCACCAGTAGATCAGGTGTAATTATTCACCGCTAGTGCGACCTTGAAAAAATGAAAAATCTTACCTGCAAGAACAATTCAGTAAGCAAACCTCAAAAATAATGAATGAAGCAAGTTCTGAGAAAATTGTGGCTTAGTTTTCCAAAAGCTCTAAAAGAGCTTTCTCAAGACATTTATGTTTTATATAAAGGAAAGTGCAGTTCTAAAATTTCCCACTACAATTCTTGCTTACATTCAGAGTTTGATAAGTCACAGTAAAAAGCTCAAAGGTATCAACACAGATTTGCACAGAAATGAAAACAAGTTACAATAATGAATATTTGAGTTATTTTTATGAATACCATTAGGGTCAAAACCCAGTCCATTAAGTTGATAATATAAAAAGTACAATTTTTTCCAATATACCTTCTTGTTTTATAATGATACACTGTGTCCCTTGGGAGAATTATTCTTCCATAAATATTTGACATGAAAAGCAAGATTTTTTTGTCTTAGCAAGTATGTTGTGATTCCTGACAGAAATAACAGATAACAATGCACAGTGAAGATAGCACATGGTTAAGTTGAACATAAAATATAAACTGTTAAGTTTATATTTTTGCATATTTCAATGAGGTCCTCCTTTAAAAGTCATTAGGCATTATTAGGCAATTTAGCTAATTTATTAAATCTTAAAATAGCCTGGCTCTTGCTCCTGTTGTTTTCCCTGGATAGACAGGTACAAATGTGGGTCAGATTCACAGCTTGATGGTTACTGATTCACAGGTTGATGAGATAGCCATGCCGAAACTACAGAGGTAATAATTCATCACTTAAACCATCAGTTCTCTACCATTCACTTATGGCAAATACTCCAGATTTCTTCCATGTATGTTCCTTCCTTCTCAAGGCTCTTACAGCCCCCCTTCTAACTGTTCAGTTACCTTCATCACTCAAACCCTTTCCTACATTTTGTCCATTTCTCTAATCACATTTCAACTTTCCTCTGGCTTGCTTGATGCCCTCGTCCTTTGGGGTGGGCACAGAAGATGGAACAGCAACAGAAATCACAAGAATGTCCCCAAAATGCACAGAAAATCAAACAGGTTCTGCCGGAAGGCAAAAGAAAAACTGTAGCCAAGAGACAAGTCCAAGTCTGCTCCCAAGGTTAATACAGACCTGCCAGGTACATCCACAGTCAGAGTAACAGCACAGATGTCTGATGCATTCTCCTGAGATGCTCTCCATGTGGTTATGAATGGAAAGGATGGATGGCAACCTAATCACCTATGCAGCATTACCAAAAATCATTAAAAGGCTTTTAAATTTCACACATTTTAACATGCAGTACAGAAAGACTTCCAAACCATTACATAAATTCATTAAGAACCTACAGAGTCAAGTTATTTCACCCTAACAGTCTCCTACATACATACATACATGTTGACTTAAATCTGTGTTTTATTTTTGTCATTTTCACCAACAAAATTAAGTCAAGCTTTTAATGCTTAGGGACAACCTCCTTCAAAACAAAAAAGACTTTCAGAACAGAAGACCTAGAAGGAAAACTGATTAAGTAAAGTTTATTCTCAACATGCACAAACATGTTGACAGTGACATGAGTAAGTCCAGTTATCTGATACTTAAAAAGAGAAGAAAGTTTTTTATCTATCAAGCTGAATTAAATATCTAACTGTTGGACTTGATGATCTTTAGAGATCTTTCCAACCTAAACAATTCTAAGTGTGAAGAGACACTCAGGTGATAAAAGACAACACTCATCTTTTCTTTACAGTGAAAATATTGTACAAAGTTCACTGAGAAGGAACAGTCTACCAACATACAAATGAAGACTGCATTAAAGGGCAACAAGCTGAGTCAGCACATCTGCACTGCTCCTCTTGGGCACTGTGTTTAAAAACTCTGTCAATTCATGTGCCCCTGCAGTCAGGCCAAAATGGCTTTCTTACACCTGCTTCTTTAGGCACTCTTTTGTAATTAAACTCAGCTTCCCCAAAGTCTTTACATGCAACTCTTTACTCTATAGCATCCCAGAATTAAAAGGCTACAGAAGAGGGACATATGGCAGGATATGGAATGTGCACATTAACAAAGAAAACCAAGCAACTGGTTTCTGCTATTTTCCAAGTCTATTCACATGCATTTTTCCCTGCTGGCAACTCTGCAGCACAGCCCAGGTCCCCTAAGAAGCAGCTGCAAGGAGCCACAGGTGGAAGCAGCAGGAATGTTGGTCTGCAGCACAGGTCTCTCTGAACAGTGGCACTATGCTTATCTGAGGACACAAAGCTCTTCCCCATGCTCCCAGAAATGCTCAGAAGAGGTATTTTCTGAAAATGAAGACACTACTATCACACAAGCAATAGCCACCATACTCACCAATGAGACACAGTCACTTTCTCTCTAAACAGCAATTCAGACTTATCAGAGTATCACAGATCAGACTCAGTTCTTCTGAGGACTCGGGTCTTTCACTGCAATACGTACTTTAAATTGGGACCTTAGGAAATTCAGTACTTTCAAAACTGCATTGGTAAACTCAGTTTGCAACAAGCTTCCTCTTAACAAAGATGTACAGGACAGCCCAGAATAGCAAGGCTCACCAAGTGCAGAGCACCAAAACAAAACCACCGGTTTCTTAGTTCAGTTTTCCCAGTTATGTTTTCTCTGAAACAATCAGTGGATCAGTGACAGAGATTAAAAAGCTTGCCATATTATGAAAAAGCAAAAACTTCAACCCACAAAAAGGAAAGCATTCATTTCTCATTGCAGGCTAAACCTGGGAACAGCCATAGAAACTACATTTTTTAACAGAATAAAAAATGAGATCTGAAGCCATCACATTTGCATTATGATTATGCAGAGCACTCTGTCTGACAAAGTCCAGATTGAATTGATCCTTCTGAGCTCTAGCCACCACACCAGCAGCATTAGCCATACTGACTTCAGAACAAGTACACTTGAGCAAGTGTCTGTTGCCATGGATAAACACATATGGAGTAGTCACCTAGGTACAACCATGCAGTTGTTGAAACAGGATGACAACAAGAGAATTCAAGAGTCTCAGAACTGTCAGCACACTAACACCAACAATAATGTACCATGAAATTGTAAATACCTTCTGTGGAAAGATGTGACAAATTTGTTCCCTAGATCACAGGAAGCAGATCCTGGTGACCCATGACTGGAAATGTTTCGGTAGCTCCAGGAAGTTGCAAAGAGTAAAAAAACAGATCAATGAGCCCCTTTACCGTCCACTAAAGGTTTGCCAAGTTTTGCCTTTGTCCACTGCTGTACAAGGTCCTCTCCCCAGAAGTCAGTTTTAGTGGGTCCAAAGCTGGAGCCTGTGAAACCAAGGAATGATGCAGCTCCAGATGGATCACACAATCACTGAACTGAGGCTGCCAGGAATATTCACTGCCCATGGAACAGTGGGTGGCCAGTGCCATGCATCATGACTCTTTCAGCATTAGTTGATGGCTGGGTGCCTCACGCTGAAGAGTATCTGAAGGGTTCTTCAGTTCTGACTACTCAGAGGAGAGAAATGTATCAAGGCTTGTCCTTTCTAGATGCAGAAATTGGTGTCAGGATGCTCTGACAACTTCTTAAGAATGATGAGCATGATGTTATGTACATCACAAAGAGAGGCAATGGTAAAGAGTCTAATACCACCATCACATTATCCTTATGAAAAGTAGTTCCCATTCTCCAAGAACCAGCACAGCATGCTTATTTACCAGGTCACCCAAAAATATCTGAGGGAGCTTCTCAGCAGCTAAGAGTATGAAGAATCTACAATGCCCTTCTGAGAATTTTCTGTTCACAAACTCAAAGCTAGAGCCCAGAGAGCAGAAATCCCTGTTATTTAACACAGAATCAGCAAGAAGCTTGTGTCTGCTACTGACAGGCAGGCAGACTGCTACGAGCTATTCTGATTCCTCATGAAGGATGTAACATAAGCATTATTAAATAACAGACGTGTCCATCTGTCCTCTGGAAGTATATAAAGAGAAACACAAATTAGAATTTCTTCACAGTCTTAGATCATCCGCCTTTCTGTAAGAAAATCTGCTGAAAAAAAACAGAGAGAAATGAAAAGGTGCCAACTAGACTGAGCAAGTGCTGACAGAGCTCATGAAAGTGCAGAAAAATCCCATCTAGCTCTCAAGAAATCCAAAATAAGTAGCTCAAGAACACATACACCCAAACCTACAGTTTATGCATACTGTGTTGTAAGCTTTGTTTTTTAACAGATATAGAGCTACACTAGCTGGACATCTCTGTCACATGGTGGTCACTATGGCAAAATAACTCAAAAAAATCTACAACCAGCCACTAATATTTTTGCCACTATATAATCTATTAAGTCACTTCGTAAGATTACTGTAATACTCCTCTGAAACATGATATGGGAAGATGTTGGTAGCTGGAGTAGGAGCAGCCATGCCACCATTACATAGCAAGTTTTGATATCACTACAAATCTGGTTCTTACATATCATCTTGCAGTTCCATGGACTGATGAATTTTTAGTCTCAACCACAAGGGATGAGAAAAGTGTTAAAATTGTAGGTGTCTGAACATTTATCTAAAATTCACTGTTGTAGTTAGCTTGTTTTCCTGTTTTGCTGGCTTCACTAAGAAGTTTCTTTCAATTTTCTATTGAACATGATTGAGAGTTTAAGCAAATAAAAAATTGCTTTCCAGAGTAACTATATCAGAGTTAAAGACGATCAGAGAGCTATTACTTAAATGCCTGTTTTCAGAACATTTACAGATAAAAACACAGCATCTATGGAAAGTATATGAAATCTAGGCAATGCAACAGGAGACAAATAGCTGAAAATTTGTCAGTAATGTTAAGGTAAAGAGAACACAACCATTGTCTCCACTGGCAGCAGATCCAGGAAAGTATTACCTGAGAAATCTGAGAGCAACTCCTGAATGAAGATCATGCCTTCCTTTCAGCTGGGAAAAAAGAACTCTTATGGAAAAGAGTAGACAGGAAGATCCATGTTATCAGCAGGCACCAGCAATACAGAACTGATACAGGCTAAAAAGACATTACACAACTATTGAGAACAGGAGGAAGGTGATGGAAGGAGCTCCCAGAGGAGTGCTGCCAGCCTGGGATCAGATGGGCATCAGATCCCCAAGTGTACACATAATAAGGCCACAGGATATTTTGGGAGAAGATCTAGAGAGGAACCCGCAAAACGTCATATTTATTTACACCTTACGTGCCACAGACAGTTTGCTTTCTATTTCCAATTTGGGATTATACTTCAAGACTTTGGAATTTGGTGGTTCACTTTCATCAGGGCAGTGCATCCATTCCTGGTATTAAACATTGGAAAATAACCTATTTACTGAAAAAACCCAATACTGAACGGTCATGTGCAGCCTGAGTGAGCGCATGTCTGTTTCAGTGCATTAAACTCAGATTCTTGTTTTACTTCATAGCTCAATCTTTGAAAGAACCAAACATTGATTCATTTGTATAGAAACAAAAGGAAATTTACAAAGTCAGTAGTTGGAATTATGATAGCCAGAAAGAAGGCATGGACAAGACAATGAACTATAGCTCATATGACTGACCAGAGATTAACAAATATCACTCCTTTTTAAAAGGTTGTACACACCAAGCTGCAAAAATTGTCTCCATGTTGTTCATCACACTGTTAAACAATGCCACTTTTTCTGTTATTTTTTTCCAAATAAGTACAGGAACAGAGGGAACATAATATACATGCATTTTTAAGAACAACAAAAATACTGTCATATTAGCTGAGATGTTTTGAGACTTCAAGACATGTAGACACACCATTACTTACAGGTTTGGAATAAGTCTATTCCTATAGGAGCATGCAGAACTGGATTTAGAGGAGAATTCTTTTTTTTTTGTGCACTTTAACCTAAGTTCAGGAAAATTATTGTATTTGCAGGTAACTTAAATTCAGATGCACATTTTACCATTTCAATATCAGTTTAATATCTGTAGAGTAAAACTAACATCCCCCAAGAAATATAGAAACAAGAAAAAACCACCAAACACTTTCATGCTGCTTGTTAATAACTATGCAAAGTAATGAAGTGCAGACTTAAGAAAAGGAAGGGATTATTTAGTACATTTGTTTGCCTAGAGCATCTCGTGTTTGACTTCAGGGATATGAAATATTTTGTATGTACCATAAATGGTACAGTATGTACATGCAAAAAACCAGACAGTACAGGTTTAACTAATGATGTCCACACAAAATTATTCAAATAGGAGGTTTACAACCTATCTTGAGGGCAACAGGCTTCACCTCTTGAGCACACTGAGACATGGAGGCTTTCTATTGATGCTGTTATTGATCACTTATTCTAAGAAAGAGATAAACAAGGAGCTTTGGAAAATATAAGGGGGAGAGGTAGAGAGGTTAAAGAAAAAAGCAGCAGAGATCAGGATTTCTAGAAGTAGGATGTGACAATATCACCGACAACTAGACTTTACTCTAACAAACTCATTTTATTTTGACATAACCTGGCAGTGCTAGCTAACACAGCATCCCTGACCCACTCCTGAGTCTGGCCTCTTGCTTCCAGCCTTGCATCATCCTTTCCCTACTGCTGACATAGCCATTTGTATAGCCATATGGTAAACCAGAGTGGGGAAATAAGAAGCAACACAATTTTGGCAAAATTATTCTTCAGTCAGACCAATTCCCCAATATGACTCACTGTGCAGCGGCAAAAGCACTACAGCAGCACAAGGAGGGCAGCAGGTGGCCATGAAGAGAGGAAGGCTTCCTTCGTAGTCAAAACAAGGAAAACAGTAAAGGTATTAGCATCCAGCCAAATAAATATCATTCACTCATCCATTTTGTTAAAAGCCATTTCAAAAAAAGAATAAAAGGGTGGAAAATGGTGAAAAGATGAGGAAAATGTGAAGATAAATTCAAAACTGAAACTTTCAACTGTGTATTTCCTGAATATGGGGCAGAACACAGCCAGATAAAATGGGGTGATAACGAGAATCATCAATGGGATCTTTCTTTTTTTAATTATGAAGCAGAAGCAAGCATTTCATGTGATGAAAAAAATCTAAGAAAGTGAGCAAATTAAAAAGGAATTAAGAATGATGACAAGTGGAGTGGAAGGAGATGAAGGTGGAAAAACAGAGGAGCAATCACAAAAAAAGACAACAGCACATTCTTCCTTGAAGCACTGAAGACCAGAAATTTCATGTATTCCCTACCATTTCCATAGCTACTTATGGACACAATAAAAGCACAACTTCATTAAAAAAACAAAGCACACATCAAACCTATTAATTTCCATATGTCAGTGCTGAAATAATGCCTTTCTTTTTATGTTTATCCAAATCATCTTAATATGTGTACACCTGAAACTGTTGCATCATTTCCCTACTTATCTGCTACAGACCTCCCTTAAAATTTCCTGCATTATTCAGGTCCCTTTCACCACTGAACACACAAGGACTTGCATACAATACAGCAAACAATGACAATGAAGAATCATTGGGAAGAAACAAGTGGCACATGATTTGTTTTGTGACTGAATCACTAATTTGTATCTTGTTTCAGGAGGTGCCAGGGGAAAGATTAAGACTATAGTGTTAATACAGACAATTCTGAAAAGGTCAAGTTCCCCAAAACACTATGAAAATTCTGTGACAAAATGCAGCCAAAGACATAACATGACGGAGGTGATGGAGATTGACAGTAAACTACTCTAAAGGGCTCCCTGCACTCTTTCATCTGAAGGCGGTGCAATGTCTGGCGTATCAAACAAAATGGAATGGTAGTTACCAGTGCAGACACCAGAGGAAGTTTTATTGAAGCTGTACTTAACTAAAAAAGAAACTGAATAGAATATGCCCTGAAGTGCTAAATCTGACCTAAACCCCTATTTTTTTTTGTGCATTAAGAGGTCTCCAAAAGTACAATGTGGCTTAATACAATCCATAATGAGTAGCAAGACTCACCCTACTGTGCCTGTACTGGGAAAAGACTTGCACAGAACCTGGTATTTGCAGCACTTTCTATCTTCAAATTTATATACTCAGTAGGCGTTCAAAAGAAATATCTCCTTTTATCCAGTGATCTCAGAGTTTTACTGGGAAACTATTTCTCATTTATAAAGGAATAGAACAAGATGCAGAAAACCAAGTAATTTGCCTGTCATTACACAGTGAGTCAGTGGCAGCAGCCCACACTGGTCATACATCTCTTGCTGTTCTTATCAGGTACTGGCATTAGAATAAAGTCTTTTATAATAGTTACATCCATATGTATCAACAACATGATCCTCATAATTTCAAATTTATGTTCATTCTTTCTTTTGCTCTGAAAATGAACACTAAACTTATACAATGCACTCTATTTAAAAGATAACACATTAGTGCCTTCTTTTTTCAGCCCAGTATTTCTTTGATTGAAAGATACCAGAAATGCTTTTGTGTTTGGGTTTACCATGAACATTTAACAATAGTTAAATATTCTACAGAATAAAAGTTATAGCTATGTAGCTACATGTTAAAACCCCACAAACCTAGGAATGGATTTAGAATCAGTTGTATGTGGCTACATCAAGGAAGGTTCTCTGTATACAGGACATGAGTCTGATAGTCTCCATGTTATTCATCACTGTCAGAATTACTGAGTTCCGGATCTTTTATCTGATCCAAGAGTGCACTCCCATTCTTATCTGCAGCATGTGCTGTGCCAGCCCTTTTGATGCAAAATTTTTCTCCCTGATATGAAAAGTGCATGAGTGCATGAGGGGTGGGGGGAGAATGACGATGACAGTACAAATGAACAAGGAACAGTAACACATAAACAAAAGATTAATTGTTAGAAAAAAGGTTAATTTATGCAACTCAAAGAAAAAAATCTCCTCTAGTTAACAAGCAATTCTTAAAACCCACAGAACTTGGCATCAATTCTATGATCCTTTTAGCATATCATCTTTGGCACACAACCACAGGAAAGGTTGGATTTTATCTTCATCAATGACTTTGGCAGACCTTTCCAAAAAGGAAGACTGTTGTAACTGTTGCTAATACATTTTCCTACAACTAGTCTCTGCAGCAGAACTTTCATTTAAGTTTCTTACTGTGCACTCAGTTTTACCATTTGCCAGAATACTGATGGAGACTAGACTTTAAGTCACAATTTTTCTTATCCTGCACATGTCCAAGTCCAAATAGATAAACTCATATTGGAGATAGTGATTGCCACTTTTGCCAATGAAAAACAAATGCTATCCTGATATATGGAAATACAGAGGTTGTGCTATGAAGAGCTTCATGCCAGTGCATCCAATGTAACTGGCTTACAGCTTTCAGCTCAGGCAGCAGGGGGTGGGTAGGCAAGGCCAAGTTGATTATGTAGCTGCTTGATATATCTTCTCCCACCTGAAAATGCCATGTAACTGTACGTACAGGGACAGACTCCGAAGACCTGTTGTGGGTAAAGAAGAAAACCACCAACAGCTGAAGGAAGAGAGAAAGCAGGATCTGCTCCTTCCTTTCCAAACATCTGTCATTATTGGCTCTTTCAAACAGATATTTAAATGTAGCATCCTGGATCTTGAGCCCCTGCATGATTGTTTCTGCTGCACCATGCCAATCAAAAACCTATCAATCCACACCAGCAATGAGCACACACCCCCATCACACTCTGGTGACAGATCATGACATGCACTGAGATGGTGGCACTGGACTTACAAAGGCAAAGGCAGTTGGATGAAACAACCTCCCTCCAGGAATGCTGCAGGCTCCCACAGGTGTGGGGAGCAGCCCCACCTGTACACATGCTCTTAAGCTTCTGATGTACGAATAGAACTCGTAAGTTGCCAGTGAATGTATAGATTCCCTTAAAAAACCAAAGTATGCATAACATTTAGAATAATTCTATTTTTAAATGCATGTTGGAATCTGCATAGCCATAGATAACCTTGTTTCACAGGATGTGCAGTGCTCAAGGGATGTATTCCTGTCAATAATACAACAGCAGGCAATACAGCAGTGAGAAGAGCCAAGGGGACATGGGCTTAACTATGCATGGCTAAACTAACATCTTCTGGAAAGTGACTACCTGGCATCAGTGTAGGTCTTGGAACAGTAATTGCTACAGAAGAAAAATATTTATACACAGTAGCCAATGTTTAATTGGGCATAGGGAAAGGAGAAGGAATATATATATTTTTAGGTGTACTTGTCTATTAGACAGCTTAGTTAGCTATAGGTTACAAATTGAAAGATGATTTTCAGAGAGCAATGTTTTCTTTCTAAAATGGAAACTGACACTGAAATAAAATTTTAAATTTACTTTCCATAACATAAGTTGTAAGTGCTTGGAGTCCAAGTCAAGGAGTAGAAGTTTTTAACTATCCCATGACATGAATTCATTTCTTACCTGTTCAAATATTATGTTCCATACATATTGATATTTTCTGCTTCCCTCTATTTTTATACATAAGATGTCTAAGATGCATAAAAAGACTCCATAAAACCTTTTTCCTCAAGAAATAAAAATAAAAAGTCCTCCTCCAAAAGTCAAGGCAAGTGGCTTCAGATGTTCATCTTTCAATCCAGAATAATAAAAGAAAACTATTTTCTGAAAACATAAATTTCCTTCATAAGTTTGGATAGTTTCTTTACTCTGTCAAGCAGGCACAATTCACTACAAAAATACCAAAATTGCATACAAGGTGGTTATATATCAATTCCGCTGAAAGGGTCTTAGAAGGTAAGTGGAAACAGAATATTTTTAGTAGGTCTTAAGATACAAACATAAACCAACTATGTCATGCTGTTGTAGAGAGGGAATTCCTCAGATGAGGATACGGAGTCAGGCGCACAGCCCACGGGACAGATGAAGGTCCTCTCTCATGATTCTCAGTATTGCAAAACCTCAAATGGATTTGGTTTTAAACTTCCTAAACCAGATGCAGGTCAAGTAAGAACAGTCAAGAGACTGTTCCAATACCAAGCACTACCAAAATGAAACACCTGAAAAGGCACAATAATAAACCAGAAAGAATTCAGGTTACTTCATACAATACTGCAGAAATTGAATGTATTACAGCTTTCAAGCTGTAATTTTTATCCATATATAGCTGAAAGAATGCTTACTAAGACATTCAATGTTACATCAATTAGATAATAGATTCAGTTCTTTTATTATGGTAAAGAGGAGTGCAACACACTCACAGACCCTGCCCTGGGAGGAGAAAGAACTTCTGGAAAAGGGATGACAAGTACAAAACACAGTAAAGTGGTCAGGGAAGGATTTAGTTCAAATTTAGGACCATATTTTTGTCCCTGAGATAAATTTTTAACTACCTATTCCACAAACAAGGTATATACTTTGAAACAACATTCAATAAAGGGATTACCTGACAGTGGGGAGCTATGAAACACACTATGCTGTATCAAATAATAACTTCTATTCTTGCTCCATACCAATACTATATTTTATTATATCCATGTTTCAGGTTTTCTGGCACCTACTTGCATGAGCTGGATAGATTGCTGCTTTCCAAGTCTTCTCCATCTCCTATCACTTCTGGTATTTTCTGGTTTTTCCACTTCTATTTCTTCTTCTTGCATTCAAAACAAATGACAAACATTTGATGCAAAATGTATCAAAATGTTTCTGATATATTTGAGGTTGGCTGTCTAAGAACAGCAATGCCAAAGAAGATTGGTGATACCCACAAATATTTGACTCATGTCAAATAAAACATGAAGTACTCGGTTTACCTTGCTTACTGTCATGAACAGTTTTTCATAAAGAAGCAGAAGACAGATAAATCTAAAAACACAGAGTGATGCTCACTTTTAGACAGATCTAAAATTATTTTTTGCCCTTTAGCAGAACCAAGTTTCCCTAACTAAACTATTTTTAGATGCCCATTATTATTTCTTCCAGCTTATAAATTTGTTATGTTCAAAGCACCTACAAGAACAGAGGAAGGGCAAGAAAGTGTTTTTGGAAAAAAGAAAAAGTCATGTTTAATAAACTTTAAACATTAGCCTTACAAATTGTGCCAGCAACATTCCATTATCTTGTTTCGATAAATGCTGAACAGCCTGGGAAATTAAAAGAAGCTTCATGTTGCAGTGACAAAATTAAGATAGGTTTTGGTGTACCTATCAGTCAGTTGAAATGCAGACGTTAACATACTAACTTTGTGGATCCTTGAATGACATAAGTGTCAAGATGAAAGCAGCTGACTCAAATGCAATCTGAATTAGAAGTGGAAAAGGAAATGGGGAAGAACTTTAAGGAATCAACAGAAGATCTAATTTCACTTTACTTTTTTTTCTTTTTTGCATGGTAACACCATGACAGGATTTAAATCCTAAATGCGTATAATTCCAAATGACAGCACTGAACAACCAATGGCTCTGCATTGTCTGTGTTACCAATCTTGCTCCTCACCATACTCTATCTTGCCTCTCTTTCCCCTCATCACCAGCAAAACACTTCTCAGGGTGCAGTGTAAGTTGCATCTGAGGAGTCTTTCCACTCCAAGTGTTAGGACAGAGAAGGACTAGAGACAGGCCATGCTTCCCTATGTCTCCACCAAGCTGAAATGTTTCTCAAGTGCCAAAACGTGCACCTGCTCATGCAGCAAGGTAGGTGAGGAGGGCACTGTGGGTCTGCATCTCAAGTGACTGGACTGGTGGCAGCAAGTCTCAGCATCAGTTGGTTCTCAAGATGAAATTCCACAAAGAAGCTCTTAACACCTCCTTCTCACACAGAACCAGAGTGTCTGGTGAGTAGAAAATAGGAGATTAGGAGGGTGGGGAAAGGCAACTGTCATCTAAAAGGCACTACTGCTACCTTGACTTGGTTTTCTGAACTATCAGCAACAGTGAAAAGTAAAATGAGAACACAGAAAAATCCATTAATCTGAATACCCTGCTGACAACCAGAACAAAACTCTTCCCCAGGTGGTAACACTGTACCATTACCTGATGGGAACTGCACGAGCTGCCCAAAAGCAACACCACTCAAAGGGCTCATTTAAAAGGCAGTAAAGCATTACTGAACACAGAGTGCTGTACTTCACATCACATCATCTTTGGACTACTTCAAAAGACAAACATCAATTTTCTAAAGCTTCTGGTGTGCTCAAACCACCTCCCTGAAGATAATCTCACTTCATAGAACCCACCTAAAAACTTCAGGATCAAAGGAACTGTTCCAGATGACATGGCCTGAGGTGTAATATGAACACTAAAGGCTGGAAGTAGTTCCAGCATAACCCTGCACAATCACAGGATGGTCACTTCTGCAATTGTTAGGTTTGGAGGAGAGGATATGCTTTACACTGCATGAGTTGAACAGATGAAAATTAACCAAACAACTCCATTCTTTGAAGATTATTTTTACATTTTCATCACAATGTAAGAACAGGAGGTTATACCTAACACTTGGTTGATCTCTGAGGAAAAATCCACCAGTGAGTATTTTACTAACAACCTTAACACAGAGTGCAAGATGCAAAATAATATTAATAGAGCATGAGAGAAAAGATAAAAATTACACTGTTTTGGAATGCTGAATGTAAATACATCATTTTCAAATGAAACTGTCAAACATCTTGTTGTGGTGGTAAAAACCAAATCACTATGCAAAATGATAATACAAGAAAAGTCAATTGTACGTTTCTAATAATAAATGCTCTTGTGGCTTTTGAAGTCACAAAAAAACTCTTGGCTGAATTGAAGCATTGATTTCTGTAGTTATTTATGTGCAGTTCCTATTAGAATTCTATTGAATTCCTTGAATGGTGAATGGAAGTGCTTTTGAAAACACACACAAAAAACTGTTAAACAAGGGACAAAGTAAATGGAGAGTGTCGCATTGCCAAAAAGTTTCAAAAAGTCAACAGAACATTTCAACATTATTTGAAGTGCGAGCATGTATGACAAGGTTTGACAGAAAATAAGTCTAATACAAAAACAATATTCAAAATACATTTCCCCATCACTCCTGAAGAGAAAGCATAAACACTGGTATTTGCTTCTCAGAGGTTATTCCTAAATAACTTGCAATATTCTTGAAATATAATCTATAGTAAAACATAGTTTTATTTTACAGAATTTTAAGATGCTATCACTCCATCTTTTTGTCCACTATACACCCAATATGATGACCTTTTACTTACTATGCACACAGATATATCCAAAGTGTATATTCTGTTAATTTTGCTAAGAAAATAAGGATATTTCTACACTGCCAAAAGAAAAGGTTTCACTGTGGGTTTTTCTGAGTACTAACAAGAGACATTTAAGTCTGGAAAGCATATTTTTAGGATGTTTACAGCAGAAAAATAATAACATTAATAAGTTTATCTTCAGAACTTCTGTATCAGCCTATTTTTATTTTAATAGAAACCACATTTGTTTTCTCATTGAAAGTAATGAGTACTTCTAAATTAATCTTACCACAGAGTGCTCTTCAGCAATTTAAGTAGCATCTTATTTTGAAGCAATTTAAAATTATTATTATTACAGCATTACTCAATACATATATTAATTCTTTTTTCTATTTTTCCTAATTACTCATGGCACACTCATTCTGCTGAACTATGGCAACTTCTTTGAATCTGCAGTTCCACATCTGTGTCCCTAACACGATGACATAATTTGCTATCACACACCACTATCCGATGAGGGATGGATCTCTGGTCATATAATGCATCCCAGCTTATTGTACACAACTGCTGGAACACACACAGTTATCATGGCACACCACAACACAAAATATATTCAAATGAATATGAAAGACTCCAGTGAAAAAAGGCTTTTGCAGATACCAGAGCTGCTACAATCATTTCCCACAACAGTTAGAATGAATCTGTTTGTCTGGCAAACAAAGGAAAAAAATACTGTAAAGAGGTGGATTGGAAAATGCTTACATCAATGTAACTTAGAAAACAGAGATTTGACAAAGTAGCTTTACTGGAAACATAAGTTCTATTCAAAGGTGGTTGAACATGAGCTGAAGTTTCTGATGTTAATCAGGTTTCTCTTTCAAGCTACTCTCTCACATACATTTCATTAGTATAATTTCTACAAAGCACTTTTATTTCTGTTTTCTCAGGACTACGTGTATGTGCTTCCAATGCCAAAGAAGTTATTATCTACATCACCCTTATTCAGAGAAAGATGCTTTTAATGAAAATCCTGCAGAAAGCATCCAGCATTAATGAGCTCCCATATAGCTTTCCTGTAAAAGGAGGGAGAACCTATGTAACTGGGGAGGGGACAGCACAACGATCATTAAAAGGAGGCAATGCTTCTGCTACTAACTACAACTGAGTCTTTTAATTGCTCACTTCAGTTTTATTAAATAGCTTACAGCTATCTAGAGAATTTCTAATCTTACATTTAATTAATCTCAAGAATGAAGTTCTCCTGCAGGAATTTCCTCTTGGAGGACTTTCTGTCAGATGTTCATTTTCAATCTATTTTCTAGTCCTCTACTGAGGAATTCTGTTCTAAGTGTAACTGTATGTACACATCCTTAGTGGTTACTCACACCTCATTTTCTTACTGTACATCTCTCAATCCTTCAAGCGGCATGTTTTTGAAAGCAGCAATATTTTAGTTAATATACTTATGATGTCTGTTATTCAAATCTATACAATTTATTTAACTATTGCAAAGCTTGAACATAATCTAGAGTTTCTGCAAGCAGGGGGATTGTGGAAAGTCAAAAATAGCTTTACCAAAGAACCCAGGGAAGATCCACCACACTGCATCCCTCCCCAGGCACACACTCACATGGTCACTTCCCCAACCAGATCCAGGAACTGCAGAACAAAATACTCAAATCTATACCATGAGAAAAGGGAAGAGGCTGTATCACCAATACTGTAAGTCTCTTAACTAATAGCAAACCCATTAGGTGAAGGTGCCAAAAAATTGTAACCACATTACACCACCCGGGAAAGCAAAGCAAAAATAATGTTTTCCCAACAACAAACTCCAAAATTATTTCCTTAGTCCAAATTTGAACATCTAAGGCCACTTCCAGCCTGAGTAGTTTACAAATCTGACTTACATGGTATATTTTAAGCTATACAATGAAAGAAGAAGCAAAATATTAATTAGGGAAGGGTTAAGAAAGGTAAGAAACTTTTGCCACCATTAACGTTCGGTCCCTCCTCAACTAGCTGCATGTATAGCAAACTTGAGAAGAGATGACAACCACAACTAGCAGCAACTGCACCAGCCCTTAGTACTGAAAAATCTAAATCAGTAGTCTCACTTAAGCACACAGGAAACAAATAAGCCAAAAAAAAAAAAAAAAAAAAAAAAAATAAAATCATTTGGAGGTAAGACGCCATAATATAACGGGTGTGTTTGTTCCATTGTAATACAGCTTCCACATTTCAGTTTCTCCCTCCTGTGGTGGTGTGTGCTATGATTATTTCAGTACAAACTTCACAACAGGTCATGACATTTGTGGACAATTAAAAAAAAGGATTTACCTCTCCTTTTTCATTATGTTTACCAAACCCCTACACACTTTAACATTATTATAGGGCAGCTGTCCTTCTCCTCTTTTCTATCCTGACTTAGACAAAGATGATATACCCCTTCAGTTTTAGAGGCAGACAAATTTCAGTCTTTCAAAACTTTATTTTCATAAATATTACATCCTTCCAAATATTAAAGAGATCTGCTCCATGGAAAGCAGGTGCACTTGGATGAGCTAACAGGATACACTGTCTCCTTACAGAATCAACACACAAGCCTAAAACATAGTAAGTGGGGAATTACTTGTAGATTAGGATTCCCATCCATAGCCTCATTTGCACTCAAGTACTAAAAACAGACTGTGGCATCAATCCTAACTGCAGCCTGCCTCCCAAAAAAAAGACAAGAGCCTCTTCCAAGGGAAGTCTTAATAGCAGCTCACAGTTTGGAGGTTACAGGCCACAGATTTAAAATTCAAATGCCAAGTTCCATAAAATTTTATTTTTAAGTCAAACAAATTGATACACATCTCTTCTCCAAGAGCAAAGGTTTTCTAAATAGGGGGCCTATAAACTAGAAAAAATTTAAGAGCAGTACTGAGGCTCTATGCAGTTTAGAGACAATGCTGGCATATGCAGTGCACACACACAATTTGTATGGGAAAAAACAACTTACAATGCAACACATTACTGGACATCAGCATTGGTCAACTTTAACCCTATTTACACATCAAAAGACAAAAATATATCTCAGTTTTTCAGATGACGATAAAAGCTTGTTGCACATATCAAGACAGACAAATGCAAAGTGACATATGTTAATTTTAACTCTCTCCAAGGCCAATTTTTCATGGGAAGACTGCAGGGTTTTTCCCCAAAAACATCTCTGAATTCACTGACAAGGCTAATAGAAACAAAACAAGCCCAGTTTTATTACGTGATCTTCCTCCTAAATTGTCATTTTTTAAAAGCAAAAGCATTTAATCATAGATGTAAAATCTGAGAAGCATTTTTATTTTTTGGTACCAAGAGAAATATATTACATTTTGGATTATTTTTTGTTCAAATCAGTTATAAGAGCTTAATTACAATTAACATGTTTTGCAACTTCATGCCTTAGGAAAATATAAGGGAAAGCACCATCAAGAAATTATCTCTTGGTCCAGATAAAAAACTGTGCTAAGTTGGAATTTCAGAGAGCATTAACAGTTCTTCCACTGACTGGTGTATTTTCCAGGTGCTCTTACTGACCATGTGATAATTTCTCTACCTGAAGGACAGGAATTAACAACCTTTCCAGTTTATTCAAGCCTGAACTAAGTATGAAGTTACTTCAGCACTGCATCTCTGTTGGCACATACGAGCGAGCACAAGTTCTGGTGTGTCACACTTGAATTTCTCCTTTGAAAAAAAACAGCTTTGCAGTGTTATCAAATCCATTTGCTGGATTCTTTTGCAAATACCACCTTCCACTGTGACCAGAAAACACAGAAATCTCGCTTGTTAACCTCCTCCAAGACAAAGTATGCCAGAACATCTCTGAGACAAAGGAGCCACAGCAGGCTCTTTAACCAGCTGCTGCATGGACAGCGATCTGCTGCAGATACAGTTTCAATTTCTGGTTTTAAAGCTGATATAAAAAAAAACAAACAACTTAACTAAGTATCATTTTCTCATCTAAGAAAACACCACTCATGTAACTTTTCTTGCACTCAATAATTGACACAAGCTTCAGAGCACTACTGATATAATTTGTTTCTCGTGTCTGTCTTCTGCAGCAGACACAAAACATTCTTTGGAGGTTTGGTTGGTTGGGTGGGTTTTTGGGAGGGTGGGTGATTTGTAGGTCAGAGAGATGTCGGTACACTAATGCAAAAAACTAGCCAAAGGACTCAGGAAAAGCTAAAATACACTCAACTGTCTTAAAAGCTAATATCTTTTTGGAGACAAAATGAGGATCATTGCTTAATGCAAGCACAGTTAACAGCACAAAATCAAGTCAATTAAAATTGTTACTCATAGCAAACACCAGAAAAGAGCTTACATTTTTTTTCCAATTAGCTTATTAACACTATCAAACAAAATAGCAAAATCACATAGAACTCAATACCTTCAGACTTCAAACTGATGTTTCCCAAGAAAAACAAGGTCAGAACAAGGTTTTCACTAGCAGATATTTAGCAATTTTTAATTTAAAATCCAAAACCCAGGCTAATAAGAAAACTGAATACATCCTCCTTAAATCTAATCTACACCATTAATTTTTAAAAAATCAAAATTCCAAGTATGAAAATGTTAATCTGTAGCAGCACTACATTTTATTGTCATTTGAAGCTCTGGGCTTTTGGTCATGCAGAATAATTCAGTTATTACTCTCTAATCTAGTTACTCTGAAAAAGATAAGAAATACACAGAAAGGCAATGTAAGAATGCACATGCCATAAGAAGTGTGTTGTCTGTTTCTTCCTCATCGATCTTGGGGTCAGACTGAAAACTGTGAAGTGGCCATGAAGAGCTCACTTCACACTCTAATCAGTGAAAATATTTCCCAGAGCATTCTTCATTACAGATCATAAATACTCACAATCAAAAGACTGTTTATTTTTAAATGGATATTAGCCATTTCCCCCTTCCTCATGTAACTGTAGAGATGGCAGTGTCTCATAAACCACACAAATGGAATTGCATTTATCATCCAATAGTCACAGTAAACTTGTCCAAGAATAATTGCAGTGTGAGACAAAGTAGGGTGCCAAGAGAGGCCTAATTGCATCACCCTACCAAGTCTTTGTTTGAAGGTGCATAAGCTGAGAAAGGAGAAACTGGTTCAATTCTCACATTTCAAAGAGAAATTCATCAAGTTATGTTTGTCTGATCTACTGTGAATCTCTGTGACCAGCAGCTGTAACATTCTGTGGCATGCACTGGGACACTGCATACAACCAGCACAGATTTCAGTGTGCTGTTAACCGGATTCTTTTAACCTACACATCTGGACATTGAATTCTGGTATGTCAGCACATCAATAAAACTTCTGTGAACACTTTAACTGCAATAAACTTGAAGTAATTTATTTTGTAAGTGGCAAACAGCAATAGTTTTCTAATTCTGAAATTCTCCAAAATAAAGATGGAAATTTTGAATATGTACCTGCATACATAATGCTATAATAATTATAGATGTGTGTATATATATATAGATATATATATAGACTTTAAAGGAACTCCAAAGTTCTAGAAATTAAAGGTTTTCAAAAGCCTAGAGAAAATTGGTTTTGTGCTACTTCAGTGGATTACAAGTCCTGAAGGAAAAACAGTCTCTGTTCCCAAACAAGCATCTATGAACAGCTGGTCCAGACAGCAAAGACCTGCTGTTGTATCACCAGCCCACTGCTGAGCTCCTTGGGTTTTGTCTCCTACTTGGGCCATTCTCCCCCTCCCTTTGCTCTTCCACCTTCACATTTCCTTCTTTCCCCCATGAACAAGTCCATATTATACACATACATGAACCATTTTTACAGTTATTTAGGTCGGAGGACATTAATACCCATGAGAATTTTGTCTGGCCATTTAATGAAAAGTGACAGCACCAGAGTGAAAGTGTTGTATTAAAAAAAAAAAAACAAAACAAAAAAACAAAAAAAAACACAGTCAACCATCTACTGAAAGATTCTCTTGTTTGACCATTTTTTAATTGGTGAGAATGGAAGTGAGGTGACATAGAAACAGGATGTGAAGGCATGGGATTCATATGATCTTACACCAAATTTAAACCAAACTGGGGGAAGGGAAGAACTAGACACAATCATGATGAATCAGAGGATCAAACTATTGGTAGTAAGAAGACAAACCACAGAAATGTACTATTTATCAGTTTAAGGAAAATAGTCTAACATTGATTCCAAGACAAAAAAAAAATGATGCACATGTCTACTGCTTGTTTTAATTAAAGTTTTGACCAGTTGAAAAGTTAGAACAGAATATTCAAACCATTGTAATTTTAAGAAGACATTTACCCAACCCATTGACCACATCCAAAGCCTGAAGTGCCCGGAGCAAGCTGTTCTTTTTCCCACATACAGGTGAGCTGAGGCCTGACCCATCCTGGCTACCTTCCCCTCCAGTGTAACCTCCCCTCAGTTCTCAGTGTGCATCCCACTTTCTATATGTGCACACAAACCAATGCACAAAACTCCCATGTACACTCAACAAAATCCTTATAAAGTAACAGCCATAAATAATGGCCCAGTGAAATGGAGCCCCCGATGCTGCTCAGGACCTTTCAGCAGTGCTGTTTTAATATGAAAGCAACCTTTTAGAAGTGCCTTTATCCCCAGTAATCATGTCACACACCATTGTATGAGACTGCCAGCCCTGGAGCTCTGCATGCCCAGAAGCCCCTATGACATCACACAAACACAACCAAACATTCACACACAGCAAATGCCCACGACAAACACAGGCCTGATGTCAACTGAACCAATGCTGGAGCTCAGGTTCCTGCAGCAACTTCTGTGCAGGTGGATCCATCTGCCCAAAGAGGGGCCACTGCAGGATCTGAGCCAAAATGAGGTACCCTGAGTATTAACTTACCATATATTTCAAATATGCTAATGGCAGTGACATGTAAATAGTACTGCATGAACCCTGCTCATTAACAGAGAGCTCATCCACTCCACAGAGCCATTAGCATTACTTCTAAATTTACAGGATTTTGGTTTTTATTCACACTTTAAAAATATAGCTGCTAATAATTAATTAATTCTAGTCACAGAAAAACAGTATTGGCTTAACTTTCCTGTTACTATGGTGTAAGTGTACCCAACCCTGAAATATTTTTAGCAAGAGTGTTCATCAATACTATTATGTACAACCTAAATTAGACATTAACAGGACATGAGAATTGTAAAGTATGGCAACAAACAATACATTCCATGGACAATTTTGCTGAATAAGTAACCATCCCAGTAAACCCTAAACAGGTAAATTTGATTCCAAACAAATTTAACTGCAAACATAAGGAAAATATACTGAAAGGTAAAATTATTTAATACATTTCTGCTTGTGAGGAATATGCATTTGTATTTCAATGTTTAATCTGACTTAGAAAAACTAAAATTAAAAACACACACATCATCTAAAAATACAAAGAAACTGTAATGACAACAAAATTACAGCAAAAAAAAAAATTGGACCAACAGTACATTTCTGAGTTTATGAAGTAAAAACTTGCCTGGGAAACATATTGACACACGTGTACATATCTGTAAGCTTATCACCCAGAATCATATTTTATCAACATGGTGCAAGCCAGAGTCATGCCAATATGTAAAAACAACTTTTTAGGTCAGTGAAGCAAGAAATCCATTGTCAAGAAAATGGCATCTATAAGATTACAATACTGAATATATTATGTTCAAGCAATGAACTGGAAAACTTTCCTACAATATACATATCAAATAAGAAATGGGTTTACCAATTCTAATGTAACTCATTCCTGTATTCCTGCAACGCACATTTACAATGTGACGAGCACACAATGCCTGCATGCGTGTGAACACGTCGGTGGCTCCCAACATTACAGAGCACTTATTTGCCAAAACAAGCAGGCAAACGTGCACTCACAAAACCCCTTACCACTGAACGCTGAGTTTAGCTCAGGGCAAGAGAAATGCCCCGTGGGTGAGCAAATGTATGTGCACACTGCAGTCTAACAATTATTCTTCAGCAGAGATCCATTAGCACTTCTGTAATACACAAGTCACACGAATATTTTCTATCGCACAGTTCAAAAAATTCTAACAGCTTGGCCACGCTGAAGTCCTGGATGGGTGTAACTAACAGCATAAAGTTCATTCACGTGTATTTTACATCTGAACGATGTATATCCTTCGAACAGACCAGAGGTGGGAACATCTCACGTACACTGGCAGCTATCTAGTTTTAGCTACTAGCTCTTGGAGATTTTTGAAAGGAAAAAGACGTTATGCCTCTTCCAGCCGGTGCTGCAACAGCATGCACGAGTTAACCCATCACCAGGTACACGAAAAGCCTCTGTCGCATACAGACACAGCGATTATACAAGCCTTCTGCTCGAGGGAGACACTAAAAATGTACCAGAGGAATGCAACGACAGCACTCAAACCTATTTTCCCTGCCCATAACCAGGGCAACGCGCACATGTGCCTAGAAAGCACAGGATCGCAAAGTTTTTTTATAAAACACGCTAAAATAAAAATCCGTTTCAGGCGTTCGGCGGAGTTCACTGCATTTTAGAGACCCCGACCTGCCTCCGCAGCTCGTTCCCCTCGAGGCTATTTACGGTCCCCCCCTCCAGCTCCACACAACCCCCACACCCCCTTCGCCACAGGGGAGCCGGCTCTCCCGTTTTTTCGGCGGGGGGAACCGGAGGGAGAGCGTACACACACAGGCCCCCACCACCCAAAAGGGCTCAGGGCAGAGTCGCTCTCCGCCCGCGGCGACCTGAGCGCGAAGTTGCGGGAGGGGGAGCGGGGGGGTTACAGCACAGAGACGCGGCTCGCAGCACCCCTCGTCCCCCCCAGCCCGGAGCCCCGAGCGCGCCGGCGGCCGCCTTTACCTTCATGTAACATCCACGTCCTGGTTCCAGATGGAGCGGGGAGCGCGGAGGGAAGAGGCGCGGGGGCTGCGCGCTCGCGCCGCTGCCGCCCCGCGCGACCCCCAACCCGCCTCCGCGGGCGCGCGCACGGGCACGCGCGCCGCAGACGCTCGGGCACGCGCAGCGCCCGCACCCCCCGCGGGATCGAGACCGGGAGCGGAGGCGCCGCTCGCCGCCCCCCACCTCAGTCTTCCCGCAGCGCCCGCCCGAGCCGCAGCCTCGGGAGCAGCGACAGCAGCCGCCCCGCGCCCCGCCGCAGCGGCGAGCGCCGCATCGTACTGCAGCGACTGGGCCGAGGGAGCGGGGGAAGGAGAGTGAAAAAGAGCTGGGGGAGAAGAGGACGGAGGAGCCCCGGGGGGAAGGCGGAGGACACCCCCACCCTCCGGCCTCTCCTTCCCCCCCTCCCCTCACAGCGACCGGCCGGAGGGGCCGCACGGGCCGGGGTTCTGCCTCACGGGGCGCGGCACTGCCTCGCACGGACCGGCGGCTGCCCCGCGCGCAGCCCCGGCCGGGAGGCAAATGGGACCGGGGGGAGGTAAAGCGCCGGGGCGCTGCGGAGGCGCCTTCCCTGCCGGCGAGCGAGCGAGCGCCCGTGGGAGAGGAGGGGGGAGGACCTGCAGCCTCCTCCCCTCATCGCCGCCCTCCTGCCCGCCTCACGCGGGCAGCATAGCAACCAACATGGCGGCTGCGCAGTCACCCGGCGGCGGGCGGGAGGCGGCCCCCGAGAGCTCGCGAGAGCCGATGGAGGGCGAGCGCTGTGCTCTCCCTGCTATTGGTCCGCCATGTGCCCAAAGAAGGGAGGGGGCCCGGGAGTGCAGCTGGCGGTTTGATTGGCTGGGTTTACCATGGCTGAAGGCGGCGTTGGGCACGGATTGGTCCGCAGAGCCGTCAGTCACGGCTGCAGCGGTGCGCTGAGCCGGGCGGCCCTCAGCGGCGCTCGCTGCCTCTGCTTGGTTCCCGCCGCTGTCCCGCCGCTGTCCCACCGCCTTCGCCTCGCCTGTGGGTCCTGCTGAGGGGGTTGTGCCTGTGGGAACCGCAGGCTGCTCTTCTGACCCGCTCCGTTCGGAAGGAAAAATGAGCCACAGTGGAGCAGTGGGGTTGTCTTAATGTCGTAACCCTCCGTCTTGGTCACATGGCCACCCAGCCTCACCCTGCAAATGTCCCGGAGGGTCATTACTGCCTGAAGGTCCGTGCCGGAGCTTTCCAGATTATGAGGTGTATTGTGCCTCCAGGCCACATAAAGATTTTCATATGTGGCCCATGGGAAGGTTTGCGTTCAAAGACGTGGTTTAACACAACCCGGTCCTTTGATGTACTTATATTCTGTATGAAAGGGTTTGGTTAAAAATGTCTTTAATGTCCACTTATTAAAATACAACCTCTCACAACAAGCTCTTTACCTAGTGACAGACACATAGAATATATAGAATCATTTAGGCTAGGAAAGACCCTTAAGATTACTGAGTCCAATGTTTGGGAATGAGTTCACAATAATTTCACAATTAAATTCCTAACCATAGCAAGATGTGGACTAATACTGAAGGAGTTTGCATGTTCTCTTCTAATTAGGAAGCTTTCTAAAATCTCTTTCGTTTGATGTTTGCAAACCTTATATATATTTCCAGCCTAAATTTTTCTAGTGCCAGTTTTGTTCTTTTGCTTAAATAGTCCTTCCCTCTTAGCAATGTTTTCCCTCAATTACTTTCAATAAAGCAGTCGTACCCCCTCCATGTCAATGGGCTAAATAATCCAAGGACTTGTAACCTCTCCCATTTCCTTAGTGAGTATTAGGATATACAGGATACTCCACATGACTTCTTTCAGGAACAAGTTGAATCAGGGGTGAGAAGACTGAATTTGAGGAAAGCAGTCAAGCAGAAATTTCAGATCACAATCTCTGGAGCACTTTTAAATAATAGACTTCTTAATGATAATGAGTATAAAACAGTTATAAATGGTAAAATTACATTTTATTAACAGAAGTCTAAAAGATGACAAAGCTTGAAATGTGAATGATTCCCCTGGATCAAACAATTGGTAGACTGATGATTTCACAAAGCCCCAAAATAATACACACAGCATCAATAATGCCATTCCTTGTTGCATTCCTGTTTCTCCAGCTCTTCCTGAACATCTCTGTAGTTACATTGACAGACTGATTGTGGTGCAAGGAGAGACATCCAGCAATTGTATCCCCCATTTGTGAGCTGCTGCCAGCCTCTTGAGCAGGGCATATGTTCTTCGGTGCATTAAAGGCATCCTTGGCTGCAGAGTTGTCTTGGTTTCCTGATAATTCTCTTTCAGTTCATGTTGAATTGCACACGTACATTTCAATCCATTTGTGCTTAAGATTCCGTCTCTCGCATTTTCATATAATTTTCTTGTGCATGGTTTGTGTCAAACATACAGTTATGTTCAATCTGAGAAGAGCAATAATTAATACATTGCTTTCAACAGAGTGTGTGATGGAGAAGCAACCCAAACCACTCAATGTGGTGACCGTGGAACTACACAACATCTTTTTGGCAAATGCAACCTTGCAGTGTTACAAAGGGATTTGTTTTGCTGATCTAACACAAAATTGGTGACACATACAGATGTTATATATACATTCCAAAGTTAATTCCTTGCAATACATTGTCTTTTCTGCATTTTGTTGTTTACAGAAGGGTTGATTCAAAGCCCTAAATCAAGGCAGTGGAAGATTCCCACCATGTGCAGAGTACTTCAGGTCAGGCCTACATTGCAAGAGCACTAAACAGATATTGAGACAAAGTTCTCCAGCTCATGCTCTTACAACAGCAATGGAGCAAAATTGCACTGCAGAATGTTTGAGTGCCAGTATTGCTCAGACAAATTCAGCAAAAAACTTATTTTGCAGAATTCTTAGTTACATGTTATATACCCTGAGCAATCGCTTCCCAAAATTATGAATGAAAGAGAGAAAGCAAACTGAAATGTCACTTTGTCATTATTTACTTGAAAAAGCACATTCCTTTCTCATGTAAAAAGTGCATTCAGCTCAATTCTCTTTCAAGAGCATGGCTCTTTCATATAACAAGTTTCTGGGTGTTGTCTGCCTGTGTACATAAGAAATGGAAGCTGCATTTTGTGAAAATATTTTGCATAGCAATAGTTTAATTTTCAAACCAGTGTGTGGGGATTTATCTGTAGTCTGTTGATCATTTTGGGGAGGATATGTTATCTCATGGCTTGTCATGTCCTCCTAGCAAAACACCAGTATCTTAAACCGTTTTGTACAAGTTAAACCTCTTGTGTAAATATAGAAGCAAACAAAAGCTTCTCCTTTACCTAACAGATCTATGGTATGTGTTTGTGCCAGCAACCTTATTACTCATGCAAGACCTGCCAACCAAGCTGTGATTAATTTATGTGAGAAAACTGTATATTAAAAATGTGAATGGGATTTTAAGCCTCTCACTGAAATACATGCAGACTGCTTTGTGGCCAAGAACACATACTTAAACACTGCATTAAAGCAATTGAAGATAAATTGCTCTCACCACAGGTGGAGTTTAGATGTGAAAGGAAGAGACAAGACACTTAATGCTAAGCTTGATCAAGCATAATGTGTGTTTATTAGCAGATACATTTTCTGTAAAGCAAGGTCCTAATTCAGCAAAGCCCTTAGAACATACACACGTTACTCAGGGAAAAACCTTAAAGCTGGCCAAATCCCATGTGGGAAGTGCCACTGCTCAGCATAAATGGCAGAGAAGTTTGTGCTGGAGCATGGCTTTGGGATCACTGTTAATATATCCATAGTGCATTGTATGGACATAAATACTGAACATGAGTGCTCAACAATGTCCTAAGCTAGGAGGACAGAAGAATTTTGCTGCTTGGGACAGGGACTCACCTTCTCTTTAAGTTTGTGCAATACCTGGTGCCATAGGGCTCCACAGTACTAATTGTTAGAATACTGTGAAATAGTAATTTGTGGTAATAAGCTTGTTTCAGCTATCATCCAGTCTGGAGGCTGGCTGTATTTCTTTTTTAAATATATGTAATAGATAATGCTCAGAAATGCACTGAAACTGAAAGATAATGGAAACATCAGTACTTACAGTTTCTGGACCATGTTTCACCAAATCCCTTTTTTCTCCAGCCAGCCTTTGACAAACTTCTTTGTCTTTAATGCACATCAAAGTACCACAAGGTTGAACTTCTAGATACCCACTGGAAACAGCCAAGTGATTTTGTGAAGTCCACTTGTGAATTCACAGTGGAATACTGTTATTTTATGCTTCTGTCCAAAAGGAGAAGCATAAACTCTGGCAAGTAGCATAAACCGGCAAAGCAAAACCATACTGAACCAGGTAAAAATTTATTTTGAAGCATAATTTTTTTTTTCCTCCAAACATATCAACAACAGATCTGCCAGAGAATGTGAGGAACTAGCAGGCAACAGAGATGTAACAGAAGCATTCAGGGAAAACAGGAGAAAAGTAAGTACTTTTTTTCCATCACTGTTCTTTTTGGCAGATTTTGAGGTGATTGCTACAACAAAACCCTTTTAGGGGCATGGTCAGAACAAACATATTTGCAAAACTGAAGCAAATATGGAGCCATTCAATAAACTGTAGAGTACCTGACTGCCAGGACAATGTATTTTTCACCCAGGGTTCAAAAGGAGCTTGGATCTGAAATTGCCAAACTATTAACTGTGCTTTGTAATTTACGGTTTGGAGTGAACCCAGTTCTGGAAGAATAGAAATTTTTAGACAAGACTTCAGAGAAAACAGAAATGACAACCCCGTCAGTCTAACACATGGCTCACCACCATGTAATGAGAAGAAGCAGAAACTGCAAATCTGGAAGTGCTTTAAAAATGTCAGCAAAGTCAGCAAATATTGATAAAGAGGAGTTGGCTTATGTAGACTTTGTATAAACACTGGGACACCGGAGTCTTCAGTCTTAATCAACTCCCTGTTGGAAGAAGACGAAGTTTGTACCAGCTTCTGCTATTTTCTTCCTCCTTTCCTCCTCCCTGCTTGCTTTTACTCCCAGTCTAATTGCCACAGAAGGGAAATCCAAATGTGTGGCACTCGGGGAGACAGAGCATGTTTGGGGTATCTTCCCAGTCTGACCCATAAAGGAGCTATGGGCTATGGACATGATGTGAAGAACATCTAACATGCAGCCTGGCTGAAGCAATCACATATAAAAATTTCCCTAAACAGTTTTACAAAGCTCAGGAGATGAGCTCTCTTTGTGATTGGTAACTACTTCAAAGGGAAGATGGATGGGTAAATTATGACAAAGGGAGTAACCAGTGAGATTCCAAATGCACCTGAGCTTTACAACATGTTCACATTGATAAGTGAAACAGGATTCGACAGTATTTTCTAGGGATTCACAATGATTCGGGAAAATCAAAACCAAAACTGCTGACATAAAGTAGCCAAAAGAAAAAAAACATTATGATAAAGATGGAGTAGGTGATAAAATAGCAGCTAAAATGCAATGATCAGATGTCAATGAAAGGAAGACAAAAAAAATCTACTTGTGCAACATAAAAGATAGGGTCTAATTAGTTCATATCAGTCAGCAAAGATATTTTGAAGTCTCTATGGTTAGTTTTCTGAAATTGTTATCTCAATGCTCAGAGAGGCAGTTCGGACTGGTAAGGACAGAAGAGATTGAAAAAGTAACAATAAAATAAAATGCTACTGTATAAGTCTTCAGAAATCGTGTTCTTTCCTTTAACACAAGACAAAAATCTGCTTATAGCATCTTGATACATGGTAGCATCTTAAGCGTTTGAAAACCATTAAAAAATAGGAAAAAGAGTGACCAGATTGATCACAAAGACCGAATACCTTCTGAGATAGATCAATTCCTCTGGAACTACTTAGAAAATAGATGAGAAATGGGAGATATAATAAAGGTATCAAAAATCAAGTCTGACATGGGAAAGGTGAACAGGGAACAATTACTCATTTCTTAATGAGAACAACAATGAATCTAATAATATTTTTTCAAATGGAAGTGTAAAATAAGCAAAAGGAAGTACTATTTAAACAACATCTGCTTAATTTGAATAATTCATCATCATGAGATCTTTTAGATGCCAAAAATACTTAGGGTTGCATGAAGTTCCTAGACAAATTTGCAGAAAAACAGGCTGCTTTGCAGAGAAATGGAGAAAGCCTCCCATTCCATCCTTAGATAATCAGAGATTGAACTGGTAAGTAGGAGGAGAAATTAAACTGTAACTGCTCTCTCCTTATATTTCCACTGTAGGGAACTGCAGGGTACCAGATTACCTGGACTTTTGGTGTGACCCGGGTCGGCCTTTCTTATATTACAGCTGCAGCAGAAAGATGTCCCCACCTCAGACCTCTTGCTTCCTGTCATATCTTTTGGGGACTGAACCTGAGAAATCCTAATAAAACACTTAAATCAACGAAACATCTAATGAACATTCTTAGAACTTTAAAAGGGATTTAATATTTTTGAGATGAGATCCAGTGACCTTAATTTAGCAAACCAGTTGCATAGATACAAAGCCAAAAATGACCATTTAGTTAGACCTTCATTTTGACTTAGCCCAAAGGACCTCACCCAGTAATTTCTGCAACAGGCCTATAACTTTGGTTTGAGCTGTGTTGCATGTTTTAAAATAGTGGTTTTTTTCTTTTTCTAAGTCCATCATTAAGCAACCCAGCACTAACAACTGCCACTAAAGCCTTCTGGATTTGGATATTTTCAGAAAATTTCTGGAGTATTTGGGAGGAGAGAAAGATACATGCAAAATTAGTTCAATTCTATTATTGATTTCTTTCTACAGTGATAAAAAAAAAAGAAATAATATTTGAAATGAGCAGCTCACACATACAAGTTTCACCTCCACAGGCTTTATTTTATTTTTCCCTAACTTTACACTGACCTTTATTTGACTGAATTGTAGGTAACTATCCAGAAAGCAGACAGTTTTCTTTCAAAGCTGAAAGTCAGATAGCACTGGTTCTAATAAGAATGATGTAAGTGCACAGGTTGCTGTGTTTTGTACTCAATGCTATTTACATTTCTGTTGCTAAGATCCTTGAGTGAAGGCCACAGCACTTTATTCTCTTAAGGTGACAGCAACTTGGGTAGATAAGCAGTGCACACTGTACATCAGTAAAGAAGTTGCTTGAGTTGGTTTTTCTTCCTTGATCTGCAAAGACAAACACTGGAATAAGCTCACGCTTTCAGATGGGCAGTTTCATATTTCAGCCCTGTTTCCAGTAGAACATCAGGAAACCTTTTGAAAAATACCAGTACATATAGAAGAAGAGAGGAGAAAATGGCCTCTCTGTCATCCTTTCCCATTTTTTTTTCCCCGCAGATTTAAAAAAAAATCCTGTAGTACTTCAGCCTTTCCCAGGCTTCTTTATAAAAGTTTGCACAGAGCTCCTCACTCATGTGAGACCCAGTGTGTCACCTCTCACTGCGCCGCAGTTTCACAGTTGTGGTTTTGAGGTCAGCATTGTCTGCCAACAGCCAGCAGCAGTGCAGGGCTTTTCCCCCGCTGGCAAAACATAGCCAGAAATGCAACCCCAGTCCTGAAAGTCTTTCTCCACTGCAGTATAACATGACATGTTTCCAAAGTAAGTGTTCTTTACAAGTATTTCTGAAGAGAAAAATAAAAGAGTATTTACTGACTGTTGTGGTTTGCTCTGACCTTGAATTAGAGTGCGGTACAGAAAACTGCCGAATTTGGCCTGTCCTAAGAAAAAGACTAAGATGGCACAGCAGCAACTCAGCTAAACAAAACATATGTGCAAAATACTTCCTGGTACACCCACATTCTGGCCTCCTGCAAAAAAAAATTGCCAAGATAGATTTTTTGACCAGTTAAGTTCTTCCAGGAACTGTACAACCTGTTCTGCATTTTTGATTCATAGCATGTTCACTTTCTGGCTTCCTGAAGTGGTTCCAAATTTCATGCCATAGTAGAAAAAATTTCAGAAAGCTTGGGCTGATCATGTAGAAATTAGCCAGACTAATTATAATAAAAGACATCAACATTTACAGAAAATTTGGCTCACTGCATTTTCTAGTCAGGCGGAAAAATATTTTCAGATCAAAATGCAAAATGTTGTATGTGTTCCTTTTTGTTTAAAAATATTTGTATCCTAAAAATAGTATGGATAGAGTGTACCAGATGACATCTGAAACTTTCAGCAAAGACAAGAGGACCAGAGAACCAGTGGGAGTTTTCAAACTATTTGCCATTTGGTGAATAGAACCCTGGAAAGATGCTTTCACAGACACAAAAGTGGCTTCTGGGTTACCAGGGAATAGAAGAAGAGAGATGCCAATAAAGGGTGAGTTGGCAGGCCTATGGACTGACAACACTGAAGCAGGAAAGCACAGTATTGCTCTTACACCATTACTCTATTTGCACCTTCCTTACTCAACCCCAAAGGGACCACACACGGAGGACAGGATCTCTCAGTGCTTCATGGCTCTGGTGACACCACCACCAAGGCTAGCATTTATTTGAACATTGAATGTGGCTTTTATCTGATCTATAGCAGGTCTGTAATGTTACCCACAGCTCATAAAATTTGCTTGCTATCTAAGAATCTTAGCTTTCATGTACTAGTGTTACCAACAGCCATGGTAATGATGATTGATAATGATGATGTTTCTAGTCATAATAGTTGTGGGGACTTGGAAACGTGAAAGTTAAAAAAGTCAGAAAAAACCCCAAACAATAACAGAATGAAAATTAAAATGCACCTATATTATTTCACAATCTTGGAAACAAACTCTTTTTGAACGCTTGCCTTTACCAGTAATGTTGTTGCTCATACTCCCAAGTCATTTTTAAGACAGTAGAAAGTGTGCTTGTATTCCTCTCTACATAAAAAGGTAACAATCTGGAGCTCTTTCTCTCCAGTTCCAGGCTCAGCAGTCACTGGACTGCAGTGAGAGGGGTTTTTTGGTGATGCCTGCTGCCATTTCTTAAGTACTCAAAAACCAGGATAGTTACCCTCATTGCAGTGAACTTGTTCTGGGATCACGGGACAGGACTCTCAGCAGTTCAGAGGAGCAGGAAAACATCAAGTAATGAGGGTCTGGACTGAGATTAGGACAGAGCTGAAAGGCACTTTAGGAGATGACCTGGGAGGCATTTTGGAAGACAGCTGGGCAGTCCCACTGCTTGCAGGCAGCACTATCAGCTCTACTCTTCAGGTAGGAAAACAGGAATCCCCCCCAACATTGGAGGGAATCACACCCTCCAATGTGCTACTGGGGATGAAGGAGTGAGCAGATCTGACCTATCTTGCTTCCAAGATTTAGTAAAGACAAATACAGAATGGAGAACCCTTGAGTCTGCTGCCTATTGGTTAGTGCCACAAGGTTAATGCAGATTCTTCTGTAATTGCTTGCTACACATATGTGGCAACATACAGAGGCCTCATGAATTGCAAAGAAATTGTATCTCAGATAATTTTGGATTAATCACAGTTTTCTCTAGAGGTACTGTTAATGAGGGACATACCCTCTACTTTGTATTCCTGCCCAAGGCAGCACATTTCCATGCCATATCATGAGGAACTGGCTCTACAAACCCATCATTAATTTCATAGCTGTCTCCCCCCTCTAACAGTGGAGGACTCTCCACTATGAACTGTGCCTAGAGGCAGACTGGTGTGTGGATTTGTGCTTCTTTGTTCACCTCCCCATAAAATACTAAAGACGTTATGCACTTGAAAAGTCACAATAAAGTTTAAAAAAAATAATTATAAAACAAGCCTTCTATTCTTTACTCTGTAAAGGTCACAGTTATTGAAAATTAAGTTTTCTTCTCTTTTAAAATTGATATGCTACTCTAATTTGTTTATAAACAGAATATAACAATGACATTCAGAAAAAAATTATATCAAAAATGTTACACTGAGCTTTTTTTATTGCTGTTAAGTAATTACACAGAGGAGCCCATTTTTTAGGACCTGCTGAGATTTGGTATGTCTTGAAAGCTAAGCCCTTGAATCCCAGATTAAATATGCAAAGGCAGCAGGAACAATTCCTGCTTTGCTTGTGTATTCACAACTTCCCTGAGCCCTGCAAGGTCTGGCTGCACCACAGGTCCTGGACCAGTCCTGAGCCAAGTCCCCTGTGAGCCAGATCTGGCTGTGATGTTTCCAGTGTGACCAGCTGCTGCAGCAACAATGACATCGTTTGGGTCGTGCAAGGGCTAAGTCAGGACAAAATTTGGGAACAGCAGCTCTGGCTCTGTAGTTTAATTGGAGACAGTATTAGCATGAACTCAAAAAACACAAAACTGACTAAGCCAGGACAGAAACATTATTGCTGCAGCAAAAGGAAATTTAACTAAGGAAGTTTCTAAAGGACAATTTGCCTTCATAGCAATTGTGTACCTCAGACAGAGAGACTCTCCTGAGCTGAATTCAGGCCAGTGATACCATCCTGCTCTGCCTGGATTAGAAGCCTTGTACTGTACGCAGTTAATTGCAGTCACTTTGCAGAAACCCTCGAAGTGTTCCACTGAATGATTTGAGGGAGTATTCCCAGTATTCCCTCTCCCCAACAGGGCACACTTTCATCCCCACTGTGCACCAGGGTTAATGGCACTGTTCTGCTTTGCATTTTTTCTGTTATTTACCCTTTCTCCACTAGATGCTACACTGAGACCATCAAACATTTATTGAGTCAAATAACATAAATTTGAAGACTTAGCACAGAATAGTGTGTTTAAAACAAAACAGTGACAGCATTGCTGTGTGTGGTGTGAGGGTGAGACTCGTGCATTTCACATTGGAGTAACTACTCTGACTTCATCAGAGCTTCTTACTTGGCACTGCATGAAAGAGGGATAAAGCAAGTTTGTGTTTCCTGGCATTATTATTCATATGCAACTGTATCAAGAAATTACCTAAATGTGTTAAATGGTTTACTGAGAGTGCCACACAATCTCAAATTAACCAAATAATATATGTCAATATAATGAGCTAGTCCTTTTTTCTATTTATATCTTAGAAATTCAAAATCACACGCTGAGCTGGAAAATTACACTAGACTATATTTTTTATGAAGCTTCTTCAAATAATATCACAGATACACATTACTTTTCTTGATGTTATGCAAGCCTTTGACCCAGGCAGCTGGGGAAGTGCTATGCAGTGTGGCTCCCACAGAGCCTGCCAGCCTGGTTTTAACTTGTGCATTGTGCAACACCTTCTGGTAAACAACCTGAGATCCTCTTACCTCTCAATGCAGGCAGGCCCAACCAAGCACTGCTGCACAGCCTTCCTCTTGTGACAAGTTTATGGGATAAATGTGTTCCAGCCTGTCTTGGAGGCTCTACTTGGACAAAGCGAAGCGAAGGTCGGAGACTGTTTCAGCTAATTAAGGTCTTCAGAGCTGTGTCTCTATCAGGTCTTTAGTTACCCCCCATTCCCAAAGGTCTGCTTATTATGTACCACAGTATTCAGAAATGTGCTGTGTGTTATAGCCCAATTAGCAGCACCTTTATTGTTTTAAGAAAGGGGTAAATATAATTTGGGAAAACTGCAATATGACCTGGTTAAGTATAGCATCAGTGATATACTTCCTTTCCAGCAAAAATCAAAACACAGCTTCAAAACCCTGCTATGTTGGCCTGTCTTGCTGTGACATGCTTTAATTTGCTTATCTGGTCTTAATCTGGGAAAAGAACTAGAATAGAAAAGAATGGTTTGTTGAAGCTCAATAGGGCCTCACAGCAGCCAGTATTTACTGTTCAGGAACACAATCTGCTGCTGGTGTGATGAGATTCAAAATATAAATTATATACATCAGCTGAGGCCAGATGCTCAGCAAACTGGGCCCTGGCCTCCTTATTGACCATTCACAAGCTCATCTTCAGATTAGTATAGAGAAAGGTAGATTAAGAGTGTGGGGAGGGGGAATCTCCTTTTTTGTTTTTCCTTTCTTCCTGTAGACATGGTTAGGCTTAGATCAGTTTAGCCAGGGGCAAGATGCAGCATTATTTATTCTAAGCTATGGACTCTTTACAGTGTTTCAGGCCAGAGGTTTCATTTTGGCAGAATTTCATGTAATACTCTGCAGTGAGGAGTAAAAGTCAAGGTTGGGAATAAAAGCCACAGATTTACAAAGAAGGGCCCTAAATATTTTTACATTTCACTGGTTACACTGAGAAGCTATTAAAAATATTTAAAATAAGTTATTAAAAGTATTAAAAATAAATGCTTGTCCTCAGGTAATTAACTTACTGTTTACTCCATCCAAAGAGTTAAAAACAAGAACAAAGCCCAGCCTCAAAGTAGGTCATAATTCTCTGAAAAATCATACATAAGGTCATGACCTAAATGAAATAGAGTTTGCTTCATAATGATCCTGGGAAAGAAGGGATCGACCAGTGGTAGGGAATAAGCATGTCAAAGGGAATTGTAAATGGGAGCTTTGCAGAGCTTTCATCTCTTCCAGATGGGTTCATCTCCAGCTCAGGTCAGTATTGACTGAACACTGTTACTCTGCACAGTCTGTTCAGTGCCCAGTGACTCTGGGAAATGAATCACGTTCCCAGCAGACAAGCAGTTGCATCGCGTAAAACCACCACTAGACCTGAAATTAATTTCTGATTTTGCTGGCAGCCTTCCAACAGAGAGGTCAGACCGAGGAGCAGCGTAAGGATGAGAATTCCGCCTGGCAAAGCTGGAGGCATATGGGGGGCACAGACCACAGGGAAGGGCAGAAGGGTAGCAGCAGATTTGCACATCTGCCATTCAGGCAGGGACTTCAGTCTTCTGAGTGCTGGTGGAGCAGCAAGTTCAAGGGCTGCCCCCAGGTCTCCCCTGTGAGAGGTGGTTCATGGCAAGAGAACAGGCTGGAGAGAGACCACCACAGCCAGACATGAGAGCCAGCAAGGCCGGGCAGTTTCTCCCATGGCCCTGCCGAGCGCCTCAGCGAAGCTGCTGGTAACTCCTGGCGGGACCACACAGGTGACTCCTTGGAGTCAGACCAGAGGCAGCATCACAAGGGGTGACTTAGAGAAATAATTTTGTGGCATGTTATTGCCAGTGTGGGAGGTAGGAGGAACACAAATTTGATAGGGTACTACAAAGGTTTAAGTGATCTCATGTGTGCAGATGAATATTGCTCTTTATCTGCCTGTGCTAGGAAAGAAAGCAAAAATATCCCTGTGTTTCTTTTCCACTTCTGCTGGCTTCTGTGTTTGGACAGCATCAGATAATTTTTGGGTGGAGAAATTTTGCTTGCTAAGGAACACCAGGGAGGAAGCATTTAGTTTTCAAAGTCCCTGGGCTGGAGCTTATTCTTGCCATTTATGTAAGTAAGGAGAAACCCAAACATTATGTGGACCTTTTTGCTCCAGTTAACCATACAAGAAACAGCAACAAAGCCAGGAAGTGTTGCAGTTTGCAGTATTGGAAAGCTTGCTTAAAAAGGAATAGTAATAGGAATTACTGAAAGCAAGGAAGTAATTTTTGGAGCTGAATTTCTTCAACACATTTATATTCCTGTAAGATTAGTTAGTATTCTTGCCTTGCATGTGATGAATCACACTGCCCCAAGCCATGTAGAACAATGCACTGATGATGCTAAATAAATTTAACTTATCTTCAAATCCCAATTGTTGAGTGCCTGACTGTCATTTTATGGTAGAACTAATCCCAGGAAAATCCGGATGAGTGATAACCACTTTCAGGTATCAAGCATAGGAAAATGCATGCACACATAAACTGACCCTTTGATACAAAATCTTAGCAGATTACCACTTTTCTATTTAGCACATTCAAGAAATACTGCACTGCTTCTGCACTGTGCTGGTTTGAGCCGGGGTAGAGCTCAGTTTCTTCACAGTAGCTGCTTCGGGGCTGTGGTTTGGATTTGTGCAGCAAGCAGTGCTCATAATTCATGGTGGCTTCATTATTGCTGAGCGGCGCATACACGGTCAAGGCCTTTTCTGCACCACCCACCAGTAAGCAGGCAAGGGGTGCACAAGGAGCTGGGAGGGGACAGAGCCAGGACAGCTGACCCCAAGTGACCCGAGGGATATCCCATCTCATATGGCATCACGCTCAGCATATTGAGCTGGGGGAAGGTTGGTGAGGGGCCACTGTTCAGGAACAGTCGGAGCATTGGTCTGTTGGTGGTGAGCAGTTGGGGTTTTTTGCATCACCTGTCTTTCTGGGGTTTTATTTCTCTCTCTTTCATAATTTTCTTTTCGTTACAAATTCTTATTAATATTATCTTATTTCTATTATTTAATTGTACTTTTCTCAACTCAAGAGTTTTCTCACCCTTCCAATTCTCTTCCCCCATCCCACCAGGGGCAGTGAGTGAGCAGCTGTGTGAGGCTGAGTTGTTGGCTGGGGTTAAACCACAATGTACAACAACTTATTCCCTTTCATTATCCCCTCTCACTCTCCCAATCCTCCCTGCTTTTCTCCCAGTTCCACTCTATCTTTTGCTAACTATCTTCTTGCCTGTAACCTCTTGAACTTGAGCAAGTTTTTCCAGAGTGATCATAAGTTGGGCTGGTACAAGACCATTATTTCTGGATTCATCCAAATGCTGCATAGATCCTGATGCACTCCCCCACCTCTTCTTACCAGCCCTCCAACCACAGCATCTGACAGCACATCCCTGACTCTTGTTAGACTTTGTTCCTTCCAAAATCTTCCACCTTCGGAAGGTGGAGAGTCCAATGTGCCATTGAGTCCTTTTGCTGTCCTTTTTTGTGGATCTGAGGATCCTAGTGAGACACCTCACACATATTTTAGGGAAGGCAAAGAACCTCTGAAGGTGGGGCAGAGAGGAAATTAAAACTTTGTGCAGGATGGCTAAGCCACATGAAGCAACCATTTACAAAGTGTTTTTCAAAACCAAATTTGCTGGCAGGTGGACCAAGTGGCTAAAACAGAAGTTATATTTAGGGATTTAGAAAATGTTAATGCACCATACACAAAGTTTAATGGAAAAAGTCAATGCTAGGATCACACTTCCACCACAAGTGAAATGGCTTGTTGTGCACATCAGTAATTACACTTCTTGGCATTTTACCCAAGGCTCACAGTATTTTTGGGGAGCTTTTTGTCACTGCATATTAGTGATTTTGCCAAAGCTGAGCCACAAATAAAGAAGGAAATATAGTGCTCAATTGAAAGCAGCCCAGGTGCAGTAATACAATTTGTATGAGGCAAATTTACCAACTGCAGTGGGCGTAGTTCTCTGATGGATGGTCAGATTGGCTGGTCCCTGTAGCCTCATCTGGCCCCAAATGTTGGAACTAACCCTGGAATAAGGTCCACATAGGGAGGTGCTCTGAGCCCATCTGAAGGCTCATCACTTGTGATTTCTACCTTCACACCCCACCTTAGGAGGAGAATACAACTCTATGCTGTCAGCTTCAACCTGCCAGCAGTATTGCCAAGGGGCTGCATATATCTCAGAGTAGCCTGAGGGGCTGCCCTGCCAAACTAGGTGTAGAAATTTGGCCAAATGTGCCTCAAATCTATTAATTTCACAACTGAAGGTCAGTTTTGCTAATACTTGTAACACACCATGCTATCTATATCTGGTGAGAGTAATGAGGTCTTGGCTAATGCATCATTTAATACTGTTAAAATTTTGCTGAAACTGCCAGGCTGGGTTTTTTTTTGTTGTTGTTTGCTTTTAGCAGCATGGACATCTTGGGTTTGGTTGAGTGAAATAAAGAATTAGATCCAGCTAGAATAAAATTCAGACATAGTTTCTGAGGCTGAAAAACAGCATTAAAGTAGGTCTTTTCAGTACAAACCGATTCAGGTTATTATTGCATGAATAGCCTCTCAAGAGAAAATATAAATGGAAAATATATATTTAAGATACAACTGCTCAGACATTCAGCAAAATAGATGCATTTTTGCTTTTACATCACACAGCCTGTTAGAACTGAGGTGACTAAAACACCCTGCAGATCCGTGACTTGGAGTACACAACCTCGTGTCAGAGCCTGCTCAGATCTGCAGTGTGAGCTTCCCTGGAGCCTGGTCTGAAGGCACTCTGTCCTGTCTCAGCATGGAGGCTGCAGCTATTTAGTCCTCAGGTTGCCACCTCACTTTCTCCTAGAGGGGTCTTCAGAGCCAGGCAGGTACTTACCAAGAAAAGCTTTCCGGATTGAAGGCTGCTGAGGGAGGCAGTGTGAGGAGCCAGAATACATTAGCCAGAGGCCAGATACCAAGGATATAAAGGAAAATAGAAAAGTGGAGAGGATTTTGCCTGTTTGAAACAGGTCCTTAATGAACATTCTAAGTTTTGATACAGCAGAAATCAATGACTTCCTAAAAACACAGACCACTTGTGTAGATAACATCAGGTATAACACAGGGGAAAAAAACCCCAAACACCTGAGAAGGCATCTCTCAGAGAGTGTTTAAGGGTAACCCTCTCATTTAAAATAGCATGTACCACTAGTTCCCAAAAAGAAAAGGTAAAGAAAAAGCTGGTCAAATCTGGAAAAGTGGTAAGAAGGTCTCAAAATGAAAGAGCAATGCCTCTAGCAGTGAGGTGTCAATAAGAGCTGAAGTGTGAAGTTGTGCTGTTTCTGCAGGTTAAAATTTCGGTCTCAAGGGACAGGGAAAGCAGATTTGCCTTAACAAAGTGTCCTGTGTGATGCCAAGGGAGGCAGGCTGCCCATTACCCACAGCTGACATGCACTGTCAATTTCTGGTGCATCAGAATCCTGCTCACATTATTTCCTAGTCAAATCCTTTACTATTACTTGCAGAAAAAGGCGGTCCTGGAGTTGTAACACCAGCTCTGTACCAAATGTCTGCACTAAGGAATCATTTCACAGATAGTGTTTTTCAGAACTGTCTGCAGATAAAAAAAGTGGGCTCAAAAAGAATCCTTACAGAATATCCACTAAGTGAATTCATGGCTGATCATTCACATTTACTGCTGTCTCCTGAGGGGATGCTGCTTAACAAGCTCACCGGATGGCACGGCTAATTTGTAAGTCAGTGTTTCAGCTTTGTCACTTACAACATGCAGCATCTTTTTATGCAGCAATTTACATACTCAACATCATCAAGCTGCTCAGGTGTGACCATGCTATAAAACCTACATGATTCTAGTACAGCTTTGTGTAGACATTTATTTATTTGCTATAGCCGCCTACATCAGCACAAAATAAAAGCAGGCAGAAAAGGCACATGAATTTTATTTGGCTTAAAAATCAGTCACAAGACTCTTGTTCCTACAAAGACCATATAGGCTGTAAACCCATATTTTATGTCTAAACATATCTGCTTCTTGCAGTCTTTTCCAGTGATTTACAATGCTAATTATTAATGCTAGAATTGGACATATGGAATGGCATCATCAGGGATGATGAAGGTCTGCAAGCTTTGTATAAAGCAAAGGTGTTTTAAGCAACACAGCAGTTAGATGTTTCTTTTCCAAGAGAAACCAAAAGGTATAGCTTTCTGCACCCAAATTAAACCAAAGGCTCAAACCAAACAAAAGCAATACATTGCAAGAGCAAATACAATGATGAAATAATTTTACATATGCATCCGTAGAGGATATCAGAGTGATCAATTTGCATACCCAATTCTGAAATAAGATTCCTGTGTGACTAGTTGGTTTTATTGCAATCTTTTGTTCCATCTACAGGAGCCTCCACCTGTGCTGCCAGCCAGCTGCAATAGGCTGTTACACAACTCAACACATGTCCCAGTTAGGCCCTAAAACTGGTTTCACCCAGCTCTCAAGATTTCACTTCTCTTGAGAAAAGTAATTTACTAATTGTGATGTGTACTTAAGGCTTCTGGTAGTGTCCTGTGCCTTCAAGGCCCTGCTGACATTGTGTTCCTGTGCTTTTGGTGGCCTGCACTTTATTGTCCTGTTTTTTTTCAGTGAACTTCAAGGCCTGGCTTCCTGATAAAATAACTCATGTTTCACTAGCACAATGTGTGCATCCCCACTCTAAGGTCACTGGAAAGTTCAATGTACAGAAATAATGGTCTGATGGGATGTGCATAAAGATAAGCAGAGAGCTATAAATAGATACAATGCTTTCTTACTGTTCTATTATTAATATATCTTCATTATGACAGTATGACTGCTGTGTTATCAAAACTGCTTTACAACAGATGCAAACTTTTAACCAGACATATGGGTTGATACAGTCTAGAGAGCTCTTTGAAGTCAGAGGGTGAATAATTGAACCAGCTTAACTTTAAATCCTCTCAAAAAGCACACAGTTTTTAGAATTAAGCAATTGCAGTTTGCTTTAGAAAGACAAGCTTTTAAAAAAGCTAAATCTAAAGGAAATGTTATTACTGTTTCACAAAATATTTTTCTTTTTTTTCTCTTACACATACCTCATATACATCTCTGTGGCTTGGAACATGGGTTTGTTCACTGCCTGTCCAGGGCTTAACAACAGGATGCCAGATTCACAGCTATTTACAATGCTTGACACCCACTGCCTGCCTAAATGTCAATTATAATGAAACAGAAGAAGAAACATGGTGGGGAGATCTTTTTGAGTGAGCTTTCTAGATTATTGTGTCTTGTTTTTCACAAGGGTTTGTCATCTTTCATCACAGTGTCCAGTAATCAGTTTTATCCATCTTTTGGTATTTCCCATCAGCAATCTGTTCAGATTCTAATCAGCTTTTAAACACTAAATTGTATCCATTTTAAACATGCTTTTGTATTGATAAGAAAAGGATATTTAGAGTGAAACGAACACACACAGAGCCCTACGGAACATATTCCTAGTTTGGGCTGCTGCATTGTTCCTCCATGCAAGTCCCAAACAGCCTCCCTGTGACTAACATTGCCATGGCCTGATTTACACACAGATTTAGTATCTGCAACTCATTATCATATTTAAACTTCTGGGTGGCTCAACTCCTTTGAGAAATTGGACCTAACAGCATTCTACACAGAAAAAGATATAAGTACCTATTAACCTGTAGCAATTTACCATAGCATTTATAAAGATATGAATAACGTGCAGAGTCATGCACATCTTACTAATGCAGACTGAATTATTCATTGCACCGCTGGGCAATATTTTTATCAAATACTTATTATGGATAAATATTTTCCTTATTCAGTACCTTGATGTATGTTTGAATAACACCTTGCAAATAATTCTTCATGCAAATGTTGCACTGAAATATTAGCTCTTTCTTCCTTTGAATAGTTATTTCCAAATCAATTTCCTTTGTGTTATTTATTCATTACAAATGAATAAATGGTATTCATGGAGCTTGTTTCTCTCTAGGCTAATAAACAGACTTGGTGTTAGCCCCCAAGTACTTGTAATCTCAGCTTCAAATGTGCAAACTCTTCCACATAGTGGATCTCTATGCTATCACAATATTTCTGGCATCTACATGGAGATAAAAAAACATAGGAAACCAAGGAAAAATGACTCAAAAGTTCAAAATATTAAGTCAATGCATATGTATCAGTTATATATCCTTATTCCATTGACTGTGATTCTTTATGCTGGTTTTGATCTTTCTGCCCTTTTCTTCCTTTAATGCCAGAATACACTCAATCTCATATTTTCTTGTCTATTTGTTTGAGATTTACCAGTTTATATTTGCTTCCAATTAGTCCTCAATTTCTGATCAAATGCTGCTCTTGCAGGACTGTAAATACAAAAACTCTATAATAATTCTCCAGCCATGCAAATATTCTCCAAGACTTAACCCCAAGGCAAGCAGGTGCTACTTCTGTCTCCTTTCCTTTAATTTTCAAATATAAACACCAACACCATGAACAAAATTCACGTTTGTCATCAGTGGCCAAAACAGGACAAGCCCTGGCATTTTGTGGTGCAAAACCTTGTGCACAGCTTGTACTTCCTAAGTTTCAGGGAAAGTATTTCTTCTTATAAATTATAGACGAGATGTGCATACCGTGAGATAAAATGCAGCCACTGATTCCCAGCTCCTGGAGGTACAGGCTGGCTTGTGTCCATAACGATCAGGGCTCCCTCCCTCTTAGAAAGGTCATACACACTTTACAGGATGGCCCTTCTCATTGTGAGACATCATCATTACTGTCATTATTACTGTTATTACTGCTACTATGGTAATGCCAACAACAGGGAGCTGGCTTTTTTCAAATGCACTGTGTGAAATAACATTGCCTGTGCTGCAGCCCTCTGGAGTAAGGCTTTTACAGGTCATGCTGTTGGCCTGGCAAGGGGTATGCAGGAACATGGGGGCTCTGGGTGACACTGGATAACTAGCCAAGGTGATGGGGAGTCACACCTGGCAGAATTAGGAGAGACATTTCAAAATCGTGCTCCTGAACCAAACTGAAATGCTGGTGAAGGTGCACCCTACAGTGTGTGCACAGATGTTACTCTCCTGCAGCACATCAAGCTCCCTTCTGCTAGAACGAAATGCTACCTTTAAAGTGCTTCTAGCTGCAAACTGGCATTACTGCTTCTTCCCAATAATGAGGCTCTGGCAAGCCATTTACTAGCATTACAATTTACCTGTACTCAGCTTTGCACTTGCATTTGCTGATCACTGCAGCTGAAGCAAAAGAAAATAAACACATTGAACACATGCACACATTACTTAAATATAATGCACATTACTACTCTTTTGTCCTCAAAATAAATAAGAAAAACAGAAAGCAAATTCACAGAACAGGGTCTCTGTCTACTCTGCCAGCTACTTAAAAGTCTGTTGTGATCTCTAATCAGCCAGATCAGAGTCAGATATTTATGACTTTGTAATTTTTGAACATAGAAAAATGTAAGTCATAGCTACTTTTAAAAGAAAACCATGGTGTGTTGAAAAAGAAAAGATAATAGCAGCACAGGTTCTGGCCAGATCTAAATCCCAGGTGATGGAGAGAGAGAGGAGATTAGGATAGGATCCTGTGGTCCAGTGACAGCCAAACTAAATGGTGATTATGCAGTTCTAGTTTAGGCAATTTTCCATTCACCTATGTCATGTCTTTCAGAACAATAACCATAGGAATTATTTAACATCTTTATTCACTGCCATTCTTCTGCTTACAGATGAAGGCTGCAGCAGTTACCATCATGAAATAGGACCATATGGCTTCAAGATCAGAAACAAATTTGCTAAACCCTGTCTGCATTATTTTAATTCCTATCTTGATAATGAAACACCAAATGAGAACAGAACTCAGTAAAAGATGAGGTGTCAGAATAATTTTTTAACTTGTCACTAGGTAATGACTGTAATGGTATCTCTTACTTAGGTAGCTTCATTAACAACTTAATGGTGAGAGCATGTTTTAATGATTGTGAACATGTGGAACAGTCCATGTTCTGGGGCAAAAGATTAGTTTAATGAGGAGAGAGATAATTTCCTGAAGAAGTGCCTTATATAGTTCCTGCTTTTAAAAGAAGAACAGTAACATGGACAATTTATCATTACAAGATATAGAAACATTTAACTTCATGGTTTGGTGCATTTATAGCACTCCTGCAGAGGGAAGAGAGATTAACAGATTTTTCTCACGTGGTAAAATAGGTGGAAATCTGTTCTTCCAATTCCTTTTGCTTAGTAGAGAAACATTCATTACCAGGAGATTAGGTTCAAAGAGCAAACTTAGGCTCTCAGTCACTTCATGTTTCTCTACATGTTTATTATGTTTTTAGGCACACCTTTGAAAATGTGGCCCACAGCCACTCAAGCCCTGTGAATAGAGCTTTGATAAATGCTCGTATCTTTCAAATACAATGTACTTTATTTTGTTACAAGCAAGTAGCTTCAACTTCAGTGGTCAAGAAACAATAGCAATAACAAAACCTCAAAACAACAGTGCTGCAATCTTTAGCAGAAGCAAAGAAGCTGCAGCAAGGAACAACCATGAACATTATGTCATCTAGTCCATCTTGCCAACGATGTTTCTCTACAGCCTTGGCAAGCAAACTGTGTAATTAGGCTTGCCAAAATAAAAACTGGCAAAAGCCTGGATACCTGATGTGCAAAGAAAAGAAGTTAGTACAAACCTAGTATTTACTTTGTCTGCATCTTTTTCAGAATTGAAGCAGAAAGGCTTCAGTGTCCTTGAATATTCATCCCCAGTAAAAAGCTGATCTAAATTTGCTGTCTTGGTACTTCACAGTTCATGTCATCTTGCATTTTTCCAGTAAGTTTAAGTAGAAAAAATTATACAGGGAAAGTTTAATTTTCTTTTCCTATTTGCTAAATATAAGATTATTTACCAGCCTACATCTGCAAGTTATGACAAGCTTACCATAATATAAAAAGACTGTGAGTTTAGGGAACTGAGATTTAGCACATTGAAATATTATAGTTTTAAACAGTCTCAAGCTCTTTTACTGTTCTGCAGCAAAACCCTTCTGTCTCTGAGCTGCCAGGCTAGCAACCCTTTTCCAGTGCAACCATTCCATTTCTTGTTGACTCCAAATAACATACTTGCATAAAGAAAGTGGATTCTGTCTGTCTAGAAAACTGTATCATGTTAGTGGTCCTCTGTTATACAAGAAAGATGAAATAAGCTGGACAGACATCAGACAAATAAAAGATATCCTCATCCTCACACAGGAGTGAGGAGAGATACTCAGAAATTTGGATGGCAGCAACCAGTTTGGTGATGATGACTTAACTGGATAAAATGCTTTTCCCTATAATATTAATTTCTGTTGACAGTCACCAAACAAACCAGACCAAATAGGGGATCTTTAGGCTGATGCTGCACAAAACCCATTCTGCTTTGGGGTCAGGGGGACTGGAATGGTGCCTGCCACTCTCCCCAGCCCAGGCTGGGCTGGTACACACAGCACTCTGAAAATCCAGGTAGGAGCCATGGCCAGGATGTGGCAACTGCTCCCCTGCTATCTTGGTGAGACAGCTGGTGCTGTTCTGCTTTGAGAAGACAAAGGGCATCCCTGGAAGGGCTCCTGTATTGAATACAAACCTGACAGGCATCTTATGACCAAATTCAAGGAATAGGAGATGTATAAAATATGCATTATTTGATCCTTGTCAACTAGTAGATCTTTCTGTCTAGATAAGCTTAGCTTTCAGGACAGTCAGACTGACTATTTGGGGCTCAATTTGAAACAGACTGTTCAGAACATGTGGTTCAGAATTCATGTAACTGCTGATTTCACAGGAGCTGTTGCAATTTAGATGAACTGAATTTCTAGTTCATAATTAAAAACTGTGACTTGCTTCTAACATACACACACGTGGAAATGTTGTAATTTCAGTATTTTACTGAAAATAAATGTTACAAGTGATTTACGTCCTACAGACACACAATAAATGTGTGAAAAATTAATTGACATTGCATTATTTTCAACTAAATCTTCTTTTTTATAATACCTAAGTTTACATGAGCTGTGGCACTACATATTCTGACTTCTCTTCACTCCTACCTTGTCACTTTTGGTTATGAAATATCAGAGTTCTCAAATACCAAATAATTAATTGATTCTGGGAAATCCAAACAAGAAAAAATATTTTCCCAGTATGAAGCTGCTGTTCTCAGAGAATGAATAAGAAACAGAAAATGTTAAATCTATGTCCACAGAAGAAAACTGCCTGAAAAAAGCATATATTCAATTTTACCATGCACCAGAACCACTTGTCCCCTCTGATGCCCTTGCTTCACTTCTTAGCTAACTCCTACTCATTTATGGTGACTGCCAATAGAGATTCTCACACATCAGCATTAGTCCACCACAAATAGTACAATCATGCTAATTTTAATCACCTAAAGATTTCAAAAACCTAGTGCTTGTGTCTGTTATACAATAAGGCTTTTCTACAAAAAGTGATGCTCTGCTGTGATTTCTTGAATTAGTAAACAAAACAATGATCAGAAAATTAATATTAATCACTTTAATGGAAATTTATATTATCCTAGCAAAAAGCTGCTTTTGAAGAGTAAGTGATCAAGGGATGCCAATGAATGAGAAGCTGGTTCAGAGACAGAAAACAAAAAATAGAAATATTTGGTAATTTTTCTACATCACATAAGCTTGATTGCAAAATATGCCTATGAACCATAATAAAACCAATCTGTTTTGCTAAATTTATTAATGAATGAATATGAGAGAGTAGAGAAGATAATAATTTTGTAGGCAGGAAAAAGAGAAAAAAAAAAACTCAGTAGAATTTGACAAAACTAGAGAGTGGCTCTGTTCATGAGAATCCCCATAAAGATGTATATTAAAACACACTACAGACCTGAAAGTGGGTATTCACCCACAGTATAGGTTTGAAAATCCTGCAGGACTGCATTTATATCTGATCAGGGAACCCAGCAGGCTCTGCTCTCCAGAGGCTGCAGATACACCCACCACAGTCTGGATGAAGGCATTGGGTCAACCTAAGCATTACCATATTGATCAAGGTGTCAGAAGGCTCAAATTCTCTTCGCTTTCTTATGTACTTCTCACCAAGAACATAAACCACTGAGATCTCCTGTGTTATAGGCAAGCTCTGTAGCAAGTGGTTGAAACCCTATTTTTTTTTAATTATATAGAGTAAGCACAAACTAAGACCTGCCTGAAAATAATATACACATCAAGCGTATGGTACCATTTGCTTGGCCAACAGATACCACAGAGTAATAGCAATGTTGTGCTGATCATTTTTTTACATTATTGTCCAAACAGAAATTTTTAGGGACAGAACACAGTAGGCACCTTGGAACTACCCTATTTTTTGAGTGGCAAACTTGGCACAAATAAAAGTCTTGCCTCTTAAAGAAGGATCACTCAGTTGTTTCTGAAGGACCAAAATCTGGGCTGCTAAAGGGCCACAACTCTGAGGGAAAAAGAAAATGGCTCAGTTGGCAAGACAAGACACCTACTGCATATGCCTTACACCAGGCTTTAAGCAAAGCCAGTGTCTGACCAAACCTTCTTGACTCAAATGGCATCCTGTCCATCTGTGGTAACTAAATAATTCAGAGTTGCTGTGGTGTGGACACTTCATTTTGGTCTTTATTAATAAATGACAGCAGTCTCCCTTTCCCCTGGTTTGACTCTCATTAATCAAGCCCTCGAGCTACATACTAGTTTTCCTACCAGCATGGCCTTGGCACTTAAAATCCCAGGATTATACAAGGCAGATGTAACATTAGGTGAACCAAAGAATCTCAGCCTGCAACTCCATTCAGCCTGTTCATTCCAGGAAAGCAGTCATGTCCTCAAAGTCTTGGTGCTTTGCTAAATTCCTAAAAAAAGTTCTCTTTCAGAGAGAATGTCAAGTATTATCCCCAGTGGGCAGGAGTTACTCAAGCACATATGCTCATCACTGATTTACTGCCAGTGCACATGCGACTGTCTGCCTGCCAAGAGGGACACAAAGTTCACATCTGACACACAGAAGCTTGCCCTGGATGTTCTCTGCTGGGCAAACCACTGCTCTTTGGTCCACAATATTATTCATTATCACCAGAAACAGGGCTGGGGAAAACTTCTGAATTTGTGATTTTCCTTAAATTATTTATAGGGACATTGAGCAGAACAGAGTAATTTTAAAGCTAGGGAATCACTCTTTTATAGCTGACAGCCCTTGAACCCATCCAGCAACTGCAGGGTGGAAAACTTTTAACAGCTGAGTTACAAAATGCACAATGAGTTTATGATGGCTTGATGGATGCACACATTAAACGCCAAGAAAATAAAACAGTTACAACATGATCTGTATTTTACACATTGCTTTTCATGGAACCTGTTCATGCAGTAAGAAATTTATCTTGCATACTCTTTGATAGCCTGGATAGAAACTAACCCAAAGGAAATTACAAAGTAATAAAAAGTACTGTAAAGATGGAAAATTGTAAAAGACACATGAGGTGATAATGTTTCTGTGTCGAAGTCTATAGAAAGGAGCTTTTTTGATCATAATGAAAAAATTTAGCAGTCTTTTTGCTCTCCATAACTTATTTAGTAGTAATGAAAGAGTTGGTTTGATTTTTTTTTTCTTTTCTAGGAAGCCAACATAAAAAGAAAACCCAAGGTAAAATAAGACTTGAGAAGGAGGCAGAGGGGACACTGTTCCACACTGCTGAAAATAATCTGTCCAAGGAAAACCCGATTAGTGCTTTGTGGTGACGTCAGTCATCTTGTGGGATTACTTGGTTTCAGTCCCTTATTTCCCAAGGAGTTAAACACTTTCCACATTAGCTACGAGTATGATGCAAATGTTCCTTGGATTGCATGACACAAGTATCCCAGTCCCCATTCTGTTTAACCTACCATAATATTCCCTCTGTTTCTTCCTCTTCCAAAGCTACAATTCCTAAATTTCCTCCTGCACTGTGACACAGGGATCCTCTTCATCCATTCGTGCCTGCAACTCCCTCTTTCATATAATCTCCAGGAGATTATGGTTTAAATCTACAAATCATAAGCCTGAAGAGACGATTTAGCCCAGATCTATAGTCTCAACATGCACACTAGCATGTGACACAACACAGTGGGCATAAAGTCACCTCCTGTGTTAAAAGGACATCCCAGATCCCAGTGGGAATGGGTTGGATCCTAGCAGTGAAGCTTTGGGTGGCTCAGAACACAGACCAATCTGATCCCCTCCACAGATCTAGCAGCAGTGACTCAGTGGCTGAGCAGGAATCTTCAGTGGCTGGCAGCAACATGACCGGGCCACTTCCAGACCCTGGCTGCATTCTGCCTGCCAGGTAAGCAGAGCTCCTGCTGGGGTGATGCACTTTTCCTAACTTCCAATTTGTATCTCAACATCAGCCATGCCTCCTGCTGGTTTGAGGCAAGCACCTCTGTTGGATTTGGCCGTCAATATTGGCTCTCTCTATACCATTCAAAGCAAAATTCAGTAGAAAGTCTTTAATACCAGAGCAACACCATGAAAGAAAACTAGTGCATAGTAGGTCTGTTATTTTCCCAGAAGCTTTCATAGTTTAGGCTGAAGCCAACATGCACCCAACACCCATAAAAAACAGCTAAGGAACAATTATTTCACACCAGACATCAGATTAGAAACTCCAAGATGACGATGTTCAGTAAAATGAGAAAAAGATTGGACATATCTGATCCCAGAACAGGCGCACACGCATTTTTGCAGAGTTCAAAGCTGCACCAAATCTTCTTCCAGCCTCAGAATAAAACAAACTTCAGAGAGAGCCATGGTAAAATTTGGGAAATCTGTGCTACAGGTAAACTTCCCTTTAGTATTTTCACATAACACTTCTCCAATGCAAGCAAATTTTTTATCTGGATCAAGGAATAATAAATGTGTGTGACATCTGAACTGCTTTTTCAGAACACGGAACCATGCTTGGCTACTGCAATTTTTTCTGCATAAGCAGGAAAAAAGATCTAGTCACCATGTGACTTTAGAAGAAAATGTACCTTTTTTGATTCATCTATTGTGAGGTTTCAGCAGAGATTTTTTTCTTTAATACTAACTGAAAGAAATCCCTAATATGTAGAAAATCCCAATTACTCTTCTTCTCATTCAGCTCTCAGATTATTTCCATGGCTCTATATATCCAGTTCTGCTGCTGGAAAGTAAGAAAAAATTGAAAGAAATGTTTTTACAGTTCAATTTGCAATTACTAAAGCATGAATTTAATTTCTAATACATAAATTAGGTTCTGGCCAGAAAAGCAAGAAAAAACCTTTGCCTTTTCACTTGCTTCACAGTTGTAAAGCCATCGTACACAAGCCAAGTTTTCATCTAGCCACCTGCAACTGTGCCACAGCTGTCTCATATATGATATAAGCAAACATGATTAGGATCTCTAAATTGTGTTTGCAAAAAAACTACCTGAATTTATAACTTCCATAAAATGATGGATTTAGCATTTCCTTTTATAAGGTGCTGCCATGCTTAATGAAAACTGCAATAAAAAGTTTGTCTGGTTCCTAATTTGACTTTTTCAATATTCAGTATGATATCTTTAGTTTAAGATGAAGAATGTGGAAATCAAAGGGAAATAACTGTTAGAGGATAAAAACAATTTTCCAAATTGCTTAAAAGAATATATATAAATAATAATCTTTGGGATCACTGGCTTTTATTTTCCTATAGCAACTTCTAACCATCACAGGCATATAATGAATGTCTGAACATTAAGAATTTATGTGTGCTGCCTTAGATGAGCATAATTCTCAACTATTATTAATGAGGAACTATAAAACACACTTCAAGATTTATGCCTAAAGTACATGAAGTTTCCAAAAACCTTGAATACATCTGTCTGTGGGTATCTACAGAGAATTATATAACACGCTTTTAAAACACGGTCACTGAGGCAGTGAAACTCATCCCAAATGAGAAAAGATCTTACAAGGAAAACTTTCTACAGAGTAATTCTTACCCTGCTCTGTTGTCTGAAATATTTATATAGATGCCTCCAGTCTAGTCAGAAAACAAAGAATAAAAAAATGGGGGAAAAAATATTTTTTTTTTCAAAACCAGGCTTGTTATTTACAACATGGCTTGATCTTAATTTTACCTCACCTATCCAGAAGTATATGAAATACCCTGCAATTTTCAGGAACAGGAAACAAAGTTTGTAAGCGCTTAAAAATGACAGAGGCAAATTAAGATCAAAAGTGAACTGGGTATTATAAACAGCAAAAAAGAAATACACATTTTAAAAAGTAATGCTAAGTGAAATGTCAAAATTAACATTAAATTCTTTTCTTATGGCAAAACAGGAAAGGTTTTAACTACAATGCCCATTTTTCATGTAGTCAAAAGCATTTTTTCCTGAAAAAACATGTAGACTAAATGTAGTAAAACACAGGAGAATAGCAGCTGCTGTGGTCTTTGGCAGGTAAGTACTGTAGGAAAAAGTAGGAGGTGCCAATGAAAGTGCAAGCAGCAAGTGAGCACTTAAAAGTTCACAAATCTTGCTTGAGCAAGCTAAAGCAGCTTGTAAGATGAGTCAGCAGTCAGAAGAGGCAATTAGAGTAACAGAGCAAGGGGAAATGAAACAGAGAATGAAGAAACAACAACATTCCCACTGGAAAATGTCCAGCATATGACAGAAACAAAGCTTCCAGAGGTCAGCAGGTCTGTACTAAACCACTAAACAGTTACTGGATAAAAGTTGTTTGCATACTACATTTCCTTTCTTCATGTTCACTCCACAAGAACTGCTGGAACTGTGAACCTGGGATCAGGCTCACAATGTCTTGTGTTTTCTAAATACTCTTAGTCACCCTAATGCCATCTGCTGTTTTGCAAGACTTTTACAGAAGTAGTTTTGCTATACACAAAGGAGGACACAGCTTCAGCTTCACCTGTTATTTATATTGAAAGAAGCTGTTAACACCTTGACTACATTAACAAGGTAATGCTCCTGCATACCAAACTAGAAAGTGATTCTGAGAAACCAGGTCAGGACTGGAGAATGGACCAACCTTTTGATGGAAGTTCAAACATGGGAGGAAAAAAAAAAAAAAACTAAACAGGAGAAAGTTCTCCAGTAAGTATGATTTGGGGGACAATTATTTTTTCAAAACAAGTAGAGAGCACCACAAATTCTTCTGGTAGTATGTTTTTCCTACAGAAAAACTAAGGTAGAGTCAAAAAAAGGTACACCTGGGTTGGCTGTGTTTATTAAAGTGCATTTTTGGACACAAAACTGAGTTTTTAAGAACACTCTTTCTCTCAAAATTGGAGACCTGATAGATTTCGGCAAACTTAGTCTTTCCAGCTGCAGAGGTATTTCAGTGTTCATTTCTGGCTATGAAGCTTAGGAGTTTGGCTTGTACTTTTCCACATAGCTTCTGGCCAAATTTTAGTAATTTTCTCCACTTTATGGATTTGGCAGTTTGAGCAGCCTGAATATACTCACTTCAGCTTAACAAACCAATATATTGTCAGTGAAAAAGATGCCTAGCAAAACATCCATAAGCCATTTTTCAGTGCCTTCAGTTTAATTTGTCCAACATACATTCCTGGAGAATAGTAACTTTTTTTTCCTGTTCTTAAGTTTGGTTTTGACAACAACCAGATTTCTCTCTTCCTGAAGATGTCCTCCTTATTCCAAGATCTTACGTATGTCTTCTTACATCAGCATTCTTCTGCTTGAAAGGCATTCTGCCTTTCAATAATATACACTTCCAGCTGAGATGAGTGAAATCAAGGAGGGACTGGATGCATAGACAGCAGATTGTCTGCAACTTACTGATTTTTATATGAATGTAATCACACCTGCTACATGGAGCTTTTAGTGAATGGGAGCAGATAACAGTTGCAGGATAGGGCCCACATACTGCACATAGCAGTACTCACTCCTTGATGCATCCTCTGTGTTTGTTCCTCTGGTGAAAGCCACCTATGTTTCAGTCATGGTGATTTGATTCATACATTCAGATTCACACCCCACCCATGCAAGCCACACTTTGGCACTGTGGTTTTTTCACAACTGCTACAGCCAAGAGCAAAACAGTAGTAGGCTCTTCCCAGCATCACCTCTCCCAACACCACCAGCTTTCCCTGCAGGGCAAGAAGCTCCACAGATCTGCAGTCTGCTCTCTCACCATCTTATCTGTCAAATTCTGGAAACTATGAAAAGGGGTGATAGCAGTGCTGTACTGTAAGAAAAAAGGCTGTTTTCTATAGGATCACTATACTTCAACTGAACCCCTCTGGGCAATTCCACATACTTTACTCAGTGCCACCTGGGTGGAGATTTCCCGCTCTCTGAAGCTCCTGCTTCTGTAAACTGCTAGAGAAGCCAGATACCCATAGCAGCTGATTCAGGAATGGCTGTAATCAGATGACTTCCACAGCTTGTTTGTCTTCAAGAAAACTGTCTAGCTCTCAATATTGCTCTTTTCTAACAACTTTATGTTTTTGACCATTAAACAAGCTGAAAGTATCTCCACAACAAGAAACTGCAATTTTTATGATAAAGAAATATGTGAGTCAGGCCCTGGGGTACACTTCTTTACTCTTCAGTGGGAATTCTGAGCAAAGCACTTTGGTGACCCTCATCTCTTGCAGCATTACCCACTAAAGCTTTATGTAGCAGCAAGAATTACATTTATATATAAAAAAGAAGTTACAAGGATAATTTTCTTTTCAGTTACGTAGAACACTCAGGATAATAACACAAATAAACCAGTCAAGCAAATCCCTCTTTAAACTAGATTTTATCTAAATTTAAACTAGCAACTAATTTTGGTCATTTGCCACTCATACTTCTTCATCCTTTAATCACTTTACCAGATAGAGAGCTTCATATCTGTAGTATGCATTTTTATGAGAGCTTATTCCACTGACATCTCTGCTTTTATAATTTCTAGACTTAGACTTCTTTTATCTACATCTCCTAGCAATTCCTTTTAGCTTAACATTTTTTGTTGCTTTTCTACACAAAAATTGTACAAAGTCTGCCTTGTCTGAGCAGCAAAACCAAGCCAGTTAATACTAAAACAAGTTCTTCAAATTCCTCAGATTTTCAGCTTCAGAGCTGGGGGAGGCTATTCACTGACACGACTTACAAACTGATTTGTTTGGCCTTTTCTGGGCCAATGAATGAACTTGCTTTTCCACATCAAACCATTCTTAGTGTGGAACATTTCCACCTTTAATTCTGGGATGCTTGCTTCTAGTGAACCTCTCAAAACCAGACCATTTTTATTGCCAGTATGTGGAGTTCATGTTTGATTTCAGTGATAGTTCTACCTACAGAAAAACATCTGCAGTATAATAAAAGACTTTTCATGAGTACTGTCAGGGCCATGCATTTGAGTTGTGCTATTCTTACTTGCCAAACAGCATGGGTGATCTTGCAAACAGCAATTACCTGGCAACACGCACACACAAAAATCTTTTCCAGGACAGCCTGCACATTACCAAAATTCAGGGAAATCTTACTTAGCAGTTGTAATTGCAGTTCCTGCTTTCCCTATATTGACACTATGACACTGTGCTCAACTGTATAGAGATAGAGGTGCGCAAGCCCTTGGCAAGAATCTGTCTTTGGAAAGAAGGGTAATTCATCTTGATGCCAGCCAGCCCTTCCTTACCAACATCAATATGCCACAGCAAGTTTAAAGAAGGGAAAATGGGACACAACATTTATATGTGGATACTTGGAGATACGTGGAGCTTCTTAGAGAATCCAAATGCAAGAGTCAAGTGAAGTGCACAGCTGCAAAACCCATTAGCATCACTGGGCCTTTACACCCTGACAATGTTAAATAACCATACTAGCTGCAGGCATCATGATGACAAGCAACAGTAAGGAGTGATAAAAGTCAAGTAGATTAATTTCATTTTTTTTTTGTTTAAACTGTTGTTGTAAATCTCCAAGAAGGCCTTGATTTCCTCTCTGCACTCTTTATGCAGCAGCAGCTCCTTCAACCACTTAAACCAAATGGGCCAAGTTTTCTCTGATAATATTTCACGGAGTTTAGACATGTCTGAAGGAGTAACAGGAGGATAAACTGAACTCACAGGCTATATAAATCAGGAATTATATTCCAGTCTTGAGTCACTATGTCACTCTACCAATAAACTTCTGTGATGTCTTATATTGGATTTATCTGGAAGACAAGTAAAAAAAAAAAAAAAATTAGCTCAAAGCTTTTAAAGACCCCTGCCTAAAAGTAAAGTCTCTTCTTATTCCAGAGATCGGGGAATTTTGTCAGACTCTTTCAGAAAGGACACAAAAACAATAGCTTTATGCCTTACAGTCAGAAAAGCACCAGAGAGGCATCTCATGACCTCATGAGATGAGGACAAGTGCAAGCAATAGGTGATGTTTCAGAAGCACATGGCACAAATTACTTCAGCAGAAACTCAAACATCTCACAAGCATGGCTTCAGCAATGGAAAGCAATAGCAGTGCTTCAGCAGCCAGAATATCGATTTTATGTCACCATGAGATTCAAAAGGAAAACAGAACTCAATAATGCTTTGAGCAAACACAGGTGTGACAGTTCTTATTGTAGCAGATGAAGAAAGGACAAAGCCAAGGCAGAGGACACTCAGCATATCTCTGACTGAGAAGACACAAAATAATAGAAGTTGCTGGTGAGAATGATGACAGAGATGAGAACTGCTCTGATGTCACCAGGGAGAGCTACTGGAACAGCAATAGAAACATGGGAAAGAGGGAACCACAAAGTTTGAAAACTATCACCTTGAAAAATCAAGGTGAGGCTATAGTGGAAAGTTTACTAAAGACTTCTCCAGAAGATTAGTAATCCTGGGCAAAGTTTGGCCTGCCAGACAGTTGGATACAGGAGAATAATTTCCTTTGGCAATGCTTCAAAGACCTCACCAGTTTCTGCACCAAATGCCAGACTTATGTCTCATACCCTGCCTTCACTGACATAACAGGTGACATACATCTACGTATATTTTTAAATGAAACAAAAAACTATACCAAAACAAGCAGAAAAACCTTTTCTCAACATGCTTATCCCACTTGTGAGAAAACAACCAATGCAGGACAGTCCTGTTATATACTACCACTCCTGGGAAACATTCACGGTGACACTGCAGTCACCATGTATTAGAGAGAGTAGAACTAGACTTAAGCAAATTATGCAGGTGCTGGTAATAATCTGTCTGTACTGGTAGGAACTGCAGCATAACTAATGCCTCCTACTGAAGAATGGTGATTGCAGCATAAGAATATACACAGCACAAGAACTTACACAGAACAGAAACACTGTGTCTTGATATTTGTGTAACCACACAATACAGGGTGCCCATTTTTTAAATTATCTGAGTTGTTCCATAGGAGAAAGGGAAAACACCCCAGTTAAAATAATAATGATCCCAAAACTCTCTGCTGGACCTGCCCCTCCCAGTTTGCCAGACTGAAATGGCAGGAAGGCAAAGCAGCACAGCAGAACTTCCAGATCAGTGTCTGAAAAGTTTCCCTTCTCAGCAGTCTTGTGATTTGAGATGCACATAGAACTGAGCACTTTGGAAGCAAGTCTTTAATATTTTAAGAGAGAATTCTTTATTCAAGAAATGTGCAATAACTCTTCCCGAACTATATGCAAAAATAAACCCCAAAATTCTCTTGAAGATACAGAAGGAAAAAAAAGAAAAAAGCAGCACAGCGGTGTTCCACAATACATAATTCACAAGTTTAAAATTCAAGCACTCCCATCAGATGCCTGGAGCTCTCTTAAAATATTAAGAATCAAAGTTCTCCGGTAAGTGTATGGGGTATACTTTATTCTGAACCAGTGCCTTGGGAAAAGGTTACCACTCGGGGCATACATTTTCATCCCTTGTTTGCCCATCAGGCCACGAAAAATCCTGTTGCGGGACAAGATTTTATCATAAAATTCAAGGCCACCTCTGGCATAGTCCTCGGAAAGCCTGGCTGCCTTCGTGTCGGCCCCGCAGTCCAGGTGATAGGTGATGGCATCAGAAGAGACATAGTAGCAGAGCAGTCCTCCCATGGCAGTGACAAGGTTACAGAGGCCGCGGAGGATCACGGGGCCGGTGGATAACCCCAGAAGCAGCTTTAGAGCTCTCCCACAGACAAACGTCCCAGCCAAGCAAGTCGGAGCCACAACTGCACTTGCTAAAGGGCTGCCATTCTGCAAGTACACAACTTCTCTGGCAATGGCAAACTTCTGAGCTTTAAGGGAAAATGTGAGAGCTTCCTTCAAAGCCACGCCTTCACTGCTCTCCCAGTCTACTTCCTTGCCATTTATTACAACAATATGGTTAACTATTCCTTTCTTATCCTTGGCTGTGCTATCAAAGTTAGGCGGGATGCCCACCAAACAGCCTGCAGGCAGCCAGGGAATGCCAGCGCTCACAGGTTGGAAGCCAGAAGCTGCAAAGGCTCTGTAGGAGCCAGTGGACTTCACACCAGTATCTTGAAGGACATCCTGAAACACACCACAGAGCTTTTCTGAAAGCTCAGCTGGCTGCCCCGCTGACCAGCACTCGTGCAGCAGTTTGAATGTCTGCTCAGGAAACACATGATAGGAAAGGTTAGTGCCAAGCAGTCCCATGCAAGAAACAGCCAACACAGTGATCTTGTGCTTCTTTAACCACACAGATGCCTTCCGCAGGAACAGCACTGCCATAGTCACAACCTAACCTGTTTGTAACACAAAATCAGGAATTAAAGTGTGCATAGATAGGTTTGTCATCTCCCTAGCACTAAAAAACCCCAAACAACCAGAGAAGAAAACATTAAAGGAAGCAGAGCACAATAACCAAAGAAACAATTTTTTACATTAACAAAACACAAAGCATCTTTACAAGAGGAAGAGGTACGCAACAATTTTTGGGCCTTGCAACACAGGAAGATTGATATGAAGAATTAACTTCTCCCTTTCCTCCAGTAAATCAATTTACCACAATAAAGACAATACTAAAGCCACCACACTTCCTCCTCCCCCAGCAATCAATACACACCCTGTCTTTACCCAACATACTTGTCTAATCCTTGCTAGCACAATCCCACTCCTGCCTTCCACTAAACCGTCTAGAGGTATTGAGGTCAGAAAGAGCCAATAATTAGATCAGTCTGTGCCAACCTCCTCTAGAGTACAGCTGCAAAAATTTTAATCAGTAACCTGAATACTAAATTCAATAAGCTGAGTCTGACTACAACTTTCAAAACAGGATTGCATTTTGATTTGAAACATTTCAGAAGACAGAATTTTCCTTTAGGAGTTTGTTCTGATGGATAGTCAAACTCAGTATTAAAAAAAAAAAAAAAAACAAAAAACAGTATGTGTTTTTTATACATTATTTTCCCTTTTCTTTCAGATTTCAACTTCCAGGCAGTGGTTCTAGCTTACCCAGCAAAAAGCTATTTTCAGAAAGCAGCTGCTTTCAGCAGCTACTTTTAAAAATTTGACTCTGAACTAATTTCTTTGACAAATACTATGTTCAATCTAGAGCAGAAACTGGAACAGAAATTGTTTCAGGGCCTATGACTATGTTATGACTCTTTAAATAAGCAAAGGAACTTAAAAACTTTCAACTCATTCAGTTCAAGAGTCGTGCTTCCCTTGGGAAGCATCAGTTCTTTTTATGATCCAAGCCATATTACATCCAATTTCTTCTTAAAATAAATTCTATTTGGTACAAAATTCCCACCTAGAGTGATGCTACTATGAAGGTATAAAAGTGAATTAGGCACCTAAATCCAGCAGAAATCAGTGAAAACTGGATGCCACTCTTTCCATTTGCAGAGTCTCTTCTCTCAGGGCTTTAACACAGGAGCTTCATAGAATCTTGCTGCAGCTGTTAAAGACATGAGTGTTTCCAGCTGTCCTCACAGGAAGACGAGGTGCAGAAGGGAATTGTGCTTTGATACAACAACCAAAGTCGTAGCGTGGAGTACCATCAAAGGTGGGTCTCAGCTATGCTGCTGGGCTCTGTATGGCAGCAGCTGAAGCAGGGACATATGCTCTCCTTCCATGTGTTCTGAACAAGAACTTCTCACAGAGCATTAGAGTGGATAACTGGGGTCTGTAACATCATCAAACAGCACTACAGGACATGCCAGGATACACCAGTCATGATCAACAGCAAATGAGTGTTAACCACAGGGAAACAAAAAGAGATTAATTTAAAGGTGGTGTTTTAATAATGTTATTACTACTCCTTCCTATGAAGATCTTTCAGACTGTAAACTCACCAGGGGAAGAATAATCTTGTTTAATATTTATGCTGCACTGAACACACACTGAGTGCTTAATAAAAACAACGATGTATGCAATCATACAGTAATTTAATATGTATTTCTTCATGCAATAACTATTGGTATTACATTCTGCTGAAGACAGAGGTGGTGAGTTTTTTGACAATATTATTTAAGAAAAACACACTAAAGAGCCAAGACCTTGGATGAAACCAAATTTCAGGAGAAAACCTCCTTGGTAATAGAACTAAAAACCAGAAAGTGGTAATACTTAAAATCAAATGACCATTTTGAAGTTTATGACCTCCTGGCAAATCTGGTAGTCTGGATCTGATTGAAAAGGTCATGTCATTTACAGTGCAGGGGGAAGCACTTCCAAGGGGATGATTGTAGGGAGCCTATCACTTGATCCTCCTGTGAAACTGAGGCAGGGACTTTACAGGTTTCTCCTGTCAGAGAATGCCCTCTCACTAGAGCTGGCTAACATAGTTTTAAGATTAGAAATGCTGCAAGGAAAAAGAGTCCCTCTTCAGCTTACATCCACACCCGCGTGGGGAAGGACAGACCACACTCAAAACTCTGCTCTCCTTTCTTGCATTACCTAATGAAAACGCCTTCCTTGCATGATCAAACGTGATTGTGCACATCGAATGCAAAAGTAAGCAGGAAATGTCACAGAGCATTTGTTTTCTCACAACAGTCAACACTCAGGAAAATAAAAGGAAAACTGCCCACAATACATTTTAGCGTTCATGCTTTCAAACCTTCCCCAGGAGTCAGTGCAGATGCTCAGCTCCTGCAGATATCCCACTGCAACCCTAACGGTGCATGGCATCTTTGTTTTTATTCATAAACTTTGTGCAATTTATGTATGAGGAAAGCAACCGGAAACTGCAAGGCAATTCATATGGCCCGTATCCTGCAAATTTAATCGTTTAGTAACCATGAAGCCACCACTACGCTTACACGGCGGCCTCCCCACACGCTGAAATAGCTCTGTGGTGTCATGGGCACTTAGTTCTCACTGAACTCCGAGATCTTTAACAGCTAAAGTTCAGATGGGGGATATCTGGACAGGTTTGGCCATAACACGTGTGTATTACTGAATTTATTGCTTTAAAATCGCATGTAGTCGAGGGGGAAAGCCCAGCTTAAAGCACAATCAATCAGGAAACGGGGCGCGGGCCAGACCCGCCTCCAGGGCTCCGGCTGTCACGAAAATTAAAAACATAAAAGAGGAGGGTGGCAGAAATCCACAACCGCGGGGCCCCCTGCGGGAACCGCCCGGCACCCCCCGCACCGCGGCCGCCCAGCACCTACCGCGGTCCCGGGCCGAGGCGGGGCTGCGGGCGGAAGGGGCGGTGCGGGGCCGGGCGGAGGAGCCATGGCGGGCGGGGCCCGGTTCCCCTCTGATCGGCCCCAGTGTGGCTGCAGTGACACAGGCTGGACCTGGCCTCAGGCGAACGGACCGAGGGGAAGATCCGACCCACTGAACCTGGCCTGGGGGGAGCGGACCGATGGGAGGATCCGACCCGCCGCCCCTGCAGGCGCAGAGCAAGAGACAGCCACCCCTAGCCCTCAAAGGGCAGCCGCAGCATGAGGCGGCGGCTGCCGCTCTCTGCCCGCCTTGTGACTTAATGCTGTGCGCTGGTGTTCTGTGCTCTAACTCCCAGCGTTCTTCCTGCAGAATACTGTACATCTGTATTATTAATTCAGCTCTCTCCACTGCAGGGCAGGAATGCTTGCCGCTAAGGCAGCAAGTGGCAGAGCTGTCATCCCTCGTGTAGGATTTGATTTTTCTGTCATTCCTAATGGGAAAATAACATAGGGATTTTTTTAACTTGCTTTACAGTTATTGTTTGCTGAAAGCAGATGGCCAGTGTGGTTTCTCCATAAGCCCCTGTGGATTTGATCTACAGGCTGGGCACTCCGAAGGCCCTGGAAAGACGTGTGGAATGCCGAGGAGGTGTGTGGCAGAGCAGCACCCTTTGGAAGCCCTGGCGTCCGAGGGCAGAGCTCTGGGAAGTCCAGCCCTGCCCCTGGGATGTGCAGTCCTTGCAAAGCAAGAATACTGAAAAGCTTTTGGCCAGATTAGGATTTTATTTGTGTAGGGGATAGTAAAAGGTTGGGTTTGTCTCACTTATAGGCAGTTTGCACTGATGCTAGATGATTGTTTTAAAGTGTCCCTTTGCACCAGGCAGTCATAATGTAATAATTTTTCACTATCCAAATGGAAACTATGCTGGGTAGTGTGTTGAGAGGCAACAGAATAGAAATAAAAGCAAGCTGTTCTTACTTTTTGCTTATAATTAATTTTGACAGATCTTGCTTTCTTTGCAGCAGCCCCTGATTGAAGTATTTCTTACCAGTAAAGGTTTAGTTTCCAGACATTTTAGCATGACACTTGAGTTCACATGAAAGGATTAAGATCATAAACTAACTACTTAGGAGTTCTCTTTCAAATTCACGGGGATTTTTAGGACTTTCATGAAAGTATCCTAATGAAGAAATTTATCCTATATTTTTCCTACTAGATGATATGATTTTTAGAAATGCTAGTGCTAAATAGGCCTGGCTAGGCATAGCCTGTTGTGAACAGAAGCTGGTAATGACAACCTTGGGTTTAACTTCCAATAAACAGATTGCTAACTGCTAAGAAAACACACTCCTTCATGACAGGGCACAGTTCTACCATTAGGTTATGGTTTTATGCAGTATGGCAAAGCAGATGAAAAGTTTGCTGCCACCCAAAGGGAGAAGTCAGAGTGAAGATCCCACCTTTTTCACCTGGCCCTCTCTGAGCCACTTTTTGCCAGCTCTGTCTCCCATCAGGCCCTCTTAAGCACCACATTTATGTCACTATTAGCAGAAAACATAGCAACAGACAAAAAGGCATGATTTTCTGCTAGGTTATTAAGCAGAATGAGACCATTGAAAACTCTGAGAAGTGCCAAGGCTCTAACAAGGTATGAGGCAGCCAGAAAAAAAAAAAAAAAACAAAAAACCCAAAACAAACAAACAAACAACCCCCAAAAATTCATCTCCCTCTTTATATCAGCAGAGAGCTGTCACAGTTTTTATTCTGCAGCCTCAGCATGGAGCTTCATTATCTGCTGAAACTTAAAATTTGTAGGTCAGCATTGGTATTCATACTTCATGCAGATGTACAAAGAAAACGTGTATGTAGGTGATGATGGACAACAGACGCACACTAACTGAAACACACAGAGACTCTCAGGCTTTTAAAATCCCTCATCACACTAAGACTTAGTTATCCTGCTGGTGAATACGGAGAGAAGGTTGGGTGGGTTTGTGAAATCTGACTTGGAGAGGTGCTTCTGTACCAGGTGGAGAGATCTAGAAAACAAGGATTTCTTACACTAAACCTCAAAAATCTGGCATTGCATTCTTACTATGGTTTCTCTTAAGAGATTTAGAATTAATATGACTGGGAAAAGCAGACACCCTAGCTTTACTAATCACCATGCTGGCACGGTTCTGGTTTCAAGAAGCAGCTCTTACACCAAGGAAGGTGAAACAAGACTGAAGTGCACCCTGGTTTTGATGCACATACTCATTGTTGTAGTCATGGATCCAGGGATATGGACCACTTCTAAATTAGCCTGCTAGATGGTGCTGTAGGACACGCTCTGCCTTTACTCATTCAGGAATATGATCCTGTTCTCTCACATATTTTACCATATGACAAAGGTACGTAACATCAACAGCCTCTCTAACTTGCAATCTGTATGTATGAAGCCTTGTTGCTACATTAGGAAAAAGGTTGACATTTAAATACAGAACTGAAAGTCATTCATTTTGCTTAATGATTTATGTGGTCTTGCAGTTTGTTTTGCTCATGTGATTTCCAAAGTGGAAAGATGAATGTGGTCAGTCAGTGAGTGTCCACCAGCCTAAGATATAGACATGTCTTCCCTCAACATCTTCTTCCTTTATGGAGTCTATTTATCTGATTTATCTGCCCTTTTATGCAAGTTTTTCTGTAATCCATCCGCTAGTTATGAACATTAATGGAAGGTAGTAAGAACATAATAATTTTGGCACAAATTTATGCAACATTGCATGTCCCAGGTGTCACATGAAAGAGACGTAGCAGGAGTGAGATTTCAAAGTCTGCAGGACACAGATCACCCACCAGTAACCTATGGATGCAATCATGAAAACCAGGGAACTCCACTGGAATGTGGACACTAGGGGGGTTTTACAAGACACAAGGACAGAGAAGTCTGATGAAGAACAGAGGAAATGTTAGAGGGCAAAAAGGTTCTGGAGTGAGATGTGTTGGCTGGTCTGGGGAAGATCTTACTGTGAAGCCTTCTTTTAAGTGCAGCTCCCTGGCCCATTTTTCAATATTGCTGAGTGTAGTGCTTCAGTAAGGAACATACAAAAGCAGTGCAATGCTCTGAAGCAGAACATATCAGAAAATACCTGTACTAAGGTGACTTACAATGCCCTGTGCTGGAACTACTTCCAACTCAGCAGAAAATGCATTGAAAACTACTGTATTAAGTGACCTTTAATGTTCTTGACAGGTGCCAAAAGGTTGAGCCTGTTTGTGCTTGAGCAGTCATCTTACTGCACTGAAGAGGAAGAAGAGCTTGTGGCAAGATGGGCTTTCCAGCTGTCATTCTGAGCAAGTTGCCCATCTCCAAATTGCAGCAAATAGCACAGTGACAGTGGAATTGAAGCATACACAGCATTAAGCAAAAGCATGAAGGTACAGCTCTTCAGATCTCAGCAGTTTCTGTTGCTGGAAAGGGGAGATAGCAGCCAATATTGATAATATATCCTTGCATGTCCCATTCCCACTGCGCCTCTTATAGTCCCATGTGTTCCACCCATGGAACATTCACACTCACCAGCTGATGGGGAACACAACTGCAAATTTTGCCTGTATGCCAGGATTTTGCTTTTGGCTCAGTTATTGCAGATTAGAAACCACATTTTCCTTTCTATCAGGTTTACGGACAAGGTTTGGCTGAAATGGCATTCTTATTCTTATAATCAAAGCCATGTATAAGTAGTAGGAAAAAAAAGTTCCCATCTCCTTGTTAGACTCTTCTGTTGAAAAAGATGAACTAGTCACAACTATTTTTCTTATTCCTGGGGTTTGTGCATGTTGTTAAAGATAGATACCTTGTGTTTCCTCTCAAGATGGGTGATGTAGACAAGCATAATAAAGGATAAACATTCAGAAACACAGACATGAGAAGTGGGAATTCTATTTCTGGTCTCAAAGCAAACCTTCAAACCCTGGTATTTATATATATAAATACATAGATTTAAGAAGCATTAAAAAGATGACTAATTTTGTTGTTGGTATTGGCAGGTATATAGATCACAGTAAAGCAGAGAGTCTTTAAAGGAGCTGGGAAGATATTTTCTTCCCTAATGTATCACAGCTTGGAAGTGATCAGGGATGAAAAAACTAGTGTTTTAGAAGCCATACAGAGGCTGCAAGTCATTTGGATGCCTACACAGCTCTGGGACTGACTTTTCATTCCAAAGTCTTTGAAGTATTGATCTGCTGATCCAGACCTGCATAAACCTCAGACAGGCTCTCTGTGGCAGCAGACACAGAAGAGGGAAAATATGCAGGTTTTTATCTCTTTGCTACTGCATTTTCAGATCTGGGGGCTAATTGTACAAACTCCCTCACTTCTGTCTGGATGTACCAGAAGCTGATAAAGAGTGAGCACTCTGTGAAGTAAAATAGAAAATCCTTCCCTCAAGCAGGACTCCTTTGAGTATAATCATCAAAAATCCTTGATCTGAATGTGCTTTGCAGTCTCTGCTGAGGCTAATAGACACACACATCCACTTTGTTTAGGAGTGACTATGATGGTGCTACATTGATGGTTGGACTAGATGATCTTGAAGATCTGTTCCAACCTTGATGATTCTGTGATATCCAAGTGAACATGGGTGCTAGTGGAAAAATCTGGATACCTGCAGCAGAGCGCTGAGAAGCAAAACCACTTGCAGAGTCTGGTGAAATCAATTCATGCTGAAGTCCATGGTTCTGTAGGTAGTCTACTGCTATTTAAAACTGCTTCAGCTGTATCCGTATTGTGCAGACAGACCCTATACCACATTGCATTAGTTGTATTACAGACACCATTGTGATGTCATTTGGTGAAATCAAATGAAAGCTGACAAACATAAGTTCATTGTCTAGCCTGGGATTTCTTGGCAGTGCACATGAGCCAAGCTGTTAACCAGGATGATTGTTCACTGTCTATAACTAATACAGTTATTTTTAAGAGCTCTGGTCCTGCAATTAGCTAGCTCTCCTAAAAGGAAGGTACTAGAGTGAATTAAGATGTCATATCTTCATAATACAGCTAATTAGCACCATTTCCCTTCAGAATTGGAAGAAGTGTGCCTTGGGAAGGAAAGGAAGCCAATTCTTCGAGGCAATGCTATAATATTTAACAGATTGAATCATACTGCCTAACTTTGGGAATATTTGAAGTTACTGCAAAGATAACTATATTTGAAAGCAAGTAGAAATTGGGGCTGTTTCACTGAGTCAATTAACCTAGGTGGTCACTGAGCACTACTCCATGGTTAGAGTACTTCACAAATGCTGTGACCTTCCAAGGAGGTCCTTATCAATGCAGATAAGGGTAATTTTTCCTCTCTCATTAAAAGCTGTGGAAGCTACAAACAGAATACCAGCTAGTTTAAAAACCAGTACATTCTACTATAGCAACAGACCAGAGATTCCACTCTGCCTCAAGTCAGTTGAAAAGACATCCCAGTTCTAGGGAAGAGCTATCACTAGAAATAACGGAATTAAATTATGAGAAAATGCAAGATGAATGTTAAAGTGAGATCTGTTTGGAACATTGGATTCCTATTAATTCAATCTGTTTAAGACTTGCCGTATTTAGTGTTATTACCAAAGCTCAGATCCACATCTTTACTGCCTAGGAAAAGGAGACTCATGCTGATAATAGTGGCAAAAGAGACATTTTCTTTGGCACTGGAAGTCCGGCATTTTCTTTATGTTACCCTACTGATTGCCCCGTGCTTTGCTGGGGAACTGGAGACTCAGGCCCAACCTGTTGTGTTTCTAATTCAAAGATACCTGCCTACAGTTTTTTTTTTTTACCCACTCTCAAAGTGACATCTAGTTTTTTTTTCTCAGTCAGAGGTCTTACTTTAAAATACTTAAGAAAAGGTCATCATGAGAAGATGGGATCACATGTAGCTGTAACACACAGCTTTTTTCTTGGACAGCATGTGTAACAGGAGAAAAATAACAGCTTTTGAGTGGGAGCTAATCAAGTCTTACACAGAGTGTGTGAAGCAGAGAGCAGCTACAGTAAACCAAAGCTGTTCTCCACAAACCAACTGCCCTGCAAACCAGGTGAAATCTGTCTGCTTTGGCACTGTGGTATGTCATTGTGTAGGAGGGAAGGGGTCTGATCCCACACTCTCTTCTTGGGAAAACGTGTTCGGCCAGTGAACAGTCCATGTTTCTATTGCATCAGTCATTTAAGGATGTTCCAGTACTTTTAGAAACTTTTTGAGCTGTATTTCAGACTGCACAGATTCTGAGACTGCACATCTTGCAGCTTTATATATGACTGGATCAACTCATGTGTACTTGCAAATGAATTAAGTTTTGAAGAGATCCTCTCAGCTAAAAGGTCTAAAGAAAGCAGTATCACCCAGAGAGACTCATTCCTGTTTAAGCAGTAAATTTGTTTTGAAAGAGATAGGTTTGCTTACATGGTTTATGCACATCTCTTTAATCAAATACTAGCTATCCGGGTCAATAGCTTTTTCAGGATAGTTGCTAAAGTGAAATCTGGATACCATAATATCAAGTCCATTTATACATCTACTGCCACTCCGATTATATATTGCTGGTGATGCCTAATGAAGTTCGGGCTACACACGATTTCCTATAGCTGGCTTGCAGCATAAACATCCCAGTCTGTGAAGGTAAGCTCTAAAGAAAGATGTTATGAGTACCTTTTAAAATAAGCATTGAAGACCTACACAGCTGATGTAATTGCCACCTACAGTCACACCACAACACATTTTTATATTGTCTTCCAAGAGTTGCCCAAAATTAAAATCATCCAGATCTCAGTACTGAAAAGCGAAGGACCACAGGTTCAGTGTCATTTCAAGTGATAATGTATGTTCATAGGTATAAAACAATAACCACTCTGGATTTTTTCACATCCTACAAATTACTCCGCATGAGGAGAAATAACCATGAAAACCCAGAGACAAACTTCAACCAGCCAACATTCTACAAAAGGGAATGTACATTGGTTTGCAGAAACTAGTTTTATTTCAGAGAGTCTGTTTTCAGTGGTGTTACATCCTCTTCAATCCTCCTAACGACTTATTAATAAAACCCAAAGTAGAAACCATTGTTTTTCCCCAGCTGAAGGTATTCTTCACCTTAAAATATAAACAAGGGACTGAGAAAGTGGACTATGGTGAGGGTAAAATTCTAGGTGCAGGTAAACAAGAATGAAACTCTATGACAAAGAATATGCAAGGCAGGAGCCTGCGATTGTTGGGCCACACCTACAAGAGGCTATCAGCACTGAAGTTTACATTTGTATGTCACAAGGGAAGACACATGGATAACCGATAATCCACATTCTGAAACACAAGTTGGTAAATGCCAAGAATACTTCTGATGAATGCAAACCAATCTCCCTGCTAATCTGGAGCTGATAACAGTGACTGATTGCACAACTGCATCTGGAGAATCACATGGGACCCGACAAACTGGAGAGTCAATCAAAAAGCTGGAAGCTGCATTTGAAGGAGCAGTCCACATTACCCATAAAAACAAAGAAAAACTTAACACATAATATGATAACTACTTACTGGATAGCTTGTCATAGATAATTTAGTGCTAAAAACAATGTCAGGAGCAGCCATATCAAGTGCTGCAGATAGCCAAAGTGGTTTACAGAGAGCAACTTCACAGATGAGGGACAACATCTAAGAACCAGGTAAGAAGGAATCATGATGTCCACAGCTTGAAAACAGAAAAAAAAAAAAAAAAGATTAAATGTATCTATTTCTGTCACATGATTTCCTCATTCAAACATTCAAGAGATTTAAGCTTAGGAGAACTTGCAAAACAGCACTCTAACCAGCAAGAGCTGACTATAGCTTACAGATGCCTCTGATACCATGATTTTCTGCACACAGATGTCAACATTCCATCCAGTTACAGGACAGGAAGGCTGTTCCTGAGTACTCTCAGAGACCATTCAGGTACTTGTTTTTGCTCCATGCAAAGGAAGAACTGGAATGAACAATTTACATGGAAACGCACACACAGACAGAAACCATAGTGCAGACCAAAAAAAATTTTAAAAATGAAAAACAATTAACAAACCTGTTTGTCGTCCAAGCCTATCCTCAGTAATGCAGTAAGTCAGGAGCAGTGTGAAAAGCTTCATTTGCAGAACAACCAGCAACATGGGGAGAAAAAAACCCTAATATAAAAACCAAAGAAAACCAACTTTTCCTCCAAAACACACTTAATTCAATAGCAATTTCTCTCTCCCCTTAAATGTACCCAAGGTTAATTGATTCATCTCATGATCAGGGCCACCTGAGTCTTGTTTCCTTTCTAACCTGCAAATTTACAAATATTAAGGACCATTTCTAAAGACCTGAACAGTACTAGTTAGCCATTTTACACAAAAATCAAGATCTCAATTGTGTGTATACTGTTAGTATCAGGGAAAGTCTTATAAGAACTCTAAACCTAAAAATTCTGTTCTAATAATGACCAGAAGGACAATGTAGGCCTGGCAGACCTTCTAGCCAAAAAAACCCCTGTGCCTGAAAGGTTTAACCTGCTCCTTTCATCTTTTATTTGGCCACTATATATCTTGCTTTACTCTGTAAAGCTGTCTATGGTACAAAATGTAGGCTATGTGCAATCTGAAACAAAGTTGCTTATTGCACAGAGGATGCCAAAATTATTAGTTCTGAATTTTAATGAGGAGATGCTTGATTTCTATGCCACTGGGATTGCAGGAAATAAGATAATATGCATGAAACAGGGCAGGGGGAAATAAATAGAGCAACCAACTTTGTCTGTATTAGAGTTAATCCATTTAAATGGCTATAACAAAACCTGCCTGCAGGTTTCTGTTTTTCAGAGACTACATGTTTAAGCTCTAACAATCTGCATAGGTCCAGAAAAAAAAAAACAAAAAAAACCAAAAAAAAACCAGAATCAGGGTTTGTTAGGGGGAAGTCATTGAAGAATCAATCTGTTTGGCCAAATTGTACCAGATGGACAACACAACATTTGAGCACTCATGGTACTACTCTTTATCCTGCCAAAGTACCTTGGGAGTGACCTAGAGAGCCTCTTTCTCCAGCGTGAAAGTTCATGCTGGGCCCCTGCTGTCCACAAACACTGTTTACCATCTCGTTGTAAGATTTGTTTTGATTCCATATGCTAGTAGTCAGCCTGTGACTAAATGACTATTGGCAAAGGTATTGAACTAAAACCTAAAGAAATGGAAACTTTCATTTGGACTCCAGTGGATGCTTTGGATCAAGCATAAAAAGAATAAGTGCTCTAAAGCAAATAAAGCTAAATTTCAGGTTTCCCACTCTGTCTAGTCTTTTGTAATCAGAGGTGCCAATCGGGGTTGTTCAGCTGCTAGATGCTATCAAATGCTATCTCAAACCAAGGTAATTATAAGAGATATTCAGAAAAGCAGCGGTGAAGAATAAGTGCATTTCTGTTGACATAATCACTTCTGGATAAACAACACACAGTCTGAGTCTCAATTCACAATCTTTCCCAGGAGGTCACTAGGGCTGCATGTCCTCTTCAGTGGTTTAACCTGGGATTTACTCTCTTTTTCTAAGCAAAAGAGTGATCTGCTTAGACTTGTCTAAGAGATTTTTTTCTTTTGAAAAAGAGAATGTCTTCAGTTCTTCCTTATGCTGGTCTTGAATTAATACTAGTTTAAAGTAGCTGGGGACTTCATGCAACAACCAATGTGTTCAGAGCCCTAAACACTGTGTAGATAATATTGGACAAGGCTCCAAAAAGTCAGTGTGCCAAGTAAGATCACCATGAGGGGAAGCACAAGTAATAGGATTATTGGTTATTGTTGCATTATTATAGATAAAAATGGTTTCAAAACTCATCCCAAATTCCATCTCCATTTCCTCTGCTTGAGGAACTTCTGTTCAAGGGGAAATGCCGTACGATGATTTAAAAAGTTCTCCCACTTGACTCACCCTTAATGCACACATGGCCACCTCACTCTTCCAACTGAACGCTGGCATTTTACCTGTCCCCTGCACCAGTGGCCCCTTCCCTGCAGCACCTTCTACCGGGCTCTGTACCACTCATGCCCATTTTCATCAGCTACCAGCCAGCCCTGGGCACCACTGCTCTAAAAACAGGCAGCAGTTGCAAGAAGTCGTTCTTGCCTTCCACCTCTTGGAGGGTTTCCCATGGCACTGCTGGAAAAAGCACCAGCAGATCAGGTAATCCTTGGCACATTTCCCAGTGCTTTATGGTCCAGACAACAGGAAAAGATGTCCCTTCACTTCCCAGCTAGTGAGTGAGAGGCATTTGTCTGCTTTGGCATGGACATTGACTGGTGCATGGGACAAGAGAGCGGAGTGGACCACAAGCTGGCAGCAAACAGCATGGGCTTAGCCCTGTCAGTTCTCTAGGGATGGTTTCATCTTGTCACCCCCAGTAGCAGCACCTTATGCACTGAAAGAATTAAGGTATTTGGAGGAGTCCATGGAGTTTTCTATCTGATAATTATTCTTAGGAGAAAGGCTTAAGCTTGGTACCAGAGAATCCCCTGATAGCAGGAAGGGAGAAAGGGCAGCTCACAGAATGCCCATCTCTTGCTATTTTTTGTCCACCAAAGCTGAATCTGATCCAGTTCCCTGTGAAGGGCTGTTGGACAGGCAGTCTTTACTAATTTTCACTCACCTCTTCCCAAGTGACTGTCTCCTTCCAAAGATGATGAGGAAATCATCTCTCTCAGCTGCACTCTCTGGGAAATACTATCTTTTGCAAACTTTAATTTAACTTCATTGAAATGAATTGTTTTCAATTGAATTTAGCTTCAAACTTGGCTGTGTGACTGGGAAGAGATTCACTGCAGTGCACAATAAACATTGTATCCTGTGCCTCTTCCATCTTTTAATATCTGCACAATAGCAAGAACCTGGAGAGCAGAAACACTGAATCATCTTGGTCCAGGAGTGTCACTTGCTTCTCTAAGAGCAGCCTGCAGCGTCACACATATCATGTAAGAAGTGAGCCCATTCTTGAAGGCACAGATCACACAATATGGCTCATTTAACTTGCAAGCTCAATGCTTCATAAATGATACTTTCCTCCAGGGGCTGTTGCAGGAAGACATCAGAGCAAAGAGCCGTGTTTCAGGCCTCTGTTTTCTAAAGCTTTGTGCTAACCCAGAAAGTCTCCTCTCCTCCCAAGTACGAACAATAGCTCACTATAAATCTGTTCTTTACAGTTTTGTACACCTTTAGATTTTATGGGAAATACCTCTGTTTGACAGATGATGGCAAATAGTTTGTAGAGAATTCTGTTTTTGCACAGTACTCTGGGAGTCATTATCTTTACTCTGGGATAATGACTGGTAGCCAAAAGAATGCACAGGTTTAGATTAGATATAAGGAAGAAATTCTTCACTGTGTGAGGGTGGTGAGGCACTGGAACAGGTTGCCCAGAGAAGCTGTGGATGCCCGATCCCTAGATGTATTCAAGGCCAGGTTGGATGGGGGCTCCGAGCAGCCTGGTCTAGTAGAAGGTGGAGGGGTTGGAAACAGATGATCTTTAAGGTCTCTTTCAACCCAAACCATTCGATGATTCTACGATCAAAGAGTTAATTCAAGAACTAGTATTGAAAGCATTGGAATAGCATATTAGATATTCTAAAAATGCCCTCTGGGTTTAAGAGAGCAAAACATCAACACATTCTGTCTAAACACAATTATAGAATTCATTTAAATCAGCTGTATGGATCATGAATAAGTCAAAAATTAAAACCCCTTCCTCCTTATGCCACCCTGCTGCTCCGTGTTACAATTCCTTGCTTGCACAGTATGCCTGCATAGCTGAGAGCAAGTAATGTTATCCACTTTGAAGGACATTCAGTAACTATGCGTAGGAGCAGAGTTAAACAGAGGCATGAAGCCCCAGTTCTCTTTGTTTGAAGGCACTGTACATTTTAAGGACAAATTCCGAAGCAGAGAGTGCCGTGTTCTCTCACAGAAGTCACGGCATCATGCTTTTGTATGTACTTTCCTGGAAAGTCTAATTGTTATTTGGAGAAAATCCTGGGTACAGGAGGTCCTTCTACAAATTGCCACACTGGGAGTTGCTTGTGAAACACCACAGCGCTTCTGACCTGTAGCGTCCATCCCCTTAGGTCCTCCAGCCTGCTGCCCTCCAAGGGAAGTACTGACACAAAAATGTGTTTTTGAGGAACATACTTGGAAGTGCACACCGTGCACATCCCACTCTGATTGCCACCATCCCAAAAGATTATTGATCCTGTAAAATTTGCATGGCTATAACCTGAGTAGTGCACACAGGATGATGTGCTCTGTCTCTAGTATGGAGGATCAGGACATTCTTCTGTCTTCTTGGCCTTAAATTCGGATCCTTCTGGGCTTGTTTTAGTACCTTTTGGGTGTTACTTGATAAATAACTGAACTGGACTTAGCTCTCATGAAAAAATTTGAGAAATTGTATAACTCCTTAAGTGTATCTCTCTGATGAAAAATTTCCCAGCTTCATCAAGAGTCTACGATAAGAATACTGATAATTTTTTAATAGAGAAGGATTCTTCAGTTCTGATAAAATAGCAGGTAAATATTGCAAAGAGAGAACAAAATGACCTCCCTTCTGTTTTTCCTCGCAGCTTAGAGAGTAACATATCTCGTTCCACTTGCTGCTGAGAACCTCCCTCATGGACTAGCCACTTGATCACACCACATCCCACATGCATGAAATCTTCTCACAGCACTGACAGAGGAGGAGGAGAAACACACCCAGCATTTCTTTACCAGCCTATTTCCAATCCCAGATTAATCCTGCCTGGACATCCCAACGACTAATCAGGTTTTCTGACTCAGCTTTAACAAAACCTTGAGTGGATGAGTGTCCACTTCATTAATGCTCTGCTTGATCTCCCAGTGCACAGTCCTTATAAGCAAGAATGGGCAGACACACTTTGAAGGCATTAAGCTACAAGCCGTTTGCAAACAGATTTTCTCTCTTCCCCTAAACAGACAAGTGCTGAGTGCTGCTCAGCATCCAAATTCAGGATAATTATAGTGACCTCCCAGCTGTCACCGACAGAAGTGCGGGAAGGCGGATTATGCACATGAAGTCCTCTGCAGCTAAAGCTACCATATGTGCAGGTTTCACTGGGCATGTTTCACAAAGCTAACTTTCTCCAGGCTGAAAAAAGACTTTGTCCATTTGTCCTGAACTCGTTTGTGGCTGGAACCCCTCCCAGGCTGGCTGACATTTGGACTGTAGCCATGAAGCACACTCAAATCCCCTGCATATGCTGGCTTCAGATATGCTGGAATCACCATGTTTGTGCTGCCTGTCTGCTGGAGCAGAGCCTGAGGGACCTTGAAAAGTCAAAGAGAGGGAGCTTAAACCTTAGTGATGACAATTTTCATAAACAGAGGGAAGTGAGAGCTCTCTCCTGCCTGCAGCTCCTGCAGGCAGCTCCCAGCATGGGTAGGAGTGATTTGGGGCAAGAGGTAGAGCCTGAGCTCTTTGACAGGAGGCTGTTTCTCCAGACAGGAACTATGTCCTACATCACTACTGTGAGGAGTGCCTGCACAGCCTCTCTGCATGGCTGCTGCTGTGCTGAATGCCCCATGAGAGGCCCTGGCAGCCACAAAGATCTTGTGAACCACAGTTTATTACAGCATCAGCTATGTCTTGACTAGAAAATGCCTTCTGCAATACACTGCCTGTAGCTCAGCTACAGATTCTAGAAGGTTTTTGACTGTAATTCTTGGGGTTTAAAAGGCCAACTGTATTCTTTCACTTCCAGAGATTCATAGATGTCCTGCAGACATCTTGCCATAAAATGAAATCACCTCCCCTCGTCATGTCTGCATTGAAAGATTCAGGTTGGTGAGTCTCAACTGGTTTAATTCACCAGGAACTTTTTGAATGCTGTGTCTGAAGAAATGTTTGCTTAAGCTTTTATAAAAAAAATAAACCTATGCCAAGGAAACTGAGAAGAAAACAAACAATTTAGAACACGCAGAGCTTAACTTTTTCCCTCCAGTGAAACAACACAGACATTTTAATAATTAAGCAATTTCATAATGTTTGTAGAGGGAAGCAAAAGTTTATTGCTTTTGCTATTTCTATAAAGGCACAGGGCAAAGTGTAGGGGCTTGCAGAGGAGAAGACTTAGGGAAGGAAAAAAATTGATGGTGCTATAAGGGTGAAAGAACAAATCTCTAAATCCCTAGATAATATTTACAGTACTGCAGTGGGAATTCAGTTAAGGAACATGTGAATCAGGGTTTGGGGCCTCATTTGGTAAACCAGTATTTTTGCACATGAGGAACTTGAGTGAGTATGTGGTTTAAAGGAGATTTTTTAGGCTTAGCCCAATGAAAATTGGGTTGTGCAATTCTGACTCATATTTTAGGATCTCTCATGCTCTAGTTTAAACCAATGGGAATTTTTTTATTGACTTGAATGAGAACAAGATTAAGCTTTTACTCCATTGTGATTCCTTCAGAGAATGTGGGCCTAAGGTAAAATTAGCTGATGGTCACTAGAAGTAGCAAAATCAAGTGATTGCATCTTCCTCCTTCCTAGAAAATGTACGATTTGGGAGAAACACATTTATTTAATTTCTTTGGACAGATGCGCCTTTGAATTAAACTCCCTCAAAGTCAGGAAGATTATTCTGCTTTTGAATCTATGCAAGAGAAAGGCAGAATTGATTCAAGACATACAAAGCTAAGAGATTTAAACTCTGCCAGTTCCTACCTAGTGCTGAAATTGATACAATATGTCTGGAATTGATTTTTCCTTGGATTTTTGCAGACAGATCTCAGAGATATGTTGGTGCCTGCCCTGTAAATGAAGGAATGGCTGTTAGTTTACAGATACCTGGTTTGTACTTGCAGCATTTGGGAACAAAGAGAGGGAAAGAAATCCAAATCATAAGCAGCAGATAATATGAAAAGCAGCAAAAACACAGAGCGGCAACTGACAATTATAAAGCAAATGTAAGAGCCTGCTCCTACCCTTTAGTGGGAAACTCACACTGTTCAACATCAAATTACTGAAATAATACATAGCATCGTTTGGGAAGATGAAGGAAATAAAATCAGCTAGATCCCAAGAGAGACTGGTAATGGTGGAAATTTAAAATTTTTACAGCTTTGTTTTTATGATATAATTTCAAGGTTTTGGCTTTTGTTAGGTTTTTATATATTATATATACAGTATGATAGAGCAGCTATTACGGAAATAATTATAATTATTTGTCCTAAACCAGGACATTATTTCATTTCCAACAAAAGAGATGACAGATCTCAACAAATCACATTTCAGATACAGAACTGCTTTACCTGTGCCCTCATTCCTGCACTGACTTTCTTGTACCTCTCTAAAGGATTTGTCTTGTTTGGAGGCATTGACTACAGAGCTCCTGGGGCAGGGTCAGGTGTGGAAGTGCTGATGGACAACTGTCTTGTGACTTAGTGCCACTGAATGCAATTATGAATGGGCACAGTGGGAAAAGTTGAGCTGAGTCCTTAGATCCTCTCATATCCCTCTGATTCATTCTGTTCTTGGCAAAGTAAGTTCCTATGTGCACATTCTGGTCTGGAAATAAACATACTTTATTGTAGAGTAGAAAGCATGGGAATAAACCTTAATTTAATAGCAACATAGAAGTAAACCCTAATTTAATAGAAGTTTGATCAGCCTTTCTTCCATCCAAAACATACAAAATTACTTTTTTTTTTTTTTTTTTTTTGTGGTGGTGGTGGTAATTATTTTTAAAGTCCAGGCTTTACTGTGTGTGCATTAGTATTTTATAGCATAGTGTAAGAGGAACTCTTACTTGCTTGGCAAGAGTAATTGAATCTCTGTGACATGCTATGTTACAGTTTCCCAGAAGCAAATCCACATTAAAATTGAGAGCATAACTACAGGAAAAGGCTAGGTTAGCACACCTGAATGGGGTGAAGTACCTGTAGGTGGGGGCTTGAACTCAGACAAACTTCTTGGACAGGCTTTGCTGCCAGAGCAATCCTGATGGGAAACCATCCCTTCAGTAGCAGAAGAGGCTTGTCACGGGGGCAGCAATGAACTTGCTGCTGTGAAACATGATGAGGTGACAAAGCTGTAGGGAAACACAGATGTGCTTGCCTTGCAGCCTCCATAAGTGAGATCCTGCTTTGACTGTAGTGCCAGATGTCAAAGCAATGGGAATTACCAACCCGAGCTAACTAATGTGGGGGGTGGGGGAGGAAGTGTGAAGTGCTGACGTGTAAGCATCATATAAAAAACACTTGCTCTGTAAAGGATAGGTCCCCAAAGGCCCATAGCAAATGCATGTACCTGCTTGGACAACATGCTCTGTGCAAGTATGCACACGCTTGTTCAGATACTTTATCTCGGAGGAGGGGATCTGCAGTGAAAGAGTGTTTGGAGTACTTCTGTTGTAAGCATAGAAATACCTTTGGGATTGGAGTGAACAGAGGTGGTAAATGAGGATTGCTCACAATGTTCATGGTGTTTATTCTTCTCTGGGGTAGGAAAAGGAGGAAAGAGTTGCTACTGCTGACAGGGGAGGAAAGTGGAGGAACAGAAACACAGATGAACACACTCACTTGTTCGTGGTCCCATCAGTGATCTGTGGAAATAATAAACATTAGAGCCCACATTGGGAGGATGCCTTCTCAACTAAAATGTTAAATGGGGTGGGAAGAAAGCCATGCACAGAAACATCAGAGCCTGAGCAGTGAAACCACAGACATGTTGTTCCATTGGGTTAATGTACAGGCAGAGCTCCAGCATGGACCCTCCTAGATCTAGGAAGGGTCATCTCCATCCCACCCTTCCCTTCACCCTGCGCAGCAAGCTGAGGTCCTTAATAGCATTTGTCTTCTCCCCTTATTTAATGAAATATATGGGCACTCCATAACATTTTAAATTCTATTTTCCTCCCCTGTCAGTTGGTTTAAATTTGGGTGATACAGCTGACAGTGATAGGACTGGGAGAAGAAGGATGTGGGTGACAGTGTTGTTGCATAAGACTGTTTTCAAATGGTAACATGGCTAAAAACTGAGCAGTCTGGTGTTTTGCATTGTCAGTTATAAAAGGCACCATCAAATCTCTGCCAATGAGAAGCACTACAGGGTGTTGAAATTGACCATGTTTTTATCATCACAAATATCTGTAACAAAGTAGCCACTCTAAGAGTGACTTTTGGTTGTTTAATTTAGATATCAGCATAGTTTTTACATAAGGGAGGGTTGAGTTAATTATTAAAGCAGGTTCTCTTGCTGCATGTTCACCTTTGCAGAGAGATTTTTGCAAAAATATTGGAGAAAAATTTTGAAGCCTGATGACCACCCTATTTTTCATGCCCTAATTATCTGGTTAAAAATCCTACTTTCCACTGAGTCAGTCTTTGCTGAGATTAGTGGAAATGCTTTTAGTTTACAGTGAGATACGAATTATCCAGAATGTGCCCCAAGGAGAGAGAGTGAATGCTATTTAATATCATTAAAAAATAAGAAAGAAGCTCAAATAGCTTTTGTCAGTGGCATAATACTGTTCCCAAAGAGTTGTGACATCTCTGTATTTCCCAGGGCTAGAAAGGCACCGTGCTTTGATATTTTGTCCTTCAACTCCCTTTCCCCACTAACAACCTTTTTTTTCTGGGCTGTAATAGCTCCATATCCACTTCAAATTAGTTGAGACCTACTGGAAGGCAAAGCACTCAGTAGAGACATGGAGTCTTTAAAGCTCCTCCTTCATCAGCAATCTAGGGATCCTGGCAGTGCAGGGGTTAACCTGAGGCCAGGGAAAGTGCTGGGAAGAGACAAACTGGCGAAGTCTTGAATACATGGAAAAGCCACAGCACAGAGAAGAGGAAAGCAGCAGCAGCTGGACAGGGTAAGGGTGCCTCACCACAAAGCAGCAGAACCAGCCCTAAGTGAGAGCAGCTCTGACAGACCCCCTGGGCATCCAACAGTGTTACCAGCCTTCTGCAAGAAACAGTGAGGAATTCAAGCACAGACACAAGGCCTTCCCATTTCAGTGCCAGTTGCTGGAACATGCTTGCTCCTTTCAACCAAATGGCAAATGAAGAAATGAGAAATCTGAATGCCATGGCTAAAAGAGAAACACTGATTCCTAGAAAAGTTCCCAAGATTTTTCTGATTATCATTTGCTTGGGTCTGCTCCCCTCATAAATTGGGCAACAGCTGAGCAATTGGGGAAGAGAATGGAAACTTAGATTACACAAAAATTTGCCTTGAGGACTCTGATTTGAGACCTACTTTAACCTAACCCTTCCCCTTACTTCATTTGCTTTCCCCGATTCGATTAAGCACGCTGCCTTACACATGCAGCCAGAACAAGGGACTTGCAGTGGGTTGAGAGGCTCCTGTTTTTTCCCTCTTTTGGAAATATCTCAGAGCAGCCATCTGTCAGTTCCCACCAGCCTAGAGAGCTGCTCTGAGAGCAGATACACACAGCATCTCCCTGCTCAGCACTAGCACTGTGAGAGGAGGGGATGAGGGATGGGTTGTGCAGGGCTTGGGAGCAGAGCTGAGGGTTGCAGCTGGTGTGAGAGCTTTTTGCTGAAGTGAAAACCTACCAAATGACTTTTTTCTTCCACATGCACCTGAAAGGGCTTGTCTGCTACAGTCAATAAGTAGAGATTTCATTTACTGCTTTCTGTGAAGAAGGGGAGGGTGGTATAGCTGTCAGCTATACTATAGCTGCACAGCCACCTGTGCAGATTTGGTGAGATCCCAGGGTTAGTTGGAAAGCCTCTCAAGTGAGCAGCATGCTGTAGGAAAGGGGCTGGTGGTGGCTGCCTCAGTGGTGAACTGACAAGAGATGAGAATCACAGGTTAATGATTTCTTGCATCTTAATGGGTTTTAGGTGAGAGTTTGCCAGAAAAATGGATAAATAACATAACAGCAAAAAGCCAGTACCAAAGCCAATAAGCACCAAATCATGATGAGTTTCTGCTGTGTTTATAAGGCACATGAACAGTGAGTCTGCTGTGCAGGAGTGAATGCCACTGCTGCACATGAAATGTCAGAAATCAAATCCTTTAGCCATTTATGCAAGTATTTGTTCTAGAGAAGTTATTGTAGTTATTCACTCAGGAAATGGAAATCTATCTTGCATTTTCTCTCTACCCCATAAAACTGCTTTTGAAGAGTTTGTAGCAATATATGGAATACAACACTTCCAAAATTTGGTTACCAATAATTTACCAACAGCTTTACCTAATGCCAACAACAGGTTGGACATAAAACCCCCTCATGTTTAATATTTCAGAGGTTCCCCCCTGAAGTTTTAGCCAAACTCTAGACTCCAATGATTACACTGAGCCTTTATGCATTTTCCCTCCTGCCTGGAAGGTGATACCTATTTCCCTCCTTGGCTTCACATTCCCTGTTCCAACTGCTGTGTGAACAAATACAGACTACAGCCACTCCTTTAACACATTCCAAGTCCTGCATCCAGACCAACAAAATTATCCTGAATATCTTTGGCTCTAGGCTGCAGTCAGCTGGTACTGGCTACCAGTTGCTGGTGCTTTTGATCTAGGGCTCACACAGGTAGAGTCAGAGGAGATATTGCTGTGCCCAGGTGCTATAGATGCTACAACTGAAGCCCAGATAGCTTTTTTCCCAGTAGGAGCTGAGAATACATATGCATTTTATGTGGCAATATGGCTCCATATGGTCAGAGGCTCTAGGTAAATGCAATTTTTAAATCACTTTCTTTTTAATGAAACTTTAATGCTGTGGAAATCCATGGAGGGAATAGAGGAAAAAGATCATACTAGATACAAGAAAAGCTCACTCATGTTTGATCTATCTCTTGTACCCTTTGGAAGCAGATATATTTATTTGCAGCACAATCTCAGCTCCACTGAAGTCAGCAGGAAGTCTGCCACCATCTTCACAGGCAGCAGGCTGGTGCCTCGGAGGGCTGATGGGCTGAGCACGCTCTCCTCCTCTGCTGCAGAATGAGCCACTAATGCCTGCCCTCGGCTGCTTGCTGTGCTAAACCCATTTATCTGAACCATGGCAGCAGAAGAAGCAGTTTTAGTGATTAACCCCTTTTACTGCTATAAAACTAATCAAGCTGCTTCTTTTTATTTACTAGTGGAGTCCGTTTTAAGTTCCCAGATGCTCAGTTGTAGTGGGGGAAGGTAAGTTTTGCATGTTTAAAATGGAGTATTGTATTCATTTAGGGAACAGGAGGGGAAGGGAACAGCAAGTGATCCTTTCCCTGCCTGAAGAGTGACAGCATGGCAGCACCCAAAACAGAAAAGCCTTTGTTTGCTCCTTCATGGCCACAGTGCCCACAGCTGTCAGGTCCAGTGCTCCCAGACCGGCCAGCTCCTAATATTAGGAAGAACTACTGTATCCAAACCGTCAGGGACAAGCTGAGCAGATCCATCAAAGCAGAGTACAGAGACAAACTAACAGGTCAGGCTGTTGAAATCAGGCAGCTGACTTCTTGAGATGGGAGACCCTGAAAATCCAGGAGGGTTAAGATGCTCAACACATCTGTAAGGCTGTGGAGCAAATCTTCAGGGGAAATAACAGTTTAGGAAAGCTCTCAGATGTTATGGAGGAGGATAGTTGGAAGGTACTTCTTCTCTTTGAAGTGGGTTAGCAGCATTAAATGGGCACTTTAAAGATCTGTTAATATCTGAAACTGTAACAGAACTCACTTCCAACTGTCCTTTGCTGTCTGGGGGACATGAGCAGCTGCTCCCTCCAGCAAACTGTGTGTGGATGGAAGGAGAGGTTGGGAGCTGAGGAAGTCCTAAGCCATGTGCTTACTGTTCGTGTGAAAAAGTCTTAGAGCCACAGAGCCCACCTTCCCCCTGCTTTATAGCCCAGAAGAGCACTGGTGATTCCTCTTGGCTGTAGGGGTTAAAGCACTTTCCTCAGCTCTGGTCCAAGCAGACCTTGAGCCAGCATCTAAACAAAAGAGCTTTGCCTACAGCTTCCTCAGCCAGCTTCAAACTGCAGCTTACACAAACAGTCCCTGGCAGCGAGTCGGAGCAGCGCCGCTCCCGGGCATGCAACCAGGACCTGCCCTGTGCCTTGCCAGCTGCCAGCTCAGTTAGTTGTGGAGTCCTCCTTCTTGCTCCTCATGTTTTCTAAAACACAGGGCACTTCTCCTGCCTCCTTTACCCCCTAGGAACCACGACAAACATCTACTAGAAATATCAGTGACATTTAACTCGTCAGAGCCACCCCACAGCACTTGCTGCCCCACAAGCATTCACCACAGCATTTGTACCAGCCCTGCTGCTCCTGTATTCCAGCTGGGGAACCATGTGCAAAATCAGTCTATCAAATACTGTCTTGAAAGCATTAAGGTTATTTCCAAGATTGGGACCTTTCAGAGACACTGCAGCAAGCAAGCTGAGTGCAAAGATTTGCCTTGCAGGGGGCCAATTGGCAAGAGCTCAGGCAGTAAGGTAAGCCCTGACCACAACTGCTGGCCTAGAGTGAGCCATTTGGAGTGCTTGCTAATAAAATAAAATTAAATAGAACAAAATAAAGTGAAATACAATAAAATAATCATTAAAGTGGCACAAAGGGGTAGTTAATAGCCCTCCTGTATTTTAGACTCTGGAAATATGGAAGACAACTGATTTAGACCCTCTGTTGTTCTGTCCCCATTAGCTACAAATGTCAGTTAAACTGATGAAGATGGCAATGGGAAAGCAGCTTTGTGTGTAACAGTAATTGGTTCTGAATTGCTTGACAATTCTAATAGCTTTCAGCTGACTTGGACAAAGGGCCAAGTTATGGACACTACAGCAACACCAAAGTGAGATAAGGCAGTATGAAAAGGTGACAAATATATTATAAACCTTCTGAATGAAAAAACCCTACCATTTTCACAATCTTTTTCAGATGTCAAACAGGTGCCCACAGCAGGGAGAGGGGTCTGAGAAGCCCTGGTAGCACTCAGGAATTCCTTCCAGGAACCACGGACAGGGTTTCAGAAGAAGTTCGGCAGCTGGCACATTGCTTGCTTTTGGGCTTTGAGGCCAGGTAGAGGCTAATGAGGCAATGGAAATAGAGGTCCATCACCACTGAAATAAGACTTCCACAGGAAGCAAACCCACTGAGAGTTTGTGGTCCATGCTCCTGCACTGCCCCCTGCAATAGTCCATCTCTTTGTTGCTGCTCCCTGGGACATCCCAAAGAGCATGTCCTGCTCCTCACACCTCTCTCTCTGTGATATTTTTCCCATGTCTTTCTCTCCTTTTTGTTCTTGTCTTTCACTCCACGATACAGCTTTTAAGCCAACTTCCCAGCTGCCTCCTTGCCCTCCATCATGTATTTTTCCTCTTGCCATGTCAAAAGGGATTATGGGCTTTGGCTGATCTGAAGCTACACAGGGCTAGCTGGCAATCAGCCAGCAGCAAGCAGAGGGAGATGGCCCTCAATTTTCACTCAGTAGAGGCATTAATAATTTTATGTTCTCTCCAGCCACAGATTTCAACATTAAGCTTATAGAAACTTCTCTTGGAAGCCTCCATTTGTGTGCCTAACGTGTTTATATGGACAAGAAATTCAGATTACCACAGGCAGACAGAGAAATAGGCAGAGAGACTGCATGGATACAGTTGTCTTAGGAAGCTATATTAAAAATCTAGAATGTTATATTTATGTATGACTGAAAAAAAAGAAATCTGTAATAAATTAAAACAGTCTTTATTAGCTTCAAAAGAAAGATTTCTGGGGAGCTGATGGGTAGCAAATAGCTTTATATGCATTGTCTGATGTCTAGCAGGTGTCCCTGGAGAAACAAAGTCCGTATTTCTACGTGCTCTGTTCACTCTTTGGGAGACACTTCTTCCTCAGACTGACATTTTGGTTACATTCATTCCCTGAGGCATTTTACAGGAAAACACAGGAACGTATTTGATTGTTCAGGAGGTACTGAACTTTACATAGATGAAATTTGGAAACACAGAGAGCTCACAACTGGGAGCTCCAACTGCTCTGAAAGAAGCAGCACTGCTGGGCTCAATTATTTAGAAATGTAAATTTGGGATGGCAGTAATATCAAAACAGGGAGAGAAGTTAGCACTGCTGGATTGCACTAACCTCGGCCACAGAGTGTACTGGAATTTCACAGTAAAGTGCTAAAAATGAAGGTTAGAGAAGACTTTTGTGGCAAAAGCCTGCGTGAGGAAGTCCACACCTTTCTTTGGGTGTATGAAGCCAAACCCTGAGAGTGCCATTGGGAAAACATCCTAATGAATGTGAAATGCAAATGTTATAGGAAACCCATGGCATTTCCAAGGTCCCAGTCTCAACAATGAAAATTAAATAATCAGTCATGCATTTTGGATCATGCCTTGGTTTAACGGCTGAGCTGAAGCAGAGTGTGAGGGAAGCACAGGCACAGATACTTTACCCCTTGTTAGCCCCTGCAGAGGCATTGGTGTGAAGGATCCAAATAACAACACTTCACAGGTGAGAAAATGTGCCCAGTCAGCCTCTACCCCGTGCTCAGCACTGTCAAGCCACAGAAGAGCACCAGGCAAATAATAACTTGTGCTGCCAACAGAAAAGACAAGAACATGTCCTGCAAAATGCAGTCACAGGAGAGCTACAGCGACACAAGGAGCTGGGCAAGCCAAAAACCCGAACCTGCTGTCCTGGGAGCAGCCCTGGAGATGTTTCATGTGGTGGTGCAATGGCAAGTGGCCCCAAGGAGGCTCAGATCTACCAGTAAGAGGCAGCTCTATGGTCAGAGGAAGGTGGAGGTTCCAGGGGAGATGCACCCTCCAGTGCCCAGAGGAGAAGGAACAGCTGGACAACTTGGCCAGCTTTGTCCAGAAGATGGGCCATGACCCAGGAAAGGTGCTGGATCATCATCACCCTGCACTTGCTTAAATGATCACTTGGGTTTCATCTGCTTCAGGCAAAGCTGCAGCCTGAAAAAAGGCACAGGCTCCTGGTCAGCATGAAAGGTTTTATTTGAGCCCAGTTTGTTCTCGTGACCAGCAAATGTTGAGCCTTTGGCCCCATCACCTGTCAGACCTGGAGAGAATGGGAAGGCATAACACAGTACCATGAATTTACAGAAACTGGGTACAGAGGAGGGAGTCTCAAATGTAAAGCCAAGATAAGGCAAGGCTGTGTAAAATACACATTTCTCATTTGCACACACACACACATCCACATGGTCTCTCTCATTGCATCTTCCAATATTCTCCTCTCCAGTAAAATCTCACCTCCCTTCTCTCCAGCCAGAGTGCAAATGGATTTGTGAACCTTAGTACATCATTTACAGCTGCTGTAAATCTGGAGCAATGTACACTATCAGATGTGCAGGTTTCATTTATAAAGCAGGATTTATGGTTTCACTCCTTAGATCTGCAGATGGGTTTTATTGTGATTTATGCCTGTGTCATGAAGAACCATATATAAGAATTACCTGATATTATCAAGGGACCTATTCTTTTTGGCCCTTATCTTTCTTCTGAAAGCAGAGACTACTTAATCACTGTTAGCTATATACTGAGTACTGTGTCCTTTGTGAATTATCCATATCCCTGTTTCCAGTATTATTAGCTTGTGATGTTAGGACTAACCCAATGAAATAGTCACAACAGATGCTGAATTGCAGCTATATATACAATTTATAAATGGCTCTTTGGTGACTGTGTCAGTAAATTTAATTACAGTCTTTTTTAAAAAAGACATTACATCAACATTAACTGAATGCCAGCCTCAAACTGAGGTATGAAAAAGGCTCTTTGAGTCCTCTGAGTAAAATATTTAGTTTTCTACTATTATTGTCAGAGGCTACACCTCAACAGCATAAATCATAGGGGAAATGTCCCATTTCTGAGAAAGGTGGGGGCCAGATTTCTGAAAGCATTCAGCCATCTAACCACCACTGATTTTTAAGGGCACTGTAACACTCCAGGGGATCTTGCCTGAAGAAGGAGAGTGACACCTAATAGAGTTTCACAATATCCCATTTATTAGGCTCCCATGTTTTTTACCAGGCCTGGAGACCCAAGGGTACCTTGGCTGAATGCCACTTAGGTTTCCTCACGTTGCTTCCACTGCTAACACCCCCAGAAATCAAACTGATAACCTGTTTTTCTTTGAAAGCTAAGAAGTCAGAGGAAATATTTTGGTGTCTTGCTTTGGTGATTCTCACTAGAATCACCTTTGATGGCCTGGATCTAACAGCATAAAAAGGATAACCTATGCCCCTTAGGTAGGTTTAAAACATCTGCAGCAATTGCCAGGAGATGCTGCAGTAATTCAACAGATCTGTTTACTCTCAATTATGCTAACAGCCAGGTGAAGGCTCAAAACATGAAGCTCCAGCATTGTCCTATTCTATAAGTGTTCCTTGGCCATATAGGCCTGATAATCCTTTTCTCTGCTTTTGATCCAGGAGAGATGGGAAATTTCTCCACTCAAAAACTCCTGTAAGCGTGGAGCAAGGCGCTGACTTGATGAGAGGTCTTTGAGTCTCCTTTGAATCCTGCCTCTTGCTGATCTCAGCATTAGGAAACTACACAAAATGTGGCATTGCTGCTGCCTTTCTAGCAACTGCACCTGTGTGTTGTAAGAGAAGGGCCCAGGCGTGTCTGTGGCCCCAGCTGCACAAACAGCTCTTGACAGGGATTGGGCTTGAGCCCAGTCTTGGTCTCAAGCACCACAGACCCACCATAAGGGCAAACCTCACACCTAGTCACATGTTCATCGAGATGAGAGGGTAACTGGAGCAACAGTCCTCTTCCTCCTTCCATTTCTACCTCAGCAGTAAGAAGTGCTCCCTGGGAAGAGGCTGGGGCAGTCAAAAGAGCAATCCCTCAGAAAGCCCCAGGCTGGGAGGCGCCACTGATGAAACTCCTCTGTTGGCCCTGACTGGTGCAAGCAGCAGCTCTTTGCAGTGCTGCCCCATTTCAGGGAAGGTGTTAAAGTGATCTCAAGGAGCATTTTCCTCCCTTTGTCCCCCAGGACGTTTGTGAGAGCAGTGAGATAAAGATTGTAGGGAGCATTTTCTTATCCCAGGCTCCCTAAAGCTTTTTGCCTTGCCAGAAAAGAACTTTACCAGGCACTCATCCCTGTTCTTGCCTTGCCTGCCATGATGGTAGCTTCTTCCTCACCCATGCAGGAAAAGCCCCAGATTTCTGGAAACAAAGTTGGGAATTTGGATCAATCTAAGAGATTGTAGAGAGGATGTCAGTGTCTGATGGAGTGGTTCACTTAAATGAATTCAGCTTCAGGAAATTACTCTCATGATTTGAGTCCTGAGGGCTTTTTAACATCCACGTGAAAGTATGTGATGTGCCAAGACTTTGATCTCAAGAGCTGGCACAGAACTCACAGATGGTGAAACATCAGGCACTGGGCTTCACTTGCTGTGGTCCATGTGTGGATGCAACCTCTAGAAAGTCCTTGTAGGAGCTCAAGAGTGGCCTAAGCTGCTGGGAGAGGTACAGCTCCTTTGTCTGAGGTATTCTTAGTGCATGCCTACCAGGCTGAGCCTGTGCAAGGAACTGGGGAAAGAAATGCCAAATTTCTGGATCCCAAAGAGCTGTAGACTCACATGATATTCCTGAGCAGCTCAGCCTGGATGGGGTGGGAGCACTTTTGAGATCTGGAGATCAAAATGATTGTAATCTGGGGAGCTTTAAACAGGGAGGTACCTTTGGAGTTCATACACACAGAAAGTCTGGCAAAGGCTGCATTCAGCATCACAATGTTAGATTTAGGCACCCGCATCCCCACTTCAGCTTTACATCCTTAAGTAGCTCTAGTTCATAACACTCAAATTTCCTTCAAGAATTTTCTTATTCTGTGTGCAACTTCCCACTGATTGTTCCATTTGCTTTCAGGTTGACAGCCTAAAGCACCCCAGTTTAGATACTTAGCTGCTAAGTAATATATATTTTTCATCAAAGCAAGTAGAAAATTTAAATGAGGTATATAGATTCTTACAAAAAATTCAGCTTCCAGCAGTTATTGTTATACCCATTAAAAAAAAAAAAGTGTAGGTAAAAGTTTTTTAAAAGTGCAGAAGCTAATTTGTTCTTCAGATTCAAACAGCAATTTTAGAACTACATGACCCATTTTTTGTGCTTTCTATTACATCTCTCTATTTTTTCTCACACACAAAAATTTAAAGACTAAAGTCTCAGCCCCAGAGGAGCATCCCACATAGCACAAGCACATGAAAATAAGAGAGCCTGATGCTCGGTGTTTTGTAGCTTTCTAAATGGGCCTAGAAACATTTACAGCCTTAGCTAATCACATTACATTTGCTTAATTAATGGAAAAAACCTATGCTCTCAAGCTGACAGGCTTTGATAGATGAATACAGCTGCCCTGGCTTTCAGCAGCATGTGTGACTGCTTAATGGGAAGAGGGTGGGAGACAGCAGGGGGGGGCAAAGTAATGAAATAAATGTTCTGCTTGCATACTATTTGTGCTTACCTTGCACCTGAGATGGAGAGCTAGCTCCAACCCCCGTTTGGGTTAGCTGTACCTGAAACCCACCATCCCTGCCTGAGGAGACAGCCCATTCCCTGGCATAGCCCAGACCCATCATCATGTCCTGGTCACCAGTTCCTGAGGGTGCTCCCGCCCAATTTGCATTGTTTTAGGCAGCTTGGGACAGCCTTACTGTGAGAAAGAGAATTCTGTAAATGAGAGCTAGAGGATGGGGAGAACATCAGTGGTTTCCTAAGCAGAGAAAGAGAAATCCTGCTCTAGGTGGCACAGGAAATCACCTGCCTTTTTCAGAACTTCTCCTGTACTTAAATCAGAAAAACAGCCTTGTCTCCTGAATTATCAACTCCATTCCTGTTCAAATGACTCCTCGTGTGCTTGCATTGCAGTACACGAGTCTGAAACACATGATAGAAGCAGCTGCCAGGCCAACTGCTCAGATGATAATTGAGCCAGTTGTAGACACTTTTGTACACCATACCCCATTGCATCCAACTCTTACTCACCCTATTGCCAACTGCTTCTTGTCTATTTTCTCCAGGAAACAGACTTTATCTGTGTAATTTGCAGGAAACCCTCCCAGTCCCAGCTGGAAAGTCACTCTCTCTCCCACCTCCCATCCACCACTTTCTTCAGGGCTCTAAGTTGCTCAGCAGGGCCAATTAGGAATTCAAACCAGGTAGAAAGTGAATATAGAGTAGTGATAAGAGTCAGTGGCATGATTGATGATGCTTATACATATGCTTCTGGCTTGAAAAGCAGTGTCTGGGTTGATTCCAGGAGTTGGGTCTAATTTCAAAAGGATTTTCTGACAGAAAAAAAAAAAAAAAAAAAAGGGTTAGCAGCTCATGCTACAGAAAGCAACTTCCACAGATTATTCCATCCCTAAAATATCAACTAAGAGCAAAGTGTGAGAGAACTAACAAGAGCTTTTACTCATACTGATCCTCCTGCACATTTACTGAAATAGGGCTGAGACTGTTTTTTCCTGTGGGTTTCCCAACGTTCAGAGCTGAAGTGGTCTAAGGTTTTAAATTTACTTTGTTACATATGTTAGGAATAAAGGCTTAAAATTTTGAAAACCCAAATAGCTATTAATCACTGTAAAAAAGCAAACACTGAATTTCCCACTGGATTCAAATGAATCTGTGCAATCTTTGGAGACAACAAGAGATTTTTGTATATCAGCCTCTGATTTTTACTGACATTTGCTTGCAGTGCCTGTGGGTCTGTGTTTGTGCACAGCTTTGACATAGTTAAACCAAAAACCCTCATTCCCTGCCTGTCCTTCCTCATCAGTCAATGGTTCTTCAGTTCTGTCCTGGCACATCCCCTTCTGCCAGCCATGGCAGGAAGGGAACAGAAATCCTATGGAAAGATGTTGACCCAGATTTACCCTGGAAGCTGCCAAGCCCAGGAGCAACAGAAAATGAATGTGGGGCGAACGTCGAGGAAGTGTGTGGACCTGCCAGCCCCACAGTGGCACAGGCAGTGAGCCAGTGGATATCTGGATATCTGCCAGGCAGGCTCTGGGCATCCAGAAATCCTGGGAAGGGCAGAGGGATACTGTTCCATGCTCAGCAAGCCCTATGCATTGGGATGAATCTACCTCCTTCTATATGTGCAGAGGCTATTCAGAGCAATCTAGTTTGGGATGCTTTAAAACATGCTTCTGGACCCAAAGGAGTGGTTAGAGTTGTACAGGCTGTGGAGGACTGGGAGAGCCCCAGAGAGCCGGTGCACAGGCATTGGAAAAGTGGTTAAACAAACAAGGGAGCTGGAGGTCACCACTAGTACCTGGTGCTGTGTGTATGCACAGCCCAAGCTGAGGCATTTAAAGGAGGTGTCTGATTTTGGACTGTGGTCTCCAGAGCCCCTGTACATTCCTTGGAGCATGGTAGACTTTCCTGCAGCATGATCTGCAGCAGAGCCTGCGTTACATGGGAGAGGAGCTCATCTCACCCAGCAACTGCAGAGGGAGCCATGGTAGTTTGGACTCTTCCCTTGCACCCCTAAGCCAAATGCGGAGTTAAATGCTGTAACCAGCATATCTGTCCAAGAGGGAAAAGCCATAGTGTTGATGTGTTTATGTAGATATCTGGATGGGACAGGACATCCTTTGTGCCAGATATGAGACCTGTAACCCTTACTGGACTGTATCCTTGTGCTCCAACAAGAACCACTTCCCTCTGGGTCACACCGGCAGGACTGCTGCTCCTGGCCTTGTTCTAGCTTTTGCAAGAAGTGCAAAACATGGTTTTCATATAGCCAGGTGTCTGAATCATCCTGGGATCTGACTGTCACTCATACCCTCAGTCTGTGTGTGGTGCAACTGGTCCATGGCTCAGATGTGGGAGTTTCATCCTGCTGAAAAATGTTAACCACCATAAGACATCCCACCTCTCAAAAGGTGTTTGCTCCTTTGGTGACCTCAACTTCTTTGCCTTTAAAATGGGACTATCCTTAGCATCAGTAGAGCTCTTCAAATAGGTGTAGAGTTTTCAGGGTGCTGCCTGTTCTTTTATTATGTAATCACTGAGCCACAGTCAGATGGATAATCACCAATGCTTCGTTTAAGGCATTGTTGCATGTGGCAATTCATTAAAAAGCCCCAGGGAACAAGAATGAGGTTTTTATTTTAAAAGCTATAATCTCTGGGACATGCACAATGTTCTTTCCCAACCCAGATTTGTCACAGCCGGCTGCTATGAAGTGCCATTCTCTGCTGCAAGCCATCTTCAATGCATTGTCATTATAATTCACTACAGATTTTTTTCTTGGAGTGACACTCAAGGAGGATTGGAGGATGACAGCACATGGCAGAGTAAATATAGTTAGGGAAACATAGGAAGAGCCGACTTTTCCCAGAGAGTGTGTGGCTGTCAGGCAGGAGTTTCGTTTTTGTGTCTGAAATGGGATTAAGCCAAAAGGCTCATGGATTTACTGACATTTGTGTTCTGGTTCTTTGTAAAAACAAGTAAAACTCTGTATTTTTAATACACGAGATTAAGATCTGAGTTCACATTTTGCAGGGTTTGGGCATCAGAGCAAGTCCCTGGCAGGGCCTGGTGTGCACAAAGTGGTTTGAGAAACTGGGGAGAGCTGCCCATGCTGCTAGCCTGGGGTTTCTGGTGTGGTTATCAATAACCACTTTGGCCCTTTCCAGGCTGCTGCATTGTATGAAGAAGGGGGCCTCCACATTTGTTTTTGATGTTTAAACAATCTCCCTCCACCACTTACATTTCAGGCAATAAGCATTAAGTTCTTCTGTGTAATTACTGCCTGCCCTCCATGTGAAAGGTCCCTCTAACTGATCCAGCTGAGACCCCTCCTGCCTTCAGAAAAAGCCCCTGCTCTGGTGCCACCTTACAGCCCTGAGCAGCAGGACTGCAGTTGAGATACTACATTCAAAAGGCTTCAGCAAAGAAAAAACATTAAATGCCAGTAAGTCGTAAAGAAATGGAGAATCAGTGGCAAAAACTACAAGAGTACTCCAAAGTACTCCAGAAATGTGATGCAATGAAGAAAGGCTCTTATACCCACCATGATGGATAATATGGATAGAAGATGGAAAAGTAACAGCTGGAGGAGTAAAAGCAACAGCTAAGAGAAAGGCAGATAAGAAGGAGGAAAATATGAAAGGAAAATTATCTGAGTGCTGATTTGTGGAGGCTCTTCTCTGCTTGAAAGTACCCTGCAGCAGCAATGCCAAGCATTTTTTGTGTAATGCATGCATTGGTGAGCACTCTAGATTATGTTGTAATGGCCTGCCCTAAGTCTCTTAATGGTAGCTATTTAACTGTAAAGATTTTATGCAGGTAGCAGGTCGGGTGGACTTCAGCCCCTCTGCAAACCAAGCTTCTTACTGTACTCAGCAGATACTACTTGTCCTGACATTGCTGTGGTCTTAGAGATTAAATACATCTCTGTTCAGTTTTGGATGGCACAAAAGCAGAAAACTCTTGTTGTAGGCTACCTCTGCATGTCACTGTCATATGTATGTGGTCTGGTATCGCTGACCCAGTGAAGACAGGCTCCGTGAGTGAGCAGGGCACTGTGCAAAGCAAACAGACAGGTGATTCTTGAAGCACAAGAAATAACAAGATTCAGAGTAAGGCAAATAACAATAGTAAAACCCTCTTCTGTTTAAGAAAACTCACACCCATAAATAGACAAGTGATAAATTTACCTGCATAAGTGTCTGTCTGGTATTCAGGAAGATGTTACCAGATGAAGACAGGAATAAATTTTGTAGCAGAATTGAATGTTTTATGGAGAGGTCATTTCTTAATTGAAATTGTCCAGAAAGAATGGCTATGAGTTAAGGTGTAATTGCAGGGCCTCATGCCTTTTGTATGAATAAAGAAGCTGGTCACAGCTTTTCTGTCAAAATGATTACTGACTTGAAAATTATTGGTGAAGTTGGCTTTTTTTGTGGAGTGTGTCTCCTTATACATAAGCATTCTCCATTTGTGTTGCTAGAAGCCTAAACCAGTGCAAGGTCTTAGACACTTCTGATGTCTAACTGAATTATATCTGATTTATATTTTGTCTTGCTTGTTGAAAAGTCAATATTTTTTCTGCATTTCTCTCCATTGCTCTTGCCTGCCCACTGGTTATGAAGGGAGAAGCTGAGAAATAAAGGAGCTACAGAATGGAGCCTCCCAGTACCTCTGAATGGACAATGTGCTTTAGCAGTGACTGAGGGCTCCTTTGAAACCAACAATAAAAGCATTTTTTTCTGTCGAGGAGTACAAGGCTCACAGAGGCAAGAGACTTTAATGACACCATTATCTTTCAGGCAATTAGGACTCACTGGCACAATCCAGCACTGGTAGAGGCACTGTTTTGATTGCACTGCAATGGCTCAGTGAAGTGTAGACTACTGAGACTTAGCAACACCATAAATCGCTTTTAATCTCAAACCAGCATGGATCAAAATGTACTCACACAGGCATAATCAGAATTCACAGGCATATTTTCTCTTTTAAAAACATATGCCTGGGAACAGAGGCCTCCCCTCCTCCCGTCAGCTCCCCACATACACGGGCTGTGTGATGCTGATCCTCGCGCTTCTCTCCTGACACGCTCGCCGCAGAGACGGGTCTGAGCCTGCCAGCTGTGGGCATGTTTGTTGTCCGTTGTGGATTATATTTTAATGACATACCCTAAGCCTCTTAAACTTGAACAAATGTGCGTTTAACTGTCTGTTCATTTGTGCCAGTTTATAGGGTAGAGGGTCAGCCAGTTTATCCCCCAGCTTCTCTGTGAGGGCACTGTCCAAGAATTTTAATGGAGCTTTCAAAAGCCTCCCGGTAGGAAAGGTGCCTTAATGGAGAGTCCTCCTGCCTCTGAAAGTTCCCTCTTGTTGCTAGACACAATGAAAGGCAAGCCATAATCTCTGTGGAGAGTGCCCAGATTTTTTCCTGTCGCAGTGTGTAGCTGGGATGCAAAGCACAGCTTGCTCCGCACCCCTGCCACAACCAGGGGGATTCATTTCATTAGTTTGGAAAGCGATTTTAGAGCAAAGGGAGGTTATGTAGGTCATCAATTCATCCCTGCTGCCTTGAAAAAAGAATTCATTATGAAATTTCACTTTAATTAATGCAGTGCACCAGCTTGTAATAGTATTTCATCAGGACATCTGGTAAAAGCACATTAGCTACAGTCTAATGTTAAGACATAATTGAACAGAACTCCTGTTGGAGCTTGGCTTTTGCAATATGTTTTACTTCTGCTTCTTCTGCAAGCTGCCAAATAAAGGAATTGTGGGACTCCCTCATCAGAGGGTGATGGATCCTGACCCAAAGCCTGTTTGACATAACAGAAAGGCTGCAGTTAACATTCACAGGCTCTGAAGTGCATCCCTGAGGAACACACCCAGTATTATATAAATCCATCCTGTATTTACATACCAGGTACTACTGGTACCTCCACTAATCTATAATCCCAAATATAAAGTAACAGCCTTGATGTTTTTTTCCAGTTCTGTTTGAAAGGCCATGATCAAATGGTCTTTATAAACCATTTTCTATTGGCTTAACTTAGAACCTTTTCCTGTTCTAATTATATGCCTGCATAATTGTTTGTTTTAATACTTATTTGATTATCTGCTCAAATTAGTGTCAGTGCAGCAGCTTTCCAAATGATGTATTAAGTATTCACATCCAAATGGGATTTCTTTCTGCCCTTTGTTTTGCAGTGATCTGGACTATAAATGTGAACTCTCAAAAGATTTTAGTTATTTAGTAAGTACTAGGTCATGATTATTTAAATCTAACTAACAGGCTAAAGAGTGTTTGGAAGATTAATATATTTTGAAAAAGTTTGTGAAGTGTTTGAAATCTGTTTGATTTGAGGCTGCTATCTCCACTTGTCCTTTTCCTTTTTTTGGGTAAGTGTTTGAATAGCCAATAACAGTAATAAAAAGCATCCACCACCAGCACAAGTGCACATTGTAGTTTCTCTGCTACACTCTTCCCCTTCAGCATTTTTTTAACCATTGTGTCTGGGATAGTTTTACTCCCAGCCCTCACTGAGAAGGGACACAAAGACCAAGATGATAGGGAAGCTTTCTTTGTCTGCTGTTTAGTTGTTCTTTGGGTTATTTTCTGCACCAATAGGCAAGAGAGGGGGGCAGGACTGATCTGAAAAAGCATAATGTGCCCTTACTAAAGACCCTAGTGCATTCCCAGTGGTGCTGAGCAGTCCTGCTGCCAGCACCTGCACTGCACACACATGAAGGGGTCCTGGGCTGTATTGACTTCCCTGCTCATGCCAGATGCCACCCACCCCATGTGTGTTTGCTGCTGGACATTTTTGCAAGGGGCAGGTGACTGACAGAGACTGGGCTGGGATAAGGCCAGTCCACATGGCAGGTAAGGTCATCTCTCATCACAGATGCTCTCCTGAGGTTTAATTTATATATAAACCACTTAATTCTGATACCACCTTAAAACAGACAAATTGTTCCTGCCCTCAGCTGGTCAATGCAGATAATTCATTTCTTGTAAACAGCCAAATTGCCCCAAAGAGATGCTAAGATCCCCTTAATGATAGAGGCATGCAGCAGACACAAGCCCAGGCCCACACAATCAAATTCAAGGCACTTACCTCTCTCCAGGGAGCAGCAGCAGCTCTGTCCCACCTTTACAGAGCCTGTGGTAAAAGGCTGTTGCAGACAAGAGGCAGCTGGGCAGTAACAAAATGTTGTGCTGTGCCTAGACTGACTTTCCAGTGATTTTTCAGTGCTACAAGTCCCATACTAGTCACAGTAAGAGGAAATCCAGCTTGGACTGTTGGTAGACCTGACTAAGCCTGCAGTTTGGCATTAGCTGGCAATGAAACATGAACAAATAGGCAGCAGCCTGGAGCATTGGTCAGGCTGGTGCTGACTCCTGTCTCAAGAAGCAGAGGTAGTTTTTTCCACAGAGACATCAGTACCATTATTTACATGGCCAGGTCTGGTGGCCCTCTGGTTGCTGGGAGGAAAAGTCGCTGCCATTAGACAGTGCCATTTGTAGTTGTCTTAGGACAACATTACCAGAGGACCTGTCATTTTAAAATTAAGCACTAGCCTCCGACCCTTGGAAACCGAAAACAGCAGCTTATCTGTGGGCTCACACAACTTCCATGTGGTGCTCACAGGTTTGATTTCCTCAGGCAGCCCATCCCTGATCCAGTCACTGGTATTGAGAGCTCCATGGGACAAGCAGGAGTCAAGCTTTTGTTCTCTAAGAAAAACAAAAGCAGTCATGTAAATAAGTCCAAAGGCATTTTACAGAGGGTAATTTTTTTCCCCCTAAGTAAAGTAGAACTTATGACCTTTTCCATTTTTGGTTTGTCTCTATGATGTGATAAGATGAATGCTAAATTAGGAAGGAGATAGATTGCTTAGGGGGAAAAATAATTTGAAAATACTGAAAAAATACCACTTATGAAAGTAGGTATTTACAGATTTTATCAGGGGCTGAAGCTCTTGAGATAGTTGGCCTTAGACCTCTTCTTTTTGCATTTAATATTTATCTTCAGCTTAATCTATGTTAATTATAGATTCACAGCTTGAAGCAAACTGGTCACAAGTCCCAGCAGTGTTTGATTTTTGGGCATCTCACTAGCCCCTGTTCTTTTTCTACATTTCAGATATCTGTGCTCTTGTTTCTTCAGCCTATGGAACAAGATCTGCTGCTTCTAAGAGTCCTGACTGCGAGAGGTTGGATTGTCTCTTGAATGCTTTAAGATCCTGAAGTGAAAAATCACTAGTTCTCTAATTCTTTCATTAGTTCTAGTTCTCTATTCTCTATTCTTTTATGGTAGCAGGTGTCACATGAATTTTCCCAGAACAATTTTTTGTGTGCCAAAATAAAACCAACAAAAACCCGAGTGCCACCTTTGCCTTTAAGTGTTTTATGCTGATGGTGTGACTGCTTTGCTTTCCCCGTCTCCTGCTGAACCTCCTCTTCCCCACAAAGCCCCTTCTGCCAAAGGCAGCCCAGACACCCCCATCACCACTCTAACCCTGGTGCCCAAAGGGTGCTGGGGGAGACAAAGAGACTTCACCAAGCCAAACAAAAAAACCATGGGAACAAATCTTTGTGACCTGCTCTGTGGGAAACTCAATGCCAGAAACCAGCACAAGCTTTTATGAAAGTTTGGAGACTGGGATGACACAAGGCAAGGCAGGAAGCTCCCAGGGGAGGGTGAGTAGCACCCTGTCCCCAGCTCACATCATTGTGCTTTGTTCGACCTCAACAATTGTGTGAGCAAAGCCCGGAGCATCAGCCTTAACTTCGAATTTCCTGCTTTCTGTCGGCTCCATCCCAGGGACTGTTGTTTGAAACACAGCTCTTATTATGGAGTTGCAGAAAAGAACTCCCTGCTTTATGGGGACATGGGCTATTGAGCTGCAAAGAGGCAGGCCCAGTATCTGCCTGGGTCTGGGCTGGTTGGTTCAACTGCAGTAGTGAGAGGGGCCACTGTCACAGAAGGCACATGATAACCACCTCTGTGTGTGGCAGCCCAAGGAGCAGCTCGTGACTTGTTCAGCTGGGCTGACTTCTCAGCAGAGATTGTCTTAATCACAAGCTGTACAATGTCTCTTGCCCAGATTTGCAGAGGATTTGGCTTTATAGAACAGGGTCCTGATTCACAAAGCTCCTTCCTTCACCTCTTACTCCTGCTCTCTTATTGGCCAAATCCAGGATGTTGCCTGAGTCCTCTCTTTGGCTCCTGGATCTGACCACGTGCCCAGTCTGAGCTCTCAGACAATGTTGTACATGTCCTGGTCTGCATGAGAGAGACCTGGGAGGAGGGATGGAAACCAGAGGAGTAGTAATGCTTGTGGCAAGTCAGACTGCTGTGTTTGGCTTGGCATGATGTTGCTGGTCCCCCAGGATTTGGCAAAGGGAATTCAAAAGAACTAAAAAAGCTGTCCCAGAACTGCCAGGATAAGGGGATTTTGGCCGTCTCTCTGCACTCAGCATTGCTGAACATCCCCCTCCTGTCATTAGCAGTAACCCCTTGCACTCACCCACCTGGCAGGTCCCACTGCTGGGTGTGAGCCTTCCTTCCCTGGCCCCTCCCTTTGGCACAGCAGGGACACAGTGCCCACACTGTGCCACTGGTTTCTCCTGCCTCAGGAAGTCTTGACCTGTCTGACCTGCTGGCCACTCATGAGTGACTTCTTGGAGCTGGAGAGAAGCATCAGTGATTTACTGCAGTGGTGGGAAACCCCCTCAGACCAGAGTCTACCTCTGTGCTGGAACTCCTTGTGCCTCCCCATCATGGGATCCAGCACATGCAGGCATCTCTCTCCCTGCTCTCTTCTGCTGCAAGCAAGTCCTGTGTCATCCCAGAAACCATCTGTGAGATCATCTATGAAATATTTATTTCCCTTGCACGCAAGAGAAAAGTAAGCAAAAGGCCTGCATAATATTGATGGAATCCCTGATAGCCAAATATTGAATTATTTACAGCCTAGTTGTGCAACTGATACTCATGAGATCGCCTAGGCTGCAAAATGCAATTCATACATTTCACAAAATTGGTGACTTGTACTTCAGACTTTGTCTAGATGCATCAATGAGTTCCTAAAACACAGGTGACATCACTTTGCAGGAGATGAACGAGGGTATCCACAGACACTTGAAATATCCACTGACTTCCCTCAGAGCACTGCTAAATAGGAAAAGGGTTCTCAGAGCACCTACTGGCTGCCCCAAGGTACACATTAGAGCCATTGCAGGTGCTTAGGTGAATCCTTGCCTGGCTGGTGGCTGCTGCTCCAGAAGGGCCCAGATTTCCCATAGGTCTCGTGTTACAGATGAAACTCACAGGTAAATGCCCTGGATACCTCCAGGCAACTTCAGATGGCATTAAATACATAAATGCAAGACACTCAATTTAGCCTCTGTGATTGCTGGACACCTCCCAGCACAGGGAGCAGTGACCAAGAACAGCAACACCTCCCATGGCTCAGCATCCTTCCTCTCCTTTTCACTGCCATGTTTGCTGTGCACTGTAATGCAGTCCTTTATAAATGCACTAAAGCTCCTCCTTCCTGCCCAGCCCACAGCAGATGGGTTCAGGTTGGCCACTGAACCCAGCTCACAGAAAGCAGATTTCCAGACACAGAGCTCTTCTGTCCATTCCAAGGTACGCAGGTTGATGTGGCAGCTGTAACAGGGCCTTGGCTATTTCCCTAATGCCAAACTTCTCTCAAACCCTCTCTCTCCCTCATTAATATATATATGAACTCTGACATCTGGAGTAGATCATAAGTTGTGTCTCTTAAACTATCTTCTGTATTCCTCATTATATTCTACTCTTAGCAGAGCTTTGAGGGGGATCACCTTCTTCCCAAGCACTTTGGCAGCATTTAGGGACCATCCCTTGAAATCACTGGAGCTGAATAAACCTCTGGGCAGTCCATTTTGGCCTGAGGATGGTTACAAGCTAAAACAAAAAATCTGACCCAGCATTACAATGCTGTCCTCTCTGTGCCCAATAATGCTCATTTCCTCTCCAGACAAGACACGCCATGTATGTCTAAACCGCTCAGCCTGTCCTAATTTGCAAATTCTAGTACAGCTGTAGGTTAAAAGAGCCAGCCAAAATTAATTATTGCCGATTAAGGAACTGAGCAACAAACGGCAATGGCCTCTTGTTAAACTGAAACATCTGATCCAACCAAGCAATTTCAGCCCCTTGATAAATACTTGTTTCTCTTGTTCACCGTCTCCAGTATTTTGCTGCTGTGTTTTTGTCTTCAGTGTTTCATCTGAACATGGTTTATTTATATGTACCCAGGCTATCACAGAGCAGCTTTGCCAGTGACAGCACTGGCCTTGGCTGAAGCAGCCAAGAAAGCAGGTTTGTAGGTGGCCACCACCTGCAGGCCTCCTCAGTTGTAGGGTGGTGGTTATCAGGCTTTTGTGCCATTTAGAGTTGGCAGGCAGAGAGGGAAAATTAAACTCTGCTCATGCCAAGGGAAAGTGTATTTATTTATTTCAACCAGGTATTTCTCCTTTTCTTCCTTCCCACCCCCCTTTTGAGAGACATGAGGTCAACAGACAAACAGGTGACTTGGCTTGTACAATAAATGTCATGCACCTCAGAAGTTGGTAAGAAAACAAAGCCAGTGGCTGCCTTATAGGCAGGACCAGAGAGGAAACAGCAACATGATTTACCTGATGGCAGTGGTACAGATGCTACGGGATCCCAGGTCAGGGAGGTGATGCCACCTTTGCAAAGCAAAAACTTAGGTGGCTTAATACTTTTGGTTTGTGGTTCTACAAATATTATTCAGTAGAATAATAAATAAATCTAAAATAGAAAAAGGAGGTTATTTGGTTATTAAATGCCAATAAATCTGTAAGGTTTTACCCCTCTTTTTATTTTGTTTGAAACTGTGTGTTGAAAGCAAGGTCAGCTCTAACATCAGATGATGTTAGGTCACTAGACGATCAGCTCTTTGGCAATGAGCCCCACGTGTACCCTTACAGGATCCTTCTCCAGACTGCCCCTGACCACAACAAAAATGTCCCTATCCACTGGATGTTCCATAGAAAAATATAAGTATGCACAGCACAGTTGTTGCTCTCTGCAGTGTGTCACCAACTGGTGTCTCCCTGCCAGCTCTGTAGGTGCTGTGCATGGCAGGGAAGGTGCTCTCCATTTCCCCACAGCCCTGAATATGACAGGGTGGGTTAGGTGGCAGAAGGCTTTGTATACCTTGCTATTTTCAGCACCCTAGGATTGTCAGAGATGCATTCCTTGCTGGAAAACACTCCTTGCTATAAACAAGTTGATTAATGTAGAAGAAAATAGCCATGCTTTCCCCACCGGCCACTACTCCATATTCTGTTGTTAATCTGCTCCTTTCCCCTCCTCCTCCCCTCAATTATTCTGCAATAGCTGTTAGTTGCTAAAAGAACTGAAGAAACAATTAAGAAGCTTTAGGAAAAGCAGATAATTTCTCACATGCAGTGCTGAGTACGCAGCAGATATGACTCAAGAGACACACATGCTGTTTTCAGGCAAGCATTCCCAAGGGTTTAGATAAAAATAATAAGGATGAGGTGTTTCAGCAGAAATCAAGTTATTTTTAAGTGGAAGGGCTCTAGGGGGCATTAAAAGAGCTCCCTGAAAATGCCATCATCATCTTCCATGTGGGATCCCATAGCATTATTAGTGTATAATTAAAACTATTAAACCAGCAGTCAGGTTAGACAGGGATTCTGGTAGGGAAGTGGTTACAGAGGTGATGGTGAAATAGGGTGGCTGCAAAGATCAGACAATTTCTGATTTACTAGAGGTTTTCAAAGCAGAACAAATGAAATGCCTACAGGGAGATCTTCTTCCAGAAGGCAGAGGCAAGTCTCAAGGACCAGAAATTGAAGTGGATGGCTTCAGTTGCTGCAGTTCTGTTCAGCCAGCACTGGGAGAAATGCTGTGATGGTCGGGAGCCACATCTCAGCTGACACAGCACGTTGCTACTTCACTGAAGTGTATGGCCCATATCCAACCTAAGGGTCTGTGAGAGATACTTCTTTCCAATATCCCCCTTCTTAATCCATCCCCAGCATCTGTCACCACACCAAAGGGGACAGAGGCAGCAGAGCCAGCATTACCCTGAGCAGCTTGCTGAGCCAGCCACAGGCTTTTGCCATCTTCTAGCTGTGATGAAGACAAATTAAGAATATGTTTCCATTAGCCTCATTCACCTGAAAAATAATCAGCAGCCAACCCCCTTCTAAAAAGGGTCAAGAAATGAAATCTGGTGGCAAATCGACAAGTATGGACAACTAAATTTGTGATGATCCATCATCTTGGATGGATCCTCAATATCCAATACCAGGATTTTCTGGGCTCAGACACATAAATCTCAGGCATTCATACTCTGCCAATATTTTAAGTCATGCCCACAAAGCATATTTGAATAGGATTCAAGCTGATGAAAAGCAAGTTGATACTTCACAGATTTGGTGACCATGTGAATGGAGCAAATGGATTCAATCCAGCAGATGACATACCATGAAAGACAAATTTGCTATTGCAGTTCTTACTGCCAGGAAAGGTGTGAAAGAACACGTGGCCCCTCCAGGATGTGCATAGCCTTATTTCTGGTGCTACAGATGGCAGTTTGAATGCTTGCAGGTTTTTTGCCTTGTCTTTTCATAAGGCATATTTAGTCCTTGCTGTTTTCAGGGAGACATTTTAGATACAGTCAGCTTATGAAGAGACCCATCCCACTTGATTAATTTTAAAAACACCTCTTCCTTTCAAGTCACCAGCTTGGCAAAGGAGGGAGAAGAAGAAACATTGAGCCAAGCTCCATAAACAGATTTTGTTTCCTGTGTGTGTGAGATGAGCCTGGGAAAAGCAAAACAATTAATCTACCCACGAGTGGCTTTGCAGGGAAAGGTTAAGGAATAACAGAGTGATTTAGATCACACCACTTTACATGCATTTATGAGGGAGAAATTCAACACCCAAATAACAAACTCAGTTCAGATTTTACTTCCTTTCTCCCTTCCCCTCCACCCCCCTCCCCCAAAAATGACATACCCTTCCATTTGTAAATTACTTTAATTTAAATACTTCCAGGTTAACAAAATGTCTTAAGTTTGACATTTCCGAAGTTACAAAACAGAAACAAAACCTCTTGACAAAGGGTAAGAAAAAAAATATATAATCCAAGCCCAAACCTCCTTTCCTAAACTGGAGTTTATGGTCTGTGAGCTGGCAACCCTCCAGAGTCTGACACAATGTCTGGAGCACCCAGAGCAGCTGGAATTAATTTTCTTCCTCCAAATCTATGCACTTTCATATGAAGTTGTGTTTTGGCACTGCCGCCCAAGAGAGAGTCCAGTGCAAAAAATCTAAGCCTGGCCGTTGTTTCTTTGCAACCCAACACTTGCTGAGCAAACAACAAAAAGGAAGAAGAGAACAAAAAAAATTAAGAGAAAGAAAAACCCTTTCCCTTCCCCCACACATACACAGAAAACTGTACCAAACAGGGGGGCTATTCAAGGCTGTTCAGAAATGGGTCACAAAGAGAAATGTTTGCAGATAAAACCAACACTTTTTTTTTAAACTTCTGCCTTCTTTTTTTGTTTTTATAAACATCATGGAGGCCCCTGGAAAATGCTGGGGATGTTTGAGAGTTGGGGTCCTGCTGATCCCTTCTGCCTCCCATTTGCAGAGCTCCCACGCTGGCCCCGATGTGCAGCCCCTCTCCGGGGCTCCGGACCCTTTGAGCCGCCTGCTCCGAGTCTGAGCCGCCGTAGGGAGCCCGGGGGGCCACGGGGCCGAGTGGGCATCAGCATCGAGCTGCGGCTCCTTGCCCGGGCTGGTGGTGGGTCAGGAGGGAGGAGGGAGGCATCCAAGGCACTCCCAGGGTGTCCCATCACAAAATCACACACTGGAGTTTATGGGAGCCCGTGGCTCTGTCCCCTCGCCATTTGGTCTTTTTCTTCTTCTTCTGGCTTTTCTCTGGGATCTGTTGCCTGTTTTGGGAGACATAGAAGAAAGCAGGCAGGTGAGGCATAAGGCTGGGCTGGATCCAGAGCCCTGGGCAGCCTGTGGAGCAGCATCTTGGTGTGCATGTGCATATTTGCACATGGCTCTCCATATACCCTTCCAGCACTGCATGGCTTTTCATGCCACACAGCTGAGAAGGCCTGGCCTGCATTCTTCAGGAAGGAGGAAAGAAGCCATTAAGGCTAATGGCAGGGATGCATGTCCTGCCAGTGCACTATGCCTCCAGCTGCCCATGGTGAACTGCTGCCTCCTCCCCTGCCATGGGGGCTGCTCTGGGAAACAGGGATGCTCTAAGCAATGCAACCATCCATTACACTGCTGACACTCAGTAGGGAAGAGGATGAGAGAGATACACTCTTCTGCCTTTCAGCTGTCATTGCCCTTAGCCAGCTGCACTGAGGCAGACTTGGTGATGGAGGCGAGCTAAAAAATAATAAAGCAAAATTTGAGTTTGCTGCCAAAGGGGCTCTGGCTTCCTCTGAAGGTGTGCAGAGCACCGGTGCACAGAGAATGAGGTGACCCCAGAAAGATGTCCCTGGCTGTCTGAAGTCACAGCCACCAGGAACACACAGCTGAGAGCCCTCCTGCAGTATGCCCTGGAGCTGTGAGCAGCCTCTGAAGCATTCTGTTGAGGGCTTCTCCCTGTCCAGTAAGGTGAGGCACTGCCCAAATGCGTGTTTGCAGCTGCACCCAACTGCAGCAGCTACTCTGGCAGCCCAGCAGTGCAAATCCAGTGAAGGCTCTGTAGCTCAAACACCTGACAGGCAGCCTGTAGACGTAGATTTTAGTGCAAGATAAAACATACAGACACCAGCAGCTTTCGTAGATTCAAACTGGAGAGTCTGAGCAGCTCAAAAGCAGCCTCTTTGTCATGTCATATGCCAGGCATTAAACCAAGTGTTCATACCAAGTAATCCAGACCAGGATGAAACATCACTGGGGCATAAATCGCTATGGCTTTAGCTGGTGTTTCTCTTACAGCCTCAGATTCCAAATTCTTGCAACCACCTGAAAAACCTCAGCCTTGACTAGTAAGACATTTTCTCAGTGAATATGAAGGCTGGAGGCATGAAAAACATAAAACTTTAAAGCTCAAAACTACAAAGATGAAATTCAGAAAATACTTTAAATCTGAATAAACACTAAGTGACCACAAGCTGTTCACACTCTTCTGGATCTGTTTTAGAGATCCAGAAACCACACCCTGGGCCTATTCAAGGCTTCTGCTGTGACAGTTCCTGTGTGTGCACTGCTGCAGCATAAAAGGGGCATCAGGAAATTTAAACCATCTATTGAGTGGACTCAATCACCCCACTTCTTTCTGCATTACTTCCAGACAACAGTTTCTTGCATGAAGCTAAATAAACTGGGAATCAGCCAAGTGCAAGGAGCACAAACAGTGCAACCCTGAACAAGCATCCCCACCCTGAGAGCTCACAAGGGCTCTGAGGAAGCCCTTCATTTGCAAATAACAATAACAATGACAGTTATCAGGGAGTTGAATTTTACATTTTATTTGAAAAATCTTACTTGAAAACCAGAAAAACAATACTTGATGGGTGATGCTACCCTCAACTGTGGACAGTTTGTAATGTCCAAAAACCAAGCAAAGCCTCTTTGTAGCCACTGACCAGCCAGATCACACAGCATCTCCCTGCTGACTTAACCTGAGTTCCAGCTCTTGTGAACATTTCTGGTGTCCTTGGCATCATAGGCTGGCAAGGACTTTCACAGTAGCTACTCAGGAAACTGAGGCGAACCACTTATTTTTGAGGTTATGGAGTGCATTTTCAGGGCTTGAAATTAGTAATGCCTCATTACAATACTTCTTTCAGCCTGCCTGGAGCTGTAGTACGTGGAGAAAGCAAACAAAGCCTTTCCATCTTATTTTTGGCTGTTTTCCTTTCCTGCAGAGCAGAGTAGATGGTGGTAAGAGCTTGCTGCAACACAGAAGTAATATCTAGGCAGCTAATACTGAGTTAGAGAACAGTTGGGAAAGAGCTTGGGATACTTCCAACTCAGTTCTCCAAAGACTTTCTGCCCTCTGCTTTTGAGACATGAGGGAAGAGTGGGCAGTACCATCTGGTTTTGATGGAGGCTGGCTTGAGGCTCTGCTAGGATATTCACAAGTACAGATATGCTGTGAATAAATGCCTTGTGGTTTAATTGCCAGGCGAGGCACTTTGACTGCACGGCAGGGAGGAGCGTGATTTCAGCTCAGCGCCCTCCCAAAACATGAAAAATGAGGGCCCAGAAAATCTGGCAGACAACTAGTGCCAGAAAAACAAATCTTCTCAGATAGAGCTGAGGTTATCAGCCGAGATACTGGGATGTGTGTGCAGCTCTTTTCCTGCAGGGGAGCTGGGCTTTGGGAAGGCAGTCCCTCCCTGCTGGCAGCCGGAGCAGGGGTTTGCCTGGAGAGCATGCGTTTGCCAAAAGGCAGCTCATGCCAAAACTGGGAACAAACCTCTGCAGTCTGAGGAAACCTGGGGCTTAGCCATTAGGTCATGCAGTTTCTCATACAAAATGGCTTAATTTTTTCTATTTAGTGAGCAGAAAATGTTAGAAGTCACTACAGCATTAGAATTTTGTAGAATTTTTTGCCAGTCCTTTTTAACTACTGGCAAGGCAAGACCTTGAGAGGACAAAACTATGAAAACCCAAATTACTGGTCCAGAGCTTTCAATGCAAGCCTTTTAGAGCTGATCATTATAGTAGGCTTTGCACTGTTCATTGAATAAAAAAATTTAATTATGGCCACAGTTATTTCTTACTGGGCTCGGTACTGATGTCCTGCATGGGTAGCTAAGTGCTAGTAACATACCTAAGCAGATACAGGACTAGAAAGTTAATAAACATCAGAAATATCCTACCCCCAAGAAAACCTGCTCCCCAAAAACTGGCTCCTGACTCTCTGGGCCATGACTCCTGCACATCCCATCCATGGGCAGTGAGGAAGGCAGGAGTTTGCAGCTCACCTTATTACCCTCACGAGATCATGGAAGGCCTTGTCCACGTTCAGAGGTGGGTCCTTGGCACTCGTTTCTATATAAGGAATCTGGAGGAGAGAAGTGTATCATGAAAGAGATCAGTGATAATACCAGTTTCAAAATGAAAAGCCTAAAGGCTGGAGAAATAGGCTGCTAATACCATGGAAATACAGGTAAACAAAATGTTGCCATGACACTGCTATCAACACCCTCACACTTGCAGCAAGGTCAGTGGCTGCTTGCAAAAAGTCTGGCATAAGCACCAGGCTAAACAGCTGCTATCGAGCTCTGGGTCTGGGGGAGAATAATCCCAGACTTCATGTCGTCAGATGTTCTCTCCCCTTGAGCTGTGCTCACAGACATGAAAATAGCCAAAGGTTGTTGAAAGACCAGCACTTGCCAAAAATTCTTGCTTGCCACATTTTATTGGGACTACTGCATGAATATTTCATGACTACAATTCCCATTCAGTGTAAAATGATCTTCCCCTTCAAAGTCTGACAGCCAGATGGGGCCTCCTAGTGTGCTTGTCCAGCACACTGGCAGATTTATAAAACTGTCTCTGATAAGGTACTTTCATGCATGGCCTTTCCCAAGGCGTGTGTATAGAGATGGACACAACATGCTGTGCTGCAGTTTAGGTGTCCTGGCTCTGACAGAAACCAGATTCCGTGGGGAGTGGGGGGAGTGAACCTGCCCCGCCAAACTCCCATCAAGGTTTGCTCAGAAACCACCACACAGCTTGTCCTTTAGGCACAGCAAGCTGCCAAGAGGTCTCAGGCTTGTTTGCCTTTAACCTTTCCTTCAGTTCCACCTCCTAAGGGAGTTGTTGTCTCCCTCTGGGTATTCAGGGCTGATGGCATTTAGAGGTGGTTAGTGGAGCAGCATGTGATCTACACCCATCTAAGACCAATTTCTCAGGCTAAACTAACAGCATGAATAATGCAGAGCTAAGATGGTGGGCCCGATTTATATAGGCTTTACAACCCTATTAACTTCATTATCTTTAAAGAGCTCAGGCACCTGGATATACCTCCTAAAGTCTGACTTTGCCTTTTCACTCCAGGGAGGTGCACTTTCTTCCCTCATCTTGAACACTTCTCATCACTTTCAGACACCTTGTACATAAGTCTTAGTGATGGCCACAGCTCTGCTACAGCCTGGTGCACAGCAGAGGTTCTGGTTTCAGTGAAGATTTGGCCCTACTGAAATGAAACTGCATAGCTGCTACTTTGTAGTAGTCAAAAATGTATTTACAAATGTTTAATTGTAAGCTTTAATTCAGCTCCTAATGAGCACAGCTTTTGTCATAGGATGAAATGCCTGTCATAGGACTTTCAATAACCCATTAAACAATCCCACAAACTTACGTTATGTTTTGTTGCCATTTCTCTCCCCTGTTCTCTTGTAATTTTCCGTAAGTGCATTAGATCAACTTTGTTTGCAACCAAAATCATTGGAAAAGACTCCCTGGAAAAAATCAAAACCACCACCCAATTATTAGCAGACTACAACAAAATTATGAGCACAAATTTCACTTTTTGATGCTGACTGATGATGCTGACATAATCTAACATTTTCAGCTACAGACATACCACATATGTGTAAAGAAATAAAAACAAAACCCTCAGGCTGTGCTATACATATGTTCATATTGTAAAAATTTACTTGACAAGTTGCATGCATGCACACATTCCTTGTTATTTATAGGGACTTCAGGAACTTATTGTCACCATTTTTGCAATGCCTGATGATAACTAAGCCTGAAGATCTAACTAGGTGAAGAAAGATCTAGAGAATTAGCCAGAAAATCAACTGAGACATAAAGACAGATCTTGGACAGAAGACTGGGACTCTTTTGTAGCAGTTAAGGCATCTCAGTAACTGCTTATCTTGGCAAGATACTGAGGGGTGATGGAAGAATTTGAGTGATTTCGTTCCTGGTCATCCACTGAGAGGAACTGTGGGGAAAGAAAGATGGACTCTGGGAGCTGGTGCTTAGAGGGGCATCAAATGGTGGAGAAAATGAGTGGGAGCAAAGAGATGCCCATCAGCTGTTAACCCAAGACAAACTGGGCTTGGCAGTGGTAGCTGGAAGGAGGCTGGAAGGAACCAAAAAGATTTGTTAAGCTTCCAGTGCTATTACCTACCTTCTCCCATTTCTAATCCCAGAAAAAAATGCCAAACCCATCTCTCTCCGTAATAACACACAGTATTTCCTTAACTCCCAGGCATGTAAGTGCCTGCCTTCAGCCACCACCTGAGAAGAGATACATCTATCCACAGCATGTCCTGTGCAAGGCTCTCCCCCTCTTCCCCTGCAGAAAGCTCCACTGTTCCAGCAATAAACAGAACCAAGGTTAGGAGCCATGGGAGGTATTAGCAGCGCCACTCTCTCCTCTGGCTTCATGAAACAGAACAATCAGCTGCTGCAGGGCCTCTTAGCCACTGCTGGAGGGAGGAGGTCCCTTCTGATCACTGACAGTTACTGCAGTATTGTCTTATATTTAACTTTAAGCCCTCCTAAAGGATCCCAGTTTCTCTGCTGTAACAGACCTGATTTTACTGGGGTAAGGAGCAGCTGGCCATACTCATTTCCATATAAAACACTTCTCTGGTAACTCTGGATTTTTAAACAGCGTTTCTGGGTCATTTTTCATCAAGATGATAAGAGCTCCATCTTCCCTCTGGCATGTTGCCCCATTGCTCTGGCTGGAAAAGTACCATACTGCGTTCTGCATTTTAAATGAGTCTTAGAGTTATTAATTCTGATAATGTGACTGTGATTTAATGTTAATACCTGAGCATTGATATATCTTGACTCTGATCCTTCTGGAGCAAAATATTTGCTTGTCTGGATTATTTGATTGCTTTTTGGCTTGCAGCACATTGATTAGAAAGGGATTACTTTTGGATGGTATCTCATTTGCCTTGTTTACATCAGGCATAAAACTCTATGGGGACTTTGTTCCCTATTGTAAGCTGTACAACTGCTAGCTGGACAAAGCTGCTACAGTTGGAAATTTTACTATAATGAAAGCTGTGGAAAGAAATGGGAGGAAGGCTTTGAACAGCCTTGCTAACACAGCAGCCTGCAATTCTTTTGGACTTTAAGTTGCCAAAACGGCCTGCCAGACTGAAAACCAGGGTGATGCTCTGCTCCTAGCTACCTGAGGGTTTGGCAGGAGGGGTTTTTCACTCACTCTGCTCCCACTGCTGTGATTTTCTGCCCAAGATCGGGTTTTGGATGAAGCATTAATACGCTCCTCACGCCCGGAGTGGCGCTGAGCCGGGAAACACAAACAACCTCACCAGCCTGTTTCACTTCCTGCCTCTCACACGCTGCTGCTGCATTTGCACGGCGGCGTATGGAGGGTAAAAGTTTCAGTCCAGAGCAAACAGTGAACACCGCATCTTATTTTCACCAAGTTAAATTAGATAAAATCAGCATCAGATTGGGGCAGGTTACAGGAAATTCTGAACTGTCTCCAGCTTTTAGAAACAGATTTACTTTGCCCCAAGGTAAGCCAGTCAGTGCTTAGACTGCTGTGATCTGAGAGGCTGAGGGACTGACATTCTTCTTCATTTAAATGAAATCAGAGGGTGGTTTTTCCTTTACTTTTCACTCTTGTGGGCTATGCTTTGGATGCTTTACTGGAAGAGCTGTCAGCTGTGAACCTCACATGATAGGAGTCCACCCTTCCTGTGGGGAAGTTATTCAGAGCTGTGAAAGGAAGCCAGCAACAAGGCCCAAACCCTCTGGTGACTTTTCTTGATGACTTCCATAATTAAAAGTCATTATGAACGGAAGAACTAAGTGTTTCAGAGCTGCAGACATATAAGGGCTTAATTCACACCCCACCCAGTGAGAATGGATTCACTGCCTCTTGAACCAGGGTGGGAAGAGGGAGTTATCTTGGAGATAAACCAGCAGCCTTCCCTCACTGTGCCAGGACACATTTATTTACCATGATTAAACTCCCAGTGCTACCTTCTGCCCTGCACATGCAAGGAGGAGAGAGATGACCTCTCTTGCTGTCTCCCCAGGCACAGACAGATGTTTTATTCTGTGTAATTATTTGCTGCAGAGCACAGTGCATTAACTGTATTACATCCCTGGTAAGAAATACAGTTCCTTCCAGCACGAGTTTTTTCCCCTTCAAGACAAGGAAAGGAAGATGGTACCAGGACACACAAAATAATTAGGGCCAAATGCTTGCTGACTCCTTGCTGGTGATCCCAAAATGTCTGCACTGTGCACAGAACATCCTTCCCCCTCTTCAGAGCTGAGCTGGTTACCTTCAGAGGTGTCTGATCTCTTTTCTCACACTGCTCTGCCAGGCCATTCTGGCAGAAGTTTCTCCCTTCCAGACACATTTTCACTCCATTGTAACACTACTGACCCTTTCCACACTGAAAGCGCTTCATGCTTATCAAAGTAAACCACTTCTTATTCACCACACTGAGGTCCACAAATCCCACATAAGGATTTGTCTCAGGACACCCAGAGGGCAGAAGCTGGGGTCAGAGGTGCAGCCATGCCCCCAGGACGGTCGGCAGTGTGCGGGAGCCTGGCGGGTCAGGTAGTGCTGGCCTCGTGGCACCCACCTGTCCTTGACTCGGAGGATCAGCTGGTGGAACCGGTCCACGTGCTCAAAGCTGGCCTTGTCTGTCACCGAGAAGACGATGAGGAAACCATCTCCAGTCCTCATGTACTGTTCCCGCATTGCACTGAACTCCTCTTGGCCTGCAGTATCCAGAACTAGGACAGAAGAGACACGGGTTTTTAATTACTGTGGGGGACCTGTAGCTGCTGGCACCACTTTGTGGCCTTTCTGCCTCTGCTGGGCTTCCTCAAAGACTGTAAGATGTGATGAAATCAAGTTGGATTCACAAGGGGGTTTCTGTCCCAGACCTCACTCATCCTTGCACGTCTAAGTTGGGAGCAGGGGAAGATGACTATGTGGATTTCATTTTGCTTTTTCAGTACCAATACAGATCACTGAATTTGGTACAGTTGCTCCTCTGGTAAGATACAGCTCAAAAGATTTCACAACCCTCTCAACTTTTCCCTCTTCCAGAAAAGAAAATCCAAGACTGGAAGATAAGCTAAAAGCCAGTTTAAATGTCAGGGATAGCCTACAAAATGCATGGTGAACCAGAGTTATGAGACAACCCAAAGTAACAGCTACAAGCATTTTCCTTTTTTCAACCCCTGGATATTATTTCTAGACAATTTTGTCCTTTTAGAGTGAGCCTTGGGGAACTGCCCTTAAATATTTAGTCCCAAATGGTGTGCTGATACTAAGGAGGTAACTAAAACAGATGGAAAAGCTTTAAGTACCTTGCACATCCAATAGAGTGATCACGTTTCAGTGAATAAATCCATGCTTAAATCCCCTGAAACACCTCACTTGTGACAGCCACCCAGATGCTGTTCCTCACTAGATTAAACTTAATGGAATCATAACTCACTGGTTCTCCATGGATCTATCTTGCAGGGGGGGTCCCATCACTTGTGGAACAAGCTACCCCAGCCTTCTGGGTAAACACCACATACTTATACACGTATCAGTGCTAGTTCCTGAGCTCCAGCTTTGTGCACAGCCAGGATTTTGACTGGCAGGAGGAGGGTACAAGAGGAGTTCATCAGTGTAAGTGATGCCAGTACAAACATGGGGTGCACTCGAAGGGCATCAGCTGCTCAGAAGTACTAATCCTAATGCATTGTTACACCCCAGAGGCAAATGTGGGACCTTCATGATGACTGGAGCATTTTCACATCCCAGTTAACCGGGCTGGGTAGGAAAATTGTTTTGCCTCTGCTGTACAGCTGTGGTGTAAACATCTGCTGCCCACAAGTGATGGGGAAAGCCCAGCGTAGCCATGGATGGAGACAGTGGCAGGAGCATACTGCTGACAGAGCAGCAGGGCTTGATACAGGTTTGTCTAGTCTGAACCGACCCACAGACCCAGCAAGGTGTTCCCTGTAGGGGAAGTGCTCAGGCTGCCCCAGCTTCCAGATGGGGCCATGATAAAGACCACTTTGCTGCATCAGCACAGGTGGACATGCTGCACGTCACAGCACACTTCACGAGCCAGCCACACACCTCCACTGCATGTCTGGAGGAGAGACAGCTACACTGGAAGACCTGGAGACCTTCCTTGGTGCTGGCAGGCCCTTTAAAGCCTTCAGCCTCATTTGTTCTCCTGCCTTAACTGGTGTTGAATGTCTATTCTCAATAGCTCTTAAGGTAAAAAGAGCTTCCAGGCTCTTGCAAAGACCCTGAGATTTAGGCTTGTTTGTCAGGATTATTGGAAAGTCACCTGAATCTCTTCATAGCCTTTTATCTTGCTCCTCCCCTCTAAATCTAGGAAACAAGGGTCTCAACTCAAAGTCCTTTCAGCTATTCTTAAGGACTCTACAAAGAAAAAGAAAAAAAAAAAAAAAAGGAAATAGAAAATCCAAAGAGACTGCGTGTGCTGGTAAATTTCTATGCCCTGGGCAGAATTGCTACCATGGAATAAGGCCAGGACTCTGGAGCCGGGACAGAAAAAGAAATTAATCTCTCATACCTGCCCAACCTGTACAGAGAGGCTGGGCTGCCCTCATCTGACTCCTGCAGCAGCTAGACACTGTGTCAGGGCAGGGCTGAGAGCTGACAACCAGCACACAAACCCAACTTGTGGTGGAGTGGGAGAGCTCACCACTGAGAGCCGAGCCCTCCTGCCCTCCCTCCCCCTGAGACAGGGCAGGTGCCCCAGCACAAGATGTGGGCAGGAAGGTGGAGATGGATGTGCTGTATCCTGCATGGTAATTTGCTTAGGGACTTCCCCGTGCTCTGGCACATTTGCAAACTTCTCATGAAACATATAAGAAGCATCCAGCACTGCCTTTGCACCCATCAACCCATCCCCAGCTGTTGCCCCTCCAAAGCTCTGCATCCCCTGGGAGAGGGAGCAAGCCCTGGTGGGGGCTGTGGGGCTACCCCACTGCATGGGTCTCTCCTACCTTGCCTGGATCTTGGCCATCACACTAAAGACAGGCAGAGCTGCTGTGTCAGCAGTTGCTAGTTAAAGGGAATTCACTTGCAGCATTGATAAAAAGGTGAACAAGTCCAGGCAGCATTTAAAATGGCAATTTGAAAGTGTAAGTAAAAGACACACAGCAGTGAAGGTTAAGGTTATTCATACAAAATTAAGCATTGTGGAGATGACCAGAGAAAGTCCTTGTTTTAGCTTTAAATGTCCTCTTCATCAAGGCAAACCCCCAGCCTAACATTTCTGTGCTTTGTGAATTGTAAACAACAGAGAAAAGGGATCTGGATCCTTTGTAGGCAGGAAAGGACCCCATCCTGAAAAGCATCAACACTGAAAAAGGGCCAGATGTAAGTGGCTTTTCTTGTGGTATCTTGTGGCATAAAAGCTTCAAGAAAACTCCTACCCATAGAAATGGAAAGTAGCAAGGAAAAAGCTTGGGAGGGAGCAACTAAGAAGGTGATTGGCTTCCCAATCACCTTGGGGAATGAGAAGGGATGAGAAGATTTAGCACGTTAGCCAGCATTCACCTTCTTTTAAAATTCCTGTTTCTCCAGCCAGGATGCCAGAAGCAGTGAGTAGTGAACTGTGCCATGAGTAGTGAACTGTGAGCTGGTACACTTTAAACCACCAGTTGCCCCACTGGCAGCACATAAATGCCAGTATGGAAACAAAGACCAAAGCACAGTGGGTTTCTCCTACCTCATTCTTCCAGAAACTGAAATCAGACTCATAGGCTGCACAGTGCATTGTCAGGGACTTCCAACAGAAAACTTGGTGAAGTTCTCACAAATGTGACCAAAGAAGCAAGGAGCTTTACGAAAGCATTTAGGTAAGCTGAAGGAGAGGGAAGCCAAGGATGATGTATGATGCAGGAACAGACATCCAAAGAGGGCAAAGCCATTTAGAGCTATCATGAGACCAGCTGGAGACTAAACTAAGAGCAATTAGGCTGTGAGAGCCCAGCAGGGAGGTCTCCTGCTTTGCAGGTAAGAGGTTGCTGAGTGAAGAAATGGCCTTTTTGACTTTCTAGTGGATGTGACCCCCAGCTGCTGTGATGAACTCCTTGCTAATTGAATCCTGCCCCTTTAGAGCTCTCCACACCATTTTCCTGTGAATCCTGATAGGTTATGCAAGAGTGCAGCTGCCTAGAGAGCACTTTTGAGCAGGCACAGGAGCCCAGGAATACATGGGAATTTGTGGTGCAAAATAGAAGCCCTTGGTGCTTCAAGGTGTACCATGTGGCAATGTCTCCGCAACTGTCAGCGTGCCAAGTGCCCATCCAGAGACAAAGGCACGTGGTGAATCTAAACCAAGGACAGAGACACACTGTGAACTCTAAGTCAGCAATGGCATTGCTTTTTCTGGAGCCTAGGCTGGATTCAGTTCAAACACATCATTCCCAGCCTTCGAGGAGCCCAGATCTGGTTGTGCAGGCGAGTTCTTCTCTTTTCATATCTAGGCAAAATTTCCTCCTGCATCTTAGACTTTACATTGCCAGGTAGCTGGGTGTATAGATCACCTCAAGAGCGTTTCTCCACTGTCCATGGCATCTAGAGGGGATAAAAATGAACTCATAGGCACATCAACCCATTTTCTGTCCTTCAGCCTTTGGGTTTCACTGCCCTGCAGCTTGGTACCTAAGCTCATGGGAAAAATTAGCTTGAATTGCCAAGTCAAACTAATGAGCCTCAGGCTGAGGAAAGCCACCTCCACAGTCTGTCTTCTCCCATCAGCAGCACGGTGGGAGAGGTGCTGCTCAGCCACTGGCTACAGCTGAGGAATTGGTATTCTGGGCACTGCACAGATGGGGTACTGGGGTCACAGCTCCTATTCTGTATCTCCACACCCCAAATCACCTTGAAGGGGTATGAGGTGCCCTTGCCATGTGCAAAGCAAGGCAGATGCTTCACTTGGTCACTCTGGTGCTTCTGCTCCTTCTCAGACACAGCCATGCTGCCCCTGGCATGACAACTTTCCTCAGCAAAAAACACATGATAGGAAAACACTGGGGCTTTTATGAACCCTTCTTCTGTGCCCTAGCTAAATACACAGATGTTATAACATGGAAAACCCAAATACTTGAATTCTTGCCCTTTCTTTAAGCAAGCAGAAGACAGGCTTCCACATCAATAAACAGAATAAAGATGCAAGCCCTTAAAGGAGCCCTTTCTCTAACAAAGGACAAGTATTCAAGGCCTTGTGTTTTCCATGTTGCAACGTCAAAATTTTCCTGGCAGGAAAAAAATCCAACCCAAGACAACCCAAGACAAAATCCCCTCTTTCACTGTTGCAAAATCTCAGCAATTAAGGGAGGGGAAATACTGTACACACAAATAATGAAAGTACAAATTTAACTTGAATTTTCATGCTCTCAGTGATGCTACTCTAAATTAACAAAAACAAGAAGAAAGCGAGCCACAAAGCAACCCTTCTGCCTGCAAATCTGAAGTGACCTTTGATCTCCCTCTGGCCTCATGGCTGAGTTGATCTCAAGTTTCCCCAGAAGAAAAGCAGACAGTGTGCCCAGGGATGACTAGCAGCAAAAACCTCAACAAAAAGGGATGCAAGGGATAGACAGGTGGAAGGGCAGATAGAGTGTGGGGGAAGGGATAGAGCTTGGTGTGACTGCACAGGGGTGCACAGCAGGCTGTGCAGGTCCAGCCCAGCACAAGGGCTCCCCAGGATCGGGAGGAGGTCTTGGGAAGAGAAGTAGAAGGGAAACTGAAGCTCAGGAGCAGAGAAACAACTTCTAGGCTGTGAGAGCATCAAAATCATCAAAATCATACCAGGGAAAGGAAGGGAAGAGAAGGGACACCACAGCTTCCTTTCATCCAACACAATTCCTTGTTTGGCTCGTACCAATTGGCACAGCTAAGAGTTCAGCCCAATTCCCCAACAAGACCAAGCCATGTGCTTGTGGTCATCTCTTCATCTCCCTTTGCTTGCCACCTTTTTATCTCTGTGGGATGTACAAGCCATAAGGAATTCTGAACCATAGGGAACTTTTTGCCATATCCCACTTTTGGCTTCATGGCCAGATTAATAATTCCAGACTGGCATTTTGCAGCCACACCAAAAGAAATCCTCTGCCACTTGCTAAGTTAGCCTGCACACAGACAGGAGTGTGCAAAATGAATCACAGCAATGCCACTGGAGCAAGAGCTAATCAAAGCAGATTAACCCTGGCCCCCACTTAAATCTGACCTCCTGTCTGTACAGCACCTACGTGCATTTCACCGAGCACAGCACTGTGCTGATTTCAGCACTACCAGCAGGGAATAAACCAAGATAACATATGCAGAGAAAATTGGAGGCTGGTCCTAAAGCCTCATTAGAGTGGCAGCAACCAAAAAATGGGCTAGCCGCAAATTGCCTGCACATCTTTGATTCAGGTTAAGTGCCCTCTTCCACTCTACAACACTTCTCTTCCAAACACTGCACTGATGGTCTTCTAAAGCTGGCATAAGGTCAACAACAAAGTGGATTTGTGTAGTGTGGAACATGAACACAACAAACATAGGTCCCACAATCTTTTGGGAGGCAGGGAACACAGACAACTCTTGGTGAAAAAAATAGAGATGTGCCCAAGCCAAAGAACACACAGGTAAAAGAAGATTTTGAATGTAGTTTTTGCTCCAAGATCTCAAATAAAACCCTATTCCATTTCAGTCTACTTTCATTGAGAGATTTCAGCAAAAGAAAAACATGCAAGTCAAACATTTCATCATGCAGGCAGTTAGTGCTGTTGAATAAATGTGGGTGAAGGTCTTCATGGAGGGAAGCCAAATGCTTTATGCAAGCTGGCTAGCAGAAGGGTTTTTTTACAACATAATGCTGGTGCAGTTACAAAATGCTTTATATGCTTTGTACAGAACTGCTCAGGCAACAGCCTGGAAAAGGGTGGGCCGTTTCCCTTTTTTAAAAAGTTGTTGGATGTCTATGTATTTGGTTTTTTAAAAATAATAACCGTTTCTGAAAATTTAAAAACTTACAGAGCCCCTCATGCTATACCTTTATTTGGTTGTTCGTGTTCCAAAACTAGTTCCTATTTTGGGGGTGGGCAGCTGCTTCTGCCCACTAAGCACTGCATGAAACCTCAGCTTGTAAAGGCTTTGGTCATAAAGAACAACTGGAAAGTCTAGGATTTATCATGATGCATCTTTGCCCTACCTATCATGTCTGTCCCTAATTTTATACTATAAGTGATTCATGTAGCCACAGCAAGAGCAGCTGTCTCAGGATATGGTGACCTCTGAGAATGGCCTAGATCCAAAGCCTGTGACAGAGAGATGAGGCAAATGACATGAGTGTTAGTCAGTCCTGGTGCCCTGTTTCTTCTGGGCAGATGGAGAAGGGCCACATATTTTTTCAGGCAAGAATATTGCCTTTCTTCCAAAATTGTAATTGTTCAAAATCTCAAGTGGTAGGAAAGAGAAGCAGCTGCAGTTTCACTTCTCTGGCTGTGAAGCATCTGTGGGCACACAAGCCCTGGAAGTCAGGGATTCCCAACATGCCATTCAAGGCCACAGCTGAATTCAGTTCAGCCCAAGTACAGCCATTAAGCTCTCCATCCGAGCAAAAGAAAGGCTTTTTCATTAAAACAAAGGGTTAAGTTTCTGCTTGTTGGAAAATAATTTCTTTCAATACTCCCACTTGGTTGGGTTTTTTGTTGTTGTTTTATGGGTTTTTTTTTTGTCTAAACAAAAGTTCCAAATATTCAGTAAAAGATGCCTTTTCTACTTTTCAATAATTTGCAAAGCCAAGGCTATTTCAGCCAACATCAACAGGTACAGCAGCTGGTATATATGTATATATATATCAGAACATGAGGCATACCAGTGAAGATAAAGGTCACTCATTTTAGAGGGCTGGATTCTGGACTCAAAATAATAATTTAATTTACAGCAGAACTGGATTTTTCTTTTATACAGGACTAGAATTTAAAAAATAAAGATGTATGTATACATTTTGAGATGGTTAACTGGGAGCAGATATCTCTAATGCAGATGACAAGAAGAGACATTTCAACACCAGTTTCACAAATACTGCTTCATATCAACTATTAATATATTCAAATGAACAAATGTTGACAAGACTAACTTGTTTTATTGTTTGCTGGTTTTGTTTAATATTGAATGAAAGCTGTTCTTTTAAGGACTTTGTGGCCATTTGTACTCACTAAATTATATCTGATAAATCCATAAGAGTGCAACTAAGATCTCAAGTTTCCAGACCAAGCTAACAGTCTTTGCAGCAAACCCCACCAGCATCCATATTCCACCACTCTTGACAATCCCCCAGCTTTCAGTCCCCACACACCAGTGACACTTATGCAGAGACATCAAAGATCTTGAGCACCTTGGTGGCAAGAGGGTGGAGGTAGAATTTGGCACAAGTGAGACTAAATTTAGTTCAGGTATGTTAGTGGCCACATATATGAACTTGGGTAATTAAGGCACAAAATACTTGGCTTGTTTTTATGTATTACCTAATTATTCTATAAAGCAAAACAAAACAACATTTAAGAGCAAGATTCCCTTTGTAGCTGTGGTTAGTCTGCCTCAAGCAGCACAAGTGAGCAAGCTGCAGCTTTATGTAATACAGGGCTTTCTCCTCACCTGCTAATCAAGGTGGTTGGTTTTGGGTTTTTTTTTTTTTTTTTTTTTTTTGTCTGTGTGTTTCACTGTTGTTTTGTTAAAAAAAAAAAAAGCAGTTTTTCTTCAAAGAACTGAAAACTCTTGGTTACAACAGATCTTTGATCTCCAGGCTCCAATCTCCTACCAATACTTAAATGAAACAGATAACTGAACGTGAAAACATCACCCTGAACGACTGGATTTAAGAGCGGTAACAATTCTTCACTGTCAGTGGACAACAGTTTTGATTAAATATTCTTTCTGGTTATAACCCTCACTCAGTTACCCACTCACTGTTATTTCCCAGGGGATGAGCTCAACCTCAATGAGGTATCTTTAGCAATAGCCACCTGGCAGTGCTGGAATTCACCGGCTGCAGAAGCCTACTTCAAATGTCAATGAGGATCTGTCGGTTTTCACAGGCCTGCAAGAAACATTTTTGTGCAGAACTGGAACCAATGCAACTGGAAGCAGAAGCTTTGCTGGAGACCAGCTGCAGACCATGCACTGCAGCTCCAGATCCTGCCAGCCCACAGCAGAGCAGGAGGGACAGAGACACAACATGCTGTGGGGGACACTGAGGTCTATTTGCAATTGTGCTCAGCTAGAAGGGAAAGGGGATCATGAGAGTAGCTTGCTTACCATCAAGAATTGCCCACTGCCCATCGATTTCTGTGTGTTTCAGGTAGGAGTCTTCAATAGTTGGGTCATAGTCTGGCACAAAAATCTTCTGGAAAAACTGAATAGTGAGAGCACTCTTCCCCACACCACCATCTCCAACAACCACCAGCTTGTACGTGGGGAGGTTTTCGCTGGGAACGGCACTTGTAGCCATGCTTCCAGTGTGCCAAACCTGCTGGAGAAAGAGATCATCTCCAATCACTCAGCAGCAATAACAAGAGGGCAATTGCACAAGGCAGCTTTTACCTGCTGCCTAAGAAGTGAGAATGAAGGCAGCTCTGACATCCAGAATCCTTTTGGAAAGGAGCAGCAGCACCAACCCTTCCCAACAGCTCTGCTCCAACTCAGACCCAGCACTTACAAGTGCAGACATCTCTACCACTGCGCCTTGTTTGTCTGCAAGCATTGCTAATTGTCACCAAATGCACATGCAACACCTATGCCATTGAATACCTTTCCTACAGGGGCTGGGTCCACACAGCAATGACAAAAATCACCTTGCCTCAGTGCCCCTGTCAAGCTCCCAGCAGTTTCCTGTTGCCAGTGACCAAATCCCATTGGTAAGTCAGAGTGGTGCTATTCCCCACTGCTTAACCCAAGGTATAGCAAACATTAAATGATATGTTACATCCTAGGACCAGATCTTCAGGCAGAACTGCTGGTGATGGATAAAACTGGAGATAAAGGTCCAAGCATGGCTCTGCCAGTAGACAAAAATGAACTTGGCTGCTTTCTTCTCTCTCTCTTTCAATTTTGAGAAATAAAAACAAGAAGGCAGCAGGCCAGGAACAACAGGTGGTTTTTGTTTTGCATTTTTTTTTTTTTTAAACCTCAACCCTGCTGTGGCAGGAAGGCTGGTGCCTGTGGCTGTGACACAACCTAGAGAGCAGCTTCCCGGCAGCATGGTCACACTGCTCCCCTCACCTCAGAGCTGCCTCGTAAAAGAAAAATGAAAAAAATTCCCTGGCTGAACCTGGGCAACAGCACAGGTATGTGGAAAAGAGAGAAGAGGCAGCCATTGCTGACTGGCCCATTTCAACACTCAGCAGCAGAGACTGTTCATTTAAGGAGAAGGCAGACAGGAGGTTCTGTGCATGTAAGTGTCCTCCACCCACCCTTGGGCAGCAGTAATACTGACTCAGATCACAGAGGAAACAGGTGGCCATCTCCCAGATCTGAATGACTGTTGCATTTTCTGGGAGGTATTTCACACACTTAAAGAGAAAATAAAAAAAATCCATCATAATGATAAGGCCAAAGACAAGGCAGTTGATTTTCTTGGTATTGGTTTTCTTGAAAATACTGTTCAGTGCAGCAGCAGCTGTGGTGTCACTTTCTGCAGGCATCTGCTCCCAGACATTCTGGTTTTGCTGGTGCCCTTTGGGCTGCAGGCACTGGCTGGGGTCAGCACTGAAGTGGGACCAGGACTGCTTTGAGGGAACCTCCATAAACTGTTGGCTCCCAACCTGTATCCCCACCAACCCAAGCAAGCTTTTGGAGGTTTTCCCAAAACCCCTAGGGATTTCTTTTTCATTAAAAAGGCAATTTTAACTTTTTCATTCTCAGAAACCACCAAGCAAGTCTGATGTGCCCTGTGCCACAGAAGCTGACTGAGTTCTTGTCAAAACACAAGAACATAATCCCATAATCTAGGTTAGTTTCTGATTTTTCTAGTCCCTTTCTCCATAATCATTACTTCAGTTTAATCCAAAATATTGAATCATAAAAGCACTTTTGACATGGCAAACTTGGGGGTCTCATGTTCTTTTAGTACACTGGAGACCCCATACCACCTCTAAAAAGAAAATCCTGTAAAGAGACAGAGGATGAGATTGCTGAGTCTAAGAATAGCAAAGGCCTCTTGTCCAAGTTGAGACCAGCCAACATTTTCTGAGCAAGAAGCGTGATCAAGTCTGCTTGTTTCTAAACCACCTTTGGAGGAAATTCTTGAGAATAGCAAGAATTTCTACTGCAAGCAACACCTGCTGGATGGGGAGAAGATCAAACCAGCTGAGGTTTCAAATGGTCTTACTGCATTTCCTCACAAAAAACCCAAGGAAAAGTTTCTTAGCCCTATTTTTCAGTAAGTCACTTTCTCATATTTATGAGACCACACATCAATACACAGCAGGCTGGGCTGCAGAAAAACCTATGAATTTCAATTAAATACCTTATATTTGCTTAAAAGACCAAGCTTTATTTCAGTGTAATCCTTCTTGGGTCAGATGATCCTCACAGGCTTTTTGACTGACCCTGGCTAAAGCTTTGCCCCTCCTTCCAACACATTCAATGACAATTTTTTGCTCTTCCCATGGCCAAGATTTCACCCATCTTTCTTTACACAGCAGAGCAGCTCCAGCCAAGCAGAATGAAAGACTGATTGTTACTGACATGGCAGGGGATGGTCTGTGGATGTGAAAAACATACTCCATTTGTGCATGATTTTTGACCTCCTCACAAAACCACAAGCTGCTGCTTGGCAACAAGCATTACATTTTTACTGACATTTTGTGCCAGCCCTTTAACCCGCTCCTAAGAAGCCTCAAGCTTATTTTGCATGAAATGCTCCCCAAAGTGCTAGGATAATGTTTAGCCCATTGTACAAACTGTGTCTCTGCCCAGCATGCTTATCGGCTGAATCAGGGCATTTGCTTCCCGTTGTTTCCAGAACTTTGGTCATGCTGTGTGTCTGAACCACCAGACTGAGAGTTACGTAGCCTGGGGAAAACAGCAAGAACTGAAATGAAAAAAACAATTAAAAAAAAAGTCAAGAACTGTAGGCTGGCTTGTTGAGCACAATTCCTGTATTTTAGGTGATGCTAGCACAACAGATGAAAACTTCAGAGTGTCAAAAGGCAGCAAGTTTAGATGTTTCTGCAGGATTGTTTCTGCTGCTCAAGGAAACACTCCTCTTTCTACTGAGATGGCAGGTCCCATTCTCCAGCCGTGCACATACATAATGAAAACCTTCCAAAAGTCAAGCACTTCAGTCCCTCTATACCTCCATCTGCTCTGATAACCAAAGCACAAAGACAACTCATGCCTTGACAAGATTATGAACTTAACCAGCTCATGATTCAAACCTTTAAAACAAAATATATAATTTCCTGGAAATGCACTCCCAAAGATACACAGAGCTACAGGCAAGTGCAAAAGACTTGGGCTAATTTTCATGTGTTTGTGGCAAGAGTACTGACACCGTCCTCCTCAGATGGGAGCAAGAATAAGCGTGTTTGCTGTAGATCTGAGAAAAGTGAGGCACAAATGTTTTTATCTATTGTCTGAATACAAAGCAGCATGTGGTAATACACTAATAAGGTCTGATGATAATGATCTTACAATTTATATAGTTGTTTATTTTGAAGGAGCCAAGAGAAGGATCCATACCCTACACTGACAAATGCCGTCAGGGCTCTGGTTTAGTCACTGGAAGGAGGTTGACTTATACAACCATCTTCATACACACTGGCAAGACTGGTGGCCTGACAGCACAAGCCAGTAATGCTGAGACAGTCAGAAGCGTGCCTACTTCTGGGGTAGGTGGATGGGAAGAAAAAAGAAACACTGGTCCAAGGGTGTCACTGAAGCTGAGCCATCTCATCAAAAATTATTTTCTTTTAAGAGGCAGAATAAACTGCATAAAACCTCATTTATCTGTCTGAACATGGAGGTGGAGTGGAAGGGCTGAGCTATCCCCTTGGAGCAGCCAAGTAACATAAAAACACCAAATTCATCTTAGTTTGTATGACTGGCCCACAAAATGTAAGTAGTGTATCTAATCCCCATCCTCATTACAAAACTTGCCCTGAATGCAAGTGGGTCCGAGCACAGCTCCTGAGCAGAGTTGTAGCCACATAAGACAATAATAAAAATTAAAATGGACCCCAGATAGCTGATATTTAAAGTGCTGGCACCCCTCTCCCTGGTTTCTGCTCTGCTGTCCTGGAGGCTGAGCTCCCAGGGTGAGGCCTTTACAGAAGGTCAGCAAGCTCAGAACCAAGCCCTGGATTTGTAGGGGAGGTTAGTGCAATTAAAGACACCGGCTCCCTGGCTGGGAAGACCAGCATGACAGTGATTTACAGTCTCCATGGCAACATGCAACACAAATTGCTTAATTCTGTTATGAAACCTCCAGGAAAAGCTACAACAGGGCCTGTGTGGGAACTACCAAGCTCCCTCCTCCTCTGCTGCAGCTCTCCAAAGCAGACAACTTTAGGGAGCCGATGTCCACCTCAGCAACAGGCCATGATTTAGTACATACTAATGTACAAGCATGGATGCTGATGATTCCATCAACCCATGGCCAAGGCAATTTTCCTATCATCAGCTCGTTTTGGTCCATGGCTCCTCACCCATGGCCTGACAGAGCTCTGCATACCTGAGGACACCAATCTCACCTGAGGAAGGCTATCAGCCACCGAGGCTGCCAACTACTCCTACAGTTGCAATTAAGGACTCTTCCTCTACCCACAGCTGACTCGATTACACCCTTTTACCCAGCCACTTTGTAAGCATTAGCAGCTCCACGCAGTGCCTGCAGGGCTGAAACCCTGCAAAATCTGAACACTTCTCTCTCTGTTCCTCTTGCAGACTGCTGGCTGCAGCCACACAACCACCACGACACACCCAGAGACGCTAGCCAGGTACCAAAATAGTTCAGCCTGATGCGTTGTAGGCAATCCCTTGGGCTGGGAACTACTAAGAATCCTTGAAAGACAGGACATGCCCTTTTAGGAGGCTGCTGCTTCCCTTGAGTCATGCTGACCAGGACTGAATGAACTTCAGGAATTTCTCCCTCAAGTAGGCATGACCATGTCCCAAGCTGTCAAGTGCCAAAGGGCTTGTAGGTGTATGAAAAAAACCTGCCAATTATTATTAAATAAAGATGATTAACTCTTAGCCAAGTTTTCTCCAGTCTGTCAGATTTCCTTCCCAGTCAATGCCTCTGAAAGGACACACTGAACAAAAGCTGGCCTGTGTTCCAGTCTTCAGTGGGAAGTCAGCATGGAACAGATATGTCATGTGGGAAGCCAGAGTCTGATGCCCTTTGTAGCTCTGGCATTAAGGTTTTTCAAAACACAAGTGAAATTTCAAGTCTCTGAGGATTTCTAAGAAGGCAGATTCTAACAGGTGCTCCCAACTCCCATCAGCTTCCGGATCTGATGGAGCCCAGCACCTGGTAAGACCTGCACAGGAAATTACAGATATTTCCTTTCGGAGTAGTGATCAAAGCACTATCAGATTGCTACTAAAAGGGAGGCAAAAAAAGAAAGCCATAAACCAACTGTCGTTTAAAAATAAAATCCTCTACCAAGCAATAAAGAGCTGCAATTGGCTGGGCTTTGGAATGTGAGGAGATGTAACTGTGGGTCCTGGAAGTGGCCTCATCAATTCTCCTCCTGTGCAAAAAGATGGTGTACCCCAAGTGTTGTGTTCCCTGAACTGCTCACTGGCTTCCTGTGCCAGCCAGACCTTTTCTCCCTTTCAACCCAAAATTGCATCACCTCCCCCACCACACAGATGCTGCTCAGATTTAATGTAAGAGAAAGAAAACGCACTGGGGGAGTAATGAAGCACTTGAGATTCACACAAAAGGCAGCTAAAGGCAGGAGCTGCCTGATGAATACTTGGTAGTTATTTCAGGAAACACAGAATTATAGCCTGAACAAATAATAATAATAAAAAGCCACGTCACTGGAAATGGCTTAGGTAGTAGGCGGCCCCCCCACCCTCCCCCTCTGTGAATCCCTAAGTGAGGTAAGGGGGAGCCCTTGCTGTAGAACTGAGCAGCAGCTTTCTGTGGCCAGGCTGGGTTCAGGGACTCACTTGTTTTTACTGGGAAGCACGTGCTTGTCGGTGTCCCAATCTGTATGTAAGTGCAGCACAGCATGAGTCAATCACACTGACAAATGTCACCCAAAACCAACTCCGCTTTCCTCTCCCAACTCCTCCTCCACCTCCCACAAGAACTCCATTAATCTTCAGCCTGTTTCCCTCGGTGATGTAGTGCCCTTTTCAAAATATGCAAGAAGAGTTCTGTCATTTTGACAAACCAACAGTCAGGTGCAGATGCCAGATTTTTTTTTTTTTTCATTATTACTAAAAACAATACTTCAGTCAGATTTGGGCCATTTGTAGTTACAGCTCTGCCACTACCAGTTCTGTAGAAGAATCCAGTTATGCGACCAGAAAGCACCTGCACAAGATCCATTCCTTTATCTCTAAGACCTCAAATGAAACTATATTGTTGCCAGTTTAGGGGTGTCCACTGGAGGCTGAGCCAAGCCTTTTACCAAGGTATGAAATGAGAGCATCCTACTCAGTATCTAGGGCCTGGCTCAGCTACTCTTACTTCCATTACTTCTTGTGTGCTTAAATCCACCATTCCTTTCCTTATTCATTTATTTCCAAAACTCTCAGGAGACATCAGGAGATGACAGATTCCTGTATTACTATTGCAAATTCTTTGCTAGTGAGGCCAGGAAAGCCTCTCCTATTTTATCATGGAACCAATGAAGCTGACCTAAACATACTGTAGCAAAAAAGCAGATTGCCAAGATGTTCCCCTGCCCTGCCCAGGCAGAGATAACACAGCAAGAACAGATTTAGTGGAGGAAGTGGCTTCAAATTCCAATAGCTGCCCTTCCTGCTTGCACAATCCCTGGAAATGGGCAGCTTCCCTCCTAAACATCCCAGCCTGCTGACACACCAATAGAAAAGACCCCAAATTCACTGCCCTGGATGGTTTTGCTGCTCTTAATACTCCTCAGTGAGGTTTCTGAAGCAACAGCCCAGTGCTTCAGCAATGTCCTGTTTGCAGCCCAGATGTTCTGCTGCCTGCATGCAGCCCTGATGCTGGCAATGTAGCCAGATGTGCATGGCACAGCCCTCCTGACCTCAACCAGCATCATCTTGGGCAGGTGGAAGTGGTCCAGGCAACAAATTCCTGTGCTGCATCATGGAGCTGTGAGGGGACCCTAAGCAGCACCAAGGAATGCCCAGCATGGACCTCATCACTGCTCCACCCTGCCTTCCCCACATCACCCCTGCCAAAACAAGGGGTGCATCCACCCCTCTGCCCAGCTCCTTGAAGGGTCATTGCCCTGCAGCCTCATGGGCATCATGCTGTCCACACACAGCTGTGCCAAGGCACAGACTTCATGGCACCTATGGATGCTTTGGAGATGATTAATGGATAGAAAGGGTACAGGGCCACCTCATTCCAGTCACCCTCCTGCAAATCAATCAATGCAATTGGCTCCACTTTTGTCTTCCAGTCAGGCTCAATTCAGTATTTAATGCTTTTTACATCTCCAGTGTTGCTACCGGATGTCTTTCAGGATGTAAATGGCTTTCTAAAGACTCCCTTCGCTCCTAGCAAACACACTTTGCATCTCTTAGACAGCTGCAAAGAGCTGAAGGCTGTGAAGTTCCCTGGTAATAGCATTTCCACTAGGGGATGGGTGAATCCTACTAAGTCCAAGGGACAGATGAAGGAAAGTGAGGAGGGTAGGGATCTCCAGGCTATTTACAAAATCTGTCCTCTACCTGCAAATCTTTTTTCCTAAGCTTGACTCTTGTCTATGTTCTTCCTAGGCAAAAAGACTATTGTTGTACATATCCTATGGGAAAAAAGACACATTGCCTGTTCACTTTGCATCACAAGGTTCCCAGAAATTATCTGTGAGCTATGGAGCAGCACTGATGTTTCTGCAATAGTTCTACACCCCAAGGCACGGGGCAGGCTTGAAGGGCTCTCTATAAATTTTTCCAGGGTCTTGGATCAAGGACAGTTATCTCGGTTCCCTACAACACATCTAATACTCACTTACAGGTACAGAAGAACAGAGAGTATGCTGGTCTGTAATGCTGGAGATTTAGTAGAGCTTCACCAGCATGGACTTCAGAAGAGGAAGGAACAGCTACCTCCCAAATTTACCCAAACAGGCACATGGCCTATTTTACTTAGAATCTAATGACGCTAAATCCCAGAACTGTGTGGAAGGCTATTCCAGGCATTTCCCAGGTCCATGTCAATACTCTGTCACTTGGAAGACTCCAAGATATCATCACTGGGCCAGGACCCGTAACAGTAATTTTTTCCAGGCTCATTACAGTGTCTGCCAAGAGCATAAGCCTCTTTATTTACGAAGAGCATGCTGGGGAGCTGACTCCATACTTGGCAAATCCAACTGCTTGTCTCAAAGAGGAGGGTGGGCAGAACTCGGTGCTGGGTACAGGGATGAGGAGTGGATGCAGAGGCCCCTCCTCTGTCTCACACATTGTGCTGCAGGGTTTTGCAAAGCCACAGCTTTCCACTGAACCTGCCTGAGGACAGGGTGCATGTACACTGCCAGCATCCCAGCCATGTGCCAAGGCAGCCCTGCTGCCTCTTCCTAGACCCTCTCTTTGGCAAACCCCTTGGCTGTCCCTCTTTAGCTCTTTCCCTGCTATTGTCCTTCCACTCTATGCCAGCCTGGACAAGCCATCCTGGTGGCAAACACACACCTTGACACTCAAACCAGTGGGCAACTGGCCAAAGCACACGTGAGGAACAGAGTTTATCCTTGCATGACTCAAGTCCACTCTCCTATCAAGTGTCTTCACCCTGCCAGCACTGGAGAGAAGCATCCCATGAGAATACCCCTCAGAAGAGAGGTACCAGGGCCTCAGCTGGTGCTGCTCAGTACCTGCACTTTGTTGTTGAATGCCCAAGTTACATCTCAGGTGTCATGACTGGATGAATCCATAGAGCAGCAGCTGAAAATCAACGCATCTTTGAAAGCACCCTGTAAGTCAGCTGACCCAACTTTACACCCCCTGTGGCCACCCCTCACCCCCCCAGTTTCAGCAGAGATCTGCATCAGGATACCCTAATTCTGGTTCCTTCTACACTCAGCCTAAATTCTCTGCCTTAACTTTTAAGTCATGCAACTTGCAGCCATGTGGGAGGGTATATATGTACATTCATTAACACTTCCATTATGCCCCGTGGTTTGGCAGGTGGTGCTGCATTATGGATTTAAACAGTGCCAGCAAGCAAATCTACCACACTTCACTGGATTAGCATGTGATGGGAAATCATACCTCAAAAGTGTTCTGCACTCTTGTGAAGCAGCTCTGATGAACAAGGCAACAGCAGGGCTCCAACCACCACTACACTGTGCAATCACATCAGAAATTCACCCACAACTTCAGGGAAAGATAAACCCCCTCAAAACTCAATTCCCATTGCGTGGAGAAAAAAAAAATGGAAAAGAAGAAAGCAACAGCAGATTTTCTTGCCAAAAGAGAGGCACACCCGCTTCTACCACAAAGCATCTTTCACACACACCAAACAATAACATCTGCTTTTGCCCTATAAACTGTTTTCACATGGGAGAAACACACCACACTTGGTTATACTCATTTCAGAAGTTAGCTTTCAAGGTACTGAGCACTCCATGCCCAACATGATGCCTCCTTCTGTCTTATCAGGCTGACACAGACAGATTTGCAGAAATTGCACAGATTCCCTGAGGGGATGCTGTCCCAGAGGAATGAGAAGATGTGCTGGGTTACAGAGCAATACAGGCACTGAACACACCACTGAGTCTTGGCAGTGGGGCAGCTAAGGACCTTGGATGGGACAAAGGATAAAGCATCAGTTAAACACTGGTATCACCACACTGCTTGTCATTTTCTGGGGCTGGACCACACGCACTTTTCCTTAACTGTGAGTGGTACTACAGGTACTACAGTGCCACTGCTCACTGCAGCTGTACCTGAGTGGTACAGAGCTCCTACAAGTGTACAGAACTTGTGCTTTACCTGAGCAGTGGGAAAGGTCACTTCAAAGGTAATGCCACGCATGAACCAAATAAAGCAAAGTAACTGGACAAAGTTTCTGCGTCTAGACTATTGAGGTAAATCAAGAGCTGCCTACAAAAAAGAATCCCTGGTCCTTCATTAGCTCTTCCAAATCATTGCTTTGATTCAATTACTCTGCTCTCCTTCTCCTGCTTGAAACTCAGAAGAATCTGACCAAGGAAATACATTTAATCTCCTAAAGATTGCTTGAGAAATTTCTCTTGGCTGAGGAATTCCAAAGAAATGTTTAGGTTCTGCCATAAGACCCATTTTTAATTTCTGTCCACCACACAGCTCTAAAGTACAGCAAAGTTGTAACCAAGTCTGCTGCAAAGTTGTAACCAAGTCAGACACCAGGGTCTCTTCTCAATACCAGTGGGGTGCAGCTTTATGTTTCTCTCGCCTTAGGGTAGATCTCATATGCCATTCCTATGCATATACAGTGCCATTATTTTTAAACACCAAGCAAAGAGATTATGGATTAGCCTTAGTTTTGGCAATCCAGGCAAATTTCTCATTTGCATCATATTTTACATACCAGACTCACAGAAACAGCAAAAAAATTGGATTTCACCCTTCTTTGTACTGCAAGGTTCTCTGCAAGGACACAGACCTTTACATGGAGTTATCCTCTTATGCTTCAGCACCTTCAATGACAATTCAGACTTAAAATTTTAAATAAAACACAACTACAGATACTGTTTTTTTTATTTTGACCTAGTGAGTAAAAATATAACATGGGGTGATTTAACCTGATGGCATCTTGACACATGTCTGCATATAAAAATACCTCTACTAAAATCACAGATAGAGACAGCATGGATGACAGACACTTGAAAAAAATAAAATAAATAAATCCCCAAAGCATTAAGGCCTTGTAAGGGACAAGATTACTTTCATCCTGCCACAGCATGTTTCAGTTTAACCACTGCATCTCTCAGCACTTTTGGTTCGTATTCTTTTACCACACAGAGACACAAGTTTGGTATACGCCCAGCCTTAGGAAGGGGAAATGGTATTTTGGGTCACCAGTTCCACCCACCCCTCCACTCAACAAGGCTTTTGAAGTGCACCAGTCCCAAACAGAAGCCACAATACATTAGCCTGGGGTCAGAAGGGCTTGGAGAGCCTGAGGTTGGGAGATATTTAAGGAGTTTTTTGGGTCCAAGTGGCTTTGTCAGCAAGTCCCTCGCCTCCTGCTGCCCACAAGGACACCCTGCCCTAGGCTGCTGGCATGTCTGCCCCAACCATGGACACTAGCAGGCATTTCCTCAGCCCTTTTGTCAGTGCCTTGAAGGTGGCAGACCTCCAATCACTGCCCAAGTTCAGCAGTTCTTCACTGCTCTGGCTAAGACAACTCCTCTTTGTCCCTTCTCACCTCTCAGCTATGCCAGTTCATCTTCACCAGTCTTCCCAAGCCCACATGAACTGCAGCTCCTGTTACTTTGCTCTGTTCTCTTTTACCCCAAATCAGAGAGCTGCTCCCAGTGTTTTGTGCAGTTGAAGGATTTATTCTTATGCTGCACAAAACCAAACAGATGCTTCGACACAGGATATGCCCAAAAAAACAATTTTTCTGCTTTGCTTCGACAGCCTAGCATTTATTTCCATATTCTTGTGAGGCTGGTAGGTAAACAACAGAGAGTAACTCGCCGTGCTCAGGAGACCTTAAAATAAGAGTCCTATTTCTCTGTCCTCCTGGATCCAGCAAGTCATCCTCCTGAGGTTCAAAGAGTTTCTGGAACTCATAATTTAAAAATCCATGGAATAAAAACAGGGTTGCTGGAGATCTTTACCAACAGAAAAGTAGGTTGAAACTGTTATTTAATAATTCAAATCCCAGTTGCCTAATTAAACAGAATTGCTACATTGCAAAAAGAATAAGGAATTATACATTCTCTTAGCTAACTTTGCTGATTAGCATGAAAGCCTTTTCATGCTCCACAGGCATTTGGTCCAAGTAAAACTTTTGAAAACAGACTTAATACTCCACAAGTAAATGTCACATAACAAAACTCTTGCTGCTTACAGTACTAGGGTGATGCAGCAGCTTGTCAGCATCCTTCTGCTTCGTGGAGCTATTTTACAGAATACACAGAAGAAGTGATGCCCAGCAGAGCATCTTAACAGAGCATTCAGTATCTCTTTGGACCTGCCCAAAGCCCAAGAAAAGCAAATGGTCTGCACAGTTCCTCATGCCTGAAATATTCCCTGTTTGTAGATTACATCTGAAAGCATCCACAGCATGTGGAGGAAACAGAAGTCTCTCTCGAAGCACTCTGCCCTTGAGCTACAGAATATTTTCTTAGGGAAGTGCTGCAAGTACTTATTCAAGTCCACCTCGTCTCTACAGCTGATCACAACCTCTGGATGCTCGAATTCCAAGCTATGATCCTTCCCCAGCTAGCACCAAGGTCTCTTCAGGTGAAGTGCACACAGTGGGCTCAGGCAATACCTGCCTTGATCTCCAAGGGCAGCTGTGTCAGATGCAGGCAGGTACCTTAACAGCGAGATCATGCACTATTCTAAGAGCTACAACAGCAGTGTTTGACCTTGCACTGTTGCACAAAAACAATTCACAACAGCTGAGGGTTTTTCCAGAGCACTGGGGCATGTCTCCTCTTGTTCCAAGGTTAGTTAGGGATTCTTGTCCCTACGAGCCAGCAGCCACCAAACCAGCCTCAGTCTGCAACTGCAGTCAGCAGCAAGCACTGCTGAGCCAAAGGGATTCCTTCGGTGATCTCCCACCTCCCAGTTCATCACCCTGCAGCACAAGCTCTGTGGATGCCCTTATGACTTTCTGGGATTGAGTGCTTGGTACTGAATAACTTCTTCCAAAGAGTCCTGCTTTATAGACATATGTTCCCCATCCAGCAAATGCTACACTTAGGCTGGTGACACCAATACTTCCATAGCAAGTATTACATAAGACATCAGCTACTTATTTTCTGAAGATCACAATCTCTACTCAACTGCCAGCTGTCTATGCAGACCACTCAAGAGCTATCTGGGTATGCTAAGTACAGATGACAGACCCGATAACAGCTCTGAATGTGTCCAAGAGATTAAATTCCATCTGCACCCTGTTACTTTTGTCATTTGGTACCCCTTCAGAGTGAGTGTTTCAACAACCAACGGGCATAGAGCTTGTATCACAAGATCACAAGTTTACAGGAAAAAAAATCCTTTAAATGCATTCTTGGAGTCACCAGGTACCTGAAGACATACTACAGTGGTGTTTTAGCAGTTCTTTAAGTGGGAAGGCCAGTTCAAGAAAAAAGTGGCTGTGATTCCCACTATACTGATGTCCATTAATATCCTTTTAATCTGAAATGGGTGGGTCTTTGCTCCAGCTATTGCCTATCAGGCTCACCATGAGGCTTAGTGCTTCCAGCAGTGCAAAGATCAGATCCCTATTCAAAAGCCTTTCAATCCCTCTTATATTTCCAAGATGAACAAGTATTTGTTTCCATAAACTAGAGCATGTCTTGCACGGGAAAACAGAACAGGCTGCAATAGTGTACTACTCAAAACTATATCAAAGGAAGATTAAACACTCATTTTCATACTGGTATGACCAATTCTTAGAAAAAAACAAAAAAAAAATCATAAGAAAACAAAATACTAAAGCCCAATAAAGCTGAAGATTTCACTTTAACAATTATTTTTTGCTCACTTCAAAACCTCCTCCTTCCAGAGGATCTGCGGAGCCTTTTGCTGTTGCCAAATCTGCATTTTTTTGGACACATGGCGCTGTCAGGGTTTGTTCAGAGTCCCTCTCCATACTCCATTGTTGGCTCACCCACCACTGAAATCCTGATCCCAGTCCTTCCTATAGCTGTGACAGGAGCTGAGGCATGCTGGCAAGCAGATACTTGGAAAGCTGAATTCACTGGCGCTCTCAATCAGATTGCAATTTCATTAAAGAAGTTTTAAATAAAACAAACTCCAACATTTGCACTTCATAATTAAGTGGAAGCCAACTGAATTAGTGTCAAGCCATGGCGTAAGTGAAAGCATCCGAACCTTGGCACCCCTGTGACCCTAGCCAGCTCTATAAAGAAAGCTCCAGCAGCTTGTACCACAGCAGACCCTGACACTACATCTCCTTGGGACTGCAGGAGAAGCTGAGACATGCCAGGCTCTGCCTGCTCCCACTCAGGGCACAGGTACCCGTTCCTATGGTGCTGCAGGCATGGCCTGGGAGGCACAGCAACATTCCTGCCCTGGCAGCAAGCCAGGAGTGACTTTCCAGTGGCAGAGTAATAACCACTGGGAGCGAGTCAAGCTCCGGCCCAAGCCCAGGGAAGTTGGCAACACTGAGCGCTCCCGGGTTTCCCAAGAGGAATATTTCACTGTAACCCACACACAGTACATGACATGGGCCTCGAGCAAGGCACTGCATGACTTACAGCTGACTTCAGCAGGCTTTAGTTTGATCCGTAAATCCTCTAGACACTTCACAAGAATGTTGCTCAACTCCCACTGCCTTCAGCCTCACAAGAGGTAGACATAAATACTTAGCATTAGCATAGCTCCCCGTGACTCATTTTTTCTCCTTTTTAAATATAGCATCCTATAAACGTGGATACATTCTGAGCAATAAAACTCACATTGTTACTGTTCATCATGCAACCATAACAAAAATTCCTCCTGCCAGCTTTGGACAACTTCCTTCACCAAACTCCAAACACTGGTGACCCTCACATGGCTGAGATGGAGCAGTGGAAGCTCTGCTCCATCAGGGAACCCAGGCAGCACAGGGACTCAGCACTGTGGCAGCAGATACGGAACTGGGCAGGAAGCTCCATCATCAACCCAGCCACTCATACCAACTTTATTAAGAGGAGCAGAGCTGGCTCTGGGCACAGGAAGAGCAGGGATTTGCCAGAGAGGAACAGTTTCAGTAGCTGAGAAGCAGCCTGTGTCAGCCTTGGGGAAGCCACTCACTGAAAGAGTGGTGGTGGAGGCATCTCTAGGTGGGGGATGTTCCCCACTCTTCATCTCTTTCACCTCCCTCCCTCCATCGCCAGGCTTGAGCTTTCTTCCTTAGAAAAGCCAAACCCACATTGTCTAACCCAGCAAATGCCACAAGCTGCTTCAGAAGCACTGAGTAAGAATCAGATGAGAAAAGCATGGACCAGAGCTTGTTGATTTTCATGGGAATTAAGACTGTTTGAGCACCCTCCTGTCTGTCCTGCTGCAGACTTTCTTGTGTGATCAATCCTTCACGCTGTGTTTAGCTTTATTGAATACTTCAGTTCCCTACAAATGAGATAAATAGCAGGTCCCTATCTCACAGGTATGTTGCAAAATAAATAGATTTTGCATTACAAGTGTTACAGGAATGCTTTAAAACTTGCACAAGTATCAAGACTAATCCATCACTGCTCATAAAGAACCCTAGGACTGATAACAAATTAAAATCTTACCTACACAAACATTACAGTATGCAAGACTGTTTTCTTAGTTTATCTGTTTCTGCTGATAACCATGTTTGCCCCAGTGACTTGAACTGTTCTAGTCATAAGCTGTGAGTTAAGTGCACCAAATCCTGTCTAGAGAAATACATGCTTTCCTCTGTCTACAACAACAGCTGAGAGAGACATCAGTCATCCTCTTAGCTGTCCTAAAGACATAGCTGAAAATGCATGCCCATATCCATCCTGCTGTCAGGTGACTGAAAAATACATTTTTACCTTTTGGACCTCTCTAGTAAGATTACCCTTGAGAATTTATTTACCACAGTATTTTTATAATTGTTTCTCCAACACTCTTATTTAATATCTGAAATAAGTGGAGTGGCAGAGCTGCCGCTCTCATCCTGGAAACTGGCATTTTAAGGACAAGATAAACAGAAGCTTTTGCTTAAAACTTCCAGGAGTGTGTGTAGCTTAAAAAGCTAATTCCTTTTTAAAATAATGACTAAGACTCTGAGGAATCTAACTCCCAAAGTCACACAGGTAGTTTTGAATATGTTACCCTTTCAGAGTAATTATGCCATCAAAGTTCCAGTCAAAAGCTGATGAGCGTTACTAATATATGCTGATGAGAGAGCCTGAACGTGAAAGACCTTCTTGGTTTATTTACACTTCAGTAAATCAGAAAGCACACCAAGACTTATTTTCACATACAAGAGTAACAGACCTGACCACAAGGGACATTTAAGGAGGTTAACCCACAGCCCAGGGAGTAGGTTACTGTAAACTGGCTGCAAGCTGATGTTGTTGTACTTGTTTTCACTGGAGATGTTAGAAACTTGGAGTAGCTGTTTGGACTTCAGTGGACTAGCACCAGTCACTACGTAAAACAGTGGTCTGGCCCATTACCTGAATCATTAGAAGTCACCATTCAGAGGCAAATTAGTCCCCAGGCAGTCCTCAGTGACATTTATCTCTAGACCAAGAACTAGGCAGATGCAGTCAAGAGCTGGGATGAAGAAAGAATAAACCATTTTTACCACCTTGCATAAAGTTATATATTTGGTACAACATTCTTTATAGAAGCAGACCTTCTCAAAGAGAAAACAAGGCAGGCATTGTGTTATTTGGGAGAAGGTGAAAGAGTGCCAGGAACTTTTTAAGCTGCTCTGTAGTAGAAGAAAGTACAAGAAAGTAGTTAAAGATTTTAATTTTGAGCCTATCAATGTCAAACAAATTCCAAGGTTAACAAAATTTAGCCAAAAATTAATATGTAAATTGTACAAGCACTGAACATTTCTGCTGGTCAGTTCTGGCCAGAAGAGAAGTAGCAGGAAGGGGAATCCCATACAAAACTGTCAGATACTTAGATGCCTTCTGAACTATCTCAGCTATATTTATGCTCCCAACACACCCCACAAAGAAATAATTTCTACTACTCCATTTTAGAAAGAAGAAAAGTGAACTCAGTGACAGGCAGATTCATTGGTGCCTGTAAGAATTGCTGATCTTAGCCTACTTACCTTTGGCCAAGTTGTGACAGAGAAAGTACTTGGGGGCAGTTTCCCATCCCTTCCCTAGCTCCAGCAATTGGGCTGGTGTCTCAGATGGAACCTATCTGCCTGTGCAACACGAAGCACCACTCACTGGAAAAGCAGTGTCTGAAGCAGTAAAATTGCAGGAAAGTGAGTAATGAGTACTATAAGTAGAGCAAACTACTCAAAAATATTGTTAACCTCCCACAACCCCATTCCTACCCCCTCCCTCAATCATTATTTCATTATCTTATGGCAAACTAGCTGCCTTTTCTATCTCTATGCAAGATTTCCATATATATTACTCCTCCACTGACATTTTTTCACACATACACGGATCAGCAATTGCACCACTACATTCTCAAACAGAGAATAAAAGAGCCATAAATCTCAAGAAAAAAGAGTATGCCAAAAATTTCAGCATCTGAAGTTACAGCTGTTCATTTCTCCTCTCTGTTCAGAAAGAGCCAGTCTTGGCTTATTGCAGATGTTTTTGAAGTAGATGGTGTTGCTCTAGATTTACTTTGGATACACTCATGATGTGACCCACTGGAGCACTGGAACTTTGTTTCCCCACAGAGAAAAATACAGCCAGTGATATTCAAGTAGAACAGGAAGGCTATTCTCCCCACCCCAGTAAGTATCTTCTCTCAAGCACTCCAGTAAGCAACAACAGGAGAAAGAAGCAACAACTCCACCAAGGAGTGGGCTAATGTTCCTCCCATCTGCCAGTCCCACGCTCATTCTGTTTTCACTTGGACCAAATCCTCCCAAGCCTTCTGCTTTATACCTCGTTAAACTTGGGTGCTTCACACAACAAAAATGTCATCCATCTTTGCAAGGTTACTTTCAAGGCACATTTCCATATCTTTTAACACCATTCTTTTCCTCAGCCCTGCCTTGAAAGCCTGAAAATTAATTCCCTATTTTTCACATTGTATCTGTCTCTTGATTCCCGATCTACTTATTTATGGCAGTAAAAGTTTATGCAAAACCATGCAAAAACACTCCCCTCTTCATTCCTGTGGATTCATGTTAATATTCTCCATCTCCAGAGTCTGAAGTACTCCCTGCACTGAGAGCTGCACATTCCCATGCTGAGATGCAATCCCTCCTAACTCCCCCTGTGCAGGTAAGAGAGGTAAAGGGATGAGTGGTCACAGAGAAGTTACAATGCTGAGGCAAAAGCAGAGCCACAAAGTGTAGGGGCACTGACTGAAGGCCCTGCACGGCTCCAAAGGCTGAGCAAGTCTGAAGTGAGGAGCCACCAGAAGTGACAGCTTAGCAGTGACAAACAAATAAACCAGGTAAACCAAGCTATTAAGAGTGGTCAAGCTGAAGTCTGGAGCCTAAAACTTTTACAGGGCATACTGATTCATCCTAATGAACTGACTCACCTGGAGCCAGTAGGGATGCCAGGCTTGGCAGCTGTGGGTAGAGGCTCTTGGCTTGAATCCAGCTACAAAAAGGACTTCACACCCAAGGAAGGAAGATAAAAATTAAAGGGCAGAAATTAATAAAGCTTAACAGTTTTGCTCAAGGAGCCTTCTAGAATAAAGAGAAGGGAGTAGAGTTTCTGCTCAAATGTTGTCAGCCCTGAAGCACCACTAGGAGCACACAGTGCAGCTAATGGGCCAGAAGGGACTTGGGTGCAGGACACTGCAGTTGAAGAAAAACCTAAGAAACCCCAGCACAATGACAACAATAATGAATCATCACATCCGGTTTTCCTATATCCACCTGCCTAACATTGCCTTTGCCAATGACAACACCAGCTCATCTGCGGGAATCATCCTCCTCCTTCCAGTCCCCAAATGCCCTTTTTCCACCAGTGCCAAAAAAACGTGTGAGAAGAAGGAAGAAAGTCCTCTCTAACTACCTTCTGCTACAATGTTGTTCCTCCCCAGTGTTAGCCTTAGTCCTAGGTTAAGAAAAGAACATCCAATGTGACACATACCCAAAGTTCCCCCCAAAAAAGGCAAGTATAATTTCTGCAATTCTTAGCACCTCTGCAAAAAAATTTGAGCTTGTGAAAATACCCACCAAAAACATCAATAAATAGAACTGCCTCTCAGATAATTTCTGACAAGAGGTGCTGGGCCAGCTCTGACCCTAGTGCAGCTGTTCTGGTTCAGGAGTGATGCTGGTGGGGTATTTGGCCCTCTGCAAACTGGGTATACACTCTATCATATTGGATAGCTCCTGGAATGGAGGAGCAAAATCAAAGAAAGACAAACAAATTGATGCATAACTACAATATGAAGCTATTCATACTTATTTTCTACATACACTATTATTTTTAAGGAGATGTCAGCTTGGTATTTTCAGACTCAAATATCTAGAAAGAAATCTTACCTCTCTTAGGCAGTTCAAAGCTCTGCTACAGAGAGGTTTTCTTTAAAGCTGCTACTTCGCAATTTCCTTGCCATACCCCTTGTTCTTTCTCTTATCTTTCTTCTAGCCTTTCTTAAAAGACCCTATTTTTGCAAATCTGTTTTAACAGATTCAGAGCAAGAGACAAGTACCTTTCATAAAGAAAAATAACAGTTTTAGGCATTTGAAATGCATCTCTTGTGCAAGAAGAGCCTGAGTAAACCAGGTAATTTCAGAGTGAAAACTCAGAAAGCACATCTATAGCTGATACAACTATAAAGTTGATTAACTTTTCTTAATATCAACTCTTGTATGAACAATAGTTTCCAGGTAAGATGTACATAAACATTTCCAGTTGGAAAATAGCATCCCTTTAACCCTGCCAAAAAAATCCAAACTTAGATGATTTAATCTACCTGAGGAGTTGGTGGCTTAGATTTTCCCATTTCCATGGCATTACTGGAGATCAGTGCCAGCTGACAGTGCTGACGGGCTGCAGTTCCCTGTGCTGGGAAAAAGCCTCACGCCGGGGTCAGGGCTCCCCTGTGAGCTTTGCTCTCCTAAGAAAAGCCCTGTCCCCTCTCCAACCTGCCAGTGTGAAGTCCCAATTTGATGCACGACGTGATCAGCTCGACAGGGAGGGTCACTGGAGTAGAGGAGTGCAGGATGCTTGAGACTGACCCACTCGAGGTCTAACACTCAGCTTGCTCCTCAGCTTGCAGCCAGCGTGGCTCTATCTTAGTTTCTCTGTCTAGGAAGTAGGGCTTTTGCGTTGCTTCTAGGGCTCTTGAGCCATTGATTAAAGTAAATAAACGAACAAAAAACCTACAAGTTTTCTTCCTAATCCCCAGCAATCCCAATCACAAGGTCTGAAAAATCCTTGTCCTATCTGTGGTTCAGTTTGTTTTCTTAAAGCAGAAAGTAAAAAAGCAAAGTAAAAGTAAAGTAAACCCAGGAAAAAAAAACCAAAAAAAAACCAAACCCAAACCCGTACCTCTTCCTCTCCTTGTTTCTCTGTAAAATAGCATCTCTATCCTTCTAAAAGTTATGGAAGCTTATACAAAGTACTCAGTGATCCAGGAGCAATTTTAATGTAAGATAAGAATCCTCGCCATACCCAGATCACATCCAAACACACCCGGGGCAGGAAAGTAAAATATTACCGTGGCTCTGAATTTGTGGCGGGGGGAATAACCCTGACACAAGCAAAATCCAACAAACCCTCAATTTACATACAAAGATTTTCCATTACACCGCGTAACTCAGAGCGACCCCCCTCCTCAGCGCACACCGCGGAGAAGACACGGACCGCACGGAGCTCCGACCATTGCGCCATACATTCCCTTTTCCCGGCTCTCGGCGGAGCAGGCACCCCAGGCCCCCGCAGCCCACCCGCCGCACGGAGCCCTCGTACCGTCCGTCCCTTGCCCGGCGTCCGGCGCTGCCGCGAGCGGCGGCTCCGCGGCGACAGTCGGCGACAGCGCTTTCTTCCCGACACCGAGCTGCGGCCAGGGAAAGCGGCGGTGCCCGGGGCGCGCTGCTCCCGACGGGGGGGCTCATGCCAGCGTGGGGCGCCGCATTTCAGCGGGAATCGCTGTGGAGAGAGGAGAGAAGCAGAGGGGGAAGCCCCGCCGCGGTTACCGCCGGGTGTCACAGCGGTCCCGCCCCTCCCACAGGCTTGTCGCGCCTGGAGCGCCGAAAGTGCGCGGCGCTGTCCCGCGCCCCGCGGGGGACGGGCAGAACGCACCCGGGTTATTGTTTGTTTGGCCGTGTCCCTCCCGCCCCTCTCAAGAGAACGGAGCGGCCCCGCTCCGAGCCCGCTCCCCGCCCTCTCACCCGGGCTGCGGAGCCGCGCCCTCAGCGCCCGCCCAGAGGCGGCCGGGCAGCGCCGCCGGCCCCCGCGCGCTCTGGCCCCGGCAGCCGCGGCAGCGCAGCCCGCGCCCCGCCATCCCTTATATCGCCGCGGCGGCTGCTATAAATAGCCCGGCCCCGCCGCCGGGGGCCGGCCCGGGCGCCGCCGGAGGGGGATTCGCGGCGGTGCGGGCACCCGCCGTCACCTGCGGCTCGGCGGCTCGGCCGCGTTTGCCGCTTGGGCCGCGCGTGGGTGCCGCTGTCCGGCGGGCGCGGCCGCGGCGCGGCTCCCGGGGGCCCGGGCCCGCCGACCCCCGGCGCGGCAATGGGCCCGTCCGCCGCCGCCGCGCGTTAAGGTGGAGCGGAGCGGGGCGGCGGCGGCACCTTAAACCGCTCGGGCCGCTCTCCCCCCTCGGCACCCCGGGCCCCACGGGGCTCTGGCTGAAGGGGAGCGAACTGACCCTCCGGCCGCGGGGTTTGTGCAGCCGCCAACAAACGAGGAGGAGGAGGAGGAGGACAGTAAACAGCCGGTTCTCTCTGATGGACGGGGCAGCAGCCGGAGGGCACAGACTGGTACAAGCGCCGTTCACGCCGCATGAACACGGCACACACCGAGCATTTGAGAACCAGCTGCTCTCCGCACACAACCCCTTTCTCCCCCTCCCCCATATATAGATATTCATGCTTAATACGAGGAAGCCTCATCAACTTTAATCCCAATAAGAGAATTCGTGTTCATCCTATATTGCACTCGGGGAACACACATGGGCAGTGGTTACTTTTCTTACCTCTCATTTCTGCCCTTGGCTGGCACTGGGAGGCAGAACCACAGCAGCGCTTCCCATGCCACCTGCGGGCTCCTTTGCCACCTCACACCTTGCACCTGCCACCAGCAAAAGCTCTGCTCCCGCACCTACGTACACTTACTGACATGCTGCCCTCACAGAGGATGCTAGCAATGGCTGTGTGAGAATAATCCATGGCAGGAAGGACGTGTCCTACCACAGGAGCACCTCGGGCACAACCCTGGGTGGTGCTCAGGTACAGACCGAGTGCCTGCAGCATCTCAGGGGGTGCATGTAGGCACTTGCTGATTTACTGAGCTGGGTCAGGGCTTACCTCCCTGGTAGTGTGCAAAGCAGAGGTACAGGAACTCAAAGTGGTTCTTAAACCCAAGTGAACAGTCCCAGCTCTCCTCCTGTGCTGAATTAGCATTCTGTACACTCCAGCAGTTCTCAGAAAGATCTACCCAAGGAGTCTGGCACAGCGTTGCGGCATGCACGGAACAAGACAGCCTCCGTGCTATCTTTCCCACACGTGTAAGAGGCAGAGAGAAGTGTACTGCCATTTTACAATCAAGATACGTGAGTATCTGCCTCAAAACCTGCATTGGTCCAGCAGCATGGAAGAGGTGAGAGGGAGCAGACCAGGAGGAGCCCCACAAGCTTTCCAAACCAAACCAAACCATGGGACAGATGTGTTTTGTTCACGTGAATTGACAGCTGGGTTTGTCAGATATACATTTGTCAAAAGGAGTCACATGTTTACACCTAAATTTGGTGTGAAACAGCTTCTCTGTTGGTTACAGATTTTCCCTCTAGGACAAAACAGTCTCCTCGTCTTCCCAGGGCAGACTGCAGTGCAGTGATGGAGGCGACTGTTTATGGGGAATCTGGTTTTTTGCTATCAGCACATCTTGCCACCAGGGAGGGCAGAATTGGCAAAGCTGCGCACAGCAGGTCATTTGTACACTCTCAGAGGTGTGGAAATGCTGTCACTAAATGCTGGGGACACAGCAGTCCTGGGAGTGGTAGGCCAAAGATTTCAGGTTTAGATATTTAAATCTGAGCATCCAGTTTTCTATTTTGGCATCTTAAACAGATCACCCTTTAGAGCTGCACATTTTTGCTTCTGCATTTGCCAACCAAGCCCAATATCCATACACCTAAACCTGAAAATCTCTGATGCATTTCATACCAAAGTCAGTAACACTTGACAGGAAAAGACTGTGGCCTGCTCCTGTACATCAGGTATCTTGGTTATTGCTTAGTTCTCAGTAGCCTTCCTACCATAAGAAATACTAAAATTATGGATGGAAGAAAGCCAAAAAGTCCTCTTTCAATTCCATCCAGTATCTGGAGCAGCATTAAATTGCTTGTAGTGCGTATTAGTTAGCAACATTGCTAAAGGGGAATTGCTGCTGTGGTTGAGCGCTTATACAATACAACTCCTATTTAAGTGCATTTTTGTATCCTGCTGAGTCACCCCAAGGAGCCCTCAAACAAAGCATCATGTTCAGTTTGATAGCAGAGGCAGTGGCATGAAGAGCTTCCCCTTTACCAGCCCTCCCTGGGGGGATGTGAGTGCAGGATGGGCGACACTTCAAACCTTGGAACAAAGTAGAAAGCTAAAAGAAAAGAGTGCTTTAAAATTTCAGCCAACATTTCCCCCATACAGATTTAAGCACATGACATTTCCAGTCTGTTTCAGCTTCAGTGAGTAGATTAAAGTGATGGTACAACCTCCGAACTCCTCAAGTCAGATTATACTTCAGGCAAGCTCTCACTAAATCAGAGGATGCATTATGTATGTAGCATGGTATTTCACTATTAGGTCTAGATGAATGTGGCTGTTTATTATCCCATATTAAAGCTGAGTGGGTTAGTGCAGCATGAGCCTCTTGGCTTGTTTTGTTGGCAGCTGCCTTTTGGGCTGCTGGGGACACTTCCCTTGCCCAGGCTCTGCAGCAGGAGCTTGCAAACATGAGGGTTTGCACAGCACCACAGCAAGGCAGAGACTGTTTGCACACAAAAAAAAAAAAAAAAAAAAAGTTTTCCTTGCAGAAACAGTGCAATGGGTAAGATTTTTGTCAGTACAAGTTCCTGCTGGTGCTGTATATCCAGGGATAAGAGGTCACTTCAGGGAAATCAGAGGTGGAGTTTGAGGGGATGCAGTGGCCCTCCCAAGAACTAACCCAAGGTGCTGCTGGCATCAGTGTCTGGAGGACAGGCAGGTTGTGCTGGAGCAGGGAGCTGTACCTGCCTGCACCCTGCAGAGGTAAAAGCACCATCCTGCACCAGATCAGATCTTACTAGAACAGAGCCCTGTGGGCTTGACCCTCAGTGTTGAATTTGGAGAAGAGCACAAAGAGACCACAGCCTGAACCCTGTCAGAGGGCACAATCTCAAATGAGCTGCAAAGGAAAAAGTTGAGGTGTTCCTACACTGCCAGTTGACTCCAAATCTGCATGAAACCAATGTAGTAGCTTTGCTGCCACTGTGAGTGCAGTTGGTCAGAGAAAGCAGATCACACCTTTGGGCTATGGATGAACAATATTGTACTGCTTCTATGGACTAGGAACAATGGAGCTATAACATAGTTTAAACAACTGAGATTGATTTCACCAGATTTCTCTGGTGCTTGGCACAGACCACAGTGAAGCTACTTAGCAGTAGAGGACATCTAGTGATATTCACATGCAACTACATAAACTCCATAAACGTGATAAAATTTCTCATGTGACTTCCTGAGTCTGCGTGGCTGGAGATGGGACACGGTGTGGTTGTGACAGCTGCAGGAGGGCTGGGACAGGCTGACCATGAGCACCCTCTATAAACAGGTCACAAAGAAAAAAACCTCCTGAGAGGCTTAGGGAACATACAGTGAGGGCACAGGTAGGAAGCTGGTGGTGCTGGACCTTTTAAGGAGACATTACAGGGGAGTGCAGAGCTTTTATTTCTACAGCAAAGACCATGTAAACTGGGATACAGAGATTAAAATCAGTCGTTTTCTTTCAGGAGTCTTTGCTCTTGTCTCAATTTGCCTTTCATGTGACTCATCCTGAGCACATGCTGCAAACATCAGCCTCAAGATCAAGATTTTTTTTCTCTGGTACACTAGATCAGCCCTTTCTCCATGCCCTTTTACAGCCTGCTGCTCTTTGTTCTAGGAAGGATACAAAGAATACTTCCCTTCTCCAGGTTATTTATAACAGGGGATTCTCTAGAAATGTTTTTTCCAGACATACTCCAGGCCTAGGATCAGGAATTTGGCTGTGAAACAAAGAGACTGCCAATTTGATTTCTAAAAAGGCAAGGATTGGCAGAGCTTTATAAAAGAACACACTTCCCTAAGGAAATAGACTCATTTTATCTGGCACTTCCTTTGAATGGAATTATTCCCATTAAGATCACCATTCATTTAGGAGTAAGGGCTTCACATTTGAGGTCTCACCATCTTGTACTTCCATGTCAGATGCACTCAGTTTACAAGTGTTGAGGAAGGGCAGGACTTTTATTACTCCTAATAAAACACAAGGAAAGTAAGTTTCTGCTGGCCAGATTAGGTCCTTGGAAATAGCTGTGCAAAGCTACAATACCTACTCAAAATGCAAAGGCATCAGTGACACAGGTAAAAGAACAGAGGAAAAGGCTGCATTAGCACCTGCAACAACTGTTGATTTTGTGCCCTCCATACATTTATGTTATTTATCAATGGACTATATTTAGCAATCATAAGACCAGAGCATGGAGCAGCCCTAGGTCTTTGCTCTGCTCTCCAGAGGGCAGCTGGTGGCTAGCAGAGACTGGCACAGCTCTGAGAGATCCACAGTAGCTGCTCATACAAGGCAGAAGTAATTTCTGCAGCACACTGAGTCATTGTAGGAAGGAGACTGAATCTTACCCAATTTCCAAAAGCAGAAGAGCTCTAAGCTCTCTTGTGATGAAACAAAAGCTGGCAGAGCACATGTTGTTATGTGGCAGGCAGGGAGACCACTTGAGACACATTCAGGAGGTCTTCATGTGAGCAGCAGTGAAGGACACTTCAGAGGCTGAAAGCTCCTGGTGTTGAGCAGCAAAGGCACAGTGCAGCTGCTTCAGTACCAGAGAGCCACAAATTAATGTATGATGTGAGTTTCAAGGCAGAGGAGATGAGGAAATCAATGACCCAGACAGAAGGAGAGATAGTGCCAGATGAAGCCCGATGACGACATTTCCAGGCAATTTGTTCATGCTGCTGGGTGAGCTGCTTGGGGAGAGATGGAACAGATTAGAGATGACTGCATATACTTTGCCTAAGAGCAAGACTGTGAGATTCACAGTAGCAAGGGCCTTGGTGGCTGTGCTGCCTCCACGCAGAAATATTAATAACTGCTTCTCTTAACTATCAGAGCATTAGCTCCAGCTGATTTTACTTTTGTGCATGTAAAAAAGCAATTACTTTTCCTCTTGGGGATTTCATCCAAGGGTTCTACAATGTTGGACAATTATGTGTTCACTCGCAAATACAGTTTGGTGAAAAAGGCAGGCTGTCAGGGGAATTTGAACCTGACAGGACACATATCAATCAGAACTCTAGCAAAATTTAGCTTTGAAAATAATGTTCTAAGGAATGTAGTAAATTCCATTTTACTGGGAAAAAAGTGACACGGGGATCTTATGTTGCACTGGAAGTTCCAGAGCATTCACCTGCAGAAATCTGACCTTGAACAGGAAGAAATACTAGCTAATCTGTCTAATGAATATATTTGGTTGTTGCTCAGGTTTCTGGCTGGACATTCACCACACATCAGGAACTCAGGCAACCAAATTAAGTGCAGGGGAAAGACAAATGGTCACACAGACTGGCTGTGTGCTGCAAGGCATGAAGACAGGACATGGCAAGTGAGGTAACTTTCAGCAGTTTCCATTTTAATGGTCTCAGTTGCACACATAGAAGTGAGTTTATCTTCTGGGACTGCTTGAGCTTGGGGCAGGTCTGTTCATCACTACATCTAAAATGCAGCAGTGTGGTGTGCTCTGGAAGACACCGTGTCTTAGCCTGTGATTCCAAATACAAAGCAGGGAACACACTCTGAGATATATTATACTGGGAGAGCTGTAACAGCTGCAGTTGGTCGTGGCTCTGTCCTTCTACTCTCTAGAACCTCCCTACAAGTTATTTTTTATTCCTAAGCTCATTTCAGTCATCTTATCCACTGATCTTATGCACCTTTTAGGCTGCGTCCATATGGTTAGAACATAGGACAGATGATCCCCCAAGAGAAGACACAAGACAGGCTTAGCAAGGAGACTAAGAAAGACAGGCCTAGGATTTCCCAGATCTCTGTCCTTGCACCTGGAGCTTATTTCTGCTTGTGCTGCAGGCAGACCATAACTGTATGCACAAGTGCTGTGTGTGGGTGACTCCCTGCCCACGCGCCCTGGAATTGGCAGGGCTAATCTGCCCTGCCAGTTACTGAGGACAATGCCTTAATAAAGCAGTTGGACTTGTAGTGGCTGTCAAACCTACACTGGGACCGGGAACCTGCTCTTGTCCCTGTTCACTTGTATACAGAGCAGAATGCTGTAAACAGAGCTATAAATACTCCTGTGCCCACTGAATGCTTGAGGTCAGAGCAGATCAGCATAGCAATTCCTTCTGGCTTTGAAAATAAGCTATGAATCAATGCATTCATTGCAGGCTGAGTATCCCTGATGAGGCTGATACTGCTGCTCCAAAACACTGGCATTCTGGGCAAGAGCACTGCAGAGAAAAAAATACATGGTAGTGAACCACACAAAGGGCACAAAGCAGTCAGGTCCCTAAAACCTATCTTTGGCAAGAAGTAATTCATCAGGACATTTGGATGCCAAACCTGGAAATACCTGGTGGCTCACGGAAATATTTATAGCCCTCTGAATAGCAGTGATTTTTATTTATAAATTATATGTTTATAACCCTCTGAATGGCAGTCAGGTTACATTTTGGATTTCCCTGCTACATCTCAGCCTCCATGCTCTCCACATGAAACTCACTTTATCAGCTTGTAGTTGAGGAAGCAGGACAGATGAGAAGATGGGAGTTGACCTGGAGGTGGAAAGCCAAACCTCAGCCCTAGGCAGGACAGCACATCAGTTACCTCCCTACAAGCCCAGAGAACATACTCAGGAAGGCAGAACACATCCTACTCAATATTGCCAAGAGAAAACCTAATGCTCTTCAAATTCCTTCAAGCCCAAACTCCTTACACTGGGAAAAGGTTTTAGATCCAGAACACAGCTTTAGATTAATCCAGTTTGAGCCAAGCATGTGAATGAAGGTCCAGCCTCACTACATCCTTTATGGGAAATCCCTGTAATTACAGCTAGAAGTGATCCACCCTCTGAATCCACCTTGGATGTCTCCTGCAAGGAGACAGAAATCAGTTCTCTGATTTTTGAAAGAGTTTTATGTGGAAAGAACAACCACATAAAAAATCTCCAGTAAATTCTTGATGCTACTGGCCCAAAGACTACAGTCACCATGAAAGCTGGTGAAAGGTCTGGAGCAAAAGTCCTATGAGAAGCATTTGAGGGAGCTGGGAGTGTTTAGCCTGGAGAAAAGGAGGCTTGGGGGTCACCTTATTGCCCTCCCTGAAGGGAGGTTGTAGCCAGGTGAGGGTCAGTCTGTTCTCCCAGGCAGCCAGGGACTGGATGGGAGAAAATGCCCTGAAGTTGCACCAAGGAAGGTTAAGATTGGATATTTGTTAGAAAAGAATTATTCACTCTTAGGGTGGTCAGGCCTTGGTCAGGCTGCCCAGGAAGTGGCGGAGTCATCAGCCCTGGAGGTACTTAAAAGAGGTTTAGATGTGGCACTTAGGAACATGGTTTAGTGCTGGCCTTGGCAGTGCTGGGTTAATGGCTGGACTTGATGATCTTAGAGAGCTTTTCCAGTGTAAACACTTCTATGATTTTTGTGGAAAAACATTTCAGAGAGACTCTCCCTTGAATTCTCTTTCTGATTAATATTGTTCTTCTCCCACTCCTTGCCAACTTAACAAACATTTCTGTGTCTAAATAGCATTTTTGGTCCACTGCCTGTTGCAATCAAAAGAACCTTCTTATTGACTTCTGGGACAGTCAGGCCCAGCTATTAGTGAAACATAAAAGCATTAGAACCCCACACTACTGGGACTGTGTGTGTAAATGGCATTACTTGCCTCCTCCTGTGGTTGTTCATGAGATCAGGACACAAAGCCTTGTCTTTTGGGAGCCTTTCCTTCAGAGGCTTGTTTGCCTTTCTATCTCATAATGACAGTGAGAAATCCTTAAGGGTTTTCTAACTCCCATTCCCCAGCAGAGAGCCCCTGCAGGCAAAGGCTTTGTCAGGCAGCATATTAATGAAACAGAAAACATGACCTGAATTCTTATAGCTTGTACTTAGCAGGTCATTTACTTGTCATGAAAAGGGACATTTTGCATTGGTTGCCAATAATAGCTTCAGAAAAGCAAGCATTTAGCTCTCATGTTTAATTCCCATGAGGATGAAGGGTGAGAGGAAGAGCCCCCCAGCTGCTCCCTAACCCCCACCCCACGCTGGGATATTCAAACTATGTTGAGCATTCTTCTAAAATTTTGTTGCAGGAGCAGGGGTCTTGTGTGACCCTGGTAGTGAAGCCCACACACAGGGCCGGGCTGTGTCCCAGATCTCATCCTGGAAGGATTTCTTATCTTTGCATCCCACGCAGCAGCAGCAGCCCAGCTGAGCAGCTCCTTGCAGAACTGAGCTTTGCCAATTTCCTGTCAACCCAGCACGGTTCTGGCTGGTCAAGTTATCTCTCCCAGTCAGGGCTGGGTCACTAGACCCAGGCAAAAAAATTGATGCAAAAGTGGGGTAATTTTCACAAGCTGTGGGGTGATTTTCACAAGCTGGAGGGTCAGGCTTTCCTCATTGTGCAAGGGGAACAGCAAGGCATGCAAATTCCCTCAGAGATAAGGAAGATGTTCTTAAATAGTCTCTGAGTCCAAACTAGCATATGTATCAGCTACAAGATATGTGAACTGGGCACAAGAACATTCTAGACCTGTGCCAAACTAGAATCATTAGCTGAACGGTTGGTAAGTGCCTTAAGTCTCTTCAGAAGGGACAAAAAGGCCCATTTCTCTCTTCTCCCCTGCCAGGTAACAAGTGACAGGACAGAGGAAATGGCCTCAAATTGCAACAGGGAGAGTTTAGATTGGATATTAGGGAAAATTTCTTCACTGGAGGGATTGTTAAGCATTGGAACAGGCTGCTCAAGGAAGTGGTTGAATCACTGTCCCTGGAGGTATTTAAAGGATGTGTAGATGTGGCACTTGGGGACATGGTTTAGTGGTGGCCTTGGTAGTGCTGGGTTAATGGTTTGACTCAATGATCTAAAAGCTCTTTTTCAACTGAAACAATTCTATGATGACTTAAGCTTCAAGTACTAAAAAGGGTTGGCATGGACCTCCTCAAAGGGCCTTTGAGCTCCTTTAGGGGCAACAGCAATGTCCAAGAGCTGACACTTTGTCAGTGATTTCACATACTGCATTTTGAGCTGTGCAGTATTCTTTGTGTCTTGTGGCGAAACCTTAAATCTGGGGCCAAAAATCTTTGTGGGTTCCACTCTTTAAATGGGAAAAACTTAGACTTCTACAGAGAGCTCTAGGGACTAGGAAATATCTGTAGCTTTGCTCGCTACCCAGTATCTCAGTGTTTTGTCTCAGCTTGTTGCCCCTGTTGCCATAAGCCTCTTCAGTACCTCCTGGATTTCTTCAATTAGCTGAGTTCCTTCCGAAGAATAATACTAAAGACCAATGAAGGAAAAGAAATCAACACCATAATATTGTTTCCAGATCTGTAATGATTCCTTGTGTGTATATCCAATACCTTCTCCCCATCCTTAGACCCCTTTCTTTCTCACTAGAGTGTGATCATTTGTGTGTCGTGCAACAGGACAGGACTCCCGGGCAGGGTCACAGACTCCTGGAAAGACGTGTTGGGAGGGATTTGTGGAGGTCTGCAGTCCAGCCTCCTGCTCAAACTGGAAGTTACTGCCAACAGCAGACCAGCAGCTGTGGGTTTGAGCCTGCAACAACAGTAGTGTGTCAATTTCCTGCACTCTCGTGTAAGTGAGCTATGTGACTGTTGGTCAATGGCAACAGAATTGGGTCAGGATATTGTTCATTCCTTCTGTTCCTAGGCTTACTTCTAAGTCCTGCTGTCATCTATACTATTAATAAATTAAGATAATTTTCTGGAGGGCAATGAAGCTAAAGGCTGGTGGTTTCATGCCCTAATCAAATTAGTAGCACTAATCACTGATTAGTGGTTCATCACTGATTGTTGAATAGCCCTTCACTCTGAAAGAGCCAGGTGTCAGGAAACCATCCTTGCCAAGAGGTGGACCCTGTCCTCAAGAGCTGAAGCAGACCAAGCATTGATGAGGACACAGGGCTGCATGAGGTAGGAGCCAGGAGTACTGACACTGCTCTAAGTCTTGTAGTTCCACACACTTCATCACACGTTTATGTGCCTGAGGAACAAATCCACAAATCTGTCAGGTTGTTCTGGTTGATTCCTTTCACATATGAGCCATCAGACTGCCAAACGTGCCCCTGTGCAGGGTCTCTAAGAACCTGGTATCCAACCCTGTTCACCAGGCAGGATCACTGGATTACTGAATGCACTCAGTACAGGAGAATTAATAAGGGAATGAAAAAGCTACTGAGAAACAGAGATCATAACCATGCTTTTGCTAAGCCAGTTTAATTTTAAAATAAAAATCTCTAAAGAAAAAAAATTGAAGGGACTTATGAACAAGGCTCATCAGATTAATTGCAGGACAGAGTGCATTTCAGATATTGATCTGGATCTGGAAAGGATTTAATAACATTAGTTAGGAGTTACTAGCACAAGATGGAGATATTCATCTGGTTCATAGCTTTGCTGAAGTCAGAGTACTTAGACCAGGCAGAAGTGCAAATCTTAGAAATCATCAGGCAGAAACTACCATGTGCTTTACAAACATCAGTAAAACAAACCTCACTGGGAAATGGGAAAACAGGCTCTTTGCCCCAGTGTTTTACAGGCAACTGATGGAAAACCTTCAAGCAAAGCAAATTTGAGGAGACAATCTTGCAGCTCAGTGAATGTGGCAGGCATTAAATCAGGTCTCAAACAAACTGAAACTCCTTACTCAAAGAAGGACTGTCTTGGAATGGAAAGGCACTAAAATTGCCATAATGGTTGGTACAAGTCCACTCTATTTTAGTGCTTCCTCAAGGGGAATTGAGTTTGGAACATCTTCAAAGGCAGAGTAATGATTTCAGCCTGAAGAGACACTGCTTGCCCAGCATCCATGCCCCACATGGACACCTCATGGGGATGCTGCTGGGACTGTGCTGCTCTTCAGATTTCTGCTTGCTGCCAAGTTTTAATAAAAGTGAACTATTTCTTTTCAGAAAGAAATTAATGAAATGTTGCCTGAGTGAGGAAGGTCTAAGCCCCTGACACCTCCATCCCCTCACTGACCAGGACTGGGTGGTGTTTCTGGAAGGCCAGACATTTCCATAGCTATTTGCAAGAAGCAAAGCTGATCTCAGGCTTTCAGTGGGTGATGAAGGACTCTGATGCTCAAAGAGCCTTTGCTTGAATATGGTTGGGTGGACACATGCAAAGCTGCTTGCAGTGTTGAGGTTCCACCTTACCCTCAGCATATTGCCACTCCAAAGTCCATTTGGATAAAGGATGTTGTTGCTTGCACAGGTCTTTATATCCAATGATATAATCTTTTGAATTCTGCAACAGTCTGGGTTCCAAAGGAATAATCCATACAGTTTGAATACATGGGGGTGGTTTGCACTGACAAGAGATTAATTTGATCTAAAGAGATGTTTCATCATGCTGCAGTAATTCAGATTGCATGCTAATTCCATCCTTGGCTTCTTCTCTGTTAGGAATGTGTCACCAAAATTTCCAGTATTCCATATCAACCACATAACTTTAGAAAACAGAAACTGCCAATTCATTTCAAAACCGGCTGTCAAGTAATGCCAGTTTTTACCTAGACATCAGCCAAGATCCAAATCAGTGATACTAGGAATAAAAGGTTCTGAAATGGGCTACTACCTGGGAACAATCCGTTCTCCCTCAGCTGTGCAAAGATCATGAACAGTTAAATAACTTGAGTGCCTGAGCACTGTTTCTAAAGCAGAGAAGCCACAGAGAAGAGGAATCCATTTGCCATGACTTGAGACAATTAAGGAATCATCATAAAAGTGTATGAGGACAATTTAGTGACTTGCAGAAATTCCAGGAACAAAGGCAGAAGGACCTAGTTCAGCCATGGATTGTGAAAAGTGGTCTGGGCCATTCATGAGAGATTTTCCTTTCTTCCATCTTCTGGTTGATGGCATGAGCAATCAAGTGCAGTGATCATTGCCTAGAAGTAGAGTAGAAAATCTAAAACTTAAGAGAAGATGGTGCGGTTGTGTGATGGTATGTGGTTACTGAGTTTTAAAATGCTGTAGTTAAAAGGAGAACCTTTGAGTGGAAGTGACACAGCAGACTGAAAACAAAATACTTGGACGAGCGCAGACTCAGACACAGAATAAAGGGATTTATGGGGCTGACATATCACGTGCACTTAAGTGATCAGAAAAAAGCTACAAATAAAAGTAAGCATTCCTTTATAACTTTTACTTTTCTTTGGGAGTAAAGACAGAAAAGAAGCCTGACTCTCAATTGCACTGGGGGAAAAAAAAACCCATCTGATTGTGTTTCCCTCTTAAGAAATTAAGCTAATAAGGGATTTAGATTTGAAAGGAAGAAAGACAATCCTCTTTACCTTCAGATTAAATACCTAACAATGCCACTTCTGCCCGTAGTGCTTAAAATTTAAGGAAGCGCTCAAATGTACACTAAATTCAAAGGAGTTAGGTCTTGGAGGGTGAGACTGCACAGGTCTGGTGAACACTAGCAGTCAGGTTCCCCCTCATCCTCCAAATCTCTCTCCTCCCACTTGCCTTTTGAGCTTTGATGTGAAATCACCATTTTTAGGATGTGTTCTTGGAAGCTCACAATCTGATTTTGGGGAAAATCCTTCCTCCATGATAAGCTGTTTCCATGGGGATTAAATATTTCATTTTCAGTTTTGTGCTGGGCGCTTCTATAGAAGATTTACTTGCCAGTTTTCATGCCACTAAAAAGATAAGGAAAATATCACCGTGACAGAGGTCAAGCTATGCTCCCTCTATGTAGAAGATACTGGCTGGGGTAAAGTATGGCATATCAAAGCTGCTTGATTCTGTATGAAAAATCCATTTTCTCATTATGGAATAATCTCAATACATAAATCAATGAGAAATATCAAGAAATCAATTTGAATAGGTTCAAGTTTCCCAGTCCCTATTACCATTCCAGAAAAGCCAGCAGAAAAAAACAACCCCCTAAATCCAATCAGTCTGGAAGCAATCTGTGAAAACAGATACTAAGAACAGACCTAAGCAGGGATTTGTTCTTTGCTTTTTGTTGTAGTAATGATGACTAGCCCCAACCTGAATTCTGCAGGTAGGCAAGATCCCCAGTGAAGCCACCAAGCATTAACCAGGGCAGGGGGAGTGACACCTGTTAGTTGCACCTTTGGTATCTGGTGTCACTCCAGCTGTGCCTGGGAAGGCTGAAGAGCCTGGGCCTTATGCTTTTACACTGACAGAAAACCCCCTAACTTGTATATAATTTTGCAGTGTGACTTTACTGTTAAAAAGTGCATCTTTGATGCAGTTTTTCCTCTGCTTACTAGAATACAAGATCACTGATAAAAGCAGTGTGTCCCATAGACTACTTAGTCATATCTCCTGACTGCAAAACAGATATTTGTCTGGTTCCATATCTGCTTATTTGCTCAAGCCTGAACTGAGAGTAAATTCTTATCTCTTGGGCATCTCCTTCACATGTTTCCAAATCTGGTCATTGAGAACAGTTTTGAGGTCTGTGGGGTAAGCTCTCCTTTGCTGTTGTCTCCTCAGATGAGCCATCTGAGAAGTCTAATTAGCATCCTGCTCTCAGAGCAGTGTCCTGTTGGGAAGAATGGATCCAAACAGTTCAACAGCAGAGACAGAGCAGACACAAGCCAGCACAGTGAGAGCAGGCAACTGAGCCCTGCAACAACCTGAAGCAGAGCAATTTTGGTGCAAATGATGCCCAAATGTGTCCTTCTTCAAGGGAACTCTGCAATGCAAGTGCTGTTCCTTGTGCAATATCTGGATGGGACCTACTTAAAAATGATTACTATAATCAGACTGTAATCATAATCTGAAGGATTTGTCATCATACTGGAGCTGATCAAACAGTGGTCAGAAAAGTTTGGGTTATTTTCTCCAGAAGTACCATTTTCTGTCGAAGAAGTGTGTTTGTGTGTGTATTTGGGTGGGAAACCTTAAACCAGGTTTCATCAAGATTTCTCCTGCTTTCACTGGATACCTCTAGTACTTTTAACCTCAGTATTTTCCAGAGGTAAAAATCCACGAAAGTTAACAACAACAACATCTAACGAGATCCCCTGGCTGTCTTTCTTCCCTCTTTCACATTAAGAATGGAAAAGTATTGAAAGGTGCTTTCCTGTGATGGTGAGTAACACGCAAGGAGTATGGGACTTGAACAGAGAAAAGACTTGTTATCTTATCCCCTCCCTATAGCTGCCTCTCTGGGAAGCACAGCGGCGTCTGTCCACCTTTCTGCTGTCAGATAACACCTGCTCTAAGCTAGTCAGTAAGATGCTGGGATTGGACACTGAAGAGTAAATAAGCATGACACTGCATGAGCTAATTGCAGTGTCGAGGAGAAGGGAAGGGAAGATCCTGGCTTCCAGCTGTTTTGTTGTGTGTTGTCTCATTCATTTAGTGATTTATAATTTGTTGCTGGTGAAGCAAACCAGAGCTGCTGCCCATCGCTGCCACATGAAGACCAATGGGGAAAAACTCCCTCTGTGAATCTGACTGTGACACGGACCTTCCCATTGCTGCATCTTGGGCCCAAGAACAGTTGCAACACACTGCTTAAAGGATGAATTTGTCACTGTCTTTCCTTTTAAAGAAGCTTTATAGCCACTTCTTTCTATTTATCAAGTATTACTACTTTGAAGAATTTGGTTCTCAAATTCAGCTTGTAAAATTAATCTCACCATTTCCCTCAATCCTTGTTACCAGCTGGAGTAAAACATCCACACTGTTTTCTTGATTAAAAGATTGTTGCAATCAGCAATGAATGAACAACTGTTCATGAGGGTAAAATTGAAACAATCCCTGATGTAAGCACATGAGCTGTTACAAATTTTTCCATGCTGAGCTTTCAAAATAATTATAGTAACCCTGCATAATTTGGCCTAGTTTTTATTGTATTCCACACCAAACTAAAACCAATAACAGTTATTTTTAAAATAGCAGTAATTCCTTCAGTACAACTCACCCAAATACAATCAGTTCCTCCAAAGAAAGAGCATTTTCTGCAAAGAAATAATGTGCTTTTCAGCTGCACAGAAAATTGGCCCATGGATGCAGTTCTCTCTGGTGCCATGAATAAAAGACTTTGCTGTGAGAGATTCACCTTATTAAAGATACTGAGTATTTCACACCTAATACATCAGTGACAGCCCAAACCTTTCAGTTGCTCTAGGTCTGTACCTTGGAGAAATAAATGCTTCTGTTTTTTTCAGTTTTGTTCTTGATCTTGCAAAAAACCCCAGCTCTGCCATCCACCTCCCAATAGCCTCAAGGTGGATCCTAACAATTCACAAGGAAAAGGATCAGGTTAGAGGCCTGTGTCCTGATACTTGTCAAGACAAAGAAAAGGAATCAAGAATTATATAGCAAAGGAGAATTATGCTGGATTTAAATAGACAGGAAATATTGCTAGATACAATTGTTCAAGTTAATGCTCAATTGGACAAAAGTCAGAAGCCCTAGAAAATAATTAAGAGACTTTGGACTGATGAGTATTGAGTTTGGGGAACAGGAATGGGAGCTGAAGGAGATAATCTTCTTATTATACCCCTAAACTGTTGGTGGAAATACTGGGTGAAAGTCCAACCCATTAATTGATGCCATGAATATTTACCATTAACAGGAGATTTTATCCCTCTGAAGTTTACCCTAACAGCGATTGGCAGTACTTGAACAACCTGTGCAAACTTAAGTTAGAAATGTTTCACAAAAGAAATAGGGCAAAATAGTTTCTATCATTGGAACAAATCTCTAGTGGAAGGGCTGGATTGTCTCATATTTGTGCTTTTGTATGGAAAAAAGATCTGAAAAAAAACACATAGGTTTTCACCTTAAAATAGGAGAAAGGAGGATAATATGAAATACAATGTTGTTCCTTCGTGAAAGACTTCAGTTTTGAAATAGGTTTTTTGTCTTCTACCAGCTACAGAATTGAAACTTTTGGGCTCCAGACTCCCAAGTAGAGAAAGATTCCTGAAACAATTATTAAGGCAAAGCCCAGGGCTGCTCAGCAATGTGGTTCAATCTTCCTCTGTCGAAGCTGGTGAAAACTTTTGGAGCAGGTGCATTGTTCTGTGCACTCCTTGTTGTCATAATATAAAAGCTGCAAAGACATTTCTTTAAGCTGAGCAATACTTATCATACTAAAATTATAAAATTAGTTATAAATTTTTTCATTACATTTACTAAAACAATTTCCATTATGAAAGGATCCATTTCAGGTTTGTGGAATTGGGCAAGGAGAAAGTGTGAAAAGATTCCCCTGCAATTCCACATGTCCTGTGAGGTGCAGGTGATTGCAATACATGAGCTGATCTGCACAGACCTTATTCTCCCCAGCTTGAGACATCCAGGGAATGAGATTTTATTAACAGGCTTGTTGAACTTTAAAGGTAGTGAGCTTATGAGCTTAACAGAGACAGTTGTGAAAGCTCAGTCTGATTTTTCCTCCAGTCTGAAATACACACAGAGGTCTATGGGATGTTTCCCAGTTGGATTGTTTAGTTATCAGTGAACATGCAAGGGAAGAATTACCTTCAGCATGAAGCACACACTGATGCTTTACAGAATCAGGACTCAAAATGAGACCAATACATTCTGTCCAGTGACCAATTAGCAGACGGTGTGAAAGCGTTCACACTTGCTTATCCACGGTGAGGCAGGCATGCTGTCTGGATCAGAAGGGAATCCCGGGGATTTTCGGCTCTGTATCAGACCCTACAGGTTAGTCTGCCATACTCCACAGGCTTTGAGGAGCTAAGACAAGCCCGTGAATGTGGATTACAATGTCTTCACAGTGTGGGTCCCATCCTGAAGCCATTCAAGCCCAAGAGGCATCAGGAGAGACGCTGCAACCTCAAGGTGCTCAGTTAGAGCCTGGGGAGGACTGATTATTTCAGATTAATCCTTGTCGTAAAAAATGCGGGTAAACTCAGGTCTTCTTGCTTTTCAGCCTCTATCCTTCCTGAAATCAGAGCCCTTCCTTTTCCTGGTTGATCCAAAAGCAGGCGAGTGAGGACGCGAAGTGGAGAGTCCCGTAAGAGCAGTTTGCAGCTGGCTCCCGGCACAGGGGAGCTCCCCGTGCCGGGACACCAGGGCAAAACCGAGGTTTTAGTGGTCACTGGAGCTACCTGTGGCCAGACCAAATAGCAAAATGTTCACACACGTAGCGGTGGCACCCCTGGCCTCCAGACGTGCACACTGAGGTCCTGCTCAAGTTCTGTATAGAATAAATGACACAGCCTGGTCCCTGTGCCAGGAAGTGTGAGCATCACAGCCCTTGTTCTTCCGCGCTCCCAGACTTGTTTCTTCATTCCATTAAACTTGGATAGTTTAATATTTTAGTTTATTCAGTGTGACTCTGCTGGTTTTGGCTGAGGTAATTTTTTTCATAGTAGCTGGTATGAGGCTATGGTTTTGATTTGTGCTGCCAGTAGTGTCAATAATTTAGGGATGTTTTCCTAGAATCATGAAGGCTGGAAAAGATCATCAAGTCCAACCATGAAGCCAGCACTATCACTGTAACCCCTACACCACTAAACCCTATCTCCCAGCTCCACATCCAGATGCCTCTTAAACACCTTTCGACACCTCTTGCTTCTATTGAGCAGTGCTTACACACAGCCAAGGCCTTTTGTGCTCCCCACCCCACCGCTGAGGAGGCTGGGGAGGGGGTACAAGAAGTTGGAAACAGACACTGCGGGGACAGAGGACACCAGCTGGCCACAGGGACGTGCTGTATGGCCACATGCTCAGCATAAAACTGGGGGGAGAAGGAAAGGGGGTGTTCAGTGTGATGGTGTTTGTTTTCTTCAGTTGCTCTTACATTGGAGGTGGCTGAACACCTACTTGATCATGGGAAGTGATGAATGAATGTTTTAGTTTGCTTTGCTTGTGGAGTGTCATCATTTATGAGTGGTGAGGATCATTATGCTGTTGCCAGGGGAAAATTCTTTTTTTCGACACCTTCTTGTGGTGGGACTATGGACATACCTTGGGACTTGCAACGTTGCGGGGAAAAGATTCTTCCCTGGTAACTGGAGCAAAGGGACTTTGTAGAGGAATGTGCAGTAATGTACTTAGTTACTCTGAAAAAACCCACCTGATATTTGATACCAGAAAGCTGATGCCTGACATTTTTTAAAGAACTGACCAAAGTATCTTAGATAATAATATATACATAATCTAATCTAATAACATAATCTATTTTCTTATCCCTGTTTTTTGACTCCTTTGTTGCACCATCTGTTTTCACTGCAAGCTGTAACAAATTCCGTGCAATCTTTCTGCCACAGAACAGAGATAACATAAGAGATAGAATAATAACAGTCTCAGACTAAACCAAAGGTTCTTCTCTCACAGAAACAATTTTTCCCAAGGCTATTATCGTGTTTGCAAACTCTGCTAACCATGTTGAAATTACATTGCAAATGACATTCTTTTTGCAGAAAGAGATCTCTGTAACACAAAGGGTATTTGCAACAATGCTACTAAAAATAAGAGCATGGTCTGACAGAGCATTCAATTATTTATGTGCTCACAAGTACAGGGCCAGCAGGCTCACAGAGCTGCATCCAACACATCTCCAGTACTGCCTGCCTCTATGTCCAATGTGTGTGGACAGCACCCTTCTGCTAAGAAAGGGCCCAAGTTTTATTTAACAAAAAGCAATGGAAGTCCAAAGGGGAAGATCCTCTAAGAAAGCTGCCTCAGCTACCAGAAACTTCATGGCTTGCTCCTGCAGGTCCTGAAGCTGCCACCACCATGCCAGCTCCTTCCTCACAGGGAGGAGTCTCTTAGGAGACTCATGAAACATTTATTCTGCATCCATGCCATACTATGCACTTTTCTGTCCCAAACTATAAAAAATGCAGCACGCGTCCCTGCCTGCAGTTAAAGGGAATGGTTTTGCAGTCAGCTAGTTAACCTTTTGTTCCCCAGCCTTCACTTGAAGAAATCTCCCTGCAGCTTTACCTTAGCTCAGAAGGAACCCAAGTGTTTAAGGTCACTTGCAGTATAAAAGCACTTCTGTTGGGTGAACTTCCTTCAGAAATGACTGGGATAGCAGGGGTTTCTGTGAGCAGTGAAGCAGTGGCAGGGACATCAAAGGCTTCAACCAAAGTCTGTGGCATACCTGGTCTTTTGAATGAATCAGCCAGGAAAAAGTGGTGTTGTCCTTCAGGTACGAGCTAGAAAGTCAAGAGATCATCTTCATTGTGTTATATGTTTAAAAGGTGAAAGTAAGACTGATATGATTTGTAGCACTCAAGCTTGTTCTTCTTTAGGAATTTCATGATTTTTTTGTCCGAACAGTTTCCAACCAATAGTTCATTAACTGTTTGGAACTATCAAGTGCTAATTTACATGTTAATATAACTTAACTCTTAATTTACTGGTAATGATTATGGTACTTTTGCAGCTCTCCCAACCCATGAACACAAACTAAAGGCAAAAACCTAAAGGTTAAAGAGCTTAGGACTGTTTGAGAAACAACCTACCCCACCCTATAATATATAACAACTTAAAAATAGCCACAGCAAAACTTCTTGAGAGCTGTGGTGGTGAAAGATCAGATTCAGCTCCTGTTTTGAAAGGCAATGTCTGCAGTAGAGACTACAGCTGGTTGAACTCATTTGGTAGAGTGCTGCTCGGGAGTGCTGGGTGCTAGGGTAGAATGAAAACTTAGACTCCTTGGGTGGATTTGTTGAGGTAGAAGTGATCCAGCCATGTTTTGTGTTAGGGAATCTGCAATTCAAACAGGAAGGAAAATTCTCTTTCATCACCAACTTCCAAGTAATTTCCAGTAGTCTCTTTGACTGGCTTATTGATTCTGCCTTTTGTTCTCAGAGAGGAAAAGAAGTCCAAGAGACATAGTTTGCCCTTAAGAAACAAAAGGCTGTACTGTGAGTCTCATTTAAGTTCCCTGTGATTATTCATTACACGGCAGCTTGTTTCAAAGCACCTCTTCGTCTATTTTACATGCCTTCATTTCTAATATTGTCCACAATTATCCTGTAAGGTCCTGATCTCCTAATGCAAAACTTCCCCCATGCAACAGAACACAAAGGAACCTTTCTGTATGACTTAAACATTTTACAAGCAAACTCTGATAGATGTCTGCAAGTTCCATGTACTCCGTGCCAATTCTTGCTGCATCCCATGACCTTTCATGCAGCCTGAGGGTGTGTGCAGAGCATGAAAAAATTGTGCTCAGCAGTGTACAGGGAAGACCACAGACGTTCTTCTCTCCTCATACTCTGCAGCATGTCTCAAGCTCTACCAGATACCCAACAGCAAATTCACTATTATGTTGCCTCAAATGCAACAGAGATGTAGCTAGGAGCAGGAAAGTCCCAAAATATTAAATTCAGGCTCCTAAGTTTGGTAATATTTGGTGTAATTTTTTTTGCAAAGGAAAAAAAGTACTCAGGAAAGTTTGAATCTCAAATTATTTGATGGCAAGTTTAACAGCAAACTGGCAAGCTTCTGAACTGGCAATTACTTCTGTGCAGGGCAACATTCAGAGCATGAGGATGAGTGCAGAGCCTTGGCAAGTGGTCGCAAGTGAGATGGGGAACAGCTGCAGAAACCACTTTGCCCACATTTATTGGAGTTTAGCACCACCTAATGTGTGAGTGCTTCACGTTCAAGCACTTCCCAGCACGGCCAGGATGAAACAGCCTAAGTGAAGCTAGAGAAAGCCTCTGGTGTCAGAACGCATTGATATCGAATCCCTTGTCTACTCGGTTCCTTGTTGTTCCCTTACTAGGGGAGAAGAACCTAGAAGCGGGCAGCTCTGCTGCGAGCAGACCTGGAACAGTGAGGAGGCAGAAGAGCCAGGAGAACAGGGACACCAGGGACACCAACGGTGACAATCCACTCATGAGATATAAACAGGGAAAGGCTGTTTTTTGCTCAGTCAACAGACACAGCTGGGAAGAGTTTGCAGCCTTCTCCTGGTTGTTTTCATCCTGGCTACTTGGCATTTGTAGGCTTAAAATTAACAGATGGCCACTCCAGCTGTTTTGGGAGCAGCAGATGTCAAGGGGACCTGTAAAGGATTTCAGAACTACTCCGAGTCTGGGATCAATTTGGACTGTACAAAAGTTGCAGGAATTGCCTTAGAAACAGCTTTGCAGGGATTGAGAAATGAGGAAAGTACTTACACTTCTAAATTAAAGCTGCAAGTGTAATGATTCACAGCACCCTGCAGGAGCATGGGGCTATTTTGGCACAAGTAATTCAGTTGAGCTCTAGGGATATTTCTATGCTTCTAACTTCTTTAGCCTCCAAAGAGTTATGATTGTGAGAATATTGTCTACAGTAATACTTGGGAAATCAAAATGAATATGCTGATAAACTCTGTCCTCCTTCCTCCAATTTAAAAAAATTGCTGTTACAATTAGGATATGCAGACAATGGGGCTAAGTGATAAATTCAGCAAAAGAAGATAAAAGAAAGGGTTTGGGTTTCCGACACATTTGGATCTAAATAAACAGAAGAAGAGAGGGGCTCAAGTGCTGCTAGGTTTGCCAAGGGTCCCTATAGAGTACCTGGGGAGAAGTAAGTGCTGAAGAGGCACCTACAGCAGCCACTTCCTCTTACACACAGAAGCTGGAACATCTCATCACACCTATCTTACAGGGCACAAACTCATCATATACCCATACTTTGAGCTGTTGGACATTCCTTAAAGCTTAGCACTTGGGCCACATATGGTGCAAACAAATGTTTTGTCCTCTGGCCTGGCTAGGAGCCACCCTTGGCTACAGAAGCCATTGTGTTCTTAACATACTGTATCTAAAAAGAGAAGAAGCCCAAAGCTTCCATCTGCTTCTCCCCTTAGACAGAGAGAGGACACAAAATAGGCCAAGATGACAGCTGCTTTTCAAAAGACCCCACAAGGAATGATGTCAGGATGAGGAAATAAGTCCCTCAGGCAAAAATCCACCAGGGTGTCAGGAAAATGGTGAGACCACATCCTGTCCAGCCTACACTGATTTTTCAGAACAATCCATTCAGAAAGCAAGTCCAGCAATATCCATACATATCAGTTTTACCCTGGCAAGCATCCCTCAAGACATTGGAATGCTGTTTTCAGTATCAAAAACCAGATAACGAAAGCACACAAACCTGAGCATCCGCCCTGCCCAAGTCATCTGTCTCTACTCATTTCTTGTGTTTCACACAGGGGCCTGGGCAGCCCGACACAGCCAAGGGAATATCTGGAGCACCTGGAGATGGTTCCTACCCAGAGCCTTTTCCAGAAAGAGGGATTCCCCAGCTTCACTGTAAAAGTGATATCCTTTGGCCTACCCAAAGTGACACATCAGAGTTGTTATGAGCTAATAAGAAGTAGACTCTGGGTTTAGTGGGGATTGAACCAGAATAAAGAATGGGGTTTCAAATAAATATTGGAAGTCTCAGCCATTCTAAGTCAGCTTAACACACAGAGCCTGAATAACCCCCCTGAGAGCACCATCCTCCCTCCACCAAGTGCACTTGCTAGAAAGGTGACTCAGATATAGAATGTATGCCTCAAAAGAATTGTAAATTAAGGGCTTACAAGACTGACTTGTAGCGTCTGCATTACTTGTTAAGACTTAGTGAATCAAACTTGAGAGATTTTTCTCCCCAGAATCATTAAGTTTGGAGTAATCAGAAACTTAAAATTACATGACCTCTTAGAGAATATGCTGAAAAAATAAAACATGTCTATTATATTAGTGCTAATGCTGCAGAATATATGGTGTTGTAACAAATGAAAGGAAAGTTTCAACTTTGTTAAGTCCAAAGTTAAGTGATTTTTAGCAGGCAGAAATTAATTAACATCCCTAGAGATAATTATCTGTGTGCAGTTATGGTTTCCTGTATTCCTACCTCTTTAAAAAGCTTGATCCAATCTAGTAGTAGACAATTCAGAAGTCCCTCAGCCCTTTAGATCTTGACAGCTCATGATTTTCAGCTAGATTCTTATAAATATTTTGGTGTTAAAGCAGCTAATCAATTATGATTCACAGCAAGATTGTAAGTGACTTTCTAAACCACTTTCAGGGACAGGGCTCTCTTGAGGTGCAATGCTCTGGACATTTTAAGTCATTGAATTTAATCACCTTACCAAAGTACATGAGAAAAATAGCTGTGTCTATGTAGAGCTCATCCTAACCATAAACAATTTTGTTAAGGGACTAGTAATACATAGAAGAAGGCTTCAGCATTTCTCATTTATGTCACAGGAAAACCATAATGAAGTTTCATCCTGACTGATATTTCTCCCCCTTTGTAAAACAAAAAACAAACTACAAGTGATCCTACTTATTTAAAATCACCCTTCTTTTAGCCTACATCCTTTACAGAAATTTGGTTGCCCATAAACAAACCACTGTAGTTTTGTTAGTCTTTTCAATAAACTCTTAAGCTACTATTCTTAAAAGCCAGGACTGTAGAACACCACTCACCAAGTAAGTATTATGGCCTGAACCAAATAAATTAATGGATTTATAATACAATACTAGAAAAGCAGTTAATAAAACTATCAGACTGAAAAACACTGGGAAAATTCAGGGAGCCCAAGAGTAATTTTTACAAATCATCAGAGCATCTTAAAGCACATTCTGCTCACCAGACTAAGACAGCAGATGAGTCTTTCTGAAATTTACTGAAGCTTCACCTTGTCAAAGCCTTTAGTGAAATATTAAACCAAGCTCTCAAGAAATACATTAAAACTAAGGTGTTACAGGGCACATCAATAATTTGGGGCTCAGGGTTTGCATACCAACTCTGCCTGCATTTCCCAGCTGGCAGGCTCCAAACCAGCTCTGGTTAAAAGCCCTGTAAAAGACCTTCATCTGTGCATCATTCCCTGGCCACAGAGACTACAATTTTTTAAAACTTACTTGTACAGGAGTGTGTGCACTCTCTGAAGATGGCATTATAAGTCTCTTTTTTTTTTTAATCTCAGCCATCACAATCCCAACAGTACTGTCATAGTGATCAATAACTCTTGCTCCAACAGCATCCTCTGAAGCCCAGGACCTTCCAGCATGTTCTGCCAAGATCCTCTCCCAACAAAGCTAAAAACAAAAAGAGAATAACAGTAAGATAAGCATAATGTACATTCTACACAGCATGTAACACACACCTTTGTCCTCAAACACTGTCTCCTCCAGATGCACAGGACCATTTGCCTCCAGAAGCTCATTTATCCCCACCTTCCTGTTCAGTCCTCCCTGTGTACGACACCTTCCAAGAGGAACACAAGGGAGATGTAATGGTCTATTAAGCCCTCTTTAATTAGTGTGGGATTACAGAACTTGTGAAAATAACTTCATTAAATGGTGCAAATTAGATGATCATTATAGAGAAGCAGACAACTTCACTATATTTCTACTTTGAGAAAAAAAATAGAAAGGAATAACATAAGAATTGGATTCATTTCTCCTTCACCCAGACCATATTGTCAGGTCTCCTTTAGAATGAAACAGAGCTCTCCAAAGCCCAGAGTGAAGGGGAAGCTTGTGCCAGATGTAATACAGCTGTACAGGAACAGGACTATCACTGAGTGTCTTCTCCAATTTAAATATACTCCAGACCGACTTTCCAAAAGTTTGAAATTCTGGCTCCTACACACTGAAACCTGAGTATTCTCCTTAAAAAAAAACAACTCAAGTGATTTTTTTTGTAAGGCTTTTGTAATTCTCATCTTGCATCAAAATACAGCCTGGAATGGAATTGTTTCAAAGACACACTTTCCATTTAGGCTGTGGCTGTAGGTGCATTTGGAGATGGAATGATGCAGGTACAAAACTGCTCATTTCAGTCTCTGTACAAGAGAATGGGATGTAAAATGAGGTTAACCACCTGTAAGACCAGCTACTGTGAGTGCTGTTCAACTCAACTGATTTTTGAAATAGATTTTTTCTGCAGCAGCTATGAAATCAGAAGAAATTGAAATTTCAGAATAACCCCAAGGAAATTGCAGCAGCGTGTTGCAGAACACCATTGCCTTTAAGAACGGCTTGGTGGGTTTGCTTATTGCTGGCAGTGGCTGGAAATCTTGTTGGTTCTTTGCATTTCTACAGCCTGGTTTGTCCTGAGAGAGACCTGCCCTTTGCTGTCCTTGTGGTTTGATCAGGTGGACAGCAAATGCTGATGGCTCTGGCAATGATTTCCTTGACATTATGGCTGTTACCTGGAATCGTTATGGTTAATATATTTGGCATATGGAAAATGGTACCAGAATAAACCTAACCTAATCCTGCCCTTAGTCAAACTTCATATCACTGAATTTTGGGGCTGGAAGGTTTAACTGCAGGCAGAAGCTGGCTTTGTTTTTATGTAAGTGAAATGCTTCAAGGGTGTATTTCTCCCTCCATGCTTTTTTAAATTTTCTTTTGCTTGCACTTCTATTTTTAAATAAACCAGTTAATAGAGGTTTTTTGTTTCTTTGTTAATTCTGTATTCAAAACTCATCATTCCAGTAAAAATATAAACTTCCCCTGCTCAAGAAGATCGTGAACTCAAATCCTATATAAACACAAGACATTTTAAGCCATTGATATCTAAAAGTTTTTTTTTTTTCTTTTTAATGTACTTCTCACATAACATACTTTTAAATTCTGATTTAGTAACTCCATTGCTGCACCTCCAGTAATGAGGCAGAACCACACTATGCCAGATGCTGTGTAAAGAGAAAATAATTCCTGGTTTAAATAAGTATGAAGTGCTGTTTAGGTAAAATATTTCATGTCCCCTTCCCTGATGGTCGCCATAAGATGCCAGGAGTCGGCAGCAGAGCCTGGAGCAGCCCCAGCAGCCCCCACTTCCCCTCTGCCAACTGCTGCAGCAAATGCTGCTTTTGCCTGAAAGGGCTCTTGTCTTCCAGGGCTGCTGCTCGCTCACTGCTCAGCAGTGACAACCACGGTGCGTTTCACAGCATAAACCAGAGGATTGTTCTGTGCTGAGTATGGACATATGATGATGGTGCATTTTAAAGCATAAACCAGAGGATTGTTCTGTGCTGAGTATTAGCATATGGCTTTTGACATCTGGTCCTCTAAGAGCAATAAACTGCCAATCAGGAGGCACATTGGGTACAAGCATATTTTTTATCACTACCCGTACTAATCACCAAGATTAGTCCCTGCTTGGCAATTGTGACTGACAAACACACCAAACCTATTCAAATATCCTCATCCATATTCATTTCCTTTAAAACAAATTAAATTCTCATGTAAAATAATCCTCAAATTCTCAAAAAAGCTGTTTGTTTTTTTACATAGGTGGCATGAGTTCAAAGACATCTGGTTAAATATGCATAATTTCTTAAGAGCAAAAATTACAGCTTTTAATGATGTTTGCCTTCCACTTCATGAAAATCTCTTTTAATGTCACTAGAGATCTGTGTAGCCTGGACAGAAGTTTCCTTTTCTGGCCCAGAGGGGTAGAAATGTCATCATTTTCAGAGCACAGCTGCTTTGTCAAGACAGTGGCACAGACAATTTGCAATTTGAATAACAAATACTGAATTCCTGCAAGCATTTCTAAATCTCCTTTGATTGAAAAAAAACAACAAAACCTCACATCTACAACAATAAGCTATAAAGGAAGAGGACAGGATATGGATTATCATCCATTCATCCTGAATCTTTAGACTTTTGGGGAAGGAAATAGGTTTTTCACAAAGTGACCTTCAACAGCCTGTAAATACACATCAGAGGAGGTCGCTTTTCAGTGGTTGTCTCTCAGAGGTGAGACAGAAGGACATGAATTTTAAGCAGAGATTAATCTAATGAGCCATTGTATTAATAATAAGAAAAAATCTTCAAGTTAAACTGAATTGTTTCAGGGAGTCAAAGGGAGATGAAATTGAGAAGATGAAATAAGCCAAAAGTGAAAAGTAGTTAAGATAGAGCTGACTGAATTGCTATTTGTCATGGACTCCTTAGCCCCTCATCACTTGGAAAAAATAAAGAGAGAACAGAGACTCTAAGAAAAACTTCATGAAAACAATTAGTGCAGGAAGGAAGAGTTTAAAGGAGCCAAGGAGAACAGGTGTAGCTGTATAGGTGTAACTTAATTTAGCTTGCATCTAGCATGGGCATGTACCTCCTGTTGTACCATGGGTCTCAAACCTATGATTCAAAAGAACTGAATATAAAAAAAAAAAGAGTAACCAAAGCAGTGCAATCAAAGCAGTTGGCTCCTTTTCCATCTTCTAGTAATATGTCACCTCTTTCTGGTGTGTGGTTTTGTTCATGCCCTTTTTTGGAACACTTTCTTCTGAATTGATGTAAGGATTTTCCTACTATCTATAGGTAATAGGAATTTTTTATTCTAAAATTGTTTTGTTTGCTTTACTGTGACAACTCACTCAGAAGACTGTACTTCATTAGAAACATGAATATCTGTTTCATTTCACTTATGAAATAATTTTATAGTACAAATTATTTATCTGGAAGAATTCTTTCTTTGTATATTTATAAGAATATAAATATTCCTGAGAAGCAAAAATTGGATTATAGATTTTCAATGTCTGTGCTTTCTTGCTACAATAAACTGTAAAAAAAAAATGATAATGGAATCCTCTAGATCAAAAGGCAGCCCAGATGCCATTTTTACAATTTCAGGGTATTGCCATGACCTTATAAAATGACTCATTAGGAAATTGCAGCAGTGTGAGAACCCCTTGTGATGTTCACTTTATGTTGCTTTGTCTCTGCATGCATAGGGGAGAATAACATGTCATTTTGCAAGTAACATATCAAAAGGAGACAGTGATTCTATGGACTTATGTCTTCCAGCTGCTCTCTCAAGTGCATACTTTGATGTCTAATCAAGGGTCAGTTTATGCTCCACTCTTTATTCTGGGTAATGTGGGTAAAAGCTCCACAAGAGTGTCTCTGATCTTTTCTTATTTTTGCAAAATGTATGGGAATTTCAGGTCTTTGAAACTTCCACTGTGTCAAATTCAAACTGAAGGAAAGAATGGTAGAGATACTTGCAGTCCTGCAAACTTTGCTGCTACAGAAAATCAGGATAATGAGACAGATTAATCCCTGTCAGAACCTACTGGAAAATATAATGCAATTTAGAAAATATACTAGAATGCCATTAGATATGTATTTTCTACAGTGTCTAATCTCACTAATGTTGCCATTACTTACATAGCAAGAAGTAACAGAAAAAGTTTTTCAGAATTTAGCACAAGCCAGCCAAGACAGAGTGCAGGAGACAACTGTGTGCCCTGTGTCCCTGATGTTGTCAATGGGGCTGACAAGGGCTGATCCCTTGATAGTGTAAAGACTGCTTAAAAACCAATACAGCTTCCCTGTATCTTTCCTAAATCCAAGTGAAGACAGCTCTATAGAACAAAAATTATTCCCCATTTTGCTTCTTCTGGAAGTCAGGACAGGCACTAGTCCTTTAGGCAGATCCCCCCATCCTCTTCCTTGGCCACTCACTAATTTCTCTGTGGGAGCCTTTGATGGTGTGTGGGAAGGCTTGGAGCAGCAGCCGTTCCCAGGGACGAGGGCAGGCTGGGAGGCAGCACTGATGGGGACTGTCTGTGCAGCCGGGCTGGCTCAGGGATGCAGATGGCAGTGCTGCTGCAGCCCCGCGCGATGGCACAACGCGCACACAAATGCGGCTGCAGCCTCCTGCAGAGCAGCAGAGCCAGGAGGGAAACCGCCTGCTCCCCTCCCTGCTGCAGCTGCACAGGTTATTAGGCTACTGAGGGGATAAGACTAACGAAAACCAGGAAGAAATTCAATCTCCCTAACTGCAAAAGAAGGAATACCACTAAGCCTCTTGGAGAGGTGGGGAGCATCAGCTACTATGTGCTGCACATCACAAATGGCTAACAGGGATATTCTGGATTAAAAAAAAAAAAAAAGAAAACCAAAAAAAACCACAAAGCTGAAATCAGAAGCAGCATTTTTGTCCTCTCTTTTATAAGGATAAATCTTGGGAGGCTAAATTGAGCCTTCTCTCCATTACACCTCCTATTTATGAGAGAATTTGCTACCTAAATGAATGTTTGGTTGTTAAGGCAGAGAGGCTTGATTGACAACAAGCAGTCAATCAAGCATTACATTAATCCTGTCAGTCTATTAATAGGTAGACAGACAAAAAGACAGAAAGAAGAAGGGAGAAAAGTGCAGGTATTTATCATGGTTTAACCCCTGTCAGCAATTAAGCACCACAGTGGGGTGGGGGACAGAATTGGAAGAATAAAAGTGAGGAAACTGCAGGGTCAGAGTAAAGATAGCTTAATAGGCAAAGCAAAAGCCCTGCACACAAGGACACCAAACCAAGGAAGTCATACACCACTTCCCATGGGAAGGGATGTGTTCAGCATTCCCAGGACAACCAGGCTCCATCACATGTAATGATGACTTGGGAATACAAATTCCATCACTCTGGACATCTCCTTGTCCTTCTTCCCCCAGTTCTATGTGCTGAGCATGATGCCATATGGGATGGGATATCCTAGTGGTCAGCTGGGATCAGCTGTCCCAGCTGTGTCCCCTCCCAGCTTCTTGTGCACCCCCAGTCTCCTCACTGGTGGGGTGGGGTGAGGAGCAGAAAAAGCCTTGACTCTGTGCAAGTGCTGTTCAGCAATAATGGAAACATCCCTAAATTATCAGCACTGTTACCAGCGCACATCAAAAAAACCCAGAGTATTTACTATGAGGAAAATTAATGATGGCAAAATAACTAGAAAGAGATGTAGAACATTCAACAAGAAGTCTTGAAATGCTCTTGCTTTTACTCATGGATTTTTTTTTTTAAACTTGTGGAGAGCAAGGGCAGAGGGCATCTGTCATCAACTAGATTTATATCTGGGCATCAGGCAACAACACAGGAAGAGTAATTTCACCTACCTCCCTACTAATCCTAGAATGATCAAATCATCTTCAGTGTTCCTGACTTCTTAGAGACAAGTTCTGCACATCAAAGACAGCCTTGCTGGCTAATTGTTGGCAAGATATCAATTATTATAAGATGCTCAAGGTGAAATATTGCATACTAAGTAAAATGCAGGATTGTTTTTTCTGTCTCGTGTAATAATCTGTTCCTGAAGCTTCTAAACATTTAATAAATTGCATCTTTTACTTCATGCTTTAATTTTTGTGAAGGACTCATATTCCGTTAGGAAGTTAAATTTGGATTCAGAATCAATTGTTTCCTGATAATTTCAGTCTAATTAAGTAGCTACAAGGGATTGAGGCAAATTCTGAAGAGAACAGGAGCTCTGATGGCCTTATGACTTCAGAAGTTCTCCTAGGCCCCAAAGCCAATTCTATTTTTGATCCTATAGCCTACTACTTTTTGCATCTTCAAAGCACTCTGAAATGACACAGCAAGGGTTCCTGTTTGTAGGGTGCATAATTTTTCAGAGTGTAGTTTTCCTTCCATGTTCCTGAAGATTTACTAAGAGATCAGTTAGGAACAGCATGGAACTTCTGCAGGTGGCACTGTGACAGCAGGGAAGTCAGCTCTGTTGTTGCTGCTAATCTCAAAGCCTTTGTGTGTACCCAGCTCCCTGCTCCCCTACCACTTTCCATATGTGAAGAGCTGTGGTGCTGCATGTTCTCTCCCTGGGAAATGAGACTTGTTACTCATGGTAACCTTTATCTCTGTGAGGCATTTGAGCTGTGAGGAGAGGATGGCAACCCTTCCATTCCTGTGCGTGCGCCTTTCCTTGGCAAAGTGTCAGTCAGTTCTGGGTTGTGCTGCTTCTGCTGCAGTTCTGGCATACTTCACAGGAGGTACAGAATTACAAGGTTTACAGGATGCTTTATCACTGCAGACAGTCTTTTCCTGTGCCACTGCCTGTATTCCTCTCCAGTTAGAATAAAAGAGAGCAGAAGCTCCTATCTGCTTCTGCTGGGCACGCGACTGATCCTCTCACCTTGCACTCCTTAAATTCCTCAGTGACCTTGATTTCACACAGATCACTAAAGCTGTTGTTTTCTGTTTTAAGACTTGTCTACCTATTTGTGCCAGGACTGAAAAACTTTCAATCTTTTCCTTTTTACTAAGTACCACTCTACTTTTTAAAACAAAAGTCCATTTAAAGTAAATCCTTTTTTCTTTTTGTCTTTAAAGGGATTGTATCATGCAGGTATTAGCAGGGGACTAAACTTTGTCATTTAGGAAGTTCTTTTACTGTTACATTTCTGTTAAGATGATAAATCTTTGTCAAGCTGTATTGGACTTGTGCCTTCATCCTGAATCTGAAATTTGCTTCATCCAAAGTACAATGAAGTAATTTTGAGTTCTTGGGCCCTTCACATCATACTCAGGTTTTCATTGTGTTACACAGGATGAAAACTCATCTGAACCTGTCTGAAAGCTAATATGGCTGGCTCAGATTCTGAATGGGAAACCATCCTGAAACTTTGTGTTGAAAAGAAAGCTTTGAATAAAGTTACAAGAAATGGATAGCATGCTTCTTTTACATCTGCATCCCTCTAATGTGTGTCTGTCTATACATGAATGAAATGCAAGGATTTTGGTAAGAAAGGCAAGGATTTTTTTTCCTTCCCATGAAGTCCTAAGAAGAGTAAATGTGGTAAAAATATACACATTCTCATTTGTCCTTCCTGACACATGGCAGACAGGGGACCTGTCCCTGGAAATTATATTTCATTAAGAGATTCATGTTTCCTTGAAGGTGGAACTCAGATGCAAGTAGATGAAACAATGAATGTTCCTGAGCAAATCTATAGTGAGAGAAAAAGAGCATTAACAGTCCAACTCAGCTGGTACTACTCACATTCTGGATTTTGAGTCTTGAAACACTTTTATTTTAAAGACTCCACTCTTGATCCCAGTGAACTTCAGTATTCACTTGTTTTTTAAAGTTCATTTTTACCGCTCTAAAGAGAAGATGTACGAATGGGATCAAATACTACCTAAAAGTTACAAATCAAAGTAAAATGTCGTCCTGGAGACTGTGAGATTTCACAAAGGTCTACAATATCAGTCTTAAAACTTTGAATGAGCAGGTGTCTCCATTGCAGCATGTGGCAGTCCAGCACCTCTGCAGAGCTGGAGCAAGGTGTACAAGTAGGGCTGAAAACAGCCCCCAGATATTGGTGCACATTGAATCTCTGAGTCGTTGGACCTGGAAAACTTTCGGGCCATTGCTGTACCAGCAATGTCTGCCTCCTTCCCACCTCCTGCAGTGTGAGATATCTCTGTAGAGCTGTGCTGGCAAGGAATATTGCCATGTTGTTCTGAGCCTCAGGCCAGTGTTGTAAAGGTCAATGTAAATAGCTCCTTAGTTACCCCTCAAAGACTTCAATAAAGCACTGCAATAATGAAGTTGTACCAGAGTGCCCTAGAACAGAAATGCCACTGACACCTGGCAAAACTGATGATCTTCATAATTCTAAACAAATTCCAAGTCATTCCAGTGACCTGTACTCATAGCTTCAGCCTTGATTCCCCTTCCTTCCAAAGAAAAGGGAAATATAATTTGGCATAAGATATTATAAAGTCTGGATTTCTTGAGGAAATAACTACCCTTTTCACACAGGGGAAGTGCTGCAGGGTCAGGAAAGGCTCTCTTGGCAAGGGAAAGCCAACAGTTGCATACTATATTGGGTTGCCATGCTGAGTTTTACTTTCCTCTTGAATAGCTCTGAGGGATTTTTTTTAAGCTTCAGTGGTGGGATTTCTGTATTTACGATCCAATCAGTAACTGTGACCTATTAAACTAATATCCAGCATTATTCACTGAAAGAAACCTGGGAAGTTAACCACAGAGCAGTTAAAGGGAACTGAGGGAAAGGCTCAGACAGTTCACTAGGTAGAGCTCTAAAGTGTCTTTTTTTTCCCCCCCTTTTTTTCCTTAATCTTACTGCCTGGTAATTATGTAGGGATAAAAATGTCTTATTTTGTGAAGCATGAGGAGTGGGGAAGGGATTTAAGGCTGCCTAAATGAGGGAATGCCACACTGGAGATACTTCAGGCTCTGGTTCTTAAAAAATTCAAACTGATTGACCTCAAGCCCAACATAGACATTTCACATTTTATAACTGGAGACCAAAATACAGAAACTATGTTTATTTAGGATTAGCACTTTTGAAATGAGCAACTGATCTGTTTTCATGCTGTGGGAATGGGGAAAACTCTAAGGAAAGGCTGTTGTGCTTGTGAAAGATTTGGGTACCTCATACAGAAGGCTGGTATGTATTAATGTGAATAGATACTTATCAAGTCTAACTGCAAAATGGGCTCTTTTATATCACTGGGTGTTCCTACTTTCAACTGCAAAGATTTATTGGAAGACATATTTTTCAAGGTATTTTAGATACTGCCAATTCTAATCCATGCCAGAAAACAGAATGGGAGATATATGGGAAAAAAAATAAGCATCGAAAGCAGAAAATAGTGTAACACTAGAGGTGTTGTTTTAAATTTTAAAATGCTCAGGAAATGTAATATAGTGGTTTTGTCAACATTTCACCAAAAAAAAGAAACAACATTTTAAGGAAAATAAAATCATCTTTTTTGTGGCTCTGTATAGAATTAACTGTATCATGTCAGACCTGTACAGTCTGCTAAATAAAACTGTTTTAGTGCAGCCTATAAATAGACTAATATGTTAGTTTGCTAACACCCTCCTGCAACCCCCCAGATGTGGAGATCCAAGTGCATAAATGTATTCAAGACAGCCTGTGAGGGAATAGTGAGGTAAAGTCTGTGCATTGGAGACCATTGGAGTGGCCTTTGGGCCTCTAAGTCAATATCTTTTTGTCAGACCTGGCTCCTGGGTGACTGAGTCCTGTTTGGGATTTGGGACACTGCTGCTCTGGTGACACCTCTGTCACATGCAGGGTAGAGTGTAGCAAGTGAAAAGAAGAAGTTTGACTCTGCAGTCTCCCCTTCAATTTCCAGTCCTCCTCACTTTCTACTTCTTAGGCCCTTTTGCCGTCAAACTCAAAACATTTCAAAATGCTTCCAAAATCAATGTTTTTCATTGAATTTATGTTTCAAAATCTCATAGGAAAACGTTGACGTCACATAAAATTTGATAGTACTGAGGGATAAATTTCAAGATGATTGTAATTCCACAAAAGTTAATAATGAGATCAATTAGTCCTAAGTCTCTGACAGTGATGTTAAAATAGGCTTCATTAACATTTTTAACTGTGATTAATGGAGTTAATAAAGGTAATGAGGTTTATTTACTTCAGTGCATATAATATTATTTGTAGGCATCCCAAACAGAAGTATGATCATGGTATCTAACAGCATTTGATATGTGTAAAGTGATTAAAAAACCTTTGAAATATCTTTAAAGAAGGAAGAGAAGATGAATGATTTAGTTTAAGTAAAAAAGAAGGAAATGAGAACAAGTAAGTGGAGCTGAGTAAATAATTCAGAATTAATACTTTATTTCATATATACAGCCCTACTTTTGTTGCTCATGGGATCCACTGAAATGAAGAGATTTCCTCAAACCTATTTATCATATGAACTTGATAGTTTAAAGAAAGCCTACACAGCAATGGGACCAGGAGCATTAGAAGCTCAGGCTTCATTGTGAAGGTGTGAATGGCTGGGGAGATCAGATTGTGTTACTTCTCTCCTTAACTAAACAGACAAAGATTCCAGCACCAGTAATTCTCAAATTGGCAGGTAAATGCCAAGTATTATCAATATATATTGTCAACCCTTAAAAAACCTGCTGGCTGTGACTGGTGCCTACTGCTCCAGGGTATTTGCAAGCACTGTGTTTGTCTTCAAGACTGTTTACAGTGCTGGGGTCAATCCGAGGATGTCATCAATCCTTTATCCTGGTCCACTGAAATACACCCAGTAATTCCCTTTTCTCCCTAGCTCAACCCCTCTTTTAAATTCTCATTCTTCTTAGTTGTTGCCCGATGTATGTGGTAGCTTTCATATCTGCAGCTTTCACCCATTTTTCAAGCCTCCAGCTTGAGCAGTACACTGCCTGCAATGCCAGAACTCCCTGTTTTGATTTCTGTTTTACAGCTCATTTTCTAAATCTGCTACAGTTAAGTTATGGTCTTCTACAAGAAAAATCAAATAAATATGCAGGGTGATCCCTTGAACAGCTCTTCAAGTGAACCTGAGATACATTTTGCAGTATTTAAGGGAAGGGGGAAAAAAAAAAGAATCTGTAAAACCCTACAGAGAATAACTTCTAAATCAATCCTAAATATGAATACAAATTCAGAGTCTACCTGAAAAAGTACTAACCTTCTGCTTTAGGGTGACCCTAGTGATAGCCCTTATGACTATGCCAGTTTCCTTGAGTGAAATATGTTATAGGAACAAATACCTACAAATAGGGCACCAGGCTCAATAGATGTACAAAGAGTGAGGGAAAACAAGGGAGCTCCTGTAAATACTCATCCATACAAACTTTGGAAATTCACTTGTTAAAATGCACATGGGCATAAAAGTGGCCACATAATGGCATAAGGTTGTAAAAGGTACATGGGGAGAGTGAAAGTGAGAATACTGAATGGAAAAGGAATACTGTGTTTGCTGCAAGGATTACACTTAGAGCTAATTTGTGATTACCAGCAAAGGGTGAAGTGGTCTGTTTGGAAAAAAGGGAACTAGAACAAATGCAAATTGAAAACAACAACAATCATCAAGACTTAGTTGTATCAAAAAATTGCCTGTTTCATTCTAAACCATTATCTTCCAAACGAATATTAAAGCAGTCAGAAATGTTTTACTTTGGTCTGAATTATACAACTCAGCTTCATGAGATGAGTACTTTCTTTATAATATAAATCAGAACACATTGAAAACAATTCTCTCAGCTTCAAAGAAACCAGGGCTGAATTCCTGTTATTAAAGAAAGTGTTTCATTTGCTCTGCACCCCATCTCTGCACTGTAGAATTGCTGGTCAGTTGACCTCAGATGCCTGGCTGCTTCTTTCCTTGCACATGACTTATCTTCCTTGCCAAGGGATAGTGTAAATCAATCAGCTCTTCAGGTCATGTTGCAAACTTCTGAAATTGCCCTGGTAGCTACCAGTTCCCTCTGAATCCTATTAGTTCTTGCCTGGAGCACAATCAGGTTAATAACAAAGGAGGTGGGAAAAAAATCTGAATTTCCCTTCCCTATGAAGAGTTGAGTTTTGAATAAAATTCAGTCATAGTGAAAAATGTTTGTTTTTTTGTGTGAAAATCGAAAAAAAAATCCTGTAGGGAATGCAAAATATCTCCATCCCCAGCCACAGCCTGTGACTCTCAGACCAATATGGGTGATGGAAAAGAAGTGGTTGGCAAGGATTATGAAGAATCCACATGTCTGGAAGCTCACTGTGAGATTTCTACAGTAATCCAGGCTTGCACTAGCCCAATCTGTGATAAACCAGTCACAGTATGGTGGCACACAAAGACAAGAAAACCAAAGCACAGGGATGCTCAGTCATGGGTTTCCTCCCTTTTTGGACCCTTTGGGATACATTTCCTGCTAATCCAGCCAAAGTATTATTAAATCTCAACTAACAGGAGTTTTTGATGCAGTCCTGGGCCACTCCTGCACTGTCTGGAGGCCCTGCCATCCTCTATAGCGAGGCATTTTTTCAAGGGTCCCTGGCCCTAAGCCCATTCTCCTTTTATATCTTCTCCAACAAAACAATGTTGGAGGTCATTGTGAAAGGAACTGGTCAGAACAGGGCATGCTTAATAATAGATTTCAGAAAAACAGGCTGAAGTTTTTAAAAAGCAATCCAAGATCTGATTGATTTATCAGGGCCTGTCAGCAAGCTTCTGCCTACCATGAATCTTTGCTAAAACAGGCCTCCCACAATTTAGCGGAGATAGGCTGTGGGCAGCTTTTGAGATAGTAATGAGAAATTTCTTGGTCAGTATGGGCAGGGGTTTTTTTCTTGTTTGTTTTGTGGGGGTTTTCTTATTTGTTTTCGTGTTTTTTTGGTTGTTGTTGTTTTGTTTGCTTTTTGAATTAGGAATTTCCCACTCTGCTGATGGCAAGGACCTACAGCAAAACCACTCATGGCCACCTGGGCAGAGCACCCATGCCATGGGCACTAATGCTAATCCTACAGTAATTCCCCAGTAGGAAGCCTGCTGCTCCCAGCACTGTCAGCTGTGCTGTTTTCATGGGTACTTGAATGAGGTTTAACTCTGAAAAGCAGCATTTCATCTGGTGAATGTGCAGCAAAACCAACCTCATTGTGGGTTACACAGATACTCCTCAAGTAATTTACATTAACTTAATCTTGCTAAACTCTTAGAAGATCCTACAAAGTGCTCCATGGGGGGCTTCTCTGCTGTTAGCATTTAATATTAAAAATGCATCCTCACAGAAAGCCTGTCATTTGAATCCTTAATCCCATTTAAATTCTTTTTATTTAGCAGCACTGTGAGACAGTATAGAAGCCTCTTGTCCATACCTAACCTTGCAGCTCAGCAGAGGCATGGTGCAGCCTGTGTGTCCGTGTTCTTCTTGTTGGAGGATGGGTTTCATGTCATGACAGTTCATTGTGAGGAATCAAAAGGGACAGCACAGATTTCAGGAGATAGAAAAGTTGTTATGAGACCCCTTGAAACCCCTAGCAACTTGGATGAGAGTCTTGTTCACTTTATTGCCCTTGTCACTTGACTTTTTACCTGCAATAGTCAAACAGAACTAGGTAAAAGGTGTCTTAGTATTTGTAGTAAAAAGTTTCTAATTGAACAGGAAAATGATGTCTTATTATGCTAAGTGAAGCCCTTCTGGTTGGGTACAACCTTTTGCTAATTTTGGAAAGGGAGAAATGAATCCTTCCAGGTGCATTTAAGTAGTACAGTGAGCTTTGAAAGGTTTGGAACCTTCACCTGCACATGGATTTTCAGAGACGCTCAGATGAGCATCTCCCTTTTGATGCTTTTAGGCAAGTACTCAAAAGAGCACCTTGCTGGGCTGCATCCAAACCTTGTTAATTTGGCAGTATGGAGGGTTGATACGTTTTGATCTGGCTCTGGTGGTTGATACTGAGCTTCTGAATACTTGGCCTTCTGTGACTTGCCCAAGGTCACAGTGGAGGTCAGTGCCAGAGTTTAAAAGCAGACTCAGATTTTGAAATAATTTCATTCTGGTTGTTAACAAAAAATACACCCTCTCTCATTAGGGACACAGTACTGAAGCCACAGGAGGCCACAGATAGAAAACATTGTTTGGATCTGGTGATCTCTACTAGAAAATGAAATGGACACATATATAAAGCATCTCCTATTTCCTCTTAAGATTTCAACTGATTAAATGAAAGCGATGTGAGAAAACCTGCCGTAGGCCACAACGTCTTTTAGGGCTCTGGAAGGAAAAAAACCCTTATAGCTTTTAATGAGCTCATGAGATTTTACACTCTGTAACCACTAAATCCATCACTTTGCAACAATGAAGATAATTTATGATTGCCTCAATTGTTTCTTTTATTTATGGGACATTTTTAGTATGGAATTTAATCAAAGAGATTAAATGTCACACTACCTATTACCTTGCTGTTAAGATATTAATCCTATAGAAAGACATATCAAACTCTGGATTAATCATAAAAGAAAAGTAGTATGATGGCAATGCAATTGCTTTAGGAATCATTATTTTTAAACTTATTTAATGGGGGCAGAAGTTGAGCTGTCACTGCCTCTTGTAGCATACTTGTTGTTTTTCAGAATTAGAAAGGAACATGAAAATAACCAGAGTTAGGCCTTGGTTTAACAAAGTGCTTAGCACACACTTAGCTTTAATGCGCTTGCCTTGACTCCAATGAGACTTATGCCTGCGGTTAAGAACTGTATAAGGCAGGATTAAATCACATGCTTAATTTTAAGCATCCACTTAAGTGCCTCTTGGTAGGTAGGGCTTCAGTAAGTTAAGTTACATATCTGACATGTTTGCCAGCTTAATAGGATAATTTCAAAACTAAGAAAGGGGAATGAATATGCTGCCTTTATTTATGTTACACATTCTATACAAAATGGTTTCTCAAAGTCCTTTATGAACCATAAACTGAACTACATTTCAGCGATTGATTTCAAAGCCTTTTCTACTGCAAAAGCATAGCACCAAGAAACCTGGTGAGAGGGCACAGAGACAACAAGTTTGATACACACTTGCAGGAGCTATTGTTTATTGAGGGGGAAATCTGAGACCACAGGAACACAGCAACATGGTGTTAATTTGTAGCTTTAATCTGTTTATGCACTTTTGAAAATACCTGTATTGAGTTAAGCACTGTTCCTGCAGAAGCTATTTACTATCACAGAAGGTAAATATGACCTCTGGGTCATCAGGAATAAAAATTCACTTCCATTCTAAGTGCCATGTTCTCATCACTGAGTGAACACTATAGTGCCCAAGCCATGAGCTAACCCAGTTCACTGGCATTTACTGCTTACTGCACCAGTGATGCACTTGCTGGGCAGGCCTAGTTTTCAGTACTCAGATCAGCCAGCTTGCTGTAGTGTCCTACAGCTGGCTAGACCTCCTTTTCAGAAGTTGTTGGGTGGGTTAGTTTTCACCAGAACTCCCCTCAGTTCTATGCTTTGCTTCTCCCCAGGTGAGCTCTTTTCATCCATGCTGACCTAGACTTGAGCCAGTGTGGCCTCTCAGGGACCATGCACAAAGACCTTCCAGTAGCACCTTCAGAAAACAAGCAATCTGACAACTACTGGAGCTGTAACCTATGGCTTAATATTTGCCTGAAGGAATAGGTATCTAAAGTAAGCTTTGTATGTGTATAAATTGGATTTATAAAACCAATTAGTCACTCCTGACATCAGCTAGGTTGAGCCTGGCCAGACTGGAATCAAACAAGCAGTGAACAAGGGCTCCCTGTTTGCAGCTACCGTTGTTCCTCCCTGCACAGATACAAAGAAAATATTTCTAGGACACAGCCCCTGTCAGTGTCTGGCTTTACCTTGGCCTTCCAGCATCATTAGGGCAAGGAGCACAGGGATTATATTGCTATGTCATTCAGAAAATACACAAAAAGCCTCAACAAAAAGCATCATCTGGTAATAATGGAATATTCAAACAGGTTTGCAGAAGACAGTGCCTGTTTCTGACAGGAGAATATTGTTTGGGAGAAGTTATTTGCACAAACCAGTGAATGATTGATGCAAGGACAATGAAAGATTGATGTGTGAAAACACAAAACACATCTGCCCTAATTGAAAGTCCTGGGTTCCCCAGAATTATGGGAGGGGAGAAAAATTCCTGCCTATAAGATTCACCCTGTCATCCCATCCTCTGGAAATTTTCTAATCACTCATCCTACCTCTTTCTTTCATGCTGATTTCTCCTTGATGCCTCCATCAAGATTATCATGGAGTGACAAACTGTGCTTACATAGAGGACTTGGTTGGAAGTCAGATTGGAAGCAGAGTAGTTGTGGAGAAGGAAAGCAGCAAAGTGAGGGAAACTGACAGGGAAAACCAGAGCTTCTGCTCTGTCCTTTAGCACCCAGCTTACTAGACAGCATCACAGGGGCCATGAAGATCCATTCTGGTGCTTTGGTTTATGACCAACACTAAATTACATAGAGTCAGGAGAAACTCTTATTATAATCTCATATGGTCCTTACTTCCCCTGTAGTTAATGCTTAGAAAACTTTAAAAATTCTAAAAAATACCTTGAAAATCATGTGTATGCATATGCAATTCAGAAAAGCCAAAATGGCATCAGGAAGTTTATTCCTGGGAAATACTTTGCAAGGGCAAAAAGATATAATGCATGGACTTACCAAATAGAAAAAGGCCAGTCTGGGAATCCATTTGCAAATCAGAAGACTGAATGTTTTGAAGGTTTAGTTGTACAGAGTTTGTAAGCTTCACAGTCAAATCTCACTGGCAATATAGCCAGGACATGGCAAATTGAACCTTGCTCTGAATGTCATGCCCAGGATATGCTTTTTGGTACACACTGGCACATAACGGAATATTAAACAAGGCCATATTTTCAGTCTCCTCTTGCAACAGTCTGAACTTCTCCCTTCAGTGCTTTCACTCTTTGACCTCCTCAAACAGACACCATCACTGCCCTTTTCAGTGCATGGATTATGTGGCACCTTCAAGGCCAGGAGCACTGTTAGGAAACACCAGGGAACCTGCCCAAATGCATGAAATGGCAGGCATTAACTCTCAGCCAGGGTTCACTGGTAGTTCACAGCATTTCTTGCAGCCAGGAGCTAACTAAAGAGAGTAGAATGCATTTGATATATTTTAAATGTCATTGTTTTCCTGCTAGCCTTGCTGGTGGCACAGAGCACCAGCAGCTATGTAGGTAATGATACCTCAACAATGGGCACCAGCTGAATTGTTAGAAAGTGTCAGTCTCACCCAAGAATTTCCTTGCTAATATTACCAACATTGCCCTCTCCTCAGAGCTATAATATGGTAGGTGGCAAGAAATGTAGTTCTGTAGCCTGGAAAGTATCTATACAGCAACAGAGGTGGTGCAAGGAGACTGGTCTTCCCTCAGCCTTGCAGACTTTAAGAGAACAATAAAGAATAAAGAGAGAAATAATCACATACATGATTTTCTGCAGTCAATATCACATAATCATTTTTTTGAAAATTACTGGGAGACATTCCTATAACATTATTTAATTTCCAGTTATGCCTGGGAGCTCTGTATTTGAACTCTCCCTTCTCAGAGCAGACTCTGAACCAGCATAGAACAAAAAGCTATCTGGTCCCAGTGATCTATCACAGGACAAACTCTGCCAGACTGGATAAAAAATTTAATGTTTACTAGTTTTCCCCAAAGAGCAACACCCAGGGTTGAAAACAGAGTGTTTTTATAATCATAACATGCTTTAAAACAACTGTTAATTTCTCTTCTATTAGTAAAGTAAAAAGGAAGTGAGTGGAGGGTTGCAAGGGGACAAGAGAAAGCTTTAGCATTTCTAGTTTATCTGTTACATGCACATTGCACTGTGATCCAGTGAGGAAGTTTCTATTCAGGCAGTGTTAGGATGACATATCTGTCACTGAACTGGTTGATTTGGGCACTGAGCAAGCAAGCACTGCAATATTCTTGAATATAACTTATTTGCATGGACCATTACTAAAAAGTGACTTTATTCCTTCTGCTGGCCCTGCTTTGAGCAGGTGCTGGCCAGAGTACTCCTTTTCCAACCTTACTGATTCTACCCATGGCAAATGCCCTGTCTCTCATTTTTAAAATAGGCTTCCCTTTCCCAACACCTTCTGGAGCCCCTATAGCTTGATTTTTGTCTCAAGAAAGCTCAGCCTTTGATTTTTCTGTGTTTCTAATCTCTAATTTCACAGGTCAAATCCAGAGATTTTGTCTTGAATGCCCCTGTATTTGAAGGAGCTTGGGGGTATCCGAGGGGTTGCTGTTGCAAAGACTGTGCTTATAAAAATACTTCTGGGAAACATGAGCTACCCTGCCTCTCCCATTAGGAAAATAGCAGTTCTGGTTTAGGACTAAAAAGTGTTGTTTTTACACAGCAACAAAAAAAAAAGGACTGTCATTGTAACATCGGCTCCTGATATTGTACTGTGATGAAGTGTAAATCCAGCTGAACAGGCTATAAATTGCATTATACCGTTGCTCCTCCTGACCCTCTAGTCAGACAAGTTTTCTATTACGAAGACCCCATATTCAGGAGTTTATATCCTGGCTATAAAAGTTTAGTTTAAGCTGAAAGTTGGTATAAAATACCATAACTCCAGAATGAATCTCTTTTGTAAACTTGATAACAGCTTTTAATACACTTCAATAACCTCTTTCACAGAAAGAGGATGGACTGTTTGAAATTCACTGCACCCCCTGCATGGAAGCATTTACCAGTGGAATCACCTTTGGAATAGGCAGAGTAAAATATTGCTTCTAGTTTAATCTGCAGAGGGAAAGGCTGACTTTTGATACCCATTTTGGTAAACTGGGCAGGAAAGCAGCAGGTTTTTTTCCTCTGTAAAAGACCAGTACAGTCATTATAAACTACTTTTAAAGATTTTTTTAAGTTTTAAGCTAGTTCTAACTTTAGTTACTATAAAAATTAGAAGCTTCAAAACTAGAAAAAAATCTATTTCTATTTTTTAAATACATTGGGTAAGAAATAAAGATTATACTTTAATATTTTCCCTTCTTACTTACTTGCAAGTTTTCAGCCTTTGAGTTTTATCTTAGTTCAAACATTTAAGTCAAATATCTTTCCTCTGCAATCTTGATTTTTACTTCAGTTTATTTGATCCCTTAAATCCCATATTATTGTCCCTGTTCTCTGCACAGATTAGCATCACTTGAAGCACCAGCAGATGAATACAAGGATTCAACTGTTAACCCATAAAGAGCAGACAAAACCCTCTGGACAGAATAGATTCTGCCTCTTCTGGACAGAAATAGATTCTCAGGAGCATTTGCAATGAAAAAGGATCAAAATCTGATCAATATATGACTGAGGGTGAATTGCAACTGCTGCTTTGCATGGGAAAATCTAGTTCCTGACAGTTTCACAGTAAATAACTCCAGGCACAAAGTGGGCTCAGATTGGAGTAAATCCAATCCAGGACAGTCTCAGGGGCTTTGCATTTGAGTGAGACATTATTCCAGCACTAAACAGAAGAGTTTTCATTAAGGCATTTTGAAATTCTCACCCCAAAGCTCCTGTGATGGAAAGCCTCCTTGGGGGAAGCAGTCTGGGACATAAAGCTGTGATCACTTAAGTGAGAGGGATGCCAAGGGACACCAGGTTTCCCTGTCTCCTGCTTATAGTAGTGGAAGCTCCTGTGGAAGAGCTGTACATACAGCTGTCAAGATAATCCCCCATAAAAGCCTCCTAACTTGATAAATATCCTCCTCTCCCAGGAGGATGCGTTGTTTCTTTGCTGTTTTGGACTAATGAGTGTTGATTGTGATACAGATCTTAACATGACCTAGTCACCAGTCAGGTGGAACTCGTGTCAATTTTTCTGTGTACACACAGAATTAAAACCTTCCCGAGACCTAATGATCCACGAGGTAAGTGGGAGGAAAGGGGAGGAGGAGTGATTAATCTCCCACTGTTTAGCATCGCTTCATTCTTTACAGAGAAACACCTTTTTGCATGAGAGTTTTATAGATTGTATCATCAGCCAACACCTCAGTATGCACATCCCTGGTCCCTAGGGGGAAATCTAAGGTTTCTTGCTCAGTAAAAATCTCCTAATGTTTTCCTCCCCACAGCATGCAGAGCTGTTTCACACAGTATTCCACCTGGGCTGATGCAGCTCCATGAAGGCTCCAGGCTGGCAGCGCAGCAAGATGAGCTTCAGAAACCCCCACAAGGGATTTGAACTCCCTTCTCTGAGCTTTGTTGGGGGGCCCCAGCTTCATTTTCATCAACCAGCTATTGGTGCTGGGGATGTGGATGGCTCAGCAGCACTAAGTGAGGCAATGCCTTATGGGGCAGCCCAGCTGGCTCTCCTTATGGAACACACAGTCTGCTACACTCCCTGATACTCTGCAAGGCTGACAAGCACTGGTAGCCATTTGGCATACAAACTGTGGAAAGGGAGGAGATCTCACTGTTTCCTGACTCTTCAGTGTCTGTAGATACTTATTTTTTCTTAGTACTTCAGTCTTTAATCTCTTCCCAAGATTAAAAAAAAAAAGTTTGCAACAAATGGCATCTCCTTTCTGCAGCACAAGCTTTAAAACACACAGGGAACAAACTTCTTCCAAAGATTAGAGTATTTTGTTATTTGCTTAAAAAGACCTCTTTGCTCTGGTGTTTTTCCTCCTCCATTAATCAGAATTCTTTCTGTATATCATCTCAAACTTAAGGGCATACCTATACTGCTAAAGAGAACACAGTGAGCCTTATATCAGGTGGGAATGACTAAGGAAACCAGGAGCAGGTACTTAGTCTCTCAGGCTGGGCAGAGTGAGACATGAAATCAGCTAAACCACTGTTGGCATTCCCACTGAAGAGGTGGCTCTGGGTACACCCAGAGATGGGTCCCCAGGCCAAGGGTTTCAGAACTCCTGCTTGGGATTACCCTGCATCTTTAGGCAAGGATCAAAGATTGATCCACAGCAAGCACAACCCACTGCTGTCCTTGGCTACCTGCCCTGACTGCATCCACTGACTGCTGGAGTAAGAGCATTCTCCTGCTTGAATGCTTAACTGAGGAGCCAGGAAGGCACAGGTAGTCCCACAATTTCCTTCTGTCCATCCTGTGGGTTGAAGACTACCAAATACTTCTGTTCCTCACTGCAGCACACGAGGATAGGTTGTCTTCTTTGTCCGCTCTCTCTTTAGTGGCAGCTCCTCCAGTGCTCCCTGAGCTGCTGTAGTCACTCCTTCCTCCCCACTTCTCTTGTCTTGTTATCAGGGAGCAGCAAGAGCAGAAGGGAACAGAAGGGAAGCTGTGAGCTGAGGAAGACCACATTGGAGGTAACAGGTCAACAGATCATCAACAATCCCAGATAAAGAAAGGCAGCACATGAAGTCCAGAATCCATGCAAAGAATGTACACAGCAGCAAAAGAAGAGAAACAAGGCTGTGGCCTTGGTCCAAGCACCATCCATGAGACAGGGCTGGAAAGATGCTACCTACAGCGCTGGGCCAGGTCTGAAAAGAGCTTCTGCAGCAGGGCTGAGAACAAATACACCCACAGCACAGCCTGGGGAAGGGTTGAACCCCCTGGCCTTTGCTTCAGTGGAATCCTCAGACCCAGGGGAAGGGTGTGGACATGGGTCCCAGCTGAGGCTGGCTAGGGTCGTTTGAGGCCCAGTAATGCCCTCACACCTAATTACATTTTCTACACTGTCCTTCTCGGTCTTCTGTGGCTTGGGGTCCCAGACCTACCTGGGACTTGATGATGTTTTTGCAATGCAAATAACAAAGCAGTTAATCTGTGATGTGAATTAAATTCATGTCAAGTTCTACTTGAAGGGTGCCCACACAACCTGCCAGGAGGAGTGTAACTGCTAATTAGCACCCATGTTGGCTGTCGGGTGAGGACATGAAATGTGTGAATGGAATACAGAGAATAAACTACCCATGCTGGGAAACTGAAAGTTGACACAGTCTTTTCTATGCCAGATTTTCGGTGCTGTAATAACAGATATCATTAAAAGGGAAGGGAATAACAGATAGTTCTGTTAAGGTGTAATTCAGATAAGATAATTCAGATAAGGTAATAATAGATATCATTAAAAGGGAAGGGAACTCATAGGACTGTAGCATTTCAGATACAGGAGACTGAGAACCAAGATTTTGGATACAAATAATATTGAACTTTGCAGGCAAAGGTACCTTAAGAGATAGGTGTAAACTACAGTGAAATCCTTAGTACTGTTTTAAAAAGTTAATATAAGCAAAAACAAAAGGAAACTAAACTGTTTTGGTCATTCATATTGGTTTCTCTGTGTCTCTGCACCCTCATTCTGCTGGCAATATGGGTAGTTTCCCAGCTTCTAACCATATTGATTTTCTTAGCAGAAAAAGCCTAAGGTTATCTAAACAGTTTAGTTTCATGATTCTTTGTGTTGAATTCATTATTTTCTTTCTGCCTGGATATGCTACTCTGTGTTGCACATGGTGCACCAATCTATAACCTGACCAGAAATTGTCCACAGAGCTGGCCAGCAATCGAGGCAGGTGTGTGCTCTGGTGATTAACACATCAACACTCCCATCACCAGCCAAGATTTCCATTAGAACTCCTCAAAGGGACAATGGACCAATTACTGGTGGTGTCAGTGGATGCAGTTCCCAAATTTGATGTGTTTCCTTATTTTCTGGGCTGTGTTCAGCCTTGCAGCACCAGCAAAAGGGACCCTTTGAAGGTATTTCCCACTAGGGCAGCTGGTACTGACTTTGCTGAAATGCTTTCATTGATTTCATCCCAAATGCACAACAAAGAGAAACAAGAGGAGTTTCCAGGTCAGGAATGTAATCATTTGCATACTAGGTCATCCCATCCATGTCGAATCTCTCTTGTACCTGGGATTTCAGAGGCAGGTGAAAATCTCTTACTAGGGCTGGTACACACAGAAAACCTGGCATGTAACACAGGAATGAGATGTGATTCCTCTCCAGCTCAAGGCCACCATTAATCATTGGCCACACTCCTGCCTTGGAAAAGTCACTCAGGGCAGAGTAAGTCATTTGTCTGGGTAGGAGCTATGCTGGAGCAGCAGAGGATGGGACACTCCTGCAGGCAGAAGTGTTTCAGAGTCCTTGAACTCTGTGCAACAGCTCCATCCCTGCATCCCTTTTTTTTTGTCTGCACTGGAACCAGGATCATTGGCAAAGGAGGTTTTGTAGCTGAAGGCACCATAGTACAGAGCACAGGTGGGATTTGACTGCTGAGCAATGCACATAGCCATGAGAAGCTTCTCTTCCTTGAGGAGGAAGCTGAAACCTTTTCAAGTCACTCCAACACTCCATCTGGGCTCCCTATCCACTGTAAACCCCTCTGCTCCTCCCACTGACCAGCCAGCCAGACTTGCATGGCTTGTGCCAGAGTGTGAATTGAGGAGATTGATCATGCCTGGGTGCTGCTTGTCACCCCACTTCATGACCTGTGCCTGATTAAACACCAGCAAGCAGTCCCTCCATCTCAACATGCCTCAGCCTCCTCTCCAATGCTGCTAGTGCCAACTGTAATTGTCATGGAAAAAGCCCTTGGAAGCAGTGTTTTATAGAATGACAAATAGATTCCAGATTAATGACCAGAATCCTGCAAGGCTGGGAAAGAATCACCACAGGTTGCACATAGTGTGCTGGGACAGGCTGTACCACAGCTGCTGGTGGGCAGGTGACCCTTTTTTTTTGTGCGTTATATTCAAGGAGATATTAAACCAGCTCTCTTCCAGCATTGTTACAGATGCTGCTCTGATCTGCTGCATTAAGTAATTTGTGCTTCTCCCCCAGAAAAGAATTTATTTCCTCTATGTGCTGGTGTCAATGCTAATATTAGCAAGTGTTACTGAACCGTTTTACATCTGCTCCAACAGCAGCTGCTCTGCAGGAGGGTGACTTGACAAGGGGACAGGGCAGAGGAGAAAAGTCACACTAGGTGCTCAACAGAAGGGACAGGAGCGAAGGGCTGGAGACTGTGGGCAGCTGGAGAGGGGCATGCAGCACTCTACAGCTCAGGGATGCAAAGAAGGATATAAATATAATATAAACAGATCTCTTCCCAGATGCACATTTGAGTGGTGTGAAATGCCCCACATGAGAGGGATCTGTTGCATAATTGTCACCAGAGAGGCCTGTGGGGATGTGTCAAAGTAGCTCTGCTCAAAACCTGTCTGGGAAGCAGTCTGGCAAAGAAAAGAACAATTTGTAAATTTTCTTTTCTCTTGTGTTAGCAAAAAACAGGCTCAGACCATCCTGATTCTGAGGCAAATATGTTGAAGTTCATGTTTGTTCTTCAGCAAAGTAAAGAGGCTCACTGGCAGCCAACAGCTCTGCAATCAGGGTTTGATCCCTCCTTCTTCTAGAGGGGTCAAACCAAACTGGGGAGTATCTGTGATGGGCAACAGGGTGAGACAGAGCCCTGGGGGTACAAAGCAGTGCAGCTCTGTACTCTTACTGGGTTATAGATTTTGCAGCTGGAACAGTCCCCACACTGACGTTTCCCTGCACACGGTACCTGATGCTGTGTAGCTGATGATGGGAACTAGGCTTCTAACTCATTTTAGTGAATTTAAAGGGATATGATCCCTGTCTTATACTCTTACTGCATTTCAATAGGTAAACAGGTTCGTGCTGGATCTGTGGAGATGAAATGGAAAGCTATTTGGTCAGCATATCAAGGATTAAATTGGAAAATTCAAGAATTTAAGAGTGTAATTGTATTATTTTGGTCCACCCTATAGAGCCAGTCAGGGCTGGGCTGGAATGTGTCTCTAGTGCAGGGAGAAGGCAGATCAATGGAAAGCAATGTGGCAATCTACATCGAGCCTCAGGAAGAGATTCAGGTTTCTTAAAAAATCTAGATCATTATTTTTTTCTTCCTAAATAGCAGGGATTTGCACACCTTCCCTCTCCCCGCAGAGTTACGGCCCCTTCCGCTGAGCCTGGGAGCAGAATGGCCCCGCGGGGAGCGAGGGCTCCCGCAGAAAGCGCATTTCCCAAACCTTCGTGATTCCAAAACAAGTTTTCCTTCTGTGCAGGGCTGAGACCAAGACACGGGGAGAAACCGGTAGTACGAAACCCTGCATGTAAGTGCATTTCAGCGTTTTAAATGTCGGGAAGGTCCCGCCGCCGGGCTGGACTGGAGCCCTGCCGGGACGCAGCCCGTCCTTTGGCCCGGCTGCTGCAGGGGGTGCTGGAGATCGCGGTTTGCCGCGCACCCTCTGCCGGCCCCAGCGCCGTGCTGCAGACTTGTTTACATCTGAAAAGATTTATTTATGTTGTAAAACTATCTGCTGCTGAATGCATGAAAAGAAATATGTGAGGGAAACCATAATAATTTAATACTTATTCCGTTTATTTTCTATTCATTTAGCAATGGTGGCATTCCCATTATAATTAAAGGGAGATGGGTAGCCTTCTAATGCTTTTCCACATGTGTTTCTTCCTTCCCTTTGAAAGTGCTTGGCAGATTTGGGTCATATATTTTCTTCCTATCGTGCAGCAAAGGGAAGAGGGGAAAAAAATTCCCAGCACCAATCTTTTCTAATACTTCTACATTATTTCAATCCAGCAGAGGTTTGCTCTGCCTCAAGCTAAAGAAAATCTATTAGGCTCTTTAAAGAAGTAAGTCAAAGGGGATGCGTCCAGGTTAAGGTTAGGCAAAGATGTGTACAGCAGAGAATGATAGTACTCAATCTCATTGCTTTGGCTGCCTGGAAAAGTTCACCCCACGGGATGCCAAACTCCACTTAAACTTGTCTCTTGTCTTCAAATGTCTGCAAGCCGGAGACAAGCACTTTACACATTTTCCTGGCACTCAGAGGTAGGTGGGGAACAAAAATTCAGAGGGCAGGACCAGATGCCCTTGTCCCAGCAGTGCAAACTGAGAAGGAGTTGAAGCTGGAACTATCCAAAAGTCATGTTGCTGCTGTCTTCTGGGCATTTTAAAGCATGCTTGATAATGCTCATCTTTAACAGCTAGTGCTTGTAAAAATTGCTACAGCTAGCTTTTTACTTAAAAACAGCACGTGCAGCTCTCATCAGGGCACATATTTAAGCAATTGATTTATGGTTAAGTTAGGCATCTGTAAACCTGTATTGTTGCACCCACTGCTACATATTTTTTTGTTCAGGGTCTGAGATAGGGACAGAGTTGCTGGAGGTTCCTGCTATACTCCCAGACAGTTGCATGCAGAACAGTTTCAGAAATTAGGATCCTTTGGAGTGTGACTCAGCCTGCACAAGACACCGTGTCTGTGGAAGGTCCTGTCTGGGCTGCTGATTGTAGCAGAGCATGAGGGTGACAGCTCAGTTAGACACCTCAAATGAGAGGGAATGAATAAAGTGTTGCTGAACTGCATCTTGCCTGTTTTTTTTTTTTTTTTTTTTTTGGAGTTTGGCAGTTGATGAGGGTTCAGCATCAGCCTTGACACATCTCTGATTCTGTGACAGTCAGGTACCAGTAATGCTCCTGCCTTGGTTTTGGTAGATCCCCAAGCAAAGAAACAGTCCTTTTGTCTATCTGGAAAATGAAGACAAAGAGAGAGATGGGAATGCATAACTTTCTGCCATTTCTCCCTCTGATCCAGCTCCACAGCAGTTTCAAAACACCCTCAGCTTTGGCAAGCAATGCCTTTGCTCCTACTCCTTTCCTTTGGCTGTCTCTTCCCTCTCCAAATCCTGGAACCCTCACAGAGTTTTCTTGTTGACTCTTTAACCTCCTCTGTATTGCAGGTGTTGTCCATGCACTTCTAAATCATCACAGCCAGAGAGGAAAGGGGGAAACTAATTTCATTTTGAAATCCTGGTCTGTAAAAGCTTTTATATACCAGCGTGCCAGGAGAGAAAATATAACTCTGAAGAGGCAGGATGTTTTAGAAGCAATTTCACTTTCCCCACTTCAGCAGCTCTGGAGTGCTGGAGCAAGAGGATGCTGAAGGAAGGAGGATAACCCTGGGTGCCATGGTCTTGCCTGGCATTTTACTATCAACATCAGGTTGAACACAAGCTTGGAGTGTACACTGAACTCTGCATGGCCATTATGGATTAAAAAATTAAAGGCAGTGGCCAAGAATACCATAAGCAGTGGTGACTGAGGGATCTGGCACCAGTAATTTAAAATGTCACAAATTGGAATTTCCAAAACCCTCATCTCTGAAATTGCCAGAAAGGGTTTGCAGTGGCTGTTGGTTGGGCAGCCCTGACAGCTGCCTCTAAACAGCCTGCCAACCTCCTGCCAGCAGCACCCCCAGCCATGGCTTGGGGAGCTGTGAGGAGCAGCCCTGAGATGTACACGGGGTCTGTTCCTGCACAGCCTGAGCATGGCCCTGCTGTCATTATTGCTGCTGCTAATTGCTCTCCAGAGGAGTCCCACGGCAATGGGGTGTGCTCTGCTAAGATAAGGCACTTACAAACAACAAGGGCTATCAATCCTCATGCTTCAGGGCTCAAACTGAACAGTTTCAGGCTAGGGATGAGCCTGTGAGAACTGTTCTCCACAAAAAGAAAGACGTGCAGAATTCACTTGCTTGCTTACAAATTCTCAAGCCCAGATTTGGCCTGTTAAATTGTTTGGGTTTTGGGGCACAGGAAGGAGGTTAAGCCAATCCCATCACAGAACCCCCAGAGTTCCCCGTTTCCCTGTGTTTCCCTGTGTTTCCTGTGATGGGGCATCAGGAGTGGTTGCAGAGTTGAAAGGGTTTTGGTTTGCATCCCTGGTCTTGTCTGGGAGTGAAATGCATTTGAGGGAAAAACTCTCTGCAGATAGAAATGGAAGAGTCAAAATGTTGACCGGCAGCACTTCTGCCCCTCTCACCTCTCCAGCTTAGCTCGTAAAATAAAAAAATTCCATTGAATCATGTCAACAGCAGAGGGTATCCCAATTGCCTCTGCTTCCACCCAGCACTTCTTATTCCAACCTGACATCTCCCAGCAGCTAATTCCAGTGTTGCTTTAGCTAATAAACTACAGAGAAATCCCAGTACCTTTAGAAAATCCTTTCTTTGGAGATAGCTGTATCTGATTCTCTAATAAAGATTTTATTAAGAGAAACCTCTGCTGTGCTTTGTTAAGGAATTGATGCAATTTGATTTTTATTACATGAACAGACTAACATGGATACTAGCTGTCTCTGATACAAAGAGTCACTGCAAAAAGTATTGTGCTTCCTCATGCACACCAAGATAAAGTAATTAACTTTATATTAAAAAAAAATCTCTGTTGAGATCTGTTCTGCATAATTCAACACCTTGTGCCAATTAAAGAGAACTTCTTTGGAAAATGGTTTAGGCTGTAATTTTATAAGTCATTAGATTTGTGTGCAAATATGCATGGCTTTATGGATGTTTTGATGAGTGTAATTTTTCTAGAGTTTACACATTTGTTTCCTTTATTCATAGAGTGAGACTTTGTAGGAGAGCTCCTGGATCAGGTCTAAATCTCAAACTTGATGCCCCTGTCAGGGACAGAAGAATCCTGCCCAAGATAGGAAAACTCACTCAAGCATCCCTTCCTCTGCCCTCTTCCCACCCCTCCTGCCCTTCCCAGCCCTCAACACCGACCCGTGGTTTGGATGGCAAGACCAGGGTAGGTAAATCAGCACAGAGACTCTAGTGGTTCACCAGGGTGTTCCAGGGTGCCTTTCTGAGTTGCAGGGAAAATTTTAGGACAAATTTGGAAACATAAAAATGAACTGAGGACCAGCTGGGAACTGCCTGAGAACGATTGAGGACAACACAGCCCCTCTCTCTGGTGGACAGTCCGTGTGTGCTATTGCCTCTGGGAAGAAGGTGGTTTCTTCAGGCCCATGGGGACGTTAGAGTGAATCCTGCACTCTGGTGTCTGGCCAGCCTCTTCGCCATCCCTGTGGGGAACAGAGCCTGGGTGGCTGAGAAAAGTCCTGAGAGAAATGTGCAGGGAAAGTAGAACTTGCCTGTCACCACTGAAAGCCCACCCTAATGCTGTGAACAGCTTGTGCTGCTCCCCCATGACCATCTCAGTTAGTGCTCCTCTGACTTTAATTTGTGGGAGGGCTCAAAATAGCTTAAAAACAGCCAGAACGAAGCATTTCTTGTTACCCTGGGATGCAGGAGATCAGAATGGTTGCTTGATTGATGGGGCTTTCTGAGAAGATGTAGTGAGAGTGATTCAGCAACAGTAACAAAAATCCATGGCATGGATGGATGAGACCAACATCAAGAGATTAGGTGCTGTGCAATCAACTATTAAATAGGATAAATACCTTACACATTAGGGCTACATTTTAAAGAAGAAAGTGTTAAATGAAGGTCAAAGTGGGATGCAGAGTTTTGCTCTCAATAGCCTGTCTACTTACCTGGACTGATAAGCTCCACATGAGGGTGATTCAGTTAAGAGGATAATAATTAACAATCCCCCAAAGCAGACAAACTCTGTCACTGAGCCAGTCAAGAGTATCATTCCCCCTTTCATATCCTCAGCTTGCAAATGCTATAAGTCACTTATGCCAGCATTAGGAAGTCAAGATAGAACAGCAGCCCATGTGTTTTAGCTGACATTTCTTGAAGCAGCTTGAATTGACTTGATTAACATCTGGAGGCTGCCCAGCTGGACTTCAGTGTGGTGGTTCCCAGTGCCACAGATGGAGACTCTGAGACTCAATACTTTATCCCAGCATTTGGGCTTCCAATACTCAGAGCCCCCTTTCTATCTAAGTATCCAACAACTACATCTATATCCACATCTCCTTACACCTATATCTGCCCAGATACAACTAGTCTATGGTGAAGGGTTTTCCTAGCATTAATTTTTCTATAATCATAATATTGCTAAGCAGTCCTGATTAAATAAGATCCAAATAATACACCAGTTTACATTAGTTATCTACTGTTTCTTTGGGTGTTCATCAGACATTCATGTTTCACTCAGTAAATTTTACTTTGAACCCATGACCACTGATTTATCCAGGGTGCATCTTTTGAGTTTACTTCAACAGCTCTGAAGAATTTAAATGGGGTGGAGGCCAGTACATCCCTTCAGCAGCTTTTCCCAAACAGTTATCACTGTGCCCAGGTTGCTCAGCACAAAGCATATGTAGATACACACATGCTCACTTTAAGTAAAAGACTCTGACCTAAAGAAATTATATATTTAGACAAGTAAGACATGCAGTGGGTGGAAGAATATTAAACTCTTCTTCACTCTGAGTGGGAGAAAAGAGGGAGAGATCTGAAACACAAGTATTAAATAATATTAGATCATCTTTTTATAGCACAAAATATGAAGTTGCTTTCAAAATTCTAGTATAAATATGGCATAGCACCATAAGAGTAGAGTCATGTATATCTGTATTAAGGTACCTGTAGTAATAGATCTTATATCTGTCCAGCAAGGACAATATACTACCCAGCTACTAAGAACTTTTACACTGATACAATTTATAAAATGGTATTGATTTACTCTTGCAGTAGAAAGGCATGTTCCCTGCAATTGAAACAATGTACTGGTAAAATTATTCTGTGTAGTGGTCTGTAGGAGAGCTTGAAACTTTTAACACTTGGAACATTTTGCTCTTCCACAGACATTGGAAAGGCATAATTTGGCTTTTTTTTTTTTTTTTTTTTTTTTTTTTTTTTTTCTTTTTCTCTATCTTTTAATATTTAGGAAGGAATCTGCATAAAAATCAACCCACCAGTGAGTTCATTTGGGAAAAACTAGGGATTGCTAAAACTAATGCTATGTTATTTTAAGCCATCTATATGATCCAAATACAACTGTAAATGTCATGCACAAAGGCTTCTTACTAGAATGTCACTATTTTCTCTTCCTATTATTATTCAGTTTAGTAATTCCACAAAACCAGCATGTTTTGGTTTTGCCAGAGTCAATAAAGGAAAAAACATCAACCGTAAAACAGATGCAACTCCTCTACCTTACCAGGTTCTTTTGATCTAATATTTGCTATTTGTCTTGGGCCCAACAGTTTTTTACTTTTTTTTTTTTTTTTTCTAGTTTCCAAACCAGCCTATCTTGTCCCTATTAGAAAGAGGGTGAAATTCTGGCTACAGCTACAGCTTGCAAGTCAGTAAAACTAAATGTTGCCTCTGACTCTGCAACAGTCTATTTGCACCTTGAATTTTATTATATTTGTTAAATACTTTTATTTTTCTTAATACAGAACAATTCTTGTGCTACAGCCTTTAGTGAGAATTAAGATAAAGGTACAATCTCTCCAATGTTATTGTTCTCTCCAATTTTTTTTTTTTATTAGTCTTACATATTTCTCCCTGTCTCTGTTGGAATTTGAATTGCTTTATCTGTCCCAGTATAATAGCCTGGTCCATGAGCATCCTGGCTAATGAAGAGAGTCTGTTGTGGATTTGTGTCTTATATCCCTAGAGCTCCACTGCAGTAATAGATTGAGTGCTCAGACCTATAATTTTTTTCCCCGTAAAATTATTCGAGCATCTGTGAGGTCTCTTTTGCTATGCTAAAATTGCTTAGAATTCTTCATAGATTGAGAGTTGTGGGTTGCAAAGACACTATGGAGTGTGCAGAGACTATGATCACATTGCCTTTTCCTCCTCTGAGATCTGAGCAAAGACAGAACAACATCTTGGAGCCATATCCATGGGATTAAGAGCTTAGAGATTCACTGGGCACAATCCTTCACTGTTGTGAAGGTCAGCCAGTGTGCCCATGGAAGGTCCTTCAGCTCTAAGAATACCAAACAATCTATCAAATCCATCAGTAATCTATCAAAAACCACTTCACATGAGTAGGAATCCAAGCTCTGAATTGATTGCCTTTGGATGCCAGCTTTGTGACCTCTTCTTGAGAGAGTGTGGTGTAAAGAGTTCTGTACTGCAGAGAGATGTTTCTAGGGATACATATTGGAGTTATGTGAATTACCCAAAGCACCTGGAGTTCCTAGGAGAGAAACGCTTAAAGAAATGTAAAGCATCATTTTTATACTGAGAATTAGGGAACTGCCAAGGTTTTCTTGTCAGACAGGAATAGCAAGGTTTTGATTCTGAACTTTTTAAAGTAGCCTTTAATAAGCAAATACTTTAAAATGCGAAGGCTATTGACTTAGGAACATTTGTAATCCGCTCTCAGTCTGGGGAGAGCTGTAAGCCTCTTCATGCAAATGATATGATGAATAGTCTAAAGCCATCGATGGAATGCACCAGGGTAAGCTTTTTAATGCCAGAAGCACCAATGAGCTTGTGAAACACATCTTAAATTTTTTTTTTTTTTAAAGAATGGATTAGTTGTCTTTTGTTATTTTTAAGCCTTTTCTAGAGATCAGCTGGTGGCACTGATAAATTATCCATGGAGCTAGACAATCTCTGCTTATTCAAAGCCCCCTTTTCCATCAAGGAGATTGGTCTGAATGGAATGTGTTACTTTCCATTGACATGATTTTATGAAAGATTTCTTTATGGCAACATTTGCTTCACTTACAATGCATTACTTTAAAATAGCATGTCATGGTGATGGAAAAGAGCATATCCAGGGATGTCAGCTCAGGGATGGAATGCAGTGAGAAAAAAGTAAATACATGGGACTTCCTATCTAATGTACACCCCTCTATGGTGCACTCTCCATACTCCTATAAATGAGAACTGGTGTATTTTGCATGCTAATACTGAGACAGAACTGAGTCTACCTTCTGTCCTGTTACAGAAGTCAGCCAGACTACCTCAAGTGTTGCATGATAACAAACAAACCTAGCACAAAATATTAAGAGAGAGTTATCAAACCATCATGACTATTTTAAGCATATTAGAATTAATTTTGACACCTCAATTAAAGCATACTTCTACTTTTATGAAAGGTGTCAATTTCTAATGTAAAAATTAGTACTGCCTGAGCAGACTGTAATCCCAGTCTGTTCATAAATTCTGTCTCTAGCAATGGCTGATGCAACCTGCAAACAGAGTGTAAGAAACCCCACAGTATTTAATTATGGAGAAGATTGCCCACAAAATCTGCTTTAACCACTGGTAGTTAGAGGCTGTGTTAAAGCTTGAGGCATGTGGGTTTGTGGGTTTACATCCCTTTCAAGAATTCTGTACTTAGCAAAATACTTCTTGAAGGATTTTCTGGAGACTGATGATTTTCTTACCCATTGAATGTCCATTCCATCCTAATATACTGACATCATTAACTTCTGTGAAAAAGCCTCCCAGGATGCCCATGTGTGAATAAGAAAATTCCTTCCTTCATATGAATAGTTAAAACTGTCATGCTTCCTGAGAAAAAAAAACCATGAATATATATATGGTATATATATAGAGCACTCATGAAATGTTTATTTTTAAGTTGAGAGAACATTAAAGATAACTTGCTTTCATTTAATTTTACATGTGTCAGAAAATGTGATGTTATATGGCGATCAGTGAAATAATTTTTTTGATTGTAAAAGGTGCTAGATTATTTTGGCCGATGTCTTTATTATCTGATATCCTCCTCAGGGAAAATCTTGAGCTCTGAGCAACCTTGGATTTTTGTTTTTCTCTTAGGGAGGTCAGCTGAGCTGAAGCAGTAAAGATGAGTACTGACTCAAGAAGTAACTTTGCAGTGTTGTACAGTAGAAAAGGGAAGTCATATTTCCAAAGGCTGCACTCAGGTAACTCTGATTTGGCTTGGGATTCTCATCAGCCACTTCACAGCTCAGTTATATCTTGGTTCAATTAGCCCAGAAATCAGTTGCATATGAGCATTTTTGTCACTATAACCATGTTTCCAATAACTGTTCTGCCACACAAAAGGGGATGATTTATGGCAAGTTGTGGGAAAGGGCAGCAGCTCTTCATCTTACTTTTCCTTGTAGGAAAAGGCAGAAATAAAAATCTGTGCAAAAGATAGAGGTGCAAGCATATGAATATGCAGTGATCCTTCTGCCTATGGTCTTCAAAGCAAAAAAACCCCAACCTATTTTAAAAATGGGAAAAGAAATCTAGATGGATTTCTGCAACCCATTTCTTGATCTGTATTCCCACTTTTTTTCATACGTAACACTTCCCGTTATTCTTGAAAGCAATTGCATAGGTTCTGCAAATGATCTCATGGCAACTTGAAACAGCAAGGACCTAGTGAATCTAGCAAGTAAAGAGTTAACCCTGCAAGGATTTGATATTACAGCAAAAGAGCAGCAGGAAATTGCACCTGGATTTTCTTTCATTATTCTGAACCCTTTAACATGAAGGGCTATAATACACTAGTCTGATAAAGCACAACGTGCATGACTTTAACTCCACTGTTATTCTCTTATCCACAAAGTGCATTGCCCATGTAAAACAAGGTATCAGTGCTAATTACTTTGGTTAAGGCTTATATTTTCATGGTAACTTAATACAGCTAATATCCAGGGTAATTCACCAGGTTCCAAGTACAAATACAAATTAGGGCCAGATATTACATTTTTCTTTATAGTGCTAAAGCTACTGGAATTATGTAAGGACAAACAATACCAGCTGTGACATTTAGGCTCTTTCTCAAATGACTTATGCAGTGTCTCTTTGAAGTCCATAATACAGTGTCTGAGTGAACTGAAAGTTTTGCTCCCTGGTGCACACAGCTCTTACTAAGAGCTGGTGTAATAGCTACTTGTTCTGTATTTTCCTGATTTTTTTACAATTGTAATGACTATAAAATAAGATTTTCCCTTATCTTTATGGTAGAATTCTTGGCATTTAAGAGGCCAGTGAAGCAGTGTCTGCCAAATCACGGAACATCAACATTTTGCTTTGCAGGATGGTGCTCAGGAGTTGCCATTCCCAGCCATCATGTTCCTCCTTGTGTCTTGTGGCCAGGGTCCCAAGTGGAATTTCATTTTCCAGGGTGATTGGACCCACTGTAGGAGGCAGTTCGCCATGAGAGACACATTGCTGTGGTAACGTGGTTTCAGCTTCCTCCACAAATGCCATTTAAAGGAATCCCAGGAAGGTGGACAGAGAATGTCCAAAGCTTTTAAGGGTATGAGCTGTGGGGACATAACCTGACCTGTGTAGTCAGAAGGAAAAGAGAGTGAAGATGAAGGCACAAAAATAGCTACGGTATTTAATTTACAATTTTTTTTTCCGTATAAGCATAAAGCAAAAAAATATCAGGCTGACAAGGTCATCAGGGATGTATTTCAGTTAGACCTCAAGGGACAAAAAAATTATTATAGTACTAACAAGTAGGGGAGGTCTCATAGCCTCCATTGCTGGGGTCTCTTAAGAACAGCTTAGTTGAATATTGGCTGGTTCAAAGCAAAAACGTACTGAAACTGTTTTAGGGTGCATGAATAGGCTTCTTGGGGCCTCTTAATATTAACCTTTTGAGAAAAATAGACAGTTTAACATGCAGCTACCTTGGAAATACCTGGGCCAATGGGCACTAAAAAAAAAAAAAAAAAAAAAAAAAAAAAAAAAAAAAAAAAGAAGAGGAACTGGTTTCTGACCTGTTTGGGTGGCAGAAGCAGTCCCATTATGTAGCCTGCCTGAGCAGACTTCATTATGAAATCTATGTACATTTGTACCACTTTATATTTAGTTTAATAATTTATCACTGGTTAATATTTCAAAAGAGTAAAGTAGAAAATCAGATAAAATTTTTATACCTGCTATTAAAAGTTGAATGGGGCATTGAGAGATAATCCAAGCAATCATCCCCCCCAGCCTACCTACTGAATCAACCTGGCCTGGATAAAAAGGGAATCCTGACTCTTTATTTTGTGCTCAGCATGACGGTGTGTGTGTTTGTGTGTGTTGTCCCCACGGTGACACGATGACCTCTCCCAGACACACGCCTTCAGCTGGTCACCAGGTCCTGCCAGGTCACTGTTAAAAAGACCCCAAAACCTGTCCCTTGATTCCTTGCTGGCTCTTTTTCCTGCTGAGGTACCTGATATATCCAAGGTGTGATCTTTCAGCTGCTGTAATGCTGACTTGTGCATTTAAAGTCTTTGCTGCTACTAATTTCAATGGCACTGAACTGATTTGTAATATATTTACTTCTTTGATATGTCATGGCATAACTGACTGAGAAATCAATAAGCTATGTGGCCATCACCTTGTATGGAAACTGTTGCTCCTGACATCTAACACAGTAATACAAAAAATAAATTAAAAAGAAAGGAAGAAAAACAGAAAAAAAAAAAAAGCTGCTTAAATGTTAACTCAGGTGATATTAAAGTAGATTTTAAGACATTTTAGAGTCTTTTTGTTTGGATTTTTTTTTTTGCTTACTCAATAAAAATGGCAGGAGTAATATAATAACTGTATAGTATTTTATAGCAGCTTTAATGCAGTCTAAGTCCATTAAGGGACCTTTCCTCTGCTTTTTCAAAAAAGGGCTTTCAATTTTCTTTTTCAAGGGAGACACAGTTAACTTTTTTTTCAGGCTTACAGCTTAATGCACTGAGTCAAGCACAAGGTGGAGAGTACCTTTCTTGGGAAGTCAATAGGCTCTTACTTTGACTTACAATAAGTCAAAGCAAATTTGTTGATTTTGGTGGTAATAAAAGGAGGGCAAAACCAAAATTACTGCTGCATGTACCTATGGCTGAAGAGGAGCACAGATCTGTGAACTGATAAATAGCTCACAGTCATGATCAGACATTTCAGCCTAAGAAGCAACAAGAAGTAGAGTAACCAAAGAAGATAATTGAGGGAATTTTATCTAAGAAATGGTACCAAAGCTAAAAGATTCTTGGGTTTTATTCTCAAAAGTGAGGGCTTCCATACTGTGCAGGGCTTTTGAGGACCTTTCTGTGGGGTGCTGAAGCAAAGTTACAGTGATGTGGGTGGATGTGGGTGGGTCAGTAAGTGGACACTGACATGCTCTGACTTCAGGTGTGTTTGCTGTGCCACTCGTGGAGCCTGGCACTGCACAGCTCACACACCCCCATCAGCTTTCTCCAGGAGCAGAGGAGGAGCTGTGATCTGTCACTTGGACATGAAATGTAGATGGTGAGACTACATTTCTGGGGTTAAACTGCCATTTGAGGCTTTTTCTAGATAGCAGGCAATAAAACACATGGCCTGGTTATATCACAGGAGACTATCCTCCTTCATTTTCACGGGAAGAAAAAGAAAAGAAATCAAAAATTACCCATCCTGAGTCTCTGAGAAGCCCTCGTGCCTCTCAATGCCCACACAGCCAAAGGCAATGCATCCAGCAGGAATAACAAAGGAGATGGCTGAATTGCTCTCCTGTCAGTAAGAACTAATTCCCTTTGTCCCTGACCACTCTAATAATACAAGCACTTATTCAGTACAGAGATAACCTAAACCCCTTTGATGTTAATAGGTCTGTTTCTATTGACTCCAGCAAGTTTTGCAAAGGGCTGTGAAGATTTTATTTCTGCTTGCTTAACTGGTCAAACAGGGTTTCTTATTACGTGCCTTTGAGGTAAAATGTGCCATCTTCTCCCTAGAGCAGATACTAAGTTCAATTTTTCATGTTTAATTATTTACTACTGATGTGTTTAAATAGTCAAAAACCAAGTCTATCAAAAAGTTCCGTCTGAAATATTATATCACTTGGAGAATATTTGCTTGAAAAAATCAGATTCCATATACTTTAGAATAGCAACCAAAACTTATATCTATCAGAAAGAAAACAAGAATTATAAGGCCAATTTGTATTGGTTTAGCATTCATCATTATTTTGTATTGTTAACTTCTCTAGAAATACTTGAAAAAACTATTTTTTTATTTGTTGTTAATGCCCATTATGCTATATTTTTTATTTGAGTGAACTATTTTTTTTCTGAAACTTTACATCTATCATCCAGTCTACTTAAAATATTTATGCATTATAGACTATGGAGCAAAATAGGTTCTCATATTCTTGTAGGATTAAAAAAAATTTCACAAATGGATAATAAGAAAGGCTTAATTTTTTTCTAGACTTAAATAAGAATAAAATAAAATGTTACAGTGTCAAATCCCCAAGTGATAAAGTAATATGAGGTTATAGTGGTGTCATTAAGAAATGGGATTAGTGCCTGGGATATTGTTTAGTTTGAACAAGATAGAGGAGCATTTCTTATTTCCCAGAAAGGGAAAGAGTATATGTGCTGCCCACAGCAGCTGGTATTTATTGATTCCAGTGGACTCAATATCTTAACCCTGGAGTTACAAAGTCAGTGAGGCCTCATCTTGTACTGATGTACCACAGGGTGGAAAGGTGAAATGGAAGGGCCCTGGGGGTTTTATCAGCATTAAAAGGGGGAGTGCAGCTCCATCCACCTGAAGATGAAAGGGCACCCTTCACTGAGAAAAGCCACCCAAGAAAGGTGCTGGCCGCAGCAGAGGGCCCCTACAACCTGCCCGTGGAAATACCTTGAGACATGGGGTCCCTAAAGGTCTGGTGAGGAGAAGGTGTGGCACTGAGGTCACCCCGAGGTAGAGTTAGGGTTAGGATTAACAATAAAGCCAGGCCCAAAAGGGTCCTTCTCTGGGATTTTCTTTTGCCTGTTGGGTATATTTGACTTCTTGACCCACATAGTTTAACTTATTTGTAGTTAAAGATTAATTTTTTTTCCTCTTGATAATACTCCCAGTTCAATTCCTCATTTAGACATTTTGTATGATTAATGTTTTCGCTGCTGGGTTTAAAATTTTTTTTCAATAGACTCCACAACTGTTGACATAATTTAGCAATGAACAAGTTGCATGTAACAAATTTTCTTAGGACATACATAGGACTGAAGACCCCTTTTGAAGAAATGACCTTTCTGCTGTAAATAATATTTTTTTTCCTAGCATTAGCACTAATTTACTGTTTATGTAGCAACAAGTTGCAATTATAAATGTCTAGAGGTTTTAGGGAGCAGCTCTGGAATGATGAAAAGTCAGACTGCTGGCCCTTGCTCTATGTATTGATCACTATTACTTGAGGTGCAGAGTACCATTTAATCATGCTACTTACAGTGATACCAAAGGCCAAGGCTATTCAATGTGCAAATGTGTAACAAGCAAAACTTTGTGGTGTTCACAGGATATTAAATCCTACAATTTTAGAAAGAGGAGAGCAGCAAACTTTCTTCCTTCCTGGTGTTTTTTTCTCACATTATTTTGCCTATGGCATTTATTTTTCTCTAGTGAGACTAAGGCACAGCCAGAAACACTCTCTTACAATACTGATTCTCAGGCAGCTGCTTGAAATGCCTGAGTTTATTCACATTTATATATTGAAGGCCTGTTGCACTGCCAGAAGCAACCCATTTTTGACTACTAGTTTTGCTGCACAATAAGCAAGAAATGAACTAAAGGCTACAAAGCAGGTTCAAAGAAAGCCCTCCAAGAGACATTTTAAATGTTATGTTATCCAGAAAACACATGTTCCTTTTACCAAATCCCCAGCTGTGACAACTGATATGGTAATCTGGGAAAGAAGGAAGACAGGTTCTATGCCATAAATATCCTTAGGTATTTAGAGTTGGCAAAAAAATTTGCATGTGGGATTCTAATTTGGCATCATCTACACCTCACGTTGTATGTCTGTATGAACATTTGATTTCACCACATTGCCAGGGTTGGAGATGACAGTAGGGGAGGTTGTGCTTGGACTGTGGAACCTAAATTTCTTCTTCTTGTTTTGGTCACTGTTTTATTGGAGGAGGGTGGGGAAAGGCCCTTCAGTAGGTGATGAGCTCTCCAGAGCTCTGCATACATGGATTCGTTCTCTGCATACAGTCCTGGTAGCGATTTGTCTGTAGTTTCTTCCAGTGTTGCCAGTGGGAAAAAAAAAAAGAGTCTCTCCATGAATCTGGGGAAGTTATCAGTGCAGTTTAGAAAAGTCTGCTAAGACACGCTGCTCAGAGCCAAATTTAGCCCTAGGTATCTTCACAGCACTGTCTGCAAAGAAAAATAAACCATGTGTATAGTGGTTTCCTCACAAGGGAGAAGGAAATATTAGCTGTAAGCTAAAAGGAAAGAGACAAAGAGCTTCTTCCAAACTGTGAAAGAAAACTCAGCAGCAAAAATAAAAATTTGTCTGTTAGCTGCTCCATGACAATGGGAGGAGGCAAAGAGGCCATACAAGTTCATCCACTACACAGAGAGAATCTTTGTTGCTCTCAATGTGCATTCAGCTAATTCCACATTTCCTATGCACAAATGAAAACTTTCTCTGCCCTAGTCTCATGAATACAGCATTTTTCTCCTTACCTCCTAGCTGTAGGGCCTTCTCCCTTGATCTCTTCACACAGGCTCCAAGTGCTACTCATCAGCATCCTTCCCTCTGACTTCATAGTGTTGATTTCTTCCTTCTGTCTCCTCACAGCCCTTGGCACTTTATAAGAAGGGATTATTATCAGTACACATGATTAGAAGCTAATAGTGATATTCTTAACCTGTATCACTGTCAAACATAAAGAGGACTAAACCCCACAGACTATACTGTCTGGCTCAGAGTAGACACAGTGTTTACATTGTGAATGAAATCAGTTCTGAACAGTGGTAAAAAGGTAAGTCATTAATGCTCTCACACTTTGCAAACATGAGTCAGAAAGCACAGGAAGGACAGGAGAAGTTCAGGGCATTGTTTTTTAGGAATCTGGGACAGTGTAATTTAATGTCTTAAGCAATGTGTTTGTCCCATTATCTAAAACTGTGACTACAGGTCTACTGATATTAACAGAGCCAACACCCCCACTACCAGAATTTTCCTTGGGTAAAATAGCTTGTACCTTTCAATCCAGAGCTGCAGGAGCCCTAATTGCCACAGTAATCAGGCTTGAGTTCAGTATAAATCTCAGGTACATGTTGCATCTGGTCTGAACTTTCTGGTAGTTTTGCAACTAATCTGGCACGTCTCTTGGCTTGAATTTGTTCAGCTTTGGTTTGTCTGAATATTTACATGAACCACGTAAATAGCCACTAAACCTTTGCTTGGTCAGACCTGGTTTGCCAAGATCCTAAGTTAGGTTCCACTGCAAACATCTCCTCCTCCTCCTCCATTTTCTGCAATGTTGACATGGTGGAGCTATTTAATGTTAAACTTAAAGGCAAACAATTTGTATTCATCTCTCAAAGGAGAAGGAAGAATAAGCAAATGCTCTATTATGATTGTGTGCATTTATATTTGATAAAAATGGTTGCAATTTATATGCAAATTAAGTGTGACTCAGCCTCCTGGCAATTTGCCAGTGGGACCCTCAGCATCAGGAACCATTTATGTCCCTACCTAAGCAGCCCTGAGGCTGTCTGGAGGCATTTTAGAGAAGAGAAGCCAAATTCTGCTTTAAGGGGTTGTAAGAACGTTCAAACTTTGTGTTTATACAGGTACAAGCCTGGCTTACCACCTCTCCCTGAATCCTCTTTGCTCATTCCTAAAGATGTTTTCTTGTGTAGTGCTGATTTTCATAACCTCTCCCTTCGCGCAGAGGCTCAGTGGTAAATGTGTCTTGGCTTTAAAGCACAGATCTCCACAGCTTCTTTGGGATGCTCACAGTGAACTTGGTGGTGAAACCTCTTTTTAGTCCACATAAGACTACTTATTATGACCATTTTACTACCACATATTACTACTACATGTTACTACCTCCCTCCGTGCTTAACAGCCTTGAAAGATGGCAGCAAAAGCATGAGCACCATTACTCACATCCATTGGAAAATGCACTTGGCTAGCCTCCTGACTTAACCTGCTCTTCCTTCACTTTTTCCTGATGGCTTCCTGACATTGCCCTATTACTTCCCTTATCTCTTCCATTTTTCTATCTTCCTTCAAGAGTGAAAAACCAGGACCACAGGACTTGTCTTGTGTCTTTCCTCCCTGACCTTCCTGCCATGTTAGCTGGACACTTAATATTTTTTTCTGAGGAAAGAACCATTTCTGGTATCTGCATGCCCTCCCTTAACCCTCACTTTGGAAAGGTGCATTTAGGGATACAGAAACAGTACATCATATAATCCCACAGCCCTCTGTCTGGTACTGATGTACATCAAGATGTTTACATACACCATGGAGAGGAGCAGCCCACCCCTAATGGCAGAACAGAGACTTGTGCCAGACAGCTGACCCACATGTGGGCTCAGGAAGGGCTCTCAGGAGGTATCATGGAGAAAAAGTAGTCTCGGAAGCCAAAATCCCAAGGAGGAAAGACAGGCAAGGCCAGCTCCAGGGAAGCCCCAGTGTGAGAGCCCATAATGCATACTATGGGCCAATAACACATCTAAACATTCCAAGAGGCAGATGTGCAAGGAGAACTGATAACAGAGCTCTTCTCTATACTAGATTTAATTTTGTTAAAGGATGGCTGGAATTAACTCTGGTTAGATAATGCATTTGTAAATGCTAGTACAGACAGTCTGCAAACATTTATTTATTCCCAGAGATGAATGTTTGTGGCTTACTGAACTGGCTGGCTAACACAAGTTAACTGGCAATCAATTACAGCAGTGACATACCACAACAGGGGAACCTAAACCACCCGTGACTCAGTTTGCTGCTTGTGATGGTTAATGGATTAAAAAGTGAGCTTTTAAAGAGAAGATGAAAAAATATGCATGTGTTTTAGACCAGTTATTTGATGGCCTTTGCATTCTCAATAGCTTTCAAGCGCAGACAGAAGTAATCTTTGCTTTGTATGTATGAGGAAATCAGAGGAGGAAATTAGTTTTTATTATTGGTATTGTCACACCATAAAAACAGGGTCACTGAATAAGCCAGTGGGCATTTTTCAGATCACCTTATCTTGCCAAGGAAGAAAAAAGCTATTAATGAAAGAGAAATTAAAAAAAAAGAAATCAACATATATAGAGAAGCCTGTAAAAATATAATTATGGCATGTCATTTATGATGGGAATGAAAGTTCACAGCTGTAGAATTCAGTAGTGCCAGCGCAAACATTTGAAAGTCAGCTGCAAGGTATTATTTATTGGATTGTTTCATTTGAATTAAACTCACTTTAAAGTTCCAGAAAGAACACTCACACATACATTTTTCATTCAAGGTTTGACAATTCTGGGTGACATTCTCCTTCTCCTCCCATTCTCTCCACCCTCCCAGAGATGAGAGGCTAATCCTATATAGAGCCACTGTAGATATAATTGAACCCCAGGGTGCCAGAGCAGTGCTGCTTTGACATGAATTCCATATAAAGGTGTTGCTGTTACTCTAAATTTGTGCTGTCTGTGGATTTTAGTAGTGATTTACAATATTGATTGATTACTATCTATCTTCCTTGATATTCTGCTTTGCATTCCACTTCAGAGAGGCTGAATTAATCACTGACAAGGCTAGCAGTCTTAAAAGTATATCATGAAACCACATTGTTTTATTAGGCATATGTTCTGGTAACACATTGTTTATAAAAATAACATTTCCCCTAGGATCTGAGCACTAAAATTCATGGACTCCTGGACAAACTAAGAGGAAAAGAAAACAAACAAATCAGCAAACAAAAAAAATCAAACAGAACCCCCCCATATACTAAAATTTAGTCAATCTGAACTGATTTTGCTCTCATAAATTAATTATTTTTGAAAAATATCCTTTGAGGTGTATCCTAAATGGATCTGCTCTATTCTGAAACACCCCTCTATAATTTTACAAATGTCACTTTAAAACTTTTTTTCCAGCTGAAAATATTTGTCACATTTTATGACTAGCTTCAGCCTCACAGGTGCATTTTAGATGTATTTTGACAACCTAGTTTGAAGGAACTTAACTATTAGAAATAAGTTAAGATTTTTTTATAGATAACATGCCAGTCCTTTGAAAGGGCACATCACTTGGATTTTCTCTGTCCTTGTGAAATCACCTTGGCTGATTAGTGGCACTCACTTATTCAATAAAACCTGCATAAATTAAAGAAATACTTATGTTGCAGCTACACATGCTGGTGGTGATACACACTATGGACTTGACCTAAAGCCTGTGAGAACCAGAAGCTCAGTGAGATTCAGATCAGGAGAATTGCTTGAACTCATGTAGTGGTATTGAGAAAGGCGAGTTTATGGACTCCTTGGCACCACCAATAAAACCCTGCTCCTCATCTCTCTCTCACATTTTTTGGTTCTGAGTTAGTTTCTTGTTGCATTGTGGAAGGTTTCTGGTCCTCAATGATAAACAGGCAGCCTGCTTCTCAAAGTGAGGAAACTCTCTTTTCTAACCTGTGCCACTACTTTTCTCCCTGCATTTAATTTGTACAGGCTGCATGGGGTCAAGCAGCCCTTGATTTCAGCAGAGGTGGAACTTTACCCTTTAGGGGTGGGAGAGTTTTTTCTCCTGATGCATTTCCATCATAAAGGCTGTGATCACGAGACAGAGAAACCCAGACTTCGGAATGAAAAGTCATTTGTAACCAAAGCAGCAGATAAATCTTTGTCAGGCAGTGTCTGAGCCATCAAATCCTTTACAATGTCTTGTTCTAGCACACCATTGTGCAAATAAGCAGGACACTCCAAATGAAGTTCAGAAAGGGTTGAAAAATGCAGCTTGGGGAGGCAGAAGACTTCTTGGCTATTGTCATTCATGCTGAATGATGTTTAGCTCTCAAACACCTCCAGCATATTCCTGAAAAGCAGTATGCTGTTAGCTGTGACTTGCAGTTCTGTTTGGCCAGTAGAATTTCATGGTGTACCTTACCCCTGAAAAAGCAGGTAAACATCTCTGAAGTGCTCATTTTGCAGCAATGAGTGGTTAAGAGGAAATGATGGGCATAATTACAGTATGTGCTTTGTGCTATTAAGCCAGACAGCCAGTTAGTTGACTGTGTGCCCCAGGGCCAGTTTCTAAGTTCTCTCTACCAAAGTGGAAACCAAACTTCAGTTTAATTTTATTTGACTTGCAGGATCTGATGTGCACATAATTTGGAAAGAGCTAATTTGCTGGTAAGCAGCTTTTAACATTTCACATTAGATTAGAAAAGGATAAGCTCTAGAGGTTTTGGATGATTATTCACTAAACAAACAAGCAAACAAAAATCTGTAGCATCTAGAGCTGTACTGCTGCAAAGAAAATTAGATTTAAGAGAAAGGAAAGAGAATTAGAGAGAAAACAAGACTTCTGTGTGTGAAACAAATACATTGGGCATATAAGTAAACAATTTCATCTATTTTTATATTGATTCTGTAGTCAATTTGGCAGGCAAAATTTTGGCAGACCTATAATATTCTTATCTCAGTCTGTACTATTTTTGTGATGTGCCTCAACATTTATCCCAAGAGTTGAAGATAGCTGGGATGGAATTTGGAAAGCATTTGCTCGGGAACACATTGCATTTACTTAAGTGAGGCTGTGTTCCTGAGTGTCTTGTGTTGAAATTTGATATATCAAGGTAATTTATTATATAACATGAAGTTATCAGAAGTGCCACAGGCTCCAAAGTCACATGTGGTCATTGCACTAATCGGTTATTTCTCCCATTCCCAGGGTTCAACATGTCCACTCATGTTCCTCAACCCTTTCTATGGCTCTTTTTCATCTCACTGTAGGAAATATTTAACTCAATGGCCATTCTCCACAAAGCCTCTTGTCAATCTCACCCCCACACTCCTGTTACTGCCTGATTTCTGCCTCAGTTATTTCCATGTAAGTGGTTTATTTTTGTAAATCTGAGTTTTCCTTTTTTATTGTGTTGAAATGGCTATTCTCAAAGTCTCAAACATCTTTTTGACCTCATTTCAGTCCTTCTGGTCATCTAAATCCTCTCTATCTTCTCAATTGTTTTTGCTAGCCCCTCCATAATGATACATTTCCAAGACTTTTGAGGTTCTCCAGCTTCTCAGGGTGCCTCCCTACACCCCAGCATCAGAATTCTCCCACTCACTCAAACTTGTTCAATTGCCATTTTCAAGGAAATTATTCCAATCTCTTCTCACTCCTAGCAACCATACCTCCTTTCTTTTACATTACAGGTTTTCCTCTGTCAGATGATTCAGGATCAAATGAAACAACCAAGGCCCAGCTTTTAACAGAAACCTCCTTTCACTCTCTGTGACCTCACCCAGTCAATGCTGCTCCGTTCTGTCACATTTGAGACGGCCACAATACACAGAGCATCACCACATAATTTCAGACAGCTTCAACCCATACAGAGTGACACCAGACCTCATCAGAAGGCTGCAAGCATCTGCCCTTCTTGTTCTTTAGCCCAACCTTTTATACCCCTCATGTTCATGCATTGCACCCATGTGCCCTCTGTTCCTTTGGTGGTTGGTCAGTGCCCCTGGGCACTCCATGGCTCATTGCTGTCAGTGCTGCTCACCTGCTTCTCACAGCTGGACCCACTGGGGATGAGGCTGGGCCACAGCCCCACTCCAATTACCACAAACTGTGCACCTACACAGTTCCTACTTCACTTTTCCAAAACCCAATCAGATCAGAGAGTATGTGCATGTATGTGCATATCGGAGCTTCCTCCCACATGAATAAGAGCTGGATCACAGTATCTCTGAAGCAATTGAGATACTCTTTTTCTGCAGCCCTTTTCAAATACTGGTTTACCAACTCTGGGAAATACAATAGAAAATTTTCAAAAGGAAGAGACAGATCAGCAACTCAGGGGAGTATAACTGATTATATAAACAATTTAGACTTTTCTTTTCCCTTTGTGTTTGGAAGCTTATTTTTACCTGTGTTTTATTATAAAGCCATTCCTATTACTTGACTATTTGTACAGCTTAGATTCAATATATAAAATCCACAGCCTCTCTTCATAGATAACATCACTGACAGCTCAATATATTCTGCCCCTTTGGTGGAAAAATGAAATGAGGCAAATCTTGGAGTTAATGAAGAAAACACAATGGATATTGAGCAATGCACCGCTTTTATAAATTAAAAGTCTTTCTTGGAGGAAGGAGAATAGCACACACACAGTTACACAGTTCTTTCCTCATTTTAAATGGTCATAGGACTTTCTTGAGGACTCCCAAATGTTGTTGTTCATAATTCTAGCAGCAATGATTTAATGTACTTTTATGGAGTCAGGCTGCCTCTGCTGAAGCAGTGATGCCTGATCAGATCACTATAGTTTATTGTTACAGTAAATAAAGGGCATATATATATATATATATAGATATATATATATATACACACACAAAGATACATATATATATAAATGTTTTTTTGGCCATGGAATAATAACAGATTATCTGTGCTTGAGGAATTACATTGACCTTTGGGTCAAAGGAATCTGTAGTAAATCACACTGGCAGAATGATTACATTATCCCTAAATTGTTTCTCATAGATGAGCATCATTTGGCTCCACTACTGGAAAAGATGAACCCACAAAACTGCCACCAAGTCTTTCAGTTATTGCTGGCCTGGAAAATAGTGGTCCTAGGCATGCTGAACATAACTCTAGGCTTAGAGTTTCTCACAACATAAGTTATCTCTGCTCCATTACACACCTTTGTTTAAGATCAACTCTGTTATATTTTCATTTTCCCCTTTTGACTATGTTGCTGCTCAGCCCTTGTGACTTTTGACAGGTGAGAAATGCAAGATTCAATGCAGGATCTGTGAGAGCTTTTGGAGGACACTGTAAGGAGATGTGAACTGAGGTGCTGATGACATAATTTTCCAGTGCTATTAATGCAGCCTTCCAGGATCTGAGCTTTTGGAAAGGCTTGGACCAACTTGTCCACTTGTCAACTTGTAGAGCTCAGATTTTCTCCAGAAATTCCTGGTGTTTGGAAATATCCTCAGGGAAATAATTATGTTGCAGAAATACTGAAATTATTGTGTTTGATTATAAGAGATGCTTCAAAGACTGGACATAGACTGCCATGTGCAGTTCCCAATCTGAGGTAACTACACTCAAGACAGCTAAAATTAACTACAATTTTGAGATCATGCTGAGTTTGTTACTTGAGCCTTGCTCAGGTTCTGCAATCAAAAAGTCCTTTTCTTCTTGTTCCTTGGATCTACATTTTTTGCACAAAGCCATGTCACAGAAATTAGTGCAGCTGTTGTTCAAATGCTGGATGCATTTGATGCTCTCAGTCTAACTCTTTGTTAACAAAACACATAAAACAACACATAGCTCTGCAAGCCTTCCTCCAGACTGTAGGCAAAGGCCAACCTCTCTTTGCAACAAGACAATTTTCTACTCGCTACCCAGCAAATCCACAACACTGAGTGGCTTTCCACTGACAGAGTCCTGTAAAAGAAGGATTATAGTAAAACCAATCTTTCCCAAAATATACTAAAAATTGGTGCATCAAGCTGCCACAAGAAGCCCCTTTTGACGAGAAACAAATACTGCTTCTCTGAAAAAGCAAGTCAAAACCCTGAAATGCTATGAGTTCTTGAGCACTTCTGCTGTGACTTTATCTATTAGCACATATCCACCTACACAGCACGGTGCAGCATTAACCAGGACCTCTGACACTTCTGCATAGTTCTTCTCAAGATTATGGTCATGGGTCAGTTTTTTGTTGGGTGTTTATTCATGGCTATATCACCCTTAAATATAATATCCCTTCCCCAGCACTGGCAGCATCATTAAATGTGCTCTAAGTGCCCCAGTTTTGGGATGCTCTTTGGAGCCTCCCGATGCCAAAAGGATCAAGAAATGCCTTGGCCATCTGTCTTCTGCTGCTGGGCTCTCTGGAAAGATGGCCTTTCCAGCTATTTCTGCTTGTGTCCCTGCATGAGTCTGAACAACAAGTGCATGGTCACTATTGTTAGTGAACCTGGTATTGAGGTACTGAGGGCACATGGATTGTACACTTCAGTTTAACCACTTACTGAGTAGAGATTATATTTTGTAAAAAAGGTACAGGCAGAAGTGGGTGGTCAGTCTGCATATGAATTGTCTGAAATGGCTGTTTTCACTCCTTGCTTCTAGGATATAGCAATTTAGGAAAAGAATACTGAAGCTGAAACACTTAAGAATAAAGAGCCTGGGGCTTTGTGCCTGAATGTTAACTTTGCTATAGGCAGAATTTTAGAGAAAAACTGCTAAGGGCTCTTGGCCGTATGGGTATGTAGGGAATGAGAGAAAAAGCTAGAAAGTGAGAAAAAGTGCAGTCAACCATGTGCCCTACCTCTACAGCAGAATTTTTGGGGTCAATTTCTGAAGTAAAACCTATACTCTAAAAGTACTTGTCAGTCTTAAGTGACCTAGTACAGTGAGTGGCCCTCCCAGAGGCATTTACCTTTGCTAATTCTGTCAAAATCTACACAGAAAGGAGTTTCTCTATTGACTGGTAACTCAAGATACTTTTTTTTCTCCTAAAATTTTCAGCCACTTTCATCTTTATGTGTTCTTATTTTCTGCTTCTGATTTTAATTTGAAATACCAGTCCTGTGAGAGGATGCTTAATTGAGAGTAGTAGTTGAGATAATGAAAGAAGCCATTTGTTGCATCTCTTCTTGCTTGGTTGTGGCTTCCCTTAGTGAGTTTGCCTAGGGAGCAGACAGGCTGCCCTTATTCCATGATATTTCAGCTCTGCTCATGAGGGAAACTCTAGTCACCAGAACTGTACATTGTCCTGATAGCAGAATCTAAATGTGGCTGCTTTTCATGACATCAGATGAAGGAGTATTCTTGGGCAGCAAAACAAGTGCAGGACAAAAGAAAGTCAAAAGACAAGCTTTGAATTGCATTATTTACATCAATGCTGGGAAAAAGGCCTGGTGAGCTGAGAAGGGGTAAGTGGAGATCAAAGGTGGGCATTAAAGTTTCTTGAAATCAATGAGTAGGATTCCACTGACTTCTGTGAGCTCCAGAGCAGATGTGAACAGCTGTCACATAGCCACTTTGTGGATTGTCTTTTTCTTCTAAAAATCCCAGTGTCAAATATAGCTCTGCTGGAAGGAATGCCAGAGATCAGAGATTTTACAATTCTTCTCCACATTTCTTGTATAGTTTTTTTTTTTTTTTTTTTTTTTAATTTTCTCCCCTTGATTGTGGATTTTCCTCAGTATGTCAAAAGGACTACAGACTCCATCACAAGGTTTTATTAAGTGGAAAAAATAACAGGCATCTAAAACAGGAAAGGTTTGTGAAATGCTGTCTTCTAATTAAGTGCATGGTGGAACAGAAATACACAGAGTTATTTTGGGAAAATATTATTAGGAGTACAGAAGACTTGAACATGGGTATCTTTATTTCCCTGTAATTTCTCTATAGCTTCACTGTGCAGTATCTGAGCTGAAAATCCTCTCTTAGCCTAAAGGTTTCATACCAGGGTTAGGGGTGAGTACAGCAGCTAGAGGTGCTGAACTTCTGTCAATAAACTCAGTCAAATTCTCTTTCTACATGAGCTGTAACAGAAAGTAACAACAGTGAGACCAATTCCTTGCTTTTAGACAGAACTTTTATCAAGTTTTGGGCCTCTCCCTTCAAGAAAACCCTTGAGGTGCTGGAGCAAGTCCAAAGAAGGGCAATGGAGCTGGGGAAGGGTCTGGAAAAGTCATATGAGGAGCAGCTGAGGGAGTGGGGGGTATTTAGCTTGGACAAAAGGAGGCTCAGGAGAGTTCTCTACAGCTACCTGCAAGGAGTTTGTAGCCAAGTGGGAGCCAGTCTCTTTTGTCAGATAACAAGCAATAGGACTCAAGGAAACAGACCCAAGTTGTGCCAGGGGAGTTTAGATTGGATATTAGGAAAAAAATTCTCCCATGTAAAGGGTTGTCAAGCATTGGAACAGACCATCTAAAAAAGTGATGCAGTCACCATTCCTGGATGTATTTTTGAAAAGTATAGATGGAGCACTTAGGGACCTGGCTCAGTGGGGGACTGGTCCATACTGGGTTAACAGTTGGACTTGATGATCTTAAAGGTCTCTTCAACATAAATTATTCTGTAATGAAATTTTAAAATGTTTTAAAAAGAAATCTGATATATCAACAGGGAAGCCATTGCAGAGAGTGATGTTATGACAGGACTGAATCCAGTCAATAGTCTGACTCTCTTGGTTTGAGATTGTAAGTCAGACATCCCCTGTTACAGGACGAGAGGCCTTTAGGGTGCTCTGCAGTAAAAATAAAACAATAGACAGCAATAGTGTCACTAAATGACACAAGCAAAAACGACGCACCACAGCCTTAGTCACGATGAAGAGACTAATTTATTTTTTCTGACTCCAATCTTTTATAGTTCTCAAAAGGTGCCAGTGGATTGGAGGCTGAACGTGCCACCTCTCCAACGATACTGGACAAACTACCTGTACATCAAATTTCTCCGCCTCTATGAAAGAATGCAAAACAATAGGTTGTTTACAGAAAGTTGTGTGAGAAAGTTCTCTACAAGAATGTAAACTCAGAAGGCTTTAGAAAATTCTTGATAACCAGGGCGACACAATAGGGTAGAGATGGAGAAATTATTTCTTGGTGTCTCAGGTTTGCTACACATATATGTAAAAGCTATTACCTACGAGTAACACTGAACAAATATTCTTCAGATGTGTATTTTACTTTAATGCCATTTTGAATGGAAGTGTGTCTATGTTGAGTGGCATGGATGTTCTTATGAAAAGTCCTGGGCCAGATTCCACTGAAGTCAGAAAGAGAAATCGCATTCTATTCTCAGTTTAAAACCAGAGGCTATCTGTTGGTGTCTCAAACAAAAGCAGCTGAGAGAAAGCACTGGATGTAAGCGCACACAAGGTATCTTTCCTTTTCCTGAAAAGCTGAATATGGAAAAAGTAGCAGTGGGCAATGGGTTAATGAATCATAAACTAAATCTTGACATCTCCACTGAAAGAACAAATGAAGATTAAGTTCCGTTGGAGAATCATGATTTTCATTAAATTTATGAACTTCAGGATCAATAAATTCTAATCTCTAATGTCTCTGCATTATTCCAAAGCTTCTTGATGGGATAAAGCTCTTATAGCAAGGCAGTGAAGTGATTACATTAGATAAATTGGGAATAGGACAATGATCTCCTGCAAACCAGCTACCGCAGGGCTCTTGTGGACTGGATTATCCTCTGGATGCACAAAAGGGGTCAGTAACAGGTAAATTAAATGATGGGCTGCCAGAGAAGTTAATAACTATAACTCCCATATCAGATGCAAAGTCCTCTAAAGGAGCAGCCTGGTGCATTCATTAGGTACTTGACTTCTTTCCAAAATCCTCAACAGAGACAGTGCCACCACATGGTCAAAAGAAGGGCAAAAGTGTGAGGGGGGGAGATTGGCGTAGATCACTTTGGCAGCTGCATTCCTCTGAAAATCCTGAAACCCAGTAATTAACTGCAAACCTCTCGAGTCTTTTCAAACTGAATTTTGCTGCACTGCTGTCTGCAGCAGTTCAGGAAACCCCCACACTTCCTAGAAACTGTGATGTGGACAGCTCCCTCTGCAGAACCTGTCTCAGGATGGAACTACAGAAGGATATTTACAAAGATTCCCCAGAAACTCAGGGCAAAGAATGTGTAAATGAAGAGAAACGATCCATTGTTTTGCTAATCTGGGTGAAATGTGAGTTAATTACTCATATCAACCCTTTTATCCTTTACAGTTGAAAATGACTGCTGAAACCCTGGCTTTTTTTCCTTTCCTTTTGCCTTATTTCTACCTCAACAAAAATAAAGGATTGTTGTAGTGTGTATCCATTTATACACTTTAAGAGATTGATCCTGCCTCACCAGAAACCATTAAAAGACTTTATGTGTAAGTCAGAACTCTTGAACTGATAGCTGTAGCTCTTAATAGTTTATTCTGTCATTTTCTTGGGTGCTGCTGTTTTTGCGTGGCCTTGCCTTATAAAAAAGCCATGCTTAGAGGGATCTCACCTAAACTCCTTCAGACTAGCTGAGCAGAGAGACCTGCATGAAGCTGAGCTAAGCCTGAGTGCCTGGAGAAGCAGTAACAGCAGGCAAGGGGCAGAATGGAGCTGTACAAAACTCTGTGCTAATGCAGAGGAGTATTGACTCTGCAATCGGTGCTACGTGAGAGGATTGGAAATGGAGAGACAGTTTCTACTCCAGAGCCATGGGTGAGTCTTGCTCAGTCCTCAGATAATCACCTTTTGGGGTGATAATGAAAACTTTCCATTTAAAAGCAGCTGGAGAAAATAGCAAATAACCAGGGAAAAAGGATGATAATGGCAAAGAGAGCATCATGCAGCAGCACACCACATTTGGGGCATTAAACCTCAAATATACTGAAAGCTTTATCTTGGACACAGCAATACAGTGAAGTAGCATGTCTGTGTTGGCAAGGATATGAGAGTCTTTCTGTTCTTCTTGTAGCTGCATAGCTTTTGAAGCAGGAAAGTAGTGAATTTTCTTGAGCATTGCTGGTTTGGAAGAAAAGCTATTCTGTATTAAATAAGACTTCCTGCAACACTTTGTGTTTCATCTAGCAGTGCCTCATTTAATCACTGCCCAAAGCCAGCTTCAATTGCTTCAAGAGGGATTTGCCTGCTGGATCAAAGCAGTGGTCCACCTAATCCTGTTCTCTGTTTCTAACGGTGACTGGCTTCTTCAGAGGAGAGAGGGGAGATCTCCTCCATAGGCGGCTAGAGGAATACTTTCCCCAGGGAGCTGATAAGATCACAGCCAGAGGTTATATGAATGCCGGCGAGGTGAAAATAAATATGATTAAAAAGACATCATGATTATGAAAGTAGATGGAAGAACGTTAACTTAGAGATAGTGTGAGGAAGAGGATGTGGAGGGAAAGAGCAATACTGGAGAAACACATGTCCTACCATGGGGCTTTTTAGTAGTGTGAATGCTCCCTTTAACATTGTTCTCAGCACAACAGATGGTAAATCATCAGCAGAACATGAAGAAATCAAATAACCTTCACAGCTCAGTTGAGGCTGTGTCTGTAATATTTGGCTTTTACTAAGTAGTGGAAATTAACAGTGCCAGTGTGTTCTCATACTTAATTTCCTTCTCCCTTTTCTCCTCTGTGCAGATCCTCCCTACAGGTAAATGAATTTCACTCAAGTAGGTGTCACTACCTAGAGGAGATGGAAAGATCAAGGAACTGTGTTAAACTGGAATTACTCGAGAGGACAAGGCAAAATGAAAACACATGAGTGTATTATTTGTAGATAAATTACTGGGACCTGAAAATGTCTGCAGTTTGTTTGGATTGCTCTTGAGCCTATCATCTGTGACTAGCAGAGGCTGAAGACTGGGAGCAATCCTGGTTTCAGTGAGAAACTCCTGGTTCACTGCACACTCTGGATCAGGTTTTCTGTTCACATGTGGCAGGGGGGATCTCATGTGTCTTGCCTTATCTAAGATCATGGTAGTCTCCCTTTATTCCTATTGTGTTGGTGCATGATTGAAACATGGTCCACAAAATGAATGGTTTTTATTTTTGAATGCTTGGCTAACACCAGTTGAATTTTTATTGGCTCTTCCTATATGACATGAAAAAGTCCAAGAATAATCTGTAAAGCCCCCTAAATAATCAGGCATACTATATTTAGGTCTCTTGTATTTTTATAACAGGTACGCCAAATCTACATGTACTTTAAACTGGACTTGATGGGATTCATGTTTACATCTGAATTGATTTTTTTCTATATTGTGAGGTACCCTGAAGCTATTTTGACAGAAACCACCATGATTGTACAACAATCATCACATATGGCTGGAAGGCAGACCAAAGACCACGTAGTTTCTCCTTCTCCCAGTGTCAGGATGTATACTGATAGTGTTCCTACCAGCTGCCTCTTACACCTTCAATAATGAGCACTCCCTGCTCTTCTCTGGGAAATCCACTCCATGACAGTGCATTCCTTACTCTTATAAACATTTCCCCAACATCTGAAATCCTGTGCCTAATGATTCCTCCTGGCTAGACACCACTGAAGACACAGGGATGTAGATGGAATTAGACTGTCTGGAGATGTCTCTGTACAGTCAGAATTATCTTACAAAACAACTGAAAAACTCAAATAGATCAATGGGCTTTTTAATGGTAATTTACATGCATAGAGACTGTGCTGTCTGGACACAGAGGACATAAGTCCAGATTCAATGTCTTGTTGTGAACTCTGGGAGCAGCTCAAATTGCATCTGATGTGACCACATAACAATATTTGGAGTATTCTATATGGAGGTTAATATATGAGCAGCTCTGGCTCAACACATAATTAAAATTAAGTACATTTTAAAGTGATTATTTGCCCTACAATGAATATTTATTTCAGGCAGAGAAAAATGCCCTGAAATCCAACCCTTCTCTGTGTAGATTCTTAGCACTTCCTATTGCTGTTCCATGATTTTCTTTACTGGCTGGGTATAAGATAAGCTGGGTTCAAAAAGGTATGGGAAATGTTATATCCACAGTTTGTTTTTGGTGTTTCGAGAAAGTCTATTAGTACCACTGCCACTAATAGTGAAAAGTCAGATGCTGTCCCAAGGAGAATCTCAGAAGCTGGCTTGGAGATGGAAGGCATCTCCTCCAACACACGGCCAGCTCCGGTTACCAGAGGGGGAAACCCAGGGAGAAGCACACGGTTCAGTGTTCTCACATGGTTCAGCTGTGTTCTCCAGGCTTCAGAAACAACTTTTTGAATATTCATTTCAGCCCACCCCCATTTCTTCTCCTCTAAGCTTGAGCAGTTCACATGCGTTGTGCTAGAAATTCAGCTGGGGAAAGGTTTTCCAAGCCAAATAGCCACCACACTTCAAGAGTTTAAAGAACAATGTCAGAATATGTGACTTTTTCTAATGGAAGGTTTCCACGCTCTTTAAGCCAGGGATACTCAAACATTCCATTAAATAAATGAAGGTCCCATCATATCCCCTTCTGTATTTTAAGCCCTGAATCTAACTGCCTCATTTCTGAGTCTGACTGTGAACCTTTCAAACGCACCTACAGCAGTCACTGCATCATTTGTTGGCATTATTAAAAGAATCTTCTCAAAATAGAAAAGCAAGCAATGGGGCATCGTGTTTCATAGAACTGATCTTTATCTCAGAGATTTTACAATCCAATTTTCTTCATGCATTCTCTGCTCCATTGGGGCCTTTTATGTGAGGCATTCACTAGAATAACAGTGCATTTCCATTTGTATCTCTTTTGTTGCACATAAAATCTCAATTAGTATTCCAATTCACCATCAGCCTGTACCTATTTAATGAACTTTTATCCACTTCCATGTTCCTTAAGTTTAATTAACTAAAACAGAGCAAGTATCTTGGCATTATTAAATGCTTCTATAGAATAAAAAATATTCTTTCCTTGAAAGTTTTTATCAAAAGTCAGAAGCAAAAATCTGGGTTAAGTTTGGATATTCTAGTAACTTTAACATTGCTTTGCAGTTTGTTATGGGACTCAGTAAAACATTATACCATAGCTTTAAGTTGTTCCTTAACTGGATTTTAATCCATGTAACATTTTCAACATATGGTGCTGCTGAATCCCAAAGGAAAATTCAATTCAAGCATATATCTTTAACAAGAATGATAACAGAAAAAAAAATTCAGAAATATCAGTGGGGGATTTGTAGGAACCTCCTCCAAATGCCATGACTGAATCTTATGTCACTATTCTGCCTTTGAGCTCAAAAAATAAGATGACAATACAATTTTTTTTTTTCACTCAGCCTATGCACAACTTTATTTTCAGTGAAAGGGTAGTTTGTATTTTTTAAAAAATAATCTTTTGAGTCAAGTTTTGGTGTGATAATGCATTTTGCAAAGGGTTCAGCATTTTGTGTGTTGGTTCAATCTACCATGGCCACCTGCAAAGTTCCAGCTGGTATTGAGAGACCTCAGGGAGACAGCACTTCTCTGAAGGCTCACTTGTGTCTGCTACAATGCAGCATTTTGACTGACACTGGTCCCTACTTTTTAGATGAATGAACTTATTTTCTTCTTTCATCTTCCTTAAGATCCAACTATTCGCCCACTGCTCTGCAGTCACAATATTTATGCTGAAGTGCCCCAGAAAATGTAAGTGCCTTCCCCAAGAAGCTAATAATTGTAACCCCCTGTTACAATCACTCTATATGGGAAGATTCCTTCAGAGAGTTTTCCAGAGGAATAACCTTGCTTAAAGACTGTGACTTTCCCTTGGAGGAGAGACCATTTCTCTTCACAGTTATTGCAAGGTTTGGCCACCTCATTAAGAAGGCAGGATTTCTCACTGGGAGGAGGGTTTGTGGAGCTGCATTGCAGCTCATGCAGGTCAGGACAGGAATAAAAGGGCAGCTATTGAGGTTTTCTAGTGAGGTATTGGTAGAAGTGTCCAAGCAACAGCTAATGATGGGAGAGTGGCACTGGCAGGAGTGGTAGGAAAGCACAGCTGTTCTGTTGACTCTCTTATATGGCAATAACTTTCCATTTTGCATTTTATTTTTGCAACATGAACTGTCCCAGGGCTTTCTGTTCTCCCTGCTCTAAATCCATTTCTTATGGTATAAGGCCATAATTGGACATGAAATAGGCTTGAAGCCACATGGATAGAGATTTTTTTTTTTAATATACCCCTGGAATTTTTATAATTTCTTTTGTCACTCACTTTATTTTTTTTCCATTTTACTCAGAAACCCAAGCAAACAAACAAAAACACAAACAAAAAGAATAAAAAATAACTTTTAAAAATAGATGGTAGTAATAAGAAATGTCCAGCCACTACTTTCACAAAGGAAAAGGTGATATGTCTGTTGGATTCAGTGCCTGGAATCTGTGGGATGTGCCCTGGAAAGACAATTTGCTGTTTGTTGTGTGTCTGGTTCCTGTCCCAGTGGTAGCTGCAGTTAATTGGCAGTACTCTTCTGTAGACAGGCTGACATTTTCAAAGCTGCTCAGTAGGAATTAGGTGCCTAAAACTTCCGGCAGTTTCCAGTTCTGTAAATAAACATACAAGTTGTTTTGAAATTTACTTGTTTTAGAAGCACATGACACTGTGCTTATGTTCTTTTTTCCCCGAAGAACTTCTGCAGCCAGCATGCTACAGTTAAATCTGAGAAAAAAGGGAAGATATTTACACCTCTGGCAGTGAAAGAGAAGATGCTTTTTGCTGTGATTTATAGAAACCGACATTAATCTCTATTGCTTTATACTATACTTGCAATAAACAGCTTTGGAGATTGATTAAAGACTTTGTGTGCAGCTTTCACTCAATTTCAACAGCTCTTCTTGCTCCATAAACTCAAAAGAAATAGAGATTATGCCTTAAACAAAACCCATGATATCCATCTCTAGGAGCATTTACTATTTTCAGTGCTTTGAATTGAAAGTTATACACGTGTATATATGCATGTGTTAATTCCAAACTTTTCTTACAGAGTTTCTTCCGCGATAAATGTAACAACAAAATTGGCTAAATACACAGTTCTAGATCTCTCTTCTTTACTTCTTTTTTCCCCATTCCTTTGCTCCAAGCTTGATTGTTGATAATGGACTTATTACCCATTGCATATGTTTTAGGAAAACACATACGAAAGAAAAAGCGTGACAGAGAGACAGAAAACTCTCCAGCCTCAGCATCATTTTCTCCATCTCTAAATCCAGCACTTTGGTAAGTGCTTTGGTACTTACTATGCCAACATCACTGATTACATTATAATTTTTAGAAGTGTTTATTTTCAGATATGCCTTGTGTTCACTATTACTAACTCCATCATTTTCTTCAGCCACACATCCTGCTCCTAACTCCTGCAATCCATTTAATTCCACGTCTGTCCTGTGTCTTGTCTCCTCCTGGCTAAATTCAATTTATTTTTACACTTCAGCACTCTTCTCTTTTTTGTTATCACAAACTCTGTCTTCCACTTCTTTGGCTCTACATGACAATAGTTTTCAGCTTCTATCCTACCTTTTTAGTTCCTATCCACACTTCTCAAAATCCTACTCTGCAGTTTTCCACTGCAGTCTTGTCACATGCACCTGGATAACTTCAATCCTTTCTTTTCTGGCCTTTTACCTGCAGCTCTTTGATCCATTTAATGAATAGGTACAATGATGAATATGCAGTTCCTGGTTGGGATGTTAATCTATTCCTCTCCTCCTCTGCCTTCCTGTCACACTTCTCCTGACTCATCTCATTGACAGTCTCTGTCCCAGCCCCATGAAGGTGCTCAGAGACTCTGCACCACCGGTTCACAGATTTGTGACTCTATTGATCTGATCAGATCTCCCATCTCAAGCACGAGTCCCATGCTAGGCTTCCTACAATCCCACACGGCTCTTTAAACACCCCTAGAGCCCCTGAGAGGAACATTACCTTCCTGAGCTAATATATGGCTATATCCATTTAGTTTCTTCTCTTAAATCTGCTTCAGTCTTCCACCAACCCCAGATTAGCCAAGCTAGCTAGAGAAATTCCAGCCTAGTTACATAACTGCCCTCACTAAATTAACTGCCCCATTAAAATGCTACCTTGTCACTGGTTTCATGATACGGACTACCCTGCAAACTCTTGACAGCTGGTTATTGCTATCTGGATTTGCCTAGAATAGATTTTAGTGCTGATAAAAATAATAAAAAAAACAGAACAAAACAGAACGAGTATAATTCAAAGTTGAAGCAAAGGAAATCTAAAACTTTATATCTAGCCAGCCATAATGTTTGAAGAAATATACGAGTTTTTAATCCACACCTGGACTTTATCTCCATAAAATAATAAGTAAAAACTTAATGTTTGAATAACCTTGACTGTTGGAGAAGCTGTCAGCAAGCTGGCAAGTTTCAGGTTAGGATTTCTCTACAGCAAATCACTAATAAGTAAAAGTAAACCCAAGTTCTATATCTTGAATGTTCTTCTCATAGTTTTTTTGAAATGGAAAGCTGTTGGAGTTAGGAATTTATGAGTCTATTGTAAGAAATTTCAGTCTGATGATGTCCCTTGAGCAGGAATAAAATTGAAAACATCAGCTACTCTTTGAACTGACTTTTGTATGAAGTGTCTACTGCTGTTCTTCCACACCTGCCTTCTTTCTGAAGGACAGTATACAATAGAAAAATCTCTCCTGTTACACATCTGCTGACCAGCTTCCCTCTTACATAGGTGGCACAGGTGGGTTGATGCTGCTCTGAGGAGCTGCATCAATTCCTTAAATGTGTAGCAAGCCCAGAGAAGAATATTTGTATCACCACTATCGACTTCTGCTGCTGGGTGGGTCCCTAGAGCTGGATGCAACAAATATCATGATCATGCTTGTGAAGCTGCTGCATTACATAAAGGTAGTCAAGAGCTAAGATGTTTCTATCTATCAAATATTAAAACCACAGGTAACTTAATAAGAAAAAATCCCAATTTTGATCAGGTAGGTGTGAAATACGAGGATGTACTGTAGTTCTTTGAAATGGAAAGCTGTTGGAGTTAGGAATTTATGAGTCTATTGTAAGAAAGTTCAGTGTGATGATGTCCCTTGAGCAGGGGTAAATTGAAAACATTGGCTACTCTTTGAACTGACTTTTGTATAAAGCAGCAGGAGGCAGCATTCCCAACACTACTTTGTGGACACATTGGAACAAAGCCTTTTCCATTGGGCTTTTCAAAGCAACCTATCCTATTAGATGTGATCCATGTTCTTGGTTGTGAGCAAAAATATAACACTGCAGAAAGAGAATACGTGAATAAAAAGGGCAAGTAGGATCCACCTCCACTCCAGAGCAAGCCCAGACAAAGGAAGCTGAAGGCAGTTTGCACATGAGCTTTCCAGGGACGTGACAGCTTGCATGGGTGAGCACAGTGCCTGTGTCCTGCTCATACCTGGAAAAGGACGTTTGTTAATTAAATAACCTCCCATTGCACACAGCTCTGTTTGATTATTATCAATGTGCTAATTTTGTCATTAGGAAAAATAAACAGCACATCTTTGCCACCTGCCAGATTGTGCGCATTCAGACTGGTCCTTTCCAGCTGCACTGGCTGCCTGGCAGGTGGGCTCCCAGTTGGCACTTCTCCCTCCAGCTTGCTCTCTTCCAAAACAGGAGCCAGGGTCATGCAGCTGCAGCAAATTGGGTTACAGTTATCCAATAAAGCCCTAGTTAAAGGGTAACCATCTAGAAAGATGCTGGCAAGGTTGATGAGTTTGGATGAACTTGCCTGTGTGGGGAAGAGCATGGATGATGTCCAGGTTTTGCAGTTTATTTACAATGAAAGTGTATGGACCAGATTCCTGAACTGGAACAAATCTGTTCTCTTCATTATTTGAGTGGTGCTCTGTAAGAAACACCCTCTGGGGACTTCAGCCCTGCCACAGAATGAAGTGTAGCTGAGTAGATAAAGCTTGAGCTTGGATCTCCAGAGATCTGGGCTTTGTTTTTGACCTCTTGTGTGGTCCCAGCCTGAGCAGTGCTTGTTTTCTGGTTGTGCTGAGGCAGTGTGGCACCGAGGCTCATGGCCCTTTTGGCTGGGCACCGTGGAAGCCTCATGAAAAGGATCCACTGCCCAAATGGGGAGGGGAAAATGAACTTACAGTGATTTCTGTGCTGCTGTGTGTGCAAGCTCTGTGAGTCAGACTTTGTGTGGTGCAGGAAGCCTAACTGTGCTATTTGTGGTGCAGCACATCTTGTCCTACACTCAGTCTGGATTGTCCTCAGGCACCAGACGCCTGGTTCTCGAGGCAGCTGCATCTTTCCATTTGAGTACCTCACTTGGAGTCACATGAAGGGCTAAAGTAACAATTCCAAGTAGGCACCTGAAGTAATACACTTCTCCCCCTGGTGAATGCAAATAATTAACATTAATTAGAGCTGTGCACATGCATTAGGAGCAGACTTCAGCACTCTGGGGAAATTTTATTTTCAATTAAGTGAAAAAATACTTTAAAGTCTGAGAGCTCTGAAAACAAAGGGCGCTTCTGTGCCAAGATACCTGACTCTCTTTTAACCAAGTCTGCTTAGAAATTGAAGACAAGGGCATCACATCTAGATGGTGTTTCCCACTGAGGCAGATATTTAAGCAGCATTAATTAGTCTTGCTTGAGCTTACAGTTATGGATAAATGGCCAAGGACACCAATGGTTTCAGTGGCTGACAAAATGCTGGGAGATCAGCTCTTCCAAGTACGGAAACTAAATTGTGTTAAGCTTGTGTTCCTAGAAGCTCTCCCTAGTGGGGCAGTATAAATTTCATAAATTATCTGCCACACCTCAAACTCACATAAATATGTTTTCACAACCAAGTACTGCATCTACAGACTAGGAAATAACTGAGCAGGGCAGGTTTGTAGCCTGAACTCAGCTCCTACAGCTTTTGCAGTTTGATAGGCTCTTCTTGTCTTCTTTTATTTCTCTGAGCACCTGCCTGTTTGACAAGCAGGATGGATGAGCCTCAGAGGACATTCAGATGTCTGATGTTTCTTCTTAGCTTTGTCATTCAGCATGTGGCCCTCTGCATTATTTACTATGGCTTCACTGGAGCTCTTAAGGCAGAATCTTTCTCTTCCTTATGGACTTTTTCATAATGTTCATGCTGTACAAGCTTCTTCCAGAAAGTCTGGTGTTCCCAAGGCAGTGGGGAGGGACTTGGATTGCCTGTTTACATTGCATCCTGGAGCATCATTTATCTTCCTCATAAAGAGCTGTGTGGTGTGATTTGGCCATAGCCCATTTCAGCAGAGCCTGGGCCATCCCACATCCCACTCCTGGTGCTGTTTAACCAGGTTGTATTGCTTGGAAGAGGGACAAAAGTAATGGCCAGGAAAAGTATAAAAACTCTATTGGTCAGAAGTAAAACAAACCCTTTCCCAATGGACACAAGGCTTCATTTTGGGAGTGGGATGAGCTTGAAAACCAATTAAACAGAAATTGTAATCTGTCAACAGCACTGTTTTACATTAAGACAATGTTGGGAGAGAGGATTTCCAGATGCCTGGGAAAGTCTCTGCTTAAGATGGTGCCCTTATTTCATTTGTCTTTGTCTCATAGCAATTCATCTACAGCACTCAGTCAAGGAGAGACTTCACAGAAAAAGGCACTTGTTAGAGCAAGGATGTGCTGTGAGCAAGGCTGGCCAGCTCAGGGGGTAGCACCTCATACAGAACATCTTTGCAGTGATGGAGGGAAGAATTGAGTATTTTCTGCTTCCATTTACTCCAAGTGGGAAGGAGTGTGTGACGCCTGAGCGTGGCTGGGCTGGCTGCACACAGTGGGCGGTGGTGCCAGGGGTGGCTGTCCCACCTCTCTGGCTGGCAGCGGTCCCGCACACCGGCGCTCCCGGAGCTGGCACGCCGCGTCCCGCCCGAGCTGGCCATCCACCAACACAGATGGGCAGGAGTGCTGGTGGCCAGGGCACATCACATCCCCATGCTGCAAAACCTCACAAACGGCGTTGTCAGTAACGAGAGCTGTGGCTGCTGAAGATTTTCTCTCATTATTTGCAGTTCATGGTGTTGGTAAGGTTATTTTCAAGCCAAGCAGTTTTTCAACAATGTATGTTTATGTAGATCTCATTTAAAACAGTAGGTTGTCACATGCTTTATATTCATGGAAACTTCAGAGAACAGTTTTTAAAGCCCATGCAATCTGGATTTAATTTGCATTTTAATTAATATTTCAAATTAATTCCTTGGCCTCATTTATTTATTTATTTATTTATTTGAGCTTTCAAGAGCAAAGACTCCATCAAAGTCTTGAAATTAGAAGGACTGGGATTTCTTTGAGTGCAGCTTTTATTCAGTCATATTGTCCAAGACACCTCTGGATAATTATTAATATTAAATGGAATTAGCTACTCTGTAGCTTAGATTCAAGCTTGTCATTTGCTTTGTGGCAGATGCTGCAGCAAACTCATTTTGCAAGAAAGAGGAGAAAGTATTCATATTATCTGTTAAGAGGGACACAGTTTAAAATGAAGTTTTAGATACACGAAATTAAAAAAAATCTCAGTCTTGTAGAAAGAATGAGTTTACAGGTAGATCTTGAGGAAACAATAGAGGCTGCATTTCAGGAAAACATTTAAACACATGCTTAGCTTTTTGTTGCACAAAGTGCTTAAGCATAATTCAGATTAGACACTGCTTATCTTTCAGAAGTTAAACAAAACAAACTAAAAGTTAAGTTAAATTCTGTTCAAACAATGAAAGTTTCAAATATGTTTGAAATTAATTTCAAGAAAGTGTAATCTTTCACCTATCCCAAATGGATTTCTTAGATGTTATAGATCTAATAATACTCTGGGCCAATAATGGGTTCTTTATAAAGGAACAATAAAGTTATGTTGGTTGGCTCTATACCTGCTATAGGTGGTGAAACAGTGGATGATGATGATGCACAGCATAGCTGCCTTCATGAATTCAGTGCAGAAATAATAGCACTGAACTTGTAACAGTGCTTATTGCCTGAAAATTTCCAGGCAAATAAGCATGAAATTAGCAATTAAGGAAATTAACCTTACTACCTTCTCATCAGAGTCAAAGAAACTGAGGCAGGAGACAAAACATCAACTGTTTTCAAATCAGCAGCCATCTAGCAGTAAAGCTGGAAGGAAGACATCCCCCAGTTCAGCACTGGTGAGCACATCCCTGGCAGAAAGTCAGTCCCTCTTCTTTGTCAGGGAGCTGCAGGGTGATGAACAAACATCTGAGTTCTCGCTGGAGTCAGGGTAGGAAGATCTGGGGGTACAAAAAAGTGTCTTCTTTTCATGCAGATGGAGATTTCCAGCACTTATGGCTACTGTCAAATACACCAGGAGCCATGAAACATTTTCCTTGTGGTATTTGGGATTAGGATTTTAGTGAAGTTTTTTTGCATTATTTGGCTTTTTGACACCTTTGGCTTTCCACACAAATCTATTTATGAAGAATTTTCATCCATTTTCTGATTTTCAAAATGAATTCATAAGCCTTTGCTTCAATCTCTAGGCTTCATATTCTGAGAATGCCACAATACAGATGCGTAACTCTTAGAATAATCCACCATAAATTAAATGTTAGGAAATACATTCAAGTACCATAGACTTTGTTTTTGTAAAGCTGATTATACTGAACTCAGCTTTAAACTCTTTTCCTGACCAAATCGAACCAAACTTTTTCTCCTGAAGATTTAATTTGTTCATCTCATTTTCATAGTCAAAGAATCAAACTTGCTGTTCTGTGTTCAGTATTCTCTGTTAAAATCTGCTGAGAACACTGGCAGGTAGCTGACTCTGCCAAGAACATCCCAACACCCTCAAAGTGTGAATACTTTCAGGGATGGTGACAAAGAACAGGACTCCAACTTATTTTTATAACCAATTTTACCAACAAAGCACAAAATTCAGACTTCTGTAATTGGAAGAGATTCTGTATTATAAAGGAATTTAGAAAGAGATTATGGCAAAGGGAGATTTTACCCTGAAATCAATTAAATTGTGCTGTATTTATACCAGGTTTCTCGCTTGCTTTCTTTTTCTTTCCCCCACGCCCCCTAGTCATCACTGTTACTCATTCCACCTGATACTCACCAGAATCTTATAGAAATCTACCTTGAGAAAAAGCAGAATTAGTGAAAATGAGGAAACATGAACTGCTGCCTTAGAACAATGGACAAAATACTTCCAGTAGTTAGCAGCAGCAAAATGCTGGGCGGGGCAGAGTGAGGGTGGGAACTCTTTCAGTTTGTAATGGTGCCTGGAGACATTTCCAGCATCAAAACTGTTCTTTTCAACCTTATACCAAGTAGCAAGAATTAGGAGGCAATGGATTAGGATTTAGAGAGTCTAGACAGAGGAGAATTACATTTTCCACCAGCTTTTCCTTGGATCTTGAAGCTTTCAGCCTCTTTCTGTTTCTCCTGTCTGCAGCAGTTAAATGGGAATCTGAAGGAACAGCCATTGCCTTTCTTACCACTTTATAGTCAGTTCTTTGGCATATTCCATGAAGTTAAAAACTCCCAACATCTTCACCCTCCAACCACATGGGGGTGGTGAAATTGAATCCTACCACAGTCATCAGAAAATACTTCCAAATGAGGACACTTTAAACTTTGTGAAAATCACAAAGATGTTAAAGAATGCATTCACACACACAAAAATATTTATGATTTTGTTAACAACACAGAATGAAATGTGTTCAGAACTCTTCTTGTCTTCTGAAAATAATCAGATTATTATCTGATGCTGAAATTGCACAAATAGATTCTTGGCAGGCAATTATATTTTCCCATACAGGTTTTTTTAATCTCCATGTTTCTTCAACATGCCACTCATTTTTCATATTCATTTATAGTTAAATGTAAACAAAGTGCCATAAATTAATTCCATGTGTAGTTAATTTTTCTGATAAAATATGGATGAATGAACACGTTGTCTTCATTTATTTCAATTAAGCAGCTTCGGTTAGTTTTAAAATCCCAGTGAAAAAAGTATCCATGAGACATGCTTTCATTCAAGTCACGTGTAGATGGAGGCATTGCATAAAGACCTACCACAAACACAGTCTGAATGACATCTAGATTGTTCTAATCTGTCTGATAAATGTGACACAGAATGGTAGTTTAGTTTGTTTTAGAAGATATGATCATGCCAAAATATGGTGCAGGGCAAGAAGACAGTGAAGCATGGTATATACAGAAAGATGCTGAGGAGGTCATAGTCACCTCCTAAGGAGGGAAGAACCAGAAGACAGAGAAATTTTAAAGCTGGACTCAGGCAAGCAAGAGAAGGACAGAAATATGGTTGATTAAGTTGTGTGCATGACCATGAGTTTCAAAGTGACAGAGTGTCAAAGATGAGTTTTAAATAAAGAATAATGATGATAAAAAAATATTTAATTTTAGAGAACTAACACTGACCTTTATATGGCAGCAATATGGCTTGAGAGTCAGTCTTTGCCTTCTAGTTTCTGGATACATTTAAATATGTATTGTTAAATATGTATTGTTATATTAAATATATATTGCTATTGCAGTGCAATAAAAATCTTATTGACTTTTGTGTTTGGAAATCTATTGTTACTGGAGCATAGTAGCCTTTAGACACACTGAGTGAATCCAGCTTCATAGTGATAGGCATAGTATGATTATTAAGCCTTGCCATTTCAGAGACCTGGCATTATTTTTTGGTGAGTGTTGCAGTGAAATTATTGGGTGTTGTTGTCTTTTATTTTTCCCCTCTAAACTGGAGAAAAGTGTTCATTCTATCTCTCCCTTTTCCCGGTTTTAGTGATATGTTCTCTAGTGCCTTGGTATTTGTGGGTGCAGTGTCACACAGCTGAAATTTGACAACTGCAGAGCGATTTGTAAAGCAGTAAAACTGTGAAATTTAGGGGGTATATTTAAAGACATCAGAAAGCTCACTGAGGCTGGAACAATTTCTATCTCATAGAGAGTAATAATCATAATCAACCTGGTAATACTGGGACAAGTAACATTTGGAGTTCTGAAAGAAAATGAAGAAAAGGTTTCTTAAGCTATCAGGCTAGAAAAGACAAGATGAAAGTGGAAGAGAAATGTCCTGCTTTTCTTTCTTTATCTATTCAACTGATGGATGTTTTCTGGTACAAACAAATAGGATGATGCACCTTGTGCAAAGTTGTCGAATGCAAGAATAATTAAAGGTAATTTAAATAGTAAAATAACTAATTAATGTCATTTACAAAGTGCTTAATCAACGTGGCTATGCAAATCAGCCATCTTCTCAGCAAACAGCTCCTGCAATTGCAAATGTTTCTCCCAGGATTTCACCAGTTAAAGCTTAGTTGAAATAGGTCCCCTTGGGTATGTGGCTTTCCAGCACAAAGGGATAAAATGTTCTTTTTGTGCTGTACCAGTTCTGAAGGATTACCATTGTGAGCTTTTTTTCCTTTTAAATGCTCGAATTCCCTCCAAAAGATGACTCTGCAAATAATATAAATATGTTACTCATGTTACTCTATTTTTTTGTGTGAGCAAGTTCACTTCCAGTTTAAGAAGTTCCTTATCTCTTACAAATGAAACTAAACAAATTTTCTAGCAGGTGCCACTACCATTGCTGACCCTGTGCTGAGAAATGTTTGTTATGGTGGCATCTGAAATACATATTTTGGGGATTTTCTAAAAAAAAAAATAAAGAGTGTCCAAGGGATTTTCTCATCAGGGCTAAAATCTAACTGTCCTGAGATCAGAGAGGGAGTGAAGAAGGAGTATTGAACTGAGGGTATTCACAACCCAGCATGGTTCCTGCCTTCTGTCAGTGTTGTGGGCCAGGGAAACCCACCCAGTCCATTGTTACAATAGTGGCTTTATGTCATTGATTCTATCTATAGACATAGCTGCTTTCTTTCTATGACTATATTGTTATTAATAATTTGTTATTGTTATTGTTAATTGTTGTTATGAATTTAAGACCTGGCTACTGTGAAAACATGAGCTGTGCAAAAGAAGAGCTATTCCAAGCTTGTTTTCCATGAGATGGAAGCACAGCAGCATTCCCTTGTACAGCAGGCTGGCCAAAGCTTTGCTCCTTTCATTTCACTGATTTTGCCTCTGAAGTGCAGTCTCCTAATTATTATCCTTAAAGAGAGTGCTGCCAGGAAGGATTCACTTTGGAGATGTCTTGCTTTATTGGCAAAGCAACTAAACCTGACAGTGAAGGCTGCCAAGAGGAGAGTGGTGTGATTTTACTGAGTAGGAAGGGATGACAGGAGGAGTCCACTGTGCATAATGTTGCCTGGGAAAGGCCATGAGAGAGTGATGCTCACATAAAGGAGAGGATTTGTGGTGGAAAGCGAGAGAAGATCAATAAGGAGGTGAAGGGCATGGAGTGGGGGTGAGGGTGGGGATGACAGCACAGCAAGAGCAGTTATGAAAGAGAGGAGGCTGATTTGATTATGCAAAAGAGACTGCTCCAGTGCTTTTTTATTCTATTCTGCCTTAGAAATGACTGAAAATTCCATATGTGAGATTTTCTTCAGGCTACCAGCAAAAGCCTTAGCCAGCTTCATTTGTTTGCAGCAGTTGTACCATCTATTCTAGCCTAAATTCTGTATCTGTTACCATATCTAACACCCAAAGAGAGCTGGGTGGTGGGAGAAGGAGAGGCAAAGATGTAAAAAAACCACACAATTCTATGGATATAACAAGCATAAGAGATAAAAGTGTAGTGAGTCAGTGAAGAGAGAAGGATTTTGGAAAAAGAATACTTGAAACCATAAAGAGTAACCATTACTACCCTACACTTTCAAGAATTTTTTCCAGGTAAAGGGCTACAAATGAAACTTCACCTAAACTATGCTAGTCTTCACAGCAGAAGAGAGAAATTAATCTATGTGGTCAAAAAGTAAGGTATTTTGCTATTCTAGTTAACGCTTCATGAAAGAAATGGTATTTCAAAAATTATCAAAGTCCTAAGGAGCTCTACCAAGTATTAAATGCTTCGTATTAAATGCACTTCAGTAAAATGAGAGCAGAATTTAAATGCAATGTGTTTCAGCTTTCATGACCGTAATACCAGAGCAGATAAGGCCCTTACCCTTGCAACTTTTCTATTTCACAGCAGGGCAACTGAGGCATGAAGGGACATTGTCTTAGGTCTTTCAGATCTTAACTTCCCCAGAAAACAGCAGGTGTTAAATTCTGCAACACCTCAAAGAGACTGGTATTAAATGATTCATTGAAGATCAGACAGTAGAAACCCATGAGGAAATAAAGACTTTAGGCTGGAAGTCCTCCAGTCTAAGCCTCAAGTCCTAGGTTACTACCTTTAACACTAGAGCATTCAGGTCTCCTACTGAAGCTGAACTAAAGTTTTGGGTGTTGTGCCTGCTCTCAGTTTAGATTTTTCAACAAACATAATTTCTAAAGTGTAATTGCAGGGGAAGAACCTTTGCTCTGTAGCATCAGTGGAATTCAATATCCTTTGATAGGATTGCTCATCTGTAACTGATGTAAAAATGTGGTTCTCTCTCAGATATATTTTACTTTGGCTTAATTAAAATGTTCCTCCACTATCGACATAGAAGCAATTTTATACAAAACCATAAATGTGTGTATTTACTCATCTTGCAAAAAAATGGATCAAACAGTCAGTAATGGTGATATAAATACATACTAATTTTTTTTTTCTCATAATAGAATACATGCATAAAAATTACTGGCATTTTCTTTAAAATGCCAGTGAAGGGACTGAGAAACAGCTTGATAAAAAAACAAATGCTCAGCAGGCAGTTTAAGAATGTAGGTATTTGTTCATTTTCATGTACATTATAAAATATTCAGGCCAAAGAAACACATGTGAAATTTGGAAACTAGAGGACTGTCAGACAAGGTCCAGTAGTTTCAGCAAGAAGAAAATTGAAAAATTTTACAGAAAGAACCACATTATAATTAACTACTCAGAAGCTGTGAGAAGAGACAATATTAGCCAAGTAACATATTGCAAAGGAGTTAAAAGGAGAACTGATAATTCTGATGATGTGTTGACACTCAGTGCTTTGATTTGTTGGAACAGCATTAGCAGTTTCAATCTTACTTATTTCCAGAACTGACCCATTCATTTTATAAAAACATCACTATTACCGCTAGAAAAGCTTTCCCTCCCCCTGCCCCAATTCCTTTAAAGTGTGAAAGGAAGTGGTGTTTTTTTGGAGCTTTGCACTGGAAACAGGATGAGAACAGGCAGCACCCATGAGCCAGGCCCTGGAACAATTTCTCAGTTTACATTACCATGAACTCAGAGGGGCTGGCAAAGAGCTCCTGAAGGACAGGCTTTGTGCCAATGGGCTTAAATGTTACAATATATTTGCACTGGAGAAATAGCAACCAACAATAAATATGCCAGAGGGCAGGGGGCTCTTTCATATATCCTAGCTGGATTAGGAACCTTCTGAATTTTCATCAGGCTTGCAGTTATTTTGCTTTTTACACACTTTAGAAGAGTTTCCCCAATACCCTTCAGTAATGCTATTTCTCCTCTCCGGATGTTATCTTGAAATTATGACTAAGCAAGAAAAGTGCACAGGGAAAACCCACTTCTTCCTCTCTGAGTATTTTGTACAGTCAAATTCCCACTTAGGATTTTTGGAGCACTTTCAGACAGCTTGTTAGTTCTCACCACTGAAGTGAGAAGGTACTGAAGGTATCTTTCATTCTGAGAACAGCTCTGCCAGCCTGGTCTGGTGTCTCAGGGAAGCAGGGGTGGGTGGGCTGATGACACTGCTTTGGGCAAGGGGAATGAGCTCAGCTGCTGGATAGTACTGAGGGGAGGGAAAAGTACATTTCCTTAACCAACCGCAGGATCTCAAGTATGGAAGAGGGGAAAACTGTGTTTTCCCTCCTGCTCTTCTGGTCCAAGATCTACTGAGTTTTATGGAGCAATGTTCTGAAGTCAACAAAGTCATTACCATATTGTTTTGAGTCTCCTGGTTCACTGGCTCATGCTGCAGGGACGGCAGCCCCAGTATGTGGCTCCTCAGCTTTTGGAGAAAAAGTTTCTCTTGAGGATGTTTCAGTCAAGGAGCCTAAGCAGAGCTTCTCTCCAGAAGAAAGGCTGAAGGACTGCTGCCTCCTCACAGACCCTCTGAACTGGGATAAGCTCCCCACAAACTCGTGGCATATGCACCTTTCCATGGGGCAGGGGGAAATAAGAATGTGGTGGTGGAGGATCTCTGCAGGGACAAGACATCCTCCTTGGTGGCAGCTCACTCTTTGCTTTTTTTTCTGCTTCCTTAATCTTTTGTATGGGGTTGTGGCGCTGAAGAAATACTAGCACCAGAAACAGAAGGTCAGAGGGAGCTGAGCCACCAGGAACTTAAACTAACCACTTAAGGAAAGGAGATGTGAAGCCCTTCAGCCTTCTCCAGCTTTCTAGTAAAGCTGAGCAAAATAAATACTGATAATAACAACAGTAAACCCTCCATACTGAGAGTATTTCCCGGTTTACAGTCTTCATAAGCAGAAATGCCCTTAAAGCCTCTTGGCTGAGATTTATTTAATCTCAGATTCTGATGTAAATTTGCACTTGGTGACCTGGCAGCAATCAAGGAAAAGAGGCGCTAACTGGGAAAAGATCTTGCTTCTCTTTGTTTAAATGTTCAACTTGGGCTGCGAAATTGCATTTGTAAGGGAGGAAAAAACTCTGAACCCCTTCAGCAGAAATGGATTTCACATATTTAGTGGATGCCTCAAGGCAATTTCTTTTCTTAATGGGATCAGAGCACAGCTTTAATTTTTCACATTTTATAAGGCTTTTCCTTGGAATTACTTTTTATGTGGTTCCTCTGTTAATGGATCCTTCACACTGAGGCATGAGTAGGAGAAAAAATCTTTAGAGAAGAAAAAAGTAGAATCATACTGGGAAAAAGTCACATAATAAATTGGAGATCAGAGGCAATAAAACTATCTGCTACATTTTAGTTGATAAATGCTGGTCTCATCTCCTTTAGATTTTGAAGACATTAAAATATTAAGCCAAATCTTTGTTTTTTAAAGGAATGTTTTACTAGTTCAATAGAGAGTCACAGGAATTATTTGGGCACAATATTAAATTGTCCCTGAGAACTCTGACGGTTCTGTTATGTTAAAATGTCATGTTCCCAGGCAGGAATAGTGACCTCACCTGAACAAAAAAGCAGTGTCTGCAGACTCTTTGCTTAAAATAAGACAGAAAAAGATGAAACAGTCTTCAGAGAGTTTTAAGGTGTCCACTTTCTAACATCAGAGCACTTAGGGTGGATAGCAAAGGCAGAGAAGGATAATTTTTGTTTTCTAAGAGGTTATGCACAGCAGTTGAATTTAATATAACCCGTGGAAAAAGTCCCTACTTATTACTGAAATCATTAGTCTTTCTGAGTTTTGCCACTGGCATTTTATAATACTGGTACCATTTGATCTCAGAAGGTTTGTTTCTTTTAATGCAGCTAAGGAGTGATACTACAAATAACAAGAATATAGACAGCTTAGTTATAATAATGAAGGACATTTCTGAGATGCTTAATATGACAAACATACCTTTTGTTTTCCTTAGATCCTAATTTTCCTTAAAAAAATAAAAATGTGCAGAAGTCCCATTATTGATCTGGAATCCAAAAGAGTTAGTTTTGAGTCACTATAATTGGCAAAGGCTTTTACAGCTCATTAACTGCAAGATTATGTGGCACAATTCATTAAAATTCTGTTTCACTGAATGCATTTGTAAACACCTTCTGAGAAGTTTATCACTCTTTGCATAATGCTGAGCTTTCTTTCAGCAGATACATTTCTCTGCTGCTGTTTGCTGATATAGGAGTCTGGAGTAAGTTATGGTAAAAGAGTCCTATCTTCTCACAGCGAAGGGAAGGAAAAGGAATTGTGTTGACTCTGAAGCGTTACAGATATTAATTAAACATTGCTATACTATTTCCATTAGACCACTGTATTTATTAAACCTCTCATTAAACCTTCCATTACTTCAGTGCAAATTTTTTGCAAGAAGAGTTTGAATTTAGTACAAGTATGAAACAAAATTTACAGGACAAGCCATCTTTACTTTTTCTTTGTCTGCAGCAGCAGCAGAAGAGATCGCTGCATCCTGGCCAGCAAAACCACAAATAATCTTTCTTCCCTTCTTGTCAGATGGATTTAAATTATTTTTAATCTAGAAGCATTTATCCAGGAGAATATCTAAGGAGAATATCTAACCTATTCCTTGCAGCTCTATGACTAAATAAGTATTGTACTCACAGTATAAGCTGGGCAAACGTGTGAAAATGATGAGAGATATAATTCAGTTTAGAGTAGAGAAGATTGAAGAGTAGAGAGGTCTCCCACTCCCCTTCTCATTTTAGCATCAGGGGGTTCAAGTCATCACTGCTGAAAGCGTAAAACATTTAACCTTCATTACAGTTTAAATCTTTCAGGTAGGAGCAGAGCAGATGCTTGTGAATTGTGAATCCAAATGGGTATGGCCTGCCAAAGCACAGAGTAGGTGGTCTATCTATGCATAAATGAACCCTAAATTCCATTAATTATGTTGACTAAATTTTCCTTGACTATACAGTTAACCCAGCATGCTTGTTTCAGAAACTGTCATCTACTTTGTGGACAGATAAAGCTGTCAGACAGCCCTCTGAAGTTGGATCATGTTGTAGGTCTCCAGTCCTTCTGCTTTTTACCTGCCTGGATGCTTCTGCCATCACTGTCATTCTTTCTCAATCTTGGTTTTATTATATGTGTGATGGCAAGATGGGATTTGTTCCCATATGAGACATGAATCACTATGGTGTTGCTCTGGTTTTATGGAGGCAGGAAAACATGTAATTTAGGGATTTACAATGTACTCAGCAGTAAGGAAACAGGTCTAATGTGTAGAATCTAAGACAACAGCCCTGAGCCATTGCAACAGAATTTTTAATGCAACTATGGTAATCCACCAGAAGAAAAGGCAGTACCTGGTACCTGTGCTTACTTTCACCAACTGTTGCCAGTTTCACTATTGAAAGCTTTAGTGCTGAGAAAGTCAGTTTAGCCAATTGATATAAAAATTATGCTTTTCTTACATACCTGCAGGATTTCTTTGATTCTGTACATGAAAACATACCAGTTGGGCTGTTGTCTGAACTCAGCTGTGGCACCAAGGTAGCTACTGAGATATAAATGTGTATTTTGTGTGTCTGGCACTACTGTCACACAAGTAACAAGACTTTGGTTTGTTCCAGTACATTTTGTGTTTTGAAAATAGCAGATGGTACAAACTCTTAAAATCAAAAGACTGAATTTTCTATTTAATGTCATGAGAATACTTTTTTCCTCCCCACAATACACTGTATCTTTTCCTCTGTACACTGGGCAAGGACCATCCTTGCATTTGTAGATTCATTTTCTTTGAAGAAATTAAATATACATATTTGTGTGTGTGAGCATATGTGTGCATGTGCACATGTTTATGTGTATAGGCTACATTAATAAATAAACACTATTGCATGTGCATATCTGTTACACAGTTTAAGCTAAAAACTCTGGATATTTTTTTAAAGAAGCTGTAGGTGTTCAGGTCTGCTTACCTTGGTGTCCAAAGTTTCAAACAGACATCACTGAGTTGGTAGAACTAGAAGGGCTGTCAGAATATGTGAGCACAGCCTGCCTGAAAACTTAAAATGTCTGAGAAGAATGGCAAATCAAAGCACATGAGTGGTGAACTGAAGACAAGTGCATCTTCTGGTTTCTTTTTTATCTCGGCTGCATGTTCCTCTCTTTCATGTTTGTTTGACTTGCTCCACAGGTTGGTGCAACTGTTATAATTAACTTGACTGAAGGGGTTTACTGCTAGCAGATTAAAATAATCTTTCCTTCTTTAAACTCCTCTCTTCTACTCTAAGGAAAGAGTGAATGATTCATGAAAACAAGAATCACCCGAGGAATGCAAAAGCAGCTAAACTGCAGGAATGAGGTGGACCCTGCCCTTGGGCTTTCTGCTCTCACACGGTTTATGCAGAAATCCTGGCATTAGAAAGGAACACACCTGTGATTTTTTCCTTCCCACTTACAGAAAGCAAGTGATTAGGCAGGAGCAAGAAGGGAAAAACTCTTCACCCTGTTCTCTGCTACCAGCTGAAATCACAGGACAATAAGGGGAGCAAGCACATACCAAAAATTGAAGGTCATACAGGCTGATGCTGAAAGGCAGGTTGAGAAAATTATTTAGATTCCTAATCCCTTTGACATCACTTTTCAAGCTCTGGATTGTAAATGACTCTTTGCTGCAGTAAAGGGAAAGCTGAAGGAAAGCAGACAACAAAGTTTTTACACTAATCTTGTCTGATAACTTTGTGAAGACAGGATCCAGTCCAACCTGGGTAACACTATATATCTGTCATTCAGTGCACTTACAGATTTCCACTCTCAAACTGCAAGGAACCATAATCACATAGGTACAGTTATCTGAGACTTTTCCTGGATAAATGCTACATTTGTCTTACAAGGAAAAAATATTGCATATTTTTTATTATTAGGTGATGCAGCAGAAGGAATACTGTAAAAAAGAGATTTTTTTTCTAAAAAATGAATAGAAAGGATTTAATTTCAAATTCCTGGAAGAAGATCAGAATCTTGTTGAGAAAGCTAAACAAGAATATGAATTCTGAATTTTGTCTTCTAGGATCACAGACACAGAGATCTAGAATTTCCTGTAGAAAATATTTTGTGATTTGATTCTTTTTTCTAATGTTTTAAGTTACAGCATCTCAGAAAGATTATTATGTTGAAACATCTCCTTCCATTGGTATTTCTTTTTCTCAAAACTGATGCACTATTGAAACAGCTCAGGTGTCATGCAGTATGAAAAGAGAATTTAGAGACGACAAAAAGCTTCACACTACAACATATCAACATGACATTTCTAAGTGAAATTCTTTTATTCTAAGTGTACATATTCAAGCTCCAAATAATGCCTTGTTTTCATTTTGATGAAAGTGAAAATGACAGGAAAAAATCAATTTGTGGACAGCCTTACATTCCTAGGACTTTCTTACCACTGATGAGACTGAGGAAGCTGAGAATTATCACAATGAAAATAAAAATACTGCTAGTGTAATGCTTATTGTCTCAGACTCCTTGTTTGCCAGGAACTGAAGAGATGGTTGATAGAGGAGATTGAAATCCAGCTAGTTTTCCATTCACATTCACCTGAGATTTCATGGCTTCCAGTTTAGCTCTCCATCAATGCTTGCTTGAAAGTTAAAAAATGTCAGGTTTTGCAAAAACACAGCTCAGAGGCAGGACCCTTGATACTTGTAATTTTGAACTTGTCAAAGTAAATATGGTTTGTATTGTATTTATTTCCTGAAATCTGAGCAGACAAAATTCATTCCTTCTCAAGGGGATTTAAAGCAATTGGCCAATTGCTTTAGAAATGTGTCTTTTGAGGATAGAAAACTTTTATTTGTAGAGTTCTTCTCCTCATATTTTTTTATATGCACCTCCTATGCATAATTTTAGGGACTGATTTTCCTCTCCAGAAGCATTTTACACCCATATGTCTCCACTGCTGTAGAGGAGATGCTGCTATCAGCATCATGATGAGCTAAAATAGTCGAAGATTTGGCCATGTCATTGGCAGAAGCAGCTTTTCAATTCAATGAACTACATTGAATTTCTTTGGTTGCATTTTCTTGCTTTCAACAGCGGTCTCTGCTTTTGTAACTTGTCCTTATTTAATATTAAACAAGGCTAGGAATATATTTAGGTTGATTATAGAACATTGGAAACCTTCAAGAAGAACACTGGCCAGCTGAAGGGGTGAAGTGCATTCTGGACATTTCTGCCACTGCCTTAAATTTTCCAAAGATGACATCCCACATAGCAAGATCAAAGGCTATATGGTGCCATATCCCAACTCCCTTCTTTATCTCCATATATCCATTTGCCATGCTTAGATATAGGGATTTGCAAAATAGATACGAACAAGACTTTGAATCCAGCCATAACAACATTGCTGCTATTCTTGACTGAAAACTTTTCTTCTGGGCAAATACTGCATTTATGAGCTGGCAACAAGTTATCTTTTTCAATTCCCAGTGCTGAGGGAGCAAGACACGCACTTCCAGGCATAATAGTTAGGTGAGAGAATTATCTTGGATATGTGCCTAGTCAAAAGTTCTTCTGCTTTATCTAAAATAATTAAAGGTTTACATAGCAGATTTTGTGCTGAAGTCTTCCATTGTCCCAGCAGAGCAAGACAGCTATTAGACTACAGTGTCTCATTCCCTTAGTGAATATTAAATCATTAGAAATAGTTCCACTTGATATGAAATACTTAAATAACTCTTAGCTTAAAAAAGGAGAGAAAAAGAATCAATATTCCAATGCTGAACACTCTTCTGGAAAGCAGCGAGTTTAGTTTCAAATCTGGCTCTAGTGGGAAACCTATAGCAGAATCAGAAGCTGAACCTGGGTTTCTGAGGGCACAAACTAGCAGCCTCATCAGAGTTCAGTGCACTTATTTTACAGTCAGCTTGGAAACAGGCTCGTAACTGTGGGTTCCTGCCAAAAATTCAGAGTCACTGTGAAGACACTTATTTCTCTAAAAACACTTAATGAATTTTTTCTAAATCTTCCGGAGTATCTTGTCTGGCTTGTAACTTGTTATTGGTGAGATAAGTCACAAGAGATACCAAAAAAAAAATTAGTTAAAAATACGGTGTTTGGGCAGGAAAAGAGCTTTCTTATCAGAGTGATTATCCTCTGCTTTATTTACAGTATGGACAGCAAGCATTGAGTGTGCTATTTTTAAAATTCAGCTACACAACAGAAGTCTTTATAAATCAAGTGGTTTTATATTCAAGTTGACATTATCATGAGCAAGAATGGATTGTATTGGTTAGTTTAAGATTCTTGCTTCAAAGTCAACCATGTATTTAACACGTATCAACAAAATTAATGACCAGATACCGGTGGTCTCTGAGGGACCAAGTGGCACTGGTGGCAGTTTTTTCAGAGAAGAATCCCCATTAAATAATACCTAATGTCTTCATAGTTTAAATAAGAGGAGGATTTAAACCCCTTAATACTAAAATAGTATTTAAGGTTTAAAACATTAAAATCCTTCATGTTTATGCCTGGGCCCATACAGACAAGACTGCCTGGTGAAACACTCTTCTCAGAATGAGAAATATCAGGGCTGATCCAAACTGGTACAAAACCTGTTGTGTGAATTAATCTATCTTTTCCTAAACCGATGTATTTCCTTTTAACTCTTTAATCAGCTGGGGAAAAAAGATGAAGTACTAGTGTGTTCCCCAGGTATGATGTGAAGTAACTACACTCATGTGGTTTAGCAAGCAGTGGCAAAAAGTATTTCCTGGCAGTGCATGTGTCTGCTCTACTTTCCAGTGCCAGGATAATGCTCTTTATTTAGGCACCCAGCACAAAGTTCCAGAGAAGTACATAGGGTACACAGAGAGGGTATGGTGCACTCTTGATGCAACACATGGACAAATACTGTTGTCACCACTGCATCAGTGCTTTAGTGGGAAGATGGGACCCTGTTACACCCAGCTATGGTAAATGGCTATCACTAGAAAGGGGGACAATGGCAGTGGCTGTGTGATCAGACCTCATCTCTGATTTGCCTTATAGGCAAAGTTCTGCCCTTATTGATATGATTACCACAATAGTGCAAAGCAGTTAAAAAATAATGCTTTTTTTCTTTATTTTCTCCAGGTCTGCAAACACATTCAGAAGAGTCTATGGACCTACTCTGCAGCTTTGTGGATATTCTTTCTGCAAGAGGTTTAACATGAAACAAATATTCTTTACACTCTTGGAGTCAGGGTGTAAGAATTTATTGCCCTAGCCCATGTTGGAGTTTGTTACTCTTGTGACAGATGCAGCAGAAGGGAATTTACACCTGTGCTTCAGCTGTTCAGTTTGCAGTCTACTGTCTTAACACAAACTCACACATTCATCAGCAGGTTAAACTGAGATGCCAGGATGAAAACTGGAGAAGCTGAAATGCAAACACATGCTCTCTTCCTGAAAACACAGTTTTTTCCTGCTCTCAGCCCTGCCAAAGCATTTCATCAGTCCTTTCCAATTCCCACAATTTCCTACTGGCTTCCTGGTTTTGGGGAAATGGAGTTGAATGCAGTGCTTGAAAACTGCACCCAAGTTTTTCTAAGAGACATTATTTTTCCTTGAAAGACTTAAAACAACCTCCCTATTCTCAGAGCTAGATTCTACCTGATCATGGTGGGGGGCTCACCCAGTAAGTGATTAAATAAAAAATGAAAATCTTAAGCAATAGATTTGGATTCCCTTCCCCAGTGCACTGATTTTTTTTAAGATGTAGTTCCAAGAGAAACAAACCTTTTTGTGGAACAGGAGTTGAACCTATAACACTCCAGCACTATGGTCAGGGCTATTTCTGGTTCCTGCAGGCAGTGCAAAATGGAAAGACAACAGCCAATTTCTAGGCTGCCTTGACCATGATCAGGTTTTCAAGGTGATCAAGACAGAAGTGTCCCAACAAGGCTTTTAACTGAATTTGCAGAACATTTTTGGCCTGGAAAGAACACAGGTTACCAAAGAATATTCTTTGGAATACTCTTGTGCTATACTGGAGAGGAAAAGAAGAAAACTACAAAGAAGGAAAGAATTGCATTATGTTTTACATTAGTTTTATCTGCTCAGGCTCCACAGCTTCTTTAAAGCTACTGTAGGATGATTTGATGGAAGATACCAGGCTTTTCCCAGTCATCCCCAGAGCATCCAAATCCCACTGTAAATTCGGTAAGTTGCAAATTTTTAGTAAACTCTCTCTGAAGTATACAATGAAACATATAATGAAAATTAAATGGACAGTAGCCAGCAAGTACAAAAGCAATCTGTCACTGTAAGATATTTCTGCACAAACCTAAAATGTTGCACACAAAAGGTGTACTATCAGTCAAAAGCAGAGGAGCTTGAATGTAAAGCAGCCCTAAGCTTCTTTGTACTATGGGTCTTTAATTAGACCTAACAAATGAATATGAATCTGGAGGAGGAGAATTGGCAGGAGACCACTGCTGACGACACTCTTCACAATGAACAGTGGTGTTTTGACTCTAAAATGCAGATAAAAGCAAATGTGTGTCCTTTGTTTCTATAATAGGATGCAAAATGCATTACATAGACAAGAAAAAAGAAAAAAAGATCAATGTCTGAGACTTTCAAGGCTCAATTTCTAGAGGGCACAAGGTACAAATGAAAAAGTTCATGGGAGACAATGATCCAACACTTAGCCCCAAGTCTGTTTTCTTTACAATTAGAAAACGCTGTTTCAAAAAACAATACAAAAGAGCCCACACACAGAAATGAGGAGATACATGAAAACATAGGAGACTGGGGAGGATTAATATTAATTTTGTTCTAGTTTTACATTCATGCTGACATTTTTTTCCTAAAGACCTCAGTCCCTGAAGGAAGGCTGCCTAGAACTTGGTAGCAGACTCTTTTTACATCAGCAAGAGGAATAGATGGTGTTTCAAAACATGTGAGATGGTCACATTAGAATTATTTGCTCAAGGGGCGTGGAAGATGACATTTTGAACTCTGGTTGCAACAGGCCGCAGGAAACTGAGGACACCCCTGACTAGCTGGAACTGGGATGTGACTCTGAGTAGGAAAGCAGCATTGCTCCCATTTATGGCATCTACAACACCTTGAGTTTCTGCTCTCCTAGCCTGTTAGATTCCCTGCAAGAAACCCTGTCACGGAGGGAATGTGGGTTCTCTGGGGGAAGATCCTGTTGGACCACAACCTCTCTAGCCTCTGGGGGAGAAGAAAGCTTCAAGAGGTAGCAACTAAAAAATGAGGCTTGATGAATTTTCTAGCAACTTGTGAGTTTCTTGAACCAGGAGTGAGACAGCAGTATAATTTGCCTTTCAAACCCTTTATTACTGTAAATAATTAGATTAAAAAAGCTTGTGTTCTTTGTTAGAACTTCAAATATGGTTGAATTTTGTTTTAAAACATGGTCCTATGTCATCATGAATGTATAGACTTAATATAAAATAATCATGCTATGAATTTCTCCAGCTTTCACTGTGAATTTTAGTGACTGTGACAGACTTTAGGCCTTAGGAATGTGTTGGTCAAGCTATTACATCTGGTGTCTTCTATAGATGATCGGATTTGTCCCAGATGAACAACATGTTTAAGCAGCAAGATTCTTTATTTTCAGTATTTTATTTGAAATTTAAATGAGTTCTTAATTGACAGATCTTTGAAACAAAATAATTACCTAATAGCCTTGAAGATTCTGTATTTCAAAGTTGTAAGGAAAACTTTTCTTAAGAGATGAAATTCTTACTCCCCAAAAGGTAAATAAAAATTAAGTTTTAGCCTATTTCATTTGCGGGGGTGGTCGGGAGATAGTGGGAACATAACCTTTCCCCTGTGACTTCACAAATGTATTTGGAAGGTGTTGTGGAAATGAATGAAAGTCATGGCTTATTGTGGTTAGGAAATCTATTTATCTATTCCAAAACCAAGATCTGCTCAGTTCATCTCACTTTAACCTGACTCACTAAAGTTACAGCTCTTACTCAGAACAATTACTTCAAGACTTTTGGATCTCAATTTAGGCACAGACCAAAAGAAAGACCTGACTTCAATGATTCTTAGAACAAAACAGGACCCTGGGAAGCATGAAGAGTATGTGAAGATGAAAGAACCTTCCACACGAAAAGTGAATATTGCTTTTGTGCATCTTCAAGGGATTCAGTTCCTGATACAGGAACACTTGAGAAGTTACTCCTTTCTTTTTACTTACATGAGCTCAGTGCTCCTGCTGGCCATCTCACAGACTGTCATGTCTGCTGTGAGATGTTAAGAGAAAAGGGAAGGGGAGGGCCAATCATTTTAAAATTACAAAAGTTATGGACTGCTCAAAGTGTAATAGCCATGGGTTCATTGAAAATCAGTGGGGCTCAGGAAAGAACCAGTCAGCTCCCTGTGTAGGTCTGGGATTGACAGAGTTTCTGTTTGATGAGAAGAATGTGATGGAAAGACAAAGAACATGAGATGCAGAAATTGAGGCAGTAGCACAGATCTGGAGAGCCCTGAAGTATGGCCAGAGCCCTGAAGTATGGCCAATTGTCTCCTGGGTTATTTGACTTGAGGTAGAAGCACCCACATTAAAAAGTACCTCAAGGAAATATTCATAGAGGGACAATGCAAGAATGAGTGTTTTAGCTGATTTTCCTTTCAATGTATATAAAATGGAGAGAGAAAGCAGTTAAAGAAGTAGAAGCAGTAGGCCTTGAGGAAAAATGAAAATTAATTTTTTTTTATATGGCACTTGAAGGAAAAAATACTAATTCTAAATATACCATGATCTAAGCTATAGTTGGCTATGCAGATCTTTTTTGTTCTCTGGATGAATGCAGCCTGTTGGCTGCCTCTGCACATTGGCTGTGGGTCCACCTGCAAGACACTTATCTGTCTCTGTTGAGCTTTTGGGATCCTGGAGGTACATTTAACTCTTTGAGTGAGCTTTGTGTGTCTTCACATGTCTATATCCTCTCATCAGTTAAAGAAAGGCCTTGCTGAAAACAGCTGGAAAATATGCTACCCTTCTGTGCTCATCTTCCACAGAAATGAAGAAGACTATGGTTTAACCCCATCTAAGGTGTTTCACCACATGTGTATGATAAAAGATCAATGGGAAATCCTCTTTACAAAAGCTGATTGGACATCACTTTAGACAGGTGATAAAAAGAGGGTTTGTAGAAAGACATACAGGAAAAAATGTCAACATAGAGAGAAAGATCTCACTGCTGCCAACGGGCTCTTTTGAGCAGAGACAGGTAAAATAAAAAATCTAATTCAGATCTTTTGTGACACCCAGCTCTCTTCCAGTATCCTGAAAGATCAAGCTCATTTCTGGAGGCAGTGTCATCCTTCTCTGCACCCAAAGGCAGAGGTGAGCAGCAGGACCCAAGCACATTTTCACAGCACATTACTCAAGGTGATGCCGCCCCTCAAGAGGAGAGAGGAGCTGCAGCAGGTTACAGCAGTGTCAGCTGGTGCTGCCATCAGCCATGCCTCAGCAGGGGGAATGGTGCTGCCTAGCCTTCTGCAAAGGGCAAAGGCAGGTGGGGATGGAGGTTTCACTTGTCAGATGTGTGGCAGAGTGGGAAAAAAGGTGTGGCAGTTACAAGGGAATTTCAAAATTTTGCAGCCATTGATTTTTCAGGAAAAAAAGAGGAAAGAATACAAATGAAAATGCTTCTGGTTTATAGTTGTTCCCTTTCTTTTGGTGGCCAGCAGTGATCTCAGTGAGAAAATAAGATCTTTCTGTTACCATTTTCTGCCTCAAAATGAGAAGGTGTCTCAGAGTGCCTCAAATGTTGTTGCGCCACAGCAGCAGGTATCATCCAGTGTAGTCATTTATAACCGATGGGAAGAAGCAGAGAGATAAGAACAAGCTCTAATATTTTATTACCCTTTCCAATCTGATTAATCCAATTTAGTCTGGTGAATGTAAAGAAAGAAAATAGCAATTCTTTGTACTCCACTTCTACATTTCATTACAAGCGCCTAATGAATGTTAATAAATTAATTTTCAGACACCTTTCCTGAAGCAAAGTATTTTTGCACCTGACCTGCTTACACTGAGAAAGGGAGGAGTAAACAACTAAATACTGAAGGTCTTGCACATTAATCATATATATATAAAATTCATTTTGCAGGCAGCCTAAAAGATTCAACAGTAAAGCTTCTGTCAGAAATCATGAAAAGAAATCTGTCTCCTAGTCCTTTAAATGCAAGAATAAACTTTACCTAACTGTCAATTATACTATCCTGCATCCAGTTTCAGAAAGTATAAGTAGAGGGGTTTTCCCTCTGTCCATGGTATGTTGAAATTTCTAATTAGTGCTATGTTCTACATTAAAGGGACTCTTATAAATTAATGTGGCCTAGAAATATTAGTATTTAAAAAATAAGCCTAATGGAAAATGGCTAGATTTAGTGTAGGAAAACTGTGGCATAAAATCTTAATTTGTTCACATGCTTCTTGGGTGTGGCTAGTCTATACATACATACATATATAAATGTATGTGTACTTACCGTGTTGGAACTTGGGATGACGTCTGACTAACCGAATCTCCTTCCTTTTATATTTTGCTCATCCGTTGGTTAAGATACAAATACACAAAATACCATACACACCTGGATTTAATTACTTATAGAAACAGGATACAGAGGTGACAGTCAAAGAATTTTAAACTAATGAAAATAATTAATAACTTCAAAAACCTTCAGTAAACATATTCCCCTAATTAACAGAATAAGCCAAGTGTTCTTATATAACTACAAAGCTCTGGAGATATAATGTAATTTCATGCTAGCTTCTCTTGCACTGCTTATTGCTTTAAAGTAACTGTATTGCTGAAAGTATTTAAGAGAGCAATTGCTCATGGGGATGTAAAAATCCTTAGATGTTTGCATCTAAATAAACTGGGTAGCCCCATTAAAACAGAGATAAAGGCACATTATCAAACAAGTGGTAATTAGAACTGTTATACTTTCTGCATGAACAACCCCCCAAAAAAGTATTAATTAGTGATTAATATCACCTGAGATTAAGCTGAGCCAATATTAAATTTAAGTACTCAAGTTCATTAAATAGCTTAGACTGGTGCAAAAATTTATGGACAGGCGCTCTAATGATTTTGCACCAGCGAGATGTGTTTTATCTATTTTAAACCAGTGGGCTACATTTTATATACTTTATTGCTATTCTCAATAGAAAATTAGAATAGAACAGATTTATGGTTCTAGAAAGATTATTAGGCCTCATTTCACTCTTGTTTAGGCCCAGTTGCAGGAAAACAGAGCCAAGTCCACAAGGACTCGGCAATGCTCAGGATCTTCGTAGCATTCCGTTTCTGCATTGACACAGCTGGTGGGGCCCAGGTCACTGGCTGTGGGAGCCATACTGAGCTCTTGGATGGCTGGAAGCTGTTCCTAAAATCACAGTTGTCTCATTTGTTTCCTATTACTTGTTAAAATATTTTGCTTCAGATTTTCCAGCTTTTCTTGGCAAAAACACTAGACTGAAAAAAAAAATTATACTTGCATGAGTCATGCCATCCCCAGTTCTCCACTCATGAAACAATTGCTGAAGATCAGAGATGGCATGAGGGAATTATCTGAGCTGGCAGTGGCTGGTTATTCTTGTTATCAATAGTTGAACTATGAATATCTTCCTAGTTTGAAGGCTCTAGTATTTTTATCAGGGAAATAAATCCTGCAAAGCATCTGCATTGATTTTTTCTGATCCCCAGTGCTTCCTTCATCCAGCTTAGACCACATCTGACTGGCCATCTCCTTTCCCAGCTTCTGGGTGTCTTCCTGGAGCCAGAGGAAGAAGGAATGTGAAAACATACAACAGCCAGGCCAGAAACATCACAGTGGTGCACACTGCCACCTCTGCTCTCTGGAGTCAGCCCTGGATTAAGGACTGCAGAGAAAGTAACTATTTGGGTCCATGTTTGGGTTTATTTAATCTACAAGTTTCTTCAACTCCACAATTACCATGATGAAGGGCCCTGGCTACCTCATCTCTGGGCACTGACCCAGGGAATGTTTTTGCTGCTTGGGGCACAGATTGCCTGTAATGCTCAAGGGCAGGAGAAGCCTCAAGACCACAATGTCATCTGACCTATGGAGGAAGATGGAAGTCCATGCTGTGACTGTGTGGATTATTTTCTTGTGCTGAAACAACATTACACAATAAATCTGAAACTTGGTGTATTTAATTTTGTCTGACAATCCTTGAAGTCCATTCAGTCAAAAGAGAGAGCTCTGAGATGGTTCAGCTGATATCTGAATCTCTCCTACTTAGGCAGGAGTATCACAGTAACACAATTAAAAGGGTTGTCCTGGCTCTTTGCTGAAATAGAAATGAGACCAGCTAAATTGCAAACTGAGCCCTAATGGTGCAGAATTTGTGACTAATACAAATGAGGCTTTGCCTGTAAGTCATTACTGCCCCTAATTCTTAGAGAAGACATGACCATTACTATTTCTGCTGGAAACTGCCACTCAGGTGTTACAGAAAGACTGCCCACCACAGCCAACACATCGTGGATGTGTTGTGTTACCTGACAAAGTGATCTCCTCAAAGGAAAAGCTCTGCTGGCTGTGCACACTCACCTCCCTTTCCTCTTGGCACTTGTGAGCTCCTAACATGAACTCAGGATGCTTTCAGGAGGGCATGGGGCCATGCAGACAGATGGGCAGGGTGAGTGACATGCCAGAGCAATGGGACGTGTTTCAAGGGTTGACTAACTAGGCCTAAATACTCATCCAGGGATGTCAGAACAGCAGTTTGGTCTGGATGCCTGCACAGGAGATCAAAGGAATACCCTTTTGCTTTCCATTGCAGCTCAGGATATGAGGAATTAGGTACTTGGCATTTACATGGTGTTCATATGATCAAAGTGCTGTCCTGACATTACCTAATTAAACAGTACAGCATCCTTCTGAGACAAGTATGGCCTTCAATTCACTGATGGGACAACAGATGGGGAAAATTGTGTGTTTTGACCACCAATGCTTCTGCCAGGATCTTCCATCTCTCTTCTCTTCCCTCTGCTTATTTCTCTAAGCTCATCTATGCAAAAGGCACTGTGTGCTAGGCTGTAGTTGCTGAAGGTGAAATTTTGTTTCAAGGGACTTGTTTCTTTGCAAGTTGATTTCCATCGCATGTAAGAAACATTTGTTGACCTTAATGAAAGACAGTTTTCCCTGAATTCTCTGGCCATACTCCCATCCCTGCCTCCTGTGATGTGCAGGTTTTTGAGTGATCACCACATGACAGAGGCACTGATCTTCCACGCTCAGTTTACAGTAAAAGCTAATGTGTTGCTCTGAGCATTTCTCCCAGTTTGTTACTGCAATGCTGAACAACTCAGTACACTTGTACACTATTTGGGTACAGAAAGACATGAAAACAGTTTTTAATGGAAAAGTTTCCTTTTTGTGGGCAAGGAACTCTGGAGCCAAATGCACAGTCTCCCTTTTGGAGTGTCTCATTGAGACACCTGGCTGAGCCGACAGACCTGTTCATGCTGCAAACCCACTGAGGGGGAATCTCTACTTCCACAAAGCTGTTCACTGGTGATGCTGCCAGAGCTGTGCCGATGACATCACAGGTGAGGACCAGGGATGTGCTAGGATGGACCCCTACATGGAGCTAGCTGGGATGGAAAGCGCTGGGAGTGCCCAGGGCTCCTGCAGTGTCCTGTTCAACAATCATCCTCTCCTGGCCCCAAGCACACCTGAAGCCTTCACAGCAAGGACATATCCATGTATTACTCCACCTCCTTGGGAATGTCTTATAACCTAACAGTTCTTTAGAAGAAAGTATTTGAGGGGAATTTCTGTCTCCCTGGTATTTTGGTCTATCAGCACAAGAAAGCATTTTCAAGAGACAAAGTGCATAAACTTTTCAGAAACTACTCCTTCCACCCCCAGACTCCTTCCTATGGAGTAAGTGAGCACAGACTGGTCTTCAATGTGGGAGTTTAATTATCAATATTTAGCTAGGAGGTTTGATATTATATTTATTATGTAAGTATGGAAAGGCACTTCAGTCCCTGTATTTAACTTATCACTTTTAATGCAGCAGAAATAAGAAAGCCTCCTCACACTCTGTTCTTTTCTTTAACAGGCAAACTATAATGTTCTTTGCTCTCATGCTGCTTCATTTTCAAACACAGCACATGTAAACAAATTTGGCAATAAATTATGCAAAAGTGTAATAGCAACAAATATTTCAGAGAGCTAACTGGCAAGTTTATTCTCTGAATATGAATGGCAAATAATTGCTTTATTTGCCTAAAGGAGCTCGTATGTATATTTAAAATGCTTGGCATTCCACTCCTCTTCAGCTCAATGACAAAATTCTCTGCACTGTCGGTGGGTCTCAGGTTTTATCTATGGATATAATAAATTAGCTGTATTTATAATTTTTATCCCCTGAATGAATTAATAGCAATTGATCTTTACCTTCCATGTGATATAAATCTTATGTTGATGAGAAATGGCTCAGGTTTTTCTGCTATAAAATCTCGCAGAAGTCTTCTGCATCCCATGTTGGACTGAGAATTTCTCAGCATTATGTAATGTGAGACCCTGAAGTATGAAGATTTTTTTTTAAGTTCCTTAAGTTTTAGTTACTTACAATGCAGCCACTAGACCAGTCAAAAAAAAAAAAACAAAACAAAACAAAAAAAAAAAACCAAACCAAAACAAAACAAAAAAAAACAAAAACCAAATAAAACCCAACCACAAACACAAAACCCCAAAACAACAAACCCAGCTTTATTTCCCAGGAGAAACTATTTGTCCCTTCTCTCATCCACAAGATGTATCTGCAGATGGACTGTAGAGACTTCACGAAGTGCTGCTGTGGGATGGGTCTATGGTGAGGATTTGTTCACTGTCTCCCATCCTGAGATTTGCACCTCACTTAGCTGGAAGAAGCAGCTGCTGTTCAGCCCCACATAGAGCCTGGCCTGGAGAACAGCCAGGGATCCATCTTTGGCTGCTGCTGTAGACTATGAGCAACTTAATTCCCTGTTGCACTAAAGGTCAGCAGACACATTATCAGAGCTGAACAGACTCTCAGCCTGGGGCCCAGATTTTATTCCATCTTTCTGACACACAAGAACTTGTGATGCCATCAAAGAAAAAAAACATCATCCCTTCAAAACCTTTCTCTTCACTGAACAGGATTTCCTTTGGATGAAGTGCCGATGCAGGTACACAGTAACTGACCCACTGTCAGTTGTCACTGGTTAGTGACAGCAAAACAAATCTACTGCTTATTACCCAATCAGTGAGCCTAAAGGACCTATCTGAGCTTGCTGAATAACCATAATTTCTTGCAAGTAAATGAATTGACATCAATATCTCTCCACAAATGGAAGGACTAGAGCATGGAAGAGGAAAAATTAAATATGGATGATTGTGGGTTTTGGTTCTTGCTGCTGCGAAGGACTCCTTCTGTTCAAAATCCAAAATCATATTTTGGTGTGTTCTTTAAACAGTTATCAGAAATGTATAGGAACTGCAGCTGCAGGCTCACTTTATGGTGCACTAACAATAAGTAGGTGTGGTGACTCTTCCTTTACCACAGGAGGGAAAGTCCTATGGTTCAACATGAATGAAGAGCGCAAAAATATGCTTATTTGTTTGAGGCATGGAGGTACCTCATGGATGAGTGCAAGGCTTGAAGACAAGTCAACAAACTGAACAGATGTGCACACAAGAGTGACATTTTCCAAAAGTCATGCTACAGCAGGTATGAGACACCTTCAAAAATTTTCATGAGACAAATCTCATAAACAGTGAAATGGGCATGGGAGGTCACAAATTTGCTTCCAGATGAGATTGCCATAAGAAATGGCACAGATGTAATGTACTGCTTTTTATAGGAACTGGCTGTAAAAAAAACCACTTTGCATGGAAGCTTATCAATTTGTGTTCCTTCTGTTGCATGTAGAGGAAAAACTTTTAAAGAAAGTGCTTAACAGTTGTTTTGACAGAGGAGGTAGGGAAGAAAGAATTTGAATAAAATCCAGAGAGCATATGAGTTAAAAAACCCTCCCATTGGAGATGAGAGGTTCAGGTTTCAGTTCCTGGGCTTGAAGAACCAGAAAATCTCTCTACCATCTTCAGCTTGGGGGAAGGAAGGTGAAAGACTTCAGTCTCCTGTTTATTCTGGGTTCAGTACCCAAATTTTCATTCAGAGTTTTCCTACTGAACCAAAGAAACATTTCCAACATGGAAATGCTTTTTATATTGCTACATTTCCATGAAAATGATGATTTTGAACAGGTGCTGTGCTACAGCAAAAGCATTTGCTAGAACATCCCCAGTGAACACCACTGATTAGCTGGCAAAACACCAAGCTTGATTTTTAAGAGAAGAACTTACTGATTAACACGTAATTTTACTGTTAAAAAATAAAAATTCCCCTCAAAAGAGTTGCATTCTGTACTTCAGTTCCTATCATGAAGTTGTAAACTTCAAGTGGCAGCATTCTGGTTGCTGTCATATAATTTCACTTCTTCTCAAGGATAAGAGTGAAGCAGAGACTTTCAGATGACATTTTGTTCATCTTTAACTGAGACAAAGGAGCTATAGCAATAGTTGGCCAAGGAAGGATGGCACTTGCTTCAGAAATTGCTGGTAGCCAGGATATCCAAGTATCTTATTCTTCAGAGACAGGAAGAATTCCTCTTGTTGCTGAGCAGTTTTATGTCCACTAACTTAATGACATTCCTTTCACTTTTTTTTTTAAACTCCAAGTTACAGAGACCACTAGCTCAGTCCAGGAGCATAATGTATATACAGGGGGAACATAAAGTTATTTGTAGCAGCTTTAAAGCTGAGAGATGTTCCATTCTGTCTGCAAGTGCTTCAAATTCCCATAGAGGCTCTTTAAAAGAGCCTTAACTATTTTTTGTGTTTTTTATAAACAAAAAGAGAAAACCCTTCTGAGATGACTGAAGGAAAAACAAAGGCAGAATTATTTCTGTGATGGACCAGGAAAAAGTTTCCCTGCATAAACTAAGAGGAAAATAGTTTTGTAACTCAAACCATGTATCAGGGACCTTCACCTGTATATAGGACACTTGTCTGTAGCTAAGGCATAATGCAACCTGGCATTCTGTGGCCAGAAAAAAAATCAAACAAAAGAGTAGAGATGCAGCAGAACCATTTACCTTTTAACTCAACCCCAGAACTGCATGCTTAGCATGAGCACTCCCTCCACTACGATCCCTAATACTTCTGGTTCCTTTTCTCTTTTTATAGACCCTGCTCTGAATCCTGACCTAGAAACCTGGTATTCATAGAAAATGAAGGAAACCTCACAAGTTTCCTCAACTGCTCCTGCCCTCCCACACTACCAATCTTCCAGCCCACTCAACAGCCCCCACAGGCTGTCATTCTCTAACACTATGCTGTTGCTCCAGCTGCACTCTTTGTGGCAGTGGCTTTGTGCCTGCAGCTGGTTTCACACCTGAGGGCAGTAATGAACTGCTTCTGGCACACTCTGCTGAAGTGGGAAGATGTTATTAACTCATATTATAGGTGAGGAACAGCTTGAGGGACTGAAACTCAGCTGCCCCAAAGTATGTAGGCATTTTGTATACAGCACAGTAAGGCACTTTGCACTTTTAAGGACTTGAGCTTAGTCATTTGTGAAAAATTGTAAGTTGTTATGTGACAAAAGAGAATCTGTGTCTGTGCTCCCCAGCAAGGAGATTTTTTTAAATAATTTGAGTCCTTCCAAGCTTGTGTTCTTAGTCTGACTATAAGGTTGAGTAACACAGAAAAAGTGGACACAATAACTGAATTTGCAATAGCATTTCCCTATAAATGAGGTAAAATGGGTTTCAAATAAGGGTGGCCTTGCAAATTATGAGGAGCTTTAGGAACTCAGCTACTTCCAAAGGAACCAGGCTTATGCAAGGTCAAAATAATTCTGAGAGTCCCAGTCCCCAACATTTTTTTTCCAAGGTGTTGCAACACGTTACAGAGAGGCAAGGGAGGCAGGGAACTACACACTTTGCCTATGGAGAGAAACAAAGCAACTATTTGAAGGTCACTGCTTATTAGAGCAATCAACTGAACATTAAATCAGCAGGATGTTAATATCCAAGGATTTTGGCTCCAGTCCTATAAAATCCTTTGCCAGCTCCAGGCAGGTTTTCTGTACCTGCAGTTTGTTGCTTCCTTCCTGTTATTTCTTCGCAAGGGAGCTAAAAGTGTGAAGGACTTTGCTGAGCCAACTCTTTGTTTCTGGACAGACCTGATTTTTGCAGAAGTTCATATTGAAGACACATCCAGGGTGCTTCCATTGTCAGCTCTTCCACAGATGATACTTATGCCCATCTTGGAGATCTGCCTTATGAACTGGCTATCCGACACAATGTCTTCAGTCCAAAGTCACTTTTCCCCAGAATCTACTCTATTAAAAAAAAAAACAAAAAAACAACCAGAAACCCAACAATTTGTTATAGTTATTACTGGTAGTAATAAACACTGTCTCACTCAGGACTGGCTCTTGCTCTAGGTGGAAGAGCAAAAAGGTCCATCATGTATTTTTTTGTGCTTTTCACCAGGAGGGGTCTAGAAAGAGAAGCTCCCATCACTCAGCTCTGAAGATTCTTGTTGTGTGTCCAAACAGCTGAGACAGAAATGTCAACACTTGTGTAAGGTGACGTCAGAGAAGCATGACCAGACCTGAGATACCTGGCTGTCAAGTTCCACAGGATAATACCAGCAAGCACAATTCTAATTTTTATTGGGTTTTTATAACCTCAGCCACCAACCCCATATTTATCTCTCCTTCTTAATTTCGTCTATTAGGAAAGCTACCCAAACAAGGTTACCCAAAGAGCTGCCCTACCAAGGAGTTTTCTCATCCTGTAGGAGTAAGTCATAGAAGACTGCCCTTCATCCTCATCTGTCCTGGCTCTCTCCTGTAGCTGCCAGAAATTGCAGCTGTTATCATGGCTCCACTACTATTAGTACTTTCCTTGTGTCCCACCACTCACACATGGATCTGCTGCCTGGGACTCTGAGCACACACTGAAGGACAGTCACTGTTCTAAACCACTTGTGGTCCACATAGATGAGACATGCCAGGGGTAAAAATCAACTCTAATTTAACAGAGGAACCATACAGTGAAATCACCATTTAAAGATGTTCAGTGCTTTACCAAATCATCCAAACAGTTTAGGTTTCAAGAAAAACTAAGCAGTTGATTCCTCAAAGGCTCCTGTAATGATGGATGGATATGCATGTGCATTATATGGAACCTGTGAAATCACAATCGACTGTCTGAAAAGCTAAACCAAAGTTGCCTAAGGACTAGACAGAGAACTACCAACAGAAATTAATCCTGCTTCCCAAATCCTCACCTGGTGCTTTCTTTGTTTTGCTGGTAAATGATAACAGCAACAGCAAATTTGATCAACAGAAAGAAGTGATTTTTGGTTCTTCTTCTCTAATAGTTTTCATCTTGGTGTTTTTAGCAAAGAAAAAAGAAGTAGTAATCTGATCTCATGGGAAATACAGTATTTGCCATGAAAAATTTCATAAAGTTTTTCCCATGTCATTCTAGTATTTAATACCAGTTTGGCACTAAGGCTTTCACTTTGGCTCAACTTTAGACTTGAGCTGTAGCTCAGGCATAATATAGTTTCCAATTGTGATAATTTAAACTCCGATAAAATATATTAAAAAAGCTTATTTTTAGGCATCCACTTGCCTCTAAAATTGCTTTTGGTGACAACTACTGTAGAACATGACTGCTAAGGTATCTGCAAACATTTTACTGCCTGTCAGGCTAACTTGCTTTAACCATCTCAGGAGAACAGCTTGAATTCTAGCGAAGAGTAATAGGAACATGATGAAAATGCTTGTAGAATTGATAAGCCTTTTACAGGTAAACAAGTTAACTTTTGTCTTTGGTAGACCTAATTAAATCTATTTTTAAAAAGCAGAACCAATAAGTGAATAAATAAATGCATAAATAAACTAACCCTCCAAAAACCAGAAGCAGGTTGCTACATCAGCATGAATATTTCATGTGTGATCTGAGTATGCCCACACAGAATCTTATTTTTCTCTGGGACTGGCTGGTTGTCTTAAGTAGAGAGAAAAAAACACCCAGAAATTCCACAAAGTCTTACCTACATGTGTGTTCCTGGCACTTCATGCAGGGACTGATACCTCTTGCACATTCAGACCATCCCTGTGCAGTGTGGAGTGGAAAAAAAAAACAACTAGGAAAAAAGTGCCATTTCCATTTGCTTGAGAAGACTAAAAAAAGATCAAACAAAGTCCTCTCAAGTGTTATCAATAATAAAAGGAACTGACAGCCTTTGGCTTAGACTTGTCCATTTTGGGCAGGGGCAGTCCATGGTTTCAACAGTTCTGAAAGGGAGAGAATGGCATGTGCAATCCTCGAAGGGCCGCACCACCACTCCTGTGCCCATCACATGTCAACATACATTAGGTTTCCTTTCCTGCTGGGAAAGTGCTGCCAGTCTGATGGCTCAGTGTACTGTTAATAGTGCTTCTGGGGGACCTGGAAGCCTGAAGTGCTGTGCTGCCTGTGATGATTTGGGGGACAGAGAGGAGGTTAATGATCATAGGGGTCTGAATCAGATAGTATGGTGGTGGCATCTTGGTTGCCAGGCTCCCTTTACCCTCTCAGCCCTTGCATTTCAATTAGAGTCAAGCTGTTGTTCTTTGGCCAGCTGTATTTACAGGACCACAATATCCTGCAAAGGTGACAATGGTAGGGAAATTAAAGCACAGGTGCAGCTGAAGGGCTATGAACACTGTCTCTGTGGCATTTGCTCTCCAACTGCCTCTTACACTGAATGTCAGCCTCAATAGCTGTGACCTGAGCATGTATCACCCTTGTGAAGCCACAGCTTCCTCATCTAGGAAGCTGGATCTGCACCTTCCTCGTTTTGATTTTCTTTTTTTTTTGCTTTGGTTTGTTGTTCTTTTTTCCAAATCTATCCTGCTCTTCTCTTTCATGTTGTCTCCTCTGCTCTACCCACTGACTGCAGTGGTGTTCAACAGCAATACTGTTATTAGACAGCAGGATTGTAGCAGTCTTTTGAGGCTCCAGCTTTAGTGTTTTGTTAGGCTTACTACAAATGTGCAAAGGCCATGTTTCTCAAGAGGAGTCAATGATTCCACATTCACTTTAAAGACTTTTTAACACCAATATAATGAACCTGCAGGTCACAGAGAGTTTAGGCACCACTTTTTCATCACCAAGCTGTTTTTCTCCCAGCACCTCAAGTAAAAGATGGTGACTGACAAAGTGTCACACACAGTCTAACATTAGTAAATGACAGCGCCAACACTTGCAAAGAAATAAATATATCTCCTTTGCATGTTGGAGGCAGAAAGCTTGCCAATTTTAATTGAGGACTTGTATGCCTAGTACTTGAAATGTAAAATTATGAAACCTTATGCTCAGTGCAGTCTACACATGCAATCAGACCTGACCTTGCAATGCTCTCAAATCTCTAAGGGCAGATTTTTAGAAGCACAAGTAAGAGGCAGATATTGACCCCCTGCTTCTTTTTCAGTGATATTTTGTCACTTAGACATTCTTTCTGTTTTGGAAAATGTCATATCAAGTAACTTAATTTTGCTAGAGGGAGAATCCTCGGTGTTTAATCTAAGTTATTAATTTCTTGCAAACAAGTGGGATACAGTAAAACATAGTAGAGAAGATTTAGAGCAGGAGTAAAGAGCAAAATGAGCACAAATAGATAACTATCAGGCATTTTATATTGGCAAAAGGAGAACACACAGAGAAGTTCTTTCTGATGAGACATTCACAAAACAAAATAATGATACAAGATTGAAATAAATTGCGGGAACAAAAAGCTATACTGGGAGAGAAATAGCTCAAAAAATCTGGCGACTACCTTGGAGAATAATGGAGACAAATCTCATTACAGATTTCTTGTGATGATATCCCCTATATCACACATAGTGCAAGCAGGAGCATGGAATAACTTTCATGAACTATACTTGTATATTGTTGTGTTTGACAAAGTATAGTATTAGGCAGCTACAGCATGAGTTAGTGAAATAACTTGATAGCTGTGCTCACTCATACAGGCTGTTTTAATTTGAAAAATTAATAGCAAAGTTACAAATCATGGAATTGTAGAACAAGTGTTTGGAAAGGACTTTTGTAGGTCAGCTAGTTCCAGCCCCCACTTCCCCAGTGCAAAGCAGAACTAACTTCAAATGAAAGGATGAAAAAAAGAGAACATTCTCTTTTATGCTAGAGAATGCCTGACATGTTTTTCTTGTGTAATTTTCTATGACCTCTATTTATACCATTTATACCATTCTATAACCTCATTTACTACCATTTTCTGAGGTCTCCTTCTGCAAGCCCTTGTATTTTAGACAAAAATAAGGTAGACTGTATCTGAGCATTAATATTTAACACAGACTTATGGGAAAGGCAGTGACTAAAAGTGACATGTGCATTTTACCAGAATGAAGGTTGTGAAATGACACCAAGGACTGTTTTATCCTTCTCTTAAATTTAATTCGCAATTCAGGCTGCATGTTTTTTGTGTAATTTCTCTACAATAGAAGGATAGTCCTTGAAGCAAGAAGCAATTTGACATGGCGTGAGAATAGCATTTCATGAGGACCAGAGGGTTTTTTATTGCCACGGAAAATATTCTGTATGTCTGATTTGATTGTGGCTTTGATAGACAGGAAGCTAGAGGCCATTGGTAGCAAAGTTATGTCACAACTCTCCAAATTCCTTGATTATTCTCAATAGATATGGAAAACCTGGTCTGTGGAGATGCTTTAAGCTTAGGGTACTCACGTGAACCAGCTTTGCACGTTTGATGTACCTTGGTAGGAGCAGTGAGTTCAGGCTGTTCTTCGGTGTCCTTGTTGAATCCCAGGACCCTTTCAGGAAAGATTTCTGGATCTCCTCTCTTCCAGCCATGTCTGACTGTTGCAAAAGCAGATACTGGCAGATGGCTGAGTTAGCAAATGTCTACTGCAGGTATGTCCATGGAAAGAAATGCCTGGGGTTCTCCCATTCCCTTCCTTAGGTGTGTTACCTGGCTGGCCTTAAGTGTCCCTCTGAGAGTGTTCCTGCAAACCTGTCTGGCCAGCTGGTGACTTTACCACTGTGAAGTGGCTTCTTAGACATCAAGGAGATACAGAGTGTCTACCTAACTCTGTTGGTTTTTTTTTTTAACTTTTTAGCTTTTTGCCTGTTTTACTGATAGACCAGGTAGATTATCCATGCTCAGAAATGAGGGAAAGCATAGGTTAAGTGACTTAAAGTCACTCACCAAAGTGTAACTGAGCAAGATACTGAATTTTCATCTCTGTATTCCTATTCCAGTGCTTTACAATCAGATCACAATTTAAATTCACTTTCACATTGGAAGAGAAAAGGCTGAGGATTTTCAAACATTTTCTTATTATCAATCATTCACATATCCAAGACTGAGAAAATAACTGGAAGATAATTCAAATTGACAGGCACATTTCAGAACTGGTTACCTGATCTTTAAACTCTGACTTGCATGAAAATACACCCTTGCTACCAAAATCTGATCCAGATTTTTATCCTTCAGAGTCAGGTTTTGATGTCAGGCCATTCCTGAGAAGGTATGACAGCATCTCACTGTCTGTCAGCTTCAGGTTTGCTGCACATCTGCAGTTCTTCAGGCTGGAAAATCAAACCACTGCTACATGTGTAAATTCAAAAGTTAACAAACAGAAAAATGAAGTACAGCATACAGCAAATGATTTTGACCATTAATTCTCATATATGCTTGATTTGCTACAAAGATGATGGGCTTGGATCAGCGATTTGGAGGAGGGATTTGAAAGTTAGATTTTCACTGCAGAGGATAATAAATGGGAAAAAAAGTATGAATAATAAGGAGCAGAGCAAACACATTCAGAAAGATTGCGATAATTCATTAGGCTAGGCCTGAGAATAACAAATACATTTTGATGAAGAGAGTTATAATGGAATCCAGAGATTTCAGAGATGACCCAAAAGTTATCTTACAAAGTTGGCAAAAAAAACCACCATTCAATCCCCACTGCAAATTATCCCTCTGTTATTTCATCCATGAATCAAATGCATGGCATCCATAAGCTTCTTTCCTTGCAGCCTTTACACAATGCTCAGACTTTTGAAAAATATGCATCACCACAAGTGAAGTTATATTTTTGGAGAGTCTGCTCCCATTCAGCTGTGTGAAAAGCAAACATTGGGATATACTCAACACCAGCTTGGAGAAGACATTGACTTTCTCTGCATGTGTAACTTGCTTCAGTTTGGCCTTGCTGAACCAGGGCCATCTTGACTAGGGGCATACTGGCAGAGACTGCTTTTTTGAGTTCCAGGGCATTTTTAGCCATGAACCCAACATCTTCTTTCCTTGTAAGGAGAGAGAAATGGTAATTTCCTTTTAAAAAGAACAGATGACCTCTTTCCAGACTATGGAAACGTTCTCCCAGGAGGAGTCTCTTTATACTTGAAGAAAATATCTTGCAACCAGTGAGAATTGCCAGTGTAATCACAATAAGTAAACAAAACTAGATTCAAGCCAATAGCTCCAGCAAACATCTGTGCTAAAGCCAGTGTTAAAAGAGGCAGGAAAACACACTGAATACAGCAGGACTGAATTTCAGCAGGATGAAAGCAGCAACAAATTCTGGCCTTCTGGGAGAAAAAGAGGGAGACACAATCTGAATAACTGGTATGAAAATGGTGAAGACAGCGCTGTTTTGCAATAAAGATATTTGTCATAATAGTACGTAATTTTAACTTGGAGTCCAAACACTGCTCTTTTAAATTGGCATAAATCAAACACATTGTCTGTGCAATTGGTTGCCACCTGTCACAGTTCCATCCCCTTTTCTTCATTAGAGATTTTTCTTGACCAGGGAGCTGTTTTTGACAGATTAGAAAGGACAAACTGCTCCTTGGGTCACCCCTGTTCACATACAGTCCTTCTGAAATAGCTGACATGTGCCACTGTATAATCACCAAAGCTGTATTTTCTAGAACACTGCATTCCAGTGCCAGCAGGCATTTTACAATTTATGTCTGGACAGAGTACAAGGGTTTGACTGGGCTTCTTCCTAATTTCTGCATTTCTGACCATTTGACTTCCAAAGCTCCTTGTTAGTGAATCTTCCTCCTCACATTATGTCTTCCATAACTGGTAAATTCATTGGTTTCACCAAAACCTCACAATGTACAAGAGTAATTGGAGTGACCTCCAGCTGGCTTTAGGTGTAGCAGAGGTATAGGGACATCATCTACAGCCAGGATGAACTGTCTGGGTTTGAGAAGCGTCCAGACATTCAGTGAAGGCTAAGTGCTCCTGCTTGCCTGATGAGTTTGCTGCCCTCAGTGAAGCTTTCAACACAGATGTCTTCCACAAGATTTCTCTAATTTACCATTTGCAACTTGCTACATTTCTTTCATTGTGAACTTTAGTTATCCACTGAGCACTCTTTGCTTGCTCTATTTTGTTTCCTGGATGCTCCCACCAATCTGTTACAATAAGAAAAATAAGTGATCAGACCCTATTCATTTATTATTTTTTTAAAAAAATCACTGTTCTTAGGCTATTGGTTTCTCTGAAAGGCTGTCGGTGTGTTTCAGAAGGCGAAGCGCAGATATTATGTTATCTTCTTCGAAGGTGATTCATAAGGAAGGGCTATCATTAGGTGGGGCATTGTAGACATAGCACTGGAAAAAGAGTAACACTTTATCTATAGCATGATAAAAAAAATGGAAACTGAATCTTGCTTTAAAAGGAATTTAAATGTATAAGCCCATCCCACTATACTTTTGTGGGTACACTGATAATGTGAATATGAAAAACAGATCTGGCTGTAGAGATCAGTTTTCTTTTTGAAATTAAGAAGTCTTTTCATGCTTGCCTTCCCCACCTTTTTCTTTCTTTTAAACAAATCTGACCTCACATGATTTGGCAACAGGAAACTCAGAGCAAACCTCTGATCTCTACTATGTCATTTGCTCATGAACAACTCATGCTCAGCAAATCAAAATCTGGTTTTCCTGTATATACGTCAGCAATTTATTTGACAGACAGGTCAAAAAAAAAAGAAAAAAAAAGAAAAAAAAAAGGAATAAAGGATTTAAAGTAGAGGAATTCATATGCATAAAGAGGTTAATGTGCCTAAAGTGGCCTACAGCACTATCATGGCTGAATGGTGTCACATACTGTGGTGATTGTTGGGAATTGCTGGTGAGAAAACTGTTGGTAAGGATCAGAGTAATGTGTTGCTGAAGCACAGAGTTAAATAAGGAGGGATACAGAAACAGGTGTTTAATTTCATTTTAGGCACCCAGAGCTATTCTTACTTGCATTTGAAATGGCACTAGAGGCCTGGTTAGGCACCTGAATTCCTCTCTTGGCATTTTACCCAAGCTCTCAAAGGAAAACTCTGACAGACACTCGAAATCACATCTTTCAAATCTGTGTGAATATTTCTGAACAAGCAAACTTTGTACTGAAACAGGCTATTTATGAGTGTCTGATTTCTCAGCTGGTAATATTCTTTAACTGGATCTTGTTACTTATCACACACACACACACACACACACACGTAAGTATATGTATAAATATGCACATGTATTTTTAAAGCAAGCTGAATAAGAACAACAACCTGTCATCAATCAAGAAACTTTCCTTCCACCACACAGATCTCCGCTGTCATTTACAAAAATTGAATGACTGATAAAAGCAGGTTGGTAACTTCTCCCATCAGCCAACACTAGAGAGGGAAATGCCCCTTTGTTTTGTTTCCTTGCAGATGAACTATTGATAGTTTTGGCAGCTGAGATGTTGGTCTTCTATGAAACATAGTTTATGATTTTTTTCTGCTTTGACTAGGAAGTGGCTTTTTCAAAGGAAACTTGTGCAGGTTGTTGCCCATTTTTTCACTATTTCTGCAGCCAGAAAGTCTGTTTTCCTCATTCACAAGGTAATTTTCCTCTCTACTTTTGCTTGGAAGTGTTTGGTCCTTTGTAGGAAGATCTAGCTTTTGCCCCACTGCCTGCTGCTTTTCTGACCCTGATACCCAGAATTTTACTTCCTTTCTGCCTCCCTGCACCTGAATGCCAAATACTTACATGTTTTCCACAAGGGGAACGGCGAAAGCAAGACTTCCCAGAAAGCATGACTTGAGCAATATCTGACTCCAGACCCATTCCCATCTAATGGTGAAAAAAAATCTGTCATCTGAGCTTAATTATAATTGTTTTTGTGGGTGTCTGATTGAGAGGCAAATGCAAACCGTTGTATCAACAAAATATAAAAGCAATTGCTGCTAGTGTAATTGCAACAGTTCAGATACTGGTAGTTCCTCTTTGTCCTTCTGCCACTTTACTGATGATTCCGCAAAGATTCAGAGTGCCCAGGGCTCTGTTTCAGAATGCCCAGAGAAGGACATGAAAGCTCTTTTATTGTCGCTGCTTTACTTCCTTTTCATAAATGAATGTGTTTGCGTGAGAGAAAGAAAAAATCCCAGAGAAATATGGTCTAATTATGAAGGAAGAAAGTACAGCTGTAAGACCAAATGCTCTTGGGGAAAGCATCCGTCAGGTTCTGCCATGAGAACCAAAGGCTGCCAGACACTTCCTAATTCTTTGATCTCAGCAATGCCAGTTAAAGTTTTCCCAGTTTGTAGTTCTGGATAGTGAAGCCATCTTTCCTGCTTATCTCACTCCATTGGTCTGTCTTGACTACTGCCAGACTTTGTTTCTGCAGCTTTTTCCAGGTTTAGGCACTTTATTTATGATGCTTTCATGTACCCTAAATTCCCTAGAAGGAAGACCTTCCAGTCATCTAGACATGCAATTGTCATCTGTTCACAGAATGTAAATAAAAGAGAGAAAAATGTGGTCATTTGGGTGGGTCTAACACAGGCTGTCAGATTTGATTTGGGGGCATTTGAGCTCAATAGTGTGTGATTGAAGCATAAATTAGAAGTCACCAAAGGTAAAACAAACAAACAAACAAGCCAGCAAGGCACACAGGTCTGATGTGGAGATATTGAGAGGCAAATGCCTTGGTCCTTACAGAAGTAATTCGGTCTTACTATTAAAAATGCACCTCTCTCCCAAGTGAATTTCTCTCGTTTCTGCTTCCAGCTATGAGTCAGACTTATGTTTTCCTCCATTAACATAAAAGCCTTTTAAGTATCCAGCATTTTCTGGCAATGAAAGGCTAGTTTGTCAAGTTACTGTTTTCCTTTGCTCAAATAACTAGATTGAAGTTTTAAACTCTTTTTTTACTGTGAAGATGTTCCCATCCCTTAACTTCCTGTGGTTCTTTTTGGTGTTTTTTTGCCCTGTTTATAGGAATGTTTTCTAATGCCATCGTGAAATAGTTGGTATTTTTCAAAATGTCACAAACTACTTTAAGGGTATATTGCATTTTCACAAAAAAAAAAAAAAAAAAAGGCTGAACGTACTTTCTTCTCCCCAAAACACACAACATGAGTCCAGTATTGTGAATAAGTTAAAATTATGTTTATGTGAGAGCTTTCTTTACTGCAGAGTATGAGCCTGATATTTCTAAATGTCTGTAAAGGAGCCAAAACAGATTCACAAGTTGAGATAATGGTAATCATAAGTCTTAAAATTGCAAAGGATATTTCTGAACAAATTTTTGGAAAGTGGTAAATTATTATGGTAACTGATAGAGACTTCTCCAAAGAAGATGAAGTGATTTTATGTCTGTAATATTCAGAATGTGCTATGAACATTTATGAAGTGTTCATCAGTTTGGGCAATGTAGAGTGTATATTAGAGGTTATCATAGCAATAAGGATAGACTATTGCTTCCTAAGTTGAAGATGGACATGCACATGGAAAATGTTATGAAAGACCTACTAATATGACAGGCTTAATATCAAGTAAAGCAACTATGAGATCTAATTTCTGAAAATATGTGTATATATAGCCATGACTTTGCATTTAATTTGGCATATTAAAAATAGTGCAATTTGAAAGAATATTCCAAAATCTGTTTACAAAAATAAATGCACTTAGAAAACAAAAATTACCCAGAAAAATCACTGTCTTTCAGGTCAAAAGGCAAAATAAGTGGCACAAGACACCACCAGCCCTCTGTGAGCCTTTGTAGTGATGCCAGCCTAATGAAATGGCTCAACTGCTGAGCGTTACCTTCAATTAGTGTAATTTGATCTCTCTGATACAATTAAAATCCAAGAAAAATACTAGGAGAAAGGCCACCTGTAGAGCTCGAAGTTGAGCTTCTCAGGAAAACACTAATAGGAACAGTGAACCTGAACTACCCAAATACAGCACAGACTATTTGTAAATCCATTTATTCCAAAGCAATTATTTTATGGTGCTAGTACTCCTTTGAGATTAGAGCAGAAATGCTTCCAAATTGTATCTGTAGAAGATATTGCTGCATCCATAACACAAATCTGAGATGAGAATTTTGTTTCAGGTGCCAACTTCAATCATGATTAACTGCTAAGTTTCATCTATTGCAGCTGTACTACGAGGTCATTAAAGTCAGTTCAGAAATGTCTCCATCCACTCAGCCATGCCAAATGCCAGCTGTTTATGAGATAGGAGAAGTGGATCAAAATGATTTTGATAGTGTGTTCAACCTGTGATAGGAGTGCCGTTTCAGAGCTCTTTATCATATTAAAGCCCAGCTTAGATTGACAGGGTAGAAAATCACCCATGACTTTGAGAAGCTGCAGAATAAGGTTTCATTTCAACAAACATGAGGTATTTGTCTAGTCACACATTACCTATGGGTTTGGAGAGGATTTAACCCTCCACAAGGCAGTAGCTGCTTAAGCTGTGTCAAAGTCCAAATTGTATCCAGGTGTGGGAAAAATGGAATAGAGTGGGGAGATGGATAAATCAGTCTATCCAGGCTCCTCACTTGAAGGAGAGGATGTAACTTACTGGAGAAAGAGAAGGCAAAAGTAGGTTGGTTAGGTTTTTTGTTTTTTTTTTTTTTTTTTTGTTTTTTTTTTTTTTTTTTTTGGTTTTTTTTTTTTTTTTTTTTTTTTTGTTGCTGTTTGTGGTTTTTTTGGTTTTTTTTTTTTGTTCTGTTTTGTTTTTTTTTTTTTTTTAAGTATAGTACTGTGTATAGACAAACAGGAATGTACATTGAAGGTCATCTGATGACAGTTTGGCAGTACTATACTGTTTTTCAGCTTCCTATCAGCTTCCTATCACCTCTCCTGGTCTACGTGCTCAGGTTGAAATAGGACAGAGATTAAAAAGAGGATAATAAAATTAAAAAATATCAAGATACCTGCTCACTTTCGAAGACAGCCTTAGCAGATATTCCTGGCTTGTAAACCCAAATGTTCTTACTGATTTTCTCTCAGTATACTGTACCAGGCAGGAATCATTTTCCTGAACTGTCATCTTTAAAGTTTTGTGAGCCACTAAGGGTTTGTGAGGTTAGACACTAATACACAAGAAAGTTTCTTCACAGTGCTACATCCAGGTTCTTTATTTTCCCGCAGTAAAATCACATGTTTGTGATGAAAATGACAGGCCCTCAATTTTCTGTTCTATACAATGACATGTTGCAAAGAATGCCCCAAAAGAACACATGCTGTTGTACCCAAAGTGCTCAGAAAAGCTGAAACTTGTTTTTTCTTTTTATTACTGAAGGAAAAAGGCCTCACTGTTTTGCTCTATTTAATATTGTCTTTCCAATTGATAGAGCACCCCCCACTGCAGGTTACAATATTATCTTAGAGAACCAGATGGGATCCATTCAAAATATATTTTTGCCTAATATATTTATTGGGGTCTTTCTTTAAATAAAACAGCTCCCTTTTTGTCTTTTTCATTTGGCTCCTTTAACCTGTGCAGGCACAATGGATTCAAAGGGTAAAGCAATAGTACATGTTCCTTTCATCCTGTGACATGGATGTTTGTACCATAGATCAGCTATTTGGAGGAGAATTAAGAAAAAAAATGCTGGTACCTCACTTGCTTCTGCAGTAAAATACGTCACACTGTATCTCAGCTGCACGATAAAAAAGACAAATTTAGTCATTCTCAGGAAACTCAGGTGTGCTATGATGCATTTGCTTTTGGCAAGGGAAAAAAGTGAGAACTTAACTACTCTGACCATTTTGCTCCAAAGAACAAATCTACAGGAACAAGCTGATTCTGCCAACATTTTCCTCTAACACAAGCACAGAAAATAGCTTGCTAGACTTTTCACTTTTTTGCTTGTTAGGAAGAGGTTGTTGCAGGGCTTTTGACAATAAGTGGCAGGGATTTGGAAGGTTATATACACAGCTGGTGTAAATTGTCCAGACTTTCCCAAAGTCAGTGAGTGCTGAAATGTATTTGTAAGTTCCATCTCCATCCCCTCCTGAGCCAGATTTTACTTGCAAAAGACTGTAACTAACTTCTTTGGTCAAAATATTAGATTTTGTTTCTACACCTGTAAAATTTGCCTAAACTTGTTTGCTTGCACCTCAGGGGCATTATAAGGTTGAATTAGTTAAGCAGTGTACACTTTGAATTCCTTGAATAAAAAATGCAGTAAGAATGCAAAACAGTGAGAATCCAGATCTCCTAAATTCTGCTTACTTTGTTATAGCAATTCTGGGTAAACTAGTCCAGAGAGCAATGCACTGGCAATAACTCCCCATAATCCTCTGTGAACTATTATTGGTCAGGGTATAATAGATGATATCCTGCAATTCACAGAGGTACTGGTTGAGTACTATCATATTTATAGATATTACTGTAGCCACAGAGATAGGCAGTTAGATTTAGAAGTCCTTGATTAGTTCCCCAGTGTTAGCCCTGGCTGTAGAGCTGAAATAAACAAGTTGCTCCAGGTGATATTATAGCACAGTAATGAGGTTTAGATGGCAGCTGTAGCAGCTGTGGTTGCCCTTGTTTTATTCTTCTGATTAACATATACAGGTTATTATAGCTAAGGTGATTTGGACCCTTATTTCTGTCTTACGCTTTCCTAAATTCTTTTCCTGTGGGATGAGAGACTTGCCTGCAAAAATCTAGACTGAATATCATTATAACTCTTATGTTTTCCCTCCTTTTTTTGATCTTGTTTCCAAAAAAAAATAGATGAACCACAATGTGCCTTTACAGTTCCAAGTCAGCTGATATTACTACAAGTTTATAAGAAGAAGCAACATGTTTAGCTTTGGTAATTGCAATCTTTGATGTAGATCTTGTCTCTGTTCAAGCAGACCATGATCTGACATAAATTGACTAAACCAGTCCACCTGCTGCCAGTTTGCTTTTATGCACTGTAATGGAAGTTTCTTTCCCTCTTTTTGTTACTCTATTCTACCAGTGTATCACTTGTGGTTTTTCTCCCACCACAGCTGAAGACTTGACTCATTCATTACCTCTTAGGATTGATTCACTGCCTATACATTGATTATTAGAGTAGGGTTCAGAGGGGAGTAGAGATAAAACCATGGTTATGTACTAATCATGTTTTCTTCTTTTCTCAGAAGCTGTTAGGCCTTCATTAATGGGAAGTCATTGGGCAGTTAGGCAGTGAGAAACAGGAACAGATAATTGATAGACACAAACCTTTGAGCAAAAGTTCCAGATCCAATTGCTTTCTCTATTGAAGGAAAAATCTGAAAACTTATCAAGTTGCTCCTCCTCTAATTAGCTAAATCAATCAAACCAAACCAAAACTAGACAATATTGTATGATGGATACTTATTGATTTTTTTTTATTCTAGGAAGAATTAGTTGTTATGCACTGAAGTTGCCTTTGTAATTACTTTCCCTTGTGTACTTCAAACACTGTGAAGAGTTAAACATCCCTGTATTTCAAAATACAGTGAAGACTTGATAAACACTGTATAAATAATAGGATTGTCTTCAAAGATAAATAGGCTGTTAGCTTTCCACTGTTGAAGAAAAAGAACACTTTGGGTTCATATGAAGAATGGGTGGTGTTTGAGATTTGCTCTTTCTTGCAACTATTTATCTTCCTGCCATACAGCACATAATGGTAGAAACCAAAGAAAGGGTTATGAAATTTAGGAATGGAGCAACCAAAATCTCACATGCTTTAAAAAAGCATTCATAATTTCAACACATTTTAAAAGGAACTTTCAAGTCATTATGGAATCTCACAGCTGTAGCATAATTTCCAGTTTTTTTATCTTGTTTTACAACTTATAACAATTCTACATCCAGAAGAATGCAGTTCAAAATAGATCATCAATTCCTGACCTCACACTTTATCATTCAATAAGCTTTTTAGTAAAAGAGTGAAAACCAAAATAAGTAATAATATACATTACAAAGAATTGCATACATTAAGATCAATTGTTATAGTATTTAATCTCATCTTTGGATCTGAAAATATGTATTTTCTGTAAATGATAATTCTACAGGCAGAAAGAAATTAGATCAAGTGGAGAAAATTAGATCAGAATGTGCAACAGAGGAGGAGAATAATGTTCTTAGAAGAAAGAATTGGGTAGCTGGAGTCACTTTCCAGGGATGTGGTCAAGACACCATTGCTACACACATTAAAGAATTAGTTAGATAAGACATTAATGGAGATTCTAAATTGAATTGTCTGTAATAGCTGTAGACTCTGTCTGCAGGAAGCAAATGTTTTTCTTTTTTGACTTCACTGATTGCAGACAAAAATCTGTTTTGGTGTCAAGTAGAGACTGACAAGGGATTTGTCGTCTTTTTGGTATCATAAATTTTAGCAACAGGCAATTTGAAATAACTACACTGGGAGTAAACTTATGTTTGACTCAAGTAGGAGGAAGACTCCTTAGGACAGAGATGAAAAAAGAACTTTAAGGTCAAAGCCAATTGATTTTCAGTTTAATGGAAAGTTTATCTTCTCTATAGTCAAACCAAAAAGAAATAAATTCCTAAAACAAACCACTGTGGACAAAATGCAGGATTCTTTTACATCTTGCAGATGGATGTTGGCATAAAGGTAAAATGAAAATGTCTTCATTTTGACTTTTCTCATTTGCACTTATCTGAAAGTATAAACAAAATGCAGAGATAGCTATGAAATAATATCGTTTTGCATGAGGATAATGAAGGAATATAAGTTACTAGGTACCACTTTGCTTCCTCATCTGCAGATTAGAAACATGGCAAAACAAGTAATTAGAAACAGTGGTGGTTCTGACCTAGAATGGTTTCCTTTCAGAAAAAAAATTGTTTTCCTCTCTGAGAATGAAAACAGATTTCTTAAAGTATGAGAGAAATGTGATAGATTTTGCCTTGTTTCATTTCACACCTCAGAGTTGATTTAACTATAGCATAAAGGAAAATGTTGTCTCTGGCCGAGATAATATACAATCCATGCAGAATCACAGCACTGAGAATAAGTGGCCATCTGAAAATACCTTTTCAACTTATCTTACATATTGATTGCTCAGTTATCAGGGGAGGTAGATTCCATTTGTTATTTACTTACAAAAAATTCACTCTTAAATTAAACCTTTGACAATCTGAAGTCTTTCCTTGAATAAAGTGCTGGCAGTGGGAATAACTCCTTTGTTTAATGTTGCAGACTACTCTGGAGTCCATACTTGTGTAAAGCTTTATGTTTGTGTCAGTGGCATGTGTCAGTAGAGGCAAAACTTGGGAGAAGCCTTGAGACAGCCCAGTTCTCAGTTTTTATGTGAGCCCCAGGCTAATCTATTTGCTTCATGAAGGCCACACCCAAACTGGACTAAGGCACAGACTGCACTCCAGCAGGATTGCTGATGTTCACCCTTGGTGTAGACCATGCTGGCTGCACAAACTGCGCTTATTGAGTTACCCAGCTACAGGGATGGTGATCCTGGCACCACCGTGCACTTGCTGTGAGCCCAATCTACAACTGGGCCAGGAGTGAATACAGAAAGCAAATGGGTAAAGGCCATAAAAACATGTAACCCTACATTTAACTGTGCCCTTAGTCCCATGGTAGAGTTATACTGCAAATTAAAGAGGATCACTTCTGAAGTATGTGTTTGTGCTTCATTCTCAAAACAGGGTGAGGGATTTCTTCAGAAAGATGAAATTCCTCTGTCCAGGACAGATTTTCTGTTGTAGTGCTATCTGGTAAGCAGGCAGAAATGGACACATCTCCCACCTCCTACTCAAAGGCTATCTTCTCTCTTTTTGGAAAGCTATTTACCTATTCACTGAACATTCTTCTGCAAGATAGAAATATGCCAGAAAAATACCTACATACTATCCATCCTCCTATGCTTGAGCTCATTGCCTATTTCAATCTCATTGTGTTATCTGTTCCTTTAATGCAATTCATCATAGGTGCTTTCTGAGGGGTTTCCTGGGAATATATTCCCATTTCTTCCACTAGAGCCAGCAATAAGGATTGTTCCCTATGAACTCAGGAGGCCTGGTTACCCTGTGTCTCAAAGATAGGGATGGAGAGAAAATTAACTTCACTGAAGTCAACAGAAATCCCAGGACAGAGGCAAGAATAGATTCATGGTTCTTCAGTATTTTTAAGTAGAACAGAAACTATTCATATTATGTGGAGCAAGAGAGAAATGCTAACCAGCAGTATTAGAGAAGAAATATTGGTTAATAAAAACGGCTATAGCTACATGCAGGCAAATTAGATGCATTTCAGTTAATCTGAATTCTTAGGAGCTCAGCCATTGAAGTCTACTGCTAACATTTATCAATAATAACTACAATAACAATAATTATTAATCAGAGTAGTTCTGATTAATTATATACTCTGACTGTATTTTAAATGCTTTTTTTCTTTTTTCCTCATTCTTCTGACAAGAGTAACTTATCTACCCCTTTCATTACCGCTGGCATTTCACATACACACACACATATATGTATGTAATAATAATAAAAAAAGAATTTTTTCTTTCATTTTAAACAGCTTTTCATTTTTCTAAACTTGCTACATAGCAAGCCTTTTTACCATGGCTTTCAGTTAATGTATATTTCTGCACTTGGCTCTTAATTTTCGGCACTTTATCCACTGTACATACCCACTTGCTGCCAAAAATCATCATTTTGCATTTTAGTCTGAATGGTTTCAAGCTGGTTAGGTTTCATTCCCTTGCTTTCTGGAAAGTAGCGGGGAAGAAATCTTCTTTTCTTTTAATGCTGAATGAATAACTACAGTACTTGAAGCCTGTAGTGAACCAAGTGGGCAGAGTCATCATTATCACACTGAGTCCCAATTTTAACATCTCATGATTTGTCTGAAATTCAAGATGTGCAGCAGTCAGCCTTCTGTAGTTAAGCAGTTCCAGCAAGATTTCCATAGAGCAAAATGCAAAGGAATTACAACTCCTTGGGCTGAACATTTTCACAAAGAGTTCTTAGGGATTTTGTCCGATTCCTCAGGAGGTTAAAATCCAAAATAACACAATTGTCACTGTCAGCTCTGAACTACTTTAAAGGGCTGGAATTTAACATGACAAATCTTAAGGTCCTTAGCTTAGTTCTTGCTCAGACCAGCTCACTCCTTGGTGGGAGGCTGTAGTGCAGTGAGGAGTGTCTGAGCTGCGCTCCCTGTGCGAGGCCCCAGCGCTCAGCCGCGCCCAGGCCTTGGTCAGAGGCTCAGGAGTCCTGGATGCACAGCTCTGCTTTTCTGTCAAACAAGGCAGGGTGGGCACTGCTTGTCTGGACTGACACCAGGGATGGGTGTCCCAAACCACTGCTTCCCACCTTTGCGCCTCTCCGTGGCCCTGTGGCTGCCAGCACTATAGCACTGTAAGGGTTTGCTGAGGGCTCTTTGAGAGGCCCAGCCTTCTGGTCCTCAGGTGAAATTCCAGCCAAGGGAAAGCCCCAGACAATAATATACCACTGGGGGGACTTGGTGTGCCCCTTGCTTGCCACACACTCTCCTCACTGCTCTCACATGGGCACAGTCTGCAAGCGGCTCCCAAACCTTACCTTATATCACCAGGTCCCAAAGTCCTACAATGTCACCCAGCTTCTCTCCTTACTCCTCACAGGTGGGGGGAGTCTTTATGATGTTTTTCAACATCCACCGCTCCAGAAACACTAGTGAGTGCTTGTTTACTCTCTCTGTTCATCTTTACCATCTTTAGCAACTTGCCCCCTGTTTGAGACCCTAGTCTGACAGCTGTGAGGGAGGAAGGAGAGGAGAGAAAGGAAACCATAATGTTGTGAAATGCTGGGAGAAGGAAGGACTGGAAGAGCAAGGTGGTGCTGGCCACATGGCCGGAGCCACTCCCAGGGCCACAGGGCAGGAGTTCAACAGGCAGAGTGCTGAGTAGAGCCCATGAAGCACAGCTGACTGGTGGACAAACCTCCCTCACCTTCCATGGAAGCAGGAGACACCAAAAGGCTTCATGAGAGACAGCTCACAGGAGTTTCCATGGTGGAGACCACACCAAGTGCAGACTGGCTCATCCGAGCGTGCCACTGGCCCTTCAGAGCAGAGAAAAGTGAGGCTTATTTCACAAATGCCTCTCTCCTCTTTCCCTGACTGGAAGTGACCACCAAATATGACTGCAGACAAATGATTTCTGCCTCTCTCAAAGCTTCAGTGTTGGGCTAGTTTACGAGAACTTGAGCTGTCAATCTCTCAACTCTAGCAAGCCGGAAAAAAAATTTTGCTGGACTCAAGCAGAAAACAATTTAAAAAAATTTTGTATGTGTAGGTCAGAAAGCAAGACCTTCAATTATAAGTCTGAGACAACTGCTTATAGTCACTTCCTCTGGAGGCAGTTTTCATTTGATGAAACAGCTCTTTGTCTAGACTGGCATCTTTTTTTTGTTCTCAGGGTGATTGCCTGATGTAGGGTCAGGCTTTTTTGGAGTTACAATTAAGCTATCTCACTGAAAACCCAAAGCAAACCTCAAACCCCCAAACCCTGGCTGTACACCACACATTACCCCCGGTGCACCCAGCTGTAAAGAAGTGTCCAGGCATCTGAGCTGGGCACTCATGGGTGGCTGGACATGCTGCCAGTCCTGTCAGTCCCTTCTGTTACTGGCCTGCCCTGGCTGTGATGATAGAAGGGATTTTGATGAACTTGATCAAATGTTCCTCTCTGCTATGGAAAGTATTAACTTTCAACTTTTTTCTTGCCTGCTAGAGTGATGGTTTTTTTTTTAATAAATATTTTCTTCTGAAGGAACTTTTGTATCAGCTATAAGGTTCTTGATAGATTCCCTCTCCTGTTTTCCAAAATCGATTAGGACATGAGGAGTAATGGTTGCACTTATTTATAGTTGTAGGTTTTTGAGGATGCAGAGCAGCACAGGCCTGTGGAATCAGGGAGTTTAAAGCTATTGGCTTCAGTAGGTTTTCACTATACAAAAATAAAAGTGCCTAATTTCATCATAGGAAAGTAAGTACAGGTGTCAGTACCTTTTCTATGTTATTGGGACATTTATAGTCATACAAAACAAAGATTAAGGAAATAAACCCTATCAGCAGCTTATTGCACTGGATATAAATTACATTCAATTAAAAAGCTTATGTAGTTTTTTTAAAACACAAAAGAAAGAGAAAATACATTTCTTTTCAGAATCAATAAAGAAGGCATGGGATACTTAAGAAAACAATTTGCTGAAGACTCATTAGGTCAAAGCAGGTCTTGGAATTTTGCCTCTGGCTCTCTAATGATCCATGAAAGTTGAATTCAATAAAAAATGATTTAACTGTAAAGTAGTTGAACTGAGCTGACTTTTGCTTGCAAGGATATTTTTTTAAAGCCCTTTGATGTGTAAATAATATTTGTTTCTCTTGGACTTAGAGGCTTTCCATAGAGATATTACCAAGATGCTTTGAGATATTTTGCAGCCATATTGACCTTTGTGTTTTTTTTCCACTGACAGTATCAGGTACACCCAAAACTCAATAGCAGGAACTTACGGGATATGCACAGTGAGGCTGCTGGTCTTGAGAGGCTTTTGAAAGCTCATACATTAGACTCTCACTTTCCAATCCATTAATTCTGCTGTTCTCTGCCTGTTGGGAGTTTTGTTGTGTCTTGTAAGAATAACAGATCACTGTTGAAGCTTTTAAGATCTGTTACCAGGAGAAGCTGCTGTGCAGACAGTGTGTCTCCACTAGCCGGGCACTTTTGGCTGCCAAATTTTCTTTTTTCTAATGGTTTTTGTTTTTTGTTTTTTTCCTGACAAAATATTATTTTCAAGAATGAGCACTGGAGAGGTCTCTTTTTCTCTTGGACTTGAACTGCACAGAGTGATATTTTATACACGGATGTGCCAGAGGATGGCAGAGTATGTTGGAGCACTGTGCCTGCCACTGGAGAACTTGGACTGATTAAACTTGCATGATGGGGGTTGCCCTGCAGCCCCCTCTAGGTAGATGTCTGGCAGCAGCTGACTTAGCATAATTTTACACAAACTCCTCTACCCTCAGGAAAGTTCCTTCTGGAAGAGAACCTGTGTGAAATTTCCCAGGGCAGACTTACCTTAGGGCAAAGCATTATGTCTTGTGGCTGCTTTGCCTTTCCTCCTGGCTGCAGTTGTGCCTACATTCAATGTGCAAAAAAGCTGCTGCTGTGAGTTCCTAAATTTGCACACTATGTAGATATTTTGCCTAGGAAAACTGCAGGATGCTGAGAGACTCTGCAGTGCTCTAGTGACCATAGCATGGAAACCAGGCCAAATTTACTGCAGATCTGAATCTCTGGACCTGCCTTGGCTTGTAGGGAAGCATTGTGCCTTACAGAGGGGAACTGGTTTCATAGGCTTGCACTGCCAGCCTACATATTTGGCGAGTGTAGCTTATTAAGACATTGTTAAGGATTTATCATCCCAGAAAAGGTAATGTGTAGAAATTGGTGTGTCAGCTGGTGTAAAAAAACCTATCTAATAGGGAACAAGTGCAAAATAGTTTGTTAGACTATTGCACACAAAGGCATTCTCAGTGCAGGCTAAGAAAACCCTCATGGCAGGTTATTGCAGAATACCTTGAGAACTGTAAATCCACATCTATCTGCACACAAACTTCCCCATCCATCCACATGAGCTCATTGCACATGACACTGATTTTAGAGCAGAACTCCCCACTGGCTTTTATAAACATAAAAATCAGTCCCCTGATTTCCCTGCTTTGAAGACCATTCTCCAGATATGGTATATATCTGTCCTTTAGTCTTATTTATGTTTTAGCTTAGTGTAGTATAAACTACCTTCTATCCAGGGATTGCTAAGCACTTTGCAGTATTCAGTTAACAAAGTCTCAAAACACAGGTAAATAGTCAAATACAAAAAACGTGCTGGGTCTGTGATTATTCAAAACAGTCTTATGGTGAGCCAATGTGCCTGTATTTTTCACTTCCCTCCAAATTCTGACTTTCAGAAAATCAGTAAATATTCAGATCAAATATTCAAATATACAATATTTTTAACAGAAAGGAGGCCAAGAGAATTGAAGTGCTGGTTAAAAGTGTGCAATTGAAGAGCTACAGAGAGCCTCCTAAGAAGCAATAATTTGTTTTCATGTCTGACCCCAAATGAGTGCAAGTCATTTTGTATCTTATAAGCCAAGGAGATCACTCAAATATGTTCACAGTAAATAAATTTTCAGATATTTCATACCACTGTGATTTATCACTTAAAAGAAAAAACCCAACCCAACCACCCCTGCTCCTACTGAATTGCATATGAGTAGAAGTAATACAGGCTGTGGACATTCTATTAATTTAAGGAGAATGGGTGTATTGAAATATAATATATAGAGATTTGAGAACAGGGATGTGACCAGGCAGGGCTTCTTCTGATTTACACCCATTTCAACTTGTACTGGCTGAAAACCTGGATGAGATAAACTGCTGAGATGACCTTAGCCTTGTCTTGCAACTGCTGTGCTTACCCAGGGAGGGACAGGGTAAGATTTCAAAAACTCCCCATTTCACCTGGGTAAGTGGGGACAGGGTCTCTCAATACAGGTTGGTTGTGCTGTAATGGTTTAAGAACCAGCTACTCTGTCCATTGGGGCTGTGCATAGATGACTTGGTTGCTTTATCAAGCAGATTTCTTCTGTTTCTGTTCTGTGAAATGTCGCATGCTGGATTGGGAAAGTGAAATCTTTGTACATGCCTATGTCCTTGCACAGGACTAGAAGTCTAGTCATGCCTGATTTCCCATCCTGCTTTGGGAACAGAGAAATGCTGCAAGGTCCTGCAATTTAGCTGTGCTCTTCCATTTCTGCTCTCCCACCTTCATCCTGCAATGAATTTCATAAACTACCCTGCATCTTTCAAACACTAATAGGTTTCATTCACTGCTGACTTGGTTTCTATCTGAGTGAAAGGGAAAAAAATTACAAAGATATGATTCTTGGTTATCAGTGGTTTAATAGTGCAGTTATATTAAAGTATTTCATACCTTCCACCCTCAATTAATATCTTGTGCATTCCCCACTGTTTTAGATGATTTTCACTATTTTAGATGAACAGATGATCAGATTATAAAACCTGTGGTGTGTATTATTCTCCTAGTATTTTATTTACTATCAGGAGCTGCTCCCTGCCCTCCTTAATATCTTTGCTGCCATGACAAAACAACTTATTTTGGGTTTTTTCCTGTTTTTTCACAGTATCTTAACAGTGTTGGTATCTTTCTGCCCTTTCTTTACATGGTTCTCCAGTGACAAGGATAGGGGAAGGAAAGAAATTCATGCAGAAAACACCCATTTTTATTGAGCTTCCACTCTATGATACACTGGAGCTGCCTCAGAGATCATCAGAGCCTATTATATATGTGCATTTCTCATGGGATTCATTTAGGCCTGGAGGAGAGAAACTCATTAGATAGGTCTTTAATGAAGGTTTAGTCTTGACTCTAGAATTGATCCTTACTAAACTTTCATGCTGCACAGATCCCTTGTTTGAATTCACCTGCTTTAATTAAGAGTCTATAGGCTGGTGCTTAAATGTGGATTTCAATTTGGCTGGTAACCTATACTAATATAAAAAGCCTAAGGCCTCTTACAGTTTTTTGGGTGGCTTCCAACAGTTTCCCTGAAGATATCCAGCTGTTTGACCAGAAGACTTATAGGATTAGAAACCAAAGATCCATGAAATTTTCTCCATGATCTCTCAACACAAACAAGATGAGTAAATTTCTGCATCATTATGGTTTGGCTGCTCAGGTCTCATTTGACCAAATCTGAAATGTAGCAGCTTTGAATTTATTCTGGAAGAGGAACATAACCATAACAAGTGATATTTTCTCTTCACCTAGGAGAATTTCCCTGTGGAAACAGAGTTCTTGTCTGACAAAACCGAGGAATCCTTTACAGAGATGTGTTGACACTGTATCTTTATGCAGTCTCTTCATCTCAGATACATTGCCAGAACTTACAGTTTATATGTAGGGTATCCAGAGGCTCCAGCTTTGGTCCAAGTCATGGAATTTGTGGCCAGATATAAAACTATTAATTACATGATCATGAGCACTCAGGAATTCTGGTATTATGATGGTAGCTCTACTGAACCTGGTGGAAAGAACTGTGTTTGCATTAAGAAACTCCAATACGTACAGTCAGTCAGTCAAAACAGCTGTGAAAACATATCTCAGTAACACCACCTGATTGTTCTGGTACTGGGGTGAGCTGATACAAAAGAAGAAGCTTGCTGCTTGTCACTGGAGGTGAAAAATCACTGTTTCAACTTTCCATGCAAAATAGGATGTTTTAATTACTTATTCTTTATACTTTACCAAATGTAAAAGTAACTAAAGAACTAAAAGACCAAGTCAGCATAAAAATCTGTAACATTATTTGAATCTCAAAACTTGTTCTCATGGGTGATCAGTAGAAGCTGCTACAAGTTCTCCCAGTATCCATCATTGTCTCATTTAAAATACGCTGAGATAATATTATATGCCTTTAATTTACTCTTTAAACATGCTGCACAAGTAGCTCTAGATTGCTCTTCACCCTTGAAAAAAGTGAAATGATAGAATAAAAAAAAGGTATGAAAGTATGTTACTTGTTGTTGGGGGCTGAACACCTACAGCTGTCAGGATCAACACTGATTAGCATTCCCATGGTACCAAGAAGGTTCCAATCTGGAGCTATCATATCTGCAGTCTTCCTTTTAGCCTCATTTTAGTCTCACATATCTCATTCAACAGATGGTTTCTTGGCAGGAAACATTACATTCCTTAAAGCAACATTAATACAGCACTTATGGGAGTGGCATAATTGTTCAATTATTTAATTGTCTGTACAGAGCCATAAAATGCTGTTATGCTGTGGGAAAGGGAAGCTTTTTCTAAACAGGAGTCAGCTATACTATTCAGGCAGAGCTACAAGCATTTTTGACTCCTGTGCAGTTGGTATGAAAAATCAGATTGGTAGCTCTAATGGAGAGAAGTCTGTCTCTTGGTTCCAGAAAAATGCCTGGGAGTCAAGTTGTCTGCCAGTGGGATTGTTTGTGGTAAGGAGCTCTGATGCCCTCCACAATTATTTTCAAGTACAAATAATAAAAGTAGAATTCTTTGCTCCATATGTAGTTCCCCCATCCCGTTTAAAGGTTGTTATGTGAACCAGCATGGAAAGACAGCTGAAGGAAGTTGCCAGCTTTTGGCATAGTTTTGAAAGCAATTGTGAACTTTCTTGCACATCAGGGAGATGATGTCATGCAGATTGTGTCTGAGTCTCTTTGGACTGTCAGTCTCTCAATTCCTCAAACATTAGATGCTTCCACAGTCCTAAGTTCCCAGGTAAGTGGCCTTGTTTAAAAGCAAGAACTCACAGAAATATGTGGTAGAAGGGTTGCTGGGCACCCCAGAAATAACAAATCTCTTCTCAAAAGTTCCAACTGGCTCTGGTAGTATCAGGCCTTCGTAAGGAAGTAGCATGGTGAGGGGATACCTGGAAGGGTCACAGTGTATAAATTTCTGTCCTTAATATAACTCTCCCTGAGAACTTTGAGGCCTGAGCAAGACAAGCATCACTTATAAAATATTCCTTTGCTCTTCTGTGCTCTAACACTGCATACCTGCAGAACCTGGGTGTGATTTCCTGAGCCTGTTTTTTCATTGTGTTGGTGCTTTTGATGTATGGCCTGGCTATTTCTGTTTGCATTTACATTCATAAATTACCAATGCAATTTATACATGTACAAACCTGATTTATGCAGCAGAATTATGTTTATGGTCATGTTTGTGCTATCATTCCCTAAAAGTTAACAGAAAGTGTTTGGCTGCTTTATGAGGTCCCACATAAATGCTGAAACAAAGGCTGACAATGTGTGAGCACTGACATTACTTAAATATATATATATGGCCATTGTTAAATTAACAACCTTTTTATTTATAATACTATTATAAGACTGATATGTTTATATCCATACTGTCAATGATAACCTTCCCGCCTTTATTTCAGGCTTAGCTGTTAATATTTATATTAGGCTTTTATGTCAATGTGTTTTCAATGGCATTAATGTCACACACAAAGCAACCTTAGGCCTGCAATATCATTCATAATGTTTTGATATGGATTTGGTATATGTCTCTTTACTGTTAACATAAGTATAATTTACGCCTGTTTTTCACTTGAAGGATTTTTGATGCTTCAGAACCTCAACATCTGTCTCTGAAGACACAAAAGTTGCAATTGATGAAAGCCTAGCTTTCAGATTAAAAAACCATCTTGTTATCAGGCTCCTCCAGGTTGACAAGAAATAGAAATCCCCTTGCTCTCTTCAAACAGACATGAGAGAGACAGTCCCTTTATCATTTAGCATACCTCTAGTCCAATAAGGCAATAGCTTAAGTATATGCTGTCCTCTGCTGAAATAGGACTGGAAATCAATTATTATTATTGTTGGTATTTCAATTGAGTTTAAAAGAGCTAGCTAGTCTTGTTGAATGACTGACTGTTTGATTTGCTGTTCAAACTGAAGAAAGGGAATTTCAAACAAAGGAAAAAGGGTTATTTGAGTGTTTCTATGAAACAGTAAAAAAACCCCAAACAACAATAAAATGCCAAGTCAAACTAAACCAAATAAAAAGAACCCCAGTGCTTTTTTTTTCTTAATTAAAGGAAAATGCTTCTCTGATTTCAAAATTATTTGCAGATTAGGACCTGATTGTGCAAGATACTATTTAAATATATGCTATATATGCTACAGCATCACCTTAATAAATTTAGTCCAAATAGATGTAAACAGATGTGGCAGATTTTGAAGGTCCAAGGTTATACATTAGATATTTAGTAGGGCTGAATAAAGAACAGACGAGGATTTAATTATCTAGTTGCCTTCACCACCAGTCTATGCTCCAAAATTATAAATTGTCCTATAGAAATACAGGCCAAAGAATCAAGACTCCAGCTCTATGAGCTGGATGTGGACTTGAAGTGTTAGAGTGAAGTAGAAAAAGAGAAAGGATTTTGGGACACAGAAAAGACCTGCACAGAGAGGACACTAGCAAGAATTCACACTGAAGCATGAATAGGCGATGATGATTATTATTCACTATGTTGAGATCTAGACTTACTGGTATGGAAACCTCATTCAGGAGTCATAGAGAGAGACAGAGAGATGAGTAATATAACACAGTGGGGTTCTGATACTGTGGGTGCTGTAGACATATAGATGTGGGGAAGAAAAAAGGGCCTGGAAGAACAGGTGGAGTGCCTCAGAGTACATGGAGGAAGGATGGGTGACTTATCAAGTGCCCTCAAGCATGAGAGGGTACCATATGTGTGGGCTGTGAGGAGTGGATCCCAGTGCTTGATCCACTAATTTTATGATATGTATATATCTGCAGCCTTGACCCAGAGGAAGTGCTAATTTGTAATTAGAGAAAGTGAGGTATTTAGGGATTCCAATGACTTCATAAGAAAGACAAAGAAAAGTAAGGAGATCCTCTGTGTCACTGTCATATTTACATTGAAATATCTCTGAATGATTTTCACAAATGTTAATTTATGTTTCTCCAACCTTTCTTTTATTCCTTCTTTGTCTAGTCATAAAAATCATGTTTTGTGTTGACCTCTAGCAGACTTCACAGGATGAATGTGGTGCCTCTAACTGAGACATCATTGTGCCTCACTGCATGACTTTGCACTAAGGAGGGTCTCTATATGCCTGGCATATACATTGAAGTAATTTCTTTGCTGAAGACAGTGGGAATTTTGCCAATGATGTCAAAGGTGATAGGATTTCAGCCAAACCATTTCAGTAATGTAATTTGGCATAAGTCCACTAAAGTCTGTGGAGTTACTTGAATGTACATCAGCTGAGAATCAAGCCAATAAAATACATATTACTCAGCATAGTCATGTAGATGTTTAGGAAAGGTTATGAAGAAAAAAAGCAGCATATGATACCTGTAATTTTGATTCAAACACATGCATGTAAGTCATAAAGAAATTTGGATGGCTACAGATTTGAATACAATTTAAATTAAAATGACACCAAGGCTGTGCTGCGATTTCACAGAGCTGTGCTCACTCTGAAGGCTTAGACTAAGACAGAAGGAAAAACCAAGGAAACAAGATATTTTAAAACTGCTTGCTGCTAAAGCTCTCTATTTTCAGTTATTAGAGAGCAATATTTAAAGGGTAAATAGTAATAAAGAGGGTAAATATGCCTGGTACTTACAATCAGGTGACTGTATGGAGGCTATTTTAGTAGATTATGGAAAACTAGACTTAGTTTTTAATATTTAGCATGATCCAAGGATATGGACAAGGTAATATCAGATTCCATTAGTGGATGCTTGCAAAATGCAGAGTGGTTGTTTCACACAGGAAAAGGCTGATGAGAACAAAAGGATTTCAGATGAAGTGGAACATACGGTTGCAAAACAGATTTCTATAATGAATTCTGAGGAGCGCATCTGTTATTATCTATGTGATATAAAATTGCTCTTTTTGTCTCATTTCGCTCAGTTGCACAAGATGCAATCACATCAAACAGGCATGTTCAATAAAACTGTGATCTGACTGATTAAAATGAACAGCAATCTGTTTTCTTCTGACAGTCACACAGCAACTTGAATAACAAGGACTATCAGCATGGAATTGAATAGCCACTTGGAATTGATATTAATGTTCGCAAATGCTGTTAAGGCATTTGGCCAAATCTGTCCATCCAATGAAATAACATCCCTCTATCCTTAAATCATTTAAACCACAAGTAATTTGTGAGGCATATTCAATAACATCCTGCTGCTCCTCTTCACTTCCACAGCCTTCTCTGGAGCCCCTGCACTGCTTTTCTATGCAGCATAAATACCAGGAAAGGAAGTGTTCCTTGAAGGAAGGCATGGGCATCTGTTAGCAAGACTGTGAGAAGTTTTCATTTGCAGTAGCAGGAAGAAGGTTTGCGTTGAAAAAGACATCTTGATGGAGTCATTTCCCCTAATTCCAACATCTAACCTAGGTTTTCTGTTCACTCCCTGTGTAGCTGAGAGTGGAGAGATAACCCTTCCCTTCCAGAGAAAAGTTAATTCTGCTTGTTCAGACACATACTGGTGGTGGAGACTGAAATGTGTTTTGAGATATCTCCTGATGAAAATGTTAAAACACTGGATTTTTGTAATTTTCCCACAAAATCCATCATAAGAGATTAGTACCACTGAGAGGGTGCATTCTTCTGTCTTGGAGCAGGCAGCCTGAAGCTCATTTATCTTGAACATGATGAAGTCTAACATAGCAATCAGGGGGTCTTATAAATCTACCTGCTCTGTTGTTAATGTGACATAGCTGAGAATCTATTGATTCTAGTATTCAATCTCATAACGTGGTACACTTGATGCCTGCTTTGTTGTCTTCTGCAGATGTTGTTCCTTTATCTTAAGGGTCTCAAACCCACAAAGAACTTTCAAAAGGGCTTCAGAAGACTTCTAGCATGAACACAGTAAGTAAGTATTTCTATTTGCATTTCCTTTCCTTGTGGTTTTGAAAATCTATATTAGCTTGCACAATATATTAAAATATGGAAGCAAATTGAAGAGAGATGAGCAAAAGCAGAGTGAATTAATTCATCCCCATACTCTTTTTTAGTAGTATCTCTTTGGTTCTCTATTACGACCTAAAATCTTAAGCAATGAGGAGAAAATTTCAGGTCAGATGTGTAAGGCATAAACCATACATAGCCTCCAGATCATAAAGTAATTTTATATGTAACTTTTTGCTCTTATTTTTTAGTCGACATCAATGCTTCATTGAAGTAAGGAAAAAAAAAAACACTTAGATGACAGAAATTTAATTGACTTACAAAGAGATAGGAACAATGGGTCTGAGGAAAATAAGCTTCCTCATGTATCACTGTTTAGGGTAAAGTTAAAGACCTCCACCCTCCCCATTAGCAAACATTTTATGGAGCAAGGAGACCAGTTGACTTGACTTTCTTACCAAGACAAATACTTGTGCTGCTGCCCATCCTCTTCAGGACTATTGGAAGAGAAATCCATGTCTGTAGGAATAGGACCTCTTCTTGCTCTCTATGTATCCTCCTCGTCTTCTTTATACATCCATTAGTAGGTGCTATTGGGAAAACAACACTGTTGGACCTTTCCTCTGATGCAGGATAAATCTCCTTTTTTCCCCCTGTGATGGGAATAATCATTTAAAAAAAGCTTCACTTCACTGTGCACCTTTAATCCAGAATGACCTTAGTTAAGCTCTTAAAAGACAAAATTCTTAGAAGAGAAAATGTGTCTCCCTGTGTGCTTTTCACACAACAATTTTATGTCAGCATTTCAGCAGGGAGGAAGAATTGTTGAGTTTTATTTCATGTGGTTGAAGTCCCCATTTTTCTCATTCCTCTATTCTCTTGACAGAAACTTCAAGGCTGTGAAAGTTGCTTGGCAAGTATTTTCAAGATCCATGTAAAACTGTCATGGCACGTTGAGTGACTTTTGGAGTTTCTTGCCTGCCAGTGCAATTAGATTATGAATAAACCAATTGTCAGAAATGTTTCTGTGATGACTTCTCATCTTGACAAGCCTTTAATGAAAAATAAGCAATACTAGTTTCTTAGGGACAAATGAGTAAAGAGGAGAGAGATAGGTGAAATATTTATATTCGTGAAGTATTTTGTTTATAAAACTAATTTTAAAATTATACTTTCGTGAAAAAGAAAAAAGAGGAGTCTACTTACTACTCTTTGTAGGCAGGATAAGATAACACAGTGAAGCATCTCAAAAGTCTGTGTTCTCTGTAAATTAGTAATAGACTATAACGGAATTGTCTGGCATGCTGTGCTGCTTTTGGCTCAGCCAGAGCTAATTTTCTTCATAGTAGTTACTATGGAACAGTATTTTGGATTTGTGTTGGGAACAGTGTTGATAATTTAGGGATATTTCCATTATTGCTGAACAGCACTTGCACAGAGTCAAGGCCTTTTGTGCTCCTCACCCCATCAGTGAGGAGACTGGGGGTGCACAAGAAGTTGGGTGGAGACACAGCTGCGACAGCTGATCCCAGCTGACCACTAGGATATCCCATCCCATATGGCATCATGCTCAGCACATAGAGCTGGGGGAAGAAGAAGGAAGGGTGGGACATTGGGAGTGATGACATTTGACTTCCCAAGTCACCACAGGCATGATGGAGCCTGGCTGTCCTGGCAATGGCTGAACCCCAGGCTGCCCATGAGAAGTGGCAAATGAACTCCTTGTTTGGCTTTTCTTGTGCATGAGGCTTGTTCTTTACCTATTAAACCATCTTTATCTCAACCCACAGATTTTCTCTTTTTTTTTCTCATTTTTACCTGCAGGGTAAGGTGCAAGAAGGGTAGGACGTGCAGTGAGTGTGAATGGCTGTTTGGGTCTATGTTGCTGGCTGGGTTAAACCATGACATATGCCTAAATCTGTGGAAAGCCAACGGAGATTCAATTCTAATGTACTCTATTGACACTTCTGAAAAAGAGAGGTTCTTGCTCCCTGTGTGGATTTAAATTTTCTGAGCCTCTGTCCTTGTGTGGAAGACAGGGTGAAAACGTAAGAATGGATGCACGTGCTTTAGACATGTATATTGATGGCTTACATCAGGTTTGTCGCTGTTGAGGCAGGACGGGAGCAGAAGAACTCCTGTTTAGAAGGTGAGCAGAAAAAACTCTATTTTAAATACATCCCTTTTTTTATAGAGAGCATTGTGCAGACTAATTTCATTGGTCTTAAAGTAAAAACATCTCACACCATTGGTGCGCTCTGAATGACGCACGGTGGCAGAACACATCTATAAACAATGTGAACAACAAGAGAGATAGAGAATTATTTACATTCCTTTCCAACTCTCTCCCAGGCTCAGCCTGGTTAGAAACCTCTCTTTTTCTCTCTGACTGAACTGAGAATACCCATAAGGTTATCATAGTATTATGCAGATATTGAACATTGTACAACTGGCAAAAATTGATTGGGGACAGAGAGAGCCTTGCATCCTTCCTCCATCTGAGGGAATGGTCACAGAGCAAGTTCATCACACCATGTCTGCCTGTTAACTCACCTGTACCAAAAAACTCTGAAATAGTCTTAACATGTGGAGCTTCACACCCACAAAAGAAAGATATGACCACTACATAAATGACTTACTGAATGGGTACGTGAGAGTGCACAGAAATGGAGGTGTTCAGGGGAAGCTGTGAAGACAGTTCAGTGAGGTGGCTCAGGAGATGACTTTGGAAGTGCTGAGGATTCTACAGGAGCAGGTGGTTGCAGTAGGCAGTGACACAGGACATCAGTACAGGGGAAATCTCCTTCCAATAGTTCCACTGATCATAGAATGATCGTTTCCTTTTGCAGTTTTTTTGTCTTTACGACTTGCTTTGGCCACTTACATGTAACATTCACATTCTCTGGATAGAGAGACATAATTCTGTCTCTAAGGAGAAGCACAGAGAGAAGAAGAGAAAACAATCTTTATCTCTGCTCTTTTGTTTTCCCCATGTGGAATGTGGTATAGAGACTGTTTACCTGAAGTGATTGCTTGATTAGATTCTGGTGAAATTTGTTTAGGTTCAATGACTAATTAAATCTAACTGCGTCTCAGACTCTCAGTAGAGAGTCATGGGTTTTGGTAGTAGTTAGTTAGATGGGTAAGTAAGAAGTAAGTATGTAGAATAGTATAGTATCACTTTAAATAGTATATTAATGTAATATAGTATAGTTTTAATACTTACCTGTCATTAAAAAAGCACCTTCTGCTGCCATTTTTAGGAGGTATCTCTAATATCTTTTATTTTTTGTCCTCCTATGGTATGTGATGCCACATCAATTTGACTGAGCAAGAAGGCACTGGAAATAACTATTGCAATTGCAATAAATAATAATTGAATAATTTTTTGCCACTTTACTTAGCTATAATTCATTCCATGAGGAGGTTTACAGAAGAAATTTTTAAAATGCATTAAATCAGGTAGATTAGACAAATAGAAATAGTGTAGAGAGTATTCTTGTGGATCTGTTCTATCCCCAGTGTCAGAGAAGCTGTTATATTCCAATAAGATTCTGCAGTGGGAAGTAAATACACACTAGGGATCATTAAAGTCAATGATGGCAGCTTAAAAAAACAGAGAAGAGCTTGTCCAGAAAATGTACAACTCCTTTCTGGAAAAACTTTATTCATAAATCCAAGCCAGGTCAAGTAAAGAGACTTTGTCTCTAGGAGTCGTGGCAGGCTTGCTTGTTACTCACTGTGGTGTCAGTCAGGGACAGCTCTCTCCAGGTGATGGTCGTCTTCGAGCCCCTCTATCAGAATATTGTTATCTTCTTTGAAATCCTCCATAAATGTTATCTTGTGATATCTGAAGCTCTTACAGGCAGCCCATGTGACAGACACAACTGTGTCACCCTCATCATTGTGCCCAACTGAGCTGTGAGTATCCCACCATTTCCTTGAACTTTGTCTCCACCCCTCTGCTAACTTACAGATTTTAATTCCATTTGTCTATAATGTCTAGCATCAAAAAACTTGTGTCTAACCTGTCATCCCTAATAAACAATAATAAAGATGAGAGAAGGACTGTTTTGACATCTCTCTGATTGCTTCTCTGTCAGTAAAAAAGAAAATCTTGACAGAATATCAGTTTCCCAAGGAGAGGGCAGGGATATAAAGGTGGGAGAAAAGCACATTTATTAACGTAATGCTTATTAAAACCTCATGTAAATGTCCTCAAATCAAATTCTGATTTTGCAATTCCTCTGAAATCAGTAGGCAGATGTGGCTTAGTTATGTGCTCTTTTTTTCTCTTCTTGCCTTAATAGCTTCAACAATTAATATATATGAAAAAAATAAGGAGTTTTATAGACACCAGTCTCCACTTTAGTTTGTATCTGCCCACTACTCCATGTGCTGTGTGAGTATTTTCCATAGCAACCTCCAGACTAGTCAATTCCCAGGCACAAATTCTGGAAGAAACCCTGCAAGTATTCAGAAAGAATTATCAAACATTGTGCATTCTTCCAAACACAGTAATTATTCAGATACTTAAACTGCAATATTTAGTTTATTGGATGGTGCAGCATATTAATTTTGGCTACAACTTCGTTTTTTAAGTTTCAGATCATTAATCACTTCATTTTACCTTGACCATGATCACCCTCCCAGCCACTCTTTGGATAGGAATTTTCTGATTTGATGCTAACAATTACATTATTGGAATAATACATTAAATTGAGTGTGGAGATCAGATAACATCCTTTGAAAATGTTACATTCCAATTAGATACATCTCTTCTGCACCCATTTATTCATAAATTAGTGTGCAATGATGAGTGCAATACTTAATGGAACTGAAGATTTGTGGTTTACATTTGTGTTGATATTCTTTCCTTTCATAAATGTCGAGACAGGCATTTATGGGGTAAAAGAATTGCAACCAATGAGGCCTATCTTGTTCAGTTTGTTGCCACCTTCTGAGCAATTATAATTTGGGAGTAACAGGTCTCCAAGGTTTCAGTGGCTAGCAATGAATGTACTATTAGTTGGCCAAACCTAAGCATATGTATTTCAGTGGATGGAAGCAAGCAACCACTGCGCACAATTTCCACAGCCGACCTTCCCACATATCTCTGCCAAACCTTTTCAGTGCTTTAATGAGGGTGAAATTTTGAGTTCTTAGATAATTTTTACTTAATCTCAGCAGCACACCTCTCCAGCAAACCCTTTAACCCTTGGATATGCTCAACTGCAAGTTGTCTGAAAGCTAAAAAGGAAATTTGGCTTTTGCTTTAACTGTTGAAATGAAACAGCCAAGCAAACTTTTGTGTTTGTCACTTCCAAATTCAGAGTTTGAGTCCAGACGGTGTGCCTGACTCATCTGGTGTCACTTCTGTCTACATTTGGGTTAGCTAAATCAAAAATAGTGTGAAGGCAATTTGGCATGTTGAATTTCTCAGGAGGTAAGGACTCATGCTCCAGCTTGGTATCAATGTCCTTGCTTTGTTGCAGTTTTGTTGCTGTATTTTCTTTCCCCAACTGCGATTGCTACTAGCGCATTTACTAGTTTTCCTTGATCAGCAGTGGTGGGATTGACAGAGCTTTTCTAATGTGCAAATACCTCTTTGATGGGAGACCAGCCCTCTCTGCAGAGCCGTGAAATCTCAGTGCAGAGAACATTATCTCACTTTAAGTTTCTCCATAAATAGAAGGCTGCATATTTAGTGCTTTTCATCAGAAGATTTCAAAACATTTTACAAGAGACGATAATTGTATTTATAGTGTAAGTGTATTTATAGTCAGGAAAGACATCAGATTCTGAGGCATCAAAAGCAGACGTAAATGTAAAGACTTTTTAGAGGGCTATTGGGAAAACTTGTCTTGCTATCTAAACCAGTGATGTCCCTCTTTCTGTGATTTTCTAAGCCAAGAGTACATTGCCTCTTTCCTGCAGCTGACAGCTTACTAGAGCTGTCAGTCTTTTTTTCTTTTGTGCTTTGTTTATGCTGAATTTTCAACTGGTAGATCTAAGATAAGCAATGGGCAATTGTGGCCTCTCCAAAAATGTAATAGTCCTAGTGGCTTGTGTAGATTAACAGGTTCTGCACAGGGCATGAAATGCTCTGATGATATGCCCTTCAACTCAACAGGCTACTGGGAAATCTGGAAAATCTGAGATCAGACTTGAAGATATTAGGAAAATACTAAAAATGGATTAAGTTTTTGTGCTTAGTCTTGGACCTGTTTATGAAGTTTCATGAGTGATAATAATAAATTAAAATATTTAAATGCATGGTCATTATGATTTTTAAATTAAAGCTTTCCTCTCTAAATATCTCAGGGGAGTGATCTCAGGTAAACTTTTCACTGTCTGTGCTGCTGATTTACTAATTTGGATGCTAATCAGAACAGAATGCATCAATTTACTTCTATAGAGTTTTTATTTTGAACCTCTTCTTTGCAATCAGGCAGCTGGAATATTGGTTAAAAAGTTTTAATTTCTATTCATTTCTTTCTGTTCTGTCAGCTTCTCTACTGCTGTGGTGATTGTAGCTGTGAGGCATAAGTATTACCTGAACTTTCTATGACCTAATCAAGCTCAGGTAAAGATAAAAACCAGGCCTAATTTCTCTTCCTTTGTGCTCTTAGAATTCAAATTATATTTTCAAGGTAAAGGGGTCATAATCTCTTTTCTGCCAGGTTTGCTTTTCTTTTTCCTCCAGGTTGTGGATGTATTGTAAAAACTGAACAAAATCAGATTCATGTTAAGGACATGAGCTTATTCTTTACTTTCTAATCAGATAACAGCTCTTTGTGTATAGTGCTTAGAAATCTGAGTCATGGTTCATAGCTCTGTTGTGTGAATGTATCCAAAGGCAAAGAACAAAGAGAAGTCTGTGCCACAGAGAGTGGTTTAACTTTTTATTGGATTCAAGGTGACAGAAAATATAGCTGACACTTTAAACACTACTTTCACTAGATTATTATTGGCAGAAGTTACGAAATAGCAAAGGTTTCTTCAACTTTCCATGATTCTTCTAGCGAGTAACATCAGTTTTCTGGCTATGATTACAGGAATATATCTGTTTAAGGTAGTAACTATCAGTGATTAGATAATTAGATATTGGAATCAAAGATTTTTCTCTTTTTTTTTTTTTTTTTTTGCCATGGAAGATATGAGACAAAGACAAGAGAACGATCAGTATTAGCCCAAGATTTCCTTCATCCCAATCACAGGATAAATTTCAGGAAGGACCTTTTAGGGAGACTCTATGATGCTGTATGATCAATTTATATGATAAGCAACACAACCACTTTGAAAAAAGGTTAAGAAGTTAATCCTACCTGTGCACACAAAGGTGAAAGAGCAGCTTATTTCCTTCCTTCAACTCCACCCTCATTCCTCTTCTGAACCAGGGATCTCTTTCTATTAGATGGTACCCACCCAAAGTCATATTTTCTTTTAAAGATTAGATGTGCTTTGGATGAAGTTCACTAAATGCCAGTCCAATTTTAATTATATTAATCATGTATTGATCCTTGGTAGTACTTTTTAATTATTTTGATATTTCAGTTTCAGAGGAGGACCTCAAAAGAACATGCTGGAATCACCTAGTCAGAATTTGAGTAGAGGACAACCTGCCTGTGAAATTGTGCATCAGTGGCAAAGGTAACGTCCCTGGCCTATGTTTCTGTAAAATTAAATCTTCATAGTAATTTTCTTACATTACTAAATCTTACCCCTTTGTGTCGGCTGTATATTATGATTGTTTAATTTTAGAAACAGATGACCTAGCAACCCAAGTTCTCTTATGGATTTTTACCCCCAAAGGGAATCTTTACAGCTTCCTCAGTTACCATAGCAATCCACCTCAGATGCCATTCAAAAGCTGAAAGCCAGAATTTTGTTATAAATCAGTGGAGAGAGGCAGGCACCTTTGGTGCTGACAGTGAAATTTTAGAACACTGAAATTAGCTGTCTGAAGTGCAGAATGTTGATATGATCAGGATTTTAAATAATTTGTAAAGCATTATTCACAGAAAGGTTTTCCTAAGGTCACACAAGAAGCCTGTGGTATTTTGCAAAAATAAATGCCTGTCTCCCAAGTCCCATGATTGCACTTTACCATCTGGACAATTCATCTTCTCTGATAGTTTTCAGGAAGAGTAATAATAATAGTGTATTGCACTCAGTGCTTTTTCTTTTTCTCTTAAAAAATTCATCATTATTCAGCTTTCTGGCATTTCCATGCTGTTGAGGGTAAAGCTCAGCAGTTTACACAGGCAGAGTTCTGCTTTCTGATCCACTTTCCCACTGCATTAGGTTAGCTCAAAGCAAACAGGAAACTATTTTCCCTAATAAGCACCAAGGATTACAAATTTGTAATACAAAGAGGTTTGTCCTGTGCTTATGCACTATTTCAGTAACTTAGAACCTTTGTGCTAGTACTTAGACATATTAATCATGGTGGAAGATACACTGTTTAGAGGCAATCAGTTTATGTTAGTTATCAAAAATGTTAGTTACAGGTATTAGAGTTCATGTTTGTCTAAGGGAAACATATAATCTTGAAGGCTCTTGGAAATCTATGGTTCCCTTCTGATGCACTCCCATTTGGCAGTGTAGGACTGATCTGAAGCAAAGGACTGCACCTGAATTGAGGCTTGCACCTGAACCAAGGGCTAAATCAGCCATTCTTCCATGAGACACAGGAGCTTATTGCATGAGATCTTGGGCACATTTAAATCATCAAAACATCTGTATAAAGAAATAGCAGGTACATGCGCTGTACTCTATTTTCCAGACTTGTGACCTGTGTTTTCAGTATGCTTTCTTCTGCCACATTGTCCTGCTTTTGGCTGGGGTAGTGTTAATTTTCATCTTAGTAGCTGGTACAGTGCTGTGTTTTGGATTTCTCATGAGAATAACATTATCAATGCACTCTCTGAGTGCTGTTGCTCAGCAGTGTTTACACCAGTCAATGACTTTTTAGTTTCCCCTGCTCTGCCAGCAAGCAGGTGCACAAGAAGCTGGGGGGAAGCACTGCCAGGACATCTGACCTGAACTGGCAAAAGGAATAGTCCATGCCTTAGGATGTCAATCTGTGTGGAAAAGCAGGGGGGAGTGGCTGAGAGGGGCCAGTTGCTGCTCAGGGTTGAGCTGAGCATCAGTCAGCAGCTGGTGAGCGATTGTACTGTGCATCACTCATCTTTCTTGGGTTTTATTCCTATCCCTCTCTCTCTGCTTTTCACTACTACTATTATTATTATTGTTATATTTTATTTCAGTTATTGAGCTGTTCTTATATCAAACCATGAGTTTTAACTTTTTTTCCAATTTTCTTCCCCATCCCACTGAGTGGGGGCAGTGAGCAGCTGTGTGGTACTTAGTTTCTGTCTGAGGTTAAAGAATTATACAGCACACATACACAGCTGTATTTGGGGTGATGTTTGAATGGATTGGGCTGATGGGAACTGAAGGATATCAAGTGCTTTCTCATTACCTCATCCTGCAGTACTTGGTAAGATGTCTCTTTGTCTAGTGCCTGTCAAGACAGCGCTGCAGCCTCCTGGAGAGGGCAGAGAGCAAATTCTTTCTGGGACTCCTTGGTGCTGCTGGCATGGTGGGGTCTGAGCCCTCTGAATGCCAGTGTGACCAATGTGCTTCTCCTTGACAGCCCTCTGAAGCTGTCTGTATCTTCCTTTTCCCATACCCAGCTTCAGGAGCGTTCCCCTCCCAAACCTGCCCAGAGCTTGGTGCCTAGTACACATCTCTCACTTCACTTTGAACTTTCAGGACTGAGAAATTGCCATTTTTCAGTCTCTGCAGAGCTGCACTCAAAGCTTTGCTGAGCAAGAGCAGGAGATATTCAAATGCAAAGATGAAAGGGACAGAGAGGCTGTGATTCACACACTAAGACTGGTCCCTTGTTTTCTCACACAGGTTAGGATCTGAGAGATTTCCAAGGAAGAAGCTGGACTTTGAGGATTTTCTGAGGGGAAGCCTAATGCAATTCAAATTATTTTCTATTAAGTCCATGGCAAATATCTGCTTGGTTAAAATGCTGGAATTGTGCCTACACACTCCTCTGCTGAATAAAACCCTAGGTCGTCTGCTCCAAACAAATGACTGGTCTTTGGATAATTCAGCTGTACGAGTGTGCTAAACTAATTCCCAATTATTCTCATTAGGTTCCTGTGCTCTACTGCCCACTTCATCTGGGCTGGAATCCAGCTGACAAGGGCTCTGAGAGGCTGAAGGTGGAATCCAGGTCTGATGACACTCACTAAAAACTCATTTATTTTCCAGGCAGTGGCATTTATTTAATTTCCACTTTAATAGACTGTTATTTCAAATACTAATCTACCTCCCAGATTTCTGCAGGTTTCTCTCATCCTTTGCACAAAGTATGAAGAAAAACATTTGCTGTCATTTGATCTTGGACTCAAATCAGTGTTTAGCAAAGCAGTTAAGCTTGTATTTAACTTTCTACATCTTCATAATTTCATTCCATATTAACGACTGAATACTGGCTGAGTTTATTCTGCTAATAATTTTTCAGATATAAGTAATAACAACTTTCTCAGTCCTCCTGTAACTTATTATTTAGCGAACTCAATAAGCATATTAATAATTTTATAGGGATGACTGAACTTTTCCATTCTCTGTACTCCTGTCTTTCTAAAAAATAATTTTCAGACTAAAGTATTTTTTAAGATAAAGAGGGTTTCTACCTCTACTTAATAAACAAATAAATAAAATTTAAAAAAACCTGTATAAAATTTTATAGTATATTAGATTTTAATTTTGAAAGCTTATTTTTTGTGGGTGAAATTGAGATATATTTGGAAAATTCCTTGCTTCTATAATGTTATACTTATAAGAACATTTCCTTGTTAAAAAAGATTGATATTTTCTTATAATCTGGTTAACCAGGTTAGTGATAAATTCCTGTTTCACAACACTACAATCCTTGTAATTCTTATCATATATTTTCTCTAGGAGACAGACAATGGGAAAGAGAGGGTATAGCTGTCCATCCAACACAAGTAAGAATGTAGGGAGAGAATTATTAAATAAGCTGGTCAGGTTGTCTAGAAAAAACAAGAAGAACAAGAACTGAGTTAAATTTTGAGCCTCTTTTTCCACCAGTGAACTTGTTAATCTCTCCAATAATAATCTTCAATTTCTCTGTCCTATTTGAATCTGTGTTTATTTAGTCAGCTTCTGAATTCAAGTGAATTTCTCTGTCCTATTTGAATCTGTGTTTATTTAGTCAGCTTCTGAATTCAAGTGAACTGGATTAATTGCACTTGGAAAGGTTTTCTTGAGTGACTTTTTTGAATATGAGGGGCAAAAAAAAAAAAGAGCTGCAAAACTCTAACCAAGTTCAGAAAAGAGAAATGAGAAAGTTTGGGTTTTATTGTTTTTTTTTTTTTTTTTTACTCATCTGGGGAAAGCCTTCTCTGGTTGCAGCCTTGTTGAGGCTGACAGAGCAGCCGAGGTTCACTGGGCATGCAGAGCCTGGCAGCTCCCTGGGCCATGTGGGATTTATCACTGCAAAATCAATCGTAAACAGGATAAACTATACCGAGCACCAGGGCTACAGGAGGTAGAAAATAGGAGGTTCTTATACCACCAGTGTGGAGAAATACAGACCTCAGAGGAGGTGAAAGAAATGGAAACAATCTGACCAACAAGTTTGTGCAGGTGGTATTGCGGGTAAAAAATTATAAACCATAAAATTGGCTTTGGCCCTTGAGAGAAAATGCTTAACAATGAAGCACATGATCATGGACATTTTTCTTTCACGTAAGTAAAATGCTACCAAATCTTGCAGAGATTCCTAGGTTCCTATATAGTAAACAGCAGAAAAATTATAATCAGCCATTACTGAACTTTTTACAGGAAAGGATGATTTTGCCATGTTAACCTTGCTATTCTAAGACTCATCATATGTAGCCTTCCAGTCTGAACTTTGCAGGCAAGGTCACCTGTTTTTTCATTGAAAAATAGAAAGGTAATTTTAATCTTTATTTATGTTCCAGTGTAAATCATAAATTAAAAATATTTTCATTATACTGAACATTCTATTAAAAATGGTTTTAAAAACTAACTTATTCCTCCCCATTTTTTTGTTTAGTTTTGTTTATTTTCACTGCTGTCATTTCAGCAAAGAAAATAGCAGGCATTTCTCTCCCTCAACCAAATATTATTTCTCTGGGAATGAAATCAAATCAAATAAATACACCCTCATAAAATTAGAGCTACCTAAAAGCCTGGGTCCAGGTGGAAGAATGAGCAGATGAATAATTTCTGAATTCAATGGAACTGCTCATCTGCAAAAACTATTTGGAGAGACAAGAGAGAGAGAAGCTGAGCCCCAAATGCATAAGTGATCCATGAGTATTTGTAGTATATATGTTCCTGACCATGCCATCAGTATAGCTCTGGGTGCTGGGGAGCTGTGGTGTCACACATAAAGGCATTTACAGCCTTTAGCTGCTGCTGAGATTGTGTGGCAGACAGGCAGATATATTGAACATCTGAGTCTGAGACTTAAAACTATACACACCTAAAATGCCTATCCCCACTCCCTAGTTAAACCTAGAAAGAGAAACCAGATTTCTTGGTTTCCTGTGCAGCCCCTTCATGGACCAGTTCCCTCTTCATATCTGAGAGGGAAAATGGCCAAAGGGGTGCTGTGCTTGCTGCACAAACCTTGCAGTAAAGTGTCACGCTCTTCTGAAACACTGTCTGAAGATTTCTAAGCCGTTTGCCTTTCTCTGACCTTAATCTTAGACATTTCCTCTACACATCTTAATTTGAATATAAATTGCAAATTATTCACATCTTTTTCACAGAAAATGTCTAAAGCAGGTCTACTGTCTATTTATCACTTTCTTTTATCTTTTTATTGTAAAGATGTTCTTAGCCTAACTGAGAACTACCACAAAACTCATCATGATTTAAGTGAGTGTGTAGAACACGTTTCATAGAAAGCTACGGCTATCATAAAAATGATTCTCAGTTGTTAAAGTTGATTCTGCCTTTTAATGCTTCCTCATAACCTGATGCTTTAAAATAGTCTGTGTTTGGAACTTGCAGCAGCTTTGCTTATCTAAATAAGTCATATGTTATTTCTACAGATCAGCAACAGAATCTCTGTAGGACCATCATATGTAATGCTAGGAATCCTTCAGAATTCTCAGCTAAATTTAAAAAAATGTGAAGAAAAAAGCTTCTGAAAAGACTCAGGATAAGTAAACATCCAGCAAACATTTGAAGTTTGTTAAAGGGTAATGATGAAGACGATAATGTGTACATAACTGAAAATAAATAAGGCATGCTCACATTTCGTGGAAATGTAGATGAGTTAGCCTGCTGAGGGTGTTTGCAAAAAAACATGATATTGGGGTTATAAGGAGGAGTGTGCAGTCTGCATGCTGGTTTAAGTCCTTTTTTCCCCACTGCTCTTTTCTTGACATGCACAGCTCTCAGGTCACTGTTAAAACATGTTGCTGAGATGAAGAAACTCATAGCCCTTGTGACTCATATGGTGAGAACACCTAGACCACAAGGATCATAACAAAGCAAGCGGATTGCAGGATTTGGTCATCATAGAGAATGGAAAGCCAGAATGTGCATTTAGATATGTAAATTATTATTATCATGTCAGTAAGTGATATCTATGCAATCTCAGAAGTGGTATAGTCATCACAGAAGGTGAGCTTTCCAGTTGTGTCTATCAGGAGTGGTCAGAAGTGAGTAAACTTCATTTTCTTGGGTTTCCTTGCAACTGCATTCCCAATGCCTAAACATAATGGAAACAAAATTGGATCTTAGAGAAGATTTTTCACAAAACCTGTGAGTTTTGTGAAACTCTACTCAGGTAGAGAGGACAATGGTTCAGTAGAAGTTTAGAGTCTGTGAAGGAGAGCATGGGCATGGGTAGTGAAGCAGCAAACTCTATCTTCCGTTAGGGAGAAGAGTTATGTTTATTGTTTTACTTTCTAATGAAAAATTGTGTTCATAGAAACAAACAACTCTTACCAATGGAATTTATTCTTTTGTTTTAATAAAAGAGTTAGACTTGTGCTAATATTTAGTTCCAGATTTCAGTACTAATCACAGAAACTATCTTTGAATTTATGATGCTCTGCTTCAGGGGTCCTGCAAAACAGAGTCTGCCACATCAGTAACCAATGATGCTCCTGAAGACTTTCCTTCTTGTCCCTGGCATGTGTGCTACCTTAAGCATTTGTAGGAGAGAATGGCTATATGAGTATTTCTGTGCCAGCTGGGTTTATTAGGGATAGTTATCATGGTTTGTACAATTTTCTGTATTAATATTATGTGTCCAATTATTTATCTAGCTGTTACTGAAAAGTGCCTAAATAATATAAAACCAAGGTAGTACAAACCACATATAAAATTAATTAAAACTATGTTAGGTCAGTGATGCTGGATAATGAAAGCAATAAAATTCACAGCCATATTCCAATCCTTTAAGGTGCTTAGCAGATGTGAGGACCTGAGCACTCTTGCTGTTGCCTCAGAAGGGCATGGCTGTTGCAGGAAGACCTCAGATGTCTGGTGTGACCTGCTATGTTCTGTTAGCAAAGGGTGTAGCCTGTGAATCTCCCTGTGGTTATGAATTTACCTTAGCATTCTCTTAACCTAGATTTTGTTCTCTGATTAAGGAAATTATGTGTAATGCAGAGCTACTGAGCTAAGCTTAGGCAAACCAGGGTCTTTAGTAAAGGAACAGATGATGATGCATAACACATGAACTTTGTCATCTCAGTCTGATGGGAACTGTTGATGTGTTATGAGAAACCACTGCACTTGTGAGAATTGGACAGTACTAAAGAGAAGCACAGGTTTTGTCCATTTTCAAAGACTGTGAATGCACAGTGGAATGTGAATGAGTAGCTCTAGGCTAGATTCTCTCTCCTTAATTACATGACATATACCAAGGATTGTGCATTGGCAAACACATTTGGCAGCAGTCATCACCCTTTACATAAGTCATCACCCTTTAATCCCTACTGCTTGTTGTCTCTGCAAATGCCCACTGTGCCACTGTGGGGCAAATAAGTGATATGACCAGGAGAAAACCTCTTTTCTGTAAAAGTACAGTGTGGTTTTATTATTTTTATTTTTTTAATTTTTATTTTTATTTTGTGGTGGATGAGTTCCAGTAAAGGTTGCCATAGAAATCCTTGTAGAATAATGCAGAAGGGAATGGGCACAGTGTATAAGGGAATGGTGAATATGTGAGTATAACCTACTTACAAGTGAGTGAACACCATATCCTGTAAATCCAATATTGTTGTTTACAGAGGAATTCACTTTCCAGCACAGCTGAATAGTTTAAGGGCAGTGTGTTCTTTGAAAAGGTTACCTTGTTACCCACTCCAGAGCCTCCAGATGTGCATTGATTTGGTTATAATGTGTGTATGGATGAAAGAAGATGAAAGCACCTGAAGAGGGACACAGTAAGAACATAATGTCTGTACCAAGCTGAAGTTCCATCTTTTCTTTTGTATTCAGTGACAGACATGTCAGAAAATACTGTAAGGATACAGGAGGTACCTACATAGATCCTTCCACTTGTATGACTTAATCTCTGAATATTTTGCACATTCAGGGACAATCTGAACAAAACTTTTCACCTATATTTATATATATATCTGTATTTAATAGACGTTCTTTAACTTTTGTATTGCACTTGCTCTTTGAATCCATGTCCAAATTTCATCTGTTTTAATTCTGTGTGATTTTTTCACTAGATATCTTCTCACTCCTGTTTATGAGAAATAAAGAATAGCTATTTCCCTGCTCGAGACTCTATTCCATTAATGCTTTTATAGCTCTTTATTGCATTTCTCTCACAATCAGTTTACCTAGGACAGTGGATCCTAATTTTGTTTTGTAACTTCCATATGGATACTACTCTATGTCCCTAATCACCACCTTTCTGTTCTGAATTGTTTTTAATTCTGTTATATCCTTATTGAGATGGGATGACCAGAATTCCTCTTAATGTTCTTGCAAGTTAGGGTACCCTATAGCTTTAATAGAGATATAATCATGATGATGTGTCTATTAATTTCTCTATTAATTTCCTCATGACCACTAATACTCATCTGATTTGATGCAAAGACCTAAGAAATGATAAGATACTTTCATAGCACTGTCCCCTATGAATTCAAGGTCCATTTTGGAGCTAATTTAGCACTTATCCATTTCTATGTATTCTTTTTTTTTTTTTTTTTTTTTGACTGCACTTATTTGCATATATTAATATTTACATTTCTTCTCCTATTTTAGTAGCCTGTCAAACAATCTTGTGAGATCCTTCTGCAACATCTCAAAAAGAAGTCATTTTGCATTGGAAAACTTTGCCTCCTTGCTATTTACTTCCTTTCCAGATTATCCAGGTGTATTTTGAACAGCCCAAACCCCTTGGCAGCCTACTAAGGACTATCTGCTTATCCCCACCCTTTGCTTCTAACCTCTTGCACAGTTACTAATTCACAGTAGGATCTGTTCTTGTATTCCATCGCAGCTTCTCCTCATGATGAGCTTTTGCGGTCCATGCTAAAACTTTTGAGAAATTCACCTATCCCATTGCGACCTTCTGGACCCCAGTGAGCCATGTCCTTGTACCAGTAAGTGCTATTGGAATACTACATCCATCTGTCATTTGGATTAATTCTCATTTTATGACATTTTATCACATGTCTATAAACTCTGTTCTTCTTGTAATGTCTAGTAATTTGCTCTGTGTCCCAGACTAGTTCACTGACATGTAGCTCTTTGCATTCCCATAGCTTTCTTTCTAAAACTGAGGTCCCATTTTCTGTCTTTTACTCTTTAGGTGGTATGACTGATTTAAACATTGGCAACATACTACATATTTTACATTTTATTTCCCTTAGAGCTGTTGCATGAGTAGCATCTGGTCCCACACATTTGTTACTATTTATTATACCACCTCTTTCAAAACCTTTTCAACTAACATTTGAATTTGAAACAGTTACTCTGACTCATTCACTCTACAGAAAGGTGCAGGTGTGGGATCAGGCCTTAAATATGTTATTTCTTTTTATAACTCTTTTCCACATTAAAAATATATTATAAATCAATCACTTATCTGAGCATTTTCAAGAGATTCTATATTTGAGCTTGAGCATTTTTGTCATTTTTTTCCCAGGGAAAAGGCATTCAATAGAGCCATTTTTTTCTGAATCCACTTTAATTAATTGAGTTTCCTGATGGCTTTTTTTTTTTTTTGGTTTCCTGCTGTTCCCTCAGCCTTTTTCTTGCCAGAAGTTTCTTTTAGGTGAAATATCTTGTAAAGTTTGAGAAATTGTACCAGGCAATATCTGACTGTCTGACTTTTTGGAGTGCCTTTCATGTGTTTTCTTGAGTACTATCAGTATTTTCAAAGCTGCAGCCTAAGGGTGGCCAAAGTCCCTCTTCACCCATGTTTTTTCCCAAACGTGATTTCAAAAGCTTCCTGTGCTTTTTTAGCTGCTAGTAATCCTAAAAGAAGCTGGAAACCAGTGATCTCAAGTCAGCCTCACTAACACTAGACACTCACAAGAATCAGGGCAAGGTCCTAGGAAGTGCTCAATAGAAATGAGAGACATGCATAATGGAAAAACAGCACTTCAAAATTTAAAGCACAGGGAAAAAAAAATCAAGGGGGCTTTCAAATACATACTGGAAAAATGTGAGGATGCTGTAGGACACCAAAGTAGCTCAACTATACTGTACAAGACTGTTAATCTCAGGTCCACTGCACAGAACAAATCTTTGGTTTAATAATCTGATTTTTCAGGATTAGAGGTATGCCTGACTACATTCTGAGAAACCTTTTATTAGGTACTTCACTGCAGTAATTTCTTCTGAAGAAACCACTGCCAGGTTGATAAATCCACCCAGACGACCTTTTAGTGAAGAAAACTTCTGTTGGAGCTGAACAATAGCTGCAGCCCTTTCAAAATAAAGCTTTGGCAGCCTTTCCAGTCCTGGGGACCCTCATGTTCTCAGCTCCACATGGTGCTGAGTTCAAGGGGGCTGTCCAAGGACAGCCACTCCTTTGCAGAAAGATCTTGCCTGTGAGTTTGTTTTGTTACCCTTAACTTTCCAAAACCAAATGTTCTTCTGTCTTAGTTACAGTTCCCTGGTGTTTCTCATTGTGTCCTCTGATCCTGAAGAGGCATCAGGCTGGCAGAGCCATTGCAATGAATTTCTGTTGTTTAGCTTTCATTTGTGACCACAGTTGGAGTAAATGATTCATTTCAGCAGCGTTTCTTTGCACAATGGTGTTGTGAGCATGACTGAAGAGAGCAAAATGCAATCCTCAGCTAGAAATGGAAAATAGTCAGATGCCCCTCATGAATTTTAAATTCCTTTTATTTCTAGCATCAGTAGCAGCCAGAGGAAACTTGGTTATAAAATTGAATAATTCCTACTAGGTCTAGGATAAAAAATGAAAAACCTTCACTCCTCAGGAGCCCATTTGACAGGGGCAACATTTTGGTATTTCAGGGATCTTGAAAACCGTTCAGGCTTGAAGCTCCTTCTGCAGACACCTGTCACCTGAAAATATTTTCAACATGGGAAGTCAGAAGTGAAGAGCAAGATTAAGGAACAGTGAACTCATGCTGAAGGTCTAAGATGGACTGAATTTGAATGCTTATTTGAGATTAAAATCCTCTTTGCCCCAAAACAGTCACATTAATTCCCACTAAGGTGGTCACTGCACAGGATAATGTGGTAGAAGCTGATTATATGGTATGAAGAATTTGGACACATAATATTTTCTATTTGATTTCTGTTTTGTTTGCACTTTATTTTTATGCTGCTTGTGTTAATACTAATGTTTTCTTTGGCTTGTTTATTTTGGGTACTGCAGAGTCCTTTCCAAAACTCTTGACAGATGTATCTTTTCTGCAGTGTGAACAAAGTTTATTGCTAGTACAATATTAGCTTTTCTAATCAGAAACTGACGTTATTACCTAATAGTTATTGCTCTGCATTATCAGTCAGACGTTGGAAATAATGGGCCGATAAAGATTCTATTATTTTGAACAGGTTGACAATTTCAGGCTTTTGCTACACAAGATCAGGAGACCCATAAAGGAACAGAAGAATAATTTGAGTAGTGAAGGTAATCAAAAGCTCGTAAACTCAAGAATTATTATCCAAGTGTGACTCTCTTCCTTAGGCTGTTCACTGTGGAGCCACATGGTGTGTGCTTCAGTCCAGAGACCAGACATGACCAGACCTCAGGCAGACAAAAATTATGAGACTGTGCCAATGTCATTCTGAATCTGAGCTGATAGGTTGCATTTCTTTGCATAAGATATTTTGTCCTCTAGCATTGAGATGGTCCTGAGGTTTTTGGTCAGCTGGAGTTGTGGACAGAATGGGCTCATGTTCCCAGCAGCTTACCATGTTGTAGGGCGTTTTCTGTGAAAATGGCATCATTGACTCACTTCCTCATCAGAAGTATATTCACCCAAATATTATGGCCTAGATACAAGGACAACACTTAAGTAACTATTGTAGTACTGGTGTAGATGAGTTGTCTAAACCAAAAATAGTAATCTAAGACGCATCCCAGTGAGCTGTCAAGTAATACTGGAAATATCTGGATTCACTACTTAAACAAATATATATTTGCTTCCAGAGTTGATCGTATCTGAGGAGCTATCTGGTCCAATGATTAATATTTTTAAAAAGATAAAACAACCCCAGCAAGTATGGTGGTGAGTTGAGCCCTGGTGTGCCTTTCAGCTTGCTGATTACTCCAAACCAGAGGAGGACAATGAAGCTGGTGAAGGGTTTGGAGCACAAGTGTTATGAGAAGCAATTGAGAGAGCTGTGGGTGTTCAACCTGGGAGAAAAAAAATGCAATAACCTTTCACTTTTTTCAGAATCTGAGCAATATTATTGCAAAACCAGTTTGGTTAGAGACATAATGGATTTTAAAAATTATTCATTTTAGAAGCTGAGAAGTGGCCTTGAGCAGCTATAAAGTGTTTATTTGTTGGCGGACTGGATACGCGGAGGAAATCACAAAATAATTTCATTATTAAGAAGAATTTTCAAAAAGGGATAATTCAAAATTTTTTTGGGGGGAAAGTCTGTATATATTTTTCTCAAATAGTATAATGGTAAAACCAATTGTGCCAATTATTTTTGTTAAATGAAGAGAAAAATTATAATTAGAATCAACATGAAATTGCAGTTAGAGCCTTTGTAAAAGCTTCACGTTTTCATTCATAAGGAGTGGTTAATAATGCCTTTGTAATGCAGATTTACTTACTGTAAGATTTACATGTGATGAATTGAGTTATTTAGAAGGCACTGAAAGCAGCACTAAAAAGCATCACTGTCCTCACTGGCATGGTGTCAACAATTACAGTCCAGTTATTTTCACATTGCACTCTACCTGTGTAAAGTGGACAGACTAGAATTTTGTAGGCTAATGTGGATCAGATTTGCATGGATGAATTGAAGAAGGTTGGTTGAATTGCTCTGAATACATATGTGTATCAAAATTCAAATTCTGTTTGAAATGTGCCTCGTGTACCTGTTTCTTCCTTCTTAAGACATGAAATTGTGATATGTTCCACAGAAAGTGCTGTGATGTAACATGTCTATGCGGATGATGAAAGCACTCTGAAAAACTTGTGGGTTTTCATTATAACAAGCAGTGGGAGAGGATATAATTTACCTTTTCCTATAAAGCACAGGCTACTTCACCTTAGGAAGGAGGAATGCTCAAGATTGCAGCTAAAGGTAGGTGGGTTTTTTTAAACTCTCTTCACTACACAACATTTTTTTTGTGAAGGAGATAGCTTTCCTTCAGTGGGTGAAATACCTGGTACTTGACAGGTCCTGGTGCTGAGTTTTAAAACCTGCTATTAAAATAAACTTGCAGAGGACATGCAGCCAAGACAGCTTCTCACTTCCAGGTTCTTTGCTTAGCAAACAAACAGCTGCACATGCTTTTGCTATTTAAACAAGACAGCTTCATTTCAAATGCATGTACAACTCCTATTGAAGTCAAGGAGAGCAGGTCATGTCTGAAAACAAGGTTTGTCTTTTACTTTCCTTTGGCCTTCTGATCAAGACACCAGGAAAAGGAACAACATCTTGTTTGGGAAATTCAGGGTTTCAAAGCATGTCAAAAAGAATAGTGAATAATGAACAGAGAGATGGGGTTGAAAACAGGAGATATGAAAGAAAGGAAAGATAACAGAAAAAAGCCCCCTGTTATAGAGTTATTGAGGGGTGGAGAATGAAGGATGCTGCTAACATCTTAAACTGAGGTACTTTTGTCCCAGTAATACCATGCAGAGAGGAATTCTGCCCTGTCTAGTCCTGTCTTGGAGCATGGGAACTTTTGGAATAAATATAGGCTTGTTTCTGTATCAGCAGTGGATTCTTTAAAATTCAGCTTTTTGAACATCTCATTTCCATCAGAAGCAAGAAACTATTATTTTGTAAATGTCTGCTGAAATTATCAAAGATTATCACCATTTTCAGAAGATGAGGGCTTCTAAGAGAACATATAAAAACTTATAACTTGCAATAAAATAGTGAGATTTAATAGAGCCAGGCTTCTGGAGACCACCGATGAGAGCAAATTGCTAAAATCACCTCAGAGTGATTTTACAAAGCACTCAATTACTGAAAATTGATCATGGTTTTGTCTTGGGACCCCAGAAACAAGTTTTCTATTCTGTTTTTTTTCTTTGTTTTGTTTTGTTTTTTGACCTTGCCTTTGCAACTGCTTTCTGCAACTCCTTCCCCTATTTGGATCTGAAAGAGTTCATAGCTAAATAGAGACTTCCTTACTGTGAATTTGCAGTGGCCCATGTCATTGACCCCAATCTTAAATTGCAATGTTTAAAACTGAAGGGACATACCTGGATATTGAAAAATATTGGTCATAACCTCTGTTCATTATCAGAGGAATGATAAAAATGGGCTGGAGACTGAGATGGAAAATGTACCATTTCTGAAACCCTGATGGGAAAATTTTGGGAATTAATTTGAAATACTTTGATAGAAGGACGTACAAAGGAGAGAGTGGAAAAGAATACATCTCCTTCAGTACTCAGCAGAAACTTCACCAAAGTGCACCCCTAAACCACAGGCACATACAGATCTGGGCCATGAGGATGTGTCTAGATCTTAGCAAACACATTTTGTTTGGATAAGGAGCTGTAAAGTCTGTCTTTACTGCAGGACTGAATCTCTTACTCAACCAGCCTTTCTAATTGCAGAAAGTCTCACCCCAAACAAGTTCTACTGAACACAGGAGAAGCAGAGGAGCTATAACACAAATGAAAGAGAGGGAAAGGGAAGCTTTCAAAACAGGAGACAAATTGCATCATCATATCCCTGCCACAAATAACTCACAAGCACAGAAACAGATCTCTCATGTTAACAACAGAAAAGAGCCAGGAGCTCTGGTGTTGGCCTGCATGACAGGAAAACCTCAGTCTGATCTTCCTCACAGGTGAAGAGCACCAGAAAGCCGATGGAGCCAGGGCAGCCTCAGACTGACGCCTAGAGCAAAGGCTGGGAGAATTCACCATGTGCCTCCATCCCATGACTGGCTCTTGCACAACCTGGCTTTTAGCTCGGTTTTCTCCGGTTGCTTGCAGTGTCTTGGATTTTGTGATCTGAGTTCTGCTGCCTTTGAGGGAGGGTGTTTGAGTTAAAGTATTTTCTTGAGTAAAAGCTGGTAAGACCCAACTGGTCTTACTCTCAAACCAGCATGTATCAGCAGCACTGGGCAACTTGATACTGTTATAAGTGATTTTTCCTGTAATCAAGAGAGGTTTATTATATTCCAAGCTCTACAATATATGCTGATTATTAAATTACAGTATTTTTCTGCTGTAAACTACTTTTTTCTTTGCAAAAAATATCAGTCTTGCTTATTAAATTATGATCAGAAGAGGTGGTATTTTCTATGTGTGTGAGGATAAAATGATTTTTCTTTTCTTACCAATTCCTGTTCAGCAGCTAAAAAGCTTATATGAGAGGTAAATATGAAATTTATGTTCCTTTCCTAGGGGGTACTACAGATGTTTTTGCTGGTGTGGCACCATTTTCACATAATGATAGGAATACTGTCAGATGGATCTTTTTTTCTGTTTTTAAACAGATCATTTATGGGATATGAAAGAATTAATTTAGGAAAAAAAGGGAGGAATAAATCACTAAGCAAGTGGCTGAGTACATTGGAAAAATAGTTAAAAACTTAGAAAACAGATGAATATAAAAATATTTTGGGTTCTAATGTCTAACTAACATTTTTCTTGCTTTTGAGGAGTGGTTTGGTTCTAGTCTGAAGGTTTGAAGAAATCAGCCTATGAATTGTAAATGAAATGCTAATGATTTGGGGGGTGTATGTGGGAGTCTTGGCTCAAAAATATGCTTAATATTTTCTGTAATGGGTGTGTGTGCCCACACTGCAAATATCTCTGTTAAAATTATGTATCATATGGGAAAATTAAATTTATGGGTTAGTGCATTTTGATTTTCAGACCCAGGCCAGAGTCACCATTGTGCCTTAGGACCTTGATGCCCTATGTTCCACTAGGTCTCAGTGTAAAATGAATTCACTATTGCTTCTGCAACGTAATTCACACTTGCTAATCAGCCACCAATCGAACTTTTAAGACATCGGAAGATAAATAATGGGCTCAGTGAATCCCCAGAGCATCATCATAATGGTTCAGCACAACAACCCTAATGATCCATGCTTTTATAAGCCTTGTTTTTCATAGCATTAGTGCTGATGCTGAGGTCCAATAAGTGATGAACAGAAAGATATCCAGTAATGAAACAGCCCAGGGAAGCCCCTTTTCCCCTGCACCCATATCTTATGCTTTGTGCAGGTAACAGTTTGCACAGAGGCATGAATACTTCTGAAATTCTTAGAAAGAGACATTAAATGAAAAGGAACTGCCTGACTTCAGGAGCCTGCACAGCTATAAATAGCAGCACAAAACCGATCTATAATTCTAGTCAATGGCATGGCTCATTTCTAAAGTTGTACTTTCCTGGATACTTTCAATGAGAATGATGCTTCTAATAGCAATTTAACATGATAGTAAATTTCCACTTAAATCATAATTTAAGGATTTATTACCCAGGTTTGGGAAAGTAAATCTCTCTCTGCTTGAAAAAGACCAAACTGCGAAGGCATCTGGATCAAGCCCAAAACATTACCTATGGGAAGAAAAGTCAAAGAGTGATAAAAAGCTCTTTAAACAGTATGGATAATAACACATATATTCTTGTAATGAGGAAGGAGAATAAAATGTTAATTCATGCAAGGTTTAATAGATTTATTAGCTTGGAGACTTATTAAGGAAATCCTGAGACCCTCTGGGTGGATTTAGAAGGGTCTTTTCTGATCCAATTCACTGCTCTTTCCATGTCTCCAATGCCCCATGCTCTGCTCACAAGTATGGATGGTATGGGAGCCACCCAAACAGTGAGAAATCCTGTAGACTTTACCCTTATTGTTCAGGAATGTTCACAAACATTTTCTGTACACCTGAGAAAATCTCTTGGGGAAACAATCTTTAGCTATTGTTTACCTTTTACTTCCTTTGCCATTAAATTGTTCTCTAATTTTTCACAATTTCAGTACAATTTGAGGTGCTATGGGACAGCAAAGTTAGTCAATATGCATGCTGCCTGTATATACATGAGGCAGTGTACCACTAATAGTTATACCACTGCTTATAGTGATAGTACAGAGCTCACAGAGCCATAAAAGCCTTCCAGATTGAAGGATGTGGATTTTAGAAACAGGCCAAGGCTGCCCTGCCTCTACACAAACAACCCTACACCCAAACAGACCAAACAGCCCACAAAACCACCCTACACTGCCTTGTGCAGAAGGTTGTTTCCACCTGGGTCAAAAATGTTGGAAAAATGAGGTTGTGGAAGCAATTGCTATACTTGGAAGACCCTTCTGAAAAGACTATTTATTTAAAATAAGAAAAGGAAATAGTCAGGGGAGGGGATAATCAATGAGAAATTAATGTGGAAATTGAATTACATAACTGAGGGATTTGAACTCAGAAAGAAAGCGAAGAATATATGCGAAGAGAGCTTTGCAATTGGTATTTCTGATTCTTTGTTTCCCCTTTCCCTTTTTATTTTTTCAGTGCATTTTCCTTTTACTTGCCATTCCATTTTTCCTTTTTATTTTTTTCTCCTTTTCATTGCCACCCCCACAGAGGCTTCTGAGACCATTTTTAAGGCTAAGAAAATTAACAAAGCCCAAGAGAGACCATCAGTGACAGAGAAAATGTTATGAAGGAAACTGGTATGATAGAAGTCATTGTGAAAGGTCAAGGAAACAGACCAAAATGCGTGAGAGCCGTGCAACTTATGAAGGAAAAGTCGGTTGAAGATTATAAAATGATGGAGGAAAATGAATGAGATAAAAAGAGAAGTGGAAGTGAAGATTATGATGGATGGATTTAATATAAATAAGGCACAGTGCATATGACAGGTAGGCACACATGGCACACATCTCTCAGCTCCCACCTTGAAGACTAGATATATGACTGACAATATGAGTAGGCAATAATAAGAATATTAAGAAGTAAAATTTGTAGGACAGAACAATCTAGTGAATCAAGCACTTAATTGTATCTCTTGTCTCAAAATATTGCCCTTCATTTCATGTTTATACCAGACTTTTGTAGGAATTAAACAATATTCAGTATGACTAAATTTTCCAGATAGGATATGATATAATGGTGTTTTAATTTTGTTTGAAATATATTGTCTTTAAGCAAAGAAAAGCTTTGAGTAGAACAAGGCAGCAATGATTTTCTTTCCTGAGAGAACTTGCAGAGTAAAAAAAATTTTCTGCGAAAGTGACTGAAATACCAGAATATTAAAAATATCAATAAACACATGAGTCAAAGGACCAAACTCAAAATATTGGAAATTGTTGGATGTCAATATGTAGCATTTTGTAGTTTTTTATTAATTTGTAGACAAATTTCAGAACAAAATTATATTGATAATGATAACAAATAACTTTTGTGATTTGAAAACACTGAGCACACTCAATCAAGGAGTTCCAGAGCTTACTCAGCCATTTAAACTGATCAGTGAACTCCACTTCTTATTGAACAACTTGGACTGAGTCACAGCCCCCAGCTGATGTTTCTTTGGCTGCAGTTTTTGTAGTCACATAATCCTTTCCATTCAGCTGCTCCCATGTCCAACAGAAGAGCAGGCTGAAATCTCTCTTTCTGCTTTGCTTTCCATCCTTAAGAAAATATATTGGATTCTTCATTTGAGAAAAAATCCCTCTGAAGGATTTCAGTGAATCTTGGCATTTCTGTTGGTCTCAGGGCTGGGAAGCCACTGCTCTGTGGTCCGTAGCAGATCTGATCTCCTCTGCCTCTCACTGTCCTGCCTACTCTGGCTGCCCAATGTATTTACAGTGAAATTTGGGCACATCTCTGCCACTCGGGTATCTGACCTTTCAGCTTCAGCTCTTGTTAATACACCTGCATCGGGAAAAGCCCTGTAGGGGGAGGACACACAGTTATACTAGTGAAAAAATAAGAATGTCTGGTGTTTGGGCATAATTCAATTTACTCAGAGGAGTAGTTTACAAAAGAAGAGCCTTTTCTACTTGAATAGTTTCTGTGCTCCAGACCTTTGGGGTGCAGTATGGCAGAAAACCTAGGGCAAGGATACCTTTTGCACTTGGCTGGAAATCTAGCACAACAAAGTCTGAGTCTTTACTGGGGCATTTAGGGGCTGTTTTAATACTGCTTATAACAAGGGAGAAGAAGAAACAGGCAAAATAGCACACAGCAATTTGCTGAAGTAGATTTCTAAATTCCTTTTATGTTACCTGCACTAACATCCTCCATATTTATGACTAACCTTTTCCACTACACTCTGCAATTATTAGTCTGCCTAGCCAGTATTTATAATGGTGGGACAGACTCTGGTGCCCCAAACGCATTATAACTTCCAGAGACACTTCTAACCAACAGCTAAACGTACGCAGTAAAAGCTGACCAAGCATATGAAAGATTTCTCTAATTGCTATAATTATGTAGAAGCTCTAGAATAAAATACCATTTCTCCCTGCTCCCCTTTACCTTTGAAAATTCATTGTCAAAGAAAATGAAAAGGAATTGTTCAATAGTGGGGTCACTGTCTTCAGACTTTGATGCTTTTGATTGGAAATTAAAGCCATAATGATTACAAAGTGGATACAGTACCTAATTATAATGTTGGTTCTTGTGGTAATATCTAATGATAATGTACCTCATTTATATCCATTCTTTTGTGGTAGAGGATTACAGGAGCTGGGGAAACATGGCCTAGTTATAACTCTTTAAAAGTTACTTCTGGAGTAAAGCTAGGGCTGATTAAACTGCAATCCTATCACAGCAATGGAATAAAAGCTTTGTGAAGATGTGGGCAGGAGGAAGGACTGTTTAAGAGCCTTTTATAACCACACAGCATTTTGAGGCTTTGAAGGTCACAAAGAGAGATGTCTGCAGAAGCCAGATGTAAGGAGGTCCTGCTCTATGGTGGTGCACCCCCATGGGCAGCAGCCCCACCACTCAGCCTCAGCAGTCCCTCTGGCCAGTGAGAGGCCATCAATCCATTGCAATAGATGGAACATAAGTCCATTTTTCACTTCCTGATAATAAAATTCATGTCACAAAGGCTACTTTGGGAGGAGAATTTCAGGCTTGAGAATTTTGTCTGATTCCATTGGCCTGCCCATGATTACGGAGACTAAAACTCCATCTGTAGCAGTGAGGGGCAGTAGATGACATTGCTGTAAAGACTCCTCAGGGGGTGCATTGCTTCGCCAGTAAGGAAGAGCTAAGGTCTGGTGTCTGTTTCAGCCAGAAACACATTTCTGTGCAGAGTGCTTTTTGTTGAATGGGAAAAATCCAGCACACAGCCTGAGCCCTGCAACATCCTTTTCTTCTGCTTGCACAGCAAGAATTTAGAATGAGAGTGGCAGAATTTCAGTATTTCAATGTCTTTGATGGTCAAAAACCTGGCAAAGAATCTCCAACAATTTACAGATGCCTAAGGAATATGTTGTTCAATACCTAGTGAAATTAGTTGCTTAAATTCTGTCCATATCTTGAGAAGAAATCTGTAAATTACACCCATATGCTTAAATAGGAAAACAGTATTGAAAATTCATTCCTGGTGTGTTCATGCTACAGCTGTGTATCAATTAAACATAGTTAAATTACATAGAAATGGTCAAATTTTCCTCTCTGATGGGTCAGTATCAATCTAATTTTCAGACCTCTTCCCAGTGTTCATGGACAGGAAAGAAAGTAGAATTTCAATACTGGATCATACATAAGTAAAACAAATAAAGCAAATCAGATATGAAGAGATCTAATGAGAAATAGACATTAAAAAAATATGGAAACCAACTCTATTTCTATTTAACATGCCATGAGTAGAATGAAAACCTACTGGAACAGCAGAACTTATTGATGCTTATTAGGACCTGATAGTTCCTGAATTATTATGTTGTTCAAAGAGTGTTTAGCAATTAGATTTTAAACTTACAGCAGCGAAATGTAAAAGTGATTTACATTTATCCCTTCTAGTATCACTGTCAGCACAAAACAGCACAAAACTGGGAGGTGTTTTGGATCTGTACATCCAGGAATATGGGAGCTTCTGCTTGTAGTCTTTGCACGTGTCTCTGCTCTTCTCTCCTAAATGATCTGTGGTTAAGCTGATTAGCCTGCCTCTTCAAGCCAGGCAGAGAAATCCCAGCGATTTCACTGCCTCAGAAATCTCTGTGAGCCACAGGGAAGCGCAGTAGCAGTGCAGCAACAGGATGGTTGCAAATGGGATATAATCAAGTGACACAGCTAACAATACAGAACACATCTGTGGCCAACAAGGCCATCTCTAAAAAAATGATTATCTACTCTGCTCTATTCTATTTGCTTCTTACATTGCAGCTGTCAGCTCTGCACCAGAGCCCTAGTGATTTCCATGACAGATAGTCGGTGCAACACCAAAAAACTTGCTTTTTATGCTGCTTCTAATGCATACTTGCACATTTTATTCTGTCTCCAGGGTAGTGTGTTTGTCAGCTTTATCCTGCAACCATTCAGTAGGTAATTATTACCCTAGAAAAATGAACAACTCATCCAGCAACACTCAGAAGTTTGCTGGTGGTAACAGTTTTGTTAGTTGAAGATGCCTACTGAGCCCTGGAGCTGTGTTGCTCTTTTGGTACCTTATAATTATAAAGACATGTGGAAGAAAAGAAATTTTCCTTCTCTGGATACCTTTTTTTTTTCCCTAAAAGTTTTTAATAGGCTTTGATTTCAGCTTTTTTCCAGCTTTTAGAAGGGACTATTTATGGCTCCATGGGTTGAATGATCTCAGCTGACCTGCCAAGTCAAAAGCTTTCAAGTAGTCGATACAGTGTATCTAATGTCTCTGGTTTGGGTCCTCTGTCAATTCTGTAACTGTCTTCAGCTGAAGGAGTCCACCCTATATTGTTTAACTCGGTGTTTTCTGGCTCCATTTCACCAGCCAGGATTTTTCTCTTGACCCATAGTGATACTTTGCTTGTAGGACAAATGAATGGGAGGACTTTTAGGGTTAATTATAAGTGAGAAACTTTTGCCAGCTTTTTTTCTCCATTGCCTACTTTCAGAAACAAACTAGCAAGGCTTACTAAAAATATTATGATGCTCAATCAACCTTTTTTTCTGGACATTTGTCTTGTTGGCCTGCCTGAGAGACGTCCCATCCTGATCATAATGTTCTTTCTTTTAAAGCAGTTTATTTTAGAGGAATTTAGTTTTGGTACTGTAGCTGCCCAGCTGCAATTCAAATTTTTTACCCATTTTGAAGGCAGACACACCAGTTTTCTTATTACGCCGTTCTTCAGCTCTGCACACTCTTGGTATGTTCAGCCAGAACCTGCACATGTGAGGCTGCCACCCTCCTGCACTGTGACTGTTAGTTGTAAATTTAGGTGTCTCAGCCTTCCCACTTGTCCAGTAAATGAGGAATGAGTGAGTGAGGTGGGGTTGTTTAGCCTGGAGAAAAGGAGTTTCAGGGGAACCTCATTGCTCTCTACAACTACCCTAAAGGAGATTGCAGTGAGGTAGGGGTCAGTCTCTTCTGCCAGGTAAGAAGTGATAGGACGAGAGGAAATGGCCTGAAGTAGTACCAGTGGAGGTTTAGATTGGATATTGAGAAAAATTCCTTCTTTCTAAGGAATGCCAAGCATTGGAACAGTCTCCCTAGGGAAGTGGTGGAGTCACCATCCCTAAAGATATTTTGAAAATGTGCAGAAGTGGTACTTAGGGATATGGTTTAGTGGAGGGTTTGATAGTGTGAGGTCAGTGGTTGGACTTGATGGCCTTAGATGTCTTTTTGAACCTAAAAAGGTTCAATGATTCTATGATTCTAAATCTTGTCTGGTGCAGAGATATTGCTATATTTACATTTTTAAATGAAACAATGGTGTCTTTTGGAAGTTAATTCCTTGAATGTCACTACTGTTTCTGTTTGCAGAATGGTTTTGGTGAATGTAAACTCAATTCCCTCCAAAAGAAACTAGTCCTAGATCTCTTTAAACTAAACCAAGAGCTAGATCTTTTTGTGAGATACCACCAAATGTGCTCAAAACCCAGTGGAGACAGGAAGTCTGAACCAAGTGTGTTTTGGAGCTGTTTGAATGACATACTCACTGTGGGAACATGTGTTCCAAGACACAACAAAAAGCCTGGTTTGACATTCCACCCCAAAATTCAGCGTCTGGATTCAGGGGCTTGAATACCATTTTTCTCCATTAAAATCTTGCTCTAGCATTAAATTACTTGTATTCTTTGATATATTGTAGACTTGAAAACTTCTGATTTCAGTTATGTCAGTGAGAGCGTTAACCTCTGGGTTTGAAAACTACATTCTGAACCTTCCTCTTGCAGAAAGCACAGATTTTCTAACTTTAAAAAAAGAAGTATACTTCTGATCGAGGCCGTTTCAGTTTCAGGAAGCCAAACTTAGGTAGAGTCACTTCTGAAAATTCATTCTTTAAATTCAGATAAAAGCTGATCTGAAGAGAGAAAGAGACTTTTAAGGAAAGTTCTAGACCTTTATGAAAACTTTTTCAAATGAATTTTAATTTAAAATCAGTTGAAGTTCCACTAAAAAGAATACTACATTTACAACAATCTGAAATTTTCTTCAGCATTTAAATTATGGACTGCATTTTCATTGTCCTAATATACATCATCTGTCAAGATAGCAGCTTTCAATTTGATTGTTAATTATTCTTCTTTGTACAAAAGACATTTGAGCCATTTTAGAGCTTTATTCCTCTTTGCAATTAGATTAGAATATCTTTTATATTCTGTTAGAATATTCTTTTGACAATGCTTGACTACATAACCATTCTTGCTTCCAAGTATTCAGAAACTTCTCTTGATTGAACATACCTCTAGGTATGTCCCTGTTGTTTTTCCATTCCAGTGTCTCAAACAGATCACTGATGTAGCTGATGAGTCTTTATCCCATCTCAGCAGACAGTGCATATGTTGATTTTCTGCTAACTATTCCTTCCTAATTTTCTCATTTGGACTTATTTTGTTTTTATTTTTGAGCTTTCTTGTTTGCTCCAATAACTCAACTGAAATCCAGGTTTTAATTTGGACAAATCGATTTAAAAAAATAGTTATTGTTTTTGTTCAAGAAGGTTTTTACTGATTTCTATCCAGTAATCTGTAATTTAATTTTATGTCATCTTCTATTTTTGAAAGACTGATGGTTTCTTATGGCAACCACACAAGTTATGTTATACACTTGAGCCCATGACAACAGGCTCATATTTAGTGTGAAGTATGTTGGTGTTCTACCTCCTCAGTAATATATATAATTAATCTGATACTCACCATGATATCAATCTCACTGCAGGTCTAAGCAAACTATTTGTGCTGCTCCTGAAATGACCTCTGTCAGTTTAACATCTAATTATACCCTGCTTGATTCCTTTCTCTTCAAATAAATGGATTTTGTTCTACATAGACACTGTTTTTTCTTAAGATTAGCTTTGATCTCAGCCTCCAAACCCTGTTGACAGCCACCTGTGAATGTAGGGCCCAAACCCATCTATTACTTTCCTATGATGCTTTTTCTCATCTATTTAATCCTTGGATCAGAATTATAGTTAATTCAGAAAGTTTGAAATTCAAATAGGTTTTAGATCTCAAAGCTTTCTTCCTCTTAAGCCTGAACCTTATATCCTACATCAAATCTCATTACAATTAGGAATACTTCTGTTTTGTTTTTTTTGTTAGGGTTTTTTGGATTTGCTTGGTTTTGGGTTTTTTTGTATGTGTGTGCAATTTTTTTAGAAAGAGATACGCATTGGACAAAGTATTTGTTTTAACAATAGAAAATCTAAAAAATTCTGTACCAAAACAAACTTTGATTTCAGGATCCTGTGGCATACCTTGGTACAGATTTAAACTGATGAATCATCACGAAAGTGAAATATTAACTTCCTGCTGTTCCAATTCTTTGAATAACTTTCAGGTCTCAAATAATGCACTTTATTAAACATTGTCCTTCCTGGAATTTTTATTTTTTTGCCTCTATGCCTCTCAAAGACAGCAGAACAAAATATAAAAGTTTTCAAAACTACTTACAGGTTTAGTTTTTTACTTCTTTATCACAAGTATTTGAATATACACTTTTCATCAGGCACAAGCTGGAAAGGCTTTAGTTTTCTAAAGGCTTTGGTTTTATTCTACATCCTTTCAATTAAATCTGCTGAGAAACATCCTGAGTCACCAGAACATTGACCCTGAGGTCTGCTACAAATCCTGACCTCTAGGTGGTGTTTAACACCCTACTATAATTTAAATAGTGGTAAATTATCAAAACACAGCTAACAGGGGTATATATGTTTCACTGTGAAGTGACATGGCAACAGAATATTTTTCTTTAAAGATTCCAGATCTATTACATTTCCTGTCATAATTGTCCAAGTCATACTAGCTGAATTTTGTCTCCTAGCATCTTGCAGATTGCCATTAATTAATTACAGAGGATATATTTTCTCTTTGCAAATAACTGTAAAAATATCCTGTATGTCGTGTTCTCTTGAGTAAATATTTTCAATGTTATATTGAAATCTCTGGCAGTATATTAAATTACTAAAGTCTCAGGGTGTCTTGGCTATACAACCTTTTACAATTCAAAATATTTTCAAAAAAGAGAGAGAGAATTTCATGAAGATCATAATGATATTGCGTACTTTGTTATACAGGACTCTAGAGGATATTTTTTGAAGTCCCTGCTTTTGTGAAATGTTGTATGAGACATCATCTAGAAAGCATGTTTCATGAAAATGTTTCAATGTTTGGCCTTCAAACCTTCAGAGCACTTTAAGGTCAGCTTTGAAAATGTATTATGGCATTTTCTCAAATTAGTACTTGTTTGCCTCTGCTCTGGCAAAGACAGCTTGCTTGGGTCGTTTGAGTCTTCAGTCCTCTGCTTGCTTGTAGGATAAGCAGAGATTCACTAAAATGTTTCTCTCACTTTTCTGATCAAAAAGAAGTGATCAGTTCTCAAAGGGAGACAACAATGTTTTTTCTTCTCTTTCAGACAAATAAACAGTGAAATCTGCCTTTCTATAGAAGGCAGTTAAACAAATGGCAATTATCATTGCATCATATAAACAATCAAAAAGGATTAGAGAAAAAAATCTACTAATTGGATCAATATGATCCAATTTCTCTCTTCTTAATTAGAAAGTGAACTAGATACAAATTCTTTACACTTACTTACATGTAATCCTATCTTATATATTCCATCTTATACAATTTTAATCAGCAATACTTGATAATTCTATGGAGTCTCTCAGAAAGGTTGCTAAACACCAAACATAATCATGTAAAGTGGAAAAATAGGTATAATAAAAAAAAGTTGTCAATTTATGCTTCAATTAAAACATGCTTTTGTTGATGAGTACTAACAATGATGCACGGTTACTCTGCCATACTGCTGTAAATATTGTACAGCCAGGGCTTTCTTCCTTCTCTCCGCCTTTCATTACAGTGCTGCTTGATGACAAAGCAGTTTGCTTCATTTCTAGTTATTTGAGATGCCTACTATTTGTTTTGTGCCTTAAGGAGCAGCCAGGTGTCTTGTTAATGAGACAAGATGACTGCAAGGCAAGCCAATACCACATGATCAGCTCTGGTTTGCTACTGCCTCTGTGAGTTTCCAAAGTGTTTTGAAGCCTAGTAGAAGTCTATTAACTTTACTTTTGCCTTAAAAAAATTATATTCATAGAACAAATACTCTAAACAAAGTAATTTATCATTTTTGTTTTTTGCTAAAGAAGTAATTTTGTTAAAAGAACAACCATGGGTCTACCATTGTCTTTAAATCAACAGGGATTACTTTATAGGCTTACATAGTGAAAGAAGAATACAGTAAAAACACTGTTGGGATGAAATGAGGAGGAAAGGCATCCAACTGTTTTTTACTACATAAATCATACAACCAAAATAAATAAATCATGAAATCTAGGATACAGGATTTTAGGTAGGATTTAATTAATGCACTCTGTTAAGCAATAATTTTCAAAACTATTTCCTCAGCAAGGGGGTATTTTAATAAATAAAGCAAACATCCAATCTTTTGAGAGTTATTACAGGTATTTCAAATGCTAAAACTGTAATGGTTGGCTATTCTTTATTGCCAACTTTTTTTTCTGTATAAATAACCTGCTGCCAAGAAGCTAGAATTACTTTATGCCAAGAGATTTGATTTAATGTGCAGATAATCATCTGTTGATTCTTCCTAATCTAAACAGGGTGTTTTGAATAAAGGGTAGAATATGAAAGGTAGGTGGCAAAGCCCATGAAGTTTTAAAAAATGGCAAAAATTGAAAATCTAAATCAATACCTGCAGGATATGTTTTTAAAAGGCTGTTTGAGTCCAGAGTTCTGAAAAATTAAGTTTCATTTTGGTGCCAAATATCCTCTATAAACAAATAATTTCAGTTTGATTTTGTATCTGCAGTGAATTTTTAAAATTATTTTAACAAGTTGTTGCTCTTTTAGACATTTATGTAGGTAACAATAAACAAATATGCCTTTCTTGTTGTTTTGGTGGCTGGCCAATTTAACAGCTCTTTTGGAGATACTGCCTTCAGTTAATTGACTATTCTATCAAGACATAGTCACAACAAAGCATTTATATATTATAAGAAATATTTCAGCATCTGTCTTCTCCAGAAATGGGCACATTAAAAAATTTGGCCAACACCTGTGCTGAAATATTGATGCTACCCTCCATGGTTATGGAAGGGTTCAGGACAAAATTCCCTGCAACTTTTATATGTGTGATCTTTTTCTGAGTAAGTATATCTCAGTTTGTTAGACACCAAAGTCATGAAGTGTTGATGAGAAATTTTGTTCACATTGTATTTATTCAAATTTAGGGACATAAACTCTGTTGAATAGTCTCGAGGAATGAGATGGTATTTCTTCACCAGGCTTCAGCTTATTTCATTTAACATTTAACTTCAAATTTTAAGATGGAAGTGGGTGGTGTTGGGAAGCATTCAGGATCCAGATGGAAGCCTAGTGGAACCACTCTAGTCAATAATAAACTTAGCAAAAAAGATTTTCTATCAAGTTGCAGACCCTTCTGTTTCCAGTCAAGCACAGAGAAGGGGCAAGCAGCCTGGTGGCATATACATATTCTGATTCAAGCTGTCAGCTGAAGATACCAAACTACATCTTATTCCTCCGAAGCCTAAATAGCATTTAAAATGTCTAGAAAGGTTATTTTGGAAATGATGTAAGCCAGGGGAAGCTGAAAGAGCCTTACTGCTATATCAATCTATTTGGGTAAATTTGTTGAGGAAGTAAATGCCCATTTTTGAAGGGCTTCATTTCATGGAAAAAGCAAGTCATGAGGGAAAACCTCCACTAATATGGATGATGCGTTCTATTTGCCTTGCACATTCACTGTGGCATTATACAAGGATAACTTAATAATATTGTAGAAAAACCCCTGTGCAGACATAACCCATTTGTGAATTCTAATTCTAAATGCTAAGCGGAGTTAGCATAATGCTGGTGACAAGTTTCATTATCCAGGGTTACTAAGTTCTTATCAGTGAGCTGTATGCATCAGTGTCCATTTGGGACACCAACACTTATGGTTCTCTGCCAAATATCATCTTATTTGTCCTCACTGCTTGCCTACTGTATGGTATTGATATAATTGGAATTTTGCATCAACTGTAATTTCAATGGAATTTTTGACAAATGGCTGTCAAGCACTGGGCTTTTTCTACATGTAAATAAAGCAGCTGAGTTTTTGACTCTTCAAGGGGTTGTAATTACACAGTGCATCCAAAAATTTTATTAACAATTTGATAATTTCCTAAGGGGTTTCTCATTCTTTTTCATAATTAAATGTGCTCTCAATAAATAAACTTAGCTTAGTCTTAGCACAGTGAAAGAGAGATGGGTCATTCATTTTCCTGCAATAGATGGTTGATATCTTCTTATGGATGTCATGTTCTTGGTGAATTTTATGCACAGTATTTTGATAAATAAACTAGTATTTTATTCTTTATTTCCATGGGCACATTGTTTCTCGAAGGGCAGATGTGTGGTTTGATGCTTTGCATGTTAATTAACATTTTAGTAGGGCAGAGTCTTTGTTCTTCTGCTTGAAAGTGTCTTTTCCTTTCCTTAATTCTGCTGAATACCCTTGGCCGTTACTATAATGTGTCTGCAGTTTTGCTGTCATCTCTAGGAGATACATAGACAGAAATATAAATACTTCTTTTAGTTTCTCCATTTAGGATTCATCAGGCCTCTATTGATCTTTGTTATTTCCCTCAAAGGATTTTCTGAAGAGGCATATTAACAGTATAATAAATATTAAAGGCACTTTAACTTCTGGCAATGAAAGCTTTCCTGTTTTAGGGTCTCTTTGGTATGCAGAAAATGTTCCTAGCCATTGAAGTAACTACACTTATGCACCCACATTGCCTTCTTGAATGGATCCAGCCTTGCTGGATCCCAACCATTGTGAGAACACAGATGGGAATTAGTGGAATTACAAGAGGGTCAGGAGTCAGGACCTTTGGTTGAAGGAGTTGAAATGTTTTTTATCTTCATTGTAATATAAAAGTGATCTGACTGTGAAGAGCTCTGCTTGCTCACACTCTGGGTACAGGTTGCTCCTGGGACAGAGCAGAATAAGGAAATGGTGTGCTCTTGTTGCAACCCTGCACAGGCTCCTGTTGCTCTGGGTGCTTGTGCAATGAGGAGATACACTCTTCCCCAAAGGGTGCAGAAATTAAGTTCTGCATTTCATGTTATCATGATGGGATCCCAAAACTCAGGATCTCTCAGGCTTATAATGAAGCCCTGCTTATTTCTTGACTAAGGCTTTTATGATTTTTAATCCTGTGCATCAGCCAAAGGCAGTGCAGAGCTGCTCTACAGGTGTGTCAAGAATACTTCCAGTCCAGAGTCAGACAGGGTACTGCAGGGTACAATGGCCAGCTTGGCCATGCCTGGGGACAAGCATGCAGACAGTGACATTTGTCCATTCCTGTCACCACAGACATGATGAGAGCTTAGTCAGTAGGCATGAGTGTCCTCAAAGTCTTCCTGGCTGACATTTCCATGGTAAGGCAAACCATATGGCTGCACTGCTTATTGGCACACAGCCTTTTGCACCACTCAAACAGCAGAAGAGATAAGAAGCTAGTCTCAAATAGTTAGAAAATAATTCTTCCTGCAGCAAACTGCTCCAAGACATTGAGAATGTGCCAGCCTCATATCCCTGGCTGTCTTCTCCAGTCACACAAAACAAAGACTGTAAAGTAGATGCTAAGCATGGTAGACCTGGGCTGACCAACCATCTTGACTCTGCAAGTCCCATTTGTATATTCACTGGACATACATCACATACCTCGGGGAAACCAGGGAAAAGAAAGGTTCTGAAGCATTAGAGCTCACCAGGTCCTTGCACTGGGGAATTCACCCTGTTACAAGCAGACCCTGTAATGCTGGTCACAGCTGGTCTGCTGGTTGACACCCCTCCTACAGCTGGACATTAGATCACCTGGCCAGCCCTGGTACTGGCGCAGTGACCACACCTGTCCATAGCTGGGCAGCTATGGACCATCCTTCTTTAAGTCAAGGAGAGACCTTAGATCTACCCACCCAACACTTGTTATCCACACCTAAAGAACTGGGACACTGATTTTATCTCCCTCATATTTTCACCCTTTGCTGTGCTAGAGCAAAACCTGGTGATATGACAGCAGGGAAGAGATAGATTTCATGCTAAGATTAATATAATGTGCTCGTTATAATGCTCATAAAAGCTAGCTAATAGTGGAACAATTACATAAGTAAATAGGTACTGTAAAATATGACAATGTTTACAACATGAAGTGGATTTCCCTTCAAATCAAAACAAATACAGCATAAAAGTTATGTTAATTACCTTTTGTAGCATGGGATAAATCTCTACTTGTTGGAAGCATCTCTCAGCAGTGATTCTGTTTGAAGTACACCCAAATGGCTTTTTGAAGGAGTCTCTTTGGATTCCTACAAGGAGAAATGTTTTGATAAATAGTCTTACTAATCAAGGATGAGGTCATCAAGTCATATCTAGCCTGTGAACCTGGAGGGCAGGGCTTATTCTCTCTTTGACGCGGATTTACTCATTTTGTTGCTCCTGTTCTCAGCCTTCTGTGGAATAACACCTGATCAAAAAAAAAAAAAAAAACCAACAAAAATAACCTCCCATAATGCAAGCCAGCTGGAAATAAGTTTCTAAATTACCTATGTATAGGAATGGAACAGCAAATTGCATTGATTTTATACAATGCAGGCACTTAAAACTTTTTACTTTCCTCTCTGAAAATGTTAGGATGGGTCTGAACTACAGACTTTGTGGTCATTTCAATTATTCATAGTAGCTGAGTATATTTGTAGGTGATTATTTCATTTTGCTTGAGGGATAAATTATATTGCAGGCAGTTATATGGCAAAAAGCAGTGCAAGATTTTTTTATTACTTATTTACTGCACACCCCAGGTTGTGTAATGACTTTAAGTAGCATGTATTATGCAGGTGGACTATTGTCTGCTGCAGGAGAAAATCAGAATTTTCCGTTTGCATCTCAAAAGCCCCTGCAGTGACACAGGTGAATGGCTCATACATTTTAAGGAGTGGAAAGTTTGCTATTTTATTCTACTGTTCTCACTTATATTTGTCCTAAATGCCAGTTTCTCAGATTCCTAGATTTCTGTAAACTCTGGACAGAAACCCCCCATTTTTCCGTTATGTCCTAGGTAGGATTTCCAGTCAAAGCAGAAGAGAGGGTGCAGGAGAGCAAGGGCACTGCTGAGTGCAGGGGTGACCGTGACACCCTGTCACAGCAGGCTTATCACCAACGCTGAAGCGTGGTGACAGTGACAATGGACACACACTTTTCATTAACCCATGTTAGCCCATGGCATTCAGCCCATCCCACACTCAGGAAGGAGGAAAAGGCAAGTGTTTGTCTTCTCATCAAACATCACATTCACAGTTCTTCATTCACCATAAGGGCCGAGAGAGAAAAGCAGTGCAGATTTTTAACTCATTTACAGAACAGAACAAGGAAAAATGTGAAAAAGGAGAAATATGACAAAATACCTGGTGGAGATGGGGTTTGAACATTTTCATTTCCCAATGAGAAAATGTTGCCTTGCTTTCCCCATGCTTTGTGTCCCATGTATTAATCATACATGGTCATAATCCATTTCACATGATCTGAACAAGTGCTAAATATTTGGATGGTAAAGCTTTCCTTATATGACAGATTTTAAATACTTTAAAAATAGAAATATGGGAAGGTTAGTGAAATATTCTGTTTCCATATACTAAAAACACCTACAGCATTTGGGAGGTACAGTGCTTTCTAAGCAAGTTCCACCACAGAAGCTCTCTCTTGTGTTGATATGTCTGTCATACTTTCACAACTATCTGGGATAACATATCTTAGAACCACTGCCAAACAGGATAGGGCCATCTTACCTTTCCCCCTTTCTTTTCACTGATGATGACACAAAGGGGATCAAAATGGGAAAATAATATTAATTTAAACCCCATTTTTATATGACTGCTGCCATCTTATTTTTTGAACTGAAGTTACCCATGTGGCAGAAGTCAAAGTGGGGTTGTGGGGAAAACAGTTGTCAGAGAGAGGAGTAAATGCAATTCCGAGCAATACTGAGCAACACTGCTGATTTCTAGGAGACTAAAGGAATTGTGAAACCACAGCATATTGCTTTGTTAACACAAAAGTTGTTTCCTAATTATGAGAAATGGATTTTAATATCATTGTACCAAATTTCTACATTTTAATTCTAATAATTTTTTGTTTTATTAAACTAAATATACTGCACAACATACCTGAATATTGAAATAGGATGCCTTTGCCAGTATCACATTCATTAATTATAACTCAATGCTTTTTTTGCTTTCACTCACCTGACAGTTATTGAATGTGTATGAGGCGTGCTTGTATCCTCATGGCATTGCAGCAGTACTGTGTATTAAAGAATGAGCTTTTAAATGGGGGCTAGCATGGAAGCCTCCCAGAAAGTGCAATTATTCAGAGCTGATACTGCAGGATTCTTACAAGGACTGAAATAAATATCTGATTATCAGATTAATAATTGGAGTTTGGCAAGTTTGCAATTCATTACCTTATATTATCAGGAGTTGTTGATTCAGCATTCATGTGAAATAAAATAGAGGAAGGAATATTTTTTTAATGCAAGACATTGTCCCAGTCAAAACACTCACTTTAGCTTTTCATCTGGGCTTGCCAGGCTATATATATGCAACAGGGGAAGTGGTGATTTGACCTAATTATAATTTGAAATTAAGATTTCTCAGAAGTATATATGCAGATATTAACCCCCCCCATCTCCCCCAAATTAATTATATACTATATTAGAAATGCTAAGTTTTAGGTTAAACTTTAGTTTCTTTTATTTCTTTTCCTCTCATATGAAGGACTGGGGTGAAAAGTGACAGGGCCACATTTTGGGACACTTACACATAAAAAAAATATACTTTCTTAAGGAAAAGTTCAATGTGCCGGATCATACTGACCTGAAATATAAGGATATGCTTAACTCCTTTCATTAGTCAGGGCCTGGATCTTAAAGCAACAATTTCTTCCTCCTCTAAGATCACAGAGTAGTTGGATTTCAACCTGAAAAAGACTGCTTAGATGCCTGTCTTCCACTGGAACGATATTCAGTCAAAAGTCACAAAAACAGGACTCCAAAACTTCCTTCTCTGTCGAATGACTAGACTTTATAATATGATTAAGAGGTGTTTCAGAGATTTCAATTAGTTTAATGGATGCTTTATCCATATTTATTCCATTCCTTTATGCTTGCTATGCATACTTTTTTCCAATTTTTAACAAGCACGTCTGAGTGTTATGAGACATTTTTTATTTTACGTATCATTTATTATGCAGAGCCTCAGTCTCCAAAAACCACATTACATATGATCCAGGTACAGGAAATTGGAAATTCAGTTTAAGTCAATTGTCCAATTCTTCTCTATCATCAACACAGAGATATTACTCAATCTTTAGAAAGCAATTCCACCCTAAACAGAGAAAAATCTCTCACACAGGCATGGAGCAATCTTTCTTTTCCTCCAATGGTTATAGAGAAATATTAAAAGGCCAGTGAAGGTGGGACACCTATGTGCCACCTAAACTCACCTAAGTAACTTTACCTAAGGTGATTTGCACTTTTTTTTTTTCCAGAATTGCATGTTGCCTGTAATGTACAAAGTGTTCTGTTCATGTTACACTAAATTTGTGCCTTTTGTTCTCCAAAACCACATTAAAAATATGCTTTACTTTTTATCTCTATAATTTGACATACTCTGCCATAAATCCTTGGTTTCTGTGTGTGCAGTAAACCCAGTATTTTTATAAAAAGTAATATATGGAGCCCTCCAGGGTTGTGTTGCTAAGCAAACCAACCATAAATGCTGAGTTCAGTAAATCATATCCCATCACATACAATGTCTCTTACCATCCCTGCTTTAGCTTAGTCTAAAATCCTGGATGATGCTGGAGGCACAAGCTGAATTCAGGTATCGATGATATGACTGCTCCTAGAATATGCTCCTTAAATCAGAGGGGCTCATGGAGGTGCTTTTAATCACTCCAGTTGGAGCTGTTTGAGTTTACATGGAGGAATTCTTACCCACTGACCCGGAGGAGGGAGATGGGCTGGGCCTGGTGAGGGTCAGGCTCTTGGGCTGGAGAAAGTTACGCAGCTTTCCCGGCTGCTGGCCAGCTCCTCCAGCCTAGGAAAACGTGGAACAGCAGGCCAGATGCAGCTTCATTCCCGGTGTGAAAAGCACAAAGAGCTGCCTCAGCTTCACTCTCAGTATGAAAAGCACAAAGAGCTGCCTCACACTCCTACAAAGCTGAACTGCTGACAAGCTGAGCAGCTCCTTGGTGATTAGATGTGCTACCAGATAAGGCTCGGCAATAGAAGAAGAGCAATTTATTGTGTCTCATGAGCACAAATTTATGACTGGCTGTGTGGGCCTGAGGAGACCTCAACAGACCTTGAAGAAAATGCCATCTAATCTGTGTGTACAATATAGCACTGATAAAATTTAGCCAAGAAGCACAGGCTGCATCCCTTGTTTGTTTGCAGTGTGCCACAAACACATTTATAATTTGGTATAAATAAAAGATAACATTGAGTAATGACTACAGCAAGGCTACAGCAGTTGTGCTGGCTCAGCCATGAAAATCTGATAGTGCCAATAAAATAATAAGAAAACCATAATTAGGTTAAAGGCTTTCCCATGCTACTCATTTTCAAAGTCTTGCATAATAGACTTCTGGCTACGTCTTCTGATGTTCCTTCTGGAAAGCAAATTTATACTGATTATATTTTTTCCTGTGTTCTGTTTTTGTGCCTAAGCTTGTTTTCCCTTCCTTTGCTTTAGAGTGCATGAAAAATACTTGTTTAGAAACCTAGATATGTATAATAGGATTTCAGTTAAAAGACCAGAATCAGAAAGTGATTATTCTAGAGAGTAAATACGTTCTTTACAAGACATGTATGCCACTGGCACAGAGGAACCACACCTCACAGTATATAGAAGTGGAAATCTTAAATGGAAGTAATCTTAGGTCTCAGTTTAAATCCTGATTTTTCCTGTTCTTTTCAAAATTTGAAAGGTTATGGGTTAACTAGGCATAAAATGCATATGGATGGGCAGGCTTCAGACCCAGGGCAATGTTGGTTTGTTTTTTTTTTTTTTTTTTGATCGGTGATCTGGGATGCAATTCTAGGTATAATTTACTGCTGGTGTTTTTTTATCTTGACTTTTGTTGATCGTAAATATTAGTTGAAATTGGAAACATCTTTCAGCTGTTCCTTAATTTGTATTGATGCTTTCACCTCAGCATTTTGTATAGCCCTGTTCAAAACATTCTGTACTATTCAATTCTCTTTGGTGGAGATAAGCAGACTCAAATCAATTCTCACTGAGTTTTGTGATCATGGCAGGCACAAATGGTGTTTATTTCTCTGTTGAGTAATTAGAAGTAAGCCTTCAAGGTGAATCATAAGCTGATGAATATAAACTCTTCTAAAACTGGGAGTAGAGCTTGTAAACCAAGTGGTGTTGTGTCCATAGATTCACCCAGAGCTGTGAAAAGGGCTTTTTCTGCAGAACTCTCCTGAAGACAGCAGGTTTCATCCACCCTTTCCTTTATACACACTAAATGATCAAACAAAACCCTTTTGAAAGGAACAGAATGAAAGCCTTGGCCAAGGAAACACACATTGAATTTTGTGACTCTGGACAATATATGCTGAAAATATTCTCTGTTCACTCAAGTCTTGTCTACAAACATCCCCAAACCATGTGGATGTGTGATTTCCCCCTGCAACATCTCAACTCTTTCTTCCCCTCCTTAAAGGCTTCTCTGCAGATATGGTAGGCAAGGAACAGTGGGTGATGACCACGGTCTCACGTCACCAATTCTGTCAATACTGTGCTGAAATACAATGGAAGAAATTAAAGCAACCTTTGTCTTACTCTGTAGAGCCAGATGAAAGACATTGATATTCCTGTATGCACAATGTGTATAAAATAAGGTATCTCTCAAAGTTGGAGCACTTTGCTTCTCTCTTGATGCTGTGTACTGGATCAAGAATGAGAACTGAATGAGAAGGCTGAAAGGAGGCAGTTCTAGCACTGGTTAACGAGACTGCAGCTTTCACTCCTTCTCTGAATATAACTGAACAAAAATAAATTTAAAAAATTAATCAACAAAGCATATTTTGGTCATTTGCCCATAAGATTTTAGGATAAGAAATGCTCTTAAAAGCAATTGTGAGATAGGTTAAATAAAGAAGTGAAGGAGAATAGCATCTCTTTTTACCAAATCCCTGGGGTAAGTTAGGGGACAGGTATTTAGGGCTTTAGGAAAGCACTGATGTTAGAGTGGTCTGGACTGTGATCAGTGAAAGATGAGTCCTGTAAAAGATGCAGCTCTTTGTCATGTTTTGAGGCAGTGTGCCAGAGTGGACTTACATAAGGACTGAAGGCTGTCCTGGATGGAAACCTCCCTCCTGCCATGCACAGGTTTGAGCAGGGCTGAATTTAAAGCCGTCAGGCAAATACTGGCCATGATATTACTTTGGTTCTCTCCAGGACTTATTCTTCTTGGCTACTGAAATCAGCTGGGGTTAAACACCTCCCACTTAGAATGATAATGATCACCTTCATTGCCCTCTAAGAAAAATCGAAACTTGTGTATTGTACATGTAGGAATTCTTCTGTCAAGCAACCTTACCTCCAGATGACAAACTCTGCTTTTCTGTAGTGGTAGACTAGGTATTATTAAGGCTCTGTAGAATAGTTTGTGTAGCACATTGATTTTAATAAAATACATATTGATTATAATAAAATGTCAGTCTTTCTGCTCTGAGCATAATATCTAGCTGTCATTAGGTAATGTTAAATTTTTATTAAATCAATATTATGGGCTCCCTTTAATTAAGAAGAGACTGTCTTTGACCTTATTTGTGCTGCTTGAATGAAAATCCACTCCAAGTCAGCAGAAGACTGGTCTCTTTTCAAGAAAAACCCATAAAATTAATATGTACATACATTCATATTTCATTAGTGGGCATAGAGTCACATATATCAAGTCAGTTTAGAATTTTATTCATTAGAAAGAAGGATTATTATTAAAAGCAATGTTTTCAGCTTTTCTGGAACTTATCAGCATCTCATAATATCAGGTCTGTGAGAATACAGCAATCTCATAAAAACTTTACAACTGGAGTTCAGAATGGCAAAAACTGGAGAGAGGTAACAGGATTTAAAATTACTACATTTAGGCTACCCCAAAGTTTTGGGGTAGTTTTAAGTGGATAAACCCTGAATGAAACATGAGGATAAAAATACATTCTCTAGGACAGCAAAAATGAATGGTTAAAAATTTTTAGGCAGCAGAATGCCATTGAAAAATGAACTTCAAAGGAAGAGCTATACAGTAACTGAGTAACTGAGTTATACAAAAATTAAAAAACAAAACCAAAAACCAAAAAAAAGCAAAACAACCACTTGTGAGATAAAAGGAACATCAATATGTATCACTCTAAAATACTCTCTGAGTTATCATTTCATGTTTATGGGACATTTCTGACCCCCCCTAAGCTTCTAAAAGCACTGGTAAACTGGCTTGATTGGATGAGTGCCTGCAGGAAGAGAAGTACCAGCACAGGCAGTGTGTCTGATCCAGAGGCAGCTTTTATTCAGGAATGCTTGTTAGTACAGTTTGACCATGTACAGTCCTGCAGCAGCTCTTCTGGTGACTTGAGGAAGTATGAGAGGTACAGCAAAGGGCAAAATTATGCACTGGATATTTGGATCTCCTGCCTTGTAAGTAAGATGTCTGTTGTCTTTATTAGTGACCTCATGGTGTGATTAGGAGCTTTATTATTCATATATGAAAGTAATTTCTGGGAAGTTGTGGTTATTATTGTATATAATTAGTGGGTTTAGTAGTTGTCCAGCCTTGAAGAATTATATATACCAGAAAAACAAAAGTGTTTTTAAAGGCCACAGTTTTCATCAAGAAAGACAGATGACACTGCCTTCATCTAACAAATTGCCCACATTGTATTCTCCTATATAATCTAATAATTAAACTACACAATTAGACCTATTACAACAGCCTCATTTATAATAATTTCAGCTCAGTCAGAATTCTTCCTGGAATGTATTTCCTTCCAAGTTTACTTGAGGAGAAACAGAGTATTTTAACTGAATAATCACATGAAGAAAAACAATTATATCTTTGCTTTAGTTAATTTTTCTTTCATAAGAGGTATTTACTTAATCATGAAGAGTGAAATTAATGCAAGGCTGGGAGTTCAAACATAACAATGTGGTTGAAAAGCAGCTTCACATGTCTCACCAAGCTGTTCTGAATGTCATGTGTCTATGACACAAGAAGTTGGAGAAGGAAATAACAATGAGTTAGCAAAATGCCAATCACCTGAAGGCAAAAAACATCATAGGATTTCTGGAAAATTATGACTAACATAATTATCCTATTTATTAACATGAAAACTGAGTAAATGTTTTCCTAAAGTCAGATTTTACTGTTTTAATCTATATCATAGTAACAAACAGGTAAACTTGGAGTCTGTTGTTTGCAAGGATATAAAATCTCTTTGTTTAGCACTGTCTTGATCTGTCCATTGCAGTGGATTCTTTATTGTGTTCGAGCATCTTCTCAGCTTCTTATTCACCCTGCAATGCCTCTCAGCTGTGTTAGGGAGCTGTACACATTTATATAGTTTATTATCAATAATACATATAGTTGTAATAATATTCTTGCTGGAGGAAAGAAGAGCTGGGGAGAATATGAAAAGACATTTTTCGAAACAGATCTGAGAGAAGGAGAAAGAGAAGTGAAGAGCAGTCAACAGTACGCTCAATCATCATCATGTGAGCAGCAGTAGGTAAGATATGCAGCTGTCTGAGCAAGAGACACAAAGCATGAAACCAAAATGACTCAAAGAGAAGTGATGAGACTAATTTATGATGGTAAGGAAGGAAGAGGAATTAGGAGCAAAGTCATGGTTTAACGGGGTGGGGAAGAGGTGAGAAGCAATGAGAAGGTAATAAACACTCCAGAATTAAGGGACCATGGTATCACCGTACAGTTACAAAGAATGATTTTTCCCATGTTTATTTTGATTTCAGGTGTGAGTTTTCATGCATTTATTAATAATCAGTGTTCAGATGTTGTCCAAGCTGACATAAACCTGTAATAGTGTCTCCACCTGGCACACTGGGGTGGTTCTGGAGACAGGACTCAAATTCCTGCTACCACAACCAAAATCCTGCACCTGGGGCACAGGTAGGTCCATTCAGCTGCTCTGTGCATCACAGTGGTAAAGATCCACCCCTGCTTCAGTCCCAGTACCTGGAGGTCTCTCCTCCAGGTCTGACCTCCACATCCTGACCATTACAGAGCATCTGGCATTTTTCCAGTCAAGGTCTCTGTGCAGTCATTTTGTGCATGAACTGACAGGAGATAGGAAGTATTTGCGAGCAGTGGGGTGCAGGTCCAACCTTTTCTTTATCACAGTTCACCTGGGCTGTGGGTCTGGTGCTGTGTGTCCTGCTTGAGGGTTGGTCCCTCCACCCCAGCTCCTTGCAGGCAGAGCAGCTCAGCCCATGCAGAAGGCTTTAAGCTCAATGGTGTAGCTTTTGGGAACTGTGCAAACACAAGGGTGAGACAGAATTAATTGTCCAGACCATGGAAGGGGTCTGCCAAGTTGCAGAACAGGTAGAAGAACCACAAAGAGGAGACAAAACACACAAAACCCACATCTTTTAGATGCAGGGATATTGATTGGCATATGTCTGTGATCACATGAAATGCCAAGCACTAAATCAAGTGTATGCTGGTACATTTAGGAAAAAATATGAGGAAAGTATTAGGGTTTTTGGTCAGGAATAAATTTGTCCTGTTTGTATCAGCTTAAGTTCTGTACTTGGTTACTCAGTCTATGAACATCTTTAATTATACGTTCTCTAGAAAGGACATAATGATATCTATTACCTTTTATAATTCCCAGAATCAAGGTTTTCACTTCTTGTTCACCATGAAACCTTTAGTTTTGCTGAGGGTTTAAGGGGAGTTTGTGAAACCAGACATGAATATGGAGATACACTATTTGTGCAGTATCGAGTTGGAGCAATTCAGCATAAAGGGTTTATATGACAGTGGAGAAGGGCTGTGCTTGAATGAGCTGTCTGCTGTGTTTTGTGGGATATTTGATGGAGTTACCTTTTATGTTAAAGCTCCAGAAGAATGACTTTTTGAGATCTGGGTGCAGCTGTTGTGTAAGTAGCACTGAGCTGACGAGGTCTGTGTTATCCAGTCTCTTTGTGGTCTACATTTAAATTGATTTTCCTCTACACTTCTAGTCTTGGCTGCTGCTTGCACATAATATTTTTTCCCCTTTGAATTCTCCAAGCAGCTTGGTGAATGACATTTGTGGTCCTGGCTTTCACCACACTGGCTACACAGGAAGCTTCTGTGTTGAAACTTTACTGTAATTTTAAATATGGTCAGTAGCCTTGAGAGGGGCAATTTTCTTCAAGGACTGGGAGAGGGAAGCAGGGATCATAATGAGAAGGATTCAACCAAATCTTGAGAGAATGAGAGAAAGAAGCTGCAACGAAACTTTAGAGGAAGAAAGAGCAAATTTTATTTGGCCACTGGTACTTTGATAAGGGTGTGGAGAACAAAAGAAAAAAGGGCAGTCATGCCCTTCCTCTCAACCTGTGAAGCTGCTGAATTTGCATCACTGGCTGCTTGCTGGTGTTCACACCAGACACATGTGTCAGAGAGAGGTATTGAAGGGACTTCGAGCCCCCAGAAGCTGCCTTGTATTTCCTTATCACAGAGTCACAGGTTGGAAGGAACCTCTGGAGATCATGGAGTCCAACACCCTCTCACCTAGAGCAGGTTACAAGGAACCCATCCAGGTGGGTTTTGAATGTCTCCAGGGAGGGAGGCTTCACAGCTTCCCTTGGAAGCTTGTCCCAGTGTCATGGCTGCGGCTGGCTTGTAGCTGCCAGATAAATTTGGTCATATCAGACCTTCAACCTCAGCCAGCCTAGAAGTAAAACAGGTCCTCAGATGAGGCAGGGGTAGGTTGGATTCAAATCTACACTATGACTTCACCACTCACGATCCATCCTAAGCTGCAAGTCAGGAATCTGGGCTGTGAGGGGATCAGACTAATCAGCAGTTTAGGCTAGGCTGTTTCAAACACCCTATTGTAAACTAGGTTTAAACAATAAGTTTGCTGTTGTTGCATGAAGCTCTGAGGCGTGTGTGTGTCATCCCTGCCTCCGACCACTGACCCCACAATACACGTGGCCCCCATGTAATATCCCAGTGCTCTGCCACCCTCACTGTAAAGATATTCTTCCTCATATTGAGGTGGAATTTCTTGTGTTTTAATTTATGGCCATTGCTTCTCTTTCTGCCCCTGTGCACCACCAGAAAGAGTCTGTCACCATTCTCTTGACATAAATGTTTGAAATATTTATATACATTGATGACATCCTTCTCAGTCTTCTCATCCTCAATTAAACAGGCCCAACACCTGCAGTCTCCCTTCTTCAGAAAGGTGCCCTAGACCCCTCAACATCTTTGCAGCTTCAACTGGACCCTCTCCAGTAACTCCTTGCCTTTTACTGAGGAGGCCAGAACTGGACACAGCAGTCCAGATATGGCCTCACTAGGGCTGAGTAGAGTGGGAGGGTCACCTCCCTTGACCTGCTGGCCACACTCTTTCCCATGCACCCTAGAACACCAGTGGACCTTCTGGCCCTCAGGGCACTGACAGCTCATGGTCACCTGGTCATCCACCAAAACTCCAAGGTCCTTCTCCAGAGAACTGCTCTCTGGGAGGTCAGATCTAAACCTGTGTTGGGTTATTCCTCCCCAGGTCCAGGACCCTGCACTTGCCCTTGTGGAACCTTGTTAAGTTTCTCTCTGTCCAGCTTTCCAGCCTATGGGAGCCTGGCTGAATGGCAGCACAGCCTTCAGGTGTATCAGCCACCTCCCCCAGTATCATATCATCCTGAGGGTAGGTGCATTTTATGCCTTTGTCCAGGAAGGGATGAAGGGAATTGTTTCCTTCATGTCCACCAACAACTGAGGTCATCCCCATTTGCTTCAGTTTCCTCCTCTTTAATAGACTTTATCTTTGGTAATAAATTAGCTAAAGCTGTCAAGTTAGTTGAATATGCAGTACAAGCATCAGGTGGAAGGGAAGGGGATTATTTCCAAACATATTTCACAGTTTATGCAGAACGACTCTTACCATATAATCTTGTTGATTGCCAGGCATTGAAACAGTGCAATTTTCCTTTAAACCATGAGATTTGAATGCAGTCGCTGAGGACTCGGCAGTTTTAGATTTCTTTTTGTAATCTGCTTATGCTTACTTCTGCTAGCCACTGCTATCTGTGGAAATCTAGCTGGCTTTCTCCCTGGGTTAGTGCAGTCCCCAATAAACAGTTTAATCACTACTAAAAAGTGATATTTCCAGGCAACCAACTTAATGATACAGATTAAAGATGACACGTGTTACAGATACTTTAATTTCTGCATATTGGAAAACCTGAGGGGTTCCTGGTTTGTTTGCAAAACAGACCTGCCTTCAAAACAGTAACAAAAGGATTTTAATCGCATTCTGTCCTTGGAAGCTTCTGAAACTCACTTCTGCACAGCCACACAGCTCCTGCTTTCAGTTAATTGAAACAATTTGTTATTATGTGATGGTATTTATTAGAACACCTCTTGTACCAGAGGAGTCCCAGCAAGACTGTACTAGTTTCTGGCCAGTAAAATAAGCTCAACCCTGAAATAACTAGGATACAGAAAGTCTGGAGAGCAATAGAAAAGACGAACTGCAAAGCAAGCCAAGTCCCTGCAGCTTACTGGCAGTGCTCAGCTTGCAAGGATCTCCCTGTTTCAGTGCTGCTCTTATGACAGTTTTTGAGCAGGTTGCAAGTGATTTTTTAGATTGGCACTTAGAGTCCCCAGAGCAGGGACAAGATAATTTCTCTGTGATATCTGTGAGAAAGTGATAGAACATCCCAGCAGATATCTAGCCCTCAGCTTTTCACTGCAGTGCTCTTGTTGCAGATGCAACGTCGGAGAATTTACAGCTGCCTGACCATGCTGAGCCTTTTACCTCATCAGGGACGGAGATGGGCCATACAGTAATGCATATTGATCCATGTCCCTAAATGTGGTTTATATCTTACATTTCTGGGCTGAACTATATCAAGGGGAAAGCAGACCATTACAGCCCAGTCTCCCATGTGCAGATACAGCATGAGTGATGACAAGCCTTTCAGGCTAAATGGATGTACACACACACAGGATGATGGCTCAGATGGACTAACTGGCCATAACTGAGTGGATGAGCATGCTTAAGCCTGCCACAAATCTAAGGTAAAAAGAGTTAGCTCAAAAATCAATAAAAGATCTTAAGAGTACTCATTTGATTGTTTGTGATAGCTTGGCTGAGCTGGGGTACATTGCTGAAAGACATAATCTTGTGATTATACCTAAACCTTTCATGCCTGGGCCAGTAGTGAACTTCAAAGAGACATTTCCCTGTCCTGAGAAGTGCAAAAGCAGCTGCTAGTGCAAAGGAGACATTGCTTCTTGGCAACGTTAATAATGAGTTATTACAGTTGGTTAGTTATTACACAAGCAAGTCCTACTCCTAAAGAGTACTGGGAAGAAGAGAGTTGGTCCTTAAACAGACCAAGAAGGCATTCTTTGGAAATTTACCCAAGATTTTTTTTCCTGAAAAAAATACCTGCTGTACTCCTGTAACTGAACATAAAAAGTTTTTTGCACTCAGTTTGTGGGCAAAATTAAAATCTAAGGATTTGAAATGGGTTCATTTTGGTTTTACTTATTTAAAAATCATGTAGTTCTAATATTTTCTTCTAGCTACTAAATGTTGGGGTTCATCACTGCTGCTGCTCTTTCCCCTAACAAGACAGAATGTAGGTGTCCAAAGCCTGTCTCTGGGGTGGTGGTACCCTGACAGAAGAGCTGAGGATTCCACCTTCTCACCACAGTGAAATGATGGAGGAAAGGAGAGCCTGTCTTTTGCTGTGGGGAAAAAAGATCTGAGGAGGGTTAGGAATTCAGAGCTCTGCTGTATGATGATGACTGGGTTTTTAACATTTTTTTCATCACTTGGGCCATGGGAAATAGCCAAACACATCCAAATTGACTGTCAGGGTTTCTTCTTTGCTTCCTCTCCCTGCTGGAGAGATTCAACTTCATCTGTATTGGAAGTTAGTAATTTCCTTAATGCTGACAACTGCAAGATATATTTTATGAGGTATCCTATGGAACTGATGAGGGGAAATAAATAATAACAATATTAATAAAAAAAGAGTGTTATCCAAACTGAAAGTTTTGCAAGGATAAACAAATCAGTAAAAGGTGCAGTTTTCTTATGATACAGTAATTTTATGAGCAATAATTTTTCAGATGAACTGAAGCTATCATCATTATCAACTAATAACTCCGAGAATGACTTATCTAACTTCCTACTGCCTATGGTATTTCTGGAGTGTGAAAGAATTTTAAATTGTCTGAAAGGAACTGGTGCTGCTTATAGGACATTAGAATAAACGAACCAGAGCATTAAAAGTGTTATATTTTCAGAAGAAAAGAAACAAACATCCTTCACAAAAATACATAAAGGTGTATGTATTCTACGACTTCTGAAGTATCTGTGCTGTTCTTCTGCAGAAAGGTGGAATTAAAGCTGGATCAGATCCTCTTTTCTTGCACCAAAGAACTACCAGTAATATCAAAAAGCTTGTGTCCCTGGGGTGGGCTGAACTCCACTGCAAAGAGGATGGGGCAAAGTACAACACACTCCAAAGAGATATGTGAAAATTACAGAATTGTCTGCATCGTTTACTGAAAGTGAGCAAAAAGATGCCATTTAAACTTGTAGCAAGAATGTGTATTTAATTTGGAGAAAGAAAAATAATTAGTTCTGCTTTTACTTTTTCTTCCTTTTTGTTTTTTGTAATTTTAGAACAGCTGCTAAACAAACAAAGAGAAACAACAAAGAATGTTAAGCATCCATTCAAGAAGAATTAACCTTTTAAAAGCAGAATTAGATACCAAAACAAAGCTGGATAGTTTAGAATGAAAAGTTCATATATTTCATTTTGGAAATGTCACCACTAATCTCCTGCATCTTCCCCATAGCCACTTTTGTTTTCCTACACCTAGTGAAATGGACTCAAGCGGTCACAGGCTTTTATTCAATGTAAATCTGCTTGGTGAATTTGCTATTTGCTGAGGAAATCAAACAAACAGAAAAGAGAAAATCTCTTCCTTTTGATCACCTCTCTTTCTGCTTAGATAGGGCAGGGATAGTAGCAATTATTTTGAGAGCAAATAAATCAGGCACTGCAGGACTGTTGACACTCATGGTCATCTGACAGGATTTCTGTTGCTTCAGCTGGAGATCCCTCAATCCCTTCAATGCTCTGCCTTTGCTTTGGACAGACCTGAGAGAGGAGCTGGCAAAAGTCAATTATACCAAGTGATGTGGGGCTCCTTCCTTATCCCAGGAGATGGCTGGAAACCACTTTTGTGGAGGCAGTGAAGCTACTTCTATAAGAATGGTACATCTGTGTGAGGTTCAGCTGAAAAATAACTAATTTGAATTGCAACTAATTAATATGTACAGGGCTCTGCTCCTGTAGAAAGCAATGAAAATCTGTCCAGTACAGCTGCAACATGGTTTTTTTCCTGTTAGTTTTGTAAAATGAAACAAAAAAGAAAAGGTAAACCAGAAAAATGCATTGTATAAACTGGGAAGCTGTAAGTTGTTCAAGAAAAAGTTTCTTGGCTCGTTGAAACATATCAACTTGAGAAAATAGTATTTTTCTCTTTAATAATTGAATCAGGCAGAAATTATTAATTTGACAGTGTTTGGAAAAGATTGTTTCATTAATTTAATTTCAATTTTGTTAACTCTAAATAGTTATAATTTAACAGAGGCTTCTTTATGTTTTCTCTACACTTTAAAAAGTTTTAAAATGCCAATATTCTAAAATAAAGTTGTAATCAATTATCATGCATATTTACAAAATACATGTAATTCAAAGTTATACTTTTACATCACAGTTGAAATATTTCAAGTGATACAGAACAATTTTTTAGCTTTATTTAACAGGAACATTTAATTGAGAATAAATAATATTTAAAATGCCAGAATAGTGTCTGTGTGGTGAAAGTTTTACATTTCCAGTAATCCTGTATTTTTGTAATTCAGAATCAGGCACTCCTTATGTTTTTTTCCTATATCTTATTCTGAGAAATGTATTTGATTTCAAATAGAAAATCACTGCTGCAAAGAGCATAAAATACATACAGGTAATTTCCACAGGGAGGAGAATGCTAATTAGTTACCTCAATGACTGCTGTAGCCTTTTGAAACCCTGATCATGTTTCAGACAATCTCAGTGGGAAATAAAAAAAAAATAGTTTTTCCACATCAGAGGTGAAAAGCTGACTGCATCCTCAAGGGCAGAGGTGGGGCGAGCATGGAGGTGTCCTGGTGCTTTGCAGCAGGCATGGGAATAATGCCTGCAAGAAACTTTTGGGAAAATGTGACAACTTTTCAGCATTTCTTCAGAAAAGAAAGGATGATTGTCAAGGGCTCAGTCAGAAACAGTCCCACAGTCAGACAATGACAACAGCTGAGCTCACTGAATTGCTTGCTACCTTTGGGCAGGGCAGCTTGACTTCACTTTAAATGTAAAGAATCCTTGGCACTAAACAGGGGTATCATGGCAGAGGCTGTATGTGTCATTAACAGAAAAGCAGCAAAAAATCAGCTTGCCCCTAGATGCTTCCCTTCTCCTCTCCCTGTTATTGCAAACTGAAAAAAAGTGGGAATTGCATAATGGAGTGAGTGCATCCATCACAATTCATTCTACCAACATGAAAGGCTTCAATGCATGCCTGTTGCTGCAAGACAAGCTCCAGGATTCCAGGTTTCAAATCCAGGATGATTGGCTGCTCTCTCAGTGGATCTTTTAATACTCTGAAAACCAAGTTATTTTTTCTCACTTGCGAATAAGAAGATGAGCCTCTTCATCCATGAGAATTACTCCTGTATTTATATCCAAGTGCTTTGGAGTGGAGGTCGGTCTTAGCTCTCTATTCAACAGTTGTGGAAGGAGGAATGTTTTTCCCAGAGGCCAGCGGTAAGACAGGGACCTGAGACCCCTACCTACTTGTCTTTCCTAAAAATGACTTCCTAAAAACAGAGGCCATATATTTCTGGGCATCATCTTCATCTCCTGGTGCATGTACACAACTCCAGATTTGTTGGCTGGCACCATGCCCCATGGATACAAATGCCTGTGTGATTTCTGTATCACTGTTTCTGACCCCAGAAGTTTCAAGATGGACTCCACAAATGTTTGTCCATTCTATGATGCTCTGAAACAAAAAATGTCAGGCTTAAGGAAGCGGCATTTTACCCATACATTGCTCTCCCTGTCCATTTTTCATCTCTGTTTAGTTAGGGCAGCATACTGCAGGGTGTTTGTTCCAAATAAGACTAATTACTGCGCCCAAACATGGTAAATTATTTAAAAAGACATTGCATATGGACACAAGGCACGATAGGATAAATTAACTAGTTTACAACTGTGTAATAATGCAGCACAAATTTGCTCAGAGTGCAATGTTGCCAGGCAAGGCAGCACATGGAAAAGGGCTCTTCAGTGAGATTGAAAATTTATCCTCTATGATACAGAGATATTTCAGAGCTCCTTTAAAGGATCGTTCTGTAAAGAGGAAAGAAAATTGCAACTTCCACATGCAATTTGTTTATGAAATATAGCTGTTGAGAGCATCTTAGAGAAAAAATATCTACACAAATGGATTAAGACATTGGATATGATTCACATAAATGTCTTTTTTCCTATTCAGCTTAATTAACTTCAGAGTAGATGAATTCTTATTGGTGTAGTGGAAAGAAAATGAAACCAGTGTCAAGAGAAAATCTTCTGCATACAACTGCTTGGTATAGCCCAATTTTGGATGTTGTAAAAGCATAAAAATTTTGTTCATTAAATTTTAAAAGCTTTCTAACTTCCTGGAATTATAGCATGGAGTTGTAAATGTTGTGTGAAATGAAATGTACTTCCCTACACAAACAATGCAGTGGGAGAGCTCTGGAATTACTATTATGGTCTACTATTTGCAATAATACTTAGATAAGTCAGTCATTAAGATAAATAAATAAAAATACCACCCGAAAAAAATCATTGAAAATGAGAAAGGATGGAGATACTTTAAAGTACTCTGCCTGTGTGTGGAGAAAATCTGTAGCAAATTTGTATACATAAGTAAAACATTTTCAATGCTTTTGACTCTTCCATTCTCTGTTCCTACAGGCAGAAATTCTTTCTGAACAGAAGGACCCTCATTGACAGATCAAAATCCCTTTTTTACATATTCCTGCATTCAGCAGAAGAAAAGAGTTTTATAAAGACATACCAGACTGAATTCAAACTTCACCTAAACACACAATTCTCGAATCTGTGTGACCAGATGTCCTCTGACTGTACTTATTATAGGAGGATGTAAAGTCTGAAGTCTGATGAATGATTCCCAGCTGACCCTCAGTGATAAGGCCTTCTTCCAACTTGTTATTAAAAACTTATAATAACCACATTTTAATAGCCGTTAAAGAGCTTCCCTCAAGTATACTATCTTGGCCATTTCCTTAGAGGAAACTACTCATTATACAAATTTGCAATAATATGGTGAAGAAATACAACGGCATTATTAAAATCCAGATTACTTGCTCAGAGACTTCTCCAGGGCCTCAGGCTGCTATTTAAACTAAATTTCATGTAAACTACACCATAAAGATACAATGCTACATGCAGGAAAAAAATATGTTTCTGCAGAGTGGAAGCTACTTATTAAGTTTCACTCCCAATTAATTTTTTACCACTTGAAAATTTCTTTTACTTAAAATTACTTGGAAGGGTTAAAAGTTCTTGTGCTTCTTCTCTTCTCTTCTCTTCTCTTCTCTTCTCTTCTCTTCTCTTCTCTTCTCTTCTCTTCTCTTCTCTTCTCTTCTCTTCTCTTCTCTTCTCTTCTCTTCTCTTCTCTTCTCTTCTCTTCTCTTCCTCTTCTCTTCTCTTCTCTTCTCTTCTCTTCTCTTCTCTTCTCTTCTCTTCTCTCTCTTCTCTTCTCTCTCTCTCTCCCTCTCCCTCTCCCTCTCCCTCTCCCTCTCCCTCTCCCTCTCCCTCTCCCTCTCCCTCTCCCTCTCCCTCTCCCTCTCCCTCTCCCTCTCCCTCTCATGTCATTACTGTGCTAAGCAGCACGTCTAACATATCATATACTTGTTGTCTAATCCTCTCTCCACTGGGAAAAGTCTATTGAATAATGTTTTGTTCTGGGCTTTTTCAAAGGCAATTCACACTTACTGACATAGTTGTATGATAGTGAAGGGCAAAGTCAAGAAATTCTCTTAATCAAGGAAGTTTTTCTCCCTTCATCTCAGGCTTGTCACCATCACCAGTGCAGCATGTGTGGAGTAAATATAAACAGGCAAAGGTTATTGTAGTTGCTGAAAAAGAGGGTTTTTTGAAAGGTTTGTTTTTTCTTCTTGTTTGAGTAGAGACCTAACACCATTATTTTCCAGGAAAGGGAACAGAGATGGTGCTTTGGGCCTGTCTGCATGGTGGGCTTCGGTCTCTGGAACTCATGGGATTGTTAACCCTGAAGCAATTTAGGAGCTGCATTTCTGCGGGGGGAGGTGGGGTGGGGGAGCTGAGAGCTGATTTAGCAGTAAACTAGGAAAACTTCCCAAAGAGCAGAATAGAATATCACTTCCAAAGAGTCTGGTCTGGAGCTCCAGAAATTGAGATGAATCCATGTTCTGTCCCAAACTTACCAAAATAGTTCCACAAAAACATGGTGTCATTTTTAGAACTATTGCTTGGTTCAGGGAATGGAGTCAGAACTAATGCAGGAATAGTTAGCACATCTTGAAAGGCAGAATACCTGGTGGTTTCCTCCAAGGTCTTTGTTGCTCCAGAGGTTCATCTTTGACTGGTTCTGTGTTAGGGAAATCCCTGTTGGGCCACCCAGAAGCTGCTCTGGCTGTTACCAGGGGCACTCACACCACCTGAGCCCCTTTGCAGCTACACGCCCCACACTCACACACTCAGACCAAGTTTCCTTACCTGCTTGACACAAGGTTTCCCATAGCAGAGCCTCAGATGTCCAGATCCTTAAAATAATCTAATCTGGCACAATAACTGAATAACAAAATAACAGCTCAAGCTGGTGCCTCCAAGGAGAGACCCCAAGCAAAGGAACCTGTGGGCTTTTATCCCCTCACAGTCTAAGACAGGAAAGTCTGGGGGTTGCTGGCTCCTGCCATGTCTCTGAGTGTTCAGTGCCAGCTGTGCCCAAGGTTTCTGTGCCCTTGGTTGTGCAAAGGGTCAGCAGTTCATGGCTTCTCATCTGGGGCTCAGGTTCCTGCCCCACAAAGCTGCACCTGCAGCTCCCACTGCTGCTGCCCACAGAGATCTCTGCACTGGATATGTTCCTCAACATCTGTGTCTGTACCCCCAGGTGAATCAGACTGAAGTGTTGGCAAAATTAACCTCAGTGGCCAAACACATGCCAGAGGTGTGCCTTTTAGTCACTGACTTCACCTCTGCTTGAGCAAGAGCTGAAGGCAACTTTTGATGGACATGTGTGAAACCTTCTGAAAAGCTTCCATGGAATTCCAGTCTGTGTGAAGGACAAAATATTCACATTATTAAAGCTTCTACCATGCCTGTAAGCCACAGGGGATGGCTTATGGTGAGAGGAGATCAAGCATCTGGGTAACTTAGTTAAATGTTATAAAAATACTAAAACATTTCACAGATGAGTACAAACATTTTAGGAACTGATAGTGTGTGCAAAGACAGACCTCACAGTCCTTGACTCGTGTAACTTACAAATATTGTGTAATGGTTCAGATGCCATTGGATTCCTATACACAAGACAGTTGATCTATAAAACATATGGCATTTTAAAATATTGATCTCTTCTGTGCCAGTGAGTAAGAGATATTAGTGTAGCATGGGATTCCGTTTGTAACGCTGGGATTAAAGGCAGGGAAGTGGAAAATTGGAATAGACCTGAATTCATGTGAAGTGGAAAGTATAGCTGGCAGTATTACTAAAGCAGGAGAATAACAAATAAAAGCATGTATTTTTAAAAATAATATTAAAAAAATCACGTAACAGCTACTGAGGTAACAGAGTGAATATCCAAATGAATGTTTTATATTAGTTTACTTTTAATTCTACTGGTAATGTAAAGTTGCAATATAGTTACACACATTAGAATAGGACAAAATAAAGAGTAATACCAAACAAAAAACAAACAAATGTTTTTTCTACAATGTAAACAATCACCTGTAATTTAAAGTTCCACTTGATCTGGGCATGTAATCTATGCCATGAAACATATCTGTCTGAAATAAAGAAAACACAACAACCAACCCCCACCTTTGTTCAATTCCTGCAGATTGTTGCCTTGATCCTCAGCTGGTGAACTGATTTAAGTTGGGAGTTCTTCTCTCTTTTCTTTTTTGGACCCCACTCTCTATCTTCCTCTGTTTTCTTGGTTGGAAATGTGGGATAATTGGGAAAAAAATCCAGAAAATAGAAGTTTTAAGTGTTTCTAGTTTTCTTCATAGCAAAATGAATTTTTTTCTTCCTCTTTCTTTTCCTATTTAGCCTGCTAATGAGACTGATAACTTGTATGTGATCATCATGCCAATTTTAGGAAAACAGCTTCAGTCCTTGTCTGGACCTGTTAATACCTAATCAGAACATTTCATTAAAACAAAACAAAACAGAATCCACAAAAAACCAACAGAAAACCTCAAAACCCAATAAGCCAGAAGCTTAATTTCTATGAAGATTTTACCTGCTGTAATGTAAAGCCAGTGGTTCTTGTGCTTTTCTTTGATAGATTGAGTCCTTTACTACATGGCATTTTCTCTCTGTGAAGGCACTGCTATATTGCAATTAAGTAACTATTGATCTTTTTTTGATGAACAGATTGAGCTCTTTAAGTCTTTTATTGTGAGCATTTTTCAGCCCTAAAATCACTTTAATTTTTAAAAGTGATCAAAGGTTAGCTGAACACTGATAAAAAGTCATATATCTCTTCAGGTCACAGCAATTTCTTCCTTTAGTTCCATAATAGTGCAAAATGAAGTGCTTTTAGGTTTTTTTAATGCCATTATCATTAACATGATATAAAATGACACATTGACACAATAGATGATGTAGTTTTTACACGGAGTTTAATGTTGTTCTATCGAAATTAATGGAAATCTTACCATTTCAATGGCAGTAAAATGAAACCAATATTGAGTAGCTCTGAAACCCTCAATTCAGATATATTTCTGTCCTAAGGTTCCAGGGGAAATGTACCAGAGCAGATGCAGTTTCAGAGCGACTGGTGCTAAATGTTGACATATTAATGGCAATCACTTTATTGGAAACCTCAGACAACATGATCATCTATGCCCTCTCAATCTCTGTCTTCTGACTCGAATATCATTATAATAATGAAAAATATTTCTGAGATTTTATTTGGGTTTGTATCTGACCCTGGTCTTGAGAATTAAGTGTTTGGAGAACCAAATAGACCACAAAGGACTTGGTATCTCAGATGGCCTCTAATGCATCCTGTGGGTCAGCCAGCAATATATAACCATGGATATCAGAGTTCAGTCTCTTTGCTGTTAACAGCACTGGGCAAGTCAACAGAAGTGCTCCTGTTTATTTGAATAGGCTCATGACTGAGCCCTACAGGTTTTCACTTTTAGCAAGCATCTTACTTAAAGGTTTTAGTAGAGGAGCTGTTTTAAGGAAAAAGTAAATTAATCTAGATATCCCACCCCATTTTCCAAAAACAACACAAGCAACAGAGACAGATTTTCCTTTTAGAGAACAAATGTCAGAGAAGCTGGAGCACTTGGGCAGTGTGTGTGGGACAGGTCCCTGTCTCTGCAGGGACTCAGCCCCTCCAGTGGGATCAGTGGTGTCAGCTCTCCCCAGCTGGGTGCAGCACCACTCTCCACCACCCTAGCCAGCTCCTGACCCAGGGAAGAGGTACCTTCCCAAGGGTGCGCCTGACAGTTTGTCAACCTTGGGCTGGGGTTCAGCCACACAGGGAAAAGGTGGAAGTCAGCAAAGTGTCACAAGGCTGGACGGTGTGAGAAACAGTCATCAGACATAAAAATGGCACAAATATCAGGCAAAATAAGGTGACAGGTCACATCTTTCTTTACAGCTCTTAATAAATTCATGCCTCCCACAATCCTGAATCAATTTTGAATAAGAACAAGGATGGAAACCTCTTACACTTCCAGTTTGGCTTTGTTTACTTGCTTTGTTCTGTTAGGTAATAAACCCCAATGACCTTGGCATAGGATATGCCTGGAGGGATTGAGGACTAATTTAGATGAAGACTTGCTCTTGTCTTGTTCTATTGACGTAGAAATGATGAGGATAAAAATCCCTGTGTTCATTTCAGAGACAAATTTAACATGTGTCTTTCCCAACAGCTGAGCAACAGATATAGACTTAGACAGGGGTCTGGAGCTTGACTGTGCATCTCTAGCAATTTAACTAAAACTTTGCTGAAATTCCTGTCTTCCTTTGAATATCATCACTTTTAATATCACCACAGGATTTGAAAGCATAGTCCACATTTTAAATGGACTTTTTATTACTACCTAATAATTTACTGCACTAGCAGAAGGAAAGGAGGAAAATAAACTGAATTCTTTTTGAAATTAAAATGATTTTTATTTTTTACAGTGACAATACACAGACATTTATAACTGTTACTTTTAAGCCACACTTTGCCAAGTTTCAGCTTTGTCAAGAAAACACCAGTTTTTTAAAAAGAAGCTGGAAATTATGAATCTTTTGGTTTGAAGACTTCTGAATACCTTTTGGAAATACTTTAAAGTGTTTTCAGTAGAGTTTATAGATAAGGTAATCATTTTCAGAAAGTAATAATGTAGTAGTAGTATTATTGTTATTATTTATTTTTCTATTAAGAAGGTTTTAAGCATTGTCTGGTTTCTGAGTGAGTTTTCTCCCCATGTAAGACTTTCAATATATTTTGTGCTAACAAGGTTGTGAAGCTTATAAGTGTGTTTCTATCCCTGTTTTAATGGCTTTTGGAAATTTAGTTACAGCTTTAGCAGATACAGTCACACATAGAAGGTGGGAGCCTACAGTGCTTGTTAAATGCTATAAATACTCTTAAAACTAAAAGTGCAGCAAGCACTTCATAAACAGTTTTAATTTATAAGTAACTTAAATTGTTTATAAGTAAAGTATTTGAGTTAAGCATGCATTTGACTGTGACTGTGGGAAGTGCTCTGTAAACTGTTGACTGCTCTTGCTTTAGGCATTTTTTTGGATTTCAAATTCCATTTTTCCTGATCTCAGATACAATTGTTTTCTTGCTTTTTCATGAAACCATCTCCTCCCTAAAAGAAATTGCCATAAGCTTTTCATCCCTCTCCTCAACCTTTCAAGAATCTGAAAGCTGAAAGTATTTCATGCTTCAGCTATAAATGATTTTGGTCAATCTGTATGTCCTGCCATTATTTGGTCACATTTTCTTTAAAACTGGACTCAGAATAGTGTAAGTAGTATAAACACATACATGAGGAAGCAGTTGCACTCATATTATTTTGGCAAAATAAACACTGATATTTCCTTTGACTGCCTGTGATAACACAGAGGAAGAGTTTTAGTTTACATAATTTATGTACTTAATTATTTAAATGTGACTGAAAGCAAGGTATGAGGGCCAAACACCTCAGAATCTCTGGAAATGCCCTCCAGGCAGAAGAATTAGTAGTTGTAGTAAAAACCCTCACATAATAAACTGAATTACAAACATCAGTAGTCCCATTTAAATAATTTCCAGTAAGATATTGATCACAAAATTTCCCTTTTCCTAGTGCTTCTAATGGTAAAATAATGAAAAAAAAAACCCTTTATATGGAAGCACTTGCACTTCAAGCACTGCACTGCATAATTAGAGAAGCAATAGTGAGCATTAGAGAAAGCACACAACCTCCTGTCTTCAATACAGTTTTTGCAGCTGGTACCAGGTGGAGCTGTCAGAGATGGTACTTCCAGCACCTGTACTTCACAGTGAAGAATCTTCAATCTCTTCAACTTGCAGAATCAAGTATGGTGAAGTGGTGAAGAAAACCCCTTGTTTGTTCCTGTTCTGTGTTTTCACAAGCTCTAGAGGATTAGTCCTGGTGATGTCTGTGGGGTGTAATGTGAGCAGAGTGCTCCTTCGTGACTAATGGGCTTGCACCAAAGTTAAATCACTCATCCCATGGAGTTTTCGTTTCTACTGTGCTGTGGTGATAATGATCTAAATAACTAATAAATGTGGTGCTTCTGCTGCTGTGACTGGGCTCAGATTGCTCACTTTAGTGCAGTGCTGTAAGATTTGTGTTTCCATGACACCCAAGGTGAGCAGTAATAAATGTTATTTGTGTGGGATTCCTGAACAACACTTTCTGCAGCCCTCACCACACCACTGAGCAGCAATAGCAGACACTGGAGGGGCAGAAGCACTGTGAAGTGAAATAGAAGTGCATAGGAGGAAAGAAGATATTTTCTCTCAGCCAAAGGTGAAGAGATACGTGTAAGTCTTGGTACCTCAGTCTGTAATCACCAGTTACAAAAAGCTTCTCAGTCTCCTTTGAAAAAGCACATAGCAGGAAATGAAAGAAAGACTTCAAGAGAACAGAGAAAAGCAGGTTTCTTTTCATGTAGAAAGGGAACTTTTACTATATTCAGATGTGGCAAAGGAAAACCAGTCTAGAGGAGCAGGGATTGAAGTACTAGTTTTGAGAAACTAGTGGGCATGACTTTTATCCCCCTCTACACAGATTTAAACACCTTATCTTGTGCATCTGCACCATGGAGCCACCATCTGCATTTTCTTCTGGGGCTGTAAGACATGCACTGATCAGACTGACAAATCTAAAGGAGTTTCAGTAACTTGACAGCAAGTTACTGTCAGGAACATGATTAGAGCAGCTGAGACCTGAAAGGTGGAAGAACATGATATTTGTGCTAACATCAGTTCAAGCTTTTCATTCTAATTAAAATATATATTTTTATAATTTTAGATGAAGGACAAGTGAGTAGCTCAAGCAGAAATTATTCCAAGAGATCACTCTCGTCTAATCTCATCCTAAAATTGCTCCTAAAAGTTTTGAAATTAAACTTCATGAGAGGCCACTCCAAAATGTATTGAAGCCCATGGAATGGATGCCTTTCTCTTTGTTGTTATGGTTGCATGAATATTCTGCTAAACAAAGCTACCATAAAGGTATGGGAGCCTTTGGAGAAGTTAGTGCCTGAGATTTTGTAAAAGCCACATGGCATATGGACACAGCATATGGAAACTTGTTAACACTGAAAGGTAAGGAGAAAAGTGGCAGTGAGTGATGAACTACTTGGAAATGTTTAAAAAGCTGAATCACTGTCATCTGCAGAATTCCTGATGGAGCACATTGAGATTGAGATGAAGTCAAGAGTTTTCCAAAGCTCTCCATCACCTGAATGATAGCAAAGGGCCAGACACTAACCATATGTCAACTGCTCATTGCAGAAAGATCTTCTGCCTCCAGAGGAAAAGAGGGTGTGAAGTCATTAGCACAGCCCAGAAATGTGGAAAGTGAGGGATTGTCACCTAACCACACAAAGAAAACTGCCTATAAAGATTATATCAGCTAATGAGTTTTTCACACTGCTGCCTAAAACAGGAGAAAGTTTCTGCTTTTTTTATCTCAAATAGAATCAGAGGGGTAGTTGAAAAAAACATCTGTAACATCAGCAGGGGTGAATTTAACACCTCTGTGTGGAGAAGATAATTTTACTTGAGCAATTTATCATGCAATGGCTGATCTGAATCCAATAGTAATTAGAACTTAATTGACTTTACTGGCACATTCAATGCTTTGTACCTTCTCTAATTATGGAATATCCTTTGTGTATACGCATTTTCATCAAAGTTGATTTTTGCAAGAATATTGTCTGTATTGGAATGGCTTGAGGTCCTATGTTAAAAGTGATGGACTAGTTTAAGAGTCAGTCCTGGCACTGTCACTCACAAGATAATAAACAAACAATAACCTCTTTCATCTTAGTAAATCCCAAAGCTCTGTACAAAGTAAATAATAATTAAACAGATGAACATTTACCGAAAATACATACATCAAAGAAGATGCATATCACATTAAAAATATATTTAGCTTAAAAACATCCCCACCATCTAGCCATTGCTTATCAGGTTTAATTGCATCCAGGGATGAAAGAGTTGTCTGATTTCACAGACCTTGTAATTAGTGATTCTCTTCCAATTACCCTCAAATTTGGCAGACTGTGTTACCACTATCCTGACTGTGTCTCTTTCTGGGATGTTGTGCTGCAGTTGCACTCCCCTGTCCATTGGGGAGGTAGTTTGTCTCTTGAGGCCAATTGAATCCAATCAGAACCTTTCCAGTTCCTTCCCCAGTTGCTGGATCAAGATTACCCTAAATTCCAGCTTGTTTTTCTAGTTTTGCTTCATTTGCCTGAGTGGCTGGGGCCAGGCCACTGTCTCCTCCAGACTGGTGTTTGATGTCTAGTCACTTCTAGCTGCAGTTTATGGAGCCAAAAAGGCAGATTCTTGCATGAGCTAGTAAAATGTAGTCTTCAGCATTGTCTGGAATAATGAGAAACAACTGCTTTTGCATGATATAATTAATAATCTGCCAACAGACAGGGTAATATGTGGAAAGAGACTGACTCAGCCAGTCGTGTTGAAAAAAGGGGTTCTCCCCTGTGCATTTTTCCATACCTACCTTTCATTTGTTCATATAGTTTCTGAATTTTTAAAGATGCAAAGATTTTCCCATCACACTGAAGCATGAAATCTGTGAGTGTCAGTTCTGTAGGGACTGACTAAATTTGTTATTATTCTGTTGGTCCAAGCTGCTTTGTAGGCAAGTCTAGGAAATCTCACTTCCTGTTTATTTTTCTGTTTTGTCATCTTCCCCCCTCTGCCCCCCCACCATTTTCTCCATGAAATCATTTATTTTTGAATGCAGGGATCACCTCTGTTGTTGGGTGTATCAAGGGGCATGGTAGTGAGGATAAATGTTTCTTCCATTGTCAGAGAGTCTCAAAACCTGTCTACATAGCTGTCTGTGCACGTATCTACATATTCTTTTGTCTAGAAAATACTGTGTAGAACAAGTACTGATCAGATATCTGGAATTATATATGAACAACTTCACTAGTTCCTCCTGGCACTCAGAAAGAATCAATACCTTTAGTTACAGGCAGATCTGCCAGAGACAGTAAGGACAGTGAAAACACCTATTCTTTCTGAAAGAATGGATTCAATTTCTAAGCAATTGCCAAGAAATCAATTCAGGCAAATCAGAATGCAACTGCTAATTATGCCTTTTAATTTTGGAAGTGGTGTGAATTTGTGCCTGAAAACCAGGGGGCAATTGTTGCAGGTAGAGCCAGGGGAAAATCATTGAAAGTCACTGAAAGCTCCTTTTTTCAATTCAAACTTGGAACAACAAATCAGAAGATTTTTTAGAAACTTTAGATTTCTGTATGTATTCTTTTGTCCTGAATAAATTTTTGCACTCCTTCAAAGACAGAGTTTTGCAACCTCAGCAAATTTTAGCTCCCTTACTTGCAGACTGCTGTTCCTAATAGTAGTAAATGGAACTGAAGTTCACGTGATTTTAAGGTGAAGTCCCAGCTGTAACTCAGGTATAATTAAAGGCCCACTTTGGCAGCAGGCTTTCTCCCCACCTACCTGCTCAGCAGGTGGTGACAGTCTTCAAGAGGTGATATTTTAGGAAAAGGGCAAATTGTTCTCAGGGGCAGAGAAAGCATCATCCCTTATTTCCCTCTCTCTGTCCAGGCTTGTCTTGCTAAGCTTCCTGCACCAAGCCCAGTTTATTGATGTTCAGCAAATAGTTTTACCAGCACTCACTGTCTGGCTCTGCAAAGTCTTTGCTCACCATACTGACCCATCCTAAAGTTGTGCTGTTGTGTTGGCCTGACAGAAACCCCTAGGAGTGAAGTAGATGTAATTAAAGGTTTTCAGCTACAGGGTTGTCAAATCCTTTTGTGTATCTGTTTTGGCAAGTGCTTCAAACCCTACAGCAATATTAAATAGACCATCTGTTAGCCTTCATTAGTCTCTCACTCATCAACAGGGCTATTAAATATAACTGAGGATGCTAAAGGAAACCTTGACATCTTAGCTTTCAATTGGAATAGTGATCAATATTGATAACAAAAGTATTTCACAGAAATTTATTATTAATAGAAAGTTAAATACAGCATAAATATGGATGTTTTGCCCTACATAGCTTTAGTAAAGCTAATATAAATGATATAGTGAAACCCAACTTTATTAGTATCACTATCTGCAATGAAGAGATCCATGCCAATGGCACTGTTCATATGAAAACATATGAAGGACTGGTCATCACCCTGATATTTGTTAAATGACAGAACAGATAGGACCATGTTAAACACAGGGGATGTTATAGAAAAAGACCTGCAATTAAAAAATATGCAGTAGACTTGGCTTATTCTCTTCTCTATAACAACTTCTTACCTATTTAAGGATTAAGTATAGTAGCTTCCTCTGTTGTTTCTTATCTACAGTAAAAAAAGCTCCAAAAGCACTCCCTGGAGAAAATGTTTTTTTATACCATTTTAAACTTCTCACTGTTCTCCTTTAGACGCTATCCACTTACTCCATGCCTGTAATTAAAAGACAGGAATATTCACAACTTCCTTGATATTCCAGCTAAAGGATATTGGTCAGATACTTATGTATGAGCATCTTGACCTGTTGATACAGAATCCAGTTGTGATTGTAGAAAATCCTGAAAACAATGGTTTTGAAATTTTCAGATGGCTTGTTTGTAGTGATTTTGGTTTTCTCCCTAAAGGAGACATAATTAGGGCAAACTCAGGGTGACACACCCAAAGTACAATCTACTTGACATTGAAGCATCCTTTATAAAAAAGTAAAGTGATAGGAAGTCTGAGGAGGTGGCACCAGTACATTTCTATTTCAAGGTTGTTTTCAGTCATCTTTTACAGTGCCAGTCATGTGCTGGAATTTTATATTCACACTAATGTATCAAGATCTAGCAAAAAAATTATATTCCAGAACATCACTATAACTGAGACAAGTTTTGCCTCTGTGTTGAACTGACCATATTTAAGAAAACCCCATGTGAGATGTGATTCAGATTTGTTAGCTCGTATTGGTGCAATTTGAGCAGGGACATTTGTGACAAATGTTTTCGTATGAATGGCCAGATGCTCAGCTGAATCCCATACACCACATGTCAGCATGGCCTGCTTTTTTGTCTGATTTCCTTAATATTGAAAACAAAAAACATGAACAGAGTTCTCTTCTACTGCTGCTTTCACCAATTCTTTCTGAAAACTCTCCAGACATAATTTGTATCCTTGTACTTCAGAGATTATTTGTTTTTTTATCTTATGGCACTTCAACCTTCCATGACTAAAATTTCTCATTTTGTCCCATATGAATTACAAGTCATTAATTAAATATCATAGTGAGACCCTTTTACTCAGGTATATTCATGTACTTATTTCAGCAGTTCATGCAGAACATCACAATATTCCTACTATAAAGCAAGCAGGTGTAGCACCAAAGGAAAGCCAAGGGAAAATCTAGAAGATCAGCCATGGGAGGAACCAAATAGAAATCCAAGACTGAATGTCAACACCTACATCATTTTTTAATCAGCGGGTGGTCTTGAGTGTAATTTCTGTCCTGTAATTAGCTGTGATGTTCAACTGACAGGATATTGCCATGGTGTTTGAGGAGTGCATTGCTGTGGCATGTCTTTGCTGTGGCTTTGACTGATGGTGGGTTCACAGAGGTAATAACCCTGAACCCTTTGAGTGGAAAACCCTAGATGGACATTAAAATCATGTATTCTCATTGACAGAAATCTCTTCCAGGGAAATGGAGCAGATGGTTTTGTTGCAGAGACCAACAGGATGTGTAAGAATACAGCAAACTAGTCAAAAGTGAGATAAATTCAGTTCAAAGGAGACAAATTGTAGTGTGTCAGTAACAGGACTGGACATGAAAGTCATAGCTGTGGTTGAGGAATGGGAAGCATGTAGAGGCAGTGAAAACTGCTTAAGTTCTGGACTATGACCATGTCCCTTGAAAACTACATAAATGTCAGTTTGTAGTAAAAGAAAGGGCTCTTCTTCCTTTCCACTCAAAGGCATGCTTTTTTGCTGGTCTGTCTGTGCTGACACAATGGTTTTGTGGCACATGATGGATCAGATCAAAGACTAATGTGTCTGAAAGGTTGAAGAACCCTCTGCACCAGTAAAGGCTGGGAGCTGAGCTGCTGAAAAGCAATTCTGTGAAGAAGGACCTGGGGGTCCTGATGGATGACAAATTGTCCATGAGCCAGCAGTGTGTCCTGCCATTTGTATCCTGAGGTGCATTAGGAAGAACATTACCAGTTTGTGGGAAGTGATGCTGGCCCTTTACTCAGCCCTGGTGAGGTCACATCTGGAGTGCTGTGTCCAGTTCTGGACTCCTTAGTGCAAAAGAGACATGGAACTCCTGGAGTGGGTCCAGAAGAGGCCACAAAGATGACTAAGGGACCAGAGCACCTCGCTTCGAAGGACAGGCTGAGACAGTTGGGCCTGTTCAGCTTTGAGAAGAGATGATTGAGAGGGAACCTCATCAATGACTATGAGTATCTGAAGGGAGGGTGTCAGAGGATGGACCAGCCTCTTCTAGGTGGTGCTGGGCAACAGGACTAGAGGCAATGGGCAGAAACTGATGCACAGGAAGTGCCACCTGAACATGAGAAAGAACTTTTCTATGCAGGTGATCGAGCACTGGGACAGATTGCCCAAGAGAGTTTGTGAAGTGTCCCTGACTGCAGATATTCCATAACTTTCTGGACACAATCCTGTGCCATGTGTTTTGGGATGAGCCTACTTGAGCAGGGAGGTTGGACCAGATGATCCACCATGGTCCCTTCCAGCCTTACCTCTTCCATTATTCTGTGATTCTGTGAAAGTTAACTTTATTTTCGACAAGTTAGTGTCAGGATCTATTTTCCGGATCACTGAATGACTTTACAGATGCTGATGTCTTCACAAGACCAAGAATAAACAGCAAGACTTGGCAACAATTTAGTTTTGTGTCAGAGTAAAATGATCTTTATCTGCAGTCCAATTCAATGAATCTGCTTTTGGGAAACAGGCTAGTTTGGCTGTGTGCCATGCTGACAGGAATTCTTGTCCAGAGGTAGGTAGGTAGGTAGGTTACCTGTTGGTGCAGTTGTAATTTTATTCCTTTTTATTCTCTACCCAATGGCACTCTTGTAAATAAGTGTCACCCTGGATTTACAGCTGTTGTTTTAAGATTGTTCTTGTCACTTTTTACATGCTTTAGGACTAATATGTGTGGGCAAAAATGCTTTAGTTTCACTCTTTAAATTGTTGGGAGAAAAAGAGTAACTGCTTCCTTTAGAAGGAAGTCTCTCAAGTTCTAGTAAAAGAAGGACATCACATATTGGAAGTCACTCAGAAATTTCATTTCTGCTGAGATTTTCTGAGTTCTGTATATTTATTTTGAGAGATTCCAGCATTTCTTAATAACTTAAAACAATCAAACAAAAGAGTGTCTGAATGTAATTAAATCAGTCCTAATTGTTTATATAACATTTACAGTTTTCATGGCCCCAAATATAAACAAGTTCTGGAGCATCTATTTATGCAGCATTGACCTTCACAGTGGCTCGGCATACTCAGTGAAGGTTGTGATTTTCCCATACTTATCTGCTTCCTGCATTGCATTAATGAAATAAAAACTACAGTGGGTAAGACAGTGACAGAAATGGCAAACAGCTCATAGGAAGATGTTTAAAGGAGTTGCTATCTGGGAGAAATGGCAGGGGCTGCAATGGCTTCCTAGGCTACAGCCTGTCAATGAAGCCACAGTAACTGAGAGTTGTGCATTCTTGGTCCACCAGAATTGGAAACCAAGAGCAAATTATTCCTGTGCCTTTTACTTTTCAATAGGACATTAAAAACATGCACATCATTATGTCCAGTTGATCAAATGACATGTGGTAACTCTTCTATCTGTTGTGTATTTGCATGCTCAGTTTGGTTGTGCAGGTACAAAGCATGTACAAAACAAACTATCCATATAAAAAGTTTATAAGCAATGAGCTTGTGGAGAGTTTCCCAGTCTTGTGTAAGAGCAACCTCAGCCAGTGATAATAGCAAGAGTAAGGAGAAAAAGAGACAGAAATAGCCTTTTTTAGTGGTATCTTTTAGTCCAAGTAAATGGGTTTATGGGTAAATAGCAGAAATAAAATGAAGGGAATGATGGCTGAAAAGTGGCACAGAAGGGGGAAATTTTTCTAGCATGGAATGTGGCGAGTCAGGATTAGTTTCAGAGAAAATGAAGAATTGACTGAGAAAATAAGAGGGTGAAAGGTGTGGGCAAGGGAACAGGGAAATAGAGTGAAGGAGATGGTGAGCAGATAACAGCCAGTTCACCATCAAGTCCAAAGTTAATCCTCTGGAAAACAATGTGCTTATACAATAGGAGATGGTCCTTCCCTCAGCAGCACATAATGAAGCAGTTTTGAAACACAGTCCATGGCTTTCACATGTGTCCAGAAGCAGAAGATGCTTCCCATGATTGCTGCTATTACTCAAATGACATGGTGTGTCACCTGTTTGCATTCCCTGATGTGGATGAAGCTGAGTCATCTCTGATTAATTCTCTGATCTAGAGGAATGCTTGAAGCATAGTGGAGTGTCTATTAATCCTTCTGTAATGGTGTCTACCTTCTATGCATTCCTCCTCTCCACAGTAACTTCTGGAGTTTCTATGGAAATCGTTTGGTTTAGGAGTGGGGTATCAATTTAAAATCCCTAAAATGTAAGGATATCCCCTGGATATAATTACTGTGAAAGTCCGTAGTGCAGATTCATGTTTTTCACCTGCAATGGGAAAGTTAAAAGTAATGATGGAGCTCTGATTTGGCTCATCTAATCACTGAATTCCAAACTAACAGATTCTCTTGGGCTTGAAAAACTGGGCCAGAATTATCACAAGAATAGATTGCCTCTTGGTATTCCTGAATGGAACAAGGGCATGTTAATAATAGCAAAAATGAAAAATAATTAAAAATAGAAGGTCTGATTCTCTCTGCACCAGCATTTTTTTTTGCTGTTTTGCTGAAAAAGGGGGGCTTTTATTTTATAATAGACCAGATCCAACTCATCTGTGGTAGCTTGTGCTATTTAAAAATATTATTTTAAGTAATTTATAACTCTCAACAAAGACTTACTTTATTTTTTCCCTGAATTTTCCTTTTCTTATTTGCTAGAAGACTCTAACTGAAAAAATTTTGTAACGGCTAGGTAAATAGTTGTCTGAGGCTGTGCTTGTAGCTAGGGGTGTGTGAATTAAATGACCCTGTTGTTCTCTTGTGTCTTCATTCTGTGATTGTTCTGAGCCTGTGCAATGTTTCTATGACCTTCACTACAGGATTAATGGGAGTTATTTCCTCTATTGGTGCAAAGCAATTATGCATGCCATCCTGCTCTGAGATGGTTTAAATGAAAGTTGCCAATAGAAATGTTAACCTTCACCTGTCATAATGCTATTATGTTATCTTGGGCTAATGGTGAAAAGAAGTCATGATTTCATTTTATTTAAATTTCAGCTGGGTATTTGACCATAAAATTATTTCTAAAAGGAAACATAATAAAGATGGTAGATCAAGAGTTCAGAGTGAAGAAGAAAAGTGTTGTGTTATTGTCTGGAATGTAATTATAGAAAAAACTTCAGTATAAACCAGAACAGATTGAGTACCAGGCTAGGTACTCAAAAGATTCTATAGATGTGAAGGGACTGACTTCATCACCGTCCTTTGAAAATCCCAATATTTGACTATTTTATTATGGTGACGTTAGTAAATGCTCATAAAAATAGCTGCTGCAAGATTACAGTTAAAGTTTTTGATCTGAATATCCATTCTCAAACAGAAAGTAGGGGCTAGTCTAAAACTGAAAATTATCCTAAAAGCAAATTTTTGGTTTTATTTTTTCTTATATCCTCAATAAGCACAGTTTGGTGAAAATGAAGGCTAGATAGTATGGACTCTACAAGAGCAGCACAGAATATAGTGTAGCAATGGGACATCTGGTCATTCCCATTATGTGTGGTTGTGTGAGAGAAGTGTGAAAAACAACGTAAGGAAATCAGTCAGAGAAAGAGTGGGCTGAAGTGGAAATAGGTTGTCATATGAATATATACACACATATCAAATAGGTTGTCTGGGACTAAAATAAAAATAATTGCAATTGTTTGAAGATAAACGAATAATACGTTATTATTTCTGGCAGAGTGTAACAGAAACAGGCTTAAAAGAACAGCATTATGTGACTGGCGATCATATCACTGCTTTAAATCTCTAAAGCACTGTGTGTTTTAGAATAGGCTGCTCCTCTTCTCAGAATGTGAGAAATTTTTCCTTGCAGAAAGCTAATAGGAAGAAATTAATTTTCGGTAAATCAGCATTTTTCATCAGAAAAAGGTCTCCCAGAAATTTCTGTCCAAAGAGATGAACCACAGGCTCAACATTGCATTCTACAAACCCTAAACTCATATAAATTGCTCTTGCTCAGTGAAACTACTTGAACAAAACTTGCTTTTTTTCATGAGGTAGGATAAAATTCTTAGTGTCAGAATTTGGTTTATAGGAATATATAGACAAAAGTACCACCATTAAGATTCCATTTGAATACTCAATTACCTCCACTGACTTTAGTTTACATCTTCTGAATGTGTTGCTTTGGCTTGCTTGTTATTTGTTATTTTTAAAATTATCATTATTAGAGTAGGGTGCAATGGTGTTTGTCCTGTTTCTTTATTATAGAACCTATTAATTTTGGAAGCACAGGGTGATCAGTATATAGAAACACAAAACTGAATCCAACTGCTCTGGCTGAGGGGGATTGCACCCTGATGAACTCACTCCATTACTGCTGATCTCCTACAATGTGCCAATTTACTGCATCCTGTTGGGAAACCTGCACGAACAGAACCTGCAGCCAAGAAAAGCATAAAGGGATAAAGGTTTCGGTGGTAGAAATGGACCTTGTTTTAAGCCTTTGCACTGATATCCACACTCAGTTTTAATTTTTGCAGTCTCTTTAGATTGCACCAACAATGAAGTCATGTTTATTTGCCTCTCCTTTACTGTCAGGTAAATGACAATGTGATCCTAGCAAAAGCATCAGTGAGACTTCCCATTGCATATCTATTAATAACCATACAGTACTTGGGTCAAATGCAAGGTACAATCTGACTGGGAAACATGGAGACAGTTAAATTGCATCTTGGCATCTATGTGGAATATCTTGTACCACTATAATTACATTATCAAGGTGAAAGATAGGCAAATATGAAACAGTCATTGAAATTAATAGCATGAAGTGTAGCATTTACAAAGGAATATATTATTTTCTTGGTATCTTTTGAAATCTTCCATTTGTAAAGGATCTTTTTTTTAATGTCATCACAGCAGGAGTTTAGCAAACATCTAACTACCTTTTTTAATGAGGTCATTTAATGAAGATAGTTCTTTGCTTATTCTGATTTCCATCCCATATTTCCTGCCCTGATAGTTCTTGCTGTATTTTCATAAGCTTTTAGAGAGTACAATTCTGTAAGCCTTCTCACCTTTTCACATCTAATCTTTACTTGGTTTGAAGTTGCAGCATTAGAATATAAGTACTTAGAAATCACATTCATGGTATTATTAATGTGGAGAGTACACTCTTCCACTGAGCTCTTCTGCAGTTATATTGCAAATATGATGATGCCGTAATATGGCTGTTTGCCAAGTCTGTAACAAAAGCAATGGAGACATTTATCAGTTCTGTAAGTTGTATAAAGAATTTCAGTAAGAAGTGGGTAGGAGGTTGAGTTTTGTTAGTACTCCTAAACTGAACAAGGACCTGTACAAATGAAATTCAAATTGTTTGCCTCAAAGACCTTATCACTTAAAATAGCAAAACAGACAAAGAGAATACAACTCATGTTTTAATGCAAAAGATAAAATTGCAGACAGATCAACTGTATTGCCTTGGGTCAAGCAGAGAGATTGCTGGGAATCCAGGACTTGACCTGCCAGCCATTGTCTTTGGCCATCACCCTATTGCAAATCTACCTGGCCTGTTCAGCTGTCATCCGGACCCATAAACTCAGTTTCTGATGTATATTCTCTGTGTGAAGAGACTGAAATGAAATAAAATGGGTCAGCCTTGTGTCTTCTGAAACAGTGTGAAAACTCCATGATTTAATTCATCTTTTGCATTAAAAAGAACCATGAACTCTGTATAGCTCACAAACTTCAATCCTACATGGACGAAACTAAGATGAAAGGACACGTGAAAGATTCTTTACATGTGACTGGATTTGATATTTCTCAGGGAAGTTAGCATTTGACACTATTAAGGATAGTAGCTGAACTGGGATGGAGGGACTGAAGAATAGGGCCTTCAACTAAATTTATTGGCTCTGATTTAGAATCACAGTGTATTTTTCTACTCATATAAAGATCTTTAACCTAATGAGCAACTCCACTTTACAGGAGCAGAATATGTGAACAGATAAGGAAGGACTTAGAAACTGATATATGCATTGAGGAGTGTAGTGCTGACTACTTCTGCGGTATTAGATGAGAATTAGAGAAGACTTAAAGAAGCCATGTGACGGAAAAAGAAAATTAAAAGATTAATTACTTCATGGGAAGCAATTTCTTGGAGCATTTTTCCTGGTTCATCATGTTCAGAATTATGAGGCAGGTAATTACCAGTTCTTTTCCATTTCTCACACAGTGTGGAGACCAGATCAATACAACTCTTTTTACAATCACCCTGGTACTTATCTATTCTACAATGGAGAAAAAGATCTCTCTCCTTTGATTCAAGAAGAAAGGATGGGTGCAGTATGAGTAGACACTTGACTTGTACTCTGTCCATGTCTCTCCTTTGGCCTATCTGCCTGAGAAAATGAAAGAAAATTTTATATTCAGGGCTTTTCTAGAGGGAAGGAAAAAAAACCCTCCAGCCTGTGATGTGTGATTAGCTACTATTTATAAAGACTTTCTTTGTGAAAAAACATTCTGGAGGGGTCCTCCAGAGCTACCACATCACAAATAACAAAGGACAATGCTTATTGTTTAGTTTAGCTGCCCCCAGCTGATCCATTGACTTCCCACTCCTTGTGTTACCCGGACACTAATGGCTACCTTAGAGCACACAACTGCACATTGCTGGGACAGTGCTTGAAAGTCAGACAGTGTATGCAAGAGCAGATAATTTTTTTTTTATCAGCCTGGTTCCTGCCTTATCTCAATAAAATTTCCACTATAAGTGCACGCTACATACAGAGAGATGGACTCCTGCTAAATGCACTTACCCAAGACATGCTGCAGTCTTGCTCCTCAAACACTGAAAAAAGCAACTGACCAGTAGGAGGTGACACCAATTTACTTGTGTCCTGGTTTCAGTTGGGATAGAGTTAATTTTCTTCCTAGCAGCTGCTACAGTGGTGTGTGTTGGATTTTGTATGAGAATAATGTTGCTAACCCACTGATGTTTTAGCTGTTGCTAAGCAGTGCTTACACTAAGTCAAGGATTTTTCCCATGCTCTGCCAAGGTGCAGGTGCAAAAGAAGCTGGAAGGGGGTTATTCAATGCCACAGAACATCATTCTCAGTCTATAAGATGGGAGGATTGGCTGTGAGGGATCAATCTCTGCTCAGAGACATGTTGGACATCAGTCAGCAGGGGGTGAGCAGTTGCATTGTGTATCACTTGTCTTTCTTGGGTTTTATTCCTCTCTTTTTCTTTTTTTTTTTTTTCTTTCTGGTTTTTTTTCCTTTTATTTTATTTCTTCCTCTCTTTCCATTTCTCCCTTTTCATTATTATATTGCTATTACATTTTATTTCAATTATTGAACTGTTTTTATCTTGACCCAGGAGCTTGACATTTTTTCCCCTCAATTCTCCCACCCACTGCACCTACAGGAGCACATAGTGAGAGACTGGCTGTGTGGCACTTAGTTGTGTCCTGGGTTTGAACCTGCACTCAACACAAATACAGCTGGAGCAGGAGGCATTCAGGTCAGCTTGCAGGAGGGCCCTTTTTATGGGAAGGAAATAGAAGTTCAGATTGCCAGAGAGAGGAATGTGCCAAGACCTCAGCTCTGGGTCCTTTTCAAGAGGTAGATGAACTTCTGTCAGGAGCAATTTATATATAGTTTTTCTTGCTTCAAGAAGAGGTATGGAGAATGTGTCTTCTGGAGATATTTTTCAAATCAGTTTTGTCTGGTCTGCTACTTATTCTTCTGTCCAGGCTTGAATATTAAGCCCTTCCAGGCTGGAGATGCCTAGGGAAAGCTGGAATTCAGATCAGATATGCAATATCTGATTCACCCTGTCTTAAGGGATTCATACTTTAATGACTGAGCTTTAAGGAGCTCTAGCAGACATTTTATCAATATTGCCTGGCTCCAGAGACAGGACAGGGTCATGGGATGCAAAAGACTTGTGCTCCTGACAGAGAAGTGTGATTAAGAACAAACCCTTATGAAATGGAGAACCTGGGGAAAAATATATAAATTAAAGCATTAAATTTTTATTTTAAACATCTAGAATGGAATTAAAAGCAATTTTGGAGAGTTATTTCAGATGTGTTTAATACTGAGCCACACATATTGGATCATCACGAACACTAGTTAATTACCAAGGCTATTTTCTGACACAGAACGACTCATTTTCCACTTCTGGGTGTATCCTGCAAATTCCCAGTCTTGTTTAGTCAGTTTTTGTTTCATCTCAAGTTTAATGTGGCGCCCCGCGGAAAAATAAACAACCAACATACAAGCACGGTCTAGGAGATCCCTCAAAACCCAAGAGAAATATACAGATATTGTTAAAGAAACAATAAGCAGGTGATAATGACCTTTAATTATGTAGTTAGACTACAGCAAAAATGCTGATTTCATCCTTTATCTTCCTTTCTCAAGTGGATGCTTCATAGCATCAGACTGTATTTACTGCCCCCTCACACTGATTTTCTTGTAATACAATCCCAAACACTTAAAAATGTCAAAATTATAATGGAAAGTGATCAGAAACTTTTGTATCAGTGCTAATTTTACAAAAAAAATAGTTCAAAAGTTTAGTAAATATAGAAGACAACATAAAAAAGCACAAACTTTTATCATGATTCTTAGAAATTCTTACCTTCTTTCAATTGCTGGATCATGTTTGTCATAGCACAAAATTAAATTTGAAGGGGCCCACAGAGTTAATTTTCCTGAAATAATACCTCAAAGTAATGGCTACATTGATTCAGACACATTGTATCTGCATATTTGCATATTAAATAAAGGTCTGTCTTCCCCCAAGATGTTAGCATAGCTTTTTTAATAAATTCCCAATTAATTTTATCAAACATCTTTGAATAAATAAAAGATGAACAGAGAGATGAGGTGGAACTCTGCCGTCTAATGTAAAAAGCAAGCAGAAACAAAGGTGGTTTGTTTTCATTTTTTGGTTAATTAACTTTGCCTTCTGGGAATAAGAATGTCTTCAATTTAAAAAATGCAACGAAGAACAAAAATGTGTATAACTAAAGAGTCTCAAAGAATGAAAGGGAAGGCTAAAAAGAAGCACACTTTTAAAAAGATAACTATCTTATATTACTTAATTTTATTAAAATTATAGTTAAGTTTGACATCTGTTCTAGAAGGCCTATGAACTGTAAGAACAAGTACAAAGGCTACAGAAAAATATTTTTATAGAAGACCCATTTCATGTCAGCTTACTGCAGGATGACATTCATCTCTTTTTGAAGATTTCATTACTGATCATTATCTTCATTCTGGACTACAGGTTTGAGTCATCAAAGACATTCCTGACTTTCCATTTGTTAAATGCATAGTCCACAGGAAAGAAGAGAGAAGCGTACTTCAGACAGATGAAGAATATTCTGGTAATTTTTTTCAGTTAACATAGAGTAAAAAAAAAAAAAAAACCCACCTTTAACTTGACTTTATGTGGAATATTAATACAGAGATGATATGAGTATAAAAATTGAAGAATACATACATGTAAATGTTTTTTCCAATTTGATGTTGTTTTCTCGACTGTATTCTATACCAAAAAAACCTCTTCGGGATGAGGCCATACAAAGTTCATCTGATAGTTCTGGCTGAGGCTCATTACAAATGTGGCTTGTTGTACACAGAAAATACTGCTTAGAGCATAAATCAGATCAACACATCTCCCTGCAACTGTTTATTTAGATGTTCCCTGAAGGCTAGCTCAGTGTTCAATTACTCCCACTAATGAAATAAGGGAAGAGGGCCAAATGGTAAATGACTGGAAGTTATCTCTTTATAAAAGAACAGAATGGAAGAGAAATAATACCAGAACACCATAATCCTCAAAGTGGCAGACCAGGCAAACTAAGGTTTGCTGGACAGGGGCGTATAAAAAACTCAAGTCAAGTTTATACAATCAAAGTTTATCTAACAGTGCTCTACTATATTCCTAGGGCTCCTCCTCTGTGTAACTCTCTTTTCTGTCAATTCCCAAGAGCTGTGCGCTCTGAGCCTCTGAGAACTGGGGTTTCCGTCCGAGGTGGGTCATTATGCTACTTATAGGAAACACCTCTATTGCTGTCTCTCTTTGTCATTCCATCTCGAGCCTTTTCACACTGAGAAAATTCTCTTACATTTTTATTGCACAGTATGTGATTATTTCTTGGTTCTGCAGGCTTACAGATATAATAAAAGGGGACAAAAGCTGGACATTGAAATGGACCCTATTGCAAACCTACCCATGGATCTCATAGCCACATGACTTTTTTCAACTCCCTGTTTCAAGGCTTTAAATTAAATTTACATTTCAGTTTTTACAGAAGATGGGGATGATGAGGTGCTGCAGAGAGCATCTTAATAAAGCTGGCATGGTATTAATTGTCATTCTTTTCCAGCTAAATATTCACTAATGATAATGACTCATTTTGCCTCATTATTTTTCTAGTTAAGGGCTTTATATTGTCAAGGGTTTTAATCTTCCTTCTTTGCCTATATTTCGAATCTACCAAGGTCTTTGTCTTTGCCCTTCCTCCCTTATTCAAAGCCAGAAAAGTTTTCACTACCCTTGTTCTATTAGGAACAAGCTATTTGTGGTTTAGCCCAGCATTTTTGTGTTCAATCATCTTTCTTTTCTTTGTTGTCAACCCTTTAAAGATGTTCGTCTTGCTTTTCTGTAATTTATAGCTTCTCAAAAAGTCTAATCAATTTATACCTTCCCCACAGGTTCAGGTCCAGCTTACAGTGCTGGCTGTTTGAAATTCACAGTAATAGGTGTTGCATTTTTGATAACACATTTACTGGTGTGTTAGCCAGGGTGATTTATAAAGGGTGTGTGGGAGGGTTTGATTTTTTGCCATCCTTAACACAGATGAATTAGGTGAAATATTTCTCAATCAAAAGCTGCCACACAAAGCTTGACTTTCAACCACAGCATAAGCTCATTCGAATGGGATCTCTGAGCTTGAGGCATGCCACAAAATACAGCGCTGCAGCAGACGCATCCTCCCAAGGCAGCCTGTAGCCACGCAGTGGGAAAAGACTTTTCAGACTACTGGAAACTGCTCAAACATTAAGCTGTCCACAATGAGAGCAAGAAATCTATGCTACTCTCAGTAGACATTGATTTGCTTAGGTTAGTTCCTACATGGAGGGTTTGTGGGCAAACCATTTTCTCATTTAGTTCTAGCTGGAGTAAAACTCCTCCAAACAGTATCAATCAGTCAGCCCTTGATTTTTGAGCACGAAGGCACTTTGTGCCTCAAATCCAGCAGCACTTCTAGGACACGAATCAGAAAGGGTTATTCATTGAAACAATTTGATAGGCATATTCAGTTTCCCTTCTAAGGAAGGATTCCCCTGACATGAGCTGCTAAGGTCAGTGCTGCAGTACCCACAGACTTACTGATGCTTCAGGTTGGCCCAGAGCTGCTCTTTCACTTCTCCGGCACTTGTACCTACTCCCTCACACTGAACTCCAACATTTCATTTCCCTGTGCTTACAAGAGCATTTGGCCTTTGAGCTGGTGGTAATTATCAACGCTCTAAGGTAACAGTAAGAGAATATGGCCTTCTTTCCCTTAATTTCTTGTATCTGTTCAAGGACCTCAGGAGATACAAACAGGGAGAGGTGAGAACAGAGGAGCAGGAGCAGCAGTGAAGATGAATTTCCAGCAGAGGTCACGAGAATTCCCACATCTTCTCTGATCTTTCATGAGAGAGAATGTGTGACTATAAGGTCTTTTCTTTCAGAGTCAGTGCTAGCTAACACTGCTCCTGAAATCAGAAATCAGAGAGGCCTTAAATAAAATTTTTTTATCCCTTCCAATAAGCACTTATACAGAAACAGCAGTGACTTTTTAATCTGCATATTTGCATAGTCAGAGCCCTATTATATTGCCAGGGCTCTGACTCCAGAAAAAATCCCCTCACTTAGATATAGACTGGCATGAAAGTCCTAAATAAAATGAAAAAAAAAAAATCCTTTAGTCTGCAGCCAGCAATATACACTCCTAGCACAAGTTTCATCACCCAATGACCTTTGCTAAACTCAGCCAGCCCATTTGTAAATGATTATTACTGAGTTGTTTCATTCTATTCCTGCCCTGAAGGCAGAAAACCCTAACACAGGTGTTTCTATTTCAATAAGTGTCTGAGCCAAAATGTCTCTAGGTATTTTCTGGCTTCTACAGCTGGGAACTCTGATATCCTATTCCAGGTAACTGTCTGTCTGCAGCCAACTCACATAAGATATCTGATTGCTTTATACTTCAATATTTGAAAAACTATCCATGAGAGTCTCTTTCCACAATATTGCCAACACTAACAAACACTTACTGAATAGAATAAATTTCTTTTTATTATGTGACACTGTAATAATTGATTAGCTGTTAATGTGAAGGTGCATGAGATGATTGATTTCATTTTGCAAAAATGTGTGCCATTCTCTCTTCTTAATTGGGAATGGCTTAATTTCTTCACCTCATCTCACACAGCACCTCAGTGAAATGATTGCAACAGCCGACTTTTAACAAGGCTGAAGTTATCCTTCCTCGAATGTGGGGAACTGGCTTTGAGGATCTATTTTTTGTTACCATTTATTAGAATGAGCATAACCACTTTTACTGTAGCACCTGGAGCTACTCAAATGCAGGAAGTCTAATATAATCCCCGAGGAAAAGACACTGCACGTGCACACAATCAGAAAATCTTAGTACTGTCTGGGATTTTTGAATAGAAATATAAGAATCCTACTGGGAGCCCTAAGGGAAATTAAGGCAGTACAGTCTCAGGCAGAAAAGACACTTCTTTGTAGAAGTAATTGATATTTCATTTTAAAAAATTAGAATTTTCTATTAAGAGAAAATCCCCTCATAATTATCAGTTATCTGTGAAGGACAATGAATCTCTGGACATAAAGTGTTCTCCCTACAGTCCCCTTTTTAGGGGGCTGCCATAAACTCCCTCTTGGAGCTGGACTCTCAGACAGTTTATCTGGAAGCTTACTTTAAATTTAAAGGTAATGAAAGGCCTGGGATCCTCAGGTTTACAAAGTAACTTGTTCAACAATTGCTTATAAAATTGCCCAGGAATTTGGACATGGTAAATTTTACATTATCTACCTCCGTAGTGTTTACATGATTGAATACTCTCCATCACTGAGGTCAGGCTTCTCAGCTGGCTAAGGAAAGCAGGTGGCAGGAAAGTGCCTAAGTGTAGGAGCCATGCCCAAATTTTGTGACAGCTTTGGCAAACTGACTCATTCTTTGTCACATATACTTGCAAGTAAGCATGTATGATACTGAAATGTAAACATTTCTTAGTAAACCTAGCACTCCTAAGTGCCTTGCTGCAAAAGCCCCTAATAAATAGCTTTCCAAAGGCCAGACAAAATGCTTTTCAAGAATTCAATCAATCATCCAAGAACCTCCCTCACAAAAATCACCTTTCCTTTGAGCTGTACATTTCTAAAGCCTTCCTTGGATATAAGATGAAAATATGAATGCAGCCGGGAAAGAAATGCAATATCTGTTAATGAAACAAAGTCCCACAGGTATTCCTCAACAAATTTGAGAGCTTTCATCTGCTTTCAAGAAGCTTCCTGCCTGTTTGATTACATTTATTTCCATTTCCCTCCCAAATAAAAACATCAACACTACTGATAGTCAGTAATCACTGGTCACTGTTCCTACCAGGGTTTACTTAGGTATGTTAGAATTAATGTCTCTCTGGTAATTAGTTTTAAATCATATTAATTCATATTCATATAAAATTCATTAAAAATCATCTACATAATGGGAATTCTTCTCTCTCTTCCCCCCCCCCCCCCCGAGTTCTTAATTATGCGTCATATTTTCTGGTGAACAGCCACTAGAGAGGAGATAAAGCATCCATTACAGTTTTTGGAACTAAGAATAATTATTCAATGAAACCAAGTGACTAAGAGAGAGGGAAATGGTTTAATGGTCTGCTTGTTAAGGAGTGACAAAAGTTGATAGCCTCAGAGAAATGGCCCAAAATCGATCCTTAGAATTATGGGAAAGCACTATTGCAGGTGAAATCTCTGATAAGTTGCAGATGTGAGAGGATATCAATCTCCTGGGCTATGTGTGCTTGTGTAAGTGTTCAGTGAGTACTTGAAAATATACATTTTCAAATCAAAAAGAAAGCTGTTTTCAAATCAAAAAGAAAGACATTTTTCAGTATATATATATATTTCTTGATATTGACTCTAGGGCAACAACACCCCTTAACTTATTCTCCTCTCTCCTTATGAGATATTGTTGGTGTAAATGTTGAGATTTCTCCTGTAAGCTTCAAGTGCAAAAGAATGTTGAGTAAATTCTTATGGAATAGGTGTCATTTAGGCAAATCCTAACTAGCCATTCTTACAAAGTGTCATTGTTTCATAATCCTGATTCCCTAGAAAGAAGGGCTGCCCTCAATGCTTGGAAAGCCTCTAGCAAGGTACAGATGCTCTCCTAAAGAAACAAGAGCCGACAGGATGCAATGAAGGCATAATATAGCTTTTTTTTTTTTTTTCCTGATTCAATATTTTTCTACATTAGAAAATGAGAGAGAATAGCAAATTTTTCAGTAAATCAAAAAAGTGAAATCACAATATGTCTTGTAGCACCACCCTATGTATCTTGTCAGTAACATGACTTGACTTTAAATGATGGCTAAAATATATTGTTTGCCGTGCCCCTTGATTTGTTAAACCATAATCATGAAATTGAATTACAGGACAGGAACGATAATAATAGATGAAACTATTATGTGTCATAGAGAGGCAATTTAGCTGTAGCTAATGATCTTTACTAATGGGATAAGATATACTGGCACATGTGCCTTGACGACCATCATCAGATAAAACAGAGTAATCCATCAAGCAAACCTTTAAGGCAGTGTTTAATTTGAGAGGTGAAAGAAATAAAATTGGACTTTGGAGGACATCACAAATTCCATCCATGTAAGGAGATAGAATATTGATCTAATGAACTACATGAAGTCTAGACTGTATCATTTACCTGTAGCCTGGAGCAACTGGATGCACACACACGCATAATTGAAAGGTTGCTGGAGTATAAATTAACTTTTCTCACTCAAAGACAATATGGTGTTCCAAATGAACTGGAATATGATTATGTCCTGGCTACAAATTATACATCACACATTAATAGTAGAGTTTCTACTGAATGCTGTTTGGCTTAATCAAAGAACCTGGACAATGGTGCCTTGCATTTGTCCCTGCCAGGGACTTAACAATATGGAAAAAAGGGAAAAAAGTCTGAGGTTTTTGTCAGTGCTGTGTTTCTCTTCAATAGGTAATTTCCCTATTATTAACTGTATCCATTCTTCATTCTCCACCATGCTCCTTGTGAAGGAATTCTTTGGGCAGCTCTGTCCAAAGGCAGCAGAGGTTACTCTTGGGCCACTCACACCAATCTGGTTTCAGCTGATAGCAAACAGTTGATTGGATTATTTTCATGATGAATAACCCTGTGCAACAAGACAAGAAGGTATTTAATTTGGTATCCAAAAGAGAAATTCCTGTGCCTAATTGTGTGTGGGATATATGTAGATATTTATTCCTAAAGTCTCTGAATGGCATCTAAAACAATTGCAATTCATTTGCAGCAGCTTGAGAGAAGAAAATGCCAATAGGCAGAAGTGACATTTATAAATACTGACTAAACGAACAGTGTAAAAACAGAATAACCCCCAAATCCCCATGCCTTCCCTCTCCTTCTCAGAAGGACTCCTGCACTTCCTTCAGCTGTTAAAGGGAAGACAGCAAAACCAAGTGGGAATAATCTAGTCTTGAAATTTTAACTAACTTTATTATTGAGTTTTCTGCATGACAGGTGTTGACCTATATTTAGGACCTATATATAAATCTGAGTAAAAAGGGCTAATAATAACTGTGTGTTGTATTGTGTGTGCTTTGTTTCTCATCCCCCAGCATACCATGGGTTCCATGTATTTTGAGTATTGATGAAAACTGTATTGATTGAGGAGGTTTAAGAAACAGGCTTTCATTCTTGGAATAATGGTAAATCTCATATAGGCTCTCTGCAAATTTCAGAGGATTTGCATGAGACTGAGCCAATTATCTAACATTCAGCCAGCAGAATGTCAGGGAAAGCCAATCTGAGTTAATACTGACAGTTCAGTTTTGAGTCAGAGACTGCAGAATTTCAGAGAGGTAGGAATATAATTCTGCCTCTAATTAAACACAATGTGATGTGCCAGGAAATTCAGAAGACAAATTACTGAATCAGTCAATGAAGAACAGATATTGTAGCAGTCCTGTTTTCTTTGTGCATTTTGGCCTTGTTTTCTGTACATTGTTGCAAACATGGTATTAATCTAAAGAAAATCCTTAATTTGTTATGGATTTCCACTTTAAATCTGCTATCTAGCATAAGTGTTATCTTGAACCGATTATGTCTTACGCTTGGATTTAATGTAGCAAAAAAACCATGAGATAATTCCACCAATTACTTCTTACAACTTTTAGTTGTATATGTGAGAAAAAGAGCAACATGGGCAGGTGGCTATTTTAAATGTTTGTAAAATTCAGTTCATTCTGGTAGGGGAATCTGTGGAATTTCATGCTAAGCAGACTTTAAATGCTCTTGTCTTCTCTGTCAATCTGGTGGTGTAATATGAATAAATGTTTAGCCATATTAAATGAAAATAGAAAACTCTTGACTGGAAAGCAGTGCATGGTTGGTGCCATGGACAAAAATATGAGGTCTAAACCAAAGGCAGGTGCTTCAGACAGTAAGCAATCTGGATATAAAATTAGCTCTGCTGGAGCCAATATTCATAGGTATTTTAGAGAAACTGAGCCTTCTACATAAAATAGAAAAAAAAAAAAAAATGCAGCAGGGAATCTGCCCCACAGAGGAAGTTAGAAAAATGAAATGTCAGATCTGCAATTCCCATGAGATGCCTTGGCAGCATATCTAAAACTCACTTCTCATAATAAAACATAATAATAAAAAAAAAAACCCAACAGAACTTGGCAGAAACACTTTCTGTTAAAAAAAAAATAGCAAAAATACTTAATAAAAATTCTTTGACCAGCCTGATTTTCATTGCTAACTACATAAGCAGTATTCAGCTGCTTGGTTTTTTAGGACCAAAACAGCATTAATTAAGTTATTGGGAAATACCCATAACAGACATACTGATAACACGTTTTAACAGGAAGCCCCCAGGGAACTTGGATGCCTTGTTTTATTCATATCCAACCAATTGACGTAGCACAGACATTTTAAGGTTTTATTTAAGCTGTTAGACTCTACTATTTGTGCATCTTCCATGTAAAAGCAATGTCAACATCAACATGCTGACTAAATTTAATGAAATTTTCATTACTTTCTCCTTTTTTTGGATACTGAAAGAATCATTCCCTTCATAAAGACAGTCTTAAAGAGGATATTTTCAGACTGAGGTGGCCAGATTGGAGTTATTGTCAGATACCCTAACAAGTGAATATTTCATCTTGCTGACATTCCTAGGCTTGGAAATCTTCATGAGGAGTGTATTTTTCACTGTCTACCATGGATCAAAACTCTTCTGTTCATGGAGAGGATGTGTGAAAAACTGATTGCTTTAAAATTGTGGGTTGAAATAGAAAATTGTATTGTAAATAAATTTAGGAGTTTAATGAAAAACTTAGTTATGGTTGAGTGTATTCATAGCAGTTGAAACTTTGAAACAAAGAGCTGCACTTTGTTCCAGCAGCTGCTTGGAGGCAATCCTGTCCAAAATCAGCCATACCCAGTCAGTGTAATCTGGCCTGGAGAGCCCATGGTATGGGACAGAGATACAAAGAAACTTTTCCCCAAGTATTCAATAGTACCGCACTGCTTTGGGACATCCAACACTTTCAGCCTTGCTCTAAGGAATTAGTTTTTTGAGTCACATGATTTTAGAATAAAATTTAGCATGATTTAAAATATCTCACTATGAAAAATTGCCTTAAAAAACCCCAAACATTTTCGATAATTTTGTTGTCTACCTGTATTTACGCATTCCAACATATTGAACATATAACTTCAAGAGTGTCAAAATTTATAAAATTATCCTATTTTTTTCCCTTGGTTTTATTCTACCTTTTTCCTTAGGTCAGGATTGTTATGATAGGATTCTATGGGCAGCCTGATGTACCATTTAGAAACCTTGTCAGAAGCTCTGCTATGGCAAGCTGGATAATACATGACAAGATCAATCCATGTAAAACAATTCTGCAAGTTGTTAGACTGCAAATCAATGCGTGAGGGACAGGAGTCCGTCTAAAGAAATTTTGCCCCATGGGGAAGACCTGTGAAAGCCTCCTGATATGAAAGAAGCATTCTGTTTGCTCCTCTGTGAAAGGGACATCTAATTAGTGTGCTGCCATGAAGTGTATCAGAGGTTACACTCTCTCCTCAGGGAGATCCTCTATGATTAAATACAAGTTCTCATTTAGGTTGCTTCTGTCAAGGGGTCAGGAAGGCAAAAGGAAAAATTCATTCACCCACAGCATTTGCATGTTAATTGTCAAGTTTCTCAGCTGCTCAGACGTGAGCTAAGCACCCGACCTACTGATGTGCGGACAAGAAATGTGAAGTCTTTGAGCTGAATTCTTTCTTTTTTTAAGGTAATATAAGACCATGGGAGAGCAGTGAGAGAAATATGGCCTCACAGGCAAGACATGAGCCAACAAGCCATCAAACCAGCAAAATTAGCTTCTGCTTATTTTTCTACTTGCTGACAATGTCTTTGGGCATCTAGGAGATAAAATATCATTAAAAAACCTGCAAGAAATAGATTTCCTCAACATGTAATCAAATCCCCTCTCTACTGCAAATATTTCTTAAGCCTGACTTGGAGCTTTTCAGCTCTGTAGCTGATTTACAGAGTGTGTACACCCACACTAAGTTTAGTCACTAGACTCCATATGAGAAGCTAAAACTCATTTGCTGACTGAAAATTTGCCGCAAAGCAGAAAACAAGAAATTCATCAAACACCTCTCATAAGGACACAAATTGCTTAAAGGTGACTTTCCAGTCATTTTGGAAACATTTAAGACTATTGCTCTTTCTTTTCCCTGCATAAAAAAGTGCTTGAACACATTGATCTGAGTGCAAGAGGCAAACCCATTTCTCTTCCCACTTGCTTTTACTTTGAAATATTAGGCATGCAAGAAAATATCCTCTTTCAGACCCTTGGAATATTATTTGGCCTGTGACACTTCAAGCAAGTGTTTGATAGAGCTAAATCTTTCAATGCAACCCTGCTATGGAAAGCTTTTATGCCATTAGAGATACAGTTTATACAAACCAACAAAACCTCCAGTGTCCAGCTGAGTGCCTCATGGCACTTGGACAATTTTACAAGTGCAGATTTTTGCAGAGCGGGGCATGGTTATTACCTCTGTTTAGCCTGCTGCATTGTCAGGTGGTTCTAGTGTGCCCCTTTCCATACTAAAGGGTGATGACTGCCAGATTTGATAGACTAAGATAAGGATTGTCAGTGGTTTTCTGACCATGGCTGTTTTGGGGACATGGGGGGTTTTTACTGGGATTTCTGAATCAAGGGAGCAGGGGAAGGATGGGGCAAACTGGGATACAAAGTTCCAGGTACCGTAATTATTCATCTGAAATCTGACTTTGGGGGCCCATAGAAGGTACATTGCACACACCACCACACATACTGGGCCATAAAACATTTCCTAGTGTTCGAGTTTGAGACTGAAAGAAAAGTGTGACAAGAATTCTGAGTAAATGGTGGTGAGGAATAAATGAGATCACAAGTTTTGGTAGTTTCCACAGCCTCTTGTGCAGTAATGGATTAGCAGAGTGAAACTGCCATAGATTCAACAAAACAAGTGTAATTTCACATTGCAGAATGAAGGACAGAAAAGGCCTGGGGTTTCTTACTAATATTAGTTTTCTGTAAATTTCCCCCTAAGAGTTTTAAAAAAATGGGAACATGAAGAACTGATGATTCTGACTCAACTTCAATGTGCAGAAAAATTCCAAGACTTTCACATTCTCAGTGGTATATCTTGTTTGTTTTTTCCATTTACTTTTTTTCTCCTTAAAAAAAAAAGAAAAAAAAGGAAAAAAAAACCCAAAACCACTCACAGCTTTTGGTTATTTAGTTTTACATTATATATATTAATAAAAGGATATGAAAATAAAAGAACAGAATTAGAACATCTGGGTTTTTTTCACTAGCACTACAGAAGCGTTTAAGACATTAAGATACTAAGGGAAAAAGTAGGATCAATTCTCAATTCTTTTCTGCAGAACATCATGTGTGTCTCCATGGGATGTTTATTTTACACAGGAACTTCAAGGCACACCAGCATATAGTAGCTAATTAAAGTGTAAAGAGCTGATATTTAAAGGGGGAATAGAAACTTGCAATCAAACAGCTTGGTGGGAGATTCTGTCCATGTAGGAATGTCACATCATCAAAAACCAAAATAAAATTAAATAAATGTAACACAAAACAATGCAAAAAGGAACCAAGGACAGGTAGTCTGGGGGGAACACAGAGAAACTGTCCAAGCAGACAGGGATCCTGAAGGAATTGCAGAGGTTCCACCACCATTGCTCATGGACTCAGCCTTGGGCAGCACCAGCTCTGCTGGACATGGGGGAAGCTTCTGGCAGCTTCTCACAAAATCCAGTCCTGCAGCCCCTTGCTACCAAAACCTGGCCACACAAACCCAGTACAAATTCATTGGCTTTGTTTTATAAAGCAGACCATTGCTACACTGAATAACAACCGCGAAGCCAAACACTGATTTCCCGCATTTCTCTTTTTTCTGTTAGGCTGCTAACCGAGATTGTTCAGCTCTTTTGGCAACTTGTTCAGCTTTTAACAATGTCCACCACAGGTCATGGGAATATGTTTCCACAGTTTCCCACTGTAAAGAAAGGTCTGCTAAGGTGAAGTTGCCCATGTGCCTTTTGAACAACCTCACTATGGGATCATCAAGTCTTTGTCAAGTCTTAAGTGCAGTAAAAAATATCATGGCATTTAGGACAAAAAATAAACAAATACAAGGAAACCCAAAACAATGCTGAAAAACTAAAGATCTACTAGAAAAAAAAAATTTTAGACATGCACAGATGTGAGAAATGAAAATTAAATTAGACAGCCAATTGCAAAACTTATGTTGAGAAAACAGAGAACTTAAGACTTAAACAACATATATATAGACACAGTCGAAGCTGAGTTGAATGTCCCTCTAGGCTTTAGTGCAAATTGAATAGACATTGATGGATTTGTTTTCCTTTCAGATTAAATTGAACTTTTGATTTGGAAGTAGTTTACCTGCTCCTGTACTTGAAAGCTACATTTTTTCTTAACTAATTTTCTCTTGTTAAGGCACTTTAGTTTTTTATTGGTTTATAGTGGTTTACAAACTGACATTGTAATCATCTGTAAGGAGCAGGGAAAGAAAATCATATAAATTATACTTTTCTGTACTGCTTTACCCTCACAGTGGCCTGTTCTGTTTTTAAGAAGCCCATTTTGTGCTGTTATACTTTTAAATACACTTGAATCAATTTCTAAAGTCAGACATCACATCTTGCACAAAGTACAAACCTTTCTGACCATTTTTAAGGTGCTGCTGTAGTACATAATAATTAAAATAACGCAAATAATTGTTTTAGTCTCAAAAGGTGTTGGTATTCACGATCAGCCTAGAGCTTCTGGCTGTGCAAACTGTACAGATTTTATCATTTTTGCTCTTCTAACCCTTGCAAGGGTCTCAGACCTGTTCTTACATCTGTTCTGCCTACTCTGGGACTTGGGCATCTCTCCACCCCAGCTCTGGGTTATCTCACTCATCATGATTTAGGGAAATGTTGCTGTGCCTTGAATCAGACTCAAGATCTTGTCCTGTCTTGTGGGAATGTGCTGTCATGGCCCATGGTTGGGCCCCATGCCTAACATGTCCCACCTATTCTGTGACAGCATCAAGTGATTAAATTGACAAGGAGGAGTGAATTTTTCCAACAGTGACTTCAGTGCTGCTTACATAAAGGGCAGAGGGGTCTCCAAATGCTTCCAGTGCAACCTCTGTGTGTGGAGAGCAGTCTCTGGAAGTGGATGGCCTTCTGTCTAGCCTCATACTGCCTAGTTTAGGCTGGGCAGCAGAAAACCATACTGCATCCCAGGAAACGCATGTTTTGAAATGAGAAAATTGTGTGCTTGGTTTGTCATTATTATCTTGAGAAGGACATTAAGGAATTCCAGCCAGGACTGAGATGCTGTTTAGACACATAGTGAGCTATATTCCTTTCTAGGAAAGGAATAAAAACTGTTTTCCAACATAAATTCATAAGTAGAGAAATAATTATTATATCCTACTGGCATGCAGAGAAACTAAAGCATAGAGAGCTTGTTTGACCTAGCTGTAATCACATATTGAGTCTGTGGGGGAGCTGAAGATCAGATTTTCCAACCCCATTTTAGTTGTCATACCACAGATACTAAGCATCAGTATCATCAAATTAAATATTAAGACCCTACTTGTTCAGGCTACTCTGTCACTAAATTCTACAGGAATATTCACATACAGGAAACTGAGGTTTAAACTCCACTCCAACAAAACAACAGCTGAAGCTCTGCTGAGTAGTTTGGTGACTGACTGTGTTGAGAATATGGTCCTAACTTACAGGTGATTGGACCATATATAGACTGGTTGGACCAACATTTAGGAGCATTATGAAATGTAATTGTACCTTAACCTTTCAGGAAGGCCACCAGATTGCCTTTGTTTTGCACAGAGATTTTCTTTGCTACATAGTATTTAGAACATCTACCTGTTCCAGGGAAATACCAGTTAGTGGGTTTTCTGCTTCATGCACAGATTAATCTTTTAACATCAAAAATCAATTACTAATGTTCAATGTAAAAAGAAAAAAAATTCTTTGTTTACCAGAGTATCCTGCCCCAATCTCTCCCATGTCTTTCTTTTCAGGTGTTTTCCTCAGGATATAGGGAAGTGAAGGTGAAGAGACAATCCTGAGGTAACCCCCTATGGACTTTTGAAGTGTTAAAAATAAGCTTAAGAAAGAAAGTGAAATAGGAGCTATGTGTGTATGAGAATTGGTTGCTATTTCTTGTCTGTCTGCTAAGGAGTACCACAAACAGAGGCAGAAAATTTTCATTCCCCTTGTTGTGTTACTGAGCACCTTAAAAAGTTACAGATTGTGCCCACAAAATTCAGGGTTCTGCTAGAAATCTCCCTTTGCTTATTTCATTTTCACATACACAGAAATAAGGAAGACAGGAACATAAACTGCTTCTTCAAATATGGATTACAAACTAAATTATTTCCTGCTGCATCAAATGCCCAGGAGCCAGATGTTCAGTCAAGCTAGTGAAATAGCTGCTTATACGGTCTGCACTTGAGCTCTGATGGTTAAGACAAACCAAGAATCTTTCACTGGGCATGACATTCTCTCACAGAAAAGAATGTCTCCTTGTATAGATGAAGAGGCAACTAGAGCTTGAGAGATACATGAAACAGAATCCTTAAGGATGATTGGATTATCATGGTCTTTTCAGACTGAGAGTTGCTGCAGAAGCATCTATCTCCAGTGGCAGGATTTAGGCAGATATTTGTTCCCAAATCCAGCCTTGCTACTCAAGCCCCCAAATCATTTTCGGCTGGTAGCAGTTTTTTGGATTTAACTAAAGGTCAGAAGGTGGCTATAAGAGTCTAAGTTAGACTTTACAAATAATTCAACATCTACAATGTAGTGTAGAAATTATTACAGTCAAAGCCGTGGCAAGCAGAGATGAGAAGCCTTAGTGGTATTTTGCTGCATTTGCAGGACAAAATTTATAGCTAGAGTTGGTATCCTTATCAGAAGGAGTTTAGTTTTACATCCAAAGCATTACACTGAAAAGTATGTCTCAACTTTTGGTCTTCCATGACATAGAAGAAGTCTTGTTTTCCTCTGTTCAAAAGAAACATGAGGTGTGGAACAGTGGCTTTAAGCCTCTTTTTGATGCTTGAACTTTAAATTATATTTTACCCTTTGAATAGTCCCGTCAAAGAAAAAATATTTGTGGAAAAAACTCTTGTAGACTATCAGGGTTGTGCAGTTTACCCCATTCTCAGAGCTATCAACCCCACCCTGGGCTCCACATCTTTGAGGTACAAACAATATTCAGGAATGTTCCCTGCTTAAAAGGGCAGGTGGGAAGACTCAGGTCAACATTTTCTGGAAGAAAATTTAGTACATCTTCATCTGAACTGGATAGGAACTAAATGGTAGAGAATGCGAAAATTTGCCTTCAGTTTTTAGTATCTGTTTTAGTTCAATTTTAATTTTGTTTGAGATATGATTTAAGGTTTCAATAGCAGCAGCAATCTTTCTTCCCAGACAACTAACTCACCTCTAGTTGTTTCCCTGTTCGTTCTGATACAAAAGAAATTAGTTTACTGGAAGAATCACTGAGTGCCAGGCTCTGTTTCCCATGACAACCCCCTGAGTTTATGTAGTGCTCTTAACTTCTACCATAAGTTTTTGCACCATGTCCTTTCTTCTTTCCCTGTGGCTTCTCCTTGCAGCAGCTCTGGGGAAGGATGAACAAACAGTGAGTGTAAACAGCACCAACAGTGACTCAGATTCTTCCCTGAGGGGGCTGTAATGCTGTACAAATTATTAGAGTTGTATCAGATATCAGGCCCTTCAAAATGTGCTCTTGTGATCTAAATTCAGGAGTGTGCAGAGTGAAGCAAACTTTTTAAATTTCTGTTTGAGAGGCTGTCATGTAGGATCATGATATTGTATAATATGATGCATCATATCCCATAATATAAAAGAGGAAGATAAACCTTTTTATTAAAACCTGTGACAATGCCCAGTGTTGTTGTTGACTGAATTCCAATTACCTGTGAAGCATTCAGCACATCACATTTCAACATGCCATCTCTCCTAAGTGGAACCAATTGCATTAAAACAGTCATGAAACTTCAGGCCCCCACACTTCAGTAAAAATGTAATCATAAACATTTAAAATGCATATATTCATTTTCCCCCTTCTGCAACAATGTCAGGTAAACACACCTCATTGGGATTCACCACAGCCACAATTATCAATGCTCTGTCTGCAGAATTGTTAATGGAAAAATTACATACACAGACTCTTGATAAACTGTGCATCTGATTTCACTGTTTTGAAGCACAGAGATATTAATTATTACTGTTGTCACTCTTCTGCTAAGAAATGGCAAAAGTTTTCTTTAGGCGTTTCTCAGTCTTTCCTAAGCACACAGCAGATTGATCTAAGTGGCAAACAACAAAACATCAGTGGCATGGCTGCACCAAATGGTGGCTAACTGGAAAACCCACAGAAAATTCTAGTGCCATATTGTTTGTTTTTAGTTAGGACTGAACGTGTTTACACCTCCCTGGACTCCACTGTTCTTTAGAATTCTGACAGTTAACATTAGTTAAATAGGAACAATTAGATAAATAAGAACAAGAGATAGGCCAGCAAAAAAAACCCAAACCAAACCAAAACAAGCTTTTTTTTTGGTAGCATTTTGTTTTGCCTCTGCAGAGCAGCCTGCAAAATGTGAAGTCAGGTTTCAGATAACGAGGATCTGTGACACAGCAGCAAACCTCAGCACCTCCATTATAGGAGGTATTGCTGATATTTCCAGCCATATTCTAGTCCAACTGTTTCAGGGTCTGAGAGGTCTGGATGAAGTTTTTTTTCCCATTGTTTTATTTTCAGCGGTTTGGAGCTTAGGCTTGTCAGATTTTAAGTTTTCTTTTTTAGATTCATCATGTCTTTGGCTGCATTTCTCTAGGCCTGTATAAATTAAAATTGTTAGGGCCAGTGTGGTCCTCCTCTTCTAGTCTGGCTGACTCCAATTTCAGGCTGGGCAGTGTAGGAGGTCACCTGCTATTAGATGGTAGAAGCTAGTCCATTTTCATAATTGCCTTTTCCAGCTGCAGATAGGTATTCAAGGCCCCTCTGGTGAGCACCCAGTCCAGTAGTCTTTTCTGAACATAGCATTCAGACATGGTCATGGTCATGGATCAGGTGTCACTCCAGGCCAGTGTATGTCATTGCCAAAGCCATCCTCTGAAAATCTGTTACAATTTTACACATCCTCTACCTTTGCGCATCCTCCACTTTTGCACATCCTCCAACTTTATCTATTTCTAGCAGTAGAAATAAGCCCCAATATAATGATGACGTACACTTTTATATTGCAGTTATTAGTTTAAATTTATAAGTCAGCATCTTAATTTCCACCATATTTTAACCTTTATGTTGGCTTTAGAGCTAACATTCATTTAGCTGAATGCATTTTCTGAATGCATTTGTATGACATTGTCTCCAAATCAATATGGTGGGGTACTTCACGGTACTTACTTCATCACGGAGGTTTTTTTCCTCCTTTTTTTTTCTTCAAATAAAAAAAAAGGTAAGTTCTAAATACATAATTCTTAATTTTTCCTTTTTCAATAATTTCATTTATTTCTTTCTCACTTGAACAGGAAAAAAATAAAGATTAGCCTGCTACACCTATAAACATACTCTCACCGGGAATTACTGGGAAAGATTTGCAAAAGTTTTATGAAAATAATTTCAGAAGGAAATTGAAAGAAGTGAGCATTGGAAATAATTAAAAAAAAAATAAAGAAAATCTTCTGAATCACTTTGGTCATACTTACAGGAAGAATGTTAAAATTTTTTTTGACAGATGATTGTAATTTGTCAGGGTGGTTTTGTAGATTATGGTTCACCTCAGGTGACAGTGGTAAGTAAAACCTGAGTGAGAACTTTTAAGAGCAACACTTCAGCATAGGCCAGTTGTATTGCAAGAGTTGGAGGGGTAAACTGGTACCTGTAATATGATAAGTGGCTTCCTCACTCGTATGTGTGTGAAAAGCTCTTCTCTCTTCTGAATCTTCCTGAAAACACTCCAAAAGCTGATGTAGAAGAATCAGTAATAATGAAAAAAATAAGATGGTCTGTTCACCTGAGATTTTTGTTCCTTTAACTTCTATTTTCTGTGAGCAACAGAATGAAAAAAATTTCTTTCATCAAACATTTTCTTTGATGGCAGTGGTTTGGAGTAAGTATGTGATAAGAATATCTGTAACATAAAGAAAGTTGGGAATAATGAATCAGGCCCTTGGCTGACAGTGGGCAACCCTAAATGTTATAAAGGAAAGTATGAGAAATCTCATGCTTGGCGCAGGTAGAATAGTTTGTAACCATCTCAGTCAGGGCTGCCTTGGAATTGATTTAACCCTCAAGTATGAGGTAAGCTTTTAGATTGATTTTGTTTGGTTTTTTTGGTGGGATTATCTGCCCCCCTCCCCACTTCTCTCCAGTAGCTCTGTATATTTTTATGAGTAAATGACCTTTTCCTCCTCAGAGCTATACTTGGTACCAATGTAACTTGTAGTGATGAGTGTCACTGTTTATTGATTTGGTGAGTAAGGGTGCAGAACCTTCCTTCTAACACAACAAATTGTCTTGTTCGAAATATTTTTCTCTTCCACAATTGCTCCCCTTGAAAGCAAAAGACTGATGCTTTTGTTTTGCACTTAAGTTTCCAGTGCTTCATTTATGAGTGCATATGCTTTTTTTGGTAGCCTGTCTTATTAATCTCTTTAAGATGCAAGCCTAATGTTTTTCATTCTTTGTAGATGAGTTTTCATGGTAATTCTAACTGTCATTCTGGGGACCTCTTTTAACTCCACAGTGCTTCTTTTGATCTGTAATGTTATACATTGTAGTACTCTTGATTTATACCATTGCATTCTATTTTTCATATTATATTCAATCCAGTAAGGCACAGGTAGATCTTCCCTAGGATGCCACTGCTAGACCATTCACAATACCACACACACTGGCTTGTAGCAACAGCAATAATTAATGAAAAAGAGTTTTAAAACTCCAATAACAGAACCACTGAAAAAAATATCTTATTTATTAAGTTAAAGGTATTATAAAACATAATATTATGAGGCTATGATGTTAAACCCACAAAATTATAAGGGACCATTTTTTTATTATAATAGCACTCTGTGTAGATCAAGGTATCATTGTTTTGCTGACACAGGTTTTTCTGTATATATACTTATTTCCTGACTCAATGTTGGCTACTGTGTAAACAGCTGAGAAAAATGCAGTAGTTTTGATGCTCAGCAACTCTACTATTTTCATTATTTTTACAGGCAGAGAAAAGGGTTTATATGCAAAGGCCCATATCTTGCAGTTAATTAAAAACAGATGAATAGTCAGATTGATTACAATATGATTGTTTACATGCTTAAGAATAACTAAGCTTGAATGGATGTGGTTAGGGGGTTGAGACATTTCTGCACAATTGTAGGAGAATAGGAATGGGGCTGCAGGCAGTCTTGGCCTTGATGAGTTACAGCTGTGTCCTTGAAGACAGGTAAACAACTTTGAGGGAGACGCATGGAACGTGGATGTGTGTTGACATTTACAACAAGAAACAGAGAAATTTATGACCAATTACAAAAGAGCAGAAGGCACGTGCACATAGTTTGTTAGCCAATTATAATGCAAAAAGAAGCACGTGTTATGCGTGTGATATAAAGTACAAAAAGTTGTGCTGTGGGATAATAAACTGCTGATGCTTGTCACCACCTTCAGAGTAGTCTTTTGTCCATTGTCACACAACCAAAAAGGTATTCGTTGTGGGAGAAAAATATGTGAATTGCATTATTAATTGCTTAAGTTGCTGTCTTGGTAGACTATGGATTCACAATTATGTCTTCAGTGGCCACTCTGTGAGAAAAGACATAAGATGGATGAGAAAAAAGCAGGAGAAATACAAGTAGCAGTGATGTGAAGCTATTGCATTTTACTGCATTGCATATTTGTAGAGGTGGTTGTTAAGGAAATTCAAACATGGCAGAGTTGCAAGAGTCCTTGGGAAATCTGGAGAGAGCTTCAGTCAGATCCCACCTTGAAAACTGAGCTAAAACATTAGTTGATAAAATCTTCATATGTGCCCTAAGCAACAGATTGATGAAAGGTTTTTGCTGCAGAATTAGTAGATGTTCTTAAAACACTCCTTATGCTACCTTGGAAATGTGTTTTTGTGGATAGGAAATCTGCCTGCAGTTTATTTGCTGCTTGGAAGAAGTGACAAAGCAGAACAGATGTTTTTACTTTTTGCTGCTTATGTGGAATAATTCCAGAGAAATTTGGAAAGCAGTAATGGAATTTAAAGAGACTTCAAATGTTGCAAAAAGTTATGTTTCCTGATGCACAATGCTTAGAAAGAAAGAGGTTTCCAGGTGAATTAAATAAAGCAAAGAACTATTCACAGGTTCCAGAGCAGAAAGAGGTGAATTATTTGAGTCTCCAGTAGATATTTGTAACTAGAAGAAAAGAGGCAAAGCCTGTGTTGAAGACAACACCATTTCTATAGAAGAGGTGGATGTGTTGCTGACGTGCAGAAGTGAGAAGGCCAAGAATGAATTTTGTGTTTACTGTGAGGTTAGAGAGAAGTTAGGAAATGTGTGTGCCCCCACAAAGTAAAATTTTCCACAAATTGGGCTGTGGTCATTTTTTGACACAGTTATCAGTATGAGATGGTGCAAGGGACTTTATTTTAGGCATGTAAGACCAGCTGCTTGTCTTTACATGTCTGTTGTTTGGCTCACAAAGAATTTTTTACTGAGCAGAGCATTGGCTCCATTTGCTAGGCAAGCTCAAAAATGCAATGCCATACATTACCAGCAATGATAAGTTTTCTGCAAAGAAAAGCCATCAGAGTGGGAATTGTGTTCAGGCATTATATGCCAAGTCATCTTGTTCCATCATGGCAAATACAATTATGCATTCTTAATATTAAAGGTGTTTATGTCATGGTTAATAGCAATACATATTGCAAAGTGGGAATGAAATTTGGAATATCTGATTAGTCATGGGAAAATGTAAAAGAGTATTTTATTTCCATTTCTGAGATAATTTTTTACACTGAATGACCAATTGCACTTCTATTGGCAACCATCTATTTTGCATATTTTAATGTTTAGCTACTTATAAATTGGTAACTAAGATGACATTGATTCATTCATCCTACTGAGTGTCTAATTCATGGATACCTTCAAACACTCACTGTTACACAAGATTCTGTTAGGTTTTGTTTGGAACTCCAAAGGAGTGACATGCAGTGAACTCATGGCCTAGAAATATCTGCCAGCAAATTGAAGTGCCAATGTCACTTGACTGCATCAATATCACTGCACCATCCACAAAATTATTCCTTTTAAACTACTGGTTGGATCTGGTTTGAACTGGTCAGGTCCATTTTGAACTGGATCCAGTTTGAACTGGATGGGTCTGGTTCAAACCAGATCCATCTAGCTCCCGCCAGTTCTCAGAAGACTGGACCAGTTCAAAGCAGTTTCAAGTGGTTCTGCACGGTTTGAGCTGGTTGAAGCCAGTTGGAACCAGTCTAAAGCAGTTTGAATCAGTCAAAACTGCAGTTTTAAACTTGTCAGAACCAGTCAGGTCCAATTTTAACTCTTTGGGTCCAGTCTGAAACCAGTCTGATCAGATCAGAACTGGCTGGATTTGCTTTGAAACTGTAGAAACCAGTTGGATCCAGTTTGAACTGGTTGAACTGGTCTGAGCCCGTTTGAAGTGTATTCATCCAGTTTGAATCAGTTGGAACTGTTTTGAGCCAGTCAAAAGTGTTTTGAACCAGTTTGAATCAGCTGGATTTGGTTTGAACCAGTCAGATCTGTTTCAGACTGTCTGAGTCTGGTCTGAACCGGTTTGAACTGGCTGAAACATGCCTGCAAAGCTGGGTACTTATATGGTCTGTGTGGCTCCTGGGTGCACCTCTGTGATCACAAGATGTCCTTGAGGCCTGTACAGGCCAGAGCAGCTGCTCAGGCTCCGTGCTGAGGTCAGAGTGGTGTCAGCCTTCGGCATGGGAGAGAAGCGGCTTCCTGTAGCACGAACGCCCGTGCACATGAGGCAGAATCTGGAATCACTCTGCTCCTGCTTGGAGCAGACAGCATGCAACGTTTCTCTGTGAGGCACATAGCTTCCCTCTGCCAGGAGTTATCAGAAGAAATCTGACTACTAGTCAGCAAGAATACGATTGGTGAAAAGAGCCCATTTGAAGATCTGAAGCCATGAGTGCAGTTGACCCAAAATCCCAGGGATGGCAGCCAGTGCCCCATGATCAGCCACCTGTGAGCACCTGAGCCACACAGGTACAGAGCTGCCAGTGCTGAGTCACACAGAGCTCGTAAAACAAACCCCAAAAGTTAATTATTAATCAAAGCCAGCAAAAATGTGTTCTCTTTAATATGTCAATGCCAGTACACAAACTCCTGAGCTAACAGACACTCTAAAAAATGAACACTGATTGCTACTGTAGCAGCTGTTTCATTGGCCACTTTAGAACTAGCAATATGTTAGTCAGCCATATATTAACAGATGACATAAGGACGGTTCATAGTTGAGGCTTTCCACACTGGGCGCTCCACTCAGAACATTCATAACATTTATAGAAATGCCTGTTGAAAATCCCAAGAGGGAAGCTGGGGACAGGGAACTCTTAGGGGACATTACTATTGCAGAAGCTGAGGAGCTGGAGACCATTATCTGAATTCCATTGGGGATTGCAGGTAAGAATAATTAAAAATGTCTTCAGAGAGAAACCAAACAAATTGGAAGAAACCTTCATGTCTCTGCCCCAAAGCAAGCAACCAGTACCTAGTGGACAGAGCAAATTCATAGACCTGCAGGTGTGTAAATTTGATAGGCTTTGTCCTGTCCAGGGCTGTGTCATCAAAATCTTTTTTGAGGGACATTGCTACAGGAATAGTCAGATTCATGAAAATTCACTTAAAAACTCAGCCTGTAGTGAAGCCAGTCAGACAGGATCATCAGAACGTCCCTTCTCACACTCCTTTTTTTGTTTTTTTTTTTTTTTTTTTTTTTTTTTTTTTGTCACACAATATCGTAGTAAAGAAAAACACAAAACCCTAATACAAATACCCAAACCAAGAATCCATCCCCTTAGGTCTCTAAAGAATTTTAAAACACTGCTAGAACATCAGAGAGCAGGACTGACCAGAAAATTTGCATTGATTTCTAGCAAATGTTGCTGACTTGAGTCAGCAGCTTTTTTTGAGTCTTTCAGCTTAGATGGGGAGGCAGTTTGCTTTTGTTGAGTTTTGGCCAGTACCACTTAATGAAAAAAGAGATTAAAATATCCAGACATTGAAGTTTTTTCCCTGCAATGTGTTCTGTGATTCTGTGCTTAATATATGTGTGTGCTGAGTACTTGTGGTATTTGATTATGCCAGTGATTTTATAAATTTCAAAGCAGAGAGAATCCACAGGAAATAAGGAAATAATACATCCAATCCTATAACATTTTTGTGCCTTATTCATTCATTTCCTTCTTTCCACCCTGCTTCTGACAGAAAGGGGTAAATATATTGCCTTTGCAATTGATCTGTTCTACAACAAAACCACTGAGCAACCTCTGACTCCAGAGTTCTACAAGTTTCCTTGAAGGCCCAGGTGAGTTCAGCACTCTGCTGTGCTGAGTGACTTCCGAAGCGCCGTCAGCAAAACCTGGGAGGAGCAGACAGAAGATGGCTTTGATGCTGCAGCAGCACCAAGGGAAAGGGCACTGGGCAGGAAGATGCCTGCTGGGCTGCAGCCAGAAATAGAGCCCGGTGTGGCCGTCCTGAGTATTGTTCAAAAGCCTGCTCTTCCTCCCTGCTCCACCTGTTGCTGCACACAACTGCTGAGAGGCAACAAATGCTTCTTCTGCCAACTGCAGTTGTTGGTCAGGGAATCCTGCCAATACCTCTGCCTCAGATCATACTGTACTCTGGCTTTTAAAATTCACTGCATGCCCTCTTGGTTTTTTTATTGCAAACTAAAATTCCTGGTGGTTTATGATGCCAGGCTCTAATAAAGATAAGCTTTGCGTTGTGTACTTATAATGCTGAATTAGTCATAGTGGCAGCTTTGAGGGCACATTTATTTCTAGAACCTCTTATTTAATTTATGATTCTATCTTGTCTTTCACAACTCACATTTTTCTCAGTAACACTTCCAATTCCACAGGTTTACCCATCCAAGGAATTTCCCTGACAACAAAAATATGAACCCTTGTTCACTCATAAGGGTGCATGCTGATATTAATTCACCCTTACTTTTAGCGCACTGGTTTCTGTGTAAGATATGCAGCAGGTGGTTCTCAAATTCTTCTCATCCCTTCTCTGGTACAGATGAACATTGCTAGTATTGATTCTGTGCAGAATTTATCTTAGTGCACTTCTTGTCCTCTCAATCATTATTGCACAGCTATTCTTTCCCCCAGCTTATGTTTTACTAGCTGCAGTGATTGTTCATAGACTGACTAACAAGGCAAAAAATGGAACTTGTTTTTACTGCTGGGCAAGAATCCAGACCTGCCTTCTAAACTTTGCCTTTGAGCTGCCACAGGATGACTACTTCTGCTGTCCTCCCTATTATGGTGCATTGTACTCTTCAGATGAAAAACTGTACTGGAAGCTGCCTGGAATAGCTAAAAGTAGGTTATACAGCACTTTACAGGTTCCTCTGGTGTGGAGAAAGATGCTGCTCACCAGAGAGGATTTTAACAGGTTCTGTTACTGGCATTTGAGTTGTGGAGGGTGACTACTCCTGTGGATGTGTTTCTAGCTGTAGGGCTAGCATGTCATTCCCTGACATCAGAAACATCAGTGTTGCTTTGTTTCAGAAGTATCATAAGAAATTTCTCAAGAACATTCCACATGATTATTTTTTCATGCCTCTTTTCTCAATGATAAGTTCTAAGTTTTCCTGCAGTTTCTGTGGACAGCCCTGGTGCTCTGCCCTTCCAGCCAGTACTTGTCATGTTGTCACCTCTTCCATGGTGTACTGTTTCAAATACTGAAATTAAATGTACATATTTTCTTGGTTATCCTACTCTAGACAGACTCAATCATGAGTTTAAATTGCTTTGCCTAGTGGAAAGATCCCACATAATTATAGGAACAAAAAAAAAAAAAAATAGCATTTAACTCTAGAGAAAAGGAAAGCTTAGCTCCATTTATTGCTCCCACTATGACAAAATTCCAGCATAACAAGAAGGGGATCAACCTCAGTATTTTCCAATGCTTTACTTTTGATATACCTGTGTACTGTAAAATAAAACATTTCTATTATTAGAAATGCATTCTAGTATTCTCCATGTGTAAGTCGTAGCCACCATCCACATCTAATCTATATATCTGGGGGTTAGCATGTGAATAGTCCCTCCTGCAAGTTTCTGATCACTGAATGCATACGAAAGGCTTTGATTGGACAAGTGAAGGACAGATACATATAACTCTGTCAGTGGACAACCAGAGGGAGCATTTTGGTTATGCAAATAATTAAAAAATGTTACAGCAAAGAGAACAAAATTGCTTCTCAGGATGCAGCAGTCCTCTGCTCATGCTGTCATTTCAGATTGGCTGTCTTGCAGAGAGGATGGCTGGCTCTGTCACCAAGAGAAGAACAGGCATTAACAAGCTGCATGGTTAGTGTTTGAGCAGTGCCTCGTGTGCTGACAGTGCTTCATGTGAAGTGCACTTGTTCACCTAGGCAGAAGAAACCTCAGGGAACTTTTGGACTCAGTTTTGCTGTATTCAAAATCAGTTGCAGATTTTTCACTGACTTTAATAGGCATCGGATCAGTCCTTTAATGCTGCATAAGTGGCAGACAGAGGAGAAATTGAGACTAAATGAGAGAAAGCTGTGTTGTCTTTGTTTATTTTTCTTTGCCAATGAATAGGTGCTGATGAGTTTAACTCGGTCTCATTACAGAAAAGGTAACTCTTAAAATAATGTTACATTATGGTATATTTTACGTATGCTAAAACTGCAGTCTTATTATTCTGAAAAGTGGCAAATCTGTCTGCAAAGCTCATTGTAGTTTCAAACTGCAATTTAATATTGTGGTTTATGTACCAGCCCTTAGGATCATGACTTTCCAAGTGGAACTGAGGTAGAATTTAGACATTCAAAGATAAAATTGGTATACTGAAAACTTTTGCTTAGATAATAAGTTTTCTTCCATGGAAAACTGTAGAAGACTGTACACATCCCAAGACTTATCTCAAAGAAACACTTGGCTGGCCATCCATGCATTCAAGTGTGTCTCTGTGCTACTCATGCTACTCATGCACATCCCTTTGGTTGGTGTGGAAGGTATTCTCAGACCATGCTCTTGCATGTTGGGCTGGGCTCCATCAAAAAAAAAAAAAAAAAAAAAAAAAAAAAGGATGCCAGGTTGTTTCCTTTGGATTTAGCTGTTTAGGTTGAAAAAACTGATCTTGCTTGAAGAGTTTCTCTGTGGATAAATGAACATGCTGAGCCAGGAAAGGTTCTTCCCAAAGCCTTTGATTGTCGGAACACCTTCTTGATACTCCAATTGATAATTATTCAGATCAGTTGGTACTAAGCTAAATTAAGTAAAATCTCCCCAGTTGTGATAGTTTTGCCTATGACCAAAGGAAGACTGTTTACATAAAAGTGTGAACTGGTAATTGCCCTTCTTACTGGGCAGTCCTAATTCTTTACTGTGTGAAGACATTTTCACAATATTGGCTCACTATTGATGCATAAAAGTGTTGTAAGTAACTTGAGGTCCAGATATCGTGAAGGGAGGCCTTGAGACCACAAACAGTAAATAATCACATGCCTTGATCTTAACAGGACTAAACTATTGCTCCTCAATTGTCCTTATTTTACATGTGGTAATTCACTTTTCAGTCAGCCTAGATTATTTTAAAACACAATCAACAAGTGTACTACAGGGACTAAGAAAGCTCAGCCTTCCTCTTTTGTCTAACTTTGATTTGACATGAAGCTCACATTAACTGGAGAGTCCACTCTGTCTTAATGGCGGAGAGGAAGCTCTCTTTTTCCTTATTTTCTGTTTATGTCTTATAAAAACATGGAGGAAAGCTTATTTTGCATTTTTCTGGAAGAAATGCCAGTTACTGTTGTTCTTCTAAGCTTTGTACTCTAAGACAGTACACACTACACTGGCATTCCCACAAGGGGAAAAAAACCATTTCATTTACAGTGGAAAGTAAAATGCAGAGGGTAAGCATGTGTATCTAGCTGCCCTAAAGCTTAACAGGATTATTTGTAACAATGATAGCTGTGGAGCAACCTCTCATTTAAAAAGAAAAAAAAAGTATGAAAGATAAATTTTTCATTTTATTGGACTTATTTCTTGCATAGGAACTGAAGTACCAGAGTGATGAAATTTGGCTTTTTACCATTTCAGGGTGACAATAATTTCTAGTCCAGCAAATGTGACTTTTTCAACAAAAAAGAATCTGTAATCTGGAAGGCAAGGGAGCTCTGCTGGCTAGGACATAAACCAAAAAAACATTATCCAGCTGCAAAAAATCACTGGAAATAAGCTCTGGAAAGCATCTTAACCTGATGTCCCTGAACATATGCACTGAGTTTGACCCACTGAGTTTCAGGAATGTGAAGAGGAATGTTCTGGAGCATGAAAGGTAGCATTATAGTGGTGTACACTGCAAGAGGACTTCTGGGATGTGCTAGCCATGAGGGGACATGTTAGAGGTTACATCTGTTCAGGTACCATTTGATTCCTCCCAATGGATCCACACTCTGAGCAGTGAAAAACAAGTGTTACTAAACGCCGCCAACAAGAAACGTTGCAGATCCTTTAGGTAGGATGGCTTTATGTGACAGACTGAAAGGCAGACTAATCCAGACAGTCTATTACAGATGAAGAGCAGGAAAAGTTCTCCAAACCTGGTGCTTTCAGCAGAGGCAGAAGCCTGGGCTCTGACTGTTTACCCCTGCTGTGCTGGCCTTGCTCTCAGAAGCTGCTCCTCACTCTGTGCTGCAGTGCTGGCCTGTTTTCTCCCCGCAGAATTCCCCAGCTGCTGGTGCTCCTGCTTACCTGAGTGTGTGCCTCCAGCCCTGTGTCTGCATCCCCTGCTCTAGAGGCTTCATTTTACTCTGCCTGCAAGGTGGGTTTTAGACTGGACTCTGCATTCCTTGGCTGGTGCCTTAAAGCTGACAGGAGGCGTGGAAATGGATTGCTCATTCTGCACAAACACTGCTGCTTTATCTCCAGTTAATGGAGCGCAAAAAGACAAAAAGCACTACCCAGTTAGAAAATATTTGAAGACTCTGCTTCTGGACATAGACCTTTCTACCTTGCAGACATTATATTTTTCCTTGAACTAAAAGGCACTGGTCACTATCAAAAGTGGTACACTACACTAAGTGAGATTACATTTCTCAATGTAATGGCATTTCCTAGGAGTGACATAACCTTTGTTTAACAGAAGGAACTTGGATGTTGGAGCAGCAGCATTTTAATAGGGCAGAATAATTAGGCTTATAAAATTCCTTTTTTTTTGCTAATAAGAAAATTAATTTAATTTTTTTTTTTTTGTGTTAAGCATCTGGAACACTTGTAATACCAGTGTAGAGATTGGGTCTGGAAAATTAGAGTATGGATAACAAGATGACAGACGTAGTTGCTGATGTGAGAGGAAAGGTAAATAGCAGGAAAAGCATGGGTAGATAAGGAAAAGCTTAGAATATTTAAAGACTAATAGATGAAAATAACAGTTCAGTGTAGATAAATGATGAATAATGAGTCACAACAAAGTATTGCCAGCATTCCTAGGTGCTTCATATACTCAGAGAAATAAAAAGTAAGGGAACAGATCATGCTGTAAATTAGCATAACTGCACTGAAGCCTGTGGAGCTTTGCTGATTTAAACCTGTGAAGGACTGGACCCTTCAAGGATGAGTTTTGATGATGAATGGTGAGAAACAAAGGAATAAATAATAATTTTCTTAGAAGCTCTGAATGAGGCAGCTACCTTACGTGCTTCTTTAATATCCAATTTCCTCCATTTGTTAAGGCAATACAAGCTATAATTGACATTCTGTACATTAATTTAAAATTTCACAAAATACAGAGGCCATCTAAAGCACTTCAATCTAATAAAGGAGAAGTCTTTTCAAGTTTATAAAGAGCCCTTAAACTCTCAACTGTGAAGGAGACTTACTTGACAGTGTTACTAGTTACTGAGAGCTGCAGTTTGAAGACACTTGACATCTCTGCCCAGATCTGCCACATTTATTTTTGCATTGAATGTTTTAATCAATACTTGTATTCTTTCATTTAAGCTAAAACTACTTTGGGGATTTACAGATAAAAAGATATGTATGCCTTTTGTATACTTTTAAATGTGCTAGAAAGTAAATTCTTGCACCTGGAAATAATGAAATATTTACAAAACTGGAAGGAATAACATTCAAACTCTGCTGGTAAAGACCAGGAATTTTGAAAGTTTCAGTAAATAATGAAGTTTCAACTTGTCTCTTATGGAAACTACAGCACAATATTTCTCTCTGCTTGTTTATAACTTCATTAACCTCACTGCTATTGTTTGGTTTAGATTTAGCTTGTTCAGAGCTAAGCAGACTTCTACAAAGAATTTTTTTAAGGTCACAGCATCAACGTAAAGGAAGAAGCTAAAAATTTATAATGGCCTTACCCTGAACAGATCTTAGAGAAACTTATTCCAGCCTTGACTTTCCTAATCCCCCTCCTGCTTTTGAGCCCATCACTTATACCCTGGATGTGACAGTGCTTCGTTGCTGTTTCTCTTGATTTCATTCCACTTTTACTCTGGTTGCATCTTCAATATCTCATCCATATGTTTCCCTGTTTTCCTCTTCTGGTCTTGAGGGCAGTTGCAAAAAGCAATCTCAGGTCTCCTGTCAGACTTTTGCAGTAAGGTCAGCTGCTAACATGGTTCCAGTTGCAATTTTTCTATCAGTGTCTGCTATTACTAATCTGTTGGTGGAGGAAGTTGTGTCCCATTATGTTTCACTCCAAAACTGAAAAGCACTTCTGTATCCAACACCTCTCCTGTGTCCTAATGGACTCCAAAGAGTGTGTTCTGTTCTGTTCTTGCTAATACAGAATAGCTTCCTCCTACTGTTGTGCATATGAATGCAGGAGAACATGTGTGAGAAACTGCAGAAACTCTCAGCTTCTCTTGTGGATGGCATTTCCACAGCGGGTATCTGGATACCCATAATGCAGGTTTTGACCTTCACCTATTGTGTATCAGCCCAATCCTCAACATGATATAAAAAATTTACACCTCAAAGTGAATGTTGTTTACCTAAGCATGGGTTGATAACATTGAGAAAGGCAAAGCCAGAAAAAAAAAATTTTCTCGTTCCCAAAATTTTAAGTATTCCTGACAAAGCTGTTTTCTATGAGTTGAACATTCAGCTCTGCTGTGTTCATTACTAAGCTACATAAATATGAAGTAAATATTGAACAAGAAGTGAGATTGTGATGAAGAAAATAAATACTCAAGAAGAAAACTTCTGTAACACATTTTGCACTGCCCTTATAAATTGGAATTGACTTCACTGCAGGGAGTGAATTTGACTGAGATAGGACATTTTAACTCAGTTGGTGTCATAGAAATGCATTGCTATGGATTCTGGATTGGAGTAATCTAATTAACTGCAACAATTCAGACACAGCTCACACAGGTGAGATAACATCCAGTCTTTTGTCTGCTTTATTCTTCATTTGAGGTAGATTTGACTTCCCTCTTTCCCCAGACCTGCTGGCATTTCTTTTTCCTTTCTAAAATCGTTTTGCATAGTCCTTGGCTGTGACAAGGAGAGATTAATGGCTGTTGCTCACCCTTTTGTCATTACATGAGGGATAGTCATGTGTGCGGATTGATTTCACACGTTGGTCTGTCCTGTAAAAAAAATATTTGTCAATAAAACAGAGGAAAGGAAAATCCTTTGGCACCAATATTATGAGTTGATTTATCTTCACCACCGTGAAGCTGGCTGGAAAGGATATAAGGCAAAGCAATCTGTTCTCATGATAAACCTGAATTTCATTTAGGATAAATACTACCCTACTTATCTGCTGAAGGCACTGCACATTACAGTGAGACATGGAAGCTGAAAAAGATAAACTTATTATTATGATCCCATTTATTTTCAAATTAATTTCCAAGTTCCTCTCTTATTTGAAAAGAATCAACATCTAAAGTTGAATAGGAAGGCTTTTCTCAAACTTTCTGTTTGGTGGCTTGTTATATCTTCATCTCAACATTATACCACTGAAGTAATTTTCTTTTCTTCTTACTAAATTGTTGTTTGTCTACTGTAAGTAATATTGAGTCTTGTGAGGATATGTCAGGCAATAAAATACCATGAGATTGGTTTATCCACAGTAAGCTTGTGTAAAATTATAAATCTTGAACATTTTTTATCTTACAATCCAGATTTCACAGTTTTTTTAGGAATGCTTATTTCCAACTTTTAAAACACCTATGAAGCTGAGGATACAAGCCACTTTCTATTAAAAACCAAAAGCAAACGAAAACCACAAAGCAAGACACAAAGAAAATGTCAGAATCCCCCAAAATTTTCAGTGGAAGCCGTATACATCCTTGATTGTTACGAAAGCTCTTAGTTTTTTCTGTTTTTAGAAAGATTGTTGCAGTGGTCTTTAGGTCTTCTCCTGCAGTACATGTAATTTGGGTAGAAAAAGAAGAAATCAGATGAACATAGCACAAGTAATTCTTCAAGCATTAGAACCACTGATCTCAGCAGATGGAGTGACTAGATGTGAATGATTAACTTCAGCCTTCAGAAAACTCCCCAAACTAAGTAACCAACTAAGTTGCCTTTATACTCAGTGGTGTAGAAGAGATTCACATCATCCTAAGACAACTTGAAGGAATTATTCTTTGGAGAAGTGCATTATTGAAAGTCCAAATTCCACAAAACTGCTCTTTTTAAACAGCTGTAAAATGTAATAGTCCTAATAATGAACAGAAAAGGCAAAAGTTGTCTGTACTTGAGCAAAGACGAAGTGTTGTGTTTGTATTGCATAAGGGTGATAAGGTAATTTGAAGTCTATTTGAAACTGAGGGGGATCTTAGACAACATCTAATTGAGCAAGTCTAGACAAATTACACATAAAGAGCCCTCAAAGACCTGGTGGGAGAGAGCTGTACTCCTACCTTGTGCTCCTCTGAGTACTATTTAATGAATTGTTGCCTTTACCAGCAATTACCAGGAAGGCGAGTTATTGGTAGCAGTGACAGCACTCTTCAAGAGCTATGCACTCTTAAAACTTCTCAAGAAATACTAAAAGTTCAAAAGGAGCTTTTCCTTTACATCTGTTTGCATAAATATCTATGATCTTTTTCTCACACTGCTATTGAGTAAAATTATAGACTTGTGGATAAGCAGACTCAGGAGATTAATGCTCAGTCTGAATCTGTTTGTGCCTCAGTTCCTCATTTTTAAGAAGTAGATATTAAGTTCCACTTTTCTTTTTGTGATCTTAGAATTTCAAAGCAAAGATTCCTATGTTATAAAAGGGCCAAGGAAAACGGCTATTTCACTTCTAACATAGACTATCAGACCACTACAAAATAAGAAGAATGAAATATGTTTTAGAATTCAGAAAAATTTGAAAATATTCTTTTTCGAGGAGAAATTAAGTTCATCATATCTACTTACAATTTTATCTTTCCCATAACCATCTCCTTCAGTTTCTCTAAATTCCTTTAAGCTAGGAAGGCTTCTTTGTTGCCATATCAATGAAACTCATGAAACTGTCACTTCACCAAATCCAGAACATTAGCAGTGAAATGGGATCAGAATAGAATGGAAGTTTTCTAAAAGATATTGTTCAGAGCCCAGCTTTCCAATTCTTACTGCAAAGAAGAGTACAGTGCAGACCCTGAAAGATGTTTTGTTCTCGTTTCACTTGAGAAAGACTTTTGACATGCAGTGCATGTCACTGAAGTGTAGGCATCAGTCAGGGTAGTGGATTGGCCCAGGCAGTATTGAAACTAAGCCTATTAAAGAAAATGAAAAAGGGAATGCACTCAGCTGTAAGGACATTTAATTACAGCTTTTGCAGAAGGACTTTGAATAATTATAATTAGTAACATACAACTATTTTACAGAACCTTTTCTGGTCTGCCAGGTCCTATGGTGTTTCATATTTCTAATTTAAAAGTTGAACGAACAACATTTATCCAGTTAAGGACACTTAAGTGATTGTACACAGCTGTACAACATCCTTTAGATCACAGGATGGAATTTCTTTGAAATAACCAGGCATTCTAGGCTAGATACCTGAATGCTGCTTCTAGATCCACATATCAAACATCTATAAAGCACGTATAGGTCAAAAGCATCCTCATGCTAGACTTGACAGAAGAATCAAAAGTTTGCTTAGATGAATGTCACACAGTAGCTCCTATTCAATTGTTTAGTGTACAGACACTAAAAAAACCAAAGGTGGCAGCAAACCAGGATTTTTCTGATCCATCAGCTCCCATGCAAGCTGAAGCAGCCTAAAGACTGCCTGAAACCTATGGCTTCAATGCTGAATTTGCTCAGGTGCTGCCACTGTAGAGAGTACTTTTCTCTGCATCAAGAAGTTTGTACTGTGACTGCAGCTTGAGATTCCAGGTCTGCGTCCCACTGCTTGTGGAATATTGCGCTCCACTCTGGAGCTCTCAGTATGGAACAGACTGTGGTTGGAGCAAGTCCAGAGGCGGACCACAAAAATGAATCGAGGAATGGAACATCTCTTATGAAAGGAAAGGCTGAGGGAGCTGGGGCTGTTCAGCCTGGACTTATTGTGGGCCTTCAGTGCTTAAAGGAGGCTTATAAAAAATGGGGACAGACACATTAGTAGGGTCTGCTGCAAAGGACAAAGGGTAATGGTCTTAAAGATGACTCAGACTAGATAGAAGGAGGAAATTCATTGTGACTAACAGGGTGAAACACTGGAACAAGTTGCCCAGAGAAGCAGTAAATGCCACATTCCTGGAAACACCCAAGGTCAGGTTAGATGGATCTCTGAGCAGCCTGACCTAGTTGAAGATGTCCCTGCTCACTGCAGATTGGTTGGACTTAAGGGCCTTTAATGGTCCTTTCTCCCCCAGCAATTCTATGATTCTATGAATAGCAGAGCTGGTCTTGACCAATAGTCACTGTATATTCATTTTAATAAATCCCATTTCTCTTTCACCCTAGCCTTTCCAACAATCCTCTTTCCTCTACTGACAAACATTCATCTTCCTTTCTCTTTTCAAACACACTTTTCAGTTTGCACTTAATATCAGTATCTGCCAAATACTAGATAATAGATTAAGGGGATTTATATTAAAATAGTGCCTTCCATCTAGATGATTACCAAGACCTACAAACTTTAAATTATAAATTATGAATCAGTTCCTAGTGCTGAGCTTGCTTGAGATCAGCCTGCTTGTTGATTTACCTCACTTGAAGTCCATTCTCTGTTTTATGGAATAACTCTCCCCTCCATTATAATGCAGGTAGCTATTGCCAGAATACAATATGGAAAAAACTTACTAGTTTCTAATTTCAAATAAGGTTTCTCACTTATCTATCTCATGATTAAAATCTGTTTCTTGCAGTCTAGCTGACTTGAGACAAGGATATGAAATGAACAACTTCTAAGAGCCCTTTTAGGCCTATTCTGTACCTTTATATAACTGTGAAACTGTACTGACTGTTTTGTAGTTCTGTGTTAATAGCATCAGGCATATGCAAATTTGGCAATACTTTTAAATCGGGGAAAAAAAAAAAAAAACTGAAAAATATGGTGAATGTTCACAAGTCCAAGTGGTCAGAAGCTGGTTTTCATTTCAGCTGAGTGATGAGGAGAACAGCAGTGCTGTGTCCTCAGACTGGGGACATTGAGTGCTGAGTTACAGTGAGGCCACCTACTGTTAAAACTGTCACAAGATGTTCTAAACCCCCAACAGACCCTTGTTCAATCTCATTTTATGGTAGCCATGCATAAATTACATAGCTGCCTATCCTGAGCCTTACGATTGAGGGGTTTGCCAGGGGCTGTTCCAGTGAGCCGTTATCAGCTCTCTTTCATGAAAACTGGGCACATGATGGAATCACTGCCAATAGTATTCAAGAGGCTTGAAGGCCACACCCAATATTTTCTGAGAAAAAATAATCACCAAACCACTTCTTATTATCCACCGACATATTCTTCATCAAGAAAAGCTAAAAACATGGACAAATAGAGCAGTGAAGTGATTTGTCAGGATCCCAAAGCATGAGTCTTATGACTAAAAAATATATAAGCCAGAAGTATGAAAGTTCTCATCTGAAAGTTAACATCTCCAATGGCCGAGGACATTTGGAAGTACTCATGACAGAGATAGGCACAATTTTTAAAGCAAGAATTTATATACAAATTTTCTTAGATTTCAGGAAAGTTTCAGTAAAATCAGGAAAATCAGTACTTAGGGAAATTTTAATGATTTTCAGGAAAATTTGAGGAAATTTTAATTTTAGTTGTGAAGTCTTACAAAGACAAGTCTTATTGACATGTGTTTAGAGTTTTGGATATAACCCTCAGAAGAATAACTTTGATAATGACAACTAGCAAAATGCTGATCACTGATCAATACTAACCAAATTGCAAAATCTGCAGCTTGTGATAGTTCTGTAATTATCAAGACACTCCTTATAACCTGATAATAGAATTTCATTACTATAATTACAGATAACTTCACAATTTTTCAGTAACACATGCAAAATATGCAAGTAAATCAATTAACATTTTGATGGTGACTTGGAAGGTGAATTCTCTCCCAGGTTTTTTGATGGATAAACAGAAAACAGAAAATTTATTTAGGAAGACTTCAGGACCGTCTCTTCTGCATATAGATAGCATGACAAATATAGAGCAAATCTTCTGAGGTATGAAGATGAGCTGTAATCACTTTTTGATTATTATACCCATAGAGAGCAGAATGTTGTATAATGATCATAAGATCAACCTCAGTTACCCAACAGGAAAATAATAAAAAGTTCTGAGGTTTATGGCTGGTTTTTTTTTTTTTTAATTACCTTCTTACTGAAAAACTGTGTCTTTCCCTTCAAGGCTGTGTTTAGTGCTGATGTTTCAGCTGAGCCAGATACAGGAGCTGATGAGCAATGGAGGAACACCTCTCAGTTTCATATGCAGTTAAGCACTGCTACTGGCAGAGAGAGTTTAGGCTTTGAAAGCTGCTTAAAATAGAGAAAAATATCTGAATGGTCTTTTAGAGCTCCAGAAGGAGCTGCAGTGTCATGATTATTCTGAAGTGATCACCAAATCCATTGTGTTGTTATGGCTTAAGAAACACTTGAGCTCTGTTAAAGTACAAAAAATTCATTTCCAGTAATTCCTGCATAATTTAAATGATGGATTGGAATGCAAAGCACTTCAGCTTGTCATTCTTTTCCTACTCATACTAAGGTGCTTTATTGCAGAGGAGAAAAAATACTAAATATATTGGACTCGGCATTTTTATGGACTCTTTAATAAATACATGAAAGGGTATTCATAAAGGCTGCTAATTGTGCACATGTTGCACTAACTAGTGGTTGTAAAATATGTTGTTTATATTTTATATTAACTCATTGTAAAACTGGGATCATTAGTGTGAAAAAAATGTGCTCAATTTATAAAACTTCTCTGTCAGTTCTATGGGGGTGAGTTCAGAATGAGTTTGGCTGTGTTGTGGCCTTTAAAAAAATGAGGTAAATTCATGTCCTAGTTTGCTTCGTGGTAACCTGGGGCAATTTGCACAGAGATATGGATCATGGATCACAGGTCATGTATCTCATGGAGGAATGTCTACCCATCATTCCCCTACAATACTGGATTATTTTGTTGCTTTCTTGTGAGGTAGTGGCCAGAGATGATCTGCAGAATTCTGAATTGCATAAACATGCGTTTATTTATGATTTATGATTCCTTCTGGCCTGTTCCTGTAGTTCTCACTTGAACAGAAAAGTGGAAACAGCTTTTTCTGAATAGTAGTTACAGAGCTGAGTGCAATGTTCATCTTACATTTAAACAAAAGTATGTGTTAATCTCATTTGGATATAAGAAACATGAAATGAGCCTATACAATCAATTATACTTGAAAGGATGGATTTGCTGGTGCATACTGGTTGTACAACAGCATTTCAATAATGCCATTAAAACCATATTTAAAGCTATTCAATGTCATTGGAATGGCACAAAGTGGGTAGAGCACATTAGTCAGTTTGTCATTAATCCAGCAAAAAGACGTTACTGATGCTTTTCTTTTTTTTCCCATAGAGCTCTTTAAGTGATGTGATTTTCATAAGAAATGCTAGCAGCAAGACCATATCTTGTATGATTTTTTACGGCTTAATTCCAGAGTGTTTGTGCCTTACAAAATATTTATGTGAACAATGCAGTCATGTAACAATTAAAGAAAAGAGAATGAAATAAATCTATTCCTTGTGACTGGAAGGGAAAACAAACAAATTTTATGAGTGCTGATCTCTAACCTTAACAGAGGTTATATTGTTCAAACCAGACTTTTTATAAGTTTGTCTTCTCCAAAGCTGCGTTGGTTGTTCTAATGAAAAATTTTTTCCTAAGTAAATGTTGTTTCATACAAAACTGATTTCTGTGCACAATCAAGTGTTCATAAAATTCTCTCACAAAAGAATGGCATCCTATTGCTGAATTTTTATTTTTTCATAACAAGACTGGGGTATTTTATTATTCTCCTCTTTTCCCAAACTGATGGAAGAACATACTGTTTTTCACTACAATAGTGACAATTGAGACTCAAAGCTGAATACTACAACATACCTGCAGGCTATGGAAAGGAAGAACATGGTGAGATGTACAAAGAATGGTTTTATACATTTTATTATTTTGAGCCTGTTTGTCACTTGAATGACAGTAATATAAGTGGCAACATACTCCCTTCTGACAATATCAGAAGTTCTGAAAAAAATAATTTTAAAAATACCCCTCACAATTTTCGATTACTGGGCATCACTTCTGAGAACCTGGGTCTTCTTTAAGAACTATAAAAGTTAGACAGAATAAAGAACAACTTTTTTATCATAGTCTTATCAGAAAAAAATTACCCTTTCTTTTCCTAAATGAAAAAAAAGTCCTGTAATACCAGTTCAGAAGAAATTCTGATATGGTAACTGCAACTCATGGATAATGAGACAGAGACCAGAACTCTGCCAAAACTCAGAAGAGTTTTACCCCTGCATCTCTGTTGTGGGAACACTGAAGGCTGATCAAGAGGAACTGACAAGAAGAAGAACAATATGGCATTTCAGAAAGAAAAGAAAGTATTTTGCCACTTCCAAACATAGTGATCATAAATCAAGAATGAGGAAAAGATAAAAGAGATTAGAGAAAAGTCTGTGAAATTCTTATTCTAAATGTAACACAGATTAATATCTGCTCATGGAAAGTGAAAAAAGCCCTCTTGGTGGTAAAAAAAATTGCCACATTTTTTTCCACTGATATAAAACACCCCAAATCTGCAGAGTCCTCCCTAATAATTAATTTAAAAATAAATAAAGCATATAACCCCATGGGTGAAACTGAGTTGAGAAAAATGTGCTCAACTAGTCATCTTTCTCTGCACAAAGTCCTCATTAAAAAAAGTCAGCCCAAGTGGGAACCAAGTTCATTTATGACTTCTTTACTTAATGCAAAAATATGTCATGTTTAGTGTGTGCTGCATTTGCTGTTTTGGCAGTGAGCTAGCACATGCACAGGGCAGGGAGGTTGGTAGGTGGCTGTGTATCAGTTTTTCTGAAGTTTCTTGTTAAAAACAAACAAACAAAACCCAAACAGCAGAACAATGTCAACGAGGAACCTTTTGTCGCTGTTTCCACAGTCAGCATTGCTGGGATTCATCCAACCCAAACAGAAAACCTCTGCCCACCTTCCTTGAGATAGAAAAAAATGTGAAAGACTAGTGTGTCCTCACTCAAACTATGCTAATTCCTTTTCCTCTATGCAGCTTTCTCTTCATTGTTATCCGTGATTGTTCCCTGTATAACCACGGTTATAATGCAACCACCTGGAACAACAGACAAGTTTATGACAAAAAAATTCCAACATTTTAAAGATTCAGCCTCCTTAGCCTAGGAAGATCTTTCCAGAAAATTAGCCACATTTAGCTCTACATAGTTCTACATCATAAGGATGGTGAAGGACCTTGTGGAGAAGCCATGTGATGAGTTACTGAGGTCAATTTTTCTTTTCAGCCTGGAGAAGACAGGACTGAGGGGGGACCTCAGTCTTCAACATCTTCATGAAGGGAAGCAGAGGGACAGGGACTGATCTTTTTGCTCCTGTGACCAGTGACAGGACTCAAGGTAATGACAGGAAGCAGGGTCAAGGGAGGTTTAGGTAGGATACCAGGTAAAGGTATTTCCTCCAGGGGGTGGTTGGGCACTGGGACTGGTGAAGTGGTCACAGCACCAAGCCTGTCTGAATTCAAGAAGCATTTGGACACAGCTCTCAGGCACACGGTGTGACTCTTGGGGTGTCGTGCATAGGTCTGGGAGTTGGACTTGATGATCCTGACGGGTCCCCTCCAACTCAGCCTACTCTATGCATAACTGCACCGAAGAACTAGAAAGGGCATGTATGAACAGACATGCTGGGAGTGGATGCTGAGGGTGACTAAGTAAATCAGACTAAATAATACCCTTCCCTGGAAACCAGGTTGGCTTATTTCCCCTTTCATGAAATCAGACAACAAAATTATGGGCCTCCCAAGCTAAACCAAACCAAAGAAGTAGACAATGCCATTACATGCTAACATTATCAGAAGAATTATTGCTAATAATATCACAAGGATTTTTACTAATATGATTCCCTCTTATTATATAGCTGGATACTGTACAAAAGAAAAAAAGAACAAAACCATCATCAATATATTCCTCCTACAAGTAGTATATTTGTCTAGTTATTGTTCCGGTAGGATTTTCCCAATGTGCTTTGATGCTGGAGAAACCATACTCCTTACCCACTAGCCATGGAAACCTTCTTTGTTCAGCTGCCAGAATGGGATTTGATTCACTGTGTATATGAGAAGTCTCACAGCTCTGACCCAGCACAGATATCTTTAAAAAGCAGCATCTGAAATACTCCATAGATCTCATTACCATTAATTAGTTCTGTTATGATGCTGTCTAAAAGTTCCAGCTGAGCATGGTGCCATTATTGTTCCGTGCATTGTGTGAGCACAAAAAACACAGTCCATGCTTTAAGAAGCTTAGTGTCTAGATAGAACTGGCAGACAAAAGGAGAGAGGAAGAAGTGGTACTAGAAGTTTAAGTAATTTAACCATATTGTCATTTATATTTGGAGGGCTGGGTTTGGTATTAGAGCCTTGACCTCCTGCCTTCATATGATGCTCTATTTGCATACATTCCTTCTTGTGAATTATCCTTGGTGCATTACTTCATAATCTTTCATGCTGGTGTTCTCTGTATGAATATATGCTTCATTCATTGCTCAACCATTTCTCTAATGAAGAAAGAGCTAGTTTCCTCACATATTAAAATACATAAGGTCAGATTCCTCCATCTCAGCTGGCACCACTGAGACTTTTATTTTTTGTTCTCTGGATATATCATGTACATCAGCATGTCTCTGTCAACCAGTGTTTGAAGATTATTTTAAAAGCCTGACCCACAAAGCAGCTGTTTCTCCTGCTAAAAAGCAATTTAGAAGCCTAAATGCCACAGATAATATGTGGGAATTGGCCACCTGAAAGTCTGACCCTGAGGTGCTTTCACAGCATTAAATTAATGTCTATGCAAATGGCCCACAGAAAGCTGTGCATCTATAAACAGGCTAATAAATAGTTTTCTACATAACATGGGCATTTTAAGACTTAGTGCATCAATGTTCATAAAGTATTAGGACTTTGAGGAGCAGATGGTAATGACAAATTTATATTTTATTGCAACTTTTGTTTTGCTGGAAAATTCCCAGTCAGCTGTGACTGTAAGCATTAAATAATTATTTCTCTTTTTTTTAATCAATATTTTTTCCTATTTCTGCCAACAGTTTAAAATCAATTAGCTTGCCCTGGTAGCTGATTTTGAACAAAATGCATTTGTATCCATTATGCTAACACAGAAAAAAAGTTTCACTGTCAGTAAAATGGGAAATCCCCTGAGTTTTATATCTTTGCCTTTGTAATAAGCAAGTTTCTCTTCTGCAAAATTTTTTACTAGATGGATTTCTGTATGTACTTTGAAGAGGATGTGGAGAGGAACAGGAGGGTATGATTCTTCCAATAGTGAACTCATACTGGTTGGACTAGCCCTAGACAACTTGGAATCGTTTTTGTTAGTTGCTTGGAAATGGCAGAATCAAGATAAAATGAAGTTTAACTGAAATATTTTTGAGATATTGTAGAATAAAATGGCAGAGTTTTGTGTGGATCAAGACAGCAAAGTTGTACTTGCAATGCACTTGAATCCAGACAGTCTGCTTGTAATTTTACTTCTTGAGGAGAAGTACTAAATTCTCACAGACTTAAATAAATGTTGTAGGTAACTGCATGCCTAATTCCTTGCACAATTGACTCAAAATGCACCCCTTAGGAGTTGAATTGATACGTACCTGTCAAATACTGCTTTGGTGTTGTTTTTCATGCAAATAGAATCTTAGGGAATAAATCAGATCCTTGGTGTGCAATTTTCTTAAGTACATGTCTGGTGTCATTAAACAAACAAAGAAGTAATATACCAGGTTAGAGAAAAGAAGAAAATAGCAGCACATTGTTTTAAGAACAGCACAGAATCTGAAACAGCAGTTAACCATCTTCTTTCTTTTAATGATTACTCTTAATGACATTGTTGACCTAACTTGTATTCTTTTCCCCTTGCCTCCCTGTGGCTTGTCCTTTTACTCTTTCATTACAACATTTTATGTCAGTTTTCTTATATTTCAGGGATAGATGTCTTTACACAATCGCTGAGGGTAGTTCACTGAACAAGATGGCCAGCATTATGATCCATTCAGACAAGGATGGGATCCTCTCAGGCTCCCTACAATTTCCCTCCTGCAGTTTACTTGTCTTGTGTAATTACAATATCTCTGGAACAGCGACAGCCTCCTACAATTGCTGAAGTAAGGCTGGACCTGCCTTTACCTGGAGCCACTACGTGCTGATGCAACAGCAAAGCATCAGGTCACTGGGAAGAATCCCAGCATAACAATACCTAAGTTGAAGCTATAAATCAAAGTGCATGAGGTTTAATGATTTTTTCACATGTAGAATCACTATGAAGTTGGTGGCAAAAATACCAGAGAAGGGAGTTAAAGGAACCTAGCTAAGTTCTTTGATGAAAACAGAAGAAATTTAGCTGTTCAAAAAACATTGAGAGCATTGGTTGCTCATTTCAGCATATTTCAGTGGGAGAGACCTCAAGTGAATTAGAGATGTCAAAACCTTTCTTTGCTGTCTATACTAGTCAGGGCTGTCTATACTAGTCAGGGCTGTGCCCACCTATTAATCTTTTTTTAACCTTTTTTAAAATATTTATATGACAATGCTTAATTAAATGATTGAATTTTTAGATGAAAGGTTCTCCCAAATATTCTGCATCAAAAGCTGTACTTCTACAGCCTTAGAAATCTTGGGTCAGGTATTTGGTGGGTACATCAGAGGTTGCCAAGTCTCCCATCTATTGACACCCAGAATATACTGAATATCTGAAAGGCAGACCAATGAACCACATAATACAAGGCCATGTGCAAGATATATTTTCAGTTGTAAATTGCAGAATCTTCTAGGTCAGAACCAAATCAGAATACTGTGTGATGCAAATCAAGAGAATGCAGTACAGTGAATTAAAAACCTGCCATTTTCAAGTATCAGCCTCATTCCTCACCAAAGAAGAGAAATCAGTTGAATATTTATACACAGAACAATCTGAAAATTGCCTTTTGAAGTGTTGTTTTTGTGGCCTTTGTTTGAGCTTGTACCAAATTTGCCCAAATGTGTCTTTTATTGTTTAACCAAAAGGTACAACAAGGACTTCAGATTTGCATACAATTTGATGCAGAGATGTAGCAAACAACTAGAACTTTCAGACACAAGTGTTAATATTAAAAATAATTAATAATTTTCCAGGGAATTTTTTTTTCCTGATGTCCACTCTGAAGCTTGTCAGACACAGTTTGGCCATGACCCCTTGATACACTGCCTGGTGTTAATCAACACCACCCGACTTTTTTATTCTTGTCCACCCTTCAAACAGAAATGGATTTGAAACAAATATCTCCCAACCTTCACTTTGCTGGACTAATCAAGCTCAGCACCACCAGTTTCTCTGTGCAGATCATATTGTCCATACCTCACTCCTGGGGTTGCTGTCTGCTCTATTCCCTGAGGTTTCTCTACTTCTGTCCTGGGCTGTGTGTGTGTGTGTATGTGTATGTGCAAAAAGTGGACACGCTGGTCCATTTGCTTTTACTTTTACTTTCTTACTTACACTTTTCCTTTCTTGTCTCCTCTCATGTTTCAAAATTTGTATACTGAAGAACTATAGTGATGGTTGAGATAGAGGTATTTGATGTCACTGGGTTCATTACCTTCCCCTCTGAACTTCTTAATATATCTTTAGCATACAGCTCATTTATTACCTGGGCTTGAATTCTATTAGAGAAACACCAAGGTTACATTAGTTCTGCCATCTGAAATATGGTAGATTCTACATTATTAGACATAACAAGATGACCAGGAATTTGGAAAAAAAAAATTCCCCTCCCCTCACTACTCCCATCACACATGATGCCATTAAATACAGAACCTTTCAGGAGAGATCACTGCTTGTTTGATGCAGTGGATGGAAATTCTCATTTCAATCAGGTAGTGAGCCTTCAAAGAAAAGGATCATCAAGAGGAATGGGAGAGACCTTGATATATCAAAACAAGCCTTTAAATAATAAACACACTTCAAACTCAGGGCTTATCCTGCATATAAAGCATAAGGACTATGAGCAAGTCAATGTGAAAGATATTTACAAGGCTATTTTCTATGCAACACAAAACTGGCTACTTTTACACTCATATATAACGTATATTTTCATAATGAATCACAAACATCTGTTTCTCTTCTCATGAATCCAAAAGAGGATTTCTAGTTTTAGTCCCATATTTTGGCACAGCAAATTGACACCTTTTTGAAGCTGCCAGCATAATAACGGGTAGAAAGAATCTAGACACTATGAATCTTCCTCAATACTCTTAATAAGTTTTGTCTGTCCTCTCTGCATCTCCAGTCCAGCTCGTTCAGAATGAAGAAATGTGAAGCATTCTAATATTGGCTTTTTCTCCCTCTGGATATAAGTTTGCTTTTAAACAAGTCAAAGACAGTCTTTCTGCTGACTTCAGAGTACTTTTGTATTGTGTCCAGTCCAACTAGGTTATCTTCTCGGACAGTCATTGGAGAAGACAGATACAGGTTGCCTTATGCACCACTTTGGACAGCAAGCTGTTGACTGGCCAAGAAAAATGAGATCCTGTTTCTTACATTTTATTTTAAATTCCCATATCTTCCTTCAAAGAAGAAGGAACATTTGACATTTTTTTTGTACAAAAACATGTCAAATGTGCCCAGCCTGAGGTCCAGGACCTTTTAAAAGACATTTTATATGTAAGAAAACATTGTTGTGTGTCCTATTCTGAGTGAGTGTCTAGAGAAATTTGATGGTGAAATTATTATGATAACTCACAGCAAAATAGATCCTTGGTTAATGTTAAGAGGGCTTCAAATGCAGAATAAGTACAGCTTTGGAGGAGATTTAAAGGTTGATAACTAGTGCATATGCCCCAAGCAAAGGTACTGAACAGACCTGTAGAACTTCTCCCATGAAAAGAAGAAAAATATACGTTGGATGTCAAGGTCAGCATTAATGGGCGTGTGTAAGTGCAGGGTATCAATAGCTTCATAGATTATTCATGCATAAAAAGAATAAAGAAACAAGGATGGGCTTTGAAAGTAAATATGGGAAGATTTTTACTATATGAAATGGAAAGAGGGATCATAGACATGAGGTACCATGACAGAGGTGATTGATTGAAGCAGTGGATATTTTTGTAGCCCCATTTGCACTGGCCTGAAAGGCAGAAGAAAATGGGATTCTCAAAGCCCAAATAAAAAAGGTTCCTCTCTATCATTCCATTTTCTCTTGGCTGTGGGTCAGTTTTTATTATCCATGAGAAGCTATGGCTATTGGATAGACTCCAGGCTGGGGATTCTGTAATTTCAGAAGAGCAGTAAAAATAGAATGAAGGAAAGAAAAATTGATTACAGTTTGAAGGCTGGATATATAAAGTTGATAGAATATTTAGGGATGTTCACACTGCCTAATTTTTAGACTAAAAAGTCTAAGTTCAAACTAGGAAATGAGACTCTTGGAGAGTCAGCAGACCTCATAGGTTTTTTCAAATGATGATTCACAGGACATGAGTCATATTCCTATTTTTTTTTTTTTTTGCCCTCAAAAGAGATCTTGAGTAGCTAAGAAGTCCACTGGTCTAATAGTATCATTCTAAGGTAGGTGGAGTGAACTCTTTTCCTTGTCTCTCTCCAAGCCTTTATTTCATGCAGCAACCATAAGTAAGTGGTTTTCATTCAGATCAGATGTTACTTATTACATTTTCTTCTCCCTAAGTGTAGAAAGAAAAGAAAGGAATTTGTAGCATGCATTTCATCTTATTAAATTAGTAGATTATCTGCAGAAACAAGTTATATTGGGAGATTCAGACATATTGATTAGCTAGACTGAACAGAAAAACACACAAATTAATGTATGAACAACATACACTGAAGAGTGAAAATGAGCTAGATGTTTTCCTCCTGGCTATTTTTGGAGAATTATCTCTGTTTTTCTAGACAGTATTTTATGAGATGTATTCCTCTCACTGTGACATGAAGTGTTATACTGGCATAAGCTATTTCACCTTATTAGTCTAACACCAAGATAAATGAGAGAAGCTGGATCTATATTATCTTGAATTTTATTAATTAAAGTTTATTAAATAACCATCTCCTTGCTTTCCGACTACCTTAATCCCAAATCACAATTACAGGGAAAATCATGAGACTGCCATCTTTCTCCCTCTTTATCTCCCACTAAGCATTAAATTAGTTATACAGAGATAAATTTTCCTGTCAGAAAGTCTGAAAAAGGCACTAGGATCCTTTTTTTTTTTTGGTCTGTAAACCCAACATTTGAATTCCTAGCATGCACAAAGCAAAAAAAGACTTCAGCAGATGATACCTCCCCTTTAAAATGCCCAGATTTATCCCAAGGATGAAACAGGTCGATATGAAAACAGCTGTTTGAGTGAAAGAGAATATTTGATGGAGCCAAACTCCACAGCTCAGACCTTTTTTCGTGAAAAGACCTATAAGTTACATAAAAGTAGTGATGGGTTGTTTTTGACATGGCACTAGGAAAAGGAGTTGCTTGCTGTAATGGGCATGAGTTTCTAAATGAAAGCAGGTCTGAGCTGAACTAGCTGTCACCCCTAGAAATCAGCTAAGAGTTGCAGAACAAAGGCGATTTTCTATAACATCATATAGTGGGACACATTACCAGATTTTTTTTCAGAGGAAAAAACACAGGGAGACTCAGTTGAGCATTTTACTGCATATGAGCCTTAAAAAAAAGTGGATTTTCAGTACTAAAAGGACAGCTGAATGCATTGGGCTTGCAAGTCTCAGAAAAGCCCTTTTTATTAAGAAAAATAATCCCTTTTTATTGTATTGCAGAATTCCATCATCCCACAGTTTCCTATCTTGTCCTCTTTATAAGCATTCCTGTGGAATTACAACACCGAAAATAATGAAGTGCTTTATTGAGGTTAGGATGATAATTTCACTGGGCCAGATAGCAGTGGGAGGGTACTGAGTCTCAGGGTGAGACAGACAGATCCACATCCAGAACAGGAGAGGACACTGGCTTCTGAGGCAGCCTTCAGTGCCTTCAGAGCCTTCAGCTCTCTGCAGCCAGGTAGCATGCTGGAAAGACTGGGAACATAAGAAAAAGACAGGACTGCTGTCCCATGACATGCAGTTGGCAGCACACTCAATAACCTAACACAAGGCAAGAGGGTGCAGCTCCTCCAGGTGCTGTTGGCTGTACTGATGGTCCACAGAGATTTCAGAAGAAACAGGAGAATGGTGCATCCTCCCCGCCCCTCACATCCCCAGATGAAGCCTTGCAGGTGAACTGGTTGCAGGTGATCCATGACATTTGTACAGGGATAGATGGCAACTGGCTGCCGAAGGATCCAACTGTCTTGAGACCCCTCACCCCTCTTGGTGTGACAGACTGGCAAGGATTTAATGTCCCTTCAGAGATACTTTGAACACTCCCACTGCTCATTAATAGCACAGATGGAAAGCATCTTCTGCCTGCCTATACTGCGTTAGGACAGAAGCCAGAAGTCCGGACATGAATTAAAACAATTCAATAGGTCCGCTGAATAATTCCAAGGTGCTCCGTTCCTGCTCTATCCACAAGGTCTTCAGCATGTAGACTTGAAAGTGCTCCCTGGGTCACAAATGGGATGGCTTGCCTCTTAAAAGAAGCACTTCTAAGCTGAACACAGTGATATGGTTATGCTTGGAGGTGGCTCAAGTTCTGTCACTTAAGCTCAGCAATGCTGAGGGACCTGTCTGTGGAAGACAGAGCTGACACGCCTGTTTCAATGCCAACATAAAAAACCCCCACCAAAATCTTCAGTATTTGTAATTTCTATGCTATACCTTTTACTTTTGTCCCTATATCTATCTGAGTGTACACTCCATCATTGCTGCCAGTGTCCTAATCCATAACCCATCCCAAAACTGATGAGAGGAGAGGAGAGGAGAGGAGAGGAGAGGAGAGGAGAGGAGAGGAGAGGAGAGGAGAGGAGAGGAGAGGAGAGGAGAGGAGAGGAGAGGAGAGGAGAGGAGAGGAGAGGAGAGGAGAGGAGAGGAGAGGAGAGGAGAGGAGAGGAGAGGAGAGGAGAGGAGAGGAGAGGAGAGGAGAGGAGAGGAGAGGAGAGGAGAGGAGAGGAGAGTTCCTCCATTTTCTATAGATCTGTATGCAAAAAAATTGTATTTTCTCTCATTATTATTACTTGAAACTCAGAAGCCAGAATGCAACAGCAGCAACAACAAAAAAGCCCCAAATACCCAATCAAACCCAAAACAATATAAAAATCTGAAGAATATTAGTTAGTTCAGGGAATAGGAAATATGACACCATTATTCTGAAGGTGTAAAAAGCCATACAAAAGAATAACGAATGCAAACACCCAGTTTTCCAGAACTAAAATATGCTCTCTGTTCTAGGCAATGAGGCAGTGTTCTGCAAAATGCTTTGCAAAAGCTCATATTCAGAATATGTGCAACATTCCCTTTATAATTTTAAATATGAGATTAATATCATCATCCTTCTTCAGTGGAAGGCTCCCATTTGAAAATCATACATTTAAAGAAAAAATGCAAATGATAAATGATTGTAAAGTGATTATTAACATGTGACTGGTTATACAAGTTGACAGTTGAATAGAAAAAAATACAATTTTAATTAAAATTATTTAAAATGTTGTTTTAGTATTTATTAGTTTCTTTTTACATTTCTCTCAGGAAGAATCATAAATAGACAATCTACTTTCTTGGGCTATCAGTAAACAAAACTCCTTTTGCACTGTACAGACTGCATAGAACCACAAAAGCTGTCCTATAAAATAAATTCTAAATCTAGCAAATAAAAAATGAAACTGATCAATTCCATTAGACTATTTCACTAATTAAACTTAAATCAAACCTGCATCAGAGATGGAGGATCAGGGCTTGGTACACAGCAGACAGAGCTTACTCAACCCTGTCAATTGAGCTGGTAGCAATTGCTAAAGGTAATCTCTGCACTTATAAGCAGACAAATACATCTCATTAAGATGCCTGTTGTTGCATGTATGGGGCCAGGAATAACCTTTATGTAAATTCCAGTACCATAAGGAACATGTTCCTGATTTTAGTCTGTTGAGTGGACTAAAAATTGTGTTGAAACAAAATCTGCTTCTGCTTCATTGATAAGAACCGTTTTGGTATTTTTCTCCTAACTTTCTCTGTAAAAAATTTTAATGAAGCACACAACGTAGCTGGTAATTTCCTACCAGTGCACATCCATCACAAAGCTTTGCTCTGAGACTGTGCTTTCCTGTTCTCTGCTCTGCTGCTCATTGTATTGCTGGAGTTCAGCAAATGTCTGCTTGAGCAGATCAAAGCATAATCTTAGCTTTCGTTGCTTCTCTGTGGTTTCTGGTGCTTATGTTAATCCTACTTAAACTAAGTAGTCAGAGATTTGGGAGATTCGAAATACAAAATAGATTCTAACCTTGAGATGGATTAGGGTTGTCAGATGACACAGAACTGTCATGTAGGACTAACATTATGAAAACAAGAGCTGAAAATAGTGTTTTAGTGTAGCTGACAATCCTAAAAGAGACATGGCTGTGTTTGATTAAAGCAGCTCCTTAGTGAATATGTAGCCTGGTGCCTTGCAAGGTTATTGATTATGTATCTTAAGCCAAAGATACGGCTTCTTCCCCAGGAGATTTGTTTTTTCATCCAGTAAACACAATAGTCTTCAGAACATGGATACAATCTTTCACAAAAGCACTTTATTTTGTATGATAAGGAGTAGATTAACTTGCTTTATAATTACATATCTATGACTTTTTTTTCAGAATGCCAACTTGTCTTGCTGGTTATTTTTAAACAATAATGAAAAACTTATCTACCAGGATCCAGTGGGGCAATCTAAGACTCTGAAAGGGGACAGGACACTCGATTTGCTCTTGTTGACTTATTCAGAGGGCAGGGACATGTTGACAGTATAGGCTATGGGTCTTGGTTGAACGAGTGGTCAGAGGCTGGTTTGTGGCCAGGTGCTATCATGCAGCTGGCCAGCAGAGACCACACTCAGAGGAAAAAGGTTTTCTGAACATTTCAAAAATATTTCTAGCTGATCTTTCTTTTAATTCTGAAAATGTTTTCCAGGTTATTCAAGTTTTATTCAACACTTTTTTTTTTTTAATGGTAACACCCCATTTTTACTTGGAAATGTTTGCCATGGCCAACCTTCATTCTACTCTAAAGAACAGGACTTTGTATGGTTTTATCATCAAGCAGTAGAAATCAGTATCCACCATTTACTTAAGCCTTTTCTGGAAGCTTGGGCAGTTGTCACATGAGCCCAGCAACCCTCCCAAGCAGGGTCAGGAGAGCAGTCAGCTCTCAACAGCCCTGCAGCAGGCATGAACTATGACAGAATCATCCCTCCTACAATCACATGCAACTCATGTCTAACCTTGGATTTGTGGGTTCAGAGAGAGAGAAACTTGGGCGAAGGGGAGGCAAGAAAGGTTTGGCCCTAAATTAGGTGTCTCAGTATGTATTTGTTACAAGGCTGGCATTTATTTTGCTTTCCTTTTGCTTTTAAACATGAAACCACAAAGCTATGCCCCTCTTATCCCTCCTCTTTTTTTTTTTTTGCTGGACTGTGAATTCAGTTCTTGAAAGAGAGAACCATCCTCTCTTAACAGTACAGACAGATCCAGGTCCATGTGCCTCTGGCCATGCTTGCAGTTTTCTATGTCAGAAGCACATTTTTGTCCAAGTGACTTGTTTCCTGAGAAGCCAAATTCAAGCATAGCTGTTTCTTGATATTAAAAGAAAAAAAAAATCCACTAGCCACCCACTACTGACCTTTTGTACTGGGACCATTATTATAGTGGAAGAAAAAATCCATTCTCTGCTTTTTTAATTTGGCTTTCCCTTCAAGAAACCGATCTAATAAATTGCAACAAAACAATACCTTCAGAGAGGTTCCCATCCTCCTTATTTTCTGCAGTTTTAAAGACTGAAAGCTAAGTAGTCTTTTTCAGCCTTGTTGCTGCTGTATAGCTAGTTTGGGAAGCAGAGGGATAATGAGGTATCAAAGTAAAGGAAGGTGCTACTTACATGAAACAAAAGTGCAAACTGCCTAGAAGAGAGAATATTTATGACACAGTTGTCTCCAGTCTGCAGACAAGAAGTATTTATTATCATAATCTCTATTCTTGGCAAAAGAACAACCTGCAGAGAGACAGGGACCCTGAACACACCTCAGCTCTGTACTTGCATCAGCCCATTACCTTTCCCAAATGTGGGCACAAGCTCCTCCAGCTCTTGCTTTGGGACAGCAGCTTCTCTCTGCCCACTGGGCATCTCTCAGAGCGAAGGTAGGGATGGGGCAGAGCTGAGGACCTCTCTGCCACATCACGTCTACAGTGTGGAAGCACAGGGGCTAAAGACTTTCAAAATACATTTCAAGAATGAACCAGGTAAGCATTTTATTCTAAGCTTTTTTCATCTTCTTCCAAGTGTTCTTCATTGAAGCTCTCTTTTGGGTGAATAATCAGTAAGTTGGAAATATTTCACCTGCTGATATTTATGCATCTTTAGGTCCTGGTACAAAATCTGCTGGATGAATCATTACCAAACCATAATGGCTAAGAGGTAATGCTAAAAAACAACTGTCTTTATTGATCCTTCTGTTCTTCTTCTCCAGACTTCAGGAACAAAAGCATTTAAATCAAGTTTGCTAACACATTAATATCCTTTAAGCAGCTGTTATAACCTCAGTTAGACAAATAAAATCATATTGGAAAAGATGTAATGTGGTCATGATCAATTAGGCAACAGATTTACACTCTGAAGGTTCAGGGCCAGATGATTCCTAATTTAACATAATTCTCATAATTTCACAGAGAAAGGAACATCATAGCAAGAAGTGTCAATATGGTAAAACAAATTCATTTTATAATGACAAAGTCCCTTTTATGTCGGTTAAGCTGACAATCATGTCAGTCAGAAATGCAGGACCAAAGACAACATTCCTCTGAATATCTGGGCAAGCTGTCAATACTTCCAGCCTTTATGTCTCTGCTTCCGAGTGTAAATAACAGCTTTCAAATGTGACTGCACTGCTTAAATGCTAATTTCTGTTCATACACTTGGAAACTGAACCAACAATTAAGGATGCTTTCCAAAGATCACCTAAGTCAGTGGACATTCCTAATAGTCACCTGAAAATAAAAATAATCCCATGTGATGAGTAAGACCTTATTAAGAATGAATACAATTTGAACTATACATAGGAATCACATTTTCTTTCACTTCTTTAGGAAATTTCAGCAAAAACTTCTTGGGAAAAAAGATGATAATACACTTTCAGATAAATTATTTAAGACAGATCTTTCAACTGGCTTTCTTATAAGGATTAATTACTAACTTTGAGGATGAAAAATTTAGTAACAGGTATTATTAATTGCTATAGCTAAAAATTTATTGCCTCATTCCTGTAATACAGCATAACTATTTTTAGTTCTTAGACTAAGAAAAACATATTATTTATACTATGATAAATACAAGCAAGCTGTAATTCAGGTTATATTGTAAAATATGTTTAATATAAGGCATGCCTCCTCCCTTTAATTTGAGGCTTGCCCTCATTTTAGCAGTGTAGGTTTAAGTCATGGATAAAAATGGCCTTGCATTGTGAAATTTCAAATGATGTTAGGTTTCAGGCTTTCTGAGTTATCTGTGCAGCTTTTGTTTGATGTTTTTTTATACATTTTTGAAAGGGAGTCTTTGAAATGTGTACATAGCTGAAATCTTTGTCATCTTGTTTTTGTCATTTGTTATCTTTTAGATCAGGTTTTCTTTCCCCTTCTTTTTTTTTTTTTTTAATGAAAGAATCTTCCAATCTTAGCAGAACAAAATGAAAGAGGAATAGAATTTACCCGAGAGTCCACCTTAGGCTGTAATAACCACTAACTTTTTCATTTCATCCCACCTTTGTTTCCTTATTTATGCATATGGAGACATGCAATGTTTTGGTTTTTAGATATTCAACCATGATTGGGACAATCCTGTGGTATCTTATGGATCACCAGTAATTTGTATTTTATGTAAGGTTACCTTCCCTTGAGAATGTTGATTAAAAAGAGGAACATAAAGCTCTTATGCAGTGGACAGATGATACTGAAATCAAGATAAAAGAAAATTATCAGTGCCAATACTTTGCTTATGAGATAGATGCTTCCATCAGTAAGAAAACACAATTTTCTCACAGACTGCCAAAGAACAAGTTCTACCACTGCCATTCTGACACCCACTTGTAATATTAATCTTCAAGGACCTTCCTTTCTTGTCACAATCGACTGCTATGACTTCTCACAGAAATACTCTGGGAAGAAGTTTATGATTAAGAAGTGTGGGCAGGTTTAAAATCCTAAAGGGAAGCCTTGTGTATTGTAATGTGTGGATTATTGATCTGTGGGGATAATAAAATACAAAACCTTTATACAAAACAGGTAAACTAAGAACTGTTCAGATCAGTTATTCCACAGTACTGGAACTGTTTGGGAAAAAAAATCCCCTTCCATAAATAGCATAAAACCCAGAGATTTTTCATTCTGAAATGCATGAAAATCCTTTCAGAAATGTTAAATTAACTTGTAAATAAAAATGGCATCTTTGTTTTCTTGGAAAATAATCAAAACAGTCAGGGTTTCTTTCTATTTTATTTTGTTGAAAGTCATGTTTCAATTCAACTTTTTGAATATATTTTTGTTTTATTTTAATCTGAATGTTGAATAATGTTAGCAAATCAGGAACAGATATATGGCTTTCAAGACATAAAATAGCTATACAGAGAGAATAGACATTATTTTGACCAATTAATATATATAAACCAATACAATATATATGATATATAAATATAAATATAGAAGTAATATTTTAGTCAGTTTGTATTTTCTGTATAAATATTTTACCTAATTCTATTTAAATTAGTTTACATTATATCTTAATTTGTATATAGCATATATATATTATGTTATTATCTATAAATTTATAGACATGGATTGGTCATAAGAGTATCAATTTTTTACATAGATGCAGTATTATTGCCTTATTTTTGGATCTCATCCAACAAAATAATAATTTTTTTCAAATTTTGTCTACTTGGTTTTTCAGCCCAGTGTTTTAATGGATACAAATGTGGCATGAATAGCTCACAAATGATTAATGGATTATATTTCAATATATAATAACAAAAACAATTAAAAGAGCCATGATTTATTGTCTTTTTCATAAATGAAACCACTTTTGCTTTATGCACTATGCTTTAGCAATTAAAATATGTATTGTACATTGGGAAAAAATTGATATAAACTCCCATATATTAGAAAAAAAAAGCAAATGAAATAACAAAATTGACGATAAAAAGCTATCCGCATGCATTTTAAAACATACAGAGGATTCTGTAAGGAAGGGTTAACAAATCAAATTTGATTATATCAAACTTACTGACATTAGAATTATGTCAATAAACAAACTGGAAGGATGTTTGAAAAAAAAAATTTACTTTGAAGCTGTGAACTTTTCAGATCCTCTTTGCGTATCCTGAAGGATGCAGTGAGGGGCATTGCTGAAGGAATCAAATCTCTCTCTCAGTTCCAAGAAACCTTGGCCATGTTACATCAAGTTCAGGCCCAATGGAGTCATAGACAATTTCTTTAGTGTAAAAGCAAGTCAGAATAAGGCTCATAAAACTCTGACACACAGTGGAAGCTCTCAAAGTTGACATTAAAAGCAATATTTAAGCAAATAAGCTGCTTGCTTTTCTATACCCTTGAATTTGCTCAGTATTGTAACAGTCACTATTCCATAGGACTGGTGTGTGGGCAATGAGACATTAATTAGTCACACACAGTTCCTGAAGTACTTTCATATGGCAAGAAAGTTCAACAGTGGTCAGATTTCTTTCAAGAGAGTTGTTTTTATTCCTCAAGTCATGCACAGGTAGTGAGAGTCACCCACAGACTGCTAGAAATGCTGCACTGCCAGAGTATGAGCAGTGTGCTCCCACAGGCAGGCAAGCAGAACAAGTTTTGGGCTCTGAACCTGAAGAAATGCCCAGTCATCTCTTTTTTTAATTTGTTCAGTGCAAAGTACCTGAAAAATGCTGTAAGGGTCAGAGTAAGCAGCAGCAGCACGTGGCCTCTGGGAAGGGATTTACATGGCAAATGCTCATTTTTACATGCCAGTGAATTTAAAGGCAAGAGGCCCTTTTCCTTTCTGAGTTGGTGTAGTTATCCCCAGGAAGCTAAGGTACCTCGCCTTGCCAAACTGCCTCTTCAGTAAGAGGTCTTGTTACCTTGGTCAGAGGTTAAAAGCAATTCCCATCAGACCAAGCCACCACCTCTTGGCAGGACTTGAAGGAAGAGGTGGCCAGTCTGGTCATCTAGGTGAGGTCAGGTGTACGATTCCCAGCCTGCCCTGTCACCTGGCATCCTTCCAGAGCAAACCAAGACATGTGGGGGCTACAACTGGGTGGACTCCACTGTGCTCCCAGTGTGGCCGAGCTGGGCACTTCCAGGGGGCAAGTCATACTTGCCAGTTCCTGGCTTGAAAGGACACACCACTTCTTACCTGCTGGGTCACAGCCAAACCTGGGACATTCCCCTCAAAAAAGGAATGATTTGCAGATCCTGGTTTCTCCAATGCTTTACACAGCAGGACCCTAGAGGTCTATGACAGCTGATAAAGAAATTATGTGTTTCTTTGAAACTTTCACAGTTTGGATGTATGTTGTTGCTCTGCTCTCAAAAATGCAGCAGCTTGCTAGTTCTGTGGTGTATTGTACATTTAAAAACTCTTTGTAGCTTTTGATGAATGATCTTTATAGCTGGTTCTTCATCTTTTGATGAATGCTTTCATGAGAATAGATAAATATTGTACTATTTCATTTTCTTGACACAATCTTTGTTACATGAATGAGGCACTAGCTTTCAATGTCTTGTGCCTCCTGTGAATTACAGAAGTCTGCTTTTAACTTTCTGACCTTTTTCAGTGGGCTGTGTTTCCAATAGAAGGCTACTCTATTTTATCAGCTTCACTTAATTTGTGGGGAAGGGACAGGCATATTCAAGTGCAACAGTAGAAAGTACTTACTCTTTTGTGCTTACAGGATGGTATTTAATGAGTGATAAACAGCATCAACATCCCAAAGCTTTAGCAGATAAGAAAATGGAAGATCATACTGGCAGAAATGTATTCCCACAGCAACAACAGGATGCAGCACATTCCTACTGCAGGTATGTTATGAAGCTAAGATAGAAGATCCTGCACTTCTTTCTAGATGCAAACACAAATATATCCAAATATCTTCTCATATAAATATAACCAGTGATTGTATTTTACTTTAGTGCCTTTAAATAGCAACAGCAACAACATAAATAAAAAACCCCAAAATTTTAAGACCTAGTACCTAGAGACCCTTACCTTAACCAAAGAGTGATATTACTTATTTAACGGACTAACTTCAAAAAATACTAGGGTGTATCTCGGGGATCAACCCCTTAATAAAAATATTAATTAAGGGCTTAATTTGGCATAGTTTGCTCAGCTCTAAACCTAAATCACAAGCTGAGATAAAATATACCATGTGGTGATCCTCAGATGTGAGTGTAAAAGTTTGCATGCTAACATCAAATTGATCCCCAGAGGTCTCTTCCAACCCCAATCATTCCATGATTCTGAGATTGTCTGAAAGCTCTTCTCTTACACTAAAAAGAATTTCCTGTCTATTGATTGTCATTAGAAGAGGGAGCAATGTTAACAATTAAAGTTCTACTAAATTAATTGATTAATTAATTAATTAAAGTGCTTTTACTCTTCTACTTGAAATAATCCACTTTGTCATTTAACAGAAGTTAAATTCACATTGACTATAAGACATGAGGTTTAGAGATTCAGGGGTGGTTCATATTCCTAAACATTTGAATAAGTAGTAGGTAGACTACCAAACCTCACAACCTGTGCTTTCTTATGCTCTTCAGTATGTGTTTGATTAGACTTTGCACAAGGAAGTCCATCAAACTCCTAAAACAAGCCATGGGACAGAAAAGTGAGCTCATCATTTATAATTTTAATTGTAGGGATTAGCACTTGCAATCAACCACTCACCCAAAAACAAACTCTGCGCTGCCTATTTATTTTTAGCCACTGCACAATTAACACTCCATTAAATATTACACTTGCAGTTCCTTTTTATTTCAATCTGTTGCTAGGTCTTTCAGTCTCTCTGCACCTTAGAGTGCTCCAGAATTTCTTTTTCTCTTTTTTCTTCCTTAATAGTTTCAAGTTTCAATAACAGTTATTGACAACAGTCTAAAGCTTAAGACTACTACTTATTTTTAAACTAGGCATGAAAGGATTTTTTGAGCATGTACAATTACACAGTCATTGTGCTAGAAAAGAGCAAGGATACAGTGGTATTTTGCCTGATGTATTTTAGATATCTATGGATAGGTAGGCTAGATCTGTATCTGTGTATTCTTTCTGGATTATTCTACAATAAAATGCATGCAATATTTTTTGCCTCTGATTCTCATTTTTCCACAGGAAATCTAAAGCATAAGCACTCCTACCCTATTCTGCTACATCCATGTGAATAATCCTATAGAGGTGGTGTGTAGGTGTTCAGACCCCATCTACAGCTCCAGCCCTTTATTTAGATAACCCACTACATACCCCACTTTTCCAATCCTCTTTCATTCCCCTTTCTGATGTGGATGTGGATGTGGATGTGGATGTGGATGGTGTTTGGTTGGCAGGATGCACAGGTAGCACACTCATATCTGCTGAAGCCCAAGTGACACACCTTGAGTAAAGCCAATTGAGAGGGAAAAACATATTGGATGTTTATTTAAAGGTTGTTGAACCGAGCTGTGCATCCACAACATTAGCTGCTAATATTCTTTCCCTAGTCTACAGCTTTAGGAAAGACCTTTACAGGAAAATTTAGTGCACTTTGCTTTAATTCCTTGTAAACCAAAAGCAAACAGTTTAATCCTTGCTGGCATTACTTGTGCTTTATTTGTCAGAGGGAAACAGGGAGGCATAATTATCTGTCATGTTTTGCACGGACAACTGGCTCACAGAGAAATAAAATAAATAAAGGAGAATGTGAAACTTCTGTTAAGGGCCTGCTGGTGCCCCCACAATACATCCCAGACTGAAGCTTTTATTTTCAATTTGAATGATGTCTTCTATCCACAAAGATGTCCAAGTAAGGTCTCAAAAGGGAAAGTCTTTAATTCTTGTCACCAATCCTCTCTTCCCCCTGGCTTAAACAACTTCAATTTGAAACTTAAAAAATGGCATTTGAATCTTACACATTAGTGTAATGAAGCAAGGGAAACAAATCACACCTCTTCCAAAAGTCTGCCACAGCTTTTTTTCCCTCAAACATCAAAATCTCCTATTTTCTATGCACCAGATGGCAATGTCTTCAGACAACTCCCAGACTTATAATGACAGAGAATTGTGGTGTTACATGCACCCCTGATTTAAATCCCAAACAGTCTGGGTTTTATTCAGATCATCAGAGAAGGATGTTCCAGTAGACAAACAGCCAGACAGCCTCACATCTTTAAATCTGGAGAGTATAACAACATATGCCACAGCCAGTTTGGACTGCTGCTGGGAGAGGTGGCCAAGTTCCCAGTTCTCTGCAAAGAGTTCTTGCATCAGGCAGTTATACATAAGACAATAAATTTTTACTGTATTTATGTAAAAATGAGGAACAATGAATCATCTTTTAGCATAAGATCTAAATATCAATGGTACAAATGACTATTAAGAAGCTGTCATGAATTTGTGTATCTGTCAGACATAAGAAAATAAAAGGTGTAGAGAAAAGAGGAAAAGAAACTTTCATATTTCTGAACCTGATTCAGTACATTATGAACATCACAGCAGGTTCCCTCTTGAGCAAGGCATGACTCACCTCCCTTGCCCACACCTACTGCCTCTCCCCTGCTTGACATTAAATAAGCATCTGCAAAAGTGCTAGTTACTAACAGAAATTCAATTCATCACACAGAAGAGTGAAAAGGAATATCAATCTTTTTAAGCTTTTGTGTTTCTTCTTTCAGCCCCCACCACCTCTTTTTCTAGCTCTTAATTTGAATAGATTTGCATTTGAGGACCTTTCAAGGAAGATAAATTGAATTAGATGCCCACATCTGATTGACATTCACCATACTGGTTTGAAAATTGCCACAAAAGACATTGAAGAAATCAGCACATCTGATTCTTTTTTGGCACCTTTGTTTCTTTTCTTACATCATTTTCCTCCTGTTCCAGTGAAAGACTTTCTCCTCTTGACTTCTCAATTGTCTTTCACCATCTCCTGTTACAGCCTCTTCTGTTCTGAGCTCCCAGTTATGATTTTTAAATTTCTGGTTTGTTTTGGTTCTATCAGTCTCCTTCTTATATCTATAACTGTTTACTACTATGTTGTGTAACTTATTCTCACGTTACCGCTGCTGTTGAACACGGATTCCTTATTTTAAGTGGAAATTTTTATCTCCCAGGTTTGGGAGCTTTTCACATATTTTTAAAACAGAAGAGACAAATCTGTTGCCTTTTATGCAGACAAAGTGGGAATTAAAGGCATCTGTAGACACAAGTGGAGACCTGAGTCTGATCTCCAAGGCCACTAACAGAGTACTGCAAATAGTGAACACTTGATGGAGACTGGGTAGGAAATGCCAAGAAGAACAGGTCAATCCAAAAAAACTCAGGGAAAACTACTTGTAGGAAAGAAATTGTAGAAGTGCTTGTATAATTAGGGGCCAAGAGATGTGTGGTTTGAAGTCCTACCACTAAAAGCAACTTTAGAGTCCCTGACAAAGGAGACTAATAGGCTCAAGAAACTTTAATGTCAGAGCAAATGGCTAAGCTGGCCAGGTCTGCAGAACAATTCAGAGAGGACATATATGGATGTATTTACTCCACTAAACATATTCAAGAAAGGGGAAACCCTGTTTAACTTGTGTGTGTGTGTGTGTGTGTGTGTGTGTGTGTGTGTGTGTGTGTGTGTAAGGTGTCTGTGACACCCAAACTAAAGATGGCAATGGCTTGGGTGGGATGAGCACTTCCCTGTTTCCTTATGAAGGCATCAGTCATTGAGTGTAGTGAGCCTGAGGGGAACAGCTTCACAGGTTATCCTTCCTGCCTTCCTCACAGGAAAGGCATTTTATTACTTTCATTATAACGTATTTAATATATTCATTAAATATAGGAGAACCACAAGAATTTATTGTCCTTCATATGTTCCCTACACCACTGCCCCCAACCCAAGCCCTTCCTTTGCCATCAGAGATTTCGAAAAAGTCTTCCATTCAGAAAACACAGTTCTTTCCTGAGGAGGAACACACACATGAAATATAATAGGAAAAATATATGACTTCAAGAGTCATTAGAATCTTCAAAAAATATCTCAATTACTTATTTGGTGAAGAAAGGAAAGGGAATAGTGTGAAGAAAACAAGTGAATTAAAATGACGAAATCAAAGAGAAACCAGCCTAGTGGAATCCCTGTGGTCTTTCTTTACTTGTTTGTTATTACTTTTTAACAAATGAATTTGAACCACTTTTGTCTATTGTAATTCTTCAACAATATTCCATTAGGATGTGAGAAACCATCCATTTAGGCATGAAGAATATGTTTCATTTCATTTTATTTCATTTCATTATTTAGTACATTTGGAAGAGATTTATCACGATTAATCTCAAGAGGAAGAAAATGAATTAGATACCTTTGGTGTAAATCAGCCTCGTAGATGATGAACTCAACAGTTTGTCTGGCTAATTACAAAAGCAAGTTGCCACAATATGAATCCCCCTCTCTAAAACCTGTTTAAAATCATATTCCTCTTCAGGACTTTATATTGAAACATATATTGTTCCTTCCTAATTGTAATTTATGCATGAGCTTTGGCACGGCTTAGAAAGATAACAGATTTGGGTACATTGAAGCGCCTGTCTGATGTCTAACTTTCTAATATTATAGTGACCATGATTCTATCCTCCAACCACAACAGCATTTGTTAAAATCTGAAGCTACTTTATACCTCTTTAAAGTTGGGGATTTTTTAATCTGTTTTTCTGCAGTTTCTAAGGACATAATTTGGCTGGCACTGCTTGCCGGAGAATCCCCAGTTCACTTTACCCTTCCAGGGCCCCACCACAATACATCATTCTCAGCTCAGTGAGGTTCCAGGACTGCATCCATCCTGAATGTGGTGCTGGCACTTGGAGCCCAGGTGAGTGAAAACAGTGTAAACACTCACCACAGTTCACAGCTCACTCACTTAATGCCTGATCTCAATGAACTTGAATTGGTATTTCTTGCTAATGGCAGATCTTGGTGTACAGTTTGGTTTATTTACAGGAATCAGTTTGCATATTTCTCATTATAAGTGAGGACTAAGATGGTGTGAACTCCACACTTCAGTTGTAACAGATCCTTAGCAGGTCTTGAGACAATGAACTTCATGAAATTATGTGACATCTACACTGAACAGGGATTTAATCTGAATCCTCCTTAAGTTACAGTACTTGCACCTTTCTTGCCTGGTGCTTGGAAGGCCAGGGCTGTTCCTCAGTCTGAAGGCAAATTTCATTAATTCCAGATTATCTTGTAATGGGATGAAATACTGTGAAAAACATAAGTGAAAGTTTTTTTTCTCAGCTTCAATTTTGCCCCAAAAGAATTTTTGCTGCAACAAATAATGTGACATACAGCTGGCTTCATCAAAGGAAATTAGTTTTTGATATTAAGGTCACAAGAAAAATTCTTCCTTCCCTGTCCACGACACATTTTCCAGGGAATTTCATTTATCCACCCCTTGCCAAACAGAAAACTTTCTATGTGATGAAAGGGTTTTGCCTTACTCTTCCTCTTCTTATCTACCCCACTAATTGGTACTAAAGCTGCAGGTTAGGCCAGTATGGCTCCTAAACAGATTGACCAGTGGCCAACTTTTATCTAGAATGAAAAAATTAACAACTTGATTGTAGTAATTGTGCTTACAATTCCTTTGAACCAGTATAACATTCCAAAATGCAGGATCCCAATTTTAATTAAAAATTACTTAAACATTGTCTAAATTGGCCAGATAAACTGAATCTCTAATGTGAAGTGTTCTTTGTGGTTAATGAACCATTCCCCTGACAGTAAAAGCTTGGTACAAAATCATTGGTGTTCATAATGTGGTCCAATAATAACACTGTTCATTATAATGATGATTACTTTTTTGTAACAGTACAGCTTAAGAGAAAGGATGATTCATTAATAAATTTCAATTATTTTTTATAATTCTGATAATTACTGCCTTTCTATTTTATACCAGCATGATGTCTAGATTCAAAGGTTAAGCAATGAGTCCTAAATACCTGGTAGGTCTACTGCATGTCTCAGGATATTTTATTTGTGGAAATTTAAGAATGACACAGAGTTGTTCTATCAGTCTCTGAGGTTTTCTGCATGTAATATGGACTAAGTTTATGATATATGATATCAAAGCTGATGCTAGATCTTTGTAGCTTTCAATCCTGGGAGAATTATTAATGCAAAAGGCTTGAAAATAACATGGAGAAATGAGAGCAAAGGGACATCTTTTCTGTGGAGATATTCAGCTTGTCCTAGAAGCGTTTAGGTTGGAAAAGACCTTTAGGATCACTGAACAATGAACTGCTTCCCTACTGCCAAGTGCATCCCTAAACCGTGTTCCTAAGTGTCACATTTACAAGCCTTTTAAGTCCCCCCAGCAATAGTTACTCTACCTCTACCCCTGGGCAGCCTGTTCCAGTGCTTGACAATCCTTTCAGTGAATGTGTTCCTGATATTCCATCTAAACCTCCACTGGTTCAACTTAAGCCATTTCCTAATATCCTATCACTTATTACTTGGAAGAAGAAAACTTGCTTTCAGGTAGATGCAGAAGGTGATAAGGTCATCCCAGAGCCTCTTTTTTCCAGATTAACCCCAAACACTGGGCTGACTCTAAGTGTGATTTTAGCCATGGACAAATATGTGTGTAAGCAGTAAAATATGTGATTAAACTAATCTTTAATTTGCTTGTGCAATACATTGATTAGTGCATGAGGACAACCTTCCTCAAGCTGAATATAAGCAGTAGGAGCCAGGATTGCTGAATAGGTCATCACACAGAAACCTCCTTCATTGCTCTTTTGATCAACTTAATTCAAATGGCTTGATTATAAAACTGCCCTAATTTCAGGAATATTTTGATATGTAATGTACTTCAAATAGATGCATACATGAAGTACCATGTCTTGCTGGGTCTTTACAGTGCAGTAACAGGAAAGCAGTGTGTAGGTATGGACTCTATTTCCAGAAGGATAAATTGTATATCTACTACAGAATAAATGGAACACAGGTGAAACTGTTTCAGACTGAGTCCTTCTTGCTAAAGGATCTGTCCTCAAACAGCAGCCAACAGTGAATGCCTAGAATCACACCCTGACAAATTGCTGGCCCTTTTTGAAACTACAATTTACAGTTTTTAGATTTTCCAAAATAACGTGTATATCTGCTCCCAAATTCCTTTATCTAACAACTCAGTTAAACAAGGTTTCTTCCCACTGTTAATGAAGCATGAAGTGCCCTGGTTAGATTACTCTGAACTGTCCAGAATGCAAAGCATTCACTTGCAAAGCAGTCACACGCAAAAAATACACAACTGTCTGTATTTACTTCAGTGACTTCCTAATCACATGGACGATATGTTTTAGAGATTCTTAGGGGTATAAAAAAAATGCCATCTATGGCAAGAAACCTATTGATGGTGGCATGAAAATATAACATAAAGCTGAAAAAAAGTAAAGTGTGTCTGTGTGAGTTCAGCTGTGAAATCACAAAGCAGCTAGGTCAGGTAAGAGCACTAGCTCTCTTTCTCATATATGCCACTGGCTATCTCCAGATACTTTATATAAACCAAGATATTGGCAAGAGATATCTCAAAAAGTAATTAGCTTGTATTTCAGAAATAATAGAGAGCAGCAGCAGACTGCCCTGGACTGGTGTGCTGAGCCCCTTCAGCTTCCTTGGCTTCAGTTGGGAGTGGAGGAAGCAGAGTGCTGGCAGGCAGCCAGGGCAAGGTCTTAGTCTGAAGCAGCTGGTGTAAATGTAAGGCAAGATAGGCTATGACTTCCAACTTCAAGACACTCACCAATATATATGGTTTGGTATATGTATTAGCTATAGGCCTGAGGCTTAACACTGAAATCCTTAAGACAAATTCTTGTAGATTAATAAAATAATGAAATATAACAGACACTTGAAACCTTCCATGGACATAAAACAGTGAAAAAAATCTTGATCTGACATCATTAACATAGTGATTCAAAGAAGATTTGGAGCAACTTGATGGAAAAATTGAAATTGGCTTAACACACTCCTTTTCAGAGATTGTCTTTAAACCTGCAAAATCCTACTCAACACTACTGAAGTATCCCAGGCCATTTCCTCAGAGACCTCTAAACTGCACCAGAGTTTAGATGTTCTAAAATTCCAGGTGGGAAGTTTTTTGATTATTTTATTTTTTTCTCAAATATCACAAAGCCTTCTATCTCCTCACCAACTTTAAGAATATCTGTCCCAGCAGTAGCCTGCAATGCGAGATATTTCCAGTATTTTGCCAGATCTCTATCATTGTGACCAAGATGAAAAACTGAGAGGAAATAGGCCTTATAGATGCTAGATGTCATTGTGATGTGCCAGTACTGTGACAAAAGCACATCTTTTGTTGTTTGGAGGGCTGACAAAGTCCAGGTGGATCCACCTGATCTGTCTGACCGAGTCAGTACTCCATTGCAACTTCTCAGAAACATATTAACATGTTTTCTATATACCAAGACATAGCAGCAATGTAATTTCAATGTATTAAACCTAATTCAAGTCTGAATTTAATCCACAGCTCATCTTGCCCTGTTGAGACTTCAGAATTTAATTATTTTCCTTATTTTGTTAAAGAAAGTATAACGACATTGCCTTTATAAGCGCTCAACACATGCATTGATCTTTTCCAGCACCATTCAAGTTATTTTAAAACTTCCTATTAATTCTGTTTGGAATTTACTCAAACCCTGTGAAAAGAAATGAATTCTTCTCTACCTTTAATTTTTTAAAAAAATGCCAAAATATATTCAGGATGGAGGCACATGCTTAATTTTTCTGGTGGTGTATTCATTACCTGTAAACCCTAAAGCTGATTGGTGGACCTTAATATAGGCTCAACAATTCACAAATAAGTCTATAAAATGGCCTATGCATTCATCTTTTCTTCATGGTAAATGTTTATGCCATTGGCATTGTAAATACAATTTCAGTGGGTAACTGAGAAACATGTAGCACACGTTAGAATGAATAACTTATGACTTGTTACTTGAATATTACTGTTAGGGCACATTTTGGATAATTGTGTCTAACAATTTCCTACAATTCACTACAGTGGCTTTCTGTAATAGACCCTCTTATCTCACAGCTGCCTGGAGGGAAAGGTTTTAAGGGGGGAACACTTGAAAGAAAGGCTTCTAGAACCACGTTTTTGCAAGTGTGCTGGTTTGGGCTGAGATAATTTTGCTCACAGTAGCTTGTATGGGGCTGTGTTTTGGATTTGGGCTGGAACCTGTGTTGATACTACAGAGGTGTCTCAGTTATTGCTGAGCGGCGCTTGCACAGAGTCAAGGCCTTTTCTGCTCCTCACACCACCCCACCAGCAAACAGGCTTGGGGGGCATAGAAAGTTGGGAGGAGACACAGGTAGGGCAGCTGTGGGAAGAAGAAGGACAGTGGGATGTTCAGTGTGATGGTGTTTGTCTTCCCAAGTCACTGTTGTGTGAAGGAGTCCGGCTGTCCTGGGGATGGCTGAATCTGCCCACGGGAAGAGGTGAAAGAATTCCTTTGTTTGCATACGTGGCTTTTGTTCTAGCTTTTATCCTGTCTTTACTTCAGTCCAGGATTTTCTTACTTTCACTCTTCTGATTCTGTCTCCCATCCCACTTAGGAAGGGGGGAGTGAATAAGCAGCTGTGTGGGGCTGAGTAGTTGACTGAGGTTAAACCACCACAAGGAATGTCATTTTGCATTCTTTTCCAATGTATATGTGAAACGTGGATAAATTTCCACAGGAATACTGGTGGTAAAAGGAGCTTTAAAAAATAAAAGGTGATTTTCTTCCACCAGTCAAATACCACATTTTGCAAGGAATGAATTTTTATCCACACTGACATATAAATACAACAAAGGAATCTGATCAAACTTCAGAAATGAAAAGCAGAGGCATGTGTATCCCTAGGGTCAGATAGGGAATACAACATGCAAAATGTCAAGTGGGAGTAAAACATGAAGGATATTCTGGTAACATCAGTCACAAGAATTGCAAGAGAAGAAGCAGCAAATCTTTTTCGACAGTGCATTAAAAGTTAATTTTTTAATCTGCCCACTGCTCTCTGCCAACATGATGGGATACAGCACTAAAATGCTTCCATTTCTTTCTGCCTTGGGACATAACAAACAACCTAAATTCTTTCCTTGGCGCCTAAGAACCATGAAGGCTGTTGCTCAGTAGAAGGTTCTCCATAAATACTGAGACTCTGACATGATGATAAGGCATCTTACATATGACTATACTGTCAGGCTCATTTAGTGGACTGTACAAACACAGACATAGAAAGATTGTGAACGCTTCAGAACAAGAGGGAAACTCTATGGGAACCAAGATGAACTTCAGCTATGTACTACAGACTTCACCCTGCAAAAATAATGACACTATTTTGACCCTGTATCTTGATAAAGGAACTTATCTCATGTAACCCAAATCTAATGATAACTTAATCCAGATGATGAGGGTTTAGTCTCTTATTTGATATTTCACACTAAGAAACTGATGGGAGAAGGAGAATTACTAGGCATTTTTATTCATTGAAATGAAGGAAAACCTTTGGGCAGAAACGGGAAAAAGTATATTAATAATGCTGCAAGAATGAATAAGATATGTGAAGGGACAGCTGAAACAGATATCACAGCTATAGACTGTCACAGACTGAAAAAAAAAATGAATTATGCCAAGTAACACTTTCAAAATGAAGCCTTTTAAAAGATTGCAGAACTGGTTCAGTTCCTTTCTTCACCCTCATGCACTGCTTCCTTGCAGCCAAAACTGAAAAAGGAAGTGCTGGCAAAGTCATAGCAGGACATTTGTGCTTGTGACTAGAACAGTTTCTTGCAGAAAAAATGAAGTACAGTTATTTTGAAATAATTTACATACTTTTGCTTTTAAATAAAAATTAATTTTGACATTTTAAAAATTAACTATATTGATATTCTATTTTGTGACAATATTGTTTTAAAATCTGCTTGAATTGAAAATTATAACAGAGAGAAGGAAGACAAGAACTAAAACATATAAATAATTTTGAGGTGGACAAAGTAAATATTGTGATGAATTTTTAATTCTTCTGTTTTAATCAACTGGAATATCAGTTGTCCCAGAAGTTTAAATTTTGACATGTTTAGACCTGTTTTATTAAATCATCTTCCCAGGTGTGGCTTTGTCAAAGTGCTGTATGCTTTTCCCTATGAAACTGCATGTGAAGAGAAATTGCAATTTGAATAAGAAAATTAAAAAAAAGCCAATCATGAATGTTTATGCTGCTCTGCTTACAGACAGTCAACAGCAAAAGGACTCTAGACCTCTAGTCTCGAGTTATTTTCACTGGGAAATGGAAGTTTTATTTCAGAATGTGCAAGTGCTCCTGGTTCTAAAATGCTATAACCCTTTGGGATTGAACCAACAAGAAAAGAGCAAGGGAAAGAAAATTAAAAGTTAAGACCAGTTTGATTATTTCTTTGTCATCAGATGGAAATTGCCCTGTACTGAAAGCATATACTTTAATTGTAATGTTCTTTTTGAAATTTAAAAACTCCAGACTTGTACTTTTACTTCTGCTGCGGAGATTACATCATTTTATGATACCTCTTCAGTTCTGCTAAGGAGACAGAAAAATTCTGTGGGAACTGGCAGTGGTCTCTCTCTGGTGTAATGTGCTCATTTAATTGTGAGGAACAATTCCTATTCAGTGATGTTCATCAGGAAAACACAGTTATATAAGGATCCTTCTACTCATTTATTGGGTATGTAAACCTTTAAAAAAAAAGATAGAAGTGAATAGCCTAAGGTCACAGGCACAGTAATCATATTCCTTTCCAGTCCATTTGACTGGACCATGGTATAGGAATGTTTTGGCTGAACACTCAGCATATTTTTCTGTATGCCCCTTCCCCCTCGAGGGGACTTGAGGCTGTAAGAATTGAAATTGATATCATAATGAGTAATATGTACAGCAGAGAAGAAATCTATCAGATAGTAGAAGAGGAAAAGCAGTTTTCCCATTATCTTTGTATTTGCATTATTTGTATGATATAGATATCATTTTTCTTTGTCACAGGTGTTTATTATTGACTGTGATGAGCCTGTTCCTTGGTTAATGAGTTTCCATTTTGTGCAGTAAATATAAAACCTTTGCTATATCATAAAGGGTCTATCCATGGACCAGATCCTGAAGACTCAGAAGGACTACTTCAGGTGCACCCTGAGACAGATGACAGGTAGAAAACATGCAAATTTGGACAGTGACATGGGAAACAGATTTTTCAGTGTGTGCAGCAGCCTGGCTGCCAAACACACCTTGGAGTGATGTTGTACACTGAACTTCCCCTGACAGTCTTCAGGCAGTCAAGAAATCAGCTAAAGAGAATGAAGGGTAGGGTAGAACAACGCATATGAAAGGGAGCAGCTTTCAGCAGAAGAATGGAAACAGTCTATGAGATTCACAGATTGCCATTGCCCATACTCATGAAAGACTGGTGCCTTCAAGGATGAATGACAGTGTTTTGAATCTTTTTATGTTTGCATCTCTGGTCTCAGTCTAAGCTGGTCCTGACTTGGAATTATTACAGAAACAGGACTACCATATGAAATGGGTAATTTCCACCAGTTTTCCAGTGACCAGATATCTTCATTATGATATTGTGATGAAGAGTAAGAGGGCAGAAACCAGCAGCTGCCCACAACATGTGCCTTTCCTATTGGGCTGTGTGGGAAGGCAATAACACTGAGGAGTGCTGAGTAGCTGTCTTGTCATCACTTGTGGTGGTGCAGCAACATCAGTAGATGTGGTTGGAAACTAAAGTCTTTGGTTTGGGTCAGAGAAATGAGGTTCAGTTCCCAGAAACCCATCTCTTGGAAAGCTTCCAGTGGTCTATACAAATCCAGGAGCTGGTGCTATACAACAAGTTTATTAAGGAATAATATTCCAGTCATGCTTCAGGACTCAGGTTACAGAAACTTGTTTGTCAGCCTGTATAAAGTAAGGATAAAAGCTGAATATCGCTTTTTTGAGAAAGAGGAAACAAAATGTCTAAAGTAACCAGAGGAGATGAGATGGGCATTTCTCCGTTTCTGAAAAAATTCAGTGATCTCTAGGTATTACTGGCCTCTGCGATTTGGAAATGAGTATTTCACACTATCCTCAGGATGCACCTGATTGCACTAAATAACATAGTGCTTCCAAAACCTAAAGGATCAACTTCTCTGTGTATTGGTCTGTTCAAACACTGAAGAAAAGCTTTCCAATATTGAGAGAAATGAGGGGATTTTCCCTTCCAGAAAACAATCTGCAGGACACAATCTGCAACTGTGAAATGTGATACAGAATAAGATTGAAAAGCAATAGAGGAGAGCCATCATCCTGTGCAATTCTTTGATTTTAAGCATCAGCGAGCAGTGAAGCAGATGCATCCCCAAAAGTACCATTCTAAGTTTGTGTGGTATGTGCCACTTACTCCATGGGCCTCGCTCCACAGGGACTTTTGCATAAGGAGGACCATGAAGACCTAGAAAAGAAAACATAACCTTTGGCACCACAAAATTTGATTGTAAGGAAGATGAATGTCTCCTGCCAAAAGGACAAAACCAAAGTAATGAAACAAGGATTTGATTGACAGGTATGTTAATTGACAAGAATATTACCCATGCTATGCTATAGGGCACTCAGCTGTGGTCTCTGAAAGTGGAAAGGGAAAATATTACAGAGAGATTCAGGACTTTATGAACTTGAGGATGCAAAACTGATTTTTCAGAGAACATCATCTAAACTTGAAAAGTTGTCAAGGCAGGAAATAATCTGTTCAGTGATGAAAAAAAATTACTCAAGCTTTAATAAAAAGGAGAAAAACCAACAAAGTGATAGATTTTTTTTTTCCACTTACAAAGATTGAAACACTGGGACTGAGCAGGGGTGTAGAGGCTGGTGGTTTGTGTAGATGTAACAGATTCATTCACTCACCTGTTTGGCCACAGAATTTCCTATTCCAGTAATGGTTTTTCATTCTTTAAGACACTGGTTAATCTTAATTGTACTTGCAAACTCAGGATGCCAAAGATAAACAGAATTTTTTGAGGACAAGTGAAAAGATTATTTTCAGAGTTTTTTGGTTTTTTTTTTTAATTTTTGCTTATTTTTTAACTATGATATGCAATTTTCTCCGAACACTCTCTGTTACCCTTATTATTTATATTTTTTCCCTTGGTATTCATCTGGAAAATAATCTGAAAAAACCTCATTCATAAAGTAGTTTTTGGGAAAAAAAAAGACAGCTCCCCCCCATAGTTATTATTCTACGCCACTTGATTACACCTTGTAATGTGCAGAGTTCTGTGGCTCTGTAGTCTACTCAGGAAATGACTCTAAAAAGATAAGTAAGGATTTTTTTTTTTCTTTTTTTGTGTCTGTAAATTCAAAAAGATTTAGAGTGCCAGTCTACCAATATCACTTTGAAATTTGAAAGAGGGAATTCAGAAGAACCAGGACTGCCAGGACTGTAGCCAGTCTCTTGTTATCTCTTAAATACATTAGAGGTCAAAATTGTTAACTCCAGGCCTACATAAATAGGCACCAGAAAGCAAGGCCAAGATGAAATCAATGCTACAGGAAGAATTGGAATAGATAGAGAAAAAAAGAAAGTTTAATTTCATTGCAACTTTGATGCTTCTAAATTGTTTTTTGCTGCTCTCTGCCCACCCTTCAGTGTATTCCCCAACAGATGTCAGGTTAAAAACTCCATTTTCATTTGGAAGTGGGTGGACAGATTTTAAATTTAGGTGAGTTTTCATTTTGTTCCCTCAATAGCTCCATTAGAACTCCTCTCTCCATGAAACTTTTTGGCTTTGAAAGTGTATTTCAGCAGAAATCTGTTTTGTTGAGACAAGTTCTCCGAACAGATTTAACTAGAGTTTAGGCACTGCTGTAGGTCTCTAGACCTCATGAGTGCAGCATGAAGGGCAAATGCCTTCAGTCTGCATTAGCCCAAGGGAATGACAGAAGTTCCTTCGCTGGGAAAAAGGAAATGTGTTTGATGAAGTAGAACACTTGTCATTAAAGGTCTGCGTTTGGGGGAAAGCAGCCTAGGTCTGTGCCAAAGGCAGTTAACATTTCCTTCCAAGCTTTTCATTTATCTGTGTGGAACTCCTAGGTGAATTATTTTTAATCACACACCACAGGTTGAAGTCCCAGAAGGGAGAATTTTCATCAAAAGCATCAATCCTTTCTTCCATAAAGAGCTCCAAAGCCAGGTGGCTGTGTTTTCCAGTGCATCATGAAACATGAAATGCTATTCCAGCAAGCACCCAAGTGCGTCACACTTTACAGGATATTTTTGAACCTGTTGAAAAGTGCTGGTTTTAGTAACTGTTTGCATGTAATTTCTTTCCCTATAACTGGTACTGTGTTAGTATTCAATGAATAATTTCCTCATTAAAAACGCTAAGCTGACATTTTCTCTGGATAGTCCTTTATGTTAGATTATGCCAGACCTAAGGGTGATATGCAATTGTCTGTGCTCCAGAGAGTTCCAACATTTAGCATTATAAAATTTTCAAAGGTGAAGAGAAAGAACAGTCTGATGAGTAGAAAGATGAAGTAAGATTTAGAATATTTTTTCTAAATAGGTGGCATAATTTGTTTTTAACTGAATCTCTGCTGAAAAAAACTACTGTTAGTAAAAATACAGGCCCTCATTTTTCTGATAAGGTTGTATTTTCTTCTTTGCAACTGTGACATTTTTGACTAGGTCTTGTAAGAAGGTAGAATTGTGATGGCTTTTATGTGAGAAAAATCTTACTGAGACAAAAAAGGACAAGATGTTGAGTATATATTTGCGCAAAAAGGGGTTTTGATTGTTCAATAATGGAATGGAGAAGTGCTTTTTAAACAGATAAGTGCCAGAGGAGGCACATACTTGAATTTGGTTCACTCTTACAATCTTTGTTAAGTCTAATCGCTGAGACAAAGTCAAGTGATTAAGTCAGGAAAACACATGCTCTCTAAAACAGTTCCACATAACAATGAATTGTCAAGTGTCATTCTGCAAGCCTATCATCCTATCATACAGACTTATAGACATTTTCTTCGCTATGTTGTAAAAGTTAAAACCACACTGGTGACCTGAGGTGGCCCTATAGTCTACAAATCAGATGCCTGCATTTCTCAGTACAAGTCACTGGAACAAGAAGTCAAAATAATTATGAACTACTGATGCTAATCTAACCAAAATATTGATCTGATCTTTTTTTTTTTTTTCTTTTTCCCCTTTTTTTTTTTTCTTCTTTCTATTTAATCTTGATGTAAATTAACATTTATAGGAAAAATAAAATATTATCTTTTCTTCAAAGTTTCCTTTTTTTAGCAGTGTCCCTTAGTCTAATAGCTGACTAAAGACAGAGACAAGGTGTCCATGAGTTCTCTGTAACAAGTGACCATCTGATGTTTAAGTAAACAGACTGGGCACATGATGTCCTGTTCTACGCTTCTCTTCTATCAGTCACTGATTTTAAAAAGCTCTTTAAAACCAGCAGAGGAATAAAAAATTATTGGAGGCAGACTAATTCAGTGTCCACATAAAAAGATAACTCTCATATATCCTACATGTACTGCTCATTTTGAGATATGCTTCAGATGTAAATAAAATTTTTAAAAATTTAAAGGAGAGTATTTGTGGAAAAGCAAAGTTTTTAAGATCTAAATAAAATGCCTTCTCTCTGCACCCCTCCTATGCCCTCTGCCACTAATGAAAGTAGAGGAAACATAGCAAAACATTGGATTTCTGATCCTGTTCCCTTTGAAGTCAGTGACTAAACTCCCATTAATTTCTATGGAAGTAGATTCAGATTTTTAATTTGCATTGACCGTTTCACAGTGGAATGTATATATTGTCTCAGCAGCACACCTTTGTGCTGCCAAAACCCACTGAGATGCTTTGCACTGACATTTAACAGAGCAGGTTAAGCTTTGTTAACAGTTAGCTAAACATACAGACTGGCTGCTTTTCAAATGCTAAAATTTGAGACTTTCCCTCTTTTCTCTTCTACTATGGTAAAATTCTTTGGGTATTCCTGGCAAAGCAAACAAGATCTTAAAGAATATCCTGTGTATTGATTGAGCCCTCACCAATCAGAGGGGGTGCCATTCACCTTTCTAATATGTCTTTGTAGAGTTCACAACCTCATCTATGCACAAGTGTTGTATAAGAGACTCAAACCTGGATGAATAATGTTAAAGCAGTTCAAAATCTACCATTAAGTGCATTTGACCAAGTTTAAATTTCCCTTCAACTGATTTAGCTGGTTGACCTCTGTAAACTCAGCCAAGCAACTACAAGACATGAATTGGCTGAAATCCATCATATTAAACCACCCTAGCTTTTCTTGCACAGTTAACTCTTAAAAATAAAGTTTCAGCCAAAAATATGAACTTCTTTCTGAGACTGCAGCTCATGAATATGACAAAAACCATATAATCATATAATAGTTTCGGCTGGAAATGACCTTTAAGATGATTGTGCCGAACTGTTAACCAGCACTGTCAAGTCTACCACTAAACTATGTCCCTAAGTGTGACACACGTCTTTCAAGTTCCTCCAGGGATGGTGACACAACCACTTCCCAGTGCAGCCTGTTTCAATGCTTGACAAACCTCTCAGCGAAAAGCATATTCCTTATATCTAATGTCTGGGGTGTATTTCTATCTTTTTATCAGTTTTTTTTTTTTTTTACAAGGAATGCCCCTTAGGGGCTCGGATGGAGAGTAGGTTCTTTGGATGTTCAACTCTTCTTGCCTCATTTATTGGATCACAGAGCTTTCCAGGGTCCCCGAAAGTCCAGGTGCTTTGTGATGGGCTGTTGCAACCTTGCCAAGGGAAACTGGCTCAACTTCTGTCCTTCCTGCAGCAATTAAACACCACGAATCAAATCTGCTCTTGGGGTGCTGCCATGGATTTACAGTAGAGTCCAGGTAAAAATCCCAGAAGCATTGGAATAAAAAGGAGGGAAATGGCTTCTAGCTTGTGGTCAGGGTGCATATGCTAGAAACAATAATGACTGGGAAATGAAACACTGACTGCTCTGAAGAGCAACAATTATATTACATTACACAGTCAAAGAATAATGAAAAATCATCAGAAGATCTATTGCACAAGGATTGAAATGCATATATCCCACTCTGAACTAAAACCAAACAATGCTAAAAAATTGATTCATGTAGGTTAAAGAGGTGAACTTTGAGTTCTGTCTTTTATATGTAAAGGATGGGGGTGCCAAAGACCAAAGTTCTGATGAGATTTTTGGAGAAGAGGGACAGAAATGCAGCATAGGAAGCAGAGATGATGTACACAATTATTTGTACCAGGTCCAACTCCAAACATTTCAGATAGCTGCACTACACTGAGAGCCATTGCCTAAAGCACTTCCCACCTAAGTTTTCTGGGCCTCAAGCAGTTGCCTGGGCTAACATCTTGGAAAACATATCTCAGTTTATTTGGATGGGGGAATGTTTTCCCTCAGTCATAAATGTCCCAATAATCTTTTGTGAATGGCTGAGGTTATTGAAATCTCCTGCACTGCAGCAATATATTTCTTCCTCTAACAGAGAGCCTTGTTTTCTGAAGGATTATTGGAAAATAAAAATCTTATATAAAATGTACTTCAGATAATTTAACTTTTCTATCTCCTTTTATAATCCAATGAATTTTATTAATTTTAATAATCTCCTTGTAGGCTCAAAGATTGTAGGGCTGAGATTAAAATGTAGTGCATATGAATCTGGGTTCATAAGAGAAACTAAATCTCTTCTTGCTTATAAGGTTGCTGTTACTTGATTCAGCCAATGCAGCTGAGACATGCGATAAGAGTAAACTACCTGCTAACTGAATTTTATTCTTCTGTGTCTACACAAATCAAGTAGAGATGGTTTAGCTTCTATCTAAAATAGAATTGATAAGCCTGACACATATCTGCATAGAGTCCTTTCTAGCAGCCTGTATCAGTATTTTTGTAGCACTATCAGTCAACGCGATCAGTGACAAAGATTAGCAGTGAGCTGATGTCCATGGCAATTTTTCCTTTCTCTGTTTCAGCAGAGATGGGCCCAGTACTGAAAATACAGATATGACTGATTGGAAAGGTGTTGCCCTTTGCTGACAGTTGCCTTTTGACAAAAGCAAAAAATGAAACCTCCCAAGTAAAGTACTTATCCTTTGATAACTATAGCCTCAATTGAAGCGAGTTGAACTGTAGCCCTATATACTTATAATGAAAAACCTGTGTATTCCTTGCCTTTCACCAATAGCTGAGAGAGACAAACAAATGAGAACCGCCTCATTTCTTACTTTGCAGCTTAAGAGGAAAGTTATCAAAATTAGCTTCCAATAAAGAATACATTCCTGTGAAACTGAATATTATTGGTGTCTTCTTGTAATTTTAAATAATGACCTTTAATGTTTTATTGCAATTCTTAAAATGTTTTCATTTTAAGACTGGTATTCCTGACAGAAGGAAAAGAAAAGGAAAAGAAACAGGAAAAGGATCAAAAAGTCAGAAATGCAGAGTAAAGTACCACTCTGCTCCAGGGCCAAAGTTGCCCTCATAAAATTCAACCCCCTGACAGGTAAGGAATAAAGATTAAGTCATCTTTTGAGATCAGCTTATTTGGAAAGATCAAAGGGAAGACAAAAGTACAGCAATACTGTACTTTTTGTACATCCTTATCTTTGATGTTGTGCTTTCAGAATAACTTTAAATATTCCAGTTAAAAATTGGTTTGTATGAAGACAGCGCTGCCTTGTTCCTCTCAGTAATTCTAATCGCTTCTAGTTCTAATGAGGTAGATCCAAAATCTTGATGGGTCAGAGAAGTGTTCAAGTACAGAATACAGAGAATTCTTCCATCTTGTTTTGAAGAAAGACAGAAGACACAAACTGGACGTCCAAGAGCAAATAGCTCATCCCCGAGACTGCTCCAAATCCATACTCAAACTATGTGACTCAAAATATGACTGAATGTTGCCATTCTGAGACATCTTGTGTTGCGAGAAATGAAAGGTATCATAATCACCCTAGTGATTATTTATTTCAGTAGCCAAAACATTGGAATACAGTACATCCTCATGTGATATATGTACATTAACTTACATATGCAGTAAATAAAGCTAAAGCATAGAAAAAAAAAAAAACTGTTGAATTTTATTCCTCCATCTCTGACAGGGATCACTATCTGAGATGATATAGAATTGTAAAAAAATACAATTACACATTTTCAAGTGTGTCTCCAGTTTAAAAAAAACACAAAACAACAACAAAAACCTAGAAGAAAAAAAAGTCTGGCTTTACTGTTGTTCTTTTAAATTTTTTTTTTAGAAGGCTTGGTCTTCAGTGAAATACTTTGGTGAAGAACTTTGGGTAATTATGCCAATTTGGAGTGTCCTTACAACCCCAACAATGGCAAGATGCAGAAGATATGATCTGTAAAGGCTCAGAGCAATGAAAAGCAGTAAAATCTGTGCATCTGCTTCATGGTTAAATAGAGCAAAAGACTTACAGAAACATGAATAAGGACAGACACATAAAACCTAGACATATACAAGACAGGACTCATTTAAATTTATCATGAAAAATATTGGGCATGTTGTATTTTTGGTCTCATACTTGTGTAAAGATACAATAGCCACAAATAAATTATACTTTTCACTTTCATAAGGTCATTAGAGACTGACTAAGATTAGCGAAGGTGTAGAATGTTACACTACTGCTAAGCAGGGACATTCTGGCCCTGGTCTAAAATTGTTTCTCAAAGACCAGTTTCTTCATATCCCATTGAATACAGCTTTGTTCTTGTGAATGGCTCCTACTTTTGGGGTCTTCCTCAAAGTGGATGTGAGGACATTTACTCCTACAGATAAAGGAATAAATATCTATAAAGTGTTTGAACACATTAAGTCCCATAGCCGTAAGAAAATTGGTCAAAGCTGCTACAGAGAAATACATGGAGAACTTCAAAGCATTAGCTGAAGACAAACATTGTCTGGATAACCACAAATCACAATATGACGTAACCAAGTAAACTGAAGGAATGCATGACCTCATACAGTGAGATTTACCAGCTACAGTCAAGTTTCCATGGTAATTCATATGCCTAAACCAAACTATTCAGCATTTATTTTCTGCTTGTCTTTATGTTGAGAATTTTTCCCAAACTTCAGTTCCTTTAGGTCATAACTGAAATATTAATTAGTCTGTAATGTAGACTTGAGGGACTTCTAACAAAATGCAGAATAGAGATAGATTCATGATAATATAATTACAGTTTTCCACTATACTTGGTGAGGAGAGAAAGTTCAAGATTAGTTTTTCTTGTTGTATTATACTATTTGAAAGTAAATGTCAGACACATCATGCTAAAATAGGATGATATTTTTCCTACACAAACACAGACAGTGCACTAATGAGCTGACTCTTCCATCAACATGCAGAAGTTGACCAGGGAGCATGTCAAGGAAGCTTCTGTAGTACATTATTTAACTAGTAAATAACAGGAAAAGTAGGTCAGTGGTGCTTATGACTCCTGCAAACCAGTGAATTTTCACTGAAAAGTATTGTCTAAGTGGCATTAAAAAAAAAAACAAACCCTGGAACTTGCAAATTAGTAGACTATCATGCAAAAACTCTTTTTTAGGAAATAAGATAAATTGAACAAATACATTGAAGCATGCTCAATTAATGAGTGAGAAACTTTTCAGATAGTTTTGGAAAAAATAAGAGCCGAAACCAAGACTCAGGAATGTTTGTTAAGAGGTGAATTACTACTCACTTTTCCCTCTCCCCACCAGAAAATCTGGTATGTAATTCACAAACACTGATGGCTCACTGTTCATCCTCTAATTCCTTTTTGCTGATATATTTATTAGGTGGGTGACTGTCTTCCAACAGCAGTGCTTAATGACAAAGCTTGAACTCTACTCGTGACTTTAGCACAGACTTTAGTCAAGCACAGAGTGGCTCACAAAGTGCTGGGAGCAGAACTGACTACATGAAATGCCCATTACATCTCTTAACTGAGCTGCGTTTATTGTCCAGGTGTAAAAAAAGAGGCAAAGGGCATTTTCATGTCTATTGTCCTCAAGGCGTATACAGAAAGAAAACTGCACTCTGTGCACAGTGCTCAGGATTATCAGTCTCTGCAGTGCTGGCAACATCCCAACAACCTGCATTTGCCTTGAATCCTGGCTATGCTCTGTGTGGCACCATAACACTCCTGAGTCAATAAATATTAATTCATATTCAAACTACATCAGTACAAGCCCATAGCAGAGTCTGCATGTCTAGTATTTAAGTAAGGGCAGTTTTTCAGTGGTTCCAATTATGTTGATTTGAGACATTCTGGACAAACTTGTATCTCATTCCACAGCATGATGTACCTAACCATGAGATTATATACATAAAGTGGGACCCAATAAGCCTTTACAGTTACATTGCAAGAGATGATGAAAAGTTGCTCTTTTTATGAAATGAAAACTCAGAGGTGATGCAAATAAGAACAGGGAACATTTACAACACTGGACAGTGATTTATCACCTGGTTTTCATTCATTGTCCAAGATGTGAATCTAAGTCTGTACAAAAAAAGGCACATGAAATTATCATAGACTATTTGCCCTGACACTGATGAAGTCTGTAATTAATTGTTAATCTCACCTTTAAACTGAATGAACTTCTGTGATGAATTAAAGTTTGGGCCACCTCAAACCAAAGATTTTTCATTCCTCATCCCACAATTAAGCCACAAAACCACCTAATTTCTGCTGCTGGTTCAGGCTCTAGCTTCAGACAGTATTTTCTATAGGTATTTATCCCTTTTTATGCTGCCCAAGTCAGAGCATAACTGCAATAATGGAATTCCTTTTCAGAAAAAGAACATTTAGTAAAAACTTTCTGTATCAAATAATTGGGTTCACCAACTGTGAAGTTAGGTCAGATGAAAAAAACCATATAAAGATTCTGTATTCCCTACAATGAGAATGATTCCTGTTATTGTACGAGTACTTCTAGACTTTTATTCAGAGACAAGTCACAAATTCAGGATGCTAAATAGGATGCGGCTGAGCAACTTGGTCTTCATTTTCCTTGAGATGTGAAAAAAATAGAAGAAACCATACACATTGCAATTTATGGAGCAATAAATGGACTGAATAGCGAAATAAACATCAGTAGAGAACATAAAAATGCCATGAAACATTTCCACCAAAATGGTTGAAGTCTCGCTTCCCTGACAAATCCACCAAGAGACATTTTCATTCCTCTCTATTTCTGTAAAACTAAGGATATTCTGAACAAAGGGAAAAGAGATCATTAAGAGATTAAAAACAAAAGAAGTTTTAACTTTGCGCATTACATGTCTTTCAGTGATGCTATTAGGGAAATTAATGAAACCCATTTTCTTTACTCTGGGGCTCTGGAAAAGTCATTAGATTGGAATGAATATATAACACTACATCAATCTAATTTCAAGAGAGGGAATCGGCAAACCAATGAACAGATGCAGCTTCAAAAAATTCACCTTAATGGCAGCAATGTAAGTTTCATGAGTTACAGTAGAAAACAAATTAAAAACAACACAAAGAGACAATGATGCAATGGAGCACAAACACTACAATTAAGTGCCTCTGTCTATTCAGCATCATCTTGACAATTAACAATGCCACTTTACTAATCTCAGTATTTGGCTCATCCTATTTATTTGAATGATACCCTCTCAGTGCACTCTTCCTCAGACAGAGATTGAAAGCATGTTCCTTTATATAGCAATGCATTTGGTGACTTTGAAATTTCACTAAGGAGGCAATTTTACAGAATATTAATTTGGGGGAGTGGAAAAAGGATTTCTTGTAGGGTTTTAAAAATGTAATTACTTTAAAATTGTACCTGCTTTAGAACAATTGAAACCTTAGCATACACTATCCCTCTTCTTAATGATGCATTTTTGTTCTTTTAATTAAGCTTTATTACTTGTATTTGCTTTAAGAGTCACTGTGATATCAAATGAAAAAATAAAATTGATGTATTAATACAAGAACCAGGAATAAATACTGGAGATATCTGTGAAACCAAGAAAATAAGAGAAACTGAAGATAGAGAACATGCCCAGGCATTTAGTTACCAACATAGGTAACTAAAGCTCTTGCTTGTTTCTGTAGTTTCACAAAGACCCTTGCTGATTTATAGAGGTTTTACATATCTCCTGCCTACACTGACACTTGAGAATGTTCACATTTTTCCTATGGAGGTTGCCCTTGGACAAATATTGCATGTTGAAGAAAATGCTCCAGAATTTCCATACATACCAGTGGAACACAGTATTCCCTGGTTATAATGGTGACTTATAGTGTTTTCTGCAAGCAGCTGCAAACATATACTGCATGGTCTGCAAAGTAGCCTGTAGGACCCCATAAACAGGATAGTCAGTTGTATCTCAAATCTGTGCTTGAAATAGTCCTATGCTTTGAACAGGAACTGACTTTTGACCAGGTGACCAAGTAAAGCAAAGCCAAATCCATATTCTCACTGTGCAACCACAAGCTTTCAGACATGGGCTTCAGACCAAGGTCTAGAACAGCACTCTACCCTGCCAACTTCTACTTCCTTAGGAAGAATTACATGAGCTAAATTCCCATGTCTTGAAGTCAAATTCTGCCCTTTCATTCAAACCTTTAAAGAGATATACTCAGCTCTCCAGTTTAACTCCTTAGTCCTTGACAGGAGTCAAACAGGCAATTTGCATGGGCAGCATGTTCTCAGTACTAATGTCTAATATTTGTGTGAATACCTGCACAGAAGCACAAACATTCTTGATTCCTTTCTTGCTTTATCACAGCTCATTTTTGTAGCAAGCACATTTTAATGTACTTACTACACATTTTGTATTTCTCTTCTTTGTAATGTAGGATGGTCCATTTTCCAATGACAAGCCAAATACAGTCTGTCTAAAGCAGCCAAGAGCTCACTAAGAATATCAAACACAAAGTCAATGGTTCACTGGAATCTGATGCATGGAAATCTTCCGTGCAGAAACAACTTTTGCTGGTAGTGAGCAGCAGTGAATAATATCCAGTGCCAAGGATAGAGGCACAATGCTGATGCCATATCAACAGTAGCAGGCACTAAGATTTGTTGGCAGCTGGTAAACCTTAAGTGGGATGCTTGGATCTTCACAATGCGTGTAAAGGAGCACAGAGCTTGCATGCTGACCAAAATAATCACTGGTTCAGGGACTGTATCTGATACTGTCTAACAAGTGCCCTTGTTGAAAAATAAAAGACTCTGCGACCCAGCACCTCTGTGACAAATATTATATTCCCAACAATTCTCATCCATCTGCACTTAAGATTTAGTGTGACAGCTGACTGACTTGCCATAAGAAATAGGCTTGGAAACAGTATGTGTTGCATCTTTTCACAAAAATACTGTATTTTCTGAAGTGGTACCTATCACTCCACTAAATTTAATGAACTGCAAAAATAACAGAGAAGATTTACAAGCTTATTGCTTTATTGCAACTGCAACAATGTTTTTGTAATCAACAAAACAACTATACTGTAAAAATATTTTATGTTTTTCCTGGTGGAAATTTATATAATATTTTATAAATGTCAAGAGAGGTAGGAAAAAACAAGTGAGGGGGAAAACCTGGAGGAAGTCTGGTCTATTTATTTATTTCGGTCTCTTGGCAGCTCTGTTCAAGAGACAGTGATGATATTTGTGAATAAATGGCATGACTTCAGAAATGAATAAATTTTTCCAAGTGAAGGAATTTAAGAGGCTTGAGCAATTTGGTGGTAAAGAGGAGTTATTGTAATTGTGAAAGAAAAAAAAACATCTGGTCTGTGCTTTAAGACATAGACTAAGGAGGGAAAAAGTTTACATTTTTAATAAAGTCTCTCAACGCAGCTTAGGTGGGTGCTTAAGAAGATTCTGAGTTGCACAGTGGTGCTCTCTTACTCTTTCGCCAGCAGAAGTTTGTCTGGAATGTCACTGTCACCAGTGAAATGAAGAAAGCAGAGTTGTGGCAGTAATTACTTGCTGCACAAGGCACTGACAATTACTCCTCACTGGCAGTAAGCAAGGGGGCACTGGAGGAATTGTGATTCACTGAGGTGCCTTCTCTTTTCTGCATGTTCTGAATGTCCTGGATGCACCAGCACAATATTTTAAATGTGACTCAAACATACATTTGTTGTTTCCCTTCTGCTGAATTGAGGGTGTGGTTACACATCACTGTTTCACTGATGCAGCTTCAGGCTTTTGACAGAATATGCTTTACTGCTGTGCCCCCTGTCCTGTGCACCCCCTTTTCCACACTTCTTCATGGTGGAAATCGTGATCCTACACTGATGTCACACCTGGCAGTGGGAGTGAGCTGCTGGCAGGAGATGGAGGAGCAGAACTATTCTTTTAACAGCCTCTTGGTACTATGAGTTTGCTGTAATGTGAAACTGTATCCTTAACCAGAGCACTTTCCTTTGGGATTACGCTCCTGCTCTAGCAATCAAATTCAGAGTGATGCAGGCAGGTAGAATCTGATGGAGCGAGATATCTGATGCAACAGGTTCACCCCAAATGAGTACTTTTAAACAAACTTTAACAATCAGTGTGACAGATATCAGTTCACAAACTGTTGTTTTTGAAGTTACCTTAGGAGATTGAAAACTGATTTTACTGTATCAACAAACCATGGTGTTAGGCACAATCCTCTGGATTGTTAGAAGAGAAAGAAATAGCATAAGCAGAAATTTTTAACATCTGGGTAGCAGAAAGCTTTTGCAACAGCCACTGCTTTTAGAAATAATCTGTTCTTTGCATTAGTCTTCACATAATAGCTACATATCAGACATATCCATAATTATAAACAGCTACACTAATGCAGCTCTGAGGCATTACATTACTAATTAACACCTTTATTTTGCCCTTTAAAATGAAGGCACTACTGTTTCAGTCCCTAAAAGAGACGAGTTTTTGAGAAAAGTTGGCTATTCCAGTGTACTTGAGTAACGTTTTGCTTCAGCTTCTACAGTAATTGTGTTTTGTCCTTTGTGGTAGTCCTTTACAGTAGACTCAGTTAATTTATTTTTGATTCATGCACCAAAATACCTGGTTTATTTTTCCTTTACTTTCCTTGCAGTTTAGAGGTAGGTTTTCAACTGTGATACATAGTACCTGTCTTTTCTTTAACTCTTGAGCTGCTTGATTTTGGCTGTACCTTATCACAACAGTGTGAATATTTTTGAAGAGTTTATCTTGAGAAAATTTGTCATAAATTTGCTATTTACCTAAGCTCATTTATAGTGGACAAAAAGTATGCATTTACCCAGAAAGATGCAGAATTTCACTGATTCTTTGCAAGTATGTTTTATTCAGACATATGATCGAGGCAGGACTTAGCTTAAGCTCCTTTCATTGTGGACCAATTTTCTCTGGATTAGCTACTTGTAAGAAGTGCAAACACTGGAAGTTACTACAGAACAGGTGACAACTTTCTATACAGCCTTTTTTTTTTCCTACATAACACTTAATTTTTTTTATGAATCTCATCCATGTTTCCAATAGACTTCTACTTATTCATCAATTTATCCCTGCCAATGAACACAAACACATATCTTTCCAAAGCACTGGATAGATCATGCCTTAAGAAGCCCTTCTCTTTCTCCTACTATACTGTATTTTAATACTCTGAACACCAGAGGATCCGAGAAAACACCTGCATGAAAGATTCCACTCTTCTTGCATTGCTGAAGATATACCTTGGAAGCAAGTTTCCTACAGTGAAAGTGATTCAGGACCTAATATTTTGGTCTTTACAGTCTGGCCTTTAGATTTTGCTTTCAGTAATGAAAGTTATCCCAAATTATGAGATGGCCAGCAGAAATGGGGTGGTGAATTGGGCCATTTCTTTGGCTACAGATATTTCTTCACTCACCTTTACCTGTCCTGGGATTTCTGGGAAGAAGCAACAAACTACAGGCAATTAGTAATTAAAGTTACTAATATGAACATTTGTAAACATGACAGAATGAAGCTTGAATGCTTTCATCTTGTTAGCTTAAAATTAAGTGCTTAAGAATAGAGAGGCCTGTGTTTTTTGAAAATCAGATCTTGCAGCTCAAAAATTAAGACCTTTTTTTTTCCCCTGAAGATGGACTTGTTCAGCACTGTGGAGAAAAGCCTTCCTAATATTCAGATGAAACCTAGCAAGGAGGTGGCACTATATACCTTTCTCCTTGCTTTGCACACTTCCAGGAACCCTCTGAACTATAAAACCTCTCTGTGCCTGCCTGTCAAAGTGTGTTGCCTTGTTACAACCCCTATCTGTTCCTTTACCTTGCAGTGAGCCCTCAGCCACAGGAAGTTCTGGAAGAGCCTGTGAGAAGCCCCTGAGAAAAAAAAAAAAAAAAAAGGAGGAAAAAAAAGGAGTATGACTTATGAATTTAAAAGAGAATTGCAGTTATTATCTCTTTAGGCCAAAATAACAATGTTAATGTCTGAGATCCCAAGAGCAGCACACTGACCTGAAACTGCCAGCCTCATTCTCACGTTCAATTACACACAACCTTATTTTCCTTATTTCCAGAGTAGGGACTATTCAGTATGCAGATGCATGAAGCAGCATAACACAGTATGAATAGACATGGGCTTAGACTCTGCTGTTTGTACTCATGATGATTAATATTGTACTAGAGCTGCGTGAAAAATGGATTTTTTTGTTTGTCAGCCAGCAAAGTAAACAAATGGGGAGAAATTGGGGACTGAATAAATATTCAGTTCCAGCCTTTTTTTCCCCTCCATTTTATCTATCTTTAAAAGAAAAATTTGTTTGAAGACAGAATTCATAAAGAAACACATTAAAGTATTCTGTGTGGAAAAAGACAAGAAATGGAAAATACTTTCTTCGTTTGTGAACTCAGTTTTCTCAGCCAGTCTGTACATTGAAATCAGTTAACACATTATTTAAACTGCAATTATCCTGTGATTTTTGGTGCCCTTTCATTGTTCAGTGGCCTGCCTTTCCCAGAGGCTCTCCTGGGACAGCTTCTCCCTTCTCCCCTGTTGCTGCCTGCAAAGGCCTCCCAGCCCCCTGGTCCAAGATTTTGGGCATCCTGGGCCAGCTGGTGAAGCACCTGCTTCAGGCAGAGCAAATCAGCCAGCAGCCCCTGCCCCAGCAGCCTTGTGCTGCAACGGACACTGAGTGCATCAACAACCCCTTCTGGTTTAATTCTTCCTTAAATGTAACTCACTGTTACAGTCAATGTGGGACATCATCCACAGACCCTGCCAGTACCTGTCTCAGCATCCTCTCTGCTACACCATGTTCCTGAATTCTTCTGATCTATGTAAGGTGGCAGTCTAAAGTCCTTTATACCCGGAATCTAAGTGCTTCTAGGTGTCACAGGTGTGTGTAGAGAAATACTTGCTTCAAATGTAGCATTGCTAACCTTTTGAAAAAGCAAAGAAATGAGCAAAGTGCTTCTTATCTCCACAGAACTTCTAGGTTTTGGATTCCCAGAGTTTGGTATCAAATTATTTTACAAGCTTGCTTAAAGACAACTTAGCTCATTTGGAAAAACATGAATTAAAAAAAAAAAAACATAAGGAAAGATTATAAATAGAAACAAAGATAATAAAAAAGGCTGCTCTGACAAGACTGGCAACAAATATAGGTGAATAGGTCTTGAGCCCCTGTCATCTTTCCTCCTTGCTTCATTTCACAGCTCAGTGCACTACATCTTCTCATTTCACTGGTGTGAGGTGGCCATTTAAGGGTCATTTTGAACACAGTGTGCAGTTCTGGATATACCACAATTAACAAAACACCTGCTCTAAACAACTGTGCTAATATGCTAGACACATCCTATGAGCATTCTATCAGCTCTCATGCTTCTAGCTGCCAGTATGTAGCCTGCTGATTGTAAATTTGTCTTTGCTGGACAATATAAGGGACAACGAGTTGCTGTTTACCTTGAGAGCAATCTGCTTACAACTCCAAACAACACTATAGGTTGCCAGGGACTTAAGTATGCATTTTAGAACAGAGTGAAGGACCATCTTTAGCTCAGGAAAGAAACATTGGCAATTTGGTCAGCTGTAAAACATAATCTGTATTAACTGGAACACTACCATCATTCAACAAGCAGTATTTTGCACTGAGAGAAAATATTGCGTCCTCAAGAATTCTGCTAAATGAAAGACATCACAAGAACCAATAATGACATAAATAGTGAGAAATGGTTGGTGAAATCATTGCAGAAGGGCTGTTATCTCATCTAGCTCACCACTTTTTATTCTCTACAAGATTTGATCCCCTTTGCACAAGCATATAGGATGTACCTTGCAACTTCTTCAGTGCTGTTTTGTGTAGCTCTCCTGAAGCAAATGGGAAAGAATGAGAGTGATAGTTTTTTATGCATGAGATGTTAAGCTTTGCACTTTTTTACTTCCTTTCTAATAATTTTTTATCTCATAGTGTTCACAGGTTTGGCCTTCTCATGTTTATCTCTTCTGTTACTTTTGGGTTTACTTTCTATGCCATGTCTCTGAATTGAATCATTGAGTTGGTGTTCCTTATCACCGGAGATAAAATCTTCATTATTGCAAAATTAATTTTGTTCTACAATCTTAAAAGTTTTATAGCTGGCTACATGCATAAACATACAAACACCAGACACCACTCCTGCTGGTAATTCATAAGGTTTCATTGCAAATAAAGGCAAGCAAATATAGGCACAGCTGATGACACAGGATCACAGGGCTCTCTTAGGACTTCCTCCAGCCATCTGCTTCTTGACACAAAATATCTTCCCTTTATTTCTGAATACCCAAGTGAAGGAAATTATTGGCAAACAGCTCTGCTTTTGGTGATTTCAAGATTCAAATATTTTGCTCTTACTGTTTTTTACTTGCCTCCCACCTCTCTAATCTGCTGTGCAGTGAAACTAGTGAAATCACTAGTTTTTGATAATTCTACAGGGTGTGGAAATAGAGCACATGGTTGGTGATTACTGGAGATACCAGATAATGACAGATCTGCTGATCTTGTTTATTTCTACACATTCACCTTCATACATGTGACAGGACACTCACTCCAGCTTATACTAAGAAAAAGGAAAGATAAGGCACTCCAGGTTTGCCAAAAAACAGTGCTTTATTTACTAGAGAGACAAAGGAAACTGAGAGTGCCTTTGTAGGAAGCTGGCCCTGACCACTCGCACTTCTTCCTATTGCTGTTTCCCTGCCCAGCTATGAGATGCAATGGAAGGTCTTGAAGGATCCTCTTCATTGCCCTGGCACACGTTGAGCACCATGGCTGCATGCCCTGTATGCCTTCAGTCTTTGCATATTTTTCTCTTTGACGGCCAAGCAGAGGAATTTATCAAATACATTATCCCTAAAGCAGACTGCCATTTTTTTTCCTGTTGAGGAGTAACCAAACCCACTCTATTTCTGCACTGTAGAAAATATTCTTCCAAAACTTTGCATCTTGCTGATGAGATAGCAGATCTCTCTATCACAATCCTCTCCAAGAGCTTGGTATTGTCTTCACAGTCTGCTTATCCTTACAGACCACGTTTGACAAAAAATTTACAGCCTCTATCATCAGTTGAGAGCTTGATACAAAGTACAACAATCTCAAATGTTCAAAAGATATTGCCATTCTAAGTAAAAAAGTGCAAAATTTTAATATGGGATTATATACTGAACATGCAACAAGCCTTCATTATTAAAAAATAAACCACATACAGCTAATGGTGACAATAATGGCAAGTTGTCTTCTATAACAACCAGGTTTAATTGCTCATTCTGGCATGCTCCAGTACTCTATTAAACACAGATTACTCAGGACTGAATAAATGAATACAAAGTAAACTGGTCCACTGCTCTGCAGATTTCAGTGGAAGTAATGAATTACATAATTTCATGAAAATGCATAAAGGGCCAGGGAAGGTCAAGAGCTTGTTGTAGTTTGACATTGACCATTTTTACTCCAGTTTTCTTGAGTATAATATATCTTGGAAATGCCTTATTTCTTGTATGAGAGGTCATTCCATTTTACAGACTGAATTTTCTTTCCTAAACAAGAATTCTGTGTAATTCAGCTAGCAGGTTGGTTTTTTTTTTTTTTTTCAAATGTTTTAAAATTCTAGAGCCCATATTTTTTGCTAAGACACTTATCAAGTGATTTTTTGTTGTTGCTCCTTAGGGTAGTGATTGATTTTCCTAAGGACACACAGCAGGAGACATACATCCACAAGCAAAGGGAGGGGGCATGGATTGTCTAACATTTTAATTGTTTATCTAATTTACTGTTCTCGCAGCACCTTGAGATCTCTAATAGAATATCCTATTTTGTTAGATAGCATGTAGTGACAGTAACAGTGCCAGCAAGACAAAACCATTGCACTACTGCTTTCAGAATGTACATACAAAAATTGCATTGAAAAATTATCAAGGATTTCTGGGTTGTGCTTTAAGAGATTTGGTTAGTGTATAAGAGAATGTCTAACAGAACAAACCCACAAAAAAGGATACCGTGCATGTTATTGCCTTATGTCCTAATAAACCCTGCACAGCAATTAAATGGATAATGTTCTGTGAAAACACACATGTTATATATATATATATACAAATGATTCACATGAATGGTGTGTGTTTTACTAAACCCATCAACCTTCTTGCTCAGTCCAAGGGACAAACTCTCATTTCCTGTAGTAGCCCAAATCTGTGATGGAATAGAAACAGTGTCCTTTTCCCTTTGCTCATGTTTTGACATTTCTGGAAGCCTATGCATTTGAAGGTTATTAAATTCCTGGAAAGTGGAAAAGTAAAACTGCTGCTAATGGCACTAATGTTCCCCAATGAAATATCTGCCCTTTAATGCATTTAGGAAAGTATTAAGAACTCTAGAATATGCCATGTAAAGTTTCCATGAGGCTGGAAGCAGGTCTCTCAGATAACCATTTACAGATGTATGCCAAATAAAATCAAGAGCTCAAACAGTTGCTTTGCCTGGGAATATGACTGTAAATTATGACTCAAAAGTCTTTTTCAAACTGTATATATAGGAATTGACCCAAGGCCTCTTAAAATCATCAAAGCCCATTACTGGCTATGAAGACTCAATACCAAACATCTACTTATCTGGGAAAATCTCTGTCCTTTTCTATTTTATTTTTACCATTTGTATTTCAAGAGCATACCAAGGCCCTACACTGAAAGCCTACATTCCCTATCTCAGCTTCCCAATGTACACCCAGAGTCAGTGCCAGAGAACTTGGCACAGATTAGTTTGGCTCTTTGAAGACTTGATTTATCAAATATTCTCTCCATTTCACCCAGTAAGATTTGCCAGCATCAGGAGGGATGTTCACTCTGCCCTACTGCAAGAGATCATCTCTTTCCCTAAGGAAACACAAGGCTATACATTTTTGTAGCACAGACACCTCTTAAAAATATAGCCAGATGCATTTCAGGCTCCATGGCTCTCCAGAATGGAGAAGGCAACATTAAAGCCCAACAAACAGAGCACAGGTTACCAAATGTCATGTCAAAACATGTTTGGATAAAAGGGATGATCACACAGCCACAGCAGCTAACTCTCAAGGCTCTCAGGCCTCAATCAATTCCTACCATTAGGGTTTAGGAGAAGGACTGAAGGAAGATTATACAGCACCTGCCTAAAACAGGAGGCCTTTGAAACTTCTGAAGCATTTGGCTGCTGATGGACCACATAAAACACAGTGTAAAACCCTGATGACAGTTCCAGTGCTGTGACAGGGAAGATGAGCCTGATGTGAAGCTGAGATTCGCTTTTGGTAGGTTTCATGCCACTGGACTTAATAAAGACACCACTGACATGTTTACTTTCCCTGCTAAAGCTTTTACAGTGCCTGAAGGGATGTCAGTGAGTACACAAAGCCTTTCTTCAGGAAGTTATGTCAGTGTTCTGGATGCAAATTTATGGTAATTGCAATTGTTCATGTAAGTTGCCTCTTCTGCATCTGCCACTAGCCACTATAAGCACCCTTAGCGACTACTGGCAACTGCTGGATCTGCAGGTTATCCCAGGACACTGACACTGCTCCAAACTCTATAAGAGTCTATTTCTAAAAAAAATCCTCTCTCTTCCATAAAACTGTTTCTTTCACTCTTAATTGGTGAAACAAGATGCAACTCAAAACTGGATTACTTGTATGAACAAGTAATGTACAGCTTTATACTTGTGTGAACAAGTACAAAGCTGTATAGTGGAAAAAAAATCTGCAAGTGATCAAAAGCATTCCTCTAGTCTGGCATCCTTAATCTAAAGGATTGAAGTTATGTCTTCCTTCCCTTTTATGATATATAATGTCATTTTTTTATTAATTATAATCTCCCATTGTGTAATTTTAAAGTGATTAATTACTTTATCCATACACAGTGGGCACACAAGCTCCAGTCATTAGCAGCACCATGTGTTCAGTTCATGCCACAAATCTTTAAATAGTATTTTGGTCTGCACATAATGTCAGTGGTGCCTATGGTGTCTTGTACAGACAGTTTTGACAGTCCTTGATGGAAGACAGGCATTCTGCTCATTAATTTTCTAGCTGTTTATCAGTCATACTGTCAAGTCCCCATTATTTCAATTGTATGACTACAATAATTAGTGTCTTTAGACCTCCTTAGCCTTGCTCCAGGCTATGTGCTAACGTCTGCTGGGTTTAAAGTTTATTCCAAATGACTGTATGTTTATTTGTCTCCCAGGTGTTGTATTTTTAATCCTTATGGGGGTTTTCTACCCACTTCAAACAAACTTGCAAAAAGTAACATGCTCAAAGGAGCAGAGCTTCCAGCTGAGGAAGCTAATTAGGAATTATCTGACATTATTATATTCAGATTCAGTAGCTGAATGGCCTGGTAGCTGTGAAACAAATCACAGGGTATCTGGATGTTTAGAATATCAATTTGCTAAAGGTGTCTCACTGACACTCAGAATATATCTCTTCATTTTTCACAATGTCATACCATTCTCAAACTGAGTATGTGTGTACCACAAAACTTATTTTCCATCCCTGCAAAATACACACCAAGACACCGACAGCAAACCACGATTACATCAGATTGAACAGATAACCACCACGAACTCCAGTCTTATCTCTTTATGTTAACTATCAAAGTTAAGGTTGTCATAACCTGAACTCTGACTAAAAACTTGGGGCTGCATCCCTGCACAACACTGAGAACACGAGAGCAGGCTGAATTCCCATCCATTGCAAATTCTACATTTTGGGTGTTTCCACGGTAGGATCTCCTCCGTGGGAACAGCAAGATCAGGCAGTTGCGTGAGGCATCTCCTCCAGAGCCGCTCCAAACACCTCCTGCACTAGCAGCACCTGCCCCTGCTCCAGGCTCTGCCTTCTCAGCTGCACCCCAGCGTTTCCCGCAGCCCCTGCCAGCCCCTGCCCGCCAGGTGCCCGCAGGTGTCCCGCTCTCCTCAGCTTCAGCCGGAGCCACAGAGCCGAGCGCTCATCCCGCCCCGGCGCTGTCCCCGGGAGCACCGAGCGAGGGCACCCGGCAGCGCCGCGCACCGCAACGCCGCCATCGAGGCTCCTGCGGGTGTGCGAATGAGATGCGAATCTCCGGGGCGGGGATTCGGAGGAAAGCCCCACCGACATCCCAACATCCCAACATTCCGCCCCCGAGATCCCGACATTCCCGACATCCCAGAGGCCCCGCGTGCTCCGGGAAGGGACCCCAGAGGGCCCCTCACGGGGGCGGCAGCGCGCGACCGGCCTGCGCACGCTGGGGCCGTGCCCAGTGCCCAGTGTCCAGAGACCAATGCTCAGTGTCCAGTGCCCAGTATCCAGTGTCCAGTGCCCAGTATCCATATCCCAGTGTCCAAAGCCCAGTGTCCAGTGCCCAGTATCCACAGCCCAGTGTCCAGAGCCCAGTGCCCAGTGCACAGATCCCAGTGTTCAGTGTCCTTTGCCCAGTGTTTGGTGCCCGGTGTCCGGGGGTGCCCAGGGTCCTGGGGAGTGGCCGTGAGGGACCTGAGGAAGAAGAAAGCACCTTGGAGCCCCCAGTCGGTACATCCGACCAGTTAAACCCGTCCACGGATGCGCAGGGAGCCCAGTGCTGCGGTAGGTAGGTGTGCCTGTTCTGCATGGAGCAAAACCTTGGAATTTTTCCAGGCACAGCCTTTCCAGGCACCTCACCCCTGGCCTTACACGGGAGCAAGCCTGTGATTTTCTTTCCGTATCAACATTTCTCAAAATGTTCATAAGGAGCCCCTGGGCTGGGGCTGCACAGGCTGCCCCAGACAGCTTGTTCCACATTACATTTGGTGTTTTTACTTTGCAATGATTTTTAGGCCTCACCAGTTCTGAAATAAACTTCGCTGATCCACTGCTGAGCACAAGATGATACTAATGACCTAAAGTATGTTTGCTTTCCTAGCTAGTGTTTGTTTTAAATGATCTGTTATGACCACTGCAAAAAAACACCAAAAACAAAAACAAAAAAACCCAAAAACCCCCAAAACAAACAAACAAACACAAACCAAAAAGAAACTACAAAACAACCCCCAAAAAACCAAAACTAAAAACCCCAACAAACCCACAAAGAAACCCCCAAAAAAGTGAGATTTACAAAATTTAACCACCTGAAATTAAAGGTCATAAATTCTATTAAAAACATAAGCAGGAGTGAACTAAGGTCCTTTTGTAGAAGAGGTGGAGTACAAAACAGCAGTGGGAGGCTTAATGTCATAAAAGCTCCTATCCAGCTCAAGACTAGCACTTGAAATTTTTCCAGAAGCTGCCTGACTGTGTGCTCTGGGTGTTTTCCATTGTCAGTAAGGGATAAACCAGAAAAACATTGATATGAAGTGGATAGCACTGTAAATATGGCCAGTGCACTGTTCAGTTTAATTTTCCTTTATAATCAAAAGGCAAAAAGCAGCCATAAAAAAATAAAACAAAAACCCCCAAGCAAAAACCAACCACAAAACCAAACCAATACTAGAGCCACCAGTCTTGCAGAGTTTAGAATCCTTGAGATGTCACTTGACTGTCCCAAGACAGAACATACATAAAAGTTCTGACAGCTGATTTAACTGGCTTGCTAAAAAGCAGAAAATACTGAGGGAGAGTCCTCTCCTCAATCTCTTCACTGTCAGTTTTTGACTGATTCCCTTTGAGTGCCAAACAAAATAATTTCTGTATAAACAAGTTCCAAAATATGTGTTTGATTTAGGTTTTCAACTGAACACCAGAATTTACTTGTGTAAATGTATAGTGGTAAAAAAGCAAATATGATGACTTTCATATAGTATCAAAGCAGATTCATGAGCATCTTCATTGTGTCATTCTAAATACGGCACATGAGGAGGCAGGATAGCAAAAAAAGATGAGTATCTTATTAGATTCTGGCTGGGAAATTAACACCTCAAACCTCTTTATAAACCTACTCTCTATAAACAATAAATTTGGTGATTAAAATTACCTCTGATTTTGTTTATCCTCAAATACAAGAACTCCACTTATTTACATATAGATTCATTTTGCAAACTAATTATGCTTATCTAAATTCTACCAAATAAGTGCACCAGTTGATTGCATGTGTTTTAACCCTAGTTAACAAGGCTTTGTCTAATTGCATACTTGGATTATTTGCATAAAGCATTGAAATCTGAATGGCGTTTTCCCCCAGGTAATAATTTTGTACAGAAAACTTGTCAGAGCTCTGGTATTATTTTGTTCTTGAGAAAACAATTTTGAAAAAGGTTTATTATCTGCAGCAAAAATAAAATGTATTTGAAATATATAAAAGAGATTTGTCAGATCGGCTGTAATTGATCAGAAATTGAAAATAATGTGCAATGTCAATCCAGCTTTTTTTTCACTATGGTTCAATAGTGCTTCATGCAACTAGCAGGACTATTCAAGGGATAAAATTCTATGTGGGACATGAGAGATTTTCATGTTGTAATACCAAGTGGAGCAGTGAAACTGTGAAGGCAGACATTATAAGCACAGTCTACATAAGAAAGTATTCAAGAAAGCCTTCATAGTTAGTCCCTTTGCACAAAAGTCATGACAGTATTCGTGTGTTACTGATTAACACACTGACATGGCAGAAAAAAGATTTACCAGAAAAAAGGACAGTGAAATAAGAACTGTTTTAATTCTCATTAGAACACAGAAATCCTGCTTTACCCAGGGGATGCCACACTGTCCTACAGCCTGATTGTATTTCTGCTGCAATTAAAAGCAACGCTGCCATTAATATTGATATTATAGGGCAGTGGACTAGTGAACATAAAAGCCATTGCTCTATACAAGTATTTTAAAAGTGTGGGTTCAAATGGAAAATGTTTCTTCATATTATTCCTTGCTCTTGAAATACAGCAGCATACCTAGGTGAAAACAGTCTGAATTCTGTGCGAGCAAGGCACAGAATTACTTGGCAATAAAAAATACAGGAAAAAATAGAGGTTTCAGCCCCACTATGACAATTGTTAATGTCATTTGAGTAAAATAGATTCCAAAGCTGTGCTGAGCCTATTAAAACTATGTTTTGCAAAATCAAGCTCAACCAACAATGAACTAGAGAAAACAACTTTAAGATTATTATGGTAGTGGTTTCATTTTACGTAGCACTGGAGGGAAAAACATCTGGAATTCTGTGTCATGTATTATGATGGTTTTTACAGTGTGGAAGCACATAGAATAATCAGGAGAAACTACAAAGCATGGCTACAAAAATGGTGCACACAAAAGGAAATGAGATATGTGAGCTAACATTCAAGGAACTAAACTAATATATGGCTGGGAGAAGAGGAGCCTCAGGGGGGACATGATCAAGTCTATAAATACCTTCTGCAGTCTATAAACACTTTCAAGGTAACCATAAAAATAAAGGATAGAATTATAAAGCCTTAGAAGGTGGCAAGACAAGGATCAATGAAGTAAAGCTAGAGAGGGAAGACGTTAAATGTAAAGGTAAAATGTTGGGAAATAGATGAACCCCAAATAGGCCTGGTAATTACAGGCTGTCCCTACTCATACTCCAGAGCAGGATTTAAGTCATTGCCATTAAAATTTTATAATAAATGCACCTCTGAATTTCAGGATGGCTGAAAATAGAGTGGGCTTTTTGGAACCACTGACTAGACAAAGAATTAAAATCACAGGTTTATTTTTAAATGTAATGATATGTTGGTTTTAAGCACATAAATCCACTGTAGAGTGCATGAAGTATTGTAACAGATGCACACCTGAAAGTTATCTTTAAGGCCCTTTCAAGATGAGCAGCATTTGCCTTCCTGCCCAAATGTATCTGAGGGGCAGCATCATACTCATTCTCACCTCTTCTTGTTTGTAATTTTGAGCTCTGCTAGACAGGCTGTATCCATCAAAGAATTTGAGAGAAGTCCTGATCCTGTTAAAGTCAGCAGCAAAACTTTGACTACAGTAGGTCCAGGATTTCACCTGACTGTTTTTGTTTCTCTGGATTAATTTCATGAAAATATTTGCCTCTTTAGGACATGAGGAGGTAGAGACCTGAAGGAGAGCTTCTGCACTGCCTTAAGGTGGCAAAGGATGAGATGTCTGGCTCAATCCTCAGCAAGAGAAAGTGAAATACAAACAAGAAACTTCTTCCTCTATCTTTCCACAAGACAAGGGTACATGAACCAAGTCTATGACAGTAAAATACATATATTTCATATGTAATCAAGGTCCTCTCACTTTTTATTTGCTGAGGTAACTTACTGGAATCGTTCAGAAGCTGGCACTTGTGTGTTCTTCTTTCATGAGCTGAGACTCAGGAATACATGCAAAAGCAGCTTTGCGCTAGGTTGTGCTGGATTGCACAGTTTGACAGTGACATATGCTGGTTTCTGACTTGTGCTTAGAACCTATGTCAATTCACAGGTGAAAGCTGCTCATTATCTCAACAAGAAGCAAACAATGGTAAAGTACTAAAATAATAACTGAACGCGTGCATTTCCCAGTGACTTCAATCAGAGATACTGGTGCACTTGCACTGTTAAAATATTAAAATTAAACATGGCATGTCTCAAATTGGTGAGACAAATTAATACATTATTTTTACTGAATTGATCTTAATCGACCTTTCAAGTTCTCTGAACCAGTGGCTGACAGAAATATAAACTCTCTAATTCCCAAGCACTACAGGCTCACCTGCTTTCTCCTGATAAGCAAATGACAGCTGCAAAACTGCTGGTACCTGAAAGTGAGTTGGAAGGAGATTTGAAAAAGAGAATTAGCAATCTCCAGTGCTATGAATAGTAGAAGTTAGAGTAAGATTAAACATGAAAGAAAACATAGGAAAGGAGGAAATGTAGAGATGAGATCTGGTAAAATATATCATTCACTGAACAACAAAGTTATTTTTTTTAATTCTGTGCTGTGATAAAAAGAGTGGTTCTGTTTTGACGAAACATTTTTGTTCTTGTCTCAAATTACATATCAGAATGCAAATATTTATTTGTTCATCACTGTTGCAACCTTCAGTATTTTCAAAATATTCCTTTTTGAAACTAAAGGTTAATTATAACACTTTGTGATTTTGACTGGAAAACTGTGGCTTAGATAGTCAAACATTGGAAACTGCTTGGTGCCTGCAGCTCCTTTCAAGTCAAAATCAAAGTGCTGTATTGATCACAACTGATCAAGGTCAGTGGTCACCTATTCTCAAATTTTGCATCTAGTAACTGTCAGTCACAGAGGATTTCAGGAGAGAACAGATTATCAGAATGCATTCAGAGTCATTCTAAAATTTTCTGTTTTGCTGGTTAAGTACTAACATAATAATCAGTACAGTAAATTATGGCAGTTTGTATTTAGCAGCGAATTAGGAAAAAAACTGTCTCTTCTGAGAGAGGTTCTGCCCATGCCTCAGACTGGTGGAAGTCACCTATTCCAGATTACATTTTTAGGCTTCTTCGTGATCAGACCAAAAGGATGTAGTTCAGAAGCCAAAGACTTCACAAACACCAACATAATCAGAGGAGAATTGCTTAACCCAATCCTGCCTCTGTTTTGGATGTGTTCTTAACTGTAGGGAACTCTTAAATTATCAGGACTAGCAGTCTTAAACTGTGAATTTTTAAAGCATTCCATTCTTAGAAGTACAATGAAAAGGAAGGGTCATACTGGTCAAGGTAACAGCTTGATGTTTAGTGCACTCTCCCAGGATGTGCCAGTATTGACATTTTATGAAGACTTGGCAACAAATAAAATAATACAGATCCATGCTAAAGAATGACAGGAACATCAGACTACCATGTGCAGGGGCTGGTGACTTAGTGAAACTTGGAAACACATAATAGAACCACTCAATTAGCAAAGTGAAACCCCTAAAAAGGATATACTTATAGGACAAACTTGTCCCATGTTTAGATACAGGTGTGTATTAAGGCCATAAGTTCACACAGTTTATTTCATGAGGGTATTTCGTATCTGAACACTTTTCTGCTCGGGTTTTTGTCAAAAAAATAGTGGCACCACTGGACAACAATTGGAAAAGCACGACAGTAACAATGTAATGATGACTTCTTTAAATTGAGAGATCAAATGGTGCAGTATTGTTGTATCAAACCACATACTTTTTAAAGATTCTGTTGTGAAATTATTAAGTCCGTCTTGAATGAAAGGTTCCTGAGCCTGGGTAAGATGTAACCTTGAAATGAAATCAGAAACTCGAATCAGTTGTCATGGTTTCCAGTGTTATAGTAACATTTCCATAGAGCTGCAGAGATAAAACCACTGAATATAGAAATTTGAATTATGCTCTTAAACAGTGACACTTATAAAAGGGATGCATTAGGCATAACCCTGGAAAAATTTCCTGATAAAAATGATTTCTGCCATAGGATTCAGTGACTCATATTTTAATATGAATGTTTATGTTTTGTTTACATTAGTAAATTAAAAAAAAAAAAAACCCTATTGTTATTATAAGTCAAAATTGTAAGAAAATTTTATTCTTTGTACACATGGCCATATATCAGTCTTAAAAAACAAACTAATGATATCGTGTGCACCTTTTTGAGCAATGAATTTTTTTTTCTTTTTGCTGCCTCTTTTCAGATTTCTTTCTTAGATTGTTGAAGATAAGCAAGCTGACAGTCACATCAGCTTTGCTGAGCCAGTCTCTCTTCTTGATCTGGGATTAGTATTTTAAGGAAATCTTTTTGCTTTTATCAGTTTTGGGGTGTCTTCCACTTTTATCTAAATTAGTTAATACCAAACTAGATAACTAATGCCACCTCAAAATTATATAGAGCACCCTATCAGAGAGACATGGGAAACTCACATCTTCAGAAGTAAATGTTAAGGTCACCTGTACAAGTCCACAGATCTTAGGGAAGTAAATATTTATATCCATTTGACCTAAACAGCCCTTCTGCAATAAAATAAAGTAAAACCAATGTGCAATCTTTTGAAGCGTTTCAACAACCTTGTCTCTTAAAGTGGTTGGATCACTTCAGAATTGCTCTGTAGATCCTTTCCATTCTATTTTTCTCTGTTTTATAGCTATGATTAGAACATTAGTAGAAGTTTTGAGAATGACTATGAAGTTTCCTTATATTTACAAGTAAGTGGATACTTGCAAAGATGCAGAATTTATACAATCTCAGTACAGACCAATACTTATAAAAGTAGGTCCATTTACATGCTTTGTATTCCTTCATGAGGCTGATAAATTAGAATGTGCTGAAAGCTATGCAAGGGTTCTATACTTAGGGAAGAATGTGGTCTGACTTGTAATTGTTCTTTGCACTTCTGTAATCAGTACCACAAATAAAATACAGCACTGAGAGGAAACACAATTGCCTTGAACATGTTATGCTTCTTTTGCCCTCAATGTAGGGAAGCACAAGTCTATAAGAAAAGTACTGATCTCTTATTAATCCCAGAAGGACACTTTGGTTCAAAACAAATCTGAGCTTGTGACATGAAAGAGAAAATGATGCAGAAAATAAGAGAATGGCTTTAAATGAAAATACCAAACTTGTGGTAAAACTCCCACAAAACAAAACACAAAATAAACCCCCCATAATGTACCTAAATCAGGGACAAATTTGAAAATTGGTGTGCAGGAGCAAAGTTTTTTCAAATCATTTGGGGAAACTATTCTCTGTCCTGCCTAGACGCCTAATTTGGCAGAAAGCTCAGGAACAGTTAGCTGTGAAAATCAATAATTTGGAAATCTTGGCATCCCAGGGACTATGGAGACCTATCTGTCTACAGAGCTATACAGCTCATGTAGAGTTGGTCTAGGTTTCCTAAGAGTTGAAATCTTTCACCACTCAAGCCCACAACTATTATATAAAGAATCCTTCAGGAACCAGCAGTGGCTAAGGTCACCTATAGGTCACAGGAATCTAAAAACACAGGTAGCCTTACAATTCATAGAGGAAAATATCTGGGGACATGGGCAAGCATCCCTGAGACTCCATGAGCTAAACAAACATCTTAGTTTTTGACTCAGATCAAATTTTCCCAGCACAGTTATTGTTCTGTCAACCAGCTCCTGAGATTCATTTGTATGATGCAAATCCTGCCAGCAAAGCAGATCATAGATCCTTGAGGTAGCTCCAAATAAGCTGAAATATCTTGAATTATACAATATCATGTAGAGACATTGCTTTGGGTTGCTGAAGCATTTGAGACATACCACCTTGGCAGTGTGTGTAAGCTAAATAAGTCTGTCTCTGAAGAGATTAATCTTAGTACTCTAGTGAGTGGGGAGGTTTTTTTTGCTTTTCAAGCCTGGGTTATCTTGAAGCTGGACTTTCTCTCCACAATGAAAATGAATATTTTTAGGATTTGTTCCTCAATCTGATTGATTTCAAATGTGGAGCTAAATCTATTTGAACGAAGCTACTGTAGTGTTTTTCATGGTTCAGTAGCTAACATCTAATGAACACAAGACCCAGTCTGATTCCAGAAGAGCTGAAATTGCAAAGTCTAGATTTTTTTAGGTCTTTGTATATGACTTCTCTTTATTGTCAAACTTTTATGATCCCTGCAGTGTTTGCAAACTGAGATAGGTTGTGTTTTTTTCCACTTAACTGTGAAATCCCAAAGCCTTTTTACTCATATTACAGTAACAGTAGCTTGATGCTAAATGTGTTTGCTTCTAGTAAAGAAAAGTGGGACATACACTTATAATTTTAATACTTATTTGGATTGGCACCTCCTTCTCCCAGGAAAAATAAACAAGATCTCCCTCAGCGTGAAACAAACACAGTGTCAGCATCTGCATTTGAATTTGCTGAGGAGAAGTTCTGCGTGTTAGATTTAACATTACGTCTGGTTACTGCAGAGGACTGTGCCTAAGGACACTTTCCATAATTTCTCAAGTGTATGTCTCAGCAAGATCTCGGTCTGAATACGTTTTTCACTGAGTTACGTACTTTCACAAAGATTTATATTGGGCCTACTGTGTTGTGAAAAGTGTCTGCTTGGTTTTTACCTTTGATGTGCTGATTTGCCAGATGCAAGGTACAGCTGGTAAAGTTTTCAGTTAAATAGGTAACTAACCAAAGTACAGTTTGGTGTAGATTGACTGAAAGATGATTCTCAAATTCATTAGTTAGGGTTATCTAAAACCCAGTCTTTTAATTTCTGAAACATGTAGAACATTTCTATTTCAAAACAAATGAAAACTTACAATTAAAAAAAAAAAAAAAAGCCCTCAAATAGTGAGTTGTAAATTTTCCAGCATATAATTATATTTAAATTAGCAAAATCAAAATGTTCTGAACAGAAGACATTTTTTTTTGTGTCAGAAAGTCATAAGGCTTCTTGGAAATGTAATTAAAAAAATATATATATTTATATTTTTGGCAGAAAATGTGTGGCTTTTTCTTCATCCTGATTCAGCCTAAAATTTCTTCTAGTAGTATTCCAAGCTTCCCAGGACTAGCACTAAGTTAGCCACTATCAAACCACTTTTAGTACTCTTTTACCACTTGTATCAATGAGACTGTTGTGACAATCTGTCTCCAGGCCAATTGTAGTACTGTCACTTTTAGTACAGAATGAATTTGATTTACATTTACTTTACTCTGTACACCGATTCAGCTAGGGTAAAACTGGACCTTCAAAGTTTTATCTGCACTGAGTGTTTAAAATTGATATAAATGAGAATAATTCCAGAAGCAGAAATGCAAGCATGATTAACATGTTTGTCAGAACTTAGGGTAGCTAACCTACCTATGACTATGGGGGGGAAATAGGTTTTTTGTGATGTCAGCAGCTTTGGAAACTGAGGCTCTATTTCATAGGTTTTTTGTGATGTCAGCAGCTTTGGAAACTGAGGCTCTATTTCATAGGAGCAAAACATGGCTGCACTAGACAGAAGGAATATGTTGTTGCATTTCTACAGCTCTGAGTTGCTTCTCTAATTTCTGCTGTGAATTTTGCTTATTCAGATGATTTCTTGAACTTTTTATAATTAGATTAGAAGGAGGAAAAAGGATCCTTATTTTGATGCACTTCCTATTACCAACATTGCAATTAACAAGAGAGATTTTCTGCCTTTTAAGCTCTCTCATTAAAAGAGAGCGGGGGAGCACAGTACAACAAATCCTTCTCCCAGTTCCGGCAATAAAGCCAGGCATTTTTTCTTTTTGTGGTTTGTCATCCAAAGAGCACGTTTCTCCTCTCAAGATCATATATGCTGCCATCATTCCTTCCACAAGGGGTGCACATACAGGGTAAATTAATGGGATGGCATCAATATGGAAGAAATGCAGTAAGATTGAATGGAATTGTATTGCAGCTAACCATACACTTATCGTGCTAGCCTCTTTTGTTTCTCTAAAACAGTTTTGTACATTGATGGTAATAGAAATTTTATATAATAACAAGTTTTACATTTACCTATTAGGGTCCACATGTTAAAATTTGAGAAGGTGCCAAGGCTTTAGCAGAATTATCTTTTGCAAACAGAAGTCATTAATGTCTTGGTAAAAGGATTTTCTCTGTCTGTGTGTGCACGCACATGTATTTATGGATATGCATTTACTATGAATAAAATATAAAGTGAAACCCCAACTGTAAAAAAATGAATTGCATAATTTAGAAAATTGAAGGACTAAGAGAATAAAAAAAACCCACAAACACAAAGACACCACATATGTTTTAAAACATCATTTCAGCTGCAGCGTATAAATAACAAGAATTACTAAAATTCAGCAAAATGCCAGCTGCTAATTTGCAGCAAATAGAATGCAGAAAAATATGCATTTGATTCCTCCCCTGAAAACACCATCAGCCTTTTTAAGAGCTTTCAGTAAGTAGTTGTACATAATCCTAATAAAATTTCACCTTTCCTTTTTTTGTTCAGTCCCATCTCATTACTTTCTTATTATGTGTTACTGAAAATTTGTTTGTAAGGTTATTGGAAGGAGGTGCCATGTATCTTCTGCCTATTTTGGGGGGTAAATAGTTCGAAATTGAAAATGGTAAGAGCTATTAGCTATGACAATTTTTCTAACTGCCCCTTAGAGGAGATGAAATGTCTGAATTCTTCAAGTGGAAATAAAATTTTTTGAAATTGTGAAAAGCAGGCCTGGATTTATCGAAGCTTTCCTACACAAAGATTGGACCAACTAGATCAGAGTCTGGTTAGGGCTATCTGAAAGCTAAGTCTCCCTTGTGTGTTATGATAAAGGCTGAATTTTGTGTGAATTTGGAATCACAGAAACGCAGACAAGTTAGTCCTCATAGATGCTTCTTGCAGGCAATTGAAACAAGTGGTTCCAAAAAGCAGTCTGGGTCAGGCTGCACCTGGGAGATGCACCATTCCTCAGAGTTTATGAAGACAGAATGCAAGTTCCAGATTGCCTGATTTAGGTGGGTAATGCTAATTTCTTGAGTTTGGATATATTGGCTGAGCTTCTATTAATCTGTGCTATATGGTCTTTCTAAAGGGCTTTACCTTGAGAAGAATCCTGAACATTGCAAGCAAGCAAGAGTTTGGGCTTTAACAAGAATGGGAGTTTTGATATTCATGCCATTATCTTATATCCCTGGGAGATGGGATCTCAGATTGTGTAGTCTGTAGTATGATGACCATGAATCTTGATCTGTTTATGTCTGGATATGCATAAAACTCTGTGTCATAAATTATCAAACTGTGGCTTACAGTAATCTTGATAGTAGTTAATTCTCAGAAGTTTAAAAGCCGAATGAGCTTAAACCAAATTCACACCTCTGATATATGCTTTTCCTTCATTGGTTCTAGGAGGTCTTTCCAAAATTAAGAAGTTGTCAATTTTTATGTAAACTAAAGTCAATTACATTTCAATTTACTGAAGTCAAAATATCTCCATTGTCTTCAGAAGGAAGTTTAGAACTGGTGCTAAAGAGATTGACCAGTAGTTGTCAATACCTGTTTTCAGCCTCAAAGAAATCAGCCTCCTAGCACTCGATCTCATTTCATTTACCATGGTCTAGAAAGATCCAATTCCTTCCTTCCTCAGTGGCAGAGTACCTTCCTCAGTGGCAGAGGGTCTAGAAGTTAACAACATGTGTAAGTGATGTGGAAACTGTTCTAAATCCTTTCAGTTTAAATGATATATGATTATAAATAATTTACCTTGAGAGCTCCTTGTTCAGTGTAGGTATGTTCTCTGCAAACTAAGCTGGAGAAGGAACCTTTGATCTTAGACTTAAAATTAGTCCTAAATTATACATCCAGGTGAAAATATGGAATACAGGTAGAACACAAAAGCATGACTGCTGCTCCTTTAATGAGCATATTTCCAGTCCCCTGGACACACAGCCTGTTCTCAGACTACATGTGCAGCACATGCAAAGAATGACAGATGCTGCTTCTTGCTGCAAACCACACACAAGTAGGTGTCTGTCTTGGAAATGCAGGACAGAAAGGCAGCACTCTTCTAGGCAATGAGAGCTCTCTCTGACAGAATGGAAGAGAAGGTTAAAACAATTCCCAAGGGAACAGATAGGTCAGCAATATAGCAGAGCAATACTACACTTTAAAGCTCTTTAGCACCTCTGGGCACGTGAGCTGTATGAGCCATTCAGTGTTACATTAGGTAAAGATCAAGATGAATTATGTTTCATGACATGTTAAGGACTCAGGGAAAAAAAAAATCATGTCTATTCATGTCTAGTATTCTCCCTGCTATGCACTTTCCCTTCTGTTTCATAATGAGACAAAGGAGTTCCTTGAAGATTTTCATTGTTAATGCATGACATTCTAAATCAACTGTATCTTGTGCCATATCTGTCTGGAACCTGTACAAGTCCACAAAGAGTTATAAAATGCTTTGAAAAATGAGAGACAGATGACTGATTGACTGGTGGTTGTTTTGACAGTTCCTATTAGACTATATAAACACAGATCATGATTTTCCCTGTCAGATTTGCACTACCCTGTGGAAAGGGAAAGTGAATGATCAAGAAAACACTAGCATTCAATTTGAAAAAAATCTGAATATTAGGTGCACCGTCAGGGAACTTTATCAAGAATTTAACTTAAAACACTCTCTCAGGAATTTTTACTCGCTTGGTGAGAACTTGGACTTTTTACACAGTCAGGTAATTTTCCCCTCCTGATCTGAGGAGGTCTGAAAGCTCAGAAAGATCCTGGTGAAATGAGAATGCTTCAGACAAAGATAAGTCTTTAAAACCTTTATCCACAGCATGTGAAACAAAGCTAACAATAGAGGGAAAACAGCTGAGGATGGCAACTGCTGAAAGTAAACAACTGAGATGGGGCAAATGATTTGTTCTGTCTTATAAATATCTTTGATGGGTGCCATCAGATATAGGAAGTCGTGGCATTATTAAGCATCAGAATTCCAGTTTTGGAGGAACATATTGTGTTACAAAAAATAATTGATTTCTTTCACAAAAGAATCATTATCAGAAAAAAGCATTGAAGTTTCCTTCCTAGGGCTGTGCTTTCTTCAGGCAGTGCAACAGTTTGGTGTTTTGTACCAGAAGGGCAGAACTGCACCAGAGATGGACTGGGCAGTTGCTTCACCCCATGACTGTGTGATTCCTTTCTGAACATGTTTCACCAAACTGCAAAACCAAATGAAAAACATTCAGGGTCTGAAAAGATCTTTTTCATTACATATCACCAGCATTTCCCCTCTATGTAAGAATCATCATAGATGGTAATCATTATTAATAATAGCAGTAGTATTACTAATGAAAGACATCCATCATCATAAAACTTAATAAATTAATATGTTTCTATAAATATGATCGTTTATCATTGTATGTACTTTGGTTCTGGAAAGCACTTTGACCTTATAACACTCTTTTCACTGTATATCAAATAATCAAAATGGGAACAATCAAAGACAACTATCTGAATACTGTTTTATACAAGATCCTGTTTTAATTGACAGAAAATAATTTGGGGGCTCACTCTTTAGTTATGCACACAGTACTGAGTTTTTGGTTCTGTCTCTGCCTAGAATTTTACTGCCAAAATTAGACATACCCTGTAGATCAGATTAATCATTCTCAAATAGATCAATCACTTGGCTGGCTAGAGAGAGAGCCCAAGGTGATGAGATTAGATAGAACTATACACCAGCAATATCTAATTTTTTTTTGTGAGGTAAATGCCATCCTTATTGCCTATCTGGTAAAATTAAAAGATAGAATAAGCACTATATGCAAATGAAAAAGGATGATTCACTGAGTAATTTTGCTTCATATAAACTTGGTAGCCTTAATTGACTTCACCTTTAGAATGTCTCTCATGAAGAACGGAAGACAGCACACCCATTGGTAACATAGATTAGATGCTTTCCAAATAGCTTCAGAGTGAAAGCCAGTGAGGTGCTGCACAGCTTGGTCAAAGGAAGGAAGGTCTGACGATGCAGATACTGGACCTTCAGTTTATTTACTGTGATCTGTGGGTATTTGCTGGGGCAAGGGAAAAAGTGGGGAAAGGATTTGTTCCAAGTTAAAAAAGAAGTCCATATACATGATTATGGCAATTATATGTGTTAAATCTAAATTTCATTCCTGCATAATTATGGTGTATATAGAGAGAGAAAGGATTCACTGTAAGTTTTGAGAACAACTATGTCACGAGCAATGAGAAAATATTGACAGGCAAAAATGTCAGTGCTTTTTTTAAAGCAGAAGTACAATCTTATGGGATGATGGAAATTTAGCAGATGCACTATGTTAGTGACTAGAACATCTGATACTGTGACATGAGCTCCTACTTGAAAGATTAATTCCGAACTGGCTTTGATGGGAGCACTTGTGCAGACTCTGTTAAAAGTCCAAATAGTGGGAAAAAAAAGTAAATGAAAATGGCAATATATCAAAGTTCAAATTAGTGTCTAGGAAAAGTGAAGTTGTTAATGTGAATAGTGGTCTCATCTGGGAAGGAGCAAAGTATTAAAAAGTACATTGGTCATCTCCGGAATAATTACTCTGGAGTTAGAACACAAAGGAACTTTGCACAATCATGTTGTAAAAAAAATTAGACTTTATTTTAAGTCCAAACATAATTCACATGTAGAAGTAGTAAATGTGTCTGAAAATTTGTTTTCCACAACAATGCTCTACATTTTCTTCTTACATAAAAGAAATCACAGTGAAGCATTATGAAGAAAAACATTTGCTCAGAGGGAGTATGACTCTCAAGACCTGTACTGTTCCCAAGCCTTCTCTTCTTCCCTAATATAGGTAGACACCATATCTCTATTAAAGAAGCAGAAACTGAGGTGATCTGTAAAATAGCGTGTTACTAAAGGTTCATTCAGCTATAACCCAGAATAGAACTGCAGTTTCTCCTTTACCACATTAAGGCTTTCTTACCATCTGGTCAATATTACCCATTTTTACTTTTCTACAGAAGCAGATTTTTTTTTTTTCTCTACAGCATTCAGTCTTCCTTATCGGCTGGCAAAGCTGTACAACCACCCTTCTTTGTCATAGAAGTTCCCGGTTGCCTCAGCTGTGCAAGCTGTTGACATTTAGAACAGTCATGTTCAGTATGTTTTATCTGAGGATTTCAGACCAACTAAACAATGAACTGAATGTGACATTTCTTGTGTGTGGGTGTGTCTGTGTGTGTCTGTGTGTTGTGTTTTAACCTCAGTCATTAGCTGAGCTCCACACAGGCACTTGCTCACTGCCCCCAGTGGGATCGGGGAGAGAATCAGAAGAGTAAAATGGAAAAAACTCCTGGGTTGAGATAAAGGCGGTTTAATGGTGAACAACAGCGGTACATGCAAGCAAAGGAAACCAAGGAATTAATTCACCACTTCCCATGGGCAGGCAGGGGTTCAGCCATCGCCAGGACAGCCAGGCTCCATCACACAACAGTGACTTGGAAGGAAAAACACCATCACACTGAATGTCCCTCCTTCCTTCTCCTCCCCCAGCTTTGTATGCTGAGCATGACACTACAAGGAATATCCCTGTGGTCAGCTGGGGTCAGCTTATCTCAAGTTTTTATGCCCCCCAAGCCTCTTTGCTGATGGGGTGGTATTATGATTCATTATTGTTGAGTTCGTCGCTCTGTTCCCTAAGAAACACTCTCTTCCTTGATCTGATATTCTGAAAGCCTGATTTAAGTGTACTTGGGCTTATTCTCCTTCCTTTTACCTTTTGCTGTATTTCTTTGCTTCTTTTTATTCTCATAATTCTGATGCAGTTTGTGCCTTGAGAAATCCTGAGAGAGAGGGGTATACACTTGTCTCTGATGGTATATGACATTGCAGACTTCCAAACTTCAGGCTGTTATAGAAAACATATATTTCTGCAAATGTAAACAAACAGTTTTATGGCTATCATTTTGGTTTCTGACTTGTTCACTGCCATCATCTTTGTTGACTGTGGCTATGTGCATTTCTGTCACTAGGAGTTATTTTCTCCAGATGGATGCAGATAAACTTTTTTAAAGTAACTTCTGTAACTGTTGACAGGTGTATGCTGCTGCAAACCACCTTTGCCTAACAAAAAGTCCTGACAGCTAAGAGCCCAAGTGAGAAATGCTTTGCATCCATGGATTTCCACTAGTGGGTGTTTAATCATCCTTTTTCTCTTGGCTTTATGTTTTATGGTGATAAAAGCAGCAAAACATAGAAACAAAGATATTTCAGCTTTCAGTCAGACTAAAGAGCTTCACAGCTCCTTTCTTTATAGAAAGGGCAATCTCTGCACTTAAAACAAGTCACAGCTGCTGAGTCTGTTTTCTGTTTTGTCTAAGTGAGGAATTCTAGTCAAGACTTCAGTGCCTGATTCTGATTAATACTCTTGTATACTGGTATCTTATTTAAAGCTGAATAGTGTAAAAAGACATTAGTATAACTATGAGTTAAACCCAGTGGAATAATTATGTCAGTGTATTGATGCTTGTGAGAAGAAACTCAGACCCTTAGGCTTTTCAACTGTAACTGAAAAGTGAAGGGAGTCAAGATGTGATTCATTGGAGAGTACATTGTGAAAACATCAATGCATTAGGGCAGAGATTCAACTAGCTCTTTATTGCCTCACAAATACTTCGTAAGCTCACAGATGCCTACACTTTTTAGCAGATAAGGACCATTCTGAGAAGTCTGTAGTCAACCTAAAATATACATTTGAGGATGAGGGCATGGGATTGAAGACTCCTGTACTTTGGAGCATCCACAGGAACACCTCTTCTTTTTTTTCTGGTAGACCCTAGAACTGTCTTTACTCATTAGAATATTTCATGCCTTGGTCCTCAGTGGTGTTTAGAGTCTGATAACTAGATGCCATTTTACAAAAAGGTACCAGAAATGCTGGCAAAGACAGGTAAATCTGCCTTCTAATAAACATTCAATATAGCTGTTGTCTATTTAGTCTTAATTATTATTTTTATTTTTCCTGCAAGAAATGTTGCTGTTCTCTGCAGAAGCTCCCAACTTGCTTATGAGGTTTGTTAGATGCAATGTACATGGACTTATTTTATGATGTGTGTTGGATGGGATGTCCTATAGAATACAGTTCTGTAAAGTCTGAAACTTGAGAAACTGCTCAGATTAAAACTTTGATTGATATTAATCAATATTTAATTGTTAAGCTGTAGATCCCAGTCTCTTCTCTCCTTGCTCACAAATCTGACATTGCATATGTATCTCAGATGGATAGTCTGCAGCAGGGCCTGCAGTGCCCTCATTCAAGCAGTGTTCAGTTGGCTGAGTAGCACTAAAATTTGTACTTGATTTGCCCAGCCCTAAAGAATGTCCCTGTACTGTGTCAAGCATAAAAAATCATCTGCGTCTCTGGTTTTTATTGCTATCCTTATCTTATAACAGAGATAACTTTCATGAAGATTTTTAAAGAGTATAGAAACTATCAGCTAATACTTTAGATATCAATAATAAAGCAAAAGGGAATCTACTGGTGAGAAAAACTGTAACCAAGGAAAAGAAATTAGATTTTAAACTGATAACAAAGGTATTTGATGAGAGTAAAAGAGAAAAATGCACTGTATTGAGCAGCAATAATAATAATGGAATAGGATGTCAGGGAAATACAAATTGCAGCTGTGCATAGTGACAGTCAACTGAGACAAGCAGAAATATATTTAAAATATATTTCCTGGCAAAGACAAATAGGTCTTAGTTATTTATTTAAAACATTGCTCTCTGGGATGGCCATAGGAGATACACAATTTCATTTCCCAGTGGGCCTGGAGTGGGATGTGGGAGGGGAGTTGATGAACATCCATGTTTCATAGAAATTCATGTTATATCCTTTAGAAGAAAAATGTGTTTCTGCAGAAATTTCAGAAGTTCTATGTGTGTTTTTTTTGGAAAACTTAAGTCAGTGTTACCAGACTATTGGTGTGACAATACAGAGATCCCTTGGAATAGTAATGCCAGCTTTATTACAGACTGCTTTGCTGGAGAAGCTCAGTTCAATCACACAGAGAACACTTGAAACGTGGAGGTGAAGCACCGTCCCCATAGATAATTAATTTTGCATCATCTCTTCTCATACTATCAATATCAGACTGTTGAATTAGACCCACTTTCACAGACATTTTGATGTGTGCCCAGGGTGAGTAGATGAGCACCATACCATCATTTTACTCAGGCAGGAGCCATGAATGAAATGTTTTTAGCTGTGAAAGAACCAGTTTCTGTCATGAAGATCCCATGAGACTAGATCCACAGATATTTTATTTGCCCTGGCCACAGTTTTTCTTAAAAAACAAAAAAAGCTGTTGGATTTATGAATGGGGAAGGAACAACAGGGTATTCTTGTCATCCAGTGCAGTGCACCTCAGGCTAGCTGTTGAGAAATGGGGAACATGAATGTCAAGTCCCTCTTCCCAAAACTATTTCTGCAAACCACCACATAACCCAAACCTAACTCTAACTCAAAAACCCTGTCACAGTTTTGGAGACCGACATATGACAAGACACACTGTGTTCATGCAGCAACAACTCTCTTTATTCAGATCTCAATTCCTTATATAACTTAACAGCTCACGAGGTTAGTTGTCACTGGATGAGCCAGTTACTTCCTGGACAACAAGCCAATAGAAGCCTGAGAGACCAGGGGTCTGGGCCGACTATTACACATTGAATTATATAACTAAGTTAATGATGCACCCGATAAGCTATTTCCATTATAGATTGGTAATTATTTATATTTTCAGGCCTACAGGCCAGATATATGCCACCACATAACCCTATCCCCATCCCTGAATCTAACCCTAACCATGAACCCTAATCCTAAACCTAAACCTAACCCTTACCCTAACCCCTAAACCTAACAATAACACCTAACCCTAACCTTAATAGCCCTAACAATAACGCGAACCCTAATACAAAGCCCAAGCCCTACAGCTAACCCTTAACCGAAACCTATCCCTAACCCCTAAACCTAATCACTAAATCTAAAACTAACCCTAACCTGAACCCCTAATCCTAACAACTGTCCTAACCCCTAACCCCTAACCCTAAACCTAAACCCTAAACCCTAACAGTAACCCAAACCTAACTAGGACCTTAATGGCCATAACCCTAACCCTTACACTAAACCTAACCCCTAACCCTAACCCTAAGCCTAACACTAACCCTAACCCTCATAACATATTTCCGTTATAGATTTGTTATTATTTATACTTTGAGGCATGCACACTAGCTGTAGGCAACAACATAAAACTAACACTAAACCTAATCCTAACCTTTACCCAAACAATAACACTAAAACCTAAACCCTAAACCTAACCTTAAACCCTAAACCCTAACACTAACCCTAACCCTATGCAGAGCAGTAAAAACAGCCTCCGACTAAGGCTGGTTTAAAACAGAAAGCTGAGAAGGAAGCCATGTTATGGCAGTTCTTTGTTCCCCCTGGAATGCCTTTTACAGCTGCAGTGTGCATGGATAATTAGGCTTTGTGGTTTTCAGAACGCTAACCCTAGGCAGAACCCTAACCCTAGACAGAGCAGGAAAAGCAGCCTTGGGCTAAGTGTGTTTCAAAGGATAAAGCCATGGAGAAAGCCATGTTTTGGCAGTTTTGTGTTGCCCATGGAATGCCTTTTCCAGCTGCACTGTGCTTGGAGCTCTGATCTTTGTGGTTTTCAGAACGCTAACCCTAGGCGTAACCCTAACCCTAGGCAAGGTAACTTAGCCTTGGACTAAGGCTGGTTCAAAGAAGAAAGCTGTGGATTAAGCCATGTTTTGGCAGTTCAGTGTTAGGCCTACCCTTACCTCTCACCCTAACGCTGAGCATAAGCCTAACATTTATAGGGGGGGCCTAACCCCAACAATAACCGTAACCCTTACCTTTAACCTAATCCTTAACCTATCCCTTACCCTTATTAGGGTCGACTAACACTAGACCTAACACTAACTTTAACTGTTATATTAACCCCTAACCCTAAGCCCTAAAACTAACCCTATCCCTAACTGTAACCCCAACCATAATTCTAACCCTAACCCCTAACCCTAACCTTAACCTTGATCACATATTATGGTAATAAATTTGTGATTATTTATAATTTGAGGCCTGCAGGCATACTTTAGACCACCACATAACCATGACCATAAATCAAACTCTAAACCTAACCCTAAGCCTAACCCTAAATCTCATCCTAAACACTAATCCTAACCGGAACTGTAACCCTGAAATCTAACCTGACCCTAACCCCTAACACTAAACCTAAACCTAACCGTAACCCGAACCTTTTCACAATTTGTGAGACAGACAACTGGAAAGGCATTCTTGTGTTCAAGCAGCAACACTTATCATTCAGATCTTACTTCCAAATATACCTAAGCAGCTCATGAGTTTAGTCCTCATGGCTGACCAGTTACTTCCTGGTCAACCAGTCAGCAGAAACCTGAGTCCTCAATGGCCTGGACCTGCACTTACTAGTAGAATTATATAAGGAAGGTAATTATGCAACTGGTCACATATTTCCAATATAAATTTGTAATTATCTATACTTTAAGTCCTACAGACCAGCTGTAGGCCACTACATAACCCTAACCGTAACCCTAACCCTAACGCCTAACCCTAACGCTAACCTTAACTCTAACCCTAACTCTAACCTCTCTTATATAGTGAAGTCTGATAATGCTTTACACTTGCTTCAGGTAATCATTTTTTACCACTTACGGTGCTGTTTTAGAGCTGGGTACTGACGTGTTCATTTTAGAATAGATACTTGTGGGGGGTATAGAAATTTCAGAAACATGAAGGCATTCCAGGTTTAGATACAGGACAGGAATGTTCTACTAATATTTAGAGGTTGAAGTGACTGTTGTGTTCTCATGGAAAGAAAAATATATGCAAATGGTGACCACATATATCTATTTCATGCCTTCTGATGAGAAGACTGGAAGTTTGATAGTGTCTGCCAGTCTGTGCTCATACAAGCTCAGACTGTTTCAAGATTAACAAAGCCCTCTTGAAAGTATTTATTCAGGGAGTCAGATTTTGACAGTAAAGATTAGAAATGGAAGAAAGAAAAGTAAATTAGTAATTGCCAATGTGCCTGAATCATAAACTCCTTATTTCCCCCTCTTTTGGTTGTTATCCACGTTCTACACTAGCAGACAGAATTGCCAGACAATCTGAATTTCTCAACTACTTCACTTGTGAAGTAGGATGGAGTGGGAATAGAAGGAAAGGGAATAAAAATGGTGTAGCTGATTTCTATCTTTTCACTAGAAAGGGCCTAGAAGACTGATGTTTTTCACTGTCAAACCTCTAGTCCTGCTAATGAGCCCCAGAAAATGAGATCCTCTCTGGACCCTCTACTGCAAGAATTTTGTCTTTTCTTTAGCAAGTCTGCCTATTTTGACAAAGAACAAGGGAAATGAAATTATTTGGAACACAGCAAAAAGCTTTGCAGAAGCATGCAACTTATTCTTTAAGGTTATATAGTAGGACCTTTTATGTTTCTACCTATTCGTTCAAAAAACTGTCTGGGCCTTTTTAATTCCACTTGTCATTATTTCCTTTGATATTTTTCTTGTGACCTCACAGCTTTGATATTTTATTTAGATGTAATCTGCAACACAAAGTCTTATTTAAACTTCAATAGAGTTTCACAAGCAGACTTTATTCTTCACAACCTTGGTTTGATCCTTAAGTACAAGAAAAGTCATTATTTAGGTTGAAAATGTAGCTGGAGGCTTCTCATTTTCAGAGCACAAGTTTCAGGGTTCAGACAGTTTCATATTTTTCTTGGGCATGAAACGTATTACTGGGAGAGCTCTTATCTCATATAACTGAAGTAGTGCTCAGCACCTGTATTCATTACCTTATCTCCAACTGGATGATCATCTTCATAAGTTCCCTTAACAGGTGTCAGTGAAAATTTTTAAGATAAGCTTCTGTGTTCTTACCAGTTATTTCCTACCTATTTTCTAAATGTCTTTTTGTTTTGACTTAGGTCAATGTTTGCAAAGATAATTTCACTCTTAGTGAAATGCAGTATGTTGTATGAATTAATACTGTGTTTTGAGGGATTGAGTCATACTTTTTTAGGCCAATTTTCATCTTGACTTTGTGCTGATGTTGGAAATATTTTTTTTGTGTTTTGCAAGCATGTAAATGAGATGGACATAATCGTTCATTTACACCTAAGCCTTTACTCAGATGGGGATACACTTCATTCCTCCTTGCTTTGTGACACGGGGCAGCTTGAATTAACAATCAGCTTGTTTAAGGATTTTTCAGATTCCATGGTAAAGAGATGAGATAATTGAGAATTGACAATTATAACCAAAGGAAGTCTGACTAGAAACTTATTATACTAGTCTGCTTCTTCTGGATTGCATCTTGGAATAAAACAAATTATTTTTCTTTCTTGTTTTAAATCAAAGAAGTAAGCTGAGGAGTGAAAACACAATTCTTTTTGATTTTTTTTTCAAAAAAACAAAAAAAAAAGTGAAAAAAGAGTGGAAACCAAAAGACAGATGATTAAGGCTGTAGTCTAAGAAATAACTAATAAACCTCATCATTGTGGTTTAGGCTAGAAAATGTGAAGGATTATCTCTATCTATTACCTGAAGCTGGATCAGCAGATGTGGAGAACAGTGGCAATATTTCTAACTGTGCAATGTTTAACCACTAAATCAGTGTGGAGAATTTAATGACTTTGGAATGATATAATTAATGTTTAGTTTTTTCCCTGAATTTAAACTGGCTGCCGAGTTCTATGTACAATGTAGCAGGATATTATTACAGAAAATTTATTCTGAAAAAAAATCAGCTTTTACATGAGAATTCAAAAACTTGCCAACTCATATCTGTACTTCAGACAACATTGGTATCAGTCATGTTCCATCATATCTGGTTCCTGACTGGATGGTATTGTGATTGTGTCACATCCTGTGTAATTTCTAAATTGATAATTTAATGATTTACATCAGAAACATTATTGGAGATTTTAATCTGGGGAGAAGATTTCAGGTTTTCAATAGAAAAAAAATATGCTACTTATAACCATTTAGTATAATAGAATTTTCTATTTCACCTGTGAAGTAAAGAAAATATCCTCTTATTTCTCTCAGACTTGTTTGTATATGGGTGACTGAAAGCTTGGCATTTTCACACCGTGTGTTTTTGTATTCATACCGTGTGTTTTTGTATTCATGTATACATTTGGGATTTGTATAGCAGTATTTTAGAATCCTAAAAAAAGGCTTGTAGAAGACTTGCTGAAGCCTTCTCAAGGCAAAAGGCACCACTTGTGACAGACATATGTCTAATCTGCTTTTACAGCTCTGATGATGAAGGTCTCTTAACCTGTCTAAGGCAATTTATTCAAGTTTTGGCTATTCTTTTGGTTGCACACTACTTCCTAGTATTTATCTGTCAGATATTACCACATATATGTGGAGATGACAATATTTTGAAGTAATGTTGTAAAGCACTGGCACACTGTGGGCAGTAGTGATGCACATTTACTGTACCACAAATAATGTGATCTAGCACAGGCTGTGGGGGAGTAATGTCCTGTATTTTAGTCAGTCTGGTGATTCATACAGCAACTAACTGAAAATGGCTGATGCCTTGAGTAGGCTTGTTATGAAAAATTAAGCCATGGTCCTCTCAATCAAGCTGAATTGGTTGGGAATTCAGATCCCACTTCACTTTTCAAGAAGTCTTGAACAAAAGCCTCTTCATGTCTTACCAGCAACTGAATACAATCCTGATGGCCCATGATTTTAGCTTGGTCTGTACAGAAAGTCAAGTCTGTATTCTGCACTATGCACTCCAGTTACCATTTAACTCCTCCTGAAGTGACCTTAGGCCTATAAGGCACAGGTGGCTGAGTGAAGTTCACTTAGAGACATGGGTCTCAGTTCCCTGATAAATATTATGACTGTACAGAAGAGTGGGTAGGAAGATTGAGTTTCATTCCCACCAATGTGATGCTTACCTGTTTTTCTTATTTTGAGACCTCCTTTTGCTTATTTTACAATGAGCGTGGGAAAATACTTCAGAAGAAGAGCATTCTGGTTTTCTATCAGAAAATCTCAAGGTGGTTATACTGAGGACTTTTCTGCCACTTGGTTTCAGAGATGCTCTGCTGGTGTTGGTGCCTCAAAACACTCAACTTTGTGTACAGTCTGCCCTTACAAGCACTGGAAGCTGAGTTCTCTCTTGAGACACCAGTGAAGTAAGCTGGCTTAGATGGCTGACTGCGTGTTTTCCACATAGTTCAAGGTTCTTGAAGTGATGATAACTTTTAGTGAAGGAAGTGATTTTTATCAGTCTGGATTCATAAACCTTGAACAACTAGAAATGCCACAGGTCAAGTCTGAGAGGTGTGTAAAATGATGTAATGTATTGTAGAACTGTTTCCTTCCTGCAGTCTTAAATACATTTTGATTACTTCATCAAAACCTTTATTCCATCACCTAGAATGCCAGAAACACCTGCTTGTTTTTTTCCCCTGAACATGGACTGATCAAGCATGTTTCAAAGTCCTGGTTAGTGAAAATAAGCAAGAAAATTAAAATAGTAAGAAATATAATCGGAACATAGATATGTATCTTTGGAAGATTTCATCTTTGAAAGAAAGACACTTTCTATACATAAGAGGTGTTATTCTTTCTCGTGTGAAAACAGAAGGAAGGTATTTGTTTCTTTCCTATACTAAAAGATCATCTCAAAGCAATAGATTTCACTGCAGAATAGAAAACATTAAAAAGAAAGAGTATGTACTTAATTACACAGATATTTAAAGTAATTACATAAGTATTATCTTTCCTAGAGGCTCAGTGTGTTTATTTAGTGTTTTTCTGTATTTCTGATACAATATTATCCTAATTAGGAAATATATTTCCCTATCATGCTTTATCACATTATAAATTAAACTATATTAGCAGTAAGATGTAATTGTATTACAGATTGTGCCATTGTATGTCTCATACAAGTATTGGAGCACAAGGTACCTCTCTCATCCCGTTCTCAGCTCAAGGACTTCGTGGATGCTGACAAACTGGAGTCTCATGCACTAATATTTTGCAGATAGACAAGAAATGAGCAGTACTGAAAGAAAAATTTATTTTGTCAGTTGATTATGGTGTCCTTGTACTGAGAAAAAAGTCAAAATACAGAGAGAATGTCTTGTTGCTTATATCCCTGTTTTTGGCATGGGTAAATGACTCACACCAGAGGCATTGTATCTCTTAGTGAATGTATGGGAGTTGTCAGTATCACTACAGAAAAAAAAAATCAACAGCTATCTGGGGAAGAATGTAAGGGAATTTTATTATTTGGTCTGTAACCTAAGTGAAATTCTTTTTTAAATGAATTTAATACTTTAAATCATTGTCTTAAATGTGGGTGAAGTTCCAAGTGATTTCTTTAAGCTGACTGTCAGAACTATCAGCGACAACCTGAATATATGTGGAGTTTTCACTCTGTGTCTTGTGACACCTGCTGCAGCTGATAAGACTGAAGAACAGAAGGGACTTCTTCCATGCTTACATGAAGGTCAGGGGTAGTTGCTGCATCTTCAATAATCCAGGATGAAAATAATTTTCATACTTCTGCATTCCAGAAGTGCCCTATTATTAAGTGAGCAAAATAGCCTTCGTAAGTGAAACAGATAAACTTGGAGCTGACTTGGAGCTTGTATTTTGTTTGAAATTCATATTGCTTAAGAAAGACTTTTGAATAGACTCCAGACTATCAAATTAAATTAATTTCTTCTAAATTCCTGAGAGACCTCACATGTTTTCTTGATGAGAATTAAGAACACTCCTTTCATGGCAGTAAAAGAAAAAGTAGTTGAGAGAACAGTCTTTTTTTTTGGTGTACAGTTTGTTTATTAAGTCCTCTGTAATGAGAGAAAAAGAACATTTCTGTATTTGTGTTAGGACTGGATAACAGAATTATTCATGGAGACTTCATTATTTTCCACCTCATATTACAATAATGACATTCACAATATTCCACTGCACAGTTGCACTCTGCTTCTCAAGTAACATTTGTAAAAACTAACACTATATCTAGAGTTTTGTTTCTTTGCTTTTATCCAGTTATAAGAATGTCTAAGAAGAGCATTAACTATTCAAATCAGAGGTCTGGCTAATGTTGTGTCCAGTGGCAGTGGTCCACAGAAGCTGGCTATGGGCACTGGTAAGAGCAGGGAGGATGTATGCCATGTGTGTGATGTATCCTGTCTTACACCCACAGGGCATCCCACGGGGCCCCTGTGTGTTTGGTGTCTGCGTGTGTTCCAGACCCGCTGTGCAGGACAGCACAAGCCTGCTGTGCAGTCTGTCAGGTTTCAGTGGGGCTTTGTTTTCCTGGCACTGCCTGAACCCCAGATTGCAAATATGTGTGGGAGAGTCCCTGTTTCCCTAAGTGGAGAACTGCTTTCATATCTTCAGTACAAATCCTCAATATAACTGATTGCCAAAGGCAGTTGCAATCTTTTTAAGGCAGAAGATTGGAATATGATGCTGATAAAACAAAAGTGAGAAGACCAAAGATAGGAAAGAAGGAAATTGAGAAGCCTGAGTAGCACAGTGCCATTTGTAAGAATTTTGCCCTTATGTAGGAAATGGTCATATGATCAAGTAGTAGGATTTCCATGCAGGGTCATTTGCACAAAGAGTAGATTGCCGAATGCTCTAAATAAAACAATGAAATTATTAGATCTCCATTACTTTGGGTAAGCACAATTTAAATAGAGATCTCTCAAAAAATATTATGTTTAAAGAATTTGTTTCACATGGTCATCCTTTTCCCCAGAGTGTCACTTGCAAAATTTATGAAAAACAATTTGCATGTTTGTTGCTAACGTGGTTTTGATTTTACTGCTAAAAGTCAAATTAGCCTCCACGAAGACAAAGCTGTCTGAATATTTGGATTAATTTGGTACTCCATCTTGTTTGAAATAATAGTATTTAGTAATTCTACCAGCTGGCCAGAAAAATTAGAATGAATATGGATTTTGCTATACACTGCAAATAGCAATATAACCAGGAGGACTAACCGAAAATAACATGATTCTTATTTTTTCTTTTTTAACTTTCAAAATTCACTGAATATTTAGATTAGCAATTAAAAAAAACCCAACATTTGCTAAAATGTGATTTCATGAGACATGAGACAAAATATAAAATCTAGAGTTTACTGTCTTATACAGTAACTGTGATTAAAATGATCTAGAGTTCTGCACAGTTAACAGTGTGGACTTATTTAAATGATGGGTAATTTTCTGTTGTTTTAAGTGGATACTAGTTTTGGCCTAAAAAAGAAGGGTGTTTATATGACACCAGAAGAAGAAGGCAAAATGTATTTACAGATATGAAAGCATATCTGCTACTGACTACAGAGCTATCAAAGAAGCAAGATCCTGTATGTATATATCTACAATATGTGTGCTCACATGTGTATAATATTTTGCTGAACTTCTGATTGCCTACAAAGACAGTAGCCCAACCCATTCCAGTTCTGATGGTCATTTGGCCAGAGGGTCACAGCTGAGAAATCTCCTCTGCCAACACAGGCAGATGACCATCAGTGCTGACAGATGTAGCCTCAGCTGTGACAGCAAGAAACTGAGTGATTTCTGTACAGACAAGTGCCAAGGTCCTTAGGGATTTAGTGTGTGGCTCAGCAGATGCATTATTTTGTTCTCTATTTTAAGGAACTGAAACACACTTCATTTTTTTAACACCATTAAACATATGCTTAAATTATTTGATGGAGGAAGGACTTTTGGAAGACCTGACACGTGGTGGAAGATGGTGCACTATTACTTAGAAACTGTGTTTCATTTGCTTAACTAGTGTGACTTCGTAAAAATGAAACCCCTGATGGCATAAAGTCTGGACACAGTTCAGGGCATAACCTGTGTCTAGGACTTCAGGAATGAGACCATCCTGTGGGGGCAGAGAGGAAGGTGAGTAGCCATGTAAAACCTGCCTTTGTTATCAGTTTGCCCTCATGGTTAGAGATCTGTGCCCACGCCTTCTCCATTTAGTATTAGAATGTCATCAGCAGAGCCTTTCAGTACTCTGAAGAGAGTATTTTTTTCTTTTTCTTTTTCTTTTTCTTTTTCTTCTTTTTTTTTTTTTTTTTTTTTTTTTTTTTTTTTTTTTTTTTTTTTTTGTCCTGGGTTAATCAAATCTACTTTACCTCTTGTTGACTTTCATAGTTGTCACAAAAATGGGTATATGGTGAACAGCCAGACCTCGGCTACCTTAGAGAACCAAGGCTGTAACTGTGTTGCTACGTAAGAGTGAGATGAGGATACAAACTGAAACTGCATCATTCAGTTCTGGTTCCCTTCCGGCAAGAGATAGAGAAGCAGCAGATAAGCCAAAAACACTGTGAGAAAGTGAGCTCACAGTTAAACAGCTGAGGCTAAGGCTTGAAGTTGGTTAGTTGCCCTGTTTTGTGGTGTAGAAATTTTTTAAGAGCACTTTGCCATAGTCGGAGTGATTTGGAATGTTGGCTTGTAAGCCTTGCAGCTGGAAGTATGGAGGGTATCTGGATGACAAAGCTGAGAGAAGAAGGTTGTTTCCTGACTGCATTTTTTTTCCCAGGGGAGTTTCCTTCACATAAGGGTGTTTCATTGAAATAAAGCTGTTTACTGGGAGCTTTTTAAAATGACAGAACTGTTTTGTCAGGATGTTTTCATCTAGCTCGTTTACTGACACTGACTGTGGTTGTTCAGCAACATGTGAAGCTACATGACGTATGAAGGTGTTAGATCATAGCAGCCCCTGTCATGTTCCCTAAATAGATCCCAGAGCTGTAGTCTATGAACAGTCTTTTTTTCCAGTCCATATATAATTAACCAGTGTCATTTTCTTTTGTTTTAACTAAGGGAGAATTAAATTTACAGGGGAAATTTTTACTTCTAGGTTCATGCTGGTTTTTGCTTTTCCTCAGTTGTGAGCTGGCAGATATCTCTGAGAAGTTGTGGTCCCTGTGCATTCATAAGTCATTTGTGGTATTTTTCTATCTTTCCTTTCTTTTTACAGCCCAGGCATAGAATGATCTTCTCAAGCCTTCATAAAGAATATAAACAGGAAAAAAAGTTTTTAAAATTTCTAGGAAATAATACTGAATCTTTCTGTACTTAGCAAACAAAGGAAACAAATCAACACAAATAAATTGAATTTCTAAAAGATTAAAAAGGGTTTTTTTGGTGAAAAAGTGGTTGAAGCTTGAGCATTCAGAGTCAGAAGGAATCACATGAATTTGATCTTCCAGCTCTGCTTATTTTGCCAGTCCCTGAAACAGATAAAGAATGAGGACCAAAGAAAAAAAAATAGGGAAAAAAAAAAAAAAAAAAAAAAGCATAGAGTAAATGTAAAAACACAGTAATTAACCAACCATGTGGGATTAGTCCTAGTTTTGTTCTCATTATTAGTTTGAGCTGGTCTGATTTTTTCAAGCTTCCCTTACCTGCTGGGAGAGAATAATGTCTCATGTGTCTCACATATAAATACATCTAAAAGTCTTCTTTTGTTGAGCTGGAAATCAGGAAGAAGTTATGAAAACTACTTTGAAGGTTCTTCAGAATGATGTAGAGAACTGATGTGATTTTTCTGTGAGACTATAGATTCTGTAGAAATGCTCTTGTGCTTTGAGCTTTACCCTTTTCTTTTTTTGACTCTCCAGGACAGCAAATAATTTTCCAGAAAATAGATGAGTTGAAGTGTATACAGCGATGGTGAGTGCTCAGCCAGTAATGCAGTCCCTTTTCTGTCTAAAAAGATATTTAAAATGTACTGGAAACATGGTATAGATTATATAATATATACATGATATGCATCCCTAAACTCCATCATAGTGTCTTAAAACAAGCCAGTTGTCTTATGAGGATTGGTTCATAATATAGTGATCTTTGACTGTTTTTCTACAAAAGTGTAGTTGCCTTTATTTACTTATTTAATTTCTCCAGTACATGTTCCTGTCTTCAATAAAATTGGGTTGACAGGAAGTAGTTTTCTTTTTCAAGACACAAAAAGTGGGTTTTTTGCTAGAATATGCACTGATTAATTTGTTTGGTTAATCCTAATTCTATTTATTTTATTTTTAGTCAATATTTTGACAGGAAAATTGCATTGACATAGAGCTAAGTAAGCTAGTAAACAGAAGATGTGGATTTCTCTCTAATTTAGTCAAGTAATGTGATTACAGTTAATTCAGTTCAGCCAGGTCTTATGTATGCAGATATTTCCCATTATGAACAGAGTATACATGTTATCGTGTTTATCTGAAGCTTTCTGATTTTAATTTATTTTAATAAGGAGCCTAGGTAAGCGTGCTGATTTAAACTTCTCAGGGTGATTCCATTGATTTAAAAACCTGTTAAATTCTAGTACTTAAATTTCTTAGAGCTGCATTATTGGGAATAGTTCAGAGGTTGCTGTCAATGCCAAAGAAAATTTATGCCTGTAACCTATAGTTTATAGATCAGATTAAGCATCTTTTTATTATATTCCTTTGATAAAGAGTCTCCTGAAGATAAAACAGGGAAGAATGTATGCACTCAGATTTCAGTGAAGGATTCTTATTAATAAAAATTTTAATTTTTTAAGTGTATCATCATGTAAATCCTTTCATAATGATCTACAGGTTTTCCACAATTCAGACATTGCACAAATTAAAATAGTTACCTTTGATGATTTTAACTTGAGACAAGGGAGTTAAAGGTTAAAATAATACTGAATTCATAACAACAATTGGATATGGAATGAAATTTGGATTTGTCTGACTATAGTGAAGTCAGGAGATTTGTAGTTTAATCCAACCAACTCGCCTTACAAGAATCAGATAATTACTTTTTATTTTTTAAAATAATGACTACTTTAAAAGAAAAATGGGAGCAAGTTTCAATTTCTCAAATTATATTTTCATGGAAAATTAAACAACTAATAAAAAATGAGAAAATTTTGTGGAAAATATTAAGCTTGAATTTCTTCTGCCAAATGATCATTGCAAAAAGTAATTTCAGGTTTGGAAAAAGCAGGAGGGATAAGGAGGTTAGTGAATACAGTGGGAAAAAAAATCCCTCTATTGCTTAGTAAAGAACAGAGCTTGTACTCCAGTGTGAAAATAACGTACCTTTCAGTAACTGGTTGTAATTCTAAATACTGCTAAAATGAATTCTATGGCCTTGTTCCAAGTACATTAGTTTAGCCTAAAAGTCACCAGTGCTTCTGGCAATGTGGCTTCATTTTAGTATAATACGATTTTTCTAAGGAAACGTGGGAAACTGCACAAGAAATTGCTTATAAATTTCCATGTAAAATTACAGCTCTCTAATAACTAAGCATTCAATTTATCTGAGCAAGATTTTTAGTGTCTTTCCTTTAGTAAGAAATATTTCTGGGTGCCTGTGTGCATATTGTATACATGCATAATCCTAAAAGAGCCCAGGGAAGTTGTGTCTCCTTGTTCTCACTGACACGTGTGCACTTCCTGACTGCCAGCCTCAGGCTCAAACACTGTATTGTGAATTGATCAAATTAAAAAGATGGCTTTGCTTTGCTTTGTCATTTCTATTTTTCTGCTGAGGAAATGAAGGCAGAGACAGCCAGTGATGGGTTTGTTGTTCTGTGAGCAGTAATGAAGAAAGCAATAGAATTCAGAAAATACCTTGAAATTCAGACCTGCCATTGAATCAGGTAGCCATACTCCAGCCAACTGCTTTAAATGTCAATTTAACTTACAAACAGAGAGCAAGTTCATTTGGTCCTGTATCAGGTACCTCTGTCAGAGAAAGCATGTTAGTTGGATTTCTATTTACATTCATTTTGGCAATTACTGTACTTTCTTATCTATGCATATGCATTTCATTCTCCCTTGTCTTACAAATATATATATATATTTTAAAATAGGTGGACATAACTTAGCATACAAGATGTGGATTCTATATAGAACTCAGCCTGAGAAATAGAACAGTTGTGCTTTTTTCATATTGCTTTCTTTTTATGTCTCTAATGTGCTAGTAGAACACTGGGACATTTGTGTTCCAGTCTCTGTGATCATATCTTTGAAATTAAATAAAAAAGCTGCTTCAATTACAAGCAGATTTTATGCAAGTAAATACTTAGGAGCAGTAGTAATCTCTACATGAAGAAGCTTCCATTAGAAAAACATTCATCTACCAAACCCCTATTCTGGCTGCCCTAAAACCGAAAAAAAAAAAAAAAAAAGGTAGAAACCCAAAGCTATATATATTACCATAATGTAGACTTTTAAAAGGGTAATTATTTGCTGCTGTGTCAATCGGGTTAGTGGGAGTCAGTAATATAAATCAGAACACCTGGTAAACTTAATTCATTGTTAAAACTAGTTCATTTCAGTTGCTGTTGAACTGATTGATATAATTTTTTTTTCCCCACCAAAATACTCTTTCACATGGATACCATTCCCATGGTGCATTAAACCAGGAGCTACTTAGACATTCTGCTTTTTCTCTTTTCAGGGAAAATAGACTTGAAAAGGGACTCAGATTGCCATGCAAAATATAAATAACCCTAATGAACTGAATGAAACACATTAGAAGAGTCTATATTTACCTGTAGTATTTAGCTTTTAATCTATTTGTTCAAAATTAAGACTTTTCTGTGAAAAAAGAATTACTTTCTTGCTAAATCAAATAATTATTTATTTCACAGTTTTCCTGCATGAAGTATTTTTTTTTATAACAAAGCTCTTGAGGATGAAGGTTGCAGCTTTCATCAAAACAAGAAAATATCAGACAGACTCAAGTAACATTCTTGAAAGCTTGAAGAATGCAGGTGCTAATTATACTTTACTTAATGCATAGGAAAGAGCCTAACAATCCATTAACAGACAGAGAACTTCATTTTCACATACAATCTTCTCTGAAAGGAAACTATGAGCAAAGAGAGCTGCTAAGAGGTCTCCTGGGATCAAATGTTTGATGGTTTATTGATCTCATTCAATGCTTTTAGAATCATTAAAAGTCACCTTTCTTTTGTCATTCAGTCCTACTAGGGAGTAAATTGAACATTATGTTCATGTAGGTCATTGAGTACTTTTTGCAGTAGTTTAGTCAAGCAAATGGAAGAACGTGCTCCTCCTAACTCACTGGCAAGATTAGGATATCAGAGAAGAAAAATTGTTAAAGAGAAACAAAGCACCAATTTGCTTTGTAATAGGCTGCTCCTGAAGAGCAAAAGATTGACTTACTTAAGTGAGATGTCTAAAGGGGTTGTGGATATCATATTTGTATCTTTGTGAAAGTCCTTGAATAAAAGAAATAATTACAATAAATATCGTAATATTTTCCTGTGTTAGGGGCTCAGGAAGCAAAAAAAGAAAACAACCAACTCCCCATTCTTTCATCATCTCTAGGCAAATAACTTTTAAAATCATGTTCAATGTAAGGCAGTAAACAAAGAGAGTATTCTGAGAAAATTAGAACAAATACCCTCAGAAAAAGTCTTTTTCCTGGGAGGAACACCATTATGTGTAGTATTCAATACAGATGCTCAGTTAAGAGGCATGTAGTAAAAAAAAGCAGCACATCTGGATGCAGGATATTGAGTCTTTTTTAATGTTTTCTCCCTCCCATGAAGCAGGAAAATAAATATTTTGTTGTTTATAATCATCTTGTAACCAGAAAGAAAAGAGCATGTTCTAAAAGACCACAGAAATTATTTCTCTCCTCTCTTTTTAGTACCAGGCAGCAAATCAGTGACAACCGCATGTTGATGAGCTCTACTGTTGCACTGAAGTACAGCACCCACAGCAGGAACCTCTTTTTGTTGCAATCCAAAGCAGTTTGCTGAATAGTAATTCATCTGGTTGCCACCAATGGTATCTTTCTCTGCTCTCGCACTCTGATTTCAGGGCCTTTAAGGCAGTGCAGCCCAATGACTCTCCTTTTATATGAATGTAAGCAGGGTGCACATACCATTATCTGCGTTGCCTGCTGCAGAGTCTTCATCTGCACTCTTCCAAAAGCTTTTTTCTCTACTTGCCACCTTTTCCAGTGGAAAAGGCTCTGGGTTATCTGTGCTGTTAGGTACCACACACAGGTTAGCGATCTGTTTCATGATGCTTCAAATCAATCCTCCTCAACACACCAATTAACAGGAACCATCGTTTTGGAAACCACCAGGTTTTTTTAAACCTATTTGTCCTCACCTCTGATTGGGTGTGTATTTAATTTCCATATGAATGAGTGATCAGGAAGTGTGTGTGTTGTTTGGCTTGAAAATAGTAAACATGAAGGACTATTTTAAAGGAACTTTTTCTTCTATTCAGTTTTCTGTTAAATATAAACTATTTATAGAAATCTAAAAATATATAGGTACAAAGGTAGCATGCCTGTATTCATCTTACTTAAAATTTAGAATTATTTTATAAGAATATAATGTAATATAACAATATTATTGGAATTCTGTACAGAAATGTTGGTTAACAGGTACCTCTGCAGATCTACAGTCCAGAATCCTGTTTGAAACTGAATACTTGTAAAGATAAACTCAGCTATGGCTTTCTGTGAGTGTCTTGAAAACCTCCAGTGATACAAAAGGTATAGCTTCTCTCTATAACCAGCGATGCATCACCCTCCTCTTGAACACATTAGATGAAAGATTAATTTAAATCTGCGTCCTGTCTCCAACTAAGGCCTGTATCAGATGTCTAAGAAACAACAAAAGAATGGGGAAAATACATTTCCCCATAATACTCTCCCAGCATTAGATAACAAAAGTCTTATCAAAGTACTCTACAGAAGGGTTTTTAAAATGTTTTTCTTTATTTCTTTCTTGATTTGGGGTGGAAGAGGAATAATTTTCCCTGCAAAAGTATTAAATATGATTAAAGGCATATTTCAAATACTCACTTCATTTGATAAAATCCCTGGGTTTCAGTCACTGTAAACAGAAGAGAAATAACTATTTCAATAACATTTTAATGAAAAATATAACATGAAATCTAGACCTATTGCCTCTGTAAAATTCAGAAAATGGAATAATGTAGATAATTTTTTTTATTGAAGTTTTTTGGTAGCTAAAGAAGGGACAGAAAAGAAACTGCCATTCTATCATCCAAGCCTATTGCTTTCCATTTGATATCTGAACTCATTCTACTGGATATTACTGTTCTTGCTTCCAGATTCCTTCACTGAATATGCACTGCTTTGAGCCAAATCTCTTATCAGACGTGTTTCCTACTTTCACTTTGAAAAAGTAAAAAGACTATTATACAGACTTCCTTTCTTACCCTCTCCAGAGTGGCCTAATCTGTACTTCCACACCTGAGTCTTTCAAATATAGGAATTTAACACTGACTCAAAATCAGTTCATTTACCAGCAACTGAATAGTTCACGTAAATTTCCCAGAATAATTTGTCATATTGATCTAAACTGCCCAAACTCAAACTTAGCTCTTGGAATTTACATTACCATTAATGTATTCATTTCTTCAGTTCATGTAACCACTGATTTAAATATGTCACTCTGCAAAGTTTGTCACAGTGCTATGTGAAAAGATAACCAATTTTTTTCTAAATGTTCTTTCTTTATATACTGAACAAGTTTTAAGGCCTTTTAAACTCCAAATTTCGTTATTGGTACTTTCAGCAAGACCTAACAAGCTAAAGAAAGTTTTCTTCTTTGAAGATAAAGCTTACCATCTTCATCTTCTTGTATTTATTAAAGATCAGTACTGGAAGTTTTAGGTGTATGATATAGCAAGAGATTAAAACTCACACATTAACAGTCTCTTTAACTTTGCCAGGAGATCTGCACTCATAAAAAGAAAATTGCTTAAATAGCAACAAAAAATAATGGCATGCTACTAGTTGAAACAACTCATTTTGTCAAAAATCCCATATAAATGGAATTTAGTTTCTAAGTTTTTCTTGTCAGCTGTCATTCTGACATCCCCTGCCCTGCAGTTTTAACTGTAGGAGCTATAAGATGACACACCACTTACTACAGGTTCCACCATTATATTGTACAAAGGCCCTGTCAGATGCTGATGCCACTGGGAAATTGCTACTAGCTTGCTGGAGATTATTTTTGTTTTATTTCTTTTTATGTCCCTGTCTCTATTCTCCCTACTCCTGTCTTTTCCTTGAGGGGATCATGGTGGAGAAATAGCTGGTGTGATAAATTGATCAGCAGGGTACCATAGCAGCATTAAGCTATCCATCCATCAGGACTGCAGTGCATTTGAGCGAGTAGGTGCTGGTTGGCTGATATTTCAGAACCCTTTCCAAGTGATGGAAAGGCTTTCACCTCTGTATTCCAGCCTCCACCACATTAGAAATCTTTCTAACTTTAAATTGCTTCAGTGTATATAGAAATAGTAAATAATAGGATAAAAGATTTGTTCTCTGGGGGGCATTTCTATGAAGTACAACAAACTCTCCTTATATTGACTGTTAAAAAAATGCCATCAATTTTTTATTGTAAAGAAGTCACTAAGGACTAAGAGTAGCAGATGAAAAGATCTCTTCTAGTGATATGTCAGTCCAGTTTCTTTGGCTGTCGAATGTAGAGTGGATTAAAATTCTTGAGTACTAGATTTCTTTTCTGGCCTCACTGTTCTGTCTACATTGTCTAATAACATGCTGCCAAGAACAGATGCTGAGTTGCAACTTTAGCCATTATAATTGTATAAATTTTAGGGGAGATGTGTCCAAAAATCTGCCAGGTGCACCCCAGACCTTTGTGTGGACATTGTTGTTTGAGTTCCCTGAGAACACCTGTAGCTCAGGAGAGGTTTACATACATGTGCCTGTCTTACCGATTTCATTGCCACTCATTAAACGTTCAGAAGTGTGATTTTTGGATGTTAATTTTTTGAGGCCTCTGTGCTTTTGCTGAACACTAGTCTTTAAGAAAGGACTGAAATGAAGCTGAAATTCAAAATATAATAAACATAGCACATCTTAGTAACAGAACCAGAAAATGAATGAAAAGTCTTTCCCCTAAATAAAAGAACACTCTTGCCGGTGCTCACCTGCAAAGTGTCTCAATCTTCCAACAAAGAAGATGACTAGAGGCCTTTGCTGAGCTCATCAGAGAAAATTCTACCAGAAATGATCCTACTGCTTGTGATGTGTGAAAAATTCAATGATTCAAAGCACACTAATAAAAGTATGCAACTGATGAGCCAAAGAAGTTGTGCCTGGTGACCTTGCCTGGATGGGGAGGACACACTCTCCGGCAAAGACAAGTGGCTTCAAAAGAGCACCATTACTCTTCTCCCTAAACTTTCACTTGGGAATTATAAAATTCAGTCCTACAACTGCTACTGGCTGCTGCAGAAAACAGTTTAAGGATTTGTGAGATATTTAGCAAGTGTTCTTTGCCTGTTTTAAGTTGTTAATGTAGTTTTTCTTTTACAGCCTCCTATCTCTTGCTTCTCTAATATAGGTATGACTGTGCATGCAGAAACAAAATAAGTCTTTTGTAAGTCAAAAATTTCATCTTTAAAACTTCCATGGTGGGGTTCTTTGGGGGTTTTTGTTGGTTTGGGTTTTTGTTATTTTTTTTTCATTGAGAAACCCATCTGCAATATATGGCTTACAGAAGATGAGGCCAATCAACCTTATGGCCAAAGTCAAACTTTCATACAGTAAAGCATCTAACACCTACTGAGGAGATAGGTCTGATTGCCCACTTTCTTGGTAGAAAGGAAAAAATTATATTTTGTAGTTGGAGGTTAGGCAAATGAGAATAAAATATTAATTAAAGATTTTTTTTTTTTGCCAGTGGACAATAAATCATCAGGGTGCAGAAAAATTCTTGTATCACAAATGAGCCTTGTTATTTTAGCTCACAAATGAGCTGTTATTTTAGAATGAGGTTAATCTGAAATGTATGTGAGGTGAAAAAGTACATGTGTATTTTAATGAAATCTGTTCGTCTTAAGGAAAAAATATTGTCATAATTATTTAATAGTACTAATCAAAATAAACATGTTTTTTTTTCTCCTATCCTAATGTAATATTCTGTGTTAGATAACATTGCATCTTTGCTGTACAGTTTACACAAAATATTCAGTAATGACATCAAAGAGTCTATCTGTACTACAATTTGGTATCACAATTAAGCCTTCATTCATAAATATAGGCTTTGGGCTAATATTCATTCATTTGTAAAGGATTTATTTCAAGCAAACAATGTATCCAGTGGAACAAGCTTAAAAAAGCTTAATGCTGTACAGCTGAAGTCTAATTCATTAGAAGAAAATCAGAGGCATGTTATTAGTGAATACAAAGGAGAAAAAATCAGTGAACGCTACAGAATAAATAAAAGTCTGTTAATCAGATTGTATGGCTGTGTTCTGGTTTGTTTTTAATGAGGCATAATTTTAATCCTCTACCAAATGAGGCTCTCCATTTCTTAGTTTAGGATGGGCCAGGTTTACTTCTGGCAAAAAATTCATCATCTAGTGAGGTGAAAGTAAAGGGGAAATTTATTGAACAATGACTACAATGCTGCACATGTAATTGAGGTGATGCTGAAACCCACTAAAAATGACACAAAAATCCAAGGGACTGGATACTGGTGAAAGACCAGTAACTTGGAAAAAAATGGACATGAAATGGATATGAATGTCGAGAAAAATAGATATGAATATCAACCCAACAACAAACTTCAGGAAATTATAAGTGCCAAATTTGCACCTACCTTGTTAACATCTGAGCTACAATTCAGGCTTTCTGTTATGCTCTTTTGCATCACTGTGTTAGCACAAAAATGTTCTAAAGGATGACTCTCTGACAAAAGAAGTCCGATATCACTATGGAGAATTCAAGAATTGCTGGGAATTCTGTGCTGGGTAAAGACCAGCAAAAAATTCAAGAGCATCTTTGTAGTCATGTAAATCCACTCTGGGATCAGGCAATATCAGTCCTGAAATATCAAGAAGTGGTGAAATTGCTTCTCATACCACTAGTGCCATTTGCAACTTTGCAGAACCAAAATCACTTTTGTAACAAAAGGTGAATTGCAAATGTCTGTCTGTTTTCTGAGGAGTAACAAGGGTGATTAAAGATTTCATGCACAGACTGGGCTCCATGAACAGGTTAAATTAATATCTGTAATGAGAAAAAGATAGATGTATTGGATGAACACCACAGTGAAATAGCGGTCAAATAAATTAGCATTAAGCTGCTAAGTTTTTCAACACAAAAAGGACATCACTCCCCAAGCAAAGCTTAAAGACAGGAAACAAAATGTAGAAAACCCAAAAGTTTTGATGAATACCATTTTAGTGCCGACTTCTTCCAATATGCTCCTTGTCATCCACTGTGCTGCTTACATTGAGCCACGCCCATCTGCTGCGCTTCATCAGGTTCTGCTGCTGTTCATTCTGGAAAGCCTGTCTCCTTTCTGCAGGCCTCCATCTTTTCCTGCACTGGGTTCAGGCAAGTCAACTTCCATAGGAGGCATCTATTGGACAGGGGGAATAACTTGCTCAAAGTATTTTGCAGACATTGACAAAACTGCTTTCAGGGATGAATGATAAGGAAGTGTTTAACATCTAAGTGAGTAATAACATCTTTGACCTGAGAAGGTGTCTCAGCCATCGGCATGACCGTAGTACCAGTCACGGAGAGATGTTGAGACAGGGAGACTGATATCCACCAGAAGAACTGGAAAATGATATGCAGTACAGTTTTAGTGAATACAGGTTTTTTGAATGTCAAGGGCTGTGTTAGAGGTAGTCATTGAGGAGGACCTGCTGTTATTTTCTCTGCATCATGGCATGCCCTTCTGTGGGGAACAGTGCAGAGGGAGGCTGCGATATACCTACCTATGTCCTATCCATTTTTTGCGTTTTGTGCCTTTGATATAAACCACTTATGTGTTTAATTCATTTAAAAGTTGCTGTGGTGCTGCTTGGCATTGGCATGCATTCAGGAAAATCACTGTCAATATGTTCAGTCTGGACAATGATTCAGTTGGGAAAGTCATCTTTGGCTCTTTGGCAGCTCTTCTTTCTCCCTCACTGGCCTTTTGGTGGAACAAGAAAGGAATGTCTGGTCCAAGTTATGTTTCATATTCATGAGAGTTGAAGAAGAGGACTGATGTCATGTGCAAGCTGTAAGCTACAATTAGAATAAAATGAACGGAGGCAAGTTAGTAGGTTTTTGTTTGTGGGTGACATCCAGAAGGCTGGAATTTTGTAGTAATTTTTAAAGGCATATTAAGGGCATAAAGTGCTAAATCCTTTTGACTTTTAATGGAAAAGGTGGCCCCTGTATTTCCTGAGTCTACGGCTGTAAGCCATGAAGTACTCCTTAAGGCAGTTATCAGGTTCAGAGGACAGTAAAGTCTTTTTGTCCGTCCTAGTCAAATTGTCACTTTCTTGGTTCTAAACCTAATGAGATGTGTATGAGCCACTGCATTTCTTAAACAGCATTAATGGTTGAGTAGCCATTTAATATCAGGGTCACCCTACCACAAATAGAACAAAAGGCAGTGCACGATATGAAAACGGCTTTAGACACCCAGACTCTTACCTGACAAAGAAAAAGCATTTAGCCAATTCTGTATATTTTTGCCAGGGAAGATAGTTAGAAAAAAGAAAATATCCACATTATTGGCCACTTTCGCTGTGCAAATTATTACTATTAGTGTTTTTCATCTTATGTTGGCAACATGAATTCATGCTATGTGACTCTGTGTACTTTCAAGGAAAAAATACCTCATGTGGAAAAGCATAAAAAATTGTTTCCCAAGTATGGCTTGCAGCTTTTAGGTATCTCTTTCAACCTTTTGTGAGTTCTTATGCAATGCAGTTTGGAGATCTTGTGGACATTGTAGCTGATCTTGACCAATAAGGCACAAAGACCTACTTTTCATAATGATTTTTTGTGGCTTTTTTAAAAAATATTTTTAGAGAGAAGTATATGACTCTTGTATGACTGGTAGTCACTGACTGATCAGGTTGACAATGTGTCTTCATTTTCACCTACATCAGCCAGCACAGCTGAGCCAGTCATGAGAGAAGGAAAGATGTACAAGTGTCTTATATAAGGACAAAGCAGGAAAACTATATCTGTCAAATGAAGGCTGGTATTTCTGGGAAACAGAGATGACTATCTGCGTGACAAATGCTTGCACCTACTTTTATTCCAAGTTTTGTATGCTCACTAATAATTTGCACACAGTTTCTCTGGGATAGTTTTGAGAACTGAGACAGACTGATGCTGCTCACAAGAAAGTTAAAGAAAATTACCTTGTTGCAGTTTTCAAACACATAAATATGACTTCATGGTCCTCTGACCCTGTCACTTTGTGTGCTGCTTATTGCTTTACCCTTTAAAATACCAGCCACAGGCTGGCAATGAGCAGACTTTCCCCTTATTTTGGTGACAGAGATTTTCTTTGTCAGACCATTGAGTCTAACTAACCATGAGAAGTGCTCTTTCTCCCCCAGTTGTTGGATTGCTTGTGTATCCTTCTAAGGTTTTCTCATTGCTTTGTCCTTTTTTATTTAGAGAAAGATACATTCATGGAATGTCTGTAGTCCTTGCTGGTTCTTGTGTGTGACATCCAAATATACTGTATACATTTTGTATTTCCTTCAGAAAAGGCTCCCAATGTCTAAATGAGCATCCTTCAGGCTACAGGGTAAAAATTCAATCAGTTAGATATATCCATGAGCTGGCATTCCAGCAAGACTTCATTTATGCTGAGACTGTAAACAGACTGTCCCTCCAGTCATACCCATTCAAACATTACCTTATTTGAAACCACATTCATCATAAATATCCCCTTAAGGCTTTACTGGTCATTGCATTGGTGTACAGTGGGGCTTTTACTTGCTCTAAATTCCTCAAGATGAATACCTCCACACATGTTATAGTTGGGATTATGCTCTGAAATATCTGGCATACATCTGAGGGTTTCTAGAGTTATTTCTAGGAAGGATTGAAGATGTAATTCAAGGAAAACACAATCTTCTAGAACTGAAGTATATTTAAACCTAGTTAGTCTTACCTTAAAACAAGAACAGACTTTTTGAAGTATGTCTTCCATGGAACATGACAAGAAACTGAATTAAATAGGGTGACTGGGTTCCCCACAGGGCATAGCACAGTAGGGGTTTCTGAGGGGAAAAAATAGTGTTTCTATGAGGTTTGTACTTAGTTCCCTGCTGTGTCGTTTTAGAAGCACTAATGTGCAATTAGAAGAATTTGCAAACTGATCTCCAGTTTCACTTGAAACACCACCTGGTCTCACTTTTCTATAATCAGAGAGTGTTTCTCCATATTTTAGTAGAAGTTGAGCTGATTGGCTAGGAGAAAAAAGGGAATCATGAGAAGAAAACTCAAGGAGATTGAAATAATTTTGAATTATTTTGTCATGTCTTTGAACGTCTGAGTAAAATTTCCTACTTGTGAAATTATATGAATATCACTGTAGTTTTTATAAAACCAGACCTTTATTTCATCATAATTTTCACCATTATGAACAAAGAAAAAGTGATATAAAATGCTTTTCTAACCTTATCACCTCTTTTTTGTCCACTCTTACCAATGGGAAAAATTACACTGTGAAAAGTGTTTGTAAGTTTTTATTTTAAACTAAAATCGCAGTCTCTATCAAACAGTCATGGTTTTAAAAGTACCAGCAACCCAGCTTTGGCATCGTTTTCATCAGTTGTTAGACTTCATACAGTTCAGGTGTCTGAATGGGCTGAAAATATTGGCAGTTAACTGCAGTTTCTTCAAGGATGCAAAATGCAAAAAAAGCATTTTTCTTCAAAGTGTTGTCATATGAAACCTATTGGGAATATGGGTTATGATAATTACAATCTATTGGTTACCTATTACCTCTTTATAAATATATTTAATAATTTGTCATTAATACAAAAATTATGTTGTAATTGCCATTGCAAAAATTCTGTTCATTGTTAATGGTTTATCTCCCATCCAGCTTGCAATAGTTGCTGCTTACTGTTCTATCCTAAAACAAATCAATGGTTGAAGTTTGAATTACACGTTTTCTTCAATAATTCCTCCTTTCCTTTAGCCACCTGATACGCCTGCAGTCAAGACTTATATTTTAGCCTGACTACACAGCATAATCTTCAGTTCCCAGTACAGTTTCTGAACATTTTGCTGCTTATGTGTGTACCAGAAAGTAATCCACTGTTTTCAGCAATAATTTATCTCTTTCATGTTATCAAGAATAGCCTTGTGTATTCTATCAATAATGAAATCAGACAGAACTCAAAACACAAAAAGAAATTTTCTTGCTTTATTCTGACACTTGTAGTTGAATTTTCTAAAGGTATTCAGTTTGGAGTCTATTCCCTATTAGGAATATGGATTCTGAATCTCATATTGACACTCAGTGGATATTAACTATCAATTATTTGTGCTTTTAAAAAAAATTTTTTTTTCCTTTTAATTCTTTATTGATTTCTTAAAATCTTACCAATGACACACACCCCTAATAAACCAAAATGCTAAATCATAAAGCTCAATGAAATTTGACAGACTTCAGTAGAAATTGCAATAATGAAATATTTATGGAAGTACAGACATGATAAGTAATTGTAGTTGTATTCATATGTATAAATAATTTTTGCCCTCTTTCATTTTTTGTTTACAATATCTTTGACGTCAGGATAACATTTTTGATCAGTTTTCATGACATCTTTTCAGATTATTGCAGAAAGAGATAGTAATCCTTACAAGTTGCTGAGAAAAGACACAGTTTTAATAAAAAATGCATAAATAAACCCTCTTCATTGAAGAATAATGTAACAGCTGATCACATTTGATTTACAATAAGTAATTAATTAGAAATAAACATATTTTAGCTTTCTTACATATCTATTCATGTCTATTTCTTGCATCTGTACTTGCTGTTTTAGGTGCTATGTTGGGAAAAAAAGCAACCTCCAGATCATGATGTCTTTTTTTTTTAGTAAATGTATTATATGCCTATATCTATGTCCCCGGGGTTTTACTCAAGTTTCATAGTTTCAAACATGCTGGTTCAAACTCCACTGAGATCGAATTGCTCATTGAGATGAATTCATAGCATGTATTTTTGTAAACTGATGTTGGATTATATAATGCTCAGTCTTGACTTAGTCGCTTGCTTTATGATGATACCATGTGACAAAAACTCTGATAACAGTTCCTCCCAGGAGGGTAAGAGCAAATATTCATGAGTGAATGGAGAGACCTGATCATTTCAATCTTGCTATGATGACCTCTTCAAATAACTCATTGATTATATCACATTTTATGCAATTCAGGAAGATGTCAGAGAGAGCAGATAATTTGTTTTTGTAAGAAGCAAACAAAATAAAATAAGCATTTTTGTAGATACTTTTTTTCATTCTACATTGCTTGATGCTGTGTTTATTTTTCCTAAGAAGGGATTATTGAAAAGCTGTTATATGTTTAGCAGCAAACTGGTGAAATACCCTGGGCTTAAAATTTGTGCAGTAGTACTAAGCCAAAAAAGTTGGTCAGTAAAGGCATGGTTTCAATATGTTTATAACTTTAGAAAGTAGATAGAAAAACTACTTTCTTGGAGGAAGTGTCTTTCTGCTTCTCTGTTATTTGGTACCATGAACCATCCTCTGAAATCACTGCAACAACCGGTAGGTCTAGATGGACAAGTTCTATAGAATGTGTAGAATGTCAAAAGTATTTTGACCTAGAGAAAGAAAATAATTATTTGCTTGGGAATCATTTTCTGTGGCCTAATTCTGAAATGATGTTTTTATGAGACAGAAAATAAATATCACCTTCCTTCTCTGAGAAATATATATATATATATTAGCAATATTTGGAAATATAGAAATAATTAGAAATATTTGTGTATATATGTACACAGTTGTGCTGCAAAATAGTTAATTCAAAACCCAAAAACCTACAAGCAATTCATGCAAGATACAGTTCCTAAACAGAAGGTTATTTATTTCCTAGGAAAAAAGTACTCTGGTAACTGCAACTGAGGTGAAATAATTAGAAATTATATTCAATATTCAACTGAGGTGAATAACTTTCTAAACTGGTTTGTTTTCAAATTTTTCCGTCTTTTCCTATCAAAGTGAAAGGACCAGCATCTTAGTGATGACCTTTGTGCTTTCATTACCTATGGGAGATCTTTTTTTGCATAAATAGGTTTTCATAGAGAGCTGTGTACCTGGACTCTTTATAGGGTAAAAACCAGTGTCAATGTATGTATTTTCTTGATGTGTCGAAGAAAACAATTTACAATTAGAGTGTTGGGAATTTCTTTGGTACTTTTGAGAAGTTCAGCCTACAAATGTACAATTGTAGTTGTTAGGTCTGGCCAGACACCTCAGGGCAGTAAAACTGACCAAAATGTTGAATTTGTTCCAGAATGTCTCCCTGCTGCCAAGTTTCTACTTTTTATCTTGAATTGCATATGAGGTGGACTTGGACTCTTATTTTGCTTAAAATGACATTTTCATCCAAGCTAATATTGATTCACCCCAAATGTGGACTGGCTCATCATATAGTTTGTTTTCTTGTCATCTGCTAACAACGCAGGAAACTCTTTTTCTTTCTTCTCACTTCTTAAGGAACGTAACACATTCTGCATTGCAGTCCTCAAAACAAATGTACTGCCTTTAGCTTAAGATGAAACTGAACCTTGAAGAAATCTTTTTTTTTTTTTCCTTCTTTCTTAAAATTCAGTGTCCTGTAACATTAACTCATCTCTTTAAGTGTTCAGAAAACTTTTCCTGCGGCTAAAATTTTACTTTCAATTTTTATCCTAAACTTGTAGTTCAGATGTAAAATGCAATGAAACAAATTTTTTGCCTGTGATCTTTACTATATTTATATGACTTAGAAGTGACAAATTTGTTATTTTCCCCCTTGTATCAGTAAGCTTACATGGTGGTGTTGTCACATGGTGGAAGAAAAAAAGGAAGAAAAAGTAAAAAGAAAATGAAGGAAGGTCAGATTCTGAAGTTCATAGCCAAATCTTTCTTTAGGCAAATATTAAGCTCACTGGGATTTGGTTTAAATTAATTACATGTACTAAATTAATTAGGAGTGTATATTTATACTATCCTTTTAGTCCCATCTCTTTATTCTGGCTCAAATTGTAAAATTTATGGGTTTGTGTTTTTTTTTTTTAACTCTACATATCAGAGTAAGAAAATATAAATATCTGTACCAAAAGTTGATGCAACCCTACAATTTCTATTACCAGTTATTGTTTAGAGAACATAGCAATATAGTAGCCACATGGTAATGGACCTTGTAGTAACTGAAAGAGTGCAAACAATGACAAGGAAAAAGGCCTTCTCTCTTTGGAGATTAGTATTCCCAATCTCAATTATTGTTATTTTGGATTTTTTTTCCTATGTTGGACCAATGTCTCAATTTAGAGGATTTGAAGACTAGGAGATAGAGAAAACACAGCAAGTATTCAAAATGCCTTAAGCTGTATTTGGTAGGAATTTGATAATTTCATTTCCACACACAAATTCTGCAGAGATCAATCCTAGGCTAAGAGTTAGACTCCCTGCTGGGCCATTTCATAGCTCTTGATTAGCTATGGATATTATAGTAATTGGGTCTGTTAATGCCTACCTTCCCTGCGAGGTGTTACCTAAACCTGTTCATTAAAATAATGACCACAGAAGAAAAAAGAGGGAGAGAGAATGTAAAGATATGCATAGTATTTCAAGACTTTGGAATTATAATTCCTTCTAACACTGTGTTCAGCAACTGTTCAAGAATACTGTAACAGCTGCTATTTTACAATTAAGTTGCACTATTAATTTGATTCAGAAAATATATTTTGGCAAGTGAAAGGACAGAATCGATCACCTTTGTGCAACACTTTAGATTTTTATTACCTGTATTTACTCAAGCAACAACTCTGCTTAGAAAACATTAATGTTCAGATGCCAATTGACAAAAGCACAGGGACTTATTAAATCAGAACTATTGTGACAAACTGTCGAATTTTGTGATTTTTCTCTAGAGAGCTAATCCAGTAAAGCATTTAAGAGGATGCTTAATTTTAAGCATAGAAAGACTCCCCAGAGAAGGTATAAAACAGATGCTAAAGTGTTTTCCTGGAGTATGCAGTTGGTCAAAATTTGTTCTTCTGTGTCATTTCTTTTTGTTTTGCTTTGTTTTATAGGAAGATATTAAGATTGCATCAAGGTCTTTAGAAATCCATTATGCATGCTAAGTATTCATAACATAATATGAAATGTTATCGTGTGCAATGTAAATATGATTATTGGAGTATTACATAGAGATCTAATGAAAAGTTACTGTGCTATGTACAATGCTCACATAAAGAAAACTACATCACTAGCCTCAGAACACTTTAAAATATACAGCCTTAATCTGTAGTTCTGGGAAGCTGCTAAATCCATTTGATGGAAATGTGTGGATTTTTTCATTCTGAAGACCTCTGTGTTCAGGGAAACTGTGTGGTGCATAAAGCTGTCTGAAGACTGTGCAATACAGGAATATGTCCATGAATAAGGTAAGGGACTTCAGTTAGTATGAAAGAGGTCCCAAACCTCAAAGTTACAGGCTTGCCTCAAGTACTCAAAGCTGTGCCATATGAGATGCAGATTGAAATATTACAAGCATTTTATTCGTACACATGTTCAGAGATTCCATTTCTATCTATAATCCTACTGTATTTGTTGTCCTATGCAATCTCCAAGTTATTAAAAAGATAACTTAGTGAAAATGAGCCAAATTTTATTCTATTTGGGGTTGATAATTATGCCTTTTGAATGAAAAGTATTGACTTTTCCAAGCCTACACTCACTATGAAACAAAAGCTGCTCCTTAACCGCAAATCTTGTACTCACATTTGTAAGCAGTTTTCTCTGTGCATATGTGAAAAAATGGAAACTTTACCTTGAAAGGGAAACTGATTTAACCTGGGGTCTTTCCTACCTTTCTTAGGTTATCCTTTTTCTCCCTGACTGCAAAGATAAGATGAAAACTCCCTTTCACAAACTCTTATTTTTCCTCATGTTCAAAGGCTTCTATACCGCTTTGCTCAGTATTTTCATCACCACATCAAATAAGATCTCAGAAATATCTTATTTTCCTACACATTTTTTTTTGAATGAGAGGATAACACAATGGCAATATTTGGCATCTCAACATATATGAAAGGAAAAAAAAAGTAATAATCCATCTGGCTCTTTGTTGAATATTCTTCCTGTGCTGTTTTCAATGAATAATGACCTTTCTTTTATTGACCAATTAGTAATTGTAGAGAAGCTGTTCGAAACAGCTGCAGAAAAATTACAGGATTTTAAAGGAAGTTGATTGATTGCATGTTACTTCTGTAACTGCTCCTGTGGCAGAAACCCCATTGCTGCTGTAGTTGAGGAGATCAGATCAGTTTGAATTCTCTCTTCATCTGACTGTCATGACTTTTCAAATATGGAGAGAGCTTGGCAACTACAACAACCAGTTGCCTCTGGAATATCAGGAAACAAGTATTTAGAGAAACAAAGCAGTCACATTTCTACTGTTTGCATTTCAGAGCAGTGGGAAGCCTACTACTGCTCTACTACTGCTTTCACTTCTGTAAGCAGAAGATGTTATAGATGAAGGTGTGATTCTCCTTTTGTGAGTAGTGTGAGGTGTCATGATTTCCAGTAACACATCTGTTCAAGTCTGGGGATTTAATCTCTCTCACTTGTTCTGCACTTGATTATTTTTCCTATATAACTAACTCCTAAACCTTAAAATACTGTCCCAAGCACCTCTCTTCTTAAACTGCATATTTATGTTGTTCCTTGCACAATTCTGAGAGTTCAGATAATTTGTATCTGACAGAATAAATAATAATTTCCTGATGATTTTGCTACAATGTCAACTATCTTCCTTTTTTCCTTCCAGTGGGTCGCATATTTAATACATCACAGTATGGCTGAGGATAATCTGGAAAGAAATTGGCTCCATCACAGTGATATTGAGTTGTTTAGGGGACTTCTCCAGTTTATCTTGAGATGTTTTTCTGTTGGAGAATACAGACTGTGGGAAAGCTTCAGCCAACTACTTAGGCAAAAGTAGTTTGCACCTAAAACTGCTAGACAGCAGAATCCCAAGTATTCTGTCACTAGCTTCCAAATTAAGGAGTTGTTTAAAATCACCCTGCTGGGATAAGCAGAATTTTGGGCTTTGGATTTCAAATCCAGTCCCAAGGAAAAAGATCTTAGGAGTATGAGAGGTATTCTGGAATTGTTAACAGCACTAAAAAGCCATATCTTGGTTTCAGTTGTATGGAATATGGGAATATGCAGAGGATGTTCAACCGTGTGAACAGAAAAAATTAATCCACTTCATGGAAGAAATGATATCACATTTTTAAAGCATCAAATTTGGAATGATTGCTGGCAAATACTGAAATGCATATTTTTGATTTGGCACATTTCTGATTTTCACATTTTTCAGTCATTACCAAAGACAGCATAAGATTAAAGAATTCTCAGATGTGTGTGCACAAACACACATGCAGGCATCCTCTTTTCCAGCAAGCTGAAATATTCAACTCACATCACTGTTTTATTTATCCACTGTATTCTGTGTAGTGTAGTCTAGAATGAAGAAATAGGATCACTAGATCTATTGATCATGCAGAGAAAGACATGCTTTTATACTTTGTGTTTGTAATCCCCTGGGTTCCTTTTTCACTCAGATACTGTGATGAAGAGCAAGCTACAAATAAATTGGCAGCTTTTTAAACTCATGGGTGTTGTTGCTTCCAGAGAGCTGTTAACTTCTATAAGATTGCTTCAAACAGCCAAACAGCACCAAAAACAGGACACTTGGTTAACACTGTAGACTCCTTTTAGTACTTCTGTAGAAGGGTCTGTCTAAGGAGCTGTAGCTGCCCAAACTACATTGTTAAAAGGGGTCCAAAGAGACCCTAGTGTCACAAATCTGAGGTGCTTTCCCAGTTTTTATTAGGAATTTCCAAGCTTATTTTAAGACTAAACTAAGTGTTTCCTTATGATGTTGAAAGTGTTTATTAGATGTCTTTTAAAAGTGTTATGTCATAGTTTTTTTGCACTTAAAGAGTTCTTTCTGATAATTCAGTTAAATCCCTCATCAAAGCTCTATGCTTCTCCAGCATTTCCTAACCAGCTCCAATATCATGGACTACGGCTATTTACTAGGCATAAAAATTGACAATATAAGCTGACCTTTATCACTATTTAGAAAGGCTCTTGAACAAGAAACACTCAATGGAAAGAGATGAGACCTTGGTGGCAGGATCTAGTAGGTGCAGTTTTTTCAGTTTTAAAGAAAAGAAATATAAAGGTACACTTCCTGTAAGCCTAAAGATCATGTGCTGAGATGTTCCCATTCAAGTTAAAATGTGAGGCCTTAGGTTCACAAAATAAACTAGTTTGCATATTCTGCTGCTGGAAATGCAAGCAAATGAATCGGAAGAATGATCATTCAAATAAAGTTACTGTTTCTCCTGAAAGAGAGGGATGATTGTCTCTTTTGTACAAGTGGACAAAATTATGGGTTCCATGGATTCCTGCTCAGCACTTATCTGTATGCTGTATTTATCAAGAGAATTTTAGTGTCAAAAAAACCCATATAGATAGGGTATAGGTTTTAGTCCATGAGCTGTAAAATGATGGCATTTTTCAGTGCATCAAGTATGAGAACCACTGCTAGGATGGATTTAAACTGGTTGCAATTGTTGAAGGAGCACTGGAATTTTCCTTCCTACAATGACAGTATTTTGCTAAGAAATACCCTGCTTGCTGGCTGGTCACGCACAGGACAGATTGGGAGTTGGCAGCCGTTCTCCTGGGTAGGCATTGATGTGCAGAAAGCATTTAGCAGGTGTGAGGAGGAAGAGCCACATGACATGCACTGCTGTTCATATTTTTCTTTCCCTTCTTTTGAAAATGAAAATTCAACCTAATGAGTATACTGGTGCCTTGGTAAAAATATAAGATCTGTTTTTTCTTGAGGATAATCTTTTCCAGGCAGGTCTGTCTTTGCAGTTTTTCCCTTGTCTTTGTGTTCCAGAAGTCAGACTGACATAATAAGATGTGGCTTATTTTTAAAGGCAATAAGCTATCGTCTCAAGTATAGAAAAGGCTGTGACAAGTCTTTAAGTTCAGCTTTATAGCAGGGAAATGTCAAAATTTACTGTTCACTGGGCAGTACTGAAAAGTCAAACTTCTCAGCACTGCTTTAGTGGAGCTGTTCGTGAGCAGTTAGCACATCTTAGTTCTGTGCAAGGCTCAGCTTACTTCCCTCCTTCTGTTATCTCGGGCTTCTGAAATAATTTTCATTGTGAGCCTTCAGTAAATTTTCCGTAACTGCCATAATTATTTGTGGCTGCTTTGTTTCCAACTCTGTGAATTCACTGCTGAGGATTTGTAATACAAACATCCAGACTTATTAGTATTTCCATCCTAAGTTTTATGGAGTCAAAATACCATACCCTAATTCAACTGAATTTGTCTAGTGCTCCATTAAGCCTGTTTTTGCACTTGCTTTTCACATAATAAACTCTGGACTTCAGCTCCTGTAGTCACAAGACTGTAGCACTTTTTCTGCTAGAGAATATTGGAAAGGAGGAATTAAGGGTTAGGTGTCCTGGCAAGAAAGATTTCCACTGTAAATCTATAAAACAGGATTAGGATTCCAGCTTTGAGATCCAGATAGGTTTTGACCTATTAACATATAATATAAAGGTATCTTGAATGTTCATATACAATTTGGACAAAAATTCATTTCCACCATTGTTTTTCATGCATTCCAGCAGTGTTACTTGTTGTGTGATACAATCACCAAACCCCAATGCAGCTTTTGTTTCTAAATGCTCTCTGTACAGTATCCAGTTCTGGTATTTGCACTTGCAGAAGGCTCATGGAAAAAATCACTGAAAAGAATTCAAGGAAGAAGAGAGAAATTTGTAGTGGCAGTTGAGGGGCAATTTAAATTACCAGGGAGAGTTATTTAAACTATAGGAAAACATCTGATAGCAGAGAGTAAAGAAATATCAGTTTTAATCAGAAAGGATAACCAGACCTAGTAATAAAAAGTGAAAACTAGACAAAGTCAACATTGAACAAGAAGCAATTTTCTAGGACTAAGGGTAAATTAAATGTTTATTGGGTAAGACTTCAGGCTTGCAATCATTCATGCTATTAAAACAAGAAGAAATATTTTACATAGTGTTCATGCAAGGTAATGCATTGTCACCTATTTGAACACATTTCTGTGGTGAGGAAAAGAAGTAATGTTTTTTTCAGGAATGGTAATCCTTTCTGTCCTTGGAAAGCACAAATACATTTCACTTCCCCCTCAGTAATGGGGGCAGATGGCAGGGGATTTGGAGAGGGCAGCTTGGAGAAGCCCAATTGAATTGCCTCTTTTTCCCTCAGCACAATTATCAGTATTATGAACATTTTAAGATGGCTTTGGCTTCCCTTTCTGCTTTCTCCTCTAGAGAAGACCAGAAAGTTTTTTTCCTCCCATATTTTTCATAAGAAAGGCATTCTGCTGTTTGTTGGTTTTTCATTTCCATGTTCTCTGAAGCAAGGAGCATGTGTCTGATGGGAATAGTTCCATGATACTTGCAACACTAATCTGTTATGTGTGGATAGCATGCAAATATTAATTACATTAAATAATCACAGATCTTAAAAACTAAATCAAGGGGGTTCAGTACTGGGGCATCTGGGTAAAATTACCTCTGAAATACTCTAATAGCTTTGTACCACTTTCTAAGTTATGTGATGAACTAGACTTTTCTGGTCTTGGTGTGTGAAGAAATGAGTCATTTCTTGTTTCAATCTAAAGGTGTACTTTGTTTAATTTGCATTTTAAAGGCTTACTTGTTGATTATACCATGCTTTTGAAGCAGCATGGAAAATTGAGTTTGTAGCAAGCAACTGATTGGCACTGTGATATGATTTTGCTGTTTGCACATCACTTAGAGGGTTCAGAGCTTCAAAATCACTTTAAGATGTGAAGCTTTAAAAATTGATTTTGTCACGTCTTAAACTAAAGAGAAGAATAACACTGCTTTTTAGCAAGCATCTTTAATGTGTTCAAAGATGGGTTTATCTGTATTCTGTCTTATGACTTGCACACACAAGAGAGTTTTGCAGAAGAATGAGGTTGGCAGGGGGAAGACAAGACAAAAAGCTTTAAGCGATTAAGGTAGGGCAGGACGAGAACTGGATCAGATTTTTATCAACTGTGACTATGGGAATAATAAAGGAATTCATGCTCTCCTTGAAATGGATGAAGAAACTGGAAAGCCAAAAGATTTGGGAAAATGTTGGAAAGGAGTAGTTTCTATGAAAAACTGTAGACATTTCCTTTTTTGTTTTTCAGACAAACAAATGGCAAATTTACCAGTTGCAATGTGTCAACTTTGAAATAATTTAAATACTGTATTTTAAAGAGATGTGTAAAAGAAAAAATATTTTTTCCTTTTTATAAATAAGTACATATAGGACATCTGAAGTCATAATTAGCAGCAAATTCTGGGGTTATTACTTTCTCTAAGACAACCTATTTGACCAAGATTTTCCTACTGTTTTATTTTGCTTCTCCTGAGACACATTATCCCCTTTTGTTTGTATTTCAGTTGTTCTGAGACTACAACTAAAGTGAGGTTGTCCTTGCTGTCAGTTTTATGCAAATACAGTAAGAGACACTTTGGATCCAAAGAAATTATATTGAAAAAGCTGAAAATATGTAGATTTAGGAAAAAAAAATCCAAAAAGTGGACTTTTTTTTAATACTATAATAAAAAATCAGGAGGTTTTTCAAAAAATGTCTTAGTATATGAATAAAAAAAGATGGTTTTTTTCCTTTTGTGTACTAAAGATCATCCCATCTTTCATCCTTCCTTTCACCCAGAGCCCCAAATCAATTAAGCATCAGCTAACTACCTTAGGTCAATTAAAGACCCCCAGCCTCATTTCCTGCAAATTAAGTCCTTCTAAAAACTCAAAGTTGCTGTGAGAAACTTGAGTATTCCATAATTTAACTGCTGTGCACATCCATTTTCACAGACTGTAAGAATATGAGCACTTCATGCTTGTAAACAGCCCCTACATTTTATCTGAAGACCTGACTGAAAAAGTGCAGACCTTCCAGTCAGTTACACACAACTGGAACCCCAGGTCTCCATGTAGATCTTTATGCATCCTTTAGCTTGCACTTCTCCACTCAAGTTCTCTGTAAATCATGCTGATGAACTCATCAATGCCAGGAGAGGTAGAGCAGTGTAGGAATGGACAGAAGGTACACTTGTGCAGGGGGCACAAATGTCCAGAAAGCAGAGAAACATATGGGCATTGGTATTTCTGTGAGGATAAAGATTTTGTTTTCACCCAGTCCACTTCTTTGAGACTTTTCCTTATTAGCAGTCTCCCTTTTCCATTAGAAGCCGTATCTGACAGCCCTCTCTACAATCTGACAGACACAGGAATCTATGTAAAAAGGAAATAGCCTTCATGAAGCCTTGAATGTCTTTCCAACAGCTTCCTGCTGGTCACAACAGCTTGGATTATCTGGCTCCCTGAAGCCGTGTCCAAAGATTACAAGTCTATCTTGTAATATTTGACAAAAGTATTCTTTTTCTTGCAGGAAGTGTCTCAGCAGATTTCTGGGTCTGATTTATAGGATAAAGTAGCTATGGACCAGCAGGGGTGTATTCTTTATTCCTGGCAGTTGCAATAATCTGGGTCAGCATGTCTGTTTGGAGCAACTCATCATCCATATAGTTATAGCGTCAGGAGTTTTGTGTGTAAAAGAACCATGCAATGCCCCAAGGATTATTGAAATCATGTAGCACAGTAGGAAAGGGGTACTGGGAAGTTGGATCTCTGCTGTGTGGTAAGGACTCAGTGTGGTAGGAATAATATGAGATGAACTGTGGTCAGATCATGATCATTAAAAATCCTCTGCTTTTCACCACAGGTGGGAAAACTAACTGTAATATTCTGGCCAATTCCAGCTTGAGTAACTGCAATGAATTCAGTTTTAATTCCTTTTGCAGTCTCAGATGATTCATTATAGTTGTTTTCATTCCTGTAATAATGATGGGGAGACAGGTTATATGTATATAACAGCAAAGCTGTCCTACCTTACCCTTTTTCTATGCTTCAGTCCTTATGAGGTGGGCTTTGGAGAGTCACTGCTAGGAAAGAGTGACCTCCTGTGCCTTCTAATATGAGCTGGATGGGATCTAATGATCACATGGGGAAAATTCTTCCTTGCAAAGACAATGACTCAGACAAAAGACATTTTCACATGTAATTTAAGATGAGACAATGCAATGAAGTCCAGGATATTTACACAGTCAGATGTGTGATTTAGGTTCCTAGTGCCAAATGCAATGAAGAATCATACATATCTGACAAATTATAGCATAGTGCTCATTCTCTGAAAGATACATCTCTTCTTCCCCCTCCTTTTGATGAGTCATTCTGGAATTATCCCTTTGCAATCCCTTGAGATTACTTTCTTCTCATGAATCTAGTCCAGTTTTGAAGTTCACACACTTGTTTCTTGGGTTATGGGTTTGGCAATGGGAAGAGTGAGAGATGAAAATATCCATAAGATATCCTTTTCCGCGTGTTTTGAATATGATACATGATTCCCACCCAGATGGAGAAAACACAGTAGAGACCTAGTATTTTCTACAACTTAGAAATGTGTTATAAAGCATCTCAATATTCTTTAACGTTAATCTTAAAAGACAAAAGTGGTTGTATCTACTCTTCCAAACCCTACTTGCAGGACGGCCAGATAAGAGCTGATAGTATTGTCCCCAGTTCAAAAGCCACTACTGCCTATGTCTTAGTACTAAACACAAAATTATACCTCTTTAGAATCTCAAAACATTACTCATTCTGTCCTATTATTATTCCCATCCTTCATTTTCACAATAACATATAATGAAAAACTCACTTTTTAATTAATGAAGAAAAAAGATTAAAAAAACCCCACTGTGATAATGGAAGATTAGATTTTGCCTTTTTATTTAATTGATAATCCTGAAGGTACTGAATTGAATTAATAGTAATTCCATTACTTTACATTTTCTAGAGCTATTCTAATTTACGCCAGAAGACAATCTTTAATAATTTATAATACATGTATTTAAACAACATCAAAGTATAGTAAGCAGTGTTTTTAAGAAGTGATATGAAAGTTTTTGCAGGTCCTACACTTTAGCCTTTGCAGAATGGTTTCGAGTACCTGGAGTTCTGCCTTATATGATTTTTTTAAATCTATTCTATGTATGTATGGGAGCCTAGCAGTATGTTAATAGGAGAGACATTATTGCATTTTATACAACATAACATACACCCAACAGCAAATAACTGAAGTGAAATTAAACTTTACACCCCCTTACTCCTTGTTCTGAGTCAGCTGCAATATGAGCCATAATGGTTGGTGAAACATAATACTGCATTCATGATTGGTAAACTCATACAGTACACAGTTTTTCACAAATAGGTCTGAAACACATTCAACATCACCAAGGATATTATTTGTTGATGTGCATTCTCATTTGCTTTATGATGATTTTAATTAACTGCTCTTGTACTTCTGTATTCTTCATGAGCTCCTCAGTGGTAATGGACTCAATGTTATTATTTCTTACACACATATAAATCATCAGATTTTCCACAGAATTTATTACCTGGGAAATACATTCCTTTACCTGGCCTTTTGGGTGTCTTTTTTAAAAAAAACAAAAACAAAAACAACTGGGTTTGGCTGCAGTCAGGAACAAGATGCTGACTAAAGTAAGAAATCCCATTTGTCCTATTTCCCATCTCATTGCCCTATAGTTCTGCCTATTTTTGCAAGCCCATTCAAGTTCCATACTTTTGCTGTGCTGCTGGGAAAGAAAAGATTTGTGGGCCCTTAGGTTAAAGTCTTGTGGAATACATGGGGAGGAGAGTTACTTCTATCAGCAAAATTACCTAGGACTGCTTCTGAAGGTGTGAATTCTCAGTGGCTCTCAGTGGCATTTGTTGATTTAATCAGCAAATATACAGGTTGAAAATTTCAGCTGAATTCCTTTAGTCACTAAGTGGAAGGAATTACTTGCTTCCTCTCTATAGAATTTTAGAGGTTTATGAATTGATCAGGATTTTTACCTCTTGCCAAGATGGGAAGAGCTTGTACGTCCTTGAGGTAAGAAATAACAACCAGCAGTTCTCAGGGGTATAACAATTTCTTGTCCTTCCAAAATTCATCTGTCTCTTTTTGTCTCTTTTGGCAGCATGGTGCAATCTAATTTCAGCTCCCTCTACAAAACAATTTGCTGTTTCATTATTCTGTTACTTACAGCAGTTATGCACCTCCATTCATATACAGCATGTGAGGGATTTCTAAATGATATTGTCATTATCTCTGTTATTATTGAAAGAATTTGGAGGATGTCAGAAAACTGTCAAATCCTATGGAATCAAACTGCTCTAAATAAATAAGGAACGGAACCTGCTTATGCAAGGTTAAATACTGCTTATCAGCAACAGTAGCCAAGGAAAAGAAACAGTGTCAGATCTCCTTGCTGTCTCAGCCTTTTCTGACCACATGAAAAGGTTATTTATTTCCAGAAGGTGGAGGAAGACACTTCTGCCAATTGGAAAGTCCTCAACTGTCTCTTGGAAATGCCTTACCCACCAAATTGTACTGAGGTTTGTAAAAATTATGTAGGCAACTGTAGCCAAGCTAACCAACTACAGGTGGGTACACATTGAGTTGTTCTGGCATCAGAGGTCTGTACAATTACTTGACTACCTCGAGGTTCTCCTCTTCACCAGTTCCTGGAGTTTCTCTAGGTGGCAGTAGCTGCTGTCATTGACCCTCATCGGTTTGCTTCCAGTTTGTGCTTCCTCCTAAGCTGTCCTAGGAATGAGTGATTCCGCAGATTAGGTGTCCTCCTTTCATGCCTCTCTCTACAGAGTTTTATGTGTAGATGTGTGTATATATGCATTTGTGAATGTGTGGAGCCAGAGAGCATGGACACACCACACACATGAATTTTACATGCTATATAAAAGTACTTCAGAAAGGGACACATTTCCAGCTTTACCAGAGCTGGAATTTCTTAAGTGCTTTATCATGATAGTCAGACAGCCATATCTACTGGACTTTTTCGGAATAGTTTAGAGTTAGTTATACAGTGAGAGGACAAACTGCAACTCATAATTTTTTTATTGACTGGAGGAACCTATTGCACAAGTAAAAAGAAGTAAGAAATCTTTGCCACCAGAGGTCCATACAGCTTTTGCTACAAGAATTGCTCTTAAATTTCTCTTCTATTTAATCCAATCCTAGAAACTGAAAAGAAATAGAAAAGAAATAGGCAGCATGGCTTGATATATCGTATCACAACCTAAGAATCTCTTCTTTAGCAAGATCAGATTTTCATAACACAGAAATTTATTGTCAGCTGTGACATAGAACATGTAGTAATGCTGTCAATCAGTTCTAAGTCAGGGCTAGGCCTCTGCTGGAGTTTAAAATGTGACATCACTATGTAACATAGTGTTCTAATATCAACAGAAATTGTTAAAAAAGGTGTGGTTTCACATCTCTTGTTAACTGCTCAAAGTGAAATGTACAGCTATCTGAGAACATACACCCAACTCCTCTGTTTTAAACCTGGAAGCCAGCTATTTGTGCTGTTGAAAATATTTCTGGAATATGAATCTGTTGATCCTGAGGACTGCATATCAGGAAAATGTATATTTGCACTGAAGTAGTTAATTTCTGGTTAATTTTGAAAATTAATTGAGGCAAAGAAAATTTAAGAAATCTTACTGAATTCTAGGACAATTCTAGCAAGAGGTAATATTGTTTAGAGAGCAGCAGTTTAATCACAATTTAATATTCCACTCTAAAATGTCTTTATAGAGATTTAATTTGCATGAATATCTCTCTGCTGACAATCTCTTAAACATATATATGGCTCATAGCACCCATGACATCTGAGCACTGTACACTTCCTCTATGATATGGTGAAGTGCTACTGTTGCAATTTTCAGACAGAGTAACAAGGCACAGAGGATCCTATTTGCAAAGATATTGGTGCATTCAGTGAGGACAATAGGGTGATGTTATAACTTTCCAAAACAGTATTTTCTGTCCAACTATTTCAAATGTTTGTCCTGTCCTTACTCACTCTAGATTCACATGCTTTTCCAGGACCCTGTCTTCATTTTCAGTATTATTATATGTGCATCTGATGCTGAGATTTCTCTACACTGCTCCTGACAAATGCAAATCTGAACCCACTGTTGAGGCCAAGATTGCCCTTCCTTGAAAATATAAAAAAGTAGAGTGTGTGTTATGAGGCCATCTCAGCCCATGCTCTGGAGATAACTGGAGAAGCTTAGAGACTTTTAGTGACATAATTTGGATTCAAGCCACCAAAATGGTCCAACATGGTGATAATTGTGCCTACTGTGGTTTTGTCCATCACCAAATGACCTGACATCAGCTCTTTTAAGTCCTAATTTAGACATGCTGAGTTAGCTGGGATCTTTGTTAACCTTACCTATAGCATTATTAATATAAAGAACTAGTTACTGCCTTCATGACTACCTCCAGTCTTCACCTCATTGTACTCAAATCGTACAAGAAGCATGAGTTCCAGAGAGGTAGGAGAGAAATACCTTTCCACTTGAGAATGAGAATTTTCATCTACTATATAAATTATGATGGTTTTGACAATTAAGACAATAATAAAAGCTAAAAGAAAAGCAATGGGATGCTCTAAAAATTAATTTTTCCCTTTACAAGCCCCTTTTTCTCAAAACTGCTCATACCTCCATGCACAGAACTATGTCTAAAGAAAATTCTATAATCAATCTATAAATTAGGCTAGCCTAAAAATTTTATTTTTCCTGAAAACTACAGATGGGGCAATTATGACATATAAATTGATGTTTGATTTCCTGATTACCTTCTTTACTTGAAATTAATGATTGTGGATTATAATTTTCTTAAAAAAAAAAAAAAAAACAGCTATCAGGTTTCAGGAGCAAGCAAGTCATCCCTTATGTAAGTGTTCTGCAGCTGAAAACATGGATAAACTTCATGACATTGGAAGTTCAAGTTTATTGGCTTCTATTTATTGAGTCCTTCCAAATAGTCTTTTCCACATCAGGAAACATCAGGTTATGCTTTGTTTTGAAGGCTTGGCTGTTCCACCTTCCTATCTGAAAGGCAGAAAGCAGAACTGCCTGTTAACAGCCCAGTTGACAACACAGACCATTAGATAGAACTATAAATGGTAAAAGATAATTAACAAGAGATGGTTTAGAAAAATTCATTTCAGACAAGTCTAAGCAGTGACATTTTTAACTGGTAGACATTAAGATAAAATCAACTGCATGTATTAGCTATAGAATTAGTCATTAACATTTAAATGTAGCCAGGAGGCAGAAATGAGATGTCCTGCTGGCAACAGCCACAGGACATATGTACCATTCTCAAGAGTGAAAGCTGAGTGACAGTGAAGAAAGGCAGACTAAGGGACCTGGTAGGTGAAAATCATCTCTGGCAGATATTTGTATACATGCAGATATACCAGACAGTTCTTTGCAGTGACATAAGATCTGCTTTAGCTGTGTGGTTAAGCTTCTGTATAGACTGCTGCATCCGGCCATTTGGGGTGACCCAGACAGTGTGCAGGTGGGAAACGCTTCCTTTAGAAATTACACAGGGAAACAAAAAGGATGCACATGTACCTTCACATTCTGAGCTTTCATCTCCTGGTTTTTTCTAGTCCAGGCTTTCTTTGGGAGTATCTTCCTCATTTAGTTCCCCACAATACTGCTATTTAAAAAAGTCATGCCAGCTTCTGCATTCCTACATTTCAAACATCCAAAGAGTTGCAAAAGGACTGCAGAACACTATATGACATGAAAAATTCATTTTATATGAATTTAGAGAAAAAAATGAGCCTCTTGTCTTGACAGTATAGTGTCTAGGCTGACACTTTGCATCCCTTTGGTGTATCAAGGCTAGAATTCCTTACGAAGGGGCATTGACATCTTTGAAAGAGAAACACTCTATCAGCAAAGAGCATTCGTGGTAGAAATAAGGCCATGTGCCTGAAACAGCAAGGGGTCTGCTTTTGTCCAACTTCTCCAAAGCATGACACACATTAATTCTATCTTCTGTCAAGAGATGTTTTTTCAGATTAGCAGCTAGTGTCTGGGGCTTATTCTGATTTCAGTTAATTCAGAATGTAATTAGTTTGTTAAGTTTTTAGACAGCCATGAAATTAGACTGACATGTAATTTTCTGATGAGAAATTTATCACCGAATCTGAAGCCAAAAATTACTTTTTGTGGCTTGCTAAAGCTGGTGTGTACAGTAGTTGACTCATACTAAGAGAATGGAACAAATGCAGTAGAAAAGGTGAAATGTAAATCAACTGCTTAATTTAAAACATGTTGTTAATATTTATTTTGTAGATCTCCACAGAAAATTGACACACATCTGAAATAACATTTCATTTTTACCATATAGATCTCAGCACAGTGAATTCTCTCCCTTTTGTTTTTATCACACCTTTCATACCTATTAATTCTGAGATTTGCCAGATGAAGCCAGTGTTACCATTCACTTGATAACTGGTTATCACAGTTAATATAGAAGCAAAGTACGTTGGTTTGCAGATAGGCTTGTATGAATGACAGAGTGAATATAATTGCAGAAGGGTAAACAGTATTAACTGAGCCTTTGAGCAAAATCTGTCTCTACTGAGAAGGAAAGAGCATCACCATTTGCTAATATTAAAACTAACTAGTTTCGTCTTGAAAAGTATGTGATCATTCTTCAAATCTTCTCAACTTGCTAGAATTAGACAGTACAATTTTTGTTTGGTGATGGTGGTGTTTATTTCTCAAGGCCCCTCTATGTGTATGTACACATATAAACCATCACATTCATATACATAGATCTATAGATACAGATATATATTGGATTTTAATTTTCCCCCTTACAACCTGGAAGTCTATTTATTTGCTAAAGGTCTCAGAATATGCAGAAAAACTTGATTTGATTGGATCTCTCTTCAGTGATTTTAATTGTAATATAGTGGAGGTAGCTGGATATGTCTTTCTGTTTCCCTCTCTACTCACTCTTAAATCCAGTGCACAGCAGAAACAAAAAATTGAAATATGAGCTGTTGTTATTATTTTTTTTCAATTGTGACAAGAATTTTTATATATTCCTTTTATATTTCTGAGTTGCAGCTAATAGGCCTCATTTTTTCTGCCTGCCAAATGAGTCAGCAATACAGCTATGCATTTCCAGCTAAGGTCATAAAGAATAAAACCCCTCTGTGAGTCCTTTAAATATTTTGCGAAGCATTTGCTAATACATATGATTTTTGACTGCTTTAAATTTTTTTATGTAATCAACATAAATTTGTGGCATTTATTTGAGCTTTGATTATGGAATACCTTGCTCACAATGCTTTTCCAATTCAGCAGCTTACACATTACTGTTTATGTTTTCAGAACAGTAAGAGATATACACTGAGATGGAATGACTTTCCTCAGGTGAGAGGGGCATTGTTTGGGATGGCTGGGAGTAGAACTCAATTCTCCTTGCTTCATTGTCTATATTTTTCCCTGAAAATTATTGCTATATGTATGAAGTAATTTGGAAAATGAGACTGTTTTCCTGTCAGTCTGATTTCTTGATGTATGTGTAGTAAACCCTCAGACTGTTAGAATTACAGCAGATGATAAAAGGAAAGTGTAATTAAATGAACAATATACACAGAAAGCTAGACTAATTATCCTGTGTTCTCTGAAATGGTTGAACAGAGGAAAAGAATACAAGATGTAGATAAGATTTTTTTTTTTCTTTTCATAAGCAGGAGGCAGGTTTATTAGTTTAGAGAATAGCATGAAGTAAATGCTATTCAAAACCAATTCTTTATGAGCTACTTTTTCAGTATGCCTTTAGCCACCTTCCAAGATGGTTTATAATAAATCTGAGGTTTAATTCAGTGGAGCCATAAGGATCTCTTGTGTTCAAGTGTGCTCCCACTGCAGAAATGACAGCAAATACACTCTAGAATATGTGTGTTTATGCACATCACTGAGATGGGTGACCAGGTCTCAACTGATGCAAATCATCCCACTTCTGAGGACATCAGTAGAGTTGGACCCACTTACACTACCTGCTTGTCTGGCACATGGTGCACACTCTGTGGACTATACAGGCAATGTCCCTGCTCAATAAATGCACTGGACATACAAAGATCTAGATTTTAAATAATGAATCAGCTCTTGGACCACTAGAAAATAGATTTGTGTACTTTTCAGTCTAGAGTCTCATTTCAATCATCTGCTTTGCAGGACAAAATCTCTGTTATCCTGACAAGACCGACTTGTCATCCTTTTTGACATTCTTCAGAAGTTGTTGTGGTAGTTTAGAGATGTTAAGAGCAGCAAACTCTTCAGAGTGTCATAAGAGGTCACATATAGATTGCACTGTCTTTCAGATAAAAGTGACTATGGTAAATAAATGACATCTTGGTAAAAGGATAGAATTGCAGTGTGTCATTCATGTGAGGAAAATACATGTTTAGAAAATAAAAGTTTTTTTTAATGTGTTTCTATTCTAAATAGACAAAAAATTTAGAACATTTTCTTCTTTAATGGAACTGGGTTTTGCCTTCATTTAAGATTCTTCATTTAAGACCCCGTTGCCTACATTTAAGGCTTGGACATTCTATGGAGTATTTTATTAGGTCATCTTGATATAGAGCTATACATTCTCAGATAGTCAAAAGCTCTGCTCATCACCAAAATATTTAGTAGATATACCTAAGAAAAAAATAGTATCTCTATACTAACCCTCTGGAGGGTTAATGTTTGATTGCTGTGTACATGGGTAATAGTTCTAAAATTTTTATGGCTTGTGCTGGCACTCTGCTGCCCCATCAAAATAATAGTCCTGTTGTTCCAGGTAGAGAGGAGTCAATTACTTAAACAGATGAGACAAATAATTTCCTTCTCTCTGTTGCCTCTGACAGGAAACTGGACTTACCCTACAAAATATAAAGCAAGAAAAAACTCAGCTTACATGTAGAACAGTATTTTTACCCTCATTCTGTTTCTACAGATAAATGAATAAAGTCTCAATTCTGAGCTACAGCACAATGCAGATACTTTCAAGTTTGGAATGTGTTGGTCAAGAGCACTTTAAATTGACTGTATTAGAAACAGATAATAAAAGTGGTTGCATATGATATTTTCTGAATTAGCCAATTATCAGAATTCCTGATCTGATATATAGCATATATAGCACGGAGGACATATCATGTTAAAACTCTTTTTTCACAAGAAGGTCCAAAAATACACTAAAGACTGATCAGGTTTCAGGGGTTCCATATAATTCAAACACAAGCCACCAACATTCTGTCCCATGAAGATTTAACTTTTTTCTCCACTTGAAATTATTGGTTTTATATATACATATATCAATCACTACAACTGGGACTGTCCTTGTGTGGTTCCTTTTATTTTCTCATTATTAAGTACCCGTTTCTGATTGTGTTTTGTAAGATGAGCAGTGAAACTCTGCTCCAGAAGAGAGCCTGGGTGTTCTTTGCATACCCAGTTTTCCTTAGCACAGGTATGAAAGACTGGAAGAAAATTGCTGCAGGAAACAGCTTCAGCAGCAAAGTATTGGCTCAGTAATAGAACATCAAAATGTTTAAAGGTCCTTAAAAATCCTTTGGTAGAATATTTTGATGATATTGTGATGATAGACTTCAGCACTTGACATATACTGCAGAAGGATAAGTGCCAGCATCAATTTTAGAAATGGTCCTTGGGAGCAAAAGACATTATGATTTTAGATTATGTCATTTATATTTCATAACTATTGAAAATATATTCTTCATTGCACTTTGGGACAATAAGATATTTAATCAGTCCAGTTCAGAGATTTTTTTTTTAATTTATTCAGTTATTATTACCCTAACGAGACTTGGTGCATGCTTAATTTCTTTTAAATGTGTAACAGGCAAGTTTAATGTGTCGTAGAAATTCTTTTAAGACCCCTGGAGTTCTGTTCAGTCCTGACTTTTGTTGTCTTTCTTTTTTAACTGTGAATGTTTACTGAAAACAGGTTTCTGCCATAGTTGAGAGGAAGGATGGGAAATTGAGAAACTTGATTGAGCCATATGTTAATTTAATTTTAAAACATATATGCAGTACCACTTGCAGTTAATTTCTACCAATTTGCAGATAAAATATGCTTTAAGACTGAAGGTGAAACTTCTGATCTAATTCATTGACAGTTCCTGAGATTCATTCACATATTCTGTATTTTCCCAGCTTGTTGCATGCTGCCACCAGATACTAAAATGTGCTGTTGCATTTTAGTTCTCAGGCAGAAGCTCAGAACTTAGAATTTTTGTTCTAACTTTTGTTAGAACAAAACCAACAGAAAGAAATGCATTTTCTAGCTAGTCTTGTTCAGTGTGTGTGTTTGAGTGTTCTGTCATGTTATTCCGCCAATTCCAAATCCCCATTTTATAAAAAAATCTTTGGGCAAGATCTGCTTCCCTGTACTGCTGTTTATTCAGCCAGCTCAGACCATAAACTGCCTGACTTCTTACGAAATCAGCCCAAGGCTTGGATTTCCCAAAGCACTGGTCTAGTTGTGACCTAGTCCTTTTTTTTTTTCCTACCATAATATCCATAAACATATTTTTGGCAAATGTGGTGCCTGCTATAACTGCTTAGATTGTGCAATGCATAAGACAAGAGGAATCTCTGTTCTAATGAGAGCACTCTGTTTTAAAGAGAGCACAGATCCTTGAACAAAGACAGTCAGGATACTGACATACCTAAATATCTATAAAAACAGGATCTTTATAAAGATTTCCACTGATAGTCCAAGAGACTTAAGTTCTTAATTCCTATTATACTTTTGTCATTTCAAGTTGACAATTTCACTACTGCTTATTAAATCTTGGCTTAGTCCAAATGCTTCATGCTAAAAATAAAGGTATCAAGAGAATAATGGAAATTCTGTTTCTTTGCAATTTATGATCATGGCTTTCAAGCTTCTACATCAAGTAGACACTTTGGAAAATATCATTAGCCTATCATTTAGCAAATAGGTAAGGGATTGACCAGTCATGTCCCTTTACTTCTCTACACAGCTCTACAATGGATTCTCTTATCACCAAAGCAGAAGAAGCTGGGGTGTTATTTTTTGAACACTGTGACATGATGAGCTAGTTCACTGGATAAAGTTTCCATCTCATAACTCATGAAATAATATTTGTCTTGGGAGAAAAGAACACTACCAAAGCACAGGAACCACTTTAGTGCTAGTATGTTTGTTTCAGCTTAGAAGAATTCTTGCCTATTCTTTGTACATATTTTTCAGGAAAAGTTGGGCTTCAATGTTGTTATATTTCCAGCTATAACTAATTTTTCATTGTTCAGATAGTTAAACCTTCAGAGCTTCAGCAGAGCTGCAACTAACAGGTATCTTGGGATGCTCTGAATCCAAATGTTGACATTTTGTAGCAAAGCTTGTTAGAGCATTTGCCAGGAAACTGAATTCTGTAGCACTTTAAGCTAGCTGACTGCTCTTAAACACCTTTGGCAGTTTTATTATTCCTTGCAAACGTTTTCAGAGTTGGATCTGAATCCTAGTGCAGTGGCCAGACAATCTGTCCACAAAACACCCCTGTTCCGAAGGTGCTGGATGGTTGTTTTCACTCTCCATTTGCCAGCAGTCAAGTGCATGGGTGGCTGAGTAGATTTCTCAGTGCCAGTGAAAGTGGTTGAGAGCCACATAGCTTGAAGTGAAGGAAATAATCTGGATGACAATATGGAAGTATTTTGCTCTTCCATGGCTTTTTAAATTTCAGAATCTTAAAATAATTAATAGGCTAATCTGAACTACTTTGAGAGAACGTATTCTTAGTACTTTGAACAGGCAGGAACTCCTTCATGTCATACTAATGTCCACACCTACGATGGTCCCTGTCACAGTGACATCTCTGCAAACTATTAACAAATTCAGAATACAAGCATGTTCAAAATTAATATGTTTGATAAAGACAAAGATATGCTTTTAGGATAAGAAGACATTTTAAGGAGTATTTATCAGTTCAAAGTGATCAGGAAATAATTTGCACCTTGGGGGTATGCGGCATGGGTTTTTGCTCTCCCCGGCTGCACGCAGCTCTTGGGAGCCCGGCTGTGGCGTAGCTTCCACGTGCTGCCGGGGTTTGCTGCCGCGGGTTCCTGGACACGGCTCCGTGTCTCGGGCGCGTGGGCTGGCCAGCCTCTGTTACCGTGCGCTAGGGACCCGGCAAAGAGGTAAGGAATTTGTCCACTTACTCCGTGCTTGGCAGGAACGGTTTATTGGTCACACATGGCGCGGATCGATGGAAAGACGCGACCGCTCCTGGCACTCGCATGGGAGAAAATGGCGCCTGGGTGCCGGCGGGCTAAGGCTTTATGGAGGGGCGGAGCGAGAGGATCCACGGCCTGCCGGCCAATAGGGGCGGCTGCCGTGGCGGTGACGCCAGCAACAGCGACCAACCAGAGGACCCTGCAGGGGTGGGCACCGAGCCGCGGGCTGAGCGGGATTGTGCGGCTCGGGGTGGCCAGCACGGGGTTTCCCGGGGCCGGACGGCAGGGTGGTTACAGGAGCGGCACAGGGGTAAGAGCCGGCAGCGTGGGGCCAGAAACCGCGGTGGGGGAACAACGCGGGGGAAACGCGGGATTATAGAACTTGACTTATTTTAACATAAATTAAAAACTCTAATCTAAACCCAAACTCCAGGATGCAACAGGGGTATACGTGGTATCTTGGTACATATTTTAATTTTTTCTTATATAGAAAACTTTAATTATCAAAGTTTTTAGGAATAAGCAGAAAGCTGAGACACATGGGAGCTCCCATTTTTTTGGGAGCTCATTCAGCTGAGATGAAATGTTTCTATTTTAAATGTGAAATTTTGACCAAAAAAAATGTGCCCTTTCTTACCCCCCAGAAGTGTCACCTAGTGACCAAATACTTGATTTGATTAATGTATTAAAATACATTATTTCTATCAGTGAACTGTTTTATTTTGAAATTTAATTTTTATTTTGAAATTTGAGGGTTTAATGTTGTTTTGAAAAATTCTGATTTCATCATGAACATAATTAAGGCATTGTACCATATACTTCCATGTTTACTAAGAAAAATCTCAGGAAGATTTCAATGGAATATTTACAAGAAATGGAAGAATCATCCTAAAAAAGAGGCAAATGAGATACAGAAGAGAAGTACTGAAAACACAGATCTTCCGCACTCAGAGTTTATTTGTTACTTCAGTGACTTCAGAAGAAATCTGCTCACAAGTGTTAACTCTTTCATTTATTCAACACTTTTTCACTCAATTTCATAGAAATTAATTCACTCCTATTCATTGTTTTAGCCTAACTTAGGAGTGAGGGACCTTTGGAGGTCATTTATGCCCATCTCCTGCTAGAGCGGGGCCAAATCACCTTGCCTAAGGATCAAGGTTCTTTGTTCCTTTCTCCAGACATAACCTCTGTAGTATTCTGTTCTTCATAGGTAAATGTCCTCAGCACTCAGCCTGGAAATCAAAAATGGAAGTTTACAACTGCTTTTGCATCGTTAATTCTGCATCATTTGGGTGGTTTTGATAAAAAAAAAAAATTAGAAAATAAAGAAGGTAACAACAAGAGAATGCACGAAAACAAAATAAAGATTTAGAGAACATAACAAAGGAATCAGACTGACTGAATATGTCTTTCATGTCTTTTTTTTTTTTTTTTTTTTAATAGCCACTTTTTACTGAATCTTGAGTGTAGAGTCTATCCAATCTAGTAATAAGAAAAATGTGTAATGAGCATACTTGGAATGATAAGCGTGTCCTCCCAGGCTGGTAATCATCCATAGTCAGTTGGAACAGAAATATTTGCATGCTATGGTTAATGAAGCCATTACTTTCTTATTTTTGAGCTAATGGAAGTCCACAGATGTTCTGAGTGTTAAAAATTAATTTATTAACATCTTGTAGTACAAATTCCCTTTCTGACTATATAGAGCACATTTACATGTTGATTATTCTTAAAACCTTTTGTCTTTGTCTATAGTTTCTAATAAAAATTGGGATTATGTTGTTCATTGGTCTGAAATCTCATGCAGACTGGAGTGGATTATTTTACTCATTGTTCTAGAGTCACCTGAAGTGGATTATGCAGTTCGCTGGACTGGAAGCCCTGCACTGAGTTACTGAATCTTATTATTCTCTGAGCTCTAGGCAGATCCTTGGAATGTCTGCCGGAGGAACCCACTTTTCTTTGTTCAGTAAATTCAATCTTTAGTCATTTTTTAAGCAGTTAAGAGAAGTTCTGTTTAATCTGGGCAACAATAGGTTCACCCATTTGTCAGTAAACATCCTCTGATGAAAGTGGGAAGTGCACTAGAGCTTGCTAATAATTTTAATTGAGGTGAAAAATCCAATCGGTTATTCAGAAGCTGGAATTCTCCAATTAAATCTTCCTTTCATCTGACTGTGCACCTGGTTAGACTAAACACATCTCTGTGACATTTAAACACCCTAAGAATGTGGTGATTATTTGCACTCCAGTAGAACCTAAAGGACCTATTGTGCCAGCCTTTGCACAGAAGAAGACTGATCTGTAATCCCTCTCTACCCCCAAGAACATGCAAGCAGAATTTAATGACTGAAAAGATGTGACAGAAAGAATTGACTAAAGACCATATTTCCTTCAAGTAATTATTAAACTTCCAAGTTAAACTCTGTTAGAAGGTATACTGTATTTAATTATATTTCAACTGGGATTTTTATGCAATCCTGTGAATAATTTGGCCCATCAGTTCAACTTTAAACTCGAGTAAACAAATTGAGGTGGTGTCATGGTTTAGTCCCAGCTGTTAACTGACCCCCACAATTTTTCATTTCCTGTCCATGGGAAGGGGAAGAGAAATGGAAGAATAAAAGTGAGTAAATTGATCAGCTGAGATAAAACATAATAGGTAAATCAAAGCCAAACAAAGCCCAAGCAAGGAATTCATCCACCACATCCCAAGGGCAGGCAGGTGTTCAGCCATTCTCGGGACAGCCAGGTTCCATCACACGTAACAGTGGCTTGGGAAAACAAACACCATCTCTCCAAATGTTCCCTTCGGTCCTTCTTTGTCCCCCAGCTCCGTATGCCGAGGGTGATGCCATATGGGATGGGATATCCCTGGCGTCACTCGGGGTCAGCTGTCCTGGGTCTGTCCCCTCCCAGCTCCTTGTGCACCTCCCAGCCATTTCACTGGTGGGTGGTGCAGAAAAGGCCTTGACCGTGTATGCACTGCTCAGCAATAATGAAATCACCATGAATTATGAGCACTGCTTGCTGCACAAATCCAAACCACAGCCCCGAAGCAGCTACTGTGAAGAAACTATTCCAGCCAGAACCAGCACAGGTAGTCACTGAGGGGAGAAAAAGAAGAAAAAAACTTTCATCTTTCGGCAACAAAATTTAACAATAAAGGATTACAGAGATATTGCTGGGGAGTTGATCTTAGAGGATTGATCATTGACATGAAAGGGATGAGGGTAATTCTGTAAGTCTCTAGGATACCGGCAGAAATTATTTTATGAAATACAGGGATTTGTGTCTAAGAGACGTGATTTTTTTCTAACTGGAATGCTGCTGATAAGACATCCCTTGGTTATCATGAAGAACTTTAGAATTAATTAAACAAAGTCTGTTTGCTCTTACCACAATGTTCTAGAGAAACTTCTGGAGACAGTTCCAGTATCCATATGACAGATTTATATATTCCTTTGTAACACAGTAAAATAATGTGAACAATAACCCCACCTTGCACTGATATCCATCTCTCTACATATCAACATATCCAAAGATGCACAGAAGAGGAGGAACCTGAGAGTCAGCGTAGTTTTGGTTTTATAGAGCGTTCTACGAATACAGGTGACCAAAATCTAATTTCTGATTTTTGCGTAGACAGACTAGTAGATAGCTGGATTTATACAAGTCAGTGAGACCTGTTAAAATTACCTGTGCTTTTAAGTATTTCAGGAATTAAAAGCAGTCTCTGAAATGTTCAAGAGAATTAGGAAGGATTGATGGAAGCTGAAAGGCCAAGAGTTAGGCAAATACCTGAAGGAAGAGGAAAAAGGGAGTAACAGTAGTAGAAAGAGAGAGCTGAAAGAGAGAGCACCCAGCTTCCTGCAATTCCAAGCAGGCAAAGCACCTTGGGAATCAGCTGCTGAGTCTCAGAGTGGCCTGAAGTTCTGAGGCCAGTTTGTAGCTTCACACCAGCTCTGAATTGATTATAACCAATGGGATGTTGTGAGGCTTCTTGTTTGTGATACCTTTGTCACTACTCAGTTGACTGCAAAACCAGTACTGTGCTAATCATAACATAGAAAGAGGTTTTGTCTACCACCACAGAGGAAATAATTCACATGTTTAATAGACATCTATTTTAGAAATTCCAAGACGTACAATTGGTACTGATAAAACCTAGGACCTAGAAGACACCAATATCTTTTCATTGTGGAAATTGGAATGTTGTCAGGATAACTGGCAGTGCTTATTTTCGGCATTGACATTGCTGCCATAAATCCTTCTTATGTACCGTGCAGAGATGAAAACCTGTTCAAGATCTATATCACCCTTGGCTAAATACAGTAAGATATGTTGCATGTGAAGTTTGCAATAGAAGTGGGAAAGAAAATAAGGAAACTGTATGTTAGGCTACAGTAGCCTAAACGTTTGCTGAGGAGGCGTGATACAGCCTTACAAAGAGGAGCTCTACTGGGACTATTGCTACTCTGGTTGAACATGAGTTTTTCTGCCACCATTTTCAATGAACTTCAGGACAAAGTCCATGCAACAGAGCCTAAGTGTAACCCAGAACTCCCCTGTTTTTCTCCTCCCACCTCAGCCACCAGATTTTCTTGCCTACAACATCAGTCACTCAAAGATGAAGCCAAAATGACAGCTAGGCTGGAGATTGAACAGAGAGGACTCAGGACCCTGGATTTAGTTACATTACCTCAGATTTAGAATTTAAATACTAAGCTACTTGGTTTTCCCCTCAGTTATGAAGATGGTGAAGGGCCTGGATGGGAAGCCATATGAGGAGAGGATGAGGTTCAGCCTGGAGGAGGAGACTGAAGGGAGACCTCTCTGCAGTTACAACTTGCTCACAAGGGGAGGCAGAGGGGCAGGCACTGATCTCCTCTCTGTGGTTACCAATGACAGAACCCAAGGGAGTGGCCTGAAGTTGTGTCAGGGGAGGTTTAGATTGGATATTAGGAAACGGTTCTCAACCAGAGCGTGGCTGGTCACTGAAACAGGCTTCTCAGGGAAGTGGTCACAGCGCCAAGCCTGATGGACTTCAAGAAGTGTTTAGACAATGCTATTTGGTACATGATGTGACTTTTAGAGATGGTGCTGTGCAGGGCCAGGAGTCTAACTTGTTGATCCTTGTGGTCCCCTTCCACTCAGTATATTCTGTGATTTTGTGGTTTTGTGTGATTCTGGGAAAACATTCACAGAATGTTAGCATTAGCAGAAATCCTAATAAATGAGTGTGTTTGGGAAGAGTAAAACAAATTTCCCCAGGTAGCTGAAAAGTGCCTGCTGTTAGGGAGGTGATCCTGACATGAGCATAATTTTAAACTAGAATTTTCCATGCCTGGTGCAGTGTCTTGTATCTCTGCTTTCTTGGTGCTCACCCTTTTCATGACCAGCTGTTTGCATGTTACTACCAGCTACTAACTGTGGCTAAACAAATGTCTTTGGGTACATGTAGTGTCCGCAGTGACCATGAAGACATTTTTCATGGGCCACCAAATTCCAGTGAAGGAACTCCTTTTTAATCTTTTAAATCCTAAACAATAGTAGTATAGGAATAGGAAAAAGTATTATGAATACAAAATTCAGTTTGTAAGCTTTATGCAACAAATAATAAAATGTCATTACTTTCTATAAAATGTAGATAATTTTAACTTAATAAAACAAAATATCAAACAGCAAATCCATTTTGATGAAGATAATTTAATTACCACAGTGAAAGTTAACAATTACTTTGGGAATGCTGTTGATGGATTTCATTTAATTTAGTAAAAAAAAATAGAGCAGCACAAACTAGTATTATATTTAAATACACAGTGTTTTAGAAGGCTTGATTTCTGAAAGAATTGGGAGGATTTAGGAGGAAGAAAGTGAAGGAAAACAGGAGGCATGATAGAAGCCTTGATGGCCAAAAAATGATGATTCTGCAGTCTGTGAAGAAGACAAGAAGCTATCACTATGCAATTTGAAGGAAGAATTATAAACAAAACACAAGAGAGAATAAAACAAAAGAGAAGGAGAATGTATTTTTATCTTAAGGAAGAGAGTACCATTTTTAACTTAAAAAACAGAGGAATGATTAGTGAATCTAGAAGTGTTCCAGAAATATTAGTATATAACAATGTTGAAAATAAGCAGGAAAAAATGTATCAGGAATAAAACAAACTACTGGTAGAGCTTTAAAATTTAGGTACCATATGTCATTATGCTCAGTGTACAAACTAGGGCCAAGGACACTGGTCAGTTCATGATGAGAGATTATTTTTCATTTGCACCAGTTGTTAAATATGGGGTTTATTTCTCTCTCTTTTTGATATTTTCCTTTTCATTGCAATTGCCTATTAGTGTTTTTAATATTTATTTTATTATTTAGTTTTACTTTCAATTATTAAAATAACACAACCCAAGGGTTTTCTCACTTTTGCTCTTCTAATTCTCTCCCCATCCCACTGAGGAGTGAGTGAACTGCTGTGTGGGGCTGAATTGCCAACTGGAGTTAAACCATGACACCCTTGAAGGTACATATGCTCATTTGTCCTCAAGAAAATCTTAAATTCTTACCTTGTATATACCAAAAAGTGAAAAAAAAAAAAAAAAAAAAAAGTGTGTCAGAATGAGGTCTTTCTGTCACGTGAAGGTGTTAATGAACCCCTTAGAAAGACTGTCTGATTTAATTTTTCATTAACTTCATTAATGCCAAATTTTCTATTGCAAGCATACTGAAACTTAATCAATAGACTTGCTCATGGAAATATCTTGTTTATGGCCATCATTCTTAAAATAAATCAATAACAGCCAAATTCCCAATGTAAGCAAGAAAGAATTGAAGACTGTTTTTCTCATTTTGATTCTGAAATATGATACTGTGAGTTAGCAGCTCACCGTAAGAAACTGACTAAAAATTATATAAAGCACACTAATACAAATTGTCAGAGCATACCTCATTGCAAAAGTTGCCATGTAAATGGAAACAAGTTCCTCTAATTAAATATAAACCCTTTACAGCTGTGAAACTATAAATTTTTATCTATACTAGTAGTAGCTGTTAAATTTAATCTTCAATTAAGTTGAAGTAGGATTTTATCCCCCTCCTACATACTTACATGGAATTAAAAAATTCTTTTTAACTTCTTCCACATGAGCAGTACCTCTCAGACATCAGTGTGCTCCAGCAGAAATGTTTATCAGGCTTAAGCTCATTAAATAGTCTCTTTCATCCTCCCCTTTCTTTTCTGTACAAATGGCTTTCTTTTTAGTGAGAGAAGAGAAAAGCACAACCTTTTTTGACTTCTTATATATGACGATCTTGTAAAAATAAAATCAGGTTTTTGTGTTGTGCTGACCAGCTGTGTTTGAGACTCCAGGGAGCAGAATCATAGTTAGGGTAACTACACTTCTGCACTCATGTTTGAACCTCAGGAGAGAGGTTTCTACCAGTTCAGATTAAAGCATTCAGGAATTTTAGAGGCTAGGTATATATTTATTATTAAAAAAATAAATGAAAAATAAAAACAAATTTAAAAAGGTCCAAGAAAGATTGTAAGTGGGGGAAATAATTTTCTCAACCTCAAAATTCTCCATGTGATTCATCTCTTGCATTAATCTACTTTGGATTTACACTGCTAAACCAAATGGGGACAGAGTCCTATGGGCTGGTTCCAAGGGCAGGACAGACTCATAAAAATCCTGTTGCCAAAGCTCAGGCCTTCTGTGGAAAAAGCATAAAGAAAATCTCAGTGCACAGTAGGATAACTGGCCAGCACTCCTCCACAGTTCTAGCCTAGTTAACAAATCCTTGAATATCCCTTAGCTGGCTCATAAAGCAATTTTATTCACAGTCTTGGGTAGTCTGGGTTTTGGTTTTGTTGGTTTGTTTGGTTTTAATTTCTGCCCTCTGAGAGAATCACTTTTCTAGCAGTAAGAACAGCAAGAAAGAAATAATTCACAAAGATATTCAGAATTTGCACTGAGGCCTGTTTAATCCAAAATCAGATAAGTTTCATATTTATGGTGATGATGAGGAGGAACGTATCAATGCAGTTAATCCAGTTATGATTAAGTCCTCTCAACTTCAGTATTTTATTCAAGTTTGATCTGCAGTGTGTTCTGAGATTTCATGCTATATAGATCCAGATCTGGCTGATACAAGCCTCTGAGGTGCTGGTCTACCCTGGACATTTTTCATACAATCCTGTTACATGTTCTTTGAGAAATAGCATTTTAACTGGGGCATTTAAACATGGTCTTTTTGGACACTAAATATTTTGTAGCATTCTTAAAGGAATATAAAACCCAACACAGAAGTACTGGGCACTCACTAAAGGAGAAAATGGCACTGTTGTGCTAATTGTAAATGCTGAGGTTTCCATCTGGGTCTCCTACCAAAAATGGAATTACACCGTAACACTTGAGCTACCACAGATTAATCTAGACCTTCTCTGAGAAGTGGGAATTCCTGGAGTGGTGTGGAATCCCTTGGTACAGACAGCAGTGCAAATCTGTCAGTGTTTGTTGACATTCCAGAGTGTGATGGCTGCTGCTGCTGACACGAATTAGCTGGATGTTTATAAACAAGCTGAAGCAAAAGGAAATATCACTGCAGTGGGAGAAGCCCACAGGGAAGATAAGGTATAAGTGCATTAAGGTACAGGCCTGTGCTGATAAAGAATGTCTTTATTCAGCCCTTGGTGAAGGCACAAGTTGCATAACTTCATCCTTTACCTATTCCCAAACTGCAAATTAAATCCTTTTTTCTGTAAGGCTGTAAAGCAGAGCTAGAGCTGGACTTTTATTGTGCTTATGTGCAGTACTTAGAATTCTTAATAACCCAATCCTAAGTGAAGTGTCCAAGTACTATGAATAATAATCAAACCATAACAGCAGGAGGTACCTAATGAACAGAATTAATGCATCTCTTGTTCCAATTTACTGAGATTAGTAAACTTGTTATAATCCTAGTGATAAATACCTGGCACTGATATCTTCACTGTTGGCATTTTTGGAGGATCTTTTGATTGCTTCTTTTCAATGCTATTATTTTTTTTTTCCCCAAAAGTGTTGCTAGACATTATATATATGCCCGAAATCAGGTTCTTGTGTACCTGACTTATCTGTGATTAAATTAGCTTGGCAGTTTCACAAGTATTTTCATCAGTATCAACACTTGAAAGAGTACAACAGACAAGTGTTGCTTTCACAGTAATTCAAGGAATGTTAGCCTCCATCAGAGGCTTTTATTCAGACTGGGTATCCTTATAGGCAGGGACAACTGATCTGTTTTGTTTGATGGTAAATCACTTTATGATTTTTTAAAATCATAAAAGCCACAGAACATAAACTGTTCTTTTTAATAGCTCATGTTCAAGGCACTGTTTTCTGCTGTGTTGCTGGAGAACAGAAGTGAGTGCAAAGAGGATATTTATCTAATCCCTAAATTTAGAACACCAGACAGTAAGATATACTCTTAAAATCCCAATTTTCTCTGCCAGACTTAATATTTTTTTGTGTGTGTGTGTCTTGATGTAACTTTCCAGAATTTTTCTATTCATAAATACAAATAATACAGCTCTTCTTTTCAGTGTTTCTTCTGGTTTTCAGATACTGCAGTGAGAATGTTTCCTTGAATAGTGTAATTTTTCGGTTAAAAATTTGACACTGAACAAGAGTATTTCAGTAAACAGTATTAAACAGATGGCATAAAATATGAACTTTATAATTTAAATCTTTTTTTCTACTTTCAAATGTGCACCTTGACAAAGCACTTCTTTTGGAACACTGATAATATCGGCTACTCGGAAACATTTCATGTGTCAGATCTTACTGGCTGCAAAAAACATGATTTTGAGTTGAATGGGATCATAATGGCACTAAGATGCTTTAAGAGATGCTTTATAGAGAGGAAAGTGGGGGGAATCTAACTTCAGTTTATCAAAAGGCAGACAAACCAGAGCCAGACCTTTGGAGGGGCAAAATAAATGTGCAAGAGGCAAAGGGTAAATCCTGACTTTTTAACAGGAAAAACAAATCACTAAGAGGATGGTCAAGCATGCAAAAATGGTCCAGAAAACTGTGGAATTTCCATTCTTGGAAATTTCTGATAGTTCTCTAGAAAAACTTATACATCCAGTCTTAATTTTTGTTAGTTTTTCTGGTTTTTTTTTTTTGTTTTGTTGTTTTTTTTTTGTGGTTTTTTGTGTTTTTTTTTTTTTTTTTTTTTGTTTTGTTTTGTTTTGTTTTGTTTTGTTTTTTTTTTTTTTTTTGTGGTTTTTTTTTTTGTGGGTTTTTTTTTTTTTTTTTGTAATTTGTTTTGTTTTCCTTCCTTCCCCCTAAGGGCTTTCTGCATGGAGATGCCCAAGGGCAGTGTGTGCAGGCAGGGCTTTGCAGCTTGTTAGAGTTCTCTCTTCCTCCCCCCACACACTCAGGTTCTGATTCATGAAGGACAATTTTAATTGGCAGATCTATTGACATTGCTCCACTGTTCAACCTACTCCTTCTGCACTCAGGTAAGCTGCTCCTCTGCAATTTCCAGCCCAGTGCTTTAAGGCCAGCCAGTGTGCCTTAGGCCAACAAAGTGGACAGTTGTGTGATTCATCAGCTGGTTCTCAGGGTGCTCACTTGTCCTTGATATGGGGCTGCAGGAGGATTACTTCACCTTGAAGCAGTAAGATCCATGGGCTTTCAAAATCACTTTGTGCACTGCAAGGCTCATTTACTGCATCATAACTTTCTATGGGGATCAAGGCTAATATTTTCTACTTCCAAAAGCAAAATTTAAAGCTGTGTGTTACGGTTTGCTCGTAGGAGATACTGTGTTTTAAAGTACACAAAGAAAATAGAATTATCTGTATTATCAATGCAGTCACTCTGAATTCACCTGTGAATAGCTATCCAATGAATCTTTACAAAAAAAACTTGCTCATCAGAATTTCATGGTGGAGTGGTACTTCTAAATATTTTTCTTGACATAGACTGAATTTCTCAATAAATTCTATCCTGAAACCTCCTAGTAAACATAAGCTTCCCCATGGGAATTCTCTATCTGGATTTTGTCCCAGGTCTCCAAGATAAAGCAGAACAAGAAAAGATAAGTATTTTTGCATACTTTCATCAGAAAAGTACAAATTCAGTCAGTTCTATAAGTTTTCTCAGAAAAGATAAAAACCATTTACATTTAGTAACAAGATCAGAAACCATTTCCAAACAGTTCTAGAAGTATTTTGTGTTTATCACTGATCTGTAAGAAGCTTGTAGGGTTGTTGACAAAGGACTTCAATACAAATAGATTGATGAAGTTATTTTTAGTTCCAGCGACAGGAGCCCATGGTTGGGTTTTCCCCAGAAACTTGTATAGTTTGAGTGGCAATTGCGCTTCCTCTTTGCCCCAGATTGAAGATTTTTGATAAAAAGAGGGCTTAAAACACATATATTTGAATAGGATATGTGGAAATTTAGAAGAGAATTTTTAGGTGTATTTAATTGTATGGAAAGGAATCACTGCATAATGAATGAGGCTTCTTAGTCATAATCTAAACAACTGTTGCATTAGTTTTATAACTTTTGCACAAAGTTTTATATGCCTAGATTGGTGATTTCAAAAAGCATAACTCCACTGCAGCTCATAAAACAGAGGTTCTGCACAAATGAAGGATCACAGTAGAATTCAAATTGAATTCCAGTGCTAAGATCCATAGGGTCCCATTAGCTAGAGCTGGTTATTATTGCTGGTACAGGAGGGCAAAGCAGCCTTATGCCAGGAATTAGTACACCTATACTGACATAAGGCAGATCCAGGAGTAATGGATATTCCAGACCTACAGTTGTGCTGTTTCTGGACCAGATGCTGTATATTTTGGGCCAATAGCAGCAATGTTTGCAATAAACATAAAGTCTCTGCCTCTATCAGTATCTTTGTTGTTTGTGCTAGAATGTTAGGCCAGATCCACCATGTAAAATGGTTTTCACCTTTAGTTGCCATTGAGTTGGCCAAATTCTAGTTACTTAGCCCATGAAAGGGTGAGCCTTGGTTCACTGGCAGAAATAGAACAGATGGCAGTTCTGACGCAGGCTTCAGAAACCAGAGAAAATTACCCAGAGAGTGATGGAGCTTGTGGCATGCTTGATTACATTGGCCTTTCAGGAACAGGGCAGAGAATTTAACATGACTTCAAGAAATCAGCTTGTTCTAAACACACACACACACACACAAACACACATACACACACACACACACACACACACACACACACACAAATATATATATTTTGACTGGGGTTATTTAGATTATTTAAAAACCTGTATGGGGCAATCTTGGTGATTACACTGGCGCTGGGATGATTCCTGTACCATTCACTCATGTCAGCAGAGATTTATTTCACTATCCTTGGTGCAGCAAAATATCAGTGCCTGTTGATGAAATGCTTGCTGTGGAATCTGTGGGCTTAGTTGTTGGATAGTTCTCTGATTAAAAAAAAAAAAAAAGATATTGATGAAAGACGCTAGAGAGTAAATTAATGTTTTTTACACTTGATTAACTGCTTAATATTCCTAATGTGCTCAAAGTACTGGAAACACTTGGAGGGTAAACACAGAGACAACTCAGGACCTGAAAGTAAAAGTCAGTGAGGCCAGATTTTAATTAAATTTAAATTAAAAAGAGACAGGAAATTAAAGTATCTATCACATTTAAAAAATTAAAACGTGTTCAGCTGCTAAAAAAAACCCCAACTCTATTTAAAGCTAATAGTGTAGCTTTAAAGAATCTATAGAGAATTTATTGTTACAGTGAAGGAGTTTTTGTGAACCTCTGGGGCCAAAAATCATTTGGTTCTTGTGCTGTTAAAAGAATCAGGAACCATATAAACATGTAGCTTAAAATCTAAAGTAGTTAAAAAAGTTAAATTCTTATGAGATTCAATAACTTTACCCAAGAAATTTCTCTATATATATGCAGGCCAGAAACTCAAAGTAAAATTTTGCCACGTTTGAAATCCAAGCATTGCTGGTGATACTGCATTGCATGTTCCTTAGGCAGAAGGGCATTATAATCCACATTTGTATGATCTGTGGATCCATCAGTTGGATTCTGAATGCTACTTTGGAAGGTGGCAAGAAAAAAGGTGACAAGAAAAAAAGAAAAACAGGTGCATAAAGACAATCCATTTTTTTGTCAGTCCTGTGTAGAGCATCAATATGTTATGTGCCATTTTAGTTACAAATACTTCTTACTTTATACTTCATTTTAAATATAGAGTATTTTCAATCTTTAACTGAAGTATTTTAGATATTTGCTCATGAACTTCAGGTTAAATTGAAATGAAAACAAATTTTTTTAAAAGAAAACTTGTGAATTGTAAAGATTAAATATTAACCACAATAAAAAATGCCTCCCATTAAAAGCCATTTACCTTAAATCTTTGATATGACATGTATACCAAGATTTCTGTATATTTATGCTACAAATTTTAAAAGAGAATTAATGTGGACATTCTTAGTTTGTTGAATAGGGTAAAAGAATGGTCCTGCAAAAAGACTGCATTCCCTATATGAGAGTGAACAAACGTGATACAATTTCCTTTGTGTATCACAAAATGTTTCTGTTCAGAGGACTGACTCTACTGAAGATTTAACTGATGTCAATACAGTTGGAATTCCTATGCTGAGCCAGTCTGATCCCTTTGTATCACTTTGCTATAACTCCAGGGAAAATAACAATGTACCCTTATATGGGGGATATAGGTGTGGATAAATTAATTCATTTATGTGAGGTGCTTAGGTTCATAATGGAATATAGTACAATCAACTCAACCAACTAAATTTGAAAGCAGCCTCAGTAACTTTATGAGTTGATTGATTTTGTTTCCTTGAACTTAAGGTCTATTAGAATTTTATTGTCCCAGTGTTCACTTGGGTTCATATCCTCTTGAAATGTATAAGGAGATGGTGCATTTGTCCTATCAAAAATATATCTTTAAATTCCAATTAATAAGGCACATAAATAAGCAGATGAATTTTATATGTATTATAGGAAGAGTGAAAAGTGGACAAGAAGTTCAGGAGAATGGCAAATTATATTGCACATTGAAATTTCCACCCGTTTGGGTTTTTTTTGTTGTTTTGGTTTTTTGCTGTTACTTTGTTCTTGTTGTTGTTGTTTTTTCAATCCTGATTCTTGTTTTAAAATAAAACCAGTGCTGTATTGAGCCAATCAAATTTGTTTTCACTCTTAGCTATCCAGGAATTACTCTCCAACTTCATGATAAAATCATCTTCATTACAGACAGTCAGTGCATTCCTCCTGCTGGCAGTCATAAGACACTGTGGCAATATCACTATTGTTATGGTTGAAGAAACACGAGGCTGCTTTCAAGGACATAAAACGAAAATAATGGCCCCCTAGGCTGAGGTTTCTCACACTTGTTTTTTACCCTAAGGTTTTTTTGTTTGTTTGTTTTTTGGTTGTTTTTTTTTTTTTTTTTTGAAAGCTTCATAAAATCCAAGTAGGGCATTTTATTGGCTATCCAAACTTGAAACACAGAAGAAAGTATTTGCCCAACTTACATCAGCAAAACAAACAAAAAACTTAAATGCATTTTATATGTGTTTGAATGTGCATATGTATGCCCTTCCTTAGAAATTCTAAAGATATAGCAAAAGTGCTTCGGAGAACATCAGAATACATAAAAATCTTCTGATTATCTCTAGCAAAGAATATAAAAACCACTTCTATTCCTCCTTCTACATATGCTATCAAAATCTAGAGAAACATTTGAATACATTTTGGGGGATAGAAAGGAAAACTAAAGGGATTTACCTATAAAACTCACTCCTCTCATTTTTGTTACATTTCTCTTTCAAGTAGCTCTGAGCAGTTTTTATTATGGAGGTATCTTTGTAACCCCAGACTTTCCACTTGCTTCCAATTTGCCATATCCCTTGTGTCACTGCATTTGTTGTTGCCAGATATCATCAGATTTGTAGCAGAAGCTTGAGCAGGTGTTTTTATTCAGACTCCAGCTTCTGGAGTCAAATGACTTCCATTACTAAGCCCAGTTTTAATTTGGACTGAATTTCTAGTCCCCAGTAGTGCCTTGTAAATACAACTTTCCATAACAAAATAAATATAAGGAAGGTTTTCACTAATCTATTGACAACCTGAAAATTACCTCAGACTGCTCATGATTATATCTTCTCCTTCAACTGTTAAATTTTTTGTTTTCATTACAGGATCTTTAATCTCAGAGATTTTGGTCATGACTGTATTATTTGAAAATATCAGAGTGGGTGGACTTACATAAACTGAGATATTCATTGTAAGGATGCTATTCATCCATACTGTAGTCTGTATAAACCCTGATTTGTTCTCTACTCTTTTGTCCACTTATTGCTCCTTGACCATTTTAACATTCAGCAAAACAGAACTATAGAATTACAAAGCCCTCATCTTGCAGTTTACTGGAAATGAGAACCAGAAGGTATCTTAAGAGAGAATGCTGGACAAAACACCACTTCCCCAGAATGTCAAATGTCAGAAGAAGCATCCAAACTTCAGTTATGCAAGACAATACTTCTTGCAAGAATGCTTGGTTTTAATGAAAAAAAAAATGTCTACTTTGTTTAAAATTTCCTGGACAAATATAATCCTTTCCTGCCTTGATCTAATTAAAAGCACTTTAAAAAACATAATCTGATGTTTCTGCTCTTGGTAGTTCAATATATCAAAAATAAAAACAAAACAACATTGACTTTTCACAGAACTGTAAAATACTTTCCCTACAAGATACCCTGACATTGGTTTATATAAGTGTACTCAATAGGTCCTAGCACACAGAATTCAGTGTCTGTAGAGATGTGACTTGCAAAAATACTACTCTGTTGAGCACTTAAAAGATGGCTTTGTACTTAAGGTTAACTGGGGAAATAATGTGACATTTACAGGGGTAATGCTGGACTGTATCTCAGTTGTGTTTGTCTTATCTTTTTTTTCTGTTACAACCAGGTATTTTCATGACATTTTTATTTAAAGAACACAAGAAGGAAGTTGCGTTTGCACTTTATGCTAATTGCCACATTATCCTTTAGGAGGAAAACAATGGCAAGCAATTATGAGAGAATTTACTCCACAGACTTCACACAAATCATGGGGAAGGGACTCTGAGTAGAGGGAATTAAAACCATTGTAACCTTCTAAAGCTGACTGCTTTTCTTTCAATCCAGAATTAATGTAAAGAAGTTCACTTGGCAAACCAGACTAAGCCCATTACTGACCACACACTCACTGTAGTGTAGGCATTTAAACAGAGGAAAACATCAACATTTTTATTAATTATGCTAGGGAAAGACTTGTGAGCAGCTAGAAAAAGAGGACAGAGGAAGAATAGATCCAACCTGTGTAAATCAAACTCTCTTGGGGTGGGCAGAGTCCTGCTGTTTTTAAACTGAGGATCTTTCCCTCACCAGCAGTCTGAAATTCACGAGGTCAAAAGGAGTTACCCTTCCACTGACTTTGTGCAGGGCTTAAGCCTTATAACACTTTTTACAGTGAATACTTTTCTCATGGTTAAGGAAATATGGAAGCAGTCTGAGAATATGCAAAATTGTGTCTAATGCTTTAAAGAGAATAGTTATTGATGATGACTTTCTTGCTGAAAACTGTGGTACAGTTGTTTATGGACTGACCACTGATATCAGTCAAACGTGTTGAATATCATCCACTTCCCAGAGAATAAACGGATCAGTTTGCTCTCGTTTGCAAAATGGAAAATCACCGTGCTTGTGTTAAATGCACAGGAAAAACAATAAAATTGGAAGAAGCAAAATTCCTTTAAGCTTCTTGTCCAAAAGACATGGACAAGAAGTAGCATAGCCAAATAGTTGGAAGTCCAGCTCTAGAACTGTTGTATGCCTGCTTTATTTCTGATCAGTCCTGCAGTGTCCTTCTCACTTTCCCCCATCTACATAAACACTGCCAGCCAGATTCTCCTCTGCATTGCTTCAGTTTTCTACCAACAGGATTTTGAAGATAAACCTGCAGTAATGTAGTGAGTAATCAACCCCAGAACCAGCAATAAGCCCTCAAACTGCAGAGCACCATGTGAGTGTGAGTAGCATTGCCTTTCTTTATGCCCGGTTTTGCCATTAGTTTACAACATTTCTGTACTGTTCAGTCTTCATCTCTTTGGAGATGGTGTGCTTTGTGGGAAAACCAGTTGTGAGGCAAAGCATCCTGCTGAAGACTAAATGAATTTTTGAACTCATTTCTGTGCAACTTTGCCAGTAACTTGGTTGCAGGGGTTCCTACAGGGACCTAATTACTGTTTTCTGTAAGTTGAGTAACTTTCTGGTTAACCTAGCAAAGTCATGACTACATTCACCTGTCAGGGATCCTCATTAGTGGCATTTTTTTGGTTCTTCTAAATCTGATCTTTAGTACAGCTAGATATTTATGATCACGTGGTTTCAATGGAGAGATGGTACTACAGAAAAAGATGGATTTATGGCAGATTTATTATCTATTTGCCAATGGCACCCTTACCAAGTAAGAGTGTAAAGTTCTCATAACAGGAATTCAGCTGTCATCCATTTTTGGAGAGAAAAACTGCAAACCATTGCAATCTTTTTAATCCTCAGTAAAGAGAAATCTGGAGAGAAAATATTGGTTAGCTGAGAGTCTTTTTCTCAAAATATCTTCTCTTCTTCCCTTAGGAAAAAAGTACAGTCTAATTATCCAAGCAGTGGGTGAGAAACATTGATAGAAAATGTTAAATTTTGCCATTTCATATGTTTTTTTGCTGTTCTTATTCCATAGGATTGGTTTCTTTTACAGAATGCTGTGTGGCCATTTAGAAACAGCTCAGGACAATTTGAGAAGAGTTTTAGTGACACTAACTCCATCCCAAAATAATTGCAAGACAGACTGAGGTCTATTTTTGAACACTAAATTAACAAAATGCCTCAAAGGGTGTTGTCTATTTCTGGTTATTCATTCCTTCTGCACACAGTAAATGCAAGGAAAAAATTTAAAAAGAGATGCTCACATAAAACATGAATTCTGCTAAACCATTTGGTTTATATCTCTGAGAACCTCCTGTACTAAAAAGGAGAGTGGCTAGTTCTGTCATTATTACTTCAATACTATATAGTAGGATAAATAAAATGTCCCTGCTTCCCACTCCTTTACACACTTTGTGTGCAGCTGAGTGACATGTAATTGTACTTCAAAATCAACTTGCACTTCCCAGCACCATTAAACTTAAGTGAACAGAAGTTGCTATCTTGAATACTCTTCAGAATAAGAAGGCCTGTAAAATGTATTTTTTGCCATCTTGGGACACTTTTCAGACTACAGTTGTTTATGTGAGTCTTTGCAAACCAAGCAACAAAACATTTTCTTTGATAAAGTAATAATTTAAGCACCACTGGAAGTCAACTAAAGGATTCTTTGTGGCGTTATTGGTCTTGGATTCAACCTCTAATGGTCTGTGCCAGGCATTTCAATGAAACATTTATGTTGAGCAGTATAACAAATCTCACATTGCTCCCAACCTTACTCTCCATGTTGAAAGCCATAGCAGATCAAAACTTTAAGACTTAAAAGAATCCCTCTTCTGGCTTGTTTTTGCAGCTCCCCATTTTGCCTGACTTACCATTATTGAACATTTCTCTCCGGTCTCCATTCACATTGATCTGGACAGCTGCTGAAGGAGTGACAGACAAGTTTGGAACAGCAGATCACATAAGCAAGAAGAAGGAGCAAATCAGCATGAAAGTTTCCAGAGGCCAGCACTGGTGAGGAACAGGCTGGTAAAGCTGAGCACAGAAAAGAAGGCAGGTGTGCAGTGGATGTTAATGTTTCCTCTACAGCATTTCTGGGTAGTGATTAATGAGGCCTTGGATAGGGAATGTAAAATTGAAATTTTAATATATCAACAGTTAAAATAACAAACATCTGAAAAGAAAGTGTGGAGTGAGAGGTTTGTCAGGGTTCTCACTACCTATAGTTATTGTGAATTTGAATCCAAGGGACCTGTCCCACCCACAGGCTCCAGTCTCTCTCAAGGCCACTCTTCCTCACAGTGCAACCTACCTGGTTCAGTACAAATGAGATACAAGAACAGTGCCTAGGAATAAGAATTTTTTTCAATATTGCAGTCTTTCCCTTCACAAAATCATGAAGTGCCACAGAATTCCTGTTGAAAGAAGCAAAGTAAAGCAGTACCATGTGCTCTCTTTATATGTCCTTTGTCTGGTAAAGAGATGATCTCTATCAAAAAAATGAGAAGTGAAAGGAAGTGACTAAGATTTGGTGTGAAGGAACATCAGCTTGTTCCCTAAGAATTAAATAGTGTTATATCTTGTCAGACCTGTAAAACATGCCATCAATTATCTTTTCAGCCTATTGCATAGAGGAAAGCCTTCATTTTAAATCGGAACAAAGAACAATAGAAATCAAGAAAAGTTGATTTATTGTGTAAATATTGCTTTAAAATTCAAGAACATCATAGAGAAATATTTCACAGAAGGTACTTAATACTTCTAACCAATTTATGCATTTTGAACATCTTGTTGCTGTTTGAATATGTTATGTGTATAATAATTTGCAAAAAAAATATTACTTATAAAATATTCTCTACCTACTTGAAAGTTTTTATATGAAAATTTGCTGGATTTTTTTTTTCAGTAATTGCCTGGTATTGAGAACAGTGTGATGTTGCAGGTAAAAATGCAGAGAGTTTATGGACAATCCTTAACTTTTTTTTTTTTTTTTTTTTTTTTTTGACTTTAAGAAATATTTAAGCTTTAAAAGACTATTTATAGAGCACTGGACTTTAATAAAACTGGAGCATGAGCTATTCTGAAATATAATTTCACATGCTATTTTTAACCCTGATTGATATAAAGGGATGTCACAGGAAATATCACCAAAATGAAGAATTAAAACTTTGGTTTCAAAAGTAATACATGAATTTTATCTTAATATGTTCCAATGACAAATTTTCTGCATTGGCAGTTGCGTATTCAAGACCTGATGATGCAAATGATTCCGTATCAAAGTCTCTGAGTCAGCTAGATCACAGTTCGACAACAAAGTCAACCAGCCTCCACAGAGACTCAGAGAAACTCTGACCAATTCTCCCTCCAAACCAGGACCTTCAGCTGCTCCAAATGGCGGGGGATGAAAGCATCTGTGCACTTTGTATGCCCAGCCTCTGGCACTGTTAGGTTGACCCTGGCTGGCAGTGAAGCATCCGCTCAGCCAGGCACCCTTTCACACCCTGTCATGTATAGAGGAGAGACTGGATTTTATGACCTGCTGTTTTCTGTCATCCTCAGTAAAGCCAAACCCTTGGCTGGAGCTTTGGTGGAGCTGGATGTTGAAGTTGTTCAAGCTTTGTCCAGAGCACTGTGGAAATTCATGAGTTCCTCCTTTCATAAAAGGAATTAACAGAGACATTCAGTTGTTACCTGCCTTTGATGAGACTCTAACATTCTTCTTTGGTCTGAAAACAAGTCCTTCTCATTTAATAATTTCTGTGCTTGGGCTTGTAATTTAAGCAGTCAATTTCTATTCTGAGAAAGATGTTCAGTGAAATGTCTAAAATCAGTATTGCATATAAAATTAACTTTGCCCATCTCCACCAACCTCTAGGCAGAGAGGTTGAATAGAATTCACTAGGCCACTGTGTAACAGAAAGAAAATTATTCTACCTCCTTTTGACACTATAGGAGGAGTTCTAATATCTAATAATTTGTGGATGAAGTAGTCCCTGCAAGCATTTTATTTAACCTATCTCTTGGTAATTATCTAAAATTGTATTTAACGGCATATAAGAACCTATCAAATCTAAATGTTCTAAGCTGTTAAGATATTTTCTCTTTACCTTATCCCAAACCACTTATTTCTCACCCAAACTATGCTACTCAATGTTGAATAAATGACTTTGGGTCATTGACAATGCTGAGTCATGATTCATTGATCCATGGAGACATTGATCACTTTCTGAAGCAAGATACTCTCTTCCTGTAACATCTTGTTTTTCTTGCAAAGTCTTTCATTTATGTACTGATCAAAAGCAACTTTTCTTTCCTTGTCAGAGCAGAGAATCTGCTTCAGAGATGATCTGTTTCTTACTTTATTTCTAGGGTTCTCTCCTGTTATCTACAATAGCCATTCCCATCTACACCATCAACTCCATAACAAAATCACATATGTCAATCTGTGGAAGATTCAAGTTCACATTGGCACTTAGGGTGAAGTTTTCCCTTTCTCTTTTCTTTACATGACAAAAACCTCAAAGAAAAAGAGGTTACTAAGAGCTACTAAGTTATAGTAGCTACAGTATGTAGCATGCAGGTGTTAGCATATAAAAAGTTTGAGCAACATTTGATTTAAAATTGTTTTTGTGACAGATTATAAAGTGGAGCGATATTGGTCTAACAGGTTTGTTCTTTTATGGATCAAGTCAAATGGTACACAGAACTTTTTTTTTTTTCTTTTTAGCTAAATGTATCTACTTATGTAACACCCAGACTATTGCATTGGGAATACTAATGATAATAAGCAGACAGCACTCTATCCAAATCAAATGGACTTCGAGATGACTCATTTTCTTTTAGAATAACAAATGGACTTGTCAAGAATAAGAAGAAATAGCCATAATAATGAAACACCTGCTATTTCTTTTTCACAGATGTAGCTGCATATGGGTAGAGACACTTAAATATAAAGTAGTTGAAATATTATATGGAAAATTAATCATTCTGTGGTTTCAAAAAACGAAACAGAACTAATAAAAGAAATAAGGAGGCACTTAAATCTGTACCCACTAGCACAGTTCCAATGAATCTTATTCCATTAGTACCCATGTTACTCTTTTCCTAAGGATTTTTATAAAATGCTTTCCTTAAGCTTCAAGTTGTCACAGCGGTTCACAAATCATTAACACTGCTTGCTCAGTTTCACTACACTTTGCAACAGTGTCAGATATCTGTTTAATTCCAAAGAACACATTCTCTGTGATTCTAACTTAAAAGATGGCTTCTCTCATCTTTTCACATTTCGATATTAAAATTTTTGCTTCTCTTTTGAACCTAGCACCATTACAGTCTGGATAAACAATGATGACATTTATGGATTCTTCAGTTCTTTACAGGAATATATGGGTTCTATTTAGTTCATAATGAAGCAGTAATTTACATATATATCAGCATTCTGGAGATGGAATTATGATTCATTTAAAAGCCAAAAGTTTAGAGCTTCTGATTTTAGCTTTCTTTTCTGTCATCCTATGGTATGTGGCTCCTGAAACTTTTACATCTGAAGGCAAAAATTCTGATTCTCCCAAATCAAGTGGAATTTTATAACTTAAATGAGATTTCATCATCTATCCCATTTGCCACTCATAAGAAGATGTGTAAATACTTCTTCCTAGCAGACATTTGTTTTTATTTTTTCATAGGTGAATACACAGTACATAGGAGAAGATGCTCCAGTGACTTCTGCTTTTCCTAGGGTAAGTTAATGAAATAATTCCAAAATAATCCTTCTTAGAGACTAGAAAAACATGGTACTCTTTCATAAAACTTCTAACTTTTTTAAAAAAAGGCTTTTATAATTTTTATTATTACTAATCCTGATGGATTGCAGAGAGATATTATTATAAAATAGGATTTAATGTAATATATCTTAATTAATAAATATTTAGCTATAAGGTATATTTCACACATAATTTGGCAAGTATCACTTCTATATCATATCAAAATTATAATTTATCCATTCTCTGCTTCTAAGGGATGTGGCTACTATAACATCCAGAGAAGAGTGAGTGATATATTCTTTCAAGAGTATAAAAACCAAAGAACCAAGTAGCAAGAGGGAAAGGGGTAAACTGAAAGTTATCTAAATTGTAAGGAGAGAAACTCTCAACATCAGAATTCAATGGGAATGTGGTAGATCAGTCTAGATGTGTTTACAAATCTTTTTAAGGAATTCTTCAGTCAATTTCCTAGTCCTAATCCCTTACTCTTTATAGTCCATGGCAAGTGGATCTAAGAGAGCGTGGAAATCTGTGTGTATTTGCTTTCTGGGCAGCTTTTGTCTCTGCTTCCTTTTCTCAGCTCCTGTGCTCTTCCATACCATCCCCCATGAGACTGAAGTGGCAGCAGATGCTGCTGCAAGGGTGAGAGCAGTGCAGTGAAAGAATGCTGTCCATTTATAGGAATTCCCATGGATTGACTGATGTGATTCCCCAGGTGTTTACCACCCACTGAGTCTATTGTTGGAGGCACAAGGTTATTTACTGTCAGCATTTTCTGCTGATTTCTTTTTTTTGTGTGTCACAGAAAATTACTGTGTTGCTTTCAGAGCTGTCTGACAGAGATTACTCTTTTCCCTCTATGTATGTTGTTTCCTATAGATTTTATTATATAAAGGGTCTCATTTGTGCTTGAAAACTAGGTCTGTCTGCAAAAGTGTTTGTGATGACTGGGATGAAGAGTGTGAATGAGTGGAAAAACATAGAAGACACGTGTTTGTGGCTTAAAATTTGAGTGCACTGACTTCCTTGAGTGAGTGTATGGCCCAATAAAGTGCAGGCAGCTGAAGTCCTGCTACTGAGTGCTATGTATCCCTTGTGCTTCTTTGTCTGCAAATTGGCTTCTCAAAAATCTACTTTGGAGCAGATGATGAAGTGTGGCTAAACATGGTTATAGACATTGATATCTCACTTTATTCAGATAAATAAGGGTCCCAGAGATTTGAGGAAGCCTTGGGGCTCTTGCACTGCTGTTTATTTCTCTTGGTATTGGTCCACAGTGTAGTTAACTCAATCAGAAGTATTATTTACTCCTCCAAATTACTTTACAAACACTAAACCCCACTCAGGCCTGTAATAATACAGTAGTAAATCATTTGCAACATGACTCGGAGCTCTTCTATGTCTGTGGAATTTGCCTCATTAACTTCAATGGACTTCGATAGTGCATGCGAAGAAATTTTTAGGTTAAGAGCACAATAGCAAAGCTAAAGCCTGGCTTAACTGGATGTATTGATATAATTCTACTGAAATATTTTACCTGCGATATTTCAACTGCAGTTCATGATGGCAGAGTGCTAACTGAAATTAGAAAAGCAAAAGTACGCCAGCTTGCTTAGCAGAAGTGTTTGGTTGTGTGCTGCAACTCTTCCTCCTTTGAATAAATTGAGAACCAAGTGGAAGGTTCAGCTGTAAATAAATATTATCATTGTAATATAAGAACAACTACCTTTTGCACATTCTTTAAGCACAGAATGGTTCCAAAAAACTCACATGAAAAAACACTAAATGTTACAAAGCTTTAAAGTTAAAGAATCCAGCTTCAGCTACTGTTCCTAGACTGTCTCCTTTTAAGACAAAGATATGGTTGGCAGCATCAGTTTTATGTTTATCAGTGTGAAGAGGCTGATCTTCACTGGAAGGTTTATTTAGCTCCTGCCATGAGGCCCATATGCAGCAGTGAAAACTGCTACTGCAACCTTGTGATGGAGGCCTCTACTTAAACTCATTGTACTGGTGAAGATGAGACAAGATCTTTATCTCCATAGTTAAGGCTGGTGATGTTTGCTCAGAATATAAGTAATGGAAAATTTCTTCATCCCTTTTCCATTCCAAATAACGTCTTTATCTTTCAAGGTCTGTTCATATAAGGTAGATCAGACACCATTTTCATTGTGAGAATAGTAAAGTTTTTTAACAGAATATATCTGAGGTATTGCCCAGCTGCAGTACTTGATGTGTAGCAGCTAGAACAAATAAAACGAAAATAAAAATCCACAGAAGAAAGCCTCTAAAAATTATATCCAGATGAAGTTTCTGCTGGAATCACAATGACAACCTTTAGGGAGGACAAGACGACCCCCAAACCTAATCAATTTCCTTGCTTGCATCTCAGAAGTGCTCCTTCATGGCTTTTATTCAATGGAGAACATAATTCTCCTTGTTTATGTTCTCAAAGGTCATCTGCCCTTGATAGAGTTATTTCAGCTTTATACCTGTACAAGAACAATGTCAAGTCCAGTGAACCAATGTTTGCTCAATTAGAGCCAAGGAAATCTCTATGCAGTCACAAATCAAATACCCAAGTCCTTCCTGGCTCTGCTAATGGTTATATAGTGCTGCTCACACACAGATAAATCCTGGAGATGCCAGGCAGGAGTTACTCGTTCATGACAGTATGTATACATAAAAATACGCAAATCTATATCTCTGAATATATGCATATTGAGGTACTTATATGCATGTCTGTATGTGAAAATGCATATCTGTACATGACACTTTCTTTTACAAGACATTTTTTTCAAGTATTCTCACATACAAGAACCATTTCAAAGAAAACAGTCATGTAAGGCAGGCCTGGACACCACTGTGCCATTTTCCTTTTTGGTGTCTAAATGCATATGAAAGTAAACATACCAATATCTGCGATTTCACATGCAAATGGCTCTGCAAGGTTGGTTGCCTGGTCTGCAGGTGTAATAGGCAAATTGGTAAAGCAATACAGTTGTTCAATTAATTGGCTGCCATGCAGTCCCAGCAATCATATGTGCCAAGTGGTGATGATAGAAACCAAGTCAGACCACAAATCTGTGCACACAAGTTTGTAATTGCACAGATATCTCTGAAGAAACTGCTACTCCTTTCACTTTAATTTCTCAAAAAGAATATAATTGTAAAAAATGAGCAATGCATTGGGGTTTTGTTTATTCATTCAAATTTAAAAAAGATGCCATTCTGTTTGACTTGCAACTTAGCCTTAAAAATACTTTTCTGATAACATACCAAAAACTAGCTCCTGGAGAAGTATATCCAAGTGTGTAGTGGGTCACAATAGAGTTTTTAAACTCTGGTTTTAGTGTATAGAAGATCAGAAAATCCAACTATTACTCTGACTGGCTGCACTAGCCTCATCTTTAGCTTCCGGGCTTCTTAAATGTTTCCTCTCTAGCAGCTGCTTATTATGGCTGGGTTTTTTTCTTCAAAACATTAATAACATTACATACAAACCTCCCAAAACACATTTCAAAATGTCAAGTCCCAGAAGAGGATCTCATAAAACTGCAGTGTCCTGTTACAGTCAGAATGATAGCCATTAGTTCAGCTCTGAATATCAGGAGACATTTAGCCAAGTACACTCACTGGCTGTGAGTCTGGTTTGACATAGGCCCATTTTTCTACAGATTGACAGTTAAAAACTATGTTCTTTACAGTCTGTAAACTGTGATTTCATACCCAGCAGTGATTTGAAAAACTACTGCTAATGCAGATTTATAATAATGAGTTCTTTGAGTGAATACCCCCATTAGCTGCCCTGTTTTCAAGACTTCTAACAATATTAAAAGTTCCCTTTTTTATTATTATATTGTATTAACACTATTTTTATCCCTTTGCATTTTTGTCATTACTGTTTTGAACAGAAACCTCATAATTATCCTGGCTACTCAGTCCCTTCTACTTCTAATGATTTCTTAATCCATCATTATAGTGTGATCACACTAATGATTGTTTCTCATACCTCTGTGGTGTAATTAATGTAATATTGCAGGATGAAAAAGATCATTTTCAAAAAGCCTCTTAACTTTTATATGTTCATTTGCAGCTATTGAATAATGTGCTTATACTCTGAAACACAGGAGCTGCCATAAGAGAGCACTGTAGTGGTTCATCTACTGTGATATCCCATCTCAGAGCACAGCCAATCACATATATTCCAAAAGAAAATATAATTTCCCCATTGGCTGTAATAGTAAAAATAACTGAATAGCACTGCCTTACCCATGGGGGAAGTTTGTTGCAATTGCATTTAACTGTTGTAGCATATCATCCACATCATTCACTCCCAGTACAAAGCCCTGCTAAATTCAGTGATGTTTGGGGCATTTTAGAGATCCAGGGAGGTGAAGGGGGAAGATTAATACATCTCATTAAAACAATTTTATGCCTCTGCAGTCAGACTGAACATAACATCCAGAGAGCTGCCTCAACTCGCACTCTTCTGTCTTTGCTTTGAATTATTCCAATTTTACATGGTGTCATCCCTACTCTCTGACCTGCCCAAGTGCTCCACTTCCTAATAGAAATATGGACTGTCTATATTCCATGATGTTCTGCACATCTCTCCCTAAATTCCCCAGTTATGCAGTGATCTCTGCACTGTATTTTGTTTCCTGGCCTGGTCTATCTCTGTGGATGATGCAGGGTACATAATGACAAGATTTACCTTGCTCTGACTTCCCAGGTGTTTGTGGTAGATTTTAAATGCCAATCTATTAATTAGAATGGGAATGGAGAAGCAGAGCAGATAAAGTCAGTGAAGTGTGGTTGTGTCTCCAACCTTGCATCTCCATGGAATATAGAAGCCTTATCTACAGGAGTTAGGAAATTCTCCTTCTGGAGATGCTTCACAGTATATAGCTCTGTATGGCATAAACTTCACTTAAGTTTGAAAAGTGTTTTTCTGACAGTTCATTGAATAATATTCATCTAGAATATATATACCTTGACAGGATTCCTTCCAGGCTGTCAAGAATAAGCTATGGACCTGGTCAGCTCAGAGAGTAAAGAACTGAATGGATTTCAGACTCTCAAGGTTTAATACTGTTACTTTCTTAAGTGAGGACAGACTTTCACAATCCCTTCCCATTACAAATCTTCTAAATGCCTAGAAAATTTTCCTTCAAGTTCGCAGCTGAATTACTACAGAACTCCTAATTTTTCTGTTGATATTAATGTGGCTCTAATTTTGTGGCAGCTGGTGGGAGATTTAAGCCATTTCAGTATCATTTTAAACCTAAAGTGTGTCTGTAGAGTGACATTTGCCAAATAAGTGCCATATAACCAGCACATAACCAGAGTTTTATTAAAACCATTCCTAACCTCTCACCATCTGTTTGGAAGGAAGACAAAATTCATTGAGCAAAGTGACCCAATCAAACAAACTGATGTGCATAATGTTACAGTGAAAACAAAGCAAAGACAGAATGACAAATTCTGTATTGTATTCTTTTCCTCTGTTTTTGTGGGAACTCCACCTCTGATTTTAGAATTTTGGGATATGGATTCAAAGGTGGAGGCGAGGTATTCGGATCAAAATGCCATCCCAGAGAATGCTTGCTTTCGTTATTCATTTGGGGCTGACTTAGCACAGCTCTGCCCTGAGAAAGAGAAGGGTCAATTCTCAGGAGGCAGTCAGATCTCTTTGCTACTGCCTTATTAGACAGGGTGCCTTTTCCATCATATGTGTCATTTTGTCTGTTTAGTCAAGGCTGTAAAACAAGTTCCCAGTCAGCTTTAAAATCCTTGTAATTAAGATAATATTTTTGCAAATACTCTTCGTTCCCTAGTCAAATATTCAGAAATCTTTCCAACTAGCAAAGGCCTCTTTGCTAGTCTACTGGAAATGACTCACCAAGGCAGTCTATTCTTGCTGGTTTCCTAAGTAAACTTTGGAGTGTAGGCTCTTAGAATTAGCTCCAGTAAATTTCCATAGAAATTTCTGTGAGTGGAGAGAAATCCTAGAAAACAAAAAGGCTATTCAGCTTTCTCTTTCCTCTATCAGACTCCTTTGCAGTGATATTTTGCTCACAAATTGTAGCTTTCCTCTGAGACTTGAGCCAGCTTTGTTTCCATCTAACAACCTGACTTGTAATAAATTCCAGAATTTCAGAGAAAGTTGTGCAGGGACTTGCTTCATGACATCATTTCTGGATTAAAAGTAGCAAGATGGAAAAAAACCCCGAGATTACTCTTACTGAGTCCTGGGGCCCAAACATCTGTCAGAGTCTTTCATTCAGAAGTTGAGGAAATTATTGCTTTGGTTGCTCATTTAAACTCCATGTGCATGATGACTAGCAAAATGCACCAAAATAAGATTTCAATTATAGTGGCTAGAAAACTGATCAGATGTTAACTTCACATGGAAATGCTTTAGATGTGCCTGAAAACCAAGAGTTTTTACTCTACATCAGGGATCCCTACAGTATTTAGGAAATTTAGCTCAGCATCTGCACATGGGACAGGGAAACATAATCATCCCTTTAGAAATAGAAAAGGCTTAGGGAAGGTAACACATTTTCATGAAGTAATTTACACTGGACATATCTTGCCAGAGTGCTCATTTGAAAACCTCAGGTTGTCTAAGGTAGAATTGGCCTTGGGAATTTGATCAATTCTTCTTTCATCACACTTAATTTCTATAGAAACAAAGGTAGAATTAGTTCTGGTAATCAGCTACCAGCAGGAGAGATCAGGCCTTTGGACTTCTTATTTGGTTTCAGGTTAGGGAAATCCCTTTTTATTTAATATTTGTGACCTTCCTCAGTGAGTCTTGGAAACAAGTGTGAAATAGGCACTCTCTTGTAAGTAAAGCCCAGTATGACCTACTCTTTGTTCCCTCCTGCAAATCCTTGCCAGAGGACAGAGCCAGAGGAAGAGGCCTGCCAAGGGTGCCTAGAGATGCCTTCCTCCTGTAACTGGAGCTAGCTTTTTCTGGATCATCTCCATTTCTGAGAAATGATGGCTTGACAGATGGAAGGACTTCATGACTTCTGCAAACAAGGACAAAAGCAACAGCAGCAATTATCAGGAAGGAGAAAGTGAAATACCTCCAAAGTGATTTTGCTTCTGCTGCTGTAAATGTGAAGCATGATATATGTGGTAATTTGTGCTTTGTTTTCCCAGCTATTTCATTATACATTTACTTTTTCAGACATACACAGTAGCCAAGCACTCTGGAATGTTTAAAACAAGAAGTGATGCACTCTCCTTCCCCAGCTCACTCAGCTGAAAAGACCAAATTCCTTGACTGTGTAAGGGAAAAATGATAGATATGATGGATTGCACACAATTCAAGATGTGAACAGTGAAGCAAAACACCTGCTCAGAAATATATCTCTGGGTTGAATTCCTGCAGAAATTAGCTATGTTTCAGGGGTGGAGAGGTATTCACATGCATTTACTGCAATTGAAGTTGGCAAAAAAACATTTTCTATTTCTTTAACATGTGAATTGCAGAAATTAATTTTCTAAATGAAAGATTTCCACCACTAAATCCTTTTAAGTGTGTTCTAGTTCCCACAAGACAGCTTGGAAATTGCTCCGAGGCAACAGACACTTATTTCAATGTGTAATATTCAGTGAACCTTTCAAAATATCCTTAATAATAAAACCCCAAAGTGTGGACATCAGACTAATATAGGTGATTTATTGATTACATTTTCTCTGAAATATGAACTGGACAGGTTAAATCAGTGCCCCTGCAAACCTGAGAAATGCAAAGTATAGAGGGACAATTATAGAATATGAAGAGAAACACCTGCCTCAGCAAATTAACAGGTGTTTGAATCCTCTTTTGTAAGCAAGTGGCAGAAGTAATGATTTAAATCCCTGGCCTATGTGTGCTTCTGCTGCACAAGAGGAGAATAGACACAATTTTGGTGGTGAGAAAGAAGTCCACCTAATCAAGAGTAGTAATTCATCTAAGCAATACATCTGCCTAACACACCTGTGATCATGACTTGTCTCTACAGCTTTTAGTAGGGTTACTGGAGGTAAATATTAGCCTGTGGGATATGGGCTAGCCTCATGACTTTGCCTCTTTTTTTATCCAAAAACAGTTAATAAAATCAAGATGGTTTATTGGCTCTGAGGTTGATCTTGGAAAAGAGGTGTGGTATAAGTTCAATTCAACTCACACAGCAGCGAGAGGGTGTCTACATTTGTCTGAATACTGTCAAATTGTTTTTTCTGGAAAATTTTGAACACTAAAATACAGTGGACAGACTATTGAGTTTAGAGAAGAGAATGCACTTAGTGCCTTTGACTTTAGAGTTGAATCATAGAGTGGGCTTTTATTTTGCCATTGATTAGAGATTTGGAAAGGAATGAAAATGAAATCAGTGGATCTGTGAAGAAGTTTTTAGTAACTAAAGAAAATGGGGAAAAGTTTGAATTTAATGAGAGACACAACATTAATTAGGTTTTTAAATAAATGTCCTGTGGTGTAACTGCCCAGCTATGATTGTAACCAAACAAAAAAGAAGACTGTAATTTGCAGTTCTCCCCTTTATGCTTGCAAGAAATTAACACAAGCCCTCCAAAACAGCCCTCTAGAAAGATGACAGAAGCCAGTGTTTGCTTGTTCCTATTTTGTGAGATGGTTTATTGAAGGTGATCAAGGCTCTGTGCAGAACTTGTTTTAGGACAGTTTGAACATGCTGGATGTTTTACCTGTTCAGAAGCCTAGATGATCAACTACCTTGAACATGTCCTTAAGCCATGCACACCAAAGTTCTAAACTTGACCTTCATGCTCAGTTTTTGGGCACCTGATGAGTCTTTCTGGGCTCCTGTCCCCTCATCTACACTATTTAATACATTTCAAAATGATCTTTTTGGGATTAGGCAGGCAATGTGTGCTTATGCAGTTTTCTCTTTCAGTGCTACAATTTAATATTTTGAGCCTAAAGTACAAATACACAAGTATATAACCAACATATCACAACTTCCTTGATACATAAATGAATGTTACACAGCTTCCAAAGACACAGAAAAACTAAATTTATTCTAACACCCTCTGCAAAACAAAACACATTAAATATAATTTCACCTTCTCCATATTTCTTCTATATGGAATTCTTTTTTTGCCAAATACTGCTGTAGCCATGCAAATTACTATCCTGTGTGCACTCACTGTTATATTTGATGGTGTAGTGACAACTGCGAATAAACTGTATTGTCAGACCTTTCTTGAATATAATGATTCCAAAAAAGTAATCCTAAATAAATTTATAGTTTAACTTTAATTTTGAGGCACTTCCCCATTCAGAAAACAATCAATCTTGTGGCATGGAACCAACTGTCATACAGCCTACCGGAGGAGTAGTAGATTGGCATAAGGAGTCATTTATATCACTTTAACATCAAGAGAATGGGTTTCAACGGGAACAGTGGCCTCAATGTAAAGACCAAGTTTAATCATTGTACACTTAGACCAAGACAGTTCTTATAACCAGCAGTGTCCAAGACAGAAAGTTATATCCACATGCCTTTATTTAATCAGGTGTCCCATTCACAACCATGAGTAGTGGGAATTAAAGTTACTGTAAAACCAGCAAGAATTTCCCACCATCCTTACTAATTGTGCTGTAGCAGGAGGAAGACAGAGCCTCTCTCAATATCCAAGTCATAAAGAACCACATTACCAGAAAGTATCCCCTATAAAAATAATGAGCAGGAGACAGCAAGGTTTCTTTTTTTCCCTCTCTAAAGAGATTTTTCCACTCTCCCTTAGGACAGTAACAATCAATATATGATATAATGCGACAAAGATGACTATGTTGACATACGGTGATCGAGTTTAAAATCTCTGCTGACACAAGGGAAAGTGCCAGCAGAACTGCCACTCTGGATATGAGGAGATCAGAATTCAGGCTCTTCAGGGATTTAGTAAGGTCCTCAGAGGAAATTCCACTTGTTCTGTTCAGTCTGGAGGAGACTGTGGAGAGCTCATCTCAGTTATAACTGGATCATGAGGGGAAGAGAAGGGGCAGACAGTGATCTCTGCTCTGTGGTGACAGTGACAGGACCCAAGGGAACAGGCTGAAGTTGTGTCAGGGGATGGAAAAAATTTCTTCACTCCAAGGGCGGTTTGACACTGGAACAGGCACCCAGGGAAGGGGTCACAGCACCAAGCCTTGACCACAGAGGTCAAGAAATGTTTAGAAAATTCTCTCAGGCACATGGTGTGACTCTTGGGGTGTCCTGTGCAGGGCCAGGAGTTGGACTTAATGATCCCTGTGGGTCTTTTCCAACTCAGCATATTCTCTGATTGTGCAATGCTGTCTCGTTGATAAGGAGCTGTATGCCTTCTCCAGGTAAAGGATGTTGATCCACAAGGTTGTGGCAGAAGATGTTTTTTGTTATCTTATTTTTCCCAATGTATTTCAACACTTTTTTGCTTAAAAAACATGTTTGTCAAGTGAACTTAATATTAGCAGCTCCATAAAATAGCTTGCAGACCTTGGTGTTTAGGAAGTGGCAATAATGTGGCAGGCTAGATCAAACCAGAAGAATGTTTTGGATTTTTTTTTTAAGGTCTGAATGATGTTTTTTCACAGATCTCCTTGTTATTCATGTTCTACTCAACTCTCAGGTCAAGGCTTGTATAATTTAATTTCATTTTGAATATTTCAGCTTTAATATGTACCTAGAAAGTCCATGAGAGATGCATTATGTAAATGCTCTTGGAGATAAATGTTCATTTCCATCACTGATATTTTGAAAGCTTGTAAGGTGGTTGCATGTCACACCTGTTTTTTACAGCACAGGGTAATACGTCTTTCTGAAAACAGAATCTTTTGAGTAGCAGCTAATACATATTGCTAGATACTGCTGCCAGTAGAATGCATTGTATGAGTTCGAGGTACCAATAAATACATTAGAAGAAAATAATTAATGATTATTAATAATGGTAACAAGCAACCTAACAAATAGTTATCCTTTAAAATTGCTACTTTCAGAAAATGTCTGCTAACCATTCATTATTTTTCATTTTGATGGGTGAAATCTCCCCTACCACCCCCTAATATAAGGTATGACTCAGGCCAATCTTTGAAACATTATCTGAGGATAGCAGCATTACACTTCATTGAGCATTTTTTCCTTTATAAAAGGGATTATGAGTATTTTACCAAAAAAAGTACTGCAAAGATTCCTTACAGTTCAGTGTGGTATTATACTGTTTTAGAATCAATGCAGAGTGTATACACACACTTATATTAAACTCTGCAAAATATTTTGATTCATGCTGGAGTTACTGTGAAGTAAATAATATTTATCATATTCTTTTATAATCCTGTCCTGTCAGATATTGCTTGAGAGTAGCTTTCTTTGCCCCATTTACTAGATGAGTGTAATAGCTGGAGTCCAGTCACTTTTGGTGCTAGACTTAAATGAGATTCCTAGAGTTATTCACATGTATTAACACATCTGCTGTATCTGAAGAGAGAGATTTATTCTCTAGTTAAAGCCAAACTTAGTTTGGTTTTTTTAAATTGACTTCTGCAGTGGCAGGATGAAGTCCCATGTTCGTGTATATGTGGTAAAGTAGAAGACATTCTTACTCATAAATATTTCCAGACCCCTGCACAATCAATAGGGTGATACAGTGACTAGTAAAAATCTTTCTAAAGCAGCAATTTTTCCTGGATTTTTTTTTCCTCTTTCACCCATCATGAACACTGAGCTATGATATGTAATCTCTACAAGAACAAAGGTGTTATTAAACCTAGCTAAAATTTGGCAAATTATGCAGGAAAAAATGTTTTATTTTAGGTTTCAGGCTAGCTTAGTTTTCCTAGGGTTTTAAAACAATTTTTCATTTCATAAAATAGCCAATAAAGTTTTATTATCAAGCTGTATATTTTTATGTTTTCCTCAAAAAAGCTCCCAAAACCCCCAGTGAACTCCCCCCCACCCCCGTCCCCCCCAACCACTTGTTGTTTGTTTTGGTTTATACATACTTTCATTACAAGGCTAAATGGAAAAGCAGAACTGTGTAAGAATCAGCTTTTCTGCAGGATTTTCAGTCTATAAATGAAAAAAGTCCCTTTTAAAAATTTGATTTTTCACCCTCACTCACCCTTTTACTATTGTAGTCCTAAATTAGTTCCTAATTAAACAAGTTCAGAAGATTTTTCTCCAAACAGTGCCCTGCAGGAATGAGAAATACATTTCAGTAGTGAGAAGAGTTATTTTCATGCTTAACTTTTATCATATCTACTGAAATCTACTTGGCCAAAGTTTAAAACCATGAAGAAATGCTGGCAGCACTGGAAGAAGGTAATGTGTAATAAAAGATTCATATAATAAAGCTGAACTCAGCAAGCAAAATCATCATACAAAGCATTACAACCAGAAAAACTATACTTAAATCATGTCTCTTTATTAATAATATCTGCCAGAATTTAATACATGGTTAAATGTATCCATTGCCTTTTTTTTTCCCCTTGTAGTGATGATCAAAAAATTAAAAAATGCTCCAAAAATATTTGCAATAATATTAGGAGGCAGAGTAATGCACATCACTCTTTCATGTACAGTTAACAGAGAATCAGAAGTATTCCAAGATGTTAAATTAAGCTGGGAGAGGGGATGTGCAAGTAGCAACTCCAATTCCTGATATAAAGAAAAATTTCTGACCTACTGAGATTCAAGCAGTATGAATAAGAGTCTGCAGAAAATGTGAGGGGTGTTTTCCCTTCAATTCAACTTTCCCCCTCTCCAGTAATTTTCTGACACTTACCCTTTGTCTGCTCTTTTGGTTTTTTGAAACAGAATCTGAAAATCAAATTGATGGCGTCCCATCTTGGTTCATTCAAGTGCTCTGTGCTCAGCAGTACAGGAAGGAGTGTCTGTGTCCAGCTAAAGAAGTGTTAACTGTCCCCATCCTGTGGTGACTCTGCCTGTACAGTTGGGTTTCTTGTGCATGATGAGATAGTTAATCCTGGGCAAAAGGCTGAGTCCTGTTTGGTCAGCACCAGTTCATTTCTTTACTCCCTGAAGTCCTACCAGCATTTTAACTAACAACTCATACAGCTTTCAGAGGCTCTAACTAGTGCCAACTACTTTAACAGAATCTAAAGGAAGAAACTGTTTTTTTCCCCAATGGATATGAACTCACGTGAGGATATTGGAAATACTGAATGGTTATTTAGGTTTTGCATTAAACATAATAAAGGTCCATAGATCCAAGGAGTGTCTTTATCTGGAAAAGATTTTTGGGTCAGATTATTTAAAAAAAAAAAAAACATAAAAGAAAAAGAATAAACACAGCATATTGTGAAGTCCTAGAAAGGCTGTTAGAGTAACAGCTGTTCACTGAGACAGTTCAGTGGGAGGACATGAGCTCTGAGATTCAGGAGTGGCACAAATTTTGTCCATGAAATCCTATGGAGTCCTGGGGGAAAAAAACCAGCTGAAAATCTCAAATATTTTTGATCTTACATATCTGAAGGGTTGACTACTTCTGGCTTGAAAGACCTCAATTCCTTCCTCGTTGCCTTTCAAAGAGTGTGGCTGGTGCCTTTCTTCATGCTTTTGCTTGCCCCTTCCATCTCCTTGACACCTCATCCCTGAATGGCAAGGATCATTCCAGAAACATTGCCAACTGCAATGGTTTGTAATCAATTAACCTCCGAAAGGTCAGAAAATTCAGATGAAGGATAGGTGAAGTTTGCAGCGAGGCACTTTAAACAAAGTCATGATTTTTCATTCTGAAACATTAGTTAATTTTATATTAATTTGCTTTCATTGCACTTTTTTTTTTTTCCTAAGAGTGAACATGAGAATTTTAAAATAAAGATTAGAGGAAAAATAAATAAAATGAATGATAGGATTGTCCATCGATTTAGTGCTGTGCACCAGAAGGCAAAGGGAGTTTGATTTAAAAGCAAAAATAAAATGAAAACAAAGGAACAATCTCACAAATGTGGCATATGATTCTGCCTCAGCAATTTTATTTTTTAATTAGGACAAGTTTTAATTACTTTTTTGCAATCTTACAGTGTACACAAGTAAAGCAATTCCTTTTAACATTCAGTTTCCTAGAGACAGAAGGTTAAGGTCTGAACCATAAAAAATTATGCCTTACTCTGTACCCTGTTCCTTCACCCTCTAAAACATATTACTGGCTCAGTTCAATTCAATGCCAAATCTCAGCATGGGGCTTCTAGTAGTTTATTTTTTCTGTGACTAAGCTCTCCATCCAGATTACATAAAATCTCACACCTTCTAGGGTTTCCACTATCCATAAAGCTCTAGCAAAAGAAAATAATGAAATGCTTCATCCAAATGTCGCAGTACCATATCTGAAAATCTTTAATTTCCTCCTTTGAGAAGAGAAGTAAGCTGCAGAACTTTACTTTGTTTTTTCTTTACAATTGAATCTGCTGGAAGTCCATAGATAAATGAAACCTAAATAGCCTTCATAATTTATGGCACTTGAATTTTTAGTCTATTACACGTGTCCTTCAGCATCCCTACACTTTTTAAAAGCTGCCCTGTTCTTCCTGACTTTTAAGAAAGAAAGTTTCTAACATAAAAACACCCTAAAATACAAGGGCTAGCTAAATAAAAATATCCCACTCCCCTTTTCCCCCCACCAATGGTAACATGAATGTCTTCTCTTTTAAGATGGAGCTTATATAAATGTCATTACAGCCATGAAAGAAATTACAAGAAAATTAAAGCAGTTGAATATACAGCATCTTTTTGGAATTCTGGTGGGGTAATTCAAGCCTATCTCTGGGAAAAATTAAATCTTTCAGTGAAATGTAGAGACAGGAAACCCTGGTCTGGGGTTGTAACAAGGAAGATGCTGTAAAAGAGAAGGAAAGTCAAATCATGGTGGCAATAAAGGCAGAATTTTGTTTGCACAGATTTTTCCTTCTGTAGGCTGACAGTCTGAGATGACAATGGTTGCTGTAGAAAACTGTTTTATACTAATACAAGCGTCTATTTAGCATGAAAGAAAGAAATTCAAGGAAGTTTGGTTAACATGGGCAGAGAAGAACCATGATGTAACAGCAGGAATAAATGCCTCGAGATTAATGTTGATACCCACAGGTGAATAATCACGACAGTAGGAGGAAAGAGCTGACAAAAAAAGCAAGCCGTATGGGTTGACACTTTGTCATACATTTATAGGCATGTCAATTCCATTAGTCACATGTTCTTTTGAACATGCCAAATGAAAAATGTAATTGAACATTTTGCTTTCAGTTATTTTTGAGTAAGTCCAAAGCCTTTCTCAGTTAGCCCATGGAATTACTGCAGATTTATTCCTGGAAAAATGGGAGCACAATTTGCTTCATTTGTTCACGAAGAGATATACAAGCACCTGTCACCTCTTGCTTTCGCTGGCAACCTCAGCAACGGAGGAAAGTGCTGCCACTGGATAATGGAGAAAGCTTCAGAGTAAACCTGCTTCATTACAAACGACTGGGAAAGCATTCTTCAATTATTCACTAAGACCAAAGGGATAGAACAATTGTGGAAGGCTATTTTTATCCTATAGGAGAAAAGCTGTTTTCTCAGGGAAAACACAAAATGAAATAAAAGCTGAGTACTGACCACATTTCCCCACCTATGTCCTGTAAAAGGCACTGTAAAATTGGGCAGAGGAGTGAACACTGTGTAATCCCGGGCCTGGCCTCCCTTTTGCTAACAGAGTCTTTTCCCAACACTGATCGACATGAAGGGAGAGCCATTTTCAAATCTGGGAACAGCAGTCACTGATGCTGCTGGGATTCTGGAAGGGTAAAGATCACAAAATTATGGAACGGTTGAGATGGGAAGGACACCTGTTGGTCATTGTGAGCAACCCCCCACTGCTGTGTCATCTAGAGCTGGTGTCCCAGGACCACATCCAGGCATGTTTTAATATCACTAAGGACAGAGATTCCTCCAGGAAACCTGTGTCAGTGACCAGTCACTTCTAGAGTAAAAATGTGTTTCCTTGTGTGACAAGTGACTCAGGGGTTGCACTGGTTGAAGAAATGTTGCACATTGTCAAGGAGAACAAAATTTTCTGGGTGGGAGTTCCAAGAGTTTGGTTTCACTCCATTGCTTTGGAACAGTTTTTGGGACACTGAGTATATCCCTTGCACTCTCCATCTTTTTTCTAATTTGGGATATTAATTCTTTTCACTTATCCTTTGTTCATTTTTACTGTTACTGAGATCAGGGTAACAGGTGCCAGGATGTGGATGCACAAGCACAGTGGATCTCTCTGGTTACAGGTACCAAAGCTATAACAAGAATTAGCAGACCTTTCCTTTTCATACAGCATGTAGATGTCTCCTGAGCACCCTCTAATCATTAAGACTCACACAAGCTCAGTATCTTCTGTGTTCCTCTAGAAACATTTCAAATGGGAATCTGAAGAGTACTGTATGATGAGGTAATGTGACACAGAGACTAAGAGAAAAATCTTTCCAATTGGAACTTGGGTAGTAAAAACACAGCACAGATATTCAGGACTTTTTGCTAGCCACTGCATAAGATTTATTAGGAGTTGGTATTACCTCTGAAGCTGGGTGAGAATGGGGGAATATAGACCTGGTCCTGCCAAGGACAAAGCTAATTTGCTCTGGTGAGGATGGTCTACGAGAAAGTAACCAGTAGAGAGGGAAAAAAATTGAGGGGAGTCAAAGATAATAAGAAATTATAACTGCCTGGTTTAGGGGACTCTTTTAGAGGTCATTTGCTTCTCCAGTGATCTAGACATTTAGGAGTATATCTTTAATAGGTGCACTCTAGAACCTCTAATTCTCCCTTCCTCATTTATGTAGCTATCCTCTGCTTACCTCCTTTCCTCACCTGTAGTCAAAACACCCAGCTATGACAATGTATGGATTACATATTATTGAGATGCAAATTATTTTTTTAAGGTGGTGTGAAGGGGTTGAAAACAACATGGGTCACTTGTTTTAAAATTTCATTTTAATTAAGTTATTCTTATCTTGAATTCCCATACCATCCAATTACCTGTGCAAATTTTAATGTAGACTGTAAATGTAAGCTTCCTCCTCCTTACTATTATTAAAAACAGTTATTAGTTTCATAAAAGTTAGCACATAATTAGCAAAACGTATCACAGCCCTGCTGGCTCATCAGCTTCTGCATTGGGTTTATTATGGAATTAAAAAATAAAATTCTAAGCATTTACCAAATATCGACAAATACTGCTTGTTGGTGATACCCATTTTTGGGAGAAAACATACTGCTACTTTTGAGAACACTTGTAATTAAAGTTTTCCTCATTAGCAACAGGATTTGGTAAAACTTGCTACTTTTGATCTTGAGCAGTTCACAGGAGACTCCTAGCATTGTTTCCTAGGGAAATGGAGCTCACATGCTCGCTGTGTCTGTTTAATCTGCTGGAAGGAAAAGAGCATCTATTTGTACCCTGTATGAGTAGGAAACGGCTCTGTCATCTCAAGTGGTTTTAGACACTATGGCATTCACATGCAATGTGTATTGTCCATGCCTGAGCTGCAGAAAAAAGCTTTGGTTGGAGCCTGGACCTTCAAAGGCTGAGTCTCTGCCACAGGGAAGGTGGGCCATTTGTGGGTTCAGTGGTCTGTCTGGCACTTATCTAACTTATTTTAGATATTTTGGAGGGCTTAAGATATTCCTTCCAGAAGTGGACAGCTGTGCATAATCTATCTTCTCTGAGCTTTGGAGAACGTCATAAAGTGTTTGGAAGACCAAGACTGCGGGAGAACAAGATTGCAAGGCAGTTCTGCCATAGGGCCAGAGCTTTTTTATGCCAAAGATGGCCTACGAGACACAAATTCTAGGTCAAATCAATCTTTGGTGGCTCCAGTGTTCAAATATTACTTGTTTCCTTCCAAGTTTACTTTAGCAAAATGAACAAGTGGTCACATTTGCTACTATATTTGTGATTCCTTGTGAGCCTGCAGGCACGCCTGTACCCATTCAGTAGAGAATTTACATTACCTTCTGCTGAGGGGCAAAACATCCACAACAGAGACAAAGATCACGCAGACAATAACCAGACAGTATCAAATGTGCATGTTTCATAGCCATGCTTCCACCCAAGGAATGTTAGTAAACCCATGGTCTTACACTCATGAATTTGAGTCCTAAATACCTCCAAAGAGCTAAGATGAAAGGTTCCTGTGAGTCTGAACATGAAAATTAAAGATTCTTTTGTAACACACTCCAAGAATTTGGGATGTTATAGTTCCAGGACTCATTGAACCGCCATTTAATTTCATTACCATTTCATACCCCTGAGCTCAGTCTTTGGTATTGGGCCTTATACCTTTTATGCACTTCAGGACTGAGTATCAATTGAGGTTACCATGGATCTGCATACTTAACAGCCTTCCCTTTGAGAATTTAGAGTCAGTTGTATCAAGAGAAGGACTAGACTTCAAAAAGCATCTTGTGTGTTTACATTTGCGATAGAAATGGAGCTTTCAAAAAGCACATCAATGGAATTTTAAATGTCTATAGGCAGCTCTGCCTTGCAGTTTACAACACACAGAATATAATGTAATAGATGCTAAAATTTTCAGACACCGACTGTGTCACAGCCTGGCTCTTTCAAACAACACTATTACGGTAGTGAGACTTTCAGTTTTTTCCAGGAAACATTCCTTTCATCTCAGTTGAAAGCCTTTTCCTATAATTTTCCCTTAATAATCTTCAATAGAGTACTGTGTATCTCCTGCTATGTTTTTTCTGGACTTCTCCCCAGCATATCTATACTACAAGCAGTCCACGAACAATTTCAGCATAAAAAGATCACATAGCCCTGTAGAGTTTATCCAAACCCTCAGGCTTTAAGGTACCATTAGTGCCCATCTAAGCCCCAGCCACTTGTCAGATGTCAGAACTATTCAGCAAAATCAGTGCCTTGATTCAGCCTAGCCTGACCCTTGTCCTGGGCCTTGTCACTCCCAGCTTCCTCTCCAATCATTTGGAGAGAGGGAAATGGTCTCCCTTATTAGTTGCCTCATTATTTTAATGCAGCCCAGAATTCTTTTCACAAAGACCCAACATTCCTTTTCTTACAGCATCTTTACCACAAGGCTTTATATTGATTTGCTGTCATAAGCTTTCTTTTTGGAGCATCTCAGCCTCATAGTTAGTTCTCAAGCTCACTCAGTATGGCTTTAGAGGCTCCAGGTTGTTTATTGATATGTATGTTGAGGTTTTCTTCCCTCCTGCCTAGTGACTGATCAAAGCAATCAATAAATGAGTGCTGTTATTATATTTCCAAACTCTTTGAGGATCTGTTACAGAGAAGGCATTGCCTGCTTGATTGATGAAAGCAAAGCTAAAAAGAGCCTCTTTGGTGGCACACCTGAGAAGCAGAAAGAGGAAGAGACATCCCTTTTCCTTCATGAGACCTTGAAGTATGACTTGAAAGGCTTCTACTCTGTCTCTCACTGGCAACCTTTTAACTTAGAGACCTCTGACTTACCTGCATCCACAGCTGGTTTTTTTTTTTTTTTCAAAACTCTTTAATTGGCAAGCAAAATTTTGAGATTACTCATCTAACTATATGTTCTGTGAAAAGAGCTGAAATACTTGCAAAAATTACACAATTAAATAGCCACACATAGTTAAATTAGTGCTTAATATTACAGGAATTAGGAGTTCAAAAGACCATGATTTGCATAATTTATAATTGCAACAGCCAGCTTATAATATATTTTCTTGTGTCATGCTTGGCTTCTTAGGCTTTTGGAAGGCCTTGATCACTCTGAAAATAATCCCACCAAAGCTTTTTCTTTATAAACCTATGGATTTTTGATGAACTCTGAAGTGTAATTAACTTGGGATAAAGCCCACCCACCTGACTGGCAGCTCTTAGCTGGCACAGCAGAAATTCATTATATACATCTTTTGATTCCTTTATTGTACCTGTGACATTACTTAGGGCCTCAGAGCTGGACTCAGTCTTCCAGATTTGATTTTCCATCTCAGCTTGGCAAGTGCTTTCCCAAGTGCACTGTTTAGACATTTTGTAGGTACAGGACAAGTCCCTCCTAACCTAACTTCACTGACCCCAATGCACTTTACCTCTGGTGTGAAATTGCCTCTGAGTAGAATGGGCAGGTTGAGAGGATTTCATTAGCATGTATCTGGGTGATGCATGTTGCTCAGACCTACCTTCTCAATATTTTATTAAAAATTGAACTTTCTGTGACAGTGATCTCTCAGGAATGCTAAACTTTAAGCCTGTGACAGTTCATATCTATAGGGCTGCTTATGGGCATAAGTGTTTCTGTGGGATCATGGCCTCTAGGGGTGCATTGGAAGGGGTACCTGATGGAGATTAATAGCAAGGGGCCCTAGAGGCCAAATTAATTTTCCTCACGGTGTATAGGAAGCAAGATTGTAGCTTATTTTTGCTTTGTATGAAATGCTGTTGAATAAAACAATTTGTCCTGCCAAAGCTCCAAATGGCTGTCAGAAAAGTAGTGTTACATTTATTTTTAGGCTGTTTTCCTAAGGAAATATGGCTTCTTTGATCATGCTGTATGCATGAGTGTGTGTGAAACAATATGTGTATAACTGCTTAAATGTCTGATTTTGTCCCTCTTCCACCATAATATTGAGCTGACGGGGCAATTTCAACCACATTCTTGACAGTAGTACAGAGATCTCAAGGAAGTTATTTTCTACCGTGTGAAAATAGAAAGGCAGGTAAAAAACAAGAAACCCATTTACTTTCCTCCCGTGAGAGAGGCTGTAGCAAGAGCTTGTTGCTTATTAGACATCTGAGAGGGCACATTGTTCAAAGTGATGACATAAATCCATATGAAGGCAACTTCCTTTCTTTCTGCTGGTCACAAATCTACTGATTTTATTCACAGATATTGCTCTTTCCCGCTTCCAACATCCATGTGATATTCTGGAGTCTTTTCCTCCGCTGCTTTAAAAGGTCACACTTCTTTAATAGCAACTTGTATCAAAGAGTTGAAAAGTCCCCGGAGAGGGTAGTAAAATGAAAAATATCAAATTTGACTTGGCCATGAAGAAGAGGACTTCTCTATATACATCCATTACCCCTTCAAACTTTACTGTGCTTAGAATATTTTCTCTTTAGAGAAACGGAAACTCTACCCTGTAGACAGAGTAATCTGGCTCTTCCTGATTTAGGTTCTTCACAATTTCCAAAGATGGAAATTTTAATGATCCAAGGACCTGTTTTTATGTGGCCAAGGGATTATTTTATTTTTTTTTAATTTGGGAGAGTAGTTTATAAGTTACACCTCTTACCATTGTGTTTACTATACAGCAGGAAAGATTTCCCTTTGAAATATATGAATTTGAGATGGAGTGGATCTTCCTCTTGCACTGAAAGAGTCTGTTCCCCAGCCAGGTGTAACTGGTAGTGCAAAATGCTACAGTCAAAATTAAAACAGACGTCCAGCAGGTTCCAGTAGGATATGAAGTTATCAAAATATGTACTCAGAAAGGCACTATAGCACACAGCTTAAATACCTTTGTTGGATTCACCATGATATTTGAGCATTTTGAGATCTGTGTGCTCTTTACTACATTTTCCCGGTGGAATACCCCCAAGGGTGGTCTTTACAGGGCTGAACTTATTAACTTCTACAAACAATGGTGAGCCTTCCCAGCAGCAGAGTGGATATCCCACACTTTCTAATGTAGCCAGCTAAAGCAGGATTTATTAAAATAAACAGACTGAACCTCTTAAATCCAAACTACTACCTGTGAACTGAGGATATGAAATGAAAGTATCAACCCCCAAATGCTTTGTTCTACCATATACTATTTTTCTCTAGAGGCTGAATAGGAGAAGGTAAAAATAGAGATAATTCAAATAAGAAAATGAGGTGTCACTCTTCATGAAAAAGCTAATATAAAATGTAATTTCTTCCCCAAAAGAGATTGATATTTTGACACTTGGTCCTGAGTCAGGAAAAAATAAAACTGAAATATCAAAATTTTTCATAGGGATAAAAAGTTATATGAAAAAGTGGAGTTTGGAAATGTCAAACTGGTTTGAATAATTTAATGCTGATACTATACTGTGCTCTAGTCTATAGGAGTGGTAGCTCCAATCACTGAAAGATACTTTCCTTAAGGCTTTCCTCTTATCTCAAATTCCTCTGCAAGGAGCTTCAGTCTTTCATTTGGTTAAAATACAGTGTGATCTGGTGTGCCCAGCTGTGACTGATCAATGACTCAGATGCTAATATTCCCCCAGATCCACGGGGGAACATATAATTTTTCCAAAATAACATTTGCCCCAGGGAAAACGTTCATTCAGGTATCAGAGAAGGCATGGGATAAACAGAATTTTCTAAACTGATTGTATTTAGCTTGTACAAACAGTCAGAGTGAAGCCAGGCTGCCTGTGTGGTCAAACAGTGGAAATGTGATTCCTTTGTGATGGATCATGGGGGTATTTACACCCTCCAGCTGGGCTGTAATACCTATCTCTTGAGATATTTCTTAATGAAGAAGATTCATCACTTCTGTGTGACCCAGAGTGGTCTGAAAAACACAACCCCTGCATGTTTGCTTGAACTTGCAGGGTGTTTTTCTTCATTTTGATTTGCAGTTCTCTGCAAATATTTCTTGTAAACACCTACATCAATGAACTTCCTTAGTAAAATCCAAACAGGCAAACAAATATATAAGGAAAATAAAGTATGTGAAAGAATGAATTTCCCTCAGATCACCAGAAATGCTTAGGAAAAACAAAACTTCTGTTCGAGTCCTCCTCTATGATGCACAGGGAATTACCATGTTTCGAATACTGGCAACTGGCTTTTCAGAATTCAAACTGCTTCACATCCTTTACAAATGGCCAGCACTGTACCAAGTGCCCAAGTGCTCATGATTGCTGCTTATGCACCAGTGCATTCTCTGAAAACAAATGTGATTTTTTTTTTTTTTTTTTTTACTTCTGCACACTCTAAGAACTCTGACACTGGCAAGATGATCAATTTATTCAGCATTCAGAAGACAGTAATTTATTCCATCCTACACATGCAGGTGAAAATGTTTTTTTCCCATTTAGGAGAGTGTTGGAAACTGATGGAAATGGTTGCTCTTAAAAATAGGAAAACAAAAATTATTGTAAAACATCAATAATAAAGAAAATGGCTAATTTTCTCTACTAAAAAGTTTTTCCAAAATAAAAAGTTTACGTGAGCTGCTTCTCCTGACCTCTGTGTAAGATGCATAACTGGTGACTTTAAATTAAAATTACTTTCAGAACAGCTTAGTCAAATATGCAGAAATAAGACTTTCCATGCCTTGGCTAAAAATCAGCATATATGCATTTTTTATACAACATCTCTTATTTTGTGCATTCTATTGTTTGAAGGAGATCTATCTAGACCTTAAGGAGACATGTATTAGCATGTCTTAACATTAAGTTCCTATTTAATATGCCATGATAGTTTATTATTAACAGATGCACAGAAATACAATGGCAAGATATTTTGGGCACCTCGAATAATCGAAAATAAGTTTGGGAATCTGGTCTCAATCTTTCTCACCTACCAATTAATTTAATTTGAAGTCATGATCTTTTTAATTGATTGTATTTTAAAGCATTTTAGGAATAATTATTTGTTCTGTGAACCTTCTCAGGCAATTGTAATGTAAGAATCAAAACTTATTTTCATACTGCTTGTTGAAATATTACTGCAATATCTTTGGCCAAGGGCTTGGTGTAAGCCTTGGTCTATATATTTCTCCAAAAACATTTTGAAAAACTAGCTAGTGAATGAGGGCAAAATCTCAGGGGAGTCTGTGTATTCCCCACTCTTGCTGAGCAGTTGAAAGATTGCACATGCAAAATGAGCACTGAGTTTTAAAAGAAACATAATCTGGATGGGAACAGGTACAAAATCAAGGCCAGACATTACTATCTAGACAGGTTTCTTAGTGATGTCAAAGTCAGCATAAGCTTGTCATGGATTAACCTTTCTGGTGTGATGTTTGTTGTTAACTTATTTATTAAGGCTTTTTTCTAATTCAATATAGACTGCCTTTATCTTCCATGAAAGTAAATACCCCATCCCAGACTGGCAAATTTTAACTTCACCTGTCCTCCTGCCTTGGCTTTTCATGGGTAGGTCTGTACTTCTGTTTTGTTTCTTTGGGGAAATAATCCTTTTAGATTTTCTTTCCAATTAACATGTTACTTTTATTTCATTCATCCAGTCATGGGTCACTTCTTTATATTGCATTATCTGATTGAGTTCACTGCTCAATTTCCTGGCTTCTTTCTCTATTTCTCTCAAAAACAGAATTCTTATCTCATTGTGGTTGAAATTCTGAGGAAAAAGACAAACAAAACCCCATCACCTATTCTTAGGGGAATAGAAATATATCATTTGATTGAGGTCATTAGATCATTTGGAGGTTTTTTTTTTCTGTTGAGATGGGAAAAAAATATTTTTATTAATTTAAAAATCTCTACAAACCAAGTTTTCAAGTGTCAAATTCTTCACTGCATTTCCATCTTTCCCCCAAGGAGGGGCAATATGCTTTTCCTATATTTTGTGCTAAATATTAAAAAAGGCATTATAAGCAATTGAGCTCTTTTCACATTTTTAAGGGCAGCCTTCAGTGAGACTACTCAGTGTCTTTGTGGGAGTTTGTGTTCTATCTACCATCTTTCTCAGCCAAAAGTCATGAGTGCAAGCAGGTCAGTGTTTCCTGGGGTTTGTCCAGATCCATACAGTCCAGGAAAATTGCCAGGTTCTGAAGCACTGATGCTTCTTTAAACTCCACTAGGCAGGGATCTTTTGGCCATCAGCTGAACAGGACAAGTCTGTGTGGCAGATTCATGACTGGTGTAAGTACATATCATATTTCTGGTGGCAGTTAATTTCTTCTTGCCACATAAGCAAAATCATTATTATTTCCTACTTTCAGGATGAAGAAGATGAAAAATATATATCTATCACTGTGAATTTACAAGTCCTGATTCATAAATCATCCCTATGCTGAAGGTACTTCTTTTTTTAGTCCTATCTTTTCTATTTAATTTTAGCAAGGGAGAGGAGTAGGTATTACTAAGGGTTGCATTGCCAGCTGTATTTGTGGTCTTTTATAGGAAGAAAAATTTACTTTCATTTGGCTTTTTGTCTTCACAAAATTTGGCACCTGAGTTAATTTCTAACACATAATACCTGAATATTTGGTTTGGCATGCAAATAACTGCCTTATAAATCAGGAAGAGGGCTTCTAATCTGAGGACAACTGGCAATTTATATCTATTTTCAAATATTAATATAGAAATGAAACAGAAAATATTTATACAAGGTGGATTTGCTACTCTGATCTTCCCTCCACTAGCTTGATTAATCCTAACAATAAATGCCTAAGAAGGAGATTGTGGTAGCACAAAGAGTTAGTTAAGTTAATGATTCCTGATCTGTTACCATTCAATTCATTTACATTTAATAATTATATTAATATCAAAATCCCCACCCAAACCCAAAACAAAATGTTTCTGTGCCTTGAAAGATCATCCTGAAGCTGCCATAGCTTTGCATCCTGCAATCTGACTTGCATTCCTGCTTGTCCAAGGGTGCACTGAGGTAGTGGAAAGTTGCAAGAGGTTTCCACTTAGCTGAGCACTGCCCAGTCACAGACCTTCCCCCATAACTGGATGGTTAAATCCAATTCTTCTTTTGAGCCCTCTTTGAGAAATGTCCTGGCTGGTCACAGGGCTCCTTGCAGTCTGGAGCACATCTGGATTGGAATCCCCATTCTGTGTGACTCAGAACAACAATTTACAGGTAGTTATTTCCTGTCGAAGCTGAGTGTTCTTGTCAGCACCTATAAAAAGACAAATACTCCTGGGTGTATTTTGAACATGTGTGTAACAAGAAAACTGCTTACAGACAGGGTCAAGATATTCATCACTTCTCCAACAACACCTGTGAGGACCTATTTCAATGGAGAAGGGATGTTGTTTTCTTAGCCAAAAATTTGCTTCTCATCTTTTCATTCAAGCCTGAGGTTTTGAAATTCCTGCTGATTTGATGAGGCAACTTCAGTGACAAATGGAACGAATCCAGGTTCTGCTAATTCCGTTACCGTCTTCTTATTTGACAGCCATTATTAGAGTTTGCATTTAATTTTAGCCAGCTTATGTGCTCTACCTGGCAATGCCCTGGTATTGTATAATACCAGGGAGAACAAGGAAACACTTGTACAGTCATTCTGTTCTAGACAGCTGGAGCATAAGGCAGCTCTGCCATTTTTGTGAGGAAAGTTTAGAGGTCACCAGTTCCACTCGGGATATTAGTGACAAAATACTTGGCATTTCCCTGTTGCCATTCATTCAGCCAAAGGAATTAATTCTATTTTTAATTAATTAATACTCCTTGTAATTATTCATTGTTAATCTTTTCTGTTAATGGATTAGCAATCATTATGAGTGCAAAAGTTGCTGAAATGTTACAAATTTTAAATGATTTTATGTGAGAAAAGGAGGCTGTATTTTAGTACAAACTATTTTTGTCTTTTCTGGTAAACACAATGGACTTTTCTCAGCGACAAAGTGACACCTGGAGCAGAGGGACCTACACAGGATTTCAGCAGCATTTACCTTCAAATTCCTGCTTAAAGCTCTCATTTCTGACAGAATCACAGTAGCTCAGCTGCTGTTCTGCTGCTTCCTGGCCAGTGCTCCTGAGACCATTTGTATGTGCCTAGTTTGGCCTCTATTCCTTAGATTGCAAACCCTCTGGCATGGGGAAAATCTTGCATTGCATAGGTGTTTTGTAGTCTGTAACACCACAGGCTTTAATTCAAGCCTGAGAACAAAGAAATTTTATGGTTTTGTCTAAGTTACAGGACCTGGGGGTGCTTCCCAGTGCTCCTGGGACTGGATGAATATTTTGATGCATCCAAGCTCTTTCTTTTGCCAACGTTTGAGAAATGCAATGCCCATATAGGAGGGAAAAGCAATTAGTCTGCAATGGCATGTTCTGGTCTAGATGATCAAAGAATTGGGATACTGAATATGTTGGAGGTTGTATATAATTAGAATACCTTATACAAAGGTGATCACTATTATTAATTATAATGATATGGTTGGAAATATTATTAAACATTCAGTGAAACATAACCTTTCCACAAAAGAAAATTTTTTATATAATGATGAACACTAAAGAAAAGCAGCATTCATTTTCTGATAAATTATATTATTTGATTTCATAAAAATTGCTTATATAAGAAACATAATAATCTGGGTTTTAAAATGGAGAGCCATGTCTTAATACTAATATGTCCAGGTCTTAAACCATGGTGAATAAACAGCATTTTAAAGAGACATAGCAAGAAAATAATAGTAATACATTTAAAAACTGCAGGCACTGATTGCATTTGAAAGTGCAAGTCATCACTTTCAGCTGCATGGATTTCATCCAAAGCCCACTGTAATGAATGGAAAGACTGCCATTGAGTTTACTGAATTCTGAGTTAGGTGATGTGGTTTGAAACACTAGATCATTGATTTAAATTAAAAATGTGTGTCTACTGTACTCCTCATATTCTTCAACAGGGAAAAAATAAAATCAATCAGCTGGAGAGAAAAATACATTTTTGTTTTGAACTCATAACTTAATTTCCCATGAGCATTACCTGAAGTGATTTTTTTTGTGTCTGTGTCAGGCCTGGTACTTTCATATAGGCAGAGGAGTGTTAAGAGTTTCCTGTTAAACAGGAGGACAAGCACATCCTTTCCATGATCTATGGAAAGATCTTGTGCAATAGTTTCAAAACAAACACAGAGTGAGAGCATCTTCTGACTCAAAGAGGAAGCATCCAACAAGTGCCTTTTATCCTAAAACGCTGGATCACCTTGTGCAGGCTCTGAAATTGTTGTCTTAACCCTGGAGTGTTGTCCTTGCAACTTCCTAACATCTGAACCTACAACTCAAACAGAGACTGTATCTCCTCACCTTCTCCTCTCTCTCAGCATATCAGGGCTCTGTCTTCTCTGCCCTGACTACTGTCCTGCAGGAAATGGACACAACTTCCCAAATCTGCTTGTAGGCACACAGTTTGTGGTAATTGGAGTGGGGCTGTGGCCCAGCCTCATCCCCAGTGGGTTCAGCTGTGAGAAGCAGGTGAGCAGCACTGACAGCAATGAGCCATGGAGTGCCCAGGGGCACTGAGCAACCACCAAAGGAACAGAGGGCACATGGGTGCAATGCATGAACATGAGGGGTATAAAAGCTTGGGCTAAAGAACAAGGGCAGTTGCCTGGAGCCTTCTGATGTGGTGTTCTTTGTGTTGTGGCTATCTTAACTGCAATGTATGCTGTGATGTCTGCTAAGCATTCTCACAATTTATTCCCTCCACGGGGGGTCTGATGCAATGTCTATGGGGAATTTTCCTGATCTGTCACCTTTGAGCTGAGGTGACTGGTCCTTTGACAAGGTCTCAGACTTTCTTGCTGGAAGTGCAAGAGTAGGACCCTGTTCTTTTTCCTGCAGCTTGACTAAGGAGGTGGGATAGTTTCCCTGCTCAGCCAGCTGCCTGCTGCCTCAGCAGCTAGCTATAAAGCCCGAAACTGGTGTGCTTCTAGATAAGGGCAGAAGCAGGATTTAATCAACTGAAAGAAATGGGTGAGATGCTCAGGACAGTAAGTGTTTCAGAGTGAAAAGGAACATCTTAAATTTTAGGCTAGATATAGAAACAAAATAGGGAAGAAGGAGAAGAAAGGTTTGAAATCCATCTCACTGCTTCCTGCTTGTGTATCTAAAAAAAAAAACCCTGTTACATGTTTCCAGCAGCCACAAGATACATCCAAGAAAATCTTGTCATATGGATTTGTCTCAGCTTTTGAGAAACTAGTAGATAGTTCTACTTTACAATGTGAATTTACTGCTGGGGAGGAAAATTTACCACATCTCTCTCTTTTTCCTATTGCAGATACACTCACACAGGCTAGTTTCTGTTTTAATTTCTTACCAGATTTCCCATTTACACAACAGCTGTGCACTTTTTTTCACATTTCCAGCAGTACTGGCAGTAAGACAGCACCCAGTAGTCTGAGGCCTATTGACAGCAAGACTCAAAAGAACCTTACACAAAGCTCATGGCAGCTGAATTGCAATGGCTGCAACACGGTCTCAATGGGCTAGGGACTGTATTTGTCCTTCCCTTCCTCCTGTTACATTCCTCAAGGTGCTGAGCAAATCACAATTTTAGGAATTACTTTCCTATGGCTCCAGAACTGTTCCCTGGGCTTTGTACTGTGATGTGAACTCTTAACAGAACTCAGAGAAGCAAAGGAAAGGAGTTAACCTTGAACCTCTCCTAAATGCCTTGCTCATGCTCTGAGTATACAATTTTTCTGCTTCCCTTCCCAAAGGTTCCTTGTTTGCAGTTACATAATTGATAGCTCAACCCTCTGTCCCCTCAGACCATTTTAAAATCCAATACAAATAACACCTCAGAAACAACCTCCTGTGGCCTTCTACTCTTGGGTAGAACTTGGGTGTGAGCAGCTTTTGCTTTACTTTCTATATGGAAATGTTTTATGAAATGTTTTTATTGTTAAAATCTCTTTATCAACTCTTCTTAAAATCTCTAGCCATCCATTTAAGTGTAGCTTCCAGCTCCCCAGATATAGGGTTCCTTTCAGCACTTCATGCTCTCTTTGAATTTGTTTTCCATGAAATGCATAGTGATAATTCTACAGGGGGAAAATGACATGGATAATTTTGGGGATTTTTGCTTGTTTGATTATCTGATTATCTTTTAAACATATTTTTTTTGAAGGGAATAGGAATGTTCTGTTGTGTCCAAAGACAGTTAAAAATGACCCATGGGAGTTCAGTTGCTGTGACTTTTATCTGAATTTTTTTCATATTTTACAACACTTGGGACTGTACTGGAACACTACAAAGAAAGAACATTTTTACAAAATATGGATAACTCTATACAGACACTACAAAGTAATAAATATTTCTATTAAAAGAAAGGTAACACTGTACATGGAATAGGCATACTCAACATCAATGAAAGGGCTTGCAGATCTGTAGAGGGGAGAGGTCCCTGTCTCTGTGGGTTACTCTGAAAAGAAACATTGGTAGTTCAATAGGATCTCCAGACACTGCACAACAAGATAGATATATTAACAGACACTTCACCATAGGAGGCTGAGGCACTGCAAAGGGCCTCAAAAGAGAACAAGATCTTCTGTAGAGCAAACTGTTTAGCACAGTGGGACAGCTGCAGTAGCCTGTGTGCCTCTGAAGGACTACTTAAGGAAGGAGAATATCTGTCTTTTTCACTTGCTCCAGATTGCTGGAGGGTGCTGCCCCTTTCCTCCCTGAGCCACAATGCTCTGCAATGCTTGTTTGAGCCGTTTCTTCAGCTTCAATAAAAAAAAAAAAACACCAAAACAACAACAACAAAAAGATATTTTCACTGCTTGGAAGGCTTCACGCTTTGAGTCAATTTTCCTCCCCTGCTGTTGCTGCTGCCTTTCCCCGCTCTGTGCAGTGCAGTACATGAGTAAGTGAAACCCTTGATGAATTGAAGTAGGTCAGAATGTAGGTATCAGTACTTTGCAGTGTCTTGAGCAGCATTTGATGGCTTGTCCTGGGTATCATCAGGGAATTTGTAAATCCTTCCTTGCAGGCCTCTTCACACCACAGTTATGGTGGTTACTTAGCTTTTTGGTGACCTCTTGCAATTAACATCAAATGAATTCATTAGAGTCCCATGGGCAGAGGCAGGGTGAGAGCAGTGATTTCTGTATTCCCAATGAAGCCCTTTTAATACCACAACACAAGCTGTCTGAGCTGCTGTTAAGTTAGATACACTGCGAAGCTCTGAATCAGAGCCTCAGCTTCATCTTTGTACTGTGCCATGTTCTGCTAGTTTGGAAAGATGCTTTAGATTTCTTCTGGTGCATTTTCTGTATTCAAATCTGTTGTGACTTTCAAAGTCAGATTTTCCCCTTCTTTTTCTCTGTTTCCATGAATCATTTGGGATACTTGGGAGTCTGTGCACAACAGGATCCACATTTGCAAGAGTTATATCTAGGAGTTTAACCTTTCAAATCCATTCTACAATCTTTTCTAACTGGAAAATATTACTTTCAAACCAGGCTGAAAACCAGTCTTATTTATCAGGATTACTTATCAGTGTGCAAATAGTAACATGTTTTCAGCTTGCATAAAATGTGGAAAGGAAAGGGAGCCTTTCACTTTCCTACCAGAGCTTTTGGAACCACACTGTCATTTTGGGAATGAAGAGAACAGGGAAAAGATTGCTCTAACATTATAGATTCTGGATCTAAGCAAACTTTACTGTTTGTTACACACTACACAAGTCATATAAGGAAATAAAAAGCACTGCATACAGTTTTCTTTGATCTGCTATACTGCACAAACATTCTTACTGTCTTGTGTGTTCCAAGGGAAAAAGAAATTCAGTGAAGATCTAGAAAACACCAAGAAAGGAAAAGATAAAAGCTGGGATGTAGCTATGTATGGGTTTTGTGTTCTTTTCAATGAGAACTATTCTATATCTTCTTACAATGTATACAGAGAAGAAATTCAAGAGTTAAATACCTCCTTTTAATGATTAACATTTTTAGGGGGAAAATTTGAGTCCTTTTTTCATGATATCCAGATTCTGAATTAGCTATACTGAGTGTCCCAGTAAAGAATCTTCTATGACTGTATTGTAGACCAAGGAAAGCAATAGTCTCCATGTGGTATGGGCCTGTGATGATGGGGTTCTGACAATGTGAGCTTACAAATTCCTGTAAGTACTGGAGATTGCACAGCTGCCAGGCTGCCAAGCTTCACTATGAGAGCAAAGCTCCCTCAGCATCTCAGCTGTCTGTTGTGAGTGCAGTGCACAGGCACTGGCACCAGTCAGTTTTGTATCTGGCATGAGGCTGACCACATGCAATTGTTAAAATCTCTTTATCATCCATTTAGATGCAAGACCACTGAGTGAGCATTGGTTGGTGGCCAAAGCCAAGAAGCAGATTAGGCAGATTCTCCTTTTATTCTCCTTCCCCCACTTCCACTTTTATTTTTCCCCTGATTGTTTTGGGTTGTTTTTAGTTGGAGCTTAAAGGCTAAGAGACTAGTTTGTCTATATCCTATGGAGAAGATGTAGGAAATGGAAATGTGCTGCTCTTGAAAGTTTTCTGCTAGTAGACCAAAGAATCCTTTGGAGAAGTAAGGATATTTTTGGATTTTTCTTTTCAAGATAGGTAATTCTTTCCCGTATTAAAGTTTAGAGATAATGCTTTCTGAAGTTATTAATAAAATGTGTCATGGTGTCATGCATTCTTGAAGCAGCCAACTCTGAACTCATAATTCTTCACAACCTTTTAGTCCCTTCCCTACATCTGATTCCTCACAGTAGAACTTTGTGAGGCCCCTTTCTTAATACACTGGGAAACATGAAGATCTTCTCTTTTGCTTTAGATATTGATCATTCAAATCCAAAAAAAGGAAAGTGACAAATACCCTTGGCCAAGTATCCCATCCCAAGTATCCCATCCTGGGAAAGACCTAGGGAAGTCAGGCAAACCCCAGACACTATAATGTATACAGTATACATCGTACTGAGTGATCAACTCCCTTCGGGAACCAAAAAAACCCTCAAAACCAGGGAGAAGGAAAAAAGGTTTAATTCTGGTTAAAATTAAATAATGTTTTATTTAAAAGAAGACCAGTTTTTCTCTCAAAAGTAGTTATTGGAAAATCAAAATTTTCCACCTAGCTCTAATCCCGAAGGAGTTATCAGATGAGCTTCTATTGTTTTTACTGAATGATCTCTGTGGTTCTTTTTGATAATCAGTTTTTTACAGACTGGTCCTTATCACCATCATTTTAACTTCAAAAAAGAACACGGCCTCTATGAAGTGAAGTTATCATCTAAGAACTGCAACTAACTAACAAGAGGGATGGGAAAAACACCAATAACTGAAATTAGGTATCATGATTTGCATCTTTATTCCAATGCTAATTGTGCTCATGATTAGAATGCTTCTGGATAGAAAGTGAGTATTTCAGAAAGCAGGAGTCTGACTGGGGGGAATATATTGTCATTCATTCCTGGTAATTCAGGCTATCCTTAGCAGAGCAGAGTGCTAATGAGGAAAGGAGTCAGGTGCTTAAAAAGGAAAAATTATATGTTGTCAGGACTTTTTGCTTTTGGCTCTCTTTCTGCAATTCCAGTGCCTCGCTTTCTACCCATTTTTCTTGTAGCTGGGAAGTGCACTATGGTATTTTCATTAGGTCCCCATACAACTTCCTTAAAACTTCTACCCAAGCTAAGAGTCTTTGGTGATTGGCAAGCTCAGATGCTTGTAAGAATTGCTTCTTCACCCATTTAAGTTAAAATGATCTGAATTTTATGAAGCACTTTAAACAGCTGGCCCGTGCTAACCTCAGTTCCTTTTGCCTGAGACAAGAGAATTCACGTGAGCAGTTCAGCAGGCAGAGACAAGGAGAGCTAAAAAGCTGTGCAGCACAGCTGGAGGGAGGTTAGGTCAGTCATTCGTTCAGCTGGTAGAAAGACAGTGTGAAAAGGTGTGTGAACAGACCTGCAACACTCAAGGAAGGCTGGATGTGGAGCACTTTGGGATTTAAAGTGTCATTGGTGGCAGCTCCTGTCAGAGAAGCACTTGGGTGCACTGGCGCCAGCGCAGCAGCATCCACTTGGGTGCAGCTTTGTTTGGCAATGGGCTTTGGGTTTTTCTGGGAAGGGGATTGAAGAACCCTGTTCCGGTAGTCTTGAATGGGCAATCCTGTATTCTTATCCCATGTGGTTCTCCAAGAAATGTGAAGCAGATATCTCTATTAACAGGACAAAGCCAGTTTACATGCACCTTGTGAGAGCAACTTTTGGTTTAGTACTTTGGTTTCCAAATTGCGGTCCTTCATTCCAAACATGCTGCTGGAAAGTTAATTGTGAACTACCTCTGATTTCTCCAGAGTTCTGCTTGGTGTTGTGGTTTATTGAGGACTATGTAGTGTAACCTATCAAAGATACACTAAGAAATTTCTAGCAATACTACTTTTTTTTTTTTTCTCACAATACTTTTCTGAGGACACATCAGAAGTGCTAAAAACCCACCAGATTTCATGATTTTTGACTACTAGGTATTGCAAGCAGAAGTATAACAAACACTTATTCATGTTACTTATAGTGAGAAACAAAAGTTGTAATTCTGTTTACCAACAGATTGTTAATTGTAGGCTGTTGATGTATTTGTAAGGTCTTGCTTAATCAAGGTTATTTAATCCTAAATTACATACAATCAAGACATTATTAAATTGCTTAAGGTTTAGCTTCCCATCTCCTTCATTTACATAAAGTGAGCAGAACAGTGTTTAGTCATGCTGCAGCATCTGATCTGAAGGAGGAGGAATTCAGCTGGTACTGTGCCTCTTAAAGTTTTGCTGTCATATTCAAATTTATTAACGTTTAGCCTTCTTAGGGAACATTAAAATGGAGTCATAAGATAATTCTGTCCTGTTAACAAATTAATCAATCACTAAATATGCTTTAATGAAGGATCACAGAGAATACATGTGAAAGCTTGCTAGTGGCATGAGATTTGTATAACAGAGATAGAGATTCTGAGCAAATGAGTGCCATGTTACAATTTCTTTGCATGGCTGTCTGCCTGGTATACCATGGGTGAGCATCTACAGGTTTTCTTCAGAGATTTATCTGAATTTTAGGCAGGCTTGCATTTCTTTCAGACATGCACACTGTATTAATTTCCCAAACAATTCATGTGACATGGGACACAGAACACTACTATTGCGTTCCATGGCAGCCAGCATCTGAAGATGCCTCACACTCAGTAGCTGGGTGTTGTAAGAAATAAGTAGTACTTATGAGAGGGAGGGTTAAAACTTCCTCTGCTATTAACTACAGTTCATTCATACGCAGACTATTGTCAAAAATCAATGAAACTAGTATCACACAGAAGCTGTATATTGATATTCATGTTCCTCTGGAATATGGCTATATTTTATAACCCTTTCATTTTAGGCAGCCAGCTCTTTGGCTGGTGTAATTCAATACAGTTTCAGCGAAACAGCAGGGTGATGGATATATATTTATACATACATACATAGGCACACTGGCATTTCCATATGTTTTCACCATGGACTAGATTTTTCCTGTAAAACTTCTGTAAAGTAATGCTGTGCACAGTAGAGCAGAATTTCTGAAGGGATAATTTGTATTAATTGTTCCTGGCCATATTGTATAATATACAGTCAAGACTGTTCTTCTTAGCAGCATCTCCCATGATTTTAATAATTTTTTTCAAAGCTGTCTTTTCTGAGAGGAAGATTTTGCACCCAATTGGTTTCTTAAGAATTATAGTTGACTGGAGAAAGGTTTGGTAAAATGTCAGTGTGATCTTCATAAACTTTCCATCATTCACCTTTTCCCTCTTTTACTGCCTTTTCACTTCTCGCTTGTCATTTCCCAGTTCACAGCCCTTTGTTTTTCTCTTGATAACTGGGGTTTTCCAGCCAACACCCAATCCACTTAACAGATGGCTGGCAGTCAGAAACCAGATGTGTAGTGAGCCCTTGTCCAGCATTATGACTTTGGCTTAGTTGCATTCGTGGCTTTTCTAGGCAATGTCCCAGATTTCAAGAACCCTGCCTTCATCCTCTTCATGTGTGTTCCACCAGAGGGACTGATGAAACGGGCTGATGGGGACTGATACAGCTTATGCAGGAAGATTTCCATTTGGGAATAGGGCAGTCTCTGACAAACTCATCTCGAGAAAGAAGAGTCAGGTTTCTTTTAAATATCCTTCATCCATGTAAGAAAATTTCTAAAGCAATAACAATATTCAGGAAGCTTGAATGGTATGGCCTTCACCAAACTTTTGCTGGAACATGCCTATTACCTTGACTATATGGGTTATAATAACTGATGTGCAGTCAGTTTCAGGAAATTTCTTCCTTCTCAAAGCTGACTAGAGAAAGCCCTCATGTTTTCCCGCTCTTTCTGATGATTGTAAATATACAGTAGAATGAACACAGCTGTTAATGTATAAAAGCAAGTTCATGTAATATAGGACAGTTTGCACACCCTTGACCAGGGGAATTTCTAAAATACTTTTTGGCAAAAATAACGTAAAAACTCATTTTTATATTGAGTATCACAGCTGCCATGATAATTTAAATAATTTATTGCAAACAGCTTACTATATATTTGCAGATATCTTTAAGAAGACTTAGATGGTTATTTAGGAACTATATTTGTGAGAACTGCCAAATTTTGCATCAATATACAATTTACCTGTCCTTTGTCTTTGTTACAAGGTGTCCTCCATAAAATGAAATTTAATTCATCTCTTTTTCATGTCTAAATGCCTCATAGTTGTCATATAACTGTGAAAGATGATCCTGCCTTTGGTCAAAACTGAATAATGGAGTCTCTGAAAACTCAAGGATGGAAACCTTGGAAGTCTGGGTCTAAATTTTGGCACAGCAAGTTCTGAAACCTGTCAACTACTATAGTGGTTATTGCAAGCTAATGAACACTCAGTATCATAGAGGACAGCAGCTAACTGTTGCACTAAATCAAATGCAAAAGGAAGCCGAAAGAAAAGTAATTTCTTTCATAGAATAAATCAGAGCAGCTTCATTCCATTAAAGCAGTATCACTCTATAAGAAGTAAATCCAGCCTGGTGAATGGAAAAATCTCTATGTGTTCCTGGCTTCTGACCAGTCCCTATCCTGGCCAGTAACTCACTGATTCCCAGGCAGAGCTGTCATGCTTACCTAGCAGAGTGAGAAAGGCCCTAATAAGCTGAAACTGCTGGATTTTGTAAACTGGTTTATCAATGGTTCACTAGAATAAAATATCTACTTTACATCTGTGGTAATGATTTGAAGAAATTATTTTCTTCTGTGACCAGAGGAACTGGTTATGGTGTACTGTACTTTTCCCTCTCGCTCCATCTTCCATTTCACCATGCCCTGACAACACCCTGCTGTTTGATTTTATTACCATTCCTAACAGTTCTATTCCTTCCCACAAGCAGCATACTCACCTCAGACTTCCAAATGCTGCACTGTTAATTTATGATATTCTGTGATATGACACATCCCATTTAGCTACACAGGACAAGAGGGCAGATAAAGCAGTTGACAGCAGCCCAAGGAGCAGTCTGAGAGAGTTTAATGGATGTTCAAGGGAAAGCTGCATTTTTCCAGCTTTCAGGATTCAAACCCTGCTCATCAGCAGTTAAACCTTTGTGACAAAGCTGAACAAGATACCTTCCTATGAATCTTAATGGATTACATTTGCTCCACAGCAGTGTTTATAGTGAGCATGATTTTATACATGATTTGTTAATTAAGCAAATTAGTGTTAACAGCTTTTTCAAAACCCCATTACCTTTGTATCAATTGACTTTTTACAAATTAACATGATTCATTTAAAAAGCATGAAAAATGAGAAACAAAACTAAGAATATAAGGATGAAGACTGAGGTCACTATTTCTGGATGTGGAAACAGTTTCTTATGTGAAATTTTCATTAACATTACACAACAAAATGAAAAAATATTGAGAAAGAAAAATACAGTTGACTGTGTTAACTTACACTCAGCTTTCAGTTGGGTTTAAAATCACAAAATTTCAGTGTAAAGCCAATCCTGACTGAGATGAGAGCTAAGATTCAAGAGCTCCTACCAAAAAGTAAAAAAAAAAAACAAACAAACAAACAAAAAAAAAAATGACCACCAACACCAAAAGGTCTACACACAAACAATGATTATGCATTCTAATAATAAAGGAAAAATTGGCTGGGTGAAACCCAGAGCAGCCTGATCTGTCTTGGAGCTTGGCCCTGCTTTGAGCAGAGCAGGTGGACCAGATGATTTCCATAGGTCCCTTGTAACCCTACTTTATGAATCTAAGTATCTTTTTTTCTCAGTGGTGAGGACTAACCTTGGGACCGTGCATATAAAGGGAAATGGGATGCTTTTCCATTGCTTCAGTACAGTAAGGGAGGATCCAGTCCTCAGGCAGCAGAGGGGAGCAAGACAGTTCTTTGGTTTCAACTGGGGGAAAGGAAGGGAAGAATTGGGATATTTTGCCTCTCTGTGTCAGCTGCTGAACACATTCCTAATGTGAGAAGAGCTCTGCCTTGAAGAGTTTACAATTTAAGTATGAATCAGAAATGACAGGAGCAATATCTGTATCATTCAGGTAACTAAAGTGAATTAACTTCAGGTTAACCAGGAAGTCAAGAGAACTGAGTTTAGTTGTCAAAATCAATGTCCATCATTCCAAACATGAGACCATTTTCCACTTCAAGTTTCATCAATCACGTGTGTAAGTAATACCAAAAAGAACATAGTTCTTCTGTACTTTTTCAGTATATTTCAGTTTTCCATTTGACCTTGCGTTCATTCAGTTTTCCACATCATTTTCTGAAATTATTCACACAACATCCTGGTTTTAGTCTGGGTATCTCAGGAATTCTTAGACGATGGAAGAACACACATATAATACAAAATATATCCTTGTTAAAAATTTGCTTGGGGATTCTGGAACCAGAACACATCCTGAAACTGTTTTTAACTTTGATTTTTCGCTGACAATGTGTCTCTATGCATATGTGGAAAGCACAGTAGAATTTCAGTCTTCTCTGTGTGTTTATTTTGCATTTTATTTTAACAATATATTAGAGACCAGCTATGGTATTCAGCAGTTGTGTATGTATTTACTGATCCACTTTTCCTTAGAATAGAAATGGCTGACAGCTGAAGCTTTTCTATATCTTTTAAAAAGTCAAGAGTTAATGTCTGATTGGATATTGTATGTGTTATAAACACCTATAGGACCTTTTACTTTCAGATTTCAGAGACAAGTATTAACCTTTTAACAGCAGGTCAATCCCATTTGGACATATTTTTAGCAAAGAATCTAACACAATGTTGCTAACAAGTAGCCTAGTCCTCTTTGGGGCAACTAATGACAATTGAATATTAAACAAATTAATAAATGAAATACAAGTGTTTCTGACTTTGCCAATCTCAGCTACAGATGGCTGTAATTCCCCTTCCTATTCCTAGATGGCTTCATTATGGTAGTACTGATGATTCTGTCTTTATCTGAATTAAAAGAAGAAATAAAAGCCACCTAGTCACATTTGTTCTTATATTCTTATTTTTACCTTTTTTTTTCCTTCTCTCAGTGCATTAACAGTTTGCACTCACAGTTCGTGCAAAGGTCTTGATACCTCTAGTAATGCCAAATAGAAGTCTTATGATTCATCTCATATGTGGTCAGATTTTTGTCCTTTTTCTTGAAGCACAAATTCTCTTGTATAGTGACTATGGGTTGTGCCCACAATGAGGTCCCAAGTTTCAATACTAATCAAAATAGTGGTCACACTTAGAACCAATCCTGTCAGAAGTATCTCAGTGTGGTTGTTTACATCTCTTCAGGTCAGTGAAAATTCAACTCTTAATGAGCTGAGACAGGGGTTTTGTTACTGTTATGTTTATAAATTCTTGACACCAACTATGATCTGCAACAAAAAGGTCATTCATATCAATACTCATGCAACTACATGAAGGAAAAAGTTTCATCAGATAAAGGAAATGCTATTTCACCACAGAGCTGACAGTATGAACTGGGGTGTGTCATCTTTGTCATACAGTAATGCAGAGAAGTGGAAATTACCTCTAAAGTATTTCAAGTGCCTAGTTATTCCTTTAAAAGTGCGACAGAACAACGTGTATTGGGCTAAAATAAGGTGTCTTGCCTTTGAATTATAATGGAAGTGGAAGAACCAAGGCTGGATATTAATTTTATTTTAATTTTTCTTTATTTACTTTAGAAGGCTTTATCAGTTGTTCAAACACCCATTCAAATCTCCAACCCACCATCTAATACCTTAACAAAGCTCCTGCTGGGAAGTATCCAGGCTGTGGCAGCTTCTACTGAGATACTACTCACAGTTATGGTTCTAGTAAACCAGCATTGTGTAAGTGCAGTAAGTTTTCAAATCCTGCCAAGGAGACCACAAGCAGAATAATCAAATGGGTATCTAAGGTGAGACTGAAGGAAATGCAGCAGATCCTGTGGCTTGCAATGCAACAAGAAGGGCTTTAAATTTCCTGTGAAGTAGTTCTTTAAAAACAAAGCAATGCAGTACAAGGAGCATTGATACTATCTTATTCAAATAGAAATATAAATTAGCAGAAAAATTGTCATGTTACAGACAAAAAAAGACCTTAGTTGTTCCAAATTATCTCCTCTCATTTTAAATGCCAGTAAGTTTCTTGTCTTCCTAAGGACTCTTGTCGTGTATGGCTAATCATTGCTTTCTGATGGAAACTTGTTCTTTTCAAAGAATGTCCAGCTGGCCACCACTGTCATTTCTGTTTGACAGTTCTGGTGAAACACACCACTGCATTTCCTCCCTGCGTATTCCCAACCAGAGAAGTGTTTGTTTGCTTAGCATTAATCCCTCTGTAACCTGAAAAAGTGGAGGGAATCAGCTCACACTGGGTATTGTGCTGCTGCAAGGTGACCAAGTCCAGGATCTAACCTGTCCCGTTTAAAGCAACATCCACTGTGTTCACACAACTGCAGGCTGCAGTATAGGCTTATCCTAAGTAAAGCCCTAGGAAAGATTTAAAGATTTTCTTCCTATCTTGTGTCTTGGGAGTTATAAAATAAAAAGAAAAAGGTGGGGGGGATCCAGGGGGAAGATGTGTTTCTGGAAATCGCAGCCAGCAGTGTGTCAGTGAAGTTTTATTTTGTTATTCATATTTCTTCATTTCAAATTGTAAATCATGCTCTGAGGCAACAGGCCTTGAAAGAACTTGGTTATAGTTATTGCTTCTTTTCCCTCATTGATGAAACAGCCCCTCCAGTTTAAATACTAACCCTGGATCATGCAAATCCTGGCAGATCAAAAGGACAGTATAACTGAAATACATGCTGATGCCTCCTGCCAGATTTTAATTCCTCCAGTATTAGCTGTAGTGAAAAGATCTTCCAGAAAGGCTATCACCACATGTGACCACGGCAGAGTGACCTCAGATGTTCAGCAGTGTATCTGAAAGCAGTTTGTCCTGCTATGGGTATCACCCATATGTGCTGAAATCCTAGTCATTTATATGCCTCTTAGGTTGAATAGATCCTAAATAGGATTTTTTTGTTGTTGTTGTTTCTAATTGCCTACTTGATTTCACACAGAGCATGGTTCATGAACTGCTAGGTACTTGTGACCATTTCTAGGTATCTAAATACTTTAAAAAAATATTTCTTCTCAGTCTTGCTAGAGTACAAGAGCTTATTTCCCTTTTTCCTCCATTTCTCTCCTATCTCAAAGACCCAGGGAATTAAGGTAGGAAGTCCTTCTTGACAAGTTATTGTTGCTTTTGTTGTTAACAGCTAACACAGCTGTCTACAGGGTTTCAAGGAGAATTCGAGGAAGTGGGATTTTAGTGAGAAAAGTGTAGATGTTTTTTCCAAGATTACCCTTTGGTCTTCAGTCTCATATTAAGGAAGATATGTAGTGGTCTTGGCACATAAATTTAAGAGCTTTGCTGAACATCCTTTGAAACAGAGAGTGCCAACAGCTTTATTGTCTGCACAGGTAAATATAACAGGGTCCCTTGCTCTACTTTTCATAATGTTTTGACTATTCTTTGGTGGCAGTAAGGAGACTTGGGTTCTGTGTTAGAGGTTATGAAAAATATCCTATGTCACCATGGAAAGCTATTTAGGACACGTTTTTAAAGTTCTAATTTTTTAGATGCCTCCTTCCATTGCAGAAAATGAAGCCAATAAACTGAGTCTGGAAAAAGAGAACAAAATTATTGAACTATTTTGAAGGCCTTGATCTTAAGCTCCCTGTTCTATAGTTTTTCCAAATATGATATTTCAGTTTAATCTGGGCTGCAAATAATGTAACTGGCATTCAGAAGGAAGTTAGGCCATAGATGAAACTATAGATCTGTGTTAGGAAACACAAGACTGGAATACATCTCACTGCTTTGCTTTTGCTGTAGTATTTTTGGTCTTACTGCTAATGCATTTCTAAATTATTTCACCAACATCCTGTGCTATATTTTAGGGGTCAGCAAAACTTTACAGCCACATTAATGAGTAAATGCTTGTATAAAACTGCACTGAATCAAATATCAGAGATAATCAGCAGGAATATTTTGTCTCGAGACTTTGCCAGGACTACAAGAGATGAAGTATGGTCAACAATGGCTGCCTTTTGCCTCTACCCTAAATTCTGACCTTTTTTATATGTACAAAGCTTTATGATTCAGATTAATTATTCTGACTTTAGACACTTTTAAAAAAGGTGTTATTTTAAATTAATTGAATCATCGTCTGAGTATCCCCTCATTGTATATACAACTTGCTTCAGACATCTGGATTTCATACTTAGTCACCTCATTTAAGTGTTTAGAGCTGGGTAAAGCTGATTCCACCTGCACAGAGCATTCTCGGGACATTTGCATTAGGGTACATATACTAAGGTACTGTATTGAACTTCCTGTGAGAGGATGTGATGGACATCATGTATCATCAACTAATGAAAAAAGGTCTGAACATTACTTTTCAATTTGTATAATTATTTTTATGTGGAATTATGAAATTAATGACAGGCTGACCCAGAATATGTTGGTGTTTAAAAGTAGTAATACTAGAAGCTGTATGATCACATCAAATGCAAATATCTTATGAATATTCTACTTTTTTGTCTTTTTCTACCTTTTTTCTACTGATACTTCTTTTTCTTTTTCTTTTTTATACTGATTTTTATTTTTCTACTGATTATTTTCAGTGATTCTGCCTTCTGACAAAGAAATATTTGTTCTACACAGCATTTCAAAGAGAGCCAGGAAAGAAAAAGAAATACTGTAATTGACTTTTATTGTCATTGTCAGTGGAAAAAACAGGTATCATTATAAAGACTTCCAAGAGATCTTTAGGAAAAAAAAATAGCAACAGCTGTCAGCTGTCAGTGATATGTCAATAGGAACACTGTTTTACTTCACAGCATGCCTTAGTTTGCTGCAGGAAAGTTAATATTTTCAAATACTTTAGATTTGCAATAACCCAAACTATGGAGTTTGCAAGGTACTTAGGGAGTAAAACCAAACCAATGTAGTGGGTTGTTGTTGATTTTTTTTTCTTTTTTTTTTTTCTTTTTACTTATGAAAGCCTTATTTTTAACGCACCCTGTCGGACCTGTATTTGTGCTGGCTCTGTGTTGTCCTACGGTCGAAGTTTCTATAAAGAGCTTTTAAAACACAATATCCTTGCATGATAGCTTTATATATACAGTGTGTAATTTTAAAAATTCAGTAATATGCTGCTGATAAGACCAGAAAGGAAGAGATCTAAAGACAAAGAGTGCTAAGTGATCATAGATATAATCTAACAGCAAATTTGTAAAAAAACATGATTCTCCAATGCAAGCAAAATTAAACTTGAAGTTATTTTATTAACTTTTCCTATTTATGGATGCAGGAAACATTTTTTCTTCATTATTAATTTTAATAATTTTATATACTTGATCTAAAGGGTGACTCCCCCACCAACCCCTCTCACTGCCATTCTACTTCAATGGCCCCAGTGTTAGTACCTGATCATCTCCAGGGGAAGTAGAGATGAATAAAGGAAATGAACAATAGTATAATTTCAGAAATAACATTGAGGTACTAGCTGTAAACTACCACAGATGATTACATCTTTGCACTCTGGGATGGAATTTATTTGCATCAATATTTCCTGATCTGAAAATGGATACATTTTTAGCCTTGACTGTTTTTTACACCTCTTTGTGGTCCAATTTCATATACAATCAAGATGTTAATGTAATATTTTTAGTTTTCTGTCCTAGGTAATTTTCTTATCTATTTTTTATGGGGTTACCATAGACTATGACATATTTTACATTTGAATATGAAATTTCAATTGTGTTTTGAGCTGCATGAGCAAAAGCTCAGCCAGTAGGCAGAGGTGAAAGATTGATCCACTCTATTCAGTGCTTGCTAGACCATATCTGGAGGATAATGTCCAATTTGGGTCTTCCCAGTATAGGAAGGATGCTGATAAACTGGAGGGACTTGAGAGGTTTTGAGAGGAGTAGAATACAAGCTGCAGCAAGTCAAACTTCATTGGATATGAAGGGGAAAAGAAAAAATTGTGATGGTGGTTCAACACTGTGTCAGGATGACCAGAGAAGCTCTAAAGTCTCCATCCTTAAAAATATTTTAAAAAGAAATTAATTGGAATGTTTCCAAAAACCTAAAGAAAGGAGGGTTGCAGTGTATTGGTTTTCCCTCACTACATAAGAGATTAAAAAAAGGTAACAAAACCACCAAAAAATATTCAGCAAAGAATAAGAGGGGAAAAATGTTAAATTTTATTCTAGAATTTTAACAAGGTTTTTCCTTGTCTCTAATAAAACTGCTGGTATCTGATATATCAACTGCAATGTGTCCTAACACCTTTCCACCTCAAGCTTACAGCTCTAACTTTTCATGCTACATATAGATGACACTTAGACCAAGTTTAAATATTTTTTCTTCTCAGGAAAGACAAGCAATAACAGATGGTTCCAATTAAAAACCTGCAGGAGAATTTTTTTTTTTAACCGAGCAATCTGGGTCATGAGCAAATACAGGTTTTTTTTCTTCCTGCTTCATCTTGAAATTGCAAAGAATTTTGAAAAAAGTCATAAGTGGAGATCTGTAAAATAAGAAATGTAATTAAGCCTAGTAGGAGTCAAGCTGCTTTTAAATACCTTTAAGCAGATGGAAGAATGGAAGGAAGCCTTAGGCGATACCAGATATCCTTTGGAAAACTGAGGAATTGTATGCATTCCTCAGTGACTTCTGTATTCCACTGTTATTCCCAGTAGTTTGGATAATCTGATACTAAATGCAACCATTTTGAAATTTGTCCTTATAGGTTGTCCAATATAAAAACTTGGGAGAAACTATGGTTTTTCTGTTCCTAGGCAGAGCATGAGAATCATCAGTACACCTCACAAAGTGCAAACACACCAAAATAAGTATTGCTTTCCCAATCCCCAGATTTCTCACAGAAATAGTACTAAGATTTATTTTATTACTCTGTGTAACAGTCTCTCAAAAGAGTATCATCATGGTTGAGGGCTGATTGTGCAGCCGACAAAGGATTCCTGGTGCTCTTGCGGAAGTAACCTCAGTTATGAAATGGGCAGAAATCAGTGGCAAGAAGCCTGGGTTCAAATCTGATTTTTGATGCAATTCCTTGTATCAACTATTGAATATTTAGGACACCTTGACTAATTAGTACCTATTTCTTCAGTCAAGGGGCAGTATTGGTTTGTACAGTTGACAGAAATGGCTTTCTGCTTTCACATAAGAAAACTGCTTTTTAACTCCAAAGTGCTAAGAAGTGTGTCTTGGTATCTAAGATGCCAGGCTTGCACCTGGGATCAAACCAGAATAGCAATCAATCCCATGTATAAAGTATTTACTGTGTTCTACTCTTGATGAGAAACAATCCACTTAACACTGGAAAATAAATACACAGATAAAAGTAGTTATTTAAATTATGAATAGCACCAGCAATTTAAAAGTGGTGTTTTATGTAATTAATGTTTAGGAACTAATAAATTTCTTTACCAGTAATTAAACACTAATTAAATAATTTCCTCAGGAATGTGTTTACTAATGGTATTTCTGGATATTCATTTTCCTTTTAAATGTTTCATAACTGTTGTTGAGTAATTAATGTTCACTAATTAATTTTGAAGTAAGAGTCCTGACCCTTCCAGCAGTCTAGGAATGGAATTCCCTTAGCTGATGTGTATTCATTTAAAGCTATTAATAGTAAAACCAAAATATAGTATAGCTTAGAAAATGCCAGTGCCTTAGAGTTCTGAAACCTCTAGATTCTTAGTGAGGTGTGAGTTCCCAGAGGCAGGGCTGCAGGGATTTATTTGGGTGTTGGATCTGTGCTTATGCTATGAGTGACTTGAGGATGAGCCGCTGCTCCAGTGTGGCATCCATCCACCTGCATTTAAGTTATTGCAGTTCACAGCTTAAATGAAGCAACTGAAAGATTATAGTGTTTCTGAGTTGAATTTTTTCATGTTGTCCAAGCTCAGTGGAAACCTCTCTCTCTCCTCCCTAGACTGTTGTGAAGTGGGAGGTTCCCTAAGGCTCAGGGGGCTGTCAGTGCAAAGCAGCGCTCCTGGCACCTGCAGCTGCAGACAGACCCTGCTGCAAAGGTAAGGCTCCTCAAGCAGCCCTAGAGGATGAATGCACAAACTTTGCAGTGCCCAGCAGCAGCTACATTTAAAAGGTACCTCTGCTTTGTGAAACACCATGGATGGAGTCTGTTTATGTGGTGCCACTGGCCTCAGTTCCTAAAAACCACAGCAAGGCTCACTCACCTAGACATTGCTATAAGGTTTGGAAAATGAAGTTATTTCCAATTAATTATTTCAGACTTAAAGTATTTTTGAAAGAACAAGTATTTTGAAAAGTATTATGAAAGAACCAGCTGAAGCTCCAATTTCACAGGGTCAAATCTCATTTTCATTAACAGTGGCTTTAGAAGGGTCAAAAGCTCTGAGTTGGTCAATATTACAAGATCACAAGTAGCAAAATGAATGAGTTATAATGCTTGAATGCACATGATCTGTCTGTGCTCAGTGGTAATTGACTGCAGAGTGACACTTTGTGGGCATTAAGTAAGAGCATGCTCTTTAGCCCATGGATATTCTCAGTGGCAGAGCATTCTCTTTAAAGTGCATCTTTTCAGTCTGTGCATGTCTGGAGCAGTCAGGAACTAATGAACTACTTAAACCATCATAAATCTTGAAGAAATAGTAAGAAAATATAGAATAATGATTCCTTCCTACCATTCAGTTAAAAAACATGGCTTGGCTTCATTATGGCCCCATGATATTCATCGGCAAAATAAAGGAGGAAAATAATCTGAACCTAGTTAGAAATGTAGGCACAATTCTGCTTTTATTCATGCTGAGGTAAATCTGGAGCCACTCATGTACAGCCTGAAGGTGGCCTTTATTTTTAATTGCTGTATTTTAGTGCTATTTATTCAGCACAAAGAGGGAAGGCGTCAACCTGGGAAGCAGAGGTGGTGATATCTGCAAGCTAATACTATACTATGAAAAATGTGTCTTTGTAAGAGTAAAGAAAATACTAATGACTTAGTTGGAAAAATAATTAAAGGATATTGTTGACATTTTTGTCAATTGCAAACATATATTTTACTTGCTTTCAGTTTATGAAACAATGACTAATTTCAGCAATTAATTGCGGTGATGGAGAACTGTGTATTTGAAGCTGACGTACCCCTTAATTTTACATTATGCTTCATGAACCTAGTAATTTTAAACGAGTATCATTTAATTCTGAGGACAATGAATGAAGTAAAGGAGACCTGGGAAGTTACGATGCAATGTAGAGGAGTTTCTTCCCCTCCAATCAAGCCTATATTATTATTTTTCTTCTGGTGTTTTTTATAATATCTTATTCTTCAAAAGTCACTGTAAGGCCATTCCTACAAAAGGCTGCAAAACGCTCAAATTGCCAGTTGGGAAGTGCAGCTCTGCTTTCTGATCCTGCCTTAGCTTTGAGTCATCAGTGGGTGCCTGCAGCACGCTGTGCATGTTGGCTGTGTCGCTGCATGGAGGGGGTGGCAGCTTTGTCACAGCAGTGCTGCTTCTCCCTCGAAGCCTCCTCTGGCATCCCCAGGGCAGGACAGGCAAGTCCTCTCGCTCTTACACAGGAGGAACTCTGCATAAATGAGGGAGGGTAGGTCCCAGCAGCACCAGATGACCTTTGCTGGGGGAACAGGACCAGGATGTGACTCTACCACAGGCAAACAGAATAGCAACAGCTCATTAGGTGACAAAGGCAGAGGGCAGCCAGAGAAATGAAAATTAAGTGATAGATCATGTGGCAGCAAAGGCTAGCAACGCATACTGAATTAAAAATATAGGTTTCCCAAGTCTGAGGTGAATCTGGTAAACCTAAGATTATCTGTTCATCTAGCCTTCCTCTAATTTGACCCCAGTGGGATTCTGTGTGGGAACAAGGAGAGAAGCAGGGAAAGGAAGCAGCAGCTCGTGATCAGAAAAAAATGCTTAATATTCTTTGTGCCATTTATGCAAGCCTGTGCAGCCAGCACTAAAAAGCCTGTGACAGGTTTGCTCAGTAAAGTAACACAAATGACATATTTTTTTCATACTGTGGGTATTTTTCAAATAGCTCCTCCTTCCCAAAATCCGGAGATGAATATAATTGTGGATATCCATGAAAGTCATGTCGGAGTGACTAGTAAAAGTGAAGGAGATTTTATGCATTCAGATGAAGAGCTGCACAATACAGAGCTGAGATCTTGCTGCTGGAGTTAGGCTGTCACCATAACTGAGAGCAAAGTGTGTGCTGCCCTGTGCTTTCCAGGTATGTGCATTTACTCCTTTGGGTGATTTATGTATAAATGAAACCTAAAGCCATAAAGAGAGAGTGAGTGGAGAGACTGCAAAGTGTTGGGCACACCATAGTCTGGAAGATCGTGCACTTCGTGTGAAGTGTTATTTTGCCAGTGTTAGCCTGCCCTCTAGGTGCTAGATTTCTCTTTGAGATATATTGCACAGGTGGCATGTATAGGCAGTGTGTGTCTGTTTCTAGGACACAACATTTGTTTAAAATCAAATTCTCTACCCAGAATTGGTCTTGCAAAATCAAGCTGCTTTATGATGTGCTTCTTGTCACAGGTGCCTTTGAGGAAGTGACAGAGTAAGTGCTTTCTAGGCAGCCTGAGAAGTATGGGGAACTTACAGCAAGAATAAAATCATGGTAGTAGTAATAATAATAATAATAGTTAGTAGTGAAACAATAATGCATGAACAAAATTAACTTCCTGTAATTCCAAAATAATATATTTTTTACCATCTTTACCTTTAAAAAAACATAACTTTTCATCTCCATCTGCTTCATGGATACGTAAGATAAGATAAGATTAGATAAGATAAGATCAGTCTTTAAATTTGAGAACCAACAGAAGGTCAGTTGTCAAGGGAGTTATCGAGCCAAGAGGTATGAAACTTGATGAGCCAAATATAATTTGGCACTATTATTTCAAAAAGACTTGAATTCTGTGCATCAGCTAAATGCCATAAAGAGTTAGCTGAGCAGGGAGAGAAATACTTTTTGGTTCTTCCTATGTCATGATTAAATAAGAGATGATGTGCTTGTGTGATATTCCTGTTGTTCTATAATGGATTCAAATTCATGGGATTACAGAGGTGGCTCAGGCTGATGATCAATTAACCAAATCCATTCTAGTATTGCTTTGGAGAAAGAAAGGATAGTCTTGGGATTAAGTGGAAGTTTATGACACCAAGAAATTTCTCTTGGATCTGTTCTCTGCTATTGTACTTCTTTGCTGAAGCATCCACTTAGTTGACTCATGTCTCAGTTTCTCCACTTATCTGACATAAGCTGCAGTAGCACTGTCATTTTTTTTTTAATGGATACAGGAGCTTTGTTTGAAGTCCTAGTGCTACTGCTTTTTGCAGCCTGATGTTCTGCAGGGCTTCTCCAGTTTCATTCATGGATGTACTGCCCTGGTGGAGAAGAAGGAAGAAAAAAAATCATTCTCCTGTGGCCAGGTCTGCTCTGAACCCAACTTTCTCTGCATCCAAAATGAGTTAGCTTGTTGATGTTTATGTTTGGGAACAAAACTGGAAAAAAAGGATGAAGTTAATGAGGACACACAGTAATCAGGGATGAAAACTTTGCCTCTCTTGGGAGGGGGTGTTACACAGAGGGCACTGTATTGTTGATGTATGTGCATAAGGAGAGTAGTGAATAAAAATAGAATCAAATTATTTGGAGAAGAAATGGGGTAAATTGAAATGACTTTGCTGTCACAGACTGTTCTGCAACTCCTAACCTTTAAATTTCCCCTTTGACCTTGAACTTTGTCTGCATGTTCTTCTGGTATAATAGAGAATCTTAGTTCTGCAGTAGAGAGAAATAAAATAACTCTTAGCTGATTAGTATTTGTTACCAAACACTAGCAGAGCTTTTCCAGCATTTGAGAGCTGGGCACTGCATCCATCTTAAGCACATTTAATGACAGCCTCTGGTTTATTAATGGATGAATACTTCTGGCTTCTGTGAGGCCTTTCTAGCTGGAGAAATGTCATCATCATGCTTCAGCTTTGCCTGTTGCTTGGCAATTAGGCTGCTTTTCTGTCAAGGAAGACATGTGAATTTGAATCCTTGTTAAGAAGGGAGCTGATTAGCTCTAGCTCTTATTTTTTACAATTCTTATTCTGCCCAAGTGGATGAATTTAGGAGAAATTGCTGAAATGGGGAAGGTACCCATGCTAGCTTATCTGGCAAAGTTTTCTACAGAGCTCAACATGTGTTCTGGGTGTATTCATCAGATGTACAGCTCTTGGAAGGGCAACCATATGTCTAGTGTTCCTGAGGATCTGGGCTTCCAGGTCATACTCTGTTATGATGAAAACAGTCCTGTTCCAGCTCAGCAGTAGAAATCTGAATGCCCAAGAGGTCTAAAATTAGTCACTGTGTAGTCCACAGATGACTGGAGGGAGAGGTAGAAGCTGAAATCAGAGATCAAGGGCTGTTTTTCTGGAGTTGGAAGAATGTGCTCCATTGTGCTAAAGTATATTCGCAGATGCAGCCATCAGCCTTTTTACTGTTGAAATGTATCAAAGCAACAGCATTAGAATCATATTTTCTCAAGTCATTAAGTATAGTTTTCAGGAGTTTCAGTTTTTCAGTTTTCAGGTTTTTTTGGGTTTTTTTTTTTTTTTTTCAGTTTAAGTAAAGGTTTAAGGAGAGTGGTTTTCCTGTCAGCTGTCAAACTTGCTGGGAATATTCAATCTGACCTGTAATCAGAGGCATTTTGTGAGTAACAGGCCCTTACAAACCAAGTGCTAATTATCTGAGGGATGAATGAGTCCTAACAGAGTGATAAATAGATATGTCTGTCAGTGATACTCCAGTACATGTCAACTTGAAGTTCATCAGATTCCCTACTTACTGTATTCCCTGCTGCTGAATTATAGTGTCCTTAGGTGCAGATGTTGGACTTGCATTGGGTTTGACACTTTCACCATGAGATCTTTGTATTTTAAATGTTGCTTTAGGCTTAAAAGAAGAAATATGTTAGCACAAGAATTCACAGCTTGGCAGACAGCTCTGGATTCCCTTTGTCAGACAGATCTTCTCAAGAACCCAGCTTTGAAAAAAGGTGTCTTCTCAGAGGCACACGGAGCTGAGCCCCAGGATCCTTATTCTGTGTCAGATTTCTACATTGCAGTGTCTCATGAGTCATATAGGTGATTGAGTGCCCCCTGACATGAAACACAATGGGCTTTCTGCAATGTCAGATTTCCATTTGCTGTGAGTAATAAACTATTAGGCACATCATGTAATGATCACAGAGGTAATTTTTTTTAATAAACTTGTTAATTTTGCCAAGTTACTGTTTATGACTAAACAACCACCAAGAGTCACTTGGATTTCGATTCCTTGCAGCTCAAGTTTATTTTTTCCACTCTTGGCCATTTTTAACTACAGTGAAATTTTAACAGGCTCTCTTGAGGTCCACAAGAGTGTGTAAAGTTCAGCTGGTCCCTGGTGTCCAATTCAAGAATCCCTAGAATAATTTTGTTTGGTAAGAGACACAGTAATTCTCATTCCCTAATTGCCCCTGTTCCCTCATCATGTGTCTTGAGGGAAGAGTAATCCTTGATGAATGATAAATTTCCCTTCATGGAATTTTACTGCATGGTTTAAGGTCCCTCTCAGAGAACTTGTTGATTATAAATCAAATGTAATTTCTGTCAAAGCATGGGGATCATGAGTCAATGATAATTTCTTGACTTTTTTAAAATCAAGCAAAAAGTTTGTAACAAAACTCTTCGCAAGAAGGAATCAGCTGTGTTGTTGATGTCTCCTGTAGCCTAAGACTTCGCTGTTAGCTGTCCTTTTCTGAGATGAGAGAGCTTTTAGGATGCTGATAATTTATGGCCTCAGACAGACAGGATCGGGCATGCCATAATTTTCAGTCTTTAAAATAGCTATGTAGCTTTGACAGTTCCATGTGACATATACCCTTTACAAAACAAAGAAAACAATTTCACTTTGATCAATACTAATGCCATAGGAGGACATTCTTCCTTTCAAAAAATCAGCTTCCTCTGAGGAGGAGGGGGGGGAAACTGCAAAAGACTTGTATTATTTTCATGCAGAACACGAGTTTTCCTGTTCTGGTTAATTAAGGAAATGTCATTGAAGTTGAAACTGTCATAGATATGAAAGGATGCTTGGCTTCACACCTTGAGAAAGGAAGACGTGCACTTTTAGATTCCGTGGTAACTGAATAAATAAAAAGTCTTGCTTTATCAGTGCTTAGATATGGAAACAAACAGCAAGAAAATAGTATCTTAAATATTTGAAAACCAAATATATATAAACAAAGCTATTTTTTTTTGAGAGAATGTGCTCATGATATGGAAAACTGGGAGCTGATTGTGTAACTCTTAATGCAACATGGCCATGATCTTATATTTTTTATTTAAATTTGTGGAAAGATTGCTGTTTTATGTGGTGTATACATGGATTATAATAGCAGATATATAAACAGATTCATTCTATGTAAAAAATATACTTTAAAAAATTGAACATTTTACAGTGATTAAAAAATATATTCTTGGTCAGGCTGTAACCCAACACTCAACATTAAGGAAAAATAATCAAATCAGCATAGTGTTCTTTAAATATATGCAATATAATTTCTGGTTATTATCAACAATAAATTGATGATAATAGGAACTAGGAAAAGGGGAATCCCCAACCTTCTTGAAGCAATTCAATAAAGACTCAATACAGTTGAAGAAAGAGAGTCACCATTCTAATTTTATTTGCCTCTTACAGCACAAAATCTTAGAAGTTTGAAAAATTAATGAAATGCTTATCATTTTTTCAGACATCTTTAACCAATTTTACTAAAAGTTGTGTAATGAAAAAAGGTAATTAAAAGCAAAATAATTTTAATTTCTGATGTTGCTTTTGATTATTTCATGAGTGACTGGCATGAATTTAGAAGCTTAAATATGAGCTTTTGCTAGCCTGCAGATGTACAGGTACTCCTTGTAACTTTGATCTGCTGACTGATTTATTCCTCCCCTTCTCTCTTTGGTGAGAGTCCAGATTCATTCAAACAGAATAATTTCAAAGTGATTAAGCTCCATTTCCAGTGATGCAGGTAGACTTTCACCATTTTCTGCTTGGTTAAATTACATTACTTTGGAGTAACTGGGTAGAGAATAAGATTGTACAACCACTTTACTACCAGTGGTATTTTAGTGATGAAAGTAAAACCATGGCTGGGAAAAGGAATATTACAATTGTTCATCTAAGGGCAGTGTTACCAGTTTTGATGAGCTATGCACCTTGAGCTACTTTTTTTTCTTAATATTAATCTCTTCAGGACAGTACTAATAGCTGAGTTGCACTAATACAAGCTGGATAGGAACCAGTTGCTGAACTAGAACTCTGCTTTGTAGCATGTAAGGCACTGGAAGGGAGTGTGGCAGGGCAAAAGATGGTACCTGGCAGTCTAAATAATGCTTTTGAATGTGGTCATTTAAAGACTAAACTTTATTTTGCTGAGAGACTACTTTTTCAGTAAATGTTAGTGCATATGGTCTGTTGAGTAATTCTAACAATTATAAGTTTACTGTTTTCCGAACAAACGTGCCTTTAGAACCTTTGAGTCTCCCATCTCATGCCCAAGGAAATTAGCTTATTTTGCTTCAGTTCCTGTTGAATTCTTGGTTTACTTCAGGTCTGCTCACAGTTTTCTACTCCTTGCATCTCCCACATTTAATCAGCCACAACATCAGGAATGGGCAGGGTCAGGGGATTTCATATAGGCTGGGACATATTTTCAGCTTCACTAAAACAAGTCCCATGTAGCCACTCACCCTCATCTCCTGGGCTTTCAGAGAACACCTCAGCATATTTTTACCCACACATTTGCTAATCTCCAAAGGCTCCCTTTAGCTGCAAAATTCCCTTCTCTGTCTTGTCTTGGCATATATCTGCCTCGTGGCATATCCTGTTCCTTTTAGGAGATATCCAGCTGCAAATTACCCTGACACATGGTAGTTCTCTGCTGGTGCCTCATTAGTGCAGCTACAGCAATGACAGCAAAATCCACTAACTTCACACATAGGATACATAGATTGTGTCATCATTCGAGGCAGGCTGCACCCATCTACAGACTCAAGCTCCTTCATAGTGGAATTATTTTTTTCAGGAGTGCCACAGCCAGAATTTTTGGGAGGAGGAGCCTGCTAAAGAACAGCACCCATTTATAGGGCCATTTGCCAGTGCTCAACAGCATAAATCTGAGAGCATGGCTCTCTCATGGGAGCCAGCTGTTGGGTTTGCAGCTTGCTCAGAAAACATGGGGGTTTTTTTCCTATGTTACAATACATCTTTCTGCTTACAGGGCATCTCATACTGCAGAGAAGTATACATTAGAAATTAATGAAGGCTGAGTTAAAATTACCAAAATAGCACTTCATATTTATAAATACTTATGTTCATTATGGATGTGTTATTTGTACATATAATCGCCTCCAGCTGAGGGAATATGAATATTTCTAAATTTATTTTCTCATGGGGATTTCTTATGGGGATTCTCGTGGATTAAGTTTTTTTGCCACCTTCTTCTCTCTTACAAAAAGTGATTTCCTTTTTTTAAGCAAGTCCATGCTTTATGGGTGTAAGGATAAGGCTCATGGACAACCTGGTCTGATCTATGGGAACAAGGATCTAGAGACAGCTTGAAGGGAAGAGCCAGGGCTAAAAGGTAAGAGTCAACCAGCAGGTGGATCAGCACCTGTGGGACTACAGTAGCTCAGAACCATGGAGGTGAAGGACCAGTTAAGTTGAAAGATTTTATAAAGCCTACTTTTTCCAATGAGTAATCATGACAATGGTTTCCCAGCTGCAAGGACAGAGCACCAAATCCATACTCATAAACTTATTTATTTTTAATGATTCGAGACTTGAGTTTAGCTAGCAGGAAAGAGAACTGGAGCAAGAAATAAGTATCCCAAGAGCCAAACACCAGACCTGGCACCTGCCCTTCTCTGGTGACTGTGCATTGATGCCCTCTGTGAATTGCCCCTCATCCCTAGTTTGTGACTTGGGTGTAAATTTCTTGCTGTGGGTGATCTCATCCCTGGTCAGACAGTGTGAATCCTTCTCCCAAGCCATGTGGAAGAAGGTCTGTCAGGATGTAAGTAGTAGCTTATCCTACCACTCTTCTACCCTGCTGTAGGCCATGCCTTAAAACAAAAGGATGTCATGTAGATTACTGTGGGCAGGGTAGCACTGTGCCTTTAAATGGTCCCGTTGTGCCTCTCAGAAAAGGAATAAAGACACCCTTTATGCTCAGCTGCCTAGGACCTCACTCAAGAAATAAACCTTTTTCACACTCCCTTCAAATTTTAGGCATAAGAATGATCATGTTACAGTTTACATAGCTGAAAATAAAATCTGCTTAAATTCCTTTTGTTGGTATCGGCATTGTTAGCACCTCTTCTCTGTATCCTTTAGAAGTAGTTTTGTTAGAATACTGTGACACCTTTGCCCTGCTGGCTAATCAATGCTTTGCATAGCACAGCTAGGAAATACTTATAGTATTGAAAATTTTTGAAAAAATGTTTGCTCTGGTTTTACCCAGTTTTCTTACTGAATGATGAATTTCTTTTCTCTGTCATGCTTTGGGAAGAGGGCTTAGATTTGTATTTTTTATTTTTCAGAAGAAAAAATTTGTCCAAGGATGGCTAAGAGAAGTTTTTACTCAAGATTCTGCTTCATAGAACAGTGACTGCTTTTCAGTTTCAGATTTCCTACTTTTCAAATGAAACAAATTGTAGTTATTTCTGGACATTTAAAGAGTTATGTTGAATGTATTTTCAGGCTTGTGCATAAAATTTTTATGGTACATAGGTAAAAATCTGTAATAAAAATGAAAGTTTTCTCATAGCTATGCAGGTCTTTCACTGTGCTGCTCAGTTCCTGAGCACTGGCCACAGGGAGCAAAGAGCTGCTTAGATGGTGTTTGATCTCCAGATGAACTGGAGCAATCTGAACACCGGCCTGTATTAAGCAGTTGTCAGCAACTCTATACATTGTAGCTAACACCATCCTGCTCACTGGTCCTCAATCCCTTTTTGTAGTCAAAGATACCATCTGTGAATGAGCTGTTGAGAAAGCTGTCCTAATCCATGGACATGCAACAGGGAATGAACTTTCATTAGCAGAACAAAAACATATTTTAGTCTTCAGTTAAGTGTATTAAGTGTTGCAGGAAAAATAAAACTAAGGTTTGACTTACAAAGCCAGAAAAACATATTTCCTTGTGTTCTCTTCTGTTGCCCAGAAAGGTGATCTTCTTAATTCTGAGGAGCTATAAGACAAATGTCAGTCATTAAAAATAACAATAATTATAGAAAAGAAACCAAAGCACAAACATGATTATTCATCTAAAATTTTCTTAGAGGTTTTCCCGTTTTGGTTTTATTTTCTCCTCCATATAGTACAAATGGAGATATGGGTATTTATAGTACAAAGTACAAATATATGTTTTCATATATGAAAGAATTCAAACATCTGAACCAACTTTAGTTTTTTAACTCTTATTTTGACAGTTTTGTGTTTCAGCTACATTTTACTTCTAGTGTGGACGTGTCAGGCATGGAAGAGAAAAGGAAAGCTTATCTCAAAAAAACCTTCTGTGGTATTTATTTGTCTTCTAAAACAGCAACATCAAATATAAGTACTTATAATAGTCTTAAGAAAGTGCTATTTAATTCTACAGGTCAGAGCATATAACAACTTTCTGGGGTGAAATTATGGAAGAGAGTGTAAGCAGTAATGTCAGGTCTGGTAATATGTAGTTTTGAAGCATGAGAAAAGGTTTCCTGGACTGAAACTTCTTTTGTGTAACGTGTTAGTGGGTCAGTAAACTTATCTTCCAAACAAAGTGAAAGGTTTTCCCACATCCACTAGGCAATTTGGAAAGATATTAATATTCAGAGCGGTGATTTAAGCCAAAATGTCTGGAATAGGTATTAAAGGGAGTGGCGTTTACCTGACTTTTTATTATCATGGTTTGACACAGTTTTCTCTTTGGTAGAAGATGTGTTTAAAAGGATAATTTAGTGTGCCTGAAGCCAGCGATGAGCTGTAGAAAATGAGGAATTTCAGATCTTTGCCACTGGCTGCCTCCTGTGTTGCTGATGTGATTCTTGGAATATGGGTTGTTCATGCTTTTGAAATCTGCCACCAACACAGATCACATATTTGGAACCCTGGAAATGTGCAATACACAATTGTATCTCCTCAAAGAGGGACAAAAAACTAGAATTTGACAACTTTTTTTTTAAAGTACAACATATGAGAGAGACTGCAATAAGCTGGGATGGCATAACCCGTGAGGCTCTGAGTAAAAACATGGAAAGTTGTGGGGTTTTTCAATCCAATGGTTTGTGTTGGACCCCATTAGACATATGTTTTTGGTGGCTACTAAGGATTTATAAAGATGGACATCTACTGACATGAATATTGCTTAGTCTGCACTTTTCATCACTGGAGCTATTAATGAAATGCTGGATGCTGATCACTCCAAACATTTGCAGCTTCAAAAATTTTTTGATAGCCCAAAACTAATGAAGAAGAAAAATCCACAAAACTGGAATTTTTTCCAAATGTCTGGGGTTTTTTTGCTATTTTTTTTCAGATTAAAACCTGAATTTTTAACTTCAGGAAGATATGTAGGCTTGAGAGAGACTGTGATGTTGTATGCATGGTTCTGTGAGAATAAAAATTAAATCCTAGTTCAAGTGATTTAAAAAACCAGTTTAATTCAGTCTGAGGGAAAAGCGTCATTACTCCTGAGCCTGTTTCCTCAACCAGGAGGGTTCATGTCCTCTGGTTATTGCCAGAACATTCTGGGCCTCTCCAGTTTATTTACTGCTCACAGTTTAGTAAACAAAAGTGCAATTCAGCTGCAAAGTGTCTCTGCTGATATGAAATGTCACTGGTTGGAAACTTCTCTGTCTTCCTCTACTGTTATGGCTGCAGTCACTCATGTCATTTTTGAGAACACCATGGAAAGGGCTTCTCACCAGCACTTGGTGTTTCCCTGGTGCCGTGTCATTTCACAGCTGGAAGCTGGACTGTGATTTTAACAGGTACCTGTGAGATAGACCCTTTGCATTCATGGCTACAGTGTGAATTATAAAACAGACACAGAACTGTCCAGCTGGCTGTCCAGAAAATTTGTCTTTAGAAGCAAAGATTAGCAATACTTCATAGATCTGCAATATGTAAACATTTTCTTAGTTTGCATGGTGAAAATCATAGAAATTCCATTGGTTTCATGCTTGTTCAATCTCATCCAATTTTATTTAGCAAGAACTAAAAGGGCTTTTATTCCCTAACTTTTATATCTGGAGTATATGTAGCTTTTCTGCATCCTAATCTTTTATACCATTTTTGGTTAGACACACTTCCTGAACTGCTATAAGTGAAATCTGCTTTTGGCTTAAATAACAGGTACAGTCACGAAAGAAAGGATAAAACATAGGCTTAAAGCATAGTGTCAGACCTGTTAATTGCTTGGCTTTAAGGGATATTGATTGACAATATTACTGCTCTGATTTCCAAGTCAACATGGTCCTGAGAGGAGTCTATCATGGAGAGAACAGATTAACCAACAGTAAAGGCTGCAGCAAGGGCAGCCTCCTTTTTTTAACCTCAGGAAACCTTTTTCAGACTGTGACGAGGTGACCTCCCAGATCTTGTGAGAGAAGAAATTAAAGGTATACCCTAGCTTCCTGCTATGTATCCACAACACCAGAATGGGCTGATGGGTCAAGGATTAAAAACCTCCACTGAGCTGCAGGGCAGAGGAGCTCAGAGTCCCTGGGATGCAGCTTTTTGCTGCTTCTAGCTTCCCTAGAATGAATGGAAGTTATCCATAGGGCATCTTGGAAGACGTCTGTCCACGAGGACAGGGAAAGGAAAAAGAAAAATTTAGGCTGGGTGTCTCATCACATACCTCAAAGTGGAAGATGGAGGTCTGTCAGTGGGTACCAGATTGAAAAGCAGAAAGGGAACAGCCCAGTTTCCTGAGGAGGCTGTGACAGGGAGGGAGGCAGGTGACATTTTCATTTAAATGGCTGTTTTCATTGCAAATACCTGTTTCCATGGCTGCTTCATACACCTTTAAAATATTTTTTTACAGAACAGACTGCAAATGCTGTAGTTTTCAATTTCAGAAAACTAAGAAAAAATTCATCAAAAACCCCATATTTCACCTTTGTTATCGCTGTTTCAAATCTTACGACAAAAGTTAATGTGTTCCAAATAAGTCTCATGGGTGATACTGAAGTTTGTGAACCAAAGGAAGAGAGCTAAGTTATCATGGAGCCAGTGACCCTGCTGATTGTCCAGAAACTTCTCACTGGGTATTTGAGTCTCATAACAGCCTAGTGGGTTGCATCAACTTAGGGAAATGCTGGTACATCTCTCTTGTGGGCTAGAAGCAGAAAAGAAAAAAAAAAAAGTATACACAGGGTTTGAGACTGTACTCCATTCAGCTGGGGTGGAAATGCAGCCTGATTGCTGGTGAAAAATGAAACTGCAGTGCCTGAGCTTCACCTAAAGAAAGCAATCTCAGAAATCCATGCCCAGATCTTTGCCCTGGCTAATTTTTTTACATCTGTGTGTCAGGATACAGTGCTGAGGCATCCACAAAGCAGCAGTTTGACTCCAGAAATGCTAGAGAAGTTAAGCACTGGGACAAGTTTTAAGAAAGTATGAGATTTCTGGGGATAATGCTGACATTGACTGGTTGGGAATTTGAAGAGTACTTGTCTATTTTATAGGCTAAGACACTTCTTTGGGACTCTGCTTCTTTCAAAAGGACACACATAATGTGGAAGAACATGTAAATGGCTCCTTGATGAGATAGCCCTTTAATGAAGCAAATACTCTGACAGTCGAGTCAACTTTCTACATCAGTTCCCTGTAACTACTGGGAGAAAACAGATTGTGTCAAGAAAGGAGGAGTGGAAAAGAGCATCTTGATATAGCAAAGGACAAAGGATGGGAAACAGAGGATGAGGCTTATGAGAAAGAGGGCTGTTGCTAACACCAGCAAGAAGCTTTCCTAGCATGTGAAGCTAAGGCATAATACTGATCTCTTAAGAATTAAGCAGGGGAAAAAATGTTTCTAGTGCAATCAGAATTATTTAAATGCTAGTGGATCCCCTGATCTTATTCAGTTGCCAAATAAACTATATTTGTTATGAAAATTGCCACGCAGCTTTATGCTTTGAAAAAGGATTTTTTAATGAAGTGGTTTCACCTAGCCAGGTTAAACAGAGGCCTAAAATATATGGCTGTGGCTCTATTCAGCAAGAACGCTTCTGGTTCCATATGGGTGTCACCATGCTCTGTTTCTGTGTCTAGGGGCAGCAAAACAGAGGTTTATTTTGCAATTTTTGATATCTCAGTTTTATTCCACCAGATTAATACAGAGAAAAATCTAAATTTACCTTTGTAGATATCATGTGAGGCTTGCACTCAAACAGGATTGGTAAGAAACTCTTTGGAGCAGAGCAGATATTTCTGTCTTGCCTTATATTTTGTTGTGACCATGGAATCAGCCAAAGCAACTGGTACTTCTTCACTGCAGTCTTCTGTATGCAAATTTATTTCCACAATATCTGCCACACATCCATCCAGTCCTGACATATTTTGTTACAAATCCAGCCTTTGTAACTGCTCTAGACTTCATTCTCCTCTGTATGAAGGACAAGTATGGAATATACTTGCATTCTTTAGTACTCTTAATGGATCTGACTCCACTCCACATGACTTCACTTTGCATACCTCGCAGAGACTGAGCAAATTATACCTTTGATAAATGTCTTACATGAATCTGAGCAAGTAATTAAAAAATCAAGATATTTTGATCTCTGTTTAGCAATAACAACTACACTGCAGGAATGAGATCTCTGCAAGGCTTTGAGTGGGAGGATATACTTTAAACAAGGTACCTTCAAATGGTATCCTGGACCCTGTGTATCTGGTTCTTCAGGCTTAAAGGTCTAGTCTGGAGTCTCCTTTCTCTGAGCAGCAGAGGAAGGTCAAAGTGGAAGCTGCCTGTCACAACCTGTCTGACCAGCAATCTACAAGGTGGTCTGATAGCAGAGCCATCATGTCATTAGCACTCCCATCTCTGCTTACTAGAGAGCTCTCCTAGCTGTTCTGAACCATTCAGGGGGTCACATTGATCCCACAGTGATGCCTCCTGGAGTGAAAAGAAGAGATGGACAAGAGCATGAATTATTTATTTTTATGGCCCTGTGCAGAAGCAGAAATGTTTTAGAAACATTTCTTGAGGTTTATTCACTGCTTTGTACTTCTGGAACCTTTAAAAAGTTTTTGCACTGGATAAACCCTGAGTGCTCTGGGCACTACCATTGTATGAAAGAATACAATAAACATTGCTGCTGTTATCTCACTTACATATATATATATATATATATATATATGTCTATCTATTATCTATCTATCTATCTATCTATCTATCTATCTATCTATCTAAATACATGCCTGTAAATAATTCAGGAATAAAGATAGCAATAAATCCTGATGCATTTGTGTAACACTATGCAGTCAAGATGAATTGGTCACTCAGATGTCTCACTCCTGAAATGCAGCCACCTCCAGGAAGGATCACAAATGTTGTCACACTGCAAAAAAAATTGAGACAGGAAAGGTAAAAATACTAGCTACAACTGCCTCAGTCAGTGCATAAATTTATACTGTTGTAATAAATTTATCCACTAGAGTTTCTTGCTTAGAAAATTCAGGAGCATATCTGATTTTAAAAAGTAAAATCAGTGCATGATTATCCCTCTTTTCCCAATCACTACAATTACCCCAGCAGTGTAGCTTATTCAAAAGCACTCATCATATCTGCTTTGTGTGAAGAAAGGCTCTTATCACCTCCTTGTGATTTTATAGCAGAGAGTATTTTTCTAATGCTGCTTCCACTGAGCTGTGGATCAGGGTCACACATGTGGCCAGAGAAAAACAGGCATAATCTGCTAGGTGTTTGTGAAAGTGGAAGCTTTGAAAGCTACGCTGCTTAGGTCTTACAGCAATAAAGTGGGTCTTCCTAATAAATCACAGGCCTGTGTTTACAAGCTGTGTTTAACAGATTCTTGCCTATGAACTTCCTCTTGCCCTTGGATAACTCACTCCTGCTTTCTTCAAACCACTCCATTTACACCCCTCTGGACCTAAAGGCTCTATTTCTGTCTGCTTCTCTGCTGTCAGGGGACTGCTCCTTCTTCTTTATCTTTCCTTCTTTCTGGGGGTCTGTATTGGTCTTTGTGTGACAGACATACCAAGGTTAAAAGTACCCACTGGGAGAGCAGGACAGGAATGCATATATGCTGTTAAACATGCATCCAGTCCTACTGCCAAAACTAGATTTGCCATCCACCTACACTGTTACATTTCAATTCTTGGTAAACTACTTTTTTCTCAACTCTTAGTCATTTTTGCATAGTCAGACATGACTGGTGCTTTAGTAAGAGCATCAGCTTTGTGTTGTGGACAGACAGCTGCCTGTAGCTTGAGCCTATTCATGCCTAATGTAAATCAAAACCAATGTTTTTCATCTGACAGCTTAACTAAGATTCTATAAGCATTCTCACTCTTCTCTATAATTTTTCTTGGCCTTAGGGCAAGTCACTGAAGAGCAAACTCAGTGCCTGAGTGCTGTGGGTATAATCAAGGGAGCTCAATAAAGGTCCTGAGCAGCCTGGTCTGATCTCATAGCTGATCCCACTTGGAGCAGGATGTTGGATTGCAGACCTCCTGACTTCCTCTTTATCCCAAGCAATCATCACATGATCTTGTCTGTGATCTTGGTATTATGGTTGTAGGATGCTGTGTGTCTGCACCAGCCAGACACTCCGGTTTTATCACTGCAGTATTCTTAGTCCAGGGTAGAGTAACTTTAAGAAAAATAAGATATACAAGAGATAATTTTGTTGTAGATTAGATGTGCTCTAAAGCCTGCTCTGGGCTACTCAGACTCTGCTAGGAGGGCCCGTAAGTCTTACAAGAACATTGGAGAGAGGTGAGGAATAATGCAGTTACTTGAGCTGCTATGATTTTTTCCCTCTTGTACTTTGAACCATCTTACTTGGTTCTCCTAGCTTGAAGGCAGATCTGTAAGAAGTCCTTAGAGAACTACTAGTATCTGAGTGATAGAGCCATCATGTTCACCTCAAAAGCAGCCTTAGTAACATGGGACTGAAATTATGTCCAGACTGTCTTATGTCTCAGTTTTCTAAGAAGCATTTTCCCTCTTATTCACTTAACCCAGCAACTGTCTGAAATTTCATTAGCTCCATGTCTTACTATTCTAGGATGTCTTGAGGGACTGTGGTGTTAGGGGCACCTGATGGTGGCTTCATCATGTTTGCTAATTTCAACTCAAGAGCCAGGACTGCTCATAAATATATATTGTGTGCTAATCAGCAAGGCAAATATTTTGCTTTCTTGCTTCTTCAGTTGCACATATTTTATGGTTGAATTCTGTTGAAAGTTATTTTTAAAAGTAATGAAATAGCTCAAAAATATTCTCTGTGGTCACTTATGAACATCTTACTCCTGCTGAAGTTATTTGAAAATAATGCTTCACCATATTTCAATATTGAATTTGCTTGTGACTTTCTCTAGTGTGAACTGAAAGTTGCAGCCACCTTACATCTTGAGAGTGGCTTAGCCAACCTGAAATCTAAATCCAAGCAAGTAAATTCAGATTGAGTATCATTCTAGTGATATCATTGATTGCTTTCCCTGGCAAAAACAATTCCACACCACAGGTATTGACTAAGTAATTAGGAAGGGCAAAGAGATAACAAGAAGTGATTTAAAAAAAGTATTTCAAAATAGTTCCATAAAGGATTTTTTATATACACACAGCACTGAATGGGAGTTTATCTCTGGTTTTAAAAATTCTTCTTTCAAATGTTCATGTTAATGAGCAAAGGGTTAAAATCAGTTTTCAGTAGAGCAGTTTTGCAGTTCTTCCTATGCAGTCTGTGGTATAAGCCATTTCTTTCAGACTGGCAGCCAGATACCTTAGCAATCCCATGGAATTACACCAAAAATGACTTTTTTTTTTAATTATGAGTTTAATATTGTTGAAACGCTTAGTTGACAAGTACATTTCTAACTTCACGTGCAGAGAAATCCCTTCTCATCAGCCTCTGCTTTGAGAGATCTATGCAGTGTAATACCATCTATTAGAATCTATGTGCCGTATCATTGAACATTATAAATAAACTTACAGATTTTCACCTAATGTTTGGGGGGCTGTAAAGAAGGAATAGAAATACGGAAAATGCTATAATCTCTTTAGTTTCTTTATGCATTTCATTTACTAAAAAACATAAAATGGATAGTAAAATATTTACTACTACTTTGCAGTTCTCAAATGGCAAAAATCAAATTGTCTAGTGTCTCACTTTTGCAGAAAGACATCTTCAAGCAGATAGTCACTGAGAGAAATGGACTTTTTAACCAGTGTGCTTTGAGGACTTACATAAATTTCTTACTGGTTCATGCATCACTGGCATTGAAACTTCTGGCATTTATGCTAAGTCCAGAAATGTCAAAAAAATGTGGGTGTTTTTGGTCAACTCAGGTAAGAGATTAGGTGAAATTTTTGAGAGCTGCAAAAAGCCCAATTGAAGTGATTTAAGAAAAAGTAAACAAAAGAAAGTTTCAGCTAAGCACTTTGATTTTCTGTTGTAGCAGACAGCTCACCTATTGAGATGAACACTGACTGCAGCTCAGATGGGGAATGGTAACCTTTAATTCTGTGTGTGTAACACAAATAAGTGTTTTACTAGGAGAGCTCTTGAACCTTATCAGAGTGACATTCTTGAGTGAGGTGTGTGTGTTTCGAGTTCCAATCAGAAACATTTCCCAACCCTGTAGTTCCACAAAAAGAAAGAATCCAATGGATTTTGGCTCATGTTATAATGTAACATAATGGAAACATAAAATTACAGTCATCTATCTGAAAAACACTATTGAATAGACCTTAGAGTTTCCATCTTTCAGGTCATCCTTTTTCTAATTTCACCTCTACCTTACGTGAACCAGTCAGTCCAGTTTAAGCTGTTTTCATTTCAACTGGATAAAAAGCAAGCCCTGCCTTGATTTTAATATTCACCATTGCAATGCAAGGATAATCTTCTTTCCAGTGTAAATCATAATCTGAACATAGTTAACTCATGCAATCTGTGTGGATTCTATGGATTTTTTCATCCATTTGATGACACTTGACAATTACTTAATACAGACTTAAGCACATCCTATTGTTCTACTATTTTGCAAATTGTTTTCACTATCTCTAGGCAGGAAGCCTTTTCTCAGTTTTTCTGAGGACTTAAAAATTCTATACATCTCATACTATCGTATTTCATGTGTATTATATTTTGCCCATCATCTTTTTGTCACTAGGTAATATATTCTTTAGGAAATGTAAATATACATGTCCTGACATCTCATGTGTGGGATAATAGTCCAGTATTCTTATTCTGGAATCCAACTCCTTATTCATGGAAGTGTAGAAAACCACAAGTAGAAATTAATTTGAAATGCAAATATACAACTTGGAACTGCCTGCAGAATAAAAACAGAGAAATGTTTTATTAATTTAAGCATTAATAAGACAAATAATGGCAAAGAATTTTGTCTTTTTTCACTGAGGGAGAAAAGTCTTCATAAGATGTACCTCCACCCCATTGTGTATTTTGGATAATTGTTGTACTAACTGTTGAATAACCATCCTTTTAACTTGAACACCTAGCCATGACAAACGAATGCATCCTTGTAAGGAAATAGAAGCAATGCCACTTTTTACCCACAGAAGGTTTTGCTCATCAAGGGGTTTCCCTGTTAACACTGCCCATTTTTGGCACTTCCATTTCCAGCGTTTCACTGATGGATTGCTAGGAATCCAGCTGTGACTCCCCAGCTGTTGGTGAGTAAGCTGGGGACCCTGGCATGGCCACAGCATGAGGGTCTGATTCTTTCTGGCTGGGAAGTCACCTTAACTAAACAAACTAACGCTGTAAAGGATGGAGAGTCTTAAATGCTTTTACTGCGGTGAAAATTAGGCACCCAATTGAGGAGAGGATGTGTGACTCAGAAGAAACCCTAGATCTTCGTAGTTAAACACCTTCTTAAAAATTTGCATCCAAAGGAAGTACCCTAAAAACCTGATTGCATTACAGCCTGAGGGTGAGATGTTTTCTGTCCCTCATGTTCAAACCCTGATGCTGTGCAAAGGAAATCAGGCCTTACTGAGGCACAGGAAAGGCTGTGAGAGGGATGCTTATTTCAGAACCTGGGACTTGGTTCTAATTCTGGCTTGTCAAACCAAGCACAAGATATTCCATTCTCATTTAAGAGCCAGCACCCAGGACTGGTCTCTTCTTTCCTGCTGCCAGTCAGGAAACCATCAGTGTTGAAGTCTCATCCATAAAGTCTTGGTGCAGCTCCTTTTACTGAACATTGAACTTTCAATTTCCCTGGATTTGGTCAGGTTTTGGTCACCTCTCTGGAATACATACATTTATTTACATGGCATCTAAATCTCACTTTCTCACACTCTTAGTCTGTTTCGAGCTTTGTTGATAGACACTTCAAGGTCACTTATGATTTTTACATATAATAAAAAATCATTAATAAATTTGTCCATAATGAAAATTAACATTTCTTTAAGAAATGCAACTTCTGAGAGTGTGATCAGCAAATATTAAATTTTTAAGTTTTTCTCATTACTCTTGCAATTCTGAAAGCATGAACATGAAGTCATAGAAACTGCTATTCTATATGTTGTAGTTGGCAGCTGTGGAGTGGCACAATAGAGTTAGCAAATACCTCACAAAAGTTTATTTCTCTTTTTATAAATTAGATTGTGGGAAGGAAAATGTGTGAAGAAATTTCATGGCTGCTTTGGCTAATTGATGAATCTGTTGAAATTCCTTGACTTCATAATATTATGACAAATAAATAAATAAATAAATAAATCCACCTGTGCATGAACACATACCTCAAAACTGAAATCTTAACTGCTATTTCAACTAAATCTCCTCCTTTTACATACTGGCTATTCTAGATATGAATTCAGAGATTCAAGAAAAGCCTGAATTAAGACTATTCATTGCTTGTCATTTACTCATGGCAAAGGCAGGTTTTTGGGTTTTGTTTTTTACTAGATATTTTAATTTCACTGACATAAGAAGAAGGTTTTCCATTTATTCCATTGCAGCTATAGTTTATAACCCATGTTTTGCTGCATATATTGAATATTGCCAGATCTACATAATGTACTTGGGTAGCTAATTCACTTCAAAAGGATGTTTGAAATAAGCTGTGTCTGTGTTGAAGCAGGTGAAAAGTGCTCTTGTTCAGCTCTTTCAGCTCTGCATGGTGTGTTTTTTTTTGAGGGGTGTCAGTGGACAGCAACAGGGGAACAGGAGTTGAAGGGTAACACTTGTGTTGCTGCACTTACCTCTCCTGACCTTCTCCCAAGGAGTGTTGCAGAATTGGCAAACCAAGAAAGCCAAAGCTGAGACTCTCTTGCTGCAGTTGCCTGTTGGAGATTTGTTTGTGTCTTTCAGTTCCACCATGTGTTCAGCAATGTCTGACACGGCAGAGACTCTGGCAAAAATGGGCATAGAAATATATATCAAGATCTACTTTCTATTGATGAAAATGAGATATTAAATTCAGGCAACTGCAAAAAGTGTATCATGATGGAAATAGAATCAGTGATGCTTTGTGTTATACTCCCTGTGGAAACAGGATATTTACTTTTAAATTAGTTTCATATTATCAACCTGTTAAGATATCCAAAGCTTATGAAATAGTATAGCAGGGGGCAATTGCTTGAATTGAAAAAAAAATAAAAAGCCAAATTGCTTATTTATAATTTATCAGCCTCTCTCAGCTGTCAATCTAATTTTCCTGCCTTCACTGATCACATTTCTGCTGTCTGTTCCTTAACAGATTTTGTTTTGATTGCTTCTGTTCAATTTCTGTCTGTCATCTCAGTGTCTAAGCAGACCATATGTTAGCTTGACCCACTACCAAAAAAACTTCAGTCTGAGGTCACTTGAGAAGTTACTCTTGCTATTATTTGAAGATTTATTAATTCTTCAATGGCATCTGGCTCTTTAACACCTGCCTCGAAATGTGCTTTTATTTTTTTCACTGCTGAAAAAAAAAAAAAAAAAAAAAGACAATAATTTTTGCCTTCAAATACATTCAGAAATAACAACTCTTTCAACCTTTCATCCTATCATAAGATGGATAATAACAAAACAGCATCTTTGTGCTGCTAAAATGCATTCTATCTGAGATACACAATGGGGAAATAGTATTACTGCCATTTTGTTGCTTCAGAAGTTGAGCCACAAATGAACAGTCTGATCCAACTGGCCCTAGTAAAAGGAGGGTGGTTTGTAATGAAGACTGCTCCCAAGCTTATAACTGATGTTGTTAAACAATTAAACTTCTCTTTAGTCTTTGAGGCTGCAGAAGTCACTCAGAGAGGAAGCCTTTGAACTCTGCCCTCTCTGGCACTCTTACGACTGGTGGTAGAACCCACTAATTCCTTTGCATCTCCTGCAAAAGCAAGAGAGGAGGTTCTGAAAAAGATTTGGAGCTCCCATTGGTGGTTATTTGTAGCAGTGGCCTCAAGTGGAGGGATCAATGACTTTCCAACTGCCAGAACAATGACAGGTCTGTTCACTCTCACTGAATGGAAGAGTGCCCAGGAACGAGTCTGTAAACTGTGGGGTGCAACTCCCTTTCTGCTGCTTTGCAGTGTCCTAAGATTGGCATTTTTAGTCATTTAGTGTTTTCATGACAAACCCCTCAAGGCTTGCATCTGAACCTCGTCTGTGCATGAAAACAAGACCTCTACAGTTTGTGCACAAATTTTTCTTTGTAATGAATTGTCTATTTGTCTTTCATTCCCTGCTGAAATTCTTCTAAATATTATGTTGCATTGAGCTTAGCCTCTCAAATCAGAGTGATATATGGGAGTCATAAATGCTGGAAGATACACATGGGAATGCACTGAAGAGAGCCTTGGCAGAGGAGAAGGCTGTGCTAGACACAGGTATTTTTTGAATAATGCAGAGATGTAACTTGAAAATTCATTCTGTTAATCTGGGGATAAATCAGACCATGTATCTCTTTATTGATCAGTGTTCAATAATCATTCCTATATTTTTACTTGACTTAATAATTCCTACCTGTTCCCTTCAACTAGTCAAATGATAAGGAGTGCATTTTCTAAACAGTTGTGTTGTTTGTGTTATCTCTCCACTCACTCAGAACTACAACAGGATGTTTATCTACTGAAAAAAACCCTGTCTCATTTACTCTGCAGAGCACTCCACTACCTTCACAGTAACTGTAGCTGCAATTATCATTGTTGGCATCCAGAGATAGTGATTTTTCTATATACACTCCATGCCTGGCCCTTGTGAAGTTTAATAAATGAAGTCAGCAGTTATATTATCATTTGACAGACTCATCACCTGATAGTAGCTGCTGAAATATGCAATAAATAAAGGTCCTAGAGGGAAGAAAAAGGATTAGAAAAAAAAAAAGTGTTATATGTTTTTTTCAAAGGAATCACATGTTTTTCTTTTACCCTATGTGAAGAAATTTAATTACAGTTTTTCTGTCTTTTTTTTTTTTTTTTTTTTAGTATTTCCTTTCTTCTGCATTTCATGAGAAGTCATCTTCAGGAATCCATTTAAGCAAAATTCAACACATGATGTTGGACACAAATAAAAAAACATAATAGGAAGAATTGCCTGGCATTTTTCTGAGGTCTTCACTGGCAGTAGCTGAGTAGGGTTTGTGGTCTGTAGAGACACAATAATTCAAAGCATGCATCCAGCAACCTACACTAGCAGAGGTCTAGTGGTGCTCCTTTGGTGGGACTTAAAACCAACTTCTCCACAGTGCTGGAAACAGCCCAGCCAGCTTAAGGCAAAAGTCTCAGCCTTAACATTAAATTTTTGTTTGCTCTGGACCCTCTGGAGACAACAAACTCTTCATAGAGGACAAGCCCTTTCTGTTGAGAAATCAACAGAAAAGCATCTCATTTCAGCACAGGGCTGAAGATAGGCTGAATTTTACAAATTATGCCAAGTATTTTCCTTAATGGGTTTCTGCTTTTAGTCAGACAGTAAACACTGTCATGACTAGCAGTGTTTGCCTGGTAATAAGTGTTGAGCATAAACTCAAATAGTCTATTCACCACTAGGCAAAGAGAAATACCCACCTACACACATGTATGTTTTTCCTGGTACTCCTTTAATTATATTTTTCAAGTAGACAAGTAACAAAGTCATTGAAAGAGTTTAGCTCACTTGTGTTTTAGGTTCTCTGTGGCAGGAAAAAAACAGTTCTAATCCCTGCAGAATGTTAATGAGAAATGGACAAAGGCTAGATGGAAACTGGTGAAAAAAATGTTGATCTGTTTTCCTATGAGCAACAGTAATGGCCCCTGCAAGTAGCAAAAGCACACACATTTAGAAGAAGTATTATGTATAGGCACCACTGTTATTAAAGCCACTAATAAGGAGGAAGCATGGAAAATGTTTGTGTACTTGAATTCAGAATAGTCTTATCATAGCTGCTTGAACTTTACCCTCTGTAACAAATATTATATCTTCTGGAGATTCCTGGGTTGCTTGGCAAGATCATCACAGAATTTTCATTTGTGGAGAAACATGGATATATGTGTGTCCTTCCTCTCAACCACCCCAATACCAAGAAGTGAGTTGGGGTGAATGTGAATTTGGATTTAATGTGATTTCTGCTCCGTCCCTTTTGAGACTTTATGTTTGCTTTATTCTTCATGCTGTTAAGCATATAAAATCATTTTTTCTGCTTCATAGTGAGCACTTATGTAGTATTTTGCTCATTGTTTCTTCAGTCACAGGCAGCAGCAGCCTCTGCCTGAGAACAGTGTGCTTGGTTTTGGACCTGGGACCTCTTCTGCTGCAGGTGCTTCAGTTGGAAAAGATTTGTTTCGTCACTGCTCTGAGAATGAGCTACAACTCTGGCCTTAAGCCAGAAATGATTGCTATAAACTGAATGTTCATTGGCTTGGGAGGACTCAAAGGCCTTGATTAAACTATAAATCCTAGGAAAAATACTATCCCTTTTCTAAACAGCTCACTCAGAGACAGTCCCAAGACCATCTTTGTATCTGGGGCTAATAATAAATGTAGCAGTGATTGTCTGGCCCTCTAGTTAGTTCTTATTCTTAAAAGCATTTAGGCACTTTCCCTGCTAATCCTCAGTAACCTTTCCTTGTCCCTTCTTACCAAAACCATGCACCAGATGCCAGTGACTACAAACATGGCTCGTAATATAAATCTACATAAAATATTCATATTTATAGATAAGATGTATATGAATATATAAAGATATAAAATAAGAGTAAATATTAAAATGGTGCTGATATCACAGCAATTTCCCATCTGTGAACTATCCCTGCTTTCATTTTTCTCTTTAATGAAATAGAAATAAAAGGTGCAAGGGTTCAGAAAATAAATAAACAATGTGCAAATTCAATGACCCGTGAAAAAAAATAAAATCAGTCTAAGTTTAGATAATCTGAACTCAAAATACATTGCAATACTAATAGTAACAATAATAATAAAATCTAAGTCAAAATGTTCACAGCCAGATTTTGACAGAGCAAATTGTTGCTTCAATTAAATGACTTTTTTTTTTTTATTAAAGGGAATCAGGCTGTTAAGAAGAACCAGTATAGTTCTGAACAGTGGTCATACTGAATATGGTCAAAGTCACCAAAAATCTACAAGAGTCAGTTGTTTTTCTTACACAAGTGTTCTTTTTGCTTTTATGAGTTTTGGATCAAGTCCATTTTGAAACATTGTCTACTGACACTTCCCTGTTCCAGAGAGAAATGGGCTTGTTGATGAAACAGTCATTTTCTGCCTTTGAACTGAAACTTATACATTATGAATGATCTGATTGAAAATTTTAACATTAAATCCTAGTCAGTTTTATATCAATACTAAAACTGCCATTATACTCAATAGGGTTAAAATTTCTATCTAGATCCTTGAAGGAAGTTTGGATCAGATTAGAATGTTAAATCTACCCCATTCTAAAAACAGATAGCAAAAAAGCTGAGAAGACACATGCCAGGAAATTCAAAGTTAACATAACTTTAATGCTTAACTCATCTTGGGAACCTTTATTTTTAGAACCATCCAAGATAAGAAAAAGATGGTGCCTGTTGAGCCTTAACAGGTTTTGTCATTTTGCATTGCAAAGTAACTTAGATCCTAGGATTTATATTATCTGTGAATATCAGTTCCAGGTTTCAAATTCTAAATACTATAGAGCAAGAAAAGCTGATGAAATATCACCTGTCTTTATGGTGCTGAAACATGCCAGCGATTTTCTGAGATGTCAAAAGCAACTCAAACAATACACCAAATCCTAATCAACAGAAGTCATCAGAGTTATTCTTTTATTGCTGTCTACATCAGCTTGTTTTCATAACACAGGCATTTCACTTTATGCAGGAACAGATGTATTTGTGACTATTTGCACTGAAATATCCAAACATTACAGTAAAGCAGCAATTTACAGTTGGCTGACTATGTCTCATCTTTAGTAGACAATTAGTGAACAATGAAAAACTCATTATCTTCTTATTTCATTACAGCCAGGGAAGCAAACAATTAAATTTGGTGGTTTAAAAAACATACAAACAAACAAAAAGCATCTTGACTTCCCAGAAAGAACAAAGTGCAAATAATTCCATCAACAGCATTTGAGTGAAATTCATCAAAGGGGTTTGTTCCAAAATAGAGTTCACCTTAAATTCTTTCCTTTAACTTTCATTTTTAAAGAATGATAGAGAAAAAAATTATACATTCACCATCTTCAAGATATTGATATTATATAGGCAGGCAATACATATGTAAAATACACATGTATTTGTAACATATCTAGGAATCTAGGCATCTTTGAACTGCTTTAAAATATAATTATTTTCTTTTTTTTCCTTTCACACTTGGTTACTGTTTGATCTTGGCTATAAAGCATGGATCATAGTTTCTGTCTCTGAATCTCTAAATGTTGCTGATATATATTGACCAAATAAATGACTAAATGTTGCCTGAATTTCGAAATACTCACATATACCAAAGTTTTTATATTGCAGAATTTCATGGAGATTAATTTTTAGCATGGAAGTTTAACCAATTTTAACAGTTCTGAAATAAGCAATTTCTCATATTTACTGGGTTTTTTTCACTCATGCTTATGTTGCTAAAAAGAAAGAAATATAAAAGCCAGCTCAGTGAAATCTGGACATGCAATATATTAGTACACAGAAGTCAGTTCTGTCTTTTCCTCCTGCCTCTAACTTTCAGTAATCATTATGTCCATCTTTCCACTGATAAAGAGCAAACATCTAATTTTCACTGCTAGTATCTAGACATTCATGTTTTGCTTGTGAAATACAGCAACTGAGATGATTCACAGATTCAGAGGTTAATCTGCACCAGCTCTTTATCAAATCTCAGTACCCTGTTCCTCACACTTTCTTATATGTCATAACTGGTGTAGCTTGAATTTAGAATCCACATGGTAGACAGGGATTCTCATGCAATTCCATCAAAATTGAATTTCACTAAGCTGTCTGCTCGTGTAGTCCAATCTGCTCTTACAGTCCAATGGTCTGGAATGTCTTCATTTTTCCCTTTTCTTTTTTTCTGTCTCACCTGGAAAAAAAAAGAAAAAAGGAAAAGATTGATTATTTTCATGGGTTTCCTACAGCTCAGAATCTTCTGTAGTATATTGAACAAGGCATGTCCTGAACTCCATATTTGTTGAACGTTTTTTCATACCACTGAAGCTACTTATATTGAACAGAGGCAAAAAGTACAACGTTTCTGCAGTTTACAGCACTGACATAGAACTTCACTATATGACTCAGGATGGTACAGGGAAAAGGATGTTCAAAAGCCAAAGGAGTTGTCGGTTCACTTACTTCATGTTGATGTTCAGAAAGAATCAAGAAGGTTGTAGAGATCCAAGTTCCTTTTCTTCTCCCTTCACATCCTAAGTCATTCTTCAGTTTTTTATTTCACCACTTAATATTGACTGGTCCTGCTCCCTTGTTGCCCTTCAGCTTTCATGAACATTCTCTTTTAAGATGTTAATTATATTATTTGAGGACACTTGCTTGTGGGTAGACATCTTGCTACTATCTTATTAGGCCAAAGATGATGCAGGATCTTTTAATTCCATTTTATTCTTCTCCCTCACTTGTCCCTTATTCTCATAACATCAGCAGCAAAGGCTGAATGTTAAATTTCATTATGTCATTTGTATTTAATATTCAGCCTGACTAACTATAAAAACAATAAAAAAATCACATCAAAAATCACACCACTTACGGGTTATAAAGCACTGAGTTCTTGGGTGAAAGGAGATACAGAAAGGTATAAGGTGCTAATACTGAATCCCACAGTAAAAGTTCTTTACTACATAAAATGAGCATGTCTAGGTGAAGAACTAAGAAAAAAATCAAGTCAAGCATCTAATTTCATCTACTTTTCCCCAAGGTAACCAGAGGAGAGAACTAGCATTGGGAAGGTATGTCCTTCTGCATATTCCACAGTGGATAAATCTGTTAGGGCCTGTGGATATTGAGGGAAGACAAACAATCCTTTCTCTGCCTTGGTTTTAGACAGAGAATGGCTGATTAGCTTCAACTGGGTGCCCAGCATTCTGATAACAACAGATGAGGTGAGGTGAATCCTTACTTGGTGATGAAAGAGCAAGTATAATTTTAGGACAATACACGATGACTACCCCATCTGGAAAAAAATGCAGATCATTGCACAGGGCAGTTTTTTGATAACACCTGTACCAGGTTTACATGGTACTGAGGAGAAATGGCTTAGGTGAACTGAGATCTCTCCCTTATCTCTGGACTCCAGGCTTTTTTTTTTTTTTTTTCCAAATGACGAAAAGCCAAGAGCAATTGTTTTGAAGACAGATATAAACATCAGAGCACAAGCTAATGAAAATTGCACTGATTAGAGCTGTTCAAAATCCCTGTTCCATTGGAAAGGTTGATATTCTGACATATGTTTCTTTGCAAAATGGGATGAGAATGATCTAAATATCAGCAATTTTTAGGATATTTCTTCAGGAATGCTGCAATAGAGAAAAAATATTTCACTTTGAAATAGCTATTTTTTACTATTTCAAAACATTTGAAAAATTTTCTCTTAGTCTCAGGTTTTCACACAACATATTTTTATGCATACATACATATCTGCATATGTATACTTAATGTTGACTGTTTCCTTTTAGAAAATAATAATTTCAAAAGTTCCTGCATTTTTCCAGAAAACTTCTTTGATCACTGCATTTGGTCTTTGGTCAGTCATAGTAACAGCACATGTTATATGTATATGTCCTAAAGGACACATGGACTCTCTAGTCCCATGATAAAAAGAGAGCTGCTTAAAACAGAAATCTACAGGAGAAAAGTCACAGTTTGCTTGTGAAAAACTTCTTCATAGTGGCTACATATCACCATCTTTCATTTACTGATGTAGGACAGGGAATAATCCAATCAATATCTCACATGAAAAGTTGATAGAAATTATCATTGATAGCAAAACAAATGCAAATAACGATTTTATTCATACTGTGTGCTCCTAGCACTTTCATGGTTCCTTGTACTAAAATAAACAGCTTTTTATTTCAATATAGAGGTATAGATATATTTATCTATATGGTGCACTCAAAAATGCTTTTAAATCTTAAAGACAATCCAGTGTTTAAAAACCCCAATGTAAATAGACAGCATTATTAAGACAATAATGTTTTTTAAAATAGTTTAAAACAAGTCTTTCAAGAGTCTTTCTCCTTGTGAGAGAACAAAGTTTTATAGGTCTCTGTGGTAGCAACAGGTACAAATTGAGGCTAAAAGACCCCAGTATGCAGATATGCAGATTATAAAATACTAGCAGCTTCTCAGAATTAATCTATTGGCTGGGCTCTAAGACACAAAACCCATATCTTGTTTTACAAGTGGTGACGTAGCTTTTTGAAATGTTTGAGAATATTGTTTCTAGATTTCTGTTTAAAGGTCCTCACTGAAGCTAAAGCCTGGTGTGAATATATAGGAAACTGCCAATGTAAAATTTTGGAAAAACATTTAGGATATTAATAGAAGCTAAGGATCCACTTTCATAGTAAGTATTTTCAGGGTCTGAAATCATTGCATCACTATTATTTTTACTTGCTTGGGTTTAAAGAACACATAAAATACTTTTTAAGCTTCCTGGCTTTATGTCTACCTTGTTAATTTGGAGCCTGTGTATTTTAGTATATGCAGTTTCTGGCTGTTTTTAATACCTAGGACACCAATGACCCCCTTGGCTCAGGCCACTGGCTGCAAATGCAAAAGAATGTCATTAAAAATACAGCAGGAAATCAATTTGGTGACTTTACATTGCTTCATAATGGACATTTTTGCCTCTGTGGATTATGCCAGGATGTTTCTGAACAAAAGAACATCCTGTTAAACCCAAATTGTAACTGATCCAAAGCCCATAAATGGCAATTTTAAAAAGTTACTGTTTTTATTGAGGTTTCAACTCACACCTCCATGTTTCAACCCTCACAACTACATTAGTTTGGGATTTCTTTTATTTAAGTTGCAAAAGAAAAATCCTTTATTTCAAATATGGTAATTTGAAACAAAAGGACAACAAATTTTAGTATCAGAAAATAGTTTTATACAGTAATAGATGCATGTTTTAAATTACTATAGTGGGTTGCCAATTTATTTAATGCAAAAAGCCATGAGAAGTCAGGCTCTTATTGCCTCTCCTTGAAAGAAAGAATTAAACTGCACTGTGACATTTTAAAGAAAGCCCCATTAAGTAACACATGTACATATTTTCAGATATTTTTATTTCAGAGGAAATATATCTATAAAGTTAGAATGAATTTATTGGATACGTTTTTCCCCCATCACACCATTTCAGCATCCAGCCCTTACTGGAGAATTAAGAGGGCATAAATAGCATTGCAGACATCTCTGTTGTTGGACAGACCTAAAGAGTTTGCAGTGACTCTCAGTGCCTCAAAGGTTCAAGGCAGTCATTCAAAAGAGAAAATATTACAACAGATACAATCAAAATTTGTTCTGACTTGTAGAAGTGTGTTTTGTCAGGAACCTCTACCTAATAATGTTCAGATTCTTCACAATATTTGGATGCTAATCAAGAGCGCATTGCCAAAATAAATAGGCATTTTCTTGCTTTATCACTCTGATTCTACAGAAAATAGGAATAGTCAAAGCATAAAAAATAATTTCCTGTATTGTTTCCTTGACGTTGATTTGCTAAGAGTTGAATAAGAGTACACTAGACCTCTAAGAAAAGTAATTTTGTTGAAAGAATATGAAGACAACAAAAAAAAAATTCCTTCAATAGCTGCTGGAAACTTAGAGAAAACAGAGGCCTGTACATTTTAGGACTGAAAGTCCTTCTGATATGATTGTGCAGTTGATCTGGCAGTCACAGGTTGGGACTGTCTTATTCCATTCTACGGCAAATGGTCTGTGAGTGCCCTTCCAGCACCCACATGGACCACGTGCAGTGTGGAAACTGGCTTTTTCCTAACTACACCACTCATCCAAAGTAGCATCCTCCCTCCAGCCAAGCTTAAACAAATCAAGGACCAGACTCTCCTCACTCATCTGCAGTGAAGTCATCTGTGGCATGATCTGTGCTGTCCTAAAATCAAAGGAAGTTTTGCTTCAAAGATGAATACACCTTGCCAAGGAAATCCTCTTCAAGTGGAGGACAATACTGCAATTTTGTGTAGGGACCATGATTCTTTGTTTAGCTCAAAAAAAGGTTCTCCCTTAATAAGATCAATGACAAGATTAATTATACATGTATATACATGCTTGAAATCCAGGGTTCCAGGTTGAAACTTTTTTTCTGTAGACATTATATGAGTACTGGAACATATGCCTGATGTCTGACAGAATGTTAGGAGGGCTACCTCAGGTTACTGCATTTTCACCACTGCATGAAAATAAGGATTTTATAGGGTTTTGTTTACACAAAGTGTCTTAGCTGTCAGACCTGCAGACCAAAGTCTGTTCCTCAACAGAGGACATGCTTCACACAGTCTGTGTTGATGAAATGCTTCCTCTTCTCCTGGGTCAGCCACGTTAGGAATAGACTTCTTTGCCAATGGGAGTGGTCCCTCAGCCTTGCCTCAGCATCAGCCTCTGCACAGAACCAAGGGCTTGGTGCAGGAGCTGTGCTGGGGCTTTCCTCTGAGACCAGAGTCAAAAGTCTCTGCTTAGTATCTGCTACATGCAGATTTGAAGTGTGAACAATGTGAGAACAATTGTAGAAAATCTAAATAAAGTATCTTCATTAACACCACAGATTGAAAAAGGCTAGACACAGAAATTAATTTCCTTCTTTTTCTGAGTGTATAGAGATAATACCTCTGAAATACCATATGTAGAAATGCCACAGAAATAACTGTGGCCTTTGGTTGTTTGCATATAAGCAAGAATTTCAGATTTTATTTTATGTTATTTACTATTTTTTATCTTATTTTAACTTTTTTAATATTCATTTTTATACCAAAATAAAAGGATAAAGGAATTGAAGAAGATAACACACAGTAGGAATAGTAATTCTATTTTCTTTCCTTTGTAACACATTTTAGTTTTGTCTGTAGCCCTCTAGCTCTCATGTAAGCAGATATTTCTAATCATCTCTGCAATCTGAGTTGTGGTCTGGGAGTCAAACAAGCTGGGAGAAATAATAAGAAAGCCACAATGCAGCACCAAGCAAACAAGGACTACAGATGTAATTCTCTTACCAATCAGAAGTGCAACCACATAAGCACATATACAGAGAAGCCCTGCCACTCTCTCTGCTGTAAATCCAGGGTTTCTGTGATAAAATCCTTATTTGTAATGATAGCCATTTCCCTTTCCCTTGTCTTCTGGCAATTGCATTCCTGCCTTGGGTTGCTGATAGCAGTGGATAGACTGGTTCAGATGAAATTAGAACTGATCTAAATGTTCACCTCAGGCTTGAAATGCATTGTTATCCATAGCTGGAAAAATTATTATATTTTCTTTCTTTTTTCTGTATTTCCAAGTGGTTCAAGAAACAAACAAACAAACAAACAACAACAACAACCAAACAAACAAGAACACCCAAAAAAATCACCAAAAAACCCAACAAGAACCCCAAAACAAACAAAAAACCCAAACAAACAAAAAACCCCCCACACAATGAAAACAAACAAAAAACACCAAAAACCAAACAAAACCCCAAAACTAGTAAGCATTGAAAACCTCAGAAGGGATCAAGCAAGTAAAAACTGTCAGGTTTCCAAGATTTCACACTTTTAATCTGAAGACATTTTTACAAGAACATTCAGAATAAAACTCACCTATCTCTGGACGGACAAAGTTATTTTTAAATGAATGAATTTGTAAATATTTTTTTCAAACAATAACATCTTTAGCAGTTTTCTAGTAGCTGATGAGTTTTGCATTAGGTGTTTCTGGAAATCCAAAGACTGTCTCTAGAAGCAAAATGATAGAGAATCCAGCTGTTCCAATATAGGATCTGAAAGCAATACTTTGCAAGAATGCTTATTGTCAGCTGTTACATACCTATTTTTAGAACTGAACATTGCTACCAAAGGTTGTTCTCATTCCCAATATTCATCTGCCTAAGGGTATGCTCATTCCACATTCCCAAGGTATGTTTGAAGCTCAGGTATTATATTAGCTTTAAATCTAATTTAGCAAGTGCAGGTAGGAAAAAAATGGAAGCGCACAGAGTCTGAAAGTCAGCACTGGGATTCTGGGTACTTTCTTGGCTTGCTACCAGCCCACACCCCATTGCTGCATTGTCATGGCTAGTGCTGAAAAGTAAATGATGAAACATTAAGTGTCCTGCAATTGCAACTCTGAGCTGCAGAGTAGGTAGACACCCACATCTCTCCCTCCCCGCAGACCCTTTGAGCCTATGAGTGATAGTGCTCCTCTGTTTCAATCAGAACCAGAGATTTGCAGTTGTGGGTGGACTGAATAGCCAAGAAACCCACCCAAAATGTATTACTTCATAATATTTTGAAACACCAACTTGAGCCATAGGGCATCAAAATATCCAAACAGCAGCTCAAATGTGAAAAGCTGCAGTTTCTTCCTGAATGAGTTGCACTGATGGACAGATCACATAATGACTTTTCTCTTTAGCTGTGGTTTTAAAGAATGGTTTCTCAAAGTAAAGCAAGGAGCAGTGATCTTGCCTAAGAAGGATGTGAAAACTATATTGGATCCAAGATCCTTTCCCTAAAAATAGCTATAGAGAGCACCAGCAAGAGAAGAGCTTGAGAGGGAAGGAGAACATCACATTTGTTCTGCATCTTCCCATTTCCTCTCCTCTTCTGTTAAGTGGATATCCTTTCCTGAACTTGGTGCTTTGAAGCTTATTTCGGGCACTGCTCTGCTTTTGATAGGGAGAGCCGAGAGCCCAGTACTGTCAGGAAGGTTTCCTCCCACACACTTTTAACAGATGTTGCTTCCTGTGTTTCCACTGCAAGGTGCACACTATGGCCATGGAGCTCATGTTCTGGCACAGCATTTTTATTATGCCATGGTGCTGCTAAAAGCTCTGTGAGGCACCACTGGAAATACAGAGGCCTCACTGTTCCATTTTTCCCTTCACGTTCCCAGGCCAAAATGATCAAGCAGGTCAGGATTTTCCTGAAGGCCAGGAGTCTTCTCTGAAAGCCACTAGATGACCCAGGGCTAATTCCTGACTGTTTTTTCTCATGCTTCATGGCTCACTATTGTTAATTTAGACCGTTACATTTCAAAAGCATTAGCTCTTGATTATGTTTCGTTCCTGGGGCAGAGCCACAATTTGTGGTTAGTTAAGACTTGAAAGCTCTGCTCTAATTAGCACTCCAGCTGTGCAGAAGGGTGCTTTCCTAGGCATGGAGGGAGGCAGATGGCTTTTGTGGAAAGAGATGTGACGTGTTCTTCCAGAGGCAAAAGCTTGTATTAAATACCTTTTAAAATGAAGTGTCTCCTTCTCTGCAGATTCCTCCCTTTTTTCATGCACTGCCAGGTGCTCTTCTGTGCTTCAGTGCTGAGTCACGCAGCCTCTGCCTACTCCAGAGTGCCAAGTGTCACCATCTGACAAAATGACGCATCGCAGTTGGACTGAAGATGTCTCCAGTTTCTTGGAGAAACATAAGAGATGACAATTTTATAGCCCAGCCTAGTATTTATAATTCTAACTAGACTCCTAAGAAAAGGGAAATGCCTGCCTCTAAAACTCTGGCTTTCCTGAGGTGTTACTGGAAATGAGAGCATAGCTGCAGTGGAAAGGAAGAACGTTCTGTGTGTTAGTCATTGACTTGGGAAATCTGCATTGTATTTCTGTCTGGAATCAAGCCCTTAATGTTACCCTAGGCAAGTCATTCAGCCTCTCGGTGGGTCTGTTCCGTTTAGTCTGTTCTTTTTAGTCTATTTTGGCTATTTGCACTGATAGCCCCTCAGTAGAAAGCCAGGCTATGGCTTATTATTAGCTCAGCACCTAGCCCAGCTGACCATTATTTCTTGCTTCTATCCAGTACTGCAGCATAAAGCAATAATTATGTGCCTATTCCAAAGCTGTATTAAAATGGTGTCTTAAAAAATGAGTATTTTAAGTGCTCCTTGAGGATTTAAAGCATACCCTTTTGTAGAAAAGCATTAAGATGCTGCCTTAAGAGTATCCTTTATTCCTAGGAGACTGCCGTTTTCTTTCACACAGAGAATAAAATGAGCTTAGAGAATGACCCAACTGATCAATAGTTTTTCCAGCACTGAATCAGTGGATGTTGATTTTGTCTTTTATTTTCTTCTCTCCTTATCCCTCCCCCCAAAGTCTAACCTGAGCTTGCAAAGAATGATCTCTTTGTACAATTACAGTGTTCTGGGGAAGTCTTCAGCAAAACATTAAATTCCTCAAAAAACATGAATTAAATAATTTAAGCATTATACTCCTTAGCATCAGAGGAGGCAAAACGAATTTCCATATAAGAGAGCTTATGACATAATGAGAGCTACAGAACAAGTCCTTCTGCAGTGGGGCAGTAAGGTATGAATAGGTGCTCTTTTATGGGATACAGGAGCATACACAAGCTGGATGCACAGCATTTTATGGAAATTAAATATCCTGCTTAGGAGTATGAAAACTAAGTCACTTTTCCTTTAGCTGTGGTGTGGTTTCTTATGAGAATTTACATCTTTATTTACATGTCATTTGTACTCTTAACATATCATAATCTGCTTCCTAGTCTCAATTTTGAGAAACACAGGAAGACATTATTTTATATTACATGGTTCAATCTCTCATTTTATCCATGCTTTGCTGAAGAAAGGATTAGTAGATAATATCACTGATTTCTGGAACCCTCCATTTAACAGAATAGGAGTGGTTTTTTTTCTTTAAGGAATGGTATCAGTCTCAGTAAACTAACATGGATTGTGATTACCCTTACTTGATACTTTGGAGATTTTTGACCTCATAACAATTTTGATTTTTTGGTTTATTTATTTAATTTATTTAGTTTATAATTTTCATCTAATGAAGATTGAAGACAACTATGAGTTTGAAAACTGGAGTTTTTCTCTTTCCCTCCTCATTCATCCAGGCAGTTGTCTCATCTTTTAATATTCTTAGTAAGTAAAAGTCGCAAACATTTATAATCATCATCTCCTTCCTCTAGATCTGTTATTTTACTCCTTGCATGTGCCTTTTCTTTCCATTTGATTACTCTTTTCACTACATAGGTCATCCATTTGCTTCTTCCTCCCCCTCCAAACATATTTATTGCTGGGTAGCTCACAGCCCTTTGGGTATACATTAATTTACCTAGGAACACTTTCCATTTCTCCTCTGTGTCCTTTACCTCTGTTGCCTCATTCCATTGATTTCAGTGAACACTTCTTACATGTCTACACAAATTGTCTCTGCTGAAATTCAGTGTCTTTATTTATTATTTTTTTTTGCTCTTTTTATGGCCCCTATTACTTATACCATACATTCTCCTCCTTTCATCTACCATCAATTTGTGTTACAGTAAGCTAATCATGAATTGCCTCCCTCCTACAATTCTTTTTGATCATTTACACACTGCACATTATATAGGAAAAAAAAAAAACCAAAACAACCAACCTCCAAGAAGCTGGCTACCAGCTACTGGCTCTCTTTCCATAAGTAGCAGGATTGGTTTGAAAAGTTCTTATCAATTCTTTAAGGGTAAGCAGTTCTTTTAAAAAATGTTATGTGTTTTCAGAATGTATTTATTTAATTTAGAAAGTTTAGGGTTTTTGCAGAAAAATAAAATTATTTTGGGATAGTTTACAAACACACACAAAATCAGTGTACTATGGGAAATATAAACAAAGTAATCTCAACATTGTAGAAAAAATGCACCAATTTCCTGACCAATTCACTCTCCTTAGACATAAACTGGCTTTTCCTGAAGACTTTAATACATCCTTATTTATTGAGAATATTTTTAGTGATATTTGCAGATTTTCAGGTGACATAAAAATAATTGCCAGGGAAGATCCTGAACTGGTGACGCTTTGTTCTGTTAAATAAATGGAGGTTTTTTCTTGGGAAGATCTGGCCTGTAGTAATCCTAGCTGTGAATCTTAGAATATTAGAATCAGTCTAACCTAAAATGGTCTCATCTGATATAAATGTAACCTTTGGTTGTAGAGTAGAAAATAAAGAATTAGCCATGATGTCTAAAGATGAAACTCCTAACTGAAGATTTCTGTATGTTTGCAAACCTCCACTATTACTAGAATTATTTCTTCAGATCTGGATGAACTGCTAGGTGATAAGACAAATGACTCTGTCATGGATTCTGTTGCCCATCTTGGTGTCTGGCTGTTGACAGATAGGACATAATTTATCATCAGCAAGGATTGGTGAGATGAAATGTTTCTAAGGAACTTGATTTCATGTTTGTAGGGTTTACATTATATGGTTTTGCTTCCTAGCTGTTCTTCCATCCACTAAAATGGTGTTACTTTGTGCTGTCACTTTGGATCATACCTCTGGACTTGTGTTTCAGACTTGTATTTGGTTTACCCAGAGCTATCATGACATTGCAGACCCTGAAGAAATCCAAGCCCTGCTCCTGGGGACTACGGTGAGGGAGGTCATTCTTGATTCACAGGGTGGGGAGAAGCACTCAGATCCAAAGAGATGGGCCTCCAGCAAACTCTTACAGGTAGAAATGGATAACCCACTCTCCTGCCTTCTTGAATAAATCAGTCACCTTGTTCATGTCTCTCTGATGCCCCTTTCCAGTTGATTGTTGTTTCTTCCCCTGCTTATCCATGAACACAGCTTGGTTGAATTTTCTCTGTGTCCTAGCTAGAGACTTGATCACTTTAGTTGTATTTTCTGTTTGCCAACTTTTGAGTAGATTCTCACTGCAGCTGTATTTTTCTTTCTCACTCTTTGCTTGTGCATGGGCTCTCCTAAGGACACTATGTATTCATTATGAGCTACCAGCACTGTAACTCTCAATCCTCCAAAGCCCAAATGTATGACTCAGGCTTCTGAAATAAGTGAGAGAGACCTAGGGCAAGGTACATAGCAAAAATAGTAGTGGGAATGATGTGAGATTATTAGATACATATATTTTTTTTAATTAGAGATGGTCCCAAACCAGATCAGTCATTCCCAACGCACTGAAGTGTTGGGCTAGTTTGATATGAGATCTGGGTATGAACTTTGCAGTTCAGACTCACCTCTAATTTTAATATTTATACAGTTTCCTATAAACTCACCTCTGAAGGTCAGAACTGAGAGCCATTTATCTAAGCAGTGTAGGATTTTACAGCCATCTTTTGTGGAGCACCAAACAGCTATATGGTAAAAGTGATCACTGTGTTTTATCTAGCTCATTAAACCAATGAGAGTTTTTAATGTGAGTCTCCTATTGTGATACAGAAACACTGAGATGCCCTGATAAAGAGGTAGCACCAACTGCCCGCTGAGTCCCATAAATCGGTACATCCACTTGTGACTTAATAGTCATAATGAAACTTTAATTTTCTTACTTGTCCTGGCTGTGTTAGCAAAAAAAGGGGAGTGGAGCAGGGTGATTATAGGGGAGAAATTGTGTGTGTTCAGTGTGAAATGTAAATAAAAAGCAGAGAAAGGTGATCTGAATTTAGACTGTTTATGCCAGAATAGATAATTGGGTGGAATATTGTGTCCCTTCACTTTCCTGAGTTACAAAGGTGGTATCCAGCATCTGGAATAGCTAGGAGTGGTGCACTGCTTGCAGCTGACTGGGCTGCAATAAAAAATTAATCAAGTAGCAGTGTCTTTCCTGCTTTACTTCACAGTCCCTGGCAAGGCCACTTGTCTTCAGTTACTCATTCCTTGAGCACATTAGGATATGCTCGGGCTCTGCTGCAATGTGTAAAATAAAAAGCCTTTCTAGGAACTTATTTGCAGATGTGTTGGTTGTCCTTCTGGGGCTGTGTGCTTAGGACCAACTAGAGAAGCAAGCCTATGCTCTGGATGTCAGAAAGGTGTTACAGGATTTTTCACCCAAAATTGCTACAGGCAGAATTCCAATGCTTGAATGACTGAGCATGACTTTAAGTTCCCACCATAATGTGGTGGGAAAGAAAACTTCAAAGCCAGAAGCTCAGCTGAATTGATTTGATTAGGAAATACTTCTTTCAGGCTTTGGTGCCTTGTAGGTGACCTTAAACTTGACTCAGGTAATCAATTTAGACCTCACTGGTGGCTTCTGCTGTTTCTTTTATTTGTACGTGGTGAACCTACACCCCTTTTTGTCAGAAGCTATTCAAAAGATGAACATGCTGAAGATTATGAGTCATTATGTTTTCCTATCTATAAATGTAAGAGAAGCACTTTCAAAAGACACTCTAACCTTCTCTATGCCCTTCTATCAAGATTTTCAAATTATTTTGCAAGTATCACTAGGAAGCAGTGGCATGAAACCATGGTATTCTTATTTAGTTAAAACACCTTTAGCAGAGTGAAGGCTTCAGAACATGGACCATTAATTTTATGTAATATCTCTGACATTTTATGACTTGGTGATGAGGTTTCAGTTTGCCTTCCTGCAGGTGTATTTAGATTTGTGAACTATTTGTATATCCTGCTGTGTATTTGTGCACACACCTGAAGTGTGTATGTGAGCATCCATGTGCACACATGTTCACAACACCTCCACTAGAATGTTCAGCAGGTTTTCAAAAATATGGTACTTCAAGAAACATTTCTCATCTTCATTTAACGTCAGTATTTTTCAAATCCCATTTGTAAAACACCCTCTCTTCTTTGCTTGTACTTCTTAATTCCCCTGTCCACCTAATACTGTCTTTATAAATTGTACATATGTTTTAATATGTCTACCTTCTGGTGTATTCCCAGGACTCCTGTCTGTGCTTTATAGCAGAGATTGCTATTTGGTCTGTGTTATCTAAGGACTCAGGTCTGTGCAGCAGGAGAGAATGCAGTTCTCTTAAGAAGTGCATGCTGGTGTTGGCTGAGATCACCACTGTCTTAGAGAATGAAGAGAAAATAATGTTGTAGAGTTGATTAGTAGAACTGAAAAATAATTTTTCAGTGTAAGGAGGTTCTTGTTAGAGGAAGTGCTACCAGAAAAGAACTTTTTATTCTGAAGATTTTTCAGCTGAGCGCTGTAATGGTTCTGTTAATTGAAATCTAGTGGAACAAAGACTATTTTGGTTAAAATTTAGGAATAAGATAAATTTCAAAAGTTTGGATGGAGTGTTTAATGAATTTGTTTAGCTTGCTGTAAACAGAGATTTCCATTTTCCTCTTGTTGTGAATGTGCATGCACACCTGTTATATATAACACACTGCTTTTGGTGTTTTATCTTTTGCATGGGTCAACCAAACTTCTGCATGCCAGCTCATTCGTATACAAAGTCTGGCTATGGCTGGAAACCCAGCCCTTTGACTGCAGTGCCTCACATCTGTAACTTACAGGAGTCCAGAGGCTTTTTCAGCCAAAGGTGTGTAAGTTCACTGCACACAATTGCATCAGCTACATCCACAAAAGAATGGAAGGCATGTTTATGATGATTTGCTGTAAATAAACACGGTTTTATTGCTATGTTGCAGTTTTGTAGACAACATAGCAGAATGTATTTGTTGTGTTGTTATTAAAAGGGTGAAAACAAGCCACTATTCTGCTGCTGTATTCCTTTGTTTTTTCTTCCTTTTTTGTGGAAAACAGTTGCAAAAACTTGAAAATTCTTGAGCAAGCTCTAAGATGAAGTGGGGTCTTACATACAATAATACAGCAGAAATCATTACCTTATAATACTTGCATTTGTACCACTGTCACACCAGCATAAGAAATGTATGACTCCTATAGTTGTAAAAAATACAATTAATTCAGCCAAACTTGCAACAAATAATTACCTTTTTAACAATTTGAATGAGGTGAGAAAATCTTAGCATCCCCAGACTCAAACCCTGATATTATCATCAATGGCTTTCTCAATAATTTTTCACATAAGAAAATAGATTAGAGGATTAAACATTCAAGTTACAACAATTCAATCAGAATAATTTATTTATGAGTCATTTTTCAAAACTCTCAGTATATATTTTCCCATCTCTTTCCTTGCATATACTTTGAGCCTTCTGATATTGTAAACACTGCATGTATTATCATTTGGTGCCAAGGAATTTGAAGTGACTTAATAAAGGAATTGGAAATATCTTTCATTTTACCTCTCAAAAAAAAGTTGCACACTATTTAAAATGCATGTTAATTATATGTGAAGAGAATCAAAAGTTGACATGTTCATACAGTGAGAATGTGTGCCTATTTCAGGATGTCTGAATTCATGTCAACTATTCTCTTGTGGTTTAAGTTTATTGCAATGAATATCCATATTAGGCCTCTCAAACCATCATCTATCTTTTTGCCTGTCAAAAACCTCTCCTGATTATCTACCAATCTTTTTCTTGATGTCCTTGGGTGACAAGAACAAATAATGGTATTAAAAAAACCCTTTGATGCCTGAGCTAGTTCTACCCTCTTCAGGCCAAAGTCTAGCAGTCACTGTAAATCCTTCAGGGTCAGATTCCTGCTCTGCCTGCTCTGTGGATCACCTGCCTTCCATGGATGATGAGTGGGTTCTCTCCATTACACTGTCAATTGATTTATTTCCGTTGTAACCACATTCACATCCTCAATTCCTGATATGTTGTAAACTTTACAAGTCTATCCCTAATCGTACAGTTCTGGGTCAAACCAATCTTCAGAAACAGGGAAAGGAAGGAGCTGTCTCTCAGGAATGGGTTTATGGATATGTCCCTGGAAAGTAGCACTAATGGCAGTGATTTCTATCCTCACCTACTCTGTGTTCCTGTTGCCACATATCCTTTCCAATTGTGCCACAGCAACTTTGTATGGGACTGGGCAGAAAAGTAAACAATATAAATGGTCTGACATAAAGTTAAACCTTAAAAAACCCTGATGAGTATTTTTAATGTGTATAACAGTTTGAAACTAGTTCCTTGCCAGCCTTTAAAAAATCTGTTTAATATGTATACAACAGCATAAAAAATGGGTGCTGCAGGGGTGAGAATAGGTGTGCATAAAGTTGGATAGGAGGCAGCACAGGATGGGTGTCAAGCGCTCTTATGAAAAATGTCCTTGGAATCTTGACTGCACATAAAAAGAAATAAAGTACAGCCCTCTGCAAAAGCCTTTAAAAAGGTGTCACTAAACACACAAAGAAAGAAGGAAACTAGATGAGGAGAAGAAACTTGAACAAGGTGAGTGGCTATGGATCAGAAAAGTTTCATGGTGCAAAAGAAACTTTTCAATTGAGGTCTTGTTTTGCTTTCCTCATTTCTAGACTTCTAAGTTTATTAACTGATTTCTGTATTGATCCCATTTTTAAAGAATATTCAGCATCTCTTCCAAGTTATGCATTTAATTGTAATTCTGAGAACATCAATAAAGAAGTACTGGGATATGCAACAGATCAGTTTCCACCTACTTGTCACACATGAATGAAAGCAGTGTCCCATTGTTGCTGTGCTGATAGGGGGTTCTTCCTCCAGAGCCTTTCCAGAGACCTGTTAAGCATTTTGCTCCTTGTCTTAGTGCAGCATTCTCAAGATTCAGGTCATACCTGTCCTTTATATGCAGTACTTTGAATTTGTATTGCATATATACAAATATACATATATGAAATTGTGTATTTAGAGAGATCTCTCTAAATGAATGCATTACATAGGAAGTTATGAAACTGCCCCTGCTTTAAGCAGGGTGGAGTATGTTGAGATGACATCCAGTGCTAGATTTGAAACTAAATTAGTTTACTTAGAGAATGATTTTGTTTGAAATATATATATTTGTATGATACACATTAAAAATATAAACACAGACACACCTTTACATCTGCATTAGGATTGTAGCTGTTTGAAAATACCCAGTGCCCAAAATGAACTAAAATCTTGCAATTCAAAGCAGTACAAGGGGATGATACATAAGTGTCTATTCACCTCACAGCTGAGGTCTTCATTAAACACACTCACACAGATTTTAACACATAGTTATATTAGTCTGAAGAGACATGTTGCAGTCTAGTGCTTCCTTATTTAAAAGGTTTCCAGTGACTTTTCTGTTTGATTTCTTTGAATGCTTGCTACCTGCCCTCACCCAGCTCTCTTTTAGATCTTCAGCTGATGGATATTTAGCAAGGAGAAATGAATGAGAGCAAGAACTGCTTAAGTTGATAATGACTGCATTGATCACAGCAGCTGAATAACATATTTACAGGTGTTTCAGGCATTGACAGTTCCTTGCCTTTGTATGAAACCATAGTGCTTATGGACAAGTTTTGAGCTATAGGTTCTTGATTCAGATTTCATTTCCCACGAGCACCAAACTGGCATATCCCTATTCATTGTAACAGATGTTTTCCATGTTTACCTCTGTGTATAAGGGGCCAATCCATCCTTTGTGATTTTTATGGCTGCCATATATTAATGTGTGCTGTATCTAGCTTTTCATTTTCTTTATCCTTTTGCTCTCTGGGTTTACGAGTTACATCTCTGCATAAAATGTCATCATACAACATTGTGCTTTAAAAAGCCTGTTACTTATTAAGAGTGTGAGCTTATCCTCCTGGAGACATTTTATTTTCCCACCAGGAAAATGAAAATGTCATTGAGGTCTAACCAGACCCCTGAGCTTTTCAGGCAGAAGAAAATTGTTTTTAGGATTCCCTGCAGGAGCCGTCAGCCTTTGTGCACATACCGTATGTCTGAAGTAAAATTTTCCCCTCATTTATCTCCCTCCTCTCTACCTAATGTAGCAATGACACAATATTGCACCTTAAGGTTCCCAGTTCCTCTGTATTACTTTGCTTGTTGAAAGATGTGACACTGGAGCTATGTAATTATCCTGGCAGGAGTCATCTTTACATTTTAAGCTGCTGCTCTAAGAGCTAACTTGCAACTTGAGGCACAGCCCTGAGCAAGGGGTGATGCATAAAATGTTCCCATTTCCCATCCTTAGAGTAACTCAGAGGCAGTTTGGAAACATACCAACATTTGCCCACTCTGCCCTATTTAGATAATATCTGGTTCTCTACAACCACCTGCATTGGGGTTCAGATCCCTTTCAGGACTCTACCACTGACTCTTTTCCTTCTTCATGCTGTGAAAGACTGGAAGTGGAATTACTTTCAAGACTGACTTCACCCACCATCCTCAAGGTTATTCTTCAAGTCTCTGATCTTAAGATACCTTGCTTCAAGTTCTGCTGTCCTCTGGCAGGAAGGAAGCATTTGATACTTCACTACTGAGCTTTGGTCGTACTTCCATGCTCTTGAGGCAGGAAATGGCCAGAGAGGAAACTGTCCCATCCTCTAGATGGTATTCTATAATTGAATACTACCCTTGCTGCAGCTAAAATAAAAAATACACGATGCTTTCAAAGGTTATTGTGAAAGCTGTGGAGCTTGAAAATGCACAGTTCATCTTTGGAATCTTCTCTATCATGGGTCAGAAGACATGACTTAGACAGGAAAGACAAACGAGGGGACACAACAGGGAGAGAAAGCTCTCAGCGAGAAGAATGCCCGCAAGGACCAGGAGAAAGCGGAATGAGATGACCGAGGTGAGACTGACAGCGAGCCTAAATAATGAATTATTTCGCTGTCTCTGAGATAAGATGTTCACTGCAGTGAGAGATCTCATGGCAACACCAGCATGCCCGGGTTTGTCAACCAAAGAGGAAGAAGTGCTGCTGTGGTCCTGCCCAATCACTTAGCAGTATTTAAAGCTTTTTCAAAAACACTAAAGAAGGGATAACCCAGAATTGCTGTATATGCATTGGGGCTTCCTGTTCTTCATGGTTGAAAATGAAGTGGAACCAATGGGCACTGTAAGTCAGTTGGTCCCATCTACAACTGAGTGGTTCTTCTGAGAACCTCTGCAACAAAGGCTGACAATATTTCACTTTATGAAGACATTTCACTTTATCATGGGAATGGAGAAATGACTCACAGGCATCTTTCTTCAACACTGCTGAGAACCTATCTCATAGTGGGTATTAATTTCAAAAGTAAAAGATGATGAAAACCACCAGAGTTAGAGCTAGTAGAAGTTCTGGGATGAACTCTTATTTTAAATTTAAAACTGCATTTTATAGTCACTTCTCCATAGAAAAGTTTGGTTCTTTGTATTTCCTGATTTAATTCAATGAATTATCTCTACATGAATTATGTTTTCTGCTTGCTTTTTTGTGTGGGTGTGCAGAAAGATTAAAAATGGTTTAAGAAATTCTTCCTGCTGACATTTCCAACAGATTTTCATGCTATTTTTAAGTAATTCTCATCTGTGCATTTTGTACGTTGCATATATATTTATCAGCAATTGTATTTTGAAACTAAATTTTTTTTTTGCTTAAGACTGGAGTGAAACTAAATTGAAGCTTAAATTCAAGTTATTAATCTTATCCACCAGAGCAGTTAATGAGATGTTTTCTAGCAAAGGTGTGAGAATTTGTTGAGTCATCCTTGCCTTCCGGGTGTCTTTCCAAACTAGAGGCTGGTTTTTTGAGCATCTCCTCGAAATCCAGGAATGCAGAGCTTGCTCCAAGAATCCATCTTGGAGCAAACAGACAGACATAGGTTTCTGGATTATTGCACATGAATTTAGGGTTTAGGAAGACCTGGTAACCTGGGTCAAACAAGAACTGCAAGCCGATTTTGGATCCTCAGAAAAGCATTAATTCCACTGAGCATCTGTAACTCTTGCAGGGTATATATGCCAGTTTCCTGAATAAGCATTTTCAAATTTGTTTATATTTATTCAAAAATAAGTTGAATAATAATTTTAGTAAGAATAACAAAACCCTCAGAAGCTGAGTGAAGCTTGCTCTATTGGGATTAATTCAGAGTTACACTATCACATACATCATTCAAGTGCATTGCAAAATTGGAGGAACAACATGAAGATTCAAGATTTTTTCTTTCTTTCTAATTCATTAGTAAGCACAATGAGCATTAATAGTTATCAAATAATTCTCTATTTTCAACTTCTTCCAGACTGAAACAAAGTCAGACTTTAGTGGACAGAGCCAATTGTTTGTGAAGCAGAAAAGGTAGGTCAGGTCATTCACAAAAGCAATGAACAGTTTAGTAGTTTATATTTTCCAAAGATTAAATTTATTTAGGAACATCTAATGTCTCCACCACTTTTGCTTTCAAGTTTACAACCCGAAGACACAGAGTTATCTAAGCTCACAAATACTTTATTTCATGTGTATTTAACATAAAATTTGGAAAGAAGTAGGTCTGTTTTGTATTTGTCTTTTGAGGGTATCTGTGTATTGTAACTTAAGCATAATTTTCCTAAAGGACTTTATGCAGCCTCACAACACAGTGTTGCTCCTTGGATTGTTTTCCTTTTTTCTTCATGTGGATTCAGGCGAATCTGAATCATCACGAGCATTGTACAGATGCCCACTTGATATAAACAGTAGTTCCAAACTGATAGGGTTTCTTATGGATTTGGATAAACAGATTAGGCTTTCAACATCAGGGAGAAAATGGATCAAAAGACAGTAGCCTAAAACACAGTGCAAACATCATTGCTTCATGAGCTATGTGAAAATCAAAACCTTCAAAATCTACTACAGCTGAAGACAAAATTCCCAGAGACAAACATAAAGAGAAGGACAACATGGCTCAAGTAGAATTTCTAAAATTTCTACTTTCTGACTTTCTGACAGAAAGTCTGGCAATTTGTCACCTATGAGTGACAGGTTAAAGACCAATACAAAAACTAATTAAAAGATCACATGAAAGCTTTTATTTGATGCATCTCAAATCAAATGCAAAGAGTGTATGTAGTCAATAACAAGGGATTAAAGCAACGTTTGGAATGTGGAAGATAATTATGAGCAGCTGAAGAAGCATCTTGAAGCAGAAATCCATTCCAGGGAGAGAGAAATAAAGTCATTTAAATAACACAGAAATGTATGGGATTGTACACAGAAACTGTTTGAAACTATCTGGCAAAACAACTGAAGCAACAAATAGTTTGGCTTCTGCAGACAACTGAAGGTTTCTTGGAACTATAAAGTAGGTATCTTGCCCAATATGATACAAGAAGACAGGAAGATAAAACCATCTGAGCAAGAAATTCATGAAAATTTAGAGAACGACTGTGAGCTTTACAGATTGGAAATGTAACAGCAAAATTCTAGGGAATATGACATGAAAATTTGACATATGTCATATTCAGGAAGAAAATCGGATACTAATTAAAAATTATCCTCTTAATTTAGTTACAGTGTTCAGGTTTTCATCCTGTTTTGAATCAGGAATATTTTTTTAGTAAGGAGCTGGCAAAGCTAAGGGAGTTTTACTCATTTTCCAGCCTTATAAGTTCCAACTGGTATCTGATGTTCTTCATACTGAGGCCTAGAGCAGCATCCAAATAGTTCTAATGTCCTCTTCCTTGCCTGTTAGAACCATGGCTGATTTTACACCTGTAAATACTGTAAAAATGTGATCATTTTAAACAGAAATATTATCTTTTAATTTCATATTAATTTTGGATCCCAAATCAAATATTAGGAAGATGAAAAATGAGGGGTTTCAGTGACTCATAACCTCAGAAAGGAGTCTTGTCTAATGATGTAAAAGAACACTTTAATGTAGTTCAGAGAGGGTAAAGAAGAGGAAATTATCTACTTGAACGGGCAGAGCAATTTAAGGCTTTAATAAGGGAAGATAAAGATAACAGGTAAATAGTTCTGAGGTGGGTCAAGTAGACACACATAAAGAGAATTTTTTTTAGCATATTGGTGGAAAAATATTAAAACTTGAGAAAGACATTTACATCTATTGCTAATAAAGTAGTTATTATTAATACATTCAAGGAGAAATGTTCAATAAATATTTGGTTTAGTATCTGGGAAAAGGGCAAGGTACTTCAACAGTGAAAATAATAAAACAACTCCCACTCCACTAGCAATTAAGAACTTTAAAATAAAGCAAATTTTCTTTGTGAGAAAAGTATGTTTTCAAATATTAATTCCCTTGGGAATTTCAGAGGGTTTTTTTAAAAATATCCTTATCTAGCTACTAACTTTGATCCCTGTGGCAAAATCCTGGGAGGGCATGATTAACTGTGGATTGTTAGTCTACCAGCAAACCTAAGTAAAGTAAAATAATGGAAAACGGATGCAGTATTCAATTAAAAAATAATTAAGGCCAAGAAATATAATCAATAGCAATGTTATTTTATGGAAAATAAATATAAAACAATTTTTTTTCTGATGACTCTAGAAGTTGGAGGAGTAATCAAAAAGATGAACTACTCTGTAACTTTTCTCAAACATTTGATTAAATACTGCAAAATATCCTGGAAAAAGAAAGTAGAACTGTATCATGTTAAAAGGGCAGATATTGAATTAATTAACGATTGGCTGATTGAATTGTCTCACTGCTGGAAGTGGCAGTTCACCTGATGTTATTTTGTCATTTCGTCAGTAAGTTGCATGTAATATTATTGCTGCTAAAACTGCGAGCTGAGGTGAAGGGTGGTAGATGTGATGGAAAATATGGACTAGATTAAAATATATTTTAAAAAATCAGAGTTTCACATCTTGTTTCCATGGCCAGAAGCCATTCTGTGGAGACTGTGGAAAGGTAAGCATTTCTGACAGTGCTGAGATAATATATGCTTTCAGTTTATAAGCTGGGAAGTGGTAAATATAAGAAGGTTATTTTAAAATTTAAGTATCATACAAAAAATATCATACCATGCCTATTTCTCATCATATTTTTAGTTGATTGTTTCAAAACTGGAGCAGATAAAGGTAAGGGAAAATGTCAAACAACTTTGTGGACCTCGAGTTAGCATCAGGTTCAGAGTACAGCCTTTCTACAGAGGGTGCCCAGCATCAATGGGAATGAGTGGATAAAGAGGCAGGATGGTAACTGGAAGGTGTAATGCAAAATGCACCTTGGGTATTGTGATTGGATATAGAAACTTACTTTTCTTAACCGTGTAAAAATCTGAAGCCCAGGCTTCTGCCATTTCTGTAGGTTCTTCCCCATAGACAATGGGAAGGAATTGCCACCTTTTGTAGATGATCTGTTTGATATTTTAAGTTAGGCTTGCATTATGTTCTTCATATACTTCATGCTTCATGGGTCACAGAGAGCCTGGGTATCTAGATGTTTAGATATTAGGAGGTAAAATTACATAGAAAGAATTTCACCTTAGTTCTTCTCTTGAGTATGAGAAAGCACAAGACTAAAGCCTATCATATGTGCTGAATTTATGCCAAAACTGGCTGAGGAATAATCTGTATTAGTTCTGCATGCAGTTGTAACCCTGTCTAAGAACCTAAACAAAAAGATCCCTTTCCAGTGGATGCACAGCTTTTGGATGGGTTAATGTCCAGATGTTTGAGGGGAGGGAACTTGCTGTGAGCATCCATGCAGCCAAATACTAAACAATACACCTTCCTCATTCACACTCTTCAAACACTGCACATTCAGGCAGATCTTTGCAGAATTCTCCACTATGCCAGAAATTAAGCTATGATGCCATAAAATGCCTTTGCCATCTGTGAGTGAATAAGTCATAATGACGTTTACTTCCCCAATATGTACCTGTTGGTTACTTTTGTACAGTAGCAATACACTCTGAAATTATGCCAGTTTATTTTAATTACTCCAGCTTATTATTCAAACCACTCTCTGAAGGAAGGCAATTATCTGCAGATACAAATGCAATATTGTAGTAGATGAACCGTCTGTGATTAAAACAGTAAGAACAATATTAATCATACTATGAGATATTACAATTTCTACATTCTTGGATCAAGAGGAGAGACAAAATTAAATTTATTTCAGTATAAATATGTCATCTTTATTCAGTAAATAGATAGGAGATCTCTTGTTTTTAAAATCACCATGGATTAAAATGAATTTTTTTTCCCAACATGCAAATTTTTGTCTTAACACTGATCAGAAATTGTTTGGAGGCACCTTTTCTGGCAAGTATAAGAGCAACTTCATTGGAGCTACCTCAATATTTGTTACTGTCGTATGTACATTCTCTTCCAAGAAAAGGAATATATGTGCATGGTTGTGAGGGATTTTTCTATACCTATTTAATAAAACAATGTGATCCACTGTTATTTATGAATTTATTCTGTTGAGAATGGAACAAATCCTCCCTTTGCAGAAAAAGAAACAGTAGAGATGAAAAGAAAGCCAAACCAAGCTTTTGAGTGTTCCCTGAGTGCTTCAGATCTGTATACTCCAAGAATATTTATTGATGACTTAGTAGGCTGGAGAGAATTCCTGGAAAAGAGGGACAGAAAATTAAAATTTGAGATCTCACCATTTCATGTGTCCAAATGTGCCAATTATGCATTAAAAATTTATAGCACAAATTATTTCTTCTTATGAATCAAATTAATACTTGCCCCCTCAGGCAATAAAACATATCAAATGTTATCCTTTCTTCAACTGATAGGAAATCATGTCTAGATATGAAGGGGTCTTATTTTACCTCCTGATTAAGTGTATCTTATATATAATGAGGTACAGAAGTAAACATAAAATTAGAAACAAAAGTCTAGAAGCAAAAAAGAAAAATAATTTCTTTATGTTATTACACTTAAGCACTTCATCCACCTTAAGTCATGTTAGTGACATGGCTGAGCTTAGAAGACTGTTCCAGGAGTCCTTTAAAAAAAATGTACTGATTTGTGTCTAATAATTAAAAAAAAAAAAAAATAGAAGACAGCCTACTACAATTTGGGAATATTGTTTTCAAGTGTGTATTGTATACACACTCTGCACCTTGGGAAGCTGATGCAGCACGGTAAATTTGGGTTGTGCATATATTTGTGTTAGTAAAATGTGGAATAAAAAGCATATGCCCCCATCAGTAGGACTCTTTTTGTCAAATACTTGCCAAAGTTAATCAGACTGGAGGAGCAATTTAGATGAAAACCCTACATGTCAGAGTGTTGGAAGGGATAAATAAACTGTCCAATAATATCTTAATCCTTTGACTCTTGTGAAGATTTCCAAGGCCTTTTTATCAAAAGCTTTACAGAACGAGGGAATGGATGACAGGGGACTGCTGGTGGCAGGAGCAGCAGTGGCACTGGTTTTACTGCTGCTCTCTGTTGGTCTAGGGCTCCTCTTGCCACACTGTGCATTGTACTGGCATGTGTGAGGCCAGAACCTGACTGCTGTGAAATCAAGGAGAGGATTAAAGTAACTGTCAAACAGGATGTCCCACCTGGAAAGAACAATTATGGTATCTGGTATTTGAGATCATTATCGATGTTTTTTTGTTTCATTACCATGGGTTCATGGCCCTGATATCACAGATAATGTCTATTTATCTTTACTTTCCCTCTTTTTTCTTTTTTTTTTTTTCTTTTCTTTTTGTTGGGCGGGGGGGGAATTTTATTTTTGTTACTTCAGTGCTGTTGAAAGTAAAGTAACATTTTATTCCTTTTGCTAATATCCTCAGATAATTAGGGGGTTACATTAGACTACTGTGAGTTCCTGTAGTTTTATGTGGTTATGATCAACCTTAGCAAAATGAAAATTGTGCTTGAAGGTGAAACAACATCTAAAAGAAGCCACTGGAAAGGAGAAAGAAAGTAATTTAACTGACTAATTAAGAGCCCAATCTGTGTCTGATGGGACAATACTTACATCAGAAGCACTTAGCCTTTCTGGGTTTGTCCACTTAAGAGTACATTATGACATATTCAACATAGAATTATATACTCCAGGGAATTTATTCAGCTGAAATACCCACATTTCTTATATCTTCAAGGAACATGACCCTCATTACACCCCTTGAGTATATAATTATCTTGGAAAAGCTACACACCTTGGTGCATTTTATGATCTCCTTAAAATGTTGTATTTACTCTTTTCTTCTAAAGCCCCAGGCAGACAAAAAGTTAGAAACAGAATGATTAAGGTGTCTTGTTACAAACATAGGGGTTTGAGTTTCAGCACACTAGAACTTATGTGAAGAGCTTCCTCCAGCTGGCAATGTTTTAAATGAGAATTTGATCTCCTTTCTCAGGGAAATAGTTAACATTAGGTCTAATGGGGTGATCTGACTTCTTGGATAGGGTCAACCCACAAAAGAAATTGTCTAGCTTCTACCACAATAACCCAGAAAACTACTTGAGCTTCCAGGAGACTTTTAACCTTGTGTTACTCAGAGTGAAATCATCAACAAATGTATTATCCAAATTTATCTGATACCATCCACAGCTGTTAAAAGACAATGAAGGTGCTTTCTAATATATTGAGGGGACAGGGGTTGATCAAGCCCTTGCAGGTTTTACTTGTGTCATCCTCTATATTTTTTTTTGAGAGAGCTGTATTTGTGTTCCCCTATAAAAGGATATTCTTCAGACATCGTTATCCAAAATTTTAATCTGTTTGTAGTATCGTTCACAGGTATTTTTTTCTAACAACTAACAACTCAGAAATTAATGTGTGCTTCAGTGTTCTGCTGGGCAATGATATGGATTGCTCTGTCAGACATTAAACAAATAAAATTTTCACATGCCATGACACCAGGAAAAAAATCCAGTAATTTCCATCATTCAGCTTTTCTCTATGGGTAAAGTCATATCACCTTAAAACATAAGAACAGGAGAATTTGCTCAGACAAAAGACCCATCTGTGACTGGTACAAGTGAAACCAATGAAGATACAATACTAGAGCAAACATTTCTCAGAATATTCTCCTGCTCCCCAAGAATGTTCAGCTTAGCTGTGTTTGAGAATCCTCTATAGATTTCAGATCCATGAAGGTGACTACTGCACATTGCTACCAGTGGGACTTCTTCTTTGCACCCAGTGCTAGGGCTATTTTTTTTCTTTTTTCTTAGTTCAGAAGCATCAAACTAGCACACAAACACTATCACAAGATCTCAGGTAAGTCGTTATTTCCTAGCAAGGAAGGCAAAACACAACAAGGGTAAAACTGTACTCTTACTTTTGCTCTACATTTGGATTTCTTTTCTGCTTTGTGTTATGTTCAAAGGTTATATTCATTTCCTCTAGCTGTAAATCTATCATGACTTGTATTTAAATGAATACAGTTTTTTTCTGTGCTCATTTGAGGAACTGGAAAACTTCACAGAAGAGTTGTATAAATTCCACACTTGTGCCACACTAACTACAGAGGCTTCATAGAATCATTCCAGATTTACAACAGGTGGGCACAGAAATAATGTGATTCAATCTCCCACAATTATTTTCATGCCATTTGGACTTACTAGTTGTTAAACAGAGGTATCTAATACATATTTACTTTCTACTATTCATGTGCTACTCTTACCAGCACATTTACAGTCAGTCACAATAGGATTTTTGTTGTTAAACTAGTTGCCAATTGTGATTTATGAAAGTGAAGTCGTTAACGTGTAATGGTAGAACATTAAATCGTTCAGGTTTAGTTCAGTGCTTTTAATCTTTTTAAGTAACTCTCATTCTTGTTTTTTTCTTTCCTTCTGTAAATATCAGGTTTGTGTTGTGTGCTGATTGACAACAAGTGAGCGAGGGGCTATGTGGGGCTGGGCTGATGGCTGGAATTAAAGCACAACATGTCTTTTGCACTTTGCAATTAACTCCTTTCAACTGTTGTAGGATCTTGTATGCTTTTCTCCTATTTCTAAATCTACCCACATTTTGTAGCTATTTCGTCTTTGCAGTAAGAGAATGAGTTAGTGGAGTTTCTGTGATTGACATGGAGGGTATATGCCTATCAGAGAGTGGCAGGAATTATTAATTGTCATGATAACCCAATCAAAATGATCCATCTCCCAAAGAGATGTGCTCTACCTGTTGCGCTCTGATGTGAGATTAAAAGTAAGCACTGACAGCTCTATGATTTAACTTCTTTTTAAAAATTACATTGAGGGACTCATTTTTTATTCTCTTACAAATAATTTCTGGTTGTTTACTCAGTATATCTCTAGCATCTGAAAGTAGTATTATTCCAGGGTCAGTCTCAGGTGTATTATTTTGGTCTGTCTAGTTCATGCCAAACTGTAGGTCCAAGCCAGAATTTTTATTTCTGCTGGTAGCTGTGGCTAAGGCTGGATGTCTTCCTGAGTCAGGAGTCAGGGCCTTACTGCCACATCCTTTTTCAGATTGTCCTGTTTATTTGTTTCTTATTGTCTTGTCACTTTGTATTTTTTTTTATTTCACTTTATCATGTCTATATTGATATTTTCTTTCTGGGAATTTCCACCTACTCTATGTGTAAATGTGTTTTCCCACATCTCATTACCTGCATTTGGCCAAGGTGAAGCCTGTGTTGATCCCTGCTCATTTTTCTAAACTCTTTCTCCCACTGTATAATTTTTCCTTTCTCAATGGTTTTTGCAAAACATCTCAATTCAGTTGGATCCATAGACTTTAATTAAGGTCCTATTTGTGTTTTCTTCAAGATCATTAATAATGCAGTTAAGTAGAAGCAGGCCTAAGACCAGTCTCTTTCTTCCTGCTGAATAGAATGTCTCATCTTAATGTGTGATTATTTATTCTTACCTCCTGTTTATGATCCTTTAGCCAGTTCTCAGTCAACATGACATCGTTCCTTTCTGAGCCGTGATATGAATGGCTGTGATTCAAATTTTAAACAATTCCTGGAAGAAAAGAAAACAAAAGCTAATAAAAATATGCATAAACATTGCTACTGCTTGTTTTATAGCAGGCTTGTGTAAGTGTTATAAAAGAAGTTTATTATCAGTTTTTGTAAGTAGTCTTCTGTATTGAGGTCCTGTCTCTAGAGTTGTTACACTGGATTCATGCCCTTGTAATGAAAGCAGTGGTGAAGCTGGTACAAATAGACAGAACTGCTCCTGGCAAATGTAAAGCAAACCTGAGTCAAGAGCCAAAAGCACAGCTGGTATTATACGTTATAGCTCTACTGAAATTAATAATTTTAAGTCATTATTTTTACATTGGGATAATTAAGCATTGGAATGACGCAGTATGGCATTTGGAAGATTTTTATTTGTGTATCTTTTCATCAGGATGAGGTATGTTATTTGCATATATTTTCTTAACATGTAGCTCAACTAAAAACTATGGGTCGAGTGGAAATCGCAGAATCACAGGATACCATGTTAAAAGGGGAACTTAAGCATATTTGGTTCAAACTTCCTTGGCAAAAGCATGGTCTAGACAAGATGTCCCAGCACCCTGTGCAAGTGAATCTTAAAAGTGCCCAATGACAGGGAATCTGCCACTTCCCTGGGGAGATTATTCCAATGGCTGACTGTTCTCATAGTGAAAAATTCTCTTCTTGTGTCTAATCAGAATCCTCTCAGGAATAATTTGCACCCTCTGCCACTCACCTTCACCATGTGACTTCTTGTAAAACATTAGTCTACATCTTCTTCCTAGCCACCCTTCAAGCAGTGGAATATGGTGATATTGTTTTTCTCAAGCCTTTTTTCTCAAGGCTGAATAAACCCAGTTCTCTCATCTTTTTCTCACATGACAGCTTCCCAGTCTCTTGGTCACCTTTGTGACTTTGCCCTGGACCTTCTCCAGCCTGTCCAGCCTTACAAATCCATAAGGGCCTTCAGCTCATACTCTGCAAGTAGTTTACCTTGTAAACTGTTGAGTTTATGTTTGATACCAAATAATGTTTATATGCAAAATCTTCTTCATGTATAGAATACATGCACATAAGTACATTTTTCTTACATTCCTGTATTTCTTTTCCAAGATTATTTAGATTGATAAGTAGTACAAGCAGTATAATAAGTAAGCCCACATGGGGAATAATACGACAGTCTTTTCTTTGCTAGCTTGGGGAATCACATTTCAAAACACTGCTTCAGCCATTGCATATTTATTGAAACAGAACAAAATTTGGGTACCATTTCAGATTTGTTTACAACTACAAGCACAACAGAGTCATTCTTTGTCCCTGGGGTACAGCAATGGAGAAGATTAATGGGATTGTTCTCCCCAAGAAAACCTGACATCAAAAGGCTAAAAACTGGCTGTCCTAAAAAAGGTCAAAGTGGAAGACAATTTAGAGACTTAGCAGAGCAGAGCACCTAAGTCAGTTCATATGAAATTACCTGTTTGACTCTAAACCCAGTTTATTAGTGCAGTGCTGCACCTGGCCTGCTAAGCCCTGAGGGATGCAGTTGTCCTGTACGTGGATTTTAATGGACTCTTCTTATACCCTTAATCCCAGGATTACAAAACTAGAGCTTTCTTTTTATTTATACCATTTAGCAGCACAGCTCTACCAAAAATGCCCTCTCAACTGATTAAGGTAAAGTAGCCTTTGTCCTGGGATGGAGCAGAACCTGCCTAGGAAGATGTGCTTTGCTGTGCCTATCACAGCTGTGGGAATACCTCACTTCTTGGACAATGTAAACTGCACGTCACAGTGAGGGCCAAGAGGAGTCTCTGCTCAGTTTTCCAAAATCACAGCCAGGCCCAGAAAGAGCGTGGTTGTGACTGTCACCATTAATGCCTGCAGAGATTTGTTTGTCCTGAATTTTTAATATTGGGGGGTTATTTGTACATTAATTAGAAGTGCAGGTCTGTGCTCACAGCATAGCAAGGGTTGCTTTGAACCCATCAAGTTTTTCCTTCACAGCTTTGCAGCATCCCAGTAATACTGGGGGTGGGTTTCTTTTTCTCTTTTTTTCTTGTAATGTAGGATGAAAAATGATGAGGTAACTTGCCAGCCTTTATGCAACTGGCAGATGGGTTATATTAATATCATAAGAACATATTGTTCCCAATGACTGCTTAAAAGGAGAAATGCTATATCAGGCCTAGATTCAGCAAAGTTCCAAGGAACGTGCCTGTATTTATTCCTCCTTAGCAAAGAAATAATACGTTAGGTACATATCTGATTTAATTGAAATAGACATTTTCACTGCTTTACCTCTGGGCTGAGCCATTAGCAACTTGAAAAGTTGCCTCGTGCCAGTATTTTGGTTCTGATTGTTTAATAACATTCTCTGACCCATCATGACCAAGTGTTACAAACAACTTTCCTAGAGTAACTACAACAACACTGTGTTGACATTTGAGTACACGAAGGATTGTAAATAAGAGCCAGGACTTGTCAGGATGTGGAAGACAATTTCAGTTGCTGAACTGGGCTCTAAAGTATGTCTGTAAGAAATCCAATAAGGCTGAATATTTCATACATTGAGATCCCGACTCACTGTGAACATCATCTTGATTCTGTTGATTATAAATAGTCATTGTATAGATGCCATTTCTGCATGCTGTCCCTCCACACTTCACAGGAGAGGGTTGTAAGTAGTCAAACCTTAAATTTAAATTCAGAATAGACATTTTGGTATGCAGTTAATGAACAGTCTGACACATAAGTAGCTTTTGCATAACTACTGTACTATATAGGCACCTCTGGTATTTTCTACAGGTACAGTTATATTCATATATATGGACTAAAAGCTCTAAGATACCTGTAACATGCCTTGATAATCTATTGTTACTGCAGATACTCATTTTTAATGCTCAGAGAGACTCAGAATTCTGCAGATGTTGAAACTGCTTCTTATTCTCTTGACAGGGATCTGAAGAATATTTCTCCTTCTCTTCAAGCACCTTGCTCCAAACAGAGCAAGCAAGATTTCTTCTTTCATCTAAAAACCATACAGCCAACAGGGAAAGAACAAAAGGGAATATTCCTGATTAGATTGTATCTTCCTTAGCACTCCTTCCACTTGTGCAGCAGCAACAATACTTCTAAGCTTTGAACAAACTGCATTAAAATTAAAGCCATTTCATTCAAAAACCTGTTCCATTTCAACAGCTCTGGTCAGGACACAGATAATAAAGGGCTGGGGGAAGGGAAGAGCCTTTTTTATCTCCTGAGAATGTCTTGGGTAGAAAGCATCACTTGTATTGCAAGATGACAATTAAAAAACAAAAAAAATACAACACAAACATAAGCACAGGAGTTCTCTCATTTTCTATTTTTTATCCTGAGAGAGGGATTTATCTGTGATAACAGGCCATTTCCAGGGGATTAACAGCCTGTACCTTTAGCCAATCTGTCTGTTCACACAGTCTCTCTCTGCAATCTGTACAGCTCTGTAATTCTGGTTTGCAAAATGGATTGAAGCAAGTTAAAAAGAAAACAGCTATTGGTCTGATTCTTCAAATTTATCTGCATGGGACATGTTATTAATATTTTTATTATTATTTATGCATGGTGTTAGAGCATGGAAAGACTTTGGCTTGATTATCTCATGCATATGTATTGACATATAATCAAAGAGACAGTGCTTGACAACTTTGGGGTTGAATCAAAGACCCGTTGTGGTTATCTCATAACCATGAGGCTCAAATATACAATGAAATGCTGATTTTAGAAAATGTAGGATTCTTTCCTTCCAAATAAAACCGTTTTAGGTGAAACAGAAAGGTAGGAAGCTATATGCTGTGATTTCATTACTCCTGTCTTTAGGAGACAGCTAACCTTTCAGTCTGGGACTGTGGAAAATATATTCATCAGGGAGGGGAAGAACACTGATCGATTTACTAGTATCTCCTTTCTATTTTATTACCAAAACAAATAGCTGTCTTTTTGATATACAATTCCATAGGTTGGCTTATAGATCATGTAGGGTGAAACACTGTCAGGATTGAAACACAGTAATTTCTGACTTTAGCAAGGCCAAGATTTTGATCCAGCATAGGTTTCAGTGGTTTGGCTTTTATATTGAAAGGCTGTGTTCTCTCTTCATATGGTTTTGTTGTCTGGGATTTTTTGGTAATAAATCATGACCTCCAGTACCTTTTGAACTTACAATGAGTTTCAACCAAATGGATCAGGCAGATAGGTCTTTCTGCTAAAACTTCCCAGAAGCTGTCACTTGACTAGAGGACAAATCTTTAAATACTGCTTCTGATTGCAGAAAGACATTTCTGTCCTTTATCTGTTTCAAAAGAAGATACTTGTAAACAAGTACATCCTGGACACTGTGGATCACTGTATACAGACTTGCTTGCGTCCTTCTGTTGACATACATAACACTTCCATAGTTTATAATGGATTTTTCAAACCAGGAAAAGTCTATGGTGAAGAGAACAACTTATTGCAAATAATAAAATAAAATAAAATAAAATAAAATAAAATAAAATAAAATAAAATAAAATAAATACAGGTAGATCCACAGTTCTTGGTGGACCTCACCCTTAGAGGCTTCGTTGCTTAATAGAATACAGAGCCCTAATCAATGTCATCTGTAAATCTGTGGGAGCAGCTTCTGCTAAGGGACATTTCTGTCAGCACCAGCACAGGGAGTGGGAAGGCACCAAAAGCAGACAAGAGCAGATATTCAGGAGGGAACGTTCTGAGACATGACCCCCACAGCACCATTCAAATAGGAACCAAGTCTGTGCTCCAGCCCTTGTACTAACACACTTGTATCCACTCTGGCCAATGCAATATGGGTACAGAGAGCTGCAGTGGTTGCACTGGAGGGCTGGGTAGTGCAGCTGCCAGGAGTGTGTAGGTTAAAGCTGAAATTCTTTTTCTGCAGCAGAAGTGTTAGTACATACATGTTTGTTGTAGATGCCGTGTGCTTACCACACATGTTCTCACTTTCCCAGCTTGCTCTTAGAACAACTTGTGATGTACAGGTTATTGCAGGTGCCTTGGCAGCAGCTGACGGCACAGTTTGTGTCCTTTCAGAGAGGGAGCCAAGGATCTCCATCACCTCTGGGTGACTCTTTAACTACGTAACTGCGTGACAAAAGGGGACATGGACATACTGGACTACTTTGTACGCTGGTGTCCAAACTGCTAAATAGGTGTGGAAAATGTGTGCTAGCCTGAGTTGCTGCTGAAAGGCGTGCCTCCCACTGCAAAACACATAGGGCTCCAAATTTTACACAGTTGGCCTTGGCACCTTTACTAGCTTTTATTCCTCTAAAAATTCAGGATCTGTGAATTCTGTGTATGTTATAGGATTTGAGGGCTATGGCCGTGAAATTTAGGCACACACTTCCTCTGGTAAATCTAATCTAATCTATGGCCTTCCTTCCACATTGTTCATTGCTAGAGTGGAGCGCAGCCTTGTACAGCTTAAATCACTATTCACTTTCTTGGCTGTGGTAGGATGCTAAATACTCCCACATGCTGTGAAAAGATTAATGCTTATTCAGATGTAAGGTGGCAAAAGAGTTGTTGGTTCTTAAAGATTCTGTAGCAGCTGCCACGAATCTGGAAAAGTTCCTCCAGGTAAAAGTACAACCCAATCTACTGTCTTATTTCTGGGCTTCCTCAGTCAACTGGGACTAATTAAGATAACTGGGCTATAAAATGGCAGTGAAAAGCATTTCCTGGCTCTTCTGGGTAGCTGATTTGCTGGGGTGGATTTTGATGCATTATGAGTGGTGAGAGAAATGGAGCATGTTAATGCTACTGGCCGGGGAGAAGGGGAAGTTGTGGAATTCAATGCTTTGCTAGAAACTTGCCCTCTTAATGAGGTGATCATAAAATGCCAATTCCCCAAAGCTAACATATATTTTTGTATAGTATTTTTATTTTTATAAGGCATAGGCATAGCTATTTTTCCACTATCTTTGACAGCAGGCTGACCAAATACTACTCAAAGGAGTACTGTGGCTGTACTAGGCTTTCCTCTTTCCTTTAGCTGTACAGTTCTCAATTAGCTTTTAAGTTGCATTATAGATCTGCTAACAGTTGTGCAGTTAAATCATTAATTACCTTCGCAGTCAGTTGGGAACTCAATTTCACTTTGGTTTGCAGTTTGTGCTCCACAGTAGATTACTTAGCAAATCCATAAACATCTTCAGACAGTATAATTTAAAGAAGTTAATGATGAGGAAGTTTAGACAATTTTATCACTAAATAATTCTTAGTTAGGCATGTGAAATAGTGTTTATGAGGAAGAGGGTTTAGCTATGCAAATATCAGCCGTGTAAGCAAATGGAATGAAAAATTATGTGAGGTTGTGGGTTTTTCCCCCAATGAGTAAGAAAATTATTATTGTTTTCATTTTTTTTTATTTCTGTCTAAAAGATTAAGGGAGAAATAAGGATTCAGAGAATAACTAGATTGGGGGTCAAAACATCTGAGATTGCTTCTAGCTCTTTTTCTAACCTGTGTTCTAAGCAAGTCTCTGGGCTTCTGAGTTCTAGTTTATTTTTCTATTTATCTATTTAAATTAGAAAATCTTCAGCACAATCTGTTGTCAATATATTTACACCTACTCCAGTACAGTCCTAATTTCAATTTGTGTGCTAAAGAAATACTCTATTGCTACTAATAGATTCACATTCAAATCCAGCTAAGCTTTGGTGCATTGTGGGTTTTGTCTTGGGGTGGAGACAAAGGTTTCTACTGCAAGCTTTTCAAAGTCTGTTGATTTTCTAATTAATCTAATTACTCCAGTGTGTTTCAAGGCTGCCTTAGTCCAAACATGATTTGCTTTGAGTACGGAGGCCTAGATTTGTTTCTCCAGACAGAAAAGCAAAGCTATCTGGAGAGACTGTTATCACCCTGTCTAAATTGTAAGAATAACAGCAGAGAGAAGCAGAGATATTTTTATAGTGCCTGATGGTCATTTATCCAGGAGGGGTCTGGTATTAAAAAATGTGTTCTAGCATAAGAAGAAATATCCATCAGATTATTTTCTGAGATTTGATAAGGCACTTCTACTAGAGGTGTAAAGTGTTTAAATTAAAGTTGTCACTTCGCCATGTGTTCTGAGATTGGGGCAGTCTTACCTTTCCTTTCCAAAGAGACTGAAAACCCAATTGAATGTGCCTCCAAACTATTTTGCTGTGCTAGTGTCAGGAATGTAGTTATGGAGCAATTGCTTTTCTCATAAGTTATGAAACTGGAGAGGAGATCAGAGTTTAGGAACTGATGGGCAAAAATGGGAATTGAATTCCAGTGAATGGAAATGCTCTCCCTCATCCAGGAGAAGTGAGACTGCTGCAGACTCTGCCCCCCTAATTCAAAAGGAAAATAGAAGAACCCGGGCTGAAAACAATAGGAAGAGAAAGAGAGGGACAGGTTGAGCTATATTGAATAGCTCTAGACAAGCTGATAGGGTTTCTGACCATCTCCTTTTATGGATCTGAGATTTATTCAGATGAAGGCTGAACAGTTAACAGCATAGAGCTTCAAGTAGAGTGGTATAGTATATAAAATTGAATGAAAACACAGAAGCTTAACAGAGGACTTTGCTTCCTCTAATGTGATGCTATTTTGCATTTGACTCCCCACTGTTCCCTGCGAAAGGCCAGCATGCAAAATGTTCTTTATATTACTTCATTAATAATTTGCCTCCATTATGTCAAGCTGTCTTCTTCCTCTTGTGTAGTAAGAGGGTAAAAGAGCTCTATTTTGTAATTATAATAATTTAACTAAAATGATAAAGAGAAAATGTTTTGTTAGCAACGCAGAATTTTCTGTCTTCTACAGTACAATTTTAGCCATGACTAGACAGTTGACTGATCTATAAACAACTGAGGTGGGTTCACTGTGGCTGGACACCAGGTGCCACCAAAGCTGCTTTATCCCTGCTCTCCTCAGCTGGACAAGGGAGAGAAAATGTAACAAAAGGTTTGTGAGTTGAGATAAAGATACAGAAAGATTTACCAGTCACCACAAAACAGACCTGACGTGGGGAAAATTCATTGAATTTGTTGCTAATCAAATCAGAGTAGGATAATGAGAAAAAAAAATCAAATCTTTAAATACCTGTCCTCCACTCCTTCCTGGGCACAGCTTCACTCACAATTTTCTCTCTCTCTGCCCCAACATGATGGCAGAGAGGGGCTGCAACCAGTTTATCACACTCTGTCTCTGCTGCTCCACCCTCCTCAGGGGCAGGGCTCTCCTTACTCCAGCGTGGGTCATCCCTGCAGCCCTCCTGCTACCAAAACTTTGCCTTGCAAGCCCAGTACAATGAGCTATTAGACATGATTGGAGAGAGCAGCACTACATTTTACAGAAACACCAAGAAAATGCATATTATTTAAAACAATTTTTTCAATCTTTTTAAATTTAAAAAGCTGACATTTCAGTACAGAATAGTACTGAAAAAAGTGAAAAGATTAAATGCTTTATTAATATTCGGAGGTTTAATCCTTAATTCTCTGTAAATGTTACTTGACAAAAATTGTGTCAGTATCAGTGCTTTGGTGACATCAGCAATCTATGGGATGCTATCTGATTTGTTTTTCCTCCTATTTGCAGCTACTTGTTTCTTTTTTCCTACTTTTAGGAAAGTTGGTGTGAATTTTAAATATTTGCAAAATTTTTTCTATTCTGTCTGGCTAACTAGCTCCAGGGGCATCACTACCCCTTTTCCTAAAGGCTGAAGGGAATTGATGCATGCCAAATTGCAGCCAAAATGCAGACATCATAGCCACCCCTCTGACTACACTAATGGCTGCAGTTGCACACTCCTGAGGATCTGCTGTGAATCCTGTCATCTGCCAAAAAGTCATGTTAAATCTGTATGATCTGTCATATTTTTGACCACCACTTTTGACATTTAAGTGCCTTGTGCGGTGCCGTGGGGTGCATTGTGAGCTGTGTGCATTTGTGACCTGTGTGGACTCTAGATGTGTGAGGATGGGCTCACCATGGGCATGTTTCAGCTTGCTCAGAAAAGAGAGGGAAGCACACTGCACTTAAAAAAACTTAATGGAAAGGGAATTTTACACAGCTTCCTGAAATCTTTATTAAAGGGTGTCTTAGCACAATAGACCAAGTACAAAGTCACCTTTATGTTCCATGCAGCAAATATATCTGAGATACGTTAAAGATACTGGCTTTGCCTGCCTTTTTTTTTTGTTGTTGTTGTTGTTGTTTGTTTTGGGTTTTTTTGTTTTGTTTTGTGTTTGTTTGGTTTTGTTTTGTTTTGTTTTTTTGTTGTTTTTTTTTTTTTCCTGGAGATAGGTTAGAGAAATTTAGTATTAAAAGAAAAGCTCAAGAAGGTAAATTCACTCTGTACTGGATCTCTTAAACAAACAAGTCATTCTTTCCCAAGGAGGATTTTCTATCTGAATTGTTCCCTCTTGTTGATGAAGAGTATCTGTAGAATTTGGCTCTCCTACAAGTACAACCATGAATAATGCATGTTGACTAGGAAAGAATGGACAGCAAATAACAACAGGAAACAAATACCACACTTTGCAGAACAAATTTCCAGGTGCACAATAATTCCTTCTAAAATCTGTGAACCTCATGGGATTCTCATATATTTTCATGAACACCTGCAAGCAATAAATATCCTGATGCTGCATATTGCAGCTGAATTTGCTGCCTTCATTTGTGTGTGGGAGAAATCATATTCGTATATCTCATCTATCTCCTGTGTCAAGCTCCTCTGCTCTGCTTCACTGTGCTGCAGTTCAGTGTAAATAGTGGGAGAGTTTGCAGCTACCTCACACACTGAGTAGCTTCTTGTGGGGATCCTGTTTACAGGCAGGTAAAGTATTGCCACAGGACCTGATTAAATTTGCAGGGAGTACCTAACATATTATTGATAAGGGCCTGCTAAGGGACCAGTCCTTTCTTCTGTCTCCCATTCAGGCATCCCGCATCCAGCTGGTGGAAGGAAAGGTGATGTTGGTGGGGCCCTTCTTGTGTTTACCCTTCAGTGAGGATTTATTCCACCACCTACTGTAATTTCTCACTCTCTGACAATTCTACAAAGTCTTATATTGAGGTAACATTGACAAGGCCTTGACAGTATTGGCTCTAGGAGATAAGACTCACCAGCAGATAAAAGAGGATATTAGTGCATTTGTGGACAGAACCCCAGCACTGAAAAAATGTGAAGGACACCACGCAGGCCTTCACTATGAAAAACTGAAACAATGTGTGATATATGGTTTTAGTTAATGCATTTGTGACAAGTGCTGTGAATTTTTTTTTTCAGTTGAAAACAGTCTTGAACTAAAAAAAATAATTAAAAAATAAATTTAAAACTCAAATCTTGGGCTTGGGAAAGTCAGAGAAACACCTTCCAGGACGGCTGATGTTGGCAACTGAGGGGATGGAGTCAGTATCATTAGATCAGCATGTAATTCAACTCAAACAATGGCACTTGACTGATAGGAAGTCACTTCTGTTAGTGTTTCCTTATTTTGAAATTCTTTATTTGTGTATTCAATTGAGACAATGAGAATACAAACCTTTACCTGACTTAGGTGCAGCAATAGCAATGAAATATGAGTAAAACCGATTGTTTTTTATTTCAAGAACACTGAAATAAAGTCAAAAGATCCTCAAAGGTTGTGTACCTGCAAGCAATGGATGCATTCCCCATGGACAGAAAAGTCATGTGAATTCCAGCCAGGAGATTTGCACCTCTCTGCAGACTGGTCTAAAAACTAGAAACATTTTGTACCTTTCAGTGTTCATGTATTGCCACAGAATTTGGGCACAGCAGCACTATTTCACAGTCTTGAGGAACAGGACAATATATGTTTATAATTTCTTCTGTATTCATGTTATCCTGCCCCTTCATTCCAGAATAAAAAAAAAAAAAAAAAAAAAAAAAAAAAAAAAAAAAAAAAAGAAAGCTGTTTCACTCAGTCCTGCTGGAATTCTCATTGCCCTCACCCCAAGATTGATCAATGCCTCAACTGTCAGTGTGAGAAACATTTCTCAAAAGAATTTCTGGGCTTGATAATTTACCTCTGTGCCAATGGGTATTTTTATGAGAAAGTCAGTGGGTCAAAGTGGCCCTTGTGACAGATCCAAATATATTGCTCTGTTTGGGGTTTTTTCAACATCCACTTCAATAAAGAATGCATGCACTTTGACAGTGCAGAGACTTTATAATTTGCAAATGGAAAACCTGGAGTCCATTAATTAGGCTTCAAACAACTAGAAGGTGAGACATCCTGTGGCTGTATGTTTTAGAACTAAAGCTTGTTGCAAAAATAAGTTGCATGTTCTGCATATTTTTACAGCTAAGAAAGCTCTATGCAAATGGTATAAAACTAAGGAAGAGAGCACAACTTCATCTTGCTTTGCAATACTATTCCTTAGCCTGATATCCTAGATGGAGAGAGAAGTTACATGTTATTGCAAGAAAAGAAAACACACCCAGATGTGAGATAAGAAAAATCTTCAAAAAATTGAGCTGTGATTCTGTGATTGTGCCTAGCTTTCCACCTATCTGCCTTTTTGAAGCCTAGTCTTGTTGTTTTGTGTAAAAGGGCTTACCTGTACAGACTGTCTCAAATCTGAGCCATGGGGGTGGGAGAGGAGAGGGTTTTATCTGTTGTCCATTCTCTGTGGCCATCAGTCACAGAAAAAACTGGGCAAGAGGACCTAGTGTTTGGAGACCTTACTACAGCCTTTCAATATATAAAGGAAGCTTATAAGAAAAATGGAGAAAGACTTTTTAACAGGGTATGCAGTGACAGAACCAGGGGAAAAGGTTTCAAAATGAGACTGGGTAGACTTAGATTGGATATAAGGAAAACACTCTTCACTATGTGGGTAGTAAGATACTGGAATATATTACCTAGAGAAGTCATGGAGACACCACCTCTGAAATTGTTCAAGGCCAGGTTGGAGGGGACTTTGAACAACCTGTCATTGTGAAAGATGTCCCTGCCCATTGCAGAGGAGTTGAACTAGCTGATCTTTAACTAGCTTTTTCCAACTCAGATCATTCTATGATTTCATGATTCACCTGCTGTGTGGACACCTAGGTGCTGTACTGAGGGAAAACAGCCTTCTGCACAAAGAAGCAACAACCTCCCCAGGTGGAGATGAGAGGGGAAAGTGGCAACTTGTTCTTAGGAGTTTGAAGTTACCCAGTGACACACTGTCCCTTAATCCTGTCGATTCTGTAGTTGGTGTCTGCTCCTGTCTTAGGACACTAGTAGATAAGAGAGAAGGAGTAATATCTGGAATAAACAAAGTTGAGGTGGAGAAAGGAAAGGTGTGCCTGGCAATGCATGGACTAATACTGTCTAAGTCAGCAAGCATACTTTGTAGCAGAGAAGTGATGCCCACGATTTTGAAACATCATTTTCCATTCTGATTTGGACAGATAAGGCAGCAGTTGTGCATGAGAGATGGGTTTCCCACAAATGAGAGAAAAGAGTTACCACTACCAGGGAGGATAGCATGGTGGAAGGGCATGAGGATAAAAAATTGTCTTCACAGAGAAAATAACCAGAGTTCAGGAGTACCATTCTGGCAGTAGACTTCTGATTAAATAAGTTGAAGTAGACCTATACTTAACTTCAATACACATGAAGTCAGTTCAAAATTGGTTCCTGGGCAGGATGGAGTACCCTGTCTACCTTCTAGATAAGTGCCTGCCTCACCCCCATGACACTGAAGTGCAACAAAAACTGGAATAAGGACAGGTGTGTAGTGAGCAAGACCAGGAAAGGTTGGATTTTCCCTTATGAGTGGAAACCCTAATGACCTACATGTGCAGCCCTGGAACCTAAGCTAAGCTGATTCATTCAGTCATGTCAAGCTCCTAAGGAAGGTGGTACTGCACGAGTGAGACCCAAGAGAAAGCTAAGGCTGACAAGAATGCCATGGCATGGAGAATGGAGGAAGGCTGAGGGACAGTTGACATGGAAAAGGAATACCTGCCTTTTTTTTTTTTTTTTTTTTTTTTTTTTTTAACAGAGAAGGTGAATAGATCAGGCTTCTGAAATAATACATTTTATATCCATGCCTGGTGACTGCTGCCCTGGAAATGCATGAATACATTGAGCTGCTTGGAGGCTAGTGAAACAAATTCAAAAACAAAAAAATAGACTAAGGGTCATGACTGGTCCATAATTGATGAATGCTTTCCCTCAAAGTATATATTCTGCTAATGAGTTTCCTTTAAATGCAGTGGTTGTAATTTTTGGTATTTTCCTATTGAGAAAACAATAAAATATATGCGATTACATAAAAAAATACTTATTTCAGTTGCAGTGCACAATGTTTCTGACTATAAGTTAATGGTTTGCATATTAATTCTCTCATCTCTCTGATGGGCAGAAAATTGCTTTAATATAAAAGCAGTTAAATTTGTCATTTCATATCTACATAACTTAGGTTTAAACATTTATTGCAAGCAGTATCAAATTGTTTTATAGCAATTTAGCAGATTTAATGGAAGAAAAATGTGTCAAGATGGAGGTTGAGGTAAAATTTTTCTCACATCATAATTAATGTACTTTTTATGTTTATTGTCTAATCAATTATTTTAAAGGAGACTGAAGGAATATAATAAAAGTGATTCTTAGAAAAGTTAAGCTAGGCTTCTGAGAGTGCAGACAGATTTTATTCTTATTACTGAAATAAAAAGATTTAAAAGTCACTCTTCTCAGGAAAAAGTAAAAATGGCAAAAATTCTCTTACTGTTCCAGCATGTGAGATATTAAGAAGGGAAATAATTCAACTGTTTTATCAACTCAGATTTCCATTTGAAAACCATACTTCTGTTCCACAAATTCTGCCAGCAACTTACTCAGCAAAATAACACAGCATGATCTTATGCTGGGGAATTATATTATCAACTTGACTGAGGTTGCTCAGAGCCATCCCAGTGAAGGCACAAAGTCTGATCCTAATATTAAGCATTTCTTTGAGTTCATGTCTATCCAGCAGCAATTGATGCTGAAAGGCTTTTGTAACTTAGATCATCCATGTAGCATCAGCAATGCTGTCCAAAGGGACTGTAGGTGTACTTTGTCTTGAGCAGTGTTTCAAGGACAGTTTTGATTTGGGGCTTGAATTTTCTTGTCATCTGGAATTAATCCCATCCAATAATTAATTAAGCATTGTTTTTGTTATTATTATTATTATTATCATCATCATCATCATCATCTGTTTTTCATCAAAAGCCCTCCCTAGGTAATGCACTGGAAATTACTATAGTTTAATCCCAAGTCTGACAAAAAGGTTTTTGCAGCAATTTCTCATACTGTGAAAATGATCTGTAGTAGGGAAATGTGACTCTCCCTTTTTCTTCTCCCCACCCCCATTTTGGAAATTGTTCATGGATTTTTTCTCCAGCTCTGTTCTCTGTAACATCCACTATAACGAAGTGCACCAGTTACATTGATTTGTGTTCTGCCCGTGTGATTCATGGCGTGCCATTGTGGTCATTATAATTGAGTTCCAGAATGAAGATAAGCAGGAAAAAGATAAAGCGATAACCTCCAAAAAGTGAGAGATTAATGAGGGGCCTTAGTCCTGAAGAAGGCAGTGAGTGCATGTGCTTGGGAAAGTTAGGTCTTGCCAGAAGGGGAAAAAAGTAAATGTCTTTAACTATTACATGTCAGAAACTCCAAAAAGGGTAAAACGGTGCACTTTAGGTAAGATCTGGGAAAAAAAGTAAAGTTTCTTCCCTTTTTATTCCCTTCTGGCCCACTTTCCGTTTTAAAACATCACCTCCATTACTTTTCTCTTTGACTCCTTTCCTTTCTGCTGCAGGGTACCAGCTAATCATCAGAACACAGTGAAGAGATGTAACAGAATTTTAAAAAGTGTAGACTTGATTTCTAAATGCCTATATCTGTTTCATAAAATATACTCATCAACATGCTAAGTTTATCTTTTTTTAACATTGATGAGGCACCCAGATTTAACTCATATCTGTGGAGAACATAACTTTCAGGGTAAAAAAAATCCAATCTGTACTTAAATATACTATTGATTTTTTTTTGCATTTTTCTCTATAAGATTCATCTTCTAGTGAACTCATTCTTGAATTTTTCAATATCCTTCCTGAGTTTCAACTCTTAAGTTTTTCATGGGCAGTTAGAGCACAATATGGATACCCTATCCTTTCTCAGCTAATGCTTTATCTTTTGCTTCAGACCTTGCCTTACCTTTTGGCCATGGCATTTCATTGATACCTCACGTTCATTTCAGTGCCACACAAATCTTAAAGAAAAACTGTTCATTTCCATTAATTATTTCAACTTTTGTTAATTCTTTATTGAGTCTTGTACCAGTATTCTAGTAACTTGACCAGGATCAATGTGAACCTGATAGACTTGTGATTATGCAAATAATTCCATTTACATTTGTTAAATAGTGGCATCCTACCAGTTTTTTGTAAGCTTCAGGAGCTTTCTGAAAAAGATGCAAAAAACCCCCAAAACCCAAAAAACAAACAAACAAAAAGAAAACAACAACAACAGCAAAAGTCTGCAAAGTATGAATGTTTCACATGTTCTCAGGATTTTTTCTCTAACTTTTAAAAGAGAAATGTTTCCCAATTTACTGTAGAGAATGAGCTGTTAAGAGAATAAGCAAAAAATAACAAGGCCCATCATATGTATAATAAAAAATATTTGATATGTATTTATTTTTCACTATAATGATCTTGAAAGTTCTGCTTTCAACTTCCATTAAGTAAAATCTGGAAAGATATTGACATTCACTATTTAATTTAAAAATTGACATTAAAATATCAAGATTTTTCTTTTTTTAAAAACAGACGTAGAGAACTAGACCTTTCTCTGAAAACCATTTTTGTCTGCTTGGATGAAGAAAAGCGTAGCTCATTTAGTTGGTGAATAGGAGAATTTAGCTCAGCAGTTCTGGAAAGCCTGGAAGGAATGCTCTTTCCCTCATCTAATGCCAGATGTACTCTGGATAACGACATTTGCCTGGCAGAAGAGACTGAGAACATCTGCTACCTCAGCACCCCTAGTCCCCACATTCCTGGGACTAGCAGGTGTAGATACTGGTTGGATGCATGCATCAGAAAGGGAAAGCATCCAGCAAAATATTTTGAAAGCAGGAAACCATTTGTCCACAAAATAAAATGTAAATATTTCAGGACAACTGAATAAAAACCACACTTAGATTTCATCAAAGAGTCACAGAGACCTATTTGTGGTACTTATTAACTATTAACATGAGACAATCTATAAGTTTGAGTGAGTTTTTAACTATTGTGGAATACATTAGCTGGCAACAAGCTGTAATGCAAAGTGTAGATGGGAACAGCCTGTCTCAGAGCTTGCTAAATGCTTTGTTTTTTATGCCATCTGTGTCCTGCTATCTTTATCTAGCTGAGGATTTTGTTTATACTTCTATATTTAGTACATTGAAAAGAAGGGGGAAAGAAAAGATAATTATTTTGTTTTCTTTTTCAAATGAACCTAGGATGACATCCAAAGCATACCAGAGTAGAAAACCTGGGATGGAACTGACCTTAGGGTGAGATATTTGTGTAAAAATTTGATATTCCTTAAATACTAATACTGACCCAACAATCCTTAGATTCCCTTTTGAATTTCTTTCAAAGGAGGGATTCAGGTTCTAGGTGCCCTCAGCATCTGCTGAAGGTTGGCAGATGCAACAAAAGGCCTGTGAGAACTGTGCCCAGGAGTAGTGAGGGCTGAAGTCAAGGAGTAGCTGTTTTAGGTTGTGAGCAAAGGCATTGGTTCAGATACTGTGCAAGTAAGGTGGGTAATAAATGGATGGAGATGAGAAGACTACAGGGTTGAAAGATTCTCAGGCAGGGATGGAGATGGAGCTTGAAGCTGGAAAGAGTTGAGTGTACAGATATGGAAAGATACCAAAATGTCTCTTTGTAGCTTAGTTATGGATATAACTAGACTAAAGAAGCTCTAATCTCATAATGCAAATGAGAAAGCAATGACACCTGTCATTTCCTTTCCATGGGAAAGGAGCTAGCACTTGTTTCCAATTAATCATTTTGTAGCAAAGGAAAACCACAACATTCATGTGCTTTTCTGACCCAGATGTAATACTGTGAGCTATTTTCTGGATAGGCAAAACCTTTATGTAACTTGGTGATGGACTGTGGGTGTGGGAAGACCTGAGCTCCGAGTTCCTCTGCAAACTTTCTGCTGACATGGGATAAATAATTTCACTTCTCTGTGACTAATGTGTTAGATGGCATTTGGTAGAGGGAGGAGAAAGGCACCATAGGACTTTGAAAGATGCATAGGTTGAACCAACATAGCTCTTGAGTATGCCCCTGTAATTCTAGAAAAATTAATATACTAATTTATATTTACCAAGTGAACTCTCATCCCCTGGAGTTTAAGATTTTATTTGTTTATGTACTTTAAATCTGTGTTTGGTCAGGGTGTTTAACAGGATGGATGTGCATTTCTTCTGCTAATTAATTAAAACAAAAAACACTTTTGGCTTGAACCGACAGGAATAGCATTCTACTGGAAATAAGGAAAAGAGTTGATGAGACAAGATTTGTACTGTAAGCCATAGTCACTTGATCAGTGGTAAGCATTTGTTTCCATTGTGTGGGTAACTTGAATGCTTGACAGCACATCTGAGCAGTTAAGTTAGTTCTGCCTTGAGTTAAGAGAAATCTGGTCTGTGCTGGTATTTTCTGAGGATCTCATCAGCAATTCTTTCTTGCAGTCGGTGGTTTTCACCAGTTTTCCACTCTTACATTTATACCTGGGGGAATATCTCCCAGAAGACCTGGTTTCTTTTTCTTAAAGTCTTCTGTGGCTTTTTCTAGCAGTACTATAAACTACAGGAGAATTTGTCTTCAATAGAAAGATAACACAGAATGTTAAACAAATGGATTTTTAAAGAGTTTATGCTCCTGATTCCTTGGAAGTTTCTCTATGAGTGTGCTGATACTAGTAATGATGTATTATGATGATGAGATCCTGGTCTACGTGTGCTGCCAGAACATACCCCTTTAGAAATATTATATTGCTCAGTCTTGACTCTGCTGATCTTACTGCCTGATACTGGATCATAAAAGACCCTAGAGTCATGGTGACAGTTGGAATAAGGATAAAGAATGTGACCATATGGTGCTTTTCTATGTTATAGGATGCAATTGTGTAACTTGGCATGGCTCACTTTGTGAACCAAGAATGCTGGAGACAGATATATCACTGGGAGATAACAAATTTCACATATCCGACACAAGACTAAAGCTCACATCTCTGCTAGAACTGTTTTGATCTTATCTACAAACTTATCTCCCCATGCCATGCCACAGAGCTGTCAGTTATCAGTGCCATATCTGCAGAACAGCTGGAAATTTGGATTTTCGGCCATCACAAAGTAGAATTTTGCCCCTGCTGAGCAGATTGACAGGTAACTTATTTGGTTCTTTATGCACAGATTGTGCCTGTGACCTCCAGCAGCATGGATAGCTGCCTATCTTTTAAAATTACCAGCCTCTTCAGTCTATTTTGTGTGCCTCTGTGTAAAATAGGATTAGATGAGTAGGAAATGCAATGCATTATTTTTAAGAGACCATTTGCAGCATTTAACTGTTAAGCACAGCCAGTCATATTTCTTGCTTAACAAATCATTCAGATTGATAGAGGTGAGCCAACCTCTATAGACTGAAAAAAAACCCCAAAAAGTGCTTAAAAGATAGGATTTTCAAACAGCCCTTCATAATGAGAGATGAACCAGGAACCTGAACTTGAATCAATGAACTGACTTGTTCACCATATTAGTTACATGCAACAGAAAGGCATGAAAATCACTTCCTGATAAATCATTCATTCCTTATAAATGCATCCATATCGCTTTATACTGATCCATAAATGCATGAGCCCTTAATTTAGTCTGATGTCATTCTCCAGCCTCAGTTCGGGTCTCCCATGGTCCTACAGCTACTGTGAGACAGGGCAAATGCCATCGACCAGGGAAGAATGAGTGGCACAGCGTATTTCCAGAGCAGGTATAATTACCATTTTGTGTGCCAATTAATATTAGATTAAAAAAAAAGTCATCCTCCAAAGAAATCTATTTATAATTTAAAAGCCCCCCAGGGTATCTTCTGACATGGATTGGTGCTATAGCAAAGCAGAGGCATGAAAGCAGCTGAAAGCAGACAAACTGTTAAGCAGCATTTAATCCTTTATGCATGTTTTATACATAAACAAATTGGAATGTGTAGATCAATGTCCTCCAGCTGTTTTCCAAACCCCATTCTGCCTTCATTAAAGATTTAGGGAGGAAGTTTCCAAACATAGATATGATGTCGGGAAAAAAAGGATAGGATCTTTTTTCTTTTTTTCCCCTGAGCGGTTTTCTTAAAACCACCACTGCCTCTTGCTCAAGTAGCAGTACACTGCAAAGTGTTCCTTTGCCACTGCAGCCTGCACATTAAATCGTCTATACAGTCTTTTAGTGCTGAGTCACGTTAATTAGACAACAGATATAACTGCCTGATAAAGTGTCCTCAGAGAGAGCCAATTTGGCCACATCAAGCCCACATGGGAGCCATAAAATACCAGGCTCAAATAAATTCCATGTAAACTCAGCCTATTTTCAATGACGTAGTGCTCTATGGCTCCTTGAACATTTATTCTAACAGCCACAGTGAGAATTCATTGATTTAATCAGGAAGAAAGTTTTTCAATTTACTCCTCCTTGTCATTAAATATCTTGACAAAAAGGGAAAAATTTGTTCTGAAGACTGAGGTGGAGAAGAGCAGGATGAAACAAGGGTGTTGGTGGCCTGCTCAGCATGTCAGATATTGGCACTGCAGGGATATTGCCTTTGCAGTTTCTGTTCTTTCCCATAGGTCTTTCCTGTGCTGAGGGCTGCACTCCTCTCCCAGCCTAGTGGTACTTCTCCGCTTCATATCAGGAGCTGTCATGGCCAGGCCTCTATTTCAGCTAACAGAAGGGGTTTAGCAATAAATAGCTCTTGTGTATCTTTGACTGTAGTGTTGTTGCCTTTACTAGCCACATGCTGATTATAAACCCCCAAAGCTGAACCCTCTCCCAGCTAATTGCACAAACATAAAAGGACAGATGTGGTGACTTGTGGAGACCTCTGGGAGGGCATATGACCTTGTTTCCTGGATCCTTGTCCATCAGCATACAGCTCTGCCTTCACTCCATCCCATTAACAGCAGCTTGAGTTTTCTGGTCTGTGTGTGCTGGAAACATTAAGCAGTACCCTGAAACCACTATTAGGAAATGCAGAGATTTGAGCTCTATGACATGCCATCCCTTCCCTCTGAGATAGAGAGCAGTATCTCTGCCTTACTTCAAACCTGACATGAATTTCAGAGTCAGATTCTTTATCTCACTACTGCCTGCACTGAGTTAAATGGGCTACCACAATGCCAGATTTTTTTTTTCTTGCTTTGGTATTATGTGGCTCCCTTGAACATGCAAAAAAGAAAAACACCTCTTCCATGGTAAAAGATGAGCTGGGATTTCCACTTCATGTGCCTTGAATATAGGATCATGGGACCTGATTCTAAACAGCACTATAAAGTTGGTGAGTCTTACAGATGTTCAAAGCTTGTAAAATTCACACATGCACACACAAGCACCTAGACCTGCCAACTGTAAGCCCTCTCAGCAGCTGCTGTTAGATGCAGCTCTCATTTACCCTTTACTCCTAGGGTTATTGCTATTAAGAATTAATATCCAGCTGCTGTATCACAGACCTGTGGGAGTCTCAGTTTTGTAGTGGGTGGGTCCTCTGCACAGAAGGCTTGCTCACCACTGTGAGGTGAGCAGCACTGTATAAAAGTAATAGATTATTAGAGCAGGCAGTCTGTATTATGAGTTTCCAGTGCATAAACACTCCAGCCTTCCTAGCTGGAGAAATTAAAATGTAAACACAAGATGCTGCTTTACTACTTTCACATCTGGTGTTGTAACTGGCTTTACTGTGAATATTTTCAAAACAGCCAGATTGTTCAGAACAAAATTGCAAATACCACATCTGCTCCTGGAGGTCTCCAGGAGTCTTGCACCCAAATGAAGGCAAAAAAAAGGAAATTTGTCAGCACTTGATAAATATCAGGAAATACAGGGAAATATAGTCGGAAGCATTTGCCTCATTTACATTAGGAAGAGAGTTGCTTTCTAAGAACAAAGGTTGCATACTTGAAGTCTCCAAAGTATGAGATTTCATGACCTTTATTGTATTCCATCCATGTTTGAATAGGTGCATGAACTCTTGAATCTCAATCCTCTAACTCCATCAAAGGTGTAGAAGTAAGGATAAATATTAGCTGGAAATTTTGGGCTTGTTTTCTTTCACTACAAGTTGCTTCAGACCATCTTGATGGAGGAGAGGAAAGATGCATTTATGTGTATGTATATAGATAGATACAAGTAACCATGTCTGAAGGGCTTTCCCTGGTCAGAGGTTCCCAATGGCTAAGACAATGTTAGTAAATGAGGGAGTTACCAGCAAAGAATAGATTTGTCGTTTGTCTTGCATCATTTTCTGTTGACATGAAGCCAACAAGTTGATCTGTCTTCTAAATCATGTGTCAGGTTGGAATTCCTTCTTCCCTTATCTTTATCTTGCTTCAAGGCCACAAGGACACTACTGTGAAACCAGGTAATTTATAGATGCCTCTTTCCACTCTTTTCTCAGGCTTCTTTGCAATAACCTAAAGATCCAAGACTGAAAATGTAATTTCTTTCAGATCTCCTAGCAGAATTTAATAAACCCCAAACCCAAGTAAACAGTTGCCTGTAATTTATTTCCCTATTGTGTGAAATCTTCACCCATATTTACAGGTGATAGATCTAGACAGTGCTGCTTGTTGGCAGCACTCTTAACCTGTGCCTAGGAGAGTCTTCTCTTCACCAGACTGAACAACCCCAATGCTCTGAGCCTTTTTTCAAAGGAGAGGTGGTCCAGACCTCTGATCATCTTCAAGGCCTTCCTCCAGACTTGTTCCAACAAGTCCACATCCATCTTATGTTGGGGACTATGGTTTAGTTGAACCTTAGTGAGAAAAGTGATAATAGAAGACAGCACAGTTTGTGACTGCAAAGATACTTTATAAACGTTCATGTGTGGGCTTGAATTCTCAGCATCTCTCAGTGCTGGCTGGTGTTAAAATGGTCAACATCCCACCAACTGCAATTGAACCCAATGGACAAGCACAGAAATCAGAACAACAAATTTAGAGTCCTAAATACATGCTGTGCAATGCAGCCAGCCCTGCACCTGATGTTGATGTGGTGTTACTAGAGGACCCCCATCCACCAAAGCAACCCTCAGGTGTGATGAATTTCGGCTTTGCTCACGGCTGTGAGCAGTTGCGAATTTGGGCCTGGGTGTCAACTCAAGACCACTTTGGAGACAGCAAAATTGTAATACTAATTTTAGTACAAAGACTCAGTATTTCATTTCATTTTCACAGCCAATAGATAAACAGGGCCTTTCTCCAACTGGACTGGCTGCAAACCTGCCCCTTGTAGTGTCTTCTTAACTCAGTTTTTAGTAAAACCAATGTTTGGGAATCCAAATACATTTGAACTAAAATAAACAGCCAGAGAGGCCAGAACTGAGAAGCTCTATTTTTAGTTACAAGCCAGTTTCCTTCTCTTAAACAAAGCTCTTGCTCCAGCTGTGGATTTGCAGCTTTCTGTGACTGATAACTTTTGTTATTACATTAATTCCTGGTGTCACAAGAAATATTTTGACAAAAACATCTCTGATTCTTTGCGTGACTGGGTGCCTTTTGTTGTGTGCCAGAGGTAGCATATAGAAAGTGCAGTTCGCTATTTGACAGGCACTGGTTTGATTGCACAGGCTGTAAGCTGTCAGCTTGACATTCCAAAGAAACGGAAATGCAGACAATGAGTACAAGATACGTTCTTGTGTGTTTGTTACCAAGGTAAATAAATACAAAGTGGCCAAAGTTTATATAGGTATTTATAAATTCACCTGAATTTAAAGCCTAAAAATAATCAATTCCTCAGAATTCTTCCCCATCTTTACTCAAAATTGAATTAACAAGCAAAGAAAAACTATTTCTCTACAACTGCTACAGTACTTTACATTTCTCTTGCTTGGTAAGATGATGATTTTTCTAGTGGTATTAGAGTGTCTCTTGTGGCAATTTCAGGTAATTATGATTTAGTATGAACAAACCTGGAAAATGCATGGAAAAAAGACTGGAAAGATTATAAAGTCATCACTGAGAACAAATTTAATAGGGAGATAGACTGACAGATTGTCTCTATTCCTTTTCCTGTTTTCTATCTTTTTTAGAGAAATAGCATACAATTGTGGGAGACCTCTGCAGATAATTTACAGACCTTTTCTCTGGGCATCATCTGAGGGGATAGTCTGCATTAATTTAGGAATGGATATACAGCTTTTCATTTCAGCCACCATATCCCTACAGGGGCTCTTTGGAAGGGAACAGGAAGGTAGTGGTGACATGCAGTATCCAGGTGTATATGCAGAATGAGCCATCCACAAAAGAAACCTTTCCTGATTTATGACGGCTCTGCTGGATTAGGAATTTTCCTGGAAAGTGACCCACTGAAGCAACAGTGACACAAAACCAAAGGGAAAAACAAAAAGCCAGAAGACAATTCTGGCAGACTTAATCAAGAGGTTAGTCTACCTCTCTGTGAGTGTCCTTGTTTAGCCCAGACATTTAATTGTTCCTTCTGTAAATAGCATCTGCTGAAACTTCATAGGGTAACCATCAAGCCTAGTAACTTCAATTATTAAACCAGAGTTGATCCTTCCCTATAGACACAAAAAAAGTCTGTTTGCAGGCCTGGGCACTGAAAGGAGTTGGAGCCATTGCCTGAACTTCCTTCATACTGCAATTGGTCACAGACATCTGACCTCCTTTGACCACAAGAAGCCTATTGTTATCTCTGATATATGCTCTGATTCTACAATTTCTTTCTGCTTTTTACCTTTTAATTCTAGTCTTTAGTACCAAGGTCATTGTTGCTACATTCTTCTGCGTGACAGCCAGGCATAAAATTAAAATAAAAGTTGCATAAACTGTATAAGAGTGAGAAAACACCCAGTATTATCACATCCTGCTTGATTGTCAACAATCCATTAAGCTGTTCATAGTCTGAAGAGCAGATTTAAGTATAAGCCCCTTTTAAAGTACATTGTCTGGCAAAACACACCCAAAAATCTGTATTTGATGGATTCTTGTGAGGACTACAGTTCTGCATAAGAGGAAAAACTTAAAACCCAGAATTCAAAAGTCAAGTCTTGCCAGTAGTATATGAAGCATATTTATTCAGTAAACTCAAAGACAATCTACCTTTCAAATAGATGCTTTCAGACACAGAAATGAACTATTTAAATTTAACTGAATGAACCTAAGGCATTACCAGAGAATGCACAAAAGCCATATGCAGAGAGATGTCAGCTAACAAAACTTTTATAACAGCTGTAAAGTAACTTTTTCAGTGAATTACTGTTAAGACCTACTCTTTGTGACAGGATAAAAGTTAATGTTTCAAGTTCAATGTGCTATACAGTTAGTAACTGATGTTTAAACAAGAAAAGCAGGAAAACACTTTTTTGTGTGTTTCATGAGTTTTAGAGTTTATAATTAGGGATAGGAAGAAATACAATAGAAGTGGTTTGCCCAAAACCAAAGGTAAAATAAAAGTCAGTGGAAGAATGGAAGAATGAGATCTAAACTCCAGGACTGTATGATTTCCACTTTTGTATTCTTTCTCACAGACCTCTCTGCTTATCTTTTAATAGAAAAGCTATTAAAAATATTGAAGCAGATAGTCAATCTACCTATCCTTTCAAATCATTCAACTCTACAGACTGTAAACAGTTTAATTTTGAATGCTGGCCTCAGAGAATACCCATAAAGGATCAGAAATAATCTGTCCCCATAGTATTGGTGCTTTATAGCTAAGGATTGGTCTCCCATAATTTCTAAGCTGTAGCTTTTCTTAGTCAGGATTCTAAGTGGTGTCATTTGAATGCCTCTATTGATAATCAGTATGTTATTTTGTTTACCTCCAGTACCAGCTTATTTTACCCAGATGTCACCTACTGCTAGACATAAAGTCTAGACAAGTTTTGTGATTGCATCTACCCTTACAGCTGTGGTCCTGGGGATTCCCTGGGACTGTAGCCAGAGCAATCTTTCTTCTGCATCAGCCCTTGGGGCCCTCGATCAGCTCCAACAGGGTATGAATTTCCATTCTGAAAACCATTTCAAACCCCCAGAATGAAAGGAAAGATGAAAGTATCAGAGGAAAGCTTTCAGTTATACAGGCAGTGCATGAACACCAAATCATTGAATTGTGATGAAACCTGGACTGACTCTTCCCTCAGCTCTTCATCTAGGTTTCATCTTCTCCTAGCAAGCTTTCTCTAGCAGGTGCAAGCCATAGCAAGGAGAAAGCAAAGTGAAGTCTTGGCCACTGCTGGACATGATGAATCAGATCCAGCCTGAGCCAAAGGGCAGGGGGATTCATTGTCTGCCTCAAAGACTCAGTCAAAGTGTGTCAAACAGGCTCCTGTCAGTGGAAAGAGAAAGGCATTACAGAAAACGAGCTGTCACATCTTAAATGAGGCGATCTGCCATCAGTGAAAAGACTCTCCCATCATGACTCAGCTGATTCTCTCGATCAGCAGAAAGTGGCTGCGTATTAATCAGTTGCCTTTAGATGGGGTGAATTCCTACTGAAACATTTGCCACACCACAATAGACTTCAGAATTTGTAAAAGAAAAGTAACCAAGACTGCTTAAATGGAATCTCTCTACCCTTGGGAGACATCAATATCATAAAGCAGGTCCACCCCACTCAGAGGCCAAAAGAAAGCTTTGTCTTTCAGCTTTCTCTGAAGCCTTTAAGGAGTACAGCTTAGATCTAACTTTGTTATTTCAGTACATACATCAAGTTCATATTCCATACTCCCTCCTGCCTTGTATCTCATACAATAGCCAAGGTCCCTTCACAGCTCTCAGGTGGAAAGCAGTCTGTAACCTGCTTCACTGCTTCCTCTTGAAAACACCTTGAAAAAAATTTCCTTCAAACTTCTATAAAAATGGAGCACACACATTATGGAACATAATTTAAGTGTCAGAATATTTCTTAGGCTAAAGCTCTGCACTGTCCAGCTTCAATCAATCCAGCTAGTTTCTGAAGGAAGTCTGGCACCAGCAAAAAAATATTAAAGATAAATAAATGAGCTGTGACTTGAATGATGGATGATTGCTCTTGTTTTTTATTCTACATATTTAGTGTCGTTACCAAACTGGCACAAATTGTATTATGAAACCATCTTATTCACGCAATAGTCTCATCAGCTTAAGCTTTTTCCATAAGCTATTTCTTAAAGCTAGAGATTACACTTTTTTCTTTTTCTTCTCTCCTGTTTCTTTAGCTATTCTGAAGGATAAACAGGTTTTAAAGGTGAATATGTTTTGAAGGCAGAGCTAGGAATTTGCATGTTTATTGGTTTTGTTGTTGTTTGTTCCTATGTGGTTTTTTTTTCACTTCTTCATTATAAATGAATAAGTTGCTTTTATGTAACAAACATGATTTTCTTGCCTGGATAGCTTGGCTTTTGCCATGACAGAATGAGAATTTGCAATCTCAGGATTCCTTTCCTCTTGCTTTGGTGTTTCTTCAGTTTTCTATCTTGTTTCATATGGAGGTTTTAGTGCTGCTCAACATGGGTAAGAGACTGCTCTTTCACTAAACTACTGAGATAGACTTAATATGCTTCCCCTTCTTTACTGGTATTCATTTATATTTGATGGGAAGAGGTGGGAGGGAAAGTATTTAATGTTCACTTAGAAATGATGGCAATAAATTAAAAAAAAAAAACAACAACAAAAAACAACCAAACACAACACAACAGGAAAAACAAAAGAACAGGAGAAAAGAACATCATGTTGTTCTGTTTCTAGTTCTTTCCAAATTTGCATATTTCTTATTAAAAGGAGAAGACAAAGTGTCCATGGTAACAGTGCTAACTCTATTTATGAGAGGTTACAGAGAGCACTTGGCCCTGAAGGATATGAATACTTTGGGAATGAGATTTTCTTTCTGTTGCAGATTCATAATATTTCCAATGCCTTATGACTCTGATCATCTGTTCTGACCCAGTAGCTGAGAAACCATCACTATGGCTAGTTTAGGAATAGTTCCTTAAAACATCACTGTGAGGAAATACCTTCTGACCAATGCAAATTTGGCAAGTGGAATAAATAACTGGTCTCAGCCTCATTATTTCTGGTCAGTCTCCCCAGAACTATCACCTGAGTTCAGTGCTCAGCTGTATTTGGGATCACGGGTCTTTGCTCATCACTGTAAGGAACACAGTGGTGCAAGTTATTTCCATAGGCTGCTGGCTGTTTTTTTTAATGTGCAGCTGCTTTCATCTGCAGGGGCTGTCTCAAAAGGCACACAAATGCCCTGTGAAGGAAGAAAAAAAGAAGAAACGTGTTCAAATGAAAAAATACTGAATTCTTTGGCATAGCTTCATGATTGAATGTCACCATTTCCTCTCTGCACTGCTGTCAGATGTCGCATGGGAAGACGCACTGTCCAATGGTCCAATGGTTAGCAACACAAACTGGTTTGGATCTAAATGGACTTTTGTTTCCAGCTTTCTCTCTGATTTTCTATGTAAACTGAGACAAGTGACTCAGCTCTTTCTGTCATTATCCTATTTGGACTGTAAGTCAATCAGATCCAGGAATACCTCTCGATTATATTCTCAGCTGAGATTTCACCTGAAACATCTGATTCCACCATGACGGGAAAAGTAGGGAGGGGAAAGACACAAGACTGTTAGAGTACTGAATTATCTTAAGACTGTTCTTGTAACTTTGTTCACAAAATTGTTGCCATGAATCTCTAATGTCAGGACCCAAAATTGAGTACTCTGAAAAGTTCTTAGGTTGTCTTTCTCAGTGCACACTGCCTTTTGGGGTTTTTGAATGGCTACATTAGCATTTTCTCCATTTGCAGACATTTCTTCAATAGTCAAACAAGGCTTTTACCTTAAAACTTCCTCTCCTTCACTGAGCTGGATGGAAATTTTTTTCCTACAAAATGCAAAAGTGTTTGAAGATGTCAGAATGTTAAACCGCACCAGTCTAGTCAGTGGTAGTGGAAAGGAAATAAAGGTTTTATTGCTTGATTGTCTACACAAAAGATTTCTCTTGAAAAATAAAGATCCATGGCCTTTTAGCTTCAATTGAAATATCACCCATTTAAAGAATATATTCACATTACATGATTGTGTATGAACAGTGAGTAGAGAATATAATTTAAAATTTAAAATGCAGGGGAAATGGGAAGACAGAATACTACACACACATACACACCCACACCCATGCATATATGGAAATATATGTGCTGCATTTTGAGTTGTTTCCTTTTTTTTTTCAGTAACAAAATAGTGCATTGTTTCCAAATTATGATCATGGAAACAGCCACAAGCTTTTCTTTTTTCTTGTTAATTCTCCCATTCCCTCCCACAAAATTTGGCTAATTCTACAAGTAAACTGTACACTGTGAAAGAATTGAAAGTTTGCTCATAGCTGCTGAGAAATTAATAGAGGGGAAAGTGGGAAATAGAGATTGAACAAAGAGAATAAGCACAGTTGCTGTGTTTTCAGGTTGTCTTAAAATGCAACAAATTCTGCCTTGACAAATATGCAAAAACCTGAAAAAACTAATGCTAAAAAAGACATTAGAGTAAAATATTTAAGAGATCATATCAGTCTCATGGTAGGAAATCTTTATATGCACTCCTTGTCTCATATTGCAAGTAATATTGTGGCTTTGTTTGTGCATGATATATTTTTTAAGCCTTTGGAATAATTTTTTTATTCCTATTTGGTAATTTATGATACATGGGTTAGAGTAGTGTCATTCTGAGTTCTCTTACTCATTATTGTATAAAAGAGACCTGGAAGAGCAGTATATCTTCTGCTTAGTATTTTTTTTATACCAAAAAAGTAAATTATGACATTTATTGAATTATTAAAAACATGACATTTTAAGAAACTAAATCTTATTTTCTCCAACATTAAGAAACTTTGCCCAGGACCCCCAAAGGAATTTGGACTTCTGACTTCCAATTCCACTGGTAGAGCTGTCAGAGGGGTTTATCCAGCCCAGTTTAAATAAGTAACAGGTTCACAGTCTCTTCAGGATACCTAAGATATTAATCAGAATTATTTAGTGGATATGATTTTAGTGTTTGAAATTTCTCTTAATAGAAGTAGTTTCAGCTACAGTCCTTTGTCATTATGAATTATATGCATGAATTTCTGAGTTTAAATGTTGCTAACCTTGAGGCACTGAGGCTAGTTTACTGGTCCTGCAGACAAAAAAAAAAAAAAAAAGAAAAAGAAAAAAAATTGGAAAATAACAACATTTTCTTCTTATCGTTGTCAAAATTTTGCCTTTTTTTCCTAATTTATATGTTTTATAAGTCAGATCTTTCTGTTTCTATGAAACTACATTGTATTTATCAATTCCTGCAAGTGCACTTTTTAAATAAGTGGATGTTCAGAATAGTAAAGTTTTCCTTCAGATCAAGAACTTCACCATACCTAAAATACATATGTGGGAGGGAAAGCTGGTTGGCTGACTTTATTCATCAGATTTCAGAAGTATTTCTGAAAACCCTCATAAATGCCTGTTCAGTAATATTGCTTCTGCTCCTTAGGTAGAATTGGAGATGGTTTTCCACACATTAGCACAGTAGTAGTAATAGTGTAGCTGAAATGGTGTTGCATTCAGCCTGGGCTGCACAAGGTACCCGAGATCCTAGGTAAGTGTACAGACTCCTAGACAATGCTGATTTCCATGGGCTGTATTTTATTGCTTCTAATTTTAAGTTCAGTTTGTCCAAGACTAAAATGTCTATTCAAGCTTCTCTCTGGTCTTTACATTATAAGCTTGATTTCCATGGGGAGAAAACATGGACTTGCAAACATGAAGTTCGTATCTCATTGCAAGTAATCTTGAAGGTTTCATTCCAGCTTTTGTTTTGAAGAAATTTAGTGGTTTAAAATAATAAATTGGTTCTAGAAACCATTAAAATTTTTGATATGTTCACTTTAGGGTCAAGCAGCACGACCCTGTAGCTGAAAAATTCAGTGCAGATCAGTTGTCTTCAATGGTGCTGTTCAGGTGATGTCTGCCTTGTATTCCCAAATATACCTCTCATGCTTGCTTATTTTTATCTCCTTCCATCCTAACTTTTTCTTCCTCTGTCTTTCATTGCAGTTAAAGAACTAGCTGAACAGCCAGATGGCTTCATAAACCTGGTTAAGTTTGGTTGAAGCAGGAAAAAAAGAGCAATGATATGACCTCTCTGGACCAACATAAGAAAAAGAAACATTAAAAAATAATTTTTATAGATCTAAAATACAAATAGAACCTACACCCTCTCCTGCTTTATCCTATGCAGTTAGAAAACAAAAAGGGCACCACAGGACTTATTCAATAAAATAGAGGCTTTCTGAATGTTATAAGCAAATACCATGATTCCTGACTTTTCCTTGCATCTATGCTTCAAATAAGTTAACTCATTTGCTGTTTTTTCTACTCTTTTCATGGAGAAAAAAGAGCTAAACCTCTGATTATTCCAATTACAGCAAAATCATATCCACACTTGCAAACTAAAGGATTCATGTCCCTCACATAGACCTTGCACTTCTCCTTCACCTACAGACTTTCAGAGGCAAAAATATACCTCTCCACAGGTGCTCAACAGGTTAAAATCTTGGGCTATGTCTTGAAACCCAACTTCCATGAGGGTAACCCTCCTAACCTTCTCTTAAGGATGATAGAACACATACAAACGAGTGAGCAAAGAAAATAAAATTCTCTTCATTTCTAATAGGAGGCCATAAAGAATTACCAGAAAAGGAAAAGAGGCTATTACACTATACATATGTGGGTGGTTGGGTAAGTGCAAAGTGAGCAGGCTGGGAAAATTGAGGTGCTTGTTTATCCTGATACCAATGTGCATTTCTGCACTTTACATCATGGCAATACTGCATAACTTCACTCTGGAATTCTGGAATTTCATGGTGAATTCTGCTTTTCCGCAATTGTGAATATTTATAATTTCAATAATTTATAATTTGCAACAAAGGCAAGGATTACCTTGAAGGGAAGGAATTCCACAGGTATATTCCCTGCTACAGCTTTATAGCTTCACAGTTAGATCCTATATTTGCTAAGAGGAACTGTGATTTTTTTATGATGCTTCAAAAAATCACTTACTAGAAGTATTGTCCTTGGAAGCTCCCTTTATTAATTTGGCATGCTAGCGCACTATTTGCTCTCCACATTTGGCTTTCACATTTGGTAACCTGAAACAAGGCAGCCCTGAAGAACTCTGAAGGTCTGAGTGTAGGTGGAAGAGCTTGTGATCTCATGAAACTGAAAACGCAGGGAACAGAGAGGGTAGAGAAGCAGCACTTGCCATTCATATTCCAGAGCACAAAATGTTCTGCTCTCAGAGGATGAAAGCCAGTGAACAATGGTTATAAATTAATTAATGTTTCATGGACTCTTAATTTTATATCTTTTGCATTAGATAGTCATGGAATGAAATGCATAAACAGTACTATTAGAGTAGATAGAGAGCCATATTTCTCTGTTTCCAGGTGAGTGCCTATCATGAGAACATGGAGTCAGGCTCTGCTGTGCTTTCTCCCCATTCCCTCCAGTCTTTTTGTGCAATGCAGAACAGGTTTTTACAGGAGAAATTGAAAATGCCAACTCACATTAGCCAGTTGATTAGTAGTTATTGCACTCTCCAGAATAGTGGATTTGCATCTCAAAAAGAAGAGTTAAATCCAGGTCCCCTCCTTTTCAGCTGCTTGGTGTAGCTGCAGAGTACTGTAGATGGGTGCATATTGTGAATCCTACTGTGTCATGGGTGGTCCCAAAAGCATTTGCTGAATTGGGTGTGGTATGTGGAGAAGTGCCCAAGGCATGGACTTCAAAGGGCTGAGGAATTAGATACCCCTTGTATCTAAGAGTCAGATCAGAAACATTTTTTACCTTAGCATATGGAGAAACAGAATTTAAGGCAACCAAAGCACTTCACATCCAAATTTCAATGCCATCTAAGTGGAAGTTTTAAGATTGTTCACCCAGGTACTTTAAATTCCACAAAGGTCTTATTTCAATTTCTAAAATTCCGTTGTGTTCAGAACTGTCTATGGTGACATCATAGGTATGGTCTAGGAGAATGACAGGCTGGCTGTAGGAAGGGCTTATGTTGACTGTCAGAGATGGACTGTTTTTCATAAACTGTCTACAATATACAGTAATAGCATACAGTAAAGAAAACAACAACAAGGAAAACAGAGGGAAATAAAAACTGTAATGCCCAGCAGCCCAAATACTGTTAACAGCAACTTTTACCATAACTGTGTAATGGTCCTGATAATTGGTCCCATCATGTCAGACAGTATACAGAGGGGAGAGTAAAGGTAGTTCCTGCTTAGTAAAGCAATAATAAATTTGATAGACCTAGAGGAAAATGTCTAAGTACAGCAGCTATGGGACAGTAAAAAGCAATGAACTGAGGTGTCTTGAATCCCAGGGTAGGGCACTGACATCATTTATGTGTGGAAATACCTGTTGCAGATGGTGACATCAAGATATAAAATCACCATTAGCTTTTCAGAAACAACTGTCAGGAAAGCAGGTTCCATAATGTTGACCCTCCACAGCCTCTGCAGTTGCCAGCTATAGCCCTTGACAGTAGGTTTATCATTGCTTTGAGAGAGGTAAACTGATTTCTCTCAGGCATCTGTTGTTTCTTCCCCAAAGAAAGGGCCATTTTTGTAGAGTAACACATAATTTGTTTAGCATTACCCATAACATTTTATGATTGCTTTCATAAAACTCCCACTTTTTGGCAGCTTTTCTTACCCCAAAAAATGTGTGAAGGAAGGAAATAGAGCCAAGAGTAGTTGTCCTAGCCATCACCAGAGCACTTAGGTTGGAAGAAAGTCTTTAAATATGGAGACTAACTCAGAAGTGGGTGGAAGATAATTTGTTTAAATTTGCCTTTAACAATTTTATTTACCCTGGCTTGTTTAAATCTATTTCTGTTTCTCTGTTTCTGGAGATGTGTGTCTCAACCTATTTTTTTCCTCACTATTCTTTTTGTAGTTTTAAGCTATTCTGGGTGTCAAAAGTGGAAAAGAACCCACAAAAACTGTCAGAGCTCTGACAGGTGTCCTCTGACAAGTCTTTCCAGGGTGTTCTAAAATGTTCCTTCTCCTAAGCTTGCCCCATCTCTCCTCCCCCACACTATGTAGGACACAATCCGGAAGGAGCCTACACATCACATTCACTGACTGATGACCTGAACCGTGAGCTTAACCCTGTTTTTATCAGATGTTCAACCTAGAAAGTACAGCTGGGTTCTGAAATTGATAAACCTCCCATTTACCTTCTGATTCAGCTCTGGAGGTGATCCTATCTGGCAGGAGAGCAGCAGCGTGTTCAATCACTCCAGGAGTCAGACAGAAGGTGCCTGTCGGAGATTTCAGATTCCTGGAGCTCTTTGCCTCACAGCAACTTTCTCGCATTTTAGAATTTTCTTTTCTTGCACATCCCCCAGGGAGGCTATTTCATGGCTCAGCACAATTCAGCTATCCAGATTATTGTTTTTCCCTTCTGGATACTCAGCCTGAACTTTCCTCTGACACTAACCCCATTAATTACTTGCATGATTAAACTAAGTGAGTGAGCCTGACAGAATGTGAGGTCCTCCAAAACCCTCCAGTTTTGTAGAGTGTGGGTTTGCAAGCTGCATTTGACTTGGAGAATATTTTTTCCGAGTAAACACAGACGCATTATGGTAATGAATAATTAAATATATTTAATACATAATTAATATATACATTAAAAAAATATATATAACTAAGTTTAAAAGCAACTATTAAGGCAAAAAATGTCATTGTGGAAGTGATCTGGCTGCAAACTGCGGATTCCTTGGATTAATATCTTCACATTTTTAGGATAGGTTGTTTTCTGGCATTTCAGTAATGGTTCAAAGGATTTGAAACCCTTTTAGTTTATTTTCTCAAACAGGAACTGTAGTCCCTACTAAAACTGCCATGGCAAAAAGAATATAAGAACAGAAAAATATGCTATTCTCTGTACACCACTGTTGGAAGTCCCCAACATTTTTTCTTGATAATGTTTCTCTCTTCCTCAATTATTCAGTGTCTTATCACCTGCTCTTTAATTAGATGTAGGGAAAACCACAGAAACCTAAAACCTTCCACTAAACCCTGCAAAATAAGGTTGAATTCTTCTATATCTGTTATTATGAGAATAAAAACAAACCGAAACAAATTATTTTTGCAGACATGTCTGTCTGTTTCTAAAATTAAAAATTATTAGTCCTGGAATAAGGGGATGATAAGTGAACAAAACCACTGTCCTGAGGATGATCCTCTGCAAGGGACCATTCCTTGGGGTCCAGTGTGGTTTAGTGTCACAGTGCACCCCTGCATACTCACTCTTTGTCACGGGTCTCATAAGAACTCAGTATGAGACAAATGGACCATGTGAGCAATGGAGCTAATCAAGGTTAATAAGCTCAGTTTTATAAATGAGCAAATTTTTGAGAATATCTATAATTTTTTTCTACATTTAGTCATGTCATTTAAAAAAAAATGTCAGCACAATGACTTTAAATATTACAAATTAAATTTACTACCTAAATGAAGATCATTGATATCACAGACAAGCAGGAATAATTTAGATCTTAATTGGACCTCTAAAGGTAATTAATTTTCCAGTGATATGTGGTATAAATATTCTCTTCTTAATTTATTGAAATATAAATCTGAAATGTTCATGCATGCAAGTATGTTCCAGTTATAAATAGAAAAAATTAGGAATGCCCAATACCCTTTTTTTTGTTCTTTTTTTCTGCAGAGTCAGCAGACTCTGCCATGAAAGTGGTACAATTACAGAACTTATGCCTTAAAGGTTTTAATAGCTGATACCCTAATCCATAACCATCTATCAGTACATGACAGCATCTGACATAAGAAGTTATATTTGAAACCAAAATAATTGACTGTGTTTATATAATGGGACATAGTTTATTTATCCAATGGGACTTAAGCCACCTGATTTGGAATCAAGAACATGATAGAAGTGGCTCAGGCCTTTTTCCATGTAATATTTCCTAATAGCCTGAAGGTAGGAAAGGCCAAACTGTATCTAGTAGGCTTGTATTTGTTGTACAGGAGTCTGCAGTTCCACTGGAAGATATTTAGAAATCTGCAAATGAAAAAGGTTTAACACTGTGAGCTGTTAATTATGAAGTTTCCATAGAAACACCATTATTCCCTTTCCTTGAGAAAGGAGCTAACCTGTATTGTGAACAGGAGAACATAGTTCTGACATCTATCTGTAACTTTCTAGATTATCCTCATATAAAATGAAGTAATGAAAGAAGTTCAATGTGATGGTGCCCATAGCTTTCCCTCTTGCAGCTGTTGCATGGGATTCTTGTTCTTGTTCTGTTAAAGTGGAAGCCCACCTCTTTAAAGAGGTGAGATTTGCAGAAGACTTGAAGATAGTAAGGTTGGAACCAACCACGTCCTGCACAGGATTTAAAGAAAATAAAAACTAAAATATTATTTAGAACAAAGAAATGGATATGCTCTGGTGAAATGTAAAGCTTCCTGATGGAGTAATCAGGATGTACATCCACTGGCTGTGGTCACTGATTAGGTGGGGCCTCAATTTCAGCATTTCTTCATCCTCTCATATTGAAAGTCTCTTCTCCAAAATAGAAATGACATATAATACAGTCTGTAAATTGATATAATTTTCAATTTTTGGCTCTTCTATTACACTGTCATGATCTGCTTGTCTTCCCTGTCTTTACACTAACAGTGGATAGAGTTCCCTGGCTCCAGGGGCTGCCCAAGCCTGGTCCAGGTCTCACCAGGCTTGTGACCTGCTCACCAGACCTCACTGCTTTGCTCTGAGGAGGAGGCCACCAGCCAATTTAAATCTGAGCTGCTGTTTTCTGCCTTTCCTATTTGTGTTAGCACTGGAGAATTTTTGAGAAGCTGATCAGGTCAAAGATTAAAATGGTCCAAAAAGTGATTAATTGCTTTAGTAAGGATCAACATGAAGACCAGTAGTGTGATCTCTTCTGGGCAGGGGGTGGTGGGTGGTTACCCAGAGGTAATTCTGAATGTGGGTGCATTGAATTTTGTAAACATCTGTAAAAATCAAAGTAGTTTTGATAATTAGTAAAAACCGATCATAATTTTCTCCCGAAATTGACATGCTCATAAATTCTGTATGAAAATATGCTAGTTCTAATTTGATTTAAATTTCCTCTGAGAAGAGGATGAGAGCAGCATTTCCCAAAAGCTCTATTCTAGCTCTTATTTTTTCCTTTCAATTTTCCTTCAGGTTTTCACTAAGTGAATAATAAATGTGTTTTCTTCAGAAATTACATGCCTACAAGTGAACTTCTTTGCTTATAAGCTATGTAGGAAACAATTTTTCATATTGTACCTGCATGAATAATATCTAACATTTCACAAAAACTCATTAAATGCTTTTTTTCCAAGATAAAACCTAGGCTGTAGAATGTAAGGATTTGACTTAATAGGACAATATGAACGTTCTTAAAACCTCATTTTTTACATGCTTAAAAAATAAATTATAGGTAAAAAGTAAAAATGCCTAAGAATGATAAAAGGATACTGGGATGACAAGATCTGATTCTTTGAAGGCAGGAAGCAGTAGTGTTTTTCTCCTGACATTGGTATTTCATGTTGGCACTATTTTAAATCCTTATTTTTTCAGTGATACATAGCAATTTGGAGTTATCTGTGAAGCATTAGATTATCAGTCACACTTCTATTAGATATTAAATTAAATCATACTATCAAATGAACTAAATGACAGTCAAAAGTAAAAGAAAAAAAAACAACAACAATTTTTTTTTTAAAAGGCCCAAATCACAAAAAGGAAGTCTAGGTTAAGAATGCATGGGTCTAGAGATAAATATATCATGTCATTTAAATTTAAATAAGCCAATGAACACGGTGTTCTGATCATGTAGAAGCTGTAAAAGGATGAATTTTGTCTATTTCAGGAAAAAGAACATAAACACCCGGATACCAGTGACTATCTGCATGGTGTGAGATGTGTCATTCTACATCACTGAGTCCCTGACAGTAAACCTATCAACCACACCAGCCATCAGGTGGACACAAACCATTTTGTGTCTCTGGGTAGAGCTGCACAGCCTCCACAGCAGTGCAGAGCAAGTGGAGGAGGGAAAGGGAAAGGGAGAGGGAAAGGGAGAGGGAAAGGGAAAGGGAAAGGGAAAGGGGGAAAGGGAAAGGGAAGGGAAAGGGAAAGGGAAAGGGAAAGGGAAAGGGAAAGGGAAAGGGAAAGGGAAAGGGAAAGGGAAGGCTCAATGGCAGCCTGGGCTCGTTGGGTGGGACAGCCCTTCTGCACAGCTCAGACAGCCTTGGGGGTCTGTAAGTCCCATTGTCCTGTCCCCAGACAGGGGAGGGAGTTGGGTTGATGCCTGAGAGGCCCCTGCCTCAAAATGTCCTCACTTAGTGCCATGCCCTCCTGTGTGCACAGCCTCTGAGCACTCACAGCCTGCACTTCAGGAAGCAGTTCTTGTCCAGGACTGCCAAGTTTTCTCCTGTATGAGCATCTCAGGAGCCACTTCAGACCACACAGGGCCATATCGGGGTTACAGCATGACACTAGATCACATTCTCTCTGCGTTATTTTTGCTGAGGGCCCAAGCAGTACCTCCCTTCCTTACCATCTGACAACTTAATTTAAAATCTTGGCTTGATTGCAAGTCCATGGCAAGATTCCCACTGGATACTAAGTGAGTATGTTGTCACTACTGACTTCAAAATCATTAGATGATGGAAAGAGTTGATCTCAGCCTAACAATGCAGCAATGCAGGTGATGCTCACAGGGATTGTGAACACCCTGGGAACCTTGGAAATCCTTGGAACAAGAAATCCTTGGAACATGTGAACCTTTGTAACAGAGCCTGTCACATACCAGGGAAGGCTCCAGTTCCTTATATCTCTTGTGGTGGAAAGCAAGGGACCTAGGACTCTTGACTGAGGAGAATCACTAGGTAAACCCAGTGTTAAACAACTCCTTATACACTTTGCTCAGCAAGTTTGCTGTCTTCAGGTACAACATTTGTGAGGTGTTTTGCTCATGTTTTGCAACAAAGAAAATTTTCTAATTCATTAAGGCCTGAGGAACAGAATAGAGAATTCAGATGTCTTTAAATGTGGATGCCAATTATCAGTAGCAGAGCACTTTGAGGAGGGGACGTATAGGGGCTGTACAATCTGTTCTACCTGCTCATGTGGCTGGAAAAATTGTCTCACTGACAATGACAGAATTGATACAATTGTTCATTTTTTGCCTATTAAAAAAAAAAAATCCTACTGTAAACAGATATTCAAAATAAAGTGCAAACTTTCCTCAGTGCTTATCCCACTGTAATGCAAGATTTATTCAGTGGCAAGGTAGTCCTCACAGGATTGGCATATGAGTTTTGTTTTCTTTCTCTTATGAACTTGTAGCTATACTTACTTGTCAGCATAGCTGAACAGTTCCTTTGTTAATCTGTTCTAATGATCACAAGGCTCAGGGAAAAAAATATAGCAAGGCAACTCCAACCCTGGCACAAACACAGCCAATTGCATTTGGTTTCAAGTATCATGAAGACACACTAAGACTGGAAGCTGTTCATTTAAATGTTTCTGTTTTCTTAGGGAAAGGTCAGAATCTTTATTCAGCAGTGCTTTGGAAATCTCTTTTCAAATTGCTTTGGTAGGAAGCAAGGACTATCATTACTTCTACCCAGCTTGTGCTGCAGAACTAGTCTTTAGAATGACCCTTAACTGAAGCAGAAAATGGAACTACAGTCTACCAACTAACCTCTCTGATGAAATCTAGCTGTCTCTTGAGACTTTTTAATTTTCTTCAACAAATCCAGACGCAATGATAGCAATGGACATGAGAACTGTAGCTTGAGAAATCAATATAAGTTACTGCAGCAACCAAAGCTCTTGCAGTTGTGACTTGTAGGGTGCCAAGAAACCAAAGAGTTGTAACAAAAATACAATGGATGGTAGATACTATTATATTTTACAGAATGCACTGTTACTATAAAGGAATTCTCTTTCCTTCCTGTCTTCTTCCACACAGGGCTTTGGTTTACAAAATATCAGTACAAAATATCAAGTTTCAATTACCAGTGTTTGTATTAACAACCTTTTCCATTTTTTCTGCAGCAGACCATACCTAACCTCTGGGCTGATGCTTTCAAAATCTTACAATATCTGATTGCATGTTAATGGCATGTGGCTTGGTGTGTTTGATTTAAAGATAAATATGCATCATTAAATACAGAACAATAAGCACAATGAATGTACCATATCTGTAAAATATGGTAGAGAAGAGAGAATTGTGTTTATCTCTATTAAAAGATTAAAGGATAAAGGATTAAAAGGGGTTATAGTAATTTATTTAAAAGTTGGAAATGCTGCAAGAGATGGATTTAATAAGTATAAAGAGAAAGAAAATACAATTAATTGAATTATTGCAAATAATATACATTACTTGACTTTTAAATAAATTTTCATATATTAAGTGTAAAATATGGAAAGCAGTGTCATTTACAACCCTCTGTGGAGGCTGATGGTTTGCTAATAATGTTACTTTTTCTGTTTTATCAAAATGAGTTAATTAAGAATTTCAACTCTAGTGCTTGACATGACCTATGGATCAACTATATATTTAGCTTTAGGGCTCAGGAATTTGGGTCTAGAAGTGCTCACAAAGTGAAACCTACTGAGCTCAAGACAGTTCTAACTGTCCAGTTTTAACTGGGAATACTAATAACACGAGCATAATTCAGATATTCAACTGCTCTTCTACCTGGGAAACCATTTGTTCACCGTGTTTGAAACTTGAGAGAGGCTTCTATTTGATCTTCCCCTGGCATTTACCAGCCTTTGAAATTAATAAGTTAATATGCCTTCAGTTATAGATTCTGTTAATCATTGCATAAACTGCAATGTTAAAAAATTTCATACCAAGTTGATGTGGTTGATGGTTTGTTTTAACTTCAGAAGAAATTCTGCTGGACTCCCTTTGACTGAGGGAACTTCTGCCCTCACTCAGGCTGTATAAAAAAGAAGTGGCAAATCCACAGGGCAAGATCTCAGCTGACACAGCGTGACCCCAGTCCTCAGATTCTCTGCAGTTAGAGACAGAACTCTCCTCTTCTCATGGAATTACCAGGACCATCCATCCACAAAAGAGGCAGAGATTTCCTGCTCAACTAAGCCATGTCTCAAAAACATGTGGATGACTGTATTTAATTCCTGATGATCTCCAGCCAAATGTCAATGTCATCCCCATACCACCAGAGGAGTGAACTTATTGGTTGCTTCTCTTGGGACTCTGATCTGTAGAAAATCCTAAGATATTCAAAAGTCCTGAGCATTGATTCTATCCCTTTGTTTCAGTATTATTTGTTTGTTGCCAGTCCACTTGAAAAGTAGGCCTTAACTGAGGACACTCAGTTATGAAAATAATGATCTTTGAAATTAAACCTTTGATGCCTCATTTTATTTCTGATAAACTGATTTTAACATCTTTGAACTCTGAGTTTACATTAAGTGTCTGCCTTTCAATTTTGTACATAGTAGCTCAAAAATTATTGTGATAGAGGAAGTCTTATATTACATTGGACCTTTTCCAATATTAGTTATTTAACTTGGAATATACAGAGTGGATCCATTTCATTATAGTGGTTTGGTTTTCATGTGAATCAAGAAAACGTTGTTTAAACTGGGGAAATGGTTTAGAATTTAAATTGCCAGCATTCAGATAGCTGTGGATTTCAACAGAGAATAGATCTCAGTGGACAACTTCTCTTCCAAAAAAGATTGCATAGCAAGGTCTGAATGCTACCAGTTTAGAGAATTCTGAGACCCAGATGCCATATCAGAATTCAACTGAATACAATATTGACATCCTCTAGTGTTAGGCATCTAAATTAAGGTGTTTGATTAGGATTGAGGTAATTTGTACAAAAATTAGCCAAAAAAACACTAGTTTTAGTAAACTGAAAGCTCTGTTTTTGGATTAGGAAGCATAAACATTTCATTTAGATATCAAAAACAATGTAAATTTATAGATGCATGTGTATAAAAACATTCTGCTCCACCTAAAGCAGGCATAGGTTTCAGTTTGAGCTGTTTAGATACAAGTTTGTTTTTTTCATTCATGAGCTAGAAATAGCCCATAACCTTTCAAAGAGCTTTACATTTTCATTTGTTTACTGAAGAAAAGATCTAGGATCTTTAAGGACCACCTTTGAATATTTGTTTATACAAAATTCGCTCTAAAGTGCTAGTTATTAAATGCTTGCTGGGCTTAGTAAAACAAAGGTCTCTCAGAATTAAGTAGATATGCCACTAGCAAAAAGACATATTGAATAATAAAAATACTCTGTGTGCCTAGCATCATTTTGCGTAACTCTAAATTTATTTAGAGATTTTGACTTTATAATAGGCTTCAATGTATCTTTACAGTTTGCCAATGCACCCAAAGGGAAGGTTCATTCTAATCAAATTGGGTATCACAAAAATAAGCATGGGAACAAATCAACAAACCCCTGACATTGTAAACATTGTAAAGAGACAAATAATGGTGTTGCTAAGTTTCTTCCACCTTGAAACTAATTCTCCATGGTTCAGCTGTTGTTCCAGCTGCTGTCAAACCAGGTAGTGCTTCTAGTTTTTGCTGCAGTGCTGTTCTTCAAGGCAAGCAAGTAGTGAGTGTGGGCAGGAAACATGGCCAGCTGAGTCAGCTCTGTGCTGGGTTCATGTCTGGAGTAACTCACCAGGGGACAGGCCAGTGAAATGCCTCATGTTATGAGAAATAGATACAAGGAAGTTCTGGGAAATAAACTCTGCCTTCATCTTTCTTCATCAAAGCCTGTTAAGGGGAAGGCTTTTATAGATAAGGATGGGACATGGCATTTGTGACTGCCTCTAGTGGTATCTTTGAACTGACTATCTCTCTTTCCTGTAGGACAGACCATTTAATCCTCTTCAGGCTCTCCTAAGCTATAATAACATTACAAATTATTTTCAGGAGTTTCTGTTTTCTCATATTTAGCAATATTGCTAAGTGATTGGGATCTGGGCACAGGTGGCTGCCTTTGCCCTTGCCATATGTCCTTGCCATGGGAAGATGTGCTGCTGACACAGTACCACAAAAAAGGGACAGTCACCATTCCACTGGGTTAAATACACTCTTGTGTTAATTAAGGACTTTGTATTTCCAGAACATGACTGTATTTGGGACATATAAGAAACAGGAATTTTTGTGGAAAAAGTATTATAAGTAGCTCTAGGTTAATCATTAATTATAGAGGTATCTGGGAAGTATTTTCCATTTTATATTTATATTATAGATAAATATGTATAATATATTAATAAATACATATGTATGTATTTTATAACATTTTAATTATGTATTTATTAGAAACATAATTCCTCAGACTAAAAAGAAAGCCCTTTCAAGTAGTTGGCTCTCTCAAAAAAGCAGAGAATTGCAGAAAGTCAATATTACTTGCAAAAATATTAGTTTTAATCAAAACCCATTATATCCATGAAATATTTTCAACAAAAAACATTTACCAGGAATCATAATTAGTTTTCAGTGTTTTCTTTGCACCCTTCCCTGTTGGTTTTATGCTTTCATACCATATTCTCTCATTTGAGTGACAGACTGTATTGAATACTGAGAATGACTATTGACTGTGCAACCAGCCAAGACAGTCAGGCCTGAGGATCTCAAGAAGTCCTTTCCAATCTATCTATTCTGTGATTTGGGTACCTTTTCTGAGGGGGAAACCTCAATCTGTTTTGACAATTTCCCCAGCTATTCCATGTAAATGGTTTTGCACAAGGATGACAAAGGAGCAGGGCTTGACAGGCGAGCAGTGCTTGATTTAGGCAAATTTGCAAAGTCTTTTTCTTTTATTCCCTGGTCTTGCACCTCATTTTTCTGAGTTCTCAGCTGATCTTACACAATTGTAGCTCAAGAGGTGCCAGGCAACCACATTCATTTAAAACAGTTTCACACAGGATTTATACCAGAGAATTTTGCTGTACCTGATCTTTGGCTTCATGCATTACTGTGTAATTATGATCTCTTATGCTTCATTAATTAATATTCATTTAAGCAACACAGGCAACAAAAGCACACAAACAGGTTTTAGCTATCTACAATCCAAGATGGTCCTAAAGGAATAAAGTTATTCTTCAGCGTTCATTTTTTTGTTTTTAAAAGTTGACAACTAAATCTCCAGATCAGGAAACACATGCACAGTTACTGACATGAGACCAAATTGCTTCTCTTGTAACATTTCAACATCTTGTTTATTTGCAGCTGCAAATTTCTCAGCTGAGAATCTGGACAGAAATAGTACAAAATTTTATATACAAAAAAGGGAATTAATCTGCTAAAGAGAAAAATGAAAATGAATGTGTTGTTGGAAAGGCTCAATATTTTTTCCTTCACAAAATAGAAAAACTACACATCTAATTTCATTATTTTTAAAGTCTTTTGAGCCTACTTGATGTTTATTCAATAGGAGGACTTGCATCATCTCTCCTTCGGTGCATTAAGTGAATTTAGTATTTCACTTTTTGTGGCCAAAAGTATGTCACTGGTGTGAGGAATAGCACAAACCCCATAAACTATAGACAAATTGAATTGTAGTCTGGCCTCTTCATGACCACAATCTCTATGCCTTAAAAAATTGTAGCTGGTGCTATTTCACCCTCTGCTCAGTATTGATGAAGCAATAAAAGGTAGGTATTAACATCAAAGAACCAATAGTCAAATAATTGTTTAGCTGTGTGGGAGACGTCAAGGCTGCAGTCAAAAGTACATAAATTTGAAAACAGCATCTAAATCCATGCCTGGAATCTGTGGAGAGTCAGAAAGGGCAGGTTAGAAGAAAATATCATATAGTGTAAACAATCAGAAACCATTATTCTTTCCCATGATTTATCTACTGTTAAAATTTTATTCAGTGCTTGACAGGCAGGTCTGAAATCACAATAAGAAATCAAAGAGTGGAGAGACTAGTGCAATACTTAATAATGCAGATATCACCATCTAAGCAAGCTCAGTGGGAATATATTTTGCTTTTCAGTTTAGGTGGTGACACTCACAAACCACTGAGGGTGCACCTAAGTTTGCCAGGCAGGCTGTGAGCAGTGGTGTGGTAACTGATCTATGTTCAAGCTAACAGCTTCTGTCTGCTGGGCCGAGCAAGGAAGGAGCCTCTGTTCTCATATGTGGCTGGGAACTAGAGCAGATGAAATGCAGGCATGTTTTCTTCCTATCTCCTGCCTTTGCAGTGAACCAGGGAGCTGAACCTGAATCTTCCACATCCCAAGTCATCGTCCTGCCTCCAGGGAATACTTTACTGAATGCCGTTCCATAATGGATAGAAAAGCAAGTTTTTTCCTCACCCCTGCTTGCAGGTTTGTCCAAAGCAAGCAAAGACTGTGACTTATGATAATTCTACAAAAATGTCATTTTGCTGCATATCTGCTTCTGTGTCAGAATTGCAGGCATTGACTCCAGCAGGCTTAGCCTGGGATTATTAAAAAGAGCCTCCTGGAGGCAGCTGATTTCCCAAAAACTCAGACTTCCTAAAGAAAATGTAGGAACAGTGATTATTCCACCATTAGAAGTCAAAGCAAAGCAGATGAAGATACATCTCAGCAAACATACTGCCGTGCAAGGGTGATAGGCTGAATGTGGCAGCAGAGACTTCCTCTCTGACTCCCTAAGATGAAAGAAAGCATAGATTTGGAGTCCTGGCATTTCAGAATTACTTCCTTGGGACTACAATTTGTCTGGGACACTTCAGACAGATTTAACACTGTGGACTAATATGTGGCAAGGTCCACATCACAGCACATAATTTCTCTAGCTACTATGAAACATCACAGGCTGTAGAAAGATGCTAACTTGTAGGGGTGTCCCATAATTCACAGAAGGATTCAGCTGTTCTGTCTAAGAGGGTCAATTCCTCTGTCTACAGCCTTGTTTACAATAGCAATTCCAGCTTAGATATGGACACTTAATCTTTTTTTCATTATTATTATTCTTTCTGAACAATAGTAATTTTCATGTTGAGGACACACCACTCTAATCCCTTCTTTTCTCAAAGGCTGTATAAATTGTTAAGGTTGTATCTTGTTTTGTAGCAGCCGCTACAGCTGATATTTGACTGTTTAAAAACAAAACAGAAAACAAACATACAAACTCCCAAACCAATTCTCCACATTTTACATCAGATTTAGCCCTCTATAAAATGGTATCAAGAGACAAAAAGGGATATATAAATAATTTCATATTACACATTCAACTGTTCATTAGAGAATAACTAAGGGAAAAAATGCGTACTGTGACAAAATCTGATAACGAGTATGTACATTCATACCTTATTTTGATCTTTATAAAAATGTGATTTCTTTTCTTGATTTCTAAAGCCATGGGCAGCTGAATAGACCAGCCTTAGAAAGTCAAGCTATTCCAGTTTGAAAAACCTGCAGACATGTCTTGAATCCCTGAATAATGAGGTAATTTTACCACAAGAGTAGAAAATTTACATTAAGATTATTTGAGATTGACTTTGACTCTCTTTGGATTCCAAATCTTCCAAGCAGTTCTCTAATCAGTAGAAGTGAATTTAACCACTTCAAAAGAGGAGGTGGGGTAACCTTCCTGCCATGGGAGGGGGGAGGAAGAGGGAGAAGATTCTCATAAGGCTGAGCCTGCTCTTGAGATTGTCTCTATTTCTCCTCTTCCATCTCATTTTATATGTGTGTCTCATCCTCATCCCTGATTCAATGACTGCAATATTGTAGAAATATTACACCACAAAGTGCAACGTGCCACAGCCTCCCTCATACCTGGCCTGACGGACCTACACTGAATGTTGCAGATGGGAAGTGGGTACAATAAATATGCTGAAAATCTTCTCTTTTTTGCCATCTCTTTGATGAAACTTTCTGGAGGCTATGGCTACTTGCCTGGAGTCAGACTAAGTCTGATCCTCGTGTGTGCATCAAGCTGACGGCAGCTTGATATTCCTGCTGTGAATTTTTCTAGGGCAAAGTTATGTACAAATGAATGCATTAAAGATGCATTTGAAATGCAACAGTCTCTGCAGATTGTGTAGAAGCAATAAGGCTTTAAAGAAGAGAAATGGATCTGGAAACGCCAAGGTTCAACGTTTTCAACAGTCCCAGCATGAGCACAAGAGGGCTTCTTAATTAAAGGGGGATAAGGGGGGCAGGCAGCCTGCAATCACAGTGTGGGGTCTGCAAGTACTCTGAAGGTGGCACTTTATGATCATGAAATGTGTTCGTCTCACAATGATGCCTGCCTGCCTGCCTGGTTTAAGAGGTGATTATCCGGCTGCCAAAGGATCACATCAGCAAAACTCCTGATCTGAATGCCACTCTCAGGTGAAGCCTGCCCTGGTCTCAGGGGGAGCACAGGAGGGTAAGGTATTAAAATGTGGCAGCTCTTCCAGTTTGGGTGAAACAGCTCCCTGACATTGCATTTTGTATCACTGCTTACCCCATGCAGTTAACTTCTAAAACTAATGATATGAGAAAGGAACTTAAAGAGAATAAAACTTTGAGTATAAATAAGATCCATTGTGCCATAAGCAGGCAGCAATAGCACAGAAGCCAGGCTGCCTTTTGAGATTGCATGTGTCGCAGTGTGGGACCTGGCAAATGTTTTAGACATCTGTGATGGTTTTCAACTGTTGAGAGAGCAAGACATTCAAACAGAGGCACTGGGGAGGTAACAACTTAATGAAAAAAGATCCCTGTGTGGGACAAATTGTTGTCCCAGACTCTTGGAAGTTGTGATGATAAAGAAGAGGCTTTGAAAAGTCAGGTCATGCACAACTTGTTGCTGCTGAAGTACACCTTTACACAGCACATCAAAGTACCCCTTTCCCAAGGGCTACTGCTATGCCTACACCCTTCTCAACACAGAGACTTCCCATCACTGTAATTTGCCTTTGTACATCTGGGAAAATTGTCCTTAGTGAGCAGTTCAGTAGAAATATGAGGAGACCGACAGGCAAGCAGATGTGTTGCTGGGTCCACTTTCAAGAGTGAGGCTGAAAGACAAATTCCAAGGTTTTTGTTTTGCAATCAGAACAGCATTCCCAATTAGACTGGTTATTATACAAACCATGTGCAGAACAACTGTCTGGACTTTTGTAGGACTCACTGCAGAAGTAAGAGGTGTAGGTGCATGGAGGGGAGTGTGTTTGTGTGAGTATCTGGGTGTTTATACAGGCTACTAGTTGAAACTGAAAGCTTTGGAATAGCAGGAGGGTGGTTTTTGTTGTGTTTTTTTTTTTGTTTTGTGTTTTGGTTTTTTTTTGTTTGTTTGTTTTTTTTTTTTGGTTTTTTTTTTTTTTTTTTCATAATTTTGTGTGTTATTTAGGCCATTCCACTATGAAACTATTGTTGTGGCCCAGATTTGGGCTTCTCCCTGAAACCTGTTCATGAGGCCTGAAACCTCTTTATCCATGAAAGAAACTACTATTCCCAGGTATCTTGCTCAGAGATGCTGCTTGCAGTCATTCTTCTCTGTGAAAACACAGTGATTCTTATTAGAAAGAACATTAAATCAGTGCAGTGACTCAAATAGTAATTTAAATGGGAAATTGGAAAGTTTGTTCTAAACAATGTGGAGTGAAAAATCTTTCAAAGGAGAGAGCATAACATTGACTGGTGATGCACAAACAAAGGTGTGGACATAGAGAAAATATTTTGTGCAACTGTTTGGATACATCAAGATATGAACAGATTGTGTTCAATCTGTCAAAACATATTTTTCCTTTTGCTGATTATTTTTAGAAGAAATTTTTGATGAAAAATGGAATTGTTGCAGGGTCCATGTGTTAATAAAACACTAAAACAGGTGTTTAAACTCTAAGAAACTAGAATCAGTAGACAACTCACCTGTTTAATCCTGAGTATTTAAAGGAATTCATAGAGTAGGGTACCTTGTTATCCAAAGAACAGAACTCCTAATGTCTTTGTTAATTGGCGTTATCTCATTCATTACAGTTATAATGAGTATTCACAAATAGCAAATCCTGTCTTTCTTATCTCTGTCAAAGCATATGGTCCTAGCAAAGGAACCAAGATAACAGTAGCCTAATGCAGATGTCCTCTAAATTCAGGATATTGAGTGGTTATGTCCAAAGGAGCTGAAATGAGCCTTAACAAAACTTAACACTTTATGTACTTGGTATGGTCATGAGGAACGAACTTTAAATCCCATCTATTCATCCATCTTTAGATAAACTATATGTAAGCATATTATGGTTTTAAAGCAAAAGACTCCATGTCCTGAGTAATGCCTTTATTCCAAAAGTCACAGCCTATAACAAGGGGTAGAACTTGTCAGGAATCTTCCAATTAAGTGTTTTTAACTGGAAAATGCCAATTAGTAAGAAGCAGTATGGTTCATGAGTTTCTGTGGACCTCTTGATGAAAGTAATTTTAAAACAAATGTAGATTTTCAAATATGAGCATTTCTTTTTGAAACTATTTCTAGATGAAGCAACTAAATTCTTTTAAATATCAGCTAAAATACATCTCAGCAAGACAATTATGAGTACTGTAAAATCATATAACAGTAATATTTCATTTTTTGCTATATTTATATTTACTCTTTTTAGTGACAAAGACTAAATATGACATAGAAAAATGTTTTAGATTCTCAAAAATTTTAAATAGCAGGAAAATACTATTTTAGGATAAAAATTCACACTTTCTGTCAGTGACATCCTGGTGTACAGACAAGTCAAAACTCAGATCCCAAAAGATCAGTAGATATGTTTCTCTTGTTGATTTCATTGACAGATTAAATGTTTGTCTTTCTCTTGGTCATAGCATCTTCCTCCATAATAGTTTTATGTGGACCTGAGTCTAAATTCCTAATTTAAAGTTCCCTTGATCCTTGCACTTTGAACATTGTTAGTTGTGGTGCTATTTATCAAACATACAAGTTTTGAAGTTCCTGCTGAAACTGCTTCCCAAGAGAAGTCTTTTCTTCTTCAGGCCTGACAGTACCATAAATTATTTTAAGATGTTATAACCTTCTGTATTTTCTAGTGAGTTATACTGCTAGTTAAAAAGGTTCTATGTTTCTGAGGAGCCTCCAATTTGATTGTTTGCTGGGAGCAACATTGTGAAGAGAAAATGCAGCCGTTGGTCTTGAGCTCTGATATTGTCTCATAACAAATGGTCTCAATTAAAGACAATTCAGGGAAGTCCATGGAAATATAGTCAATTATCAAACACCGAGAAAGAAATGCTTTGAGAACACAATTTGACTTCATTTTGCAAGGTATAAAATAACCCAAACCATGCAATACAAATATGGCAGAAATACAAATTCACACCAGGCAGACAACAACAAAAAATAATGACTAGAAGACATTTTTTCTGCACTTGAAATTTCTTTCCCCATTTCATTAGCAATTTGCAAACTCCTTACTTATAGTAAATGCTTGAATGAATGTTCATTTAGTTATATCTAGTGTGTTTTGTTTCTCTAAAATCTATCCTTTATGCCAGCTGAGTAAAAACTTACAGGCAAGGCAAAGAACCTGAAAAGTTAAACAATTTTACATCATGAAGGGAAACGTCCCTCCTGTCAAAACTCTGCTGGTTTTATGAGGCATGGAAATTTGTCATCACTGCAATTATTATCATAGCTTCATTCAGCTCCTCCAGAATCATAAGAAAAGGGAGATGATGACATGATAAGAAGCAGTATTTGCTATAGTTATGCTCATCCACAATGTAATAACAGTTGCATAAAAGCCACCTAAAAACCGATGCACGTATTTTGGACAGAAATTAGTGTGTTACATCAGAAGCATTCTTCTAAGTTATTACTATTGTAAGCTGGTTCACTGCTTCCTTCTTATTCACAGTATTTCTGCTTTCAGAATTGCAGGTCCAAAGAGATACGAGGGTTGTGAAGTCTAGAAAATGCATTAATAGTTTGGTGGGGGCTTCTGTTAATGGATTGCAGACCAATGGCACAGCTCAGACAGAGGAAGTCTTAACATTTCTAACTACTCAGGCTGAGAATAGATGTAAATAAGTTTAAATACAATATCAAGATCCATCTTCTGGAAATGTTTCTATAGAAAAAGACTCTGTGAATCTCCATCAAATTTTACTCCCATTTTCAGTGGTAAGAGAAAAGAGCTTTGTTCAGTGAGAGGTGGGAGGGTGTTTCTAGCCATGGGCCACTGGCATAATCCAGCAAAACTCCTCTTACCTTCTTCCTTCCTCAGCCAATGACTCCAGCATGTGCTTAACACCCACCCTGTGGGATTTGGACACACAGTGAAAAGGACTTCTGTTAATCAAGACCAAAATAGCTAATGCTGTATTTAATTGCCTCACTTTAAGGCAGGTTGGTTTAAAAATGTTTTTCTAGTTGCTCCCCAGGCTGCCTGGCATGTTTTTGGCTGCTACAAGCCAATAAATAACAAAAGTAGCAATCATAATAAATAGTAAATATTTAGTATTGTAAGAACAACATTACTGAGTACACGGTATTTTGAGTGACAGATGTGTATTTGTTAGTGATATTAACTAAATAGAGAGTGCCTTGCAGTTTCTTTAATAGCCACAGAATTAATCACACAGATTAATAATGTTACTATGCACAGCAGGAAGATGATTTCTTCTTGGCACTGACTTTCTTTTTGCTAAGAGTGTTTTCAGCCAAAATATGTGGTGACACACGAACAAGTTCCCAAGCTTCTTAAAACTGATTTTCAAAGATTTTACACATTCACTTCAGAGACTGAGTGTTCCCATTCAAGTGAGGATCTGGTCCTTCTGCTGAGAAGCCAAGAACTGTTACTCAGCCCCCTGCCTGGTGCAGTGGGGATTGCTCATCTGATGCTGGAGAACAGGAGTGGGAATTTCTCCACTCAAACATATCCTGCTATATGTGTTAAACACCAGTTTGTGAGAAAGGATTAAATATTTTTCTCTTGCTCAAGAGAAACACCTCTTGAATATGAAGGTGATGGAGATTTAGGAAGCACAGCACAGAAGTGCCTTGGCTAATTCTTGATGTAGAAGACAGAAAGGAAATTAGCACAGCAGTGCGCCAAGGCTGATATAACCTGTCCTTGGGAAGGAGCACTGCACACTCTCTCTTTCCCTGGCCAGACTATAAAGGACACAAACTTGCCTATACAAAGTCAAGGGGTCTATTTTGTTGAACATACTTTTACTTCTGTGTTTTCCCTGCAATTGCAGGTTTTTTGACATGAAGATGAGGCAGATTGAATGGATAACTGGGTATCCAGTCAGATTCTGAACAATAATGGCTTTGGCATGAAAACAGTAGATTGAAAAGTCAGGTTGTGCTTTCAAACATCTGTATTTGATGCATCATTTTCTGGTGCATATAAAGGCCAGTTAAAAGTGTATCCAGTGACAAGGTGTTATCCTGTGGCATCAAAGTACCATGAAATAACAAGTACTAAATAAACTATGGTTGGACAGCTGGGAGAGAAAGCAAGGTCACGAGCTTGCTATAAGAAAGCTTTACTTTGGAGTTAATAGTCTGCAATAGCTTGAAATGAGGCAAGCAACCAGCTAAATTGAAGGCAGGCTTTTGTGCATACATTAGGTGCCAGGAGAGTTTTACATACATTCAGAACCTTGCATTGCCTTTTGGAATGAGGAAAACAAAGTGGATTTCCTTTGAAAATGGAAAAACAAACAAACAAACAAACAAACAAAACCCCAAAGCCAAGCCTCTTGTGCTACAGGTGTGCTATGAAGCAATTGCTTTGCAGATAAGCCCTTCTAACAACCATATTGAATAGAAAGTCACACATCAGGCAGCTTTATATCAAAGTAAAATTCCAAAATACAGTGTAATTCAGCCAGAAGGGAGTGATACATTTAAAGATGGGATTTCATCAATGATGAAAGATTGCATTATTTCTTTCAGGGATTCCTATAATAAAACTTATTTAAAATTTTAAAATAAACAAATAAATACAAGAATGAATGGATGGATGAATGGTAGTATTTTGTATGCATTATTCTAATAAAAAATAACTTTTACTTAAAGCTAGTTATTGCGAAGAATTTTCAACCATAACAAAATTGAATTTCCATCACATGTAAAAATTCCTTTTCACTCACCAAAACCTGAATTAAAAAAAAAAAAAAAAAAACAAAACCAAATATTTTCCAAAATTCAAAATTTATATGCTTCCTAACAGAATTTGAGGCTCTAAGGAGGGAAAGCAGGCAATACTTGCATTGAAATGAAAAGAAAGAATTTCAGTGGATTCAATATCATTCATTTCTCAGACAAAAAGAAAATAGCCTGTTCTTCAGTTTTAAAAAGAGATTATTTGTTTGAAAGTTGACCAACAGTAAGAAATAAACTTTACATTGTTTCCTGGGCTCCAGAGCATTATTTAAACTGGAGGATGACCTAAAATATCCCTTGATTATCATCATCAACCTCTAATAAAGAACTTCATCAAAATTTTGTCCATTCTGGTAGCAGTGGGCAAAAAAATCAGTGATTCATTGGTAGTATAGGCCCTAATATCCCTCCAGCCCTCCTCACCATTAATTTTCCATTATCTCTTATTCTCTAAGCTCAATAAAGGACGGCACTGAGCCCTATTAAATGATGATGTTCTGTGGTGAATGGGCAGCAGAAAAGAGATAAACTAAGAGCCAGACCAAAGCTCATTGCGGGTAAATCAGATTTCTTTTATCCCAAGGACTGGCTGAAGCCTGTCTGTCCCCTCCTACATTCCTCAATCCCTGGCACACCTGGGCTGCTGCCACAGTGCACCAGGGCTGTCTTTGGAGCTGTGAACCAGCCTTTGAATCAGCACCCTTCCGAAAGAGCTGCAACATTAGGTTGGTTGATACATTTTAAGGTTGATACATTTAAGGAATATGGGAAAAATACTTGAGAATTTGATTTCTACAGCTCTAGGTAAGTGTTTTGTTCTTTCACATAACTGTGGAAAAGCCTAAGAATAAAACAAAATATTGTTATTGTGGTGAAGAGACCAGGCGAGCCTGCCTCTATTCACAGGAAGAATGAATTTTAAATTATGCAGGCCAGACACTTAGATTGCTCAAATGTGATAGCTTAATTTTTTATTGTCTTTTGGAGGAAGGAAACCTTGTTTCATCCCATTCAAAATCTAGAAGTTGTAATAAGTGCTTTGAATGGAACCACATCATTATTTTTTCATACTACTGAAGAAAAAGGGAAGAGTAAACAAAGAAACAGGACAGTGGAGCTGACTGTATTCCTGGTCCTCACAGACCTTCAGAGGGATAGATGTGTGCTAAGTTCAGCCCTGTAAAGCTTTAGCATCTTGTCTCAACTTGTCCTGAGCCAATGAAGAGCACAGTTTAATCACTCAGGGTGTGATTGTTCCTAACCAGACACCAGTGCATATGCTGATTGTAAAGTAGGTTCAGCAAAACCTTCTGAATTTCTCCTTCTTCTCTCCACTGAATATAGAGGAGTACTAGAAAGCTGGATTGACCTGGGCATTGATTTAGATAGAAAATGTGAAGCTGATGGGATATTAAATTTTTAGTAAAATTATCCCTGTCACAAAAACTGAATGGCTACCCCAGGTTTTCAGAATCTTGTAGATGAGGTGAGAGACCAGATGAGAGGCTGTCAGGGTCATTACAGAACTGTGGACGGGGTGTTCTAAGGAGATCTAGGTAATGTTGCAAATCAGCAAACTTCATCTTATTTTCTGCAAGAGTTTATCTAGCCAGGAAAACCCCTAGTCATTCACTACTCTGTAAGGAAGGATTTCTTTAAGTGATAACTACTGGGAGCAGAGCAAATATCCAGGACATCACTCATGGAATATGTAGGAACACAATAAAACTCTAATTAGAGTCTCATATGCTATGTGGAATGAGAAACTAAAAGTCAAAGAAGAAACAATAAAGTTCTTGGGAACTTGCTCAAAGTTGTCTTATGGGATCTCTGGCACCCAGAACTACCAATAGAACTTTTTCATTTTGCACTGACCAAGCACTGGAACAGCTTGCCCAGAGAGGTGTGGAGTTTCCCTCACTGAAGGTATTCAAGAACTGCCTGGATGCAATTCTGTGCCACGTGTTCTGGGATAAACCTGCCTGAACAGGGAGGTTGGACCAGATGACCACTGTTCTCCCTTCGAACCTGGCCCATTCTGTGATTTTGTCAGCTGGGCATTCCCCTCCATCATTAAATGCTCTGTTAGCGAAGTAGCGATAGAACTGTGGTACAGTGGGAATCCACTGCCAGGTCTTCTGGCACTTCATTACCATGTTCTTCCTTGTCTTAGCTTGTCTGCTCTTGAGAAAGTTATTATTATCATCATTAGAGTTCTGCATGGATTCATGACCTCTCCCATGAGTCCCGAAAAGAAACAGATTAAGCAGCTGCAGAATTTCCCCAGGTAAGTGAAGAGGAAAATGCCACAGACCTTTCCTGTTTCCTTGAGAACAGACAAAAAATGTTTGTTTGGCACTTTTGTCTTTGCTTGCTTGCAAAAAAAATGAGCCCTTTCCTTGTAAGGTATTTTCCCAGATTATGCAGAGTAATAGATTCCAAGCCCTAGTTCACATATGTCCACAGAAACTAACGGATATGTCAAAGTTTATGCAAAGAGAGCTTCTGAGTCCATGGAGCTTTTTCCTCCCCACACTGCCTTAGCTCAGTGGAATTAACCATATCTTCTTTTATACAAATTTCATGCTGAGGCAACTCAATTTCAAACTTAAAATTTAGAGTCAGGACAATCTACTTCAAAGGAGAGTTTTCTGGCTCACATAAGTTAAAGAAATAACAGATCCATATGTTGTAGAAAGGGTTAAGTAAGGAGATCTTTGTGAAGCAGGATCAATTGCTCTTGGTTTTCAGAGCACAGAAGTGTTTTGAAGGGACTGGTGATAGTTTGTGCATTCCACACGTAGTTCCAGATCAGGGCATACATATTGCACAAAGCTCCCTGCCAGAGTGGGTTCAGAATAAGCTGTATGCAATCCTCTCATCTGATACTGACCCACTTTTTTGGTTTATTCATATACCTGAGACATTGTTTTGATTGAGATGGGTATAGAGAATGGAACTCCTGGTATTCACTTCCTTTCCAGTTCTCCAAAATGTTGATGGACTCCATAGAAACAAACAGGTATCAGTGATGTTATCAACAGCTTAAACTAAAAGTTTCTTTAGAGCCTTCTTTTTTTGTTGTTGTTATTTAATATATTCTCTTACTAGTCTACTTATCTGAATAGGAGATTGAACTGCTCTTCATGCAGATGCAAACCTAGAGTAGCTGTGACATGTTAAGTAAAATTACTCCATGCCTTTATTTAGAGAAATGATCTGGCATGATTTCTAAAGAATAACAAAAATACCTGGAACCCCATCCCAGAAAAAATTTGAATTTATGGTAATATATCCATGTTATTCTCCTGTTTTTCCTGTCATTATAGTGAGGAGGGAGAAGGCAGTTGATATATTTTAGTGCATCTTTTTTTCTAAGGGTCATGAGACAATTATATCACAAAACATCACTGTGCCTTCATGTGCACTGATGTTAAAAAATTATATAGGAGCAACAATTACTACAATCAGACTCTGTATGCTCAACATTGTGCATATAAACCCCTTAAGAAAGAACCTAGCTGCACAGAGAGATGACTGGAGAAGGAAACAGACCAAGTTGCTGAGTCTGTATAGCAGAGAAATAGGGCAGAGAATACAGAAATTCTGTTTCATAGTCTGGTTCAGATGATAATGTAATTTCCCCTAAAATACTCATTTAAACCTAGACAGAAAGATGTGATTTTTGAGAGAACTCTCCTCACAGATTTTTAAACTGTCCTTCAAATCCATGCAATTTTCTCCAGTTTTGCTTCCAATGTGACTGGCACTGGTTTGGTGTATGTTACTTCTAGCTCCATTTCTTATGATGATGTAACAATTGAAAATATACTGTTAAATGTCTGAGTGTTCCCTTGATTTTAATAGGATCTAGATTAAATGACAGTAATAAGCATCCCTTTGTGCACAGTTCTTCCAGAAGAGTTGCAAAAGTGGCACTAAAAAGCCCTTTCTCAAAAACTGTAACTTCAAAGTAAGGTAGGAGGCACACTGTGGTTTCTTTTTCTTCCAAATGCCCTATTAACTCTATTAAGCTTGAAACTTCAAATCACTCACTGCTTCTGTGACCTGACCAGCCAAAATGCTACTTGTTCTGCCGTCTGGAGGGAGCTGGAAACTGCTTTTTGCCTTTTGCTACAGTTTTTAATTCCACTTCACTGACAAAAATCAGCATAAGGGAGCAGAAACTGAGTTTTCATCTGTTTTGTTCATTCTCAGCAAAATCTGTAGCTAGTTCCCAAAGCCTTTTGTTTAAACGAGTTCATGAAACAAAAAAAAAAAAAACCTATGTAGGATATTTTCTTCTGTCTTATTTGTTGTGGAGTTTCTTCAGGGGCTCCTATGGGGAAACTGTTGTGACAGCTTTAATGCAGAAATACAATAATATAGAGATTATATAGCTGATTTTTCAGAACATCATCTTCTTCTCTAGTGATTATAAAATATACAGCTTATCAAAACACAGAGAATTCCAGAATTCCCCAGTGCTCTTCACAGGAGACTGAAAAAATAAATAATCCAGACTCCAAAAACCAAACCAAACAAAAAAAAAAAAACACCAAAAAAATCCCAAAAAACCAAAAATCTTAAGACATTTAGCAAAAAAAAGTGACAAGTTATCATAGAAAGACATAGGGAATTTTCATGTTTAGGTTTCTCTTCCTTATGCACATCTTTGTGCCTGGTATTCATGTCTCTAATATCTTAATTGATCAATTCAGCTATTGAAAACACATGGTTTAATTTGTTCAAGAAAGACAACACTCTCCAACAATGTCATTAAATATTTCAGCTAGTGTTAGGACCTGTGGGTGGTTCAGTTCAGCCCCTTATACCCTTCTTTTACCATTGTCATGCTGTTCTTCATGCTGATCACACTCTACAGTATTTGTTGTGCTGTTTGATAAGTGATTTCCTTCCTTTCCAATCTCTTCTACAAATTGGCTTAGCTATGGTGCCCTCTCACTACTGATGTCTCCATCATAATTTCTATTCCAACACCGCTGCTAAATCAAGAAATAAGTATACAGCTGAGAGCTGTGTAAAACAAAAGTTATAAGATCAGCTTTCTGTAAAAAACCCAATGATCTCTTCTCATATTTAGTCTCACCTCTCTTAGCTCTGAAAGTCCATTATGGCTAATGATAGAAAAAGATTGAAATAGCTTAATATTGTTTCGTTTAAAGAGGAGCAGAGTTGAAAAAAATCACAATATAGAGAGATGTGACCTGAGGAAGGTAAATCTGACATTCTTATTTACTTTCCCAGAACAAAGAAATTATTCTGTCCAGATGTAAAATGCAGCGGATAAATTACTGCTCCACAGAGCACGCTCTGGGGCTCACTGCCTCGAGATATTGAGGGCAAGACAAAATTGCTGCTTACAGAATTGGCCAGTATAAACATAATGCCATGGAGAAGGAGAAATATGGTGGTGAGCAGAACAGCCAGAAAATGTGGGGGATCTCCATTTATTTATTACAAGCTACTCCAGCCCTGGCAGTTCTGTTTACCCACACCATGCTGGAATCTGTAATTATGACCAGATATATTCCCTTTAGGCAGCCCAAATTGCCTAAACCAAGGTGAAATTAAACTGCAGCTTAAATTCAAGTCCTTGGGATCATTAATTTTTCAAAGAGGTGCAAATAAATACGTAGGGGACTGGTCCTACCAACTAGACCTATTTTGTGTTTTTATAAGCTTCTGATTACATTTTAAGAAATGAGGATATCAAGGGACTGGAAAGGCTGAGATCTCTGGATCCATGTCACTGAAACCACCATCAATATTAGCATGCACAGGTGCCCCATTGGTAAAGAAGCCCAAAAGGACACAGACCAGGTCATATATTTGCATCCCAAAGGTGGTTCACCAGTTGAGAGGCAGCGGCCAGTGACAAAGCATAGAAACCTTAATAATACTTCCTGACAAATATAGGACACAGCTCTGAAAACTACTAAGGCCCATGTGCCTTATGACCATTAAAGCAATCAGAAGAAAAAGACTTTGAGAAGGAAATACATAATTCATGTACCTCTCCTTTAGATCTGAACTGGAAGAGGATCAGGGAGCAGAATGATGTCCCCAGAATTCAAATGGAAATGTTCAGTGACCTATGACACCACTGAGATACACAAGCCTAGGGGGGGTGGGATGGGATTCACCCAGGGCTACATAGTGAGCTGACAGAAGTGCTCACTGAGCTACTTTCCACCATTTACCAGCAGTCCTGGATAACTGGGGAAGTTCCAGCTGATTCAAAGTCAGAAAATGTGGTGCCCAGCTACAAGAAAGGCCAGAAGGAGGACCCAGGGAACTACAGGCCTGACCTTGGTGCGAGAGAAGGTCATGGAGCAGATCGTCTTGAGGGCCTCATGTGTCAGGTACAGGAGAACCAGGGGATCAGGCCCAGACAATGTAGTTTTGTGCAAGGCATGTCCTGACCTGATCTCCTGTGACAAAGTGACCCATGGAGCGGGTGAGGGGAATGCTGTGGATGTCTGCCTGGGCTTTTGTAAAGTCTTTGACACCGTTTCCCACAGCACCTCCTGGAGACACTGGCTGCTCATGGTTTGGACAGGTGCACTCTCTGCTGGGTTAAAACTGTCTGGATGGCCAGGCCCAGAGAGGTGGTGAACGGAGTCAAATCCAATTGGCAGCTGGTCACCAGCGGTGTTCCTCAGAACTCAGTGTTGGGGGGCAGTTCTGTTTCATGTCTCCATCAATGATCTGGAGTAGGGGATCCAGTAATCTCAGGAAGTTTGCAGACAACACCAAGCTGGTTGACCTGCTCCATGACTGTCAATCTCTTGGAGGGTAGGAATGCTCTTCAGAGGGATCTGGATAGTCTGGATCAATGGGCCGAGGTCAAGAGTGTGAGGTTCAATAAGGCGAAATTCAGGGTCCTATCCTTGGGTCAGTACAACTCCATGTAATGCTACAGGCTGGAAAGATGCCCAGAGGAAAGGGACCTGGGAGTGCTAATTGACAGCAGCTGAACATGAGCCAGCCCTGCCCAGATGGCCAAGAATGTCAGTGGCACCTGGCCTGTATCAGCAGTAATGTGGCCAGCAGGACCTGGGCAGTGATTGTTCCCCTGTACTCAGCACTGGTGAGGCTGCACCTCAAATGCTGTGTTTAGTGTTGGGCCTCTCACTGCAAGAAAGACACTAAGGCATCGAAGCATGTCCAGAGAAGGGCAATGGAGCTGGGAAGGATCTGGATCTGATGAGGGGTGGCTGAGAGAACTGGAGTTGTTTTGCCTGGAGGAAAGGAAGCTCAAAAGAGACTATCAATTTCAACAACTACCTGAGTAAAGTAACAAGCGATAGAACAAGAGGAAATTGCCTCAAGTTGTGCCAGAGGAGGCTTAGATTGCATTTTAGGAAAAATTTCTTCCCTAAAGGGGTTTTCAAGCATTGGAACAGGCTGCCCAGGGAAGTGTTGAGTTGCCATCCCTGGAGTGTAGATGTGGCACTTGGGGATGTGGTTTAGTGGTGGACTTGGCAGTGCTGGGTTAGTGGTTGGACTTGATGATCTTAAGTGCCTGTTCCAACTTAAATGCTTCTGTGATTCTATGATATTGTTAATATTGTTAATATTTAACATCAGCTTTGAAGATGAGAGAAACACGTGTCTGACACAGATAGCCTTAAATTCCTGCTTGGGCTGCACTCAGCAGAGAGATCTGTGACTTTACTGCAGCAGGTCAGCTTATAATGAGGTACAAACAGGTGAATTGTTGAACCTTTAATTTTGTTTTAATTCATAAATCACTTACAAAACAACTGTGAAATTTATACCCTTGGTCTGCATTTTCAGTGTATCAATCCTAGTTTAGGGTAGCTAAAAGTATCTCTGATTTTCAGAGAAGAAAAATAATCACAATCTATGAAAAAATGAGAACACAAACTGCACAGAATCTAGAATCTAGTGGTGTTGTTTATTATTACAAATCTCATAATTTGTAGACTATTTCTTTAAGTTTCAGTTTTTCATTTTTGTTCAGAAGCAGGAAAGTACGATGTTTACAAGTTTTGATAACAAAGGAGTAAGAGCCAGCACCATTAATGTGCTGGTGAAGGTTAAGATGCCCATCTAAGAGGAAGGCACTGAAATCTCATTTGAATATTTCATTTTCTGAGAGATGTAGGTGAGATATCATATTAACATTCAAAATTTAAAGGGAATAAAAAATTTTGTAATCTTTTTTTTCAGTTAACTTCATTTTTAAAAATTGTTCTCCAAAAAAAAAGGAGAGCAACAAGATATAACTTCATCTTATGCTGCTGCAAAGACCCCCAGAACAGATGTCCATGGTGTGTGCCCAGACTCAGCTCTTCCAGTGTCCTGTAATCACCTGGGTACCAGGACCAAGCTTTAGATCTGCACTGTTTACTCTTAAAGCCATAATCAGGCTATTTGATTTCAAAAATGCTAAGTCACAGTATTACAGAGTACTTTTACTGAAAACCTCTGCTTTCCTGCTATATACATTCACACCGAGACTCAGACTTTCCATCTGCCACGTACCAGATGACTGCTCCAATACCTAAAATACAAAATCTCTCCAGAGTTTCTGATTAAATGCAGGGATACTGAAAAAGAACAATAGCGTGGCTCACCTGTAGCTATGCAAATGACAAGTTTGGACAATCTGGATAGTTTGAGCAAAATCTCACTTATTTCCCTCCTTTGTCCTCTTCCATCTTTTGTCATATTGACATTACCTATTTTAACTTGGGCAGTATCCATTATCACAGTAATTATCTGAATGTTTAGAGCTCAGATCAGTAAACAGTGCTTTCTTAGTAACAGCTTTTGTCAGGTACTTCAAAATTACTAACAATATTCAAAAGATTTTCTGTATGCCTGCAGTTTCTCCCAAGGTAGGCAGTGCAAGTTTCAGTTTCAAGTCTGACTGCAAAATGCCTGTCATTTTCCTCTAGGTCAGAATTCAAAGCAGAACGAACACAGAGACAGAAAAGCCTTGTACTTCAGTGCTTTATTTATTTTTTTTCTTTCCATATTTTTTGCATAGGCCATATCCCTGTATTAGTTACACTTACTACAGTCTAGAAACTACTGTTGAGTCGATGGAATAATCAGAGATCAGTATCACTGTAACCAAAAGCACAAAATAATTTGTTATTTTCTATTGACATGGGAAGCACCATGAATATTTACACTGAATAAATACATTGCACTTAGATAGTGCTACCTTGTATTTCTGAAGTGCACTATGCATATGTAACTATGCTCAGAATAATAGTTACAAAGAATCACATTCAGTTCTAATATAGAACATCTCATTATATCAGACTGGAAAACTGCTTAAAAAAAAGAAATATTGTTGGAGAATTCTGGTTTATTAACTGATGTGCTGTTCTTCTATAAGCAAATGCATGTAGGAAGGAAGTTTCAAAGACAAAATCTCTCATGAATTAGTCCAAATTTTTAATGAGCCTGACAATTTTATAGTTCTGAATCCTCAGTGCTAAGGTTTGAATTCTTTTTTGGTTTTATTCTGAGTCTCTGGCCTCTTCCATTTTATGCAAATATAGATGATTATAAATACAGACACATACACTTGCATAACGATCCTTAATAAAAAATGGTGAATAAAATATTTTATGAAGGTCTGTGTGTAAAATTTATAACAATACACCAAATGAGAAACAAAAAAAATGGCAGGAGCCCCTTCCTTCATCTGTTTGACAAGAACAAAGGAGATAGCAGAAGATTATACATAAAGGAGATTTTAAATGCAGAGTACAATATCTAAAACAAATCTTAGAATAACATCTCACTTGTACAAAGGAGACAATTCAAACCCAACTCGAATAATCAGGTGCACCTTTTAAAAAGGGAGATGGCTATCTGATGATCTTTCTCACCCTGATAGATTATCTGACCTCTGTAAAGGATGATCCTTGGATTTTTCTACCAAGTTCAAAAAGTAATTTACTAATTTTGTTTCTGCATCATGTGCTGTTAAACAGTTTATCACCAAAGAGAATATATGCAGGTCTGACAATACCAACCATTTCACAGCTGAAACTGGGGACTTTTCATGCAAAGCTGCTTTTTTTCAAATTCTAAAATTTCTTAAATAATATGCAAAATAGTACATTGAATTTTTTTGTGTTCTTTGCAATAGAAACAGAATAAAGCCCATTATCTGGTGGCCCCAAACCTGCCAGGACACATCCAGGTACCATCTTTGTTGACAGGATCGAGCCACTATGTGACAATGCCAAAAATTATAGGCAACCCTTTTTCTGCTCAGACCGGGAGAGTGTTGGGAAGAAATAAACATTGGCAAGGCAGAGGGTGATGTCTCTAAGCCACAGAGACAGGGTCAGCAGGAGGGGCAGCCAAAGGGGACCTCTGCTTTGCTGTCCATTCTGCCTCAGCTCATCTGGGTTGCAATCCCACCATTGTAGTTGGGAGGGGTGGGCTCCTTCAGTCCACTGAACCTTCCAAGAGGTTTGAATCTTTGAATTATGCAAAGACAGGCTAAACTTGGCTTTTGATAGACACATAATATGATTCTAGGTTCTAGAGCTGACAGATAATAGAACTGGTGGGTGTCAAAGGCCATTCTTCATTCTAATTATCCTGCCCAGCTCTGGAAGATGTGTAATTCTCATGGTCTTTTTCCTTTGATAGGGTGATATAGAGGTCTCAGTTCCTTCACCTTGGGAATAAAGCCCCATTTTCAGCTTTCTAAAGCTGGCAAAGAATGAGCCACGGGCTCAAAGATGTCCCAGGACACAGGTGAGCATTAGGAGATGCTGTTTACAGACATGTTGAGATTGGGGAGAGGAAAGTCACTGCAGCTTATTGGCTGCTTTGCTTTACTTTAGTTCATGGGAAGAGTGTTGGAAGTGGGACTAGACAACCTTTAAAGTCTCTTTCCAATTCAAACCATTCTATAAAGAGGTTTTTTTGTGTGACTGTATTAACATGTTTCCCAGTGTAATGGTGATGACAGATATTCTTATGGAGGAGCTGGAAAACAAGTGTAAGTTTAACAATGTCTTTGCAGATGCTTGTGAGAGCCAGAGAGCAAGTCTTGGTGGGGGGGTGTAAATTTATAGTCTTACTATAAATCTGTTCCGGACTAAGGAGATTTTTCAATGCTTAGTGAAATTCTGTGAAATTCTGCCTACTGCAGGATTTGCTGCCCACATTGCTCCCAGCACTGACTGGTACAAGAACTTCCAGGAGCTGCAGTCCAAGCAGGCAGTGTTGAGCTTTCTGGCCTCGTGTATGGTATTGTCCCTGTTTTGGAGGGACCACTTGAAATCTTTTTGTGTGGAGCATGCACCATACAAGCTATGCTGAGTACTCCAGTGCCTTGATACATCCTGTAATAAAACATGTCACAAACTAGGGCTGGGTAAAAGTCTGAAACACTTCTTTTGATTATAGATGTCCAGCCTAAGCTTTTTTTAAGATTTTCATGTGGCCATAAATAAACATGATTTTCCAGATTTTTTAGTGATATTGGAAAGCTTAGTAACCTCTAATCTGTAGGGAATGGATTAGCATTCCCTAATCCACTTCACATGAAATGAGTGGGGTAAATTCAATCCACTTTCCTTAATGGGTTAATGAGTCTTTTTGAAGCAGATTAAGGAAGGGTCATGGAACCTCAGTGTCCAGTGCAGTAAGAAATATTTCATAATGATTTGTAGAATGAGCATTTATTTGACTGATGTGCTAAGCAGGGCCTGAATCCTAACAAAGGGATTCAGGACTGCAGTGATTTTCTTATTAACAGTTTTAATGGTTTCATTCAAACATTTAAGTGTGAAGGAGTTGCCTTTCTTGTGAAGTCCTTTCCAGTTTTCTCTCCATGTCATATTTTTTATGAACTGGAAAGAGGTCAACTCATTATTCCCAATGTGTCCTGATCCCCACTTTACTTGATAAATGTACAAGCAAGCACTTAGAGTTTTCCTGTCATTCTGTCCTGCTCTCTGGGAGATGTTTCCCAAGGAACACACAAAGCCACTTCATTGTCCCCTGTCTGTTAATCTGTTGAAATATTTTTGGATGTCTGATACAAAAAATATCCACAATAGATAAATTGTCAGACTATGACTTACCTTCTGTCAAATATTATTAGATTCTGTTTTGCTGTTCACCTGTTTTCTCTTATATTATTTTTTCTCATGAAATTGGAATGAACACTTTTTTTGGTTCCATATTCTATGTTCACAAAATCCTGCCTTAAATCTAAAATGTATGAAGACTGTGATATACCACATAATGATCAAAAGTGCATGAAATGCTCCATACCATACATTCTCTGTGCACCTGGGATCTTGCCATGGAAATATCAGAAGAACAGTGCCAGCATTTCAAATGCTACTTGTATTTGATGTTCCAGTTGTTTTTTCATGACAGCTGGACTGTTCAGAAAGCATTTCTGGCAGACAATGCTAAAATATTCAATGGTCTCTTGAATTAATTCAAACTTACATTTGCAAATTGCTTTATTCCTTCTTAATTCCAAATGTCACAGAGAAAATAATAGGTGTATGCCACCTTAATATTTGCTATGCTACTTCTTTTAAAATATTGGCATTATGATGTATGTGCATTTTTAAATTATACTCCAATTATCTACAGTTAAATTAGGAATCTGTATAGTGTTATAATAGCAGCCTGCTGACATAGAAAAACTTCTTCCTGCAAACATTTCATTTTCAGAGATGTTTGATACAATTGAAGATTTTCCTAAAATATAAGAAAGTGTGATTTTCCTGGTCTTGGGCCTATATATAGAACAGCTCTGTGAAAAGGATGACAATTAGACTGCTGGGCAGGTACTGCTGAAGATGAAGCTTTGTAGCAGCTCAGAAGGATGTTCCTGCTACATTATTTCTTGTTCAATGCTTGTCTGAGATTTCAGTAAGTCTCATATGTATTTTGGTATCACTGTTTTTCAATCAATGAAACCATTTATATCAAAGGACCTCTCCAAAATGAAGAACGGACCTCTCCAGAATGGACCTCTCCAAAAGCAGACTTTATGACCTGACTGAGCCTGGCATAAGTAATGACGACAACCTATTTCATTGATGATCTCATGATTTCTGTTGTAATTATAAAAGAATAGTAATGATCTGTGAAGCTGCTTTGCAAGTGAACACTTCAGTTTCAGTTGCTTGGATTCCTGTTTTGTTTTGTTTCAGGTTTTTTTTTTGTCTTTTCAGTATGTTGTAGGAAATAAAAGGGGAAAATTATATCCCAAAGAATGAACAGAGTTTTAGCAGAATACCTGAGGACATGCACAAATATAAGCTCATAAGTAGTCTTGTTGTGTGACATTCCTGAATTTCTCGTGTAGTTAAGTATGTACTCTTAAATCGGGGTCAAATAGAAGTTTGTAAGACCTGAAGAACTAGATTAGGTGTCAAAAGTTCATAATCTAATTTGTCACATGAATAGAGGCAGTTACTGCAAGCCTGCTCTTTTTCTTCTATACTGATCCTATTCCTAGTGAAGTCAAAGTGGGATTTCTTTAGATTAATCCACCATGAGCCGAATTGGGCACTTTTACCCATATGCAGATAAACAGAGAGACAGTGATGTTCTCTATTTAGTTGTGAAGGATGGATGCAGGAGTTGAAAAAGACATATTCAGTTAAATCCTTTCTATGAAACTTATATTTTCAAATTCTTGTTCTTGCCTCTTCCTCTGTTGAATGAGTCAGTGGACACATCAATAAATCAACAGATACATGAACCTCTGATGTTTGTAATAAAATGTAAATTGATAAAAATAGACAAATAAAGAACAAACTTCAGACATTAATCACTGAGAGATTAATGAGTGGTTTGCAGTTTCTAATTGTAAAATGGAGGAATTATTTTATTGAAAAAAATCTTAAAGACTAAAGAATTAATAGCATTCCTCCACTGTAATGCTGAAACTTTAGATGTGTGGTACACACCAGAAAGCTATGCTTTATCAATCTGATTTCCCAATGACCACCAATGGTGGTGAATTGATTGCTGATCAAATTACCAGATCAGCACTGCCTTGGCCATATCACGCTTTCAGGCTCAAACCCCAAATGCAGACAGGTTATGCCTTAACTCCATCCATTTTGACAGGCAGTGACACACCAGCTAAGCTCTGTCAGCATCCCATTCTTGGTGCCACAAACTGTATGGGACCATTTTGCTGTGCCTGACAGGCAGAGGTTGGATGGTGTCTTTAGACCAACCAAAACGAATAATCTGGCACAGCCAGATTAAGGGAGTGGGTCTGTCACCTTTGGGGTAGTAGGAATTCCATTCCGTTCCCACAACTCCAACCTCCAGGCTGCTTCCCTCTGTTAAAGCATATCGGCATCTGCCGATTCCTGCAGGTTTTTGTGTTCCGTGCTACACCGCAGGCAGCTGGGACTCAGCGAGCGCTTTAAGCACAATGGCACTGTCGCTGGTGGCTGCCTTCCCATGTGAACGGGATAAATGGACTTCTGTGCTGGAGCGCTCCCAAGAAGCCGCGCTCAGAAATGCGGCGGCCACCGTGTGGCCACGCTGCAGCTCTGCTGCTGCTCCCGCCGCTGCCGCCGCTGCTGCTCCTGCCGCTGCTGCCGCTGCTGCTGCCGCCGCTGCTGCTCCTGCCGCTGCTGCCGCTGCTGCTGCTGCTGCCGCTGCTGCTGCTCCTGCCGCTGCTGCCGCTGCTGCTGCCGCTGCCGCTGCTGCCGCTGCTGCTCCTGCTGCCGCTGCTGCCGTTGCTGCTGCTGGCACAGAGGGAGCCCTGCCGCGGCCAGCGGCAGGCACAGACTGCTCACTGGAAGGGTGTACCTGGCACAAGGATGTGCTTCAATAGAATTACTCCCCCTAACTTGTTTTAAAAGAAACTTTATCACTGGGTTCTGCTGGGACATAGAGGCCCAGGTCCTTGCTTGATATAAATCAGTGCAGGAGTCTGTAAATCAATAGAGCTACATCAATATACACCAGCTGTGGGAGCCATTAAATTTACACCAGCAGAAGATCTGCTCAGAACTGCTGCATTTTTTTCTGCACATAAGCAAGATGAAACTTAACAGAGATCATAGAAGTTCAAGACCTTAGAAATCCAAATTTCTTTATTGATGACTTATTATTCTAGAGCTACTTTAAAGTGAAATTTCCTCTTAGACTTTGTTGGGACAAGTAGTAAAAGAACTGATAGAGGAAAGGAGAAATGTGCAAAATCACAGCCTCTAGTTCCATGCTTTTCTTTTTTCTGAGGAAAAACTGAAATGTCCAAAGTACTCTAAAGCTGATCAAATGTAAAGAATATTTTACTTTTGAGGAGTGACAAAAATAACTAGGACTCAGGCCTCAAAAAAAACAAGCACTGGTTGCAGGACCATGAGTAGGGAAAGTCAGTGAAAAATGATTGTTCACTGCTTTATAAAACTCAAAATTTGGACAAATCTAATTAAATGCTCGAGTGATGTATTCCAAACAAAGAGCAAATAACTTTTTGCAGGATGGGTTTGCACAGCTCATGCTGCAGAAGGATGTGCATCCTGCAAAATGCTTTTGACAAATACAGGAACAAAAAACTACACACAGACTGTCAAACACCAAGATACTACCTCTGACTCAGGAAGTTTCTGAGATGCAGATTAGGTGAAATCTGGAAAGACACAGTAAGAAAATATTACCCTTTCTTTGAGGATACACTCTGTCTACTCTTCCTCATGTATCTGTCACAAGCCCTGCTTGGGCAGTGGGTGCTGAGCTGAATGGAGCACAGTGGGACTGGTTGTGCCTGTCCTGATGTTCATGCTGGTTTTGGTCTCATGTGGCTGATATCACGTGCATTTGACACTGCATTGGGTCAGTACTTCACCTGCTTCAAGGCTGAGAGGATTTGCCCCTTCTGTCAGAAGCACAACACCTAATGAAATGTGTCTGGAGGGGGTTCTGCGGCCCATGAACACCAGCAAACTCAAATTTCTCTCAATGGTTAATCTGTAGAGAACTCTCCTTACTTCTGAAAATAGTTTTTAAAAAATTTGCTATACTCGAGGTGACAATAATAGTGTAGTTCAATAAGCAAAAAGAATCTGAATCCTCAGCACCATAAAAACAAGTAGTTTCATAAAATAACTTAGATTAAGAACAAAAGCAAGGTATAAAAATAGATCATTAATGTTTCATGACTGAGGGACACTGCTAACAAGTACTAAATGTAGGAAAGTCAGGAAAGAAATAATAATTTCTACATCAATATTTAATAAGAAATTTTATCTTAGTTGTTGTTTCCTCCCATTATTTTTATTATTTGGGGTCAGTGCTGGTTGTGGAACATCTATTGAATCAAACATTTCTGTGGTAGTGTGGTAATAGGTAATGTTGTAATGAACAGTGGTTTGAAGGGCAAGTAGGGTTAATTTTCACATATACAATGATTTTAAAGTGAAAGCAAGAAGAAAGGCCAGATTTGTAGTGCTGACAGTTGTTTAAGGGCTACTTGTTTCATAGTCTCTTATTATGCCTCATTTTGTTAAGGAACCCAGTAGCAACCATAAAACAACAATGAGTTGTTTGGGCATTTTTTTTCTTTTTGCTACTGAGATACCACAGCTATTTATCTTCTTGCTTGTGAGCATCACAGTTTTTAATGGCTTTATGCTGGCAACATTATAAGGAAGAACTTTGAAGCATGTTTTGACAATAGAAAAGGTCAAAGAGTAAACATTTCCACAAGTCCTGCAGTAATTAGGGGGCCTAACTTCCTTCAGCTTTTAATTAAGTTCTTAATTTTATCTTCAGAGTTTTGCCAAGATTAAATAAAAAATTATGGTTGAGCGGAGGCTTGAACCAGATCATCTGAACTCCTCTGTGCCTCATGGGACTCTTGCTAAGCATTTGGGCCCTCCAAAGAATTAGAATTTCCATTACAGGAAACATCAAATTCCTGGGCAAAACCTCTTTTAAGTTAGATTGTGTTTTGAATTGGACTCTATTAGCAGTTTCTGTTCTATCAGGAACATCTTCATTTACCCCTTCTACTCCAGATCTATGAACAAAACATGACCATGTTCAGTTGTGTGCATGCTTCACTCGTGGGAGAACTGGCACAGCACTGGCCTTTCAGCTTCACAAAATCAGAGCTGGCTTGTGATTTCCCAGCTCTGACTGTCCTGCCCTGGTCACGGCTTGTGGGATTGGCAGAGACCCTCAAAGGGAGCAGCAGGCCAGGCCACAAGGAATGCTGCAAGGGAATGGAGGAACTCATGTTTTGGTACACTTGGATTCAGCAACAGATTAAGGATCCCCTGAGGCATATTTATTTTTGTTAGCTGATATATTGAACTGAAATGAAGGTGTCAGCTTGTTTCCCTCTGAATTTTGAAGCATTTGAAATGTGATTTTTTTCCCAATAATAAGCAGAGGAAGGGACAGTCCTTGGAGAAGGATTCTGCAAGGGACATTTTTCTCACCAAGATCTTTTACACATTGCTAAAAGGGAAGTGAAATGTAGTCAAGCCAAACAAGTGTAGTTTTTTCACCTAATTCACAAACTTCTGCATCTACAGTCACTCCTATCCTATCCTGGGCTCAGGCTTCCATGAGACTGGGCTGCTGGTAACTGCACTGTCTAGTGATATTCATAGAATGATGATGGTGATCATAAAATGAAAGAAATTACATGGGGTTTTTTTGCAGAAGGGTAATTTATAAGAGAATAAGTGTGCTAGAAGGAAAAAAGAAACACACCAAAAAACTCCTTTTCCTTTATTTTCCTTGATGTCTTTGTTATATGCTAGTTTCAAAAGTGGTGAGTTGCCTGAAATGCAAACTCAAGAAAACACTAATTTTGCTGACTACAGCCATGTGTATTCTAATAAATTATGGCCTGTGCAACTAACAGCTGCTTCTACAGCTCCCAAATTGTGTTTATTTTTTAAACTTTAAAGCCCCTAGGTTTTTTCCCCCCAATTTTCTTTTCTTCTGCTCTTGCAGAATAACAAAGAAAAAATGTTCCAGAGAAATTTGACAAGAGCTAACAAAAGGGAAAGGCAGAAAATAAATAAAGGGAGTCAGAAAGATAGCTGACAGCTCACTGCTCCTGTAGGGAAACTTCACTTTTTATGTGTTCATGTACTTTATGGTCACTTGAGCTGATTGAGCTGAGTGCTGAATTAGTATCTGGACAGGAAAAAAAAAAAAATATATGCACCACAAGACATTCTGCTATTGTGCTATGAATGGTTCCAAAATAATCTCCAAGCATTTTTCATGAGTGTTTCACAGGGAGAGAAGCAATGGTTATCCCATAAGTCTTGCGTATTTCCAGTTAGGGATATTAACATTGTAAGGTGAGGCTGCTGTAGCAAGCAGTACTAATGATGCATGAAGCATTACAACGTGAAGTCTATAGGTGAGAAAGTGTTATAAAGACACTGCTTAGTCAGCTTGGCCACTTGATTAAAAATTAAATTTCTCTAGTGAAACACGCCCAGAAAAGTTAAAGATTTCTTTAAACAACAGGTGCATATTTGGGCATTATAACTGACACAACATACCCCAGAGTATGCTGAGAAGCCTGTAGTCCTGAAGTACCAGATAATGAGTGCTTAAAAATCAGAACTGAAAAGGAACAATAAAAATGAAGACGTTTGCACTATAATTCTCAAGACCCTGGTCAGCTTTTTGGAACTTCTGCCTGCATTGACTGCTATCAGATATTGCAAAGGCACAAAACTTCCTTCCTAAGAGCGAACAGAGCTCACCACCTGGGGTTCCTGACCAGAACTGTTCTGCCTGATAACTCAAAACCTTAAAAATGCTGCAAGGCACAAAGCTAGCTGGAAACTGGCTGGTGATCACAGAGCCTGTGGCTCCTGTCTCTTCCCATCTCCCCTACATGTGGCTGAATGCTGTCTGCAGACATCTTCTCCAAGCAAATCTGGGAGCTGACTGCTCCACAGAGGGTGCTCCGGAGAGCAGAGGAGCAGAAGCTGCTCGTGGTAGGCAGCAAGGATCCAGGCTGCCTGGCCTCGGGACGGGAGATGTGCTCACCTTGCCCCAGCACTCCTACCCCTTTAGGCTGCTGGGTGCCGCAGGGAGCAGCAGCCGAGTGATCCCAGCATTTGACAAGTCAAACAGCTGTGCTTGTAGGCAGTGGAAGGGGACTGAAAGGGAAGCGGGGAGTGAGTGCGACACCTCTGAAGCATTAGTCAGTGCCAGGCACTAAAGGCGGCCGCAGCCGCTGCCTGAATAATGCGATGGTGGGAGTGACAAAGACAATTGCAGTGTCCACTGCAGGCAGGCGGTGCTAATGCAGGGGCTTTAGTGCTCTCAGCCACCCCGGGAAAATCTGCATTAGAAAACACACAGAGCACCAGCAGCAGCTGCAGATAGAAACGGAGCCCCATCACACCAGACAGCAATATCCACAGCAGTGGCCAATTGCAAAGTACAAGGAAAGAGCAAGCATGAAGCAGTAAAATCTATACAGTGCTACCTCCAGGCGATGACACAAACCAGACAAGAACAAGAACAGGAGATGAGACCATACAAAAATGACAGGAAAAGGGCTTCATAACAATGTGGGAAGATTATTACCATCCTGCAAATAATGGAAACTATTCACATCAAATTATGGGGGATGGCAAAGAAAATAATAGCAGTTAACTCAACAACTATCTGATAAGTGATCCGTAATAGGATGTTATTAGATGTCCCTGACACACTGTAAATTATGCAATGATAAAGGAGGCTGTAACAAATCTTTAATTGTGCAATTTACATTTTGTTTTTACAATAGCTATGAACAAAAAATGCAACCAACTCAAATAATCAGCATAAAAAAGGAGAGGATATCTTCTTTTTTCCCCCACTGGCTTTGCAGTATTAAAATAGACTGCTACCTTTTAAATCAGTATTTCTGGTTAAAATTACCTTTCAAAAATCTGTTTATAAATGGTAGTAAAACAGTATTTCCCCACTACTAGAATAACTTTCTGCAAAAAAACCCCATCATTTTTCAAAATTATTTGCATCTCTGCTCAACATCGTTACTTCTGTTGCACAAATGGTTAAACATTTGTGCCACAGAATCAGAAAAGGTTTGAGACTGGCCCAAAACAAAGCAGAGAAATTTCTCAAAGCTGCTGAATATCTGCAGTTATAGCAACTAGAAGTGGCATGAGAAGTGCTCATTTTTTTGGAAAATAGTGCCTGTCAGGAGTCAAGGGCCGAAACTACAGTGAGCTGCTCTGACCTGTGGGTTCTTGCCTGCTGCTGACTCCTCCCATGGGCACCATCAGGCCCACGACCCCAGACAGGATTAGCTTGTGACACCCTCTCCTTTCCAGATGCTGGTTGCACTTATGCTACTTCTTCAGTATCTTCTGTAGATCTTAAGAGGCTTTTGTTGACTTGTCAGAACATTTCCTGTCAAAAAAAAACCTCACATTACTTCCTTCACACTCACTTGAAAAGAATATTCAAAATTTTCATAAAATTAGTTTAAGGGAAAGAAAATTGTTTTGAAGAGGCAAACTCCTCTGTGCAAAAGCATCCTCAAAAGTTTCCATATTACCATCGTCAATTCAAAACTTTCCAATTTCTGTGTTGATACAAAAAATTAATTTTTAATTTTCCTTTTTCCTGCAAATGGAAAGCAATAAAAATCATGACATTTTGGGCAGAAGGAACATTCTGGTTTGATTATTTTTAGAGCAACTCCTATGTATATTTTAAACAGAAATCTAGAACAGCAAAGATTGTTTTGAATCCTGAATGCAAAAGGAATAGACCTGACACTAAAGCTTATTTAAGAGCCCCAGGACAACTCTGTGTTTGCAGTGAAGGTGCGCTGTGCCTCGCTCTGGCAGACTTATGCCTTCTGTGCAATTACTCATAGAAGTGTTTTGTTTGTTTGCCTTTTTTTTTTTTTTTTTTTAGTGTTTCATAAAGCACTTCTTTGAGAATAAAGCCTCTTAACTCTCTGGGAAGAAGCAGCTTCTCTAGAAGTGCTTAGGTTTTAAATAGGAGAAAGCCAGGGGATGCTCAATGGGTGCTCTGAAGAAACATCTCCATCAGATCTTGCCATCCTCCCTGATGACTTTTACCTATGTATGTACATACACACAATCACACACGGAAAAATATATTATTTAGGCTTGCAAGAACTGTGATTCTTAATGGAAGTCAATGGAGGACAAGAAGTGCTTGTGAAGTAGCTCTTCACATTTTCATGCTTGGTCAAAATCAGAGCATCTGAAGCACTCACATGCTGTTTTGAATGCTTGGTTTCCACTCTTCATAGAATCTTTTCTGCTTCTGAAAAAAATATTACATCTCTCTGTCCTGACTTCCATCACTTTTGTACACTGAATCCCATCATTTGATGGTGAATGAACTGCTTATTCCATGCCTACCCCACCAAAATTGCAGCACAGGCTTCCAGAGGTAGAAAAGACCCAGACCAGCTTCCAGCTCTGCTGTGCAAACAGGTGAATGCTGATGCTGAGGTGTGATTTTCTATAAAGATATTAATGAACATAAATATTTAAGCCAAAACATATGAGCTTCTAGGACCCTTTCCATTATACAAGCCATAGATTTTGTGAAATGACTTAAAACAAGCTAATAACTTCTGTTGGCATTGAATCCCTTCTGTTATAAAGGCACCAAATACAATCAGAAGACCACAAGTGCAGTTCTATAGGAAGGTTGTTCTAGTGGTTTATTCTAAAGTAGAAGGAAATGTTCTACCTTCTATTTCCAAGAAATGCTTTTGTTTTAGACTAAAAAAAAAAAAAAAAAGCACTCTCAGGAAAGCATGAATTTGCCTTGCTTTATGACTATGCAAGCCTTGAAAGGTGTCCATCTAGACCCATTAAAAAGCTGAAATGGGCAGAATTGAACACGAGTTCTTCAGTCCTGTTGTGTTTCAAAAGTACTTCTGGTATTTCAAAAGTTTGTTATAAGTCCTATGAAGAGCAGCTGAGGGAAGTGGGATTATTTAGCCTGAACAAAAGGAGGCTCAGGGAGATCTTCTCTCTCTCTACAGCCACCTGAAAGGAAACTGTACTGAGGTGGATGTTGGTCTCTTCTCTCAAGTAACAAATGATAGAACAAGAGGAAATGGTCTTAAGTTGCACCAGGGGAGGTTTAGATTGGATGCCAGGAAAAATTGCTTCACTGAAACTGTTCCTAAGCATTGGAATAGACTGTGCAGGGAAGTGGTTCAGTCACCATCCCTGGAGGTATTCAAAAGAGGTGGAGATGTGGCACTTGGGGACATGGTTTAGCATGGACTTGGTGTACTGGGTTAACAGCTGGACTCAATGACCTTAAAGGTCTTTTCCAGCCTTAACAATTCTATGAGTCAACAAAAAACAAACAAAAAACCAAAACCAACAACCAAACCAAGAATTCCTTAATTTTTTCCTTAATAAGAACACATTATTAAAAAAGACTATCTTCTTATCCACTCTTTTAGTTAGGCTTTGCTTTATGTAGTTATTTTCACTTTCATTCACACTTATTTTCAACACTGTGACAAATGGCAACATGACACAGAGACAGAGAATTACAATGATTAAAGCTCTATACAAAAAAGGTTTGAGTAAGGTTAGATCTGGTACATAAAATGCAGCTGCTTTGTGCTTTTCCATAATGCCCTGCTGTATCCAGATCACATGAAGGAGAATTTTCGGAATCCTCAGGCTCCTCTCTGCCAAGAGCTGTCTTGAGCCCGTCTCTGAGGTGTTGTGAGCCTATAGAGAGGCAGGAGACTTCTCACCCTCACAGCCAGGCTAGGAAATAACCTCCATAACTGCTGTCCAGTAGCCAAGAAAAGCAGTAGATGAATTTTTGCTTTGGTTGTGTTAGGATAGTTTGTGCTATCTGAACTGCTACACAGCCAGGGATCTGCCTCTGCATCTTCAAAGCACTGTGCCAGCATTATATAATTAATTCTCACAGAACTCTTATGAGAATGATGAACTATATATGAATTGTTCTCTACTAATCATAGAAGAGAGGAGGCTTTAAAGCACTTATGCCTTGTCCCTATTGATCTTTGTGTGAAACCTGAATTGTCAGTGAAGTATCTGTATCACTGTGTTGCCAAAAAGCTCCAGCCAAGATCTGTGTCCTGTTGTGCCAAGCACAGCCTTGTGCAGTAGATTTGGTCAGCTTCTCCCAAAAGACCTTTCAGCTTACAAAGAACAGAGGGTGTGAGGAGACAATTAGAGACACAAAGTGAAGAAATGCACCCTTCACCAAGCTGGCTACCAGGAGGGCTGTGGTTCTCCACAGGTACTGCTTTATAATAAGCCTCTTCCAGGGGTAGTTTCTGTCTAATGTTGTTGCTGATAAAATGCAACAAGGACATCAACAGCAACCCCAGCCTGCACCCTAAGAAAAATAGACTTTCCCGCAGTATTAGCATGATAGCCTGAGATATATCCTGAATCCTGAAGTAGAATTGAGTTGTGTATCATCCTTGATAACAGAAAAAAACCCAATAAAGTGTGAAAAGGCATTTTAAATATTAAAAAGCAAAATATTTTTAAAAGACAGAAAAAGACATGAGGAGAAAATGCCTTCGGGCTTTTTTAGTTTTTTCCCCCAGATTGCAAATAATTATTTTATGCAAAATCATAAATCTTTTTTCCATGGCTAACAGACTATTGTTATAATCTTGAATAATCTGTGAGAGAATCCCTGGTCAAGCTCCATTTAGGGTTTTTGGTTTTGCATACTAGTTCATCCTGTGTACTATCACAACACATATCATGCCTGTGATTTCAAGCCTTATTAAAATAATCATTTTTATCCAGGATGGAGAGCTGTTGCTTTCCACTGGAAATGCATGATTATCTCACCCTAACTAAATTGCTCATTCCTTACCAGTAGAAGTTAGACACCTGTCAGCATTTCAATATTACCTCTAACATTTAGACACCCCCTGTAATTATAGAGAATTTTGTTGGTAGTTTATTTTTAAGAAATGATAGGTGGGAATTTCTCTCTTGACTTTTCCATGTGGTATATAAAGTCCATAAAGGAAGGAGGAAATATATGGTAAAAAGGAGATATATTTCACATTCTAATTTATCCAGCAATAATGTTTAGGGTTTTTTTGTGGGACATAAATATGGGTAAAGACCTCATATTAATGAGTTTAATTCAGTGAAATTACAGTGAGTCTCAGATCTTTGAAAGAGGCACTGTGAAAATAATTTTTCCCCTGTAGTAAATAAATGTATGCCGGTCCCAATGCACAAAGCAACTCTACTCCAAAACAGACTATAAACGGATTCAGGAAAAACATTTAAGAGAAAAGGGGAAAATGTGTTTCCAGTAGAAGATTATGCAGAAGACCTGTAGAGCACAGAATTCTCAAGGTGAGGGTTAAGCTAAGAAAAGCCATAGAGAGGGATTTTGCAGTCCAGTCTGACCTCTGTGAATGCTGTGTTTAACAGGGCTTTCTGATAAGGCTACATTTGATGGTTTTTTTTTGTTTTACTTCTATTTTACTGTTTTCTGTTTTTCTCTTTCATTACTATGCCTGACTGCATTTTCACTCAGAGGTATTAGCACTAGGAAAGTATTGCTCTACTAGGAAAGTATTGTTCTGTAGTGCGGGTTTGTCTCCCATTTGCTATAATTTGTCTGTCCCTTTGGATTCCACACAAGTGTGACTCCTCTGACTTCCTGAGGAGCTTCCGGGGGAAGCTAAAGATAGCAAGATAAGATGAGAGATGTTGCGTTGTCAGTGACAGCCATTTATTCTCAGTTGCAGAAGGGTAAAGCATCTTGCAGCAGTACAAGCCACCTGCCTGGAGCACACAACCTGGGACAGCCTCACACCCTTCCGGAGAAGTTTTCCTGGTGGCCAAACAGGAAACCCCACAATGGTTAAAGTAACACTTTGTGCCTGTACTCACACTGCTGAGTCCCACCTAAAGAGCCTTTGCAAGCTGGCAAAAACACTTCATCAAATACAAAGGAGCGATAGCAAATATATGCAGCAAATAGCAAATACATTTCAACATATACAGAGATGAAATATGGAAGCACTAGGCCAGATGAATCTAATCTGTGGTTGCTTCACTGTCATAAAACAGCCATAGATCAAAAAGACGAGGTTGTAGGGAAATTTTGCATAGAAAAGTTTGAGCATTTTAGCCATTGGCTTTAGCCCTCCAACTTTCTATCAGCAGCATTTCCTCCACGCAGCAAGATACATGGCTTGCCCTCCATTTTTTAAATGAAGGGCAGGTGCAGATAGGTTTGTAAAGATAGTAATAACAAGGCAACATGCAAAGAAATGAAAAAGAGTGAATAGGGAAATTGCTGCTAGTGGGATAAAAGTGTTTCTCCCAAACTGGAGAACAGGAAGAAAAGCTAAAGATAGCAGAGCTCTCACTGGAGCTCTCTAAGCCTGGAGGAGCAGTAATGGAAGAGTCAGAAAGCAGAGAGAGAAACAATACAGACAATACAATGGACTTTCAGGGAAGAAGAAGTAATTAAAGGCAACATCAATTTCAAACGTGAAGAAAACCCAACAAAACCAACAAACCAAAACAAAGTAAAACCAAATCACACCATTCATGGTTTTGAGAATGATATGAGATCCAAAAAGGTCATAAGGAAGAGCATAATTTGATGGCACATGACCTGACTGGTCCATGAACTACTTGAGAAGAAAAAGGATGTGGGTGGAGTGATAAAAAGAAAGGGAATTGTCGCCCTGTTATTTTAAAAGTTTTAAAAGTTCTTTTAAAAGTTTTCCATGCCTTCTGATGTTTACATGTTACTACTAGAGTTCTCACACAGTGTTCATGTAAATAATAATTGTTTTGCATTCTTCTTTGTAGGAAGAGAGAATTGATAGACTGTTAGTTTGACCAGTGTAGTTGGAGAGGTGGCAATTTCATCCTCCAATCCACTGTCACTTTTAGAATTCTATATACTGCAAAGTCAGAAATAAAAGTTACTTCCTTTTACTCCTTTCCTTCTTTTACATCTTAAGCAAGTCCCGTAGTGTGACAGGGAATGAGAAAGAAAGCAGAGAAAACTATCCATACAGGAAGGAACCAGAAGGAACAGAGTAACACAAGAGAGCTGTTCAGCCATTTTCTGTCTAGATAAAGGGACAGCAATAACTTTTAGCAAGACATGACACTTCCCTGGGATGCAATTTCCTTGACTGCATACCTTCACAACTGCAATTTCAGTCATAATTTCTTTACAAGTGGGAAAATGGCATGGAAGGGAGGCTCTTTACTGCTCCAGGCTTCCTGTGCACCTCAGAAAAAAAAAAGCACCATGCTGAAAGCAGAAAAGTAACATTCAAAGTACATAACAAACATGACTGTAACCTACCACTGAGATGCCTTCCTACCTCACCGCCCACATGAAAAATGTACGTGCCATTTGAAATGAAATTCCCCTGATAATTGCAGCTTCTCTTCCAACAGACAAAGAATATATCTGTTTGTTCATTAAAAGACTTCTTTAAAAAGTCTCAACAAAGACTTTGTTTTAAATATTGGCACAGTGGGGTATTCGGACCAAATATATTCCCTCCCCCCCTGAAGAAAGAACTATCCCAGCATGACACAATGACAGAAATGACAGAACAGCAAAGCGTAATGTCAGGGAGATGGAAGGTTTCAAAAGGAAAAATATAAAGGTACCTCCAGGTTTATCCAAGTCTATTTTTTTCCTTGAGAATTGTAATTATTCAAGAGTACAAGATTTCTTCTTGATTGTCTGCAGGGGGTTTAAAGAGTTTTTTTTCTTCCTTACCCTTCTTGACAGCACCTCCTGCTGACATCAGAGCGACAGTCATTACACCTTCCTAGTAATGTCAATGAAAAACTTACCAAGTGCATTTTTACATTGTATAACTCATCTGGACTTGAACAGAGAAGTCTGCAGCCAGTGGAAAGCTCGAGGACTTCACAATGATTATGCAATCTCCTGTTCCAATAAAATAACTGTTTATCTTCAGAAAAGTATTTAGTAGAGAAGGGAGGCATGTAGTTTAGTCTTTCAGCAGACTAAAAGCCAAACAGTAGAGAGCTTACTGAGAATGTTGTATGATGCCCTCTCAACCTAAATCTCTTGCTATCAAAAAGACAAAACTTTTCTTTTTCTAAGTGTCTTTCTCATCTCTGCTTTACAGTTTATGCTTCATGATTTGACATCACACATACAGATTATAGAATGCAATAAATTGGAGTTCTCTTTAGGGTTAGATAGCATGATATCACTCTTTGATTTCAAATGTTGGTGTCCCTGTAGCATGCGATCTATGGAGAGATGGATGTGTACAACACTATCCTCCTAACAGGATTATTCCCACTAAATAACTTATCATCTATACTTTAGGAAGAGCTTATGAAAGAGAAAAAAAAAGCAAACCAAAAAATCCCCAAAACAAACAAACAAACAAACAAACTTGTGAAGATTAGCACAGACTTAAAAAAATCCATTTGCTCCATGACCCCTTCATTTGGTGTTATCTTCCCTTGTATCAGTGTAAGACAAGGTAACACAAAGTTCCCAAAGCTAAACACTCCCAATTTCTCCAGATAGCTTAAAATTACATAAAACCTTATATGAAACCGGTAGAATTTGGATACTGCATTTCATTTTATCACCATATGACATCCAGCTGCTGTAAGTGAGCATTAAAATTAGGTGGAGCTATAAACAGTTCCATTAGGGGATGCTTAACCCAGAAAGTTTAAGCAGTAGTTTTCAAAATAGCAGTTCCCAAGGGCAATAGGGCAATAGCGCATCTTCAGCAGATTTGGGAATTAAAGAATTCTCAGAAAAAATAAATCTTATGTACCAGAAGCATAAACTTCAGTCATGGGATATCACCTAACTACCTCAAAATTACAGATTTAACCTTGACCTTTCATTTCAATCATCTTTGAGGTGATAAAGAAAGAGAAAGATTTCACGTAGATATAGCCAGGTATGTGATCTTTCATTAAGCATCCCTTTTTCTTCTGAAACTGACCAATAATACAATTATTAAGAAATATATTTTCTAATTCAGAACCAAAATGATTGTTACATGGTCCATTCTTTAATTTCAAAATACTCAAAATTTTAAAAGCTGGGTTGTAGTTTTGCTAAAATCCCTAACGGGAATTGGTATCAGTTTTTGTGAGATACCTCAATAATACAATCATCTCCAGTGAAGCAGTGTCAGCAGACAACTGTATCCACTTAAAAAAATGGATGTATCAGTAATGTTAATCCACAGAATGCATCTCCAGTGACATGGGTTTGTGGTAAACTAATTAACCCTTCATCCTCCTAAGCTCTTGGTGATTATTTCCTTTTTTGATATTGTGACTTTTGCTCACTGCTGTGCTGGCAGAGTGCTAATTGTTTGTATAATCCTTGACCTATGGTAATACTGTGATTCTACAACCTTCACAGTGGGGTCAGAACTACAGCACATGTTGACATGGATAGGGAGGAAGGTGGCTGTTTCTCAAAGGTTCATGATGTAAATGGACAAAAAAGTGGATTAAAAAAGAATGAAAGTGGAGGATAACGATTTAGCTGGTTGTAGTCACTGCTCAGCCTTTGTCAAGGAGAACCTAGTGGACAGAATAGATCGTGTTCATCCCTGATACAGCTTCCCTAGATTTTATACTGGGGAGTAATTTCACTTGTATCACACATTCATGTATCTTTGTCTGACAGCCTTTCAAAGCTTTATTAATCAGTGTTTCATGCAAACAGTAAAAGCATTGAGGCTGGAATTATGTGATCATTGTCATAAAGTGAACAATATATTGCATCTTGTTCATCCATCTGTTATAATTGCACTCTGGGAATTAAGTTGCCTATAATAAATTCAATTACATTAGTACTAACAATACATATTCCTCATTTCCACATTTGATTCTTCATATTAGACAATGCTGAAGGTTTTTATGGAGCACAGCTGCATGCTTGTGACCTTCCTTCACTGTTGAGATTCTCTGCTACCTGGATCTGCCTGCAATGAACATCTTAACTCCTAAGATGGAGAAATAAAGTCAAATATCTCTGCTGTATTTTGCTGCCTGTTCAGATAGGATTAGAGTTGTATGCTGCTGCCACAGATGGCTATAATTCTCTTGAGCTGTTACATTTATGGACCCGATTTTCAGACTGGAGAGATAATGTGGGACAATGAATCCAATTAAGAAAACAAAGAGAACCTGGGCTAGCATCCTAGCTTTACCACACTCTTTCTGTGGCTTGATCCTGCCTTTTGATCCTGGATACATCTCTGCAACCCTTGAAAATGAGTCTGAATCCAGTCTCAAGCTCAAACTTAGCTCATATTCACACTGTGTAGATGACAGGTTAAAGTCGGGGGTTTAGCTGAACTCCAGGGCACAGCTGACTGCGCTTCACTCCTTGGTCTTCAGCCCTTCACACAGCCAAGAAAGCTCCCTTTGTGAAGGCTGGACTATTTGTGCACATTTTCTGCCTGAACCTCAACTGATTCAACACACAACTAGTAAGTGCACAGAAGTTTGGCCTCCTGGGATTCCCCCTCCCTAATGGGAACATGGTGGGACTTGTTTGCTCTAGTTTAAATCCTGAGCATAAAAATTCTCAGTGGTGAGTTTGATTTTCTTCCTTATCCTGGAATTTACACCACCATCCAATATAACTGTCCTTATAACAAGCAAAAAACAGACCCTGTGAGTCAGAAAAAAAATAAGTCGGACTTCTAATTTTGGCTTAGTTTTGATAGTGGTTGCTCAAATTGCTTATTGCTTTTGTAATAATGAAAGCAAAATACATTGATTGCTAGAGAAGCCCTGAATATCCACCCTTGTACTTAGTTACAATACGTTAATATTCTCATGTTGTCAGCAGATCTTTAGCGAGTAGGAGGGATTCATTATCTCCAGTGCAGTGTGCAATCCAGACTGGCAGAAAGCAGAGGCCTCCTATACCTCAAGCTGGCTGCAGTCAGAAGTAAGATGAGCGTGTCTGACTCAGGCCTACACATTACTTTATAATCATCTCTCTCTCACTGAGTTAAAATCACTTTGCTTTGAAAAGACAGTGGTAGGTCTACACGGAACTGTTTCGTTTTGATGCAAATGCATTCACTTCCTAGAGGAAATAAACATTTTTAGTCAGTAGGTAGGAAATAAATGGATCTCCTAGCGAGGGGTGAGTTTACCTTGTTTGATTTCCTGTTTTACACAGATTTCTGTGTGTCTGTATATACTTATGTACAAATATATATGTATATATGCATGTGTGTATACAGATATACACACACATACACAACATAACTAAATGAGAATTTTCATAGTTTAGACCAGATTAACTTTCAGCTCAGCCCTCAGCAAGTACTTTGTCTAGAAGCAGGTCAGTGATACTGTGACTAAAGAACCTCTATTAATTTCATTTTCTGTTCCATGTCCTTTAATGTCTGTATCAAAGAAATTACAGCATCAGCCTTTAGAAAGGCAGGTATCTGCAAAAACAGGGGCCCAAGATTCTGAATATCCTGTGCCTATGCTGAGAAGGGAGCAACACAGGAGTGCTCAGGAGCTGCTCATTCCCACAGGACTGAATTTAGAAATCCTGACGGCTTTTGAGACAAGGTATATTCATTTCTTCCTCTTTTTCAAGGGAGTCTAAATTACCATTTTGTCTTTCATTATTCTCAGTTGACTCCTTCTGTATGATAATTGCAGAAAGGTTAAAAATGACCTAATGATTGCATTAGCTTCCACACAACTTTCCTCTTTTCACTCCTCTCTGACCTCCATCCACAATGAGAGATTAGTGAAGGACGGGCAGAAAAGTAAAAAGAATGTCTGAATATAGGTTGTCATACCCAGCCCAGCTGTTGCTAATAATAATTTTCTGAGTGCAAGCACTGGATGAGCCATTTGTCACAAATGATTTATTTGATGAAATTAGCTCTCTTTTTCACTCCTTGAAAACTTCCTCAGTAAAATCATGGAGACATTCAAAGTTGTTTGTTATGTATATAGGCCCAGGTGATTGTTTCTCTCCTAAAGCATGAGATTATGGATTAGTGGTAGACTGAGGTGAAAATGTTCAATGGAGGCTAATGATTTTGGATGCCTCTCCTTTTAGCTGTCTTTTTTGAACAGGCAGATCATGGCACTGAACAAGTAAAGGCCCAAATCATTCTGAAAAAAATGCCCTTTAAGGGAAACTTTGATTGTTCATGCAGAATTGCTAATCGCTTCTGAAAATCTATCCCAGTGTCTATTCATTATATGTCATTACTCACATTGGTGACATGGCAGACACTATAATTCCATCACTGAATGACTGAATCTCTGCAAAACGGAGACTTGATAGCCACCAATGAGTGACAAGTAAAGCTGTCTTCTTTATGTATGGAAAAAGGCATTCATACAGAAAACATTCCTCCCTTCCAACTCTGTAGTCTGAACTGGGGTGCCTATCAAATAGATATTTTTGCTAAATGCTTCCCCAGCTCCTGTAATTTCTTTTGGTCTTGTTTGCCTTGATGTTTCTAAGTATTGTGAGACAGATGCTAGGCTTTGACCTCAGCTGGGAGACTCATAGACCTTATTCCACTATGTTCCCATTGGTTAGCTAGCTGTACTCCAAGGACTACATCCATCCTGTGACACCTAACTGTCCAGGGACATTTTAGGGGTTTCTTCATTCTAATTTGTATGGCATCAGAACAAGGAGAAAAAATTGTGTTAGTTTGTGTATGAGTTCCCTCGTCAGGGCTGATTGTGGTTGATGACACCACAAGAATGGGGCTTGCAGTTATGCCAACACCTCATGAAGTCCATCTCTTCACTGGACACTGGTGGAAAGCTGGTCCTGGGCCAATAACTGCACCAGGATTATGCTGCATTTCAGTAAAAAAGCAGCATTGCTCAGGGAGACAATGGTGACTGGCCCAGCTAGAGCTGACCACTGTGTTTGGTAGGGAACCAGCACAGAGAGCAGACCATGGCTGTGTCCTCTGCGACTCCTTCCAGCACTGCAATGCACAATGTCACTGGAATCACACCAGGGAGGAGTGTGGCCCAAATAAGGCCTATTTCAGTCCCTAGGTAATTTGTAGCCATAGTAATTTGTACTATTATTTACTCAGGTTATTGATCTTTTAAGACCGGTAGCTGTATCTGGCCATGATTGACACAAGTGTCTTCATAGGCAGACAAGATAATGTAATGAAAGCAATAATACCAGCAGACAGTGGTAAAATAATGGGGGGGAAGGCGAGGGGGAGGAAGTGGTGATTTTTGTTCTTTGTCTTCCAATAATCGCTGCACAGCTTGACATCTGATTTCTTTTACCTAATCTCAGCATGCATCTCAAAAATGCTACTGGCCATCAGATTATCCCAGCAGATCATTACATTTTCCTATCCTCTGGACTTAGGTATGCTGTGGATCTATCCAAGGATAATGAGCAGCCTGCTGTTGCACTCACCTGGCTGGGGTTGGTGTGTTTTATGAAAGCTTCCCACATATTCTCCTTAATGAATGAGTCCTTTCTATTTATAGCAGAATATTTAAAGGGAAAAAGAAATAAATGACCTTCAAGGTTTTTTTATGTGACCTTTAGAGTTTTTGATGGGAAACATATTCTTCAGATAAATTCTTAGTTATCAACAGGGAACTGCAATATATGATTCCAAAGCCATGTACAATTAAGTTTTCATATATGTAATGCTATTCTCCTTCCATGGATTCTGTACTGTCGGGGTCAGAGATAAAGCTTCCAGCTGCAATTATCCAAACAGCTGGATTGTTTGTATTCATGGACTAAACTGCTATTGCTTCTAGTGGCAAACTCAACAAGGGTTATAGCAGTACTAATGCTGTTTACTGACTCTAGGAAAGAAAACAAGTTTATCTGATCACAGATATACTTGCCTCCTCAGATAAACATTTAAATAAAAAAGCTTTCTCCTTCAAAATGCAAAAATACATTCCCTAACTTCCCTGGTGGCAGCCAGCTTTTCCTACTCTTCCTTATGTGTTCATGTCCTTCCTTTGCTCTCCTATTCATTAATTCCCACAAATGATTCTTTCAGCTCAAATAACAAGGCTCCTGACTGGTAGAATAGACTTGAGGACACTGAGGCTAAAAAACTTAAATGCTCAATTTCAGCAATTTGTGGCTTGCATTGTAAAGCCAGTAAGGCTGTGGTGGGACCAGCTATTGGTGTAATGTTGCTTGTCTTCCTCTTCCCATCATGCAGGTCATGCCCTGCCTGTGTCCTGGGCAGCGTTAGCAGGGGCACTCAGCTGCCATCGGGGTGCAGAGAGTAAGAACCTGATTTCTTATCCCATGTTAGGCTTTCTCACCAAGAACTCACACAGCCATTTCAGTACAGCCCCAGATGACCTAATGATGATTGGCATTGTCCCTGAAATTATGATCGCCGTGACTGCAGGTTCTGAACAGGTGCCAGACATTTGGATATTTCTCCTCCTGCCACATGAACAAGAGGAGGTATTGGTGTGTTCCCCTTGTTTAACAAACAGGGAGTGAGCATCGAGTGACTGGCAAAAGGGTATAAATGAAATTTATCAAAAAAGAGGCAGACACAGAAAGGAAAGAAATCAGGGTCTTCTCTGTTAAGGTCAGTTTTGCTTTCATTAAGGAGAAGAAAATGTGCCACAGTGAATGCAAGAGTTGGAAAAGAGTTAAAAACTGTGAGTTAGAGAGGACTAATAACTATAGGTGTAATAAAGCCTCCACTCATAGCCAAGGCTTTGAAACACCTTCAGTGGCAACCGTCATTGTGATTTTGAATAATATCCAGATACACCAAAACTAAATAAACAACTGGGTTTTCCCAAAATCCAGGGTACTCAGATCTGTAATTGATGATGAGCCACAGTTTTTGTCTGAACAGCTTTAATAGTAATTAATAAATTTACTCTAATAAAATTCTTGCTGGCAAAAAGCCCTTAAACATGACATTATTTACATAATTTCCTGCAACAAACAGCTGCATAGCCCTCCACTCTGGTCATAACTTCTCAGTTGTAGTGCTCCTGCACCCAAACATTCACAAATCTTAAGGCAATGCCTGGCATTTATGATACAAAAGAGATTATGGAAGAGGTGTGTCTCACAAGGGTGATTTGAAAACCAATATTATAACTGGGTCCAGATTCTGCAGTCAGATCCATATTGGTGACCACTGGGATGCATTGCAGGATGGGGCTCATATTTACTGATAGCTTTTAATTAGCCTGCATAATTCATTTCCACATCTGTTTTCCTATAAACAAGCCACTAATTAGTTCTGTGAGTCAGTTAAAAAGTGTACCAATGTGCCAGAAAGTTTAAAGAGACACTGAAAAGATTTGAAACACTGTCTATTTAAATTTTAATTATTTTTTAAAAGGAAAGCATGGAACACCCCTCCCCATTTTTATTTTTCTTTTTTTTTTGAACACTGCTAATTTCAGAATACATAGCTGCAAGGTTGTGAGTGTGTCAAAGACTTGTGTCTCCAGAGAAAACCCACTCTGGTTTAAGATTTCTGATGTATTCTACTGCTTAGCTGTACTCAAGTGGTAGCTCTGGAAGCACTGCTAGCACTTCTAAAACTTAATCACTCACCTGAAAAAGTCAAGTTTATAGCATAATTTTCTCAGCACTCCAGCCTCCTGGCCTAATGTAGCAAAGCAATACTTAGTTCCTGGGCCAGAGTCACCAAGTATGATTGGTATGGAGAAGATGAGATGTTTCTGACTAGGATCAGAAAACATGAATAGGAGACCCTCTCTCTCCCCATCTGCTGAGGGAAATGAGCAGAGCTCACTTCCTTCAAAAATGGGCCTGCTCAGACACAAGGGCGTCTGAGCCCTTGCACAAAGCTCTCCTGGGTGATCAGTTTAGTACCTCCACCAGGGCCTGTGTAAGGGAAAGCAGACACTTCATGTAGATGACTTAGCTTCGGTCTGACTGCCACCCCTAATTTCCAAAATCACATTCTGCTCAGACACAAGTGTAGAGCAACTGGGTCAGGTCTTTGCATGAGCAAAGATGAAACCTTGGTGTGTTCAGATGTGTTAGAAGTCAAAAATTAAACACTTGTAGAGCTCATTAAGCTTTTAAGTTCTTCCTAAGTCTTAGTTTTGTCTGACTAAATCCTTTATAGACTCCGACTGAAAGCCTTGGTGCTAAGCAGCTATCCTTCCTGTTTAACCTTGTGTCACTTCTAACAACAGAAACTGAAATAATTAGGTCAATTTTTAAATGTGGACTTTTGCTTTCCAAGCTGACTACCTCTTTAAAGATAAGATGTCCCCCTGACACCTCTCTGGTATAGTTAGTGCCTAATAGCTAAGCACAATGTCTTTTCTCCACCCTCCTTGCTTTTTAAAATGAGGTTTACAGCATGCCAGCAATTTAAACTTCCGCTCTCCGTTGGCAGGTCAGGATGGCTTTGGGGAACAGTCTATTTCTTCTGATTATTCCTTGCTACTGTGAGAGATTATGGCTGAGCACCATCGGCTTCCCCCTCCCCACCCCCAAAGACCACCCAAACACACTCTCCTTGCAGATTACAGCGGAATCGCTAATGCAATTTTGGCCTGACTTTGATGCAGCACTCTACTGATATGGGGTGACGCCGCAAAAAAAGCAGCAAGGTTAGACCTCGGCAGTGATCAAGCCGGAGTCCCTGGGCTCAGGTGCGCCTTCCCCCCGTGCGGCTGCGGGGCGGAGCGGGCGCGGCTCCGAGCGCTCCGCCGGCGCGCACCCCGCCGTGGGAGGGCAGGATGCGTGTTCAGCTCTAGTTTCTTGTACACCCCTCGGGACGATAATCCTGGCCTGTTCAGCTGCTGAGCAGTCGGGTAATCAATCAGTCAATCAGTCAGGAAATCTGATTTTTGTAAGCATCACCCTCGCCAGCCGGGAGGGGGGCACAGACCATTGGTGCGGGTCCGGCTCCGGGTCCGCTATCCCGGGGACCGCGTTCCTCTTCAGGCCGGGGGCGCTAACGAGAGCTCCCCGCGGCACTTCTGGAAGCCCTGGGGCCACCTCTGATCGCTTTCTGGGAAGGCCAGGCAGGGAAGCTCTGGACCAGGCTTGACATAAGAGCAGGTAGAGCATCAGTCCCGTCCGAGGCTCATCCCCCCTCCCTGGACGTGAGGCTGAGCCTCGGCAGCGGGGATGGGGCTCGTCGGGCTCGTCGGGCTCTGTACATGCCAGGATATCATGTATATTTTATGTATGTGTATATAACATATGTATTCATAAGCAAACAAACATCTGAGCCGGGGATCTTTAAGATGTTCCAGCTACAGTGCTATCTAAAGGGGAAAAAAAAAAAAAAAAAGGAATATTTTAATTTTTTTTTTCTCCAGGCATCTGATTTACTCCGTGACTCTGATGCTTATCAACAACGCGTGAAGATTGCAGTAAGGATCCTCCCTGGAAGGCGAGGAGGAGCAACTTCCAGGGGGCTGGGAGGAGGTGGAGTGCAGCGCGGCTCTCGCCTATAAGGAGGTGCCCAGCGAGCGGCTGGTGCTTCCCACCCAGCCGCTGCTAGCAAGGTGAATCGCCGCGGCGGCAGTCGGGGCAGCGGGCTCGGCTCGGGCACTGCTACTGGCGTCTGGAGTGGCTCCTCCAAGGGCTGCGAAGAGACCCCCGGCCGGCCCCGGCTTCCCTTCACCCGGAGTGCTTGGATGCTGTATGGAGTAAATGAGTGGAGGCAGAGCGAGCGCACAGAGGCTGAGAGGAGCTCTGAGACCGGGTCCAGGGGAGACAGGCGGGCGGCTGGCTTCCCCCTCCGGGGCTGAAGATGGATTCCCGAGCCCTCGGGGGCTTCACTCTGCTGCTCTTCACTTTATGGCATCTGGGATTAACTGCAACAAATTGTGAGTAACGGGAGTGTGATGAGTTGCCTGGGGTTGGGTCGGGGGCGGGAGGAAGAGATGGGGAGTAACTCTCGGAAAAAGGGGGTTATTGCGCCATGACCTCTGAGAAACTTAGCTCGGCTCCGCTTTGCTAATGGAGCTCAGAAATGCAAAGTTGGGGCCAGATGGAGGGACTACTCTCCACCGTCCTGCAGGTGTGGATGTGGGAGTGAACGGGAGACGCTGGAGCCTGCGAGGAGCCGCTCGGGGTTTTCCGCACGGTTTGTTGTCCTTCCGCTGGCCGCATCTTTTTGCGGTCAGTGGCCGCTCTCGCCGTGCATCGGCTGCGGGCCACCGGCCGGGACGGGGCCGGGGTCGCGCCTCTGCCTGGCGGGGAGGGTCGGCCCTTCCCGCAGGGGCCGGGGGATGTCGCGATTTTGCGGGCGCAGCCTGGCTCCAGCCTGGCGGAGCAGCGCTAGTGGCGCTGAGCGTCTTCTCCTGGCCCGGCGGTACCGTCGGTTCCCTCGGTTCCCTGGGCGCTTCCCGGGGGCGGGGGGGCGGCTGTGTCCCGGGGCGTGGTGCTCGCCCTTCCTGCTGCCCTAGCATTTCCTGGCTGGGAAATCGCCGTTCGCTCTTTTTTTTCTCCCGGGAGATCCGCTTGTAAGTTCGCCACGTATCTCTGCCGGCCCTGCGGGGTCAGTCCCCGCAGGCAGGAGCATCCCTGCCCGCCGGGCTTTGCGGTGCTCCAGCGGGCGGGCAGCGGCGGCGGCTCTACGGGCGCACTTGGGCGAACCCGGTGCAGCCAGGTACCGGCGGTGCGGCGCGCCCTGGAGCGCAGAGCAGGCGGCGGGGCTCCGTGGGCTGCTCGCCGGGCTGGGAGCGGGGCTGGGAGCGGGGCTCCCGGCACGGCCTCCCCCGCGGCGCGTCGGGCGGAGCGGGGCGGACGGGGGCGCGGCGGCCGCGAGAGGGCGCTGTTGCCCCGCCGGCGGCGCTGCCCCGGCCGAGCCCCGCGGGCAGCGCCGTCCGTCCGTCCGTCCGCCTCCTCCCAACAGCCCGGCCCGGCCTCTTTCTTCTCTATTCGTGTATTTTCCTCCTCTTTCTTCTTTAATTTCCAGTCAATTAAATCACGGTTAATATGTTTTAATATCGCTCGCGAATCCTGAATGGCAGGCGATTTAAGGCTGAGACTTGCCATTACGGATGCGGCCATAAAGTTAATTCCTAACACTTAAAAAGAAACTCCGCGTTAATGAGTTTTACTATTTCACGGGTGACAGTTTAATTTCACAGTGCCAATAAACATTTCCATTGAATATGCGCTGCTTCCTAAATATTTAGGAGTCAATCTTAAAGCACGATGATCAATGGTTTTATTATACTGTACAGATTTTACTTATTCATTGAGCAATGAATTAGCATGGAATCAGCTGTAAGTGCTTTCCCAGGAGCTGAGTGAAGGAGCCTGTGAATCTGTAATAGCTGCAAGTTCCCTAGAAACCTCGTTAGATTCGCATGTGAAGATCTATGTGTGCTCGCATGGACCTCAATAATTGCACCCAGTATGAAAATTCATCATGTGCTTAAATAAATCATCTCCTTATGTTGGAGCTCAGGGAGGCTATGCACTTTTCCTCAGTTTTGGGCCAAGAAAGCTTATATATGGGCTAAAATACTGAAGAGGTATCCTGAAATATATTCAAGTAGCTATGTGAAAGTGCTATTGCTTTAAAGGGTTACTGAGCTTCCAGGTACCAGTAATCAAAGGAAATAACCGAATTCCACATATGAGAAGCTCCGGTGCAGGCGACTGTCAGAAGCTTCTACTTGAAAGCCCAAATGCAAATGAGAAGGATGGGTTCTGCACCCTCCTCAATTTGAATACTTTGGTCAAAGGAGTTGCATTCAGATGCCAGTACTGGTATGCTCACAATAACTTCAGCAGGTTTGTTTCTGACAGATTTTGTGAACAAGAACAAAACTGGGGACAGTATTTATAGTTGAAAAGGACTATGCATGGGGGTGGGGGGGAGAATGCAGCTCATTTAATTTTCTTCCTAATATCTAATATGTCTTTAATCTAATTTGGTTTTTTCCCTTACTTCTAAATTATAAAACTCTTAAAAATTATTATTTTCTCACTTATTTAATTTACTGTAAAATTAAAGTCCTGCGTAAGTAAAAATCTTCTCTGTCACTGACATATTTGATTCTAATTTTCTCTTTGGTAATAGTTTTTAATTAAAGAAAGAATTGGTGAAGAAACTGCTTTGAAACACAGCTACAGGCTAGGGGTCAGTAGACATCATTAGAAAGATCAGAATTGCCAAATGCTAATAAAACATTACACATTCCTCCCACTTTGCATTTTGCAATATTTTATTAAATTAGGTAAATAGAGTGGCAATCGGATTTCTCCCCAGGATACTAATTACTAGAAAATGAATAAGTAGCCATGTACGTAACACTGAAAATGTGTGGCATATGATATCTGGGAGAACTGCAACTTCAACATTTATCAGATAGACAAGGAGACACAAAGCCTTGCCTGCTATATAACAAATTAGTTGCCCTTTAGCAGCATATTCTGTGATCTGAAAACATTAGTAGCTTTGAGTCTAGACTTGTTGAGCCCTTTTTTTTCCCCCCCTACCTTTTTCATTTTAAAGTTGGAAGGAGGGAACAGTAGTAAAAAAATGAAAGGAGATATGAACTCATGTTTTTCTTAAGCACTTTTCTATATCAGTTCAGGGCACAGCTGCAGAAAAGAATTGCAGGAGCCATTAGTGATCTTCCACATAGTTTAGTGTTGTGTATCTTTAAAAATGTCCCCTATTGCTATTTTACATCTTATGCCTCCCTCCCCCTTCCATGTATCATTCCTGACTGACTTTTCAACATGGCCTGAAAAGATGTAGCAGATTAAAACACCTCCTGGTCAAGTGGCGCCTTTTAACTCTCATTGTGAAAGTTATTCTCAAATTATTACCTGTTTCTGTTCCTGAACACAGCTGCCTCTGCCACCTGCGGCATCACTAACATTTATTATCCCTTTTCACCAGCACTTACTAGCTGATCAGGAGACTTTCAAACCTTTCACTTAAACCCAGTCATAAGTGTCAGTCAAAGCTGCAGAAATTCAATGTGTAGTAGAATGAGATTGTCTGGTGAAGTTCTTGCAGAAATGTATGGTCAAGGTACAGTCCATTACTCTGCAGTAGATTTCCATGTGGCATTACAGGACTGTTCAGTTAAAAATAGGCAATGTGCGTTTGTTTTTTTAAATTTATTTTGAAAAAATACTGAAGAAAATGTAATTTTTTTGACATGGAAGTTCTATATATTATATATTTCTTTATTTATTTTAGACAACCAGTGTTCACTCTGATTTTAACCTTCTTTTCTCTGCAGTGGTGATAATTGCACAGGAGTCAGCCAAGTGTAAGTGAAAACTTACAGGAGCAAATCTGACTGTGGATATTTGAGGCCATCAAGATCAGGAGGGTGTGTTTGGGATTTATGTAACAGCACAAATGAGCCCCGTTGAATCAACTGTGGCAAAGGCAAGAGGTCTCTTAAATAGTGACCTTTCTATCTGTGTGGTCAGAAATGCTAAGTTTGAAAAGCTGTGCTGAAATAAGGTAGACTATTGATTGTTGGTTTGTGCCTTGTGTGCTTGCAGGCTGAGTAAAGAGCATCAGATAAATCTCAGGCTTTTCCTCTGCCTCCAGAACTTAAATATTCTTAACAAGAGAATAATGTTCAGACATGCCTTCCTCTTCTTAGTTTCATACGGGGGAGGGGGAGAACACAAGTGTTAGCTTTTTCACACCTTCAGATGTATCAATGGAGAAATGGTCCAAAACAACGAAATTTCCTGAGAGAAAAGCTGTGAATGACCCACAGCTGGTGGGTGCCTCCTTTGCATACCTGTCAGGATCTAGCTTTCAGTCCCTTGGACTCAATCAGCACTCATTGGCTGTGAATCAGTCTCAGGATGGTCGTTCAGGGACTACAAAGGTCTTTGGATTCTGCATCCACCAGGCAGATGGCATTGCCAGCTACAGGAATCCATCCAGGGTTATTATCTCAGCATCCAATACATTATCTGTTTGGACATTTTCTTTTTTTTTTTTTTTCCTCTTAATGTCATGCAAATACAGCAGGTTTTTCCTTATAAATTAACAGCAAGAAGAATTTGTTTTCAAATGTGTTTGGTACATTTGTACAAAGTATAGACTTCAAGTGTAAAATATGGTGGGTAGAACAACCTACTTGTGAAGCTCTCCCTGCACATGGCATGTACAGGCTTCTGCCAGCACTCCAGTCCGTGTAGGACTGGTGAAGTTTAAGTACTGTAATCATTCTTTTACCAATGGGAAACTGAAGGTGTGTATATAAACAAGAGATGAATGTACAATCAATGTGAGAATCCAAGTAGCTAAAATAAAGCCTTAGGGGTCAATTGAGTTGATCCCATCTGGCATGGTTGTGTCCCATTCTCTGTGGTTAATTCATATTCATATTTGCTATATGTGGTAGTTTCTAAATCCATGGACTAGTCCTCATTTCCTCTTCCCCTTCTCCTTTCTCTGCTGCTATTTGAAGTAAGTGGAGTTTGGATATCTGAAAACTGAAATGAATAGGAATCTCAAAGCAGTGGGAGTGTGAGGTAGCATTTGTTTATTTTTAGCCCCCAGAATGGATTTTCTGTAGATATGACAGGTTTCAGCTCTCTTGGCTTTCAGCTCTATTGGCAAACTTGAATTACAATCTTACCTACCCCTTCCTCTGAAAGAGACACAAGAAGGGGGGAAACAGAGGATGGAAGGTGTATGTGCCAGCTCACACGTGCCAGGCTCTCTGTCTATCTCCTTCCCCTTTGCCTACCAGCCTCCAGAATCCTACCAATTGTTCCAGGGCTGTCTGTACAGGGCACCAGGTAACCTGCTGTGCCTTTTTTTTTCCTTTTTTTTTTTTTTTTTTTTTAATAATAAAGAACTCTGCTGTCTTTTTCCACTCTCAGAATTAGGGGAATTATATTCTAGTTCTGTAGCATCTACATTTTCAGTCTGCTGTGGCCTTACTGATACAAGTATTGTCTCTGTAGGATGTAATTCCTGTAATTCCTGCTGGACTCATCTCTTCTGGGTCTGTGCAAAAGAGAAAAGAACTGGTAGATTTGTATGAACATTTTCCTTCTTCTTTCAGTAAAGTCTTTAAGCGACATGAACTGTTTTTTTCTTTCTTTTAACTAAGCTCCCTCTACTCAAACTAAGAGAAAGGGGAAGAGAATAATATAATAATGATATAATAAAGGTTTAAAATCACAGGCAGTTCCTGAAGGTTTTGAAGGCATCACTTGGTAAGGCAGAAAGCATCAGCAGACATTTTGTCATGCCTGTAGAGTTAGAGAAAAACAGTATTTTTAGTTTTTCTTGGTACACAGTGCTAGGCTGATAAAATTGATTATTAATTTCCTTGTATTAATGTTGTCACTGATTTTTTTTTTTAATTGCCCTGTGCAGGTTCTCTGGGGCTAGTAATGCCATTTGTTCACTAGATGACTGCAACTGATGTTTTAAATCAATATAGAACTTAGAGGGAAAAAAAAAGATGGCAAAGCACAGATTTTTGTATTTTTAATTATCTGCTCCGTTAAGCAGTTTAAAAAAATTGGTAGTTCATAGTGTGGTGATCTAACTGCCCTTTTACACAGATATATTTTGATATATGCAGGAAATATTTAATACTTTAGCTGGTATTTTCTCCAAAAATAAAGGACGGTAGTTTAGTAAAAGAGAGGGCATGAAGCAATTTGTAAATGTCATGAAGGATCTTGCTTGGTCTGTATTCTAGAGGAGGAATCCCATTTTTCTAGCTGTGTTTTTCCTTTGCATCATGCTAGCTCTTTCTCTATGTTCTTACAAACATATGTTGGAACTTGGATAACTTGGTTCATCTCCTGCGGAACTTTGTGCCTGGAGATTATCATACAAGTTCAGAATAAAGCAGTGGAAGTCTGTATGAGCCTACCTATCTACAATACTAAATGGGCATTAGAGTCTGTTGCCTTGGGTGGTGTTTACGTTTTATACTCAAAATTACGTGTACCATATTTATAATATTGTGCCAGTACCTATAATCTATGTTAGGAAGTGTGTCTCTACCTTAAACCAATAGAAAAGTGTCACCATCACACCAAGACATGGAGGACAAGAAGAAGGCTAGGACACGCCCAAATCCCTCCATCTTGTACTCCTGAATCACATTCTAAAAACCCTAAAATTCCAATTTTTCAGCCTGTGTCAACTCACCTATCGCACTACTTGTGATACAACCCTTGTGGCTTGTAATTCCTCATACAGAGTTGGCAACCTTTCCCACGGGCTAGAATTGAAGCCACAGGTGTTTCTGACTTCGTGCCAAGGTCTCCAAGCCCCCTGCCAGGGTCTCGAGACAGCCAGGGCAGCCAGAGGGATGTCCTGGACTCTGACAGAGTCTTGGTTCTTAGATTCATTCTCTTATGTTGTATTTTGTAACCTATCAATTAGAGGCCTTCAGAGCTGATCTTTTGGGTTTTTTGAATGTACAATTATAGTACTTAAACTGAAAATAAGGTACAGAGCACAATGTGGCAATGGCAGGTTTTATTTTATCCAGTGTTTCTCTACCATAATAAAGACTTCTCTAACTTTGCATTCTCTAATGCAACACCAGGGATCTGAACCTGTGTAGTCCTTGAATAATCCAATTACCACGTGTGTGCTGCAGCCAGATCAACAGGATGTGGTGAATTCATGGACATCTGTGATAAAAATTTTCTTTCTTCTATGGCAGAAGTTGTCTGTGGAAATAATTTTGGCAGAGAGATGCTTGTCTACTCTTTTTCAAACATATATGAAGTTGGAGACTTTTTCGTGGTTGAGAAGGTTTTAGTGTTAGAAAGAAAAGTCAAGAAATTGTTCACGTCACAAAAGCAGAACTAGTCTCTGCTCTATCAGTGGCAGCCCATCTTTTGTCCTCATTTTGCACATGCCAGATCAGAGAGGAGTGAGGCTTGGAATCAGAGCCCTGTGTGCTGGTGTGTAGCAGGTAGGAGGAAGCTTCTTGTGAACCCTCAGTTTGAGCCTGGTGAAACAAGCTTTGGATAACAGCAGCTTAACAATTTGTTTTGATGTGAATGGAGATTATCCAAGTAACTAAATTTAAAGTAGCATCCAGCACCGCTGTGACTCATGGTCTGGAGGGTGTTTCAGCTCCACGATTATGCTCATGTGCTTGTATTGGAACAGGTAGCCCAGATTCCTGATAGAGACTGGCTTATCAATGAGTAGGATGTAGGTGCTGGAGGTTTGCTGGGAAGTCTCTGTGACTCCCTCCTGTCTTAGCATAAAGCATGTTACACCAGTGATAAACTTGTAAAATGCCTTCACTGTTCCCACGCCGGACAGTACAACTCTGAATTTGAGGTTAAAGGGTATTTTTAATGAGCATCACTGTTAGGTGAATTCCTAAGAGTAGTAGCAAGAAAAAGCTAACTTTGCAATTGATCAGTGAATACCATTCAAGACTATAAAAGGCTTTTAGTAGCTGGTGTTAATGTACTCTTTTTCAAACTGTTAATTGCTTGGGATCTGTGATATCGTTATGGCATAAAGAGCATTGAGTTGCAGTGGGACACATGACATTCCGTTCAGCTTGGTACTTGAAAATATTCAAAAGATATTCAGCAACAACCACAGCAGTGGAAGCTGCAAAGAATAACTGGTATCATTCTGAGGAATGTTTCTCTTTTGACATTGGCAGTTAGGGTTCAGCACAGAGCCCCAGTACATGAAACAGAATGGTGTTCAATGCTAACCACTGTGGCACTGCAGCAATTGGACTGGGAAGGAAACAAATGTGTTTTCCTTCTCTCTTTTATTGTGTGTATTGAGAAAGATTGAGTGTTGACCCTTAGGAATTCTGGGGCATAAATTTTTCTTCTAAAACTATTCAGTGCACTGTGTTGCCAATAAAGTAGTAAATAATAATAATAATTTTCAAATGGGTAGAATCCTCTTTGTTCCCAGCTGGGCAATAAGGAGTTGATAAATTCTGTGCTGCCTGGATAAGAATTGGCTTGTTCCCTTTACTGCTCTAAATGGTGAAGCATTGTTCCTCGATGACAATGGTTCTTCACTGATGACAGCTCTTCAGCATTTCAGGAGCAGAGATAAATGCCTTCTGATCTATGCCACCAGTGACATCTGTAGTCATTCCCACAACAATTCAGTGATGTCTTTATGTTTAGGCATCAGTTGCCCCCACTTAGGATGTAGATACTGAGCCACTGCTCTCTGTTCTCCTCCTAGGTCATAAAAGCAACCTGCTGGGCATTAATATATAATTTTCTTTCCTCCCTTCATACAAATTTGTCTCTGGAGCAGGAGGGGAAATGGCATGTTCTAACTGGAGAATATGTGTTGTGTTTATAAAATTGTACAAAAGGAGCAGGAGAAGGAGTCTGGGGTGTGCAGGCAAAGAGAGGAGGTCATGAGGAATGTTCTTCCAGTTTCCTATTACCAGTGGCAGCTTCCTAATGCACTCAGTGAAGAGGTCTAAATTAATGGTCCAAGTGAGTCATCAGTGAACCCTTAGTGGGAGCACATTCATTTGTAGTAATCAGGATTGATTTATGAATAGGACAAAAGAGACCAAATAAGCTGTGAAAATGCATGTTGTAGATGTTTTTTTCCCTTGATGAATAATTCATCCTCTCCTAGTATCCATGAAAACAAAAACACTGTGCACATAAAAACCCATTAAAAAAGTTAATCCCACAAATGGCTGAACATGGAGAAAATCAGCTTTTGTTTTAAAAGGTAGATTTTCTCAAATCTTCTCTAATTTGATTTGCCAGTGGGGTATAATTTAAATCAAACAAGTTAGCAGCATTACTTGATATATAAAGGTCTAAATATTTAATAGATTTTGATAAACGCCTGCCCCCCAGGATAAAGAGCTAAGGAACAGTGCAGAGGGTAAGCTAAACCAAATAGAAATGGCAAACACAATGGAGAAGGAGCTTCTGTTCACAGGATATTGTCCTCTAGACCTGGCCTTGGGAGAACTTGGGTAAGTGCACTTACATAATCCTATAAATCCTATAATCTAAGTAATCCTGCACAGACAACCTCAAATGAAAATGATGGAGGCTTTTTAGTGACTCTAAAGTCTCATGGTCTCCACATGCCTGTGAAAAACACCTACAGTGAGCATTTCTTGGGCAGAGCACATGCTCTGGAACATGCTGTGATGTGTGTATTCGCATAATCCTGGTGGCCATCTGCTGTCCATCTCCTCTGGGATGGACATGTCAGTGGGAAGGAGACATCAGTGCCCCTAAAGGGACTGGTGCTCCAGTGGAGCTCAGGTGCTCTGTGTAAAGCTACATAGGAAGTCTCTGGAAAAACAGAATGTGAACTTGAGTGTGTTGGATTCTAGGTAGGCTCTTTACCCCTAGGCTGCCCAACCCTTGGTGCACCTCCTATGTCAACACTAAACAGAGCATCAGAAAGAAGGGAGAAACCTTACACAGAAAGAACAGTGCCACTGGATTGCTTTCTAACTGCCCCCAAAAGTTCAGAGGGGATGGTTTATGTTGTTTTACTATTTTTAATTTTGTAGGAAAATAGTTTGCATTTTAATTTTAGAGGAAGAGCCTCTTTCAGCAACCCTGAGGAAGATTAAACAGCTATGGCATTTTTCACAGAGACTGTTTGTTTGGAAAAGAAAATGAAAATTTGATGAATTTCAGTCAGATGTAGCTTGCAGCATTCAAATATTTATGGATTATCAAATTCCCTTTTCCCAGCTCTGCTTCTTAAGTACAGAGCTCATCTTATATGTAATATTAATTCTCATTATTCTTAGACAGTTTTTCATTGAATTCTTGAGCAGACTCAGTTCATCTAGGACCTGGTCTAAATTTCAAGAAAATTAAGGCAATGACTTGTACTTGAATTTCAGATCATCTTTTCCTCAGAAGCCTGCTCATCCAGCATGCAGATTCTTTTTATTGTTCTCCTGCAAAGTTTATTTTCCTTAAAATCTGTCTGGCAATGTATGCAATACAAGTTGTGTTTGTACCTGTTCAACAGTGGGAAGAACTATTTTTTTTCCTAATGGTTTCTTTTGAGCTCCTCATTTGAGAGTGAGTTGACCTGTTCTATTGTCACATTCTGTGCCAACCTTGTATGCAACTTACTGAAAATACAGATAGTTAAAGTTGCACATCCTTCTGCACACTTCTTTGCATTTTTTATCAACAATTGTTCTGTTTTCAGAACTCTCCTGTTGAGTTGAATACAGGATTCTCCTCCTATATGAATATATGAATATAGGATTACACTGTGATAGCAGCATTTTACAGGCATTACAGAAAACATTTTAGGTGTTCAGAAAAGTTGATAGTCCAATGGTATTTCTTCCAGGCAAATACCAACTCATGGTGCTGATGCTCCTGGGTCCACAGGAATGAGAATTTTTTCCTAGAAAACATATAGCTAGCTTTTTGTTAGTAATGTTAGGTACATGTGCTTGCTAAATTACTAATGTTAAATGTTTTAACTATAAAATATATTTTTTTTTGCAAATTATGAACTATTTTCCTTTTGAAACCTTTGCTTGGTAGCTGTTTCTGTTTCCTGGGGCCTCCTCCAGAGACTGCACATGCAGTCAAAGCAGTCTCTTTACTGCTCCATTAGGAGCTGGGATTACTAACTCCTTCACATGACCACATTCATAACCAAGTGTTTGCAAATGCCCAGACTGTTTTTCAGACAAGCAGTGGGGATGTACTTTTCATCTGTGCTTTTGCTTAGGAGCTGTGGCTGGCTTTGTCAGATGAGGCTAACCTTTACAAAGGAAGTTGCTTCTTTCCTTGAGACCTCAGCAGAAAACAGAGAGAAAAGACCTGCTCGCTGAACACAAGTAATTTTTTCACTTAAACTTGTAAGGAGGTGGTGTCAACTGCCATGACTCATCCCATTTCACCACAAATATGTGTTATTTCACTTGCCTTGACAGCCTTGATCCAAACATCACCAGTTTTGCCATTGGTCCAGGCATTAATGGCTTCTGTGAATTAAATAAGGAAATCCTGATTTGAAAACCATTCTCTGATAGCAAGCAGAGAATGAGTCAGAGCTATAAGAGAACAGATTTTCCTCCTACCCTCTCCATCTTGCACCCATCCTAACCTTAGCGGAATCTGATTTATAGAGCCTGGGCTTTTTTTCAATTTCATCTAATTAGCACAGGCACTGAGGTCAGTATTCTATCACCTGACAGACTTTACCAGGGTACGCCACAATTATAAGTGAAATTATCTGTTTTTCTGCTCCACTGAAAAATGTAGCATGTGAAAATTAACATAAACCTCCTTACTGTTAGGATGAAAGTGTGGGTGTTAGGGAAGAGGCACCTTCTTCAAATTTGAAAGGCCTGTGCTTGATGCTTGACTTTTTGAAAGCTTTCCCAGGCATCATTAGGTGATGTGCTTAATTGTTTTGAGCTTGAGTTTACGTGTTCTATTTCATTAGGGCTAAATGTTCACATGTATGCAGACTTTCACCTGCCAACAGGGGCTGGAGAAAGAGGTTCTTATGCTAGGCAGTAACTTAATATAAGCAATAATGCTTCTTTTAAAATTCCCAACTGTGTTCATGAGTAATGGAGTCTCCGAACCATTGTGCTCGTGCTGGCCCTCTCTAGTGGGGTCAGCACGCAGAAACTTTCACAGGGTCTGGATGTAAATCTGTAATTATGAAGTCTTCAGTGGGATAGCTATGGGCTCGTTGGCTGACAACCAGCAAAGCATCTTTTTTGAGCAGTGTGTCCTTCCAGTAATTTCTACGTGGCATGCAGGTAGAGCTGCCTTGCATCTCCCTACAAGAGCATGTAAGTGTGCACCAAGTTGCTTGCCGGGGTGCTAAACTAAAATTTTATGATAAAAATGATGCATTCATGTAAAATTGAAGAATAGTATCACTTAAATATATTTACAAAATACTGTCCTAAGATAGACAGAAGACCTGCACAAAAGAAGGGCTATCCCTTTTATTTCTTACATTAAGGGAAATTATAATCTTAGCTTAAAGGAAATTCAGAGCAAATCTATAAAGTCATGTTCAAGCTAAGCTTTGTAAATTCAAAGACATGCACTTATTTCAGTGTTCAGGCAGGGAGAAAAACAGTTCACAGCTGGAAATGCCTGTTCTTCTCTTCCACGAGATGCACAGAGAAGGGTAATTGATTTAGACTCCTTCAGGACAGGAATGGGTTTTCTGTGTTAGTGAGTATGAAGCACAAGGTCTTTATCCTAGTGGGGGGATCTCTTTATGCCAGTGATAACAGCAAAGTCTCTGCTCTGAAGGCTCTGTATGAATGCAAATGTATTTTCTGCTTCTTTGTCAAATTTGTATATCACTGACTGGTGGCAGTCCTTAATAGCTAGTTTGATGAGAACATCCAGACCTTTGTAGTCTGGAACTACTAAACTAAACCTTCAGCTCTCAAGGAATGAGAAGTTTTTTGGCATAGTCCTTAACTAAGAAACAGGAAACTCACTAAGCTGATATTGAAGGTAAGAGTTCAGTAGTTCTTAGATATCCACCATCCATATATTTGTATTTTCTTCAGCTAGGAAATAATGGTGATGGAAAAGCCATCCTCCTTTCCATATCTGTAACCTACTTTTGAGGTTTTTTCATAAACATATGAAAGAAGGCAGGACTAATTCATGATACTCCAAAGCATTTTGTTAATCAATAAGTCCATATATTTCATTGAGACCATTCTTGTATGAAGCACAGTACCAAAAAGGATCTGAGGCTAGCACCAGTATGTTTAAAGCCAAATGCTGCCTTGTGATTATCCCACTCCATGATAGTTTTGTCAGAAATATTGCTTCCTGCAATATTCTTACATGTACGAACAAATAAATCTTGTGCTTGTACTTGGTGTGTTATGAATAAATAGCACATAACACATTGCCTCACTTCATTCACTCAAGTGACCAAGAAGATCAGAACAAAGTGAAACAGTCCTGAGTTATGCAAATAAACCAGGCTTAAAGTGAATCTGCCTCTATTAAGTCAGAAATCTGATTTTTTTTTTTTTAATATATTTTAGCTTTCCTGGGGGAAGGAAAAGTTTAATTAAAAAGAGATTCAGTGAGAATTCAGAATAATAAGTCATGTCTATTTTTCCTCTGCCAGAGCCTTGGAAATGTGGTGGATTCTGAAGGAACGTATTGAGGTACAAATAGGAAAGAAATAGGAGAAATAGGACCACCTCCTTCATGAGTTTGGACCTTCCCATCTGCATAAGTACTGTTTTCAATATTCTCCCTCCTGATAGCAAGAGACTCAGCAATGGCTTCTCTTCCCCTACTTTGTCCTCTATTTCTTTTTTCTGGGTAAAGCAATTTCAATTACACCGTCTTGTCAAAGACCCCAGATCTGGCAACATCCAGCTACCTTGGGCATTGTGGTATCATTTCAGGTAGAGTAAAAGCTGAGTCCCTCAAATATTGAAATTCTGATAGAATCAAGTGTGTCAAATCAGCAAGGTAATAGAAAAGACCTCCCTATAAACAGGCAAGCGCTGGTATTTTTCAGGTCAGTAAAGGATTTGTCTCAGATGGTTGTCTTCTAGAAATGGCTGAATGGTTTTCTAAGGTTGTTGGTCAGTTTTCATGGAATAACAAGTGAAGAAGCACTTCAAGAGCTATTTCTATGAATCTTTGGGGAAATTATCTTCATTTTTCAGGTCACATTTTCTGTGGCTGATGCTTTGTTTTTTAACATTTAAATACCCACCTTTGTAGTTTGGAAAGTAAATGGCTACAGAATCTCATTAGGACTACTGAAGTTGTGTTTTACAATATAAACATGTTTCAGTTCAATCCAGAGGATTTCATTCTTAGCTTAACATTTAGAGAAGCAATAACAGAGTTAAGCAATGGTAAACTGAACTTAGTATTCTGTGTGCTCATTGAAGTCCAGTGTTCCAGTAAACAGGATCAGAAGCCAGAATGGTTCAAATGTAAGAAAAGTACTTAAAAATCTTAATTGACACTGAATATTAAGAAGTATGTAGAGCTGATGGATGTAAGGTGTCTCTTCCCCTTCTTTTAAAGGAATTTAACTTATTTTTATTTATTTCATTGTATCATCTAAATGTTAGTTCCTCCATCTTGAAATCAAATAATGAATGCTCAGTTCTGACAATGAGCTATCAAAAGATGCTGTTCCTAAATTCTGCCAACTCTTTAGTTCACTGGAAATTTGATCTTGAGTAATACCTCCAGATCCTTCTACTGACTTCTGTGTGTACACTTACATTTTAACAGAAAAGCTGTAGGTGTGCATGCTGTCAGCACTTCATATAGAACAGGATAGTATCTTAGATGTTGCTGATTTTATAGAAATCCATTTTGTTACAAATAAAACAAAAAAATGAGGTGCTGTATTAAAAGTTTCCTGATTAAATCCATCAGTTTCAATTTTTATGTTTTATTATTGCCTTTGTCGTACTCTTTTTCTTTGGAGACGAGAATAATTTTCTAAGACTGAGTAGCTTCAATATCCTGGTTAATTAGACATTTACAGTTTTTTTGAAGACGAGTCATTAGGAATTTGACTTGTATGCAATCCTTTCCAAGAATTACTCTAATTTGTGACTTGCTATCATTTCTCATTTAATGATGGCTAGTGAGGTTGTGGTGTTCTGCATTACCAAGAAAAAGACATTGTGGTGAGCTAAAGGAACTCCATGATTAAACTTAAACTGTTTCACTCTACAGTTCATGCACTGAAATATTTCTGTGGTGTCAGAGGTGGACTCTTTGTACTGATTAAGTCTGATTTTAAGAATACCAAAGAAGTTGCCTAGAAAGGGGCATCATTAGTTACCCTTACACCTTCAAGCTCTCTGCTCAAGAGCCTGCTGCTGTTTCTGATAAGAAGAAAGAGTACATCCAGAAGGACCTTTACGCAGGTGATGTGCTCTGATTTCTGTCTCTGCCATTTAGTCAGTTCTCTCACTAGCTTTCAACTTGTCTTCAGTCACACTGCAAGTGCTTGACCTCTTCTTTTTCCTCCCTTTTTCTTTTCCTCTTGCTTATTCTGCTCAGCCTTCTGATTCAATGACTAATCTGTGTCTCAAAGTAAAAAAAAAAACAAAGGGTGAATTGCTTTTTCTCCTGTGATCCCTCTAATTCTCACCACTTTTAAGTTCAGGATCCTCCCTGTCCTTCAGCCTTACTGCCGTAGGCTCTCCTGGTTTTCTGCAGTCCATCCTGTGTCCAGATCTTGGTACTTCTTCCTCAAGATTAAATGCATTTTTCTACAACTCTGTGTCATGCTGATAGATGCAATCCTGCCTCTCTTCTATTAGAAGTGGTAAATAATGTGCAAAGTGTTGTTTTATGGTGAAAGTGTACATAAAGTATAAAGAAGAGGAAAACCAAGGATCCCTTAATATTATAATGACAATAATAATCCTGAGAAATGCTAGAAATACTCCTGATTTCAGGAAAATTACCTTCCAAGCAAAGAGACGCAACCCTGCTGGAATCAGGAAAACACATAATTTTATCTGAAACTGCAGATGGGGTTTGCAGATGTTCAGGCTGAATGGGGAGCTCAGAGACAGCAGAGTCTGCTTTATCTGCTCCAGCCTAGCACCTCTTCTCTTTATTGCTTTCTTGGCTCTGGAAAGTCCTTTCTTCCAAACCATGAGGTCCAAACTTTTGTGGAACCTGGCATTCAAAGTTCATTCCTGTTTCCTTTTAATGCTGTTATATTTGCACCCAAGTATAAATGTGTTTATGTATATAAACATTCAAAGGTAATTATCTATACTTTATGTATATATGTATAAGAATATATACCAATATGTACTCAAAAGTAAATTATAAACACATACAGGTAGGTTTTATAGCAGTTTTCAAATGTTCATGCTCAAAAATGATCAAAAGCATGTGCAGAGCTATATTAAATAATATCATGTGGTTCTTTGGAGACATGAGAGTTTCTTTACATCTTATCTGCTGCTTCTATATGAAGCAGAGCCTGAGCATTTCTGTAGGATGCATTTAGCATCTCATCTAAAAAAAATAAATCAGATACTAAATTTTGAATTAATGGGATTAGAATGGTTTAAAAGGTTTTACAGTTTAAGACATAAATATCTATATATATATATATCAAGCCTAGATAAGTCTACAGACATGTCCTGTCTTGAAAACTATATAGTTTTTTAATGCAGAAATAAGAGTTGTAAATTACTGCAGCTAGTTAGCCAGCTGGGCAATGTCATTAAGAAGAAAGATTTCTTGTGTGGGCTTGAGCAAACTGCCAGCTTTATACCCACATTTTGCTGGATCTTCCTGCGTACTCTACAGAAGTAGGGAGAGTGGATTGGTAGTGCTTTAATCTTATTGTTCTCTTCTCAAAAGTGCTGAGTCAGTTAAGCCACAGAATACTTATCAGGGGATGTTTTGACATATTAAAAATACTCCATTTATTTAATAGGTATTTTTATTGTTCAATTTATTTTCCAATGATCTGAACCAAATCCTATCTTATTTTGCATACAGGTTTTATTATTTTAATTTATGTTCTGTTTTAGAGTGAAGTGGGAGGAGAATGGAATGACCACACATAACCATTGAAGTTTAAAATTTTCACAAGATAGGAGGACATGCTTTTTAGTTCTCTGATGTCCTTGTTTTATAAAACATTCTAGTTTTCTTGGTTTTAAGGTGCACTTGTTTCAGGGTTAAAGTATTAGATATATATTATCATATTTTTAAAGACAAATATAAGAATAATTTTTCTGATAATGAGGCATAGTTAGTCACAAATAGGAAATTGCCTAGAATATAATTAAGGTTATCTATTAAGATAAACAGATAAAAAGTTTGAACTGTCATGTTCAAAAATCCATATAACTTTCCTCTTGCAAGATGGAAAGCAGTTACTAAAGCAGAATAGTGAAAATGCAATATGAAATAAGCAGATTTCCATGAATATTCATAAGCACACATGTGCCTACAGCAACACATTGATCCACTCTGTATCAAGGAACAAGCAGGTGCCCCCAAACAGCCCCGTGAATGCCCTGTGCCAGGGCCCTTCCTGTGCTGTATCCATGGGTGTATTGGATGTAAATATCCCATGGCTTGCTCTGCTCATTCCTGTTGGCAAACACGAGGATTAAGGGCAATGATCCACAGCTAACCTCGGGTGTCTTCATGCTTGCTTTTCTGGCTTTGTACAGTGTCTTATTTTTCATCACTAATCTTATTGACTTGCATTCTCCATAGGGAGCTGCAGCAGACTCCTCTCTGCCAATAATACAAACCCATTTGTGCTATTTTGATTTTGGTTGTAGCATCTCTCTCCAGTGGTTTGTGTACATATGTGTCCTCCAGAAAAATACTGATGCAGGATGAACTGGGACATACTTCTCAATTGGTACTGCCATAAATCTTTTTGTATCAGAGTCATCTTTTAAACATGCCTTTGTTAACATTTTTATGTGGCCTTGGTCAGATTTTCAGTCCTGTATCATGTGTCTTGGTAGATTGACCATGTCAGGGATGGCATACAAGTGTGATATTTGGGCAGTGATGGCAGCTTTTTTGTTTTATTTTTAAATGTCTGGGAAGGAGAAAACAGCATTGTAGCAGGATTTCCAAAACTTTTTCTCTGTGAAGTCAAGCAGTCCTCACAGAGCAACTGAATTAGAGAAAACAATCAATATTGAAGATGGAATATTTTTTCCCTGTACAATATTTAACTTCTGTTTTCAGCACAGAACTCAGACTTAGACTTTAGTGTCTCTTTGAGACTTGAGGGATGGGAATTAGCAAATGTTAAAGTGTGTAGAGCTTTAGGAATGGGAGGTATTACTCCATGGGTCTAGTTTGAGTCTGTGACTGTAGCTGAAGATACCCAGAAAATGATGGGTCTCAAAGCATTATTTATCATGGTAGAAAACTAAGGAGAAGGATGAAGTTTACAGTGAAAGTTAAATTTTGTTTAAAAATGAAGTGTGGATTTTTGTAACTCTGTGTTGAGAATTCTCAGAGGTAATCTGAGACATGAAGAAGAAAGAGTTTTAAATCCCCCTTTACCTTTTCATAGGGACATAGACTCCAAAAGCCCTTAACAGAGAGAAAGTATGCAGAGAAAAAACTGCAGGGAAATGATCTATACAGTGCACAGAATCCCATTGGAGAAATGGGCTAAGAATGTTCAAAGTGTTTCTATATGCAAAGGCTTGACAGTTGGAATGAAAAGTTATGTTACTCAGAAATGAGTTTGATTTGTTAATAAAAAGGGGGCTCCTCATTTAGTTTAATTATTAGTTCAAAGAGACAAACAGTTAGACTTTCTCTTCTACCCCCTTTTATTTCCCTGATTTTTCTCCCATCCCCTATTTCATATCTTACCTTTGTAATTTTTTCCAGAGCTGGAGTAGTTTAGAAAGAAAATGTGTCCCTCCATTTGAAGGGAGAGAAATAAAGAACCAGGAAGGAGAAACTTGATAATTGTTTTTCTCTCCAAAACCTGTTTCCATTTTTTTAACATAAAAATGAAATTTCAATGCAAGTGGAAATGTACGAGTCAAAAAACTGGGGACGTGTGTCAGATTTTTTTCTTGCTCTTTTCTTTAACACTTCTTTTATAGTCTCTGTAGTGCATCCCACTAGGAATCTCTGCCATTTAGCCTGCAATGGACTCAATCCCTTTTTATCGGATAGTGGGTTCAATCCTGTATTACCAAAGTGACTGGAGACTTGTCAGCATCATTTTAGCAGGCTGGCTTGATCAGGTGATGCTGTAAAGATTCCTATTGCTGCTCTAATTATCTTTCATGTCTTGCAATTTGTGCTATTTGTACAAATTGCTCCCAGTGATGGCATTCAAAGCCAAATTTAAACATACTACTAAACCATGAGAACATGGCACATAACAAGCCACAAGGAAATCCAAGAAGTATTGGATCTTATTATAATCTCTGGTTCAGAAATATCTAATTAATTGTAAATGCAGTTCAGTTCAGCTAATGTTGAATAATTAGCTCAGAAACAATGATGAAAGAGAGCTGGTCTGATGAAAGGGTGGTAGCACAGTAAATGAGGAATAAATGTGGGAGTTATTAAAGGTACATCTCTTAAAACTTTGAAGCAACAATTTAGGTTTATGGCAAAAGAACAGAGTAGGCAAAAGAAATATGTAGCCAGAGAAAAAGAAGCCCCTGGATAGAAGATGTTTATTTGGACTTCTGCATCATGAACTGAGGCAATTTCCCTTTACAGATGGGAAAAAAGACTCAAGTGTGAGCCATAGGTTAATCTCATATTTTACATCACAAATTTTATTTAAATCAAAAGGGAGAAGGAGACCTGTCAGTCAGATTAAGGAAGAGTTACAACACCTGCCTTTGGAGGGAGAGTAGAATCATCATTAATTGTAGGCTAAGAGGGTCTCAAGGTAGCACATAAACCCTCTATTTAGCCTCTGTGCATCATTTGGCATGGAAGAGAGTGAGTTCCTGCTCAGTCCTTCCACCTGTGCTCCCAGCCCAGTTCATGTACAGCTCCACTTGTGCCCTTTCTCAAACTGAGTGGTGTGGGCAGTACTCTCCATGTTTCCCATCTTCAATGCCAGCCCTGTCCCACTGGGAAGCTTCCTTTTCTGTCACACAGAACCTCTCAGTCTCCTCCCAACACCAAAAATCAGAGATATTCCCAGGTGGGGAATCCTTCCAAAATTCTGGATCCAAAAACTGAAGCACAGCTTGTCCTATCATACAGAACACCTCCCTCAGGATGGGGATTGGTCTCTCACTGCTTGTACAGCAGATTGGACAAGCTGGGGGGAAAGGGTAATAGGCTTTCCCACCTGATGACAAGAAAAGAATTGTATTTTGCACATATATTCACAATGAGATGGCTTAATTTATGCTTCCAAATGAACTGGACCCAATACAACGGTGACACTTTGTTCTCTGAATGCAGAGAACAGGTTACAGTTTCTCCGCATTCTCCCCATTCTTTCATTCCTGGAAGGGGGAAAAGAAGAAGCTTTTGAATCTATTGAAAGTTTTGATAATTAATTTTGGAGGGAGATGTAGCACCTGTTTTTAAAAATAATTTGTTTTTTCTTAGGCATGCCTAAACAATAATTGGTCAAAATGAATATTTTTATGAAAGGCCTTTGAGCAGCAAAGAATGTTTGCTGTATTTCTTCCCTTCCTTATGCTCTGAACCTGCAGTGTCTTTATGAGAGAACCATTTATGTAAAACCACGTTTGCTATATGGTCTGAATACTGTTGCTTCAACCTTGCTTTCCCTGAGAAATAAACATTTCCACTTAGTCTGTTTGAGGCTTCAACCTGTTCTAAGTAACATGATCTTGGCAAGGGTTAAATAGGCACGAGCAGAGTAGCACTCAGTTTGTCAGCCCCAGCATGCTCCATAAGCAGTTTCTTTAGAAGTTTTAAATTGAGAACACAGCTCTGTGTTAGTGGTGCTTTCCTTCTCCTTCTTTCACTGCAGTCCTTTGGTTGTCTTGTAAGTGGATGAACTGTAAGTGAAATGCTGTCCACCTAAAATAAAATTTGCTCTGCATGATGCTGAACGAATAATTTATTGAGCTAACTGAGTATAGCATGTCTTAGCACCCAATCAGATATCCTTGACTGCTTGGATAGGTGTTGGAAAAAAGTTCATTCAGCTTTTGTTCTGGTATAAACCTAAAAATAGTGAATCTCTTAGGTCTTCTATCTCTTTATCTTGCGTAAGCCAAGACACAGGGAAAATGAGAATGTTTGGCAAAGAATTTATGCAATCAGTCTTCTGATAACTTTATTTTAAGTCTTTTTTTTTTTTTTTTTGTCTCTGATATACTTAACACTGCTTGCTGCACATGGGATTGCAGGTAGTTATTGAATATTTTTTTAATGTTTTGTGGAAACTTCTGACATTCTTTGATGTGTTATATTTATCACTGCTATGACAGCGCTTGTGTCAGCGATGCAATGTATTCTAAAATGCACAGCACACAAAAATTATTGATCCTTTCAAGAAGCCCAAATGATTTTTAGCTTTGCCTCAGGCTCCATTAGCAATGTGGAAAATTGAAAAGGGCTCTCAGGAAAACTAGCACAAGATTGAAACTGCAACTGAAGAGCTGTCAAGTGGAGAAGTGCTTATGAATTATAATGAGCATGATCTAAAGATGACATTATCCTTTAGGAGTTTGGTTAAATCTTCCCTCCCGTCGTATGACTCGCAAAGGTCCCTTAGAGCAAACAAAGAAACAAAGTAAGAGTGGTTTTAGGAAATGTGTTTAGGGGTGGTGTCATGAAATACAAAGGAATTATAGAATGATGGCTGGCAGGGACAGGGTTTGAGGAGCTACAAAAGGAAAGCTCCAAACTGGCTGTCCCAGGGGTCCAGGGTACTTTCAGAAGGAATTCTCTTACATGCTTACCAAAAAGATACCTATATTTTTTTCCTCTTACACTTTATGTGTTTTGGAACTTGTCTCCAAAACATCTTGAGATGTGAAAAAGACATTTCACGTTACACATTTCCATATATTTATATCCATGTTGACATTTATTTCTAATTCACATTTTTGATGGAAGGAGAGACCATTTCTGTCACTGTCTGGCACTGGTTGTACTGTGAGCTCTGGGTTGCACCATCTGGGCTGGAAGGAAACCTGTCCCTTTCTGAAGGTTTCTCAAACAGATTTCACAGGGCACATTAAGAGATATGTTAGCATTCCTTGGCAATAATATGATGAAAAATAATCTTTCTGTGAACTGCATGACTGGAATAAAGGACCACAGTTGATGCACAGGCCACTGCTTCCAGGAACTGGCCATAAATACCAGTCAGCAGTATTTCAGGTGAAGGGATTTTTTTTTTTTTTTCCTCCAGACATTTTTTTCCTTTTATTCAGTACTTTGTCATATAACTTTTACTTCCAAAAGAAAAAAATAAATTCATCACAACCCTAAACTCTGGCAAAAGATTTAGGATACAGATTTTAATTTACCTTGATACTTAGAAGGAATGCTCTCACCTTTGACAAAACAAGCAGATTTTATTCAATTACTCCCATGTTAATGGAACAAGTGAGAAATGCAATGAACAGCAGGTTCAAAAGCATTTCTAGGATCAGAAGAATGATTCCATCAGAGCTGTACTTTTGGTGCTACTAATATCACTTTCCTGGATATCTTCCAGGTTATATCTGTTAAGATTTGCTGCCAAGGAGAGTATTTGGTTTTACTGTTGTCAGCACTGTGCAGGCAGTGTGGATGCAGAAAGGTACCTGGGTTTTTCTCAGCTTCCATGCATTTCAGAGTATATGTACATGGGAAAATTGCTAGCAGTGGGCTGTGTAGAGCAAGAGGGGTCTAGCTTTTTCCAGATTCCAAATCACTATGTGAGCAGCCATTTAGAAAAATCTTGATAGTTACTATGCAAGCCACCAAGGAAAAATAAATGCAGAAAATGGGGCAACCTTTACAGCCACTTCTGAATGCATCTGAAGTGCTGAGCATCTTTCTAACCAAGTTTATAATGATGTTTCCTTCCCCCATATAAACGTGCACTTCATTCATGGCAAATACATGAACTCATGAAGGACCTGTGTTTAGACAGCTACAAACTGAATTACAAAACACAAAATTGACAAAAGCTTGCCCAGAGAGATGATATTACTAATTAAACTGTGAGGCATTAGAAATACTGCAAATTGGTTTAATTTTACATAATAAAGTATCTCAGTCAAAACACTGAGTAATGAGTGATTAGAGCTGCGGTTCCTGAGAGTCTCTGACTTTGCTTTTATGTGGAAGAGGGCTGAGATCTGACCACGAGTATTTGCCTGCAAGAGGCTTGGGAGAAGGGATTTGATGCTTGGATTTCCCCATGCCACGTTAAATAATTTGACATTGTTTGCCATATGGAGAGCAAGAGATGCCCTAAGGAGGGGTCAGGCAGCCTGGAGCAGCTGATGTCAGGTGCCTTTCCCTTCTCTGGGGGACACTGAACATTGTGTCTCTCTGCATATATGGACAGAGCAGCCTTAGGGTGCTCTCTGAGCGCACACAAATACATGTCATTATGAAAATAAATATTTGTCTGAATTTTACAATCAATGTCCTAGTAGATGTGAATATTAATTGCTTCCTCTTCAGCTTTCTTTGAAGAGGATCTTCAAAGAGAAGACCTTGTGTTTCCATCTTTCTTGTTAGATGTCTGGCTAGCACTATTTGATGTGTTATAATGCTGAAGAAATGTAGTTGAGAGCTGGCATTTATCTAACCAAAACTTGGGTACTTTTAGAAACTTTTTTAGATGGCTGAGAGCATATGAATGCAGCTTTTTTTATAAACTTTTAATTATTGTAACTATGTTTAAATTATGTTTTCTCACAGACTTGATTAAAAGGTATTTGAGATAAAGCCTTTAACTTAATTGAGATAAGAAACTTTCTTAACACTGCCTGCCTGCACAGTACAGTGTTTTCCCCCTCATATGATTCTTCATCCCCTGATAGAGAGTGCATGCCTTCATTCTAAAATGCACCATCTCCTTTCCAGAGGGCAACAGGATGCCAACAGGACACTTCTATTCTAAAAGCTCACTAAAGCACCTTTTTTTTACGCATTAAATTCCATGTAGAATGGTTTGGATTGGAAGATCATCTAGTTTTAATTGCCTGACCATTGGTAGGGTTACCTTGCACTAGACTTGGTTACTCAAAGCCCTATCCAATCTGGCCTTCAACACTTGCAGGGATGGGGCATCCACAACTCTTCTGGTCAGCCAATTCCAGTGCCTCACCACCTTATAGTGAGAAACTGCTTTGTTATATATAACCTAAACATGCCTTTTTTCAGTCTGATGCCATTGCCCCTTGTTCTGTCACTCCGTGCCCTTGTAAAAAGTATCTCTCCTGCTCTCTTGTAATTCCTTTCAGGTACTGGAATGTGCTCTAAGTTCTTCCCAGAGCCTTCTCTTCTCCAGGCTGAGGAAACTGAGCTTTCTCAGTTTATAGCAGAGGGATTCCAGTCCTCTGATCATCTTTGTGGCCCTCTGGATTCTCTCCAACAGGCCTACATTATGAAATAATCTCAAGCTCAGGGAAAAAATGAGGTTGTGTTGCCAGGTTGTATCTTGTATTGCTTGGGAAGCCTTTATCAGGGTAAATGGATAGTGTGGTGATTACACTTCTGAAACCTTTCCCTAACAGAAAATTATTTTTCCCTGATTAAAAACTGGTTCTTCTGATACAGGCTTGCTGCTTGGAAAACAATTTTGATACAGCTGTCAGCTGTTACATTATTTAATCTTTCATTTTCAAAGCCACTTTAAAACATGGTCATTGTTAGAACTTTTTCAAACACTACTCTGCCTGAAAACAATTGAACTTTCAAATCTTGTAGAAGGATTATGCATGATTTTCTGATGGTCTGTGAAGTGTGAATTGACAGCAGTATTGAAGGCTGCTTGTTGTCCTGACTCTGCACTTTTGAAGAGGAAAGAGAGAGGGGGGTGGAACTTCCCTGCAGCACATCTGGGCCAGCTGGAGGAAAAGAAAGAGAGATGAGCAGCTAGACAACATGAGAGAGAAGCAGAGTGACATACCTGCAAACATTACAGGCCACTGGAAGAGCACTTATCAGATACACAGCCATGCTCTAGTGGGAATGTAGGATAGTTTTTCTAGGGACCTGAGACAGTGAAGAAATGTTTGTAACATGAAGACTGCTAATCTTTTAAATATGTGCTGGAGTGACAACGGGCCTAGGGAAATAATGTGCCATTCAAGCCTCGGGAGACTTGTTAGTCACTATATCTTAAGTCTTCTTTACTTTAAAATGTTCTTTATTCTAATTTATCTGCTAGGAAAAAGTTTTTTTCTGGTTGGAAGCACATTTAGTATTGTGGAATTACTTTAGTGAGAAGAGGCAGGCACTCCACCAGGTTCACCTGTGGTTCTCATCCTGGTGGGGTCCTCTCAGAGTAGATTTACTGAAGCTGTGCAAGAAGACTTTGACCTTGTGTAGATTCAAAAGTCTCATGGGGCCTATGTCTTTTTGCAACAAATTCCTTTGTGTTTCATCCTCATGTTGTACCTTTTCAATGGTCAGGACTGAACTTCTGGAGATGGGCCATGCCCTTGTCTATAGGGACTGGCACAGAGGGGCTAGAAATGCTAAAGAAGGGCTGGAGGCAGGGAGTCTGGCAGTTGTTGCACTGATCCCTGGTATTTTCCTTGTGGAAAAATCCATGCTTCATGAAAATCAACTTCAGTGGTGCCCCAGGAAAACCCTTGTTATCTTGTCTTCTCTGCCAAGATGAAGCTTGTTCTTTCTCACTGCAGAAACTACTTCAGGATAAAAACTTTGTTTTTGTTGAACACACATACCCCAGGAATAGTTGGAGAAGTATAAAGGGATTTCTCCTGTCAGAATAAATGTTCTTGTATTTTAAAGTACATTCCCCATATCTTTACCTCTGTTCCTTTCTATTTTTCACACATCTACTTTAGTGTAGTAATGTAAACAATGCAGTATGAATATTCATAATAGGAACAGGTGTAGTCAGAGGTACTACACATTGTTTCCCTCAGCATTAGAGAAAAGCTGAAGCATTATCAAATTTTAAAAGAATTTTTAGGTCTGAGTTTGGGTTTAGCTAGGAGATGGAGTCATTGCACTTGTCATGATTCAGTGAAATTTACCCAGCAAAGTGTACAGGCAAAAAACACTGGGTGGTTCACATTTCATGGGTCACTCTGTAAGACAGACTCCTACTTCAAGGTCACTAGACCATGACTCATCTTTCCAGTGGCTTGATTTTCAGATCAAAAAAGCAGCATTTTTTGTTTTGACAGATACTGAATCACACATTTACATAGGTTTCCAATGCAAATTAAAGGTTCTGCCCCAATGTTAACTACTAACAGGGGCACAAGTTCCACTACTATAGAACCCATCACATTCATAGCCCTGCTCTTAGCCTCTGCTTATGTGGCTAAATGAGAAAAACTGTCTTTCAGAATAAATAAAGAAAATGGAATGGCATGAAGATATTTAATGCATAATTTTAGTTTATTGAGGTTTAAAATCTTTGCTCGAGTGATCTTAAAATATAAAGGGAAAAAAGGATGCTTTTTAGTGGACAACAGATACCAGGCTTTGGTGCAGTTGCTCATGGGTCTGTTTTCTTCTCCACATCTTGCATTTCAAAATGCGGTGGGAAAATGAAGGGAGGAAATTTTCATGTTGAATTTTTGCTAATTTGTAAAAGCCAAAGCCTAACTAATGTACATTTCTCACTACAGTGCCTTAGCAAGTTCACAGGGTTGTTCTCTCGAAGGCTCATTAGGGACCTAATCCATCTCATGCTGCTGTTGTAATGAAAGTAAGAATTACAAGGACGATGAGATTTTCTTCATTTAGGAGAAAGAGGTGCAGAGCTACTAAAACTCTCACCATCCCAATTAAGTTGTGGGGAAAAAAATGAGTAGAATCTTCATGGCATTTACATTAACTTCACTTCGACTGTGGCTAGTAATAATGTTTTCATTAATGCAGAAGTAGTTTGAGAACAATATATAGGAAGCTTTCATTATGTGGAAGACTACTGCATTGAATTTATTTATTTATTAGCTGGCTGGCCATAAAATGAATCTTATAATGATGGCACAGAGACAAAGGTTGACTTTAGACAAGTTCAGCAACATTTTGTACAATACATAATTAAAGTCCTCCATTTGTGTGTGTGCGTGTAAAAAAAAAAAACAACAAAACTCCAAACACTTAGCAAGTGAAACATACGAGACATACAAAAAAAAAAAAAACCAAACCTCTCTCCAGTTGGAGAAGCTTAGTGGGTTTAGCCCAAAAAATGAAATATTTTCTTTCTTTCCTCTCAGTATTATGACATACCAGCAAATTCCATGGGAATCTAAAATTCCTGTATGAATGTATCAAGCTTTACATCTGTGCCTGTATTTGGGTGCTTTGCATGTCTGCCAGTAAGGGCTTTTCAAGAATCCATCTGTGTTCCTCTGGACAAATGGGAGTGATTTATGAAAGAAGCTTTAAAATGTTAAATACATAATTCACACATTACAGGTGGGTGTGAGCTGCTTCTTGATGGAGGTGGGAAGCATACTTAATCTTTATTGCCCATTTGACATATTCACATTACCACACAGATATTAACTAATCTTTTCTGTAACTCTAAGGTAAATTAATAAACGTTACTAATCCAAATTTTATACAGGGGGAAATGGATGGATTGCCTTGACCCTTGTGAAAAAGAAGGGGCAGAGCTAGGAACAGAATCTCAGTTATTACTCACACATAACCTCCTATGAGTTTTTTCAGTTTGTCATTGCCATTTTTAAGGTAAACATCTTTGCCAGCTGGTGACATTGGCACCTTTCTTTTCTCATGGGTCCCTATGTGGGATGCCCCCTGTTCGTTTATGGTGTTGGAGGGATTTGAGGGAGTTTTTTCTTCACCACACTGTGAGAACCTGTCTGGAGATATGCATTAAAAATACATAAAGATCATATACAAGAATAAAAAAAAAAATACCATAATTGCCACACTGACTAAATGTCATAGGATTGCTTATCTCTGTGGAAGTAGATGTTCACAGATTATCCTGAGGAACCTGCTGTGAAGCACAGCCCTGATACCCCTGCACAGGGGAGTCCCATTTGTATGGGTCTTTTACATGTGCTCTGCTGTAGCCAAGCAGAAAAGCCTTTTCCCATGAATGTTTAACTTCAGCTTCACATTGAGCAGATTGAAATCGTTGGGTCATGAGTGTAATTATTTTCTAGTGAGTTCTTAATAACTTTACCAGTAAACAACAAACCTATTAAGAAATACTGTTTTTTCAACGCTCATCTATCAGGTGTGAAAAGTAGCAATGCACTAAGCATCTATTTTATTTCCTCTTCCTAGTTTTGTATTTGACACATTTGTTTCAGCAAGGACTTGTTTGGTTTTAACTACGTTACAGTGAGTTACTATTAAAGTTCCTAGGAGGAACAGATGGCATTATTTTAAGACTCATAACAGTTCAGTAGAGGTGAGTTTTGTGAAGATAGAGAGATTAACTTCTGCTCCGTTTATGTCTATCTTTAGGTTCAGAGCAAGCTCACTTACTTGGAAAGTTGTGATGATTTATGAAGTTTAGTGCAAAAAATTTAGTGCAAATGAAACATTCAGTCTGGAGGCAGTACAAGGCAGTCACACTTGGCACCATTAGACTTCTGAGTGGCTTTCAGGATAGGCTATGTAAGGTTATTTGAATGAGAAAATCACTATGTAAAATCCCAATAAATTAACTCCATTCTCAGTGAACAGTGGGAGAGGATCTATTCTGCCATCCCCTAGAAAAGGCTCTCCGTAGAGTGGTTTTGTATTTACTGATATGGAGGCCTTTTAGGGGTCTTGCTACCTGTTATTAATAATCTCACGTGCTTTGCTTTTGTAATGCCACCAAAGGCAAGGAGAGATCAAACAATGCCAAACATCTCTTTTCTGTTATTCAAGTCTTTTATACCTGTTATTACCTCTCTTCAATGTTTTGGAGTAGGTGTCTGAAGCATGTAGAATAATGTCTGGAATTGACTACAAAATGTTCACTTGAAGTACATTTGTGCAAGGTGTCTCAAATCCCTTCTCATTGTACTCTAACTGTAAATAGACAAGTGCATTCTAGGACTTCTGTATTTGCTTTTGGATTTCTGCTGTAGATGTGGATCTGCAAACCTGCTTTAGCAGAGCACAGAACTATTTGCTATCTGCTGCCTTTGTTCCCTTTTTATTTTTCTTAGCTCCCTCTTGGTATTCCTCTGCAGATCATATAATTTTCTGACTTAAATATACTAAAAGGCAGCAAGTTTATTTTATGAACTATCAGTAGGGACATAAACCAGTAGAAAAATGGAAGTACTTAAGAAATACATATCTCCTCATCAGTTGGATAATTATCTATTAGATGTTTGTGTTTTTAAGACCCCAGAACTCCTGCTGCCTAGCTCAGGGCTGGTTCAGATCAAGGGATCAGCTGTGCTGTTGGAGTGTCCAAAGACACTGAGGACTTAAACAGGGGGAGATTCTCTTTCAGAGTCAGTCTCAGTTTTTCTCCTGTGTTTCCTCCTACACTTGAATCTCACAATGACTACATCCTACGCATCATTTCAGGGCTTTTTGGGTCATGCACATTTCAGGCAAGTGTGATTTTGAGATATACAAAGGACTGGCAACAAGTGCATGTGGGTGTGTGCGTGTGTGTGGGCATTGCTTTTCTTCCCTGATCTTATTTCCTCTTTCCTCAGTGCAGTTATTCGAGCTTCATGGCAAGGATTAAATTTATCTTTTTGATACTTTCATGTCCTACAGCAACATAATTAAGATGGTATTGCTATATTCATGGTTTCTTCAGTGGAAAACTCACCATGATCTTGAACAGTATGTGTGGGTTTACTTCATTCAGAGAATTGAAATTGGATCCATTTCACATAACTGCATATGGCAAATAAATCAATGTAAAAATAAACATCTTGTCCATGTAAATACTACTCATTTTAACTGACTCTTTTTTTCCCATGTATCTTTAGAGCAATTACTGCCTGTCAAATTGTTGTACATATATTTCCTGCTGTCTTGGAAAAAAAAAAAAAAAAAACCTTGTGTACTTCTTAGCTTTAGTTTCCATTGCACTTTTAGCAGGGAAGAGTCTCTATACATTGCAGTAGTAGAGAAGGAGTAGCAATTAAGTGAAAATACATTCTATAATTCAGATTCATTAATAAAGTCAGATTGGCAATGTGCAGTGCTCATTTGAAAAACTAAAAGTTTTGAAATTTAATAGGGAATTATTAATGAGTACTGTTCCTTCTTTAAAACATCAGAGAAATGCTCACCAAGGAAAATAATTGCAGAGTCCATGTGAATAACTGTACACTATGAAAATAATTAGTATGAAACAGACACCCAGGGCTTGTCAGTAGGAAATATTGCCAAAAATTCAGAAGTAGGTGCAAAACCAAACAAAACACCACAACCTTCTGAAATTGTTACGTTGTTCTCTTTTATGGAAGTTTGCCACTGCCTAACTACTAATGATTTCCCTGGGTTATAAATATAGAAACTATCTTGTATCAGTATCCTGATTCATGGAACAAACAGAACCACAGGTGGTCCAGCAGGGCCAGATTTGTGGTTTCAGCTGTCCTCTTGCCATGTGCAATAGGGTAGTCCCTTTTTCCTCCTCTGGTTATTTTTTTCTTAGTGAGTATCACCACTGAGAATTAATTCAGCATGGCTACATTTGTCTGTATTTTGATGGAAAAGACCTTTGTGCATTAAGCAAAAGTATATTTTTGAGTGTACCGCCTAATAGTTTTGAAAAAATGGATACTTCTTCCTTATGCTGTATTACATCTCCCAACAGTGATTTCCTGAGTGAGTGCAAAATAAATTTATTCCACTTGCAATCAGACTTGTCAGTTAAGATCCAAAACCAGAGAGTTGTTGATAAATTTCAGTGTTGTTCATATTCTACCTATAGTCTTAAAAAATATGAATCTGTAGAATGCTATGTCAGATCAAAGATGGATCTTCTGAAAGAGGCTGATCATCACAACGTAGGCACAACTTTGTAGCCCTTGGAACATATGGACAAATCTGAGTAAAGACATCTTTGTCCTACTTGGCTATCACATATAAAATGTCTGAGGCACTGTAATTAAAGCCCAGAGGAGAGGAAACAGATCCGGCATAGCGAAGTCTGCAAAATTCAGAGTCCCATAGTGAGTGAGAAACAACCAGGACGATTATTTTCTGGTTATAAAGAAAGTAATTTACAGGACTTAAAAGGCCATATGATAATTTCCATTATGTCTAGATGATTAGGTACACATTCCAACACATCATGAAATCATCTATCATGTCACCAAGAAGTACATAACATATTTTTGCAGTGAAATGTATTAATTTATAGCTAGTCAGGCAGTGACTTCAGTGGAGCTGAAGGAACAAACTCATGTTTGGAATGGGATCATTTTGCTCTGTAAATAAACAAATACCATATTTCACAACTGAAACAGATCACTGCAGGAGTATGAAAATTTCTTCCTGCACCTATATTAATGCATGTGTGTTTCAGAAGCATTATTCAGAAAATTAGGACACATTCTGGAGCTATAACAATCAGTAGCTCAGCCTAACAAAGCACATCTGAACAATGTTTTGCTATGGAAGTATCTGCTAACTGAGGATGGTTTCATTCACTTGCAGATCTAAAACTGCAGGATTGCTTGTAATTAGGAAAGGAAGGCAGGGAAAGGAAGAGGGCAAGAACAGAAAAACCTGAATTTTATAATGAACAAATGCAACCAAAAGAAAAATAAAGTTCTAAGCAAAAAAAAAAACCAAAAAAAAAACCCTGAAAATCTGTAGCCAACAGCAGTCTTCTCAAAAAGCTCTCAGATAAAGGGAAAAGAGCAAGAATTCAGTGCCATAGGAAGTATAGGGGATAAGAAACTGCAGAATAAGACATGGTGTGAATATTTACAGCTGAAAATTTTCTTACAAAAAAATTTATGTTTTAGCCATCTCAAGCTGCATATGTCTTTTCCCTTTGCCTCCATCCTATTGCATAAATATCAGACATAAATTTGGGAGCCAAGCCAGCTACAAAGTACGTGTATGTGTCATGGATGTAATTACCATAACTGATACATGTAAATCAGGTAAAACCAAAATTCTTATAGCACGCATCTAGAAGGAGCTGGGCACAATCAAACATACTGCAAATAAAATGCATTCAGCCTTTTGTTGCAGCCTTTTGACAGTATCACTAAGTTTCCTGGCCTTTATGTTTCTTTGAAATTAATTAATTTTTTTCACCTATTTAATTCTCTTAAAGATTGTCTGGGATGTGCTGGGGTTTTTTTAATATATATATTTTGTATGTTTGCAGTATTTTCAGACTGAAGGACCTTGTCTGAGACTTTTTTTCAATGTAAAATAAGATTGCCCAGAAGCTCATCTTTATAATTTTCTTTCTGCAGGAACACTTAGTGAACCATTTCATTCCAAATGTTTTAGATCTATTAAATACTTATATAGGAGATGCTTTGGTGCTTCAAAAACCTGGATTTTTCATGGTTTTAGTGTGCTGGTTCTCTTACCAAAATCAGGCTTTCTGGCTCAGTTATGTCACACATGATGTATTGCTGTCTGCATCTTTTCTCATCCCACCAGAGCATCAGAAAAGAGAAATTGAACAGGGACTGTGGCTCTGAGAAGAAAAGGGTCAAAAGAAAGAATCTTACAACAACTCAAGTGGTACAGCTTGATTTAGAGGAGAGAAAATAAACCAGATTTTCTACTTTCCTCTAAGTTAGATGTTGTGTCCAAAAGCTTTGTCCTGTGTCATATTTATTTGCAAAGGAATAACAACATTTTATAATTTCAAGAAGGGTCAAAGTTTTCATTTTGTTTTAAAATTTAATGAAATAAATGGGAAAAAGATGGGACTTTGCTGGACAGCTGGCGTTATGAAAATTAGGTGTATGCTCTATTTCACTGACTACAGTTGAACCACTTGTGTCCTTTACGTTTCAAGTATGCCTAAGTGTGTTTTTGGATTGAATCCAGGAATAAATGTCCTTTCTCAAATATTGTAAGAGGTAATGCAGAAATAAGAAAAGTCTAGTAAATTTGATTATGGCTGCATGGGGGAAAAGGAAGCCAAGAGAACTATTGTAAAATCTCACTGAGTATGCAGAGACATGGAGACCAGAAACGTTCCTCTGGAATAGGTTTCACGCTATTGCATGACCCAAATTTCTGTGGTCTCTTCTGGCACAGGAGCCTCTTGAGGTGTTTGGTTCTGTATTAAAGGTTTAAATTTGATGTTGAGATGTTGGCTTGCAGATAGGGCACTGCAAAGTAAAGACTGCTTCTCTCTAGTGCTGCATTGTAGTCCAGAGCACAGGATTTTATTTTCAGATATGTATGCTGGAATCATTTGGAGCTCTGCACCTGGTTAGTACTGCCCAGTGCTTGAGGAAGATAGATTGCTAACAAGTTTTCTTCACCTGTTCTTTTTCACTTGATTCTTCAAGTGTCTTAACTGTCCAGGACTCCCCAGGCTGTCCCTAGGAGCTCCTCTTTGCATTCCACCCATTTCTGCAATAGTGTTGTAGTTAGTAATGGAGTGCTTAGCTCACAGCCTGAAGGCTGGGTAACACCTGGCCTGGGAAATGCCTTAGAGAGAAAGCTGCTGAGATGCAGCAGTGAGACACAGACTGAGAAACCAGTAAGAACATGGAGTCCATGTACAGGATAAGAAGAGACTTGTACCCGTACAAGATCAGTGATGTGCTGCTTCTCTTCTGAGTGGGGCACCTGGTGGGAAAGGTGGTGGTTTTCAGAAGCAAGGAGCCCCAGGTTCCAGCAATCACTGTTTGGAAAGTGTTTTATGTCTCAGTGCAGTCTTGTGGCGTTTTGGAAATGCTCTCTTATCCTGGGATGATTTAGACCTGAAGTTTGAGATGATGACACAAATAAAAGACATTTTACTTAAACTGTTTTGGTGGTTTTTGTGCTGTTTTTCAGTAGTTGGTTATTTAGTCAGCCTCTGAAGCTTTGAACTGCTTAGATCTTACTTCTGTGTGGAGTCACATTATGAAGTTTGTGGAGCTTGTGCAGCTGCTGGGAAGTGTTGGTCTCTGACTAATAACATACAGCAACTGTGGGTCTGGAGGGGATCTGCCGGGGAAAAAAAGCTCATCTAACTACGGATCTCTTATTAAGCACATCTTGCATCAGTGCTTAGTGCTGTAACTTTTAATGGGATCTGTGTGAAACCCAATCAAGACAGGCGTATAATAGCTACAGATAAAGACATTGTGGTGCTCAGAAAGCAATGAGGGAGGCTGTTAACTTCTATGTTCTTGTCTTCAGTTTCAAATAGGTTACCAGCCTTAATTTACCAAAGACTAGAAGGTCAAAAGAACTCTAGAATTTTAAAAGCCTTTTTCAGGAGGAGGGAAGGGGAACTGACATGTCTTCTATGGCATGTAAAAGAAAGTATATTTGAAATGAAGTAGTTTGGAAACTGTGGCCCTTATCAAACAGTAGGAAAGATTTTTGACTAAAGTTAATCTGTGAACAGGCCAGGTAACAGAGACAGTTTCACTTGGGTTAGGGAAGCCAAAGCAGGACTGAAGTCACTATGGGGATTGACCAAGATGTGATAAGCAATCCTCTTTATCTCTGCTCTCTTGTTGCTCTTGCTGCTCTTAAGGAAGGCAGCAGCATTTTGAGAGCAATGCCACCATAGCAGCTCTCAAGGAATGAGGCACAGCTTCAGTAATGTATGTTTTGAGAAACAAATGCATCTGTCCTGGTGCTGTAACTTTGTCCCATCATTAAAAGATGATGTTCTTTAATCATAAATTGGCAGTTGGTGTTTGTGTGCATGTGAATCTCTGGGGGAATCAAGGAGGCTGGATGGTCATCTTGATCTCTTTTTGCCCTCAATTCTTTCTTCTCATCTCTCATCTCAAAAAACCCAGTACAAGCAAAAACCCCTAAACCAAACTCCTGCTTTTCATCCTGAACTACTGTATTAGTGACACAGTTACTCAAGGCAATACACACCAAGGCTTGGCTGAGGTGGGGAAGATACACTTGCTTATTTTGTATAATTCAAAATTCCTAGCTGATCTGAGTTTGAACAGAATGGTACCTCAGTAGACACTGGCAGTGAATTTATGATGGCTACAAAGCAGGGAGTTCACAAGCTGTGACCAAAGCTTTGTTACAGAGCCCTGTGCTTAAGGTTAACATGAGGCAATTTCCCTCTTTGTGCTACAGGGTTTGTAAATTTATATTGTACCAAATACAGGAAAGTTCTATTTCTTTTTGACAGCATACTATGCACTTGGAATTCCAACTGTACCTTGATTTTGTCTGCTGCAGTGATTGCATGCTCCTCTTATGAAATGCTTAAATAATAAAATGCATTTTTAATATTTAAATTGTTCAAGCTGTCTTCATAATTACTTGGGAGCTAGGGGCTTTTTGAATGTTTGCAACAAGCTGGACAAACAGCAGATACTTCTTTGCCCATGTGTATACTCTTTCTTTTCTTTTTTTTTTTATGAATTTTTCAGAGATTGCAGTGCATGTACCAGAGCCTAAAGAGGCTTCAAATGTATAGTGCTGCTAACAAAAACAGCAGGAGCACGGACTTGCAGAGTATGCGTCACTGGAAAAGATGGGTGTCAAAAATAATGAGGCATGCTAAAAAGATATTCTGTTTGCTGCCCCAAGAAAAAAGAGAAATTATGCCTATTAGCTAAAGGAACCGGGAGTAGAAATAAAGTGAATTATGGAAGTCTCAGCTGTAATAAAAGTTAGTAAGGCAATAAGTGAGCTGCATCAGTAGAGAGAGAAATTTTGCAGTATTTATTAGTAAAAGAGAAGTCACAAAGATTTAAAGATAAATGACTAGTTTAGGGAGGAAGAGCACCTGAATTTGTTTGTTGCAGTAGAATGTCATTAAGGAATGAAAAAAAAAGTATTGTCTATGAAATAAGTTGTTTATGAGGTAAGTTTTTTTCCCTTTTTAATTTATTTTTCCTCTTATTATTTCAGCTGAAATGTCACAGTGTAATTAGGTTAGTTTTCTTCTGAGAAGTGAAGAATTGATTTATGTAGTTGTTGCTGCACTTGGAACCTAAAGTGAGTGCTTGTTAGACCAGTCCTTGCTAGTTAATTTGTGAGTTGAAGATAGTCCCATCATGGTGGAAATGTAGAAAAATACCTGCCTGGCTGCTATAGCTGTTGAGCTGGGTAAGAGGAAAACCAGGCAGCTACTAATAACACTTCCTTCCTTGAGTTTTCACTTAAATTGTTCTTATGCTAGCAGTAAATTCTTTAACTTCAGAAGGATTGCACATTACTTAGTGCTTTTTATTGGTGCCCCAAGGGAAGATATTTCTGAAGGGCCATGTCTGTTGTTTAGGGGAGGAGTTATGTAGAACTTCAGTTACACAGATCTGTGCCTGGTCACCAGAGTTCGTACTGCTTTATGTGTGTCTTTGACCTGCTGCAGCTGTGGTTTGGTCCCAAAGCATGCACACAAGTTAACTAATGGGGAGTTGTATCTGATGGTATTGGACCATGGTTATTGAAGCAGTGGCTGAAAGGAATCCAGACCACAGCGTGACGAAGTAGCAGGTGAGCACAGAAATATACAAAATATATTGAAAGGGATGGAACAGTGGTGTTTCCTGCCTCTAATACAGCTACTCACAAAAGTATTTATTGCTTCTTTAACCTGTTACTTTAAACAGCATGCAACGCTTTTAATGCTTGCTTGTCAAGAGAAGCTGTGGGTTATTGTGTGTATTGAGTGCTTGTCCTAAGCAAAAAGTCTGTTCCTTCACCCAAATTAATCCAGGATACACTGAGAAAGAAAGTCACCAGCTAATCTTCCAAAGTAAAAGATGTTATGTGGAGCAGCATCTTTCCTGCTACAATTGAAGGTGTGTGCTTCTCTCCCCCTCACACTTCAGATCTGGTTGAGGTATAACTTACATTTATTACTTCCAGATTGGGTTACTACAGCAAGCCAGGCCCTCAGCTCAGTGAATTGTTGTGTACATCCTATTACTGTTTCATATATTTCAAATCCTTCAGAGGCTCAAAGTGTGTTGATGGTACAAGGGATATACAGTAAAGCCTTGCTTCATTTGTGCCTGACTGACAATATCCTATTCCAAGCAAGCTTAAGGATGATCATCAAAAGATCTACAGACAATACAATCTTTGTGTGACAAAAGGTAGTATGGGATCAAACCCCATCACACTGATATGGAATTATCAACTTGCAAAATGAAAGGAGATGTAAAGGGGAAAATCACTTGTGAAATCCTCAAAGCACAATAGTCTATAATTCTGAGCAGCGGTAGTTAGGGATTAGATGCTGTAGTGTGAGATGCTCTGAAATACTGAGGATGCAACATGGGACTTGCAAAAACATATTAAGTGAATTTTGTTGTACTCCATGTTTAAACATTTAAAATTATAGTAACTGACTCTTAAAAGGGGGTCTTTTTTCCAAAGCATTTAAACATGTATCATGTCTGTAATGCTTCTCTTCCTTGATATCTTCCATGGCTGCCTTCCATGGCTGTCACTCTTCCTTTGTATTATGCAGGGCAATGCCTCAAGAGCAAATGCAAAATTTTAATATACATAAAAACTGTGTTCTCCTTCTACTACAGAGAATAACCCACTACTTTTTAGTGTGTTGAAGTCTGTCTGGGCTGTCTCAGAAGCTTACAAGTGTTACCTTATTGTGTGTGCTTTAAAATTCTTATTTTTAAAGTGCTTTTGAACCAGTTTCAAATTGGTGACAGTCTCCACAGTGAAGTCATGAGGTTTTGGTTTGTGTTTTTTTCACCGAATCTAGAGAAAGGCAGAGTTCTTTTTATGTTTGGTTGATAAATTATTTGCATTATAATTGCTAGGGAATTGGCAGTGAGGAGAAAATTTTGTTTCCTATGTCAATAACAACTTCTGTGAGTGTTATAACAGAGGCTTGTATATCTTACAAAATGAAATGAAACCTTTTGAAAAACAGTTTTCTTGGTCATGTAGCATCATTGAGAAAACAACTTTTGCCCAGCATAAAATATTCCAGTATCATGTTTGTCTTGTATGTTGTTGTTTATGTGCTTCATCTGGAAATAAGTTCCTCTTAAAAAAGGTGTTTTATTATGGAGCTGCCTATGCATCTTCCCTACCTTCCAGTCCTGGATGATGTCTTTTTGCAGTTTCTTTCCCAAAGGCTGGGTGCTTGTGAAGAGGATACAGTATTCAGTCAGTCTGGTGCCTTATGTCTGGAAGGATAAAGCTCAGATGGTTCCTATTTTACTTGTTCCTTATTGGCCTGCCCTTGTCAGAGGAGTTTTAGATGCTCCAAAAGGTTGAAATCAAGTAGTGAAGGAGAGGTCAGATTATTTTTGTTGCCAGTTACTTGTGATAGAGTTGAGTGCCTGCAAGCCTTGAAGGTGGAAACTGTGTTTGAGGGGAAACCAAAAGGACTGGTTCCCTTGAATTCTATTTTCTGGTCATAGATTTTTAACAGAAAACACTTGCTCTCAGAATTATGCAAAAGAATATCTGCTGTGCTGGACACTCACCTTCTTACATTGACCGTATCAGTACCATTTGTGTTTCTGTAATGCAGTTGCTCAGTATTTGCAAAAGAAGTCAAGCATGTTTCCAAGGAGCTTAACTTCTCTCTTCTAAAGTAATCAGCTGCTGAAACAAATAATAAACATTCACACAGCCCCTCTTTTTCAAGTCTATAGGAACCCACATTCTGCCATATTCATTCCGGGCATGTTTAACTACATTATGACCTGTTTGTAAAATCCTGAATAATTCAAAACAGCCATTATGTTCATTCAGAGCTGGGCCTGAGCACATTACAGTGTGTCTGGGGGAGCTGAGGAGCTCTCAGGAACACAGCTCCTGCTGTGTCTAAACACCAGCCAGAGCCTTAAGTGGAAGCAGGACTGGCAGTGGAAGAAAGCCATCTTGTACTGTGCCCATCATCTACAACCCAGATGTATTTGGGGTGTTTTTAGGAGGTTTTGGTGGGAGGTTGTCTAGCTGTGCTGAGCTAAGAGCTCAGCAGCTTTGTGGCTCTGAGGTGGATAAGTTGGTAGCTTTCTACCACCAGTGCTGTTGCCTGTAGAAATGTTTCTTCAGTCTGACTTGTTGTCTGCAGCGTGGAGAAGAAAGTTGCACATCCCTGTATCAATTTATGACCTCTTAGAATAATAGAGAAAGGAGGCAATTTTGGGGAGGGAAGGGAAAAGAGAAGTAGTTACTGTGGGTTTTACTGTAACAGTTTGGAAGCAGTTGACTGGATATGGAAACAATCAGTTAAAGGGTATTTTTTTGAGTTAGACCTTTTAATAAAACCTTTGTGTGTTTTTTTTTTGTTTGTTTGTTTTGTTTTGGGGGTTTTTGGTTGGTTTTGTTTGTTTTGTTTTTTTTTAATTAAAGAAAGACCACCAAAAATTAATATATCAAAATCAAGTCTCTGAAAGATAATGGTATCTTTTTCACCATATTCATTATTGCTTCTTCAAAATTATTCATGTAAATGAATTTTGTATTTTAAATTCTATTTCTCCTGTGAATTCAACTTTCTTTGCTTTAAACGTTAGGATGAAGTCTTCTACAGCTTCAGGTTTCCTTTCCAATTAAAACAATTTATACTGGCATGGGGGGAAAAATTGTAATTAACCTGCTGGGTTTGGGTGGTATATCTGTGGATGCTATCTTGTAAAGATGTGTATTTCTGGGAAGGAAGGGCAGAAATATGGAAAAACCTCTCCTGAATTTCAGCCATGGTGAAATATAAATTTTTTTTTCCTCTTACTTGTTCTTGTTTTTAGACATGCTAGAACTTAGAACTGAAGGGATATAAGAAAGCATTTAGTCATGTAAAAATGTTTCACCCTTTTGGAAAAAATATTTCTATCCTGAAAAAACAGAAAAAAAAAACCCTCTTAGATTTTTGTATTTTATCTTACAGTTAAGCTGGGAGACAAATGTCGGTCATTCCTCTTATGTATTTTTCTTTCTTTTTTTTTTTTTTTTTTTTTTTTTTATTTTTTTTTTTTTTTTTTTTTTTTTTTTTGGAGTGTGTGCTGCTTAATGATATTTTTGGTATTTTTTTTTCAGCTGAAACAGGATATGTCATAAGCTCTACTAAAATATCCTCCTAGCATGAAAAGGTTTTGTTTTACATTAGTCTGCTGCTTTTCATGTAATCATCTGAAAATGCAGAGGAGAGGGAAGGATTTTTGAAAACTCAGCTACTTAGCCTTCCTGTGATGAAAGAGATCTTAATTTACTTCTAAATGACAGAGAGGGGTGTATGATAGTTGGGGTTTTTTTAATAAATAAAATAAAATGTTGATGCCATTTTCCATCAAGGGGCTTGCTGAAAAGGGAGGGGCTCAAACATCTGGGTTACAGAGAAGCAAACTATCAATGCCTGCAAGGTTTGCAGCCTCCTTTGTTTTTTACCCAAAGGCCAGGGCCTTGCAGAGCAAGGTTCAGTTCAAGCTGAAGGCACTTTGGTGTGACCATGCTACAAGGGAAGGACTGTTTTCTGCATGGCTTTCCTGGGAGCTCCTGGCAGGGTTTGGGGAGTTTTGGTTGGTTGGTTTTGTATTGCTTGTTTTGTACTGTTTTGAGGGTTTTTTTTTTGTTTGTTTGGTTTTTTTTTTGTTTTTTTTTTTTTTCCCTTAAACAAAAGGTCATTTATGCATACAACTCCATCTTTACCTGAACCTCCAGCTTCTAGGTTTTTCTAGAAAGCATGGCTGTTTTGGCCTGGAATTCAGGATAACCTTTTTTGTGTTTTTTTTTTTTTACTTGTTCAAAGTAAAATCTGTAGGAATTGTTGAACTGATTGTGTTGAACTGATGGTGTTGAACTGAAATTGTGCCAGTTTGGTGCCGCAGTGCTTTAGTAAGAACCTTCAACACCTGCTCGCTCAGGAGCAGCAGTTCATTGTGTTTCATCTTTTGTCTTTCCACTGCAGAATCCTGTACTTTGTGGGAACTGTTTGCTGTGGATGATATTAGGAGTGGAAACAAAAACTGTACTTGGATCATATGAAATGATTGCCTGCCTTTATAACTTGGAACCATCACTGATTAAATGACTGAGTGGAAATGGTTTCAGACCTGTGCAGTAGTATAGAAGAATACCACATTTGCTGAAACTTTACATGTGGGATGAAAAGAAAACTTTTGTTTAGACCAGTCAATATAGTCCATATTGGGTAGTTGATTTATGTGCTTCCAAGTTAAAATAGATAAATGGAAGAACACCGGGGCTGTAAATGTTGTCCTCATGGTAGAAGCACAAAAGATCAAGGAAATGGTAGAATGGGGCCCTCAGAATTTAAATTCAGTGTTCTGAAAAGTAGTTGGCATCATAAATATTTGTACCAAGCAGCTCTGTAATTGGGTCATTATTTACCTATGCCAGGCACAAGTACAAATGAGTCCAACACGTTAGCAGCTGTTGAACTGTACGCAGGGCATGGATTACATTACACGCCCTATTGTTCAGTTTAAAATTAACATGCCATAATCCTCATTAAAACATCATATGTGATATTTCATTGTGGTTATTATACAGTTATCATTAAGGCAAATTGTATTACTGACTTACATTTAATAATCCAATGCACTGTAACAGTTGCATATATTTCAATTAGAAAGTAGATTATGCCTCTAGGACAATTTAGCATTTTCTTGCAGCCTGCAAGAAATTAAAGAAAAAAAATTTTGTTTGTTTGTTGTTTCATTTTTAAAGTTGTGAATTAGCTGAGATTTTTATTCTCTTTCATGCATCTTTTCCTTCTTATTCACAGTCTTTTAGCTTTGAGACTGAATGTCAGGGTGAAGGTGGAAATAATGTCAGCAGGACAACCTCTACAAGGGGAAAATTAGTCCTGCTCTGGCTACCTTTTACTTTTTTCTCTAAGTATAGAGAAAAAAATAATTTTCACTGCAGCCAATCACTCTCCTTCTACCAGCTTAAAATTTACCATTGCTCTAAAAATTTAAATTTAGTGTGTCATATTCTTATCTTAGTCAGAGGAACCTTGAGCTTCTTTTTGCTGAGGAATTGGCTTGATAATGTCATCATCCTCCCCTCCTGAGTATCACCTGGGATTTGATTTAAAACATTTTTCCTCAGTGCTGCTGTCCTCAAATGTTGCTGATCTAAAATGTCACATGTTTAATTCTGGTCTGCTGCTGTTTTCAGCATTTTAGCATTCAGACTCAGCCTGGCACTGTTGTGCCCTTCAATATGAATCTCCCCCAAAACCCCTTATGTGAATTGTCTGTAAAATTTGTACATCAGCACGTTACACGTGAACAACAACAGCCACAAAAAACAGAATGCATGTACATTCTTATGGGTGCAGGTGCTTACATTTTTTACCTGCTATTATGGAAATGCTTTTGTTTTACAGAATAGCTGTAATAAAAGCTGAATTTAAATCCAGTTATGAAGACTGGAACAAAGAGTTTGTGGGCTTGCATTACAGCTGAGATGCAAGTGAATGGTTGCTGCTTCTAAATACATATCTTGGCTGCAGATAGTTTGCTGGCATTGAAATTACAGATATGTGAGATAGGTGTTCAGTAGTGTAAGTGAGCTAAAGTTGTATTCATACATCTAGTGGGTCACAAATAGCATTTAGTGATAAATACAAGAATGAAAATGTGGAACTACTGCTTCAGCCCCATATGCTTTGTGCAGTTGTGCCTACATAATGGATATATTTACACCCAAGAACTGTTTGAGGTGAGGTCAAGTTAACCTTATTTGCCTGGTGTTGGCTATTGTAGTTTAAGGAAAATTTAGTTACCTGGGCATCTTCTCTCCTTTTCACAACTAGACTCTTACTTGACTGAGGCATACCTCATACTTACACTGAATGTTTTCTACCTCTAATGTGTTGAGAATATGTTCTTTAGGATAATTGTATCTCTCAGAGAGCCATAAAGGTCTAACAGACAGTGTCAGCATCTCAGTATAGAAGGGGATGTTTATGCTCAGTCACACAAAACCCCAGGGGCAGTTTTGAAAAATGCCAGCTGAAGAATCTGACCAGGTGCTTCTGCTGTGTTTAACAAGAAGGGTATTTATGTGGAAAAACTAGCAAACCTATGTGAAAAGGGCTCTTGATATAATCTCAAATTCTGTAATTGCAAACTAAAGGTCACATCCTTTAGTTCTTACTTTCTTAATTTATACCGAAGCAACCTAAGTACAAACTGGATAGAAAGCAAGGGTCAGTTTGGGTCTCCAAGTTTTGAGTTCAGTCTGCTGAACAAGAAAATAGACACAAAAGAATTGGTGAGTTTAAAGGATGCAGTCAGTTTTCACTTTGGTTTTCAATCAAAGAAAACATACTCCATGGAAAACTGAGAGTCTCTAGAAATTGGCTTTGACAAGCAGGAATTCATGACAGAAAATTTCCAGACAGCTCTAGAAATGTAGAAAGGTGATCTTATCTTCCATTTGCTAGTATTATACCTTAAGGGAATTAAATATAAAGAAGAAAAAAAGTGATAACTTTAGTACTATTGACTCAAAATATTGTGAAAAAATTAATATTTTTGCAGTATCCTCTACTATCTCATTCATTGTTCAGGACTTGTCCTTGTTTGTTGTTGAACATTAAATAAAAATAAGTCCTTCCTAAATTTGTCAAGTAAGTCTTTTGACTAAAGTAATTGGCATGAGGATAAAAATATGCCAGGCTGGGTTCCCAGCAACACAGCTTGTCTTTGAAGGAGATGTGGAAATATATTGATATTTTGCATGGGATTCACACTATTATTAGGAAGAACAGCATTATCATTTAAAATGAGATAAAAACACATTCAAAAGAATTAAATATATACTTTACTATATACTCTTGGTATTCCTAGCTTCATTCAGCTTGGATGATTCAAGGTCCTGGTTGAAACTGGAAATACAATGCAATTCAAGTCTTGTACAATACCATGACACAATGTCTTCTTTCTGCAGTGTGAACTGAGACTAGAAACTGCAGACATCTAGTTTGTTTGCCTCTGCATAACTTATTGTTAAACAGAAGAAATTAAAAGCCTCAAGTCATATTTCTCACTGCTGAAGTGAATTGCAATCTGGAAGAAAGTGTAGCCATGTTTCTGTTTATGAATGTCATACATATTTATTAGTCCTCACTTAAAAGATTACTGTAAATCAGTATCATGCATGTAAGTTAGCAGAGAATTTTACTAATATTAAAATATAAAATCTCTTGGCTTTCAGGTGTGTTTGTGCTTATAATACTTGCAAAAATGATAAAGCATTTGGAAACACCATCTTCTGCAGACCTTGGTAGTGAGTGACAATAGAAGTTTAGATACCATTTTGAATCTGATAATCCAAGACCAACTAAGTATAGGAGAAGATTTTCTGTCCTAATTTGTCTGAAGGCAGGAATGCTTCAATTTCCTTTCACTAAAACCCTCCTAAAACCTCCATGGCTTTTGGAGGATTAACCGAACTTTGATGTATCTATGATAAATTTGATTTTTAGATTTCAACAGCTGGTACTTTACCTCAGACTGGCTTCATTCATCTTTCCTCCCTTCAGACATGCATATTATAGAATATTCATTTTAAGATCTTCATCCAGGTTAGGTAGATCTTGGCAGAGAAATAAAAATGTAATCTTTTTTTCATTATTGTTCCTGCTGTGATTTTTAAAGAACACATGCTTTCAGCTGTTTGGATGAAAATGCTTTCTGCAGCAATTAAGTAGAAAAAAAGATCATGTAAAAACAAAAAGAAATTTCTTGTATCCAAAGCTGACTTTAAAACTAATGTAATCAATTATGATAACTAATTATACTCTTATTCCTTTTGTCCAAACTACGCCTTTAAACAAATTGATAACTTAATGACTTGTACACAGGAGACTGAAAACAGGGATAATTCAGAGCTGACACTAGTCTGTATCCCATCTTCATGCTGGGAAGCCTCTAAGGAGTTAATTAAGATATCTATGCAGTTCCTTTGCTCAAAATCTGTATAAAAAGCTACTACTCCAGGGTAGTGAAGACACTAAAGTGTTTTCAGGACTAAGTCCTTAAAGCCTGGATCTTGCGGTAGCTGGTGTTGACATGCACAAACAAAAGCTGATATGATACGATGTTACTTCAGATTTCTTTGGAGAAGTGGTGATGGCTTCAGAGGCTGGTCAGTGATGAATGTGGAGGTGAGAACAGAAGCTACTTTTACACACTCTAAGGTAAGGAAACCCCTTGCTGCCTGGCAGGTACAGGGAGGCCACCCTTCTCAAAACCCCTGTGCTTCCTCATCTTGAAGCTGAGCCTCTCCTCTGCACATAGCAGGTGAATTTCTGTAAGCTTTAACCTTTCTTCAAAGCAATTCCTGTTAGAAACTGTCTTGCTATTTCTTCAGACAGCTACAAGATCTCTTGGGTGAGGGTTGAAAGGCAGTTGCCTTTCTCTTCTATTCTCTACTGTATTCACTACATGTTTTCCAACATGAGTGAAGATGAATGGTCCTGTAGAAGAATTCCTGAGGATAATGACCCTTTGGGTCATCCACCCGACAGACTTCATTGCCCAGGCTTTAATTCTCCTCTGCTGAGAGGAGTGGCTTGCAGCCCCTCTGTAGCCAAGGATCCTGGGGCTGTGTCATGAAAGACTTCAGATCCAGGAGGGTTCAACTGGCATTTCACAAATATTTATCCTGGCACTTCTGGGACATTGCCCCTTTTGTTTGTTTAAAAAAGCGCAGTAGCTGATTGGTTATAGCACCTTTAATAGCTCTAAACGTGTTTCTGAATTTACTTACTTCTCTCTAGCAAGGAATCACCTGGAAGTGCTCTCCACTGAGCTCGCTCCCTGCCTGCAGCCCCGTGTGCTCTGATTGCTCTCATTATTTGTGGGAAGCTCTACTTCGCCACTCAGTGTTCACTATGAAAATATTCACTGCTCTGCTGACAGTGATTCACTGGTGCATCTAGTTCCTGCTCAGACCTAAAGAGGTGTACAAATCTAAATCAACTGCTTTTTTTGTTTTGTTTTGTTTTTTTTTTTTTTTTTTCTCCTTAACTCTGTGTTCAGTTTTGTCTTAAGCTAAAATAAGCTTTAAAATAATTGAGATCCATGTCACTTTTTAGCAAAAATATCTGTGGTAGCAAATACATTTTAAGCTAGCATGAGTTAGAGAGAGGGCACAATTTCCTGCACATGCAGTAACTTTCAATACTGTTGAGATGCAGCTTCTTTTCTTTTTTTCTTTAATAGCTATAGGTAATAACTGGTGCACAGAGGTAAATCAGCAAAGACAGCCTTCATTAAGACAAGCTGATTTGCCAGGGTATATAGGTGAGTTTGATGGAGATAAACGGTTCTATCTGTTGCTTCAGTGAATTTTTTTCAGTGAGGAAATTGGGTTTTCTGTTCTCCTACTCAATGCCTGAATAAATTAAAGCAGTGACCAAACAAAACACATACCGCAGTTTTCCCCACAGGTATTTTAGGACCAATAGCTCTTTCCTGAAAGAAGAACTATTAAAAAAAAAAAAAAAAAAGAGATATGGTGCACAGCACTGTAGAAGAATTTTTTGGACATAAATGTGATCTCTTTAATATAGGACCACAGTAAAAGTGCTGTTTCTGATGAGGTTATCGCCTAGTCATGTGATTTGGAAAAAAAGGTCTTTCAGAAAAATATTAACTGGGGTAACTGCCCTTTGAAACACCTCTGTTTCTAAAAGTGGGTAGAAAATAGTAATGAAAGGAGGTAGCAAAGCAAAAGAAAAATATTGTTTCATATATTCTTAGAGTGTTTTTTCCTCTTCCCCCACCCCATCACATTTAGGGCTACACAGGAATTTTTTTCTATAATATTTCAGTTTAAAATTAAATATTCCCAAAGTGATAAACTAACCTTCAAATGAAAGAAAGCTCAGTAAGGGTGTAGATTTTCACAGGCTTAGTTGTAGGGAAATGAAAGACAAATTCCCACCTTTTGAGGCTTCTCTTATGGGAGGAAGTCAGAAAGGTATGGACGGGATATTTGGGCCTGGTTGTAGGCAGTAAAGCTTGCAGTGAGAGCTCAGCTTGTCCTGGGGAGCTCCCCAGTAAGAGGGAAGGTTACAGGACGTGTTTGCTGGGTGCATTGGCATGCACTGGTTATTAATGCATGGCTTTTCCTTAGAGTTCATCTCCTGAGCTTGTCCTTGCACATAAATCACATCCTTCAGGGCACAGCACTCAGCCTTAAGGAACTGAAAAAGTTTCACAGGTGGCAAAAGAGGTGTATTTTCCCCTCAAGAGTGATATTCATTGGCACTTCAACACCTTTGTGGTTTTCCTAATAGTAGCAGCTGTAGAGCTTCTATTTCCAGCATTGCTTGAAACACTCTCGGGATGAACCTGAATGATCTGCATTTTGTTCACATTCCCTGAGGCATTGCTTTCCCTGAGCCTACCCAAATGTAAATATAAAAACTGGGCCTGACATCTCCTCTACAATCATTACCAGTTTTTCCTGTCATACTGTAAGTATGATGTACTCTGTGTAGGCAGGATTGTGTTGTGTTTTACTGTGCATCATCCCTGCATGAATTGATAATCACAATGGAGTAGCAATAATATGCCTGGTTTTGAGCCACTGATACAAAACATATGAAAATGAGTCTTATTTGCCTTCAGTTGAGGCTTATTCTAAGAAAAGAACTGATTTCTGCATGGGGGAAAGCTCTTTATTCAACTGATATTTGCTCTTAATATACAAACTAACCATATGCCTGTGCTCCAGGAAGATACGGGATCTTAAAACTCTCCTGCTTTTCCCCTGAGAACTAATTGTTCTCCCTAAGTACTTAGAGAGCCTCCAGTAGGTGTTTTTAAGTCCTAAATATATAGGGGAAATAGTGTAATAAAAATCAAAATAAGATCTTACAAAAGGGGAAGGTGATATTTACAAAATGTTTAAGCAAGTCGATTTTTAAAGGGTCTGTACCCTGCAGTCATAGATTTCATTCTCTCACATCAGTGAATTTTCAAGCATCGAGTTGAGCACATCCAAGTGGACTCGTTGCAGAGAATCAAGGACACAAATTGACAATGGCTTATCATGTCCGAGAGTGTACCTCTTGATCATGGTGATAAACTAGTTTCTACAGAGGTACTTCATGGTATTCTGTAGTCTTCAGCTCTTACAGTGTGGCCCTTTGTCTCCAAATCTTGTTGACTACAGTTTCCATAAATCATCATCTGGCTTGTTGCCTATTTTCTGTTTTTTGACTAATTTTGAATATGGAGTTATGCCCTCATTTTGTTTAGCAGGAACTGAGGTGGGTATATATGATATGCTGCAACCTTCTTGCCCTCGTGGCTTTGTCCTTGTGACAGAAAAAGATGTTTGTATTTCTTCTAGAACTGTTGTCCTGGGAATGGGGTCCTGCACTATTAGTGTAGGCTTTTTTCTTTTGCTTTGTGCTGTTTTTTAGTGCTTCACTCATACACTAACCTCTAGATAAAATTTTTGTTACAAAACTGTGTGATCATTTGGCAAAAGACTTGGTATTCCTGTGCCCTTTGCTTAGGTTGTATATAGGTAACCTCTTACTGCAAAGTACCTTTTGAAAACTTGATCCTTCTTTTCATCCAAGCATCCAGAATGCTTATTCCTATCAGAAAAAGAAGAGAAACCCTTCAAATGAAAACAAACCCAGAGGCATTTTTGGCCAAGCAAAGTTGTTGCTGCTGTAAGTTGTTGCTGCTGAACATTCTTTTGGGATTGTTATAGCTTCCTATTTGGCAACATTAAAAAAATCCTTAAATTCAATGTGCAACATTAAAATATAAACTGATACAGAAAAAACAGTTGCTTTCTTCCCTGTGCTAAGCTATGTTGAACTATATTGGCTGAAAGAGAAGACATTGCTAGAAAATTACCCCAAGAGTTTATTGCTAGTAGTAATGTACAGAATTTCAACTGTAGCTCTACAGGCAAGAATCTTGTAGGATGGGGTGTATCTTCTGTTTTAATTTAGCCCTCATAACATCTTGACCGCTCTACTGGTTTCTGTTTGTTTTCGCCAGGAGCAATTTTTGCAATATTCTTTGTTTAAGCCTCTCCGTGGCGTTTGTCTTCAAAATCCAGCAACTGAAATAGCAGAGCAGTTAAAAATAACTGAAGGATTCTTGTTGGGGGATGGTAGTGGTGGAAATAGGTGCCATAATGTTACTCAACCCCTTTAAACTGTTTTCATTTAAAATTGGAGGTAGAAACGTGTGGGTTCTATAAGCATTTTACAGGGCTTGTATAACTCTTGGGGCTATGTGCAATTTGCTGGGAGTGACAGATGCTTGATTTTGTGCTAAGAGAAAGTGGATGGTTGCATTTGTGAGTGTTTGAGTTCAAAAGTCCAGAAGTTAGGTGTGTGAAAAATAACTTTAGGATGAGGAGTTGCATTTTGGGGGATACAAAGTTAAGCAAAGGATGTGTCTAATTATTAATGAGTTCCTGGGCTGTGCTTTTTTTTTACCTTTTTTTTTTAAAGTACTTTCTGTTCCCTGTGAAAGTACTAAAATTATACAAAAAAATTATACCTTCTGCTACATCTTGCTATTTCTGTGAGGAGAAGCATCATATCTCTATTGGATATAGGCAAAAAGAAAGAAATAGGAACGATTAATGACCTAGAGTATTCGTTGGTTATGTTTGTAGTCTTTTGCTTTCTTGGGTCAACAGGTGTTTGCATCTTGATGATATTGGATCAAAGGGAAATCTAGACTTTTCAGATGTTCTAAAATGTGTGTGTTTCTTGTTTCTGTTGGTGGGCAATTTATTTTTCCTTTTCATTTTAACAATCTTTTGTTCTCAAAGTAGTCAGGCACTTTTTTTTCCTAATTTGCTTATTTAATTTACTTTATCAGTCATATTCCTGAGAAAAGTGAGATGAGGAGTTAAAGGAAAAAATACTGCTTAAGAGAAGCAGATGATTTATGCATTTCACATGTGAAGAAAATATGGGGGTTTTGCTTGGTTTGTTGTTTTTGTTTTTTTTTTAAAGTAAAATATGTTGGGTGTTTTTATGACTTCTTTGGAAGTGGGGCAATAATCTAGATTATTGTGCAGTTATCTGACCTTTATACTGATCATAAAATTCTCTAAAGTTCAGTCTGATCCATGGAGTGCTGAGAGAAAACTTCCTCTTGTCTCTGGTCTCCACATCTGCAGTTTTCTGATCATTTTTCTGGGCCTCGTGGAAGAGTTCAGAAGGAAGCAGGTTGCTTTGTTGATAGCTGTTCCTCTACCCAAATCACTCTTTTATTGCTTGCTGTCCCGTCTGTGAGGCTTGCAGAGAACCAATGGATTCTCTGGGTTAATCATGTCATAATACTCTGAAAAAATTCTGTCCTGGTGTGCTGCAGTCAGAGCAGAGGGGTCTCAGGTCACTCATCTTTTAAAAATACATCCTTCAACTGAAGCTCATTTCTCACTGTTTCCCTCTTTACTTGCCTTTCTACTGGTGCTGGCAGATAGCAGCACTCTCCATGCATGGTTCCAGACCTCCTCCTTCCAGAGTTGCAAGATATTTAAAAGTAAACCTTGCTAGCTTTGCTAGGGGAGAATTGACATGGCTCACTGATGGTTTCAGCTTTGTATGGCAGCAGCACCATGGTGGATTTTTGTCTGCATTTTTTTCCCTCCATAAAATAGCAACCAAATATAATAGCTTAATTTTAATATTGAAAATACTTAACTTAATCCATCTCTTTATGTCCCGTTTTCCTGGCTGTTTATGAGCAGTAGTCCAGAGTCTGCAGTGCAACACAGGCGTGTCAGTGTTTGGAGATCTTGACTGATATGGATTGAATGGATGATGTGGAATGAGGTTCATAGGGATATGCCTTTTCTCTTTAATTTAAGAGGCTGAATCATGAACACAAGCCCCTTTTCAACTTTTTCCCCCCATTTTATCAGCAAAGCTTTACTTTTGTACTTTTATGTAGCACTGCTGTTCAGAGGCTTAGGGGCATCTTTAAATAACACCTTTGTTAGGGTTCTTATGCAGAAAAAGTACAGGAAGGAACATTTTCAGAATTGCCTTTAGGGGAGCTAGATATAGTCAGTGCTCACCCTGCAAATGTGCAGAGATGAAAATAATGATTGGATTACAGTAATTCACAGTGCAGGAAGAAAGCATGAGATTGCACATAAAAAAAAAAAAAAGTAGTTCGGCATGCATTTAAAAAATACTACAAATTCTTCCTTGTATCTTTTAATTTTTTTGTTATTTGCTCTTCTCTTAAAGAAACCCACCTATACTCTTAAAAAAAAAAAAAAAAAAAGCTGGCAAGTAAAAAAATGACAAATTGAAGCTTTTCAATACCCAGTCTGAATTTTAGAGAGATATAGGTATACATTATTTCACATGCCAAGTTGATATGAAAATATAACAATATATGAGTTTGTTTAAAATAAATGCTACTGATACTGCATGTACAAAACTTTTGGAATGTATGGAGGAAGAATGGTTAGCAGGATTGGAAATGTACTCGTTTTCAAAATAAAACAAGTTCTAAAATCATAAAACTTTTCCTCTTGTATAAATGACCTATATTTTTACAGGGTTTTTGTTAAACTATGCAATGCTTACTTGGTTAATAGAATAAATTAAAACCAAAGCTGTTTGCTAGGAGTTTAATAATAATACAAAATATGAAAGCAGGACATGGAGACCTAGTCTCTGTTTATGTGATCAAAAGGCACTTTTTCTTAGTAGGGTCTCTGCTGTTAAGCAAAGTATTATGATAGTAAAAGTTGCCAGAAATCCATTTCAACTACATAAAGTGTGAAAAACTTGATTATGAATGGGTAAACACACTCTGGTTGGCATGGAAATACAGAAGCTAATTTTGCACCAGTTGTATTTTCATGCTGCAGTGGCTTGACTTATTAGCTGTTGCTTTCCCATTAGCTCCAAAATCCAACCTTCTCCCTTGGTGCTTCCAAAAAATACTAAGTTGTGCTTGCAGTAAGAATGCAGTAAAAATGTATCTTGTTTGAACACAGGCGACTCACATTCTGTTTTGTATCTGTAGCCCATTGAAACGTAAGGTTTTCAGATTACATAACTCAGAGGGCTGGAAAGTAAACAGAACTCCCAAAATATTCTAGATTGTTTTTGGGTGCCAAGTTTTCTGAAAAGCTGCTTTTCCTCCATCTCTGGCTGAATAGTTCTGGTCTGTATGATTTTCATGGAGAAGTTGTTTCTGAGAGCAGACTCGAGCTGCACTGATCTGGATGGTCCTGTGCAGAATCAGTGGCTTGGGCATAAGGAGGACACAGTGGAATCTGAGTCATAAATACATCTGGCCATAAACTGTGGCTGTACTTTTCCATTGAGGCTGTAAGGCAGGGTTGGGTACAAGCCTGCAGAGGGAAAGATGTGATGTCTCTCCTAATTGGAAAGAAAATTAAATATTTTGGCTTCGTAGTGTATCAAAAGAGATAATTTCTCCTTTACAAGAAATAGAAATAGTTGGACATACACTCTCAAGTAGGTATGTCTAAAGAATGCCTGTCTGACCACTTGACAGGTGGAACTAACTCAGCTAATGTTTGAGATGCTGTTAAAGCCTACAAAAGATTTTATTTTCAGGGCATAATTACATGTCTGCCTTGTTTTACTGCATTAACAGTGTAAGTCAAGTTTCTAAAGGTTGCCAATGACATAAATTAGTATGAAGCTGAGAGTCTGCAGTGACACTGAGTATTTTTTAAAAAATGCAGTTTCCAAGAAATGAAAGCCATTGACTATATAGAAATGTCATGAATTTATGGTTCTCTCAGGAAACTCAAGTGGTTTTGTTTTTAAAAAAATTTAAATTATCCAAAATATAGAAGTTGTCCCCTATAGTGTGTGTATCATGCAGCAATGAAGTTTTCCAGATGAAGTTTTATTCCCTTGAACTTCTCAGACCAGCAGTGTGAGAACATCCTTTCCTATAACACTTACTGAATTTGATACCTAGAGGGGGAGGCAGGGAGCTGGCAGATTGGCCAGAGGTAGGGGACTTGAAAACAAATAACATGATTCTGTTGAATGACTTGCATATGGCTTAGTGCATCTCTACAAGGTCTTACTGGAGTCAGTAAAGCTATATGATAGCACAAGTTGTCTGTTGTGATTATTCTTACAGGATTAATGTTGTAGCTCTGCATGCAAAGTGCTTTGCAGCTACCCACATGTGCCTTGTACGTACCACTTGGTAGGCGGGTCTAGTGATGGGGAAAGGCAATGCTATTCAATACATTTTTCCCCTGTGAATTTTCTTGATTCTACAATCTGTTAATAAAATTAAAAAGAGTATTTTTGTGTTAATTGTCATTAAATCTTTCAAATTTCAGAGAAGGGGTTTGGAGTCTTTAGCAGATGGTTGAAAATGAAGTGCACTTTGGGGGAAACAGAAGCTCTGCCAAATCTGGACCTTGAACAGAACTAGTCAAATAAACAGAAGTGAGACACAGCAGGGATGGTTTGGAATAGGCTTTATTATGGCCAGAAAGCTTCAGGCTGTGAATGACCTAATCAACCTAAGCACCAGACATATACCTAAATTAGCTTCCACTCTACCAATCCTCATAGTACTCAATTTTTCTTTACTCAAACATCATCCTAACAGATCTGAGATCTTCTAAAAAATGGACGGCTATAACTGTCCATGATTGTCATCTTTTTGTTGTATTTGTCCTATTCAACTCTCCTAATGCCTGTATTCTTAATTTTCTCCTTTAGTTTTCCCATCCTTTTCCCTGACTCAGTTTTGGCAATTTTCATGCATTTGTTGAGTTTCAAATGACTTGTTGTTCTATGAGAACAAGCAAAAAGAGTAATGGAAGCAAAGCTCCTCAGTGTTGAGGGACTCTGGAAGGCTGTTCAGTTCCCACTTAACCAAAATGATTTCTATGTGACCTTGTCTCCTGCCTCATTTCCATCTCTGCAGCATGGGGATAAAGTAACGCGCCCTGCCAGAGGAAGGGAAGCCATGCCTTATGTCATATAAAGCACCATTCCAAAGGGGTCCTTTGCTGTCTGCATTTGCTACCCTGTGAGGTCCCTACTGCACTTAGGACTGCTGTTTACAGCTGGAATAGCAAACAAGCTTGGGCTTGCTTCTGTTCATTTAACTAGGCTTGGCTAGGTTTGCTGTGTGCAGCCCACAGCCATTGCCCAGCTCAGGCAGCGGCTGCAGAGCGTGTCCGTGAATGTCACACGGACGTGGCCTTGTTCTGGAGACACCGGTGCAGGCAAGAAACTGAAATGGAATAACACGACTCTGATCGTGCTTCAGCATTAGCCAGGGTAATGACAAAATGCTATAAACATCCGCCAGGTAATAGCTAAATAAAGGCTGATAGCATCGTGTTGGTCTCCAATGTTTAAAGAATGTCTCGGTGTGAAATCTGAATGGCAACAGCTTGTGTGGCACTGTGGTGTGAATTTGATTAACAAGTTGGCCTAGCTTTATTTAAAAAATAATTTATTGTGTGTATATATATTATGTACTAGTATATATTATATATAATAATATACTAAACATACGTCTTTATAAAATTTATGCACTTGACACTTTTTACTCATAAATCATATAGTCTCATGGCCTTTGAACTTGGCCTCTGCTTTGTACCAATAGACATGACTTTTCAAAATCTTTTTGTGAAAAGTACCTTTGAGAGCAGGAGAGGCTCTTTAGGGGGTTTGATGTGGGCACACAAATATTCACTTGAATTTATGAGGTATTACTACTCTGGAATTCAAGAGAACAGGCATTAACCTGGGGTAGTAGGTATTGGTTTGCATTGCCTGAGGTGATATTTCTAAATTCTGCTACATTATCATGGTTTTAGCATGAATTTAGTGGTTCACACAGAGGTATGCAGGGGATCATGTAATATGCCTTTGTCATTCTGGTTTCAAGTGACCATAGTTGTAATGATTTACTGGAATTCTAATTCCCTTAACAATTAGTAGGCACACTGGAGCCCACTGGGTTTTATTCAGAGCTCATTGAAGCTAATGGAGGGGAAAAAAATCCCTTTGACCTCATTTGGCATTGGCTCAAGCTCTTTGCAGTTGAAGCTGATGGCTTCATCAAAATCCACTTAACCTTCCAGGGATGTGTGTGTGTGACAGGGACTGGCTGTCAGGTCATTCTGGAGCTTCATGGGTCTGCTAGGAGGGGCTTCTATACTTTTCCCTCATTCCCTTTATTACCATGTAGGTGAAAGGAGCAATTTCAGCAGTAGCAGAAACCAGTGTGATGTCTTATGTGGTCTCCAATAGCGTAGTCCAACCTCAGCGCTGTTTGGGTAACCCAAGATTTATACAGTTAATAATAAGTGAAACAGAGGATATGCCTTAGAATTAGTATTCTGACAAGTTTGTTTTCTTTGTTTTCGCACTTTGAAACATCCTGAGGTTAAAAAACAAATTACATGCCTCCCTCCCACTCCATTTTTAAATAATATCCCTGAATCTTTCCATGTTTTAGGTGTGCCTTTCAAGTGAACAAACCTACACAGATAAACACCTACATATAAGCAACTATTAGCATAGTTGCTTAATTCTTCCTCAAAAATGTGATGAATTCCACAAAATCATCTCTTTAATGCTCTACATTATCATATAAACACAAATTTAGAGATGTTATTATCATATTAAAATTTTTCTTGTGTCCTGGAAAAATAATTTATCTGGAGTTCCCCTGATTCCATTCAGCTTAGTAGAATGCAGAAGGAAGGTTTTCATAGAGTTTCTCCAAGTTAAAGCCCATCAGGTCACCACAAGAACTTTGTTATTCCTGAGTACCACATTTTGTTGTATGAAAGGATAGACTTACTGAATCTACAAATTCAAGCTAGTTTCACTGCCCCTAAGGATTAGGGAAGAGCCTTGCTAAGACAAACGTGAATCTGAACCTGGTCTTGGGCAAGCTGCTGTAGGGAACCCTGTGTGATCTCCTGGGCTCCCTCCCAACCTCAACCACTCTTTGATTCTGAGTTTCATGAGTGATCCTCTTCAATGGCAAGGAAAGCAGTAAGATCTGCTTGTTGACTCCTCCAGGGCAGAATTAAAGGGAAGGATGTCTTTCACCTTTTTGTTGGGCTGATGTACTGGGTTACCATGCTGCAAATAATTGCTTGTGAGATAACCAGGCTTTGCATTTTTTGTGTTGAAGGCATTGGCCATGGATCTCCTGAAAGCATATTCCTGTCCCTTTGATTAGTGCTAGCAGCAGGGAAAGCTGTTTCCACCACTGAGGGATATGTTTCAAAGATATGTGTAGGGCTTTGGAATGTGACACCATTAAATGTTAATGTGCATTTTCAAATAAGGAGCCTCAAGGCTAGAGGTAACTCTTTGATCTTTAAAAAGCTTGCCACATAGAAGAAAGAGTTTGAATGTATACTTACATCTGCAAACACTTGCAGGTAATTAGATTTTAGTTTCAGGGCTGCAGGACTTTGCAGAAATTATTTGGATTTCAAAAGGCTCAAAATAAACATCAATTTCTATTTATCTCAGGAGATTGAGAGGGGCATAAAACAAACCTTTAATGGCCTGAGTCACAGTTTATTAATTGCTTTGTTGAAGAGATAAAACCTGTGGGAGTTTGTGTATTAAAATGGGATGTGAACCAGCAGAAATCCAAGCAGGATCTGAATTTGACTTAAAGTGAGTAAGAAAATACACAGCTGAGCTTTCCTCTGTTGTTTAAAAGATTATTACCCTAATATATGCAGTTGCTTTGTTTTTAAAAATTGTGTCTGGATTGAACCATAATTATATGTGAAAGTATTTGAGCTAGTCATTCAGTATTGAAGGAATTTGATCTGTCTAAAAATGACATGCAATTAGGGAGCATGAGGGAGTTATCTGTTTGCCATATCTGAAAATAAAGTTATCAAATTATTGCCCAAATTGTTCCACATCTGACAACTGTATCTAGAAAGGCTTCTTATGGTAACTTTGCAAAGATAGCTCAGGTTTGTATACTGTTTGTGACAGGGTACAGTGAAACATAGGAGCTTGATTGGTTTGATTTTGGTTTTTTTTTTTTAATTGAGACTTTTACATTTTTTTGTTTGCAAAGTTCCTCACAAGGAGGACTACTGATAGAAAGTGAACGAACCCTTTTGCTTGTTGGATGAAAAATGGCCTCTTTAGACAAAAATAAAAGGTAGGTGACTGCTAGAGTTCTGCTGGTGTTCAAACTGATGCATTTATCAATACTTTAAATCAAAACTGCCATCTTGTTCATTTTCGCTGTTTTGGTTTTTTAGTTGCTTGAATTTTCACTGTTTTTTAAAGAATTTTTAAGAATTCTGGCTTTGTCTACTCCTGTGTGAAAGAAATACTACACAGCAACCCTTAGTGTATTTTATAGTTGTTATTTATTAATTCTGTTATTAATGTATGTGAACTTGCTGCAGAACAAGTTCTGCATAATCTTCATGGGGACAGTCCTACCTGTTCTGGGTATGTGCCCTTCTTTTACTCTGTACTCACATAGCTTATGAGAGTTTTCTCCTCAACCTTCAGTGTTCTGTGTTAAATCCAGGAGTTACTGTCTGTTTCTGAAAAACAATGCAGAAAACACTATATGGGTTCAAATTATCATGATAATTAGCAGATATGTTTTGCAGAGGGTTAGGAAATACCTTCTACTTCAAAGAAAATACAATGACAGAAATCATGAAGTGGGTTTGAGTTATGGGCCAGAATTACAGAAATGTAAAAGCTGAGGACTGTAGTCATACAGTGCCATGAGTCTTGTTAAGAACATGGGATTAGAGCCTAAGATTGCATAAATTTGTAATGAAGACTGTAGCATCAATATAGTGTCAAATACTGATTCTCAAAATAATCACAGGTAGTTAGAAACGTTTGTGTATAAACTGTCTTGCTTGTTTGCTATCATGTTAAATCTAAGAGATTTCTGTGTTGCTTTTCTCCTATGGCACTAAAAATGCCACTCTGACTGATAAAGAGAGAACACAGTGCCCTAAGAAATGCCTGGAAGAAAATTTTCATCTTTAAACTGACATCAAAGCTGCATTCACCTTGCTTTAAAATGGGAATTTTGTACTTTTTTCAATCCTGTCCCTTATCTAAACCATTAACTTGCATAGGAGAGTCTTAAAAATTGGTGTTTCGGGGCTAAATAAGGTGGTTTTGTTGGAGGTTATTGAGACGTGAAATGATTACTTATCATCCCTTGAAATGACATTACATTTAAATGCAATAGTACACGGGCACTTACTGCTACCTTCATCTCTGTTAATCCTTGCTCACAGCCTGCAAATTGAACATTCTCTCAGCCTTATGGGATGCACTGGAATTCTCACAGTTATAATTGGTTTTCAGTGTGCCATCCTGCATGTTGCACAATTTGAAGAGACTCTCTTCCAAACTGAAAACATTTAGTGAACCCCTCCAAACAGAACACATTTAGTGAATCCCATGCTGTGTATTCTTTCCCCTTTAATCAGTTTTATCCATGAGTTCACCAAAGATTCAAAGGGAAAATAAAAATTGAATTCATTTTGTCATGATTGATTTGAAAATTCAGGGGACAACCTCTTGGTTATTGATGGCTTTTAAATTGCTCTGCATTGTTAGCTGGGCATGCCTGTGAAATTCATCAGCATTCCACAATCTGCCTCTGTTGTTTGCTTACAGATAGCAGCTCTAAATATAGACGTGCACAATATAACCTTACCAGACAAAGTTATGGCATTAAGTTATGGCAGTCTGAAAGTCTTTGCAAGGTCTGCCTGTATAAATGAGCCCTTTTCCATAGAGGTCCATAGGAACCAGAGCAGAAGCATCATCTTTAGGAAGGCAAAAGATGCGGCCTGATTGAGTTTCCCACATGATGGATGTTGTCCAACCTCATTGCTCTTCTGAAGCTGTGGCTGGGTTAAAAAGAGAGAGAATGGGATTGAAGCATCGCACTCATGCAGATACTCCTGGGTCTTGCTCCAAGGTGGGGGTAAACTGTATGACTTCAAAAAAACTGGGAGTATGTGAACTATGGTACTATGCTGGGGAGGAGGGCAAGACAAGAACTTACAAAGAGCTGATTCTTCCTTAATTTTTCTTCTTGCATTCATCTGTGAATTAGTGAAAATTGTGTGACTCCCCAAAAGGAAGCCTGTCATGGTAATTTGGATTCTTGTTTTTCTTCTCTAAGGTACCCCAGCTACACTGTGCATCTCCACAAAGGCAGCAGAGTCTTCACTTACAGGTCTGATCTTAGGGTCCATAGTCACAGGTGTGATGGTGATAAGCAGTTGGTGTTGAGCTGCTCCACTGAAGTTTGCAGCAGTGCTGCCACAAGCACTCTACATTTATGGTGACTCAAAAGGTGAAGAACTCAAAAGGTGAATAAATGTCCATCTGTAGGAAATATTCCTCAGCTTGGAGAGGTGGGAGAAAAGCCTAGAGAAAAGAAGATTCAGGGGAGCCCTTATCGCTAGCTACAGCTACCTGAAAGGGGGTTGCAGCCAGGTGGGGTTTGGCCTCTCTCTCAGGAAAACCAGTAACAAGACAAGAGGAAATGGCCTCTGGCTGTGCCAGGGGAGGTTCAGGTTGGACATTAGTAAGAATTTCTTTACTGACAGGGTGGTTAAGCATTGGAATGGGCTGCCCAGGGAAGTGGTGGAGTCACCATCCCTGGAAGTGTTCAAGAAATGACTGGACATGGCACTGCTCTGGCGTAGTTGATGTGATGATATTCAGTCAAAGGTTCGACTCAATGCTCTTTTTCAACCTTAATGATTCTGTGGTTCTCTTCTGTGATTCTAAGTAGTCAGCACTATGTTTCTGCCTCATTTTGCTGAACCTTAATTGGTAGAAGATGTAATGGCTCTACTTAAATCATTGAAACTATTATTTTTCCAAATTTTACTAGAAAATGGATAATTTTTTTTTATTAGTGGTGTTAGTTATCTGAAATGGTCATTTTCTCCCACCTGCAAATAAAGCACATGTGTTTCCAAGCTGGTTTTCATGTTCTAGTCATGATAACCTATGTACTGCTTCATTTGTGCAGAATTTTTTCTTATTTCCCTCCTGCTTGTTTGTTTGAGTTTTTCCTCAATAAACCTTATTCTCAGTGAAACAGGTGTTTACATTCCATTTAAAAAATTGCATTTGGAAAACTTAGACTGCATCACCAATGAATTCCTGAACAATTTTAACACTGAGTAATATCAGCAGAAAATCTGCTGTGCCCCTCTGCATTTTGATTTTCTGACTGTCGATAGAACTCAGACCAGCTGGCTCTGATCATTCTTGTGTTTTTCTTCTAAGAATGATCCTGGCAGCCTTGCTGATGGGTGCATATACATTAACATTTTTTTTCCTGCAAATTCAGTGTTGTTTTAATTGTATTATGGTATCTAAAAGTATATACTATTCTGTTTTTAGAATTCATGGCTTAATGGATGATGCCCTGAACTCCTTCACTGATGGCCTCTGGTGAACAGAGCATGCTTGTAGCAAAGTCTGATGCTTTTGAAAGGCATCAAGTTTCTCTTTTTGTAAGTGCTGCTAAACCTTCTGAAATGTTAAAAGACAGTCTTGATCTTTGGTATAAATAAACTTTCAAACTTTGTTTGAAATGCATGAGTAACAAGTCTCATCCAGGCCAAGGTAAAAAGAATGCTTGTGATAATGGGATGCTGTGTGGCCAGAGAAAAGGGTCTCCATGTTCTTCGATTTTTCTTTCTTTTTATAATGTAGCAAAAACTGCCCTGTGGTGACAAAGTCACTTGCCTGTGTTTTCTTGTACAGAAAGCTAATCTCAGGATACATCTCCCTACCATGTTGTGAGGGGATTTATACTGCCTCTTCTTTAAAGTGTGTTGAATGTCAAAAGGGCAGACTTCAGGTATAAAACTTGCTTCATCTGTTGTGCCAGCTTTCTAGGTTTCTGCTCTCAGGTCAAAGATCAAAGCACTCTTACATTAACAGGATATCAGAAATATGGAAAGGAGAGGCAAATGGGCACAAGAAGTATTATATTCTGAGAAGACAGTAGTAAGAATCTCTGGCAACTGCTGCTACACTGCTGAGAGTAAATCACAGCTTTGGACGATAATATGCTTTTGCCGGTTGTTCAATGAAATATAAATATTGGAAAGCTGGATCAGCACATCCTTTTGTTATGGTCCTTTTTTGTTTTCCATATAGAGCAGATTCAGTAATTTCTGAGTGTCAAAAACTGATTTCTGTGATGGATTTGCTGTTCATTGACAACAGCTTATTCCTGTCTGACAAAAAGCCTCTGATGTAAAGAAAAGCATGTGGTATAAGATAAAGTGATGGTACCTTCATTTTGTAGCTGCAGTCATGACTCACCTAAATGACACAGACTATGACAGAGCTGAAATTGGAGAACACTTCTTTCTTTAACTTCAGATCATTCCTCCTTAACTATATTTTGTTGGTAATTGGCTTAGTCTGATTTCTTTCACCCTCTCAAAACAAGAATTGCTTCTGCATATTAGTTTACTAGAACTGCACTGATGGCTATTTGAAATTCATAGTTTGAGCCCTGTCGCTCTGTTCCTCAAATGCAATTCTACTTCATTATTTTAAGTAGGAGTTACATGGCAGACATGCTTGTTTCAGTAAAAAGATAAGACCCAGTACTGAATCAGTTTTATGAGAGCTTCTTGAGTCATTCAAAATTAGACTTAACCACTTTTTGTGAGACAAGGTTATACGTGCACACTGTATCATAAAAGATACTCTATAAATGCACTGATTGAGTAATACTTTTATGTCTTTACAGGCATATGAAAGAACACTTATGTAATTTACAGTTGCTTAGGAAAGGCTCATGATTAGCTTAACTATTGACGTTTATTTGCAGTATAGCATGAAAAGAAAAAGGAACATTGTGTTGTTAAGTACTTTCTCTAGTGTCTTATATCTTGAAAAATATGCCATGCATTTCAGCTAACAGATGGAGTTCACAGCTGTGCATGTACGTGTAGCCAGTCTCTAGAAAAAAAAAAGGTGAAAAGAAGGAATTTCTTTTTACAGAAAAACAGGTTGGTTGGGGTTTATTTTTTTTTTTCTCATCATGTTTTCAAGCATTATTTACTAAGGTTGTTAAATTGGTAGTAGAACCTAGTTGTAGGTGGTAGTTCCTGTGAGAGGCTTTTTGTAGGGGCTGGTGATACGGAAATAATCTCCTAATCTCTTCCAAATCTGTAGCCATACTCCATGTTACTGCACTTCCTGTGTCCTTTGTATATGCAGTTTTTTTTACCCCTCACAGAATCCCATCCTTCTCCCATGCACATATATCTAAGACCCAGTATGTATTTTTTACCTTTTCAAAGGAGAATTGTACCTACAGAAGGCAGGAGAAAAACAGATGAAGTGAAAGGCATCAGTGGTCACTCCTGAGGACTGTTAAGAGGCATGGTACAAAAGGGCATGGCTTACATCTTTAAAACAAAGTATGCCATTAAGTGGGTAATGCTAAGAGGAATTTTATCTAGCCTATAAATACCAGTGAATCTTTTCAACTTCAAATCCCTGTATGGAGACAATTTACAATTGCAATCAAAATGATGCACACAATTTAACTTCAGTACCATCTGTAACTCTGCTGGTGTTTTAATAATGAATAAAATTATATCTTGGCAACAAAAGTCTCACTGAAATAATATACCTTTAACTTCCAAGTGAGACCTCTTAAGACTAAGCTACAAAGCCTCTGGTTTACCCTGAAATCTCCTTCATGTTTATTAAAAAATGGACATATATGTATTTAAATAGCTATCAGTATGCTAAAGGTCTGTGATTCTGTGAAGCTTTTGTTAAACTCCTTTGAAATTTGGGGACTGTGGTTCAAGCAGTTGTATGCACAGCTGGCCACAAGCACTCCGGCCCTCACTGCACCTCTTGTATCTGCTTCAGCAGAGATGTATGAGCAAAGTCTATTGCAGGAACTGTTTGGTGATGTGCCAGGCCTTGTGTTCTTGAAGTAGAGCACCTACAGGAGGCACCTTCCCTCAAAATGCTTTCATTACCATGTGATAGAGCAGGATGCATGACAGTTACCCTCTTCTGAATTTGTCTTTTTGACTCCATCATGGCACCTAACCACTCCATTCTCTGGGTTGTGATTCTCTCCCTTTTAATCTTCAATTTTTGTATTTTGCAGAGAAGAGGCAATTTTGGCTGTGTTAATAGTTTGCATGCTACGTCCTGTCCCCCACTCTTCCCTCAGTTGCATCATTGGGTGACACCAGTCCCATGTTCCTACTCTGAGTGCTGCTTTCATGGTATTTTTAATTATTTTGTGATGCTTGTGGTTGCTAATAGAGTAGCTGCAGCATAGATCTGAGTCTTACTGTGGCTTGTCAGATACTTTGCATTGATGGTGATATGAGATTGTTGGTGTAAGTACCAGTATAAGTTGTTACTCATTATAATGATAAGAGATCTTGACAAACAATGTACTACCACATTAAAAAAAATGCAAAGTTTGCAGTAAAGGATTTTCTGCATGTTTGTCCTGGTGCAGGTACAGCAGTACCAAAAGCAGTTAGAGGCTGATGTTTGGAAAATCTGTGGAGCCCAGGGACTGGAGATATTTGACTGATGGTGTCCTCTTTATCAAAGCTTTTGTTCAGGAAATGTTAGTGACCTTTCTGGATGGCCTTCACAAGTGGAAATCAATGTGTTTTGTCCCACTGGCTCTTCAGGTGCACCAGGGAAATTAGAGCAGTACAGGCTTGTTAACACATCTCAATTTGGACCTGTAATATCCCTGCCTTTGTTCCAGGGACTGATCCTCTTCAGAGGACCTGCTCTAAGAAGCTATAGTGTGACCATGATAGGTTTCTAGGGTTTGTGATTTTCTAAATGTCTTCAGTACTCACTAATCAGAAATTTTCTAAATTTGTACCAATTGCTGCTGCTGAAGGCTGTCTCAGCTTTGAAGAAGGTTATAAAATGGATCATGCCAAGCCAACACCAGTGTGAAATTTGTCCTGGAAGAACTAGTAAAGTTAGTCTGAATCTCTGATTTCTGTGCAAACTCTGTTTTGATAATATGTTACCTGTATTTGAAAAACCTGCTGTTCTTCAGGAGCATTTGAATTACTGTCTCTCTAGGCCTTGGATACATGTTTTTCAGTTATTTTTTCATACATGTCACAGATGTTGAAGGCCTTCACAACATATAAAGCTTAATCAGGTATTTGGGCGAAAGGCCTTCTCTGAAATTCCAATTCCATTACTATTAGCTAAAGCTGGTATTTGACATATTTCAAAGAAGCCTAAGAGTTAGTGTCTAAATGTCACTTGAATGATTTTAGACTGATAACATTTATATTTGTGGGATTGTCCAAAGCATTCTGTAAAAAAATTAAAATACATGGGCAAAGAGGGAGAAGCTATTTCTTTGTGGGTTTTTTTGGAGGGTAATTAAAGCTACAAGAAAAGAATCAAAACCAATCAATAAAACAACTTCATAGTATGAAAATAAAAAAAGATAGTAGATTCATTTCTCCTCTTTTGTTAATTTTATCATTTTTTCTAAAAATCATTAGTGAATAAACCCCAGAAAATTCAGGTTGATATATGTAACTCTTTTTCTTGATTCCAGAAGCAAGATTGCTTATGAAAGTTCTAGTAACACTCATAACACTGTAAATGCTGTCACTAACTGTTTTTCAGATGCTGTCATGTTCAAGGTCAGCAACCTTTTCTCAAATGCAAATCAACATCTGTATTGTTGTGTGGTTTGCATAACACAGTTGGCTTATAGGTACAATTAGACCCTCTTTTTCATTATTTCTTTGCTAATTATCTTGTCAAGGAAAACATAGGAGAAAACTGAAAACTGGCTAGTAAATGCACTTTTGTGAGTGTCAAGATATTTTAAGTGGTTCTGTAGTGTAGAATTATTAATTGTTAAAACCAATGTTTTTAATAGGCATATAATGCAGTTAACTCCAAGAAGCAAAGTTTCTGTTCTGACAGGCAAACTTTAAAAGCAAATGGAGAAATTGGTCAGGAACTATAGGTAAGGAGCTGTGAATGTGGAGCACCTGAAATAATGGATTTTTTCTGTCACATCAGGCGGGGGTTATGTTGTCTGCATCCATCACAAAAAGAAACATGATAGTAACATCCTTTCTTGGACAGTTTTTTAATCTTGAGAGGTGTGTCTTTGGTGGTTGGTTTGTTTGCTTTTCAATATTGCCTTCTCTTGAAAGCAGGGCTAATGGAATAACCCTTGCTGCACATGCACATCTCACCTTTTTGAACTCTGTACCCTATTTCAGCTAAGTTTTACAAAGAAATATCAGTCTCAAATGTGTGTATGTTGGATCTCTGAAAGGGATGTATCAGGGCTGTTCTGCAAATGATCTGGATTGTTGTGCATGTTGTACAAGTTGACTGGTGCATCTCCCCAAGCACTTTGCTGTACTCTGGAATTTCATTTGGCATGTAGAAACTGTGCCACATTCTGTATTGAAGGTTTGTGCATGCAGAGCTCTTGGTTCAGTGCAAAGTTAGTTTTGACTGAGTTAAGGGCATAAGAGTGACCTTGCATCTTGTCAGAGCATCCATTCAAAAATAATCTTCACTTGGAGGAAATTCCTGCATGTACTCTGAGTCAATCAATCGCTGCTCTTTTATCTGTTGAAAGTTGGGCTGTATTAGTCTTGGTGCTCTCAGAACTATCATCAATTTTTTAATGCTATCCTAAATCCTGAAGCCTCAAACTTACATGTTTTTATACTTAGATATTAATTCAGGAAAGGTTTCCTAGCTGTAGTTCAGCTGGTTTTTTCTTTCTATTATTCCCCCTTTCTTTTTTAGAACAAAGCAAAATAAGGATCACAAAATTTAGTGTGGAAATGATGTTGCAGTTCTGTAGCAGCAGAGATACAGATGGATGTGCATTGGGACAGAAGCAGAGGATATGGAAATTTAGACAAAGCACCTCATAGTTACAGGAGCTAATTGTCACTTCTCAGCCTGGAGCCTCTAGAGGTCCCAGGGAAAACCTTAAATGTGTTGCTCTGAAATGGTTTCCTCTTGCTGTGATGCTGAGATACTTGGTGTCCTGTAGGTATCCAGTCCTACCTTTGAGGATCAGTGGTGGACAACTGGATCACAGGCTGATTGATGTGCTGAATTCTCTCATGGCCCAGGAGCAACCACAGGGAGCTGAAGAGAGTCAGCAATCTAGACAGTGTTAAAAGTGAAATCTCTGAATTCAGTTATTTCCAGCCTCATGTTTTAAGTGTTGCTAGATAGTCCTGCAGATCTGTCCACTAGGATTTTGGACTTTCTTTTGAGAGGTTCCCAATCCTTCTGCTGGTTTTATAGAATGCAGAAGTTTGGGTGAATTCAGTGCTCTCATGAACTCACCATTTCCAATCTTTGTTTAAATCTCTGTTCAGGTCATGACTGACAGTGAATTTAAGACCCTAAATTTACAGGTGTTTTGTTTGGGACTTTTTTAAGTCTGAATAGAACAGTTATGGCATGATCTCGTGGTGTACCAGGAAACCTCAAGCACTCCACAGAACCTTCAGAAATTATCTTTGAGATTCAAAGGGTGTAAGTCATAGGGAATCTGCTTAGGACCATGACACTTGTTTTGTTAGCTAATTATCCTCCTGGCTACAGCATCAGTGCAGGCTTGTCCCTAATTTATCTATCTTGCAGATCTTGCTAGGCCTTTTTGTTCTTGGGAATCAGAGATAGAAAGGGTTTTGGATAGAAGTTTGGTTTTTGACATCTGTCATTCAATGCACTGATATAAATATTATATTGATCGCATTGATTTTCTTTCATATAGAGATGGATTTTGATTGCAAAAGTATCTGTGTTGTTTTAGAGAGTCATTGTAGAAAGGGATGAGAAATATTTTAATGTAATCTGTCTCAGTATGGAAAAGGTGTCACTCAGGTTTGGAATAATCTAAATTAATTTTCATAACTATCAAGCAAGTTTTGCTTTTATTGTCTTTTGTAGCTCTTCTTTGCCCCCCTCCTCCCAATCCTTGCAAACTGCATATTTACTCTCGGAGTGCAAGAACACTTTGGTGGCCTGAGATCATGGTGACCTGTGGGCCTTTTCCAGTAATTAGGTCCATGTTTGCTCCGTGGGAGATTCAATTAAAAATGAGAGGGGTTTATTATTATTATTCCCTATTGAAACCCTGCACTATGTTCTTGAGTGTTTATGTGACAGCATTGTAATGAGAAAATTTACTTTATTTAATTCCATCCTTGTTCAAACATTATGGGCTCAAAAATTCCATTTGAGTATTAGCATAGCCCATCTGTCCTCAGAAGCAAATGTGAAAGAAAGAGGGGAGAAATGTAGAGGCTGCTCATGTGGGTGAACAAAGCTAATTTGGCCCTGCACGTTTGTGTGAGCTTGGGGAAGAAATGATGGAGATGTTCAGATTTTGAGATTTTAGTTCAGCCTGAGACATCTGTGAAGCATGGGACACACTTTTACATGTTTTACACACTTTTACATGTAGAGGCTGCTCATGTGGGTGAACAAAGCTAATTTGGCCCTGCACGTTTGTGTGAGCTTGGGGAAGAAATGATGGAGATGTTCAGATTTTGAGATTTTAGTTCAGCCTGAGACATCTGTGAAGCATGGGACACACTTTTACATGTTGCAAAAGCCCCCATGGCATGTTCCTGTGTGTCACTTCCACACAGAAATACGAAGTTGTAACTCCTACATTACATACCTGTTCTGTGGAAAAGCTGTAGTGGACACAGAACACCTGGGGTGTTCTCTAAGGTCTACCAGGGCATTACTGTGCTCTTCCAGTGGCTTTTGCAACAAGAGTCAATGCCCTCTTTAACTGCAGGGTAGACAATCAAATCTCATTCACTGGAAGGACAACATTTTCCAGTTTTTCAAGCATTCAAGTCTTAATAGCAACTCCCATGTGGTTGCTGTCCCACCATACTGGGACATTCTGGAGTGTTAATTTCAGTTCTCACATGTGAATTCAAGCACAAGTGTGCTGTGTGTCCACTCTCTCTCTACTAAGTAGAAAAAGTACCACCTAGAGTTAGCACAAGTTGGCATATGTGTTGCTCATGTGATGTTTTGTTTTTTGTTTTCCTTTTTAGATAATTGTGATGATGCATTGGTATCTCCCTTACCTTCAGCTGCCTTTACCAGTTCCTCTGAGCTCTTCAGTACTCACAGTTCCAGCTTTGCAAAACTCAACAGGCGAGATGGTAAGGTTGCAGTATAAAATACTAAACTATTCATTTTAATCACTTTTACAAAGAGTAAGTTTCTATGCTGTTTGTATGCAGTGCATTCAGAGCCAAGCTGAATAGAGCCATTAATTCATGCTCCTGAGAGTGCACTATGTAGGAGCTGTTTCCTTCTTTATTATAGAAAGCTTCTATTAATTTTGAAGATCTCCACTTCTCTTGTAGAGATGTCATTAAGGAAGTTCAGACAGTCTTTTTGCTTTGGATGAGTTCCCATATTTTAAGAGTTTAAAGGTCATTAGGTTTGAGACCCTATTCTAAAATGTGTTAAAGACAATAGCAACTAGGTATAAAATTCCAGTGGAATTCAATGATTACATAACCCTGCAGAAATAGTGAACGTGAAAAACAACTTTACAGACATTTGCCATCAAGAATGTTTGAGGTCCAGATAATGAGTTCACATACCAGGTGGAACTGTGAATATGAAGCATAGTACCAGAAAGGAGAAGTTGGCAGTATTTAGGGCATCATTTGATATCCTGTTGCAAATTCGGATTGTCAGCTCTCATCTTACTTCCAAGGTAGAGCCTCTAAAAGTGGAAAGACCTTTATTATCATATTATATATGAATTTCATTTTAGGAAACACTAGAAAGATGACTACTAGAAAAAAGGTTTTAATTGAAAATAATCAGAATTTTCATTCTTAAACATCCCTGAAGTGTGTTTTAATCAAACACCATTTGATAAATCTATAGAAAGACAGTAAAGGGCTCTGTCTTACATGCTTGACACTAATGATAAGGAGTTGCTTGGCCATTAAAGAAGTGTTAGATGGGAGTTACAATATCATATTTGAACTCTTGAGCCAGAGTTCCTCAGCAAATAAAAGGTCATATGGTTACTGCTCAAAACAAGAAAGTTGTAAACATTGAGCATGATATTTGAGTTTGCCCTGCCTTTGTCTCCAACTGCTGGCTGAGATGGTGAATAGATATGCTTATGTGATCGTGCAGATGGCTCTAATAGCTAATTTTATCTTTAGAAAAGAGGAAGAGGTTCAAGATCAGTATTGCAAGTCAAGCTCTGGCTGTACTCTAGATTAAAGAGATACTAACAATGTTTGAAATTATGACAGTGGTTTCAATTTAAGGTCAGAAATTGAAATAGGTCTTAGTTAACTGCCCCACAGTACTTTTGTCATGTAGTGAGGGGTAAGATATTGTAGTTTTTCAGCAATCCAGTATCACATTGGTAAGATCCATGCTGTCTTTTAGCACTAGTCATGGGAACAGAAGACAGGGTATTGAAACCAAGCCCTAAGTAAGGGAGTTGTTTCAGCAACTAATGGTTCATGTTTTGAATGCTTATGTGAAACTGATGAGCTGAGGCCAACACAGGCATCTAGAAGCTAAACCCTACCTTGTCTAATTCTTTTGCTGCATGGACTTGTGCAGGAATGTGCAGTTGTAGTGCTGGCAGAGTTCATATGGGGACTTGCTGTGGCTTAACCCCCAAAAACAATGAAGCTCCACACAGCTGCTCCCTCCAGCATGGCTTTACCACAGCCATGGTAAAACAGTCTGAAAGGACTGTTCCTTTCAGAGGTAAACCTACTCCTACCTTCCCCATGGCTGCAGTCCCTGCTTTGTGGAGGGCTTTGACATACTCCAGCACGGCCTCATGCTCAGCCACGGTGCTTCAGGGAGTGCCTCCTCCAGTGTGCACTTACCCTTGGCCCACAATCCCTTCAGAGGTACCAGCTGTGGTACAGATGTAACCACAGCCACAGGCACTTCGAGGTGTACATGCTCTGGCATGGGCTTCTTCAGAGCCACAGCCACCTGGGCTGTCCTTTTACCACAGGGACTCGCCCACAGGTCACACTCCTTTGGCTTGAGTTCACACTGGAGTTCCAGCCTGCCCAGTGCACAGAAGCAGCAGAGATGCCCTGGCCACTTGCCAGCCCAGGAGCATGGGCACTGCTGTTATCAAAATGTTCCCAGGCCCAGCAGTAAGATGATAAGTAGTACAGCAAGCAGCAAAAGCCGAAAGTAGCTACTAATGAGCAGTAGACTCTAATAAGCAGTAAGGGAAGCAAGCCTCATGGCAAACACAGAAGCAGCTGATTAATAGCTAACCAGCAGTAACAGCTGGAAATTCAATCTAGTACATTCCATTCAAATCTGTAATTATCTCAAACCCTTTGAGGCCCACGTTGGGCACATGTCCTAGACAAACCCCACCAACCCAGCCCTGCACAGCCCCTCGCTCCGCCTGGGTAGGATGGGGCAGAGAATCACAAAAGTGAAGTCATCACTCTGAACTAGGGAAGTCATCACTCTGAACATCCCCCTTTTCCTCCTTCTGCATCCCCCATCTGGAAATGATGCATGATGCTGTATGGGATGGGATATGCCTGTGGTCAGTTGGGGTCAGCTGTCCCAGCTGTGTCCACTTCCAAATTTTGCTTTCCCCTACCCTCCTCACTAGTGGTGTGGTGTGAGGAGCAGAAAAGGCCTTGGCCTGTGTAATTGTTTAAGCAATTCTCAGCAATAACAGACACATCTCTGTATTATCAACACTCCTTCCAGCACAATTAGCCCTGTACCAGCTACTGTGAAGAGAACTAAGTCTACTCTTGTCAGAGCAGTGCCTGACCTTGGGCTGGAGGATCAAGCAGTGGTAGATGGTGGCTGTAGAAACTTTCTTTGACTGTCACTTGAATGCAAATAGTAGATATCTTTACAGGAAATAATATTTCTTAACAAGGACTGGGCTGTAGCTTTCTGATAGTATTGAATGTTTTGATGGGTTGGCTTAGCTTTGCTTGTAATTGATAAGACAATGCTGCAAGGAACAGAGCCTGTGGGTAGAAAGCCAGATGAATATATTTGTTAATGTAAACATGAATGCAACAAGTGAAGATGAATTTATAAAGCATAACCCAGTCCTTTATTGAGAGAAAGTTCTAATTCATCAAGTTTATTCAATAATAGATAACAATAAGTAAAAGGCTATTGTTTAAAAAAAAAAGGCCTGCAGTAGTGGAATGTGCCATTTAAAAAAACAAACACAAAGTACCCTTGAGTAAAGCTTTGTGTGAACAGCTGAAAACACTTAATTAAAATGCTGATAACTCTGTACTGGTAATGCTAAAGAGCTAGTATAATTCTGATAAATATGATTCTGAGGTATGAAATATATTATTTTCCCATGAGAGTGATTTATCAGCTTCTTTGTATACAGTAAATAAATAATGAAAAATAATAAGAAAATTGCTACAGTATGACTGTATCACCTAAGATTTTTCAGTTCATATTAGCTCTCAGCCTGAGTAGTCAGTATATGCAATTACATATGAGAATATAAAGCATATATCATGTCAAAAAGAATTTATTTTATGGCCAGGAAGTGTTTGATCTGGGCATTAAAGTAAAATTCTGCAGCAGGGAAGCACTTAGTCGTAGTGGGAAATTCAGGTGTTTTTAGTGCTGTATATAAAGCCATTTGAGCTGTTTGTAAGGCAGGTAGGGTGGAAATAATAATTCCCTATGCTTTGTAATAATCAACTACAAATAAGTATGGGCATCCTGAGCAGCCCTGGGGAACATCAAAAAGCATTGACTGTGTAACACTGGGCTTAAATGCAATTTTTGAAACAACTGTGGCAAAATGTACGAACAGTCTGAAAAAGAAAAAAATGTATTTGATCATATTTCTAATAATCATATGGGTCTCCAACTGAGAAACCATCAGATCGTTGCTCTCCACATATTTCTAACATTATGATTTGTTGCCATGGAGAATATGAACAATATATCAGATTCCTGTGGTATTGTTTCTCCACTGGGGTGTTTTCCCCATACCATACCATACCATACCATACCATACCATACCATACCATACCATACCATACCATACCATACCATACCATGTTGAATGCCTCCTTTGAAATGATCCCCAGAAGATGTGAAATGTGTGAGCTGTGAGGAATGATGGTGTAGCACAATGTGCAGAATCCTGTTGATGCCAGTGGGTACCTGGTGGGCTCAAAGGGGAAATACTGAGCATCCTGTATCTCTTGTTTTTGTGTGACAGACAATGTGACATCTTAACACACCTAAAACACGCGTGCAGATCTGATGGGCATAGTCAAAGCCAAATTTTTGTCTGGTTCGCGTTTATGCCACAGTTAATAAAAGTTATATGGTCCTCTTCAATATGTTTGTGCTCAATTGCAGGAAAAAGATGTTGGGTTATGCTTGTGTCTGTTCAGAGTACTTGATATCCTCTAAGTTGTGTCTTCAGTGGCCCGTTGTTGCCTATTAGAGCCTTCTTGTCCTTTGTCTTGGGCTTGTGCTGGGAAACAGTCCACAGGGCAAGCATCAAGGTGGGTAGAGGAGCAAAGGGCTCTAAATAGTTGCTCTGCTTTGGTTGTGCTTTTTTGCTACTTACTAAAAATATACAGGATGGGTTGTTGACACACTGTCAGGAATGATGTGCATAAAAGAAGTGTTCAGACTGTGCTGGAAAAAATGCCAGTATCCCTTGTGCTACCTGCTCTGTACGACGGAGAAAATGTGGAGGAAAAAGAACATTTATTGATTTTTGACACTCACAGCAGTATTTGGTATTTGGTGAGGATTTGGGATAGCCACAGAAGCAAGCAGAAGCTACATCTTTGCTTTACTAGCAGAAGTGAGAGAGGCCCAGTGGGAAAAGCTTCAGTTCTGCCCGCAGTCATGCAGCCAATGCAGCTTTGCTGTTGCAGAGATTTTAGCCGCCCTTCTTACTAGCAGCAAGAAAATGGTAACGGTGGAAGGTTTGGGAGAGGGGAAACACAGTGGGCTTGTTTCTCCACAGGAAAAATATATGAAGCAGCTGCTGTTCTGTGAAGTCATGGCCTGTAACTGTTATCTTTCTTGGAAGACCAGCTTTGGAGAGGTGATGCTAGGAGCAGGTGGCAGTGCTGTGTCTGCAGTGCTTGCATCTAAAGAGTGACATGCCCAGCAGACAAATGTGCTTGTCCTGTAAAGAGAGATGCAGTTCAGAGATACCATGCAATCTATGATTTTAGGGCTCAAGCTCAGCACAGGTCTCCCAAATTTCTGTTCAGTGTGTACCATTTGTCTGACTTCAAAATTAGAAGCCTGTGGTATTGTGCTCAAGCTGGAAAATAGCAGTGCACAGTGAAGCCAAACACTTTTGTTGAAAGTGTATTACATTCCTGCCACTTCCAGCAGCAGAAGGGAGAAAGCATAAAGCAGATATTTTAGTTATGATGTTTGACATACTACTGGGAAGCATCTGTGCTAACAGCCTTGGCTTAAGAACTTAGGTATAAACTAGAACATAGAAAGCAAAGTTTTTGTGTTTTTTAATGGAAAACTCACCAAATATTTTTGTTATAAGTTATTTTCCTTCATCTAGTTGTCATTCTCTATGTTGAATGAAAGAAAGATGAAAATGACAACTTTCTTTTAATATGTGCTGAAAACATTTAGAATAGGCTCTTTTGAGTCATGAATGGAACAACTTTGCCAGAACTTCTGAAGCAGATTTTTATATCATATCAGTTCCTGGAATAAAACTGGGGGAAAAAAAGGCAGCAACTACTGTGTTCAGAGTCTATTTTAGATACTGGATATTACAATCCAAAGGAAGTTTGACCTTGGTTCCGGTATGCAATAAGTCACAATTGTGTGTAGGAGAAATCTGTAGTTTGCTGTCTTTGAATACAGCTCTATAGTTTGTACCTTAAAGGTAGACAACATACTTTCTATATGGCACTTAAAATATCAAAATAAAAAAATGTGGTGTGAGAGGTAACCTTATTAGGACTTTTAACAGGAGGCATTATATAGTCTTATATAAGCTATATATAGGTATGGAATTGAAAGAGCTATAAAGTAGTTGAAGAAGAAAACAGTGATGAAATTCCTAGTATTCTCATTAGGTGTTTCATAGCATGCTCATAGGACAGAGTATTCTATTTAAGATAGGTAAAATTATCAGTGATGATGAAGACTTCTGTTGTGATTGAAGAGGGTAAATCATGGCATTAAGAAGCAGTATATGTTGGTTTGTTTGCAAACTCTTTTCCCTGGAGAGTTCTTGTAGAAGAATGGAGGCTGAGTCATCCAGGGGAGCAGGAACAATACAGGTATGGAATAGATATGATGCTGTTTCAGGAGTTCAGATAAATCCTATATTAATAAATTGTAAATAATGACAATTCTAACACCTACGCTTGGACAAAGGGATTTCAGTTGTGAGCTAGAAAGTACAATACCATCCAGGAAAATAAAAAGATGTTTGTTAAAAGTGCAGAGTTACTGAAATTGAGTTCATTGATAGAAACCACATTTATTAATTTTTCAACTCTATTCACTTCAATGAACTTTTCATGGAGCAACTTTGAGACAGATATGTTCAATTTTATTCCCAATGTGATTGTGTTCACTGTAGACATGCTGGAGTGCTTTTCCAAACTTCCTTAATAATGACAAAACAAAAGGGTGTTGGGTTGCAGAAGCAGTGGCAGCCTCAAAATTTGCTGTCTTGGCTACTTGGTTGATGGCTTGTATTCTTCATAGCAGCATTGGTTGCTTATTGGTGAGGCTGAATTGACAACCAGGTGTATGCAGAGAATAAATGTGTGCAAGGAGAAACAAGTTACAGGAAAATAAATATAGCCTGTAATTTTAGGGTGTAAAAGAAAGCAGGAGACCATAAAATAATACATTCCAGTCTGGAATGACTTGCTTTTTAATCATAATCTTCCATTTTCTTCCATTTATTTTAGTGAGCAAAGTGGTAAAATGCATGCAGTGGTTGCAGTTCTGTTTCATTGGCTTGGTGTTACCACAGGCCTGTTTAACCTCTGAAGGAATTCAAGGAGTAGTGCAAATCTTTACTTTTAAAGGACAAACATGAATTACAAGCTCATGTCAGAGACAGCCTGCTTTCCAGTGTGAAGGCAGTCCTTTTAGTTGTTCAATCGAATGGTTTTTAGCTTTACAACAAATTATCTGAAATGCATTTATAAGCTGTAATGAAACAATTCTTTCAAATACTTAATAGGGCTCAAATAAAAATAACTAACATTTTGCATTTCTTTCAGAACATAGCAAAAGGGAAAATATCAAAGCAAACTGCAAGTTACAAGTCCACATTCCCTGAACTGCAAGGAGGGAATAGATATGAATTTTTTTTTTTTTTTTTTTTACTTTTTTTTTTTTTTTTTTTGTGTGTGATTGAGCATGTGCCAACCTCATTGATATTTGTACAGCTGAAAAATAATAAATTTCCTTAAAATGTCTTAGAAATTCAAAATTGCTCAGGAACTTTAGGTTAATGGAGATAACCTGATGGAAGCATACCTCATGTAGTATATTTCCTAATACTAAAATATGAAAAAACAGCTGCATGCTCAAGTAGAGTCTTCTGTGATGACCTGAAATACTTTAAAGGTTCTTTAGCAAGCATAATTCTTCTGTGCTGTCATTGTCATCTAAATTCTCCCCATCCAATCTTTCAGGAGCTGGTGGCTGGTCCCCGCTGGAGTCCAACGAGCAGCAGTGGCTGCAGGTTGATCTGGGAGACAGAGTGGAGATCGTGGCAGTGGCCACCCAGGGCAGGTACGGGAGCTCGGACTGGGTGACCGGCTACGCGCTGATGTTCAGCGACACCGGCCGCAACTGGAAGCAGTACAGACAGGACGACGCCGTGTGGGTAGGTCTGAACTGGCAGTGCCTTTGGCCCCAGAGCTCTCTGGATCAGGCTTATTTGGGTGATTGGAGAAGTAGCTCTGGTTTCACAACCGAGGAGTGCTGCAGTGGTGAGACAGCAGACCTGAGCGACTCCACGGCGTGTTTGATCTAAATGGGTTATGTCACCGACTGTCTGTGTAATACAAGCTTAGGCCCTCAGGAGTACATTGCTTTTTCAGACTATGAGGATGATCAGGGCACTTAAAATGACCTGTGTGCTTTTGTGCCTGGTTGGCTCTGATTCAGGCACACCAGGGTAAATGGGGCTAATCACCTCCATGCTTTCTCCAGGAAAGATGAAAATTAATTCTATGCCTTATACGTGTTTGGCCAGAACAAGAGAGATCATGCTGAGGAAGATGGGTGGTAAATTGCTCCTCAGCTGGAGAAGGCTGGAGTTGCAGCATGGCTTGTGGGATGATTTAGGAGACACACTAAAAGTGATCAAGGCTTTTTCTAATACTTTGATGCAGACTTGACCATTGCTGTGTCACAAGTTCAGTGTGTGGCTGTGCCAGCTGCTATTGGTAGGAGTGCATGGGGGCAGCAGTGGCACCACAGGTGTGGATGGAAAAGTTTACAAGCTTTCCTTTTGTACAGAAAACATCAATTGTTAGCAAATGGGTAAAAAAATGGTCGGATTCTCCCCATGCTATGTGGTGAAGTTCTGTGCATCAATAACCCTGGTAGCATGAAAATGTGTGGCATTAAAAGAAACAGATTCTTCACAAAAATAAAGGGGAGTGTGTTAAGGTACAAGTGCACTTATGTTTTTTTCCTTTGGTTAATACTTTGCTTAAATGCTGTGTCACAAAAGCAGATTTTGCTTCCAGAACATAATGACTGAGTGATGAGAGCTGGGGTACAGCAGGAAGAGGGGAGAAGGGCTGCTTAATTTTTCCCCAGGTGTGTGGTGGCAGTGGAGATGCATATACAGGGAGGTGAACTTCTGTTCATCTATAATCCATTGTGTCATCACTTTGCTTTATCATGGCTTGATTCAGGGAAAGCTAATGAAATCCTTCCCTTAGAAAAGCAACTTTAGTCTTAAGATGGTCATAAAGTTGTCAAGTGCTTCGTCTGTCACTTAAAATGTTATTTTAGGCTGTCTTTGCTCTGATACTTACATATACATATACATATACATATACATATACATATACATATACATATACATGTATGTATGTATATATTATATGTATATATATATATTTAAAAGCAGTGGAATTTGGAGTGAATATAGTGATCATTTAATCTGTCTCTTGACTTCCACTCCTGGGAATCTGAAATCCATACTGAGATATTTTTACAGATTCGGTGTCAGTTAAGTGCTTCTTTGCCTGAAAATATTATGTGGCTTGTTAACATTTTGTATTAGGACAAATTAATTTTTTATTACACGTCAAACTTTTCAGTCCTTTTCTTTCTGGAAACTTGAACTTTTATTTTCTTTTCTAAATTTTTCTTCTTAAAGGGAAACTTGAAAAGACAACAAATACAATTTACCACAGCAAATCTTAATGCCATAAGGATTCAATTTATGAGTTTCTTATCTGGCACCTAATATTGCACATGAGACTAAGAACAAGCCTAGCAGCATGCAACAATGAATTAGGATTATGAGCAACTTGGGCTCTCTTTTTTTACTAGAGTGATCAGGCATGTAGTTGATTCAGTGCAGAAACTGGCACAACTTCCAAAGCCTCAGCAGACCTGGATGCTTGCTTTCTGGAGAGATAATTTTTGTACATGTTTCTAATGGAAACCACCATAGACTACAGAGGATAATTTCCTATATAATTAGGGAAAATGAAATAGACTTTGGGTGTGGAAAAGGAAACAAAGAATTTGGATAATTTTCCCATTACCTTAGTTTCTAGGAGTCACACTGACCAAGTGAGCCAGTAATATAATTCCAGTCCAGAAGAACAATTTGCTCCATGTTCCCAGAGGGCTTGAAAGGTTTGTTAGGATGCCTCACCAAACTTTCGTGGTGGAAATATATGATAATGTAAATCCAAAGTCAGCTCATTTGACATTTCATTAGACACTTTAGTCCACCTAAACTGGCAAGTCTCATTAACACTTACGAGCTTGTATGCCTACTCATGGAATTAATGAAGATCAAGAATTCCTTCTGTACAATTTTTATTCTAACTAAAGAAAAAGCTGATTTTTTTTCCATGGCACTTTTGGATTTTCTTCACTGAATTAAATTAGATCTAGAGAGCCATTTAGAGCACAAAGAGAAAAGCCAAAGAGGCTTTCAGAAGCATGTATAGAATTATAATTTCCAATTATGCAGTGTTCCTCTTTTATTGGCAGTTATCCTTTCCTTAGGGTTTTTTCCAGCTAAGAAGAAACACAGAAGTGTGCTGTCCAGCTGAATGTTAAAGGTTTTTTCAGACCCTTGGATGAAATGAGGACAAGCACAACATGGTGCTTGTCCTGAACATCTGACTCTTGAATAGCTGTAAGGGAAGTTCTGCATTGCAGACCCCTAGGAGAGAACCCTTGCCCTTGACTTAAGGTAGTGGACCATTTCACAGGGCTGGGAAAGCAGCCCCCCAGGGTAGCCTCCACTGTCACAGTCTGTGGCAGTGTACACTGTACCAATCTGTCACAAGTGTAGGTAGTTCCAGACTTGGGAATCTCTATCTGTGCTGGCTTTGGTTCAGTGATGTTTTTTTGCTCAGCAGGAATGAAAGCATCCCTCAATTATCAAGACTGTTTCCAGCACAAACCCAAACCAGACCCCCATACCAATGACACTGGTACGAAGAAAATTAACAGTTAAAAGCAGAATTTTCCCTTGTGTGGTTTTTTTTTTTCTCTAGGGTGGATGGGATGGTCTGTCAATGAATGATTTAAGGCAGTAGTTTCCTCTATCAGGGTGAGGTGGCAAGTTACCAATCCTTTATTTCTACTCAACCCATGTCAGATTTGATCTGCATTTTCTCCCAGCCTATGTGCATGACTCGGAGAGAGAAAGCCATGGTGTGTTCCCAGTTGGTGATATTGCAGTGCTCTCTTGGAGGAGCGTGCTTGGCCCAGCCTTTCCCTGCTGCATATCACCGGGCCGTTGACCACATTTGGTGGGAACAGCAGGAAGGCAGCAGGGCCTTCAATAATCCCCAAGTAAATCTGTCCAGATGAAACTTTTCTTAATGATCCCAGGAATGTCTGATGGTCCCTATTGCAAGTGCTCTGATACTCTGAGGAGTTGTTGTGGGTATATAAGTTTGGTCCACCTATACAGCAGAGATGTTCTGCAGTGCATCAGAGACCTGGGCACATAAATTCTTTATTGGGCTGCCAATAAGAAAGATGTTTGCACACCAGCATATATGACATATCACCAGTAAAAATTCCTTTCTCTTTATAGAGATTACAAGGCTTATTATCCTCCTCTCCCAGCTTGCATACAGCTCCCATCAACTTCCCTGTTAATGAGGACTGCATAGACAGATCGCGGGGAGAATCAGAAAACCTTTTAAGTTTTCACTCAGCCTGTGTTTATTATGTTAGTAAATTCTGCAGCTGGAGTTGAAGACAAGACAGATTAGCCATTTAAAACCAATTTTCCAACCCCATTTGTATTTAAATAATCTTGTTACAAAAGGACTCTGTGGTTCAGAGCAAACTAGACTTATAATTATATTTTCAATATGGATAAATCAGCTATGTGTGGACATACTAGCTATTGATTGGGAGACATAAAACATAAATCTTATTGCTTGTAACAAGTAAATGATTTTTCAGTGTTTTTAAGTGTTGAATAATTCAGAATTTGCTTTACCTGCATACACATCGCAGCTTGAGTCAGCCCAAATTGTATTTTACTGGGAAAAAAAGTCTGGGTTGTGATACAATGCTATTTCATTTTAGGTTGCAATTTTTATGCTATCTATATTGAAAAATACTTTACAAAGCTGAAAAACACAATTATGCAGGAAGGCAGAAAGGAAGGGATGAAACAAGCATAGATGTATGCAACAAAAGGAGAAAAGAGATGTTCTTTATACAAAGTTTTGAAAGGAGAAGGAGAGCTTGTGGAATTGGAGATAAAGGGAAACTTCTCTGACAGTAGCAGAGAAGGCTTTTATATTAGAACAATGAATCAGTGCAGAAAGGCAATGAAGAGGGAAAATGGCATAGATGGCAAGGAGATAGTTCACACTCTGTGCAGTCCCATGCACATCTAGTGCACATTGCGCAGGAGTGTGCTGGTTAGTAATGGTCAGCTGGTATCAGCTGAATTGGTTGATGAATGTTCTGATAAATCTGCTGTCCACTGCACATGGAAGGCAGAAGATGGCTCTGTGTGAAAGAGGGGCTGTAAGCCCTAACCTCAGAGTTGCATCAGAAGATCTGAAGTGCTCCTCTAGTGTTGGACCATGACACCTTGGTCATGCAGGGAATAAAGCAGAGCTCCCCTCCTGGAGCAGTGCCCCAGTGGTGTCATGCTTCTCGCAGGTGCGAGGATGCTGTGCAAGGGCTGGAGAGTTGGCAGGAGGCTGAGGATGCATTAGGAATATGTAATTTCCAGGAGATCAGGAAAAGTGTTTAATAGAGGTGGCAAAGATCCCTTGCATTCCCTTTCATTGGGAAACTTCTTGCTTGCACGTGTAAGCTTTTGCTGAACCAGAGACTTTTCTAATGAAGTCTAGAGGAGGGTCACCCTTAATTGGCCTATAAATCTACAGGGGTGCTGTAAACTTTCCCATTCCACCCTAGCTGGATAATGACTCTGGAACTGTTTTGGTGAATTAATTATTGTGAACATAGTTAGAATATTAATCTTCTTGTCAGATTTATAATTGTGCTAATTTATTCTAAAGCATCTTTTAGCTCCTAGTCCTAACACCCTCCAAGCAAGACCAGAACAAATTTCCACATGTAGCAATGAGAAGTCCCACATTGTTTGCTTGGGTTAGAGAATGAGTTTCTGCTTGTCTTGCTATAATGCTTCCTGCTATACTAGTATTAAGACATATTTAAACTCATTTATGCACAGTAATTATTGCCAGTCAAATAGGTGTTAAGCAATAAGTATCTATGGATTATTTCCTTTTCCATCACCTTTGCTCTAAGAAAAGAAGAAGGAACAAAAAGCCAATTGCTACTTTCAAGTAGGAATGAAGAAAGCAATTCAGCCTTGCTGCAGGGAAGCAAGGTTTTCCAGAAGTTTTCATTGCTATGTTATTACAGATTTTGAAGAGTCAGCCATTATCCCTTTGTTATAATTAGGACTGTTCAGATTTAACACTGCCTGATTCTGAGATGCTGTTTGGATGTTACTAATTTGCTTCTAATTCTGGTTTCACAAACTGGGCTGCAGACGTGGCCTCCTGAGTACATTCTCGGGAAATCTGTCTTTCTTGATATCACCAGGGCAGTTCTTCTGTTGGGAGGATAATTCAAAGTGTCAGTATATCTGTTTTTGTTAAGTGCACTCTGTATGGATTTATGTCTGAATAAAATGGATATACACAGATTTCAAGTAACTCTTTACTGTCGAGATATTGGAGTTAGCCTTAAGCTAACTGAATTTTGTATGAATTCCATGACCTTATAATGTGCTTTTATCGTTGGTTAACTGTAAAGTGATATTAAGGTGGAGTCTAGATAAATTTCATGCTGATACTAACATGTTATCCATCAGCAGTATCCTCAGGAATTCTCTGTGCATGGTGTTTGGCAGCAATTCACTCTGACCCAGAAAAAATTGCAAGGAACACGGTTATTGACAGTTTGTGCTGTTGTAACTGACTTCCTAGTCTTATACCTTTGCAAATTGCCTGAAATGCATATTTTCTGTAACCATTTCAGGAAGGCTGAGAAATGTTCTCTAATTTCTTTCTTACATTCTGGATATTCTCCATAATCTTATCTCTCTGCTGCTTTTGTGCTAGCATCTATAGGGTGTGACTCCATAGGGTTGCCCTAATGGATTGGAATGGGAAGAGTGGTTGGCATGGGTCTGGTTGGTGATGTCTGGTCACAAAACATAAGTGTCTTCCAATTATCTCCAGCAGTTTTGGTTGCCACAGTCAGAAGGCTGTTGTTTCCCCTCCAGGCATCTACTAAGAGAGAAAATTTTATTTATGGTATGCTAGGATGGTTAATGTGGAAAATAGGGAACATTTCCTCTTAGATGGTGGAGTTTAGCCAGCAACTCTTATATCAGTAGACCAAGTTTCATTATTTTTGTTTGCAAATTATGTTCCATGACATTTGAAGGCTTAAATAGGTGCCTTTACAAAGTCTGAATAAATATGGAACAAATAGGTATATAATCCATATGTCTACAGAGCTCAGTGAGTTTCTTTGCAGTTGTTTGGTACATTTTTGGAGTAAATGAGTGACTCTAGCTGTCTGAAAAACCAATTCTTTTGTGGGGAACCAACTAAGAAGAGTACTTTTATTGTACTGTTATGTACTGTAAAATAAGACAAATTTCCTGCTGCTAAAAAGTGTGTCACTTCACTACTACTGATTCACTAGTATATTGGATTAATCCAAATAGATAAACTGGTTTGAGTTGTAGAGTTCAGGTCTTCAGTAGCTTTTACAAGATTGTACTGATTTTGCTCTGAACCCTTTCTAAATGTTGGATTAATCCTGTAGTGAGAAACTCATGAGCAGAGAAATAGAAATCTATTGCTTGTGGCTAGTGAAAATGGTACATGAGAGAAAGAGGCAAGCAATGAACAAACCATTGCAAACCCCTCCAGGACTGGCAGAGGGTTGTGATCTTGTGTAAACACCAGGTTTAGTGATGAGACATACTTGTAAAGTGATTGGAAAGAGGAGAAAGGAGAGGAATGGAGATGAGGGGAGACAGAGACAGATGGAAAGCTAGAGCGCTACAGTCAGTGACCAGAGCTTCGGTATCTAAGATGGAATGAAGAACAGTTTCATTACACCTTCAGTCAGCAGCAGCAGAAACTGAGGGTCTTTCATTTCTGCTCGCCCTCTTCTTTTCTCTTTGGTTAGCAGATTTGTATTCCACCTTGGGTTAATCTACCCAGTGTTTCCTGCTGTTAGACACCCATCAGCTGCGGAGAGGCCCCTACAAACTGTTTCTGAGGTACTTTCTTGAAAAAGTATTGTTTTCACAGAAACTTTTTTCAGAACTAAGATTGGATCTTTGCATAGTGGCAATGCAGGCATGGGAAGATGGAAAAACAGATAGGTCTAGATGATTTATGGGGTGGACCCTGATTTATTAAAACTTTAATTTTCTTAGGCTATTTCTTAAAGGTCCCATGTTCTGCAAGTGTCTTTGGTCATATAGAAATTCTGCTTCATTGCTCCTTTATGGTCTGATTAGGAGCCTGTTGCTGTCTCTGGGGCCCTTTCCCATCAGGAATCCCTAAACTGTGAGGATAATGAAATGTTCTTCCTTGAATGAACTCAGGTGCCAATGCCTTTTTTTGCTTTTTCTTCTTAACTGATGTGTAAGCTAAGGTGACCTTGTTATATATTTAAAAAAAAAAAAAAAAAAAGAAGAAAAAAAAAGTGTAGGCACACAATTAGAATTGTCTGATAAGAAATATTTTTTTTTTTGCTTTTATGTAAACCAAGAAATTCTGTAGTGACATCATCTTTACAGTGCTGGAAAGATGATCTTTGCAGAAATCCTTCCTCCCAAACCCCTAGTCATTTCAGCTAATACGAATTTATTTTTTTAGGCTGAAGAAGGGAGTTTTACCTTGCATAAAGAGCTTTAAAATTATTTATTTTCATTGTCATTAAGAAATTCGCTTTATGAGATTTATTATTTTTTAACTGCACATGCCTGTGCTGGGGATATTCCAAGTCTGGAAACAGTGTTTCTCTAATGATCAATATAGAAACAATATAAATATTGAATATACTTTATTAGATCTTTCCCTATTTATAAAACAAAGAACAATTAGTGAAAATAGTGATATTTTAAAAAATAGTCAATTATTATTCTTGTTATGAAGGACCTCTTTTAATACATTGCTTTTCCAGATGTGTAGTGCATATTTTACATCTTTTGGTGACTCCGAAATTTTAGTACATGAGAACTTTCAAAACACTTTTATAATCATTAATCTTGAAGTTTGTATACCAATTGTACTTTTGACTCTCAAAGCTGTTTCTCAAGGAATAGGAAAAGATAGAAGTCCTTAGAAGATCCCTTGAGGTACAAATAAGTAAGAACAAAATTTATCTGTGGAATGAATAAGCCTGTTCATGTTCCTTTGAAATTTAACGTAGCTGAAAATTTTTTATGTGTGTCTGACACTTTAGGGAAGCTGCCTACACCTGCTCTACTGAGTTAGTTAATATTTCTGGGGTTAGTAATCAAACATGAAAATAAACTTCAGCAAACCAAAGTAAAGAGTAAATCCTGACATAGCAGTACTTGAAGGACTTTTACCCTTCAGGGAATAAATATTCTTAAATATTGAGAGTTGAGGGTAAAAATTCAGCTCTGGAAACGTGATGAAAGGTTCCATATATAGACACCTTTAGAGCTTGAAGGAGAGATGAGATTTGACTCAAGTAAAAACTAGTCAACTGTTGTGCTCAGGGAAACTAAATGTGAGCCACATTTTTATTTTAAATATGCAGACTCCCATATGAGTGATAAGAAAGGACAAATCTTCTCTGAAGAAGATTCTAGCTGTCTCAATATGAGGTTTGTTAGACTTTTTGGAGAATTTATATGGAAAGATTTTTGCTTGGAGTATTTCATGTTTAGGTTCAGCTCACAAAAATAATGATTTCATTTAAAATAACTTCTATTTAGAAATTAGACTTACCATTTGAAAATCCATGTCATGGTTGCCTCAGGACAGTCTTTGTCTTGATAGAAATTCAAGAAAGCATCCCAACTTGTCCTAGTTAATTTAGGAAAGCTTATCCAAAAGAGCTTTACACCTTTTGCTTGGGAACTGTTTTAAAGACTAAAGCAATTCTGGCAATGACTAGCAATTCTATTCACTCTCCTTCCATAAATCCCCATGGATCCAAGAGGTGCAGGTCCTTTTGGCACTGGCATGATAGCCAAGTTTGGCTGATGCTTTCAAATCTTTTCTGTGGGTGCTTTGGAGAAAAACTGAGATTCTTAAGATTGCAGGGCAGGAATTTACTTGTAATATCAAAAGAAAATGGCAGTCTGTGTTCTGGATCCAGATTTTGTATTTCTATTATACAGTTTGCTAACACAGGACGACTTTTTAAGCATCTAAAGTGTGTTTTACATCCTCTGTGTCGGATCCAAACTTCTATTTTCCTCTGGGCACAAATGCTCATGCTGCACTACAGAGCTGGTCCACAGCTGTCCTTGCTGAGTCCTTCAGACCTAGAGTGTTTGTATGGCAGTTAGAATATGTGTGTGCCTGGTGGAAAAATCTTAATGTTAGCAGTATACATTAATGGTAATACTTGTAAATTCCATATGCTCAGCAGATGCTTTCTCATTTAGGCTTCAGTTAAAAAAAGTTAAATAGGATAAGGAAAGGGAAAATACTGAAAACATGTCTCTCCCAAGAAGCCTTCTGTGATCTGTTACTCAGTAAATTAATAGAGATAGATTTTAGTCAGGAGAGAAGATACTAAGAATCATGCTCTTGAAGGATACCTTACAAATACTGCCTTCTTGCATCATGCAGTACTTCAGGGAAAAGACTTTGTCTCCAAGGGAGAGGGCACACATCGGTATTGCTCCCATAAAGCAGCCTCTGGATAAAAACTATCCTATAGAGATTTAGGAGAGATTTCCACATCATGGATTTTACATTGTTTTGCAATGGAATTATTGTTCAAGCATCTGTCACTTTGTTCATTATGTGTCTTCACGATGGGTAGTTTTCCTTGCTTATAATTTGTGTTGCAGATGTATGTATTCAGGATTTCATACAATATGTACAATCAATATGTGATCCTTCATAAGCACTCTCTAATATCTTTACACTTTCTAACTTCTGCTTATTTCTTGTTACAAATTCACTAGCACACTACCAAATCCATTAATGATTTATGATGAAGGTTTGAGATTAGTGCACTGAAATGTGCAACCTTTTCTTGGTTTGGTTGCCTCTGAAAGGGAGATCAAAACTCTTGGTTTTAGTGTTGAGAACAGTTTTGTAATGTCTAAAGCAGAGTTAGATCCCAGTCAGAACCCAAGTTTCTTATTACATCAGTGCAGACAGCTGAAGTGTGCAGCTGACTTTTGCAGAGAGCACTTAGCATTAACAAATTACACCCAACAAACCATAACAAAGTTCAGTCAGCAAAAGCCAGGGCTATCCCTATAGAAAGATTTCAGAAATTTCAAGTAGTTGTGATTTGTATCGTAGTCACATAGTTCATGATTGACACATTTACAGGTAGCAACTCCTTGTTGGCAGCAAATCACAAGTTTAGATACTATAGCAAGGAGAAGACATTCTGATGTGCTCTTCTATTCTACTATTTGCAGAACCTGTGGGACAAAAAAAATGGAAAAAAAGGGAAAGATAGTCACCCTTTAAGAAACTGACTCTTTGAAATCTGATGGCCATGGAAGTCATGTCTAGCTTCTGGATGTGTTGGCTGAATTTCCTCACAGGAAAAGGGAGTTTTGAGTACTACAGGAATGAAAAAGGCATCTTCATGCCTATCCTTAATGCCATTTCCCCTCTTTTTTCTTTTTTTTTTCTTCTCTCATTTTACTTTTTCCCTTAACTACTCTTCTGTCCCACTAGACTGGGCCACAATAGACTGCTTATGTTTTGGTTGCTTCTCCAGCTGGAGTATATATTATAGTGAAGAGGATAGCAGAGATTAACCTAGATAGCCTTTATTTATAGAATTCAGTGATATGTTTAATTTCTCAGTGGGAATTATCAAGGGGAAAAGGATCTAAAGACAGTTATAGAGATTCTGGAAGGTCTTAATACCTCCTTTTTAGTGGGACACTTCCTGATACCTCTACTTAAATAGTAACTGACTTTGAACAGTGCTTTCTAAACCCTGTGAGGTTATTCAGGTGCAGGTAACTACTCATCTGAATGAAGGTTTTAGTCTGTGATCTGGCAAACATATGGGCACTTAACTCATGCATTTACATTTACAGAATGAGCCATGAAGCATAGCAATTTAGAAATTAGGAAATCTGAAATGTTGATTCCACATAACTCTGTAATAAAACTTCCAGTGGTTCCAGGATTTCATCCCACACCTGTAATTAGGTGCTCAACATAAGTTATTGTAGACGGGGGCTTTGCAATTACATACTTGCTGAACTTGAAAGTTACTTACTTAGTTGTCTTATTTGCTCTGGAGCTTGTTTTTTCTCCTTTTTTTTTCTTCCCTGGAAAACGGTTTCTCTGCCAATTTGTTCATCTTGAGGAGCTTTCTTCTTGCCTACACTTTGTGGATGGCCAGAGCCATTAGAAGCAAATGCCTATCTGTAGTCTGATTTTTAAAACAAACTGCAGCAGCAGCACATTGCCATGAAATAAGGCCTTGATTTCACACTATCCTTCACCTAACTTTGTTTCTTCTTTTCCTTCTGCCAAGCTGGAGGTCAGCATTTAGTGCTTAGCCTTAGTATTTGAAGGCTTATAATGGTATTGATGTTTATGGACACTGGTTTATGTCCATGGACATTATTTGGTTATAGCCCTGTAAAATATGTGTGCTATTCCAGCCTGAGAAATATGTGCATGTGGTTATGCATACATCACTATAAAGGTTAACAGAAATGGTGATCTGCAAGGAATATTCTTATGAAATTACAGACTCACAGATATTTAAGGCAGGTTTCAAGAGTTATTGGCAAACATGCAGAGCACATGTATGTATATGTGTAAAAATAACTTAAATTCATAGGACAGTAGAGAAGCAAATCTGAGACACAGAGGGAAGGCAGAGTTTCCAGCCATATCTGCAAAAATGCAACGATGATGATTTATAATTACTGTGACGAAAATAACGATGATTCTGCTGCCACGTTTTTACCATAGCCTTGGGAGTATAAGTAATTATGCAATGATCAGTTGATTCTACATATTCACAAATTTAGCTATTTATCATAATTGGTTTAGTCCCTTGGAGTCAGTCCAGACTTTTACTTCATACAGTTGGTTGTAAAAGGGAGGGGGAAGGAAGCAAATTTCCTTTAGCTGCATACACCAAATCAAAGTCTGATCTACACTAACAGAATCCTCATTATTGATTGCAGTACTTGTTTATTCTTCCAGGTTTTTTAAAAAAGGTAAAAAAAAAAAAAACCAACAATTAAACCCTCACACAGAAGCCATCAAAAATTAGCTGATTCACATTTCAAAACACACCTTTTCTACATTCTATCTGCATTTTATCTGTTGGATGTTCAGTGGCCAAATTAGATTGAATTAGGGGGATTCAGGCTTTATGTTTGTTTTCATGCCCACCAAAGCCTTTCCCTGGTTGTCTCCATCCTAATATTGTCATCCAAGGAAATAATCTGATTTCATAGCCTCCAAAGCCCTTGTTACTTATGAAGCCATTTTATTCTTGACTGTGCTGTTGACAGCTCTGTAGCCAGAAAATATTTTGTCCCAAGCCCTCTATCCTTCACAAAAAATAGACCCTACCAAAACTAAAAATGCCATTGACTTTGAGGTGAAAAGAAAGGGGCATGCTAAAGAATAACTGAAGGATGTCCAGGTACACAGGCAAATTCCTGGATACTAGCCCAGAATTCCATGTTAAGCTGAATATCAATTTTGATGCTGTTTGTCTGTAAGATTACAAAGTAACTAGAATCCTCTTGCTTCCTTCTAGGGACCCTTATGCATTCAAGCACAAAACCTAATACAGCATCAAATGGTCCCAGAGGGTTTATTTGTCTGGGTAGCAGCAGGCAGAGTGATAAACAAAATGTCACAGATGAAGGAGCAGTGCAGGCAGTCCTACATGTCTAGCAGCCATAGACAGTGAGCTGTGACCTCTCTGTTATCAATTTGTCTTAAATCATGCAATTAGACATCTTTATCACATGCTAATCACTACCTTCCTGGCCCAATTATACCTGCTAGCTTTCAAGCACATGGCTATATAAATGGGGTCACTGTAATTCAGATTTGGCAAATAGATTGAACTTTTTCCATGTTCTTAATAGCTGGTTACATGTGAAATTGCAGCATTTATCTCTGTGCAGCCATCCTTCTTGCTACCTTGAGTCATTCTTCTAGGTCTTGGTATGCCTCGGACCTCCCCTGGGGACTAAAACACAGCTGATCAACACCAAATGCTTTATTTCCTGAGGTATTCCCATGATAAGGTGAGTGGTTGTGGCCCAGAGACACATTCAGGTTCCCTGTGGTTTTCTGATCTTCTGGCCCAGTGAGCCAGAATGAAATGACTCTTCTCTTAGTGGCAAATAATGAGAGAAATGATGGCTCCATGGTGAGCCTTCCTTCAGATGAGATGCAGAGCTGAACCCAAGTCCTTCACTTACAAATGAGCACAGGTGTTTCATTCCCAAGCTGTTTTTTGTTATCTTGTATTCGTTCCCAATTTCATCACAAATTTCCATTTGTAATGAACTGCTGGCATTAGTGACCGCTGCCTGTTTAGTAGGTCCCCCTTCAGGAGGTAGAACGTTAGCAGAAGCAGCAGCAAAATATCTGACTGGTATACAGAGAAACAAGGCTGCAGGAAATTGGGGAACCTTTGTGTTGAATGGTCAGTGTCCAATCTCCTTGGTCAACCTGATGTTTTCATGAGAGGTTTAGGATCCCTTTTAAATTTCAAAGGCTTAAATCTGCTCAAATCCGTTAGTGAGCTTTTAGATGAATCTAGTTTTATGGTTACATAAATTTTTCGGCAGTGGTAGAAGGGACTCTGTTCCACTGCAAAAGAACTGAAATAAAATGGCAGTAGACTTAGGCAGATCAATATCACTCTTCTGTGCAATTTTTAAAAACCAAAGTTGCAGCAGAAGAACCAGTTATTGCAATGCTACTTAATTCATTTAGCAATAGAGTGCATTGATTGATATTGTCATAAATAACAAGCCACTTCATCTGTGCCCCCTCACTGCTCTATCATATTACACATGCAGGATAAGATGAAAAAACAGCTGCAGCCCTTCTGAGCCTCAGGCTAACAAGCCTTATTGATCACACTTGTCGTGAGTAATCTAAAGCTAAAAGATAGCAGCCCATAGGATTTGTATCTAAGCATCATAGGCCAGGTTTGAACCCACACTATTTTCTAGGTGGATAGTGCCTGTGGAAGCTATGCTGATTTCTAGGCAGCTGACATGTTTTACTGGAAACAAGTGCAACCAGAAGAGTCATGTTCTGAGCAGTGATTGGCAAAATCAATCCTAATTAGGCTGCAGATATTCAAGGCCACTTCTAAACCTGAGCCTTTTCTTGATCCCCTTTAATTATGTATTCAGATCAAAATGACACCCTGAGCTATTATCCTGCTTGTTAAATCCACTCAGTTGCTTGCTGTCTGAGCAAATGCTTCTAGGTTTTGCTAAGAGCCATAAATGGTTACCTCTGTCAGTCTCTACACTTAGAGAGCTGCAGCTGTGTCCTTCAACATCTTAGATTTCAGGGCTCGCTGCAAAACTTTGGAGTAACTTTGTGCAAGTTGGCTTCGCACTCAGTCAAACTTGAGCTGTCACTTATTCTTTTCCTCTGTGGGGCTTCAGAGGTACGTCCTTTACAGATGTTAAATCAGAGCATTTAGAAGTATGTATAGGGGAACAAAAGGCATTTCTTTTGTTTGCTTGTTGGTTTTTATCTCACATTTGAGCTGTCACTCCTTGCCTTGCCCTTCCCAGAAAAAGGAAGAGAAGAACATAATAGGTATGAGAGCTTAGAGGCTTGATTTTACTGATTAGCAGGGCTGACAGTCAGGGGCAAGAGAGGAGCAAAGGCTGCTTAATCAGTGTGCCTTTGGGGGCTAATTCAGTATTGTAGACATGACCTTTTCTTTAAAAATCTGCTGTAGACACAGATTTCTTGGGCCATTGTGGCATGCTGAGGTGTGAGATGGTCAGTGACACTGGGAAAAACACCTAAGCCAGCAAAAAATTCCCTGAACTTGCATATGAGTGAAATAGCAGGGAGAACAGGGAGGTAATGAGAAATATATTAAAACCATATTTATAAAATATAGATTTTTTTTTTTTTGAGAGGGATGAGCAGAATACTTTGAGGCAAGGTACTGTACTTCTGCAGTTCAGTAAAAAGCTAAACTATGTATGAAAAAGAAAGCTAGAAAATTTGCAAGCATTAAAATAGGTGCTATTGTGGGGCACGTTGAAGGTTATCCCAATGAAGGTGTTTGCTTTGCATGGAGATCAGCAGATTTCAGTGTTTATTTAGATCAATGAGTCATCTTCCCTGTTTACAGAGACTGGTAGAGTTCCTTCTATGGAACCTCTCCCTCTTTCTTTTTACCTTTATTTTCCAATTTTTTCTCTTCAGTGTAGTTTTGCTGCTTATATTATTTAGCCCTTCTACCAGCTTTGCTGGATGTAATTTCCTTACATATTATTTGTTTTAGTGTTTTTATTAACTTTTATAGCACAGGTTTTGTTGCCACTTAGCTACTAAACATTAATGTAGTGCATACAAAAAATAGAGTTCACTACTTTAAGAAGTAGCAAAGGGAATTCCTTAGTACCATTCCTATAAGAAATACTATGAACTCAAGATTGCAGGAATAAAAACCAAGGAAAAAAAGGTCTTGGTTTCATCAAGCTTAATTCTCTAAAAGTCTTTGTATACTAATTTTTCTAGAGAACATAATCACATAGCTAGAGAGGAATTTTTCCATTTTCCTTTGACTTTTGGATACAACTGAAAATTCTGGTCCACTACTGTTCTCAAAACGAAAGCTGTAAGTAGGGCTTTTATTTGTGTCTGTTATATGTGACCTTGGACTTCATTCTGTGATCCCAAGGGTCATTTCCAGGGTTCATTAGTCCTTGTGTGCTGCAGTTTTCTGGTAATGTTGGAGGCAGTTCTGAACCTGCTACCCAGTGGGCAAAACATTAAAGGCCTCTTTGGAAATACATACTGAATAATGCTATTCATGTTTTAATATGCCGTAGGTTAGTCAGAATTTGCTTTCTTCAGCTTGGGGTTTAATTGCTCCAGTATCAGCTGGGACACCTGGTAACTCTGTCACCAATGCTGTCCCATTTTTTAAGCTGTTCTCATCATGGAAACCATTTGTACTGGAGTGAGACATCCCCTGGATTGCCTTTAGCAAGGCAGTGACAAGTTCTTGCTGCGCAGCATATCCAGTGCAGGGATCTCAGTGAGCAGCTGCAGGTGGAGCTCTGGGGGCAGGAGCCAACAGCCCCCAGACTTTCCTGCCTTAGAGTGTGAGGGTATAAAAGCCCAGAAGTTCCTTTGTTCAAAGTCTGCCCTCGGAGACACCAGCTCAAGCTGTTATTTTGTTATTTAGTTATTGGATCAAGATGAAATTATTTCAAGAGGTGTTAGGGAAACCTGGTCTGACTGCGAGTGTTGGGTGCGCAGCTGCGAATGCGCCACAGTCCCGGCTCAGGTGTGAGAGTGCGACTGCCAGAGTGGCTCCTGGGCAGCTGGACAGGGAAGGTAATTCATTAACATCCTGGCCACAGAGGTAGGACTTGCAGCAAGGAGAGAGTTGTACACTGGACAGTGCAGTGTTGGCTGGTAGAAGTTCCTGGCCTCAAGGGATCCTATTGTGTGCATGGATGCTAAGAAAATCTTTAAAAGTTTGTTGTTTCTTGGTATTAAGTTTCACTATATTTAATTCTTGGAACTGAGAAAAAAGCTTTATTCAACTTTTTTAATAGATAATATAGTTGTTCAATGAGATTTATGTTTTTGGGCTGAAAACACTGTGGATAAGGCTTTATCTCTTTTTTTTTTTTTTTAATTGAAAATTAAAGGGAGAAGAAAAAGATTTGTTGGGCTGACAAAATATTAGGGCTACCCAGTTGAGAGGTTCTGAAGTTATGTGCTGCCACTTAAATTTATTACTGTATTGATGAATATATTTTATCAATTTTCAACATGTAGTCCTGCAGTGCTATTAATAAATTATGAATCTAGAATTACCAATAATTCTTTATTACTCACTTTAGAAAATGAACATGGCAAGATTTACTTGTAGTACAAAAATCTCTCTGTCCTATCTTTTATTGTTGAGCCTTTATAATTTTTTTTGGTTGGTTTTTTCTATTCTTTTTGGCCAAAATCATGACCTTCAACTTTCCTGCATCACTGCTGGCTAATCACCAAGTTTCAAATTAATATTTTTCTGTGTAAGTGATCACTGCAGCATTTCACAAAGTTTGCTTAAATTTTAGCCTGGATTCATTTAAGTCTAGATTTATAATGTATTCTTGCCAGGTGTCCAAGGGAGATGTTTCCTCTTCCTGAGGCTATCAGATACCCTCACAATTAATATTCACATTAGATGTAATTTTTTTTTTTTTTTTAGCTTTCATGATCCAAGTGTCCTGGAAGCATTAAGAGATATATAATGATGCTCACGATCAGGGCTGGATCTGACCTTTTAATATCCGTGACAAAACAGAGGGTAAATAAATCCCTTCAGAAAGAACTTGACATTAATTCCACCTTATCTGCCCAAACCTGTCAAAGGTTACTCCTCATCTGGGCTATTAAAATGCTAGTGTTTGCAGACTCAGAGAAAATTGCTGTCTCTTGGCAGAACAAGAACCAGCAAGCCAGAACAGTCAGAAAGTACAATTTTTTTCACTCTAAATTAGAAACTTGTTTTTAAGGTCTTTCCTACCAGCTTTCTCCAGATAACATTTACGAAAGTCATGTTTTGCACTGGTAGTTTGATGGTGCACCAAATCTTTATTCAAGATAATTAGCTACTTTATCTTTGATGTGCACTTTACAGTGTATCATTATTTTCTTCAAAAGTATTGTGTTGCATTTTCAGGAATACTGGCTTTCCCTCCAATTATTTGAAGTAACAAAAATTCTTTTGTTTTAAACTGATGTGTAAGAGTTATTACTGTAAAGCTCAGTACACTGTTAACTGTCCTTACCCAGTAACAAAGGAACAGGAACCAAACTTGGAGAAACTGGAGCACAAGCAGAAAAAAAGACTATCATGAAGACTTCCAGAAAGCTGAAGTCAAATACAGAAATACAATTCAGTGTTTATTTGTGGAATAATTTACTCTTGGGTACTACTCCATGTCTAATCACAGTTTGGCTGGATAGTTGCACAAAGCTTAATTCTCTTTTCTCTTGGCTTTTTGTTAACAGAATAGAGGAAATCTGTTCTTAAAAATAGGTTAGGCCTTCATGATGAAAGAAACTGATGTATTTGATTGCTTTTTAAGAGAGATGTGAACTAAGAGATTTCCCAGGGTTTTTCAGCCACCCTAAATGCAGGACTTTGGAGAGATGGTAAAGCACATTTATCTGTGCACCCTGACCTTTCCCATCCCAAATATCAGCATGAGCCACACCATCTTCCTCCCTGACACCTTTCATGGTGTGCTTGTTGCCACTGGAAATCTGGATGCATTGGCCTGGAGGGGCACAGGCACTTCAGAAAGGAGTGGGCACAAATGGAGGGCCAGGGCAGTGGGGCTGCCTCTGAGGCTCATTTGTTCTGCAGTCCAGGCAGAGCATCTGAATTTGCATTTTCAGACTCCAGTGGGGATTTCTGTAAAAATAGTCTATTAGCAGTCATGACTGGTAACTTCAAAGATGCCCTTTCCTTATTGCAGGCTGATGTGTGTGTAGCAAACTATAAAGTCATGCATAATATTTATGATGGTGAAATATACTGCTGGCATGCTACAAGATTTTGATTTGCTCCAGGAACCAGCTCTTGTCTCACATTAGCCTTTTATGTAAATAGGATGATTTTGTTTTTTCCCACAGACAGTAAAAATAAGAATGTAGTTAATGTCCTTGACAAAATATATTAGAAAAGAATTCCACACATGCATTTTATTTTCCCTGTGGAGAGCAGTTAGAGATGGCAGAGCAAGAAGACGTTGCAAGAAAATTGTCCCATGAAAATCGAGTTTTCTTCCTCTTGCTACTCTAAGTTGATGCTACACAGGACAAGCTGTAATGCTGACCTCATATTCCTGAGCTACATGTGTAATTCAAACACAGAAAAGTGCTGAGCAAAATCAGTGATACCATTTGATATCATTCTAAGCACAGCCTGGTGTGTGCCTCCTTTATACTTTCCCTTCTGGTAGTAGCTACTCCAGAGAATTGTGTAACTTTGGTGTTTTCTCTCTCCCACAAAACTGTCCACTCAGCGGATACTTTCTTTTTTTCCATTATGAAGCAATTGAAAGTTTGCATTGCTTGGGATATGAACATAAAATTTCCATCCATATTTAATCAACCTGGAGGAATGTTCTTGACCAAGACTGAGGTGTCTTCTTCCGAGCAGGTGTAGACTGGCATTTCCTTGATGGAATTGGCAGTGGGAATGTCTCTGGTGTTATCACCACACTGCATTAAGCAGTTCTGTGGTTTGATTATTATGATGCACCTTCTCTGTTTTCAGCTGCTGTTCTCTCTTTGTCTGTAACTCAGGTTAAAAACGAAAGTTTATGTCATTTGGAAAAATGGCAGGGAACTCAGGAGGACTACAAGGATGTTGTGAGGTCATGGATGGAAGGAAATTAGAGGGGCCAAATCCCAGATCCCAAATCCCTGACTGTACTGGTAATTTTGTTATTCACAGTAGGGAACACTCAGCTGTACATATCAAACTCACAAATCTATTAATAATTGCATTCATCTACACAACTATATATGAATACAAATAGCAAGGCTACAAAGCCAAGTAGAAAGTTAGGAAGTTAGGAAATAGTAGAACTATTTGCCTGGGCAGCATTAGTCTGTTAAGTATTTGCATTTTGATCTAGGTCTTCAGGGCCATATTTATTCACTTTTTCCCCCCCTGCACAGGGAGACCTAGAAGGGAAAAAATGGCTACACTTTTACTAACTCTCATATTAAGTGTGAGATTATTATAATAAGGGGCTCTTGCAGAACTCCTGTAATAACCTTTATCTTTATTGCGTAGATGGAAGGAAAGGTCAAGATCTGTTCAACTAGTATCTTTGTGTGGCAGACTTAGTGTTAGCTCCATGCTTTATATACATAATATGTCCTCAGAGACTGCAAGAAAAGCAAACAGACCTCATCAATTTCTCTAATGATTCCTCTGAAAGATACTTTTTTTTTTTTTTTATCTTGGTTTGTATTTTTAGCTCACTTTAACAACACCTCTATTACCAGGCTGTCAGAGACCTCGTACATAGAATTTATGTTGGCTTTCATAAAGAAAAATTAGATGCTATCTCAAGGACAGTCTCTACTTTTAATGTCATTAAAGCTAAATGAGTTATTGTTGATATTCACTGAGGAACAGCAAATAGAATTAGATGGAGAAAAATCTTACTGATAAGATGATGTGCTGGCTGTAACTGTCCACTGCAGAGAAGAGGTAATTTATAAGCATTGCTCTCTTTAATGTATAAGTAACCTGTACTTTATACTGTGTGGTTGGTTCTATTAATCCTAGGGGAGGGATGGAGGCTCTGCAGAAGGGGTGTGGATATTAGTTCTAATACTCTGTATTTCTTGAGTAGCACTGAGTGTGGGGCTGGGCAGTTTGGCCCCAGGCATCTTCAGCACCCCCAGATGCTGCAGAGGAAAAGGCACCTGGTCTGGGCCTGTTGGCTGCTGGAGCAAAGCAGAGCTCATGAAAAGAAGGAAAGATTTTAAGCATGTTGCTGAAAGGTGGTGTACATCAGCCCAGCACTAAGTGATACCTCTGTTTTGAGGCGTGTATCCTGTTTCACACGATGGGTCAGGCTGGAAGGGACCACAGTGCTCATCTGGTCCAACCTCCCTGCTCAGGCTGGGCCGTCCCACAGCACATGGCACAGGATTGTGTCCAGACAGCTCCTGAGTACATCCAGTGAGGGCAACTCCCAGCCTCTCTGGTCAGTCTGTTCCAGTGCTTGGTCACCGCACAATAGAGAAATTCTTCCTCATTTTCAGGTCGAACTTTGTCTGCATCAGTTTCTGCCCAGGAAATTCCACCTGATTGTTTCTTAGGGTACAACTGGTTATAGTTGAATGCTTTTAAAGTTTAGTATTAAAAGCTTCCTCCTCTGTTAGGATAAAGAAGCAAAGGAAGGCCAGTGGTATTTCACAGACTGGAAGATTCCTGCATCTGCGTACTTCACACTTAACAATACAACATTTGCTTTAAATTGGTTCTGTAAAAGCGTGAGGAAAGAAGCAAAGCAGGGCTGAAGATTTCCCTGTTTTTACCCAGCTCATAGAGAAAAGCTGAGAACTCTGTAGATGATAGAGAATTTTGTAAAAGGCTGTTTTCTGTGGTAATCCCACTTTATCTATAGATCTGTGGTACAGATGTCAGCAACTTTGTTTCTTGTGCAACTGAGAGCTCTTTAGCTGTTAACTCCAAAGCTGGAGTGGAATGAATATGGAGATCCCACAGCATATTCTATGGGCTGAAAGTGTCTGTGGGGGCAAAAAAAAAAAAAAGAGATATTGAATTTCCTGGTAGGGAAGAAAGTGCTACATATTTCATTTTATGTTTGTGGTATAAAGACTGAGAAATTCTTTTAAGAAAGATCAAAAGCAGATACGTTTATATGTAACATCTTAATGCGTAACTAGTTTGTCGGGGTATTGCAGAGAGCTACTGCAAATGAAAAATAAATGTTTAAAGAACATTATTAAGCTATGAAGTTAGAAACCTGAAGGATAGAAAATGTCATTGCAAACTTAATTAGACCCCCTAATGTGTGTGCAGTGTGAAGGGCTTTAATTACCTGATCACAAACTATTTTTTGCACAGCATCCTCCATTCCTTTCAGCATAGAAACCAGATAGTCTTTAATTAATGAGCAACTATTCAATATTTTGTTTTCTCTTCAATATGCCATCTTAAGTTTTACTCACTGTATGTTCTTCACACCCAGCTCCAGACCCATAATTACTCATTTCTTGATGGGAAATTCTTGTGAAGTGTACTTCACAAGAAAATTTATTTTACAAATATTTGTTATTTTAATACCATCCAAAAGACATGGTGGGTTATTATGATTTTTTGAAGTTAATTTTGTCACAAGGAAAAATCATAAATTAATTTGGAATCTTAAAGCAAATAAAACTATTTAATGAGTTTATATGCATATGAAGAAAAATATAAATTTACTTAAGCTGCATATACTACCTGGTGAAAAAAATCAGATCTCAGCATTTTAAATAGTTTTTTATCCTCCCTCTCACCCCCACCACATAGGCTGAAAACAAGAATCTGACCTGTTAAAAGATAAAAACAAATGAGAGCAAGAACACGCCTGGTGCCAAGGAGAGTTGTTGCCTCCCTTGCTGTGTCATTAAGGCACTGAGCCTCTCTCTTTGCTGGTAGAAAGCTACATTTAAAATTGTTGCTATGAATCAGAAAGACCAACCCTGATGATAGTGAGAGGTAGCTATTGGAATAAAATGCCTTCTCTATTCCCAGGAATGGATACTTGCTCTGCATTTTAAGGTCACTGGGTGGTGTACAGGTGTAGTCCTGGCAGCTGGAGCCTGAGCCTTTTGCTGATGAGTGAAGTCGTGCTTGCTCCTTCTTCCTGGCATGTCCATCTATGTGGTTTTCCTCATACCCTGTCCACAAGGTGGCCTCTGCAAATAATTTAAGGCAAAGTAGTTGCTTGAGAGGCAGGAGTGACCTGTCACTAAAACCACTCTCTCACTTCCAGATCAATCTCTTGATAAGAGGATTAGTGTTTTTAAGCAAGTGGAGAGAGGTACCAGCACTAAATGAAGTGAGCCAGAGCTTTATCCCTTAAGGCATAGTTCAAAACAAGTTTACTGATTCCTTTTTAAATGCCCACATTCCAGGTGTGCATAAGGGTCAATAAGGATTTGAGCCTAAAATTTCCAAATTGTGGTTGAAAGCCTTGAAATCAGTTACTCTGCCTTGCTGTCATAGACTATAGGAACTGTTCCTATGGATCAGCATTTTTTGATGAAATGTAAACAATATTATAGAAAAACTCTCTTCATTATCTTTTTAGTTTGTTTCCATAAAATTGATATCTCATAATTGTAGTAGTTCCATATCTGAAGTGCAAGTGTGCTTAAAGTGTATTCTCATAGGCCTCATGAATGAAACTGTTATTTTTTTGTGCCTTCCTCTCCTCTTCCTCATTTACTGTGACACCCTCCCCCCTCCTCCCCCCCCCCCCCCCCCCAGATTTATGCAAGGGTGAAGATATTAGTGGGAACACCTGCTTTATTGAGGAACTGCATCTGGCAGTGGACACCTCCAGAAACATTCTCCACTGCTGGCTGAAGCCTGGGTCCTGCAGAAATAATAAATGACCATATAACAGAGAGGAGGGGAGGAGTTCATGGTAGAACCTACAGAAATGAATGCTGATGCTTTCAAGCTTTTTTTTCCACCTGCCTGGCAGCCTTAATATTTTTGACACAGAATGGTGGATGGATGGATGTGTTAGTGTGTGTGCAAGCATGCTGGTATCTTAAAGAAACCAAGTAAGAGTGGAAGAAGCAAACCTGATTGTGTGATTTTATTGAGTCTTACATGGCTCAGAACTAGGATGAGAGGTCCATATTTGCTGCTATTGAATGTCTGCAGCAGGCAGTATCACCTAGTTTTTCCTTGTCTGATCACTGCTAAAAGGCCCTGAAAAACTAGATCTGAGTTTTTTTCAGAAAGACCACTGAAGCAAGGTGATAATTTTGAAATATGAACAGCCACAGTAAAATTGATATTGTTTCTCCTGGTCAGCTCCATGAACTTTGCAATCTTTTGGGTTGGATAAACTATTTGAATAATGGTCAAGGTCTAAGAGGACAGATCCCAAGGGGAATGTAATCCTGGAGGTGCCCTTATCCTCCCTTGGATGCCTCCTTGCAAACATAAATTCTGTTTGCTGGGGAGGGAAATGTTGCGTCTGTGATAAAGAATTTAACATGCAAATTGTTATTAATTCTGCTTCAATCAAAGGAGCAGCTACAAGGAAGAATAATAACAGAATAATTTAACTTAGATCCCCTAAAATGTGACACTCCAGTGTGTGTCAGTAATTTTAACTTCTAGCTAGGGAGGCAGCATGTCAAAGAGGTAAAAGTTACCCCAGGTTTAAATAAGCATATATCCTTTGAAACCAGTATATTTATTTTATTTAACCCTATTCAAAAATTGCTGAAGTCTCTCTTTTCAAGAAAGTAAAGATTCTGTACCTTTTAGGTGATATGTTAGACTCTGAATTTGTTTGTTTAATTTTTCTAACTGTAAATGTGACAGGATACTGGGATCTATCACTGTGTGTTTGTTTAATTTATAGGTGAGAGGCTCCCCCTAAAATGGCCTCCATACAAATATTATGCAACATCCAAGAGGGTTCTTAGAGGTCTCTCTCTCTTTCCCTCTCTCTTTCCCTCTCTCTTTCTCTCTCTCTTTCTCTCTCTCTTCTCTCTCTCTCTCTCTCTTTCTCTCTCTTTCTCTCTCTCTTTTCTCTCTTTCTCTCTCTCTTTCTCTCTCTCTCTCTCTTTCTCTCTCTTTCTCTCTTTCTCTCTCTCTTTCTCTCTCTCTTTTTCTCTCTCTCTCTCTCTTTCTCTCTTTCTCTCTCTCTTTCTCTCTCTCTTTCTCTCTTTCTCTCTCTTCTCTCTCTCTTTCTCTCTCTTTCTCTTTCTCTCTCTTTCTCTTTCTCTCTCTTTCTCTCTCTCTCTTTCTGCCTGTCTGCATTCTTCTCTTTATCAAAATCCATTAATTTCCTTTCACAAGCTATTTATATTCTACAAGTTTAGTAACTTCACAACTCCTCTATCCATTTTTGTCATCCTCTGTTTAGCCATCGCAGTTTCTGTATACCTGGAAAACCATTTTAAAATTGAATTATAGCACTTCCTTTCAGTTTTTAGCTCTTTCAAGTGATGTCAAGTTTCTTGACACCTGCAGTTAGTGGTAATAGCTTGGTGGACTCTGGATAATGGCTCTCTAGCAAGAGAGAAAGATAATATGTTTCTACATTGCTATTACTTTATAGGATTTTTTAAAAAGTGTAGAACAAGTTCTTAGCTAAGATCAGAGCTGTGTGCTGCCATGCACCAGGAGCATCCATCAAGTGAGATGATTTGTCCTGAAGAGAAGCTGTAAGTAGGTGAAAAAGACTGACAAGGTATTATTTACCCCTATTTGACAGATGAGAAGTCAGGACCCAGGGACTGTCTGAATTAAGTGGCAAAAAAATAAATGGCTTTGTGAGTCCTGGTGTCCTCTTATTGTTCAGTCCAGGGGGTTGGATCTGGAGAATGTTAGAAATGCCTCATGGTTTATGCAGTTCATTTCTGTTGGCATGGGAGTGGGATGTAGAACCAGGGGAAAGATGGGTAAGCAGTCAGTGTAGCATCTTGAGACAAGGCCAAGATATCCACTTAAACTGTGAGCTCAGTAGATGCACTTCAGGTATCACCAGAGAGACTGGGCCCACCCTGAGAGCAGCCCAGGAATGTTAAACTACAGACTGGTAAACTTTCTTCCTAATATTTAACCTGCTAAATAACTGCAATGTCTAATTCTGAAATACTTCTGTCTGCTTGTATAATGCATCTTAACCTACAAATGCCAAAGTTAACAGAATCTATTACAAAATGCTTTTTCTCAGTGACACTGAAAATCATGCTGAATTTTTTTTTCTTTAAGAAAAAAGAGAAAACAATGTTATTTGATAGGAGAATAACATGATGCTTTTGCTATAAAGATCGGGTTTTTTCAGTTCAGTCAACACTGGGGGTTCATGTGCTTTTCCTCACCTTAGAGGGATCATAGTGACTTGAAATTGGCTGGGGAAGCAGCAGTTAAGCGTGTCACTTTGTGGCGTTCATTTGGAAGTGCACTACACAGGAATGCTGAATTAGCCCTCCTGCTGTGCAGCCCGGGATGAGCCAGAGCTGAGTGATTGTAGTGTCAGAATGAGAAGCAGTTCAATGGCATAGAAGGAATATAATTTCTGTGGGTACCTCAGGATGTGTACAGAACAGGCTAGGCTGTTAGTGGAGATCACTTCTGAGAGGAAATACGATTTCCTGACTGTCTCTAATAATGGTAAATCTAATTCATATTTTCATATTCATTGCTGAGTATTATGCAGACTTGGCAAGTTGTTAAGGACAAAACAGAGTAACTGTAAGATACACGAGCACTGAAGCACAAGAAATGTAAAATCATAGATACCAGGAAGCAGGAAGTTTGTAGGATAGGTGGAATGAGTATGCTGCTATCTTGAAAATTTTGGTGCCAGGCTCTAGCCTGAAAGAATTTTAGGTGCTATAAGATGTCATATTACTGCGATAAATTAGATGCATTTTCTTGTACACTATTTCAAGGGACAATGGAGGGTAAAAGAGTTGTGGAAAAACTCATACTATATGTCTGCATTTCTGCACATTGAAGAATTTAAGCTGTTCCATTTTTTAAAAATGTTTGCTGTCCATCCCCTTGACCTACCTGAATGCCTTTTAATACAACTTTTCATCACTAAAGTCAGTTTCAGCAGTATTGCTTCTTTTCTAAAAATAGACTGCAAGAACATCTTTGTTATCTGCAGTGTGAATTGTTTTAGTAGGAACTGCTTTGCTACAGTATCATTTCTTAAATTGCATATTACTTTAACAGCCACATCCACCCAAAACATAATGATTGTGACTGAAGAAATACAGTTCTGAATCACAAAGTGGAATGCACAAGGGTTTAGATGCAAGTGACACCAGTTTTCATTCTGCATATATACACAGGAGTTGTGATTACAGCAATATGCCTTGTCTTCTGTTTGCAGCAATGCCAAGACCAGGCTGGATGGGGCTCTGAATAACGTGGTTTAGTGGAAAGTGTTCCTGCCTATGGCTGTTGGGTTGGAACTAGATAATCTTTGTAATGGATAATCCATCCCAACCCAATTCTATGAAACCAAAATTCAAGTGTATATTAAAGTATGTCCCAGTGAAATGAGCAGAACTTCAGTGATGAAAGAATGTATTGCTGAGAATCGTTTTAGTGACATTCCTTAATCATGTTCTCGGAAGGTGGTACATATTTCAGCAGCTGTAGCATGGGTTTGTGAGAACTGTTGTCCAGATCAGTATAAACCTTGAGAGGTGAGCTGGCTTCGTACATTCCCAGCAGTGTGTTAACCATTGTTTGTTGCTGAACAGTGTCCTTCACACCTTCTCAACCCATCTTGCCTTGCAAATCCAAGATTTGGATTGAAATTAGTTGCAAAAGCCTCCTGTGGCACACAGGCAGAAAGCCAAGGACTGGCAGAGCCTCTGTGAAGGGCTGGTGGAGAATGTTGGCTTAACATGACTGAGACAAGTCAGTGGTGCAGTAGATGCATCAAAAGCCTTGGCAGTGGTTGCTGCAGGCACATCTGAAATGGCTTTTCTAGCCCTGGGTAACGCTAGAGTCAGTCATCAGAGGGAGTCTGATAGGCAGAGCTTTCAGTGACCTAAACTAGCATTGCACATAGTCAGTACAGCAGACTTTTACTCCTCAGCAAAGGTTTTCAACTCCTCAATGTAGGTTAGGTAAGGTTTTCACAGCTTGGAATTGAGGAACTTTGATGACAGCTGTACACCACTTCCCACACATGCCCACTCTCCCCCATAAAAGGGGGAAAAAAAGCTCATATTTCCAAGTTGACATTAATTATGTTCTGATAGTTCATAGTGTAATGCATTTAAGAAACAAGATACAATCACATTATTGTTTATCTATTTCATTTTTTTCTTGTTCTAGTCTATTTCCTGCATTTAATATTTAAAACAAAAAGCACAAGAAAACACAGAAAAAACTTGGAAGGCTAAAAAAAAAAAATAAAAAAAATCACAGAACCTTTCCACTTACATAATCCAATTAAGCACATTGTTCCCATGATGCATTGAGGAAATATATTATTACAGACACAAAGCACTTTGTAATGTTGTATTATTAACTCCTTTTGGGGCTAGATGATTTTTCTACCAGATTAGAAGGAAGGAGCAATAGGATGTAATGTCAATTAACCTAATTGCTATGGGTCTTTCAACACTAGGGCTTATGTGCATTCCCAGAATGGGGATACAAAAATGTATGCATTTAGGATTTCCAGATCTTTGGAGAGAGTTTAAAATGCCCTGGATATTACCCTGTTGAGAGCTGTGTGCTCATCTGCCTGAGCAGTAAAAATAGGCTATTTTTATTTAATTGGATGGTGGAAAGCTAGAGATTTTCCACATCAGTCCAATGGCAGATTCAAGATTTTACATATGTCAAAACAAAGCCATCTGGATTTGTTTATATTGCAGTTAGTCTTTTGCAGGAGTCCAAGTGGCTATTTGAGAGCCACTGTAGCATCAGCATAGCAAATAAACACAGGTCATGTCACAGCCCTTTCCAGTTTCTTGGGTCAACATGAAGGACCCTTTGCTTACACATCTGCAGGATGAGTGTCTGTTAGCCAAAGTTGCAGAAATGATGACGGGGTCCTAAAAAGTCACATCTAGACATATGAAATCATATGAGTTAAAAGACTGAGTCTCAGTTTTAAACATTCTCATTGCCTTGTCTTTTTTCTTCAATTCTTTCACCTCTCAATCCTGTTGGATTATATGGACATAAATTTTATTTTTCTATTTACAAGTACAGGATTTATTCAACAGAAGATTGAGTTTCTTAGGGTGTTTTACATAAATAAAACATTTTACTTCTGAGTTAAAAACAAACAAACAAAACCAAGCATTCCTGCTTGAAATATCAGAAATCTGTTTTAATTGATTGAAGGCAATTAACAAGATTTATTGTTCAACCCCCCTTCAATCCAGTTATGAATGGTTCATTTTGCAAGAGATAAATAAAGATGGTTTGTGAAGTTCCTGGTAGAACCTTGATTTGAGGTTATGATTTTGTAACAAATCATGACAGAGCAAAGCTATCAAATGGTACAGTCTGTCCTTTAAAGAGACCTCCAAGTCAGCTGGCAAAGCCTTTGTGATTTCTCTAAGGGGATAGAAATCTCTCAGTTTTATGGTAGTTCAGGCTGGGACTGGCTTAATCAACCTCACTGAAAGAGAAATTAATTAATAAATAATACATAATTAATGGGATCATCAGCACAGGTTATGTTGGTTTGTAACATGGGTCCAAAATCTTACAAGTCCACTTCAATTTAATTTTCTTTAATTGTCAGAGCTCACAGATGGCTTTTCCTGGCCCTGTGTTGTTATTTCCTTCTTCTAGAGTGAGGCACAGATCAACTCACACATTGTCCTATGCACCAGACATGGAACTTGCTCTCTGCAGCACATGAAGGTGCTTGAAGCAGTTTGTATTCAGGATGATCTGATTGTGCCTTGGGTTGTTATGCAAAGGAGGGGCAGAGTTTGTGATTTTTGACCCAACTGTGATGAAAACTGGTGGTTAGGGTGAATGAAATACACCCTTAGAAATACACCATGTCTTTTCTATCAACCTTTATGGTACAAAATGAAAGAAAGAAGAGTTTATCTGCTTCAAATGTTCAGTTCTCTTTTCCTTATAGATAATGGGAGCTCCCATGAATATAAGGAGTGTATCCTGGCCCTCCCGATTTCTGCCAGCTGTTCTCTGCTGGGTAGAGGAGGCTGGTAGTGTAGCTGTAAGGCCTGGAAGCTGGAGTGTTCCCCAGTTTGTCCCTCTCCATCTGTTTGGATTTGGAACTGGAAATAACATTTGGATTGAGAACCTTGGAGTAAGTCAGCAAATCCCCAAGAGCTGCCAAGAGAGGTGCTTCCTGGTGGCTGAGATAAAGCTCTGCATCTTGGAGATTTGGAGGATGAATAAGTGATTGTCCTTGCTGGGGTGCAGCTGAACTTGTCTAAGCCGTGGCAGAATAATGGCATAAAATTAGATGTATTAAAGAAAGGTGCTGCTTTTGTAGCATCAGTTTTGTCAGAATGTGATGGTGATGATGGATGAATCTTCGTGCATCCTCCCCACCCCACACACCCCCTCTCCCTTTCTGCTCTCTCTGATGGGCAGTGTTTCGGTTTGTCCCAACATAAGAACATGGGGTAGGTATTGCAACATAATTAAAGTATTCCAGAGTTGGTGGAGCTAAGATGTTCACAATTGACTTTGTGCACATTGGCTGGCATAAAGGTCTAAAATGCTGCTGGAAACTGGGCCACCTGGGCAAATTGGCAGCTTTTTGGGGAATCCCCCATGCCCTCACCCCCAGGAGGGACACCTGGAGGATACGTCCAGTCCAAAGATAAAATTTTTTTTTTTTTTTTTTTTTTTTTAAGAGCTGTCTGAAAATGCTCAAATAATAATCTTCAATTCTTTAATTCTGGATGAATTTGAGGCAGAAATGTCTGTTTAAAGTAATAAATGTATTCTGGGAAGTTAGGATGAGTCATTAAAATGAGCACTAACAATATCTTTTTTTCAGTAGTGTCCATTCAGATACTGGATCTTCCTAAATGAGATAAGAGTTTGTAAGGCTGGGTGGCTAGGAGGGAGGGGAAGGAAACTGATGGACCACGATACCAGGCCTGTGTTTGATCTCCAGATAACTTTGCAGTTCTGATCCCTGGTTCTGACCAGTCAAATTACGGATAAATTTTCTCTTTGAAAAACTACCTGTGTCAGTATTGGGTTTTCTGCTCAAGGAAAAGGATCATTTTTGGTGACATTTTTCAAAGAGAAACTTTGAAATTAAATTAGATTTTTATTGTTTTTCAGAGTTCTCCTGTTCAGAATAGTTATTGGAAAATGAGCCAATGAATAAATAGTTCAGAAATAAAATTAGTTTGGTTTTTGCAGGTTTTTTTTCCCATTTATTCACAGTTTCCTATAAGATGTCACCAGCTTCAAATAAGAAATTTCCTTAATATGTTTCACTGGGGGAAAATAAATAGATGTTTTTCAACTCTTCTGTCAGCATATGCTTTGAGACACTGAATAATTATGAATCTCAATATACCCCTTTATCTAACAGCTTATATGTTTTATTAGTTTTGTGGTTTCTGAGATTTTGTTTTTTTCTTTAGAGAGTTGGTGAAGAGATCAGTAAAATTTAGCAATAGATTTGACAATTCATATAGACAGACCTAGAAATCTGACAAGAAAACACATCTAGAAATCCCTAGTAAAATAAAAGCTACTGGGTCCACATGTTTCCTGAAAATTATGTTGGGGGTTTGGCTTTCATGTTCTAGTAAACATGAATAATAATTCCCCAATCTCCTGCTATGTCTGCTATTCATGATTTTATAGCTCCGTGTTGTATTCTACTTCAGACATAATTTTTTCAGGCTAAAAAATCCCTGTCTGTTTAATTTTTCAACATTCTGAAGATATTTTATATCATTGGCCTACTTTATGGCTGTTCTCTATATTTTTTTTCCAATTCAACTATATATTTGTGAAATGGAGAGACAAAAGCATCACAGTTTTTAAGTTGGGGTCACATAACTGTTAATATATAAAGCAATTTCAGTGCTTTCTGGATGGCTGGCTCTCTTCTTTTTCTTGCAATTCCTAAAAACTTCTTTGGGTTTTTAGCCATTTTTAAGTCCAGAACTGATGTTTGTATCCAGCAGTTTACAAGGCTTCAGGATTCCTGAATGACAGTAAAAGATTTTCAAGCTATTTCAGATGGCTTATGTGATGAGGATTATTTTGTTTGTGTAGTGTGGTGTTTTACATTTTCTGATCCTCTTTATTTTCCATTTGACTGCCTGGCCATTCTATATCAATCAGATCCTTGTGCAGCTTTTCAGTCAGTCTTTATTTTCACAAGCCAACAACTTTTGTGTTATCACCGAGTTGTGCTAGTTCTCTGTACTCTGTGTTTTCTTTGATATGACATTTAGGAAGCCAGAGTATCAGAATAGATCCCCAAAATTGCACATTTTATTTTGTCATATATGAGCTTGGTTTGGTTGGTTTTCTTCTTTCACTGGTTTTCAACAAATGTTGATGGATGTGCAAGTGCATGGCATCAATTACAGCATCATTATCAATCCATAAACTGATTCCTTTGAAGGGTAATAATAAATCTGTAAGGTCTGTATTTCCTCTTAAAAAACAAGATGTCTTTTAGTCATTATATAATGATCTGCTTGTTTGTTTATTCTGATTTTTAAAATAATTTCTCATAATTCGTAAATTTATTTGTAAGTGGGTACCACGGTCTGTCTTAAAGCTTCTTAAAACATGCTCTTGTATTTGCCACCTTCTGTCTCTCTGCTAATTAAGTGCATTTCCTTGATAGGATAGCTATCACAGCCAACAGTTGAGCAATTTTATACTGAATTTCTAAATTGTGGAAGAATATTAACTGATCTTCGTGGATTTTCTCTGATTTTTTTTATTTGCTAATTAGGTACTTCAATTGAAAATAATCTTCTCACCCATAACTGAAAAAGAGCTTAGAGTTGGAAATACCCTAAGCTGTATCCTGTACTCTGCTCTCATGAAAAGAATTAATTCACCATCTCAGTGATGGCCTTGTCTTTTTCAAGGCTGTCTTGAAGCATTTTTATCAGTTTCTTTTTTTTCTTATCAAATGTTCAGAAAGGTATTAATTACTGGTTCTTATGCATTTTATCAAATTATTTAGAAATTTTAAAGGTCTGTGTTATGCTGGTATTCTGTACTTACAGAGCTGATCCTAATTTCCATTTTTATTCTTTACTTGTGACCTCTTTAGAGGAAAGTCTTCCTACTTCAAATAGCTTCTCAGTCTCTGATTTTACCAGATGGTTTTTACTTCTTTCCTTTTAAAGAAATTTGTTTTCAGCAAAAGTGCTTTTGATTTATTTTAAATCTCCAATATGGTGACTTTAAATACTTATATGGTTCTCAAAATAAATTATCCTGTTGTTACTTTTAATTTCTAACTAGCAAATTGTAGGTTTTATGTATTTTGTTTCTTGAAGTTAATCTCTGCTTTAAAATAATATTTTAGGTTTGTGTGTAGTTCTGTATTTGTGTGTTGAATTACAATTTTGTGTGGACAGTGTTGCAGAGAAGCTCCTCAATAGCAGTGTTTTCATCCTGAGTGCGGGTTAAGTTTAAAGAGCCCATTGTGTCGTGTTGTGGGTACCTTGCCTGCCAACTCCAGCAATTATGCATTTCTGTTTTCTAAAATTTGGAGTTTAAAATCATAGGACAATTGCACTCCCTATTCAGAGGTAATACAGGCTTCTCTCTGCTTGTAGTTTTGGATCTTAATGCCTTATGTACCAGCAAATGAAATAACATCACGTGTTCATGTTTTTGGTAACCCAGACCTAACACACTAATGTGGAAGAATTTCAGTCCATATGGATGTTAGAATGGTCAGTAGTAACTCATTGTCCCTTTTAGCTTCCAGCCTTTCTTTTAAACATAGCACCTTTCTTTACCAGTGTTTCCCACTTCATCCTTACAAACTCTGTACCCTTTACTGCCTCCTTGATGTGCCTGCTTTCCACTCGTATGTCTGCTGGGATGTGTTTTTGAACACACAAGGCATAACCCAGGCTAGTTACATTTCCAGAGTTAGCACATGTGCCTTTGACATAACCATAGAGACCTGTATTGACAGGCTCAGACTAAATTTCCTGAGGCTGTACTTTACTGGTTAAAATGAGTGCATTTTGTCCATTTCTCTCCTGTAATCAAGAGTAATCAATGGACTTTAGCACAATTCATTCCTCAGGAAGTCACATGAACACCAGTATGGGGAGAAATTGGACTCTTTGAAAACGCTAATCTGACACTCTCCAAGGATACCATATAATAAATGGTCAGGGAGCCTGTAGAAGTGCTGCATTTTCCTTTATTAATAATGTGTTGATTTACTGGTGTTTTAAGAAACTGCTGTCAAAGCCGTGTGTTCTCCACATGGGTACTGGTTCAGGTGTTCATTAATGCTGTACTGCAGAGTGTACTGCAGAGCTGTGAGTTCAAATGTGCATGAGACTGTAGAATTGATGCAGAAGCACTTGAGGGTATATCAGTGTCTTTCTTTACTAGAAGTTAAATTTGTATATTTGCACAGTTCTGTTTGCCAGAGAACCAGCTCATCTTTGAAGACTGAACTGTGAACATACATCCTAGCCCAGCTTATTATTCAGGCCTCGCTGTGTGCAAAGAGTTTGAAAAGAAATCCTGTAATAGGTTAATTTTCCTCTCTGTGGGTTGCATTATCTAAAAACACTTGCTTCTTTCTTCCCTTTTTTGTTACTTTTCAAGGTGTAGCTACTCATACTGCTTTCAAGATAAAAAGAAAAACACCTTAAGCACAATGCCTTCATCTTAATATTTGCAAAAGATGTTAGGTGTTCTTATTTCTTGTTCTAAAGATGAACTCTTTCATGGATACTATTCATGGATCCTTTCTTTCACCTATGATCAGGAGATAAAAAGAATAAAAGAGCCCTGTGTGCTAGATTTCACACCTCAGCAGAAGGGCTTGTTAAGGAGCTATTGATTTCCTCTCTCCTCAACTCCTTCCTCTTTTCCCATACTTCCCCCTCCTCCTCAACTCCCACCTCTTTTGCCAAACTTAAATGGGAAATATTGATACCATTGGAGAGGCTTCTAAGATTTCTAGTTTTTAAGTGTTTGTCTAGCTATGATTTAAGGAAAAATCATATGGAATGGAAAGGAAAAAGGGCAGCTTACAAAAAGCAGCATCACACACCTTGCTGTTAGAGAGTGCTGTTAGAGAGAAACAGGTTCTCTAGGATGATCCTCCTTGGGGAAAGGACAAGAATGAAACTCTTATTGAAGGTCCTAGGGACAGTTCAGTATGATGCATCCCAATTTGCACATTTACAGAAACATCTATTGCATCTCTTGTTGAAAGCAATTATTTCGACCTTCCTTCTCTTGTGTTCATTCAGATGGGGGTAATGCTCATTTCAAAATCTGTTTCTTACAAGCGCTGAAATTTCAAACTCACTGAAAAGTTCCCATAATTTTCTAATTTCTAAAATAAAAGTAGTAGAACAGTTTTTATTGATGGTCTGATGTGATCTTGGGCCTGCCAAGTGTATCATGACGCCCCATATGTCCTACCATAAAAACAGTAACAGGTGTTATTTGCATGACAAAAAATTATACTTCAGAGTCAGAATTTCAGGCCTCCTCCTTGGATCACAAACAGAAAGTTACTTTTTATTTTGTGCTATAGTTTAGAGAACATCATGATCTTCAGAGCCTACTGCTGAGGTTTGGTGTGGTTGGCATAATGAAATGTGTGGTTGAAACTTAATGGGTAGACATGCATTTGGAAGACATTGCACATTTGCCTGCCAAGATGCTGAAAAAAGCTCATCTTACTTTATTGCAAGAGGAAGAGAAGTGGTTTCTTTAAGTTGCTTTAGTGTCCTCAAGATTAATTTAATGTGGTTCAGTGATGGACCTCGATGTGAAAGTGCAATGACAAGACTCAAATGTAGGATGCTGCAAGCATTACAGTAACAGTTTTGTAGGAGGAAAATATAACAATTGAATTTAACCCTCCTGTGGTAGAGACAAGTGTGTGTAATTGACTGGGCCAAGACTATGGCTGATGTACATGAGCATGCTTTCACTGCTCTGAGGGGTGGGATTGTGGCTTCATTGCCACCCACAGTCTGAGTGTAGTCTCAGAGAATAGTCTGAGGGCCATACAAGGCTGGGAATTTTCCTGGAGATGTCCTTAACCCAGGCCCCAGGAAGGGTGCAGACTTCCATAAGAGAAGGATCTGTCCAGTGTATTGAACCCTCTGTTCCCCTGAGAAGGGAGCTGCCTACTACTATAACTTGTCTTTTCTTCCTTATGGAAGTTGCTATGGGGCATGGGGGAGGAGGGTATAACAAAAAATAAGTGTGTAAGCACCTGCATTTCAGTGCTTTATAGAACACTGGAGAAAATCAAGCCTATCTATTTTTCTTCTTTCACAGGATATTACTTTACTGATCCAAATGCAAATGCTATGGAACCTTATAACAGCAAAATAATGTTAGATAATGAAGCACAGTATTCATCTGAGGTCACTGTTGCATGGAATAACTAACACCTCTCTGGTGTCATCTTGCTGGATCCGTCTGGCAAATTACAACCAGAGAGATACCGAATGTACAGCACCAGCTATTTAAATGTACTTTGATGAAGCTAAACACAGGGAATGTTCCCAGAGCTCCCCAACACTGCCAGACATAAACACATTCACTGCATTGTTAATCCCACTAATTTAATGTAAAGCATGAAGGTGTCTATGAGATTTATGTAGAACAGCTGAAATCTGTGATTAGTGTTGGCAGCAGAAGAGCAGTTTCAGTCTGTTGGCTAAGGTTAATGTAGTCAAGGTACTAGGGAAATATTTATCCTTCTTGTGATTTAGTTTAAAATACTATCTTTATGTAGGATTGCCTTTAAGATAAAGTGCAGGAGGCTGAACAGAAGCAGGAATTAGCTGCCGACTTTTAGCTTAGACTTGTAATTTACAGGTTTAATTTTGCTGCTTGCTTCTTGCTTCTATTATTATTTATTTATGTAGCAGTGATGATATTAACAATGATAACAGCTTCACCTCCAGGTGCTCCAAAGACAAAGCTGATTCTAAAATCTAAAGATAGGGATCCGTTCTCCATCAATGTAATGCAGTTTTGTGAGATGAAGCTTCATATATGTATGCAAAGGATGTCTCAGTACGGTAAGGTAATTGCACTTGGTTCATTGCTGGGAAGAAGAAGAAGGGCAACCTGCCCAACTACAGATTGGATCAGGCATTTGGGCTACATCTGTATGAGGAAATGGAAGAACACAGAGACCATTTTCTCATCCTGAGGTCAAGTGATGTAACTCGTGTATTATCCATTTGGTAAATTTGCTTTTCTTTAAAAGAGATCACTGTACCCTCGTTGCCTATTGGGAATGGTCTCTGGCAGATACAGAATCTCAGACTTTGCCAAGATACAGTTTGGCAGACTCTGGAAACAGATTGACACTAATTCGAACTGTTTAAAGATCAAACTGTCCATTTCAGTATAGAAAGGTGGTACTGAACAAAGCAAGAAAATAAATTAGAATTTTCTAGGGGTGAATCAGAACAGGGGGAAAAAATGTGCAAAGGGTTAAGAAGTTCTCCGATACTTTGTTTCATTTTATTTGGTCTAAATAGAAGTGTTTCACTGTCCTTAAGGGACCCAAGAAACTTCATTTTTCTAATGTCACCATCATTACTCATATATTTTTTCATTTTGATACAGACTAATTTAGAAAAGAATATTATACAGATTGTCTCAATGACTAGTCTTTTTTTTTTTTTTAATGTTTTTGCTTCCAAAATATTTTGATGATGTAAAAATGATGGGTTTTATTGGAAACACTGTGATTAGTTCTACCAACTGTCAGGAAAAGGATAATAAGCAGCATCCTTAATATAAATGTAGTTTACTTTGGGCAGTCATCTATCTGATGTTAATGATGTTGTTAACAGCATTTGTTCCTGTATTTGGAAAGCAACTAACCAGACAGAAAGGTATGCACGCAGTGTAATGGGGTGGATTAGCAGCAAATAACCTTCTCACTTGAGCAGATCATTTAGGGAAGTGATGAATTAGTATGGACCCTGATACATTATTGCATCTCCTTTCCCCTACTTGTACAGAAACTGCCGGTAGCTCAGAGGTGTCTAAATAAGACTCAGGAGCCCAGGTGGACACTGCATTGCTGGAGCACAGCAGTCAGCTCCTCAGTAAGTAACAAGTGTAATGCAGTCCCAGTAGGACTCCTGCTGGATCAGGAGTCATTTTAATCCTTGCTGTGTAGGGAAGTTTAACTACCTCTTTGTAGATGATTTTTTTTTTTTTTTTCTGTTAAAGGGATGAGATGGAAAGCTGTCACTTCCTCAGATAATACGTTATGGGAGGAGAATTTTGACAGGTGCCTCTTCTATTCTTCCCCCCCTGCTCCTCCCTAATAGCAGCTCTGACAGTGTGCCAGGGGATATTGTTTCTGAGGTTATTGTCTGACAGTGTGCCAGGGGATATTATTTCTGAGGTTCTTGTCAAGGATGGGTGTTTCACAAAGAAAAATGTAGCTGCTGTTGGGAAAGAAGAAACATAAGCAGAAAGGAGGCTTCTTTTTATGAAGGTAGGATAGGGTTTAGACTGGCTTGAGTCATAGTATTGAAACTGGAAGCTGAAGCATGAGTCTGGAAACAGGCAAATCAGCTCAGAAGGCTGTTAACCAGAAATAACTGTTTGCCTTTTGTCATGAAGACTATGGTGCATTTATAGGAAAGAGACATGAAGTGGAAAGAGATGCTCATAGGTGATTGATGTGCTAAGTGGACACAACCTGCCCTCCAGCTTTTGGTCCCTGGACCAGGCTGACAGCTGTTTTCTCTTGGGCTCAGGCTGAAACCTGCTTAAATTGATGGAAAAATCTCCCATTTACTCTCCTAAGCAAGCAAGTTCCTCCAAGTAAATTTACTTTGTTTCTACAGAAGGTTTGAAAGAATACTGAAATAAAATTTAACTTGCCTCTTGAAAAAATAGAGGTAGGAAAGCAAAGTACTTAGGTTTGCCATCCATGTACCAAATGTAGCTGTGTGGTATTGAAAACAGAGCTCTAAACTTCAGCTCTTAAAGGAGCTGGGCAGTCCTCCTTGTCATCCTTTCCTTCTCCCCATGGTCTTGCCCCCTCTAACAGAAAAGAAAGAAAATTAAGGCCAGATGCTGAAAGAAAACAACTCCCAGGGGCCAGGTCCTGCTGTGAACTCCTGAGCTGGGCAGCTGCACTGAACTCACCCTCCAAACAAGGAGGAGCTTTTCGCAGCTCCCAGTCTGGGCACAGGGCGATGGAGATGACAGCAATGCAATTTCACTGTGTTGCTTTGTGACAAGATATTAGCAGTTCTGGCTTGATGTGTTAGGCAGGACTTTTTCCATTACATAAGCAAAGCAACGTTTTTCACCACTGGCATTCACAGGATGCAGAAATGGTAAAATGTGAAAAAGCCCCAAACATTTAGACTTTGAAATCATATTTTAGTTTTTATATCTTTTTGTGTTTTAGGGCTGAGCTGAGGTGAAAGGGACAAGTTTCTACAATTGCGTGAACTGACAGTTACTTTTGTTTTGCAGCAGAAACTAAATGTATTTTTTAATTTTCATTGTTGCAGAAATTTGTGGCCACAAACCTGTCCAGGCCTAAGGTGCAGCTAGCAAACACTGATGCAGTATAATTTTTCTGTAAAAAGATACTCTGTAGCATCCCATTAAAATCAGAGGGTGCTGTATTTCCAAATGGTGTGTTTATGGCAGTAATGTCCTTGTCATGGTAGCCCTGATCTCTTCCACATATACAAGCAGAGACCTAGGACCCCTGCCATAACTTGGTTTTAGTTACTCGCTTCCTCCAAACCTGGATTTAGTACCCACACCTAATAGCCCCACTGAGTTGCAGTCCAGGTAAGACAAACTTCAGCAGAACTGAAATCCCTTTGGAGAAGGTAAAAGTCAGAGTTTGTTCCAGCCTGAAAAAAATGTGAAAAGCTAGGCAATGCTTTCTCCTTCTTCTTTCATATTTTCATGTTGTTTCTTCATTGAAAATTCATTCTTTCCTTAAAGTGCATGTACACTCAAGTACTTGGGAGTCATTCCCCAGGAAGTATGTTCTGTATCACAGCTCAAACTCCTACCTCATGATCTTTCTTATCTGGCTATGGAAGTTTAAAGGGGAGAATGACATTGTTTTACTCATAAGTTCTGGGATTTATGAGAGTCTTAGCTGCTTTTTGTCTCCCTTTGGTTCCCTCACTAAGCTCTGGATAGCTTGCATCAAGTGCCCTCTTGTCCTTGTTCTTCAGGCACTGGAGACAGCACACTCTGATGTCACAAGTGAGATTTGAAGGTGGAGTGCTCTTTTCTGTGCTTGTATTTCTTTTACTGAAGGTTGAAATGTTGTAAATTGCTAACATCTGTGTTGTATGCCCTCTGCACATATATAATCTGATTATTTCTTTCCCCTCAATTCAGCTCATCAGAGTTACTTTGGCAGAAATGAGAGTTTTTCATATGTCTTAAAATACCTCCCTTAGAAGGTAGTTAACCTCAGGTCTGCCTGCTCACCGTACAGGGCTGAGGATTGTGCCGATGTTGCTGCTTGCATACTCATTTTGAGCCCATCCCATTACCGTCTAACAAAGTGGGAGAGCAGAATGTATCCAGCAGAGCCATTACAGGAACCACCTTCTGCAAGTCTGTAAATAAGTTGCCATTTGGTGTGCAGAGTTCATGCTGGAGGAGGCTGAGATAAAGTCCTGCATCTGATCTTATCTTTTGAATTAACAAGGATTTCATGAGCAGACACTGCACCCAATTTCCACTTGACTGTTGGGAGGTGGAGACCAGTCTAAGAGTTTGGCCAAAGGATGATCTAAAGCTCATCAAGTCTCACTGGTATGATCTGGCATAGCTCTGAATTAATGCATGAGGTAAAGAAATAAATATATGCTTTCAGGGTTATCAAACAACTGTCCTATTTCACCACAGTTGTGTGACATTTTCCTGAAAATTCCCTTTCCACAATGCCCTTGAAAAGCTTTGGGGATCCCTCTGAATGGAAGAGTTGTGAAAATAGCCCATTTAGTTGGATCATTGTTTTTCCTGAGGGACTCCTCCATGCAAGTTCCAGGCAACAACAGCAGTTTTGAGGTTTATGCTTCTTTTCAAAATTTTCTTTTTCATTTAAACTGGAATTCCATTTTGTCCTTTTCACTATAATCCATGAACTAGGTGAGCTGAGCGTTGGGAGGAGCACTGTGTATGCTTGTCTCATTGCCATTCTTCCCTGCGTGCTGGCAGCTGCTGCCCAAGAGGCAGCACTGAGCCGGCTGGACCCTGCTCCAAACCACTGCAGCTGCTCTCCCCTCACCTTTTCATGCCAGTGGGACCAGCCTTTGCTGGCTCATAAAAAAGCCTCATAAAATATTACTGTGGCGCTGTGGTCTGTGTCACAGCAGAGCACCGTGCAGCCAGGCATTGTGAGAACAAGCCTGGTCTGAGGGGCAGCCCTGGCCAGCTGTTAACCTTGCTGCCACTGGCACTAGGGAAAAGCTTTTGCCTTCAAGAAGCTGGTGGCAAAATCTGGCACTAATGGAGCTCTTTGATTTATAAGCCCCATAGAATGCCAGAGGCAGAATTTCCCATGTAAATCATCCGTCTGTTGTGTTTACAGGGCTTCTTAAAAGACACAGATTGAAGGGTTGTGCTCCCTCCCAGAGCAACTGTGTTGCATGGGAAATGCAAGTGCTTTGTTTTCTGCACTTGTTTGTCATTTTGGTCCTGGGAATTAATCCTTATCAACAACAAGTTGTAATAGAGGCCATTTCTCAAGAGGATTTCTGCCATTCTCACCAATAGGTTTACTGTTAATCAATATTTGAACCTTCAGGGCTGTGAAATCTGGTACTGCATCCTAGTTTCATCTCCTTTAATAGATGGATTTTTTTCTGTGTCAGCTGTGGGTCTTAAGTTTTCAAGTGACCGTCTGTGGCAATTGGTATTATTCAATCAATGGTCTACAGCCCACAGGTGGTCCATAAAGCATCAAAAGGTGATCTGTATAGCAGTGGGAGTTGGAAGGGAAAATCAGAGCAATCCTGAAGGCACACACACAGTGATGCCCCGTCAGTAGCAGCAAGCAGGGATGTGCCAGCAGCACACAGAACCATCTCGTAGGCACAGATCAATGGGTACAGCATTGCCTGTGGATTTCCTTTTTCCAAAAACCTCATTAACTCTTTGCTTATTCGAGGAGATTGAGAAAAAAAAAGTGCTGTAAGGGCAGTATTGGACCTCTGAATAGTGTATTTTTACCAGTGTGGCTCTTTCAGTGTGGGAAGGATTTTTTTGCATAGTCATCCATCAGGTTTGGAGTGAACTTACTGATCTGGAGGCTGGATGTGAATAATTCTGGCTCTTGCTTGAGGTGTTGAGGGAAGATCCCTAGCAGAGATGCCAGCAGGTAGGCAGTGAGATCAGCTTGCAGGGGGAGTGGTACAGCTGTGAGTCTTTTCCCTGGCAAAACCATAGCCTCCTTGATGGCACAGTCCCTAAAGTCTGCTGGACACCTCAGCTTGTTTCACAGTATTAAGGTGTACTTTTTCTTTTGTCTCTTACTTTTCACCTTTACTTTCACTCTAGTCACTGCATTTTAAGCTTTTCTTCACAACTGGGAGGACTAGAAACCCTCTGTTCCCCCTTTGTTGTTTTTCTTCTTTCTTTTTTATCTTATTAAAGGTGAGACATTTACATAATCACAGGACTCCAAGGACATGAGCCTTTGGAGCGAACAAACAGAAAGCAAGAGTCTCCTTTATGCATCTTATATATCCGTAAGTGTCTTATTAAAAATATGAGGACTGCCATGGCTATGATTGTGAGGCTTACTCTCTACTGATTGTTTCATTACTGAGAAGAACAAGATTTTTCAATTGAAATATTAGGAAAAAAAAATCTCTGAAAGACTCTCTGCTGGAATTTGAAATTGGTTCCTGTGTGAAAAGCAGTATAAATAAGATCAGGACATATAGAACTACTGTTTGTTCCACTCCTCAAAACATATCTGCTGTATTTGGTTAACTTTGAATTAACATCAACAAGAATCTCCATTAAAAAAATAATATAGCTTAATTTGAGAGGTTAGTTAACTGTCACATAATACTTGTAGCAAACAAGACCTTGTGCATAAAAAGTTCAGAAGTAGAGGTATAAGAAAAGCAAAGCTTTGAGGACAACTGGGATAACCAAATTTTTCCCCTTTTCAGCCTGATAAGCTCCTAGTGGAAATAATTTTACAGATCTGTAATGGATTAACCCCAACCATTACCTGAGCCCCACACAGCTGCTCACTCTCCCTCTGTGGGATGGGGGAGAAAATTGTAAGATTAAACATGAGAAAACTCATGAGTTGAGATAAAGACAATTTAATGGGTAAAGCAAAAACCACGCACACTTTTGCAAGCAAAACAAGGAGTTCATTCTCCACTTCCCAAGGGCAGAGAGGTGTTCAGCCATTCCCAGGACAGCCAGGCTCCATCACACGTAATGATGACTTGGGAATACAAATTCCATCACTCCGAACATCCCCCTGTCCTTCTTCCCCCAGCTCTCTGTGCTGTGCTGTATGCTGCCAATGGGATGGGGTATCCCAGTGGCCATCTGGGGTGATCCCAGCTGGCTGTGACCTCTCCCATCTTCCCATGCCCTCCAGTCTCCTCACTGGTGGGATGAGGAGCAGAAGAGTCATTGACTGTGCAAGCACTGCTTGGCAATAACTAAATCATCTCTGTATTATCAACGCTGTTTCCAGCACAAATCAAAAACACAGCCCCATACAAACTACTATGAAGAAAATTAACTACACTTCAGCCAAAACCAGCGCATGATCACAGGTTTTGAAGGGTGGTTTTTCAAAGAGGTTACTGGGATTGTGAGAGATCATTTCAGTAATATTGTTCATCTTCAGAGGCAGGCAATAACAGCAATGAAATGCAAAGAATGTTTTAGGAAGGGAGATATATGTAGTCTTTTGCATTCATGACTGGGTGGAAAATAAGGCCTATTGTATATAAAAGAGAATTTCCCCAAGTTACAGTTTTTAAGGTGAAATGAAATAAACAACGTATGGTTGCAAAGGATTGTGCCTTAGAAATGTTCCAGAATATTGTTTATTTAATATATAGTTCCAATAAAACAGTTGAATGCTGAGTTTAGTAAAACAAGAATACACTGAATTTGAGGTTTTACACCATCTATAATAACATTTGGAAAAATGTTGGAATGCTTGTATTTGAGGAAAAAAAAACGAGTGGATATAAACCCCTAATCTCTTTAACACATCCTTCAACCATCAAAATGAATTGTAAGTGTGCTTTAATGGGCTTATTCCAATTTTGCTCACAATTACATTGTGTAGGTGAATGGTGCCACTTTTTGAACTGCAGAAGCATGTTAAACTGGTACAACTTTTTGTGATGAAATTTTATGCCTACAAAATGCAGGACCTCTTTTACAAATATGGCTCTCCTGTGAGATTATGTTTTTGTATGTTCTCTCTTTGCTTTTCATGTTTTACAAAACTGTTAGCTTCAAATTTCAATCCTAGCTGAATTACTGAAATGTTCTGAGGATTGCAGGAAGTCTGTGATATTCCTGGGCTAATATTACAGATAAGGGTGTAAAAATGAATTGAAAATGCTTTAGGCAGGAATACAGCCTTGGAAGTTTTTCTGAAGGTTTGTCTGTAAAATCCCTTGGTCATTCTTCATCCATGAGAGAATTTCCTCTTGTTGAGTTGTAATTCTGACTAGGGCCATTAATTTTGGCTTGCTGTTGCTGGCAATTAATTAAATAGGTAAGGAAAGAAATTAAATTATTATGTTTGCATACTTTAACTCTCTTGGATGCAAAACACAGTCAAAATGCTGATTCTCCTGTGTACTTACTCAGGCTTTTATCTCTTCCTGTTCCTTGCTTGAGTTTTCTGTTGGGTATCTGGAAGTACACTGTCCTGTTCTTCTTCCCAGACTCTCAAGAACTTCAGTGGCTTGTGTCTATCATTTAGTGCTTCCGTGAGTGCACCAAAGGCTAAATCAAGCCCTGTCCTTCACTGTGCTGACAGCACTGTGACTATTTTAGGGGTTGATGGAGCATTACAGTGTATGGGAATACCCTGGGTTAGGAGAAATTGTGCAGCATCTTCAGTATCATCTCCATCTACAACCTGCTATTTTAACTCTGTGTATACATCCCCCCACTTTGCTGAGGTGCTGCTGTCTCCCTTGTTTCCCTTCATAAGAGATGCAGCAATTAGCAGAAAACTTGACAATCAATTTAAATACTTTTAAGTAATTTTTGAGACTAAGAATTGTGAAGAGGGAGGACAGTTCACAGCTTTTGTTCAGAGTGCTGTGGTCCCCTCTTATTGCTTAATGTCTCACCAAGGCTCTTTGTCCTTCCAGGTTTTCACAGGGAACAGCAATGCTGACAGTGTGGTTCACCATAAACTGCTGCACTCCATGAAAGCTCGATTCCTGCGCTTCATCCCCCTGAAGTGGAATGTTGGTGGGCGGATAGGACTGAGAGTTGAGGTCTTTGGCTGCTCTTACAGTAAGTGGCTGCATCTTAACCCACATTTTGTCAAAGAGCTTTTACTTGGTGCTGGTGGTGCTGTGGAAGGAGTGCAGTAAAAATTTTATGAGTTAAAACGTAGCATGAAACACACTGCCGTTGTTTATTTTTTCCAGCAGTTGTTCTTGCTTTTCTGCCCAGGGATGTGCTGCCCATCTCACTCAGCAATTTGCTGCTTCTGGGAGTGCCAGGCAGTCAGATGCTGCAAAACCTTCTGCCCACTGGAGATCACAAATAATTGGGAGCTTTATATGGCTGTATTTGCCTAAAGAGTTCATTTGTGAGTTTAAGGCAAGTTACCTAGTTGTGAAGTGCTGTGGATTCTGCAGCTCTGGTTGTGTTTGGGGCTGATGACTTTATAGCTTCAGAGTGCAGAGAACCTGTCTGCTGATTTAATTGCCTTTACACAACAGCTTTCTTTGGCCACTCTTAACATGAGATGGTCTTTGAAGATATGGTCTGTAGTGTTTTGGGCTTTGGAGCAGCCTGCAAATGTTGCTGGCTTGGGGTGTTTTGGTGACAAATCTTGTCGTAGTGCTGCAGACTGTGGCAGACTATGGATGTAAGGCAAAAGGATTGATGCTGCTCCATTGCAGAAAATGGAAGTCCACTCATGAGGAAATACAAGTCCAATATTTGTTTCTCAGGTGACTTTGTGTTCATTTTTCTGACTTGAGATGCTGCTAGAAATGGGGGAGATTTTATTGTGGAGAGTTCAGGGGATTGCCAGCATTTTTCTGATAAATTCAGCATGGTATGGCACAAGTGACCATCATGTGACACCACTGTACTCGTTCATCTCCCCATTTAGCTTAAGTCCTTATCTGTTCCTCAGATAATGGGCTGTATCAGAATAAGCATGAAAACTATTTGGGAGACAACCTAAATTTTTCTAGGCTAAATGAAAGAAGAGTTTATTAAACTTTTTGATTCACATGTTCCCACTGAACAAAGGCACAACTCCAGGACTCTCTGGGGTCTTGTCACTGCACATGGATCTTAGGACTGCTTCACATGGTTTCACAGGAAGATTCTTATGGTCTCTATATAGGTCTATCACATCCATTCAGCTTCTCCTAGATGCTGTTTCTCCACCTGCACAGGCACTGTGGACTGACCTACAACTGCCTGGTCTTGATGCACAGTCATTAGGGCAAGAGACCTTTGTGAGGTATATTAGTGAACATGTAAACTGAAATCTGAAATTCAAAATCAACTGCCTTTGGTGACATAACTCTGAAACAGCCAGCTAATCTCTTTTCAAGAGCTTCTTCTTCCAAACCTCTGCAGTAAAGAGTATAGTCCAAACAGTTGTTTAACAGCTAGAACTTGACCTTTGGGAAGATTGAAACTTTTGTGGCTGTTTTTTCTTTTTGATGGTAGTCCATGTGATGTACTATATGGGCACTACTTTCTTGTCAGACTGTGGTTGTATTTTCTATGAAACAAAAATTTCAGAATCACTTGCAGGCTGAGCTGCCTTGTGTTACCATCTAAGTCTTCGTCTTTGTCCTGTACCCTGCAGTTGCAGGAAATAAAAGTGCTTATGCAGAATTAAGGTATGAGATTAAAGTGAGCCAGAAAAGAAATAAAGGAATTCATAAAACTTTTACAGGGTGTTGAAATATTAATTCCATTTAGAGAAATGTGCCAGTCACATTTCTCTCTGGCAAATTGCATATGCCAAGCAATACCTGTCTACAAGTTGTGCTTGTATAGTTTTACTGACTTGGCTACTCAGACACACCAGCACTGTACGAAAGATGTTTGATCATTTATAAAATGTCATCTTTAGTGGTATACTGACACAATATCTGCTGCAGATCCTGAGCTGGTGTACAACTACATAACTGCATTTTCTAAAGCTGATAGCAGACAAACTCATGCACTATGTTCAGCTGTAGCATAAAAATATTAATAATCTAGGAAAAAAAAATTAAATTACAAAGCTTAAGTTTCTAGAGACAGACTGTTGAACAAACCAGGAAAGAAACTGAACTAGAAGAACAAATATATTGAATGTGCATCATCATCATGCATGTGTCTGTATGCATATGAAAGAAGGGAAGTGATGCTGAGAGTAGAAACAGCATCAGGTGATAAAAATCCATCTCTAAGAGCCACTTATGGCTTCTCTGCCGCCTTCTTAGGTTAATGTTATGGTCTTGTGGCAGCAGAAGGCTCTGTTATATCATTTTTGGTGTATGACTCTCCTGTACAGTATTGTCTGCTCAAGTGGCCCCAGGAACACAATCTTGTGCTAACTTTTGTAAGTGCAGCTTTCATGATGACTGTTTAGTAGGGGGCACATGAAAGGCATCAGGTCTTGTAGGTCACCTGCCAGGTGACACATTGCCAGAACACAGCAACAAAACATACTGAGGAATCCTGCTGTGTGCACTGGATGCCAAAGTGGGTAACTTAGCCTGTGATGGTTACGTTTGTGTGCTGCTGCTGAATGGCACTTGCTGTTGTTTATTGCTTCTGCTAGAAATAATTTACTAGGAATTTATTCCTCAAGTCTCCCTGTCAAACAAAAGAACTTTCATTTTTTGTCTTTTTTTTTTTTCCTTCTTCCCTTTTTCTTTTCACCCTCTGTTTGGCTGCCAGTTGATATTGTTTCTTTGGAAAAATAAAAAAATGTTTTGAACAGAAAAGCTATTTCAGATGATGAGTGTACCTGATCCTATCCTGTACATATTGAAGTTCTTATGAATAAAGGACTCCAAGGCCATCATATAAGCTGTAATTCACAGATAGCCTGCTAAATGTTTACTTTCTTCAGAAAGTATCTATTTAAATGAAAATTGATTACATTTTTTTAAAATTCCTGTAAATATCTCATCTGGTATCCTCAAAATAGGCACTGAAATAGGAAGGAGATGATGATCTGAAAACATACATTAATGTTTCCTGTTCAGAAAAGGATTGATGATGAGTTCTGTGGAAAGTTCCATGCAAGCCCTCGCTATCCCTTTGCAGCAGTGGCTCCAGCAGTGTATTTGTAACAGATAAGCAGAGCTGCAGAAGAGGACATGCTCAGACAAATGGCAAACCAATTGCTTTTGATGCTGGAGGTGGCAAGGGGCAAGAAGTGTATCTTTATACTTGGGAAAAGTCTTGTAAGCTTAGCACAAGAAAAAAGAAAATTGCTGGTACAATTGCTTTCATAGGATAAGATTTATAGCTGCATTGAAGATGCTGATCATATTCTATAACTGGTTAACAGCCCAAGGTGCATCAGCAGAATTGGGTGTATGTGCAGTTAACAGGCTGGGATACCACAGGAGAAAAAATGATAGGGTGTGAGACAGGGTGTCTTCTGAGAGCAGAATTCTTCATTTGCAGTTCAGGACTCTGATTTCTCATATTTTGCTGTCATTGCTTTGGGGAATATGATCTAATATTGTGCCTTTTTATTAAATGATATTTTTACTGCATTCTTTTTCTCTCTTTTTTTCTCTCTTTTTTTTTTTTTTCTTTTCCCCCCACCTTCCTTCATCCTCTCCTTTGTCTTCCTATGAGATAGAAAATAACTCATTGCAGAGAACTGCTTAATGTCTGATGGTCATTGACCAGTTGTGTTTGTAATCAAATTCACAAGGTAAAAACCCAAATGATTGCTTACCCGAATTAAGCAGAGATTTTTGGTAGGGAAAAAGCTGCATGGCAGACCAGTCACCTCTGAAGTAGTCATCCACATTCATCCCTTGGGTTGCACATCTGAGAGGGATGTGGGCATGGCTTTAGGGTCATTCAAGCCAGTAAGCTGTGACTGGCCAGGGGACACGTGTTCAGACCAGGAGTTGTCCTCTTCCCTTCTGCCAGGAGTTAAAGATTCCGTTCACTGGTGCAAGTGCAAGACTAAAAGTTCCCGTCTCACATGGCAACTGTTCCTAGAGTGATTCTTGGTTTAGAATATCTTTGTTAAGTAAGGAGGAGGAAGGAGTTTCTTCTTGAGTATGGCTGTATATCCTCTCTGCTGCTGGGAGCAGATTGCTGCATGAGTAAGCTCTGTGCTCTCATACTGCTGGCCAGCCTGTCAACAGCCTTGTTGGACAATGTAGAGAAGAGCCCAGAATGAGTAAAGTCTGTCATCAAGGGAGCATAAGAACACCAGCAGGCAGTGCAGGATGAAATCACATGTTGATGTGTGATTTAGTCTGTTATTACTACAGATTTTCTGAGACTTGAAACATTTTGGATCCTCGTTCTCTTGCTGCAAGAGGGCTATGGACATACATGGACTAAATAAACACTAAGCAAACGCTAAGCAGGTTTTCTGGAGTGGCTGTTTTTAACAGGAACCAACGATTTGTTGTCATGCAAACTGCCACTAATGACTTTTGGCTGCCAGTGTTAGCATTTATTTGACATATTCTCGTTTCATTCAGGGCTATTTATTGGCCAATGTGCTCACAACTGATAATTAGTGGAGCAGAGCTTTTCAGAAACAAGTTTTCCTTTGTGATATACTCTGTAAATGTCAGTAGTAGAGCTCTTCAAGAAATCATGTTATGCTGTGGCTTAGTGGAGAGTTAAGAACAAGAACTGAAGTGTGAATGCAGACTGGCTGGAGCCTTGGATCTTAGGAAAAAAATGTAAAAAGGGCCAATTTTTAAGCAGCAATGAATCAGTGCAACCTTGCTCTTGCAGTACCTTTGGTTTTCAGAGCTAGGAGAAAAATCAACTTTAGTTGCAAAATGCTCTGAAAATCAAAGACTAAATTCTTTATAAGCTATTTCCTAATTGTTGCCTGTGTTGAAATGAAACCATTTTTATAAGACACTTGTGATTTACTTTAACCAAATTGTAGTATTTAATGTAGTTAATGGAAATTCACAAGAACTAAACTACCAATTTAATTCCCTTTATAGAAACTGGCAGTCAAGGTGTCAATAGAGAGAAGTAAGCAATTCTGAAGAAGCTGTTTCATAACACCTAATTCAGAAGTTAAAAACAGATGGCAGGAATACTTTTGTATTTGTGATAATTCTTAAACTAGCAACTGTTCCACAAATGATGGGAAGCAGCCTGTTATAACTCTGACATCAGAGATAAGAAGTTGGTCTTAGTTTATTCAAGAGTGAATTTTCCCCAGGACTGAGTTTCTTTGTTGTTTTATTCTCATTAAAAAAATCAGTTGCCTTCTGATTTGGAATGAAGTTGGCCATGGAGTTACAGAATTTTGTATCAAATTGAAACGTTGTGCTCCCTGCAAGTTTGTAAGCGTGCCATCAAACTTCTGTACAAACTGTCATACTGACAGGCAGAAATTTTCATGGTAGTTTCCATGGTAACAAATCGTTAGCAGCTGTTTTATTTTCTGAGCTTTTAATAGTTTTTAATTGCAAACCTCTTTAAGAAAGAAAAAAAAGGTTAAACCCCCCTCCCCCCCAGCTCTTATTAGTTTTGGTTTTTAAAAAGGAGCAGATGAAACTAGTGCTAATGCTTAAAAGGATAAAAGAGCTCTCAATGCAGTTTAGGTGACTTAAATTACTGATTTGAATCACGATACAGTTGCTGACTGGAAGTCTTGATCATATGAAGTCTTGATCTCAGTTATTTTTTAGAAGAAAATAGAAAACTGATAGCTTTGGTTTATCATTGAAATGTATGGTTTGCAAAGAAAGATAGTCTACATTCTTTCTTCTTGGGCACTAGAAAGGTGTTACATGTCTTTGTGCGTGTGCCTCAGTAGTTATGTAGCTTAGTAAACCTCTGTTGAAATTCTTCACTGTCTGGTATTATTAATTCTTAATATTTTTCTTAACAACAAAAAATACCAATTGACAAAATTGATACTTTATTCATAAATCGTGTCAAATTGCAGTTGGATAGAAATTGGAATTGAAGTAATGTATGTCAGTCAGATGTTTGTGTAAAAGAGATTAGTTAAAAGTACTTAAAGCTACCTGAAATATTCTGGTTATAGATACATTTAAAATTTTGTTTAAAAATATGTTTTGCTTAGAAGACTACTTTCTAAAGTAGAGAGAGTACTGCAGGCAGCTGCTGCTGCCAAAGAAAATATTAATTGCAAGTGAGGAACAGAAAGCTTGTTTCCTACCAGAATGATTGGGATTTTAGAGGCTAGCTAAAGGGGAAAATATGTTTCTAATAGGATTTTCAAAGGTGTATAATCAGTTTAGATGCCCAGTTCCCATGAAATCTCTTCAAAAGCTTTTTGAATTGATACTTGACTATTCCTGCCAGCCTAGTTAATTTGCATGCAGAAATATGGCTGATAAATGCCCATCTCAAGCAAGCAGCCAGCCCTCGGAGGCTGAGGGGATCCTTATCAGAATGCAGAGGTGGATGCAGGCATGGCTGACATGCAGGAACAGCTCAACAGACACTTGTGAAGCTACAAAAGTGGAGTACTGAAGTGTTCAAAGTAATGAATAACATCCTGAATGCATTTGAGATGAACAGCAAATGTGGCAAGGGATGTTCTGGAGATCTGAATATGATGGAAGGCACCTGTTCTGTTCTCAAAAGTTAAATGAGAGAGAACTGTTGTATGAGGAAGGCAAGTGCAGAGGGATTCTGGTTTTATCCTCGTGTTCCTTTTCTCCAGCAGAGGGAGAGGATTGGAAATGGGTGAAATGTGGTTGCTCAAATGACCTGTACATCCTGTGGATGTACACTCAGGACAATACCTGTCTCTAAACTGTATTTGAAAAGATCCTGAAAAAAATACAGTCCCTCTTCTGATGCTGCCCCTCCTTGCCATTTTGCCGTTTTCTTTCTTCCAGAGTCAGATATTGCAGACTTTGATGGCAGAAGTTCACTTCTCTACAGGTTCAATCAGAAGCTTATGAGCACATTCAAAGATGTAGTTTCCTTGAAGTTCAAGAGCATGCAGGGGGATGGAGTCTTATTCCATGGAGAAGGACAACGTGGAGACTACATAACCTTGGAACTGCAGAAAGGAAAGCTCTCCTTGCACCTCAACCTGGGTAAGGGTAATTGGGATTACTGGTTTGCATATAAATCTATTATTTATATTAGACAGTACCTGCAAACTCCAGCTGATATCAACAGAATGTTCTGTGTGCTGATGTCATGCAGGACATGGTAGCTGATCCAAAAAGAGACCTTGGCTTCTCTAACTATTGCTGAGCAAGGCAGAGCTGCTCAATGGCTAGTTCTAATTCTTCACATACCTTTTTTTTTTTTTTTTTTATGTATATGTGGTCTTATTTTTAAGAACAGCATTCTCAGGAAGTGGTCTTTGGACTGCAGAAAAGGTTTATTTTTGGTTTGTGTCTAATGTTTTTCCATTCACTCAGTGTTTAAGAGCTGAGCTGAGAACACAGAATTTCAATGATAACATTCTGGTCAAAACATTGAGCACACTGCTGTGTGTTTCTTTCCTGAAAACTGAATATTCCTTCTTCAATATCCGCAAGGCTATCGCTGTATGATCATGTTGGATCAGAGCATCAGAGGAAAGGCTGGCTTAATTTCTTTTTGTAGAAGGATGCTTGTGGTTTTTTTCCTGAAGCACTTTGATAACGGTAGGGACTACTGCAGTAGGAGTGATCATACTCCCTCTCCCAGCCTTATTGCAAAATCTTCAGTGGCTTCATCTGTGGGTGTCCCATGGTATTGGCCTCAGCAGTCTCTGCTGACTCATGTTTCTCATGCTGAGGGGTTTAAGTTGGGCATTTTTCCCCTTGTGCTTAATTATGTTTGTTTTAAAAATCAGTAACTATTTTCCACAGCTGTTAGACTTCATTTTTACATAAGCTCATTAATTGTTGAGTCCCTAAGTTGTGCTTTCTTTCTTTCCTTCTTTCTTTTTCAGTAAAGATTGGAAATGATAATGCATCATTTTCTGATTTGGGATTTGGATGTTACTTGGACCAAAAAACTACATCCTGAAACTCTCAATGGGGAAATCTACCCCACTGAATTGTCCTCTTACAAACTTTTTGTGCTAGGATAAGAATATACAACAGTTAATTATATTATGTAACTTCTTCCAGAGGACATACTGTTGTGAATGTGTATTCTGAGATGAGTTGGGCTTTTTCTTCAGCTGTAGCCCCAAGTGTACAAAATTCTAGCCATTTCAGGTCCTCTTTTTGCATTCATATGTCAAGGGCAAGGGTTTTGATGACTTCTCTTGAATCTGCTTGCATCTGGCCTGGCAGTTTTGGAGCATGTGTTCTCTTCATTCTGTGGGAATGTAAAAAAGGATGCACACTCCCTTTCAGTGAGAGTCACTGAAGTGCTCAGACATGTAGCCAGCTGGAAAACAGAAGAATGCTTGAAATTACTGGGTTAAAATTACCAGCCTAAATATTTGTATGATTTGTGATCTATACTTTTGGAGAGCTAGGCCAGGTTTAAGAATTATTTTGAACTGAACAAAACACTCTTATTGCTTTGCACTGACTAGTGCTGTTTTTTTTTTTTTTTTTTTAACAATTTTCTTGTTAAAATGCAGAAAGCACAGAGTTGACAGTGAAATGTCAGGAGTGGTCTGTTGATGTGATTAGACAGAAGATTTTGGCGTTACCCAAAGGAAGTTCTTCAGCTACCAGGACCAAAAAGGCCTGGCAGAGCCAAGGATACAGAAAAAGTAGTAATGCCCTGCCTGCTGCAATGTGTGAGTGCAGCATCTGTAACACCTCCTGCTTCATCACAAGGATTTCACGGGGAAAAAATATGTGTGTGGCAGGGGTGATACACACACATGTATGTGAGTAAGAGACCCAAGGAATCTAAGGCAGTCTTTGAAAAGGATCAGTTTTCAAGAGCTCTGGCTTGCATCCTGGAGCTCTGCTCTGTGCTTTCCTTGAGTCAACATGCTCCAGTTAAGAGTCTGGAGGTAACTCTGGTGTCTTCTGCCTCTCTGTGCCACTCCAGGGGACTCCAACCTGCACTTCAGTAACAGCCACACATCTGTCACCTTGGGCAGCCTCCTGGATGACCAGCACTGGCACTCAGTTCTCATAGAACGCTTCAACAAGCAAGTGAACTTCACAGTGGACAAGCACACCCAGCACTTCCGAACAAAGGGGGATTCAGATCACTTGGATATTGATTATGAGGTGTGTGAAGCCCTTTAGGTTATAACCTGTGAATTGAGGTATGAATTGCTATAAAATTAATATGATGGAAAGAAGCCACCCTATGAGCTGTTTCTTTCCAGCAAAGATCATTATTTAATATTTCCTTCCTAGAGAGCTGCTTTCATACTTTACCAGCATAAACTATGTCAGTGTAACTCCACATATGCCAGCATCAGAAAGTGGCAAATATCTGTGCAAATAGGCATTGCATTATGTTTACACTTCAAAGTATGGCAGACTTTGAATAAATGAGAAGACATAGCCTGGGTTCTAGTCAAATGTTCAGGGAGCATCTGTGTTATAATCTCCAATATGATTTTAATGGCATCACTGTGCACCATCCCTGCATTGAATTGAGCATGACTGTGAGGATTCCAGCCCTGAGTTGTCCCTCTATCCAGACACTGTGGCACACAAGACACCACTTGCTTGAATTACAGCTCTCCACATAGAGATGAACAGATGAAAATTATTGTATTCCTACTAGGAATGGAAGACCTCCAGAATGCAAGGAAGCTTTAGCAAGATAGGCATCTGTCTCTTCTCCCAGGTAGCAAATGACAGGACGAGAGGAAATGGCCTGAAGTTGTGGCAGAGGAGGTTTAGATTGGATAGCAGGAAAATCTTCCTTACTGAAAGGGTGGTCACACATTGAAATAGGCTGCCCTGGGAAGTGGTGGAATCGTCATCTCAGGGAGTGTTCCAAAGGTGTGTGGAAGTGGCACTTGGGGATATGCTCTAGTCACCAACATGAAGGTGCTGGGTTTGACTTGATCTTAGAGGTTTTTTCAACCTTAGTAATTCTGTGATTCTATGACTCTCACAACCACAAGCTCTGACCAAGTTCCCTTCACATCTGAGCATGTTGCAGAGCATGCTGATCCAGGGAGCCAGAGCAGCTCAGCAGGGAAGAACTGAGCAGAGGAAACATCCTGCCTGCCCATAAACCTGAGCCTGGTGTGCTCCCCTGTGATGTGACCAAGGTGTGGCAGAATGCAGTTTGTATCACCCCAGCAGTTCAGTGCTTATGGATGATAGTTGTTAAAAATACCTTGAAGCCCTATATATCATCATATCTGTATGCAAGGCAGTTGCTCATCTGTTCACCATCAACGCACACCTGCACACAAATTACCCATGTTCTTTTCTATCCCCTTGTGCTTGTCTGCCAAGTCTTCCTTGCCCACAAGGCTCAGGGTCATGCTTGCACAGAGCCATCACCCTGTCTGGATGTGTTGAGCTGGCACGGTTCACTGCTTCAGAGACCACAAGTTCCCCCTTTGCACTTTGAATTCATTTCTCTGGAAAGGATAATTTTCCAACACACCCAAGGGAAAAAAGCAGACGGCTCAGCAGTGGCAGGTACCTGCTCTCTCCTCTCATCTTCCAGATGAAATTCCTTTCTTTGCATTTCACAAAGCAGGGTGGAGAGAGTGGTACCTGTCCCCTGGCACTGCTCTACCAAATCATGAGCACATTTAGTAGGGACAGCACTTGGAACAGTGGGATTCTGCAACAGCTTTAGACTGAACTATTAGGGGCCAAAAATGTAACTGCTTTTAAGACAGAGATGAGAAAAGCCAAATAACTGAGTCATCAGCTTTTCTAATTTCAAAATAATAAAATTTCTTACCTCTTGCTTGGTGCCAACTAAGGGAAACTCAGGCTCCAATCTAATTTGCAGAACATTTTTCCAGATGTTCCAAAATAGGGAACATGGTAGAAAAGATCTTCAGGTGTTGTAAATCAGCATCACCACCAACCACTTTGGCACTCAGATCTTGTCCCCTGAGCTTAGTTTTTCACAGTGTGGTTTTTCTCCATTTGCACTGAGTCTTTCAGTCAAACATTGCAGCAATGCAGTCTACTGAAAGTTTATCTCCGTACACTTTAGGGATTAAAGGCCTTACTGAGGGTAATAAAATCATTACTTTCATAATTAAAATTATTACCAATCACAAAGGAAACTGTTTCCTTAATAATGCATTGGTGTAATTGATATTGATTTTTCTTTTGGTTTTGAAACCCCGGTACAGAGTCCCTAAGCAGGAGACTTGAACAATAGAACATGAAAGTAGGAAAGTCTGGTGTTTTAGAAAGAACTAATGATTCTCACTGGGGAAAAAAAAAAAAACAAAAAAAAAACAAAAAAAAAAACATTGCTACCAGATAAGCCCTCATGCCAATAACAAACCTGCAAGTGACGTAAAGTAGCAGTCTGTTCACTCTTTATTTCTCTGAAGTGATCAATTAAGACAACTGAGGTGAAAGTTAATTAAGAACTTGTTTTCAAGTGTTTTCAAGGTTACCCAGATAGGTTTCACTTGCTTATGTATCCCAGCTTGTTAGGTGGAATGGGAGGAAAAATAACCCCCAAATTGCCCTTTATTTTTGTAATAATGAACTGAGGTAAGGCTTTGGGAATTGTGACAGGGGAATAGGGCTGACCAGGTTCCAGGAGCTGTCAGCATGTAAGCAGTGCCACACAGCAGTGCATGCTCTTGCTGCAGTGGATGCAGCAGGATTGCAGAACTGGTCCTGATCAAGTGTGGTGGCTGCAGGATCCCCACCTGCATTATATCACTCACTGTGCTGCTGGCCGTGATGGGAAAAATGAGTAAAACTTTAGTGGCACCACCAGTAATGCTTTGCCAGAAAGGTTAGTAAAGTTAATTAGAAATGAGCTGTGACATTGGAAAATGAAGTTAGGATTATCAGAATTTTTGGAGTTGTGGGGTTTTTCTTTCTTTTTACTCTCTTTCTTTTCTTCAGAATCTAAACAACTGTTGTATTTGAGCAGCTTTATTTTCTTAGGCTCTTTGTCCTCCCAGGACTTTCAGGCCTCCAGTTGAGTGAGGAGCTGTAACCTGCACAGTGTTAACAGCTCCCAGTACTTAGACAACAGCACAGCAGAAGTTTTGTGCAAATGTGTAGCCTGCAGAACAAAGCTCAGTCCCAATGCCACATGTGACAATTGTAAAGAGCAAAGCACAGTGAAATTGCAAGGTGCAAATGGGGTGCTTGTGTATGTGTATAGTACCCTCCCCCTGGCTAAAACCAGAACTGCTTAGGTGCCTGCCTGGTGGAAAGGAGTGACTGCAGCTCCCAGGCAAACCCAGAGCTCTGAGGGCATGGAGAATTAATTCCCCCATCACTCAGAGGTTCCTGAGCTCTGTGGGCTGCAGCCAGGTGTCACCCTCTGGGCCAGTGGGGCTGTGGGTTGCACACCATGGGAAGGTTTCCTTGTGTGTGAGTGTTCCTGGGAGGGGAGCTGGTGGCACTAGGTTGGTGTGCCAAGGCACTTCAGAGCTGCCTCAAAGCAGTGAGCTCTCTATGCCAGAAGTGTTTCTCCAGCAGCAGGAATGCAATGGGAGGCTGTAATTTCCCTTGAGAGGTGGCCAGGCTCTGCCTCATGCTCCCAGTGATCTTCTTGGTGGGAATTGGCTCTTAAATAATACCCCAAGTGGATGTATGGAGTGGGGCTCTGCTCTCCTGCTTTTGGGATGATAACGCAATGTAATGTAATATATACATATACATACATATATATATATATATATAATATTATAAATAATGCTGTTCTTATTCTTTCCAAAAGCTCAGTTTCGGAGGGATTCCTGTCCCGGGGAAACCAGGAACCTTTCAGAGGAAAAATTTCCATGGGTGCATTGAGAACCTTTACTACAATGGAGTCAATATAATTGACCTGGCCAAAAGACGCAAACCTCAGATCTATACTGTGGTAAGAGGCAGTACCATGTGCTTTCCTTCTTTGCTTCCATGCTTTTTGTGCTCTCTTGGTGCTGCTGGCTGCATTGAATGAGTAGAGTTCAGATTTGGATAGCTGTGGGGATAATTAGCTTGTTAAAATGATATTGCTGAGGTTAACACCAACCAGCACTGGCTCCTGTGGAGAGTTATTGGAAGACACATGTGGAAACCAATGCGTTTCTCTGATTTTCCTGGTGTAATAGAATTTGCTTGGGGAAGCATTTAATTATTTTTTTCAAGATGAAAATGTGTATATTTAATGGCATGATAGAAGTCAGAGATATTTTTTTTCCTGGTTAACTCAGATAAAATCTTATTTTCTGAACTATTCTCTGTCATTGTTGGGAAGTACAGCACTAGCAGAATTCTACTTTGATACTTCAGTTCATATTATAGAGGAGAAAAATACTCCTGTTATCACTGGAAATAGTCTCCTTTCTGCTGCTCCTTATATTCAATGTATTGGCACTTCTGAGAACCATTGACTTTGTACTACTGTCTCTAAATGTGGAATGGTAGAGGTAAAGCAAGAGGAACTATGGTCTTATCCAGCTTGATAACATAAACCACAAATATAACTTAACACATATTAGTGTCAAAAATTACAGATCTATTTATGTATATCACAAAAATAACAAACATTTTATTTGGTAAGAAGAGTGAACTACACTCCCACAGCCTTGACAAACTGTATGTAATTCAACTCTGTTCAGCTTTTATCTCACTCCTACGCTGTGCTTTGATAAATGCCTTTTGGGTAACACTGTGTCTTTGGAGAACATGGAGATGAAACTGCTTCTGGCTCCCATGGCATCTTCTAGTTTGTAGTAATGTGTATGAATACACTGAACCTAAAACAAAGCAAGCCAGAAGACCAAGGAAGTTCTTTCTGTGCTGTCCCTGCCTAGGGCAAGGCTGAATAGGCAGGGAGCTGGAAAATGGAAAGGTGATGGGTGAGAAGTTCCTCACTGTGTTGTTGGCAGTCAAGACTGCCTCCAGGATACTCCCCTGGGACCGAGAGACTTTGCTTTAATAATCTTGAGTTTGATTGTTCTGACTGAGGACTCAAAGGCAGAAATCCTATGAACTGTGTTAAATTGCTCTTCCCCTCAGCTTACTTTCTAATGGGGGAGCAAAGAGCCCTTGCCTGCTTCTTAGGTCATTAAACAGCTGGTTGTTTTGCTGGCTGGATAATGGGAAGGCCTTTTTAAAGGGGAAGAGCAAAATTTTGCAATGTACTTTTTCTCAGAAGGGCATTGTCTGGGTGTAAGTGGCTCCAAGCAGTGAAACTCTGTTATCACTACACTTGGTTCAGACAACGCTAGATGAAAAGTCCAGGAATCCAGCTCCTTCTCTCAATTTCAGATAGTGGGGATGTGCCTCTACCCTTCAATCTCTTTCACATAAGTGATGATTTAAATAGCATGGTTTCCAGAGGCAGGCTGCTTACTGCATTTTTCAAGGTTTATGAGCTGCTCTGTGCTGTATCTGTGACACTTGGGTATGCAAAGTGCATGTCCTAGTTTAGGGCAAAATTTGGGAAAACACCACTGGAAGGAGCCTCCAGAAAGCAAACCCCCCATGGCCCCTCCCCCACCTGGTTCGGGAAGGATTTCCTCAGAGAGAAATGGAAAAAACCTGTTTATTTAACAAGCAAAAACACTCCCCGATACAAAAAAAAAAAAAAAAAAAAAAAAAAAAAAAAAAAAAAAAAATCAACACCAGATGACAAAACCCTTTCACCGTTCTGAAGAGATGACAACTTCAGAAAGTCTCTCCTGGGAGTGGTCGCCCAGCTATCAGTCTCTGGTGCGGGGGATGGCTGCTGCAGGTCACAAAATGCAGATTCTTGGTGTTTCTTGATGTTTCCCAGGTCCAGGTCCAGAGCAGGTTCAGATGATATTCAGGAAAGGGAAAGGGAAGGGAAAAAGAAACAGTCCAGGGTAAAAATTGGACTGCCTAGCTAAACTAACTAATAAGCAAAAGCAAAAGCAAGCAAGCAAGCAAGCCCAAGCCAGCCAAGCCTCTCCTAGACACAGACCATGGGGGGAGGTGAGCCGGCTGATAACAAGACAAAACAATCCTTCACTTTCAGAGTCAGTCCTGAAGGCACAGAACATAATATCAGGCATAAACAGAACACACGATTTGGGATACAAACACCATACCGTCACCCTAGGACATTGCATGAAAAGGTTGCCATGCTCAGAGTGCCTCATAATCTTAGATGAACACTCTTCTATTGGAAATGGGCTCTGTAAATCTGTTTTCCAACCTTCTTTGCATCCCAGCTATTTCTAGCAACTCTCAGGAACTTCTAGGTTATTCAGGCTGATCCTGTTTCCCTTTTCTATTCTTCCTCACTCATTAGCAATTAACTTCCTCAAATTAAAATAACTTGTTCTTGTTAAATCTAGTGTTTTGCCTGCCAGAGTTACTCTGCACTAAATGCTTTTACTCAAAATGCATTGAGGTTTTCAAGCAACAAGCTCTATCTGCAGGGAGCTGCAAGCTTCTCTGCTTCATGTCTTCGTAGTCACTAAGATTGTCTGAAGTGGAAATACAATGAAAGGATCAGCACAGAAGAATAATTAAATGTAACAGAGACTTGGAACTACTCTTTCCAAAAATATGTTGCATATTTACATTCTCTCCCCACAAGCTGGAGATCACCTGAGATGGTTCTGTGTTGTTAATCCCCAAAATACCTTTGTCTCCTAGCAAAAGATAATTGATGATAAACTGGTTGGTTTGGGATTAGAAAGCCATTAATGCTTAGAGACATCAGTTTTTGCCTCCAAAGGCAGGCAGACTTCAACACTCACTCTGCTTCACTCTGTGCCTTTGTGAATGTTGCCACAGTCAGTGAGCAAAACTTGGGGGTTTTCATACATATCAGCTTTGGGTTTTTTTTTTTACTTTTCACATCTTTCACATGAGCAGAAGAATGATACACCAGCTTTGGAGGTATAGATTTCCTCTTATGATGTAGTTCCTCACCCGTATAAATAATGGTCCCAAATCAGCTGCATTTAAAGTCAGAGGAAGAAACTACAGGCTGTCAATAACAGAGTGCTGTAGTATGTATTGTACTCTTGGGTGGTGGCTCTCATTATCATTCTGCCTGTTCTTTTCTGTAACTCATTTGCAGTTTCCAGACTTGCAATGAATCCCCTTGAGAAGGCATCTCAAGATAACGAGGCAGCCTGTCTCTTTGAACTGGAACTTGCCTTCAGAATTCCATTTTTGTATTGCCTGATACTTAACCTCCCTACATAGCACTGTCTGTTTGGACAGGCGATCTTTCTTCTCTCTAGGGTTCCTCTGTCCCTGATGGCATCTTGTAGGCTTTGTGGTGTTTTGGGTTTAGTTTCTTTGGTTTTTTTGGTTTGGTGTTTTTTTGTTTGGTTGGTTTGGTTCTTTAGTTTGGTTTTTTGTTTGATTGGGTTTTTTGGGGGGGGGCAGGGAAAGGTTTGTTGTTTTGTTTGTTCGGGGTTTTTGGTTCATTTTGTTTTCCCTTCCCTTGATCATTGAACGTGGAGCAATGGTATGGAATCTTTTATGTGCTTTCCAAGTGATTACTGCAAAAGGTTATGAAAAGCTAAATTTCTGTAATTAACCATTGTCATGGTCCTAGGGTAGACCCTTGGGAAACCTCATAAAATGCTTTAAAATAGTAATCTAAAGGTTTGCCCTATTTACGAAATGTCTTCTCAGCACAAGAGAAGTGCAGACTGCTCATTATGAGAAATCGCACAGCAGTTACACTTCTTGGGCAATTAAGCAGGGGCAAGAAAATATGCAAGAGCCACATTTACAGGAAGCAGAAGGGAAATTGTTCTTCACAGAAGTAAATTTGTTCTGTTGAAATCTGTGATGGAGAAGTCTTCATTGAGGGATTTTGTACTTGCTAAGAGTTTATGTAGATGTAGGAAGAGATGGGGCAAGTTTTAGGAAGATAAACCATTGAGAATTGCTAAATGCATCTGATTGAGGGAGTAGATAAAAGAAAAAATAGCTATAGCATCCTGAAAATATAGAATCCTTTCCACCAGTGGTTACTTAATGCTAGATTCTGGCTGCACCTTTAGAAACTGCTAGAATGTGACCTGTGACCTGGGTCTTAAGTTCTTTTTGTGCTTCACTGATTTGTGATGCCAAAATAGGAAGTTGTCTAGCTGATGAAAAGAAATTAGGAAGTAATGAAAAGATGCCGTGTCTGGTCTTATGTTCCACCCTACTTACTGAAATTGAGAAAAACACGATCTCCTTTTCTCTTCCATTACCTCTGGCTAATAGAAGTTGGAGTTGTATTTTTGTTTAGCAGAGCAAACCCTGCGCTGGCTCGAGAGGAGTGCAGGTTACTGTAAGGCAGAAGTTCTCAGCTCTCAGATACACTTGAATTTCTATGCTGGCCTGCCATGTTGAATGTGAGAGTGACAGCTCAGCACAGTGAGGGATGGGGTGACACGTAAATGTATCACTGTAGTGCCTTGGGGAAATAACCAATTGCCAGCATCAAAGAGCAAGGAAAGATACCTAGTGACAGGAGAATGTAAACTAATAATTCATTCTCTTTATAAAGAATCCAAACATGCTATTTTGTTAAGCTGATTTGAGATACCTTTATCCTGAGAAGAATTTACTTGTCTGCGAATGTCTCATTCTACCAAAGTGCTCTGGCAAGTGTTGATCTATCTGTGAACATCCGGCTGGTGATTTGTGGAAGCCCCTCCTAGGATTTGGAGAATCACAAGTTAGATTCTTTTTCATATTTTTTTGCGCTCCAATAAGACTATAGGAATCCTATATTAAAAATGTTGGAAGTTTTTAGTGACATTTTTCACAACTTCCTGTGGACCAAGTTGAATTTCTTAAAAAAAAAAAAGTTTTATTCAATTATTTAATGGACGTGTTGGGTCACACGATTAAAAAGAGAACTGAATTTGTTACTTTTTAGATAAGGCAGGTGAACTGAGATTCTAGAAATATTTGGTTATTTTAAAAATAGAATATTTTAAAATAAAATATTTTGGTTATTTTAAAAATAGTATATTTTCTTCTGTCTTTCTGTGTGGTCTCTGGGTCTTCAGAGAAGTCTCCTTTGCATTCTACCTGCAGTGTGGAACAGCAAGGAAGTCTATATAAATAACATTCATTCTAAGATTCTATTTTATTGTTTATGAAGGGTATAACAGGATTATTTTGAAAGAAATTAAGTCTGTCACTTCAATTGAGGTCTTGAAATAAAGTCTATTTAAATAGCATCTATCCCATTGATTTCAGTTGGCTTCGTCCACAATTCTAAAGAGTTTCAGTATGCAGATGTATAATCCAGCACATAGCTGCATTAATAAACTCTCCTCGATATAAAAGTTTCTTTGTGTTAGGATTTTGATAGTTGTGATGACAACAAGTGAAGCAAGTCTTTTGGGAGGGAGACCATATTTTTTGATAAGACTGGTGACATGCAGAAAAAACTGGCATGTTTCTGAGCAAGCAAGGCTTTTTTGAGAGTCATCAGACTTTAGCAAATTACAGGTTAGAAACAATTGTTCAGGATTTCATTTATTACATTATCTGGATAGTCAAATTGAATGAATAGGGTAGTTAGTGCCTGCTGAGCAGAGGAGGATGTTTCAAGGTGGGAGGTGATAAGGCTGTTAGTCCCTGTAGGAGAGGAAGAGAGATTGCTAATTATTGTCATAGGAGCTAGCAGGGGATAAGGAAAATGGGAGAAAATTTAATTTTCTGCAATGCCAAGTCTTTAGTATATTTTTAAGGTCTTATTCCAATTGGTAAGGCCTTAGGAACTCTGGCACTTGGCATTACAGAAGCTGAGCCAATCACAGTCAGGAGCCTGGATTGTGTGCAGCTCACACCAGCCATTTAAGTTGGTGTGCTACGATACACAGATAATTGGAATTTAAAAGAGGAAATCTGTTAAAGCAAACTAATACATAAAAAAAGAAAAAAGCTGATAGGAATTGTGTTCTATACACTTTTCTATTTTAAAGTAGATGTGGTTCTGTTTTCATAATAATAATGAAGAAAAAAAAAATCTCCTTGCTGCTGTGTTTTGTTCCAGGCAATAAAAACTAATAAGCTGTAGATCACTTTACCTTGAAGTGGAGCAAAAATTGGACTTGGACTGTAATAATTTTCCAGTTTGATATTAGACATCTATTTTATTCACTTCTAGCAAGGTGATTTTGAAAGGCTGGCTTCATTCCTACTTGTTGCTTAAAGTGAATATTCCCCCTCACCAGGAGGATGGGTGTGGGTGAGATCTGGGGAGGAGACATAGCCAGGACAGCTGATCCAAACTGACCAAAGGGATATTCCACACCAATTGAGTCTGCTTAGTAATAAAAACCAAGAGAAAAAGGAAGAGGAGAGGCATTCATTATTGCGGAGTAACTTCTACACATGCTGAAGCCCTGCTTCCTAGGAAGTAGCTCATGGAAAGTAAAAGTTAAGGATTTTGTTTTCCTTTGCCTCTGTGTGCAGCCTTTGCTTTTGCTTTATTGATCTGCCTTTCTCTTGACACCAAGAGGGTTTTCTTCCTAGCATCCAGACAAGTCAATACACCACAGAGAGAAAATATGAAATAGTCACTATTGTTTGTATATGGGTGCTTCCTCCTGTGGTCTTTTTCCTTGTTTTCCTGTCTCTCTGAGAAAAACCATGTAGAATGTTTCCAAAATATTTCTGTATTTGCTCTCATCTTTTTTTTCAGCATCTCTTAACTATTGCACCATGTAATGAAACAGTAATGTACAGTTACTATGGGCATAAAATGCTAAAATCCTTTGTTCTGCTTCCCGCTAGGGACACAGTCAGTTTAGGAGTCTGAGATAAAGAACATCCGGAAAGGTCCCGCCAAGCATCTAATCCCTGATTCCTTCATGGTCACAGTGTTTCTGTTTTTTCTAAGCCTTCTCTATTTTTTGTTTCATGTTACTTTCTCTCCATGGGAATATTATTTTTATGTAAACAACTTAAATCAATGTGATAAACAATGAACATTTTATTGGAATTCATGATACCTACAGTAAGTGGAGATAGGGCAGTTCTCTGTCATAAGATTGATTATCACAGGGCCATATCAGTTTCACTGTAACTTGGATCAGGAAAGCTATCAGATTTCCATATTGAAATTTTTCTCAGAGAAACAGAAACCCATCTCAGTACAGGAACTTCTGGTCCCCTGCTCTTGGGATAGACTGGTTGCACACTCAGTGGACCTGTCGTAACTGAAGGAACACTGTGTGCCTTGGTGCTCCTGTATCCTGTTTGAAGACAGTTTGTAGAAGTATTTCAGAAGGCTGGAGCTGGTATCTCACTTTGATTTGCTTTTCATGTAGCGTTCAGCATGGTCTTGGGAAGTACTTGAAATATGTGGGTCTCCTGACCTTTGTTCTGCTAGAGAGAGGTAATTTAAAAACGGGGCTTGAAGGAACCTCCCTCATTCTGAAAATCAAGTTTCTCAGAGTTGAATGCCAATTTTTCATCTTATCCTTTTAAAACTGCATCAAAGGTCACCTTTTTCTTCTGTTACTCTCCTTGTATATTCATCTGCAAACTCAGTCCCTTCACAGCTAGAAGTAGTCCTCCAATTTCCAAGCTGGAGATATTCTTGCCAGTTTAACCACATTTGTATCTCAGCCAGGCCTGGGACCTTAGTCCCTTTACCTGTCATATGAAATGATCCTTTGTAATTCTCTGCAGAAAGCAAGATACCCTTTGTATTGGACAGTATCCACAGAGTGATTAATGAGGAAAGTTTAAGTGCCCATTTGATGCTCTAACCTGCAGGTAGAATGAGAACTCAGAAATACTCATTTATTGTTCTTTCTTTTCAAGCTGTGATCTTGGCCTGGATCCTCTGGTAGGCTAAGTGCTGAGAATTGCAGTTCAGCTGTCAGTTTGAATAATTTCCCAAGTGCATATTATTTTTGATTAGTATTCTCTGAGAGCAAGGAGGATGTATAAGGAACTTGTTACCCACTGCCCTGACTGAGGTGTTGTCTTCTCTCTTCATTGAACAGTACATAATATTACATGAAGAAAGGCCAGAAAAGACTGAAATGGTTCATTAAAGTTATACAGGTTTTATTGAAGTCCCACAGAAGTCACTGGAAAGTTTCCAGTCAGTTTTGGATGAAGTTTATGGCTCAGAGGATTTTCTATATAATCCACTTCTATCCTCATCACTTAGCAACTGTGTTGTTCCATTCTCTTTTAATAGGAGAGGCTCTGGTTCTTCTTTAAAATGCTGTAACATGCTGCTGCCTGTTCATTCAACATCTCACTTAAACAAGAACCACCTCTAAAGCTGTACCCTGCCTGCAGAAATCTGGGCTGCTTCTACTCTTTTCTTAAGACAGCTGTCATGGCAGCCAGTGAAAAAATTGCAAGTATCTTCATTGCATTTTTAGGCTCTGAAGTTTTCTCTTGTAAGAACAATAAGAGCTATTTTGTTAAGATTTCACTGCTTGTTAGAGGAGTCGTTAATCAGTCTGGAGATGGACTCAATGGAATTCTCAAATGCCACATGATAGCTAGAGTTTCCAGCAGCTGGGTAGAGCTGAGCATCTCCTTTGTTTTCTCTAGGGATTAGACCATTCTTATATCCCATTTCCTAGCCAATGAGCTTTTACTTTTCAGTTAAATTGAGTTCAATTATAAAATCAAGTGTCTTCCAGAAATCTGGCATATACCCTGGAGAGTTCCAGAACTGCTGCCAATTAAAGCAAAATGCTCATGATCAGATGAAGGTTTAGAGGGAGCTGTTTACTTTTCTGACTTAGACCTGCTGGAATAATTTGTTTGAGAATAACACTCACGGCAAATTTAACATTTTTTTTTAGAGGGAACCTATCATACTTCAGTGGACAAATATTTTTCAAAGTAACAGTTTTGTATGTAATTTTTCAGGTTTTCATGTTCCTGTCTCTAGGAAGGTAAACAGGTTGGTCAGTGTAAGGATGTCAGCATCTATTGTTGCTCTGTATTAACTACATCATCTGGCTTTGCTCTGGAATACTGCTTTAAGGTGTTTCCCTTCTAAATTAGTTGAATTGATGTAACTTCTTGTGGCATCAGTAGTTTCACTCAACTTTTTTTCTTTTTTTTTTTTTCTTTTTAACAAATCCTGGCTAGTTTTTAGTCCTGACTGCAATTACTTATCACACTTATATCACAGAGGTCTCAGTTTTTGAATTGAACACACCTCATGAACATACCTGATTAAAAGAACCCTCCCAAAAGGCAGACATGCCTCTTGTCTGTCTTCCAAATGCACCTTTAATCCCATTTACACAGAATATTTCAGTACCACCTGTATGCATTTCCAGCTGTCTGTTGTTATGGTGGGTGGAATAATACCTGTTCTGCTTCAGTTTAGACAATGGAGAGGCTGAAGTTGAAGTTAAACAAGGGAAGGGATGTACAGCTCCTGACCATATGTCCCAGCATTGGCCTTGCAGTCTCTTTGCTGATCGTGTCTCAGGACAGGACTTCTGGCCTGAATTTTGATTAAAAACTGAGGTAGAAATGTAACAATAGCAAAAAAAAGTTTGTGCCATCTCTTCATGCAGCAAATCCCAGCACGCAGTAGAAACTTTTTAAAGTCTGTGACTAAATTTCCATCCTACTTCCCACCTGACTAATGTTCAGTGGCGTTCAGATAAGCTTTGGATTATATCTCAAAGCACATTGTAATATGATGTACCCATGCATTCATTTTGCCACATCTGGTTGGTAGCATTCAGGTACTACTGTGCAGATAGCTCCATATAGATAAGTATCTATCAAGGATTGTTTCATCCAGTGATAACTTAGTCTATTTCTGGCACCTTATTTTCCATTTAAAAAATAAAGACTGGAAAGATGTTTGAAAGTGATAGGGAGCAGTTTCATCATCTGTCTGAGATTGCAGGCAGGAATTCCCCAAGCACTATGCAACTTCCCGCACATCCATCAAGTGCCATTCGTTATAATTATCCAGTTAGAGTGAGGTACAGGCTTTGATGAGAAGTGTTATCATGGAGAAAGCCTTACACTCTGATGTTTTTATCAGATTATAGCTGGTATTTTACAAAGCAGCCGTGTTCAAGCAGCTGGCTGCAACAATCTTCTCCTGGAGTGGCTTTGAAAGACGTGGCTCCTAAAGTGCATCCTGGATTTATATATATTGTTAATGTTTATACCATGGCCTGATTAACACGGTGGGGCAATCTAGAGTAGCTGAGCACACTGATGGAGTAATTTCTTCCATCAACTACAGTGATACAAGCTAGTGCAGATTCTGCAGACTGCTTTGAGTAAATGTGCTTCTCTTCTGGGCAAATGGCAAATTGATTTAAGGGGCTGGGTGACTGAGATAATCAACTAAGGCGTGGCATTCATAAGGACATTTGGTTACATTTAGATATTGCTAAGAAGTAATGTTTTGATTTTTGATCCTCAACATTTGTGATAAAAGTAAAATTTTGAAGTTAGATATGTTTTCCCAACATGGACAGATACATTTCCAATTGATCTCCAGAGATATATGTCTGAATAATAATACCTATTTCAGCCTTGAGGGCGATTAGAAATCCAAAGAGCTTATTGAACTAAAGATGTTTTGGGATGACTGAAAAAGAAGTCATGCTGATTATGTTTGATTTTTTTTTTTTTTTTCCAGGGGAATGTGACCTTTTCTTGCTCAGAACCACAAATTGTTCCTATCACCTTTGTGAGCGCCAGTCGAAGCTACTTGCTGCTGCCCGGCACTGCTCAAATTGATGGCTTGTCAGTCAGCTTCCAGTTCCGAACATGGAATAAAGATGGCTTACTTCTGTTCACCGAGCTGTCTGAAAACTCAGGACATCTCTTGGTTTACCTCCATGGTGGGAGATTGATGCTACTAATTCAAAAGGAGACTGAGAACCCAGTGGAAATCTCTGAAGGTGTTTATTTTTTGTTTACTTTCACTTGTCTCCTTCTAAAAGGAGAGCTGAACAAAGGTTCAGCTCCATGGGATGAAAGGATCAAGCAATAAGGAAACACCCAATCTTCCTTTCTCTTTTATATTTTCTCTTGCTTTCCAGTGGTAAAGCTGCTCTGTACAGCTTGATCTAAGCTTGGAAAATTGGCATCCTGAAATCTCCAGACTCAATCTCACTGACAGTTAGCTGAGCCTCCGTGTTCTTAAGCAGTCACACTCAATTTTCTTCAGTCAGGTCACATGAAGCCCTTCCTGTTCCCATCTTCAGACTCTGCTGAAATCAGCTGGGACCCAGCTCAGCCACAGCATCCTTCCCCAGCAGAAGTAAGGGAGGCTCAAAGCTGATTTTCTTTCTCTGACTGTAGCTTTAGACTCCCCCTTTATGCTGCACTCAGAAGAGAGGCTGACCATGGGCTTCCTCTCCTTACACTCCCTATTAGGCTTTCTTAGTCACTTTCCAAGTTGCTTTGTGTAGTGAAGCTGGTGGGATGCAAGAGGGTAAAATAGGGCTGCCTCTCTGATTTAAAATTTGGGGGAATAATAGTAATAATAATGATGATGATAATCACGACAATAATAATATATTTTCTAAAAGAGTAGATGTTTAGAAACATGTAATATTAAAATATTCCGTGTACAGACTAAAAGAGGGCAGATGTATCTATTAAAAGAAGCAGAGATAAAAAACTGACAGAGTTGTCAAAGCAGAGCTGTTCTGTATGCATGTTTCATTCCCCTTTATGATCGAAAATGAGGCAGCCCTGCATCTATCCTTACTCATGTAGATTGCTGCAGCCATAGCTTGCTGCGATTGAACACTGAAAACTGAGATTCCAGCCTTTATTGCAGTCCTAATGAAATTGTTGACAAAGCTGAGACAATGTCAATATTTGGTTGGGTGCGTTTGTTTTTATGTAGTTCTGAAATAATGAACCTGAGTCCAGCCTATCCAAACATGCTTAACTGCTTATTTGGACATGGGAAATATGCAGAAAGTGCATGTACCATCTTCTGCAGGTGTCAGGTACACACAATAAACTCATGCTTGCTCAAGAATGGACCTGGTTTTCCCCAAATGGGATCTATTTCCTCTTTTAATTGTTTCAAACCTCAACAACATATTCCATTTCAAACTGCACTTCTAGTTGAAAAATCATCCATTTTTTGGAAAACTAGACTCTAATTCTATGGCAATTGTGCACGTGTTAACAGCCATTACTGAGTAAATTTCATTTTGAAATTCATGATGAAATGGCTTTACAAACAGCTAACACCCACTTTTTTTTTATTTTGTTTTGAACTGCTCTCACCTCTTTTGTGTTCCTAAGTGCTTGTTTGTTTTCTCTGAAAGCAACATTAACAAAAATATTCTGTTAGAGTGGGGAGTAAATACTAGTTGTCTGTGCCTGATCTCAGTGACTTCAGCCTGATGGTAGCATATTTTGAACTGTAATTAGGTTGCTTTTGATCTGCACCTCTGTGTGTGGGTTCAGAAGCTTGCCCACTGATTCTCATGGCTGTCAGAATAGAGGATGTGGAGTTTCTTTGTAGCTCTGTAGTGATATTTCAAGAGACACACAATGCAGCACTGATTTTCAGAATAAGGAAACAAGACAGGTAATTTCCCACTTCACCCGAGTGTCTAGAAGAGAAGACTGCACAGTATATCCCTCAAACTTTAGAGGCTCCTGGTCAGAGCAACAATCCCAGTTCTCAGAAATCCAACTTCTGTACATCCATTAGTAGTACCATGTGCTGCATTGGTGGTGGAGGGTTTTAAGAAACACAAATCCTACTGATACCTGCTGGAGTCAGTCAGGATTCAGGTTGGAGCCTGAGAACAGGCTATGAATGTCTCACTGAATCTAATCCTCTGCAACCTCACGCATGTGTTTAGTACCAGAAGTTCAGTAGAGATCTCTGCACACTTTTGGACTTGTAAGCATTTACCAACAGACTGAAGATACACGTAGACACCCCCAAAATAGTAACTGTGTGCTACCAGAAAGGTGAAGGATTGGGCTAGCTTGATGAGTGCCTGCAGTAGTACAAGCTTAGATCAAAATGTAAGATGACCTACTTAAATACTCTCGAAACTTCCCTTTTCCTGGGCCCTTTCTTCTATGCCAGCTTGTTTCCAGAGGTAATGAGTTCTTCTCAGATAGAGTTCTCACTTTTTATAGCTCAGCTGCATATTTGCAGTCACAAGTTGGAAGCAAGAGGAGATTGAAGAACACAGTTGTCTCCTGCATGTCTTTTTTTCACTTTGTACATGTTTTTTGCCAGGCACTAATCTCCACGATGGGCTCTGGCATTCTGTTAACATCAATGCCAGAAGGCATCGCATTACCCTGACACTGGATAACGACGCTGCCACCGCCAGCCATGCAACCACTGTCTCTAGGATCTACTCTGGGAACAGCTACTATTTTGGAGGTAGGTTGTTTCAGGGAGGTTTTAGTGATGCAGATTCTCAGGTTCTCACCACAGAGTTCTCCCTAGGTGCACTGTTTGCAGCTAAGAGCAAAGGTAAGAACTGATTAAATTGCAGTGCATTCTGCACTATGGACTGGTTGAAGGGTGTAGTACTGGTAGTTGTAGTCAATGGGTATCTACATGTGTCTGACAATATATGCAAAATCTAAAAAGCTATAATAACCATGGTTTTTGGTTTGTTTTTTTTTTTTTTTTTTCCTGGTTAAAAGGCTTTAGAATTATTAATGTTATCAGCAATCCTGTAGATACCACTGTTCTGGACAGGCTCAGTGACTTCTTGGAGCTTAGGTGACATATGACTCAAATCTTCAAAAGTATTTATGTACAAAGCTCTTGTGGAAAATGAAGGTAGGTTTAGCTCAATTTAGAAAATGGAAAAAAATATTGAAAAATACTATATTCTGCTTTTTGGTGTGGACTGCAATCATTAATGTCATTAACTGTCTTCAATATATTTCTGTGTAGTGCTTACTGTAGTATGGTTCTGATCTTGACAAACCCTGTGGATGCAGCACTAAGTGAGGATGTACAGGAGGCTTTGGATCTCAGAACTGTCTAAATACTGGGGAAACTCAGATAAAAATGGGTTTCTTGCTGCCCACAGGATTCCATCTGCACATTGCTTCAGCAGCAGAATTTAACCCATAATGCTGCTTCAGCAGCAGAATTTAACCCTTATACTTTGTGCAATTATTTTAACAACTCATGTTTTAGTTTCTATCAACTGTAGAGTTTAAAGAAGATGAAAAAAATCACATTTTGATTTTGCTCAACACAAGTTTGTTTCACAAGGTGAAAACCTCATATTGTGATACTTTCAGTGGCTGGCTTCTCTCTTTTTTTTCTTTTTTCCCCTAACTGGAGGATTTATAACACAGGAGGTTGCATAGCAGAAGGAATAAAAACATTTGGAATAATAAGCCTCTGAGTTCTTGCATCAGGAAATCCCAGCAGAAATAGTTGAACATTCCAATATTCTTCTCTGCCTCTTCTCTTTTTCCCACAGGGTGCCCTGACAATTTCACTGATTCCCAGTGTTTAAATCCCATTACTGCTTTTCAAGGCTGTATGAGGCTCATCTTTATTGATAACCAGCCCAAGGACCTCATTTTAGTTCAGCAAGGCTCCCTGGGGAATTTTAGTGATTTACACATTGATCTGTGTGGCATCAAAGACAGGTAATTATTATTTCCTCTTTCTTGTATTTGTTCGTTTTTCATCCTGGTGGTTTATAAATACAGGGTGCATTAAGTGAAAATTCTAATCTGCCAACATTACAGATATTAGGTATAATAGAGCTACTAATAGAAAATACTGCAACAAAGATAGGAGGACTGGAGGGGAAATGGTTTCAATTACATGAGGCTCTCTTCACATTGACTTGTAGGAAATAGAGTATGCAAATTCAATCAAACTATAGATTGGTGAAAGGATTAAATTTTATGCATAAACAACATTTGATTGCTTTGAAGTTCTAGAGGAAATGAAAGAGAAGGAAAAATTAGTTGATTCATCAGAACATGTCATACCCTTAATATATAAGCTGGTTCTGCTTAAATAAATCATCTACAATTTTTCTTGTTAGCCATTACAGCACGTTCATGATGAGGATATGGTACATCTCATGTGCAATACTGCCCATTCAGTGGGACAATATAATGATGGAATGTCTGCATCTGCCAGAGAGACATTTCAGTTTAAATAGAGATCTGCATTCCTCCTAAGATGAAACCTTACAGGAACCCCAGATTTTCCCATAAACAGCAGAGAGGAAATAAGAAACCAATTTTTTTAAAAGTATTTTGTAAATTGCTTTTGCTTCTTATGGATTTTTAGTGTCTAAATATTTCTGAATCATTTATGGAAATATGTACTTTGAAGCTAGTATGTGGAATAGGAGGTTCTTCAATTTTTCTTGGGTTTTGTTTTTGGTGTTTTTGTTTTTTTTTTTTTTTTTTTTTTTTTTTAATCTACCTAAGTTCTGAAAAGTAGAAATGAAACTGCTGGAAATTTCATGTGCTTCAAATAGTTAGGGGAGTAATATGGATATTTTGGAAATGCATTAGGACTGTAAGCATTTAATGGTTTTTTTTCAGACATGTTACTTAGATGAAGTGGACAGCTGATTTCCATTATTCCTTCCTATAGGAGGGATCAGCCTGTTGGAGCTGCAGTCTTTTGATAAGTAGGCAAAACATTTGTGATGCAAGACCTTTGTGCTCATCTTTGTATGTTCATTTTTGTTAATTTAAATGGAGAAGTTACTGACTTGGCTGATCAAATCTCTTTCCACTGAATTTAGGGGAATGTGAATTTCATACTTGGTGTGTCTGAAATGGTAGATGGAATTCAACCATTCCAAGGTAGAATGGAAAAAGATACAGCTAATTTTACAAAAGGAAGCAAGATGTTATCTTTCCTGGGAACTGAGAATTTTGTTGTTTTGTGGGAAAAACAGATTATTTAAGATTGAGTGGACCATTCAAAAGCACTTTGTGTGATTGCTGTTGAAAGAAAAGAGAACTCTTCTGGTATGATGCAGAGGTGCTGTGGGACATCTCCAGTGCCTTCACTGTCACCAAGTCCAGGCTACGTGCAACTCAGTGGTACTACTGAAAATATTTCCTTCTCTTTAGTGTCCCAAGGATGACAAGTATTAGTCTGTGATCATACCATAAAATTATTTAGGGCAAAGATCCAAACTTTGGGATTGTTTTACATAATGCCACCTTTCCTGTTAAATATATCAATCACACAGACAAAAAAAGTTATGTGTGATGTAATGAAGGACCTGAGAGAGCATCCAGAGTGGGGCAGTGAAGATGGTGAAGGGCCTTGAAGGGAAGCTCTGTGAGGAGCAGCTGAGGGCACTTGGTCTGTTCAGCCTGGAGAAAAAGAGACTTCGGGGAGACCTCACTCAGTTACAACTTCTAGTGAGGGCAAGAGGAGGGGCCAGTGCTGACCTTTCCTCTGTGGTGGTGACCTGTGACAGGACTTGAGGGAATGGCCTGCAGTTATATCAGAGGGGGTTTAGGTTGGAAGTTAGAAAAAAGTTCTTCACCCAGAGGGTTTTTGGACACTAGAACAGGCTCCCCAGGGAAGTGGTCACAGCACCAAGACTGACAGAGCTCAGATTGACTAAATTCTTTAACTAGAAGAGATTGCTGAGGGGAGGCAGCATAAGTGTCTTAGATACTCAAAGGCTGCTGCAGCACTGAAGGGAATAATCATCCTTTCTGCCCAGGATGTATAGGAGAGCTGCCATGGCACAGACTGTCTGAGCAGACTGTCAAGCCTCTGTCACTGGGAGGCTTTAGGAAAAGTCAGATGAGTCTGTGAGAAATAATGAACATGGGTGTGGGTGATCCTGCCTTGGGGTGTGAGCATAGACTGAGTGATCTTCCAAGTTCCTTCCAGCTCTGTTGCATTCTCTCTGGCTTTTCCTGCAGCTGGAACAGCTGTGCCTTGTTCTTGCTTTGGGGGTTCTGAAATGTCAACAATAACAGTGCATAAATGAAAAAAAAATAAAAAAACACCAAAAAAAAAAAAAAAAACCAAAACCAAAAAAAAACACCACCAAAAAAATCCACCAAAAACATGGGAAAAATGTTTCAGGAATTCAGCTCACAAAGTCTCAGACCTGTGAGAAAGCTCATTTTGGTCGATGTATCTCTAGATAATCTAAGGCAGCACTGCAGCTGTGAGGAGGGACTGTGTAGCCCAAAGTTATGGGTTTTTTTTTTAAATAACCTGATATATATAGATAGATATAGATATATATGAAATGGAAGAGAAGGAGCAGCAGATCCTATTCATATGTCCTGATTTGCTCTTTTTACTTCTAAAAAACACATGATTCATTTTTACAACTCAGAAGAAAGCTAAGTGATTGCAGAATTTATTGCTCTGGGGTTGTTTTTTTTTTTTGGGTTTTTTTTTTTTTTTTTTGGGGATATCTCTTACAAATTTCATGACGTCTAGAATAGTGGTTAAACTCCATTATGGTTAGTGGTATTCTTTTCTTTGATGTAAAGTAACCTGATTTCCTTCTATTTGTCTCTCTGTTTTCTTGAGGTCCTGTGACTTCTTGGAGGTGCCTGTCTCTCTTTCAGATGTGGTATAAATGAGGCTGAGAAGTTTAGAGAAGGCAGGGACTGAGGCACTGGATAACTACAGAAGCATCTTCCCCCTAGTAAATCAAGATAACAGCTCTGTATGGATGCCTTCACAACCCTCTATTTTAGTTGCTAAAAGATGAAATGCAAATCCAGCTGGATGTATTCACTGACCTCCTCCTTGGCCTGACCAGCCCTTTGCAGGAAGTGTGTCCTCTCTGGGCCACTCAGAGGAGGTGCTGTGTGCAGCTCTGACTGCACAGTCTGTAAGTCTGTCATTCAGCCCCCATGGCTGTTTCTAAAACTGACACTTTGTTCTTTGATGTGCTACAAACTGTTCTCTGCACGGAGAGATGAAATAGGCTTGGGCTCTTCAGCCTGGAGAAGAGAGAGCTGGGCAGGGTTGTGTGATGAGGAACAGCAGGTGAATAATAAAGAATGTGCAGTTTCTCATAAGTTCAAATCTCACACAACATCAAATTGGATGTTGTTAAATGCTGTAGGGGTCAAATGTAAAGGAAAAAGGTAGTAAAGCGTACATGAATTCATAAGCCACAGATGGCTGGAAGCTGGCAAAGTGTTCAGTGGGATGCTCTTGAACTTATTTCATCAGCATTTTTGCTGTGGCATTGTCAGAGTAAGGAAATTGAAGGAGAGGCACTGTTGATCTGAAGCAAGTCTGGAGTGACATGATAAATTTAGGACTAGGAAGTCCAAGTCCCTCACTGTTTCTAAAACATTGTTTTCATTGCATGCAGCTCTCTGTACCTCTGTTGCTCAAAACCAAAATATATTGCATCATAGCTGTGTTTGAGATCATAATCTCAAAATACATTTGAATCTCAGTGTGCATTTTGCTAAGTACTAATAGCTTCTGCACTGTGTTTTCTCTTCCTTTGTGTCAGTGGAAATAGTGGGCGTGTGGGTCTGTCTGTGTGTGGGCCAACAATGGAAGGCATAGCCTGGGGAAAATTCAGTCAGCCTCTCATTTAAAATAAATGAAATGGGTAGGAAAACAAATATGCAGATGCTGAGAATTTGGCCACAGAGTTGAGAAGCTCTGGGATTTCCCATTCAGCAATTGGCTTGAATGCCAGATTTTGTGACTAGAAATACTAGCTCCAGTCCTGAAGCTGAGTTGGTTGTTTGCTGTGGTTGGCATCCTGTTCAGCGAATAGATGCAGGAATGTGGACTCAAGAGATATTGCAGCTCAAGAGTTACCATGGTTATTAGGAAAATGTGCCAGAAAATCATTAAACCTCAGTCCAGAAATGCAGTAGATTCCCAGTCCTTCATCATACAGCACAGATGCTCCCTTTGGGCTGAGCAAGGCTGGCTGCTCTTACCACAGATGGACCCCTTGGAATAGAGCAGCAAGGGCTGCAGTATTGCCTGGAGCCTGAAGGCATGGCTTGATTAATCTCATGCACTTCTTGAATGCAGTGGGACAGACTGCTTTGAGGTGTTAGTCTCAGAGAAGAAAATTCCATTTGCAGGAGTTCTTGCACGCTGTATGTACACAAACAGGTGAGATCTGGTGTGGTTTCCCCTACCAGCTCCTTCAAAGTCTAGAAGGAAAAGTGCTTAGGAGGCATTGCTGTTGGGGTAACTTGTGCTGAAGAGCTGTTGTAAGTAGAGAAGTGGTCTCTTTTTCCTTTGAATTGGCACCTCATATGGAAATAGTCTCTTTTGCCCCACAAGGTGGTGCTGGAAAATTGTTTACATTCACCAGGCTTTTGAGGCAAATACTCTTGGAACACAGCCATAATGATGACATTGGTTCCATTGATGTTTTTAACTCCTCAGCCCCCCATCACAAAGGAGGAGGTATTTCTGTTGCCCAGTGACAGAGAAAACTCTGTTAAGGAATCTGAAATTTTATGATTCTGTCAATCCTGCCAGAACTGAAATACCTTGAAGTGATGGACTTTTTGGTGACAGTTTCCCTGGAGAGAGGTGAGGCTGAAGCAGATGGAGAAGCACGGTATTGTACACACATAGTTTTATTGTCATAAATCCTATACATGATTTGCACTTGAATACATTAGACTGGGTTGTCTTCGGATTAGGAAAGCCTTTTATGTGTTAAGCCTGTCATTATCCATAAAGGAACTGTGAGGGTATCCAGATCCTGCTTTTCTTTAGGCTCAGGTTCACAAGTTTGCATAGATAATGGATGTGTTGCTCTCCCTGCCTACAGCTGCTGAGGTACTTTAATCTGATTGCTGCAGCTCATGTTGATTTTGCGCTGATGAAGCTCTGCCTGGGTTGTCCTATTTTTACTTGGCTGGCACCTTGCCCTTGCTTTAGCAAATACTGACAGTACTTGTCAAGGACAACACCAGGGACTTCAGTTCCCTTAAGTGACCTGGGAGAGAGGGGGAGGGAAAAATATTCGTGTTGAATTCACCTTAGCAGATGGACGGATGGCACAGGACATCCTGGGAATTCCAGTGATGTGCCATGAGGAACACAAACCTGACTTCAGATATTTTCTTCTGAATCCTGGCAGGGTCCCATCTCTGTAGCATCAGCAAGCAGACACAGGCACATTGGTGTTACCGTCCTCATTAAACCAAGATTCATCTGCATATTCCAATTCTCCCAGCCAATCCAAATGGAGAGAGGGGCATGTGGTATCCATAATAATCACTGTGATGGGATTGGTGTTTACAGTTTTACTCCATTAGGTAGAAATATATGGAGTTGATTCATGAGTTGGCTTTTCTCAACTGCTTCATTGTGGAGCACAAACAGTGTCCTTAGTCCCTATTCTTTTATCCATACCTGTGTTTTATCTGTGAAAATTCTTCATAGTATTTTCTAAATAAATTAGCTTAAAGTGTTCTTTTTCCTTGCTAAATAGAACTGACCTTTTAAAACGTGCTTTATGCCTATTTCCTTTGTAGATTCTATTATATTTTATTATCAATTTTTACTTGTAAGAAATAATTTTTTTTTTTTACTTCCTTTACTTTTAGTGCTGAATTTAACATTGCTTCGTGTGTTTTACTGTCAAAATGGGCCTTTGGGAAATTAATTACTATTGCAGGTGAAGGGTGTTAGGATAAATCTGATAAAAGTATAATGTTTTTTTCTATTTCTTAACTCTCCTCTTAGATTTAATGCATGCCTTGCAGCAGAAGCCAACTTCATATGATCCTTTCACCCCCTAGCTTGGCCATGCAAGTGAAAAAATACTCTGGCTAATTATGTCCAGTGAATTTTAATTTTTTTGTTAGAGTCCCAGGCTGGGATTAAAAAATCAAACATTTAGTATTACATTTAACCCCACATAAATATCTGAAGTGTATTGCAAAAAGAATAATTAAAAAACCCCAACCTCCAATTTGGCATCCATCCTTTTCATTCTCTATAGTTTTTCTATCTTCAGTATTTAGTGCCTTCTCTGCAGAAATGACAATTATTTTATAGTGCATATTGCTTTCTCTTTGCAGGAAATCCTCTTATGTTTTCCCTTCTTGCTTTTATAGCAATGAGTGGGATGTTTTTAAGTCACATTCCTTGAATTTGGATGGTGATCAAAGCTGAAATGAGCTGAAGACATAAGAGGGGATGTTGTGCCCTTTTTCAAAATGTTTCTGATTTTGCATATATCCCAAGTTTGGTTTGAGAATTGCCCAACTATGTCTCCATCCTCAGCCAAAACAAAACGTTTGGACTGCACACCTTCAGCTGCTGATACCCAGATCTAGATTTTTTTCCTTTAAATGCTGCAGGAGAGACTGTCCTGGCTAGCTATAGGGGTCTGATGGTTATAAGTAGTTCTTCTGATGTTTTGTTTCACCTTAAATAGGTGACTTCAGTCTTGTGAGTGAAAATTTTCCCCTTATCTTTTGTCTCTGTTGCCTGTTTTAGGATTCAGTGGACAAATAGCTCAGGGCTACTGAAGTTTCTTGTCTTGATCTAGTTTATATATTAATTAAGGAAAATGGAAAAAAGTTTTCAAAAAGTACTACACCAAAACAGAACACTGGAATGAGGTTTGGGTAATGGAAAATGGATGTGGAAATGGAATGGGGAAGGTATCTTAAATCGAAACTGTATTATATGATGGGAAATGAAAAAGGGAAAAATGTACCTTAATGACTTAATGCCTTGTAATGATCACTATACAGTGAAGAAAGTAGTATTAGAAATAGAGGAGGGCATGATGTTCTGGGAGAGTTGAACACTCTCTTAGGTGGTTCCCTAAAGTATGCACCTAAATCACAAATTAGACATGCTAACTAATGGAACTAAATTACTGGAATTATACCCTTGTAGGTAGCATTTTGAAATGTGATCTTGGAAATCCTCTCAATACCACACAGATTTTAAGATGGAAGGACAGGATGCAGAAAAGCAGAGACAGATTTAAAAAATTCAAACCCACAGGCATGTAAAGCCTGGGTGTTGGAATTAAAATCCCTGTAATTCTGAGGAGCATTCCCTCATCTCCTCATATCTATTCTAATGTTTAAAGCAGCTGAATAGTACTGGTAATGGCAGAGCTTCTCTCCAATAGCTTAAGGGCTGATTGACAATGAAGTATAATAAAACCATGTAGCACAGTTTCCTGCTCTTGGACTGGGATATGACCTTCACACTGTCAGATGCTCTTGTTCTGTGATAGGCAACAAGAAAATATTTGTACAAAGCAAATTCCTGGAAAAAAATAGGCAGTTACAGTGGAAAATACTATCTCTGAGGAGGGGGCAGTTTTCTAGGCTTTGTGTTTCTTTAATGAGAATGAAAAGGAATGCTCACATTATTTGGATAATGCCATAAATTGTTTTTTTTTGCCCTTCCTTAATGGTGTTTTCCCTGTCCTTGTTTCATACATGCAATACCAGCTGCAGAAAATGACATTCCAGGCCCATGAAGTGTTCACTAGTCTGTATAAGTGCTGTGTTTCGGAGCAAAATAAAGACAAATGCTTCAGATTTGTCAGTATCATTCAGTAAATCCTGTCGAGGGTAGGTAAAAAATTGGTTTGAGCAGGTTGAACACCTTTCTATAACTGCAGTGACTTCTACATGTGGAAAGGTGCTGAAATTGGAGAAACTCAGCTCTGTCCCCGTGAGTGTAGGGACTTCTCACTAGGGTGGGAGAAGGGATTTGTGCTGAATCAGCCCCCTGTGGAGAAAGAATGCAGTTTGAAAGTAGGTAAGGGGCTAATTTATTAGCTTTTAAAATCCCACTTGAGTGTGGAATTGAATCTGGGGGGAACCTGAAGAGAGTTCTCTCCTGTTGCTGTTCCTTTAGAATAAAAATCCATGGGATGTGCAATGCCACGGTAAATTAAAGGCAAGATAATGGGGAAGCAAGTAGAATATAATATCATATCTTTCTTTGTTTGTTTGATTTTTGCAGATGGCTTTTCTGCTTTTGCTTTGTAAAATGATGAATTCTAAATGGAACAGCTGTCTGTACAGGATGGTTTATTTGTTTCCCTTTTTTCTTGTTCAAATTTATTTATATAAAATCCTTTCTGCTGATGCTAAGCCAAACTGTCAGCCCATTTACCTATATTAAAAATGTAGGTGTTCTAACAACAAAGCAATCAAACCTTAAAAAATGCCTTTTATCTAAGGCACAGATAACAGGCTTTTCCTTCACTAGTGCCAGTCCCAACACAACCTCTTCCACAGTTCTGTGCTACTCACATGCCCGAGGGCTGTTGGCATCAGTGTTCAGATCTTTTAAATGCTGGTCTCACAGTGGTATGCAAGTGCAGGGTCTGAGAACCAGAGTGATCAACAGTGGAAATAATATATTTTAGAAGTTCTTTTATTGAGTTTTGCAAATCTTGTAAAGAAGAAAAACTAACCTTTGTTATAAACTATTGAGGTTTTGTTGTTTGTTTTGTTTGTTTGTTTTTTGCATCAATTCAGTAGGATAGACTTCTCCATCATGGAAAAGAGGAATTGTCTGTTCACATTAGTCTTGTACTCTTTGTACTCCATGAGTTCTCATAACATAATAAATTTGGGAAAGAAAATGTAGATGACTTAAAAATAAAGAATGCCACAGACTTTTTAGAAAGTTGTTGGTCAGTTTTCTAAAGTTGAAAGAGGAAAGAGAATTTAGAATGTATAGTGATGAGGAGGAAATGTCTGCTGAGGAAAAACAGAGGTCTGAAGAGTGCTAATTATTTTGCAGCCTGTTGTAATATTGCTTTTACACACTTTTTCTCTCTTCCTCTAGTTCTGGTAGCTCTTTTTTCTTCCTGTAGTTAAGGACACCTAACCCACCGTTTTACCACAAAAGGACATCCAGAGCAAAATTAAGAGTGGGATGTGCTTTTGCAATATTTTTTCTGATGCTCTTGGTTCTTCATTAGTTTTCCTCTTGGTAAACCTCTGAAGTTGTTACACATTGTCTGTCTGGTAGCACTGCTAAATTTCTCCTTGAAATTATTGTCTGGTCTCCCCTTGAAGCCATTTCTTGTATCAAAAATAACCTTTGGCAAGGAATTTCCCAGATTTACGGCTCAGCACAGCAGGGCTGAAATCCATGTAGTTGCAATTGGCCTCAGTCTATTGAGTTTAGTGGAAAGACACCATTTTACTAAAGCAAAATATAGTCTGTTACAGCAATACCATGAGTTTCATCAGACTTATATGTCTACTATATGACGTCATCTCTTTAAATGTTTAATTTTGTTAATTATAAATTAAGTATCTGCTGGCTGTAAATAGGAAAACATGCTGAAATAAAATGAATTTGATACAATATTTAAGACAATGCTTTGTTGTAGTCTTCCAAAATTTCATGTGATTTTTTGTTACAGCATTGCTAAGTTTTAGGGACTCAGTGCTCATCTGAAAACTATGTATATATACACTCTTGATATTTAGGGGGTGTGCTCCTTTTTTCTTTCTCTCTGTGATGGCTCCCTTTCCTTCCCCTTTACTTAGGAGGAATCGAGGGTAGTGCTGAGTATATTGTGCTGACTATAACAAAATCTCAGAGGTGCTTATTGAAAGTACACTGGGTTTATTTCCAGTCAAGTGTAACATCAAATGTATAGAGCTCCTTCAGCCTTCCGACTCAAGTAATTTTGCCATTGTTATTTCTTCATCATTCCCATCAAAGGCCCGAATTTCTCCCCCCTAATGTCTGTGCAGTTTGTCCTTTGATTTCAAAGGAAGCACACCTACGGTTTTGGAGGTGAATGTTTCATCCAAGGACAGTGAAGGCTTTTGTGCAGGCTCTGCATTTTGCTTATTTAGATGGCTAAGGTGTGCATTTTCTAGCTTGGCTGGATGAGGGAAAAACTTACTTGCTTCACTTCTTTATTTTAAATAACAATTTTTCACTGTGATATATGAATAAATGGGGAAGATCAGAGTCCCTGGTCTGTCACAAGCTTTCTTAGGCAAATCCATAAATTTTAAAGTGTCTCATTTACGTTGCTTGCAAAAATTGAGTTGAGCTGTTTGTTCGTTTCAATTGCAAATAGGTCAGGGGCTGCCTGATGCAAATATTTGTCTAGGAAATGTTCTATGATACCACTGCATTTTTTGCTGAAAGTGTTTGTTTCTACTAGAATGCAAATATTAATTTATATTTTAAATTACATGAGTTTAAATCCTTCAACATGAGGATCTAGGACAGTTCATAAATCCAACATCTGTGACTTATTCATGCCTTGATTAATTTTAATTGTAGGTATTTCTTAATTTTGAGTTCTCTCACAATTAGGAAAAAAATTGCTTCTAATTAAGACACAACTGCTCAGCTAGAATGGGATTATGGTAATTATTAGAGTTGCAAAGAAATTTGTTTCATAAGCTCTTAGAAGGGTTAGTTATCTGACCAAAAACAAGATCAATGCAGTTGGTGTTAATTAAAGCAAATAGACTAAGGAATAAAAAAAGATTTAATTCTGAATTTATGAATATCATTAAAAGCTGACAGGGTTAGTTTGACTTGCATTTTGTGCATTGCTGGGAGAAGAAAAAGTGTTTGCATTCATAAGACAAGTAGGAGTAAGAAGTGACCTTCAACTTTGTAAAGTCTTTAAAAGGAAACTGTTTCATGGGAATAAATGTGGCTAAGCCTCTAATACAGGCCTTTGGCAAATCACAAATGATTAGTAATTAGCTCTACTGCATTGGGTTAATTAATTAAAGGTATTTTAAAGTAGGCAAAAAGCATATTTGTCCATTACACTGATGATGTAATTTATGATAATAAAACAGCACTATTCTTTTTATCTCTCCAAAGAGCTCTATTAACATCATATGCTCCTTCTCACCAGCCTCCCTGTGATGTGAATAAAACTGCTGCTGTACAGTGACATAAAGGAATGTTTATCACTGAATAGCAAGTGGAATTAAAGGCAGTGTGCTGAGGGCAAGGGCAGGCACCACCAAAGTACAAATATGAGTAAATGTGCCCCACGGGTGAAAATCACATGTAGCACCACAGAGCTGTTGTACTCCTGTGCTTTGCCTCTGGAATGAAGCTGCTGGGGAGCTGTTGGTTCAGGTGGCTGGCAGGGTCCTGCAGGGCACAGCAGGGTGCAGGGCACATCTCACAGTCCTGTTTGCACCATCCCAGAAGGCTGCTCCTGCTCTCTTCAGCATTGACCCAAAGCTTTATATCTCATTTCAGTATTGCCAGGAGATGGTGTGATGGCAGAGGGGCTGGCTGGGCTCTCACTGTACCAGCAGGCTGTTGGACTGATAGATGATTGCCCAGCATACCATTAAAAGCCAAAATCTCATCCCTTCTCAGAATTCCTACCTTATAAGGGTAGGGCAAACCCAGAGGTTTTGGCCTTTCCCTTTGTTTCTTTCTTGTTTTAGAAACAAGACATTCTCCCACAGCAGTAGAAATAGCTTCCTGGAGAGCTAGAAAACTAGGAATGTAATTCTCATACTCTGTCCTCATTTTGTATTTGAGCTCAATGATTAATAGGAGCCATGACAATGATTTTTATAAGACCAATATATCTTAGAAATGTTTTAAAAAATATTGCAGATAGTTATAAGTAACATACTTTTTTTTTTCAAGTCCTTATTCCTCTCATATTTGAGTAATAAGTAATTACTGCAGTAATTGAGCAAGCATTAATAAAAATAATCTTTCTTGTTAATACTGTTATATGACCTTTATAATCTTATGTATAATAGTATAAATAGTGATCAAGTGAACCTGTGTTCTGGAATGAATCTTAGACTCACTGATTGAGATGAATAGATGTAAGCTTGGATGAATGAGCACGGAGCATATTGAGGACAAGAGGTTGTTCTGACAGGCCTCTGGGCACATGAACAGGTTCCTTTGGCTTGTCAAGGTTTGGCAGCTCCAAACAGCCTTGGACTCAAGTAAATTGATGAAAACTTGGCTGATGAGGCTCAGAAGTCTGGTGAAGATGGCTGTTAGCGACATACAGGTTTTCTGCTTGCTTGCATGGAATGGGTTTTAATTGTAAGTAATCTAGAAGAAACAGATTGAAAGCCACTGCTAAGGGCAATATACATACTTGAATGCAAAAAAAAAATCCCAGGGATAAGATGAACTGCAATAAAACCACATCTTCAGCTAGAAAAAATCAAGGTAGCATCAGTGATTTCACACTAGCACCCTGGAAAGATCTGGGCACTGAAAGAGTTTTGAAGCTCAAATTACAGCAAAGCAAATCCTAATGGAGTTCTGTAGTGTAAAGGATAAATTGATTGCCTATTTCCTCTCCACCCACCCATCACAATTGAATCAGCAGTATAAACAAGTTACTTATTTTTCAAAAGTCAGACATACTGTGTAAAAGAGATTAATATACAGTAAGAAGGGAAAAATAAAATGAAAAAAAGGCAAATAAGAGAACAATCTGTTTCCATTTAAGCTGGTGTAACTCCATTGCACTGCCTGCATTTATACCAGGGGAGTTCAGATCAGCATTCACTTCTTGTCCTGGAGATTGAATTTGTCTCCCACAGCTTTTATTTCTCTTCATTTCCTGAGCTGCATGCTGTTGTGCCTCTTTCTTCTTTTAATAATTTGTTTCACAATAATACTTCAGAGGCACACCAACTAAAATGAGGAAGAGAGTACAGAACTCATAATTGAAGCATATTTTTCCTCTCACTTCAGAGATTTGCATGCTGTTAGTGTTACCACAAATGTAACTTAGCCTAATTTTGATAACAGTGGTGCCTGTTCAATCAAAGAACAGGGGATTCTCCTTTGGAACAAGATTTCAGTAGCATTTTCACCTGCTACTTGTCTTGCTCTGTGGTCAGAAAGTTCATGACACTTTAATTGCTAACAAGTGGTATATTTTTATTTAGCATGATCTTTACCTATCTTCTGGATAGCTTGAATGTTGTTTTCTTCAGTGCTTGGACGTGAATCACAGAGAAAAAAAATAATTCTTTCATTAAACAGCGATTTCAGCCCTAGGAAATTCTTGCCTGAATGAGGAGTTGAGACAGTTCTGTTGGTTTTGATTTTTTTCCCTCAGCACATTATTTTTGGAGAAATATTTATAATTAATTACATTTTTTAATGTCTCCATTTAGATGTTTACCCAACTACTGTGAACATGGAGGAAAATGCTCCCAGTCCTGGAGCACCTTTTACTGCGACTGTAACAATACAGGCTACATGGGAGCCACCTGTCACAACTGTAAGTAAATCCACGTACAGTTTTTATTTTTGTTACATTCTTATCATAATCACAGTGGTCATTAGACATTTAGTAGAATTTAGCTGGCCTGAGCTGGCTGATTTTAATCTGTATTTGGTGCTTTAGATCAATTTTACTACCCTGGGCTTTGTTTTTAGATCATATGAAAGTCCATGTAGCAAGAACCCAGTTTCCAACAGTTTATGATTTAGAAATTTTGCTGAACTATTTTTTGGGCTGCTATTATTTACAAGAATACAGAAAAATTCAGCTACTGAAATCCACAGCAAAAGGAATATTAAGGTGTTTTAAAGGTTAAAAAAACCCCATCAAACAGTAGAGGCACAAAATGCTGTGGATTCTGATAAAAAATAGAGAAAGGAAAAGCCACAATAAAGCCTCTTCATACAGCTGACTAAAAGGGAAAATAGAAAATGAAGGTAAACTTCCAGTTCTAACAAAGGAAACAAAGAGAAAAAACCTGTGAGTAAGAATAACAATTCCAGGAATACAACTGTAACCACTCTGGATGCTTGATGAGCACTTGGACCGCAGATAGGATGACATTGGTGAGATGGATTTTTTTTCCCCCCTGTTTAACTAAAAAGCAGACGAGAAGGTACTTAGTGGTTCAAAGCTGAGAATATTAGCAACCATACTGTCATTTTGGAGACTTTAATGGTTTGCTAGTTAACAGTGAAAGCATTTGTGGGGTATGCAGCTGACAAGAGATTCTGTTGAGAGATCTGTTCATAGATTTGTCACCTGAACTCTCCATTGTGAACACAAAGGAAGCCAAGGGTTTTGTGCAGAAATCACACCAAGCCAGATGAAGAGAGGGAAGGAAAAGAGGACTTACTTTCTGTCTATTGCTTTTGTTGTTCCAAAAGGCATCACAACTCTTCAAAGCTCATGAGGCCATAGCAGAGTATTTACACCAGCTGATGACTGGTACTGAACTAGATGGCCAAATCAGGTGGTGAGAAGGGAGGGGCTCCTTGGAGAAAGGAAGAGAACTGTCACTATTGACTGTCAAAGGTGATTAGGGACAGTCAACTCTGGGCTACATCTGTGCTGTCGTATTAATTTGGGGCCTGAGGCTCACTATGTCTCTGCCAGCTCAGTGTGGCTCCTGTCCAAAGGAGACCATCTCATACCACAGAGAACTGGTTTATGACTAGTTTTCCCCACAGACACTTCCATGGAGCTAGTGAAGCCTCCTGTTTCTGTCAGCTCTTATCTGCCCTTCAAAGACACATACATAGCTGCAGTTACTTAAGTCACTGATGTGAAACTACCCTGAAAAGTTTCTCAGGAAGCTCTTGTGTTAAGCTGTGCACACCTGTGATGTACAAGTATTCAGCTGCTCAACTTATTTACAACTGATTTATCAACAGCTAATTTGATTCCAGCTAGATTGTGGAGGCGGCTACCCTGTGAGCCAAGCCGTGCTGATAAACAGCAACATTAGTCTGGAGAAATGCATGCATCTATTTGAAATATGCAATGACACCAACTCAAAGCCAGTGGGCAAATGCAGACTGTTGATACGAAACTTGCAGAACAAGAGACCTTATCACTTTCAGCTGATAGTGGTTGATGTGCAGGAGTACCTTTTAGCAGGTGAATGAAAGGCACAGATTTGATCACAGCATAACTCCAGAATATCCTCAATGTATAGGAAACTCTTCAATCACGTAATTCAGTGTAGTTCTATCAAAGTAAAACATCTAATTTCATATGGTTTGAAACATTACCTCAAGAGATTTTTATTTTTCTAGAATACTGGTGCTGACAGGCCTGAAATTGAACTTATACCACTTTGGAGAGGCTATTTCTTTTATTAAACTGCCCTTCAGACCCAAATCCATGCAGCAGCAAGGGAAAGATTTAGCTGGCAATCTGCTGCAAGCAAAACAATGAGAATTGTTTCAGTGTTGCTTGGATTTCTTTTTTGTCTGAGTTACATTACCATAGGTTTTACCTCATTTTGGTATGGTAAAACGTGGGTGCCACTGGTTGAAAACAATAAAAAGACCCATTCTTTGTCATGGTTTTAGGAAGAACTGCATGGCATGCATCTGCAAGCCAGATTTAATTGGTTTATATCTTACCACCTCAGATTGGGAGACTTTTCATTTTAAGAACTGAGATCTTGAGAGAAATTGCCCCTAACTTACTGTCGTCAAATATGAAGTATTGAAATACATTTTATAGTTAGTACATAAGCCATCTTATTTTTAGCTCCAAATATTCACAGACCACACTGGATCCTGCTGTGAGCAACAGCTAACAATACATACTATCTCTTCTCCAAAGAGTTTGCAGTTAAGTTTCTGAGGGTATAAAAACATGCTGGCACAGATGATGGAATGCTAGAAAGGCTTCATCAGCATTACAGGTGGCAGTTTCAGTCTACCAGGTGCATAATTATTTCTAGGCTTTCATATAGCAAAATAGTCATAAGGTAGAGATTAAAAAGAGGAAGAAATTGAGTGCTTAGTGACATGGGAGAAAGCAATAATGTGCTTGTTTGAAAAATATAAGGCTGTGGCCAGAGGAGTTTGACATTTTTGACAAGGCAAATGTCAGAGTCATGACAAGTAAAGAGGTTGGAAATGTGCCATGAAAAGCAAAGATAAATAGTTTGCATTTGATGCAACATAAGGGAATTAGACGGTGTCAGAAAAGAACAGTAAGTTGATAGAAGACACAGCTGGGATAGTGTTTGCAAGACCGTGTCAGATATGTGGGACAAAATTGTGTCTGGCATGTCTGAAAAGGTGTAGTTGAAATTCAAGATGTGTGTATGAAGCAAAAGCATGCATCTGAAGATACATAGAAAAAATTACCTGGCTCTAGGCATGTCCTTAGTATAACCTTCTGGAGGTAGCTACTTGCCTGAACCTCAGGTATCCTCCTGTTCACTCCAAACCCCTTCTGATCCTGAAAACTCCTAAATTGTCACAGGATGTTTGGCAATCTGCCTGGTCCAGGTAAGGGTCCACTACTCAAAAGGCTGTGGTTCTGTCCCATTCAAGCCTTATTTTGTGGCAGACAAGTTTCACACTGAAATGTCATCTGGTCCTGCTTCCACTCTCCTCTGAACTTTAATGTAAATGCAAGCAAAATCTTGCTAAAACCTGTCTATGTTTTCTGGGTTTCACTAGTCTCAGTGTTTTCTAACAGGTAGTTTCCTGCAAAGCTTATTGCCTGATGCATAAGCACATTTCTTTGTTTTGTCACAGTTAATCCTCCTTTGCTAGGTGCCACATGGAATGTTATCGATGCCTTCCAAGTCTTTTGTTGTTGTGGCTTGTTTTGGCCTTGGGTTTTTTTTCCCCTTTTGGATTTACCTCTCATCATTGCATCTTCCAGTGCAATTCACATCTTCTCCCTGGCTAGTCACAGCACTGACGAGCACTTGTGTTTCCATCTCTGTACTCTCTGTAGCTGTGAAACCCCAATGCACATTCTCTGTCTTGCTCTCACAAATGCAGTTTGTGCAATTTGATGGTGAATGTAGAACTGCTGCTGTCCCCAGATGCCCATTTCACTGCCCATAGTTTGGGGAAACCAGGAGCCATAGAATAACCCTACAGAATATAAAGCCAGATGTTGGTGATTTACATTTCATTGTGTAAGAGTTTTGCTGTGCCTTAGTTTGTCTATCTCTGTTGGAAATAGGATCCAATTTGCAGATATATTAAGAGGTGTGTGATCCATATCATCCACTAAAATTGTGTGGGCTCTTTCTTTTGAAACTTATTGCTGCTTGAGCTTATCTGTAGCTGAGACAGTGCTTTGAGGATACAATCGTATTTCAATCTCTAAAATGTATGGTTTTGCCTTTTGCTTTATCTTTTAAATGTGCTTCATATAGCTTGCATTCAGATAGGCTGCAAGAGGAGCTCAGCTGAAGCCTTTTAGCGATAGATACCTTCCCAGTTTCTCCAGTGTGGTGGGTAGCCTGCTGGTCTGTCAGGTATTGGAGTAGTCTGATAAAATCCAGACAGGAGAGGATCCATTACATTTGTAAACCATAGCAAAACAGATAATAATGTAATGTTCATTTTCAGCTAATCTATCTTTTGCTGTCTTGGTACTGTGACATCCAGGCTAAGATAGTGGTCTGGTCTCTCTCTATATGTAAAAAGCAGTGAGAGCTGCTTTCAGAGCTTAGCTAATTTCCCTGTGAGCTAGGGTGTCCATGGGAAGTTCATGGACCACCTCCAAAGTCTGTCAGTTGTCGAGGGAGGCTGTCCTAGCTTAGACATAGAGTAGGACAGGTCAAAATTATAGGTGGGAAGAGAGATAGGGGGAATCTTAGGTAAGTGAATTACAGATCTTAATTTTTATATATCTATATACATATATATAAATTAATACATGTATTAATTGAAAGAGCATAATTTAAAAGCTGCATAGTCATTCATCTCATATTATTAATTCTTGTAATTATCATGTGACAGTAAGAGCAGTAGACCAGTGTAAAATGGCCCTGAGATACAGAATGTTATAACTTTATTGCAAAATAAAGATCAGTAATCTTATCTTTCAGTGAGTTATCCTAGTCCCTTAGAAAGCCTCATCTTGCCCTTCTGTATTTCTATTATTTTTATTTATGATAATTTTCAGGTGGTTTTTAGTCTTCATGAATTTTTTAATTCCAAAGAGTGCTGAACATTGATACAAAAGATGTTGAGAAATATAAAATAATTATTTTATTCCTCATATTTTGGGATTGTCAACATGTCGCAAAACTTTGCAAGGTGATAATTAACAGAATGTAATTTAATTCTGGGTATTTGCTTTTGTGTGTAATCTATCTCACACATCCAGGCATATGTCTTATTGGCCTAGGTAATTGCTGGAGGGAAGAGTCATCCAATAATGGAAATGTCATATAGTCATTGATATGGCATAAACTTAACTTCAGGCTTTGAAAGTGTATTTTTTAATATTAATATGCTTACTGCATATATCATTTTCTTTATCTGAAAAGCTTAACATAGCTTCAGCCAGATTTTTAGCAGTACTGGAGCTGCATCTTAAAATGCCAGCTGGGGGTTTGGTAATTCTCCTGTGTTCCAAGGTAGAGAGATGTGTACAGTTTGCTGGATGGGAAAATGAGGTTTTGAGAGTTTCAGTCTGATAGATGCCTACTAGTGAGTTTGGTAGTGCAATTTGCATGTCCCAAGTAGCCAATTTTCCTGTCTGAGGTTCTTGAACAGCTTTTTTTCATGTGTGCTTAAACACACTGGTTTTCTTTGACTAAAGAAAACACATTTAATATTCATATCAAACCTTCAGTACTGTACTTGGTGTTCCTATATATTTTTGTTCACACCATGCTTTTGAAATATGAATTTTCATTGTTTATTTTGTACTAAGTTACTGTGTTATTAATGCTTTCCCTTCAGTGGTGTTCATTTAAAATAAGTTTTTCCCTTTGCCTGAGATTTCCTTATAAATAACACATTGAATGTGGAGCTTTCTTCAGGACTTTCCTGCAGAAGGGAGCTGATGGGGCACTTGCTCAGTCCTGTGTGAAGCCAGCCATCCTCAGGTGTGACCATCCCAAGGGACATGAGGACTTTCCAGCAAGACCAAAATACCGAGCTTTGCACAGCATCCTTCACCTCTTTGGTCACTCTGTCCCTCCAACACTGCCCCTGCAGGGCTCTGGGTCTCCCTGGCTGCTCTCCTGCAGCAGCAGGGCTTGCAGGTGACCCTGCACCAGTGCTAGGCTGGGCTCTGTGATTGTCACAGCCACCTTCCAGCCACAACAGAAAAGTGACAGGGGAGGATGGCTTGACATGACCTTGGCCAGGCGGAGCCTAAACTTGGATGGTAGAAGATTGTCTAACAACCAGGTGAAATGGGAGTATCTCTCCTGAACATCCACTTAGGAGACCCTGTGGTAAAAAGCATCTTAATTCTGTCTATGGAAATAACATATTCTTTACCAGATGAGTAAGTACATATTTTAAAGAGGAAAAAATGAGCCATCTGCCATCCAGGCACGTCACAGCAGAGACTGCATTATTCTGTCAAGAGCAGAGCTGTCACAATCCAGGTTTTGAGAGTTCGTTTTCCTGGCATTTAACAAGACAATTGTATTTTAGGGATGAGACTGATGATCATTCCCTGAGTTCATTCCTATACTAATCCCTCTGTTGTTGAAATAAGAAACATGCCATTACATATTGCTTTCTTTTTTATTTAGAAGAATCTTTTGTTCATTGCTCATTACTCCAAGTCTGTAAGAGCAGATCTGTCAGGCCTAAGGTACATGAGCAGAGATTGAAATAGTCATCTCTGATCTGCTTCCAAGAGCTCTGAGCATTTTGTTGAGAATACTTAATTTGCTCAGCATTTGTGTATATGTGTTTTCCCAAGGTCAGTCAGGGCTGGTTGAATATCCTGGCAGAATCCCCAGCTCTTACTGGCCTCTCCAGTCTAACCAGTACATAAGTTCACCTCTGAATACAATAATAATTACCATTATAGGGGTTATTATTACTCTTTTTGTCTAAGGTGGAAAGAATTACAATATGATTAAATGAGTCTGAAATTATGTTGCTGCAAGTATTCTGTCTACATGACTTTACAATTTTTAGAGATGATAAAAGCAACTCACTGCTGCTACATTTTAGCTAAGAAGTGGATGGTGTCAGCATCTCCCAATGAAATCAAGAATTAAAGTTCTTTAGGTCCTTTTAATGTATTTTATTTATTATATCACCATAAAATTGTATCTCCCTCTGAGAAATTGAAAATTATCAGCTACTTTTATTAGATTATGGGAATCTAATCTTGAAGCAGGAATACTACAGGATTTGTTTTGGTAATCATAACTAGTACAGCTCAAATTCTGAATTCCTAGCTCACATTTCATACAATGAAATCAATTTCCAAAGTAATTGGGAATACAGTCAGAACAAAATATGGGGAATTTTAAGGTTTGCTTCTATTTTTTGAGGAAAGTTATCTTGGTGTCCATTAAATCTGAAAAGGGAAATGTCCTCTGAAAAAAAAAAAAAAACAACAAAGAAACAAATTTCTTTTTACATGGAACTTAACATTCTTGGTGATATCTACATTAATAACATGCTACTGGGTGCAGCAGAGAGAGGTTTACCTTGCCTGGTCTTCCCAGCAGCAAAACTGAACAGTGTCATTGTAACCTTTACATTGAGTCCAACAGCAAGCAGGATTTTTGAATGTGGGGGAAGAGGTGCATCTTGTTGGGTGAATAGCAGGTTCATTCACCCATTGAAAAGAGGGGGGTTTAAATATGTTGCTTCTTGAGGGTTATTTGCAGAAATTCAGGGCTTGGTACAAAGAATAACCTTTCCTTTTTTAGCCAAAGTAGGACTGGAGGTGAAAAAACCAAAAAAGTGGCCTGAAAGAGAACAGAGGTTTCATAAGTTAGGAACATCAGGGCAAAGGAAACAGAGCTAAGAACTTAGGAACTGGGACCATCTAAAGGCTCATCTGCTGAGCAACTCCACAGTAGAATGGGAAGCCTGTGCTTAGCAAAGGCTGCCATGGGGACTGCAGGTGAACTGCATAGGGCAAAAGTAATATTGGAAGCCAGATATCGATATAGTAAGGGGCAGTCTGTGAAAAACTGGGCAAAAAAGATTTTGTATTGGAAAAAATCAAAGTTTGACCTTGGAAATGTTTCTGCTTAGTTACTGTTACAGATTTCAGATATGGCAGGGATAAAATCACCTCTGGTTTAAGGACTGTAATTAGAACAGTTGGATTATCAGGTTCAGGATACTTCAAAAAACTGAACAGTGACACAATTGCTCATATTTAAAACCTTTCAGGCTTGTGAAGCATATTGAATAAAGGCTGAATTTTCAACTGCAGACCCAAACCAAGAGTGACCCCAGTCCTTTTAGACCTGACTGTGGAGTAACAGAGAGCTCCTGCATGTGCTGTGGCTAACCAGTCATAAGGGTCTTGATGCAGAAATTAGGAAATGAAATTCTGTATGGTTTTTATACACAAAAAGTCAAAAATAGTTTTATTATAATGATATTAAAATCTGAAAATGCTTTTCTGACACTGAAGTCTGAATCATGAACCATGACCAATCAAAGTGAATATTTATAGTTTTGCTAGGATATTTCTTTGGGGGGTGTAGTGTATGGCTTGAAAAAACATGGGATGTATACATTTCAGAGCCATAGTTTTGATTTTTGAGCTTATGAATGTAGTTTTGATTTTTGAGCCTTAAGACTGTTTATATTGCAGAAAATATGAGAAAACACATAGAATTAGGTGATGTGGCTCTGACTGGGGATAAAGTGTCTATTTTGTGAATGCTGATCAAAATTTGACAAAATATTTCCTAAGCACCTGGGAAGATGAAAAGTGAGAACTAAAGGAAAAGACAGGCATTATGATCAGTGAGTAAAGCAGTGCTGTAAACGAATGTTCTGATGTGATGAGCTGTTGATCTGAAAAGCTAGTTCAGCTTGAGATACTTGAGACTGAAAGAGATACCTGAGGGAGAAATTTGGTATATTTGTTTTACAGAGGATTATAAGGGGCTGGGAGATAGATACCTTGAACTCTGTCAGTGCAGTGCATGCCTGCACACCACCAGCACAGCCCATCCTAGCAGGTAGGCAAGAGCACAGATAGCACTTAGAGAAGCAGCTCTTGCTCTAAGGAATGGGGCTCTCAGGCTGCATCACTTTCAGCAGCCAGCTCTGGGAGGATTTTAAATTTCTTTGTGAAACACAGCAGCAGCCTTTAAAAAAGAATTCTTATAGAGCAAAAATGTCAGCATAGGTTATCCAATGTTATAACTTAAAAGTGATTCTGGCAAAAAAAAAAAAAAAAAAAAAGGGCAGTAAAAGACATCCTTTGTGACCAAGTAAAACGGAAAAACTGATATGTCTGATGTCGTGTCCCGTACTAAATCTGGGTTGGAGTCAAGCTGCTTCTTGTTTGGTCTTCGTGGTGTAGCCAGTTACCAGCAAGAGCCCTGTGACACCTTTTACACTGTTTCTTTGCCTTGTGCTTTACTTCACCCTAATGCTTTTTTCCAGCCATACCCTCCTGTGAGGTCCAGGCTGAGCTTGCAGGGGGCGGCGTGGGCTCATGGGGCTGCTGACATCGCTTTCTGTGGATGCAGCTCAGTGAACCTGCTCCACCCTGCTGCCTGGGGGAGCTGCAGTGCCGCTGCTGCGTGGCAGCACAGCTCGCCCCAGAAGGGCCCGAGGAAACAGCAGGGGCTCAAAGTCCTAAACTGTGATTTTCAGTGTTTCTGGTCCACTGAAACAAATGGTGCTGGAAACCATAATTTTATCTTCAGTGGCTGGTGTTAATCAAAATTAGCCAAAGAAACAAACAAACAAACAAAAAACAAAACAAAACAACTGGGAGGGTTGGAGAAGGAACGCTGATCTTGCTTCTATGAGACAAAAGACAAGCTAAAGGTTTCATTTTTGAAATCATGCTTTTTAAAAAGTATTTTAATGAGAAAATAAGTTTTGCATGAATAGCCTATCAAGAATGCTGTTTTTGTTATTTTGGTCCCATTTGGGTGAACATTTTACAACAGGAAAACAAATCCAGGAGAATGAAGGAAGAAAAGTATAAAGACTATTAAAGTACTTCATTAAAAGATTAAAATCACTAATTTATTTTCAAATTTTATTTACCTACAATGTTTAAAATATTGGTAAAAATAATGTTTGAAAATTCATGGTGGGTTCTACTCTGAATGAACTGATGAATACCTCTCCTTTATTAAAAAGGTGCAATTACTACAAATGCTCTTTGCCATTAAAATGTGTTTACCTGTCAATAGTTCCATCATTAACTTTGGTGTTTGCTTTTTGAAAGTGGGACCTTATATGCCTAAATGGTTGGTGACTCTTTAATGACAATTACAATAATGGTTCCCTAGCTTTCCCAAAATGAACACAACTCCACCTGCACTAGAAAAGCCTGACACAGAACATAAATATGAAGGCAGTTTTCAAAGTTGAGGTTCTGGGGTCTTAACAGTCACAGCTGTTTGTCTGGTTTTTACTTTCATATGACATTTCTGATTGCAAAAAGAGAATAATGACTGCAAAGAGATCTTGTCTTTCATGGACCCAAAAAGATGGCTTCAAGTTGTTGTTACTGGCATAATAGGGCCCTTTTCAGCAAATGGAATAGCATAACTTTATTCTGAAGCAAGCAATCATCTCAGACCACAAAGGAGTTAAGCAGAGCTCGGAGTGGTTGGTGCACTCAAAATGTCTGTATGGGCATCTGCCAGTGACTGAAAAACAAACCTAATTTTCTTCTTGATGCATTATATAGAGAAAAACATAGCAAAAAAGAAAATTAAAATCAATGGCCCATCTGCTTCCAGTCTAGAAATGTGCAGTACCAAGTGCTACAGATACAGGCATGTGAAACTTTGTGTGCAGGTACAAAATAAACTGCCCACCAAAGCTGCTTTTCACTAATCATGATGGAATGTGTTTTATGTGCCAGAGCTCGAGGTTTATGACCTTTTCCCATTTCTTCTGCTACTTCCCAGTAAGTAGTGCTGGATTTCTCATATAACTGAAGCAAACATACCAGGATGGATTTCCTTCTGGCAGACATAACTGTAGTTTTATGGAAGCTTATGTATCTTTTCAGATTTATATCAATTGAGCACCCTTAGCCTGATTTCTAGCTCTGTATAGCCTTTTTTTTCCTAAAGTTACAGGGACAAAGGGGACATCTAAAGGTGAGTAGATCAGCTCTGTTTGACTCTTCCCACATTATTAATGGCAGAATCGTCACATCTTTCCTTACTAATTTGAAAAATGTACATCTGGGCTCCAGCCAAAGTGACAATCAAGAAGTTCTTTCTTAGAAAGAACAAGTTGCGATGAAGACTGAGATTTGCTGTGCCAGTTCACTGACAACAAATTTGTTTTATGTCTCTACCCCTCGCACCATCCTTTGTCTTCAAAAACACTCAGCAAACAATTCAGAGGAAGCAATTGGCATATTCCCTAATGAGGCAAGATGAAGTGTCCTGTAACGATGATGACAGCAAATTCACTAAGTGAACTGCAGTTTAAGAACTTTGCAAATTGATCAAACCATGATTCCTTGGTTGCTTACTTAATTGCCTGTTACCATCTCTCTCCTGACCTCCATATGCCCACTGCTTCTGTCAGCACTTCTGCAACTCAGGGACTCTGTCAGCCCCTCAGGTTGTGAACACTGGAAGAATAGGTTCTGGTATGGGGATTTTATTTAACTTGCATTTAATATGTGTTCTTGGCCAGCTATCACAGTGGGAATTTAGAGATATTCAGGCCTCCTGCCATGCTTGAATACATCAGGCTGTGAGGAAAAAGCTTTCTTGATTCTATTTATTATAGGATGGATGCTAATTAAGGCACTGTCTCATCAGGTGCTGAGTACCTTGAGCAGCTTCTTAACCCTGGGAAGGATAGTGCTGTGCTTATTTAGCACTCAGTGATGTCTGGTCAGGCAAGAAGTGTGCAAGGGAAAAGCATATTTTGGTGAGTGTACAAGTGATTGAATGATGAGACTCTTAATCAGTTTGGACCAGAGTCCCTAGAACTGTGGTTCTGTTTTGTTGGCAGAAGTGAAGAAATGTCCAATATCTAAGTGGTGAACTATTTTACAGCATTCTTCAGACAAGGCTACTTCAGGGCTCACCATATATGCCTTTTTGAAAGTTTCATTAGAGAAATTTCTTTAAGGGAACGAGGGAAAAGGAGGGGTGTGAATCCATGTGTGCACAGGAGTGAGAGCAAGGAGCTATTCCTGCTGCTGTGGAGCAATTGCAGTCTTCTGCAGGGATTGTGTTTGGAAGTGGTGAGGAAGTGCTGGGCCTACCATCAATCTGCAAAGCTCCCCGAGTTCCTTTCAGATGAAAAGCACTGGGAACTTTGCAGTTGTATTTACAGCCTCAACACAGCAGTTATAAACTGTTACAGAGAATAATTTGGTCAGTATAATCAGGTAAGTGTTTAAGCAGGTGGGGAGAAAAAAAATCAACTCTCCTGAAATGAGATTTAAGGTTGTTGTTCAAGGTCCAGGATCATACATGTGACTTTCTGATGTTCTGGACTGCCTCTCTGCAGGAGTTTTCTCTTTGCTTCATATGAAGTGACAGTGTAACTGTCCTGAAAATATACCTCAAATACAAAAATTGTACTGATCCGTGGGATTTTCTTCCTTCTTTCTTTCTCTTGGTGACCTGCTGTACTTGTTTTATTAACCACTTGGATTTTCATGGGCACTGGTACTCTGAGGGAAGAATATTGATAAGCAGAGAGAAAGAGTTGGTTGTATAAAATTAGGTCTAAAGCATAAAAACGTAACCTAGGATGGAGACCATGTCTGAGCTTGAGCTTTTCTGCTGGGGGACAATGGATTTCATTTGGGTAGTAGACTATGGTAGGGCTTTAATGCTTCCTGTTAACCTTATCCTTCAGGGAAGGTGAGGACTGGCAAAAATATCTGTCATCTGTGTTGGCAAGACTTAAGTACATGCCTAGGTAGTAAATCATGTACCTGTGTGTATGTAGGTATATCCTTGAAATTCCATACAGGGTGAATATATGTACCACTCCATAACTAGATATGTCACATTTGAAAGTTCATATCCCTTTATTTGTTTACATACTTGAATCAAAATAAAGCACGTACCTGTATCTTCAAAGCCAGCATGCATTAAGTTCAAGGAATTAGTCAAAGAAATGTGTGATTTTGAGCATGGATTCAGGCCCAAATGCAGTAAGATTTCACATGCTAATCAGCTGTGTGCTAATAGGGTATATTATGGCAATAATTAACACAGTACTCCTGTATAAAACATGTCTGTCTGTGTTCTGTCTGTGATTCAGTCATTCTCTCTTTCTTTTAAAGCTATCTATGAACAATCCTGCGAGGCTTACCGACACCAAGGGAAGACATCAGGTTTGTTCTACATCGATTCTGATGGAAGTGGACCACTGGGACCGCTCCGTGTTTTTTGCAATATAACAGGTACTGACCTAACCTTGACTTGGCTGCTTGATGTCAGGTCTAATTTGATTTGAGGTGGTGTTAGTAAAATGATATGTCAATAATACAGCTCAGCAGTGGGGAAGAAGCAGAGAAGTTGTAACCAAGGTTTCACTTCGAAACATTTCCTTAAGTAAGATCCATGTAAAAGTGATTTTTAAATGTTTGAAGGACTTGACAAGTCCTTGACAAGTGATATATACAACAGTGTCTGCACCTTTAAAAGGGCATTTCATAATATCATAACTTTTGATGATATGTTTGTTTTTTACTAAAGAGGTAGAAACTTAGAATCCAAACCATTCTTTTGTAATTGAATGGTTTCTCTGCTTTATTAGAATACTAGATCTGGGAATTATTATTAAACTCCTCTCACTGAGCTATCTATAAACCCTTCTAGTCTGATGCAGGCAGCAATACATCCTCTCATACAAGTGTGCTGCCTTTGGTATTCCAAGGAATGGAAGACTTGATTGTCCCTGGTATTTGTACAGTGGAGAATGCACGATTGTCTTAGGAGAGGGGACACTGAAGAGATGGGTAGCAGAGCAAGAGCCTGGCAAGGTGACCTGTTGGGTGAGGCTTTTCAACCTTACAGTTCCGTAAGTTTAAAAGAATTGTTTCAAATGAACAAATACCTGTCTGGCAAATTCTCCCCTTAAGTGGGTCCTGTTTTGTATATAGGATTGTCAAGCCACGAGTATGAGAAGAGATTACACAGCCCTTATTGTGGATAGGGATGGATGGTAGGGCTTCCTTTCCGCTTTTTATATTTGAAATGGAGGTGAAATTTCCCATACCATCTCCTGTTTGGCATTTTTTGCTTCCTGTGGCCAGGTGCAGATGAAGGAATGTTTTATTACCCTTTCTAAATTGCTAATTCTGGCTGAACTACTTTGCCACATATCACTTCCACACTTCACTTTCAGCCTCAGGGCTGAAAACTGAGGACTCAGGATATTCATATTTTATCCTTAATCTCCTTGTACTTAAAGTGCCTCCAATTAAATTTTCATTTTTATTTAATTGGGCAGTGATTATGTTAATTAAATGCACAACAGTTAATTATTAAGTATGTTTTTTATTCAAGTGTAACAAATATTTAATAAGATGTGTCTTCTTTGCTGTTGAATCTCCTAAGAATTGAAACAGAGTTTCACCTTTGTGTCTGAATATCCTTCCTTGATCTTCAGAATGGGAAATGTGCTCATTTTTATTATTTATCATATAAATATGTGTGATCAAAACATTATCAGTGCTTTTTATCTCTGCTGAAGAAGTAGGATTTTTGACAAACACCTTGCATTTGCTTTCCTAAAAAAAACCTTATCCGGCAGAAATCCAGAAGGCATATACCTGATTTTCTCTCTGTAATGAATTTGCTGACATTCTTATAAAATTGGTTATGAGAATGGTGGGGGTGGGGAAAACTGGCAAACTTATGTTTCTGGGTCAACTAAATATGGTTTGAGTGCCTTAATCACAAGAGCTTCTTTTCTCTCCGGGAACTTCTTTTATTGTTATTCTCATAAAAATTGTTTACAGTAATTGATTAAGTGCAAAGTAGGAAAAAATTGCTTTGTGTACACAGAGATGGATTCTTAATTTGCTTCTTTTTTCAGATGATGCTTCTGCTTAGTTTTCTGAAAGTGCTCTATATTCAGGGAAAGGCAAAAGACGAAATTCTGTGTTGTTACACTGGGTACATACAAGGAACAGAAAAAGTATTATTGTTCAGTGGCATAAATCTGTAACACACCTCCTGTGAATGGAAAAATGTGGATGGCTTCCATGTGTGGGGGGACTAAACAAATTAAAAAGATAGTTGGGGGGAACTGTCACAGGAGAGCCTGGAGATCATATGTGGCATAGAGAAAACACATAAGAATTGATTATTTTTCATCATATATGAGCTAAGGGACACCTAAATGATTACATAATGGGATTTGGGAGTTTTTTGCTTGCTTTTTCCTGATGCAAAGAATTAATCTTGAAATCACCACAGAACGGCAAGGAAACTGATAGATCAAGAGAGGGAGTAAAAGCCATCTGGAAAAAGCCCCAGTTTTGTCTGATAGACTCAGAAGGTGCAAGTAAACATGGAGGTTTAGTTGCAGCTTCCCACTCAGGCAGCTGTGAGGAAAAGACCATTGGGAAATGGGAATTAGCTTCAGGAAAACCTTTTGGCTTCCCTGGGTATCTCTTTACCCTCAGAGGCAGAGGTGGGCTCCTGGGCTAAATAAAGCTTTTATTTTACACAGGCTGGCAGTTCTTTCTGACTACAGTTCAAGAAGCAGTAACCTCTTTATGCCCAAAATGTGTTCAAGCAAAGAATTTGGAGGTGGAATGGAAAATTCAGGGCAATGACTCATTTAGTGTTTTTAAAAGTGGAGGTGCAGAGAGGTAATGCCTTCTGGGAATTACAGTGCCTTTAATCTGTGAAGGTTGAATTCAAGGAAGAAATCAGACCATCAGAAATGAGCAGCATCATTGCATTTAAAGAAAAGTGGTATTTTAATGTTCGCTTACCTTTTTTAAGTTTTTTCTAATTCTAATTTAAGTTCTTTCTATTTTTTTTCTATGTTGAAATATCAACATTACAAGTTAGTTTACTGTGTTTCTGGTTGCAGTGGTTTCTTTAAAGCCTGTCAACTTGAGAGCCCACTGCTGTATCGAAATTCTGAATAAAGCAGAAAATTGTGATTGTGTGTGTTGAGAGAAAATTGGACAGTTATACAAAGAGGGCGAGAGAGATAAGGGAAAGGAAATGTTACAGGGAGAAAAAAAAAGGAAAAAAAGTATTAAAAAATATAAAGTCAATTTTCAGCATGGTAAGAAATTTAACAGTAGTGTCACAGAATATCTGATGAATAGCTGATACTAGAGTGGGTAAATGTACTTATCCACTGTCTGAAGAAGTGGCTGAAAAAGCAAGGTGGCAAAAAACTGTTGATGACATGCTACTACTTAATAGCATACTTATTGGTCAAGAAGTGAAAAGAGCATATGAAGCACTTCAAAAGGATCTTACCTTGGGGGCTGTTTATTTCTACTAAAGGTAAAATATGTTGTTGAAATAGGAGGTTGTCAGGAACACTAATGTGCCTAATCAAAGGTATCTCTACAAACATATCTCTACAAAGAGAGGTTAAAAGAAATAATCCAGAACTATTTAGAATGGGAGGACTCAAAGTGAATGGGGCTCACTGACAGAAGTAATGCTCATTTTAATTTTCTTACAATAGGAGAAGAGAGACAGTTCAATGACAGTGAAAGACAAAAACCTCAAAACTAGATCTAAAAGGAAAAGACAGCACCTTATTAACATAATGTTGTTTTCACCTTATATACCTGTTGTACACAGAGCAAAGTCACTTTCACAGGGAAACTCATCAGTTGTAAGAAACACTGAGGAATCCACACCAAATATGCATCTGTGTGTGGGGAAGTGAACCAAATGTATGTGCCCAAGCGATGACTGGATGCAGTTGGATGCCATGAAGGACACCACGAGGATGTGAATAGGTCTATGCAGGGATTATTAAACTGGGGTGGGTGCATTGGGAACACATCTGGCATGTTTCCAGGGCCATCCACATGGGAATGTAAGCTAGCTATGCTCACTTCTCCTGGGTCTCCAGTCATCCATGGGGGTCTATGGCCACACCTTTTTGACATGAAGTGCAGAAAGAATGTGTTGTGTCATATTTTGGGGTAGCGAACAGCCACCGGGGTTGGGAAAGATTTTCCTTGTATGCTGGTTGTTTGATAATCAGCCCACTTGAATTAATCTTAGTTAAAGATTCATAACGGTCAATAGAAAAGATGACTGATAGACCCTCTGAACCTCAGGTCTGTCAGTCTTTCTATTATTGTGAGGCTTTTTTTTTTCATGCTGCTTAGAAATCTATTGGTCTATATGGAGTACTACGTAAATGCTAATAACCATGTTCTCCAGGACAAAGCATATACATGCAATCTACATCCATGTGCTTGTTTTGCTGTCCTGTTTGAAAAGTGGAATGATCTTTTCTCATCTCCTTCTGAGTAAATTTTACCCTTGAAATCCAAAATATTTACTTGCAGTACACTTGAGTCATCCTGTCACTGTACTTCTCTACTGATGCTGTTTTACAGTATTCAGACCCTGGACTATCAAATCAATAATGCTTAGAAATTGCCATGACTAGATCAATGGCTCAGTTTATCTTTGCCAGATATTTTTCCAGTCCTCACATGGTTTTCCTTTCCTTTCTTCCCTTATTTTTCGTCCAGGGAAGAAAAATAGGATTGTAGTTTGGGGGAAGATGCAACCTTATCTCAGTTCTTGTTGCTGGTCCAAGATCTGTTTTTGAAACTGCTATAGTGAAAAAATCATTAATTAACAAAAATACATCTCTACTTGTTGCAGATAATTTCTGTTTTGAAACATCTCAAAGTGCAAATACTGCTAATTTCTCTGATGCAGGAAAAAGAAAGTTGTATTTTCTCTGTATCAAAAAACTGTGTAGAAACTGTCAAAATATCAGAAAAAGTAAGGGATTCTAATAAGATGTGAAGGTGATCATCAAAATTATACTTGTAATTTTTTACAAATTGTGTCCTTTGTTTTTTCATTCAGCTAACAATGATTAAGATTTTTATTCTTCCATATAGTACATATCCCCATTGATGTTCCTAAAACAATCAGTTGTATTATTGTCCATTACATCCATCTTTCCATTTGTTTCCATGTGTGAATCTCAGCTCATCTGCTTACAGAATAGCAATTATACAGATACAGGAGACACCATGTACTCAGCCCTTCTTGCATTTTTTATGGACTTGGGAAATTATCGTGTGAAGAGGAGGGCTGCCCCCAAGCAGGCTGAAGCAAGAACAGATAGGAGGAGGTCATGCCCTTAATTCTGCCTTTCATACCTGCAGCTACAGGATTATGGAACAACAATTTAAACGGTCAAACTCCCTCTACCCTGTGGCTGACTGTCTGTAGTTATGATTGACTTTATCACAAAAGAAAACAACAAATAGAAATTCCTTACAAATGATTTACTACTGTTTAGATTAAAGGCAGCCCCTAAAGATTTACAGTTTATCCCTCAAACACTACAGGTCTTTTGGCACACAGTAGTTCTGACAGTTGATATGTTTCTCTTTTGAATTTTCATTAAATATTCTTCCAGAACCTTACAGAATGAAAAAAATCTTTAATGTGACTATTATGTCAAAGGCATTGTGCTGTCAACAGCTGCCTTTCTGCTTTCAATGAAATTGTTCTTTGGATGAGCATCATGACAGAAGTCCTGAAGGCCACCTTCACTGTCACATTTTCAGGTGGCCCCTAAGGAAGTTCTAGTACTGAAGAACATAGCTAGATATTTTTCTCTAGGCTTTACTTTTCAACAAAAGTTTACTGCAACTTAATCTCTCTCCTGCCACATCTGGAGTGCTTAGAAGTTAGAAGTAAGCTGTGGCTCTGTCCAAGTCACTCCAGCTGTCTCGGTTGCAAGGGGTGGATCCATTTGCCCCAGACACAGGTGTCCCCTGCTGTGCTACACCCCTGCAGGTATCATGCCCACCCTTCTGGTATGGCAGCTGAAGAACAGCTTCAGCTGTTTGCTCTGGGCTGTTCTTGTCTGCCAGACTCATGCAGGTGTCTGAGCCATCACAAGTTATGTGAAACAGCAGAAACGTGATTTGTGCCTCTCAACACTAACCCTAGATGAAGGGAACTGAGGCAGAGAGGACTGCAGAGTTGTCAGAAGCACAGTGAGTGGAGAAGTGTCCACTTAGCACTAAGAAGTAGATCAGTGACTGCCTCTTCAGTTTTTGGAGAGGAATATTTCTCACTGCTCATTGTAAGATACCCTGTATTAAGTAAGGAACTACTGAAATGGAGGAGCATCAGGAAGTAGGCTGGCATGACAGTGGTTTGCCTGCTCTGGGCTTCAGCAAAACGTGGGGGAGGAAGGTGCAAGATGTCACAGAAGAGGTGTCTTGTTGTCATCCATCAGAGACATCAGGCACGGTCATTCTGCTGAGAGTTGCCTTGATGCTTTGCAGTGCTTCTGCACTGGATGGATGTGGCTGAATCAGAACTCTGGAGGAAGCTCATGAGCAGAAAACAAGCTGCAAAGGCATGTACTGCTGGGTCAGCCACCAGAAAAAAAAAGTAGATACAAAAATAGCAATGAATGCTTTCAGGGAAGACTCAGAAAACATTTTGGAGTGAGTGAATTAACCTATCTGTGATAAGAAATTGGTCTTTTAATATCCTTTGAGGGAGTGTATATTAGGGTAGCTGGGTTGACCTGCCACTGCAGTTTAGAACAGTAGAGTATTTAAGAAGGAAAGTCTTGTCTTATTTGTGGTTGTACTTTTAGTTGTAGGTACAGCATTCAGGATAAAATTTGGCATTCAGTGTGGAGCACCATGAAACAAATGCATCGCATGAGCTCTGAGAATTGTTTTTTTCTCTCATGTAGCATTTACCGTATGTTTGGCTTGTTGGCAATTTAATCAGTCTGAATAATCTTGTTTTGTGACAAACCACCTAAATCACAAAGGAATGATGCAGTTTGTATGGGTGGAATGCTCTCTACAGGGATATTTCAAGTTGAAGAATAAAAATGAGAATTAGACAATACAGAATTCATTGAAAGCCAGTTTTCCAGCTGCTCTAATTTCCCACAATTTAATTTGTGTGCCGTCAAAAGCAACTTGGAGGTTTCCAGCAAGATGATAGAACTATGGGCTAGGCTAAACCGAGAGTCTAAAATGTGCTTAATGCATTGCAGTCCCATGCTGTAAAAACATCTCCTAGGGCCAAATGCAGACAGCATAATATCCTAGTGAATTGGACCATTAAATAAAACTGTGAAGTCATAAAGCTGTAGCATTACCCTGAAATTAAAGCATTGTCACCTTTGAATTATGGAAATAATTTAACAAGCATTTAGGAAATCTGCTTTTCAGGGCTGCATTAAACTATTCCACATTATACAATAGAAGATGTGGCTGCAGTCTCCTACTTGGTTTTGAATAACTTCCAGCTTGTGTTTAGTTTGAGATTTTACCAAGCTGAGAAAGTAATAAAAGAATAGAATGGAGTTATAAAAATTAACAGTAACCTATGCCTGGACAACAATTTTTTAATTCTCATTGCAGATTTGTAAGTGCAAGGAGAGCTCATTAAATGGAGTAAACAGGAAAAAAAAGAAAAGTGTAGTATTGACAGATGTAAAAACATAATGATAACTTCTTAGTTGAAATACATGAGAAGAAAACCTCATCTGTGTAGTTTAATGGTTTCCAGGTATGGAAATAACTGGAAGGAGGTGGTTGCACTCAGCTTGGTTTGCACCTGTAATTACAGTGTCATTGCTTAAAAACATAATGTAAACAAAATAGAGTGAAGAATAAATAAAAATCCTTGTATTGTGAAACAGGAACAAGTATTAGAAGGCCCATTTTCAAAAGCTGTGGGCATTACTGGTGTAGAGGTGTGCCTCTAAAGGTAAATGCCAAACCCGGAGCTCAGGTGCAGACAGCTGTTGCACTGTTTGCTGGGGTGATCTGTGGGCACATTCAGATGGCAGCTACGTGTCTCACACAGGTTCTGAACCTGCCTGAAGTGCCAGATCACAGATCATTGTCAGGAGGCTTCAGAGGACCTGCCATTCAAGTAGTCAGGGTAGGGTGCCTTGACCTCATACTGAAGCAGGCAGTGATATTTTGGGAGCAGCCCTAGCTAAACTTGTGCAAGTGAATGTGAGAAAACAGAATGATATTTTTCTAACTGTTGCCAAGTTTGAGGTGGAGAAAATGGGATTTGAATAAAAACCCCAAGGGCTGATCTGAAAGGTGATGCTCTTCAGAAGAAATGTTGAGATTATTTTTGAGTGGTTTGCTGATCTATGGAAGCAGATGCAATGGTCTTGCTATTGTCAATGGAATGGTTCAAGGATTTACTGCCCTCTAGCTCTTAGTAACTTCTCTCTCAACCAGTGGAGATGCAGGAGGGAACACCGTTGGCTCTTCTACTCTGTCCAAAGCAATCTAAAGTTTAAATTTCAGTCTCACTTGCTGCATTTAAACAAAATGGAGTCCTTTTGAAAGAAAGAAGTTTGTTTTTTGAGGTTATTTTACTGTGATGTTAATGTAATCCTTTATTCTTGTAGCAGGTTGTGTTTATTTTGTATGCATTGCCTCACCCCTCTACACCTCATGTGCTGCTTTCTAAACTCTTTCCCTGGGAAGCGGGAAGAAGTGTGACTGAGATGGTGGAATAGATTTCTCTTCCTTTTCTTCCTCTCACCTTGTTGCTGCCAGCTCTATCTGTGTTGTGCTGAGCTGCCCTTCAGAGCCGAGGTTTGCTTGCTGGTGGCTGTGTCTTTCCTGCCACTAGATCAACGAGAAAAACACAGATCTTTTTTGAGAAGCTGAACTGATGGGTACCTTTTACTTCAAAGGTGAAGCACAGAGGGAGACTTTGAAGTGACCACTAAAGCATAGATCTGATCTGTAGAAGTATTAAGCCTAAAAGACTAGGCATGTTGTCGTGGTTTGACATGGAAGTGAATTTTTTTCCAGGAAGTTGGGTCAAACCAATCAGTGGTCAGGTTTGGATATTGGCACCTGGAGTGACCACTGAAAGTATGGACACGCCTCTGAGAACACAGGGGGTTAAAAGCAAGAACTCCCAGGGGAACTGTCTCTTTGGTTCCGGTCGTCAGAGAGTACAGACTCTCCCCTGCCCAGCCACGGGCTGGGTGGGGGAGGGGAAGCCACGCGGCCTTGTCCAGGTAGGCCGAGGGGCTGAAGGTCTGGAACCCAGCCAGCTCCTGTGGACGGAAGGGTGGAGAGAAGCGGAGATGCCTTTGTTCCCCCCCACAGAGGGAAAGTGACAGAGAGCCTGAGGGCACCTGGAAATTTGCTGGCAGAGGAGAAGGGGAAAGGGGCGGGATGATGCCCAGCATGGGAGATGGGATGCTGGACCGAGATATCAGCCATCCAGGGAGTCTGAACTTTTAACCCTTTCCGGGAAATGAGGGCTTTGTAAAATATTACTCCTCCTTGATTTGTAGTGGAAGAGAGACAGTCTGGGACCTGAGATGTTAGAAGAAGAAATATTTAGGTGGGAGGAGATGATGAAGTAGCTTTTGGCTGGACTTTTCTTGTTAGCCATAGACTGAACCAGAATCTCCTGCAATAGAGACTGCATTTTAGGGGGATGCACAGGAATGGCAAGAACAGAAGAAAGCTGAGGAGGGAATGGTGATGCCCTCTGTCTTCAGGAAGAAGATGATCTCTGTTCTTGGACCCTTGGCCCCAGGGGAAAATGAGGGGGACTGTAGTCCCAGGATGAGAAGCTGAACTGTTGTATCTTTGGGTCCGTGGCAAAGCATCCTTAAAGGAGTCCTATGAGCAGTCTGTCCATGCACGGTGGTGAGAGCACTGTGACATGGAAAGGAGAGTGTCACACTGGCAGATTTTCTCCAGGTGGTTGCCATGTGTGACAGGGAAACACAGGAGGTGGCAACTGTGTTTCCTGGGGGGTCTGTGGTGCAAGAGAGACTTCTCTCTCCCTTGATAGCTTGAGTACTGATTATCTGAAGGGTGGTGATTTGATCAGGAATCCCGAGTGATGTTTCATGGTGGGTGTTTTGGAAATTGGGAGGAGGAGGGGTGTTTTAAAAGGTCTTCATCCTGGATTTAGTTCATGTGTTTTCTGTAGTAGTAGTTTAATAAAGTTTTTTTTTTTTTCCCTTTGTTATTAAGCTTGGGCCTGCTCTGCTCTGTTCCTGATAACATCTCACAGCATTTATTTGGGGAAGGTGCATTTTCATGGGGGCGCTGGCATTGCGCCAGTGTCAAACCATGGCACATGTGTAGATTAGGAAATCCCTGAAATGTAACTTTAAAATTCTTCTCTTCTGCTGTAACTTTTTAAACTCCATTCTGATGTACTTGCTAAATCACAATTACTTTGAATACAGAAAGAAACTTGATTTGTTTTTCCTTTCCCTTTGTAAACTAGAGGATGGAAAATAGGTCAACTTATTTCTAAATGATCCTGTGGAGAAAAGCAGATCTAGAATGTCGAAGTTCAGATCTCAGGACAGCTGTGTGCAGCTGTAATGATAACAAGACTGCTGAAAATTAATGAACAATCACAGAGGAAGATAAGAGGAAGACCTGTCACATTGCCTGTCCAACACTCCTGTTAATGAGTGCTGGCTGCTTACAGTATATTTGCTGATACCTTGTCCAACCTCATTTCAAGCATGTCAATTAATTATATTTCCAACACTTTTTTTGGGAAGACAGCTTTGTGCAATGCTATTTTTAATCGGCTTTTCCTAGTGTTCCTTCTTTGCTTCTAAATTGCTAGCTCTTGATGCTTTTGACTTTTCAGGCACCCACATGGCACCTTTCTTGATGCACAGCCTGGAAAGTACAGCAGTGTTAACCACTCTACAACTAGAGCATTAGGCTGCATTACTTCCTGAGCAGCACTGTAGCTACTATTGTAAGCATTGATTTTATTGCATTTTCTTAAAATTATGGTCAGAACTCTCAGTAGGGAGGTGCTTTTGGCAGCCCATCTGGAATTTCAGCAACCAGTATATTCCATCTTCTCCTGATTTTATGTCTCACATTATCAGCAACTCAGTGTTTGTCTTATTAGTAGATATTTCAGTTAAGGCAGAAGTTAAACTTCTGTAAGCTTTTGTGAGAGGAAAGTTAACTCACCCTCAGCTGCTTCTGAAAAATCCACTCTGTTCTTGTCAATATTGCCTTGAGAGAGCAAAAGAAAACAGAGAGATTGGCTAATAAGGATCGCTACTTTAAGATGTACAAGATGTCTGTTACGAAGTCATTGAAGTATATTGTGTTTGAAGCAATATATGTGCAGGACAGTGCAGGGTATTGTGCTACAGTGTTCACTGTGATTACAACCACTGGGACAAGTATTACAAGCAATAAATTTGTGGTATTTCTTATTATTTTAATCTGACTTTCGTGTATCAAAGAAACATTGCCGCAATGTTTCTTTGAGCTCCAACTCCAAAGGTCCACAAGCAGCTCCCTGAAGTCAGTAAGAACCACAGAATTGCAGACATAAGAGCAAACTTTCTGCCTACCATCACAGAAATGATGAGAAGGTTGTGTGTAAACTGTCCTTACAGTTAATGCAAGTTAATTTCTCTGTCACTTGCAACCAGGTCTTGGAACAGACCTCTTTGATAGTCTCCAGATGGTTGTTGTTACTCGCCTGTCATTTGAATGCCTCCATAATGACAATCCATCAAGTCATCTGTGTCTTTGCACAAATAGTCCATTTAGGACTTTTATGTACCTATTAGCATTCTGTTGAAGTAATATATGTAGCATATATGTAGCTCAACAAAAAATACTTTGACTGCAATGCATTGTAGTGTCCACAGAGCTATTGGGCTCATCACGCCAGTGTATTGGGGAGTTACTGGAAATCTCAGGCTCTGCAAGAACTCGGGCCAGGGAATGTGGTAAAACCATCCAAATCCTTAAATGCACAGTTTTTAAGATCAGCTTAGAAAAGATATGATTCATTGTTATCTAGGGTTTCCCTGATGAAGCATAAATAACAAAATAGAAATCTATTGCCTAGATCTTACTTTTTCCTCTGTAGCTGTCTGCGTGTTTCTGCAAGTGAGATTGAAATCTCCTTCTCATCAAATGATTGAAAATTGCTGCCTTAAATTTTTGCCCTGTCAGTATCTTTTATCCTTCCTAGGCAAGCAGGGTCTTTGATAAAGAGGAAATTTGCTGGTTGTGCCTTTTACTAATATTGTTGGGCATATGCAGGGCTCAGTCCTGTGAATCCTCATTGAAGAGTTCGTCTTTAACTCTGTGTCAGCTCAGCAAATTGGCCGTTCAGGTTGTCCTTTCTACCTTGCCCATTGCTAGACCAGAACCAGCTGGGAAAAAGCCTTCCTGGAAGCTAATTGCTTCTAAGTGTGGTGTTCTCATTATGCCAACCTCAATGCTGATTGTGAGCTGGGTTGTAGGGTGCAGGTTATGTTTAAGCCTAAATTCTGCTTTCTGTGACTAACACAATCCCTTGCTCTGCCAGTAAATGCAATGAAGAAAATGAGAATGGGCTCCCCAGCATGGAAAAGCATCAATATTTAGAGTTAACTACAGATGCCAAGTCATATGGTGTTCTGTACCATCATCCAAGTAGGGCATCACTCAACTTATATGCAGAAAAATCTGAGAACTGAGTGAAATGAGTGATCTGACTTCCAGCTGGGTGGTAAGAACATACTCTCAGTTTAACTTTCTGGCAAGAGATTGTGCTTCCTGCTCACGGTGAGTTTTGCAAGCTCATCAGCTGCAGTTCTCTGCTTCCATTTGTTGTTACAACAGCATGGGCTGTGCTCTCGGGCAAAAGGTGAATGTTACCCCATGAGCCATATTACTATGTGTTTTCTCTCAGGGACAAAGACAGTTGAAAAGTATCTAATTTTATACAGATATCTGGTAATAGAAGAAGCTGAAGGTCTCCTGTGCTTCCCAGGAAGCTTGTAGCTTCTGTCTTGCTCAGCAGGCAGTGTAGTGTTTGCTTGAGCTGGTTCAGGGAGAAACATCTTTGTTTAAGATAAAGCCACACTGACCTTTAATGAAGACAGACCTGTTGTTGTTCATCACAAAGTGCCCATTTTGGAGCCTGAGGTCCTGCTGATGGTCTGTGCACTGCAGTAAAACATTACATTTCAGTTTTTTTGTGATCCCTGCTTGTTGGAAGTGTTTTGCTGTTAACGTCACATTCAATCATTTTTCATTTAACAGAAGATAAGATCTGGACTGAAGTGCAACACAACAGCACAGGGTTGACCAGAGTGCAAGGAGCTGGTCCAGGGAAGCCCTACACCATGTCCTTCAACTACAGCAGCAGTGCAGAGCAGCTGGAGGCCGTGATCAACAGTGCCGAGTACTGCGAGCAGGAGACAGCCTACCACTGCAGGAGGTCACGGCTCCTCAACACCCCGAGTAAGTGCCACCATCCCAGATCTTTCCTTCCTAACTCCTATTGGTTGTACAGCAGGTAGAGGCCACACCACAGCTAAGGAGAAAAAAACCCCAAACCCCCAAATTAATAGTAGCAATATGGAATAGAGCGAAAAACCTTTTACCATTCTGGATTCTACTGTGCAGTGCCTGTGCTCTGGTGCAAGAGGGTCTGAGCTCTGCAGGGGAGTTTTCAGTCTGTAAGTTCATGCATGCCCAGACTCTGAAAACTTCTGTGATTGAAAGTGCTACCTAGAAACCACAAGAAGTGTATTTAGCTGATGGCAAATGGATGTGTTTCTTCATTTACAGTTTTTACCTGTATATTAAAGATAAAAAGCATCTAGATTGCTCCAGACTCATAATATTATGTAGGGGAGGGGTGTAACCTCTTCTGAGTCCCACAGCCCTAAATATGGTGTTGAAAGTGCTTTTTACTGTAGTACAGTTCCTGGGGCAAAACTAACTTTCCCCTTACACTAGAAGGATTACATTTTTCCCTTGTCTTAATGTAACAGCAAAAAGGAAGCAGAGGGTCTCATCAGTTTGTGTTTCTCTGCAGCACCAAACTTCCAGTGGCCACTCAGGATGTCTGGCTTCCAGTCAAGTCTGTCTTGATGTCAGGATTTTATGTTTATTTATCTGGAGAAATGAATGAAATCAAGGGCAGACTTCTGAATGACTTCAAAGTCTTCTCTGTTACTTATAATATCTGTATTGTCCTGGTGATTATTTGATTATTAGCAACTCCTAAATTTGTTTGTAGTTTAGAAGAAAGACCATGGAAAGCCTGAAGGGGAGTTTGCAGTAGGAGTTTCTATTGTCTTAAAACCATATTGCCTAATGAGATGTGTCAAAACCCTCCTGGTTGCAGCAAAGTTACTCTTAACACTGAATTTTTATGGATCCAGTAATCAAATGCCTTACAGTCAGTTTATTTTTAAAAGCTGTGAATTATGTCTTTTGTTATAAACAGATTTACCAGCCAACAATTGCTTGTATTGCTAATCTTTTTTTAAAGAATGAAATGTTAATATCAGCATCCACAGTAGAGTACAAAGGGGAAAAAAATTGTGGGCATAACTGCTCATAAAGAAGTGGAATTGATGTCTTACAAGTACTTTCAGTGTTGCTGGCTTCTGTATCCCACAACACAATTGATATGGCTTAAAGATAAAACCCTACAGAGGCTATTTCCAAAATATTCTTTCAAGGATGAATGCCACAATATTAAAGCAGGTCTGCATGTGTTTATTTTTGCACATTTCTGTGAGGCATTTGGTCATGTGTATGCAGGAATATACACTATGAATGGGTTTTGAGATGCCTCTTGTATGTGGGACCTCTCTAAAGCTGGGGGCACTTCCTGAGAACCAAAACTTTTTTTGAGGGAAAAAAAAAAGTAAAGGTAATCTTGTGTAAATTGACAGTGTGTAAACCGTGCTTCTTCAGGGCTAAAGGTATCAAACAGGCTAAGAGGGCTCCTGACAGGCAGCTCATCCTCTGCTTCTCCAGGACCAAAGCTGTGGCTGATTCCTCAAGGGAAAGGATTTGGGGATGGTGTTCAGCAGTCTGGCTTGTGCTCTCACAGCTGGTGCAGTGCCACTGTGCTCCTGACAGTTAAACCACAAGAACTGCACAACTCATTTATTCTTTTCTGCAGCTCCATCTGAGAAATAAAAAAATAAATTAAAAAAAAATTGCAATCTAGTGCATGTGGTAGACACCACTATTTTTTCCCTCTTTTTTTCTTCCTTTAGTATGCTTTTTAATTACACTTCCAAATTTTCCTTTTCTCATCCTGAGCTTTCTCAGTAGTCTACGGCTTTAAATTTGGAAAGATGTAAAACATGCTCAAAAATAAGATTTCAGTTCTTGAAATGACAAGGATAATTCGTTCTTACCTGTGTATTAAGTATTTTTGTAGAAAAGCATTATTTTCCCCAAGCTCTATTAATTGATATTAATCTTGTAGCAAAATGCTGTTGTATTACAGAGGAACCTAGAGACCAAGTAGTGCTATAGATGTCTTGAAAAGTTCTAGGACTTAAGAAATTTCCACTCTAAACTTGAAAATGAGATACAAGTTGAGTGACCTCAGGGTATTTTGCTGGACCTGCTGCAGAAGGTTCTCACCTGTGTTGTTTCTGCCAGATTTGGGGTCAGAGAAACAGAACAAAGATCAAAACTCTTGGGTTTTGTTTCTTCATTTGACCTAGACTTCTGGATGTCTGAAGCACTGTGTTCCCTCTGTGTTTTCAGGGTATCTTAATGTGTAATTGCTGTTAGTATGCAACACTTCAGACCTGACTGTAGAATTCAATATGCAATGCCCATGCAGTATTAATGACAATACTGCATCTGTAGGCTGGCAGGAAATGTTGCCTGACCTAATCCAGCTTGCTGAATGTCTCTACTCAATATTACCTCTGAACTGAGCCCAGTGGTGAATGCCTGATGGAAGGGCATCTTCCACAAGTATATCTACTCTTGACAAAATTATAAAAGTTCCTCTGCCAAAGGGTTAATCCAATCCAAAGAATTTCCAAAGAAATCCAATCCATTGCTGAGCTTACTCTCATTCTAGGCTTTGCTCTTTTTTTTTTTTTTTTTCCCCACAAGGACATGGAACACATGATTAGGATATAGCAGCTGGTAGCACCAACACACCAAATCCTTGTCTTCAGGATCTAAATACTGTCATGTTTCACAGAGAAGCAGTAAAAACATTTCTCTTTCCTTTTGCATGATAGTGCAAAGATGTATGTTGTTACATAGCAATTTTGGCTTTCACAGCTTTGACATGGGGCAAATGGGTCAAGCAAGGCATTCTGGGCTGCCTCAGAGAGAAGCCCAGGGAGGCTCCTGGCTTGCTTAAAATTGTTACAGTTTATATCAAGGAATTTCTCTTTCTTCTTTTGCTAATCCCTCCTGCCCTAAAGACACAGGCACATCCTCAGCGGGTGTGACTGAGCGTGGTATCCCCCTTGAGTTTCTTGGATTTATTTACATCTGCAATGTGTCAGACATGCAATCTGGCAGTTGGCAGAGGAGTTTACTCATCTCCACCTCCTGCTGTCTGGAACAGCCTTATTGGCTCTCCCTGTCATGCTGTGGTTTAGCTGCAAGCATGTCTTTGAAAGCAAAAATTAAATTGCCCTAAACTGTAGTTTTGTACATCTCTGCCATCAGACAGATTTTCAGGAGGTTTGTGAACACTGCAATAGATGTCTGTTCATCAAGGCATAGCTGGCTTTCTTAAGAAGGTGGCAAAGGAAACTGGTATGACCAGAAATCACAAGCCTCCTGTGACTTTCCCAGACGTGTTGGAGAAAAACTCACATAACCAGAGCGAATCTGACAGTTGGCATTAATTAGGAAAGTAATCCACACTTAGAAAAAGATTGCAGACTTACCCTTACAAGTAGAGGCCAAGTCAGGCAAGCAGGAGAGGAGCAGGATGGGCAGGAAGGTTGAGCTGCCTCTAAATGTGCTCTCTGTATTCTGAGAATATGAAAGGAAATGTAGCCCCCCAGGGCTTTGATTTCCTTTCTTTATGGAGCATCTCAGGCAATACCTAAGGAAAGAGTACGTGTACAAGGATAGCCATGTGTGTGCATGTTTAATTAAGCTGTTAACATGCAAGATGTTTGAAGGTATGAAAATATTAACTGAACAGCCCCCCAGCTCTTGACTGAATTTGCTCAGTTTTCTAGAAGCAGTGGGTGGATTCAAATGCTTGTCACTTGGGAAGCTTCCTCACATCCACCTTATCAAGGACTTAGCACAGTGATGGCTCTATCAGTGGCAGCATAGCTTGCTTTACAATACTTGGCTGACAGTCTGTCAGGTTCGTAGCACATTTGTGTAGGCAGGGACTGAGAAAAGATCAGTCCAACAGCAAAATCAAAGAAACAGGAATGTCTGTAATTCCTGACTTCTTTCTTATTTTTCTCTTTCCACTAGAATTCCTACACCATGTCACCTTAAGCTTTGATGTCAAACATTGAACCTAAACCACATCCATCCTGAACTACACACCTCTTCCCTGAACTTATGGTCTGTCAAGTCCCACTATTATATGACTTGCACCCAGGTTTCCACCACCTCTCCTCCACTTTGGTTCCCAGCTAGTCCCATATCTCAGTGCCAAGCTGTACCAGGTGTGTCCCACAGTCTGACCCCTCATACCAGGCAGCTGGTTGCCCTCACCGGTGAACTGCATTTGCATTTTGTAACTCTCTATTGGAGGGAAAGATGTAGTGCTGCCTCAGAGCAGGGAACACATCATAGTTTCTTAGTTTGGACTTAATTCCATTGCTGAGAGAAGTCAACTTTCCTTTTTCTTTATCAATGCCCTGTATGTTGCTAGAGCTTTGTCTGTGCAGACTCCCTCCTTAGCTCCAGGAGAGGCCAGTGATGTGAGAGCAAAAAGCGCTAAGAAATGTCCTGCAGGGCCCTGCCTTCAGCAGTGGCTGCTGGAAAGATGCAGTTTAAGGTGAGCACACAAGTTGATGTCTTTAGCACGTCCCTCAATATGTCCCCATCACCCACAGCTTCTCAGATAAGGGCATTAGTGTTTAAGCTATTGCCAATCCCTTTTAGTATCCACTATGGATCTGTTGTTCATAAACTTGTCTAATCACTTTTTGAACTTCATTAGGCTGCCTGCCCTGTGGCCTTCTAGGAAAGCAAGTTCCCCACTTGCTGTTTTACAGAACTACATTTTTTAATGAGTTTTTAACTACTGTTTTTCTCAGTGCACTGAGTTCTTGTATTACAGGATGCAGTGGAGCACAGTTTTGTGCTCATCCAGAGCTTTTATAGTGCTTTTAGTTACTCATCTAGGACTTTCACTAACTCTAATATTTTTCACCTGAAGTGCCCACAGTTTTTTGAGATATGGTTTGCACCAAGATTTCACCACTTTAGAGTTTTTTGAAGAAAGGAGTCTGAAGTCTGGGTTCTCTTGGTGTAATTTACATAGATGATGTAATTTATATCAGGAGGTGATATAAAATGACCCATAACAAGCAGTCATTTTCCAATGGGTTTTTGCCCACTAGTATTTTATGCCTTTTAAATATAATTTCCAGTTTATCATTCCAGTAGTTTAAATTGTTAATGCACTACCAGGGGATTATTTGTTCTTGTACAAAATAACTTTAAATTGTTATTACATTACCAGGAGGCTATTTTTCATTGCACAAAATAACATAGAACAGGGCAGTCTGCCCTCAAAAAGTGGCTTGTGTTGAAGGAGTGGTTGGCAGGTGTGGATTGTGTGCTGCGATTATTCTTGGGTAAATAGGATCCCTTTTTTGAGAATGATTGACTTTCCATCTGTGTTTCCATCACCATACCTCATCTCTCCCCCCAAAGTGGCAGTGACAGCTTCTCACAAGCACACTTTTTGACAACTTGTGCTATATTTGGAGACTTTGGAGCAGAGTTCAACATAGTAATGCAATGCGCCCCCCTTTATTTGTAGGGAGAGATTTAGAGGCCATATTTAAAGATGCTATGTTGGTTTTTGTGTACAGCTGATTAAAATGCAGGAAGTCTAAGCAGAATACAAAACCTGTGGCGTGGCAGAGGTAACTTGGCATGGAGCTTGCACACACCTGTGAGTAGTGGAAATATCATTATCCCAGTTTCTGACCCTTTACTCTCCTTTCCCTCTACTATCCTCCCTGGCTGGCAGGGAGGTAGAGTGTGCTATAGCTGCCAAGCAAGGAATGGCAGCTACTTACTGCTATTACTTCTCATCCAGTCTTGATGTGTTTCCCTGAGATTGAAATGCAGCCAAGAGGCTAAATGATGGGAAAAACATGGGAATGAATCCTTGCTCAACCATACCCTGGATGGCTTCTAACACAGTGGAAGGAAGGCATGTTCCCTCCTTGAAACTCACTGCAGGAGAGGGGAGGCTTCTAATGCTACCTGACATAATTCTGCAGTGACACCAGCAGGGCAGGAATCTCCTGGGATGGCTCCAGTAAACACTGGAGCACCATTATCTGTGTTTGCTTTAGACACAACATGTCAGGTGAATTTAAAAAAACACTTCTTCAAGTGAGGACTGATGGAGTAATGAGGTTCTTCTATGGTTAACTCCTGTTTGCTTTTATCCAATACATCCTTCATATTTGTGCTGTCACTGGGTATCTCTGTTGCTTTTTTGTTGTGTGTTTGTTTCAGGTTTTTTCCCTTCCTTGAATAAATTTATTTTTGTAAGTCTAAGGAGCAATTTTGGAATTATACTTTTATTTATTTTATTTTATTTTATTTTATTTTATTTTATTTTATTTTATTTTATTATTTTATTTTATTTTATTTTATCAAATTTAATTTCACTTAAAGGCCTTTTACAGTTTACATAGAAAATATACTTGCTCTCCAAACCAAATAGATTTACTGTCTTTTACTGATATGGAAATTATCTTTTCCAATATACAAGAAGCTTGACATGGGGTATTAATGAAGGTACATAGGACATGTAAATGAAATGTAAATCTAGACTACAGATTTTGATTCTGAATTCTGGAATTCATTGAATACACTATTATTGGTGGTTCTATGAGGAAGTCGGTGGTGACCTGACCTCTACAATCTCTTGGTTTGGGTGTTTGGATCCCAAAGAACTTCTGGTTTGAAGTAAAGTCAATGATATCTTTCGTTCAGCCTGTGAAACCTGTGGGATTGTGAAAGTGCTCATAGCTCAGTAAGGCCAAAACGTTGAGTTCAGGGAGTCCAAATAAGAGTTTGGAAATGGATAGTTTTATGAGGCACACGTGTGCCAGAACCAAACACATCTTAATGATACCTCTGGCTTGAGAGACCCAGTTGTATAAAATATTCTTACCACAGTTTGAAGAAGGGAAGAAGGACAGAATTCTTTCAAGCTATTTCAGCCAACATTCCCTTAAGCATAAGCAGTAATAGCCTCCTTTTTTTGTTGTTGTTTTAATATGCAGGACTCAGCATATTGTTAACAACAAATAAATAATGGCGATTAGAAACAAACAGCTAATCCATGGTTTGTTACATTAGTGGGTCATTAGCTATGACAGCAACCTGTCCTCCATTCAAGGAAGAAAGCAGGACTGCTGCCTGAGTAGAAGAATGTGCCTTCTCCCTCATTAGAGCCACAGCAGGGAGTGTGCTCTCATCACACTTCCCATTTGTCTGCTTCTTTCGGCTGTCCTACTTTAAACATCTTGGGCTCCATTAGATTCAGATTGTCTTACTGACATTAAACTAATTTGTCTGTCAAATTTGGACCAATGCAGAGAGTGATGTTTTCTGATTTTGCAGAGCAAAAGATGTAAATTTCAGCAGTAAATTTCAGCATCTAACCTCTTCCACCGAGATGCCACATGAGTGGCAATAGTAAATGGCAATAGTAATTTTTATTGATATTTACATTATTTTTGAGGCTAAAAGAACATTTGCGGCTGTAATTTCTCAGTTCTATGTGTGTTTTGGGTTCATTTGACTCCTGTTTTAGACGTGGGGAAGAAATTAGATGCATAGCAAGGCACTTGCAGAAAATCAGATGGGATGGAACCCCTATGCTTAGACTTTGTTTGAACTGGTTTGACCTATCCAGGAAAACAGAGGTATTAGGAGGCTATACATCAAAAGATCAACAGCATAACTTAATCATATAAGTAATGAGCAGAAAAGAAAATGCAACTCTATGGTAAAAAAGACAGGTTTTGCTCTGAATAATTAGGTTACTGCTCAGATTCACTGCTTGTAAATCTGAAATCCAGGAATTTTACCCCCATTGCAGTTGAAAGGTAGCCTGTGGAAAATTCATTTTCATGTTTGAAAATGTGAACGCAGAAACAGGAGAAAAGAATCTATGAGATGAAGGTGGCATTTTGACATTACTTGGTGTTCAAACAACAAGGGAACAAAAATCTTCCGTAAGCAAAACACTAAACTAAATACTCGTACATGAACTATTTGGTGTTAAAGGGGGCATAAAAGTAGCTCTTCTAAGTGACTCTTAATTCCTTTTATAAAAAGAGCTCCCCAAAATGTAGAGGATAAGCAAGCATACTTTGAGAAAAAGTTTCCAGACACTGGGAAAAAAAGTTGTGTACTTCTTCCACTCACCAGAAGCACCTAAAAGCAATTTAGAATTGTTTGCATCCCCCCCAACCTGGACTGATCTGGAGAAGAGCAGATCTGAATGAGACTTGACGAGTAGCTAGAAAGATGTGGTGACCTGAAAGAAAATAACGTCTTTAAAACCTCCTTTAGAGAAGCTTTTTCGTTATCTGCTTGGCCCAAAAGATTGAGAACAAAAATGAAAAAGCTTTTGAGCCTGAATCTTTTCCAAGTCCTTTTGAGAAGAGAAAGAATCAGACTGGTTTAGCCAAGGCGTGTATTCCCACTTGATCTGTCTAGGACTCAAAACAACATCAAGAGCCTTCTTCCTTTACTCTCAAGAGCAGAATTCAGAAGCCTCAGAAGAAAAGTTTTCTGGGTTTGTTTTTTGTTTTAGGTTTGTTTTTTTTTAACATTAGAATTTAGCAAGGTTAACCAATTAATCTAAGCAGTTCTCCTCTAAAGGTAGCTTTCTTGTGTAGCAGAGAAGAAAACTGAGGCATCAGGCTGCAACTGACACCAATTTTACCTGAAACTGGAATGAGCCATTAGATTGATTTAAATTTACCCCTCTAAAACCAATAGCCAAATTCTTGAAGCCACAAAAAAGAACCATACAAGTGTTTCCTCTCAGCTGAACACCTTTGATGTCTTTCACTCCAAGTGTGAGCTTTCTGTAGGTACCTCTTGTGCCTTGCCCTTGTGCTACTAGTGGAGGAATGAACATGTCAATCCTTAGAGATATATTTGCTTTTGTGCCACCACAGTTGTGGTGATTTAGCGGGAAGATGTGAAGATGCAAAGAAGGTAATGGTATATTCAGGTGGGGTATAATGGGATTTTTGTTGTATTCAGCCAGATAAGGGGAGAAAGCTGTGATTTTGCACTGTAACTGGTGGAGTAATAAATGTTGCTATTTCTCCTTTGGTTTTTGTGGTTTGGTGTTGAGTTTCTGTATGGAACTTTTTATATACACAGAGGAATGAAAATGCACTGCAACCTTCACTTAGGCTAAGTACTAGGAGGATCTTTCCTAGCAGTAATGCCTGTTTAATGCTTAGGCAGTATATGGAACCTGTAGAAACGTATTTCTCAGTCAAATGCTCTTGAAATTGGCCAGTGGGTTGCTGAGTTACTTGAGCAATAGACACCGGTGTGCACAAAAATTCATGAAGAATGTTTCAATATGTCTCATTTCTCTAGAAAACCAGATTATGATTAATATCTAAAGCCTGCTAGAATCAATAGAGACCCACTCCATGGGCCCTAGTGCTAAAAGGCAATCTTAATTTGGGCTAAAATGAGATGCAGATGTACGTATTTTCTCACCATGCCAGATACAGAAATGTCTCTCTCCTTCCAGGACAGGAACAAAAGCTCAAACCAAACGTTCATCCTAAACTCAGTTGAACTTCATCACTACCCACTGTTCTCTTACAGATCTTTGGACCATTGCTGTTGTGCTAGATTCAGTCCCTGTCTTTGTGTGCTAACTTTTTGTTTATCCAGGATGCTTAGTTCCACATTCAAATCTTCCATTTCTCCAAAAAGTTTAAAGTGCCATGTCTAATTTATAACATGTAGTGTTTTCAGTATATTAACATTAATAGCACATGAAAAGTGCTCCGAGTATAGACTGCAATCAGTTTTGTTCAGGCTGTCTCATTCAATGTGATCAAAATGTTCATAGTAACATTTGTTGATGGGAAGAAAAAGATAACAGTTCCTGGCTGTTCTTTTTCTCAGTTCTCTGTTACTTAACCTAATTCAGGTCTGACAGATTTGTTTTACTGATGACTCCAAGCCTATGATGAGCTGTTTTAAAAAATGACCAGAGATCTGAAAAATGGTTCTGAAAAAAAAATAACATCAAGATCACGATATATTTGTTTTAAATACTAACTTTTCCTTCATCTGATGATTCAAATGGTCAGAAGAGTCCATAAAGTTATGTATTCATACAGATAGAGTTCTCTCTTTTTTGGGAAAGTATGTGTTTCTATATTTATGTAGATATGTGTAAATCCTCTTTCCTCCTTTTAGGAGGAAAAAGAAGAGCGGAATTTGGCTGTAATTCATTTTTTGGGCCACATGGATATTGTCAGGCCTGGTGCAAGACAAAGTAGTGTTGGTTACTCTTTTGTCCTTTGAGGTAAAGGCTTTCTGTATGTTAGCACTTGTTTGCCTCCTATTTGTCACTGTGATTTCAAAGTCTCAGATTTTATCTATATGAAACCACATGAAATTTGATCAAAGACTGACACTTTGGGGTGTGGCAGAAGTTTAGGGGCTGTTTCTCAGAAGGAAATCTGTATGACTGAATGCTAAGATAACAGATAATGCTGAGTTATCTTCTAAAGTAGGCTCTATTTCAGGTCCCTTTGGCTTTTTCTCTGGCAATGCAAAGTCAATTTGATCCATTTGTTTTGCAGCTCTAATATCTGCTGTTGAACTGGGAAAGGTTCTCCTGCAATGAGAATTTTTTTTAGGTCCTGCTTTGGGATCCTGTTCCCCACAGCCTCCACGTTCAAAGCAGAGGCAGCTTTCTTGGTCACTTCCTTCCCAGTGCACACTTATGTTCTGGATTCATAAAAAGAGATTGCGTTGCATTTTGTTTACTACCTCTGTGAGACATTCTAGGGCCACTAGTCAATCTGCAGAACATTAGATGTACCTATTTAATAGAGACAGAATTTTACTGAGTGAATAATTGCGTCCTGTTAGTGCTGAAGTAATCACCTTAAATACAAGTGATGCCTCCAGAGGGAGGTATGTCCTTTCCAAAATGCCACCCTGGACAGTTCATTTTACGTCCATACAAAGCTCCAGAATCTGTCTGACCATATTGCACTACAGGTTGTCGTGTTTTCAGAGGATGAAATTTATGTTCCATGAAATAGCCATTGCCAAAATTAATAGGTAAATGAACAAAGCGAAACAGACCATTAGAACAATTGTAATAGCACAGTTGCTGGGTTGTGGCACAAAAGCAGAAACTAATGGGTAAACATAACCATATTATAGTGACAGGAGCCATCAATGTGCACAACTGTGGTTACACAATGGAAAGCACTCGACCGATGTGAAATATGATCTAGCAGTCAGGCCAGTTGCAGGTAATCTTGCTTGGAACAACACTTACCTTGGCTGGTTTGTTTTAGCTGATGGAAAATTATAAATATCACCTATTTCACTCCTGTTCTACTGGAATTTCAGTTTCATTTTGATAATTTTCATAACTATTTTTTTATATCATTCTGGACAGTGATACTGAGATTTTTGTCTTTGCAGAAATTTTCCAAGGCATGAACAGATTGTTCCTGAATGTTCATGCAAGTAGGAATTCAGCCAATGACCTTCAGAGTAAACGTTCATTCTAACAGCTTGAAATCTTTGACGGCGTTGCCTTTATTTCTGCTCTAAAGCAATACTTTGTAATTTTAAGTGAACACTCAAACAATATCTAATCAGGATAAACAATTCAGAGACTGAACTGTGTTTATATAACATAATTAAAAAGCTTTGAATAGCTAACAGAATCATAACATTCTATTAATGGAAAGCTACAGTAACGAATGATTCAACTGAAAAACTACAAAGCTCAAAGATATGCAGGATCAGATCCATTGGATTCAGTATATTTGTACTGTTTTAGGCAAGTAAAATGGTGGATTAACTCCTTACTTTTTACATCTTTCATTAAATTCCACTTTAATATAAAACAAACTAAAAAATGCAGAAACATTTTAAAATATTCAGATATTTAGAGGAGCTAACATGTTCATCCATAGCTTGTTAATGCAGTATTTATAATCAGCACCTATACACTTCAGCACTGATAGATTGAAAAAGACAGCACTCTGTTCTTGCAGAGGTTTATCCTGCAATACTGAAGTAGAGAGGGGTGAAGAGGCATCTTTAAGCCTGGTTACTGGAGTGGTGCAATATAAATTAGAATACCATCTCTGGCCATTTGCTGGAGCCAGGAGTGGGATTGATGCAGGAGCTCCTCCAGATCACTGTGCCACTCAAGAGCTTACTCATGCAGGAGGACCTTGTCAGTGACTAAAACCAGAGATTCAGAGCCGCTTTATTCTGCTAAAGTGGTTCAAAGTAGTTGGAACACAGGAGAGAGCTGGGTGCTCAACTGTTTAGCTTTCTCTCTCAGAGATTTCACTCCATACATATGCAAAAAATATTCAGTTACTTTAGTCTTCACTGAGCAAGATCTTTCAAGGGAATATGTAGCAGGCAATTGGGTCCTAATAATGGTTTGGTAAAGGGAAGGCTGCAATGGTTCAGAGCCAGCCTGAGCTACAGCCAGCATTGTTAATTGTTTCCTCACATGGCATATCAACCAGGGGTTTCTCTACACAGCAAAATAAAAGTGTGCAAGTGTTATATATGTGTCATTCATATGATTTAGCATATGTTTTATCAACACATAAGTGTTTCCACTGAACATTATTTGAACTTATGTAATTTCTGTCATCGGGTGCATTAGTTGTACTTGTGTCTTGACCTTACACCAACTAGTTCTTACTGAATAAATACCCTTTGCTGCTTTCACCCATGGAAAACACAAAGCCAGCTGAGGTTTAAAATGCACAAGCAAATCTTGAAATTAGAGTCCTCAAAGTCCTGCTTCCATTTATCAAGAGAATGTCTTACTGTTGCACCATGCTACTTAAATGTGAGATATTCCTATGATGAGTGTAACCTATGACAAAAAAAGTGAAAACTTGAATACGCTAAATGCAGAATTAGGTGACTAGTTGAGTGATAATATATTGCCTAACCTAATGAAAAGACATTACGTTTGAATAATGGACCACATCGTAGATTAAATTATCCCAAGGCAAGGTAGTAGGTGCTTCATGCAGACAAGGTCAATTACCTTATCCGGAAGAGCCTGTTTGAAGTGTATTATGAATAATTCACAGACATAGAAATTAGCTTTGAAAAAGTGTCCCAGCTATAATGTGGTGAAAGCATTCAATTTCTTTTTTAATGTATTTAAGATAACACCCAAAGGACAATTATAGCTGCTTAACTGTAAGACTACTTAAATGACAAGGAATGACAATTGTGTGGTCAAATTCACATTAATGCATTATGCAAAGGGAAGCATCTCCACCATAGTGTGATGCTGTCAGGATACAAGTAACAGATTTCAAACATCATACTGTATTTTTAAATGCTGAATGAAAATTCATCAAAGACTGATTAATTTATTATGCTTCCTCAATGAAGATGATGCAGTTGTTGCTGTACTAGCTTTGTTTACTCTTGTTGTTCAGGCCTTTTTGTTCTTTGACTTTCTGATATGGAAACAAAGGTTCAGAGTATTTAAATAATTTGTGTGATTTTGGAGAGTCTGACAAATGCAAGGGTAGAACCAGAACATTTTATTTTCCATCGTTAATCAGAAGACCAGACTTCTGCTATAAGCACTAAATTAGGCTGTTTCCAAGTCGGTATTGTTCCAATCTAGAACTATTTAGCATTAGAGTTAAAATGATGGCAGTAGCCATGGTAGCAGAATGTATACTCACTTGACATATGGTGACCTTAGGTGTGAATTAGAAATGCAATAAACCTCTAAGTCTGGGGATTAACATGCCCTCTCAGCATATTTTGATTCCACAGGCAAAACAATAACCTTAGCTTTCTCTCTTTGACTTTGCAATAAGTGGTAACGGCCAGGGGAAATCCCTCAGGGGCTGCAGTTTTCTAAGATGCCTGGCAAGAAGATGGCTAATTCATCAGGTATGTATTTAAGTGTTGGAATATAATAGTGACATTTCATGGCCTCTGAGTTTACCAGCTTTATTTGCTTGAAAGGGAGAGTTCAGCAGAATTTTAGAGGGTGCTGTGGAATCGTGTATCTAATGAGGCGTACAGCCTTCCCAGTCCTGTTTCCATTCACCTCAATGTCAAGAATCCCATTTAGCTCAGCAGGAGCAGGTCTGGGACCCTGGAACTTTCAAAGGACAGTTTGCATAAAGAGGGATAAAAATTTGACACAGAGTCCAATTATAAAACAAGCTGTTAAAATACATGATGAAGTAGCAAACCACCACGGAGAGAAAGGAATGGAGACTTCCATTAAAGCAATCACACCAAAAAATGTTGGATTTTTGCATGTAGCTAGGTTTTTTGTATTCTCCATCATCCATCTTTTCTCCAAGGATCAATTCTCTAAAAAAGCTCAAGAATTTCCTTTCCCTCCACTTCATGCAGTTGTTGGCCTCCACCCCCTTGTTTTCTGTGAGGACTTGATAAAGATTAATCTGAGTCTAAGAGACTTGCAAGCTAATGTTCTTATTTGGATGCAGGAATGTGAACAGATGTTTGCATAGTAGTGCTAAGTAAGACAGCTGTTTGGGTGTCATGTACATATTCCATTTAAAAACAAAGCTTTATGGTTAAAATTTTTACTCGCAATGTGGAAGAGAAAAGAAACCTAAATTCAGACAAATGCATTTATTCCTGTGCTACGGGTGGCTTCCTTTAAACCATCAGTTTTCTGTATCTCTGAATTTACAGCATTATACAGATACCTCTTACCTAAACCTCTGGGCAAATGCACCTTACCTTGGCCAGTTGCCTGTGGGTGGAAGAAAATATATGGCACGACATCAACATTGCTAAATGCTATTTCACTGAGGGAAGAAAAATAGCACTGAGATTAGGGGAGAAAAGTTGTCCCTTTTCTTTGCAGGAGATGGCTTATTGCTGATTGTTTCTGCAGTCTGTTTGTAATGAACTGTGCATCAGGGTAATACTTGCCTTTGCATTTGTTCTGCTCTTCAGATGGGAGAAAATGTGTTACAGCCATAAATGTGTAACTCATATTTATTAATTTCCTAACAGAAATCTCCATAGAAAAACTTCCAATATTGGTGTACATATGCATAGAGCATATCTGTAGAGAGAAGAGGTTGGAGGGAAGGAGCTCTCATATATTTTTAAAAGAAGTTTGCCCCTCAGGGATTTATAATTTTAAATATGAGGCTTGGGTCTGATCTTGTTCATTACTTCATTTCCCCTGATGCCTGTCCCCCTAGGGCTCCATATTTGAAAAGAAAGCAGGCAAATGATTTAGACAGTTAAATGGAAGTGATTGATCCCTGTTGGTTCTTGCACAGTGTTTGAAGAACTCTAATGTGTTAATACCTGGTCAAAATCCTACACCAGCCTGAGAGAAAAGCTTACCTGCCTCAGTTGTGTTGTTTCCACCCAAACACCACTACCTGACAGAGATGCCTGCATCTTTTCAAGCCAGTAGTTGACAGGATTTGTAGTAAGTTGTACTCGGCTAGAGGAAAGTTCACTCCACTAAGAAGCCTTACTGTTGGAAGGAAAGCTGGTATGGATGTGATGGTCTTATGGACTTTTTATTCACAGCATTGATGCAGCCCACAAAACTGTTTGTCTCATCAGCTGTGAAGAAAGGCCTATGGTAGAGAGTTATTTCAATATGTAAAGTTCTTCATTCTCACTTTGTGATGCTTGTAGATAGAATGGCTCCCGTGCTGGTTCTTTCTGTCACCATTAATACAGAAGACACATAGGCCTGTTCAGCTTTGGGAGAGAGAGGAAGGACTAGGGCTTCTTGAGGCTGCATGGTTGCCATTCTTCTGCAGCCTCTACCCATTCCAGTACTCACTGCAGTGCTAAAGTACAGCTCAGTTCTTCCTTCAGCTCCAGGAGCAGAAAACTGTCTCCAGCTGCATAATAATCTCTGTTAGTGACAGTAGAGCTACAGAGCAGAGCTGAACAGTTCATATTCTATCCACTACAGTCTGTGCAGGAATGTAAATACACACCCATGTTTGTTATAGCTGTATAGAGAGATACACAGGAACCTGAGACCAATTAAGCAGCAAAAATAGAAGATCTATTTGAAAGATGAGAACCTGTTGCTAACAGGGTGAAGAAAAAAGAGCTGCAAATTGATTAAGCAGTCCCACAGAGAAGACAGATTGTTGTCATCCTGACCTTTAAGGCTGGTCAGGATATATCAATAGAAGCATCTTCTGAGTACAGTGTTTTATGATTTTTTTTTTTCATTTACATTCTCTTGTTTTTGCCTTTACGTGCTGGCTTGGAGCCAGTTCATTTCATGGTCTTGCCTATACATATGTTCTGCTACAGCTGCATTTTTCCAAAGTGCCCAATTTCACAGCACTCCAGCCTTCCTTAGGATGACAAATGGTGCCCCTGCTGCTCTGACCAACAGAACTGTAATTGCAGCCTGAGACAGAGACAGCTGAACTAACGCCATGCTGCAGTTTGGGTATATCCTTAAGTTGAAATCTGACTGCATGTGTTTATCGTAGCTGAGTTTCCGATTCCACCACTTAAGGCATTAACTGCTGACATTAATTGTAACATTGAGGAAAGCAGAATTGCTCTGCAGTTGAAAGCAGTGTCAAATCAGCAGTTATTTATTTACCATTGCTCTGTAATGTGTTGTAACACATCAGACTATAAAGAAGTTTAATGAGTTGCAGTAATGCCTCTTAGAGATAGTGGAACACAGTTCAACAAGTTATTGGGAGGTTTTTTGTTCACTTTTTTTGGTTGGTTTGTTGGTTTTTTGTTGGTGTTTTTTTTTTTTTTCTATAAAGCTTAAAACCAGACTTTCTGCACTGCTCTGCAGGACTTCTTGATCATAAGAAGTACAACTCAGAGTTGTCTTTTGCCAACTAACACACTTTGAGGACAAAAAATAAGCAATCCAGTTCCACTGGCCCTGTGAGATTTCCGTTCAGTAGGGATGTGACAAAAGGGTAGGAGGAGAGGCTCAGAGTGTGGTTTCTATGCTGTCCAAGCTGCCTTGCTGTCTCATAATTGGTGTAAGGCTCAGAAATGTGGTTATATTATTCTCTAAGCTATCTTTTGGGTGTTGGTGTCATTTTGTAGTTGCTTACAATGCCTGTCTTGTAGAAGACAATGGATATATTACATGCTCTTCCCAGGGACTTCCCAGTTTTTTTTTGCCATTAAAAAACAAACAAGCAAAACTAAACAAAAAACCAACCAAACAAAAATCTGAAACCAAAGCAAAAGAAACAAAACCCCCAAACTTAGGGTTTTTTATCTACAACTGCATGGGGAAAGATACTGGACTTCCCTCTTACCCAAAATGCTCAGGTGATATTATTATCAGGATTTGAGATAAAGAACTTGAGATGTGATCTCATTTTCCAAAGATGTCTTTTCAAAACAGAAACACCATCCTAATAATATCTGAGAGTGCTTCTATTTAAGAAAATCCTCTAATTTATTTAATTAGAGATTCCAGCTTTAAAGTGATTAGTAATACGTTATTATCTCTTCTAATTTATGTTCTATTAAGGCTGGTTTTCTATTTTTACTCCAGTTCAGATATTCAGCATATTTACTGATGATATTTTCTTATTTCTTTAAGATCAATCTGAGCCATGAAATTCAGTAGTCATTATCAGCCACTTAGAGGAGCCAGCCAGTGGTTGCACTCCAAAAGGCACACTGTGGAAATGACATTGTCCTAATGACTTTCTGGTCAGATTCACCCCATGTAAATAGATGTTATTCTTGAACTGTCAGCTGTGCTGTATTAACCTGGGAGCTGAAGGACAAGGTGTGTTCTCGTTGCCTCATGAATCAATAGTGCTAATAAAGATTCTCTATACCTGAATCTAGATTTTATTATTCCTAGAAGCTGCCATTGCAAGTGCAATGAGAACAAAATTAATCTGTCTTTTGTGGAGGGTTGTCAAATCTGAGGACAGTCCATCTGAGCCACTAGTGACTGTATTGGTGCAATATGAGCAGGGGTAAAACAAGTAATACTAAGGGTCATTTTCTCATTATTAATGCTGGTAGTTAAAACTGCATATACAGGAAACATTTCTGTTGAGTAAGTTAATTCCATTTTTACTCAGACACTTTTCAAAATAAAGGAGTGGGGAAGAACTGTTATTAATGCATGTAGTTTCTCCCAAAGGACTAAGCAAAGATTGCTTTCCACAGCATGTTTATCTGTAACTCATCCAGTCTCCTATTAGATGTCCCAAATGTCCCCTTTTTATCTATTTTCTTCTTCTAGTTTATCCAGTTACATCTCATTGTGGGTGCAATCCAGCCAATTGTCCATGATTTCTAGCAAGAATTGAATTAATCCTTGATTAATTCAACTCAACTTTACTCCAGCTGGCTTGTGTTCATAAACAAGCTATCTGCTCTGAGTTATACTCTGACTTACAGACCACTAGCAGGCCAGGCTGTTTCCCTGGGTTCTTTTGGGCTTTCTTGGTGAAAGGCTCGGGCTGGTAGGCAGATGAGAGCACCTGAGCCTGGGAGCTGTGCAGAACTGGGGACTCCATTGTTGCACCAGGTGGAGTGCACAAGGTACAAAGTGCTGCAGTTAAAGTCATTACTCTTCATCCATGTCCAGTCCCAATGGTTTGAGCTGTCATGATGGATAATTCGAGAGTAAATGGATCAAATATATAACTTGTTTTTTTTTTACCAGCTTTAAAAATAGGTCCTTCAGGCCTGCATATCACTTGCTGCATACCTGCAGATGGTGCTTTTGCCCTCAGTAACAGCCACAGAGTTTTTCTAAGGAATTCTTACATCTTGGATCTGTTTCAGAACAGTTAGAAGCAGGAGGCTAGACTAAACTGTCTCCAGAGGTCCTGTCCAGCCTCAGATGTTCAGTCTTCCCGTGAACAGCCTGATGCTCGGTGAGTGCAAATCTGCACAGCTACCCTGATTTCACTGGAGCTGGAGGCTTCTATGCTGGCTGCTGGATCTGTCCATTATTATTCCTGGAAAATAAAAGGAAATGAATAAGCTACAAAGTGTTTCTTCCTAGAAGTCTTTCCTGGGACAGTTGCTTATAATGTAGCTTTACTGTTCTGTAAAAGTTTTCTCACTTCAACATTTCCATGAACAATAGTTGAATACCAAGTTTACTTGTGGTGAAATGATTGGTTTACGGTTTGCTGCATCATTCATAGTCATTGATGCTTCAACTATTCCCCTCTGTCCTCTGCAATCTTATTTCTAGCCTCTGAAAGTGCTTTCATCTATGAAAACTTAAATAGCATTTAAGAGCAAAAACTGCTGTGATAAACTGCTACTCCCACCTTGCAGTATTTTATAAGGTGCATTAGTTCAGTGCTCTCTTTCCTGTGGCCTTTCCCTGTGGCTCTTTCACATCCATTATAAAATGCTTTAAAAAGAAAGCTTTGAAGAGCATATGATCTGTCTAAACTTATAAACTCACTCATCTCTTCCATGCTTTTCTCCATTCCATGTGGGTACCTCATCCAGTTAGCTCATAAGATAATGTGGATAAGACTTCAGTAGGACACAGAGAGAGTGGCTGTGTTACTGTCTGACTACAAGGTGGCTGCAAATGTCACTCCTGTTGTCTTCCTCGGGCCCTATAGAACCACTGAGGAGTGCTGATCTGCTGCAGGTGCAGAGAGCCCCAAAATCAAACATGATCATTCAGTGTCCCATAGCACTTTCACAAGAACTGGAATCACATAATCTGGTTTATCTTCTCTTTATTAATCTGTTAATTCAGCACTTGCTACTATTTGTTCTCACTAACCATTTTTATACTTCTGCAGAAGAGCTGATTAAGAATGAAAGACCATTTCCTGGGCACTGTATTGAGCTGCCTCACGAGGTGGCATTCCAGTGGAAATGGGTGAGAGGATGCTGGTAATGAGGATGAGAAGGAACACAGAAGAGATGGTTGAGCAGTGTGAGGACAAGAAATGATGGGTTCATCTTACTGCCATTATTCCTACTGGGTATACCTGTGACACAGGGGAAAAACTCCAGACATCTGCTGAGCAGGAGCTGCTCCTCTGGCCCAGGCAGGATTGTGTTGGAGCCCACTGTGGCTTATCCATGGTCATTATTCACTTGCAATTGCATCCAGAGCATTGATGGGTTTCTGGTCCCAGTACAGAGTAAGGATGTGGCAGGACATGCATCAAGGTCATAGGCTTATCTGTTAAGGCAGTGTCAGGCTTGTTTATCTGAATTTACCTGGAGGATTTAGGCTAAACAGAGAAAATGGGAAAAGAAAAGGGGAATGAGGAAGAGGAAAAGGAATTGAAAGCAAGAGGGAGAATTTTGAAGTGAAGGTGAGCTGGAATGCAGAAAATAAAGGAAATTAGATATTTTTTTTGTTTCAGCAGGGTAGAATATCCAGTTCATTTTCATCAAAACTGCTGAGGATTCTAAGATGCCATTTCCTGTTTTGTCATTTGTCCCTAAAAGCTATAATCTTCTTTGGATTGTTTATTTGTTGTTACTTGTCCTTCCCAACCTGCATGCCTTCAGCTGTTCACATAGTTTCTCTTGTTGGCTGGAGTCCCACTTGCATCTTTCAGGAAACTTGTTACTTGACCAGAAATTTATTGAGAAAAAAACCCAGCCTGGGCTGGCAGAGGAGAATGCAAGTACTCATAATGATTTTCAGCCTTCTTAGGCCTTCAGCTGGGACATTCATAAGGCACAAAATTTTAGTTTGAATGTAGATTTAATGTTCCTCGGCATCTAAAAGTATTTGGGTTTGGAATCCTTATGCTCATCCTCAAATCTGTCTCTTAAAGGCTTGATGATGATTTTGCTTTTGCTGAAGCACTCCAAATGTGCAGTGGCATTAACTCTGTCATTGCAGCTCAGCAGTTTGGCTCATTAGGGTCCTGTTAAATGTGGAAGAAGCAAAGGTCCATGTTTATTTACCTTCTTTCTGCCCATTCTCATCTATGAGAGTATCTTAACAACTGCAGAAGAACAGAGCACACTGTGGTAACAGCTGCTCTACAGGGAGAGCAGTTTCTCTGCTTAAGAGAAGCAGACAAATGCTACTATGTGGTTTTTCCTTTGTTTTTTTTTAAAGCAATTACTTCAGCCTGGGACTCTGTGAAAGCAGTGCACCTTGGCAGCAAAGCTGTATAACAAGAAACAGAATGTCAGCAAAGCACTGCCTTTTCCTCCCTTTTCCTAACCACACTTAACAAAATAATTTTATAATGAGCAGCAAACTTTGTGGTCTTGCCCATTGGGTAGTTCCACTGGCATTTGCAGGACTACTTCACTTTTGGATGGCTGATTTGAATAATGACAGAACCTGACCAGAAATTTTAATCAAATTCAGTGAGATTCTTAGCAATGTTGGCTGGCACAGTTGGTACACAATACAAAAAGTGACTGTGATTTCCAACACAACCATGTTTGTCATCTCTGAAAATTAGGGCACTGATATGTGGGTTATAGTTTTAAGAGAGAAAAAGGACTGTGAAACTGATATGATTACCATGGGGAAGGTTTAAAGTAAAGAAAGGAAGTATTAGATAGTCATTATGTCTGTACTGAAAAAAGATGAGACAGGCATAAAACATGGTATGTGTCCCCATGGAAGCAGAGTAGTGTGGTACAAAACCAATTGGGTGACTTGGTGCCTCACTGAGTAAATAATGTTCAAAGGAACCATGCCATTGGGGATTCTCATTTTTTCCTGGTCCATATTACATATTTTTTCCCAAGGTAACCTGATCTTGACTTAAAAGCAGGGTTGTTTGTGAGGTGCAGAGAGCCTGACATCTCGGGGGGTGGGTGTTGCTTCCACGTGGCAGGGCCAGAGCCACGAGACCCTCACCGAGGGTTGTAAAGCAAAGAGCAGCATTTTCACTGTTAAATCTCAGCATCCCCTTCAGAGAACGAGCAGCATGTTGTGGTTAATGCAGCACAGCCTGAGCTCACCCTGCTTTGAGTTATCAGTTTATTTTCCCTGTGGTGGGAGATGTTGTTTAAACCAATACAGATCCTGAGTCATTAATACCACAGACTTCTTCACTGAACAAACAGCCTCTAAGAAGGTATTAATTATGTGTTTTCAACTAAGTATGGAATATTTCTCCAAATTTTCCTGTTTTTGTCCAGAATTATTTTAAATACTTTTTATTTGGTTTATCAAAACTGTATTTTTTCCCTGTAGAAAGGCCAAACGGGAAGAATTTGGTTTTATGTCAATTGAATGTTAAAAATTCCAATATAAAAGGCTGTAAAAATGTTATGATGGGAAAAAATTTGGTATGAGCAAACAAGATCTTGGTAAACCCTTGCAAAAATATTAAGTCAGTTTTCCCTTCTCACTGCTTTGTCCATTTATTCAAGAGCCTTTTAAAAAAATTATTATCTGAGATGGTAATTTGTACTCTGACAGCCTCTGAATTCAGTTACTCAGTTGAAATTGCTTCATAGGCATGTGTAAATATACAGACATCTGCATGAAAAAAATCTGCTAACTGCATATATATTATTTGCATATATATTATATGCATATATACTTATTATTCAATGTATCAGGTGAGCCATTTGCAGGATTTGATATTGTTGAGGTGGTTAGTGCAAACAGATATTTAATGGTTTTGAGTGAGATTTCAAAGAATTGGCTTTGATTTCTCTATGCAATTCTGCAATCAGTATTTTCCTAATTTTCACTACCTCTTGATATGTGAATCTTTCCTTTTAAGGGAAAACAGCATAGATGTAAATTAGTTTACATTTTCATTGGTAAAATTTATAGATGTAAGATTTTACAAATTCAGTTCTGCTTAACTTGGTTTGAATTTGGAGGACAAAATGAACGTGAAGTTTGCCAAGACAATGTTGTTTGAATACAATATGCTTTCAGTCTCTCAAAAGACAAATGCAAATAGATTGACCTGAAGTGGTGGTGAAAAAGACCTTTAACTGACCTATTTCAATAACTTGGGTACCCCAAAAACCTTGGCTGTCTTAGGGGTATGTGCTGTGTCAGACTTTAGGCTTATACAGCACAGGAGTTTAACACAGGATCCAATTTATCTTGCTATGTTTCCATAATTAGACTTTTGTTTGTTGCCATAGCAAGAACAAACTGACAAATCATGCATACAAATCTTTACAAATATTTTAAATATAATACTTCTAAAAATGCATGGCTTTGTTTTAAGTCACACTATATAAACATAAAAGTCAGTACTAAGACTTTCTGCCTGTATAAAGGCAAACTGAGTCCACAGAATTTGCTTGGAGTTTATACACACAGTGATATATATAGAATGTATATAAATGCTGTTGGAATATGCTGCTTCTGCCACTCCTTCAGCTTCTGAGTGCCTAAGCAAATAATTTTTGAAAAAATGCCATTTAAAACATAAGCAAACCTAAACCTTTGAAAATAACTTGTATTGCAACAAATTTCAATGCCTCTTAATATGAAAATGAGGGAACTGTCAGTATAAGGGAGATATAAGAAAAGAGTTTCTTTTAAGCTGGTAGAAGGACACCAACTACATATTCAGCCATTCTTGTCCCTAGAAGAGGCAGATACGCAATGCAGGTGAATTTGATCTCACGCTGCATCTCCTAAGGATCTCTGGAAACCAGTTCCACGTGTCTGTTATGCTCTCCATAGTACTCAGCCTCTGTGCTGGTGAAGAATACGGTGCTGGTGAAGCATTGCTGCTGCTGAGGCAGATTCCATACAGGGAGCTGGCAATGAGCAGCTGAGGTAAGCACACTGGTGGAGCAGATATGGGAAATCAGCTGGAGAACTGACAGCAGAGAGGAGCCTGACCCTCCCTGCCTTGCTGGATGGACACAAACTGAGTTCTTGTCCATGTACTGCAGTATTGTATGTGTCAGGGTTTCCAGAGTCTTACTTGGCTCTTTGGATGCACACACCCAGCTGTTGAATAGAGAATCCACAGAAGATGATATCCCTTATTCTTTCAGAAGATCTGTGCCAGCAGTACCTTATATAGTCTGTGCCCAACAGCACAAAGGAGTACTTGGTTTGATACATGATATGGTCTGCCTGCTCAGTTCTTTTATACTATTTTATAATTCATTATAATTATATATTTTTATCATTATATTAGTCATATTATTATATTATGCTTACGTTATATTTATTATAATACTGTATTAAATTATGGTAAAAAACAGCAGTGTAAATGTCACAGCTGTTTCTAGAGGCTTCCAGACAATGACATTACTGTCATCTGTCCACTGCAGGAAATACAACCCAAAAATTGCCTTTTTGAAGATTTTGCTATCAAAATTGAAATCTTCCTAAGACAGTTTAAGCAGTGTAGAAGAAAATTACTGGAAATAAACTCATCACTGTTCTACCATTGGTAAATTTATTCACTTGGCACTTGCTTGTTTTGCTTGGTTTGGGATATTTTTTCACATAGCATGGAGTTCAAAGAGAACATTAAATTTTTTTTCTTAGAGAGGATTTTTTTTCCATTATAAACAGAAGAAAATGCATTGAAAAGAATACTTTTAATTGTGCAGTAGGCTTTTGACAACATTTTTTACTAAATGATGCATTGCTAGGAGCAGTGTAAGCACATAATGAAGAATTAGTAGCACTTCTTATTAATGGTCTTCTTAGCTTAGAAATATTAAAGTAGAACTCTACTGACTTATGTTACCATAAGGTGATGGGGTCATTTTAAATCCTTGCTTAATGTCATTGATTTGGTCTGTGGCTTCACCAGAGAAGGGAAATTAATTCATTTTGAGGTGGTGGAAAATTGATAATGCTTCGAAAAAATTGTAGTACCATGATTACAGAAGTGAAGATTCTGCAACAAATCTACAGAGTCAGAAGAAAGAATTTTAATCAACACAAGCTGGCCAAACTCAATCTCAGTGAAAGACATTCTCCAGCTCTGCCAAGGTATAATGGTGGAAACTTTCTGGAAAGAACTCAGATTGATTCGCATTGTTTGTGAAGTATTGCTTTACTTCAGTATTACAGGTATATGACATACAATGTAAGTTTCAGAATTCCTAAACTCTGCAAGTGTTGATGAAGTACTGTAGATTTGGAAGAGCTTTGCTGAAAAGCTCTGATTTCTCATGTGTTAAAAACTAAGCATGTGGAAAAGAGTTTTGAAGAATCAGGGCATAATTTTCCTTAATACTACAATTGATTTCTAGGGGACTAGTTAGTGAAAAAAATCAACTTGTCTTGGGTAAAGGTGGCAGAACTCTGCCTAATAAATAGAATATTGGAAAATACACTGTTTTTTTATAGCCTGTTCCCTTGTCGATCTGAGATTGTTTCTTACAATGTTGACTGCTCTATTTTTTAGCACTGTATTTAATTTAGTTGTAAATGACTCAAACTGTGGTGCTTCTACCACTTCTCCAGTCTATACCATAAATCTGAATGTGCATGTGTTTGCTTGGTATTGCTCAATGAAACAAATAACAACAGATCTGAAAAAGACGTCAGGAAATTACTTATTCTTAATACACACAAAGGATTGCTTATTTCACTGTTAGGTTTAAGTATATAATGGCTTCCACCAAAGGAAACTGACACAGATTGTATTTGATTAATGAACACCATTATTTGCTGTTGGCCTGAAGAATTTATCTTTATCTAATTTTTTTTTTTTTTCCAGAATGGGCACTTTTAAAATTAGATTAAGCACTTCTATATATCTATTTCTACTCCTAGACAAATCACCCTTTTATTCAATTAACGTTACTATTCCAAGCTTTACTGAGTAATTCCCCAGTAATATAGAACTGTTTCACTGGCTGCAGCAATCAACTTCTGTAAGAAGATCAGCTGAATAGAAAAGAAAGAAAATACAAATGTGTTGACAATAATAGGAGGCCTAAAATGAATGTGTACATTTTTGTAAGATGAATCCTTAGATGTACTTGGATTGTGTTTTTCTAATGAGTACCTCTGGGCATTGGTCAAATTCGTCATGTCTTAATTGTTGGTATCATGAGAATGGAATTGCTCTTCCTATTTTTATTTTCCTTTTTTCATGAATTTACAGTTCAGCAGTCTAAGCGTAGAAGAAAAATAAATATGAATTAATTTTGCCAAGTGATTCTAAAACTCATTTTAATTAGTCTCCTACATTCTACAGTTAACCTTGATTGCATTTCATAATTTAGATTTTCTTGCCTTGTATAATGAGAAATACTCCCTACTAGTAATGTTAGAAAAGCAGAAGAATAAATTGATGCATCTTTCTTCATTAGCCATACAGTTTATTTTTCCAAGCTCCTTTGATCAAAAAATCTTGATATGTCAGTTTTGTTAAATTTTGCCATCTACCTGTATGTATAACTGATTACATTTCTTGATTTAAGGATTAAGGAGTCAATGAAAAAGTTAGCTGAGCTGGAAGACAAAGTCAGTCGTAGAAAATGGTCATCTGTGAATTTCATTACATCAGATTCTGCTTACTCTATCTGACTATTAATACTTAATGCTTAATGCATAATGGATTCTGAAATGTGAACAAAAAACTGTCTTGGTTTATATAAATACATAAATCTTAAGGCTCCTGTAGGTAGAAAATAAATTGATTCCCAGAGATAAATTGATTCCCAAGCAGGGAAATATTTTTTTCCCACTTATGTCCTACCTGTTTTAATATCTTATCGAGCTTTACATTTGCAAATTCCACCTGTGGACAACACATTAAAATTCCTAATCTTGCTCCCTGAGAAACCAAGAAAAATTTTAGTCTTAGTTTTGAGAGGAACTGTGTTAAGTTCTTAGTAATATATCAGTTAGTGTGTTATTTCTTTAGATTTTTGTTCTTTATGTCAGACTCTTAAGGTAAGAAATCCTGATCAAGAGCTAGAGACTCCTGCAAAACCAGCTGACACTACAAGAGGTCCTTGTCCAATACTGTGTGGTACAGTACAATCTGTGCGGTGTGAGTTGTGACAGGAGAATTGTTTTCAGTTTCCTTCAGTGATCAGATGTACCCCCCAGTGTCACACAAAAATCACTGGACACAGCTGGTGCAGACACTGGTGTTGGCTTCACCATTCCAAAGTCTTTGTAGCTGAAAGGGGCCAAGGTTCCCGTGAGTAACTGGCATGTGAGCCCTAAGGTGAACAGCTGCATCTCCAACCAAATGGGATTACAACAGAATCACTGCTTTTGCAACATGTATTCCATAAAGTGGCGCTTGGGGCAAAATTTGTGGTTTATTACTTTGCAGTTTGCATCTTTTCCTTGAGTATTGTCTAACATGTCCACCTCCATTCTCGGGAGAATCCAGTGTGCTTATCAAGTTCTCTTTCTCTTTTTCTCTTTTCTCTTTTCCCCTCTCTTTTTTCCCTTTCATCCAGATGGAGTGCCATTTGCTTGGTGGGTTGGCCGTGCCAATGAAAAGCATCTTTACTGGGGAGGATCGCTTCCAGGCATTCAACAGTGTGCCTGTGGATTGGAAGAAAGTTGTCTGGATATGAGATATTTTTGCAACTGTGACGCAGATAGAGAAGAATGGTAATAATTTTAACATGTGTATAGCAGTGTCTGTGTGAAGAGTTAGGGATAGGAGGTAGGGCAAGAAGACTTAAATCTTTTCTGCTTCACAGTTCAGGAAGCTTGAATGGCTTGAGTATAATCTGATACGAATGAAAATGAAACTAGAATTTGGACTTCTGATTTCACCTTAAATTCCTATTTTGAACAAAGACATCTGGCTGAAGCAGGTTGCTGGGATGGGTGGTCTTCAAAAAAATCTTTTTTGTTGAATGCCAAATCAGGTAATTTTATTTGCTTAAAAGTTTGGTTCAACTGGAGCACTGCATGAATAAAGGCTCTCTGAGCTTTTCTCATAGGTGTACATCAGAGCAGAAAATTGAGGCCTAGAGAGCAAAATTCAGATACAGCTAAACAAGAAATATGTACTACTAAACAATCTCATATTTTTCTTATGAAACAGTATAATGTGCCTTAACCTTCTTTTACATTGGATCTCTAGATTTTTAAGGTCAATAGGAAGAGCTGTTTGGCTTCTGTAGGTTCTGGTTCAGTCTCCATAGGAAGTTTTAGAGTCACAGCATGAAAATTCAAAGCTTTCCTTGGGTTCTGACCTTTGTTATGCTCTGATGCTGCATGAATCTGGGAAGACCACCTCAAAATCTTCTGTCATTCTCTGCACTTTCAGAGACACTCCAGCCACCAAGAGCTAATTGGTGAACATACATGTGAAAATTCTGCTCACTCAGTCTGCCTTCTAGACCACTCACTGATAGGATCTGTTGTCCTTTATCTGAAAAAAAAAGATATTTTAACCTTGAGTAGTTCAGAAATTATGAATAATGGAAGTAGACAAGAAATGTCTTGCTGTCATAGGCTGCTGTGTTTGAAACACTGTCTGAATTAGCCCTGTGAAACCTTCACTTAAAATGAGTAGAAAGGAATGGTAAGGTGTCTTAAAAAAAAAAATCAGAAATTACTTGTCACTGTAAGTGCTGGGCTTTTTTTGTGTGGTTGATTTCTAGACAGTGTGATTATTTGCTTAGACCCTTTGAATCCCTGGGGTCACTATTCACTTTCAAAAATTACAGCTGTATGATTTCTTCAGGAAGATGTTTATGTAAATATTGGCTTATGAATGTGATTAGTATTGAATAGCCTGGCTGTCATGATAACCTGTCTTTTTTTTAATGTCTGGTTATCAGATGCACTTTTGAGGAGGTTTGCACATGAGCATCACGAGCATCTGTTTTTACTGGTACTTGGCTCTCTTCATAATCCACGTTCCATTTTTCACTGCTCAAGCAGAGCAGAGTGTTATGCTGGCAGACACTGGGGTTGCAGTCTTAGACTGCAGTGCACCACACCACTAGGTTTGTACAAACCAATGCAAGGTAAAAGCTAAATGCAGTTTTATAATATTTCAGCTGAGTTTCCTCGGGAAATGAAACCTAAACAAGTTATGGTGTGAGTGTTTATCTCCATTTCCCACCACACACCCCCCAGTGATTTTGAACAAGCAGACATATTTCAAACATCTTGGACAGAGAAGGAGAAGTCTCAAAAGTATTACAAATTACACATTCTATGAAAATTTATGCCAGGCTGAGAGGAAAAAGCCAATTAATGCCCACAAGAAGGAAGTTAAGGAAGCGTACGCTTTTATTAGATTTTGGAAAACCCTCATGGGAGAAAGATGTTGGAAATCATGCATTGTAAGCTTGGCAGCTCAGAGAGCTACTTGTTTCTCCTAATTTCATGATAATAACAGAATATGCTTACAAGTTACCTCCACTAAACTGCCTACTGTTTGTTGGTTTGGGGATTCAGTTGCTTAGGTTTTTAATCCATGAGAAAATTTTATTCTAAGCTGAAGGTTGGCTTTATAAAAGCTAAAAAAACCCTGACCTTTATGAAGGGTTTCTAAACATAAGAATTTTCATGCCTCTTGAAGATTGCTTTTGTGTTTCCCTGCTAGAACACTGACCCCCTGATATATAACGAGCATTCGAATCTGAAACCTGCTGAGATCTGAACTGTGACTTTAACCTGCTATACATTATAGTGGAAGGAGCAAGACAGCAGTAGATGCATTTATTTGCCTCAGCATGAAATAAAATGGGTGCTGCAGAGTGGAAAACCAGAAAATCATTTTTGCTGCTTTTAGATAAATCACGCTGCTCCAAGGTAGGAACTCTTCAGAGCATCTGAAGCATCCTCCTGAAGAGGAGACAGTCCCAGGATTTTGCTTTGATTTGTTTTCCCTAGACTAAATCTTGAGTGAAGAAGAAGCAGCAAAAGAAATTATAAACAATGGAAAGTAGACATGACAAAGTCCTGTGCCAGGAGCAGCAATATGGCAGTGCACAATATGCACTTCCAGGCATGCTGACTTTTAAATTATATCTGAGCAGACACCTGAGCCAGCTGCTATTTTTGGGCTCTAACTTGACATCAAGTTAGTCCCCCTGGCCAGATGAATAGGAATCTATAATTAAGCATTCTAGATCCGGAAGGCTTTTATATTTTTCACCTTTGTTTTTATTAAAGCATTGTACAGATAAGTATCTTTTTCCATATGGCTCATGATGCTTCCAAACTCCACAGTAGGATGACAGTGAAATCTGTCATTTCAGAATAGTGGAGCATCTTCATGGTGTTTTCTGGAGAATGGCAGATCTCTGATGAGGAAGCAGAGGCACCTGCAACTTCACCCTTCTTGTTGACCCAAGCAAGGAATCAGAAAAAGTGTTAGACATGCCTTGGCTGCATGCTGCCAAAAAAAGAAAGTATTTCTGACTGCTGAAAGCACTTGCTAGTGGGTGGAAACATACATAAAAATCCAGTGGCTTCAAGCTAAAGCTACACCTAGTTCAGAAAATGTTAATTCTTTGTTTCTGTCTTTCTCTTCCCCCACACTGACAATAGTTAAACATTGGGACAAGTTCTATATAGATAAGATATATCTTTCAAAATATACACCTTGTTTCAAACAAAAATGCATTCTTGACTGGGGAAATGTGTTAAACTGGCCTAAAGAATAAAGCATTACTAAAATACACTACAGGATAGTGTTATGAGATCTTTTGGATCTTCAAATACCTCTCCCAGGTTGTCTTTCATCTCAAGCAAAACTCTCTTGCCTTGGCAGTTAAGGTCTTACTTCTAACCAAACCTTGCATTTAAGTGGGAGGAAGCTCTTTCATGCTGAGGTGAAGCACATGACTGTCCTGAAGTCCTTTTGCTACTTTGGTCTCTCTATCTGGAATCCATTTTCCACTTCAAATGCAGACCCTTGACTGAAGCCAGTCATAAAACCAAACCATGCTGACGGTATTCACCTGAAAACCTTGTGAATTTGGAGAACTTCGCAGCTTTTTATTTTGTACAGAAGAGAAGTATCTTCGGAAATCATTTTGTACAAGAAGCTCACGCATCTCAGCAAAGTATGGTGGATGGTGTTGCTTCAAACAATTAGCCAATTAGATTGGCCATCTTTTATTTCTATTATGCAGTATTATTGTTCAAACTGGAGTAGTATCCTCCTCTTTTGTCTTCCAGAACAGTCTTCTTCGCTGAGGAGCTAAACCTTTGAGTCTTGCCATTTCAAAGTAACATGCATTCACCTCTGTATCGTGGCTTTGGGGCACTAAAAGAATAAGGAAAACCACAGGACACAATAAGAAGGGGAACAAAGTAGAGGGTGGATATTACAATTGTCAGACCCACTTTGTCTCCCAGAGGTATAATGAGTACATTGAGCTTTGTTTGAGGAGGAGCAAAGCCAAATGGAAGTGAATGAAGCCCTGCTTGGATGAGCTATATTTGTGCTAAGCTATGCCAGAGCCAGGGTGATAAAACTGAAAGGGCAGAGAAACCCTGACGAGCCCAGATTTGACAGGTTTTGTTTGTTCAACCACTATCCCACACTGAATCCATTCCCTGGGAAGCAGTGAAGACAACTCCAGAGAGCCTGTGAGCTTATAAATAACCCCTGCCAGAGGTGACCTGGCCTGTACAGAGTTGTCTTGGATATCTGCCTCATGACTACATTTGTCAACAACCGGGAAGAGCTGCCTGCAGAGAGCTGACTGTAGCAGGTCCCTGAGGTGTCAAGAATCAGTTCATTACACTAATTACAAAACTCTGTATCTTTAATTCAGCCAAATATAGGCAGTACATCTTGCCTTCAACTGTTAGGTATGTCCCCTTGTGCTGGTGTTTTTTAGTTTATCGTGAGTGTACATTATTTTACCCAGTAAAGCATTTTTGGATGTGGCTCAAGGGTGAGATAGCAATTAAAATGTATTCCTTTGGATTATTAATTATATGTCCTGCACAGGCCTCAAAACTTTTCCTGATGGAAGCCTGTGTCATGGGCCCATTCCTTATGAGTTTCCTTGCCATCTGCTGATGATAGTATTCTTTTCCCCAAAGGTACGGTATTCCTGAAAATCTGTACTGAATATCTGAGCTACTGAGGCTCAGATCCTGCCAGAGTTTCCATTAATGTGCAAGAGAAAAACATACCAATAGGGGATCATATGAGAATAAATTATATTTAACGGCACCGCTGTTCTACCAGCTGTTACAAAAAATATGGAAATGGCTACCTAGAGATTAGCAATTTATGATGGCTCACACTGCTAGAACACCATCGAGCAAGGGTCTGTTTAGCACACTTTTAGAAGTAGCCAGGAAGAAAAATAGTTTTGTAATGTTATAATCCAAATAGTTATTTGTCATTTACATGTGAGTCTGCCTTTACTACACCTTGAAGGACCCAGCTAGTGCACTATCACCTTTAGTAGGAAATTATTTTAATCTTTTTTGAATTGGTCTATACATAGAGCATTTGTTTGATGTGTGACTTGCCTCATAGCTTATTGAGGAAGACCTTTGTTTAGATGTAGGCATTAATCTTCAGACATGGATAAACAAATGACATCCAACTGTATTTAATACCCACAAGCAAAAATATTTCAGTGATTAATTTAAAGGGCATTATTGGATTTGTTTGGTTTGGGTTTTGCTTGTGGAAAGGACAAATTGACACTATCCTTTATGCAAAGAGCTCAGAGAAACATCTATTTGTTGAGTGTTGCTTCCACCCTCAAAACATTCAGATTTTCATCTGGTTTTGTGCCAGATTGAGTGCCAAGTCTGGTAAGCAGGAGGTCAATTTCTGAAGTTATTAATTTATTCATACCATTTTCTGTGAGGAGAGGACTCCTTTCAGGAAAGTGATAAAACCAGCCTTGATTTTTGTGAAATCAGGACTTAACTTACACGGGGTGTGCTTGGTGGAGGTAGCCACAGAGTGCTATGTGAAATCCACTAAGGAGAAAAAAAAGTAGTGGCTAACCTGAGAAGCAGCTGTGGAAAAGCAAATATGATCTGGTTTCAAGTGTGTGAAGTGGTAAATTAAAACACATATAAGTAAAAAGGATCTCTGGGAACAAATACAAAAATAATTAATGTAACAAGGTTTTACTTTTGTGTAGAAGACAAAATCATGTATTTGCACATCAGAGTGCAGATGCTTTTTATCAGAAAATGGAAATTTTATTTGAAAAGTGTAGTGCATGAAAAGTGATCCCCAAGCCCCCTTCAGGCAAAATTTCAAATGTTTTGTCCAAACCCTGGTATATTTGTATTTTGTAGTGCCACATCAGTGCCTCCAGGATGTTATTGTACAGGTACACAAAGCTCTTTTGCTCCTCTCTCAGGAGTAATACATTGTATTTGAGAGGCTGCCATGGTGTAGCGGATAGAGAAGAGGAATTGTGGTGCTTTGTAAGAAATGGAGTCTGAAATAAGTTCAATTTAAGGAATACCAGGAATTTGAAACACTCACAGTGTCTTCCACTTTTTTCTGCTTTTTATAGCTGAAATCACTTAGGTGTTGATCTTTCACCAAAAACTTGTTTTCCTACTATGAAATAATAATAATTAACTGCAACAATAGATATGTTGTTCCTCACACTGACATGTTCTCTGAAGGACAGATTGTTTTTCTGATAGGTTTTATTTCAGTGCCTGCTTGTGTGAAAATACATGTCATTATATGAGGTTTTTTTTTCCATGTGTGAGAGAACAAAATGCATAAAATGTTCTTTTTGAGTTTGAAGAGAAGCTTGATTGAGTTTTCAAGGCATTAAAAAAGAAGTGAAGATTTTTATTAATTCTAGAATATATTTTTCTCTCACACTTGAGCTATGCTACTAAAGTTCACTGTGACACTGGCATATAAGTAGTAAAAATTCAGTCATAAAATTTGATATAAAAGAACTTCATGCAGTACAGCAGAATATCTAATAAGCAATGCAGTTTTCAGAGATGTGGAATAGATATCTTTAAAATGTCACCATTTCATGGTTTTTTGTAGATATTTTGAGTGCTAGCTGTAGAAAGATACTGATTTTTATTTTAATGCTGATCATAGCTAGTAAAAAGACTGCACCATTTTCTAAATTTAAATAAATTTGCAGGAAACCTCCCTAAATATATTTGCAATTTTTGAAAAAATTTATTTTAAAAAAGAAAACACCACCTTAGTTACTCATGTGTATATTGAATATTTTATGTTCCATTGCTATGCATCTTTCTGCCTTTTATTCATTCATTCTGCCTACTCTTCTTCCTCCATCACTGGAATACCTTGTTTAATTATCTTCCTAATACTCAAATAATTAAGCTTTTGTCACAGTAGTTTAATAATCTGTTAAGAGTATTTACGCTGACTTTCAAGTATTGATACAATAAGCTGAGTGTGATGCTGAGAGTCTGCCCTGAAGAGATTTGGAGACCAGGTACCTTTGATTCACACATGATAGTTTTCCTTCTGAGTCTATACTCAAGGCCTCACTCTGCCTCGTGCCTGGGAATTTCATCTTGCTGCACTTTGTCTGTAATTATTTGCATGTCAGACACCCACTGGAGCAAGAATAAAATGTTAGCGTCTGAGAGGGTACCTCTCCTTTTCCCCTTGGCAATATGAGACAATTAACTATGCTGCATGCAATTATAAGCAATGAAAAATAAATGCAATGTGTGCAGCCTTTATGAAAAAGATCAAAATGCTCCTATTTTTGTCTAACATTAATCAGAGTGGAGCACTTAGCCAAGCAAACATTTGAGGTTGTGTGTCAGAGCACAGCTGCAGTGTTTGTCCTGATTATTTCTTTGCTAGAAGTCTGTGTGTGTTCCTGTAACTGGAACTACACCGAGAGTTTATGGAAGCAGGCATTACAAGCAGGATATGGGCAGGTCTGGGATCCTGCCTGGGATGTTAGACTCTCAAATAGTGTCATCACTCTAATAGTGATACGTGTTTTCTGAGGCATTTTCACACCTGCCTGGAAGAGCAGTGGGTATAAATTTGGGGTTACTGGTATTTTGGATGTGTTGCCATCCCCATGTGCAGGATGTAGTGTTTCACCTACAAGCAGACAGGTGAGTTGAGTCCAAACCTTGCTGGGCTGCACAGAGATAGAGATCCTTTCTCCAAAGCTGTTGAGATTTGGTTCCATGAAGCATGCTTTGCCACACTTATGTGCCCAGATGTACAGCAAACCTTAACTTGGAGAAAAGAAGAAGAAAAAACACATCACTGTGGAGATGAGATTCAGTAGCACTCATCTCTCTATTATCAGTCAATAGAGAGAGACCTCAAAAGGGCAGGTCTGCTCTGGTAAGGTCAGGGTTGGTACCTGAGGGACTCAGCTGAGTTCATGAAGTGCAGTGGGATGAATGCACATCTGTGTACTCTGCTAGAGCCAAAGCCACTCAGTCGGCTTAAGGACCTGCCACGAAACACCACACTGCATTTTGAGGACAACTTTTTTGTCCAACTGACTCAGAATAAAAACAAAGAAATTACCCTTTAAGAATCAAACTTCCTTTTCCTTTCTAGAAGCCATGTGTAAGTTAGTCACAGCTGAAGAACAAGCCCAGCTAACCAAACATGAGAAGTTTGACAATGCAGTAAATCTGCCTTGACTATTTCAGTTGCTGAACCAAAATGTCCCCAGCGTGCAGTGCAAAGGATCGATTCAGTCTGACTCACTCTGCCAATTCAGCTACTTTTGCAGTGTGCAGGGTCAGTCGTGTCCCAGCCATCTTGAAGCTGGATCAGTAATTGTCTGGCTTCCCCTTGCTAACAGCAGGCTGGATCAGGCATCACCTGTCCTCTTCCTGCTCGGGTAAAGCATAAAGCCAGCATAAAACACCCTTATCCGTCTCCAGCTAACTTTACAGAAATGCAGACTTGGACTTAGACCTGATCCACAGCAAATACATCCTGCTGAGGAAACCCCATAGAGCCCAGTTTACATTAATGCCCATTAGTCAGCATGGCAGTGCTCTTCCTTGGCTTCACAGTTGTTCTGCACAGCTGAAGCCGCTTTACAGCCCAGCCCAGCCAATATCGTGTATCCAAATGGTGTCTTCAGTGGTCAGTATTGCATAGTAGAGCATACATGGGAACACATTTATCTTAAACAGTGTGTACTTGTCATAATTCTTCCAGGTAATTCTGCAAAAGCTCTTTAAGTAAGCATCTTTTAAATATTGTCTTACATGACGAATGCTGAGAGGGTTTGTCTGTGGTTAATCTGTCTCTTTCTGTTTGTGTATTAAAATTCAGGACAAACGATACTGGCCTCCTTGCTTTCAAAGACCATTTGCCTGTAACTCAGATTGTGATCACTGACACAAACAGATCAAATTCTGAGGCTGCTTGGAAAATCGGCCCTTTGCGTTGCTATGGAGACAGTGAGTACTAGCTCTTCCCAATTTCCATTGGTACAGAATGTTCCTTTTTTGTTGTGGTTGTTGTTGTTGTTGTCTTTTTTTAAAAAAAGACTATTTCTCTGATAAAAGGTGGCTTTCTACATGCAGCCTGCAGCTGCTGTCCTGTGCCAATTAACTATAGAGAAGGGGGTTGTGTTTGCAGGGCAGTTCTGGAATGCTGCTTCCTTCAACACGGAGGCCTCCTACCTGCACTTCCCCACGCTCCATGCCGAGGTCAGCGCGGACATCTCCTTCTTCTTCAAAACTACTGCTGTATCCGGGGTATTCTTGGAAAACCTTGGGATTAAAGACTTCATACGAATTGAAATAAGCTGTAAGTTTCACTGCTCAGGAATCTTGGTGGTTTTGCCCAATTTGACAGATGCAAAGAACTGGGAAGGACATATTTGCTGCCATTTTTAGACGGCTGGAAGTACCTGGAGATCATAAGATGGAGACATAAAGACTCTTTTATCAAGACTTACCTACCTCTCCTGCCAGAGTTTCCCTGTATAGACTTGTTCATTACACTTAATCTTGTTATGGCTAGATTTATCTTTCTTAAACAAGAGTATGAATTTATTTTCCCAACACTGATATTTTTTGCTCTTTAGAGAAAAAACTACTGGTATCTATAGGCTGTTTTTAGTTGAAAGTTGAAAAATTTAATGCAGCCATTCTGATGGTTACTTTTATTTTCATATCAGTAACATATTCAGTCTGATGCAGCCCTAGTGTTTCAAAGGAACTCAGTATGTATAGTGCAGCTACGAGGTGAGAATTTTTGAAGGACAGGACACTAATGCAATACAGGTTAGTCACAGATGTAATGGATCTTGAATACTTCAAAATCTATTAAGTGAGTGCAGTGTAACTGATACTCAGTGTATAAGGGAAATAGCAGGGAATTTAATTAGTGAGATTTTGCCTCACTCCTGTTGCGATGACTTCAAGTATTTATTAGTGACAAAAGAGTACAGCAGCTTTGACATGAAATATGACATGTGTATTCCAAATTCTGTCAAGCTTAGGGAAAACAAACTGAGTGCTACGCATTTGATAATATGCTTATAATAACCCCAAAATAAAATTTAATAAAACAGGGCCCCAAGGCCCTTCAATTCATTAAACCAGTGGTAAATGTCATGGTGGATTATCACAAGGTAATGAGGTGTGATTTACTCTTAATTGCACATCAAGGTCCAATTTGGTTGTACTTCAGGGTAGTGCATTTTATTCTCAGGGATGCAGAAGTAAAAATGGCATTGAATATAACAAATGCTGTAAACTAAGAGGATTGTTCAGTGAAAGCTTCTGGATGTGTGTTACATCTGTACTCCTAGAGAAATGAGTTATTTAAAAGTTTGGGAAAAAATCATTTAGACTTAGGCTTCTCATCAGTAGTTTGTTGTTGTGCTTCTTGCTGCCAGATGGAATTTGCAGCCTAAAGGCCTCGTATCAAGGAAGCTCCATGGAGCAGCTGCTTCAAAGGGAAACAACTTTTTAGCAGATGCAGGTGCTCAGAATAGATCTTTGTCTATCCCTATGGAGCATTTCGTATCTTAACTATCTAAGAAACAGCTTCCAAAACCAGACCTATCCAATTTTTTGGACTTGAAATAACAAGATTTTTAGGAATTTTCAGCCCACACCCGTCTGGTTGTGTGATGTGTGGACCTGGTTCTTTGTCTTTGTAGTGCATCTAGCATTTTAGGAAGAGGAAAATAATCAGTAGCAAGAATGTTAAAAAGTTCTAGGCCCTTTCAGGCTTCCAGCAGAGGAAGGTGGACTCCTTTATGGAGCTTTTATGTCGCTTTTGTTTTTCAACTATTGTCCTGTTTCTAGGAGCCTTATTATTTCTAGATGTGTTTTATATATACAGCTTTAGTTTAGGATCACCTATTAAGTAGCTTTGCTCACCTGTTTTTTTTTGTGCATCTTGGGTCAGATTTAGGCAAACAAATGCTTGTAGGATTCTCTTGCACCACATGCAGCCAAGTTATGTAATGGTTAATTACCTGCATTTTGAAAAGATCTAGTTGAAAAGATCTTCATCCTTTCTCCCATCTTAGCATTATTTGTCCAAAATCTTCTGGGACCATTGTGAGACTTTTGTGCAGCATTTGGCACTTTTACTTCAAAAAGAGAAGTGCCATTTCTAGAGCACTGTGATTTTTATAGCAAAAAAAGGATGGGTACCCACAACCAAGCCTAATCACAGCAGAGATCAAACAGTGAGGCTGCAGGCTTAAATTTATGTATAAGCTGCTGTGTAGGAGATGGGAGGTAAATGATCCTGTACTATTTGCTGACATAAAAGTTAATGGACCCCATATTTACGTAAGATTTCTTGATGTCAAAACCACTATTTAATCCAGACCTTCACTTCCTCTTCACATCTGTTTATCTATTGCAGCCCCCAAGGAGATCACCTTCTCCATAGATGTCGGGAATGGCCCCACGGAAGCCACTGTGCAGTCTCCCACAGCCCTGAATGACAACCAGTGGCACTACGTCCGGGCAGAGAGGAACCTCAAGCAAACCTCTCTGCAGGTGGACAACCTCCCCAAGAAGGTCCTGGAGGCCCCTGCTGAGGGATACTTCCGCCTGCAGCTCAACAGCCAGTTATTTGTAGGTAGGGACAATCCAAGGGTTCCTGTAGATAACAGTATTTCAAATACTTTGGTGATGAATGCTCTTATCTCACCATTGAGCTTGCATGTGGTGGCTTGACTTTCCTTTCTCTTCTTCTACTCCTGCACAGGCAACATGAAGTAAACCTAAACAATTCTAACAACAAAGCACAAACTGTAGTTTAACCACGCTATACTTGATGGTATTTTTGGGGTCAAACTCCTGAAATGTATTTATTACCAAAGAGTTGATAACCTTTCTTCTTATGCAGCACTGGCTGTGTAAGATGCTGTAAAAAAAAATGTGACCTGTCTCTTTAGGCACATTTCAAAAGTCAAAAATTTGTCATATAAATTTCTGAGACAAAGCCTGAAGACAGTATGGTCTTTAAATTCTATTCTGTCAAGCATGTCCACCAAAACCCTTATTTGGCTGGAGAGTCCATGAGTGAGAGAAGTATGAGCACAGTCAAAACAAAGTGATTTTTCAAAGAGGAAAAAAGAAAATTAAAAGGGGAAAGAAAAATCTCTGCATATATTTTGTTTACTTACTGCCCTCACACAGAAACCTGGATTGGAACTAGTTTGTTTTTGATAAGATGATAATAAGTTATGAAGGGAATTATCTCTTTTTTATATTCAAATGCTGTCTTTCTGAGTAATCTGCTCAGTGATGGAGTGGGATGTAAGTGTTCTTATGCAGGGCCATTCAGGTAACCTCTGATTCCTTCCCTAAAATGGATTTTTTTACTTCGCTGAAATGCTGTAGCAAACTTCAATCTGTCAATGCATTTTAATAGTGTTTACCTCTATATTCATACTCTTACACTTAAGTAGCTTTCAGGATATTCATTTGATCTTTTTATCGTGTATGTGTGCAGTAATTACTGGGCTCTGAATGTAAAGAATTAATCTGTTAATAAATATATATGGCTGCATCAATGTCAGAGGTCCTTCCAACACAGCTGTTGATTTATACCTAAAATGATCTCTGTTAGACTCAGCTGGAGAGGAGAACACACAGAAAGGAGGCTTAAGACTATCACAGTGCAAGGTTTCTGTTTTCTGGTATGAAGCATGCTGCTAATCACTTGTTTTTCAAATACTACATTGATCCTAAGAACATGTTCTGTGGGAGGCCAGGCCTGGAGGCAGCAGGCTTGGGCTGCCAGACACCTTAGAAACATCAGAGAAATATAGCCAACATACTGTTTCCAGTTAGGAAAATTAGATAATTTGTGACTGAATAGACTTCGTGTTTTTTTGGTTGTTTCTTTCTAAAGGACTAAATATGATGGGTTAATCATAGGTCATCTATTAGATATGTCATATATATCAACTGTTTACCATCTCACATCTGAAAAGCAGTATCTGCCTGTAAGCTTGCTGCTCAGCTTCAGCAAAATAAACAAGTTACCTGTGTGAATTTCATGGTGGTTTTAAAGTGACATAATTCATGAATTGTGTCATTAAAATCCATGGTTTTTAAGGACCTCACCAGAGCAATGTGCCAACAGGAGCCCTTGTGAGCAAAGACAAACACAAAGCCCTGCACCTGCCGCAGAATGGCATCAGCATCCCCACAAGCTGGGGACTGAGTGGATGGAGAGCAGCTCTGCCAAAAAAGTCCCATTGGTTTTGGTGGAGAAATGAATTTGTACCTCATCTGAATGTAGCTATGCTTTAAGGAATAGGTTGGAAGCTAGTCCCTGATACCAGCAGGGACTTCCAACTGGTTGTATTCTGATTGTAGTGAGTGTTTACAGAAAACCCTAGGATATAGGTATTTATTTCAGCCAAGAGGTGAAAAGTACTCACTGCGCAATAAATACGTTGCATTCTGTCGTCTATCCACACTTTTACTGAACCATGAACAAAAGAGACAGGGGAAAAAAAAGAGTTTGGGAGTGCTTTTTCAGGCCTTAACTCTGCCAGATTGAAGGCCAGAATTATCTGTGACTTGCTAAGTTTTCCTGAGAGCTGTCAGAAGAGTTGGAAACCTGGGTTGCCTCCTGGTTCTGGCACTATTTGTCCCTGGGTGCTCCAGGGAAAGGTGGCAGAAATCCAGCAATACACAGATGAGATATAGTTTGTCTCTCCTGAAAGTCTCATTTGAATCTCGTAATAAAAAGCTACTGATTTAATACCTCAGCCATGCAGAGAGAGTTTTAACCCATCTGAAAAATAAATGTATAAACACCATTGTAAAAAGGACAGAAGCAGCAGCACATAATATTGCTCCCTACTCCCCCTGTAATCTACAATATATTTGTCTCTGCAGTATTCTGCATACTGACAATGATTAAGGGGTTTCCAGCCTTAATGACTGTGTGTGGCAGGCTTTTGAGATAGCTCTGTGTGTCTGTGAAGTGGAAGAGAAAAATGACTTTGCATTGCCACTACACTCAAACAAGCTTGGATTTTAATGCAGTTAGAAAGGAATTAGAAAACCATTTCTCATTTTCTTTTAGTAGTTCTTGGTGCTAACTGCTTCTGGCTGCATTATAATCCTGTCAGAGCATGGATGTCCTTGTACCTTGCCAGATTTCTTCTGTAAATTTGAAAAAAGTACAGTAGAAGGAGCAAACCCCAAACAAATGTGCAGCTAAGTAACATCAACTGCACCAAACTGTCCAGTAGCGAGCCAATTCACCAAATTACTTGCTCAGACGGGGCAGGCAAAAACCATTCCTTTCAATGGACAGTCGTTTTCAGCACTCAGTATGTGTGACATGGTTTTGTATAGTGCAGCTCTCCCTGTGAGTAGTTGTGTCATTGTGGCGTGGTCTGAGATGAAGCCCTGTCTTACCTACTGGTGAAGGCATGAGCATAAGATTCCATCATGGGGATGGGAAAGGCTGTCCTCACAGACCACTTTGAGGATAGGATTTGAACTCAGACTGGTCACATCAGAGAAGCAAAATAAAAATCCTGAGAAATCAATCTGATGTACAAAGCTTTGGTCAGAAGTTTTTGTTTGGTACATTCAGGAAATTAGCAAAGCTAAGCATTTGTGTTCCTGTTTTTGTCTTGGGAGGAGTTGAGCAAGGAATGAATCCTTAGGTGAATATCCTCTGTCTGTTGTAGGTAGTCCAAAGGCAACATAACCCAGAGAAAGTCAACATCTGAGAAACTTTCTCTGGAGACAGAGAGAAGGAAAGATAGGAAAAGAAGGAGTTTATTTACTGCTGTTGGTTTTAAAAGCATTTGTAGACACCTTGGAATATTTTGGAGGCCGAGAGGAGGAATTAATGCCTAACTCTTCGTGTATCCTGTATGTTTTGTATATATTTCATCCTTCAAGGTCTTCTGAGGAACACCATAGCAAGTTCTCCTACTCCTGATTGTGATTCCTGTACTTCTCTGCCCTTTCCTTTTCTTTGTATCAGTTACACAAATGCTCCTAATACTTATTTTCAGCCTCCCTAATCCAGTTTCTACTAACAAAAAGTCCTTTTTTTTTTTTTAAAGCAAATCCTCAACTCATTGCTAGAATGTTAATTATTTAGCCAATTGTGAAACCAAGCTATGCTGTGAATGCTCAGTTGTGAGCTTCTTGTCCCCTCCTCTCAGACTCTCCCTTCCTTTCCCAAGGGCTCCTCACAAAAATTCAGCTGCATAAACACCTTGCTGGGAACAGCTTGGCTCATTTGACTGTCACCTCTACTCAGCAAAATACACCCTTAACCTTGGTGTTTATGGTCCTTAGGCTTATCCTAAAATATGTTTTCTTTAATAAAACATTTAGGTCTCATCCATTAAAGTCTCTAGTCCATCAGGCTCGTATAAGAGTTGGAAGAATTTGCAAAGCCTAATTTGGGGAAGAGTTTAATGTGTTTGTTTTCCGTTTTTCCTTTGCTTTGCAGGAATGTATATGAAGATTAGGTCTAGTCAATTGAAGAAAACTGCCCAAAATAAGCAATATATTTGCTTAATCAATGCTGTGTGGCTGCGTGGGTCTCGGATCATATAGCTGGTCTGTGTTAAGCTGTATACTCTCAAGAAAATAGAAGACAAGAGTGAGAAACTTTACATGGCTTTCCATAGTGCTTTAGAGAGCAGTAAGAATATGAGTAGTGCAATAAGCATGACACACGTAGAATAGTTAGCAATAATTTTTACTCATTTTTTGTATGGTACAGCTGGGATTGGCATGTGTGCAGAGAGGAGGCAAGGAAACTCTCATTCATCCTTGTAATATTTGTGGTGGTCTCCAATGCAAAAGAAAACAGAGTAACCAGTAGTCTTAAAGGGAGAAATCCCATTTCTACTTATATAGACTTCACTGAAAAATCTGTGTGGTATGTTTTGTTTTGGGTCTTGCTTTTGTTTGATTACTGTTCAAACAAAAGGATTGTGTGTGCAGTGCAGCAAATGCAGAAAGCCTGATTCTTGTCCTCAGAGGGCCTTTAACATAAGTGAGCTAACATTTGCTCATTTGAAAACAATAGCTAGCTAAAGAGAAACTTGAAAATATTTATTTCTCTGAGAAAGGCATTATAAAATGAGCATGAAAGAAACGTGTCTCATGCATACTATCTATAGTTCAATTGCTTTAATTCACATCCAGTGTTTCTGCTATTAGTGTTCCAGAAAGAAAAGCATGACAGAATGGTGTAGTAGAACACCATGCCTTTTCAGACTGTTGCTGCATTCTCTTTAGTTTGCGGAAGTCTTGCTTTAATTAATTTATAGAAAAAAACAAATGCTCTTCTGTTAGGGATTATCAAGTGATGTAATCTCTTAAATCGTAGACTATGAAAGAGAGCCAATTTCTACAGAAGAATAATAACTTCTTTCATACTACTTTTGCAGGAGAATCACCAATAAAGCTAGCTTTTAAGAGTCTGCAAATGCTGATAACTCCTGAACCAGAATTAGATTTCCTAGCAGCAATCAAAATTGCAGTATCTTCAAAAGCAAAACATTGGCAACTGCCAAAAAGAAAAAGTGTATGATAAGAAAAATGGTTATATTTTCATAGAGAACTTCAACAATCATCATTATTATCATTCTCAGAGATTACCTCTTATGGAAAAGTGCCTTTACTGTAACACTGTTAGCAGTTTCATTTGACAGATATGATGCTAGTTAGCTTGTAGAGACTGAACTGCCCTCTTGCATACAGCTCTGGTCTCCAGGAAGAAATGCAATTATGTTTAACCATTGTACTAAATAACACATCTGTGAACTGAACTTGTGTTTCAGGCCTACAACAACCATTGACATGCAACACATCAGGCTGGGCAGTCATGCATAAATTCAGACTCAAGTAATTTCCCTTCAGCCAGCAGGCCTGGTGCTGAACATGACTCATCCCTGCTATCTGGACTCATCAGCAAGTACAATTCTCCTGCTGGTGGGATTAGAGTGTTGTTTGTACTAAGGCAGCAAATAGGAAAAAAAACCCAACAAAACCCCAACATTTTCGGTTTGGTTTTCTCATGTATTTGATGATATGTAGACATAAGATAAAGAAGCTAATCTTTCTCCTAAATGAATTTGTGGTTTCAATGCCAGACAGGGCAGTAGATAAGCCAAAAAAGAGAAGAATGGCAAAAAGAAAGTGTCGCATACAGCTTTCTAGTTCTTTCATAAAAATAGAGACACCTTTAGTTTCCAGGGCTGTCGATCTGTCATATTTTACCACTGTATGCATTGATATATAGTAATTTTTTTTAATTTGTGGATTCATATTTGTACCTCAGGATTGAGCTTCATGGCTTTGGTTACTGTTCAGACTCATCAATAAGTGCATGTCCATTTTTCTCTCTGTATCAGGGGGAACAGCTTCCAGACGGAAGGGCTTTTTGGGATGTATTCGATCTCTACATTTAAATGGACAGAAACTTGACCTGGAGGAGAGAGCTAAAATGACACCTGGTGTAAAACCTGGATGCCCAGGACATTGCAGCAGTTATGGGAACCTGTGCCATAATGGAGGAAAATGTGTGGAAAAGTATAATGGTTACTTCTGTGACTGTACCAACTCGGCCTATGAAGGACCTTTCTGCAAGGAGGGTAGGCAGCAAGCTTTGATCCCAGTTATTTGTGCAATAGCTCTGAATTACAGCATCATTTCATTCATGTCAGCTTGGTGTCCCCCACATCTCAAGTTGTTCTATAATCAGCTGTCCCTTCAGTGTTCTTAAATGTTTTTCTTAAGCAGGCTCCATCACCTCCATTTGTTGACTTCTCTGTTGGTCTCAGAAATTAAAATGGTGTTAGTTGTACCATAGTTTACCACTATATCCCACTATGATTCCTGTATTCCATTGCATGTAACTGTCCCCAGACATTAGGAAATAGGGCTGAAATGTTTTATAGCAAGTGTTTGATCATGACTGAATGTTTAGGTTGCTTGTTTTTTAAACCTCATCCTCTTTTGTTCACCTTAACAAATCCTTAGGGTTTTTCTTTACAAAGTTTTAGAGCAGTGATGTGTCAAAAAAGAGGTAGTCTTTTTGTTTTTTTTTTTTTTTTTTCCCATTCCTGCAACAACTCACCCGAACGTTAAGAAATTTTTAAAATAAGCATGAAGCATTCAGGAGAAAACTGATTTGCATGGTTCAGTCTTTGGTGAATGTGTCCTCAGTGAAACTTTCTGGTGGCTTACAGGAGATGCTGTCAACACCAGAAAAAAGCAGGGCAAATATGGAATATCTAATTTTTTATAGAACATGCTTTCTGGAACTAACAAAATCGCTACTCAGTAACAGCAAGGTGCAGTGTGAATTTTTAATTTCCATGGCTGTCCCCCAACCTCACAAATGCAACAGGTTTGCTAAATGGGCTGTATCATCTGCTAGTGTAAATTGGCTTAGTTGTTTAATGAAAACAGAAGCAGAAGTTCTAAGGATCTGAGGATGCACAGGTAGATGTTTCTCTTTATTTGATGCTCCCAGAGACAGCTTCTCTTACTGGCTGTCTTTGGTCAAAGTGTTGCTTTCATATTAATTTCTTTAAAAAGGAGACTGGAAAGAACAAATCTATTTTGGGGGCAAGACAGAGAATATTGCCTTTCGTGACACTATCAGAAGATGGTGAACAAAGCATTTCTTTGCCTGACAAACATTTGGGCTGTTTCATCTTGTGGAATTCTGATTCCAGCACTGAAATAGTTGAGCTTATGTCTCCATATACTGTTTTTCTCTGTGCCAGACAAACAAGTGTGCAAGGAAGGACACACTGTTGTACAAGTGAAGGAAGGGTGATGTCAGCTGGATCAAGGGTGTTTTGCAGTGTTCTACTTCTGAAGCAGTTAGTTCTGGTCCATTCCTGCCTGGGAGATCTGAAAATGCAGTAGCTGAAATAATTCCTTTGGTTTATATCTACTTTCAGAGGTGTCTGCATTATTTGAAGCTGGCACTTCTGTTACCTATACTTTCCAAGAACCTTATCCTGTCACGAAGAATGCAAGCACCTCAAGCTCTGCCATTTATGTGGATGCTGTCGTGTCCAAGGAGAATATTGCATTCAGCTTTCTCACGGCACACACTCCAAGCCTTCTGCTGTACATCAACACCTACTTTCATGAATATTTGGCTGTGATTCTCTCCAAGAATGGTAAGTAGTCTTGATTTGCTACCCAAGGGAGACCCATGCAACTCTGTGAAGTTTTTCGGGGGTTTGTTTGTTTGTTTGTAGGGTTTTCTTGTGGGAGAATAGTATAGAATTCTGCACTTAAGTTCATTTCTGTGTCTTCAACTTTATCAACTTCATGGTGTTCAGTTCGTGAAATGGCCATCACTCTTGTTTATGTCCCTTTATTTGGCATTCAGTGCTACACTTGCCTATTCAGTCTTTGAGTAATCATGTTGTTGGGGTTTAAAATGTGTTTTGACTTCCATTTGGCAAGGTTTTACAATAGCAATTCCTTGCTATTTATTCCATAGTGAGATCCATTAGGCCACCAAGATAAGGGAGTGAGAAATACAATGTATGTACAAGAGCACTTGGTGCAGAAATATACTATAATTTTATCCTTCATTCTTTCTTGGGACATGTATTGCTCCTCACTGGATTGTTTCAATGGAATAAAGCCATTTTGTCTAAATATTAAAGCCAGGATATGTCAAAATTTTCTCGGTTAATTGACCCAAACATGAGGTGTAATCCTGTTTCCTGTTTAAAGATACTTAATGTGGGTACTTTTTGAAAATGTGTAAAGATGTTAGGGGCATATACCTTTGTCTTCTCATTAAAACTTGGGCTCCTGAGTCCTTGCAGTGCTTTCAAGAAACTCAATCCAGACAAACATCATCCTAGACAAACGGTGAAATTTGAATTTTCCAAGAGTTATCAGGCACTGGAGTACTGCAAGTGATGAGTAAGCTTATTTGTGACTCAGTGGCCTGTGGCAGAACAATAGAAAGTTAATGTAATGTGGCTGAATATGTAGATTTGACCAAATGACCCAGACCACTCTGAAGCCTTGAAAATTCCAAAATAAGTAAGCTTTCAAGTTCTGTAAAAAAGTCCATAGAAAAAAAAAAAAAAAAAAAAAAAAAAAAAAAAGAAGAAGGTTTTTTTTCTCAATATGGAGTTTGCAATAGTTTCTCTCTTGGTTATGTCATGTGGCTAGCATTGAGGCTGGCATGGGATAGTGGATTGGCACCCTAATCCCTGGGAGAGGCCACTGGAATAGTAACTGCGTGAACAGATCTACTCCAAGTGAAGCTTTGGCAGGGAGGTGGGATTCCTGAGGTGACCCTAACCCTCTTCTGTCCAGTCCCAGATTTCCATCTCTAATTTGCTCCTGTAGACATGTGTTTATGATTTTCAGATGTATGAATATTCTAGTGTGTAGCTCCAGGGTGATAGAGGTTAGCCCCTGCTGTGGTAAAACCTTGGAATCTGCTTCTCAGTTACACTCAGGTCTATTGATGCCACTCAGGCAATTGGAAATAGCCCTAAAGTTAATCACAATGTAATATCATTTAAATCACCTTTATTGCTGCCAGAGTAGTCTGAAATGACCTTAAAAACATGAGTCAATTGACTTTTATTGATGGAATACACTATAAGCAACCTATAATTGTGGAGCTCTAGAAGGGGGTCTCTGTGCTTGGGGTTGGGATCAAGACATAAGGATGTCCTGTAGCAGCTCAGCAGGAGCAGAGCTTGAGACAATGAAAATGACCTTTTCTTTTGTCAGCTGCAAATGTCCCATCATTTCCCTTTGACTTAGATGGAAACAGGAACTCTCAGTACATGTGGAAATTAGGTGGAACAGGTCTCGGCACTGTCAGGCAGTACAAACCATGGTGCTTTCCTCAGATCTGCACCTCTTTTTATTCACTTGCAATATGGTGGTAACAGTTGTTTAGAGGGTTGGTGAGACATCAGGCTCCAAAATTCTGGACAATAAAGTGTAGCACTTTATTTGCACTTTATGCAAAGAATGATTAAGATAACTAGCTGACCTTTGTTAACTCCTGAAAGTCTCCTTCAGGATTACTCAGTGCATGCTTCGGTGACATTTTTACAAGACAGTCATTTCAGTCATGTGTATTCTTTCCCTTTTTTGACTTTTTTCCCAAATGGAATAATTCATTAAATTTCATGTCCTTTTACTTTTTAGTCTTGTTGGAATTGAAATTATTCCAATGAAAATAGTGTTCAGATATGTTACTCTTTCTTCCTCCAAGAGGTTTATGCTTGCCATAAAGTTACTGGACTATGAATATCAATGTCCTTTGTGGCACTAAAAGTGAGTGTGATTCCTTCTCTCTTATTGGCTCACTTTCAAGGAATCTTGCTGAGTCTGACAGTGTATAGTAGGACATAAGCAGGTCCCTGCTGGATAGCTGATTGGTTAAATAAAGGTTAGGCTCCTGAAGAAATGGGAATGGGCATTCTCACTTAGGAGGTGAACAAACTCTGGAGTAATACTCCTTACCATAATCCCAAGTCCCTTTCCACTTGTTAAAAAAATATGTAGGAACAGTCTATGAATAATTCAATACTTCACCTTTTGTAACTATTTTTGAAGCTACTACTCATGTATTCTGTTATTCCTCTTTTCTATTATGCACAAAATAACTAGGCAAAGTATTAGTTAATAAAAGTGACTATGAGAAGAATGTTTTTCCTACTTCTGACTTCTCTTGTTAAATATTTGACATTAAAGAGGTGAAACTGTTTGCAAGGATTATTCATAATTAGAGTATACTAAAAGGGCTTATATAAAAGTTAACTTGCATAGGCAGCTATGGTCTAATTCAGTCAGGTGTGAAACATTTCCTAAACCTATTGATTTCAGTAAATTTTTATAGATATAATACTTAGAAGCAGTTTCCACCTATAGAACATATTCCATACCACAGAGCTTGTTCTTACCTCTGATCAATGGACTCATGTCCTAGAAGTTTACAGGTAAGGTTTCAAATGCTGATGGTTTTAAAGATGACATAGGGATTGTTTCCTCCATTAGTTAATCCTAGTGCCGTGAAATCATACGTGTGATTTGAAAATTGTATGCGTATAAGAGCATCTTCCTTTCCTCTCCAATGTTTCATGGATTTTTAAATTACAGCTACATATATATGTGTATGTATTGTGTATAGATGGGTGTGTGTATATGTACATATACATGTGCACATATATGGGTGGGTGTGCATGCAAAACTCATGTAGTCCCATTGGCCCCACATCCAAGAGATTAGCAGTGCTGTAATGATTGGCATTTTTAATATCTCGTTCTGTAGAAATTTCAAATTATAGTGCCTGTTACTAAGCTATAGAATATGGGTAAACATCTTCTCAGTGTGTCAATCCACAGAAATTATCCATATCATGGGAAGATGCTACCAAGAAAAGAGTATTTTTTTTTCTTTTCCAAGCTAGCTTTTCACTGTACATTTTTGCAGTTATATGGTTTCACAAAGTAACCAGTACCTTTGAATTATTATCTTTGCCTTGCTCCCTAAGGGTAATAAATGATCAGAGAGAAAAGTCTTAAAACAGAGAGTTGAAATAAACTTCATTTCTCCTTTCTTATTTTTTCCTACCCCTCTGCAAATAATCAAATGCAATATGAATATGATGAAATATATTGTCTAGAAATTGTTTTAACAAGTCCTTGATTCTCAGTTTTGTTGTCTTTCTCCATGGAAACAATATAATTCCTAATCTAGAAAAAAAGCAGATAGCTAGCATCAAAGAAGAGAGATAGAATCTCGAACTATGCTAGAGTGATTGAAAAATTATCTGTATTTATTATCTAATATCATAAGAAATTAAACAATTTGAGTCCTTTCTTTCTTTTTCCACGTTTCCAGCATCCATTGCCATCACACTGAGCTGTGTTCTCCATTTCTTTTGGAAAGCAAGACTCTGATTTTGCATAGGAAAGATTAAAGTCAAAGAAAAAGGCACAGTTAAAAACAGCAGTACAAATGAAAACATCTCAAGTAATTCTTAAGTCTCTGATACTCAGCATACAGTAGCAGAACTTATATCAGCTCCACTTCCCTGACCTAGAAAGTATTGAAATCAGCTGATATTTGAAGTGAATAGGAAAAGAAATCACAATGTGTAACAGAGGTAAGCTGAGTTAACACTCTAAAAAAGCAAAGAAGCAAATATTGTCAGTGAGAAGCTACTGATTCATTTTTTCTTATAAACTCATAATCTCCCCTAATCTTCTCCTGTCTCTGAGTCAGAAACAGCTTTTCTAATGAAAGCATGGAAATTCTTATTGTTTTTGCATTCAAGTATGTTGAGCTGCATCTCCAACAAGCAAAGCTTTTGTCACTCAGTAGAAAAGAGATGCAAAAAATCCAGTTCAGTCTTTGAGGCAAGGAATCTTTTGATCCTGTTCACACTGTACACTTTGAAGTTCAATGGGTCAAAACTAAAATGGGAAATAGGACTTGGGTGGATTTCAGAGGGTGAATCTTCTGGTTCCTTTTCCTTACTTTCCTTCCTGTCTTAGTTTTGGAACATGAACTAACTTCATGCTTCAGAAGGACCCTCTCGACTACTCTATTGCTTGTGCAGTTATCTTCTCTATTGAAAGCACCTTGTGCCTTACAGACTTGCAGGAGGCATTGAACAACCTGCACAGTTTATGTGACTGAAGTGGGAAATGGTGACAAGGTTCAGGTATAGTTACTTTTAACAGATCAGGAGCAGGAAAGAAGGTGATGTTGGGAAGTGTGGGAGTCAGCTTTGTAGAGGAGACAAAAAACTGAGTGACTGAGGATTGTTCCCAGTCTAACTCTGGTTCACAGCCATTATGTGGCAGATAGCATGTATGTCTTCTAAATGTAATTGCAAGCAACTGTTGCAGTTGGCCCTGGAAATCTTATGTTATTTACTTAGTGAGGGACCAGAGACAGTTTGATCAGTGATGATGAATATAAAAGAAATTTTCCCCAGTTGCCTTAAATGAGAAGCTGGCTTTGGTACCAGGAGTAGGCAGGGTTGGGGTGGCAGGAGATCTGTCAGCTTATTTATCTAAAGAGAGAGACTTCTGTTGTTAGAAATCACTCTGGTCACTTAGATGTTTCCTTGCTGTAAGCACACTTCACAGAAAATAGGAGTGCTGATTAAGAGTTTTCACTTCAAATCCACTACTAAAAAGTCTTTGAGGAAAAAGGTGGACTTGGCACCCAAACCCAATTCTGTCTTATGTTTGTGTTAGCATATGGCACTTTAAATTTCTAAGTGTGCAAAACTAACTTGAAAGAAGAAGCTGCCATAAAATTCAGCCAAGGACTCTGGCAGATCTCTATCTCTGCTTTCCAAGAGGAGAGAACTGAAAGATCTGTCTCATTAGCTGAATTCGTGGACATGTTTGTACTCATGAAGATTATTTTGCCATACTGGAGGGCCAATAGATGTTCTGGAGACCCACAAGGGAAAACAAAGGAACTGTAATTAGATTACGTACAGCAGGAAAGGTTGAACAGGCTGAATAATTGATCTGTGCTCTGGCTATGTACAGACTGACTTTGAACTTACTGTTGCCTGGCATAAAACTCCAGACCACTGGCTGAAGATAATCAGCTGGGAAGAAAACCTGTGTTCCAATTTGCTTATAGGAGGTGTTTATATCCCAGAAGACTTGAGTTCCTAGTTCACATTTTCCAGCTGATAAGTCATTTTTATTGTTGGATTTCCCTGGAACTTTCCTGAAAGGAATGAGAGGAAGGGCAGAGGGTCCTGTCTGAATAGATGCTCCATATATTGTGTGTATGTATATGTGTATATATATATATTCTCTCCAGTATTTCTGAAAGAAGGGTATTTCAGGACTCCTTTTATTGAAAGCTTTAGCCTCGAAAATTGATAGGTGTCGATTTTCAGTTACTTTTAATTTAAGATTATCTGTGTTGTGGACAGACTGAGCTGTGTACTAAGCACTGTACTTCAGCAGAACCATTGATTTAAGTGCTGCCTTGGAGCAGTGCAGCTCTTTGTACACAACAGAGAGACCAATACCTGGAAGACTGAGTCTGGGTCCAAACAAATCTCCTCCTCTGTCTTGAATGTGGTGTTCCTGTTAACATGTTAATTTTTCCATATAGTATCCATTTAGTATCAGCTTATCAGTTATCCTGTCTGCATCATGAACAGGTGATTCCTTCCTTCTTGCCTTTCTTGGAATTGGGTGTTTATGTCCTAGTTTTTACAAGTGGAGTGGCCTTCAGGAACTGCAGGGCAAAAGTCTGGAGCAAGGTAGATGTACACTTGGTGAAAGAGGATCAGATCTGGGATTGGGCATTAAGCAAACTGGGCACACATAAATCCACGGGCCCTGGTGGGATGCACCCACAAGTGCTGAGAACTGGAAGATGTCATTGCAAGGCCACTCAAAAGGCAATGGGCACAAACCAAAAACGTGAGACTTTTAGTGTGAGAGTAACTGAGTACTGGCACATCATGCCTAGAAAATTGTGCAGTCTCCATCCTTGGAGGTATTCAAAAGCTATCTGGACATGGCCCTGGAGGGCTGACCTGCCCTTGAAGAGTCTTTTTAGTGGGACAGGGATGGACATCATGTCCTCCCAAGATCCCTTACAACCTCAGCCATCCCATCATTTTATGAAAAATCACAAAAGTATGCATTTGAAGGTATTTTACTAGAAGTTAATATGTATAAGCATATATTTTACTAGAGAAACGTCATTACAATGCTACCATTATATGGTTCTTGCAAAAGGATTTTTACTAGGTAAATTATTCATTCTGTCTCTAATTTTTCCCGTTAGATGACTTAAGAACATGAGTCAGTTCTTTGTATCCCAGTGGTTGCAGCTAGTTTTTGAAAGTTTGCTATAATCACGAGGTCACTCACTAAAGGATCCAACATCTCCATTCACAGAGACTGGCAAAACCCATGAAATAGGCAATCCTTAGATCGACTTGCTGGTCGGAGGAGCAGAAAATTTCCCAGAGATTCCTGATCAGCCAGGCAATTCCTCTAGAGCTCAACACAAACAAGGATCATTAACCTCAGAAAGCCATTAATCCACAAAGTTCTGTGCTGCCTGTATTATGAGTTAAGAATGAAAAGGACATTTTAGAAGCAGCATATGATTACTTTTCACTAGTTTTGTGTAAGAGATTATTGCTCGCTCTTCTGCTCAGGCATCGTGCAGTGCTCAAATTGCTTCTTTTTTTCCTGTTCATACCATCTTTTTTTCTGTGTTCTCATTGCTGAACATAATGGCTATTTGTTAGGTCGGCATGACACAAGTCCTTGCTTGAACAGGCATCTGTACTGCCAAAATGGAAAGAAGAATGGTTAAAAGATATTAGGAAAAATGGAAAAATGAGCCAGAATCTCTGTGAGGGCAGGCTGGGATGACTTTCTCAGGGTATTAAAACAACAGGTCGGTCTTTTTTTTCCCAAGAGCTGTTCACACAGCATTAATGATGTTGCATAATTTGCAAAGCAAGGTTGGACTTTTGGAATAAAATTCCTAGGATGATACTTTATATTCCATTCACTGGGTAAAGCATAAAAACTCTTCCTGCCATCCTGGCTGCTCTGTGAGTCTTAAGTAAAATGTATAGCAGGAGATGGAAGATTCAAGATTCTTCTTCACACAAAGGTGAGTAAACCATAGGGCCTTCTGAATGTCTGAGTGTGAGACAATTAGCATCCAGTGTTTAAAGACAGAAAGGGAGATTTGAGCAGAGATATGAGTATCAGGTCTAAAAGTATGACACAGAGGCTTCATATCATGAAGTTTAACAAGGCTAAGTGCAAGGTCCTGAGCATGACTGGGGGCAATCCCAAGCACACGTATAGGCTGGGTTGAGGCCAGCCCTGGGGAAAAAGACTTGGGAGCTTTGGTTAATGAGAAGCTCAAGGTGACCTGGCAGTATGATCTCACAAGATAGAAAGCCAACCAGACCCTGCATGGTCTCTGCATCCAAAGCAGTGTGGCCTTCAAGTCAAGGGAGGGGATTCTCCCCCTCTACTCCACTATAGTGAGATCCCACCTGGAGCACTCAAGCAGCTCTGGGGTCCCAGCATAAGGAGGACATGGTCCTGCTCGAGTGAGTCCAGAGGAGGGCTACAAAAATGGTCAGATGGCTGAAGCACCTTTCCTGTGAAGACAGGCTTGGAAGAGAGTTGGGGTTCAGCCTGGAGAAGAGAAGGCTCTGAGGAGACTTGGACCCCTTATGGTCTTAGAGGAGGGCTACAAGAAAGCTGGAGAGGGACATGTTACCAGGATATGGAGTAATGGGGCAAGGGAGTATGGCTTCAAACTGAAAGAGAGTGTGTTTAGATTTGTTAGGAAGAAATTCACTGTGAGGGTGCTGAGGCCGTGGAATGGGTTGCCCAGAGAAGTTTTGGATACTCATCCCTGGAAGTGTACAGGACTAGGTTGGATATGACTTTGAGCAAGCTGGTCTGATGAAAGGTGTCCCTTCCCATGTCCCTCTCCCAGTGGCAGGGAAGTTGGAGCTAGGTGATCTTTAGGGTCCTTTCCAATCCAAACCATTCTATGATTCTGTGATAGGCTTTGTTAATGACAAGTCTTAAAGTGAAAGTGTTTAAAAATTTCAAAGAGTCTTTAGAAAAGGTATGTTTTAAAATTTACTAGAATAAACTTACCATCAGAAATCAGGTGGTTTCAGAGAGATTTAACTGCAACTGAAACCCTCATTTCTCTTCTTCATCTTTATATTCAATCACCTTCAGGGAAAAAATGGTAGTTAATGTTGCATCACTTTGTAAAAGAAACAGTAAACACTTCCTTCACCAAAAAGAAATACCTATGAATGTAGAGATAATGATAATGACTAATAGTGTTTTTTTTAAATTGCTCCTGCCTTGGAGGTTTCATGTCATTTTCCAATGGATGAACATTCATGTATTTTACCAGTGGATAAACTGTGGCATAAAGAAGGAAGACAGCAGCCATCAAGCTGGTAGATCCCAAATTGTGGCAGCGCTCTATTGCCTCCAGGGTACATAAAAGCACCACTGTGTATGCTTCCCCATGAGCTGAACTGGAGAGACAGTGTTTATTATTCTCCCACATCCATGGGTTAGCCCTATTCCCATTTTAGACCCAGCCACATCACCACGAGCTGTTTTGTTCAGATAAAATGTCCCCTTAAAATCATTGCAATAAGCTCTGTGTTTAGGCCACTCAGTGTGTGCATCATGAGCTCTCTGACTGTAGTCCTCTGGGTAATGTTTTAGAGTCTGCTATATTTTCTACCTTTGAAGCAAGAAGCATCTGCCCATTCCTTGTTAATTGCTGGTCAGTCTGTGTTCAGCCAACTGGCAGCTGGTGGGAATGAGATGTCTGTGAAGGTTAAACACATTTCTCAGTCACGTAAGGGAACCAGCTACATTTATTGAAGTTTAAGTGACAATCTCAATCTGGGTCCAGCTGTCTAGCAGGATTGTAAAGTGAACTGAGGTCATGGGCCTCCAGATCAGCTCCTTTTGCTGTGTGTGTTTTTTTTTTTTCTAAGTTGAAGAAATGCAATGTGAAGAGCAAGTGTTGTTTTTCTTTTTTTTTTTTTTCCTTAAATATAGGATGGCCTGAAATGATCCTTGAGTCCTGAATGTCTCAAGCATTGAGTGAGATGCATTCAAATAATTTTCTATTTTTTTTTTTTATTACAGGAAGAGACTGCAAAAAATTAAATAGTGGATTTTTCTTTTAAACCCTATGAAACAGTAATGTCTAAGCAAGTATAATAGCTGAGTAGTGATATCAGCAAACATGCTTAACAGTTTTTTTTGTTTTTTCCATGCAAAACAAATAGCAAGAGCCACCCCCTAAATAAATGCAAGTACTTTCTTAGTTAAATGCCACTGGACACTGAAGAGATGAGCTCTGTTCTTAAAATCACCAGCAGCACTTCCAATGGAGAGAAAATTTACTGAGTAAATATCCCTGGGGAGAAGCTGCTAATTAAAGAACATGTTTCTAAGCCAGCTGCTCCTAACCGAGAAAATGGTGGTTCATTTTTAAATATCTAGGCTATGAAGAGGGACACTGCCACACTGAAACTGTGCAAGTTCCCAGAGATATATTTTGTGGTAGAGATGACTGAAAAGTGGCATGTGTTGTTCTGCAGTCAGGAGTGAACAAACATTTATACCTCATGAGCTGCAAATGTCTTTTGCACCAATACTTTAAATTTTTTTAATTTAATTTTTTTTTTCATAATTGCAACATCAGTAGCCTCACTAATATGTTCCATCCTTTGTTTAATTTGTGCTTTCCTTAATTATTTTCTCTTTTAGCTACAGCTTGGGTGAGTCTGGAGAATGCATGTGGTGGTGTAGTTAAAGTCCAGCAGTCAAACAAGGGTGACTGCCAATTTGAGACAGCTGTAACAAGTTTTGCTACTCCTAAACACTTTTCTGGGTGACTCTGAGGCAGCAAGATGTGCAGGGGTTGTCCAATGCCCTTTTATCTAATGCAGTGTTTCACTATTTCATACATACACATTTACCCCAAATGAGAGTTGTCAGCTGCCCTGGTTTAAATGCATAAATGATGTTACACTATGGTGATAAATTTGTACGTTTTACATGTGCCACCCACATGTGCTCCCTGAATTAACCTCAGCTTCTCTGAGCAGAGCAAGATGTCTCACCAGCTGCTCCAGCCAGTTTGAGTCATTAAAAAGTGCTGTTGAAGTTGGCGAGAGTCATTGGGTTCAATTTGGGCTTGTTTAAAACCAGTTTGCATGAATAAAGGTCCTGCAGAGAAGTCTCAGACTCACACAGATGTGATTCTCTTCCTTGCTGTTTGGTCCTTCAAGATGAAATGACACAAGACCTGTGGTCTTGGTGACATGTGTGACAAGAATTTGAATTAAGAATGATGGATTTACAGACCAAATTCCTGATAATCCATTTCTCTTTTCTGCAAAGCTGCTTTAATCTTGTTGCCAAGTACCTAGCACTGGCTGAGGTCTTTCAAACAAGGGAGTCTTTTTCTGAGCTGGAACACTCTGTGTAACATTTTCCCTTTTCTGGATGATGATTTAAAATTTACTGTTTGATTTTCAACACAAGCTTTGGCAGTCCAGAATGAATGTAAAGTTGGTGGGCATAGGCCACAAAGCCAACAGATTATTTCTGACATTCCACTCAGACCCTGCTGTAGACACAGACAGAAGAAAGGCAGCTCTCCTGTTGACATGTTCAATCAGCACAGGTTTGGGACATAGAATATGTAACACCATGGCCACACTATTTCTTCACACTGTGCAGTCTAGGAATATTTTTTTTTTTTTTTTGTTCTTCAGACTGAACACTTTGACATCTCTAATCAGTTTTGTATCCTTATTACCACTAGACATAAGAGCTGCTACAGCAGCTTATCCTCAGAAAAAAAGAAGCAGTTTGAAGGCACCATGCTGTTCCTGTAGCTGCCTGGAGGTTGGTTATGCTGGCACTGATCATTAGTGTTCTTCTAGCAAGTACAAGTGCTGGCCTCCATCATCATTGAAAGAGTGTCCTAGGAGTGTTTTGTTTCAGAAAAGCCACCTCAGACTTAGTCACCAGCATGGGATGACATAAATACTGCCCTTTGGTCTCTGTTTCCCAGGACTTCCCTCTGCACAAGGGAACCCCCAGGAATTCTGTTAAAATGGCTCTTAGCTGTTTGATACCATCAGGGGGATGTCATTCAGCCCCACAATCGTGGATTTTATTGTTGCAGGTTGCAGACTGAAGAGCACAGCGATGTGCGGCGAGCCAACTTTGACACTGGCAGTGTCCTCATCCCAGCAGCATGGCAGCCCACATGGAATCATTTCCTCAGGAAGTGCTGAAAAGAAGCCATGCTGTGCTAACTCTATGGCTAAGCTAAGCCTACCCCCCCCCCAGGCTGCTCTAGAGGCAGAATTCAAAGCTGAAGGGGATGGATAACTACAATAATCGTGTGAATCTCTCTTATCTAATACTGCTGGGGTAATGTGCCCACTAAAATTTTTCATCCCAAGGCCAAAAGAAGGATATCTTTCTTTTCCTTTTTCTCTCTCTCCCTTATTGACTTAACAACTGCTCGAGCAATTCAACATACATTAGAGAAGGAATGCAACTGGTTGTGCATTGCTTGAGCATTATGATACTCCAGGTGTGCATGCTCAGACATGGAGAGTTGAAAAGAGGATGACAGGCATGACTACAACAAGACTGACAGCTCATGATTAGTGTGAACCCCTGTTGTGAGGCAAAAATGATGCAAAATAGAGAATAGGGAGAATAGAGCTGGTTTATGCACTGATTTCCATTTGCAGTTACTGACACTGGGCTGATGTGATGGAGAAAGTCAGTGGACCAGATAATCAAAATTCAGAGGACAAAATAAAATTCTTAATAATAATCCTAATTAACAATCCATTTATTTTACTTGTCAAGTAATAAAATAACAATTTAATCTGCCAGGAAAATTATACTGTAATCTGAACACCGAAGTTTTAGTATTGAAAGCAAGGCAAAATTAACTCTCATCTACAATGGTGAAAATTTGAAAGCACCTCGGTAGATAAGCTCATGTACTTCTGGTTTATATTAATACAAATTTGACCCCAGGCAAAATGCCAGCTTGAATTCAATAGTTTTGAAGAGCAGCTGTCCATAAAAAGAGTTGCCACTGGAACTCAAAGCAATTTAACAAAATAAATTTCTATTCACTGATCTCTTTACATGATTTGATGTGAAATTGAACCATTTTAGAAAGTAAGTTCTACTCTTAATGGATGCCAAGAGCCTCCTCCATTGTCTCCCAAAAATGGAACAGGTGGGTTTTGGTTTAAAAACAGTGCTTCCCTGACAAAGTCAATGGGTAAATCCCTGTTTGCTGCAGCTGAGAGCCTGCATAGACTACATGTCATGCTGGCTCCCTTTGAACACAGACGTGCTGGTTGTTGTTATTGATCACCTGCATACAGTGGTACCAGTTTTAATTTTATATCCATGTGTGTTCATAGCCTTCAAAAAGAGCAAAGGTTTTTTCACATTTACAAACTAAAGTCACAGACCATGCCCAGGCCCAGTTCCATTTTCTGTTTTACATCCCTTGTAAAGGTCCCAGGTAAGAGGCAGCCTATAAAGTGCTTCTGCTGAGACATTTTTATTTTGGACCAATCTGTTAGACTACCATATTTTAGTTCCATCTTACTCTGTGTGGTTATTTTGGCTGTGGTGTGCAGGGCCAGTCAACCTTTCTACTTTCTATCAGCTCTCCCACTGCCCAGAGCAAATCCTTGCACTTGGGCTTCTTTTCTCATGTATTTCTAAAGTGTTTCTAAGATGTTTACACTGTTAATCCCTGTTGATGCACCTTCCACTCAGTACCAGATAATGTGATGGTGATTTAGGTTTGGACCTTTGAGTGTGACAGTCATGGTGATAGACAGCACCTCCTTGCCCTGACTATGCAATGAGGGCTGGGAGCTGTTCACTATGATTTGGGGCAGCTGAATTGGGACCTATAATATCACACTGAATAATTTAGCAGTTTTTACTGACCTTGATGTCTTCAAAAATTCCCCTCTAATGTCCATAGCTATGTGTGAGAATTTAAATGTCTTTTATAGCTTTTTTTTTTTTTTTCACTTTAAAATTTCTCCTGGTCCAGCAGACTTCTCAATCAGCTAAAAAGCCTTCATCCTAGTAGATCATTCTCATTTTCCCTCTTGATTTTGAAAGATTTTTTTCTATCCCACAAATCCCAGAGAGTGTCATTGCTCATCTGGGACATACTGAATTTTGTAAAACTTTTGTTTTTAAAGTACAGCTCTTAGGAGGAAAACATCCTGGCAAGGGAAAAGGAGAGGGAATGATCTTAACTGCACTAGGGATTCCATCTTGAAGGACTACCAACTTCACTGTGAGGTTTGTAGAGGTGGAAAAATTCCTGATGCTTTTCAGAACAGGGAATAAATGCAGGATCGTTTCTCAGGGTTGGGGTGCTGTCAGCATTTATTTTCTCTTTGGAGACAGTTAAAAATAGCACCAGAAAAGCTTTTGAATTCTCTGGTACTAAAGTTCCATGAATTTTGGTTGCTGATGCATAAAAAGAGTTCAGAAATTTCAGGTTTTTTTGCTCTGCTACCTAATCCCCCAAGAAAAGTATGCTTGAAAGGATTTTACTAGAATAGTTCCTTTTTCTTTTAGATTATGCCATATGTAGCTCCATGTGTGTGTATATCTATATCATCTATATCTATCTATATCTATAATCTATACACATTTCCCGTAGTCATTTGTTGAAGGATTAAAATTCATACTGGATTCCTCATTTCCTTGTGCATTTTGATTTGTTATGGTACTGTTATTTATCAGAAGTCACAATGCTTTTTTTGATAGCAAGATTGAATGAGATGTTTGCATTAATTTTTATATGAATTACATTAATTCCTTCAAATATGTTAGAAGTAAAGGTACTTCTTTATTTCATATGATAATGTAAGTACAGGCCTATAACTTAAGTTATAATTCTTACACTTGTCTTCTGTGTTGTCTGTTACATCTGGATGAAAAGAAATGATAAAAACCCAGCATTATTAGTTTAGCAGAGCAGTGCAAGCCCTGCATGCCCTCTGCTGGAAGTGATCCCTCGCAGGATGATGTAGATCAGCTCTGGAAGCGCTCAATGTCTGACCTACAGACAGACACACTCACCTTTGATATACTTACTTACTCATTATGTGTTTCCATAGCAGTTTGTTAACCCAGTAGGAAGGAAAGCTCCTCCAGTGCATTATTTTCTTCACACTTTTCATTACAGCTTGACCTCTTTCGACCTGCTTCTTGACTTATTAACCTTGTTACTCCATAGCAATAAAAAGAAAATTAGTTATTTGTTGTGTAAAGTTATTGAATGATATCACATTACTGACACAGGTTTTATATGTACAATTTTTCTCTGCTTTTAAGGAAGTTTACAGGTCCGATACAAGCTAAGTAAGGATGGGCTCCTCATTTTCACCATTGACTCTGGAAATTTTGCCAACCGAGAGCTGCACCATGTGAAGATTAACAGGGAAGGCAGAGAGCTTGTCATTCAGGTATTCCATGGCTTATGCTGAGTGTTAAATAACACTTCAGGCCACAGACACTGGCACAGGTTGCCCAAAAAAGTTGTGGATTGCCATCTCTGGCAGTGTTCAAGGCCAGGTTGGACAGGGCTCTGAGCACCCTGGTCTATCAGTGGGTGGTGTCCCTGTGCACAGCAGGAGGGCTGGAACAAGATGGTCTTTAAGGTCCCTTCCTTCCCAAGCCATTGTATGATTTATGAATTCTGGGAATCAGACTCCCTCATCTCAATGCCTCATCACTGGCAGGAGGCAAAGGAGGAGGCTGAATCACACTGATTCAGCAGCAGAACAGCCCTGTAGCTTCATGCAGAGCTCCATCTGGACCTATTCAAAGAGTGCCCAGAAGTGGTGTTTTCCACTGAAGCATCCTTGCCTTGCTTCTGACAAACTGTGAATTAGGAAACACCTTTGGCCAGAAATTCATCTGGACCACTGAAGTGTTTCTGGGGCTTAGGAATGTCTGTGTGATCTGTAGTCTCCATTGAAACACACAGTATGGATCATGGAAAAGCTGCAAAAAAAAGAAAAAGCTGAGGAATTTCATTTCAGTTAGGGTATGTTTCCCAAGAGAGAATGTGACCCCAGCTGCCTTATCCTCTCACAGAAAAGGAAAAGCTGAGGGAATGCAGGGTGCAGTCACCATGTACATGGCACTGCCCCATCCTAGAAACTAGAAGCAAGCCATGCTGAGTGGAACAACCTCATGAGGGACAAAAGCCCTCCTCTGCCTTGTTCCCCTGCATCAACTGTTTTTCCAAGGCAGGGAGAATAGGACCATCTTGTTGCTCCTTCTGCTTTTCTTCTAAGACTAATTATAGCCATCCATATTGCAAAACAGGTTTGCTAGATCTAGGCAAAAATCATTTAACAAGGAAGGGTGGCAGAGTCTATAGAGAGGTTGTATCTTAAGGAATAGAATGAAAAGATAGAAACACACAGCACTGCTTTTTTTTTTTTATTTTATTTTTTTTTTCTCTCTATAGTTTCCATCTCTGGGTGGTAAAATAACACATCACACAACTACAGTGGGTAGGCCTCATTATCTAAGAAGGGTTATGCTAAAAGCCAGGGCTTTCCTCAAGTACCAGTCTTCTATTGTCTGCTGCTCTGTGGTTTTCTTCTGTGCAGAGCTAATTCTTCACAATACATTTCTAGAGTGGCCTCCTTTGAGTGTATTTTGAAGTGACTAGACATGGATTTTGGGAAGCAGGGGGATTTCAGGGTCAAACATTTTAAGCTTTTCAACAGGGGAAGTTTCTTCAAAGTCCTTTATATGACTATTCTGGTATACCTTTCAGCTTCTCATGCTAAGATCAAAGCACATCCACTTTGCTATCTTTAGAAACTGAATCATGCTTGGGGGCAGAACTAATGGATTGGCAGCTGAGAACATTCCCAGAAGTTTGCAGTACAATGAGATCTAGGAGTGTCCATGTGCTGTTGTACTGAAGTAATTTTATTGACCTTTTCCAGGTTGATCAAGTTCTCAAACTCAAACACAACTTTTCTGAGACTGATTTTAAGGCCATTAAGTCACTCACCTTGGGCAAGGTCACAGGTAGGTTCTATAAAATATACTCCTGATTCATGAGATGTTACAGTGTTGGAATTAGTCTGTGCTGTGTGTTGGGTTTTTGATAGAATTGGGGGTTTGTTGGGATGGTTTTTGCTGTAAGAGTTGGCCTGAGCATTCCAGTACTCTATTTATATATCACATCAATGCAAAACTTTGGCAGCTTTACTTGTTTGCATCGATTGCAATATTAAATACTCCAACTTCTCCCTCCAGTGAAGTGATTCATACAGCCTGTGTGGCTGCACAGGGCAGCATCTTAGCCTAATGATACCATTTTGCTGACTGCAGCTTCCTCTTCTCCAGCCATTTCTGTTTCCTAATGATAAGAACAGCACAATGGAGCCTTCATCTTCTCTGCCCTTTTTTTCATTGCCAGTCTTTTTCCATTTGAATTCTGCAAGGAATATTGCATATAGCGCTTAGGCCACAATTCTGCATGTTCTGTACATGGACTTTCTTGATCTTTACTCCTCCACACTACGAAGCCATTACAAGACCAGGAAAACGCTGCCTGAAATTTAGAAAATAGAACTGCTCTTTTTTATTGTCAAGTATGTCATATTCCTTTTTATAAGAGTCTTGTTCTTTCCCAGTAAGATTCTAAATACAACCTTCTTTACAGACATTTCAGTCCTTTGTTAAAATTGGACCTCCATATCAAGCCTGACATCTAAGTCACTATTGCAATTTTATATGTTTCATTCTTAGCACATGAGGCCTGTGGGATTGGCAGCTAGACAGGCACTACAGACATCCCCTGGTGCCTGCTTGTGCAGTGTAACTCCCTAGAATGACAGTGGTGCACTCTGCATCACATTTTATTAAGTAGATTAAGAGCAGGACCTGATTATCCCCTTAGTTATATATAATAGGTTTTTTTTTTTTCAGAATGAAGACGTCTTCCAAGCCTTTGTGGACAGGTTTGGCAATGTGACAGTTTTCAGTCCAATTCAGAGCTAAGCTAAAATTCCCACTTTGTCAATGTTTAGCTGTACTGGTAAAAATCTAAAAGAACACTACTCATCCTGACCTCTACTTAGAACTCAAGCTATAGACACCAAATCAGTAAGGCAAGGATTTTTTTAACCAGAAAGAGGGAAGGTAGCACAAAGACCTTCAAAAATGTAGCCAGCAAGCTGACATGGTGCAGCTCAGCATTATGGAGAGAAACTAGATTTAGTCACAAAAATATGATTAACTTCAAAAGTGCAAATTGTTGCAAAGCCAAAAAGCCCAGATGTATCTCCAAAGGTCAGGCATTCAGTTCCACTGAACACCATCAACTTTTATCCTTCTTTTATTTCTCTCTTGCCCCAAAGTTTATTGGGGTTTTGTTTTAGTATAGCAATAGTTCATATTCTGTAATGACACTAAAGCCATAAACTTGGCCATCCAGATGGTGAAATACTATTGCCATACTGGAAATGACACAATGCATTCCAGCAAGTCACTTTAATTCCAGCCTAATCCTAATTCCAGTTTCTTTTTCATATGTTAAGTGAATTTCCACAAACTGTTTCTTCTATATTGGGATTTAATTTTCCAGGTTTTATCGCACAGCTGTAGCTATGCTGAGTAGAGTCCTTGTGCCCTCAGAAAATCACAGACCTTCCTCAGTCTTCTCCATCCAGGATAACCAGTCCCAGCTCTATCAATCCTCTCTTCATAGGAGAGATGCTTTGGTCCCTAAATCATCTTTGCAGCCCTTCACTGAACTCACTCCAGTAAGTCCGTGCTTTCCTCCAACTGGGAAGCTGTCTTTCTCTGCAAAGCTGCTTACCAGCTGCTCAGCCTCAAACCACTGCTGCTGGATGGGGTTCTTTCTAACCCAAGTGCAGGTCTTCACATTTCCTTTGCTGAAATGCAGTGTTCCTGTTTTCTCATTCCACCAGCTACTATGGTAGCTGGTGGATCCCTCTAAATGGTAACACAACCATCTGGGCTACCAACTGCTCTCCACCATTTTTTACCTTCTCCAAACTTACTCAGGTTACACACTATTCCATGAGAGAATGCAACAAAACCAAACCAGAAATTCCTACTGCTACAATGTTACAAGTATTGCTTTGTTGTACAAAGAGAAGAGCTAGACATTGTCATTTTTGGGACTGTGGAACTTACATAAGTATGTTAAATCATTATTTATCCTGTTGTATGGATAAAATGTTGACTATAGCTTCTTTTAATGATGGCTCACCAGGTGAATACAGGCAACTTAAACCAGTATCTGCCAAGTTTTTCCTTCTTATTGCTCATGCCCTCAGCAAAGCATAAACTCCAGAGGCATGTGATGCTTTGGAGTAGACTTAGACTTCCTGTAGTGTTTATTTTGGATGCCACTGAGGTTACACACCTAAAGGCATTCATTAGGAAATTTAAGTGTCCACTGAAAGAGAACCATGTAAAAAACTCTAGGTTCTACATGTCCTACATATCCATGCTATAATCTTCTGGAAATCTGTCTCTCTCCTGTCACACCACTGCTCATTTGTCTGCTCTAACAGCCTGATCCTGGCTGCCTAACCAGATGATCATACTACCTTCTTTTTTGACTCCACCATTAATTTTCCATTGACTGGGAAATCTCAAAGAGGAATTCCAGCAGGATATCATGAAAACTTGAAACTCCTTTCTCACCAGATTTTCTTATGAAAGTCATTTCAGCACAGCTGGAACTTTTGAAAAGTGCACTTTTATAAAAGGACCAGTTTTTTAAATAATAGTGTTTCTCCTGCTTCGACCCCTCCCCACCCCAGCCCCATTACACTTTCTTTAGGTACTCACACTCTAATATTTTTTTTCTCCTTTTCAAACTGGCTATATTTTTATCAATGGCTGCCTTATATGCAGCTGTGAATTCTGGGAAAAAAACCCCTCTGTTTCAGGCAGAGGAGTCACCTGGAATTCAAAACATAGGGACACTCACTCTGCCACAGACTACTTGAATGACCTTGGGTAAGCCATTTATGGGCAGATATAAAGGTAAGCAGGCATTTTATTCCCACTGGAACCAGTCTGAGCTTTACTATCTCCCTTCTCTATCAGTAAAGCATAGATAATAGAACAGTACTGTATCAGAGGGGTGCTGGGAGGATAAAAGCATTAAAGGCTGTGAGCTCTTCAGATACACAGTAATGGGACCATATAGCTGCCTTGGAAAAATCAATCTAAATATAAGTGTGGCTTTGAAGACAAGGGAGTAAAAGGAAGCATCATTCAAGTAGCCAGCAGACATCTGTTGAATTCATCCTCACTGTACCCAACAGCAATAGAAAAATATTATTATCCTGTAGTTTGTTGTCATTTTTACTTCACAAATATAGAGTCAGAATACAAAAGCTCATTGGTATCAACCGGAGTTTTTCCATGCACTTTAGTGAGCGCTGGATTCAGACCCCAAGTGGGTCATACCGTTTATGGCAAAGCCTCAGTGAAATTTTAACCAGAGTCCCAGTTCATTTACTTTAAGTGCTCCTTGCAGAGATCATACTGCTGTATTTAACCACATGAACATTCTGACCTGACTGTGAGGCTGGCTCTGCTTTGAACAAGGGATTGAACTCCATGACCTTCAGAGGTGTCTTTGAAAGTAAATTATTTTGTAGTTCTCTGATCTCAGAGACACATTTGCATGTATTTAAGGTATTGTCTACAAAAAGCTACTATCCCAGTGGAAAATATAATTTATTTGTCTGCGGGTTTACTTTAATGAATCCTTGAAAACTTTGTACTGTGCCCAAACATGTCTAACAATGTCTTTTCACCATTATTATCCCTGGGAAAAATAATCTCTGATGCAGAGAAGTGAATTTCATTGTTTGTGTATTTGTGTCTGAGCAATTTAATACAGTAGTTGTGTAGGAATACCAGAGTAAAAGGGTAGGACTGAAAGGATTCAAGAGGATTTTGAAGAAAAAGGTTGCAAGTATTTCTTTAGAACCTATTAGTGTTGAGCTAATTTATTTGTGTCTTCAAAGTGATCAATTAGCAGATCATCCCACACTGGTAGCATAAATGATTGTGTATTCTAGCACAGGAACATTATATTTTTTATCTCTAAAACCCTGAGCTAAAACACACTCAAGTTTCCACTGAGTCATTCAGCTTTGATATAAAGTGTACATAGAAGAAGGTTTATCTGGAAAGTAATTTTATTAAAATCATTATGTAGGTGCAGTACAATTCTTATGATTTCTACAATAGCTATTCTTATTAAAAGTTCATGAGGAGCAAATGGAATCTGTACACTGAAGAGATCACAGAGCAGCTCATGCAAGAATATTATATAGGGGTAGATGATAATGGGATAATTAAATCACAAGGGGTAGATTGTCATTGACTCTGAAATACAAAAGTTGCCTTAAAGAAGTACCTCCTTTTAGAGAGTTTCTATGAAAAATGCTTAAGTCCATTTTTTAAGCTCACCAGATCACAATTTACAATTTAAACAATACAACAATGTCTGCAAGAGAAATTGGCTGGACTTTCTGGTGACTGCAAAGATAATTTCTTTACTTCAGACTCTTCTTACCCTGAATACCTATTTCTTAGACCATATTGTGAACAAAGATATCTTAGGTGAATTTTAATGTGCCTTTAAAAGTCATTGGTTTTCCTCCTAGTAGCATAGTAAAGCATTAAGGAAAATGGAAATTACTATATAAGATAAAAGACTGAGATAGCAAGACCTAAAATAAGCAAAGTTTGGCTACCCCAGGCAGTCCAAGCAATCCAAGGTGTCAGCTAATAATGCCATCAAATCTCTATTGAAAGGAGGCCAGATCTCGTCCAACTTTTTCCCCAGCAATATCATTTACCCTATAATCATAACATCATGCTTAAATGCCTGTTTTCTTGATGACAATGCTGCCTAAATAGGAGTCCAAGGTCGTCTGCTTCTACCTAGAAATTTTATTTTTAGACTAAACTCTTGCTACTTGAGTTGATTTTAGCTGTCTGCTTCTGGGACAAGCATATATTGTACATCAGTATATGCTTTTGTATATCATCTCTCCATCTTCTTGCATATTTTCTTCTTTTGATAGATTATGTTTTCAGCCCGTGCAGAATCGCAGAGGACTGGTTGTGTTGTGACAGATTAGTATTCACATGTCAAATATGACATGTTAACAGATTTTACATTGCAACTCCAAGTGCCTCATTTTCAATGATAAACTGTCTTTGAGAAAAGATAATAAATGCATGCCTTAAGTTATCTCTGCAAAGCCTAATGAAACAAAAATCCTTAAATGTTACACTTGGCACAAAATGTTCAATTGCAACAAAACAAATCCAGGCTCATTGAGCTGGTCTGGGCATTCTGTTCATTCCTGGGGAGCCTCATGAGGAGTTCCTTTACTTTGCTCTTGCTGTTCCTTGCTTTTACAGAAGTGCTTGGGAGGGGGCATTGAATGTCTGAAGCCTGTCCCCTGTTCACATTCATCCTTTCATTAAGTTAGTCGAACTGGTTGACTTCAGTTGTAACCAGGAAAACTTAATGTGGTTTTCACTCCACTGTCTTTGTGGCAGACTGACATCAGGAAATGAGATTATTCCAAAGTTATGTTTTTGGGTTCCAGGCTAACCCAAGATACAATTTCTGCCCTTTCTAACTGGATAGTTAATGTCAGCAATGTTTACTGAGATTGTTGATGGACACAGCAGCACATTTTTCAAGGTACCTGCACAATGCCTTGTAGTCAGCTTTTCTGAGACAGGTGCAGAGTGTGGAGACTACAAGTGTCTTTTATCTCAAGGTCATGGCTTCAAATCTGGTGACAATGTCCAAGTAATCTTGCCAGTCCTGTTCAGCACCTTGGCAAAGTGAGGTTTAAGTTTCTGAGTGACATGAAAATGATGTTTATAAGGAAATAACAAAAATGTATTGAAAAATATTTATGGTCCTGTTTTACACATTGATACCTTTAGAAAAAGAGTATTTTACCCACTCTCCCTGAACAAAAACAACACTTTTGATTTCTCTTTGATTCCAGTTACCTGTCCTACTTGTTATTACTTATTATGTCAATTTGCTGCTTCATTACTGAGCAGATCGATGCTTGGTCCTAGAGAATTCTCGTGGAATTCTATTCATGATGAAAATTAATTTCCCATTACTGAGACATGAAGACTAAAAATTGCTTTATCTAAAATCTTAAAACAAGTGTGTTGTATGTGGCAGAGGTGTGAAACAGCAGGGGAAAAGGATGTCTGATTTTCTGAATAGGAATAAATCAGCACATAAGTTATGTTGTTACATATAATATAGATACAATCTATAAAGCTTAAAAAAGACAACCACATGTTAGACTTAATCCTCATTATCATGGAAAGCCATTGTAAATACATGGAAAACCAATATAAAGCTTGCTGAGCTGTGACATTGCAGACAGCTTCCAGGGATCAGCTACAGGACCCAACAAGAAGCCAGGCCAACTTATGCACAACTCAGTAGATGAAGCTTAAAAATTACTTCCTAAACTTAATTTGTGGAGAATGAGCAGTTTAATTACTAAAAGCTGAAAAAGATTGCCTTCTTATTCTCCGTGTAGAAATTAGCCAAAATAACTTATTCTCCAGTTCTGGGAATAGAAATGAAATGCTAAAATGTCAGAAGATCAAACCAAGCCATCAGCAGCAATTCAGTGTGATTTTCCAGACCAGTGAAATGCGTGGAAAGATTCCCAGCATTGCCAGGTCAGAGGAAGGCCACTGAAGTTTCTTATGACCTTGGCTGCAACACAGACCATAGAACTTCACCAAGCTGCTTTTCTCACTGAGCACTCTGTCATGTAATGAAAACATCTTTTGGCAAAACATTTTATTGTGATGCAAAACCTCCAAAGGACAGAGAGTCCTTTCATAAGTTTTCATAGAGCTAACCGTGTCATAATCACAGATTTACATTATCCTCTGAAGAATTCAGAGGGCAGCACAAGTCATTCACAACCAAGTTGTGCAGCTTTCTTGTTGAGAACAGTGAAAGCCCTCCTTTCTGACAGACATTAGGCACACACCCTAAGCTGTATGATAAAGCAAACTGCATCTGTGCATGTAGAATTTTTAACAGGACTCTGGAGCTGGTTTTGGTGTGTTCTTTTGATATCTTTTTTTTTTTTTTTCCAAATTTAAAAGTCTTTCAACAAGAAATCTCTGAGTTCTTACTTATGCAAAGCTTACTTTGACTAAAAGCTCAAGGAATTGACCCTTAATATAACTCTTAAAAATGCCTAGAAAAGTACTGAATCTTAGACTTTTCAAACTGCTGTACCATGAGAGAGGAACACATTATTTCTTAGGCTTTACTTTTTGCACATCGGGGTAGAACAGAGCAACGTAGATTGCCTGGTTATAAAAGATAGCAACCAATTCACCTTTTGTGTCAGAGCTAAGAAAACAATAAAGGCTGAGTGTAGGAATGTTTACAAAGGGTTTTATAAATTCAACAAAGATGGCAAATACGGTAAATCAGTCTTTTAGTATATATAAACCTTCTTGCAGGAACTTGGAAGCAATTCTTTGTCTGTTTTATAACACCTCAGCCAAAATCTCATTAAAAATCTGAATGCAGTCAATTCCTACATACTTTCAGAAGAGCAAATGTGAACTTCTGCAAGATTGCAGGTTTTCCAGTGGCAAAGCCTTACTGTATTCCTTCCCATCTCACAGCTCAGAGGCTGTGCCCCTGACAGCTCTGCAAACTGAGCATCTCTCCTGTAAGGCCCCTGGGAGAGCAAGCTGGTACTGTACTTTGCTGTGCTGAGAAACAGCCACACTCTTCTGTGTTATACTTCCACAAAGACACTCAAACATAATTAGAAGTCTTTCTTGGCTAATTCCCTCTGGGTGCATGGCATAACAGTCACAGATCTTGAGCACAAAATAATGTGTGATTTGGGCTGGCTTTGAGATTTCCCTGTATTTTCTTGTACAAAAAAGAAGTTTATATAATTAAAATAGTGATATCAGCTTTCAGAGAAGGCTTTTTTTTTTTCCTAATTTCTGACCACTTGTAGAACCATTGTATTTGAATAAAAATGGAAAAATTGGACCTTATTTTAAAATTTAGCATCTTATTTTTTCAAGACTTGAAAACAAACTTGAAAATTAGGAATCCTTATTTCCCAATGCCATTGGAAGTATTCCCAAAACTTTCAATGCTAGAAGGTTGGGTTTTTTTCTGATAGCAGGTATTTTTTAAGACTTTGAATGGGTTTTGACACTGTGTCTGTGTGCATTTGTAGGCTTTTTCTTGTTTGATTGACCTAGATATAAAGTGCATCATGTTTGAGACCTCTGAGCAGCATGAATTTCAATTTCTGGAAAGTAAATAATGTGAGTTTGGAGAAAATAGAAAATGGCTTCACTGTCCTTCTCTGACTTTCCCAAACAGTCTTTGATTTTAAAAGTTTGATATAAAACCTTTTGGAACTAAATTTTTTACTGTGAAGGTGGAACATTGGAACAGGCTGCCCAAAGAAGTTATGGATTCTCATCCCTGGAAGTGTTCAAGGACAGTTTGGATGGGGCCCTGAGCAGCCAGGTCCAGTAAGAGGTGTGCCTGCCCATGGCAGGGGCTTAGAATGAGATGATCTTTAAGGTCACTTCCAAACCAAACCCTTCTATGATTATATAAAAAAAAAAAAACAAAACCCTTGTCTTTGATTTGCTTTCTCTTTGTGAAATTTAACTGAACATGTATCAATAGATAAGTTATTTGTGCTATTTTGTCTACAAGCTGGAAAATAACACAGTGATATTTCTTTTAATTTTGGTTTAGATAAGAAAAGGTATATTTTTACTCTTTATTTTATTAGTGAAATAGGGCTAGTACAGTGAGAGCCTGTCTAATAACTAGGAAGATTCCTAGGAACTCTGATAGTAAAAAAGTAGTAACATGAATAGGCGCTTCAGAAAAGTTGAATAATAAACTCTTGAAGAAGGATAGGAAGCTGAGGTAACAAGTCATTCAGTGACAGGCCACATAAAGCATTTTATGACAGAAAATAGAGAGCAGGGTCTTTCATCCAAAGAGTGGAGGAGGCAGAATGCGTGAAGGTATGGTTCATATATGTGCAACTGATGCTGTTAGCAGATGCAAAAAAAAGGTTAAAAAGATCAGCCCCAGAATTCTATGGTATTTAGTGTTGCTATTTTACTTAGTATTAGTATTGTTGTTACTGTTGTTGTTTTTGTTGTCATTGTTGTGGTTAGTAAATATGATATGCTAGATATTGTCCATTAGTAGAGAAAATGGATGAGGATAAAAGTGCAGTGCAGGCTCTCATGTGCAAGACAATTCAAGGTAAGTAGCATAATAGAGAAAAGACTTTGGGAACCTCATGGGTCAGGCCAGGGAGGACTTGTAGGCTGCTGAAGGAGAACCTGAACAGTTGAAATTGGATAGTAGATGTAAAAGGGGTGGGTAAGGCAAAAGAGGATTCATTTTCTTAATGCCTTCCTAAAACAGTCAATTGCCAGAGTGTTTTTCTGTTGCACTGCAGACAGTTTGTCCCTGGACCCTGAAGTCTCCAAGGCAAATGCCTATGGTTTCACTGGCTGTCTGTCCTCTGTTCAGTACAACCACATTTCTCCCCTGAAAGCTGCCTTACGCCATCCCAGCATTGCTCCCGTGACTATCAAAGGTTCCTTGACAGAATCCAACTGTGCATCCATCATGGAAGCTGACGTGAACACAGCAACCACAATATATTCCTCATCAGGTATGTCCTGCTGGGAGGGCACTGGGGAGTTTAAAGAATACTGTAGAGTGAGGTTTCCTTCCTGTTTGCTGTAATGCAACTGTGACAGTATGAATAGTGGAACTGGGAAGTTCCCTTTTCTCTCAGAATCAGGAGTGTTGAGGGTGGGCATCAGGATTAGCCAAGGCCCCTTTAAAAGTCATTGTTCTGAAACAATGTTTTCAGACTAAGTTCCTGAATTGCCTAAAACTTGCCTACCTAGAACAAACAAAAAAGTCCCTAAGCTGTAGTGGAAAAGCTTTGAAAGGTTGGTTATGCACCCGATTTGTCATTCCTATCCACTCCAGAGAATTCCGGTGCTGCAGATCTCAGAGAACAGAAACATTACACAGATTCTCTATTCTAGTGGTGATAAAGCAATAGAAGTCATATAAAAATAATTCAAATTTGTTCCCACTCTAACAGAAATGAGCAAAAATTCTTGTACAAACCCCTTGGCATGTGTGACTTCCACTGAATGCTTGTACTTCATTCTCTTAGACTAAAGAGAGGGAGCACTACTTGAGCAGTACCAGCAAGATGATCCCAATCGTTTGTGTATCTTTTGCAATCCTGAAGCTGTCCTCTGGGAACCTGAAGTATTTTGCATATGTGAATTTGTATGCAGAGAAGGAAACTGAGAGCAGCTGGAAGTGTTGTCACCATGAACAGGGACTATCAAGTTGCTGCTTTAGTCACCAGTGGATGTGGCAGAATTCTTAATGATAAGAAAAGGGTACAAATTAAAGGCTGTTTTTTGCCCCTTGACCTATAACGCTACTTTATCCTTTTTGATAAATAATAAAACTCTGGTTTAGATCATAATACAATTCCTTTCACATTTGTACTTACATCAAATCCCCATTTCCTGCAGCTTCTGCCTAAGACATTCAGCAGAAAACAAATGATGCTATTAGCATTCTGCATAGGAAAAAGGCTGCTGATTACTCTGGAGAGTGGCTGCCAGTGTGAATGTGCTCCTCCTCAGCCCCCCACTTCCTTCTCACTGCCTGAGTTGTCTGAGATGTCTGCTCTGATGCACAGACAAATGTGTCTTGTGAGTCCTGAATGGGCAATGATACTGAAAATATGAACTCTTTGCCCTGTGATCTGTCACCTCAATGATCTAATTTTTCTAAGGAGTTTAGAAAGCAGCAAAACCTGAGACTCACAACTTCAGGGCAGAACACAGAGCAGAGTATTCAAACTTAAATATTTAAAGCATACAATCAGTTTCAGTCTATTGTTAAGGTTAAGCACTGTTGCATCAGAAATGCAGAATTATTATAAAAACTTATGCCTGTCTTGTCACTCTGTGCTCTAAAATACGATTTCCTCTCAATGTGATGAATTATCTGACATTCCAGTCTCACTATTCACACTGGATTTGATTAAAGCCTGAATAAGATCTTTAGAACAAGTGAGCTCTGAAGACTTCATGTCTTTATATGCTAAAGTAAAAGCAATGGGTGGTTGATTCTTGTTTAAAAAAAAATTCCAATTTGTAGTAAATTATAATTTCTATAGATGTACTTGAGCATTACATTTTTACATGCAAAGGACACATTTTAAGAAATAAAAAGAAAACAGAGTCAAGGATTAACTTTCAAATTTAGTGCTCATATCTCAATTCATCACTTCCAATTTCTCATTATTGAATGTCTGAGAAGAAAAATAGAACTTCAAAGGAGCCTGTACATGTCTGTGTCGATATTCTAATGTGCAGATACAACAAAAAAGCCCACTAGGAAAACTCTTAAAGTGTGTTAAAAAAGCTTTCTATATTTGTAACTTGAAAACAATTGAAGCTGTTTTCTCCAGAAAGGAATACTTGTGTTCAAAAAAGTTTCCTTGCAGACAGATATCGAATAAAATCCATTCACACAGTTATCTGAACACACTTTTTCTGATGAGGAAGCACAAAATGAGAGGTGACTTACTGTGGTTTTCGATATTTAACAAAGATCTGCAGATCACCTTCCTCTCTGAGGCAGATGTAAAGATCTTATTATTTTGAACTCTGTATTGATGGTATAGAGATAATAGAATTTTCCTGTGGTATTCTTTCTTAATATTAAACTGCTGTAAATACAGAGCAGATTCAGCTGTGTGAATGATGGAGTCTTGAACTGCCTGTCCTCTGAGAGCAGCTCTTCAAGCATTTAAAGTAAAAAGTGTCAGATACTTTCATAAATCTGGAACTACACAGAAAAGATTTGCATCTGAAAGGCACCTTAAACAGTGAACTTCTGTCTCACTGTGCTAATTGTACTGAACCTGGTATTTCCAAATAATCTCTGACTGGTTAGGAATATGCCAGGACAGCCTTGGCTGTAGCAACTATGAGATGGTGAATTTGAGGATCCTCAGAGGAAGGAAAAAAGGCAGAAATGCATGACTGCAACCTTTGACCTTCTCATGGACCTGCTGGGAAGAATCCCACAGGATACAGTCTTGGTAAGAAGAGTGGTGTGAGGCGCAGAGAGGTAGTAAAGTCTTCATCCTTGGATATCTTCAAAACTCAGATGGATACAGCTCTGAAATCTTCCTCTAATAGACTTGGATTTGAGTAGGGGTTTGGACTAGATGATTTCTAGGGAGCCTTGTGACCTCAGCAGGGCTTCCAACCTCAGTGAATCAAGCTGTAATGCCATCAGTTTTATGTAAAAGGAGGAGGATGTCCTGTTGAGGTCTTAGATGAGACCCAGTATTGCTATTCCTTGGTTTTGAAGTATATTGTGTTCCCAGTGGAGATGGCTCTGCTATTACAGGCCATCTGCTGCACTGTAACAAACCATCCTCTCCTTGTATCCTGATCTTATTTCTCAGGCAAAATATAATTCTTGGGGCTTGTGGCTGTTGGCCTCCATTCTGAAACTGCTCTTCAACATTTGTTCTGTTTTTTTCTCAGTGCTTAAATTCTGGTAACCAAAAAATAGTGGAGTGCTGATTGCATTAGGTGTCAATTTTAAATAATCTTTTAGGCACAAATAACATCTTATATTATTTTTAATAAAAAAATTACTTCATACCTTTCATACATAGTTAATAATTTTTCATGCCTCTTTTTGACTAGTGCCATGCACTGGCTCCAGTTGCGATTTTTTCTGTAGTACAGGAGAACTGTTGTAGAAAAGATGTAAATTTTTCATTGTCACTGAATTCACTGGCTTCAGCTGAGGGATGGGGTAAAAAATATCTCACCAAACTTCCATTATCCAGAAAGTTAACTCATCTTCAGTTTGAAATAATGAATGCTCACCTCTTCTAGTTTATGAAAAGAAGTGAGTCACCCTATCAATCTTTCACAGCCATCTTAGGGTATAAAATTGAAGTTTGTTCTCCTCTTCGACTAAATTAAAAAAAAAAACCCACCTAAATTACTAGTTTTGATTTATATAACTCATGTATACTGAAAAATAAAGTGAGATGAATCTACTGATGATGTACAAAATTATTACCAACTGTGATCTAATTTTGAATTTGGCCTTGTTTGAGCTTATGATCAGAGGCATGAGATTAGGCTAAATAACCCCAGATTTCCTTTCCTTTCCTTTTCTATGATGCATTCTATATTTGTGTATTAAAGTTTTATTCCTGTTCCAGTCCCACAAATGTAGTAGATGAGATGAAGCATTGCCATGACTATTTGTTTCTTGGGAATGTCTCTCTGTGCACACAAGAACCAGGCAAGGGGACACTTGTCAATAGGTTTCAAGCTGAGGGTTCAAGTCTGGAACTGGTGATTACCATTCATGTGGGAATGGGTGTATTGGAGGTGTTCAGTTGGGCCCCAGAAGTCCCTTTTGTGTCTATAGCTCAGTTAGTGGACTGCATCTTTTCAGTATGAGTGTGATTGAACAGAAATCCTTCCACCCCTAAAACTTGCAAGAAGAGCTGCATTTTTTAAAACATCAAAGCCTTTTTTAGGCTCATGTTTTTGCCCCCCCTTGGGGCTGCTATCAGTGACATAGATAATGAGGAAAAAGTGTCCCCTTTAAGAACCTAAATAGTCCAAGCCCACCATCATTATGATTCAGGGTGTCTTGATGCACAAACAGAAAATAGTTGCTTGCTTCAGTAAAAGACATCCTCTTCAGCAATGGCATGCCAAAATGGGGCTGAGTCTGTTACTAAGGTGAGGATGTTCAATTAAAATAAACCTTGCAACACAAAATTTCTCAGTCAGACTTCCACCTCTTGCATCAGAAAGATCAGTTTGGCAGAGCATTCCTGAGACAGTGATCCCTGACTCTCTCCCTATGTATATTCTCTGTATGATAGCCTGGAGGCTCGTAAAAAGGAGAGACACACAAATATGAATCCTTCAAAGGAAAGGGTAAGCTGAAGAGAATAATGTGAAAGTGCAAAAAAGCTGGATTCAGCTAGCAGTAGAAAACAGGGCATCTTCTGAAACATACCAGACTAAAAAGTAAGTCCACTGCTCTAACTCCACTGATGTCAGGAAGGCCTTGACCTCTCAGATTTAGATGTGAATTTGAGTCAGATAGCTGACATGCTGTTTCAGTGTTTCTATGATAGTCATTTAGAGACAGAGTACAAGAGAGCTCAAACATCAAGGAGCCTTTAATATGAGTTAATTTCTGATCCCGACCACTACATTTCTGTAACGGAGATTAAAACATCCCTTCCAAGAAGCTGTCCCAAGCAGAGATTGCTTCTCTTCATGGATTGAATTCAAGTTGTATATCTCATCTACAGGTATAGGTCAGATCTAAATCTGCCTTGCATCCCCTTCTTTTGGCTTTTGTCTGATATCATTTCTTAGGTAACAACAAAAAAAGATAATAATACATCTCTGACTGAGAAAAGCTCCCAACAGACTGTTTAGTTGAAATGTCTCTGATTCTTCTGGTGAACTGAAACAACACTTTCAGCTGTTAGTGTGAAACTTTCTGTTTCCTTTTAAATATACCCTTCATAGAATTTGCTCCTGAGGTGTAGAAGAAAATTGTTCTGCAAACTCACTTTATTTTTCAGACCCTTCTGGTTCAGTTCTCCAATCCCCCAAATTACATCTTCTGAAAACAGATAGAATTCATGAGAGCAAGAGGATACTTCTGTCTAAGCCACAGGGAAAATGAACAGTTGATACAGAAAATAAGTTCTCTTTTGTTTAACCAACTGCAGATCCTTTTGGGAAGACAGATGAAAGAGAACCTCTCACCAATGCAGTCAGAAGTGATTCAGCTGTGATTGGAGGTAACTTCATTTTTAAAGACTACAGTCAAAACATAATTGTGTCAAGGCAAAATATAGGAGACTTTAAATCCGTGCTCCATGAAATCTACTCCAAGGAGTTTTTTTGTAATCTGAAGCAGGTCTTGTATCTGCTCTGTTTATTAGCACGTATCTAGGTAAGCAACTGCATTATGGATTATTGTGGTCACACATGGATCATCAGGAACCTGAGTCTCCTAAAATACAACTGAACTCTGTCTGCCTGCCTGCTTGAGCAGGGGATCTGGACAAGATGATCTCCAGAGGTTCCAGGTGTTCTCTGATTCCATGTGAATCTGTGTTCTAAGACCCAGCTAAGTAGCAATTTTTTGACGCACTTCCCTGGTGAATACTTTGCAGAGTATTCACATGTCTCATATTTCCTGAGCTCGCTCTTTGTGGTCTGGTGGTGTAGTGGAACTCACCAGGTCATATGGAAGTATTTATATACTGGGGAATATTGTCTTCATAATTTCATGTATGGTTTTAATTTTCTTGTAATGGCCTAGAAGACATCTCTGTTTATTTTATAGCATGCCCTGTAGTAAGCCGCCTTTGATAAGGTCTATAAGCTATAAACCAAAGTGTACATAACACAGAAGAAAATATGACAAGAGCAGGAATTTGTTTGAGCAGATCTAGTGTTTTAAAAGCAAACACACTAAACTAACTTCATTTCCAGTGAAAGCATAATTTTACAGAAATTAGGTCAATCATATCAATACACGCTCTATTTTTAGAGTTCTTAAGGTGACAAAATAGAAATAAAAACTACCAGGGAGGGTTTGATAGAGGCATGTGGCTGTGTATGGACTGAGATGAACTGATCTATCATACCAACTAGCTGCTGTGCATTGGTAACACATTTTTGAGGTAACTGAGCCTTTTGTTTTGGTTTTCACTCTTTCTATCCTTCCTTTTTTACCCCTTTACAGGTGTAATAGCAGTTGTGATATTCATCATCTTTTGCATCATTGCTATCATGAGCAGATTCCTCTATCAACACAAACAAGCACATCGAAACAGCCAGAAAAAGGAGAAGGAATACCCGGAAAACCTTGAGAGCTCCTTTAAAGCTGACATTGACTTGCAAAACACAGTGAGCGAGTGCAAACGGGAATATTTTATCTGATGGACAATGCAATTTCTTCTTACTCTTCGTCCCCTAACCTCCCTTTCTTTATTCCTTTCTCCCTTCTTTTTTGAATTTTTTTGAATTTTTTTCTTTTTTAACACTCATTTTTTGCTAGCTTCTTTTTCATTTGGAAAAGACCGCCCTGCACAGGAAACACTGAGAACAATCACAGTGCCTCATTCTCTGCACAAGAACCTGGCAATCACAGTTTACTTCTGCAGCTCAAGAGACATTTTATCCCATCCTACACAAAATAAGATCCACATGCACACCTGGTTTCTGCTGTCAGTTCTTCGATGTTTCAAAGTCCCTACATTTTTTTGTTGTTATTTTTCTTCTGGAGCCATTTAAGTCATTGCTTTTACACTAGAGCTGGACTATGTAAAGTGCAGGTAAAGTAGCTGAACACATAGCTCTGCAGATACTGGGACAGGATAGAGGGAAAGAATGAGATCAAAACACCTGATTTATTTCACGGGCTCATTCACAATAATCATAAAGAACCAGCCAAATTCTCAAATGTTATTAATTGATATATTGTCTATTGATTTATATGGTGTTAAATTAATTTCTACCAGTTGAAAAGCTGGTATGACATAAAGGAAAATAAAACTGTCCTCATTAAGCTCCTTCCCCCAACCTCCTGTCCTTTTACTGTAACTTTTAGGCTTCTCAGTACTTTTCCAACAATATATGTATCAACAAGAAATATCATTCATGCACCTCTTTCACCTCCATCTCATAAAGCTGGCTACGTAGACCCAGCATACACTAGTATAACCCTAGCTGAAGCATGGAAAATAGTAGCTTGAATCTCCAAGGGGTTTAGGAAGCTGCTAGGACTTAGGTGCTCTATATTTGTCTGAAATTTTAGAAATGCAGCATATGCCTGTTCATGCCACATGGAGGATTATCACACACTGAGGTTAAACGCTGTTGCCCTTGTGGAAAAGAAAAAGAACATAGATGAGAAAAAAAACCAAAATAGTTTAATCTTTAACATGACTCACACCTTCTGTCAGCTCTTCTAAAAAAAGAAAAAATAAATCCTACTACTCAAAGCTCAAAAAAACCTCCCAAAACTGCATGAAATATTGATTGGTATTTCCTGTTCATAGAAATTGGAATAACTTCTCCAAAACTAAATAGAGAGAGGTCTGAGGTCATGTGTAAAAAGATGAATATTTGATAAGCCATCTTTATAAGGAAGAACATTAGGGAAACAAAGAGATCACAAAGACTCTACTTCAAATTAATCTTCACTCCTTTTCTTTAAAGTCTTCTGTCCTTTCCTGATTGGGAACACAACTGAAGAATCAAGTTCTGCCCATTTTACTTGTGCTGCATGGTTACAGTGTGAGGATGAAAAACCTCCTTTTCAATCACAAACATCCTAGGGGTAAGAAATGAAGGAGTCCCACCCAGTGAGGTTTTGAACACCCTGTTGTGGCCGTGTGACATCTGCCTTTGCAGGGCTTCTAAAGAGGATGTAGAATTTGCTGGTGGTAGAATTAAGTCTAAAGTTAAGGGGAAGAAAAATCTTATTCATTGCAATACTCTTGATTTAATTTGAGACAATTGATTGTGCAGCTAAATCTCCTCCTTTGCCCTGTGCAGTCATCCTGGGGTTTCCACATGATTCTTTTTAGATAGATTAAAAATTAAGGAGTCCCAGTATGAGATATTAACCCACAGCAAACTAGAGATGTGCTTGCACTTGCAACAGGTACTGTTTTTCTAGGCAGTCCATTGGAAAGGTATGTAGATGTTTATTCGAGTTTTTCATTTGAGTTTTTTTTATGAGAGGAAAGAGCAGACAAGGAAGAATAAATAAATAAATTTATTTATTTGGATATGGTGATTCTTTACCACTTCTTTTGGAGCATTCAGGGAAGAGAAAGCAGTCTTGGAGTGACGTTATTCTTATGTGAAGAGGAATATGAGGCCAGCCCTATAACCAGAACTTTTCACTAAGCAACTTTATAAAGCTGTCTACATTGACACTAGTTTGGTGCCATTCTTCCTCAGCCGTGGTCAACTGCAGGTGTTTTGCCACACACTGGCTGTTTGGGTTACACAATTATTTGACAGTGTTTCTGTGTGATGAGTATTGGAATGATGGACTGAGTAGCTGGGTTCTCTTTATGTTGCTTTGTCTTTGGCAGTAAAATCCTGGCAAAGCAATTATCTTTTCTCTTTCCTTCCTGCAGATCAAGCTACTTTGTTTGGCATGGCAGAAGGGAGGACTAGGAGAGTTCATGGGCCCCTCTGCCTGCATTTTTTCTGAAATGGCCTCTGTATGAGACCTCTCTGATGTGCTAATGTCCTTAATTGGCTACATGAAGAATGGAATAGGAAGGTAAAACTGTGAAAACTGAGCTAGGTTGGGGTGTATCTGTAAAAAGAAAGAACTTCATATGAATGTATGCATGAGTATACAGAGATGTGCATCTATACCTGTGGATGTACTGAGATGGGAAGATTTTTATGCTGCAGGGCTGAACAAATGAACACATTTGTATGGTCTTCTAAATCAGGATGTCAAAATTATTCTTATTAAATATAGCTAAAATATACTAAAAGAAGTACTCTAAATATAAACTCCTTTTTATTTTTTGTTTTGTTCTAATGCTTTCTTTAGTGAGGGCATAATTGGACTTCCTTCAATACAAGTTGAAAGCAATTAATATTTTTTTATAAAAGAAATACAGTTTTGAAAAAATCTACTAGAGCTAAAATTCATTTTCCCATCTATTTAAAGCCATTTCTTCTATTTTTGTTAATGCTTCTTTTTAAATGGCTGTTTTCCCTTTTTCTTTAAGCTGCCATTCTAGATAATATTTTTAAGTAAAGCCAGAGGATAATACTTTTTATACATAAATTTTCAGATCTCATTTCAGTTGAAAACCTGAGACTGTCAAAGAGTTGTTTGGAGGCATTGTTTGGGTTTTTTTCCTTCCCCAAGACGAGTTTCATAATAAAAGTAAGGGACTGGTAGAAGGATATTTTTTTTTCTGTTGGTGATACAATATGTAACCTATAAAATTATTATTGCTAGGCAGGCTGTGAAATTATGAACTATCTTAGATATGTATTTCAGCACTGCAAATTCCTGTTTTCCAGAAAAGACTCGACTAGTAATAGCCATGCTTATAAAGATTTTTAGTCATGCAGTCTGAGCTGGATGCCCAGAAGGACTTTCTGTGAATGCCAGGGAAAGAAAACAAAGGAAGGCTGGATGTTAGAAAGCTAACTCCAACTAACTTGGCTGCCACCTGGGTGAAGGATAGGTTTTACAAGGAATTCAGTCTCTTGAGGATGTGGATCAATGCTTAAGTGATGAAACAAAATGAGCATTTAACTCAAATTAATTTCTGTGTCTGCCTTGCTGTGGAATGTTCTAATATACTACAAGACATTTAAATACCTTTGAAATTTGAGTCCCATTTCTCTTTTGGAAATAAAACTTTGGTCCTAAGTAAGTTATCTATGTAATTGTCAGTTAGTATTTCATCTGTCCATATTCACTTACTAGAGACAAGAAAGTGTGAGTGTTTTGGGTCAATTTTTAAGATGTACACTGTTTTTATTTCTTCTTGTTCTTGCCATGGCTCCACACTTAGGTTATGTCTGCAGTGAAAAAGCCAAATAAAAGACATACTTTTAACTCATATGGGCTAAGCCAGAATTCCCACCTGGGTAAATATGACTGTAAAAATGACACATATAGAGCAGTGTGGTTATCAGAGTGTGTTCAGTCATGAGATGCCCCTGATATTTAACTTAAAACTATAACCAGATTACAAAAATAAAATGTTTTCTCCTGTCTTTATTTTGATCTAGCTAGACTTAACTCATCCTATTAATCAATTGCTCAATTTTTGCAGTGTAATCCAAACCCTTATTTTAATGAGATCCTTGTCTTTATTAGCATTTAGCTGATCACATATTTCACATTTTGGGCGAGAAGCAATCAATATATCATATTGTTTCACTATGGTGAGGGGTTATGAATCTTTTCCTAATGAAGTCAGTTATTGATTTTGCTGATGATAAGATTGAGTCCAAGACCTGTGAAGCACTTGGATATTGTTTTTGTCTGAGTCTTTCGGGTTTGTTTCATTTTGCATTTGGTTTTACGAACTGTCTGTTTCACAATTGTCATCCAGTCCTGTCCAGTCCTGTCGTTAGTGAGGATAGGGTAAATGTCTCAAATATCCTGTAAGATTAAATGAATCATAAGAGATGTCCATTTTTCTCCATTGATTATAGAGACAGGGTAGTCTCCTGGTAATGGAGAAGTTACTTCTAGCAGAATTTGCCTATGAATCCAAATTCTGCAATAGTTTTGAAGATCCAGTAGACACATCTCCACAGGTATTACAAGTGACTTTTTTTTCACTGAGGTGACAGCTGAGATCAAGGAGGACACCTTGCATCTAAATTACTCTAAAAAATTACTCTAAACATCTCTGCTTAGTAAATGTATACATCTCCTTGTAGCCAAATACATGAAAATGGAGTTTCGCCAGTGACAATCTGATCAGTAATCTGTGGAGAAGTGGATAATTCTCCTTTCAGTCTGTTCTAGATCCAACATCCACTTTTTGCCTCACATGGGAGCTTTGGCAGATAGCATACATGAAGCCAGATCCACACATTTCTGAATCTAAAGCTAACTCGGCCCTCTCAGATGCCTTTCTACATGTCTGGTGCCATTTGAGATGATACTGGATATCTCTGCAGCTCCAGGATGGATGTAAGTCTCCTGTCTGTCATATCCTGGTGTCTGTTAACCCCAAGTAGCTATGTCTGATACTTGCTGGCTTTTCAAATTATAATAAGTTCCCATCCAGGAACCCTAAGTTCTCAATGAGATAAATCCCTGAAAAAATAAATCCAATCTTCAGAACAAAATCAACCTTCCTTCTGTAAGGAAGCCAGTCAGTTGACATGTATGCTCCACTTCAAATTAACAAGAGTGTAGAGGAGGCAGAACTTGACATCTTTGTGGTCCACCATCTCATGCCATTGTTGTCTGTTGCTCTCACCTAAATGAAGTTTACCCTGAACAAGACTAGTTTCAAATATTCTTCTGCACTGCTGTTTTTTTCACAGACACAAAGGAGTTTTTTTCCATTTTATTTTTCAGAAAACAACACTTTGTAAAAGACTTGAGCAAAGTCTGAGACCTTGTGAGTGCTATTTCAAAGCTTTCATGCAGTTTTTTAATGCCTCTTTACCAAACAAACCAAGCGATATAGTTACACCCCTGCCAAATCAAGGGCCTTAGCCAGCATCTTTAGAGGTTGGTGGGAAGCCTCTTGCTTAACTACAGTTAGAGTTGCACCATGCCCTTGAAAATTTTGGGTGTTTTCTTCACAGGTTGCCATCACAGCATGATTTGTTCCCTTGGGGTTTGCAGTTTGATGCACTTTCTTTCCTAGTGGAAAGTTCTTCATGTCCTCTTTCGGTGTGGGTGGCCCCCTCCTCCCTGCTACTTTTGTACATGAAACTGCTAAACACATTCTTCTTTTGGGTCTGAATTAGCTTTTTTCTTTGACTGTTTATTTCAAGACATGCATATTGAGAGTTTGAATATTTCAGTGTATTGGTGCTTATTTTTGTGATCTTTTGCACTAAGTTACTCTGACAAAAAAAACAAAAGTTGGAAAAAAAGCACACTTTCTGGTGAACTCTTGTAATTTGTAAGCTCGTTGTTTGTTGTTTGTAATGTGCTGAGTCTACAAGCCGAGCTAAGGAAGGATTAAGGCAACAGTTTGTGTTGACAGTGTCACTCCATATCTAGTTCACCTTTGTTTTCTTCATCCCTCCTTTTTCTTTAACATGTGGAGCTATCAAATTGTTGGTAGGAGTCAGAGAAGCTTGTTTCACAATTCAAATTAAGATTATGATTTTTCTCCTGGCAGTCACAGAAACCAAAATGTCAGCTGGGTGTTCAACCAGAAGGTAGACTGCACTCCACCATGGAAATGTAGTCACCTAGAGGTGGTGACATCTAAGTGGAACAGAGGACATTAGCACTTCAAACTACCATTGTGATGGGGCAGTGAAGGAGGCAAAAGCTCTTGGAAAATGGACACTGTTTGAAGCCATGCATGGTAACCATCAGGTGGATATGAGGCTTTCAGGTATTTTTCAGTGGTAGGTTTTTTTGCCATTGAATGAATTGCTGCTACTTAGTCTGCCAAAACATAGTCTTAGTTGTCCTGATGATCAGAGTAGTGTCCAGAAGTATCAGAGATGTGCTTCAATCATGGGAGAGGATTTCGAAGCTCTGGCTGATACCAGATCTGAATCTCCCCAGTTAGATTGCTGGAACTCTCCTGGGTAGCCCAAAGGAGAACTGGAGATGGTTTCCCTCAAACAATCATAACATTTAATCAAATGTTGGGTACAACAGTTGATCCAAAGAATGATGTTTGCTTAGAGAATTTCCACTCCCTCGTTTAGGATGCTTGTGGCAGCTTTTTTCTAAACTACTGACTGCTGTTCACATTGCAACACTACTTACTTTTTGATATGCTAGTCATAACTCTCTTCACAAACTTCAATCCCACAGCCCTAAACAGAGTCCATTTGGAAGTAATTCTGCGTGGGAAATTATTTATCCATTTTTGCATGCCCTTTACAGCTCCTTCTTGTGTCCTTTAGGCACATCCTTTCCTGATGTGTTTTGTCATTGCTGCCAATGCAGTACCCATATTTGTCAAGAAAGAAGAATTGTTTCTTAGGTAAAGCTTAGATACAGCCAGTCACAGCCTCACTTTCCATTCACAACACAGTGGAATTGAAGTTTCAGGAGCTAAGGAGAGCAAATAGGTACATTTTTTTATTCAAACATCCAGTCATAAAAATCTATACTCTGTGATTTTGCAAATGAAATCTGTAACACAGACCATTATATCTAAATGATAGTGAAGACCTTAACATTGTCATACCTGACCTGCTTTGAAACCCCCCTTTGTGAAAGAAACAAGACACAGCTTCAGACCTGGTTGTAATCTTGTTTAGGTCAATGTAGCTACATCACAGATGAATTTAGCCTCATATTGCTCTTGCTTTGATGATCTGCAAACTGGGGCTGACGTACATGAATCCAAGTCAGGACCTTATGTTTGTCATTCTTTACTGCTGTCAACAAGAGTTGCATTCGTTGAAATGGTGTTGTTTTCTAGCAAAACTATGGATAAAATTTGGGATAAGGCAATGAATTTCAGCTCCACAAAGCCCATGATATGGCTTAAGTCACCTTCAGGAGTTTAAAAGACTTTTTGTTTTGGGAAGGTTGGTCTGTGAGTGGTGTCTTGTCAACCAATTCAGGAGCCAGCACACTAACACTAACACTGGAAGGATTTTATCGACAAAGGCACCCTAAAAAGAAAAAAAAAAAGAGAGCAAAATGGCAGCTAAGATTAAGTATTTGTAATAATAAAAAATTGGTTCTTTCTACAGATGGGCCCTTCATCATTCATTTTACTTTGTTCTACTCAAATTTTATTAAATAAATCTCTCAGAACTCTGTTCATTTTATTAGCAAAGCAAAAAAAAAAAAAAAAAGAACTTTTTTTAATCGTTTGTCCAAGGGTAAAGCAAGAGTCTCTCAGTTACAGTAAAAAGCGAAATGGAGATTTAGATTATTCCCCTTTCACTATCTGGTTTTCTAAAGAGAATTCCACAGGACGTTGCCTCAGTCTAAGTCAGTTTTGTAGACGATGTAACATGTCTTAATACCCTGTTAAGGGATTGAAAAAAAATTAGCCTTAGCTTCTTTTGTTTTCTATGGTTACTGTTGTACAGAAGAAAGACTTAAACTGTAAGTAATGTATATTTAATAAAAAAAGACTTTTTGTATGATTTTGTGTCGAAGACAAATGCCTCCTGTTGTGTTTTTATTTTATCTTCTAGCTGAATGACCATTAAAATATGCTGATTATGGGAAAACAAATTTTCAGGTGCTTACCTGTTAACTCTAAGCCAACAGACCTCGCTGGATGATACTATTGATTTATTTATTGATTTCAGCTATGGTCATCACCCACATTCCTGATGTAACTCATTAGTGCTGGTGGGTTGACTAGAAGTCATGTCTGCAGATACGCCTTGGTTGTGGCTAGAAAACCTGCCTGGTCACAGCTCTGTAGCTCTGTGCCCACCTGTGCCCATCTGGGCCCACGCTCACAGATGTGTGCACACACCTTCTCCCTCCCCAGCCTGCCATGCAGGAACATCCAGTGCTTCTGTTCCTTCCATGGGTCCCCTCACACAAAGCTGCACTGCTGGCTGTCACGGGGGTCACAGTCACAGCCTGCTGCCCTCACACATGTCCCTGGCATGATAAATGGGACATGGCTCAGTCTCAAGGATTCTGTCTTGGCTTTAGGTGTTTGGTCTGATTATTTTTTCCCCTTCCTTGGAAGCTGAACACATAAATCTCTTAGTCTCCTTTGAAAATCACAGTGTTTGATACTATCAACCAAGAACCAGTAAACACTGACTTAGAAAATAGCACATCCTAGGAAGTACAGATAGGAGCACTCTTTCAAGAGTTTCACATGCTTGGATCTGCTGCAATTTTCACCATAAACTTCTAGTACTTACATATTCTGTGTTTCAGTCAGCCAAAGATTTTCCTACTATCAGAGGAGATGTGGGTCCCCTTGTCTTAGGAATTTCTCTGTGAGTTTTGCTTTTCCCTTTCATTTCTGGACAGCCTGTGACCCAGAGGGCAGGATTAACACAGGTTTGTAGTCCTGCCTGGAGATGGGCTATCTGGAAGGACAGCTTTGTAATGCCTACTTTGGAGTTCTACAGACAATGGTGCACAGTGCCCTTCTCATGGGGCTGATCCAGCCTAGCTCAGGCATCCCAGTCCACAACCAGCCATGCAGAACACAGGCACCAAAGTCATCCTACCCAACACAACCCTCCTGGTGTCCCCTTGTCCCTGGTAGCTGCGGGAGGTGGGGTTAGGTATCACCTTAGACAAAGTTTCAAGTAACAATTAATTTCACATTGAGTTGCTTTATTCAGGAAAAAAATGCAAGACAGAACTATATAGATCTTTCAGACTTTCTTCATAGCTAATATAGTGGGAGCAGTAACCTTACAAAGGTATGTAAGGACAGTATAATCTTCTACAATTTTATTTTTAATCCAGTCCTTGAAAATTAAGTTTGCATGGCTTACAGTCTGGAAATGTCAATGTTAATTGACTTTCATTTTTCTGAGTGGAGACAAAAACTTTTGTTTTCTTTTTCTTTAACAGCTTAAGTGGGTGCTTTAGTCTCCCCCATGATTTTGGGGTGGTTTGGGGTTTTTTGATTTTTTTTTTTTCCAATGCATTATGCTTCTTTCTTCCTGAGTAGGATCACAATAAGTTAAAGATATTATTCGGAGGTTACATTAAATAATTGCACTCGTGTAATGGGACTGCTTATATGTATTTGGCAGACTGACAAAACTTCATATATTGCAGTTTATGGCTAGTTAGCAATGTCTGGAAAAGGGGACAAGATATCATTGTGGGTTATCATCAAATCTCCTTCTTCCTCAGCACCTGCTCTCCTTTTCATCAGGCAGAATTAAGGAGAAAAAAACTTCTTTTGCAACTTCCACATGACTAGCAGGTGTTTTATGTTAAAGCTTTATTCCTTCAACCAAAGGCCCACGGGCAAATGTATCCAGGTAAATACCATTAAGTGAATGCTGCTGTGAAAGAAAGGCAGGAGCCCCGCTGGAGTCAGCTGTGGCACTTTTTTTGCTTTTTCCCCACAGTATAAGTACTAGGCAACGGCAGTCAGTGCTTATTTTTCTGTATCTGTTGGCCTCCAAGTAATCATAAAAAGCAGCCTTACAAGGTCATATTTTTTTTTTCCAAACCCCATGCTGGCCATGTCTGTATTTACCTCTTCTTAGCTTGAGATAATTTCTCTTTCTTTCTCAAAGCCTAAATTAAATAGCCTTTGCCTCAGTTTAAACCTATTACAGCTTGTCCTATTGCCAAAGCAATGGAAAGAGCAGCTCAATCCCTTCCTGCCATGCGGCTGCCCTGTTCCTGTTTGACTATCTTAACCATCTGTTTAGGCACTCTTCTCTAACAAAATGTTCTCAGACCTCTGCAGTGGTGGGGGCCAAACCACCCTGCAAACCAAAACACTGATGGGGCATCCATAGTATGATTTAAGAGTCTGCTACAAATGCTCGTGCATCAGAAAGGAGCTGCCTGGCGCAGACATCAGCTCTATTTCCTATTACTGCTGGTGCCCAGGATGGAGAAGCACCTCAGCCCCAAATGGTTAGACAAAAATCTTCCTTTATTAGTTTACCCCATCTTCCTAAGAGGCTGCAAGCTGTTGTGAAGAAAGAGCCCCAGCATAATCTCTTCCCTGTCACTTTTTAAATGGTCTCCTCCCATCTGGAAGCAGATTTCTGTTTCCCCCACCAATGCTGCCAAGGGTTCGGTAAATATTGCAATAAGGAAGCTACTGCAGGAGAAAAGGATTTTTTTATCCAGAGCAGACTGTTGTGCAGGATCCTTACAATGTGATCCAGAGGCTCGTCAACACCATAAAGTTAAATAAACCGCTGTCTAAAAGGAGAGTTCAAAGGGACTTCATGTATCTGTTAGGGCAGGTAATGGTCCTGGGATCTGAAACCAAACATATCACTTTGAGACACTACTTTTAAAAAAAAAGATAATCAGTCATTCCTCAAGATCAATAGTGGTTTATATGTGCATATACAAATACATATATACTCACTCACCCACCCACTCAATATATATACACACACCAGATAAAATACTTATACTGAAATACAACATGTACCTATATATGGAGTATATCTATATATATTTATATGTGTAAGCCCTCTCTGGCATACATTTCCACTTCACAGCTATTGAAAAAAAAAACAAAAACCTTGATCACTATTTCTTTAGAATAAATCCCTTCCTTTAAAGCAGGAGGACTGGAGGTTGCTAAGGCAAAAGAAGTTTGCCCTGCTTCTTGCCTCTTATCCCACGTGGTATTCAACATCCTAAATCCCACTTGTTGACTGACATGAAATACCCACAAGGCTCATGCATTTGGGACCACAGCTCAAGTGGTGAGCTGCTGGCTGCATGTACAAGGAGGTGAAGGGCAGTACTGGCTCTGCTTTGAATCTCAGCGACACGTGGGGTTACTGTGGGGTTACTGTGTGCCTGGCGAAACTGAAACTTGGGGATACTGAGGACAATCAGTGAATGTATTATGATCCACTAAAAGCTACAGGAGATAATAAGCCAAAAATTGGCCAAAATATAATAATCATGGTGCTTTCAAAAAAGTCCTTTATATTTGCTTCAGCCCCTCATAGGCTAGCAATGGCTGCTGCCTACTGGTGAGGATACATTTTGATGCTATTAAAATAAATAATAAAATACAATAATTAATATATCCTTCCCTTATGAGAGATTGCTGTTAAAAACAAACAAAAAAGCCCCCCGATGATCTTAGAGGAAAAGACCAGACATCTCAAGGCAAAGAAGAATAAATTGTAACTTCATTACAAAACTGTCTCTGAGAAAGCTTTTTTAGAGCTTTGGGAAAATTTTTCTTTGAGTGGAAGCTCCATGAAAAGGATAATGGAAAGGTTCCTGCTGCCATTGGGTTGGCAGGTTCAGCAGAAAGACAGCTTTTTGTAGACAGGGGAACTGTGTTTGAAAGGGACCCCAACTGGAGGAGAGCTGCAGAGGCTCAGGGGGCTCCTGAACTCAGCATTTTTGGGATTTTGAGGGCCAGTGGGTCTCCCCAGCCCTGTAGGCACTGCTGTTCCACCCCAGCAGTGGCAGGCCTGGGTTTGGGGAGGGCCTACAGAAACTACTTCCCAGGATGGGAAATTGGAAACATTCACAGCAGCACTACCTGTATGCACCAAGGAAGTGGTTTCTGGATCTGAAGACATCTCCTAAGTGTATTTTCTGGCTAAGGATTATGTTTCAGGCCCAGTCTACAACATATTCATGTAAACTAAACAGCTGAAGGGTTTGCTACCCTTGTAGGGAATTAATTAGATTTAAATTTGCATTTGATTTGACAGTGCTCTCATAATATACTAAAATCTTTGTAAATGACTTGTGAATATTTTTAAGGCTTTTATACTCTGGAGTCCAAATCTCCATGATGTTTTCTTATGTATTGATATTTTCCATCTTATGCAAAAACCTGACAATATCTGCTAGTTTCAGACTAGAGCTTTCATTATTGAATGTCTCTTCATTTCTTTTTTAGTCTAGTAAAAGAAAAAGCCTCTAGAGAAATATATGAAGCCTAACTTGTCATCACCAAAATACAAAGATACAACAAGCTTGTCCTTGCCTTCAAACATAAACTACCTTGCATACACTGTGGAAAGAGATCCAGAACCAAGACTAAAAATATTATTCATCGGGCACAAGAATTTGGAGCAGAGGAATTTCCAGCTATGTTCAGAAAAGCTTAAATTTAAAGTTCCAATATTGCACTAATTCAATTCATTTGGGCAGGATCAGTGGGCAGGAACCACACAAACATATAATTCACTTGCATGGGTTTTTGGATGCTAAGCACCACAAAAGAGCCTGAGGCAGAATACGCAAAACCAGTAGTGTCATTATCAGTGTTACTTTACAGGTTTAACACCATGAATATTTGAAAAAAAAAACCAAAAAAACAAAAAAGGTTTCACAGCTAGAAAATCATATCACATATATTCTGAATCTTGTTCTCATGCACTTTGTCTATTACTTTCTCACTGAGAATACCAGACTGAGACTCCAAACACAAACCTGCAGCATGTGTAGACCCATAAGGATGGGCAGCTGGCCAGGACTAGAAAGGACTTATGTCTATTGAGAAGGTAACAGACAGTGTGCTAATGCTGTCTGAGCATTAATAAAAACAACAGGAACAGAATCCTTCTAATGATTAGGTAGAAATTGATGCCTTTCTAAGGTGAGACACTGTCCTCTATTTGAAAAGTTATGTGAATGTAAGGCTGAAATCCATCACAATTGATTGGCAAGGATGGGATTCAGCTTCATGGTGAGTAACCTAACTTAGGGGTTCAATTTTCTCCCTTAAAATACAGTCCTAATGGCATTTTCACTATGCAACAAAAATGTATGGTTGGCAGACACGATGGAGGACTTCATGTGAAGTACCAGAAGAGTAGATAATGGAGAAGCAGTGTAACCAAAAATGTCTGTCATAATACCAGATGCCAGTATTTAGACTTCACCCTTAACTTCCTTGTCAATTACAGAGATGTTGACATCCTCTTGTCAAGCTGAGTCCCCCACACATAATGTGAAGCTGCAACAAGTGTGTCCACGTGTGACCTGCACACAAACACACACACAGCGTGTGCAGACTGCCTGCTGAAATACAACACACCTTAGCACCCTTTCAAAACATGATCAGTATGCAGAGCTTTGCAGCACAAGTTCCCATTTTAATTTTTTTTTTTTTTTTTCACACATGGGCACATAATCCAGTGAAGTCGTGAGTCTGCCAAATAACCCTCTGATTTCATGGACAGCATGAAATCTGGATAAAATTTCCTTTTCTATTTTCAGAGAAAGAGGTTGCAAAGGAAGGAAAACAGGCTTGCTGCTAAGCATCTGCCACTCATAGGCAAAAAAACAAATGTCAAAAAGTTTCTGCCAGAAGGCAGATTTCTCAGAGGTATGGTGATAAGTGAGCAGTTCAGGTTTAAAGAGGCATTGAACTAAAAATAATCAGCATATTTAAAAAAATATTGAACAGCTGTTTTTCCGTGCTGTTGTTCACCATATACAAAGCTGTGGCTTTTGACATTCAGGTGAAATGGTGAGACTGCTTTCCACAAATCTTACATCTGGGATATCAGAGCACTGATATTTCAACTCAAAACTGTCCCCTGCCTTCCCACTCCACCCCATCGCTGCTCAGGAGCCTTTAAACAGTTCATCAGTACCTGAATCAAAGTCCCTCATTTCCTAGCAGATCAGCAGGAATTTCTTGAGTTACGTCAATAGGTCAAAACTATCTTCTGAGTCAGAAGGGACCTTACTTTTCCCATTTCTATTGTTCCAGAAGCTTTCCTATCATTACCCAGAATTGTCAAATAGTCCACGTCCTCTCTTTTAGTATCCTTACATTTTTACAGCTTACCTCCATTAAAAGTACTTAACAACTGTTTTTTGAGAGACCCTATTCAAAATTTTATTTTTACATGTCTTATGTTCAGGTTTGTGTGGTATTTTGGTGGTTTTTATTTCTTTATCTATAAAGAATAATCTCTATTGCTAAATATGTGTCTTAACTTTCTCCGCCCAACCAAAGTTCTTTTTGCTATTTTGCGCTACAGACTATGCTATTCAGAAGAAACAAGCTACAGCATAATAAATTCCTTCAGAGTTCATTGGAATTATGCTAGCAAAGAATTACTGACTTACCCTTCCTCTCATTAGCATCCTTATGGTACAGTTAACTAATGCAAGGTCTGGGCCAAATTCACTAAGGACTAGATCACCTTGAGCGCTCTGCATTTATATGATTATAAACCCAGTGAAATTTAACGCTACTCAGAAATGAATCAAGCTCAAAATTTACGCTGATTAAAGCTGAGTTACACTTCGTAGCCCTCTGACAAAGTTCTGGCTGAAAAAAAAATAGCATAAAATAATACATCATTTTCTACCTCCTGCATTTCCTTTTTCCTGGGGAAGGAGAACTCTGGTTTGGGTTTTTTTCATTGTTGTTTTTATTTCATCCTAAGTCCCCAAAGCATTAATTAGCTGCTTATATTTTTCTCTACCAAGTAATAGATAGTGATGCAGTTTGTTAACCCAGCTAGGACATTTCTCCCAGAACTAAATTCCCTTGTTATTAGTACACACTTTCCATGGGTTTACATGGGATTACTGAATTATCTTCTAAACCATTACCACAATATTTCAGCAGGAATTTCCCTAGATAATTTCTTATCTTACCCACAGATTTGTTTTTTGAAAGATTGTCACTTCTGCAGTTTTGTACAGTCCTCTGGTTTTGCTGAATGGTAGCCAGGTTTGCTCTGAATTCTGAGAATTGTCAAGCATCCTAACATGCATGCATTCTCACCCTCATCCTCCAGAGAGATGTCAAATTCTGTTTTCTTATTTTTGCAGTTATTCATTTTTCTTCTTCATCCATTTAATCTGTGCTCAAGGGTCAACTAGACATAAATGAGATATTCCCTCCCTTTCTCACCCACAGTCTTCTCTCTCTATTTACCTTTTTCACCTCTCTGCATGTAGAAGGCTCTAAATTTGATAAAATATTTTAGGGCTAATTGTGGGAGGTTAATGAATGATTTGATCTCTCTTCAGGATTTAAATTATATGAATGCAGGAAGAATGCACAGTGTAGTAAAACCCTTTGAAATCTGTTCCACTAAAACTGACTCACTGTGCAATTTGGCCAAAATGTTTAGAACCTGCTCCAATACAAACTGAAAACAGTACGAATATTGCCTCTTTCAAGGAAAAGAAAACAAACATGTACACTTGTACATTAAGAGTCTCTGTGTGATTTTGGTTCTTGGAAAAAGTCTTACTGATATAATTGTATTTGAACCTATATTCTAAGCCATTATAAAATGGAAATTCAGATTTGGGTCATCAAGATTGGCTGCAAGGTTTTATGGATTAGTGTTTCTGAAGCCACTTGGAAGGGGAAGGTTTATAGAAAACAAATGTAAATCTGGGTAATAATAAGAATTCTGGATGCAGTTTTAATGGAAAAGCAGTGATTTATTTGCATATATAAATTTTGCAGAAATGTGAAGATTTTGTCAACATTTCCATGAGTAAGTTATTCAAAATCTTCTACACAATATGAAATATGCCACATTAATAAGGCTAGAAAGGGGTGCTCAGATGTATAATATGCGTCAATGGAGAAAAGGTTTGTTTGCAACTATGTGAAAGGAAAACAAACTCCTTCTCAAAAACATTGTGCATTTTCTTCACAATAAGTTGTCAAAAATATTATTCAGCTGCTCCTTTGGGATAAAAAGGCCCTTTGCAATGCCAGCCTTTTCAGGGGACAAAGCTGCATAATTTCGCCCATTACTTTGGCAAAGTGCTGGCGGAATTTCTTTCTCACATTAAAGCAAAGCTTTATGTTTACCTCCATCTACAGCTCTGAGGTCCTTGTGGTAAAGTTGTTAGGAAAATGGTAAGTCATATCTATGAAAAATTGCATAAATTCCACACACCCCCTACACCTGACATTTTTCTTCTGTTCTGCTATTTGTTCAGTCACAACAAATGCCTATCCCTTGTTGTGTAATGGAGTAGCTGGCTATGGGACATTTAACTTACTAGACTTCTGCAGTGCAGAAATGGAATGAAAAAAATCCAAGCTAAGTTAAAAGCCTTTCAGCGCTACAGCATTGGTGGGAGAGCTTTGGACTAAGTGTGGGGACCAAGTCATCAAAGGCAGCAGACTTCTACTACCCTGCCCTTAAAGCAGGCAACACAGAAAGGTAGAAAACACTTCCTGTAGCAGGCACTTCCCTGGCACTCAGCACAGCATCATCCCACGTGTCTTGTTGCAGGGCAGCTGTGATCCCTTCAAAGCACAGGGAGGAGGAACAGCTCCTTCAGCATTGATTCCCACCACCACCAATAGTCCTAATTTAAAGCCCTTTTGCCGTTGCCACTCCCCAAAGACCATCTTCTGCTCATGCTGCAGGGGATGCCTTGACCAGGAGGGGAGGAAACACCACTGTGAGAGGGCATGGAGCTTCAGGGGAGGTCCCAGGGGAGGTCCAGGTCAATCTTCCTCTAAGGTTTCTGAACCCCAAAGACAAACACTGCCAGTCTTCCAAGAGCCATCAGGGGATCTCTGTGCTGAAAGGGAAATACAATGGGTCAAATATTTCCAGGTTGTACTGAAAAAGAAAAAAAAAAAAAAAAAAAAAAAAAAAAAAAAAAAAAAAAACCAAAAAAAAACCAAAAACACAAAACCCACTTGAAGACAGTCATGTCTCAGGTGTTACCCTTAATCAACGGGAGACTGAAATAACTCACTTTTCCCGGAGTGCGCAGATTGCACATTCCCAAGCGCCATCTACTGGTATTCCACCTGGGAGCCGCCTCCAGGCGCACGAGTATCCTTCCTTCTGGCCTTTGGCAGGGCACGGATTCAACAAATTTGTGTTCCTCCGAGTTTCAAGAACGCACAGAGACGTATAAGGTAGGAAAAGAGAGCTCCTGCTCTGGGCCTGGGGAAAGACAGCTGCTAGAACCAGCTCCGGGAAAAGCTTAATCCTGGATTTCATTAGATGAGAGAAGATAATTCAATCAGAACATCCAAAGCCATGCAAAACTGGAACTCATTTATTCTTCTTCTTTGTGCTTTGATTTCTTCACTCATGTAAGGAAAAGTCTTGAAAGGACATATTCAGTAAACCCTGATTTGCTAGGTTATATGATTAAATCCCCAGAGCTTTCAAGATGATTTTCTACAAAAGTTCTCTTAATAATGTATTTTTCTCAAGACAGACAGTGGAGCAAAACACCTTTGTTAGTTGACTCTGTAACTCTTTATCATTTTCACTAGCAGAACTAATTAAAATTGTATTTTTTTCAATTTTTAAGCACTGTTTATTTTTCATTTTTTCTTTCCTAATTATCTTCCCTTCCTTTTTATAGCTAGTTTTAAAAAATATTCTTTTATTCTTTTCTGTCAAAACTTTGTTGAATTTCAAGCAAATTTGCTAAAATATTTGATACCTAAGCAAAAGATGACTACTTACTTAGGAAAAATATGGACTTAAAAATATCTTCAAGGCAACTTTGAATATTCTCAGTTCTGAAGAAGTTCTTTGAAGATATCATCCTAGCTCTCTCACCTGGAGGCTTTCATACCCTGAAGCAGCTCAGAGTATCTACTAAAGTATTCAGAGCTTCAGTGGCACTTGCCTTAGAAGTCATTATGGTAATGCATTCCTGATTCCTGAAGACAAAGTTTTCCTAAGTGAAAGGGCTGACCCACAGGGAATGTGTTTGTGGTGTTGGCCACCACTACCAATTCATAATGGCCCTTAGCTGGTGGGCAACATTCAGAATGTTTGTACACCCACTGCTCCCACATATGAATCAGGAGTCTGGTTTCTTCAGAGGACCAAAAATATTGCACATTTCTATCTCCCCTCAGTTATAATAGACTTGGAAGTAGTTTAAAATATAATCCCCTGCCCAGTAGTCAAAATATCTACAGGCATTGTGTGCAAAATTTGGTTTCAACATTCTTTTGTATATTCTCATCCAACAAGCCAGACACCTACCAAAAAAGATGGGGTGGTTTTCAAATCATGTTAAAGAAATTAAGACTTGAAATAAACATGTCACTACATTCTTTGTTACAAACTCCTCAATTTTTGTGAGCTTTCTATGCAGAAACCTTGCCCTACACAAGAAATCAAATATCTGCAAAACTGTCTGTACAAATCTCAAAAGAGGATTTTTACACTTGTAATGGTCCTGATCTGTAACAAATTGATGTAATTTCCCATGAAGGAAAAGAATAAATGACAAATCAGGAAAAAGTGCCTCAAACAGCAGACTCAGGAACCAATCTCCCCATCAAGGAAACAGACCTTAGTGCAAGTCAGTGCCAAAGGTTAAGCAGCAGACCTCCACAGCACCCTGCCCAAATCCAAAACCCCATGTGCTTTGTTACTTGTGAGAAATTCCAGCTACTACTAAAAAAATAAAAAAATAAATTAAAAAAAAAAGCCAACAAAATCTAGCAATGTGGTCTTTAGCCCCTTGAAATGAATGCTAATCCTCCCTTACACCCTGAGCCAGAGGAGGGTTGGACTGTGGCTGACAAACTGTCCAGTTTAGGATTCAAGACAGACTGGGTCATGGCCCAGGCTTATCAGAAGTGTGGCATCTTTCTGCAGACAGATTAGACTTTCTGGCATTTGGTTTGGCCTTTGTAAAGCATTTGCTGGCTGTCCCATTTTGATCCATCTATTGGGGGCAGAAGATTGGTTTTATATTGTGCAAAGTGCAAAGATGGTGCCACTTGTGGAGGCCCCAACCTTGTATTGAAATTCAAAACAATAAGTCACCATTTCAAAGGAACTTCCTGTAATATTTTTGTGCTACTCAAACTGGCTGCTTTCCATTCCCTCGGCCCCTAACAAAAATAGTTACCACAGCATCCCTCAGTACTCCTGTTATGCTCCCATATATTAATTATAATGGAAATGAACTTTTAATATTGATAATCTGCATCTTTGTTCAGATACATTTCCTTACATACTGGATGTTTATAAGATGCACACAAAAGATCTAGATTAAGGTTAATTTACTTCTATTTACTCATTGATCCTAAAATACAGGACATAAGAAAAAGGAAAGAGTAATTTCAAATGCAACCATTCTGCTGAGAACTCAGGGGATATTTTTTAAATTATTATTAATGCCTTCCCCCCCCCCCAGTAGAATGTAGTGCAGACAAGTTATCACCAATGAAGAATTACAAAAACACATCTGTGCAGCAAAGTTCAGATAAAATTAAAAGAGCTAGTCCTATTTAGGTGTTTTGTAATACAGGATTCTGGGTCCCAGGGAAGCTAGGATGAAACTGTTGAGCCTCAGAGACCTCATACTTCAGCCTGCCTAAAAATATCAGGACCTTTGCAAGTCATTAGGGATTTGTTTTCTTTCTCGGCTGACTACTAGGGGAAGCTTCCTCTAGAATAATCAATGCACTCTACCCCTAGCAGAATTTGTACCAGGCAGCAGTCAAATATGCTTAAAGCATTGTCAACACCTGGGGTAAATGTCACAGGTTCCCCTGAGATCTGAGAGTTCAAGTCTTTAATACAGGGAATTTAGTATTTTTATGCAAAGCAAGCCCATTTCTTTATCTAAAATCAGCCAAGCCCCCTCTTACAGAGAACCTTAAAACCACCAGCCACTTCTCAGAGAGGATGCCAATAGCAAACATCTTTTGTAAATGCCTAATTCAAGAGTGAATTCTCTCTATGTACATGAGGAATGCAGTCCTTTCTAATTAAGTCCTCTGTTAAAAAAAAAAAAATTATCTTTGCTCCTGTTAGGCCTGGTTTGGCTCATTTTTTCTTTTGCCTAATTGCCATTTTCACCTATGATTCTACCTAGATTTGGTTTTCCTATTCCCAGACATCCTCATATTACCGTTTATCATCCACATTTGGAAGAATTGCAATGACATTTATTACCTTCCTCCTGCCAATGCATCTTCTGCTGCCTTACAAAAATAGTGGCCACCTTACTGCAGGATACAAATTCTATTGGATACATCAATCACAGCATCTGTATGGCTGAACCCAATTTATGAAACATTTATTAACTTATGGGCATTAACTACTTGTGTCTGTTTGAAACAATAGGGAAACAGGTTTGTTTAATTTGGTTTGGTTCAGGGTTTTTCTCTGCTTATTTTAAATAACCTGGCCTGGAGATTATTGCAATTGACAGTTTGGACATTAAGAGAGCTTTTTGGGAATGCTGCAGTGTAAGAATGTGGTATGGAGCACAGGCTCAGCAGTTAGATAAAACACCACATGCTTTTTGCCTATATATATATGTGTGTATATGATACATATTCTGCGGTAACAGAGTTCAGTATATTGTAGCAATTCCTCTCTGCATACAGAATCACAGAATCAATTACCTTAGAAAAGACCTCTGAGATCATCGAGTCCCACCTATGCCCAAACACCACCATGTCAACCACACCATGGCACTGAGTGCCACCTCCAGTCTTTCCTTAAACACCTCCAGAGACAGCGACTCCACCACTTCCCTGGGCAGCCCATTCCAATGTCTAATCGCCCTTTCTGTGAAGAAATTCCTCCTGATGTCCCACCCAAACCTCACTTGGCACACTTGAGGCTGTGTCCTCCTCATCCTGTCCCTGGTTGCCTGGGAGAAGAGCCCGACCCCCACATGCCTACAGCCTCCTACCAGGGAGTTGTAGAAAGCGAGAAGGTTCCCATTGAGCCTCCTTTTCTCCAGGCTAAACATCCCCAGCTCCCTCAGCTGCCTGTCACAAGGAATTGTGTTCCAGACCCTTCATCAGCCTTGTTTCCCTTCTCTGGACACAGTCCAGCATCTCAACATTCTTCCTAAACTGAAGGGCCGAGAACTGGACCCAGGATTTAAGGTGCAGCCTAATCAGTGCTGAGTACAGGGGAAGAATCACTTCCCTACTCCTGCTGGCCACACTCTTCCCTAAAAGCCTTGGCTTCCTTACTTTCCTGACAGACACAAATGGTTATGATTAACTGCACTATTGGCCCTGTTGTGCTTGGCCTCCATGCAAAAGTTTTTTCTCCAACAAGTCTCACAGCTCTCAGCCACTGTAGGACACAGTTAATGCCACTCACCCTTCTTTCATCAGAGGGAAACCTAGCCTAAGTTTTCACAACATACTGGCCATTCCATAAAAGCAGTTCTGGAGTGGCTGATGTCTGTAACTCCTTGCCCTCACCTGTGATATTTTGCTCATGTCCCCACACACCTTTTCAGGTCCAACCTCTGTGTTAGCTCATATGCCAGTGAAGTCCCTCTTTAAAATTCTGAGCAATGCTCAACTAATGTTCCTGCTCGTTAACCCCTGTAAGCCTTAATGAGCTTAACTTCTACTTGTCCTTATTCATTTAATACATAGACTATCACCAATTTTCAGAACAGTCTGGATATTTCTTAGGGTTTTTTAATTAGCAGCAGCTAATTGAAAGGACAGTTTGTGGATAAAAAAGACTGTATTGCACCAAGTTAGAAGAAATGGAAAAACTCACAATGGCCTGGTGAGAATGCAGTGCTTTTACAAGCTATATAAAGCTATATAAATATAGCTCTGTGTGTATATGCATACTTACACCAGCTGACATAATTCAGTCACCTGTGTCAGCTGGGCAAGAGGGAAATACTCTCTTCCCTGTAGACCATCTCCACCACCTTCATCTGAGTGCGCATGAGTGTTTTATGAAGGTGAATGTTGCTCAGGGATGATTTCAGCCACCACAGAGATGAATGCAGCCACCTTTGGAGCAGAAGAAAACTGTCACTTGGTAGCAAATAGTAAATATTTCAAGGGTCAAGAAAACAACACAAAACCAAAATGGAATGCAGTATTTGAATGAAGTTATGGGAAGGTGGGACAAGTAGATGGCCTGTACTGGGATCAGGACAAGTGACATAAGCTAATTGTCAATATGGATAGGACACGGTGCTAAGGTCTGTGGCTAGATAGCATTGGTGACATTCACTGGATCCCTCAGCAGAGGGCTCAGACAGCAACTGAACATTTCTTCATTTTTTAACAGGCAACCTCTATCCAGGTGTTGGCCATGGCTCAGTCCTGTTGCTTCTCACATACAACAATTTCAATAAACAGCTGAGTGTTCCCAGATTTGGGGGACTGCCTTTGGTGTATTGACAGATATCTTTCAGTCAATTATGAAAATGACTTCATACTTATAATTCAAGTATTATTTTTCTTAATTGTTATAAATGCCATTGTGGCTAAGAGACTATATCCAGATTCTCAAAATTATTTAAAAGTCTAAAGCCAATTTAAGTCCCTAATCCACACTGATTTCCCTGGGAATTAGAAAGTAAAATACCTTTAAGAAGTTGGGCTGTAGTTCTTGTAAGAAAATTAACATATACCCTCAAGAAAGATTATAAATTATTTGAGATGATATATTCAAAAGTCAGTGGCTTTAGAATGCATTATGTTTTATAAGTGGCTCATTTATTTCAATATCTTGAAAACTTTTAAAGCAAGACACACTTTCTAAAATTGTCATGGTTTGACACTGGCGCAATGCCAGCGCCCCCATGAAAATGCACCTTCCCCAAATAAATGCTGTGAGATGTTATCAGGAACAGAGCAGAGCAGGCCCAAGCTTAATAACAAAAGGAAAAAAACTTTATTAAACGACTACTACTACAGAAAACACATCAACTAAATCCAGGATGAAGACCTTTTAAAACACCCTTCCTCCTCCCAATTCCTAAAACACCCACCATGAAACATCACCCGGGATTCCTGATCAAATTACCACCCTTCAGATAATCAATACTCAAGCTATCAAGGGAGAGAGAAGTCTCTCTTGCACCACAGACCCCCCAGGAAACACAGTTGCCACCTCCTGTGTTTCCCTGTCACACATGGCAACTGCCCAGAGAAAATCTGCCAGTGTGACCCTCTCCTTTCCATGTCACAGTGCTCTCACCACCGTGCATGGACAGACTGCTCATAGGGCTCCTTTAAGGATGCTTTGCCACGGACCCAAAGATACAACAGTTCAGCTTCTCATCCTGGGACTACAGTCCCCCCCATTTTCCCCTGGGCCAAGGGTCCAAGAACAGAGATCATCTTCTTCCTGAAGACAGAGGGCATCACCATTCCCTCCTCAGCTTTCTTCTGTTCTTGCCATTCCTGTGCTGTTAGAAGCTGAAGCAGTCCTCCTTGGGTCACCACTGCATCCCCCTAAAATGCAGTCTCTATTGCAGGAGATTTTGGTTCAGTCTATGGCTAACAAGAAAAGTCCAGCCAAAAGCTACTTCATCATCTCCTCCCACCTAAATATTTCTTCTTCTAACATCTCAGGTCCTAGACTGTCTCTCTTCCACTACAAATCAAGGAGGAGTAATATTTTACAAAGCCCTCATTTCCTGGAAAGGGTTAAAAGTTCAGACTCCCTGGACGGCTGATATCTCAGTCCAGCATCCCGTCTCCCACGCTGGGCATCACCCCCCCCCTTTCTCCTTCTCCTCTGCTGGCAAATTTCCAGGTGCCCTCAGGCTCTCTGTCACTTTCCCTCTGGGGTGGGGGGGAACAAAGGCATCTCCGCTTCTCTCCACCCTTCCGTCCACAGGAGCTGGCTCAGTTCCAGACCTTCAGCCCCTCGGCCTACCTGGACAAGGCCGCGTGGCTTCCCCTCCCCCACCCAGCCCATGGCCGGGCAGGGGAGAGTCTGTACTCTCTGACGACCGGAACCAAAGAGACAGATCCCCTGGGAGTTCTTGCTTTTAACCCCCTGTGTTCTCAGAGGCGTGTCCATACTTTCAGTGGTCACTCCAGGTGCCAATATCCAAACCTGACCACTGATTGGTTTGACCCAACTTCCTGGAAAAAAAAATTCACTTCCATGTCAAACCACGACAAAAATCATTATCTGATTATTTCTTAGCCAGCTTCAGAGATCAGGAGAACACACACACTGGAAGAAATATACGTACAAATGTGTAAAAAGCTGTTAATGATATTTTGTATTTCAAGAGAAGTTTTAAAAAGTATGTACCCTGTTCAATACAGCAGGACAAACTCAGCTGTAAACTTCTCTAGCTGTGAGCATTAACTCTGGTAAACAGCATGTTTAGTATTAACTCCAGATACTATACAACATTATTGCAGTTCAAAATAACTTTGATTCTGTTGAATACATTCAACATAAAATCTGCTCCTTTTAAGCAGTAGACCAAACCATGTCATTTCAACATGGTCATGGGGGAAAAAATATTCTCTAGGACTATCAAACTAGGAAAAAAATGTGAGGTTTTTTTTCCTGTTCTTGAAGAAAAATTCAGTTTTCTGTGAAGTTTTCAAGAGAAAAAGAAAGCAAATAACACAAACACAAAAGTTTGGCATCTGTTCTGTGAGCAGCAACTGATGGAGGTTTTTTGTGCACAGAATAACTTAGTGTTTCAATTACAGAACTCCTCAAGTTTTAAAAGCAGCTAAGTATCTACTTCTAGCAGCTGGGAAATAGCCTTCTGTGTGAAACTTGAGTGGGAAAATTGACTGTATTGTGTTAACTCAAGCAAAGGGAACAGACTCCCAAAGGGAGTCACACTCCCTTCTTGCTGGAAATTAAATGTGGACAGATTAGAAAAATTTAGAGTATTGAGTTATTTCTTTCTGTGGTCAAATTAGCTGGTTTTCTGCTGATTGTTTCTCTGGTATGAAGCCCACAAGTCAGAGGGAAGAGAAATATCAAAGCTAACCTATGGAAAGTTGAAATTCTTGCACTGACTTCCAGGCTTCGGGACAGTCTCTGCCCTTTGCTGCCTTTGACTGGGAACACGTAATAAAAACAATTAAAAAAAAATTAAACTGATAACTTTTGATAACTGACTCCAACCAGGATGATACACCTTCCTGAAACAGCTACCTGGCAGAAAGCAGAGCAGTCACCAGCTGTGTCATGGGAATTGACAACTTTTCCCAATTATTTTCTTTCCTGCTCTCTTTCCTGGTTGATGTACATTCCCTCCCTTAGGCTTCCTGAGAACAGGTTTGCAGTGCTTCAGCAGAGAGAATGGTTTTCTTTGCTTTTTGGCTTCATCTCCATTCCTGAAGATGTCCAAAGAGCAGCGAAGTTGGTGAAGGCTCTGGAGCACAGATTCTATGAGGAGCTGCTGAGAGAGCTGGGAGTGTTTAGCCTGGAGAAAAGGAGAGACCTTATCACTCTCTGAAACCACATGAAAGTAGGTTGTAGCCAGGTGAAGATCATCACTTCCCACCAATAAAAAGAAATAGGACACAGCCTAAAAGAGGAAGAGAAAACAGCCCCAAGTTGCACCAGGGGAGATTTAGATTGGATATCAGGAAAAATTTCTTCACTGAGAAGATTTTTAAACATGGGAACAGGATGCCCAGGGAAGCAGTTCAGTCACCAATCCTGGATACTTCTTATTAGGAAAAGAGGTGGGTTCATTTCACAAAAATATTTACTCTCTTCATTCCGGAAAACATCTCTGCTATTCAGAATCCAAAACTCCAAAGTGAGGTGTGGTGAATCAGACCAAATCTTCACCTCAATCACAAAACTTTCAGTTTGATATCTATCCTTTCTGTCTGGGCTGAGTACTAAATGACAACCCTCTTTAGCAAAGCTAGCAATCTGATGATCTTGATTTTAATGTAAAAACAAGAAATCCTTTGTTTTCCTGAGTAGCTGTCATTCAGCATTCATTACACAGCTCTTTCAGAAATTTTTCTTCACTCTTCTTCTTTACTAATGGAAGTTTGATGAAAATTATGTATGAGATAAACACTATCACATGTATTTTCAGAACATTCAAGGACCGTTATGTCAGTTAAAACACAAAACCTTGTTTTGAGAAACAAATTACATATTTCAGAGCTTTGTTAGAAGGGTATGAAACAGGCTTAATTTCCACTTAGGAAAAAGCCTTCTACATTATTTTTTATCTGAACTATTGCAACCTTCCATTTACTGAAATACAATTTTAATTAAAGCTTAGCATTTCAAAACTCAAAATTAATTTGGTGATGTCAGTATATATGTGACATATCTTTTTGTCTTGAAAGCATGGTTTTCAGACAGAAGACTATTTTCTTTTATTTTCATTGAATTATACATGTTTCATTAAATTGCAGCAAAAAGCAGTGCCCATGAGTTTCTTGTTTCCTTCTAAGAATATAGATGGTCAGTGTCTGATTTTGTCTTCGACTGATCTACCAAATGCATTACTGAGCTACTGCTTTAAGTATGTTCTCAGTATTCTGACCAAATTTTATGTATTTTTAAGTGTCTTTCTTCACAAAGCCACAACAAATACAGGGCTCTTGTGCCCACAGCATTCTTTATGAGAAATAAAAGCAGCCAGGTTGGAAGCATGTAGCCCAAAGCTGGAGTTTGAATTCATTATGAGACCTGCCATAAGGTCTAAGTGTCTGAAGTTACTCATTTGGGCATGTCCCTCCATCAGAGATGTGGCCCACATGGACCCAGTCAAAAGGGTCAAAATTGTTGGAACCAGTGCTCTTGGTCCTTGTGAATTTTTTGAGGGAGGTTGACCAGCTGAGACTCCTCATGTAAGAGAGCACAGGTCACCTTGAAAACTCTAGCAACCAAAGACCCCATCTGGTCAGACATGCATGTGAAATTCCATCTTGAGCTCTACAGGTCCAAGGCTCCCATCCGTCACCAGCTGGAATATGTCAGCTTTTAAATATATTGCTCTCACCCCTCTTGTCTCACTGAGCAGCCAGAATTAGGTAAGAACAAAACAGGAGTAAAAAACTAGGGCATAAAACTGGATAATCTAGCTACTAGCTTGTTTGTTTTATCTGCCTGAGGTTGGAAAGTCTTGGGTAATGGCAGTCCAAATCAATTTTGACTGATAAAAATTAGTTCCAAAGAGGTAGTTAATGAGGGATGGACATGTAGGGCAAGGAGTTGGACTCAGTGATCTCAGCATATTCTGTGATTCTGATACTTCTGTTGCTTCTGAGTCATATGGGCACCCAAATATTTGAAGCTACTTTGATGTCCTCCAGTAGAAGACAACAGCTAAACATATTAGAAAGCATAATTCTCATTTAACTACAAATGTAAGTTCTGACCTATCAGAATTTTTAGATAATGTTTATGCCATTCAATTGCATGACTTTTCTGAAGAGAACATATTTTCCCATTCAGAGTCACAGTTCATGCAAACTCTGTTGCCTACCAACTAATTTATGGCTATGAAGCTTTCAAGTGTTTAATTGGAAATATCTTCTCTTCTGCTGTCATTATATTACATTGATAGAAGAGCTTCATACCAAATGCTTTCCATGAAAACAATTTCTAAATCAAATTATTTTTAATGTTGTGAGATTTTTGCACATGAATAAGTACCTCAATTGAGATGTATAAAACCAATTAGACCCCTATTTATCTCTGCTTAGCAACTTGGCTCCACTAATTTCTTTGGTCACTGTGTTTCTCTTTGGAGCTTACTCTATTCATACATTCTGATGATTGGATTACTCAACATTTATTTTAGAATGCATTTATTTAGTAGTACCCTTTCGAAACCACTTCCTTTTTATCTGATCCTGAAAGTCCTGGAAAATTCCTTCACAAATATTAGAGGCTGCCATAAAAAAATGAATTAGTTACCCTCTATGTGCTTACATAACAAAATTCTGAGCAATAAATAACAAGTAATTGACAGAAAGAAGAAAAATTCTTAGTTTTTCCCCATTGTCATATTAAAACCTATGTTGAGTGGAACATTTAATCACTAGCACAAATATACCTGCCTATTTGGCTTTTTCCTACCCTACCCTCTCCCCACCTTGTCCAGAAATGGTGACCATTTCCAACTTTAATTTCACTTTCTTAATGCACTGTCACTTAAGCTTATGTGCTCTTTTATATCATATGGATAAATTCTACAATGACTCACTCTCTGCTGGGCAGAGGAGCATGTTCTTCATTAGATAGCCCCTTTATATATACAAAATACATAAATCCAAAGAAGCAGTATGTCCTTTTAATGCTGCAACACTTCAGTTAAACACATTACTGATGTTCAGAGTTTAAAAGTTTGGAAGGATATAGTATCATAAGGCTGGCAAGATGCTGAAAGGCAATCTTAAGGATAAAATGGATCTATATCATGACCAGCAGATGTTCATGCTCATTTTTGACAACATAAACTATTTTGTTACATATGATCCATGTGCGTAATTGTTGGGATTCTTCCAAAGGTCTAACCCATCAAGCTGCATTTTGAGCCAATTGCTTCTTGAGCTACTTCTCAAGGAAGATGGACAATGGGTTATTTTGATTTTCATGTACCTTTTATATCCATATCTACATCTTAGGTATCTTTCTATCTATGCATATATATGTATATATTTATATGCAAATATTCTGCTTTTGCATAGATTATATGCATATATTTTATATACATAAATGTATCGCATAGGCATCTATAAGTCTAGTATATATCAAATATATATTACTTATATGCATATATTACATAAATATTATTTTTATGTACTACATTATTATGTACTATGCAATTTACATATACATTTTTTAAATTATTTTCATTTTATTTATTCAAAGTTCTTTATTTATTTCCCTCCATCTTCTGTGTCAACCAGTGTTATGCACTGTCACTTGAACCATGAACAATCAGAAACAAAACACTGTGTGTATTTTTTATGAGTTACAATTCAGCTGAGGAGAAGTCAACACAACTATGCATCATGGATTCATACCTCACTTATTTAGAACAAAGATGTCCTGTTGGATGTCTAATTTGTCACCTTAATCTTGCAGGTCAGTTGCTCTTATCTTCTTACCTCAGCCTGAATATCACATTCTGCTGGTGGGCATATTTCAAAGATATCTAATCTTGTTGATCTCATGGTACAGTGGGCATGATGATGAGGCGTGAAGAGGATAAAAATATCAGAAGGAACATTAATCTCCTCTTAATTTTCTAGTCAGTATTTTCCAGATGTTGTAAGGAACATTAATGTTTGATACCACATTGTGAATCATCATCATTGAACTAAAGAATAGGTCTGTGAAAAAAAAAAAAAAAAAAGACAAAAAACCCAAGATATTTTCTCCTCCCTGGTGAAGTATATACAGTGTCAGTGACAATGAGCTGTCAGGGAGTGTTCACGTGGCATAGGTCTCACTTCCTTTAACTCCAAAAACTTTCAGTGTAACCAGCTCTCAATAATTCATCATGAATCTTGCAGTATTTGTAGCATCTCAGTTCATAGAAATGCTCAGCTTTGGTTTCTGAAATAAAAGTGCCTGCACATTTGAGGCTGTTTTGTTTAGCATCTTGTTCTTGTTTTCTTCTTTCATGAAGTCTTATAAATTCCCTAGATCTTGACTTCCACTGCCTGAGTCAGTTCTTCTACATCTTTGGCTGGCAAGAATCTTTTACAGTGATGGCTCTCCAGGGGGTGCATCTACCTTTTCAGACTTTGATCAACCCAGGAACCCACCACTGTGGGCAGATCCCTCACAACCGGCACAGCACTATGAACACAGAGACTATATTCTCATGTGAGATTTAGCTGCATCTCATCCCCTCTATTCTGCTAAGACAGGTCTCCTAAATAATTTGAGTTTTTACTGTTTTTCCTGTGAGTCATCTCTAAAAAAAAAAAAAAAAAAAACAAAAAAAAAAAAAAAAAAACCAAAAATTGAGCCGTTTACATTTTTTCCTGTTAGCATATTTTACTATTTTTCAATGTTGATATATCTGGGTCAGAAAAACTTTAAGGATAACTGCTATCAAAATTAAGAGTAAATTACCTGCTTTCTGTTCCTTTTTTAAATTGGGATTTTTTTAATGCTCTACAGAATTCTATTCAGAAATTGAGCCATTTTTTTTGGAAACCTGGGCACACATCACCTTGCAGACTTGATGCCAGAAACCCTTGCAAGTGCCACCTGGAAAAAAAACATATTCCACTGCTACATGAACAAACTGAAACATGCCAAATCATCTCAAAACAAACATCCAGGAAATATTGCAGTTAACTTTGTGCTTTTTTGCCTGGTGAATTCTCTCTTGTCCTTAATAAAAAAGGAAACACAAATACTGCTTTTGGAAATTATTAGAAAAAAAAGAGAATAGCAATACTAAGGACAGCTTAATTGACTATGTATTTCTACCTGAAGGACACTTTCTAGCAAAGTGTCAATTATTTATATCACAACACTGATAAGAAAGATCAAACAAGACTTAGCTCTCCTTGAGGTTGAACTTTCAGGAGAGTCTATCACAACTACCTTTGTTTCCAAAAAAGTCTGCACCTTTTATCTCGTCTTACATTTAATTAATAGAATATTTGGTGGCAGAAGATCATTGTTTCTGTTTGTATAGCATGCAGCTCAGCAGGTCCAGGTAAATCCTTTGGATTCCTGTTGGCAGTAATGTTTTCTGTTTGTCAATTCACTTCTGACCTGATAAATCCTAAGGCTGGGAATCACTGTGCTGCTTAGTTCATTAATAATAATAAAAATAATAATAATAATAATAATAATAATATTGAAAACAGTAGAAATAATACACTCTTTGAGACTGAATGGTCTTGTTCTTTAGGAAATACATACAGCAGAGCAAAACAGGATTCTGGATTATAGTGAGCTACTACTATTAGCTACTACTATAGCAAAAATAATACTTCTAGGGACATCTGGATCTAAAAAAGCTGTACATTAAAAACAACCTCTTTTCTGTGGACTTCTAGATGTCACCTTTTAGAGGCGGAATAACCACTGGAGTGTAGCTAATACTACTGAGTTAAATGGAAATTAACCAAAGAAGTGCAACTGCATTTCAAGCCGGAATCATCAATTACTACAGTATTTTTTGTTGTGGTTCTGTAATAAGGGAAAGTGTATCTTGGAACCATGTAGAGAACAGCAAATTTACTATAACTGCCAGAGACAAGTGGGCATGAAAAATGATCCATTCCTAAAAGCTTTTAAAGCAGCAATGTTTGTCCTTCTTGGCTTTATGAAGGTCATAAGTCTCTCTGGTATGATCTAAGAAATGCTATAACAAGGTTCACGTAAATGCAGCTGTGTCCTGAAACTGTGCTCAGAGAGACAAAATTCCTTTACAGAAATAGCCTCTCAACTTTTATCTGCAGAAGACAATATTCTGCAGAGGACTTTTTCAGAGATGCAGCCAACTCCCACCCACAGTCCAGTGACAGAATGATCTATGGGAATTTTCCTGCCAGGAAAGCACTGTCCAAAACTAACTTAAACTTATTACTTGCTTGGTTTATACATCTCTTTACTGTGTCTTCACTAGGTATACATAGATACACACACTAATATATTTCTGTATTTTATATGTAGACATATGTATATAATATATATACACATATGTACATGCATACACACGCATATATAGATACACACATATATGTGTATATATATATATTACATTCTTAATTGATTTTAGATATTATCTAGGGCACCCTACAGTCTGGACCAAGCAAAGGAGCAGACAAATTTTTTGCAACTCCACGCAAAAAGGAATGACCAAGCTGAAGATAACTTCTCTCTCAGGGAACCCAACTGCACCTGGTCTTCCTCTGCCACACTTCAGTCCTGTGGCAGTGGTAACAGCTGTGCTGGGCACAACATGAGGCAAAGGAGGAACTGAGGCTCTATCCAGCCCCAGCTGCATGGCTGGAGGAATTGGCAGTGCTGTAAGTGCCCAGATACCCCTGGTTGCTGGATGTTCAGTGCTGTGCATCACTGTGATTCAGAGACACACAGCCTAGCTTCTGCAAAGCCTAATGAAAGAACATGGCAACTGAGAGGAGTGACTTTCCCTGATGGGTTCTTCACTGTATCCTTTGTAATTGCCTTCTACCTGGTGAGTAGCAGTAGAGCAGACAACCTGTACAGTGACTGATTATCAGTGCTATTAGGAGTAGACTGTGGGCTCACCCTTTGCAATGCTATGTTTTTCCATAGGAAGAGCTGCCATCAAATATTTCCCAAATTTTGTAATTGGTACCATCAAAAATAACATAAATTTGAAGAAAAGAATGACCCTGTTTATTAACCTGCTGTTATTTTGCCTCAAGCTATGTTTGGAATCAATTAAAAAAAAATTATCCCCCTTTAGAAAGGAACTCTGTCTGTACTCTGCTGCCCGTTCCCAATAAAGTATCTTCCTTTGTAATGGATGTTTCCCTGCCCTTTTCTCCAAAATGCTCAGTGATGGAACATTCACAGACTTTCTAAGCAATCTTCCAGGGCATTTTCAGAGTCAGTGCTCCTTATTATCCTAACTTTTTAGGACATTTGTGTTGCAGTCAGTACAAGATGAAATTCGGGAGATGGCTTTGTCCAGCCAAGTTCTTGTGCTCAGAAGACGCAAGTCTGTATACAATGTTAAAGAAAGATGAAAACAAATAGGAACAGCAATACTTTTTCCATGTAATTCTTGCATAGCACTTTTCCCTTGATAGATTTCCAAGGACTTTATAAAAAAAGATCCATCTTATAATGCCTTTCTAATAGATGGAGCTGGGCAGGCAACAATCAGTACAATTTGTACAATTCCTCCATTACTTCACCAGAGGGGAGAAGAAGAGAACACAAGCATTTGCTTAAACACCATCTGCTTTCATACTTAATTATTTTGTGAGAGTTTTGAAAATACTGCCCTAAACGACCAAGGAAGGGTGAATTATAGTCATCCCAGGTAAATATTATCCAAAGAACATGTATATCAAGATATATCTTTCCATCTACTTTAGTGGGACTCAGGTGAGATTCATAAGCTTTAAAATGGGTATTTATAGTGCTGTTAGTATCCTGGAATAAAAACATATTTACTCTATCATGAATAATTATATGAGCTCAACCTTTCAAAAAATATGAAAAACAACTCATTTTATCACACACTATATTTATGCTAATACTTCAGTAAAGTTATGGAGTTTTGAAGTACATTACACACTCCCAAACTAAAGTTTGACAATTAACCTTTCAAAGGAATTCTGTAACAAGAAGCCTCAGAAAAATGTAATGGCAGCAATTCATTATGAGTTCTGCAGTCTGGATAACCTGGGATACAAAAAAAAAAAAAAAAAAAATCAGGTGAACTCATCAATTCCAAAGAAGCAACTGTTATTTCACATTTTGCCTTTGCTTTAAAGGTACAGTGATTCCTTATCATCACACACTCGCTGCAAGAAGGGCTGGATTCATAATAATATGTCATTTTTAGAGTGAGATATGAAACACATAATCAGCATGCTGTCTCTTAGAAGATAGATTATTTCAATTTTAGACTAAGGAAACTGGAATAGTGAAGATCCTGTGTCAGCTCATGAAACTAGACAAGAAATTCTGGCTTCTTTATGTCCCATACTTAGAGATCTGAATTGAGCCTAGGATTTCCAGGTTGAATACAGAGCATAAATGTAATTTTTTGACTAATAAAGATAAACCTTAAGGTTATCCTAAGGTCCCATATCTGATCATTCCCCATTCTGTATAATCCTTATTTTCCCCTATAACAGCTTACCACCCCAAATGTAGAGACTTCTTTACGTTCCACATCTGAGGGAGATTTAAGCCTGGCGCTTACGTGAGTTTCACTCTTTCTACAATATTTTCCATATTTATAAAGAAATAGAGGCATCAAACAGAGGAAGCCTGTGGGAAACAATCCCAAAATTCCTGTTCTTGAATTTAATCTTTCCTCCACCTCTCCCTCACTCCTCTTTATTTTCTATAAGCAAAAAGATCTATTATGGTGTGATGAACCAAAGGTACATCCCAGCACATAGCTCAGTGAGAGAAGAGCTGTTCCATGGGCTTGGTTACAGAGCAGATGAACTCTCCTATCCACTCACCTTTCCATCCATGCTCAAGAGATGAAGTGCACAATTGCAATGGTTACTGTGGGGATAAAAGGCATAAATCAGGAAGGAAAGCCATGTGTGTAGACTAGGCTAGAAAGCCACCTCAAAGTACAAGAAGACTCACAGACATCATAAACCAGCTTTTTTCTCCTTTTTTTTTTTTTTTTTTTTTTTAATTCACACTCTGCATCAAATATATAAAATCTCAGTTGGAACCTGAAGGCAAATACAAAATACAATAACAGTAACAGTTAGCTCAGGGGAAGTGTGAGAAACAAGAACAAAATCACACTTTCTGATGAGTATGGATTCACAAATCAATGGAGACAGGAAAGGAAACAACACCAGGCTTACTTTGTAAGGCTGTGCTCTGGTTTGACAACAGGGAAGCTGGCTCATCATTTAGCCATTCCACCACCTTTAGTAAACTTTGAAGGATTGCATACATGAAATGCCACAGCAGCAACATTTACTTAAAAAAAACCCACAAATGACAACAACAAAAACAAAAAACTCCACAATTTTCTGGTTGCTAATGCAATAGAAAGGAATTCCCAGCAGCTCTGATGAAGGAAGCACTGGGCAGCTAATCACATGTCTTTCCCAGAACACAGACATTTTTCAAAAGGATCAGTGTGAAAAATTGCTTTGGAGACTCTGACAACATAGGAAGAAAGCTGAGCTGTGAAGAAAAGCTGAAAAAATATTGATAGTTCAACTGTTGGCCCCTCAATATTGCCTCTGAGCATGTTTGCAAGGAAGGTCACAACCAGTGAGTCCCTTGTTGTCCACAGGGAGCTGTTCAGTGCAGATGTAATAGGGACAGGACTCCTTTCTGCATAAACCCATTCTAGAACCACCATCAAGCCTGTGGGTAAAATCTCCTTTTGCTCCTCTGTCCAAAGGCATAAGAGCTTTCTTTGCCAGACTTTTTCACAGACCTCAGCCTGTGCACATGAAGCAAAGGTGGCAAACCTCCTTCTCTTGCCTTAGAAGAGCAAGACAAATCAAATTTACAGATGTGAATATACTTTTGCTGCATAACTACCCTCAACCATAAGGAAGGCAGTGGAGCTCAGGCTCTTGGCAGACTTGGCTCTAAAGCTACAGAGAGAAGAAAAAATACATATTTCTTTGTCTTCTTTAATGTTTTCCTGATATTGGTGCATGAAGTGACTAAGTGGAAAGGCAGTGATCATTCTATAAACATGGAGTACGACTAAGATACCTCAATGCTCTTTCTGATTAAGACAAAAACATGATGTCACCCAATAATATTTGCAACTGCACAGTTGAATGTTCTTTAAGAGAATGTAAAGATAGATTTAATACTTTTAGATTCCTCTTTTTACATTATTTTCAGAGTTTCTGAGTATTTATTCAGAGAAACAGCCGCAAATTTCATTGAATTTCAAAAGCATTTGGGTGCCTCACACTTACCAACTCTTTTCAAAAGTATAAATCAACGAGAAAGAAATAAAATTTGTCTAAATTTGTACCAGTCTACCCATACTAACACCCTGATTTACTTACTGGCAAAATATCTGAAGTTTGATGATTGATGAGTAACTGAGACAAACATCAAATGCCAGTAATAGGAAGTGTACTTAGAAGAGAACTGCAAAAATTTCTTAAGCTTACCTTTAATCTTTTATATGCTCAGGTGTTGATAAAAACTTGTCAGCAGTATGACCACTTCTTTCTTTTTCCTAAACACAAGAGCCATAAATTTAATGATGTCCATAATATACTCCCAATACCTCAGAGATGAGCAAACCTGCAGTTACAACAGCAATAATAAAGAAACAAAAAAGATTCTGATTCACTCTCATGAGGCCAGAAGTGTTGGGCAGTAAACAGCAATTTACTCTTATAAAAGGAATTTTATGACAAGGATGCTAACTAAATATGTGCCTAATTTATACAAGTCACAAGTCAATAGGTGTTCACTCTTGCATACTTGTACATAAGCACACAGATATACTGAGTACTGCTCATGATATAAGGAAATTAAAAAAAAAAAAAAAGAAAAAGTAAAATATATAGTTTCTTTTCATGTAGCTCCCCTTCCCTATTGTTGAGATAAACAAGAACTAGTGCTGAAGTTCAGATTTTGGAGCTCTCTGCAGAGAGCTCTGAAGCAGCAGCTTGCAGGCAGAAAAGCCCATTGTGCAATCTCGCCAAGAATTATCTTGGTATGGAAATAAAGAGGAACATTGACACACGAAAAATGTACACTGGTTTGCTTTAGAGCTCACATAGCAATTTACAGCAGCAGAAGGCCAAATGCTTAGAATTCAAGGCACCAACACTGCACCTGATGAAATGAAAATTTCATGTTGGATAAGTGCTCAAGTGAGATAACTTGGTTTTATTTCTACTTTCTATAGCATGCAGTCAGAAATGGATGGTGCCCTCAGTGCAAGCTGTCACCAAAAATCAGCACATTAGGAAAATTGACCCTGGCATTGAGCTATTTCCTCAGATTAGAATAGGAAATCAGCTGGACCTGTAGGAATGGTAACCACTGTGGAGTAGATGAGCAGGTTGGGCTGTGATCACAGTGTGTGTTGAAACTCTATCACTTTACACGTATTAAGAACACTGTTTCCTTACTGTAGAACCACTTCCTTTTTGTTTTTTTTCCTTTTCTCCTTCTGGCTGTTTGACACGCACCTGAAGAAACAGCTTTACTGACTAAGGGAAGGTCCCCAACTTCCAGCAGAGATCCCCAAAACCCAATGTTAATGCTTTTCACTCTTTTTTAAAACATTTCAAAAGAGTTTTGATTGACAGAATACACACAGGCTGTTAAAATCTGCCTCCTGACAAAGGCTTAGAGTATATCAAAGCTATCTTCTTTGGAGTTTTGTATATAAATATATATCTCATGAACATGGGAAGACAGTTCAGTTGATCAGAAAGGCTCTTTTATCTCTTAGACATATTCTAAATGCTTTTATCATCAAGAAATGATTGCAGTAGATACTTTGGTGAAAGCATGTCACCTGCTCCTTCCACACTTTGTTGCTTCAATTATAAATACAAATTAACACCCAGACAAGTGCAAAGCTATTAACAATTTTGACATTTCAAATACTGTGGCTCGTTTTACCAACATGAATCTGCTGTTTGAGTGTGGTAACTATAATTTCTTTTTCCCTTCACAACACGCTGGCTTATGTACATTACATAACATTGCTGGAACCTGGCTAATTTGAAAGGATACAGTAGGATAAATTTCAGGATTGCCTGAAGACAAGACATCCTGAATCCTACATGTTGAGCTGTTGTCAATATTCACAGCAAAATCTCTCTGGCTATCTGGTATTTAATAGCTCTTTTAGCATCCTACATTTTTCCATTCATTTTTCCCCACAATGTTCCCTGTGAGGTAAGTTCTCAGATAGGAGAAATTGCTAAGCTGTTTGGACAGAGTACTTTTGAAAAGGGATCCATATTGTCCTAAAACAAGTCAGGTCTTTTAAACACTGTTCAGCTATTTAAAGGGATTTCTAGAGGTCAGAAACTATCATCCAATTTCTATTATAGCCAGTTTATGCCCATTTTTAATGATATTAACATGCCTGGTTTTCCACTGCCTTTGTGCCTTCTGAGTCTTCACCCCTTTTCTTGCCAGCCTCAATAAATTAAACGTGATTGATCTCTGTGTTGAAACAGCCATTTCTTCTTCATGATATCCCTAGCCTCAGGGAACTACACTGTCTTTGGTAGCTTGTTTGAGTGTACAGAGACAATGCATCGAGCCAGCTGTACCCACACTGCAGGTGGGGTGGAGCCAACAAGCAGATTGCTCATCCCACTTTTGGGATGCTCCAGATGGGAGCCACACTGTAGAGGTCTGGCTAATGACCAGTGAGGCACAGCAGCTGAACTAACATGGTCACACACACCTTACCTGGAAGAGGAAGTGAATAAGCAGCCTGAGCTACTGGTGGTAATCTGCAGCAAAACAAACCAGCATCCTTTCTACAGCACTAGATCCTAACTTCACTGGTTAATTTCTGTGGTTTATAACCCTAAAGTTAGACTAGATATGTTAATGGTTTATAATTGAATGTCAAACTTTTTTTTTGTTTTGTTATGGTTTTTTTTTTGCATGAACATATGACTGGAACTTGTTTCTGTATGTTAAGACCAAATCAAACCTGTACTTGTGCCCAGCAGTAGCATTTCAAAAACACAGAAACCACAGCCATATGAGATACAACACAGTCAAAGCAACCCTACCTTACACAAATAAACTGGCTAAGGCAATGGAGTGACATTTATGTGGTCTCATTCAGATCTCAACCTTGCAGATATTATGTGCATCTCCTTGGGTAAGTCCCTGACACAAAACTTTGCAAGGATTTATGTATCTAATTCCCAAGAAATCCCTAGGGCACCTAACTTCCTGTGAGGATCTAGAATTAAATTAAAACATGTGTAAATCCTCCAGGTGTTAAAAATAAGGTAAATTTATTTTCTTCTACTGTTTTCATTGCTTTTTAATCCTCTCATATCCTAACATTTGTAGGACCAGGAAGTTTTGCTCCTGCATGTGGATGGAGTCTTACAGGAAAATCAAACTTTATCTCTGTTTCCTAAGGCTTTATCTCTACTTCATAAGGCCTGTGGATATTGCTTGTAAAAAATTATTATTGCCAGTGTTTTACTGAGGAATGTGGATTGCTGTGCCTTACCTCCAACGTGCTCTGACAGCACATGTTTCTCTGCACTGTTGCATAGTTAAGAAATAACTATTCTTTGCCAGTTCTTCTCTAGCCTTGTTTCTCAAGACACAGAAAGTTCCTGTGATCATCTGACATTTATGTGCCCATCTGCCTTGACTGGCCATTTTCAACAAAATTGGTCACAGTTTTGAAGGTAAGATGTTCCTATGAGTTTAATGATATACATGAGGGAGACTAAAAATAATTCTACCTTCTTTCTGAAATTAATTCATCTTTTATCATTAACATTGTCTCAATCATGTTTCAGGAATCTTAGATGCACACCAGATTTCTACTCAGGAAACCTCATTACGACAGATACTCCACAGATTTATAAATGCCCCAGGCTTTCTGCAATGTAAATGAAACCAATCTCACCTTCATGATATCAGAATGTCTCAATCTATTCTATTTTTAGATCGAAACAGAACTTGCAGATTCTGCTCTTCAAGAACAGAGTGAAACAAGCATAAAAAATTCTATGAATAGGTCTGGAGGAAAACAACCAACATTATAAAATTCAGGGGGTTTGAAACAAAAGAAAATCAAAAAAGGCTACGCGAGAAAACCATTTCTCCAGGCCAATCCAATCTTGCTAGAAAGGAAAGGTCCAAAAGGCATTAATTCCACTTCTGTGTTATTATCCCCAAAATACATTACTGCAGTTTGGACATATAAAATGTCTTCAACAAGCTTGGAGAGTAAAATGTTGACAAAGAAATATGTGTTTCTAGTTTGAGCTGCTAGGCCACCTGTGGGACAGCAATACAAACAACCTGGCTAATATAGCCAAAAAAATAAGCGAGTGGCTCTGGCTGTAGTCAGAGCAGGAGAGGAGAAAAGGATCACTAATGTCATGAAGAAGGACAGAAAACGAATACCAGGTTGAGAAGAAGCATGTTGGTGGAATAGGTGTGTCAAAAGAGATAGCTGCATAGTTCATCTAAATGACAATATGAATTGTCTCTCCTCAGGCTCTGTTTCTTTCTGTCTCGTATATTTATTTTTTTGTTGTTCTTGTTCTTGCTTACAGCAAATAGCTGGAAGGGAAACAGTGTGAACCAATGATTACTATCTCACTAGTCTTAAGTCTTTAGGCTTGCCCCCTTTCCAGAGGCAACCTAGAAAGAAACAAATAATCAGTTTAGGGAATGTGAAAGCATGATAAAGAGAAAGAAAAAGAAAAAAAAAAGGAGTACAGGGATGAATGTGGTTTTAATTTAAGCCTTGTTATTAGCTTGTTTACAAGTTGAAATGTGTTATCTATTGGGCTGCAGGTGAGCTCCAACCATTCCCACTTGATTACTGGTTTTTGTGAATTCTCAGTGACCTGAAACCTGTCTAAGGAATCATACATATCTTGTTTTAGCTCCACCAAACTTTACTGTGATGGTTTTTTTACCCAGAATTGTGACAAGATGTAAACATGAGAGGAATATTGCAGGAAATCTATTGGTGGTTCCACTTAAGAGAAAAGTGTGCAGAAACATGGAAATAGCGGGATCCTCTGGGACTGGAAGGAGCCTAGAACATGCTGGGAAAGTGAAGCTGTGCCTTGAACATTAATATGTCTTGCTGAGGATAGTGCCCTGTCCTTAGCAGTTTCACAAACTACAGATGAACAATAATTTCAGTGAATCCCTACAGGAGCTGAGAAGGTACTGTCACTTCCAGAATCATAGTCATAGGGAAACTTGGGCTGAAAGGGATCTCTGGAGACATCTAGCTCAGCCTACAACTCCAGAAAAGTTGTCTTCAAAATTGTGGGTGCTACAACTGTCTCAGGCTGCATGTTTATCTAAAGAAGGGCAATTGCAGCTGCACTTGTCAGGGTCAGGAAACACTGTGGTATGTGCTCAACTCAGACCTGCTTTGCACATGAGGATGCATGGATACAGCACATGCTGATGGTTCTCATATGTTCCTCAAAGAAAATCAGGTGAGTTTTTGTAAGGTTTTTAGTTTCCTCTTCCCAAGGCAGATCAAATTGGGGTGTTTTAAATGTAGGTTTTCTACTCTCCCACTATCAGAGTTAAACATAACAAAGGTAGGGATACACAACTGTAGTAGTGATGGATTTATTAGGATAATATTACCCCAAAAGCTGATAATACAAAAGAACCCTTGAGGGAATGATACAGTTGACTATAAAAAAGGTTCAGCAGTGATCCAAGATGCTGCAGAACCAAGAGATTCTTTTATAGGATTTCAAAATAAGACTGCATTTTAGCAGCCTGGAGCCTGAAAAAAACATCTAATTTCAGGAAAATGTGTCTTTGAGTTGCAGGATATTTTCTTTTGATAAAGAACTGAAGATTCAGCTTATAAAACCAGAGAGCCGAATCCTAGGATATTCTAAATGCTGACTGAACACTATTATCACTTAAATAGAAAGAGCAGATTGACTGCTTCTGAAAATCTCATCCCCAAATCCAACCAGAGTGTCTAATCTACCCCTCAAATCCAGCACAAATTCACATTCTGATGGATATATTATACTGTCCAATATTAATTGACCCAGAGTGTAAAATTCAATATTCCTCTGTAGTTTTAGCAACTTTCTTCTTAGAAACATTTTCATCATCTTCAAATAATTTCTATCTTTTCTCCACCCACTTCTATTTTTTATTGTCTGCAAACAAGAGGCATTTGAAAACCCTCAACAGGATTTCTTGGAAGACATAAAGTACTAGCACAAAAACAAGCTGCACACTGTGCTGAAAAAAAGCTGAGATCAAAACAAACACTTTCCTTTCAACATGATACAATGAAAAGAGGTAAAATGTCTAGAGGAGTGACAACATAAAATTACAAAATTTATCCATACTTAGGAGTTCCATTTCTTGTATCCTTTCTGATTAGTTAGAAGTAGGTTATAGAAATCTTGGCTAGTAACTTAAGAAGGCAAGGTGAAGTTTGACAAATGTTTCTCTTAGGTTCTTGCTTGATTTTAAATTATTGTTCCCAGATTTGCTCTTTTTTTTGGGGGAGGGGGGTTGTTTTCCCCTTTTACCTACAACAAGACAAAACCATAAGGTCTGAATTGATTCACAATGCCTGCATTACCTGCCTGCTGGGAAGTAGTAACCCCACATTGGCAAGCTTATATTTACAACTTGGAAGCAAAAAAAAACCAAAAAAATCTTGATATGATGAGTCGGCCTAGGAATATTGGGGAGGAGAGAAAAGAAAAACTCTTTAAAATTGAAATTGCTCACCTGCTGCTGCTGACAGCCTCAAGCCTTAATGGTGATGACTGCACAAATCCATCAGCAGCAACATGCTGCAAAAGCCTCTGCTAAAAACAGGGACTGTGCAGCAAGACATCCCATTCTGCCATTTATTTCCAAGCACATATTGGAACTGGAAAAAGTTCAGAGAGGAGCAGCAATGCTTAGCAAATATACAGAAATTCCTGTGGTTGAGGAAAGACATTGAAAACATGGGGACTGTGGAGAGTATGGGGAGTTAGGATGGGAACTCATGGTTCATCTCTTCATGAGTACAAGATATCGGGTATGCTATGTGAAGCTTCTCATTGGCAAGTTCAAAACAAACAGGAAAATAAAACAAACAGGAAAAACAGGAATTTTCTGCCCCTCAGGGTGTAGGAGACTCATAGAACATGAAGCTAGAGGATGTTGTAGAAGCTAATAGTTGACATGCATTGAACAAAAAAGTAATTAAGTTCATAACAGAGAACCCATCAACTATTATTATTGACATGGCATTTCAGAGTGCACTGGGGGAAGTGTTATATATGCTTGTGCTGTCCTTAATCTACTCTAGACATCTGCTTGTGACCAAAGGAATTTTTTAAAATCTGGCCCACTGTATCTACTCTTACATTCAAGGAGAGTGGCCATAGTTAAGATAGCACTGGCATTCATCTTGCCTCTGAAAAAATGCCATCAGTGGCACAAACCACTACACTGAGAAACTAAAAAATACTGAGATTAAACCCCCCTCCTCCACCCCAGTGAGCTCAACCTAGAGTGAATTTGGCGAGGTTTTTCTCATCACTGACAAAGCAAATTCAGAGATATCTTGCTATCATGCTTTTGAGTTGGCATGCAACCTCTGCTCCCTTTCAAATGACTTTTTAAAATATTTTTTGCAGCCCCTGTTTCCAGCCACTTGGCAACAGTGAACACCAGAGCTGGAGTGAGACACTTCTAATGGATTGGGAAGCATGGCTCTTACTGAGATTATAGGAGAAAGCTTTTTCTCTTTGTTTAAGGTTTTGTTTGTTTGTTTGTTTGTTTTTTTCACAGATTGTTGACAGAAAATGGTGTCTGCAATAATTCTGGGCCTAATTTGATTTTAAAGCTGTTAGAGACCTGGCACAAGCAGAGCAGGTTTTGTCAGTGCTGAAGGATTTTCATTTGAGAGACAAAATCGACTGTCTTTTCTTCTTCACTTTCCTGAATAATATTGGAAAATGTGGAGCAAAAGCAAACAAAAACAAGGCCAAAAAATCTCAAAGGCCTGAAGACGTAGAGGACACTTAGATTTTCAGTTTAACCTGACCATTGGGATTAGCAGTCCTTTGGGTGAGACACAAACTGAGGTACCTGAATAAAAGGGGATTTACTTCAGGTTGTTTTTTGATGAACTCTTCATTATCTGAGGCTCACAAAGAATTCATCTGGAACAGAAAATATATAAGGTCATCACTCATAATAAACCATTACTTAGTGAAAATTAAATAAATACACAAATCCATGCATTTCCAGTTTTGCTACTTCTAATACTCAGATACCAAAACTCCGAGCCTTGTAGGTGGCTCTTCTTCAGTACCACATAGAAAGTGATGAACTCACATGCATTACTCAAAGAGATGTACTGTACCTTTGGGTAACTGAGTAAAAGGAGTCATTAGTGATGTCAGACGTGCTGCACAGGCAGGCAAGTGCTGTGGGAATTCCTGCTTTTTGCTGAACGTCTTGGTCAGGGCTGAGCTCTGCTCAGAGATTGCTAAACATCAATTGCTGCTATGAAGTTGCTGCAATGACCACTGCCAAATTGGTGTGGCTAAAGATGAACTGCAATGAAAGCATTTCAGCCATTAGCTGCAACTTAGTCTATTACAGATAATGAGCAGTTTGATAAAGCCTAGGAGGATGAGTGCAGGAGAAATAGAAGTAAAAGTAGTGTCCTGAGACTGAAGAGATGGGGCTTCAGATCCTAGTGCTTCCAAAGAATTCTGCCTAGCCATGGACAGGAGGCCTTGTCACCATTTAGCTTTCCTTAGGTTTGAAGGATCCCAGCCAGGATCCTCCCAGGTCAGTTTTGGGAGCTCAGGCATGGCCAGTCTGTGCTAATATTCATTGCACCTCTCTGTAACTCATTTTAAAAAAAGGACTGAGAGTTGTTTCTACTTGCCTAAGTGCCTAAGTAAGTGACCTTGAGGACTTTGAAAAAAGCGACAGCAGCAGTCTGGATCCTGAACTTTCACAGATCATCCTTGTCCACTGTTGACCTGGATTTCCTGGAAGACACTGGATTTTGAGATCCACATACAGTGCAATGCTGACAAAGCAGATTGAGTGGCGAAGTCTTTGTTTAACATGCAGGTCCTCTAATTGCTATAGAAAACAAGATTCTGAACAGATTTGACATTTTCACTGAATGAACACCTGTAGATGTGTATTTTCCTTATCTCATTTTGTTTCTGGGAATTGCCTACAGGAAGGGGGAAGACAAGGCCCTTTTTCAGAACTCTGAACTTCAGTGAGAAATGGAAAGGGGGAAGATGGGAAGATTTCCTGCACTGGGACATCAGCAGATTCCAGTTCATTCAAAACTGTGCTTAATTCAAAAGGCAGTTTTGTACTCTTCATAATTCAGGGAGGTTTTAATGCATACAGAACGCTTGGGAAGTAAAATAATTGCTTGAAAAAATAATTAATTATCAATTCAAAGTCAAATTATTAATATATATATAACAATACAAATCCCAATGCAGTCCAAATCATCCAACAAAAACAATGCACATGCTGAAAGAAAGAGGCAGCCACATGTGGAAGCAAGTGGGTAACAAACTGCATTTGTGTGCATTGAACCAGAAGGACAAAAAGATCCAGGAATCAACATCCTTACTCTCCCCATTGTTACACATCAGCTAGAGGAAAATAAATCATATGACAATTAACAAAAAAAATCAGCTTTCTAAAAAAAAAAGACTGATTTCCCCACATATAATTGATTTGGCTTTCACTTTTCTTTCTAATTCCTCTCTTTGAATGAAGTGCCAGAGGCAGTAAACAAGGTGCTTTAATACCAAAATTACTCTGAAAAGTAAGTTTAATCATATACCTCAAGGTTTTTAGGAAAGAAAAAAGTACATAGAATATTTTGTCACTTGCAAGGAAGAAAAGTCTTGAGTTGGAACGGCTGAAATTTTTTTGTTAAAAACATCATTTTTCATTTTTACAATTTTATTTTACTTTTGAGGTAGGCTCTCCTTCCTGTGGTATGACTTTCTGCAGAACAGTTTAAGACTAGGGTAGCTCTGCAGTTTAGGCCTCAGTCACAATGTCATGCAAGGAGTGGGGTGATGAGATGACCCCCAGGTGCTGCCCCATTTTGCCTTGCTCTCCCCAGAGCTCATTTTCTTCCACAAACAGTGACTGGGAATCCTCAGCACAGATCACAACCACTGCTGACACAATGCTAAAGCACAGCCCTGGCTTCTGATCCCCTGTTCAATCCTTCTCTAGTCCCACACTTCTGAGACCTTGAGCATCTGTGTTCAAGACAAAGATAAAGATGAGGAAACTCAACTGCCCTTCCAGCTTTCAAAAAGCACTTGAACACCCAGCTGATGATAAAAATAAAAATAAAAGCAAACCAGCAGATAAAAGCATAACTCAGAGTTTTGATAGCAGCCAGGAAAGAGCAGTGTAAGTGCTGATTGCAAAGTGATAGACAGAGGTTTCCATTTCACACATTTCCATTCTAATCTTGCAATCCCAGTCCCACAATGTTAGGACAGATCCCTCAGGCAAGGAGGAATGAAAAAGGGACAAAAGAGGGGAAATAACTATGAAGCCCAGGGCACAAAACATAGAAAAGGGGAGGGGGTGTTTATGTGTTCAGAGAATTTCTACTCTGCTAACTGATGTAGAGGCAAAAAGGCAAGATGTGGTTTTTGGCAGAGTTTGAGGAAAAGCTCCATGTGAAGGTGTAATCGACACCATTTAAATTCCAAAAGCACAAATGCCAAGAAACTCACAGCGCTGTCAGACAATCAGATGATCCTCTTATGAGTCACCCTAATCCTCTGAGATAGCTGCCTGTATCTTGTGAAGAGCCAGGGGTCCTTCCGTGAAGAGGATGATGATATAATGAAAACCTTGGTAGCTCTTTTAGGAGCCTTCGTAAGAATGCACATAATGAGACAATTTAAATTTTAGACTATCCAGAGAGGCAATATTGAGAACATGCAAGAGCTGAAATCCGGGAAAAAAAGGTATTGAGAGCCTCACCATGAACAGAAGCAAAAGCCTATTGAAGGAGCAGGTGTCATGGAGAGCTGCTGCCAACTGAAAAACAAAATCAAGAACAAGGCATGAGGGAAGGCCTGGATCTCTGATTTTCCATAGAAGAAAGAGACAATACAGTGAGAGGTAGAAAAGGGTGTAATGCAAAGAACTGAGCCAGCAAAAGTTCAAGGAAAAGTTACACCCTAATGTTAAGATCTTTCCCAATGCTTCCTTGTATTTGTAAGCATTTGTAAAAAAACTTTAAAATACAGAATGTACAAGACATAGAGAGGCTAAAAGCAAAGATAGCAATGAAGATATCAAAACTGATTAAACATGAAAGAGAAAGAACAGGTAACAGGACAGTGGGCACAGCCACGGTTCATTTGAGTTCTGATTTCTTCTCTCCATCTCCAGCAGAACATATGTGTATCTTACTTTGAAAAAGCACCACAGACTCTTTGTTGTTATAGCCTTTAAAAATGTATCTTTAAACTGATGATAATCTTATGCCAGACTTATTATCATTTCAAGACATCAACTGAACTGGAATGGAAAGCCTTCATTTTCTTAGCAAAACTTTGCACCTCATAAAGGTTTTATCTGTTGCTATGGCAAAGGCTTTACCCAAAGGAGTTACTTGTAGAACACCACAAGAAGGGGGAATTTTTCAGTTCTTTTCACATGCACATTTTTATACCCCAGACATTTTAATTTAATCATATTTTCCTTTCATCCTCCAGACAGTTTCTTTTATTCCTGAGGAAGATGCGTGTCTACATCAGTGGCATGGAAGAATCCATTCTTATCATCTTCCCCACTGTGAATCAAAATATACTTTTAATTATAGAATATCAGCTATTTCTCTTTGATGATATTCAAGTGCCTATTCGAAATTGAAAGACCAACAGAATAACTGCCTTGGTATTTTCATACGTAGAGTGATGACCTTTTTAATGTGATTTTGTGGAAACAATGGAGCTACATTCATCAGGTTATATAGAAACTTGCTGCTTCTTTTTTTTTCCAGACATTCCATTTTCAATTTCACAATGACATTTGATAGGAGACATAAAAATGCCAGTAGATCAGTGTTTTTTCAACCACCTCATCTGACAAGAATTCCCCTTCCCCTCCACCCCATTTCTTTTTACAGAGCTGTATTGTTCACTCATTTGGGACTACTTCAATTTGCTTATTAAATATGTAAGATCTTCATTATGCAGCCAGGAGCTGAATCATGTAAGATTAACACAAAGCCCTTGTGAGAGGATTTTTTAAACTTTATTAATATTAATAGTATGGGCAGCTCACGTAATTTTGTAGTTTCCAAACCCAAATGTCAATACAGTGGATAAATTGTACTTTTCTTCCTTGCCCTCTTAGCTGTCTTTGAAGAAAGGATGACATTCAACTTAAATAAATACAAAACTTTACACATTTCCAGCTAGGTTCCATTTTTACATCCCAAAGAGTCACAGATTCTTTCTCCTGGCCATTGATAAAAGGGGAACTTGAGGAAATAGGTAAGAATCCTAAGGATTTTATTCTTTATGATGACTTACGTAGCATCATAAAGCACACAGTTCTTAATCAAGTAAAATATTTCACTAATGACCTAACAAGAAGTACAGTAATAGCTTAAGAGAGGGAACCTGGATTTGATCCCATGCAGAGAACTGATGGAAAATTCAGATGGCTGTATCCAAAGGAGGTTGTATCCAAAGCAGGCAGCAACTGAGGAAGAGCATCTTACACCTAACCAGTAAGCAATAGGAGAGAAGACAAAACCAACTTTTATCCCCCTTCCTGTAAGAAAGAAGCCTGAAATATGCTCCTGAAATGCTGGCTTGCAGGACCTTTTTTTTTCAAAGAGCTTAGCACACTTCAGTCCTTTCTTTCCACACGTAACTGGAGGAGGAAGTATCACGTACTTGCTCTGGATACGCAGAGACTTAACAGATGAGGGTTCACCCAAGAAGTGATTTATATTCTCTGCTCTATCTGACAGAACTCGATTTCACATCTCAGAGAAATTCTACAGTGGAACATTTTGACAACTGCCATGTTGTTAGATCACCACTTCCCCATCTCTGCTTCTGACTGTTGCTGCTGGGTTTTTCTCCTGCCTGCCCTGACTGCAGCAGGACAGCTCTGCCGGCTGCTGGAAAGCAGTGCCAGCACCTCACCAGCCTTGGTCTGTGCCCCTCACAGGAGACTGTCCTGAGGACACATCATTGGATTATTTGGTTTTCAACATACAAACAACCCTGTTGCCACCCTTAAAAAGGATCCTTCCTTTCCTTTCTCCAGGATTGTAACTTCTTTTACCAGCAGCTAAAATACAGCACCACTTGTTATAGCATCTTCTAAAAGCAGGCTCCTTTCTCATGAAATAAGAGAAAACTGTTAATTGTCAGGCAAAAGTTGTCACTCCTCTCACCTCCTATTTCACAATCAAGTAATATAAATATTTTTTTCTACACAGAGACAGTTTAAACAGGGAACAACCAACCTACATTCTGCTACTTGTGTCATTCTATGGTGAGAATATGGAAAAGCAACAGGTAGAAATAGAAAGTATCTGAGTCTTCTGCTTGTTTCAAGTTTTCTATAAAGGAGAGAAAATCAGCTACATCTTAAAAGAAATCCATAATATTATTCTAACCTCTGGAGGTTATGGCTCATGGCTCATTCCATGTTTACAAGCTATTCTGTGCAGCTTCCAGGAAAATCCATAAACATTCAAATATATATTTTAGAGCCACAGCCCAGCAAAAGAGAATGAAAATTTACTATCGTCTTGTTGGATGGATGGCACTGAAGTTGTAAAAGAATAAAAATACTTTGCAGTATTATGGAGCTAATCCTAAACTCATCAGCTAGATCTTTATTCATATGGATACCGGGTGACAGCTTGTGCATAGTTTCTACATTGAGAAATGAGCACAGTGATTGTCTATGCAGACATATCCTTTAATGGACAATTCTTCCAAGTTTTATATTTTTAAATATTGGAGGTTTACTCCTTCCTTCTTCCTTTAGTTTTCTACATCTTTTCTGCAAATAATTAAAACAAGAAAAAACCTTACCAAAAAATTGAGTCAAGAAAAAGAAACATGCCTGGAAGAAAAACACACTGGAGTTGTAAGGAAAGAGCTTGTCCACATTATACTTTCAGTCTCATTCCTCAGGCTGAAGACACATTTTTGAGGCACTGATCTAAAACAAAACAGATTTAAAAATTTATTTCTCTTAATCATAGTGAAATGGAGTTTGAAAGTTGTAACCCACAGGGGCACCTCCTGATTCAGGGTGGTTGCAACTTTAGCTTGGCATCAGTAAACAATGAGCAGCTCTCTCTTCTGTGGTGCCTATAAAAACCTTACATTTGCATATACAAGTAAATTAAACTGTGTTCTGGGAATGACTCAAAGAAAATGAAATCAATCACATTTATAAGCATCTTGTAACCTTTACCCGTTTCTCTGGAAGAGAAATAAAATGAAGACAATTGTACCTTGGTTTCCACAGTGTTGTCTGGGTGTTTGATAGTAATCTGACTGGGAAATGATACCGACAGCAAGATAACAAGAAAACCCATTCATCACTGTGACAGGTGCTCGGTTTCATATGAGTTTAAATTACCAGTGATGGAGTAGGGTTGTCTTTCTCTCATCTCAACCTCATAACCACTGTTTAGACTCAACTAAAGTTTCCATTTCGTAGTAATCAAGTTACATGGAGTCAAATTGTTATTCATGAATTCAAGGAGGTTAAGACTTGAGATTCATTAATGTGAGGTTGTCAGCCACAGCGAGCAGGTCCATGGCCTAGAACAGTGTGGTAATTGGTAAATCTGAATGCTGGGTGGTTAATGGCTGTTTATTAGCCTCTAATACATTCTGTGTTATTTAGTCTTACAAGATTTGACACCAGATATTTCTAGTGAGTCACAACACCCTGACAGTTCACCTTCCTTGTATATCAGTGGACGTGTACCAGACCTTAACTATATGCTATTGAGGAAAAGAAATACAAATCACCACTTCTACCTTCTGCTGGGCAGAGTGATCTTCCCCCTTTGGATACCTAGGGACTCAAGGAGCTGTTTTGAAACCCAGGGCACCCTTTATAGATAAAGACAATGCTAACTGTGCCATTTCCTTGCCTCAATTTCTTTATTTTTTCTTTATGCTTAAGAATACTCTACTCCCTTGACTGGTTTTCTAAGGAGAAATCAAAACCAAGAGAAACAAAAACATGCTTATGATTTCTTTGGAACTTGCTCTATCAAAAGCAATCTTTTCAGTTTAATTCAGAAGCACAAAATTTTATAAGGCAACAATTTGTAGTAGAAACATCCGTTTTCACATCTCATTTTGATGGTAGGATGTACTGTTAAATATAAAAGTTTGCAAGAGAAAGTCACATTCACAGCATGACACTCAGCTGGGGAGAGAGGGATGAGTAAGGCTAGGCAGGATTCAGCTGAGTCACCAGGCCCTTCACAGGCTATCAAAGTCCTGTCAATTTTTGGCACCTCATTTAATTCCTGCCCTTAATGTAGTGTGCTGATCTGTGCTTACATAGGCAGGTTTCTCATCATTTCATACAGGATACCAAATCATAGCTCTGAAAATATGGGGTTTATTTATATAATTCCAACATAATTAACTTATGTGTACTTTATTCTTTTTCCACCTTGCCCTTTATCTGATATCCATCCTTCAGGTTCCCTCTCTTGAGAAAATTAGAGAGGAGGAATAGACTTGAGTTTATTAGGTTAAAAAAGCAAAAAAATCCTTTTAATTCTCCTTTATAATATCTCTAAGTCTTTTATTTTTCTCTGCACTTTTTCAGTATCAAATAATTTTCTTACACAAGTGAGTAGAAAAGTATATAAGGAATTGTGGTGTGTTGACTGTGGCTGGAAACATGATGCCCACCAAAGCCACTGCCCTCTTCAGCTGAACAGGGGAGAGAAAATAAAACAAAAACCTTGTGCCTTGAGACAGGGACAGACCCTGACCATCAGCAGGTCCACCTTGGAGCCATCTGGCATTCACCTGAACAGACACCAGAGAAGATTAAAGCAGTTGCTCACGGAAACAGTAGCCCCCACTTGTCACACAACCCCAATAAAGGAATTAAGAACTCTACAGGCTTTGCATATCACTGCTAATACTTTGCTATTTCTGTTGTAAACACTTTGACTGAGACAGAGTAGAATGATATTCTCTTTCTTCTATAGGAGTGTCATACCATGACTGAGCAAAACACTAAACATATTTTCCTTCCCTTCTAGTGCTAAATACTGCCCTTTTTTTTTTTTTTTTTTAATTATTTCTGGTATGTATGACCTCTTTCCATTACTTCAGGACCTCAAGATTACTCAGCAAATTCTGTATAGTACCTGGATCCTTACTCTTTATTGTTATCCTTTTTACCTTTGAAATATTAACATGTTTCAAAAGCATTGCGTATCACACTGGTCACAGTGAAAAGTGTGATGGGCATATGAAACAAGATGAGGATCTCAATTAAAAAGCTTCCTTCAACCCAATATTTTCCTTAGTTGTATTTCAGTTTCTGATGCATCTTTCCAGGCTTTTAGTAATTCTGTTCCTTTTAATCCTAGTCAATCATTTTTTCTTACAGAAAAATATGAAAAGCTTCACAGAAACTTAATTAAGTTACATCTATGGAAACTGGACTGATGAGGAGTTTTTTATGGTATAATGCTATTGAGGTGCTTTTTACCAAAACTCACAGGAACATTTTAAATGAAACCCAAACCAATTGGAAACTCTCTAGATCTTATACTTTGTACCATAGTTTGGATTCCTTCTAGTTTCTCAAATGGATATAAATATACATTGGGGTCAAGGTTTTGGCAGCATTCACAGCACTACAAGGCTTTGAGAAGAAAGAAGCAAATCTAGGCAGTTCCAGCTCAAATTGTTTTTCACTTGGAGTCAGGGCTATTCAGATGCAAACCCAAGTCACAGGTCTTTGGGTACATATCCTCAGCCTTAACTGAAGGTCTTCAAGGAAACTCTACAGTGTCTATCATAAAGCTCAAAACCCCAAATGTGTGAAAATTATTTCCCACTTATATTGTAAACTCAGCTGCTTTTTATGAAGTGTATGTAACAAAGGTATTATGCATATAAATTAGCTTTTCAAAACCACGATCCCATCTTGGAAATACGAACTGAGATTGAGCCTCTGAAAAGACACAGACATCTTCTTGGTGGGGGTGGTTTCGCTTTTAAATGGCATTCTATCAAAAGAATTACAACAACAGCAATAAAATAAACAAGCCAGGCTTGATAGGTTTCATATTGTGATGTAGTGTCATGCATATTAATCACCATAATGAAACTTATTCCAAGTAATTCACGTGCTGCATAAACAGCTTTCTAAAGTTATGCATTTTAATTGTAGGCAAGAACATATTGTTCAAATCTATGACAATTAGAGAAAAAAATTGTGTCTTTTTTTGTGGTCTGACTAGTTTTGTTTTTTGCAAATAATTCCAATAAAATCGAAAGTTAGAACCTTAGGAAACAGTATGAAAATTCTTTTTTTTTTTTTCTCAGCAAGGAATGAACTTGGAAAAGAATGGTGCAGCATGACCAAAAGCACACACACCTGATGGGTTAAGCCTCTCACACATGGTGGGTTATCAAGTCTCCAAAATTATTGCAGCAGTGCAGTCTCTATTAATTTGTGTACACTGGTGGTACAGATGATGAAAGTGACACAGTTGCTTTCATTATTAACTTCATTATATGATCTGTAACATTATTAGCAGCAAGACAGCAAGTACAGAAGGCAAGCTGATAAAGTAATCAAGCACAAGACATTGAAAAATTGTGAATAATATGCTATTTGCACAAAAAAACCCTTCTTGTTAAAATCACAGCCAGGACAAAGAGCTCAAAGGTAAACCCAAAAGTTTTTTTTCAGTAGAAACTACAAAAAACAGTAAAAGTCTGGAAGAAGAAAGGTATTTTTCAGAGGTATTTTTGTTGATATGTGGTACTAATTAATGAAAAATATTAGTGGTTTTGTTGTCATTCATATTGGAATCACTTCAAGTAGCCCCAGTCAACAATTGATTTAAATCTATGCTTGAAGTTAGTTTGAACTAAATTGTCTTTCTCTTATTGGACCTTTTTCTTTCCTCCACCCATGGTGGTTTAACCCCAGCTGGGAACTTATTGCCACACAGCCACTTGTTCACTCCCTTCTTCTTGGGATGGTGGGGAGAATTGGAACGAAAAGCAAAACTTGTGGATTGAGATAAGAACAACTTGATAATTGAAGCAACATAAAACAAACAATAATAATAGCAATAATGACAATTACAAAAATAATTGTAATGAAAAGGAGAGAAATAAAAACCCAAGGAAAAGAAGTGATGCATAATGCAATCACTCACTATCTACTGATGGATGCCCAGTCAGTCCCCAGGCAACAACTGGTGCCACCCCACCCAATTCCCCCAGTCTATACACTGAACAGGATGTTATGTGGTATGGGACATCTCTTTGGCCAGTTTAGGCCAGGTGTCCTGACCCTGCTCCCTCCCAGCTTTTTGTGCACCTCCTCACTGGCAGATCGTGAGACACTGACAAGTCCTTGACATAGAGCATGCACTATTTAGCAACCACTAAAATATCAGTGTGGTACCAATATTATTCTCATACTAAAACAAACACAGCACTGTACCAGCTGCTAAGAAGAAAATTTTCTCAACCAAAACCAGGACACCATCTAAGCTTTCTTTTGTGTTATAGATGTTTCTGGAAATTGTATCTTCTAGTTCAACTATGCACAGTATTTAGAAAGATAATACCACGTGCATGCTTGGAGATCTTAAAAACTAAGATAATATAAATACCAAGACTGCAGTGTGGATTAATCCAGTCAAATTGTTCATGTAGAATGGATCTGTAAAGCAAGATATCCATAGAAGTCAGGTATTTGCCTTTTGGTCTTTAAATAATTCCTCTGGAAATTCACAAGGAAAGGATTAAAACTTTGATTTTCAACAAAGGTTTAATTATGTGTGACAGCACAATCTGAAGACTAAACTTGAACTCTGACTAATCTGAGACCTAAAAAACCCCACAATTATTCTTCACTGTCTGCTTAGCTTTCTAGTCCAGCTCTGTTCCAAGAGGAGAGTTGTGTTCTTTTAATTGCCATGGGTCACTCTTCTATCCAGACTTATCCTTGTAGTTACAGCAATGCAATAACCATACTCCATGTGTTCTGCCAAACCCCAATTACTCCAAAGGCAAAAGAACCACTGTGAGCCAATATCCACAAAGGTGTTCAGATCTTGAACCTCTGTGAAATGGACCTAGACAACTCTGTTCCCTTTCTGGCATAACTTGCTGCAACTGTCAGGTATTTGCTGTGTTTGTAAACTAGTGGTTTTAATTGCAGTACAGAGTCCATCTCAGTCATCAAAGATAAATGCTTTAACAGTGCACATGTCTAATTCTGTCTATAACATCAGGAGCTAAGTTAGGGTCCTTGAGCATGTGATGACAGTTAATTAACTGCAGTCACGGGTGGGTTAATTTTACTGAGAAATCTGAAGCACTGAAGGCCTCTGCAATTTGCTGTATCCCTTGTTCCTCAGGAGAACTGACTCTGAGCTAAACCTCAAAAAATTCATCATAAAATATTACCATAAAACAAGATAAGAAACACAAATCCTTCTTCAAGAAAATAAATAAAACATCAGGTTTTATCACTCTCCTCTAATTAACATGGCAACCATTCTATTCCTTCCTGGAGCCTCCAGGGCAAATGATGTCAGGTGGTGACATGATGCAAACACTTCGGTGAAAAAGGGAAGCAGCTGGTGTGTGTTCAAAGGGGGAGTTATTTCCTAGCAATGCAGACTCCTCTGGAACTCAGCTCCCACCTTTTGCAGATAAATAACTTATACATGCTGTCAATATGTCACCTTTGGAGAAATTACAGTATGTATAGTATGCAAATTACATACAGTCACTGTGCATTTTGATTTCTGTAGAAATAGAAAAGATATACAAGAACATAAAGAGAAGCACAGAGGACTGGGTAGCCACAGGCAAAGAAAGCCTTCATTAGTAAGTGAAGTCCTGGTGCAACAGAGGAAGATACCTACATCTGATGTTTTGATAATAGAGTTACAGATGTGAGACTGTGTTACACTCCTCTTATCCCAAATCCACATCTGTGCAGCTTAATAAGTAGCTGATAAATATATATGATAAACAAATGGGTGACTATGTGATCTACATTATAAGAAGGGTTAAATAACGAGATCAAAACATCTTTGGGCCTTAAAATCTGTGATACTCTTTTCTGCCTTTTAATGTGATAAAGTCTGTCACATACTCTGAACTAACCCCACAACATGTGTCTTTTCATCCACTTCCTGACTAAATGTCTGAAGTCTATCCTAGGACTTCTCCTCTAAAACATGTTCAACAGTCTGCATTTTGTTTCTGTTGAGCAGCATCTACAAATGACAGCAACAAGGGATTTGCAATATGTTTTGCTAACAGAAAACTTTGGTATTTGTTTGTACAGCTAAAGATCTTCTTCAGTAGATATCTAATCCAAATGTTAATGCACCAGGATTCCTTCCCTTGACTTCAATTCTATCCAGATCACAGGAATTTTCCTAAACTGCATCTTTGCCAAGTCATTGACCAGGGTATATAGTAAACAGACAAGAAGGTGGTCCACCTTCTTCTTACTCAGAGGAGTAAGACTCCTCTGAAGCTTTGAAAAGCTGGAGCATGTAAATATTGTAAACCCTGAAGTAGTTGGGTAGCAGTAGCAGTGACAGCTACACATGTACAGTATTCCCTCACTGATAACAATATATTGAGGAGATGGACAGCTGGTGACCCAAGTCAGAGCACAGCAGAGGAGTACAGAACATTCATCACACAAGGCTGCTCAAAGGAGAAATTTCTGAATATAAAGGTCGGTCTTTGCTTTCCCAGACATTTTAGCATTAGACAGGCAGTCATAGGACTTTTCAGAGCAGGAATGCACTAACAAGTGAGGACTGAAGCCCTGTAGTTCAGGCTCATCACTGCCAGCACAGCCAGAGGAAGCACACAGTGAAGACAGACTGAGCCCTGGCCTGGCTGGGCAGGCAGATCCTGACACGTGGGCTGGGGCAACCTGTGTAGATTAATAACAATGCTGTGCAAAACAACAGCCCTTTTCTAGCTTATGACCTTGTTTGCTTGGGAACCATTACAAGAAGCAAGAGATTATGGTTAGCAAACAACAGATAATGTTGACAACAATGGTAAGGAAAAGCGAGCTGCTTTCTGGGTATTGGAAATGGCAAAGTACAATTTGCTGTGTCCATTACCAGGAGACAAGTAGTGAGATGATAACAATTTCTTTAAAGTCACTGGTTGATTTAAATTTCTGCCTTTATAAAAGAAATTCCAAGAGAAAAGTTATCAACAGGTGGAAGCACAGTGGATTAGGGGAATGAGTGCAGCTGTAGTGGGGGAAGACTTCAGGATGTGCAACAGACAAAGAAACACCAACACACACACCTTTGGCACTGAGAAGGATCTAGCCTGAAAGCACATAGCAGAAACTGCTGATTCAATGAGATTTTTCCAAAAGACCAGAAGTTTACAAATGTGTTACAAATTCTAGACAACAGTTGAGGCACAGATAACAATGAAGAAAACAAGAAAAACAACCCACAGCGCAAATAATTGACAGCTCATGACTGAATCCAATACAAAATGTAGTAAATGAAGGTCTTTGTGATGGCATGCAAGTCTGCTTATCCGATTACAAAGGCAGTCCCAGAGAATTTGTTATTCATTTAGCATCATGGAGTACCTTAGCACAGCATCTTGCCAAATGTTTAATTTAAAAGACATAACTCCAGAGTATGTTATGACTTGTTTTACAGATTAAAGAAACAGCTCTTAAAATGGAACTTGTTACAGAATCTGTGCTTTCTTCTGATTTCTTCAAAATTGTCAAGACTCTGCATGAAAGGTTGTTTTTGGGAAAAACAGCAGCAGCAGCAGCAAACAACAACTCATATTAGCATTCTGACTTTGATGGGCTATTTACAGAGCATATGGTCCTGATTGCCAAAATGCTTGTTTGAAATTACATCAAATATTATATTCAGTTACATGGCACAGAAAGTAGAAGGGTGAATACTCTTCTTTTTTTTTTTTTATTATTTTCTTTTTTTTTTTTTCTTCAAAGAAAGCAGCTCAGGAGCAGATTGTAAATTACACTGGAACCTACTTCATATCCAAAGACTTCTAGTTTGCTGAAAGACATACCATCACACATGTCATATTGACTGCCATTCTGCCACAGTGCAGATTACTGCCTGAAATGATGCAGAATGAGCAACCAGTGTCCTCCAGCCTAATAATCTGCAAGTTCTAGCTACAACTGGCTGTGCTAGCTGTGAATCTCCCAGTGACACAAAGACTAATCCCACCTCTGCAAGTAGTTATGGTGAACTGTGAACCATTCTTTTCATCCTTTTGCTCTAAAAATAGTAAGTTCTGAGGTCTTTTTCTTCTTCAAGTCCAGAGCATTAATTTGTCAAGCTTTTCATGTAATGCCAGTAATGTGTACTCCCTTCACATATTTGCATAAAAGGGGTATAGCCTGTGTGCAAAACTTTTTTTTTTTTTTTGTAAGCAGAATCAAGCAGGCTTTTTTATTATCAGTGGTGTTTGCAGGGTATGTTTAATGATCTAGACATGTTTACCTTGAAGAGAAATCTACAAATGGACTTTTAAATGGAACAAGCCAAATGAGAAAACAGCTCCATCACTCATTCAGCATGGGGGAAAAAAAATTAAAAAGGCTAACTTTCATTACAAAATGAATCATGTTTTCTATGCCAGCTTGACCTATTAAATATGCCATGTTCAGCCAACCCTTGTTTTATCTATGAATGACCTTTGGTTCCAGGAAGATATTGCCAATACAGCAAGAGGAGAAAGTTTCAGCACATTTTCATCTCCTGTGTGAAGTAGTGGAGATATTTTCCAGAGACTGAAATGTTGATAGTGTTTATATGCCCTTTTACTATGAAGAAAGGAAACAAACAAAGTAGAAAATGGGGTTATGTCCTTTTCAACAGTTTATAGTTGCCTTGGGTTCTGTCAGAGGTGATGATCTACTGAAGTAGTCCCTTTACATTTATACTTAGCTAACACTCAGGGCTGTTTGAAACTCATACACAACCACGTTTTCCCATCATGTTCTTGATGTGAATCAGGGGAAAGAGCAGTCAGATTGAAAAGGTGAAAATTTCAGCATTTGAAATGAAGTTAATTACCAAAAAAAGGAAAGAAGAAAGTAAAAAAAAGGCATAAAATTACTCTTGTTTCCTCCTGCTCTCATTTCTCTAAAACTAGAAAAAATTATCCTTGACTTCTTTTCAGCACTGTTTAACAGTTTAAGAATAATCCTGGAACTTCCTAGTAAGACTACTTTAACAACAACAGTGTCAGGGACTGAGAAACACAGACTGATAGCAAGTCCATTAGATTCACTACCTATTTACACTCTGAGACTGTAACTTAACAAACAAGAATTTTGGTGAAATTAAAACAGCATTAGAAACCTGAAACATCATTGCAAGTGCAACAAAGAACACCCTGGCATAAAACAACTATAAAGGAAAATAAGAGATCAATATAAGTTTTTAGAAGGATGATAGAAGAGCCAATGAAATAATTTGAGCAGAATGATATAAGACACATTAAATAGCCTTATTGATGCATGTCTAGGTGCCAATACTGTCATTTAAAGTGTACCTAACTTCAAGCATTCTGATTCTGATCAATATGGTCTCCTTTCTGAAAAAGAGATTAACCACCAGTGATAGATGACTACTTTTTATCCATGTTTAGTATAATCTCTGAGCCACCATTTTCAATCAGCATTTCCAAGGACGTGATAGAGGTCCCTATTTAATCTTTTGTGAGACTCTGGAAGGCCCCAGAGGACAGTCAATAAATACTTGTCAATAAATAATCTAGAGACTGGGCTAGAGTTACATTTAATTTCCCACTGGAAGAAGTGCTTGTCCATGCCTTATCATGAAATGAGAGCATGAAGTGTGTGGGCTTCCAGATGTTTGTACATAAATCAAGCACTGGACACTATATGCAGAAGATGTCTTCAGAGCACCTGCAGGTGGGTCTGGCTGCAAAACCCCATGGTTCAAACTCTCTCTGGTATGAAGGATGAACTCCAGGGACCTGTAAGATCTTTGTTGTAATCTACAAGATGTTTTGAACTATCTGTCTCTGATCTCGGCTCAAGAATATATCATAGGAGAACTAAATAAAACCATCTAGTTTTCCAAAAATGAAAGAGAGTTGCACACCAACCAATTGCTTGCTGTATTAACTTGTGCTTCTCATCGTTCCTCCCAGCTGCTTCAAAGGTTCTTCACGCAATGCAAATCAAACACATTTGTAAACTCTTCAGGCTATTCAAGCACATGGAAGCAAACAAAACCCTGCTGCTATCACACAGAACAACAAGCACTCTTATAAGTTTCCCATCCCTGAAAATATCTGATGGAACAAGCGTGTCTCATATAAAATCAAAGCAGAACAGTGTATGCATCTGGTGTGATAGGAAACTTCAAGGTACACGAGGTCCTTGCCACTGGGAATGTGTGCTGCCAGTACTTGTGCTGCTGTCTGACTGTGGACAGGAATTGTTTTGCTCAGTATTTCATTAGTGCTTTATATGGCATTCAGATGCTGAGTGCACTGAGCCTTCCACTGCTATCAGTGTTCAAGAAGTTCTAGAAAAATTCTTAGGGAACTGTTCTCCCATGAGCATTTTACTTGTCAAATGCTTTATGCTGGCAAAATCCAGGGCTGGTATGAGACAGTGAATGAGTACAGCTGGCAACTGGAGCAGGCTGGAACACCCATGTTAGCATTTTGATGTGCTCAAGTGGCACCTTCTAGGTGTAAATTTGCCTCATATTTATAGTTCGAGGCCCAAGGTATTGTCTCAAGGGCATGGTGTGTGCTCAAGACAAAGCCATGGGCCAGTTGCCATCAAGAGTGTCCCACTCGTGAGATGGGTGCACCATCACCTGCCAGGCAGAGACCTGGGGCTGGGGCTGGCACCTGCATGAGTCTCTTTCTTGCACACCTGCCATGCAGACATGCAATTTGAGAGCTCTAATGGAGTGCAAAGTCAACTCCCACATCTTTTTGTTGTTGTTGTTGTTTTTGTTTTTTGTTGCTGTTGTTGTTTTGTTTTTGGTTTTGGGGTTTTTTTGCCTTTTTTTTTTTGTTGTTGTTGTTGATGATGGTTTGGGTTTTTTTTTTTTTGTTTGTTTGTTTTTGCACTGCACTGGTAGGTAACAAGAAAAGCCTGGCAATCCTCCCTTTTATGTACAACTGATTGATGCAGTAATCACAGGCAGGGCTTATGGCCAAATGCCAGTGGATAATACACCTAACACATGTGACCCTTCAATAAACAGCCTGAGTTTAACTGCTGCTTATCTCTGAGATTTCCCAGTGGCACCTTTATACCGTAAGCAAGGTGTTATCAACACTTGCTAGGGACCACACAAATGTGTCACTTCTTTGCAAGGATCGGAGGAGCCCAGAACGAGTTTGAAGGAAAGATGATACTGACATCATTTCTGTTTTATCTAGAAACCATTGTGATTTTCAGTTCTCTTTTCCTTAGGATGCAGCACACAGCTGATTGTGGGATATTTTTGGGAGTGACACAGTGTGATTTAACACAAGAATAATTGCAAGAGTCTTCTGTGGAGGACTGTTTTACCCAGTAATTCTGTTTGGGTGACAGTTGATGGTAGCTACTGGTACTGGTAGATATAATTACACAACAAGTTCACTCTGCAGAACAAATAATAATGCTGAAAACTGACATCAATACATCTCAGCTTCAGGCATTGGGGAAAAAAAAAAAAAGAAGTGGCAGGATGGTTTAGAGCAAGTTTATAAAGAGACAAATCTTTCAAGGTCAGTCACAGCAGTTTGTTCCTAAGAAAATGGATTTTAAAATTCAGTTCTAAAATTAAGTTATACTTTACACTGGAATTTAGATTCCAGTGGAGTTGAAAGGATCACCCAGCAAGTTCAGTATTTCGTTTCCCATGCCTGGGGTCAATAAAGGACATAACTATGGTATTCAGAAATTCTCAAGTTATTACTTCGCTTAAGTCACACATTTTATTTTCATTTGGTTGCTTAGCCTGTGATAAATCCCAAATACTCTCATGTAAAAAATGCTTTTCAAAGGATTTTTAAGTGACTTAGTGACAGGTCCCAGAGCACTATGAGTTGGGTAGAATTTATTATACTTAACACAAACAACAATTTTGGCAGTATCTGTCAAAAGAGTACAAGAGATACCCTGTTATGAAAAAATACATGGAGTGAAGGAAGTATGAAGTCGCAGAGCACTGCTGCTCCAGGGAAACGACCTGCCTGACCACATTTTGGCTCATTTGTCTATGGTGGTTCTCAGCTGCTCAGTTGCCATGTTTAGGTAATCTGATATGAAAACATGTCACTGCAGGTCTGGATTCTTAGTAGGGGTAAATTAGATTTCAACCTCTGAAATATCCTGTCAGGAATCAGAACTATTTGGTTTTTACTTATTTTTAGAGTACTAATTCCCATAAGCTATGAGCACATGTTTTCAACTAAATAAAACAGATAAATTAAAATTAATTTCTTATTTATTTATGTTTATAACACATCACCAGGATATGGAAAGGAAAATAAATTGACAGAAAGCTGTACTATAAAAAAAAAAGGCCAACATAAAAGAATTTTAGACAATAGTCTGATAGTTAATATGTTAATAAAGTCAAATCATGATGTAAAGTACCAATTCAGACACCACTTTTAAAGACTGAAGTACCCTCTATAAGAAAAATCATTTCCAACAGAAAGAAGAAGTATAAGATACAAATTATCCTCCATACCTAGGTTTAATACTGCCATCAAGTTTACACATACAATAAAACCCCAAAACAACAATAAAAAAATTATCCAAAATGTAAGGATGCTTAATTTTAAAATCAATATTTATGTATCAGAATGGTCTTTTTGCCAAAAGCCCTTTTTCCCAGGGCTTAATAAACCTACTTAGAGAAGCTCTAAATAATATGTTTGAAAACGCATTGCCCACATTGATACTTAACTTTGAATTTTGTCAAAATTAAGATGAAATTATTTTAAAACATGTTTGAAAGAACTTGTTATGAGGCTAGAATTTCAGGTCAACAAAGACCATAACTTAATTTACTACTGTTTTTCAATTTGTGTTTTGGAGGATATGAGACAATTGTCTACATAAAGCATTAAAACATTAATTCAGATCAATTCATATACATGATGGATTTAAAATACTTAGCACTATGGAAGATAATGAAGAAAAAAATTAATTTTGCTATCTTGCCACCGTGATAATTTGATGCATTAGGCACAGCCCATTCTTGTTAGGAAACATTAGATACTATTATAATTTTTGAGCTTGCATAATGCAAGAGGCAAGAGTTTGGGAAAAATACACATGTTGGCTGATAATAGATACAAGTGCACATTTTTTCCTTTTTTTCCTCCCACTCCTCTTCTTAAAGAGGATTAATCTTACTTTGTCTGGTGCTTAGCAGCCATAGACAATAATGTGTATAAAATTAAATGGGAATTAGTTTAGAATTTTAGATGAAAAGTTTTTTGGGAATAAATTGATAAAAATCAGGTCAACTGTCTGCACTGAACAGCAATACAAACAAATCAAGAACCAACAAGCAGTAACCTCAGCAAGACAAAGATCATTTCACAAAATTATTACTTTTCCAAATTTGCAGGGTGAATACTTAATAAAAAGAAGATTTGGAATTTGTACATGGATTTAAAAAAAATTAGAAATCACTGATTTAATGAGGATTTGGATCACCAATACACAGGCAGAGAATTGAGTGTTGGAGATGAACATGATAATAACAAATGAAATCATGCTTAAAATTTGGGGTCTTGGCAGGTGGTAGGTAATTAATGCTCCAAGGAGAACTATGTTGCAAGTGAACAGATATAACTAGTTTCATTCAGGAGATAAGACAGTTAACACAGGATAAAGACTGTCTGTACCCAACTCTCCTGACAGCCATTTTCTAGCATTTTTGGACCCTGTGTGTGTCCCAACCCTGGCAATCCCTGGCTGCTTCCCTACTCCCACTACTAGAAATCTTTCCTCCTTGTCTAAACTGCATGCAGCTGAATTCAGTATATTATCCTCAGAAATAATTTTATTCTTTTTGTCTTTTCAGTGATAATTTTCACATTTAGGGAACACCACAGCAAATTCCTATGAATTTTCTTTTTGTGAAGTGAAAACCTCCAATTTCTCTCATCTTTACTCATTTTATTGCTTTTTTACATCATTGTCCTCTTCTAGACTGTCCTCATTATATACCTACTCTATATAAGGATAGCTTGAACAAAATAAAAATGTATTATCCCTTTTCCTGTTTTAATGACATATTAAGTGCTTTGCTTCAAAGAGTGTTGAGGTGAGAAGAAGCTAAATTTGAACATGAAGGAGATCTGAGCACTTTTACAAAGTAACACCTGTTCTAGGACTTACCTAAGCAAGTTTTAAGTTTTTCAGAGAAATTGCCACTCTTTTTCACTGCTCACTCCAAATTATTCAACATCTACAGAATGTATTAAAATCTTTCAATTGATTTTGAGGGGCTTTAGAATTCTTCCTTCATCCTTTCTCTCAGTAGCTGATGGTTGTGAGTGATTAGGGAAGAAATACTAATGAAACTTTTCTATTTCTATTGTTCTTCCATTCCAAGTGAAGGCATTAAATATTTTTGTGCTTGCATAAGATGAAGACCATTTTAAATATATTGGTGATTTATACAAAGCCCTTTTCTCTTTGATATCACCTCAAACTGAACTATTTTTTCACATCTACATTATCCTTTTATGTACTACACTCACTGCAAAACTGTGAGAAAACTCTTGACCAAAATATATGTACAGAGTAATGTATCTTTCTAAACAACATAGGGATGTGTTACACAAGGCTCTAAAACTAGTTCATATCTGGCTGTGCATGATAACTGCAGGTCAGATACAGGGTGTGAAATAAGGAAATACAAAAGCTCCAAATGTCACTATTTTACAGGGAGGAATTCTCCAGAGACATTTTACCTTGTAGGTCTAACTAGAAATGTCCTATTTTCACTTAGAATTTTTTTTAGCAGTCCTATCCAGCTTCTACTGACATTAGTGGCAGTTTTTGTGCTTGCTTCTGTGGGACCTGGATATTCATTTTTCTGTTAATCCCTATGAACACATCCAGCATACATCCTACAAATCAGGTAAGCCCTTCAGCTCTTTGAAATGTGACTCTAATCCAAATTTTGGGCCTGACAAGGGCCTCATAGAAGTCAGAGTAAAAGTAATTACTGGGGGGATCCAATTCTTTGTTCATGAAGGAAGTGTCAGACAGCTGGTAACCTGTATTTGACTTGTCTTGATGGAAGAAAATGCAACCTCACATAGCAGCTGGAATGAGCATCCTGTTGCTCGTATATTCTGCCAGTAGACACACAGGCTCCCAGCCACAGACAATCACACCAGGATTAAAGCAAATATTTCTTATGTCACCTCAGGCATCATGGTTTTGATACACACTCTTGAATTTCTTTTCCCCCAAGTCACAACTAGTCATTCTCATGACAATGATCATAAAAGGAGTAACTGATTATGGTAATTTATAAAAACTTTTTTGTCCTTTTGTAAACCATGCCAATATAATAACCAAGAGATCTGCAAATTATCAATCTGCTGCAGAGGGAAGCTTCTTACCTCTCTGCTGCACACTGAGACATCAGCTGAACATTCACCAAAGATGTGCATGCACATTGAATATTGCAATTATCACAAGAACAAAAAGAAAACTCTGCAGATGAAGGGTAGACAATGTGATACTCAAGGCGACCAGAAGAGATATTTCCTGATCTGAAACAAGTTCTTTAAAACCAATAAAAACTAATATTCCTCTCATTTCTGTATTTTATAGCCAAGAAGGACATATTATTCTGCTTTTGAAAGGTTCAAGTTCAATAAAATACATGGCTCTGTCACAGTGCTTCCCAAACCACAGATTTGTAAGTGTTTGAGCCTTCATACTATCAGCATTTGCAAAAAGGGAAAAGCAACATACTACATTTATGTAGGAAGGGAAATTGAGGGGTGCAGTAACGCAGAGGTTCACATGAGGTTTTGGGATGTCCTTCCACTTTGCTCTGCCATATTTCATTCTGTTGCCCCTCAAATTCCATGCATGTTGCTGTTTTACACAAGAATATTCTTTTCAGTTGAAATATAACTGTGAAAAAAATTATCACCTTGGCTCACAAACAAGCAAACATGGAAATCTAGAATGTTTTTGTTGGAAAGTAGAGAGTTAGTCAGCCATATAGGACTAAAAAAAAAAATCAAAACCAAAAATCAAAATTTAAAAAGTAAACACTTTTTTGTTTATTACCTCAGACTAAATGCTATTTTTGCAGATTGATGGTTGACCAGATATATAAAAAAAAAACCAAAACAAACAAACAACAAAAAAACCCCAACTTATCCAAAGTATAATGCAGTCAAAATAATGTGAGAGAGGCCAGGAAAACAGTCACCAAAAAATTTTACTTCTCTTATAGCATTTTCCCTCTCTGAAGCCCAAACAAGACATACGTCTCTTCATTTTGCAGAGTCACAAATCAGATGAATGAAAAAGGATTAAAAACCAACCATGTACCTAGAAGCATATATATCTGCAGTCCAGCTATACTGGCTTGGGAACAACAGAAAACTGAGACTGTTGTCAGAGCAAAGAAAAATATTCAGATGCACTGGGATTATTACAACAATAAGTGAACGAGAAGTGGGAAGGGATAAGGGAAAGCTTTAAATAAAAAAAACATAACAAGTTAGGTTTGTGTCTGTGTAGTTTGTCTCTGTTCCTGTGTTAAATGCTGACTCCAGTCAAGTGTGAGAGCAGACTCTGGATAAAAAGGCGCATGGACAGTCACAGAGATCTCTATGGATAAATACATCAAGGCTGTGAAGGGTTTTGGAAGGGTCACAAAATTTTGTATGGCTCATAGGAAGAGGCAGGACTGATAAAACACATTGATAGCTTACTTAGTGGGTTTACAGTCTGCATAAGTTGACATATTGCTATTTTTCCTACTTGAAAGAGATTACTTTAAAAGATTAGTATATTTGTTTATGTATACTCATACCATACAAAGTAATTCAAATTGCACCACATCACTGAAGCCCCATATTTTTTATTATGTTAGTGAGACAGAGATGGTGCTGTAGAACAGCATTTTTTTTGAGCATAACACTATAATGATTACACTGATTGGATATAACAGCCCACAAATCTGAAGTCTGAGAACATCGAATTACCCAGCTCTGCTTTCTTTAATGCAGGTCTGGACTAGAGCAACTCTGCTGTTAGACTTTAAAGGGTACTCCATGCTTGTAGAGCTCAGGTTCTTCTGAGACCTCTTGAAATTTACTCCAAATGTCAGATGTAAATCTGCTATACAATAAAGCCTTGAAGTTAGAAAGCTGAAAAAGTAAAAGGTTTAGAGACCCTGCAAGGGCTTTTTTCTTTTTCTACGTAAATCAATACTCTGAATTCAACCTCTTTTAGAGAGATATAAATGCAATGCATTTCCTAAAGGTGTTTCTTCTTGACAGCTCTTCAATTTTAAAAGTCACAAAGTTGAAAACACTTTCAGTAATGGAAAATAAGATTTTGTTTTAAAATCCCCAATTTATTTGAATGTCATCTCTTTTTTTTTGCTATTATTTAAGAAACACTGAAATTTCCTCTGCACTCACAGAACTTATTATTTTATTGGAGATTAACTTCTGAGTAAAAATATTTTTAAATCACTTCTTTCTGTTCTTAGCTATATTTTTAATAAAAATAAGATATAGGAAAACACTGAAAACTAAATATATTGGACAAACATGCTGTAAAAAAAAGCTATTCTGTCCACAGAGATGTTTTGACAGAAAAAATATTTAATCACAGCTTTATGATCAATGTCTTTAGTCTTTAGTATTTCATTCCCCGACTCCTTTGTTTCTTTATCTCTTTATATTTCTGACATATTTTGAGACTCATATGATTAAATAATTTTAATGAAATCAACTCTGCTCATCTGCAATTTGGAGATCTTAAAATAAGCAGAATCCTCAAAAAGCTCAGTTCTGCCTGGTGTATGAAGTCATGTTTCCCACCTCATGCACACCCTCCAAACACTTCCAGATGAAAACATTTAGCCTCTTTCTCCTCTCCACTTTCCTCCCTGAAGGTTCCTGCTGTAACATGAGTCACCTAAACATTACTGCAAACCAGAGAAAACTTGGATGAACATGGAATAGTTTACACTGGCTGGCAATGGCAGCCAAGTCCCATCAGGTTTGTCAGAAGTTTAGATAAGAATTACAAAAAGCTTGGCTGGTTTCTGGCCATTTGTGCAGGTACCTGCCTATGATAAATTTCTTCCTACCACATGAGCTTCATTGCCTCTCCAAAGAGCAGTTTGCTGCACCCAGCCAGCTTTTTTTAGGCTGAAAAGGTCTACAGTGGAAGAGGTCAAATACATGTACCTGACATGCTGGCAGGGAGCAAGCTGGAAGCAAATCATTGTTTTGCCTTTCAGAGTGGACTTTTTCTTGGGACTTCTCTATGAGAAACACATATTTTTAAAGCTCAAATTTCAGGGTTTTTTCCCTCTGTTCTCACTGCCAACATATTATAACATTTTTGATGCATTTTTATTTCTAAGCTTTTATATAGCTATGAAAATTCACTTGAACTTTGATCATGTGAGAGGAATAGCAATATAGTTACCCCTCTCAATTTAGCTGTATTTGAAAAATGAGACAGAAATACGGTTCTTGTGAGCATATTTTGGGATATATTTCCCAAACAAATAACTGTAGATGTAGATCCTTTTATAATGATTTTTCTTTTCTTATCAGATTATTCATTTTGCTTAAAAAAATGCATGGAAATACATATGATCCCAGTCTTAAAATTATCCCTGCCACCATGCAGCAGTCACACAGCTGCTCAGCATGGGGAAGAGGGCAGAATCCAGCCTTTCTGTAAGAAATAGATCCCAAGAATGCAGCAGAACCACTGTGGCATGGAAAACAGAAAGAAGAGCAAATCAAGCCTTAAAGCTAGTAGAGGCTATGGATTCTTCCAACATGCAAAGTCCTCCTTCTACTCAGAATCTTTTCAGTACCTCACCTGTCAAATGAGTTTGCAAATAGCATTTGATTTCAGTATTCTGTTCATTCACACTTGTAATAGTCTTAAGAAGGCTTTCAGGGGATTGATAAATAAAGATTCCAGCTTGGAGTTAAAATTTCCATGCATATTCAATGTTTTTTTTCCTGCCTTTTAGTAGCTAAATGCAGAAGTCAAGATATGTGGCCTTTTATTACCATATTCAGCCTAATTTTTCTATGTTTATTTATATCCTGTAGTTCTGGAGAAGACTGATATAACAACCTGAACCTCACAAGCATTTTTGATCCAGCTGTATGAGCTATAAATCATAAAGCTTGTACTGAAGATTGACTGCTTGTCAAAGGCAGGGACATAGAAACAAATCCAAAAGCAAACCAAAACAAACCTAAATGTTTGGAAAGAATTTTGAAGTCTAAAATTATGTGCCATTTTGTTATACTGTTAGAAGAAAGAGATGGATTCATCAGAACAAAAAACAGCAGCAACAAGGGTTTCTAGCAACTGAAGTTGGAAGTCCTAGTACAAAAAAGCATTACCACAGCTTTATTGTTCCCTGGTGCTTATTTGCTTATTTGACAAAGTGACTAATTTTTAAGGTTCTTTCAAGGTAAACACAATAACTTCATAAAAAGAGTATATATGAAAAAAAAAAAAAAAAAAGAAAGAACCACAGGCAAATGCAATAAGAATGGTTAATTGCTATTTCAATATTTCTTTCCTGAGTGATTGTTTGTTTGTTTTAAATTAACAATCATTTTTATTTATTAAATTACTGAATTATTTGTTGGTAAATAGGATTTGTTTATTTTTCCAAATGAAGGGAACAGCATAACATTTCTTTCTGGCTTTCAAAATATTTGATGTTTTAAGCTCAATAACATTAAAACAGTTAACACTTCTGCCTTGGCTTTCCTTTTCTTGCTTTTTCACTGTTTTTCAAATAGATTTTATTCCTTGTGATTTTGGAGAAAAGACAGAAAATGTGACATAAATGCTAATTGAAGACTGAAGTGATAAAAAAAATCAATATAAATCAAACTAGACTTTTATTGCTGTTAAAAGAACCCCCACATTTCTCTGATTTCTCCTAATCTCTTGGGGTCTGGAAACTTTTACAAGATTTTCAGGTAGACACCACAGCTGCTTCTTGATACATTTTTTAAAGAATCCTTGATATATGTAGCGACACACAGCTGAAACCTTGCATAGTAGAATATCAATAGCTTGAATAGTAGTTAATTTAACTGAGATTTTAGTCAGTAGTACAGACAGGATGCCCAGAAGCAAAATTTCCCTGAGCATAAGCACAATAAAAACTTAAGAAAAAACTTGAGGGTCCAAAGTGGTGCTTCTGTACTCGTGATGTTCCACAGTTGTAAGTAAAAGAGATCACCTTCTTGGAAATTTCACTTGAATCAACTACATAGACTTGGATTTTTAACAAAGATGAGAAGCCAGAACCCAGTCAAAACACCTGAAGAAGGACTTCTGTTCTTCGAAACTTCTATGTTGAAAGCTATCAAAGCTTCATTTGATTAATTTGGAAGGGGAGGATGATCTAATCCCTCTAATGGTTTCTAAAACAATAGCACTAAAAAGATAATCCACCCAAGCTCCAAAAACCCTAAGAGACCCTGTGGACCTACTCCACAAAAGCTCCAGGCCATCAAACACATCAAAAATGTGGGCAAAGAGGCTCTCAGACACTGCCTTGCTTTCAGAACACCTTGAGCAAACTAAGGACACCTTGCAGATATTCCTCTCTTGCAGACCCTTGGGACTTTCCTAACTGTTCTAAAAGACACATCGCTTCTCCAAAAATGTACTATGAAAATACACAAGATTTAAGGGGTGCTGGGGAATGGAAAAGACCTCCTATTTCTGTGTGTCTGGGCTAAATAAAGCTCCCTGTTCACCTAGCAGGCAGTCTGAGAGCTTGCTGCCAGTGGTAGGAGAGCATGCAGGAGGTTTCTGCTATGAAATAATGGTTGAATTGCACACCAAGCCCACCCACCCTGGGGGCTGGGGGAAGCTGCCAGCCCACTGCTGCCACAGGGCAGTGTCTGTCTATCTGTCCAGGAGACATGGCACAAAGCAGATGTGCAGTGTCAGCCTCAGCCTTTCCCAAATGCAGGGCTTATGTTCCCCCTGCTCCTGGCAGAGGCTGCAGGGGCTGCCCCTCCACCAGGGCTTCTGCACGTGGTGGGAGGAGACCAATGCTCACTGCTGAGAGAGGGGCAAAAAAAACCTCCTTTCTGGACCTCGCAGTAAGGGTTACTCCTGGCTCAGACAGAGGCCACACACAGGTTTTAAGTAACACCTAACACCAGAGATTCTTAGGTTTAGCCTTTTCAGTGGCCTCTTTTTGCCTACACGGTGAGAAATGGAGACATGCTGATGTCTTGTTCTCTTAGGTCTTTTGAAAATGAATATTTTAATTCAGAATCTCCCTATTTAATCACAACCAATTTCTTTCTCATTTTTAAATGTTTACTTTTAAACTGCTGATTTTTTATAGTTTTTAAACATTATTTTTTATAATAGAGAAGAAATTACTTAATGCATAAAATCCTACAGATTATTAAGATTCCAAAGCAGGATTAGAGAGCCCTGGAGTGATACACTGATACACACTTCCCTCTGATACCTGTCAGATATATAGAGATTACTAGGGATCTTCCCTCCCTCTCCCCTTAACAGACCCTTAAGAACCTGGATTTATTGTGACATGCTTCTGTCATCTTTTCTTCTTAATGCTTTGTGATTCACCTCTTCTAGTTCTTCTGTGCAAAACCTTCAAGGGTTTAGCCCTTGAAGTCACTGAGCTCATTGTATACTGCCAGAAGAAGGTGAGATGGAAAGAGTTTCTACCTCATTACTATGTGGAATACTGGATGGCAAAATATTCTTTTAAAACCCATGCTTAATGTAATCACAAATTTACTCAAAATCACTTGAAACTAATTTAAGTGAGAGATGTCACAAGATGAAATGTCATTTGTCACAAGGTAATGCTGTGCTATTTCTGGAGAAAACAAATTTAGTAAATAGCTTGATTAAAAAGGATTTGTGAGAATGTAAATAAATGAAGTTCAAAGAAATCAGTGATGTGTTTTATATACAGGCAGTGAGATTTCTCTAGGGCAGGAAGAAAAAGTATCAGTCATGTGGAGAATAAAACCAGAACAGATATTCTGTGTTTGCAGCCCTGTTCCAAGCTGACACCCAGGACAAGAGATTGCAGAGAATCATCCTAACAACCTCAAGACAGATTACATTGTGTTTGCTGCCAGCTGACAGAAAAAAAACATTACTTTCATCCTTCAATGGAAATTTTCTTCAAGCAAAGAAAGAGTATGAGGTGCACCTCAACAGACTAATTCATTCTCTAGATCTGCTCTTTTCAAAACAGATCTACACTTCAGATATCTGTAGAAATGGCCAGCAAATCTCATGGGAGCCATGTTAGCAAAATCCCAAGTGGAAAGAGCCAGTGAGGGAGTTCCAAAGGCTGCTTTCCCTCAAGCCAAATAAATCAAAATTAAGTTTTCTCAGGGGGATGGACTACATCTGAGAATCAGGCTGTTTGAGGATAAATAGTTTTTTGAATGTTTTTCTTCTACAGCACCTTTCTTTTTCATAGAGACACCCACTTTCACTGAACAATTTTTGTTTCCTAAAATTTTCATAAAGAGAAAGGGAAGAAAAAAAAGTCATCTAGTTTTACCTGCAAGATATAATGCTTTTATTCCTGTTGTGAAGGACCCAAGTTGGTTGTGGCTGCAGAAAAAAACTCCACTCAAAGGGACTGATCAAGTGCTTGCAATAGCAAACAGCAGGATTTCGCCAACTCTAGCTCGTAAAAACTGGCAAAGTTCTTTTGGTAGCAATGAGCAATGGAATTGACAAGTTTAAATTCTTTCTATGAAAGTTGCTTTATGGATCTGCAGGGGGAAGATATCTGCCCACAACACTTCCCACAGAACAGATTTCAATGAATTCCCAATAGTGTGTCTGATAAATTTTACCTTTTATTTTTGCCTATCACTGGGAAGAATAGATTTCCTCAAACATATCCATAATTCAGATTTCTACATTGATTTTTTGTTTTTGTTTTTTTTTTTTTGTTTTTGTTTGTTTGTTTGTTTTTTGGTTTGTTTTTTTTGTTGTTTGTTTGTTTTTGTTTTTGTTTCAGATATTGAGCCTATGGATTATTATGAGCCATTTGAGCTAGGCTATCATTTTGTTCCAAGGGTCAGGGAAACCACATAGTACTGTTTCCACTCTCCTTCTTGGGGCATTAGCTTAAAATCCACTACCACTTGCATGGCTCTGAAATTCTCTTTTTTGTGATTGTTCATGCTAGCAAAACTTGAATGGTGTGCTGTTACTAGGTGAGGTATTACTACCAGGTGAAGTTCCTGTAGATAGTAATAGGGTGAAGTCCTTAAATAATTGAGGCATATTTTGTCTGTAGAAGAGAAAGATACATGGTCCATGTCCTCAAGGATTTAGAATCATGGGCATATTTTGTGCTATCTGAGCTTTGGTCATGCAGAACCATAGCCTAGGCTTATACAACCACATCTGCAATGCTTAGTAGAGAAATATTCATATTTTGACTCAAATTATTAATGTGTATGGATTTTTCTTCACCCAGTTTGTTCTACCTGACACAATCAGTAAGTTCCCAAGTATCCAATCAACACAATAAAATTCTCAGACCATAGCAACAGTGATGTTATTAACTGCTTCCATATAGCAGGCATGCAGCTCCACCTTGGAGCAGGAGATACTGCAACCCTCCTTATCCTGCCATTGGGTGAAATCTGGTTTTGTTGCTGCTTCTGTCATAGGAAGATGAAAGAAAGGCAGAGAATGACTAGAAGGGAATGGCTGGTGGCTGGCTTCTTTCACTGGAAAGGTACCAAGGGCTATTACATTAGGTGAGTGTTGGACAGATCTTCTGAGCAGGCCTAAAGCTACACTGTATATAATAATAATAGCAATACCAAACAAAAAAACCCAAATATTCCATTAAAGTATAAAAATCCACAAAAATTGCTGCCACAGGAAGCTGGAGGCAGAAAGCAATACCAACATCTTCAAAATAAATAAAATAAATCGTGGCAAACAGCTCTGCAGAGACACTGAAGGGAATAGGCAAGGATGTGCAAGCTCACATTGCAGGGAAGCTCGAGGAGAAGCACCCACAGACAGTGCCCAGGCTCACACAGCCACACTCACCCCTTTGGTGGCAGTGCCAGGCAGGGCAGCCCCTTGGTCAGACCCAGCAGAGCCCTTCCTATGCTCTCACCAGGGCTGGGCCCTTTCCCAATTCCTTGGCAGATTTGCATCTTCAGTTGAGAGGTTTCCAGGTCTGAAAGCAACCTGCCAGGTGGACACAGGGATTTCCTTGTGAGGCTGTGAGCTCCAGAGGCAGCCCTGGGCGTGGGTGTGTGGCACAAGGAGCGGCTCTGCCGGGAGCAGCCGCGCTCCGGCACTGACGGCGGGATTGCTCGCTCTGCATCCTCACCCTGCCTTCCTCAGATTCATCAGCTCCTGCAGCTCACATCCTTGGGCTGCTGCACTGAATAGCAAAGCTATTTGCTTTTTTCTATTTCTTTGCAAAAAGATCCATCAATGTGGTCTTGCCTGGGGTGCCTTCCTATAGTATAACTGATTCCTTCCTGCCTTGTGAATTACCCCTGCATGTTTATGCCACTAGCAAATTTTAGAAATTATGTCTATGATGCTGATGTTCTTTCCTTTGGATAGAAGTTAGGTGAGATTTCCCAGCTCCTGCCATCCTGGCGGAGGCAGGAAAGTGACAGGTATGATTCCTTTCCCTCCCAGACACTCTGCCTCATGGGACAGGTGCAGCGTACTTCTAAATATCCCAGCATATACTGGGATATATAAGGTGTCCTGATGGGACACAAGGAAACCTGAGCATCGGATAAATTAAAGTCACATCATGTTCCCCATCACATGAATCTGACCACTGTGAATTTAATGTAATATACTCTGATTTTAGCAACTAAAGGGATGTTGATTTGAAATATCTTTTGTCATTGGCACATTGATCCTAGCCCTGCACACAGCTGCCTGCACTTCCTACCCTTATTCAAAAAAGGACCTGGATATGACCATGAAAGATGGCTGGTGACCACAGCACTCGGGATAGACATAACAGGGTTAATATTCTAAGCTGCCCTGGCATCTGAACACCTCAAAATACAGGAAAAAAACCTTTTTACTGTGTGGGTACACAAGGACTGGAACTGGTTGCAAAGGGTGGTTATGGAGTTTCCATCCCTGGCAATGATTAGAAAAAACTGGACATGGCTGTGGACAATCTGCCCTAGCTGTCCCTACTTTGATCAGGGGGTTTGAATTAGATGATCTCCAACCTCAGCAATGTTGTGATTCTATAAAAACATGTTTAAGGTCATTCCAGAGGTGTAGGATGTGCTGAGTGACATCCAGCTGCTCCTCTAGAGGGATTCTGGTACCCTGCAAGCCCTGTTTCCCCTCAGCTCACTGCCCACAGACCCCTGGTACCCTAAAGCAGCCCTAATGACAGCTGTGTGTGTGGAGGGGCACACCCTGCCCAGCCTCCCTCAGTTAGCTTTGAAAGCAGATTCCTAAAGAATCCCACAGGAAGTTGATGGAGCTCTGGCTGTAAGAGCCCACTTGGGAAAGGATGTGAGGGTTATGGAGGCTCTTGTCAAACAGATTTGGCAAATCTAATTACTGATATTACTACTAATAGCAGACTGACTCTTGGTAGTTTTTGGATTTGTTTCCTCAGCAACTGAAAATTGCAGAAACATTTATTTAATGAAAAAACAGGGGATTAGCCTCAAAAAAAAAGTTCTGTACATTTTTCAGGAAATATTTAAATAAGTTTCTTAATATTTATTCATAAACCTTTTAAGTCACATCACCAAATTCTCATAAATTCATGTGGGCTTAAACTTTTACTCAAAATGTCATTGTAAGCAAATATTTCAGATTTAATGTAGAGAGCAATTATTTTCAAAAAAAAGCTCCACTATGCTGATTCCTGATTCCTTAGAATTCAAACAAGAGAAACGAAGCCTTGAAGTTAGAGAATTGAATGCAAAGAGCTTGGATGTTGAATCTCAGTGCTCAGTAAATACCACCCCTAAAGAAGTGATATACAGCCAGTGAATCAGCCTTCCTTTTCCATTTTCCCTCAAACTTCATGCTTCAATGTCCCTAATTATTCTCATACTGAACAACTTTGAGAAAATGTCGATCTGTTCACCAGAAGTCCACAAATAGAAGGGAGAATAAAGTCTCATTTTCAAAAAAAAAGTGTTATGTATTGTACCAAGCTCTGCAAGACAGCTAATACCAAATGCAGCAGAGAGAATTCAAGCTTTTGTGGAAAAATAGGGAAAGAGGGGTAAAACTATATTTAACTATATTTATATTCACAGCCTCCTACAACGTGAGGGAAATAATTGCTTATGATCAGGAGAGTAGGCACTGATATCATGGCCTCTCGTTATCCTGCTCCAGGTAAGGTAAATAACAGGCACTGAACACTGCTTGGGTAGTCATAATTGTAGTGCTGCAGACAATGAGCTACAACCTAATCTTAGACATGCTCCTGCAAATCCCAGCCCCACTGCTGGGCTGGGGAGCAGGTGCCCAATGGATTTGCAACAGCTTTCTGTTGGGAAAGCTGCACACACCCTTCCCACACCACTCCATTAGCCCATGATTAAGTGTAAATGGCTATAAGTACCCCATAAGTTTACAATATATCAAATTTTCTAAATTCTCTGTGGTTAAGCATGAGTGGGATTCTATTACTATTTTAAATCACACAGGAAAGCATAAAACAGACTTATGCACACCCTCTTTAAAACTGAGGGCTCCTGGGGTAGAGGGATCATTCTTGCAAGGTGTAACAGTGACTGATTTTCTACTATACAGCTGTTCTTGTATGAAAGGATCCTGGAGCTTAAAACCAGCAAGATATTTCCCATTATGTTCCCCTTTCTTTTTGCCCGGCAGCTATTTAATGGAAAACATCACCAGTATGCAAGAAAATACAAATAGGGGAACATCTTCAATAGTTCAGACTAAAGCCTAGTAACCAGTCTCTGGTAATGGCTAAAAGGACATGGCTAATGAAGAATATAAAACTAGACCATGCATGTTCCTTAACCTCCAGACATTTTTGGCTCAGGGATCTTCTGGAAACAATTAATTTTGAACCTGATTGAAAAGAAACATCTCTAACTCTAGAAACCAATAGAAATTATGGCTAGGATGAAAACTAACAAAGCTGATGTAGTTCAAAGTTTTGAAATATATATGTGACAATATATATATGAATATTTAATTTTCAATATATATCTGTGACATCAGGATAGCCTGTTACAGTGATGCCCATAAATAAGCATTCCAAGGTCTTCATTGGAAAGTCCACTGACCCAAAGGAAAACCCTAGAATGCAACAGCTGAAAAAATACCCCAAAACAAAAATCCAAACCAAAGCCAAACAAAAAAATTAGTCTTAAATTCTTAATATATGAGTTCAAATGGGTCAACATAAATATCTGTAAAGCTGTGCTCTGCCTAGTGGAGCCATGCATTAGAGGGCAGCCAAAAAAACTTGCACCTTCCCCCGTGAATATTCATTCATAAAATAATTGCCTTTGCTACCTGAGAGCAGTGCTCTGTCCCCATGGTCTTGCAAGATTAGCAATAAAACTAATTCTGTTAATTTCTGCAGCTGCTGCTCTGTCTTGGGGAAGGGGTTCTGCTTGCTGTCAAGGCTGCAGTTACAAAGTCTGTATCTCTAAGAGATACTTTTATTATTTTTATTTTTTCTTTAAATGTCAGCACACTTGCCAAAAGGCATTACTGTTGCAGAAAAGCTCATCTTTAATATCTGCATCTTATTCCTAAAACAGTTTAACTTTTTATTGCCACTGTTTATAGAAAGCCTACAGTAATATAAATGGCATTCATAAAAGTTGCCAGGTTTTTAGCAGCATGCTGTGCCTTCACAGCAGTTACTACAATTCTGCTGCCACAAAATAGTATCCAATTGCAGTATCTACTGGCAGAAGCACAAATTGTTCTCTTAGGTTGGACATTGCTGGAATAAGATCACATTTGCTAACACCTTTTTTGTTGTTGTTTTCTGGTTTTTGGCAGGATGAAATGTTTCTTTCTTTTGCCACATAAAAAGTAAGGATCAGGGAGTTGTTTGGGTTTGTGCCCTGTTAAGAGAATTTTTTTTCTTCTTATGATATGAGGTTTAATTATACTTCCCTGTTTGATGCTTGTATTAGAAATTCAGCTTCCCACAACAGTATCTCTCTATGGAAGGTATGTAATGTGTCTAGAGAAATCTGAACTTCTCTCATTACATGATGCCAAGACTTTGGACAAAAGTATTTGCTCTCAAGTACTCTCTAAGGGGCTGCCTCTAAATCAGGATTAAGCCCTTTTTCTCTATAAGCCAAACCATATCCAAAGCAGCTACTGTTCTACAAAAGTCAGGTGAGAGAGGAACACTAAATAAATCTCTGTCCCAGGAGCAAATGCACAGACTAGAAATGAACATCAGCTTTGACTTGGAGAATGCTCTTCACTGTCTACATTATGAAACCACAGCCAGACATCGAAAAATTGGAAAACTTCCCTTTGCCAGTGCTGGATAAAGACCATCTCCCTTCCCTGTCCCATGCCCAGTCCTCATTTGTTTCTAAGCAGTACATTGTGTTCTCTCACGTGTGTTCAGTGGATATCATAACTGAGTCCATGACACAAAGGTAATCCCTGGTCAGTTTTGTCTAGGTCTTACCACAAAGCTTTTGAAAACATTTTGTCAGTTAGAGCTTTTGTGCATTTCTGACCTCTCTCTCTCTTTTAAGAAAAAAGCACCACTCCTAAAGCTTACCAAACCACAGCTGTGACCCAGGCAAGCAGCCAGAAATATCCCATTTGAGTACAGCACTGCAAGCTGAACTGAGCTTTCCTTTCAGGATCGAGATTACAGTTTGCTGGGAAAAGACCTCAGTACCTTTAAAAGGACGTGAGTTTTTCCCCAGTTCACACTCTGTTTATAATGGCCTGCCTGGCATCTGGCTGCAACGCAGAATTTCAAATTTGTTTTTCCTCCAGGGAGTCAGAGTACTAATCTACAGTAACACAGGCTGCAGGAATCTAATCATTTTACCATGACCCCAAATGATCTTGTTATGCATTCTGCTTCTGCCCAGTCTATCTTGTGGATTGACAAAAGTTTCTGCAGTCTGGAGATAAGGAATGTGGTCTCATCCATTTATTCTTACTTTACTAGCCTGGAGACAGCAATATATTCCAGTCATTCAGATGAGAGACTTGCTGATGAGCACATGGGAATAAATGAGGACCAGTGAATTATGTGCACAGCCACAATGTGGCTTTAGTGAAGAGCAAAGTACACCTCCAGAGACATGCTGCTGACAGAATCAAAAAGGTGAAGATGGGAGCATCAAGCTCCTTGGGACATTTTGGAATTAGATAACAAAAGACACAGGGAGATTTCAGGGAGATTTCCAATCAGATTGAAAAAAATGCCCTGAAAGCAGAAGATGGTTTACCCACCATTTCTGCTTTTTTGTTTCATGGTAATTTCTTCCTGAAAACTTGGAGGAAATATGCAAGGAAACATGTGGGGAAAAGAGAAGGCTGCTTGCCTTGACATCATCAGCTTTCCTAAAATGATGGCTCTGCAATGAATAGCAACATGTTTAGACATATTTCCTCTTCACTGGCATCTCTATCCCAGGCTGGGGAAGACAATTTTACCATAGCTTTTATGGACACTACACTATGAAAGGCCTAAAGAGGCAACATCTGACTTCATCTCTTTCCTAACTTAGTGCTTCTTCACATGTTTGTTTCAGGTGATTGTACACAAGAATCAAGATACATATGGACTTAATGCATAAAACTCAGCAAGGAATGAGGGAATGGTCAGAAATTAAACATGATGAATGCCTGGGAAATCATTTACCTCCCTTGTTTTGAGAGGAATTTACCTATTAGACTCTGTAGCCCCAATAGGCCAGGCATGAGAACCAGCCACCCTGCAACAGAACAGCTCCATGTTCAGCTCACCAAAGTGACAGAAAGTGGTATCACTTATTTAGTGGATGTATGTCTCTCAAATATCATAGTAAGTCCTTCCCTATCTGCACAGCAATGCTTCTCACAGTAAGGTAATTTCCAAATTCACAAATTTAAGTAATTTCCAAAGTCACAAAGTTGGGCAGTTTTCCCTTGGACTTCCCAGTACATTTTCATGTTGTTTCCGCAAGGACTCCTCTCTGCACTCTGCCTTTTCCACTCTGTTATGTTCTCAGGAAAGCAAATCATCTGCCTTGCCCCATATATCTTCCCATTCTTATCCTATTTGCCCACAGATCCACCAGGACAAAAAACAGGTAGGTGAAGCAGTCTTCAGCTTCACCAAGGTACTCCAGCTAATCTAACATATCTTCCAGACACAAGCCTAATACAGGATGAACTGAGTTTCTTTGATTCTAGGTTGGTGCACTGCCAGTGAAATAATTATCATTTAAAGGTTAATTAAAGAATCTGCCTTTGCAGGTTCTGAGGAAGGCACTTAACAGCAGGAACTGAGCTCAGGAGCTGTCAGTTTGTGTGCATAATACATAACGTTACAGGCACTAAAATGCATACATCTTCCAGGCTCACTTTGATCTCAGCCACAGCAGAGTAAATGCCATCCAGCCCTGGATTTGGTGCAGCTGTTCTGAATTTACATGTTATCCGGTGCAGTAGGCCCAGGAAATAAAAATGCTTTGAAGAAATCCATTTCATCCTGTCTTTTTATCTGCAGTGCCACACACAGCCTGCTCCTGACATACAAAGAGTTACACATTTAAGGCTTGCCTAATTTACCAAACACATCACACTGAAAAATGCTTTTCTTGGTGATGTTCAGCTCTCAAGACCTGGTCAATGACTGGAGGAGTGAAATATGACATCTCAGAAAAATGATGTTTACCCAGTTGCTGCTGCAAGGAGTGAACTTCTTCCCCAGCTCTCTTCAGCCTTAAGTGAGTGCCATGGTGAAGTTTTACTTCCTGCCCACAGAACTTCATTTTATTCCCCCACTGACATACATCTTTAGAATGCCTCTCTACACTACACCAAGGACACCATTATGCAAAGCATTTTTTGCTTGGCCTACAAAACCTCAAGTCCTAAGTCCTTGTGGGGCTCAAAGATTCACTCCATCCTCATTACATGTTATAATGTACTTACAGTACATTACTTACAATAAGTAAGTACTTACAGTAAGTATTTTGTCCCTTTTGTTTTGACATGTTCTACTGGAACAATCAAATATCCATGATGATCATGGTTATTTTAGCTCACCAAGTTTATGCACTACCAAGAGTAATTTATGTTGCTGCCTCTATGTTTTGTTTTTCTTAAAAGCTATTGGTTTGATGAAAGAGATATAATGACAGTGGCACACATTATTTCTTCCTTATTCACATCAAGATTAAAGTAACATTATTTTAGGATATGCATATATTTCACACAGAGCACAGAAGTTACCGAAAATTCAGAATATGACAAACCAGCCAAGGATGGAGAGAGAGATTCAACAAATTGTTTGAGAGTTGGAAGAAGGGCTTGCCTGAGCAGTTTGTACCCATCTCCCCACTGACAGTGCTTTTAACAAGCATGCTCCTCCACGCTTTCTACCAGCTCTTCCCACTGTACCTCTTGTGCTGGCACACACACACACTCAGAGTATCATTCAATACTATTGGCAACCATGTTCTGAACAGAGGATGGGAGCTGATGTGCAGGTGCAGAATTTTGCATCAGATGCCAGGGTCGCCCCTCCCGCTGATGGCAGCTTGCAAATAGGAAATAAGTAGCTGAAAATGCTGTGGAACAGGGCAACAGCAGCAATCTCAACATGCACCCTGTGTGTGAAAAGGAGAAGGGGGAGCTGGCAAGAAAGCAGAGCTGTTAAGAGATAAGGGAAATAATGTCAATTAAGGTAAAAACAAATTAGATAAAGAGAATCCCAAGAGTCAATATGAAATTAGGAAGAAGGGAGAAAAAGGAGCAGGCAAGGACATGTCCCAAACAAAATGGAAATACAGAGACAACTTCTACGAGGCCTACATCCCTAGGGCAGCCACTCATGGCTTTTCCCTGCTTAACTTCCACTCTGTGCCCTTCAGATAGTGTTTGCTTTGCACACACTCCATTTGATCTCCAGCATGCTGAAGGCAAGAACTTTTAAAAGAAATGTTGTTGTCAATTCGTAAACAAAGAAGTGACTCTAATGAGTTACCAGAGATATATTTTACAAAGTCAAACCTCAAAAGATTTTATTCATGTGATGAAGAGCAGACAGAACAGATGTGAAACAGGAAAAATCATAAACAACAACAAAAAGAAAACAATTTAGATGGAACCACATATTAAAAAATATGTGTTATAATTAGATATATTTTTAAAACCAGGACAGCCTGTATCTTTCTGATGAATGGCTAGTGTCTATTGGGAAAGACTTTCCTAAAACAGCTACTACCTACTATTTCCTTATTCTTATTTTCCTACTGGGAAGCAGCATCAAGGATGTGATGCTCTTATATTTAGCAAACATTTAACCAATACATGTTTAATCATTTAAGAAAAAGCATCATAAATATAATGCTTTGTGTATGAGAATCATCAGGGAGTAATTAGAACTCTTAATGCCTACAGAATAAATATGACATCCTCCTGTTTCAGAATCACTCTCTAACTCTCCCACAGAGCAGAAATACAGAGGAAGCAATTAAGCAGGGAAAAAAAAAAAAAAAAAAAAAAAAAAAAAAAAAAGAAAATAATTGAAAAAGGTACGTTGAAGGGAAACACTTCTGAAGTTCAATCCACACATTTTATTGTACTTTGGGACTCTGAGATCCCCTAGTGAGCAATAGACCTTTTAACATAATTGATCTTATTTCAGTTAAAGTATTCTACTTGGGCATCTTTTGACAATAAACAGATTCAGTCTTTTTTTTGTCAGAGTTATCTCAGCTGGTCTAAGAAAACTTAGAGCATGTTCATAAGGGTTTAGTTGTTTATTGCAATGAGAATCTTAGTGTGCAAACAACTGGGTGCTCACCAGAAGACACTGGAGAAAACAAATTACAAAGCAGAGATAAGGTGTGCCTGGGACTTAAATACAGAGAAAAACAAGTCATTCCAGCTCCATTCACCATGACCAGTAATTTCATTTCTTGTCTCTTGCTGATCTTTAAAGAGAAATTTTACAAGATCAGTTGGAATTTTCAATAAAAACAAAGGCAACCACATTTCATCTGGAAAGGGGCACAGAAGTGTCTGTATAATTTCCCCAAACTGTTCTCTCTTATTTCATAAAATGTAACTAGAAAGCCAAAGCTTCATAGCACAGCTTTTAAAAGTCAGTGTCAGCATTCCCCCAGGATTTCTTAAAATCATTTTGCAGAAAGAGAGACTATTCTTGCACAGGTCACAGAACAAGATGGCCTTCTCAAACAGATCCAGTGCATTTCAGCTTTCCCTGCCAGTGTGACTAAGTAACATTACACACGCATCCCATCCTGTGCATCCCTACAACAGACCATGTGCAACTTATGCAAACAGATTATAGGCCCTTACCATACATTTCTTTCTTTACAAATAATTTCTTTCTTTACAAATAATTCAAGAAATGAATGCTTTGAAGTTGTAGACAGAACATCAAAATGTAGCATAGAAACACTATAGCATTTTTCAGTTCTGCACATTATATATTTGCAATATTTATGTTAAAATATAAACATAAAAGACTGAGTGCAAATATATTCTTTTTATAGATGAAAGTGAATGGGCAACCTCATTATTTTTCTTTAAAAATGGATATTACCAGCTACTTCTAAAGGAATCAACAATATAACCCTTTTTAATAATTAAGTACGAAATCCTGAAAATTACTTCATCTTAACTCAAGCGATAAGAAACAAAGATGTCCCACACCTATAAAGAGACACATGTTTCAGAAAGCAAATCAGTGTATTTCTCCTTTCATTAAGAGTATGGGATATATTTGATGTCCACAATTAGGTATGGGATTTGTTATTAAAAAAGGGGATGCAGAGAACCAGTGGTGAGGGGTCTTCTATCTGCTGTAACCATAGACTCGTCACTCATCTCTTTGTGTCTTAGTTCTCCAAGGCTGCTGTGAGGACAAAGCTCCTAAAAACCTGAACTCCTGCTTGTTTGCTAGAGCAGACATCCATATCTTCCAGAGCCTATAAATGACCCTTTATCATTGAGCAGGAGAGACTATGACATAGACAACTGGACATTTCAAATAATTTCTCTTCTCTCCTGCAGCCTGGCAAGATTTGTTTGATCCTCCCATTCCAGATCATTAATTTGATGTGTCTGCCTGTTCTTTGTATTGATGAAAGGAAGAGGAGTTTCAAAGGCAAAATGAGAAAACAAATAGAATAAAGTTGTGGCAATCATCCTCCCTTGTTTGTAGGAATCTAATTTGTGGCTAAATCTGGTGAAATCCCCACTAAAGCAAATACAAATTGATACCTTCTTCTTTTATCTGTGGTGAGATGGAGTGTGGTCTCTGAATCAGGGAAATTTTCTTCAAGTAATCCCTTCACATGGATTCAGGAGACTCAGTGATCCAGTGTTTGTATTTTGCCCTCTCTGACTAAGCAGAGACTGAGCCAAGCTAATGTATAGTGCTCTGTGCTGATGTTAATTTACAGATCTGGTCTAAGAATGAAAGGTTCATTAGAAGAGTTCATTAACTAATTACCACCATGCTTTAGTATAATGTAATGCAGAAAATTGAAAGGATATGGCTGGATTGTTTAATGTAATAATTTACATTCCAGAAGTAACAAACTTCATGTTATTTAAATTCACAGATAATTTAAATTTAGGAGAAGTTGCAAACACCCCTCAACTAAGAGTCCTGTGAAGGAGCAAAAGAAAGTGCAAACAGATTCAGATCAAGAAATAATGTCACATGCTTGTATTACACAGAGGAAACTTTATCTACCATGCAAACAGATAGAAAGAAGGAATAAAGGAATATTCAGCATTACAGGAGGATGACCATCAGCTGAATCCACAACCCTACATTGTTACATTGTTTGGGTTCAGGGAAACCTCAGGGTGCAGAGCACTGTACAAATGCTTTCCACAAAAACCAGTGTCTTCTACTTAACCACCTGTCCCACTCCCCTCTGCTCTTTCTTCACTCCTCTGCTGATTACTTCTTTTCTCTATTTCATCCTTATAACCTCACGCCCAGCAGTGCTGTGTCCACTGAAAACAGCCTGGCAACAAGACAGCTTATAAAACTGCAGACCAGCTGGTGACCCAGTAAAACATTTGGTACCTGGGAATCTGTATAAACTTTTAGTCAGTAAACTACAATCACAAGAGAAATCAGGTCACAATACCCACTCACACACAAAAATACTCTACAGTTCTGCATTTTCCTTTTCCAGGAAAGAAGTGTGATATGACAGCATTTGGAGGAGGAAAGTAAACATTTGAAATAGTGTTTTCAGTGTGTTTGTCCTATTTTGAACTCCAAAGCTACTATTATGAATAGTTTTGAACATCTCAATCCTGCATTCCTATCACACTACTCTCTTTTTTTGAAAGGAAATAAAAGAAGGAAATTAATTTCACAGGCTGGCAATTTGACCCCAGCTCCGTCCCTCTGCTCTGTTCTGCCATGCTGCATTAAGAATGAAAGCATTCTTGGGCATCTGGTGGTCAAGGGATCCAGGAACCAGAAGCACTTATTTCCTCAGAAAATGTTACCAATACTGTCTGTGCATGTGCTTCTCAAAACATTGTTTTAGCTCTTTGGCCTCTATCAACCAGACTTGACAACAGGAGTTTGACATGAAAATAAGCAGCAACCAGTTAAAGGAACAAGACTCTGTAATTATCTCACAAGAAAAAAAAAAAAAACAAAAAAAACCCCACAAACAACATAAAAGAAATCTCAGTCCCTCAAAACTGCACTATGAATTCAAATATTATTAGTTGATAGCTGGAAAAGAAAACAGATGTTGCAAATAGCCCATGAGCTGAAAAATATTTAATTAGAGCTCAAGACTTACTTGGGACTCTAAAAGTTGTACACCAGAACAAAACTCATGGAAATCTGCTTTTATTATTTCTGCCCCTTGCTTGGCATGCTTGGCAGTTTTGAGATCTGCACTGAGTTAGAGCTCATTTGTGCTCGTCAGCTCTGCTGGGGTAATGCAAAGTCACTGTTCAAGCTTCATCAGCTGAGAAGCTCATTACTTCCCATTTCATATAGATACAGAGCATTTTGTCTCACATATTTGCAAGGAAAAGAAAAAAAAAAACCAAAACAAAAAACAACCCCTCAAGTACTTGTTTTAATATTTCTGCTGTGCTCTAAAATGTGGACAAGTATATAAATCAGATCCTATAGATTCTGCTTGCAAGGGTAGGAGTCTTAGCACTTAGTTAACTTAGAAGAGGTCTTTACATATTTCTACTACAGCTGTTTATTACACTGAAGGCCTCAGATCTTCTTCAGTTATTAATTTTTCAGTAATTCCTTACTGATCAAGCAGAATATTTTCCCAATCAACACATGGAGTTCTCTGGGCTATACCTTTCTTTCTCAGACTTGTGAGCCAAGATATACTCTACTGAGGAAATTTCTCTCATCTTCTCTTCACCAGTGAGGATATGTTCAATACCAAATTTAAAAAGTTGACACAAGAGAGGATTCATCACATCTCCAGCTTCAGGGACCAGTGATTAGGACACTTACAATTTCACCAGCTGAGCTGATAATTCCTCTGTACTTTTCAACCACAGGGATTTTCTCAAAGCTAACTCAATACCTAAATATGTTTAGAGATATATTTCTTGGTCCAAAAATTACACAGAAAAGGTAATAATATCCCACTGTTAAAAAAAAAAAAAAGTCAAAAAAAGTAAAAGAAAAAAAAAATCAGGTACATTTTTTTGACATATGAGCTGTGATTTTCTTGTCCCTTTACAGCCTGAATTTTCGGTATCCTTCCAACAAATGATTTCCCAAATGGAAATTTTACAAATGGTGTAATTCTGAAAATACAGCCATAAATACTTTTTTTGTTAGAAAGATATCAGAGTTCAGGAACAATGTCACTTCCATTTATTTCATTTTGATAGGTAACTGAATACATGACCATCCTTCCAAATTAAATATCTCAATATACTTTCAGAGGGAAGGCTCTTTCCAGTCACAAAAAGCTTTCCATGCCATCATTGACACTGCAGGTGGAAAGTATGAAAGATAATCATATCTTATTAATCAGCAGTACTTTGTCACTGCAAATAGACTAGGGTTCAGCACAGGGTTATTTTGGCTCTTTGCTTTCTGCATGTTTGGGATGTGAGGTGGTGTTTGTTCTTCTGTTTTTCTTTATTTTTTTTTTCTCTTCTATTAACGAGCAAGAAAATAAAAATTCTTGTTGCATTCTGAGTAGTGCTTAGTGAGAGACATAAAAAGAGAAAACATCTTTTAGCAAGAAGATTACACCGTAGCAAATCCTACAAAGTATAATAATTCCTGAGATCCTTGGTTACACAGCACAATAAATTAGAGTTTGGAATCTCTGAAAGCTCTTTAACCTCAGCTAGGTTTGGGGAGGGGAACTGCTGTATATAATTTTTGAATAGATGCATTTCTGACATAGCCAACCACAATTCTTTCATTGAATGATTCCTTTGCTTGTTTAATTTGCTGCGTGAGCATATAATTTGGGGAAAATGGCTTTCACTTGCTTTCCCCCCCCAAAAAAATTCAGAAAGGTTAAGAATAGCAAATAGTCATCTCTTGATTTGAAAACATAAAAGACTGTATAATTGCTAGATGACATATCCAGCACAATATTAATTTTCAGACAAATCATTTCCCTAGATGAAAACATAATTTCAAACTGTGCGTTCTGCCTGGGCATGAGTTATCCAAGCCCTCATCTGAGGCCGTGCCTTTGATTCTGCTGCTCTCCTCAACTCCATTCAATGTAACTCAGAATGTGAAAAAAAGAGATGTGAGAGTTTTCAGTTACATCTGGTCTTTTGCACCTCTAGTTGCTTTAGTACCTCATTAGACCCAATGACTTTTGTTTGAAGAGATTGCTTTTAAATAACTCAAAGTGGCAAAGCTAACTCCATTCCCTCCCAGAGGGTTCATCCAGTGGTGACTCTGACAGGCTACAATGTAATGAAGATCAACTGGAAGTACCAAAAGAAAGCCTATCTTCCATTACCTGAAATCTAGTCCTCCTGGAATCCACTGCAAGTATTTTTTCTACTCATGCATCCAAAATAAAGATTGCATTAGAGTAAATACTCTAAGCTTTTCAGAGGGTCTGATCCAAACTGAGAGGTTTAGCACAGTATTTCAATGGTTTGCCTCCAAATTCCATGGTGCAATGGAGAAATTTGGATACAGACAGATTCTGGACAAAAAACTGCATATTCAACTGTAAGACTGCATCAAAAGATTTGATAATGCTGCCAAAAATATATAAGCCATGTAGATTGTCTACTTTTAATCATTCTTTATGTACCTCAAAGAACTGGAACAATGTTGAGTATGTAAAAGTCTGAGGTCATCACAATGAACAAAGGTCTAAAATTCAAAATAGTAGCCCAAGATGTGATTCGAAAAATGCTGGACTTTGCTTCACCTGCATTATCACCAGCAAACTTGGAAACACAGTAATTTTTATTCTACAGGAAATACTTGCCTTTCCAAGGCAAAAAATGCCTGTGAAAGGTAGGCAACACACTCCAGATATATGTCTTGAGCTTTATCTCCCTGTTTGTAGACCCATAGTAAAATGATACCAAGAAAATAAACCAAAAGAAAATATCAGATTCTGCAAAATTAAACCAGCATCCTGGAACTTAAGATCAAGTCCCCCTTTTTCACAGTAGAAAAGATTAAATTGTTCAATTTTAAAATGTCTGACTGCCATAAGGTTTAAAAACTCCTAAGATAGGTAGAGAGGGCATTTACTGCTCAATAAAAGCTTCCTTCCTCTGTCTCTTAAGGAAACATCCTATTTCCATACATTATTTATCATGCTGCTGTTTTCCTGAGCAGCTTAAATTTGCTATCATTTCCTTCTTTATTCAAAGAGATTTTTAGTGATTCTAAACTATGTATTTTGGCAGTGTTGCCATGCCTATTTGTAGTGTGTAGAGACCTCTGGATCCAGAGCAGAAGCAAGGAAGAGTTGCAGGTAGCATCACACCACACACCCCCCAGGCCCCACACAGGCTGCATAATGACAACACAGGGGAACTTTTGGATCTTCCATTTCCTATCCTGATGGCATTAAAGAAGAAGAGGAGGAGCTGCAAAGTGGTTATTTTACCCAAGTTAGTTTCCACCAAGCTAATTCAGAAATTTTCCCCTCTACCCCACTTATTTCACTGTCAGAGCTGGTGACTGATTTTGAAAGCAGCCTGCAGCAGGCAGTTATACTCATCCATCAGCTTTAAGATCTTATGAACATGAATGAAAAAAAGAAAAAAGAGAAAAGCATTTTAGTCTAAACCATAAAGAAAAAGCAAATAAGATCATTAATTTTTTACAGAATCAAATGCACTCACTTATCTTGCTTTTGTACAGGAAGGAAGAATTTCAGTATGAATTGATTTGAGGTGATACTTTTGACAGAAAAGGGAAGAGAAAGATTTCAAACTTGGCTGTTTCCTACCCATTCCCCCCTCCCCACACACCCCCTTTATGCACCTAATCCTCTGCTGCCAAGAGTTTTAATAGTGAAGGGTCTGCAGTGCTAATACTGATAACTGTATGGTGCTGTGCCTATTTGTCAGTTTAATGATTATGTACATGAGAAAAATAGTTGCCTTCCTTCAGCGGCTGATGAGCTTTTCAACACATTATTACCAGAATAAATGTGAAAAGTAAAGTAAGAATTTTCAGTGGAGGGAGTAATTAAGCAACCTCATCACTGAATTTTAATTAGTGATACAAGGACTATTTCATTGCTCAGCTCTAAATGCACTTTCTGATGAGGGCATAATACCTAAATAGATCTTGTGCAGTGTTCCTTTTGGAAGACAGGGGAAGAGCTCAGGTTGGAAGTAAATAGGGCCATTCCCTCCCAAGTCTAAGGCCTGCCCAGCACTAGGGGACTTGCAATAGTGGCATTATCAGGGTATATTGCCTTCTTTTTTAATAAGGAGCACAAAAGGCAGTGTTATGTCAGGATCTGGATCTGGCTGGATAGTTAAAATATTTTCTTAATTATTTTGCTGTCAACAGAAAACAAAGCAGAGAGTCAGACTGCTATGACCTAGTTACCAACATTTTTTGCCCCACAAATCATTGAAAACCACAATTTCTCACAAAGCACCTTGTCCCCATTTTGAACCACTCTTTTATTAAGAAAAAACCTTGACAGTAATATTGCAAATGTGAGGTGTACTTTAACCAGGACCGCAAAGATCACTATCCCACGTGCACCATATCTGGCAACAACTACTACTGTTGTCTTGTGTGTTTTTGTACTGAAATCCTACTGATTTATCATCTGATTACCTCTTTTGTTACATGAAGAATGCTTCGAATGTGCAATAATCTTAAAGGAGTTGCTTGTGTGAATTCCAAATACTGTTTCATAACCTGGCATTTGCCTGATTGAGAATTGTGTGTAATCATATGTTTCTATGTTTGTATATCTATATATGAGTGCAAACCATCGTATTACACAGTACTAATGGACAGAAGACCACAGGCTGCAGCATTAATATGCAAAAGCCATTAAGTTCCTGAACACACTGCTATGATGAAACCATTAATAGGATGTAGACTGCTGAATTAATAACATTCATCGTGATTATAGTGAGGTGCCAAGACTAATTGGAAAAGGTATTTGATCATAAAAATAACTACCAGTATTTTTTTTCCAATTTTTTTCCATAATGAATTTAAATGTGCAATGAATAGAGGGAAAGAGAGCAGGGGTGGTTAAAAAATTATGCCTCATATTGTGTGTGTTAGAAACACAAGTTAAATTAATTGTACATATATTTCAACAATCTTTCATGCTTTGTCAAGTTTCTGTTTTTAAAGTCCCAGCCTAGATGAATCTTTTTATAAGAACAATGATCTTATTGGAGTCATGTACCTGAGCAAACCCTTTCAGAGGTGCTTCACCTCTACAGTTGATATTCATGTAAGGAAAAAACAGGCAATTATACTTTATATAAGAGTAAATTTTCTGTTCTCCCAGCTTCTCACTAGCTTGCAGCTTATCTGGGTCTCAAATGCACACCCATGGAAATATGCACCAATAAATTTCCTTGTTGTTTAAAGATCTGGAAATATGAAGCTGCAAATCGGATCAATAGTCTTCCTCAATGGGAAGCCAGACTGAAGTAATTCATAGACATTTTTATAAAAGGTACCTCCACAGAGCAAGGGAAACAAGCTTCCTAACCTGGGCTGACTAAAAGAGTAGTCCTGAAAACTAAGAAGTTGAACATTTTTAGAGTAATATAACTGGTTCAAATGATTCAGATAAAGCTTCCTTCCTCCCATCCCTCCCTTCAGGATAGCATTTTATAAATTTGTCATACAATGCTTAATATGGTCATAAAAAACTAAATAAACAGAAGACAGGCATTTCCTTCAGTCTGTTTAAGTATCTTTCTGGAGACTTTAATTATTCCTTTATTAAGTAATAGAAGAAAATGGAAACACAAGCAACTGGGCAGCCTTCCTTTGGATATCTATTACTGTCCCTTAGTTTTTCTTTTTTATTTACTCCTTCAAAGCTTGCAGTTTCCTTCTGCACTGAATCATGCTCATACTCCATATCCTGCTTATTCCCCTATTCTTACCCAATACTGCTGCAATAGCCCTTGAAGAGCAGCTGCAATGCTCAAGCATTACAGTAGGCAGAGGCCTTTTCCAGGCCATTTTCTGCTGCTGGCCCATGTCAGCCTATGCTTCCAGGGCTCCCTGCGCTGCAGAGATACAGCCACACACCCAGGAGGAGGCAAATCAAAGCCTCCAGTCCCTCTGAACCCCACAACAGATGTTAAACCTGTTTCCTACTGTATCTTGAGCAGTCCAGCTGCAATTGGGCAGGGACAGTCGTTCAGTAATATAGGTGAGAAGCAGTGGATCAAATGATGGGCCACCACTATTGGCTTTATTTTCCTTTTTTCTTTTTAGCTGATTTATAATCCTTTAAATACACACATATTTAAAGTTAAGTCACAGAGACCCTTCACCTCATGAAGTTAGAGGTAGAAAGCTGAAGAAGGAATGAGAGTATTTCATGAGGAAATCACAGCTCCTTGTGATGATGAGGAGATAAGACTCCAAGAGGAAGGAAAGTCTGGATTCAACTTCCTATTACATGATAGATACCATCATTCTTTGCTGTTGTAACTAAGTGGTTTTTTTGGGGTTTTTTTTGGTGAAAGGATTGTTTCAAAGTACCAATTACCTTGATTATATACATTAAGACATATCTAAAACTATATGCACATGCTTCTGAGGTTTTCTGGGAGCAACTTCTCTTCCACACTAAATCAAATAACAGAATTCTTAACAGACGTAACCAGAACAAAATCTGAGGTTGGAGAGTTCCAGAAAACACCTTCCAGCTGTGACAAAGTGGAAATTTGTTGTCTTTACTTAAAGTTTAGCAGACCTAGAATTTGAAAAATCTATTTTTTTCCCAAGTTGCTAAAAACTATGTAGTGTGAAATTCAAGAGACTCAGATAGTTCTTGCTACTGTCTGTTGTACGCAGGGACAAAGTAGAAATACAAGACTTCTATGTATTTTGGATAATAAATAAAACCTAGCACTTAACAACTTGCAAACACACTTCTTTAAAAGGTATGGGGGGAAAAAAGTGCTTTTCATCAGTAAATACTGATAAAATAAAATTTCTACCTTTCTTCATAACTTACGTTATAATATAACTAATTTGCATTACAATGTAACTTTTCTATTTATTCAATATCAAACAGATTTGGAAATGCTGGAATCACCTATAGTGGAAATCCAAAGTTTAAGGCAAGAAGTCCAGACTCAACACTTTATGCACCATCTTACACTGAAGACCAGTACACTTTAAATAGGGAATTTCAGAGATAAAATTGGTTAAATTCCATTACTTTATCTTCTTATGCAAATACATGCAACATTGCTTTTCTGATCCATTTATAAACACTGCCTGTAAGGCAGAGCCTGAAGTCATCAGTCATTTTTCAATAGAAAGATGATATATCAAGACAAGAACTTCAAGAGTACAAGAAAAAAAGATTGCTGCTCTTGAATCAGACACTTCAAAATAAAATACATGAGGTTGAGTTCAAGAAAGATAGCCTTACTATTTCACGGGTTTTTCACACACACACACAAAAAAAAAAAAAAGGATGCAAATAGAAAGAAGCACAGCTCCCAAAGGAAAGTGGCACTTGCTAAGCCTAAGGACTTTCTCAGGCTCTGTAGATACTTCTTGCAGCTCCTAACAAGGATCTCTTTGCAGAGCTTTCAGTCTCATACACCCACCCTGCATTCCTGGTGTGGAAGCATCAAGGTATTATTGGATGGAAAAGTCTGTGTAGATATTAAAAAATGATGCCAAAATAAAGACACCAAACTTGAAACTAGAAGTACATGGGAATACAGCTGATGGGGCAGCTGCAAATGTGATGCTCTGGGGGATATTACTGCACCAGCAGACACTGCTCACATCAATAGGGCACTGGACTAAGAACAAGCAAACTCCTAATGAAAACCTCAGTATAAAGCTTGCCACTATAGGATGCTTGTTTTAGCTGACTTCAGAATACCCCTTTAAGAGGCAAGACATTGTGGAACTAACCATGGCAAAGAAAGCATAGGCAGTGGTAGGTGTTTAATTACACTGAACAGAAAAGAAGTCAGAATTGAGAGCCAGGAGAAGAGACATATTAAGGCAAGGGTTGAAACAGAATCCCCTTCCACACATGACTTGGAAAAAGCAACTCCTATTGAAAAATCAACATTAAAAATTATTTTAAACACCTCTATTTAACTGTAATCCTAATCTATATACTTGTATCCTCTGTTCTTTTACCCTCCTCACACTTTTGGGAAAGGAGGATTTTTAATTCACTTTAGTAATACTTGGAGCTTTCTGTGTAGAATCATGTATTTTGTTCCCTGGAAGTCCTATTTACAAGTAAAGCCAATGTGGTGAGTGCATGGCTAAAACCTGCATAGGAAGAAGAACTGCACCTTCAGACAATGAGGTGGGGACGGAGGTCTCTATAACCCAGGAGCAGCACAAGCAACAAGCCTTGCTGCTCTAAATCCAGAAGCATTTTCCAAATTGTGGTACATAGCAACAGATATTTTACTAACCAATGCAAAACTATTAAAGCTCTTAATGCATGTGAAGTTATTGAAAATTTAATCCATGGTTTACTGCCTTTGGAGTACTGTTGCAATCATAAGTGCTGAAGGCAAAGAAGGTTTTGGGTTTTTTTTTTGGGTTTTTTTTTGTTTTTTTTTTTTTTTTTTTTTTTTTTTTTTGTTTTTTGTTTTTTTTTTTTTTTTTTTTTTTTTTAACAGAGGGAGATAGAGAGAGAGAGAAATGCTTTGGAAACTATTTTTATTCTGGCAGAGTTTTCAGTGCTTGCTTAATTTGGTTCCCGGACTCTGTCCTCTTTTAATTCCCTTGTCATCTAGAATCTATTACAGGGAGCTAATGCCTTAATGGCACCATCTGGCATTATTTAATATGTAACACCATCTTATAAATCAAATTATAATTTATAATTAATCAAACAATTTGTATTTTTAATAATCATAAACTCTATTAGAAAAACCTGTATTTATTAATGCACCATAGCATTGTGAAAAATATTTATCACCTGTGGTGGTTCTTTTTCACTGCTTGAAGACAAAGTTTTTTATTACAAAAGGAAGTACTAATTAAAATGCTTCTTAAAACAAAGTACGGGAATTTTTGCAAAGTTTTGTAGAAATACACTATCCCAAATATGAGATATTTTAGAAAATTTTAGGAATTAGTTCAAATAGGCAGCTGAAAATTCGTTTTCTACTTTACTCACTGTCTCTATCAGTCATTATAGATGCTGTATAGATGCTATATAGGCCTGTGTTCTGCATCATTGGGATTACCAGCAGGAATCCTCTCCTTCATTTTAAATATCCCAAACTTACCTTATAATGTATCCAGCTATACTCAAGGACAAATATTTTTTACTAATTAGATGCTGCCTATACCTATTCAAAATTTAATCTTTCTTTCATCCCACCTCACAAAAAACAAATACTGATTATCATTTCAGTAGGGGAAAAATAAGTGAGGGAATTTACTATAAAAAGAAGTTTAATCCTCTTTTATTTTTCAATGTAAATTATTGGATAGGTACAAAATTGATGGGTTTTCAAAATTTTTTTTAGTCTGGGATGATTCAGAGGAGTTTTAACAGAAGAGCTAGAAAGAAAAGGCCAAGGATGAAAAATTACTAATACTTGCGTCATCCTGCACCACATTACAGCCTGAACTCTGGGTTCCACAGCATCAAGGGCATGAGTAGTGCACCAATGCAAATAAACAAAATAGCGAAAGATATCTGTGGCCTGAACACTCCACTGCTGTAAAACTTCTATCTAAGACAGTAAGTTTCACCTGCTTCCACCCTCCGTGAAGAGCTGCTGTGGCTGCAAGACAAAACAGGGATTTTATGAAGTTCATAAGAACTGCAGAAGTGGGAAGAGGATCAGCGCGCATCTTGCAGCAAACCCTGCTAGTCTTCCCATGTCAAAAAGCACAGGAGAGGGGAGAGGAGAGGGAGGAGAAAGACTGACTGGAGCCACGCTTTAGCTCCCTCCTATGGCACTTGCTGGAATGGGCATCTCACCTGGCCCTTGTGCCAAAACCATGGATGTGACCCTGTGGGAAGCCACTCCTGAGCTTAGTGCTAAATGCCTAATTTGGAGGGAAAGTGGTGAAAAGGAAAGAAAAATGTGAGAAAGGGCTCTGAATCTGGCCAATGTCCCCAGCCACACCAGGTCATATGCCACTGGAGTCCAGTGACAGGAAAGGACATACCCTGCCAGCAGACAGGGTGTCCATGTCACTCTAGCTGACCATTGACAAACAAGCACTGAAAAATCCCAAAAAACTGTACATCTACATTCTCATTCTAGACTCAAACCTGTGCTTTTTATCTAGAACTTCCTTCAAAATTCAAAATCTATTTCAATGAGATATTCCTAACCAGATTTTCAAAGACACAATATTTACTTAAGGGTTTTGCATGGCAGAAAGAAGAATTTATGGGGCCTTTAAAATGCATGTTGGATGTACTAGCTTATATTAATATTAGAAATTCTCATTTTTCACCCTTTCATAGATCTTGATTACTAAGAAACACAAGAAACAGGAACTTCAAGGAGTGTTTAAAGTGCATGTTCTTCTGCTTTTCTTCACTGCATGCAAGCATAATCCCTTGCTTGTAATGTCATGGTTAGTGCTTGCAAAGAAAAGAGATTAATTTGTCAGAAACAGAGGATTACACATTTAGCAGGGGCACAGACAGGTGAACAGAGTATGCCCCTGGGAATGCAGTTCTGCCGTCATGCAGATCTAACCCACCAGGTCGTGGACTGGGATTATACAAGAGAAGAGTTGAGAAAACCAGTGTTAAGAAAAAAAAATGTGAGATCATGTTAGGCATTCCAGTATCTTTTGACTTTAAAAGCACACATTGAGGTTACTATGATAAAAAGAGAAGTGATTTGGGAAAGCAGGATCTCTGAAAAAATGTGGACCTAAGGTACCTTGTCCACACTGAGTGGTACTACATAAATATGACCTTTAAATTCCCTGTTCCATTAACTTGGTGTCTGGGGCTCTTCCCCACACTCATAACCTTTGTGTTTGAAGGCTTCCTTGGGCAGCAAATGTAACACATTAAGCAGCAGATTGTGGAAATGGACTCATGTATAGTGAGGTAAATCCCTGCATTGTTTTCTGGCCTGTATAATTCATGATGTATCCCATTCAGAACATTAAAGTTTTTATGAGCTTTGAGTACAGTCACACTGAAGACTCATTATAACCTTCCAGGGAGAAGAGTTTGGAATGCTTAAGCCAAGGAACTACACCATTTTTTACCAGGTGGACAAGTGACTGAGACTCCAGAAAGACATTTGAGAGGAAGTGGATGAGCTAGACCAGGAATTTACACTGCAGAGCTGTGTAAAGTGAACTGCTAGCAAGTTGTGCCTCAGCCACGTATGTGCATTGGCTCTTCGATACTTGGGCAGTGAGTGGGGAACAAACCAGACTTCAGGCTTTGTAGTACAGCCAAAGGGAAGGACAACTCACCATTAGCTGAATGTGGGGACTGAATTGCATTCAGCCCCTGGTGGAAAATCTATAGGTTGATGGAAAATTCTACCGAGGGGTTTGGGATATGTTTGAACTCTGAAAGAAAAATGCAGCCTGTCCTAAACTAAAAACCATTCTTACACTTATAATGAACACTGTGTTCACATGTAATAAATACTCACTTCAGTATTTAACTGAAGGCTCTTTTAATTTGGGAACTCATAAAGAACATGGCCTTTTGAGCCCCCAAACTTCCCAGGGAAGCTTTACTCTGCAGTCCAAATATGTACTTAAACCCCATTTCAGTTTGGGTAACTGGAGCACTTGACTTTGTTTAAATCCTGTGCGTAGGTCTTTCATGAACTGGGATCTATAGGAGTGTGTGCATTGCTGCTAACAATGACAGAGTGTATGTGATTGCAGGAAGAGAATGCCTGCAAACCTGCAGGTGAGCCTGCTGCTAATTTATTGCTGCTGGCACCACATCCTGTCTTAAATACTACACAAATTTACTTTTCACATACTCTTTGAGTAAATATATGTCTAAAGGGAAATATTTTATCTGATGGACATTTCAATGAAATATTTTATTTCTAAGGCAGAGAGAAAGGAAAGTAGCTAAGGAAATATGCTGATAATAAAATATGCAGTCAAGGGAAGCACTTTCATAGCAGCTCCATGAATGACTTGCCGAAAAATATAAACTGTATTTATAAATAAGCACATGAGAATAACATTAATATATGTGTTTAATTGAAACCTGTAAAACCAGTGTGCTTTTTATCTCCTACATTTTAGCATCTTTTTTGTTCCTGTGAAAAAAATTGGGAAGCAGGTGAGGGGGAATATGTGCAAAGCACATGGTATTGAGTGAAAGAAATGAGACTGCCTGCTTTAGGTAAACACCTATTGGCTGCCAGAAGCATGGGTCCAGCTCTCCAGAAATGCACCCAATGCAAGTATGCATGAGCAAGAGCAGGATCTTCTTGGTATTGCAGGATTTGAGCCTTATGGAGAGCAGCAGCTCGGGGCGGTGACATTGAGGTATTGTGTAAGAAACTCTGTGAGCTAGGGGCAGCTCTGAGACCCATCAGAGGAAAAGTTCCTTAGGCCCTGTTCTATCATCATGCAAGGAAACTCTAAAGTCACAATCACATGCTATGTTTTCTCAATTTAGTTTGAAGTGGGAAAAAGTAGTTGCACAATATGGCTGGGAGAACAGCTGGCACCGTGACTGTTCACTGATCTGGGTCTGGTCCAGACTGGTTTTTATTATTTTCTCCCACTTACTCTAATAAGCAGTTTCTGTGCCAGAGCCAGGTGGTCTCAAACTCTTTGCACCTCCTGGGCCTCCATCCGCCCCTCTGGAGTGTGTGCCTCCTTCCTAGGCTGCACTCTGCACATCACCAGGAAGGGAACCCAGTTTTTCCCCTTCTCCTGCACACAGTAGCAGCAGTGGGAAGCACAGATTACTCTGCTAGGAATCAAGACTGAGAATGAAGGGAGAGGCAAGTCAGGAAAAGAAACCTAACTTCTACCCGTTTGCACCAGTTCCTGCAATGGTGTGAAAGAACTATGGTAATAAACAGGCTAGCAGACCTTAAATAGCTTTTATGATTCAGCTTTGCACTTCTTTCTCTTACATGGTTTACTTGCCTTGAAAATTTGACTTTCCATTTCCTTTTTATTGTGCTTGCAATGGTTTCTCTAGGGATAATTGCAAAATCCCAGGTTTTCATGCCTTTTTTTTAAACTTAAAATAGTTGGTATATCCTAAACCTTAACTTGATCTAACATTTATATACTAGGTGAAAATTAATACTAAAGCTTTCATCTCTAGAGGCACAATTTTCATGTTTCCAGTTTGTGCTGTAAATAAAATCTGCTTAATCACCCTAAGAAAGTGATTCCCTCCTTTCTCTTATATCTCCCATAAACCTCTATCACCCTTATGCTCTGGCACACTGTCTGAAATGTTATATGCCTTCACTCCTGCAATGCTACTTTGTAAATATATTCTGAAGCTAGCAGAAAAAATGTTTCATCAGATGGTCATCTTGGTAAAATATTTTACTTCTAAGAGGGGATGAACATCAGGCTATGAAAGAAATACAGCTCTAATAAAAGACACAGGCAGTGAAAAGGCTGTGGTAAAATCAGCATAAATGTCACACCCCCCACCCCCCAACAGAATAAATTTTCTTTATAAATAAATACTGTGAGAATAACATTAATATCTTTAGCTGAGAGTGGGAAAGTGTGAGAATGGTAAAAAGTGCTCTTGTAGAAACATGCTTTTCTCTTCTAGTGCAGGAGATATGGGATGAGACTTACGGTACTTATTTAGTTCCAGCTTGTTCCATGGTGGTTTTTCAAATGAGGCAGAGGATGGCCACTCTTAACTGAGGCAAGATGAGGCCAAATCTTGATTGCCATTTAGCAGGGTTCCTACCGACCTAGAGCACGCTACCATCTGGTTTTATGCAATCTTCACACCCTCGTTTGCCTCCTCTGCCTGACTCTGTCTTGTTTGTTGAGAGTGTTTGCAATTTAGGGCCTTAATTAAACCTATGCAGAGCACCTCACCCACCAAGCACTTCCAGGAGCCGCCACATCACAAATCAAAATGAAGGGTATTTGCACTCTGCATTACATTTGGTGCTGAAACTGAATCTGACATAACTAGAGAATATTATCAATATTTATTTAAGTTTTGGGGTTTTCTTTAAATTTCTTTTTAAACTTTTTACAACCATGCCATTAACAAAATGGGACAGGATCTTGATTAAGTGGGAAGGAGAATGAATATAAACAAGGTTGATAAGATGAAAAATACATCAGAAAACAAGCATCAGAGAATGCTTATACCTACTAGCAAACAAAATTAAACCCTCAGTTCTAATAAGACTGGTGATGGTGTCAGATGGGAAGATATTTGTACGATACTGCAGAAGTAAAAAAAATCTAGTCCTTGCTGCTACTAAAAGATAAGGAAAGAGAAGAAAGAACAAAAGCTGGACAAAGAATCATGAAGAGAGTCTTGCTTAATATAGACTGGTTGCTATATTAATTTCTTTGTTGGATAGGGAAGTTAGGATATTTTTTTAAGACTGGGAAGACCTGCATTCTATTCCCTGATGAAATCTTAAACTCTCCTGCCACTTCGAAAAAATTAACTGGGTTCAGATCTTTAAATGTACCTCAGTTTACCAACTAACACTGATGTTAAGAAAATATTGACTTGAAAAATCAGATAAAAATAAAATTAAATTAAAGTTGCCGAAGCAGAGTGGAATATCAATCAAATTAGAATGAACAACTACATAGACAAAAAAAACCTACAAGCAATTTTGCTTGCAGTGTTTAAAAGAGGGAAAAAAAGTAGGGAAGTATTTTTCCTCTCTAAAAGAAGAAAACAAAGATGGAGGATTACAGGATTAATACAGTTATTATATTATATATACAGTTTTCACACTCTTTGCTGGCTTCTGATCTTCTGCATTTTAGATGGATTTGCTGATTTGTTTAAATTTGCTTCCTCACCTGCACTGCAGACCACAGACAAAATCCAATACCAGGATCCCAAAGGACGTGGAAGGGCTGGTGCTATGGCAAAGGTACAAATCTCAGGTTCAGAGAAGCTGTTTATTAGATCCTGCTTGTGGTCCAGCCACACTAACTCATAATTTCACACAGACAACCCTCTTTTGCAGAGTTTTATCTTTTCTCAACCAACTTCTTAGCACAGATCAGTGAGAATGGAAAGAAGGCAGAGGAGGGAAGGTATTGCAGTAACAGAGGACACAGGGGAGAAGCTAAGATTAAAGAGAGATTTGGAAGCTTCTTTTCAGGAAATAATTCCTCTTATTGCATGATTGATCATCCTCCCCCAGTATCTTTTACTTACATAGTTTATCTCACACAAACTATGACAAAATAATCCTTCACATGAGAAAACTTTTTAAAAACTTTATCCACCAAAGCATGGCCTGCTAATTCCTCAGGTGCTTTGTAACTCCCCTTGCATTAGTGACTTCCTATTTGAATTTTAGTTTTGATCTACTTCCGTGTAAATCTGAGAATTTCAGCTAATGTTTAAGAAAAAAATACAAACAGTTCTTTTAAGGTCATTATAATTTGGCTGAGGCTTTAGTATTTTTCTCCCTAAAACCAGAATAGTCTGGAACAAAACGTTGTCATCCTGTAGAATTCCTAGAGGGTAAATTTATGCAGAAGATTCTGGTCTTGTTGCCTTCCTCAGCATGGGGAGCAGATTTCTGTTTTCTCATTGCTAGGAAGACAAGCAACGATCTTTTTCCTTTTTACATATAATAAGATTTATATTCCCCCCTGCTCATTCCCCCAAGAACTTTAACAATTCTGCCTAACACAGACCATTTGGCCTCAAAATGGTCATGTTTTATAGAGTAGATGGGAAGAGCAGAATCTTATATGAGAAAGTTTTCAGCAAACAGCACTATTGAGACATGTAGACAAGCCTCACCCATTGCAAAGAGACAAAAAAAGAGACAAAAAAGAGACAAAAAAGAGACAAAAAATGCAACCAGCACAAGTCAAAAACAAAGAATTTATACTGAACACTGTGGTTCAGTGGCCATTTTTTCTTCTTATTCCCTTTCTGTCAGCTAACAAAATAAAGGTAAAAAATCAGAAATGAAAGGAAGAAACCAAAATAATCTAACTCCTGCTCCTGTTGCCAAATATGTTTCCTTTCATTCACAGCACAGAAACTGGGTGTTCTGGGTGTATTCCTGACCATTAGACCATGCATGAATCCTTTGGTGGCATCTGCCTATATGGGCCATGCTGGAGAGAAAACCAACGATGCAAGCTAATATTTTAAGTTATGTTTTAATGGGATACACAACAAGGAGCAGCCAGCTGCAGAACAGAACAGATGGGTGATCTCAAATAGTTTCAGAGGTAAAACAGTAGAAGTTCACAGTGTGCTAATCACAGCATTACTTTGTATTCCAGTGCAAGGTTTAATGATGGTAAATAGTCTCAACATGTATTCTTCTCTACCTTCTCATATTAGGAATAATTATATTTACTTATCCATCCTTATATATCTGCTTTGTTGGTAAAGGAAGCAGCTTTAAGTTCCCTCTGCTCATATAAGCACACACTACAGCCTCACTTCTCCACATCACAAAATTTTGTCTTTGAAGAACAGTTCAGTCATCATTCTTGCCCTGGCTGATACAAAGGCAAAGACACAGTTACTAATGCAGGAACACATAGCCCTAAACCACAATCCTGTTTCTGCCTATGGCCGCATGCCAGACACTAATTATTGTAAAATGTGGAAAGAGTCAATAACTTTAAAATATGATCTTTTCCTGAATATTTGTCTTAAGAATATCTTCATAACTAGTTACTTTTACAAAAGGAGAACAGTATTTCCAAATGGTAGTTTCCAAAGCAGGGCTGTTGCTTGCAAACAGATCAAATTCTGTGTAGAACAGCCAGGATATGTAACAGGCACATGGATCCTTTACTGCAGAGAAAAAGTTGGGGTTTGTTTTCTCAAATTAATGATTGATATGAACTTCTGTTATTTTGTGCATACTCATTTTCAGGGATGCACAGTTTGCTCATGTCTTCACAATGTCCTTGGTATGCTCAATTTTCATTACTGTCTGCTGGGACAGAACTGTTCCTGTAAAATTTGTCCCCCCCCCCCGCCCCAGGATGTCAAATGAGACCAAATAGCTCAGCTCTGGTAGCTCATTTCTAAACACCCCAGGGAAAACACAGCAGTGCCAGTTTGTAATAGTTTTTCTTAGAGCAATGGATTTTCCCCACCATCTCTTCTCATGCTGTTAACCTAAGGACACACCACACTGATCTCTCTGCCAAACCCAGTGGGGTTGTCCCCCATAGATGAGGACAACATCCCCCCCGATGACCCCTGGAGAACTGTCCCTGCTAACACTCTTCACAGGGGAATATGACATCATCTGCCCACCCCTGCTCAATGATTTTGCAGCTCAGTCATTCATTTCCTCTGCGTCTTTTGTTCACAGAGGTGTACTGAGACAACACAAATATTGTACAGATTTGGGTGGCCACACCATCCAAGATTCTATTCACTTCTCTTCCTGTAACTCCCTGATAAGATTTTACTGGGAGGTGTCTGCTGTCAGCTGCCTACAAAGCCAGCATAAATCAGTTCCTAAGCCACATCATGCTTACAGCTGTTGTGCCAAATTGAGCCCTGGTGTAAGCACACGCAGCTTGCAGCCATGGCTGGCTGTGATCCATTGGGCCCAGAGAGAAACATTTGTTATACTCCCAGAGATCCTTTATATTGTTACCTTAGTCAAGACTACAGGAGGTGTAAACCAGCACATTTTCATTGCTGTCAGTGGATCTATATTGACAGAATTCTTTCTTCCTTTTTATCTCTGATCGTACTTGTGTCCCTGATCCTGTATTTCCTGCTTAGTTACATTGCTGATGCCAGCTGTCAGGCTTTCTATATCTAAACCAGACTATTTTTTGTAAAGGTTTTACGCATAAGGTGAACATAAACATTACACTGGGGTGGAGCTGAGCCCATAGAGTTCAGCCTCCCAGCCCCACCAGGGGTCTAGAGCTAATTGAGAAATGTAATAATGAGGACATATTGAGAACAATTTTTTTTTGTCAGTACAGTTTCCTGATTTATTGTAATTAGTGGTACAGAGACATCTGGAGTTGGAAGTAATAACTAGGCTACTCTTAAGAGACATGAATTTATCTAACCTTTCAGTGAACCTGTTTGTATTTTTGACACTTAAAAAAAAAAAATTCTTGTTTCTGCCAGTAAGAAACCTTGCACAGGGTGGGCATGGACATCGAGTTTCTTTGCTTCAGTCTTTTACAATGTAAAGCTTCAGGAGATTCAAAATAGCCCTGATACTTTGAAATGAGTTCCAGAAAGGGGAAATGAAAGAAGTTTAAATGAATGAGGGTTTTATTGGTTTTTTTTCCTCATGCTTTTGCATTTAATTTACAGGAAGTAAATGAAAGTTGTTGGTGCATAGGGCTATGTAGTACAAAACTGATGGGAATGTCATTTCCCCTTCACCACACTGGAACTGTTCCCCTCAAGGTGCCCATCCATATGACAGCTGTTTAAGGCTTCTCTGTACCTTTGTCCGCCTAAAAAGATGCTTCAAAAACCAAGCCCAGAATTTAACACAACTTTAGATAGTTCTCTTTCATCAGCAATAAGTAATAATGAATTATAAGCCATAAGGGACTATCTGTGAGACAAAGCTTCATTAAACATGCTGAAAGGATTACTATATGCCAAGTGTCTATTGTTTTTCTAGTAGCAGCTGGCTCCAGGTGCATTCTCAAATGTTACACATTAATCCAGGTCCTTTCTGAACTTAAGTTTTTTTGTCTTGCCCTACCAGTCATATGACAAGGTTTAGATGAGAGTTTGCTTCTTGACCTGCACAGAAAAGTCTTCAGAAAATGACAGACATCAAAGTGGTATGACCTTACCAAGTGTTCCAGTCCTGCAATTTATGTTTTTTTCTGGTATGTGTTCATTAAATTGGCTCTCCATGAAGTCAGGTTATGGTTTTAATGGCCTCCTTTGATATTCAAATTTTTACTGAACATTCCCTCCCTCTTGCTTGGTTGGAAAGCTGCATTATTTCTTCATCTTCATCAGGGCCTTCTGGTGGCTCCCACACACGTTTGCAAATCCCTGGGTGGTCAAACTTTATTTTGTTCCTTTTTTACATGCAGCTAACCTTTGAAAATAATTTCCAAGGGCTATTCTGAATAGCAGGATCCCAGCTGGAGCTTTTTAAGGTCTTGACATAAGATTTATCTTTAACACACATTCTGATTTTCTTTGCTTTTCCTTTTCTTTGATAAGAATTTGTTTTTCTCTGGTGCTTTGCTTTGTATAACACTGCGCTTTTTGTGACCACACACCATTTTCAAAGGCTTACAAGTAAATTATTGTAAGCAGTGCCTTGCTATTGTATGCAGTTATTCTTTGGCAAGGGAGGATGTATGGCAGCTGATAAAAATGAAAAAAGATAAAAAAGAGTTCAGCATCTAATCTTCCCATGGTGGAAATGGAAACATGTTTTCCTGCAAAACACTAAATGTTCACAATCATTGGGTGCAAGTGAATGTGGTGAGCAGTCACTGTAAAAGACTCCAGGGCCAAAGGGTTTTTAGCTGGTGATATGAGGACTGGTAGGACCTTGTAGTTCTGGTCTTAGGGAATCCCTCTTTAAGCAGCCCTTGAAAACAAGGCTTGGGTGTTTTATTACAATACATGCAATTATTTGGGGTTTTATCTGATACCACTGATGTCAGTGAAGGTTTCACCAGTCAGGTCAATGAAATGATAGCCAGGCCTTTAATTACTGCAATTTTTACTTATTCAGGGGTATAGGCAGAGAAGTAGAAGATAAAATGGACATTACCAGCTAGGTAGGAATGGTATGATACCACGCCAGGTGTTGGAGTGAAAAGGCAAAAAGGCTGATCTTGCTTAGCAGCTCACATATCTAGTGGTGAGAAGGGCTGATCTATACATTTGTTCACAGCCCTTTCATTAATATGTCCTCTCAGGTTAATGTATTGTCCAGGAAAGATTTTTCAACACTTATTTTCTTTTTCATTTTTTTTTGATAGCCCTTTTTATGGAGAGAAGAACTTGCAGCCTCTCTCTAATCACCAAGGACACAATGAGAGCCTCCTTAGCACTGCACAAAACAGCACCCACAAACAAAAAAGCAGCTTTCAGCAATTGATGTAGAAGTAGAATCACACTTATCTGTGATTTTTCCTCATAACTGACTAGTGAAGATCAGACAGATTGTCTTGAATTCATGTAATTAATCATGAAGCACAGAACACAATTTCTAGTGGGGTCCAGCTGGTGTTGACTGGACTGTTACTTTGTGTTGACAGGCTGTTATTTAAATATTAGCCTATTCATCTAACATTTCAGCTCCTAACTTCTACCTCAAAAATAGAGACAAAATGCTTAATATTCATAAGCTTGGAATTCCCATGAACCCAGGTCCATGTAGATATGAGTGGTAACACAGAATGACTTAGTCTACTATGAAAATAATATTAACTGCATATGAGGTGAGACCAACAGAAATAGTCACCAGATAAAAAATCCATTTAACTCATTTTGTAAATATACTGACCACATCTCTATGTAAAAACTGGTTCCTTTCTGATAGCTTCAACAGAACTCTTCTAATCTACATTAGCAAAACATGAACACACCTTTGACTACTGACCTACCCTGCCATGTGAGGGACCTGCCTTTTACAGCTATTGCATCAAAAAATATTCTGGTTCTACTCCATGTCAAAAACGAAAAACATCTTTTCAAAGAGACATACCAAGAAAAAAAGGATAGACAGGAAGCAATTAATCCAAGTAAAAGATGAGATCAACAGATTTTGAACACAAAGAATGTATCACTAGAGACCTGCAGATTATCTACCCACATCCTAATGAAAGAGCAAACAGATTGTTTTTTAAATAGAATATGTGTGTGTGTATGTTTGCATATGCACTGCCTTTTTGAGATCTCATGGGGAAAAGTAATTATCTGTAGAAGAAAAATGATCTTCTGAGACCAGTCTGCCCATGCATAGCTAACAAATTTCAGACACTATTATAAAATTGTGACATATAAGCATCATAAGTTAGCCCAGCATGAAGCTTATCTTGTACTGAGAGAGATTCTAGACAACTAAGGCCAGCACAACCTGCTCACTGCTCTCAGTACTAGGAAAAAACCAACACTATCCCCCCCAAAATAAACAAAACAAAAAACCAAAAACAACCCAGAAAAACTGAAGCCACAAAAAAAAATCATAGCAAAAGTCCTTGCTGACACTGATTGAGAGAAGGTCTAAATATCTTTACTGCTGTAGTTTAACACCTTATCAGATCCAGTTGCAATCTCCAGTTTGTGCGTGGAAGTTAACACAAGGAATCGGTGCTGACGGTTCCATTGTTACATTTCAGTCTGGCATCTTATGTCTAATGCCTGGGGAAGTCATGTTTGTGCTGTGACTATGAACTGTGACAGCTGAGGGATCCTATTATCTTTTTCCCATCCTAGTATGGATGGTAGCTCCCCAGGCAAGGTGAGGGCATTGCTCTTTGTTTTGGAGACTGAACCTGTTTTTCACTTGATGTGGTCCAATAACAGCAAAACAGAACCATTTTATTGCCAAAACATATATTTTCCATTCATAACCAGAGATACAGCATTTGAAGATTGTCACTTCTCATCACGCTGACACTAGATACTGCACAGCTCTTACAAGGCACTTTATGCTTTGCAGGATCAGAACCTAAATGCCCATAGCTCAGTCTATCCAACACAGTTGACCAAAACTTCACTTACAAAACAGCTCACAGGCACGGGGTCAAAGTCTAAGATAGGAGAAAATGACAGTTCAAAACAGGAATGCTCTCTTTGGGGATGGATTTTACACTACAGCTCTCCTGTCTTCTGATTCTAGTAAGATGCTACATAATCATTTTTAATATCTTACTTCACAGGTTTACTTCAGAACATTGACAAGATGCTTTAGTTACTAGTAATCAAAGAACAATTTTTGTGCACCATGGTATCTGGAAAATAAAAGCCCTATCAGAATATTAACAGTGTGTGTCTAGACTCATATATAAATGTGCATATTGAGAAAAAAATTTACCTTGCATTAGGAATTACTATACCTTCTCCCTCCCCACAGTGCTTTACAGTCAAATAGGAAAGAAAAGAAATTTAAGTCAGTCGAACTCAGGAACAGAATACAACATGGTTCCTAATTTCTCATTAACAGTGTGTCAGACAAACTGATTTATTAGGAAATCTGCCTTCCTGCAAGCAGCATTGCAAGAGCACCTGTAGTTTTCTTTCTAATTAATTTAGCCATGGAGCTTTGCATCTGGTTCATCTCCAACAAGGTGAAAAAAAAGAAATAATAATCTATGATTGCATTGCAATACCTACTAAAAGATTATTGCATTCTCAGAGGAACCATGAGGAAGTAAGCAGACATGAGTTTGTTGGTGTCCTTTGCCAGATTGATGACTATGGCTCTTGTGATGTGCAAAATAATGGGATTCAGATCATTGCAAGCAAAAAAATTGATATTCCTGCAAAGGAAGGCTTACCAAGACCTGGCTGAATTTTTCTGTAAACTTCCAGGTTCATTTACAAAGACCCCATCATCTTCTCTGCACAGACAGAGACACTCAGAAGTGTCACACACTTCCAAGCATTGGATGGAGTTTTGGAGATCTTCCATCATCACTGAGAGCTGACTGCTCATTTCTTGGGTTTAGTGTCTCAGAGGATACATTTGGCAATTGAGGCAGTATTTATGGGGTATTTTGGAGAAGTTCAGATCAGAAGTGGGATTTATGTACCAGAAGTGCAAATATGAAAGGCTAAGCAGAAAACTGGATTTGTGACCAATTCTTGACTGCCACCACTCTGCACTCTGTAGCAAAACCTGGAGCAATGCACTTTTCTGTCCCTGCTTCAGTTCCCACTCAGGGGAGTAAAGATCATGACTCTGTGTTTACCCACCCTCTTATATATCTCTAAGAGGGCAACTGAAATAAGCTGGAAAGAATTCAGACTGCCAGTTAAGCCAGTAGAGGTTTAACCTCCAAATGGGTCACGACACCAATCGGTGACAGTAACATCTTCAGCTGCTGGGGCAGTCAAAAAGGAATACATGACTACAGGCATCTGGGTCAGGAGATGTTCTCTCACACTCAGGAAACTGCTGAAATGAAAATGTTCTTATTTCAGCGCATTTTTTCCATTGCACTTCTACTAGGTTTTTGTTTTCACTTGAAAGTTTTGCTCCCCCTCTCTCAAGATGATATTATTTTGGAGGGAAGTACTGTGAAAGTAGGTTCCTGTTGAGCATACATAAAATGGAAATTAGTCATCAATCAACTGAATCACCACAGAACCACTAACTTAATGCAGTAAAATGAATGATGGAAGGAAAAATAAATGCATCTGAATTTAAAAAAGCAGAAATACTATATGAACCAAAACACAACACACAGAGGCTATTCTTGTATGGGAGGGAGCTGAGGAGTCCTTTTTAGATTTATTATTTGGATTATTAATACTGATGAGTTGGATAGAAGCAGGGAGAAAGTCAGTCTTCCATCCTGTGGTGCAGAAAGCAAGTATCACACAGTCTAGAATTAAATTATACAGATGCTGCTGTGTCTGGACTGAAGTTGTAGCAAAGAGCAACATTTTTTTTTTTTTTTCACTTTTCTTACGTAAATAGGAATCTCTGCAGAAGTCTACCATCACAAAAAAACACTGTGCACTTTTGAGATCGGCAAGATGGATCCTTTTAAAAGGAAACACATCCTGACAGTTTTCTGTACAAAACTAACCTGCTCAGTCAAGGTAGGAGAGGGATAGAAGGAAATATGCTCTTCAGTGAAGAGGTGCTGTATCTCTCTCACTGAGAAAGCTTTTGCTTTAAAGAAATTGGTCTCAAACAGGTCAAAGCGATCAGGTGCAACCTACCAGCTCCCAAACTGGAAGCATCTCCAGAACCGGGGGTGTGAAAATGAAAATTGGTGCTCTTGAAAAATGAGAATCAGTACATGAAGCTTGGTATGTCCTGCCTCTGGGGTACAAAGGCACTGTTTGGAGCCCAAAACCTCAGTCCATCCCACCTGGTGCAGTAGTAGCAGCTAAAAGCTGGCAAAAGCTCCCTGCTTCCCCACAGCCCCATCCTGCTGGGAATGTCACATCCTTGGTGCATTATGAAAAGAAATAACTTCTAGCAGCATGAGAGCAGAAGAGGGAATTGAGGACTGAACAACCTCAGGCCTTCAGTCAGGTCCCACTTACACTCTTTATGGCTTATAGGTTTGGCCCAGGAAAATTAGCCTCAAATTAAAGTGGGCTACTGTGAGCTTCATTAGCAGTAAACAATCCATGGTTCATTAAGGGGTGAGAGACCAGGCTCACTAAAAGCTCTCCTAGGAAGAAGTTACAATAAACTAACTGAATATTAAAGGTATAAAACAGGTATTACCTTCCATGGGGGAAGGGGGGGGAAATCAGAGCTGTAGAAATGCAAATTCTCCCAGCTTTTATTAAAAATCTAGCTTGCAGCTCATAAAGATTCCGGCCACTAATGAGAGAACAGAATAGGATTTCAAAAAGCACTGAAAAAGTTGGGATCAAATACTATTTCCGACTAGACTGGCACACAGCCTTTCAGATGAAACTGCTTGGTGAAGGCTGGAACATTCTGAGCATCCTTGCATGCAATTTATTTTCCTTTAGAACAGGTTTTTCTAAGTCCTTTATTTTGGTTATATCTGAGATTTCCCACATGCTCTCCTCATCATACAAACAATTCAGTTTACACTTTCCTGGCAGAGTTAAAGAGATTGCCCTAAGAACAAGTCGACATGTAAGCAAATACAATCCAGACCAGAGAAATGCTGCTGTAAAGGGCAGCCCCTACCCCTGTGCCAAGCAACAGGGAAATTTGCTCTAAGCCCTTTCTGATGCCTTATTGAAATGTGTTATTTTCTCACACAGAAGTACCCTCTGGTTTGCACAATTCAGTGCATACTCAGCTCTGCGCACACGAGTTTTGGTTAATCAAAAGCAGCAAGCATGCCAGAAATCTGTTTGCCCTGTGCAAACAGTGCTACCTTGTATTGATTTCCTCAGTGCATGTTAACATAAATCTGACATTAACATGAGCTTACCCACCACTCCTCTCATGGAGAGCACACTGATTTACAGGCTGTGTTAATGCAGGTTGTGTTCAGGCAAACTCCTGGTCCTCTCTGCACAGTGATAAGGCATCATTTGCCATCATCCATCAGATTCCTTGACTGAGAGCGTCTTTTGTTTGGTTTCTATTGGTTTTTATTTTGGAGGCTCCACCACTCTATTGGTCTGTTTTTCTGCATTCTGCTGTAACACATTACTGCTATGCCAGGCAGGAGAAAGACTCGATCTAATATTTTTTCCCCTTAGGATCCCAGCAGGGGTGACTGTAAGGAATCATTCAGGAGACAAGTTGTCACGCCTTTAGTTTATTAGATGTCATATAACAACTCAACCCTGATTTAGGTACTTTAAAAACAACTTGTCTGTGCCTTCCCAAATGGAAAACTCAACAAGCGTATTTACAACTCATTTGACATGTTTCCTCTTCAGTTAAAAACAGGTCCCTCTCTTCTGTTCTGTACGATTACTTCAAACATTTTTAAACAAAATAATTTAACTGTCTTGAATAGAGGTATTTTTGCAATTTCTAACAAGACTTCTCTTTTTAACCTTTCCTTTCAGGCAGAAAAATATAAATTAGTCTTCCTAATGTTTTGTGCATGTTCCTATTTCTTTAGGTTCTGAAACCAGGCTGGTGCTAATCCCATTGTATGATCATAGGTGCTTTACACTTCTACTCTAACAAGGGAAAAAAAATCCACAGCAAATCATTCTTTATCCCATCTGATTAAATGTCCCATACACCTTTTGCCTTCTCTGGCCTTGCTTTGTTCAAGGCAAACCCTGGCCACTGGTCACTCTCACACACCTGATGTGCCAGAACGATAGCACAAGGAAAATTCCACAGGAAAATAGAAGGTATGAGAAATACCCCCACCCCAAAACACGTGGGAGCACTGTACTCAAGTTTTCTGTGTACTCAATATCCTGCCTCAATGCTGTGGCTTTGTCCCTAGCATAGGTACCTGTGTACCCTGGCAGGAGCTATTTGTTCACAGAATCTGCCATTGACTACCCTTTTAATGTCATTTTTGGTACATAACAGCTATTCTTTGCTTATAGCTGCTTGTCCCTTCTTCCTTCTATAAAAACTGGGAAGTGACTGTACCTATATAATTTAAAAAAACAATTTTCTGAATATAATCCAACAGAAAACTAAAAGCTATGAGAACACTGGAAAAGAGCAGACATAGAGGGAAGTAGTGTTAGAAAAACAAGTAACAATTTAGAAACCTGGAGAGTCATTGCCGATATTATGACAAGCTGTGTCTTTAAAACCTATTAGAAATAGACAAATTCACAGTAGTAATTAGGCAATTGGCAATCGGGTACAAGAAAAAGGGAAGGAAAAGAGAAGGAGATATTCTTGAAAATATTGAAATTGCAAAGCTCTTTGCCTCCATTAGGTTAAATGCTGCAATTTAAGCACTCTGTGTGTCATCTCATGAAACTGCAGTGACAGAAGTCTCAAAAATAGGGCTCCTATTTTCCCTGCCTAGTGAGTAATAGCTAATAATCAGTCAAAAAAAACCAGAAAATTCCCCCTGGTTTGCAGAAAGGTACAGTTGTGCTATTGGCTTCCACAAGGTGGCCTCTGCCAATCATTTTACCCTGCAGTGATACCCCTGCACAAGCTGTGTGTCCTGTAGGTTCAGATTTATTCCTGCTTTTTACCCCAACCCCTCTTCCTCCCCTAAAGGACTGGGGATAAAAATACTTTAGAAGCGTGAAAAGGCATAAAGACCTAAAAAATATGTGTGGAAAAAGCATAGAAACAACCCTGTTTTTTCTTGACAATCTATCCCTAAGCTTTTCATGCTGAAAAAAGATGCCACCTTTGTCTCAAGTGGCAGCACAAGCAAGCACTGTTCAGATCATAATCATCTGTTGAGGCTCTATCCTTACACCAAGGTTTTACTCTGACTGTTTCTCATACAAATTCATTGACAGTGAGTGAGCTCTCCTCACACTCCATGGAGGAGCCTGCACAGCAAACTGTTCCCTACTTTTTTGCTTTTTTTTTTAAACACTTTTCATCTTAAGTGAAGCTGGTGTGGCCTTATCAAAGATGAAATGCTGAAGTCAAGTGTCAGGCATTAACACAAATGTCAAGTGACTGCAAACTTCTGGATGAAGAGATATTTCAATGATTGTAAGCCTGGTCTCAGATTGGGAAAGCCTGGTTAAATCTCATCATTTGTGTTCAGCCCCTGAGTGACCTTGAACAAACTCTGGACTTCAGGTTCCCAACAATTACAAAGTGAGTGATTTTTCTTGACTCCCTCTCTGTGTCCTCTCCTCTCTTTGGCCTCTTTGTTTCTTCAGCCCAGAAAGTATAGCATTACTTATAGCATTGCATACAGTGTGATTCAGTTTCTGCAGCAATATTTAGTTTGACTGTAATAGAATAAATGAAAAAAGAGAGGACCTATACAAAGAAAAATACTTCTAATTTAAGCCCAAGTTCTTTACTTAAAAGTAACAACAGTTCCCAGAATATGGTCACAAGTAGCTTTAAGTCCAAGGATGTAAAAACTGTCATATCTGCTAGAAAGAGGCCTCAAATTCTTTTATTTGCAATATACAAATTTTACAAGGAAAAGAGATAGATACTATGACCTACCCAGTCAGAGGGAAAAGCCTGTCCTTAAAATCTGTAATCTTCACATTTCTATTTCTGCAGTTTCCACAATGAACTTCAAAAAAGGTTGATACCAGTTTAAAATAGAGAGTTCTTTGTGCAAAGCTGCATGCTTTATTCAAAGCACAAAATATCTTCCGGACAAAAACATGTTCTGCTGAAATAAACAAACACGGATCAGAGAAAAGATAAAAGAACCCTCTGGGTTTCAGCAGATTGCAGCTTACAAGTGACCATGTATTTTCTCCCCCATGCAGTGTCTTTCTGTCCATCAGTTGCTGTGCTTTCTTCTTTTAAACTCACTCCTCAAAAGCTGCAATTCTACTGTAGTATTTTTATACACTGACACTGAGGACTCCTTATGAACTTGCTTTGTGTGCCTAAATTAATCCCGGGCATTCAAGTATGAATTTGGAAGCATCAATGCTCCCTGCAGGTGGCTGTTGTGGGGCAAATCAGAAGTGGGGAAACAGCTGGCATTAGATTATAAATTGGGGTGCCAGGGCTACAGTGAGGCTGAAGGACTGTCTACATGCACAGAATTCTGCCCTGGCCTTTATGGAATGTGTACAAAAAGATAGAAGACAGAGATACTGCACAGGACTGGATAATTCTAGAAATGTGATTGTACAATTTTTGGATAGAAAAACCTATATCACATGCCTTCAGCATTCAGGAGGACAGCAAAAATGTGACAGAAGGCATAAGGACATAGCAGAGATAATGCACCATCTACTGAAAAGTCTGCTTGAAGAAAAAATGGTAACAATTTTATCAAAACAGAAAGCAAAGGTGTTAAGTCATAGTTTGCCTATCACAAAATTTACTTGAGAGGAAGGTAAAGTGGTAGGTTAGGATCAATTTCACATGGCCTCTGGTTTTGTAAACCCCTTTCCCAGGATAATGGGAGAGGTTTGCTGGAGATCATTCTTCTCCATCAGGGGGACCTAGATAAATTGGCTAAATTCAGCCTGGCAGGAGTCAAGCAAAGTCTGAAATGCTGTCCACTGACACCTTCCTTCAGTCTCAGTTCTAATTTTTAATGTTCCTCCTTGGTCTCTCCACAATTGCCCCACCAAACCCAAGCAACCTAACAGAGAACAGACATTCCCAAACAGACAAATATCCCAGAATAGTATGTATCCTCAATACCTGGCACAGAAAACTGATTTCTTGAAACTGCCTTTCAGAAGCAGTTTTTAAAGAATAGCTTATTACAAGATGGACTTGAGAAAATTAAGCAGCTTCTGCTCTCTACTAGTTCATGCTCTAAATATTTTGTTTGTCAACTTCTTCAGTTTTGTGAGAAAAGAGGGGTTAAATCAATAATAACTACCCAAATCTTGTTCAATTCCAAATTAGTAATAAAAGAAAATTCAGGGCTTTTTCAGTCCAGACTATCTTTTATTTCTTCTGTCACATTTTCGTAAGGAAGCAAAAGCAAACATTAAGATATGAATTCATTTGTCTCAACATTGGCAGATTTAGTGCTGCTGCAGATCCTCAGGTGAGAGGCTCAAGTGAGACTACCAGGTATGGCACAGGATCTAGAGAGCAGCTTTCCCCTTCTGCAGTGTTTGAGGAGCCTGGATATGCCCCTTTCTCTGTATTTTCACTCTGGCGACTGAATTGGAGCTGAATTATCATGGTTGCATGGAAAACAGCAGAGGCAAAAAGTGGCCTAACACATACAAAACCTGATATGAGGTCTTAAAAGGAAAACCAAGGCAATTTAAGATTTTAAACTGATTTCTAAAGCTGGCTGAAATGTGGTTCTGGAACAGTTAGGGATTTGTGTGACTGAAAATGTCACTAATCCGGTCTCCAATCTCTATTACATTCCTCATGCAAACCTGCACGGCTCTTAACACAAACCTACATCCTCAGCAGCGGAAATAGGACTGGAGTCCTCCTTTATCAGCCATATTTACAGTTGTTATCTGAAACCAAAAGTAAGAAAAGAAGAGACTGCTGGTAAAAATGAAAAAAAAAATCAAAAAAGAGAAAACAGAAGAACATAATAAAACAAAGATCTTCTAAACTTTATGCCTTGAAGAAAGATGAGTGCTTTTATATTATCACTTTGCCTGAGGGTTTTATTCATATAGCAGTAGAGACAGTGAAGAGTTAACCAGTGATTGAACCACTCTTTGGGCTAGATCATGGATGTCAAAACACTTCATAAAAGATACCTGAACAGAAAGCCAATTTTGTGGGCTGCTTCACTAAAACATAAAAGTGTATTCAGAAGTGTCTAGAACAAAAAGCAACATGAAGATATCTGGAACACACTTAAGTCACAGACCACACCATTTTGCAGACACTCATAGAAAATTCAAATCAAAATCACAGTTTACACTCCAGCAGAAATTGCTACTTCAAGGAGACACTAACCTTAACATGCACTAGGCTTGAAAGGAATTTCAAAGTCTTAACTCTTTGAAAAGGAAAAAAAGCATGACTAAAATTTCCATTATCTTAGCCTTAGAAAATAACTTGGAAAAGTTATTGAAGTATGAACTATAATAGCATAGGGATGCAATATTTATTACACAAATTTATTGACCATAAGCTTTGGAAATGTTTTATTATTATACAGAAGTGCCAGGTATCAATCACTTTCTTGTGAAACAGAAAGGAAAGATGATTGACCTCTCTGGCATTTATGAAACAGTTCAGGATATATTTCCACATCTCCCAGACTTCTACAGCCCCAAAATGACCCAGAAAGAAGGGAAGTTCATCTGTAGAGTGTGATCTGGGTGTCAGATCTTTGTGGCATTCCTAAAATGGAGCAAACTCAGGATACCCATTCAAACAAGCTCTAACAGGTGAATTTGGTAATCAATTCCTGTGGAATTTGTAATTAGCAGTGATCTGACCCTTCCAGAATGGGAGCAGCCAATTGAGCTCATTGACAGCCCAGAGCTGCCTTCAAGTCAGGATTTCAGGTTATCAGCACTTCTGGAGGACATCTGCCCACTGACTGGATTTCAAGCTGTTTGTTAAGTCATCCAGACCTGCTCCTTGAAGGGATGGGTTTGCCAGGCACCCTGGATGCTTTGAACACTCTGCCCAGGTGGCTTCCAAGGGAAAGGTGGCCACACAGTGTTCCTCTGAAAGTCCCTCTCTGGCAGTGTATGACAGCCCTGGAGCTCTACAGAGGCACTCAGAACTCAGTTATTTCCCACAGCTGGGAATTGCTTCCTCCTATGCTTCTCAGATATTCAAAAGAAATCACTAAGTATTCAAGGAGGGCATAAATTGCAACTCAGGAGTAAAGGTCTTCCACAGGAAATTGTTTCCAGTCTCAAAGCATCGCAACACCAATTTATTTATTTTTCCCTACCAAGCAGTACAGCTCATAATCTTTATTTTTGTGCTCTGTTTTCACTTGAATGCAGGCCTATGACTAGTCATAGATGAGTGACATTGTTTTTTTCAGGGTGGTGATTGGTAGGATGAATTGCCAGAATTGTGAAGCTATTTCAGTTTTGTCATATTTCTTTTTGTTCCAATGCCTTAAAAAAAAATAAAACACATATTCCAACCCCAAATTACCAAAGCACACTCTGTATTTTCATTCCTGATCACAGGATAAAAAACTGGTATTCATTTTCAGCCCTAGAAATGACTACCAACACCTCAATTTGAGTTCCTCACAGAGACAAATTTCCAAGTATTTTCAAACACCCATTCCCTGAAAAGTGAAGACATTTATGCAGGCACAAGAAGGAGACACCCCATTTCAAAATTCAATGCATATAGGGAGACTCTATTAAAGTGTGCAGGGAAGCAGCTACCCCTGTTGTCACAGTGTGTTTAACTAGCCAAGTGACAACAGGAATGATTTTTCCTCTCCATCTCCAGAAGAAATATTGCTTAATTTTCTAAATTCACACTTTTTTTGTCATTCTTTTCTTAAGCTACACTTGTTTGCTCAGTGTATTTAGCAGACATTTATCTCACTCTATCAGCAAAGATTAAAGACTCATACTACCTAGTAATCCAATTACCCTGCATGAGAAAAGCAAATGTATCTTTGGTCAGTACCCACAGAGCTCCAGGAATCCATCACAATATAAAATGAAATCTAATTAATTGTGTGCTTTGGTTTAGCTTCATCCACATCATTATTTCATTCGATTCTAATGGATATGTTAGCAGAGATTTAATTGTTTTAAATACACAGAGCCAATGGGTCAGCTTACCCTAAGGTCAGTGTTCAGATAATTATATTTTTAAATAATTGTATCTGAAAAAAGGTACTTGTGGTAGAAGGCACAAAAGAGAGAGAGAGTTACAGAGCCTTGGGATAACATAGCACTAATGCAGAAGTCTGAGTGTTTTACAATTCCACTAATCCTCATTTTACATTTTGAGAGAAGGGGACTCTCATCAAATATTTTATGCTTCTTCAAACACATCTTTTCCCACAACCTATTAAAGCATCTGGGGGAACCCTGAACTAGCACAACAAAGTAGCTTATCCAAATCTCAGAGGCAACCATTCATCTGAGTAAGGTTTGGTGAAGAAGAAAACAACAAGCCCAGAGTATAATGCTATAGATACATGGGTTGGTGTCATATAATGAAAACACACTAGGGAGTAGAAAAAAAGGCCTGAGGTCCTGCTTAGAGTTATTTGGGAATCACACTGCATCTCCAGGCTGGGACAGAGTCACAGAAGGGCTGTGAGAATCACAGGATAAAGCAACATTTCTGTAAAACTGCAGTAAAACAGCAGAAACAAAGAAAACCTCTCAGTATCATTTAAACAATATAGTGTTGTAAAGCAACTTGCCCACAACCGACAAGTTGAGTTTTTTAGATAGTGAGAGACAATGGCTGGAAACATAAAGCAGACAAAAAAAAAAAAAAGTTATCACAGTAAAATTACAAAAGAATCTGTTACCAGTAAGGTGATTAGCCATTAGGAGAAACTACTTATAGATGTGGTAAAAGCTTCATTATCTGTGACAGTTGAATAAAGGCTAAAAGCTGTCTAAACTATATGACATAATGCAAATAGGGAAAAAGCCCACAGAATGCATTAAATCAGAGATCAAATTAGGCTGTAATAAAGTTTATCCCCCAACCTTGAAAGCAATTGAAAATAACTTTGTTTTCTTGAATATATTAAAATGAGACAAGACATAAATATTTTACTGAGTCTGAATAGCTTGTCTATAGGAAAAGAAAATGTTTTATTCCTTAAGTGGTTAATATCTTGTTTAATCAGTGCTTCCACTTTGTGATATACCAGAGCTCTAGGAAAGGAACTGGGAAAAACAAAATCTGTCTCACCAAATAAAAAATCTCTTATGAATATCAACATTCATATTTTCCAAAAGCATACATGAAATTTATTTCCATAACTCTTCTCCTTTTTAAAAAACAAAATCACCATCCATGAAGCCAAAAGGATTTTAAGAACTGAATGCACTCTGTTGTCTCCTGGTGCCCTTAGTCTTTTCCTTGCTATCCTGCAGTGCAAGCTGGTAGGGTATAAATCTTCCTCAGCCTTCCTGTGATGAGCACGCAGGTTTGCAGTAGTGTTTCCTTGGGCACACACCTGAGATGTGTGGGAGTCAGCACGTGAGCACAGGGAACTACAGGAGAGACACTGAATTAAACAAATTTTACATGTCCAGAGCCCTCCTCCAGAGAAATGCTGCAAAAAAACTGACATGACAAACCCCTTTACTTTTACAGAGCTCCTGAGCTGCTAGACTGTTGCACCCACAGGCTCCATATAGAGAAGCCACAGGAAACTGCTGTATCCTATGGCCATGATCAGAACGGCATGGCTGCCACACAGACATGCTGTGTTTGTGTGTGTGCACGCACATTTGCTGTACTTTGAACAAAAAGATGTGGCATATGCTTCCAACCTTCAGCCTGGGGTCCAAAGCAAGGTAAAGGCATGAGAGGGCAGCCAGGCTGCAGCCCACCAACACCAGCAGCTCCACCAGTGTTACACCTGTCCTCAGGACAAAGCAGCACTCAGACCAGGTATCTTCTGCAGAATACAGTCAAGCCATAATGGGAGGGGTGTGTTAAACCAGACACAAAACATTGACTGTTTCACTTGTTTTGAGGATGATGCTTCTAGCTCTTGGCGCTCCTTAAAAAAAAAAAAAATAGAAAAAAAAAAGAGAAAGTATATTTGTAACAAAATAAAAGCAACTTGCCCTCCAAACACACATGCACATACAGACTCAGGCAAATCTGGGGAGCTGTACAGCAAAGTAGTGTTAATTTGACATTGAGCTTTGCTCCCTGTTGGTTAATTGTCAAATATAAATGAAATTGTGTTCGTGCTGCAAACTACAACCAGGTCATTTTAACTTGAAGTTGAAGAATATGAAACGCCCAAGACAGAAAAGAGAATCAAGGGGAAGGAAAACAGGAAAAGAAAACAAAATCAAAAAATCCAACAAGAAAAAAAAAGAAAAAACCCAAAGGAGGAAAGGACATGATGACAGTTCAAAGAAAATATAACACAAAGATGATTCTAGTTTTTTGAAGCTCATGCACAGCTACTGAAGTTGTCTACTTTATGAAGATGGTCTTAAAGGCAGGTACAAAGGGAAAGTTAGTAAAAAAATCAATTCTAGTCTCTAAGTTCCCAGCAGTTCCCCTGCATCCATCAATAAAATAACCGATGCAGTATTTTTTGTTCTGTGCAGTGTGGCCTTAAAAAAAGTAGAAGAAAGTATTAGAAGAAATCACACACAGAGTCATGCAAAGCCATTGTAAAATTGAAATTACTTGGAGAATTTCATGAATGAAGCTAGAAGATGACTCATGCAGTCCTCCTTTGTCCCACAGGGGAAGTTTAAAAGGGCATTTCAAACAAGTATTTCACAACCATGACTTTTTCTGTGAATGAAAGGCAGAAGCCCCACAGAGAGGCTTGCAAAATGTCCAGAAGCACAGCAATCTATATTTTCTTCAAAAAACACCACCTGCATTTTTCCAAAAGACAAAAATGGATATAACAACACGGGATTTACTTAACAAGGTGTACATTAATTAGATTTGAAGTGAATGCAATCTACCAACTGGCCAACATAACCAGTAAAGAAATTTCTGAAGAATCAAGCAACCTTTTCCTCTTTAGGTAAAATATTTCTAAAGAAGTAGAACTTGAAGACTTCTGAGCCATTTTCTCTACTTGGAGAAAGAGCATCTCACTGCACACAGACTGTCTGCACTGCACTGAGGCAAATGGAGGTAGAGACCATTTACTGACATCTTCAGAAGCCACACACAGCTTGACTTTCACTGGGCTCCCCAGGGCCTTCATGCCACTCCTTCTTGAGGAAAGGTGGTTTTTACTTCTTTAATCATAAATTCATTATCTCAGTTTGATGACTGCTTGCTAATCTCCTGCTGATGCTGTGATCTAAATATAGCACTCAGATTCTGAGAGTGCTACACTGGCTAAAGCCCTCTGTAGGTATAAGGTATGGCAGTCTCTTTGTAATACTGCTTTTTATTTAAAAGCTATGCACTATCTGTCTGAACAATTTAAATAATGTACTTATTAGAGTTTCTGTCAGGTTCTTCAAACTTGGCATAACTGCTATTGAGGCAAAACCACCAAAAGTTCCATGAAATAAAAAAAAAAAAAGGCAGAAAAAAATCCTACACAGGCTTTGGATAACAACTGGAGTAGTCACTGGTGTGCAACAGTTAATTTGTCTCTTTTTATTTCCAATACAGAAATGGAGTTTGACTTTCTACAATACATAACCAATCTCCCTAAAATAGACATTGCAAGGTAGTTGTGACTCTTAATTGCTTTTGTTATTAGTCACTAGTCAGTCCCTTCAAAGAGCTGAGCTACAGCTTGGCAGCTGCACCTTCTACAACTTCAGTGGGATTTGCAGGTGTTCAGCAACTGCCTGGAAGTGGTTGTTTGCTGTTTTGACAGCTATGCTATGCACATCTTTCTCACATAATAGAATAACACCTTGGGAAGCAACAACCTAGGTAGGATGAAAAACATACTTGTTTGAGTCTGTTTCTTTCTTTCTTCTGGATGAAAATATGTTGGAAACCAGAGCAAATTTTCTCATTTGGCTTAGTGTAGGTACTTGTGTGGCATACCAACTCTCACTGGTTTGCCCTTACATTATTCTAGGCACATATGTTTCACTTTCAGTTCTTTCATTTCATTTCAAATGTCATTTACATTTTTTATGCTTACATGCAGTGATTCAGTTGTGGATGCCACTGACAACCAGCAGGACTCTGATGGGTCTCACAAAGAGGTTCCTAAAGCAGCCAAGGAAATAATTGTAAAGAAATTGAGTCCAACAAGGCAATGCTGGGCGAGCCAACAGTACCTGTTGTAAACCAGAGCACACAGTGATCATTCAAAAGCCTGCAGGTGCCGTGCTGAAGCACTCCTACCATTTCCTATTATTTGCTCACATGTCCTTGATGCTTAGAAATTTCAAAGGAACTCAAAGACAATGTTGCACCTGGGGGTCCCGAGGCTCTCTGTCTGCAAAGACACTGCCCTGAAACCAACAAGGAATCAGCACAAGAGAACCAGGTGTGGAATCCAGCTCCTTGCAGGCTTCATGCCAATGTCAGCACAGCCAAAGCACGGCATCCCTCATGTGCCCTTCTTAAGCAGTAGCATTGAGGGTGAGCTTTGAGCAATGGAGCCACCACTGGTTATGGAATCACTCTCCAGAGCTGAATTATGTGAGGCTGTCAGCACCTTTCATCAACATGCATCATATTGCTTAGTTAATGGACCCTGAAAAGGATCTACTATTTTTCAATATTTTTTCCCATTATTGTAAATAGATGAGATTCTGCTCCAGGCCACGTAAGAAAGATGAAAAATTAAGAGGAAGAGACATGAATAAATGCAGAGAATGTGAAGAAAGAATGTGATTGCTCTTATTTTTTTTTCCCCTCAGCAAGGCATTTTCTTCCCCTTGAAAAAACTAGCAGTTGCCCTGAGAAGAAGCCAGCTGAAGTTACCAGGAATGCATTATGGGACAAGCATTCAAAAGAAGCAATACTTTCAGAAAAAAAAAGTATTTACTAGTTTCAAGATTGTATGAGCTTTTTTTTTTTTTTTTTTCCTAATTGGTGATTCTAAATCTCTTTTTAAAATAAGAAAACCCCCAAACTTGGTTAATGGCACAAATATGAAATCTAAGCATAAAAACATGTTAAGTTTTTACACAGCATTACACGGATTTTTATCAAAGCAGCTCATTTAGCTGTAAACAGTTCTTCTGAAATAAAAAAGGTCCCTACATAAGCTGTCTGGTCTCAAAAATGACCTTTGTGAATCCTAAGAAATGAACCAAACCCCACATTCTCTAAAGCCCTATTTTTAATGCTACTTTTAATCCAAATTTTAGCAATCCATCTGTGCATTTGAAACAGAGTTATTGAACTTATCATCACTTAAACCTGTGTAAACACATACAAAGTCATGGCAGTGCATGAGAACAGAATCTTGACAGGGGCGGTTTGCTACCATTTGCAGGCTGAGATGAATGTGGTGTGTCTCTTCTGATATTAGTTCCACCTTCTTTTTCTGATTGAAACAGGTTTCAGCTTTCAGGGTCTCTCAGCTAATATGTTTATTATATCTATGCATGTGGTTTTGCTATTAATTTCGTAAGGAAACCCAAGCAAATTTAAGAACAAATGAACTCTGTGATTTGCAAACCTAACACTGAGCACTGTGAGAAATTCAGTGTATCCTTGCTCTGGGGACTTAACTTGAAAGTTTAAAGGAAGCAAATAGACTGATAGCCCTACCTGCATAGTATTTCCACAAATATAACCTGGATTCCCTTCTCCCTGGGTTTTATTGGTGAGGGTGTCTTCCAGATTTTGTGGGGGTTTTTTGTTTAGTTTTTTGGTTTGTTTGTTGTCTTTTGCTGTTGGGTTGTTTGTTTGTTTACTGAACTAATTAGATAGATGTGTGAACACAAAAAGAGCACAGAGAAATTGTAATATTGTAGCTACCATAGTCCTGACTGCTTGACTGAGTCTTCAGGGCACCATTTAATATTCAGATGCACAAAAAACCATTTAAATAATGCTAGAGTTGAGCTGTGCCACACACCAACAGATGCTGGGCAATTCAGAGTTAAGGATGACACTTCATTACCACTGTTCTTAACAAGAGAAAGCAAAAGCAAGTAAATTAAGAATATAATTTCAGCCTTTCAAATGAATTCTTCAGGATTTATTGGTGTGTTAACAACAGTAATGTTATTTTAAGCAGAGTTTTCTGTATGTTAAATGCCAGAGACCGTGTCTTTATTCAGGCAATAATAAGTACCAAAAACTGTAAGAAAAGTAAGTGATAAAACAGAAGAGTCAGATTTCTAGTGAAGTGCTAAATAAATCCCTGTAAAAATCCTACCATATTGTTGGGAGGGGAATGGGAAAAAGACTGTGACAGTGTGAACTTCCAACATCATACCAAATGCAAACACAGAAGGTAAAGCTTGACAAAAACTGAAAAAGAATGTTGTTGAACTATTATTCACACATGGAATACAAAACATTGTGGAATTAATTCATCTGACATAGATAGTTCTGTCTAAAGTTCATTTTATAATTCTTTATTTGTGATGTAAATACACAGCAGTCATAGCATCAAACTTCTATACACAGAGTTCTGAGACAAGAAGTCTTTGTGATATTTAAAACATAAAATTAAAGGAACTGTTATTTTCTCATGCGCAGTGACTAATTAAATGCCTGAAAACAATTAGATTTAATACAAGCAATATAATAAACGAGAAGCTAAATGGTACAAAGTCCTGAGCTTCTCCAGTACAAGGCTACAACTGTAGACACTTCTGATGTGATCACTCCCATATTTTTTGCAGTTTATTACAGGTATTTAATTTATTAACCTGTGAGAATCCCCCATAACACTCCCAAATGTTTTTTATAGGAAAGAAAAGTGAAATAATTTCCTGGTAATACTTGATCTTTTTTAGAAGAAAAAAATTAATGAAAGAAAATCTATCTGAAATTTAAAACATTTATTACTACAGATTCAGATTTCCAGACTCCTCATTAGTTGAGTCCCACCCATGACACAGGATTACATACATAAGCTTAAAAAAATACAAAGAGAGAAAAAGAGATTTCAGCAACAAGAAGCATAAACTTCTGTGAATCTGAATTAAAGAAAGAGACAAGAAATGGAAAAGGAAAGAGAAATATCTAGTTGAGTAAAGACCGAAGGGACAGTACCACGAATATAGGACTGCATAATATAAAACACACCTTCAAAGCAACTGAAGCTTAAAAATTCAGAGGAAGTCTTTGAAAGCATATACAACCACATAGTAAAATGTCTGAAGCCTACCTGTCAAGACAAACAATTCAACTGTATGTCTAAAGGATTGTTTTACAGGTCCAACATACATTTTCCTGAATTCATGCCTTTTATTTCAATACCTTGTTTCAAGAAACCATACTACACAAGATCTTTAAGCACTAGCCTCCTTTAATGATAAAACCAAAAAAGTTGTCTCACTCACAGTGAAAGATTCAGGTTTCTTATGCAATAAGAACACTGGTACACTTCAAGCAGTTACTTATTTCACCCCATAACAAACTCAGTTGGATGTTTGCATACTCTGGAACAACATGCTTAGAACCACCAAAGTACCACGAATTAAAATATCAAGAAACAAAAACCCCAAACAAACACAAAAAAAACACCAACAAAACCAGCACTAACAAAAACGAAACTGAAAAAAAAACCCATAAAATGAAATAGAATACTCACTAGGTAGAAGCAGGCAAACAGAAACAGGTCACTGTGATACAGCTGCGAAACCAAAAACCACTCCTGTAAGCCTTTACCAATTTAAAGGCAGCTTCACTCAAGTGTGCAGCAGAGGGTAAGGGGAAAAAAAAAGACAAAAAACTTTCAGAAGAACAGAAATGTATATGGATTGATTATATTTCCAAAAAGGGCAGGGTTCCTACCCTGCTATATTGGTTCAGAAATAATATGTAACATAAAACATTTAAAGTTGTCAGCAGTGACAAATTTGTTCAAGTCCTTATGAAGATTTTTTTTTAAGAAGTGTGTCTTTTTTTAGTTCCACTGAATTCTCCTAATGAAATAATTTGAATCAGCAAGTGAAAAGGATGAGTGAAGATAGACTAAGCTTCCTTGATTCTAGAGGATATAAGCATCACACTATCTAAAGTTAGCATATGAACCAGTTATGTGATAAGTCACAGAGAAAATTATTCATAAAAAAATCCAGCCTCAATCCTATCAAAATCCCCTTAAAGGAAATATACTTACAGCCTACCAATACTGTATTATTTTTATTTAATGAAATTTAACATATAATTTGCTTTTCCTCTTTTTTTTTTTTTTTTTTTTTTTTTTTTTTTTTTTTTTTAATACTTGCAGCTCAATATTTTTCCTTCTACTACTTTCAGCTCCAAATTCTCCTGTATGAATAAGTCTCAGATCTGGGTTTTTTTTCTCTCTTCTCTTGCATTTAATTTTCTTTACATTTTCAACCTTTGAAATCAATAATTGCACAGTCTGAGACAAAACTAATACAAAAACACATATTCAAAAAAATCAAGATGCATCTTAGACCACTTTGGCAACAAAAAATAAAATTACTTTCCTTTTCTTTTAACAAGTCAAGGCAGCTGAACAGATACATAAGTGGGGAAAAGAGCTGAATCCCATAGTTACAATTTTTCCTATTGTGCTCAATAGCAAAAACTGTTAAATTAGTTGACATTTTAAATTACAGTTAAAAATTAAAAGAAGAAAACTTATAGGGAAAATATATATTTCCTAATGGCACTTGTTTGTGTGTATTTCCTAAGCCCTTCTCTCCAAAGTGATTGTAAAAGTATTAACAGCACTGGCACTTTTAATTGGAGATTTTTTTAATCTCTTGTGTTTCTTGCACCTAAAAGAACCCAAATTTTCCTCTCTCCCTAAGGGGCATCAGCCCCTGTAGCAAAATTTTGAACCTTGAAGTTAAAATGGAGGGGGACACTGGTCCTCAGAGTGAGCCCACATGTGGCAGAATTCACCAACTCCAACTGCTTCCATCTGGAGTAATTCCACAGGATTGGTTTACAGGCCAAGGACCAAATCCTGGAGAGCTGCAGGTGCCAGAAATGTGCCAGCTGGACCTGCCCTTTGGGCAAGGGGAGAATTTCCACTTTGCAGCTTCCTCTGACTGGGGCAGTACACCAAGAGACGCTCCCAGCCTGGCAGTACATCCCGTGATATCCTGAAGTTGATGCAGAGGGTGTTTTCTCACCCTGAAGCAATTTACTGACACATTCATGGGGACTGCTGTGGATTTTGTTTTGTTTATCATCTTGCTAATGAAGTGTTTGTTTGTGTGAGTGCAAGTGCTCCAGGAAGAAACCTCCAGTTTATCATGCTTGTGTTGACATTGCTTCATCTGCAACCTAAACACAAGCAGAGGCTGCACAGAAATCTTATGGGTGGTTAAGTGTTTAATACCATGTCTAGTACACCAAGAAGAGCTGGCAAGAAACCCCATGGATTAGGTGACACATGCCTCTCCAAATCAGCAGCTGATTAGGACAGTTGTATGACAGCCAGAACAATGCTCTGAGTCCTACAGCTTGGTGAAGAATATGAAGAAAAAAGGAAAATGTTCTAGTAACTTATACAACACAGAGCAGATCTTCATGAAAATTCAGTTCTATTTTAAAGAGGCAGATTATTCAATATATATACACCTGCAGCAGGCTCAAGCCCGTTGGAAGATTCCCATATTTGAGAAGGAGGAAATGTACTGATGAACAGAACTGCTGCTGCCAAGCAGGAGAAATAAAGTGCAAAGGAATAGGAAAAAGAAATCAATTTCCCTTATTGCTCTCCAGCTGCACATTGTGTTTCTGTCTGTCATGCTTATATAGGCAAATCATTGCATTATCTTTCCTCCTGTGGACAGTTCCATTGAAGCATTTGTGAAATGGAGGATGTGTATGACTCGTCAAAGGCTGTGACCCTGATGATAAATCTGTACACCTCCCTGCACAAGTCCCTGCTGTGCTCCTCTGGTATAGATCTGCTCCACAACATATGGGTTCAGAGTCAACCCTATATTATCTGGAAGATTTTCTTCTTCCGTTAGAATTTAGCTGGGGACAAAACAGACTTTTAAAATGGTGGACATATCCCTGAGACCTAAGGTTCAAGCATTTCCATGGTATTTTTAGAAGAACCATAAATTTTTCAGTGCTGAATAGGCTGCTTAGAAAGGGATGACCAGTGTTACTCTGACCAGGAGTCGCTGTGACACCTGCCAGCTTTAAACAGAATGTGTTTACTTGTGAAGGCTGCCAGTTGAGGAAAAAAAAAAAAAAAACAACCCACAGTGAACATCTTTTATATCAAGAAGTGGAACCCAGAGGTTCTGGAACCCTGAATTCAGGTGCACTCTCCTACTGCCCTGCAAGTTCTTCCAAGTCCTTCTACATCTCTTTGCCCAGTAAGACACCATCAAAAAAAAATTATTTTTAGGGAGCAATTTTCATAATAAATAGCATCCTGTTTTTTAGCTAATAGTGAAGGTTTTGCCAACAAAAACAGACTGTGTGCATGGTAAAGAGGCCCAAGCAACATCAGAGCTTTGACAGCTTGCTCCAGCTCAGGATCTTTCCCCCTCTTCTTCCCCAGCCCCCAAATCTCTAGTCATTCAATTAAGTGCCTTGGGATTTGGGATTGGAAGGTGCTAGGAGGATGTCAGTCATCATTACAATAATTACCAGACTTAGACATTATGCATTATTTATTCCAAATATTTATTCATTATTGTGTCCCAGATTAATGCAAGCTCTTTGAGGCAAATCTATTTCTTATGGAAGCATTAGTGAGAGAAATTCTGAAGCAGAAAAAAGCAAACTACCAGCCAAAAAAATAAACCTTGCCAAGCTCCTTCAGGAGTGATAGAGAGAGAGGAAAAAGAGAGAGAAGAAAGTTTTAATAAGATGATTGATCCTAAAGCTGTCAGGTTGTATTATTGACAGTATGCAAGCCTCTTCTGGGAGCACAGATGTTGATCTAATATATTTGGTCCGTGATCTAATTTAATATGTTAGATGTCCTCTTGGTAGACTGTAAATTTTCTTCCAGTTCTTTGGGGGAAAAAATGAGGAAAAAACCTCATAGCTGCAAAAACTGTGTGCTTAAGATTTTTTCAGCACGTAAATTTACGTATTATGTCAGGTAAACTGGAACAGCTTTTTGGACCTAATAGCATTCTGATTTTTGTCTGTCAAAATCCAGTTTAGTATAAGTAGCCCACAAAGTAGCATTGTGGTTAACAAAAATTTCACCTTAGCTTTGCTACCAGTTGTTCTTAATATGGTTTATTATTTTTCTTAGCACTACAATGACAGCAAAGGACTGGGGCACAGCCACCCTGCGGGCTGCACAGACATGTAGCATAGCAGGAGGTAGATGAGATACACTTTGACCAAGAGGCAAATACTGGAATTATCAGCAACAGACCACTTCTGCAAGCTGAAATGAGGGCAAAAGAAGTCAAGAGATTTGCTCAGCCTTCTAGGTTCATCAGTAGTGGAATTAGCAGAGCCCTCTGAGGTTTTGTGAGCTGACAAGTGGCAATTTTATCATAAAAAAAAAAAAGAATCTTGAAAAATAGTTTTTCTTCCGTGTGCATGTATTTTTAGAGAAAACTGCTCTACAAAAGAATAAATAACCAAAGTATATGGGTGTGTGAAGACATTGAAATGCTAAGTTCTTTGACCTGCTACTCAATTTTGACATGCTTTTCCTCTGTATTTTCCTATTACTGAATTTATCCATATAGTCTTTTCTTATATTTACATGGGAGGGTTTCAGAAAAAAAAAAAAAAAAAAAAAAGGCAACTTTTCTATTTTTGTGTTTGAATTCACCTGAACGCAGGAAATAATGTTGTACAAAACCCTAGTAATATAATCATAAATTAAAACATTTAATTTAAAATATTAAATCTTACCTTTTTGGGTGTATTTCCTTTTTTAACTATTTTGATTCTTTACACTTTTAAAAAAGCAGAAGGGACCACAAACAGAGGAATAAGGAAATGGATTCATATATCCATATGATTCCTCATTATACAGGCCAGCCTTGATGTGCTTTTGCTCTTCTGCTCCTTTTCTTCAGTCTCAACATTAGATCTGAAAAGAGAACATGTGGCCATATTTGACAGTCCTTCCACACCACTGGAGAGGAAATACGGGATTTTGATCTCTCAGAACTATTTATTTAGCATCTAACTATAATGTGTCACTTGTATTAGAAATCAAAACTCTTACAGGTCCAGACCTGCAGCAAGCCACTGCCAGGAGATGCAGGCACTCATGTAAAGCTGTGCTTCTGCCACTGCACTGAAAGCTTCTTAAGCCCATGGATACAGAGCAGCAGCTGGGCAACATCAGCCCAGCTGTGTATTGACCACAGGATCCTGCCCCAAAAGCAAACAGCAAGGGTCAAATACAGAGTTAACACAATCCTACAGTGATATTTCTGTGGAATACTCTCCTAGCTTACAGTGACCTTCAGAGAAAGGTCTTTTTTGAACTCAGCAGCTGAATATCACCAGAAATCTGTTTGGATCTTGACATATGACAAGGAAGAAAGAAAAAATGCTTATGTTGCCATGACATAAACAAGTGGAGTTTCCTTCTGACAGTCCATGGAGCAGAGGGTGAGCAGCAGGTTAATTGCACTCTGATGGGAGATTTCACTTTTAAGTTTCCTGTCTCTGTTTCTCTCTTTCCTTAATGCTGTCACAACATTTTGATGTTTGTTTGTTGCAAACAAGACTTAAGCAATGAGTATTTATATTCTTGCTGGTATAGCTCCATCACAGTGAAAGACAAGGATCAGCAACCTACCAGCCAGCTAGAGGTAGAGAAGGGGCAGAGAGAGAAGAGAGTTTCTGTTTTACAGCAAATGAAACTTAGAAACTTCTTCAAAGAATTTTAAATGAGAACCAGATTGGCACTTGCATGTAAATGACCACTGTGTTTATCAGAGCAGGAGAGTGGTGGATTTGAGCACACCAATCCACCACAAATGGGTCCCTTAGACACTGCTTGAAGCCTTCTCCTGTCCTAAGGCAGTGTGAAGCAGAAATGTTCTGCCTGACCTCTTTTAACCCAGATCATTTAAAAAGCAAGAGCAAGGAGGAAAGAGGTTTTGAGTGAAGGAAATAAAGAAGAGGTGCTCACAGCTTCTTACTGAATTTCATAGTTCTGCAAACTGAGACACAGTGAGGATAAGTGGCAGACCAATATTGTTCCAAGGATGTGAATCAGCTTTTCCATCACTTTTCTGTCCTTACCCCCTCTCATTGTGTGCAGAGGTTGACCCTCTCCAAATACAAAAAAATGCCATCTGCTTGAACTGAAGATTTAGCTTTGGGAAGCAGGAATTAACAACAGGTTTAAGTTCTCCTTTGTATACCCGAAGGGAGGGTGAGAGGGAACCCACCTTCTGTTAGTATTGATCAGTTTGATTAAAAAAATAACATTGATATGAAAGAGAGTGATCTAAGTGAAGCTCTAAAACAGCTGGGATGATTAAATGAGTTCTCTGCATAATACACACCCCAAGAAATCACTACACATATGGAACAGGAAAGAAAGAGGGAAGTCAGGAGCTCAGAAATTGCAAAGAAATTAGGAGTTTACTTAAAAATGATCAATGACTGTAGCTAATGCATACATTATGTTTTGAATGAAGACTTTTTTCTTTGAAAAGTGTAGGGTTTTTATGGAAAACCCGAGGAAGAAAAAAGTAGATTAAATACTTTTTATTTTTGAAAATTATTTCAATATAAAACAATATTTTGAGTTTTCATCTGATGCTGTGACCAGTAAACTGTTCTCTGAAGAGCCTTACCACATAAGCCATATTATTAAACTACCTATACACAGTGATAGATTCAGGCCACAGTAACATTCCTGGAACACAGGACAGCATCATCACACAGATTAACAATGGTCAACTGAGGCTCCATTATAATAAACTATTTTCCCAGTCCTGCTAAAATTCCATGATGAATCTTGTAATCATATAACTTTTTATCTTGGAAAAGAATTATAAATCATCACATCCAACAGTTAAATCTACCACCAAACTATGTCTCTACATTGTGACATTTACACTTCTAAATACCCTCGATGACAACTCAGCAACTTTCCTGGGCAGCTTGGGAATTGAGGCCGCATCTCCTGTAACCTAATTCAGAAACACATCCTTAACTTCATCTCCTATCCAATTTGTAAACTGGGAGCAGCTGATGGAAAACTACACCTCATTCTATCACCTTTGGATAGTGGGCATTTAGAACCATGAGGCTACATCCAAGTATATGAGGCCTTCAGATCCTTTCAGATGTCATGGATCCTTGGATTGTATCAGATCAGAAAATATATGTAACAGTCTTTACAACCATGCAATAGAAAACTCTGCTTTTTAAAATCTCCTGTAAGAGCTTGAAAAATGCACACACAAAACTGCTAATCAGACTATAAGGAAAGACAAAGAAAAGAGGGAGGAATTTGCCCAGTGCATCATTTTTCAAAGTAGTGATGAAGAAGGTTAAAGATCTCTTCTCATTATTTAGTGTTGATTATTCCCATTTGTTTTCAGTCTGTCTCCTCTAAGGGAATATTCCTGGCTGATCAGAAAATGCTCAATACAAGTCCTATCTTTTAACTTCTGTCCTTTCACTCATGCTTGAACACCTCAACTCTCTCACCTTTTTCTTTTCCAACGTTGTAAGGTGAAGAATAGAAATGGGGGGAGGGGGCAGGAAGTATGGGGGGGATGGCCTGACACTCTCTAAGGCACTTGCATGGCTAAGTGTTTCTTTGAGACAGAAGTGTTGCTGTATGGCAGAAAGCAAAGCTGTGCAGGATAAACCCAACAATTTTTTGGCACTAAAGGCAGGAAAGTTTGGCACGAGGTGCAGGAAAGTTTGCAGGCAAAGCTGAGGAACACAGGCTGATTGCTGGTGAGAAGCTGGTGTAGAGTTGTGCTAAAGAACTTTATGAAGTAAGTAACAGGAACTCACTGTGCTACCAAGTTCTTGAACAGTTCTACACAGTCTGGAGTACCCATGTGTTGCCTCTCTATTTGCATATCTATAGGCAGGGCAGGACACTGTCAGTTTAGCACAACATGTCAGAGGAATTCTGACTAGTACAGAATTTGATTATTAAAAAAAATATTATCTGAAACTAGAGATCAGACGATGACCACAAGAAAAAATGTGATGACCACTGAAATCCATTTAAAGTTATCAGCAGTAAGACCCAATAAAATGGTATAAAAAGGGCTATAAATATCAGAACAACTTCAATAGTTATTCAATGGTATAAAAAACACCATTCCAATTAAAATAGAGGATGACAATTTAATACATCTTGATTCTTATGTCTCAGAAATTAGACTTGCCCCAAGACTTTCAGATATACATTGGATTTTTTCTATTTAACTGTCTTGGTTTATTAGGGCTGCTAAGTCAGCAAAAACATTGTAATATGTCACTTGTTGTGTTCTAATTCTGCTGAAAAATCTATTCATTTCTCCTTTAAGAATTCAAGAATCTCCTACAGGAATCTGTCATCAGCAAAAGGTACTGCTATTCAAAAGAGAAAAACAGCATGCCTCTCTGATAAATATCAGAAAAGTCACTTGGTGACAGTGATGTACTTCATTCATTTATTTATTTATCACACAAATGCATTCAAAAAAGCTCATATCATAAAAAAAAACATGGGAACAATCTATGGATATTCCCCTTGCTGGGCCATTCCTCGCACCACTTGGGTCTGATGCCCTGTAAAACTGTCATTTCCAAATCAGGTCATACCTCAAAAATTCAAGCCCTTACAGCAGGTAAGGTCTGCCCATGTTAAGTCCATGCTTCTCATCTTCGTAAAATTTAGATTTCAGCTGTCAGCTCAATGGCAAATTTCTCATTGAAATGTCATTTCACACATCACTAAGTTTTCTCCTCTCCCCCGCCCTCTCCCTTTCCCTAGCAGAACTGTTCTGAATCTGGCTAGTTCTGATCTGTATGACAAAAGGGTAGCAAGACCTAACTAGAGTTACATTTCATCAGGTGCACCAGGGACTTTCAGGTAGACAAATGCTGGATCTTATCTGAAACCCAGATTGGTTCTCTGAACAATGGGGGCACCTGCTTCTACTCTCACACATTTTCAATAGCAGATGTAGCTCAAAGGCTGCAGGATAGTCACTCACAAGCTTGGACTAATCCAGAACTTCTACTTCAGGGAAAGTGCTGCCGCAGAGCAAAAATCCATCACATGTGGATCAAAATAAGTATCCATGAAGAAAGTACCTGGCCAAGAATTTGTAGCTGGGAAACCCCAGAATAATCCCATGTAGGATCTGCTAGATTTTAGATAAATTCTTAGATTCTCATTTGTCTGACCACAGAAGGGACACTGGTACACAGGTTCTTAACCCTATCTAAAAAGACTAAATTTACAGTGGATTAGTTTGGATTTAGTTACATAAACAGCCTAGCTTTGTGAAGCAGATGTTTTAATAGATCACTGAAGTTTGTAAACCACACTTCTTGATCAAGCTCAAGTAGATTTAATTTTTCTTCAGCTAGTGTTGCTGCCATTGAAATACCCAAACATTGGAGTCTAGACCCCTTTCCAATTCCCTTGGACAATTCCAAGCAGCATTTCCTGCTTGTTCTGCACAAACAGAAACACTCACTAAAAACAGCAGTTGAGATCTGGTGAGGTCCCCTAGATGCTTATGTTTAGGCACTTTAATCCTGCTCAAACTACATGGAGAATTAGTCTGTCACAATTCTTTTCATCTGATCATGTTGCAGCATCCCTGATGTGAGTGTGCCTCTTCAAGGCACTTTCTTGCACAGGCTATATGAAAGCTCACCACTTAAAAGCTGGCCACATGCTGGACCTGGTTAGACTCAAGCCTGGCCTGAGTGTCAGTACTGTGTTATTATTCACCAGGGCTTCCAGATATCTGTAAGCAAAATTTGAGCTCTACACAAAAGCTTTTCCAAACAGGCCTGCCTTGTAAGCTTGGCATGCACCAACAGGAATTGTGAAGAGGTGTCATGGTATCTGGGGTGAGAAGCCACAAGCTGGTCACTGCCACTGTTCAATACATTCACTCTGACTGACAACTCAGGCTGCAGGAACTAATAATCAGCATATCCAATTAAACTGCTTTGGGATCTGGACTCACATCCAGCTAGCTTAGGTATTGCTGTATTGCTGAGGTAGTGGCATTTGTGAGTTAGAAATTAAATCCTGTTTCCTCTATTGTATTCTTTATGTAATGATATTATAGAGGGAAAATAAATACGTAAACTGCAGGTTTTGTGCTTCCTCAAGAGCACCAAGGTTTCTTTGATATGAATAGTAATTAACCAGGGGAATGAGAACCAAGAGCTGTAGTGTTACAGGTCACGTTAAAGGTAAGACAGGTTTACATGAGTTTTACTCAAAGAGATAACAAAGTCTGAAGATAAATTCAATCAGGGAATTCCTAGAGGAGCAGGAAGCACTTGCTGATAAGCACAGTCCCCCTGAAGATTCACAAACCTGTGAAACTCCCTGGGTTTGGACCCTTCTCAAATGACTTGCCCAAGGCCACACAGGGGATGTGTGACAGGCAGCCAACATCCCCCACAGACAGAAGTGCTGGTGCTTCCCAGGCCCTGGTCCCAGCTTGCTACAAGAGCAGCTTCTCTCTGTTTTTACAGAAAGACTCATTATGGCAGATGCCAAAAGTTTATGTTCAGGAATGCATCTCCAATAGTGAGATCAGTAAGACTCACACACATTGAAAATGTCCCCCAGGAACTCTTGCAACTAATGGCATTCATTAAAAAAAAAAAATTAAATTAAAAGTACTCTGTTTTCAAGCACCAACACATAGAACCAAGCATCTTGCTAAAGTGACTGAAGTAGGGGAGATTAAAAAGAAAAGAGAAAAGAAGAAACAGAAAAAAAGGAAAAGGAAAAGAAAAAGGAAAAGAAAAAGAAAAGAAAAAGAAAAAGAAAAAGAAAAAGAAAAAGAAAAAGAAAAAAAAAAGAAAAAGAAAAAGAAAAAGAAAAAGAGTGCTGCAATTCTAATATTTAAATGCATTTCCTTGACAAATGCTTTCTTATTTGCCCCAAAGAAGAAAAATTCAGGAATACCTTTTTCCTTGACATGTTGGTAAAAGTACTGAATGTTACATAAAGCAATGCTGCAGGTTAAAGATGGAGGTTATTTGTGTCAAAAAGTACTCTAACTTTGTGCTGCTGCTGCATTGGAAACCAAAACAAGTTTTAAGGAGTACTTTTCCCCTATGGAGATTTGATATGTTTCTTGATATTTCAGGTAAGGGAGCAAAGGCATTAGGAGGTCAAAAAACCCAAACCAAAGAAAACACAGGGGAGGAGAAAAATGGAAAATAACACATGCAGTGTTAGAGTCTTGATGCCCTCTAACCTGTGTTTATCACACACGTATTCAATGAACACAGCAAATACGTAGAAGGAAACTGTTGTTTGTAAACAGACATAAGTTGCCCCAAAAACTGTTTATAAGCAGAATATGTAAAATCAAACTGCAGTTTCCCAAAAAATAAGCAGTTTCCTGTCCATAATATATATAATTAAATTGGAAAACACTCTATTTTTGGGGTTTTTTTTAATGCTGTTTTTCCATGGTCCTCCTGCTTGGTTTTATTCATAGGTGATGAAAATGCAGATGCTGCACCATTTCTTCATACCAGTGTCTTTAATTTAATCCTTAATCCTCATTAAAGTTCTTTAAACAGGGTTTTAATTCTAAAAGTTGGAAAAAAATTATATATTGGTCCTTTCCTCCAAGTGAAGTCAAATTCCTCCTTTAAATGCTGTGCTATGAAAATAAATCATATGCTACCCCTGGTTAGCAAATGGCTGCCCCTGGTTTCAGACACTTACTCCTTGAATGGAGCACACAGAGAGCTTCTGCTCTCCTGCCATGCTCTTGTATATTTGGAGGGAGCCTTTTGGGAAGAAGCAGCCACCCTGTGCTCTTTGGTGCAGTAGTGCAGCAGAGCCTGTGACAGGAATATTAAAATGTCCCAGCAGAGGTATGGGAGGTTTTACAGCAGCTGGTGTCTGAACAAACCATGAAGGAAAGGACTGACTTAGAGACTGGCCAAGCACACAAGATTATGCCAGATTTTATGATCTTTTCATTATGATCTTTTCATGTTTGCAGGCTTCAGTTTTAATTTTTTTTTTTAATATTTACTGGTTATTTATGGGGCATGAATACATCACCTATACTGTGGCAGAATCTTTAATGCAAAGTACCAGGACCTTATAGCATGGAGGCATCCAAGCCAATACATCTTCCCAGCCAGAACAAAGAAATTACCCTTCCTAATTTCTCATTTCCATTTTGTCAATTTTGTCAATGATAACTGCTTATAGAATCATAGAACAATTAGGATTCAAAGGACCCTTAAAGCCCATCTAATTCAACCCCTACAAGGTGCAGGGATATCCTCAATTATATCAGGTGCCTCAGAGCCCTGCTCCAGCTACTTTGAATGTTACGAGGGATGGGACATTTCCCACCTCTCTGAGAAACCTATTCTATTGTTTCACTGATAGTAAATGTAAATGATAAGAGTGGAGGGGCTGTTAAGCCCTTGACAGTTACATGAGAGCTTGTAGTGGTACAAGGAGCAGAGCATGAAGGAAAGATGTTCCACTGGGACAACTTAATTTAGGACTGAAGAGTTTAGGTGCTTTCTAATGGAAGTAAATGGCTCCAAGCTTGGAAACAGCATTGATTAACATTCTGAGCAGCTCCTGCTGCTGAGAATGACAGATAATCTCACCTTGAGCCCTGAGTATTGTTGTTTTTATGATTACTCTTCCACAGGGTCAGAAGGAATTGGCAATATTACAGTGCTGTTAGATTTTCAGTCATTAAGAGGCAAATCAGATGTTACGTGTGTCTTTAGCCTCAACAATTAAAAACAGACTTAATATGCTATGTAATATAAGAAAACCCCAACCAACAGAATCCATTCATTATTGTTTGCTATATAATGGATTTATTACATGTTTGTGAATATCCATTTTGTGCTCACTTATAAATCTGCTATTTGAAGAAATTACAGAAGAGCAATAATCACAATCCAATTTCCTATTCCTGTTCCCAAGCTGGGTGTACAAGAAATGAAGATGTGTGAGTACTTGACAGTCACACTATCTGGCACCATGCATCATGAAATTATGGCTTTGGCTGTTTCTTTTCCCCCTGTAAAGAAGACTTCAGTTTACCAAACCTAATGACATAAGGAAATCAGTCATCTGAAACATAACTAATCCATGTTAGCCACATCAGCTTCCACTAGAGCCAACAGAGAAAGATTATCACCTGAGATGATTAATCTCAGCCTGAGAGAGGTGTCTGAAACTGAAGGGGCTTATTAACCTCTCCAGCAGGTAGAGAAGGAGCTTGGACAAGGCAGTCAGATCAGAGCTGTATCTTGTAGATAGCCAAGGTCAGCAAGATGAATGTTTGCCTACTCACTCTTCACAGCCGTGGGCTCTCATTAGATGCACCTGCTGCACTTGGAGCAGTGCAGGTCTATCTCTGCTGCTGCACAGACAGCCAACATTGGTAGTATTCATCAGAAACATCCCTAGTCCCTTATCTCAGACATGTATCTGGGCAACCTCGAAATACAAAGTGCAGTATAACCAGCACCACTTCACCTCTCTCTGAAACACAATGACTTTTGCAGAGGAACACTGCAGCCATGTAATCATACATAGAAACTGCTGGTGAAAGAGCAAGTCACAAGTCTTCACTTGCCTAGTGTTGAAATGGGAATAGATGGGGGACTGAAAAGATGCAAGAAGAGGGTGGCTCATACTATAATATCACCTTGAAAGTCATCTGAGCAACCCCTTTTATTTAGTCAGAACTTGTTGGGAATGAGATTTGCCACTGGGATGAGAACAGGTAAAACAGCAATGTAATTACATAAGGTTGTCATCTATAATACAGCTATTGGTCCTTACACATATATCAAATGAAGGGTGACATTTTTATAACATATTGTTGTTCCATTAATTTATAGGGTTCCTCCTGAGAAATACACTGCTCATATTTATGCAAGCTTTGTGTGTTTAAAAACAGAGGAGCTGCTGGTGAGGGTAAAAGAGGCAGGACAAAATTAGAAATACCAAGCTACTCCCCAGAAATCCTTGAGATCTGTAGCACTATGCCTCTTTCCTCTTTCAGGAAGGAAAAAGCTGTTCACATAATGACCCTGGAGCTGACATCATGCTTCTGAGCAGAGCCCAAGGACATGGCCAGGCTGCAAAGTGTATTGAGCTAAGAGATCATATGGATAATCCCCTCTCTAGTCCTTAAGGATCTCCTTCCTCCATCTTCTCCTCCCTGGACACTGTCACATAGAATGCTATCAGCTGGGGAATGTGAGCAGCTGGGGAATGTGAGCAGCTGGGGAATGTGAGCAGAAGCTGTTCAGTTTGGTGAAATCCTGCTTGTGCAAGGCTGGGATACTGGGACTCCAGCTTGGCCTGGCAGTGGGACTTCTAAATGTCCAATATAAAAAAAATCCAACCCCAAACCAAAAAACAAGTGACTGAAAACATGAGTGCATGCATGATCTGGGGCCTGCTGCAAGGACAGTCACAAGGTACTTTGTCCAGCCATGGCTACTTTAAGCTCCGTCTTTCAAAATCACTTCTACATTGTAGGAATACGTTTCAGGAGCTCCCAGACTGGCTGTGAATGCTTCCAAAAAAAAGCAGAATGTTTCCAATAAATTATGCTGGCGGGAATCAAAAGCAGTTTTGAGCAAATCATGCCCCAGGCTCTTCTGGGTCTCCCTCCAGTGTGGGTTTTAGTGTGAGACAGTCTGAAAGCCATATGGAAATGATAACCAGCTCCTGCATGCACAGTGAACTTGAAATTCCTGTCAGTTCTTTCCCTGGCTTAATGTTGAAGCAAGAATATCAATGTCTTTAATTGGTTTCCATGTCCTGGGGGCCCCTGGTATGCAAAAAATGCCTTGAGGATATCAGCACTGATCTATTACAAAAAGTAAGCAACAAACAAAAATGAAATATTAAGAACTGAAGTGCACTGAGTGGTTTGCAGCCATCTTCACTACTGATACCAGGTTATGGCTTTTAGTAACATTCTGCATTTCAGAAGGCTTCTAATGCACATATCCATTGTCCTGCAACAAGCTGAGTTTCTTGCCTACCTGTTTATTACATCTGTCAATCATGTGTGAAAACTGATGCCAGAAAGTAATCTGAAAATGCTGTTATATCCAATAGCAGAGATAAGGATGAGCTCTAAGGCTCAAAGGACTTTGGTGGCAGTAAACTACCCACAGCTTGGATCACAGCATTTTCCATCAGGCTACCTTTCATTAAGTTTTTACCAGCAAAAGAAAATGAGAGAACCCAAACAAAACAGAAAGAAGTTAATATTAAAATGTGAACTTCTGACAAGAGCTAAAGCAAGTCTCTACTTGCACACAATATTCTTTTATAACCTTAAAGAGAGGAAGAGGGAGAAATTTAAGCAGAGGATGCAATTTTCCACTATCTATGCTCTCCTGACTCATGTTCATATTCCTAGAAAAACAAGATTGCTTTGTACCTACATGAAGAGTTTTGTGTGCAGAGGGTTGAGCCATACAGGTGCCTTTTATAATCTCCTATCAAACTGGAAAAACTGCACCTTGGTGGGAAGGGATTTTTAGAAAAAGCCTTTGATCAGGTGAGGGAAAGGAATGGCTTTAAAAATTGACAGAATCAATTACCTTAGAAAAGACTCTGAGATCATCAAGTCCCACCTATGCCCAAACACCACCATGGCACTGAGTGCCACCTCCAGTCTTTCCTTAAACATTTCCAGGGATGATGACTCCACCACCTCCCTGGGCAGCCCATTCCAATGTCTGATCACCCTTTCTCTGAAGAAATTCTTCCTAACGTCCAACCTAAAATTCCCCTGGTGCAGTTTGAGGCTGTATCCTCCTCATCTTGTCCCTGGCTGCCGGGGAGAAGAGCCCTACCTGCACTAGCTGCAATCTCCTTTCAGGTGGTTTCAGAGAGTGATAAGGTCTCCCCTGAGCCTCCTTTTCTCCAGGCTAAACACCCCCAGTTCCCTCAGCTGCTCCTCATAATACTTGTGCTCCAGACCCCTCACAGCTCTTGTCTGGACTCACTTCAGCACCCCAATGTCCTTCCTGAGTTGAGTGGCTCAGAAATGGTCACAGCACTCAAGATGTGGTGTCACCAGTGCTGAGTACAGGGAAACATCACTGCCCTGGTCCTGCTGGCCACACTATTCCTGATACAGGCCAGGATACCACTGGCCTCCTTGGACAATTTTTGTAGGCTCTTCCCTATGTTTAGTTATACCTGAGCCACTGTGAACAACTTGGTACCACAGAATAAGGAAAAAAGTGGAAAAGGTTTGCATGTTCTAACTACTACTTCCCCCTAACTACTATCATAATACCTTTCATCAGCTATACCTAAGGTCATCTAAAAAAATGGATGACAACTTCAGCTGGAAACAAACCAATCAAACTTCTCCTATTCAGGGACAATGATTGGACTTGGTGACCCTTGTAGGTCCCTTCTTACTCAGCATATTCTATGATTCTATGAACAGCATTAAAATCAGTGGAGTCATTTTTGAATTAAACCTGTGAAGAGAATTTCCCAATAAAATTCCTCCCTTTCCTTGTGAGGAACGAAAACTGTTCTTTCAGTAGCAATATTAGTAGAAACATACAGGTGGAGAATGAGGAGATGGGGAAGAGAGCCCAGGACCCTCTGAGATGCTGAGCACTGGGCTGACACGGTGCTTGTTCACGTTTCAGCCTGCTCCATGCTGGAGGCCAGGGCTGCAGTTGTGATCGGACAAGCAAGAGGACAGTGATGTGCCTGCTGACAGATGGATTGGTCTCGTTGCTTTAGAGTCTCCAAATTCAGAGTAAGGCATCCTTCCAGTCATCAGATTTCCTGTTCTATTAAAAGAAGAGAAGCATCTGAATCTCCCCCATCCTTCCAATAAACCTGCACATCCAGGCTCTGTGATGCCAGCTTGGAGGCTGGGAATACTCTGGTTAGTGCAGTTACCTCCCTGAAGACTCACACTGGCTCACTCAGAACTAACTGCAGCACTTCTCTGCAGGGTGACATAGGCTTTGCACTCACCTTTATTTTCCAATGTCTTCCCAGTTCCATGCAATTCGGAGTGACACATTTAAAATATTAAATTAAATTTATACTGGAATTTCTTTCCCCCCTCTACCCCAAGGAAGAATTATGTTTAAAAAGGTGGCCAGAAATTGTTTTAGCACAGATACACAGCAGATTCTGACAGGAGTTTCAGCACCAGCAACTGGTTTCAGGGTTTTTTCCCCTAATTAGATATCATATTGTCATCATGCATTGGTTTCCTGAACTTTCTATCTGGAGGGGAAAATGCAGGAGAAAAGCTTTAATTTGAAAAAAAGAAAAAGAAAAATTCTAAATAATTTTTGTGGGTTTGTGGGCACTGACCCGATACACTTAAATTTTAATTAATGTTGGATATGTGTCCCCAGAAATTCTGCATGAAATATTTTAAACACATACATATAAAGAAGTATATATATTTTTTTTTTACCTAAGGGCAAAGCTCTCATTTACCTAAATCAATGCCTATTGATTTATGGATGATGTTTGTGTCTTTACGTATTACATCAGCTTGGACAGATCCCTTGGCTTTTCTTACTAGGTTCACTGCTTTGCCTTGGGAAGTAAATACTTTGTTCAAATACATGCCAAAGGCAACAGCAACACTGATCAAACATACACGTCATTTGCTCTTCCCATTTGGTATTTAAAACAACACCCCTGCTTTATATGCTCGTGCAATTTAAATCAGACACACAGGTTAAGTTCAGAAATACTGACCTGGATGGAAGGATGGACCACATGGAACATACAAGCATGTTTGTAACTCAGACAAAAGTTTGGCCTTGGATTTAATGAAAACATTAGCAGAATGTCAGCCTGTCACATCTAATTAACCATAAAAATAACAACTCACACTTCTGAATGTAAATTCCACCTGCGTATCCTAAAGGTCTCAGCAAAGATTAACACACCAGCCCTAGAAATACAAACCATGACACTTTCTTTAAGCATGGGGAGAAACTGAGGCAGGAGGAACAGCAAGAATGGAGAAGGACTCCAGACAGTGCCCAGAGGAGGGAGCAGACAGGTGAGAAAAGGGAGATATTACAAGGGCAGTCTTGGGGTAGCCAAGGCAGCATCAAGTGTGATTGGGGAAGGGTGTCTTGGTACTCTGATGGGGATTATTTTTAAAGCAGAACCAGATCTTGTGTAAAGCAATACAAAATTAAATGGTGGTTCCCTGATATGTGATATGCACACTTTAGTCCAGTTGCCCACTAAATATCAGCAGAGACTGGCAGAGTTGGGTTTTGATCTTCTTCATTCTTTCCAAATTCTGCAGATGTATTTTACTTTAAAGAAAAGGTGTGACCAAAAGCAAATCCAGCAATAACTTTCACTAACTTGACTCTAATTGAACTGTCGTGTGTGTAACCAGTCTAGAGAAATGGTGATTCCTGCAATCAGCTGAAAAGAAAGAAGCTGAAGGAAAAATAAGCCAGAGACACAGATAAGAAGATTTTATTCAGCTTTATTTGACAAGTTTTATTACACTGAGAAAACATAACATATCTAATCTCTTTGCAGCTGTTGCAGCCCTTCAGCCTTTATTACTTAAATCCTATTAGATATAAAATTGTTTCTATTTGTCAATGGCATGATATCTTCTTTTATTATTATTGCTATTATCATCAGAGTCTTGCAAGTATGGCCATGAACATAATTTCTGGCCTATCTTCTTACCAATAGTTAAGGTTACTCTGTGATATTTGCCTGTTTAAATGGCCTACTTTTTCAAAAGTCCTAGAGAGCTGTGTGTATTGTTAGGATACACACAGTGGCACTAAATAAAATTCAGCAAATAATGAAAACCTGTGCAAATGAACCAGTATAGCTAATTATTTCTATTATGGATGCTGAAATTCCAGTCAGGCTGGGCTTAGCTGTATGCTTACCCATATGAAGACCTTGAAGCAAAGCCTTTCATCACTGTCTACAGGTTTTTCAATTTGTCACTTGCAAAAATTTAATTCTTCATTTTTCACAGAAGGATGAAGGACATTCTTTTTCTTACAGAAATTCACATTATTCACAATATCACTCACAGTGCTTCTTTCTCTCCCTGTCCCTAGGATAAACCATTCTATGCTTCACCATTTAGGAGAATGCAAGGGACATTCCCACTGTGATGTCCCATGGAAGGCTGGTGGCTCATGGACAGCCATGGCAGGACATCACCTGGCTGCACTTCCCATGAGGAATGCATATGTAATTTCCACAGGGACACCATTTCATTTTTGAGGCAAAAAGTTTTGCTTGCTGGAAAAGCGATTTTTTTAGCCTGACAATGAAAATCATAACATGTTGATATCAAAATTATTTTACAGCTGTTTTTAACAGGTAGGTTTTGACTAGATGTTCTTGCAGAATCAGCAGGTTAGGGTGGAACAACAGTGGAAGGCAAAAAAAAAAAGGCAAAGGTGTTTTGTCCAGAAAATTCCAGCAGAGTAGAATATACCATTAGCATCTCTCAGATGCCTGCTCTTCCTTGCATTGGAAGCATCCTATTCATCCCATTAAAAAGGGCACTTTCATGCTGAACAAAATTAGTATTTGAGACTGCCAGTGCCATAAAAGTTTAACAAATGAGTAAGACACTGATTCTGAATGCATAACAATAAGGAGGGGGAGTTGTTTTCCCTTTTGCCAATTGTTTTTTATTGTTATTGTAATCTCTCTCTCTTTTTATTAGTTTAATTTTCTTTTGTGTAATTTTGTTTTTATGGAGCAGATTCATCCCTGCTGTACCTCTGGTGGAATTTCAGGAGAGACAAAGACATTATTTTCTGTTGTCAAAAGATAAAGAAAATGTTAATTTCTTTCTCAAAGCTGCCATATTTAGATACTATGGGCACTTTTTCTCTAGTTTCTCTCTATCTATCTAACTATAATAATAATGGCCAAAAAGTGTCTCACAAACAGCTCATGATCTGCTTGCTTATCAAATGTGCTGGTTTTCTAACTGCATATTTTAGCATGTTGAAATGTGAAAGACATTAATTTTGGACAGCAATATGTATGGAAATGAACTGCAAAGTTCAAGAGCTGGGAGCTACTGCCTCAAGCAGGAACAAGACCCTGCATGGCAGCTGATCTTTGGGAGGCAAAATCTTCTGTTCCTTGCAGTTTCTACTGCATAATGGGTAGCAACTTGCAAAGGACATCTGCTGAGCTAGTGACCAACTGTCTAGAAAGCTGGACAGCAGAGAACTGGGAGCTGGATGAGATCACAGACAGCAGACTGAAATACATCCAGAACCAATCATATCTTCCAAGAGTTTAAAGAAAGATAGAGAAAGATGTGGGTATACAGTGGTGTATTTAAAAGTTTGGGGTGCTGTTTTCTGGGGATGCAGGTTCTGAAAGTGTAGTCTGAGGTAGGTATTATCCAAGTGGGGATTTCCTTAAATGAAGGGTTGTGAAGTCTGTCCCTCCATAGACTCTTTATCTCAGAGAATGTAAGTAAATACATGACAAATACATCTCACACCTGAAGACTCTTATTTTAAGGATGTCTTTTAGTGACAAATTGGATCACTGTCTGCAGGTTGAATTTCTGAAATTCATCTGTGATTCAGCTTTGGCAAAAGGAAGTCCTAGGACCAACTACAGAAAGTCATGAAAATGCAGATACATCCTGAACTGTTGAAGGAGACAAATCTGTTCAAAACCCACAGATCAGGACTAATGAAAAAAAAAAAAAAAAACTTGTACATCTAAAACCAGACCTGAAGGATGTCTTAATTTCTAGGTCTTACAGTATAATATAACACAAGTTAGCAATCCACTTTAGCAGCATCTGATGTCATCAAGTATTTGTATTTTTGATCCAAACATTCCTAGGACTGGTTTTTAATAAGCCATGACCCTAGAGGCTCTATTTGTTTGCTTTCCAGCCTGTGTGCAAGGAAAGCCTGGGGTATCCCTAAAGTACAGGGTAAGACTCACCACAAAGCCACCTCACCACAAAGAAGTCAGGCCCCTTTCCTTGGAAGGTGTCCCACTACTGCGAGGGAAGGAGAGAAAGTAATCCAACACCCAGGGACAAATTCAGCATTATGAGATCCTTCAATGTCCCAAAGGAAGAACACGACTCTCTAAAGCCATAGTCAGAGCACTACATGTAGGAGGGTATGTCAAAGGCAACTGAGTCATACAGGCATTTTTTTAAAATGTTTCTGTTCATTTATATCTCTTTTATAAATCCAGCAAATATGAATGTGAAGTAGATTCACAATTTCTACACCACTGAGACATGCTTTTGCTTGCTTTGCTCTCCATCCACTTGTATCTGGGCTGTCTGGTGTTGGGCTTAGTGACCCCAGCAAGTGAAATCAAATAAATGTAAGCCTCTCAAAATAACAGTGCTCATTACAAGTGGCTCCACAACCAGAGAGTGTGTGGTGTTGAGGTCTGAAGCCCTCGACCCATTACAAACAGCAGAGACTTTCTTATACCAGCAATTTTAGTGACTCAGAATCGCTATTTTTTGTGCTCAGCTGCACATACTGAAACTAGTTTCCAATTAAAAAAGTGATGAGCTTTTATTAGACTCCTCAACACTGCACTCATGTTTTTGAGCACACGTGAAATTTGATCATATAAATAGCTCTATCCTCTAAAGGTGAGTGCTGCAATAAAACCATGTCACAATCTAGGCCATAGGAAGAAGAAAATATCTAAGAGCCTTCTTGAGATTAAAAACAAGTACAGCAAGAATTTTTGTCAGTTTTGTATAAATGATTGAAACATACTGTGCATTAGGAGCAAACAGAAAAAAATATGCATTGGAGTATTATTCTTAGCATTATTAAAAAACACTACATTTATTCTTTGATGTTTGAAACATTGCACTCATTTATGTTTACAATTTATCATTCAGACTTTCAGTCTCGAAAAATAAAATAAGTGAGCAATACTCCAAGGATACAACACAGTGTCAACCATATGTAACTGGGACATTAAATAATTATATGGTATTTAGCACAGATAAAATGCAGTCCAAGCATTAACCAACAAATCTTTGTAACACTTCTCTAGGACAGAAACTCTATCCCCACTTTGCAGATAGAACATTAAAAAGAAAGCGAAATCTTTATTGTTCTATAACAACTATGACCAAATGATTATGTTGTGAATCATTCATTCCAGTTTCCTTACACAAAGCAAAATACAAGAATTAGAAATGGTTTATGCTAAAGACAAAACTTAAAAAAACTTCACTTCTGAACAAAAAACTGCTTTTTGCCCAGTTCTGAATTTAGGCTAGAAAAATCTGCATGAAAGGAACATATGTTGTCAAAGATTATGCACTCAGAATGGTGATGTGGTTTGAAGAAACTGGAGTGCTGCTTCTGCAATGAACCAAATGTAGCCCATCAAAATAACCTAATTAATTTAGTAAGATTTAATAGCAAATAATTTTGCTCATCTCTGGAGGATTTGCAAAGCTAGCAGGTGAGACACAATTATACTGAACCAAGACTTGTGGGAAAGGACCAGAGCCATCTCCATCTTGAACATCTTAAAGTGTTCGTGAAGTATTTCTGAGTTCCCATCAATGCTCCATCCATGCTCCAATGATGGATGTATATTTTTATGCAGACATGACCAAAGTGGGTAATTTATGATTAATATGAGTTTTGGATAATTGAGGATTCCTCAAATCTATCTGCTGCTCTGTACAGCAGGATATATTTCACCTTTTCCATTTATGTTATGACAATGTTCTCAAGACTGGCATAAACCTCTCCAGATTTTTATTTTAAGTTTGTTTTCACCCAAAGCAGCTCTTTGGCCTGGCTCTTTAGTGATCTACACTTCCTTTGGCGTGGCAAAAAGCAAACAAGGAAACTGATAGCCTGGGACAAAAGGAGAAGCAGCAGCATCCTTCTCGAGAATAGTTTGGATTTTAACTGTGTTAAATCCAGTTCAAATCTCAGTTATTCTATCTGTCCACCAAATAAATAAAACAAACAACACAGAAAAAGGCTGCTGGAAAATAAAACTGGCCAACAGTAAAATATCAGTTCAGTGATAGCTAAGAAAAGAAAATTATATCTCTCAGCTCTGTAATTCAGTCCTAATGAGTGGACTCTCTGAAGAAATTGGCTATTAGATGATATTTGATTACTCATCAATTAGTCAAAAGCATGAGCAGTTTCACTAATTTTCCAGCCAAAAGGGGTTGTAGAGCTGTTACCATAAACACAAATGGTAATATTATGCTCTGATTCAGCAAAAGGGATCTCAGTGAACACGGTGGGGAAAGGGTTTGGCTAAGGCTCAAAATTATTATTTTGTGGTTTAGAAATCTGCCAAACAAAAAAGAAATTTCTGGAAAGCCACTGAGATATTTAATCTTTATCACTTTAGGAAAAGCCAGGGGATTTGTTTTCACTCAATTGGACAATCACACCAACCCAATTTTTTTCTGTTACACATATAGCTATATATGTACTTACATATGCATGTGTGTATATGCACCTAAACATAATATATATCTAATATATATCTAACTGGTCCTTTTAAATTTTTTTAATGTTTTACAGAAAAAAAAAAAAAACAACCAAGAAAAACCTGCTTTTTTATATTGGTCAGACTTGCTCTGCAGTGGATGGTGTCTGAATTCAGCCAGCTTTGTCAACTGCTGTGCTCTTAATTAGACTCTTCATCTGAGTACAGTTTCATCAACATATCAGCAAGGAATTTCAGCACTGGCAATGGCAGAATAAATTATGGATCCTTTAAATAATTTGCATTCTGGTACACTAGCTATAGAAGGAAAACCAAGAAAAGTATAACAGACACAGATTATCCTGAAATTTTCAATGCTAAGAGTGACACCAGTCATCTATTCAGCCTGGCTTTGTTCACATTTGTGATATTTGATATGGCACACTGTGGAAGCTTTGGGCATATACCTTCCTAACCCATTTTACAGGTAGAAGACAGGACCAAAGACACTAAAGTATTTTGCAATCCAACTCGGGAGTACAAGGTGGTTTTTCAGTGGTTATCATACCCAAACACCGTAAAGGACTGTGTGCTTACAGGCTGGACACCAAAGCCAGGAGTAAACATATCACTTCATGCTACTCTTGAAGGTGGGCTTACATCAGCATGTAAAATGAAGCTTTCAAAACATGCTGGGCACACACTGCCTGCTCCAACAGAGATGCAGAGGCAGGGCAGGGTGAGCTCTGAGCACAGGAAGGTCAGCACTGCACCAGTTTGTTTCCATGCTCCAAAACCAGAGCTGCAAGGACCACATTATTGATGACCAAGATGGTCCAGCCTTATGCAAAGTTATATTTGCATTCTTAAGTCTAGTTTGACTCTGGATCTATCATGACAGCATATGTAGCTACCTTAGCCTGGTTTGCAAGCACACTTGGACTGCATGAAAATTTTGTATCTATTAGATCATGCATTGAGCAATGTTCACTGAGAATACTGTCCCCTGATTTTAATCATACAAACACATTATTACTCATCCTACTGGATTTTTCACTAAAAAACAAGCAATACTTTCTTTATCATCCCCCCCCCCAAATATCTTGTTGTTTTCTTATAGAAAATCTGGATTTTTTGACAAAGCTTTGATTTCTGGCTGAAGGAAGCCTCTTTCTGAGCTGTGCAACACAGCAACAAAAATGAAACTTTCCCCAGATTATTCTTTCTGAGGGAATTTTCACAAGCATACTTTACTCATGCAAGATAATGTGAAATAATAAATGGAAGTGACTGAAATATTTTGCCACTCAATAAATGGTCTCGAAAATTTGCAATACAAACCTAGTTAATTTGCTTTATTTCTTTAATATTGACCCAACTGTAGCTGAACTTATGGGGCCAGCAGGAAGAGAGGACTGTCAGACTGAAGCCTGCATCCCTTCTATACACACATATATGGTTTAAGAAAACCTTTCCTGGAAAAAAAGAATTAGAAAATGAACTAAAATTGGCCATGCCAGCAAGCTGGAAGAGAAAATAAATCCATGACATGAGCTATGCATGAACACACACTGGCAGAGAGTTATAAAAAATATTTCTTTCAATGTGAGAAGCAATTACAGAGGGAGAATGAAAACTGGTGGGGTACTGACTGACCTTCGTGCGTAGATAAAATAGGTAAATAGAAGGCTGCCAGCCACGTGTTTGCTGCTGAGATTCAGTGCAATGAAGCAGTGAGGTGGGGGAGGGAATTTTATTCCCCACTGCAGACACACCTGTCTATACTTTGCAAATATTCAAACTAGGAACAGAGCCTCCTGGATAGAACATATTAAAGAACCCATCACCTCTACAGAAATTTCACTGACAAAAATGCACTACCCAGCAGAAAGCATCAGCTTCTTCCATTACACAATACAGCATTTTAACAGTAAGACTGTTATATACACTTAACATTTCAGGAGGAACTGGTGTAATCAGATGATGACTGCTCAGATTTCAGCCTTTCCTCTTCTGAAATTTCAAAACAGCAACAATTCAGCAATCCCCAAATGACTGTCTCAGAAAGCATGAATCAGAATTATGATAAGGCCCTAAGTAAGACCTTCCCTTTGAAAGGGTTTGTCACTGACATAAGAAATACTTTGCTATTTTCTATCACAGTTATTTGCACTCCAGATATGTTTGGGTATAATTTCACTTCAGATCCTGCAGCAGATGTCAGGCAAATAGAATATATTGTCTGTGAAAATTTCCTTCATGTTCACTCCTCTCCACATTAACATTTTAAAAATTTCATCCCCTCACTGGGTTTGATGGGAACTTTCTGACTAACAACCAATATCTGAAAGTTTTCCCACTAGGTGGAGGGAGTTCCAATTACAAATATATCATTGAATATCCTTATATGTAAGTAAGTGCATTACCTAAGGGTGAGGTTCTGTAAAAAGCAGGCAGGTCAGTAACACTGATCATCTGGTGACATTAGTTCAGCCCTGAAATTCTCATGTCACCTCCTGGGAGTAGATGGATTTGTCTTAGAAGTTTCTCCAGTTAAATATGTCCCAGTCCTTACCCTGCCTGGTTTGCAGAGTCTGAGATGATAATTTAAGTAGCATGTCTTCAGACTTGTTGTGACTCCAAAAAGCAAAGGGAGGAGGTGAACTGAAAAAAAGGTCATGAGGTGAACTGAAAAAAAAGGTCATTTACTGAATATCTTTGCTAGGTTCTCCTCGAGAGAAATTTGCAAACAATTCTTATTTGAATGTTGATGTTAATATGCAACATGACTAATTAGCACTATGAATTTTGGGTTACATAAAGATGAAAACTCAACTAGCTAGCAACATTTTGAGGTTTTTTGCCTATATAACAGAAATCTTTCAAAGGCTGGTAAATGGAGACTGCTCAGAGCATAACTTTCCAAACTGTGTTTAGTTTCTAAACTACATATTTTCAGAGTTGAAAGAGATACTTTTTAAAGAATTTGTCCAGTTCTCCATTTCAGTGCAGGAGCTGGACACTTGGCAAGAGAAACTCAGACAGGAAAGAAGTAGCTGTTTTGGAAAACAAGTACAGAAGAGATAAATGGCAGGTACTTTCAGCATCCATTTTACAAACACAGGCTGATGTCCCAGTCTTTCAGCTTGCTGGGCATAAAACACTCTCTTTTCCAGCGCTGAGAGCAAGACACTTCTTGTGGCTCCTGGGACACTTCAGATCACAGATACATCTTTCCTTGGGAGCCAAAGTGTATCTGTCATTCTCCCTTTATTACACGTGGAGGCCAGGGTGAGCTGAGCATTTGTCATGTCCAGTGTGGATCACTGCAGTTCACTGTCTGGCTCCAGTTGGTTCAAACACATGCTTTGTCTCTTCCATCTTTTAGGAGCTCTGTCATCAGTTCAGTCCCTACCTCCTTCCACCATTTAAGACCTCGGTACCATTCTGCAAAGCAACAAAAGGATCTGATCTCAACTGATTTAGTTACAACTGAGTGTAGTCAAGGCTGCTGGGGTCCTTTGAGATGAAATGAAAGAGGGAAACCTGGCACACTGTTCGAGTGAGTTACAAGTGATGGATACCCAGGCTGAGGGATCTGAGCACAGTGAAACTTCTGGAGAAAGGGGAAAGGAGAGACTGTTCCCTTTCAGGAAACATTGAAAAGTTTTTCTCACATAATAAATTCTTTACTTGCTGGCACTATTATTAAATAAAAACTTAAGATGACCATCCATCCTTTTCTTACTCCCAGATCTCATTCAAATTAGAAAAAAAAATAATAAAACCAGAAGGCAATGCTGCTGTCACAATTTATCTTGACAATATCTCATGACTTCTATGATAGGGACTGACCAGATAAAAAAATAAAATTAATACAGATATGGCAGAAGAATTTGTCCCTAATTAATTGAACCGATTACGTGAGAAGAACAATCCACATCACTATTTCCACACCCCTCCCGGCTTTGCAGCAGCTGCTGAGAGCAGCACTGCCCTCTCCTGGATGATCACTGCTCTTCAGAGCTTTCCAACAGCAACTAAACCTGGAATGTCGGGGAAAAAGGGAAAATTCACACAAATATAAATTCAGATTTCTCAGGAGACGGCCTGGCATGGTCTGTACAAACTCCTCCAACACCTTCTCTATGCCCCTGCTTGACAGCATTCCCAGAGGTGCCTCAAAAGCTCAGGAAAGGACAACTTCTGTAGGCTCTGTGCTCCACGTAGGATAGCTTGGCTGCCTTTGCACCTCCTGGCCCTGATGCTGGAACTTTCCTTTTCTGGGTTAAATTTCCTCGAGGCCCATGTATGCTCCTGAGAGAGCCTTGCTTCACCTTAATGTGACAGGGGCACAGGTGAACTGCCTGGCAACTCAAACATCATTCTGCAAACACCCACCTCACCCAGCCAGCCACCAGCACCACTGCTGGCATTCAGGAAATTGGAGACCACCTCAAATCAAATCAAATCAAATCAAATCAAATCAAATCAAACCAAACCAAACCAAACCAAATTAATCTCCCCCAAGTGGGGCATTTCAGACAAGAGTGAGAGGTAGGGAATTTAAGATCCCCAAATGATTCCTGGTAAATGGCCTTCTTGGAAGGGACTGTCTGTTGTTTTGAGTGTATCCTCTCATCCTTACTCCACTTCAACCTCGCTCCCCAGATTTCTAGAATATTTTTTTAGGTAAGACAAGATATTTTCAGAAACTTTTTACTGCCTTCTGTATTGGTCTGCTATCACATTATTCTTTGTTTTAATATCTCTGAGTTCAGAGACAAGAAGTTCAAGAAAGAAGGATAAGAGATATCACCAATGGTCTGAAAAATAACTCAGCAGCTGTTCAGCCAATGTGCACTGTATACAAATGTTTGGGTTATTTCTATTTCCTTCCAAAGCCTTAGTTTTCATCTGGTTTTACTGTCAAATGACAAACAGCAAAGAACAGCCACAACACCCTACCTCCAGCTGTGATAATTAATAACCTGTCAAGACATGGATCTTGCTGTCTTAGGAAATCTAATGTCTGGCTAGAGGTGGTGAAAAATACTGAGAAACCAGAAAGAGGGGAGAAAATGCATGATTAAGACGTTATGCTCGGTGGGGGCAAAGAAAAACCTTTTTAAATAAAATAATCTCTTCCTATATGTATGCATATTTAAATAGAGTCAAAACTTGTTCAAGGAGTCCATTTTCAAAGAACGAAATCCTCAGGGGAAGAGTTCTGTATAAATACAAACTGGTTCTGTCATTTTCTTTTCACTTGTAAAGGCTGCTCAGATGTTTTTATTCTTGCAAAATTAATTCTTTTCACTTTTAACTAAAGTTCTCTGAAGATTGTGGAAAGTCTTCCACTGATTTTGGCAGGCTTTAGATTTTGAATGAAATAGATTCTGTTCACTTGAATATTCAATTTATAAGGTAAATAGAGTTTATTCTGAAGGGCCTCTTCTGTCTTACTTGAAGAGTAGATCCATCCCTTCAGGTTTGTGGGACATAAATCACACGGACAAGTCACACTGATGTCTCTGCCTGTGGGTAGCAATAGATGCTCAATAGTCTGCTTTACAAATACCAAGACAACAAAATATCTAGGTTTACCTAGAGAAACAAAACTTTTTCCTCTATCCATGTCTTCAGACATGGTATCCTGTCAGACATTTATTATCCTCCAGACATTTATCTCCTGTCATCACATGCCCACCAAAAGCTACTGAATCTAAAGCCTTCCTGCTGTAGAAACTCAGTAATTGACCATCACTGGCAAAACACTCAGACTCAACCTAGGTGACGAGCGGAATTGAATTAGCCTGTGGGGCTATCATGTGTACAATCAGAAATCTGGAAAATATACAACCAGATTTTTGAGCAAAAACAATGTGCCAAGTTTTCACCCAGGAATGTTCCAAGGGAAGAGCAAAAGCACTGTTTGACTCACAGAAAGGCTGAGTTTGTAGGTAGCCTTAGTGTGTTGATAGATACGTCTATATACAGAAAGAGAGAAATTGAGAAGCCTTTCCTGCACACAAAAAATGAAGTTGAAATAGGTCTGCTTTTAAAACTTGTGTCATTTGAGAGTTAAAGGCAGGCACACATGGGGAGAAGCAGCTTTTCAATTTTACACTGCAAAGCACCTAGCCCTCCAAGGAAATATGAGGACAACACAACAACTAATTGAAAGTATCAGGCAGTTTTGATAAAGTAGGATGTGCTTAGCAAGCTGGAATTTAGCCAGAGCATCCTGGTCCACATTTTTACTCCTCTCGGCCTTCATTCTCTTAAAGTGCCTGACTGCAATCTACCCCTATATAGCTGTAATGTAACTCAGCTTTTCATTCCACAGAAAATAATTACATATGGAGAATACCTGTTAATTGACTGTGCTAATTTAAAAGGAGAAAAAAAATCCAATTTAACTCTGCAACGTGTTCTCATTACGATTATATTACAAGTTTTAATTAATATCTTGATTAGATACTGTTATTCATAGTTCTATTCCAGTCATTGAGATCAGACCTTCATTGTGATATTGCTATTTTGACACAGAGAAAATAAGACTTGTTAGGTATGGTACTTCTCTTTCTAAGACTGATGTATTTCAGATTTCAAATAATTGAAACCACTGGCATGAATAAACTGGTGGGAAAGGCAGTCCTTGTTTGCAGTTGGCAGGGTGCAAATTTATCTTGAGGACAAGTGCAAATAACATGTCCAAGAGAGTTTACAAACAGAACTAAATGCAAACAATTAATAGCATTATTTATTCAGACAGTGATACCTGCAGTATGAACTTCACTCAACAGTGACTCATCTGCAGCACTTGGCTTATAAATATAAATACAAATTTTTATCAGAGTAAGCCTTTTGACTGTAACTTATATTTTTATGACAGAGACACTATTCCTGATTTCAGCACAGCGATAGACAAGCAGATTCAAACAGTTTCACTTACATAAACATCTTCCTTGATTTCCAGGGAGACCCGTCAAAAGTCAGAGATGGAAGAAAGGACTGAAGACTCTTGTTCTTAAAACCCTAACCTTACTGCCTTTACATATGGGAATACCTCACTTCTTATCCCCTCAAGACCAGACAGAGCCTTGCTGGTGTTTCCCACATTGCCAGTGCTGGGCCAGAGAACAAATTCATACACAAGGCCAGAGGCCATCAAAGAGCTCACTTGTTCCTGGATCTCTATGAATAATTATCCACTCTGGAAAGCATCAAAAGAGACACATGGTAAGGGATGGAAAGAGCATTTAGGACACACTCTTCCAGGCAAAACTCAAGCAGATTGGAAGCCTCCCCCTGCCCCTGAGGTGAGTATTTAGAAGAGGGGATGGGTGCCCTGCACTGCTGCAGTGTGTGTTCCTGGGCTGCTGGAGCCTCTCCTCGCCGTGCTCTTCCCAGGCACGCTGCATTTCCCATGTGCCACTGGGCATGGCCCGCTGCCACAGGGGTATTAAACCAGCAGAAAAGACTCAATTTCCTTCTGTCAGGGCTTTCCATGTTGCTGACAAACAGCAGTTGACTGACATTTAAGTGGGAAAAACTTGGCTTTGAAGCCTCAGATGATCCGTGCCCTATTGCTTCTTGCTCACTGGCTTTGTTCACATAAACCAGCCTGAAATGTGCTGCCAATCATAACAGAGGGGGAAAAATCCTCTGCAGCATTAAACCAGCTAGAGATGCTTATCCTGACCTGCTCTCAGAGGACATGGACACTGAATCCATCCCTGCCAGAACAGAGAGGATGTTGACTCGTGGTTTTGTTCCCGTGATTTCAAGAAGCTTAAATATAGTCTTCAGAACAGAAGAAAAGGCTTCTTACAAAAAAAAAAAAAAAAAAAAAAAAAAGAAATTAGTAAGTGTAGTGTCACCAGGCAAACTTAGCCCAAAACAAAACATCCAAATGAAAATCACGCATTAAAAAGTGTTCTCAGTCTGAGAACTCTAGTGACTGTGCAATTAAGCACACTAAACAATTTGCCTGGTTTCATCATTCTATTCTTTGGATCCAAAAGGGACATAATCTGCATATGAAATCCTTCTACTGAAAATTAAAATCCAGTCCTGATCCCAGAGGACTTCAGTCCTTTCGTGTCTGAAGTTTTGTGACCTCTCTTGGTCACAAGAGTTACGTCCTTGGGTAAATCTCCCTTGGTACAGCCAAAGGCATTGGCAGCTTTTGCTGATCACAGCAGAGTAGTCTCAAACCACTGAAGGGATCCAGAAATTTCTCAGCTTTGGATTTCATCCACGTAGGTGAGGCATGCTCTGGTCAGATCTCATCACAGCAAGTTTAATGCATACCAACAGAACCAGGCCCTTGTGAAATTTGACACAAGGGCTTGAAAAGCATCAGTTAGACCACAAAAGCTATAAAATACACTTGGTGCTCTTTTTAAAGCCTCTGCTTGATTTAGGCATCTTCAGGATTCGTATTTTCCAGCACAAGGCAGTGCTGGAAAACTAGCAATGTTTACTTAAATGACAGTGGAGGTTCGGGGCACCTGTATAATTTCATAACTAAAGCTGTGGAAAGCAGTCATGAATTTGAATGAGGATTTCTTTATGGATTTATAAGGCAGATCCAATAGACACAGGATGAATCTGCAGGGTTGGGTTTTTTTCCCCTCAGAATGGCTGCTATTGTCATAGATATGTCTAATAGAAAAATGGCTGTTTCCTGTTCATCACTTCCTCATCTAGGGGGAAAGACCCAAACAAACTCTGGCTTAGAGCAATTTCTACTCTGCAGCCCTCAAATGGGTACAAAAGACATAATAGAAGTACCTGTACACAGGATACTGAACTTCCCAGCAACACCAAAAATTAGTTTGAGAATAAGAATTTACCACATCTGTGAAAAGAGATTTTGTTGGGTTTTGGGTTTTTCTTTCAAGAGTTAGGAGAACCTTTACCTGTCTTTATACTTTTATTTTGCTAATTGTTTCATTCTGAGTCCCTTAAATTAACTCAGCCTGTCAACTTTACACAAACTGTTTCCATGCCAAACAATAGCTGCATTCTGCTTAGGAAGCACCCTGGAAATGTGAATGTTCAATCATCATAAACTTCTATTTTCTTTTTTTTTTTTTTTTTAATTTATTCAAACTTCTGTGTATTGTCAAATTTTCCCTCTCTTTTCTACCAATATTTAAGCCTATATTATACCTATATTCAGCCAATTGGCCTATGTTGTGTTTGATTTTATTTCCCCTTGGAGCAGACTTCAAGAGGTCCCAAGATTTTATTTCATTAATCCTGTATCCTAAGATACAGGATTATTTCATTAATCCTGTATCCATTCTGTATCATAGAATGGAAAGCACTTCATTTATATAACTAACTCTCTTGCAGAGGCAAATGCTTCTTTTTTTCTGCAGAAAAAAAAAAATATGGTGAAGATGTGTCTTAGAACAGTCAGCTTTCCAAACATGAAAACTTTTCCTGTTTGTTTGATGTCTCAATTCCTTGATGGACTTTCTCTGATGAAATACATAAGGTTCTCATTATCATGTTGAGATGTCAACTCTGAGAAAAAGGCTCTTGGGCTTCATGAAAAAATTCTGAGTGTGTAAACAGAGAGGCTGGGCCATGAAAGTACCTCAGGGCCTGATTTGTGTGATGTTCACAGATGCATGGGAGGAGTTAAGAATCAGGGAGAGGGACCTGGATGATTTTCCCCAGAGCAAGTCCTCTAAATATTGAACTTCACCCACTGTCCAAAGCCTGTGTGACTCCCCTCATCTGTGACTAATAATCATGGATCTTTCTTGAGAGTACGTACCCTTAATTAAAAATCAAATAGGGTCTGAGAACAAAATTATTCCTTTCTTCCTAACCTGAACAAGCAGAGGAGGAAGCATATTATTGGGAATAGCACTGGAACTACCAGTGTCAATGCACCTGTGAAGAGGATTGCCACACTTCATTCCCTCTCAGACCCTGATGAAATGTTAAGCTGTGCTGTGCAGCTGGTCAGACTGGGCAATGTCCATCAGTTATGGCTCTCTCCTTGCTTCCAAAGCCTGGTTTTTTTTTTTTTTTTTTTTTTCATTATAGCTGAAGGAAACAAACTAAACCCATAAGTTTAGCCTTTCCACATTTAGAAAGGAAGTATTTGTGTCAAAATCTGAGGGTTAGGAAAATACTGAAAAAAACTGAAACACAAATATTAACAACCTTCCATTTGTCAAGCAGCTCTAGAATGATGAAGGAAAAGAGGTTTTATTTTCAAAAAGTCAGGATTTTTTTTCTTAAAATACTTCCAATTTTACTTTATTCTCACTGTAATATTCTTTCAACTGCTATTACTTTCCATTAAGTATTTGCAGAAATATTTGAGGGGAAACTCATTTTGCTATTCTTACAACTATGCCCTTCCCTAGAGTATACACTTTCATACATTTGAATTTTTCTATCTTCCCTTCTCCATTTTCATTTGTCCTGTCTCAATATTATAACTTCTTTTTACATTTATGACTGCTGTATAATGAGGAGAGCGAGCACAGATTCATGACAGTGAATGATTCAAACCCTCATACCTAAGAATCAAAAGTGACTGCATAAAACACAGAAATTTGTATTTACAAAAACATTTCATATAAACTGTTTATGGAGTCTGTCTGTGCGCTTTCTTAGAGCCTCAAAGCAGCAGAGAAAGCAAAGGAGTAATGTAGGTGATATTTGAGGGATTATTTTGCTATTGCAGAGTGGAGTAGAAGACAACTTAGTTTGTGCAAAATGAGCTGGTATGCAGAGCTAATAGAAAAATAAATAGAAAAATAAATAATAAATGAAAGGTTATTTTTCTCTTTCTAGCCAAAATATACTATGACTGAACAAACATATGGATATGCTCTGTTAAATAATAAGATGCCATTCTTTACTGCAATAATTTTCAAGCTAATTATTTCAGCTTGAATACCCAACCCACAAACTTGTTAAACTAATTAGCATTTATGCTTATTCAACAAAAGAAATATTTAGCTTTTGACCTTGAAATTATGTTCCTCCAATGCTAAGATATGTTTAGCAACCAATAGACATCAAAATTTAAAAAAAATAAGAAACAAAACAAAATAGAAGTTTCATACCTTAACAAAGGAATAGAAATATTTTTATTACCATGGACCAGCTCAAAATTCCTTTTTTTTTTTCCTGAGCTCTAAGCAAGCTTAGAAACAAATAAAGCAACCTCAAAATAATTTATTGGAAATACTTTTTATGATTCTACAAGTATATTGGCAAAAAGCAGAAATAATAAAAATTAATAGCAACACTAATAATAATAGTAAAAATGCTGTACTTTCTACTGTGGACCTTATATTCCTTGACATAATTTATAGATCCAAACAGTCAATCAAAAAATGTAATTATTGTACATTTTAGGAAGCGTTTTTCCTTTCTATTTACCTAGAACTAAAAAACTGCTAATACCACTACCTGGAGTGTTGAAGTATTATTAGTGTCACTGCTGACCATCAAAATATTTTGTTACACAGAAAGATATAAAATGTCTTTCCTTCCTTTCATTGGAACACTGCAGTGTTCCAATATGAAAATATTTTAGGTTAGAGGCATGGTATATGCACACTAGAGACTCCTGGAAGTATTTGTCTCACAAACTAATTTCTGTATTTGCAGAGAACCAGAAAGTAAATCCAAGGTTATTTCTACACTATGGTCTGCTGACTGCAGAAAAATATAACAACACAGAAGTTGTAAGATCATTTATCATTTACATTTATTTTCAATACTAGTTTAATTTTCTGTTTGAAGCAGGTTGACCTTGCAATCTCCATTTTGGGGATGACTGGGAAGGTTTCTCAACTATGTAAAGGAATATTGCTCACACAGCTCAATCAAGAACCTTTGTTACAAAATGACATTAATATTCAGACTATGCATTCTCTTCTGAGACAGCACATTGTCTCAGGGGAGCTATGGGGCAGACTTAGAGCACATCTCTCTGCAGGAGCGTGTCAGAAATGCTATGAAACAATTCCTCTCCTTTTCCCCAGTCCCAATATGTGCCCAAATTTTGGGCAGTTTTGCTGAATGTACAGCTGGAGACCTTGGTGTACATTTGGACCTTGGATCAAATGTGCTCCAGACATCACTTCCAACCTCATGCATTCTGTGGTACTTCAGCCTTGTCCTAGCCCCAGAACAATGCCCTGTGTCCATTGATTTTCCTCCAAGCAGCAATGATCTGTGTATGAAGAATTCATAGCCATACAAATATCTTTTGTCTGCAGGAATGTGAAGGACAGCACCTGCCTGTCTCCTGTCCCAGGATGGCCTTTTAGTCATCAAGAACCAAAATCATAATTACAAATGTAGGTAGATTTCCAGTGCTTCCTGGTAAGTATATTTTTACAAGATCAGCCTGGAGTTTGCTTTTTCCACAATTGAATGAAAATCTGAATGATATATGTTTATGTGCAGGCTGAAAATTTTTATGCACCGTCTTTTATCTGCCACAATTACATATAGAGAAATGCATCAAGAGCACACTGCCCTCTGAGCTCTATGCTGAGGATTCAAACTTAACAGTAATTTGCATTCCTATAGTGCCTAAGAGTTCAACTAGTTTTAGAAACATGATTAAATGAAGACTTGCAATCCCTTCTGAGCCTGAGACATTAACTGAAACAAGCATGTGATAGCATTCAGTGTGGCTGAAATCCTCTTGTACCATATGGTTGCAGAAAATTATTACTGGTGAGTGCAGGTCTGGATTTTATGCCTTCTTTTACTCACACATAATTTAGTGATATTGGTGGAACCCTAAGTGTGGCAAATACTTGATTTCATTTGCACACTGGTAAATGGCCATGTCTTTGAACAACTTGTTTTGTTCACTTTTACTATTGGGGTTGGTGGGGGGAAGAAGACGAGAGAATTCTGCTCCATTTTTCATTGTCAATATTTTGGTAAAGGATGTAATGAACCCTTTCACAGATGGGAGACAAGATGCACATTCTCAGATTTTCAGGCTGGAAATAGAGAAATGGAAAGTAAGGAAGAGCTATAGGTCTGATTCTCCTCCTTTTGAACACCATGCTTCCTACCACTTAATCACCAATGGATATTTAAGAAAAGGTGCATGAATACATGATTATTAGATTGTCCACACTGATCAAATACCAACTGATCTTCCCTGACAGGAAAGATTCATTAACTATCATCCAAGTCTCCTTTTTGCTACATGTTTTTGAATTTGTTTTCCTGCATCAAATGGGAATTTGCTCTTGCTCAGTTTGTGTAGTGTGTTCAGATGCTTTCAGATAAATCCTCTAATAATTTGATTAATTAAATGCATAAACACATTGCAGGACCTGTAGGAATTTGCTTCAGGAGGTCATGCTGCCCAGCTTAAGGCAGCACATAATAGCCAACCAGGAGCTGCAGCACAGTCAATGCCGAGAGAGAGAGAGAGAGAGAGAGAGAGAGAGAGAGAGAGAGAGACTCTGAGCCCTCACACCTCTGAGATAATCAGGGAGAAGAAAGGAAGAAAGTGTCTTCAAGATGATGTTTCCTTGCTTAGCCACCCCTCTCATGTCTGAAGATTCTGATTAACATTACAACCACAGGAGATTTTCCACTGCAGCAGCATGAACCATGCTGGGCAGCACTTTTGGGAACAAGGATCTGTGGTTTTGACACCACTGAGGGATTGAGGAGAATTCTTATGTCAGCCCAGCCCATCTTTTCTGCAAAGGTATAAATAAAAGTAGCACATAAAGCTGCCATGGGCATGGCTGGAAAGACTGCAAGGAATAAAATGAACACTCTTGTATCTCAGTGCATCTTACATACTTCCTGTCAGGCAAGAGCCTTCCTGTCTCACAAACATTAAATTGACTGAATCCTGGCAACACTCCTATGCAATATGGGGTTGTTATTCTTGTATTACAAGCAAGTACTATGTAAGGCTCACAGAACATCAAATCTAGAGTTATATTTTAAATTAGACACCTAGTTGTTGTTTATTTAGGTTGAAATAAATGGAAATTGACATTCAACTCAATTCTTTGGAGTCTAAATCCACTGCCTACCAGATCATCTTTTTCAACATTTATTTTACCTCAAACACACACAGCTCACATCTATAGCTTTCTCCAGGACTAAGTAACTGACACCAAAACAGAACACACTGGTATACATTGTTACAGACACGTCATTTCAGATATCCTGAAAACAAATTACTATCATAGGGAACTTTCCCCTTCACAAGGGAACAGTTTCATCTTCCATTTGTATATGAATCATGAAAGCAGCATAAGTGATGCAGGCCATATTTGGAGACTTGCACACCTTTATGTCACTTCTTTATTCTTGCTGTCTCTATGATGCAATTGCAAATTATTCTCTCTCTCCTTTCCCTATTTGTAATTAGAGGGCAGAACAGATGGTAGCAGCCTACTTTAAAGTGATGTCTTCATTAAAACACTTCTCAGTATGCTGCCTAAAAATCATGCACAACAGCAAAGAAAGTACCCTTGTTATGGGCAAATCTCACAAGGATTTGAGGTTCATAGCAGAGAGACATCAACAACTCTGAAACTGTGAGTTCAACAGAAAATTCCAGAAATGACAAACTGGGCTAAATAGTGTCTGAGGAACATCACCTCCCTGTGAAGACTTTGGACACACAGTTGCCAGCCATGTGCCTATAAAAATCAGGAATCAGAATCTCCTCCTTACGAGCTTCTTGCTTCCAAACTAGGTCATAGTTTAAGGCTTACACCTCCAAGCAGATGCAAAAAGGGATCCATATTCACTATTTTGTGCTTTTAGCTAGTGACAGCTGGTTACACAGGTCAGTGAGAACCCACAAATATCCAAATACTTCTCCCCTTCCATATCATTATGTTTGCAATGATGTTTCTAAGAAAAGCCAGCAATTGTCTGGGTTATGTAGAATGCAACATTCATTATCATTATGAACAAATACAAGACTGAGGTCTTTGCATGAAAAGGGAGAAGAATGAATTCTCCAGGGGTTCTCATCTCTGAAATGTGTCTTTCCTCATAGGTCTGTCTGTGCATGGATTGTTTTTAGCTTTCTCTACTTGATACAGCCCCTCCTACTTAACTCAGATCTGTGAAGGAGATGGAATTTCAAGGAGAATGGAGGAGTACAGTGGAATTATATTTTGTGCCACAATCTGATAGTAATTGGGGGATCAGTAGACACTGGTGTCCTAATTTCAGTTATCACTGTGTATTTTTCATTTCTCAGCATTCCTGGATTCTGCACTGGATGAATTTTCTTGCATATTTTTCAAAACTCAGATTGACCACCTAAATCCGCTAACGACAGTCAGTGCCATAAACAGAAGCTGTATAATTTCACACCTGTTAAACATGTTACTTAATTAAAAAAACCAAACAAACAAAAACAAAACACCCACAAAAACCAACAAATAATAAAATTGGTAGTATTTATGTACGGAGATTTATTATTCCTTTTTTCTATTCTTCCCAATGTGGTTTTTTAGCTAGAAAATTGTATTATCAGGCTATAATTACAAGGGTTAAAATACGAGTATAAGGTTCAAGAATTTCAGTAAGATAAATCCTAAGGGCTTACTTAAACTTAAACTTAAATTTTTCATTTAAAAACTCCAGGGTTATCTTTATCACCTTCCAGGTAAGCATTATTTTAATAAAGGAAAAAGGCAAAAGGGATGAATATTTTCAGGACTTTACAAAAAAGCTTGTCTCATTATTTCAATTTGCTGCTTTTCCTCAATTGATCAAACAGCCTTTTGTTCCCTTTTCTCTTGCTACTTTTTTTTAAATTTATTTTTAAGCAGCCCTCTTTTCCTTGCTGTCACCTACTATTAGCTCATGAGTGAGGATTCACGTTACTGTCATGCAGTTTGCAAATGAGTTCAAGCTGGTGTAGCACAAGAGAAGAAAGTGAGCAGCTGCATTGTTTCTAGAGTTTCAGTGCTGCCTGTGCTTGGCTCTCAGTTCTTTGGGATGCTAAACCCCATAGCATCGTACTGTAAAAAACTGAAGGAATGTTTTGTCCCAGCACAATAGAGCACACCTGTAGATGCATTAGCCCTGTGCTGTGATAAGAGGTGGCCTAATCACCCAAACAGAATGTGAGAATTGGGCGTCAAAAAAAGCAGCAACCAGAAATGCTCAGTAAATATTTAATCGCTTTCTTGAATGAGAGTCAAAGAACGCTACAGGTGGAACTCTACAATGGAAAACTGTATGAGTAACCATGGAGAATGTAAAAAAGAGCATTTTCAAAGTCTCTGTCATAAGATTATGTGGAAGTGTTGCCTGGGTTTTGTTTTTTTAGTATTCAGTGAGCAAGAAGGAACTTCTTTATTGTCCTTTTTTTTTTAACTTCACAGTAGAGACAATTCATAAGTAGACTAATTATATCATTATAGCGTGATTTTATTAAATCAATACAAACTCCTCCATTTATCATCGTGGATATAATCCATTTTAAGATGCTATCTAGCTGGACTGCAATGCAAAAGAATGGGTAGGGATAGGAAAGTAACAAACCTCCCTACTTCTCAAAAAGGTTTAAACAAGAAATGTCTTTTATTGATCAGGTTGTTTTTTTTTCTTCCCCCACTGCTTTGTTTTCTTGCATAATCAGTATGAGAAACCTGAATTGCACACATTAACTGAAAGACATTTCTACCTATTCAATTCTGTGAAAGAAATCATGTCCACACTTCCAACTAGGAAATCATAAGAATTTCCTCTACCCAAACACTAACTGGCAATAAGCTATGATAGTGAGAATTATTGCTTTGCATTCTCAAGCCATTCAGGATAAATACGAAATAACGATTAAAGAGAATTAGATTTTCAGATTAGATTGGTAATATTGCTCAAATAAAGAATTTCACTACATCTGTTTATTATGGCAAGATCCTTTTACACAGAAGCCTAGGAGAGTACTCCTTTATATTGGAAACTGAAGTTTAATCAGTGTGTGACAAGAATCTAGTCATCTCCTGTATTTAATAGGACAGGTTTCCACCTAAGTGACAGAAGAGGAATGGAGAGGCTTGCAGGAGGCAGGTGCCAGGAAGGACAGATGGATAAATTGTTCTCTCAGCCTGGGGGTTTTCTGCATACATACTAGAAACAGAAATCACTCAAGAAGAACTGGCAAAGCAAGACACCCTTACGTAGCCAAGAGAAATACAGCTCACTCTCCAATTTATTACAAAATAGTATAGCTTCAAGACATGAAATTTATGGTGTGACCAAGGAGGCAGCAGAAGAGTTAATTGCCATCTTCTCTGGGCCTTGCGATTGTCCATCAGATAGAGAATTTAATTTGGTGACGGGTTCAGGTGGGAGCCTAAGAGGAAGTTCTTTGTAAAGTTGGAAAGTGAACCCCACTGTCCTGAGCTTCAGCATTTCAGCACAGAAGCATTTATCTTCAATGAAATAGATTTGTAGCCTAGGCTAAGTTTTGAAGAAGAAACAAGCTTCTAATATTGTCCCATGGCTCCAGTCACGAGACCACTGGGTTTTACTTTAATGCTTTATGATGTCTTTATCTCATTGTGCATATTTTCTCTCTAATTGCATTTGTGAACTGCTTTCTGCGTCCTAAAGTGATTAAAAGACTGGAGATACCAATAAAATATAAGAGAACAAACCGGGAGAAATAATTACTGAAATAGAGGATACAAAAACTTAAAAAATCAATGTAGAGAAACTGTTGAAATAGAAGATGCAATGATGCATTCCTTGTACTTTTTAGGCTGAATCATCAGAGACTGGGTAAATTGGGGAAACTGCAAAAAAATTTTTGGCTTGATTCATCATATTAGAAATAATATCACAGAATTTATCAATTCATTGCTGCAATACAGACACAGGTTTAATCACAATAAAGTTGAGAATAGTGACTCATACATTTGGCCTGCTAAACTAAATAAAATGACAGGAATATCACTGCACTAAACATGCTGGAAGCTGCTGAAAACTAGGAGATGAGAAATATAGAACAACGAGGCCTGGGAGAAAATGTCACTAAGGAAGGCAAGAAAGGATGCATTTAGTCCCTGTATGTAATAAAGACTGACATGACATTTGAGGTACTAAAAAATGACAGCATGAAGTACTGCACATATTCATTTTATTTTCAGCCTGCAACATTATCCCCATGACTTTTGCTATATTATGTTTACAAAGTAAGGTCAAGCACATCTGAGTTCATGGAAGAGAGACAAGCTGGGAACATCAGGTTATGCTGACGGGGGGAGCAGGCTGTAGTGCTCTGCCCTCCAGGACTACATTGAGCCAAACCCTTACAGCAACGGTGCTACTGGAGGGGCTGGACTTCTAGGTACAGACAAAAGAGGTAGCCTGGATCTTAAATCCTCTAAGGCTCTCCCAGCAGGACATATCCATACCATGACAAATTTTCTTTCTTGCTTGGATCCATGTAGTTGACTGAAACAAATGTAAGCTACCCAATAAATATTTTCTCCCTCTGCCTCAAAACTGGGACTCCCATTCCATTTTCAGTTGCTCCAAAATGCACATTCCACCTCTTTGACATTTCTCTGAGGATCAGCACTGCAGGTGAAATTGTGAAATACTGATTTATAACAAAGCTACAAAAACCTCTGCCATCCCTAAATATAAACAAAGCAGTTTTGGGAAGGGGCATGGAGGGGCAGACAGGAGCAGTAGGAGGGAAGTGACTGCCAGGAGCAGGCTGTAGGATTCCCCAGTCCTCACAATCCACTGCTTTAGCCCACATGCTATATATGGACCAGCACCAAGAGTCAAGGAAAATAGTCATGCAAATATCTGACAGGAGAAATTGTGATGCTGCTGAACCACATCTCCAGATATAACATGTGAAATGTTAATTTTATATCAAAAAAAGAAACATGAGTAAAATATTTTTCATTCAAAATGTGAGACTAGATTCTCCCAATGTGTCTTTTTTAGATGATGAATTTTACTTTAATATATCACAATTTAAATCTAAGTGGAAATCCTGTAGTATTATATAGACATCCCTTAAACCAATTATCATGACACTTCATATGCATAATGCAAAAAAAATCTTTAAAAGCTAACAAGGGTGACTCATTACAAGAGTAAGTTAAGAGTTAATTTTCTAAAGACTTCCTCCTGGAAGGTGCTTAGCACCTTTAATTCTTACAAGCATCAAAGAGAAAACTAACATTTTCCCAGTGGATTAACTGTCTTGCAGCATTGCCCTAAAACCAGCAAAAATGCTTTCTGATAAGTCTCAACCATAGTGGAATACACCCTGTTTTAGTGTGATCACTATTTCATCTTGTCTCTCCTTACCACAAATCTCTACAATTTAAGACTTTCAGAGGGAATTTGCATTGACATCACCAGGACAATTACAAACCTTCAGGACAGAGCAGCAGTGTAATGAAATAAATGGTAGATTCTTTATCAGAGAAAGCAGATGCCTTACAGCTAGGCTTCTTAGAAGAAAGATTATAGGTCTTAAAATGGAAGTGGAAGATATTTTCAGGTCAAGAGGCCGCTACCAACTCCTCAAAGAAGAATTTTAGAAAGAAAACAGAAAAAGAGAAGCATTTTTCAAGATGAACAGGAAATCCACAGTCCCTGCCTCCCCTGAGGAGCTTACAGTGGTCAAATGCCACAGATGTCTCTAAACTTTGAGACTGAGGGAAGATTTGAGATTTAACTGCAGATTTTAAGGCCTCTGCAAAGTGCATGTACAAAATGGTTTTCAGTCCTGAAGTATTCCATCATCACTTTTGCTCAGGCACTGAGAATTGCAGGAGGCAAAAATCAAACCCAATGTCTTCCATTAAATAGAAGACCCTATCCCTTGAAATATTCAAAACTTACATGGACAGAGCCCTGACTTAGTCTAGTTAGTTGGGTCTGTTTGAGCTGAAGCATGGTGAACAACATAACCTCCACTGGCACATCCCTACCTAAATTATTCCATTGTAATTTAATTACCTTTAAATTACCATAACCATGGTAATTTAATTAAGCATCTGCATTTTAGCATGTATATTATTAATGTAGAGTCAAAGCATCTGCATTTCCAGCAATCTGCTTTTTCAAAAGACTTATATCAGGAGTATAATGGATAAAATAAAGTCTTCTAATTTTTTTCCCATTAGATGCACACCACATGTTCTGATTTCCTCACAAAAACAGGCTTCCAAGGCTTTGCCTCAGAGCAAAAGCAACAGTTAGAGACAAAGCATTTCTGGTGAGAGCCAGAAGTTGTGGAAAAGTAGAATTAATTTCAGTCATTTTTCTATCAGTTAAACTCATGCCTGATAAGTATCCTCAAACCCAATTAAAGGAAGGAAAGCACAGTGTCAGGGCATCAGAGACACCCAAGTGGTTGATTTTGGCTGTTTCTCTCTCTGCTTTAAAAAAAAAAAAAAAAGGAGTTTGTTTGATTGGAAACAATACCACTGATAAAAATGATGCAGCTGTTGCCACACATACACAAAATCCTCTGCCAAGGCCATATTTAAGCACTTAGTTTAGGAAGAAGGAAAAGAAAACCTCTGTATAAACTGCATTAATAGTTTTTTTCTGTTTCATTCATGAAGTGACAGCGTCTTCAGTGCTAAGCTATCTGCAAAGGCTTTGCACCAGCCTCAGCTATCATCCAGCTTTATGAATCTGCCTGTATTAAACTGAAAAAGTTTATTCAATTTTCACTGATATGTCAGAAATGCTTCTCACTAAAATAAAAGGTCAAATTAGCTCTTTTTCCATGTCAATGACATTATATTAAAGGTGCTGTAGATATGCCCGAATAGACTCACAGTCAGAAGAGAAAAAGGTCCCTGAGAATATTGCAAAGAAAACCTTCCCATCAGAAGCACAATTCAGTGTAGATACCTACAGAAAATCCTTTATGATGGCAGATCATGTAAGGCCCTTTCCATCAGAAGCTAGTGGTCTCATTGCATTTGTGATTTATGGCAGACTATAATCATGAATTGCTGGGTTTCTTTGTGCAGGACATTTGTGAGAGTTTGAATGCTCTTAAGAAACTAAAGACAACGTGAGCTATGAAATAGTTCTTTGGAAGTGGTGCCTGCACTGAATTTCCTGGATAGAAATACAAGCTACACACTTAAATAAACACAGTGATCCTCAGAAAGATCAGATTGTTAACACCTACATTAATCAATAGAAGAGTTCACATGAAGGCAAATCTCCCACACTTTCAGGAATTGTCACTCTTACACACAACTGCTTTGCATATGCTTGGAGAACTGCCAAGATCCAACAGAAGTATTGGGGGCAGACAATGATGCATTCATAGGTGTGCAGGTGCTTTGGACAAATACCTAAAGCTTGGGTGAATTTTCAAAGCAGAAAATAAAGAATTATAATAATGAATCTCAGATATCCCTTCTTCAAACCCATGCTGTAAAGTTCACATCCTGATCTTGCCTCTTTCTTCTTCTGCACAAAAATCCTCCTGCCTGTTTCATCACCCTCTGAAATTTGTACTACAGAGTGCTGGAGAGATTGTGTTCCTCATCCAGTGTGCCCAAGCCCATGTGCACCATGGTCTCAGCATCCCTGGGGGCTGCAGCTCTTGCGCTCCTTGGACTGGAACACATTTTCTTTATGGGATTTATTTGCTAAAGATCTAAGGAATTACGAAACATATGTAAACCAATATCATAAAGAGTTCTAAAAGCACATCCCTGGTTTTGCTTCAAAGCACAGGCACATCAATACATTTTCCACAGCAGACTGCAACTACTTCTTTTAACGTGGGCCAGCGGATTTCTTCAACTTTTCTGCATCAGTTGAATGTACATAATTTAATACTGAAAATTATACTGCTTTCACCATTCTCTCCTGCAATACCTCCTTTTCTTAATCCTCAAAAGAAAGCAGCTGATGGTGTATACCAACTATAATTTCTGATCTATCACTTAAAGCAAGTAAACTCTTTCATACCTGTAGCTCTTCTCCCACCCTTTAGCCCATTTAACCCACCTTCACTCAAGGTGGTACCGAGGCTCTGGGAAATGGAAAAAGTGTATGTATTGGTAAATGTACATCTGGTCATCAAAATTATCCAACACCATCCTTCAGATGTAATCTCCTGGATTTAACCTTAGGGCTGACACTGCTTTTACAATTATGTTTGGGGTTTTTTTGCTGTTTTTCATCTCTAAAGACCTAGGCTATTAAAACAACAATGTAAGTTTTACTAGTTAACTATTTCTGTGTGTACGAGTGAAAGGCATCTGGAAATGCAATAAATTCTTAGGTCATATGAAAAACCAAATAACACTTAATTCAAACACCAGAGGTTACAAACAGATATTAAGCATGCACACATTCAGCAGCAGATGACCTGAGATCATACTATGATCTAATATATCAAACTACTAAGGCACAGCAAATAATTACCCCACAGAACAAGTGATAACAGTTTAAAAAAAGAGAAAGTAAAAAAAAAAAAAAAATAAAAAAATAAATAAAAATAAAAATAAAAATATCAAAAGCCATGTTCAGTCTGAATTCCAGAAAACCTTTTAACAATGCTGCTGATCTTTGTTTTACAACTAAATGGATTTCCAGTGATTTCAGGATTCCTACACAAAATGGAATTGTTTTACAAGTTTTACAAAAGGGGATCTCCCATTGATATAGAGAGCTTTGTTACCACTGTTAAGGGTTGAAGGCACAAGCAGAAATCACTGTCTTGGCTTTTATCTTCTGTCATTACCACAAAGCATGTCTGGCACATGGTCGATAATTTATCTTTGCTAAAATCAGATCTAGAGAAGGCAAAGGACTCCTGAGGTGTCAAGTTTCACCCCTTCCTCAATAATTTCCTTTGATATTGAGAGAGTAAAGACTGTAGGATAATTGACAAGGCTGTCCCTGACACATTGCATTCCTAGCAAAGCTATCACACCCTTGTAGCTCTTGCACTGAAATGCACAAGCTACTTTTTCAAGGATGAATGGAGCTTACCAATCACCTATCCTAAATTTATAGCAAAAATCAAGAATGCCATAAGCAACCTTGAGTCAGAGCAGGAACTACATTTTTTTTTTATAGGCATATATTTCCAGTTCGATATAATTGAAATAATGAACACAATTAGGCTAAAAAAGTTGTTATTCATGATGGATCAGAAACTACTCAGAATAGGGAAGTTCTTGAAACTCTTTAGAGAAGCATAAGCTTTTATGGAAATGAAGACAAAACTTAACCATTCTTGAATGAGCAACAAGCAGAAGGGAGTTTGCTTGCTTAGAACAGGTGCTAAGCAAATACGATGAATATTGCAGTCATTGATAATAAAATCACAAAATAGGTAAAAGTTGTGGTGCTGATGTTAATAATGCTCTACAGCTCCCTCAAAGACCAGCTTACCTTACTTAGTGGATGCTGATTTCAGGTGGAGGGTAAGAAAACAGGATGTCAATGCTAAAGGGGTCTTAAGTCCGTAACAGATTCTGCAATGCCATGAGCAAACATTATCCCACTGAACTATAATGATTTTCAGCATGTGAACATTTGATTCTTACAGGATGCCAGCTTGATTTTCAGAAAGTACAATTTCTTAAATAAGATACATTTATTTGTGTTACCTCCATTGATCTTTCATTAGGTCATAGTAGTGACACAGATCATTCAATGACACAAAAAAATCTAATTCTATACAATTTTGCTATCACACAATGTGAGTGAAAATATGAATACTCTCACATATTTTTTGGTTACAAAAATCATTTCCTCTCCTGAAACTGTCTATTTTCCATCAGCACAGCCTGACTGCCTTGCCAACTTTAATCTCTGGTCTTTCTTTACACTTGCTAGTCATTAATCAGGTACTTCCATCATTGTAACCAATGGCGACCCTATCTATAATCATCTTCTACTGCTCTTTGAGAGCTTGCTATCCACCAGTGTCAGTGCTTCCCAGACAGGTTATAAAAATGTGCCATCCTAAATTCCACACATGCATTAATCACTTGACAAGCTTTTGCTATTACAGTTGCATGAATTCTAGTTGCAGCTATGCATTTTTTACCTCAGAACACTATTAATTGTAATTAGAGTAAGACACTGCTCCAAAAAATCTGGGATAAAGCAAATTAAAAAATAGGTAAGATTGCAATTCTATAGCACTTTTTCCTCAGCAGTCCAAACACAATGCCTATTCTCCTTGCTGTTCTTGCTGTGCAAGAGAAAATGAGAGCAAACAAACATTTAATCTTGATAAATCAAGCTGGTAATAGATTCATAGATTTGAGGCTAGAAAGGGGATCATTAGTTCATCAAGTTTTCCTTCCCATCTAACATGCCAAACATTACCTTTTACTGTGTTACCTTCAGTGAGCTGAAAAAGAAGGACCTTGATGTTTAACTAAAACTCATTTTTTACCAACAGACACCCAGTCTTGAAGGAAAGTTGCTAGTTTTGTTAAGAAACAAAAAAAAAAAAACAACATGGATAGTGAAAAATTAAATTTCAGCATGTGCCACACAGTACTGCAGCCTCTTGCACGACTGCCAGGCTGTTTTCCTGCCCAGTTTCCAGAGGTACATCCCTGATCATCTCCTGCTCTGCAGCTACCCAGCCTGCCATTCCTACCCCCCACCCCTCTCAATTTCTGTCCTACTCTACCTCCACCCAAGTAATTTTCTACCCAAGAAATTTGTGGATAGAGGCAGGAGCATTGCCTTGGCTGGTAAAGAATTCACAGAGAGCATTCCTGTTTGCTGCCTGATCACTTGCTTGCTACTGCCAAGGTGGTTTTGACTGCACCTGACATGTTCCTTTCCAAAACTTTCTACTTTCAGAACAATGTGAAATTCAATTATTTCAAAACAATAAGGGCTTATAGGACAGATCATCAAAAACGTTGCTAACAAAACTTGTCTGCAGACTCAAAATGTACAAAACCAATAGCTAAAACTGTGATATTGTGGCTTATTTATTTATTCATATCAATTTGAATTAGAATGGAATTAACTCCCTGCTGTTCTTATTATTTGGAGGCTTTTCTCTCCTAGAATAAATATCAACACTATTAGCTTCAACACTATTAGCATTTTTATTTTTTGTAGCTTTTAAAAAATTGCTTTGGGAAAAGGAGCCCCTTCACCACTCATAATCTTAGTATCTTCCTGCTCCTTTTTTTTTTTTTTTTCTCTGAGGACAGGAAAGCTGAGGGGAAATAAAAAAAAAAAAAAATGAGCCCTGGTATTACCGTTTGAAACCAACTTCAAAGTTCCAGAAGAAAATATAGGGGATTCTACTTTTATGTGTATATATATATATATATATATATATATACAGACACACTTAATTATTTCTACAAAAAAAAAAAAAAATCAAAGATCTTATGGCTTTAGCTTGAAATTTTGTGAAATTTCTACTGCCATTTCAGAGGGGTTGGTGGTGCATCTACCTTTCACTCACTCCTCCTATCACTATATCTACTCTGGCTGCCCTCAATACACAACTCCCCAGCTATTTATCCTGGCCAGGAAGAATATTCACAGCTCTGCTGCTTATCATCAATCTCTGTCTGTTATCCATCGCCCCTAGGGCAGGCTGGGACCCCACTTGCCATCTTCTCCCATCACATACATTTTGTTTCCATCTCCCCTTTCATACAGAGCATCCACACTTAACTACTTTGCCAGCGTTCAACCTGTTTTTAGAGCAAGAAGCACGTGCCTTGGAAAGCTGCTTTCCCTGATTTATTGGGTGAAGTTGAGGGAGTACCTAAATCCACTGATCTCACAATTTATGGGAAGAGTTATGTATCCAGTTGTCATCCAAGCACACAGCTAAAGGAAAGCTTTACAGTCTTGCTGGGAAGGTCACCTCCGTCCACGTGTTTTCCATAGCTGGAGCCACAGGTGAAGGTAATAGCACACCAGTGTGGGCAGAGAGCTCCTTCCTGGGAAGATCAGGCAGGGAGGACAAAGAGGACCCTGGCCTTCAGCACCCACAGGGCAGGTTGCCGCAGCTCTGCATTTTGCTTTGCCCATTTAAATCACAGAGTATCTAACAGCCATTGTCACTGGAGACCTGCTCTGGACAGGCCCATCCACATTAAATAAATAAAGAAGTCTGAATTCAACAAAATTTAATTCTGTTGTCTTTCAAAGTGAATTATGTTAAAGCAATATAAAATGGCTTTAATTCTTTTTGATAGTATAATTTCACAATCTTAATTCAGGTTAGTAATACACTTTGAAATGAACAGGCTTACTTGTTCTCAAAGACCTATCCTCAGTATTTATTCACAGACAAGCCCTTATTACTTTACAGATAATACTAGTCCAGTGAAACATTAATAACACAAGTGATATCAGTTGCTGAATCCATTTTTTTCAGGAAATGTTATTTTCTCTGAAGAGCTCAGATTTAGTCAAAATCAGTTTTTCTGATTAAATTAGAACAAGAGGAGATACTATATAAGAGTATTTCTGAATAATTCTTCATCTTAAATAGGATGCCACATTCATAAAACATATAAGGACAACTCATTTTGACAAGTAAGAGAAAAATATATAATTATTACAAAAATTTCATGTGAAAATATTGAAATTATATGGATTATTAAAACATATTTCAAAACTATGAGAAGGATGTATATTAACTACCACTGTTGCTGACTATCTTCCTACTGCTATGAAGGCATGCAGCCTTCATAATAATGTCTAGCCTGCAGCATTCAGGTTTAAATCCAGTTGTTGCTTTCCAGACTGAATGCCTGAGGGGTTTGAACCCAGAAAGCAATCAGCTGACACTAATAAGTTGGCAAGAGCTAAAGTGCTTTCATTAACTAAATAGCTAGACCAACATTTAACACCAGACAATACTGTTGTGCCACGTGTTTATTAATTTATGTTTCAGTAATTTATTAAAGACTTCTTCCATTTAATTGTGAGACAGATGCTCAGCTCAGACTCAGGAGAAATCAGACCAACTTGTAACCATCCAGGAAAGAGAAGAAGCTGAGGAAACCTGAGCTCAGGAGGTTCTGGAAAGGGCCACTCATTCATTGCTGCTGTGGGCTCACTAAGACTCTGTGCTAAACAAGAGCTGGTGTTTGAGAGAAGAATGAATAGGGATCATTCTCACAAGAAACAGCAGCTACCCACTACCTGAGCACAAGATTTAAACAGTGTAAAACACTTAATTTAACTTTTATGTGATTATTTTCACACTGACAAACAAACTGGATTTGTGAAATTACAAAGCTTTGCAGAAAGATCAGAGGATTAAAAAAATCAAAACATAACCAAACCCTGCCTTCTCCTGAAAATCTCAATGAAAACTTTTATTTTCATGTCAAATTGCCAAGAATGACAATAACATCTCAGGAAGTTGTGGAAAAACCTAGCTTGTTAAAAGTTGGCTGCTAATATGTGACATTTCAAAAATGAACTAATTTAAAAATAGCTCCTATATAGAATTATTTTTCCATCTATTTCATAACATATTCTAATGATATACAATTTTGAGACATGATACAGCAATAGATGTTTAATGACTGCAATAGTTGAAACCCTCTATTATTATATATAAAACTCTTAGATGAAGCTGCTCTGTAGAACAGAATGAAATAATCTTTTTCTAATTTAGAGATCAAAATAAGTCATTTATACAGAAACAAATTATTGTTTTAAAAAATCATGATAATGGAGATTTTTGAAAATACGTATTATGAAGATCACATTTTTAATGGAAAATAATTTGAGAAAACCAAGGTACCCTGTAATGTCCTTTTCTGTCAAAACAAAAGTCCTGAATGAAAATTTTTAAACTAATTTTAGGAAGGTTTGTGGAACTAATCATATTTCAGCCTGGTTTTAGAAAGATAAAAAAAAGTTATTTCTCTGTGGATTCCATTTATATCATCATAGGATTTAATACTATGCAATAGCCTAAAAAGAGTATATACCACATCATATCAGTTTACTTTCTGGTCGTCAAGGTCAAACTTAATTGATATAGAAATATATTTCCTATTAACTCTATTACTGTTTGTGTTTACGCCAAAGTGAAGCTGCCTGTGTAGAATTTATTAAAGTCATTGATATCAGAATGTTCATTGTAGAGGAATTGAAAGATATTAGATTTAGAGTAGACTTTATGGTAATTTATTATGTGATTGAATAACTTGCATGTCTACTTATTTTGAATAACTGCATAAAATTTCACTCTAATTAATGGAATAAATTAGTCCTATGTCGTCTAAACAACCTTTATTTTTCTATTAACATTTTGTCTCATAATAATATATGCCTAATCATATTGCTGAGAAGTAGAATTGAAAGTGTTTTAAAGGAGAGGAGCAAGACAAGTCTGAATGACGATAAAAGGAAGCCCTGTGGATAGATGTAGTGCAGCACATTTTTACAATAAAACACAGTGTACTCCAGAACTGCCACTTCCCAGGTGCTATGTGGGTCTTGGAAAAGAAAAGAAGATTTCTTTTAGACAGAAGCAACCTCATCCATAAAGATCTTCAAATCATGTCTCAGAATATTTACTCCTCAATTTTAGAGTATCAGTGTGAAGGTTAGTTCACCAGGAAAGCTGAAAATACTTATTTTTCAGGGAAATAAATCCTGTACAAGGATGGAATCCTTGTACAATCCCTGTACAAGGTGGAAGATGCCATAACATGGCAAGATCCAAGGCTGGATTATGAATTACAGCTACAAAAGATGGCATAATGTATGGAAATCTGAAAACAAAATAGCAAGGTTTGGCCATGCTGAGAATAAAAGGCAATCTTGGACCTAATCAGGGACCATGTGAGATTGAATATCACAAAACAAGATAATCAAAGGACCATTTTATTCCATTTAGGGTGGGGTTTTTATTCATTTTGAGGGGTTTTCTTGAGATTAAAAAATATATCTTGGTGAGTTCAGATTTGCAATGGTTCCCAAAAGGGATTACCTGTTTTGCTATTTTTCTGACATTCAGAAAAAAATCCAAGTTGAGATTAGAACTATTTTTTCATCAATTTTTAAAACAATTTAGATCTTCTATGATTTAACTACAGAAATACTAGAGCATTGTAGTGTAAGAACAAAAATTGCTTCTCTTGAAAGTTATCTCCACTAACTTCCTACTGATGACCATGTCATGTCATTCAACCCTGAGCAAACAGCTTAATGCCATTCCACACTTTCCACTTTATCATTTTTTTCTTATGAAAAATGCACTAATTTTACAACAAAACAAACAAAAAAAACTACTTCAAACCTACCAGTGGTCAGGCTCATGTTTAATGTGTTAAACATGTTACCAGTATTGCTACTGCTGCTGGTCAAAAGAAAGCTGCACATTCCTGAAAGAGAAAGACACACAAGCTCATTTTTAGTGAGAATGAGAAAGGACCATTTAATATGAAACACCAGTTTTTTGTCTGAACACCTATTTCATTCGCAAAACAGAATAATTATCTTGTTCCTTTGCCCCATGTTAAGGGCTTTGAACAGTCTCAGTATCTTGCTTGTCAACTTAACTGAGATCAGAACTAAAAGGTGTAGAAATGTGCATTAAAATGCTCTGCATAAAGACAATTGCTTTTCCCTTTTCTTTAAACTAGTTCTGCAGTGAGCAGCACTGTCCTTGGCTCTGTAGATTTAAAGACTTTTTAAATAAACATAATAAAAATCCTATTTTTCATGTAGAATTTCTCTATGCCCTGGATTTGTGAGGTTTTTCTGATCAACTTCTTTTGCAATTTCTGCTTTTTGCAATTGTTTAGTACTTTATTTTAATGTTTAAAAATAATTACATTTAACATCTGAGCTTAATTTTTCCTGGTTTTTAATGACAAAAATAGAAAACTAATTTCATTTCATTCTCAAGTTATTTACATATTTATAATAATTTCCATTTCAAACTCAAAGAATGAATCAAACTCAGAACACCTATTTTTTATTTCTAAGCAAGCTGTATTTTAAAATCATAATAATTGTCTACCACACACTCTTCAATCCATAAATATGATTCAGCATTTCCCTTCTGAATTTCAATTAAACATTGTGATTGAAAATAAAGAAAAAAGAACCCATTTTCAGGAGGACACTAATTACTGGAAAATTAGAATATGAATATATCAGCCTAGGAACTGGTATTTTGGCATGACAGCAAGAACAGCAGCTAAGAATCAGAATGAATTAATGGCTTCAGATTAACCTGAAATGCAGAAAGCTGCCATTTCCCCGAGCTGATCAGGCTTGTTGTATTATTTATTCCAGTGAAACCACAATGTTTGCTTTTAATTGTGAGCCAAAAAAGATCATAGAAATTGTCAAGCAGAAAACTTGCATAAAGTGTCCCTAGCAATAACTTCCCACTTGCACTTGATTTACATAGGCAGTAGAATTGGACCCAAAAATGCTGACTTTACATCAAGCAGACCCAATGTAAAAAAGAAATGTTGTCTTGAAACATCCAAACATACTGGGTTACACTGATAGTTTACTTGAGTAGTTTCCAATTTGCTACCATATTGGTTAAGATTTCAATGCCTAAATAGATACAGAAGAGAAAATTCCCTTCCCCTGGATTGCTCTTTCATGAGTGCTGCACAAAAGAAATCTCAGCTGCTCATACAGTAGGTGAACACTGGAACTTACTCAAAGTGCCAAAAATCTTCCTTTTTGGCAAGAAAAAAGTATTAAACTTTCTGTTTTCAGTCACTACTAGTGCTGCTTCAGTAGCTGGGTTCCTGAAGATCTTCTCTGGCCTTCTATCAACAAATGTTTAAGGAAAAATCAACCTATTTTTTAGATAGAATGTAAGGAGCTGTATTAGAAATTAGCAAAATCTCCTGAACTAATTTCAAATTGTTATTTTGCATCTTCAAAGCTATGCCTTTTGCTGGTACTTTGACCCCTGCTTCTTTGACTCATGTTGCTCTTCAAAATGACTGACATGCATTACAAAAGGAGGTGTAACCTAAGTAGCTGGTACAGGAAAATACAGAAACCTCACCATCTGACAGAAGCCAACAGACTAGAAGTTTCTGGGTTGCTAACAATAGTGTTGCTATTGATTAGTATTTACAGTAAAGAACTGCAGAGCACTGAGGTCCTTTTATGATTGATAATCACCTTCTGTCTCAGGAGAAGTAGATCATCCATAGAGGGATGAAGCTACATTCTGCACAGGCCTCCAGACGGGGATTCTCAGAAAGCCAAAATTGATTTTGCCCCTCTGACCCCAAAGGGCAGCTGACTTGGGACTGTGCCCAAACAAAACAGCTTGAGATCTGGCTCTGTGAACTCCACACTTCTGGGGACTTTGGCTTCTCTCTAAACACACATCCAGTGTCTCCAGCATTAGGTCATAACCAGTCCCCCTGAGAGTTCAGATTTATCATTCAGTAGCATAGATTTCATTAGATAGTATACAGATATTCCACATTATCTTAGTTAGAAAGCCATGCAATTAATGATGAGTCAGTTAATTAATAGTGGATGTCGCAGCAGGTGGCAGTTCTACTCCAGCTGGTTCAGCCACCTGCTATTAGCTCCATGTTAACCTGGCTGGCCTGTACCGAACACTTGAAAAGTGTTATCTCAAGCTGCAATTAAAGATATGTCCTTTATCTGCAGTCCCTTTCTGGGAGAGAGGGGCATGACTCACCACTCCAAATTCCAAAGTGTTTCTTTTTACAGAAACACATAAATTTTGCAGTAGCACTTCAGTAAGGGAAAAAATATCAGCCTGTTGCATTTATATCAATAAATGTGTCATTTTGACATTGGAGTTTCCTTTTATAAAAGTACATATACGTATTAATGGTGATATTATGTATATCTGGGACAAAGAAAACGGAAAAAAAAAATTCTGTCCAGCATATGAAGCCATTAAGTAAAAAAAAAAAAAAAAAGTGTAGGTGGCCTATGTCATCAGCAATAGTCTCTCTTATTTGCTTGATGGATGAGTTTACCTATCAAAAATTAAGGGTAAAGATCACAGGTTCATTCATACATAGATACACCTCTTATAGGAAGCAATCTCTAAATTTACCATGACAATTATTGGCCTGAAAATTCTTCACTAGATCCATTTCACTCCCTTCCATCATGGACTATGGATCACAATCAATGGGAAATTTCTATAAGGGAGAAAGGCTTGACCAGATCCCTAGACACAAAAGGGTAGGCAAACTCAGATAACTCATTTTGTATGTATAAAGCAATTCTTCAAACAGTCACAATCAACTGGAGGAATGACATGTGAAATGATGGAAAAAAAAACCAGCTAAATACCACTGATAAAACCCATCCTGTCTCCTTATTAACCTTCCTTCCAAAAATGCTATTCCAACAAAAATCCTGAACTAGTGGTAGGAAAGGCCGTCTTCATGCCTCATCAAATGGTGTGTGAATATTTAGTGAACACCTTTTCTTCTGAATTGCTTTAGATAAAATTGAACATTTATTACTTCTCTTTGAAGTTGCTGGACTAGGTACTTAAGATGTGCCAGTCAGCCACCTACCACATGTTTAGGATTAGTTTGTGCTGGCTCATTCTGAAAAGAATATAATAGAAGACTAGTTAAAACAGTTACAGATTAGGTGTTCTATTTTGTTTTCCTTGCTCACCTCTAAATGAAGATTTATTTTAAATGTCATCACCTTTTTGTTTTCTTCTTCCCAATATAATTATTTTTTTCTGGGTGAAGAAGTGTTCTCTATCTCCTTCTCAGCAGGCAAAAAGGATCAAAAAGAGACAGGATTAAAAAAAAATATTAAAAACATAAAGACATATCATACTGCAGCTACAGTTTCCCCCCCACTCCCTCTTCATTTTATTCAAAACTGAAAGTTTTGAGAAGCAGTAGGACATATATTTATCAACTGGGAAATGAGAAAATAGTTATTGTTATCACTTATTTTTTTCATCTACTGAACAGAACAGAGGATATCACTTAAAAAAAATCAACAAGAGGCTCATATTTTCTCTTGAAGTAAAAATGTATATTTTAAAAAGTCATCAATTTTTATACATAAAGATTCCAGGTAGCATAGCTCTCACTGCATTTTTAGATATGCTTTTCCAATAGACAGCTATCCTTCATTGCACACCCTATTTCTAATAAGTCTGTCTCTGCCTTCTCTTCCAGCTATTGGATTTCATTATGCCTTTTCTCTGATAAATTGAAAATCCTTCTGACACCATTATTTCATTTTTCATTGCTGAGGAATCCCTCTCGATCTCACGTGCTCTTTAGCTGGAAAGTATTGCATAGATGGGAGGGAGAAAACTGCAATATCCACTTACTGCACTGCATGACAGCTCATCCTGGCCACATTTAAATGGCCAGCTATCAGAAAAGCACATTAATAAAAAGACAGACCTTGAAAGGGCAGCCATTTCAGTAATGATATGGTAATTATTAAGCTAAGCACTTGTAAGGAGGAAGTAGTATCCAAATTTTATGAAAGCATGAGTCCTTGTCAGATTACCCTAAATTTAGAAGTTAGAGCATGCTACTCAAAATGACTGTGGACCGATGAGACAATATCTCTAGATATCTGTGAGTATATGTATTTATTGAAATTTCTTACTTTTTATCATCACCCATTAGCATAGAGGCCATGTACTATTAAGTCTCTGTCACACATTTTAATGTTTATTTTACAATGTGATCATATATATTATCAGAGAAATCACAGAGATTTAAAGAAAAAATATTAAAAGATTGAGAAAAATTTTCTCAGATTAACTCTTCACTGTATCATTGCAGTTCACCATCATCAACATTCTTCTCCCTCAACAAAGATCAAATAAAAACTGTATTAAGTTTTAATTGCAATGTCACATATTGTGATGCTATAACTGCCTCGGTAACTGCAAAATGCTATGATATGCATTTAACAGAAAGTAAATGGATTATAAATGGAAAATAGATGGATTGTATTGATAGTAAAGTTAAAATTAGGTGGCTAGATTTCCTCACTGTTCTTTGCTGACAGGCTGAAGGTGGAAGAAAATAGTAGAATAATGTCAAATATTATTCAGCATGACAAGTTAAAAGCTGTTTTCTTATTTGACATCACTGGGCAGTGTTAGAATTAGAAGCTTATATCAGTTGTTAAGAGACTTATACACATTAAGCCATACATCTGTCAAATATGGCTGCCTGTCAGAGATTCTTCTGAAGCTGGGACAGCCACTGCACACAGAATTTCAGTGGCAAAACACCCTTAATAAGCCCCAAAAGTTTGACTATATATTGTCCATGGATGTGAAAGGAGTTTTGGAGAATTAATGAAACCGTGGCACAGGACACTAAAAGTTGAAGTTGGCACATATGAATTGCACTGAATGACAGAAGAGTGAGAGGGTTAGTAATCAGCAATATCAGTTGTTTAATTGCAGTCACACACAGCATGATGGCCAAGAAGAGACTACAAATACCATGGGGATGCTATAACTGTGAGATAGAGCAGAAAGAGTTCAAGACTTGCTGATGTCGTCAGGCTCAAAAACATTGACACTTCTGGCCAAAATCATTCTTTCCTAGTCCTCTCCTCTCTACAATAGGAAGTTGCATCCTTATTCACACAAGACATCAGTCCCTTTGGTCTTTGCCCTCATTTCCCAGTCCTCAAACCCTCATCATGTGATATCTTCTAGACTTTCTCCATACACTTCTTAACAGGTCTTGGGGATAGGATGTCACCTCCTTGCACAAACCCAAACCAGCACAGTTTGTGCTGCTGTCCTAGCTATCCACTTATCTGGCTTTAATAATTTTTCTTTCCATAGGTATTTCAATCAGAAATAGAAATACCCTGGGTAATTTTCTACACTTGCATCCAATAGTTAGACAGTTGATTAACATAACTTTTCTAAATTTATTCTTTTAGTTAAGGACAGACCAAACTCAATCCTTGTACATTTAAAATGCATGAACTAGCTTGGCCACCTGGGCATGCATGGCAGTTTGCCAATCTGTACATATGTAGTTCTTAACCAGACAAAAAAATGTTGTGGTTTAGCCCATAAGACATAGGAGGACAGAAAATGTACTCTAACAATGGTGATTACAGAAAATGTGGGAAGCTGGAATGACTGCAGTGCAGAGACATAGGACATATGAAATAAATACATGGGAATCCAGGGCTCACATGTCAGATACTCACTACTGTGACGTGGGGTCTCAATGTGTTTTAGAGCTTCACAAAGTTTAATGCCAGAAGGACATATTCCTACTTCTTACTGGGAATATTAACCAAACACTAAGTGATCAATCCAGTAACTTAAATATTAGTATATCACTGGAGTCTACTGAGGACTAAATTCCTTTATTTCACAGAAGAACTTAAAAATTACACTCCTGCCCAACACCACTGTAGTGGCTTGGAATTCACAGCAAGAGATGTCAAAGTTTTTGTCTTAGCTTGCAATGCAAGATGTGACCAGAAGTATTCTATCACCATCTGTTGAAACCAGGTGGAGCAGTGTTCTTCATCTCTTCCATGACTCATCCTCCCTCCAGGGAGATATCTTCTGTTAATGGACCCGTGAGTGTCATTGCATGACTGATAAAATTACATCATCCAATTGTGAGATTCTCCACCCAAGGGGAGGAGCCAAACAGTCTTATCTAGATAAAAATTTGAGATTTTGAAGACCAAGGGAGCCTTTTTCCACTGGATTTCTAGAGGAAGACCAGGCCAAACTACACCACCACTTGGCCTTCTGAGGCAAACTGCACCCTTCTACAGAATCATTGCTTCAACAGACCCACATCTGTCACTCCAGGAGGACTGCAGCCACCATTAAATGGGACTGCTACCACCACCCTGACCAACAGGGTGTCAGGTCGTATTCTGACTCTGTCAGTGTTTTATATTACTGCATTTTGATTTTAATTTTCCTAGTAAAGAAAATTTCCTAGTAAAGAAAACTTCTATTCCCATATCTTTGCCTGAAAGCCCCTTTAATTTCAAAATTTTAATAATTCAGAGGGAGGGAGTTTACATTTTCCATCTTCAAGAGAGGCTCCTGCCTTCCTTAGCAGACACCTGTCTTTTCAAACCAAGAGAGCTTTCTGCCAAATAAAATATTCTGTGGTAAAGAAGATGGCAGACTGCATGGAAGTGCTAAAGGGCCTTGTGATTGCTTTACCAAAACACAACAGGGTCTGAGATGACTGCTCATTACCATTAAGGAGTGAGATCTCTGGAATAACTGCTCAGGTCCCTATTAACTGCTGCCCTACATCTGTGCTCCCACCTAGCACTGGTTAAAGTTGCCCCCCAGCAATGTCTACTCAGACACTCAGATCAAGAGAGAAGTTCCCTGCCCTTTCCAGTTTCTCTCTTGTAATTGCAGGCACAGCCCAAAATTCTAATTCTCATATACACCACAGACATGTTAAAAATGGTTAAGACTTATTATTCCAACATAAGCCTCACTAAATCTATGACCTGTTAACTGAGTAATTCACATCACTCTTCAAAATGTCTTTTCCTCCTTTTTTTTTTTCTTGCTACCCTGTTAGTCATAGTGCTGTCATTTGCCATTTCACATAGGATAAAAAGCAAGATGAAAGAGGAAAGAAAATAGAAATACTGTATCTGAAAAGAGAAATGAAAGGACTCAGGTTGCTATTCTCATGTATCTCAGGGGAAAGTTAAGTATATCCTGTAATTTTGGAGAAAACACTAAAAGGAAAGCTGAACAGATTTTATTGAAGGAAAGGAAAGTTCTCATATTGCATAGAACTAATCAAAAGCCCCAACTCCTATGATCCACAGCCCCTGTGGTTTGTCATAAACTGACAAAAAACAGCTATCTGACAACTGCAAGAGAAGCAACTCACCTGGGAAATAGAGAGTTGACTGAGGAGCATTTTGTGTCAGAGACATCAGCTGAGATTCACCAGTTGCTATGCATAAGAAATGTGGCCACTATGCTCATTAATTCTTGAACACTCTTTATTTTAGTGCTAAAAGTGGTGCGACATTTAGGTCACCTTTAGTCTGAAGTTGGCATTTGCCTCACAATTAGATTAATGAATACTCAGGGAAAGCTCAACAAATGCTAAAATCCAGTGAAATTGAAAACACTTTGGCACCCATTAGAAACCTACAGTTCATCAGGAAAATGTGACTAGTTCATTTGGACCATAAGATATTGCATAGACTTATTGAATTTTCCTAGGCTTTTCCCCAAATATATAGCAGCTTTTCCACAGCCCTCTCCTATACTTAAGGAATCACATCTTGGAGGGTGCCTCCCATCTGAAGGGATTCAAGGGAACAAACTGTCTTACTCCAAGGTCTATGATCCTGATTGTAACATAGGAGAGCAACTGAAATAATAAAAAAAAACCTTGTCATCTTGAAAATAGGAGAGCTATAGGTCATCCTTGCAAGTAAGAATGCATGTGCTAACACAATCTGTCTGTGCAGAAGGATTGTGCAGTCTCATGGCCGATGATGTGAAAGCACACCCAGCATAAGATGGTGCTAGTGAAGATGGGAGCCGGGATGCTTTTCCTCCCTCTCCCCCAGTAAACCCAGGCCTGCATATGCTAATTAATAGTCCTTATGGTCTGAAACTGAGGCATTAATAAGCTCTGTGTAGACTGTGTTATCATAAAGTACAAGGTCATACTCATAGGGACTAATATCAAGACTATCTGATCTATGCTGATGTCTCATCAGTTAGAAAAAATAGAGGGGAAAGACCTGATGTGCATTTTTCAATGAGAGGATGATGAGAAGCAATTAATTTGGTGTGATCATGAAAAAGTCAAACCACTGCTTGGATCTTTAGATCACTGCTAGAATCTAAAAGATGAGGTAGTTCCAGTAGTGATACAAGTTACTAACGATATTGTAAAAGCCTCTATCCAGAATATTGAACATAATTCCGGCCACCTATATTGGAGAGAAATTTGTTCAAATGGTAACAGATGAAGAGACTGGCCATTAGGATACCCAAGGGAACTTAGAAACCATTGTAGATACTAAAAGATCTCACCTTGATTAGCCAGGAAAGTGGCGATAATAGAGCTCTCTTCAGATATAACACAGGACTGAAAGGTAAAGGAATTTTGAAACCTCAAGGTCACTGCTAGTGATATAACAGCACAGCTTAGACCTAATGAAAAGTATAGAGAAAATGAAAAAGCTCATTCTAAGGCAGAAAACAGCCACTTAGTAGGAAGAATCCCACAGAAAAAGTAAAATCAGGATAATGTGAAAGTGTCCTGCCCAATCCTACATTAGCACAGACTGCTGGCATCCACCTAATTCTAAATCTAGTGCTATCTGATCAATAGATTAAAAAATATTTGGAGAGTGGGCAGACCCACAGTAAGCCTTGCTTGTTTAGCCCCCCATAATAAAAAACCATTCATGTGACTGAAAACCTTCTACAGAACTCAATAAAAGACATCAAGCAAAGCAGATTGAAAGAAAGCAGCTTGCCCAAAAGATGGGGGACACAACTGGTTATGGGGAGGGCTGGTTCCAGTGAGGTATCTTATCACCTTGTTTGGTACAATTAGAGAAATTATTTTCCTTTTAGATATTTAATGTCTTTTTGCAAAATAACATCAGTAATATCATTCAGTCCTAGTAAAAGTGATAACAAACAGTGATATGTTGGAACTAGGACATATTTTATAAAAATTAGCTTAGAACAAAGGACGATTTCTTATCATTCACACCATATATTCACACTTCTTTCCTTCAGCTGAAATAACTAAATAAAAAAAGATAATTAAGTGTTCAAAATCAGGTAAACAAATATCTTCAGAGTAATGATAATTAAACTGTGTCTCACTTTGGTAATTTTATTTTTAAATAAAAATGAATACAATATATTATTATAGGTTTTTAAAATGTATTGTGCTAGCTGAGTAAACAAATTTTTATTCTTTTTTCTTTTTGATAATCACTTGAAAAATAAACAGATATATAAATGGTATAGTTGCCTAAAAAAGTTAATATACTGGACTTAGTAGCCCAGGAGGTCTCTTTCAGATTCATGTTCCAAGAACAATATGTTTGTGTGCAGACATGGCTTTTGTGCTAGGATGTGAAAGCCCTCAAAATGAAAAGTGTTATCTACTATAAAGTGACAATGAGTGCAATGAACCCGTTTTTATTGGATCATTTCTAAAATGGATATAAGAAACGTTTGATATATGTTTACTCAAGTTTTCCCAAGGACTTTTCTATTTCACATTTCCCTGGTTTCCTTTGTATCTATCTAAAGATTAAGAGACAATCTTTTCTTCAACCCACCAAACCCTGTTTCAGTATTACTATATTGAGCTTGAATAGTTAAATGGCATCTGAAGGTTCTTTAAAAATATAAAAAAGAAAAAAAAGAAGGTTTGCTAAAAGGTTATATATCTGCTGTACACTATATTAGCATAAGTAAAAGTATACTTCTTTTAATCACAATAAGACAGAGGGCACATCTACATTGATATATGGACAATGTAATCCTACAAGCTGTTGGAATAACAAACAAAGATGAATTTTAAAGACAGGAAAGCAAACATACTCAGTGTGAGAAAGGTTACTGCTGAAAGGACTGATCTGACTTTTTAGAAGAGCACAGAAAAGATATTACATGTTGACCTTAGAGTGTGTCACCAGTTGTTTTTCCAAAAAAAAAAATATAACAAGCCCTAACACTCTTTATGCTTTTCAGCAGCAAAACTCATCTCAAAACATCCAGCTTGTCATCTGTGCAACTTTACCCTTTACATACAGAGCTTCTAGGTGAATATACTTATCACTACAGATTTCGCTGCTGCTTTTGGCTAAGAAGTCAACAACAAATTCATGTTACTTTAGTGTTTTTTCTTCTTTGTAGGGGCAGTGAGACATTTTATTTTACACGAGACTCCACCTAGTTTCACATTCAGCAAGCAAACTTTGCACCTGCAAATTCAGGTGCACAGTGGATTTGATTTATGATTAGAACCTAGGCTGAAAACACACCAAAATGGGTCTGCTTTATCAGTAACAGGTGTAACCACAAGTTGTTCTTAAATTTCAGTATCTGTGGGTTTACAGGTAGTCTTCAAATAACAAGTCTACTAAAGAAAGAGTATTACAGTAAATAGCATTCCAGACAGCTCGTGTTCCAGCTGCGTTGTCTTTATTTACCAGACCCCATACCTGGTTTTCAGCTTGTATAACACCCTGATAGCCCACAGACAGAATAAAGAAAAATATGTGTGTTTATCTTGGTGGCTAGTCTGTAAAACACAGATATCATTCTACAGATAAAAACAATTTCTGCCTGAAGTTAGTGGCTAAATTGCAGTTTTCTGATTTTAGAGAAAAGAGACTGGGTGACTTGCAATTTAGTTCTAGTTTGCCTAAGCACTGTATCTAATGTTAATTGAAAGCGTAGATATTATTTGACAACAATTATTTTTCTGCTGGAAATCTGGCTGGATTCCAGGAAAAGAGGGAAAAGATGATAGAGCTGTTTATTTTGCATTAGCTACTCTGAATAACATATCTAAATTAATCCAGACTGTTTTTTCACCCTGAGGGATTGATAATCCAAAAATGGCCAGAAGACTATAAGGGAAAATACATTTTTCTATTTCAGAGTTCACACCTGTACTTTCCTCTAATGAAAAGTAGCTGAGAGACATTTTGCATTTCCAAAGAAATATAAAAGAATTTTACAAGTGAGAGGCAACCACCAATTAGGAAACTACATTCTATTTGTCATCACTCATGAACATCCCCAGCCCACTCCTATAATAAAGGCCCCAAATAAATAATGCAAGAGGAGACTTTTACAGATAAAATGAGATTAGAATAGCAAAGTTCCCTCTCAAGGAAATGATTCTGATCAGTTCTGTACAGGAGAAGGAGGGGGCAGGGGTGCTGAGTGGAAATCCTGCCTTTGGTTCTTCTCTTCTGCACTTGTGATCAGGATGATCCCTCCTTACAGCAGCAGATACTCACCACCAGGAGGTAATGGGTCTTACACAGCTTCTACTGGCTGAGTACTCCACAAAACATAAACCCTCCAGTTTCGTCAAAGAGGTCACTGATCTATCCAGAATAAAGGTCCCAGACCACATTTTCACCATATGGTGCATCTAGAATGACAAATGAAACCCCTAGTCAGCAGCAGACAATGGGGGAAGAAATCTTTTCCTTCTCCTGAATGGAATGGATGAGAGGAACGGTTTTATTTCAACAGCTGGACTGTAGCTTCAATAATGATTTTTCCTGATTATTAATTGGCTGTTATTGTTGATAAGGGACCCATAGATGCATATAATATCAAAGTGCTACAAGTTTTTCATCAAAAGAAAGCCTTCATACCTGCAAGATTCCAAAAGAAAAAGAAAAAGAAAAAAAAAAAAGAAAAAAAAAAAAAAAAAAAAAAAAAAAGAAAAAGAAAAAGAAAAAGAAAAAGAAAAAGAAAAAGAAAAAGAAAAAGAAAAAGAAAAAGAAAAAGAAAAAGAAAAAGAAAAAGAAAAAGAAAAAGAAAAAGAAAAAGAAAAAGAAAAAGAAAAAGAAAAAGAAAAAGAAAAAGAAAAAAGAAAAAGAAAAAAGAAATGACAACCATGAAACTCTTCAGCTAGGACCAGAGGCTGTGTCAAAGACGGCAGCAGGTCCAAATGAGCATGTAGGGAATCTGACATGCTGCTTGCAATTCAGAACAGAAACACCCTAAGAGAAAAGCCTACAAAGCACCAAACCAACATGACTGGAAGCTACAATTCTTAAAAGTTGCACTTTTCTGGGACTTTTTATGTTTGAAATGATTGTTACAGACAACAGGATATGCAGAGAAGGATGATGGGAAACATGAACTTACTAAGACTACTTGGTAAAATAATTTCTTTTTGTTTTTTACATTTTTGTAAAAGTACTGTAGTACAGTGCTGAGAAAAAAGCATGCATGTAACTGATTTCTATTGCTCTTCTTAGATACTTCATCAGTCCTCAGTAATCTGCTATCCAAGCTCCTTCAATGTTTTAGGAAATTTATTACTGCAATATCCTTGCAGGTTAAGGAACTGCTATCAGCCCACTTGGAACAAATAAAGCAGGTGGAGAAACAAATTTCATATCAAATAAGGAAACTGTTTTAAAGTTAGGAATGAAACCTAAATTTCTTTAGCCACAGCTCAACATTTTAACCTCTGATTAAATGTCAAGTTCAAAAAAAAATTTTTATCAGTGCTCCCACATAAAACAGGCTCAGATCACACCAGAGACAGAGTATTTTGGAATACATAAAAAAATCATTAAATTTAGAAAGAAACTGGCAAGCAGCAAATTTTGCCACACTAACATTTCTGAGATGATCAGGATAAGACATTTAGTATTCTGTTCAGAAAGAACCCTTGGGCAGAACCAGCCACACACAAAATGGTAAAAAATATGGCTCTGTAACCAGGTATTGTAATGGCTAAAAAGATGATCTGGGGGTGGGGGGGGGGGGAGGAATTTACAACATATTTATTTATTAGTACAAAATCAACAAAAGAATTAAGATGACATGCATTTAGGAGAATAATTCTGAAAAATTTTGAAACTTATATTGTCTCAAACCTAATTTAATAAAATCATGGGAGAAAAATACCATGATCAAGTTCTACTAGATATTGAGCCCTAAAACTTTCTGTAAGATTAGATGGGAGATAATGTAAGAATCATTATTTGTTTGCCTTATTCATTTGCTAAGATGACGTGAAGGTATTTTCTACTGTCTATTTATCAAGAGTTGAATTAGAGGCATCTTAGGTGTTCTCAGCAACAAAACTCTTAGTACAAACTGTTTACCAGACTCTCAGCATTGCTTACTTCTCTCTTGAAAAAGAAAGAATAAATTTCAGGGCAACACAACCACGTGTTAAATATGACTAGTATTAGCAGAGCTGAGGCACTGAGTTACGGAATAGCTCATTAGAAGGACACACACTGAACTGTAAAGGTTATAAAAAGACACATCCAAACTTGCTAACAGTTGCTTTCATGAGAAATTTCTAGTGAAAAGGTCACAAAGAGCCTGACTTCCCCCCCTGCTCCAAATTACCATGCAATTGGGCAGTACTGTGCCTGAATAACAGGAGGTATTAACAATAAGAAAATTAAAACAGCTCAAAAAAGTTAATAAAAATCACAGAAGCAGCAAAGTTAATACTATATTTATTGTCTTCTAGACAAGGTCAGACAAGGGACATGGGAAGAATAACAGTACATAGATATTAACAGAAATTATATTGTACAAATACACATACTTCTGCACAGACACACATATACATGCATGCATGAATACTTTACTCTTATCAATAACATGTCTCCCTGAATACTGGGAGGGAAAAAAGTCAATAATCCATTCTCCTACAAAAGCATGAATAGCCCATATGAATAGCCACTGATATGAAGCAACTCACTGGGGGTAAAATGAAGAACACAGTGGTGGACAAAGTTCACTTTTCTATTTTTTCATAAATGACTACAGCTTATCTACTTTCTTCCAGCTAGGCAGCTGGAAGATCTAGCCCTTCAAAGACCAAGTATCTCATTCCCTTTGATTCACCTCCTTGTACAAAACACATTTAACCTTTTATTCTTTTAACAGTTCATTTCATATCTCTAATAGACCAAGAAAAAAAAATGCATGAAAAAAAAAACAACCAATCAAAAAAAAAAAATAGGCAAGAAAACAAAAACCAAAAAAACCCCAAAAAACCAAAATAAAACAAAACCAAAGGTAAACTGTCTTTAGACTGACATAAAAGAACTGTCCAGATCTTCCAGCTCTTCACTAAGGATGAGACTCTAATGGTCTGAGGTCAGGTAAATATCACATGAAAATAAAAAACTTTTCAAAGAAGCTTTCACCCCATGTTCAAACTGCTAAAACAGGGTGGGGATTTTGTTCAGCATTTACGGAGCCTAAATAGGTATTTGAAATTATTTCAGCAGGTTATAGATTAGCAACATTTTTTTAAAAAATAATCCTTTTTGTCAATAAATAATGTAAAGGGAAAAGGAAGCCTTGTGTTTTGGGACCACATTGTGTGGTATGGAAACACATATCACATGGTTGGAAATAATAGAATTAAACACCCCCAAACTAAGCTTTTCCTTAACTTTCTTGCCTTTGCTGCACTAAACGAAACTAAGCAACCTCAAGTCATGTGAAATGAAATAATGGATCTTATCTAGGTCACAAATTTTCCCTTTTTAATAAATGGATAATGACTCATCTTCCCCATCCTCAAATTTATTTCTCCACATTATGGTATAAATATAACAAAGTTACAGGTTGAAACAATGTAAGAGAGAGGTGAGCGCATCTCAGCCCAGACAGTCATAGGTTAAAGGATCTTTATTAAAGTTATAGATCAGAATGGAAGTGGAGATGAGAGGATCTGTATCCTCTGCTTATTAATTGAAGAATAAGCATTATGGTCCCATACAGCTGGGTTTTTCATGGGGTTCATCTAAAGAAACTTTTTTGTCACCTACAGCACATAGTACATCAGGAATGGAACACACTAATCCTACATGTAGTCACAGTACTTGGTTATGAAACATGAAGTCATGAATATTCAAACCACCTATGCAGACAAGCATTGATCATCAACAAGGTTCTTCTCTAAGGTCATTAGGCATTTCTCACTCCAAAAAACATCTTTAGCATCATGTGTGTTAATGTACTCCCTAAGATCACACATTCTTCTTGTATAACCAAGGTACCCAAAAATAAGGGCTTTTTAGATGTTAAAACTGCAGCCTTCTAAAAATACCTTATATCAAAACTTGCAATAACCACAAGGAAAAAAAACACTAATTACTTACTTCCAGTTGGTTGAATTAATTACTATTCCAAAAATGCATATGCTTAGGGGAAAAAAAAGTCAGCTTTTTGACAGTTTGATCTAATACCCTAATACAATATGCACCAGTGCCACATGATGAATGGAAAGCTAAACCAAAATGGAAAATATACATGAGAGCAAGATTGAAAAGATAAATTATTTTCTTATTTGGACAGGTCCTGTTAGAAAAAATGATACCAAAATGCTGCTTCCTAAAGTTAGCTGAATTCTGTGTACACAGGCAGTGATGAAGTGTTACATAAAGTATCCAGCAAGTTTTTCTCCATAGAAAACCTGAAGTATCTTTTTCTATGCCTACTGGAAGCATTGTCCAATGCAAGAAAAAAGAGAAAGACTACTAAAAGTTCTTTAAGTATCTCCCTGGATAAAGCAGATTCTCTTTCCAAGTTTACCAAACATGGATTTTAAATAAATCTGGTGAGTGAAAAGAGGAAAGCATTGAAACAACCACAAAAATACCTTCTTTAGAGACACATACAAGTTTTGACACGAAAGAAATGGAAAAGGGAGGGAAAAACCTTTTCTCTGAATCTGAGCTAGGGCAAGTGTGACCCAGTCACACTGAGTCAGATGCAGTTTGGTAACTTGCCATTAAAGAATTTCCCTCCAAATAAGGTGACAAAAGACTTTGATAAAAGGCTAAGATACTTATATATATATACACTGCCTAAAGGAGTGACATCTCTCTTCTCTCAGAAACCAGGCTTGTCTTTCCACACAGACCCAAGTATTTGCTACATTTGATCTTTGGCCCTTGGTGCTCATCTCCAGGAACTTTTAGCCACTGCTTTCTCCATTGTCTTCATATTTATCTTGCTGTCAGGGAGGAGGAGGGGTAGGGTTTCCAGCACACTTTCATCACCTCCCATGGTTTGTGTCCTGCCTGTCCTCTTTTGTTTCTATCTTGGTGTGGCATGTCACATGCAGCAGATACTGAACCAACCAACAGTAGAACAGTTGCACTCCTGTGTTTGTCAATAGCTGGGCTTTTTTCTGCACATCAATACTCATTGCTATCACTGTCATCTCAGCCCTGGAAATCTCCAGTGGTCTTCTCCTGCTGTTTCTAATAACTCTTGAACTCCTAACCTAACAGCATTTTATAAAAGAGGATAAAATATGCTTTAGAGTTGAAAAAATCAACACCACGTCCTACCTACATATTTCAAGCTGACAAGAGCGAGACTAATCTCACACAGCTGTAGTTGTCTACCTCTGAGCTAGTTTTACAGGTTGCTTTTGCAATCAGCAGAAAGAAACGGATTTATCTAAGATAGAGCTCACTGGATGTCTCTCCTAGGCACAAGACAGATCTCTTGGATGTCTGCCATATAGCAAGATAAACTGCATCCTACAAGAGCCCATCTTTCTCTATCAACCAGCAAGAGAGCCCATAGAACAAGCTTAGAAGGCAGTGTCTAAATGTCTTCATTTATGTTGGGATTTTCAGAGCTCCTCTTCTTGTGGAGAACACCTCCATGTGAAGAACACAACTGAATATATAATTAGGGGCAAACTCAGTGATCTGCAGCTTGGGATAACCTTGTCATAAAACAGGGAGTAAGACTCCCATGACAGCTTCCTACAGATCTCTTTTGCCTTATTCTGAAGTCTGTGTCAGTGGTCAATGATGAAGACAAAATATTGGCCAGTGTGGAGCTTGGGTCTGATCTAGTCTAACACTACATCCAAACAAATGTAATAAAAAAATAACACTTTGCTCTCAGATACTTTCCAAGGAGAAAAAGACAGATAAATCTCAGAAAGGCTGATTCAGTCTCATTGAATTTCATTTGGAATTTATCATTTATTCCAATATTACCACCATGCAAATTCCACAAAAGCTGAACATTTGTTTGATTCATTAGCTCATAGTTTTGCATTCACCTTTCATGGGCTGGGTTGGGCTGAGTATGCAAAAATCAAATGGTGGCAGACTGCAGATTAGAAGGATTTATTGTATGCCTTACAGGAAGAATCTAGACATAACTACCCCCAGGAAAATACTCACAAAGGATGTATTCCTCTTAAACATAGAAGCCAGTGGGTGGTAACAGGCTGCTTGAGTTAACTATTTGTCAGTACACAATAGCTGATTAAAAAGCTTTTTATTGATTTCCTGGGTGAAAATCTGTGATTACCTTCATAGCTACCAGTATTCTATGTAACAGCAAGATAGCCCTGTGGGGTAAAAAAGATTTTGCTTTTGAGTTAAAGCAATACCTAGTTCAAGTTAGGTTTACTTGGATACCAATTGCACCTTATTAGGAAGTTCTAATGTTTTGACACTTATTTTCAACAGGTTTTTAAAATCCTGATTTTTTTTTTTTTAGAGTTAATGAAGAAAAAAAAAAGAAATCTCTACAAATGACAAGAGCTCAGCCACGTGTTTACCTGTGACTATATACAGAATCACCTCCCTGCTCAAAGCAGGTAAGTAGACAAACAATTCCCACAGCAAATGCATTTGCTCTTATTTTTGAATATGTTCTACCCTGCACTTCCAAAATGTTAAAAAAAAAAATCATAGAATTTAGTATGGTGGAACAAAACATAGTCAAGCCAACAACTTTTTCCAACCTATTTCTTTGCTTTTTGGGGTGAGCTTTAAGTTTGTTTGTTTGTTTGTTTGTTTGTTTTATTTGCTGAATATAATTTTTATCAGATGGAAGAAGCCAAAAAAAAAAAAAAAAAGGAAATGACAGCCAGATGAAACCTAAGGAAGGTATGAACTAGAGAGAAATTGTCACACAGGCAGAAAAACACAAGACTGTTGGGAGAAGCAAATAAAACAAATGGGTGGTAGGGGAAGTAGTTGACGAACAGAGACCACTCCAGAGAGAGCTGTTTATCATGACATTTTGTGTATGGATTGATCATTGGCTAAGTTACATTAACAATTATCCTATCCTTGTTTTGGGTGGTGCTGAAGTCATATTTCTCCTTTCTTCCAGATATATTGTAACAATCTGAAATTATAGCTCTTTAAAATGTATTAGGGGAAAGCAAAAAATCTTGGCATCAATTGTTTTCACTTTCAGCACATTTCTAGCAGATTCATAAATGTCACAGGATTTCATAAGTTGCCTCTCATTATTTCAGTCCTAGAAATGGTGCTTGCATCATCTTACAGCACAGTTTCTGAAATTCAATAACACACAGAAGCTGCAATCTAAGGGAGTTTACAACGAAAATATCACAGATAGAAATCTTAATTAAAAACTTGCCTTATTGTATGCCACTGAACATCAGAAAATGTTTAAAAAAATGAAAGAATGTCCCAAAAACATATCCACATGAATTATATACCTAATCCTCCAGATTATTCTGTGCCTGCAGTTTTCTGTATTTTTTATTACTGTTTCCTTATACTCTCTCTAATTGCCTGCTGAAAAACCATCTGGAAATAAAAACAGTGTGATTCACCTTTACCCATAAGAGTTGAACATCATGGTTTGAAGTGAAAATGATAAACAAGAATGAATGATTAGCCACAAATACAACTTATTACACTGGTCACAGAAAAGCTGAAGTTTTTTTCCTAAAATTGTGTTGTTTATATCCATTAACCTATGAACAGGTTCTTCTGCAATCTCCTCCTCAGACTCCCACCACTAAAGCACCCCTGACAATACCCAAGATTCTGTTAAGATCTCTGGACCTCACCCCCTCCCTTGTCTTCATCTCCTGCCCACATCCTCAGCTGAAAAATAAGCCCAGTTTGCTCTGGCTTGCCTTGAGTTTTTGCATTTTGATTCATGCATTGGCCATTCCCACTAAGCAAACTAGAATCACTGAGAGTTGACCTGCCTGTACTGTTCTCTCTGTAGGTGTCCCTTGACTTTCTAGCACCTGATTGTCAGAAAACTTGTAGGAAGTTACTCTCTTGTGGATCTGCTGTTTCTTATTGAAATTGGCTGATAAATTTAAAAGTTGTTAGAGGGTTCAGGGAACTTCTAGCCCTAAAGTTTGGTCATAAAGAGCTCCTTCCCCATTCCCATCACATTCTGAAACATACAAAAGGACTTCAACTATTTCAATACATTCAGATTGTGTAATTTCCAAAGAGAGAACGATGTTACATTAACAGAGTTAAATCCTCACTTACTCTCAGTTCAAACCAGTAACTCAAGGACAGTAATAGCTATGGTGGTGGTTTTGAACAGGAAGAGCAGAGTACTTACTCTCTGTACTGCTCCTTATACAAAGCAGTAATTGATAGAGGGGACACAAATTGATAAAGCATTCAGGCTCTTGGAGTCCTTCAAGCCAACATTATGGAGACTAAGGAAGAAGTCAAAGTGTCTGCAAGATGTTTGGACACAAAAGCAAACTATAAAGTTAAACTGAAAAGAGTAGAATGCTGTCTACCATCAAATACTGTGTATTACCAGCCTGCACATTCACTTGTGATTCCCAGCATCACTTACAATCCCCCTTTCCAGCCCAGTGTTGGTTGATGGGGATTCTGTTTTCCTTCTAGTGGCTTGGTAAGAGTCCAGGCCGATTACTGCTGTGTCTTTAATCTTGCAATACACCCTTAGATAAACAAAAGGGTTAATATCTTATAGACAAAATGTCCCAACCATTCTTTTAATGGCAGTATGACTAATAAGAGGAGGACACAGAATTATTCAGGACACAGCTAATAAGTCTGAAAATGTGAAATGTTAACCAGAAAGAAAAGCAAAATGTGAGGAAATGTGAACTTTAAAATGAAATTTAATTGATCTCAAGAAGAATGTCTGAAGAAGTTAGACAGGAAAGGCATATTAACAGTCCAAGAGATGGAGACAGTCCCTTTTTGTTCCCACTCAGGCTATTTTCTTTTCAATTTTTTCAGTTTATCTACTCTATTAAAATCTCTTACTCCCAGACTGTTGTTCAGAAATCTCATTAATCGAGATGTAGGAACATAACAATGAAGAGAGCAAATAGATTTTGATTCATAGATGTTTAAAGCTGCAAGAGATTGTTCACACTATTTATTTTGATGTCTCATATAACCGAATCATTCATCTGGATTTCATGCAGTAATTCTAGCAGTGGAAGAAAGAGAAAAATCTTATGCATAAATAAAGTGTTCTGAGTTTTCATATTCACACATACACACACAGATATACAAACTCAGAAATTAGCTATCCAGAATATTTAAAATAATTCAAACATCCAGAAAGAAGAAAAAAAAAATCAGTGAAGAATTGCCAGAAAATGCTTCCAGTTTCCCTTTATGCATCATATGCCTCCAGCTCTCCAGCTAGGGGAGGGGTGTTTCAGAGGAAATCGTCTTATTACCTATAGATAGGAATGTTTGTCACACTCATGTTTTCTGGGAGCTCAGCCTGTTCACTGTGAATGTTAATTTAAACAACACAACACCAAACAACATCAGAACTAGAGAAGATTGTCCTATTTCAATTTCTGAAACTTCCTTCTCTCTTTTCCTTCTCATAATTCTAGCTCCAACATATCCATGTTGGATATGTTGCCTGCCCATGCAAATATTTTTTTGTTTGTTTTCATTAGGGGCTGGAAAATTTTCCCATAGTCAGAAAGAAAGAATACAAGAAGAAAAATAATCAAGCGGATCTCCAAACATACACCAAGCAAACATGGACATTGGGTGTCTCTCAGGCACCTCAGCACTGAAAGTAATGATAGTTACAACAGCACTAATACCTGCCTTCAAGGCAGACCTAAGGCAAGACTACTCACACCCAGACCTCTTCACAAGCGTTTGTCAAAGTGTATTATTGAAACAGGAGTGGGAGAAACGACACAGTGGTAAAGAGATGGAAGAACTTGTTTAGAAGAACATGAGCGAGCAGGGAGGTCTCATGCATTGGAACCCTTCAGCCACTGAAACCCTTCACTCTGCTGAAGTCTGTCCCGTTCTTCCTGTGGGACTCCCACAGAACCGTTCCTCCTGGGAAGAGTTTAAATTAGGTTGACATATCTTTCTACATCTCAGATGGAAGGAGGGTTAATTCCAGACCTCTTCCCCTGGGAGATAACTAGGTAATACTCCTCACATAACAGTGAAATTTGGCCTGAGGGCCTGATTTACCAGTAAGAATTTTGGTCTCCTTTCTTCATTTCAGTAAACTATTTTTGCATGGCTTGTCTTGCACAGAGAAGGAGGGAATGTTTTCTGTGAACTCTGCTGCTGAAGCTGAGTTCATAAATATCAAAGAAGAAAGAAATGCAGATGAATGGCAGCAGCAGTGAAAATGCTGAAACAAGGAAGAAAAACGGGTTAAGAAGGAGAAATGCTTGGGAGGATCATTTAAAAGCTGCAAAACAAAGTATTTGTTTTGCAGCAATGGAAACATCTGAAATGAGAAAGCAATTTGCAGGCTATTTGGCCTCAAAGCTCCGGCATGATCAAACAAATACGCCTGGAGAAAAAAATAGATCAGGATCTTTTCATGTTGTTAAGATGCTGTTTTCCTAGTTTCCCTCCTCACTGCAGAATTAGCTGAGGAACTCACAATTTTAAATTTTCCTTCAAGGGTTGAAATGGTAACCCCAGAACAAGAGACTGCTCAGTCTCAAACTCATGGGTCACTTTTCTCCCACTTACCCAGCAGCCCTGCAGATTGAAAATTGCCACTGTGAAACAAAACAACTCTCTGCACCCTTGTCAACATTTTACCTTGGTTATGCACCTGAGGGGCTCCTCCTCCCTCATTGCTTTCTTTTCTCCACTTTGCAACATCCTCTATTGCTTACAGCACAGGAACAAACAAGAGTCACCTCTGCAATGGGGAAGGTCACTGCTCTCCAAGCAGGCAGTGGAATTCATTACAGCCAGGAGCTGCATTTATTTCACAAGTGGAGGATACAGGCAGCAGGTAAGGGCCCAAAGTTAAGATTCCTGAGGGTACTGTGATGGAAATAAGCATAACCCCACAGGAATTGTTACAGATTGTTGTTGAACATCAGAGTGTTGCCAGAACTAAGCAATATTTGATTAGTTTAAGTGTCCTAAGACTTAAAACAATTACCTTTTTTGTGTTTCCAGCCATACAACAGTGAAGGTGTCTCAGATATTACTGCATCCTTTCCATCAAGGTAACGGCAGTTGCCACTGCTTTCCCTTTTGACAACTATTCTGAGCCAACAGTGATTCCACAATCTATTTATAGGACCTTAGCGATCACTTGGATTTTGGAGGGGCTTGTGAAGACTTTTGTACTGTTAGAAATATTTCTGGAAACTGATCCTGATAATTATTCTTCCTTATCTTACACTGAGTAAAAGGCTTGGGCACCCACCTCTTGTTCCACAACCTTACTGACATTCTGTGTCCACACAGCATTCCCGTTCCTAGGACCTGCTTTGACCCAGCCCTAGTAGCCATGCATACAGTAAAACAATCTGGATTTTAGTGAACCTGGGAAGATATCAGAGGTGATGTGCTCCAGGCAAAACAGGCTAGTTCCAGTTCCTTCAGCTTCATATATTTTCTGAACTTCATATAATTTCTGAACTTCAGTTGTATTATGGTATTACCTTCATGACACAAAGTATCTTTGAATAAAATGTTCTGTAGACCTACAGACACAGTAGGATCACATATTGCAAGAGGATGACAACTTAAAGCTGGTTTTCAAAGGGATAGTACTTTCAGAAGAATTGAAGGTTTCAGAGTTTCTTAAAACAGGAAATACTTTAAAACATTCTATATTAATGTGACAAAATAGTATTGTGCTGATGATCTATTAAACCTGAAGAAGTGCACCCTAATAAAACCTGAAATAATAGCATGAAAAAAGATGGAAAACCAACATAAGTAATATCTTAAAACTGTATGCTAAGGTAGAGCAACACACATGTGGATATAATTTTATCAGGACAAGATATGTATATGACGTCTCAAATACAAAACATCATGTCACTTCAATATACTCTGAGAACAGTTTGAAGTTAATTCAAATTGCCCTGGCTACATGCATCATTCTTTTAGCAATACATAACTCTTTTGGTTTGTATTGTTACTACAAAGCATTGCTAAAAAATAAAGAAAATTTTTTTTCAGTTGGTGTTTGTTTTTTGTTGGTTTTTTTTTGGTTTTTTTTTGTTAGTTTTTTTTTTTGTTGTTTTTTTTTTTTTTTTTTTTTTTTGTTTTTTTTTTGACTGTGCCAAAAGACCATGCTTTGCATAGGGAAAAGAAAAATATTTTTTAATAATTTTGTAATCAGCTAATGCTCTGAGCCATGAACTCAAACTAACCCGATCTAGCAGGTAAGCCAGAAGTTTTATGGATGATTATAAAGTTACCTGGTGTTTTTTAAAAGAGCAGCTCCACTCTTTGATTCTGACCTCCAGCATAATCTAAGTGCTTTGTAAGGAAATATTTCATTTCATTTGCTTGAAATTTATCCATGATAATCTTCATGTGAGCTCATGTCCTTTAATTATGAAAGACTGTAAAAATCTGGGTTGGGTTTCTTTATATACCCTTTATATCTTCAGTGTTTCAATTAAAGCTAGGTTAGACTGTTGCTATTGCTAAGAAATCCTAAACTTTGCAAAATGTCAGGATAAAATTTATTTTTCATACATCAACATGCCTAATTTCCCCAAATCCTGCTTGCTTACATGATAAGAATAAATACTAGACTGCAATGTCATGTAAACTTGATTACTTACTTGATTTTAAGACTTTTTTCCTTGGAAGCATCATTTGAATTAGACTCACATTGATTTCAGCGAGATTGATCTTACTTTATATGATGGAATAAAGTAAGGGTTTACAAATACCTTCTTTTGGGAGAGGGACTTACTGAATGAGACATTGGAAAGTGAAAAACCAGAGAGCTCCCCAGTCCTAGAAGGTTCATGGGAAATCACACATCTGTGTTAAATATGTCTGGATGGGATTTGCTGAAAACTTTGGAAAATTAATGCACTGCAGGTTTTTGCTGGCATGTCAACTCTCAATCTCAGGTCAGCCACTCTTAGAAACATCTGCTACAGTCTTGATAAATCTTATCCCTACCAAAAGCAGACTAAATTGAGTACCCACCTTTTGAAGTTTTTTTTTTTTTTTTTTTTGTTTGTTTTTTTTTTTTTTTTCTTTTTTTTTTTAGGAAAAATCTAAGCAAGATGGTATTGCCTTCAAGGCAAAGGTAATTTTGGACCTTATTTAGGGTTGGCATAGTCCCAAAAGAACAATTTAGCTAGTAACTTTTACTAGTCATGATTTCACTCTCGCATTGGATGTACCTAAATCAAACTGGCAACATATCAAAGTCAAAGCACAACAAAGTTTCTGGAGATTAAAAAAAAACACTAAAAACACCCCATAAACAAACAACTCTGTTATATACCTACCAAAAACAAACAGAAAAGGTACTCAGTGTAGAGTTTGATAAGTAAAATTTAACACAAAAAATACCAACATAGGACTCAGTCCCTTCCAGTTGTCATATTATAATAGCCTGTTCTGTTCTGCATAACTGTTCTTATTATTATATTTAGGTTTTCAGGTAAGATGTGTGTGACTAAAGAAATATACTTCAGAAATAACATCTGCTTGACTTTCTTAAAGTTTCTCAAATAATCATTTTCAGTATTTCTGTAATAGAATGACTGGGAGATGGGAAAAAAGAATAAGGCAAAGAAGAACACTGAGGCAGGGAAAACCATTTATCCAATTATATGGTCATTTCCCCACGGTGGTGACACATTATGTACCAAGATTTATCTGATTTTATATTGTTATCCCAGACAAGCTGCAGCCACTGTGGGCCTACCACTATGTTCCTTTTGCTGTTTTCTGCTCTTAGCCAAATTTTCTGAAGCTTACTCAGATGGAACATTCTTATGCCTTCCACCTTCCTTCTGTAACACCCAATTAAAGTGCAGTTGAGTGGAAAGAGCCCAAGACAATTCCATTATGCAGCAGGATAAGAGGGAAACATCAGTTCCTGTGCAAAATGGGTTGCTACTTAATGACACATTGAAAGATTTTTACAGAAATATTAAAATAAAAGTGTGCTGCTTATTCAAGGTTAAAAATGCGCAAGGATTTTTGAATCCATTGACAGAAATTTGCTCTAGATATGCAGAAACATTTATTAAGGATTTTGCCCAGTTATGGAAGCTGAGGTTTGCTGCCTTCCAATCAAAAGTTCACTATTAGTTAGGGTTTTTTTCCATCTGAACTACAGGTGTTTGTTCTGAACACCAACATTTTTAAAGCAGCTTAGAGATGGCTTAAAGCTATGCTGGTTGACAAGAAAAAAGTAACCCCAGGTGGGAGAGAAAGGCATCAGAAAACATGACATTGTAGTCATTCTCAATTTCCTAATACCCATTTAGAGGGCCTCTAAGATTGTCAGAGATATCATGTGTATGTGAAGGAAAATGGCTCAGACTAAAATCACACCCTGAGACGCACAACCATGTTACAAAATTCATCCTCTTGGAAAGAAGGGATTTGAAGCAGAGAGCAGTGTCTTTTGCCTTGTGGAATTTGGTTTGGTATATTGAACATCATCTGGCTGTATCTGTACTGAACTTCGGACAGAAAAAGGAGCTGGGCTAAAGATGGATGATATTTAATTATCTACAATCTTGAAGCCTTAAAGATGATAGTTTTAGGGGATTTTTGTTTCTTTGAGAAAACCACTAGCAATTAAAAATTTTACTATTTGACAATTTCTGGAAGTATATTAAAAATATTTATCAATAGTGTCTAGTGAAAAGTAAACTTAATAATTTGATTATATGCCAAGAGATGGATATGTTTAGGGACAAAAACATTTTGGAGACAAAATTATCAGGTCAGCCTAATATTAATATTAATATTCTAAACTATTAAGCAAATATCTTGATCATTCAATAGCCCAAATTCTGTCATTTCAGAGTAAAACACACTCCTAGTGCATTTGTTTTAATGGAGGTTTAAGTGTTGCTGATGAGCAGCTTGGCTTGCCAGGGGAAAGCAAGAAGCCTATTGAACTCCCTTTAATTCCATGGCGACAGCATCCATGGGGCAGGGCTCTGCAGGGAGCATGAAAGCATGGGTTTTCATGGGTGGGAATGGTGGCCTTCAGGGGTTGTAAACACAAATCTCTTTTCACCTGCTCTCAGTTTAATCACCACCCTGCTTAGTCTGTGGTGCTCCTCGTGTATTTCAGATATAGGCTGTCTTACTTTCTCAAAGTTGCTGATGACCATGACCTACAGAGTCAGCTCCAAATCAGGCTTGTGCATTTGTGTCCATCACTCCAAGTGTCTACAGTCATGTAGTAGTAAAGGCACAGAAAAAAAGCCATGTCTTAAACTGAGGGGAAAAAAACAAGATGATTAAAAAAAAAAACCAAAACACCACCCAAAAAGATCCTAAAACCAAAAACCAAACCAAAACAAACAAAAGAAAACCCACACAAAAACCAACCAGAAGCCATGTTTTTGACTCCTATGAAGGCTCAACTCTGATTTTGAAGGCCTGCTAAGAAATAATTTTGAGCATATTTCTCAAGGACCAGCCCAGAGAGGAGACATTTTAACAAAATCTATTAGTGAACAATAATTCATGCTATCTATCATATTGTGCCATTCATTCATGCATGATCTAACAAGATGACATTTAATACAAAATAAGAATGATGAAGGTCACAGGAATTTGCACAATTTATTATTGGTGTCAAGCCAGATTAGTTTAGCCAGTGCTTGACTAAAATTTGCCAAGGATGACTCTCTCTGAGTAAAAGGTTATTATTTGGTGGATATTTCCCTCTCATATTTGGTTTTACACTGTGAGAGCAGAACTGGCTGTGGGGAGTTCTCTGAATCTCACTGGAAGAGGTTTATTCACATCTCATGTCATGATCCTGTCCTTGCTTTCACTTACTTTTCCAGATCCCTTCAGTCACTCTTCTCAACAACCCACCTAAGGACTCTGAGAAAATGCAGGAGCAATGTGATTCTGTTGGGAACCTCACCCTTGGGAGACGAGGGGGGATAAAAGAACACACGGTGTGTATGAGCAATGCCTTTTTAAAGCATACCTTTGAGAGCTGACCTAAATAATCATCTGCAAGGATGAATGGCCCCTTTGAACACAAGTCAAAAATGATCCTACTTAATTAACCCATCTGACAGTTTTGGGATTTACTCTTGAAGACACCAAACCGTTTTAGTTCTTCAATCAAGACAAATACAAATTTCTAACAAATCCTACTCTTTGTTGAAATATAACCCACTAGTACATGTATAAATGCAGAAGTTGTCCAGTACTTTTTGGAAATCTAGTCAAAGTTTATTCTCTCAAGGATTCTTGCCACAGATCTGTTTGTTTTTTTTTTTTAATCTCTTTTTAAAATACCACATTTGTGCTCCTGTGAATGATTCACACACTGCTCTTGTCCATCTTTAATGAAGTCATCAGAGTTACTTCAGGGTTAATTAAACCCAAGAGGCACCAAACTTCAGTGTAGATTAAACAGGATGTCTCATAAGCCTTGGATAGGAGAATGAATAATATTCAAATCTGACAAGCACCTATCATTCCCATTTTATTCCTGGATGCTTTGGTTATTCTAGTTCCCTTGTTATATGACAAAATTTGTCCACAAGACTTGACATCAATTTCTACTTAATTTGGAATCATATAAACATAATTTATATCACCCAGTGTGTAGCGCAGGGTTAAGCTACACCTCTGGGTAACAAACAGCTCTAGCCTGAGTTTCCATGGATTCATCATGAACAAAGTAATATCTTTGAAGAGGGAAGTCAAAAAAACACCACCACAAAAAGCCCTTTGGTCTGAGCAAATTTAAGTCCTAATGCAACATTCCTGCCTATGAAAATTAATGCTGTAAAAGCCCTAGAGAGAAACCTGTAGGAAAACTAATTCATCACTACAGCTAGTGATGGGAAAGGCTTTTCCACTTAAACTTTTTTTTTCTTTGAAACAACAATATTTTCTTCCAGCTGAAATTATTCAAATAGTCAAGGAAGAATTTTTTTACCTTCTTTTTTTATTTTTCAGCTGAATCAATCTCTCCATTTAGCTTAGAATATAATCACATCTATATAGACTCAGCACAGGAAGTGTGAGAGGAACAAGTGAACAGGACATCTTTTGGTGACACTTTGCTTGTTCAGGGTTGTGAGCTTCAGCCACGCAAGGCGTGTGTTGCTATACAGGGAACAATTGCTCCCCTAAAGCTGCTTGTGACTGGTAGACTTCAAAATTACTTAGCTTTTTAAATGCCTTGTTTCAATGTGGTCAAAATTCCTCCAAAAAAAAAAAAAAAAAAGTTTCAATAAAATTTTAAAATCAGTGCCAGCCCCTTTCACCAGCACTTTATAACACTTTCATTATATGTTAAAAACATTTGAAAGCCTCCTCTGAATGATTCTACATAATAAAACAAAAAAATTGTACATTGAATGCAATGATCAGTTGCAATGTGAAAGCTTCTGCTTTGTGAGCAAAGAGGAGAAAGACCCATGTAATTTTTAGACTTCTGATTATTTTGGATTTTTAACACTTTGCCTGTTCTCATGGGTGACAGCAATGTCCAATACGAGGCTTTGCCTGATAGTTCACAGGAAACTTTGATTTCTTCTAAGTTTGCTAAATGTAAACACTTGGGCGCTATTTTCTCAACATTTGTCTCTACCTCAGGCAAAACATATTGAGAAAGTATCAGTGAACATATTTCTGTAATTTTGAAGAACAAACATATAATTTAAAAAGAGATAAGGTTTTATTGAAGTGATACAAAACTACCTAGCATTGATCCTTCAAGAAACTTAAGCCTTTGTGCTTCTCTTTCCTCAGCTTTGCTGCATGGGCAGTAGCTGAGAGCAGAACAGTACTAATGTACTCATGGGAGAAGAGGGAGGAAGGAATAAAGTCTTACACCATCACAGTTGCTTCTGCAGAAATGGTCTGGCAATAGCTCATGGCACTGTCCACACAGACCACAGCCTCGGTGTAGTATCAGAACTTTAGGAAGTGATATGCCTTTCCTATCTCTAAGGCAAAATGGATCATTCCAGCATTGTCCAAACTCCCCCCCACCCCAGGTTGGGGTGTTTCTATCTCCACGGATGTGATTTAATAGAGTTCCTTCCCCCTGCTCAACTTCACAAGCTCCAGGCAATCCCTGTGGCTCTTCAAGAATGAATTACCTGGTTGGCTATTCCCGATCTCCTAAATTTCAGCTGAAATCACACCCTATCAGGCAAATAATCAGAACAGTGGGAGGATTTGGGAGCTTAAAACTAGACAGGTAAGACAGAGTGCTAATGAACAAAACACTGAGTTTTCAAATGCAGTTGTTTTTCCTCAGTGTATTGAAAATAAATGAAGCTCATTTTCAAGGATAAGAGCATTCTTTGAGCCATATACCTGTAACTGGGCTTGAATTTGTACTTCCACTGCCTTTGGAGAGTTTCATTATTTTTTATAATATTCCAGCTGCCATTCAAATCTCAAACAAATAATGAATAATGTAAAATCAATTGCCTGGGAATAGGTTTCCATATAAAAATCCAGTGAGTTGGGGTAATGTGGCTCAATTTTTTTTTTCCTCATTCCAGTTGTTCAGGAGCTGCTTTTAATCTTCAGACTCCCAGGTAATTTATATCCAGCAACCAACTTACAGATTTCATTTCATCAAACAGACTGATGAGAATGATAAATTTTTAGACTGCTGAAACATACAATCCTGACAGGTTTGAGATGCTGCGAATGGTTTCAGGAGTACCTCTTGGGGCAATATTACTTTTTATAGATTCTTAGCTATGAAAAATCCATACTCAAAGCATGTTGAAAGATAAAACACAGTTCATAGATAAGTTTGGATAATGACCTCTGATAGACATCTTACCAGCTCTGTTGAATGATGGTTGTTGATTTTCATATTTAAATTATTTTCATATCATATGAATGATTTTCATATTTCATATTTTCATTTAAAGACGCAGTAATACATCTTCAATTACAATTCCAATCACCTCTAGTGAAGTAGGAGCTACACTGTATACTCCAATGAGCTTCAAGTACATTCACATAATTGCTCGCATACAATATATTTGAAAATTTGACAGTCATGTTAAATTAAATAATTTTTTATTTTTCTATCTTGGCATTGCTATCATTCATTTCTAAACAGTGTCTGTATGTCTTTGGTACTTTCAGCCCACAAACAGACCAAAGTCACATTTAAGATGATGGTCTCAGTAGTTTGGCATAAGTCTGCAGTGCACATCTTTCCCAAGATAATGAGTAAATAATTAAAATGATAGGTGGATGTTGTTTTTCTTTCTTTTTTAAATACATAAAATGCAGTGATTTACCAACATTTCAAGTCTTTTAAAGATTACCAAATTATTCACAGTGAAGATGAAAACTAAGGAACTTTGCAAATTCCTTTTGTGCCTTTTTCACCACTGCAGAAATCAGACTGCATGAAACCTTCATCTATATGTATTGTGAAAGTGTTTTCGAGCCTGAAAACTGGTAGAGGGGAAAAAAAGTGCAGTGCTTCTAACTTCAAAGCAGCAAGACCTTGAAAGCCATCAAACAAAGAAAAAAATGTAAGGTTTTTTCATCAAGAACTGTTGACATGTAGGCAAGGTACCCCAGAAATATCCCCAGAATCATGTCTCTAACAATTAGTTTCTACACCAATGAACAGCCAGGCAAGACCAGAAATTTGATGGAAATGTCTGGGACTTTTTTTCATTTGTTTCTTTTAATCAGTAGTCTCCCCATGGAAATCAGAACTATTTAATACAAAAGAAAAAAAAATCAAACATCTCCCATTTTCTTCCAGAGAAAGAAAAATTAATAAACTAGAGATCTGGGGTGTTTCTGACCAGCATTAAGAGTCACTAACTCTGCAAGTTATTTCAGGTTATAGAGATAAACACATTATTTAGGACAAGTCTAAAAATTCTTTGCTAGATGTATCCTCCTGAACTCCTCTGGAATTCTAAGTTTCAATTAAACCTTTGAATTACAGGGTCGTTGGAACATACATCCCCACAAAAATTCCTTTAAGTACTGTTAAAATATTCATAAGTTTTAATCAATAAATTGCATGGGTTTTTTCAGTGGCATGTTCACATCAAGTGTCAAAAGATTATCTTACTTGGTTAAATTTAAATGAGAAGTTTCTCCTGTCTGTAAAACAAATGAAAACTAATATAATTAATCTTTGATACCATGGATTAACAGTATTTACAGCCTACCAAATTTGTGCACTCTGAAGAAGTCTGAGAGCTCCCACTGTAGATTAGCTTTTTTTTATATCAAAAGTCAGGAATAAGTCATTTGCACACCAATAAAAAACATACATAACTCAGGACACATCTAATAATTTTCAGGGATCAATAACAGAAAAGCACACTTTCTGCTTTGGTACCAAAAAAAGACAGACCATCAGAAATGCCTTCACTACCTGAATGAAAGAAGATTTTGCTGTTAAAATTGAAGTTCAACTGAGTTGACTTAAACTTCTCTCTCAGCACCGTCCTGATCATCCTATTTGATGAGGTACACAAATATCATAGCAAAGTTTCTCCTCATAGGTTGCTAGCTCATCTGTAAATTAGAAATCAATGAAAATTAAAAAAGAAAAAAAGTTAAAATATCAGCAAAGTATTTCTATTAAAAAGATCTGGAAAAGTCTCTTGACATCTGAACTGAAATATACACCTCAAAGAATCTGATACTCGATAGGTAAGAACTCTGCCAGAAGGGAGAAGGATTTTGTTGGTTTGTAGTGCTGTGTTTAAGGTTTAATCAAGTAACACCCCTAAACCCCCACCCTAACACACTGTTACCATACTCAGTAATGACTTGTCTGCTTTCCCACCTCCATGTAACACTGCACTGGCACTCATTGAAAAGTGAAGTGGTAATTCCCACAGATTAAGTCAAGAACTGTATAGCCAAAGAGGAGTTGCTTACATGGGCCCACTGGAACTCTCCAGGAGGGGCTGAAGCCAAAGTGAGAAGCAGAGGTTTTCTCTGTTGTTAATTAAGCTGAACATCCTCCTTCTGTCCAGGCAGAGTATTTGCTATCCATGGTCCAGTATTTAAAAGAAAAAAAAAAAAAAAATCCCATTACCTGGTTGCTCAGAACCACAGAGAAATTTCCCATTTCTTTAAATAATCTAAGTTGGCTTGGAGACTTCAAAGCATTTGAAGTCACAGTGCCCACGCTTGAGATACTAAATAATGCAGCATAAGAGAAGATTCTGCCACATAGCGAGGCAAAAGGAGGAAAGACACTTTGAGCTGAAGGAGGCAATTAAGGTAGGACTGCAAGGGGACCCTCAGGACGAGTGTTGAGTGTTCTCTGCCAAGTCACCTTTCTGACTTTTCAAGGACTAAAGGCATCAGAGGAATAGATGTAACAGCTAGGCTATCTGCTTATCATTGACAGCTCCTGGCAAGTAGCAAGCGGGCACAGACAAAGCCTAAGGAAAGGATTCTTCAAAGGTGCCTGACTGCCACCGAGGCAGCCAGACACAACTTCACTGTTTGCAGTCCCTAAGGTGAGCATAAATTGCTTTTCAATGGGGACTAGTTGGCCATTGCATGCTATGTTTCCCTCAGTGCTGGGGCACTGGCAAATGCAAGGCTATGGGGCGAGAGCAGCAGGAGCACGACTGGTAGGAAAGGGCCAATACTTGAAACAGTCTTGATCTGATTCTTTCCCTTCCCAAATCACAATACTGACAGCCCTAGCACAGTGATGTTTTCAGCATTGGGCAAGTCAAAACTACAGGGTTTCCTAGCTTCCCCCCAGTATGTTGTATTCATATGACTGTGGTGTCTTGGAGTATCTCCCATGAACTAATTATGTAAGAGCAATCCTCACATGCTGGGATTTGTTAAAACTTCCTGTTACAAATACCTAGTGGATATGCCAACATATCAGAAAACATGACAAACTCCAAATCAATTTGTATTTTATTGCAAGAAACGTTTCTTTAGCATTGCCTGAAACTCTTAATTAAGCAGAAATACAGTAATGAGACCAAGACAAACCCTACTCTCAGAGAATTAGAATAAATCTATTGCCTTCTTGATTTTTCACATGCACACAAGAGAGCGGGACTTTGGTTTAATATCATTATTTCTGTCAGAGTCATTGTTCACATACAGGTGAGCTGAGATTACTAGGCCATAGGACCTGATTTGCATCCTGATTACCTTGAATCACAAGTATGAGTCCATTTCCCAAATTCATGGCAGGAGTTCAGATTACATCCACAGCAGAGAAGAAAAGGAGGGAGCATGCAGTTTGCAGGCCAGCATGCCAAGGCTGAAAAATCCATTATGCAAATAATCTAGGAAAACTATTCAGCCTGCTCATCGTGTTTGTTTGTCAGCTTGAATAAGGATCAGGAGAAATTCCTCAAGCTGTACAACTCAAGCTATCCTCTTGTTGCACAGTAACAATTTACACTGATGATACATTACACAAAGGAGGTGGAGTAGCAGAGAGTGCTGGAAGCAGCCACCTTTTTTTCTCCTAGGCAAATGATTCCCAAAAAATTCTATAGCTCTGATTAAAATATAAGTTTCCAAGACACCCAAGAGCATACTGTGAAATTTCTATTATCTGGTACTTTTCTAAGAAATGCAGCTTTTGCCTGAGAAGTAAACAGCTCAAGTCCAGCTTGACTTCACCCCGTTGTTTGAGCCCTACATTTGCTTTGTAGTGATGGATTTCAGCCTGTGTTTTTATAAGGTAAGAAACAGAATTACTTGCAATACCTACAAAATAATTCAGAATTAAAACAAAGCTACTTTCCATGGAAAGGATATTCACAATATGTGGTCTGTGTCACTAACATTATTTAGGGATTCTACATTGGGAAAAAAACCAAAGAAACCCACGAACCAAAAAGAGAAATCACCAAAAAAACACCCTCCCGAGAAAACCAACCAAACAAGAGTAAAACAAAAACTAATTGCTCACTGCTGAAGAGTGAGTAAAGATGAATGTGATTTTTCTTAGAAAACTCAGGACAGAGGTGTTTTCTGATTCTCATTCTTGCAGCAGCCCTGTTTTTTTCACTGGCTGCAATTACACCTGTGCAAAACCATTTCTCCTTATTCTTCAATATGTTATCACAGTGGCATTACCTTCTCTGACTGGATCAGCCTTAACCAGCAGCACGTCTCTCTTGGAGCTGCCTGACATTGGCTCTGCTGGACAGGCAGGGAGCTTCCAGCAGCTTCTCACAGAAACCAACCCTGTGGCTGCCTCAGTACCAAAATGTGGCCGTGCAAACCCAATACAATGTGGTAACAAATGCAGGACAGTTCATACTTTGTGAAGTGCCTTGATTTTTTAAGTCTTTGTTTATCATCTAGTGCCAATATGAGTACCCCACGTGCTTACGGATGGAATTAAAGCTCGAAACTTCACACTGGGAAGCCTGCTGAAGAGCTGGTACTTTCATTCTTGTAAGAGTGGCTTCCTACCAATGGTAAGAGCATTTCTATCTGTAAGCCATTAACTAAAGCACTGCCAAGACAATATTAGAAAATCTGAAGCATAATAACACCCTGACCAGCCACAGGAGAGCTGCCAGTATCCCTCAGGCTTGTTTAACTGATCATGTTCCCTCTATGTGTCTTGTGACACTTGTGGGAATTGATCCTTAAAGATTTCATCCATTATTTCTAACATATTTTCTAACTTCCACTCTGTTTGGTTCAGGTTTGATATTTAATAACCTGAAAAACAAACACAGGTGGGCTGCCAGCCTGCCTCTCAACAGCTTCTGCTGACAAAGGGGAAACAGAAGACAGCAGGCTGGAGCTGACTTTGCAAAGTTTGGCTTTTTTATAACTGTTTTCTCTTTTTAATTTGAAAGACAGGCTTGAGCTTCCTCTGGGGAGTAAGGATTTTGGGACAGTCTCAGAACTGCAGGCAGCCCCAGCACTGGGCTCCTGCCTGTGAACAGGGGATCTGTTTTGCTCAATGCTCTGTTTTTTCCCCAATGTGTTCATTGATCACTATCTTTTTGATGATCACATTGCAGTCACCTATAAAGAATTTTTTCCCTGTTATTGTCCAACAAACCTTCAGTTTCTGCTGTCAGATAGCTCCCCAAAAGTTAGAGTCTACTCCCAAATTTGTTTATCCTTTTGCATACATGCTTTTCAAATTTCACACTGCATCATTGAAGTGTTACTGCTCATTAGATTCAAGTTCCACGACTTTTTCTCTAAATTGTCCTGATTTCTGATCTCGATTCATTTATTTACAAATATTTTTCTTGGCATTTACTTTTGTTCTGTATTTTTCCATGCTGAGTCAGAATTAATATTACCATCCCATCTGGTGATTTCCAGATGCATTTGGAACCCTAATTTCCTGGTATAAATAAATCCCCCAAAGCAATGTTTGTTTAAAATCAAACACTTCTAGGAGAGAAAAATGATCTGAGTAAAAAATGGTGAAGTGAATAAAGTGATGTTTTTCCTGTTTTTCTGTGGGTTTTTTTTTTTTTTTCCTAGAATTTCTCAAAAGTTGAAAGCATTGTTTCTACCCTAAGATGGTGCTTCATGAAAACCAACAGAGTTATGTCTTGTTCAAACTTCTCAGCAGTTTTATTGTTTAGTTTCAAAACAAGAAAAGGACCAGGATTGTGCCATGGACACATACAAAAAGGTCAAATAATTAATTTGGGAAACAGTAGAAAAGACTTAAAATTGAAGTACTTTAACAAAGCTTGGGTAGTTTAAAAAAAAATTCTTCATTCATCTAGAGTCCTTATTATGTGCTTTATTTCCAGGGAAAAGAGTGAAAGGAAATTTTAAGAGTCTTTACTCAGCTATATTAATCCCATCCATAAAGCCTGTTGACAACTAGTTTGTGAGTAATTAGGAGAATTAAATATAAATTCTCATAGAGCTGAAAACACCATTGATCTCATATTCTCTCCAAAGTGAACAGGAAGTGCCTTAGTGACAGCTGGGTTTTTTCATTGATGCACGTACAATGCAAGAAATGGTGGTTTTTGATTGTTAGTACCCTGCAGAGTTTCTGGCAACCAAGATGAGATCCCTGCCTAAGCTGCACTCTCCTCATTTAATTTGGCTAGTCAACATGCAACTGGAGAGGTCACATCATGTCAAGACACCTTCTCAGAGTGTTTGCAGTCAAAATTAAGAATGCCCCATTAAGAACCATCATTAATATACATAAAAAGTGAACACTACTTCCCAATCTAGGTCTTCACAACTACAGTAAGGTTTAGAATTAGTCTACTTCAAATAGCTGCAATCAAGTATATATGAGAAAAAAAGTGCCTATAGTCAATTGTACCAACAGAATTAAGCAAAAATACCAGCAGGTCGAGTAGAAAATTGGCTAGAAATTGGAAATCAAGTTGTAATAGGCAATTGTTTATGAAGGAGGCAAACAGGGTAGAAGGGATATTTCTTGTTTTCCATCTCCACACTTATGTAGATGAAGGAATAATAAATCCTTCAGGAAATTAAAGAAATCTAATAAATACTATTCAAACATTTGCCTAAACATTAGAATAAGAAGAGATATTGGGTTCTAAATGCTGTCCCAACAGCACTTTGACACAGAAGTCTAGCAAATAGAATTTAATACAGCTACGTGGACTTTGCATAATGAAAGTTAAATATTAATTCTAAACACAAAGTAAAGAGCAAATAATGCAGACAACAGTTATTAAAAGGATTAATGAAGCGCAATAGATTGTTTCTCCCCGGCTGCATTGTAAGAGCAAGAAAATAGGAGAGCAAGATGCTAGGCTAGAAATCCTAAGTTATATTACACAATAAACAAAATAACCTATACTTGCCATACTAAATTCAGTTTTGGCTCATTATTTATAGAAAAGTATTTAGGGGAAAACAAACAAACACAAAAAAGGAGTATGCAGGGTATATGTTATTCTAGTCACTGTCAAATAAGAATTATCACAAAGTTGTGTTTCCTCAGTCTATTTCAAAAGACACATGAGTAAATGCTTTAATAGTCTTCAGTAAAAAATACATATGCTTATCAGCAGGTTCATTATTTCCCTCACAGGTACTTATTTATGAAGTTTCCCTTAGGTTGCAGTAAAGCATATTCATTCCCCCTAAACACGCTTGTGATTATTATTGATGGGAAGAATTATGTGACAGCAATGCAGAACAGGGATCATAAACAAACAGTGAGACTCACCAAGCTGTGCATAGACACAGATACAAGCAATGGTGTTGCTAACAGCTGGTAAACATACAGATTTGGTGTTCCTGTTGTCTTGTGTGACATTAGGGTCAAGCATGTGAAACAGAGAATTGTATAGCTTATTTGGAGCCCCCATACCTTCCTATTAATGCATCGTTAAAAGGCTTCAAGCTAAGCCTGGAATACAATATTAATGTGGTGAGCCACTCTATTCATAATGGTGCATTGTCATTTTTAATAGCAACAAGACTAAATCCTAGAAAACATATTTTCACATTAACCTATTTTTTCCTTTCAATCTACTTGCCTATGCATGGGCTATTCCTATCCCCTTTTTCCTAGTTTTAGAACTGATGGTTAGAAAACTTCCTCCAGCAGAATAGGGCTTCATTAAGACTATGATTTTGGACTGAAAACCTGTGAATTTTAACAAAAAAGGAAATGTCCACCTCTTACTTCCCTGCTGCCCCAAACTTAATCTCCTCTGTAAAAGTTCAAATTTACACATTGAAAAGTATTTTTAAAAAAAGAGAGAGACCTGTGATACAGTTCTTAAAATACTAATTTATGCTCTTAGATAGGCAATTTTAAAAAAGGGTGTGCTTTTCTACTCAATCCCTCTATCTTTAACGAAATTGTAATTATGAATCTCTAACCATAAAACGTTAACCTGGTACAGATGCACCTCTAGAAAAATAGCATGTTATGCATTTTAATTTTCTACTATCTGCCATATTTGCTTTCTTTTCCATCTTTCTTCACTATGACTGGGTGCTTCATTCTCCCTCCATGCTTTTTAAGGAGCAATGTTGACGTCTATTTAATAATTTGGGTGCTAACCAGCCTTTGTTGACAAAGGTCTTGATTTTGTTTTCCTCAAATGATGATGATTTAGTTAATCTACTACAATGATAATAGTAATTTATAACATAATTTAAAAAGGAAATAGACCTGTATAGAAACAAGGTCCAACCATACAGAAAAAAAATTCTATAGTATCCTAGAGCATTCCAGTCTGCCAAAAATAGCCACAGATAGGAACTGAGAATAAAACTGAAGTTGTAGTTCTCTGACAGACAGAAGAACTCTTCCATCAAAGATTTCCTGCCTTTGGAGAGAATACAAAAGTCTTAACATTTCTCTCAAGCAGTGTTAATTCAGGAGCCGAGTTTAAGAAAGAAAATTTTCAAGTTCTGGATTCAGTACAGCCTTGCTTCTTTATAAATGAGTCATTCCATGTCCTGTGTCAGGGACATACCCTGGAAGATGAGCTAGGATGTTTGTTTCCACTTAAAAAAAAATAAAAATAGCCTTGTGAAAAGAAGAGAAAAAAATCTGCTGTCCAGTTCAAAATGAATGCCAGTACTTCTTTACAAGACTAGCATAATTGATTGTCCTGTACAGAACTCAGAACATGTGCTTTGTATTTTTGCTAATGAATGACTGAGCTAGTAATAGAAATTTTGATAGACAACACTGAAAAAAAGTCTTATTCAACTGCAGATTGTATTTTTATCCAACACAATGAGGTTTTTGTGACGCATTGCAACCCCAGGCATAGTATATCATCTGAACAACACGAATATGATTACAACTCAGAGTCAAAGAATGACTCTAAGGACCACCCTTCAAATAGAAATGTATATTAAAAAATCAATTTCTTTGCATTAGTTGAACCTCTGGTTTTTATCAATAGTTTGGTTACAGCCACTGGGCCAGACTTGCAGCTGATATAACTCAACACAGTCAGTGGAGCTCCAGAGGACACTGGAAGACTATTTGTGTCAGTCGCAGAGAGCTGAGAAAAGTCTCTAGTAACGCTCCAGCTGGTAGCCAGAATTTCATTCCGAGGGAAAAGGAAAGAGAATCAGGTGTAAAGGAGCATGAAACTTGAACCAACACAGACTGTAGAAAACCATTGACGACAGAGTTTGGACTAGATAACTGGGGGAGCAAACCTAATTAAGAAATTTGCTTATGAGAACTTACTTAACAGTCTAAAATTTAGGTGTTTACTTAAATTAAGTATCTGGAGATGCTTTGCTGTTAGAGACCAGTAGCCGACATACAACTCAACTCACAAGGGGATTAATTCCTCTTCAAAGACTATAGGCAAGGTTATGCACTTATTTTGGTCAGATGCCTAACTTTTAAAGGGATAAGCTCTGTGTGATTTTTTGCAAGTAATAGACTTGATTACCTTTCACCACCCCTTATATATTATCAATTACAATCAGTTAGAAAAAACTCACATACTTGGACAATTTTTTCAAATATACATTGAGAAAATTTGGGTATGGGCAAATATGAAAGCCTCATTCTTTGTATATGATTAAGAATTGAAAAAATGGAGAGACACTGTACATTGAAATAGTCACAAATATGTCAAAAACACAGCAAGAATTTAAATAATTTCTAGAAATGTGCAGCATATATAGAACGACATTTCTATACCAACAAATGGCACAGTAAAAACACTAACAGCTTGAAAACTGAGCTGCTGTTAACTGATCCTATTTCTGTAATTTAAGCCAATTAAATATTTTGGGCATGAGACTGTAAAACAAATTTATCCAAGATATAATTAAATAGGTGATCGGGTCACAGAGTAAGCTCCTGCACAATCAAGATTCTGCACTCAGGAAAGGAGCAAGTCTCCCATGCAATCTTTTGCAAACTCATTCTGATCTCTGTACACATCTCCTTTATCCACAACTTTTCTCTACATGAATAATAATCACCCTTTGTTTTTGTAGGCAGGTACATTGCAATGATTTTCTGTCTATCAAAGATGCAGCAGGTCACAGTTTCTGCTTAGATTCTTTTATTACTCAGGGTGGGTAGCAACTTAATCAAGAAAGGACACCAGTGACAAAGTTTCTATTCTGATATTAGCAGCTGTACATCTGTGTTTTGGAGACACTCTGGAAAGCAACAAGAGAAAAGCCTGTCTGAATATTAGCAAACAAAATTCAGTTTATCTGCATACCCTATGCAGGGTGGGTGAGAAGCCATAAATAAGTCTGACTAAATTAACAAGCCATGTCAGATGCAAACAAATGTTCACAAATATGTTATTAACTCCTTCCCCACAGTCTGCCTGAATACAAAGGTTTTGTTTCAAGTGCAACCTTATGAAATCTTGTATTCATAGAAAAGCTTGATTTAATAACTGTGGCCCATGCCCTCAAAGGCTTCACTTACCCATATGAATTCTCCATCACTCATGTCAAGGTGAATTATGACCAAATGACAATTTTCCTATACATTTCCAACACTTTAGGCTCATGGTTTTTTAGATCCCACATGAATCAACCAGGCATAAAAATTAATCCTGCATTCAGAGATTGGCAAATGTACCCATTTATTTAAAATTTGCTCACATGGATAGATTTATTTTTGCACAGCTCTCCTACAGGACAGGATTAATCCAACCCTTCCCTGGAAAACTTCATTACACTCTAACATCACAAAACACCCATTAAAACTCAGAGACAATGCTGAGCTGATGGGTTTGGCTCTTTCTGTATGCTGAGTAGATAAGGGATTATCTTAGAAAGCTTCTTAAATCTAAAAATATCTCTTAAAACTTTTTACAATTAAAAAAAGTCTAAAATACCCTTAAAGAAACAGTAAATAAATAACTGTATGTTTGAAAAGCAGTAAGTGTTCAATGAATTCCTGTGCATAGTACCAGAGATACCTGTATTTTGTTAATATCTTAATTCAAGAGAGGATGTAAACAGCTCATAAGCCTATTTTAAATCTTCAAAGTAAAGCAAGTTTTCTTGCCAGTGTTTTATCCATTCAACTTCTCTTTCATCTACCACATTCCAGCAACAAAAACCTAACAAAAAAGACCAACCTGTCCTTGTGAGGGAGGAAGGGAAAAAACATATCTATGTAGTCTACTTTTGTTTTTCTTTCACCAGACAGCAAGGGCTGACCATGCCCTTAAGGTCAATTTCTCTCTCTTCCAAAGGAGAATCAGACATTAGAGTATCCCATCTGGAGAATATCTTGTTCCCTTTCGTTAGATGGCTGTATTCATTGCATGTTCCTCAAGAGAGCTTTACGTCAGATTTATGTATCTAATGGTGAATGCTCATAGAGACTATGTGAAAATCATGCAGAAAATACCTCCTAGCAGACTCCTTCCAGAAGCAGCGATTGTTGCTACTGAAAGACAGTCTTTACGTCTCTTCAATCACCAAAAATACATAAAGTGAATTAGAAACACAAAGCTCCTATAAACTTTTCTTTTGAGGCAGAAATGCCCTAAATTGATCATCTCTGAGAAGACTGACCAGAATCTGACAGAGGGTGCAGATTTTAGGACCAAAGGCTTCCTGAACAATTGCATTCTTTTATCTTCCTTCACTCAATATACTGTTTGCAGAAGACGTTGATCTCTTTTATACACATACTGAGGTCTAAATTTAAGATCTCCAACAGAAAAAAATCTCTTTTAGATGTCTGGCAGTTATGTTTAATAGCTCAGGATTTATTATTTCTTTTAAGAAAAATACTTGATGTTGTCTTTTGGACTTGAATTTTAAACAAAAAGATAGTTTCTGCTAAAGGTAAACAAAAAGCACATTGGTGGATCACCTTTTTGTTTTTTTGGTAAGATTCAAATTTTACCTTAGTTCGAGGGGCTCAGGTACCTAAAATTGCAAATCTGAATGCATCTTAAAGACTAATCTAATTCCCATTTTTCATACTGATCTTAAAATAATATTTTTAAGTTAAAATTTATTTTAATCATGAAATCAAGTCCTGACATTCTCTAATTACATGGCCGTCATTGACTCTCATCATTAGTCTTTTTGCATCCATTAAACTGTTTTGCCACCAAAATAACTCTACTGCCTTAAGAGATGTTAATCTACCTAAGCAACTCCCTGCTGAATATTTAGTAGAAATCATCTGAGACATATGAATCAAAGGTCCTCATTTCAAGATGTTCAAACCCTAGGATACAGCTTTTTAACCTTCACTTATTTACCCTGTTCTATGTGTTGATGGTAGTTCATCAAAACTGTGCTATGAGTAGGGCACACAGATCAAGACTTTTGTGAAGCTTAGTCCATGGGAACAAATCCTTGCATTTCAAACTGAGTCTGCAGTAAAATAGCTGGAATCTCTGGGTGCCTATGCAGAATTCAAGCACAAGGGCTTTAGCATCTGTGTCTGCCTCAGGCACAGCTGACTTCATTGGCTGGCATACTGCAGCAATAATTTTGGATTCCCTCTTCCTGTGTCAACTCCTAGCAGCTTTTAAAGCCCTGAAGATTATGACTCCAGGACCCCTGTGTAAGCCTTAAACTTTTCTAAATTTTAAAGGGAGCTAATTTGCAGAGACAGTCTATCCTTCGGTAATTAACTGGTGTTTCACTCCTTACTGCACAGACTGAAACAGAATGTGATGATCTAACAAGATAAAGGGCATCATCTGGGTTTTTACATGTGTGTATTTATATAACCAAACCTAGGCATCCTCATTAAATAGTCATGCAAGTATTATTATTGAAGGACTGCCTTGCAAACAGTACAGACAGATTTCAGCTACTTCCTCTCCTAGTGAAATTTCTGGGTTTCATGGATTGTATAAAGTCACTGTAAATGATGAATTCCTACCATGCCTGCTGGGCATGGTGAGAAAACAGCAAAGAGATAAGCAACTGTAGCTATGCAAATCTTCCCTGGTTTATCTTTTGCTAAGGTGAACAACAATGCAGCTGCACCAGGGCTTATAGTAAGAAGTATAAAAAGGGAAATGCCTGTGGTAAGCAACCATGATGAAAGGAGAAAAAAAGGAAAAAAGCTTCATAACCTTATATGTTATGTGCATAAAAGCATTTTAAAGACATTTCATCTCTCTTCCAAAAAGAGCCTGTGCAATCTCAATCTAAAGTTTTCAAAGTTCTAAGAAACTTATATCTGGCTTTTCCACAGTTTTCCCCAATTCAAAGCTGATATTTAAAAGCCCATTTCTGACCTTTGTTGTTATTTCCACTTGCTCCCATTACACCCATTGATAGGCATGGGCTATGTGGGATGAAATTCCGTGTCAGTTGAGCTATTGTAAAGAGTCTGTTGGTTTAAATAAAGTTTAATTTGTGGGATTAACTTCTCGGTATCACCTCTAAGCTTCACTTTCATAGTGTGAAAAAAAATTTGTTCGTTTCTTTGAAGGTGTGCATTCCCACAGCCTGATTCCAGACAGAGCCTCACCTCATATCCTTGCTCACCTAAATGCCACCTCAAGAGGAACCACCGAGTCCTGATCTCTTCCATGGGTACCCCAACAGGTTTTCATGGCTGACCAGTTTCTCAGGAAAGATAATCCCCACTCTGGATGACTTCCTTACAAACACCTTCTCACATGCTTTGAGCAGGTTGTCTTCCTTTACCAAGAAATTTGAGGTGGGCTGTTTGAGTTTTACCACCCAGCCCCTTGAGAAGTATCTTTTAGGACTTCCAGGTATTTGGTAAACTCCAGGCCTAACACCCTTTCACAAGTATTAGATCAGACAAGGAGTGCAAGGAGGCACAGGCTTCAGCTATCAATGCAAGAAACCCCTGTGTATTGACAGTCTGAGCAACAGACTCACCTTGAAATCCTACATGAGGCTTACCACAAGTTTCAAAGCAGAAAAGGCTTATGCCTTCATCCAGTGCCCCTACAAGTGTTTGGATAGGCATTGAGATATTGCATTATCCTCACTGGTAAACAGCAAACAAACCTCTTTATTTGGCATCATAGGGCACATGAGAACATCACTCTCCAAATGTTGTGATACTACTTTGCCCTTAGTCCGCTCATGCAGAGAGCAACCATTCAGCAGCTTCCAAAAGCTCTCAGGCTCCAGGCTCATGCACTCAGTAAGCCTCATTTCAGAACAAAAGCACTTATGGCAACTTGAAGCTGCTGCCACCAACTGAGAGAACTAAAACAATTTATTGAGAAGAATGCAGCAACACCCCCAGCACACAGCAGCAAGACCTCACTTCCTTACCTAAGCACAATCTTCTTCTGCCCTCCCTATTCCTTTAGTTCAGGGACTTACAGGGAGAGAGCTGCAGCCTCAAAATGGTCTTTTGTTTCCATCACCAACAGCAGCAAAATCTGAACACTAGATGGTATAAATCACTGGTATTCTTGTGGCTTTGAAACTGCCCTGAATTGCAGCAGTAGAGGATCTAGAAACACACACACCATATTTTCAACCCTTCCTACAATCTAGCAAAGAAAGAAAATTTAATTTTCACAGCACACCTGAGAACAACATCATAAGTAAGCAATCTGCTTAAATTAAAGCTACACACTCTATGCAATATTGTTTACTGATTCAAAGATTAACAAAGTTATACTAAATTTGATCTCTGCAGATAGAAAGGCACATTAAAGGGAGCTCTTTTATTCCACTGGTATTCTCTAAGGTACTTTTGTGCCTATAAATCAGGTTTGGATTCACACAGAACATTTAGCAGACTTATGCATGATGCACTGAAACAGAAGTAAGATATAATTAAGCACTGACATGACAGCTAACAAATGCGTTTCTGAGCAGTTTCCACATGCCTCATGTGGCATTATGAGGCACCTAAGCCAAAAGCTCAGGGTACATTAACTACCAGAGAGGGGCCATAATTCTCTCAAACTATACAACCTGCCACATTTCCTTGCTATTTTGAAATACAATTTGCAAATTAAAAGAAAGAAATAGGAAAAAAATAGAAAAAGGAAAGACAATCAAAACTGTGTAGTGCAAATAAAAGCATGAAAATTACAGTAGCCTGTAGGAAAATTTCCCAAATTCCATAGCTATCCAAGAATAAACCATACAGTAAACAACAGGGATAGATAATGGAGTCTGAGATCACAGAATCACAGAATATGAGGTTGGAAGAGGCCTCTAAGATCATCAAGTCCAACCTATGCCCTAACACCTCAACTAGACTATAGCACCAAATGCCATGTCCAGTCTTTTTTTAAACACATCCAGAGATGGTGATTCTACCACCTCCCTGGGAAGACAATTCCAGTACTTTATTATTCTTTCGGTGAAAATTTTTTTCCTAATATCCAACCTGTACCTTATCTTCCCTGATGCAGCTTGAGACTGTGTCCTCTTGTTCTGTCAGTGCTGCCCGGTGGAAGAGACCGACCCCCACCTGTCTACAATCTCCCTTCAGGAAGGTGTAGAGAGCAATAAGGTCACCTCTAAGCCTCCTCTTCTCCGGGCCAAACAACCCCAGATCCAGTGTTAGTTTTCCTTTCAGCCAAAGTGCTGAGTTCAAATGCTAAACTGCAGGTAGCAGAGGGCTGTAACATAACCTATGATGGAGTTATGAAAAAAAAAAAACCTTCAAAAATAATCAGCAGTACAGCACTCTGTAGTTTATTTGGAAGGAGTTCTTCCACTAGGTTCACTCATGTGCTGAGGCAGATGAACGCTTCTCAGCCTGAATCACAGTCGTGCTGAGAAAAATGCACAGTGATGCCATACTCTGGAATATTTCATTTCTTGGCAGTGTATGACAGTAGCACAAGTCACTTATATTCAACACCACCAGCTACTTAAATTCAACAGCAACTGTTAATGATTTAGCATCTACTGGCTGTTTGTCCCCCCTAGCCAGTAAGCAGGGCTGCAAAGGTCTACAGGCACCATCATGCTGATTAGCAGTGATTAACAGTGATTAGCCTGTTTGATCCAGGATTTACACACAGCACAGGCTGTGCTGGAAATCAATCTCCATATCTGGGATTTAGATCTGAGCTGCTGGGGAGGATGTCCCTGCCTTGCTGGTTGCAAAAGCAGGCAGCAAGCCAGCAGAGAGAGCAGGCAGAAAAACCTCCTCATTGCAGCACCAGAGCTCCTCAGTAATTGTGCCAGCAAGGACACCCCAACATGCCCCAGTGCAGATCTAAACAGGGCAGTGTAAGGCAGCAAAGCAAGTCCTATTTAGGGCCTTTTCAGAGCTTGTTCTCTGCAGAATGAGTCCTCACACCATGAATCAGCCGTCACATTTCGTATACCGAGCTCAGTGCACACACATCTCAGCTATAAGCCATTACACCGACCAGGCAGGTTAACCCCTTAATCTCTCTGGATACACTCTGGAATCAATGGAGGCAGATCACCTGCTGCATTCCTTCCACAGAAATCAGCCCTGTAAATTCCACGTACAAAGTCTGCTGTCTTGAACATTCCTGGTTCCCAAACCTCACTGCTTGCCAATCCTTAAACAGTGTTTCAAGAAACCTTGAGCTCTTTCATGGCAGGGCATGAATGGAGAAGGAACTCTGACTTAGAAACTGAGTCAAGTCTAGATGGCTGCTGAGGAGCGAGACTGACATTTTCCTACGGGCTGTCAAAAGCAAAGCAATTATATATGGTGGTTGAAGAGTATAAATAAATCAGAAGTGGTTTTACTTTTGTTAAACTGACCTCAAAAACTGGCACCACTGCTTCCATTGGGAACAGGCAATTCTTTTAATATAGCACCATTTTTTTTCTGAAGATATCATTTTAATGCTTTTTTGAGAATTATCTCAGAACACTCTAGCTTATTTTTCATTTGCAAGTTTATGTTTCATTATTTGGTAAGAAATATTTTAAGGGTGAGGGGGTTAAAAATATATTTATATTGTTTTTAACCTTAATTTACCTCATGTCCTAATATTTAGACAATTTGCTCTTAAATTGCCAATTAACTGAGAAAACAGCCATTTGCACAGTTCTGTTCCACAACAACCCAAGAGAGAAACAAGGTGGCTCCATTATCCCAGCATTTCAATGCTCCTGGGACAGAGAACAGTCTGAATTTGAAAAGCAGGGATTTTTTGGTATGTAAACCCAGAGATGAGTTTACCCCTCTAGCTTTTCTCTCCTGGGAAGCACTCATTCCTCTTCTCGACAGTTTTATTCAGTGATTGATTCCATTAGAAAAACAAAAAAAACCCACAAAATAAAATATCTAAACCCAAAAACATAAAAACAACCCTGCCCCTCAAAAAGCTCAATGCTCCCAACCACAAATGCCAAACAGATAAATAACCCCATACAAATGGTTAAATCACATATTTACCAATGTCAAATTAGTTTGAAATTGGGCAACAAGTTCAAAGGTTATTAGGCAAAGCTGACATGTGTGTGCACACACATGAACTTAAACTTTATTTTCTCAATTAGACTTGCTATCAATAACAATAATAATAAAAAAAAAGAAAAAAAAACCTGAAGATCAGGCTCTAGAATTAAGCTTTCCCACTCTCAGCCAAAAACATTTTTCACTAAACTACAACATTATAGCAATTTTTCATCAGTTCATGACCTCTATCTGACACGGTCTTTAGGAGCTTTCCCCCTGTTTTGCCTATATTATTTTTGTTTCTGGTTTTACACAAGTTCTGGGAGATAGAATCAACTAGAAGGGAGTACATTGAAGGAACTAGAAAGGGAGGACAAAAAGAGAAATAGCCTTTATTTAGCACACCCCTATGGAAATTTTGAACATAGGATAAATTTTGATTAGATCACAGGCTCCAAAACCCAGACTGTGGCACCAAGCATGGCAGAAACTCAGCTCTTCTGCAACAAGGCTTGTTACAGAAAGAGATGCAGAATTCAGCATTGCTATCCTTTTTCAGCTTAGCAAAGTTGCTGATAAAAGGCAGTAGGGAGCTATTACCCTCAAATATTATTATAAATATACATGTGTACTGAGGGAGCTAATATACACCTGTATATAAAGGGTTTAGATGCATGAGGAAGTAACATGATTGTATGAAAAAGCACCCAGCAACACACCACCACAAACGGGTGAAAGAGAATGCAACAACACAGAAAACACACAAATGGAAGACCTCATTGCCCTGTTTTTCTAGGATTAGCCTTTTAGCACCAGGTCAAGGAGCATGTCTGCACAAATATGTGATTACTCTCCAGGGACCAGGAGTCCAGGCATGTTCACTCATGCTCTTTCTGCTGCAGTTGAGAAAAATAAAGCAATCTGCTGGATTGTCTTAATAAAAAAGGAAAATAAATTAAAAAGCACAGACCATTTTAACTAAGCCCATCATTTATATCACTAGGTGTAGGAGATGCGACCAGCCAACCAGAAATAATCCAGCTGGTTGGAAGCAAGCAGCAAAATGTTCATCCCATTTCTTTTGCTACCTGCTACATAATAAAGGGGGGAAGAAATAAAAAAGGGGGGGGGGGGGGAAGCACATACCTAGTTGTCAGGAGTTTCACTCATATCCTAGTATCCCACTGAAGCTACAATGGTTCACTCATTTTGGTCTGGAATTAAAGCAAAGATAATCCTTGTCATTAGGGGGTGTGGGGTGGTGGCAGCAAAACAAAGAACAATAATACCAAAATAGACTGAAGTTCCAAAATTTTTCCCCCTTGTGCATGTCATACTTTGTTCTGACTCCCAACTCTGGCACCAGGCTTGCTGAATTCCCACCACACAGATTGTCACATCAGGTCAGATCGCCAAAGCAGTTGGTCAGTCCAACATGTCCAGGCCATGCACATAAGTCCCTGACTAGTCATTAACACTCACCTTGTCACCCCAAGAATTCCTCAGCTGTAGTCAGGATCCAAAAACATCCTACATTATAGCAGAGTCCATGTTTCAAAAGTGCAAAGAAGTCTATCTCTACTGCTTATCTTCCAAAATATTTGTTCTCCCATGGTGCTTTGTATGTTTCTACATACAAAGGTGGAGGCACTTTCTCTTTGACAAAAAGCAATTATTGATTTTCTTAGCTTCCTGCTGATTCTTGTTTACTAATAACAACCAGTCTTCCCTCTCTAGTTATCAATTAGATATCACTTCCAATCTAAAAGAGAAAAAAAAACATTTACCAGGTCTGTTGTGATTTTAGTCAGGGCTTTTAAAAAATTTCTTAGGATCAAAAAGGGTCATATGGAGCCTATTGTACATGGAGTTAAAATTAACTGCATTCACCATGATTCTGGGAATCTGAACAGCTTGATTAGAGAACCACATTTCTTGAAAGGTAGTAGGAAACAATATTTTCCACCTATTTTTCACTTGTGTCTCCTTTCTGATGAAAGTAGACAACACAATGACATTTTGTAACATCATGCTCTTTTCAACACTTTTATATTAAAAAAATTATACAACTGAAATACTTAATTTCATTTTGTTGAAATGAAACATGTTGAAAAATAATTAATGTATCTTAATCCATAATTAGTGTCTTACACTTATACTTTTTAAGGCTAAAAGTGTTTAAAATAAAAACATTTTATTTGACATAAAGATTAATCCTTTTTTGAATTAGATTTTAGAAATGCCACAAGTAAAAATAATGAACAAATAAACCACACAAATATCTTGAGCTGAAACTTCACTGAAATCAATAATACTTGACATAAATCGATTTGGCATCAGTACCTTTAATATATTTCTCATAATTGATATGATTCAGAGTATTCTTAAGCACAAACATAAACACCTATATAAATATATAGAACTACTATCTGTCTCTCAAAAATGCTATTTTAGAGGGGAAAGAGTAAAACTTCAGAGAAATGGTTCCTGGTTCTATATCAGCCATTTGAATGCCACACACTTTTAATATTCCCTCTCCAGTTACTGAGACTCCATATACCCAGCCTGGAAAAAGGTGAAACAATCACCACGTAACATGTCTAAAGCTCAACAAAAAAATTATAAACTTTTATAGCTTGCATTTGCTGATGTATTTCCTTCCAGAGTCCAAGCAGAGGAAATCTGTGACATTTTATAGTTGAGGAAACAGATTCAGAGATCTAAAAACTCATAGAACTCAATGAGGAAAGAGAATATGCAATTCAGGCTTTATTTTTCTATTTTCCTCTTCTTTTACCATGAGGAAACATTCCCTTTTGAGGTCTATGTTAGATGTGTCAGCATACTCACAAAAATATCAGTCAACTCTTTGCAATACTTTTTTTTTTTTCTTTTTTCTTCTTAGTCTAAATTAGTACCTTAGTCTGCTTTCAAAGACCATAGGTGAAAGTGGTATGGTTAGAGAAGCTTTACAAATAACAGAAGACATCTCTGTGGACTTTCATCTGATATCTTTACAGACTGGAGGACTAGAAAGCATGGTGTAATCCAAATAAATGTTTTTCAGGGTGAAAAAAATGAAGAGGGGCATTGGCATTGTCTGACATCATCTCTCACCACAAAGCAACATAGAAACTCTGAGCAGTAATCTCTGCTCAGATTCAGTTTGGCTATGGGCTCACCATTGTGGCTTCTCTGACTTTGCTAGGGCTTTTAAGTTCTTCAGATCAAACTAGTTGCTTGACGGTGATAAAGCTCCCTGATTAATTATTTGCATATGAGTTGGTAAAGTACTTAATGTGAAAAATAATTTTAAAAATGCAAATTACAAAAAAAAAAAAAACCAAACCAGCTCTGGCCATCATGTCTTCAAGTAACTTAATAATATTTTGCAGACATCTCTGCTTTCTCTCAGTAGACCAGTAATGAAGAGAAAATTCTCTTCATTAATATTAGATCCTTCATACTCTGATCAGTGGCTGAAAATTCTCCTCTTTTCCCCCATCCTGCCATATTTGTCATGTGTCCCATAACCAGAGCTAATGAAGTAACACCAATGACCTTCCCCTCCACACAGGCAGACACTGCTCTCTGATCACTTCTGTTTCTGAAATGAATGCTCTTTGACTTGCAGCTTTGCTTTTCCAAATATTTTTCAACTTTATTAATATGCTGTCTATTGAAATGTTGTTCAGCTTATCCTAAGGACTACAATTTTTTTCTTGCTATACAAAACGTTTTTACAGGATCTAAACTAATTAGTTAAACTAATGTGGGAGGTGAGGAACAGTTTGGAATAGCATCTTCCTGTTTTTCAGGATATCAACTTCAGAAACAACAGAGAGGAGACAAACAAACGAAAAAAAAAAAAAACATCCCCCCCATCTTTCCCCACAATAAATGTATGAAAAAACAAGGACATCCATCTAGCTTCTCACAGGTTTGCAGAGTATGTAGATCTCAACATCCCTTTGTCCACATTGTTAACTGAGCTGTGGCTATGACTCAGCTCTCTCTCATTCTTATACTGAGGAGCTAACAGGGAGATGTGGCACAGACTGTCCAAGTCCACACTGCACCAACCAGAGGGACAAGGTAGTCTGAGAAATGTGGACTCTTTCCTTCATTCTCAAAGTGGTTAGGTAAAGAAACGTGGAAAGTCAACAGTTTCTAGTTGTAATACTACTTTAGAAAAGTTAAAACATCTCATTTGTGTCCAAGAATGATTTATGTCTTCTTAACTCTACATATTACTCTGTGCAGGTCTTCTAGTTTAGATATCTCAGTATAAGCCAAGGCCAGAACATTCTTCACAGAGAGCTGCTGTAACTGCTTTGTGTAGAAAACTGGCTCACAGGACTAAACATTGGCAAAAAGCCTAAAACAATACTTGTCCATGGATAAAATCTATTAAGCGTAAAAGAATTATAGGTGAGAGCAAAGCAAGGATCAGTGGTGCTGTGTGAGCTTCTTTAAGATGAATATATATGAAGCTTTCATGAGAGAGCTGAAAAACATACTGCAGAGGACGTGAAGAATGATGGCAATGAAACACTTAAAGGAAAATGTTTACTCAAGGGCACTACAGGATTGATGAAATGATCAAAATAAACAGGTGAAGTCAGATTCTTCTCATGTTTTTCTCAAAATTATTCTCATATCCCACAGGAAAGACTCTTCACCATCAAGAATTTTAAAAAAGATAAATAAATAAAAGGCAAACAACAGCATACCACTGAAAGAAGAGGAAAGTTTAGAACAAAAGATTTTTTAAAAAAATTTTATTTAATGCCGTGGTAGTATTGTGCTATATCGGGTGTCTCTGTACAAATAGAGAAAAATTGCCCCTTCCAATTACTCCAATATAACATTAATAAACACTTAGAAGCATCAAAGAAACAGAGGTATGAAAGAGAATAATAGGAGTCAAAAGAACTCTACATCCAATTTCTTCTGTGCTTTTAAGAGTTTAGGAAATAAAATTACTGAAGTCATTCCTTGCAATTGTGGGACACTCTGTCAGTGAGTGAAGCTGTTTACATGCACTCTCTGCAAGGGACACCTCTACCTGCCCTCTTGGGCATTTCAAGCAAAGAGCTGTGCACTTGCAGCTCAGAATGAAATTCTGTTTTCTAATTCTAGCTATTTGGAACTGGGTTGTGAGGTGGTGGGAGGAATTAATTGAAAACCTGAACAAGCTGGTGACACCTATGTAAATTAATCAGAAAGACTGGTGTTTAATTTACCCTCAGTGAAGACTTGACACTTGTGAGATATTCCCAGTGCAATCAGGAGACAGCTTTGCTCCTTCTTTCAAACTAAACTTACAGATCATCCTACCTACCGTTGTTTGGATACAGCAAGGCTGATGAACTCTTTCCTAAGACTGTAGACATTTTTCATTCAAGGATTAAAAGAACCCGTAAGATATCAAATGGTCTTGGAAATTGTCAAAATTAATATGGTGATTGCTGGTGCAGAGGACTCAAGAATAAGCCCACCAGTGGCAATATAAACTGCCAATATAAACCAGACTCAGGTACAATGACAACTGATTACAAGAACTCAAACCAGGGAAAAGATCTTTAACTGCTGCTTTATTTACCCTATTTAAATTACTGAGTAATATCAGTAACTAATTTGTAATCCAGATACCATGATGTCCAGGGAAATGCAACTGCCAGAAATGCAGTAAAAATTATTAATATACAGGTACTGGGGCCTGTCTGCTGAGGAAAATGAATGAAGACTCATTTTGTGTAAAAGGCTACTCTTGAAATCAGTATTTCCTTGTGATTCAGCAGGTGGCAAAATATCTGGCTGCTATCAAATCAGACAGGATAATTCATCCAACTGGTCTTACCCACTTGCTGATTGGCATGTCTTGGATAATTTCCTGCAAACATGTCTTCCCAAATATGGGGAAACCACTTTTTTTGTTTTCTCAGTATTATATATATTTGTTGAATGAATAAAATGCCCCTTGCATAATGCCATTAGTGCCAGCTACCTGATCATTCTACCAACATGATGAGGAGTGTTAACAGAAAAACAGCTAGATAAATCAAGCTGACATGTTGCCCTGCTTCTGTACTGATTTCAAGTGATGCTGTCACACATCACTGAGTAAAAAAAAAAATCCAAACAAAGAACAATACACTCCTACATCAGTCAAATATTGTGACACAAACTGGAACAAGTCATAGAACTGAAAGCTAACATCAATCATGAGGACTTTCATTCTGGCCATTGCAAATACAAAGAAAAAAATCCCCACAAGATTTCTCTCAAAATCCAATTGTCATAATATGTATTTATATTTCCTAGATTTTTAAATTGTTTTTAATCTCAATTATTTTTATGGGTAGCTTCTATATATTTCCAATACCATACGTGTTGATTACTTGCTTCCCTAAAATAATAATAATAAAATATAAAAGTAACAATATAATACACTATACTTAAATATAATCTATATACACATATATATCTACATAGTGTTTATATATAAATATATATATATAAATATATATAAAGATATAAATATATATAAAGATATAAATATATATATATATATATATATATATAAAGATGCATGTCCACAACTGAAACCCTGGTTTATGGATTTTTTTTTGTGGTCTTTAGTTAAACTGTTCTTACAAATACTTTTGCCTACTCCTAGTCAGTTTTATGACATAACTCCTATTGTAAAACAAAAAATAAATAAGATGTAAAATGAGGAGGATTAAGAGGCAATGCTCATATTTTGCATGAAGGCTCAGGAGTTTGAAAATATACAAGCAGATTTTTTGCCTGAGGATGTATAACACATCTCTGAAAGGAATTAGTCAAGTTTTACCTTAAAATTTTCCTAGGGACATAATAGTTAATTGAATCCAAACATTATGCCATCAACCAATCTTATTATTTAGTAAATTGAGAATAAAGGAGAATAAATGTTTATGTGATGAAGAAATTGGGTTTTAACCCAAGAATGGGACAAATTCATCATAGATAGTCATTATATCTAATAATTTTTCATACTGAAAAATTATAAATTGTGGGATGTAATTAGAAACACATATGAAAAGGAAGCACGAAAATCCAGAGATGAGCATTTGTTCACATCACGGGGGCACAAGTACACAACAGAGAAGGTAACAGAGGGCAACAGTGCTAGGAGGGCTTAAATGACAAAAGCAATAAGCATGAAAATTTCCAGAAATATGAACACATTTGTCATGGAAAAAAAGCTGGGGAGATTATTAAACAGCAGGGTGAAAAGAGAGACTTACAGAAAGTACTGGCGTTTACAGCAGGCTGAACATAACAGGGGAAAATGACTCAGTCATTTGAAATGAGAGCAGTAGGGATTAAGTTAGCAGCAAGTTTGATAGATGTATCAGTGGGGCTTTGATCAAACATGAATTGAGAGTCAGCAATAAGACAGATTTTGTCATCCCTGCTGGTTAAACAGTACTCACACACGAGAGTAACTGACTGCATTCAGTGACACTCCCTGTATAATATGTATGTACATATGACCAGTGTTAAGGGACTTTGTGCTTAAGGACACTACACCCCTGTGTGCAGCCAGAATTCCTGGTTCATTCCCAGATTAGGAGATAAATTAAGGTATAATTTTGTGTGTGTATGTAGAGAAAACACTTTTTATTTTGTTCCTTCAATTAGAGGCATCATAGGGATTCTATGGTGTTCTCAATGCTCAGTAACCACAGTGAGTGTTGGCTCCGTTCCATTGTAAATCCATATTAGTTTATCTTCTGGATTCTCACAGCCTTACCCACAGCTGCTGGCAGTTAACTCCCTAAGGTACAGAAAGCCCCCATATGAGCATTCACCCCTGTTCTTGTGTGCAGTGAAATCATGGCAGGTGATTCCAGGGCCTTAAAGGACAAGCTCTGATGTGTTAATGCTACAATATGTATGGGAGTGAGATCAGGAAGCATATACCATGCAAAACCCCTGTTAAATATCCATGCTGGCGCAAACAGGCCCAGAGTATTGGCACTTTGCTTGTGCAGCAAGTTCCCCTAACCTCTTCTCAATATTTTTGCATCCAAATTTCATCATTTTTTTATCCCCATAACTTTTGAGATTTTTTTCAATCATAACAAAAATGTTCCCTCTCTGCCTGTCAGGAAAATGTATTTTCATCCTTCTTTGGGCAAAATACTATTTTTCTTTAAGAACATCAGCAATGAAAAAACCTGTCCTACAAATCATCTGAGCCTTACAGGCTCATCTCATGGACTGACTGCACTGAAATCATTGAAGGTCACCACAGGATTAATATGGATGAATTAAAATTGGTAATAGCAATGCAAAAGTGGATTGAGATATCATAGAGCTGGGCAGGGAGACAGAGGGAAAGGATGAAGCTCTTAATTATTTTCAGTTTGAGGAAACAAGTGCTGACCATGACGTATAACAATATTATTTTTAGACAGGAGAGAAAATTGGTTTGTTTTAGCAGTTTAAACTGCTTGTATGAAATAATTTTATGAGCATGGACAGCATAAAGACCTTTTACCTGGATTAAGGAAGAGGTGTGACTGTATTAGCAAATATTTGGAGTGGTCTGTGGTAGGGATGGGGTACAAACCCTTCCCCATCTCTTCTCTGGGAAATGTTGGGCAGTTTTCTACAAACATGGCAGAGCTAAAGAGCTCACCTTTCTGAAAGGACCATAAAAACAGCCAGGACAACACAGATATCCTTGGTGGGCTTACAGAAGAGACTGTCACCATGTAAACACAGCCTTCATATGGCATCAAAGAATTCACACTGAAGCTATGCTTTGAGACCCTAATTCTAACATAACCAGAATCCTCTGGAGCCATTTGCTAGAGCCAGGAGTCTTCTGGTGAAACAAATTCATTTGACTAAATCTTAGCAGACCTACTGCTGTTCAGTCAGAAAAGAGAACTGTTAAGTACCAGCTCATGTGATGTTACCTGAAAATTGCATCTGATGCCTCTCATTCAGAGGAATTAATAGATGATGAAGTGAAAAATCCAGATGACTGGATTTTTATCCAGTCTGGTTATTCTGCCTGGTTTTTCATATTAATAATAGTAATTGACTGTGAAATTTTGTATTAATCACATTTTGCTAAAAAGGTATGACATGTCTTTGACTTCTAAAATAAAGCCAAGATTCCTTTAATCCAAGCACTTCTTTTTAAAGTACCCCATAATCTGTGAAAATAGCTATTCTTCAAACCTCTTATTTGCAGAGTACATTTTAATTCCTAAAACTCTTAAGATCAGCCACACTTCTGTCACTGCAATCACAGTGCAGGCTAGCAGTTTAACTGCTATCCCAGTGAGATGCCCCAGCCTGGACGAGGGTCTAGTGAGAATCAATCTCGGCGGTATAAGAGGAAGATGGAAAAAACTGGGAACATTAGTTGTGATCCCATAACAAGAGTAGCTGAATCAGAGAAACTGAGGCAGTTTCTGTCTTGTTTCCGTGACAAGACACTCCCTCAGCTGGACCTAATTGTCCATGACAAATTCCACTTTTCTGTCTGCTGTTGTATTAGGGGCCAGGCAGGGTCCAGAGGAAAACCAACCCATTTGGGCATCTAGGAAAGGCACATCAGGGCATGAGCTACAGCAAAAGGTGAATAATGTTTCTTTCTGTAGGAAAGATAAGTTCTGTGATGGAAAGGATTGGTCTATTATCAGCATGGCTATTGCTATATTTGTTCTTGTTGTGCCAAAACATAAATATCTTGCATTTCAGACATCTTTGCCAACCTCTCAGCCTCAGACCTCCCAACCATGTCACAGAAAAGCAGAAAAGGTGATCCAAAAAAATAATTCCTCTGCTGTAACAGCATCATATCATCATATCTGCATTTCTCACTTTTTTTTTTTTTTTTTTTTTTTTTTTTAATTCCCTGCTCCATGTCTCTTAGGAGGGAAAATACTACATTTAGTGCTGGAGACCCCAGAGGGCAGACATATGATGTACCAGGAGGGTCATCCCAGGTGCTCCCTCAACTGGATCATATTCTGGGGAGTTCAGTGCATAATTTGAGCAATTCATATATGACTCTTACTTAAAATCCTTTTTATTCTTACCAGTTCCTGAAATGTCATCTGCTTTCCAAGCTGTGGGTTTGTTTTGATTAGTTAATCTTTTTTCCTTGACAGCAAGACACCAATCTATATTTGTGTGGCTTCTTGGTTGAATTATTGACATTTTCCTTTGTTTGTCTAGTTTTAATTATGTCACCAAGCCACATTCAAGGTTTCACTCATTCCAAATTTGCCTGTTGCCACATTTCTCCAATTTTGCATGCATTGTACAGAATTCTATTAAACACTCCATTGATTTTAAAATCCCTATGTTAGCATTTAAAAGTTTATGTGCTCTAGTTTGCTGGGACGCAACAGAATTATAAGATCATAAATTTATCTTTTTATATTTTTCCCTGTTTTCAATTCAATCCAGAGTCTCTTACTGTCAATCTAAATCCTTTGGATATTTATATCTAATCTTCAGAAATCACCCTCAAAAGCTGCTGAGAAAATTGAGTCCAGATGAGGGTGAATTTAGGGTTTTTTTTTCCAAATACAGATGCTTATACAAGCTTGAAGGAATAGAAGTTGTCCCAGTAAAAGCAATGGAGGTAGTTGCGTTCTCTACCAAAACAGATGCCTAAATACCTTCCCCACCCCACAGTGGAAACAAGTGCTACTGAATGAGCTCTCAATAGGTATAAACCACCATGTCCATTACATTAAAACTGACACTCAGGTACTTTTTGCACCATTTCCACAAAGCAGCAGACTTCATGTGTGTAAAGCACGGGACATCGCAAGCTTTGTGTCCCAGGACATTCAGTCCCTCTGCACAATGTCTCAATTTTGCATTTCTCTTCCCTTCTCACTACCTAAAATTAATGTTTGGGGTTCTACAGGTTGGTAGAAAAGAAATTTCAGCTTTATTCTTACTGAATTCAGCATGTACTCTCTGTTGGCCAACGCAGTGCCCCAGGTCTTCAGGAATAAACCTGCATTGGTGATGTGTCCAAACCAAACACAAAAAAACAGGAGAGTGATTAGGAGAATCTATGATTGTTTTTCTGTCCCTTTCTAGTGTCAGTGCCCAGTGTCACGCTGATGTGTGATGGTGTGATGCAAGAAGCAAAATTAGTTTAAAGATTTCAAGATAAGCAAGGAAGTATGTACAAATTGGAAATGTATATGAAAAGAGAACAATTTGTCATGCAGAAAAAATATCCTAAAGAGTTCAGCTAAGAAGAAACACTTAGAAAAAGACCAGTTGTCTCAGAAGTCAGTGTGTAAAGTGAATAACAGGATAAGGAAAAAAATAAGGATATTGAGAGATAGTTTCCAGCTTACAAATAAAAATATGGACATTTGCTTAAAGTTCATAGCAGGTGTACAGAGGCTGGAGGCAAAGCATTAGAAAGATCATGAATAATGTGACAAAATGCTTATGTATGATTTATGTAAAGCATGTATGAGAGCAATTCTATAAACTCTCAGGTCCAAGTCAGAGAAGATTTCAGTGAAACTCAAAGCTCCAAACCCAGTCAAATTAGGAGCACCATGGAAAGAAGACACTGAAGAGATGTTGCTTTTTCAAAGGTAAGTATATCACATAATTCTGTGCAGATACCATGGGGAAGGATGAATAAGAGGATAATATTAAGATAATTTTAGGCATGCATTAGAGTCATAGGACTCTCAACCAACTCGAGGATGGATATATTGCAGCATCAAACATGTAAGCACACAGTTCTGAAAAGTTCCAGGTCAAAAGGTAAAACAACAGGTGATAGGATTCAGGCTAACAAAAAGTACTGGTTGTTTTGGCACAAAGCAGATCTGAATAATCCATCATCTAACAGCCACCACATACAATCCATTACCTACCATACCTGGATGACGAAAAAAAAAATCTCCTGTTAAACAAGAAAAACAAAACTAAAAATTAAAATTAAAAAGAACCAAAACCAAAAACAAAACAAAAACACCCAAATAAAAAAAAAAAAAGCCCACCAAAAACAGATGAGGAAGGGAAGAGATGGGAGTAAGAGAGGGAGTTAAAATTTTAGTCTAATAAAAACTGAAAATTATTATTTTCTTTCTAGATCTCTAAAATGAAAAACAAAACAAAAGATAGTGTAATAATTACCTTCATTTAAAGAAATAGCAATCAAATTTATTTTAGTACTTCAAAGCAAATGCAATGTTACATTTGGAAGGCAGTCAATACAAAAATTTCAATGACTATATATCCAAATTATTTTTCATAGAAAAAAAAATTGGCCAAAGATAATATTAATTAATAATTTATTGTTCTAAAAAGAAAGTTTTGAAAATTGGGATATTAGACCCTCGGGTTTTGGCAATTATAAAGGACAGCCTGATGTCTATCTACAAACACTGGCTTCAGGCAGTCTACTGGGCAACCTCTTATTAAAAAAGGCATTTTTGACACATTTCAAAGAAGAGAAGGAAGTGATATGCTAAGGACTGAGACCCAGGCCACCAAGGCACAAATTCTTGGCAGTTATGAAGTTGCACACCCTAAAGGTTTATGTAGCATGCAGGTTTGCTGAGTTTTGGCATCTAACTTGCAGGCTATACATTCTGTAAACCATTAATAAAATATTTTATAGAAGGTAGTGATTAGAAATTATATGTTTAGAAGTTAATTTTATTTCATTAAATGGAAATTTGAATTTAAAAATAATTTTACCTTCAAAACCATTGCTGTCAAGTGAGTCCTAAATGATAAAACCTGTCTCCCTCATTTATAAGGAGAAAAATGTTTCCAGTTTACAAAGACTGGACTGAAAATAATGGAACAAAAAAATCAAAAAAATATAACTCTCACAGGAAAAGAAGGGTTTTCTATTCAACTCTTGAAAACATCCCAGTATTAAAGGAACTATGAAATTAACATGTTGTTTCATGTATCATCAGTGACTGTAAAATTCAGTAAAAGACTTTGTTCCTACAGACTGCATTTTCAATGCAAAAAGAAAAGCACTGCAAATCTTATTTCCATTGTTACCATGAACCAGTTTTAAGGATCTGATTGTGCTAGTAGTACAATAAATAATTATTAGGCCATCTCTGAAGATCTGGATGATTTTTTCAATGGGTTCTCTTCTGCTCTATTTTTAATAGAAAAAGACTGTATTCCAGTTAATAAATCAATATTCCAGAAAGACAGATAGCTCCTTCCATGGATTTCTCCAAAACACCCTTTCAGGTGGTGTATAAAGGCAGGAGAACCCCTGCCTTTAACACATATTCTCTGGGTTCCCACCAGAGCTACCTGCCAAACCATAATATCCTGCAGCTGTAAACTAAGTATTATTCCATAATTTTGGACACCAAGTAAGGTAAACAAAGGAGGAGAGGTCACTGCTCTCCTCAGTCAGTGCCTCATCTGGACAGCCAACCAGTAAATCCTATAGGACATGTCATCCTGCAAAAACCTACTAATAGTCCCAAAACCAGGATAATGCCTTATATAATTGTAAGAAGCTCACCAGCACCACAGCAGCTCAGCCACCAGCCATACACATTCATCTGAAGAGAAATTACCCCGAATTTGGAAAGTGCAAAAGGATTTCACCATCCAAACGCCCACAGAGATATTCTTGCCATCTTGTCCCAGAACTATTGCAGAATACTTCGAGATCCCTGTTCCACAAAGCAGATAAACACATCTCTAAATTAAAGCACCAAAATAATTCCTTGCAGTGAGTCAGGTGGTGAAGAGACTTCTGAGCTTTTCTGCTTAAGGCACCACTGCTGGAAGATTTGGGTGGATATCATACCTAGTTTGTTGAAAAGGCAATGTATCTCTTAATGCCATTAACTTCTGTCTCTTCTGCTTCTGATGATGAAGTTATGGGATGGACATGTTCCTCTTCAAAATTTCATAAGCTGATAATATGCTCAGCAGAAGACTGTAAAGCATTCAACACAAACCTCAAGTTCATGGCTCCAAAGTTCCAAGAGCCGTAAGATAGATTTATTAGGGACACCTTCATTGTCTAATTACTACACCCAATAATTGTACATCTTCAATAGTCAGGAAAAATTGAATTTTTTTTCAGGTTCCCCCCACACTCGGTATCTCCAGCACTACCAAAACCTATGGTGTGCATTCAAAAGCTTATTTATTTATGCATATGGCTTGCATATCTCAAGGCTAGATGTATAATGTTTTAGGAGCTGACATGCTCTTCAGGGAAAAAAGTTTCCCTTCTGAATTATTCTATTCACTCTGCAGCTATCCACTGCTACCCCTTGTTTATCTGCTCATTACTGTGACTGAAAATGAGTTTGTCAGAAGAAATATAATTTAAAGAATGAGAACATGAACATAGAGGGCATCTTGATAGCTCAGCAAATATGCAAGGTTTTTTTTTAACCCAGATAAACCTTTCTCTCCTAACGTTCTTTTAAAAAGGGGCATTCTTAAAAGCTTTTGTGGAAAAAAATCAGAATAAATTTTACACAAATGCTCTGTAAGCTGCTTTGCTTTGCTGTACACAACAGCTCTGTAAGCTGTTCTTTGCCTTCTCAGTAAAGAAAAAAGAAGATCATCAGGATGATCACTGTGAAAAGGCTGAGTACTTCACAATTTTAACCTGAAGTGGGAGTCAAATAATTCAGTACTTGGGAAAACGTCTAAGTCCCATCACAAATTCTAGCAAGTCAAAACCTTTGCAAATCTCCATTGATCTTAGTATGCATGTGGGTGGTGGGGAAGGAATGACACAGAAGATCATGCTCTACCTTAAATTATGCTGAATTGCACCCAGAAACAGATGGAAGTGTGTTTAATCTGTTCATGGCACCCAGCTCCAATAAGCAGTCAGAGCCACCATCTCCTTCCTCAGCTGAAATTTGCAGGTGATCTTCAGACAGAACCCAAAAAAAAAATCACCTTTCCTCAATTTTCTGACCAACATATTAGGAAAGAAGACACTTTTTCTTGCTCATGGATTGCATTATGTTTCTGCAGCTCTTATCCCTGTCTAGAACATCTTGTCCCTTTGGTAAAACCAGGAGATTCCCATGTAAGGATCAGTGCAAATACAGTGTTTGTTTCCATTCCATCTATTTTACAGCAGCCCCTGGATGCCTGCATTTATTCCAGTGACTCATTCATTTGCCAAAATTTTGTTACTCTCACTTTAAGTGGATTACAGGTGCCAGCAGCATGTCTGCTGACACTATCCTGGGGCTATCAGCCAAGAAAATGATAGCCTTTCTAAGTGGCTTAATTCCCTTTCCTATAGCCATTTGTTTCACAAGACAGAAGGTATGGATGGGTACCTTCAAAAAATGCGTGTTTTGCAATTTAAAAGTTTGCAGTGACCTAAAGCTGTGTGTCTAAAACTGTTAGAGACCAAACCGATTCTTAGGAGAGATAACCCCAAAACTGTTAACTAAAGAGGTCCTCATCTCTAAAGCAAGTGGTCTAAGACATGGTACTGGCTGAGATGGGCTCACTTCCACACCAGACTGGTAATTTCTGTGTTCCTAAATTTACAAATCCAAAGGAGAATACCTTCAAAAAAAAAAGTGCTGGTGGCCCTGACTTCATGCACTTCATTCAACTCATTCAGCCCGAGTTGAATGTAAGTGCATGAAGTCTGTCTGGGGGTTTCTTGGCTTTTGTGTTTGTTTATCTTTCTACATTTCTGCTGCCAATTTCATGCCTGACCAGACAAACTCACAGAAGTTTTTTGTTGCAAGGTAAGGCAAGTCAATAAACAGACAGGTTAAGAGGAAAACACACTCTAAATGATACTTTCTTTTCCTCTGGCTTCATTATCCCAGTGCTCCCCTCAGCTCCCGGACTCTGCTGACTGTGATGTTGATTGTCTCACAAATAGACTGTAAAATCCTTTAGGCTAGGACTTTCCTTTCCCTCGTTTTCTAAAACCATTAGCCAGACCCACAGCATTACATAAATGCAAAGAAATAATGATGGTTATGGATGATAATAATGACTAAAATTTCATATCCTCTGAAGACACGAGACCAGGAAATATTCACAGCTTCCCAATTTGTCTCAGAAGGGATGAGAAGAAGGTGCAGCAATACAGAAAAGCCAAGCAGAGAGTCAAAAATGGGGAAAGAGCAACTCCAACAACAAAAGGAAAAACAAAGACAAGTTCAAGGAATCCCTGGAGAACTCCAGCTTTTGAAGTCCCCTGCAGGCACTGGCAGCGAAGAGCCCATGGCATCAGCTGCTGCCGTGTGTTTGATTCCCTCCCAGCTCCAGCTCTGTCATTCACCAGCCCTGCTGTCATCAGCCAGCACAGAAATAGAGCGTGTGTTACCCCAGGTCCCATCTCCGCTCCTCACAAAGTCAGAGCCTACTCGTAGATCAGAGCTGTTCCAAATACAAAATGAAGAAACAGACACGCTGTCAAAGTAGGATTTTCTTTTCTCCTTGCTTTGCTGATGTTGTAGGAATTGGGCTTCAGATGAAAAACATTTTTAGTTAAGAAAATGAAAAAAAAAATCAACTTAAAGTGCAGATTCTGCAACTTGGAGATATTAAGTGAATTATTATTTTTTTTTTACTAAGTTGCTCAGGTTTTAAAAAGGAAAAAAATCAGTAGAAATGAAAAATTTCACTACAAGACTTTCAAAATATCTTTATGTCTTGTCTATATTGTTGGACTGTTAACAGATAAAAGATTATATTTTCACTGTAATTATTCTTCTCATCTTCTCACATCTCACCGCTTGGCTTCTATTTTGTACAGGAATGTGGTAAGAGATTTTAGACTCTTTACTGTTATTGCCTGTCCAGATATGCTCCTCTTCCTTCCTCTTTCATTCCACCTTTAAAGAGAATTGTCCTCTAAGTCAGAAATGCCTCCTGGAAGGCAAATGTTAGGTTTGCATACCTTGAAGAAGGACAAAATGTGTTTATTCCTTTCCATCTGTCAATGAATTTTTGCACCACCAACCACTAACACCAACATTCTTCTGTAAATGTTTTATTGGTACCTAAATGCTCATCATAGTTGAGATTTTCTTTTTATTATTTTCATATGAAATCCATTTCACATTTAGCAGAAACACATGTCCAGAAATTCTCAATTTAAGGGAACAATTGTCCTTCCAGTACATTTAGAATACCAAAATTAGAGATTTGGGAGTTACCAAAAAAAAAAATCCAAACAGTCTAATTCCTGTTACAAGTTCTGAAAAATATCCTCTCTAAAACCAGTATGTTTTCATTGCATTAAAATATTACCAAAGCTCTAGTGTTTTAAGGCTTTGGTTTGTAGGTTGTTCAGAAATATGCCTACCTCTATAAGCAAACCCAGTAGTATAAATCAAGAAAGTGCAACATTAAAAAAAAAGGGAACTTATACTGAGCATTGAACACATAGGAAAGGACAATTTCCAGGCAAAACAAATAATTCTTTTAAATATTTTTCTGTGTATAACCAAAGAATCATGAGATTAATAAAAAACCAACAAAGTATCTACAGGGCTTATATCCCCATAAAAATGCGTCTCAGAGAGTCTAATTTCTTTTGTTATTACAAAAGCAGTTGTTATTAAACAATTGCAATCTGATTTTATGCTTTCAAGAGGAGTACTTATGTACAAAGATAGTGTGCTGCAGAACTCTTGTTAGCTTTGCTGAATTGTGCATGCATAATATATAATTGCTGGAAGTGAAACAGAACTGCTAAACCAAACAGGTGGGAAAGAGATGGAAAGAGAGAAGGAGGGAGAAAAAGACTAAAATGTTCTTAAAGCTATATCAAAAGTCTGTATACACACACACAAAATAAATATATATATATAAACATGTAATGCTCTTCGCTGTTACAAAAGTTTTGGATTGCTAAAGGTAGATTTAGGAAAAAAAAAACTTCTTAGTGAAATATCCACCTTCTCCTCTTAGCAGGAAACAAATTCTGATATTCCACATTATGCTGCTGTTTTTTCATCAGGTATTCACAAAGATATTCCAGAAAAAATGCCAGAATGAAGATATTTTGATTTGTTGGATTTTTGTTTCTTTTCTTCCCTAGTTCTTTATTCATCTTTGTTTTCTGCCCTTGATTCTAATTTCTAACTCCCAATCAGGGCAGAGACTCTTGCAAAGGAAAAGTTCATGAGAGACAGGATAATACTCTTCCCATCCAAAACCTTACTTACTTTCTCTTTTTTTCCCTACTTTTCTTCTATCCAGAGTCTTAAAAATTCTTGAACAGCACACAGTTCTCTAACATTCCTACTGGTAATCAGTCTGTACTGCCCTAGAACTACCAATCTACCAGTCTTGTCCTCTGTACTGCTCTTTCCACCTTTTTCTGAATTGGGAAGGAAACACTGGTGGATCAAATAACCTTGAGAAGGACAAACTGTGCCCCATAAAGAGAGAAACAGACACATGATATCATGGACGGTCATTAAGAGACATCGGAAAAATATATTTCATCCTGTCACATTGAGACTAGGGAGCTCACTGGAGAAAGACAAACATGAGACCCTGGTTATTCTGGAATGGATTCCTATTTTTCCATTAAAATTGTTTTGGGTTTTTTTTACGTCTATGACATAATTTTAAATAGTAAGGGGGAAAATAATTAGTCTTCCCCTTCTAAGATGACTGATTTTGGTAGTTGGAGAACTTTGTTTACCACTGTCTCCCTTTACAGACTCCTAGGGAGAATGAGAGATTTTACCTCATAGCCTCTGGTTGGAAAAGTTTGATCACTAAACGACCTCTTACATTTATTTAGAACTTCAAACATTTACAGCTCATTAGATTTCTAGATACCAGGCATTGCAAAATACCTCTACTCTTTTTTTTTTTTTCTTTTTTTTTAGGATGCTGAAGAGCAAGGATAAATCAGTAGAGAAGCATTATACCAGAAAGATATAAAGTGACTCTCAGAAATTTCTACTAAGACTGGGCAGGAAAAATGCTTGACTTTGGGATTCAGAGAGCTCAATCTGCTTAACTGATTAGAAAAGAAGAGTGAAAGACAACTTGGTTGAAATAGGTATGTTCAAAGAGAGGAAGTATGGTGCACACAGAACCCTTTAATCTTTTGGTGAAAGGCTAACCAGAGTCTGGAAACTGAATCACATATGCAAGACTGACTTTCCTCTTGAGGAAAGTGTAGAGCCTTTATCACCTCTTCAAAGCCAGAATTTGATGCCCTTCCTCAACCAATTCTTACTTTATGCTCTGAAATTGTCTGTTACAAGGGTGAAATTTAATATCCTGTTATAGAAGAGCCTAGATATATACATCTCAGTCCCTTCCAGCCTAGATAAATTGGGGATTCATTTCAAAGAGGAGTAAACTAAGTATTGGAAAATACAATTTCATCCTCCATTATCAATCCTGCAGATCAGGATAGCTGACAGTGAAAGATCATTCCATGGCTCAAAGCCTTGGCATTGCAAGAAAATGGCTGAAAACACAGCAATTCTACATGTTTTTATCACTTTCCTTTTCTTGAACCACAGGATATAATCAGCCAAGATGTCTTTTATTGATTATTTTAAAATTATTGATGATGATAATGTTTTATAACTATAGTAGCCTCTCACGGTTTTAGAAACAAAGAAATAAAGCTACATGGAAAATTAGATGCTAAAATTTGCCAGATATAAATATAAGGTTCTACTGATTTCCACAAAAGAAAAAAATCACTAAGAAGCAATGTACTTATTTGTGTACATCACTTGACTACCTATGGGATGGAGAGGAGCAACTGTTTGAAAACACACATTGAAAAAAATTATAGACCATTAAGTTCATGAAAATATGAGAATAATTTGTGCAGCTGAAAATGGGGTGGGAATATAGCTAGAGAGATTGGAGACACAAATTGGAGAAATCTGTTATTAAGAAATAAGTTGAGAATTTCCAGGCTTCTTTTTTTTTTTTTTCCACAGAATGCAGAGATGAAGAAGGATCTAAATTATTTAGACTGCCTCCAGGCTATGTTTGGGGACCACTATTTTAAAAAGCTTGGGTTTGTGCTCTGGGATTTTATTGAAAGGACGAAATAAAACCCAGCTCTCTAGATGGTAGCTTATTAGCTGCAGTCCAGGATCTGGGTCTGATGATTTATTAGGGAGCAATGTGAAAATTCTGGAGACCTGCCGTGGGTTTACAATGCAATGTGGAGTTAGGGAAGCTACCTACTGCACCCACATCCCTCCCACTGGGTTCTGTCTACCCAAAACTGATATAAAGCTTGGTGGTAAAAAAATGCTGGGACTGCAAGGAGAGTGACATGGAGGAGGGCAGCATTCCAGAGGGCCAAATTAATTTCCCTAGGGAGCCCCTGCTTGTAAAATCCCATAAACAAAATGTCACTTTTCATTGCTAAAGCTCTTTGATTGCTAACAGCAAACACATGCCTTATTTTGGCATAAAGCTCTGCACCATCAAATTAAATAATATTGAGTTGTTGTTTTGTTTTTGGTTTGCTTTTTTCCCCCTAACAATCTGTCTCACACATTCCTTGGCTGCCTTTAAAAGTCACTTGTAAAGTTTCACACTTGCATGCTGCGAACAGCGAACAGCGGGGCTGGAAAGCTGAGCGTCTCCAAGGATCAATAAGCTTTGAGTCCTTGTGGTTCAAATGGAGTGAAACAAGTCCGGCAAGTGACAACTGCCATCTCATGGTGACTGCAGGGAATGAAAGGGAAGGTCTCCAGATGATCCCTGATGGCTGAGTGGGAGCATCACCTGAAGGCCTGATAAAATTACACAATGCTTAAACTTGAAGATACCAGGGCTTCTGTAAAAGAAATTACAGGTGAAATGCCACGAGGTCACTACTGTTGTAACAACAAAACAGCTCTAATATCAGAGTGTTCCTCAGTGTCAGCACCTGGCTATCTCTAAAGGTGCATTATAATGCCAGCTGAAAAAGTGTATTGGGGTTGGGTTGACAAAGCCCAAACCTGTACTGAATACCAGAATTTTAAAGGAAAAAGCACAAAATAGGCACCTTGCCAGGGTAGGCTCCTACAGCTGACAACTGATTGGCTAAAATTATTCTAAAAGAAAAAGATATTAGTATGCAAGGTGCTGTTGGTAGTTGGCAGTTTCCAGAAAGAGAACAGGATTTGAGGAATTTCCTCAAACTAAAAGAAAAAATGTAAAAAAAAGCCTAATAATTTCAGAAGACTACTCAGAATAAGATATTTACACTTAGGACAACTTTAATCTCATATCCTCCTGTGGATGTTATGAGAAATATATTCCTGATAGGAAGCCTGTACTTCACTAGTCTCCCTGTGGAAAGGTTACCAACCTGGAAACACAGTGGTTTCATTGGGAGCAGAACTTTGATTTTTAATGTGTATTAGGAATAATTCTTAACTGATCAGAACTAAGATACAGCTTTAGATCAACATGGGAAACCAAGCACCTCTCCGTCAGCCCAAACTGTATCTCCTTCCCCGTTTGCCTTGAAGAGCAGAGGGTGGTCAGCCTGTTCTCTGTAGCTTCTATCCAAGCACTCAGTGCCACTGAGTTCAGTTCAAACATCCCCTCTACACAGTGATCCAGCTGCCAGTGGGGTCTGCCACACAATTCCATTCATGTTATAAACCTCATTGCCTGATACAGATCTGCAGTGTTCAAAAAGATCCATGTACAGTTCGCTTCATGTATTTTTAGTAAGCTTTCTTGTACCATCTCAATTTAAAAGGAAAAAAGAAAAATTATAATAGAAGTTGAACAGAAGTAGATGTTGGTATTATTATGTGGACACAAATTACATTGAATGTTCATTCCAATATCTAGCACTGATTATTCCCACCACCTTATCTAGAAATAATTAGTGAGCATCCTCCTGAGAATAGCAACCCTAATGCTTCTCTTTGCTACATTAAAATTACTCAGGCTTTACACCAATGTAACTACACAAAGGATTACCATCATTGCCTACAGTTTTAAAACTCCTCTAGCCTGCAGAGTGAGCACAGTTTTTCAGTGCAAGATATCTGGAGCTGATTTCCTTGGGAATTACAGAGCATAAAAAACTGAAGACAGATACACACTTAGCAGTAAGCCCAAGATTACATGTTTGTACTGATAACAAAGAAGTAATAAAAAGAAGCAAATACTTAGCTTAAACTTCGAGCATATGGAACAAGCATGCATTCAATTATTTAGTGAAATGGTGTTTTCAAAGTAGCAAGAATTTCCTTTTCATGCCCTGATGTTTTTCCCCTGCTACTTATTTCTTTGGTTCATTTTCAGCCCCCACCTGCTCCTGGAGCAGCAGACAGATCTTGTCATCAAAGGCTTCAGGATCACCCTAGCAAGCCAGGAAACCTTGGTCCCTTCCCTGCTGCAGCTGGCTGCCTCTGCAGGCAATTGGTCTTTCCTAGTGTTGAACACGAGGAGCTGAATTTGCCAGCCTTATTCAGCTTTATCTTAGAAAAGTGCACTTAGCAAGAAAATACACTCAAATACATGAAAAAACAGCAAAACAACACAATCTTAAAGGGACACCTATGAAAATTCTGCCACATCTGATCCTTGAGGCACTTATCTTCATAAATTTTAAATGTCTCTGATGATTTCTGTGCCCATTTTTAGTATTGTCAGGAACTGATCGAGTATTTAAGATGAGGAACCACGGAGTTAAACCTATATCTAAAACAGAAGCTGCTGTCTTCACTTTTATTCAGCTAACTGGCCTTTGGGAACCAACACAGTTTTTAGGTAACCACTTGGGTGTGGAAGAGAGGAGATACTGGTGGTGCCTCTCTTGGGCACCATTATCTTGGGGCTACATCTGCTGTGTGCAGCAGGGAGCCCTACACTCCAGCTTGCCCTTCCCCTGCATGAGTTTGAACCCCTCTCCCTGAATGCATGCTCTAACTCCCAGCCTAAAAAGAATTTCAGTTGAGTTTTCTTGCTCACACATATCAAAGTAATCTTGATTTGCCTGAAAATATTAAAATGCTAATAAATAGAAGGTGGGGGTTTTTTTTTTTACATTAAACTGAAGATAAAACAATATCTCACCTTTGAATTCCTCTTGACTGTTCTGGAAAGGTTGGAACCAGCAATTTACTAGTCTCAACAGTGATCTCTGAAATCTGGACAAACTATTTCTGGATTTTCATTCAAGCAGTGTGACAACCTTGCCTCAATTATACTCATTCACATTTGTATTTGAACATAAAAAAATAATACTATATCCTTCCACAGCACATATCACGAATCCACAAATTTCTACTTTCTCTAGCAAGTCATACATCTACCTGTCTCAGAGCATCCTTCTCCAGGGCATGTTAAGACCTCTCCTCTCTCCCTTTTTTAGTAGGATGTGGTTTGCAGACACTCGTCAATTTGCTCTATCTGGGTCCAAACCTCCCAAATTATTAACCATTCTTATGTAGCCTTATTGCTAAACTCTATCTTATCATTCATTACAGCAAGGATATAAATTTAGCAAATGTAAAATAGGATCTCTGACAGCTAGACTGCCTCAGTCTTGGTAAAGGAAATTAACAGATCTGGTTAGGTCATGAGAACATGCCTGGTCTCATCCCTTCCTAATTTTCCCCTCCTGTCCAAACTGCTAAGCACTACCTATATCAATCTCAAAGGATACAGTAGCAGGAGAGGTCAAATAACTTCTCTTAATCAGAAAGTAAGAAACAAAAGCACAGAAAAAGGTGCATGGAATGGACTTTTTTTGGCTGATCTTCTGCAGCTGGATAAATACCAGGGTACAAAACACAACCATCCCCTTGGTGGAGAGGGAGATGGAAAACATAGGCACCCTGCCATTTCTGGGAGATACACTTTACACCAGGACATCTTTATAAAGTATGAGGGAGCAAACTACAGTTTGTTCAACATTGCCAATAAATGATTGTCCATAAATCTAGGTCTAATTCATGGAAATAGAGCCAGCTGGGAGCTTTTTGAAGATGTGTTGCATTATCAGTGCAATTTGTAGAACTGGGTAATTTAGGCAGATTTCTGAATCCAGACTTTGTGATTTCCTTCCTTCACTCATTATTCATACAACATTTTTGTATACAACACATGCAACAATACAATACATACAACAATATTCTTGACATTTCAAAATGAATAGAAGAAAACCTATTGTCTCAATTTTGTTTTCAAATAGTAGAGCCAAAGAAAAACATAAAGTGGTAGAAGCAGGATGTTTTAGATGCACTGAAACAAACATTTTTTGTGTTTGTTGCAAACTGAACATTTTAGAAATATTTAGTCATGACAGGAAAATTATTTGAAAGCTCAGAGATTTTGAGATGGGAAGGTGTTTCCTCTCCTAGTTCCAGTGAGTCAACTGTTCCGAATACAACAGGTATTTTATAATTTTCCGTTGCATTCCTCCCACACCCAAACTCACATACATAGAACCAGCTTCAAATCTTTCCTAAACATCCATTTTGTACTACATATCTAATGTAAAAGTATCTGGGAAGACAGCGTGTTTTCTTTAGTTGCCAAGCTAAATGAAGAACCCCACAAATTCCTTTCACTGGTTCCTCCAGTTGTCATCATACGCCCACCTCAAATCCCAGCACACTTTGCAGCCACACAAGCTCTAGAAACATTGACAGTTGAGACCTTTTCTTCTTCCCAGTCCCATCACATTTTTCAATGCTGTTTCCCCTTCCATCCTCTGCCAGCTCCTGGACAAGGGAAGTAAAGGCACAAAATATTCCCAAGAATGTAAAAGAAAATGTGAAAACTCAGGACCTCATCCCAGCAGACACTATAATATGAGATTTACTGCTGAACTGGCAGAAGTTTTCAGTCCTAAAAGCTCCAGTTAAACTCAAGAGAGAAATTTTTAACTGCCTTTCTCCCCTTCAACTTTCATTTCTCAGCAAACTTCACCTGCACTTTGAGAACTAAACCAGACCAATTAGCTTTTAGCCCTATCTTTTATAGCTAATTGCCCTTAAGGCAACTGCAAGGATTCCCAGGTGTCAGCTTTCTGTGGTGTTTATGCAAGTCCCAGAAGAGAGCAAGCAAAGACACTAAAATAGAAAAATTCTTCAGCAGACATACAGAGAAAAAGGGAGCTTAAAAAGGCAACAAGGCATGATCATTAATTTTCTATGTATATCACATTTTCTCACTGAATTATACAATGTGATAACATATTACAAGCAGAAAAAGCTTCTTAAATGTAAAGATTAAAAAAAAACTTCTCCAATTTCTTCAACCCTACAATGACCCTTAATTGGCACTTGAAATCCTTTAGCCACCAATTTAATTATATTTCTAACACCCTTGAGAGTGTTTTCTTTTATTTATCTAATTTAACTCGCTTTTTTTCCCTCTCTTGACATTAATCTAAGAAAACTATGTGGGTGTTTTTTGTCTGAAACAGCAGTCACCACACTTAACAGGAAACAATTTTCTACTGCCTGGAGGTGAAAATTTCCCTTCAAATAATTGTAGGTGAACTCACCTTCATATGCCAGCAGGAGATGGCCACAGATGAGCTTTTCTACTGATATTTCCATCTGTTGGTTTGGTTTTTAGGTCCCTCCAGTTGTGTCTCAGTGAAGGTGGTGCTGGGGACTCCATGACTTCCCAAAGGAAGAATAGCTCAACTTGCTGAACCCACACTCTGCTGCTGCTGCCACTCATGAACTCCCTGTGCATGCAAGAACATGTTCCAGAAATGTTTTCACCAAGAACAAAAGTCATATTTCCCAGCCTGAGGAACTTTAGAATTCTGCAGGACTACAGATGCTGACTGAAACAGCATTTGTTTTTAGAAGCTAAGCTCATTGGGAAGTCCAGCAAGAGACAAATTGGAAACCCCTGTTGTTACAGAAGCAGTCAAAGGTGTTAGACTTGTAAGAGTCCCAAAATTTGGGGCTTAAAACTATCATCCCAACAACTGCCTTGAGGTTTTCCTCACAGACTGTGGTTACCAGGGCACATCTCTCTCATTCTGCTATCAGTTTCAAAATCAGGCTTTTCATCTTAATAAATCTGGATGGTATCTGACCTACAGTAAGATGTCTTTCTAGAGGCAATCATGTTTGTCATTAGCTTCCATGGCTATATGCAGAGCAAACTGCACTTTATATATAACTTCTATTTCCATGGAGGAAAACATAAGGAACAGAAATGTGACAAATGTAAGAAAAAAATGTAACAAAAATATTTGAGCATTTGTGCCATAGTAGGTCTTTTTGTGTGCTCAGTAACTTGTTTCAGATTAATTAGCAATCTTTGAGTGGTCCTGCTAAGCAGGTGGCAAACTAGAATGCATTGTTTTGCTTTGGTGCCCATATTTCACAGTGCACTGTTAATGCCTTTTTATTTGTATTTATTTTTTTTGCTCCCTTGTTTTGTTTTATAAGTGTTCAGAGTGCTGCACAGCATTATGGTACACTATCATTTTTCAAGCCATTAAATGTTAACTTCATTTTCTTGTGTGAATTATGCTTTGCTCTTTTAGTTTTGTAATGAAAAGTAAGTACAGGTTATGCAAGCAATAACCCCTGTGTAAGCAGCAGCTATCTTTTTAAACGGTTTATTATGCCACAGTCTGGTACTCCATTAAATATAGATTACAGACTGTTGAATAAATGAATATCAACTAAGCAGCCCCATCCTTCTGTACATATCAACGCAAATAATGAATCATGGCACCTCATGAAAATGTATAACCCAGAAGAGTGGGTCAAGAAGTAATTACACATTTGTCTTATCTCATGCTTCTTGCTCTCAAACCAGGAAAATACATTTGTGATGTTTAGGGGACACTAAGAAAGCTCTTGCAACCTGTTTTTCCTGGAAGGTGAAAAAATTCTTTCTCATAGTTTTATGTAGATGTGCTTAGATTTCCAAGTATGTTTCTTATACTACCCTTTTAAAAAGATGCTTTCATAGTTACGTTGAAAAATGTGGGTACATATTCATATCTCATCTCTTCCTCAGACCTCCTGTGTTACAATAAGAGTAACTGAATTACTCAGCTTGGGAAATGTAGGTAATTACCAAAATAAATGAGCCAGTATATGCATGTGAGGTTATATTATATATTGTGTACAAAATAATTATAATGCAAATAATTATTTAGATACTTATAAACATAGAAAGTGGACATCAAATCAGGACAGAAAACATGATTATGATACTCTTTAGAAACAGGAGTTATTAAAACTGATACTGATTAGCAATAACTGAAACTAAAATTTGGAGACTGAAATTCAAATTATGTTGCTTAAAGTCAAAGTAGACTAACCTGTTGCATATGGAACAGATTAAGAGTGGAATGAACTAATCATTAGGTTATTAAAATAATACCACTAACGTGAGCTGTATAACATAAAGTTATCTTTAGCAGCTCAGGAGGAATTATCTGCTGATCCCAGCTTGAATAAATGGACTCTGAGAAGAGACTATGTCAGTGGAGGGAAAAAATAAGCCAAAAAATTAACTTGCTTAAATTCCTTGTGTTCATATTTTCCAAGGCAAATTTTTGGCTGCTGACAACCATCACAGTTCCTCTGATTTTAGTGTGGACATGCTTATTTACCCTGCTTGTGAAAACATATTTAGAATCATAGAATCTCCTCAGTTGGCAGGGACCCACAAGGATCATTGAATGCAACTCCTGGCCCGGCAAAGGACACCCCAAGAGCCACACCATGTGCCAGACAGTGTTGTCCAAATGCTTCTTGACCTCTGTCAGGCTTGGTGCTGTGACGACTTCCCTGGAGAGCCTGTTCCACTGCCCAGCCACCTTCTGGGTGAAGAACCTTTTCTAATATCCAGCCCTAATTTCCTCTAACACAATTTCAGGCTGTTCCCTTGTGTCCTATACCTATAGGTATCACCAGAGAACAGAGATCTGTGCCTGGCCCTCCACTTTTCCTCATGAAGATGACGATATTAATAATAATTACATCTGCTTGTTAAAAGCATTTAGTATTAAAAATCTAGGAGTAGCCATATCTTTCCAGGAATTTCTAATGTTTCTGCCAGAAACCTGGGGGAAAATAAATTCAGCTTTCTGGTATGGGAACTGAAAAATATTTTATGGTTTTTGGCTTGCAAGTAATTTGTTAATATTTTGTTAAAGGAAAAGACACCAAATTGTGTTTTTGTTTAAAAAGACAGTATTCATGCAAATAAGCTATATAATTACTGCATATGATTTTCCTCCCCTCCTCCTCCCAACCTGCTAAGGCAGTAAATGCCAGAAGCCATGGAAGCCATTAAAAGATAACATCTGTGCAGTCACAGGGTGACCCAGTTAATTTAGCACTGAGCACTTTTCAGATGCCAATATCCTCTGGAGTACCACAATGAAGATAAGGAAAAAGGGAGGAAAATGCTTATTGTTAAATGATATTTTTATGAAGCTCTTGGACCCTGTCTTGGAGACTAGTGGGAAAAAATTCCAATTATTTTTTTTCTGCCTGTGTCAAATCAGAGGTCCCAAAAATTGCTCAAAACCAAACACAAAAGCAAAGAGTAAAAGAGCAAACTGGGATAAAATAAAACATTGGAACAATTCTATTGTCTGCCTATCAACTATTTCTTGTTATATAAGATATATGCTATATTAGATGTAGTATTTTACGGAGTCACAAATATGGACTGGTAAAACCCATGAGTTTTATGACAATTTATGGCTCCAAAAATGAACCAGTGTTCTTGTTCTTTAAAATAACTTGAAGAAAGCTGACTTTAAATGTCCTCAAGATTAGCTCCAAGCTATCCCTTTTACCCATTGTGGGGTTTTTGTAGCACTCCTTTCTTCTAAGACCTCAAAATTCACTTAAAGTTTGAGGAAAATGCCAGCATTCCTTGTGAAAGGCAGAGGAATTAAAGAAGGACAAAACAAGGTCACACAGCGCTCCAATTCCATAATTTGTTTTTTCACTCTACATCCTTGCCATGTGTGAGCACAGACTAATGTTCAAAACACTGAACATTGTTCTTGTCTATGTACAACCAAGAAGCACAAATGAATATCCACGTGCCTCATGTCCTGTCCTACTTGTTACTTCCAGGTGATTTTGTACTGACTACATTCATCTCCAACACCATATGCTAGTAAATACTAGTATTCCCATTTTATAGAAATAAAACATTGGATCAGTGTGGAGATAAACTGTTTAAGTAGTATAATAAAATGGATCTGTAGAGCACAATGAAAAAGTAGCAATTTAAAATTTACTCTTTCTTCAGCTTTGCAGTAAGCACATATATATTGTATGTGTATTGAGAAACCCATACATAGTTACACTGCACATGTGAAAATACATACCTGCTTGTGTCTTAAGAAGTGAAGAACTCCTTCCTGTTCTTCATAAACACTATTGAAAGCTTGTTATTTTCAATGATTGAAGCTGCTGTTTATATTAAGGGCTTGCAATTTCACTTTCTTGGACACTCAATGGTGTGGTGTGTGCAACTGCAGGTAGGATACATTCCCAGGTAAAGAGACAATACTGAATTCAATGTGAGAAAATGGCAGAACAGTGATGATTGATATGATATGATATGATATGATATGATATGATATGATATGATATGATGATATGATAGCTGATGCTACATTATTTCTTTGCAGCTTCTCAGGTCAGTATTGTAAAATAGAACCTAGCACAAGGTTTTGGTCAAGATGGGATCTTCCTCCCTAGAGACTTATGGCCAATGAGTAATGACTTATGGCCAGTATCTATGTATTATGATTCACTTTGTTGTATATCCAGATATGATAAAAGTAAGACACAAACCTGAGGTTAAAAACAAATGCAAATTTCCTATCTAATGCACCAGTGTGTTGTTTTATTAGCTGAAAGGCAGGGGAGTTTCTGGGAGCATTTAAAATTCCAGAGTGCAATAATTATAAAATGCAGTGAACAGCAAGTCTTCTAGGGGTGAAGAAGAAATGTGCAAAGTAATAGCTAAATCAATAACATCTAAGTCCTGGAGTATGGTTAGTGTGTCTTATGTGAAATATCAATAATTATTTATAGCATGCAAAGATGTCTTCAGCGTTCAAAAGATATGCAGAAGACCCACATGATGAATGATGTACTTGGGTTTATAGAGGCAGTTCAGTCCCATGTTTAAACTAGGCTATTGAAAATGTCTCCAAGCACCAGTGTCCTGCTACAGCCTACTTTCCAGGCTTGCCTGTACTCGAGGCACTTATACCTAACCCAGCTGCCAGGTTTAGATCCAGCGTTCCCCTTTACCCACCCCCATCCTGCTCTATCCACTCAAGAACATACATTGCTCTTATATTAAGATCTAAATCTTAAGATTTGAGTTGAATTAAGAAGAGTGTCAATGGTTTCCCAATGCTTAAGTCTGCAATCAATGTCCAAGTAAAGATTTCAATAGGCCAAAAGAGTCAGTTTGGCATCTGTTTGTGATTAGAGCTATCTCTGTTTCCCTAGGCTTATTGTCACAGTGTTAGTCACCTGTCTAAGACTGATCAGGATTTCTGCAACCTATCTGCTCTAAAGCATCTCCTCAGTAAAAGGAATAAATGGTGGTGGTCACTAGAGTCTAGTCAATCTATCCCCATTGCCTTTGGAAATCAGTGCCTGAATAACATCGTAAATCTGAGCCAAAGCTGCTTTGGGTTCGTCCAGATATTACCTAATGTCCCTCTAAAGACAAACCACTTCAGTACTGACAAATTAGGCTGATCATAACACATGCAACATAATGAGCATTTCCCATTTAATTTTCAGTTCCCTATTCCAGAATATATTTCAGATGTTCCGTACTTACACGGCTGCAGTGCCCAAAGGCACAAATCATCCTTTAAGCTCTATTGTGCTAAGAGTTATTCAAACACTCAGAGGGCCTTTTCCCACACACCTTATGAGCCTAGAATACAAGCACTGTGCACAGGCTGGAAAAATATGGTTACAGTCACATACATAAAGATTGATATATTGATACTTCATGTTTTATATAAAGATAGAAAAATAAATGTAACTGCCAATAAAGTGAATCTGCTATTCATCAAGTTCTCTCATTTGTTTCCCAATTTTATAGCAGAGGGGACACTAGAGTAGAGATTTGCAATAAAAACAGCTGTCACAGTCACTTTCTGCATCAGCTGAGGAAGCTTTCTGATGTGATATGCCAGACAGTACATTACACGTTGATAAAATAATGCAAAATATGACATACCCTGTTTAGCTAAGACTGCTAACCAGGTCCTAATTTCTAGCTGTCTTCTACAGTGTTGGAACATTCTTAAGAAATCTTTTCTGTACATATGGTTCCACTTATAACACATACCCTGCTCCATTCACAGTCTCATTCCTATGCCTGAATATTCACAAAGTGTTTGATAAAAATACTCTCATGTTGCAAAAGCTGAAAAGATTGTTGTCTCTTAACAAAGACCTCTAATGCCAGAACTGAAATGAAGTTAGGTGATGTGATTTGATATCCTGGCACTAAGCAAGCTGTGGTACCTAATATGTGCATATAATATGCTTAGTGTAGAAATAATTGCATCTATCTTAATTTGCCCTCCCTGAAATCTGAAAGAAATTTCCTTATATTTTATTTGCCACATGTAACAAAACTTCCAAGAATGGCTATTTGAAAGGACTTAAAGAACACAGTTGCCTTTCTCAAACAGTGTCAAGACCACAAGAGGAACTTGTCAGAAATTATAAGCAACCACAGGGCTAATTCAGATAAGCACAGAAAGGAGGAATTTGCAACAGGAAGGCATTAATTCCAGGCCTAGCAGAGGTGAGATCAGGTTAGCACATTCAGGTTCACACATCCAGACAAAAATTTCCACTCTGGCAAACTGCAGGAAAGGAAGCAACTCCCAACACATCACCCCAGGTTATGGGAGTGGCACCTGTGACCACCCTGTGGATACCCAGACTGCGAAAGGGGGCAGCGCAGAAGACGCTGGGACCTCCACCAGCAAGAAGTCCAGGGTGAAGAAGGACAAATGAGATGCCACTGGATCCACAGCTTGTGACTATGTCCTGCTTCATCTCTCCCTCTCTATTTTCACTGCAAGTCCAGGAGGAAGCAAAATTCCTATCATGTCTCTACTCAGACACACATGGATACCAAATTGCTTTTCTGTGTCTGTCCAGTAGCAGCTCCAGGGGTCCTTTAAATAACGTATGACAGAGTTTGGATGACTATAAACTCAAAACATGAAACCCAGATTGGTGCAGCAGTTCTACTGCACAGCTAGTAAAAATAAAGAACAGAAACAAAATCTCTCAAGAAAGTTTGATAAAGATAGGCTAAAGTTGCTGGAATAATTTGGCATGAGGGGATGGGAGGAGAAAAATCTAATTATAAACTGGCAGGTATTTTAACTAGTGATTCCAATAAATATTTTGTTTTTCATGAAAGAGAGAGCTGGAAACAATGAAAAAATCTGGTATTTGTTCTGACATTACATTATTAATTAGAGGTAAGATAGATTTTGAAATGCTTCTTCATTTATTTGTAATTCCCATGAGCTTGTTATTTTAACTCGGTTCTATGAGCAAATTTTATACTGGTGAGAAAGAACCAAACCCCTTTGTTTACATAATTTGGTTTTTTTTGGAGCCCCTAGCTGTGCAGTTTGCTCTGGAGGCTTTTTCAACAGGGTAAAAAGAGTAAAGATGAAATATATTTTTCTGATTTATATGATTTATCCATAAGTGACATATAGGCAGGCTTGCCTGAAATGTACAAACAGGGCGATTTTTTTAATCTATAATATGTATTTCTCTCCTGCATTTTCTTATTATAACACTGAAGTGTTTCTAAAATCCTTCCAACTTTCTAAGATTTCATTTAGATACTACAGCATCAGCAAACTTCTGCTGCTATTCTAGGATTTGCAGACAATACGAATTTTTGTATCTAAGGTGTCAACAGCTTAATAAATATCTTTGCTTACAATTCATAACTTCTGAGAATTCTTTTAACTAATATTTTAAAATATTAGACTACTTAAAAATATTCCAGGCAGTGTTTATGAAATACTCTGCTTCACTGTGTGTCTAGCCATGTTATTTTCTTATAGTGCATGACAGCTCATTGCTTTAATATTCCATGCAAACTGAATCCATTTAAAGAAAAAAATCGCACACAAACTGCATGCATAATTTTAACCTAATAACACCACAACTATTATTAAATAATCCCTGCATCATATAACCCCTCCTAAAAATGTAATTCTATTGTTCAGCTCTAATTTTGTTATCATAAAATATATTTCTCAATAGATGCCATTTAAATCTTTGAGAAGACACTGTGAGGATGAATAACACCAATTTGTAGTTAAAAGGGAAGATTAGGAGATTTAGACCAATATTTAATGCTGAGTGTGTACTTATTGCAAGACATGATTCCTAGATGCCTAAAGACCCTTGAACTGTGTTTTAAAGATCTTAATAATAGAAATAAGGAACGGTGAGCACTGCAGTTTGACCCGCACATGTACTTTAAGCCAACATTGGAAGACCATGGGCTGACCACAGAGATGTTCTAGAGCCTGCTGAGACCCTTCATTATGAAGTTTTAAATGAGAACAGTATTACTGAACAACAGACCACTGCTGGATATCTTATGGATGACTCCTCAAAACTGAAGAAAAATCATTTATTTCATTTCAAAAGCCTAGTTTTGGAAAGACAGTAATCTCTAAAGCTGCTAAAAGTATATCAGAAAGAACTTTCACAGTCATAGCAAACTGCAAAAGTTATTAAAGCTGGTATTTTTTATTGATAAAAAAAGTTCTATCTAGTCAAGAAAGCAGCTATGGATGGTGGTTAGGAAAGTATTTTATGGTAGGGAGAGATCCAGGATTGCCAACATTTTTTTTTTCTCTTTTTAATTTTTTTTCCTTTTTTTCTTAGGGCATTCAGCCATTCTCCTTAAGAAATCTCTCTTATTTCCTAGTTCCCAGTGGAAAATATACAAGAAATGAGAGATATTTAAACATTCCTTAATCTCCTCTGTTTATCTGGGATAGTTTTCAGTGTCTCCCAAATTTTTTTCTGTAATTGAGAGCCAAAGCTAAGGTGTCCAACAGTGAGCTACAGGGAAATGCTGTCCTAAGTTGTCTTTGACCCAGCAATCTCCACCTACAGTTTGCTGCTGATTTCCCCTTTCTGGCTGGTCCTTCCTGAGACATGCTGAGGGAGAGGCATAGAGAAGAAGGTTTGGCCAGCACACATCCTGATCATGCGATGGATGTGAAGTTTTCACCTTCTCATCCAATATAATTTCTGTGCTCCTCTTTGCCACCCACCTTTTTCTGTGTCTCTAGTTGCGCGTTTTGTGAACCTCCCAGTTTATTACCCATGTTTAAGGTAAGAAAAAGGACTCTGCTGCCATCACTTTAGACAAAATTATTCCCCTGACTTTGCAAGCTCCAAAGCCGTGACTTTGTTATTTTGAAAAAGCACAGCTCCCCTCAGGGGTAGCAGAGGCATTGGGGGTGCAGGGCACAAACCGTTGTGATGGAAATTGAGAATTTTACTTTGAAGCCACAGTTATCCCCTCCCTGTTACCCTCTCCCATCAGATATGGGACAGCATACAGGAAAGACAACCCTGCTGCTGCATCTGGCCTTTGAGTTTTCACTTGGTTTTTGGTGGAAGTTAAAGAAGCAATGGAAAATGTATCAGTGTGTGTGAGAACCCAGACAGAAAGTGCATCCATACCCCACGGAGCCCGAGGTTTAAGTTCATTTTAATTCTTAAAGCTCTTGCTATCTCCTTACATAAGTGTCATTTCTCATGTGAACGCAGAAACCAATATTAAGATCCTCAGCTGAAATAATCCTTACAGCTCTGCAGCTTTAGATAAAACTGACAGCTTCTATCAGGTTTTATTCTTCGGGACATAAACTTGGGGTCAAGAAGGCATTCCTTCCCATAGGATAACATTGCAAATTCAGTTCCCATTGGGTTTTTTTTTTTTTTCCCTTCTTTTCTCTGATCAATCCTAGCATTACAGAGCTGGATTTGACACAACAGATTTGTACAAAAGTATTTCTGGGCTTGATTCTATGAAAACAAACAGAAACCTTTTCTTGACCTTCTTGCCTACACATTAGTAAACACTTGTCCTTCACCCCAGACACTGTTCTTTAAAAGCAAATGAATGAGGGCAAAATCCTTCTCTTGTTCAATCTACTGTAGCTGCTTTCTGCAAACAGCATTAGGTCACCTGACACAGTCCCACAGGGTGTGGAAAGCTAAGGGACAAACAGCAGCTATGCTGCATTTAAGTTTGTATTCAAAATGAAATGCAACTACATGCAAAAAGCTATAAAAAGACATACTAATTGCTTCTTATCTAGCATTTTATTTACCCAAAGTGAAGAAACTTTTTTGGTTGAAAACATATGCTTTCATTCTCTATAAATGTATTAGATGTAGAAAGGTATTTTGTGCCTTTGAACAGAATTAGATAGTGGTAATTTTACGGAAATGTTTTAGACCAAAACAAAATAATTCTGATGCTGTTAGTGAAACACTTAATTATATATGTAAACAAATGTGTTTTAAACTTTGTTTCTACTTCAACTAGTTTTTGTTTTAAAAAGTTTGAAATCAAAACAGAGTGAAGAAACCTTCCCACCAAGAAAAACTTATAACAAATGTTTTGGAGAATGTCAAAGCAAAAACAACTGTGGGTCATGCAACTCTTGTCAAAACTGACCTGGGAATGGAAGGACAGATTCCCTGCAGGCAGCTAACAGCAGGGTTCAACTGGCTTCAGCAGAGCTGTTATTTACATCAATTAAAAATGGATCTGAAGTCTCTTGAAGGGATAATAATCTCAACAAATAATTTTTTGTAATTCTCATCTTTGTGAGAAAACCTAATTATTACACTCTGCCAGATGTAGCAAGGCAGACAGATGTGACCCCAAATTTTAGATGCATTCAGTTATTAGGTATGATTTTTGCTCCTCTTATCAGTAGCTTCATCGACGTGTCTATCTATGCATAAATTTAAAAATGGTAGGACTTGGCTCTAAGCACACTTTGAATACCAAAGGATATTTTCCTCATGAATTCTCCTTGGTTTTGTTTCAGGTATACTGTCTGAACTTTCCTTTTTAGTTTCAATGGGAAATACAAGTGTGGTTTCAGTCCTTCATAATTCTGAGAAACTTCTCTTATTGCAAGTCAAGTATCTTAATTTGAATGTAAAAAAGTTAAATATGAATTGGATACAATTAAGAAAATAATTTAATTATGCATGAAAGTAATGAATGAACATTTGTCACAGCTGTCAACCAAGATATATCTTTTTCTTTTCTTAAATAGTCATGACTATGCATATGGGAGGTAGTAAAAATGAGGGAAAATAGGGTTGCTGGGGGATTAGAGATAGGAAGGACTGAATGACCTTCATGTGCTGTGAAAGAAAGGATGATACTTAAAAACCTGAAGTTTATGGTGGCCAAAACTGAAGAGGAATAGAAAAACTATCTGCAATAGAATGAGATTTTCCTATCTATACACAGCCCTACCAGACATTTAAAAAATAAATAACTGCAGATTACCATCCAATTCAAGTTTCTATGAATAGACCATGCCTGAAATTAAGATAAAACACAGATGGCATGGTAGCTACATGATACACTGTGAAGAAAGGCACAGAGTAAATGCTGGATGCCAAAACAATAGTACCAGAATTCCAAAATTATACCCTTAGAAAAACACAGGAACTTTGAAGGCAATTTAGCAGAATGTTCATAGTACATTATAAGTCTGGAGTCTTTACTGAAATAGGAAAAAATAAAAGTGATACTTTCCATCCATCTTCCTAAGTTATTCCTGTAATACTACCAACTCTTTTTTTTTTTTTTTTTTTTTTTTTTTTTTTTTTTTTTTAATGCAGTAGGGAGAAAACAGTGAATTTCTAAAAAAGGCAATTCAGATAAGGGGAAACTAAACTTACTCAGAGGCTAAAGTTAATTAATGCTGTTAGGAATTTCCAAATTAGGGCTTGGCAGCCAAACATCTTTGAAAACCTAGCCTAAGTGACCAACCCTGGATCAGAGAGCTGTGGCAGGACAGAAACTTAAGCCAGGTCACCTGTTTTGTCTTCAGCACATTTTCCACCTGACTTATCCCTTTAAGCTTTTAGCTTAGTAGAAGCATTTTTTAAAAGGATTAGTAACACCAAATTTTCATGTAAATATCCAAAATCAGAAATCTGCATTGCTAAAGCATAGAAATTGTTGTAATGCACCACAGGGTTTCTCTTCTTTTTCCTCTTTTTGAAGTGAGGGTGTTTATATCTTATAGAGAAAAAGAGGCGAATACAGGTCTGCAATGAGCAAGGAGTTTTCAGAGGGCTGCTCTGACCCACTGCCACATTTTAAGCTGTCGTGTTGTGCTGCCAAGTGTGGGGTTGTGTCAGCTCGTGTCAGCCGAGCTGCGACGCGGCGCGTGAAGCGCCGTGATGGATTGCCAGCCCCTGTCCCTAAAGCGTGACCAGCTGGGAGCTGGCAAGCTCCAGCAATGTTACAGCAAGCTTTAGAGGACAACCACAGTCATTAGTGTGAAGACTCGAGGCAAATAAATAACTATTTACTAATGAGGGATGAAGCATGACAAACTCTTATCCTGGTTGCCTGGCAGAGTCAGGGAAAATAGATAAATCCCAGGATGGGTTAGCAAGAAGCATCCAAATCTCAGCTGCAGGGCTGAGGAGAGCACAAGAGGCTGAGAAATTGATGGTTTTCTAGCAGGACCCCCCCAGCCAAAACAGGGACAGCTGGAGCAAGAGCACAGAGGGTAGAAAAGGCAGTACTTAGCACATTGTTCCTTCCATTAATGGCAAAATTACAAGGTGCCTAACTGAGGAACAAATATCTACTTGCTAAACACAGACCTAATTAGATACCTCACTCAGAAGGAAAGAGCACATGAGAAATAAAAAAACTCCTGAAAACCTACTCTTAGCTAGTCTGAAAATAATAAATTATGCTCTGTTTATTTGTTTAATTAACCAGTGTTACTGAATCCATTTTTTTTTCATTATGGCTCTTTTAAAAATTTGTTTTCCTTAAAAAACCTCACAGAATGTTGTGACAAGTCCGTAAACTTCTGGTCTTTCCTTTGCATGATTCACTCATACAGCAAGATAGATTCTTGAAAACCTCTAGTGTTTCCATGTTTTAAGAGTTTAAATATTTTTAATACATGTTGTCTTTTCAGCTTCAGATGTCTTTGTGAAAGTCTGGATGTTAGACTGTTAAAGGAAAGCCAGAAGTCTTAACTGAATAAGAAAGGTTTCAGAATGAGAAGACAATTTAGACATACATGTCAGTTTTAAAATATGGGTCTAACAGTTTTCAGAACCTGTTGTTGAACATGTTTATTGGATAAGCATTGCATGGTTTGAAACTACCAAAGAGGGGGGAAAAATGGAAAGATAAGGCTGGCATTGTGAGGAAAAACTTCTTTTAGTAAAATATTTCCACACTTTTTAGTGGAACTGTTAATACAGTTCAGTGAAGACTGATGTGTGCTAGAGAAAACAGCTGTGCCCAGATAGACTGTCACCAGTTTAGCATTTCTTTGAAATAAAGTACCATATTTACACAGAGTGTTGTAGACCAAGAGGACAGATTGATCTGATGGGACAGACTGATCTGACCACTCCACACATTCTCCTGCTGCCCAGACATGATCCAGCTCCTTTGCAGAGTCTCTGGATGTATCTGGTGCCCCTGAGAAGGCTTCTGGCTGACTACACCCAAGGGATGCCAAATAAGTTATTTAATATCTGTCAGTAAGGACATACTCAGACAAGGCTTCTGAGCTGCTTGCAATCCAAACAGACCAGTAGCTCCAGGATGGATGTGAGAAGAAAAATGTTTCACGAGGAAGTGTCTGGATTTACACAAAAATTGTGGGGGCAAAGAATGGGGAAAGAAAATAGGTCCTCAGTATGCTTTTTTCATCAGGATAACCTTCTAAATCTATTACCATCCCTGAAAAATGCTTTTGCTTCAAGGAGATATATACCAGATAAGTCATGAACTCCTGCATGAGCCCAATAAAATACACTCAAGCCACAGTAGAAACTTACCCTGTTTTGTCAGAAACCTTATATAAAAATCCACCAATTCACAATCAAATTAGGACACAGTTTTTAGAAAGGCTTGTGATAGCTTGCATTCTTTGATACTCCCCCAAGACTTACCTCTGCTCTGATGGTACTTGGACTGTCACAAGATAAAAAGAAGCAGTCCATTTTATTTGATCTTACTTGATTTTTATTTTTTTTTCTCCTGCTTTCAGTTACTTCATCGCTATTTACTACATCAAAGGACCCTCCAGTGTCAGAATAGATTTCCCTTAGTTATGAATAAAGCTTATGGAATATGGACACTTTTCATACTCCAGTACAAGTGAGTTCTAGTGAATCATATTTTAATTTTCTCAGGATAATTGTTAAGTCATTACTCACCCCATTAAAAAAAAGCCCTACTTTGCTCTTCCAAATAGGACACTGGCAAGAAATGAAGACAATTCAAATAGTTAATAAATAACAGTCCTTCACCATCTGCACAGTTCCCTTACTTATGCTGTGCTATATATTTCATCCCTTCTCAGAATTAGCCCTCAGAAAAAGTTCTGATTCACCCTTCTCTGAACCTAAGCTAACTCTGACTGGAACAGCTTTCCTGCCTGAATTCATTATGCATGGCCTAGTCTCCTAATTGAAATAATGAAGGCTTTTTCCTGTCTTCTACTTTGTGTAAAACCTTTCAGTATCAGCCATGCAATTACCAGACCCTCAGTCACATATCTCTCAGACACTTTTACTGGAGAGGAATGGGAACCCTGATTCACCCATCACCACTGGCAGTCAAAGCTCTGACTCCCATTAGTGTCAGGGCAAGCCCTGAGAGGGAGCTTAGGAGACATGTTTTGTATTGTAGCCATATTCCTCCTGTGTGACCTTTGTTAGGCACCTTTCTCTTTTCATGTTTCAATTTTTCTTGCTGAAAATAGTGATAATGACGGGTCACTTTCCAAAGTGACTTGAAATGTACTCATCATTATGTTCTCAAAGAGCAAGAGGCTTCTCTGAATATTACCAATATTACTTGCTGGTTTTAACTGAGTTTCTCTAGATGACTGATTGGCTGCCTTTTGAGCATCTACCAGTTCTCCAGGTCTAATGCGTAGTCTCTTCTTCACCTCTTCCACATTCCTCTCAACAATGTAGGAGTTTTGAATAACTTCTTTATCACTTTTGATATCTTAATCCACATCTCTAACAATTTTCTTATTTGCTACAGTATACAACACTTAATGCAGAATTAGAGTCACATTTACCTGCTGGTAATTTCCTGGAGCCATTTTTAAATATAGACACCACTTTCCATTCCCCATTACTTTTAGGTCATTTTAGGGAGTCCTTACAAATCATAGTTTTAAGCTCAGAAATCTCAAAAGAGAAAAGAACATTGTTTTTGCAATTGTTGGTGTTCAACTGCTGTGTAACCTCTTTAGATGACAAAATAGTTTTAATAAAAGTCTTCCAAATTTTTACTTTAAATAATAACTCCTTTAACCAACAATTTTGTGAAAACAGCAATGCAAAGAAATTGTTCAGCTACTCAGATGTAGCCTCAGACTTTTTGATACTCTGCTGACCTTTGAAATGTACTGTATTCTCTTGGCCTGTGGTAAGTCTGGTCCTTGTGTGTCTGGGAAGTTCTTTTGCATCCCTTCTATGGTTTTAAAATTATACAGTACTTGAAGTTCTTGAACATTTTTGTCAATCTCTTATTAATTTCATCTTTACCTCAATACAGCTGATGAACTTTTCAGGCTGAATGTCTGCAGGTAGAAATAAATGAACATTCTCTGGCCAATTTTTGTAACCTAAGTTAATATTTATAATTTAGAAAGCGATTGAGTCACACTTAAACATCCTTTACTCTATTGTCACTGAATTTATAATTTGTAATTTATAGACGTATGAGAATCCATTCAAAATATCTTAGTTAGAACACAGTCCCTGTCACAGCATAGAATAATTTCCTATTTCCTGAATGTGCTTAAGAGTCAGGAAGCTCTGCACCTACCACTGAAGATAATTATCAGTGGGTCACTTGAATATCATTTTATCAACTTGAAATATGCCTGAAAATGTTGGAGATAATACCATAAAAACCAGAAAATGGCTCCTGTGGAAGTGGTCACATATCTTTACATTATGAGTCTGTTTTTAAATCCATAAAAGTGCACATAGAAGCAAAAAAAAAAAAAAGTTGCATACATGATTCTTTGATGTTTTCTTATTAAACAAAAAAAAAAAAAAAAAAAAAAAAAAAGGAGAAAAAGGGGGAAAAAAAGAAGCAGAGAGATGAGATTAAACACCAAACTCACAAAGCTCAATTTTAGTGGACTTTGTACTATCACTCCTCTTACATTTCCCCATATGAATAATTTGCACTTTTCATTCCAATGTATTGAATCCATTACAAGCATTGGGTAACAAGTACAAGACACAGGGCCCTGAAAATGATCTGAGAATATTAACAGCATGCAGCAATATGCATTAAGACCACTATTCTTCCAGTGAACAAAGTGAATTTGATGAAGATGCATCAGGGTATTTCATGCAGTCTCTAGAATTTATGGAATCCATTCATTCAAGTTAGTCTTCAGAATAATAACTTCAAGTAATATTTGTTTGCAGCTGAAATATCCTCACTCAGCACCAAAGTAGGATGAATCACAGCAGTCTCCTGCATGCAGAAGGAAGAGAACATCTGTGAAAATATCCACCTTGAAAAAGGCGAAAAATACATGATGTACTATCACCTAATATCATATGAAGTCTATGGGATTACACTGGGGTAAAAGTAGCTGCAAATAAAGACACAACACTATTGTCTGGGAATTATTTTTAAGAACTTATAAGACTCTGCATACTTGTCTTTACTTTCAGTAGCATTTAAGAAAATAAAGTTTGTACCATCACAGATGGTCTGCATTCTGTATGCAATTGGAATTATTTCAAATAGCTAATTTCCAGCTTTTAAACACAATGACATTTCCCTTATTTGCTTTTTTAAACTTAAGTTTTACATCTGTCATAGGTAGGTGGGCTGATTATGTTCCCTTAAGTAAATTGTACTTTATTATGTCATAGACAAAGTAAAGAAAAGTATAGAAAAGTAATGGAGAAAAGCTGAATTTGCTGGAAACATTCTGATGTCAGCATTAAGCCCTATAAATATTTCTCCAGACATTACACATCTAAAAGTAGGACAGAAACTCTCTTACTTTCCTACTGTCTCATATTGTCCTGGGAAAATCCCATAGCCTTCACATACCTTTGTGGGAAACCAGTCTTTAGTGTTCAGCTAACCCAAATAAGGAGGCAGAATAAACAAAAAGTAAGCTAAGACTACTCCTATGAGAAATTTCTTGACACAGAGAGTTAGAAAGCTATGGAAATTTGTCCAAGGAATAAAAATCATGCTGAATATAAGAAAAGGTACATGAATATCCAAGGAAGATATAGAATCTTAATTCAAAGCTGTTGGGTTGACTTTTAGCTTTGACCCTTTGTATATTGACATTCAGCAATAAGGTTCTCACTGATTTCAATATTGAGCTCCATTAACTGTGTGTGTTTCCTGTTATTTCCTCCTTTATAAGGAAACAACAGGAAAAAACACTCTAGATATTATACAATCCATTTTGTCATCCAATATGATACACTTGATCCATTTAAAACTTTAAAATACATTTAAGATTTCTAAATGTTTTTCTCCCAACATATTTGAATGATCTTTCAGTTAGACGTAGTCTGAAAATATAATTCCAAAGAATCCTATATCCAGAACTCACCCCGGCAGATCCCACAAAGCTGTTGAGATTTAGCAACTCATATCTACTCTTTACATATGGTATCCCAAGTGCATAATATCCACCACATAAGAGTAATTTTATTCAGTCAATGTATCTTTGTTTTGAATACCAGAATATCATGTAAGACTCAGAAACCTTATTGCTGTAAAAACATATTTGTCATTCTATCCACAAGGCACACCATAGAATACAATTGTTTATCACATTGTGTTCACATATTATCACGTGTGCATGATTTGTTCATGATACATCCATGCCGACTACTACTCATCTCCTTGATAAGTTTTATATGGTTAAAAATGTTTTTTTTCTGACTCAGTTCTAATTGAACTGTAGGATCTCAAGTCATAGACTCACTAACATTACTCAGTACATTAAGGCTATTAACATCCCTGGCTATAATATACTTTATTAAGCATACATACCCAAGCCTGTATGACATTTAAAGCAAAATGAGATAGCCCTGGACTATGTATGTTATGAAAATTGTCCTTTAATGACTGTCCAACAGGAGAGTACAGAGTCCATTAAATGGGCATAATTCTTTGTTTCTTTTGACACACCATCAGATTACCATTGGCCTACCCCTAATAAAGTAGATGAGAATCTTTCTACTCATTTGACTAACCATGGTCACCAACATGACCACAGGAACAGACCAAATATGGTCACTTTTCCATCTGGTTTTCTGGGTTGTCATATTCAGAGAGCAAAGCCAGTATTAAATCACTGAGATACACCTATATATACACAGATATATGTGTACGTACACACATGCACTCACACACACACACACACACTTAACGTGGGCAAAAGTGTTCCTTCCTATCTCTCCCAGCGTTCAAGCCAAAGTTGAAGAGGATAAAAATGCTGTTCAGGGGTAGAACAGTTCATGTTTCCATGTTCTTTTTCTGGCTAGGTATCAGAGGAAGACCCTCAGAAGTCTTGAATAACTAGAAGACAGCTTCTACTTACAAAAATGCTAAAAAAAATGGGGAAGCATTTTCCTATTTCATTGTAATCATTTCCCCTTTTGATAACTAGAAGCCCTTCCTGTGAGCTCCACGTTCCATGATAACCAATTTCTTGGCTGAACTATCAAGGTTCTCCATAAATCCACTCACCAAATAAATAAGAGGGCTCTCCAACTAACATTTTGGTAACCTTTCATCAAAGAGGCTGCAGACATATGCAGATATACAAGACACCAGCTGAAGAACTGGATATTTCTTTGTCATCACTTATTTATCCATGTTTCTATTCTTTGTATTGCTCCTTCAAACTACTTGTAGATCAGTAAATTCTAAACTGCTGCCATTGTTCCCTTCTCTCATCTTCAGCCTGTGCAGAACTTTGGAAAGGGTTGTGTGAGCCACACCAAACACCTGAAGAATTTTACAATATCTCAGGTCCTTACATCTAAAAGATTTCTGGGAAATATTCACCTTTCCATCAGCATGATTGTAAGGACTTTCTAAAACTCAGTCTCCTCTCAAATTGCATAACTGAAAGATAAAGTATTCAAAATTTCCTTTCAATTTGAAGGATCTTGTGCTCAGAGTCTTCCAAAGGTTGGATTTTCCTATGGCTGCTGACAGAGCAGTATCTCCCTTTTATAGGTTCCACATGGCAGGTAATGGAGTACCAAACAGCAAGCAAGCCATCACTTCTTAATCAGTTCTGATTAAAGGGTCAATGATGTTGTGATTCCACATAGACCTTTAGGCCTTAATCACAGCTGGAAGCCAGCCAGGGTCTCTCACCATGCTCCAAGACACAGGGCTTTAATCATGAAATTGCAATGATGCTTCATTTTAAAAGAGAATAAAAGACAAAGGAAGGAAAGGAGTCCTTACAACACTGCTAACTGACTTCAATCTAATGTGATGTGCAACACTCTCAGCATGTGACTGTGGCAGGGACACAGCTTAAGTATAACAAAACCTTTCCTTAAAACTAAATTAAATTTGAAAGAGTAGATTAGATTATTCCCAACATCCTCAAACAAACTTCTGTGTGCTGAAATTTATCTTGAGATTTGCAAGTGGCGTTAGTGACTACCTATATGACTACTGCACCACCCTCTGCATACGCCTCAGAAAAGCCACTTAGTTTCAAGATCACATCTTCATAATTACTCAAAAAACCTCACCTGCTTGCAAAAGATGAGTATAATTCTATCAGACTGGAAAAAATGTCCTTTTGATGGTTCTGATGTCTCCTGTTAGTTAATGACCTGCACTTTTTTTTTTCTTCTTTTTTCTTTTAAACAACAACCTCTCATTCTATAAAAAGCCCTCTAAAACGGCATTTTGGCTAAAAGTACTTTAAAAAAGGCAGCATCTGGACACAGAACTGGACACAGAACTAAAATAACAGAAAGTTCAAAACCTGAGAATGATGCAGTTACACTAATGTAATTTAATGGACAGCACTTTGGAGGGACCAGTCAGTAATTTTGGCTTCTGTTCTTTCTCACAAAGTCATTTTTGTCCCCATGGCTCTGAATTCCCTCTCACCTTATATTTCCTGTGCCTATTCCAGGTGTAGCTCCTCCTGGCAAAGGTTTTGCATTTATAAAATGTTCAAAGGATATTTCACCAGGTCAATCCCTGATAAAAACTTCTAATCAATTGTGTAAAAAAATCAAGCAGATTGCTAATAAATTATTAGCCTGCCTGTAAGTTTATGAACCTTATAGATACATATTATGGCTTTTATTCTGTAAGTAATGTAATGTATTAATTACATTGATAAGGGTGGGTAAGTATTCTTTTAATCCTTCCTGTAGTAAATCGCATGAAAACAAGAAGGATTTACATCTAAAGAGGAAGGTTAGAAATGGTGAATTTATTGTGCTGATTACTGCCTTCCAGGTAATATATTTTCTGTATATTAATTTTTTCAACAGAAAGTTTCCCCTTAAAACATAGACACATCAACCAGTATTAAATCTAAAATTATTTTAATGATGCCAAGGAGTACATAATCAGCCCAATCTATTATTTTGCAAACATCTATTTTGAGCACTTTTATGTCAAGGTTCAATATCTTTTATGTAATATTTAATATGTAGGGAAATATTAATACATATTTATATGATTTTCCTTTGTGATCATTTTGTTAACTCCTCCTGCATTTCTCCTCTGCTTTTCATGATCAGATGTAGCAAAATAACCAAATAGTTCTGTATTCCAGTTATACTTTTAAAATTTAGTTGAAAGATCTTTATTTCTGTTTCATTTTGGATATATAATTGAATTTAGTGTCTCTGCAAAGCCTTTATAATGAATGCACTTACAATGACCAATAAAGCTTTTATTCTTAGTATCATGTTATTACTCATAGCCAAATACTCAACATTTATTTTTATAGATAGAAAAAGGAGAGAAAAGCCACTGGGCTGATTTTCAGAATTGTTGAGCAGGTAGGATGGCCACTGAAACCAGCCTAAGTTAAAGTCACTGTGAAATAAACAGATGATTAACAAAAAAAACAAACAAAAAAAACCCAAACAAAAACACAAACAAAAATAAAGAAAAAAAAAAAAAAACAAAAAAAAAAAAAAACTAAACCAAAAAACCCACAAACCCGAAGTGAGGAGAGGAACTTCCTTACTTCCTTTTTATCTTTACAAAGTTGGATGCTGGTTGCCCTGAAAGACAAACAAAATAAGATTCAGGGAATTATGAAGATACTAATGGAAAAATATGGGCCGAAGTGGGTTAAATTTTAAAATCACCATGGACTATGATGAGGACAGGATCCCTCCTCCTCAGGGTAATAAAACCCCCAGACACAAAGGTTCAGCTTATCTAGAATAAAAGTGGCAATGCATATTGAGGTGTTTTTTTTTTTTTTGTTGGAGCTAATAAGATTAGACCTAGAGCCAAACAAAAGTAACAGGAAGATGCCCCTGTGCCTTCAGTGAAACTTGGTCTGAGCTCTCCATCACTGTATGTTAACCTCTCTAAAAGAACTGGCTTGATTAATCCTGTCCATTTTAGTCATTTATACACTGTCTAGAGCTCCAAGAGAACAATCTAAAAAGTTCTTATATTCATTTCCTAGAGCCTCCTCTTTGCCTCTCTCATCTCTGCCATCTTATCTTCTCCCATATAATTTACTGAGGGATGGACCTTCCAAGAGCTTAAAAGAGGGAACATATAATAATACATGATTCATTACAACATTTTGTATTACTCCTAGTTTAGGTCTGGACTGCTGCTAGATGATGTGAAAATGCAGAATACAAAGGTGATCTTTAACCCACATAGTTTACAGTGCAAATATAAGATGGAGATGAAGAAGCAGCAAGTAAACAGCAAAAGAGATCAAGGTGTAGTAGTAGAAAATAGTTTCAGCCCATCTATAACCCTGATGAAAATATTTTTGCAACCTTTACAAGAGGAGAGCTATGAAAATTCGTCTGGAGAGAAAATGCAGGGTAGCTCTTTCCATCTCAGTGGGTGAAGCTATGTGGCACAAAGCCATTGTGTTTTCCAGGAAGTTAACAGTGCACAACTGAGACCAATTTTGTGAACTAATCAAAAGAACTGACATCTCAGTAATGCACCAAGTATAATGTGTTAGGCACTGACTGCAGAAAAACTACATTGTTCTTGATGTGTTCACTTTTCCTCACATTTTATGAACAGATTTCTTTCAGCAGTAGATAAAGGAAGGACAGATCTTGGTTTAGCAGCACCATTCCACTCTCTGGAGATCCCACTGTGGGTTCTACTTCACTCTGCAATATTTTCTGCAATAGCAATGTACATTAGTACAGTCATAAATCTAGAAGAGGAATATTTTTAGAAGTAAATGTTGCTCCTTCATCAAATTCAACTGGTGGGTTCATAAGACTCATCTTATATGTCCTTTTCAATTGATTTACAGATGGATTTTTCCAGGCAACATCCATGCTACTTCTTCCTGCAGGCTCACAGAAGACAGAGTTTGTATTTTATTCCCCCTGATGGAGTGACAGTTGCTACCCCCAAACCAATTACCTTTACAATTAGCAAGTAAAATTAATTTTCACACTTCATATGCTAACATGAGAATGACAGAAATGCTTAACATTTGTTAAATGTGTCACTAAAAAAGAAATAGACAAATGTGACGCTACATTTTCAAAAGATGTCTCTAAACTCTGTATTTGGAAAATTATGGAGTTCACAAAGGAAGCATTTGCTGGTTTGTTTTTGAAAGAAATCTTATCAGAGATGAATGAGAAAACTCTTGTCCAACATCTGATTCTTTGTGTTTTCTTTCTTACAGTGAGGGAGGAAAAAACCTAAATTATTTTTGCCCAGAACACAGTAGGGATTGAAAAAAACACAACATATTGCAGTTTATAGAGACTGGAATCTTCCTAAGACTTTCTAATAGAAAATAAAGCCAAAATTTTGATAATTTTGGTGGCCTTTTATATGAATTTGCCTATGTGGATTCCTCAGTACCAGTAAATAAAGCTGAGGTCATGTCTCTGTGACCTCCAGACAGTACTAATAAATATTATCCTTTATTCTCCTTTCTTATTTCCTTAAAATAAGAAGGAACTTAGTATCTTTGAGGGCAAATGTATCAATACAAATTGGTTAACAGCTTTCAAAACATTTTGTGGTAGTAAACTGAAACCAGAAAGATGGAAGAACTGAAAGTGACACTACCTAAACGATGTATTTTTAGCAGACAAAGATCAAATTTATCCCTTGCTTCCTATGCAGCATTAGCCACTTTATGACATTTCAAAGCATAAACATTAATATTATGGTTTGTTGAAAAAGACATTTATTTCTGGGAGAAAAATTCAGCCATTCTTCTCTTTTCTTTTTAAGAGCTACAAAAAGCCACTGAATACTTGAAATAAACGTGTCAGAAACTGCTGAAAATCTTTAAATGAATAGTGGGAAATGAAGCACAGTAACAAAGAGGCAAAATGAAAATAAATAAATGAAATTAAATAAAATAAATTATAAAAATAACAGAATAAAATAAAGAAAATCAAAGACATTAAATAACATTTTAAAAATAAAAAATAAAACCAAAACAAAATAAAAATATATGAATAACAAAATAAAATAAATTGAATAAAAATAAAATAAATTTAAAAACTATATAAAATAAATCACAAAATGCAATATTTAAATAAATTAGAAAATAAAAAGAAAAATAAAAAGAAAAATATAATACATATAAATAAAAAATAAAAAGTAAAAAATAAAATTAACTAAATAAATATAAAATAAAAATCTAATAAATAAAATAAAATGAAAAACTAAGAGCAAAATAAATAAAAAATTATAAAGAATGAAACTAATAAATAAAGTAGATTAAAAAACTTAAAAACCAAAAATGTAGATAACAAATACATTATAAATTATAATAAAAATAAATAAAAATAGAATAACTAAAATTTTTAAAACTGCAAAGAAATTAAATTTTGAAAATTTTAGAAATTAAAAAAAAAATAAAATTAAGAAGCCTCATTCCAGAAACAAAGCATTAATTCTTCAATTCCTAGCACAGTTCTGACATGAATTCTCATTTACAGTGGTGTAAGTGAACCAAGTAGAAAAAGGTATCTCCTTTCGTATTTCAGAACTATTCCGAAAAGTCTTTTTGCTGACATTTAAGGTAAAAGGAATCAGGCTTCCAATCATCTCTCATATCTTTGGCTCCTGGTGTTTGTAGAAGAAACTACAACATTTCTAGTCTCAGTGCAACATTTTAAAATTTCTTCCTTAATTTCTCTGTGAGGTAAAAATTCAGCCCTGCTATTGCTGAGGGCTCCATCCAAGTAGAAAATCATATCACGCTTACATTGTGTAACAGAAAATGAATATTCTGGTTTTACTCTGATGTTAATTGCTGCCTTTTCCCTAACTAGATAGCAAGTGACCTTTACATATCGTTACTGCTAAGTGGAAAGCTAGAATAATAATGTTATTTTAATTGATTTGTGAATTATTGAATAGGGTTATGAATTCTGAACCCTCTCTGACTGGGAGAATTGATTGCGTACTCTGTTTACAATTTAGTATTTTCTATTTTTTTTATCTCATGCTCCTGTTTTGTATACATTCTAAGGATACCTAAAAACAAAAACATGACAACACCATTTAGAACAATTTATGTTGTGAATGTGTAAAAATGCTCTCAAGTACGAAACCCCAAATTTTTTGTTTGGGAACCATGGGAAAATCACCTAATAACAGACTATTGTATGTCCCCAAAAAATCAGTGGATCGTGCTTGGAAAACCTCTCAAGTGCTCATTCTGTCTCTTCTGGTTAACCACAGTGACATTACACTTACCCAAATACTTTCTGATATGTTTCTCTATACAATTCTTAGGGTGTTTTAACAGTAAACAACAGTCCATCTCTTCTCTATGTAAGCTCTTCTAGTGCTTCACAATCCTTACTGCCATTTACTTTTCCGGACTGAAATTTCAGCCTCCTTTCCTGCAATTTAATTCCTGTACTTTTTTAAGAACAGCAGAGTCCTTGATAGCTTTCCAAAGAGAAAGTAAGTTTTTAGCAATCACCTCTGCATCCACATTGTGGTAGTTTCATCAGAAAAGCCTTCTTTATCTTGTTTTTGAGAAAACGATGTGAGAAACAATCAGAACGTTTCCTATGGTCAGAATGAATTACAACACGGGGCTTTTTTTTTTTTGAGGGGGGGGGTAATAGTTACTGGGGAAACCTTACCTACTGAGGATAATAGAGCTGGGCCTTGCTATTCCTTGTTCCAGTTTCCTCTATGGTGAACCCTGTGCATTCTCTGTGGTTACTGTCAGTCAAATGCTCTTCTCCACTGATATCCTCAGTGGGTTATCACCATTTGGTTGGAATGAAACCTACAGAGCCTTCCTCTAAGAGTTTGTCTGCCTTCTGTAACAAAATTAGCTGAGTGTTGATGTGCTCCGTTTGCTGCAGAAACCTAGGAGTCAAAAACCCTTGCTAGCAGTAAGTCCTGGACTGTGCTTTACTTTTCAGCTGCTTTTAAAAATACCTTTCACCTGATCTTGTTTTGATGGTTCAAATTAAATGCCCTCCACAATATTGCTGAGAGGATTTCTGCAGTTCCTTAGCACCCAGTTTTTCACCAGGGCCACCTTGCACTAGGAAGATCACCTCTAAGTATCTTCACAACATTGCTTGACACACACAGGTGCACACTCTCCCTCTTTCTTCTCATTTCCCCAGTAAGCTCTACTCACAGGTGTGAACTATGCCAATGACTTCAATCATTCCTATAAGTCTCAGTTTAATTAATTTAAATTAATTAATTCAAATAATACTTTTGGCATTGTATAAAGACTTGAAGGTACTCGATTTTTTGCTTATATAATTACAGACAACCTGTTTCCCCTTCTCATTTTCTCTGTATTTGTGCCACTCATATCCATTTAAAAACAACCTAATTTCACTTAGGGCTATGGTAAAGTTTCTTCATAAGCATGTATCTGTTGCTGACCTCAAAATGTGACTGGAACTGAAAGTCTCCTGTAGCAAAGCTGCAGAAGCAGGACCTTACTTGGCTCACTTACATGATGCAGTCTGCTTACCCTGTCACCCCTTTATGCTCATCATCTCCCTGCAGTTCCATTTGAAAGTTTAGGTCATTAAATGCTTTTGAATAATTATGTGAGTGCATGCTGCCATTTCCTTAGATATTTCCAACAAAATTTTAGCATTCAATGGAAGTGGCACATCTGTTTTTGAAAACAATTAAATTATTAGACACAGAGTAATTCTGTTAGCCATACAGATGACTTGAGAATTTTGACATATAATCAATAAACCTGGAATGTGAGAAATGGAAATTAGATTTGGAAGATTAACAAAGCCTGCCATTGAAAGATTGATTTTTGCATAAGAGTTTGCCTTAATCAGAATTCCTAAGGGGCCCAAGTAATAGCTAGTTAATATTGGTCAGAAAGAAATAATAAGGGAAAAAAAAATGAGGAATGGAGTTCTCAGCTTCCAAGGGCACCAAAAATTTTCTTACTTCACAGGTTTCATTAAAATAAAAAGCATGTGCTTCCTTGTAACTATCTTGCAGGATACTGTCATTTTTTTAAGTTTCTTTTAGCCAGAGTTCAAAATAAGAGCTGAAAACACAGATTTGTAGGGGAAAAAAACATTTCTACTCTACTAAAGTTAGTATACTAAAGTAAAACAAGACTTAAGATTTCTGTGGCAGGGAGTCTGGGACATCAGCACTTGCCCAGCATATCTTCATATTTTGCTATATTACTGCCTTTTTACAGGGATTATTCCCAGTATTAGAACAGGACCAGCCTGTAGATGATTTTGATTAGGGCCTCTTTCTCAAATTTGATGATCATCCAAATCATAGACCTTTTAGAACTATTTGTGGTGTTAATTCAGAAAACTTAATGAGTCTCTAATGAAACATTTCAAACTGCAGTATATTTCTGTTACCATACCTTCCTCTTTGTCAAATCATAATCTGTTTCAGTAACAAATGGTAACTGCAGGCATGATCTGGAAATGTCCTGGCTGCTGGAACCTGACTGCCCATGCTCCTGAAGGCTGAGAATGCCCTTGTGTTTTTGGGTTGTTGTAATTAGCATGTGCTACATGCAATTTCTCAGAGGCAGTCTGGCAGCTCAGGTTTTTTGGGGTCCTTAACAGGCAATTTATATGGATATTCAATTTTGGGACTAATATTTTCTGGACATAGAGGCCTTCAGTGTCCAACTGAACCAGTTTAATTAGCAGCTGGAAGAGGACCAAATTACTCAATGATTTAGAGCAGAATCATATTGTTATTTGATTTACATCAGGAAGAATTGCTCCAGTCAATGTACAGGTTCTGAGGTTTTTCTTTCATTTTTTTGAAAGAGAATTTTTTTTCGGGATTTTGTCACTCATAATAACTATTTCAAGAAGGAATACCCTCATCAGTCAAATCTCCATTAAAAATATAGATTATTTTGTTCTTTTTGTGTAGACTGATGAATATGAAGGATCTTTCCTCAAGTCAAAAAAATATTTTAACAGATTGTTAATCATCTTCAAGAAAGAATTTAGGAAACAAAAGAAAAGACTATGATGTAAGTGTGATATTTCAAGCAGATAAACTGTTTTAAATAATCTTCCCTTTATTTTTTCTTAATCTAAGACAAATAGAATGGGAGTTTTATCCACCAACTCTATAAATAAGGTCCCTGAATTTCTTCTAAAAGCAATCAAATTGCCTTTATTTAGCTGCCTTCTGTGTCAACAAGTGCTGAATTATGCATGGAGGCTATGATATTGTGATACTCACTTTTAGTGACCTTATGAAAGCCAGAGAGAAATCAATACAGATTGCAGTACTAAAAATGCTGGAAAGCTTGGCCATCTGAGTAAGCAGCCAAAGTCATGTTAAAAAAAAAAAGTGTCAAATATCATTTTTAAGATTAAGTGAGCTGATGCTTCAAAAACTTGGTTGCTTCTTGGTGGGCTTTTTTGTTGTTTTTTTGAGGTTTGGGGGGTGTTTTGGTTTTTTTGTCATTGTTTTTTTAAAGAAAGATTGATCTGCATTAAAAACTTAATAAAGACTTCGTTGAAAAACCTTTTTTACTCTTAGTTTCTGTCATCACTGCAGTCTTAAAGTTATCACTTTATCTTTGCTATTGACCTTAATTGATTTCCATGTTTGCCTTTGTTTCATTCTAGCACTAAGGGAAAGGAAAAAACTCCAGATACTGCAGGAAGTATTTCCCTACCAGAGACAAAGCACCTTTTGGGAGTCAAACTTTTCACAACAGTCAAATGAAAATGCATTCTGAAGAGTTTTGTTCCATTAGTTTCTTTTCTCTCCTTTCAAATCCATTTTTTTCTTTGTCCTCCAGATCCGCTACACCAACGGGTTCCACAATTGAATCAGTCTCTGTGGTGAAAAGTTAATCTTTGTTTGCTTAATCTGGTTACCTTTTGATTGCAGTGGTTCCTAGTTATTGTGTTGTAAGACAGTGAATGCACATTCTGTGTACATTTTTCCTATTATAGTTCATGCATTCCTACCATATACTCTAAAATTCTTTTCTATTTTCTACTCAGCATTTGGTCTGTATAAGCCATTCAATTTTTTTGATCTGCCTTTTTGCCCTTCTCTGTACTTTTACTCATGCTGTTAAATCCTTTGGGATGAGATGGCCAGAAGTGTCTTCAATATTCAAGACATAACACAGCCTTAGACAATGGCACAGTGATGTTCTGTGCTTTGTTATCTAATCCTTCAATAATAACTTACAATATTTAATCTGACAACTCATTAGCTTTTGAGATCTGAACGGAGGTTTACAATGAATTATACACAAAAAAATCAAATATATCTAAAAAAAGCTTTGTCCATATTATAATGCAATAATACTCATAGATCAGAGCTCAAATTTCACAACCACCTGCTCAGAATAGCTAATCTATCTCAATAAAGCTCAATATCCATGGAATAATTTTAAAACTCCAGCATTGAAATAAAAGAGATACCTCACTTGATCCAGAGAAGAGTGGGGTGATTTAGAGCTGGAAAGAAGGAAAAAAAATAAAACATCACAGATGATGTTAGTTACAAATTAAAGGAAAAAATATCTGATTTACTAAAGAAAGTGGAACATAGATGTTGTTATGGTAAATTGTTAATTAAAATGAAAAAGATGAGTCTGACTTCAAGAAATGAGGTGAGATGATTGTGATGCTTGGCCATTTGAAACCTTTGAGACCTTTGTTTAACAAAATTTCTAGCTTCTAGCTTCCAGAGTACAGATGAACTCAAATTGTTATCCTTAGACTTCTTTCCCTCCAAATGGTTCTCTTGCCAGTTGGCTTAAAAATAGATGTTGCTATTGTATTTTTTTTAAATGCACCCTGCACAGTGGCAACTGCAGCCAGGGAGTGACAATATGTGAGACATTCTCCTGAAGCCTGTGGTGCAGACAATGGTGAGTCAGGCTGTTCCCCTGCAGCTCACAGAGGTCCACCAGCAAACTGTGAAATTTAGTAGCATTCATAAAAGGCCTAAAATATTAAGCATAATTTTAAAGTATCCCCCTTTTCTTATTTAATTTTTCTCTTATTTTCTGTCATTTTCTGATTTTTAGGAAAAAAAGTGGGGAGTAGTTCAGCATTTAGGAAGTTTACATCTATACAACTTTGATTTATGAATCAATCAGGCTTTTCTTCCTTTTTTTTTTCCCTCCCAGAAACCAATAATCATGCAATGAGTCAGAGACCTCATTCCTTCACTCACTTTTTATGATAGTAACTGCTTTGACTTTGGCAAATCAAAACTGTCGTAAGAGCGTGATTGGTAGTTATTATGTAAGCAAAAGCTTTGTCAGAACAGTTCTGATAATTTTTCCAAGTAATGGTGATACCAAGTGATATAAATAAATATGTCATAAGTAGCTCAGTTGACTACTAGAAGAATGATGCAAAAGTCCCAATTAATGGTATACAAATAGTTTATTTCAAGAAAACTTCCTGCAGAAGTCTTCAAAACTTGATAACAGGTTATTTATGAGGATTACTAAATAAAGCAAATCTTTATGTCACTTTAATTGACATCAAAAGCTTTGTGTAAGCAAATAAAATTGATTATTTTCTTGGGAAACCTGAGATGGTTTATTTTGTATTTTCTGCCAAAATACATTTTCTTCTAGCCAAATTGAGACCTAACTGAAAAAAAAAAATATTTTGGTGTGGAATTTTTAACTTGGAAAGAAAATATCAAAGCAGTGATTTATCCTATAAAGGACCTGATCTTCATTCAACTATTAAAGAAAATGAAAATAATGAAGAGAGATTGCATAGAGCTACCAGGGTGTGAGTGTACCATTTTGAAAAGACAGATGAAGTAAACTAAGAAGCGCTTGGGTATCCTGTATTTCCCACTGTAACTATTGCTCTATTAAGGGTTTGTCTCATGAGCAATCACTGACTGCTCAGATCTTCTAATGAATATTTAAAATATATGGCAAAATAGATGCTTCGGTTATCACCAGATCTCTTTGAAGGTATAGGCAAGATAATTTGTCTGTCAGAATAGAAAATAATGGAGAAGATTGTTTTCTCCTTGCACATCATGAAAGCATTGATCAAAAAAAAATGTTTTCATGAATAAGAATAACACTTACCTTGACATTTGCTAGCATATTAAAAATTTCATGAATAAATACTAGGAAATAAACATACCTTTAAGCACTCCAATTGAACTGAAGCATGACATTTTAATTTCCTTAAGCCTTGGATCTTCTAGTCATTTGCATCAATGGCACATCAGAGCCTGAGGACTCTGTTCTTGGGTTTGACTTTTCATTGGTATTTTGTTTCTATGAACTACCCTTTACAGTGTTTTTTATAAGTCAGTCAATTTGCAAAATTGATCCCATCAAGAGTCTTCCTTCTCATGCCAAACACAACATGCTGTAGCAGTGCTGCAGAGTGCACCAATTCCTGCAGGAAGCAGGTTGGGAAAGCTGATTGATAGATTCAGAAAGCCTCAAGATTGGGTGCATTCAACATTCCTGTAGATTAATTTGTTTCTATAGTATACTGTATTCCTACATGTTTTTTCAAGCATAGATCCCAGATCAGAGACTCTTGTAGAGTCTGGGGACAGAGAAACACTCTTTTCCTTTCCTTACTTCCAAGTGTCTGGCTCTCCACCCAACATGGCTCTTTGGGCCGCTACGCTTTCCTTCAGCCTTTATTTGTCTTATTTCAGATCCCTTGTCCCTCCCTGGCAGAAAACACAGTTACACCTCAAAATGGTTGCATTTCATCATTGGGCTAATGAAAGAGTGAGGCAATAGACAGGTTCCACATATTTATCTTAACATTGCACAGAGCCATCAGCCTTTGGCAATAAGAGCAAAAGTCTGGCCAGTCATTTAGCAGGCATGTACTGCATCAGAAGTCACACACTGCTCCAGGCAAATGAGGAAGACATAGACCACAAGAGTCCATCTCCAAATCTCTGATCAAATGCCTTCATTGCAAATCTTGGAGAAATTACATACATCCTAACATATGACATCATCTTCAATGCCTAAAAAAAAGAGCTTATTTTTTTAACTACCGAGAGATCTGACCAAAATATTTGTAGTCTGTGGGTTTTATGGAAAATATGTCCCAGTTTTCACTACAGTTCTGGTAGCTCAAAATTAATTTGTTACTTTGGAAGGCTTTTTTTCTGAACAGCTTTTATAAATACATTTCAGGTTCAACATCATTCCTCCTCCTCCAAGGAAGACAGGCCTCAAACTCAAATTGTTTTTAAGAGGTTTTCCTCATTCTACTTGGACCCTTTACGACTTCTCTCCTTGTTCAGCCCCTAATTCTAGAAATGTGAGGTTCTTCCCAGGGATTTACAGAGTGTGCATTAATGGTGCTCAGCAGACATGATGACATTTCATGCAACTTGCTCTGGGAAACTGGCTTGAATGTTGGGGAACTTGAATGCTAATATTTTTTTTGTCAGCTGCAAGGTTTTGTTTTGAAAGACACCTGTGTTTCATGCTGTCCCAGTTATAAAATGCTTCAAGACAATCACCTTAAATTACACATTTTTGTATTAAAACACAGGATTCTTCAGTTCTTTACAGATTGTGATCTTTCTTCAGAGCAAATAATGCCATTCTTTTATTTTTTGTTCTCAAAATTGTTTTCAAGGCTACATCCAAAGTACTTGGCTTGTTTACTCTGTTCTTTTTACTTCTCAGGAGATCAGAACCACTCAACTGAAATTCCTTTAGTGATGGAAACTAGGCAGAATTTGTTGCTTTAAAACAAAAAATGAAAAACAAAAAAAAAAATACACAAAAAAACCCGAAAAAAACCCTTAAAAACAGAAAAGCAATAAGCAATCAACTCTTTACAAAAAGAAGAATTATTCCTCAAGGCACATATTAAATTTAATTAGTTTACCCTTTTACTCAATATTAAAGATGTCAAAAAATTTCCTCCCTCCCCAGTAATTTTCTTAGGGCCACAGAAGAAAATCTTCTTAATATTACCTAAAAATCTTTTCAGAAGCTTAGGTCCTTGCTTATGAATGCTACTAAAGACCATATTCAAAATTACAAAAATTACAAGTCTACTCATCTCCAGTTGCATCTGCCATCGCATCCTCCAGCCCATATCTGTACTGATCTATCATCAAATTCTGGAGGCAGTGTTAAAGCAAATTGATCAAGTCCTCTAAAAATGCATTGAAATTCAGATCCTCTTCTGGTGAGTATTACCAGACACAAAACAACACTTGAGAGAACACATTTCAGCACCTCAAGGTGTTTTCAATAGCAACAGTCATATTCATTTGCAGTCTCAGAATGAGGAAAAAATCAGACTATACTTCTTTCATTAAAGTTTGAAAAGGAATGATCTTTTGATCTCTGAGAGTAAAGCCAAGTGGCTAAATAATCCTCCACTGAGAGGGCTAAGTTCCCTGTCTTTTGCTCCATCCTCTCCCCTATATTATCTTACTTTGTCCCCCAAAAATTACTTTTACCCTCATAAGCGATCTGCTATGGACATAAAAAATCAACTTTCATGCATGCAAATGTGTGTCATTATCCTTAGTGCAGCACCAGTCAGGGATTTGCTACTTTTACAGCTGGAAAGAGAAACTGCTCTCATCCTTTTTGCCTAAAATATATTGGGCTATTTTTTCTCTTCACTCTCCTTTCAAAAGCAACATTTTGCAGAGACTCAGGCCAAAATGTGAACTTTTTTCTGGCTAGCAATCTTCTGGCAGCTCTTGTAACTTTCTCAAGGACAAAGTTAAGGGCATAAGTAATTAGGCAGACAGTGATAACACACATACAAATCAAGATGCCCTACTGAGCAGCCTCTCTCTCCACTACTGTTTTTATCTTTGGTGAATTTAATTTAGTTAATGCTTTATTTTGTTGGTTTACATCATCTCCAGGAGCACACAACTCCTTTAAGATCCTCAGGTAATCTGAACTATAGCAATTAGTAGCTATCAGGTACCCATGAGGTGGCTGGGATTGATACAGAACTGGATTAGGGCTGCTAGCAAATAGGCAGTGAAACATGGACCTTCACCAACTTTACAAAGAAATCAAAACAAGGTCATGATCAGCGAGGACAGCTCCAAATCTATTGACACTCTCACTATCACTACTACTCATCACAAAGTTGTCCCAGTGTTGTACTGAATACAACTGTTGGAAATTTATGCCATTATGCTCTTTGCTAGGCTTTCCTTCAGTATTTCATTTGAGCTACCCAAGGCAGGATTCCTCTCCTCCCTGCTCTGCTTGCAGTACAGTGCCCAGCACAGCAGGGTCCCAACAGTCTGGGCAATGCAAATGCTGCCACAATACTTGAAGAGAAGAAATAACAGCAGAAACAGTCAAGAGAAAATCCTGGAGCTCCTGCTGGAAAACACCATCTCAAAACACTGTAAGGGAGGGAGCCAAGCTACAAACAGCATGGTTTGGAGCTAGCAAACAAAAAGTACACAAGGCTATCTATCACTGAAAGGAAGAAGAGTAAGAAGAGAGAAGAGCAGGAAAATGTGGCCAAAACAAGCAATATCTCTCTAATACAGGTCCACCTCAAACATGACATGAATACATTCAAACTTAAATATTGATGGTTCCTAAAACATGTCCTCAATAGATTCACATTCACTAATCAGAGCTTTATTGCAACAGATTTAGCTCATCATTCCTACCTTCAAGCAGACTTGCTTGTTTCTCACAGCTCTCTCAAATATATCAGGCCATTTGTATAGCTGGAGCTCAAAATTAACTTTCAAAATACTAAATATTTTAAAAATAAAGCACATTGGAATATGTCAGAAAACCAGTACTTATACACAAAAGGTAAAACAACTTTCTGAAAAGCAATCTCAGCTCTTACATCAGATTTCAGACCTGCTTCCATGAAAAATGCCAGACTGTGAGGTTAATACAAAGATGTTGATTTGTTGTCTTTGAAACTCCCCAGTAGTAAACAATTCCTGTCTTAACATCTCTTTTAAAGAAGGGTCAACATCTATCCTTGTCCCAAGTCTTTGATGACTGTAGCATTTAATTAGATTTTTAAAGCTTAGGTACCTTAGCAAAACAATTTACCACACATATAGATCAGAAGATAAAATCCTACCCTAACAGTCTCCAATTTAATCCTTTAGAGGACATTTCTAGAGGTTGGCAGCTCTGATCTTAGAGTGTTGGTTCCCTGAACAATGACTGCTTCATAAAGGATTCTTTCTTTTAAAGAGTATTGTGGGGTCATTTGTAGACAGACTTAGGTTTCAAGTAAGAATATCTTTGTTCTTCTTTGATTCACTTAATATATCAAGTCCTTGTCAGTAATGCCAATGTGCTTTATCCACTCTTCTGGCACCTACAAAGTATTTCAAGTGTTCACTACAAATCCTACTCTTTCATTTGTGCTTAAACAGCTTGAAAGGGAAACAGACCTCATAAGATCATTTCTACAGACAAAAATGCTACTTATTTTCTACTGCTGGATGTCTGGGAAGCAATCACCAGCTGTTAATTACCGTGGCAGTCCTCTTCTCTTTTCAGGGACACAGCAAAGCAAATCTGGATTCCATCCATCCCACACCCAGTCCAGAGGTGCTTCCTCTCACCTTAAAACTGCACCATCCTGCCATGTACCAATGTGTAAAGGACTAGCAGGCCCACAGTACTCATGTCATTTTCTTACAAGAAAAACAAAGAAAAAAATAGTCAAGCAAACAACACTGAAAAGCTGCAATCTTCTATGATTAATTCCGAGTCTAACCGAAAGAGTCCAAGATAAGAAGCAGTAAACTCATACTGTAGCATGGAAGAATCAACAGTCAAAAATACAAACTTCCTGAATTACAGTAGCAAAACACTGGAATCAATTCCCAGGGAAAGGTGTAGGCAGCCCTGCCACTGGAAGCCTTTACGAAGACAGACACAAATGGAGTTGATTCTGCGCTGGAACAAGGGAATAGATGACCCTGTAGTCCTGTTCTCTGTGATTTGGTGGGAAAGGGCTAGAAGACAATACTAATCAAAATGATCAGCAGTCTTCTGTGAGAGAAAAACCTTTTAGAAGACCTTCACCTGGCATTAAAGTGTAACACAAGTGCCTGCTCTCTTTAACAGCCTTGGTCATGATTCGGTATTAAGGCAATATGATGGAATGTTCTTGGTTAAAAAAGCATAACTATTTCCTACACACTGTGCTTATGAGCATTTTCAGAAACTGCAAGTTTTCTTTACCCACAGGGAAGGCATGCTGTGATTTATGAACTGTAATAGTGAGTTTAATTGGGAAGGAGATATCATTGTTGACAACTTTGTCTTCACTTAGTAACTAATGGAATAAATCTGCAGGGAGCATTTATTCACTCCCATCTGTGTTCTGGACAGTGGCTTTGGAGGCCAGATAATTTCTAATGTCTTTGCAATACAGCTTGCATGCTGAGGCCATTGCCACTGCATCCATGAACAGCTGTCCCCAGAGCCTCAACCTCACCAGCAGGGCCGTTCAACTGGATAACAGGGACTGGATAACAGAGGGTGAAAGGACTGGACCACAGTGCAGATATCCATCTACATCATGCAGTGGTGTGTCACACAGACACCTCCAACCCTATGAACCTTGAGTCCAGTACAAGTTCCAGATCAATCAGCAGACTGATCAGAAGGGTCTAGGGCAATTTCGCCAAGGGATAAATAGCTTGAGGCAAGCACTACATGAACAGGACATGTCAGAAACTGAATATGAACAGCACCAGAGACAATTAGCTTGGCTGTCTGTCAACCATATGCCTTTACTGATTCTAGCTGGGGAGGGGTATTCTTAAATGGGTCCAGCTGGTTTGGCATTTGTTATTTATTTAGTGACAAAACATTAATTTAGAAGGCAGACATTTAAGTTTCATTGCCATTATAGTTACTGCTAATGTACTTCCCCTCCACTATGACCAACTTCAGTCATTCAGGACTGAGTTCACAGAGCCAAGGGACCCACATCAGATACATACATGTTATAAGAACGGGGCTCAAATGAACGGTGTATCGTTTTCCCTGTCCAGAGGGACACAGTCTCACCACGTGTCTAGAGTCAATCAGGTTGTGTAAGGTGATGCAGAGGACATCCTAAATCAGAATTCACTGTTCATAGGCTAGACCCTGCAGAGTCTTAAGTAAACAGAGTATTCATTGAACTAATGGACCAGTCAAGCATGTAAACTCACATAATTGTTTGAATTACATCAGTCACAGGCATCTCAGAACAAACTCTGCACTGCTTGTATTGACAAATGCCTCATAAATAGCTCAGACTGAATGTCACTGTCATTCTGGGCAATATATTCCTGCCAGTATGAGGGCAGAGATTACTGTCATGAGCTGGAGTCCCTCTTCAGACTGGGGATTTTTGGTTTCTGTCAGCTGATTTAAGATGGTTCAGCTTGCATTGTAAAAGGAGGCTTTTACAGGACAAGTGAACTTTTACAGGAGAAAAGAAGAACTTTGAAGTGGAGAAGACACAGATTACAACAGGTTGTAGAGAAGCTCTACACTCTATGGAGTACTCCTATAGCTGCTCTGATTCCCACCCCACTGAAGACAGGAACGCCAACCTTTCTTCATATTTGAGTGACCAGATGAATAATTTTCCTTCTTAGAAGAAGAGAGCAGAATGATTCAGTTTTATCTTATTGCATTCTGATTCCTAAAACTATCTTACTGCTCTCTAAACATTACTCATGTACCTACTTCTAGATAGCAAAAACAATTCCCTTTCATTATGCAATTTTTACACTAAGACTAGGGCCATTTGTGGTCATTCACATTTAGTTAAGGTACAAATCTTTCCTCTTCAAAAGAACAATTTTTTTTTCCTTCTGATGAGGGAAAGCCTAAAAGTCAGTTTTCACTGTTATTGCCTTTTGTACTATCCTGTCAACCCTCTGAAAAGTGGAAAGATTCCCTTCCATACAATTCAAGGCTCAAGGCTGATATTCTTTGCTCTCTATTAACATCTTAATGTATGTGGCATGGCAACCCAAATTCACTGATTACTCATTTTGGCCTTGGGTTTAATGATGTACTGATATTTCTTTTTTTTTTTTTTTTTTTTTTTTTTTTTTTTAGCAGAGACTGACTACTTTTTTAAGATATGAGAGTACAACACAGAAGTAAAGGCACTTCATTATCTTTTGATATTCCCCTTCAGTATCTCAAGGTTGTTTCACTGTACAATTATAACAAGACAACAAAAGAAAGCCTCTTTACACTGTTCAGGAAAACTAGGAGTAGTTTCTATGTGATCACAAAAGCCAGGTATGGAACTCACCAATAGTTGTTTACCAGATTGAAGTAATTTTCAACATTTTTCAATTTACAGCTTCTGTGCAGACTATTACATTCCTAATTTAACTTCAATGGCAACAGGTTTAGCTTGGTTTGTTACATATAGAAACACCTAAAACAAGCTATTGGGTCCCAGGTAGAAAACAGTGCCAAATATTTGTATTTCTTAGCACATGTCCCTCTTCGCTATTTAGCAAAACACCTCTCACGCCCAGGGAATTTCAGAGAAAAAAAGCAGAATATAGGCAAGTAGGTTAGCTACATGCAAAATGGTTGTAGTGCAACCTTTTTCTCCCTTAGAAGTGATAAATAACTATAGGAAAAACCTCTAATAAAATGCAGGGAGAATATAGACATTCTATTGCACTTTCACATCCAAGCAAGAAATCAAAGGATTTCCTGGTAAAATTATATCAGTGAATTCTTCAGCAGAATTATCAGAAGTTTCTTCTCCTTTCCACATACTTCTGCCACACGTTGAAGCTAGAAAATGTACATCTATTGAAAGATAAGCAGGCAGGGGTATTAGCATTTCTTGCATTCATACTAATAATGTGAAAGACCATCAGTGATGATTCAGATCCCACGGCATCCCTTCTAAGAGATTTGCCAGCTTGCACACCTAATTATATACAGGCACTAATGTTACAAACGGGACAATAATCACTTATTTGATTAGCATCTCCCCAGGATTCTCAGAGAATCCTTCTAGACAGAGGGCTGTCATCTTTCCCAGTTAGCTTTTCCTCTACCCCATTACCCTCTTCTCCCTGTGCCCTTAGTATTTATTTCAATAACCTTAACGCCTAGAAAGGTGAAAGAAGCCAGTGGCAATATTTCTTTCTCCAGCTTCACAATAGGGAATCTCTTGCAATATCATTTTAATAACAGAAGGACAATAAAACATCATCTGAGAAAAAGCACAAAGAGAAGGGGAGAAAGATGCACAAACATGAATGATAAAAAAAAACCAGAGTAAAAATACACATCCTCAAGTGTTTCTTAGGGCATTTCTCTTTTTTTTTTTTTTTTTGTGTCCATCAACCCGGTAGGGCAAGTGCCATATGGAATTCTCTCTTAGATACTGAAGTTCTAGGTTCAGTAATGAGCTTGTATTTCAACAACAGCAACATCCAAGATGTCTCTAACTCAATATAATATAGGGAAAATGAGCATCTCTCATTTTATTTCACTGAAATATGGGACATTCTGTCTGGTGTAAAGCAAAGCACATCTGAGCTTTAGAGGCAGCATATCCAGTGCTAAGCTTTTCAGTGAAAATTACTTAGATCTTCTTGATTTGACTTTGTTTATTTGTTATGCTCTTATTTGCAAGGTGGACTGACATCCTAATTACCCCACAATACCTCAGAAAGCAATCAGTTAATTCCTCTTAATTGCTCCCTAATTCTTAAATGATTACTTAAGTATTTATAGCAGTTACCCCAGTTTAGAGTGCTATGTTGAGTGCCTCCATTTAATTGATATTTAGTCTAGATTTTTAGGGGCAAATATTAAGTGCCATTCAAAGGCCAACTTGACTTTGAAAGATCACTCTGAGTCAGAGATCTTGGTGGACTGACTCCAAAGAGCAAAGGAAACATGTGATTACAATCTAAAGAATATTTTAACATTTAAGGTAAGTATTCACATCATCTCACTGACATTAAGACCGAATAGCTATAACTGTGCATACAGATTCCAAATTAATCAATATGCCCTCATTAGATTGGGATCTGTGCAGCTCCTGCATCCCCCCTGATGGTGACAGACACCTGTCATTCCCACCCACCCTGCACTGCTGCCACTGTGGTCAGAATGAGCCCTACCCAGGTCAGAAGTCTCCCTGAAAATGTGCTTTGTACCTGCCTGTCTGCCTTATACCCCAAGGCCCTCAGCATGTTTCTCATCTGCATTACACACAATCATCCTGCCATTTTTCTGTTTCCTTATCCCTACGTGATTCTGTTTGTTTCATCTCCTGCAGCATCTAAACAGCATCTTATGCCATCCCTGTTCATCCCTTTTCCACACTCAACAGGAATGACTCAGACTTACCCAACAGTAACACACCTCATCCTTTACTCACATAATTTCCTCACCTTTACAAACTTGTCTGATGCACAGCTCATGTTTACATCTGGCCCAAAGTGTTTACTTACCTTGTATACACAGTCCTAAAACAGAGAAGCTGAACAACATGCAGACAGTTGTCTTAAGATATAGCAGTTTACTTCCCGGGACTAAGAGAAAAGATTCTAAACAGAGAGCATAAAAAAGGATAATAACATCCTCTGTGATTTATGATGCACCCTAAAGTCAGAAATTAATTCACAAAATGAAAACTGATGTAACCATGTCTTTAACAATGCTTATGTAGTCAGAAAAATAATCTCTCAAATGTGTGCAATAACTCCACCTGGTGATTCTCAACATGGTATTGCCAAGTTTAAAGCTGCTTCTTATAAGAAAGAGAGGAGCAGAGGTGTTATACAAACTAAAGGCCTAATCTGTAACATTAGCAGCACAGTTCTCATACTGTACATCCTACGCTCTGTTAGCCTTTATTTGGCTTAACCTGTAGATTGTATTTCAATCTAAAACATGTATAAATAGGAATGTAGTGCCCACCCTGCCCACAGAATATATTTTGTTTTATAGTGGGAACCCCCTACAGCCCACAGGAGATTGTTGAACACTTACCAAAATAAATTCTAACTTTAAATTACTACATTCATTAAAAAAGCATCACTCCTTTCAAAACTCATTCTTCCTTTTTTAGGAAGGGAGCATAAAAATGCAGATGAGATTCAAAATGCAAAGCTGAGAAGCAAATATATGAAACCTTCCCCCCTGTTTAAAGCATTGATTCCCAGGACTGCCCAAGTTAGTCCTCCAGAGGAAATTAATTTTTGATACTGGCACCAGAGACTATTGATGATTGAAAAGTAGAGCATTGTTATCCTATAGATGTAATAAAAGCATTTCTCATGCCTTTCAGACTAAGAAAGGAACCACACGAGATTTCTTGCTTCTCAAACCATATTTTAAACTAAAAGTTTTCCAGGGCCTTCACAGATCTTTTCAAAGAGACAGACCTAATTCTCTATGGTATATGGTAAATTTCTAGATTTCCAGCAAAAATTTTTTGATGTGTGCATACTGACATGCATATATATATATATTTGAGACTCCATTTCCTAGAGGTTTTGCTAGTGAGATTCCTCATCCTGCTGATAAGCAATGATGTCATACTCTTATCAACAATTATAACAAGCCTCACTAAAGCATACAAAAGAATCTTACCTATAAGCATTTCCTAAAATAAGTATAATAAAAGTAAAATACACTTGAATAAAAGCTAGGTTTTTAAAATATTTTCTTCAAGTTAAACAAAAATTTTTCCCAGTTTATAATAGGAAAGAAAAAAAAATCTTAAAGTGTTATCAAAACTCTTAGAGATTTGCAGAAAACATCAGTATAAAGCTTTTTGACTAGAAAAATCATCTGACATTAGAAAAAAAATAGAATCTCAAACACCTTTTACCAATTAGATCATATTTCAGAAACACTGGTATGAAAATGGTAAATCATTGCAGTAAAAGATCACTGGATAAACACCTAAACTGAGATGAGCTAAACAACACCTGGTTTTGCCTGCTAAGTGAGGTCTCTCTCACTTTTTCTCTGCTGGCTTTTTATGATGTAGTCCGTGTATCTATGAGGGTAACCCCTTTAAAAGGAAGAGCTCTATTCCTACTGACTGCTAGAAGAGATTTCATTTGGTGCAATTAAGAACTGTGACTTAAGAAAGAAAGGGGCAGGATTTCTGGTAAGTCTGTTTCCCATGAAATTAATGAAGTTACAGAAGGAAGTCCTGCTCAGCTCTGTGACCATGTGAGTGGAAAAATCCAGTTGTGTTGCTCTGGATTTTCCTTAAGGAGTGAAAGGCCTCACTCTGGAAGAAGGTGTACTGCCTCAAAGGGCTGGTTTTTCATATTGTGTCAGGTTCAGAAAGAACTATATAACAGTCAGTGTGAAAGCCTACCCTGCCCTCTGAAGTAGAACATATGGCAAAACAGTCTTAAAAATGAGAGCTGTGCTAAGTCACAGTTTATTTATGACAGAGAAGCAAAAGGATACTCTGGGGTATCTGAACTTTATATGGTACAAGCAGGAGCTTAGCATAAATATAGGGAGTTTGCACACTGACTGGCTAGGGAAGTGTAAAGCTGGCTGGGAGGAAGAAATATACTTAAGGAGCAGAAAGATGTCCTACTTCATAAAATTCAGGTTTCTGTTCTGTTTTTCACTCAAGGTTGTTGGTTGAATCTGCACAGGTAGTTAAGCTGAATGATAAGTGGAGCAAGTTATGTAGAAAAACCCTCAATTAAGAAAAAGAAACACTACCCAAAAAAGCACCAAAAAAACTCCTCAACAACCAATCCAAATTTCATTCAGCTTGCTGTAGGATCCCCAGAAATATTTCTAATCTCATGTACTTGTTAGGGAGAGTGGAGGAGGTGGGCAAGAGCCAGTTAATTCTTAGTGGCACACTAAGCAGGTCCATGTCATCCCATCATTTTATATATGTTTGTCATGTTCCTCAGGTGGTAAAGCCATTTCTACATCTACCTGAACTGTATTTTTCTTTTATGGCAAGGACAAATGCCTGTATTTGCTGAGCATCTTAGCTTTTCTTTCAGTGTCATCAATGCTGCCACAAGTCACTAGTGCCTCCAAAGAGAATAGAGGTGCAGCAGATGTGTGCTTCTTGAAGCCTTGTCTACACTGCTGTGAAGAAGCCAGAGGAACAGAGAGCTAGTTGAAACAGCTCGTTCAGAAAATTATTTATTTTCCTTAAAATCCCACTTGAATTAGAAAGGAAAAGTCAGAATATGCTTCATCCCAAATCACTCAGAAGTGTAGACAGAAGAGCTCTTTGCAGCACAGACCTGTGCAGAGACACTGAATCATTAATATTTATACAGCAGAACTGCCCAGGCTCACTTGCTAATGCGGTTATGCTGTTTCCAAGCTACATGCAGCATTTCCCTGTTATTGCACAAAGTCATGACCAGACAGTAACTCAGAGTGACAATGCACACAGTATTCACTCTGCAGGGCTCTCAGTGGGCACAGCCATGGGTATACATTGTGTATGAACTGACTTTGGGGTACATGGCATCCTGGGTTAATACTCCTCATTCAAAAGTGCTTTCCACCTTAGTCTGATACACTATTTTCATGCAACTGGCTCTTTGTAACCAAGCCACTTGGCTTTTGAATAATAATTACCAGAGATGCTCATTTTTTCCCACCCCTACCAATGGCACGTGTTAGTACTTCCGCTCCTTCACCAGCAAATTTGTCTCAGTTAAGTTCAGCTGTTCAGAGAAAGTGCAGCAGTTTAGTGGTCACAATCAGTAACAGGAGAAAGGCATCTCTGGAGACTGATTCATGACAAAGACTCTCTCTGGAGACTGATTCATGACAAAGTCCATCTTAGGATGGACTCACTCTGGTTCCCTCTGTCCACCAATGGCACATGAAGACTGGTATGACAATTTAGACTGTTTGTTGGCTTAAGATAGTTCTTGTGCAGATGATCCATGCATTTAAAACAACTATATTATTTAAAAATCATTATTAACAGATATCAGAACTTCAGCATAACTGTTTGATGCACTTATCTTCTCAAAGTGAACATATTTTCACCAAGAAATTGGTGTTTGTTTGCCTAGATACTGTCCAATTATCAATATGACCCCACTCTATAACAGTAAATGCATCCCCTTCATTCACAAAAGTATTTCTGAATCATTCCACAGGTTCCACTCATTAAGAATCAACATACAGGAAGAAATTCAGTAATAGCAGTCCTGAGCATGGTGGCACTTTTCAAGGCTGTAACTCCTGAACACTTTACTGTGTAAATATCATATACATATATTAAGTCAGATATAAGCATATTTGTTTTTATTCCTTGCAACAAGTCCATAATGATTCCACAAAAAGATGAAAATTGCATGCAAGGTCATTATATCAAGCATGAAAATTTGACATTTTCTGTAGTTAAAAAATTATTTTTAACATTTGCTTATTTTTAAAAGTCATCTAGAAAAAGCAAATTCGTGATGTCCTTCAGCCATATGAGTTATAACAGCCCATGGAAAGCACTGAGTGGGAAAATTAGTATTCCTGGATGGGGATGTTATGTTGTTAGAAAAACCTACACACATCACACACATAATACCATCACTTTTATACTCATCCTTGTTTTGCCCTTCTTTTCTCACACATTCAGTGAGTCCAGCAGGAGCAAACAGGGAACTCCGAGTTCCAAGTGTGTAGTGTCACTCACTACCACTCCCAGCTGCATTGAGTCTGATACTGGGAGCAATTAGTCACTGGTAGCCCTGCTAAACGCTGTGATTTCAGAGGAACTGCCACCTCCCACCCCGACTGACCCAAGGCCATCACAGCCCTGCAGCTTTTCACAATGCCCAGCACCAGCAACTGCATAGGAACTGTCAAGAGTTCCTTGGAAATAATGTTAAAAGACAGCTGAAGGTCTCAGCTCCTACCAGGAAATACCTTTCTTCTCACAAAAATACAGAGCATCTAGAAACTGAGAAGCACAGTTTGGAGTAAGAGAGAATCTGAAAAAGCTTGAGGGTCCATGTTCCTGCTCCAACTGAGCTAGGAATTTAGAACTGGCTGGGATCTTTGTTATCCCTAAGAACCACTGTCTTCCTCTGTCTAACAGGTTTATAATACCTCACTTAACTCCTACTTGGAAAGGAAAAAAATAATCTGACAGATCAACATAAGAGCTTCCTGTAATTGTGCTGTTCTATTTCTTAGCTGAGCTTAAATTCACACTCTCCTTTTTATTTATATATAATCATAGATATGCTTAGCCAGGGAAGAAATCAAAACACAAGGACATTTGCTTTAATCTGGTGCATTCAGTCATTATTTAATCAAACAGGATTGAATCCCAGGTGCTTTCACTTTCAGGGTATGGGATGCTAACTTATATTAGTACTTTAATTCTCACACCTCTTTTGGGTTTGATTGTTTATAGACAGGTGTAATGCAGAGCTTATAAAGTTTTATGGAACAATTAAGAGCTAATAACTCAGATTCAGATGGGTTTTACACTTTGTCAAACTCCTGGCAAAAATGCCTCTAGTTCAGTGAAGCCCAAGCTTACCCCAGTGTGTTGAGATTATGCCTCAATATACCCTTATGTTCCAAAATGATATTGTTGATTATCTGTATCCTTGAAGAATTACTGTCACATACAGGTTTCTATAATCCATTTATGTACTTTTGCTAGTCTAAAAGGTGTAACTCAGATCCTGTAATCTGCCTGATGTAAGTCAAAATTAATGTCAGCAGAAACTGCTACTTTCAGTTGAGTAAAATTCCAAGGCTGATCTGACTGAAGGAACAGAAGTGGGAGAGCACAAGTCTCCTTTCTTTCCACAGCCCTCTTGATGTGTTTGAATTTCCAAACAGAACTATATATTCTTATATATTCACTTCAAGCTTTTCTAAAAGACCCAGCAGTGGAATAGCTCAAGAGCTTCCAGATATGATTTGAGGACACATTGCACAATAAAAAGAAAATTTTACCCCACAGCCCATGGGAGCTCAAAGCATTTGTTATGTCTTCAACATTATATTGCTGAATCACCTGTAAATCTACCAAAATAATTGCAAACAAAGGCAAGTGCTTTGCAGTATTTTTCCAGATGGCTTAAAATGTGACTGACCCCAAATATCATCCCCGCAGCAGAGTTTGCAGAGGGAGCCATGTCCCCCACTGGCTTCACTGTCCTGCATATCACACACAGGATTCAGAGCCTCAGGTGGAGCAGCCCTGCACCCTCTCTACTTTTGCTCAGGTAAGGGCAGTCAGAGTCACGACTTGTTGAAAGCAATGGAAGCCTCAGAGCCAGACAACCAAAGACTGAAATGGAGCAGGAGGAGATAACACCAATTTGGCATTCACTGTTATTTAATTGGGCCAAGTGTCTTCACCAATGGCTCTTTGGAAGGACGATGAAAAGGAGGCTAAGCTGGCTGCTGTCATCCCCAGCTGATAATTTGTACTGAGAGATAAAAAAATATCATCTGCACTGTTAATTTCTATATTATGGAAATTAATCCTCTCATTTGCACAGCAGGAAGCCAAATTATACCATCACATGCAGAAATAAATCTGACATTTTGAGAATTTGACATTGCACCACTGAGAGCTGGTTTCAGCAACACCTCCCACCTCACAGAGAGAGCATAAGGGTGTCTTCTCTCAACAAAGGTACTGATAGAATATCAGCCAGATCCTCAGCTGATGAAATTTGGCAAAGATCTGCTAGTTTAAAGAGAACAGCTGTGATCTGCCTCCCTGAAAGGCAGATAATAAAGAAAAGTGCATTTTTCTAAACTAGCAAGAACCATTTTTCTAAACTAGCAAGAGGACTTACTCAACCTTCACATTCCAGTTTCAGTTTATTTCCTCTATGAGGGTTCTTCCTGTACCTATCATAGTATTTTTTGTACTAAAAACATAACATCTCAAAAGGCAGTACAAAATGAAAATAGTAGAGGTGGAAAAAAAGAGAAAACTAACTAAAAAAAACAAAACCAATATCTGCAGTGATACAGCCTGAGAGTTAAATACTCTGTAAAAGCCACATTATCTGTCACTTGATTTGAATGACAACTACAAAATGCCTGAGGAGCATTAAGTTTTATGAAAGAGAGAATTTCAATCATTCTTAGTTAGCTTGGATTTATTTACTCAAATGTAATTGTTACTCTGTATTTGAGAGTCAAAGACTTTAATATAGATCACAGATTCCCTGGAGGTGGGGAATAATCATTTGCTGACTGATTTTCACTCATCCATTTATCTCTCCTTTGTTGATCCTGTCCTCTCAATCTTTTTATTCCTAAATGTCAACTCTAGAAAGTTACTGAAAAAAATACACATCAATTATTAAAAAACAAATAACCATTTAAATGGTTGCACTTTTGCCTAAGTCACTGATTAGTGAGAAGAGCTGAAAAATTCATATTTCATCAGCTGGTATAAATTTTTGACAATAAAGAGCCTGATTATAATTATTCAACACATTCTGCTCATATCCAAAGTGCTCCTATATATTTTATCAAATTCCTAGAAACCAATTAAGTTTAAACTTTCACTTAGGAAATGTAATAAAAAAAAGACCAATCTTTCCCAGCAAACAGGAACCACACCTGCCAACCCAAGTCTAGCACGATACCCATTCTACACTTAGGAATGAAAATAGTGAATAATCTCACCAGACTCCAGGATCTTGGGCCTTAGGAAAACATGCACATGTCCTGAAAACAGTAACAAAAAGAGTTAGCAACATCACCTGAAATTCCATTAAGAAAGGCTGTGGAATGCCACTCCCACCCCCCATTTTCTTCCTCCATAGAAGCTATTTAAGCATAACCTTGTTTGTAGTTTTTTTTCTTTCATACAGAAACATAATTAAGATCTGATCTGCAACCACATGCCTTAAATAAAAGGCAGCTGCTCATATGATCTGCTCATTAAGTGCTGTATTCCAAATGCATACAAAGATGCCAAGGTAATTAACAAGGCACAAAAGCTTTGGGGAGTTTGCAATAGAAACTCAGTTGAGACTCATCTTTACATTCACAGGATAATAGTTAGAAGTCTATGAATGTAGATTTAATTTTAATTTTTTTTTTCTCTCAGGGTAACAATTCCTAGCTGTTCTTTTTGAAAAGTTACAATTTATTTTCTACACTTATGGCTCCTAAGGATGACTTTTTGTGCTTCTAGGATCTGTTCCTTCTCCTTTCCTTTAAGCTTCAAGGCTTCGTGATAATGTTTCATAGAAGGATTTAAAGATTTTGAAAGTATGAAGTTTTCACAAGTAGCAAACCATTTTTATATCAACTAACACATCCAAAAGTCTATTTACCATCTTCTCCCCCACTATTCAGCTTCTTTACTTTTCCACCCATTTTCACTTGATAAGTCTTAACTTTTCCAAAAGCTTATATCATTACCTTGCATGGAACAAAGCTCCTTCCCATTCTTATTTCACTTGAATACTCTATTTCTTCTTTGAACAGTTAAGCAAGCAGCTAAACCAGCTGTGATAACATAACTTTTTCTGTAAATAGGACTTAGAGGAAAGAAGAAGCTGTTGTTTCTTGATGTTATTTTTGCCCTTATTTTTAATTAATAGAGTCACAAAGTTTTCTTCAGGAGCATTACCCAAAGTGAAGGGAAATAAATCATGGGAGGAGAATTTAAAAGCCACACCCACATTAAGGGGAAATTTTCTTGCTGCAGATGCAATTGCTTCACCTGTAAAAGGCAAGAGAAAAGGCTTTCTTACAGACCAGTTAATTGGGTACATTTCACAGCTTTCCCCATATCTAGCTTTCATTGTGCCTGAAGCCAAATCCCTGGTGTCCTCCCATCTTTTCAGCAGCAGTGTCATCCTTCCCTAATTTCTTTTTCTTAAGAAATTCTGAGTTTTCATAACACAGTTGAAGACTGAGTAACTGAATTAAATGTGCTAGAAGCCAAAACTTGCAAAGTAATCATAGTGCTGGCTGGAAAATGTCCTTTCTTTGTCTAATAATGCAAACCCATAAATTAAATCAAAATTCAGCTAAAGTTTGAAGTAAGAGTTTTTAGGGTTTTTTTTTTTTTTCTTGCTTTGTGCAGGCAGAAAATTTTGGATTTCCTCTACCTGCAAGGTTTGCAACAGACTAACCCACCAAAGCATTTACAGGAGTGTGGGATAGTGGACTTGTGTTTTCCCAGATTCAAAGACCTTCAGTCAAGTCCTTTTTGAATGTGATCGCCCAGGCTTTACAAGGGAGAAACTCTGTAAATCTATAATTAATACTCTTCCCAGGCTACAGAAAATATCTCTAGAATCTGCTCAGACTCAAAGACCATACTTAAACACAACTCCTCCACAGTATAGCAGAGTTCCTTAACTCTGTGATGTACCATGGGTTCTCCTACACACCCCATCCCAAACTCTGTGGAACCTATGATATTATCAGAGTGTGGCTCGGTCAGAGGGGGCTGTGAGCTGATGAGGTGCTCAAGCCCAGTACTGACCAGGATCTCCCTCTCCTCCTCAGGACTGCAAAAGGAGTCCAGCTGAATTTCAGCTCTGACACAATAGTTGCAGTCATCTTCAGAAAATTATGAAAGACAACAGTGGGCCTTAAATCCTTTTAAAGTCTATTTTTATTCCTATTAGCAAGGTGTAGTAATAGATAGTAAATAGATTCCTTTCTCTGGACTCAGGAGGAGAGTATCACATGGAGATGAAGGCATTTTAAAACAGACCTAAACTGCAGGATTTCTTCTATTTCCTTGGGGTGCCTGGTCCTGAAGGCCCTTCAAAGACTGAAACACAGTTCACAGATGTTGACTTTGCTAAGTTTTCATCTCAGGAAAAAAAAAGTGAGAAGAAAAATAAAATACTCTACAGTTGTATCTGCTATGTAGAGAAAAATATCAGATATATATTTTTCCTTCAAGCAAACCAAAGGGGACTGGAAAAGCATGAGCCTTGCTGTTATTTCTTACCAAAAATGGTCAAAATTATCTGACCTACAGCAGTAATTATAGCAATAATAATGATCCTGATGATGATGATAAATCCATAAGGATATGCATTATTTTAAGAAAGCCTGACTGCAAAATACATAGGTGAACCTGAGAAATGGAAAACTTGGGGAAAAAGAAAACAAATTGCCATTTCATGAAGAATAACAAACCTAGGAGATAAGTCAGCTGGGTGAAGAGTGAAGTAAGGAAAAACAGTTATTTTTAAAAATAGATGGATTTCCAAGGGAAGAGAGGCATGAACAAATTAGCAGATGGAAGCAACAGTGTTGGGGAGATGACCATTAAAATGTGTAGTGACCTCTTGGAACAATGACAAGCTCTGCCATTTGTGGCAGTGTTTCCTCAAAGCCTCGGTCCGGTGCTCAGGCTCTCGCTGCCACAGGGGCTTTCCAGCAGAGCCCCCGCAGAGCCCGAGGAGCTGCCAGCAGCTCACAGTGGCTGGAGGCAGCTCAGGGCAGAGGGCACAGGTTTGTGCTGTCAAACAGCAGGATGCAATGGGATCAGACATATCCAGCAGCAGTCTCACAGGCCATACATATTTATGCATTAATGTGCGATGGTGGAGGTGAAGATGCAAACCCCACGGAATGAAAATTCCTTTTCCAGAGTTACTTCAGTCAAAAAGCACTTTTCTACTTGTCTAATGCTCTGAAATGGCTGGTAGAAATATCCTATTTCAGCCACACAGAATAAGTGTTCATATTCATCACTTTGGTCTTTACTTCAAAAACTCATCCCCTGCATTATATATGAGGAATTTTCTCTGTCACGGTATGTGCTCCCCTGTGTCAACCACCTTTTGTCCCCAGTGGTCTCATTAAAAAAAAAAATGTTATCCTTAAGCAAGCACATTAAGAAACAGTAATGTGTGAAGAATAAAGCTGAATAATTCAAAACACTCCTTAGATCTTCATGATGATTTTAAGCAAATAATGATAATTTGTTTTACATTATCTTCAAAGATGCATTTGATTTTTACTTTTCTTATGAGAGTTCCCAGATAAAGCACAGAATTGGACTGTCCATTTGAACAGAATAGATGTCCCGCAGCTTTTTTAGTCCTGTTTTCCCTGTCTCATAAAAGCCTTACCTCCAAGGATGGGAATCCAGTTCTGATCCATCAGAGTTTCTGCAGATGGTGCAAGCTGAAATGTTGATTTTGACAAAGGGGCATCTCATTTCTGATATATAGCAATAGACTGAAAAATGCTCAAGGTATCTTGTCAATGCAACTAAATGTTCAGTAACAATTTTTTGTCTCTTCCAAGTTACAACAAAATCAATGATCTAGAAGGAAAAATACTCACAAGGCCATTACTATTTTTCAGCCCTCCTTCACTGCTTTATTCTCTCATCACTTTGGTCATTCAGTTTCCAGCATCCTCCAGAGTCTGACAGATATTTAAGAGCAGAGAAGTCAGGAAAAATCTTATAATAAAAACTGCTGATTGCTAAAGAAATACAATGTTCTGGGTGATGGGAGTCTAAGACATTTCTGTAGCAATGGGTCACTTACTTTAAACTATTTTCTCTTTTACAGTGGGTAAAATATAACTAGGCTTTGTTGAGGTTACTACCCTTACAGTAACAATAGACCTGTTTCCTCTTATGCTCTCATGTCTCATCTTTGCATCAGCAGAAAATCTCATTTCTCACTTGTGTATGTCATTCCCTTTCATGAACACACATATCCCACAATCTAAATGTGACGGATTTTTTACCTATTCTCTCAGAATATCCAGTGCTGGAGATTTAGTGCTTCAAAACAACTCTGGGAACCTCAGTGCATGCTTCCTTGGTAGGCTGGAAAAATAGAGAAGAGACTTGCAAAGATAAATCAAAGTGTGAGATACTTTACTAAACTAGAGCAATTTTTATAGCATTTAGATGATACTGAAGCACTGTTAACCAGAGTGTAAATGATTGAACAAGTGATGAATCCCTTAGAGGAAAAAGCCATTAGAAGGTTTTAAATCCATAAAAATACCCAGTATTATGTGCTATAAAGAGCATCAAGATGTCCTTTTCTTCCCTTTTTAATACAATCCTCATCAGAATACTCCTGTACAGGCTTCCCAAAGCATTTTATCAACACACTCCAAACAACACCTGTGTTGAATTTCAATATGATTTACAAACGAGCACAGGAAGGGAAGCACTGCTGATAGTCTCCATTTACATCCACGTGAAGGTCTCAGCCTACTAAGAGGATGTGTTTAGCAACTGCATGGGACACACTTCTCATTTCCCAACAAGCTCTAAAACTAGATTTGATTTTGCAAATCCAGTGAAATCTGCTTCTCCCAAGTTGTGTCTCCATAAGTAACGGTGATTTGGAATATCCATTTGCAAATAATCCATTCTCTGTCCTCAGGCTGCTCAATATGGACGGGAGATTTCAACACAAGTTTTCTGTGTCTCCAGCAGAATATCTCAGTCAACAAGCTTATTAGATCTCCTCAGCTGTGTCCTTTAAAACTGTCCAACTTTGTTTAACTGATTAAATAACCACTGGAGCAATAATCTGACTTTCCTCTCGCATGCTTGACTCCCCTAACCTCTTTCTTGTCCAATGAATGTTTAATTACTGAAGTAAACTAAAACATATGCAAGATGCAAGATGAGGAGAGCTTGCCCACAGCATGCGTGATAGCCAAGTAATTCAGGCTGTCTACTGAGCAGCATAGGTTTAGGCATCTACTTCAAATCTTCCACACTCAAACCTCATGAATATTACAAACTCATTCTTGAGAGTGGTCTGTGGGTAATTAAGAGGTACAGTCCTGTTAGTTTGTACTTTTTAAACTAGCTTAAGGTTCTAAGAGAGTAATTATTATTTTCAACTTCACCTTCAATACACTGGGATGACCCCATGCAGTCCTTTAGGTGGTCATGCTCTGTATTTGACTCTGAGCTCTACAGATTAACTTTTAGAGTTTAGAAGACTAGATCTACCTCCATGAGAATCTTTTTTGTAGCCTACCTGGCATACAGACACTAGTGCAAAAACTTCCATCATCTGCACTGTCAGTAAATAAATATATATATACATATATATTCAGTAGACTAGGTACAGAATGAAAACATAATCAGTGTAGGCCTTTTGGAAAAGACAGTGCTCTTTTGAAAGAAATACAAGTTTTAGATGGGAAAATGGCCTTTGATTTCTCCTCACTGATTCTACAGGTGTTAAGGGCAATAGTCTTGCACTACGGGGACTCTTAAGTCAGAAAAAATTAGAGCCATAAAATAAAACTCCATGCAGAAGAATGAAATTAAGGCTAACTCTTTGTTCTTAAATCTGAGATAAAGAAACTGTAAGGAACATTGTGAAACTCTGGGTTATTTATACTGGCTATTTTGTGTTAGCATCTCCCCATGAAAAATGGACTCATGCTAGGACTCAAAGCATAAGAGGCCAAGGCCCAGCAGAGTGCACACTGAAGCAAGAGGTACCTTCAGTTGTACCTGTTGTCCCTTAGCTCTAAACAAGTGCTATTGTACACACGGAGTCTGTGCAGCCCTTTCCAGTCCATACATCCCTTTCCAGAGGAGGGATGTGCTGACCTTGAGCAGCCCTAACAAAGAGTAGATTTTGTTAAAGTGGAATGAGGAACCCGTAATGCTGAAACCTTTTTAACAATCCCTTCCAGGAATATTTTCTCCCACATCCATTAAATATTCAGAAACATCAGTGTTGAAGCACCCTTGTCAAAATAGAATAAATCCTTTGTGGAAGTTTTCCTGTGTCTGCTGCCCACCATGCATCATCCCTGAATGAGCACACTGCCACTTTTGTGTTTCAAATTCTGCTTCTCTACTGCTTTTACAGCAACTGCCTCCTCTCACTTCTCAGGGATGTAACCAGCTGTCTGCAGTTTAATTGGGACAGTGAGAACTGCTCTAGGACTTGACTACGTCAAGCAAGCAAAACGTCCCCTCTTAGTGACCTGCTGAGGCTGCTTCTTCTTTGACTTGAAGTTTTGTTTGTTTGTTTGTTTGCTTCTCTGCCTGCTGCTTCTCAGTAGTTTCTGTCCTGTATGAACTCCACTTGTGTGTCCTTTATAGTCTGGAAGGTGAGCTGAGTTTTTATTTTCTCCTAAGTCTTACAAGCGTTCTCTAAAATAATGCAGGTCAAGAAAATAGAAGCATTCATTTTCTGAGGCTGAACTTGAGAAGCAAAGGCTGCTTTAACCCAACCTGCCTGTCACAAGTGGAAGCTGTCACAGATCATTCTAAAGGAAAGGAAAACCGTATATCACCAGATGGATAGTCTCCCTGTCTGTTATCTCAGTTGTCAACTAGAAGGAAAAGGACCTAGCAGAAAGGTGACAGCAAAATAATGATATTTTTAATCCCTTACTGGATTAGGAACAATCTTTGCTATGGAAAGAGAAATCTGTTGTTAATGCTAATTATTGTAAGGTTTAGAGCCACTGTTATCTTCCAAAATATCATAAACCAAGCTTTGTTGCCTGCTATCCTTTTGGATCCCATTGAACAAAACAGTGAGATGAGGAGCAGGATTGACTTCACTGATATCAACAGGACTGTTCACATGCTTACAGTGATGCGCACAATTAAGAATTTTGCTGAAAAAGGACTAGACTACTATTCTTTATTTAATGTTGCTTATAATGTGTCCCACTATTTTCTGCTGTTTATTTTCTGATGATAACAGTTCCTCATCTCTGAGTTGCAAGTGTACCTGTTGTAGTGAAATAGAATTAATAGCCTGGCAGATGAAATCCCATCACATTTACTTCTCTTGTTACTGTGAGATGTCATATTCACCATAGAAGAGGAATATGCTGCCACCCCATAATAATAGCAAACCTACTGTAAACTATCATTTTCAGGAACCTGTGAGCATTGCACTCAGGCCAAACTTAGAGGCAATTCCTTCAGGAGGTACTTTGTCCCAACACTACAAGAAAATAAAGCTAAAATATATCCCGGACAAAAGGCAGGCCAGGAACTGGCTGAGGGAGTGAACCCACACCCTGAGAGTCACCATGAGAACCTGCACAGACAGCACAGACACCCAAACAGCTCTGACTGAGTGGCCCTGCCTCTGAAGGGAAGTCATTGTTCAGAAGTGATGCCTCCATTCTGCATCTGAGATGCCTCCTAATAATCTGCATCTGAGTTTGGCTTCCTCCAGTGTCCTCGAGGCCCATGGCACACAACAGGCATGGCCATTGGGAAATTATACACTTCATGTTTCCCCTGAACAATCCAAATACAGCTCTGATGCCTGATTTCATCACCAACACTGGCTGAATAATCAACATCCCTCTCTGCTAGGTCAGGATAGACATGAGGGACTGAATGCAAAGGCACTGAGAGGTCCTTTACTCCATTTCTCTCTGCACGCACCCCAGCAATTTCCCCCAGCAGCTGCAGGGAGCTCCCCTTGTCTATCACAGGTCTTGTGGCTCTCATCTTTCTGCAGCTTAGAGAACTGGGAACTAGGACATCTCTGATTTGTTTTCCTCACACCTCCAATATTACACTCCTGCTCCTGGACATGAAATTCTACCCTTCCACAATGCAGATTTCTATTTGTGTTCTTGCAAAAACAAGAACTTACGTAAGGAAATCCTTCCCTTCACTGAGATTTTCTTTTGCTTTCTTATCCTGAAGAATGTTTTTCTTGAAATCCAAAGCACCACAGAAATATTCCTAAAGTCTAAAAATATGCAAGTATTGTGTTCCAAATCGGTGGGTATGCTATTCATGATGGTTGTTCATCCATGGTGTAGAGCAACTGCTTTGAAGAGGGGCACAAGCCAGGTTCTGAAGAATGATTTGCATGAGAGTACTGAACATTTTTATTCAAGCATTCTGTGATCCTGAGAAGGAATAGAGAGATGACAGCACTGCTATCTCCTCCGACACCCACTCTCCAGCAAGAAGGAAGAAACAGGAAATCTCCTCAGGGAGCATTGTAAAGGGGCAATGGCCTGGGTCAATATCTGACACCCAGAAACTTCCCATATTTTGAGTGCATATTGGCATCCTTCTCAGACCTTTCTAGGTCTGTGTGTGTCTGCATTATGATTTCTGTAGTGCACAGTGTGGGACCAGCACAGGTGAAAGGCAGCACTATAATGAGGAAAAATAGCCCTGCTCCTTCAAACACCTGTGTGAACACCCTGTTGTGTGTTATATACAAGGTCACATGAGAAGTATAGTGTATTCTGGGCTTAAAATCTTCAGAAGCGTGTGTTGGATGCTAATTCTTTCTGTACTTTGATCAGATAAAGCACATACAGATAATGCATTGTATCCCATGTAGGGCTGCAGAGAAAAAAAAAAAAGAAAAAAAAGAGGCTCAGCCAATTCTTCTAGTCACTAAGTTAATGCCAGTTGTGTCTTTAATGTGAAATTATTCTCAGTGTGTATGATTATTATGTTCTCCAAGTGTGAGTCCAAGAAGCAACATTTTTGCTAGGAAGGAGACATTATATTATCCCCCATCTTGTAAAAATTCCAGTCTTTATTTCAGCTTTGTCCAGAGCTTCTGATTATAATTTTTAATCTATTTTTATGTTAGCTTCTCTGCAACATCAACAGTAGATTTTTAAAATTTGCTTATCTTATCATTCATTTACATGTCACTCTACTTTTGCTCTGCTGTTTCCCAGTTTAAAATCTTAACTAAAATGAATGTGTTTAATAACCTTGCTGCAATCTAATTGTCAATTAGAATAAATCATCATCAGCTTTTTTTAAACATTTTATAATCTCATCATGAAATAACACACACACACAAATTAAACTAAAACCAAAGGAAAAGAGAAAGTCAGGATAAGTTTTCTAGTTGCTGTACTTTGGTTATTTACTTTGGAATTTTGTTGGGCGGGGGGGGGTGTTTCCAGGTCTTTATCTTTGCTCTGTAGGCAATAGCTTTATGAAAGTATTAAAAGTGGCCTTTTGACAGCTAAATGGGATAGAAGCAAAATTTCCATTTTATTGAAACTGTCTTCACAAAGTGTGCAATTTTCCTTATCCAGACAGTTTAAATTCAAGGCTTCTCTAGCAATATCACACTCAGTCAAATCCTACAGGTTATTTCTATTAAAGTTTGGGGTTGAATGGAGACTAACTAGAATGTTGATAATATTGTTAATATTGGTGGAATGCAGTAATTTGGATGAATTTAAGATGATAAAATTTATAGTATTTCTGGAATTACAAACTGTTTGTTTATATAGTCAATTTGTTTAAAGAAATAAAGTAATGTTTCACCTGACACCCTTAAATTACTTTTTCTCTGTAATTGCTTATAATTATTTTTAACAACATAATCTTAATGATTGGGCACTGTTATAATTTGTTCTTTAAAAGATTTTGTTATATCCTTATATCCTGAGTCACATTTTAAATGATCAGTGCTTTTAGCTTACCATTTCTGTTACCTTACTGAGTGAAAATACACTTTACTGTTTAAACTCATCAGGAAAATACTGTGTATTTAACATCTCCCTGGCTTCAGTTGCATTTTTTTAACCTAATATTGAGTAATTTCATTCCCTGTTATTTTGCTTCTTTCCCTTTAACTGATATTCTCTGACAGGATCAGCTTATTACTAGAGGAGGGATGATTGCTCTTCCCTTATTAATCTGCATCTGAGGAAAGACAATAACATAACTGATAACTGGTTGTTTGTGTGACTCAAAGGATATTTAAAAGGAAGAAGTGGGCTTATCCTCTGACAGGACATATTTTCTACAGTGAGTATGTAACATTAAAGTATCAAAATTTAACATTATAGAAAGAGATAGGATAGACAGGAATTTTTTGTCAAAATACTATTAAAATTTTCATGTATTTTTAACATTAGCATCCTGGTGGTTAACTAATCAAACATTATTCAATATATTTCATTTTATATACAACATTTTTGACAACTGGAATGAAGTTTGCTAGCATGGAGAAGACAAGTCTCATGAGACTGGTGTTACATGTGAGGCTTTTCAGAGACCTTTTTGAGAGGACAGACCTCATGTTTAAGGTGAGATTGAAGCTTGAACAGTTAAATCAGACTTCTTAACTGTTTCTGCATTGACCTCTGTATATAGATCAGTAATTTCCATCAATTTCTGCCCCATACAATCCTTAATGAGGTACATTTATCCAACCACATGTTTTGTGATCAGTTATTTGCATGAGTCTTTTGTCTCAGGAAACCTAAAAACCACCTTCGCAATGCAGAATATGAAAGATTATTTGCAAAATTAGAGTGGGGGTGTGTACACATGAATTGGAACAGCCAAAGTAACATGTGCAGACTCACTGCTCAGGTGAGGATGCACCTGCTGAAATGGTGGGAGCTAAATGCCCTTTGGGAAGGATATGAAGTTTTAACACCACTCAGGGTGATTTTTGACAATCCAACACTGAGTGTTCAAGTAGTACTAATATTTAATTTTGTCATCTTTCCACAGAAGTGATAAAATGGACACTAACATTTTGATCACAGACAAATGGTTATAAAAAAGTAAAAACAACCCTTTGTTTTGTCATTTATAAACCATATTTGTAAATGAGTTTCTTCTTTCCTGTATATTTTCACTCCAGACACTATTCTTGTATTTTTATCATTTAGTGAATGATGTGCTGCAGTGTGAATTTTGGTGTAGGCCTATTTTCAATTTTCTTACTGCTGACTCCTTTGCTTTTGGCTGATTTATACTGTGTACAGCTAGAGAAGGAGCTGCAAATGACAAAATGGAATAGACAACCTCGAACCCATCTTCAGGGAATATTCAAGCATTCAAGCTTCATATTTGCTATTCATGAGCACTTTTCTCCAGCTACGCTCTGCTGCCCAAGTGTTTCCTGAAAGTAAATGTGGCACCATTTTAACATGAACATTAAAAATGACATCATCAACCTATCTTATCAGAAGACCTGATTGTATTAAAATTTCAAACATGTATATGTTAATCTCTCTTGTTAATTAGTTATTGTCTTAAGTTACTGACAAATCAGATCTGAGTAGCTATCAAGCTTTAAATGTAGTTGTTATCCCAGAATTGTTCACCAGGAGATGGGATAAAACACAGAGACCACATAACCAGGAAAGAAGCCATCAGGCTTGTACTAGTTTTTCCCTAAGCATCCAAAGCTGACCCTTCTGGGGGCTCTGTATTAGGCTACCAGTACTCTTGGTCTGACAACAATCAGGTCTCTCTTCTAATTTTCTTATAGTATTCAAGGAAGCTAATTAATTATTTTTCTGAAGGGCAACCACATATATGTCTTTTTCAAGGCAATATATGTTTCTCAGTGGTGACTTGAGATATTGGTTGCTGTTTCAAGTGGTGTTTTGCCAAAACTCATGTGATCTCATAGTACAGCCAAAAATGCCTTCAGACATCATGTCTGGCATCCATCTGCAAGTTCAGTAGGACAGAGATTTTCCTAGGCTTGTGTCTGTATTCTGTTTTAATGAAACTCTGAGCAATCACATGAAGATAAAGCCCAGGATACAGGGAATAATACACAGCTAAGATTTTAAATAACTTTCAGCAGGCAGCTACATACATCCTCATCCATTCATGTTTAGGTGTGATGGATCAAAGCATCGCATCAGTGAGTCCTGACAGACAGACTGCAGCTATGGCCAGTTTCAAGCAGGCAATCCCCTCAATTTCTCTTGTACTGGAATTTTCTAACCTAATTTCATAGCCCTGGAAACACAGCAATCTATCTAGGCGTGTTGACTGGACTGAATTTACACAGGTCATTTGAAAGATAAAGGTCACATACATACCAGGCCACTGGACCACATTTATTAACAGCATCCTGCTGACTTTCAACATCATTAGTGTCATCTGGACCAATGCTGGAGTAAATGAAATGTGACAGAACAAAAGACTGTTGCCAAGAGTGTGGATGTACCTAAGTGATACACAGGGAGGTTCAGCCTTATTAACCTCTGGAAAAACCACACTGTTCACCAAAGTCAGTAGCCAGAACAGCCTTTGCACGAGACACTCTCAGCCTGGTGATGTTACAGCACTTTTAGTCGAAGAGACAATTAAAGTGAAAATTGCTGACCTGAGGTTTATACAATATTTTTATAGAAGGCAGAAGTTCTAAACAGGGACAAACCATCTAATACTCACATTTTGAGAGCGTGCAATACCCAAAATGACAGAGAGTCCCAGGTGAGAGCTATTGTGCATGTATTTATTTTGCTTATTTTTGGAAATAGTTCTGGATAGCTAGCGATTTTCTTACAGTTGCCTGAAATCTACATGTCTGATTCAATTCAGAGACTGAGGGGCTGCCTGCAGGAAATACGTGGCCAAGTGCAAATGTTTTCTGGTTACAAAATTATTAAACTTTCTGTGAGACCTGTATGAAATAGCTCTGAGCACAGCCAATGCTGGCACGGTATTATAGCAATGGTTTCCTTGTAGTTCTTGTCAGGATTTGATGACAGTCAATAAGTCTGGCAAAATTGTGCCTCATGAGAAAACAATTCAGGAGTAATTTTTGTCAACATTCTCTGCTAAACAAACACAATATTTAGCTTCCATCATTTCACTCACAAAATGTTATTTCAAAACTTGAGGGTTTTATCCATTTTATACCATGATGTTGAGGGCAGTTCTGGAGGTTAGACAGCACCCCCAGGCAAACACCAACTCAATTTGCTGTTAAAACTGCACCGAAAAATTCCTTGCTAACCTGGTCTTTGTGCACCAAGAAGTATTAGCCAGGTCTTAAATTGTTCAGGAGTGTTGCACTGATCCAGACCCGGCACTTCCAAAGACACGTGGACAGCTCCTCCCCATGACATCTCCTTCAGCCCAGGGCACACAGAGTGCAGCAATAGCTCCTTGCTTTCCTCTCTCATCCTCACAGCCTTCCATGGGGTTTATGCTTGCCATGATTCCCCCTCAATGTCTCAGTCACAAGTTTCCCATATGTGCTGTGGGAATCCTGGCATCACAAACAACACAGAAGAAATTATCTGAGTGGGAAGCTGTGGCAACAGTCATGAAAGGGAAATGCAGGATACAGAAACTTCCACAAAGGACTGTCACAATTCTTTAAGACTGAGATTTTCAAGAAAGCAGATACTTCTAAGAAGGAGGGAAAAAACCCAAACAACAAAACCAACCAACCAACAGAAAAAAACAAAACTAAACAAAACAAAAAAAACAAAACAAAACAAAACAAAACAAAAAAACAAAAAAAAAAAAACCAAAAAAAAAAAAAAAAAACTTTTAAGGAGTTAAACCAGATATTTCAGAGAAAACTTTCCAGGAAAACTTCCTTCACTTTAGAAAAGGAAATTCTTTCTCCTTTTACATTCCAGACACAGAGTGCTAAAGAGAAGACCTCCCAGAGAGAATAAACACATGCCAGTGCAGAAAACCATGCCAGAAAGGATTTGATTTTTTATTGAGGCTTCTTCAGATTGCAGGTTTCACAGTGCCCATTCAGACACACATTCTTGCTGAGAGCTTAGTTTAATGCATGCTTCAAAAAGGAGCTTTTAGTGCTCTTGTTAAAAGCAAGATTCTTTTAGAACTTTGTAAAGCTTATCATTTGAGCAACATGCCACTGAAAGGTAAGTGGGAGGTTCAGTTCTCCTGGACAGCTGAGACTGGGAGACTCTCACTCCATCACAGCCCCCATGTGTTTGCTGTAAGTGCAAATCACACGTGGGAACTGAGGCTCACCTCAAATTGATACATGCAATGCTAGAAAATATTATTCTCCCAGAGGTGAGCTGAGGGGAGAATACATGTTCTGCTTTCATTGCACATTTTCTGTAATTTCAGTAATATCCTGCTGGAATAAGGAGATGGAGACTAAAAGGCAAGTGTAATATGTTGTACCAGAGAAAATTTAGAGGAGAAAATTACATCGGCAGAGTCCTTCAGGAGTTGTATAGTCCTTCATCTTGTCCCAGGGCAGGATGGGCTACTCTTGAACCATTTCTGACAAGGACTGATTATACAGATGAAGACTCCAGAGCTGCAGAGACTCAACAAGAACCCTTAAGCCAGTCTCCTTTCTCTGACAAAGTTGTTTCCCAGATATCTAAAGCAAATCTCCCTTCTTGAAATTTAAACTCAGTATGTCTTTTTCTAAGTGGGAACGGAAGGGAACAAATTATTCCTTCCTTTCTGGCAGCTGTTTCTTACATATTTTAAGTTTTCTCTCATGTCTTCCCTCTTCTCCTCCTGTCCTAGATTAGATAACCCATAAATTTGCCCTTTCACAGCATATTGCATGGGCTAATGAAATCCAGGAATCAATTACATAGATTACAAGGGCCTTGAATGACAGCATAGCAAAATACAATACCCAGCCTTGTGTCTGAAGGAACAGCATGTGAATACTTATTCAACACCAGTATTTGTCTGTGGTGCATTATGGCTTTATCTAATTAATTACATTAAGAAGTGCTTGATTATGATAGCAGTGAATGTCTTTCCTGCTCACTCTTATCACTTGCTTAAAACTATTCTGTTCAGCTGAGATATACATGCATCTGAGAGCTCATTTAGATATTAGGTACCAAACTGGATTCTCATTCCTGAGTAGGTTTATTATATTCAGAACCTGTTATCTGATGATCACAGTTACTAAATAAAGCCTCCTAATAACTTCAGCAGATCAGATTGTTCATAAGTTAAATGGGGGGAGGGATGCAGGGAGGGCAGAGCAGGGGGAGGATGAAGAGCAGCCTGAATTATTTATTCATTTCCCCATTTTCAAGACCTTTCTCATCCCTCTTTGTGCCAAGCCTTCAAGACGTAATTGGAAATGTTAGATACACTCCTTCAAAAATGTTCTCTGAACAAATTACCAAGTACCATTCTGTGAAATGAATGGATCACAAAGAGCAGCACTTCTTCAAAGGAAAGTGGGCAAGCTGATATTCAAGTATTTGGTCTTTTATTGGTCATCATTCACTTACTCAGAACATTCTTGGAAAATGAACTATTTTATTTCTTGATTGTTTCCAAAGCAAGACTCTTTATGCAGTTCTCATAGAATCAATTTTAATTGAATACTTTCATTCCTGTGTAAAGTTTCATTTTAAAAACATTCAGATCTAGGAGATGCCTCCGTCTTTGCCAAATGTACGCCCATTTTTCAGTTTTGTGAACCATCATTACATTAGGATTCTTGTTCCTCAATCATACACATATACCAGCCTATATTTTTAACATCTAAAGGCCAAAATTAAAACAAAGAAATAAAGTTTTAAACTCCCATCAGATCTAAAAGAGAAATATTTTGGTTGTCCAAAGTGAGCTCATCATTCACATGTTATTTCCCAGTATCCTTAGTCACTTAGCAACAACTTGCTCATGTGTGAGCTGAGTTACAAATATTTATCCATAAACGCAGATGTTGGGTTCAGCAGAGGTCTGAGAAAGTTTTCATCCCTAAGAAATGAGCCTGTGAGCTCTATCTTGTGGCACAACAGCGTGATCAGAACTGCTGGGATCATTTCTTGGTACAAATAAGCTTAGTGACTTGAGTTTTCATCACTGTCCTGACAGAGTAGTGAAAAAAGCCTTATGAAGCATCCCGGATCTTCATATCAATGATGAGATTTATATTTATATATTTTTTATTTTATATCCTTATATCAGTACTGAGCTAAAATCGAAGAAAGGAAGCATTCAGAAAATTTGGGTGTACCATGGCAGCAGATTATGGGGCATCCGCTCACACCCAGAGACCACAACTGGGAACTCCTGATATATCCTTCTGATTGCTGGATATGAATGAAACAGAGGGATTTCAGGAGAATGATGATTGTTTGTAAAAGGTCTGTTACAGGGCTAAGGTGGCAATTGGACTGTGTAATGCCTTCACCTGAAAACAGTTTAGCATTGTTGTCATTTTCCATCTGTGTGGAGCACTGTGGGGAGAGGAGATTCATCCTCTCATGCCAGATGCCACTAAAACAGAAACAATGAGATAGATTCTAAGAGAACTGAAGGTAGTTCCTGAAGGATCCAGCTCTGGAAAGTCTGGACAGCATTATTTTTTGCAGACCGTGAATCACTCACAGAGGCACCAGTTCATAACTGGTCACACTGATGTTTGCTCATGAAGGCAGCAGTCCCTGGGTTGTAAATGAGTAGGATCGCTCCAGATGTCTCTGTCTACCTCAAATGCCAGAATATTGACTGGCTGATTCAAACAGAATAAACAGTAGTATATGAATCCAAAATAATCTGTGCAAGGGTCATCTTCCTTCTACTGATGATAGTAAAGCTCAAAACTTGCAGGGGAAAGATTCTTAGACCTCTTAGATAATCCAGGTACTATGATGGGATTTCTCCAGAAAGGTTATTCTCAGTTAGCATAAAAAAAAAAAAAAAAAAAAAAAAAAAAAAAAAAAAAAAAAAAAAAAAAAAACGAAAGAAAGAAAAATATTGCCACATATTAAATGCCATGCTATTATTTTCCATTTTTAAAAGAATGATGAGGGTGAGAATGGAAGAATAATTAAACATTGCAGTAATTATATTGATTAATGCTGGGATTATGTCTGACATTTGTAATATAAATTGAAGGACAAGCCACAACATGGATATGTGTGGTTATGACATTTCTTAAAGTGCCTTGAGAGATTGAAATCACTAAATGAATGTGAGTCATTACACAGTTATCTTTGTGCTTTCCCCTTTTAATTTTTTTTTTTCAGTGATTTGAGAAATAAGAGAAAGAGATGGTGTTTCGAATCTTTTATGAAAAGTCCTTGTTTTTTTCCTGGCACTTCAAAGCAAAGAGGATCTGAAGAGACAAACAAAAACATTCTTGTCTTCTGAGTTCAGAGCAATGCACACAGCCGTGGAACATATTCCTTTGCTCATGTGCAAATGTGGACGCACTGTCACCTTGAAATGCTCAGCCCTGGGGACCAGCTGTCTGTAACTCAAAGCCTGGTTTGATTCAGCACAGCTCTGTGACCTTGCCTAAGTTTCCTGAAGAAATTGTTGCTAAGGTGTGAGGCAGTCTATGATGTGCAATTATGCAAGATAAAGAAAACAATCACAGACAACCTTGTAATTGTCAAGACAATTGTGATAATCAGGAGCTCAAGGGTTAAAGAGGAAAAATCCTGGCTGGATTTCCTAAGGAAAGCTGAAATTCCTAAAGGAAAAAACAAAAAGCAAAGAAAGGTAAGAATCAGAAAATGACAAACATGCCACTGCTGGGAGTGATGGCTATCTGCCTTTCCTCACCATTCTCATGTACGCCTGCCCAGAAAAGACAGCCCAGGTGACTCAGCAGGGGTGGTGAGCTGGTTAATTGTGAGACTCCCAGCACTTGAGTCTTCCCCACCTCCTGGGCCCTAGCACATAACTTTCAACTGAAAATATGATGTGTGTAGTCACAGTCACACTGTAGCTATGAAAATCCAAGGATACAAGCAAGGAAAATTTTGAAGGGAGGAATATATATTACTAGAACATAAAAATCAGAGTAATAATACTTTATTTTCCCTTGACCAATTCTGTTTCAGATCCGAAGAAGGACTTGTGTGCTTGAAATCTTGCCTGTTTTGGTTTTTCCCTCTATTACATCAACTGATTTAATAATATATTTCACTTTTGTCAACAAGTCTTCTTGTAATAATATAAATGCTTCCTATCTACTTCCTATCTGTTTGTATTCTATACAGGAGTGAAAGAGGAAACCATACAGATGAGGTTGCTGAAAAACAAATGATACCAATATTTCTTATTAATTTATTCTAATTTTTCAAGGTAAAAACAGTAGCAGAGGAAGTTCTGAAATGTCTAAAAATTCTGGGCTAAATTTTTCTAAGAATCAAACTTAGAGATTTTTCAGTATTTAGCTTCATGTTGTCAACAGTGGTTCTATTTTACAAAACAAAGTGTCTAAAATTAAAGTATAGTTTACTATTCTGTTTTTTTCCACTTTTCTGTTCATCCAAGATTTTGCTACACACAAAGAAAATTTAGATCCACCCAAATGCAGTGTATTTCTGCATTTATTTATCAGAACTACAGAAACAATAAATTATTGATTATTCCAACAGCTCAAAACCTCCTCCACATGGGCAGCATAATATTCGTGTCTGAAACATTTCTTCTGTGTACAGGCCAGATCAGATGATCCCCTCCTGAGAACACATCATGAGATATGCACATTTACTTATGAAAGCCCTTCATTGTTCTCAAGCTGTCAGACAGCAGTTTTGTTACACCACAATTTTTCTCCCAGCAATTTATTTCCTTTTGGATTGATGTGCAAATTCTCTTACTGAAGCTGAAAAATGCTGGACTCTTATCAAAATGTGAAGCATGCTGGTACAATGGTCTACAGGATAATGGGATAAATCCATGCACATTTGGCTTGGTGTGTATCTGTTCAGGTTTGTGGAAACACTGGACAGAAACATTTGTTAAATAATCTACTTCAAAAGGAATATTTCATCATTTTCTTGGTAAGATAAAGAGGAGAGCTAGAGCTCCTCATGAAAAATATTACACTTAGTAATTAAATTTTCATATTTACAAGGTCTACATAGTAAAACTTCTAAACTAAATAGTCTTCATTTACATACATTTCAATCTAAAGGGCATTGCTAGAGGACAGTATCTCCAAGACAATAATGAGCTGTTTTCATTAACCATGCCCTAATGATTACAGCAGGCTTGTACTTCAAGACCTGAGAGACAGTTACCCCAGTGAGACCAAAGAAATAATTGTGTGTCTTCAGTTATCTCCCCTTCCATGTAAACCACTAAGTTAGGAGATTATTTCCTGCTCCTGGGTTGATGTACTCACAAACCTCTTGAAAAAGATTTAATTTAACTTGGATGTGGTGTTGGTAAAGAATCAGGAAATGAAGCCTGACCTCAGTTATAGCTCTGGAAATCTGGAATAATGCAAATGAAGTATTGTATGAAGAAAAAGACTTTAATTTTTTGCTTCTATAATCCTCAACATAAAGAGAGCTTAATTCTTTTTCCTGTTATCAATATGTTTAAAATTACATTTTAAAGTACCCCAGGAATTGTCATGCTTTTTCCTAATCTTGCAATTGTCCAGTTATTTTTGTATATAATCTTCCAATATATCTGTCATCACAGTATAAGAACTTTGAAAATTACATTGGGCAAATCTGTTATTCAAATGTGACAGATCTTCCATACCATGTGATTTATTTTCATAGTTTTCTATCGAAAAACAATATGTGATACTTTTTGCATCTGTCAAGTCTATCTGATTTGAGTTTAGTTAGTACATATTATCCTCCATACTGCCTAGCAATTATCACCAAACAGCAGAAAATAGACCTACAAAGGACTCCAGTCAAATATATTGTTCACCTCTTGCCCTCCATAGATCAACTAGATCTTTCTTATTTCAGATTACCATTTGTCCAGCTTGCTCTTTAAATGCTTTAATGATGATGGAGTTTCCACAGCCTCTCCAGGCAGTCTCGTCCAGTATCTAATTATCCTTACAGTTACAAAGTTGGGGTTTTTTTAATGTCTAAGTTAAATTTTCCTTGCCACTATTAAAAAGGCCATTACTTTCTGTACTATCTACAGTGGACATGAAGGAATGATTATTCACTTCTCTTTTTCAACAATGTTTTATATATTTGAAGATCACTATCATGTTCCTTATCCATCTCTCTCTCTCTCTCTCTCAATCAAGTAATTAAAAAGTTTTCATATGGTGTTCAAAAGCTATGTTCTCAGAGTTGTCTTACAGCTTCTAGGTTCTTACATCATTCTTGATGAAGTCTGGGTATTCTTCAAATGGTCTGTACATTTTGCCAAAACGCTGTGCTTAAAACAGAGCACAGTGTTACAGCTGGTGCCTCAACATTCGTACAATCACACCAATAACTTTGGTGGTCTTTGGGCAGCTGAGACATTCTGAGTTGCACCTTTCTATCTCCATTTGTGATTCATGTGTCTTTATAGCATATTTACACTCTGCCAGTGTTTTGAAGCTGCAGAAAACAGGGACACTTCTCAGCTCAGGTTTGTAGCAGCTCAGGATCTCTTTACCATCTTCCCATAAGCTAACCAGACATTTCTCCACTTGCTGGCCTTGCTGATTTAAGCAAGGATGGTTTTTGTTACAAATCCATGGTCCTATGCTGGAATTGATTATCAAAGTTCCAGACAGGAGAGGTAATGTAAACCCTACAGTCATAATTTTGCTCAGTCACATAACCATGCCTTAGCATCTCCCAAATCTATCCAAAATGAGTAATGTAGCCATGTACAGGTGTTAAGTTTATTTAAATAATATACATTAATTTACTATTTATGCCATCTCATCCCAGAGGGGCTATGACATACCAAGAATGAATGTGGTTTCCAGATTCAGCTGTATGAATCACAAGTTCCATCCAACATTCTGTGTGGATGTTCTCACCTACTACTTCACAGGACCATGGAGTTAGCTGGGGATGACCTTGGGAGCATCTCTGGTCTAACTTCTGCCTTGAAGGAGAACTCTAGTCATATGGATCTCATGATTCTATGTAGATAATCTATGATTCTGTGTAGATATTACTTTCTTCAGTGCTGATGAAGCAAGAGCCCAGATTCAATAATCCAATGAAACATATGGTTAATGTCATTCTGCAAACTTTATTGAAATTGCTCATGTACTTAAATTCAAACTCATGAATAAAACCCTAGGCACTGTAACCTATAAAAAACAGAGTTTATGCTGAGATTGATATGATGTTGGGAGAATCATCTGGAGAGAAAAGGAGAAACAACCCACCAAATTGTTGCTTTGAGAATATTGCAAAAATTTAAATCACCTAGTTAACATGTTCTGTGATTAACAGCATTGTTTTGCATACATGAGCCTTTCCAGTGGTTTTATGGCTTATTTAAAGGCTTGCACTGAGACAAATATCATCCCAAGGTTCCTGGATGATCAGGTTAGAGGGGAAAGTGCCTGCTCCAAGCATGAGACATCACAATTCTGCTCTGAATATCAGTTATTAGCTTCTGAGCCCAAGTCCAGTTGCCAACCTGCCAGAACCTCAGTACTCATCAGCCACCTGTGAAGTGTGTTGTGACAGGTATGAATTGATGATTAGAGGAAAGACCAGCTGAGGACTGAGAAAATCACTGCCTGAGCTAGTTATGACTAACATTCCTTCCTGGTGGAGGAATGTAGCAGGAGCATTGGAGCATTCTGGTCCTCACTACACTCCAGTCTCCTGGATCCCAGCAGATCCCATACCTATTCCCTGAACAAAGCCCATAATCATGCCATTAACTCGCTCAAAATCCCCTACAGTGAACAACTGGGTAACATCTCCAGCAACCATGGAGATGAACCTGTGCCCAAACACCAGCCCTTCCCACCTGTCTGACCAGCTTTTGGCCTTTTCGATGTCCTGGTGCTTGATGCACCCCCTTCTCACCCTCCTGCTTGCCCCAAGGCTAAATCTCAGACTCACGTCACTTCCCAGAAATCTGCTGCTCTCCTGTGATCACTGGGAAGGTTATGGGCCAAAGGAATGCAGGCAATGAAAGCAGGATTTTCTTTTACCAAAGCAGAGTTTTCAGATGCCAGTTTGGTGATTTGTGCAGAACTGGACAGTCTCAGAGGTTTATACTAGCAAATCAGATATTGAAAAAAAAATCTGTCTGCTACATTTTATTTTCAATTACTAAGATCATGGTCAAAGCAGAATGAGAAAAACCCAAATGAACTGAACCAGACTAGGCCACAGGTAACCAAGGCCTAAAACAATAAAGGGCTTCATTATCACTAAGTTCTGTCAATAACTCAGAAATTTGTGTACTCCCTCTGAAATATAAATTTACACCCCAAGTTTCAGGTAAGGGAATAATTAAAATACCTGTCTAGCACCAAAGATGTGATGGTAAAAAAAACCAATTACTTATTTTTAAAATGCAAATGCAAAATAATCTCAGAATATTGAATTTTAAAATTCTATTTAGAAAAATATCAGAAAGTGAATGTGGGGAACATAAAATAGTTCATTTTGCATTATTTTTTTCATTGATGCCCCTAATTTTGTACTAATAAATATAGTTGTATGATGAATTTATATTTTCCTGAAATATGAGCCTACTTCAGAAACAGTGTTTGAACCAATTGTAAATAGATATATCTGTTTTGAAAACACCAAATACTTATTTCCATAATTTCCATAAAGTTTCATTTAAAATATGAAGAAAAAAAGCCTGGGGGGGTGGAGAGGGTTGGGGGTGGGGGGCAAGGGGGGAAGAAAGAGTCTTAAAATTCAGAACTATGGTTAAGGGGTTTTTAACTTTTTGTCCTGCCAGCCCTAATTATCTGCATTGTTGGCTGAGATCTATGTAAGTATCTATATGTTTAAAATAAATATGCACCCATATCTAGCTGATTCATATGCTCTTTCAGAACAGCTTTATTCTTTATTCTTCCCCATCTGTTTCAGGGATGAAAGGAACAAGGACACAAAGTCCATACAATGGCTTGAAAACCATGTTTTTACTTTCTTTCACCTTAGTCTGGTTCTGCCTCTGATGTCAATTCTTTAATATAAAGACTAAGATAAAAATCATAAAAACTCTGAAGTATTTTCCTACAGTTCTTGCCATTCTAAATGGTGCTACAGCCTTCTGTTGAAGGTTTTATATTAATAAATTACTCTTTTCATTATTGAAATTGCTTTAATTATTTTTCTTCTCTGGGGGTAACTATGTAAAATAAAACAAAAGAATTATAATTGATCAGGAGATATGATCCAACCTGAGATTTAAGATCGTCTCTAACGTAGTCAAATGAAAATCTATTTCCATTCCACTGTGACCTGATGCCAAAGAAACATATAATTGGAATTAGAGTGAATATAAGATTCACAGAAGTATCAGAGCTGTGATACTTATTATATTGATTATCATGGTGTTTGTCTTGATGAACTATAAAAGAATATGAACACGTCCATCAGACACATTACAGAAACACAACAGGCAGTTTCTTTTCATGGATTTAATCCTACATGGCCCAGTGTCCATGACAGAATGGGCTGGAGTCTTGGCTATAATCCTTGGGTGCTTTTTTTGAATTTAGAAATGAGAAATAGAAATAAAATCTAAGATCTTCTAGCAGGTCCACTGTGAATATAAATCAGTAGAGCTCTGCCAAAGTATAGTAAGCTGTTTTGATTTACATCTGGGAGAACTGTACCAACAAATTATATGTATGGCAGAATATGGGAAAAGAAAATCAGAGAAAATAAGATGATTTGCTTTTAAATACAAAAATATGTTAATTAGAAATATTCAAGTCTGTCAGTTAAAATTTACAGAAATCCTTTTGGGAGGAGGGTGGCAAGCCGTGATGCAGCAAATAGCTGTTTTCCATCACTTGCTTGCTTCTTAACTGCCCAGAAATCTGGGAATTATCCTTATCATCACCTCATGAAGGGACGGATAAAACGCTCCATCATTCACTGATCACGAGTAGTACATGGGCTGTAAAGACACCTAGAACACATATTCAGTTATGAGGATAAAGCTGATGTGGCTCATAAGGCAAAAATATAATAAAGTAAAATAACTGCTGCATAAAAGCTAAATAAACAAATGTTGTTTCACACGCTTGATGTAGTTCCAAGATAATAACACTGAGGAATCAGCTGGTAAAAAGGTATTTATTCTTTATATTCACTTCAATGGTATAAAGTGAGGTCTTTTATTTGTCACATTTTCATTTCTTTCAGCAGGTTTTCCAGGAGCAATAAACCCTTGACTTACTTACAGTTCAATAGCACTTGGTAAATTAGAACCAATCAAGTTTTATCTAAATTATAAGAATGGGTGTACAAAACACACGATGAGTGAAAGGGTGCAAAATCCCAGAAACAGACTAGTACTTTTCATGCCGCTGTTAATCAGTTTTGTGAGGTAATTTTGGTATTTTCTTAAAATTTAAAGAGATTTTTTTCTGTTTTCTCTTGTTTCCAAAACTGGTGAAGTTGGCTAAAGAAATTATAACTTAATTTTTTTTTCCAGTTCAGTGTGAATTTACACTGTCTGATCATCCAGTTCTAAAATAGCTAAGCAGAGCTTTATGCCACTAACTAGCTTTGATTAATTTGTCAGTTGATCAATTTTTTCCATACATGCAAAAGCACTATACTATACTACACACATATTCAAGATTTTAAAATTATTTATCTTAAAGCTGGTCCCAGGAATCTCTGTGCCTCTCTGCAGCATTGACTTCTCCAGGCCACATCCAGTGGCAGCAGCTTTGCCCAGGAGGGGCATGATGTGTACTGTAGGTGAGTAGGGAGAGATGCAGGCTCAAGTATCTGTTTGATTCAGACTTGGATTGTTTCACACCATTTCACAAAACAATAAAACAAAGCTTGTTTGTGTTCCATGACAGAATAAGAACAAATTTGAGAGTCTATCACAAAACTGGACCTGGTTATGTCCGTGCCATCTCTGCTCCTCACAGCTCCTGGGAGTTGAAGTGATTCCTCAGTGAAAAGGGGGATGTTGTTGAATCTGTCAAAGCTACTTTAGATTATAGCTATACTATCTCAAAAGATTAAATTTTTAAAAAGAGCCACTTGCATGTTTACAGTTCTTTTTTTACCTATTACTTTAAGTAATTTACTAACCTCTCACTGTTGGTGTAAAATAAAATTACTGTTTAGAAAATTACTGACTCTTGAAAAGTGTGTAGCACAGATTTAAAGATATTCTTTCAGAGATAAAATCCTCTAGAGTGTCTGTCAAAGGTCAGGAGACACAATGCATTAGATAATTAAGTATTAATGAAGCATTTAATTAATTATGCACAAAGTCAGTTCCAAAATTATTTTTAAAACCATTAAAAATGAAAATGCTCCATAAAACAATTTTAAAATGCACACCTTCAGCATATCTTCCTGCATGGTTTAGACATATTTTTACTTCTTAGTCACAACTGAGGCCATTGTCTAAGCTTCTAACACAGATTTATATTGTGAGTGAAAGATCTAAAAGAAACTTCACTTTTTCTGGTCTGCAATTAATTTTCTCTTAAGTACTGCTTTATTTGAAAAAAAAAAAAAAAGCAAACAAACAGAAAAAAAAAAAAGCCCCACAAATATTTTTCTGAAAAAATTTAGCAATTACTGGAAATCCAAAATTTGCTGAACTCTCATTTGCCTTATTCAAGGACCAAGAGCAGAGATAATTTTTACAGTCCGTATATATCTGTTTGAGTCCCTTAGAATTCAATCAGGTTGCACAAAATGTGGCTTATAGGAGTAAACAACAAAAGAAAAAGAAAGTGCAGAGACACTCTGTGTTTCAAGTCACTTCATTGTTTTGGGTGATGAGTTGTAATCACCATCATATTGCAATTATTACATGGTGAGCAGAACTTGGTTCAATCACAGCTGCTTGAAAGAGCATCTTGGATATTGAAAAAAAGTAGACAGGGAAGAGAAAAATGTTGACAACTTTCATGGGTTTATATCAGGTTCCAATTTTTGCCCTTCCATGGTGGATATCTTTCTTGAGCATCTAGTGTGGGCTGGGGGAAGTGGGTGTGTCTAGAATAAGTCTTACCAACTTGTTTAAGTGGGATTGCAAATTAAATGGAAATGTAAAGGTTGCAATTATACAAAGAACATCAATAGCAAGTCCTGATAGTAGCACAGCAGCTGTTCTTTAACAGAGCTGCAGAAAAAGGGCTTCTGAGAAATGCAACTCGGTCTGGAACGTGTAGGGGATCAAGCTGCTGGGAAATTCAATGCAACCTGGTTAGGAAACCATTCTATTCAGTTTAATGTAGGGCAGCAGTGCCAATGAGGAGGGCTTCAACAAGCTAAGGTAATTCTTTGCTTCTGCTGCTCTCCTCCATCACCTTTCAAAAAAATAAACATGACTTCTGGTGTGTTTTTACACCATATCACACCACACACTATGGAAGTCTGTCTTTATTTAGTCCTCTAAATTCTAGTGTGCAACATTTGATTCTTTACAATGAGAACAAATCTATGTAGAACAACACAGGTTCAGTCCTGCACAGGCAGGAGTGTCAGAGAGGCAATGCCATCAGTTGGTTACAAGTGTGAAGCCTGAAGGGGACAGATAAGATTCTGGGGTGTAAAAGGGACTTGTTCTGCTGCTTATGGTACAGCCCAGCCTAGCAGTGGCCAAACACAACACAAAGAATGGTCTGAGTGCTTACTGTGAAGTCTGTTCCAAGCAAAAAAGACATTTATTTATTCATTTCCCACTAGCCTACTCCTGTCAAAGGAGATGACACTTGCCTTTAACAGGAGATGAAATTTGCCTGCTGGTTGGTAGGTTATTGAATTGACCTCTGATTTGCCGGGATACATTTGGAAATTTTGTTTCTTAAATGGGATTTCTTCTAAAAGAGCTAAGAAACCCCTCCAAGGATATTTACAGTGACTGGTTATCTGGTGTTGACATTAATTGTGCTGGCATATTTTACTGAACAGCCTCAGGTGTAACATTTGCTGAATTGTAAGACCCTTCCATATATAACAGTCTAACTTAATATACTTCATAGATGTAACCCCTGTCTTGTGCCTGTCTCTCAACTGAAAAAATTTGGGCAATTTTATGCAGATGTCTGGTGGGCTGAGCCCCGAAGGTTCATTCAGAATGATTAACGATGTGCTTTTATTTGCTGCATATCTGTACACAACATCAGCTTTTTTTTAAATAAATCTTTGTCTCCAAAGAGAAATAGCTTTTCAGCAAATATATCATAAAAGCAAAATATCTAACATCCTATAGCAGAGCACAGAACTTTTCATGTTACAGATTACAGTCTAACGATGGACACAGCCCTTTCCGAATCATGTTTATATAGCATTTTTGTGGTATTTTCATCAATTACCAATATTTAGTTAATCACTTAGAGTGCTATCAATCAGAAGTGTTTGGCATGAATTCTGATGTAAAACGAAACAATACTTTGGCTGCAATTTTCAGTTTTGATGAGTTTAATGTCTTCTTTTTCCTGTGGTATGTACTCTTCCAGCTCCAACTTGCAGCTCCAGAGAGCTCAGGGTGCTGCCACTGTAAAGAGTAATGTCAATTTACTTGTGAGGAGGTGAATGTGGATCAGCACAGTTGAGTGTGACCACAATGGCATCATGTCACGCCCATTGCTGTCATGGGTGCTATGATGGGGGAGTGAAGTAGCTGTTGTAGGTGCTGGAGCTTTCGTGTTAGCACTCACTACCAGATGGATTGCCCCTGCTGCAGATTCCCTTTTCCTGTGGCTTATAAAGGTTTATTGAGCTCTATTAACCTGGTAACATGACAGTTTTATAATTTACTGGTGATAATACATTATAATTTTATTGGGTTACTGGTATTGACATGTTAACTGAATAAATGGAATATTTGAAATTAACAGGTTGAGCATCTACCACTATCAGCTAAAAGAGATGCTCCAGTTTAATAGGAGGACACTGGTTTCCCAGTCTCTTATGATTTTTCTCTGAGCATTCAGTAACTGGCCCTGTGAGATGAGCTCTGCTAGTGCTGGTGATATGTGGGTTTGACAGCAAATAAAGTTATTTTCCTCATTTCTTATTAACAACAACTAGATAATAGGACACAACTGACACCAAACATTCTCTGTTGTAATCTGTCACTCAAAAAAAATAATAGCCACATATCACACAAGGAGACATGAGCATGGCAGGTCATTAATATCATCTACCATGCAGCAAATTGCTTGTCATGCTTCCTTTCTACTCATTTATGACTAAAGAGGACTGTTTGAAATGAGAAACAATAAATATTTTTCACACAGCCTCATTGGATAATAAAGATGAATTCCCTAAGTTTCTTACAGCACTGACTAGTTGAATCAAAGGGAACAAATGAAGGAAACAAAAAGGTCGTATACAAATTTATGATCAAGGAAGCTTCACAGACTTTGACGATTAAATTTGCTTTAAAAATTTGTATGCATCTTATATATTTTATTTCCATATAGGAAAGGAAGGTAGGAGGATGTCATAATAAAAATTATTAATCATAATCATCAGTATCTATGTTGGAAAGTAGCATATGCTTAATTGAAGGTAGGCATAAATATTTTTGTCACTGCAAAAACTTCATATCATCACAAAAAGAAGACTAAACTGTAGAACTCCGTATCTTACATATTATCTTGGGATATTTCCACCTCCAAGTTGATAATTCAGGAATGGCATTAGGATAATTCACATTTTTTTTTCTTCTGCTTCTTTTTATATTTTTTCCTTTTGGTACTGGTGGTCCTAAAGAAACTTGAACATATCACCTGCTTTTTGCAGAAAGAAATTAATGTGTGGCAAAACTACAGAGTCAAATTTGGATATTCTCCTGATGAAAATGGATAGGTAATATTGTAGCAATCATTATATAGTAAACTTTTAAAGAAGTGCAGAGAAAAATAATATAATAATAAGAGACCACATAATATACTGAAGTTCAAACAGATTATTGCACTTACTAAAGTAAAAACACAAGAAAAATGTGTCATGAGAATGTGCTGAGTGGGTGAAACCTTTTTTGTTTTTACAACCTGATGTGTTTCTTTCTCACCAGTCTTGCATTCTCTGTGTCACTAAGACAGTTTGATGTTTCCACCACTGAAGTACCAGAACATAATATGGGTTGTGTTGGATTGGTTTCAGGCAACCTCTCCAAGAATGACTATCACTAGGAAGAAGGCTGGAATTTAGTTTAAACTCTTTCCATGGTCAAGATACTCACCTTGTCAAAGAATGCTCCCTATCTGCCAGTACCTTTTGACTCATATAATGTTGGAGACATTTTAAAGCACTTTCATGATGAAAGGATGTATATTAATCAGCTCTATCCCTCTAAGATTACCAGATCGTTTTGTTGGATATAATTACATGCAATATTCTGTGATATAAATAAATATACAGTGAGTTCAATGCAGGAGCAATTTCAGAGAAGTAATTACAACTGTTGTCTAATTCTCAATGTTGCTGAATTTTACTCCTCTCTTGCTTCTTCTTTTCCCTTGATTTAGTCCTTTCATTCTGTTTTGTGCAAATTCTTTTCTTCCCTTTCCACAACAATATTATTCCCACTTTTTTTTTCCTGTGCGCTTTACTTTTTTTACACATGAATTTCATGCAGTACCTGGCAGCTTGTTGTGGTCTGTTGTAATGTCAGAATGCTTTTGAAGGCATCTTGAGTGGAAAGTCTTAATGCTCAGATCTGTGGAGGAATAACTTCTTTCCTTTCATCCTTTCTGGGGCTTGCTACTCATCACTATAAGAATAAAAGGTTCCAAAAAAAAAAAGACATGGTGATCCATCAACACTTGCCACCTCATAGGCTAAGGAGAGTACCTCATTAGCTAACAACTCCCCAAGCTCTAAATCCTCATTCTCCAAAAGTTTAAACTGCTTCCAAGTTACACAAACCTGAAATTCAAGGACTGATTCATATCCCTATGAAACTGGAATTTTCTTTGAGTTCAAAGGGAGTATTGTGAGTGCAACAGGTTGCCAAGCATCCTAAAATCATGTACCAGACACTCTGCTGTTGCAATTGACTCTGTTCCATTGATTTCACTAACAATATTCCAGTTTAATGATGAAAAAAACAGGTATAAGGCATGTTACTTATGTTGTAGTCTCTGATGGATTGATTGGCTTCTATCAATGTTATCGGAATTGATGAGGAAGAACATCAATAAGCCAACTCACAGAACTGAGATTAATTATATCTTGTAGTCCTAGCTCTACCTTAATGAACTTCAATAAATAACAATTCCATCCTTTGATTTTTTTTTAGAAATGCCACTCAGAATGTTGTTGGAAAAAAGTATGTATGATACTGGTGTTTGAGTTTCTAAGAGAGATGATAATGAAGAAGTATGGATGCAAGATTAAGTTATAAAATTATGTCAAGAAAGTTTTCCTATATTAAGCCCTTTTTTCAGAAAAAAAATCTCCCATTATCTTAGTTAACTATAGATCAAAAGAAAAATCATTGTTTCAAGAACTGTTTTGATAGATTATATAGATTCTTTGACTGAGTCATTATTCTCATAGACCTAAAGTGGCATATTATTATTATGATATTATGGCCCAGATTGAGCAGGGGTTGTTGGGGATTTTACAAGACTATCTCCAGCAATCTCTTCCTTAACAAGTCAGTATGTGATTCTATTTTTCTTCATTTTCCACAAAATCAATTATTAAAAATATCAGATGAGTGCTATGCTATGTTTCTTCCCAAAATGTCCATCATGTGTACGAATTGGGAGAGGGGAGCTGGTGTAGAATGCCTCAATATCTAACAGTTCTAACACAAAAAAAATTAGGTACTCCATAACTTTATACCAACTTAATTAGTTTTTAATAGATTAACATAAACTCCACCAGTGGCACGAGGTATAACTTTGACTGGAATGACAGTGTAAGATACAGCATGGACTACTCATATCCACTGAGAACAGGTATTTTCTGAGGCATGAACACAGTGGCAGGACAGTTCAGGGTGCCATTCTCCCTGACATCCACTGAGAAGGCAAGATTTTAGAGTCAAATCTGATACATCTCCTTGGCTCACTGAAATTCCTGTAAAAAGAATATAGCCTGACCCTGAGTGACCCTGGCATGGCCACACACCATAGTCCTCCACCATACAGGGATTATTACTTATTTTTGGACTAAGTGATGTGCACTGGAGGTAGTTCTCAGTGGGAGCAAGTAGGACAAGCACAGCACTGCACTGATTCAGCTGTACTTCTTCCAGTCCTTAAATAAGCTCACTGAGCTCTGACAAGGCTTTACTGATGTAGACATGCTCCCAAGTCAAAAAGAAATTTCTACAGTTGTACATGCTTATACACAGCTAAAGTTATATAAATATGTATATAAAAGAAATGCATTTTTATTAACACTTTTCTTTAAGTCACATTGAACTATTATTCAGAAGAAAAAAAATGGCTTGCATAAAATTCTACATGACCTGTAATAATCTCTTTATTTATCCTCATTTGCCTTGGGTCTAGAAGTGTGGTGCTGACACAAAAACATCCTCTGGAAATGAAGTCAAAACCCAACAGGAATTCTATTTAGCAGCAGCTCAGCTCACCACAGTACACCGGTCTGACTTGCTTGGTAGTTACCTTTTTCTATTCACAGTGAGGATATGGACAATTCTGCATTTATTTCCATAAGAACAACTAAATATTTTGTTTTGGAGAAGGTGGAGAAGGGTGGTAGGACATATTGATATGTGTGAAGTTTGAAAAGAAGGGCTGGTGAGGTTTTATTGATTCTCTTTTTCTTTTTTTTTTTTTTTATTAAAATCTTATGCAATTCAAGAGCACAGCAAAAGAGAGCTTACACTGAGCATTTCAATTTGAAGCCACCGCTTCTAAAGAGGTCACACTTCTTCTAGAGCATCATGACCTGTCACTACCAAAATAGCATTTGGCATGTTGATGTTTTCCATTTTCCAGAGAATACTTTCATACAAAATATCTTTCCAAGAAAATCTCAGTGTAGATGATCATATCTTTAGGTATCAGCTTTCTAAATTCCTTAACAAGTCAAACATCCTACCACTCCCTAAAATGTACAGCACTGTACAGAAGACTGAGAAACAAAACAAACATACAGCCAAAACAATACAAACAGAATTTATTGGTCATGTGCCCAAGCTAAGATGACTTTGCCATCAATCAAATGTGACCATCTCCTCCATATCTTTGCTCTTAATCAGGAAAACAATATTTTACACTCAACACTGTTTCTTTTGGAGTTTATTCTTTGGGTCATTATTCTTCATACTGGATACTATTAAGGAAGCACATCAAAGGAGACATGTGCCTAGCACCAAGCAGACAAATCTCACCTTAAGAAGTATTGCATCAAAAGGGCTAAATTTTAAAATGGAAGCAGAAGCAAAATAAACCCAAACCCCAACAATCTAGATTTACTGAGATCATGAGTCAGAGTTCTGATGTTTTCCCTTCCTTATTAATTTCATCTACTATGCACTGCTCTACTCTTTCCCCAGCAGACAATTTCATATTTCAAAGTTAAACCCTTAGATCATAATGCTGACAGCTGCTTTCTATCAATGACTGTGATCCAGTAAAGAAGTCAGGTTTCTGACCAGGGAATATTTCCTAAACTCTTTTAAGAGAAAAGGATAATTAAATGTTATACGTCTGGCAGTCAAGCCTCAGTTCTAGCTTTAAAAAAATTCCACAGTACATTCAGAAATCTTCAGACATGAAAATTAAAGGCAATGAAAGTGAGAATAGTTTACAGTTGGCAGGTGCTGATTTTGGGATGAGACATGTTGCACAGCAGGATAATAGATTTTGACTCAATAAAGAAGATAATTATAGAATAGTAGAAAACAGATTGAGGATACCACTACATAGTGATCTTAAAAGGACAGGTAAAGCATATGTTTGGTTTAATTTTTTTCTTCCACTTATTACTAGTTCTACTATTTTATCCATGCCCCCAAAGGCATCGTTACAGCTTAATTATCCTTTCATTTCTTGTTGCTGAAAAACAAAATGCCTTGTCTCAATTGATAATTTTGTATGGTTTAAACCACAACAGTGGTTAAGCCACCCTAGAGAAAGAGAGATTGGATATCAGAAAAGCCAAATGGATCACCCTTTAGATTTACTTTTCTTTCCCCTTTGACAAAACAGAGAACCTTCTGACTGGATGTCTCACACACAGTTAAGGTGAGATCTATCCTATTCACAGAAGTTATTCATGAACATTCTCTTTTTCCTCAATAAAGATAACATAATCGATCCCTCAGGTGAAAAGTATAAAAATCAGGAGTGCAAACCTTTCCAGATTTGGATTAGTGTCACTGTTAAATATAGTTTCCACTATCAAGTATAATTCTCACATGAAGAGCAGCCATATTATACCCTGCTTTGGAAGAAGTATTACCCTTGAATATGAAACTAGTATTTAATGAGTCATCATTATAAATCACTTTACAGAAGGTGGTGAAAAGCCATTCATGAAACTGATAAAATATATGTACATGCCTCTGAACATGCACAGCAGGCAAATTTCCTATTTGGTATTCACACAGACACCTAAAAGTAGCAGCTTACCTTTCCCTCCCCCATAAGCAGCAGACCCAAAACTTTCTCCAGTTCAAAGCTGGCTTTAACCATTTGTTGGAAAGGGACAAAGACTCCATCTCACATATAATCCTGAGACTGAAAGTCATTTACACAATCTGTTAGATGTACAACACTGAGAAAGTCTAGATTTCTCTTTGGATGATAGGCAGAAAGGGAGATTAAATTTTATTAAATAGATTAATGAGTTAAGATTTCTAGAATACAAAAGAAACTTGACCACATTCCTGTCTGCTGCAAGCTATTACCCATTATGAGGCATGTTGCTATGGAGATTTTGGGGGTTTATTTATTTGCTAGTTTTTTAGGAGATTAAAACTGAATTTCAGGACTAACTTCCTGCCCTAGCCTCTGTACATGTGAGCAGCTCTAAGAGTACAGCATTGCTTCTGTTCCCTTTAGCAGATGGATGACAAAGAGCAGCACAAACACTTTCCAACTCCTGCTTAACCAAACTCATGTGACCAGAATCTGTGGTTTAGAAGTGAAGAAAAACCTGCACCCAGCCCCAACAGCAGAGGGGTCTCTTCAGCAGAGCCCCCATGTCACCTTATGTCACTCTTCATCAAAATGCACTGTGTCACATCAGCTACCCCACACAGGCTTCCACATCCTACACTCTTCCATTTTTCTGTCACTCTTCATGTGCCTGTGAGGGTGGCATCTCTGGCTCTGTGTTAAATCACACAGGGTTTTCCTGCCCAAAGATAGCACTACAAACACTCTAGGTTGATCATTCAAAAGTGCACCAATTCACTTGGAATTGAAGATGAGGCTCTTGGAAAACTGTGACCACATATTTTTAAAGGTTTATTTGCCACATGAAGCACTTCATACTGTACTGGAAGTGTTCTCTACCTTTTTTTTCCCAGAAAACTCAAAGTACATTTTAAGCCAAGGTATTTGTGTTAGTTTTTCATACATATTTACTTCATCCTATCACTAGTAGCTATCAGCATAAATAAGGAGCTAAGAAAAGATGTAGGGAGCAAAAGGATTTTAAATAATGGGATTACTATTATGTAAGCTGCAGAAATGTTTTTTGTTTTTTTAATTACATTAAAAAAAAAAAAAAGCAAACAAACAACCCCCCAAAGCTTTGTAAAAGTCAACCCTTAATGGAACTTTGTATTTCTACTTCAGATAAATCTTCCAAATATAATAGACTGACGGACTCTGAAGAAGTTGTTCTGAAAAACAGAAATTGAATCTGAGGTTTCAGCAAGAGTTTTGCAAATTAGTCCAGGTTGCTTTGTCTTTCAACAGAAGAGAGAAAAGAAATAAACAGTCCATATAGACCAGGGCAGGTTCAGTCTGCCATTGGCAGGATAAATATAAAAGATTTCATAGTGAAGATTGTGACTGCCAAGAACTCTTGATGGCTGATGGAAACAGGGCAAGTGGCACTGACTCCTTCTGAATGAGACGGACACAAGCAATCATTTATCCTGTCCTAAGGTGTTTGGGAGGCATCTTTGGAGGGGGATATCCATTTCCTCTGATGGCCATCTTAAAATACCTATTTTTAGGAAGACTAAAACTAGCTGAAATTAAATCAGCATCTATGAAAGCATCCCTAGGACAGTATAGGTTGCTGTTGATAGTGATGAGATCAAACGAGGAGGAAAAGGGCATGGTACTTAATAAAAGATGGTTTTGTGTATATTTCAGTTCACAGAAGTCCATTTCATTACACTTTTTTTAAAACTTGAACTTTATGATAGCGCTGCCCCACAATGTCTATGGCATTTAAGCTCTCCTCTTGCATTGATCTGTCCAACAGTACCTTTCAAGCACACACACAAAAAAAATGACTGAATCATTATCTTGCCATCAAAAGAAGAATTTCAATGACTTTCCTTCAGACATGAGCTACCCTTTGTGAAAGAAGTTGTCAAAAGGCCAAGGCCAAATGGCATAATTTGTAAATAAAGCTGTCAATCAGTCCACAGGGTCACAAGAGAATTGCTGCAAACAAATTGTTTGCTTTCCACTCAGTTGTGGCAGAAATTGTTATCTTAAAGGATACTAAAGACTTGGGACAGGGACATGTGCCACCTGTGACCCCAAGAGATCCAATTCTGTCCTGTCCCACTCTGTCATTTTTCCTTTCACAAACCCAGAGACAGTTCCCAGACAAGCGTCTTTTCTGGCTATGAAAAATGCTGCTGGACATCTGGGTCTGTGACCCAGCAACTGAGAAAAGAATAAGAACTGCCTTATCAAGAGCAGTACCTTCAGGGACAACAGATTTAACAAAGTTTCCTCTCTTTTCTTCCTCTTTCCCTGCACTAAATATGGAGGAAGGTTGTCTGAGTCCAGAAAGAAAGTTGGATATTTAAATGCTATAAACAAGAAAAAACTAATTGCTCCTTGCCATCAAAATAATCAGTGAGAATAAATGCTGGGTTTTTTTTTCCTCTGCTTAGATCCATCTTTTGTAATTCTGTTTATATTTATTTTGTGATTTTTTTAAGGCTCATCAAAAGTGGAATGAAGGATTTAATAAGTGAAGCTGGGAACTGTAGAACAGGAGAAACATACCATCAATGAGTACAGAGCAGGTATACACTGGTTCATTGTAGGGGGGGAAGAGGTAATGGTTTCATTCTTTCCTAGCAGGCGCCTCCAGCCTTTTGCTATCTGACTAAATCACCTTCCTGTTTTTTATGCTTGTATATATTTGTCAAATCACAAAATGATCAGTGAGGTGCCCAGAATTCCTATGAGCATCCTGAAAAGTTCATAACTTTTAACATTAGAAAGAAAACATAACACCAAGGTTTCATTTTCCCATAGTGCTGGGTCATAGCTCCTGATCTAACCACAGTATCTCCACAATTATTATTTTTTAATAGTTAGGTACACCTGAAGGGTTTGGAATATCCTACTGGAAAGAAGTGCTAGAAACAGAAATTAGCCTGGACTTCAGCAGTTTCCCAAAACACAAATTTCATTTCAAAGTGCAGCCTGCATGACTATCCTCAGCATGTTCCATCTCATGGTGGTGCTGCTATCTGAGCATACTCCAGTTGAAATCTCATTCTTCTTCATGAAGAGTAAATCCTGCACTTCTCAGATTCTAGGAATCATATAATTTAAAGAGTGTGATTTTATTTACCTGACAACTACCTGTTTGGAAAGGTCAAAGGCTTACAGTAATTAAAGTGAAAAATAGGTTTGAAACCTGATAACTTTTGAAAACCTGAAATATTTAATCTGTTTTGCTTTCTTAATTAGACAAACAATATTATTCACTGTTTAAAACTAGTATTGAGTTCTTGATTCATGCTAATTTTGAATGGATTTGACAACCTTATGTAATTCAGTACTGCAAGCTTATAAAGACTAAAGTTGCATCTTGTTGATTTGATAACTTTCAAGTCTATTTTTGTCTGCTTCCTTGTTCTGAAAGTTAACTCTGTTACCTAAGGGAAAGGTGAATAATCCATTAGAAATCCCATTTAGTGTGGGTGCACTCTTAAGTGTGGAAGAAAAAGTAGAATTATCAAAAGTCACTATATATAATAAATGGAAATTATTCCTACAGGCAAATGGGTATACAGCTAAGAGCACAGTACACATAATCCAGTTATAAATATGACTTTCTGCTTTACGGTTAAAAAAGCAATGTTGATATTAATTCTGAAGACACCCTTTTTATACTCATAAAAAATATAGCAAGTCTTCAGTAGTATTTAATAAATAATAAACAGACAGCAGTCTAGTGGATGGAGGTGATTAATAACCAAAAGGAAGAAACTAAATACAATATTTGTGTATAATTAAAACACTGAGCTACTGCTGGCTGATTTGATTAATGGCACCTTCTTAATTATAAAGTGTCTCTACTTATAATTTAAGACTACAACGGAACATCTCTTGCTCATCCAGAAGCATGAGACAGTGGAAAGATGAAGTATTTTATTATCTTTCTTGCATAAAGATGAGTTCTAATATAAGGCAGGCACAGCAATGCCAAAGTGCAGAGGAGGTTAAGGAATTGACAGGATACAACTCACAACCAGTAGATGGCACTCATTTTATTTAATTCTATTCTACAAAACTAGAGCAAACTCTTTTCTTTTCTGCAATTATTTTATTTTTTAAGCTAGTGAGCAAGTTTTACTGAAGAAAAATAAAGTTTCAGATAAAATATTTAAAGATCTGATCTCACACTGGCTATTAAAAAGAGGGAAGAAGGGAGGTTCAAAGTACTTCCCAACTTCCAAAACAAAATTTTTAATTGCAAAACCAGACAAGGAAACAAACAAGAGGACAAGGCTAGAAATAAGCCAAAAAGTGGTACAGAACATCATCTCAATTTAAATGTTTCTGGTAGACCCACAAAGACATATCTCTTTTTGTTTTGATAAAAATCCCTCTAAAAATATTTTTAAGTTAATGATAACCAGTTTCCCTCCCCACTACTTTTTTGACCAGCAGAGCTATTGCAAACCAATATGGTTTGAACTGCAGAAGTGTCACACCCCAGTTTAAACTGGAAGTTCTCATCTGTTCTCCATGTCAAATTGTACAGACAGACCCAGACACAGGAAGGGTAACTGCCTTTGATGGTGACAAAATCTCAGTTATTCTATGCCTCAAGCTCAGCCAGAGAAGCAACTAGAGCAGCCCTCATCACTATACCTCTAGAGGGACAATTGCAATTCTAATTTCTACTCCAGAACCCAACAACTAGACAAGGAAACTCTTAAGTTCATCAGTAAGCAGCTACTTTCATGTCACATCCTGTTGACATCTCATGAATTATTGACAGTTCTGTATCACTATATATTCACAGCTTCTATGGAGTCTATACACTGGACCAGTCCATCTTTTTTGCTTCACTGTGTCTTCTTTTGCTTGTACTCACGAGTGCCTTAACACATGGTTGGTACCACTGGAACAGTGATGTGATGGTTATTTGCAGGATATGTGCTACTGTAACCAGTATTCTCAAAGGCAGAAGAGGGCATAACCTAGGCTTAGGTTTCATGGCCCCAGGCTTCCCTGGAAAGGTGATGCTGGTAGCATGGCAGCTCTGGACACGCACAGGAACAATGAGAAGAACCAATGCAGACAGCCAAGCTGATACATTTTCTACAGCATGGTGGGCTTTCAGTGGGCTTTTTCTAAATTTACTTTAAGTACTATATAGATAATAGTCTATTTAATAAACTTCTTGGTTAGGGGAAAAATAAAATATAAATAGAATGAAACAATCTTGAAATAACATCTGCCTTCAAGTTTCCATAAGCTTACTCTAGTCTGGGGAGAAGAGAGGGAGGGGAGAGAGACACAAATTAGTCCAATGTTATAACAAATTATTTTGGCAGCTAGCTGTATGAATGAAATAACTTGTTCTACAGCTAAGATATTGGCCAGTCTTAATCTCTGCTGCCTGAATGGACTGATCAATGCCTATTTGGTGGAGTTCTTATAGCAAATACCATTTCATGAAAGGAGACTGGGAAACAAGATTCTTCTTGAAATGCTGCCAAAAAGATCTGTATTTTTATGGTGCAATCAAATTTAGTCTGTCTACCTCTGGTACAAAAGTGACCTCTCATAAAGCTGAGTTTATGTCCCTGCTCTATAGGTGTTTAGGAGGATGCTATCATATTGCTTTTTTTCCCCCCACTTCTAGCAGAGTATGGATAGGCTGGAGAATTGAGGACAGCCCAAAGATTTAACTTTGCTGTACTTGACAGCATTTCCAATGAATGTGTGCAGGGTTTAGAAGAAGCAAGCCTACCTGAAATCTAGATTCAAAGACACACAAACTTTGAGTCTTGGAGATCTGAACTTTTACCTCTCTCTTTTACAATTCATAAAATCAGAAACCAACACTCCTTTTTGTTCAGAATTGCCTCGTAGTTCAGAGTGGAAATGCACAGTGTTGAGCAAACAATACAGCTGAAGTGACTGTAAAGGAGTAAGGCTGGGTTGGACAATGCAGGAATTAGGAACCCAAAGCCTCCATCATTCACCATTTCCATCTTGACCAAACCTGGAGACCAAACCTGACCAATCGGGTCAGGTTTCCCAGACAGTTGTAGGTGACCTGTCTAAGTAGGTGAACTTCATTTCATTATCCTCAGCCATGTATGCTACTGCTTCTCCCTCTTCCACCTGAAATCCACTAAAATGGCAATGGCACCTAGAATGTCAGAGAAACAACAAGCTAAAATCCTGTGTTTCCTAGAGATGTCCAAAAGTCTTGAATGCAATGAAGGAGGTCCTGAGTTTGCTGCTGATCCACACTGTGCATGCACCTGGCTGAGCAGTCCAATGCCTCCCAGCCTGGAAATCATTGTGAATTTCAGGTTAGTGATGGTGTGATAGTCAGGACTCAGCCTCATTAGAGGTGACACATTTGACTGATTATATTAATATTGAAGAAGTTCACTAAATTAATATTTTGTTCTCTGATCTTTTGAGCCTTAAAACAAGATTAAATATGCTACCTAACACAGAATTAACTATCTGATCACAGAAGCAGTCTAGGTTTTAAGCCATGTGTGAGAAACATTTGCACCGCTATTTCTTTCCCATCCTTTCCTGTATTTCACAGAGAACTGTACATCTATTTTGATAAAAGTGAGTAAGAATTTTGTTGCCTCTCTTAAGGAACTCGATTGGGTGCATCTGTCTTACACAATATGAAATACTCCTGAGATGCCCAAACTACTCCTAAAATCTTATTTCCCAGATGATTGTCCCAATGGCACTTTGTGCTACCACTAGTGAATTGTTCCAAGCAAGTTAGCTTGGCTATCTTGAGGCAAGTTTCTTCAATATAGAGCAGAAACCACCACAACTACTCAACCTTCATATTCCAGGACTTTGGGCTGATGAGTGTCAAAAGCCAGTCAGGGCTGTGCTGTGAGAGCATTAGAAAAGAGTTCTCATAACAATAACTGGAATTATGCCTTCTTATTGTCACATGGGAAACAATTATTGATTACTGAAGGTTTTATAAACAAGCCCACATATTGTCACTGTGGGTGGCATATTAATTATTAAGTAAACAAGAGAAAATAAATGTGTGCACAGTATTGTTATTACAAGCAGTAGGAGCCATTTATCATGGTGCCATATGAAATCAAACTGAACAAAAGTGATAATTGAATCCCCTGGTGAATACCATTCCTCTGGCAGAGGATCCCTGGGAAGCAAGACTATTAATTGATTGCCTTGTATGATTAAAAATGCAGAAATAAACCTCAGCATTAATTCACATATTTCAGTGAAATGCAGCAATTAATTTATATCAGTAATGTTATTTGGTCCAGATTAATAAAATAGATATATTGGGATTTCAATCTTATATATGGGTTTTTTTGTAGCAAAACCTTTTCTTTGCTGTAGACAACATCAGTTCAAGACCAGAAAGAAGCCAAATTTCTTTGCCGCAAGACCAGCCTCCTTTTTAGATCAGCATTACCCATTACTGAGTAATGGGAACACAAAATGTCAAGGAGGCTGGGAATCCAGCACCCAAAAACTCAGACCAGAGCTGCTCAGACAGGATTGCCAGTAGCTGACAACAAATACAGAGGTAACAGTTGCCGTTCAATAATTTAATCTCAAACCGTTTTGCCATTTCAGAAATAGCATTTCATCACTGCATTTATAAGAAGTAAAAAATACAACTCAATCATTGAAAACCACGTGAAAACTTTTCAAACAAAACTTGTATTTACAGATATTAGAGTGAGATTATCTTAACAGCTCAATGGCCCTCCATCAGCCTAGATGATCATTGAAATAGAAATCTTAATGAGTCAGCTAACATGCAATGACAAGCTGTCTCCTTCACAACATTTGCAAAGGGTCTATTTATTCTTCAGGCTCCGTCAGAGGATGGTATGTGTTCTATAGGAAAGAAAAGGCCCTGCATCCCAGTTTTAGCTTAGTTTCCCAGTGCTATTGTAACCATATTTTCAGGGTGCATAACTGCAATTGATAATATTTTCTGAGCATGAAGAAAGTGGGGTTTTTTCTTCAAATTTTCAGGAAAAACTGCTAAGAGAAAATTGATTCCAGAAATCTTGCAAAGCTCATCAGGTCAGGAAAGAGAAATGATGTATTGTGACTTTTCAGAGCAATTTCCCATAATCAATAAAGTGAATTTTTTTCACTGTCTTAATACTGCTTTCTTGTTGAACCAAGGTCTGAGCCACACTATTCGTGCTCTCTAAGGAACTACATCTTCCCAGTCTCTCAGTCCCTGGTGAGAGTTTTTTTTGGCCTTTTTTTTCAGATTCCTGTCTAATTTTTGGCTGTAACTGTGTTTTGACCAATGTCATATTATCTTCTTTATCTGCTTCTGAGAAATTTTGGTCCTCATCAGCCCCATTGAAATCCCACTTCATAAAACAGATAAAGCCCAATCAGGCAGACAGACAATAGTCAGTGAGCATGTGTTCCCTCCACTGCTATTCCCAACTCCTTCTGTTGGATAACTTCTCTTTCTGTCCCAGAACAAGGAATTATCCATTTAAAGTGCTAGCACAGTTTATCTCCCTGAGAATTTTCTTCTGAAAGTCAGCAGAGTTAACTGTTCCCTCATGTCTCCTCTATGTATTGTTATTGCTTGAGGATTTCTTCTCACTCTTCCACAGAAAAAGTTGTCCTTGCCATCTCTTTGGGCTCCTAGACTTTTGTTCTGCTCTAAGATCCTCCATTTATTAAACATTCTTCCTGACACCATTTATCCTGAATTGCTTTGACTCAGGAAACCAGATCTATTAATTATTTGCTAGTCTCAGTTATCTTTGTTTCTGTTGAAGAAATACATATATTTCAGGATTACATCATACTCCCAAAAATGCTTAAAAATTAAAGGAATTCCATAGACTGAAAAATAAAATAATTCTCTAGATCAAAGTTAAACAAAAATGTTCATTGTACATGTCTGATCAATTTCTGTAATTTGGATTCTGTAAAAGTATTTATGTACATAAGCATTTAAGTGGCTTACTGGACTGCAGGCATATCATAGCAGATGAGCTCTTGTGGAAATTAGTCCTATAGTTCTAGTTACCACCTTAAACTCTCACACTCAGGTTTCTAGAAGAGATCTACTTGGAAATTTTGTTTTCATTTCAGCAGAGCTCTACTTGCAGATAAAACATTGGAAAAAAAAAAAGTACAGGCAAGTAGGGTAAGTTATATATACTTGTGTGAAAGACAAATTCTAGGCTATCACTTCTTTTCAGAATGAAAATCATGTAGACATAGATTATTGCTTAAAAGGATCTCAAATTTTGAAGAAGACGAGAAGGAGGTGCATTAAACAATGGGAATGGCTTCCATAAACCCAGTGTTACATGTCAAAAGACTGTCCTGAGTATATAGACTGCATTCCCACCCCAAAGATATTTGTGGAGTGAAAGGGGTCCATTCTGAAAACATGCCTTTTACTTACCCCTCTAAAAAAATCTGGACCCAAATCTTTGGCAACAAACTCACTGCAAGATGAACTAAGTCATTTTAAGAGACCCAAAGTGGTCATCATTGCCCACATTACAAAAGGTCAGCCTAGTTTTACTAACTCCTGTGTCAAATTTACCCTGTAGCAAACTTAGCACCTTTATCAAGTTGATCCAAAGAAAGTGAATTGCTGGCAATTAGCCAAAATTAAGTGAGAGCTACTCAGTTCCTCCATCATTTTAATACTTGTATTTTATTGCTGGTGTAAATAGGTTTATAACCTTCCACTGTGCAGCGCAGACATCTGTTCAGTTTAGCACTAAACATCTGGTTATTCCAACAAAGCATATAATTATATTTAATGGATGAGAAGTGTTTGATGGATTGCATCCAAGTATCTGAATAAGACAGTTATGCATAAAGACTATTTGCATGGATTAGCTTGACAGGCTAACAAGACACAGTAGAATATTATTTTCTCTGATAGTTACATTGATTTCTACTGATTTTTTTTGCATTGCAGAGGCTGCCAACATTTATTTTCAATCACAAGTCTTTTACTTTTCTTTAGATTGACACAAAATGTAGAGATTTTTATTAGCTTGGTCCAACCCCCTAACACTGCAAGACTCCTCTGTGTTGGACTTGGACTATGGATTGTGTTTTTCAAACTTAGCATTAAATATTGGAACAAAAAAAAAAAAAAAAAAAAAAAAAAAAAACCAAAAAAACTCTACTTCTTGCCCTCACATTCTATTGTTATCCCCTAGAAGATGTTTCTGTCAGGAAGCATTCCTTGCACAGAAAAGACCTGGATGTTTTTCAGCTAGTTGATGTGAGCAAGTAGTTCACCAAAAGCGATACAATAGATTGTGTTAAAATGAGAACTATTGTTCTCAGAAACATTAGTAGTGGAATTTCTCCAGGATTACTTATTTTCATAACAAGTCATGGCACAAAAGTGGTAGTGCGCTAGTTAAATTGCAAAGCATCATTAATAGAAGATTATCAGAACACTAAACAGGAAGAGCTGGATGACCTTGAAAATGCCAGGAGAACTGGGATAAAAAGTAATTAGAACACAAGCTCACTTTCTTGGAGACTGATAATTGGCTATAGGCCATGAGGTCAGGAATGGGAAATCACAAAACAAGAAAGACACTGGGAGTCCTGAACAACATTTCAAACTACATCAAAAATTCAGACACAATCCTGGCTGGCAATCAGGCAAAGTTCTTCTATTATGAACAGAGAAATCTGAACTGTATGATATGAGGAGTTTGTCTGGAAGGCTGGGTACTGTTCTGGCCACCTGCATTCAAGGAGTACAGGATCCACCAGGAGACATATGAGAACACCAATAGTCAATTGGAGGCATGGAAGCCTTATCTTATCACACATAGGTAGATTTTGTTCTTTTTGCACCAGTAAAAGACAATTTGGGAGATTACAGAACTGATCCATATGAATACATCATGGGGAGAAAATAAATCTCCAAGAGAAAGAAGAGCCAAAGGAGCTCTTCAAACTGAGTGATTATTTGGGACCATGAATACATTGATAGAAACTTTCCTTGAATGCATTAAACTTGTAAACTAGCAGACTTTTCCCACCCACTCACTAGGTTAGCAAGATTGTAAAACTGGCTTTTGGGAAAATCAGTAGGTAAACAATTTTAAGATAGATGCTAGTAATTTTTTAAGGGAATTACATGGCATTGCTCTCTATAATAACACAGGCTGGGTTCAGTGGCAGAAGATATCTTTGTAAGCCACATGTCTTATGCCCCAGTGAAAGCAATAATGAATGGAAGTGCATTACTCCTGAATCACCACAGCACTATTACCTCCAACCACTGCTTGGTTATTGACATTGAAGAGATAAATTGAGTAATTCAATGAGAGTGTTTGGCAAATATCTTTTGAAAACTGCATGTCACTGTTTAATAATAGAGTGCTTTATATGTTAGCTATTTTTGTGCCAGAGGTAAAGAAAAACATTGTGGACACTTTTCTAAAGGGAAGGGTTATAAATGTGATTTACCTTGTGAAATCAATTGAATGACTGACTTATCCCATGACACTGTGGACTGTATGTCTGGAAATAACTTCAGCAAATGGTGTCAGTCTCAACCAGGTACAGGGACTTGCTGAGATTAATTCTTTCCCATTTCTTCCTCTGAGATGGGGTAGCTACTTGCTGCCCTTTATTCAACACACATGCTCAGGCTACATTAGTTCATCTTTTACAGATGAAGGAAGAAACAAAACAAGCTCCAAAACCACAAACATTCAAGAAATAAATCTTGCATAATATGTTTTCCTTCAGGAATGTTAGTTCATCCAGACAGATAAAAACATTAGGTGGGGATGTATTCATGTTGACTGGAATATCTTTCAAAAGACAAGCACCAAAACAAATAAAATTAAAACCAAGTGAAACCCCTCCCAAAACCCACCATACTTAAAATGTTGTGTCAAGTTAAAAACAGTTTTGCAAAAATTTAGCTGATCCTGAATTAACATTTTCCTCCGTAAGAAACTTCAATATCATTCACTATCATTTTACTCCCTAAAACTTCAATACCTTCAAATAAGGTTCCAGCTGAACTTTATTTGAAGCAAAATGTAATTTCTGAATTGCAATATGTAATTACACATTAAAATTCCAGTTCCCTTATAGCACCAATTAAAACATAAAACAGAGTGCACATGAGTTCAGATCTTCATGGAAAATTCCTGATCTACTACAAAGACACAAAGTCCTGGATTTCCCATTCCAATTTAGAAAACTGCTTTATTTGCATCAAGATTTGCATGCAATAAATAAACAAGTGATCATTTTACTTTTGGTGACTCACAGTTACTTTCCATAATAGCTGATGTAATACAGACAGCCTTTTAAAGTTATTCTTTTGTCAATTTACTAAGAAACCTGTGTCTTTGCTTGACAATAACAGGCCCATCTCATTTTAATGAAGTCATGAATTTCATTGGTATTTCCTATTTTCTCAGGCAAATTACTTTTTTTTAAGATAACGTTAACATGTGCTCCTGATACTGGTCTTTGGCAATCAGTCTTTTGAGGAAGAAATGCAGCTTGAAGAAGTATGATGTGTAATAAAAACTGGTATTTAACAATTAAAAGTTTAATGTTGGCCAAAATTTCTTGTCAAAGTACTTCTGCACAGAATCAGATAGTTGAGTCATTAGTTGATATGTTTCTACAGACAAACCTCTGATGATTAAAATTTTTTGACCAATTGTCATGGCATTGGTTTGTGTCAAAGCTTGAGCCACAAGCCATGTTCCCAACAAAGGAGTCATTAACTAGTCTTTACAACTAGAGGGAAAAACAGGTTACAAAAGGAATGCAGAAACAACATAGACACAGAGTGGCATAGGAGAGCTGCTGCTATAAGATATTTTAACTGTGGTAACTCAGATTCTATGACACTTTAAAAATTAAAGGCTCAATCCTGGCTTTGTTTGCATGCTCAAGACCTTCATGAACTGGAGGGAAGGCAGAGTGAGGTGACCTGAACAGTCTGGATTTCTATCCTGACTCTGTCACCCAGCAAATAATGTTGTTTCTTTACGCTACTGTTCCTACCCTTGTGAAAACAGGACAATGAAAATTCATATTTTCCATCTCTGTAACAATCCGGGGCATACCTATCTTGAGCATAGGGCTATTTTTCACTGTCTTTTTGATAAGACACACAGGACAAAACTGTTTCTATGGGTTTGATGTTTCTTGGTACTGAAATGGTGCAGATTATATGCTCACCATATTCCTGAAGTTCCTTCATTTGGTTCTGAAATGGGCACTTCTGAAAAGACAAGTTTTTTCAAAAAGTGCTTTACGATTCCTACCCACTGCAGGGTTGTTAGAACTAGATGACCCTTAAGGTTCCTTCCAATGCAAACTATTCTATAATTCTATGAAATATTTTTAGTCATTTAGCAGAGGAAATTAATTCTAAAGAGCTGTTATTACCAATCTACTCTTCTTTAGAATAGGAATGCAAAATTATTGTTTGTTTACTTTTTTCTTTTAATCTGATGATGCCATGAAATATATTTAATGCACTACATTGAAATGTTTCTGTGCTCGTCTGCATTATGTGTGTTTATTAAAAGGAAAGATTTTGCATAAATTCAAGCTTCCAGGCAAGTCTGCAATCTTCCCAGTGCTCAATATTTGTACTTGGTTATGTCTCTAAAGGCAAAGGACTTCCAGTGCTCATTGCTTTCTCACTCAATCCAAGTCATTTCCTGACAGAGACACCAGCTTCAAATGACCAATTCTCAATGCATTTTTGTTTGTGACTCATTTTTACCATAGACTGATAAAGGTAAGTAACCTACCTGCACCCTGCACACAATCATATGTATTTTTATTTGTATTCCATCTACCCAACTAGCTACACAGACATTCTATCAGCTTTCAAGCACCCACCTTGCATTGCACTATCGTTCTAATAACTTTGTATGCCAGGACAGCACTTAAGATAATGGTAGCAAATAATAGAAGAATGCAAGATGAACAGATAGTTCTGCTACAGCCCTGTTGGAAATGAAAGCAAAATAATTTGCCTGGATGGCATTATAGAGGCTGTTTAATACAATAGTCACACTAAGAGAAACCTTTGTCAGAGGGATTCAGTCTTTTAAGTGTCTAATGCAAGCCTGGTGAAGTAAAAACACTAAACTGTTAAGTGACTTACTGAAGTCATCATACAAGAAGCTAGAACTGTGATTGTCCAGAGACATTAGACTGAAATTAGGTAAAAATCTGAATTCTGTCCTAATTGTGGAATGTCTTTTGGTAAGTGATTTCAGTTCAGGTAACATAGTAAATGTATTTCTATCATTGTCTTCCCAGTTCCACTTACTTTACTATTTTCACACAAGTTTACTAAAGCTCATGTTTGGCAGGTGCTGAATCACAGATGAAAGCAGAAGGTTTAACATGCTAGATGCAAATGAAAATGGGCATGCAAGTGAGTGAAGAGAGTAGTACATCCTCAAAAAAAAAAAAAAAAAAAAAAAAAAAAAAAAAAAACAACCAAACCAAATCAAACAAAAAAAAAAAAAAAAGACAAAAAAAAATCCCATCAGGAGAGATTCACCATCCCTAGGATCAGCACCCACCACAAGAAAAGATATAAGAAATGTCTTAATGATTTAGCATCAGCGTGTCTCTAACCAGAATCCAGCAGTGAGCTCAGGACAAGAAAAGAAAAAAAAGGCAAGAAAATGCAACACTTACTTCCTAATACTTTCCTCATCCCAAATTATTTTATTTTGAGATTTCTAACTCCATGTCATATGTCTACTTCCCCAAAGATCACCTTTTCCAAACTCTCAATCAGTCCTGAACTCATGCAACTTTTTTGCAACTGCAGCACTCCTTAACAAGATTGTTGGAGGAAATGAAGAGTCATCAAGCATGATTTTAGAAAGAAACATAAAAAAAACCAAAATAGTGCTTGTTACAATGTCACAGCATATGTCATAGTTGAGACAGCCACAATACACAGATCACACAAGCACATCACTACAGTATCAGAAGGCTTCAACCCATACAGGGTAACACCTCACTGCATCAGAAGGCTTCAGGTGTCTGCCCATACACAGCAACACCACATCACCCCAGAAGGCTTCAAGCATCTGCCTTTCTTGTTCTTCAGCCTAATCTTTCATACCCCTCATGTTCATGCACTGCACCCATGTGCCCTCTGTTCCTTTGGTGGTTGCTCAGTGCCCCTGGGCACTCCATGGCTCATTGCTGTCAGTGCTGCTCACCTGCTTCTCACTGCTGGACCCACTGGGGATGAGGCTGGGCCACAACCCCACTCCAATTACCACAAACTGTGTGCCTACATTATGATATCTGTTCAGGACTTTGAAAAGCTATCTCAAAACAGGACAATTTCCAGAACAGTTTCATCAGAGGCACCTCTTTTATTTCAACAGTGCTCCAGCCCTTCAGAAGCCAACCATTCTAATCATTAAATTGAAAAATTAAGGTCACATAGATACTGATACCAGTCCAGGACACTGTGACATGTATTTTAGTAATAATAATGAGAATGGGCTGGGAACTACAATGTGCTTTTTTTGGTAAATTGGAGATCTTCCTGAGAGTAACTGACCCTTGCAACACCCCATCAATGACTAGGGCAAATCTGCAGTAACTCACCTTTCTAAAATGTTGTTCATCTTGTGGTAGATAGGGACAGGCGAACGGAAAATCTTGGGATGTGACGGAAAGCAAGACCCTTCCCCCCTCATCCTGCTATAGATGATCAATCACCCCTGAAGCATGCAGCCCCTTCTAACTCCAGTAGTTTTCCACTCCTTACTAACCCTAGCCAGACCCACCGTCCCCCTTTGACGTAGTAAAGCCCCCTTGACTATTTAACCCCATGAGATGAGATAATAAACGCCATTTGACCATCCACCACATTGGTGTCTGTGCATGTCAGTGGACCGAGTGACCCGGGCGAGGCCGGGTCGCCGTGCTATGTCTTGATACCAGGTCGCCCGCCTTCTCAGCAGAAGGCGACATCATCTAAACAATGACTTAATCCCAGGCAATTCAATGATCTTCTGTTATTGCAGAGGTCATACTACACAATAATCTCTTCTACAGGCCTGTGACTTTTTCATATGCAGACCTTCCATACTCACTGAGAATACAGGGACACTTTTTTAAAAAACAGAACAGGATATTGTGCTGTGGCACTGACCTGGCTTAGCAGATGTTAAAGATCCATTGTTACAAAAGCTACAATAATTGAAACCAGCTACTTTTATAGAACTGTTTTTCTGCTTCTGGATAAAATACATGTAAGAGTAGAGGAAAGTGTATCTCT